>NC_064826.1:13190000-18190000 GCF_024166365.1 Elephas maximus indicus
ATTTGTAAAAATGAAACAAAACCTTGCCACAAGTAGACTCCGGCTCATAGTGACCGCACGTGTATCAGAGAAGAAATGTGCTCCATAGGGCTTTCAGTGGTTGATTTTTTTTTTTTTTTTAAGAAAGTCACCAGGCCTTTCATCTGAGGCACCTCTGGGTGGGCTCAAACCTCTAACTTTTTGGTTAGCAGCTAAGCACATTAAGCATTTGCACCACCCAGGGAGTCCTCATCATTCATGGGCTAGGTGAACCGCCCATGACGATGGTGCAAGCTTTCCAAGGTGACAGAGGTGGGAACTCTACATCCTCTTGAGAACTCACACGAACTCGTTTTCCTTACTTTTGCTAAATTCTATTCATCAAAGGAAGTGATAAGACCAGCCCAGATTCATGGGTAGGGAAATAGGCTCTGCCTTTTGATTAAAAGAGCTGCAATGAATTTGTGATATTTTTTCTACCACATTGAGCAAATGAAAATTTATATGAAAAATTTTATATCTCCAAATCCCCTGTTCAACTGTGAACTTTTAGAAAGCAGGAAATATTGATTATATTTATTTTTATATTTCAAGCTTACACTGCCTGTCACATAGTAGATCTCAACATCTGTTGAACTAGTGTTGATGGACTATGGATTGAGAAAAAATACACATCAGACATAAAACAGTGGTATCAATCCCTTATAATTGCCTTATAACTTAGTTTACAAGGTTGTCTGTGGGAGGTTATCTGTTATGTGAGGTTAATTTGGGCAGACCTAAATGAATTTAACTTCAAGCCTTTTCTTAGTGGGGCATAGTAAGTTTGAAAAAGAGGGCCTGAGGCTTTGGAGACTGGGAGTACAACATGAGTAAAAATCAAAGAAGGAAAGAAGACAAGTTATACCTGGAGACCAGTCAGCATATTGCTGAGTTGAATAAAGGAGTATCAAGGTTGCTGAGCTGAGAACTGGGAGCTAGTAGATTCTTTTCAGGCAAGACAGATAATATTGGATTTGCTATGGTAAGCACGGGGAAGATGTAAAAATGGATTACAGATTTTGAAAAGTGGCTCCACACTTTTCTAGGGGGAAGTCTTCAAACAGAAGCCATTACCCAGAGCTAACTTTGAAGAGGCTGTATGGAGTACTGAGTAAGTTGTCACAGTAGGAAATGCAATAACAGAGTTTGTATCAGGCTGAAGTTCTTTGCCCATAGGCTTGAGCCTAAAGAACCCTTGTCCTCCTTCAGTTTTTGTTCTTCCCACTCTGTAACCCACCTTTGCCAGTCTGACTTCAGCTGGGCATACATACCACTGAGATCTGATGCGTGCCTTGGTACAAGCTGAGTGTAGCAGATTTCATTTTGCACTTTGGAGCCTGTGACGCATTCTTCACTTGTTGGCCATGTTCTATATCCCTAACCAAACTATTGATTCCTAAAGGACAGAACATTGTCTTTTCTTTCTTCTGGTTTCCTCCTGAATGACTGTATCTATTCAAATCCGTGAATTAAGATAAAAACCAAAACCCACTGCCGTCGAGTCGATTCCAACTCATAGCGACCCTGTAGGACAGAGTAGAACTGCCCCACAGAGTTTCCACGGAGCGTCTGGCGGATTTGAACTGCTGACCTCTTGGTTAGCAGTTGTAGCACTTAACCACTACGCCACCAGGGTTTCCAAATTAAGATAAGGGGGCAAATATTAAATGTATTACCCTTGTATTATAGTAATAGGCATGACTCTTATTTTCTTCCTTTTAATGAATTATTTTAAGTAAAGCACATACACCAGTGTTTGACATGTAGGAATTTCTAAATGAGTAACGAAGACTGAAGAAGAATTGATGTCTTTGAATTAAGATGTTGGTGAAGAATATTGAATATACCATGGACTGCCAGAAGAATTAACAAATCCGTCTTGGAAGAAGTACAGCTGGAATGCTCCTCAGAAGCAAGGATGGTGAGGTTATGTCTCACGTACTTTGGACATGTTATCAGGAGGGACCAGGCTCTGTAGAAGGACATCATGCTTGGTAAAGCAAAGGGCAAGTGAAAAATAGGAAGACCCTCCACGAGATGGATTGACACAGTGGCTGCAACGATGATCTTAAGCATAACAACAATTGTGAAGATGGTACAGAACCAGCCAGCATTTTGTTCTGTTCTGCATGTGGTCACTATGAGTCAGAATGTAGGCATGTAGGAATTGCTAATGATATTTGACTATTCTTATTACTATGACCAACATACTTGTGCGTAACTTACAGGCTGATGTATAACATCAGGCAACAGCTCCCCTTACAGGTCCTCTGGGAGCCATGGGAAAACTAGCCACCTGGACTGTCGTATTATTTGCTAATTTATTTATGTAGCAAATATGCGTTGTATGTTAACATGTGCTAAGTTTGCATGCTCAGCAGTAAGCAAATAGATGTGGCTCCTTCTTCCACAGAGCTTATAGTTTGGGATAGCGGAGATAAATATTAAGCTACTGAGAGAGAAAATTACAAATTTCAACGAGTGCTTTAAACAGAAGGAGCAGGATGTTATAAATAAGTATACAGAAGATCCCCTTCTGATGAAGTTATATTTAAGCTGAAATACAAAATAATAAAATGGATCCAGCCCAGTGAACATCGGTGGAAGAACAGTCTAGAGAGAGGGAACAGGATCGGGACCAAATGCATAAGGATGAAAAGGGAACATGGAGACCTATAGAACAGAAGCACTTTTCTGAGT
The DNA here is from genome assembly GCF_024166365.1 of Elephas maximus indicus. Classification (NCBI taxonomy): domain Eukaryota; kingdom Metazoa; phylum Chordata; class Mammalia; order Proboscidea; family Elephantidae; genus Elephas; species Elephas maximus. The sequence goes on from NC_064826.1 coordinate 13,192,722, forward strand.
TTCTCTGCACAAGTGAGCTTATAGGAAAGAGAGAGAGGTTTATTTTAAGGAATTGGATCACACAATTGTTAGAGGCTGGCAAGTCCAAAATCCACAGGTCAGGCTTAGGTGACAGGCTGAAGATTCCTTGCGTCCCAAAACCTGTAGGTAAGGTGACAATGCAAAGACTGAAGCGGGAATTCTGGCAAAATGTCTATTTACAGTCAGAAGGCAGAACACACTCTAGGGAGGCTTCCTTTTTGCTCTTAAGGCCTTCAACTGATTGGTCAAGACCCACCAATATTATGGGAGGTAATCTGCTTTTCTCAAGGCTGGCTGATCTAATCACATGAAACTACTTCATAACAGAGCCTAGACTAGCGTTTGACCAAACAACTGGGCACCATAGCCTAGCTAAGTTGACACATAAAATTAACCATCACAAACCCTCTCTCAAACAGAAGTTGAGATATATACTGAGATGTCTTAAAAACATGCAGAGAGTAATTAGAGGGATAAAGACGAGCGGAAAGAACCCATGTGTGAGGATCCAGTCTGGCAGGCTGGCAGCAATCTGGGAACTTGAACAGTGAGTGTTCTTGGCGCAGGGTGGCACACTGACTCAGCCAGTCCCCTCGCTACCTCAAAACTCTACCCAAAGAGCACCAGACTTTGGGAAAGACAGGGCTATGATATAAAAGGAAAATGTAAACCTTTATCACTGGGAACCCAAACAGCTCTGTTGAGGTTACCAAAATGCATTACCAAAAACGGTAGTCCTCAGAAGTTGTGCCCTTCTACTGGATTGAAAAAGAGGGCAGTACCACATACATTGAACATCGACTAATTCTTTTTGATATAATGACTCTGGGTATTCCTTCCATCTTCTTTTGATGCTTCCTGCATCATTTAATATTTTCCCCATAGAATCTTTCACTAGTGCAACTCGAGGCTTAAATTTTTTTTTCAGTTCTTTCAGCTTGAGAAGCACCGAGCATGTTCTTCCCTTTTGGTTTTCCATCTCCAGCTCTTTGCACATGTCGTTATAATACTTTACTATGTCTTTTCAAGCCACCCTTTGAAATCTTCTGTTCAGTTCTTTTACTTCATCAATTCTTCCTTTTTCTTTAGCTGCTCGACATTCGAGAGCAAGTTTCAGAGTCTCCTCTGACATCCATCTTGGTCTTTTCTTTCTTTCCTGTCTTTTCAATGACCTCTTGCTTTCTTCATGGATGATGTCCTTGATGTCATTCCACAATTCATCTGGTCTTCAGTCACTAGTGTTCAGTGCATCAAATCTATTCTTCAGATGGTCTCTAAATTCAGGTGGGATGTACTCAAGGTCATATTTTGGCTCTCGTGGACTTGCTCTGATTTTCTTCAGTTTCAGCTTGAACTTGCATATGAGTAATCGATGGTCTGTTCCACACTCGGCCCCTGGCCTTGTTCTGACTGATGATATTGAGCTTTTCCATCATCTCTTTCCACAGATGTAGTCTATTTGATCTCTGTGTGATCCATCTGGCGAGGTCCATGTGTATAAAAAAAAAAAAAAAAATAGTCACTCTTTATGTTGGTGAAAGAAGGTATTTGCAATGAAGAAGTCGTTGGTCTTGCAAAATTCTATCATTTGATCTCTGGCATTGTTTCTATCACCAAGACCATATTTTTCAACTACTGATCCTTTTTTGTTTCCAGCTTTCACATTCTAGTCACCAGTGATTATTGATGCATCTTGATTGAATGTTTGATCAATTTCAGACTGCAGCAGCTGATAAAAATCTTTTACTTCTTCATTTTTGGCCCTAGTGGTTGGTGCGTAAATTTGAATAATAGTCGTATTAACTGATCTTCAATGTAGGCATATGGATATTGTCCTATCACTGACAGCATTGCTCTTCAGAATAGATCTTGAAATGTTCTTTTTGACGATGAATGTAATGCCATTCCTCTTCAAGAGGTAGCATATGATCAGGAACCGATGGTACCAAAGGAAGAAGTCCAAGCTACTCTGAAGGCATTGGCGAAAAACAAGGCTTCAGGAATTGATGGAATATCAATTCAGATGTTTCAACAAACAGATGCAGTGCTGGAGGTGCTCACTTATCTGTGCCAAGAAATATGGAAGACAGCTTCCTGACCAACTTACTGGAAGGGATCCATATTTACGCCTATTCCCAAGAAAAGTGATCCAACCAAATGTGGAAATTATAGAACAATGTCATTAATAACACATGTAAGCAAAATTTTGCTGAAGATCATTCAAAAATGGCTGCAGCAGTATATTGACAGGGAACTGCCAAAAATTCAGGCCAGTTTCAGAAGAGGATGTGGAACCAGGGATATCATCGCTGATGTCAGATGGATCCTGGCTGAAAGCAGACAATACCAGAAGGACGTTTAGCTGTGTTTTATTGACTATGCAAAAGCATTCGACTGTGTGGATCATAACAAATTATGGATAACATTGCAAAGAATGGGAGTTCCAGAACACTTAATTGTACTCACAAGGAACCTTTACATAGATGGAGAGGCAGTTATTCAGATAGAACAAGGCGCTACTGACTGGTTTAAAGTCAGGAAAGGTGTGCACCAGGGTTGTATTCTTTCACCACACCTATTCAATCTGAATGCTGAACAAATAATACGAGAAGCTGGACTATATGAAGAAGAATGGGACATCAGGATTGGAGGAAGACTCATTCACAACCTGCATTATGCAGATGACACAACCTTGCTTGCTGAAAGTGAAAAGGACTGGAAGCACTTACTAATGAAGTTCAAAGACCACAGCCTTCAGTACGGATTACACCTCAACATAAAGAAAACAAAAATCCTCACAACTGGACTAATGAGCAACATCATGATAAATGGAGAAAAGATTGAAGTTATCAAGGGTTCCATTTTACTTGGATCCACAATCAACAGCCATGGAAACAGCAGTCAAGAGATGAAAAGATGCATTGCACTGGGTAAATCTGTTGCAAAGGACCTCTTTAAAATGTTGAAGAGCAAAGATGTCACCTTGAAGACTAAGGTTTGCCTGACTCAAGCCATGGTATTTTCAATCACATCATATGCACGTGAAAGCTGGACAATGAATAAGAAAGACTGAAGAAGAATTGATTCGTTTGAATTGTGGTGTTGGCAAAGAATATTTAATATACCATGGACTGCCAAAAGGACGAACAAATCTGTCTCAGAAGAAGTGCAACCAGAATGCTTCTTAGAAGCAAGGATGGCGAGACTGCGTCTTACATACTTTGGACATGTTGTCAGGAGGGATCAGTCCCTGGAGAAGGATATCATGCTTGGCAGAGTACAGGGTCAGCAGAAAAGAGGAAGACCCTCAATGAGGTAGATTGACACAGTGGCTGCAACAATGAGCTCAAGCATAACAACAATTCTAAGGATGGCACAGGACTGGGCACTGTTTCATTCTGTTGTGCATAGGGTCACTATGAGTCAGAACTGACTCAACGGCACCTAACAACAATAACACACCACAGGTGTAGGGGTTGAGGGTCCAGGGGATGTCAGGAGCATCACAGACAAGTCTGCAGCTGGTAGATTCTCAAAACTTGTTTGTTGAATCAAACAAACAAGGCAGCCTTCCCCACTTTCTCCAATAATAATGATAAAACATTTATAGAGTACTCATTTTATTTGAAGCATTGTCCTAGTACTTTCATATTAATTCTCACGAGGTAATTACTATTATACTCAACAGCAATGGGTATTATTAGGAAACAGTCGCAAGCAGTTTGTGGTTGGTTGCTTACCAAAAGAAAGGCCTTTCGAACCAAGCCAGTGGCTCTGTGAAAGATAGAGATTATAGCCAAGAAAACCCTATGAAGCAGTTCTACTCTGTAACACTTGGGGTTACCATGAGTCCGGGGCAAACTCACAGAAGCTAACAACAGCAGTTGCTATTAATATCTCTTCTTTTTTGTCAACAAGGAAACTAAGGCACAGAGAGTAACTTGACTACAATCACACAACTAGAAAAGGAGAAAGTCAAGATTGGAACCCAAGTAACCACATCCAGAGCCCAATATATTAATCAACACACTCTACTTTAGCATTATAATCTAAAGGCGAGAGAGAGACACTCCTTACCGTTACATCCAGACTAAAGGCCCAATTTGACAACCTTTTTTTTTTTATGGAGTGTAAAGTGATTGCCTGTAGTGAAAACCACATATACCAATAATTCAACTCATAATGACCCTATAGGACAGAGTAGAGCTGCCCCATAGGTTTTGGGAATAATCTGCTTTGGTTAAGTACTAACAAATATGAATCTATTATTACAGCTGTCAAGACTCTTTCCTTTGTTTTAGAATTTGTAGCCTTTAGGAACTCTGGAATACATAAAAGAAGACAATGGCTAATCTTGCAAGCAATGTTATGTTGTTGTTAGGTACTGTCAAGTTCGTTCTGGCTCATAGCCACCCTATGTACAACAGAACAAAACACTGACCGGTCAGTGCCATCCTTGCAATCATTGCTACGTCTGAGCCCATTGTGGCAGCCACCATGTCAATCCAACTCATGGAGGAGATTTTATTATACTTTATTACAGGGAGATTTTACTATTCACATAGCACATTCTAGAGCTTACATTTTTGACCAAGAAAATGGAACTCACAAGAAGCCCCATCCTCCAGGGCAGCACCTACAGATCTCATTCATTCCAGCCCTTTTCTCATACACACTGTATCATAGAGGGTGCAGGAAGACTTCAATGGAGAAGAGATGATTTACGTTGTCAGAGTCAGAATACGCAGGCTTGCTGAACCAGCTTCGTCTTTTGTCCTGGTGGTCCCTGTCCATATTTTCATTATGAGCTCTTGATCTCTTCAGATCTTCAACTTTTGATCACAAACACTGATGGATCCGCTCTTGACTGGTCATTTCGTCGATTGCAGCCTTTCCCTATGTTCTTCATCAACACATAAGGAGACAAATGCCCAGAATTTCACTGACTCTAATAGAGGAAAGACTAGAGGCTCTATGCCATCTGTGGAGGCATCTCTTTTCACCAATATATCCCCACCTCCTAATGCAGCAGGAGGCACACACTGGGAGCTCAATATATGTGTTTAAATAAAGACAAAAACAATGATCAAGTGACCTCATTCACTAAAAATGGAGATACTGAGTGAAAAGCTGTGCCTTTGCTGACAGCAGAATGACAGGCAGTTGATACACTGCCTAATTCTGAAACAGTTTTGACTCTGACTCTGAAGACCTAAATAGGGGTCCCAGAATAATTCTCCCCTACATGGTCTTTTAATGCTATATGCTGGGCAAGAGAATTTACCCTTCTTCTTTTCTAATATTTCAAATAGAAAGGTTAGATAGCATGGACTGAAAAAGCAAGTGATTTTATTTTGGTAAAAAAAAAAAAAGATTCATTCACATATGTGTTACTCCCCTAACTCAGAGAGAGAGAGAGAGAAATCAAACCAGAAGAATATAAACTAAGTTTTCAAATAATTCTTCAAAGTAAAAGTCCCCAGTGGGGAGAACAGCTAAAGAGATGACTGTTACAAGACAGATACAACCTATGCTCAGCTCTATAGCTGGTACCTGATGGTTCCCTTTAAAGTGAAGGGATGGAATTCTTGGGAACTTTGGGAATACTAGGAGTACACATCTGAGAAATATGAAGCAGGAACTTGACTGACGTCCTTTCTCTCTCCATGGTATTAACCACAGTGGATGCACACACAGCAAAGTGAGAACAGCATTCTGAGGTTCTATTAAGTGCGAATGTTTCCCATATGCCACCCGAGAGTCTAACTTTACTTCTTCTGTCTCTTCTGCTTAGTCAATGTTCTTGGAAAAATTCATAGTCCTCTCTGCACCTAACATACATTTAACTTTTCCTTTCTTTCTTTCTAAATGTAGATATTATATAATACTAGGTGCTATCTTATCAGAGCCAGTTGGAAAATTCATGATAGAAGAAAAGCTACTCAATGAGAAAATCTCTTATATGTATCAACTATATAGACTCAACATTCGACATTGTCTGAAACACATGTGATTTCAAATACTCTGTCTTTTTGTTTGTATCAGTGCCTTTGTAAATCTGTGTTTAAGGTTAAATGCGTTCACCACAGTAAATATGTAAACTGTTATTCCTCACTATTGCTTTTTCACGTTTTTACTTTCATCTGCTCTCTTGCCTCAAGCCCTCCTCTCTGACTATCAAAGGATATCACAGTTTACTAAAATGGAAAGGTGGGCACCATGGACTGAAAAAACAAGTGATTTTATTCTGGTAAAAAAAGATACATTTACATATGTGTTATTCCCCTAACTCAGGCAGAGAGATCAAACCAGAATCATACACACTAAGATGTTAACAGTGAATGTAAATTTTTCTTCTTCTTTTTTTTTTTGTGTGCGTGCTTCCTATTTTTTTTTTTTAACAATTCAGATATATACCTTTTACAAAAATTATATATATATATCAGTTATGTATGTATTTTATATGTAATGTATTTATCAAGCAACTAGAAGGAGATGCTACCAAGTACCTTGAAGGAAGTACTAATTTAAGTTTTATTTGTTCCAGGCAATTGTTTTATTCTTTGGAGAAAAGAACAAAAGAAACACAGTCCTTGCCAAGGATAAATCAACTTTGATGCCAACAAGAGGTCTGCAAGTTTGCCTGGAATTTCCAAGTTCATGAATGTTGAGTGGTCTTTAAATTTGGCAACCTGTTTTTTCCATTGCTAATAATAAGTCCTCTCTACTGTCATACACAAAGCAATGAATACCTTAAATAAACACTATAAAAATATCCTTTTTATTTCTGGACACACTGTGTCAGATTCCTAGGACTGATAGTCTGTCCTGCCTTAGAAGCTATCGCTCTTCTTTTCTCTCTTCATTTCACTCTCATTGCCACCAATTCTCTCCCAAATTTGGTCAATACTAAAAATTAAATGGACAATTTATTGAAATATGGTAAAAAATAATACAGAAATCTAAGACCTTGAAATTAGCTTTAATGTGTTCTTTGGGTTCATTTTCCAGCCTGTGGGATCAAGGATGTTTCCTTTAGATTTTACAAAGTACGCATCTTTAAAAAAACAAACAGGAAAGGACTTTGGGAAGGGAGAGTACCATTCCATCTGTAAAGAATGATAGCGCACCGACTACAAGGACACTCTCCCTGGCATCCCTACACCCCGCCACAATCTCTGTAGCATCTCAAGGTCACCCCCCTTTAAGACTCCTCCCCTCAACCTCAAACCTCCGTTACCTTTTTACATTCTTGTTGTTACTTGCCTTCTAGTCAACTGCAACTAATGTTAACCTTACGAATAATAGAATGATAGCTGCCTGGTCCAGCACCGTCTTCCATGATCTTTGATGTGTCTGAGCTCATTGTTGAGGCTATTGTGTCAATCCATCTCATTGAGGGTTTCCCACATTTTCACTGTCAGTCCTCTTTATCAAACATGGTATCATTTTTCAGCAATTGATTTTTTCCAGATGACATGTCCAAAGTAACCAAGACAAAGTCTCACCATTCTGGCTTCTAAGTAGCATTCCAGTTGTTTTTCTTTTAAGATTGATTTGTTTGTTCTTCTGGCAGGCCATGGTCTATTCAACATTCTTTGCTGACACCACAATTCAAATTTATCAATTCTTCTTCTGTCTTCTTTTTCACTGTCCAGCTTTCCCATGCATATGAAGCACTCGAAAAGACCATGGCTTGGGTCAGGTGCACCTTACAGAAGGATTTTTTTATAGGGGTGCAAAAGTGCCACTCTTTCTTTTCATAGAAATGCAAGTGGCTTCCATGGTGAATTTTGGAAGATGCAGGCTGACCCGATATCTTGGTGTGAAAAAGATTCCCAGAAATAAAGAAATACATGTTCCTCTTCTTTATCTCTCTCCTTCTATGGAGAGCAGGAGTTTTCCACCTGCAGTTAAGGAGCATGTGGCAGAGGACGGAGCTCCTTGAAAATAATGAGAATGTGGGCATTCCAACTCTATTATTTGTGATGGCTGAGAGGCTGGCCAGGCTGCTATAATGTATGGATACTTCAGAGAAGTAAGGAGACATTTTAAGATTTCGTTTACTTGATGGCTTGCAGATTGAGTTCCATACAGCCCTGATGTTGTACCATTTTCCTTAAAGTATACTGTACTAGTATTTAAACAGTACAAATGATTATTTCTTCAAGAGAATTTTTTTTTCTTCCTTTAAATTAACTAGCACCAACTCATCCATCACATCAAATTCATACTTACAGATTTTAGGTAGAAAGAAATGAAATTATATTATCCCTGTAACTCCAAACAAAAGTAGGTTTTCACCCTATTGCATCCTCCAGTGATATAATCCAACACACAGAGACATACTATTGAGAGCGCCTCTGAAGTAGAGGAGCTTGCAAATGTCCCTCAACACAAAATTGTTTAGTTATTTTCTCTTTGTTGTAATTTTCTTCAACTGAGAGTCAGAAAGAGTTCTTTTCTGAGTACTTTTGATTTTTAGAGAACTTATGAGGACATTAGATGAATGCTGGGGATAATTTAAGTCAACGTGCTTTGGTTAAGTAACTTCCTAACCTACATAGTAAGATCGATGTTGAATAAAGACACTTCAAAGAATTGTTTTATTTAAGAAATTAAACTAATGTCACACTCTTCTATCGTCTAGACATCAAAATAAATGAGAGACATAGTAAGAGTTGTCAAAATTCAGAGAAGTAAGCAACCCAAAGAGGCCACCGCAGGCAGGGGATTGTCATGGAGGAAGAGGGGGTAAGATGTGCATTGGATGATGGGCTTCATTTGGATGTGTGGAGGGGAAGAGTACTTTATGACCAAGGTGAACTGGGAAGATCAGGGAATGGCTGGTGGCAGGGAGTAAACTAGCTTGCCTGGAACAGACATTTTATGTGAAAGAAAACTGGGAATGAGGTTGGATAGGTTTGGGACATAAGGTGGGAAAGAAGGGAGGGAAGGGCCAGTGAGACTCTCTACTTGCAGTGAGCAAGAAAGTGACAGACATTAAAATCAAAGCATATGCGTTGCAGTCCCAGTAACTATAGAGTCACACGTCATTAGAGAGAAAGGAGTCAGAACAATATATTCCTGACTGACGACGGTTGAGTTTCCTGTGGCACTAAGTGGACTCTTGGCAGTAGAAAAACTACAGGAGGAAACAGCTCAGGCAAAAAAATAGATTACAAAATATAGAAAACCACAAAACATGGGAAATAGTCTTTCTTCCTCTTATAAATGGCTGAGAAGATGACGAAGGAACTTGTCGCATACACTATTTTAAGCCAATATTAACCAGGTTACCTTATCTCCCCAGTTCCCTGTAACCAGTCCTCTAGTCCTATCTTTGCCATGTTGGACACTTTCCCTACAGGGTAAGCTCACCCACTAATGATTCAACCTCATTCCCAGTTTTCTTTCACGTAAAATGTAAGAATGATTCTTATATTACATCGTGGATTTGCATAGCCCCTTCAATTGTTTTGGCAGCTGCTGTGGTACACTTCGTAGTCAATGCTCTCTCTCTCTTTTTCTCTTTCTCTCTTCTCTCCCAACTGCATACTGTATATGTTATAAATATTTTACTCTTACTCATAATTCTAGACCTTTTCTCTCATTGGGCTCCAAAAACATTCCCGTTAAACATAATTTCAGATATTTTTCTTCTCAAACCTTCCATTTTTCTTTTTTTAGCTTTTAATTAACATTAAGCTTTTCATTGAATTGGGAAGATGAAAACAATCTGTGTGAGCTTTATTATGTACTTGTCTTTTTTGAATACATGGCTGTCTTTAAAGTTATCCTTTCAATTCTTGGAGAATCAATGTCTATTACCTCCCCAGGCTTAATTTCCTCTCCTAAATGTTGGACCCTATCACTTCTTACCTCTTCGGGGGTCTTGTTTCCACCACTATGGTTCCATCTGCTCTTAAGTAAATTTTATCCTACAGTATTTTAAAAATATATATATACATACAACTTACTGAAGGAAAATATTTATTAGTCAGTTTATTTTAAGTGCTTGGTTTCCACTTTACCAATTCCTATCAGGGATTCTTATTCAGGAAGGTGACTAACAACACAAAGCTAATGCTTCTCTCTCCTTAAATCTCATTGAAATGTGAGAAAACTTTAAAAACAACAATAAATCCATTGCACCATTGCAAAAATCCAAAATGGTGCTATTAGATGATCAGAACTCAGAGGAATTGTGTGACAACGTAAACCAGACTGTTTATGAAATCCAACCAAGCTTGGCCATCTATAGTGCATGACAGGTGAAAGAGAACACTACCAAATGGGCAAATTCACTCAGAAGGACTGCCAAAGTGTCCCAACTCCAAGGGCAGCTGGAGCTGGGAATAGGACCAGACCTGTCAGGTGTTTAGCAAGGTGATTAATTCAAGAACTTTAGAACAGTTGGATCAGTCTCTCACTAAGTAAACAGATCTCTAAATAAAATGGAGAGTTTGCCCAAGAAAACTTCCTACATGTACATCAGGTCAAGATAGAAGCTTCCCTGGTTGACAAAAACTATTACAGCCAAAATTTCCCTTCTTCTTCTAAGGAAAACCGAGCTACACACAAGCCTTCATCCCATTTTTACCACCTCCCCCACCTTTGCTTTCAGCCAGGCTGTTTATAATCAGGTTTAGTATTCACAGTGGGAGAAATAATCACTTTACCTTGTGTTTTAGAGATGCTGCAACCGAACTTGGTGATAAATCTAGGCTGTTAATTTTAATTATAAACAAACTAAAAACTTAAACAATTGACAGAAAGCAAAGGCAAGAAAGAGAAACAGATTAAATAAACAAACTCCTAAAGAAACCCAAAGTAATAGAAGATAATATCCAAAATAACATGTTGAATATCCTCAGAGATTGTAAAGAATATCATACTCCTAAAACAATAAATGACTACTACAAAATACAATTGACCGGAGTTCTTAAAAATTAAATTTAAAGAAAACATAACAACAACAACAATAACAAAAATGCACATCTCAATGTACGAGTTAAAAAAGTAGAATGAGGCTCAACTGCAGAATGACATTGGTCTTAAAGGTTCCGCAGAGTTATTCCCCAGAGTTAAAGTTGAAAGAGAAGAAAATCATGAATAAGAGGTGAAATTATGAGAGTACAATTAGGAGACCTGGAAAACAGATGCAAGAAATCAAACCATCATTTGAGAAGGAAAGAACAGAAAGAATGGAAAGGACGAAATGATTAAATGAAGAAAATTTATTTTAGCTGAAGAAAGATGTGGAATAATGAGCAGAATTTTCTATAATTCTTTCTACTTTGTCAGACCATATAACATTTGTATATTAATCTCCTATACTCCTCCTCACCTTTGTTTAAGTCTTAGATTTGCAATTATGTATACATTTGTAGTTTAAAGTTAGGAAAGGTGTGCGTCAGGGTTGTATTCTTTCATCATACTTAGTCTATATGCTGAGCAAATAATCTGAGAAACTGGACTCTAAGAAGAAGAACGGGGCATCAGGGTTGGAAGAAGAGTCATTAACAAACTTTGTTATGCAAATGACACAACCTTGCATGCTGAAAATGAAGAGGACTTGAAGCACTTTCTGAAGAAGATCAAAGACCACAGCCTTCAGTATGGATTACACCTGAACATAAAGAAAACAAAAATCCTCACAGCTGAACCAATAGGCAGCATCATAATAAACAGAGAAAAGATTGAAGTTGCCAAGGATTTAATTTTACTTGGCTCCATAATCAACACACATGGAGGCAGCGGTCGAGAAATCAAATGACACACCGCATTGCGAAAATCTGCTGCAAAAGTTCTCTTTAAAGTGTTAAAAGGCAAAGATGTCACCTTGAAGACTAAGGTGCACCTCACCCAAGCCATGGTGTTTTCAATTGCCTCATATGCATGTGAAAGCTGGACAATGAATAAGGAAGACTGAAGAAGAACTAATGTCTTTGAACTATGATGTTGACAAAGAATGTTGAATATACCGTGAACTGCCAAAAGAACAAACAAATCTGTCTTGTAAGAAGTACAGCCAGAATGCTTCTTAAAAGCAAGGATGATGAGACTATGTCTTACATACTTTGAACATAATATCAGGAGGGATCAGCCCCTGGAGAAGAACATCGCGCTTGGTAAAGCAGAGGGTCAATGAAAAAGAGGATCACCTTCAACAAGATGGATTGTCACAGTGGCTGCAAGAATGGGCTCAAGCATAACAACAATTGTGAGGATGGTACAGGACCAGGCAGTGTTTCATTCTGTTGTACACAGGGTCACTATTACTTGGAACGAACTTGAGGGCACCTAACAAAAACAAAAACAATACATGTGTGTCTATTGTGTATTATATATATAATATGTATGTGTATGTATATCTGTATCTATATCTACGCCTATGTCTACTTCTAAGTCTACGTCTATATCTATATATACCACCACCAGTCCCTTTGGTTGGATTGAGCTTGTCATCTGGTAGATGCCTCAGGAAGAACTTACGAATATTGTTGTCTATGTTCTTATATGTTTATAGCAATTTTTGTATAACCTTGATTTTTTTAGGGCAACCTGCTGGATATAAAATTCTTGATTCACATTTTCTTTCACTGAATTTTTTAAAAAGAATTATATTCCTTCTTGCCTTGATTTGCATGTTGTTTTTGAGAAGTACATTACCAAAATAATTATTTTGCCTTTGTAATTTGTTGATATATTTTACAGAATCTTGAAAAAATTTTAATTATATTTTAAGTTGAAAATGTTAAAATAAATCTGAGAGTCAGTCATTTCAGGTTAATTTTTCTAGGTATACAGTGAGTCCTATCAACATGTACATTTACTCTTTTATTCTGGGGACATTTTCTTAAGTTGCAGTTTAAAATATTAGTTTTGCTCTTTTTTTTTTAGGGACTTCAATTATACATATGTTATTTCTTGTCTTCCTTTATACCACTATATCTGACAGTTTTACTAATTTCGTCATATTATTTTCATCCTCTTGTTTCTCTGTCTGTATTCAATGCACTTTATTAAACTTTTATTTGAATATATTCTCACTTGGGCATCTTGTCATTAATTATTCATCTCTGAGATAATTTTGTTTTTTTCCCTCTATGTCTATCTTAGGCTGGTTCTCTAGAGAAGCAAAACCAGTGAAGTGAGTATATATAACCCATTGTAGGTGTATATATATATACACCTACATATATATAGGCATACATCTACATATTTTATATATATATATATAGAAAGAGAGAGAGAGAGATCAAGGAAGGGGCTTAAGTGCTTGTAGAAGCTGCAAAGTCCCAAGTCTGTGGGTTAGACTGGAGGCTTCTCCTGACTCACATAGCTGCAGAAGCTAGCAAACCCAAGATCCATACTGCCAAGGCTAACAAATCCCAAGATTGTCAGGTAAAATGTTAGTTCAAGTCCCAAGAACCTGAGGTCAGATGAACAGGGGACAGCTGTAGGATCCAGGGTGAGCAAAAACCAGCAAGCCTTGCCAGAAAGCTCACCTATATTGGATGCGGGCCACACCCCCAAGGCAACTCCCTTTCAATTGATTGGCTACTCACAGCAGATCCCATTACATTATACCAGATTGCATTATGGAAGTGATTACATCATTAAATCAGAACTGACAAACCACTGAGAATCATGACCCAGCTAAGCTGGCACACAACCTTAACCATCACAGGCAAAGACCTCAATTTTCCTCCAAATATTCTCTCAAGTTCTGCTGAAAGGTGTACAAATGGAACAGATGCATTGATGAATGGTGTGTGAATAGAGAGAACGAATATAACTTCCGGGTCACACATCTTTCTCTTTTTCCTTTTTCCATTGGCTGAAGTGTGGTGAATCGTTGTGTACCATGCAAATAAGGCAAAATCCTAGAATGGCAGAAAAAAAATGAAATAGAAAGAGCGTGGGCCTCTAAGGACTTTCACAGTAGGACCGCTGTACCAACTCAGACTTTTACTGGATAGTGAAATAATCATCTAACTTGTTAAAAAAACAAAACAAAACAAAAAAACTCTTATTTTGGGTTTCTGTTACACAAAAAAGAACTTATATTCTAAAGAATATACAATTAAATTATTATCTGCCATGGACTGAACTGTGTCCTACACCCAAAATTTATGTCAACTTGGCTAGGCCATGATTCCCAGTACTGTGTGGTTGTCCTCCATTTTATGATCTGATGTAATTGTGTGTTGTAAATCCTACCCTCTATGCCTGTGCGTATGGTCCCATTTGGGAGTGAGTTGTCTTTTATGTTAATGAGGCATGATTAGGTTATGTTAATGAGGATTAGGGTGGGGTATACCACCCTTACTTGAGTCACACTTTTTGTCTTACAAGAGATAACAGGAGAGAGAAGTGAGCAGAGAAGAGGGACCTCCTACCACCAAGAAAGAAGAGCCGAGAGTACGGTGTATCTTTCGGATGCAGAGTCCCTGTGCTGAGAAGCTCCTAGACCTAGGGGAAGATTGATGCCAAGACACAGGGAAATCTCCAAGGAATGTTAGGCCCACGGATGTTAAAAGAAGACAAAGACATTCCCCCAGAGCCAACAGACAGAAAAGTTCTTCCCCTGGAGCAGGCACCCTGAATTTGGACTTCTAGTCTCCTAGGCTGAGAGAGAATAACTTTCTGTTTGTTAAAACCATCCACTTTGTGATATTTCTATTGTAGCAGCACTAGATAGCTAATTATCTAAGTGTGTGGTCTATACTGAGTGCTTCCACAGGCCATCTATTAGCTCCATTCTTAATCTAGAAACTAGTCTTTAAAAAAAAAAGTTAACCCTGATAAATTCAGTAACTCTAAAAAGAAATCATAAAACTACAAACTCATCATCATTCCCTATCTTCTTTACCATACTCATAACTTTTCACATTTATTGACTATCCATTCCATTTTGAAATTCTCTTTTTGGCTTCCATTCTGTTTTAAAATGCTTTATGCTTCTTACTTGCATCTAGAAATTGGAATGTTGGCTCGTCTGCATGTGATTAGCAGACCACCTGTTTCCATTAATCTCCATCAGTGTGTCCTATAGAATGTACATTCAAGCCTTGTAAAGCCAACTTCTTCCATTCTGACCCTATGATCTTAGTTTGGAATTTCACATTAAATATAGAGCTTGAAAGCATTGAATACAAATGGACTGGTTGTCTTAGACAAAATAGAAAAGTAAAAATCATTTGGAGCTCCTTTTCATTTCCTGGCTTTGCTTCCTTCCAGATTTCTCATTTCTAAGCTCCACCGAGATTTGAGTATTCTCCATGGGGCTCAATTCTTCAAAATTAAATTATCTCCAGCTTCTGTTATCTTTATTCCATATATTCCTCAGCACTCTCAAGGTCAACTGTTTGGCTTAGCTAATTTAAAAGTAGGTGGTTAAAAGCTTATAGCTTCCCTTAGAAATGGCATCTTGTTAACTCATAGGATTCCCTAATTTTTGAAACTAAATACAAAGGCACAAAGTAAAGAAAAATATCCTAGGCAGTGTTTATGAGACCAAGACAGACTGGGACACACTGCCTTCCCTAATCCCAATAGTGTATCCTATAATAAAAATTACTAGTTTTGTCCTTATAGACAGTTTAATTTTCAATCCTCCATCTAGATTAACTGCCCCATCTGCACACTGATGGCCTTGACATCAGCTAAAGAGCTGGGGTGCTGCTGCCCTGTTTGTCCCATGGGATTCCACCCTTCTAACTTTTCATGCCAGTGATGGATACAGTTAGATTCTCTTTAGTGAAAATTTAAACCGAAAGACCAATAAAACAAAGAATCAGACTGTAGTGATAGCTGGGGACAAAAGGCAATAGACTTTTGGGCTGTGATGGCCAATTTTGGACCATGTACGTGGATGAGGCTTGCCATAAAACATGTTGTCAGAAAGAAAAGTAAACAGGAGGCCATAAATTTAGAGAGTAGTAGATGAAAAGCACATCTATTTGTTGACATTTCGTGTCCATGAAGGTCTATAAGGTTGTTATTAGTCAAAATCAACTCGAGAGTAATGGGTTTGGTTTTTTGAGTTTAAGGTCTAACTATATTCTCTGTAATTGATTTCAGTGATACTGCCTTGATTCTCTAATACAGAAACCCCTCTTTAGTTAATCTACATTGAATATGTTTTTGTTTCTTATAATGAAGCACTCCTCTGACAAGATGGAGTCTCATTGTTAAAATAGCACTGGAGCAATGAAAGAAGTCACTGTAATGCAGATCTTTAATTAATAATGCTTGGTGGTCATTTTTTGTACCTTTCATCAGAAGAGTCATATTCTGATTAGGAATATTAATTTAAAGCAATTTATGAACATTTTCAAAGCAAATTCATTTCTCAGAGATAACCAGGAAAACTCTGAAAAAGTTGCTCTATTATACTGAAGGTAAAAAAAAAAAAAACTATACATAATTATATAAATGATATTGTATTGAGGTAAAACATTGAAGAAAGAAGTCTCTGTTCTCCATGATGGCATTTATTTCTTGATGTGTGTTCCATGTTGATAAATATGACTTAGAACTCTAGCCCAGATGTTTTACAAAAGAAAAAATATAAAAAGAAGTGTTTCAAGGATTTGGAGATGGTTTAAATTAACATGGTCTTCAATATTCTTGTTGTTGTTGTTGTTAGGTGCCGTCGAGTCAGTTCTGACTCATAATGACCCTATGCACAACCGAACAAAACACTGCCTGGTCCTGCGCCATCCTTATAGTCGTTGTTATGCTTGAGCTCCTTGTTGCAGCCACTGTGTCAATTCACCTCGTTGAGAGTCTTCCTCTTTTTCAATGACCCTGTTCTTTGCCAAGCATGATGTCCTTTTCCAGGGACTGATCCCTCCTGACAATGTGTCCAAAGTATGTAAGATGCAGTCTCACCATTCTTGCTTCTAAGGAGCACTCTGGCTATACTTCTTGTAAGACAGGTTTGTTCCTTCTTTTGGCAGTCTATGGTATATTCACTATTTTTCGCCAACGCCACAATTCAAAGGCATCAATTCTTCTTTGGCCTTCATTATTCATTGTCCAGCTTTCACATGCATATGATGCTATTGAAAATACCATGGCTTGGGTCAGGCACACCTTAGTCTTCAAGGTGACATCTTTGCTCTTCAACATTTTAAAGAGGTCCTTTGCAACAGATTTACCCAATGCAGGGTGTCTTTTGATTTCTTGACTGCTGCTTCCATGGGTGTTGATTCTGGATCCAAACAAAATGAAATTCTTGACAATTTCAATCTTTTCTCCTTTTATCATGATGTTGATTTTTGGTTCAATTGTGAGGATTTTTGTTTTATGTTGTGGTGTAATCCATAGTGAAGGCTGTCGTCTTTAATCTTCATCAGAAAGTGCTTCAAATCCTCTTTACTTTCAAGCAAGCAAGGTTGTGTCATTTGCATAATGCAGGCTGTTAGTGAGTCTTCCTCCAATCCTGATGCCTCGTTCTTCTTCACGTAGTTCAGGTTCTCAAATTATTTCCTCAACATACAGATTGAATAGGTATGGTGAAAGGATACGACCCTGACACACATCTGTCCTGACTTTAAACCCCTCAGTATCCCCTTATTCTGTTCAAATAACTACCTCTTGGTCTATGTACAGGTTCCTCATGAATACAATTAAGTGTTCTGGAATTCCTGTTCTCAATGTTATCTATAATTTGTTATGACCCACACAGTTGAATACATTCGCATAGTTAATAAAACACAAGTAAACATCTTTCTGGTATTCTGTGCTTTCAGCCAGCATCCGTCTGACATCAGCAATGGCATCCCTGGTTCCACGTCCTCTTCTGAATCTAGCTTGAATGTCTGGCAGTTCCCTGTTGACATACTGCTGCAGCTGTTTTCGAATGATCTTCAGCAAAATTTTACTTGTGTGTGATATTAATGATATTGTTTGATAATTTCCTCATTCTGTTGGATCACCTTTCTTGGGAATAGGTATAAAAATGGATCTCTTCCTGTCAGTTGGCCAGGTAGCTGTCTTCCAAATTTCTAGGCTTAGGTAAGCGGCACTTCCAGTGCTGCATCCTATTGTTGGAACATCTCAATTTGTATTCCACCAGTTCCTGTAGACTTGTTTTTCACCAATGCCTTCAGTGCAGCTTGGACCTCCTCCTTCAGTGCCATTGGTTCCCGATCATATACTACCTCCTGAAATGGTTGAAGGTCGATCAGTTCTTTTTGGTATAGTGACTCTGTGTATTCTTTCCATCTTCTTTGGATGCTTCTTGCATTATTTAGTATTTCCCCTGTAGAATCCTTCACTATTGCAACTCGAAACTTGAATTTTTTCTTCAGTTCTTTCAGCCTGAGAAATGCCAAGTGTGTCCTTTTGATTTTCTATCTCCAGGTCTTTGCACATTATAATACTTTGTCTTCTGGAGCCGCCCTTTGAAATCTTCTGTTCAGCTCTTTACTTCATCATTTCTTCCTTTTGTTTTAGCTACTCAATGTTCAAGAGCAAGTTTCAGGGTCTCTTCTGACATCCATTTTGGTCTCTTCTTTCTTTCCTGTCTTTTTAAGGACCTCTTGCTTTCTTCATGTATGGTGTCTTGATGTCATTGCACAATTCATCTGGTCTTTGGTCATTGGTGTTCAATGCATCAAATCTATTCTTTAGATGATCTTTAAATTCAGGTGGGATATACTCAAGGTCATACTTATGGCTCTCAATGACTTGTTCTAATTTTTCCAGTTTCAACTTGAACTTGCATATGAGCAATTGATGGTCTGTTCCACGGTGGGCCCCTGGCCTTGTTCTGACTGATGATGTTGAGCTTTTCCATCATCTTTTTCCACAGATGTAGTCAATTTGATTTCTGCATATTCCATCTGGGGAGGTCCACGTGTATAGTCCCCATTTATGTTGTTGAAAAAGGTGTTTGCCATGAAGAAGTTGGTGGTTTTTCAAAATTCAATCATGCAATCTACGGCATTGTTTCTATCACCAAGGCCATATTTTCCAACCACCGACCCTCTTCTTTGTTTCCAACTTTGGCATTCCAATCACCAGTAACTATCAATGCATTCTGATTACATGTTTGATTACTTTCAGACTGCAGAAATTGGTAAAAATCTTCAATTTCTTCATCTTTGGCCTTAGTGGTTGGTGTGTAAATTTGAATAATTGTCTTATCAACTGGTCTACTTTCTAGGTGTATGGGTATTATCCTATCACTGACAGCGTTGTACTTTAGGATAGATCTTAAAATGTTCTTTTTGATGATGAATGCAACACCATTCCTCTTCAAGTTGTCATTCTTGGCATAGGAGACCATATGATTGTCTGATTCAAAATGGGCAATACCAGTCCACTTCAGCTCACTAATGCCTAGGATGGAAACCCTGGCAGCATAGTGGTTAAGAGCTATGGCTTCTAACCAAAATGTCGGCAGTTCAAATTTACCAGGTGCTCCTTGGAAACTCTATGGGGCAGTTCTGCTCTGTCCTATAGGGTAACTATTAGTCAGAATTGACTTGATGGCAATGGGTTTTAATGCCTAAGATATCAATGTTTATGAGTTCCATTTCATTTTTGACGATGTCCAGTTTTCCTAGATTCATTCCTTGTACATTTCATGTTCTGATTATTAATGGATGTTTGCAGCTGTTTCTTCGCATTTTGAATTGTGCCACATCAGCAAATGAAGGTACTGAAAGCTTGACTCCATCCATGTCATTAAGGTCAACTCTACTTTGAGGAGGCAGCTCTTCCCAAGTCGCATTTTGAGTGCCTTCCGACCTGAGGGACTCATTTGCTAGCAGTATACTAAGCCCCAGTAGAATCTTGTATGAGGAAAATAAATTATTAATAATCATCATCATATAATAATTACCATTTCCAGAATTCAAAGGAAAAAATGCCCCCCCCTTTATATTCATTTTAGTATGTTTTGGAATGTTCTGCATTTCCACTAACAAAATCATTATAAACAAAACTAGTTAGATTTTAGGGACTAAAATATAAACCAGTATCAAATAATTGAGGAGGAATCTTTGTAGGGGTTAGGGGATTAGAGAATTACTTCTCTCAAGAGTCATTTTAAAACATTTGAGGCATGCAGACAGTGACATCCTATTAATTTTCCTCAAACTGATTATTTTTTCCACTTAGCGTTCAACAAATGCAAAGCCAACTACCAAACACTCAGCTCTGAATTTCATTAATCAATAGACAATTCTCTCTGGCTGAGACCAGAGCAAAAAGAAGCCAAGAAATAAACCACTACCTTTACCTTTATTCCATTCTTCACTTTATCTGCACTCTATTCTGCCATGATCCACCTAATTACTTAGCGATAATTTTTTGAAAAGACAACACACACAGTCCATATAAAATTACCTTCTCAAAATGTTTCACCAGGACTCAGAAGAAAGAACTGGCAACCTACTTTGTAAAAATCAGCCTCTGAAAACCCTAAGAAGCAGAGTTCTATTCTGACACACACACGGGAGACATGAGTTGGAACTCACTGTAAGGCAACTGAGAATCAAAAACTTGCAGAGCTGTAAGGAATCTGAAGGATTATTTAACCTTGGAATTTTCAAACCACCAGGGAAGAACTTGAAGAATTCCAAAAATATTTGATCAAATTTCATTTTAAATATTTAACAAAGTATAATAAAGAACAACATTCATCCAAATGTGTTATATATGAAATGTTATAAAAATGGAGTCAACCAAAACATACATTTATGCAGACTGTGGAATAAAGTTTATCTAAAAAAAAAAAAGGAAAGGAAAACTTACTTTTTCATTGTGGTTGGTTTATAAAGTCGAGGTTGCTACAATACAGAATTCAGATGAGCAATGAAACTAATATTATGCAATTACTTCGAGGCTTGTGCTAGGCGTTTCACATTTTTGTAACAAAAACTGGCATGCAGTTTTTATCTGCATTTAACAGTTGAGGAAACTGCAACTCCAAGAAGCTAAATAAATTACACAAAGTCACATAGTTAATTAGCTAGCAAGCGAGAACACCAGGATTTTAAAGCATTAGTCATCCCACCTTTTATCTCTAGCCAGGAAATAATGTAGAAGTGTGTTCTTTTAAGCATTTTGCTAATACTTAGATGGTCTATCAATTGGGATAAAAATAGTTAAGAAGGAAAAAGAAATTAAAATAATGCCTATATTCATTTTACAAACTTCTAATGTAAGTTTAATTATAATTCTATGGAAATACCAATGTTCTTTTAATTATGATATTATTAAAGGTTGTCCAGTTTTTAGGGCAGCCTTACTTGTCAACTTGTCTAAAGTTCATCTTGCCTAAAATATGATCATGTCATCTGCATAACTTTTATGTATGTTGAACTGCGTCTTTGGCTGTTAGCTTTATCCAACTCACAAAAAATGGATTAACGGCTCAGAAGTGGTTTAGAAAAACATTAAATTAGTGATGAATGGCTTAACATGAATTATATAACTCAGAAAAAATGTCCCAAATTATATCATGCATGACAGCCTGGTATGAAAAGAAGTAAATCTGTTAATGCAGTATCAAGCATATATAAAAGTGTGAACCTTTGCATAAGCAATCATAAAAGAGAATTATGAACAGGGTGTTGTGGTCAGGTGCTGTCTAGCTGGTTCAGACTTACAGCGACCCTATGTACAACAGAACAAAACACTGCCTGGTTCTGTGCCATCCTCACAATCGATGTTATGCTTGAGCCCATTGTTGCAGCCACTGTGTCAGTCTATCTCACTGAGGGTCTTCCTCTTTTCCACTGACCTTCTACTTTACCAAGCATGATGTCCTTCTTCAGGGACTGGTCCCTCCTGCTAATATGACCAAAGTATGTGAGATGAAATCTTGCCATCCTGTACATAGAAATAAAATATCTGAAGATTAGATATTCAGTTGAACATTGAGTATAGCCAATTATGCCTTTGAGTAAATAAATAAATAAAGTTTATTTTTTCTAAATTAGTGAAGAAAGTACATTCCAATAAAATTTTATTTTTATAATACAGATAGAGAAGAAACTAAAATGATAGCATATCATTCAGAATTGTATCCCTGGGTGTTGAAATAAGTACAAATCACCATATGGCAAGATATTTGCAAAATCAGGTAAAAAGTTAAGAATTGATTTTCTGTTCAAAACAGAGAAAACAGAACGTGTTATTGCAAAAATTGTAAAAAAAAAAAAATTCCCTCATTAAATGATGTTATTGGTCATCGCATAGTATCAACGACATGAAATACAGGAGAGCAAGGCTACCACATGATCATGTCCCCAGATACTTTGGGTTATGGTCGTGTACAACCCTTGAGGTACAGAATATGACTTTACTCTTGGAATGTATGTGCTATTTATGTCAGGGGGAAAGTCTTGGTCACTTTTTGTTTGCTTTGTTACAAAAGTCCCAATCTACTGGAGATGTTACATTTAGTGTACAAGTATTTTGTGAGCCATCATTTAGCTGGAAAGGAAGGCACCGATATCAATACTGAAGAAGAATCAGCAATGCATATACATAGACAGGGCATTGATCTGCGATGATGTCTTTGCATTAAAGGTTAAAGATATTTGCCAATTAGAAAATCAAACAACATAATCCACCACGTAAATAGAACAAAGAGAATCACACAATCATCTCAATTGATGCAGAAAAATCATTTCAGAAAGTTCAACACTCTTTCCTGATAAAAACTCTCAATAGAATAGGAATAGAAGAGAAACTTCCCAACATAATAAAGGGCTTCTATACAAAACCAAGAACCAACATAATTCTCAACGGAGAAGAGGCTAAAAGCATTCCTCCTGAGAATGGGACCAAGACAAGGATGGCCTTTATCACCACTCCTATTTAACATTGTTCTGGAAGTCCTAGCTAGAGTGATAAGGCAAGAAAAAGAAATAAAGCATATCCAAATTGAAAAGGAAGAAGTAAAACTATCCCTATTTGCAGAAGATATGATCCTGTACATACAGAATCCCAAAGATTCCACAAGAAAACTACTGGAACAAATAGAAAAATTCAGCAGAGTAGCAAGATCAACATACGAGAAAATCAGTTGGATTCCTAAACACCAACAAAAAGAACTTCAAAAAGGGAGTAAGAAAAACAATACTACTCATAACAGCCCCTAAAAAAATAAAGGAGCCCTGGTGGCACAAAGGTAAATATCTTCGCTGCTAATCAAAATGTTGGCAGTTCAGATCCATCAGCCACTCTTTGGAAACCATATGCCCTATAGGGTTGCTGGCAGCTGGAATCAACTCAATGGCAACAGGTTTTCTTTTGTTGTTGTTGCTGTTTTTTTTTTTTTTTTTTCCAGAAAGATAAAATACTTTGGAATAACTCTAACCAGAGACATAAAAGACCTATACAAAGTAAACTACAAAACATTATTGGAAGAAACCCAAAAAAATCTACATAAATGGAAAAACACACTATACTCATGGATAGGAAGACTCAAAATTGTGAAAATGTCAATCCTACCCAAAGTGATCTACAGATATAATGCAATCTCCATCCAAATATAAACAGCATTCTTTAGTGAGATGGAAAAACTAGTCACCAACTTTACATGGAAAGGAAAGAGGCCCTGAATAAGTAAAGCATTATTGAAGAAAAATAACAAAGTAGGAGACTTCACATTACCTGATCTCAGAACCTACTATACAACCGTGGTAGTCAAAACAGCCTGGTACTGGTACAATGATAGACACATTGACCAAGAGAACAGAATCAAGAACCCAGATGTAAATCCATCCCCCTATGGTCAGCTGATCTTTGACAAAGGATCAAAGTCCATTACATGGGGAAAAGCCAGTCTTTTTAATAAATGGTGCTGGCAGAACTAGATGTCCACTTGTAAAAAGACAAAACAGGTCACATACCTCACAAAAACTAATTCAAAATGGATCAAAGACCTAAATATAAAACCTAGAATGATAAAGATCATGGAATAAAAAATAGGGACAACACTAGGGACCCTAACACGTGGCATAAATACAATACAAACCTACAAAGTGGGGTAAAATTTTGGCTATGACATATCCAACAAGGGTCTAATCTCTAAAGACTATAGAATACTTCAACACCTCAATAACAAAAAGACAAATAATCCAATTAAAAATGGGACAAGGATATGAACAGATACTTCACCAAAGAAGATATTCAGGCTGCTAACAGATACACGAGGAAATGCTGGAGATCATTAACCATTAGAGAAATGCAAACCAAAACTACAATGAGATACCATCTCACGCTGACATCACTGGCACTAATCAAACAAAACAAAACAAATGTTAGAGAGGTTTTGGGGAGATTGGAACGCTTATGCACTGCTGGTGAGGATGTAAAATGGTACAACCACTATGGAAATCCATATGGTGCTCATTTAGAAAGCTAGAAACAGAAATACTACAGGATCCAGCAAGCTCACTCCTAGAAATAATATATCTTAGAGAAAAAAAGAGACGTCACATGAACAAATACATGTATATGCATGTTCACTGCAGCATTATTCACGATAGCAAAACATTGGAAACAACTTAAGTAGCCATCAACAGATGTATGGATAAATAAATTACGATAGATACACACAATGGAATAGTAAAAAAAAAAAAACCCAATGCCAGTGGCATACGACTCAAAGATAAAGAACAATGATGAATCCGGGGAACATCTAACAACATGGATGAATCTGGAGGGCATTGTGCTGAGTAAAATAAGTCAATCACAAGAGGACAAATATTGTATGAGACCACTATTATAAAAACCCAAGAAAATGTTTTCAGACAAAAAAAAATCAGGAAGGGGGTTGGGAAAGGATAGAAGACAAGTGTTAACTTTGGTGAAGGGAAAGACAACACACAATATGTAGAAGCTAACACAACTTGACCAAGGCAAAGTCATAGAACCTTCTTAGACACATCCTAACACCTTGAGGGACTGAGTTACTGGGGCTGAGGGCTGGGGATCATGGTCTCCGGGAACATCTAGGTCAATTGGCATAACAATTCATAAAGAAAGTGTTCTACAATCTACTTTGGTCAGTAGCATCTGGGGTCTTAAAAATTTGCAAGCGGCAATTTAAAATGCAACTATTGGTCCCATCATGTTGAGAGCAAAGGAGAATAAAGAAAACCAAAGACACAAGGAAAATATTAGTCCAAATGGCTTATCAACCAAATGAACCACAGTCTCCACCAGCCTGAGTTCAGAAATACCAGATGGTGCCCAGTTACCACCACTGACCGCTCTGACAGGGATCAAAATAGAGGGTCCCAGACAGAGCGGGAGGAAGATGCAGAACAAAATTCAAACTCACAAACAAAAAAAAAAGAGCAGACTTACTGGTTTTACAGAGACTGGAGGGACCCCTGAGACTATGGCCCCTGGACACCCTGCTAGCTCAGAACTGAAGCCACTCCCAAAGTCAACCTTTCAGCTAAAGAATAGACAGGACTATAAACCAAACGATGGCACACATGAGTAACCTGCTTCTTAGTTTAATCAAGTATAGGAGACTAAACGTGCATCACCTGCCCAAAAGCAAAGAGGAGAAGACAGGAAAGGACAGGACATCTGGAAAAATGGTCATGGGGAACCCAGGGTGTAAAGGCAAAGGAGAGAGTGCTGACACATTGCAGGAATTGCAACCAATGTCACAAAATAATTTCTGCATAAATTTTTGAATGTAAACGCTGTAAAGGTTCACCTAAAACACAATTTTTTTAAAGTTTGCCAAAATTTAACAAAATATGAGATAAAACTATATCTTAATGATTCTAGTATTGAAAGTTAAAGCATGTCTATGATTTTTCATGATTTGCTCAAATGCCATAGATCAGTAATTTATTCAGTATGTTGCAGAGCCTGAATTTATCATTTAAGGATCAAAATATGATTTTTAGTATTGAGGATAAAAGAATAATATAGTATAAGAAAAAATTCATCTAAATAAATAGCTAGATTGCTGAAAATTTGACTTATTCCTCTCCCTACTGGTGTTAAATTATCAGGCATATTTAGAAATCACATCCACATGATACGCCAGAGCATGAGAAATCCTGTTGAGCTCTGAATCCTTCCAGAAAGAGGATTTGGTATCAATTTACCATTATCCTTTGAGTTGAACTCATCAACATGGCAGCTTTTAACTGAAACACACCTGCCAACTTGGCTTCCCAATGGGAGGAATGCTAAAAGAAACTGTCAACTGCATTTAAACCCAACTCTTCAGAACTACCTGATGGATCCACCTTCCTGGCCACCTTTCTCAATAATCTATAATTTTCCTTAAGACTTTTTCACTTTAGTGGAAGTAAAGAGTAAGAAATGCAAGTAGAATCTGGTTCATTGTTCACACTCTCCACCATCAACACAGAAAAGACGCACATAATTCTCTGCTCACTCTTAGGAAACAATTATAATTATTAAAACTATACAATTGCAGTTGAATTTTAAATGTAATAGTATTGTGCAAAAACTTATTTTTACAATATACCTAAAATTGATGGTCAGCATATATATTGAACAAGGAGCCCTAATGGATCAACAGTCAAGCACTCGGCTGCTAACTGAAAGATTGGCAGATTGAACCCATCAGTGACTCTGAGAGAGAACAGGTTTGGTGATCTGCTCCCATAAAGATCACAGCCTAGAAAATCCTGAGGCAATTCTACTGTGTCACATGGGATTGCTATGAGCCAAAACCAACTCGACGGCACCCAACAACAACATATACAGCAAACACACCAAAAACAGTACGAAGAGGCCAAGCGTTTGAGTTCATGGATGTAAAGCCTGAGTTCTCTGTACCATACTGGACAGCTCTCTTGATCTCTCTCTTTTCTTCTTTTTCCCTAGAGAACATGGACACTAAGGAATGAATGTCTGAAGCTGGTGGGGTGTCCTCTCTGTAATTTTAGGTTAAACAATTCAGAAGAGAGACTATTGTAGAACCTTCACTGATAAATGGCTGATTTCTTCGTAGAAAGGGCTTTAGGGAGACTGATGAAAAGTGGGGGGTGGGGGGGGAAGTATCTTATGTTAAAGAAATAAATGACAAAATGAGTCAGATTCTTTGTGCTGGAAGGGGTCTGATGCATCATCTACTGATTTTTACAAGCCCAGAGGGTTTAGTCTCTTGTTCTTGGAAGCACAACACACTAAAAGGCAAATCATAGACTGCAGCTCAGTTCTTTGGTCTGTCTTGCAGTTCAGTGCTCATTCTACTTCACCAGTCAGCAATTCTTTTATTGTTTATTTCCATCTAGATTGTTCTTCAGAGGTACGGTAGTTTTCCTTGAGATTCCATGTCAATTTACTTAATGTAACACTAACCATATTGTCAATATATAAGACTAAGGTCCCTGGGTGGCACAGATGGTTTGTGCTTGACTACTAACTTAAAGGTTCAAACCCAACCCGTGGTGCCTTATAACAAAGGCCTGGTGATCTGCTTTCGTAAAGACTACAGCTAAGAAAACCATATGGGGCAGTTCTCTGCAACACATGGGGCTGCCATGAATCAGTATTGACTTGACGACAAGGGTTGAGCCTTACATTAGAAAAAAAAATCTTGAATATTTTATACTGCCAAGAGTCTAAGGTAATGGGAAGAATTGTGTCACCTATTTGGATTTTTAGTTTGAATTTTCATATTGGTACAATCTGTATTTCAGGGTTTCTTGTCCCTGCTGATGTTTCTCGTCCTCCCTATGGAGGACACCAGTCCCCTGCAAAGTTTCTGGGTGTCCCATGGAGGCACTTCACATTTCCACAAACACTTTGCTGCAGCTGCTGCTCTGACTGCAGTCCTATTTCACCTGGCCCTATCTGCCTCCCACATCCGCCGTGTCCCATAAGGAACCACGACTGCCACTACTGCCCGTGGCAGTGGCCCCAAAGATGCTGCATATTAGAATCACCTGGGGAGCTTTTGGAGCCCTGGTAGCGTAGTGGTTAAGAGCTTGACTGCTAACCAAAAGGTCAGCTGTTCAAATCCACCGGCTGCTCTTTGGAAACCCTGTGGGGCAGATCTACTCTGTCCAACAGGGTTGCTATGAATTGGAGTCGACTCGATGGCAGTGGGTTTGGTTTTAGTTTGGCTTTGGGGAGCTTTTACCAATCTCAATGTCCAGGTTGCATACCTTATCAATTAGGAAGATCTACATCTACCCAGGCAAAGGATCATTTGTATTAACTTTGTCTTCCAGTTTATGTTACATACCAAACCAAACCATACCCACCGGCGTTGAGTCGATTCCGACTCATAGCAACCCAATAGGACAGAGTACAACTGCCCCATAGAGTTTCCAAGGAGTGCCTGGTGAATTCGAACTACAGACCCTTTGCTTAGCTACCATAGCACTTAACCACTGCACCACTAGGGTTTCCTTATGTTACACAGCAGTACACAATATCTGAGCAAGATTATCCTTTATCTGTAATATGGGTGATGTGGAGGTGAACATACCTTGTTACTTGGCAAGTAAAGTTTCATTAGGCATTAGGCTTCCAGATCTGTGACAAAGTTTCTGTAGATAGCCAGATTTCTTTAGAGATGTTCCATATAAAAACAGTAGACCTCTTTTAATAGGAAGGTAATGCTAGCGGATTATATCCCCCTTTTAGAGGTTCTAAATCTGACGTGAAAGTGATCAAAATGCTAGACTGTACGTATCTGTGCTGCAATGGAGAGATGAAGTGTTGCTGTTGTATAACAGAATGAAACATTGGCTGGTCCTGCACCATCTTTATGATCACTGCTATGTGAAAAGATGAAGCAGGGGTGATCAAAGAAGAAAAATCAGGGATGACTAAGGCCGGTTTCACATCAAGAAAAAGAGGACCCCTAAACATGCTTCCTGTCTTTTGAAGCATGTAGCAGCCACACCCACGTATTAAAAAATAGCTATTGTGTCTTAAGAAATATGTCCAGTAAAGAAAAGATCAGATAACCAAGCCTCAGGTTGTGTGCAAATGATACAATGTAGGATGAGTAATTCTTTGTGAGGACTCCGTAAGCAGGCCTGGGCATCTGTCTGAGGGAGGACAGATGAGGATATGGAGTCTGACCGGTGAGCCTGGCTCCTTGGCCTCATAGGAAAGGTTTCCCATTGCATTTATAGGGCTCCAGGGCATAGCATATAAACTTGTTCTTTTTCTTTGATATTCACATCTGGAGCTGTGTGATCACATTTCAACCTTGGGACAAAGGGCCATGAAGTTACCCTTGGTGTTCATAGAGGGTCCCTTTGAAAGCCTGGCAGGTAGGGACTTGATACAAATAGCTCCCTACAGTATTTATGTATGGGAAGTGGTGTGTCGTTAGGTATCGGCTGTTGAGTTGGTTCTGACTCATAGCGACCCTATGTACAACAGAACAAAACACTGCCCAGTTCTGTACCATCCTCACAATAGGTATTTTCGAGCCCATTATTGCAGCCACTATGTCTATCCATCTCATTGAGTGTCTTCCTCTTTTTCAATGATCCCTCTACTTTACCAAGCATGATGTCCTTCTCCAGGGACTGGTCCCTGCTGATCACATATCCAAAGAACATGAGATGAAGTCTCGCCATCCTCACTTCCAAGGAGCAACCTGGCTGTGCTTCTTCCAAGACAGGCTTGTTCTTTCTTCTGGAAGTCTGTGGTATATTCAGTATTCTTCACCAACACCATAATTCAAAGGCATGAATTTTTCCTGATTCATTGTTCAACTTTTGCATGCATGTGAGGTGACTGAAAATATCATGGCTAAGGTCAGGTGCACCTTAGTTCTGAAAGTGACACCTTTGCTTTTTAACACTTTAAAGAAGTGTTTTGCTGCAGATTTGCCCAATGCAATGCATCTTTTGATTTTTCGACTGCTGCTTCCATGGGCGTTGATTGTGGATCCAAGTAAAATTAAATCCTTGACAACTTCAATCTTTTCTCCACTTATCATGATGTTGCTTACTGACCCAGTTGTGAAGATTTTTGTTTTCTTTATGTTGAGGTGTAATCCATACTGAAGGCTGTAGTCTTTGATCTTCATCAGTAAGTGCTTCAAGTCCTCTTCACTTTCAGCAAGCAAGGTTGTGTCATCTACATAAGGCAGGTTGTTAATGAGTCTTCCTCCAATTCTGATGCCATGTCCTTCTTAATATGGGAGGTTGTTGTTGTTGTCAGGTGCCGTTGAGTTGGTTCTGACTCATAGCGACTTTATGTACCACAGAAGGAAACACTGCCGGGTCCTGTGCCATCCTTATAGTCATTGCTATGGCTGAGCCCATTGTTGCAGCCACTGTGTCAATCCATCTCGTTGAGGGTCTTCCTCTTTTCTGTTGACCCTGTACTTTACCAAGCATGATGTCCTTCTCCAGGGCTGATCTTTCCTGACAACATGTCTAAAGTATGTAAGATACAATCTCACCATTCTTGCTTCTAAGGAACGTTTGGGCTGTACTTCCTCCAAGACAAGACAAAGGCATCAATTCTTCAGTCTTCCTTATTCATTGTCCAGCTTTCACATGTATATGATGTGATTGAAAATACCATGGCTTGGGTCAGGCGCACTTCAGTCTTCAAGGTGGCATCTTTGCTTTTCAACACTTTACAGATGTCCTTTGCAGCAGAATGCAGTGGGACGCGTCTTTTGATTTCTTGACTGCTGCCTCCATGGGTGTTGATTGTGGATCCAAGCAAAATGAAATCCTTGACAACTTCAATCTTTTCTCTGTTCATCATGATGTGGCTTATTGGTCCAGTTGTGAGGGTTTTTGTTTTCTTTATGTTGAGGTGTAATCCATAGTAAAGGCTGTGGTCTTTGATCTTCATCAGTAAGTGCTTCAAGTCCTCTTCATTTTTGGCAAGCAAGGCTGTGTCATCTGCATAAGGCAGGTTGCTAATGAGTTTTCCTCCAGAATATGGGAGGAAGTCACACATATTCTGTAATTGGGGAGGTTTCCAAAGCTCTAATCATGTTTTTTACCATTATCATAGTGCTGGAAAATTTGAAAATCCTAGTGGCGAATTCCTTCTATACAGGTTCCCTTAAGGTTCTTAATACTACATTTAGTTTGCTGGTAGAATACTGGGCCCAGCACCTCATTACCCAGCTAGCTGGTAAAAAAAAAAAAAAAAGCTGGTAGCAGGGCTTTTTTCCCTAACTCTCTGTTACATAGCAGAAGGTAATGAACACAGGCAACTTCTGATGCAGAGTGAGGGAGGAAAGGCTAGGTAAAATTCTTTCCATCAGGTTCCGATGGTAGAAATTCAAAGCATTAAACAGTGTCTGGTTAGGGGAGGTCAAAAGAACTAGGGAGACAATTCAGAATTCAGAATATTTTTTCTGGATGTGCTCTCAGGCATGTTTCAGAGCTCTACATCTTCTCTGAGGAGCCCTGGTGACGCAGTGGTTAAAGAGCTCAGCTGCTAACCAACAGGCCAGCGATTCGAACCTACCAGCCACTTCAAGGGAAAAAGATGCGGCAATCTGCTTCTGTAAAGGTTTATAGCCTTGGAAACCCTATCGAGGAAGTTCTATTCTGTCCAGAGGGTCGCTATGAGTTGGAACTGACTTGATGGCAGTGTGTTGGAGTGCGGTTTATATCTTCTGTGAATATATCCAGAAAATCAATTGTTCTATCAAATCCATCTTTTTCTTGGAGACATAATCCTGCCCTACCAAGACTTCTTAGTCCAGTCTGGACTGATTTCTCTCTAAGGTAGTTACACAGATATCAGCTGGGATCTCTCCTCACCATCATCATGGAAAGTGCCCTCTCCTCTTTTCTGTGTTAAAGTCCCTGTTTCCTAAATTATCTGTCTTCCTCTTCCCTGGTTTACTCCCATCGCTTCCTGGGAGACGATACTTAGGAAGTACAATTTTTGAGACTTTGCAATTGGTTGACATTTTGACTAAAGGTAGAATCTTAGATGGGATTAATTTACTCTCTAAATTTGAAAGCATTGTTCCATTATTATCAAATTTCGAACGCTGCAGAAAAGTTTGATGTTATTCATTCTTGTTTTCTGTACAATGTGGATTTTTTTTTTTCTTTTCTTTTTTTTTCTACTCTCTCTGGAAACTTTAAGAATCTACTCTTGCTCTCTTGTTTTTAAAAATTTACAATAACGTGCTTTGGTATGAGTCTGTTTTCAAGTCATGAACTTGAGCACTTGGTTGGCCTTTTTAACCACAAAATGCTAATTTTCTGTTTTCAGAACTTCTCTCGAATCCTCATGGATAATGTCCTACCTCCTGTTTTCTCTGATCTCTTCAACAGAAAACTACCTATATTTGGATATTTAGACTTTATGGCTGATTCTTTAACTTTGTGTCTTACCTTTCCCATTCCCAACTTCTTAAATTTTTGTTGTTGTTCTACTTTCTGGTAGATTTCCTTAACTTTTTTTTGCCCAAAGTTTCTATTAACATTTTTATTTCCAATATTATGCTTTTAATTTTCAAGGAATTTTTGGGGGATGAGAAGAAAGTTGTTTTTTTTTTTTTGTAGTTTGGGTTTTTTTTTTAATGGAAGTAATTTATCTTTTTTACCTCTCTGAGTATATTGTGTGTATATGTATATAAAATTTATCCTACTGTCTTCATCATATTTTCCTCCAAGTTCCTTTTTCATGCTTTATATTTTATTTGTCTCTGTTTTCATATTATGTATTTGATTTAAATATCTGATGACTCTTGACTGTTCATATTTCACATTTAAGAGTGAGGTTCCAGAAAGCTGTTTGAAAGCAGATGTTTTCAATGGTTGGCTTTAGTACAGGATGACCTGGATAAAACCTTCAGTTGGGTAACCCCCCAAACCGATAGATTTTTTTTTTTTTTTAATTACTATTCTCTTAGGATAATCACTTTCCCCATAGAAGAGACATCCAGTTTCTTGCCTGGGAAGAAAAAGCTCAGCTACCAGAATTGTTTTGAATCCAAGTAGGAGATAGGGGAGTGAGAAGTTAGTCTTCTAAGGAGATTTCCATCTAATCCCTGTGTTTTCAGTATGTGACTCCTGCGCTAGGATGAACTTGGTGTCCTCAAATCTTGGTCTCTCATATTCAACCTTTAGTTTTCCAACAATTTGAGATTACCCAGCTGAACTTTTTATACAAACATTCAACTGATTCTATTGTTTCAAACTCCATCCTGTACCCTTGCGTTTAGCACTATCTTGGGCCTTTAAAACCTGAGGTTTTTTGTAATTCTTTGGTGTAAATCAGAGTGACTCTGGGATTTAAGTTCTCCCCTTATAAATTCTATTTGAATTCCCTCTCCTCCCAACCCCCAGTCCCTTTCTCCCTTTCCTCAACCTTGTCAACAGCTTGTCTTGTTGGAGAATTTGGCAGGGGGACACTAACCTACATTCTTTTTCCTTGCCTGAGCTCTAAGCCATTTGAAAGACAAAGAAAAGAAGTTTATGTAAAACAAAATAAACCTTTCTTATGTTAATGTTGATATTAAATAATGTTTCTTTTACCTAAAGGACAGTGGACTTCCTCTTACAGTCTAAGAATGACAAAGTCCTACCAGCAGTACCTAACCTGAGCAGACCTTCACCCTTGGGTAGAGCTACTTCTAGAGATGCAAAACAAAGCCAAACCAAACCTGTTGCCAGCGAGTCAATTCCAACTCATAGGGACCCTGTAGGACAGAGCAGAACTGTCCCATAGGGTTTCCAAAGAGCATCTGGTGAATTTGAACTGCTGACATTTTTTGGTTAACAGCCAAGCTCTTAACCATTGTACCTCCAGGGCTCCAGAAATGCAAAGTACAGTGTTTATTGCCTGCAGTCTGCTGGTACCTGAGAAAGAAAGGAAGGTAGTTGCTGGCCACACATCCCCAATTCCTTCTTCCAAACTCAACAACAAGGTGGACTTTCCCACTTCCCGTTGGGCAGAGTGGATAAGAGGGTAGCAAGAGGCTAAAAGAATGATGCCAACGAGGCTCCTTTAACACGGATGGAACTCTCAGGAGTAAGGAAGAAGCAGCAATGCCTCCAATATCCCTAGTTTTTGTTCTTCTAACTCATTGACTTAGCTGTTAAAGTTGAGGTCACTGATAGTATGCTCCCTCCTCTTTGGAAAGAGATTAGCTGTCCATCACAATAATCCTTCTTGAGTCCACTCTGCAATTAACAACTCCTGCTCGTTTGGTTTTCCTTTTGGATACAGGCCAGAAGAGTGCACTAATTAAATCCCCTCCAAGGCCACTCTGTACTCAAGACTGAAAAGTCACTCCTTATTCTATTTCCCTTCTTAAATGATGTCCAGCCACTTTTTCAGAGGTTCTTGATGAGATCAAATGACATCATAAATACATTTCAATAGTAATCTACGTAAGACACTGTAATAATGAAATTCCAGCACCACAGAGATGCTTCAAATAGAAATATAAATCTCCTCCCATCATTAAATTCCTAGGGAGGAAACCGATCCAATTATTAAATCCCCTTGCAAGTCAAAGCCCAAAGACCAACATAATTGTAGATCCAGAACATAAATTATCTTGCCTTTATGTGTTGCTCCACCACAACCACCAGTTGTTTTCAAGTCAATTCCGACTCATGGTGACCCCATGTGTGCCAGAGTGGAACTGTATTCCATAGGGCTTCCAATAGCCGATTTTTCAGAAATAGGCTTCCAGGGCTTTCTTCTCGATAGTTCAAAGAAATTTAGGTCCACCCCAATTTCTCATGACTGCTCAGTTTCAAAGCCTAGCTGTATTTGCCCAGGTGGTCAAACGTCGTGTTAAAAGCACAGAGTTTAGATCTGGGTTTAATCCTCTAGGCGTTATTTGGATCCCTGGTGGCACAGTGGTTAAGAGCTAGAGCTGCTAACCAAAAGGTCAGTAGTTTGAACCCACCAACCACTCCTTGGAAGCCCTATGGGGCAGTTCTATCCTGTCCTATAGGGTCACTATGAGTCAGAATTGACTTGATGGCAATGGGTTTGGTTTGGTTTTTGGTTAGGCATTATTTGATAGTTGGGCAACCTTGGACAATTTATTTAACTTCTTTGTCTCTCAGGCTCCTTATCTGTAAAACAAAAATGACAATAGCCATCACATGAAGTTGATGTGAGCTTTAAATAAAGCAATGGAGGTAAAGCTCTTAAAAGAGTGACGGACATATAGTAAACTAACAATAAGTGTTTCGTCTACTTTCTTCAGTGGCTTTATCCTGGACTTTCTTCCACAGAAATGGGTAAGGCTCCTTTTGGACCTTGGAGGTTAAATTGATCAAAGCCAAGTCTCCAAGGGTGCTCATTTTCTAAACCCAAATCATTAACAGGACATCTATGAGTATGATGACCCTATTCCATACCCACCAAATAATAAAGAATCCTTAGGGCCTAGATCAGTTATAACAGGCAAAACCACATTTCTAGAAGTCAGTATTTGGAGTTGCCAAAGATCACAGAAGCTGGAGTGGGGGCTGTTTAGTGATCTTGGAACAATTTAGCTCCCATCCCACCTTCCAAGTCTGTGCTTAATGCAGGAGCTCAGGTTCAGCTAGTACACAAAGCAGCTGACCCAAGACTTGTTACCTAGATCTTAGAGTTGAGGTAGTAAAACACAATATTCCAGGCAGCCAGTCCCACCAACTTGGCATACAAATATCAACCTATTTTTCATCTCTGTGTATTTGCAAGTTATAAAAGAAATTTTCCAGTGCTCCAAACAGGTGATTATTCTGCCAGGGTCTGTAGCTCACTTCTTGGTAGCAGCTTAGCCCATTACAGAACCTGTCCAATCACCTTGGAGATACTGTTGCAGAGGTATGAGACGCAGATCAGAATTACATACATTTACAGAGAAAGAGACTTAAGAGATCACCCAATGTAATTACAGGAAAGAAGAAAGGACCTACCCAAGTTCATGCATTCAGTTGGTGGTGGAGCTTGGAACAAGACCTGATTTTGTATTTGGTAAAACTTGTGAGGTGTTTTGATGAACATGAGGCTCCATGTGAGCACATCGTTCAGGACTTGGACATCTGCAGCCAAAGGGATCAACTCTTAATTAGTTTTCTGGCTTTCTCTCCACTCCTTGTCCACTTTCTAAACCCAGGCTCCTCATTAATATGGATGCCTAGGCTCTAATTGTACTTGTTATGGTATTCAACCAGATAAAGTTTGTTGCAAATGTTCCTTGTTGGTTTTGCATATTAAAGATTGTAAATCTAAATCCTGTTACATTGTAATGATGAATGTTTGATAATTTACATGTATTGCAATAACACGTTGATCTGGAAAACACTAATTCGTAACGTAACATTTAGGATGAGTGGGACTGGAGTTTACTTGTATTCTACTTGTGAAAGATGTATCTCTGAGCAAATGGATGGTCTGTACAAACTTCTGGAAGTATGGCTAACCACTTTAAGAGGAAAAAAACATTTCAATTAACATTAAGCATGTGTTTTCAGTAGTTTGACATGTTAATTACAAGTCTTGTTTTTTCAGTAAAGGAAGTGATGGATATTCACTAGGCAAAGCCTCATTAAACTGGTTCAGACTTCACAGCAAGAGAACTTTTT
Organism: Elephas maximus indicus; assembly: GCF_024166365.1. NCBI lineage: Eukaryota > Metazoa > Chordata > Mammalia > Proboscidea > Elephantidae > Elephas > Elephas maximus. The sequence goes on from NC_064826.1 coordinate 13,229,285, forward strand.
TCATTAAAAATGTCAAAAACTTAGACATTACAAATTCAGAACACACTTCACCCATTTAATCACCTGGAGGGAAATGGGAGGTTGGGCTCAGACTTTGAAAAATTCTATTGTGAATTCAGTCATGGTCTTAAAAATGAAAAGAACAAAAATAGTAAAAGAAATTGTGCATGTCTTTAACAAAGCTGTTTTATAATAAGAGCAAACTGAGTTAAGTCAAGTCTATCCTGTAAATTGTAGAAGGATGAACCTTGAGAGTTTTCCAGCAGCTAACTTTCTACTCTCTCTACCTTTTCTACAGAGCCAGCTGCCACTGTTGATTCTTCAAAAGCCCTTTCATGTGCCAGCTTCTCTGGGAAAATTTTCTGACCCAAGATACAATTATCCTGTTCTTCCATAACCCTTGCATGATCTCTATCATACCTTTTGGGATATAGCCATGCCATAGTTGGTTTAATTGTCCAGACATCACATTCCTAACCACCCCTGCCACTAAGGTCATTGAACCTCAACTTGCTTAAAGGTGGGGACCACTTCTCTCATCTTTATATTCTGACCCACGTACACAATCTAGCTCAGAGTAGGCACTCAGTAATTATGTGGGGCATTTAACTGGCTAGAATTAAAAGCCCTCATTCATAGAAATAGATTTTAAAGCTAAAAACATTTTATACCTTGAAAAATATTTTATCGCTGCAATTTTTGTTATTGATATACTTTGTTTTATAGTGAGGTTCTCCAGAGGGAAGAAAAAAAGAACTTACTTCCAACGGTCTTTTTTTTTTTTAACTTACTGGTATTTGGTGTCAATGCCATCGATGCTTTCATTAAACTTAGCTCAAAACTTTACAAAATTCATGCAATTAAGCAGTCTAACCCACCAAATTAGGGAGAGGAGATTATGTAAGAATAAAAAGTAAGAGAAGAAAGTTAATTAAGAAGAGAAGCGAAGAAAGCAGAGACATCAAGCAGGCCTGAAGTCATTGAAAAAGAGTCAAGTAACATCAATATATCTGGAGGCTCTGTTGCGTTTGGAGATGGCTGGGTAACTGTAAAGCACTTAGATTTTTTTCTAAGAGTTCCTGGATTTATGTATGCGTCCGAGAGAACGTTGTTACCCTCAGATACTTCCCACAGAAGCCTGGGCACTTTTTCCACTCATGTGCAAAATGCTTGGAACTCCTCTTTCAGAATGACTTTCAGGACCAGTAGCCCATTTTAAACACCCTTCATGGTCAGAAATCTTGAACCTCTGAAGATGTTTTACAGTTTTTGAAACAGTCCAGTCATTTGAGACCAAGACCTATGAAACATTTTGGGGGCCAAGTTGGGTTCTGCTTGTAAAGGCACGATATCACTTTTCTAGTGCGGCTCTGAAGGTCGTTTTAGGGAGAAGAGGTTTGAGTGTTGTTTGCACCATGGGGATATGTATTTCACTTCACAGGATGTCCGCACTGAAGGAAATACCACTCATTCTGTACCCCCTGATGTCCGTAGTATGCTTTAGGTTTTTGGATTGAGTTGACAGCCTAAACCCTGGACTCATGACATGAAGGGGCTAAGTACTCTTTTTAATTGTTGTATATGTTTGTAAATAGTTTGTATTCTAAAATTGCATACAATTAAAAAGCTTTTTCTTTTCTTTGTGAAAACAAATATATGTACAGGTTTTGATATGAAATTTGATTTGTTATGATTCCTAAATTCAGGGAATTACAATCCTAGCAAGAGAATAAGAGATGAAAACGACTTCATTTCTACTAACATCTCACTAATGCCTAGGAATGTCAGAAAGCTACAGGAAATTCACTTCTGTACCCATTGCACTCCTAGCTTAATAGATGACTACTGATAGAAAGGTTACAACTATTATTCTTGCTCTGCTGCTTAATAGGCATATGGCATACAGCAAGCCACTTATCCACCCTGGCTTTCAGCAATAATACCACCGTGCAGAACTGTGAAGATTAAATATTGAGAAAAAAGGTGTATTAAAGTGCCTGGTACGTCGTAGGCGCTCCATTTAACTTTTTAGATATTTTAGTGTTATTCTTTATCTTTTATTGTGGATAAAAATAGACTTTTATAAGTTATTAGAAATACTCAAAAATAAGAATTAGAATATTCCTTTATGTTCTCAAGCAATTAAAACCAGTCTTGCTGTGCTTGTTCTGATACTAGCGAGACAACAGGTCTTTGTGGATGGATCTGCCCTTCCCTCCACAAAGCTGGTTGGAACAATGACTTCTCCAGGTCCAGCTCACTCCCACATGTCTGCGATGCTTTGTTCCGTGGTGGGGGTAATACATGGCTGTGTTTCCTCTCAGCTCTGTCACTGTAATACCATAATTGTCACATCTGTGACGCACAGGATTCCTGCTGTCCTGAAAGCAATTAGTGAAATCAAAATTTGGGTGTCCTTTGTTCCTAAGTGTTTGGTTGCTCTTCTTATCCCGGGGGGAGAGGTCTCTTGCTCCAAAACCCACCAGAAGGAAGTGACCCAAACCTAATCTCCCCAGGGATTAATTTCCATCCTTTCAGAGAGCAACGTCAGAGCCGAATGGCTAAGGGAGAAAAGAAATTCAAGACGCAGGTGGCAGCTTACCCAGCTCTAGGCTGATATTTCCTAAATCCTCTTTGTTCCTGTTGTTAGTTGCTATTCAGATGGCGCTGACTAAGGCAATGGAATGAAATGTCGCCTGGTCCTGCACCATCTTCACGATCATTGGTGTGTTTGAGTCCATTGTTGTGGCTATATATATCATATACATAATACATATACATGTCCTACTTATATAAACCCTCAGAGATACTCTTCACAGACACACATGCCGATGTGCTTAACACCACCTGCCTGCATTCAAAGGCAAGAACAGAACAGACAGAGATGTGAGTGAGTGAGTGAGGGGTCGATGTGCAACAGCCGGGAAATGATCAAGGTAGACGAGAGACAGAACAAGGAAATGTGAGCAGGCTCCACAGGGACTGAGGATGCTAGTGTGAACAGGTTGCGGTTTAGAACATGAACACAACCAGCTCGAAGAGCCGGGGGGCTCGCACTCCATTCAGAATGTGAAGATTCTAAATTTGTCTGTACTATTTGAAGCCGTCATATGCAACCATGGTTGGCCTTCCCCAGGTGTCGGCTGTCTGATACCGACTGAGACACTTAATTTGAAAAGACTACATCTTTTTTTTTTCCCTAAGAAGATGAAGAAATCCTTATTTTCCACAGAACATAATTGTTTTGTGCCTGATATCAAATGCTTCAAGCCTTTAGACAGCAATACCTTGAAAGCAATAACCACATTCATTTTCTAAGCACTGCCTTTGCCTCTTGTAATCCCCTAAGCTGTAGTCAGCCTACTCTCTACTCAGTGTCTCTAAATATCAAGTGAAAAAAACAAAACAAAAACCAAACCAGTTGTTGTCCAGTTGATTTTGTCCAGTTGATTCCGACTCATGGCAACCCCACGTATGTCAGAGTAGAACTGTGCTCCAGAGGGTCTTCAATGGCTGATTTTCCAGAAGGAGATTGCCAGCCCTTTCTTCATGGTGCTTCTGGATGGATTTGAGCCATCATCTTTTATGGTTAAATCAAGTGATTAACCATGAAGCCAAGTGACTACCATGTCACTGGGATATAAAAGCCACATTTAAAGCAGATCAAGACTTATCACCAGCCAATTAAAGTCCACTAGAACTCTCTGTCCAATATTCTACTGTCTCACCACTGGGGAAAGTTTCTGTGCAGTGAATATTCTGTAATTTATAGAATTAGATGACTTAAGCCACATAGGGCTTAAAGGTTTTATATATGTATATATATATGCAGGCAAAAGGCACACTTTTTAATTGTTCTGAATTTAAAAAGAATATTCTTTTCTTTTTTTTTGTAAAACAGGACTCTGTATGAACATACATATACAGCACGCACACTCATACACTGACAGGAGTTGAGATTTGCTCTAGACAACACAGAATTCAAAGCTGCACTCTCCTGTGTAGAATAGTGTTCTGACAGCTGTGATGTGGCCAGGACAGTGTGGACTTCCTCCAAAGCAGCATGCTTTCAGGGATTTTCTTAAGATGAAGATTGTAGCCTCAGAGCCCAGAAAGCTCTGCCAAGTGGTCTGGCCTCAGGAGAACTGACTCTGCCCATGTGGAGAATTTTTTATCCAGCTTGTGCGGTTAAATAGAGGCTGACGAGCGGTGCTACGTGATGAATTAGACTCATCTCTGAGGGTGGCCTCACACATCCCTGAGGCTCTGGACCTATGAGTCGGCAGGAGGAACGTGGAGCACGTCATGTTTTCCAACTGCTTCCTGTTCTCCTGGATCCCGAGATGACTGGACCACTGATGCCTTCCCTTAATACATTGGATCCTTCCAGACAGTGCATTAGGAGAACATCTGGGGTAAGTAACATTTACTTGGTGGTTCAGTGGTAGAATTCTCACCTTCCATGTGGAAGGCCAGAGTTCCATTCCTGGCCAACGCGCTTCGTGCCCACCCACCGCCTGTCTGTCAGTGGAGGTTCATGTGTTGCTCTGATGCTGAACAGGTTTCAGCAGAGCTTCCAGGCTAAGGTGGACTACGAAGAAAGGCCTGGTGATCTACTTTTGAAAATCAGCCAGTGAAAACCCTGTGAATCAGACATGGTCTGATGTGCAACCAATCACGGGGATGGCGCCAGACTGGGCAGCGTTTCGTTCCTTGTCCATGAGGTTGTGCGTGGGGTTGCCATGAGTCAGGGGCCAGCAGCCAACAACAACAAAACTATCTGTTAGGTAAGATACAGTTATTTCACCTTCAGCATATCATTGAATTCTAACAATCCTCCTAAAAAGTTTGCATTCTGATGTTCATTTGACACTTGGGCAAATGGAAGTGCACAAAGGCTACATAACAGCCAAAGTTCATCTTGACAGTGACTGTAACAATAGGATCCAAACCTGGCCAGGCTGACAGGGTGATCATCGTAGTTGACCACTCCGGGGCGTGACTCACAATTCCTGTGAAATACAACCTGAGCATGGCTACATGCAGGGCTGCTGCGCACTGTAGCCCAGAGCCTCCTCAGGGGCACACCTGGAGGAACCAGAGTCAGAGGGGACACAGGATGTCTGTTCTCCTGACAGATGACTGTCCTCGTGAGCCCTCCATCCAAAAGTGCAACTGAGAGACAGGAATGAAGATTTTCACCGAGCAGGAAAAGCCACGGCACAATCTCAGGAGGTGTGCTTGCTGGCAGCACTCCCTTCTCCCCAATATAGTCCATGAGGTTGGAGATGAAGGTGAGAAGAATGTTCTTCCGTTTCTGTTCCCAGGAGGATAGAGGGCCAACTTCCTGGCTTAGAGGCAAGGCAGTTCTCTCCAAGCCCACTCCTGCCTCCGCACATCCCTGTGTGTCTGTTCAACACATCTCTCGTACTTAACGAGGGGTATAATTTAAGAAGAGTGCAGGCACACCATTTCTGAAGTAAGAAAAGCACTTTCAGAATTAACACCACTTTCAGGTTCCAGTGTTCTAAAATAGGGTGTTGGGAAGCAACTGAGAAGCAATAGAGAACGGAAGGACTAGATGCTACTTGTAACTGTCTTCAGCAGTGGTGATATGGAAAACCTTCGGTTCTGATGGCCTCACTCACTGGCATGTGGAATGCTTGCTTAACTGAGTCTTTGTCTCCAAGAAATGGATGGAAAATACAGTCTGAAGTCCCACCCACCCCACCCTGGGCACACTGGCCAATGGTCAGCCTCTGTGAATGAGCACAACCAGTGACTAGGGGCACGTGCTTTTCCCAGGCATGAGGATGGGTTGTAGGTAGATCCCCATTCCATCACATGAAACCTCCCTGTCATCAATAACACAAAGTCCAGGTGGCTGGGTAGGCTTAGTAGCAGTGCTATTAGAAGTAGCTTTTCTCTGTAAAATTATCTGGCTTCTATAGGGCCACTGAATTCCCCAGGAAGGTAACCTAAACAACACAAACAGATAAAAACACACAAAAATACACTTAGAGAATGATTTTTAAAAAATGAAGAAAAAGTGTAAAGAAACAATTTTCTCATCTCTACATTTTTTCTCTTAGACTGAAGAACAGATTGACAATACTAGAAGAAACCCTTGAAATAACTCATTCCAACTATCACAGGAAAGAAAGGGGATTTCTTTTCTCCTACTTAAATGTAAAGCTGTGAGGGAAGGGGTTATGTTGATTTCTCTGTGTGTCTTTTGCAGTGCTTAGCATGTTTCTTAAGGATCCCCGGTGGCTTAACGATTAAGCGCTCAGCTGCTAACTGAAAGGTTGGCAGTTTAAACACACCCAGAGGCCCTGTAGGAGAGAGATCTGGTGATACATTCCCATAAAGACTGCAGCCCAGGAAAGAAAGCCTAGGAGGCGGTTCTACTCCATTACATGGGGTCCCTACAAGTCAAAACGTGCTCAATAACACCTAACAACAATAGCGACCCTATGTAAAACAGAACAAAACACTGCCTGGTCCTGCGCCATCCTCACATAGTTGTTGCCCTGTCTGAGCCCACTCTTGCAGCCACTGTGTCAATCCATCTCATTGAGGGTCTTCTTCTTTTTCGCTGACCCTCTGCTTTACCAAGTATGATATCCTTCTCCAGGGACTGGTCCCCCCTGATAACACATCCAAAGTACATGAGATGAATCCTTGCCACCCTCGCTTCCAAAGAGCACTCTGGCTGTGCTTCTTCCAGGACAGGTTTGTTCTGGCAGTCCGTAGTATATTCAGTATTCTTCGCCAACACCGTAATTCAAAGGCATCAGTTCTTCTTTGGTCTTCCTTATTCATTGTCCAGCTTTCCCACGCATATGAAGCGATTGAAGATACCATGGTCAGGCATACCTTAGTCGTCAAAATGACATATTTGCCTTCGAACACTTTAAAGAATTTTTTTTTTGCAGCAGATTTGCCCAATGCAATACGTTGTTTGATTTCTTGACTGCTCCTTTCATGGCTCTTGATTGTGGATCCAAGTAAAATCAAATCCTTGACAGCTTCAATTTTTCTCCATTTATTACGATTTTGCTTATTGGTCTATTTGAGAGGATTTTTGTTTTCTTTATGCACATATTCTCTTGTACATGACAGGCATTAAACAAATAACTTATGGAGCTTATTGAATTAAATTGCCTCAAGTCTGTAGCTAGAATAAGACAAGCTGAGGCTAAAGCTCAAATTCACTGAAAACCAGGGGCATGGTATTCTCATTACACCACACAGTCACAAGTAAAAGAAAAAAAAAAAGTGTTCCTGTATCCTGAATATGCTATCAGATTGTAAAATATCAAAAGACATCTTATAATGATGGTGGTCTCATTTCTATGTCCTGAACTTCAGCATGTCCTAAACTGCTCCTTCCTATTATGAGTTGTCCCCTGTATTGTACTAATGATCTAATGATACAATGTGTAGATTTTTTAAAATAATTTTTATTGAGCTTTAAGTGAACGCTTACAAATCAAGTCAGTCTGTCACATATAACCTTATATACACCTTACTCCATACTCCCACTCACTCTCCACCTAATGAGTCAGCCCGCTCCCTCCTTCCGGTCTCTCCTTTTGTGACAATTTTGCCAGTTTCTAACCCTCTCTACCCTCCTATCTCCCCTCCAAACAGGAGATGCCAACACAGTCTCAAGTGTCCACCTCATACAAGTAGCTCACTCTTCCTCAGCATCTCTCTCCAACCCATTGTCCAGTCCCTTCCATGTATGATGAGTTGTCTTCAGGAATGGTTCCTGTCCTGGGCCAACAGAAGGTTTGAGGACCATGACCACTGGGATTCCTCTAGTCTCAGTCAGACTATTAAGTCTGGTCTTTTTATGAGAATTTGGGGTCTGCATCCCACTGATCTCCTGCTCCCTCAGGGGTTCTCTGTTGTGCTCCCTGTCAGGGCAGTCATCGGTTGTGGCCGGGCACCATCTAGTTCTTCTGGTCTCAGGATGATGTAAGTCTCTGGTTCATGTGGCCCTTTCTGTCTCTTGGGCTCATAGTTATCGTGTGACCTTGGTGTTCTTCATTCTCCTTTGAACCAGGTGCGTTGAGACCAATTGATGCATCTCAGATGGCCGCTTGTTAGCATTTAAGACCCCAGACGCCACATTTCAAAGTGGGATGCAGAATGTTTTCATAATAGAATTATTTTGCCAAGTGACTTAGAAGTCCCCCCAAGCCGTAGTCCCCAAACCCCCGCCCTTGCTCCGCTGACCTTTGAAGCATTCAGTTTATCCCGGAAACTTCTTTGCTTTTGATTAAGCGCTCAGCTGCTAACTGAAAGGTTGGCAGTTTAAACACACCCAGAGGCCCTGTAGGAGAGAGATCTGACCTTCCCTGTATTGAGTATTGTCCTTCCCTTCAACTAAAGTAGTTCTTATCTACTAACTAATCAGTAAATAACCCTCTCCCACCCTCCCTCCCTCCCCCCGCCCGTAACCACAAAAGTATGTGTACTTCTCAGTTTATACTATTTCTCAAGATCTTATAATAGTGGCCTTATACAATATTTGTCCTTTTGCCTCTGACTAATTTCACTCAGCATAATGCCTTCCAGGTTCCTCCATGTTATGAAATGTTTCACAGATTCCTCACTGTTCTTTACCGATGCGTAGTATTCCATTGTGTGAATATACCACAATTTATTTACCCATTCATCCATTGATGGACACCTTGGTTGCTTCCAGCTTTTTGCTATTGTAAACAGAGCTGCAATACACATGGGTGTGCATATATCTGTTTGTGTGAAGGCTCTTATTTCTCTAGGGTATATTCCGAGGAGTGGGATTTCTGGGTTGTATGGTAGTTCTATTTCTAACTGTTTAAGAAAACTCCAGATAGATTTCCAAAGTGGTTGTACCATTTGACATTCCCACCAGCAGTGTATAAGAGTTCCAATCTCTCCGCAGCCTCTCCAACATTTATTATTTTGTGTTTTTAGGATTAATGCCAGCCTTGTTGGAGTGAGATGGATACTCATCGTAGTTTTAATTTGCATTTCTCTAATGGCTAATGATCGAGAGCATTTTCTCATGTATCTGTTGGCTGCCTGAATATCTTCTTTAGTGAAGTGTGTGTTCATATCCTTTGCCCACTTCTTGACTGGGTTGTTTGTCTTTTTGTGGTTGAGTTTTAACAGAATCATAGAGATTTTAGAGATCAGGCACTGGTCGGAGATGTCATAGCTGAAAATTCTTTCCCAGTCTGTAGGTGGTCTTTTTACTCTTTTGGTGAAGTTTTTAGATGAGCATAGGTGTTTGATTTTTAGGAGCTCCCAGTTATCGGGTTTCTCTTCGTCATTTTTGGTAATGTTTTGTATTCTGTTTATGCCTTGTATTAGGGCTCCTAACGTTGTCCCTATTTTTTCTTCCATGATCTTTATTGTTTTAATCTTCATGTTTAGGTCTTTGATCCACTTGGAGTTAGTTTTTGTGCATGGTGTGAGGTATGGGTCCTGTTTCATTTTTTGCAAATGGGTATCCAGTTATGCCAGCACCATTTGTTAAAAAGACTATCTTTTCCCCAATTAACTGACACTAGGCCTTTGTCAAATATCAGCTGCTCATATGTGAATGGATTTATATCTGGGTTCTCAATTCTGTTCCATTGGTCTATGTGCCTGTTGTTGTACCAGTACCAGGCTGTTTTGACTGCTGTGGCTGTATAATATGTTCTAAAATCAAGTAGAGTGAGGCCTCCCACTTTCTTCTTCTTTTTCAGTAATGCTTTACTTATCCGAGGCTTCTTTTCCTTTCATACGAAGTTGGTGATTTGTTTCTCCATCACATTAAAAAATGTCATTGGAATTTGGATCAGAAGTGCACAATGTGTAGGAATTTTTAAAGCACCATGTCTATATAAACCCAAAAAACAAACGCATTGCTGTCAAGTCGATTCCAAGTCATAGCAACCCTATGGGACAGAGTAGAATGGTCCCATAATGTTTCCAAGAAGCAGCTGGTAGATTCGAACTGCCGGCCTTTTGGTTAGCAGATGTAGCTCTCTGTATCTCTTAATCATTATGCCACCAGGGCTCCATGTCTATATAGGCATTGTCATTATTGATGCTGGCCCTGTTTATATGGGGTTCTAGGCATAACCATGATTGAGTAGGGTGAGTGTAAGTTCTTTTGACCACTGCAACTTCGCGTATCACCTCCTGGCCAGTACTTGAATTTTGTCTCTCGAACATGGAGAATGTCATAGAGCTTAAAGTAAATATCATGAACAAATAAAAAGAGTTGGGTGGAGAAACTGAAATGGCACAGAGATGAAAGAAGGGAAAATTTTACGGGGAAGGAAAGGCATGCCATCAAATTAGTAAGAGAGGTGGAAATTGAAAACTGAGTTGGGGCTAGAGAGTTGACAAGGGCAGCGCCAAATGCTTTGAAGAGGGGGGTTAAGAGGAGAAGCTGAGTAGAGGAGTTGTAGTTAGCAGCCATTGAATCGGTTCCTGACCCATGGTAACCCCATGCACAATGGGGTCGGATCATTGTGATCCATAGGGTAATTACTGGCTGATTTTTTCAGAAGTAGGTCAGGCCCAGGCCTTTTTCCCTTGTCTTAGTCTGGAAGCTCCACTGAAACCTGTTCAGCATCAAAGCAACATACAAGTCTCCATTGACATATGGCTGCCTATGAGGTGCATTGGCTGGGAATTGAACCCAGGTCTCCCGCATGGAAGGTGAGAATTCTATTACCACATAAAAGTATTAGAATTGGTCTTAGGACTCATTCAATTAATCACCTTTAAATTGTATGTAAGTAAACAGAGGACAGAGACGGAGGGACAGTCAGTGGTGAAACTGGAACTGGAACCACATTTGTTTAACATGGATTTGCTACGGAGTGACCTAAAAGGCCTTGGGGACTCAAGGCCAAGGAGATGCAGAAGCTGATCAAGGTACTTGGACTCAGCAGCGGAGGACAAATAGTGGGAACAGTGGACTCCAGAGTGGGAGAGTCCTGTGCTTAGTTAGAGAAGACAGTACAAAGGAACACATATACCTGAGGTAGGAACGACTCCTGAACAACACTTGTTTCTCTCTCTACTGAAGGTTTTTGATTAATGACTTGAGATCTTTGTGATTCTCACTTCATGGGAGATTTTTTTTTTTTTTTTCTGCTCTTTAACCAGCCTCTAATATTTCAGACTTACCTGATACTAAAAGCTTTTTGAAAACGACCGTGTGGTATAATTAAGTAAGGGTGGCCCACGGCTTAGCTTTATGGGCAATTATCCAGTTTTCAAGTGGATGAGACGACAGAGCTGAACCCAAAACCCAGTGCCGTTGAGTCGATTCTGACTCATAGCGACCCTATAGGACAGAGTAGAACTGCCCCATAGAGTTTCCAAGGAGCACCTGGCGGATTCGAACTGCCGACCCTTTGGTTAGCAGCCGTAGCACTTAATCACTACACCACCAGGGTTTCCACAGAGCTGAAAGCAAAGTATTTTATGTCTATGAACAAAATTGGATCGCTGTCTGGCAAACCAGTGACCGAGCTCCATCTTTAGGAGGTTCTCAGTGACTCTACTCAGGACAGAAATAATGTTGAGGCTTGATGCTTATACTTTGCAATTGGAAGGCTCCTCAACAAATACGTGTGTGTGTACATGCACTTTCATGCACGCCTGTGTGTTGGTGAGAGTAATAGATAAACGATGAATAGTTTTAATAATATTGTGTGATGTGAGAAGTCATACAGGTAGCATTAACGTAAAGCAGCCTAGCTAGCATAACTTCAGAGCCCTAGGAGTGTAGAGCTGGATGGAGGTGGATTTGAATACACTACTTTATCCCTCAGTTTACTCCTCTATGGGATGGGGATAACAATATCTATCTCACAATGTTACTGGAGAAATTAAACAATATAAAGTATATAAAGCTGTAGCCTGTATAGGTTCTCATAATGAGCGATCTCATTAGTGCTATTATTATTATTATGAATGCTATTATTATTATTTGAATATTATTATTTGAGCATGGCTTTATGTTGTCTACTCAAGAGTAAGGACAGAAGTAGAAAAGGAGACAAAGATAATTCATATTTATTAAGGACCCCTCCCACCTTCTGTCAGTTTGTCGTACTGTGGTGGCTTGCCTGTTGCTGTGATGCTGGAAGCTGTGCCACTGGTATTTCAAATACCAGCAGGGTCACCCATGGTGGGCAGGTTTCCATGAAGCTTCAAAAGGAAACAGACTATGAAGAAAGGTCTGGAGATTTACTCCCAAAAATTAGCCAGTGAAAACCCTCTGGGTCTCGATAGAGTATCATCCAATACAGTGCTGGGACATGAGCCCCCTAGGTTGGAAAGATCATGAAGATGGCGCCGGAATAGGCGACATTTGTTCGATCACACATAATTTCACTGTGAGTCAGAGCTGACAATGGCAACTAAGAACGGCAACAACATTGAAGGTTCAGAGTGAGCCATATGAATTACTGTGCATCCTCCCATTCAATCGTCTCAATAGCACATCAGGTAGGTACAGCCATCCGCGTCTAACAGGTGCAGATTGTGAGGCTCAGAATGTTAAATTTCACCGCCATGAAGTCAGACAGCTTATAAGGGGCAGACACATAAATGGACACCAGACCTCGCCCATTTTAAATAAATTACATGCATTGTTCTTCTTGTTGGTAAATCAGTTTGTCGGAGTGACAGCAGAAGAAGGTTCTTAAGTGTCTGAGTTGTTCCAACAAGTCTTCCTTAAGCATCTATTTCAGTTGCTGAAAACATTGTTAAAAATCCCATCACCAATAGCTTGATCTCTGGCCTATAAGGCCTCATCGTCTGGGGAATGAATAGCACCTGTGAGTTGCCACAAAGAGACCCTCTCCTTCCTAAGGAGGAGGGAGTTACTTGCACCAGCCCAAGGCAAGTAGAAAATGTCACCTGCGCAGCCAAATTAGCCTGCCGGCTGCCAAAGCCAGACACTGATTGCACAGCTGACATCTGTATCCCGTATTAATCACGGTGTCTCAACTTGGCCAGAGACACAAAGACACAGTCAAGGTGGCAGCAAATCACTCGGCTCCTCTGCGGTGCTTCTACCTGTCTGTCAGAAATGCATCAGCATGCGTATCACTAAACGATGTGTCCCGGGGAGAAAGGGCCACGAGCAGAAGAGGCAAGGACAATATTCCTGGAAAAACGTTAGATGTGATTAACATTCTTGCTCAAGGAAGAGTTTTTATCATTGCACATGGGTTTGTCCTGAAAAGACGTGTCCATGCTGTGTTTGTGAAATATTGCCTCTGCTTTCTCCACCCTGTGTGACCAGTTGCATTATGCTCTCTTGGGGCTCAAGGTCGTATGCCACAGTCTTGAATATGTTAGTGAAGGACAATCAAATAGAAAGGAGACTTTGCTCTGAACAGAAATGAGCCTTTTCTTAGAGTTCTCCCATTTTTACATGTTCTCTACCTGGTTCCAATTCTCAGAGAGCCCAAATACACCCTGCTAAAGACACATTTTAGATGCTGTTGATTTTTTTAAAGACACATTTTAGATGCTGTTGATTTTAGAACGGGCTTCTGTCCTGACACACTTCTTTATATCTCCAAAAATGGCATGGCAGAGGTGTCTTACCTCCTTGTCTAACTTCACAAGAGGGAAGGAAAATCCAGATCAACAGCCCAAGGCTGATTGCTATAAGGCAAAGTCAAGCATACCTCCTCTCCAACCTTTTCATCAATTATGACACCAACTGTCTCCTCCCATGGCACTCTCTACTTCCTTGTTGGGTTTGATAATTCATTGCAATGGCTCCACAGAACTCATAGACCATAAAGTTACGGGTTTTATTAGGGAAGAAAGAGGTTACAATTCAGAGTCAGGAATGCTCAGGATACAGTTCTTTGATCAGGATAGCCCCTTCACAGCAGTGGCCACAGGCACACCTCTCTCTGGCCTCTCACTGTGGCCTTTGTTCTGCTTGGGAAAATGTTACAAAGCTCTTTTAGCTCTGCCGAAAGAGCCCAGAGGCACCCTACTCCACCAGTAAGCCTCGGCTCAAAGGTGCTCAGCTCCAGCTCCGTGGGTCATCAAACTCAGCTCCATCAAGTGCCCAGAGGCACCTTACTCCTCCAGCAAGTCTCCTGCCTGAATGCACTCAGCTTTATCGCCCTCTGGGCCAGGAAGCCCACTGAGCAGTCTCCTGCCAGTCCCCTGCCCGTCTGCTGATCTCCTGCTTCTGTTGCCACTGTTTCGCTGCTGCTGCTTCCTGCCATCTTTGGTGTTAACAGCTCTCTCTTTCTCTATGTCCTAGTTCTAGGAGCTTCTCAGTGCAGGGGTTCCAGGTGTAAAGGACATACTCTACTCCTGATTCTTTCTTGGTGGTGGTGAGATCCTCCTTTCTGCCTCTGGGATGGATAATTTTAAGCCTACCGGGATGGTAAAGGAACCCCTGTTGGTGCAGTTGTTAAGAGCTACAGCTGCTAACCAAAAGGTCAGCAGTTCAAATTCACCAGGTGCTCCTTGAAAACTCCATGGGGGCAGTTCTACTCTGTCCTATAGGGTCTCTATGAGTCGGAATCCACTTGCCGGCAGTGGGTTTGGTTTTGGTTTGGGGATGGTAAAATTGACCAATACCACTGTTAGGATTCCATACACTTTATTTTCATGGCTCTGTCCACCTTATTTACGTTAATAGCTGGCTATCCAATCCTCTTAGTGGGCTGCAAGCACATCATTCACATAGTCCTCACCCAGTAATTTGGTGGGAGTTATGAAGACTATGGCTAGTAGAGGGCCATATTAAGTAATTCACTGCACCACAATATCCTACCCTAACTGAGCCCTGAAGGTCTCCTTCACCCAGCTCCCTAAGTCTGGAGGGTTCGGTAAGCTCCAAGCCTCCAGAGCACTTCCTCCTTCTCTTTGGGCTCCAGCCTGGCAGCCATAACTTCTAGATCGGTGGTCTCCAAGCATGTGTGAGAGAATCTAGTGAGGTATGGGTAGGCAATTTTTTAACGGAAATCATAAGAAAGCAATTAAAATTTAAAAATATTGTTGTTGTTTGTTGTTAGGTGCCACTGAGTTGGTTCTGACTCATAGTGACCCTATGTACCACAGAAGGAAACACTGCCCAGTCTTGCGCCATTCTTACAGTTGTTGTTATACTTGAGCCCATTGTTGCAGCCACTGTGTCAATCCATCTCGTTAAGGGTCAACCTCTTTTCCACTGACCCTGTACTTTACTAAGCATGACGTCCTTCTCCAGGACTGTTCCTTCCTGATGACATGTCCAAAGTTTGTAAGACTCAGTTTTGCCATCTTTGCTTCCAAGGAGTATTCTGGCAAGTACTTCTTCCAAGACAGATTTGTTTGTTCTTTTGGCAGTCCATGGTATATTCAGTATTCTTTGCCAACACCACAATTCAAAGGTGTCAATTCTTTTTTGGTTTTACTCATTAATTGTCCAGCTTTCACATGCATACGGTGTGATTGAAAATACCATGGCTTGGGTCAGGTGCACCTTAGTTTTCAAGGGGTCATCTTCGCTTTTCATTATAAATATTGTATATGTGTATTTTTTTCATTGCTGTTGTTAGTTTCTATCAAGTCAGGTCCAACCCATGGCAACCCATAGACAACAAAACAAAACGTTGACCAGTCCTGTGCCATCTTCGCGATCATTGGTGTGCTCAAGTCCATTGTTGGGGCTGCTGTGTAGTTTGAGTGCCTTCTAACATATGGACTCATCTTCCAGCATTATATCAGTCAATATTTTAACATGATTCATAGATTTTCACTGGTTAATTTTTAGAAGCAGATCACCAGGCCTTTCTTCTGAGTCTGTCTTAGTCTGGAAGCCCAGCTGAAAGCTGTCCACCATGAGTGCCCCTGATGATATTTGACATATTGGTGGCATAGCTTCCAGTGTTGTAGCAACATACACACACAACCACAGTATAACACACTAATAGATAGCTGGTGCATATGTATTTATATCAGTAAATATATCAAATGGTTTACACACTTAGCTGTTACACGAAAGATTGCAGGCTTGAGTTAAAAGCATCTTGGAAGAAAGGCCTGGCAAACTACTTCTGAAAAATCATCCATTGACAACCCTATGGAACACAGTTCCAATTTGACACACATGTGGTCACTATGGAAACCCTGGTGGCATAGTGGTTAAGAGCTACAGCTGCTAACAAAAAGGTCGGCAGTTCAAATTCACCACGTGCTCCTTGGAAACTCTGTGGGGTAGTTCTAGCCTGTCCTGTAGGGTCACTATGAGTCAGAATCAACTCAACGGCAATGGGGTAGGTATGGGGCTCACTACGAGTCAGTGTCCACTACACAGCTACTGGTTAACTGGTTATCAATATGTAATGTATACATGTATGTGTATATGTGTGTGGGAATATGGAGCTCTGGTGGCACAGTGATTAAGAGCTTGGCTGGTAACCAAAAAGTCAGCAGTTCAAATCCACCAGCTGCTCCTTGGAAATCCTATGAAGCAGTTGTTTTTTGGTGTGTGTATATATATATGTGTGTGTGTGTGTGTAAGTGTGTATATGTATACATAAACCCAGTGCCGTCGAGTCATAGAGACCCTATAGGGCAGAGTAGAATTGCCTCATAGAGTTTCCAAGGAGTGCCTGGCAGATTTGAACTACTGACCCTTTGGTTAGCAGCCATAGCACTTAACCACTACGCCACCAGGGTTTCCATATATATATATATATACACACATATATATTTATACACACATATGTATATACACATATATATACACCCACATATACATACACACATATATATACCACATATGGTGTATATATGTGTGTGTGTGTGTGTATATATATATATATACACACACACACACGTACAGGCATACCTGGGAGATATTGGGGATTTAGTTCAAGACCACTGCAATAAAGGGAAAATAGCAATAAAGTGAGTCACATGAATTTTTTTGGTTTCTCAGTACATATAAAAGTATGTTTACAGTATACTGTAGTCTATTAAGTGTGCAATAGCATTATGTCTTAAAAAATGTACATACTTTGATTTTAAAAATGCTTTATTGCTAAAAAATGCTAAACATAATATGAGCCTTCAGTGAGTCATAATATTTTTGCAGGTGCAGAGTCTTGCCTGGATGTTGATGGCTGCTGACTGATCAGGGTCGTGGTTGCTGAAGGTTTGGGTAGCTGTGGCAATTTCTTAAAATAAGACAACAATGAAGTTTGCCACATCAATTGATTTTTTCTTTCACCAAAGATTTCTCTGTATCATGTGATGCTCTTTGATAGCATTTTACCCACAGTAGAACTTCTTTCAAAATTGGAGTCAATCTTCTCAAACCCTGATGCTGCTTTATCAACTAAAGTTATGTAATATTCTAAATGCTTTGTCACCATTTCAACAATGTTCACAGCATCTTCACTAGGAGTAGATTCCATATCAAGAAACCACTTTCTTGGCTCATCCATAAGAAGCAATTCCTCATTCATTAAAGTTTTATCATGAGATTACAGCAATTCAGGCTCCACTTCCAATTCGAGTTCTCTTGCTATTTCCACCACATCTGCAGTTACTTCTCCCACTGAAGTCTTGAACACCTCCAAGTCATCCAGGAGAACTGGAATCAACTTCTTCCAAACTCCTGTTAATGTTGATATTTTGACCTCCCCCCATGAATCACAAATGTTCTTAATGGCCTCTAGAATGATGAATACTTTCCAAGAGGTTTTCTATTTACTTTGCCTTGATCCATGAGAGGAATTGCTGTCTACGGCAGTGATACCTTACAAAATGTATTTCTTAAATAATAAGGATTAAAAGTCAAAATTACTCCTTGATCCACGGGCTGCAGGATGGATGCTGTGTTAGCATGCATGAGAACAACATTAATTTCCTTGTACATCTCCATCAGAGCTCTTGAGTGACCACGTGCGTTGTCAATGAGCAGTAATATTTTGAAAGGAACCTTTTTCTAAGCAGTAGGTCTCAACAGTGGGCTTCAAATATTCAGTAAACCATGTTGTAAACAGATGCGCTGTCATCCAAGTTTTGTGGTTCCATTCATAAAGCACAGGCAGAGGAGGTTTAGGGTAATTCTTAAGGGCCCTAGAATTTTCTGAATGGTAAGTGAGCACTGGCTTTAACTTGAAGTCACCAGCTGCATTAGCCCCTAATAAGAGTCAGCTTGTCCTTTGAAGTCAGGCATGGACTTCTCCTCTCTAGCTATAAAGTCCTGGATGACATCTTCTTCCAATAAAAGGCGGTTCTGTCTATAGTGAAAATCTGCTGTTTAATGTAGCTACATTCATCACTTATCTCAGCTAGAGCTTCTGGAAACTTGCTGCAGCTTCTACAATAGCACCTGCTGCTTCAGCTTGCACCTTTAAGTTCTGGAGATGGCTTATTTCCTTTAACCTCATGAACCAACCTCCGCTAACTCCAAGCTTTTCCTCTGCAGCTTCCTCATCTCTCTCAGCTGTCATAGAATTGAAGAGGATTAGGGCCTGGCTCTGGATTAGGCTTTGGTTTAAAGGAATGTTGTGGCTGGTATGATCATCCATCCAAACCACTAACACGGTCTCCGTATCATCAATAATGATGTTTTGCTTTCTTATCATTCATGTATTCACTGGAGTAGCATTTTTAATTTCCTTCAAGTACTTGTCCTTTGCATTCTCAACTTGGCTAACTGTTTGGTGCAAGAGGCCCAGCCTTCAGCCTATTTCAGCTTTCAATATGCCTTCCTCACTAAGCTTAATCATCTCTAGCTTTTGACTTAAAGTGAATCACGTGCAACTCTTCCTTTTACTTGAACATTTACAGGCCATTATAGGATTATTAATTGGCCTAATTTCCATATTGTCGTGCCTCAGGGAATAGAGAAGAAGGAGAGAGACAAAAGAATGGCTGGTAGGTGGAGCAGTCAGCATAGGTACAACATTTATCAATTAAATTTAGCCATCTTATATGAGCATAGTTCCTGGCACTCCAAAACAATTATAATAATAGCATCAAAGATCACTGATCACAGATCACCATAACAAATACAGTAATAGTGAAAATGTTTGAAATATTGCTAGAATTACCACTGAGACATGAAGTGAGCATGTGCTGTTGGAAAAATGGTGCTGAAAAACTTGCTTGACGCAGGGCTGTCACAAACCTTCGAATGTAAAAAACAAAGTATCTGCGAAGCACAATAAAATGAGCTATGTCTGTGTATCCACATGTGTCTACACACACAGGTAGCCCCTAACTTACAATGTATTTGAGTTATGATGAATCACACTTACAACCGTCTTTTTTTTTTATATACATCTCATAGTAGTATTTACTACATACAATGTTGCAACAGGTAATTTTCCGATGCTTATCATCCCCAGATGTTTGCTTACAGAAGTTTAAAGATCTGATTTATAAAGATTCCTGATAATAAAAGGCAATAATATTGAAAACTAAAAGAAAAAAAAAGTTATTCAACTTATGTCAGAACCAACTTACGACAGAGTCGTTGGAATAGAATCCCGTTGTAAGTCACGGACTACCTGTATATATGTATATGAGAGAGAGGCATTGGTGCCATCACTTGGAACATGGGCCGTACAGTTACATGTCACTACAGAACATGGAATATCAAGGGATATTCCAGGGCAGGTGTCAGTGATCCATGAGTAGAGGTTGAGAGTAGCATCATCACTTACTGGCTATCAGTATAGTGAGACATGTGAAGCTTGGGTATGTCTGATTAAGTAGATTTTAGTGTCCTATCATCAAACTTTAATTAGCCCTTGTAAAAAGGGAAGAACCCTAAGAAAGTTCCTGTAAGGAAACAGTGATTTGGCCATAATTCAATAATGCTAGACCAAAGGAACAAGAAAGAGGTTGAGCTGACACTTCTGCTTCAATACAACATCTCTGTCAGCAATTATAAAGACAAAACAATTACTGCCAATAGCGTGCTACCTGGAAGCTATTGGAAAAATTAAGCATACAATCTATCCCTTTAAAGCAGAGGAGAAATGTTAATTATAGCTAATAGAGTAATTGACATTTACAAGACACTTCAGCTATGAAGAGAGCATTTTTCTTTAATTGGATATTCCAAAGTATTACCATGGTTATGTGATTGTGTTGTTGAAGTTAAGATAATTGAACAAAATTCTATTCAGATACTTCAATAACAGGAGAAAAACATTTTAAAAAAATACTTAAAAATATTTTTTCCATCTTATTTAAAAATCTTGCATGTAAGGACTTCATTCACTTGTTTAAAATATCAAAGTGCCATTTCTTCCTCTATAGTCAGATGAAAAATATATTGACATCATGGAGGATATAGAACAGTAAATAATTACAATGTCAAGTGTAAATGTATAGATACAGGTATTCATAAAGTACAGTACACATAAAGTAAAGTACAGAGAAGAATTCATCAAGTCTGTTGCCGTACTCTGTGGGGGTGGAAGGATAACACAGTAAATTTTAATATTCATGAGTTGTCTTTTTAGAGGTAAATGAGGTTGACAAGGGAGAACACGTTTTTGAAGATGCTAACATTGGGTGAACAGCCTTTGAAGACGACTGATGCATTGGTTAGAATACTTGGGATGCAGATTACAGGGGCACCAAAGAAAGAGGGCTGAAGCTGGAGAAGCAAGCAGGGCACATCAGAGGCTCGGTGGTACAGATCTAAAGGGCATACATAGCCTCTGGAGGTGATGGGAACTGCAACTGCTTAGGAGGCCAAGCAAGCAGGCCAGGTTGACTTTATAGAAAGATCACCTGGGCAGAAAAAATGGAGAAATGAACAGGAGGCACTGGCTGGTTTGGAATCAGAGATCCCAGAAAGAAGACAGTTAAAATATTATGAGGTAATAGATAGTGAGGTCCTACAAAAATCCAGAACCAATGGGGGCACAGATGAAGGGCAAAATGGAAATATTTATAAAAATAAATAAATACTTGTTGATGGACTCTGACACTTAGCAGGTTGAAGCAAGGGGGAAAGACCTGGGGAAGATGACATACAGAAGAATCAGCGTCACTGGCTTTAGACACCTGAACTGGGGGTTTCAGAGTCAAAGCATTGGGCTCTAGTTACAGGACGCAAAGATGCTCTTAGAAATCATAGATCAGCCAGTCTATAGTTTGAGAAATATTTTCTCTAAATTTCCAAATACTGTTGCTGTTGTTGATGGGGGCTGACAAGTTGATTCTAATTCATAGCAACCCCATGTGACAGAGTAAACTGCCCCCCCCCCCATAGGGTTTCTGAGGCTGTAATCTTTATGGGAAGCAGACCTCCAGGTCTTTTCTCCTGCAGAGCCACTGGGTGGGTTTGAACCACTAATCCTTCTTTTGGCAGATGAGTGCTTACCCACTGTGCCACGAGGGTTCCTCACTTTCCAAATGTTGTTGTTGTTGTTGCGACCTTACGTACAACAGAACGAAACATTGTCTGGCCCTATGCCATCTACACAATTGTTGCCGTGTTTGAGCCCATTGTTGCAGCCACTGTGTCAATTTATCTCACTGAGGGTCTTCCTCTTTTTCCATGACCCTCTACTTTACCTAGCATGATGTCTTCTCTAGGGACAGGTAACATGTTCAAAGAACAGGAGACGTAGTCTCACCATCCTCACTTCTAGGGAGCGTTCCGGCTGTACTTCTTCCAAGACAGATCTATTCTTTCTTCTGACAGTTCATTCAGTATTCTTACCCAACACCATAAATCAAAAGCATCAATTCTTCTTTGGTCTTTTTTATTCAATGTCCAGCTTTGCATGCACATGAGGTGATTAAAAATACCATGGCTTGAGTCAGGCACACCTTAGTCCTCAAAGTGACCTCTTTGCCTCTGAACACCATAAAGAGGTCTTTTGCAGCAGATTTGCCCAATACAGTACATTGTTTGATTTCTTGAATGCTGCTTCCATGGGAGATGGGAGTTGATTGTGGATCCATGTAAAAGAAAATCTTTGACAACTTCAATCTTTTCTCTGTTTATCATCATATTGCTTATTGGTCCAGTTGTGAAGATTTTTGTTTTCTTTATGTCGAGGTGTAGTCCATGCTGAAGGCTGTAGTCTTTGAGCTTCATTAGTTAGTGCTTCAGGTCTTCACTTTCAGCAAACAAAGCTATGTTATCTGCATATCACAATTTATTAATGAGCCTTTCTCCAATCTTGATGCCCTGTTCTTCATTTAGCCCAGATTCTCAGACTATTTGCTTAGCATATACATTAAATAAGTATGGTGAATGGATACAACCCTGACACATACCTTTCCTGACTTTAAACTTTGTTCTGTTTGAACGACTGCCTCTTGGTCCATACATAGGTTCTGTATGAGCACAATTAAGTGTTCTGGAATTCCCATTCTTCCCAATGTTATCCATAATATATTATGAGCCATACAGTCAAATGTCTTTCCATAGTCAATAAAACATAGGTAAATATCTTTCTGGTATTCTCTGCTTCAGCCAAGATCTATATCTGACATCAGCAATGATATCCCTCATTCCAAGTCCTCTTCTGAATCTAGCTTGAATTTTTGACAGTTCTCTGTTGATGTACTGCTCCCACTGTTTTTGAATGATCTTCTGCAAGCTTTTACTTGTGTGTGATATTAATGATATTGTTCAATAATTTCTGCATTCAGTTAGATCACCTTTCTTTGGAATGGGAAAAATGCCGATCTCTTTCGGTTGGCTGGCCAAGTAGCTGTCGTCCAAATTTCTTGACATAGAGCAGTGAGCACTTGCAGCACTGCATCCCTTTGTTGAAACATCTCATTGTATTCTATCAATTCCTGGAGCTTGTTTTTCGCCATTCCCTTCAGTGTGGCTTGGGCTTCTTCCTTCAGTACCATCCATCCGTTCATGATCACATGCTACCTCCTGAAATGGTTGAACTTCAACCAATTCTTTTTGGTACAGTGACTGTCCATATTCCTTTCATCTTCTTTTGATGCTTCCTGAATCATTCAGTATTTTTCCCATATAATTCTTCAATATTGCAACTTGAGGCTTGAATTTTTCTTCAGTTCTTTTAGCTTGAGAAATGCCAAGCGTGTTCTTCCCTTTTGGCTTTCTAACTCCAAGCCTTTGCACGTTTCATTATAATACTTTGTCTTCTCAAGCGGTCCTTTGAAATCTTCTGTTCAGCTCTTTTACTTCATCATTTCTTCCATTTGCTTTAGCCAGTCTACATTCAAGAGCAAGTTTCAGAGTCTCTTCTGACATGTATTTTGGTCTTTCCTTTCTTTTTAATGAGCTTTTGCTTCCTTCAGGTATGATGCCTTGATGTCATCCCACAACTCATCTGGTCTTTGGTCATTAGTGTTCAACGTGTCAAATCTGTTCTTGAGATGGTGTCTAAACTCAGGTAGGACATACTCCAGGTTGTACTTTGGCTCTCCTGAACTTATTTTGATTTTCTTCAGCTTCAACTTGAACTTGTATATGAGCAATTGATGGTCTGTTCCACTACTGGCCACTGGCCTTGTTATGACTGATGATGCTGAGCTTCTCCATTGTCTCTTTACACAGGTGTAGTCGATTTGATTCCTGTGTATTGCATCTGAGGAGGTCTATGTGTATAGTTGCCTTTTATGTTGATGAAAAGTGTACTTGAAATCAGTAAATTGTTGGTCTTGCAAAATTCTATCATGCAATCTCTGGCATCATTTCTGTCACCAACATCATGGTACCCTATTCCAGGCCATAGACGACAAGTTGGTGATTTTGCGAGGGTTCAATGTGTGCAACATGGCAAGCGATGGACTGTGATGAACAATGGAAAATTATTCTGTCAGAGGCTAGATGATACTGGGAAATGCCAGTATTTTATGGAATGAAGATCATTTGCTATAGAGTAGGAAATATTCAATATGTATAAGTTGGTGGGGGGAATGTGAAAAAGAAAGGCATAGAAAGATCAAAGAGATGATAGGGAGACATCTCTTTAGAAGAGCTACTGCTTCCCTCTCACCTTTGGTTCTTCCAATTGTGCAAAAATCCACATGCATAGCTGCAGCTCAGTGTGTGCTTCCTGGTAACAGTCTTTTTATCTAATTATAATATGACACACTTTGGCCATGTTTAAGGAAATAAGCACATTAAACATTCTGGTTCTTATTAGAAAAATGCATGTGCTATGCTATGTTTGTCATAAAAAATTTGGAGCTTTTTGTAATATTTTCTCCATTTTCATCAATAGGAACTGATGACAGATATGTATTACATTCTTCAACTGCATCCACATGATATATTTATAGTATATAAAGGGCTTTCCAAGATACATGCTCTGAAAAGCTCATTGATTTTCCGTATCTTGTAGGCTTAACTACTGCTTTTTTGCTTAATGATAGTGCTATTTTGAATGTAAAATATCTAAACTCTGGAAAAATCTTTAGCATACCAGGTTTGGGAAATTCAGGATAAGTTGAACATTAAGATGATTTCAATGGATTGTTTGTTGCAATGTATCACCACTCCACAAGGGGACAAGAGACAATGCGCGAACATGAAGATACACTTCCGCTTTTAAGAAATTTATTCCAATGGAGTAGACTCATAGTCGTAATACGATATGGGGGAGTTCTACTCTGTCCTATAGGGTCGCCATGAGTTGGAATTGACTCCATGGCACACAACAATAACAACATAGTAGGATTACAACACATATTGTGGGGGGACACAATTCAATCCATAACATCATGTAAAACAGGAAAGTTAAACTCCAGTAGGATCCAATACCAGTTTCATTAAGAGTAGAGAGCAGGAGACATTACAAGGCAGAGGCAGTGTCTGTGAAGACTTGCAGGGAAGTGAAAATTCAGTGGGGTCTTGAAAGATGAGATGAGCTTATTAGCTGGAAGAGGGAGGGGAACTCCAAGCAGATAGAATGATGTGTGCAAAAGCACAGAGAGGACAGAGATTCTAGCCTGAATCCGTCATGTTGAAAGCTTTCTTTGACCATGTAGGACACTTAGTGTGACAGATAAGGAGGGAAGAGCAGGTTATCACAGGAGGGTATGTGTCTTAGCTACCTAGTGCTGCTGTAACAGAAATACTGCAAGTGGGTGACTTTAACAAACAGAAATTTATTTTTTCACAGTTTAGGAGGCTAGAAATTTGAATTCAGAGTGCTGGCAATAGAGGAAGTCTTTTTCTCCCTGTAGGCCCTGGGAGAAGGTCCTTGTCTCATTTTTTCTTTCGTTTCTTGAAGATCTCATGTGGTCTGGTATTTATCTACCCCCCCATACCTTTATGCTTTCTGCGGCTTACTTAATCTGTTCTTTTAAATCTCAGAAGAGAATGATTTAAGACACATCCTACACTAATACTGCCTCATCAACGTAACAAAGAAAAACCCATTTTCAAATGGGATTATAACCAAAGGTGTAGTAGGAGCCCTGGTGGCACAATGGTTAAGTGCTTGGCTGCTAACATAGGAAAAGTCAGTGGTTTAAACCCACAAGCTGCTCTTTATAAGAAAGATGTGGCCATTCGCTTCAGTAAGGATTACAACCTTGGAAACCCTACGGGGGAGTTTTACTTTGTCCTATAGGGTGACCATGAGTTGGAATTGACTCCATAGCACACAACAACAACATAGTAGGATCTACAACACATAATTTTGGGGGACTCAATTCAGTCCATAACCACATGTAAAACAGGAAAGGTAAACTCCAGTAAGATTGGGACAGGACTTGTGTGTCGCATCAACAGCAAGTAACAACAAAGAAATCATATACATGCCTCTTAAGTTCAGAAATTCAGGCCTGATTCAGAAGAGGACGTGGAACCAGGGATATCACTGCTGATGTCAGATGGGTCCTGGCTGAAAGCAGAGAATACCAGAAGGATGTTTACCTGTGTTTTACTGACTATGCGAAGACATTCAGCTGTGTGGAGCATAACAAATTATGGATAACATTTTGAAGAATGGGAATTCTAGAACACTTAACTGTTCTCATGAAGAATTTGTACATAGGTCAAGAGGCAGTCGTTCAAACAAGGGTATACTGCGTGGTTTAAAGTCAGGAAAGGTGTGTGTCAGGGCTGTATCCTTTTGCCATACCTGTTTAATACGTATGCTAAGCAGATAAATCCAAGAGACTGGACTGTATGAACAGGAATGGGGCATCAGGATTGGAGGAAGACTCATTAACAACCTGTGTTATGCAGATGACACAACTTTGCTGAAAGCAAAGAGGACTTGAAGCACTTACTGATGAAGATCAAAGACCACAGCCTTCTCTATGGATTACACCTCAATAAAAAGAAAACAAAAATCCTCACAACTGGACCAATAAGCAACATTATGATAAACAGAGAAAAGATTGAAGTTGTCAAGGGCTTCATTTTACTTGGATCCACAATCAACATCAACGGAAGCAGCAGTAATCAAGAGATTCATTGCATTGGGCAGCTCTGCTGCAAAAGACCTCCTTAAAGTGTTTAAAAGCAAAGATGTCACCCTGAAGACTAAGGTGCATCTGACCCAAGCCATGGTATTTTCAATCACATCATAAGCATGTGAAAGCTGGAAAATGAATAAGGAAGACCAAAGAAGAATTGACACCTTTGAATTGTGGCATTGGTGGCGAATATTAAATATACCATGGACTGCCAAAAAAAAAGAATAAACCTGTCTTGGAAAAAGTACAACCAGAATGTTCCTTAGAAGCAAGAATGGTGAAACTGTGTCTTACATACTTCGGACATGATATCAGAAGGGATTAGTCCCTGGAGAATGACATAATGCTTGGTAGAGTACAGGGTCAGTGAAAAAGAGGAAGACCCTCAAGGAGATAGATTGACACAATGGCTGCAACAATGGACTTTAGCATAACAATGATTGTGAGCATGGTGAAGGACCTGGTAGTGTTTCATTCTGTGGTACATAGGGTTGCCATGAGTTGGAAGTGACTCGACAACACTTAACAACAACAATGTTCAAATGGGAGCCTTAGTGACACAGTGGTTAAGATCTCAGGCTGCTAACCAAAAGGCTGGCAGTTCGAATGCAGCAGGCACTCCTTGGAAACCCTATGGGGCAGTTCTACTCTGTCCTGTAGGGTCACCACTATAAGTAGGAATTGACTGAATGGCAATGGGTTTTTTTTTTAATATTTAAATGAGGCCATGTCCAATATCTTCTTTTGGGAGAAGAGATCTTATAGTAGGTATTCAGCTAACATTCCAAATACTATGGATATTCCAGACACAAGAAATTCTAGGACAGCCCTATCCTGTTTCCTTTGAAGCCTAGTTCTATAGGGTCACTGGCATTGTTCGCGTTACACCTTGTGGCTCTGACCCTAACATCACATAGAAATGGGTTTGAAGATCAGCTCCACCCTTACCAATGGGGACCTTGGAGAAGTTATTTAACATTGTTGTTAGATGCCATCAGGTGGATTTTTACTCAGAGTATCCCCGTGTGTCACAGAGTAGAACTACTGCATGGGGCTTTCTAGGCAGTAATCTTTACAGGAGCAGATTGTTAGTTCCTCCTTTGTAAGCCAATGATAGCGTTACTTCTTCAAAGGGCTATTTTGAGGAGTAAATTAATCCATGCAAACACTTTGTAGAGGGTCACTGAAGAAGAGGAAGACTCTCAATGAGATGGATTGCACAGTAGCTACAACAATGGGCTCAAGCATAACAATGATTGTGAGGATGGCACAGGACTGGGCAGTGTTTCCTTCTGTTGTACATAGGATCACTATGAGTCAAAACTAACTAGATAAAAAAAACAACAACAGAAGACTTTGTCCAATGTCTGGCCAACAGTGTGTGTTCAATGCACGGTAGCCATTACTGTAATTACCCATTTAGAAATCTCAGACGCAGAGCTAAGAGGAGCTTCAGGGGTCCCATCAGCAACCACCTGATTTTGCAAGTGAAAAAAGAAAAAAAAAATAGAGGCCTAGACAGGAAGTGGAGTCCCTGGGAGGTGTTAAGTGCCAAATACTACCCAAAAGGTTGCTGCTTCCAACCCCCCAGAGACACTTCTGAAGACAGCCCTGGCGATTTGTTTCTGAAAGGTCACACTATGGAGCAGTTCTAGGCTGCACACATTTGGTCTCCAGGAGTCGGAATCGACTCCACAGCAACTAACAACAACTAACCTACAGGTTGGCAGTTTGAACCCACCCAGCAGCTCTGTGGAAGAAAGGCCTGGTGATCTGCTTCCGTAAAGATTACAGCCAAGAAAAATCAGTGGTGCTTTTCTACTCTGCACGCGTAGGGTCGCCATGAGTCCGAATTGACTTCACAGCAACTAAGCAGCAGCAGCAGCTAGGAAAGATTTGCCCCAGGTCACATAGATGAATTGTCACAGAGCAAGAGTGTCACTGGATCATTTAGATTCTATTCCAATGTCCTTGTCACCGTAACATACCACCTACCATGTGATGTGCTTCAGCAGAGATGCAGCCATTCTGTCCGGCTTAAATGTGTGTAGCCCAGCTCCAGCAATTTGGAGGTGCTCTGGGGAACGGGCTAAGTAAATCAGAGTGAGCTCCACTTTGCACAGATGGAAGAATCAAGTCCATTTGTAATGCGTGCCGCTCTCTCGCACACCTGTCTTCTTTGGGATTCACAGGTCTGCTTTCCACAAAGGAAGCTGCCTTCTTTGAAAGACAGGTAGTGTGAGACATATGCCCTGAACCCCAGAGTGAAAGGAGGCTGAAACAGCTCCTTGGCCCCGAGGCGCTGAGCGCCCCCTTCCTCCGCAGGCTGACAGCTGCTGGCAGTGTCTCATCTGTCAGCTCCTCTGCGCCTCCAGAATGAGCAAACAGGCTGGCCCTGATCTACGATGAGGAAAAGCAATCGCAAAACAGGCACAGACTCTGCCACTGATGCACAGGCAATAGCCTCTATGACAAGAAAAGCATGTCAGCACATGGATGGAGAAGTCCATACTGATATTAAGTCATCGCACCAATCAGTGTCTGGCTCGCCTTCAGGATGGAGGACCTCTCCCACCACATCCTAGCCCCAGCAGTACCAGCTTCATCATTAACCATTTTCAATAGTGAAACTGCTGAGCCATCTTTAACATTGGAAACACGAAAAAAATAATAATAATTATCATCATCATCCTCCTCAGCCAAACGGGTGGGGCATCATCACAATTCAATCGACATTTATTTTCTGCTTCAAAGTCTCCACATACAACTTGGACCAGTTACCCTGACTCTCTGAATTGTATTCTCATGTGTTAAATGAGACCACTGATTAGATCATCCCTGGTGACACAATGGTTAAAAGCTCAGCTGCCAAACAAAAGGTTGGCAGTTTGAATCCACCAGCTGCTCCTTGGAAACCCTATAGGGCAGTTCTACTCTGTCCTGTAGGGTTGCTATGAATCAGAATCAGCTTGACAGTAACGGGTTTGGCTTTTTAAGGTCCCTTTTCCTCTGTATGGAAACCCTGGTGGCGCTGTGGTTAAGAGCTATGGCAGCTAACCAAAAGGTTGATAGTTCAAACCCACCAGGCACTTCTTGGAAACCATATGGGGCAGTTCTACCCTGTCCTTATAGGGTCTCTATGAGTTGGAATCGACTCCACGGCAATGGGCTTCATTTTTTTTTGGTTAACTCTGTGTGATACTGTAACACTGAGCTTAGTTGTTTCATTAACATTTAACTGTTTTTTACATATCTAATTGATGGAGCCCTGGTGGCTCAGCGATTAAAGCTCTTGAACCCACCCTCCCCTCCACTGGAGAAAGACGTGGCAGTCTGCTTCCCTAAAGATTACAGCCTTGGAAACCCTAGGGGGCAGTTCTACTCTGCCCTATAGGGTCATTACGAGTCCAAATCAACCCAAGGGCAACAGGTTTAGGTTTTATGTATCTAATTGTATTGATCTACTATCCTTTACTTTTTATTCTTTTCTTACTATCCTTTACTAGCACAGTTGCTAGCTGAAACCAGCTGGCAGCACCATGAAAGAAAGGCCTGGTGATCTGCTTCCATAAAGATTACAGCCAAGAAGACCCTATGGAACAGTTCTACTCTGTAACGTGGGATTGCGATGAGTCAGAATTGACTCGGTGTCGACAGGTTTGGGCTTTCTCTTTTAATAGATAGGGACCGCACTGGCCTAGGAATATTCTTTAAGGTGATATTTTATGATCTCAGGCAATTTTCCAGAACTATTAAGAACTCTTTAGCCTTCTGAAACTCTGAGGAAACAGTAGTTGTATAAAAGGACCAAGAGATAAGGAGAAATAAAATAATAGCAATAATCATATTTTATATTAAAAACATTATGTGGTTTCCCAAGCACTTCTGTAGGACATATTTTATATAATCCTCATGAAACCTGGGGAATTAATATTTTCTCTTTTTCTCCTGGACTTCTCAGATTCAAAGACACAATGTAACTTTCCCAGGACATTCAGCTTTAGCTATAACCCAACACTAAGTCCTTTTTAAATCCAGCTCTACAATAGTAGCTTATGTTTGCCTCCTGATGTGGGGTCTCTTGTTCCCCAGTTAAGTGCCTACTTTAAATAAACTTAAAGTTCTCTACTTTATTGACCCATGTGAAATACGTAAATATAAATACAAATTAAAGATAAACTGTTTATGGATTCAAACGTATGCAGCAAAAGAATCAAAACAGGTCTGGAATGAAAAACAAAATTTGGAAGAGGCTGCCTTTTGGGATGGAAAAAGGGGGATGGAGTTGGGAAGGTTATCAGATGGGAGTTAAACTCTACCTATATATTTTTTAAAGAATACATAAAGCAAATACGGAAAAAAAATAGCAAGAATTGGCCAAGCTGGCTTGTGGGTATATGTGTTCATCATATTAGTGCCTATTTTTCTTCATGTTTGAGGTAATTTACTAAATTTTTCTTAAGATGGCACATAATGGGTGATGTCATGTCTGTTGTACTGCACTCTGTCACCTGCCTCTATGCTTTGAGAAAGAGATGTGGCTGCGGCAATCTTAACTGTTTTCATATCCTAGTCCCTGGGTGTCTTTGTGTGGTTTTGTTTGGTCCTATAGTTTGTGAATTTAGATGGCTTCATTAAAAAAAAAAAAAGTTGTTGTCGAGTTGATTCAGACTTATAGCGACCCTATAGGACAGAGTAGAACTGCCACGTAAGGTTTCCAAGGAGCACCTGGTGGATTCAAACTGGTGACCTTTCGGTTAGCAGCCATAGCTCTTAACAACTATGCCACCAGGGTTTCCAGATGGCTCCAAGTGTAATGCTTAAGATGATTAAGACATGAGAGGCACTGAGAAGCCATGATCACTGGAGACTGAGGCAAATAAAGAATAAAATACCTAGTTAGGCCGTAGTTTGACTATTTTCTCCCTCTACAGTATCATTGGAACAGGATAAATTTCTCCCACTAGTGACTATTTTTGGGTGGTAAATACGTGAGGATTTATTGTACTATTATGTATAATTTTCTATTTGCTTAGTTTTAATGGACCTTTATACCTTGGTAATTGTGAGATTTTCCTTGCCAGCTATTCAAGTTCATGATTTGTGAAGAAAAATAAAACTGGAAACAATTCCCTCCGTAAGATCATATCTTTAGCAAAACAAGTCTTGCTGTGAACAGAAGAAATATTTATTATCAGCCTGAGGTAAATCTTAAATTTTGATGACTAGACCTATGATAACTGTAAAGTAACATGATTTGATATTTATATTCAGTCACGAAAAGGAATCTATAATATAGGATGAGATGGCAGGCATATTTGGGTTTTCTTTCCTTTCTGCTATTGTTTCTAGTGCTCTAGAGTGTCGAAAAGGCAGATGTGGGAGGTTTTGGGGAAGGGGTTTACAAAATATTTGAATTTTTTTTTTGTAGTATATTCACTTCCCTTCCTGTTAAGAACATTTCTCAGTCTAAAATCTCTTTAGTTCAATTCTAATAATTTATGTCCATAACTCCTGCCTTTAATTGGGTTTTGACTGTGGCAACGTTCTTCTCACCACAACACACAGTGACATCATCAGATTCTATCAGCCTGTCCATTCACAGAATCTACAATTCCTACTGGATCGTAAACATTCTCCAATTTGAAAGCTGTTCATTACAGCTGAGACAGATAATATTGCTGAAAATGAAGTCAGTCATTTCCTCTCCTTCCAGGACTGGAAGCTTACCATTTTCAATTTAACTGTTCTTTGCCCATTATCAACCCTTTTTCATATCACTTTTCTATCAGAATTTTCATCATTCTAAAAGACACTTTCAAAATGTACAGCCTTAGAGTGCATTCCAACTCTATACTTTTCTGCCCCTCATATCTGCCAAACCAATGCTCCTTCTAATTCTATCTTGACAACATCATTCTGCAATTATTGGGAGGAAAGGGAAATGAGTACCTTGGTGTATTCTTGATAGCTCATGCTTTCATGACTCACACAACCCTGCAGGCGCTAACAGCATCCCTGAGAGAACTTCCTTGATGGTGCAGACCTGAGGGAGAAGAAAGGCAGTCACTGGGGAAAGAACACAGAAATCTAACTGGGCCCAACTGCCTTCTCATTCCTACAGAACAAAAGCCTTGGTCTCCAAGGGAAGGGCAACAAAAACTGTCTTCCACAGGTCACTAATGAAACCCACTGCATTTGGAGAGAGGGAACAGAAAGTAACACTCCCCTGGCAAAGGGGAAGAATAAATATCAATCCAGAACTACACCT
This sequence comes from Elephas maximus indicus, assembly GCF_024166365.1. Lineage (NCBI taxonomy): Eukaryota > Metazoa > Chordata > Mammalia > Proboscidea > Elephantidae > Elephas > Elephas maximus. Next base: position 13,261,998 of record NC_064826.1, read on the forward strand.
GGAGAAGGGACAGAACTGTTTGTGAAGTCCAAATCCTGTGACTCAAGGACACAATGTCTGCCTAAGACTGAGGCTTAATTAGAACTTCAAAGAATGTCCCCATAACTACCACTGCCAGGATAACAAGGATTGAGTAAAAACAACAGTGAAACACTGCTGGGAGAGTTGTAGAAAACACCTTTGAGGTACAATGCAAGGATGAGGCGTAAAGCTGAGGGTGGAGCATTGAGACAAACCCTCTGGAAAATCAGCCTCCACCTGAAACACAAGTTGTCACCAGAGGAATTTGAAGACTGTGGTACACTAAGGGTAACCATAGCAACAGCAGACCTAAAACCCAGAACAGCTCCTGACTAGATTAACACAAACCTACACACTAAAGTCCTAGCAGAAGGAAAGGCTTATAAATTTTCTAAGAATATTTTTTTATGTTATTCCACACAAAATATCTGGATTTTTGACAACAATAACAACAAAATAATAATAGTAATAAGGCATATCAAAGGGAAAGACAAAACAGCAAACTTCCAATAGAAAAATCAACAGAACCAAATTCAAAATATGACAATAGATGCTGAAATTCTCTGAAAGGAAACTAAAAATAATCATAATTAATATGTTAAAAGTTCCAATGAAATAGGTAGATGGTATGCAAGTTCAGATGGGTAATTTTAGCAGAAATTGAAACTGTAGGAAAGAACCAAATTGAAATGCTAGAAATGAAAAACTCAGTAAGAGTTAAAGTATTATTTTCAACAAGCTCAACAGTAGACTCACACATCCAAGAAAATAATCAGTGAGCTTGAAGATAGGATGACAGAAATTGCACAAAATGAAACAGGAAGAGAAAAAATATTTTCATAAAGAGCACCCAAGAGCTTTAAAAAATATCAAATGGTCTAATATATGTGTTATCAGAATCTCAGAAGGAAAAGAGAAAGAGAATGAAGTAGAAATATTTGAAGAAATAGTGATAAACACTAAACCACAGATCCAAGAAACTCAGAGACTCCCAAGTGAGATTAAAAAAAAAAAAAAAGCTAAGCATCCAAAAAACCAAAACCAAATCCAGTGCTGTTGAGTCAATTCTGACTCATAGCGACCCTATAGGACAGAGTAGAACTGTCCCATACAGTTTCCAAGGAGCGCCTGGTGGATTTGAACTGCTGACCCTTTGGTTAGCAGCTGTAGCACTTAACTACTATGCCACCAGGGTTTCCAAAGCTAAGTGTGTCATATGTAAACTGTTATATATACGTATAAAGCTAAGCACATCATATGTAAACTGTTGAAAATAAGATAAAATGAGAAAATTCTGAAGACAGGCAGGGAAAAAGGACACATCACATAGAGCATAACAATGAAAAGAATGGCAGCAAACTTCTCACGGAAAACCATGCAAAACAGTAGACAATAGAGTGACATAGTTAAAGTTCAGAAAGGAAAACACTGCCTACCCAGAATTCTCTAGCCGGTGAAAGTACGTTTCAAAAATTAAGATGGCATATGTACTTTCTTGGCAAACAAAAACTGAGAGAATTTACTGGCAGCAGACATACACTACAAGAAATGTTAGTTTTTTTTAGTTTAGCCAGTTTAGTGGGTGTGTAGTGGTATCTCATTGTGGTTTTAATATTCATTTCTCTGATGACTAATGAGGTTGAACATCTTTGTCTTGTACTTATTAGGTTTTTCTTAATTTATCTTTAAAATGTTTTATAGTTTTCAGCGTAGTTTTGCACACAAATTATGAAATTTACTATGTTTTTTCTAATCAGCTCAGCAATGAATTTAAAAGTATTTAAAACATTCAATTAGACATTTTTGATGTTTTATTATAAGAGACTCTCAGCCTATCTAATCTACCATGTTTCCAGAAATCGAAGTCTCCATTTTCATAACATTTAACAATGAATAGTAATTAATATTGCATACCAAGAATGTTTAAAAAAGTTTTATGCTCAAAGATTTATTTGTTAGTTATTAAAATGAGAAATTTAAACATTTGTAAATGCAATTAAACTTACATGTTATGAGAAAATGCTCACGATACTGTGCTGTTTTATAATAGCAGAATGCAAAGTTATAAAAATAATTCAAATTTTAAAATATATGTGTATCTCTGTGAGTATGGAAAGTAAGAGGAAGTGAATAGCTTGTGAGGATCAGAATGATTGCATATTCATCATTTGATAATGACACTATGGATGATTCTTACATTAGTCTTTAAACACTTTTCTACTTTCAAAATTCTCTGTAATGAATATATATTAAATCAGGAACATTATCTAATATAAAAGCCAATTCAGAACATATAGCAGGGCATGGTTCATGGGAATATTTCCAGGAAATTTCAAACGAACTCCGCTTAGGAAAAAAAAAAAAGGCGAACTTAAGCAAGAAGAAATTAGCTAGAAAGAGCCACTTTTTGTATAGAAAATTGATGAAAACCTGTAATAGTTTATTGACAAAGACTATGGAGACCTATGGATTTGTTTCTTGTATTCACTAATGCCTATTACAGTACACTATAGCTTTTGGGAGCCAAGTAACCATTTATCGGAAGAATAACTCATTAGTTACACTGAAATTTCATTAAATTCAAAAGGTTTATATGCAGCCTTTCTGGTCGAATGATGAGTTCATTATTCTATAACCTTATAAATTACCAACACCCTTCAGAAAACAATACTGTAAGTTGTATATTTGGACATCCCTAATGTATCACAAAGAAAATGCACATATCAAAATGTGACTGTCAATGTTCTCAGCAATGCTATTATATTTTTGTAGTGAGTTGTAGCAAATTTCCATGGCGAAATTAATTTTGGCCTCCTTTGGTGCTTTAGAGCATTCTGACAACCCCTCTGTGTCCTGCTAGTTCCAATTAACCCTAATGAAGGCCTTACAATCCTGTCCTCAAGTGCCCAGAGACCACAGTCATTCTGAACTAGAGTAAAAAAAAAATTTTCTGTCAGTTCAAGGTTTACATGGCTTAGAAGACAAATGCCACTAGGATTCACAGTTTCTGGCTAAAACAAGAATGAGTATGTATTACAATGGGGAAAGAAAATAAGTAAATAAGAGCCCAACCCACTAAAAAAACCCACTGCCGTCGAGTAAATATAAGAACAGAGGTCAAAAAATGATTATGAATTTCATACACTACTGATCAAAAAAAAGTAAAGGCTAACCTAATACAGTAAGAACAGTATTGCTGATACTGCAATATGGTAAGTAGATGCTGTTGTTATATTGTTATGTGCTGTTGAGTTGATTCCAACTCATGGTGATTCCAAGTAACAGAGTAGAACTGCCCCCATAAGGTTTTCTAGGTTGTAATCTTCATGGAAGCAGATTGCTAGGTCTTTCTCCTGTGGTGCGGCTGGGTGAATTTGAACTGCCAACCTTTCATTTAGCAGCCAATCGCTTAAACCGTTGCACCACAAGGGCTCCTTGGTAAGTAGTAAAAAAAAAAAAAAATAGTAGAAATCCTCAATTACTAACACTGGAGGGAAGGATCTCAGACACCACACAATCCTGAATTTTGTCTCTTCAAAATTTTCTTTTTAAACAGAATCCTGCATGTTTTCCCTTTTAAATGGATACATAAAGGGAAGCCATTTAAGGAATCTCCACATCTGGCTATGACAGAATAACTGGCCCTGGATAGCTCTCCTGCTGTCAGAAAGTATAAAATTGTATAAGATACATAAAGCAGTATTTTGTAGACATTGTGCAATAGGCAGTCTAAGATTGTGATCTATGAGAGAGGGAGAATACACAAGGTAAATCCCACAATTGCTCCAGTTTTCTGCCTTGAGTGAATCTTTCCAAGGTCATGAAAAGAATCAATAAGCCAAACAACTCCCAGAACTCAGAGAAGGCTGAAAATAGTTTATGTTCCCAATAGTCAGTATGGAGAGGCATAGTAATACACAGGACTTTAGATGAGTGCTTAGAAAGGCACTGCCATAGTTAAAAACTGTTGCCATCTAGTCAATTCTGAGTTACAGCGGCCCAATAAGACAGAGTAGAACTGCCCCATACAGTTTCCAAGGAGCACCTGGTGGATTCGAACTGCCGACATTTTGGTTAGCAGCTATAGCTCTTAGCCACTACATCACCTGGGTTTCTACTAACATACTAGTGGGACTGAATTAAACTCAGAATAAATGCTTCTCTGGCTCCAGTATAATAAAACTTAAAAATAAGCATTGAATGGATGCAACTGATGCCATTAAATTAACTGTGCACCAGAACAAATTCCAAAACTCTTAGGAATATGCATTATTAAACAACATAAAAATCACAATGTCCAACATCCCATAAAAAATTACCAGATAACGCCATGCACAAAAACTAACTGAAAATGAATCAAAGACCTAAATATAAAACCTAAAACAATAAAGATCATGGAAGAAAAAATAGGGACCAAGCTAGGAGCCCTGATACATGGCATAAACAGTATACAAGATATTACTAACAATGCAGAAGAGAAACCAGATAACTGGGAGCTGCTAAAAATCAAACACCTATGCTCATCCAAAGACATCACCAAAGAAGTAAAAAGATTACCTACAGACTAGGAAAAGGTTTTTAGCTATGACATTTCCAATCAGCATCTGATCTCTAAAATCTACATGATACCGCAAAAACTAAACTACAAAAAGACAAATAACTCATTTAAAAATTGGGCAAAGGATATGAACAGGTACTTCACTAAAGAGGACATTCAGGTAGCTAACAGATACAAGAGGAAATGCTCGAAGTGCAAATCAAAACTACAATGAGATTCCATCTCAATCAAACAAGGCTGGCATTAGTCAAAAAAAAAAAAAAACACAAAATAATAAATGTTGGAGAGGTTGTGAAGAGATTGGAACACTTATACACTGCTGGTGGGAATGTAAAATGGCACAACCACTTTGGAAATCGATCTGGCACTTCCTTAAAAAACTAGAAATAGAACTCCCATATGATGCAGCAATCCCACCCCTTGGAATATATTGCAGAGAAATAAGAGTCTTTACACGAACAGATACATGTACACCCATGTTCACTGCAGCACTATTTACAATAGCAAAAAGTCGGAAGCAACCAAGGTACCCATCAACGGATGAATGGATAAATAAATTGTGGTATATTCATACAATGGAATACTACACATCGATAATGAACAATGGTGAACCTGTGAAACATTTCGTAACATGGAGGAATCTAGAAGACATTATGCTGAGTGAAATTAGTTGCAAAAGGACAAATACTGTACGAGACCACTATTATAAGAACTCGAGAAATAGTTTAAACAGGGAAGAAAATATTCTTTGATGGTTACGAGAGTGGGGAGGGAGGGAGGGAGAAGGGTTTTCACTAATTAGATAGTAGAGAAGAACTATTTTAGGTGAAGGGAAAAACAACACGCAGTACAGCTGAGGCCAGCACAACTGGACTAAACCAAAAGCAAAGAAGTTAACTGAATAAACTGAACACTTTGAAGACCAGCCTAGCAGGAACAAGGGTTTGGGGACCATGGTTTCAGGGGACATCTAAGTCAGTTGGCATAATAAAATCAGTTAAGAAAACATTCTGCATCTCACTTTGGAGAGTGGCTTCTGGGGTCTTAAAAGCTAGCAAGTGCCATGTAAGATGCATCAGTGGGTCTCAATCCACCCAGAGCAAAGCAGAATGAAGAACACCAAAGACACAAGGTAATTATGAGCCCAAGAGACAGAAAGGGCCACATAAACCAGAGACTACATCAACCTGAGACCCGAAGAACTAAATGGTGCCCAGCTACAGCTGATGACTGCCCCGACAGGGAACACAACAAAGAACCCTGAGGGAGCAGGAGCGCAGTGGGACACAGACCCCAAATTCTCTTTAAAAAACCAGACTTAATGATCTGACTGAGACTAGAAGGACCCCGGTGGTCATGGTCCCCAGACCTTCTGTTAGCCCAAGACAGGAACCATTCCCAAAGCCAACTCTTTAGACAGGGATTGGACTGGACTATGGGATAGAAAATGATACTGGTGAAGAGTGAGCTTCTTGGATCAATCAAGTAGACACATGAGACTATGTGGCCAGCTCCTGTCTGGAGGGGAGATGAGAGGGCAGAGGGGGTCAGAAGCTGGTCAAATGGACACAAAAATGGAGAGTAGAGGGAAGGAGTGTGCTGTCTCATTAAGGAGAGAGCAACTAGGAGTATACAGCAGGGTGTACATAAATTTTTGTATGAGAGACTGACTTGATTTGTAAACTTCTACTTAAAGCACAATAAAAATTTTAAAATTATCAGACATACAAGGAAGCAAGAAAAAAATAAAGCATATCCAGGGGAAAATCAAACAAGAGAAACAGACCTAAAAGTGATAATGAGAGGGATGATGAATTTATCAGATGAAAAGCTGTAAATATATACACAGATGTGAAGAAATATATGAACAAAATGAAAAGATAAATTAAAATATTAAAAAGACTCATTTGAACATCTAGAGTTGGAAAACATAATATCTAAAACAAAAAATATACTGGATGAAATAATAGGGTATATTACAACAATAGATTTAGACTAACATTTGCTATTTGTTTGGATTTTTTCAATCTGCCTGTTGTTACATTCCCCTCTTTTTGTGGTGTTGTTTGTACTGAGAATGTTATCAGCTTGAGAAAAAAAAAAAATTAGTTTGAGGAAGTTCCCTTTTATTCCTAGTTTGTTGAGTGTTTTTATCATGAAGACATGTTGGATTTCATCAACTGCTTTTTCTTCATCTATTGAGATAATTATGTAATTTATTTTTTATTCTATTGTTATCATTTATTATATGAAATTATTTTCAGATGTTAAATGTGCCTTTCACACCTGGAATGAACCCAGCTTGGTTATGGTGTATAATTCTTTTCATATGTTGCTGAATTTGGTTTGCTAGTATTTTGTTGAAGATTTTTGTATCCATATTTACAAGAGATATTGGTCTGTAGTTTTCTTGTGATGTCTTTACCTGGTGTTTGTATTAGGGTAATATTGACCTTATAAAATGAGCTGGGACATGTTTCCTCCTTTTCTACTTTTGTTTGGAAAAGTTTGTGAAGAATTGGTATTAATTCTTTAAATATTTGCTAAGATTTAGTAGTCAGCCCATCTGGATGTGGGGTTTTCTTTGTGTGTAGTTTTTAAAACTTATTAATATTATTATTATTTCAATCTCTTTACCTGTTATAGGTCTATTCAGAATTTTTAATTTTTCTTAAGTCAGTTTTAGTATTTTTTGCCCTTCTAGAAGTTTGCCCATTTCATCTAAATTACATCTTTGTCAGAATACAATTATTCACAGTTTTCCTTCATAATCTTTTTTTTTTTTTTCCCCTGTATGGTCAGTAGTAATGCCCCTTCTTTCATTTCTGATTGTAGTAATCTGAGTTCTCTCTCTGTCAATGTAGCTAAATCTGATTATTTTGTTGATCTTTTGAAGAACATCTTTTGGTTTCACTGATTTCTCTATTTCAATAATTTATACTCTAATCTTTATTGTTTCTTTTCTTCTTTTTGCTTTAGGCTTAGTTTACTCTTCTTTTCCAATATCTTAAGGTGGAAAATTATGTTATCAATTTGAGATCTTCTTTCTTAATATAGGTATTTACAGCTAAAATTTTTCCTGTAAACACTGCTTTGAATGAATCACATAAGTTGTGATATGTTGTATCTATACTTCCATCCCTTTTGGTTTCCATTGTTGTTTGAAGTGTTCTATAAATGTCTGTTAGGTTTAGCTGATTTATAACGTTTTTCCTTGATGATCTTCTGTCTAGTTGTCCTATCATTATTGAAAATGGGGTATTGAGGTCTCCCATTATTATTGTTGAATTGTCTATTTCTCCCTTCATCTCTGTTACTTTTTGCTTCACGTACTTTAGTGCTCTGTTATTAGCACATATATGTCTATAGTTGTTATATCTTTCTGATGGATTGACACTTTTATCGTTATAAAAGTGCCCCTGTTATATCCAGTAATAATTTGTTTTAAAGCCTGTTTTGTCTGATATTAATACAGCCACCTCAGCTTTCCTATGGTTTCTGTTTGCAAGATTTTTCTTTTCCATTCTTTTTTTTTTTTCAATTTGTTCGTGTATTTGAATCTAAAGTATGTATCTTGTAGACAACATAGAGTTGGAGCATGTTTTTTGTTTGTGTTTTACCCAGTTTGAGAATCTTTGCCTTTTGATTGGATTGTTTGATCCATTCATGTTTAATATTATTGATATAGTTGAGTTTACATATGCCACTTTATTTTTTCTTTTCTATGTCTTTTTTTTTTTTTAATGTCTTAGGTCTCTTTTCCTCCCTTCTCCTGCCTTTACTGCTTTATTTTGTGTTACACAAATGTTTACAAATGTAGTCTTTTAATTTTATTAATTATTTTATCATTATATATTTGAGCAATTTTTTGGCTGTTCTTCTATGGTTTACCATATACATCTTAACTTGTCAGTATCAGCTTAATATTTATACTAGTTTAATTCCAGTCAGATATAGAAACACTACTTCTATATAACTCTATTCATTTTCACCCTTTTGTGACATTATAGTTATATACATTACATTTATGAACGCTGCAAATTCAGCAATATATTGTTTTAATTATTCCTTTACCATCTGTAGTTGTTTCTTTAGCCTAATACAACTTTGCTGTAGCCCACCTCTTTTGTTTTGTTATTGGCAAATATATTACACATATATTACATTTCTATATGTTATAAAAAAAAATAAAAATTATTATTATTATAGGCCCCAAAAATACATTATGTACATACTATATTTTATACGGAAATTCTGGCAGAGTAGTAGTTAAGTGCTACAGCTGCTAACCAAGAGGTCGGCAGTTCAGATTCACCAGGCGCTACTTGGAAACTCTATGGGGAGGTTCTACTCTGTCCTATATGGTCACTATGAGTCAGAATCGACTCGACGGCAGTGGCTTTTTTTTTTTTTGGTATATTTTATACAGTTATTTTTTAAATCAGTTAAGACAGGAAAGAAGAAAAAATGTGCATGTGTAGTGCCTTTAATGATTACATAATGTGGTTAATTACATTTATTAGTGCCCTTTGTTCATATGGATTCAAATCTCTGTCTGGAGTCACTTGCTTTCTTTCAGTCTAAAGAATTTGCTTTAATATTTCTTGGAAGGCAGATATGCTAACGACAAGTTCCTTCAGCTTGTGTTTATTTGGGAAAATATTTTGCCTTTAGTTTTGAAAGATAGCTTTTTTGCATAATGGATTCTTGGTTGACAGTTTTTTACTTTTCCTTTGATCACTTTAAATATGTTATCCCACTACGTTCTGACCGCCATTGTTATGTAATAAATAATAGTTTTCCCATTGAAAATATTATTGTAAAGTTTCCTTTTCAGATAATTAAAAAAAGTGGTTTGGGCACTTTAAAGGGAAATTTGAGGTAAATAATAATGTAATAGCATTGATTGTATTATATGTGCCACTTGAAGTTTGTAAGGAGAAACAAACAAAAGAAATGGTGTGTAAACGACTCCAGTATATCGAATGATTCCTATAATAATAAATAATTATTCAGGTGTCAGGGAGGGAAGCCATCAAAAAGTCTACTTCTCCATACCTCATCTGGCTTGGCTGCTAACTGAAAGGTTGGCAGTTGGAATCCACTATTTGCTCCAAGCAAGAACAGAACTGGTCATTTGCTCCCATAAAGATCTTGGCCTAGGCAGTCTACTTTGTCCTATAAGGTCACTATGAGTAGAAATTGACTCTATGGCACATAACAACAACATAACATAAATGAACATGTGTATAAATAAACATTATATAAACAAACATCTCTCTGTCTCTCTCTCTATACATATTTATATATATGGATGGAAATGATGGATCACAAGACAAGTTTGCACAACTTTTAACCAAATCTGACTTGCCATGCTCTGGGGTAGGCACTGCCATTCAATTTGTTGCTAAAAAAAAAAAAAACCCTATTTCCCAAAGGGATGGGAGGAGGTACTGTAGATCAGAGACAATTCTTTCCTGAATACTGCAGGGAACTCTGAGGTGACTGACCCTTGAAAATGAGACTCTTAAAAGTGTCTGCAGCTGGATGGAACTGACAAATTCCGTGTGACAAACGAGGCTGAGAAGAATCTAATGCACCATCTACAGCACCCTGCCTCTGAGGCCGCAGAGGACCAAAAACCTGCTTTAATCAATAAAGAAAGTATATTTTACTTCCAAGACACTGGCTCTACAACAATGTGGTGCTAAAGGTGATGATACGTTTTTTTCCTTGGTCATTTTCAGAACATAACAGCACTTGGAGGAAGCCCGCTTACCTCTTTTGTGATTTATTTAAGCAATAAATTGAGAGATGAACATACTGCCTTCCTGAAAACTTTAAATCGACCTCCTAGTGGCTCTATAAGCAACAGAAGGGGAATGAGCAATAGCCAAAAGACTGAGTCATCCTGCAGAGAAAGCTTTGCAATACAGTGCATTTGCCTTATTTCCCACCGTAAGACGATATAGTCAGAAGAAAAACAGAGAGATGAATTAAAGGAAAGAGGGTGAATAAAATTCTAAAGGGCTGTGATTTTTACTACTTATCTGCAAGCAGAAGACGTCAGCAACTGTATATATACATATAAAATAACACCCAGACTTGGGCATTAATATCAGCAAGTTAATGTATCAAGCTTCCGTTAGCATTTCTATCCTCAAACATAATGGTTTGGCTAAGTGCTTTCTGTTTTTATTAATGTTTTCAGACTATAAAAATGATTGCTGAGTCTGTCTTCAAGGGCATGCAAATTTTATGAAATCCAAACATATTTGAGAAATGTAAACACACTCGTATTGAGGAAAGACTATCCCCAACAAGTGAGCTCTGGCTTGAGGGGGGAAAAAAGTGCTTTATGGTTTCAAACTCTATTCATGTGCAACATTTCATTTAATCATCACAACCCTGAGGTAGATGTGGTTATAATTCCTATTTGATGAATGAGGAAGCTGCAACACGGAGAGAGAGCTATTTTGCCACAGTCTTAACAAAGCGTGCAGCTGGTTGTACACCAGAGACCCATTCACTCAGAAGATGCATCATGGGGAGCTATTTAGTATCAGATACGGTGGTGATGGCAGAGGAGAAAGGTAGAATGCCAATCTCAAGGAGATACAGAATGGCAGGGCAACACATCATAAGCAATTAAAAATGCAGTGTTGCTAGCAAGAGAGTAAGTCCAGAGTGCTATGGAAATGCATCAGATAAGCATCTGATCCAGTTTAGGGAGGATTCTCAAAGCCTGGTGGCACAGTGGTTAAGTGCTCGGCTGCTAATGAAAGGTCAGTGGTTTGAATCCACCAGCAGCTCTGTGGGAGAAAGACCTAGCAATCAGCTTCTGTAAAGATCACAGCCTGGGAAACCATGTGGGGCCATTCTCCTCTGTCCTATGGGGTCGCTGTGAGTAGGAATCAACTCAACGGCGTGCACTAACACGAAAACCTAGATAAATTTTCACGGACCAATAAGGGGTAGTAAGGCAAAAAGGACCACACAGGGCATTCAAGGCAGCAGTCTCAGTATGTGGTGGGAAGGAACAGATCTCTGCAGAAGCCTGGAACCCAGGAATCTGTAAGTGGTGGAGCATGGCTGGAGCATCAGCCCAAGAGTGGAGTGACAACAGAGGAGACAGCTGATAAGCAACCAGATTATGAAAGGTCTTTCTGTGACACTGGTCCGAATGGTTAATGCGCTTGGCTGCTAACCAAAAGGTTGGCCATTCAAGTCCAACCAGAGGTGCCTCAGAAGAAAAATCTGGTAATATGCTTCTGAAAAATCAGCTATTGAAAATGGTTCTGTACTCTGACACACACTGGGTCACCAAGAGCTGGACTTAACTTGACAACAACTGGTGTGGTTTGTTATTTTCTCCTGTAATGCTGAGGAGGTGAATGGTAGACTGAAGGCAATGAGAATTCATGAAGACATTTTAGCAGGAAAGTAACACTATTAGATTTGTTTTTATGTAAAACACCCTGTCGGTGGCTGGGAGAAGAGCTTAGAGGAGGGTAAGACTGGAGGTAGGTAGATTTGTTAGGCAGCTGAAGCAGTTTGGGACCTCCATTAAGGGTAGTGGAGATGCAAAAAAGAGGAAGGACACAAAATATATTAAGCCAGGTAGATGCAACTGGATATTATCAATAGTTAGAAGCTGGGATAAGGAAATAGAGCAGAGAGGGTATCATCAAGTTTTCAGAGTTGGGCAACTAGGTGGATACTAAGGATATGAAATGTAGATGGAGTTTAACTTTGAATACACTGAACTTGAAATTTCAATGGGACATTCAAGTGGAATTGGATCTATGGATCTAAAGGCCAGAAACCCTGACAAAAATTAAATTTTTGAACTATCAGTGAAGAAACGGGAGTGGATTCATCAGTCAGTGTATGAAAACAGAAAATAAAAACAGACCTCTGAAGAAGAACAATGGATCAAAAGAAACGGAGAGAGAGAGATGTGGAGAAACTAGAAAACAAAAAAATGAAGCCACACAACAACAACAAAACTCAATCGTTTTGAGTAGGGTGGAGTGGTCAAAGGTACTGTAGAAAAGTTAACTTTTTTTTTTTTATTAACTTTTATTGAGCTTCAAGTGAACGTTTACAAATCAAGTCAGTCTGTCACATATAAGTTACTATACATCTTACTCCTTACTCCCACTTGCTCTCCCCCTAATGAGTCAGCCCTTCCAGTCTCTCCTTCCGTGAAAACTTTGGCAGCCTCCAACTCTCTCTATCCTCCCATCCCCGCTCCAGACAGGAGATGCCAACACAGTCTCAAGTGTCCACTTGATATCATTAGCTCACTCTTCATCAGCATCTCTCTCCCACCCACTGTCCAGTCCCTTTCATGTCTGATGAATCGTCTTCGGGGATGGTTCCCATCCTGTGCCAACAGAAGGTTTGGGGACCATGACCGCCGGGATTCCTCTAGTCACATCCAGACCATTAAGTATGGTCTTTTTATGAGAATTTGGGGTCTGCATCCCACTGATCTCCTGCTCCCTCAGGGGTTCTCTATTGTGCTCCCTGTGAGGGCAGTCATTGATTGTGGCTGGGCACTAACTAGTTCTTCTGTTCTCAGGATAATGTAGGTCTCTGGTTCATGTGGCCCTCTCTGTCTCTTGGGCTCTTAGTTGTCGTGTGACCTTGGTGTTCTTCATTCTCCTTTGCTCCAGGTGGGCTGAGACCAGTTGATGCATCTTAGATGGCCGCTTGTTAGCTTTTAAGATCCCAGACGCCACATTTCAAAGTGGGATGCAGAATGTTTCATAATAGAATTATTTTGCCAATTGACTTAGAAGTCCCCTTAAACCAGGGTTCCCGAACCCCCGCCCTTGCTCTGCTGACCTTTGAAGTATTCAGTTTCTCCTGGAAGCTTCTTTGCTTTTGGTCCAGTCGAGTCCAGTTGAGCTGACCTTCCATGTATTGAGTGTTGTCCTTCCCTTCACCTAAAGCAGTTCTTTTCAGCTAATTAATCAGTGAAAAACCCTCTCCCTCCCTCCCTCCCTCCCTCCCTCCCCCCTCGTAACCACAAAAGTATGTGTTCTTCTCAGTTTACACTATTTCTCAAGATCTTATAATAGTGGTCTTATACAATATTTGTCCTTTTGCCTCTGACTAATTTTGCTCAGCATAATGCCTTCCAGGTTCCTCCATGTTATGAAATGTTTGACAGATTTGTCACTGTTCTTTATCGATGTGTAGTATTCCATTGTGTGAATATACCACAATTTATTTACCCATTCATCCGTTGATGGACACCTTGGTTGCTTCCAGCTTTTTGCTATTGTAAACAGAGCTGCAATACACATGGGTGTGCATATATCTGTTTGTGTGAAGGCTCTTGTTTCTCTAGGGTATATTCCGAGGAGTGGGATTTCTGGGTTGTATGGTAGTTCTATTTCTAACTGTTTAAGATAACGCCAGAGAGATTTCCAAAGTGGTTGTACCATTTGACATTCCCACCAGCAGTGTATAAGAGTTCCAATCTCTCCGCAGCCTCTCCAACATTTATTATTTTGTGTTTTTTGGATTAATGCCAGCCTTGTTGGAGTGAGATGGAATCTCATCGTAGTTTTAATTTGCATTTCTCTAATGGCTAATGATCGAGAGCATTTTCTCATGTATCTGTTGGCTGCCTGAATATCTTCTTTAGTGAAGTGTGTGTTCATATCCTTTGCCCACTTCTTGATTGGGTTGTTTGTCTTTTTGTGGTTGAGTTTTGACAGAATCGTGTAGATTTTAGAGATCAGGTGCTGGTCGGAGATGTCATAGCTGAAAATTCTTTCCCAGTCTGTAGGTGGTCTTTTTACTCTTTTGGTGAAGTCTTTAGATGAGCATAGGTGTTTGATTTTTAGGAGCTCCCAGTTATCTGGTTTCTCTTCGTCATTTTTGGTAATGTTTTGTATTCTGTTTATGCCTTGTATTAGGGCTCCTAGGGTTCTCCCTATTTTTTCTTCCATGATGTTTATCGTTTTAGTCTTTATGTTTAGGTCTTTGATCCACTTGGAGTTAGTTTTTGTGCATGGTGTGAGGTATGGGTCCTGTTTCATTTTTTTGCAAATGGATATCCAGTTATGCCAGCACCATCTGTTAAAAAGACTATCTTTTCCCCAATTAACTGACACTGGGCCTTTGTCAAATATCAGATGCTAACATGTGGATGGATTTCTATCTGGGTTCTCAATTCTGTTCCATTGGTCTATGTGCCTGTTGTTGTACCAGTACCAGGCTGTTTTGACTATTGTGGCTGTATAATAGCTTCTGAAATCAGGTAGAGTGAGGCCTCCCACTTTCTTCTTCTTTTTCAATAATGCTTTGCTTATCCGAGGCTTCTTTCCCTTCCATATGAAATTGGTGATTTGTTTCTCTATCACCTTAAAAAATCACATTGGAATTTGGATCGGAAGTGCATTGTATGTATAGATGGCTTTTGGTAGAATAGACATTTTTACTATGTTAAGTCTTTCTATCCATGAGCAAGGTATGTTTTTCCACTTAAGTAAGTCCTTTTGAATTTCTTGTAGTAGAGCTTTGTAGTTTTCTTTGTATAGGTTTTTACATCCTTGGTAAGATTTATTCCTAAGTATTTTATCTTCTTGGGGGCTCCTGTGAATGGTATTGATTTGGTGATTTCCTCTTCGATGTTCTTTTTGTTGATGTAGAGGAATCCAAGTGATTTTTGTATGTTTATTTTATAACCTGAGACTCTGCCAAACTCTTCTATTAGTTTCAGTACTTTTCTGGAGGATTCCTTAGGGTTTTCTGTGTATAAGATCATGTCATTTGCAAATAGAGATAATTTGACTTCCTCCTTGCCAATCCGGATGCCTTTTATTTCTTTGTCTAGCCTAATTGCCCTGGCTAGGACTTCTAGCATGATGTTGAATAAGAGCGGTGATAAAGGGCATCCTTGTCTGGTTCCCGTTCTCAAGGGAAATGCTTTCAGGTTCTCTCCATTTAGAGTGATGTTGGCTGTTGGCTTTGCATAGATGCCCTTTATTATGTTGAGGAATTTTCCTTCAATTCCTATTTTGGTGAGAGTTTTTATCATAAATGGGTGTTGGACTTTGTCAGATGCCTTTTCTGCATCAATTGATAAGATCATGTGGTTTTTGTCTTTTGTTTTATTTATATGGTGGATTACATTAATGGTTTTTCTGATATTAAACCAGATACCTGGTATAAATCCCACTTGATCGTGGTGAATTATTTTTTTGATATGTTGTTGGATTCTATTGGCTAGAATTTTGTTGAGGATTTTTGCATCTATGTTCATGAGGGATATAGGTCTGTAATTTTCTTTTTTTGTAATGTCTTTACCTGGTTTTGGTATCAGGGAGATGGTGGCTTCATAGAATGAGTTGGGTAGTATTCCGTCATTTTCTATGCTTTGAAATACCTTCAGTAGTAGTGGTGTTAACTCTTCTCTGAAAGTTTGGTAGAACTCTGCAGTGAAGCCGTCTGGGCCGGGGCTTTTGTTTGTTGGGAGTTTTTTGATTACCGTTTCAATCTCTTTTTTTGTTATGGGTCTATTTAGTTGTTCTACGTCTGAATGTGTTAGTTTAGGTAGGTAGTGTTTTTCCAGGAATTCATCCATTTCTTCTAGGTTTTCAAATTTGTTAGAGTACAATTTTTCATAATATCTGATATGATTCTTTTAATTTCAGTTGGGTCTGTTGTGATGTGGTCCTTCTCGTTTCTTATTTGGGTTATTTGTTTCCTTTCCTGTATTTCTTTAGTCAGTCTAGCCAATGGTTTATCAATTTTGTTAAATTTTTCAAAGAACCAGCTTTTGGCTTTGTTAATTCTTTCAATTGTTTTTCTATTCTCTAATTCATTTAGTTCAGCTCTAATTTTTATTATTTGTTTTCTTCTGGTGCCTGATGGGTTCTTTTGTTGCTCACTTTCTATTTGTTCAAGTTGTAGGGACAGTTCTCTGCTTTTGGCTCTTTCTTCTTTTTGTATGTGTGCATTTATCGATATAAATTGACCCCTGAGCACTGCTTTTGCTGTGTCCCAGAGGTTTTGATAGGAAGTATTTTCATTCTCGTTGCATTCTATGAATTTCCTTATTCCCTCCTTGATGTCTTCTATAACCCAGTCTTTTTTCAGGAGGGTATTGTTCAGTTTCCAAGTATTTGATTTCTTTTCCCTAGTTTTTCTGTTATTGATTTCTAGTTTTATTGCCTTGTGGTCTGAGAAGATGCTTTGTAATATTTCGATGTTTTGGATTCTGCAAAGGTTTGTTTTATGACCTAATATGTGGTCTATTCTAGAGAATGTTCCTTGTGCGCTAGAAAAAAAAGTATGCTTTGCAGCAGTTGGGTGGAGAGTTCTGTATAAGTCATTGAGGTCAAGTTGGTTGATTGTTGTAATTAGGTCTTCCATGTCTCTATTGAGCTTCTTACTGGATGTCCCGTCCTTCTCCGAAAGTGGTGTGCTGAAGTCTCCTACTATAATTGTGGAGGTGTCTATCTCACTTTTCAGTTCTGTTAAAATTTGATTTATGTATCTTGCAGCCCAGTCATTGGGTGCATAAATATTTAATACAGTTATGTCTTCTGGATCAATTGTCCCTTTTATCATTATGTAGTGTCCTTCTTTATCCTTTGTGGTAGATTTAAGTCTAAAGTCTATTTTGTCCGAAATTAATATTGCTACTCCTCTTCTTTTTTGCTTATTGTTTGCTTGATATATTTTTTTCCATCCTTTGAGTTTTAGTTTGTTTGTGTCTCTAAGTCTAAGGTGTGTCTCTTGTAGGCAGCATATAGATGGATCGTGTTTCTTTATCCAGTCTGTGACTCTCTGTCTCTGTATTGGTGCATTTAGTCCATTTATATTCAGCGTAATTATAGATAAATAAGTGTTTAGTGTTGTCATTTTGATGCCTTTTTATGTGTGTTGTTGACAATTTCATTTTTCCATATACTTTTTTGTGCTGAGATGTTTTTCTTAGTAAATTGTGAGATCCTCATTTTCGTAGTGTTTGACTTTATGTTTGTTGAGTTGTTACGTTTTTCTTGGCTTTTATCTTGAGTTATGGAGTTGTTATACCTCTTTGTGGTTACCTTATTATTATTTACCCCTATTTTTCTAAGTAAAAACCTAACTTCTATTGTTCTATATCGCCTTGTATCACTCTCCATATGGCAGTTCTATGCCACCTGTATTTAGTCCCTCTTTTTGATTATTGTGATCTTTTACATATTGACTTCAATGATTCCCTGTTATGAGCATTTTTTTTTAATTAATCTTAATTTGTTTTTGTGGTTTCCCTATTTGAGTTGATATCAGGATGTTCTGTTTTGTGACCTTGTGTTGTGCTGGTATCTGATGTTATTGGTTTTCTGACCAACCAATATCCTTTAGTATTTCTTGTAGCTTTGGTTTGGTTTTTGCAAATTCTCTAAACTTGTGTTTATCTGTAAATATCTTAATTTCGCCTTCATATTTCAGAGAGAGTTTTGCTGGATATATGATCCTTGGCTGGCAGTTCTTCTCCTTCAGTGCTCTGTATATGTCATCCCACTCCCTTCTTGACTGCATGGTTTCTGCTGAGTAGTCTGAACTTATTGATTCTCCCTTACAGGAAACCTTTCTTGTCTCCCTGGCTGCTTTTAAAATTTCCTCTTTATCTTTGGTTTTGGCGAGTTTGATGATAATATGTCTTGGTGTTTTTCTTTCTGGATCAAACTTAAATGGGGTTCGATGAGCATCTTGGATAGATATCCTTTCGTCTTTCGTGATGTCAGGGAAGTTTTCTGTCAGGAGATCTTCAACTATTTTCTCTGTATTTTCCGTCCTCCCTCCCTGTTCTGGGACTCCAATCACACGCAAGTTATCCTTCTTGATAGAGTCCCACATGATTCTTAGGGTTTCTTCATTTTTTTTTAATTCTTTTATCTGATTTTTTTTCAGCTATGTTGGTGTTAATTCCCTGGTCCTCCAGATGTCCCAGTCTGCATTCTAATTGCTCGAGTCTGCTCCTCTGCCTTCGTATTATGTTGTTTAATTTTGTAATTTTATTGTTAATCTTTTGGATTTCTACATGCTGCCTCTCTATGGATTCTTGCAACTTATTAATTTTTCCACTGAGAAGAGAGAGAGAACTATGTTTTTGAATAATCTTTTTGAGTTTTTCAACTCTTTTATCAGTGTGTTCCTTGGCTTTTTCTGCAGTTTGCCTTATTTCGTTTGTGATGTCTTGAAGCATTCTGTAAATTAGTTTTTTATATTCTGTATCTGATAATTCCAGAATTGTATCTTCATTTGGGAAAGATTTTGATTCTTTTGTTTGGGGGGTTGTAGAAGCTGTCATGGTCTGCTTCTTTATGTGGTTTGATATGGACTGCTGTCTCCGAGCCATCACTGGGAAACTAGTTTTTCCAGAAAATCTGCTAAAAAAAAGAATGCAGTCAGATCCCTATCAGAACTGCCTTTGGATTATAACCGCCACCTTGTTCCCTGTAAGGATGAAAGTCTGAGATTTGGATCCTGTATGCTTGGCTGCAGCTGGTTCTGTGTTTTTAGTCCAATTAGGGGTGGATTTTTGGTCCCTGGGTTTTTTGTGTTTCCTTCTCTCAGGCCGGAAGAGTGGGTTAGGAAAAGGCCAAAAGGAAAAAAAAAAGGGGGGGGGAGCAAAGCCGCCGTGGAGCCGGAGCCGTTCTCCCTCTGGACCAGGAAATTCCAATGTTAATGAAGCCACCTGGGGAGGGTTGGGGAGGGATCAGAGAGATAGGAGAGTAGCACCTGAGAATACAGCCAGAGTTGCTTGTCTTGCTTGGAATGACTATTTTCTCTGAGATTCCCGAGGGGCGTGTCGCCTATGTGTGCTGGCTGTGTGGAGATTGCCCCTGGGGATCTGGCCCACTGAAGCCACGGTCAGATCCTCCGCTGCCAGTCCCACGCCCAGCGTCAAGGTTCCCCTGCTGGGACGGTGCACTCCCGACTCCAAAATTAGTCACTGCCTCCCGGGGACTTCTCGTTCTGCCAGCCACGTCGCCGCGCCACCTCCGCAAACCGGCTCGGCCCCCTCCTGGGGTTAGTTCAGGGGAGTGGAGCAGCTCTCCGTGCTTTTGCCGTGACAGCACCCAGTCAAATGCCTGGCGGCAAGATTCCCCAGCTGGGATGCTGCCCTCCCGGCTCCAAAATCAGTCACTGCCTCCCGGGGACTTCTCATCCCGCCCGCCGCCTCATTGCGCCACTCCGCCGACCAGCTGGGCCCCCTCCCAGGGTGAGTTCAGGGGGGTAGGGCTGCGCCCCTTGTTTGCGCCATCAGCTCCCCTGGGCCCTGCCCTAAATCGGGCGCAAAAGGTTACCTGACTGGGACGCTGGCTCCAGGCTCCGAAAACAATCGCTGCTTCCCCGTATTTGTTCGTTTTCCATCTGTAAGTCTGTGTTTGTTGTTCAGGGTTCGTAGATTGTTATGTATGTGATCGATTCACTTGTTTTTACGAGTCTTTGTTGCAAGAGGGATCCAGGTAGCGTCTACCTAGTCCGCCATCTTGGCCCCGCCTCTGAAAAGTTAACTTTTTTTAAGAAAAATTTTATTATTATTATTGTAAAAATATAGATAACTCAAAATTTGCCAATTCAAAAATCTTCAAGGGTACGATAAGACTCTAGCAAGAGTACTTTCAATAAGGCGGTGTAGATAGAAGTAGGCAAAAGGATTGACTTAGTAGTAAACCACAGGTAAAAAAGTGAAAACTGCAAGTAAAAACGATTCTTTCTGAAAGCTTGGTTTTGAAGGAAGAAATGAAATTGAGCAGTACACTAGGGAAACTTAAGGGTTTAAGCACCCTAAACCTGAATTCCTGTGTTTCACAGCCTCTTTCTTGTTTTGCTTTTTGTTTAACAATTTGTATAACATACTCAGGTTTCCTTCCCAGCAGATTAGTTTAGCTGGCTAGAATTTGCTGCTAATGAGGTAAGTTTTCCTCAAGGAGAGCTTGAATGCTTGACCCTAACTGTGTACCTTTAACTAATAATAAAAGTGAGACACTGTGGATGGCTCAGCAAAACTTACCATCCCATGCCAGAATAGGTCGCAGAGTAGTAGCATCCTCTGCATAAAAGGATTGTGTTCCTAACAATGGTAGAAACAACCTCAGAGACTCTGTATGTGAAGACAAAGAATTTGGTTATATTCTTGGGTTTCTATCCAGAGATTGAACAGCAGCACCATTCCCCCAACCCTTGGCCATTTGCATGATGGCAGTGCTAGTCCTAGGTATGGAAAAAAGATTGACATTGTTAAGGATTTCATTTTACTTGGATCCACAATCAACACCATGGAAGCTGCAGTCAAGAAATCAGACAACAAGTTGTGTTGGGGAAGCAGGAGTCAAGAAATCAGACAACACGTTGTGTTGGGCAAATCTGCTGCAAAAGACCTCTTTAAAGTGTTGGAAAGCAAAGATGTCACTTTGAGGACTGAGGTGCACCTGACCCAAGCCATGGTACTTTCAATTGCCTCCCATTCATGTAAAAGCTGGCAACGAATATGGAAGACCAAAGAAGAATTGATGCCTTTGAATTATGGTGTTGGTGGAGAACATTGAATATATCATGGACTGCCAAAAGAACAAACAAATCTGTCTTGGAAGAAATACAGCCAGAATGCTCTTTAGAAGTGAAGATGGCAAGACTTCATCTCACATACTTTGGACATGTTATCAAGGGGGATCAGTCTCAGGAGAAGGATATCATGCTTGGTAAATTAGAGGGTCCGCAAAAAATGGGAAGACCCTCAACCAGATGGATTGACACAGTGGCTGCAACAATGGGCTCAAGCACAGCAACAATTGTGAGGATGGCACAGGATCCCGCAGTGTTTTGTTCTATTGTACAACAGCACCTAACAACAGCAGTCCTAAGTAACAGTGTAAAGTAGTCAACGGTACCTTCTTCTCATTTTGTTGCCTCTCTTTGGGTATCTAAATTTGACACATTGTTTGGCCACAGTTATCCTAAAAGTCTCTTTCACACAACACACAGTTATTGAACTTTTTATGGCAGGCATAAAAGTGCTTGGAGACATTTAAAGACCAGAACCATTTTGGCCTTCAAGGAGCTCACAGGTTCTTAAGTGAAATAAGGAATGTGGCACGTTCTTCTTGGCACATTGGAACTCCTGCACACACTTTGCATCTGTGTTCAGGCATCTCTTCTTTCTGAGGCCTCTAAGGATAAGGCCAATGGTGTGAGCTACCCTCTCCTTTCTCTCATGCAGCACCATTGTCTTATCCTCATTAGAGCCCTGGCCATCCCATATGACAAAAGTTGGCGAATTGTCTATCCACCCTGCTAACTGTAATCTCCTTGGGAGTAGGAATTTTCACTTTTTGATATTTCTTTCCCAGGCCCTGTTGTTACTGGGTACTGTTGAGCCAATTTCAACTCATAGCAACTGTATGAGACAGAGTGGAACTGCCCCATAGGGTTTTCTAGGCTGAAATATTTACGGGAGCAAATCACTAGGTCTTTTCTTCCCTGGAACTGCTGGTGAGTTCGAATCACTGACCTTTCAGTTAGCAGCCAAGCGCTTAACCATTGCATTACCAGGGCTCCACTTGAGACAATTCAATTCCTGACACACCATTGTCGAAATCCCGTTGTGAACATAATTGACTATAATGCAATGGAGGGTATTTCATAAATGAAACATAGAGAGCTATAAGAAGGCAAAGAAGAGATATGAGTTGATGTTTGATCTGAGCCTGGAAGAATCCACAGATTATGACGTTCAGGATGGAGTGAGGTAATCCATGTAGAGCGGTTAGTGTGAACAAAAGCCAACATTTACAGGGGCTGCAAGGCATGATGGATAAAGCCAGGTCAAGGGATAAGACTGGGGAGAGAAGGTCAAACCCAACTCTGGAGAATTTTGGATACGAAGTTGAGGATTGGCTCATCCACAACCACAGTCACATTCAGGTATAAATTCATCCCCGTCGCAATAAGGACACTGAAGTTTGCACGTTATTGTAAGACAAAATAAAATAATTGCCAACTCTAAACTTCATGAGATCTCAGTAATGGACAAGTGCTAGTTAACCTAGAATGCTAGAAACAGAGGGCTAGCATCTGAGTAAGGACTTCAAGGGTGGGCAGAGTTTAATATTTGGACCTGGGCCAGCAGTGTTATTCTAGGTGGAGAACCCATCATGAGCAACAGTGATGAGGCTAGATAGAGTGTGAGATGTCATTTAATTCAATTAATTCTGATTCTGGGGACTTAAACTAAAGAAGTTGAAAAATCTTAATTCTCACATGTCTCCTACAAGGAGAATATTCTTTTTTTTTCCCATTTTACAGTGGAGAAAACTGAAATTTAATAACTTATTCCCCAGTCCTTATATCTAAGAACTTGCTGATTCAAGGTTCAAACACAGATCTTTCCAGCCAGAGACTCCCTGTGTTATTTAAGATTTGCGCCTACAAGGAATGGGACAGACCAGTAATTTGTAAACTCAAAGTAATGTGAGAAGTGTATGAATGGATATATGTGCAACATGCTTTGAAGTTATGGAAGATACTCAGAATGCCTTTGTGTGGTTGCAATGTGGTAGTGATGAAGGATGAAGTTGGAGCAGGGAGACATTCTCCATAGTAAAGTGCTTTGAAGACCCTGCTAAGATGTCTATCCTTCAAGTGAAAAGGGGCCACCAAAGTACTTTAGCTAAGGGGTGAAACAATTAGAGTTATGCTTTGGAAGATGGAGCTTGAAGCATCATGGAGACCACATAGGTGAAGAAAGGAACTAGAGTCTCCAATGACATGGAATCATGATCCCCAAGATCTGCAGCCCTCTCACACCAAGAAGATGTTTCATGACTCTGAACATCTGGAAATTTTGTTACTTCCTCTTGAACTAACGCCCCCCCAACCCTTTCTTTGCCAAAGTCACACGCATCCTCTAGGAAGCCTTACGGGATCCCCTGGGCTTATTAACTGCCCCTTTTCTGTGTTCTGTTGCCATTCTATGCTTAAAGTAGTGAACCAATTTGGTAGATATTAATGGAGCATGGGCATACATGCCTCTTCCAACACACCGTTTATATGTAAAGTAGCTTTTATTGGAGAACTTACTCAGAATAGTAGCAGAGCACACAGTCTCTAGAGCCCTTATTATCCTACAGACTGATGTTTAGATGAGGCACAGGAAGTTGCATGCCCCCCCTCCATATGTACTATAGGTATGGGCTGTTGGGAGAGGGGCAGAGAACATCTAGTTTACTATAGGAGCTTACTAACTAGCTAAATGACCTTATCACACAGGAACTTAGCTACGGGAGGTTGTTATCAGCTAGTGTTCTAATGAATCTACTCAGTCTTGCTAAAGTTCCAGAAGAAGAAGGGAAGAGAGCCACTTGTGTCCTTGAGCTACCGGTTTACTCCCTGGTCCTTGATTGCTCCACTGGTTGCATAAGTGCAAGATTGTAGCAATTTCCACGGAGTTTCAGGAGTCAGACATTAATGGACTTGCAGAGTTGGATCTGGATTAGGGTGACATAAGCAACATTGCAATAATTTTGCATTATGAGCACCTTCTCAGGACATTTATAGAAAACTGATGGTGATTTTTGTCTGTATCTTCAGTAGGAAAGGAGAGTTTTACTCTCTACCAAAATGCCAACCCACTTAATAGGATCAGACATGTTTGCTGTCATCTTATTGAGTTCTCCCTTAGGATTAGTCAAGATATCCTTTTCCTGGAACAAAAAGGCCTCACCATTGTAGGATCCTCTGGGTTCTGAGAAAGAGTGGAGGTGATGCAGGACTACCTTAGAAAAAAGTCACTTTGGTCTCATTCAGGCAGCTTCACTCTTGGTAATATATAAATAACTCTTATCTCTATTAATCTCAAATCTGGCATGGAAAAAAAAAGTGAGATGTGTCCTATTCCTCCTCACATCACCATCTCTGAAAGTGACGGGTTGGTGACCACCAGTCTTTGAAGAAGCACAGGCTTTACTCTTAACAGAAACCCATCTTCAAATGGAGTGTTTTGGGAGCTCTTCTAATTTATGAAATTTGATTCACAAATGACCCTCTAAAGGATGGGAAAGTTAGGTCAGGGAGACTTCAGGGTAGCTTAGCAGTCATGGTTCACACCAATGTGTACTGGTCAACAGTGGGAGGGGGTCCTCCAATTCAAAATCCAAGGCCCAGTGAGTTTTGGTAGCATCTCACAGGAGTCTTCGTTAAGACTACTGGCAGACAATGATTATAACACTGACCATGAAATGTATATGGCTGAAGAGCATTGCCTGTTTTTATGACAGCCTGGAATATTTCCAAGGATTCTTCTTTCAGGTGTCCCATTAGAACTTAGCCATTCGTCTGCTGATTTGGCTATAATAAAACCCCCAAGCACAGAACATGCTGCCTCCAGTATCTGTGGAGGCCAATCAGGTGTTGAGCCACTTTCGTTTTAGGTGGGGGGTGCATGATCAGCCATTTGCCGTTAGCAGGCTGGGGAACACCATTTTGGGCTGATGTTCATATAGTCTCAAGAGGGTCTTGGGCTTCTATCCTCAGACAAGGTCCATCCATCTTTACTTGACTGTGCATGGATGACAAACAAAACGATGAAAGCAATTTTGTTGGTGGGGTCACACTTGAAAAAATCATGAATATTCACGTGTAACTTACTTAAGATACTGCCAGAAAAAAAAAAATGTATGCAGTATAAATGAATCAAGAATGTCAGAATGTTGATACATGTTGGTATTACGAATATACATGTTGATTTTAAAATATGCATAGATGATAGTTTTTCAATCACCTCATATGCACGTGAAAGCTGGACAATGAATAAGGAAGACCAAAGAAGAATTGATGCCTTTGAATTATGGTGTTGGCAAAGAATGTCGAATACAGCATGGGCTGCCAGAAGAATGAACAAGTCTGTCTGTGAAGAAATACAACCATAGTGCTCCTTGGGAGCAAGGATGGTAAGGCTTTGTTTCACATACTTTAAACACGTTATCAGGAGAAGACCAGTCCCTGGAGAAGGTCATCATGCTTGGTAAGGTAGAGGATCTTCGAAAAAGAGGAAGACCCTCAATGAGATGGATTGACACCGTGGTTGCAACAATGGGCTCAAGCATAGCAATGATTGTGAGGATGGCACAGGACCAGACAGTGTTTCCCTCTGTTGTACATAGGGTCGCCACTATGAGTCAGAACCGACTCAACGGCACCTAACAACAACATATGATAGTTTAATATACTATCTTTCTACTTTGTGTACGTTTAAAACTAATAATTTTTTAAAAGGCAATATAATGGAATTTTTTGACTCCAACTAGCGATTCACAATATGCTAGGATTTCCCCTCTGCACTGATGATGCATCACTCATTGGGAACTTCAGGACAGTCATTGTACAGTGGATGCCCTGCTAGTCTCCCTTGTGGAGAAGCATGGGAAAAAGCTGGTCCAAGGCTGCATACCAAGCGCCAGTGATGATGTGATCTGTTAAGTCATCGTTAAGATATAGTTGTTGTGGGAACAGCAGTGGACACTTCTCTGTCAGAGTCCTGACATTCCACAATGGAGCATGAAGCACTAGTGCCTTCTTTCCTAGTAGCCAGATAAGGTTGTAATCTGGGAAACTGCACTGTGTGATATCCCTGTCTGAACCCAGTCTTTTGTATGCACACCAATTGATGTGTCTCCTCCTGGAAGGTAGCACTGCTTCAACGCATGACGGCGACAAGTTTGGTATTACAGCCATTTCTCAGTAATGCCCCTAGTCAAATGTAATAGAAGCCACCTGCGGGGGTCATAATGATTTCAATTACCGCTCTGTCCATTCACTGCTGCTGGGTTGAAAGAACTCAAGAAGCCCAAATCAATTACACAGTCTAACAAAAGAACAGCAAGCCAGTCCAGAAAAAAGAGCCAGCAGCAGCTTTATATATTCCCATATATAATAAGGCCTTATGCAAGGCATCCCCCTAGGTAAGTCTGCATACCAGTGCTCTTGGCATCTGCTAGAGACTTAGGGTTCCCATGAGTCACATCAGTCCTGGGAAAAGAGCTCATTGTGAAGCTTCCCCAAAGGCAAAGGCAGAGAACTCACTATGACTGTAGGAGATGACATACTTGCTTATTGTCTATCCCACTTACTGTATGTTTTTGCCATCAGTATACCTACCTGCTGTCTCATAAGACCAATGTTTTTCACAGAATTGTCTCTGAGAATGGTCTGTAGACCACTTGGATAAACATAACTTAGGTAGCTTATTTAAAATTGCAATCACTGGGCCCCATCCCAATCCTGGAAACTCTGGTGGCGTAATGGTTAAGAGCTATGGCTGCTAACCAAATGGTTGGCAGTTTGAATTCACCAGACACTCCTTGGAAACTCTATGGAGTTCTACTCTGTCCTTTAGGGTCGCTATGATTTGGAATCGACTCAATGGCAACAGACTTGGTTTTTTGGTTTTTGGGATCTCAATCCGATTTGGTCTGAATATGGGAAAGTGGAGCCCAGAAACCTGCTATGATAATAGGCTTCCTAAGTGATACTTAAAAAAATCAAACCCCTTGCTGTCGAGTCGATTGAGACTCATAGGGACCCTATAGCACAGAGTAGAACTGCTCCACAGAGTTCCCAAGGAGTACCTGGTGGATTCAAACTGCCAACCTTTTGGTTAGCAGCTGTAGCACTTAACCACTATGCCACAAGGGTTTCCAAGTGATAGTTAGGGACACTAAAGTTTGAGAATTACTATTCCAGATCAAGGTTTCTCAAATCTACCTGGTCACCTGGGGCCCTTGTCAAAAAGACACATCCCAGATCTCATCTTAGACCTACTGTCTCAGGGCCTCAGGGGAGCTTCCAATGATCAGGGACTGTATCTAATACATCTTAGCATCCTTCAGTCTAGTCCAGTGCTCGACATACAATGAGTATATTTTTTAAAAAATGAACTGAATTAAGGCTACTTTAACAATGTGTTAAATAGACAAAGTGTGAATTAAAATAATAATAATTGAAAACTACTTTACAGGAGAAGTAGCCTGAAAGAAGTGATATCTGATCTTCAAAGTTAGAGAAAGAGAATTTCAAGAAGGAGAAAGGTATTAACACAATCACTGGGTACACAGTGATCATAGAAGACAGTGGCAGGGAGCTTGTCACTCTCTCTGCTGATAGGGCACTTCCTGACCACAGACAGTCGGTTTCAGTAAAAAGCTAAGGGTGGGTCCCATCACCCTTGGCTGAGAGGTGAGTGAATATTAAGCAAGTGAGGGTAATTATAGTTTATTCTATCAAGAGGTGTGGTGACAGAAGAAGGAGAGAGATGAGAAAGTAACTCAAGCAGTAATAAGTTGATGAAAATGATGCATTTATAACAACTTGAGTATATTTGGAGGTAAAGGGGAAAAAGTCAGTGGAGTGGAAAAAATTAGAGGTTTAGTGGGCGTTGCAATTGCTCAAGCGCTTGACAACTAGCTGAAGGGTGGGAGGTTCAAACCCACCAAGAGGCACTTCGGATGACAGGCTAGGAGATCTGCTCCCAGAAGGTCACAGCCATGAAAGCCGTATAGAGCAGTTCTACTCTGGACACATGGGATGGCCATGAGTTAGAATCGAACTCAACAGTAACTTACAACAACAACAATAAAATTAAATGGAGTTGGAAAGGATAGATTAGAAATAAGGAAATGAAGAATTTTTCAAACTAGAATAATGTCCAGTGTTTATTATTATAGGACCTTTGCCATAATCCCCAAGTGAAATCCTGGACAAAGTCTTCTGTGAGTCCCGCTTGGCCAAGGCCTACACTCAACAACATTGAAATGGACCTTCTTGAGCTCTCTTGGTAGGCCTGTACCCTCAGGCAGCACTTATTATCACTGTAATATTAGGAAAGACGAATCCATGGGAAAGAAAAAGTTTCTGCTTAAATTCTAGAGTATCCCTTGCCTGTGCCATCAATCTTGATGCCTTTGCAGTAGAACAGTCAGGATGAGAAAAATAAAAATCCCACATATGAAATGGCACCAGGATCATTCTTGCCATATTTTCTGCATAGAAAACAGGTTAACAAGATGTTCCAGAGGTAAGGCCACTTAAATTTGAGATCTGAAGAATTAGTAGAACATTAAAACCAAAAAAACAGTGGAACATTAGGCAGTCAATATAAGAGTTCTGGTGGCATAGTGGCTACAGTGGTCAGCTGCTAACCAAAAGGTCAGTGGTTCAAACCCACCAGCCACTCTGAGGGAGAAAGATACGGCAGTCTGTTTCGTAAAGATTTACAGCCTTGGAAACCCTATGGGGCAGTTCTACTGTCCTATAGGGTCAGTATGAGTTGGAATTGACTCGACGGCTGTGGGTCCAGTTTTTTTCTTTTTCTAGGGCAGTCAGTGAGAGTCCTTGCTGGTGCTAATTGTTGCCAACCAAAAGATTGGCAGTTTGAGTCCACTCAGAGCCTTTGGAAATTCTATGGAGCACAGCTCTACTCTGGCACTCATGAGGTCCATGAGTCCGAGTTGACTCACCAGCAACAGGTTTAGTCAGTCAACAAAGACAGGGGTGATTTTCCCAGAGTGTTACATGCAAATGCTGGGAGGCAAGATGGAACCTAGTGCTTTGAATAATTAGGAGAAGTCCAGGCAGGTCGTAACATGTTATAAGAGGATTGGTATGAGATGGGGCGAAAGAGGGGAACAAGAACCAGATGTTGCAGAATCCTACATCTCATAATGGGGATTTGGGACTTTATCCTTAGAGCAGTGTGGAAAGCATTGAAGGATTCTAAGAAAGATCCTGATAGTTCAGATTTGTGTTTTTAGAAAAACATCACTTGAGTTGTAATATGAAAAAATGCCTAAAGACAATGATATAGTTGGACCTTGTTAGAGTTCTGCTGGAGTGATTCAAATGAGAGAACAGTGTGGCCTTTATCCCTTTAGTGGAAGCAAGGGTAGAGAGATGTCAATAAATTAGAGGAAAAGATTTATTGAGGTAGAGAAACTATCCTTCTCTACAAACATTGACTTTCCTACAAGAAACTTCCACCCACATGTCCAATATCTGTGTGCTCCCACATCTTTCTTCCTAAGAAAAAAATGGTGGTAGGTCTAATTGGTCAAAGCCTAAGACATGAATTGATCCATGTTTGCTAGTGACTAAAAGTCTTATGCGTTAATGATCAAGAGCCATGTCTGTCTTCATCTTTCACTTTCCACCTTCATGAGATAAGCACACAGGGTCTGTCTCTAGCAGGGCTTCAAACTGGTCCATCCTGGTTTGAACCTCTGCTGAGAATTCACATTTCTACCCACAGATATACTGAATCAGAATCTACATTTTAACAAGATCCCCAGGTGATTCTTATGTATAATAAGGTTTAAAACCACTGCCCTACTAGTGGTTCTCAGAATTGGTCCCTAACCAGCAGCATGAGCATCGCCTGGGAACTTGTTAGAAATGAAAATTCCTGGCAGGGGCTTAAACTGGAATGAACCAGTTCAAAGCCCTGATCTCTCGGGACAAGCCAGATAATCTCATCTAGGTAATGAGATTCAGGTCCCCTTTTGGGACACAGCCATTATTCTCTTTCCTCACAGGCCTTCCTGAACATATAGGGAGCAATATTTAGATGTGGTAGAAGACAAGAGTTACCAATTAACAACATACTCTGATGAAATTCTCAGAGGAGTGAAGGTTGTCGGACATTTAGGCACAGGCCTGCCATTCTGCTATCAGATGAATGATGGAAATAGTCTCCTCAGCAGCCCCAGGCACTTTATACCTAATGGAAAAAAAGTGAGATTTACTCAAGCTTAGTGGTTTCGGCTGCTATTCTCTAATCTGCTGTCATCAGAGAAACTCTCCATGGAGATGGGAGGGAGACAAGTACTAGGCATTTGCTCAGCTATAAGTTGAATGATAAGCATCAGTCAGGATAGACTGGTTTATACTGTCAAAATAAACAAACCCAAAATAGTGGTAGCTTAAAGCATCAAGTAATCCCTGGATGGTGCAAAAATTAAGGCAATCAATTGCTTACTGAAATATTGGAGGTTCCAGTTCACCCAGAGTTGTCTTGGAAGAAAGACTTGTCGATCTACTTTCAAAAAAAATCAGGCATTGAAAGCCCTATGGAGCACAGTTCTACTCTGACACACCTGGGGTCACTATGAGTTAGAATCAACTCAATGGCAACTTGTTGATTTTTACACTTCACATGTTTATTTCTTGCTCCTTCTCCAGGTCCAATGCAGCTGTCACAGAGCTCGGCTGATCACCGTTGTTCAGGGATTCAGGCTATTAAAACTTTATATCCACTTATGCTTCCTGAGTCACTAAAGAAGGGAAAGGGGGTGTGAGGAATCACTCACTGGCTTTTAAAGGATCCATCTGGAAGTGATACTTGTTACTCAAGTCATATCGTACAAAGAAAGACCTAACTTCAAAATATAGTGTGGCAATGCAGTTCAGTTGTGAGCCTGGGAGGCAGAGGAGAGGTACATATTGGTTGAACAACACTAATAACTACCATGTAATATCTTGTTTCCCATGTGGCTATTGCTTCTTTTGCATATGCTCCCATAATTGAGAAACATGGACTAGAAAAAGAGAAAAGAATAGGTTTCAATGAAAAAAAATTCCACCTGGAACTCCTTACAACACTTGAGAGGTATAGCCAATTGTAGTTGATGATCAGTTGGAGGTGAGAAAGGAGAGAGGAGTAACCTAGGACAACACTTCAGTTTCTAGAAGGTGGTGGCATCGTCTTAAGCATGACTCAAGAGACATAGCGGTCCATGACTCTGGGCTATCTCATGTTATGATACACCTCCAAGTACTGCCACATAACATTGCAAATCCCAGAATGGGAAAATATTTATGACTTTTAGAATTGCAAGAGACATAATACTTGATAATGCACAAAATTAGCTACATACATCGTGAAACATTTCATAAGTATACACTTTCACAGGTGTAAAATTTCTTAACGAAAACTACAAGTGTCCCTTTATGGAGTGATCAACAAATACCAGGTCAGGCTGCATTATTTCTTAGTATTCCCACCAAACACCAACCCATCCCAGCACAGCCCATACCATTTTACTGCAGTATGGCTTCGGAGACATGCAAAAGCCAGACAAGGAATAAGGAAGACTGAAGAAGAATTGATACTTTTGAATTGTGGTGCTGGTGAATAATATTGCATATTCCATGGGCTGCCAAAATAACAAACAAACCTGTCTTGGAAGAAGGTACAACCAGAATCCTCCTTGGAAGCAAGTATGGCGAGACTTCATCTCCCATACTTTTGACGTGTTATCCTGAGTGATCAGTCCCTGGAGAAGAACATCATGGTTGGCAAAGTAGGGAATCAGCAAAAAAGAGGAAGACCTTCAAGGAGATGGATTGGCATAGTGGCTGCAACACTGGGCTCAAGCATAGCAACAATTGTGAGGATGGTGCAGGACTGGGCAGTGTTTCTGTTGTGCATAGGGTCGCTATGAGTTGGAATGAACTCGATGGCACCTAAAAACAACAACATACCTTTGGAGGTCTTTCATAGAGATGAAGAACCCAAGAGGAAGAGAAAATTTAGAGAAGGAAACAAGTTCAAATTTAGGAAAGTTGAATGCTCGGTGCTCATTTCTGAGTTAAAATGTCAGCAGGCAAAGGGACTTGTGGGTTTGAAGCTCATGGGAAAAATCAAGGTTAGAGACAGAATCTTGAGCATCACCAGCATATAGTGATTGAACTGTCGAAGTTCATGTTCCCATTTCTTTCCCCACAGCTAAACTTCTGAGTGTTACTATTTCTCATAGAGCCTCATAATAGATTTTAAAAGTCCCCTCTTAAAGGAACAACTCTAGTTTCATACCCCAAGTTGTAGGGCTTAAGATTCTCTGTTTCTCATGCATAAATGATCTTTTGGAGGCTAAACTGCCACTAACTTGAAGTGACAATGGAGTCCCAAGTGAAATCAGACAGCAAGAAAAAGTGTTGTCTAAAGCCTTTTATCAAGAAAATTTCCAGAATAAGTTTTTATCTGTGAAGTATATGGATACCCTGCTAACTCATAACTGAAACCACTCCCGAAGCCCACTTTTCAAAGATCAGACAGGCCTGTAAAACCAACGATAGCACACATGAGGAATCTATTCCTTAATTCAATTAAATATATGACACCAAATGGGCAACTGATGCCCAAAAGCAAGATGAGAAGGCAGGAAGAGACAGGAACTGGATGAAAGGACACAGGGAACCAGGAGTGGAAAGGGGGAGAGTGCGGTTACACTGTGCGGATGGTAACAAATGGCACAAAATAAAATGTGTATAAATTTTTGAATGAGAAATTAACTTGAGCTCTTTCCCTTTCACTTTCACTTTCACCTAAAGCACAGTAAAATTTAAAAGAAAAAGTTTAGATAATATAGAGGTTAAAAAAGAAACTAAATTCATTGCATTTGAGTCAATTCTGACTCATAGTGACCCCACAGGGCAGAATAGAACTGCCCCATAGGGTTTCCAAGGAGCGGCTGATGGATTCAAACTGCCAACCTCTTGATTAGCAGCTGTAGCTCTTAACCACTGCACCACCTGGGCTCTGATATAAGTAGGAATATAATTACCATAAATTCATCTTACTTAATAAACTGCTATTAAAGAACCAGTAATATGCAGAAACTAATAAGGATATTTATATTCCTCAAATGTTTTGCTCAATTTTGTATTCTTTGAAGCAATTTAAGTTTCATTGATTTTAGTAGTCTCTATTTGAATTTTTTTTTATTTGAATATGCATACTTTGCTTGATTTCACTTCTTGGCTACATACTTAGGCTTTATGCCTCTTTGGGAAACTAGTGTGTGAGAGAGAGAGAGAGAGAGGAAGAGAAAGAGAAGACAGACAGATCAGGCTTGCCACCTTTTATATTTCAGCTATATATAGTCTATATATCAATGAGAGAAATACTTGCAGAAAGAGGAGTAAATCAGAGATAAAGACAGAGAACACTCAGGCATTGATCTTCATCATCCTCGATAATTATGTCTCCTATTTTAGAGGAGGAAAGAAATAATCTCTGTCTGACTATTCTTTATGCGTCCTGTCTTCTCTAATAATATTCTCTTACTAATTTATATTCCTCCCTCTTAAATATTTAAAAGCCTTCTAATTTTCCATCCACTGTGTTACTAGGCAGATGAAGCATTTTTAATTAAAGGATTTGCTTTTACCTAGAGTTTATCATACATTTTTTTTTTAACCATTTTGGAAAAATCTTAGAAAAACACATAATTATCAAAACTAAATTGAGTTTCAAATTCAAATGAGGTGTTAGGAGTTACATGGTTCACTGTGATAGTTCAGGGTTTCCAGAATTTTCTGTGGTCTTACCTTTCTCCTTTAGGGTACCTGAATGACCAAAATAATATGTGACTATTAATGGAAACTTAGAAAAAGAGATTATTGCAACTATAAATGACTCTTAGTGCCAGGTCCAAATAATATGCTTTTCATTTTTTTTCAAAAAAAATGAAGACATAAGGGAGAATGAAGAAAACTGAAGATATAAGGGAAAGATTAGTCCAAAGAACTAATAGACCACATCCACCACGGCCTCCAGCAGACTGAGTCCGGTACAACTAGATGGTGCCCAGCTTCCACAACTGGCTGTCCTGACAGGGATCACAATAGAGGGCCCCAGACAGAGCTGGAAAAAAATGTAGAACAAAATCCTAACTCACAAAAAAGACCAGACTTACTGGTCTGATGGATAACGGAGAAACCCTGAGAGTATGGCCCCCAGACACCCTTTTAGCTCAGTAATTAAGTCACTCCCGAGGTTCACCCTTCAGCCAAAGATTAGGCAGGCCCATAAAACAAAACAAGACTAAAGGGGCACATCAGCCCAGGGGCAAAGAAGAGAAGACTGGATGGAACAGGAAAGCTGGTAAAAGGGAACTCAAGGTCAAGAAGGGAGAGTGTTGACATGTCATGAGTTAACCAATGTCAGAAAACAATATGTGTACTAACTGTCTAATGGGAAACCAGTTTGTTCTGTAAACCTTCATCTAAAGTACTATAATAAGTAAATAAAGGTATAAAACCACTGAGAAATACAGTGACATGAGAAAAGACCGCCATAAATTACTGAGGGGCACTGTTTGTACAGTTTACTCCATAATCAATGCTCTTTCCATACTTTTGCTCTGCATGGATATTTATTTTAATTATTCACAATTTTTTTTCTTATTATACACAAGAATACATCTAACTAGGGCTAGCTTTCTGCTTCCTCTTAAAAACTGGAACTTTTTCTTATCAAAAACCCATTTCTTGCTTTACTTCTACCCCTTCTGTTATCAGCATTTTTAAAAAATTATAATCCTTAATCTACTAAGTAAACAATCAAGTGTATTTTATCAGCATTCTACATTTTTAATCTTGACCACAGGGAATCTAGAGGGATTGTGTTAAAGTGAGTTTGGAAATCAAGATAAGCTGTGTCTTTCACATATGCTTATTCTGCCTGCCTGATGGCGAAATGGTTAAGCACTAGTGTGCTAAACGAAAAAACCCACCCAACAGCTCTGCGGAAGAAAAGACCTGGCAATCTGCTCCTGTAAAGATTTACAGCCTAGGAAACCCTGTGGGGGCAGTTCTACTCTGCTCTATACAGTCCCTGTGACTCAGAATCGAAGGCATTCGACAACAGTAAAGCCATAAGGAAAAGAACGAGATTAGTTTGGAGTGTCTTTGTCCTAAGTTTATACTGGCTAGGTGATGTCACTTTCTGTTCCGCGTGCTATTGGCCATCTGGTTAAAAGCCCATGTCAGAACTTTTTTCAGTAATCAATATGAAGCTTTCATGTCATTTTTGGATCCACATTTTCTTTCTTAAAACAGGTGTTTTTGCATCTTTAGACTGATTTCTAAGTTCATGTTCCAATCTTCTTCCATTCTTAGTATAAGAGGACATAATGGACATGTAATAAATGTGTGGAGAAATATAGAGCTAAATCTGGTCTCTTTCCTTTCCTCATAATCCTCTGAAGGTTATCAAAGGATTGCTCTAGATCTTATCTCTAAGACCTTAGATACCCATGTTTCCTGCACCACCTTTTAGTTACAAGAGCACTAGTTACATGTTTGGATATCAGACTCCTTTCTGGAGAATATGGTAACAATTTTTTAAAATGGGATAGATTTGTTCTTGCTACCTTGTCCCAACATCACACTATTTGCCTCAAGGAGTGGATCTTCCCCTTGCTTGTTCTTCTCATTCCAAACTGGTTAAAATCTCTTCCTTTTTGCTAATCCACTATTATACTTTAAAAGGTAATGAATTCACATTTTCATTTGCATACCAAAAAATCACCTCTCCTAAGCTTCAAAATATCCTCTGTGAGAGGGTAGAGTCTCATTCATCCCTCATCATTTTCAAAGGTTGCTTAATAATAGGGTGCTTTTTTGGGGATTTTAGAATTATATCTACTTCCTGGATAGGGTATAGTAGGTACATCAGGCCAAGACTTCTGTTGCAATAATTAGAAACCAAACCAGCATGTTGTTAGGTGCCACACTGGGTCACTTCCAACTCATAGAGACCCCACGTACAACAGAACGAAACACTGCCCAGTCCTGTGCCATCCTTACAATTTTTGTTATGTTTGAGCCTATTGTTGCAACCACTGTGTCAATCCATCTCATTGAGGGTCTTCTTCTTTTTCACCGACGCTCTACTTTACCAAGCATGTCCTTCTCCAGGGACTGCTCCCTCCTGATAACATGTCCAAAGTATGTAAGTCAAAGTCTTACTTTCATCACTTCTAAGTAGCATTCTGGCTGTACTTCTTCCAAGACAAATTTGTTTGTTCTTCTGGGAAAAATTACAATTTATAAAGAAACATGAAGGTAGTGGAAACAATGAAGAGTAGATAAACTAATATTTTAGAAAGAAAAGGATCTTTCTCAGGTGAAATGATGTGTTTGGTTGCTTTCTTCCATCAACTGTGGATTGGCTTGATTTTGGCACAAGGATTCTACTGGAAGAAAATGAAATTCTGGAAGCTGCATAGTCTAACTTGATGAGTTGGAATCTAGAGTATCCCCTAATACATGGCTAGTTTATCCTGGGGATCATTTGCCTAGTGCTGTAGTTGTGAAAGAGGCTGATAACATTGGAAAAGAAGGGCAGAGGAAAATCTCCTCCAGTCTCATAGTGGTTAGAAGACAAAGTCTGATTAAGATGAAAGACTATGGCCACTTTTTCAGGGTGCAAGGGAAGTGGGATAAAGGTGTAAAGAGCTAACTGATGATATCTGGAGTGAAAACTTTGAGGAGTGACAAGACAAATATCTACCAAATTATTCAAAACTCTGAGAAGGTCCCAGCAAATGAGTGGAGTGGACCAGAAGACAGAGAGGGAAATGCCACCATTCTTGAAGCACTTAGCAAACAAGAGGCCTGCGTCAGACAAAAGTTGGTCTTGTCCCAGCCCTGTGCGAGCTTCAAGAATTGTTTTCAGCTTCTTTGTTGTAGCCTGGCTTCGTTGTCTTTCCTTTTATGTACACACAACTTATTATTTACCAACAGACTCAAGGGATCTCCTATGCAGATTTTTGGGACTCAGTTTGTTGGATAGTTGCCTATTCTGCATTAAACAGCTTTGAAAATTCCCACTGCCTTATTATACTGAACGCAAAACTTAACTCGGTAACTACCTAGTGATCTCTTTGGCTTCCCCCTCTGTGCACCACCATACAAAAAAAAGTGCCTCTATGTGAAAATCTGGCACAGCTGTGGAGCTCACCTCTTTGTTCCTCCTTTTTTAAGTATTGTTGTTGTGCTGCCAATTGTCCAATATCTAAAAATATTTGTTTCATGTATTTTGCCCAGTTTTTCAGTTGTTTATGGTAGGAGGAGAAAACAAATATCAGTTGTCATGGCATCAGCAACATTCATAACTTTATTTTTCTATGCAATATTAAAATACATGCTACCAGAGCATTAGTGATTGGTGATGCTGATCATATCTTAAAAGAATACTCCATATTCTTTATGGGATTTTCTACCAAAGTCTCCATTATGTACACTTTTTGTTGGTTCTGCCTTGATCTTAGAAGAAGGTGTCCATAGATGATTTTCAGACAACAAACATATATATCCTGTGTCAAATGGGTCACATTCAGTTTATTGATTGAAATGTTGACCAAATTTGGGTGTCCAATCACAACACTAGAAAAAAACAACCAAGTTTGAACATGTGTAGAAATGACAAGGGTATCAATTCAGTTGTCTTACAAATAAGACACTTCTTAAATGCCCTCAATTATAAATTGCATGCTCATGTCTTCCTATGAAAATGTGAAGTATCAAACTTAGATAAAACATGACACTTTCTCATCAAAGAGTAAATTATATAAGTGTTAAAATTTTTAAGGCATCAAGGGCTGGCATAAATGAGCAATGATTTGGTGGCCTAATTATATATTTTCTGAGGAAGGGCCACTTTTGACCTTGAAATGAGGAACTGATTTGTTGTTTGTTTTGACTTTTTGGTAGAGCAGACAGGGTTGATAAGGAAACAGAAATGTAATAGAGGTCAGTAGCAGCTGTTGTTAGGTGCCATCGAGTTGGTTTTGACTCATAGCAAGCAACCCTATGTACAACAGAAGGAAACACTGCCCCTTCCTGCACCCTCTTCATAATCCTTGTTATGCTTGACCTCATTGTAGCAGCCACTGTGTCAATCCATCTCATTGAGGGTCTTTCTCTTTTTTGCTGACCTTCTACTTTACCAAGCTTGATGTCCTTCTCCAGGGACTGATCCTTCCTGATAACAGGTCCAAAGTATGTGAGACATAGTCTCGCCATCCTTGCTTCTAAGGAGCATTCTGGTTATACTTCTCCCAAGACAGATTTGTTCCTTCTTTTGGCAGTCCAAGGTATATTCAATATTCTTTGCCAACACCATAATCAAAGGCATCAATTCTTTCATCTTCCTTATTCATTGTCCAGCTTTCACATGCATAGAAAAAAAAAAATATGAGGTGATTAAAATCACCATGGCTCCAGGCCAGGCACACCTTAGTCTTCAAGGTGACATCTTTGCTTTTTAGCACTTTAAAGAGGCCATTTGCAGCAGATTCGCCCAATGTAATGAGTCCACTGATTTCCTAACTGCTACCTCCGTAAGTGTTGATTGTGAATCCTTGACAACTTCAATCTTTTCTCTATTTGTCATGATGTTGCTTATTGGTCCAGTTGTGAGGATTTTTGTTTCCTTTACATTGAGGTGTTTGGGTATGTTGAGGTGTAATCCATCCTGAAGGCTAGAGTTTTTGACCTTCATCAGTAAATACTTCAAATCCTCTTCACTTTCAGCAAGCAAGTTGTGTCATTTGCATAACTCTGGTTGTTAATGA
The DNA here is from genome assembly GCF_024166365.1 of Elephas maximus indicus. Taxonomy (NCBI): domain Eukaryota; kingdom Metazoa; phylum Chordata; class Mammalia; order Proboscidea; family Elephantidae; genus Elephas; species Elephas maximus. The sequence continues at coordinate 13,301,010 of NC_064826.1, forward strand.
GTTTTCTACCAACCCCGATGCTGAGTTCTTCTTCATATGGCCCAGTTTCTCAGATTATGTCCTCAACATAAAGATTGAATAAGTATGGTGAAAGTATACAAGCCTGATGCACACTTTTCTTGATTTTAAACTATGCAATCCTGTTTCTCTGTTAGAACGGCTACCTCTTGGTCTACGTACGGGCTCCACCTGAGCACAATGAAGAGTCCTGGAATTCCTATTCTTTGCAAGGTTATCCATAATTTGTTATGATCCACACAGTCAAATGCCTTTGCATAGTCAATAAGACACAAGTAAACATCTTTCTCCTATTCTCTGCTTTCAGCCAAGGTCCATCTGACATCAGCAGTGATATCCCTCATTCTATGTCCTCTTCTGAATCTGGCTTTACTTTTTAGCAATTCTTTGTGGAAACCCTGGTGTCATAGTGGTTAAGTGCTATGGCTGTTAATCAAAAGGTCAGCAGTTTGAATCTACCAGGTGCTCCTTGGAAACTCTATGGGGCAGTCCTAAAGGGTGGCTATGTGTCAGAATCAACTCGAGGGCGAGTTTTTTTTTTTTCTTTCTGTTGATGTACTGCTGCAACCACTTTTGAATGATCTTCAGCAAAATCTTATTTGTGTGTAACATTAATGATATTGTTGGATAATTTCCACATTCTGTTGGATCACCTTTCTTTGAAATGGCCACAAATATGGATCTCTTCCTGTCAATTGGCCAGGTATCTGTCTTCCAAATTTGTTGGCATAGAAACGTGAGCACCTCCAGAACAGCATCCATTTGTTGAAACACCTCACTTGGTATTCTCTTAATTCCTGAAGCCTTGTTTTTTACCACTGCCTCCAGTGTAGCTTGGACTTCTTCCTTCAATACCATCAGTTCTTGATCATACGCTACCTCCTGAAATGGCTGAACATCCACCAATTCTTTTTGGTACAATGAGTCTGTGTATTCCTTCCACCTGGTTTTGTTGCTTCCTGTGTCATTCAATATTTTTCTCATAGAATCCTTCAAAATTGCAACTCAAGTTGCAATTTTTTTTTTTTTAATTTCAGTTCTTTAAGCTTGAAAAATGCCTAGCGAGTTCTTCCCTTTTGGTTTTTTAACTCCAGGTCTTTACACATATTACTATTTTACTTTGTCTTCTCTATTTCGCAGCTGGTTCATGGCCTTGTTCTCATAGATGATAATGAACTTTTCCATCATCTCTTTTCCCAAATGTAGTCGATTTGATTCCTGTGTTTTCCATCTGGTGAGGCCCAAATGTATTCACCTTTATATTTTTGAAAAAAGTTATTCGCAATGAATAAATCACTGGCCTTGTAAAATTCTGTCATGCAATCTCCAGCATTATTTCTATCATCAAGGCCATATTTTCCAATTACGAATCCTTCTTTTTTCCTGTCTTTCACATTTCAATCACCAGTAATTATCAATGCATCTTGGTTGCATGTTTGATCAATTTCAGACTGCAGAAGTTGGTAAAAATCTTGAATTTCCTCATCTTTGGCATTAGTGGTTGGTGCTTAAATTTGAATAATAGTTGTATTAACTGGACTTCCTTATAAGCATATGGATATTATACTGTTACTGACAACATTGTACTTCAGGATAGATTTTGAAATAGTCTTTTTAACTATAAACATGATGTCATTACTCAATTTGTAGCAATCCACATTAAAAGAGATCTCCTTCTCTTATCTATCTTTCACAACCCTCTTCTGTAGTGAACATGCAATTTTAGAAAACCTTAACAAATTCCAGAGATATTTGAGACAAATGAGGTTCAAGCACATCCCTATGAAAGTAGTATCATGCCAGCCCTAACTTCCACAAATACAGTGTAAGAACCTGAAACTAGTGCCTTTGTCTCTTGAGTCCTTGCTCTAGACATGTATATAATGTTTTGTTTTGTTTCCTAAAGCAATCTTTTCTGATACCCTTCCTTTTTCCTTCACTGTGGATTCTAACATTATTTATATATTGTGGAAGTCCATGCAGTGATAACAAGTATTACAAAGAAAGTTGGTGGCAAAATACTAATATGAAAATTCCTCACCTTCTCCAGTTTCCTTCTTTGTGCAACTCTCACCAAGGGGCATGAACTCATTTTAGGTTTTTAATTTTTGTGTTTGTTTGTTATTTTGATTATGCAGAGAAGAAAAGACATTTATAGGTCAAAACGTAAAGCAACTTTGGAAATTAGTATCAGAGAAACTCCAAAGACGGGTATGGTTTGATGAATTACTTAGTATGGCCTTTCTCTGCATGGTCTTGTACCTCCCATCCAGGTGATTGGGCAGGGTTGTGCAAATAAGATAATTGTGGCCCACCAAGGGGATTGGCCAGTTTTTCTGTAAAAGACAGCCAATTCCAGAGCAAAGAGAAGAGCCCACTACCACCAAGGAAGGAGAGACTGACACCAGAGACCGGCAGAAGAGACTTGCAGGAGATGGCTCAGGGAGCAAGAAAGCTGAGTGCCTTTGAGCAACGACTAAGGGTCAGGGAGGAGCCTACGCCTGGCCAAGGGATTTGGGACTTGCCAGCCTCCACAACAGCATGGGCCATTTCCTTTATGTGGTTCGTGAATTCTGTGAAACATTGAAGCGAATCAGGGAACGCAAAGACAGAAGTGAGAGTACTGAGGGGAGAGGGAATAGCTGATGTTAGAGATGATGGAGTGGTACAGCAGCTTGGAAAAGTTAGACATTTGGGACATCTTTAACCTCCACCTCATAGGAACCAGCTTTGTGCTGATCCTTATAAATTATTCATTTAATGAACAAAAAAACCAAACCCAGTGCCGTCCAGTCAATTCTGACTTGTAGCAACCCTATAGGACAGAGTAGAACCACCCCATAGAGTTTCCAAAGAGTGCCTGGTGGATTCGAACTGCCGACCCTTTGGTTCGCAGCCATAGCACTTAACCACTACACCACCAGGGTTTCCTTCATTTAATGGGACTACTGTAATTTTTGCACTAATAAAGCATACCTTCCCTATTTTTTGCCAACTGCTCACTCCTCCAACAAGGTATTTTTGTAAGTGCACTGTGCTCATTTTTTATAGCAACATGTAAAAAATTGGCATAGTGGCAGTTATGAAAATAGCTCATGGGAGGAGGGAGTGGCTGGCAAATGTAAAAGGCACACCTTATTTGCATAAAAAATATGGTATCCCTTTGTGCTCCTGCTTTTAGTTATTTTGGGCATATACCTGGGATAAAAGAATAAGGCTGGATTATCTTGATTCAAACAATTATGTTGGAAAAGAACAAGCACGTCTCAAGCATCTACAACATACCAGTTAGTCCCTGGGCACCTTCCAATACGATATTTAATTTTTATCCTTTGATAACCCAGTCAGTATTATTAACACGATCCTACAGTTGAGAAAATTGTGATACAATGATTAACTAAATGCCAAGGTCTCCTGGCCAATAAAAATGGAATTAATAATTAACTGCATCTAACTCCAAAGCTTATGCTTTCTTACCCAAGGTGCTGACATTCCTGCAATTATTATTATTTCCTATATGCTTGAGCCTCTGTTACAGGTGGGGACACAGATATGAATGAGAACCTTCTCCTTGGTCTGGTTGTTGGACTCTTAACCCTTTCAAGACCCAGTTATTTTCTGCTTTAATTTTTTTTTTTTTTTTTTTGGATACCATGGGTTTTCATTAATGGAAACATGCTGAGACATGGAGTGTGTTTAATTTTTTGACTGGTAATATGAATTTTGAGAAATATTATCTGATACTACATGGTTACCACAGAATTTTAAGGCTTTTTAACCCCCAAATTATCAGGCGCCCATCTGTACTGCCAGAGATTGGTTGCTGTTTTCATGGCACCTTCCATCGGGTTACATGGAGAACATGTAACCAATATGACATGCACAAAAAAAAAAAACAAACCCAGCAGGACTGCCTACTGATCACACAGGAAACCATAAATATGCTTACAAGGCTTATCTCAGGGTACAAAAGCCAAAAGAGACAAGATTTTTACCCAGTAACACTTCCTGTTTGCACTACCTCACTTGCAAGCCTCATACCCCAGCTATTTTGCTTCATGAGTCAGAATCTGCTTGATGGCAATGGGTTTTAATGTTTCTGTCACCTTTTGCCATTACCCAAGTCCTTACTGGAGGGGAGCAAATACTTTCAGTAGTAAAAGTATACTCCCAAAGAACCCGAGAGCCGGAAAAAGTGGGCAGTATACCATACGTACAATGAGTCATGAAAGAGTTAAGTACCTGGGCTTCAGTCATGAAACACTCTGTCCTACTCTTATAGGCTTTCAAAATCAACACAAATATATCCCTGTAACATTTCTCTCTTTGTAAGCAAAGGAATGATATCCTCTTCTAGTGATTGATCCCACCTGATGACATGTTGAGGGCAAGCAAGTCAAACAATGCTCTGTTGTGATTCATAGGGCTTTCACTGGCTAATTTTTGGAAGTAGATTGCCAGGCCTTTGTTTCTAGTCTGTCTTAGTCTAGAGGTGGACATCATGTGTATAGCTTTCTTTTTACCTCCTCTGAGACTGTGTTTGATGTCTTCACACTGTTTAAAATACAGGGCTAGCAAGGGTGAGGGAGGTCTTGAGTGACACGATAGCCTCAACTATGAACTGGGACATGCCAGCGATCATAAGGATGACTCGGGACCAGGCAACATTTCATTCTGTTGTATATAAGGTGGCCATGAGTTGGAGTCAACTCAATAACATCTATCTAGCTATCTATCTAAGCAAAGGGAAAAAATGGAAAGAAAAGATAGCGATGGAATAGATGTGGGAATACAGAAAGTACTGGTTACATAAAACATCTGCAATGAGTTTATGTTCCAAACTGTAAATTGTCACTGCTGTAGGCTTTCATTTATTTACTTATTTGTTTGCTTACTTAATTTTTTATAGTCCTAAGCAGCAGTAAGATCCTCTCCTGGCCTTATGACATATCATGTATTGAAGCACAACAGCTTGTAGCAGGTACAACTGAAATGAGACAAACTGATATCCTAAAAGGAGTACTGGCTGGGAAACCCTAATTTGACGCCCTAACTTCAGCTCCATCTTCATCAAGTGTGTGAGCTTCAACAATTCCCATCACATTCTGGACCTCAATTTCTCCTCTGTAGGCAAAAGGCTGGAATGTGATGGCCTCAAGGCTCCTGATAGTTCTGATTTATTGAGTATATCATTTTACTTGAAAAGCTGGGGAAGGAGACAGAGGGAGCCAGCTTGCCCAGTCACATGTTGAGTGCTGACAGAAGGATCCAGGACTGTAGGTGGGAATGTGTGATTAGAGTACAATCATTATGATTCATCAGAAGAACAAATTTCCTTGTTGGTTACACATACACACTCCCTACCCTTCCCACTCACAACTTTTACTTCCTGGTTTAGGAACAGTCTAAAAGTAGGGGAAGGATGTGGGTGGAGTGGGAAGAGGGGAGGGGAGAGGAGCGGGAAGTGTTCCCTATTTGGAAGAGATCTTTCGAAGCTCTTTTTCATGCTCATTTATACCACCTACGGTGCTTTTATTCTTCCTTGCTGAATGTTTGATTATCTTAACCAGACAGAAAGTAATAAGTCAAAATAGTTATTGTCACTCTTTTTCAAGCGTAATAAGCTCAGTTAAAACATTTTCATATATACACAGAGGATGAGTTAATTTACTGAATAAAACTAAGAGAAATGAAAGCAAAGAGACTCAGCCATGCCAATGAGAGAAAGAAAATTCCATAATAAGGCAACTCAGGCCACTTCCATGCCCATGAGTGAGAGGAAAATGACCAAAATTGACCTTTGAAAGCAATTTCCCACTTTTTGTTCTCTGATCTAGTGAGTCCATTCTTACAGTAATCAAATAGCTTCAAAGCAGAGCTTATAAATAGGTTTTGTAACTAGATAATGTTCTGCTCAGGGACTCTCTAGGCAAGGGTAGGTTGTTCTGGCACCATCCGGATCACAGGAGGAAAATCACTGGGCTTGAAATCTCATGACAATAAGAGGGTGGGATTTAGCTGAACTTCCCGTGGACCTCAAAGATAATGCAATTTCCAGGGAGAACGAGGGGGCGTGGACTCATTCCACTGCTCCTCCTGGCTAAATACAACTCTAAAAAGTGCAGATGCCACTGAGTCAACCCCAACTCATGGCACCCCCACGTGTGTCAGAGTAGAACTGTGCTCCATATGGTTTCCAATGGCTGATTTTTTGGAAGTAGATCCTCAAGCCCTTCTTCTGAAGCACCTCTGGGTAGACTTGAACCACCAACCTTTTGATTAGCAGCACAGTGTGTTAACCATTTGCATCACTCAGGGACTCTAAGTGCCATTATAAACCCAGGAAATAATGCAAGAGGCAATCAAGGAGAACTGTGAAAAGTGGAAAGAGGAAAGTAAACTGATTAGGAACCCCAGGATAGGAAGAAACACACAGTGTCAGAAGTCTGGAGACCTCCTATGCAACAGAAGAAGGTGACCAAGGCCTGGGTCGCCTTCTTCTGTGTCATTTTTCCCTGTGTCATTTTCCCCCAAATTTGAAAGGGAATTTTGCTGAAACTAGAAGATCCCAGCAGTGTCAGCAAGGGGGATCCAAAGCACCACTGATAATAAGTGGTCAGGAGACACACTTTCCTTCCTCGCTGGGTCTGAGACTCCCTTCTGCCACTGAGAGACACCGGTGGCCACGTGACATGGCATTTCATCATTCCATATTACTTACCATCTATTGTGTGCCTACCACTGTTCTAGGTGGTGGTACGCATTAGTGAAAAAATTTAAAGAAAAAAAAAAACCTATTGAGAATTATACTCAAAGGATTATTCAATTAAGAATATTAAGAAGATAACTGGAAGAGAATAATACCAAGCTTCTCATGGTAATTCTAAACACAACTATTCATACAGATTAAAGTTCAGAGACTCATTTTGAGTTTATTTTTTTCTAAGAAATATAAAACCTCAGACAGGGGTTCCTGATGGAATTGTCTCAGTTGTGTTCTGCTTCGTCATCCAGGCTCTGCAGATGTTCTTTACATCCCACAATGCTGTAAACCTGGCAGATTTGTGCCAAGCTAGCATTTCCTTTTTATCAGAATTCTTGGTCTCTGTATCAACAGCGATTCACAGTTTGGATTTTAAATACAGCCTTCTACAAGCCTGCTAAGAAGATTGTTCCTCCCCAACGTACTCTCTAAAATGCCAGCTGCCTGCTTTAATCTAGAAAAGGCATCTGTTAAGCCAGTGCTATAGTGCTCTGCCCTATGATCAGCATTCATGAGCTTTTTGCTTGCCTGCTTATTCTCTGGGACCTGCCCAGAACTGTGGCAATGGGATTCATTTTATAGCCCCTTTTTTAAAAGGTAATTTACTAACTGAACCCAAGCTGAAAAGAAATGCCGTATGGAGTAAAATCATGGAACCTCTGTGTTATGCAATTAAACATCCCAGTGACTGCTGTTGCCTGAGGATTAATTACTTAAACATTGTAGGCTAAGTAGCTAACATATTCTTAGTCAAAATGGGACCACAATCTTTTCTTTTTCCAGTGTCTCATGTTTGCTTCAGATACAAAATGTTACCTGTTTGAATTTACAATAATAGGATGCTGGTTACCTAAGTTTAAAACAATTTCTTTTCAACCCCTTTATGTAGTTTTTAATAAGCTTTTTTGGAATAATTTTAAAATTTTACAGGATAGTTGCAAAGGTAATATGGAGAATCCCTGTATACCCTTTACCCAGTTTTCCCCATTGTTAACATCTTACATTATCTTGTTACATTTGTCAAAATTAAGAAACCGACATTGGTTCATTACTATTAAGTAAACTCCACTGTATTTGGGTTTCATCTATCAGTTTTCTATTAATGCCTTCTTTCCTTTCCAGGATTTAATTCAGGGCACCATATTGCACTTAGTTGTCGAGTCTCCTCAATCTTCTCTAGTCTATGACAGTTTCTTAGTCTTTGTTCTTCATGGTCTTGACAGTCTTGAGGAGTACTGGACAGGTATTCTGTAGACTGTCCTCTAATCTGAGTTTATTTGATGGCTTCCCCATGATTAGATTGGAGTTACAGGTTTTTTACAAAGAATATCATAGATCTAAATCAAGAATATCAAAAGCACATCTTGTCATACCAAATCAGAAGGAACAGGACATCTGCATGACATCACTGATGACGTTAAACTTCATCACTTGGATAAGGCAGTGTTTTCCAAGTTTCTCCATTGTAAAGTTACTAATTTTCACTTTCCCTACTCCATTCTTTGGAAGTGTAATTCCTTTATGTTTTCATCTTATAAATGAACACACTACAGGGAATATAACAGAACTTGTGTACCTACCACCTGGACTTTAATAAGTTTTGAAACTTAGTCCTTTTTACTTCATGTACTTTAAATAAAATGATATTACACATTGAGTTGATGTTCCTTATATGTTCCTCGAGTTTCATTTTCTTCCCTCGCTTTTCAGAGACAATCAAACTGATGAAACAGTGTTGGTGAAAAAAGCAAATTTCATGTTGACGAAGATATTTACATAAGATCAAGGACATGACATTTATATAAATTAAAAAACAAAAAGTAATACTATATATTTTATGAATATTTATGTACATAGTACCAAAATCATAGAACCAAAAAAAAACTTTGTTTTCTCTTCTCTCATCTTGGCTTCTTGAATTCTCTTCTTTTTTTTTTTTATTGTGCTTTAAGTGAAAGTTTACAAATCAAGCAATCTCTCACACAAGAATTTATATACAGCTTGCTACATACTCCTAATTGCTCTCCACCTAATGAGACAGCACGCCCCTTCCCTCCACTCTCCCTTTTTGTGTCCATTCGGCCAGCTTCTGACCCCCTCTGCCATCTCATCTCCCCTCCAGACAGGAGATGCCAAGAGTGTCTCATGTGTCTACTTGATCCAAGAAGCTCATTCCCACCAGTATCATTTTCTATCCCATAGTTCAGTCCAATCCCTGGCTGAACAGTTAGCGTTAGGAATGGTTCCTGTCCTGGGCTAACAAAAGGTCTGGGGACCATGACCACCAGGGTCCTTCTAGTCTCAGTCAGACCATTAAGTCTGGTCTTTTTACAAAAATTTGGGGTCTGCATCCCACTGCTCTCCTGCTCCCTCACGGGTTCTCTGTTGTGTTTCCTGTCAGGGCAGTCATTGGTTGTAGCCGGGCACCATCTGGTTCTTCTGATCTCAGGCTGATGTAGTCTCTGGTTTATGTGGCCCTTTCTGTCTCTTGGGCTCATAACTACCTTGTGTCTTTGGTGTTCTTCATTCTCCTTTGCTCCAGGTGGGTTGAGGCCAATTGATGCATCTTACATGGCCACTTGCTAGCGTGTAAGATCCCAGATGCCGCTTTCCAAAGTGGGATGCAGAATGTTTTCTTAATAGATTTTATTATGCCAATTGACTTAGATGTCCCCTGAAACCATGGTCCCCAAACCCCTGCCCCTGCTATGCTGGCCTTCAAAGTGATCAGTTTATTCAGGAAACTTCTTTGCTTTTGGCTTAGTACAGTTGTGCTGACCTCTCCCGTACTGTGTGTTGTCTTTCCCTTCACCGAAAATAGTTCTTTTATCTACTATCTAATTAGTGAATACCCCTCTCCCTCCCTCCATCCCTCCCCCCTCTCCTAACCATCAAAGAATATTTTCTTCCCTGCTTAAACTATTTCTCAAGTTCCTATAATAGTGGTCTTATACAATATTTGTCCTTTTGCAACTGACTAATTTCACTCAGCATAAATAATGCCTTCCAGGTTCCTCCATGTTATGAAATGTTCCACAGATTCATCACTGTTCTTTATCAATGTGTAGTATTCCGTTGTGTGAATATGCCATAATTTATTTATCCTTTCATCTGTTGATGGGCACCTTGGTTGCTTCCAGCTTTTTTTTCCTATTGTAAACAGTGCTGCAATGAACATGGGTGTACATATATCTGTTCCTGTAAAAGCTCTTTTTTCTCTAGGATATATTCCAAGGAGTGGGATTCTGGATCATATGGTAGTTCTATTTCTAGCTTTTTAAGGAAGCGCCAAATCGATTTCCAAAGTGGTTGTACCATTTTACATTCCCACCAGCAGTGTGTAAGTGTTCCAGTCTCTTCACAACCTCTCCAAAATTTATTATTTTGTGTTTTTTGGGTTAATGCCAGCCTTGTTGGAGTAAAATGATATCTCATTGTAGTTTTGATTTGCATTTTTCTAATGGCTAATGATCATGAACGTTTCTTCATGTATCTGTTAGCTACCTGAATGTCTTCTTTAGTGAAGTGTCTGTTCATATCTTTTGCCCATTTTTTCAATGGGTTATTTGTCTTTTTGTAGTTGAGTTTTTGCAGTATCATGTAGATTTTAGAGATCAGATGCTGATCAGAAATGTCATAGCTAAAAACTTTTTCCCAATCTGTAGGTAATCTTTTTACTCTTTGGTGAGGTCTTTAGATGAGCATAGGTGTTTAATTTTCAGGAGCTCCCAGTTATCTGGTTTCTCTTCTGCATTCTTAGTAATGTTTTGTATTCTGTTTATGCTATGTATTAGTGCTCCTAACGTTGTCCCTATTTTTTCTACCATCATCTTTATCGTTTCAGATTTTATATTTAGGTCTTTGATGCATTTTGAGTTTGTTTTTGTGCATGGTGTGAAGTATAAGTCTTGTTTCATTTTTTTGCAGATGGATATCCAGTTATGCCAGCACCATTTGTTAAAGAGACTGTCTTTTCCCCATTTAACTGGCTTTGGGCCTTTGTCAAATATCAGCTGCTCATATCTGGATGGATTTATGTCTGGGTTCTCAATTCTGTTCCATTGGTCTATGTATCTGTTGTTGTACCAGTACCAGGCTGTTTGACTACTATGGTGGTATAATAGGTTCTAAAATCAGGTAGAGTGAGGTCTCCCACTTTGTTCTTCTTTTTCAGTAATGCTTTACTTATTGGGGGCCTCTTTCCCTTCCGTATGAAGCTGGTGATTTGTTTCTCCATCTCATTAAAAAATGTTATTGGAATTTGGATCGGAATCGCATTGTATCTATAGACAGCTTTTGGTAGAAAAGACATTTTTACAATGTTAAGTCTTCCTATCCATGAGCAAAGTATGTTTTTCCTCTTATGTAGGTCTCTTTTGGTTTCTTGCAGTAGTGTTTTGTAGTTTTCTTTGTATAAGTCTTTTACTTCTCTGGTAAGAGTTATTCCTAAGTATTTTATCTTCTTGGGGGCTACTGTAAATGGTATTGATTTGGTGATTTCCCCTTCAATGTTCTTTTTGTTAGTGTAGAGAAATTCAACTGATTTTTTTATGTTTATCTTATATTCCGATACTCTGCTGAACTCTTCTATTAGTTTCAGTAATTTCCTTGTGGATTCCTTAAGGTTTTCTGTGTATAAGATTATGTCATCTGCAAATGGAAATACTTTTACTTCTTCCTTGCCAATCTGGATGCCCTTTATTTCTTTATCTATCTAGCCTGATTGTTCTGGCTAGGACCTCCAGCACAATGTTGAATAAGAGTGGTGATAAAGGGCATCCTTGTCTGGTTCCCATTCTGAAAGGGAATGCTTTCAGACCCTCTCTGCTTAGGATGATGTTGGCACTTGGCTTTGTATAAATGCCCTTTATTATGTTAAGGAATTTTCCTTCTATTCCTATTTTGCTGAGAGTTTTTATCATGCATGGGTGTTGGACTTTGTCAAATGCTTTCTCTGCATCAATTGATAAAATCATGTGATTCTTGTCTTTTGCTTTATTTATATGATGGATTGCATTAATTGTTTTCCTAATGTTGAACCATCCCTGCATACCTGGTATGAGTCCCACTTGGTCATGGTGAATTATTTTTTTGGTATGTTGTTGAATTCTATTGGATAGAATTTTGTTGAGGATTTTTGCATCTACATTCTTGAGGGATATAGGTCTATAATTTTCTTTTCTTGTGGTGTCTTCACCTAGTTTTGGTATCAGGGATATGCTGGTTTCATAGAATGAGTTTGGGAGTATTCCATCCTTTTCTACGCTCTGAAATACCTTTAGTAGTAGTGGTGTAAACTCTTCTCTGAAAGTTCGTAGGACCTGCAGTGAAGCTGTCTGGGCCAGGGCTTTTTTCTCTTGGGAGTTTTTTGATTACTTTTTCAATGTCTTCTTTTGTTATGGGTCTATTTAATTGTTCTCCCTCTGTTTGTGTTAGTTTAGGTAGGTAGTGTGTTTCTAGGAATTCATTTCTTCTAGGTTTTCAAATTTGTTAGAGTACAATTTTTCATAGTAATCTGATATTATTCTTTTAATTTCAGTTGGGTCTGTTGTAATATCACCCATCTCATTTCTTATTCGGGTTATTTGCTTCCTCTCCTGTTTTTCTTTTGTCAGTTTGGCCAATGGTTTATCAATTTTGTTAGTTTTTTCAAAAAACTACCTTTTGGTTTCGTTAACTCTTTTGTTTTTCTCTTTTTTATTTTATTTAGTTTTGCTTTAAATTTTATTATTTCCTTTCATCTAGTGCCTGAAGGTAACTTTTGTTGCTCTCTCTCTATTTAACTTGTAAGGATAATTCTTTGATTTTGGCCCTTTCTTCTTTTTGTATTTATGCATTTATTGATATAAATTGACATCTGAGCACTGTTTTTGCTGTGTTCCAAAGGTTCTGATAGGAAATGTATTCATTCTCATTGGATTCTATGAATTTCTTTACTCCATCCTTAATGTCTTCTATAACCCAGTCTTTTTTGAGCAGGGTATTGTTCAGTTTCCAGCTTGATTTCTTCTTCCTGCTCTTTCTTCTATTGATTTCTACTTTTATGGCCTTATGGTCAGAGAAGATGCTTTGTAATATTTCGATGTTTTGGATTCTGCTAAGGCTTGCTTTATGACCTAATATGTGGTCTATTCTAGAGAATGTTCCATTTGCACTAAAAGCGAAAGTATACTTGCCTGCTGTTGGGTGGAGTATTCTGTATACGTCTATATAGTCGAGTTGGTTGGTTGTGACATATAGATCTTCCTTGTCTTTATTGAGCTTCTTTCTGGATGTCCCGTCCTTCACCGAAAGTAGTGTGTTGAAGTCTCCTAGTATTATTGTGGAGCTGTGCATCTCATTTTTCAATGCTGTTAGAGTTTGTTTTACGTATCTTGCAGCCCTGTCATTGGGTACTTATTTAATATGGCTATATCCTCCTGGTTTATTGTCCCTTCAATCATTATATCCTTTGTGGTGGATTTAACTTTAAAGTCTGTTTTGTCAGAAATTAATATTTCCACTCCTGCTCTTTTTTGATTGTTGTTTGCTTGATATATTTTTTCCCATTCTTTGAATTTTAGTTTGTTTGTGTCTCTAAGGCATGTCTCTTGTAGACAGCATATAGATGGATCGTGGGTTTTTTATCCATTCTGCCACTCTCTGTCTCTTGATCGGTGCATTGAGTCCATTAAGTGTAATTATGGATAGGTGTGAGTTTAGTGCTGTCATTTTGATGTCTTTTTTTGTGTATTGTTGACAGTTTCTTTTAACCATTTAATTTTTTGTGCTGAGTAGTTTATCTTTATATATTCTCTTTTCCTCTTATTTGTTGTTGATTTTGTTTCTGCTGAGTGTCTTTTTTTTTTTCTTGTATTTTATTTTGATGAGTAGGATAGGTATTCTCTTTTGTGGTTACCTTATTATTTACCCCTATTTTTCTAAGTTTAAACCTAACTTCTATTTCTTTATATCGCCTTGTCTTTCTCTCCATATGAAAGATCTATGACTACATTTCTTAGCCCCTCTTTATTATTTTAATGCAGCCTTCTTTTACATAATGACATCACTGTTTCCCTGTTTTGAGCATTTTTTTATCTTGATTTTTTTTTCTGGTTTCCCTGTCTGGGTTGACATCTGATTGTCCTGTCTGGTGTTCTAGTCTTAGGTTGATACTTCATATTATTGATTTTCTAACCAAAGAACTCCCTTTAGTATTTCTTGTAGTTTTGGTTTGGTTTTTACAAAATCCCTAAACTTCTGTTTATCTGGAAATGCCCTAATTTTACCTTCATATTTGAGAGACAGTTTTGCTGAATATATGATTCTTGGCTGGCAATTTTTTTCCTTCAATTTTTAATATAAGTCATCCCATTGCCTTCTTGCCTGCATGGTTTCTGCGGAGTAGTCCGAGCTTATTCTTACTGACTCTCCTTTGTAGGTGACTTTTCGTTAATCCCCAGCTGCTCTTAAAATTCTCTATCTTTGGTTTTGGCAAGTTTGATTATAATATGTCTCGGTGACTTTCTTTTAAAATCTACCTTGGATAGATATCTTCTCATCTTTCACAATATCTGGGAAGTTTTCTGCCAACAAATCTTCAACAATTCTCTCTGTATTTTCTGTTATACCTCTCTGTTCTGGAACTCCAATCACTTGTATGTTATTTCTCTTGATAGAGTTCTTCATTTTCTAAAATGATTCTTAAGGTTTCTTCATTTTCTAAAATTCTTTTACCTGATTTTTCTTCAGATATATTGGTGCCAAGTGCTTTATCTTCAGGGTCACTGATTCTGCCTTCCACTTGCTTGATTCTGCTCCTCTGTCTTTCTATTGAGTTGTCTACTTCTGTAATTTTACTGTTAATCTTCTGAATTTCTGATTGCTATCTTTCTATGGATTCTTGCAGCTTATTTAAATTTTCATTATGCTCTTGAAGAACCTTTTTAACTTCTTCAACTGTTTTATCTGTGTGTTCCTTGGCTCATTCTGCATATTGCCTGATCTCCTTCCTTATGTCTTGAAGAGTTCTGTATATTAATCTTTTGAATTCTCCATCCGGTAATTCTAGGAAGGCACCTTTATCCAGAAGATCCTTTGATTCTCTGTTTTGAGAGCTTGTTGCAGCAATCATGATCAGTTTCTTTATGTGGTTTGATATTGACTGTTGTTTCTGAGCCATCTATAAGTTATTTTATTAGTTTATTTTATGTTTGCTTACTATATCCTAGTTTCTTGCTTTATTTTGTTTTGATATTCCCTAGTGGGTTGCTTGAGTGAGCTAACTTGATTATTTTTGCCTTTGGGGCTCTGATGTCCTGTCACTAGATGACCAGAGCTGTTATCAGGTATACGAGCTTATGAGTTCATTCAATTTTCTTGTGTGGATTCACCTCAGGTGTCCAGGTAGCTGGTCATCAAGTGTGTGGTACAGGCTCTGTCCTATAGTCTTAGAGGGGCAGGGGTGATTGGTGTAGGTACTGGTATCTGGTTGCAGCAGGATCCTGTTTAATAGGCAAAGCCGTGTCAACTATCAAAAACCCACCTCTCCATCACACAGCTTAAACTGTCACAGTCTGCCAGGAAAGGCCTAGTCTCCTGGAATAGGCCCACACAGGTCCATGCAGGGGGAAAGGTATTCAAAGTCCACAGACCGTTTATGCCTGGACAGGAGCCACTTCTGTCCTGAGTTCCCCAGGTTAGTTGAGCTGGCAAATTATCTTTTCCCCCTGTTGTAAATTTATTCCTTTTCCAAGTCCAGGAGCATAGCTCAGGGCACTGAAATGGGCCTATCTCAGCCCCAGGGAAATCAATAGCCACTGAAGCTGGCTTGGGAGCAGCGGGCACAGTAAAATATACATAAGTACTTAGATTTTGCCAAGAGTGCCATTCTTCTCTGGTTCCAGAGGTGTAAGTAGGCTGTGCAGCTGGCTGCTGCTCCCTGAGAAAACTGCAGCTGAATGCTACGCCTAGCCTACCGCAGCCACTTCCAGGAATGGTGCCTGAGGGATCCTGGTGATTCGGGCCCGGCAACTCTTCTCTGCTTCTGAACGGTCTCTGTCTCCCTCTTCCACTCAGTCCATTTTCTAACTTTGCCTTTGATGTTCAGGGCTCTTAGTTTGTCGTAAATATAATCATTTCACTTGGTTTTTCAGGTCTTTGTTGTAAGAGGGATCGCCAGAAGCATCTGGCTATTCCGCCGTCTTGGCCACCCCTCTACAACAAACTTCTTCCTTCCAAATTTCCTGGCACAGACATGTGATCACTTCCAGTGCTGCAACTGTTTGTTGAAACATCTCACTTGGTTTTCTGTCAGTTCCTGAAGTCTTGCTCTTCTGCCAATGCATTCAGGGCAGCTTGGACTTCTTCTTTCACTACCATCAGTTGCTGGTCATTGTTTCCTCCTGAAATGGTTGAACATTGACCAGTTAATTTTGGTACAGTGACTTTGTGTATTGTTTCCATCTTCTTTTGATTCTTCATGCATCATTTAATATTTTCCCTGTAGAATCCTTCAATATTGCAGCTCAAGGCTTGATTTTTTTCTTCAGTTCTTTCAGCTTGAGAAATTCTGAGTGTGTTCTTCCCTTTTGGTTTTCTATCTCCAGTTCTTTGCACATGTCATCATAATACTTTATTTTACCTTCTCAAGCTGCCCCTTGAAATCTTCTGTTTACTCTTTTACTTCATCATTACTTCCTTTGCTTTAGCTACTGGACATTCAAGAGTAAGTTTCAGAGTCTCTTCTGACATCTATTTTCATCTTTTCTCTTTTTCATGACCTCTTGCTTTCTTCATGTTTGATGTCCTTGATGCCATTCCACAACTTGTCTGGTCTTCAGTCATTAGTATTCAGCACGTTAAATATATTCTTGAGATGGCCTCTAAATTCAGGTGGAATATACTCAAGATCATACTTCAGCTCTAGCTGACTTGTTCTAATTTTCTTCAGCTTCGACTTGAACTTGCATAGGAGCAACAGATGGTCTGTTTCTCAGTTGTTCCCTAACCTTGTTCTGACTGATGATATTGAGCTTTTCCATCATCTTTTCCACAGATGTAGTCAATTTGATTCCTGTGTATTCCATCTGGTGAGGTCTACGTGTATAGTTGCCATTTATGTTGGTGAAAAATGGTATTTGCAATGAAGTAGTCATTGGTTTTGTGAAATTCTGTCATGCGATCTTTGGCATTGTTTCTATCACCAAGGACATATTTTCTGTATTTTCCAACTACCAATCTTCCTTATAGCCTTAACCCAAAAACGAAACCCGTTGCTGTCGAGTCGATTCTGACTCATAGCAACCCTATAGAACAGAAAGAACTGCCCCATAGAGTTTCCAAGGAGCACCTGGTGGATTTGAACTGCGGGCCTTTTGGTTAGCAGCCATAGCACTTAACCACTATGCCACCAGGGTTTCCCCTTATAGCCCTACTAAATAACAATCCTTTCATCTTATCCAATACCTAGTCATGACCAAATTTTCCAATTATTTCAAAACTTTTATTTGGTAATCAGTTTGTTTGAAAAAGGAGCAATATATTAACCTGCATAGCACCAGACTGATATTTCTCTTAAGTATCTGTTAGAATATATGTCAATTATCCGTTTTTTATGTGATATTTTTGTCAAATAAACCAAATAATTCTTCTGTTGAGTGCCCCACATTCTGAATTTGGAAGACTGCATCCACGTTGTGTGTGTGTGCATGTGTGTGTTTTAAATATTTTATTGTGTTTTTGGTGATTCACATTGTGTTTTTAACTTGCTCGTCTACCATTTTTCTTTAAAAACTAAAGGACTGATTAAATTCAAATACAATGACAAGGATACTTCACAGATGGTTTTGTATACTTCTTATTGTATCTATTAACCTCAAAATCTCAAAATAATAACGCCAGTATTATTATTAACAACAAAAATACTGCGATCAGTTACAGATTTCATTGTGCCCATATTTTCCCCCTAAATTAGACACTACTTGCCATGTATAGTAAAAATTGTCATTTTAATCTAATTTGAAATAATTCCTTCTTTGGTAATGTTTTGCCATTAACTCTTTATGCGGCTAGATTAATTTCTTTCCTTTTTTTTTTCTTATTGTTAAAATGGAACACTAGTCTTAGGGAACCACCTTAGACCAAAATTACGAACAATTCATAAATTAAAGCACCTTCCTACAACCTTCAGCTGCCACCAGCCTTGTCAATGTCCCTTATTTACACACAGAAAATTGTATATTCATGAATACAATATATTCTGAACCAAGAGTTGAGACAAGGGTTCTGACCACAGAAATACTTTAAATTGACAGTGTCCCAAAAAATCAGGAATATGTTATTAATGAAACTTAACCAAAAACCAAAACCAAACCCATTGTCATCAAGTTGATCCCGACTCATAGCAATGCTGTACGAGAATACAGCTTCCCCATAGCTTTTCCAAGGCTGCAATCATTACAGAAGCAGATTGACACATCTTTCTCCTGAGGAGCAGCTGGTGGATTTGAACTGCCCATCTTTTGGTTGACAGCTGAGCACTTAGCCACTGCACCACCAGGGCTCCTTCTTGAAACTTAACTCTCTCCATATTCCCTACTCCTTGCTAATTTTTAGCAGATGATGCCAAGGGGAGTTCTAGTCTCAGGGACTCAGGGTCATCATGAGCCAAAAGGATCACAGGGCTAAGACAGGACGAAAGGCTCAATCTTCAAGTCTCAGAATAACTTAAAAAAAAAAAAAAAAAAAGGACCTGTTGCCATAGAGGTGATTCTGACCCACAGGCTTCTAGTAAAACCATTTCAAGCACATGATGGCCATTTGGGTATTGTATTAGTCATCTAGTGCTGCTACTGAAGAAACACCACAAGTGGATGGCTTGAACAAACAGAAATTTATTCTCTTAGAGTCTAGTAGGCTAGAAATCTGAACTTTGAGTGTAAGCTCCAGGGGAATGTTCTAGGGAAATGTCCCTGTCATCAATCTTCTCCTGGTCTAGGAGCTTCTCTCAGTAGGAACCCCAGGTCCAAAGGACAAGCTCTGGTCCTGGCACTGCTTTCTTGGTGGTATGAGGTTCCCATGTTTCTCTGCTCAATTCTTTTATAGCTTAAAAGAGATTGGCTTAACACACAATCTAATCATGTAGATTGGTCCTGTCTCATTAACATGACTGCCACTAATCCCATCTCATTAACATCATAGAGGTAGGATTTAAAACACATAGGAAGATCACATCAGATAACAAAATCGTGGACAATCACACAATACTGGGAATCATGGACTAGGCAAGTTGACATACATTTTTGGAGGAACACAATTCAATCCATAACAGCTATTCAGAGTATTGGGCTAGGAATCTAAATATCATTTTAACGTTGTCGAATGCAATGAATTCCAAACAGATTTTCAAAATATGCTTTCCTGAAAGAGGGATGCACTGTACTGTTTTCCTGCCTTAAGTAATTTTCCTTTTCACTTTCTCTGCTTTAAAAAATATATATTTTTTAATCCCACAGTTTCACATAAGCTTATACGTGGTCAAAAGAGGGGTTTTCAAACTGTTTTCAGTCAAGTCTTAGAGTTCTGCAGGCTACTTCATGTTCCAGCCTACCTGGAGACTCTGAGTGGACAGAAAACTGGACCCAGCCCTGTTTTACCCAAAATAGATTCTTTTTGATAGATTTCACATATACATTGATTCTTCAGAAGATTTATCTGAAGAAATATTCTTCCCTTTCACTTAAAGAAGAAACAAGCAAAAAAAGACCCACCAAATTATAAATGCATATCCTGTACTCATTCCCACCCTACCACCTCAGAAGATGCAGAAACAGGGCTGCACACTTCTCTTAAATACAACCATCACACAACTGCACAAACCAGTTGCATTTTGAGTTCAAACTCTCTACCCACCACAAAGACACAAACAAGTCTTAGACTCAATGCCAAACCAAACGATGACTGTGATGGATAATTTTGGATGTCACCTTGGGTAGGATATGGCAGCCAGTTGTCTGGTCAAACAGTAGTCTAGGTGCTCTTATGAAGTATTTACATGTGATTAAATCATCTTGCATTAAGTAAAGCAGATCACCCTCTAAAATGCAGGTGGGGCTCACCCAATCAGTTGAAGGCGTTAAGAGAAATAACTGAGATTTCTTGAAGAAGGATTCTGCCTCACAACTGTAACACAGCTATCTTGCCAGAATTTTGATTCCATCACTTGGCCTACTAATTTCAGACACAAGGCCGCCAGGCTTCCAGCCTGCTGCCTGACTTAAGGACTTGCCAGCTTCTAAAATTACATGAACTAATTCCTTAAAGTCAATCAATATTTCTCTCTCTATTTCACTTCAGATAGATACAGATAGAGATACAGATTCTCTTTTCTCTGGAGAACACAAACTAATATACTGGCTCCCGATAGATGGTTCCTAGAATGTAACTTTATTATATATATATATACATTTATTATTACCAGGCTCTCTCTACCAAGAGAAATAAGATACCCTGGAGAAGAAAAATTTTCTGTGTGGGCATGAAGCACCATGGGAAATTCCTTGGAGAGCAACCTGACTGTTAAAGGAAGAAAAAAAAATTCCCAAGGAAAAGATTTGCCATTAAATTCTTCATATGAAAAAACCTCCAGCTCTGAAATAAAATAGTTTAAATATTTCTCTCCATTTGCATACCAGAATTTCTGTCTTTGAATTTATTTCCTAAGGATATTTAGTGCTTAGAATACAAAGATCACTTACACAATGTGAGAGCCATAACAGAGAATGTTAAACAGAAATGCTTTGTAACTTTCAAACAAATGCCAGCCACGGAACATTCCAGATGTTACGTTTACTTAAAAATAAAGAAGTTATGTTTTTATAGTCTAATTTAATATAATTTTCTTAAAGCGTTCCAAGAAATTTGTACCAAGTATAAGCACACACACAGAGCATACATTATCTTCTATGATAGACTTTCAAATTCACATATAGTTTTGCAGCTTCCGCCTAGCTCACATCATTTAGATCTTCATTTATTTCCATGAGATCTTAATTAAAAAATCAAATATTCAGGAGCGGGGACAAGATGGCTGACTAGGTAGAGGCTACCTCGGATCCCTCTTGCAACAAAGACTCAGAAAAACAAGTGAATCGATAACATACATGACAATCTACAAACCCTGACCATCAAACACAGATCTAAAGAGTTGACCTGAGTGACAGAGACTGAGAACGAACAACCACGGGGAAGCAGCGACTGTTTTCGGAGCCTGGAGCCAGCGTCCCAGTCAGGAAGGCTTGGCGCCGGGCTTTGGACTGGGCTCAGGGGAGCTGAGCATGGCATCCTGAGACAGCACAAACACCAGACGCAGCCCTAGCCCCCAGAAGTGACCTCGGGGGAAGCCCAGCTAGTGCACGCAGGCAGCGCAGCGATGCGGCTGACAGGCGGAGAAGTCACCGGGAGGCAGCGACTGATTTTGGAGCCTGGAGTGCGGCGTTCCAGCCGGGGAACCTTGGCGCTGGGCTTTGGACTGGGAGCGGAGGAACTGACTACGGCTTCCGAGACAGCACAAGCACAGGACACGGGCCTGACCCTCGGGGGCAACCTCTACCCAGCCAGCACACACAGTCAACACGCCCCTTGAGGATCTCAGATAAAACAGTCATCCCAAGCAAGATAAGTAACTTTGTTTATATTACAGGGTGCTACTCTCTCCTATTTATCTGAACCCTCCCCTCCCCTTCCCAGGTGGCTTCATTAACATTGGAATTTCCTGAGCCAGAGAGTGAAGTGCTCTGTGGTTTTTCTTTCTTTCTTTCTTTCTTTTTTGGTCTTTTCCTAACCCATTCTCCTGGCCTGAGAGAAGCAGCTACAAAAAACCCAGGGACCAAAAATCCTTCCCTAATTGGACTAAAAACACAGAACCAGCTCCAGCCAAACATATGTGATCCACAGTCTTGGGCTTTCATCCCTACAGGGAACAAGGTGGCTATTATAATGCAAAGGCATTTCTGATAGGGATCTGACTGTAATTGTTTTAGAGGATTACTGGAAAGACAAGTTTCCCAGGTCTGATATCTCTGCATATTCAACAGAGACCTCACTGACCCACAACAGGGAACTGAGGGCTGAAGCTTCCCCCAGACCACCTAGCCTCCTGCCTTAGGGGTCTAAGGATGGTGACACCTACCAATCTGTAGAGGTACTTGCACTGGGTGCCTAAGGTACAGCTGCAGAGCCCACCCACCAAAGTGCTTTACGAATAGAGACATACCTACCTCACTGGCACTTGTGGGAAGACTGTCAGCATCCTGCCCCCCCACCACCCCCCCCGAGTGTGAAACCCTGCTGCTACTAGAATCTGGTGCACACAACTATCACCACTACTCCTCTAGGTGGATAGGTGACAGTCTGCACCACACACTTGATGACCCAAAATCAGATTCTACTCAAGAATAGTGAATGGACTCTTAGCTTTATATATCTGGTAACAGCCCAAACCAGCTAGTAATAGGACATAAGTGATTCAAGGGCTACAACAATCAAGACAGTGCAATCTAGTAGCCCATCTATGTATATTGAAAGAAAACAAAACAAGATAAAACTCAGGGAGCAAATATAGAATAAATCACTACAATATCTTATACATAGCTCAGAGACAGCAGTCGATATCAAACCACATAAAGAAGCAGACCATGATTGCTTCTACAACTCCCCAAACTAAAGAATCAAAATCTTTCCCAAATGAAGACACAATCCTGGAATTGCCAGATGCAATATAAAAAACTAATTTACAGAATCTTTCAAGACATCAGGGATGACCTCAGAAATGAAATAAGGCACTCTACAGAAAAAGCCATGGAACACACTGATAAAGCAGTTGAAGAAATCAAAACATTATTCAAGAACATAGTGGAAAAATTAATAAGCTGCAAGAATCCAGAGAGAGACAGTATTCAGAAATCCAAAAGATTAACAATAAAATTACAGAATTTAGACAACTCAATACGAAGTCAGAGGAGCAGACTCGAGCAATTTGAATGCAGGGTGGGAGACTTGGAGGACAAGGGAATTGACACCAATATAGCTGAAAAAAAAATCAGATAAAAGAATTAAAAAAAATGAAGAAACCCTAAGAATCATGTGGAACTCTATCAAGAAGAATAACTTGTGTGTGATTGGAGTCCCAGAACAGGGAGGGATAACAGAAACTACAGAGAGAATAGTTGAAGATCTGTTGGCAGAAAACTTCCCTGACATCATGAAAGACGAAAAGATATCTATCTAAGATGCTCATTGAACCCCATTTAAGATTGATCCAAAAAGAAAACCACCAAGGCATATTATCATCAAACTTGCAAAAATCAAAGATAAAAAAAAAATTTTAAAAGCAGCCAGGGATAAAACAAAGGTCTCCTACAAAGGAGAATCAATAAGAATAAGTTCAGACTACTCAGCACAAACCATGCAGTCAAGAAGGGAATGGGATGACATATACAGAGCACTGAAGGAGAAAAACTGCCAGCCAATGATCATATATTCAGCAAAACTCTCTCTCAAATATGAAGGCGAAATTAAAACATTTACAGATAAACACAAGCTTAGAGAATTTGCAAAGAACCAAACCAAAGCTACAAGAAATACTAAAGGAAATTGTTTGGTCAGAAAACCAATAATATCAGATACCAGCACAACACAAGGTCACAGAACAGAACATCCTGATATCAACTCAAATAGGGAAATCAAAAAAACAAACTAAGATGAATTTTAAAAAGAAAAAAATGCTCAAAACAGGGAATCATTGAAGTCAATATGTAAAAGATCACAATAATCAAAAAGAGGGACTAAATACAGGAGGCATAGAACTGCCATATGGAGAGGGAAACAAGGTGATATAGGACAATACAAGTTAGGTTTTTACTTAGAAAAATAGGGGTAAATATTAAGGTAACCACAAAGAGGTATAACAACTCCATAACTCAAAATAAAAACCAGGAAAAACATAACGACTCAGCAAACAAAGTCAAATACTATGAAAATGAGGAACATGCAATTTACAAAGAAAAACATCTCAGCACAAAAAAGTAAGTGGAAAAATGAAATTGTCAACAACACACATAAAAAGGCATCAAAATGACAGCACTAAACACATACCTATCTATAATTACGCTGAATGGAGATGGACTAAATGCACCAATAAAGAGACAGAGAGTCTCAGACTGGATAAAGAAACACGATCCGTCTATATGCTGCCTACAAGAGACACACCTTAGACTTAGAGATACAAACAAACTAAAACTCAAAGGATGGAAAAAAATATATCAAGCAAACAAGCAAAAAAGAGCAGGAGTAGCAATATTTATTTCTGACAAAATAGACTTTAAAGTTAAATCCACCACAAAGGATAAAGAAGGACACTACATAATGATTAAAGGGACAATTGACCAGGAAGATATAACCATATTAACTATTTATGCACCCAATGACAGGGCTGCAAGATACATAAAACAAACTTTAACAGAACTGAAAAGTGAGATAGACACCTCCACAATTATAGTAGGAGACTTCAACATACCACTTTCAGAAAAGGACAGGACTTCCAGTAAGAAGCTCAACAGAGACACAGAAGACCTAATTGCTACAATCAACCAACTTGACTTCATACGCTTATACAGAACACGCCACCCAAACACTGCAAGTATACTTTTTTTTCTAGCGCACATGGAACATTCTCTAGAATAGATCACATATTAGGTCATAAAACAAACCTTTGCACAATCCAAAACATCGAAATATTACAAAGCATCTTCTCAGACCACAAGGCCATAAAAGTGGAAATCAATTACAGAAAAATCAGGGAAAAGAAATCAAATACTTGGAAACTGAACAATACCCTGCTCAAAAAAGACTGGGTTATAGAAGACATTAAGGAGGGAATAAAGAAATTCATAGAATGCAAAGAGAATGAAAACACTTCCTATCAAAACCTCTGGGACACAGCAAAAGCAGTGCTCAGGGGTCAATTTATATCGATAAATGCACACATACAAAAAGAAGAAAGAGCCAAAAGCAGAGAACTTTCCCTACAACTTGAACAAATAGAAAGTGAGCAACAAAAGAATCCATCAGGCACCAGAAGAAAACAAATAATAAAAAATAGAGCTGAACTAAATGAATCAGAGAACAAAAAAACAATTGAAACAATTAACAAAGCCAAAAGCTGGTTCTTTGAAAAAATTAACAAAATTGATAAACTATTGGCCAGACTGACTAAAGAAACACAGGAAAGGAAATAAGTAACCCGAATAAGAAACGAGATGAGCCATGTCACAACAGACCCAACTGAAATTAAAAGCATCATATCAGATTATTACGAAAAATTGTACTCTAACAAACTTGTAAACCTAAAAGAAATGGATGAATTCCTCGAAAACACTACCTACCTAAACTAAGACAATCAGAAGTAGAACAACTAAATAGACCCATAACAAAAAAAGAGATTGAAACGGTAATCAAAAAACTCCCAACAAAAAAAAGCCCTGGCCCAGACGGCTTTACTGCAGAGTTCTACCAAACTTTCAGAGAAGAGTTAACACCACTACTACTAAAGGTATTCCAAAGCATAGAAAATGACGGAATACTACCTAACTCATTCTATGAAGCCACCATATCCCTGATACCAAAACCAGGTAAAAACATCACAAAAAAAGAAAACTACAGACCTATATCCCTCATGAACAAAGATGCAAAAATCCTCAACAAAATTCCAGCCAATAGAATTCAACAACATATCAAAAAAATAATCCACCACGATCAAGTTGGATTTATACCAGGTAGCCAAAAAAAAAAAAAAAATTTTTTTTTTATCCAAGGCTGGTTTAATATTAGAAAAACCATTACTGTAATCCACCATATAAATAAAACAAAACACAAAAACCACGTGATCTTATCAATTGATGCAGAAAAGGCATTTGACAAAGTCCAACACCCATTCATGATAAAAACTCTCAGCAAAATAGGAATTGAAGGAAAATTCCTCAACATAATAAAGGGCATCTATACAAAGCCAACAGCCAACATCACTCTAAATGGAGAGAGCCTGAAAGCATTTCCCTTGAGAACGGGAACCAGACAAGGATGCCCTTTATCACCACTCTTATTCAACATTGTGCTAGAGGTCCTAGCCAGAGCAATTAGGCTAGACAAAGAAATAAAGGGTATCCGGATTGGCAAGGAGGAAGTCAAATTATCTCTATTTGCAGATGACATGATCTTATACACAGAAAACCCTAAGGAATCCTCAAGAAAACTACTGAAACTAATAGAAGAGCTTGGCAGAGTCTCAGGTTATAAAATAAACATACAAAAATCACTTGGATTCCTCTACATCAACAAAAAGAACATGGAAGAGGAAATCACCAAATCAATACCATTTACAGTAGCCCCCAAGAAGATAAAATACTTAGGAATAAATCTTACCAAAGATGTAAAAGACCTATACAAAGAAAACTACAAAGTACTAGTGCAGGAAACTAAAAAGGACCTACGTAAGTGGAAAAACATACCTTGCTCATGGATAGGAAGACTTAACATAGTAAAAATGTCTATTCTACCAAAGCCATCTATACATACAATGCACTTCCGATCCAAATTCCAATGACATTTTTTAATGTGATGGAGAAACAAATCACCAACTTCATATGGAAGGGAAAGAAGCCTCGGATGAGTAAAGCATTACAGAAAAAGAAGAAGAAAGTGGGAGACCTCACTCTACCTGATTTTAGAACCTATTATACAGCCAACAGTAGTCAAAACAGCCTGGTATTGGTACAACAACAGGCACATAGACCAATGGAACAGAATTGAGAACCCAGATACAAATCCATCCACATATTAGCAGCTGATATTTGACAAAGGCCCAGTGTCAGTTAATTGGGGAAAAGATAGTCTTTTTAACAAATGGTGCTGGCATACCTGGCTATCCATTTGCAAAAAAATGAAACAGGACCCATACCTCATGCCATGCACAAAAACTAACTCCAAGTGGATCAAAGACCTAAACATAAAGACTAAAACGATAAAGATCATGGAAGAAAAAATAGGGAGAACGTTAGGAGCCCTAATAAAGGCATAAACAGAATACAAAACATTACCAAAAATGACGAAGAGAAACCAGATAACTGGGAGCTCCTAAAAATCAAGCACCTATGCTCATCTAAAGACTTCACCAAAAGAGTAAAAAGACTACCTACAGATTGGGAAAGAATTTTCAGTTATGACATCTCCGACCAGCACCTGATCTCTAAAATCTACATGATTCTGTCAAAACTCAACCACAAAAAGACAAACAACCCAATCAAGAAGTGGGCAAAGGACATGAACACGCACTTCACTAAAGAAGATATTCAGGCAGCTAACAGATACATAAGAAAATGCTCTCAATCATTAGCCATTAGAGAAATGCAAATTAAAACTACGATGAGATTCCATCTCACTCCAGCAAGGCTGGCATTAATCCAAAAAACACAAAATAATAAATGTAGGAGAGGCTGCGGAGAGATTGGAACTCTTATACACTGCTGGTGGGAACGTAAAATGGTACAACCACTTTGGAAATCTATCTAGCGTTTTCTTAAAAAGTTAGAAATAGAACTACCATACAACCCAGAAATCCCACTCCTCAGAATGTACCCTAGAGAAATAAGAGCCTTTACACGAACAGATGTACGCATACCCATGTTTATTGCAGCTCTGTTTACAATAGCAAAAAGCTGGAAGCAACCAAGGTGTCCATCAACGGATGAATGGTTAAATAAATTGTGGTATATTCACACAATGGAATACTACGCATTGATAAAGAACAATGAAGAATCTGTGAGACATTTCATAACATGGAGGAACCTGGAAGGCATTATGCTGAGTGAAATTAGTCAGAGGCAAAAGGACAAATATTGTATAAGACCACTATTATAAGATCCTGAGAAACAGTATAAATTGAGAAGAACACATACTTTTGTGGTTATGAGGGGTGGAGGCAGAAAGGGTGGGAGAGGGTTATTTACTGATAATTAGTAGATAAGAACTACTTTAGGTGAAGGGAAGGCAATACTCAATACAGGGAAGGTCAGCTCAACTGGACTGGGCCAACAGCAAAGAAGTTTCCGGGATAAACTGAATGCTTCAAAGGTCAGCGGAGCAAGGTTTGGGGACTATGGCTTAAGGAGACTTCTAAGTCAATTGCCAAAATAATTCTATTATGAAAACATTCTGCATCCCACTTTGAAATGTGGCGTCTGGGGTCTTAAATGCTAACAAGTGGCCATCTGAGATGCATCAATTGGTCTCAACCCACCTGGATCAAAGGAGAATGAAAAACACCAAGGTCACACGATAACTATGAGCCCAAGAGACAGAAAGGGCCACAGGAACCAGAGACTTACATCATCCTGAGACCAGAAGAACTAGATGGTGCCCAGCCACAATCGATGACTGCCCTGACACGGAGCACAACGGAGTACCCCTGAGGGAGCAGGAGATTAGTGGGATGCAGACCCCAAATTCTCATAAAAAGACCAGACTTAATGGTCTGACTGAGACTAGAGAAATCCCGCTGGTCATGGTCCCCAAACCTTCTGTTGGCCCAGGACAGGAACCATTCCCGAAGACAACTCATCAGACATGGAAGGGACTGGACAATGGGTTGGAGAGAGATGCTGAGGAAGAGTGAGCTACTTGTATCAGGTGGACACTTGAGACTGTGTTGGCATCTCCTGTCTGGAGGGGAGACAGGAAGGTAGAGAGGGTTAGAAACTGGCAAAATTGTCACAAAAGGAGAGACTGGAAGGAGGGAGCAGGCTGACTCATTAGGGGGAGAGTGAGTGGGAGTATGGAGTAAGGTGTATATAAGGTTATATGTGACAGACTGACTTGATTTGTAAGTGTTCACTTAAAGCTCAATAAATATTATTTAAAAAAAAATCAAATATTCAGAGAGATTTTCAGTATGTTAACCAAAGTGAGAAGGGGCAATTTTCATTTGGGGACAATTCCTCAAAACTGGAATGACGATTTGGGTGTGCCAAATATGTTGTGAGAATTTTCCAAATTTGAATGTTCTTTTTCATGGTTTTCTTAAGTATCTTTGCACTTGACAGGTCACGTGTTTTTGTTTTTTCAACTGGAGAAATAGAATAAAAATAAACATTGAGTTCTTTAAATCAGGTAGGGCCTGAATGGGTCAGTATGGGGACTAAAGGAAGAAGGGCCACTCAAAGTGGAGGTGGAGACTCTCAGCTTCTGATCACCTCCTGGCCTATTTTGTTGGAAGCCCTCCATGGGCACCAACATGGTGTGTCAGGCTGCAAATGGCCCTCTGAGAGCATGCGGTATTGAACTGAGCTGGCTTTCTACCTTCTGGGTTCTTTGTCCTGCTTACTGTGTCTACTTTTAGTGGTTTGGGCTTCACTATGGATCAGAAGCTCCATAATGAAGATTCATGGTCTACTGCAATAGCTGCTTCATCTTAATTCCTCTAGTACTGGCCACTGTCCACTGTCCCACTCACTGGTGTTCCCTGCACAGTCTGTACTGCTTTATTACTTTTAAATAAAGTTGTTTCATTTAGGGTAGTGGTGAAGAGCACAGGCTTTGGAGTCAGATAATCAAAGTCTGGGATCAAAGCCTACCTCTGCCATATATCAGCGCTCTGTGAGCTTGGACGAAGTATTTAAACTCCCTGCTGCTGAGTTCCCTCATCTGTAAAATTATAATAGTAATACCACTGAGGATATGTGAGCTGTGGTATAATTAAGATGACATTATTATATCTGACCAGAGTCACCAGCCTGAATCCTGCCTAACACAGTCACCTCTGCCCAAACGTCCTTAGACCTCTTTATGCCCAGGGCCAGTTGGGGTTCCGAACCCAAACCCCAGTGCATGACCTTTTGATATCGGCTGGAAACTAACGTTTGTTCCTTTTTGACCTAAAACCAAAGCAGGTCAGGCCTGTTCCATTTATATCCACTCCAAAGCCTACATCTCATTTCAATTCAGCATTTCAATGTGGAAAAAATAAAAATAAAAACTATATTTGCTAGTAACAAGGGAAAGAGAATGTGAAAAATAAAGCATTTGTACCAAAGCTTGGAATGGAGCCAGCTCAGGCCACTGTCCAAGGTCTGGTCACCGGAGGAGATTGGCAGAGAGTGTCTGTAGCTGTCACTATTTCTGTGCTGGCTGCGATATGAAGACCTGAAATTTGACTGACTTGGTTCCAGACACTTCCTTCTTGAGATGGAGTAACTTGACCTTGAGTCCCCAGGTAGTATAAATGGTAAACGCACTTAGCTGCTAACTGAAAGGATGGCAGTTGGGTTTACCCAGAGTCGCCTCGGAAGAAAAGCTTGGCAATCTACTCTTGAAAAATTGGCCATTGAGAATCCTATAGAGCATAGTTCTTCTCTGACACGCATGTGGTCACGATGAGTCGAAACCGACTGAGCAACTGGTTTTAACTTGACCTTGATCCTGATTCATTTTTAGGGAACAACTGAAGAGAGGATTGAAAAGGAAATAAGAGAGGAGCCTTGCACGTCTTTTCTTAGAAGCCAGCAACTATCTTCCTCACTGTTCGTTGTAAAGAGTCAATGAAATAATGTATGCAAAGCCCAGAGAACAAGGCTGAAAATAGACTCGGCTATTCTAAGATTTTTTTTTTTATTCTAAGCAGAAGATGGCAGAAATATTTGCTGAATTGATAATACCATCTCGTCAAATTGCTGCTCCTGCTTTCTTCCCTTTGTCTTTCCTGCAGGAGGCCGGGTTTTAAGCTGCTTCTGGACTTTGCAGGAGATGACTGCATTTTAACCTCTCTGCAAGCATTTCCCTTTGAGCTTTGTACAATCAGGACATAAAGGAAAAACGATCTGTATCATCACTTTGATAAGCTCGGGACCATTCTAATTGCCTAACAGGAGAGGGGAACAGAGCAGAGGGTTTGAGCACTCAGATGAGCTGTTATGGAAAAGGGCTACGTGTATCCTAGCTCTCTTGGTTCTTTGAAAATCAAGAAGTCTGATAATGCACCCTAGGGAAGCAGTTGTGCTTGGCCTCTCAGGCAGATGAGCTTAATCCTTGCCATCACTGTGATTTCAGACACTCTGACTTTCTGGAAATGAGATGGTGCTTAAAAGAACAAGCTCTTGTTATCTGTCGCTTTTCTTCCAAACAATGGCAAGAAAAGATGCTCTCTTTGAAAGGGGATTTTGATGTTTACTGTCACTGAAAGTGTTTGGAAATGTAGAACTAACCTCACAGGTGCTGGTCATTTTCCTCCAAGGCACTGTGCTTACAGTTCTGGAAGCTGCCAACTTGAATCTGAGTCTCTTCACAAGAGGGATTTTCCCTAGACAGGGACCACTGGGAACATGAATAATAATAAGCAATTCCATTTTGGATGCTTTTTTTTAAAAAAAAAAATAAAACATAACTCCTTGTAAAGTTAGTAGCATAAATATTTTTAGTGAACATTGTTATTGGTTGCCATCAAGTTGATCCCTACTCATGACAACGCTGTGTGTGCAGAGTCGAATTGTTCCATAAGGTTTTCAAGGCTGTGACTTTTCAGAAGCCGATCCCCAGGTCTTTCTTCTGCAGTGCCTCTGAGTGGGATCGAACCTTTAATCTTTTAGCTAGTAATCAAGTGCTTAATCATTTGTGCCATTAGGGATGCGATTTAAGAATGCTGAAGAAAAGATGCAGCTTAGAGAAAGTTTGAAAGAAGTAAAAACTGACACCTTAGACATTAAATCTTCTTGCTGTCACTTATAAATCACTGATCGAACTTTGCTTTCCTTCCCATTTCTAGCAAAACTTTGACTTTCTCTCACTACAGGCTTTGGAAAAATGTACACCTGACGAGAGAGCCCCAGTTAGTTACTTGGAGCTTGTGTTTCAAAAGCCCTCTCACACTTACTTCAGTTGCTATTGAAAGTTACTCATGTCAGAGTTTCTTCTTCCTGGTTTTCATGCTCACTTAATTAGCTTCCCCACTATGCCAGAAGAGAAAAATCACCTATTTTTATGAGACTTAATCTCATACTTTCCTCTATGCAAGAGAAATTAATGTTATATTTTTTCTGCTTTTTAGGTACCATATTTGTTTATTTTGCCAAGGAAGAAAGTATATTCCACTTATTTTCTCAAGATACATAAAGTCTACATCCAATTCCATAGTAATTATTGGCCAGTAGGAGAAAATGCTAGCAACCAACTTGGTTATTCAATCAATGAATGACCTCTTGTACTTTTTCAGCTAACATTCTGTCACTTCTTTGTAACTTCTTACAGTTTAACACTCTGCTCCAACACCCTGCTCTGAAAGAAGCAATTATTTGTCTCTAAATGTTTTCAACGACTTCCTGCATCATCTCTTTAAATTATCCCATAATTTCTCATGTTAATAAGCTACAAAAACATTTTCTTCTTTTCCCATCTGAAGTATTTCTTTTTTCACCTTAAACACTGGAGAAGAGGCATGAACTAAATTTAAAGCAAAAGCAAAAAAGGAAATAATAAAGATTGGAGAGGAAATAAATGACACAGAGAATGGAAACAATAGCGAAATCAGTGAAACCAAAAATGGTTTCTTTGGAAAGATCAACAAATTGACAAGCTTTGAGCTAAACTAACCAAAAAAAGGGGGGGGGAGGGAGGGGAAGAGAGAGAGAGAGAAGACTTGCTGTTGTTGTTAGGTGCTATCAAGTTGGCTTTGACTCATCGCGACACCAGGTACAACAGAATGTAACAGGATGAAACATTGCCGTGTCCTGCACCATCCTCAAAATCGTTGCTTACATCTGAGTCCATTTTTTTTCTGCCACTCTGTCAATTCATCCAGTTGAAAGAGGAGACATCACTACTAATCTTATGGGACAGAGGCCCGTTATCTCTGTACCAAAAATGTAATATCCTTCAGAGGACAATCCTCCCCAAATTTATCTAGAGCTTCAAAGCAATCTCTATCAAAATCCCAGCTAGATTTTTTTTTGTAATATTAAACAGCTTATCCTAAAACATATGGAAGTGCAAGAAACCCACAGTAGTCAAAATAATTTTGAAAAAGAACAAAGTTGGAGAAATAACACTTTGCAATTTTTAAATTTGCTACAAAGCTATTATAATAAAGACAGTGTGTTACCTGCATAAGGATAAACATATATATAAATGCAATAGAATCGTGAGTCCAGAGATAAAGCCTTACAGTAATGGCCAATTGATTTTCAACAAGAGTCACAAGAAAAGTAAATGGAGAAAGAATAGTCTTTTCAATAAATGGTGTTGGGAAAACTGACTATTCACTTGAAAAATAATGAAATTAAACTCCTTTCTCGCTCCATACATAAAATACTAACTCAAAATGGGCCATAGATCTAAACTGAAGAGCTAAAACTATAACATTTTTAGAAGAAAGTATAGAAATAAATCTTCACAAACTTGGGTTAGACAAAGCCTTCTTAGATATGACACCCAGAACACAAAAGGGACTAAAGATTAAATAGGTTCATCAGATTTCATGAAAAAGACTTTTAAAAAAAATGTGCTAGAAAAGACACCATTAAAAAAGTGAGACGACAACCCACAGGATGGGAGAAAATTTAAGAACTCTTACCACTCAGTAGTAAAAAGACAAACAACCCAGTTAAAAATAGGCAAATGATCTAAATGCATACTTCTTCAGAGAATACATAGATATGACCAATAAACACATAAAAAGATGCTCAATATCATTTGCCATGAGGAAGATGCAAATCAAAACCACAATGAGATAACATTTCATATCCACTGACGTAGCTTCTGTCAAGTCAGCCCTGACTCACGCTCCATGCACAAGGGAACCAAATACTGCCTTGCTCAGTCCTACCCATCCCCCTGATTGGATGGGGATCAGACTGCTGTGATCCATAGGGTTTTAACTGGCTGTTTTTAGGAAGTGGATAGCCAGGGTTTACTTGCTATCACATCCACTAAGATGAATTTAATCAAAATGTCAGACAATAACAAGTTGTGGGAAGGATATGGAAATACTGGGAATGCAAAATGCACAGCCACTTTGGAAAACAATCTGGCATTTCTTCAAAAGGTTAAACTTAGTGTTATTATATGACCCAGAAATTCTACTCCTAAGTATATGCATAAGAGAAATGAAAGTACATCCACTCAAAAACTTGTACACAGATATTTTATAACAGAGTTGTTCATAATAGCCAAAAAAGTAGAAATAACCCAATTATCTATCAACTAATGAATGGCATTCAACTGTGTGGGTTGTAACAAATTATGGAAAACATTGTGAAGAATGAGAATTCCAGAATACTTAATTGTGCTCATAAGAAACATGTACATAGATCAAGAGGCAGTTGTTTGGACAGAACAAGGTGATACTGCATGGTTTAAAGTCAGGAAGGTTGTGCATCAGCGTTGTATGCTTTCACCATACCTATTCAATCTGTATGCTGAGGAAATAATCCGAGAAGCTGGACTATATGAAGAAGAAGGGGGCATCAGAGTTGGAGGAAGACTCATTAACAACCTGTGTTATGCAGG
Organism: Elephas maximus indicus; assembly: GCF_024166365.1. Lineage (NCBI taxonomy): Eukaryota > Metazoa > Chordata > Mammalia > Proboscidea > Elephantidae > Elephas > Elephas maximus. The sequence continues at coordinate 13,335,376 of NC_064826.1, forward strand.
TGACACAATCTTACTTGCTGAAAGTGAAGAGGAGTTGAAGCACTTAACTGATGAAGATAAAAGATCACAGCCTTCAGTCTGGATTGCACCTCAACATACAAAAAAACAAAAATCCTCACAACTGGACCAATAATCAACATCATGATAAATGGAGGAAAGACTGAAGTTGTCAACTATTTCATTTTACTTGGGTTCACAATCAACATTCATGCAAGCAGCAGTCAAGAAATCAAAAGATGCATTGCATTGGGCAAATCTGCTGCAAAAGACTTCTTTAAAGTGTTGAAAAGCAAAGATATACCCTTAAAGCCTAAGGCGCACCTGACCCAAGCCACAGTATTTTCAGTTGCATCACCTGCACGCAAAAGCTGGACAATGAATAAGGAAGACAGAAGAATTGGCACCTTAGAAATGTGGTGTTGGTGAAGAATATTGAATACACCATGGACTGCCAAAAGAACCAACAAATCTCTCTTGGAAGAAGTACAATCAGAATGCTCCTTAGAAGCAAGGAGAGTGAGAATATGTCTCACATAATTTGGACATGTTGTCAGGAGAGATCAGTCCCTGGAGAAAGACGTTGTGCTTGGTAAAATACAGGGTCAATGAAAAAGAGGAAACCCTGGAACTTCCGGCCAACATGGCGCCATAGAGAGAAGGACCACACCATCTCTCTACAGCAAAGACCCCAAAAACTAAAACAGAGACAAAAGCTATTCCTGGAACCTGAAGTGTCAAATGAAGAGATAAAGAACTCAGCCAAGCACCAAATGTAATAAGAAACTGACAGAGGACAGAGACGGAGGAGAGATACACGCTGAAGGCCCCATTGCTAACGAAGCATGGATCCGCCATCTTAGACGCCAGCCGGGGATGGCAGACAGGGAGCACGGAAAAGCAGCTTTATGGAACTCCCAGCAGGAAACAGAGCACCCGGTAACCGGTGTTACACGCTTCCCCACCCCCTATTCTTTCCGGCTGCTCTACCTCCAAGCTTCCTGGTTGGGTGCAATGGCTCCACAGGCCGGGAAGTGCAGCGTCCCTGCTGCTTGGATTGGCCCCACCCATGTCAGAGATCAGCACACAGAGAGTAGGGAAAGCAGCTTCACGAAGTTCCCAGCAGGAGACAGAGCACCTCTTAGCGAGCAAGCAGAATACACTTTCCTAGCCCCTCCTTCTTCCTCCCTGCTTCGGCCTCCTCTGCTTCCCTCCAGCTGCAGTCTTTTGGCCGGGAGGCAACTCCTTTGGCCTCAGGCTGCTTGGATTCGCCTTGCCTAAACTGGCCAGGCACCTGAGCTGGTGTTGGTTCTTTCTGTCTCTATTGGTTTCTTCTGTGCCTCCTACCACCTCCCCCTCCTTTCTCTGAAACACCTGGCTACATGTGCCATCTTTGGTTCTTGAAAGGCTGTGAAGCCATGCTGGACTGGGGAACCACTCCGGCGGCCTGCAACTCATGCTGGTGGGATCCCTGGGACTTTTTTTTTTTTTTTTTTTTGCCTTGTTTTGCTTTGTTCTGTTTCATTTGTTTTCTTTGTGCAGCTTAGGAGCCACTTCTAGCTGGGTTGCACTGCATGACTTAGGAGCTACTCCCCTAATCTGCACAGCCAGGTAGGTGGGATCCCTGGGGCATTTCTTTCTTCTTTTTTCTCTTTCTCCCTTTCCGCATTTCTCCCCTCTACATGTATCTTCTGTTCCTGTCCCCTGAATACCTGGTGATGTGTGCCATCTATACCCCCTCTAGCCAGGCTATGCTGCACAGCCTGGGAGCCACTTCCCCAGTCTTAGCAGCCCCACCAGTGTGACTCCGAGACTCCTGGAGGCTTTTCTTTTCCAAATTTTTATCTAGTTGTTTTTTTTTTTTCTTTCTTTTTGCTTGTCTCCATTTCTCAGTTTCTTTTCTCTCCACTCCAACAGCAAGCTCACTTAGCACTCTTTCTTTATTTGCTTGTTTGTTTTTTACCTCCTGTTTCTCTCTCCTCTTTCACATACCCTTATTAGCTCCACACATCACAACTGCCCCCCTCTTTTCTACCTACTTGCACCTTGTGCTGAATATCACACCCCTGAGCAGCACAGGCACTGCCTACTGGAACCTGCCCAGCACCGATTCCTGGCCCACCCTGTTGGTCCAAGTACATACCACAAACAGTCCATCCCAGCCCCTCCTCTTCAGCTGGATCTGCCCTAATGCACCGTAGCTGATTGACTGGACCTGCCCATTGGACAAGGAGTTGAAAAGTATTGTGACTACAGATGAGCAAACAACAAAGAAGACACAGACAACCTGCTCAGACATAACCAAATAAAACAAAAAAGCAGGATGAAACAAATCTACAATCAAGAAACGAAGAAAATAACTACTGAATGTCCTGAAGACAGCAGACAATATCAAAACATATTAAAAAAAAAAAAAAAAACAGGACAGGATGGTTCCAGTACCCATCCAAGATAAAACACCAGATGATTTTCAGTAGAAGGAAAGGCACTAGAACTACCTGACAGGGAATTCAAATCTCTAATATTCAGAGCAATCCAAGAGTTGAAGGAAAAAGCAGACAAAAATGAAGAAAAAATAGACAAATTTATGGAAAAGGCAGACAAATTCATGGAAAATACAGATTTAAAAAATGGAACAATTCAGGAAAATAATACCGGAACAAAATGCCAAAATAAACTCACAACTAGAAATCATACAAAAACAACAATTAGCAATCCAAAAGATAAACAACAAGATTTCAGAAATGGACAGTGTCATAGAAGGCTGAGGAGCAGGTTTGAAACTATGGAAGACAGAATCAGTGAAATTGAAGACAAATGCTTGGCTACAACTCTGAGGAAAAATTAGAAAAAAGAACAAAGAAAAATGAAGAAACCCCTGAGGATTATGTGGGGTACAATCAAAAGCAGAAATTTGCTAGTGATCAGAGTTCTAGAACAGGGAAAGAAAACAGAAGACACAGAGAAGATCACTGAAGAATTGCTGACAGAAAACTTTCCTAATATCATGAATGGTAAAAAGCTGACCATCCAAAGAACACCATATAAGGATAAACCCCAAAAGAAAAACACCAAGGCATATCATAATCACACTCGCTAAAACCAAAGACAAAGAAAAGAATCCTGCGAGCAGCTTGAGAAAAACAAAAAGTCACATACAGAGGAGAAACAATAAGACTAAGCTCTGGTTATTTGGCAGAAACCATGTAGGCAAGAAGGCAATGGGATGACATATATAAAACCTTGAAAAAAAAATTGCCAACCAAGAATAATATATCCTGCAAAACTTTCATTCAAGTATGATGGTGAAATTAGGACATTTCCAGAGAAACAGAAATTAAGGGAATATGTAAAAACCAAACCATACTTGCAAGAATTATTAGAGGGATTCCTTTGGTCTGAGAACAAACAACATCATGCCACACCCTGAATCTAGGAGGCAAGATTGTACCAGCCAGATACCAACCTAGGAAATAAACTCTCAAGGACTGTCCAAAACCAAAACAACTGCAACAGGGAACCGGAGAGGTTAGTCTGTAACTGACAACAACATCAGAACAGTAAAAGAGGGAATAAAGAGTACAGGTATAGAACTTTCTAATGGAGAGGAAGGCAAGGCAATACCAATAATAGACTGGTTCAAACCTAGGAAGATAGGGGGAAATTTGAAGGTAACCACAAAGAAAGTTAACCAACCTATTCATCAAAATAAAGAAGAAAAACATAAAGTCTCAATAAAAACAAAATCTACAAAAACAAATGAAAAAGAAATCCACAAACAAAAGGAATTCAGCACAGAAGAGTAAGAGGAACAAAGAAAATTTTAGCACCACAAAGAAAAAGAGGAAGCCCCTCAATGAGATGGATTGACACAGTGGCTGAAACAATGGGCTCAAGCATAACAACGATTGTGGGCATGGTTTAGGACCAGGCAGTGTTTCATTCTATTGTACATAGGGTCGCTATGAGTCAGAACCGACTCGATGGCACCTAACAACAGCAATGAATGAATAAACAAAATGTGGTATATCCGTAAAATGGAATATGATATGCTAAAAAAATAAAATAGTATTCATGTTACACCATGAATGAAGATTGAAAACATTATGCTTTAATTATTTTTTATCATGATTCTTCTAAGTTATCAATAAAAACAGAATACAATCTCTCTCTGTGGTTCACTAGGCATTTTCCTTGAACTAAATGCTTTTTCATTTGTCATCACTTTTTATTCATGTGTCTTTTGCCAGCTTTGAATACATTTGCTTATTATGATTCATGCTAATATTAACATCATCCTACATGCAAAATCCCTTGCTATCCAATTAAGCCCTAACTTCATGTTTATTTTCCGCTTTTAAGAGTGTGATAATACTCTTCTATTCCAGTCTGACACCAGAATTTATGTCCAATTTGAACAATATGTATTCTTAGAATTTGCTATTGTTATGAAGATAACTGGTCTTAGATCTTAAAATCACAGTGCTTGAAAGTAACTCCAGATTATCTTGACCACATCTTTATTTTTGTCTTGGTTTTTATCTCCTGCCTCATTTCCATGGAAGGAGATTCTTTCTGCTGTATGATCTGAGAGCTAACAATTGTACACGTGGGATGTTCCATTCTCTAGAGTGGTGGAGAGCAGGTATCTCATTTCTTTTAATATTCTTTTGTAGATGTGTGTATTTTTTATTTATAACCCAGACATCAGTTCACTATGATAAGTAACCCTGACTTCATTTTATTTGTCAGTAAAAAGACAAAACATAAACAAAAATAGATACTCAGATGTGTAGGATTAAATTAAGCAACTATTTCATGCAACGTAATATTCAGAATAACAGCTAACACTTATGGCAATTGTAAGAAATTTATGTGCCCTTTATCATTAAACATTCACAGTAGTCCTTTGAGGAAGTCTTATTAGTATCTCCATTTTGCAACTAGGGATGTTGAGTCATGGAGTGAATTAATTGCTTAAAGTTACACAGCAATTAAATACATTTTTAAAACAGAACATGAAGATGGACAAAGAAAACTGAAAACATAGAAAATAACTGAAGGAGAAATCAGATAATTGACTTTTTTCCTGCTGATTCTTTTAAGTATAAGAACATTTTCAAATATAAACAGAAAAGAAAGTATAACTAACCCCATCTACCCATGATCCAGCCTCAACAACCATCAACTCACCACCAGCTTTGCTTCATTAATACTATCTTTTACTCACACTCCCTTGAATATTTTTAAGCAAATCTCAGAGACCATTCATATCCTACAATTTTTCCATAAATATTTATTGGTGTTGTTGTTAGGTGCCATCCAGTCAGTTCCAATTCGTAGCAACCCTATGTACAACAGAACGAAACACTGCCCAGTGCTGTGCCATTCTCACAGTTGTTGTTATGTTTGAGCTCATTGTTGCAGTCACTGTTTCAATCCATCTCCTTAATGGCCATCTTCTTTTTCACTCACTCTCTACTTTACCAAGCATGGTATTTTACCAGTCCTTCTCCAGGGACTGATCCCTCCTGATAACATGTGCAAAGTATGTGAGACGTAGTCATGGTATATTCAATACTCTTCGCCAACACTGTAATTCAAAGGCATCAGTTCTTCTTTGGTCTTCCTTATTCATCATCCAGCTTTCGCATGCCTATGAGGTGTTTGAAAAACATCTATTATGTACTTCTAAAAAATAGAGACTTTTAACGTAAACTCAGCTTTCTTATAATTTATGAAGTGAACAATACTCCTTTAATATCACGAAGTACCTGGTTAGTGTTCACAATTTCCAGATAGTTTTTTTTTTTTTAATAATATCACTTTTTTGATGAAGGTTTACACCACAGTTTAGGCTCCCGTTCAGCAATTTCTATGCAATTTGTTCAGTGACATTGGCTACGCTCTTCACAATGTGTGAACGTCCTTATCTTTTCCGTTCTGGTTGTTCCTCAGTTCATTCTTCTGGCAGTTCGAGTCGATATCCAAATAAAATCCCTACTTTGCATTTGTTTAATATGCCTCTTAATCTCTAAGATTCCCTTACAATCTTTGTTTGTTTTTGCAACTAAGTTGATCAAGAAGCCACTTCCTGTAGACAATCTGTATTTTGTCTTTTGCCTCACAAATGGTGTATTTCAACAGGTCCCTCTACACCCTGTTCTTTGTGTGCTTTCTGTAACTCATATTGGAGACTTGGTCACATTGGAGTGGGAAGCTTTGGCAAGAATGCGTCATAGGTTGTGTGGATCTTCAAAATGAAAAAATATTGTTTTTTTCTAGAGAACTGAGAATACAAACAAGGAAAACATATCTACTGTCCATATCAATTAAGATTAAACATAAGAATGAATAGAGAAGAAAATCTTCCCTGCAATTTAACATCCAAGACAAACTCCAGAATGCAGAGGAGACCAGGAGAAGATTAAATTAAAAAAAAAAAAGAAAAGAAAAAATATTTCCCTGAAGCTCAGTTAGAGTTTATTGGACCAATCAACACGGATAAAGCACTGTCCAAGCCTTAATTTGAAATCTTTCAAACTGACTCACAAGTTACAAATAGGTACGCTTTGTTCTCTCTTCCTTCGTGGTTTGTTTTCCAACGTTCACTTACCAGAGTTAAACCAGTATCATTTGTCACACACTTCTCCATGACCCTGTTTAATTCCTATAAAAGGGAGCATGAAATCAACTCTGAAAAGTAGTAACGGGTGTTGGCAAAGAAGCCATCCCAAGCTTTCATGAAGAAGGAAAAGTCTAGAGAAAGAGGATTTTGCTCACAGCATCACAAAATGAAGGTTATTTTTTTAACTTTCTGAAAAACTATAGAACAAAGGAAACCTCTTGCCACTTATTTTAAATCCAGTTGTGCAGAGTGGATTCCAAGAGAGAGAACCATTTGTCCTAAGTTTTGTAACTTCCTGTCTTCACCCCTAGGAGAGGTGCAGCCTCCATTTGTGGCTTCCCTGTCTCTGCTTAACTCTTTATGGTTTAATATGCACAGTCATCCTTTGAGGGAGTACTGTTATTATCTCTATTTTTGCAGCTAGGGAACTGAGGCACAGAAGTGATTGCTTCCTCAAAGTCGCATAGCCATTAGCTACAAATTTTCCATCTATGTGAGACAGCAAGATAACAGGGAGATGGAAGGAAAGCACAATCCAGGTAAAAAAACACCCTTGCAGTATGGATTCCTTTTGTGTCATGAAATTCATCCCTCTTCCAGTCTAGATTTCATCGTCACTATGTCAATGCAATCTCCTTGCTAAGTGTATTGGCAAGACATAGATTCCCAAGCAGGTCGCTATGGGAACGCTTCCTTCAGATCACCACTTCATTCTTTAATCTGTATTCTTTATATTGGAAGATGGCCTTCCATCTTAACCTTGCCTTTTTATTCCCTTTAGGGAAAGCTTGCCTTTTCAATGGGATGAGGCTCTGTGGTATGTGAATCTGATTAGCCATGAAAAAGTAAAATTTGTATTTCAATTACTTACCCTAAGGACATCAGAGGACCAAGGGGATCTCAGAGTTAGAGCGACCTACAGTTTTGATGGAATTTATAATGAGAATCATAGCCCAAGACGTGGTATTCCTCTTCATCCAGAAGTAGAAAAGCTACTTGATACGATAAAAATAGTACAGTCTTTTAGGTCAGAGAGGCCAGGTCTGATTCTCGGATGGACCACTTTACTGGCCTCGTGATTTTGCCATATATCTTACTCCAAGAGCATTTCCTCAAAAGTGAAATATAAAAATAAAACTTATTTTTCAGGAAGGATATTACTATTCCTGTTTTTAGTGCAACCTTCAAGGGTGTGGCCTGAATGATGACACTGATCTTCATATGTGAACCTGCCACATGCAGATAGGACAGACACTACAGGAGAGTACTACTTCACCATGGTTTTAATATGCACGTCTTTGATAACTGAACACATTTCCAAAGCTCACTGTCCATTAATTATTCAGCTTTTGTGAGTTGCCGATTCACATGCTTTTGCTTGTTGGTCTGCTCTACATATATTGTGTTGATTTCTAACTGGTCAATTTTATAGGAAGGATATTAACTTATTACCATATAACTTGAATATTTTCCTAATTTTTTGCATACCTAATGTAATACAGGGTCACTATGAGTCGGAATCAACTCAATGGCAATGGGTTTGAGTTCTTTTTGGTTAATGTGCTATGGTGAGGCTTTTTGAAACAATCCAATAAATATTTGGTAATCAACACATGCTTTATTGTTTTTTAATTTATGTGAGCATAAACTTGCAAAACTCTAAGATCACATTAATTACATATAAAATAGAATGTATACAATATAATACATATACTGCCAGTTTTTACTTCACATAGCAGAGCAGGATCATAAAAATGACCACACAAGCTGAAAATGGACAAAGTGATATTAACAATCTATAGGGAAATTACAATTGCTCTGTTATGTTTAAAATTTTTTTTGTCAAAATATTAAAAACTCCCTTACTGCTGGTTATAAGTGTATGTTTTTGTTAGTTGTTGTGAAGTCAATTCTGGTTCATGGTGACCCCAAGTGCACAGAGTAGAACTGCTCCATAGGGTTTTCAAAGCTGTGACCTTCCTGAAGCAGATCACCAGGGCTGTCTTCCAAGGTGCCTCTGGATGTGTTCAAGCAGCCAGCCTTTTGGCTAGTGGTCAAGTGCTTAATCATTTGCTCTACCAAGGGCTCCTTTTATATCTGTACAGGGAAATGAAAAAGAAAAAAAAAAAGGTAACGCTAACATTTACTTAAAAAAGTACACTGCAATTTAAAATATTAGAAATATTGAGAATTAAATTTCTTATTTCTTGGTAAAAACTTACCAAAAGCAGTTTGAGCGGTGTTTACCTTCTTTTGTTATCCATCTTGTGACACAGACCCCAATTCTTTGATGGGGCAAGACTAGTTTTTACATTTCGGTTTGTCCAGCTCTTTTTCTTGCTGTGAGGATTGGCGCTCTCTAGAGCTCTCTGAGCTGAAGCCAGAGCCCTCGCCCAGACTGCATGCGCCACTTCCCTGCTGCGCCCTGTGACAGGCAGAGATGGTGATGTGGACACTGAGCACAGTGGGATGAAAGTGCTGAGGTACTGCTTGTAATCAGACAAAAGATAAATATCTGGGGATAAATAAATTGTGATAAAGCTGTAGGAGGGACCACTGTAAAGAAGTTTGTTGTTATTAGTTGCCATCGAGTCAATTCCGACCCAGGGTGACCCCACGTATGCACAGTAGAACTGCTCCATAGAGTTTTCAAGGCTGTGATCTTTCAGAAGCAGGCCTGTCTTCCGAGGTATCTCTGAGTGGGTTTGAACCGCCAACGTTTCAGCTAGTAGTTGAGCACTTAACCATTTGCACCACCCAGGGACTCGGTGTAAAGCTGTTAAATGAATAAGATATGTTAATATGTGTATACAATTGATAAACCTTAGAAGGCCAACTTTGAGCACAAAAACAATGATGCAGAAAGGTACTGCAATAAGAGAACATTTGCAATATGTTTTGAAACAAATAAAGCGATACTGCTTTTTTTTTATGTAGATACCTGTATAAAACCAAACCAAACCCTTTGCAGTCAAGTTGGCCCCCAAATCATGGCAACCCCATATGTTACAGAGTATAACTGTTCCTTGGGTATAGTTGGCTGTAATCTTTACAGAAGTAGATTGCCAGGCCTTTTCTCTGTGGCACCTCTGGGTGAGTTCCTATTGCCAACTTTTACCTTGTTAGTCAAATGGAAAACATTTGTACCACCTAGGGCCCTTAAACCAAAAACCAAACCCATAGCCATCAAGTCGATTCCAACTCATAGTGACCCTATAGGACAGAGTAGAACTGCCCCATAGAGTTTCCAAGGAGTGCGTGGTACCTATACAATAGTAAAAATATATAAAACATATACATTTATATTATATAAATATATACCATATATATTACATATAAATATGTACATCGTTTTGAAATATATAAATACCATATATTTCTAAATAATATATATAAATATTATATAATTCATAAATAAATAGTAAGGACCGGAGGGTTATACTCAACTAACTCATAAGTTCTGTAAAATGAATTTATGGAATTTCATGCATCTTTCAAGACTGAATTAATTTCCAGGCAATAGAATACTAAGGAGGAGATGACATTGACTTTACAACCCTCCAGCCATAACTCGAATACCCAGAGAGTTCATATTTTTCTTTTTTCACATTTTTGGTTAAGCTTGGAAGTCTCCATAGTCTTACGCCATTCCCTGTCTCAACCAAAACCACCAGTCTCGTTCCTGACTACTGTCCCTACGAGTAACCTATATACCTCCCACCAGTGAGACTACACCGTTACTTAACACCAGTCCCTCCGAATGGAACACATTCCTTCCCACAACCGACAACTGACTCTTCCCTTCCATCTTTTGGGGCCCTGGTGTTGCAGCGTTTAAGCGTTTGCCTGCTAAACAAAAGGTGGACAGTTCAAATCCACCAGCTGCTCCTTGGAAAACTTATGGGGCATTCTGCTCTGCCCTATAGTGTCACTATTAGTTGGAATCAACTCGACAGCAACGAGTTTGGTTTTTTTTTTTTCCTCCATCTGTCAGAATGCATTTCTTATGTTTGATCTTTTACAAAACGTTCTCTATTTTCTTCCCAGTAAGTATATTTCCTTCCTTTGGAACATTAGAAGATTTGTTTATACCTCCTGCTTTCTTCTCCTTTGTTTGATAATGAATTTCCTAATTTATTTTTATGAGCTCTTATACGAGATACGTCACAGAAAAGCAGCCCATTTGGATGGCCCCCTCCCTCGCCTGTTTTGTCTCTTTATGCCCTGAGGAAATGCCTTGTTCAATGCTTGATGGTTGTCATTGACTCTTTCATGTTTAATTTAACCATCAGTTCCCGTTGAGTGGACTCTAACTCATGATGACTCCGTATGTGTCAGAGTAGAACCGCTCTCCATAGGGTTTTCAAAGGTTGTGACCTTTCGTAAGTAGATCAACAGGTCTTTCTCTGGGAGCCTCCAACCAGCAGTTAGCAGCTGATTATGTTAATTGTTTGCATTACCCAGGGTCTCCTTCATCCACTTTGGCCTCTACTGTTCAACACAGAACACTGGAAAGAAAATCTGAGCAAAACAAACTCAATTCTGCACTACGGGTTTTTGTGATCCCACATTGTACTAAAAGTTAAAAAAAAAAATCCAAATTTATAATTGTGTGCAACGATGGACTTGACGACTCCTACATTTTAGGGAAAAATATTTGTATACAGAAACAGATACAAGAAGTTTTTAAATTTTATAAGTGATATCATATGGGTTTTATTTTTTTTATTTTGATTTGAGAAAACTCCATTTGCTCCATTTCATGGCACTTCATTTACATGATATTTCACCTTCGAACAGATAAGAAGTAATGTGCATGAGAAAAATGTTGGAACCATTTCTGACTTGGTTTCTGTTTAATGTTAAAGGTATGAAATAGGAGGCAATTTCAACTTCTTTCTCTCACACTCACACATCCCAGATTGTCAGTTTAGGCTCAGGTCCCAGCTCCACTGTAAATTCAAGCTGACTTGGGAAGCCTCTGGACCATTGCAGTGTTCTTTCCATCCAATTTGCAGTAACATTCATGCCTAAGGACCTTAGCCTGCAAAAGCTAATTTGGGATGGATGTGACAGGAATCCTGAGATTTTGCTGGGAATAAGAACTAAAACATGCAATAGAAGCTAAGAGTGAAAAAGATAAAGGCAATATTTATTTCCCTCTACTGCCTCCACGCTATAAAAAAAAACCTCGTGCTATACCTAGTTTTATTTTTTCTTCATATTTAGTTTATTACTAATAAAGCTTTATTTCTGCCATATATTTTCTTTAAATATTTATTTTTGAGAGTTGCAATCAACTGAAAATATATAAATACCAGAGTGGCAGTGGAGTGCAGTAATTAGCATTGGCTATGGAGTTTTTTTTTTTTTAATGGAGTACTGGTGGTGCAGTGGTTAAAGCAAACGACTGCTAACAGAAAGGTGGGTGGTTCGAAACCACCAGTAGCCCCTCGGGAAAAACACATGGCAGTCTGTTTCTTAGAGATTTACAGCCTTGAAAACCCTATGGGGTTGCTATGAGTCAGAATTGACTTGATGGCAGTGGGTTTTGGGGTTTATGAAATACTTATTCAATCGGTATGATGAGCAAATAATCCAAGAAGCTGGACTACATGAAGAAGAACGCACATCAGGATTGGTGAAGACTAATTAACAGCCTGCAGTCGGCAGATGGGACAACCTAGCTTGCTGAAAATGAAGCGGACTTGAAGCACTTACTGATGAAGATCAAAGACCACATCCTTCAGTATGGATAAACATCAACATAAAGTAAACAAAAATCCTCACAAATGGACCAGTAAGCAACATCGTGATAAATGGAGAAAAGACTGAAAGTGTCAAGGATTTTACTTTACTTGGATCCACAATTAACACCCATGGAAGTATTAGTTAAGAAATAAAAAAAATGTATTGCATTGGGCACATCTGCTGCAAAAGACCTCTTTAAAGTGTTAAAATGTCACCTTGAGGACTAAGGTGTGCCTTACCCAACACACGATATTGTCAGTTGTCTCACATGCATGCAAAAGCTGGACAATGAATAAGGAAGACCAAGGAAGAATTGACGCTTTTGAATTATGCTGTTCGCAAAGAATATTGAATATACCATGGACCGCCAGAAGAATGAACAAGTCTGTCTTGGAAGAAATACAACCGGAGTGCTATTTGGAATTGAGGATGGCAAGGCTTCCTCTCACCTATTTTGGACATGTTATCTGGAGGGACCAGTCTCTGAAGAAGGACATCATGCTTGATAAAGTAGAAAGACAATGAAAAAGAGGAAGACACTTGACTAGATAGATTGACACACTGGCTGCAACAATAGGCTCAGGCATAACAATGATTGTGAGGATGGCCCAGGACCGGGCAGTGTTTCTTTCTGTTGTGCACAGGGTGACTGTGAGTCAGAGCCAACTTGATGGCCCCTAACAACAGCAATGGGGTAAGACAATGAATGCAACAACATTCCTTTTCAATTTGACATTCCCAGCATAGTAGATCATATGACTGTGTGATTCAAAATGGCCAATAGCAGTCCATTTCAGCTCACGAATGCCTAGGGTATCCATCTTTGTGTGGTTCATTTCATTTTTGACGACTTCCAATTTTCCTAGATTCATACTGCCTGTATTTCATGTTGTGATTATTAATGGATGTTTTCAGTTGTTTCTTCTCATTTTGAGTCCTGCCTCAGCAAATGAAGGTCCCAAAAGCTTGACTCCAGCCATATCACTAAGGTTGACTCTACTTTGAGGAGGCAGCTCTTCCCCAGTAATATTTTGAGTAACTTCCAATCTGAGGGGTTCCAATCTGAGGTTCCAATGTGGGTTCCAATCTGAGGGGCTCATCTTCCTGTGCTGTATCAAACAATGTCCCACTGCTATTTGTAAGGTTTTCATTGGCCAAGTTTTTCAGAAGTAGACTTCCAGGTCCTACTTCCTAGTATGTTTTAATCTGGAAGCTCCGCTGAAACCTTTCCATCATGGGTGACCCTGGTAGTATGTGAAATACTGGTGGTATAGCTTCCGGCATCACAACTAGATGCAAGCCACAATGGTACAACAAACTGAAAGACACGTGGTCTATCATGGTCTCATATGCTGGAAATGACAAGTTGAAGGGGAATGGCATCACATTCATCCTCAAAAAGAACATTTTAAGATCTATCCTGAATTACAATGCTGTCAGTGATAGGATAATATCCATATGCCTACAAGAAGGACCAGTTAATAAGGCTATTATTCAAATTTATCCACCAACCACTAATGCCAAAGATGAGGTAATTGAAGATTTTTACCAATTTTTGCAGTTTGAAATTGATCATACATGCAATCAAGATGCATTAATAATTATCAGTGATTGCAACGTGAAAGATGGAAACAAAGAAGAAGGATAAGTAGTTGGAAAACACAGCCTAAGTGATTGAAATGACATTGGAGAACACATGATAGAATGCTGCAAGACCAAACACTTCTTTGCAAATACCATTTTCAACCACATAAACTGTGACTATATACATGGGCCTCACCAGATGGAACACACAGGAACCAAATCGACTACATCTGTGGAAAGAGAAGATGGAGAAGCTCAATGTCATCACTGAGAACAAGGCCAGAGGCCAACTGTGGAACAGACCGTCAATTGGTCAGATGCAAGTTCTTGTTGAAGCTGAAGAAAATTAGAGCAAGCCCACAAAAGCCGAAATATGACCTTGAGTATATCCCACTTGAATTTAGAGACCATCTTATCTTAAGAACAGAGTTGACTCATTGAACACTAATAACCAAAGACCAGACAAGCGGTGGAATGACATCAAGGACATCATACATGAAGAAAGCAAGAGGTCATTAAAAAGCCAGGAAAGAAAGAAGAGACAAAAATCAATGTCAGAAAAGACTGAAACTTGCTCTTGAACATAGAGTAACTAGAGCGAAGGGAAGAAATGATGAAGTAAAAGAGCTGAACAGAGGATTTCAAAGGGTGGTTCAAGTAGACAAACTAAAGTATCATAATGAAATGTACAAAGACCTGGGATTAGAAAACCAAAAGAGAAGAACATGCTCTGCATTTCTCCAGCTGAAAGAACTGAAGAAAAAAATCAAGTCTTGAGTTGCAATATTGAAGAAGTCTATGGCGAAAATATTGAATGATACAGGAAGCACCAAAAGAAGATGGGAGGAATACACTGAGTCACTGCACCAAAAAGAATTGGTCAGGGTACAGCCATTACAGTAGGTAGCATATGATCAAGAACCGATGGTACTGAATGAAGAAGTTCATGCTGCACTGAAGGGAATGGCACAAAAAAAGGCTCCAGGAATCAACAGAATACTGGTTGAGATGCTTCGAAAATGAATACTGCACTGGAGGTGCTCACTCGTCCATGTTCAAGAAATCTGGAAGACAGCTACTTGGCCAATTGACTGGAAGAGCTCCATATTTGTGCCCATTCCAAAGAAAGGTTATCCAACAGAATGTGGAAATTATCATTAATTTCACACACAAGTAAAATGTCACTAAAGATTATTCAAAAGCAGTTGCAGCAGTGCATCAACAGGGAGCTGCCAGATATTCAAACCAGATTCAGAACAGAATGTTGAACAGGAGATATCAATCCTGATGTCAGATGGATCTTAGCTGAAAGCAGAGAATAACAGGAAGATGTTTAGCTGTGTTATATGAATTATGCAAAGGCATTTGATTATGTGTATCAAACAAATTATAGATAACATTTCGAAGAACGGGAAACCCAGAACACTTAATTGTGCTCACGAGGAACCTGTACTTAGACCAAGAGGCAGTCATTGAAATAGAACAAGGGGATACTGAGTGGTTTAATGTCAAAAAGGTGTGTGTCAGTGTTGTATCCTTTCACCATACCTATTCAATCTGTATGCTGAACAAATAATCCAAGAAGCTGGACTACATGAAGAACATGGCACCAGTATTGGAGGAAGACTTATTAACAACCTTAGATATGCATATGACACAACCTTCCTTGCTGAAAGTGAAGAGGACTTGAAGCACTTGCTGATGATGGACAAAGACAATAGCCTTCCATATGGATTCCACCTCAACATAAAGAAAACAAAAATTCTCAGAACTGGACCAATAAGCAACATCATGATAAACAGAAAGACTGACGATATCAAGGATTTCATTTTACCTGGATCCAAAATCAATGCCCATAGTAACAGCAGTCTAGAAATCAAATGACATATTGCATTGGGAAATGTGCTGCAAAATTCCTCTTTAAAGCGTTAAAAAGCAAAGATGTCACTCTGGGGATTACAGTACGACTGACCTAATCCATGGTATTTTCAAGCTTCATATGCAGGTGAAAGGTAGACAACGAATAGTGAAGACTGAAGAAGAATTGACACCTTCGAATTATGGTGTCGGCAAAGAATATTGAATATACCATGGCCTGCCAGAAGAACAAACCAATCTGTCTTGGAGGAAGTACAGCCAGAATGCTCCTTAGAAGTAAGGATGGTGAGACTTCATCTCACATACTTTGGACATGTTATCTGGAGGGACCAACCCTTGGAGAAGGACATCATGGTTGGTAAAGTAGAGGGTCAGTGAAAAATTGGAAAACCCTCAACAGGCTGGATTGATACAGAGCCTGCAAGAATGAGTTCAAGCATAACAATGACTGTGAGGATGGCGCAGGACTGAGCAGTGTTTTGTTCTGTTGTCCACTGGGTTGCTATGAGTGAGAACTGACTGAATGGCACCTAACAACAACAACAACATGGAGTAAGAGTGGTCCCTGGGTGTTACAAATGGCTTAAGCTTAACTACTAATCTAGAGGTTGGTGGTTCAAACCCATCCAGCAGTGCTGAGAAAGAAAGACCTGTTGATCTGTTTCAGTAAACTTTGTAGCCAAGAAAACCCTATGCAGCAATTTTATTCCATAACACATGTGGTCAACATGAGTCAGAATTGATTCCCTAGCAATGTTTTTTTGATTTTGTTTTTATTGAGTAAGAAACATAAATTCGAGTCTATGATCACACACATGTTCTCACACACACCCTGGATCACAAACTATAAGGATAATCCAAATCCTTTTCTGTAAGTTATTGTACATACCCATCCATCCCCGTACAATAAGTCCAGTTTATCCCATCAAGATTTTTCAGGGTGTTTTAGCTATCTGGTGCTGCTATAACAGAAGTACCACAAGTGGAAGCTTATACTCTCACAGCCTAGTAGGCGAGAAGCCCAAATCCAGGGCATGAGCTCCAGAGGAAGGCTTTCTCTTTTTGCTCTGGGGGAAGGTCTTTGCCATTAATCTTCCCCTGGACTAGGAGCTTCTTAGCAGAGGGACCCCCAGTCCAAAGATATCCTCTGCTCCTGGTGCTGCTTTCTTGGTGGTATGAGGTCTCCATGTCTCTCTGGTTGCTTCTCTCTTTTATATCTCAAAAGAGATTGGCTTTAGATAAAACCTAATCTTATAGATAGGGTCCTGCATCATTAACATAATTGCTTCTAATCCTGTCTCATTATCATAGAGGTAAGATTTACAACACAGAGGCAAATCACATCAGATGACAAAATCGTGAACAATCACACAATACTGGGAATCATGGCATAGACAAATTGATAAACATTTTTGGAGAACACAATTCAATCCATGACGCAGGGCCCATCTCACATTCCTGTTACCAGGCACAGAGCAGACACCTTTAGTTGCCACAGGTGCCCTTGGCTCCTTCGAAACAATCCAAGGTTTCTTCCAGTTTTCATGGCTCTGTAGATGGAGGCAGAATAACTTATTTCCCAAACACCTTAAGAACTGTGAACTCTGCCCCCTCCTGTATTCTTATGACTAAAAATAAAGGAAAGGAAGGAGAAGAATTGGGCTGTTGTTTGAACTGTAGGCTTCCAGGAAAGCATTGCTGTTTTATCAGATGCAAGTGCCTTATATTAACTGTGACAGAAGTTGCATGTCCTGAGCCAAAGGAGAAAATAAATGCTTATTATCAGACTGTAAAGCTAAAAACCAAAGGCAAGGAATAGGAAACATGGAGACAGAAACCCGTGGAAGAAGGCAATGAATGCCATGGTGCACAGTAAATCTATGCACATCCACATTCATAAAAATCAAAGTGACTCAACCAGGTGGGTATTCTGGATTTGTTCTTGTTCCACGTCAGCATTTTATCTGAAGAAATGGACAGAAACTAGGATAAGGTTTATCCAAGTTACTAACTCTTCAAATGTATACTCTCTGGTCCCTCAGTAGTTCCTAGCTTGATGTTCTTAACTTTTTCAGATAAGAACAGAATTACTCTGGAAACTCTCTGATTATATGAATAAAGAGATGGCTAAACTACTTAACTATGGATTGCCAGAAGAACAAACAAATCAGTCTTAGAAGAAAAATAACCTGAGTGTTCCTTGGAAGTGAGGATGAGACTTCGACTAGGTTACTTTGGACATGTCATCAGTAAAGACCAATTGCTAGAAAAGGACATCAAGTTTGGTATAGTAGAGAGTGGGGGAAAATGAAGAAAGCCATCAGTGAGATGGATTCACACAATAGCTACAAGAATGGACTCCAATATCATAAAGATGGCACAGAACGGGGCAGTGTTTTATTCTGTTATATATAACGTCTCCATGACTTGGAGCCAACCCAATGACACCTGTCAAAAACACAGTACTTAACACACATCATATATTGTGTACTTTAAAAAATTGGAATGACTCTGCCATGTTTGGGGATGCTTGTAGAACAGTCTGGACAGGGGCAACTGTAGTCCTCAATTAATAACTAGTCAGATCCAGGGCATTCTAAGTATTACACACAGAAAAGTACAGTGTTGCAACTACCCTATTGGAACCAACAAACGTGTTCTAAGAAACATCTAAACCAATCAGGCCTCTATGATTCTCCTAGTTCTAGATAGCCTTTGGACAACTTGCAGTTTTCAAGAACTTTAAAACAAACCAATCTTTAGGTTCCATGTGTAAAGACGTAAAGGTTGAACATATGCCTAAATATCTGCCACACATGGGCAGTTAGCTCTAGCAATAATTTTCCAAAACGCACAGAAACATGAAGCATGACAAACACACTAAGGATATAAACTAGAGTAACCATGCACTTGATCCTAATCAGCATGCTTATAAAAGTGAAAAGCAGTACTATTCATAATTATGCAAAAACAGGTATAAACTGTGTCCATTCTGGGTAAACTAGGACATATGATCATCTTAACATAACTAGGTTTGACCATGTGGTATATATAAGAAAGTCATGGAGGTGAGGCTGGGTTCAGGTAGAGCTAAATTATGGACAGTCTTGACTGCTAGTCAAAGCTATTTGGCCTTTCTTCATAGTTGTTGGGGAACTGTTCCACATAGCTATTAATTTGACGGACTAGGTACCATATCAATGTTCTCTTTTTTATAAATAGAAATTTTAAGTGCAAATATATTCTTCGTCATTCATACCAAGGAGCATTTTGGTCCTCTCAGGCTGAGTCTCTCTAAGAGTTTATGTTGCAGTTTCCTTGAAAAATAAAAGACAGGCTCTGTCAATACACTTCAAAAGTTATTTACCACCTATTGAGTGCATTGATAATTACTGGTGATTGGAATGTGAAAGTTGGAAATGAAGAAGGATTGGTAGTTGGAAAGTATGACCTTGGTGATAGAAACGACCCCGGAGATCACATGACAGAATTTTGCAAGACCAAGGACTTATTCATTGCAAATACCTTTTTTCAATAACATGAATGGCAACTATACACGTGGACCTCACCAGATGGAATGTGCAGGAATCAAATTGACTACATCTGTTGAAAGGGATGATGGAAAAGCTCAATATCATCAGCCAGAACAAGACCAGAGGCTGACTGCAGAACAGGCCATCAATTTCTTCTATGAAAGTTGAAGTTGAAGCTGAAGAAAATTTTAAAAAGTCCACGAGAGTCAAAATACAATGTCTTGAATGTTGAGTAACTAAAGCAAATGGAAGAAATGATGAAGTAAAAGAGCTGATCAGAAGATCTCAAATGGCAGCTTGAGAAGATAAAGTAGGATATTATGATGAAATGTGCGAAGATCTGGAGTTAGAAAACCAAAAGGGTAGAACACACCAGGCATTTCTCAAAGCTGAAAGAACAAGACAAAATTCAAACCTCAAGTTACCATTTTGAAGAATTCTATGGACAAAATTCCTGATTCCATGTGAAACCAGGGATATCATTGGTAATGTCAGATGAATCCTGGCTGAAAGCAGAGAATACCAGAAAGATGTTTACCTGTGTTTTGTTGACTATGCAAAGGCATTTGACTGGGTGGATCATAACAAATTATGGTTAACATTGTGAAGAATGGGAATTCCAGAACACTTAATCGTGCTCTTGAGGAATCTGTACATAGATGGAGAGGCAGTCATTCTCACAGAACAGGGGGATACTGCATGGTTTAAAGTCAAGAAAGGTTTGTGTCAGGGTTACTTCCTTTTCCCATACATATTCAATCTGTACACTGAGCAAATAATCCGAGAAGCTGGCCTATATGAAGAGAACATGGCATCAGGATTGGAGGAAGACTTATTAACCACGGGCATTATGCAGATGACACAACCTCGAGTGCAGAGAATGAAGAGGATTTGAAGCACTTACTGATAAAGATCAAAAACTATAGCCTTCAGTATGAATTACACCTGAACATAAGGAAAACAGAAATTCTCACAACTTGACCAATAAGCAACATCATGATAAATGGAGAAAAGATTGAAGTTGTCAAGGATTTCGTTTTACTTAGATCCACAACCAATGCTCACAGAAGCAAACCAAAAAAACCAAACCTGTTGCCATCAAGTCAATTCCAATTCATAGCAACCCTATAGGACAGAGTAGAACTACCCCCATAAAGTTTCCAAGGAGCACCTAGGCGGATTTGAGCTACTAACCCTTTGGTTAGCAGGCATAGCACTTAACCACTACACCAGCAGGGTTCCCAAGTTTTTCTCATGGAAGAAAAAAAAAAAAAAATCAAAGGACACATAGCATTGGTCAAATCTGCTACAAAAGACCTCTGTAAAGTGTTAAAAAGCAAAGATGTCACCTTGAAGACTAAGGTGCCCCTGATACCCAAGCCATGGTGTTTTCGAGCTCCTCATATGCATGCAAAAGCTGGGCAATAGATGAGAAAGACTGAAGAATTGTTGCCTTTGAATTACAATGTTGGCAAAGAATATTGAATACACCATAGACTGCCAGAAGAACTAACAAATCTGTCTTGGAAGAAATACAGCCAGAATGCTCCCTGGAAGCGAGGATGGTGAGACTTTGTCTCACAGGCTGTGGACATTTCATCAGGAGGGACCAGTCCCTGGAGAAGGACGTCGTGCTTGGTAAGGCAGATGGTCAGTGAAAAAGAGGAAGACCCTCAAAGAGATGGATCGACACTGTGGCTGCAACAATTGGCTCTAACATAACAACTATTGTGAGGATGGTGCAGGACCAGGCAGAGTTTCATTCTGTTGTACATGGGGTCACTATGAGTTGGAACTGACTCGATGGCACCTAACAATAACAACAACTGCATGCAATGCTTGGTACCTAGGTAAGAAGAAAAATACAAATGATCATGTCATAGTCCCTGACTTTTGAGGGAAAAAATAATGATTTACATAATCTCATTATGTTTACTGCAACACAGAATAAAGTAAGTTAGATAAGACTGTAGAAGCAGGGTCTCTGTTTTCTGTTCCATTTACTTTTCACTCAAGATGCAATATACAGAGTCCAATAAATTGTTTAGCTGAACTAAATACGTGGAAATTATTTTCATAAATAGGGGCATTAGAAATTGGAATGTAATGCCTTGATTGGACCAAGTGTTTGCAGTCCAGGGCACCCAGTAAAAACCAGCGGTAGATAGTTGATTGAGAAATTGTATTCACCAGTCAGCTTTGTCAAAATGCATTTCCTTCTTGGTTATTTATTTTTCCCATGCTATTAATTTTTTTTTTTCTTATGCAGCCCACAGGATCAACTATTTCTGCACAGGTGTAACCCATTTCCTAACGCTTAGCAATTTAATGTGGGGGAGTTCATTACGCAAGCAATTTTCTGAGAAGTAAAATAGGCTGCAAAGACAGTGGAGCTGAGTGTTTCTAAGCAGTGTGTGTGAAAATGCATGAGATCCTTGTACCTTTGGGGACAGCAAGATAAACATACGTGTCATCTGAAATTATACCTGTCAAAATATAATGATACAGCACACATGGATTTCTAGACTATGATACTTAGCTTTTCTTTTTTTAAAATACTGTTCTAATCCCCTGAAATTAAAATTTCAAAGCTTAGTCATGCTTCTAGTTACCAAAAAAAAACAAAATAAAAAAGTGGAAACATGTCATTATCATTACAAATTAAACAAATGAGGTATGTCCCAAATACAACAGAGTTATTTACATAAATTTGAATATCTAAAGCCTGAAGAACTGACTAAGGAAGAGCGTAGCTATACCCTAGGTATATTTCAAAATAGATCTTAGTCTCGTCCTCTCAAAATGTAGATATTAATAAGGGATTTCATGGCATTTATAAGATAACACATTAAATGTGGTATCTTCAGTTCAAATCATTGCATCCGAGGTATGCACCGAATAAATGGGAATTTTAAAGTTCCCAGTTGGAAATTGGGCATCCTTCAAAGTCTCGTAAGGAAAGTAGATAAGATGGTAACCTAAAAATGTTAGTGTAGTTGTAAAATTTACACTATCAAAGGATACTTCGAGGTCTAGAAGAATCTGGTGACTTTTAACTTAG
This sequence comes from Elephas maximus indicus, assembly GCF_024166365.1. NCBI lineage: Eukaryota > Metazoa > Chordata > Mammalia > Proboscidea > Elephantidae > Elephas > Elephas maximus. Next base: position 13,357,808 of record NC_064826.1, read on the forward strand.
TGATATGTGAGGTTTTGAATAGTCATACAAATTCCTCAGAATATTTACACATTTGATGTACCAGCATCACAGTATATGGGCTTTCTCCGCCACTGCCTTCCATAGGAAGTAATATAGACTAAGAAAGAGACACTAGATTGAGACTGAACAGCAAGTTAATAACAAGAATGAAGACTAGCCTGCAGGTCTCTTGAATCCTGATTTAGGATTCCTTCTATTAGGGGTGTGTGTGTGTGTGTGTGTGTGTGCGTGCGTGTGCGTGTGTGTGTGTATGAGAGAGAGAGCCTTCACATTAAATATTAAAGATCAAACGCTACCTAAAGTCCAGAGAACACAATTAATTCAGCTTTTAGGGATTACAATTTTACTTCCATTCTTGTAGCTAATCAGCTGTATTTTTATTGTTTTCAGTTGTCAAGAATGAGCCCCCGAAACTACTAGAAGAACATAATTTCTCAGTGAGAAATCGATTGATAGCGTCCATCTTCCTTCTCTCTAGTGGTTATGATCAAATCAGTATTTATCATTTAAAATCATCTTCAATATAAAACCCGGTGCCATAGAGATAACGTAAATACAAATGAAAATACTGTTACATGTTTATTAACTCTTCTTTTTAATGACACGCACATACACATGGGCCACTATTATTCACTCTTATCATAGGAAAAAAAAGCCCCAAACAAAATGTTTTTAGAAAGTTTTAAGTAAATGATCGATGAAGTACTTACTGTTACTGTTTTTAGTCAAGCTGATGGAAACGAATTAGTGGCTTTAGACAGAAAATGCCAAACTTCATGGAACTGCCATCACGCACGAACAAGAACAGAGGCGACTCAACAGGCGCGTACACTTCTAACAATAGATTAATTAATGTTCTCAGTGGAATTCTTTCCCCAAAATGATCAGATAAGCAGAGATGTGCCTGATAGTTAGGCTCTTAGTATATGTCTGAACCAGCTGAACCTACCTTGATAAGCTTGGCCTGAATTCCCCACTGCCTTCAGTGGGGTGGATGTCTGCGACTTTCTACCATTCCTGGTAAAGAAAAAGCCAATTCTGCACAAGGTTTATAAAGCTGTATAAACACAGTTTATTAAGCCTTTTGGGGTGAAAGGTGCTATATAAATGTAGATATTAGAGCATTTAATCAAAAGCACCTTTTTTAGATCCTCTAACAAGCTGAATAAACACATATGCAAAAGAACATCGTGTATCACTGCTAGCATATCCATCAAAAAGAGCCAGAGCAAATCTATTTTTGGTAGATTCCATTTGTACAGCCTTAAATTCTAAAGATTTTTTTTTTAATTAATTTTTATTGTGCTTTAAGTGAAAGTTTACAAATCAGGTCAGTCTCTCATACAAAAATTTATATACACCTTGCTATACACTCCTAATTGCTCTCTCTCTGATGAGATAGCACAGTACTTCCCTCCACTCTTTCTCCTTGTGTCTATTCGGGTAGTTTCTAGCCCCCTCTGCCCTCTCATCTCCCGTCCAGAAGGAGATGCCAACATAGTCTCATGTGACCACTTGATCCAAGAAGCTTGTTCTTCACCAGTATTATTTTCCATCCCCTATTACAGTCCAATCCCTGTCTGAAGAGTTGGCTTTGGGAATGGTTCCTGTCCTGGGCCAACAGAAGGTCTGGGGGCCACAGCCTCCAGGGTCCCTCCGGTCCCAGCCCGACCATTAAGTCTGGCCTTTTTAAAAAGAATTTGGGGTCTGCATCCCACTGCTCTCCTGCTCCTTCAGGGTTTCTCTGTTGAGTTCCCTGTCAGGGCAGTCATTGGTTGTGGCCGGGTACCATCTAGCTTTTCTGGTCTCAGGCTGATGTAGTCTCTGGTTTATGTCACTTAGGCTCATAATTATTTTGTGTTTTTGGTGTTCTTCATTCTTCCTTGTTCCAGGTGAGTTGAGACCAATTGATACATCTTAGATGGCCGCTTGCTAGCATTTAAGACCCCAACGCCACTCTCCAAAGTGGGATGCAGAATGTTTTCTTAATAGATTTTATTATGCCAATTGACTTAGATGTCCCCTGAAACCATGGTCCTCAAGCCTCCAACCCTGCTACACTGGCCTTTGACGTATTTAGTGTATTAAGGAAACTTCTTTGTTTTTGGTTTAGTCCATTTGTGTTGACCTCTCCTGTATTGTGTATTGTCTTTCCTCTCACCTAAAATGAAACTTATCTACTATCTAATTAGTGAATACCTCTCTGCCTTCCTCCTACTCTCCCCCTTTTGGAACCATCAAAGAGTATTTTCTTCTCTGCTTAAACTGTTTCTCCAGTTCTTATAATAGTGGTATTATATAATATTTGTCCTTTTGCAATTGACTGATTTCACTCAGCATAATGTCTTCCAGATTTCTCCATGTTATGAAATGTTTCATGGATTCAACATTGTTCTTTATCGATGCGTAGTATTCCATTGTGTGAATGTACCATAGTTTATTTATCCATTCATCCATCGATGGGTACCTTGGTTGCTTCAGTCTTTTTGCTATTGTAAACAGTGCTGCAATGAGCATGGGTGTGTATATATCTGTTCATGTAAAGGCTCTTATTTCTCTAGGATATATTCCAAGGAGTGGGATTGCTGGATCATATGGTAGTTGTATTTCTAGCTTTTTAAGGAAGCACCAAATCGATTTCCAGAGTGGTTGTACCATTTTACATTCCCACCAGCAATGTATAAGTATTCCAGTCCCTCCACAACCTCTCCAACATTGATTATTTTGTGGTTTTTGGATTAATGCCAGCCTTGTTGGAGTGAGATGCAGCCTCATTGTAGTTTTGATTTGCATTTCTCTAATGGCTAATGATCGAGAGCATTTCCTCATGTATCTATTAGCCACCTGGATGCCTTCTTTAGTGAAGTTCCTGTTCATATCCTTTGCCCATTTTTTAATTGGCTTATTTGTCTTTTTGTGGTTGAGTTTTAGCAGAATCATGTAGATTTTAGAGATCAGGCACTGGTCGGAAATGTCATAGCTGAAAACTTTTTCCCAGTCTGTAGGTAGTCTTTTTACTCTTTTGGCAAAGTCTTTGGATGAGGATAGGTGTTTGATTTTTAGGAGCTCCCAGTTATCTGGTTTCTCTTTGGCATTTTTAGTAATGTTTTGTATTCTGTTTATGCCATGTATTAGGGCTCCTAACGTTGTCCCTATTTTTTCTTCCATGATCTTTATTATTTTAGACTTTATGTTTAGGCCTTGGATTCATTTTGAGTTCGTTTTTGTGCATTGTGTGAGGTATGGGTCCTGTTTCATTCTTTTGCAGATGGATATCCAGTTAAGCCAGCACCATCTGTTAAACAGACGGTCTTTTCCCCAATTAACTGACACTGCGCCTTTGTCAAATATCAGCTGCTCATATGTGGATGGATTTATATCTGGATTCTCAATTCTGTTCCATTGGTCTATGTGCCTGTTGTTGTACCACTACCAGGCTGTTTTGACTACTGTGGTGGTATAATACATTCTAAAATCAGGTAGAGTGAGGCCTCCCACTTTGTTCTTCTTTTTCAGTAATGCTTTACTTATTGGGGACCTCTTTCTCTTCCATGTGAAGTTGGTGATTTGTTTCTTCATCTCATTAAAAAATGTTGGGGAGTCAGGGGCCAAGATGGCTGACTAGGTAGAAGCTACCTCGGATCCCTCTTGCAACAAAGACTCAGAAAAACAAGTGAATCGATAACATACATGACAATCTACGAACCCTGACCATCAAACACAGATCTAAAGAGTTGACCTGAGTGACAGAGACTGAGAACGAACAACCACGGGGAAGCAATGACTGCTTTCGGAGCCTGGAGCCAGCGTCCCAGTCAGAAAAGCTTGGTGCCGGGCTTTGGACTGGGTGCAGGGGAGCTGAGCATGGCATCCTGAGGCGGCGCAAACATGGGTCACAGCCCTAGCCCACAGAAGCGACCTCGGGGGAAGCCCAGCCAGTGCACGCAGGCAGCACAGCGATGCGGCTGACAGGCGGAGAAGTCACCGGGAGGCAGCGACTGATTTTGGAGCCTGGAGTGAGGCGTCGCAGCCGGGGAACCTTGGCGCTGGGCTTTGGACTGGGAGCGGAGGAACTGGCCATGGTTTCTGAGACAGCAGTAGCACAGGATGCGGGCCTGACCCTCAGGGGCAATCTCGACCCAGCCAATGCACACAGATTACACACCCCTCGGGAATCTCAGATAAAACACTCATCAACAAACAAGATACATAACTTTGTCTATATTCCAGGGTGCTACTCTCTCCTATTTATCTGAACCCTCCCCTCCCATTCCCAGGCGGCTTCATTAACACTGGAATTTCCTGAGCCAGAGAGTGAAGTTCTCTACAGTATTTCTTTTTTTTTTTTCTTTTGGTCTTTTCCTAATCCATTCTCCTGGACTGAGAGAAGCAGCTACAAAAAACCCAGGGACCAAAAATCCTTCCCTAATTGGACTAAAAATACAGAACCAGCTCCAGCCAAGCATATGAGATCCACAGTCTTGGGCTTTCATCCCTACAGGGAACAAGGTGGCTATTATAATGCAAAGGCATTTCTGATAGGGATCTGACTGTAATTGTTTTAGGGGATTACTGGAAAGACAAGTTTCCCAGGTCTGATATCTCTGCATATTCAACAGAGACCTCACTGACCCACAACAGGGAACTGAGGGCTGAAGCCTCCCCCAGACCACCTAGCCTCCTGCCTTAGGGCTCTAAGGATGGTGACACCTACCAATCTGTAGAGGTACTTGCATTGGGTGCCTAAGGTACAGCTGCAGAGCCCACCCACCAAAGTGCTTTAGGAATAGAGACACACCTACCTCACTGTCACTTGGGGGAAGCCTTTCAGCATCCTGCTCCCCCCGGAATGTGACCCCCTGCTGCTACTAGAATCTGGTGCACACAACTATCACCACTACTCCTCTAGGTGGATAGGTGACAGTCTACACCACACACTTGATGACCCAAAATCAGATTCTACTCAAGAATAGTGAATGGACTCTTAGGCTTATATATCTGGTAACAGCCCAAACCAGCTGGTAATAGGACATAAGTGATTCAAGGGCTACAACAATCAAGACAGTGCAATCTAGTAGCCCATCTACATGTATTGAAAGAAAACAAAACAAGATAGGGCTCCGTGAGCAAATATAAAATAAATCACTACAATATCTTATAGATGGCTCAGAGACAGCACTCGATATCAAACCACATACAGAAGCAGACCATGATTGCTTCTACAACTCCCCAAACTAAAGAATCAAAATCTTTCCCAAGTGAAGATACAATCCTGAAATTGCCAGATGCAGAATATAAAAAACTAATTTACAGAATGCTTCAAGACATCAGGGATGACCTCAGAAATGAAATAAGGCAGTCTACAGAAAAAGCCATGGAACACACTGATAAAGCAGTTGAAATCAAAAAGATTATTCAAGAACATAGTGGAAAATTAATAAGCTGCAAGAATCCATAGAGAGACAGCATTCAGAAATCCAAAAGATTAACAGTAAAATTACAGAATTAGACAACTCAATAGGAAGTCAGAGGAGCAGACTCGAGCAATTAGAATGCAGAGTGGGGGGCCTGGAGGACAAGGGAATTGACACCAATATAGCTAAAAAAAAAAAAACCAGATGAAAGAATTTTAAAAAATGAAGAAACCCTAAGAATCATGTGGAACTCTATCAAGAAGAATAACTTGCGTGTGATTGGAGTCCCAGAACAGGGAGGGATAACAGAAAATACAGAGAGAATAGTTGAAGATCTGTTGGCAGAAAACTTCCCTGACATCATGAAAGACGAAAGGATATCTATCCAAGATGCTCATTGAACCCCATTTAAGATTGATCCAAAAAGAAAATCACCAAGACATATTATCATCAAACTTGCCAAAACCAAAGATAAAGAGAAAATTTTAAAAGCAGCCAGGGATAAAAGAAAGGTCTCCTACAAAGGGGAATCAATAAGGATAAGTTCAGACTACTCAGCAGAAACCATGCAGTCAGGAAGGCAATGGGATGACATATATAGAGCACTGAAGGAGAACAACTGCCAGCGAAGGATCATATATCCAGCAAAACTCTCTCTCAAATATGAAGATGAAATTAAAACATTTACAGATAAACACAAGCTTAGAGAATTTGCAAAAACCAAACCAAAGCTACAAGAAATACTAAAGGAAATTGTTTGGTCAGAAAATCAATAATATCAGATACCAGCACAACACAAGGTCACAGAACAGAACATCCTGATATCAACTCATATAGGGAAATCACAAAAACAAATTAAGATTAATTTTAAAAAGAAAAAAATGCTCAAAACAGGGAATCATTGAAGTCAATATGTAAAAGATTACAATAATCAAAAAAAGGGACTAAATACAGGAGGCATAGAACTGCAGTATGGAGAGGGAAACAAGGTAATATGGGACAATACAAGTTAGGTTTTTACTCAGAAAAATAGGGGTAAAAATTAAGGTAACCACAAAGAGGTATAACAACTCCATAACTCAAAATAAAAGCCAAGAAAAATATAACAACTCAGCAAACATAAATTCAACTACTATGAAAATGAGGAACACACAATTTACTTAGTAAAATGTCTCAGCACAAAAAAGTAAGTGGAAAATGAAATTGTCAACAACACACACAAAAAGGCATCAAAATGACAGCACTAAACACATACTTATCTATAATTATGCTGAATGTAAACGGACTAAATGCACCAATAAAGAGACTGAGAGTCTCAGACTGGATAAAGAAACATGATCCGTCTATATGCTGCCCACAAGAGACACACCTTAGACTTAGAGATACAAACAAACTAAAACTCAAAGGATGGAAAAAAATATATCAAGCAAACAATGAGCAAAAAAGAGCAGGAGTAGCAATACTTATTTCTGACAAAATAGACTTTAAAGTTAAATCCACCACAAAGGATAAAGAAGGACACTACATAATGATTAAAGGGACAATTGACCAGGAAGATATAACCGTATTAAATATTTATGCACCCAATGACAGGGCTGCAAGATACATAAAACAAACTTTAACAGAACTGAAAAGTGAGATAGACACCTCCACAATTATAGTAGGAGACTTCAACTCACCACTTTCGGAGAAGGAGAGGACTTCCAGTAAGAAGCTCAATAGAGACACGGAAGATCTAATTGCTACAATCAACCACTTGACCTCATAGACTTATACAGAACACTACACCCAACAACTGCAAAGTATACTTTTTTTTCTAGCACACATGGAACATTCTCTAGAATAGACCACATATTAGGTCGTAAAACAAACCTTTGCAGAATCCAAAACATCGAAATATTACAAAGCATCTTCTCAGACCACAAGGCCATAAAAGTGGAAATCAATAAAAGAAAAACTCAGGGAAAAGAAATCAAATACTTGGAAACTGAACAACAACAAAAAAAAGAACAATACCCTGCTCAAAAAAGACTGGGTTATTGAAGACGTTAAGGAGGGAATAAAGAAATTCATAGAATGCAACAAGAATGAAAACACTTCCTATCAAAACCTCTGGGACACAGCAAAAGCAATGTTCTGAGGTCAATTTATATCGATAAATGCACACACACATAAAGAAGAAAGAGCCAAAATCAGAGAACTGTCCCTACAACTTGAACAAATAGAAAGCGAGCAACAAAAGAATTGATCAGGCACCAGAAGAAAACAAATAATAAAAATTAGAGCTGAACTAAATGAATTAGAGAACAGAAGAACAATTGAAAGAACTAACAAAGCTAAAAGCTGATTCTTTGGAAAAATTAACAAAATTAATAAACCATTGGCCAGACTGACTAAAGAAATATAGGAAAGGAAACAAATAACCCGAATAAGAAACGAGATGGGCCATGTCACAACAGACCCAACTGAAATTAAAAGAATCATATCAGATTATTATGAAAAATTGTACTCTAACAAATTTGCAAACCTAGAAGAAATGGATGAATTCCTAGAAAAACACTACCTACCTAAACTAACACAATCAGAAGTAGAACAACTAAATAGACCCATAACAAAAAAAGAGATTGAAAAGGTAATCAAAAAACTCCCAACAAAAAAAAGCCCTGCCCCGGACGGCTTCACTGCAGAGTTCTACCAAATTTTCAGAGAAGAGTTAACACCACTACTACTAAAGGTATTTCAAAGCATAGAAAATGACGGAATACTACCTAACTCATTCTATGAAGCCACCATATCCCTGATACCAAAACCAGGAAAAGACACAACAAAAAAAGAAAATTAGAGACCTATATCCCTCATGAACATGGATGGAAAAATCCTCAACAAAATTCTAGCCAATAGAATTCGACAACATACCAAAAAAAATAATCCACCACGACCAAGTGGGAATTATACCAGATATGCTTTTTTTTTTTATGCAAGGCTGGTTTAATATTAGAAAAACCATTAATGGAATCCACCATATAAATAAAACAAAAGACAAAAACCACATGATCTTATCAATTGATGCAGAAAAGGCATTTGACAAAGTCCAACACCCACTCATGATAAAAACTCTCAGTGAAATAGGAGTTGAAGGAAAATTCCTCAACATAATAAAGGGCATCTATACAAAGCCAACAGCCAACATCACCCTAACTGGAGAGAGCCTGAAAACATTTCCCTTGAGAACGGGAACCAGACAAGGATGCCCTTTATCACCACTCTTATTCAACATTGTGCTAGAGGTCCTAGCCAGAGCAATTAGGCTAGACAAAGAAATAAGGGCATCTGGATTGGCAAGGAGGAAGTCAAATTATCTCTATTTGCAGATGACATGAGCTTATACACAGAAAACCCTAAGGAATCCTCCAGAAAACTACTGAAACTAATAGAAGTTTGGCAGAGTCTAAGGTTATAAGATAAACATACAAAAATCACTTGGGTTCCTCTACATCAACAAAAAGAACACCGAAGAGGAAATCACCAAATCAAAACCATTCACAGTAGCCCCCAAGAAAATAAAATACTTAGGAATAAATCTTACCAAAGATGTAAAAGACCTATACAAAGAAAACTACAAAGTACTAGTGCAAGAAACTAAAAAGGACCTACATTAAGTGGAAAAACATACCTTGCTCATGGATAGGAAGACTTAACATAGTAAAAATGTCTATTTTACCAAAAGCCATCTATACATATGATGCACTTCCGACCCAAATTCCAATGACATTTTTTAATGTGATGGAGAAACAAATCACCAACTTCATATGGAAGGGAAAGAAGCCCCGGATAAGTAAAGCATTACAGAAAAAGAAGAAGAAAGTGGGAGGCCTCACTCTACCTGATTTTAGAACCTATTATACAGCCACAGTAGTCAAAACAGCCTGGTACTGGTACAACAACAGGCACATAGACCAATGGAACAGAATTGAGAACCCAGATAGAAATCCATCCACGTATGAGCAGCTGATATTTGACAAAGGACCAGTGTCAGTTAATTGGGGAAAAGATAGTCTTTTTAACAGATGGTGCTGGCATAACTGGATATCCATTTGCAAAAAAATGAAACAGGACCCATACCTCACACCATGCACAAAAACTAACTCCAAGTGGATCAAAGACCTAAACATAAAGATTAAAACAATAAAGATCATGGAAGAAAAAATAGGGACAACGTTAGGAGCCCTAATACAAGGCATAAACAGAATACAAAACATTACCAAAAATGACGAAGAGAAACCAGATAACTGGGAGCTCCTAAAAATCAAACACCTATGCTCATCTAAAAACTTCACCAAAAGAGTAAAAAAAACACCTACAGATTGGGAAAAAATTTTCAGCTATGACATCTCCGACCAGCACCTGATCTCTAAAATCTATATGATTCTGTTAAAACTCAACCACAAAAAGAGAAACAACCCAATCAAGAGCTGGGCAAAGGATATGAACATGCACTTCACTAAAGAAGGTATTCAGGCAGCTAACAGATACATGAGAAAATGCTCTTGATCATTAGCCATTAGAGAAATGCAAATTAAAACTACGATGAGATTCCATCTCACTCCAACAAGGCTGGCATTAATCCAAAAAACACAAAATAATAAATGTAGGAGAGGCTGCGGAGAGATTGGAACTCTTATACACTGCTGGTGGGAATGTAAAATGGTACTACCACTTTGGAAATCTATCTGGCGTTTTCTTAAAAAGTTAGAAATAGAACTACCATACAATCCAGAAATCCCATTCCTAGGAATATACCCTAGAGAAATCAGAGCCTTTACACGAACAGATATATGCACACCCATGTGTATTGCAGCTCTGTTTACAATAGCAAAAAGCTGGAAGCAACCAAGGTGTCCATCAATGGATGAATGGTTAAATAAATTATGGTATATTCACACAATGGAATACTACGCATCGATAAAGAACAATGACGAATCTGTGAGACATTTCATAACATGGAGGAACCTGGAAGGCATCATGCTGAGTGAAATTAGTCAGAGGCAAAAGGACAAATATTGTATAAGACCACTACTATAAAATCTTGAGAAATAGTATAAACTGAGAAGAACACATAGTTTTGTGGTTACGAGGGAGGGAGGGTGGGAGAGGATTATTTACTGATTAGTTAGTAGATGAGAACTACTTTAGGTGAAGGGAAGGACAATACTCAATACACAGAAGGTCAGCTCAACTGGACTGGACCAAAAGCAAAGAAGTTTCCGGGATAAACTGAATGCTTCGAAGGTAAGCGGAGCGAGGGCAGGGGTTTCGGGACTATGGCTTAAGGGAACTTCTAAGTCAATTGGCAAAATAATTCTATTATGAAACCATTCTGCATCCCCCTTTGAAATGTGGCGTCTGGGGTCTTATATGCTAACAAGAGGCCATCTAAGATGCATCAATTGGTCTCAACCCACCTGGATCAAAGGAGAATGAAGAACACCAAGGTCACACGATAACTATGAGCCCAAGAGACAGAAAGGGCCACAGGAACCAGAGACTTACATCATCCTGAGACCAGAAGAACTAGATGGTGCCCGGCCACAACCGATGACTGCCCTGACAGGGAGCACAACAGAGAACCCCTGAGGGAGCAGGAGAACAGTGGGATGCAGACCCCAAATTCTCATAAAAAGACCGGACTTAATGGTGTGATTGAGAGTAGAAGAATCCCAGTGGTCATGGTCCCCAAACCTTCTGTTGGCCCAGGACAGGAACCATTCCCGAAGACAACTCATCAGACATGAAGGGACTAGACAATCGGTTGGAGAGAGATGCTGAGGAAGAGTGAGCTACTTGTATCAGGTGGACACTTGAGACTGTGTTGGCATCTCCTGTATGGAGGGGAAATAGGAGGGTAGAGAGGGTTAGAAACTGGCAAAATTGTCATGAAAGGAGACACTGGAAAGAGGGAGCGGGCTGACTCATTAGGGGGAGAGTGAGTGGGAGTATGGAGTAAGGTGTATATAAGCTTATATGTGACAGACTGACTTGATTTGTAAACTTTCACTTAAAGCACAATAAAAATTATTTTAAAAAAAGCATAATGGGCAGCATAGATGTTTTTTACAGGTTAGCTAAACAGATCTTAGTAAGTTTTGATTTTTGTCTCATCAGATGATGTCAGATGGGAAGGGAGGAATCCAAGTCTGATCGCTTGTGTCACGAGACTGCAAAGAGAAGAAAGAGAGGGGCCTCAGGATTAACACCTTAGCCAGAATGAACATTTTGGAGCTCGTCTAGAAGATGTCTATGCTGTAGTTCTTATGATGTCCAGTTAGACCTCATGATATCAATAAAATCTAAAATTCTACAAGCAAAAAAAAAAAATGTTGTTGGCATTTGGATCAGAATTGCATGGCATATATAGATGGCTTTTGGTAGAATAGACATTTTTACAATGTTAAGTCTTCCTATCCATGAGCAAGGTATGTTTTTCCACTTATGTAGGTTTCTTTTGGTTTCTTGCAGTAGTGCCTTGTAGTTTTCTTTGTATAGGTATTTTATGTAAATTTTAAAGATTTTTAAATGCTGATTGACATGTGATGCCACCCCTTCTCACCACCACCCCCAGGTTACCGGTAAAACAACCTTCCAAGTGTTAACATAAACCAAACTACATGTCCTTGCTTCATGAGATTGACATGAAAGCCTTCTTCGAGAGCGGCCGATACGGAAACAATTTAATACCAAAAACTCCCTCTAGATGTCAAATCTATGAACATCATCATTAAATTTTAGAAAAGCTCAGAAGAGTGAGGTGGGAAATGTAATCTAAGGGCTCTTGGTCCTTTTGGATTAGCAAGTCACTTACTTTTGGTGAGCCCAAGCATCCTGTGGTGTTCCTTAGGAGAAGGATATGCATATTTTAGTTTGGGGCACCTGGGACCTATGCTAATATACTGCAGAGAGGATGGGGTAGGAGAAGGATTTAGTGTGCACAGAGGTTACTGGCAGTACGTGAAAGAGAACAAATAGGTTCACAGGGCCATTGTGGTCATCATCACTGTGGTTATCTTCACCATGGTCATCATCATCATCATAGTCATCACTGTTGTGATTCAGTATTTAGTATGTTTTTTTTTTTTTACTTACTGTGCTATGCAGTTTCTAGTGATCCCAATAACCCTGGAGGTAGTTACTAATACTATAGGTCCCATTTCAGAGATGACGCAACTCGTCCAAGGTTACACCCCTTAGGAGAGATGAAACTGAAGCTTTTGTTAGGCTGTGGAACCCGACTAGGGTGGATTCCTAGAACACACTGCTCTGGGGCCCTATTAGTGTCTGGATTCTGGCCAGAGGTAATGGTGACAAATGCATTCACAGTTTTAGGCTGCATTTCTGAGGTCGATGGTAGGGTCAGTACATCTACAAGAGTGGTGTCAAGGGAAGGAGTCTTGTGGGGGTGGGGAGAGACTGCAGCTAGTAGGCTTGTCTTTCGCTTTGTGTAACACTTAACGTAAGATAGATAAAATGTCAGTTACCCCTATGTAAGAAGAATGTGTGTGTGTGTGTGTGTGCGTGTGTGTGTGTGTGTGTGTAGGTTGAGGGAAGGAGTGTTAGTGGATGCTATAGAGAAGGGGCAAAAGCCTCCACAGTTGCACATTGGTACCGCAATTTCTGAGCACAGCTAAATCAGGGCCCTGCAACAACTGTATAGAAAGGACTTGATTCTTCAAGCCATACCTTGAACCATGTATGAACCAGGCTGGTCTCAGAGTAGATTCACCCCTCAACCATTCCAGTAAGCTCTTCCCCTGGCTGTAATATGCATATTGTACTCTGTATTCCTTAGGTCCTTTCCACAATGAAGTATTGTACACATGAAATGAAAGGTGAAAGGGGGTACAGGAATCAGGAATAGATAGTTTCACTGGGGATCGAGGTGGAGTAGGGAATTATGGCTCCCTGTTTGCTCTGAGTTTAAGACTTGCACTTCTCTGGTGCTAGGCCCAATACTGTTGGTCCTAGAGAGCCTAAGTCTGTCCTCCACGTCAAGTGTCTCCAAGACTTGAAATGACAAGGGATGTGAATTAGACCCTTAGTCTTTGGCTTGGTGTGAAAATATCTCATTCTCAATATTATGGTCTTATCCTCCAGTATCTCCTCTGATGAACCTGGTAGCAGAGCACCACAGGTGCATTCCAGGAGACTTCTGGAGAGTACATTTCAAGCACAAGTACTAGAAGGTTGCCTGAAATGCATTGTCAACTTGAAAGAATAAACAAGCTAAGGGACAAGGTGTTCGTAACACTAAGAGAGAACAGATCTTACTGGTTCTGACCTATGTTCTTTATCTTCATGGTCAAGAAAAGTAAATATTTGTCTGAGAGCATATACGTAATAAAATAACTATAATTTTAAGAGGTGAAGGGCAACTATTTGTCTTAGACGGTAGCTTTGTACATTATACTAAGAACATTCTTAACCAAAAAGCTCCTTCCACCGATGTTTATGGTAGATGTTTGTTTTTACCATTTCCAGGTGGAGAAGGATTATATACTTAGGAATATGTACCATTGGTCAAGTCTATTTAAGAACACTTTGTATTTCTGTGGTCCCTGACAAAGCCATCTCACTCACACTTTTTAAAGTTACCCACTGCTGTCGAGTCAATTCTGACTCATAGCAACCCTATAGGACAGAGTGGAACTGCCCCATAGAGTTTCCAAGGAGCGCCTGGCAGATTCTAACTGCCAACCTCTTGGTTAGCACTTAATCACTACACCACCAGGGTTTCCACCTTTTTAAAGTTAGATCAGATTTACTATCATTAGCACTGCTTAGTAATGCAGACATTCCTTGTCTTTTTGTCATGTAGAATGCTAACTTGGGCCAATCTCCTTGCTAGGCAAGTAGCTGGAATATTTTTTCTGTATTCCAATGTTTTATAATTAGAATTATTAATACTTTTAGAAAAATTATAACAAGTAGAAAAAAGACAGATGGAAGTGTAATCTGAAAATAAGGAAACAAGTGTATTAATTTGACCAAGTAACTAGCAGGCACACAGCAACAAACATATTTCTGGAACGTTGTATATAATGTGGCCCTTTGACCCAACATCAGCAGGGAATTCAATTTCCAGTTAGTTTTCTAGAAGGAGTCATTCTGAACCATTCACCTTTATGTACCCTACCCTTCATATCCAACAACATTATTTGTAAATGCATAACCACGGTTAGAAATTAAAGGGGTCTGTGGCTGTGGAAGGAGCCCTGGTGGTGCAGTGGTTAGGAGCTTGGCTGCTAACAAAAAGGTTGTAGTATGAATCCTCCACCTGCTTCTTGGAAACCCCATGGGGCAGTTCTATTCAGTCCTTTAGACTCACAGTGAGTTGGAATTGACTTGATGGCAATGGATTTGGTTTAGTTTTTGGGTGTCTGTGGAAAGCAGCCTTGGTGGCACAGTGGTTAAAATGCTCAGCTGCTAACAGAAAGGTCAAAGGTTTGAACCCCTCCACAGGAAAAAGGTGTGGCAGTCTGCTCCCAGAAAGATTACAGCCTTGGAAACCCTATGGGGTAATTCTACTCTGACCTATAGGGTCACTATGAGTTGGAATCAACTCCATGGCAGCAGGTCAATGGGTTTTAGAGTTGCAAATGCTGACCCAATTGTTGAGTTGTGAGTCTATTTTCAGCTTCTCTCCATGCTGCTGTTTTCTATATCTCTTATTTAAAATTTTCCACATTGTCTGCCTGCCTCTTCCAGAATCATAAATCATCACAATATTTTGGGGTGTCACTACAGACACTCATACTGTCAACACCATAGTGTGTATTTTTGCTCATCTTCTGAGGATCTGGGGCACTTGGCACTGTTGACCACTTCCTCTTTCTTAAAATTCTCTCCTTTCTATGATTCTTCTTTCTCCTGAAGCTGAAGGGCTGTCTCCACCTATTCTATGCTTTAATTATGTACATCTCTCATTCACCTAGCCCCTAAATGTTAGCATAGCACTTCACTCATCTCAGTTCTCCATTCTATGTGTTTATCTCATTTTAAGTGAAATAATCCAAACACATGGCTTCAGCTATCAACTATATGCTTAAGCCTTTCCAACCTAAATCCCTAGTCAGACCATCCTCCAGAGCTCAGATTCATATGCAAAACCTGTGAGAGCCAGAACTCAACAGGACTGCCTTATTTTTCTGGGTCTTGCAAGGTTTTCACCTTTGACAGGGTGCAGTCTTACCACATTTCTATAGCTTGTTTTCACAGAAAATATTTGAGTTTTTCTTCTCTGACAGGTTTCTGCCTTACACAGGTTCCAGCTTTTGCAGGTTTTACTGTGTATTCAACTCTATAACTTTGATATTCTACAATCTCAATATGCTCAAATTGTACTCATCATCTTCCCCTCCAAACCTGTCTACACCTTCCATTTCCTCTGCCAGATGATGAGGCCCAGGAGTATTCCTTTCCCCTCACCTAATATCCAATCGTGTTTTGTAGATCCTACCTCCTATTTGTCTCCTCGGTCACAGCTGTAGTTCGCGTATTCATTGTAGACCTAGACCACAAAGTGGACCCTTAGGGGAGACGGATGGAAGATCCTTAGAGGAGATGGTTCTTCCTCCTTTAGAAAAGAACCATTTGAGCATCTTCCTTTTGGCCAAGATTTGTTCACAGCTTCTCCTCTTCTCTAGTTTTGGTTAATTTCCTTCACAGTACATCTTTGAATAAATCAACTGTTTTCTAGTTAAAAATAGTTACCACACTTCAGGTATATAGATTATTATACTGCGTCAATGGTAATATAAATGAGCAAATTTAAACATAATTATTTTCCTCACAAAATTAATTACTTGAACACTGTCTTAGTTATCTAGTGCTGCTATAACAGAAATACTATAAGTGGATGGCTTTAACAAACAGAAATTTATTCTCACACAGTCTAGGAAGTTAGAAGTCCAAATTCAGGGCACCAGCTCCAGGGGAAGGATTTCTCTCTCTGTTGGCTCTAGGGGAAGACCTTTGTTATCAATCTTCCCCTGGGTCTAGGAGTTTCTCAGCATAGGAACCCTGGGTCCAAAGGGGGCACTCTGATCCCAGCTCTTCTTTCTTGGTGGTATGAGGTCCTTTCCTCTCTGCCCACTTCTCTCTTTTATATCCCAAAAGAGATTGACTGGAGATACAACCTAACCCTGTAGATTGTGTCCTGCCTCATTAACATAATGGACAGCTCGCTCCCAATAGGATCATAACCACAGGCATAGAGGCTAGGATTTATGACACACAGGACAATTATATCAGATCACAAAATGGAGGACAGCCACACAATACTGGGAATCATGGCCTAGCCAAGTTGACACATATTTTTGGGGAACACAATTCAACGCATGGAAACACCATTTCAGAACGTGTTAAAGAATATTCAAATATGATTAAGGAATATACAGACCTATATGTAATGAATAAATTGGACCTTTACCCATTTACTCCAATTCTACCTACATATTACCAACCATGGTAACATTTCACATGTAAATGTTGTGAAAATACAAGTTGAATAAAATAATGACAAAAGTCCCTTCCACCACTAACATTCTGTGTTTCCACAGTTGCCCTTAAGGTTGTTGTTAGTTGATGTCCAATCAATTCTGACTCATGGTGACTCCAAGTGTGCAGAGTAGAACTGCTTCACAGGGTTTTCAAGGCTGTGACCTTTCAAACCAGATCGCCAGGCCTGTATTCTGAGGCATCTCTGGTTGGGTCCAAACCATTAACTTTTTAGTTAGCAGTCCAGTGCTTAACCATACGCACCACTCAGGGACTCACCTTCAAGGTCAGTACAAGGTTATTTTGCAACTTCTCCCCTCTCCTTACACTTCTTCAAAGCACAGGTTTGAGTCAACAAAAGGACATTTTAGTGTACTAAAAATGTTATTGAGTGGTATTTTCATTTTGGTGAGAAAAGGAGTAAAATATCTAGTTCTAGTGGAAGCCTATTTCACTTTTTTAATTCTTTTGTGGGAAAACAATGTTATTGGTGGCGAGGTAGGACAGGCACTAGTTAATCATAGCATTTTCCTCTGTTCAGCCTTGTCTTTCTGGATGTATCTGTCTCTGAAACTTCACCGAGGAGACAGGCAAAGAGGAGAGAAGGGAAGGAGTAAGCCAAGGCTCAGGTATTTGGCATCACTCATCTACATTAAAGTCAATATTGATTACAGTCTGGTATCTGTACCTATAGTATAACTATACCAGGTTCTCCAATCCTTAGTAAAAGATATCATCTACTGTTTTCCTTTAGACATAACAATTGAATAACTAGAGAGAAATGATGAATTTCTTTTACTCAGGAACCACAAGATAATAGAGTAAGGTTGAAGGGAGAGGATCCTGCATGTGCGTGTATATACTTAAAAAAAAAAAAAAAAAAAAAAACTTAGGTGCGTATAAAAAAAAAAAAAAAAAAACCCACAAAGCTACTGCCATCAAGTTAATTCCAGCCCATAGCAACCCTATAGGACACAGAACTACCCTATAGGGTTTTCAAGGCTGCAAATCCTTACAGAAGTAGACTGCCACATCATTCTCCCGTGGAGGGGCTGGTGGGTTTGAACTGCCTATCTTTCAGTAAGCAGCCGAGAGCTTAACCACTGCACCACCATATCAGCTAGATTGACCCTTGTATAACATAAAACACAATTACGTCTCACTCAAAGCAATCTTTGTAATGATCCACACCAGGGGTGGGCAAACTGCGCCTACAGGCCTAATCAGCTACAGCCTGTTTGTGGCCCACAAGTGAAAAATTGTTTTTATATTTTTTAAAGGAGGGGAAGAAGAAGAGGAAAATGGAGGAGGAGGAGGATAAGGGAAGAGGGAAAAGGAGAAGAAGGAGGAGGGAGTATACAACAGAGACCTTGTGTGTCCTGCAAAACCTGAAATATTTCCTCTCTGGCTCTTTATTCACCAACCCCTGACCTGCACAAGCCAGGTCTTTCCAACTTTTTATTCCCTCTCCTGCCCCTCTCCTCCCTACTCGATACACTTTAACTGTATTAATTATCTTGCTTTTTTCCCCCAATATTCCAGATATGCTTCTGTCTCTATGCTTTTGCATTAATTATTCCCTATGCCTTCCCTGGATATCAATATACCAGTTGCCATCAAGTCACTTCCAATGCATAGCAATCCCAGTGTGCAGAGTAGAACTGCTCCATAGAGTTTTCAATGGCACTTCTGGGTAGATTCAAACCACCAGCCTTTTGGTTAGCAGTTGAGCTCTTAACTATTTGTGCAACCAGGGCTCCTAGATATCCATTTACAGATGTCTATCCCTGCCTCTTTTTTTGTCTTTGTGCAAATGCCACCTCTCATAGAGACCTTTGTTGACTACCCCTTTTACAACTGTAACACTTCTTCAAACAACCCAAACCAACTGCCATCAAGACGATTCCGACTCATAGCGACCCTATAGCAACCCTATAGGACAGAGTAGAACTGCTCCATAGAGTTTCCAAGGAGCACCTGGCAGATTTGAACTGCCAGCCTCTTGGTTGGCAGCCATAGCTCTTAACCACTATTCCACTAGAGTTTCCCAACACTTCTTCACCCCGCCATTTCTCATCTTCCTTTCTGTCTTTATTTTTCCCTAAAACATTTATTACTACTTAGAATACTGCATATTTCACTGATATTTTGTTGATTTTTTTACCCCCAGCTAGAATGTAAGATCCATGAGGGCTGAGATTTATATTCAATTTCTTAACAACTAGTAAGTATACCAGCATATATGGCAGTGCCTTGCATGTAGTAGAGGCTCAAGAATTATTCGCTGAAGACTCTGCTAGGTTCTGCTCATATAAAGATGCATATGCTCTACTGTCTTGTGGCTAAGGTTAATAAGTGAAAAGGCCCAAGTTTTCCTGTGATTTGCAATGTATTTTGTTGGTAGTTGTGGTGATCATTGAAAGACTCATTCTAGCATTCACCTAAATTGAACTCAGTAAAAGAGGTAGAGGTTCTCAGCAGAAAAATAATACCGTATAATGGCTTTCAATATTTGCTTCCCTTTGTCTAACATCCTAACAATAAACTGTCCCTCTTCTATCCACATATCTGTCTCTTCTTCTCTCCCCCTTTTCTCTCCCTCTCTTTTTCCTCATTTCAAAAAATATATGGGAGTGGGGAAGAGAGAGAGAGAAGAAAGGACACTTGGTAGCCTGATATCATCAGACTAACTAGGAAATAAAGAGTGAATTAATAAAAGAGGAAGAGGGAGTGAAAGATCAGAACCAGGAGGCCACTCCCATTTAAAGATGAGATGGTAAACGAATAATTTCTTTAATAAGAAATCATCTCTCAGCCATCACTTGGCTGCTTCTCACGTTTTCTAGTCATCTTCAGTGTTACAGCTCCTTCTGCATGTCTCTCTCTCCAAGCCTCTGTCAGTGGGCTGCTTATATAAGCAAATCCTCAATCCCATTGGGTGGTTTTATGCACCCTATTTTCATAGTAGACTGACAAATCCCTGCAAGGGTTTTACACACCTTATTTGCATAGTAAACTGTCCAGTCGCTTTGGAAGATTGTTGCCTAGCAAATCATTGTGGCAGAACTACACACCCACAGCCAGAAAGGCCATATACAAAGAGAAACCTGTTATAGTGCAAATGTCACCATCATCGATCACTCTGCATAAAGGTGCCGGCACGTATGACAATGCTGGGATACAGGGCTTGAAAAGGATTGAGCATGGCCGTCAGAGAAAGCTTGATTCTTATGTTGATCAAGGAAAAAATTCCACTTTCATTCATGACTGTTAACTAATCCTGGATATAAATAAAAACACAAAGTATAAATCAATCCAAATACATTCTCACTTCCTACACAATTATTCATGCCCACATTCTACAGTGATAAAGTAATAGACCATGCTTGACCACAAACTTCAGGACAATGAATTATCAGCCAATCTCAGACATCTGAGATGCCTTTCCTTCCATAACCCCATCAATGAATTCTATTACTTTGCTTTCCCATGAAGCAAAATTCTTCTGGTCTTCTCTGGTTGCATGGTACCCTCTTTATTCCTCTGGACCTTTAATGAAAGTCCATTTTCAAAGCTAGGGGAAAATGGATGGTGCAGCACTCCGGGACTACTGAGATCAGGGGGCTACCCTTATGCCTAGAAGATGCAACAGGCAGGGGCAATAATATAGTTAAGATTCAGAGACAGCACGCTATAGAGAGGACCCCTAAAAAGAAGTATGACCTTCAATAGAGAAGAGTCGACCTACAGAGAACAGATAAGCCCTCTCTTCCCATTTTCAGATTCCTTCTTGGTTCCTCCCATTGTCAAAACCCCACCAAACACCACAGGTCAAGGCAGTCGCTGGTGGAGTCTAGGCATATCATTCTCCCATGGCCCAGAACAGAGTAGGGAAGAGTGAGAAATGGATGTGGAGTATCAAGCTGTCGTCACTGGTTAATTGCAACTGTTGGGCCCATTAAATACTTCTCACAGACGGTTCACCTTGCAAAAGGCACTTAATATGTGGGATCAGATTCTCATTCCAGGTAAACTCCTGGAAGGATTCCTATAATTTTTGTCAGGTTAAAAGTTAATCATGACTATGTTCGTAAATTTGTCAGGCAGTGTGGCTAACAGAGCATAGGAATCTTTGTTAAATAAACCTCATTCTTTGCATCTAAAACACACACTCAGTGGGTTTCTGAATGGGAATGACAGCTCACTCAGCTCCTCTGCTCCTTCCAACCTTGCTCTGTCCCTGCTCCCATTCCAGGTCACTGTTCAGCATATTAATGCCAAGCCTGCTTTTACCCAAAGTGCCTGTTTCGCATGCTGTCATATATATACTGCTGTTGGATCTCAGCCAGTGGAATTAAATGAAATTGTTTGCTGTCAGGCTGAATACTAATTATGTCTTCATGCCAAAGCTAGGTCTGCATAATGACATCATTTGCAAGTAGGCTGGAGGGTGAAACTCAAAGAGAGTTTGCTGAGATATTTATGGATGTAAGCAAAGTGGTTCTATGTAGCTTGGTCTACCTGTGTATGGTGTGTTTGTTTGTTTTAGAGATTGAGCTTTCAAAATCAAAAGTCTTCTCAGGGCAAGACTGTGGACTCAGTAAACTCTTCATTGCTTAAATCATTTGTCTTCCTATTTCAAGGCCCCAAACCCAAGACAGTTCTGTAGGGCACTATTGGGACACTATTTTTTTATGTTCTCAAGAGCCTGAGACTCCCTCCAGGTCACTCATACATATCTTTGTTGATAGTTGCTGTCTTAGTCATCTAGTGCTGCTATAACTGAAATACCACAAATGGATGGCTTTAACAAAGAGAAATTTATTCTTTCACAGTCTAGTAAGCTAGAAGTCTGAACTCAGGGTGTCAGCTCCAGAAGGCTTTCTCTTTCGGCTCTGGAGGAAGGTCTGTGTCATCAATCTTCCTTTGGCCAAGGAGCAGCTCAGCCCTAGAACCTGAGGTTCAAAGGACACGCCCTGCTCCCGGCACTGCTTTCTTGGTGGTATGAGGTCCCCATGTCTCTCTGCTTGCTTCCGTCTTTTATATCTCAAAAGAGATTGGCTTAAGACACTATCTAATCTTGTAGATCTTGTCAATATAACTGCCACTAATCCACCTCATTACATCATAGTGATAGGATTTACAGCACACAGGGAAATCACATCAGATGACAAAATGGTAAACACTCATACAACACTGGGAATCATGACCTAGCCAAGTTGATAGATATTTGGGGGGGGGGGGGCACAATCCACGACAGTCGCCATTAAGTCAACTGCAGCTCACGGTGACCTTATGTATAACAGAACAAAATGTTCCCTGTCTTACACCATCTTCACCGTCATTGCCATTTGAGCCCATCGTTGCAGCCTCCATGGCAGTACATCTGGTTTTCTGCAAAAGTATGGTTTATGCAGAGTCCTAGTGCTGTGGTGGTTAACCACTTGGCTGCTAACCAAAAGATCAGTGGTTCGAACTCATCAGTTGTTCTAAGGGAGAAAGACCTGGCAATCTGCTTTTATGAAGATCACAGCCGTGGAAACCCTATGGGGCAGTTCTACTCTGTCACATGGGGTTACTATGAGTGGGAATCAACTTGACAGCAATGGGTTATGGTTTATGTGTGATGGTAGTAGTACCCCCTTTCACTCTAAAAAGAACCCATTTTGAGGGTAAATTATATGGTCACTCTAACCAGATCCCAACAGTTTCCATATATTATCCACTCTCTTACTGTCTTTTATGGATTGAATTGTGTTCCCCAAAAATGTGTGTCAACTTGGCTAGGCCATGGGTCCCAGTATTGTGTGATTGTCCACTGTTTTGTGATCTGTGATTTTCCTATGCGTTGTAAATCCTACCTTTATGATATTAATGAGGCAGGATTAGAGGCAGTTATGTTAATGAGGAAGGACTCAATCTACAACATTAGGTTTTATCTTGAGTCAATCTCTTTTGAGATATAACAGAGAGAAGCAAGCTGAGAGATAGGGGGACCTCAAACCACCAAGAAACAAGAGCCAGGAGAACAGCCTATCCTTTGGACCTGGGGTCCCTGCACTGAGAAGCTCCTAGACCAGGAGAAGAGTGATGACAAGACCTTTCCCCAGCTCTGACAGAGACAGAAAGCCTTCCCCTGGAGCCGGCATCCTGAACTGGAACTTCTAGCCTACTAGACTATGAGAGAATAATTTCTCTTTGTTAAAGCCATCCACTTGTGGTATTTGTGTTACTGCAGCACTAGATAACTAAGACACTGTTTGTGCCTGGACTTCAGCAACCTGGCAAAAATCACCATTTCATGTACCCTTCAAAGGAAGCTTACATATCTTGCAGCACTTACTATGCTCAATTAGCTAAATGATCAATAAATCCATGTTATTATAAAAATGGGAAGAAATCTTCCAAGGTCCCCATTCCTCTCTCAGTTGGTATTTTAACAATGTCTCTCTAAAATGGTAACTCTGCTGATGGGACTAAAAAGCCCAGGGGTAGAGTAATGTCAGAAGAGACCCACTAGGGATACAAGTTCAGATTACACACTATCCATTCAACTCACACATACATAAAACAAGTCTTTTTGGGTTTAAGGCATCTTACTAGGCATATCAGGCATTAGAAAGACTAATATTTGTGGTTTAGTGGTAGAAATCTTGTCTCCTATACAGGAGACCCAGGTTTGATTCTTGGCCAGTGCACCTCATATGCAGCCACCACCCAACTGTCAGTAGTGGCTTGGGTGTCACTATAATGCTAAACAGGTTTCAGCAGAGCTTCCAGACAAAGACAAACAAGGAAGAAAGGCCTGGTGATCTACTTCAAAAAATCTGACCATGTACACCCTGCGGATCCCAACGGTCTGATCTGAAACCATTTATGGGGATGGTGCAGGACCAGGCAATGTTTTGTTCCATTGTGCATGGGATCACCATGAGTCGAGGCCCAATTCGACAGCAGCCAACAATGAGAACATGATTCAGCACCTCAGAGTGATAAGAAACCATGGAAAGAATCAGTCTGGTTGTCAGGTGATGCTATTTTTAGGTCAACCTGTATTACTAACTAGTTATATCACATTGGAAAATTGCCCAACAGAATAAGACCTTTGACTTCTTGACTGTTGCTTCCGATGGCATTGATTGTGGATCCAAGTAAAATGAAATCCTTTACAAATTCAATATTTTCTCCATTTATCAAGATGTTGCTTATTGATCCAGATGTGAGAATTTTTGTTTCCTTTATGTTGAGGTATAATGCATACTGAAGGCTGTGGTCTTTAATCTTCATCAATAAGTGCTCCAAGTCCTCTTCACTTTCAGCAAGTAAGGTTGTGTCAGCTGCATATTGGAAGTTGTTAATGAGTCTTCCTCCGATCCTGATACAGCGTTCTTAGTATAATCCAGCTTCTCAGATTATTTGCTCAGCATACAGATTGAATAAGTACGGTGAAAGGATATAACCCTGACACACACCTTTCCTGATTTTAAACCACACAGTATTCCCTTGTTCTGTTGGAATGACTGCCTTTTGGTCCATATGACCACAATTAAGTGTCCTGGAACTCCCATTCTTCACGATGTTATCCATAATTTGTTATGATCCACACAGTTGAATGTCGTTGCATAGTCAATAAAACACAGGTAAACATCTTTGTGGTAGTCTCTGCTTTCAGCCAAGATCCATCTGACATCAGCAATGATATCCTTTATTCCGAATCCGGCTTGAATTTCGGGTGGTTCCCTGTCAATATACTGTTGCAACCATTTTTTAATTGTCCTCAGCAAAACTTCACTTGCCTGTGATGTTGATCATATTGTTTGATAATTTCTGCATTCTATTGGATCACATTTATTAGAAATGGGCACAAAAATGGATCCCTTCCAGTTGGTTGACCAGATAGCTATCTTCCAAATTTACTGGCATAGATGAATGAGCACCTGCAGTGCTGCATCTGTTTCTTGAAATATTTCAATTGGTATTCCACCAAATCCCTGCAGCCTTGTTTTTCACCAATGCCTTCAGTGAAGCTTGGACTTCTTCCTTCAATACCATCAGTTCTTAATCATATGCTACCTCTTGACATGGCTGAACATCTACAAATTCTTTTTGGCACAGTGACTCTGTGTATTTTTGGTATTGTGACCCTGTGTACATATACTTTTGATGCTTTCTGAGTTGTCCAATATTTTACCCACAGAATTCTTCAATACTGTAACTCTAGGCTTCACATTTTTCTTCAGTTCTTTCAGCTGAGAAATGGCAAGTGTGTTCTTCCCTTTTGGTTTTCTAACTCCAGGTCTTCATACATATCATTAAAATACTTTACTTTGTCTTCTTGAGCTGCTCTTCGAAATCTCCAGTTCAGCTCTTTTACTTTATCGTTTCTTCAGTTCATGTTAGCTACTCTACATTCAGGAGCAAGTTTCAGGGTATTTTCTGATATCCATTTTGGCCTTTTCTTCCTTTCCTGTCTTTTTAATGGCCTT
Organism: Elephas maximus indicus; assembly: GCF_024166365.1. Lineage (NCBI taxonomy): Eukaryota > Metazoa > Chordata > Mammalia > Proboscidea > Elephantidae > Elephas > Elephas maximus. The sequence continues at coordinate 13,383,279 of NC_064826.1, forward strand.
TTTCTTTTTTTTATGTATGATGTCCTTGATGTCATTCCACTACTCCTCTGGTCTCCTGTCATTAGTGTTCAATGCATCAAATCTATTCTTGAGATGGTCTCTAAATTCAGGTGAGATATACTCAAGGCCATATTTTGGCTTATATAGGCTTGTTTTAATTTTTTTCAGCTTCAACTTGAACTTACATAGGAGCAATTGATGTTCTGTTCAACAGTCGGCCACTGGCCTTCTTCTGACTAATGATATTGAGCTTCTCCATCATCTTTTCCAACGATGTAGTTGATTTGTTTCCTGTGTATTCCATATAGTCACCATTTATGTTGTTGAAAAAAGGTATTTGCATTGGGCAAATCTACTGCGAAAGACCTCTTTAAAATATTACATACAAAGATGTCACTTTGAGGACTAAGGTGAGCCTGACCCAAGTCATGGTGTTTTCAGTTGCCTCTTATGCATGCAAAACCTGGGCAATGAATACGGAAGACCAGGGAAGAACTGATACATTTGAATTATTGTGTTGGTGAAGAATATTGATTATACCATGGACTGCCAGAAGAACAAACAAATCTGTCTTGGAAGAAGAACAGCCAGAATGCTCATTAGAACTAAGGATGGCGAGACTTCGTCTCACATATCTTGGACATCTTATCAGGAGGGACCAGCCCCAGGAGAAGGACATCATGCTTGGCAAAGTAGAGGGTCAGTGAAAAAGAGAAAGACCCTCAATGAGATGGATTGACACACTGACATGATGAGATTAAACATAGCAAAGATTGTGAGGATGGCACAGGACCAGGCAGTGTTTAGTTCTGTTGTACATAGGGTCTCTACATGCCAGAAGTAACTTGAAAGCAGGTGACAACAACATACGTGTGGATATAATCCCATCTGGATATAGGGTTTTCTTTGTTATGTTAATAAGGCCATATCAGTGGAGGGTATGTGTTAAGCCTATTACTTTTGAGATATTAAAGGAGCAGCTTAAACACAGAAGCAAGCAATGACACTTGGGAAAATTCATGTCACAGGGAGATCGTCAAGGAACCAAGAAACAGAAGCTGAAAAGAGACAAGGGTCTTCCCCCAGGGAAGACAGAGAAAAAGGCTTCACCTATAATTGGTGCCCTGAATTTGGACTTCTAGTCTTCTATACAGTGAGAAAATTAATTTCTGTTTGTTAAAGCCACCGTCTTGTAGTATTTCTATTATAGCAGCACTAGATAGCTGAGACAGAAGCTTACGTCCCTTTCCACTTTATTATTCAGCAGAAGCAACAAAGAAGCATGGTCAAAGAAGCAAATGTCAGCAAAGCTGAAGGCAGTGGAATATAAAGGCTGAGAACACTGAGATCACCTCCCTGACCAGTGCGCAGGGCACCTCAATGACAGTGTACCCTTAAAGTTTTTGTTAAAGATTTCCTCCTTTTATGTCCTTTTAAGACTATAGTTACAAGGCATTTCCTGGAGTTGAAAAGGCTGGAAACTTCTTAAGTTTATATCCTGATCCTCTTAGGAAAACAAAAATCATCTTCTTCTGCCTAAGACTTCTGGAGTTGTGTTGGATAATAATTCATCAAGATAAAGGTCATTAGGAGGTTTTTAATTGTACTTGCCAATACGTAATGCGTGCCTGATTTGGTTTAATTGTTTTTTTTTTTTTTTTCTTATACTTCAAAGTTTTAACCCAGTAGATTCCCTGTATTTCCTGAAGGAAGCGCCAAGACACTGATGAGAGCTAATACCACCACCACTGACTCATGGCAAGCCCATGTGTGTCAGAGAACTGCTCCACAGGGTTTTCAGCAGATGATTTTTCAGAAACAAATCCCCAGACCTTTCTTCCAAGGCAAGTCTGGGTGGACCTGAACCCCCAACCTTTTGGTTAGAAGCCATGCGTATTAATTGTTTGGACCACCCAGGGACTCCAATAGGAGCTGCAAACTCAATGAACTTTATAAGAGCATATATACCATTGTGTTTCATTCTGGTGCCCATACCATTAAAACAAGTTTTTTAAAGGATTTTTAAAATATCATCCAGACAGGATCAGCCAACAAGTAGGAAACCATGTCCAATTAACAATGACTCCTTATCAAAGACTACCTGAAAAAAAAAGACCACCATATTCAAGTATTTCAAGATCCAACAACAACAACAACAAACACATTCAATGTAAGAAAAATCTTTGCCATCATATGTCCTGACCTATGATGGAAACCCCGGTGGCATAGTGGTTGAGTGCTACGGCTGCCAACCAGAACATCGGCAGCTCGAATCCACCAGGCACTCCTTGGAAACTATGGGGCAGTTCTACTCTGTCCTATAGGGTTGCTATGAGTTGGAACTGATTCAATGGCAATGGGGTTTTTTTTTGGTTTATGACGGCATGAATCCAAGTAAAATGAAATAATTTACAATTTCAATATTTTTTCTGTTAATCATGATGCTGCTTATTGGTCCAGTTGTGAGGACCTTTGTTTTGTTTATGTTGAGGTGTAGTTCGTACTAAAGGCTGTGTTCTTTGATCTTCATCAGTAAGTGCTTCAAGTCCCCTTCACTATTGGCAAGAAATGTTGTGTCATCTGCGTAACACAGGTTGTTAACGCATCTTCTTCCAATCCTTATGTTGCGTTCATCCCCATATAGTCCAGCTTCTCAGATTATTTGCTCAGCATACAGACTGAGTAAGTATGGTGAAAGGATACAACCCTGATGCACGACTTTGCTGATTTTAAACCATGCAGTATCCGCTTATTCTGTTTGAACAACTGCCTCTTGGCCTAAGTACAGGTTCCTCATGAGCAAAATTAAGTGTACTAGAATTCCTATTCTTTGCAATGTTATCCATAATTTGTTATGACCTACACACTCAGCCCTCCATGTGTCTGTCAGTTTGTTGTACTGTAGGGGCTTGCACGTTGCTGTGATGCTGGAAGCTATGCCATCGGTATTCAGATTTCAGCAGGTTCACCCATGGTAGACAGGTTTCAGCTGAGCTTACAGACTAAGACAGACTAGGAAGAAGGACAAAGCGGCCTACTTCTGAAAAGAATTAGGCAGTGAAAAGCTTATGAATAGCATCAGAACATTGGCTGATACAGTGCTGGAAGATGAGCCCCCCAGGTTGGAAGGCACTCAAAAGACAACTGGGGAAAAGCTGCCTCCTCAAAGTAGAGTTGATCTTAATTGCATGGATGGAGTCAAGCTTTTGGGACCTTTATTTGCTGATGTGGCTTGACTTTTAATGAGAAGAAGCAGCCATAAACATCCATTAAAAATCATAACAATGGAATATATGAAGCATGAAAATTAGAAATACTAAAAAATGAAATGGAATGCATAGACATGAATATCCTAGGCATTAATGACCTCAAATGGACTGGTATTGGCCATTTTGAATTGGACAATCATGGTCCACTATGCCGAGAATGACAACTTGAAGAGGAATGGCATTGCATTCATCACTAAAGAGAACATTTCAAGATCTATCCTGAAGTACAACCCTGTCAGCGATAGGATAATATACATAGGCCTACAAAGAAGACCAGTCAATACAACTATTATTGAAATTTATACACCAACCACTGGAGCTAAAGATGAAGAAATTGAAGATTTTCACCAGCTTCTCCAGTATGAGGTTGGTTGAATATGCAATCAGGATGCATTGATAATTACTGGTGATTGGAATGTGAAAGTTGGAAACAAAGAAGAAGGATTGGTAGTTGGAAAATATGGCCTTGGTGGTAGAAAAATTGCTGGAGATGATACGATAGAATTTTGCAAAACCAACAACTTCTTTGTCGCAAATACCTTTTTTCACCAACATAAAAGGTGACTATACACATGGACCTCATCAGATGGAATACACAGGAATCAAATCAACTATATCTGTGGAAAGAGACAATGGAAAAGCTCAATATCATCAGTCAGAACAAGGTTAGGGGCCGGCTGCATAATAGACCATCACCTGCTCATATGCAAGTTCAAGTCGAAACTAAAGAAAATTAGAACAAGTCCACGAGAACCATAGTACAACCTTGAATATATCCCACCTGAATTCAGAGACCATCTCAAGAATAGATTTGACGCATTGAACACTAATGACCAAGATGAGTTGTGGAATGACAACAAAGACATCATACATGAAGAAAGCAAGACAGAAAAGAAAGAAAAGACCAAAATGGATGTCAGAAGAGACTCTGAAACTTGCTCTTGAACACTAGTAGCTAAAACAAAAAAAAGAAATGATGAAGTAAAACAGCTGAAGGGCAGCTCAAGAAGACGAAGTATTATAATGACATGTGCAAAGATCTGGAGACAGAAAATCAAAAGGGAAGAACACAACTGGGCATTTTTCAAGCTGAAAGAACTGAAGAAAAAATTAAAGCTTCAAGTTGAAATACTGAACGATTCTACAGGGAAAATATTAAACAATGCAGGGAACTACTAAAGAAGATGGAAGGAATGCACAGAACTGCTATACCAAAAAGAATTGGTCAACTTTGAACTGTTTCAGAACTGATGATACCGAAGGAAAAAGTCCAAGCTGCACTGAAGGCATTTGTGAAAAATAAGTCTCCAGGAATTGATGGAATATCAACTGAGATGTTTCAACCAACCAGTGCAGCCCTGAAAATGCTCACTTATCTATGCCAAGAAATTTGTAAGACAGCTACCTGGCCAACCGACTGGAAGAGATCCATATTTATGCCTGTTCCCAAGAAAGGTGATCCAACCAAATGCGGAAATTATCAAAAAATATCATTAATATGATACATAAGTAAAATTTTGCTGAAGATTATTCAAAAGTAGTTGTAGCAGTATATCGACAGGGAACTGCCAGAAATTCAGGCTGGATGCAGAAGAGGACTGGGAACCAGGGATATCATTGCTGATGTCAGATGGATCCTGGCTGAAAGCAGAGAATACCAAAAAGATGTTTACCTGTGTTTTATTGACTATGCAAAGGCATTGGACTGTGTGGGTCATAACAAATTATGGATAGTATTGAAAAGAATGGGAATTCCAGAACACCTAATCGTGCCCATGAAGAACCTGTACATAGATCAAGAGGCAGTTGTTTGGAAAGAACAAGGGGATACTGTGTGGCTTAAAATCAGGAAAGGTGTATGTCAAGGTTGTGTTCTTTCTCCATACCTACTCAATCTGTTTGCTGAGCAAATAATTCAAGAAGCTAGACTATATGAAGAACAGGGCATCAGCATTGGAGGAAGACTTATTGACAAACTGTGTTGATGCAGATGACACAACCTTGCTTGAAGAGGGCTTGGAGCATTTACTTACAAAGATGAAAGACTACAGCCTTCAGTATGGATTACACCTCAACGTAAAGAAAACAAAAATCCTCACAACTGGACCAATAAGCAACATCAAGATAAATGGAGAAAAGATTGAAGTTGTCCACATTTCCTTTTACTTGGATCCACAATCAACACCCATGCAAGCAGCAGTCGAGAAATACAAAGACACACTGCATTTGGCAAATCTGCTGCAAAAGATTTCTGTACAGTGTTGAAAAGCAAAGATGTCACCTTGAAGACTAAAGTGCACCTGATTTAAGCCATGGTATTTTCAATCACATCATATATATGGGAACGTTGGACAATGAAAAAGGAAGACCAAAGAAGAACTGATGCATTTGAATTATGGTGTTGGCAAAGAACATTGACTATACCATGGATGGCCAGAAGAACGAACAAATCTGTCTTGGCAGAAATAGAGCCAGAATGCTCATTAGAAGCAAAGATAATGAGACTTGGTCTCACACTCCTTGGATATGTTATCAGAAGGGATCAGTCCCTAGAAAAGGATGTCATGCTTGGTAAAGTAGACAGTCAGTGAAAAAGAGGAAGACCCTCAATGAGATGGATTCATGCAGTGGCTGCAACAATGGGCTCAAGCATAACAATGATTGTGAGGATGGTGCAGGGCCTGGCATTGTTTCATTCTGTTGCACACAGGGTCTCTATGAGTCAGAACTGACTTGACTGCACCTAACAGCAACAACAACAACATGATGGCATGAAGTCTTTGGGAACACATGCTTCCCTGACAACACTTTGCTCCATAAAGATTTTAAGGTGGTAGGCAAGGATAAATTAAATATTGAAAATTTATCTAAGTTAAGTGTAGATAATATAGAGGAGACAGTAGGCTCCTCGTTGTTTGACTTGTAATAAGCCCAGTGGCTTCATGATCACCTGCCAGAGTTGTTGTAGAAAGGACTCCCATTTGGAAGGATGAAGTCGATGATGCGGAAGAGTCACTGAATTTTAGTTAAGAATGAGTTAATAGGGGGGCCAAATCTCTTACCCAAATGCAGAAAACCTCTCTTCGGTAATACTGACATGTGATAAACAAGGCTGGTTTTTATTGTTTTCTGTTGTCCATTTTGGTCAGTACTTCCTGAGGCAATCTGTTTTGCTGAGAGATAACCAACTGTGATAAAGTTCTTCTTTAAATTGAGTTAAAAGCTGACTGTTTAGCTGCTCTCCGCTGTTTTGAGCTTGATATTCCCTAGAGTAGCCCTAGTGAAATCTATTCTTTTTGTACTTTCAGTAATTGGAGACAGCTAGTACACATCCATGAATCTTCTCATGCATAGAAGTTAAGGGCATGGGCTTTGAAGCCAAGTAGAGTTCACTTTGAATCCTGTCTTTATAACATACCAGCTAGTGCTCTTAAACAAGTTAGTTAACTACCCTGAGTCTATTCCTCAGTTTTAAATGGGGAAAATAACATCTATGTATCAAGGTTAGAGGAGCCCTGGTGGCAGTGTTTAAGCATTTGGTTGCTAATTGGAAGGTTGGCGGTTTGAACCCATCAGCCGCTCCATGGGAGAAAGATGTGGCAGTCTGCTTCTATAAGGATTACAGCCTAGGAAACCCTATGCGGCAGTTCTACTCTGTTCTATAGGGTCCCTACACATCATAATTGGACTCAATGGCAACGAGTTTGGGTTTTGTTTTTTAGCACAGTTCGTGTGAACATGAAAAGAACTGAGGTAAAATAAGGACAATAAGTAAGTATAGTACGTGCAGCATGAAGGATGTTAGACAACTTTTCCTCTCACCCTCCCTTTATCCCCAGATACTTGACATTTTTCCTTAAGTGGCCTATATTCCAAATTCTTTATTACCATATCACAAACCATTAGGCCCATTACAATTCTAAATTCTGGAGGACACTAAATCTTTTCAAAGGTGAGATGCAGACATTTATAGCAGTGGTTTTCAACTGTATATGACTTAAAGCTCCTTTTTATAATAAATATTTTGTAATGCTACCTTTTCTATCCTCAAAATATATTAATAGAAAATTAAACTACCTACAAAAGCTATTTCAAAAAATGAATCTAAGTGTTACATAAATGAGACATTTAAAAAAGTAATAAAAAAATAAATGAGACATTTAAAAAAGTAATATATAATAAAATAATGTTTAAATATGTATTTGCACAAGACTACAATGACAGATATAATAAATTAAAGAGGTACTTACACCTACCTCATCAGTCAGTTTGGTGGTTTGCATGTTGCCATAATGCTGGAAGCTATGCCACCAGTATTTCAAATACCAGGAAGGTCATTTAAGGTAGACAGGTTTCAGCTGAGCTTCCAAACTAAGACAACCTGGGAAAAAGGACCTGGTGGTCTACTTCTGAAAAACAATGGCCAATGAAAACCTTATGAATAGCAGTAGAACATTTTCTGATAGCATGCCTAGAAGATAAGCCACTCACGTTGGAAGGCACTCAAAATAGGAATGGAGAAGAACTACTTCCTCAAGGTAGAATCAACCTTAATGATATGGATGAAGTAAAGCTTTCAGAATTTTCATTTGCTGATGTGGCAAGACTCAAAATGAGAAGAAACAACTGCAAACATCCATTAATAGTTGGAAGGTGGAATGTACAAAGTATGAATCAAGGAGAATTGGAAGTCATCAAAAATGAAATGGAACACATAAAGATTGATATCCTAGGCATTAGTGAGTTGAAATGGACTGGTATTGGCCTCTTTGAATCAGACAATTACATAGTCTACTATGCCTGGAATGACAAATTGAAGAGGAACAGCTTGGCATTCATTGCAAACAAGAACATTTAAAATCTATCCTGAAATACAACTCTGTCAGCGATAGGATAACATCCACACACCTACAAGGAAGTCCAGTTAATACAACTATTATTCAAATTTATGTACTAATCATTAATACCAAAGATGAGGAAATTGAAGATTTTTCCCAGCTTCTGTAGTCTGAAATAGATCAAACATGCAATCAAGATGCATTGATAATTACTAGTGATTGGAATGTGAAAGTTGGAAACAAAGAAGAAGTATCAGTACTTGGAAAATACATACAGTCTTGGTGATAGAAATGACACTGGAATTGCATGATAGAATTTTGCTACATCAACAACTTCTTTATTACAAGTACATTTTTTCTTCAACATAAAAGGTGGCTATAAAGGTGGACATCATCAGATGCAATACACAGGAATCAAATCTACTACATCTGTGGAAAGAGACTATGAAGAAGCTCAATATCATCAAACGGAACAAAGCCAGGGGCTAACTGTGGAACAGACCATCAATTGCTCCTATGCAAGCTCAAGTTGAAGCTGAAGAAAATTAAAACAAGTCCATAAGAGCCAAAATGCAACCTTGACTACGTCCCACCTGAATTTAGAACCATCTCAAGCGTAGATTTGAGGCATTGAACACTAATGACAAAAACCAGGCGAGTTGTGGGATGACAACGACATAATACATGAAGAAAGCAAAAGGTCATTTAAAAGACAGGAAGGAAAGAAAAAACCAAAATGCGTGTCAGAAGAGACTCTGAAACTTGCTCTAAGAGCACAGAGTAGCTAACAAGAATGGAAGAAATGAAATAAAAGAGCCGAGCAGAAGATTTCAAAGGGCAGCTGGAAAAGACGAAGTAAAATACTATAAGGAAATGTGCAAAGATCTAGAGTTAGAAAACAAAAAGGGAAGAGCACTCTTGGCATTTTTAAAGCTGAAAGAAATGGAGAAAAAATTCAAGCCTCAAGTTGCAATATTGAAGGATTCTATGGCACAAAATATCGAAGGATGCAGGAAGCATCAAAAAGAAAAAAAAGATGGAAGGAATACATAGTCATCGTACCAAAAAGAATTGGTTGATGTTCAACCATTTCAGGAGGTAGAATATGATCAGAAACTGATGGTACTGAAGGAAGACGTCCAAGCTGCACTGAAGGCAATGGTGAAAAACAAGTCTTCAGGAACTGACAGAATACCAATTGTCTTAGTCATACAGTGCTGCTTGAACATAAATACCACAAGTGGATGGTTTTAACAAAGAGAAATTTATTCCCTCACAGTCTAGTAGGCTACAATCTGAACTCAAGGCATCGGCTCTGGGGAAAGGCTTTCTCTTTCTGTTGGCTCTAGGGGAAGATCCTTGTCATCAATCTTCCCCTGGTCTAGGAGCTTCTCCATGAGGGAACCCTGGATCCAAAGGACACACTCTGCTCCCAGAACTGCTTTCTTGGTGATATGAGGCCCCCCATCCTCTACTCACTTCCCATTCCTTTTATCTCTTGAGACATAAAAGGTGGTACAGGCCACACCCCAGGGAAACTCCCTTTTCATTGGATCAGGGGTCTGACCTAGGTGAGGGTGTTACATCCCACCCTAATCCCCTTGAACATAATCTAATCTTGCCTCACTAACCACAGGCAGAGATTAGGATTCATAACACATAGGAAAATTACATCAATCACAAAATGGAGGTCAACCACACAATACTGGAAATCGTGGCCTAACCAAGTTGACACATTTTTAGGGTACACAATTCTATGCATGACACTCCACCCTTTGGCCCCCCAAAATTCATGTCCTTGCCCCATGTAAAACACGTTCACCCCATCATATCACAGGAAAAGTCTTAAATTAACTCCAAGTCCAAAATCCAAAAATTCTTCCTCCTCTGTGAAATCTAGAAAACAAGCTATCTGCTTCCAAAGTACAATGGTGCAGCAGCCACAAGGTAGACATTTCCCTTACAAATGGGAGAAATTGGAGAGAAAGAAGGCATAAAAGACACCAAGCAAGTCAGCAGAACACATTATATTAGCCCTCAAGGATTTGAAAATAATCCTCTGTTCTCCGAGACCATGTACACAATAGCTCTGCCCTGCAGACTCGGTGTTGGTCACAGGCTCCTGATTCTGAGTGGAGGCCCTTAGGCGCTGGTCTTTAGCTCTGTCTTCCAGGCCCACTGCAACGGCAACTCCATTCCCTCAGCTTTAGGCGCACCATTTCCCTAGTCCATGTGAGTGGCGACTTCACCCTTGGCAACACCAGATGCCCTGGCCCCACTCTTTGAAACTCCAGAGGTTGAAGCCGTATCCTTTGAAACTGAGGCAACTCGGCTTCCTGTGTTCCTTGTCTCTTCAGCTTCTATTTCCTGGTTTCTTGGCCTCTCAGTCTCTCTGGCCTCACATCCACATCTGCCCGGCTGGGGCGAGTGTTCCAAAGCTCTGTAGCTTCACTCATAAGCCCTGGAGGCACCACACTCCCAGTACCAAATTCTGTCTTGGTCATCTAGTACTGCTCTAACAGATGCCTAAAATGTAGAAGGGGTTTTGAAACTGCAAATGCATAGAGGACTCAGAAGGAAGTGAGAAGAACTGTTAAGATGGGAGAAGGAGCCAATGGTGAGAAGCTGCAGCAGAGGACCAGCAGCAGCAGAGAACCTGCAGCAGCAGAGAACCGACACCAATTCAGATGTTTCAACAACCAGATGAAACTCTGAAAGCTCTCACTCATCTATGCCAAGAAATTTGGAAGACAGCTACCTGACCAAGGAGCTGGAAGAGGTCCATATTTGTGCCCATTCCAAAGAAAGGTGATCCAACAGAATGTGGAAATTATTGAACAATATCATTAATATCACATGCAAGTAAAATTTTGCTGAAGATAAAAAAAAAAAGAAACCGGTTGCAGCAGTACATCGACAAGGAACTGCCTGAAATTCAAGCCAGGTTCAGAAGAAGACATGGAACCCGGGATATCACTGCTGATGTCAGATGGATCCTGGCTGAAAGCAGAGAATAGCACAAAGATGATTACCTGTGTTTTATTGGCTATGCAAAGCATTTGACTGTATGGATTATAACAAATTATGCATAACACTGCAAAGAATGGGAATTTCCAAACACTTAATTGTGTTTGTGCAGAACCTATACACAGACCAAGAGGCAGTCGTTAGAACAGAACAAGGGGATACTATGTGGTTTAAAAATCAGGAAAGGTGTGTGTCAGGGTTGTATCCTTTCACCATACTTATTCAATTTGTATGCTGAGCAAATAATCAGAGAAACTGGATAATACGAAGAAGAACGTGGCATCAAGTTTGGAGGAAAACTCATTAACGACCTTCAATACGCAGATTATACAACTTTGCTTGCTGAAAACAAAGAGAAGTTGAAGCAATTACTGACAAAGATCAAAGACTACAGCCTTCAGTATGGATTCCACTCAACAAAAAGAAAACAAAAATCCTCACAATAACTAACATCATGATAAATGGAGAAAAGACTGAAATTGTCAAGGATTTCATTTTACTTGGATCCACAGTCAAAGCCTATGGAAGCAGCAGTCAAGAAATCAAAAGATGGATTGCATTGGGCAAATCTGCTGCAAAAGACCTCTTTAAAATGTTGAAAAGCAAAGATACCACTTTGAGGACTATGGTGCACCTAACACAAACCATGTTATTTTCAACGGCCTCATATGCATGTAAAATGTGAACAACGAATAATGAAGACCTGAGAATTGATGCATTTGTATTACAGTGTTGGCAAAGAATATTAAGGATACCATGGACGTCCAAAAGAACAAACGAATCTGTTTTGGAAGAAATACAGCCAGAATACTCCTTAGAAGTGAGAATGTTATCTATTAGGGGGGACCAGTTCCTGGAAGAGGACATCACATTTGGTAAGGTAGAGAGTCAGTGAAAAAGAAGAAGACCCTCCAGGAGATGGACTGACACAGTGGCTGCAACAATGAGCTCAAACATCGCAATGATTATGAGGACTGGCAGGAGCAGGTAGTGTTTCGTTTTATTGCACATAGTGTCTTTATGAGTCCAAACCGACTTGATGGCACCTAGGAACGATATTTGCATCCACATATAAAATTTCTATTAATGGTCTCAACCATTAATGCAGGTTGATACAGGAGTGAATAGAGTAGTTCTAGTGATACAATTTTCTGAAATTATAAAATCTTCTTTTAAAGTTAGAAACAAAACCCAAAGTAAAAATCTTTTTTTTTTTTTGCATAGTAGTTATATCCCCAGAAAATTCAATATATTAATTTCTTCCAAAAATACCTTGAGAATGCACGTTACATAAAGTTATGTGTTAGGCTCACATGATTATAAACAATATTTAAGCTATAATAATACCCTGATGGCATAGTGGTTAAGAGCCACGGCTGATAACCAAAACGTAGGCAGTTCAAATCCATCAGGTGGTCCTTGGAAACCCTATGGACAGTTCTATTCTGTCCTATAGGGTCGCGATGAGTCGGAATCGACTCGATGGCAACGAGTAATAATATCCGGCAGAACATTCAAAAGTCATAAATGATATAGAACAACTCTTTGTGTTGACCTGACCTGTGCATTATGGGTTGTCTGGCATGTTGGCCAGTAGTTCTCACTCTACTGAAAGCACTGAGACAATTACCCAAACACGAATTACCCACACACCTCTAATGTGAAGCAGTATTTTAAGGGTCCCAGGTCTACCTGTACTCCTACCCTTTTCTCAGCCATTTTTCAGGAGCAACTATAGAATCATTTTGGCTCTATACCTGGCAAGCTGGGGATTTTGAACCAGTGCCACTTCTTTCAGAAATGTGCTCAATTTTATCCTTCAGAATAAACCATGACTGTCTTACAGAGGTAATTTCTATTAAAACTAAATTCAGTATCTTACATTTATTCTTGCTAAATTTCATTTCCTGTGTTTCAGTCCATCTTTTCAGTTTATCATTTTGCATCTTGATTCTGACATATTCTATTACCTCTTCCTGGTTTTCATCGCCTGCAAATTAGATAAGCATTTCTTGCCTGACTTTACCCAAGCTGCTACTAAAAATGAGGAATCAAACACAGGACGACAGAGTTTTGTGGAGCTTCACCAGAAATTTCCCTCTGCATTGACAAAGCTCATTGCATATCACCCTTTTATAATAAGTATATAGCTTAAAAGGAGTCCTGGTGGTGCCATGGTTAAACACTTGGCTGCGGTTCAAACCCACGAGCTGCTCTGTGGAAGAAAGGTGTGGCAGTCTTCTTCTGCAAAGGCTACAACCTTGGAAACCCATGGGGTAGTTCTACTCCATCCTATATGGTTACTATGAGTCAGGATGAACTTGACAACAATTTTTTTTTTTTAAATACATCCTAAAAGCATCTATGGGAGATGTGACCAATAGCCTTGCTAAAACTAAGATACACTATGTCCCTAGTATTTCTTTTACGTGCCAAATTAGTAATATTATCATCTAGGTCTAATTTTAGGGCAGAATGCTCAGTAAACCTAATTTGGCTTTTAGTGGCAATGACTTTTTTTCTAAATTAGTTCACACTTCTGGTTTTCATAATAACTCTAAGAATCCTGCCACGAATATACAGTTTTTAAATAATACTGTATTAGTTTTGGAGCCCTGGCAGCACAGTGGTTAAGAGCTCGGCTACTAACCAAAAGGCTGGCAGTTCGAATTCACCAGCTGCTTCTCGGAAGCCCCACGGGACAGTTCTACTCTGTTCTGTTGGGTCCTTATGAGTCGAAATTGACTCCATGGCAATGGGTTTGGTTTGGTATTAGTTTAGCTGCTCTAACAGCTAAACCCTGAAGTCTCCCTTTCCAACACAGTTGTTTTTGTTGATAGGTGCCATTGAGTCACTTCCGACTCATAGCAACACTATGCACAACAGAATGAAACACTGCCTGGTCCTACACCATCCTCACAGTCCTTGCTATGCTTGAGCCCATTGTTGCAGCCACTGTTTCCATCCATTTCCTAGAGTATCTTCCTCTTTTTTTTTTTTTTTTTATCGTGCTTTAAGTGAAAGTTTACAAATCAAGTCAGTCTCTCACACAAAAACTTATATACACCTTGTTACTTATTCCCAATGGCTCTCCCCCTAGTGAGACAGCCCGCTCCCTTCCTCCACTCTCTCTTTTCATGTCCATTTCGCCAGCTTCTAACCCCCTCTACCCTCTCATCTCCCCTCGGGGGAGGAGATGCCGACATAGTCTCAAGTGTCCACCTGATCCAAGAACCACACTCCTCACCAGCATTCCCCTCCAACCCACCGAACAGTCCAATCCTTACCTGAAGAGCTGGCCCCGGGAGTGGTTCCCGACCCGGGCCATCAGAAGACCCGGGCGCCAAGACCACCAGGGTCCCTGCAGTTCCAGTCAGACCATCAAGTCTGGTCTTTCCAGGAGAATCTGGGGTCTGCATCCCACCAATTCCCCACCCCCACAGGGGACCTCCGCTGCGTTCCCTGCCAGGGCAGCCATCGGCGGCAGCCGGGCACCATCTAGCTTCCTTGGTCCCAGGCCGATGCAGTCCCGGGTGCACGTGGCCCTTTCTGTCTCCTGGGCTCGCAACCACCCCGCATCCCCGATGCTCCCCACCCTCCCCCGATCCAGTTATGTTGAGACCAACTTGCCAGGATTCAAGACCACAGACACCCCTCTCCAAGGTGGGTTGCAGATCCAGTCCAGTCGCACTGACCTCGCCTGCATTGTGTGTTGTCTCTCCCTTGACCTAAAGTAGTTCTTATCTACTAATTGGTGAATACCATCAAAGAATATTTTCTTCTCTGTTTAAACTATTTCTTGAGTTCTTATAATAGTGGTCTTATACAATATTTGTCCTTTTGCAACTGACTAATTTCACTCAGCATAATGCCTTCCAGATTCGTCCATGTTATGAAATGTTTCACAGATTCATCACTGTTCTTTAGTAGTAGTAGTATTCCCTTGTGTGAATGTACCATAGTTTATTTATCCATTCATCTGTTGATGGGCACCTTGGTTGCTTCCATCTTTTTGCTATTGTAAACAGTGCTGCAATAAACATGGGTGTGCATGTATCTGTTTGTGTAAAGGCTCTTATTTCTCTAGGATATATTCCAAGGAGTGGGATTGCTGGATTGTATGGTAGCTCTATTTCTAGCTTTTTAAGAAAGCGCCAAATCGATTTCCAAAGTGATTGTACCATTTTACATTCCTACCAGCAGTGTGTAAGTGTTCCAATCTCTCAACACCCTCTCCAACATTTATTGTTTAGTGTTTTTTGGATTAATGTGATCATGAGCATTTCCTCATGTATCTGTTAGCTACCTGAATGTCTTCTTTAGTGAAGTGTCTGTTCATATCTTTTGCCCATTTTTTAATTGGGTTATTTGTCTTTTTGTAGTTGAGTTTTTGCAGTATCATGTAGATTTTAGAGATCAGGTGCTGATCAGAAATGTCATAGCTAAAAACTTTTTCCCAGTCTGTAGATAGTCTTTTTACTCTTTTGGTGAAGTCTTTGGATGAGCATAGGTGTTTGATTTTTAGGAGCTCTCAGTTATCTAGTTTTCTCCTGCATTGTTGGTAATGTTTTGTATACTGTTTATGCCATGCATTAGGGCTCCTAATGTTGTCCCTATTTTTTCTTCCATGATCTTTATCACTTTAGATTTTGTATTTAGGTCTTTGATCCATTTTGAGCTCGTCTTTGTGCACGGAATGAAGCATGGGTCTTGTTTCATTTTTTTGCAGATGGATATCCAGCTATGCCAGCACCATTTGTTAAAAAGACTCTTTTTCCCCATTTAACTGTTTTGGGGCCTTTGGCAAATATCAACTGCTCAGATGTGGATGGATTTATGTCTAGATTCTCAATTCTGTTCCATTGGTCTATGTATCTGTTGTTGTACCAGTACCAGGCTGTTTTGACTACGGTGGCGGTATAATAGGCTCACACTTTGTTCTTTTTCAGTAATGCTTTAGTTATCCGGGGCCTCTTTCCCTTCCATATGCAGTTGCTGATTTATTTCTCCATCTCATTAAAGAATGCCTGGAATTTGGATTGGAATTGCATTAAATGTATAGATCGCTTTTGGTAGAATAGACATTTTTATAATGTTAAGTCTTCCTATCAATGAGCAAGGTATGTTTTTCCAGTTATGTAGGTCTCTTTTGGTTTCTTGCAGAAGTGTATTGTAGTTTTCTTTGTATAAAAAATGTCTTTTAAATCCCTGGTAAGATTTATTCCTAAGTATTTTATTTTCTTGGGGGCTACTGTAAATGGTATTGATTTGGTGATTTCCTCTTCGATGTTCTTTTTGTTGGTGTAGAGGAATCCAACTGATTTTTGTATGTTTATCTTGTATCCCGATACTCTGCTGAACTCTATTAGTTTCAGTAGTTTTCTGGAGGATTCCTTAGGGTTTTCTGTGTATAAGATCATGTCATCTGCAAATAGAGATAATTTTACTTCTTTCTTGCCAATCTGGATGCTTTTTATTTCTTTATCTAGCCTAATTGCCCTGGCTAGGACCTCCAGCACAATGTTGAATAAGAGTGATGATAAAGGACATCCTTGTCTGGTTCCCGATCTTGAGGGGAATGCTTTCAGCCTCTCTCAATTTAGGATGATGTTGGCTGTTGGCTTTGTATAAATGTCCTTTATTATCTTAAGGAATTTACCTTCTATCCCTATTTTGCTGAGAGTTTTTTTTTTTATCATGAATGGGTGTTGAACTTTGTCAAATGCTTTTTCTGCATCAATTGATAAAATCATGTGATTCTTGTCTTTATTTATGGGATGGATTACATTAATTGTTTTTCTAATGTTGAACCACCTCTGCATACCTGGTATGAATCCCACTTGGTCATGGTGAATTATTTTGTTGGTATGTTGTTGAATTCTATTGGCTAGAATTATGTTGAGAATTTTTGCATCTAAGTTCATGAGGGATATAGGTCTGTAATTTTCTTTTTTTGTGGTGCCTTTACCTGGTTTTGGTATCAGGGACATGGTGGCTTCATAGAATGAGTTTGGTAGTGCTCTGTGCTTTTCTATGCCCTGAAATACCTTTAGCAGTAGTGGTGTTAACTCTTCTCTGAAAGTTTAGTAGAACTCTGCAGTGAAGCTATCCGGGCCAGGGCTTTTTTTTTGTTGGGAGTTTTTTTGATTACCTTTTCTATCTCTTCTTTTCTTATGGGTCTATTTAGTTGTTCTACCTCTGTTTGTGTTAGTTTAGGGAGGTAGTGTTTTTCTAGGAATTCATCCATTTCTTCTAGGTTTTCAAATTTGTTAGAGTACAATTTTTCATAGTAATCTGATATGATTCTTTTAATTTCAGTTGGGTCTGTTGTAATATCGTCCATCTCATTTCTTATTTGGGTTATTTGGTTCCTCTCCTGTTTTTCTTTTGTCAGTTTGCCCAATGGTTTATCAATTTTGTTGATTTTTTTCTAAGAACCAGCTTTTGGTCTTGTTAATTCCTTCAATTGTTTTTCTGTTTTCTATTTCATTTAGTTCTGCTCTAATTTTTATTTGTTTTCTTCTGGTGCCTGTGGGTTTCTTTTGTTGCTCTCTTTCTATTTGTTCAAGTTGTAGGGATAATTCTTTGATTTTGGCCCTTTCTTCTTTTTGGATGTGTGTAGTTATTGATTTAAATTGACCTCTGAGCACTGCTTTTGCTGTGTCCCAAAAGTTCTGATAGGAAGTGTTTTCATTCTCACTGGATTCTATAAATTTCTTTATTCCAACCTTAATGTCTTCTATAATCCAGTCTTTTTTTGAGCAAGGCGTTGTTCAGTTTCCAAGTGTTTGCTTTCTTTTCCCTGTTTTTCCTGTTGTTGAATTCCACTTTTATGGCCTTATGGTCAGAGAAGATGCTTTGTAAATATTTCAATGTTTTGGATTCTGCTAAGGCTTGCTTTATGACATAATATGTGGTCTATTGTAGAGAATGTTCCGTGTGCACTAGAAAAGAAAGTATACTTGGTTGCTGTTGGGTGGAGTGTTCTGTTTATGTCTACGAGGTCAAGTTGGTTGATTGTAGCATTTAGATCTTCCGTGTCTTTATTGAGCTTCTTTCTGGATGTCCTGTCCTTCACCGAAAGTGGTGCGTTGAAGTCTCTCCTACTATTATTGTGGAGCTGTCTATCTCACTTTTCAATGCTGATAGAGTTTGTTTTATGTATCTTGCAGCCCTGTGATTGGGTGCATAAATATTTAATATGGTTATATCTTCTCGGTATATTGTCCCTTTAATCATTATATAGTGTCCTTCCTTATCCTTTGTGGTGGATTTAACTTTAAAGTCTATTTTGTTAGAAATTAATATTGCCACTCCAGCTCTTTTTTGATTGTTGTTTGCTTGATATACTTTTTCCATCCTTTGAGTTTTAGTTTGTTTGTGTCTCTAAGTCTAAGGTGTGTCTCTCATAGGCAGCATATAGATGGATTATGTTTTTTAATCCATTCTATCGCTCTCTTTCTCTGTATCGGTGCATTTAGTCCATTTACATTCAGTGTAATTATGGATAGGTATGAATTTACTGCTATCATTTTGATGTCTTTTTTTGTGTGTGTTGTTGACAGTTTCTTTTACCCACTTAATTTTATGTGCTGAATAGATTATATATTGTCCTTTCCTCATATTTGTTGTTGTTGATTTTGTTCCTGCTGAGTCATTTTTTTTTTCTTGTATTTTATTTTGATGAGTAGGATAGTTTGTCTCCTTTGTGGTTACCTTATTATTTACCCCTATTTTTCTAAATTTAAACCTAACTTTTATTTCTTTGTATCACTGTATCTTCCTCTCCATATGGAAGATCTACGATTACATTTCTTAGTCCCTCTTTATTGTTTTAATGTTGTCTTCTTTTATATAATAACATCGTTGTCACCCTGTTTTGAGCTTTTTGTTTTTTTAATCTTGCTTTGTTTTTTTGGATTTCCCTGTCTGGGTTGACTTCTGATTGCTCTGCCCAGTGTTCTAGTCTTGGGTTGATACCTGATGTTATTGATTTTCTTACCAAAGAGCTCCCTTTAGTATTTCTTGTAGTTTTGGTTTGGTTTTTACTAATTCCCTAAACTTCTGTTTATCTGGAAATATCCTAATTTCACCTTTATATTTAAGACACAGTTTTGATGGATATATGATTCTTGGCTGGCAATTTTTTTCTTTCAATTTTTTAAATAGGTCATCCCATTGCCTTCTTGCCTACATGGTTTCTGCCCAGTAGTCCGAGCTTATTCTTATTGGCTCTCCTTTGTAGGTGACTTTTCATTTATCCCTACCTGCTCTTAAAATTCTCTCCTTATCTTTGGTTTTGGCAATTTTGATTATAATATGTCTTGGTGACTTTCTTTTAACATCTACCTTATGTGGGGCTCGATGAGCATCTTGGATAGATATCTTCTCATCTTTCGCAATATCAGGAAAGTTTTCTGCCAACAAATCTTCAACAATTCTCTCTGTATTTTCTGTTCATTTTCTAAGCTTGCCTTTGATGCTCAGGGCTCCTAGCTTGTTATAAATATACTCGTTTCACTTGTTTTTTCAGGTTTTTGTTGTAAAGAGGGCTCACCAGAAGCATCTGTCTATTCTGCCATCTTGGCTCCACCTCTGAGTATCTTCCTCTTTTTTGATGACCCTCTACTTTACCAAGCATGATGTCCTTCTCCAGCGACAGATACCTCCTTAAAACATGTCCAAAGTATGTGAGATGTATTCTCGCCATTCTTGCTTCTAAGAAACATTCTGGCTATATTTCTTCCAAGACAGGTTTGTTTGTTCTTTTGGCAGTTCATGGTATATTCAATATTCTTCACCAACACCTCAATTCAAAGCCATCAATTCTTCTTTGGTCTTCCTTATTCATCGTCCAACCTTCACGTGCATATGAGATGATTGAAAACACCATGGTTTTGGTCAAGCACACTTTGGTCCTCAAGGTGACGTCTTTGCTTTTTAACACTTTAAAGAGGACTTTTGCAGCAGATTTGCCCAATGCAATGTGTCTTTTGATTTCTTGACTGCTGCTTCCATGGCTGATGATTGTGGATCCAAGTAAAATGAGATCCTTGGCAACTTCAATCTTTTCTCCATTTATCATGATGTTGCATATTGGTCCAGTTGTGAGGATTTTTGCTTTCTTTATGTTGAGGTGTAATTCATACTGAAGGTGGTGGTCTTTGTTCTTCATCAGTAAGTGCTTTAAGTCTTCATTACTTTCAGCAAGCAATGTTGTGTCATCTGTATAATGCAAGTTGTTAATGAGTCTTCCTTCAATCCTGATGCCTTATTCTTCTTCATACAGTCCAGTTTCTCTGATTATTTGCTCAGCATACAGATTGAATAAGTATGGTGAAAGGATACAACCCTGACACACACCTTTCCTGACTTTAAACCATGCAGTATCCCTTTGTTTTTTTCCAAAAACTGCCTCTTGATCTATGTACAGGTTCTTCACGAGCACAATTAGGTGTTCTGGAATTCCCATTCTTTTCAATATTATCCATAATTTGTTATGATCCACACAGTCCAATGCCTTTGCGTAGTCAATAAAACACATGTAAACATCTTTCTGGTATTCTCTGCTTTCAGCCAGGATCCATCTGACATCAGCAATGATATCCCTGGTTCCAAGTGCTCTTCTGAATTTGGCCTGAATTTCTGGCAGTTCCCTATCAATATACTGCTGCAGCCACTTTTGAATGATCTTCAGCAAAATTTTGATTATGTGCGATATTAATGATATTGTTCCATAATTTCTGCATTCAGTTGGATCGCCCTTCTTGGGAATAGGCATAAATATGGATCTCTTCCAGTAAGTTGGCCAGGTAGCTGTCTTCTAAATTTCTTGGTATAAATGAGTAAGCCCTTTGAGTCCTGCATCCATTTGTTGAAGTATCTCAATTGGCATTTCATCAATTCCTGGAGCCTTGTTTTTCACCAACGCTTTCTGTGCAGCTTGGACTTCTTCCTTCACTACCTGATCATATGGTACCCCTGAAATGTTTGAATGTTGACCAATTCTTTTTGGTATAGTGACTGTGTGTGTTCCTTCCATCTCCTTTTGATGTTTCCTGGGTCGCTTAATATTTTCCCCATAGAATCCTTCAGTATTACAACTTGAGGCTTGATTTTTTTTTTTTTTCTAGTTCTTTCAGCTTGAGAAATTCTGAGTGTGTTCTTCCCTTTTGGTTTTCTATCTCCAGCTCTTTTCACATGTCATCATAATACTTTACTTTGTCTTCATGAGCTGCCCTTTGAAATCTTCTGTTCAGTTCTTTTACTTAATCATTTCTTCCTCTTGCTTTAGCTACTTGACGTTCAAGAGCAAGTTTCATAGTCTCTTTGACATCCATTTAGGTCTTTTATTTCTCTCCTGTCTTCTTAATAACCTCTTGCTTTTTTCATGTATTATGTCCATGATGTCATTCCACAGCTAGTCTGGTCTTTGGTCATTAGTGTTTAACTCGTCAAATCTATTCTCGAAATTTCTAAATTCGGGTGGGATATACTCAAGGTTGTACTTTGCCTCTCATGGATCTGTTCTAATTTTCTTTAGTTTCAACTTGAACTTGCCTATGAATAATTGGTGGTCTAATCTGCAGTCGGCCCCTGGCCTTGTTCTGACTGATGATATTAAGCTTTTCCATCATCTCTTTCCAGAGATGTAGTCGATTTGATTCCTGTGTACTCCATCTGGCAAGGTCCATGTGTATAGTCACCATTTCTGTTGTTGAAAAAAGGTATTTGCAATGAAGAAGATATTGGTCTTACAAAATTCAATCATGGAACCTCCAGTATCACTTCTATTACCAAGGCCACATTTTCCAACTACTGATCCTTCTTCTTTGTTTCCAACTTTCGCATTCCAATCACCAGCAATTATCAATTATCAGTCCATCCTGATTGCATGTTCGATCAATTTCTGACTGCAGAAGTTGGTAAAAATCTTCAATTTCTTCATCTTTGGCTTTAGTGGTTGGTGTGCAAATTTGAATAATAATTGTATTAACTGGTCTCCCTTATAGGTATGTGGATATTATCCTATCACTGACAGCATTGTACTTCAGGATAGATATAGATCTTGAAAGGTTCTTTTTGATGATGAATGCAACGCCATTCCTCTTCAAGTTGTCATTCTTGGCATAGTAGGCCATGATTATCAGATTCAAAATGACCAATACCAGTCCATTTTGGCTCACTAATGCCTAGGATATTGATGTTTATGCATTCCATTTCATTTTTGATGATTTCCAATTTTCCTAAATTCTTACTTTGTGCATTCCATGTTCCAATTATTAATAGATGTTTGAAGCTGTTTCTTCTCATTTTGAGTTGTGCCACATCAGCAAAGGAAGGTCCTGAAAGCTTGACTCCATCCAGGTCATTAAGGTCAACTTTACTTTGATGAGGCAGCTCTTCCCCAGTCATATTTTGAGTGCCTTCCCACCTGAGGGGCTCGTCCACCAGCACTGTATCAGACAATATTCTTCTGCTATTCGTAAGGTTTTCACTGGCTAATTCTTTTCAGGAGTAGACCGCAGGGTCCTTCTTCTTAGTCTGTCTTAGTCTGGAAGCTCAGCTGAAAACTGTTCACCATGGGTGACCCTGTTGGTATTTAAATACCAGTGGCATAGTTTCCAGCATCACAGCAATACTCAAGGCCCCACAGTATGACAGACTGATGGACGCATGCTCCAGCACAGCAGAAGTACATTTTTTCCTCAAATAATGTTCAATCTTTGGTGGGAGTGGAAGGGCTCTGATTCAGAAAATCATCCAGACATCTAGGCAGAGAGAAGTTAGGTCATCTTCCATGCAGAGTTCCCAAGCTAACCCTGGGTTTTGACGTCCATCCAACAAAGCAAAGGAAAAGAGAGCAGTGGATCAAGCAGGAAGTTTCTATGGATGAAATCAGGAAGTGGCATACATCACTTTTATTCATGTTTGACTAGCCAGGACTCAGTCACATGATCACATCTAACTGCAAGGAAGGCTGGGTAATGTAATATGGCTATCTGTCCAGAAGAAAGGGAAATTGGTTTCGGTAAACTAACAGCAGTCTCTATCAGTGCTACCCTTAGTCCTGGGCTAGAGGGGTCCCCATGCCTCAGGGGTCTCTATATCATGGAATGCCTTCCTCATAATAGTCTCTAAGTAAAAAACAAAACAAAAACAACTAAGTCACCCTCCTGTGCCTGGGTCTAGCCAGAACCAACAGTGTCATCCATGCAGTGCACCCAGAACCTATACCTGGTCCCAAGTGAATGTCCATCACTGCAGCCATCTACTTTGGAATTTTCTAAGCACTACTCTGGTAGGTGGGACCTTCCAGACTGAGCAATGTTTTCTGAGTAGAGTGTTCTGAGACCAGACCAGGAGCTGTGTGGGCCTCAGTCCCTGTTTCTCCTTTTCAGGATATTATGTGACCCATTATTCAGCCTGTTGGGTTGACCAGATGGCCAATGATCTCTAGGATTTACAGAAATGGAGTTTTCTTTGGACCCCGTTGCTGACTCCAAATTCCAGGTAAGTGACTTGGTGAGTGGATTGCTCTCATTGGCTGGCATAGTATTTCTTTCATGGCATCATATGAAATTGGAGCACCAGGTTTTGGGTGACTTTCAGCCAAGGCATTGTAGGACAAGCTCTGGGCTACCAATGATCCATTGTTAGTCCTTGGGCACAAGCCCTAAATGTAGGTTCACATTAGCTGGTCTTCATTGTAAAGTATGGATGTTATCCTATCAGTGACAGAGTAGTACTTCAGGATAGATCTTGAAATGTTCTTTTTTGTTGATGAGTGCAATGCCATTCCTCTTCAATTTGTCATTCCCAACAAAGTAGACCATGTGATTGTCTGATTCAAAATGGCCAGTACCAGTCCATTTCAGTTCACTAATGCCTAGGTTATTGATCCTTATGCATTTCACTTTTGAAGATTTCTACTTTTCCTAGGTTCATAATTCATACATTCACATTCCAATTATTAATGGATGTTTGCATCTGTTTTTTCTCATTTTGAGTCATGCTACATCAGCAAATAAAGGTCCTGAAAGCTTTACTCCATGCACATCATTAAGGTTGACTCTACTCCGAGGAGTCAGTTCATCCCTAGTTGTATTTTGAGTGCCTTCCAACCTGAGGAGTTCATCTTCTGGCACTATATCAGACAATGTTCTGCTGCTATTTGTAGTTTTCAATGGCCAATTTTTTCAGATGTAGACCACCAGGTCCTTCTTCCTAGTATGTCTTAGTCTTGACGCTCCACTGAAACTATGGGTGACCCTGCTGGTCTTTGAAATACCGGTGCCATAGTTTCCAGCATCACGGCAACACACAAGCCACCAGAGTATGACAAACTGATAGACTACCAATGCTGTAGCTAAAACACCAGAATATTTGATAAAATCAGCAAGTATAAAAACACCAGCAGTAATGAAAGCAACAGTGCATGCTTGTAGCTCCTGAAATGAAACCATGAGACTGGAAGTGTCTTTGTAATGGGGTGATAATGACAGCTCTGACTGGAGGGCATTAGAAGGTTCAAAAACCAAATTAAAATAGAGTTTTAGACTTGTAGTTATATTGATATGTGTAAGTTGGGCTTACAAAAAATGTTTTTGTTGTTATAACCAACTATAGAGATATTTTTACAAAAAATAATAAATTTGCGCTGAAACACTGGACAAAAATTTTAAGGACAGACATTTTGGTGTCCCCCCCACCAAGTGTCACCAGTTGCGGTCTGCACCACCCACACCCCTCAAGTGGAGCCACTGAATAGACCTTTGTTCCACAATTCCAAAGGGCCCTTCTGATTGATGTCCTGTCTTGCCTCTATACCACGTGGTGGGGTCTTGCTCGCCTGAGTCTGGCTTAAACTGTGCTGGATGAGGGATTGATATTCCTTGCATGACTAGGACCACTGCTTCACTTTCACCACTGGGTCCTTATCTCAATTCCTCACTGCTGGCAGTGTGAGAAAAGCAGGGATATGGATGGCCAAGACTGAATGAGATCACAGTCTAGTAATGCAGTGATTATACCCTAAAGAGTCCAAAAGAAGATGTGGTTGGTGATGTGTTGTTTTATGTTTTACACCGCAGATTTAGCAGACCAGAAAATGAGTTATCATTCACATTTTTTTGCACACTGTGGATAAGATTTGCCTTTGTGGTATCATCGATGAAGAATAGTAACAACGTAGTAACAACATTGGAAACCAGTATTCACGGTCAGCATGTTGAAGGACACACAGCATCATGAGTGTTGATGTAACCAGCATTAAGTAAGTGGTATTAGGAAACTGCAGAAGCAAGAAGACCCATTTTGTTTCCATACATTAGAAGCCCTGGTGGTATAGTGATTAAGTGCTATGGCTGCTAGCCAAAAGGTCGGCACTTTGAATCCACCAGGCACTCCTTGGAAACTCTACGGGACAGTTCTACTCTGTCCTACAGGGTCGCTATGAGTCAGAATCAACTTGAGGGCATCGGGTTTGGTTTTGGTTTTGAAGAGCCTCATAGCAGCCCCTTCAAGCCAACTGGTATGTTCTAAATCATTCTTCTTAATGGATGTATGGAATTTCTGATATGGATTTACCATAATTTACTCATCCTTTCCCATTCATATATCACTTTTTCTTTTTTCCCTTTTTTTTTTTATCTTTACCAGTAGGTGCAATACATCTTTGTATAAACAGCATTACATGCTGAAATCTTTATTTTCATGGGTTATATGCTCAGCAAAGAAATTGCTAAACCAAAGGACATTTTGCTGATTCCTTTTAGAAAATCCTCCAAAATTCCACATTTATCTTAGTAATATGTGACAGGACAAATCTTTTATCGTCTATGCCACCAGCAAAAAAGGTATTATCATTCTTTTAAATGTTTGCCAGTCTGGTACTTAAATTGCATTTCCCAGATAATAACTAAGTTTGAGCATTTCTCGTGTACTTATTGCGCATTCAGATATGCTTTTACACGAATTGTATATTCATACCCTTTACCCATCTTTTTCTATTGAGCTATTTGTCACTTTTATCAATTTATAAGGGTTTTTATTTTTTGTATAATATTAGTAGTAAATCTTTGTCATTTTGCTGGGAAATATTTTTCATATATATTATTTGTCTATTGATTTTTTTCTTGTATCTTTTTCATGCAAAATTTTTATTTTACATGGCCAAATATGTCCGTCTTTCCTTTTGTTGCTGTAGGCTTTTTGTTTTGGTTGAGAAGATCTCTCCCAAAGCTAGATGGTACTTATAGTCTCCTAGATTTCCTTCTAAAATATTTTTTAATTCACATCTCTAATCACTCAAAAATACATTTCTATATAAAGAAAGGCATTTATCCTTCAAAAGTAAACTTTTGTTGATAATAAAATTAACTCCTGCTTATTTTCAAAAGCCTAAAGAGAAAAATAGCATTTGCCTTCGTTTTTCCACTCAGGAATAACCATTGTTAATATTTTGAAGTAGACCAAAATATAAACTCATACACATCCAATCAAAGCATAAATTTTCAAAATTGATACAATTTGTATACAGCATGATATCTTCTTTTTTATCAATCATGTAGCATTACGACTAGTTATAGAAGTAAATCATGACAATCGTGGAAAATAGAAAGTATGGAAAAATAAATACAGCAAGACTTCAGATCGCTCAAACCCAGCTCCCCAGTGATGAAAGCTGTTGGTGTTGTCGTTTCATGGAAGGTGCTGTCCTGCAGTGCTTAGATTCCTAGAGTACTTCTTCTTTATTTTTGTATTCTAAAGCTTTGGCCAGCATGTGCCTAATTATTCATCTTCCTTTAGTAATACTGCCTAGTTGTTTTGATGCATCAATTCTTAATTCCAGAATTTAAGATATTCTTAACTATATTTTGATTATTGACTTTATTACAATTATTCTGGTATCTTCCTCAGAATATATATATATATATGATTTAACTGTATATCCTATTCTCTTTCATCAGTGTCAATTTCCTTATACATCTTGTGTTCTTTAAAAAAATACTTTCATCTGTATACTGAGAAATGTTTTCAATTCTGTTATCTAATTCACAGACTTGTTTTTTCTTGCATTTCTACCTATCAATTGCAATAAATATTTTAATTCTGCTACTTACATCCTAGGTCCCTG
Source organism: Elephas maximus indicus (assembly GCF_024166365.1). Classification (NCBI taxonomy): domain Eukaryota; kingdom Metazoa; phylum Chordata; class Mammalia; order Proboscidea; family Elephantidae; genus Elephas; species Elephas maximus. Next base: position 13,410,551 of record NC_064826.1, read on the forward strand.
GATTTTTTTTGTTTGTTTATTTGTTTATTAATCTTTTGTCACATTTAGTTGTTTCTTTGGCGGGGGGGCGGAGAGGAGGATTTTATTGAAGATTCCACACACTCTCTTTGTAAAGGTTTATTCAGACTTAAAAGTATATTATTTTCAGTGTCTTTCTCTGTGTGAATCTCACAAATGTGTTTCCTTTTGAGTATACTTTTAATTGAGACTTTTTATTCATTTTCAAATGAGAAGAGACCAGCCCAGATTCAGAATTTTTGGCAGTACCATGGCCCTTGGCCAACTTGTATGGTGGTCGAATCCCCTCTTCAGATGTACAGCTAAATGACGGATTGATGTAAACAGCCTCTCATGTATAGTCCAGTATCCAGTCTACTTCTGGCAAGTGTTACTCCAACAGACTGAGGTGGAAACCTCTCCAATGTCCATATGTCTGGTGCTCAAGAACCCCCAAAAGATGGACTATTAAGACAAAACCAAACTACGTCTACAATGTGCTCCAGAGGCTTTCTCTAAGCCCTAAGAAGGTTTCTTTTCCCAAGAAGCAATGCAGTCCATGTATCCTACTTGCAACACAGTTCTTTTCTGGAATATCAAATCTTCTACTGGGCTCAGGGAGGTACCGGAGGCATGGTAAAATGGGGAAGGTAGGAAGAGACTGTTGGCTACTTCAAAATGTCCGTATAACGTCAAAAGACATCCATTTAGCTTTCTGATTCTCTAGTCAGGAGAACCCTTGCCATAAGGGTTAGAAAATGGGAGAAAGGTAAACTATCTAACAATCTCCTTCCAGTTGCTCAGGGTAGTAGTTTCTGACAGAAGAGCAGACACGAACCTTTGATTGTACACATGCATGCATGTACATGTGCAATACATATATGTGTGTATGTATATACATATATATTTGTATTTATATCTGTGTCTGTATCTGAATCAAATCTGTGTCTCTAATTTTAATGATCTTGAATTTACTGAGATAGCATCCTGGGTTTTGACAACAATTTTGTTGTCATTCTTAGTTTTCCCAGCATTGTGAGGTGCCTTTTCTTCTCTGAATGTTTGGTTGTTGTAGTTAGGAGTTCAGAGTCTCCTTCAGGCTCTATCTCTTAGATGCTATTTTAATCCAGATTGCTGCAATTAAGAATTAATCCCAATTTTCTTACTTCCATTTTTTGCTAGAGAAGACTGAAGCAAATAAAAAGTGAATCCTCTGCTTTGAAGGTCATGCCATCTCAGTTAGATCTGAGGTGCATTTCTTAGCTAGACTCTACTAACCAGCATCTAGCTAACACTCGTGCATGTACTCAAATATTCACTGAGCACCTCTGAGTTACCAAGCACACGTACCTAAACGTGGGGGTGAGCAAAAAGCTGACATGATGCCTGCCCTCATGGAACTTACAATAGAAAAGACAGCCTTTAAACAAATAAAATGAACACATACACACATAAACATGTACAAATTATGGATACACACAAGTACACACGCATACGTACACATGTCCACACGTACACACAATGCACATGCATGTGGGCGCAGGCTCACAGGTATGTATATGCATGTACGTACACGTGAATATACATATGTGTGTATGTGTATACATACATATATATGTGTATTTATATCTGTATTTATATTTGAATCTATATCCGTATTTAATCTCCATCTCTATATTTACAGCTACATGAGTGCCGTACAGAGAAGAACTAGCACTGACTGAAACCATTACTTTCTGACTTTGGGCAAGGTAGATAACAAAGAGGACTCCTAAGCATGAAGTTCTGGGTCACTCTTCTGCACCCCTTGTTGAACTGCCTCCTGGCAGCCAAGGGAGCCATTCCTGTATCCTGGCATCCCTTGCTTTGCTTCTTGTCTTCAAATTCCTTTGGTGAAGAATGGCAGAGCCTGCTGCAGTGGCAAGTGTTTATTTCTTCTGCCAACATTCCCTTATCCATTTGTCATAACTGGCCCCATGTCCCCTCACTTGTGCTTTCCCTGAAGTAGCTCTCTGTCGAGTTTAACCTTTCCTTTCCTTTTCCGGCTGCTCCTGCTCCCCTGATAGCCACCTTCTCTAGGGAAATCACACCACTTAACAGGCAACTGGAGCCCTGGTGGTTCAGCGGTTAAGCAATTGGCTGCTAACCCAAAGGTTGGCAGCTGGAATCCACCAGCTGCTCCTTGGAAACCTTGTGGGGCAGTTCTTCTCTATCCTATAGGGTCACTATGAGTCAGAATCGACTCAATGGCAAAGTTTTTTTTTTTTTTTTAAACAGGTAACTATTTTGCTCACGTAGTGAATCTGACATGTAGTTATTCCTCTCCTTTTTCCAAATATAAGTTTAAAATCACTGATATTTTGAAAGGTTCTGTTTACTTTGCATTTTAGCCTTCCTGACACTGATGCATGTGTAAAATTGTGTGCACACGTGTTTTATTGGAGAACTTTGTAGATTTTCCAAATTTGATCATGTACTTTGTATATCTAATATTATTGGAAAATGTTCTATATAGCCACCTAATTTGTTAGATGTACCCCATTTTTTGCACCCAGGAGCGTACACAGAAAAGTAGTCAGATTTTCATCTTACAGAGTCTTACTACCCTCTTTAATATATTCTCTTTTAGACCTTCTGACCTTAGGAAGAAGCCTGTTTATTTTCTCTAAAATTTTAAATCCTATTTATTCAAAGCTATCAATTTGAACCTAAACAGTATTTACTGTTAAATTCTGAAAAGCCTGAATATATCTGCTAAATTGGTGAGTGCAGACTGCCCGGAATCCGTTTGTTTAAAAACAGATCCAGGCAAACTTTATCCAGCAATAAAATCCTAGTTGTTGCAAGAGAGAAGCAGTTTGGAACTTGGTTTGATATCTACCATGTAGATTATTACCTTCCCGGCTTCATGGTTTTGTCCTTATCAGAGAGAGAAAGAGCTATAGATAAAAACTGGGCCGGCAGTGGGGAGGGAAGGTAGTAATTTCCCTAAAGGAATCCCTGGGTGGTGTAAACTGTTAAGTACTCAACTACTACCCTAATGGTTGGCCGTAAACCCATCCAGACGCATCTCTGAAGACTGGCCTGGTGATCTGCTCCCAAAAGTTCTCAGCCTTGAAAACCTACCGAGCAGTACTACTCTGCACACATGGGGTTGTCCTGAGTCAGAATCGATGGCCAACAACAATTTTCCTAAAAGTTCTGAAAGACAAGGGAGTACAAGGTCACTATTTTGGTTTACAAAACAAACAGAGAGAGAGATTTCTCCCCATTATAGCACTGGAGTCCTGGTGGCATGTTGTTGTTGTTAGGCGCTGTTGAGTCAGTTCCAACTCATTGTGACCCTGTGCACAACATAACAAAACAGTTCCCAGTCTTGCACTATCCTCACAATTGTTGCTATACTTGAGACCATTGTTTCAGCCACTGAGTCAGTCCATCTTATTGAGGGTCTTCCTCTTCTTTGCTGACCCTCTACTTTACCAACCATGATGTCCTTCTTCAGGGACTGATCCCTCCTGACAATATGTCCAAAGTATGTGAGACGTAGTCTCGCCATCCTTGCTTCTAAGGAGCATTCTGGTTGTACTTCTTCCAAGACAGGTTTATTCATTCTTTTGGCAGTCAGCAGTATATTCAATATTCTTCACCAACACCACAATTCAAAGGCGTCAATTCTTCTTTGGGCTTCCTTATTCGTAGTTCAGCTTTCACATGCATATGAGGTGATTGAAAACACCATAGCTTGGGTCAGGCACGCCATAGTCCTCAAGGTGGCATCTTTGTTTTTTAACTTTAAAGAGATTTCTTGTAGCCAGTTTGCCTAATGCAATGCATCTTTTGGCTTCTTGACTGTTGCTTCCATGAGGTGGCACAGTGGTTAAGGAAAAAAAAAATTGCCATCAACTCGATTCTGACTCATCGTGACTCTACAGGATTGAGTAGAACTGCCCCATAGGGTTTCCAAGGAGCACATCCAGTAGATTCGAATGGCCAACCTTTTTGGTTAACAGCCGTAGCTCTTAACCACTATACCATCAGTTGTCTGCTAATCAAAAGGTTGGCAGTTTGAATCCCCAGCTGTTCCTTGGAAACCTAGGGGGCAAGTCTACTCAGTTCTTTAGAGACACTATGAGTTGGAATTGACTCTATGGCAATGGATTTTTTTTTTTTTTTTTGGTTTATAGCACTGAATACTTTCGGTGTCTTGGTGTCCTGTTGACCATTTGGAAGTAGAAGCATTATCAGATGGGTGAATGCAGTATCCCGTGAGAAATGGAAACATAGCTTGACAGCTTGACAGGATTAGTTGTGTTCAACTCAGGTGGTAAGGTAAAATATGACAGAAGGAATAGCAGCATCCAGTAGACACTACATTGTAAATGTCAGGATTTCTTTTTGGCAACGTGTAAACATTATGAAAGGAGCACTGGTGATGCAGTGGATAAGCACTCAGCTGCTAACCCAAAGGTCAGTGATTCGAACCCATCAACCACTTCATGGGACAGAAAGCTTGGTGATCTTCTTCCATAAAGATTATAGCCTAGGAAACCCTATGGGGCAGTTCTATTCTGTCCTATAGGGTCGCTATGATTCGGAATCAACTTTATAGCGCACAACAAAAACAAACAGAATAAAAGCACATATCTGTGAATATGTTAAAACCCAGTAAATTGTACACTCTAAAGAAATGTGAATTATATCTCAATAAAGCTGTCTAAAAATATAAAAACCACAACATAACATGTGACACCAAAACATACCTGCATGCATGGTGGAAATTATTAGGAAGTCTCTCTGAATCAGGATGTTGTTGTTGTTGTTGTTGTGTATTGTAGAATCAATTCTGACTCAGAGCAACCCCATGTAACAGGGTAAATCTGCCCCATATAGTTTTCAAGGCTATGACCTTTCAGAAGCAGATCACCAAGTCTTTCTCCCATGGAGCTACTGGGTAGGTTCAAACCGCCAATCTTTTGGTCAGCAGTTGAGCACTTAACTGTTACACCACCAGGACTCCTTTAATCAAAATAAGTTAGGTTATACTGCAGTAGGAAACACTGGTGGTATGGTGGTTAAGTGCTGTGGCTGCTAACCAAACGATTGGCAGCTCATATCCACTGGAGCTCCTTGTAAACTCTATGGGGCAGTTCCACCCTGTCCTATAGGGTCGCTATGAGTCGGACTCGACTCAACAGCAATGGATTTGGTTTGGTTTTGGGGATACTGCCGTAACAAATGACTTCAAAATTTCATTGATTTAACCGAGCACATTTATATTTCTCATTCACTTAAAATCCATGGCAGGTCCACAGCAGTTTTCCAGGGCAGCCATCCTCTATGGTACAAGTCAGTGGACCAGGCTAATGAGGCCTCGTCCTTCCTCTAGCTGCAACATCAGTTAATGAAGCCAAGGAAGCAAGAATGGAAGGAGGATATTGAAACTTAAACACTTTAGCCTGGAGATGACAGAGATCAGTGGTCAGGACTTATTATATGATACAGTGCAATCACAATTGTCTCTTTCCTAAACTAGATATTGGTAATCACTAATAATGTCTAAAACAGAGGCCAGGGTCCAGTGGCATCACTAGGGTTGGTGTCACCCAGTGCGATAACTCATGAAGTCACCCCCCCCCCCCCGCCCCATGGACCTCCTCACATACCAGACCACATAATCCTCAGTAATATTTTTGGTACTAAAGTTACAGGTAAATCATAATTCTCGTGTATCAGTCTTTCTTTTCCTTTAATTACTGCTTCATCCTCAAAAAAGTTATTGATGTAGATTCACAAATATTAATTAGAACAATATTGTAGCTAAAATGCCAGAAAATTTAACAAAATCAGAAACTTTATAAGGTTTTCACTGGCCAGTTTTTTTCAGAGGTAGACCACCAGGTCCTTCTTTCTAGTCTGTCTTAGTCTGGAAGCTCCACTGAAGCCTGCCAACCATGGGTGGCCCCACTGGTATTTGAAATGCTGGTAGCATAGCTTCCAGAATGACACCAACATGTATGCCACCACAGTATGACAAACTGACAGACAAGTGATGGCAGGGTTAGAGACTTCTTGACTTTCCATTTCTTATTTGGTTATTCAGAATACTTCTAATATTTCATTATTACGATGTTGTAATAGGCACACATATAAACAAATCTTTGAGTATACACGTGATGGCTTTCTTAGAATATATTTCAAAACTGGAATTAAAGAGTTAAGGTACAGGAACATTTTAAATTCTCTTAGTACTTATAATTAGGTTGTCCTTTCAAAATGTTGTATAAATTTACTCTCCACTCTCCTCAGAAATATATGAGAGTGCACATTTTTTCTTTATTCTATCAAACACTGGGATAAACATATACACAAAAACTTATTAATATGCTCATATATTAAAATAGCCTGTGAAATGCAGATGACACAACCTTGTTTGCTGAAAGTGAAGAGGGCTTGAAGCACTTAACTGGTGAAGATCAAAAACCACAGCCTTCAGTATGGATCACACATCAACATAAAGAAAACAAAAATCCTCACAACTGGACCAAAAAAGCAACATCATGATAAATGGAGAAAAATTTGACGTTGTCAGGGATTTCATTTTACGTGGATCCACAATCAACGCCCATGGAAGCAGCAGTCAAGAAATCAAAGGACGTGCTGATGAAGAGTGAGCTAATTAAATCAGGTGGACACTGGGGAGTGTGTTGGCAACTCTTGACTGGAGGGGGGATGGGAAGATAGAGAGAGAGGGAAGATGGCAAAATTGGCATGAAACGAGAGACTGTAAGGGCTGACTCAATAGGGGGAGAGCAAGTGGGAGAAGGGAGTAAGATGTATGTAAACCTACATGTGACAGACTGATTGGAATGGTAAATGTTCACTTGAAGCTTAATAAAAATTAAAAAAAAAAAAAGAAATCAAAGGACACATTGCATTGGGCAAATCTGCTGCAAAAGACCTCTTTAAAATGTTAAAAAGCAAATGTGCTCCTGACCCAAACAATGGTGTTTTCAGTCATCTCATAGGCATGCAAAAGCTGGACAATGAATAAGGAAAACCAAAGAATTGATGTCTTTGAATTATGGTGTTGGCAAAGCATATTGAATATAGCACGGACTGCCAAAATAATGAACAAATCTGTGTTGGAAGAAGTACAGCCAGACTGTTCCATAGATGTAAGGATGGCGAGACTTCATCTCACATATTTTGGGCGTGTTATCAGAAGAGACTAGTTCCTGGAGAAGGATATCATGCTTGGTAAAGTAGAGGGTCAGTTGAAAAGAGGAAGACCCTCAATGAGACGGGTTAACACAGTGGCTGCAACAATGGGCTCAAGCATAATGACTGTGAGGATTGCACAGGACCGGACAGTGGGCAGTGTTTCATTCTGCTGTACATGGGGTCGCTGAGTTGCAACTGACTCGGTGGCACCTAACAACAACAATACATTTATTATGCATATATATTTAATTTAACTGAAAATTTGTTAATATCTTAAAGGCAACCATGATATCTCATTTTATTTTGAATTTCTTTGAGTAACCATAGTGTAGAATATTTTCCCTATGCTTATTTGCTTTATTTCTTCCTATTGTGACTGTTTTCCCTGACCTTTACTTGTTATTTTTAATTTGTATTTTGAGTGTCCCTATTATTCTTACTGATTTGTAAGGCCATTGAACATTTTGAATTCTGTTTCCAAAGCCTATGACCCATATTTGATTAAGCCTTGTATTTCACTTTCTTTGGTATTTCTACCTTATATACAGCTTGACGACATTTGCTGAGGTTTCCCCTTCCATATCATCAAACATCTTTTTGTTGATCTTCATTCAGAGTGATGCACAGAATAGTTTTTCTCATGAATTCCTTTCCTTTCTTTAAGTAAAATGTTCAGCCTCAACACCATCAAAGGTAGTGGTGTTCCTACAGAGTTCAAAATTCCATGACCATTTTTGGTTTCTTAAAACTATCTTTGGAGAACATGTCACAGGGTGGAAACAGAACTTTGTGTCCTTCTGACAACCCTTCTTTCCTCTCCAACTAGTACAGTACTGACATCCAAATTTGCCTTAGAGACCATCAGAAATAATACCACCAAGACCTTTGTCCCTTTTTATATCAGTCATCACAGAAAATACAGCCTTGCTACCTCAGGTCCACCTTCATCACAATACCCTAAACCCATATGGCTCACTAAGTCCCTGAATTGACCCAATCTCATAGTCTACCCCAAAACGTAGCCTCTACACCTTCTGGACCACATGGACCACTTAAGTGAAAAATTCTCTGTATCCCCATCCTCTTCTGTGAACATCCCCAAGACATGGCTGCCCCTGGGGACATTTCTTTCCATGCAACACTCTCAAGTCATAGCTCTTTTCTCTCTACACACCCAAAAAGTTTCATCTAGATCACCATTCTTTATTCCTTCCTAAAAGCTTTTCTATTTCATAGCTATCTGCAGAAAAATTCAAGTCACATCATCTAATCCTTAAAGATTTAACAAATGGTCACAGTCCTCCCCTCCCTCTCTCTATAGCAAACTTCTATCACAAATCTTGGTACTTTTCATATCTAGGTAGATGATCTTTCCAATGCCCCAGCCTCTTGATTCATTCAACTTCTCTTCTACAATGGCCTTTTCCTTCACCCTCCACCCACCACTTATTTCCTTGGTCATATCCTAGGTTTGGGCATCACCACTTACAGCATACTATCATCTAATTGTCAAGCCTTGACTCCTCCACCCACCACCTCCTATCTTTCTATATGGCCCTTTTTTTGCACTCTCCTTCACCTTGATTGTATCCCCCTTTCTTTCCCAGGTTAGATTCCAGTTCTACCACCATAATTGCACACTTGCATTCACCTTCCACCCTCGTATGCCCTTCTCTCCAACAACTGTGTCTAGAAAAACCCTTATTTTGATTATATTCAAGTCTCCATCCACTTTGTGCCAGCTTCTGAGGAGCTGAAGGAAGCCAGAGAAGAGGACACAATCAACCCGACTGGTTTTACTTTTAATTCATTACTTCCAATACCAAGTGGATCCATGGAGTCACCCAGCAATTCAGCAATACCTCCCTAGGCCATGCAGTATTTTACTGTTCTGGAAATTGCTTTATTTTTTTCCTTCTGTCCTCAAGACTCTCCTTATAACCAACTCATTCTTAAATAATGAATTTTTTTTTTTTTTTACAGAGAATATAGAAACAATCAGAAAAGAACATCTCCATCATCCTCCAACCTGCATATGAGCCCATATATTCTCCTTTCTCCTACTAAATGTTTTCTCTCTTTTTTCCTTGGTTAGTCTAGGTAAAAGTTTCTCAAGTTCCCCCCCCCCCGCAAAGACCCAGCATTTGATTTTGTTAATTTTTCTGTTTGCTTTTCTATTTTCTATCCTCTTTCCTTTATTTCCACTCTGGTCTTTACTATGCTCTTTCTTTTATTTGCTTTGGGTTTAGTTTGCTCTTCCTTTTGAATTTCCTTAAGAAAATGTAAATTATGGATTTGACCTCTTTCTTATTTTTTAAACAATCCAAATACTCATCATCTGATGAATGGATAAAGAAAACATTATAAATCCATGCAATAGAATGTTATCTAGCAAAACAAAGGAACGATGTACTGATACATACTACAACAGGATGAACCTTAAAAACGTTATGCTAAGTAAAAGAGGACAGTCCTAAATGACCACATGGTGTATGATTCCCTTTATATAAAATGTCCAGAATAGGGAAATTTTTAGAGACAGAAAGTAGATTAGTGGTTATTTAGAGTTTGGGGTGGGGTGTGAGGGGAGAGGAGTGGGAGTGACTGCTAATGGGTATGGAATTTCTTTTGAGGGGCACAAAACTGTTCTAAATTAGTTTGTGGTGATTGTCATTCAACTCTAGCAATTTAAAAATAACCATTGAATTGTATACTTTAAATGTTAAAATGTATGGTATTTGAATTATATCTCAGTAAAGCTGAAACAAACAAAAAATGAATGGCCCTTTCTTCACCCTTCATGAAAAATATGCATACGTTACCACCATCACCACCAATTTACCTCACCTCAGCTCAAAATTCTTCTCTCCATAAATCTCAAAACCTGAGAATTACATCTCTATATGCTCTATGCTTCCACCTCTATCACTCTTTCCAGTGTCTTCAAACTTCAATTTAGCTTCATGATGACTACTAGTCCTTGGCCCTTTCCCATTCTTAACAATTTTCACTTCACGTAGATATCAAGTCTGTACTTCGTGTTGGCCATAAAGTCTTCTCCCTAGAAATCAAGAGCTTTTCTCCTTCTTGCTATGGTACCATATCTACTTTACCAATTTCTCTTTCAGCTAAAATAATCATTCCCCAGATTGTAATCCTAATCTCTAAAGCAATGAAGAAACAAATATATACATATATAAAGCAATCAATTAACTACACTACAAACCCATGTTATCTATCCCAAGTGTCACTGTGACATGATCCACTGAGTCCTTCTTCAACTGTTTTTTACCCAGAATCACTCTCTTGTGAATGGAGCATCTGCCTCTTCACATCATAGTTGGTCTCATTTTCTCCTTTGTTGAAAGATGAACCCATCTTATGAGAACTTCCTAGCCGTATCTGCCAGCAATTTCAATGTGTTTCTGTATCTGCCCGTTATATGACTGTTCTCTCTGATACCAGAGGAACAAAATTTATTGTTAATTTTCAAGGTAAATCCTTCCAGCATTGTTCTTGATCCTACCCCCATGTCATGTTCTGCAGGAACTGCCTCCATGCTCTTTGCTTCTTCTTCTTCTTCTCCACCCCCCCATCCCCCTTTGGCTCTTTCTTCTTCATAAATGCTCAGCTCTTCTTTATAAAAATAAAATTGTTCTCAACGCTACATGTCCTCATACCACTGTCTTTTCTACTAAACTAAAAACAAACAACAAAACAGGTTACACTCTGCTTCTAATTCTTCACCTTCTAGACATTCCGCAATTCATCATAAGCTGTCTTCAACCCTCAGTCTTAAAAAAAAAAAAAAAAAAAACAGAAATCCAGTGGCTACTTCATGGTGCTCTTCTTCTGCAGCTATGTCACCATTACACAGACCGTTTTTGTGGAAATACTGTCTTCATTTTATTACTATATACTCGGAAGATAGACTTTCAACTCTCACTTTTCTTTTCTGTTTCCTTTTATCTTTTTTTCATTCTGCAGGCCTCCATTCAATTTCCTTTTACAGCTTCAATTTTTAACTACATGGGTAATTTCTGGGTTTCCATCTCCAACCCAAGCCTCCCTCTGACCTTTAAATCTTTCCAGTCACCTCCAAAAGATCTCTACAAAATTGTTCTTCCACGTCAAACTCATCACCAACATCCACAGCATGTGTCTTGATGTTCGTTTCCTATGCCAATCAACGTCATCACCATTCTCTCTGTGCTTTAGGCTTTGAAGATCAAGGTTATCAACCGCACTGCATCTTTAGACTCTCCCACATCTAATCAGTGCCCAGATGGCTCTTGAAGATTTTAGTTTTTTTGTTTTTTGTTTTTATTTTGTAGTCACTTGGGCTAGTAATGTCTCCACCTCTATTCTGGAATATTATGATATCTTTCAACCTCCTTCTATTTTTCCACCCTGGAAAAATACCATCCCCATTATCATCAGTTATTTTTCTAAAACCCAGATTTTTTCAAGTCACTAACATAAAAATCAAATCTGACAATTAGGTACTTACGAAGTGCCAAATATTAGCTAAACTCTTGACATATAATACCAAAATTTTTCCTCAAGGAAACCTTTAAGGGAGATAGCATGATCATCAGCAGAGAGATTAATGAACTTGTCCTAAATCATAGTGTTAGTGAGTGATAGAGGTGAGAGGTGGGATTTAAACCCTGGCCTGAGTCCAAAGACCAACACAGACTGCCAAACATGCTTAGAAATAATAAAAATCAATAACTTCATTGACTCTCCACTGAATTCTACGTTCTTAGACCAAACATTCAGTTCCATCCATAAGATAGTTGCCACTTACCCACTTCGAGTTAATGTTTCTCTTTGAAATCTATGTTCCTTCTGTGGGAAGAGCTTATATAACATAAGCTTATATAAATAAATTAGGTATATAATATTTCTTTGGTATGTTAGTTTCTACATGGGTAACACTTTCATGCTATACACATCTCAAACTAATGCCACAACCATAATAAAATAAGAAACAGTATATAAATACATCTGGATTTTGGCTGATCTTTGACTCATACATTTCCCTCTACCCAGAAATCATATTTTCATGAATCTTCTTTTTGGTCAACAAGTAAAATTCTTGCCTTCCATGTGGAGACATGGGTTCGATTCCTGGCCAATGTACCTCATACACAGCTACCATTCATCCATCAGTGGAGGCTTGGTTGTGTTTATGATGCTGAACAAGTTTCAGCAGAGCTTCCAGACTAAGAGGGACTAGGAAGAAAGGTCTGGTGACCTACTTCCAAAAAATCAGTGAGTGAAAACCCTGTGGACCATGGTAGTCCAATCCCTTTGTGCGTGGGGTCAACTAGAGTTGGGGCTGACTTGACAGCAGCTAACAACAGCAACATTTTGTCCATATATTTCACAAATACTCAAGGCTGTATTCAAGTGCAACTTTCCCCATCAAGCTTTGTGTGACACCATAAGAATAATTAAAATAAACATATAGCTCTTCACATGCTATTCAATTTGTACTTGTATTATACCGCAACAAACACTACTGTACATTTTAATTAGCTTTGCACATCTCTATCTCCTTCACTAGATGAAAAATTCACTTAGTTAGCTACCATGCTTCACCCTGCTTACTGCTCAGCTTGCCTTGCTGTTGTTGTTATGTTGCAAATGGTAGCCATTTAGCGGATTTTTAATAAATGAATTGATTCCCAACTCAGGAGCTTAATTCACTTCATCGTTTTAAGCTGAATGGAAAAATAGTGTAGCAGAGTAATCAAGAACTCAGATGAGGTGAATTTAAATCCCAAATTTCAAGATCCACTTAACCTCTCCAGCCCAAGCCTTACTTTCTTCATCATAAAATGGTGATAATAACAACACTTATACCTTAGGGGTTTTGTGAGAATTATTTAAATTGAGTCATAAAAAGAACTAGAAGAATACCTGTCACATTGTATGCACTCAATAAATGTTAGCCGTTAATACTGGATATTTTGAAACAAAAGTCAGTTTCACAAAGAGACCTAAGATAATTTCCAACAAATGGGCATTCATACGCTTTGTACGGGACTTCCTGGCAGGTGAAAAATAACTATAAACTTAATTAAGGAGTGCCTTTTCTGGTCAGTATAAAGGTCAGAGCAGTTTTAAATTTGGCAAGAAGCAGGGTCTGGAAGCTTTTCACATTCAATCATTTTCTTTAACTTGAACGAGTCGTGTGCTCCATTAGTTCTGGAGGGAAGAGGATAATACAATCAGGTCGGTAATAGGGGCATTAAGCCCTCTTGCATTATAGGAAATTATTGAAAAAGGCTGCCAGGCTCTGCTCCGCTTGCCATAATATGGCTATGGACGTTCAACAGTAACATCAAGCCTGATAAAAACTTTTGCTTAAAATAACAGGAAATCCAAACAGCAACCTAGAATGTGAATGTCAGTCTTGAGCAAGATTAGAAGGAAAGGAAATAGACACAACCCTTATCTTAAATCAGATGCGTAGTAGAGAGATTATTCCCAGAGGTTTTAATTGAGATGGAATGTTATTTCCATTGTATTACGCTCTGAATTTACATTGCATCTGTATATCAGAAGTGAAATTGAAACCAACTTCTTTGTAAAACAGCAACATCTTTTATCTTTTGTATGTTGACATTCTATGGACAGCTATATTATTGCAAAATAAGGAAAACTTAACTTCATCTTTCTATCATCTTTCTTGTGAGTTAGTTTATTTTATTTCTACTGCATCCATTATTAGAGTCCCTGGGCAGTGCAAATGGTTAAGTCTCTCAGCAGCTAACTGAAAGTTTGGAGGGTCAAGTCCATCCAGAGGCACCTCAGGAGAAAGGCCTGGCAATCTACTGAGAAGTCAGGCATTGAAAATCCTATGGAGCACAGTTTTGCTCTGACACACAGGGTCACCATGAGTCAGAATCAACTCAGTGGCAACTGATGATGAAGATTATGGCATTCCTTAGTACCACCATGTCTCTTAAAGGCACGAATCTGTCTATTCATTACACACTGCGTTCTCATTTAAGAAGGAGAATTTTTGGAGTCAAGTTTCACCCATTAGGGACCGATGTCCGCACTGAAGGGCCTTCTCCACTCCTTTGTTATTTATGATACTCCAGGCAGGGCTTATGTCTTAAAGAATAATGCAAATAACTGCCCAGAGGTAGGGAAGCCCTTCTGGGATAGTGTCAGAAACCTCCAGAAAAGCACTATGAGGCAAAGAGCATGGGTTGGGTGATTTCTATGATCAGACTGAGAAAAAAAACATGAAACTCATTCATAAGGCACACAGGCATCCTTTTCAGTAAAATATGAATTAGTGAAACTGACCCATAGCTGCCCTTTCCATATAAACCCTGTTCTGATTATGGTACAGTCACAGGGACTGCTCAGGTTCACTTTCACTGAAAATGAAATGGACACTCCAGGTCAGCCCCAGATGGAAGGCCCCCCAGCTGGACTGCATGCCTACTCTTATCCACAACTCCATCACCACCAGTGACCACAGATACCAGCACCCCCTCTCTCCTCCAGATCACATACAAACGAGTTATCGCCTCTCCCCTTGGCTGTAGAACATTTTATCAGCCCAAGCATCTCATTATTCACAAAGATGTTTCAAAATAAAAAATTCAAAAGTGGAAGTTAAATTACACAATGCCAACATGAATGCATATCTTCCCAGTAGTTTAAATCCAACAGATCTCCTATTTAACATTCCGTTTCATTTAACAGTCTAACAAGGCTTTTGATAACAACTTTCCACATCTCTTTATTGTACCTTTTAAATGAGGATGGTGGAGTGCCTTTCCAGAGCGGTGCTTCACTAAACTTTATCAGATCTTACTCAGTCAAAAAGAAAGAACAATTTTAAAACTCAAAAAACTCAATTAAAAAGGGAGAGAGGTGCTGGAAGGTAAGATTGAACTGGGGCAAGGGTAGAGGAAAATGTTATCACCACGTTTTTAGGGAGGTCTATCTAGTGGTTGGAGCCCTGGTGGCCCAGTGGTTAAGAACTATGGCTGCTAACCAAAAGGTCGGCAGTTGGAATCCACCAGGTGCTCCTTGGAAAGAGTATGGGGCAGTTCAACTCTGTCCTATAGGGTTGCTATGAGTTGGAATCAACTTTTTTAGGGTTTCTTTTTTTGTTTTTTGGTAGTGGTTGGAAACCCTAATGGCCTAGTAGTTAAGAGCTATGGCTGCTAACCAAAAGGTCAGCAGTTCAAATCCACCAGGCGCTCCTTGGAAACTCGATGGAGCAGTCCTACTCTGTTCTATGGGGTCACTATGAGTTGGAATCGATTCGACGGCAATAGGTTGATCTAGTGGTTGCCAGCATTCTAAGGGGTGATTTTTAACAGTGTCAATACAGGCTGAAAATACAGATTTCTCTATTCTATAGTTTCCCACCACCACCACCAACCCAAATCTCTGGCTATGGCAAAGAACTGACTCTTAAAAATTAAAAAAAAAAAAAAAAAGTCTAATTTGAGGCACTGACTTGGGAAGTTTGAGAAAAGTAAAAAGTAACAATTAAAAGTGACTCGAGCTCTACCCCCAGAACCCAGATTTTATGGTTTTATACTCTGCCAAGAATATGCTTATTATCACACGGTAGAATGTACACAAAAAAACGGAATGGAAATGGAAAACAGTTGCGATTGACTTTGGACTTATTTTCAGGAGTGTTATTACTCCGTTTTAATAGAGGGAAGGGGAATGAATACAGGATGATTCTAGAGAAAACAGAGAACAGCAGGTGCAGCAATATTCAAATACTACAAAGTTAGCTAAGAAAGTGACGCCTTATGGTAAACGAGATGACTACGTCCTTAAGTAAGAGTCAGAGTCACCAAACCTGGAAATAGAGAGCCTCCGCGTAGGAAAGGCAACCAGAAGTTTACCCGTTTCACCAGTTGGTGTGGAGTCGACTCATTCATGGTGACCTCCTGTGTGTTAGGCTACAGCTCTGCTCCACGAGGTGTTTAGTTCCTGGTTTTTTGGCAGCGGACTGTGAGGTCTTTCTTCCAAGGCACCTCTGGATGACTTGAGCCTCCGACCAGGGACTGGTGTTCACCTTGTGCGATACCCAGGGACTCCAATCCCCATATATTTCCCATGATCCATCCTCTCCTGGAGCATCTCTCTGCTACTTCCTGGGGACAAGGGGGCTACTGCTGCTTCAGAGCACTCTGTTCAAGCTTGTACACCAGACCCTCCCTTTAGTGACCTATGTGACTGAGATAGGGATGGAACATTAAAGCAAGTTCAGCAAGTAAGACTCTCAGTCCACAAATGGTCTTCCTCCATCCCTCCCTTTCCATCTTTGCTTCTATTAAGGACTTTTTCCAGTCAGGGTTGTGTCTCTGCCACAGATCATCTATGTAGATATCAGAGCATACACGTGTGTGCATGTGTGTGTGAGTGTGTGTGTATGCATGTGTGCATGTGTGCCTGTGCATGTACCAGGTGATGGGGGTGGGGAAGCAGCCCCGTATACTTGGTGCAGCTTGACTAGACATGGATCCATTATGGCACCACCACCACTCCTGGTCCTTGGAGAGCTGGGCACGCAAATGCTGCAGAGATACCCCCTTGCTCCTGTTCCTATGGCGTCTTCAGGGCTGGCTGAGCTCTCCCCCACATCTCTACCATCTTAAGTGCAAGACAATTTTTTTTCTGTTTCAACAACATGCTAAGGCTTGGGAAAGGATTTGGCGACCTGAGACTCTCTCTGCCCAGATCCTTCAGTCATTTCTTCCCCAGGGTCTTACAAACTTCCCTGGGACCTCCACCCAGGAATTCACTCAGCCATTTTGTTTGCAGATCCCAAAACCTATCTGGGAATTCTCTCCTCATACTAGGGCTTGTGCAGGAGATGAGGGAGCAGGCTTCATTGACAACTGTACTCCAATCACATCCTCTCCACTCTCCCAATTATTTTATCCTTATTGTGAGTGATTTTCCCCCTTAGGACCTCAGCTTTTGAAACACAGATGGGAGAGAAACTCCTTTCTTTGAGTCATGTTTTCTATCTATCCTTGGAGACAAGCAGTGTAGAACAACCTAGCTATATAAATGGAGAAAGGGCAGTGAGTTAATGAAAATACCCATCAGAAAAGAAGTAACTCAAAATGAGACTGTAGTAAAGGCTAAAGAAGAACAACATTACAATAAACAGGAAAAGTGACTGGAAGTAAGATAATCTTTCACACGAGGAATAGTTTACTCTTTAGCTGAAGTCTGCTATGGGGATGTCTTCTGGTCAAGTTCCTTTTTCAGCTTCCTGTAACAGCTTCCTGTTCCTTCTTCAGCCCCTGTCACCTTAGTGTACCTGCTCCAACCTCTCCATGCTCTGAACACAAAATATCTAAGAAAAAGGACCAGGGAGATGAAGGAGACTGCCTGGCCAAGGTCTGCCTCCTAGCTTCCATGACCTACCTCGACTGTGATTAAACAATAAGACATAACATCCATGAGGTTAGGGACTTTGCCTTTCTTCTTCATTACTGATTGTCTGTACTTAAAATATAGCTCGGCCAATAGTAGCTACTTGACAAACATTCATTAGACAAATAAATCCTCTAAGATTGGTTTCTGTATTTATACACACAAAGATATATTTTAGTAATCTTGCTGCTAAACATTATTCATTAGTCTGAAGCACCAGGTAAACAAAAAATAAACCAATGAGGAAAAAAAAATGATAGAACTATTTGAGAAGTACAAGCTGACGACTGGGATAGGAGCAGAAAGAAGAGTTCTCCTAGTGGGCTAGGGGACTCCCCCTTCCCGCATTACAGTCCAGAGACATATAGATTTCCCCAGATCTTCAGACAAAGTATGAGGGTGTCCTAATCCTATAATAGGAATATTGGAAGGAAAAGCTTTTTCAGAGCTCTTAACCCATCCAAATAAAAGCAATTGCAGCAATAGCTTCTCATCTTCCTACTACATATGTTGAACCATAAAGGCAAAAGCAGATCTGAGAAGAGTTCAATCTGCCAGCCCTTCTTGGTTGGCTTCTAAACCTTCTCCATTATCTCCTCTCCCATATTATAAATATCCTAAGATCAAAGTGCATCCTGGTCAACCTCCTGGTTTTAACACTGCCTGGAAGTTAAGTGCTTGTTCATCAGCTCCTGGTCCCAACCCTGAGTTCTCCTTGCCTCTAATCTTTTCTTCAAAGATCTCACTGGCATGATGCAATGAAATATTCCTTTAATCACCAAGTAAAGCTTACTTGACTAAACTTAAATTTTCTAATGCTAGAGAAGTGAGTGTTTTGTTTTTCCACCAGAGACCACAAATGGGATACTTTGTGGAAAATACCTCTTGAGCTATTGCTATGGTGTTATAACTAGAACATCCTGCCAGTGGAGACAGAAACATCCATCCAATATTAGTTCCATAATAATGAAATAATATGAGCCAAACTCAATAAGCCTAACTAAATATGGATCTACAGAGTAACTGCCCAGCTATGGAATCAGTGCTACATGCTGGGACTCATTTTAAGATGCAACACTATGGGGCACTATCACGTGATGGGGTGGCTATAGTCTCAGAATACTGCAGCTTTCATTGAAACACTTTGCATAAAATAAGTACATGCAAAATACGGTGCTACACCTCTCATGACTGGGGACCATCTAGAGCTGTCTGGTGTTAGGAAAGAGATAAGAGATTAGAGCCCATCGGAGGTCCCTGAATTAATCAGATCACTCTTGAGAAGCTCTGTTATGTGATGCACTTCCTGAAAGAAGCCTGCTCTCTTCTCATCTCAAGGCTCTGCCCACTTTGCTAGTATGGCTTAGAACAGCCTCCTCGTCATTCTTAGGGTGGATAGCTCCTTGTCTGTGTTAGAACTTAGCTGATGCAACAGCTTTCACAAGAAGACTTCCCCCAAACCTCACCCTCTGGCCATGCTGGTCACCTCCCCTCTGGCCATGCTGGTCACCTCCCCTCTAAGCTCCTAACCATCACTGAGTATTCTCGTCTCCCTGTAGAAGGTCCAGATTCGGTTCCCAGCTACTCCACCTCATGCGTAGCCATCACCCATCTGTCAGTGGAAGCTTGTGTGTTGCTGTGATGCTGGTCAGGTTTCAGGGGCAGACTAAGATAGACTAGGAAGAAATGCCTGGTGATCTACTTCCAAAAATCAGCCATTGAAAACCCTATGGATCACAATGGTCCAATCTGCAACTAATAACAGGGATGGTGCAGGACTGGGCAGCATTTCATTCCTTTGTGCATAAGGCCACCATGAGTTGGGACTGACATGACAGCAACTAGCCATAACATATCACTCTTACAGAATTTAATAATGTTATTGTTTGTTTCTGGTGATGCCTCATTATGTCATAAGTTGCTTCAAGACAGTAATCACACCCTTATCTCTCTGCTTCCTGACCTTTTTCTTTGCCTGGTACACAGCAGATGGTCAGTATGTATTGATGCTTAGTCCTCTGGTTATCCCTTTCCCACAGCTCAGGCCTTAATTAAATGTGGCTGTCACCAAGAAGCCTTCCTTGACCCCTCAGGCTACTTTGATATCCTTGGAGGATTCTCATAGTAGCTTTATCACAATTATAATTATGTAGATATTAGTGTGAAGATTTGCTGACAATGCTGTCCACCAAGTAGGCTTCCAGTATGAGGACAGCCACCATTTCTCCCCTGTAGTTATACTCCTAGTGCTCTACAAACATAATTCACACTAAAAAATAGTTGTTGGATGAAGTACTGATGCCTGCTACACCCTAGATGAACCTTGAAATCATTATGCTAGGTGAAATAAGCCAGTCACAAAGACCACATATTACATGATTCCACTGATAAGAAATACATGGAATAGGAAAATCTATACAGACATAAAGAAGATTAATGGCTCTCTAGGGCTGGGGTGTGGGGAGTGGGGAATGGGAAGTGACTGCTAATGGGTACAGGATTTGTTTTGGGAATAATTAAAATATTCAAAAATTAGATTGTGGTGATGATTGTGCAACTCTGAATACACTAAAGACCACCGAACTGTACACTTTAAACTGGTGAATGTTATATCTGAATTATATCTCAGTAAAGCTACTAAGATATTTGCTGAATAAAGATTCTATAGAAGAATACTGATCAAAAGGGGTGAAAATGTGGCATGGGATTTTAAATTCTCGTAGTATCCAGATTTTCTGGAGCCATGGAAGCTAGATAAACTCCCAAAACTATTGCCCTGAGATAATCTTTAAATCTTAATCCTTAAACCAAAAATCCCCTGAAGTCCTCTTTAAACCAAAAAACAGTTTAGCTTAATTAGTAAAGAATATCTGCCTTCAGCATTGTGCTGTTTTAAAGAACTACCTATATGAAATCAAATTGACAACAGCAACTTGAAAGTTTAGATAGGAAGCTTAGGGGACAGTGAGTTTTTAATGGGGGAGGAACAATTCAGAAAAGGAACATAAGAATGGTTGCACAACATGAAGAATGTAATCAATGTCACTGAATTGTACATGGAAAAATTGTTGAATTGGTATATATTCTGCTGCGTGTAGAGTAGAAGGATACAAGATAAACATACAAAAATCAGTTGGATTCCTATACACCAAAAAAGAGAATGATGAAAAGGAAATCAGGAAAGCAACAGCATTCATAACAGACCCTAAAAAATTAAAATACTTGGAAATAAATCTAACCAGGGATGTAAAAGGCCTATACAAAGAAACTACAAAATGCTACTGCAAGAAACCAAAAGAGATCTACATAAATGGAAAAACATACCATGCTCACGGATAGGTAGGCCCAACATTGCGAAAATGACAATTCTACCCAAAGTGATTTACAAATACAAGCAATACTGTTCCAAATACCAACAGCATTCTTAGAAGAGGATGGGAAAACTTATCATTAACTTTATATGGAAAGGGAAGAGGCCCCAGATAAGTAAAGCACTATTGAAGAAGAAGAATAAAGTAGGAGGATTCGCACTACCTTACCTCAGAACCTACTATACAGCTGTGGTAGTCAAAACTGTCTGGTACTGGTTCAATGACAGATACATTGACCAGTGTAACAGAATTGAGAACCCAGATGTAAATCCACCCACCTATGGTCACCTGATCTTGGACAAGGACCCAAAGTCCATCAGATGGGGAAAAGACAGTCTTTAACAAATGGTGCTGGCAAAACTGTATGTCCATCTGCAAAAAAAAAAAAAAAAAAATGAAACAATACTCCATATACAAAAACTACCTCAAAATGGATCAGAGATGCAAATATAAATCCAAAAACTATGAAGTTCATAGACGGAAAAGTATAATCAATGCTAGAGGCCCTAATACACAGCATGAACAGGATACAAACCATAACCAAAAACGTACAAGCTCCAGAGGATAAGCTAGATAACTGGGATCTTCTAAAAATTAAACACTTAAACTCACCAAAAGACTTCACCAAAAAGAGTAAAAAGAGGGTGAGAAGACAGAGGGGGACAGAAGCTGGATGAATGGACATGGGGAAAACAGGGTGGAGAGGAGTGTGCTATCTCATCAGGGGGAAAGCAGCTAGAAGGACATAGCAAGGTATATATAAATTTTTATATGAGAGACTGACTTGATTTGTAAACTTTCACTTAAAGCAAAATAAAAATAAATAAATAAATGTTCAAAGATGGTGGGAAAAAAGAGAGAAAAAAGAAAACCTATGGACTGGAAAAAAAATTTTGGCTATTACAAATCAAAGGCCTAATCTCTAAAATCTACAAGAAAATTCAACACCTCTACAACAAAAAGACAAATAATCCAACTTAAAAAATGGGCAAAGGAAATGAACAGACACTTCACCAAAGAAGCCATTCGAGTGGCCAACAGACACATGAGGAAACGCTTGCAATCACTAGCCATTGGAGAAATGCAGATCAAAACCACAATGAGATACCATCTCACCCTGGCATTCCTGGCACAAATAAAAAAAGCAGGAATAACAAATGTCAGAAAGGCTAAGGGGAGATCGGAACTCTTATGCCTTGCTCATGGGAATGCAAAACGATACAGCCATTTGGGAAAATGATATGGTGCTTCCTTAGAAACTAGAAATAGAAATATATGATCTAGCAATCCCACTCCTAGGAATATATCCTAGAGAAATAACAGTCATCACACAAACAGACATATGCACACCAAGGTTCATCACAGCATTGTTCACAATAGCAAAAAGATGGAAGGGAACAACCTAGATGTCCATCAACAGATGAATGGATAAACAAACTGTGTTACATACATACAGTAGAGTATCATGCAACAATAAAGAACAAAGATGAATCTGTGAAGCATCTCATAACATGGATGAATCTGGAGGGCATTTGCTGACTGAAATAAGTCAGTCACAAAAGGACAAATATTGTATGAGACCACTACTGTAAAAACTCATGAAAAGGTTTACATACTAAAAGAAACAATCTTTGAAGGTTATGAGGGATGGGAGGGGTGGGGGTGGAAAAACACTTAATAGGCAATAGATAAGTGGTAACTTTGGTGAAGGATAAGATAATACACACCTGGGCAAGTCAGCAAAACCTGTATGAGGCAGGCTCATGGACGGTCCACAGACACATCCAAACTCCCTGAGGGACCGAATTGCTCAGCAGAGGTCTGTGGGGACCATGGTCTCGGGGAACATCTAGCTCAATTGGCATAACTTAGTTTATAAAGAAAATGTTCTACATTCTACTTTGGTGAGTAGCATCTGGGGCCCTAAAAGCCTGTGATCGGCCATCTAGGATACTCCACTGGTCTCACCCCTTCAGGAGCGAGGAAGATTGAAGAAAACTAAAGATACCAGGGAAAGATTAGTCCAAAGGACTAATGGACCATGTCTACCACATCCTCCACCAGACTGAGTCCAGCGCAACTAGATGGTGCCTGGCTACCACCACTGACTGCTCTGACAGGGATCATGATAGAGGGTTCTGAACAGAGCTGGAGAAAAATGTAGAACAAAATTCTAACTCAAAAAGAAAGACCAGGCTTGCTGCCCTGACAGAGACAGAAGAAAACCTTAGAGAATGGTCCCAGACACCCTTTCAGCTCAGTAATGAGATCAATCCTGAGGTTCACCCTTCAGCCAAAGATTGAACAGGCCCATGGAACAAAACAAGACTAAAGGAGTGCACCAGCCTTGGAGCAGGGGCTGGAAGGCAGGAGGGAACAGGAAAGCTGGTAATAGGGAGCCCAGCGTTGAGAAGGGAGAGTGTGGACATATCATGGGGTTGTTAACCAATGTCATACAACAATGTGTGTACTAACTGTTTAATGAGAAACTAGTTTCTTTTGTAAACCTTCATCTAAAGTAAATTAAAAAAAATTAAAGGTTATATTCTGCTATGTATAATTTTAACAAAAAATAAATAAATAAGTAAAATAAAGTATTTTTAAAAATAGTTTGAATGCATGAATAAACTGAAAAATACATTTGAAGTTCAGGAGTCCCCTCATTTAATTAAGGAGATGTATTCCTGGTAGTGCGACCCCTGTTATACAGGGTGGTTTCATCATAGACCCTTCAAAGACGCATTTTTCATGTCAAACAGCATCCACTATTTCCATTCTCTTCATATACTCTGAATCCCTGGGCTGCACTTGCTATAGTTATGTCTAGCTCATGGCCATATAATTGATCTTCAGTTCTCCCATGCTGCAGTGATGTTTATAAGAAAGTCTGCCAAACCCTCACTGCCATCTGTTCTCTGTACCCATCCTTTGAAGTCACCGTGAGACACTGAAAAATTAGCATTTAAAGAGCAACCCCCATTGTAGGGTTGATTCAGACTCATAGCAACCCTGTAGGACAGAGTAGGACTGCCACATAGGGTTTCCAAGGCTGTGATCTTGACAGAAGCAGACTGCCACATGTTTCTCCTGTGGAGTGCCTGGTGGGTTTGAACCACAGACCTTTTGTTTAGCAACTGAGTGCTTAACCACCACAACCAGGTCTCCTTATGTAGCAACTGGGAGTGGGCAATTGATTTCAATGAAATTCTCCCTACCCACCTCCTCTGTCGTGTGGCTTGAATCACCGAAGTGATGGCTTCAGCTCAAGCAGCCACTTTGGGTAATGAGGATGAGTTCCATACCCTAAGAGTAGAGTCGAGTGGGAAGAACCCTGGGTCCTTTATCATTGTGGACGTGTTAGCTCTGGGCTCCTTAAGTGCAAGACAGTAAACATTTCTTTCTTGTTTAAGCTTCTGTGACCTTGGGCTTCTGTCACTTGCAGCTGACAAAGAGTATTATAATAGAGAGCGTGTGTATGTGAGAGAGTGTGTGTGAGACAGCATGTAACAGAAAGTGTG
This sequence comes from Elephas maximus indicus, assembly GCF_024166365.1. Classification (NCBI taxonomy): domain Eukaryota; kingdom Metazoa; phylum Chordata; class Mammalia; order Proboscidea; family Elephantidae; genus Elephas; species Elephas maximus. The sequence continues at coordinate 13,435,110 of NC_064826.1, forward strand.
CAACTGAGTGTGTGCATGTTAGAGAGAGAGTGTGTGTGTGTGAGAAAGAAAGGGTTAGTGAGGGAATGTGTGTTTGAGAGAGAAAGTGTGTGTTTGTGAATGCGTGTGTGTGAGAGACAGTACATGTGAGTGCATGTTTGCGACAGGGAGAATACATGTGCATGTGTGTGAGAAAGTGTGTGCATGAATGCATATGTGTTAGAGAGTATATGTGAGTGTGTGTGAGGAAGTGTGTGTGTGAGTGAGTGTACATGTGAGGAAGTGTGTGTGAGAGAGTACATGTGAGTACATGTGAGAGAGAGTACATGTGAGTACATATGAGAGAGAGTACATGTGAGTGTATGTGTGTTAGAGAGACATTCAGGTAGCTAACAGATACATGAGGAAATGCTTATGATCATTAGCAGTGAGAGAAATGCAAATCAAAACTACAATGAGATTTCATCTCACTCCAACAAGACTGGCATTAATCCAAAAAGTGCAAAACAATAAATGTTGGAGAGGCTGTGGAGAGATTGGAACACTTCTACACTGCTGGTGGGAATGTAAAATGATACAACTACTTTGGAAATCAATTTGGTGCTTCCTTAAAAAGCTAGAACTAGAACTACCATATGATCCAGCAATCCCACTCCTTGGAATATATCCTAGAGAAATAAGAGCCTTTACACGAACAGATATATGCACACCCATGTTCATTGCAGCAAAACTGGAAGCAACCAAGGTGCCCATCAATGGATGAATGGATAAATAAATTATGGTATAGTCACACAATGGAATACTACACACTGATAAAGAACAGTGAGGAATCTGTGAAACATTTCATAACATGGAGGAACCTAGAAGGCATTATGCTGAGTGAAATTAGTCAGTTGCAAAAGGACAAATATTGTATAAGACCACTATTACAAGAACTCAAGAAATAGTTTCAACAGAGAAGAAAACATTCTTTGATGGTTATGAGGTGGGGAGGGAGGGAGGGTGGAAGAGGGATACTCACTAATTAGATAGTAGATAAGAACTACTTTAGGTGACGGGAAAGACAACACACAATACAGGAAGGTTGGGCTAAACCAAAAGCAAAGACGTTTCTGGAATAAACTGAAGGCTTCAAAGGCCAGCGTAGCAGGGGCTGGGGTTTGGAGACCATGGTTTCAGGGGACATCTAAGTCAATTGGCATAATAAAATCTATTAAGTAAACATTCTGCATCTCACCTTGGAGAGAGGCGTCTGGGGTCTTAAATGTTAGCAAGCAGCCATCTAAGATGCCTCAATTGGTCTCAACCCACCTGGATTAAAGGAGAATGAAGAACACCAAGGACACAAGGCAATTATGAGCCCAAGAGACAGAAAGGGCCACATAAACCAGAGACTACACCAGCCTGAGACCAGAAGAGCTAGATGGTGCCCGGCTACAGCCGATGACTGCCCAGACAGGGAACACAATAGAGAACCCCTGAAGAAGCAAGAGAGCAGTGGAATGCAGACCCCAAATTCTTGTAAAAAGACCAGGCTTAATGGTCTGACTGAGACTAGAAGGACCCCGGAGGTCATGGCCCCCAGACCGTCCGTTGGCCCAGGACAGGAAACATTCCCAAAGCCAACTCTTCAGACAAGGATTGGACTGGACAATGGATTGGAGAGGGATGCTGGTGAGGAGCGAGCTTCTTGGATCAGGTGGACATTTGAGACTACGTTGGCATCTCCTCCCTGAAGTGGAGAAGAGAAGGTAGAGGGGGTTAGAAGCTGGTGAAATGGACACCAAAAGAGAGAGTGGAGGGAGGGAGTGGGCTGTCTCATTAGGAGGAGAGCAATTGGGAGTATGTAGCAAGGTGTATATAAGTTTTTGTGTGAGAGACTGACTTGATTTGTAAACTTTCACTTCAAGCACAATAAAAATAATAATAAAAAAAAAGTTCAGCCGCTAACCAAAAGGTTGGCAGTTCAAATCCACCAGGCACTGCTTGGAAACTATGACGCAGTTATACTCTGTCCTATGTGGTCGTTAGGAGTCAGAATCGACTCTACGACAATAGATTTTGTTTGATTGGTTTTCATTAGGAGATATGAAAGTGATTCACAAAATACAAAAATAGAACACAAGGTCTGTAATACCCCAGCTGCTGAGGAGGGCACTGAGGAAATGGCCTGAATTGCTCAAGTAGGGAAGCTGAGTCATCCCAAATGGATCAGCGTGGTAAACTGTTTAACAACACTGCATACAAGACATTTATTAACAAAAGCTAAATTGCATTAATGGAAAAGAAATTGTGTTTGTAATAAATTTCTTTGGCTTAATTCTAGCAAAATACAAATTTCTTACTACTACCCTATTTTTACGCAAATAACACACACCTTCTACATTTGTTTGCCAACTGCTCCCTCACCTATGAGGTATTTTCACAAGGGCTGCTATTCCAATTTTTTTTTTACGTGTTGCTGTAAAAAAACTAGCATACACCACTAACAAAAATACCTTGTGGGGGGAAGGGAGCAGTTGACAAACATATGTAGAAGGTGCACTTTATTTACATTAAAAAATTGTAAATTCTAAAACATCTTGTCTAAACTCTCTCTGGAAATATCTTCCAATTCATGGGGAGAATAGCTTATAGGAATAATAATTGCATGAATGTCAGCACCTTGAGAAAGAAAGCATAAGCTTTGGAATTGGATGCACTTAATTATTAATTCCATCTTTATTAGCTAGGAGATTTTGGTAAGGTAGTTAATCATTGGACCACAGCTTTCCCAACTGTAAAATGGTGTTAATAATACTTACTGGGTTATCAAAGGGTAAAAATTATATAATGCATTTGAAGGTGCCCAGAAACTATCTGGTATGTTGCAGATGCTTGAAACGGGTTTTTTCCTTTCCAACCTAATTGTCTGAAGCAAAAACATAATCCAACCATATCTTTTTCTTAGGTATATACCCAAAAGAATTGAAAACAGGAACACAAAGAGACACTTGTACACCTATGTTCGTTGCAACACTATTCACAATGGCTAAAAGGTGGAAACAGACTGAATGGATAAATAAAATGTGGTACATACAATGGGACATTACTCAGCCATAAAGAGAAATGAAGTTCAGATACATGCTACAACATGGATGAACCTTGAAAACATTATGCTGAGTGAAATATGTCAGTCACAAAGGGAAAAATATCATATGATTCCACTTACAGGAAATATCTATGATATGATATGCAAGTGTGGAGACATCAAAGTTTACTCGTAGTTACCAGGGTGGGTGGGAGGGAGGGGAAAAGGGGGACTCACCGCTAAAGGTGATGAGAAAGTTTGGAAACAGATAACAGTGATGGCTGAACAAGATAAACATAATTAATGTTACTGAACTGTACACGTGAAGAATGTTGAAGTGGAAAATGATTTGTGACATATACATTCACCACAATAGAAAATTTTAAAAATCTGTTTAGCCAATAAACTAGTCAAGAAGCAGTACTGGTGTGCTTACAACATGTCCTACAATGTGATGGAGTCACGAAAGACACAGACATAAAAGGCACCTTTGTTGTCGTCAGGGAGCCTACACAGTCAACCAAGAGAAACAACAAAGAACACTATATCGAAGCACACATTTATGGCATCACACCCTCACAGCGGCTTCATAGGAATACCCAAATGGGCAAGGTCACTGTGGCCTGGAGCTGTGGAAAAATATTCCATGAAAGAGGATGTGTTTGACCTGAGCTTCACAATCTTAAGCGAGATCTACAGTATTAATTCATTACTCATTTATTTATTGTTTGACAAAATACTGGAGTAGCTAATTTATCCATCCCCCACTACCAGGGTAACTTATTCCTGCTCTGAATAGAAGAAAAATATCCAGAAAAAGACACAGCCAAACTGTATCTGCTGATGACATGCTACGTGAGCCCATTCCTTCCCATTTCCCTTCAAATTGTTGAATGGCAGAATCAAGAACACTAAGCGTCAGTATATAGACCTCCTATTTAAAAGTTGAGTGGACAATTCAAACCATGGTCAGATTAAAAAAGAGGAAAGTCAAAAACAGATTGATCACGTGTTCATTTATTTCCATTCTAAGACTAACCAGTTAAACCAGATGCTGTGGAATGGATTCTGACTCAGAGCGCCCCCATGTGTGTCAGAGTAGGACTGTGCTCTGTGGGGGTTTCAATGGCTGATGTTTTGGAAGTAGTTCACCAGGCCCTTCTTCCATGGTGCCACTGAGTGGACTTGAACCTCTAATCTTTCCATTAGAAGTTGAGCATGTTGATCATTTGCACCACCCAGGGTCTCCATCCTAACACCACCACATTAATAGTAAAAGAATAAAAAGAAAGTGTATACATAAATAAAACATAGACTATTCATGAGTGGGAGCCCTGGTGATGCAGTGCTTAAGTAAAGATCCACTGCTAACTAAAAGGTCGTCAGTTGAATCCACTAGGCACTCCCTGGAAACCCTGTGGGGCAGTTCTACTCTGTCCTATAGGGTTGCTATAAGTCAGAATCGACTTGACAGCAATGGGTGTTTGGTTTTTGTTTGTGAATGACGGTCAGCAAAAAAAGTCCCTCAACAAGATGGATTGACACAGTGGCTACAACAATGCTGTTGTTGTTCTTGTTAGGTGCCATCAAGTCGGTTCTGACTCATAGTGACCCTGTGCACAACAGAACAAAACACTGCCTGGTCCTGAGCCATTCTTACAATCGTTGTTATGCTTGAGCTCATTGTTGCAGCCACTGTGTCAATCCAGCTCATTGAGGGTCTTCCTCTTTTCCGCTAACCCTGTACTCTGCCAAGCATGATGTCCTTCTCCAGGGACTGATCCCTCCTGACAACACATCCAAAGTATATAAGATGCAGTCTCGCCATCCTTGCTTCTAAGGAGCATTCTGGTTGTACTTCTCCTAAGACAGATTTGTTTGTTCTTCTGGCAGTCCATGGTATATTCAATATTCTTCGCCAACACCACAATTCAAAGGTGTCAATTCTTCTTCAGTCTTCCTTATTCATTGTCCACCTTTCACATGCATATGATGCGATTGGAAATACCATGGCTTGGGTCAGGTGCACCTTAATCTTCAAGGTGACATCTTTGCTCTTCAACACTTTAAAGAGGTCCTTTGCAGCAGATTTACCCAATGCAATGCGTCTTTTGATTTCTTGACTGCTGCTTCCATGGATGTTGATTGTGGATCCAAATAAAATGAAATCCTTGACAACTTCAATTTTTTCTCCGTTTATCATGATGTTGCTCATTGGTCCAGTTTGAGGATTTTTGTTTTCTTTATGTTGAGGTGCAATCCAAACTGAAGGCTGTGGTCTTTGATCTTCATTAGTAAGTGCTTCAAGTACGACAATGGGCAGAAGCATAACAATGATCGTGAGGATGGTGCAGGACCAGGCAGTGTTTCATTATGTAGTACACAGGGCCGCTATGAGTTGGAATCTGCTCACTGGCACCTAACAATGACAACAACATCCATGAATGAGAGACTTCAACAAATAATAGAAAAAGGAAAGACGACACAGATGCAATAACTGAAGAGCAGAGGTAGATATGGATAGAGGTACATATGGCTGAAGAGAGAGTTAATCTGCTCAGCAAAATCATCACAATCCTCAGCCAATTATTTCACTTCAGATGAACAGTGACACCTGCTTTGTGCTCACAGGCACTTTCAACACCTGAGGGTTGGAAGACTATAGTCATAGTTCCTGTCCTGGCTCCTTCAGGTTGGGCCAGGTGCCCTTCTTTTCTACCGCCATGATTCCTGCACAAATGTCCTCCATTGCACTCCCTGCGTTGTGGTGTGATGATCTTTACACATTCTCCCTTCCCCGGCTGTCACTACACAGGACCCACCTCCTGTGAGCAGGGACCATGCTCTATTCATTTTCTTGTCCTCACACTTAGCACACTGTCCAGTGCTGTGCCTTGCACATAGCCTGCCCACCCATCCAATAGTTAACTATTGAACAAGGACATGAAATCACCTTCTTGTGGTGGAAACAGGCAAATATGCAACTATAATGACCATAATGGAAAATACGGTAGTAATTACTGCCATAATAAACGTGAAGCTAACTACCACCTGCTCTTTAGAGTTTCTTCAAGCCCAGAAGTGTAACTCTGTAAATAGCTCTCAGATTGATGTACCCTTTAAAAAACAAACAAGCAAAAAAAAGCCACAAAATACTTGGAGACATTCAGCTGTCAAACTTCATGCTGAATCTGGAAGATAGTAGAAGATAATAAAAAAGAGATAAATTAGATAAAAGGAAAAAAAAAATCCAAGCCTGGAAAAGCAATAGGTAACATATTTGGTACAGGGACTCTATGGTCACCCAGTACGGCACAAAAGTATTATAAAAATCCTTGCTGTTTCCAACTCTATTCACAGGTATGAAAAATACATAAATTAGAAATCCGTAAATAGGCAAGTTGCTGCTTCTATGGGCAAGACTTTCAATTCTATGACCCCAACTAACTTCATTTTTTTCAGCACTGCAACACCAAGGCCAACTGGAGGAGGTTGGAGGGCGTCCATCCACTATTTCGCATCATTGTTTAAACCATAGAAAGGAACATCCACTGAGATTTCTCCAGAGAGCAACAACCTGCTAGCATAATCCTTGAGCTAATTCTTCCCGTTAAACAACTGTCATGAAAATTGTAACCAAATGGATATAATGTATGTTAAAGCATCGTGGGAGTCCAAAATGTTATACAAATGTGAGATGATAGTTTTGTCGTAATTTGCATGTATACTTGTCTCTCTGGTTATGTGATTTTGGCACTGTTGTGGCCTTTGAATATAGGGTCATTGAAAATAGAAACACTGTTTAATCTAAAGTATTATCTGGCTGGCTGGAATTTCACATCCATCATTTCTTACTGGTATAACCTATTGTTCCAAAAATGTCCATCAGGACAAATCCATGCTTCATCTTTGAACATAAAACCAAGAATTAAACTGTAGATCCTTCCTTCTCAGTTTTAAACACTGAATTTATTCGGCCACAAAAGTGTCTCCTCTCATTCTCTCAAGAAAGATATTCTGTGTGTTTGACCCTGTTATATCTATTTGTCCTTATGCTTACAATTCCTTCAGTACTCTCAATATAAGATGACCCTGGGATATGAGAAAGCAATGAAGATATCAGTGACTAGTCAGATCCCATCAAAAGTAACGAGACTGAACTAAATGGCTACTTGCCAAAGAAGGGACAATGTAAGCACTGATAAAGGTAATAAATACAATGGATCGAAACACATCCAATAACTTTAAATCCCTGAGGGCATAATGATACTAAGCAGAGTGTGCACACACACACACCTTTGGAATATGCTAGAGAATTGCCTCATTATTTTGAAAACTGATAAATAGAAGAGAAATGCACATTTATCCTGCTTTTCTTTTATGATCTGTACTCCATGGTACAGGTTTATTGTTATAGAAATTTCTTTTTATAGAAATATTTCAGCTAATGAATGGAAAAGGAATGACAGAATTAGAACTTGACCATTGTACAACTGCTAATGAATTGATCAATCTATGTAATGATCATCAAAGTACCTCCTAAAGGAAGAACACAGCATCACTTCTGGGGCAATCTTGTAAGAGTAAGTAAACAGATAAGAACCTGCATGTAATCAAGCCTCTAGAGCTAACTGATGAATTATAGGGGACTAAAAACCAAAAAAAAAAAAAAAAAAAAAAAACCATAAAAAATACCAAAAAATACCATGGGAAGCAATCCTAAAATCCAGACAGTGGAAAAGGCTACTGGGTAAAAAAACAAAGAATTTGATTTCTTCAAATACAACACTTTTTTTCTCAGAAGTAGACTGCCAGGTCCTTCTTCCTTGTCTGTCTTAGTCTGGAAGCTCAGATGAAACCTGTCCATTATGGGTGATCCCGCTGGTATTTGAATACTGGTGGCATAGCTTCCAGCATCACAATAACATGCAAGCCGCAACAGTGTGACACACTGACAGACACATGGTGACAGGAAAGAAAGAAAAAACTAAAATGACGTCAGAAGAGACTCTGAAAATTGCTCTTGTAAGTAGAGTACTCAAAGAGAAAGGAAGAAATGATGAAGTAAAAGAGCTGAACAGAAGATTTCAAAGGGCAGCTCAAGAAAACAGAGTAAAGTACCATAATGAAGTGTACAGAGACCTGGAGTTAGAAAACCAAAAGGGAAGAACACGCTCAGCATTTCTCAAACTGCAAAAAAATGAAGAAAAAATTCAAGCATCGAGTTCCAATATTGAAGGATTCCAGAGGAAAAATACTAAATAACACAGAAAGCATCAAAAGAAGATGGAAGGAATACACAGCTACTGTACCAAAAATAATTGGTTGATGTTCAAACATTTCCAGAGGTAGCATATGATCAAGAACCGATGGTACTGAAGGAAGAGGTCCAAGCTGCACTAAAGGCATTGGCAAAAAACAAGGTTCCAGGAACTGATGAAGTATCAATTGAGATGTTTCAACAAATGGATGCAGGGCTGGAAGCACTCACTCATCTATGCCAAGAAATTTGGAAACAGCTAACTGGCCAACTGACTGGAAGAGATCCATATTTGTACCCATTTCAAAGAAAGGAGATCCAAGAGAATACAGAAATTATCAAACAACATCATTAATATTACATGCAAGTAAAAATTTGCTGAAGATCTTTCAAAAGTAGTTGCAGCAGTACATCAACAGGGAATTGCTAGAAATTCAAGCTGGATTCAGAACAGGACATGGAACAAGGGATATCATTGCTGATGTCATTTGGATCCTGGCTGAAAGCAGAGAGTACCAGGAAGATGTTTACCTGTGTTTCATCGACCATGCAAAGGCATTTGACTGTATGGATCATTACAAATTATGGATAACATTGCAAAGAATGAGAATTCCAGAACACGTAACTGTGCTCATGAGGAACATATACCTAGACCAAGAGGCAGTCGTTAGAACAGAACACAGGGATACGTGTGGTTTAAATTCAGGAAAGGGGTGTGTTTGGGTTGTATCCTTTCACTATACTTATTCAATCTGTATGCTGAGAAAATAACCTGAGAAGCTGGACTATATGAAGAAGAGCAGGGCATCAGGATTGGTGGAAGGCTTTTTAACAACCTGCGATATGCAGATGACACAACTTTGCTAGCTGAAAGTGAAGAAGACTTGAAGTATTTACTGATGAAGGTGAGAGACCACAGCCTTCAATATGGATTATACCTCAACCTAAAGAAATAAAAAATCCTCACAACTTGACCAATAAGCAACATTATGATAAACAGAGAAAAGATTGAGGTTGTCAACGATTTCATCTTACTTGGATCCACAATCAACGCACATGGAAGCAGCAGTCAAGAAATTAAAAGACACATTGCATTGGGCAAATCTGCTGTGAGATATCTCTTTAAAATGTTAAAAATCAGAGATGTCACCTTAGGGACTAAGGAGCACCTGAGTTAAGCGATGGTGTTTTCAATTACATCATATGCATGTGAAACCTGGACAACGAATGAGGAAGACTGAGGAAGAACTGATGCCTTTGAATTGTGGTGTTGGTGAAGAATATTGAATATACCGTGAACTGCTAGAAGAGGAACAAATCTATCTTGGATGTAGTACAGCCAGAACGCTCCTTAGAAGCAAGGATGGTGAGGCTTCTTCTCACACACTTTGGAGGTGTTATCAGAAGGGACCAATCCCTGGTGAAGGACATCATGTTTGGCAAAGTAGAGGGTCAGCAAAAAAGAGGACCCTCCAGGAGCGACACAGTGGCTGCAACAATGGGCTCAAACATAGCCATGATTGTGAGGATGGTGCAGGATAGGGCAGTGTGTCGTTCTATTGTACATAGGGTCGGTATGAGTTGGAATCGACTTGATGGCACCTAACAGCATAACAACAACATACACACACACACACACGTGTGTGTGTATATATATATATATACATATATACATACATACATATATAACACAGAAATATGAACCCTGCCTGGCCATCTAATGATACTAAGAAATTGTTGTAAGGGCTTTTTATTTGTAGTAGTGATATTGTGGTTTTATGGAAACAACCCTTATCTTTTAAAAAATATATATAATAACATATTTATGGATAATATGCTTTCTGACACTGCTTCAAAAATATTGCAGAAGGTGTAGGTAGGGGTATAGATTAAATAAGACTGGCCATGAGTTGATAATTGTAGAAGTTGGATGATGGGTATATTTGATTTATTATACTGCTGTCTCTACTTTTGCATGTATTTTAAATGTCCATAGTAAATTATGTTTTCTTGAAAAATCTTCTGGTACAGCTCTCCAAGAGAGGAGATTTCATGATCTTAAGAGCCTCATAGATGATGGTATCCAGTTAAATGTTTCATTTTTGGCACATTGATGAAAACTAGAAGAAATCAGCATCCTCTTCCCACACAGCCACGAGAATCCAGGTGGTAGAGATATTTGCTGCTGAGCATTCCCTCCATCATCTGTGAGCATCAATACTCACATATGATACAAAATACCTTTAATAAGGTGAAGCAATGGATAAAATCTGTCAAAATGAAAATGAATAGAAATCTATGTAAGATAATTCACATCCAGGCAACTATAAGTTAGCATAATGGAATTTGAAAAAAAGCAATACATACATACGATGGAATACTACTCAACCAGTAGGAGAAACAAAGCCTTGATCCATGCTACAGTAAGGATGGAGCTTGAAAACGTTGTGCTGAATGAAATAAGCCAATCACAAAAGTACAAATACTGTATGACTTCACTTCTATAAAAAGATAAGAAAAGGCAAATGTATAGAGACTAAAATTTATTCATGGTTACCAGGGCATGAGGAGGGGGAAAAAGGGGTTAATGGTAATGGAAAATCACATTAATTAAGGGTGGGGTTGCACAGCAGATTACTGTAATGGTTGTCAATAAGTTGTACATCTGTAAAAAGTTAATTGGCAAAAGTTGTGTGATAGATAATATTCTCAACAATTAAAGAGTAGCTGCTGAGGCTGCTTATGTACAAACACCTCATGGGACTTGGTTTCTTCATTTGCAGGTTTAGAGTTATGGTTTCATGGCACACCCCAGTTAACTGACCTAATAATGTATTTAGTGCTTCCATTCTACCTCCGAGTTCATTGCGTTGTGCCAGGGATGTTAAAAGCTTGCAAGCAGCCATCCAAGGCACAACAATGGGTCTCTATTCACCTGAAGCTATGGAGGAAAAAGGAGAGTCAGGAATAGGAGGAGGATATGGAATGTGTAGCTAATTGCCTCCATGAACAACTTCCTCCTTTGCCATGAGACCAGAAGAACTGGATGGTGCCCAGCTACCATTACTGAACATTGTGATCAAAGATTCCATAGAAGAATCCAGATCACAAGGGAGAAAACGCAGAACAGAATTTAAAATTCTCATGGGCTCCAGACTTTCTGGAGCCATGGAGGGTAGATGAACTCCTGAAACTCTTGCCCTGAGATAATCCTTAAACCTTAAACCAAAAATATCCCCTGAAGTCATCTTGAAACTGAACAATAGTTTATCTTAACTAGTAAAAAAAAGTCTACCTCAAGCATTATGCTCTTTCAAGAACTATCTAAACCCAGTGAAACTATATGGGATCAAACTGACAACAGTAACTCAAAAGATTAAATAAGAGCCTTAGATGACAGTGAGTTAATGTTAATGAGGGAGGAACAACTCAGAAAAAGAGGGTGAGAATGGTTGCACAACTAGAAGAATGTAATTAATGTCACTAAATGATATATGCAGAAACTGCTGAATTGGTATATGTTTTGCTGTGTATATTCTCAACAACAACAAAATAAATAAAATTTACAGAAAAAAATAACACACAAATACAAGATAATTCAGTAGACAGTAAGCTCATGGAGTAAATTTAGTCACACACCAGGACAAAGGAGGTGTCAAGCCCACTCTGCTCTGTCAGAACACACCTACTACATCAACCTCACACAAAAAAGTGGCTAACTACACAGGAAAGGGTATAGGATTAAATTGTTGTCATTGTCGTTCTGTGCCGTTGGGTTGATCCTGACTCATACAGAACCCATGTGACAGAGTAGAACTGCCCCATAAGCTTTTCTAGGCTGTGATCTTTATAGGAGCAGACTACCAGGTCTTTCTCCTGTGGAGCCCCTGGTGGGTTTGAACTGCCAATCTTTTGGTTAACAGCCAAGTGCTTAACCATTGTACCACCAGAGCTCCTTTGATTAAATTAGATGGTTGGAAAGCCTAAAGACACGCCTCAGGAAAGTTTGAGGTAAAGTGTGTTTATCCTGGAGAAGAGAAGGCTCAGAAGAGTAGAGGTGGTGGTAGCTTAAGAGGCCTATGCAGAGAACAGAAGGCTGAGATATCTCCTCCATATATACTAGATGTTAAGGATTGAATCGTGTCTCCAAAAATGTGTGTCCACTTGGCTAGGAAATGATTCCCAGTATTGTGTGGTTGTCCACCATTTTGTCATCTAATGTGATTATCCTGTGTGTTGTAAATTCTAACCTCTATGGTGTTAATGAGTCAGGATTAGAGGCAGTCATGTTAATGAGTCAGGACACAATCTATAGGATTAGGTTGTATTTTAAGTCAATCTCTTTGGGATGTAGAAGAGAGAAGCGAGTAAAGAAGAGAGGGATCTCCTACCACCAAGAAAGAAGAGCCAGGAGCAGAGTGTGTCTTTTGGACCTGGGGTCCCTGTGCTGAGAAGCTCCTAGACAAGAAGATTAATGACAAGGACCTTCATCCAGAGCAGATAAAGAAGGCCTTCCCTTAGAGCTGGCATCCTGAATTTGGACTTCTAGCCTCCTAAATTGTGAGAGGATAAATTTCTCTTTGTTAAAGCCATCCATTTGTGGTATTTCTGTTAAAGCAGCACTAGATAACTAACACGCTAGACTATGACTATCTCCTCCATATCTACTAGACCTAATGGGAAATGATTACTGGAAACTAAAACCAGGTAATCATAAAAAACTTTCAACTAAAGATTGAGTTGCCAAACAGGTCAGTGGCCGTTCCTCCTGGGGGTACACACATACACACCCAACAACCTTCTTGCTGATATGTCATCAGAGAATCAAATGTCAAATGGGTCCCGTGCTTTTCAGTTCCTTACAACCCTGAGAGTCTGAAATCAGAGCCATAATGTATAATAACCACTCTGCTCCTCCCCCCACCCTTATTCTAAATGGCAGTTACTTTTGGGGATTATTACCAACCTATTTGTATCCAAATCACAGCTTCTGCTGTTTAAAATTAGCCACCTTTTCCTCCTCCTGCCTGATGTGTTCACCGTTGTCACATTATGTGGCTCAGAGTATAGCACTGATCACAGATAAGTGATTGTTACCTAGTTTGAGCTCAGCAAGAAGCAGATAGGTGACTAGAAAGAGGAAAGCTTCTATATATACATGCATGTACACATAAATAATGGGGAAGGAAGGCAGGAAGACAAAGAACATGGCAAGTAAATTGTAGCCATTACTTCAGAAGTTTTTGAGTGGAAATAAAAGGCTTTTATTGCAGTATGTCTAAATGCAAAGTGCTCTGTAGACTTAGACTTCTAATTTACAGAAGAATGTCAGGAACTTTGAGCCAGCGTTTATGTCTATTCTAACATCATCACTCTGACCTAAAGATAAGCTGAGACTACCGCCAGTACTCTAAAAGCAAAGAAACACAATTAATTACATTGGCATTATTCTGCAATGATTGAGTTCTTACCCTAGTGAGTCCTTTGACTTTGATTTTATAGTGTGTGGCATCACAATGAAGTATTTCTTTTCCCCAATACACTGAGTTATTTGTCAAAATCATAAATATAGAGAACTTTCCTTCCAAGTAGGGTGTGTTCTGCTTTTAAATTACCCTAGATATTTGGCCAGATTTTATGAATGTCTGCCATGACTAAGTCTAATAAAGCCTAATGTACACTGAAGACAAAATATTAGACTTCTGTTTATGTATGCCAGTGTAAAGTTATTTCTTTAATCATGTCGTGCCACCACTACCACTAAAATAAGCCGCAATGAGGAATACAAACAATGAGTGGGTTTTATAAGTGTGTTTAAATTTCATAGCAGGAATTAGTTTTATATATAGACACCAGAATGCACAGCCTGGCTCCACACTTTATTAGTAACTATGTGACATTTATGAATTCTCAGCTCCCCTATCAGTGAAATGAGACATTTGGAATGAGATCATCACCCTTTTGGTTCTTTCTAGTCTGAATAGTCTTTGAGTTTGAATTGAGAAATCAGAACTAAAATTGATGGATATCTTATATTAAAAAAAAAAAAGCAGGTAATATGTGGAAAGATATTAGAAGAAAATAGATTCAATTTTTTTTTGAGGGGCACAGGATGTAGTTCATGGGTAATTTATTTTTCTTCCATTTATTTTTTCACATTTTCCAAACTGTCTATAAATCACAAAGTGTCTATATTGGATGTGTAATTGAGGTAAATAGATATCATTTCAGGTGCCATGGTAGAGTAGGAGTCAAGTACTCAGGGGTTTGAAGCACCAGCTACTCTGCTGGAGAAAGATGTGGCAGTCTGCTTCTGTAAAGATTAAACCAAAAACCAAACCAAACCCCTTGCCATCAAGTCAAATCCAAATTCCTAACAACCATATAGGACACAGTAGAGCTGCCCCATAGGGTTTCCAAGGAGCGGCTGGTAAATTTGAGCTGCCAACCTTTTGGTTAGCAGTTTTAGCTCTTAAGCACTGTGCCACCAGGGCTGAAACCTTATGGTGCAATTCCACTCTGTCCTATAGGGTTGCTAGGAGTCAGAATTGACTCAATGGCAATGGGTTTGGATTCCCTTTCAACATTTAAAATGCATTATTTAACTCAGGCTACTACTTTATCTAAGGGTGAGAGGCACCCAATGCTGTCAGTACACAACATAAGGTTCCCCTACTGTGTGCTTCTTGGCTCAGATAAGGATCCAAATAGAGCAGTGCAGCATGGAGCCTCAGCTGAGTCAGGCCCATGATATCCGCAGTGTCACTGGGCTCGTTATAATAAATAGAGTATAAGAATCAGGAGCTGGAATGAATCTAACATGCAGTTTAGATATTACAGTATTTTATGCTGCTTGTTTGTTGTTGTCAATTGCCATCGAGTAGGTTCCAACTCATGGCAACTTTATGTATAACAACAAAACATTGCCCAGTCCTGTATCATCTCCATGACTTTTGATATGTTTGAGTCCATTGTTGAAGCTATTATGTCAATCCATCTCACTGAGGGCTTTTCTACTTTACCAACCATGATGTTCTCCGGTGATTGGTCTTTTCTGATGACATATCCAAAGTAAGCAAGATGAATTCTCACCATCCTCACTTTTAAGGAACCCTCCAGTTTTATTTCTTCTAAGACTTATTTGTTCATTCTTCTGGAAGTCCATAGTGTATTCAATATTCTTCACCAATACCACAATTCAAACATCTATTCTTCTTCTGTCTTCATTTTATCGCTCAGCTTTCACATGCATATGAGGCAATTAAAAAGACCATGGCTTGGGTCAGGTGCACCTTAGTCATAAAAGTAGTATCTTTGCTTTTTAAAACTTTAAAGAGGCCTTTTGCAGCACATTTGTCCAATGCAATACATTGTTTGATTTCTTGATTGCTGCTTCCATGGACATTGATTGTTGATCAAAGTTCAATGAAATCCTTGATAACTTCAATGTTCTCTGCAATGTAATAATTTTTAAAAAGTATTTAAATTCAGTTCTAGTTCAAGATGTTTTGCTAGATTAAAAACAGTAATTAGACTTCTAATTTGCAGGACAACTTTGCCTTGTAATGTAGCTGTCTATACTCCACACACATGTCATCATGAGGCTTGGTCGAATATGGCATCATTCATTTTAAATACTTTGCTGGAGGCTTAACATTTTCTATGGCCATATCTAAGATCCAGGACCTGATTCCAGATTGCCCATTAAATAAGGCATGATTTCCTATAGACAACTGAAGAGGCCAGTCATAAGTCTTGCATTCACATTGCTGTAGTACAAAGGGAAAAATGGTCAATGCTTCTAGCAGAGAAGTGGATCATGAAAGAGGTGATTGAGGAACTCATGCCTAGGCTGCGTTCCAGCAGGTGGCTCATGCTCCTTCTTGCCTTAGATGGTAGAGGCAAGGGCAGGGGTGGGGGCCTGGGCAGGATGGTCTGAGCAGTCCAAAATAGAGAGAAAAATAATAATGGCCAGATCATGAAGAGTTTGTGTCAGTCACTAAGAAGCACAAACCTCAACATTTAGGCAAGGAGCCAGAGAATGTATTTCCCAGACAACGACAGGTTCAGATTCACATTTTACAAAAATCACTGTGAAAAACAGCGCAGAAAGTGGGGAGAAAAAAAAAAAAATAACAGAAAATAAAATGTGAAATAATTAAAAAAAAAACTGGAGAATCACTCTAACACTCTTCTCATGGTATACACTCCTAAATTGAAAGACAATACTAAGTGAAAAATGTATAACCAATATTTTCTTATATCTTACCCAACTTACAGATATACCTAACTGGCACCACCATTCCATGCTGGGATTTGTTCTCTCGAAGCATGGGTTTGCAGAGATTATGACAACATTAACAAAACTCATTGAGGAAAGCTCCCTTGTTCTTCTTTTCCCTTGCAACCCAGGAATGAATATTACATATAAGAAAATGGGACAGTCTCTTATAATGAAGATGAGCCTGAAGTTCAGGCAGGTTCTTTTTTACTCTATGTGGATGAGATACAGCATCCAGTATAGATAAGACTGGGTGACAGGAAAGCACTGGGCCACCTGAAGGAATGCAAGGGGCAATCAAAAGCAAGAAGAAAAAAGTGGGGAAAGTCATAAAACTCATGGAACACATATGAAGGCCAAAAATAGTGAAAGAATATGAATGCCAGAGAGAAAGAAATGCTACGCTGTGTGAGTTTGGAATATTGAAGACTAGCAGCAAAGATAGGGTCCTGAGAGCTCAGTTTCAGAGTGTGTTGAGAAATGGGTCCTTATTTGAATGTGTCTAGATCAAGGGACAGTCATTCAACAAGAACAAAGGGATATTGCCTGGTCCAAAATTTGAAAAGGTGGGTGGCGGGGTTGTATCCTTTCACCTTACTTATCCAATCTGTATGCTGAACAACTAACCCCAGAAGCTGAATAATATGAAAAACACAGCATTAAGATTGGAGGGAGACTCATTAACAACCTGTGGTATGCAAATGACATAACCTTGCTTGCTGCAAGTGAAGATGACTTGAAGCACTTACTGATGATGGTCAAGGACTACAGCCTTCAGTATGAATGACACCTTAAAGTGAAGAAAACAAAAAACCTCACAACTGGACCAATAAACAACATTATGATTAGACAGACAAAAATTGAAGTTGTCAAGAATTTCATTCCACTTGGATCAACAATCGATGTTCATGGAAACACCGGTCAAAAAAAGATGATGTATTTCAAATCTGTTTCAAAAGACCTCTTTAAAGTTATAAAAAGCAAAGATGTCTGTTACACGTCTTTATAAGGTATAAAGATCTATTAAGGCTTTATATACAACATCGCTGTGAGTCAGAGCAACTAACAACAGGAATCCTCAAGGAGAGAGTTTAATAATAAACAGTTAAGAATTGGTGTAAACAATAGAATTTAGCGTTATATCAGGAGAAAAGTTCCAAAAAACTGCAAGAGAAATTGGTGAATAGGAACAGGAAAGGCATTATCTAGAGGTGGAAGGGGTAGAAATCAGGGAGAGAGAGAGAGAGAGACAACTGTGATCACAACAAAAGGGAGATCTATTTGCATACTCAGTAGCAAAAAAATAGCACCATATGCTCTGGTTTGGGGATAACTGAGAACTCCCCACAGGAACTTGGCCAAATTCCTTTACCTTGTTTGCTTTGGGACAAAAGAATGAGCGCAATTATATCTTCTATAACAGGACTATTGTGCTCCTCAATTAGAACATTGGCCAAAGGCATGGAGATCAGAGATGAACAGCTCTCTGGCAGTACAATTGATAGTATCAGGAGAGGATGTGTGGTCCCCAGCTGCAACCATTCAACAAGCCCAGCCCCAGTGCCGAGATGAGGTCAGGGGACGAAGCTGGTGCACAAAGGAGCACTTTGGCAGCCACAGAAGCTGCATGAATCAATGTCATGAAACAAAACGGCAGTCAGCTGCCTTCCAACCCCATTGTGGAAGGGAATCAATGTTGGACAAACATTTTGCAAAAGGATACAAATTGTAAAAGGAAAACATTTAATAATATTTCATAGGAGGCAGACAGATAGCAGGAAGTAAATGCTCAAGGAGATGTCCTTTAGCATCTCTGGAGGCATCCCCTGGCACAAATGCCTGGCCAGAGGCACACACACACTTGGTGAGAACTTGAGCGCTGCTGTGACAGTGCTCTGATATTCATGATCGATCCTGGATCATCTAAATCAGTAAATACTCTAACTTAACAAGGAACAAACCGTATCCAATAAGCAGGCCAGGCAAATTTCCAGGGTGGCTAGATATTCAATAAGCAGTTTGAATCAGTGAGTCTAATTAGCATGAAGCAACTGCACATAGGAATTCAATGATTCTATCATGGATTGAATAAGGAAGGCTAAAGAAGAATTGACACAGTTGAATTATGGTGTTGGCAAAGGAGTCATGGTGGCATGGTGGTTAAGAGCACGCTGCTAACCAAAAGGTTGGCAGTTCAATCTACCAGCTGCTCCTTGGAAACCCTATGGAGCAGTTCTACTCTATTCTATAGGGTCACTATGAGTCAGAATCGACTTGACAGCAATGGGTTTGGTTTGGTTTTTCAACCAGAAGAACGAACAAAGTTGTCTTGGAGGAAGCATAGACAGAATGCTTCTTAGAAGTGAGGACAGCTAGACTTCATCTCATTTACTTTGAATATGTTATCAGTAAAGACCTACGCTTGGTAAAGTAGAGGGTCATCAAAAAAGACAAAGATCCTCAATGAGATGGATTGACATAGTTGCTGCAACAATGGGCGCAAACATAGAAACAGTTGTGAGGCTGGCACAAGACCAGGTAACATTTTGTTTTGTTCTACATAGGGTCACTATGATTTGGAACTGACTCGACGACACCTAGCAATAAGTATCCAGTGGCTGCAACAATGGCTTCAAACATAACTACTTTTGTAAAGATGGCACAGGACCAGCAACGTTTTGTTTTGTTACACATAGGGTTGCCATGAATCAGAGCCAACTTGATGACACCTAACAACAAAGCATGGACTGATGGCAGAGTAAGAAGAAATATTACTCTGTAATTTATTAACGAGTAAAAATAGCTTCCATCTAGGTAGTTTATTCAAATACTTAGTGTATTCTCACACAACAACACATTTTATAGCCAACCCAGTGCCGTCGAGTCGATTCCGACTCATAGCGACCCTATAGGACAGAGTAGAACTGCCCCATAGAGTTTCCAAGGAGTGCCAGGCAGATTCTTACCGCCAACCCTTTGGTTAGCAGCCGTAGCACTTAGCCACTATGCCACCAGGGCTTCCGTACATTTTATAGCAGAGGTCCAAAAAATGTTTTTCTTAAAGGGCTGTAAAATAAATACATTAGACTTGCAGATATTATACAGTCTCTGTTGCACCTACTCAACTCTGCAGTTGTAGCTTAAAAAACAGCTAAAGGCAATATGTTAACAAATGGGTGTGGCTGCATCCCAATAAAACTTTATTTACACAAAGAGGCAAAAGGTTCGATTTGGCCTGCCTTAGTTTGCTGAACTTGGTCCTATGGCATAAGCCTGATTATCCTTGAGGTCTCAAGATATCAAGTGAATACGGACACCAGAGAAATCACCAAGTCACCTGAAAGATCCACTGCTTCAACTCTGCATAATTAATATTGATATGAATTGTTGTATTCTTTGCTTATTATCTGTTTCCTATAGCTCCTCCAACCCCCCAAAAGAATATGAGCCAAGGAAAGCAGAGACCTTGTGTGTGATCCTCAGTACCAGGAACAGCAAGAATCTGGCAATCCGAAGATCCAGTAAATGATGGTGGTTGGCAGAGGTGGGTAGTAAGGGGATAAGCTGGACTGCTTTGCTTAGGCAGGACCTGGATGGGGTATGCACTGTGGTCACCAGTGAACACATTTTCCATGTCCCAAACTGTCCAGAGCTGAGATCTTTGAAAATGGCTGCCCATAGAACTAAGAAAAAAAATGCCTACAACACAGCTACCATTTGGGTGTCTAACTACACAAAACAGCAGACAGATACAATGTATGCTCCTGTTTCTTTAATCCAAGATTACCCCTACCCCAACACTGGATGATTTGGCAGATTTGGGGGCAGGGAAGGGAGAAGAAGAGTGAAAGATCAGAAAATAAGAGAAAACAGACAACACCCTTTTCCCAGGCAGACACCTAAGTAAGGGTCAGAACAGGTGAGAAGTAGAAAATGTGATCCGAATATGAATTCAATTTTTAAATTGTTCAGGACTGGACATTAGTATCAAAAATGGTTTTAATGACCCAAATGGGACTATTTAAATAACCGAAAATGGTGAAGAAACCATGGAAGCTGTAATAAGACCTCATGAAGGACCATGAAAGGAGATCCAGAGATTGTTTAAACGTGGCAACTGGAAAAAATAAAACCATTTTTATTTATACCACAAAATTCAACCCGGTAAATAAATTCATTAAGAGTAATATGGAAAAACACAAAATAATAAATGTTGGAGAGGCTGCGGAGAGATTGGAACTCTTATACACTGCTGGTGGGAATGTCAAATGGTACAACCACTTTGGAAATCAATTCGGTGCTTCCTTAAAAAGCTAGAAATAGAACTACCATAGGATCCAGCAATCCCACTCCTTGGAATATATCCTAGAGAAATAAGAGCCTTTACACGAACAGATATATGCACACCCATGTTCATTGCAGCACTGTTTACAATACCAAAAAGATGGAAGCAACCAAGGTGCCCATCAACAGATGAATGGATAAATAAATTATGGTATAGTCACACAATGGACGACTACACACTGATAAAGAACAGTGAGGAATCTGTGAAACATTTTATAACATGGAGGAACCTGGAAGGCATTATGCTGAGTGAAATTAGTCAGTTGCAAAAGGACAAATATTGTATAAGACCACTATTATAAGAACTTGAGAAATAGTTTAAACTGAGAAGAAAACATTCTTTGATGGTTACGAGAAGGGGAGGGAGGGAGGGTAGGAGAGGGGCATTCACTAATTAGGTAGTAGATAAGAACTACTTTAGGTGAAGGTAAAGGTAGCACACAATATAGGGAAGGTCAGCACAAGTGGACTAAACCAAAAGCAAAGAAGTTTCTGGAATAAACTGAAGGCTTCAAAGGCCAGCGTAGCAGGGGCAGGGGTCTGGGGACCGTGATTTCAGGGGACATCTAAGTCATTTGGCATAATAAAATCTATTTAGAAAACATTCCGCATCCCACTTTGAAGAGTGGCGTCTGGGGTCTTAAACGCTAGCAAGCAGCCATCTAAGATGCATCAATTGGTCTCAACCCACCTGGATCAAAAGAGAATGAAGAACACCAAGGACACAAGGCTATTATGAGCCCAAGAGACAGAAAGGGTCACATGAGCCAGCGACTACATCATCCTGAGACCAAAGGAACTGGATGGTGCCCAGCTACAGCTGATGGCTGCCCTGACAGGGAACACAACAGAGAAACCCTGAGGGAGCAAGAGAGCAGTGGGATGCAGACCTCAAATTCTCATGAGACCAGACTTAATGGTCTGACTGAGACTAGAAGGACCCCAGTGGTCATGGCCCCCAGACCTTCTGCTGCCCCAGGACAGGAACCATTCCCGAAGCCAACTCTTCTGACATGGATTGGACTGAACAATGGGTTGGGGAGGGATGCTGGTGAGCTTCTTGGATCAGGTGGACACTTGAGACTATGTTGGCATCTCCTGCCTGGAGGGGGAGATGAGAGGGTGGAGGGGGTTACAAGCTGGCGAAATGGACAGGAAAAGAGAGAGTGGAGGAAGAGAGCGGGCTGTCTCATTAGGGGGAGAGTAATTGGGAAGGTGTAGCAAGGTGTATATGGGTTTTTGTGTGAAAGACTGACTTGATTTATAAACTTTCACTTAAAGCACAATAAAAATTATTTTAAAGAAAAGAGTAATATGGCTTTTTCTCCCAGTGAAGCCAGCGGTTCCAAAGTTGACTGTTTGTTGTGTGCCAGGCTTTAGAGAGCATGTTCAGCCCAGAGAACACAGGATGAAACGCACCCGCCATATATAACCACCTTCCACCTAGCCTTAGGCAGAGATCTCGTTGAACACATTATTGTTAGTATCTCTGCAATAATAGTCAAAACTAACATTTTCTCCTTCCCAAATCAAATGTCTTTTCCAATTCACTTGGAGTAAATTTTCAAATCACCCCAATTATCAGGTTTAGAAATGTTGAGTCATTTAATGCCTTTCTCCCTTACTTCCTACAATCAGGCACAGTCTTTCAATTCTCACCCTCTTGTGTGCTCCCTCCTTTCTACCATCCCAGTTGCCACCGTAATTCAGGTGGCTTGGACTACTCTAATGAACCACACTGGTTTCCCTCACTACCTATTTGAATAGGTGATGTACATTGCCACTGTGAAATCATCCTAAACTACTAAATACTACTCGAACTTTTACCAACAGTCCATTTCTTACCACTAAAACATCAGCCTTATGTTGGAAACTGTCCAAAATCAATAAATTGGAATATTTCCTACA
This sequence comes from Elephas maximus indicus, assembly GCF_024166365.1. Classification (NCBI taxonomy): domain Eukaryota; kingdom Metazoa; phylum Chordata; class Mammalia; order Proboscidea; family Elephantidae; genus Elephas; species Elephas maximus. The sequence goes on from NC_064826.1 coordinate 13,457,952, forward strand.
GGACCACCTTGCTACCCTATGTAAACCTATCTCAGATACCTATTCATCTGTCCCTAAACATACCTTTGCTTCTCACCTTCTAACTTCATCCATTGTATCTTCTGCCTCTGAAGGGTCTTTTGAGGAGAAGGAGTTTAAGAGGGACAACATTCCAGACCTATCCCAATCATTGCCCACACTAGATTTCTATAAAGAGGGATCACAGTGAGGTTATACACACCCTCCGACCTATCTAGACTTTAAATTCTCATATAGAGGGATCATGGTGAGATTATGCACACCCTTAAACCCATCTAGACTTTAGATTCACAGAATAAGTAAACTACATTTTTAAAATAGTTCCTTTAAAACAGTAGTTCCCAAACATGCTAAGATATTGAACTCATAGCTCTAGGGTAGAACCTATAAATCTGTAGTTTAACAAGGTTACTAATTGATTCCATTGATCAGACAGGTACATGAAGCTTAATCCTGCATACACAGGCGGTTGGCCTGGGAGCCTAAGAGTCAGTGATGAGAGCCCTATATAGAACACCACCACTAGCATTGGCCCTAGTTATTGCCCACAGAACCCCAGTGGCAACATGACTAAGTGTTCTGTTACTAAGGGAAAGACTAGTGGTTTGAACGCACCAGCGACTCCAGGGGAAAAAAAGACCTGGTAATCTGCTCCCATAAAGATTACAGCCTAGAAAGGCTCATGGGGGCAGTTCTACTCTTTTATATTGGGTCGCTGTGAGTTAAAAGGAGCCCTGGTGGCACAATGGTTAACAGCTCGGCTTGTAATCAAAAGGTTGGCAGTTCGCATCTACCAGCTGCTCCTTGGAAACACTATGGGGCACTTCTACTCAGTTCTACAGGGTCGGTAGGAGTCAGAATTGACTCTATGGTGATGTCTTTTTTTTTTTTTTTTAATGAGTTGAAATCAACTCGATGGCTCACAACAACATCAAAATTATTATCCTGCCATGGGATAAATAATACTATTTTCCCCATTCCATATACTATACCTGCCAAAGAACCACATAACACCCTCACTGACTTACTTTGCATCCTTTATCTTTCTTAAAAAAAGCAAACCACTTATCCTTGGCTCTGTTCTCTACAGATAGACACATCTAATCTAAAGGAGTTTAGTTAATTAACATGGCCACAAAGTCCCGATCTGAATAAATTGTCATTCTCTTTCTAAAGAGAAAATGTAGGCGTTCCCCATGCCAACCCACTCCCGCACACAGTATCTTCTACACATAACTTCTAAGTGTGAAACAGAGATCGGTGATAAGAGCTTCAGGCTTATGGCCAAGAAGGGAAGGAGGATTGAAGGGTCTAATAAGAGCCATCATATCGCCAGCTGGTGAATGGTCCTCAGCTGGAGAATGTTTGGCCTCATCCAGGCCGGTCCATCACGGCACTCAATCCAGGGTTTCAAACCTGTTCATTCTGGTTTGATCCCCTGCAGGGAATTTGCATTTCCATCCCAGATATACTGAATCATGATCTACATTTTAACGAGATCCCCCGGTGATGCTTGTGTATATGTAAGAACCACCTGGGGATCTTGTTAAAAGTCTTATACATACATAAGAATCACCTGGGGATCTTGTCAAAATGTGGCTTTTGATGCAGTATATCTGGTGTGGAAATGCAAATTCTCGGCAGGGGTTCCAACGTAAACAAATTAGTCCCAAGCCATAACGAAATCACAGGCTCTTTGAGCAACAGCACCTGTGAAGGGGCATCACCAGCACTAACAGGAGTGTTTGCTCTAGAGCGACACATCCACGATTTGGAACAGAACAGCAATGTCCTGCCTTCACTCCCCTCCCACTCCTCGGGAGTTGGGTATGACAGCAAGTTCAGAACCTGCTCAACCAAAAGCCTCTCTACTGTTCTCTCGGGAGAGCATTTTGCATTTCAGATGGACTACATTGTATTAGCACTGTCATAATATTATAGTAATTGCCATAGCACAGTAATTTAAAAAAATCAATTAGGCAATTTTGCTGAAGGCTGTGAACCAGGTGAAACTAATTAGGGCTTAAGAAGTCATACTGTTCTCACCATCCTCAGTGAGCTTGGGCCAAGAGTCACTCCATCTGCTTCTCTATCTAAACATAAGTTCGAGTTTTACTCCTTTGAGGAAGCAGAGGCCAGACTTCAAAACAGGCCCAGAAAATACCAGCCATGGCTTTTGCTATCTGATAAAGACTGGGTATATCTTTCATTAGTGACTAGTTAGAATTTATGCAAATTCAGTTATCAATATAACCAACTGGAAAAAATATATTCTCAAATAAAAAGGAGTTCAAAGTTAGGCACTGAATCATGCCTTAGTGGCCCAGTAATGCCAAGGCTTTGAGAGAGCATCTCCGAAATTACATCTCCTTTCTTTCATGGTCAAGGAGCCCTGGTGGCACAAGGGTTAAGCACTTGGCTGCTAACCAAAATGTCAGTGATTCAAACCTACCAGCTGCTCCTGTCTAGAAGTTCTGCTCTGCCCTATAGGGTTGCAATGAGTCAGAATTGATTCAACAACGGTGAGTTTGGTTTGGTTTTGGTTCCCTCGTTGTCACAAAATGCTGCAGGGGTTCCAAGCATCATATCTTCATAAGCAGTATCCAAAGTAGAATAATGGGAGTGAGGAAAAAGCTGTGTTTGTACCCTCTTTCTGAGTCAGGAAAATCCTCCTATGAAACTCCAAGGATACTTTTTATGTCACTGGTAAAAAAGTGAGACATATGTCCTTCCCTATCCCAATCACTGGCAAGGAAGAATCCTGCCACAATTGGCTTGATTGGCTTCAATTGATCGCATTTAATCCCCTGTGACTTGTCATGTTACTGCCAAAATTCAGAGTAATTGAGTAACGGCTCTTCTGTATACAAATGATGATATCTATGCTAACTGCAGGTCAGTGTCCTTCACCTGACTTGGGTAGAAAAGGGATAAGGGATGCTAAGTACACTGTTATTAAGTGTTAGCCTAGGTTTATGGCATTAGAAGTAAGTGATAAGGAACAAGAATTGATGCATTTGAATTATGATTTTGGTAAGTAATATTGACTATATCATGGGCTGTCAGAAGAATGAACAAATCTATGTTGGAGGAAGTACTGCCAGAGTGCCCCTTAGAAGTGAGAATGGTGCAGAGTAGAACTTCCCCACAGGGTTTCCAAGGAGCAGCTGGTGGATTCGCATTGCCGACCTTTTGTTTAGCAGTGGAGTTCTTAACCACTGTGCCACCAGCGCTCCTCTATTGCACAAGGACTCCCCAAAACACTGATATGATATGTAATGGGAGTAAGGTGGTTAGATAGTTTGAGCAAACTCCTATAATGAGCCTTAGAAGAAGTTATCAAAAGCCAGATCTTTTAAACAAAAATCCTTGTGCTTTGCATGGCACCACACTGGCCTTTCCGATTAATCTTCTAGTCAAATGACGGCATCTGGACCAACACCCAATTCGGAGTCTGTCCTGTATTGTACTGCCCCATTCAGGAAGTCCAACTTCAAAGACAGCCGCATTGTTTCCTGAGCCTAAATAGTTACGTGGGCAGCCAGTCACGCCAAGACTCCGGTGTTACTAGTTGCCCTTTCCTTGACAACTCTGAGTAGTCACCACCATCTTCTTTTCCTGACAGTGCCCTTTCAAGGCAATCACGAGGAGGAAAGCCTAGGAAGAGGAGTCCCCTGAGGGTCCCAAGAAAAAAAAGGGATAGGAGAAGACACGTATGTGGCCACCTTATTTAGAATTAGCAATTTGGTGGGAGTAGAACCCAAGGCAAGAAAAGCCCAAAGTACAATGGACCCCAAAGAATCCACTGCCAGACAAATAGAAGCCCAGCCCAGTACCCTGATCCATGTCACCTGTTCCCTATGACCAACTTCCTGGAAACCTGAAGGCTGGAGCCCTTGTATCCGTCCCCAAATCACTCAGCAGCTCTTGCAGGCCCTGAAATCAGATTAGAAATAACGGAAGCAAGGATTATGGTCTCTGCCTGGAACTCAGCCAGCCTTTCCATGATGTAAGAAAGAGCCTTAAGGAGAAGTCAAAGGCTGAAAGGCTTTCAGTTTTCCTTAAGGTGGCATGTGTGTGCTGTATTCCTTTTGGAAAGCTGATGAGGCCTTGAAGGGGGTTTTAACTTAGAAAGATTCAAGGTATACTTTCCCTGTAATCAGCAACTGCCTTAAGTTGGTGAATAATTTGATTAAATGGGTTTTAAATCAAAGACATAAGAGTTTAATTAGGAACTATTCTTGTCCCACTGAAGTTAACAGGCAGCTGTGCTGATTTTCTTTTCCCTGCCAGGTTTTTCGAACTCACAGGGAAGAGGTGCTTTGAAACAAGGATTGATTTAAAAGTGTAAATGGAAACACAGTACCAATGGCACAGGCCACTGAGGGCGCTCTACCCACCAGCCATGCAGAGTAACTAGGTAGATGAGTTCAGCAGAAGAAAGCATGGCGACCTGGAGGGTGACAAACATTGGCCCAAACAGGCAGAGCCTGGAAGACACCCCCTGCAGGTTTTGTTGACTTTATTGTTAAGACTTCACTTTTTCATCCCCTTGTTATTGTTAGGCGCCGTCGAGTCAGTTCCGACTCATAGCGACCCTATGTACAAAAGAACAAAATGTTGCCTGGTCTTGTGCAATTGTCACAATCATTGTTCCATTTGAGCCCATTGTTGCAGGCACTGTGTCAATCAGTTCATCTCACTGATGGTCTTCCTCTTTTTCACTGACCCTCTGCTTTACCAAGCATGATGTCCTTCTCCAGGAACTGGTCTCTTCTGATAACATGTCCAAAGTATGTGAGACAAAGTCTCACCATCCTTGCTTCTAAGGAGCATTCTGGCGGTACAACTTCCAAGACAGAATTTAAACCAAAAGTGATTATACCAGAATAAATTTTTGCTCATAAAACTGGAAGGAACTTTGAGGTACTTTATATTTATAGGTTAGAAAAGCAGAATCTAGAGAAATAAAGTGATATGCTCATGATCAAATCCTTAGTTAGTGACACTATTAGGATATAACATAGGTGACTGATCTCTTTCCACGGTGGTTTGTACGTGTGTGTGTGGTGGTGATTGTTGGGGAAACCTGAAGATAGGTATTGATCCATGAATGAACCTGGTTCTCCTGGGGTTGTAGCCAGACTGCCTTGTCAGGCTCACTCCAATCAAAGCCACCATAAAGGCCTGAAGAGGCCCATACCGGTATTAAAGGCTTGAGAAAAGTGAGTAAAGATTTCTGAGAATGTTATGCCTATAAAATTGATTTGCCATGGTTTTGCCTCAAAGATGTGATATTTCTGCCTAGCATATAAAAAACAGAGGTATGGAGATGGGCTGGAAGTGCTCAAAATCATCCAAGTATACAGCTCCAAAATGATCAAGAAGCTTCCTACCCAATTTCAAATCCAACACTTTGCTAACTGAGGGTGGCTACCTCACCTGTCAAATATAGTTAACTTCACACTTAGTAAGCGTTCATAAAGGCGTAAGTCTAATATTTTTAGATAATTTTTAAAAGAGACTTTTGTCTAAAAAAACTGTGGAATAGTAAAATAAATGAAAATATAAAATGAATACTATTCAAAGCCACAGGCCTTGGCTATAAAATCACACTTTGTCTTTTGCTTTCCTCGTTCATCAGGTAAGTAATACTTTTGAAAGCAGCCTACTCAGCTCCAACACCCTCTCCCAAAGGCCAACCAGTTTTTCTTGTTAAAAGTGTATATAGAGAAATAAGTACCATACCAAAAGTAAGCAGTTGTTGTTGTTAAGTGCCATGGAGTCAGTTGTGACTCGTAGCAACCTATCTACAACCCAACACTGCCTGGTCCTGCACCATCCCCACAATTGTTGCTATGTTTGAGCCCACTGTTGCAGCCACTGTGTCAATCCATCTTCTTGAAGGTCTTCCTCTTTTTCACTGGCCGTCTCCTTTACCAAGCAAGATGTCCTTCTCCAGGGACTGGTCCCCCCTGATAACATGTCCAAAGTATGTGAGACAAAGTCTTGCCATACTCACTTCCAAGGAGCACTCTGGCTGTACTTCTTCCAAGACAGACTTGTTCGTTTCTCTGGCAGTCCATGGTATATTCAATATTCTTCACCAACACTGTAATTCAAAGGCATGGATTCTTCTTTGTTCTTTATTCATTGTCCAGCTTTCGCATGCATATTAGGGAATTGAAAATACCATGGTCAGGCACACCTTAGTCCTCAAAGGGACATCTCTGCTGTTTAACACTTTAAAGAGGTTTTTGTGCAGCAGATTTGCCCAGTGCAATACATCGTTTGATTTCTTGACTGCTGCTTCCGTGAGTGTTGAGTATAGATCCAAGTAAAATGAGGTCCTTTACAACTTCAATGTTTTCTCCATTTATCATGATGTTGCTTATTGGTCCATTTGTGAGGATTTTTATTTTCTTTATGCTGAGGTGTAATCCATACTGACAGCTGCAGCAAGAAAGCAGTAGTAACATCTCTGTCATGAGTTTGTAATAATTAAATCCGTTGCTTTAGGAGAATCTGCCTAGCCTTAATAGGCATTCAATAACAGGTAGGTATTTTTCATTAGTTCTCTTCTTTATGTATTCTAAGTACACTGCGCTTTTTTGAGATGTTTCATATAGAGTATAGAAAATCTCCAGGAAGTCTACAGGAGAAAATAATCAGTGACACACAGCTCCCAGCTCATCTGGGTGGGAGAGAGGCAGCCTGGCACCTGAGTTAGTGAGATCTGCTCACACCAAAGGCAGCTCTCCAAGCTTGGAGCCTGGACCACCTGCCTTAGCATCTCCTGAGCACTTCTTTTAAGTCAAATCCCTCAGCCTCCACCAGGGCCTAAACCAAAAAACCAAATTCGTTGCTACTGAGTTGATTCCAACTAATAGCGACCCCATGTGTTACAAAGTGGAACTGCTCCATAGGGTTTTCTTGACTGTAATCTTACCTCTGAGTGGCTTCAGACAGCCAATCTTTAGGTTAGGAGGTGAGAGCAGACCATTTGTTCCACCCCGGGACCTGCCGAGTCAGTGTTGGTAGTGGAGCCCAAGAATCTACATTTTTAGCATGTTCCTAAGGTCACTGTTTTATATACAAAAATTTGAGAACTACTACAATGAAAATGCTTTTCTTACTCCTCCATACTGTCACAGGAGAACATCTGAGAAGGTGACTCAGGGCAGTTTCAAAGGCCCTCCTCAAATACACACCATTTCCAGCAAACATCTGATTTTACACGTTTCCATTTCCGTCCCAGCAGCATTTCTCAATTAAAGTCCATGTATAGGCTCATACAGGTCTGCGAGACCTCCAAAATTTATCAAAATTTGCTTGCAGTGAATATGTGCATTTTTGTAGAGAGTGGTACCAGAGATTCCAAGATTCCCACAGGGTCCTGTATCTGAAACCATTCTTGGAGTTATAAAACTAGAAGAGAATGTCCATCCAGAAACATTGATTTGTTCTCAACAAGTCTTTGGGGTGCGTACAAACATAATAAAGCGCAAGGTTTAGCAGTTAAACTCTTGTTAAATGGCCTTATTTGTCTGCATGTCAGTTCTTTATAATTAAGCATACTTTGACTAATTTGAATTAAGTATGCCTGCGTTCTAACCTTCCTCTGAAATTTGCCTTATACAAACAGAAAACAAAAGGACAGGACCGCCTGGGCTCCTTTTTCAGCATTGGTTACCTCTGAGGAGCAAAGGTGCCTTTGCTTTTCAGTGGAATAAATTAACTCTAACATTTGCTCTGATGAGAGACACAGATTCATCTGATAACAGGTGCAGAAACAAATCTTTGAAACTCTAGACAGATTAAGGATAAAGAAGGACCCCAGGGCACAAAGCAGATGTTGGAAGTAATCATGGAGACAGAAATTTTAATCAGTTCTGTTTTTCAGAGACAATTCTGTTCCCTAGATTAATAGGGAGCTGTTGAGAAGATGAATTGCCCAGGTGTGGCGACATACTGCCCTACCCTCCTAACCTTGTGAAGCTTACAGCCCAGCATTTACTTCCTTTCTAACATTTGAAGTCACCTAGAAAAAAAAAAAATGTTTATCTTTTTAAATAACAGTCCCTTTGATATACAACTTATTGGGCTCTGGAGTAAAGTATAGGTGGACTTTTTGCGGGGAGTGCATCAACGTTACTGAAATGTTTCTGCCTTTTCCATACTCTTCAATATGGTAAAAAATATATAATTCATGAAGTTGAGGAGTATTACAAGAAAACATATGTCAAATGATTTCCATTTGGTAGGTACTCAGTGTTACTTCTCTTTCATTACTAAGTTCAAGTACAAAACTAAACATTTTGGATGAGCTGAATTTCCTTCTAATGGTGTGTTAGGCAGCTGCTAAGATGGCTGCCAACGAGCACCGCAGCCTCGTATCCGTGCCCTTGTGTGATCCCCACCATTTCAGTGTGGACTGAACCTAGTGGCTTCCTTCTAACCGATGTTGTTTTGTTGTTGTTAGGTGCCATTGAGTCAATTTTCAACTCATAGCAACTCCATGTGATGGAGTATAACTGTCCCAAAGGGTTTTCTAGGCTTTAATTTTTATGCGAGCAGATTGCCAGATCTTTCTCCCACAGAGCCACTGGGTGTATTTCAACCACCAACCTTTCAGTTAGCAGCAGAGCACTTAACTGTTGCACCACCAGAGCTCCCTTTCTAATTAATAGAATATAGTAAAAGTAAAGGGATGTCCCTTTGGAGATTAGGTTACAAACACTACGACTTCCATCTCTTTTTCTCTCTCTCTCTCTTTCAATCTGTCTCTCTCAATCTCGGCCTCTCTGCCCTCTTTCTGGGGGATACAAACTGCCATGTTGTGAGTGGCCTACGGAGAGGTCCACATGTCAAGGAACTCATATCTCTGGAAACCATCAGTGGCAACCCGAGGCTTGCCAATAGCCATGTTAGTGAGCTTGAGCAGGAGGCCACCGCTCACTCAGCCTGGGGAGGACTGGAGCCTCCATCAACACATTGATGCAATCTTGTGAGAGACCCAAAGCCAAAGGACCCAGCTACACTACGCTCTGATTCCAGAGCCACAGAAGCTGTGAGTTAATAATGGTTGTTATTTTAAGCCACTAAGCTTTGGGGCATTTTGTTATGCAGTAGTAGAAAACTAATACAAATGGAAAGAAACCATAATCCACCCTGGTGAAAAAGAAAAAGCTTTGTTTCTCTGGACTGTGGTAGCATTCAACTGCATTTTATAGATCTGTGATTTTCATAAGGCAAACTATGAAGTGGGAAAGATGAAATGGGAGCATGAAAGCAGCTGGATAGCTTTTTAAAACATCGCTTGCATTACTACCCTAGGTTCTAGGAAGAAAATCAACAATGCTTTAAAATTTATTAAACTGTCAATATGTACCTAACTCTGTGTAAAATGCTTTACATGGATAATCCCACTGAATCTTTACATTCAACGTGAGTGTTACTATTATGGACACTGAAAAATGTTATTATTATGGACAGCTGAGAAAATTTATGTAAAGCAAAGTTAAATAACTTTCCACCTCACACGGTTAGAATTTGAATCCAGATCCTCCTGAAACCCAAACCCACAAGAAAACCTAACAGCAGCAAATAGTGAGTATATAGCCTTATCTGCCAAATTCATTCAATGATAATGGGCAAAATCCTTTCCCAAAATGCAGAAAATCCTAACTAACTCTATTAAAAGAACCTGTGGTTGTTTTAATATTTTTTTTTCCTGCAAATTGACAGAGCAGTGATAAAATTTGCATGGAAATAAAAAGTCAAGAATATTGAAGATAATTTCGAAAAAGAACAACTGACGTAGAGGATTTACATTAATGGATATGAAGATTTATTTTACATTAACAGGAATTAAGACTTATGTTAAAGCTCTAGGAATTAAGACAATGTAGTATTTTTTTTTTAATAAAAAATTTTTTTTTTTTTTTAGTATTAATACAACATAGACAAACAGATTTATGCAGAGTTCTAAAATACATCCCCACAAAAACAACACAGATGCCACTACAGCTCAGTGGGGAAAGAATTATCTTTCCAATAAGTGGTGCTGGAAGAACTGGCTATTCGTATGGAAAACCACAAATACCATACACAAAAATAAATTACATATAATACATCAAATATTAAAGGTAAAATAATACATTTTCTAAAACTCATGAGGATCTCTAAACAGCACATAAGAAGCACTAACTCTAAGAAAATACTGATTATTTCGACTACATTAATATCAAGGCACCTATTCATTAAGTTGAGAGTGAAATGGTAAACCAGAGAGGGAGAATACACTTAAAATACACATATTTGATAAAGGGCTCGTATGTAGACTATATAAATAATGCATCGGTAAGAAAAAGACTGGGGACACACTGAATTGTCAAAAGACTTGAACAGGCATTTCTTTAAAGTGGGTATACAATTGGCCAACAAGCTCGTGAAAAGACGCTTAACATCGTTAGTCTCCAGGTAAATGCAAATTAAAGCCATGCCCAGTGGAATAGGTGCAATTAAAAACGATACTAAGGTTCTCAAATATTGGCAAAGATGTGGAACAACTAAAACTTTTATTCCCTGCTAGTATAGTATATATTGGTACAATTTGACATTATCTACTAATGTTGAGTATATGTATTTAAAAAGTTGCCATTGAGTTGATTCCTACTCAAAGCAACCCAACGTGTGTCAGAGTAGAACTGTGTAGATTTCCAGGTCTTTCTTCCAAGGCACCTCTAAGTGGACTCCAATCTCTGGTCTTTCAGTTGGCAGATAAGTACATTAACCGTTTATACCACCCAGGGACACTAAGCATGTGTGTACTCTGAGCATTAGCTCTTTATGGCGCATAACAAACTGCCACAAACTGAGCAGCTTAAAACAACACACATTAAGTATCTTATACATATACAGAAATCTGGGAACAGCTTAGCCAGCTCCTCTGTTCAGGGTCTCACAAGTCTGATACAAAGGCATTGACTAGGTTGTGTTTTCATCTGGATATTCAGCTGGGGAAGAATCTACTTCCAAGCTTATTCAAGTTGTAGAATTAATCTCCTGTGACTGTATGGTTGAGGGTCACATGTTTTGCTGTCCATTGGCTGAAGTCTGGCCTCGGGTCCCAGAGGCTATTGCAGTTCCTAGCCAGGTAGACTTTCTCAACATGGCTGCTCATTTAATCAGGCCAGCAAGCAGAATCACTTATTCCAGTAGGCTAAGATGGAGTCTTATACAGAGTAACGTTATCACAGAAGCTACATCTTATCACCTTTACCCCATAACGTAATCTAATCCCATTATCTTTGCTGTATTACACTGGGTGAAAGTAAACCTCAGGTCCTGTCCTCACTCAGAGAGAGGACTACACAAAGGTATAAACACCAGGAAGTGGGGATGGTTGGGGGTCTCCTGACTGTCTGCCACACTGTGTCCCAAAAATTACACTCCTGAGTATATCCTGAAAACACACACACACACACAGAGATACACATAATACATATATACCAGACTTGTACAAGAGGGTTCACAGCAGCACTATTTGTGAAGTCAAAATGAATAAATAAATTGTGGTATATTCTTATGAAAGAAACTACATAGAAATGAAAAAATGAAATGTTGCTTCTCTCAGAAATATGACTAGGTCTCACAGACAAAACACTGAGCCAAAGACACCAGACACAAAAGAACCTACAGTGTAATTCCATTTATAAGTGACAAGAACGACACGTCGTTACAGAAATAAAATCAGTGGATACCTTTTAGGGAGAATGGTTGGCAGGGAACATGAAAGGTGCCTCTGAGGAGGGAAAATGTTTATATCTTGGTCTGAGTGTTGGTTACGCAAGTGTGTTCACTTTGTAAAGATCCCTCAAACTCTACAGTTAGATTTGAGTATTTTATTGTACGTATTTTTTTTTTTTTTTTTTTTATTCTCTGCTTCAAAACAAAATTTACCGAAATTTCTTTGGATTATTCTAATTCTCTACACAAAAAAGATCACCAACGATTCCTGATTCTTTACCTCTTTGCTGTTTAAGGCTTCCTCTCTTAGATTTTCTTCAGGAAAGAATAAAAGACTTCATGAATAGCCAATATGTCGTTTGAGAGGAATGAGAAAAAACGGGTAACAGGCAGAGCAGCTCTCCTTTGTGGCACTGGCTTTCCCATTTCCAGACATCATGCTTTCTCTTGTTTGACAACCATCATTCTCCTTATGTTCTGAAGTCCTGTAACCCAGTGACCACAGTCTACCCACTGGCTGTCTAACAAAGTGATTATTTAACCAACATTTTTAAGCACTGTGGCTAGGCTCCTAGGAAACAATATCATCAAAGAACAACAAAATCTGCTCTCTAGGGTCTCAGAGATGAATAGAAGAAGAGAAACACTAAGCGCTATGATGGAAACATGAATTAGATATTAGAAGTGATCAAGAAAGAAACACTTCACACAGGGAACATAATACTGCCTTGTCAAAGGTAGCGTTTTCCAAGCTGGCCTTTAAGGATGAGTGGGAGGTTCCCTGAAAGGCATGGTCCCATAGCAGCTAATATTTAAATACCTGCTACTTACTGGGCTCTGTTCCAAACACTTTATATGTATAAGCTTATTTAATTTTAATACCATCCTAAGACGTAAGAACTGTTGTCAACTTTAATTTACAAGGCCACGAATCGGTAGTGGAAATGGAAAAGCCCTAAGAAGAATTATGGAAGTCTGTGCTCCTAGCTGCATGGCAGCAGCCTAGTAAAAGCATTTCTATCTGTAAGAGCCTGGTCTCCTTTAAGACAAGCATCAGAAGACCACTGAGCAGTGGGAGATGAGTGTCAGTCCATACAGTTTCAATGTACTTAATTCTGGGAGCCATCAAAACAGTTTATGGTCAGACTTCTGTTTTAGAAAGATCCCTTTAGCAAGAGTTGGAATAGAAGGTAGTTACAAAAGATGGGGACCTATAGTAACCCGCCAGGGGATAAATGATTAAGAGCTGAACTAAAGCAGTTAGTTATCGCCAGACAGGGATAAAGGGGGGGCATACTCTAGGGCAGCTGTTCTCCCAGGATGGGCAAGACAGCAACATCAGCATCACGTGGGAACCTGTTAGAAACACATATCCTCAGGCCCCACCCTACATACATGCATCAGAAACTCTGTGAGTGGGTCCAGGAATCTGAGTGTTCAAGCCCTTCTTCTTACTCTCATTCACACAAATGTTTAAGAATCACCGCAGGACCAGAGTATGAGTTCTTAAGACAGTGTACTCATTAGGCTTATCCGGAAGGCTTTCAAGACTCATTATCCATGCCCCACCACCCACTGATTCTAATTTAGGAGGTCTATTGTGGTGCTCCAGCACAACAGGACCAATAAGCAACACGTGGTAAATGGAGAAAATGTTCAAGTTGTCAAGGATTTCATTTTACTTGGGTCCACAATCAACACCCATGGAAGCAGCAGTTGAGAAGTCAAATGACATATTACATTGTACAATTCTGCTGCAAAAGACTTCTTTAAAGTGTTAAAAAGCAAACGTGTTATTTTGAAGACTAAGATGTGCCTGACCCAAGCCATGATATTTTCAATTACCTCGTATGCATGAGAAAGCTGGATATGAAAAGGAAGACCAAAGAAGAATTGATGTATCTGAATTGTGGTGTTGGTGAAGAAAATCAAATATACCATTGACTGGCAGAAGAACAAACAAATCTGTCTTGGAAGAAATACAGCAAGAATGTTCCTTGGAAGGGAGAATGGCAAGACTTCGTATTATGTACTTTGGACATGTTATCTCGAGGGATCAGTTCCTGGAGAAGGACATTGTGATCGTTAAGGTTGTGTACCAACTTGACTGGGCCATGATTCTCAGTGGTTTGGTAGTTAGGATGTGGTTTTGCAGTGGTTTGACAGCATAATCACCTCCATGATGACATCTGATATAATGTGATCACCTCCATGATGGGATCTGCTGTGAGAAGCCAATCAGTTGAAAGGGAGTTTCTTTAGGTGTGTGGGCTGCATCCAATGTACTTGGACTTTCTGGCAAAACTCATTGTCTTTTGCTCTGCTCTGGATCCTGCATTCAGCTCATCAGTATCTGACCTCCCATTCTTGGGGCTTGGGCCAGCAGCCTGCCATCTTACCTGTGGATCTTGGCTTCATCAGCCCCTGCCGCTAACTGAGTCAGAAGCCTCCAGCCTGATGCCTGACCCATAGACTTGGGACTTGCCAGCCTCTACAGCAACGTGAGCCATTTCCTTGAGATAAATCTCATTCTTTCTCTTTCTCTCTCTCTATGTATATACTTCACTAGTTTTACTTCTCTAGAGCACTCAGCTTAAGACAGACATCATGTTTGGTAGACAGTCAGCAAAAAAGAGAAAGACCCTCAACAAGATGGATTGACACAGTGCCTGCAACGATGGGACTCAAGTAGCAATGATTGTGAGGCTGGAGCAAGACCAGGCAGTGTTTTGTTCTGTTGTACATAGTGTCGCTGTGAGTTGGAGCTGACTTGAAGGCACTTAACAACAACTCCCCCATAAATAAGTACCATCCTGCCTTGCACACAAGGCATTCACTATTTCAGAAAACTCTCCACTCTGAAAAAGTAACCTGATAGCACTTGCCTCTGAGATGTCTATAAGCAAGCTGTTACCTAGAGATGTTCTTTCATATTGAAAGCCCTATGGAGCTTCTTCTCTGAAACACATGAGGTCGCCATGAGTGGGAATCGACTTGATGACAACTCTTTTTTTTATGTGAGAATGGTCCTGCCCTTTATTTTGCACCCCATGACTTTTCGACGTTCTTTTTCCATCCAGTAAATTAAAACAGGAAAACTGGCTCATCTACTTACTGTTTATTTTTGCGATGTATCAGATAATAGTTTCAGAGTGAATAATTCACCTGCTAATAATAACACTGTATTAGCTAGTGAATCCAATTTAATGTGAATTCGTGGGAAGATTCAAGTAGTTTTATACTTGTCTGTTCTTAAATTTAAAAAGCAAACAAACCAGCAACGTAAGAGAGGCAAGCATCTGTACAAAGCTTACCCCAAGAATGGCCTCATTTCACACCTGTCTCCTCCTATCACCGGGTTCATCTCTCAGGGCCTCCTCAGACACTTTCAGTCTCTTCTTTCCCTTCTAGGCTCACACTACCCTCTGCTCTTGAGACACCTTAACTACCTACACAGACTTTCCCTGTGGTTTGGTGAACGTTTCAGAAACCGTACTGCCTCTGGGACTACTCTTCTCCTGCAATATTGCCCCAAACGTTTTGGCATGAAGTCCAAATTCCTTAATATGGCTCATAATAAGGTGACCAGAATCCACTCAACAGAAGTGGGTTTTGGTTTTCGTGTGATCTGTCATCCAATTCAAATGACTTGAGAATGAAAAAGGGTACAATTAATAATTACAGTGGATAAGCAGGTAAGCCAGGAGTCGGAATCTCTTCAGGCCAACTGGTTGCTGATAGGAGCCTAGGTAACACAAGCAGTTTGTGATCGGCTGCTGTTATGGATTGAATTATGTCCCCCAAAAATATGCATCAACTTGGCTAGGCCATGATTCCCAGTATTGTGTGTTGTCCTCCATTTTGTGATCTTATATAATTATCCTCCATTGTGTTGTAAACCCTAGCTTCTATGCCTGTGGTTATGGTCCCATTTGGGAATGAGTTGTCCATTATGCTAATGAAGCAGGATTAGGGTGGGATGTATCTTGGGTTGCCACCTTACTAGATGTTATGACTCAAGTCACCACCCTTACCCCCGTCACCACCCTTACCACCCTTAGGCAAGTCATGCCCTTACTTGAGTCACACCTTTTATCTTACAAGAGATAAAGGCAGAAAGAAGTAAGTGAGAGAGACAGGCCTCATTACCACCAAGAAGAGACGGGAGTGGAGCATGTACTTTGGACCCAAGGTCCCTGTGCTGAGAACCTCCTAGAACCAGGAGACACAGAGAGAGAGCTAAAACACAAAGACGGCACAAGACGGTGAGATGTGATGGAAGCAGAACCAGGAGACTGGCTTGAGATAGCGTGGGAGCCAAACCATGGAGCAAGAGAGAGCTGAGTAACTTCAGGAAGGAGGCTTCCTAGCAGAGTGGAGTGCCTCTGGGTACTTAACCGTGAAGCTGAAGAGCTTTGTAACACTTGTCCAAGCAGGGCAGAGGCTGGGCTGAGGGGCCACGGGGCTGAGGGCCAGAGAGAGGCCTGCCTGTGGACACAGCTGAGAAGAGGCTGTCATGATCAAGACAGGCCTCCCTCCAGAGCCAACACAGAGAGAAAGTCTTCCTCTCAAGCCAGCGTTCTGAATTCAAACTTTTAGCCTCCCAAATTGGAGTAAACAAATTTCTGTTGGTTAAAGCCATTCACTTGTCATATTTCTGTTGTAGCAGCACTGGATAATTAAGACAGCTGCTAACCAAAAGGTTGGCAGTTCGAATCCATCGAGTGGCCCTATTTGGCTTCCACACCCAAGTTTTTCCTCCACAGGGTACACTGTGAATGAAAATGTATATTCAGTAGTTTCCTTAACACCTAGAGGCTTTCTAAAATAGAATAAGGAATTATACAAATATCAACATATGCCAAAACCCGTTGTTATTGTTTTTCAATGCCTCCATATCTCTCTCTTCTTGGCCGATAAATCGTTTATAACATGCTCACTCAAATAAGATGTAAATAGAAGTATAAAACCAAATCTGTTGCCATTGAGTTGATTCCAACTGATGCCAACACCGTGTGTTTCAGAGTGTAACTGTACACCATGGGGTTTTCTTGGCTTTAATCTCTTATGGAAGCAGCTTGCCAGGCCTTCCTTTCATAGCACTGCTGGGTAGGTTTGAATTGCCAATGTTTAGGTTAGTAGTCAAAGGAAAGCCATAGTGCCATGCAGAAACCTAAATAAACCAGAACAAAAAACTGCCATTGAGTTAAACCCAACTCATAGTGACCCCATAGGGTTTCCAAGGCTGTAAATATCTACGGAAGCAGACTGGCACATCTTTCTCCCGAGGAGCTGTTGGTGGTTTCAAACCGCAGACCTTTCAGTTAGCAGTTGATCGCTTTAACCGCTGTGCCACTAGGTCTCCTTAGGAATCTAAATAGAAGTATTAAAAAGCAGACCCGTTGCCATCAAGCCAGGCTCAGCTCATGTCGTCCTCGTGTGTTACAGAAGAGACCTGCTCCGTCAGGGCTGTCACGACTGCAACCCTTACAGAATAAGATCACCAGGGCTTTCTTTCCTGGCACTCCTGGGTGTGGTTGAACTGCTAATCCTTAGGCTAGCAGCCAATTGTAAAGTGCTCCTACTTCCAGTTAACCCAGACCCTTTCCCAGAGGTATATACTGTTGGTAAAATCTTGTTTATACTTCGCATAATGTTTAAGATAAAAACAAATGTGGGTATCCCTTTTTTCCCACTTAACTCCAAATATACTGTCTTAAGAACCTTCTTAACACTTCGTTAAGAAATCTTGACAAGTTTTAAACCAAAGATATAAAGTGCTCTGATAGATAAATCTGCAGACAAGCAGAAAAAGTTCACTTTAATTCTTTAATTAAAGACTATAGGACACCTAGCAATAAACTCCTGAGTGGAAGGAACAAAGAAATTTCATGCTTAGTAAATTCTGTTCCTGTACTCAAAGAGTTCAGAATACAATCACAGGAGACTGAGCTTGTCAGGTGGACATTGGAGGGCTTATCTTTGACCCCGGGGCTGGGACACCATGATGACCTGACTCTGCCGTGAGTAACCCAGGTCTCCATACCACCATCCACCTGTCGCAATGTCAGCTCTCCAAGTGCAAAGTCAAAGAGTTGGAGTTCATGGAATCTAAAGTCCCTCCCACCTCTACCGTTCCAAAATTTCATGTATCTAGACAACATTCATGAGTCAGCAACACCAGATAAGCCCCTCCTGGCATAGGAGGACACCCACTGGGCCCTCTTCTCCAGAACAGGAAGAGAACAACCATCCAAGAGAAAGACCTGCTGTAGGTTTACTGAGCTGCAGAGGGAGATCACGGCTCCCTCACCCACCCACCAACAGCTATGCTTGTTCCCATGGAGTTCACACCTACAGCCAGAAGAGAAATGCAATTTTAACAGGGATACTTTTTTCTAACTTCTGATGGTCCTTTGTGGGGTAGGGGGAAAGAAGTTCAAATTAATATGACTCCTGATCACTCTCCACCTCTTTAGTCATTAAAAAACAAACAAATGAAGAAACAGTTGCCGTCAATTTCAACTCATGGAGTGACGCCATGTGTGTCAGTGTAGAACCGTGCTCTGAAGGGTTTTCAATGGCTGATTTTTTTTTCTTAAGTGGATCACCAGGCCTTTCTTCCAGTGCAGACCTATGTGGACCCAAATCTCCAACTTCTTGGTTAGCAGCTGAGTTTGTTAACCTTTTGCACCACCCAAGGACTCCTTTTCTCATTAGGGAGAAGTTTATGTATTTGATACATCTGGCAGGAATAACTGGTTATGCTCAGCTTAGTCCTCATTATGATTTTGGAGTGAGCCTGCCTGCCTCCCCAAAGGACAAGTCCTCTTTTGTTCATCCACTCAGATATTCTCAGCGGCCCAATGGGGACAAGTTGCCTCATTCTTGGGTTAGCGTTAACAATTTCGTTAAGTTCACAGACCTAAAGCTAGATCCTCCTTCCTCATCTTTATGACAACAAACATGATATTCTGAACATATTGATACTTTCTGTCTTATTTCTCAGCTTATTCAGGAACCAGGTGGAGAAATGGGTATCATTTATTGAGGGCATCTCAAGCTCCAATAAAGAATTGTTATTGTTAGTTGCAGTCGAGTTGGCTCTGACTCATGGAAATCTCATGTACAACAGAACAAAAATGTTGCCTGGTCCTGCACCATCTTCATTATCATTGGTCCATTGTTGTGGCCACCGTGTATTTTGAGTGCCTTCCAACTTAGGGGATTCATCTTCCAGTACTATATTGGACAATGTCTGTTGTGATTCATAGGGTTTTCATTGGCCAATTTCTGGAAGTAGAATTCCAGGCTTTCTTCCTAGTCTGTCTTAGTCTGGAAGCTCTGCTGAAACCTGTTCACCATGGGTGGCCCTGCTGGTATTTAACATACCGGTATCATAGATTCCAGTATCATAGCAACATGCAAGTCTCCACAGTACGACAAACTAACAGATGGGTGGTGGCCAATACAGAATAACTCCAAATTCCCACAGGAATTGTCAGTCCTCTCAAGGACATTGGAGAGGGGGGTTTCTGTATTGGGATATGAGAATAGACAGATATGGACAGTCTTGGAAGCTCATGTTTATCCCCCCACCAGTTTAACAAGAAGCTGATCAACAGGTCTGAATTAGCCCAATGGAAGAACAGATTAATTCCAGCCACTGAGCCACCAAGAGTCCCCCTCTCTAACAAAGTTACTTCCTTGAAGCTCCAATGTTATATAGTCTCCTGGGTGGGTCTTGTCTTAAAAGGATGCAGAGTATTTCAGGGACAGGGCCCTCCACCGGAGCCTACTTCATGATGTGTCCAGACCAGCTGTGCCTGGATCTCATCACTTCTCTGTGAGATAAAGAGAGTTCAGGGAATATGCAATGTCTGCTACTATCTGCTTGCCTGTTTCCCCAACATTTACACTGCCTAGCACCAGTGTGGAAACCCTGGTGGCGTAGTGTTTAAGTGCTACAGCTGCTAACCAAGGGGTTGGCAGTTCAAATCTGCCAGGCACTCCTTGGAAACTCTATGGGGCAGTTCTACTCTGTCCTATAGGGTCGCTATGAGTCGGAATTGACGGCAGTGGGTTTTTTTTTTTTTTTTTTTTGGTTAGCACCTGTGTGTGTGTGCTGCCTTTTTTGCACGACAGGAGGGAAAATGGATTCATACTGGGTTTTGATCCCACCTGTCCCTTACTAGCTCTATCACCTTGAACAAATGATTTAACACCTTATAGAATTATTTTGAAGGTTAAATAAGATATTCGTTGCAAAGCATCTAGCACAGGGCTAGTACATTTAAGGTGTTCCTTAGGTATTAAATGCTTTCCTTCCTTTCCTTCAAATGGTCAACATGCTTGGTTCAAGCTATTTTAAATGAAGTAAGTAGTACCCTTTAGTCTCTGTTTCTAAGATATATATTATCACTTTTTAAAAATTTCTAAGCATTCTACCAGATCTATGTTCTCATATGTACTCCCATATGTTGTTGTTGTTGCTAGTTGTCATCGAGTCAGCTCCAACTCACGGTGACCTCACACATAGCAGAACAAAAGGTTGCCTGATCCTATGCCATCTTCACGATCATTAATATGTTTGAGTACGTTGTTTCAGCTTTCTGTCAATCCATATCATTGAGGCTTTCCCTCATTTTCACTGGCCTTCTACTTTACCAGACATAATGTCCTGTTCTAGAGACTGGTCTCTCCAGATGATGTATCCAAAGCAAGGGAACCAAAGTCTCACCACCCTTGCTTTTAAAGCACAAATTCAACAACCAGTCATGAGAGAATAAAGTTACAGAAACAGACTACTGGAAAATATCTGGATGTCATCCTGAAAAAGGGAAAAACAAGGAAAGGGTTGATATGTTCAATAACGCTCTTCTAATTTAGAAGTGTGAGAAATGCTGCTGAGACAAGAAAGGGAAAACGGAAATGGGTAAGAAAATGAGTTCCAAATAGAGTCTACGCTTACCAAGGAACTGGATTGGAAATGTACACAGAATAATGATCTGGAATTTCAATGGAACATAACTACCAAAGACCACCATTTATACTACTGGGCTCAAAGGATGAGATACTAAAGACAAAAAGATGAAAAAGAAAAGTTCAATCCCAGAATCTATCATACAAGTTTGCAGGTCAAAGAGGAGAAAGACCAAAATATTATTGTAATTTCAAAACAAGTTTTCTGAATTGAAAAAAAGCATGTCCTTTAAATCAGTTTTGTAAGCATGAGATTCTGGAAAGTAATTTTCTTTTTTAAAATTGAAAGGCCCTATTTATAACCACCACCAATTCCCCCTCCAACACACACACACACACCACTCATTAAAAAAAAAAAAAAAAAAAAGTTGCCTTTGAGCCCATTCTGACTCATAGCAACCCTATTGGACAAAGTAGAACTACCCCATAAGGTTTTCAAGGAGTGGATCCGAACTGCCGAACTTTTGGTAAGCACCTGAGCTCTTAACCACTGTACCACCAGGGCTCCACACACACTCACAGAAAGAGAAAATACCCTCAAAGAAGTGAAATGCACTGCTCAACTGGGGCACATGGCTGAGGACATTCACGATCCTATACGCTCATCTGTAGGTAAATTCATACTCGTGCTGGCTGGTGCTCTGCATACACACCCCAGGCACACATGGGCAACAAACCCACAGTGCAGCACAAACCTGCCTCCACAACACATGCCTCTTTGGAAATATGCGACTCTGTGCACAACTCACCAATATTCAAGGATAAGCTCACTGGTAGAAAAACCAAGCAAACAAGGCACATGTCCTTCAAAAAGAGGACATGGCTGCCAAGAGGGGGAATTCAGGAGGGTTAACTGCGTCTGTGAGGATCCATTCAATCAAAAGTCACAGGAAGACCTTGACTCAACAGGCTTTCAAAATGAGGGAACATTTTCTCAAATAATGAGACAGAGGAGGACTTTTTCAGGGTAGAGTCGTCCATGGTTCATTTATAGCATCAAGAGCTCAGGATCGTTTTTCCTCTACCACCAAAAATATGTCAGCTACTCAAGGTAGCTTCCTTCTCATCAATGGAAACATGGCAAGATTCAGTGGAGAAAGGGGCGGGGGGGAGCATCTCTTCCCATGGGTGCTTTGTTAAGAACAAGGAATCCTTCATCCAAAGTTCCCCAGCTGACTTCTCTTACATTTCAGGACCCAGAATTGGGCCACATTTCCCCCCACAAACCCTTGGTGGAAAGGGTAATTGGAATAGTGTGATTCTTAGGTGTTCAGCTTTTACACCTGAGTAACAATGGAGACTCAGGACTCAACCAGGGTGGGTAAGCAGCAGCATCTATTAGTGGTCAGAGTTGATGGATGATCCAAGAATATGTTCTTCATGGTTGAACGTAGGCTCACTCCTCATATTCAAAGGAGACCTGGTGGCGCAGTGGTTAAGCGCTTGGCTGCTAGCTGAAAAGTCAGCGATTCAAACTCACCTGACTCTTCTTGAGAAAAAGATGTGGCAGTCTGCTTCTGTAAAGATTATAGGTTTGGAAACCCTATGGGGCAGTACTACTCTGTCCTACAGGGTTGTTATGAATCGGATTCAACTTGATGATGACAGGTTTCCTTATATTCAACTAACACCACGCTTTCCCCAACAGATGCCTAGGGACTTCAAAGCAGATAGGAGACAGTGACTAAAAATGCCTGGGATGCTATCAGTTGTATCAGCATGTAGGGATAAGGAGGTAGTGATCACATTTAATTAATTTATGTAAATCTTCCCCCAAAGGGCTGGCGCTTTTGCTTCCTTTCACAAATGGATGAAACGAACAAATAAATGATAAGACTATTCAGATTCTGTTCCTTGGGGATGATCACGTGCTCCTTGCCAGTAAACTCCAAGGGGCAGACACAGAGCCTTGGTTTAATGGAATTTCAACAAAACATTAGCCTGGCCAGCCCTAAATGGGGCTTCAATTAGATGTGATTCTGCCAACACGACAGAGAAGCGTTCTGCTGTTCTGACAGCCCCTTTGTTGCAACTATTTATGTAGAATACCCATAACTATTCAAGCACTGTTGGCAGTGATGTTACTTGTATTAATTGGATAAGAATCATCTGAGAATCCTAAAATATATCCTGTTTTCAGCTAACAAAGGCGGGTACATATAATGATCAGGCGCTTGAAATGTTTTCTTTAAACATTTCAATGTTCACTGATCACATTAATTAATTTCAGGTTATAAAAAATATATGACAGTTCTGCTCTTTTTTAGCTATGATGCTTAGAATAATGCTGCAGATGCCTAGATAGCTAAAGGAGATGGAGTTTTCCAATAGTGCTCATGGAATGTCAATGGCAGAGTGATATAGTGTGGACGTGTGGGATTTAGTGAAAGAAGACTTGATTTTAAGTTTCATCTCTGCTATTTAGCTCTGTCTCTTAGGCAGGTCACTTGATTACTTTCTAGCTCAGTATAGCTGTGAAGGAGCCCTGGTGGCACAATGGTTAAGAGCTTGGCTGCTAACCAAAAGGTTGGTAGTTCAAATTCACCAGCTGCTCTCCGGAAACTCTATGGGGCAGTTCTACTCTGTCCTATGGAGCTTCTGTGAGTTGCAATTGACTTGACGGCAATGGGTGATAGCTGTGAAGGGATTTTGCAGGTGCAGTTAAGGTTTTAGATTTTAAGATAGGGACAGTATCCTGGAATCTCGAGGTGGGCCCAAGCTAATCACCAGTACCAATTGCTCTTAAGTAGACTGACTCATGGAAACTCCATGTGCTCATGGCAATCTCATGTGTGCAGAGGAGACTGTGCTTCATAGTTTTCAAGGCTGTGACTTCTCAGAAGCAGATCCCCAGGCCTGTCTTCTGAGACACCTCTGGATGGGTTCAAACTGCCAGCCTTTCAGCTAACTGCTTAACTGTTTGTGCCAGGGACTCCCAAACTAATCACTTGAGCCCTTAAAAGCAGAGAAGTTTCTCTGGTTGGAAACAGAGAAGAGGTGAGGCCAAAGAAATACATCAGAGAGATTCGAAGGGTGTTGAGACAGCCTCTGAAAGTTGAGGATGACAACCAGCAAGGTCACAGGGACTTCAGTCCTAAAACCACCTGAGCTAAATTCTGCCAACAACCTGAGCGAGCCTGGGAACAGATTCTATCTGGAGCTTCATGAAAAAAGCCCAGGCTGGCCAACATCTTGATTCTGGCCTGGTGGGACCTGGAACCGAGCTCAACTCAGCCACCTGAATTTCTGACCTGAAAAACTGTGAGATGATAAATTTGTGATAAATTGTTAGAACAGCAGTAAAAAACTAATATAGGACTTTAGCAATAATTTTTTATCTTCTCCTTTCCCCTCTATTCTCGTCCCCTCTATGGCAGCAAAAGCAGCTTCCATTGGATCCACAAAACTAATCAAAAACAAAGTATTCATATTAGTACTTTTCCTTAAAATCAGATCGGGAAAAGGAAAGAGAACACATTTAGGTTAAGAAAGCGTGGCTCCAAATTCTCCCTCTGCCGCTTACTAGTTTACAACTCTAGACAGTTTTAACCTCTTATAACCTGGTTTCCACAGGGATAAGGAGCTAAATAATATCTACATCGTAGGGTCATTGTAAGAATTAAAAAAAAAAAAAAATCCCTACTTATTTAACACATATTTTATAATTTTTAAAGGTACAAAGGGATAAAACTCTATTCCCTAAAGCCATTATCTTGTTTTTATTGCAAAAGCAACCTACGTTCATTATAACCAACCTCCCAGGCACCGTCAAGTCAATTCCCATCCACGGCCACCCCACGTACATCGGAGTAAACTGTTCCATGGGGTCTTCAATGGCTGATTTTTTATAAGTGGATCGAAAAGTATTTCTGGGTGAACCAGAACCTCCAACATTTGGGTTAGCTGCTGAGTGTCCTAACTATTTGCACCACTCAAGGACTCCACATTTATTATGAGACAAATATGAGAAAAAACAGATAAGTCTTAAAAAGAAAGAAGGAAAAGCATAACTTGACTTTCTAGAATAATTTATGCTAGTATCAACTAGACAGCAACGAGTTTGAGTTCGGTTTTGGTTTTATGTATGTATGTGTACGTATATATAAATATATATGTATTTCTAGACATTCATTTTTTGCATCATATGATACACATATAATAAACAATATGTATATATAATATGACAGAAAAATTTATTGATATTTTCTTTTTTATTTTCACCACTATGAAGAGATCAGAAAGAATGAGACCACTTTTGCTTTTTCTTTCCCGAAACTAGAAATTGAGTCTTATATGCTCAAATTGCCATATCTAGGGCTTCTCTTCTCTCCCACTAGGGAGAGAAATTTCCCGAGGCCAGGGAAGGGGAACGCCCACCCTTGCAGGCAGAGGGGGAGGCCTGATGTCAGAGAGAAAGGTTGTCAGGACCTCTTGGAAAGCCCAGGAACCTGAGCTCTCAGGCTCAGCAAAGATGCCAAGGCCACCTAAAGCCAAAATTTATACTGGAGAGTACTTTTTTTTTTTAATTTTTATTGTGATTTAAGTGAAAGTTTACAAACCAAGTCAGTCTCTCGTACAAAAGCCTATATACGCCTTGCTATATACTCCCAGCTGCTCTCCCCGTAATGAGACAGCACACTCTTTCCCTCCACTCTCTATTTTTGTGTCCTTTCAGCCAGCTTCTGACCCCCTCTGCCCTCTTGTCTCTTCTCCAGACAGGAGCTGCCCACATAGTCTCATGTGTCTACTTGACCCAAGAAGCTCACTCCTCACCAGTATCATTTTCTATCCTGTAGTCCCTTCCAATCCCTGTCTGAAGAGTTGGCTTTGGGAATGGTTCATGTCTTGGGCTAACAGAAGGTCTGGGGACCATGACATCTGGGGTCCTTCTCGTCTCAGTCAGACCATTAAGTCTGGTCTTTTTACAAGAATTTGGGATCTGCATCCCACTGCTCTCCTGCTCCCTCAGGGGTTCTCTGTTGTGTTCCCAGTCTGGGCAGTCATTGGTTGTAGCCAGGCACCATCTAGTTCTTCTGGTCTCAGGCTGATGTACTCTCTGGTTTACGTAGCCCTTTCTGTCTCTTGGGCTCATAATTACCTTGTGTCTTTGTTGTTCTTCATTCTCCTTTGCTCCAGGTGGGTTGAGACCAATTGATGCATTTTAGATGGCTGTTGCTAGCGTTTAAGACCCCAGATGCCACTCTCCAAAGTGGGATGTAGAATGTTTTCTTAATAGATTTTATTATGCCAAATGACTTAGATGTCCCCTGACACCATGGTCCCCAAACCCCTGCCCCTGCTACACTGGCTTTCGAAGCATTCAGTTTATTCAGGAAACTTCTTTGCTTTTGGTTTAGTCCAATTGTGCTGACCTCTCCTGTATTGTGTGTTGTCTTCCCCTTCACCTAAAATATTTCTTATCTACTAACCCCTCTCTCTCTCTCCCTCTTCACTCTCACCACCATTAAAGAATATTTTCTTCTCTGCTTAAACTATTTCTTGGGTTCTTATAATAGTGGTCTCATACAACATTTGGCCTTTTGCAACTGACTAATTTCACTCAGCATAATGCCTTCCAGATTCCTCCATGTTATGAAATGTTTCTCGGATTCATCATTGTTCTTTATCGATGGGTAGTATTCCATTGTATAAATATACCATAATTTATTTATCCATTCTTCTCTTGATGGGCACCTTGGTTGCTTCCATCTTTTTGCTATTGTAAACAATGCTGCTATGAACATGTGTGTGCATATATCTGTTTGTGTAAAGGCTCTTATTTCTCTAGGATATATTCAAAGGAGTCAGATTGCTGGATTGTATGGTAGTTCTAGTTCTAGCTTTTTTAAAAAGCACCAAATCAATTTCCAAAGTGTTTGTACCATTTTACATTCCCACCAGCAGTGTATAAGTGTTCTAGTCTGGAGAAGATTTTTAAAAGGTGGCTTTCTTTACATCCAAAATATGGAGGAAAAAAAATCTTATTTGTGTAATAATTTTACAAAAATTCAATAACCTGATTTTTTCACTTGACATCTTAACATTATTCTTTCCCATCAACAAATGTAAAACTACAAAATCATCTTAATACCTGTTGCCAATTCCAGTTCACAACAACCTTATAGAAGAGAGTAGAATTGCCCCCATAGGGTTTCCTAGGCCGTAATCTTTATAGAAGCAGACTGCCACATCTTTCTCCTGTGGAGTGGCTAGTGGGTTCCAACTCCGACCTATTGGTTCAGTGGTAGAATTCTTGCCTTCCGTGCGAGAGACCCAGGTTTGATTCCTGGCCAGTACACCTCAAGCACAGACATCACCTGTCTGCCAGTGGACTCTTGAGTGTTGCTGTGATGCTTATGGGTGTCAGTGGAGCTTCCAGACTAAGCCAGACTACGAACAAAGACCTGGTGATCTAGTTCCAAGACATCACCCAGTGAAAACCCTATGGATCCCAACAGTCTGATCCTCAACCGAATATGGAGATGGCTCAGGACCAGGCAGCGATTCATTCTGTTGTACATGGAGTCACCGTGAGTCAGGGACTTAGCTGACAGCATCAAACAAAAACAAACTTACTTTTAAAATTATGTCATGACTTGGCTTCTTCAAAGAACATAAAGCTGTGATGATGGTCCAGTGCCATTTCTAATATCTGAGATTTGATTTAGTGACATGTGTTCAGCTGACTGCAGTTTATCAAAGGCAGCTGGACTATGAACACACTTTCCAGGACCAACAAAGACAGGCAATTCTGTTAGGGAGACTCCATATCTGGGTTTTTGCAGTTCTCCTTAATGATTCAATAAACGGATGTGATATCACTTGATAGGCTCAGGTTTTACTATATCTCGTTGCTCAAACTTTTTCTTTGTATTTATTATTGGTTCCCAGATGCTGAGTTCATTAAAATATATGAAATTATGCCTCCAAACAGGAACTTCAGATGCATTTAAATAAATCTAAACATTAAGAAATATTTTAAGGAAGGAAAATATATGTGTTGAGTCTGGATGACAGTGTCTTGATATGACACCAGCCCAAATAAGTGAAATATTTCATCAAATTGGTCCTTGGTCAGACAGGCTCCCATTTTCCTCTGCTGGTGTGCTTTCTAGTCCAAAAGGCTTGTTAGCTAGAAAACTTCAGATGGAGAGCCAGGTTGTCCCCAAAATATGGCTGAAAAGCTCTAAATGAGTAGGAGAAGCCTGAAATATCCAGAAGAAAATCAAAAGCCTCAGAAGGCTGGTCTTGCAGTGACTTCATGGCCCCTAGCAAAAGTGTCTCTCCAAACCTCACCTAACCTTAACAGGACCTCAAAATCCAACTTTACGGACAGTCTTCAGTGGATGTCTTGCTGTTAGTTGCTGTCAAGTCTGTTCTAACTCATAGCAACTCCATATGACCAAGTGGAACTGCACCATGGAGTTTTCTAGGCTTTACAGATGCAGATCACCATGCCTCTCTCCCATGGATCTGATGGGTGGGTTCGAATTGCTGATCTTTTGATTAGCAGCTGAGATCTTAACCATTGCACCACTAGGGCTCCTGTTAATGGATGTAGAACCCAGAAAGGGTCACGGTGTTCTTGCTCCCGTCCTCAACACATTATAGGCACACGTTCTATTTTCAAACAGCATAATTTGAAAGCTACCTGTCTTAGTTTCTTAGTGCTACTGTAACAGAAATACCACAAGTGGACGGCTTTAACAAACAGAAGCTCATTCTCTCACAGTCTAGTAGGCTAGAAGTCCGAATTGACTCTTGAGGAAGGTCCTTGAATCAATCTTCACTGGTCTGGGAGCTTCTCTGCACAGGAAACTTGGGTCCAAAGAATTCACTCTGCTCCCAGTGTTGCTTTCTTGGTGGTATGAGGTCCCCAACTCTCTGCTCACTTCCCTTTCCTTTTATTTCTTGTAAGATAAAAGGTGATGCAGGCCACACCCCAGGGAAACTCCCTTTATGTTGGATGGGAGATATAACCTGAGTAAGGGTTTTCATCCCACCCTGATCCCCTTTAATATAATCTAATTCTGCCTCATTAACCACTGGTAGAGATTAGGATTTACAACACAGGAAAATTACACCAGATCACAAAATGGAGAACAGCCACACAATATTGGGAATCATGGCCTAACCAAATTGACATGTAGTTTTGGGACACACAATTCAATCTATATTTAAACATAGTTAAAAAAAAAAAAAAGAAAAACCCGTTGCCCTCAAGTCAATTCCAACTCATAGCAACCCTAGTTATAGGACAGATTTGCCCTATAGAGTTTCCAAGGAATGGCTGGTGGATTGGAATTGCTGACCTTTTGGTTAGCAGCCAAGCTCTTAACCACTATGCTACCAGGGCTCATGTTTCGGAGGCTGTAAATCTGAATTCAGGGCACTGGCTCTAGTGGAAACTCTCTCTCTCTGTCTACTCTGGGAGAAGATCCTTATCTCTTTTCAGCTTCTGTTCCTGGGTTCCTTGTCGATCTTCAGGTGACATGGCATCCATCTTCCCTCATCTGTGCTTCCTTGCTTCTGTATCTAATCTGCCCCATTTCTATCTCAAAAGTGATTGGCTTAAGACACACCCTACACTGATATGTCCTCATTAGCATAACAAAGAAAGCCCTATTCCCAAATGGCATTACATCCACAAGTAAATGGGTTGGGATTTACAACATATATTTTGGGGGGATGCAATTCAATACGTAACAGTATCCTTCCTAAAAAGGAAGCAACCCAAAGAGATATGTGCTGCAGGGAAGGGAAGTTTAACAATTTTGCATCAGTTCTTCTTGCTGGGTTAACAGAGAAAGGATCCTCCTCCCTTTTATTTATTTATTTTTTTAGCTCATATCTCATAAAAGCTCCAGATGGTAGAACTGTCTCTTCCTGGGACATGTCCCTGGGTCACTGCGCAGCCACCAGTAGCCTGTTGTTGTTAGCTGCTGTCCGGTAGACTCTGACTCATGGCAACATTATGTACAACAGAATGAAACACAGTCTGGTTCTGCATCATCCCCACAGTCACCAGCATGTTTGAGTCCATTGTTGTAGCTATCAAGCCAATCCATTTTACTGAGGGTCTTCCTTGGCCCTATACCTCACCAAAAATGATGTCCTTCTCTAACGAATGATCCCTCCTGATGATGTGTCCAAAGCAAGTGAGTCAGACAGTGTTCTGCTGTGATCTTTAAGGTTTGCATTGACTACTTTTCAGAAGTAGATTGTCAGGCCTTTCTTGCTAGTCTTCCTTAGTCCAGAAGCTCTGCCGAAACCTGTCCACCACCTTCTGGTACTTCAAGTGCTGGTAGCATAGCTTCTAGCATCATAGCAACACCCAAGCAGCAAAAGTACTGCAAGCTGACAGATGAGTGGTGGACCAGTTTAGAGCTATAGACCAGTTTAGATCAACCTTCCAAATATGACTTTCCTACTTTTTTGTGTGTGTCTCCCAAAGAAGAAAAATGCAATGAAAATTAATATAAAGAATAGCCTTGAGGGTTGTCTTAGTCATTTAGTGCCACTATAACAGAAATACAACAGTGGATGGCTTTAACAAAGAGAAATTTATTCCCTCACAGTCTAGCAGGCTACAAGAGCAAATTCAGGGTGCAGCTTCAGGGGAATGCTTTCTCCACCTCTTGGCTCTGGAGGAAGGACCTTGTCATTAATCTTCCCCTGGTCAAGGAGCTTCTTAGCACAGGCACCCCAGGTCCAAAGGACGTGCTATTCTCCTGGCTCTTGTTTCTTAGTGGTATGAGGCCCCCCTTTCTCTCTCTGCTCACTTCTCTCTTTTATATCTCAGAAGAGATTGGCTCAAGACACAATTCAATCTTACAGATTGAGTCCTGCCTCATTAACATAACTGCCACTAATCCCATCTCTTCAATATCATAGAGATAGGATTTACAACACACAGGAAAATCACATCAGATGACAAAATGGTGGACAATCACACAATACTGGGAATCATGGCCTAGCCATGGCCTAGCCATTGATACTCAAATTTTGGGCAGACACAATTCAATCCATGACAACGCTGAATATACTTATGTGGAGATAAAAAATTCCAGTCACCATTTTAACTTACTAATCAGGACTAGTGGAGGAAGAAAAGGGGGATACTGCATAAATCCATGGATGAACCATTTGCATGTGCTTATTTTACTTTTTTTTAACCTCATGTTTAATTTATATTTTTCATATAAATTCCACAAGAGACAAGTATACTCTTGTCGGAACATTCTTTCATAGGTTGAAGCTTACTGAGATCACAGGGACATATTGAATGATTATGAAATGGTTGGATAACAAGAAAAATCCATCTGAACTGTTAAATTCTCTGGTCTGTCTCAGCAAAAACAAATAAAAAGAACACGGTAAAAAATGTTATTGTTAGGTGCTGTCTAGTCAGTTCTGACTCATAGAAACCCTATATACAACAGAACAAAACACTGCCTGGTCCTGTGCCATCCTCACAGTTGTTGTTATGCTTGAGCCCATTGTTGAAGCCACTGTGTCAATCCATCTTGTCGAGGGTCTTCCTATTTTTCCCTGGCCCTCTACTGAGCATGATGTCCTTTTCTAGGGACTGATTCTTCATGATAACATGTCCAAAGTATGTGACATACTCCTGCCACCCTTGCATTTAAGAAAAATACTGGTTGTACTACTTCCAAGACAGATTTGTTCATTCTGAGCATACCCCACCTGAATTTAGAGACCATCTCAAGAATAGATTTGACATGTTGAACACTAATACCAAAGACCAGATGAGTTGTGGAATGACATCAAGGACATCATACACGAAGAAAGCAAGAGGTCATTAAAAAGACAGGAAAGAAAGAAAAGACCAAAGTGGGTGTCAGAAAAGACTCTGAAACTTGCTCTTGAATGTTGAGTAGCTAAAGCAAAAGGAAGAAATAATGAAGTAAAAGAGCTGAACAGAAGATTTCAAAGGGCAGCTTAAGAAGACAAAGTAAAGCAGCATAATGACATGTGCAAAGACCTGGAGATAGATAACCAAAAGGGAAGAACACACTCGGCATGTGAAGAAAAAACTCAAGCCTTGAGTTGCAATATTGAAGGTGTCTACGGGGAAAATACTAAATGACACAGGAAGCATCAAAGATGAAAGGAATATACCATGTCACTACACCAAAAAGAATTGGTTGACATGCAACCATTTCAGGAGGTAGCATATGATCAAGAACCAATGGTGCTGAAGAAAGAAGTCTAAGTTGCTCTGAAGACACTGGCGAAAAACAAGACTCCAGGAATTGATGGAATATCAATTGAGATGCTCCAAAAAATGGATACAGTGCTGGAAGTGCTCACTCATCTACGCCAAGAAATATGGAAGACAGCTACCTAGCGAACTGGCTGGAGGAGATCCATATTTATGCCTATTCCCGAGAAAGGTGATCCAACCAAATTCAGAAATTATCGAACAATATCATTAATATCACAACCAAGTAAAATCCTGTTGAAGACTGTTCAAAAGCGGCTGCAGCAGTATGTCGACAGGGTACTGCCAGAAATTCAAGCCAGATTCAGGAGAGGACGTAGAACCAGGGATATCATTACTGATGTCAGATGGATCCTGGCTGAAAACAGAGGATACCAGAAAGGTGTTTACCTGTGTTTTATTGACTATGCGAAGGCATTGGACTGTGTGGATCATAATAAATTATGGATAACATTGTGGTAAAAAATAGTTGGGTCCAAATAAATTCTTAGGCTTCTGGGGCAGGGGGGGAGGCAAATACTTAGTGGCCAGAATGAATTTCAGGTTAGTAATTAAAACTAACACATGTATGAGCTTGAATTACCATTTTACTTAGAATAGCTCCCGATTCTATATTAACTCAGAAGAATGAGACATCTTGTAAACCTACAAACAACTGATTTATGAAATTGAGATCCTGTTCTATGAATTGTTCAGTACAATTGCTACTAAGTATGACAAATAAAAAGATACTGTCATTCTTCATATTTTCCACTTTGTAGAGAAAAGCTTTGATTCGAATGGAAATGAGAGACCTTCCCTTAAGAGAAAAGTCTGAAATACGTTCTTTGGAGCCAGTAGAGTATATTATAAAAATAGATTGCCAAGTGTCTTAATTTTCCAAGGCTGCCATTAACAAAAGTACCACAAGTGGGTGACTTTAAAGAACAGAAGATTATTGTCTCACAGTTGCGAGGCTAAAAGTCCAAATGAGGGTGTTGGCCACATTGATCCCTTCTGAGGGTCTGAGAGAGGAACTATTCCACGCCTCTCTCCCAGCTTCTGGTGGCAGTGGCAATCTTTGGCATCCCTTTGCTGCTTGTAGATCTACCTGCTGCCATCACCACATGGCCATCCTCCTCTGTGTGTGTTTCCTGCGTTTGTTCTGCTCTTTTATGGATAACCTCGTAACATAAGCAAAGAAAAAGCCTATTTCTATAAGAACCAACACATGAATAGATATATGCACAGGCATATTTGTTGCAGCACTGTTCACAACAGCAAAAAGATGGAAACAACCTAAGTGCCTATCAATGGATGAATGGATAAACAAACTACGGTATAGTCACACAGTGGAACACTATGCAATGATAAAGAACAACAATCAATCCATGAAACATCTCATAACATGAATGAATCTGGAAGGCATTATGCTGAGTGAAATTAGTCGCAAAAGGACAAATATTGTACGAGACCACTATTATAAGAACTCATGAAATGGTTTAAACACAGCAGAAAATATTCTTTGATGGTTATGAGGGTGGGGACGGAGGGAGGGAGTTATTCACTAACTAGGTAAAAAAAAAAACAAAAAAAAATTTAGATAGTAGACAAGAATTAGGTGAAGGAAAGGACAACACACAATACAGGGGAAATCAGCACAACTGGACTAAATCAAAAGCTAAGAAGTTTCCTGAATACAACCTAACACTTAAAGGGACTTAGTAGCAGGTGCGAGGGTCTAGGGACCATGGTTTCAGGGGACATCTACGTCAATTGGCATTAACAAACTTTATTAAAAAAATGTTCTACATCCCACTTTGCTGAGTGGTATCTGAGGTCTTAAAAGCTAGCATGCGGCCATCCAAGGTACCTCAATTTGTCCCAACCCATCTGGAGCAAAGGAAAATGAAGAACACCAAAGACACAAGGAAAATATTAGCCCAAGAGACAGAAAGAGCCACAAAAACCAGAGATTCCATCAGCCTGAGACAGAAGAACTAGATGGTGTCCGGCTACCACAAATGACCAACCTGATAGGGAACACAACAGACAGTCCCTGCTGAAGCAGGAGAAAAGTGGGGTACAGAACTCAAATTCTAGTAAAAAGACCTACTTAATGGTCTGACTGAGACTGGAGGGACCCTGGAAAGCACTGCCCCTGGACTCTCTGTTATCCCAGAACTGAAACCATGCCCAAGGCCAACTCTTCAGACGAAGCTTAGACTGGACTATAAGACATAAAATGATGCTCATGAAGAGAGTGCTTCCTAGCTCAAATAGATACCTGAGAGAAAATGGGCAGCTCCTGTCTGGAGGCAAGATAGGAAGGCAAAAAGGGGCAGAAGCTGCTTGAATGGACATGGGAAATCTGAGGTGGAAAGGAAGAGTGTGTTGTCACATTATAAGGAAAGCGACTAGGGTCACATAACAATGTGTGTATAAATTTTTGTATGAGAAACTAATTTGAACTATAAACTTTCACTTAAAATACAGTAAAAAGAAAACATCTACTTCTAAACAGGGTCACATCCACAGGTACAATGGTTAGGACTTCAACATATCTTTGTGAGTGACACACAAGTCAACCCAAAATGCTCAGTATTCCCAAAATTCTTCCTGTGCTTTGTTGATGAGGTAATTCATTTAGGATTATTTCTTCAGAATCCAAAGGCAGTATTGCAACCCAATGGGAATGGTCCCTGTCCGGTGCAACCCCTCAAGTCAGTTGAGAGACACCAGGCCTTTGGGAAAGAGAAAGTAGACTTGTTTTATTGCAAGCTGGTCAAGCAAGGAGCTCGGAGACTAAGTCTCAAATTAAGCTCTCAAAGTTGGGGATTTTAGGGCAGTTATAGGGTTTGGGATAAGAAACTTATGCATAATTCATGAAGTTTCTGGGAATAGGCAGGCAATTTCAGGAACTAATTAACACGTACAGGGGTGTAATATGACGGCTGGGGGGTATGACATATGATGTATTCTCAGGCCAGCTTTGCAGCTTATTGCTCAAGTC
Source organism: Elephas maximus indicus (assembly GCF_024166365.1). Classification (NCBI taxonomy): domain Eukaryota; kingdom Metazoa; phylum Chordata; class Mammalia; order Proboscidea; family Elephantidae; genus Elephas; species Elephas maximus. Next base: position 13,492,940 of record NC_064826.1, read on the forward strand.
CAAGTGGAGGAGGGTGGTGTTGATTAGTTGTGAAGCAGCTTTGAGAAGACAACCTGTGTAACTCTTACACAGACAAAACAGGAATGTCTTATCAGGAACTCAGAAAGCTTGGCCGAAATGGGAGGAGGAGGGGGAAGAGTTTAACCATGTTGGCTACATTCCAGAAGGGGGAGGACTTCAGCCCTGTCGGTTACAGTATTGGAGACATCAGCTTTGATGTATTGAAAGTGTTAATAACTGAATCATTTTTCTGTGTAGTCCTTTTCGGTAAGAAGAATAAAACTACATAATGCTTTAATTTGTGACGCTTTTTTAGACCATAACTAAGACCATCATTCTGAAATCAACAGTACATTCTGTCCTCATGCCCTGAATTAAATTACTTGTGGTGAGAGTCAAATCACTCAATACAAATTGATTAGCCATTTTGAAAACCCTACATTTCTGTTCAATGACAACATTCCTGTACAACGACAGCATTTCTGTTCAACACAAAGAAGTTAGGTAATCTACTTAAGAAAGGTTAATGGGTACAGCAAGGACATTTCATTGGTACTACTCAATGCTACTGATGCAAAAGAAAAAAAGAGGTAGATAATTTAAGAATATTTGTTGTCAGTTGTACAATGCAAGTCTGGCTTTCAATGATACACTCCTATTTATATATCTGATTTATATAACCTAGCCCATAGGTTAGATGTCAGATTGGTGTGAATCAAGGAAAAAGCCTCTATTGATTATACATATATCTGTGTTGTTGTCATTAGGTGCCATTAAGTTGGTTCCGACTCATAGTGACCCTATGTACAACAGAATGAAACACTGCCCCGTCCTGTGCAATCCTAACAATCATTATGCTTGAGCCCATTGTTGCAGCCACTGTGTCAATCCATCTTGTTAAGAGTCTTCCTCTTTTCCGCTGACCCTCCATTTTACCAAGCATGATGTCCTTCTCCAGGAACTGATCCCTCCTGACAACTTATCCAAAGTATGTGAGACTTAGTTTGGCCATTCTTACTTCTAAGGAGCATTCTGGTTGTACATCTTCCAAGACAGGTTTGTTCATTCTTTTGGCAGCCCATAGTACATAATATTCTTCTCTAACACCACAGTTCAAAGGTGTCAATTCTTCCTTAGGCTTCCTTATTCATTGTTCAGCTTTCACGTGCATATTAGGCAATTGAAAAACACCATGGCTTGGGTCAAGTGTCCTTTAGTCATCAAGGTGACATATTTGCTTTTCAACACTTTAAAGAGGTTTTTTGCAGCAGATTTACCCAATGCAATGTGTCGTTTGATTTCTTGACTGCTATTTCCATGGATGTTGATTGTGGATCCAAATAAAATGAAATCCTTGGCAACTTCAATCTTTTCTCCATTTATCATGATGTTGCTTATTGGCCCAGTTGTGAGGATTTTTGTTTTCTCTATGTTGAGGTGTAACGCATAGTGGAGGCTTTGGTCTTTGATTTCATCAGTAAATGCTTCAAGTCCTCTTCACTTTCAGCAAGCACGATTGTGTCATCTTCTATACAAAGAAAACTATGAAGTACTAATGCAAGAAACTAAAAGGGACCTACATAACCGGAAAAACATACCTTGCTCATGGATAGGAAGACTTAACATAGTAAAAATATCTATTCTACCAAAAGCCATCTATACATACAATGCACTTACGACCCAAATTCCAATGACATTTTTTAAAGTGATGGAGAAACAAATCACCAACTTCATATGGAAGCGAAAGAAGCCCTGGATAAGTAAAGCATTACTGAAAAAGAAGAACAAAGTGGGAAGCCTCACTCTACCTGATTTTAGAACCTATTATACAGCCACAGTAGTCAAAACAGCCTGGTACTGGTACAACAACTGGCACATAGACCAATGGAACAGAATTGAGAACCCAGATAGAAATCCATCCACATATGAGCAACTGATATTTGACAAAGGCCTAGTGCCAGTTAATTGGGGAAAAGATAGTCTTTTTAAAAAATGGTGTTGGCATAACTAGATATTCATTTGCAAAAAAATGAAACAGGACCCATACCTCACACCATGCACAAAAACTAACTCCAAGTGGATCAAAGACCTGAACATAAAGACTAAAATGATAAAGATCATGGAAGAAAAAATAGGGACAACCCTCGGAGCCCTAATACAAGGCATAAACAGAATACAAAACATTACCAAAAATGACGAAGAGAAACCCGATAACTGGGAGCTCCTAAAAATCAAACACCTATGCTCATCTAAAGACTTCACCAAAAGAGTAAAAAGACCACCTACAGACTGGGAAAGAATTTTCAGCTATGACATCTCCGACCAGCACCTGATCTCTAAAATCTATACGATTCTGTCAAAACTCAACCACAAAAAGAGAAACAACCCAATCAAGAGCTGGGCAAAGGATATGAACACGCACGTCACTAAAGAAGATATTCAGGCAGCTAACAGATACATGAGAAAATGTTCTCCATCATTAGCCATTAGAGAAATGCAAATTAAAACTAGGATGAGATCCCATCTCACTCCAACAAGGCTGGCATTAATCCAAAAAACACAAAATAATAAATGTTGGAGAGGCTGCGGAGAGATTGGAACTCTTATATACTGCTGGTGGGAATGTCAAATGGTACAACCACTTTGGAAATCTATCTGGCATTTTCTTAAAAAGTTAGAAATAGAACTACCATAAGAAAAAAAAAAAACATACAACCCAGAAATCCCACTCCTCGGAATATACCCTAGAAAAATCAGAGCCTTTACATGAACAGATATATGCACACCCATGTTTATTGCAGCTCTGTTTACAATAACAAAAAGCTGGAAGCAACCAAGGTGTCCATCAATAGATGAACGGTTAAATAAATTATGGTACATTCACACAATGGAATACTACGCATGGATAAAGAACAGTGATGAATCTGTGAAACATTTCATAACGTGGAGGAACCTGGAAGGCATTATGCTGAGTGAAATTAGTCAGATGCAAAAGGACAAATACTGTATAAGACCACTATTATAAGTTCTTGAGAAATAGTATAAACTGAGAAGAACACATTCTTTTGTGGTTACGAGAGGGGGGAGGGAGGGAGGGTGGGACAGTGTCATTTACTGATTAGTTAGTAGATAAGAACTACTTTAGGTGAAGGGAAGGACAATACTCAATACAGGGAAGGTCAGCTCAACTGAACTGGACCAAAAGCAAAGACATTTCCGGGATAAACTGAATGCTTCGAAGGTCAGCGGAGCAAGGGCGGGGGTTTGGGCACTATGGCTTATGGGGACTTCTAAGTCAATAAAAAAAAAAAAGTCAATAGGCATGATAAACTCTATTATGAAAACATTCTGCATCCCACTTTGAAGTGTGGTGTCTGGGGTCTTAAATGCTAACAAGCGGCCATCTAAGATGCATCAATTGGTCTCAACCCATCTGGATCAAAGGAGAATGAAGAACACCAAGGTTGCACGATAACTATGAGCCCAAGACAGAAAGGGCCACATGAACATCCTGAGACCAGAAGAACTAGATGGTGCCCAGCCACAACCGATGACTGCCCTGACAGGGAACACAACAGAGAACTCCTGAGGGAGCAGGAGAACAGTGGGATGCAGATCCCAAATTCTCATAAAAAGACCAGACTTAACGGTCTGACTGAGATTAGAAGAATCCCAGCGGTCACGGTCGCCAAACCTTCTGTTGGCCCAGGACAGTAACCATTCCCAAAGACAACTCATCAGACATGGAAGAGACTGGACAATGGGCTGGAGAGAGATGCTGATGAAGAGTGAGCTACTTGTATCAGGTGGACACTTGAGACTGTATTGACATCTCCTGTCTGGAGGGGAGATGGGAGAGTAGAGAGGGTTAGAAACTGGCAAAATGGTCACGAAAGGAGAGACTGGAAGAAGAAAGCGGGCTGACTGAGTAGGGGAAGAGTAAATGGGAGTATGTAGTAAGGTGTATATAAGCTTATATGTGACAGACTGACTTGATTTGTAAACTTTCACTTAAAGCACAATAAAAATTATTTAAAAAAAGATTGTGTCATCTGCATAATACAGGTTGTTAATAACATTTTGCAACTACGACAATGGTAAAAAATCTACTGGCTATTTTGTGCATTAACAATGTATATCTGTCAGTAATGAATACTAAGGTGTGAGACAAGTGATGGTTAAGGGTATGTGTCAACTTGACTGGGCCATGATTCTCAGTGGTTTGGCAGTTATAAATGATGTAATTTAGCGGTTACATAATGATGTCATTTGGTAGTTACATAATCATGTAATTTGGCACTTATGCAATGATGTAGTCATTCTTCATTTTGTGATGGATATGGATGGTTTTGCACAGTGCTGATTTTTGCATAACGACCTGGTCTTTGGAACCTAACAATGTCGATAAGCGAAGAATGGATATATATACATATATATATATGTATATATATATGGAAACCCTGGTGGCGTAGTGTTTAAGTGCTATGGCTGCTAACAAAAAGGTTGGTAGTTCGAATCCACCACCAGGCACACCTTGGAAACTCTATGAAGCAGTTCTACTCTGTCCTGTAGTCAGAATCAACTCAATGGCAACTTTTTGTCTACTCTATCCTATAGTCAGAATCAACTCAATGGCAACTTTTTATATATATATATATCTTTGCCATTGAGCCAATTCTGACTCATAGCAGCCCTTTAGGACACAGTGGAGCTTCCCCATAGGGTTTCTAAGGCTGTAATCTTTACAAGCAGAACAGATTACCACATCTTTCTCCCATGGAGTGGCTGGTGGGTTTGAACTGCCAACCTTTCAGTTAGAAGCTGAGTGCTTAACAATTACACCACCAGGGCTCATTGATATTAGGGTAGGTGGCTTATTACTTAACTATACTGAGCCAGAAGCTAGAAGGTGATGCTTTCACATCAGTTTTAGAGTAGACTGCCTCTAGTCTAATTGTCCATGTCATCAATAAAGGGAAGTGATTTCAGAGAAAATATCCACAGGACACACTCATGAGGTTAAGAGGGTGAAGCACTTCTGTGAAGAAGACAGGAAGGAATAGAGGGGAGAGGAAATGTTGAATGGATCAAAGAAAGACTGAAAACTTCGGTCTGATACATTTAATGTTAACATCTAACATTCGTGTTAGGAGAAATTCAGGGGAGGAGGTAGCTAACAGCCAAATAAAGAATTTCTGGGCAAGAGAGTAATATCAGCAATCATAACAACATCTGGGAGAAGAGAAATGATCCTAAAAGGAAGGGCTTATCTTCTGAGTTGATTGGATGTGTCAAACTAACCCACAAAATGGGCTGGAAGCACTGAGAAAACCCAAGCTGATGTTTGTTCTGTGAGAAAGAGTACACAGCCTGCCTGGGGTTCTTTTATTTGCCATATTTGCATTTCTTTGTATTTGTTAAGATGGATGGATTGTCTGTTTCACTGAACACAATAGCTAAAAAAAAAAAAAAAAAAAGCAGGTGAAAATTAAATGTTGACTCAGTCTGATTAAAATATAAATGCAGCACTGAGAGAGAGAATCAGAGAATGAGAAATCAGAGAGAAAGAGGTTCATTAAACATTAATATATACAGAAATTTGGCTTCTAAATATCCTTATTATGGGCTGGAAGTCATAAAGTCAATAGACATGACAGTTTTACTTTAACCTGCAGGTTACCCACTATGCATTTAAAATTCCAGGGCTGAAATTACCTTCTAAGGCCAAAGGATTTTAACCTCCTAGGCAAGAGGCCAAAGAACCCAAGCTCTTTCTGTTGTCTTTTACATAAAAGGTAACTTAAAAGTCGTAGTCAAACATCTGTGTATTTAAACAGCCAATAAATGTTTGGAAATATGCAAAACTTCAATACTAATCAAATAAATGTAAATTAAGCTAATGAGATACTATCTAATGGATTGGTGAAAAAGAAGAAGATGAATAACACTTATTGGCAATGGGAGATAGCAGGTACCGTGTAGGCTGAGAAAGTCTTTGGCTCTCTGAAGGGCAATCGAACATATTGTGCATAATTTTTGACCCTGCAATTTCATTTCTAGGAAAATAGTCTATGGAAAATGAGAAAAGAGTAGAGAGAAGTAAATACAAAATTGTCTGAGGCAGCATTGATTGTTGCGGGCTTTGCTGTGTCGTACGTAAGGTTGCCATACATAAGATCAACTCAGGAGACAAGCCTTTCATTATAACATAATCTCTCTTTCTCTTCCAGTTGTTTTTATGATTGCTGATGTTACTGAATTATCCAGCAATTCTTTATTAGGCTGCAGACAATTTAAATTCCTACTAATAGGGAATTGGCTCCAATAAAATACAGTTTATTCATAAAGCGAAATACTGAATAGTGGCCCAAAGGATTCATTTTATCATGATATGCTAACATGTATTAATAGGCCTGCTTTAGTCTCCTAGTGCTATTATATTATAACACAAATACCACAAGAGGGTGGCTTTAAGAACAGAAATTTATTTTCTCAAAGTTCTGAGAGTAGAGGTTCAAACAGGGTCTTGACAGTGTCAATTCCTTGCTTGTCAGTATCCCCAGGCATCACTTGGTCCCTTGGCTTATAGACAGTCCTCACATGACTTCTCTCTTCCCTTGTGTGTGTATATCTCTGAGTCTAATCTGTTCTTTTTATAACTCAGAAGTGATTAGATTAGAACTCACCTTATTCTGGTATGATCTAATTAACATAAAGAAAACCTTATTTCCAAACAGGATTACATCCACAGGTGTAGGAGTTGCAACAGATATTTTGGGGGGACAGAATTTAATCCATAACAATGCTATTATCTATTATGAAGTGAAAATGAGATTAAATATGTATAAAGATGTATGTATATATACACTGCTGTGTTATACTATGTATTTGGTCTTTCAATTTATGTAAGTAAATAATACATGTTTTAAAAGCCTGGAAAGATAAATTTGTAACCATTCATTACGTCTAGTTAGATTTATGTGGAAGTTTTCACTTTCTAGTCTATAAAGACAAGCTTTCATTTTGTGAATTACGAGCTTGCGTTATTTTGTAATCTGCAAAGTCAATTGAATGATTCAATGTAGTAGACTCTAATATGCCCCAAGTGAAGCTGTAACCATGGAAGCGGGTGGTTAGAGTGGTGTGTAGATGGAGGTTGTTGGAGTTGAGGAGTTTGACCATCTTTGGGGTTGCATAATTGGACGTCACCCACTAGAAAGAGGATGGTAAGCTGAGTGGGAAGAAGACAGTGAGTCACAGAAGGTTTTGGACAAACAACTCAGAAGGTGACAGAGAACAAGAAAGGCCACAGGGCAGTAATGACATGGCACAAACCTCTAATGAAGAAAGCTTTTGGCTTGAAGTTGGAAATGTAATAGTCAGGAGCAATAGGGAGCCAAGAGAATATCTAGACCACAATGTCTAGACCCTCAATTCAGTAAATGAGGGGCCTCCAAGGAGCAGGCTACTGGATGCCAGTGTTCAGTGAAAGCAGGTGGAAGGGCCCCATAGAGAAGAGTTTTCAAATCACATAGATGTTTGTTGAGCATCTACATGTCAGTTACTGCACTCATTCCTAAAAATAATTCAGTATGTACAGAAAGCACAGCGAAAAGGTCACAACTGGGTGAAAAGAGGAGAAGCAGCAGAAAATAAGATGGTGATAACAGTTCATGAGAAGCTAGCTGGGCTGGGTCTTTTCTTCTGGAAGGTGACTAAGGATGCTGACGATGATAGATTCCAATCACAAGGATTGTCCTGCAAGTTACAAGGACAAGTGCAATAATGAAGGACAGTTTTGAAAATGCCAAACTATGAACTCATAGAGATGGAAAGGTAAAGGCACAGATGTATCATAAAAGCTAGAGCCTGGCTGCACTGTGCCCTGGGGCCTTGCTCCTCAGAGTGGGTCTATAGGCCATGAGTCTTGGCATCACCTGGGAGCTTGCTAGAAATGCAAAATCTTAAGCTCCATCCCTGACCCTCTGAAGCAGAATCTAAATTTTAAAAAGTCCCCTATGTAATTAATAATCATAGTAAAGTTTGAGAAATATTGCTCTAGAACAAAGAGTCTCAACTACTCAACCACGACAGGTGGAATTAGGGGTGAAGTTACAGTTAGGACTTTAGGAGTTGTGCATAAACTTGTATCCTATTGTGCTCATGCAGCCATCTGTTGAGCTATTTGTTGGTGGATGTGTGTAAGGCTAGTGAAACTTACTTCCTCTGTGAATCTTAAGAAAAAAAGAGGGGAAGAGCTTGCAAAATAGGACTCCATGAGAAGGGACTCGTGAAGCTATGCCTGTGTCTTCAAAGGGATACTTGTGCCTAAGTATGGTGAGAAGTTGAGAATGCCGTGAGGACTTATGTCCCATTTAAGATGGAATTCTGTTTCGTACAGATTCAGTAGCATGTACTTAGACTATGTGCACGGTTTAATTGGGAAGCTGGCCTCTTTCACACCCAGAACCCTGAGCATCCAGGAGACCTAGAGCCATAGGATAAGTGAATAGCTCTGGGAGAACGACAGGAAAGGAAGGGTGGCTGAACTACCTGATGGTGGTGGACATTACGACTCTAGCAAGAGAAGTCCGCTCCCCTCAGTCTCAGGCCAAGGCAAATTTTATAAGTGGATTGTTGTTGTTAGCTGACATGGAGTCAGCACCCAACTCACGGCAACCCCAGGCACAATGAGCTGAAACACCGCCTGGTCCTGCACCACCCGCATGACAGGCTGTGCATCAGACCGTTGTCACCCAAGGGTTTTCATTGGGTGATTTTTGAAAGTAGATCACCAGGCCTTTCTCTCTAGTCTGCCTTAGTCTGGAAGCTCTGCTGAAACCTGTTTAGCGTCACAGCAACACGCAAGCCTCCACTGACAGACAGGTAGTGGCTGTGTGTGAGGTACACTGGCTGGGAACCCAACCTGGGTCTCCCACACAGAAGATGAGAATCCCACCACTGAACTACCACTACCCAATTAGTGTATCACTAGGTAGGCTATCAGCCTTCCCAATGAAGGCAGTGAAATGGCTAGTCAGCAGGGAGAGGGGGACTTGTGTTCACCTCAGTTTCCTGAATGTCCACAAGAGTCTGTCAGAGATTCAGCCACTGCTCGGAGGATGCCACTCCAAGGACTATGCTCCCCCATATATGAGGAGGAGTTGCTAAGAATACTGGAGATGAAGGAGAGAAGTGGGGTTCCAATCATTCCAAAACAAGCACCCCTTCTTCTTACCTCCTACTAAGGCATACCCTCCCCAGAGAAATGTTGGCGGGAATTGACTTTCTGGAGGAAGTGATCATGCTGAACTGAGGGGGGACATATAACTCTTTCACCTCCTTTGAAATTACCCCCAGAGTGTGCTGCGTGGACAGTCATGTATGTGGGTGAAGCTCTTCTTCTTCTGTGCCTGTAGGGCAAATGTTATCAGAGAGCTTGCCCTATACCTCCCTTTTCACTGCTCCTCCCCTGCCCATCCCAACCCCTGCTGATTTAGAAAAAACATCAGTTTGGGCATTTCTCCCATGGATATGGATGTGAGAATGAATGTATATGCAGTGAGAAACACAGCCCAGAGGTGGGAAGAAAAACCAGGAGTAGCAGTTTAACTAAGAACCTGGGGGGAGTCTCACATCGATTAAATTGCTAGGGATATTGCTTTTTCCTATACTCTTAACCTGTTTTTGTTCCCCCTCTTTGGAAAGACAGTCTCTACACATGGGTGAATATATTACTTGAGAACTAAAGTATGCCTGACCCAAGACATGGTATTTTCAATAGCCTTATATGGACAATGAGTAAGGAGAACAGAAGAACTGATGCCTTTGAATTATAGTGTTGGAGAAGCATATTGAATATGTCATGAACTGCCAGAAGAACGAAAAAATCTGTCTTGGAAGAGGTACAACCAGAATGCTCCTTAGAAGCAAGGATGATGACTCTATGTCTCACATGCTTTGGACATGTTATCAGGAGGGATCGATCAGTCCCTGAAGAAGGACATCACGTTTGGTACAGTAGAGGGTCAACGGAAAAGAAGAAGACCCTCAAAAAGATGGGTTGACACAGGAGCTGCAACAATGGGCTCAAACACAACAAGGATTGTGAGGATGGTGCACAACTGGGCAGTGTTTTGTTCTGTTGTACATAGGGTTACTATGAATCAGAACTGACCTGACCACACCTAACAACAACAACGACATGTTACTTATAATTGATTTATTGAAGATACTGCAGGTCATCCACATTTGAGATAAATTCATCTGTCTCAAATTGAAATTAAAAGAGTAGAAAGAAAAAAAGATCCTTAGATTATCAGTTTTTCATGAAATATTCAAAAGGGGAAAGGTAATTCAATCATTCTAGACCTGTTGGCAGTTCATTTGGACTGAAATATCCTTGCTCAGCAACAAAAGGGCTCACAGTAATGAGTCTGGTTGGAAAGCTCTGAGGATCTGAAGCTCTGAGTAGAGGGCAAAGATGAGATGCCCTCGCTGAGACTTCTCACTCTATAGCACCTTCCAGCATTCACTTTGATCCGTCGCTCAATGTGAGAGAACATATTCCTGTTCTTTAAAATCCCAGAATCCTCAGAGGAAACAAGTCAGGGGGCAGAGTAGAATCCACATGACCCAAAGTAATTGAACCTACCCTGAATCTTTTTTCTTCAAAGCTTCTACATTGAACCTGAGGAGCCCTGGTGGTGCAGGTGTTAAGCACTCAGCTACTGACTGGAAGGTCAGCTGTTTGAACCCACCAGTGGCTCTGGCTCCACAGGAGAAAAGACCTGGTGATCTTCTCCTATAAAGATTACAGCCTAGGAAACCCTATGGGGTAGTTCTGTTCTGTCACGTGGGGTTGCTATGAGTTGGAATTGACTCAATGGCAACAGTTTACATGGAACCTTAATTATATTTGCCTCCTCTTTGATTTCGTGACAGCCCACCAAAGGACAACTAAATTATGCTAGAACAATAAGTGACAGGCCTGAGTTATAGTCAATTCTTTTTTTGTTTGTTTTTTACATCAAAGAATCACTAACCGTTGAAACATCAGTTGTACTGGAATGTGTAGGATTTGATTTCTTCTTGGAAGCTGCTGAAATAACGAAACCATGACATATCTGAGAGAAATATTCTTGTCATTGTAAAAACGGGTTCAGATAAATCGGCTTAATTATTTGGCCCTTGTCTATTATGATAACTGACATAAAAATTAATGATAGATGATGTCTTAGTTATCTAGTGCTGCTATAACAGAAATATCACAAGCGGATGGATTTAACAAAGTGAGATTTATTCTCTCACAGTCTAGAAGGCTAGAAGTCCAAATTCGGGGCATCAGCTCCAGGGGAAGTTTTCCTCTCTCTGTGGACTCTGGAGGAAGGTCCTTGTCATCAGTTTTCTCCTAGGCTAGGAGCACTGCTTTCTTTGTGGTATGAAATCCCCGTCTCTCTGTTCGCTTCTTTCTTTTATATCCCAAAAAGAAATTGGCCCAAGACACAACCCAATCTTGTAGATAGAGTCCTGCCTCATTAACGTAACTGGCACCCATCCCCCCTCATTAGCATCATACAGGCAGGATTTACAACAGATAGGAAAATCACCTCAGATAACAAATTGGCGGACCGTCAAACAATACTGGGAATCATGGCCTAGCCAAACTGATACACATATTTTGGGGGGACACAATTCAATCCATGACAAATGGTATTTTAGGTATGCTTTACAGACAAAGCCTGAATGAATGTGATAAGGACATATGTTATTTTTCTAATTCTTATATAAACAACGGATCAATTTGTTAGGAAAAGTCTTTATAGACTAACCAGTTCACCAATTTGTAAACCATTCCACCAAGAGAGTGAAAGAAAGGAGGCAGGGGAGAATAATGAAGACAATGGGCATGCTTTAGACTAAATAAACATGAAGCATCATCTGATATTTATAACTTAATAATAACCCATGTGACAGTGCTGACAAGGAATACCAACACACAAGCACACATGCACACACACACACACACATCACTCAGACACATGCACACACTCACACCCAGATGTATGCTTTTCCCCAATGTTGACTCACATATGTGCAAATAAATGAATGTTTCCATTTTGCAAAGTTCCACTTAAAAATGGAAAGTGTACATCATACTTTTATAATAGAAAATATCAGGAAGGGTCCAACGACTTAAAAAGAAATTTTTTTTTTTTCAATGTACCTTACCTGGCATTCTGTGCAGTTTACATAAACATGTATAAACATTTCAAACTCTCTACCAAAATTTATTTTTTGCACTCTATTACTTTAATTGATTTAAATGGTAATTCTTCAAATGTCAAACATTTTTATTTCATAGTTTCACTATAAAACGATCAGTGATGTAAAGAAAATGTGAGTACGAATACTGAAATAAGAGAAAGGCATTTAGAGGTGTTTAAAGATTCAACCAGATAGTCATGTTTATACCATTTCATGTTTGCTGAAAAGAGCACTGGTAAAAACACTTTACATTTGTATGAGGCTTTATATTTTATGAACTGCTATAAGCACATTAAATTTCTGACATTTTAAATCTGTCTAGGAAAGGCATCTATACAGTGTCATATGTCCATCAATGAAATAAGAAACCAACCAGCTAAAAAAAATAAAAAACACACAGCTCTATTCTTAAGTACTAATGACCAAGGGATACGATGACTAGAAAGAGATGGAATGAAGGGCAAGTGACTCTCAGCATTTGGAAAGACCATGAAAGGCCCACGAGCCAACCTTCACCAACCCAACCACAGAACTGTATGACAGATGAATCAATCAGCTGATCAATTGGTAAACGGATAAATCTGAACAGAAACCAGCATCAGTCATTCCAGAACCCAAGAAGAGATTAATCCAAGGCTGACATTTGAAAGGACCTCATAAAATTGCCCTGTGGTATGCACCTTTGGGCAACTCTAAAGCAAAGATCCAGCATAGACACTTGGAATCTATAGGATCATGAGGATGGCACAGGACTGGGCAGTGTATATAGGGTTGTATATAGGGTTGCTATATAGGGTTGCTAGGAGTGGGAACCGACTCGATGGCACCTAACACAACAACAACATAGGATTCTAAGATTGAATTGGCATGAAGTACAAACCTGTAAATAGATACAGACCAGTGTTTCCCACAGAACAGGATGTGTCTGACCTGGGGTTCTCAGAATGGTTTCGAGTAGCCTGTTGTTGTTAGTTGCTGTCCAGTTGACTCTGATTCATGGCGACCTTATACGTAACAGAACAAAATGCTCCCCAGTCCTGCAACAAGTTATGCCAAGGTTTTCACTGGCTAATTTGCAGAAATAGATTGCCAGGCCTTTCTTCCTAGTCTGTCTTAGCCTGGAAGCTCAACTAGCCTATAGCTATTACGTAGCATGGGCTCACGTAGGGACACTCATTTTCTTTTTGGCTAATATGATTAAGTCAAGTATGAGGTCGAAGTATAGTGCCCTTGAACATGTGGTCAACGCCTTTTTGTAAAAAACCACGGCAGACTTCTACTTGGTGCGAGTGGGGATGGGAGGGGAAAGATCTGATACATAGGTCAAAAATATAAATAAATAAATCTCCAGGGTGCATTCACGAAGCATCTGAGATTAAAATGAAGCCCATTTCCCTATGTTTTAAAAATCCTTGTATTGAGTATCTCCCACTTTACATTTTTAGCTGAGAAGGCTATACTAGCTGCAGAAAACTTGCTTGTATTAACAACCTTGCACTTATCACTTAAACAGGACCCTCTGTTGCTTTGCCTAGTTGGTTAATAACTGTCATGTATAAAATTACCACAAATAAAAGAAGATGGATATAAATGTTCAGAGCAACACTGCATGGTGGGCGGAGGTGAGAGGAGGATTCAAAAACACTTAGGTGGTCCCCAGGGAGCAGAAATGTAAGGTAGGGCAGGTCACATCAGGAACCTAGTGGCTTCTCAGCCAGATGCATATGTATGTATGTATTTTTCTTGGAAGTATAATCTTTTAGGCTCTTTCCAATTCACTCTGTTGTAGGGGCATCTGCTATTCATAATCACAAATGCTGTACCTCTTTTTGCTGCATGTAGCTTAGGCTCAGCCCATTCCTGCAAAAAGCTTCCTCCCTCATCTCATAGTCTCTTTTGCCAGAAGGAGTTTTGGTTTCAGGAAGGAAGGCAAGACAATCCACACAGGAGTTCCCCAGCTAGGAAAGCAAATCAAGAGGACATGAGGAGGATAACATAGTCTGGTTCTGTCACTAGCATTGCCCCCTCGGTGGAATGCAGTCTAACAGCTATCAGTTGCAGACACTGGGCAGCTCATAAAGAATTTGTATCAGGGCAGAGGCAAGAGCGTATCTGCTGGCTGGGAAAGGTCCAGCTGCTGCAATATTAGGGGTGAGCTGGGGGTGTGGGCACATCTGGGTGGAAAATGCACAAGACGGGGACAAAGAGGGAAGAATTTGAGGGGAATAAACGGAAGATCCAGTTAGACAAGACTCAGGGAATGATTAGAGAGAGATGAGAAGAAGAAAAGTTTCTAGGTGTCATTCAGACTTGAGGAACCCCTCATATCTAGGAGTCATTACTTACAATATCCAACCACAAGTTTAATGACTACGTTATCGTGCCTATCCTAACATCGATTTCTGAGCCTCTGATAAATCACATAACACTTCTCTATTTTCTTATCATCGGATGAGACAGGGCAGCAATCTTATATTACCTTCTTCCCTCTCCCTGACCCCACTTCCCAAGCTAGTCCCCCTCTCCCAACTAAAGCAAAGTAGGATTCATTGAGCATTAGTCAGTCAGTAGCACTAGATGATTTCACAACGTAGCTCTCCAACCCTGGAGACTGAAGACTGAGAAGGCATGCTTCTCTGGTATGGTCTTAGGAGTGGTCTGCAATGAGATGTAATGGGCAGGAGGTGGAAGACCCTCACCTCCTCCAGTCTCAGCTAGTTGTGGACCAACTGATTTGGTGCAATGAGAGAATTTCCTTATTAATTAAAATGTATATCTATAATATGTATCATTAAGAACCTCTAAGGAGGCTTCACTGACATGACAGAGTCAGACCACCAAGGACTCTGTCGGCTAAAGAGACCAAAACACTTCCCCACAGGAGTAGAAAGGGCCCTAATCTAATCTGAGTGCTATTCTTATAAAGAAGAAAAAGGGGCAGACAGAGAGAAGACAGCCATGCAAAGATGGAGGTAGAAACTGGACTGAGGTATCTACAAGCCAAGGTACGCCAAGAATCACTGACCCTCACCATGAGCTTGGAGACGGGCATGGGACAGCTTCTCCCTCAAAGCCTCCAGAAGGAACCAACCCTGCTGACACCTTAATTTCTGACTTCCAGCCTAGAGAACGCTGAGACAACCTCTGTTTTTATGAGCCATCTTTGTTAAGGGACTTAGTTATGGCAGCCATAGGACATTAATTTGGTGGGTAATCAAAAGTAAGTCATTCCCCATGCTGAGACTTAGTTCTATTGGCTACAAAATGAGGAATTTGGACTCTGAAGCCCTTTCCAAGTTAGACATGCTGTGCAACTGGGAAATTCTACAAAATGTTGTTTCATGCTTTAATTTTCATCCACTCTGGCAAATGGGATCAAGCAACTCATTCAAATATTAATTTACCTGGAGTCTGTTAAGTCGATAGAAATAACGTGGGTTTAAAAAAAAAAAAAAAGCTGCTGTTTTCCTCCTTGTCACCCTAGCGAACATCAGAGACAGGAAATGCTTTGCTCAACGGCCAAACAGCGTGATTTACAACACACATCACAGGTAAGTCATCTCCAAGCAGGGAAAAGAAAACCTTTTATTTTTTCCACATTTAAAAGTGTTTTCCATTGCACTCTATGCCCACGGCTTTGGAGTTTTAGCCAGGTGCTGTAAAGCTGATGAAAGAGCGTGGGGACCACTTGGTGACACTTTTCATTATCTCATTCTGCTCTCGGGCGGAACCGTGAACTCAGAGTACTGCCCTCTAGTGGAGAAACACTTTGACTGCAGGTTACTTTTACTAGGAAGAAGCATTTAAAAAAAAAAAAAAAAAAAAACACCCCAAACCCAGTGCTGTTGAGTTGATTCCGACTCATAGAGACCCTATAAGACAGAGTAGAACCGCCCCATGTAGTTTCCAAGGAGCGCCTGGCGGATTTGAACTGCCGACGCTTTGGTTCACAAGGATACACCAATGCTTGGATTTAGTCTATGTGTGAGACGGCTACCATTTGATATGATTTATGTCTTTCACAGTCTGTTTCTTATCTGAGAAATAATATAAACAGAACAAGACTTGGAGTTAAAAATTTCCAGGTCTGACTGGTGGACGGAGTCCTAATTTGGTCATCCTGTAGCACTGTGAGTTTGACAATCAACCTCTGTGAGTCGTAATGTTACCGTTAAATTACGTCAATGCCATGATCCATTCTGGGTTGTGTTAATTGAGGTAACACATCTATGTGTGCATTGTAAAATGTGAATTTCTGTAATTAGTAAAATTCATAAAATTAAAAAAAAATTTGAGCTTAACTGGTAAAAAAAAAAAAATGTTTGCCTTGAGCATTGTGCTCTTTTAAAATCTGTCTGTATGGGATCTAATTGAGGACAGCAACAACAAAGATTAGATAGAAGTCTTAGAGAGCAGTGAGTTTGTGTTAAGCGGGGAGGAACCACTCAGAAAAGGAGGGTGAGAATGGTCGTACAACTCGAAGAATGTAACCACTGTCGCTGAATTGTACATATATAAGACGTGAACCGGTGTATGTTTTGCTGTGTATATTCTCAACAACAACAAAAATCAAATAAATTATTTTAAAAAATCTCTTCGAATGCCTAAACTAATATTAATATATTTGAATAGGAAAAACATTCTTCTACATTCCTCCAGTTTATGAATAACCCTTCACTATATTATTTTTTATTATCCAGAATCTTCTCTCAGCTCACAATTACACTATTGAGTAAAAAATCTTAGATGAAATATGAGTCATTCACTTGAAACTTACCTCAAATCAACAGAATAATTACTAAGAGATTGGCAAAGTTACTGGGTTTCAATAAAAACAAAAATTATAATAGTTGACAAAATTAAATAAACTATTTTTTTTTAAATGCTCCTTAAAGAAACCTATGTTGTTGTTGTTAGGTGCCATCGAGTCGGTTCTGACTCATAGCAACCCCATGCACAATAGAACTAAACACTGCCGGGTCATGCACCATCCTCACAATTGTTGCTATGCTTGAGCCCATTATTGCAGCCGCTGTGTCAATCCGTCTCATTGAGGTTCTTCCTCGTTTTATCTGACCCTCTATTTTAGCAAGCATGATGTCCTTCCCCAGGTACTGATCCCTTCTGACAACATGTACAAAGTATGTAAGACGCACTCTTGCCATCCTTGCTTCTAAGGAGCATTCTGGTTGTACTTCTTCCAAGACAGAGTTATTCGTTCTTCTGGCAGTCCATGGTATATTCAATATTCTTCGCCAACACCACAATTCAAAGGCATCAACTCTTCCTCGGTCTTCTTATTCATTGTCCGGCTTTCACATGCATATGATGCGATTGAAAATACCATGGCTTGGGTCAGGCGCACCTTAGTCTTCAAGGTGACATCTTTGCTCTTCAACAGTTTAAAGAGGTCCTTTGCAGCAGATGTGCCCAATGCAATGCATCTTTTGATTTCTCGACTGCTGCTTCCATGGATGTTGATTGTGGATCCAAGTAAAATGAAATCTTTGACAACGTCTATCTTTTCTCCATTTATCATGATGTTCCTTATTGGTCCAGCTGTGAGGATTTTTGTTTTCTTTATGTTGAGCTGTCATCCATACTGAAGGCTGTGGTCTTTGATCTTCATCAATAAGTACTTCAAGTCCTCTTCACTTTCAGCAAGCGAGGTTGTGTCATCCGCATAATGCAGGTTGTTAACGAGTCTTCCTCCAATCCTGATGCCCCATTGTTCTTCATATAGTCTAGCTTCTCAGATTATTTGCTCAGCATAGATTGAATACATATGGTGAAAGAATACAACCCTGGCACACACCTTTCCTGACTCTAAACCATGAGGTATCCCCTTGTTCTATTCAAAAACGGTTGCCTCTTGATCCATGTACAGATTCCTCATGAGCACAACTAAGTGTTCTGGAATTCCCATTCTCTGCAATGTTATCCATAATTTGTTATCATCCACACAGTCAAATGCCTTTGCATAGTCAATAAAACACAGGTAAACATCCTTCCGGTATTCTCTGCTTTCAGCCAGGATCCATCTGACATCAGTGATGGTATCTCTGGTTCCACGTTCTCTTCTGAATCTGGCATGAACTTCCAGCAGTTCCCTATCAATATGAACTTCTGGCAGTTCCATGTCAATAGACTACTGCAGCCACTTTTGAATGGTCTTCAACAAAATTTTGCTTGCATGTGATATTAATGATATTGTTCCATAATTTCTGCATTCGATTAGATCACCTTTTTTGAGAATAGGCATAAATATGGATCTCTTCCAGTCGGTTGGCCAGGTAACTGTCTTCCAAATTTCTTGGCACAGATAAGTGAGCATTTCCAGCACTGCATCCGTATCCATTTGTTGAAACATCTCAATTGTTTTCCATTAATCCCCAGAGACTTGTTTTATGCCAATGCCTTCAATGCAGCTTGGACTTCTTCCTTCAGCACCATTGGTTCCTGATTATATGCTACTCTTGAAACAGTTGAATGTCGACCAATTCTTTTTGGTATAGTGACTCTGTATATTCTTTCTACCTTCTTTTGATGCTTCTTGAGTCATTTAATATTTTCCCAGTTGAATCTTTCAGTGTTGCAATTGGAGGCTTGAATTTTTTCTTCAGTTCTTTCAGCTGGAGAAATACTACGCATGTCCTTCAATTTTGGTTTTCTATCTCCAGGTCTTTGCATATTTCATTATAATACTTTAATTTGACTTCTTGAACCATGCTTTGACATCTTCTGTTCAGCTCTTTTGCTTCATCATTTCTTCCTTTTTCTATAGCTGCTCGACATTCAAGAGCAAGTTTCGGAATCTCTTCTGACATCCTTTTAGGTCTTTTCTTTCTCTCCTGTCTTTTTAATGACCTCTTACTTTCTTCACATATAATGTCCTTGATGTCATCACACAACTCATTTGATCTTCGGTCATTAGTGTTCAACGCATCAAATCTATTCTTGAGATGGTCTCTAAATTCAGGTGGGATATATTCAAGGTTGTACTTTGGCTCTCATGAATTGTTCTAATCTTCTCCAGTTTCACCTTGAACTTGCATAGGAGTAATTGATGGTCTGATCCACAGTCAGCCCCTGGCCTTGTTCTGAATGATGATCTTGAGCTTTTCCATTGTCTCTTTCCACAGATGTAGTTGATTTGATTTCTGTGTATTCCATCTGATGAGGTCCATGTGTATAATCACCGTTTACATAGGTGATAAAAGGTATTTGCAGTGAAGAAGTTGTTGGTCTTGCAAAATTCAATCATTCGGTCTCGCATCATTTCTATTACCAAGGCCGTATTTTCTCACTACTGATCCTTCTTCTTTTTTTCCAAATTTCACATTCCAGTCTCCAGTAATTATCAGTGTATTCTGATTGCATGTTCAATCAATTTCAGACTGCAGAAGTTGGTAAAAGTCTTCAATTTCTTCATCTTTGGCCTTAGAGGTCAGTGCATAAATTTGAATAACACTCATATTAACTGATTTTCCTTGTAGGCATATAGATATTATCCTATCACTGACAGCGTTGTACTTCAGGATAGATGTTGAAATGTTCTTTTTCACTATTAATGCAAAGCCATTCCTCTTCAAATTGTCATTCCCAGCAAAGTAGACCATATGACTGTCTAATACAAAATGATAAATATCAGTCCACTTCAGCTCACTGATGCCTAGTACATCGATCTATATGTGTTGCATTTTATTTTTGATGATTTCTGATTTTCCTAGATTCATACTTTGTACATTCCGTATTCCAATTATTAATGGATGTTTGCCACTGTTACTTTTCATTTTGATTTGTACCACATCAGCAGATGAAGGTCCAGAAACCTTGACTCCATCCACATCATTAAGGTTGACTCTACTTTGAGGAGGCAGCCCTTCCCCAGTCATATTCTGGGTGCCTTTCAACCTGGGGCGCTCTTCTTCCAGCACTATATCAGACAGTGTTCTGCTGCTATTCATAAGGTTTTCACTGGCTATTTCTTTTCAGAAGCATACCACTGGGTCCTTCTTCCTAGTCTGTCTTAGTCTGGAAGCTTAGTTAAAACCTGTCTGCCGGGGGCGACCCTACTGGTATTTGAATAGCAATGGCATAGCTTGCAGCATCACAGCAACACACAAGCTCCCACAGTACAACAAACTGACAGACGTGTGGGGGATTTAAAATATAGGGACACAAATACATTAGAAGTAAAAAGATGGAAAAGACACGACACGCCAACATTAATTAAATGTAAGATGGCTTTTTTCCCCAAAGAGCTCATCTACAAATTACTTCTCTATGGTAAATTCTAGGTTAACTTACCCAAAGTACCTAAAATGTATAACTTCTGGATGAATTTATGGGCAATGGGATTATCCATCATTTTATTTTCTTCTTTTTAATTTTCTATATATTAACAGTGTTATCACCAAAATTATCTTTATTAAGATAAAAGCATTATCTCAAACCAGCTCAAAACTGATGGGTAATTTTGTGTGTGGTGAAAAGTGATGGAAATTGGCGCAGGTGTTTGTCGTTTTAGCTACGTCACTTGTAATACTGCTCTCTCCAATGCTCTGTCCACAAAACCCATAGACCTTGTTGCACACAGAAAGTAGCAGACTATTCTTGCAAAGCCTTCCTCCTGTTTCCCCAGTTGTTTATAGACCATTCCAGTGTACACACTACAACAACACTCCCACTTACCACAAATTTTTTAGAGCATTCTTGAAATTACACGTATAGTCCATTATAGTGATGTAACAAAATATCTTTCTGTTTGAAACTAATCAATTAACACTCCACTATATTTTATAACAAAACAAAGTAATTGATCCCGCTGAGTCTGCCTGTATGGTAACACTATGTAGTCAGAGAAAGCCACCTGCAAGATAGGCAAAGAAAAAGATGAGGAGCAATGCCAGGAGCAAGGTAGTGACAGAGAGGAAGGGAAGACTGGGTGTGACAAACAGCAGATCTAAGGGTCTGAAATATGATATAAGCAATGTGTATTTGGTGGAAGCGGCAGGGATCAGTGGTCAGTCCAGCTCCTCCCCCCTCCACACACCCCGGAGCCCTGTGTCCTAACTTCTGGGTTCTAGCACCAACTTAAACCTCTAGGAAACCCCAGAGATACAGAACTGCTCTCCTCTGGGTCCCAAGATCCACTTCCCAGAGCTGTTGGACTGGCTTCCCGAGACCCCTTCCAGCCACATCAAGATCCCTTCTATTTGCTTACAACATCCTGTACTTTCCTTCACAGGATATGCTATATCTTAGGTGTACATTTATATATATGATTACTTGTTTGATGTGTGTGTTCCCTACTAGACTATAAGGAGCCTTGGTGGCACAGTGGTTAAGCACTCAGGTGCTAACTGAAAGGTCAGCAGTTCAAACCCACCAGCCAATCCACAGGAAAAAGAAGTGGCAGTCTGCTTCCGTAAAGATTACAGCCTTGGAAACTCCGTGGGGCAGTTCTACTCTGTCTTATAGTGTCATTATGAGTCAGAATCAAATCAATGGCACACAAAAACAACAGCAACAACAGTAGATAATACCACCACCCATTTGTCAGCTCATAGTACTGTGGTGACTTGCATGTTGCTATGATGCTGGAAGCTATACCACACATATTTCAAATACTGGCAAGGCCACCCATGGTGGACAGGTTTCAATGGAGCTTCCAGACTAAGAAAAACTAGGAGGAAAGACCTGGTGACCGATTTCTAAAAATTAGTCAATGAAAACATTATGGATCACAATATAATATTGTCCAATGTAGTACTGGAAGATGAATCCAAACATAACAATAATCATAAAGATGGTGCAGGACCAGGCAACATTTCATTATAATATACATAGTGAGGTCATGATGAGCTGGAGCCAGCTCAACAGCAGGTAACAACTAGACTATAAGGTCTGATCAGGGCAAAAAAAAAAAAAAAAAATTTTGGTAATAAGTGCTCAGTTAGTGTTTGTTGAATGAATAAATGAATGATCTGGATGATAAGAGCATCCTTATACTTCCCAAGGGAAACATCGCTTCTGTGTTTCTCTTCTGCTTGACTTTGCTTTTCTCTCCTGTCCTATTTGCCTCTTACATGAACAGTGAACTTAGTAAACAAGGGGCTGTGAGGATCAGTGGAGAGATGGTGAGGTGGGGGAAAGCACGTACTATCCTACCATAAAGTAGGGGTTAAGTTCTTGTTACTGAAAGTGTAGTCCCTGGTCCAGCAGGGTGGGCATCACCTGGGAGTTCATTAGAATTGCAGAAACTCAGATGCCACCGCACATCACCTGAATCAGAATCTATATTTTCACAAAATCCCCAGGGTTTTCATATGCTCATTAAATTCGAGAAGCACTGGGTTAAAAAATAAGCCTTACTTGGGAAAGGGGAATTTTGGAGAATGGACCAGTCAATGGTCAGCAAGAAGAGAGACAATGCTCCATGTCATTGAGATGCCTGCTGGAGCCTGGGAGAAGTGGATGATCTAGAGGGGCTTGTGTTCCAGGGGAGGCATTCTGCTTCCTTATCTATGTTCTTAGAGGGCAGCGGTGAATCAGTGGTAGAATTCTCAGCTTCCATGTGAGAGACCTGGGTTTGATTCTCAGCCAGTACACTTCAAGCTACCACCACCCATCTGTCAATGGAGGCTTGTGTGTTGGTATGACGCTGAACAGGTCTCAGTGGACTAGGACATTTTTATGCTTTCTTTCTTTGTTTTTTAAACCCATGGCATCTAGAAGAATGAGTAAAGGAATGGATATATGTATAGATAAGTAAATTAGATTCCTGTGTTAGACCCAAAGGTTGGATAATGTTAGAAGACCAGGAGATGGATGGACGGATGGACGGACGGACGGATGGATGAATGGTTGGATGGATGGACCGACAGATGGACAGACGGATAGGTGGATGGGTTGGCAAATGGATGGATGGATGGAGAGAGAGAATGTATGTGTGAATGTATAGATATAGATAGATGTGTGTGTGTATACACACATATGAATACGTACGTATATATATAGACAGTATCATGTATGTATATGACATCAAGGACATCATCCATGAAGAAAGCAAGAGGTCACTGAAAAGACAGGAAAGAAAGGACCAAGACGGATGTCAGAGAACACTCTGAAACTTGCTCTAGAACATCAAACAGCTAAAGCAAAAGGAAGAATTGATGGAGTAAAAGAACTGAGGATTTCAAAGGGCGTCTCGAGAAGACAAAGTAAAGTATTCTAATGACATGTGCAAAGAGCTGGAGATGGAAAACCAAAAGGGAAGAACACGCTCGGCGTTTCTCAAGCTGAAAGAACTGAAGAAAAAATTCAAACCTTGACTTGCAATAGCGAAGGATTATATGAAGAAAATATTAAATGACACAGGAAGCATCAAAAGAAGATGGAAAAAATACACAGAGTCATTATACCAAAAAGAATTAGTCGATGCTAATCGATGAATTCATTTTAGTTGGATCCACAATCAACAGCCATGGAAGCAGCAGTCAAGAAATCAAAAGACGCACTGCATTGAGTAAATCTGCTGCAAAGGACCTCTTTAAAGTGTTGAAGAGCAAAGGTGTCACCTTGAAGACTAAAGTGCGCCTGACCCAAAACCAGGGTATTTTCAATCACATCATATGCATGGAAGACCGAAGAAGAGTTGACGCCTTTGAATTGTGGTGTTGGGGAAGAATATTGAATATACCATGGACTGCCAAAAAAATGAACAAATCTATCTTAGAAGAAGTACAACCAGAATGCTCCTTAGAGGGAAGGATGGTGAGACTGCGTCTTACATATTTTGGACGTGTTGTCGGGAGGTATCAGTCCCTGGAGAAGGACATCATGCTTGGCAGAGTACAGGGTCAGCAGAAAAGAGGAAGACCCTCAGCAAGGTGTATTGACACAGTGGCTGCAACAATGAGCTCAAGCAGAGCCACAATTGTAAGGATGGCGCAGTGTTTCGTTCAGTTGTGCATAGGGTCACTATGAGTCGGAACTGACTCGACAGCACCTAACAACAACAACATATATATACTTAGATTTAAATTTATATAAAAGATACAAATATCATGGAAATAAGCATAAAGAAGCAAGCATTTTGTCCCTTATGCATGTCTTTAGAATGGACTAATCAAGATCACTTCAAAATAATACCAAAACCACATGATTCAAAAAAGAGAGAAATTAAACTCATGAGCTGGTCTGTATTCTGCCCATTTAAAATAATTTAACATGAATTTCAAAGTGGTGTTGTAAGCGGGTTCATTTTGCTGAACTCTTGCATATTCATCTGACTGCAAAGCACAGGATTAACATGAATTGTTGCTTAGCTTCCCTCCCTGGAGTTCTCTGCATGATCCACCTCTTGCTGACAGGCACACCAAAACCCAGAAGGAAGTGCTTACAGCACCAGCTTACAAATTTGTTTATGTTTAATGCCCTCCAAACCAAAACAACAAAAATCACCATGATCATGTGACTCAAGCAACCCTTTCCACCCTTTCCATTTAATCGGCTTCTCCTACTTTTCCACTCTATTCTTATTTTGTAGAGTTTTAATCTGAACTTATCATTATCCTATTTAACATTTCAAGAGATGTCTTGTGTGTGTAGCAAGATTTCAAATATTCATTAAGTACCTCATATAAGCTTGGCACTGCGGTAGGCACTGGATGGACCCAAATGAAAGTTTTAATGAGTTGTTTGCTTACTATTATAAGAATAAAACATATACATATTAAAATTTCAAGTAGCATAAAAGGATGTTAAATTAAGACTCAGTTCACCCCATTTCCTATACCTCCTAAGAGTTTTCTTGCTATTGTTGCATGCCATCGAGTCGATTCTGACTCATAGTGACCACATGTGACAGAGTAGACCTGCCTATAGGGTTTTCTTGGCTATCATCTTTACAGGAGCTGATCGCCAGGCCTTTCCCCCACGGAGCTACTGGGTGAGTGCATTCAAACTAACAACCTTTCGGACAGCAGCCGAGTGATGAGCCATTGCCCCACCAGGGTGCCTTCTAAAATCTTTAACCGCTTGTAATTATTTCTTCTGTACTTCTCAGAAATCGTATATTTGCGTGTGCGTGGTCTAGGAACTGTCTCCAAGGCAGTAAGCCGGGGCAGTTGTTCAACTCACCTAGTTTGTTTCTCTTCTCTCAAGGATCTCAGCTCTGTGCTGACTGTTGTCCAATGTCTAAACCCTGTTATTACTGTTTTGTCTGGTTTCCTTGATTAAAGTTGGAGGATAAATCTGTTCCCTGATCAAAAGCAGAAATCCCTATTTCATCTCTTCTGTTCTTTCTCTTTGCTTTTTTTTTTTTTTTGCAGATTAATGCCATCTTCACAAAGTTCATGTACATTTTTTTTTAAAAGCCTACATTTGTTATATAATCACGCTTCCCTGGTAAACAACATCTCACGTGTATTGTCATGATTCATTGCTGAGGAAATGAAGTGTGTGCTCTCCTGTGTGACTCCACAGGGAGAGGACTCTTGGAAGCTCAAGTCTGGTTTCCCCCCAACCTCACCCTTGCACCTTTTCCCTGTGCTGATTTTACTTCCCTGTAATAAATCTTAGCCATGAGTATAACAATCTTTTGAGTCTTATGAGTTCTCCCAGAGAATCAATGGACATAGGAGTGGTCTTGAGGAACCTCTGCAAAGAGCTTTTAATTTTGTTTTTGCTCTTTTTATCCTTCTTCCTCATAGCTGCATTATGATTAATAGGTTTTATATAATAAACACATTTCAATAAATTTTATTCATTATTCTTTTTGAAGGGCATTATTTCAGCTTTGGCCAATGAAAGCCCCCCCCCCATGTTAATTCTTTTGATGCCACCAAGTGATCTTTCATAGCTTCCTTGCTTTCCAAAACTAGGCTCATCTTGAAAATATTCTACCCCAGAACTGGAACAAGCCATTCCTTCAGATGACTTTAAAATAATATGTTAAAGCCACAATCTGAATATGGGGTATGCTCATGTTAATGGCTCGTTTTATAGGCCTTTTTAATGGGCAGAGCTAGAAACACAAAATTTGTGATTTTTTTTTTTTTTTTGAAAAATCACAGATTCACATTGATATGTGTGTATGTTAGGTGCCGCCCAGTCCGTTCCAACTCAAACCTACCCTACGTACAACAAAATGAAACACTGCTCGGTCCTGCGCCATCCTCACAATTGTTGTTAAGCTTGAGTCCATTGTTGCAGCTACTGTGTCAATCTGTCTCATTGAGGACCTTCCTCCTTTTTGCTAACCCCCTACTTTACCAAGCACGATGTCCTTCTCTAGGGACCGATCTCCCCTCAGAACATGTCCAAAGCATGTGAGATATAGTCTCACCATCCTTGTTTCTAAGGAGCATTCTGGCTGAAATTCTTCCAAGAGAGATTTGATCCATGCTCTACTCAATATTCTTTGCCAGCACCACAACTCAAAGGTGTCAGTCCTTCTTCAGTCTTCCCTATTCATTGTCCAGCTTTCATATGCACGTGAGGTAATTGAAAACATCCGTGGTTTGGGTCAGTTGCCTCTTAGTCTTCAAGATGACACCCTTGATTTTTAACTCTTTAAAGAGATTTTTGCAGCAGATTTGCCCAATGCAGTGTGTCTTTTGATTTCTTGACTGCTGCTTCCGTGGGTGTTGATTGTGGATCCAGGTAAAATTGAAATCATTGGCAACTTCAATCTTTTCTCCATTTATCATGTTGTTGCTTATTGGCCCAGTTGTGAGGATTTTTGTTATCTTTATGTTGAGGTGTATTCCATAATGAAGGCTGATATAGTCAAGTAAAATTACATATTAGTAGATTTTTACCTCTTTGATTCTACTTGTATCTCTTCTCTTTGATGTTGAGAATCTTGCTTACTGACAACATTAAAATAATTATTTATTCAGATTAGCCTACAAAACATGTAAAAAAAAGTTTTTAAATAATAATACCAATTTCATTACTAATAACCAGAGAATTAAATGAACTCTCAAATGTATTTCTAACAATATTTGTCCTTAGAATATGTTTCTCCAAACATATACAGTCAAAATACTGTTTCTATCCCTGTGCTGAAAAGCTCCTGGAACCAGGAGACTGACAGAGAGAGAGAGAGTTGCAACACTGAAGACAGCTAGAAGCAGTAGCAGAGAAACAGCAGTGGGAGAGATATGCAGGAAAGACCAGCAAGAGATGGTGTAATGGGCTTCCTGGTCCATGGAATGAAGAAAGCTCAGTGCCTTTGGGCAGGAAGCTTGCTGGAGGAGTAGGTACCTCCAGGCACTTGGTAGACCTAGGTTTGCTCACCCATGGAGCTAGAGCTTAGCACCTTCAGGCTGAGGCTTACCGACAGAGTGGGGTGCCTCAGGGCACTTATTGGCAGAGCTAAAAGAGCTTTGTAACACTTGCCTGAGCAGGGTATAGACTAAGATCTAGAGAGAAGCCTACCTGTCTGCACAGCTGAGAAGAGGCTGTCCTGATGGAAGAGCTGTATCCTGAGCATTCCTGAACCTGAATAGTTACCTGTTACTCCCCTAATACATCCCTTAATTGTGAAAAAAAATACTATTTCTAAAACCACTTGAAACTGTTCTTCTCTGGTTATGCCATCAACTTCATATTAGTTAAGTTCATTAATTTTATTTTAATTTGGAGGACTTCTTTTATCTTTTCTATTTAATTTTGTCTTTTAATATGCAAATCATTTATAAGTCTCAAAAGTCAACACTATTTAAAAAGATATTTTCAAAGAACTGTTGCTTTTATATGTGTTGCAGTTTTTCAGCATTTTCATTACTTCATTTTATATAAATACAAGCACATACATACACAAAATACACTCTTCTGCATCTTTTTTTTCACTTACCAATATATACCAGAGATCATTTCACATCAGTTTATAGAGAGCTTCCCATTCTTTTTATCACCTGCATAGTATTCCATTGTGTAAACGGACTGTTTTATATTCAACCAGAACCCTATTAATGGACATCTGGAATGTTTCTAAGCTTTTGCCTTAAGACAACATTTTTAATGGATAAATGTACCTGATTTAGCCAACCCTCTATTTCCAAACACTTAAGTTACTTTTAATATTTTACCCTTACAATTTTTTTAATTAACTTTTATTGAGCTTCAAGTGAACGTTTACAAATCAAGTCAGACTGTCACATATAAGTTTATATACATCTTACTCTGTACTCCCACTTGCTCTCCCCCTAATGAGTCAGCCCTTCCAGTCTCTCCTTTCGCGACAATTTTGCCAGCTTCCAACTCTCTCTATCTTCCCATACCCCCTCCAGACAGGAGATGCCAACACAGTCTCAAGTGTCCACCTGATATAATTAGCTCACTCTTCATCAGCATCTCTCTCCTACCCACTGTCCAGTCCCTTTCATGTCTGATGAATTGTCTTCGGGGATGGTTCCTGTTCTGTGCCAACAGAAGGTTTGGGGACCATGACTGCCGGGATTCCTCTAGTCTCAGTCAGACCATTAAGTATGGTCTTTTTATGAGAATCTGGGGTCTGCATCCCACTGATCTCCTGCTCCCTCAGGGGTTCTCTGTTGTGCTCCCTGTCAGGGCAGTCATCTATTGTGGCCGGGCACCAACTAGTTCTTCTGGTCTCAGGAAGACGTAGGTCTCTGGTTCATGTGGCCCTTTCTGTCTCTTGGGCTCTTAGTTGTCGTGTGACCTTGGTGTTCTTCATTCTCCTTTGTTCCAGGTGGGTTGAGACCAATTGATGCATCTTAGATGGCCGCTTGTTAGCTTTTAAGACCCCAGATGCCACATTTCTAAGTGGGATGCATAATGTTTTCATAATAGAATTATTTTGCCAATTGACTTAGAAGTCCCCTTAAACCATGGTCCCCAAACCCCCGCCCTTGCTCCGCTGACCTTTGAAGCATTCATTTTATCCCGGAAACTTCTTTGCTTTTGGTCCAGTCCAATTGAGCTGACCTTCCATGTATTGAGTGTTGTCCTTCCCTTCACCTAAAGCAGTTCTTATCTACTAATTAATCAGTAAAAAACCCTCTCCCACCCTCCCTCCCTCCCCCGCCTCGTAACCACAAAAGTATGTGTTCTTCTCAGTTTATACTATTTCTCAAGATCTTATAATAGTGGTCTTATACAATATTTGTCCTTTTGCCTCTGACTAATTTCGCTCAGCATAATGCCTTCCAGGTTCCTCCATGTTATGAAATGTTTCACAGATTCGTCACTGTTCTTTATCCATGCGTAGTATTCCATTGTGTGAATATACCACAATTTATTTACCCATTCATCTGTTGATGGACACCTTGGTTGCTTCCAGCTTTTTGCTATTGTAAACAGAGCTGCAATAAACATGGGTGTGCATATATCTGTTTGTGTGAAGGCTCTTATTTCTCTAGGGTATATTCCGAGGAGTGGGATTTCTGGGTTGTATGGTAGTTCTTTTTCTAACTGTTTAAGATAACGCCAGATAGATTTCCAAAGTGGTTGTACCATTTGACATTCCCACCAGCAGTGTATAAGAGTTCCAATCTCTCCGCAGCCTCTCCAACATTTATTATTTTGTGTTTTTTGGATTAATGCCAGCCTTGTTGGAGTGAGATGGAATCTCATCGTAGTTTTAATTTGCATTTCTCTAATGGCTAATGATCGAGAGCATTTTCTCATGTATCTGTTAGCTGCCTGAATATCTTCTTTAGTGAAGTGTGTGTTCATATCCTTTGCCCACTTCTTGATTGGGTTGTTTGTCTTTTTGTGGTTGAGTTTTGACAGAATCATATAGGTTTTAGAGATCAGGCACTGGTCGGAGATGTCATAGCTGAAAATTCTTTCCCAGTTTGTAGGTGGTCTTTTTACTCTTTTGGTGAAGTCTTTAGATGAGCATAGGTGTTTGATTTTTAGGAGCTCCCAGTTATCTGGTTTCTCTTCGTCATTTTTGGTAATGTTTTGTATTCTGTTTATGCCTTGTATTAGGGCTCCTAAGGTTGTCTCTATTTTTTCTTCCATGATCTTTATTGTTTTAGTCTTTATGTTTAGGTCTTTGATCCACTTGGAGTTAGTTTTTGTGCTTGGTGTGAGGTATGGGTCCTGTTCCATTTTTTTGCAAATGGATATCCAGTTATGCCAGCACAATTTGTTACAAAGACTATCTTTTCCCTAATTAACTGACACTGGGCCTTTGTCAAATATCAGCTGCTCATATGTTTTCATATGTGGATGGATTTATATCTGGGCTCTCAATTCTATTCCATTGGTCTATGTGTCTGTTGTTGTACCAGGACCGGGCTGTTTTGACTACTGTGGCTGTATAATAGGTTCTGAAATCAGGTAGAGTGAGGCCTCCCACTTTCTTCTTCTTTTTCAGTAATGCTTTGCTTATCCGAGGCTTCTTTCCCTTCCATATGAAGTTGGTGATTTGTTTCTCTATCACCTTAAAAAATGACATTGGAATTTGGATCGGAAGTGCATTGTATGTATAGATGGCTTTTGGTAGAATAGATATTTTTACTATGTTAAGTCTTCCTATCCATGAGCAAGGTATGTTTTTCCACTTAAGTATGTCCTTTTTAATTTCTTGTAGCATAGCTTTGTAGTTTTCTTTGTGTAGGTCTTTTACATCCTTGGTAAGGTTTATTCCTAAGTATTTTATCTTCTTGGGGGCTACTGTGAATGGTATTGATTTGGTTATTTCCTCTTCAATGTTCTTTTTGTTGATGTAGAGGAATCCAAGTGATTTTTGTATGTTTATCTTATAACCTGAGACTCTGCCAAAGTCTTCTATTAGTTTCAGTAGTTTTCTGGAGGATTCCTTAGGGTTTTCTGTGTATAAGATCATGTCATCTGCAAATAGAGATAATTTTACTTCCTCCTTGCCAATCCAGATGCCCTTTATTTCTTTGTCTAGCCTAATTGCTCTGGCTAGGACTTCTAGCATGATGTTGAATAAGAGCGGTGATAAAGGGCATCCTTGTCTGGTTCCCGTTCTCAAGGGAAATGCTTTCAGGTTCTCTCCATTTAGAGTGATGTTGGCTGTTGGCTTTGCATAGATGCCCTTTATTATGTTGAGGAATTTTCCTTCAATTCCTATTTTAGTGAGAGTTTTTATCATAAATGGGTGTTGGACTTTGTCAAATGCCTTTTCTGCATCAATTGATAAGATCATGTGGTTTTTGTCTTTTGTTTTATTTATGTGGTGGATTACACTAATGGTTTTTCTAATATTAAACCACCCTTGCATACCTGGTATAAATCCCACATGGTCGTGGTGAATTATTTTTTTGATATGTTGTTGAATTCTTTTGGCTAGAATTTTGTTGAGGATTTTTGCATCTATGTTCATGAGGGATATAGGTCTGTAATTTTCTTTTTTTGTGATGTCTTTACCTGGTTTTGGTATCAGGGAGATGGTGGCTTCATAGAATCAGTTGGGTAGTATTCCGTCATTTTCTATGCTTTGAAATACCTTTAGTAGTAATGGTGTTAACTCTTCTCTGAAAGTTTGGTAGAACTCTGCAGTGAAGCCGTCCGGGCCAGGGCTTTTTTTTGTTGGGAGTTTTTTGGTTACCGTTTCAATCTCTTTTTTTGTTATGGGTCTATTTAGTTGTTCTACTTCTGAATGTGTTAGTTTAGGTAGGTAGTGTTTTTCCAGGAATTCATCCATTTCTTCTAGGTTTGCAAATTTGTTAGAGTACAATTTTTCATAATAATCTGATATGATTCTTTTAATTTCAGTTGGGTCTGTTGTGATGTGGCCCTTCTCGTCTTATTCGGGTTATTTGTTTCCTTTCCTGTATTTCTTTAGTCAGTCTAGCCAATGGTTTATCAATTTTGTTAATTTTTTCAAAGAACCAGCTTTTGGCTTTGTTAATTCTTTCAATTGTTTTTCTGTTCTCTAATTCATTTAGTTCAGCTCTAATTTTTATTATTTGTTTTCTTCTGGTGCCTGATGGATTCTTTTGTTGCTCACTTTCTATTTGTTCAAGTTGTAGGGACAGTTCTCTGATTTTGGCTCTTTCTTCTTTTTGTATGTGTGCATTTATCGATATAAATTGGCCTCTGAGCACTGCTTTTGCTGTGTCCCAGAGGTTTTGATAGGAAGTGTTTTCATTCTCGTTGCATTCTATGAATTTCCTTATTCCCTCCTTGATGTCTTCTATAACCCAGTCTTTTTTCAGGAGGGTATTGTTCAGTTTCCAAGTATTTGATTTCTTTTCCCTAGTTTTTCTGTTATTGATTTCTAGTTTCATTGCCTTGTGGTCTGAGAAGATGCTTTGTAATATTTCGATGTTTTGGACTCTGCAAAGGTTTGTTTTAAGACCTAATATGTGGTCTATTCTAGAGAATGTTCCATGTGCGCTAGAAAAAAAAGTATACTTTGCAGCAGTTGGGTGGAGAGTTCTGTATAAGTCAATGAGGTCAAGTTGGTTGATTGTTGTAATTAGGTCTTCCATGTCTCTATTGAGCTTCTTACTGGATGTCCTGTCCTTCTCCGAAAGTGGTGTGTTGAAGTCTCCTACTATATTTGTGGAGGTGTCTATCTCACTTTTCAGTTCTGTTAAAATTTGATTTATGTATCTTGCAGCCCTGTCATTGGGTGCATAAATATTTAATATGGTTATGTCTTCCTGATCAATTGTCCCTTTTATCATTATGTAGTGTCCGTCTTTATCCTTTGTGGTGGATTTAAGTCTAAAGTCTATTTTGTCAGAGATTAATATTGCTACGCCTCTTCTTTTTTGCTTATTGTTTGCTTGATATATTTTTTTCCATCCTTTGAGTTTTAGTTTGTTTGTGTCTCTAAGTCTAAGGTGTGTCTCTTGTAGGCAGCATATAGACGGATCGTGTTTCTTTATCCAGTCCGAGACTCTCTGTCTCTTTATTGGTGCATTTAGTCCATTTACATTCAGGGTAATTATAGATAAATAAGTTTTTAGTGCTGTCACTTTGATGCCTTTTTATGTGTGTTGTTGACAATTTCATTTTTCCACTTACTTTTTTGTGCTGAGACGTTTTTCTTAGTAAATTGTGAGATCCTCATTTTCGTAGTGTTTGACTTTATGTTTGTTGAGTCGTTACGTTTTTCTTGGCTTTTATCTTGAGTTATGGAGTTGTTATACCTCTTTGTGGTTACCTTAATATTTACCCCTATTTTTCTAAGTAAAAACCTAACTTGTATTGTTCTATATCGCCTTGTATCACTCTCCATATGGCAGTTCTATGCCTCCTGTATTTAGTCCCTCTTTTTGATTATTGTGATCTTTTACATATTGACTTCAATGATTCCCTGTTATGAGCATTTTTTTTTAATTAATCTTAATTTGTTTTTGTGATTTCCCT
Source organism: Elephas maximus indicus (assembly GCF_024166365.1). Taxonomy (NCBI): domain Eukaryota; kingdom Metazoa; phylum Chordata; class Mammalia; order Proboscidea; family Elephantidae; genus Elephas; species Elephas maximus. The sequence goes on from NC_064826.1 coordinate 13,526,540, forward strand.
ATTTGAGTTGATATCAGGATGTTCTGTTCTGTGACCTTGTGTTGTGCTGGTACCTGATATTATTGGTTTTCTGACCAAACAATATCCTTTAGTATTTCTTGTAGCTTTGGTTTGGTTTTTGCAAATTCTCTAAGCTTGTGTTTATCTGTAAATATCTTAATTTCGCCTTCATATTTCAGAGAGAGTTTTGCTGGATATACGATCCTTGGCTGGCAGTTTTTCTCCTTCAGTGCCCTGTATATGTCATCCCATTGCCTTCTGGACTGCATGGTTTCTGCTGAGTAGTCTGAACTTATTCTTATTGATTCTCCCTTGAAGGAGACCTTTCTTTTATCCCTGGCTGCTTTTAAAATTTTCTCTTTATCTTTGGTTTTGGCAAGTTTGATGATAATATGTCTTGGTGTTTTTCTTTTTGGATCAATCTTAAATGGGGTTCGATGAGCATCTTGGATAGATATCCTTTCGTCTTTCATGATGTCAGGGAAGTTTTGTGTCAGGAGTTCTTCAACTATTTTCTCTGTGTTTTCTGTCCTCCCTCCCTCTTCTGGGACTCCAATCACACACAAGTTATCCTTCTTGATAGAGTCCCACATGATTCTTAGGGTTTCTTCATTTTTTTTAATTCTTTTATCTGATTTTTTTTCAGCTATGTTGGTGTTAATTCCCTGGTCCTCCAGATGTCCCAGTCTGCATTCTAATTGCTCGAGTCTGCTCCTCTGATTTCCTATTGCGTTGTCTAATTCTGTAATTTTATTGTTAATCTTTTGGATTTCTGCATGCTGTCTCTCTATGGATTCTTGCAACTTATTAATTTTTCCGCTATGTTCTTGAATAATCTTTTTGAGTTCTTCAACTGTTTTATCAGTGTGTTCCTTGGCTTTTTCTGCAGTTTGCCTTATTTCGTTTCTGATGTCTTGAAGCATTCTGTAAATTAGTTTTTTATATTCTGTATCTGATAATTCCAGGATTGTATCTTCATTTGGGAAAGATTTTGATTCTTTTGTTTGGGGGGTTGTAGAAGCTGTCATGGTCTGCTTCTTTATGTGGTTTGATATCGACTGCTGTCTCTGAGCCATCACTAAGATATAAAAAAAAAAAAAAAGATATAGTAGTGGTTTATTCTATAATTGCTCACTGAGTCTTATCTTGTTTTGTTTTCTTTCAATATACGTGGATGGGCTACTAGATTGTGCTGTCTTGTTTGTTGTAGCCCTTGACTTACTTATGACCTATTACCAGCTTGTTTGGGCTGTTACCAGATATATATGCCTGAGTCTATTCACTATTCTTGAGTAGAATCTGATTTTGGGTCATCAAGTGTGTGCTGCACCCTAACACCTATCCACCTCGAGAAGTAGTGGTGATAGTTGTGTGCACCAGATTCTATTAGCAGCTGGGGTTCACTCTCCAGGGGGGGCAGGATGCTGACAGGCTTCCCCCAAGTGTCAGTGAGGTAGGTGTGTCTCTATTCCTATAGCACCTTGGTGGGAGGGCACTGCAGCTGTACCTTAGGCCCCCAATGCAAGTACCTCTACTGATTGGTAGATGTCACCCTCCTTAGACCCCTAAGGCAAGAGACTAGGTGGTCTGGGGGAGCTTCAGCCCTCAGTTCCCTGTTGTGGGTCAGTTAGGGCTCTGTTGAATAAGCAGAGATATCAGACCTGGGAAACTTGTTTTTCCAGAAAACCCGCTAAAAAAAAAATGCAGTCAGATCCCTATCAGAACTGCCTTTGGATTGTAACCGCCACCTTGTTCCCTGTAAGGATGAAAGTCTGAGATTTGGATCATATGTGCTTGGCTGTAGGTGGTTCTGTGTTTTTAGTCCAATTAGGGATGGATTTTTGGTCCCTGGGTTTTTTGTGGTTCCTTCTCTCAGGCCGGAAGAATGGGTTAGGAAAAGACAAAAAAAAAAAGGTGGGGGGGAAGCAAAGCCGCCGCAGAGCCGGAGCCGTTTTCCCTCTGGCTCAGGAAATTCCAATGTTAATGAAGCCGCCTGGGAAGGGTGGGGGAGGGTTCAGAGAAATAGGAGAGTAGCACCTCGGAATATAGCCAAAGTTGCTTATCTTGCTTTGAATGACTATTTTATCTGAGATTCCTGAGGGGTGTGTCGCCTATGTGTGCTGGCTGTGTGGAGATTGCCCCCAAGGGTCTGGCCTGCTGAAGCCTCGGTCAGATCCTCCGCTGCCAGTCCAAAGCCCAGCGTCAAGATTCCCCTGCTGGGACGCTGCACTCCCATCTCCAAAATCAGTCGCTGCCTCCCGGGGACTTCTCGTCCCACCAGCCGCGCCACCTCGCCACCCCCGGACCGGCTGGGCCCCCTCCCGGGGTTAGTTCAGGGAAGTAGGACTGCGCCCCGTGCTTGCGCCCTGACAGCGCCCAGTCAAAAGCCCGGCGCCAAGGTTCCCCGGCTGGGACGCTGCACTCCCGGCTCCAAAACCAGTCACTGCCTCCCGGGGACTTCTCCCACCAGCCGCGTCACCACACTTCCCGCGCAAACTGGCTGGGCCCCCTCCCGGTGTCAGTTCAGGGGGGTAGGGCTGCGCCCCTTGTTTGCTCCGTCACAAGATTCTGAGTTCAGCTCCCCTGGGCCCAGACCTAAGCCCAGCGCCAAGGTTACCTGACTGGGACGCTGGCTCCAGGCTCCGAAAACAGTCGCTGCTTCCCCATATTTGTTCGTTCTCCGTCTCTAAATCTGTGTTTGTTGTTCAGGGTTCGTAGATTGTTACATATGTGATCCATTCACTTGTTTTTCCGAGTCTTTGTTGCAAGAGGGATCCGAGGTAGCGTCTACCTAGTCCGCCATCTTGGCCCCGCCTTCCTTACAATTTTTTTAAATGCTCTAATGAGAATCCTTTAGCAAAATCTTTAAACAAATCCTTATTTTCTTAGAATAAATTCCTAGAAGTAGAGTTTCTGGGTCCAAAATTTTTTCACTTATTTACTTTAGTTACTTATTCCCCATTGACTTGAGCGCTATTTACACGTATCATAAAAATAGGATAATAACTCCTGATTTGACCATTCAATAACTTCATTCTGTCATCTGGAATATAGAGCTTATTCAAATCCAAAACTTATAGGCATTAAAAAGCCAAATTAATAATAGTAGTAAAAATTATCTATCTCAATATATGAATATAGTCTCCACTGTGGGAAAATAACCAACTAACCAGAGTAGAACTGTGCTTCATAGGGTTGTCAATGGCATTTCTTTTTTTTTTTGGAAGATGACGCTTTTTTTTTTTTCTTTTTTCACTGTGGCATGGAAAGGAAAAAATAATTTAATTACATAAGTGGAAAAAATTTCATCCATCAAACTGTCTGAAAAATAAAAGCTTTGCTTGAAGATGATATACAAATGAATTTACCCAGATGTTTTTTTTGTCGTTAGGTGCTGTCAAGTTAGTTCCAACTCATAGCGACCTGCACCATCCTCGCAATCATTGTTATGCTTGAGCCCATTATTGCAGCCACTGTGTCAATCCATCTCTTAGAGGGCTTTCCTCTTTTTCTCTGACCCTCTGCTTTACTAAACCTGATGTCCTTCTCCAGAGACTGATCCTTCCTAATAACATGTCTAAAGTATGTGAGACATAGTATCATCCTTGCTTCTAATGAGCATTCTGGTTGTACTTCTTTTATTTCTTAGTTTAATTTGAATGTTCACTTTGGATTTTAAGAAAAGTTTTTTCCTATCACTTTATTTGTACACATGCCGTTTTACAGATAGGGCAAATGTAGAAAAGATTGAAGCCATTGCCAATTTCCTTAGAAACCTGTAGTTTGACATTGTTGAAAAAAAAAAAGTAATATGCTCTCCACTGTTCTCATTGAGAAGGCACCAATAGGGATAAAATTAGCTAACTCTGATTCAAGGGAAGAAATTAAAGAAGAAAAGGGGGCGGGAGGTTATCTCGCTTCCTCTAGACAATCATGAGACATTAAGTAATTTCCTCTGAAGAAGTACTCCCTGAAAAACATTGAGGAATTGACTCTGAAGGATTGTACAGAAAGCCACTTCTACAGGAAGACCTGGGGGAAAGGAAATGATGAGTCAAATTTCCGATTCTGACCAGGGAAGCAAATAATGAACCTAGCACCTAGGGGATACATACCAAGTGATAAAGATGGTGAACTTATCAACAGTGCCAGGGAGGAAAGCTGTTATAAAGATAAAAGGGCAGCTATTTACATAAGACAGAGTCAACAGAACAGAAATCCTCTGCCAACAGAAACCATCCACACCCAGGATTCCAGAAAACTATTTGAGGAGCCATCATATAAAATATCAGGATAAGAAAGTATCTGTGCTATAGACACTATTATGGGTTTAATTGTGTTCCCCAAAAATACATGTTGAAATCCTGGCCCCTATACCTGTGAATTTTGGAGCCTGGGGGATGCAGTGATTAAGAGCTACAGCTGCTAACAAAAACTGGGCAGTTTGAATCCACCAGCTGCTCCGTGGAAACCCTGTGGGGCAGTTCTACTCTGTCCTATAGGGTCTCTGAGTCAGAATCGACTCGGAGATGATGAGTTTGGTTTGGTTTGGTTTAATACCTGTAAATATGATTCTGTTTGGAAATAGGATTTTCTTTGTTAAGATAGTTAGGCCATGCCCAATAGGGTGGGCTTTAAACCTAATCACCTCTGAGTTATGAAAAGAGCAGAGTGGTCACAGACACACACTGGGGCAGACAGCATATGAAGATCATATACAAGCCAGGGATCAGCAAGGAACCAAGGAACGTCCACAGCTAATGAAAAGATGGAATCAACATGGTGGAGACCTTCATTTAGACTTTTAGCCTCCAGAACTGCGAGAAATTTCTGCTTCTTAAGACACGTATTTGTGGCATTTATGTTACAGCAATACAAAGTAACTGAGATATATCCCATCTGAGTTTTACGACATGTAAAATTGAAAAAATAAGAGGTGGGAGTGGAGGGGGGTGGAAGACAGACATAATAATGAGAGAAGGGGCTGTGAATAGAGCTCAACTGGATGGAGAGAATAATAATTCTGGTAGGGCAGGGATACTAGAGATCCTATCCTGTACCTGGTAAACTCAAATATCATATTGTGCCAGGCACTTAATGTCCATAGTTGAAGCCAATGACATGATAGGAAGTAGTGGGTAAGGGGATAAGGTAAGGGAGTGTGTTGCCACCTAAAGACAACAGTGGCTACCCAGAGTCAGCTAAGGTTTGCTGTTAAGGAATCTGGGTCCAGTAGGGTTGCTATCATCTGACTCACATAGGGTTGCTATGAGTAGAAATCGACTCAACGGCACTGGGGTTTTTTTTTTTTTTTTTTTTTCAGGGTTGCTATAAATCAGAGTTGACTTGATGGCAATGGGTTTGGGTTTTTGTTTTTTTATTGCTATAGTGGAGCCCTGGTGGCATGGCAGTTAAAAACTACGGCTGCTAACCAGAAGGTCAGCAGTTTGAATCCACCGGTCCTCCTTGAAAACCCTATGGGGCAGTTCTACCCTGTCCTATAGGGTCTCTATGAATCAGAATCGACTCAAAGGCAATGGGTTTTTTGGGTTACTGCTATATCAAGGAGCCTTGGTGATACAATGTGCTCAGCTGCTAACTGAAAGTTCAGCTGTTCAAACCCACCAGCCACTCTACAGGAGAAAGATGTGACGGTCTGCTTCTCTAAAGATTACAGCCTTGGAAACTCTATGGGGCAATTCTACTCTGTTCTGTAGGGTCTCTATGAGTTGGAATCTACTCGACAGTAGTGGGTTTGTTTTTGTTTTTGTTTTTTTGGATTGCTATATCTCTTGTTTTTTTCAAGAAAAGCCATAAATTTAGGCTAAAAGTTCAAATACAGGGTGTCAGCTCCAGGGGAAGGCTTCTCTCTCTGTTGGCTCTGGAGGAAGGTCCTTGTCCTTAATCTTCCCCTGGTCAAGGAGCTTCTCAGATGCAGGGACCCCAGGTCCAAAGGGGAAGCTCTGCTCCCGATGCTGCTTTCTTGGTAGTGTGAGGTCCCCAAACTCTCTGCTTGCTTCTCTTTCCTTTACCCCAGGGAAACTCCCTTTACATTGGATCAGGGAGGTGACCTGAGTAAGGGTGGTGTTACAAACCTACCCTAATCCTCTTAACAAAAATTACAATACAAAATTCAGAACAACCACACAATACTTGGAATCATGGCCTAACCAAGTTGATACACACCTTTTTGCAGGGACAAAATTCAATCCATGACATTTAGCAACTAATTTTTTTTTTTAATTAAATATTATAAAGGCTGACCAAAACGTGCATGTGAACTCCATGGTTGGTTATCTCTGTAACTACCTTTAGGCTACCAGGCCTGAGGAAGCTATTCACTCCTACCAGGTCTCAGCCAGAAAACAAGTTGATTCTGACTCATGGCAACCCCAGGTGTGTTAGAGTAAAACTGTGCTCCATAAGGTTTTCAATGGCTAATATTTTTGAAGATCATCAAGACTTTCTTTTGAGGTGCCTCTGGGTGGACTTGAACCTCCAACCTTTCAGTTAGCAGCCAGGAGTGTTAACCATTTGCACCATCCAGGGACTCCTACTGGACCTTACCATCCCTTTAACACAAGAGGAATGATGGATGCTCAAGTACAGTGGACTTTAAAAATAAAGCCTGCTTTTTTTTTTTTTAAAGGCCTTGAATTGCACAGGCCCTGCCATCCCATAAGGCATGGCGTTAGTTCAAAATACACTTCAAATGTCAAAAACAGTCAAACAAAAGTAAGGTTCTAAGTTGCCAAATTTCAATCTGGTTCACAGTGGTACAAACCAAGCTTTTTTCATCTTGCTAATGAAAATTGCACACTCACTGGGCATTCCATGTCTGAGATCCAAGATGCTCATGCAGCCCTCTGAGAAAAAAAGGAAAGAAGAGCTCCCCTCCCATAACCAGAGGGTGAATCTTCCCACTAAGATGGCCAGTTTCTTTGATGCTGCATGGACCCAAGACATTAATTATGAGGTCAGCCTGGTGAATTTTGGGAGCCCAGACTGGAGCTGACATTTTATACCTCCTGGTACAATATTAAATGTGATTCTATTCTTTTTTCAAAACCAATAGCTATTTTTAACCTGAAAGGCTTTTTTTTTTTTTTTTTTTCCTTCAGTTTCATTTACTTTTTTTCTAGTTGTGGTAAAAAATATATATAACATTAAAATCTGCCATTTTAACCACTTTTAAGTGGAAAATTCAGTGACATTAATTACATTCACTGTGTTGTGTAAGCAGCACCATTGTTTCCAAAAGTTTTTCAAGGGGTGGGGCCAAGATGGAGGAGCAGTCTGATGTGCTTCCTGTGGTCCTTCTTACAACAAGGACCTGAAAAAAAGAAGCAACTTGATTATATGTGACAATCTAGGAACTCTGAACATCAAAGGCAAAACTGAAGAGTCAGGCTGAGTGGCAGGGGGAGGGAGAGACAGTTCAGAAGATGCAAGGATTTTCCAGTCCTGACCTGGTGGGCACCCTGCAGGGTAGATCAGCTGGTGCACGTGGGCTGAGGCAAGCAGTAGCACTCTAGATGCATTCTCCACAATGGGAGAAACCAAGCAGCAGAGTTAGCAAAAGCCTCCAGAAACAGGGAGAAGAGACACTGAATCTGCAAAAGTTAAGTGCAAGTATCTAACCTACTTTAGTGATCAAAAAAACCCTCACCCCCTCTGGGTAGTACCTCTCCTCCATTCACCCATCCCCTTCCCACTCTTATCTGGTACCATTCCAGCTTCAGTGATTGCTGCAACCCCTGGGCCATAAGTGGGACCTGTCATGTACCCCAAGCCATTCTCTTGGCTTTGGAGAGGGAATGTGTTAACAAGCAGGAAAAAATAATCTGCTAGCTCCCCTAAACCAGGAACTCAGGGCAGGCACAGTCCACTTGCCTAGATGCAGGCATAAGGGGTCCATGAACTGTCAATGCCTTTCACCCCTCCCTAGACCTGTGTGGGCCCATTTCAACAGTGTAGGCCTTCATTAGCATAGTACAAATATGAAGCTTATTTTCAACTACAACAGCTAAAGGGAAGTGGCAGATTCATGACATTTGACACCACCCTAACCATTATTAAGGAGGGTCCTCACCTACCCACATCAGGGGCCTGAGGATTGGTGGCTCCACCCACTCCACCGAGCCACCCAAGACAGGGGTGCAAGTATAAGTGGTGCCTCCCAGTTCTTACAGCCAACAACATTGAGCGTTCAAAGTCCAGCTGCAAAACCCACCCACCTACATGCTCTAGGGAACAAGGACACACTTTTCATCCAGGCACTCAGGGGCATCCATCAGCCCCCTATCTTGCTCAACATATGACCTCCTACTGCAGCCAGATACCTGTGCCTGCTCCAATCACCCCTACATAGCCCTGCAAATTAGGACCATAGGTGAGAGTCTTTACCATACACTTGGTGACACCTGGACACCTGAACTGAATCCATGCAAGAAAAGTAAACCAGATTCCTCACTTACCTAGTGACAGCTCTAGCCACCTACAGACAAGATGTGAGAGCTTCAAAGGTGTCAATAATTAAAGTAGCTAACACAACCAACCTATTTGGGCATAGCAAAACAAAACAAGAAGCAAAGATGCAGTAAGCAAACATAAAATAAATAAATATAACACTTACTGATGGTTCGGAGACAACAGTTAAAATCAAATCACATAAAGAGGCAGACCATGTTGCCTTTAGGAAGAAACCAAAACAAAGACCTGTAAAACCTTCCAAAGGAAGAGAAAGTCTTGGAATTACTGGAGGAAGAATTCAAAAGATTAATGTACAGAGCTCTTTGAGAGATCAGAAAGGAGATAAGGCAAAACGCAGACCAAGCCAAGAAACACACAGACAAAGCAACAGAGGAACTTAAGAAGGTTATACAAGAGCATAATGACAAATTTTACAAGCTACAAGAATCCATAGAGAGAGAGAAAATAGAAGTCCAAAAGATTAACAATAATATTTCAGAATTAGACAACTCAGTAGAAAGTCATAAGAGCAGAACTGAGGCAATGGAAGTCAGAATTAGTGAGATTGAAGATAAGTCATTTGACACCAATTTATTTGAGGAAAAATCAGATAAAAGAATTTTAAAAAATGAATACAGCCTAAGAACTATGTGGGACTCTATCAAGAGGAATAACCTGCAAGTGATGGGAGTACCAGAACTGGGGGGGGGGGGGGGGGATAACAGAAAATACAGGGAGAATTGTTGAAGATTTATTGGCTGAAAACTTCCCTGATATCATGAAAGATGAAAGGATATCTGTCTAAGATGGTCATCGAACCTCACACACGGTAGATCCCAAAAGAAAGTCACCAAGACATAATCAAACTTGCCAAAACCAAAGATAAAGAAAGAATTTTAAGAGCAGCTGGGAATAAAAAAAATCATCAACAAAGGAGAGTCAATAAGACTAAGCTCTGACTACTCAGCAGAAATCATGCAGGCAAGAAGGGAATGGGATGACATATATAAAGTTTTGAAGGAAAAAAAATTGCTAGTCAAGAATTACATATCCAGCAAAACAGTCTCTTTGGTATGATGGTGAAATTAAGGCATTTCCACATAAATAGAAGTTAAGGGAATTTGTAGAAACCAAACCAAAATTACAAGAAATACTAAACAGAGTTCTCAGGTTAGAAAATCAATAAAAACAGAAAACAACCTAAGACTAGAATATAGGACAAAACAACCAGATATCAACCCACATAGGGAAGTCAAGAAAATAAATCAAAGCTAAAACACTGAAAATAGGGAAATAGAGATGTCAATATGTAAAAATGACAACACTGAAACAAAAGAGAGGGATTAAAAAAAACTGTAGTCACAGAATTTTCATGTGGAGAGGAAGTCAAGGAAATATCAAGAAATAGAAGATTGGTTTAAACTTAGAAAAATAGAGGTGAATATTAAGGTAACCACAAGGAAAACTAAAAATCCTACACATCAAAATAAAAAACAAGAAAAACATAAAGACTTAGCAAATACAAAATCAACAACAATGAAAAAGATGAAAAGAAAATACATAAAGAAAAATGGCTCAGCACAGAAAATTAAGTGGAACAAAGAAACTGTCAATAACACACACAAAAAAAGACATCAAAATGACTGCACTAAACCCATACCTATCAATAATTACACAGAATGTAAATGGACTAAATGCACCAATAAAGAGACAGAGAGTGGCAGAATGGATTAAAAAACACATTCCATCTATATACTGCCTACAAGAGACACACCTTAGACTCTAAGACACAAACAAACTAAAACTCAAAAGATGGAAAAATATATACATAAAGCATACAACAATCAACAAAGAGCAGAAGTGGCAATACTAATCTCTGACAAAATAGACTTTAAAGCAAAATCCACCACAAAGGATAAGGAAGGACACTGCATAATGATTAAAGGGTCAATACACCAGGGAGACATAACCGTAATAAATATTTACGCACCCAACGACAAGGCTCCAAAATACATAAAACAAACTCTAGCAGCTTTGAAAAGAGAAATAGCTCTGCAATAATAGTAGGAGGCTTCAACACTCAACTTTCGGAGGACGGAATATTCAGAAAGGAGCTCATTAAAGACACAAAGATCTAAGTGCCACAATCAACCAACTTGATCTCATAGACATATACAGAACACTCCACCCAACAGCAGCCAAGTATACTTTCTTTTCCATCACACATGGAACATTGTCCAGAATAGACCACATATTAGGCCACAAAGCAAGGTATAATGGAATCCAAAACATTGAAATATTACAAAGCATCTTTTCTGACCATAAAGCCATAAAAGTAGTAATCAATAACAGAAAAAACAAGAAAAAAAAATGGAAACTGAACAACACCTTGCTTAAAAACTACCAGGTGAGAAAAGAAATCAAGGATGGAATAAAGAAATTCACAGAATCAAATGAAAACGAAAACACATCCTACCATAACCTTTGGAACGCAGCAAAAGCGGTGCTCAGAGATCAATTTATAGCAATAAATGAACACATCCAAAAAGAAGAAAGGGCCAAAATCAAAACCCTACAACTCAAACAAATAGAAAGAGAGCAGCAAAAGGAACCCAGGGGCACCAGAAGAAAGGAAATAAAAAATTAGAGCAGAAATAAATGAAATAGGATATAGAAGAACAATTGAAAGATTTAACGAGACCAAAAGCTGGTTCTTTGAAAAGATCAACAAAATCAATAAACCACTGGCCAAACTGACGAAAGAAAAACTTGAAAGGAAGCAAATAACCCGCATAAGAAACGAGATAGGTGGTATCACAACAGATCCAACTGAAATTAAAAGAATCATAACCAAATACTATGGAAAATTATATTTGAAAACCTAGAGGAAATGGACAAATTTCTAGAAACACACTACCTACCTAAACTAACACGAATTGAGGTTAAAAAAAAAATTAAATAAACCTGTAACAAAAGAAGAGATTGAAGAGGTAATTTAAAAAATCTCAACAAAAAGAAAGCACTGGCCCTGACAGCTTCACTGGAGAATTCTACCAAACTTCAGAGAAGAGTTAATACCACTACTACTAATGGTATTTCAGAGCATAGAAAAGGACGGAATATTCCTGAACTCATTCCATGAAGCCGGCATAACCCTGATACCAAAACCAAGTAAAGACACCACAAAAAAAGAGAATTACACACCTATACCCCTCGTGAACATAGATGTAAAAATCTTCAACAAAATGCTAACCAATAGAATTCAACAATATATCAAAAAAATAATTCACCATGACAAAGTGGGGTTCATACAGGTATGCAGGAATGGTTCAATGTTAGAAAAACAACTAATGTAATCAATCATATAAATAAAAGACAAGAATCGCATGATTTTATCAAGCGATGCTGAAAAGGCATTTGACAAAGTCCAACACCCATTCATGATAAAAACTCTCAGCAAAATATGAATAAAAAGGAAATTCCCAAACATAACAAAGGGCATTTACACAAAGCCAACAGCCAACATCATCCTAAATGGAGAGAGTCTGAAAGCATTCCCCCTGAGATCAGGAACCAGAAAGGAACCAGACTCTAATTCAACATTGTGTTGGAGGTCCTAGCCAAAACAATAAGGCAAGAAAAAGAAACAGAAGGCATCCAAATTGGTAAGGAAGAAGTAAAAGTATCTCTATTTACAGATGATATGATCTCATACACGGAAAACCCCCAAGAACTCACAAGAAAACTGCTGGACCTAATGTAAGATTTCAGCAAAGTATCAGGATACAAGATAAACATAAAAAAGCAGTTGGATTCCTCTACACAAACAAAGAGAACTTCGAAGAGGAAATCATCAAATCGATACCATTTACAATAGCTCCCAACAAGATAAAATACTTAGGAATAAATCGAACCAGAGAGCAAAAAACCCATACAAAAACACTACAAGACAGTACTGCAAGAAACCAAAAGAGACCTACATAAGTGGAAAAACATACCTTGCTCATAGATGGGAAGACTCAACGTGGTGAAAATGTCAGTTCTACCCAAAGCAATCTGCAGATACAATGCAATTCCCATCCAAATTCCAACATTAAAGAGATGGAGAAACAAATCACCAACTTCCTGTGGAAAGGGAAGAGGCCCCAGATAAGTAAAACATTACTGAGGAAGAACAAAGTGGGAAGCCTCACACTACCCAATTTTAGAACCTATTATACCGCCACACGAGTCAAACAGCCTGGAACTGGTATATCATATACATAGATTGGTGGAATAGAATTGAGAATCCAGATGTAAATTCATCCACCTATGAGCTGCTGATATTTGACAAAGGCCCAAAGTCAGTTAAATGGGGAAAAGATAGTCTGTTTAACAAATGGTGCTGGCATAACTAGACATCCATCTGTAAAAAAATGAAACAAGACCCATACCTCACACCATGGAGTTGGCTCCAACTCATAGAGACTTTATAAATAATAAAACAAAGCATTGTCAGTCCTGTGCCATCCTACAATCGTTGCTATATTTGAGCCCATTGTTGCAACCACTGTGTCAATCCATTTCATTGGAGGTCTCTCTTTTTCTTTGCTGACCCTCTACTTTACCAAGCATGATGTCTTTCTCCAGTGATTGCTCCCTTCTGATGACATGTCCAAAGTAAGCAAGATGAAGTCTCTCCATCCTCTCTTGTAAGGAGCATACTGGCTGTACTTCCTCCAAAACTAATTTGTTCATTCTTCAGGAACTGCATGGTTTATTCAATGTGCTTCACCAACACCACAATTCAAATGCGTCAATTCTTCTTCAGCCTTCCTTTTTCATTGTCCAGCTTTCCAATTCATATGAGGTGATTCAAAATATCATGGCTTGGGTCTATAACTTCTAGAGCTCTTAAACCAATGTTCTAGAAGCTAACTGTCCTCACTTCCCATTTTTGCCTATAACAAGCTACTAACCTTGGGTCAGTTACGTATTACAAAAATACTTTCCTATTAATATCCTGTCTTTTCACTTTCTTCTTCATGCATTTATATGAAAAAAGAACATAACTGATGCAGCTGGTTTTATTAATCCTTTCTGGAACAATAAGTGCCTTTTGTTTAAGGAATAATTCCCATCATCAGGTTTAAATAGTCTTCCGTATTTTATTCTAAGAGGTTTGCACTTTTGGCTTTCAGAAATAAGCCTTTAGTCTAGTCAAAATTATTTTATATGTATAGCATATATGGATTAAGGTAAAAATTTATTTTCATTTTTTTCCAACATGATAACTAGTTGTTAGCATTTTTTTCCCCTTGATCTATAATACCACCTCTGTTGCATATCAAGATGTCATATGAGCGTGTTCTGTGTATGGGCTCTCAATTTTTATTCGTGCGTCAATTTGTCTAGTCAAGCAAGAATACCACACTGTATTATGTACTGTAACTGTAAAAGTCATAGACAGTTTTAGCCAGATTCATTCCTTCTCATTTTTGTGCTATTTAATATTTATCACTTTTGAATTACACTTCTGTTTATTGATGGTGTACAGAAATTCAACTAAATTTTTATGTCTTATAGCCAGCCACATTGAAAAAAAAATGTGTAAAAACTTTATTAAAAAAATATAAAACTTTTTTTAAAAGACATTATGGAATAATTAAATAACTAAGAATTATAAGATGACAGTGGACAGAAAAACTCACTATCATAAAGATGCATGTTATCCACAAATTAAGCTACAGATTCAATACAAATTAAATAAAGATACCAATACAGATTTTTTAATACAGGCAGTTAATCATTTTTCTCTTGTTCCTAATTTTACATAGAATGTTTCTGTTTTTCCCTAATAATTATGGATTTTAAATAACATTAAAGGAATTAGAAACACTCATGTTAAGAATGTTTCCTTCTATTCCTAGTTTGAAAAATGTCAATCATATATGGGTGTTGGAATTGCTCAAATATCTTTTCCATCTTTTGACAAAATTGTATGTTTGTTCTCTTTTAATCTGTTAATGTAGTGAAGTTAATTTATAAATCAATTCAGAAAATAAAACACTATTGAACTTGTAAGTGGAAAACACAATTTATCAAGGATGTATTATCTCACTATGATATGGTGGCATAGTGGTTAAGAGTTACAGCTTCTAACCAAGAGGTCAGCAGTTCATATCCACCAGGAGCTCCTTGGAAATTCTATGGGGCAGTTCTACTCTGTCCTATAGGGTCGCTATGAGTTGGAATTGACTTGACAGCAACAGGTGCATGTGTGTGTATGCGTAGCTGAATTTAGTTTGCTGATAATTTTGCTCAGAATTTGTACATAAGCATTTTTGAGTAAGATGGCCTATGATTTTCTTTTCTCATGGTGCCCTTGTGGTCTTGGCAATAAGATTATGGTAGCTTCCTATAATGCCCTGGGGAAATATTCCTTTATTTGTCTATTCTTTGGAAGATGTATGGTATTAGAACTACCTGTTCCTTGAAAAATTGGTAGAATTCTTCAGTGGAACAATTTGCAACTAATTTTTTGTTCTTTGTAGGAAGAATTTAGACTGTTTAATTTCTTTAATAGTTACATAAATATTCATGCTTTCTATTTCTTCTGGAGTAAGTTTTAGTAAATTATGTTTTTCTAAGCATTTGAATATTTCATTGACGTTTTAAAATTATTAACGCGAAGCTGCCCATAGTATTTTCTTATTAACTTTTTAAATCTCTTCTGTACCTGTAATTATGACCTTTTTTTTTTTTAATTTCTAATGTTGGATATTTGTACCATCACTTTTTTTCTTGCTCAGTCTCACCAAAGATCTATTTTATTAATATTTTCAAAGAATAACTTCTTGTTTTATCATTCCCATTACTTTAGCTTTGATTTCTTCTTCTTCTCCTCCTCCTCCTCCTCCTCCTCCTCCTTCTCCTTAATTTCTACTCCTACTGTGGAGTTCTGGTGGTGCAGTGGTTAAGAGCTTGGCTGCTAACCAAAAGATTGTTGGTTCAAATCCACCAGCCAATAGTTGAAAACCCTATAGAGCAGTTCTTCTCTGTCCTATAGGTCTGCTATGAGTCAGAATGGACTTGATGGCAACAGGTTTGTTTGTTTGTTTCTACTCCTACTGTAACTACAGTCTTCCTTCGTTATCTTGGGTATATTCTGTTGTCCTTTTATTCTGTTCTTGAGAGGGATACTTAGGTCATTAGTTTTAAGATCTTCTTTCACAGCAGTAAAAGCCACACTAATAACAATCACAGATATTTTTATGTTTCTATAGTTGCAGACATCTCAATATATCATTTATATGCATAGCTACTTCAAAATTATGATCGTTATTAGATCCATCACTAAACCAAAAAACCAAACCCATAGCTGTTGAGTCTACTCCAACTCACAGTGACCCTATAGTACACTGTAAAACTGCCCCATAGGGATCCCAGGGAGTGACTGGTGGATTTGAACTAGTTGACGTTTTGGTTAGCAGTCCAGCTCTTAACCACTGTGCCACTAGGGCTTCGATCCACCACTAGATCTTATTATTTAATAAATTAATAAAGAAGGACATATGCTACTATATCACAATATTTTTAATATTTTGGTAAGTCTATTTCTATATACAGTAAAATCTGCAAAAGCTGGAACCTGTGTAAGGTGGGAATCTGACAGCAAAAGAAAATTCAAATATTTTCCACTAAAATGAGTGGTAGAAAAGTGGCAAGACTGCACACTTTCAAAGGCAGAAAACTCACAAAACCTAGAAAAACAAGGCAGTCTCATCAAGTTCTGGCTTTCACAGGTTTTGCCGTAATTGGTTTTGTTTGTACTTTTATGTATTTTCTTTCATAAATTTAAAATATGTAAAGGAGTCCATAGGCTTTACCAGATTGCCATAGAGAAAGAGGAAAAAAAGTTAAACCCTCCTTGGTAGAGCTTAATTTAATATCCTCAGGTTTAGCTTCCTCACCTTGCCAGGGACCCAAATCTCTCAACACGAGTACCTATATAGGTGTTTTCTTTCAGGTAACTCCACCTTACCATTCCCTGGTTTGCTTTCTTTTTTACAATTTTCACTTCTCTGATGTGTTTTCAGTTCATCGAGTTTTATTTTTGTTAGCTTATTATTATCCTCAGCAATTTTTCTTACCTTCTAGCAAATCTACCAACAGATTAAATATTGTATTTGTGGTAATTTATCAAGGACCTCCTTGTATTTTAGCAGAAGGACCCTCAGACTATGTAGCCAATTATCCTTCTGGAAATAGAAGTCTTGGCCAGGATTTCACAACTTCTGCTTCGACAAGATTGAGAGAACTAGCTACCATAATTTATCCCTTGAAGAGCTATTTCCGCCAGTAAAGTCTTACATATCTTTCACATCTAGCCCTGAAACATTTTTTCCTAAGGGCAAAATTCAAAATTTGGATCTGGAAAACCAGTCCTCAGGTTTTAAGTATCTATTCCTGCCACCTTGTAGTGGTTAAGGGCTACCGCTGCTAACCAAAGGATTGGCACTTCGAATCTACTAGGTGCTCCTTGGAAGCTCTATGGGACAGTTCTTCTGTGTCCTATAGGGTCGCTATGAGTTGGAGTCAACTCTACAGCACTGGGTTTGGGTTTGGATTTTATTCCTGCCACCTATTTTGATAGGGACATATACAACCTTCTCTGATGAAATGGAATTTATGTGAACATCTCAGACAATCCATGAGGCAGCATGCCTTGACCCTCTACCCAAGCCAGTGAGCCAATTCTCTGCCATTTTCTCTGCTCCCTCAGCCCTCACAGCCCAGGCTTCAAAAAGCCTCTGAAGCTGGCATTGCCAATGAATTCTTCAACTTCAAGTGTTCCCTTAGAATCTCACTCAGGGACCAGAACAATTCTGACTATTTGTTTAAACCTGATGGTTTTCCCTCAGAATCTCACTTAGTGATCAGGAGAATTCTGTTTTATAAATCCTATAGCATTCATCCTGATTGATCAACTACTCCTTCTTTATCTTTCAAAGATTCCCAATCTCAATGCCATTTTGCTTAGATTTCTGACTAAAAGTGTGAAGACAATCCACTGGTAGAGGAATGCCTTTAATTCTTAAAAAAGTAAATTTTTTCCTTGAAAAAGTATATTTTGTTCCTTAAAATGTACATTTGGAGGTAGAGCCAACATGGCACCCTAGACAGATGTATCATGCTGTCCCTCTGCAGCGAGGATCCGAATACATAAAACTGATACAAATGTCAATCCTGGAACCCTAAGCGTCAAATGAAGAGAGAAAGAAATAGATCAAACACCAAATGGAAGAAGAAACTGAAGGAAAAAAGAAAATCAGGAGCAACACGGAGTGGAAGTTCCCTGTCAACTAAAACAGCACAGTGTCGCCACCTTGGAGCACAGCCATCAACAACCCTGAACAGTGAGTACAGGAAGGCAACTTCACAGTGCTCCCAACAAGGGACAGAGCACCCATCCCATACCCCACCTCTACCCCTTTCCACCGAGCTTCCACGTGCCACCTTGGCTAGAGAGGTACTAACTCACTGCCAGCCCGGGTCCCCTCCACCTCTACCTACCAGCTCCCACCATGACATTTTCCCCCTTTGCTCCTTCTCTTTCTCCCTCCCACCTACCCATGTACCCCACCTCTACCTCTTCCCACTAAGTCACACTGTGTCGCCATGGCCAGAGAGACACTGGCCCACCACCAGGCTGGATCCATGCTGCCCCCACCCACTGGCTCCTGCCATGCCATTTTTTCTTCTTTTTTCTCTTTCTTCCTTTTCTTTCTCTTTCCCACCTAGCCCCATACACCACCTCTACCCCTTCCTGTCAGGTCTGGTGAGGCTAGAGAGCTACCAGCCTACCACCAGCCTGTCTTCCCTGCCTCCACTGGCTCTGCATGTGCCCTTTTATTTTTTATTAATTTTTATTTCATTTTTTTTCTTTTCCTCCTTTTCTTTCTTCTTCTCACCTAGCTCTATAACCCACCTCTACCTATTCCTGCCAGACCATACCACACTGCATTGGTTAGAGAGACTCTGGCCCACCGCCACCTCAGGTCAACTGCATCCTCACCGGACAGCTTTCACCACACCTTTTTTTTTTCTATCTATCTCTTTTCTTTTGTTTGTTCCCCCCACCTAGCCCTGTACCCTACCCCTCTTCCCATTGGCCTTCACCAGGCAGCTGCAGCTACAACATCCCTGGCTCAGGCCCACTACTGTACCAGCTCTGCAATGCCCCTCCCCTCCTGCCACTCAACCAGTTGCTGAACCAAGAGAAGCAAGCCCATGTCACTGTCCATCCAACACCCATGCCCCTGTCCACCAAACACCCACGCCTATCTGGCAAGGCACTGTGAATACTCCCACACCTCTGGACGAACACTAGGAGGCAGACAATACCCGCCCAGCCTGCCCTCAGTTACCTTACCAAACCAGTGTACAGAGAAGCAGGCTCACTCTGCCTGCTGCTGCTGTGCCCTCCCAAACAAGGTGGTGAGAGCTATTGTCCCCACAGATGAGCAAGCAGCAAAGCACACCTGGCCGGCCTGCCCTGACATACCAAACCAAACAAAGAAGCAGGTCAAAACAAATGAACATACAATCAAGAAATAAAGAAAATAATACCTTAATGTCTAGAAGACAGCAGACAATAACAAAACACATAAAAAAGGAAAACAATATGGCTCCAGCAAGTGACCAAAATAAAGAATAAGATGACCTTCTGGTAGAAGAAAAGACAGCAAAACTACCTGATATGAAATTGAAAAGACAAATATTTAGGACTCTCCAAGAGATTAAGAAAGAGACCAATGAAAACACAGACAAAACCAAGGAAAAAAATAGATAAAATCATGGAAAATACAGACAAAACCAACAAAAACATAGCCAAATTAAGGAAAACACAGACAAAGCAATAGAAGAATTCAGGAAAATAATTTTTTAAAAAGCCAAAATAAATAAACAGTGAGAAATCATAAAAAACAGCAAATAGAAATACAAAAGATAAAAAATATTTCAGAAATGGACAACTCGACAGAAAGTTTTAGGAGCACATTGGAACCAATGGAAGACAGTCACCAAGACTGAAGACAAATCCATAGATGCCAATTTGTTTGAGAAAAAATCAGAGAAAAGAATGAAGAAAATCTAAGAATTATGTGGGACACAATCAAGAGGAAAAATTTGTGCATGATCAGAGTTCCAGAACATGGGGAGAAAATGGAAAATATGGAGAAGATTATTGAAAATTTGCTGGCAGAGAACTCTCCAAATATCATGAAAGTCGAAAAGCTGACCACTTAAGATGCTCAACAAACCCCATATAGGATAGACCCCAAAAGAAAGACACCAAGACATATCAGAATCACACTTGTCAAAACAAAATCAAAGAAAGAATCCTGAGAGAAGCCTGCAAAAAATGAAAAGTCTCTTACAAAGGGGAAGAAATAAGACCAAGTTTTGATTACTTGGCAGAAACTAAGCAGGCAAGAAGGCAATGGAATGACATATAAAAACTTGAAAGAAAAAACTGCCAAACAAGAACTATATATCCTGCAAAACTCACTCTCAAATATGATGGTGAAGTTAGACATTTTCAGATAAACAGAAATTAAGAGAATTTGTGAAAACCAAGTGAAAATTACAAGAAATAATAAAGGGAGTCCTTTGGTTAAAGAACCAACATCAGACAACAACTCCCATCTAGGACACAGGAGAACATTAGCCAGATACCAATCTGGGTAAAGAACTCTCAATAATAAAACTAAGCCAAAAGACTTAAAACAGGGAAACAGAGAAGTCGATCTGTAAATGATGACAACATCAAACCAATAAAAGGCGGAATAAATGGTGTAGGTATAGAATCTTCAAATGAAGAGGAAGTCAAGGTGATATCAAGTAATATAAGACTGATTCAAACTTGGGAAGATAAGGATAAATTTCAAAGTAACCACAAAGAAAGTTAACAAGCCTACTCATGAGAATAAAAAAGAAGAAAAACATAAAGTCTCAGTAAACACAAAATAACAAAAGAAAAAGCAAATCCACAAACAAAAGGAACTCAGCACAGGAGAGTAAGAGGAACAAAGACAACATCAGCACCACAAAAAGAAAAAAAAAAAAAAAAGACAATATGACAGCAATAAACTCATAACTACCGATAATCACACTGAATATAAATGGCTTAAATGTACCTATAAAAAGACAAAGAGTGGCAGAATGGATAAAAAAGCATGACTCATCCTTGTGCTGTCTACAAGAGACATGCCTTAGACACAAAGACATAAATACATTAAAAATCAAAGGAAATAAAAAAAAATAAACCAAGCAAACAGTAACCAAAAAATGGCAGGAATAACCATACTAATGTCAGTTAAAATAGACTTTAAGGCAAAATCAACCATAAAAGACAAGGAAGGACATTATATAACGATTAAAGGGACAATCCACCAAGAAAACATAAGCTTAATACATATCTTCATACCAACAACAGGGCTCCAAAATACATAAAACAAACTCCAACAGCACTGAAAAGAGAAATAGACAGTTCCACGATAATAGCAGGAGACTTCAACACATCACTCTCAGTAAAGGATAGAACATCTAGAAAGAAACTAAACAAAGATACCAAAACCCTTTGTCCTCGAGTTGATTCCGACTCATAGCAGCCCTATAGGACAGAGTAGAAGTGCCCCATAAGGTTTCTAAGAAGTGGCTGGTGTATTCAAACTGCCAACCTTTTGATTAGCAGTCAAGCTCTTTAACCACTGTGCCACCAGAGCTCCCAACAAAGATACAGAAGGCCTAAAGGCCAAAATCAACAAACTTGAGCTCGTAGACATATATAGAACACTTCAACAGCAGAAAGTATACATTCTTTTTTAATGCATATGAAACATTCTCCAGAATAGACCACATTTTAGGCCACAAAGTGACCCTCAATAAAATCCAAAACATCAAAATAATACAAAGCATTCTCTGTGATCACAATGCCATGAAAGTAGAAATCAGTAACAGGAAGAGTAAGGAAAAAAATCAAATACATGGAAACTGAATAACACCTTGTTTAAAAACTAATGTGTAATAGAAGAAATCAAAGAGGGAATTTAAAAAATGCCTAGAATTAAATGAGAAAGAAAACACACCACACCAAAACCTTTGGGGCACAGTAAAGGCAATGCTCAAAGGTCAATTTATAGCAATAAACACACCCATCAAAAAAGAGTGGGCCAAAATCAAAACATGAGCCCTACAACTCAAACAAATAGAAAGAGAGCAACAAAAGAAGATCACAGCCAACAGAATGAAAATAATAAAGGTTAGAGCAGAAATAAATGAAATAAAGAATAGAAAAACAATAGAAGAATCAGCAAGATGAAAAGTTGATTCTTTGAAAAGATCAACAAAATTGACAAACCACTGGCTAAACAGACAAAAGAAAAACAGGAAAGGAAGCAAATAACCCAAATAAGAAATGAGATGAGGGACATTTCAACAGACCCAAATGAAATAAATATTATCATAACAAAACACTACAAAAAATTTTACTCCAACAAATTTGAGAACCTAGAAGAAATGGACAATTTTTTAGAAACACAACACCTTCCTAAACCAACACAAACTGAAAAGATAGAAGAGGTAATGAAAAAAAAAAAAAATTCCCCTACCCCCCAAAAAAGCCCTGGTCTGGATGGCTTCATTGGAGAATTCTACCAAGCATTCAGAGAAGAGCTCACACCAGTACTGCTCAAATTATTTCAGAGCATAGAAAAGGAAGAAATACTCCTGAATTCATTCTATGAAGCCAGTATAACCCTGATACCAAAGCCAGGCAAAGACAGGACAAAAAAGAAAATTACAGATCAATACCTCTCATAAACATAAATGGAAAAATTCTAAATAAAATTTTAGCCAATAGAATTTAACATCAGATAAAAAAATAATACATCACAACTGAGTGGAATTCATATGCAGAAAAGGCCTTTGAGAGTATAACACCGATTCCTGATAAAAACTCTCAATAAAATAGGAATAGAAAGGAAATTCCTCAACATAATAAAGGGCATCTATCAAAACCAACAGACAACATCCTTCTCAATGGAGAGAGCCTGAAAGCGTTCCCCTGAGAAAGGGAACAAGACAAGGATGCATTTTATCATCACTCATTCTTAATATTGTGCTGGAAGTCCCAGTTAGAGCAATAAGGCAAGAAAAAGAAATAAAGGGCATACAAACTGGGAAGGAAGAAGTAAAACTATATCTATTTGCAGATGATATGAGCCTATACAGAGAGAACTCCACAGATTCCACAAGAAAACTATTACAACTAATAGAATGATTCAGCAGTGTAACAGGATACAAGATTGACATACAAAAATCAACTGCATTATGTGATTGTTAAGGTTGTATGTCAACTTGGCTGGGCCATGATTCTCAGTTGTTTGGCAGTTATAACATAGTTTGGCAATCGTATGATGATGTGGTTACTTCCATGATGAGATTTGATATAATGGGATCACCTCCACGATGGGATCTGGTGTGAATAGCCAATAAGGTGAAAGGGAGTTTCCTTGGGTGTGTGGCCTGCATCAAATATAAGTGGACTTTCTAGCAAGGCTCATGGGCTTTGGCTCACTCTAGACCCTGTAGCTGGTTCCTGTTCGTCTGACTACCTATTCGTGGGACTTGAGCTAGCAGCTTACCTGCCATCTTACCTGCCAATCTTGGGTTTGCCAGCCCCTGCAGCTACATGAATCAGGGGAAGCCTCTATCCTGACCCATGGACTTGGGACATTCCAGCCTCTACAGCCACCTGAGCCATTTCCTTGATGTATGCCTCTGTATAGAAGATGGAAGGAATACATAGAGTCACTACACCAAAAAGAATTAGCCAATGTTCAACCATTTCAGGAGGTAACATATGATCAGGAACCAATGGTACTGAAGTAATAGGTCCAAGCTGCACTGAAGACATTGGCAAAAAGCAAGGATCCGGGAATTGATGGGATACCAATTGAGATGTTTCAACAAATGGATGCAGTGCTGGAAGTGCTCACTCGTTTATGCCAAGAAATTTGGAAGAAAGCCGCCTGGCCAACTGACTCCAAGAGATTCATATTTATGCCTATTGCCAAAAAAGGTGATCCAACAGAATGCGGACATTATAGAACAATACTATTAATATCACATACAAGCAAAATTTTGCTGAAGATCATACAAAAGTGGTTGCGGCAGTATATCAACAGGGAACTGCTAGAAATTCAAGCTGAATTTAGAAGAGGACGTGGAACCAGGGATATCATTGCTGATGTCAGATGGATCCTGGCTGAAAGCAGAGAATACCAGAAAGATGTTTACCTGGGTTTTATTGACTATGCTAAGACATTTGACTGTGTGGGACATAACAAATTATGGGTAGCATTGCAGAAAATGGAAATTCCAGAACACTTAATTGTGCTCATCAGGAATCTGACGTGAACCAAGAAGCAGTTGTTTGAACAGAACAAGGGGAATTGTAGTGTTGGTGAAGAATATTGAATATACCATGGGCTGCCATAAGAACAAACAAATTTGTCTTGGAGGAAGTACAGCCAGAATGCTCCTTAGAAGCAAGGATGCTAAGACTACATCTCACATACTTTGGACATGTTATCAGGAGGGAAGAATCCCTGCAGAAGGACATCATGCTTGGTAAAGTAGAGGGTCAGTGAAAAAGAGGAAGACTATCAAGGAGATGGACTGACACAGTGGCTGCAACAATGGCTCAAGCATAGTAACAATTGGGAGGATGGTGCGGGACTGGACAGTGTTTCATTCTGTTGTGCATAGGGTGGCTATAAGTTGGAACCTACTCGACGGCACCTAACAACAACAACTGTATATATTTATACGCTTCACTGGTTTTGCTTCTCTAGGAAACCCAGTCTAAGACAAATTCCCATATACCAACAAAGAGAACTTCAAAAAAGGAAATCAGGAAAACAATACCATTTAAAATGGCCCCTAAAAAGATAAAATACTAAGGAAAAAATCTAAATAGGGATGTAAAAGACCTATACAAACAAAACTACAAAACACTATTGCAAGAAACCAAAAAAGACCTACATACATGGAAAAACATACCATGCTCATGGATAGGAAGGCTCAACATTGTGAAAATGTCAATTCTACCCAAAGCAAACTATAGATACAACGCAATCCCTAACAAAATACCAACAGCATTCGTTAATGAGATGGAAAAACTAATCCCCAAATTTGTATGGAAAGGAAAAAGGCCCTGTATAGGCAAAGCATTACTGAAGGAAAAGAACAGAGTAGGCGGCATCACATTACCTAATCTCAGACCCTACTATACAGCCACAGCAGTCAAAACAGCCTGTTTACTGGTATAACAACAGACACATAGATGAATGGAACAGAATCGAGAACCCAGATGTAAATCCGTTAAATTGGTAAAACCCAGTCTTTTTAACAAATGGTGCTGGCAAAGCTGAATGTCCATCTGTAAAAAAATGAAACAGGATCCATACCTCATACCATACACAAAAACTAACTCAAAATGGATCAAAGACCTAAATATAAAACCTAAAACAATAAAGATCATAGAATGAAAAATAAGGACAACACTGCACCCATTGCCATTGCCATCAAGTCCATTTCAACTTACAGTGATCCTATAGGACAGAGTAGAACTGCCCCAAAGGGTTTCCAAGGAGCGGCTGGTGGATTCAAACTGCTGACATTTTGGTTAGCAGCCAAGCTCTTAACCACTATGCATCCAGGGCTCCATCAGGGGCCCCATCAAGGGCCCTAATACACGGCATAAATGTAATACAAACCATAAGTAACAATGCACAAACACCAGAAGAGAAACCAGATAACTGGGAATTCCTAAAAATTAAACACTTATGTTCATCAAAAGATTTCAACAAAAGAGTAAAAAGAGAACCTACGGGCCGGGAAAAAAATTTTGGCTGTGATATATTTGACAAGGATCTAATCTCTACAATCTAATCTCTACTTCAACATCTCAACAACAAAAAGACAAATAATTCAATGAAAAAATGGCCAAAGGAAATGAACAGACACTTCACCAAAGAAGACATTCAGGCGGCTGACAGACACATGAAGAAATGCTCGGAATCATTAGCCATTAGAGAAATGCAAATCAAAATTACAATGAGATACCATTTTACCCCAACATTACTGGCACTAATAAAGAAAAAAAAAAACAAAATAACAAATGTTGAAGAAGTTACAGGGAGATTGGAGCTCTCATGCACTGCTGGTGGGAATATAAAATGGCACAACCACTGTGGAAAATGTTACAGCACCTCCTTAAAAAGCTAGAAACAGAACTACCATACAATCCAGCAATCTCTCTCCTAGGAATATATTCTAGAGAAATAAAAGCCATCACACAAATACACATATGCACATCCACGTTTACTGCAGCATTATTCACAATAGCAAAAAGGTGCAAACAACCTAAGTGCCTATCAACAGATGAATGAATAAACAAATTATGCTACATACACACAAAGGAATGCTCCAGAATGATAAAGAAAATGAAGAATTTGCGAAGCATCTCACAACATGGATGAATCTGAAGGGCATTATGCTGAGTGAAATAAGTCAATCATGAAAGGACAAATACTGTATGAGACCACTACTATAAAAACTCACAAAAAGGTTTATACACAGAAAAAAAATAACCTTTCATGGTTTTGAGCGAGGTGGCACATTCAAACACTTGAGGGGCTGAGTTAATGGGGCTGCGGGCTGGAGACCATGATCTCGGGGGACATGTAGGTCAATTGGCATAACACAGTTCATAAAGAAAATGTTCTATATCCTACTTTGGTGAGTAGCACCTGAAGTCCTAAAAGCTTGTGATCAGCTGAGATACATCTATTCCTCACATCGCACTCAGAGAAAATGAGAAAAACGAAAGACACAAGGAAAATATTAGTCCAAAGGACAAATGGGTCACATGAATCACAGCCTCCACCAGCCTGAGCCCTAAAGAACTAGATGGTGCCTAGCTACCAGCACTAACTGCTCTGACAGGGATCACAACAGAGCGTTTTGGGCAGAGCTGGAGAAAAATGTGTAGAATAAAATTCAAATTCGCAAAAAAAGACCAGGCTTACTGGAGAAACCCCCAAGACTATGGCCCCTGGACACCCTGCTAACTCAAACCTGAAGCTACTCCCCAAGTCCACCTTTCAGCCAAATATTAGACAGGCCTGTAAAACAAATGAGAACACATATGTGGAACGTGCCTCTTAGTTCAATCTAGTGCACTAGAGCAAGTGGGCAATAGCTGCCCAAAAGCAAAGAAAGGCAGGAAGGGACAGGAAAACTGGATGCATGGACAATGAGAATCCATGGTGGAAGGGGAAAGGGGGAAAGTGATGACACGTTGTGGGCATTGCAACTAATGTCATAAAACAATTTGTGTATACAATTTTTGAATGAAAAACTAATTTGTAGGGTAAACACAATAACATTTTTAAAACAGTATATTCTCTCTCCTCTCCAGATAGATAAATATTTATATATGTATATATGTGTGTATATATATCTATATCTCTATCTATCTATCTATATATTCATATATAAATACACCCACTTCTCACTTATCAACATGGTTAGGTTCCAAAGACCAGGTCATTAGGCAAAAATCAGTGTTATACAAAAATGGAGGATGACCACATCAGATCACAAAATGGAGGATGATTACATCACAGCAAAGTTACAACATTACATAA
This sequence comes from Elephas maximus indicus, assembly GCF_024166365.1. Classification (NCBI taxonomy): domain Eukaryota; kingdom Metazoa; phylum Chordata; class Mammalia; order Proboscidea; family Elephantidae; genus Elephas; species Elephas maximus. The sequence continues at coordinate 13,553,770 of NC_064826.1, forward strand.
CTGCCAAACCACTGGGAATCATGGCTCAGCCAAGTTAGACACAAAACCTTAACCATCACAGCCAGTATTACTCTTGCCTTGCACCCGGGTGTTCGTTACTGCCAGACATAAGCCATAAATGCGTGAAAGATACCGGTGGTAGACTTTCTACTATTGTCATAAATATGAAATGTCAGATAACTAGATAGTTGATAAATGAGTAGTAGATGTATATGTATTTTTTGTTTGTTGCCCTTCAGTAAGTTTTGACTCATGGTGGCCCCATATATTACAGAGTAGAATTGTTCCAGAGGATTTTCTTGCTTATAATCGTCATGAAAGCAGATCACCAGGTCTTTTCTTCCTCAGTATGACTGGGTGACCCACTTCAAACTGCCAGCCTTTAGGTTAGCAGCTAAGCACAAATCATTTGTGCTAACTAGGGACTTTATACATTATACATATATTATGGGTGTATATATGAGTGTATGTATTTTACACAAACATTGTATATACAAGGATATCATTTATTTTGTTCATATATATTAAAACTACACCCTGAATACTATTGAGGCTAATGAGCGTAGCAATGTTTAAGTCAAAATTTAGTTTTATTTTGTTTGCTTTCAAATAACTCTGCATTTGTTTGCTCTAATTTTTATTTTCCCAGCTGCACATAAGCAAGTTCACCTCACTACGCCTTCATCAGCGTTAGCTATTATGAGTGTATTTAGACTTTCCCAGTCTGGTTGGAAAACATTTTCTTGCTTAACTTACGTGTCTTTGACAAGTGATGTTGAATATTTTATACATGTTCCTAGAAGAGTTAAGTCTGTTACTCTAAAATGACCTCATTTTCCTTTCAAAATCCATGTTATTTTCAAAATTGGGACTGGTTGTGGTCCCTATAATAATTAACTACCTGTTTTCTTATAGTCTTTTTGGATGTACTCTGTTATTGTTGTTGTATGCCATTGAGTTAATTCCAATGCATAGTGACCATGTGTGACAGAGTAGGACTGCCCCATAGGGTTTCCTAGGCTATAATCTTTCAAGAACAGAACACAAGGTCTTTTCTTCCACAGAACTGCTGGTGGATTTGAACTGCCAACCTTTCAGTTAGTAGCTGAGGATCTAAACATTGGGCCATCAGAGCTCCTTGGATATACTCTAAGGAATGATTACTTTCAAAGACGATTACATCAAATCCTTATTGCCTTATTGCTCAAATTAATACATAATTTTTGACTCATTTGCTTTAATTAACAAGGGATTAAATTAAATAAATACAATAATTTGAGTTACCCGAATAATGGCATCAGCCTTTTGGAGGTATAAATACAGCCTTAGGATATTTTTGTAAGATTCCCAAGAAGTCTTTTGATTCAGTCCCAGTTTCAAATGTTTATAGATATTTGGAGAAAAAAAAGATCATTAGAGACAGTCAAATCCAAGCTTCTTATTTTATAAATCTGGCAACTGAGACCTAGAAGGGAAGGCTAGTTTATCAACATCACAGAGGAACTTACTGGTAAATTTAGGATTACAGCTCAGGTGTTCTGGATATTTTTCTACTGATTTATGACTGTTTTGCCACTTTACCAACATTTCCATATTGGGAATAGGAATTATGACAAATGATACAATTTATATATTCCAATAGACATCTGAATGTAAACTCCAGAAGAATACCAAATTTTCCATGACCAAGAAATACCAATCTGTTTTGGGAGGGGGTGATGTTTATGGTGAGTATAGTGTTTTATCCATATTCAGTTTGTCTTTTGTTTGATAGCTTCAAACTACCGAAGAGCAATTAGGACAAATTTCTTTTAGGAAACCTGTTAGATAGCCAGCCTGATATAATGATGTTTCTAGTATTTCTTATTGTCCTTTTTTTTTTTTTTTTAAATACTTCAGTGTCACTACAAGAAAAAAGAGTTTGCTGGAATTGATGAGTTAATGAGTGACTTTGTCCTACACAGCATCAAACTGAACACAGGACTCAGTCCGTCTATCAGTTTCTACCCCCAAATCTAACCCATACAAAGAGTTTGGGTGTATTGTAGAATTTGTTGAGAAATTGGGTTCTATAGCAAATCCAAATTTCTGTGTAGGAGATTATGACCAGCAGTCAAGCTGGAAGAAGAGGCGAGTGGGAGACATGTTTGGAAGAGGACTTTGCATACAAACTCACTATTTTGGCTTAGATCATGGTTTTCTTTGAGGGACCAGGGAGCCATCTGAATGGACGAAGTTTCTTTTCACAAAAGAACTATCTGATCAATCAGCTCTCAAGTGTTCCTTTTGGTCCTTACTGACACAACATCCAGTTTGCATCTTCCTATGACTTCTTTCTCCTCCACCTTTCTCTTACACCCCCTCAGTTCTCACCTCCCTTTGTGGACAGAGAGAAAAAAAAAATCCCTCTAGCAGATCTGTCCTCTTCTATGAAGACTTGGCACCAGCACGTCTTCTATAAACACTCTTTTAGATAAAATTCTAAACTCAGACTGTTACTGTTAGGTGCCTTCAAGTCAATTCCTACTCATAGGGACACTATGTACAACAGAACGAAATAATGCCCGGTCCTGTGACATCTTTACAATCATTGTTATGCAACCACTGTGTCAATCTATCTCACTGAGGATCTCCCTCTTTTTTGCTGACCCTCTATTTTACCAAGCATGGTGGTCCTTCTCTAGGGACTGATCCCTCCTGATAACATGTCCAAAGAATGTGAGACAAAGTCTCGCCATGCTTCTAACAAGCATTCTGGCTGTGTATCTTCCAAGACAGATTTGCTTGTGCTTCTGGCCAAACCAAAACCAAACCCATTGCCATCGAGTCAATTCTGACTCATACAGACCCTATAGAACATAGGAGAACTGCCCCATAGAGTTTCCAAGGAGCATCTAATGGATTCAAACTGCTGACCTTTTAGTTAGCAGACATAGCTCTTAACTACTATGCCACCAGGGTTTCCTTTCTTCTGGCAGTCCATGGTATATTCACTATTCTATGTCAGCGCCCTAATTCAAAGGCATCAATTCTTCTCCAGTCTTCCTTATTCAATGTCCAGCTTTCACATGCATACGAGGCGATTGAAAACACCATGGCTTGGGTCAGGTGCACCTTAGTCTTTAAAGAGACATATTTGCTTTTGAACACTTTAAAGAGGTCTTTTGCAGAAGATTCACCCAATGCAATGCGTCATTTGATTTCTTGACTGCTGCTTCCACGGGCATTGGTTGTAAACACAGATAGTTCCCACTATAGGAGAAATTCTAATCCCAGCTCTTTAAGAAATCACATTTTTTTCAACTTTGTTGTTATTTGCTATTGAGTCAATTCTGACTCATGGCAACCGCATGTGTATCAGAGTAGAACGATGCCCCATAGGGTTTTCAGTGGCTGATTTTTCAGAAGTAGATCTCCAGGCTTTTATTCTGAAGCACCTTTTGGTGTACTTGAACCTCTAACTTTTCAGCTAGTAGTCAAGTGCCTGATCATTTGCACCACCCTGTTATACCATAAACAGAGTGTCAGCTAAGAAGATTTAATATAGACATAGTTTACTGTAGCACTTATTTCACACTCTCTCAATTCTGGTTGCCTTTCTCTACTTCCTTAAGTTCATTTCATCCATGGCCAAGTACTTCCCTCTCTGGGGAAGTGGACTCTCTTCCGCTAATTCTACCTCCTTCTCATCTGTTCTTAAGCACAGTTTCTACAGCCCTTATCTCCATTGAAGAGGTGGAAATTCTTTCTGCCAGTGTCCCATCGTAGCCTAAAATGTTGACACTCCTTGCTAGATGTCCTAAATAAAGGAATATAATAATCCCAACTTCTACAGAATTCTGAAAGCTTGCTCTTCTCTTCCTTTATTCATGGTCCTCAATTTTTAATCTAAACACCTAAATACCTATTACAGTTCTATTCCAGTGCTTTGGGTGAAAATGTTTCAGTCTCCCATTTACTTGCTACCATTAGCACATAGTCACAGTTATTTAAAACTTCTACATTGAAAACATCACAGTGAAACACTTTTTTCTCCATCAAAGAGATGCCAGTCAAACAGCGAGAAGAAGAGAAATTTCTTTAACAATGTGCATGTCTTTGTAATGGTTTTATATGGTCTCATCCAAAATCAAGATGGAAGATCCACATTTTTATAAAGAAATAGTTAATATTCATTCCAGCTATGGTATTCCCTCCCAGTCTCCCTCTGGCCTGCTTTTCAATCCATGTCTAAAACCGTTTTGTAATAAGTGAATTTAATCACACCTGGAGAAAGGTTTCTGTGGTGCTGTTAAGTATCATGGTGGGTTAATCAGCATTTGTATACCTCTCTCAAGGACCCCTGCTTCGGTACTGTACTTCCAAATAAATTGCTTCAGGAGTCTTCAGACCCATCACATCATTTGATTATGCCACTCTGTTGTGAAAATCATTTTCATTTATACATGTCTTAAATCAGGCACTGTTCTCATGAAATATTATTTCTCTATTCAAATGTCCTCTTTCTGTCTCTTAATTCCACTATCTGGCTAGCCAAAGGAGGAATTTAATTCAGAGGGAGACAGATAAGTTAGTTTTAAAAAAAGTACTGAAAAAGTAAGCATCCTGGTTCAAAACCTAATAGAAAGACATTAAGCATCAGCCCTCTATCGTCCTATCTCTGGAAGCTTCCATGACATAAGTAGTCACACTGTTCTCAAGCCTTCCTCTCTGTAGCAAAAATGAGCATATCTGTAGGGTCCCTTTAAATTCATGAGAAGAGAGATACTACGTATAACAAGAAATGACAACCAGGTGCTCTCCACCTGGCTTTTCTCAGCCAGGTTTGAGACATGTCTTCCCTGGTGTTCCTGGTATATGTAGACCTGGGACCACAGCACAACCAGCTGGGGCCAGTGCTACCATCTGTAGCAGAGCTGGTCTCACATCACCAGCTCTACTTTCTTCCTCACTCCAGGAAAGGCAGGAAAGAGAGGACGAACAAAAGCTCAGAAGCGCATGAACTTGATCACCAGGTGCTTCACAACCTAGTTAGCATCCACAGAGTAGGAAAGTAGGAAACGGCATTACGTTTTGCAATGGACATTTGACGGGAAACACCTCTTAGGTGCTGATAGTGCTGCAGGCACCCTGTGAATGGAGCAGGCATGATATGGATGGATAAAAAGTCATAGGGCCAAGCCGAGTTGAAAAGAACTATATGGATTGACCACTTCCTGGGATTCTCCAGTTAAAAGTTTTTTCTCCAGTTCTCAAATTATTGAAAATATCACTGACTTTCTCCTTGTAAAGAGGTAGGGGACTCTTTTCCAAGAAAATGTTGGGAAACATTTTGCTGACCATTGATTTTTTTTTACATGCATAGAACCAAAACTAAACCCATTGTCATAGAGTTGACCCTATAGACCCATAGGGTTTCCAAGGCTATAATCTTTACAGGAGAAGACTGTCACATCTGTCTCTTCCAGAGCAACTGGTAGGTTTGAACAACTGACCTCTCAGCAGGCAAGCACGTTAACCACTGCATTATCAGGGATCCTTTTCTTTAAATACATAGTTGACCTCAATTCTATTAGAATAACTTGTATTTCCAAACTGCCATGTAAACACCTAACATCCAGTCCTTGTAAATTGGAACATTTCAGTTCAGTATAATGCTTAATATCACTAAGCTTGCTGTTACACATATTTTTGTTGTTTTTCAATTTTGTGATCACTTATTAGCCAGGGGCTAAGTAGGAAAAACAGATGCATTATCTTGAAAAGACAAGAACATGATTGACAAGCCAGAACTGGCCCCAAGCTAGTTCCAGTCAATTTCCTGAACAAAAAATCCATTCTCCATCTTTCTTGCCACATGAAACAGACCTAACTGATGGACTTTTACATAACCCAAAATCTGCAGAATCATTGTAAAGCAGAATTGAGATGTTTGCTCCATCAGGTCAGGCATGGGGCTAGAAGTCCTCCACTCAGGTAATCAAGGACAGTAGAGATGTCAAAGAAAGTCTTGATGGTACGAATTCTGACTTTCTTATGGTTCTTAGTTAATCAGCATGTTAACAGTTCTCTGTGGTTCTTCTGGTCTTCAAGAATCCTCACCACATTTGGTTTTGTTATTAACCTTCTTTCTATATCCGTTGGAGTGTACGTGTGTATGTGTGTGCTCATGTGTGTGTACATATATACATGTAATATGACCTTAACTGCTGTGAACACCTTAATGTGCATGGCACTTCAATCCTATCAATTAACTAGAAATAATCAAATCTTTCTTTAGACATTAATAGAATTTGCATCCATTTATTGTAAGTTAAATAATCATACCAATACATTTTTCACACAGAATGTTTATTCTCTAAACTAAGTATTTGGCTGCTGTCTTAGGAAACCTTTAAAATGTCCACCTGTATCTAGTTTTAAAAAAGTCAAACCAAACCAGTTGCCATTAAGTCAATTCTGTCTCATGTGTACAGGGTATAACTGCACTCCATAGGGTTTTCAAAGCTGAGGCCTTTTGGAAGCAGATTGCCAGAACTTTCTCCCAAGGCACCTCTGGGTGGGTTTGAATCACCAACTTTTCACTTAGTAGTCGAACGCTTAAACATTTGTACTATACAGGGACTCTTACATCTAAGCTATCCAAAAGAAAAAAAAAAACCAAACACATTGTCATCGAGTCAATTCCAACTCATAGCAACCCTATAGAACAAAGTAGAACTTCCCCATAGGGTTTCCAAGGACTGGCTGGTGGATTCAAACTGCTGACCTTTTGGTTAGCAGCCATGCTCTTAACTACAATAATTAAGCTAGTGGAACCCAAACCAAGACTCTAACAAATCTGACTAGTGAATATTAGTCTAAGTCATGCAACTTGTTTTTACAAACTTTTGAAAGTGGAAATGTGCAATCAGAAAGGTCTTATCTCCTAATGATTCCTGTTCTACCCCACAGTTACAGGCTGGTAGCAGCCCTTCCGTACACGTGAGCCATGTGGAGAAGAAGCCATAAACTCCCAAACCACCACCCTTCTGTCTGTGGGAATAGGTTCACAAGCCCTTCCTACTCCTTCTTCTAAGAGTTACCAAGGAAACTGTGTGGCACATAAATACCCTTGGTATTTGAGTGGTATTCCCTGAAGACCTATTCTTCCATTTGTTTTTAACTAGGTCTTTTTACTGATGCATAGTTAAGTAACAGAGCAAACTCTTATCAACTATTCCCTGAATTCATCGAAGATCTTTGCAACTGGAGAATGAACAAAGTCAATAACACAGGAAAATTTGATGCAAAGACAATCTAATAGCATAGCAGTGGTCCCTCCTTGCAGATAAACTGGCATTCAGGAAGGCCTGAGATCTGGTAATGCTTTTATGCTAAAGGTCTTAGCAGCTTCCTAAGAGATAAGTCATCCTCAGGAAGTTGTGCTCTAATAACAGAGCCTCAGAGCTCTCTCTTGCCATTCTCAAGGACACTTCACACCCTTTTTCTTCCTCCTTTCCCTAAGTTCTAGCTCTTTGAAGACCATACTCTAGAATAGGGGATGAGTTATTCACTCTCCATTTGACTGCACCCTGCATTGGGCAAGGGGAAGTTTTAGATCCTCAAGTTAAAGTAGGAACAGAATGAAAGAAATCCTTACTGTTGTCTGGGCTTCAAGTTGAGTATCTGAAAATCCATCAGACTCCATGTACTACAAAGACTAATCTACTACCAACATACCTCCTGCATCTTATCATATTAAGAGAATATTGATATCCTTACAGTTACAGCTCATTTAAAAAACATTCTTCTATCATACCCAGCCACCACCAGTCTATAGGTTGTCATACTGTGGTGGCTTGCATGTCACTATGATGGTGAAGCCTTTGCCACCAGTATTTCAAATACCAGCAGATTCACCTATGGTTGCCTGGTTTCAGCAGAGCTTTAAGACTAAGACAGACTAGTAAAAAAGGCCTGGTGATATACTTCTGAAAATTAGCCCATGGGTCACAACAGAATATTGTCCGATACAGTGTTGGAAGATGAGCCCCCTAGGTTGGAAGGCACTCAAAATACACAGTGGCAACAATGGGCTCGAGCACACCAACGAGCAAAAAGTGGATGTTCTTAATCCATCATGTATGTTTAGCACCAAAAACAATGCTTCCAGGATATAGTAGACTTGCAACAAATGGTTTTCAGTAAATTAGTAAATAAATTAATGAGTGTTGTATACCCTTCAATAGAATTAGTTTGAGAGTCTTTTTCCTCTATATTTTTCTGCCTAAAGTTTCTTTTAAAATTTAATCTTAAGTTGCATACCCTGCTCTCTGTCTGAAATGAAGGTACAAGTTTGATCCTTTTTGAATATTTTATCTTCACAAAATATTTCTTTTCATCCATCTAATCAATATTTATTCAGGGCCACATGGTACAAGCAGTAGGGTCTTTGGGTTCCCATCTTCTGAAAATCCAGCCAGTGAAAGATGTTCTCCCATTTCAGGTTAATCTCCTCTGTGATCATCAGCTACATTCTCAAGTTTGAAGAGAAATTATTCATATTAAAGGGATCAGAGGTAGCACAAGTAAGCGGACTATCCGTAGAGTCCCTAATCTCAGCAAATAGCATTACAAAGGTGGACAGTGAAAAACAAAGGTAGGCATTGGATATGTGAAAGCCTGAATTCATGATAAGCTTTCATAATTAGAAATTGAAAAAATAATTCTTTGTCTGCTGTTGACTTCACATAGTTCCACCTCATCTTGAAGACTTAATGAGGATACTCTGGAAAGCATCCCACCCAGGAGATGCTACAGGAGAGACAAGCGAAAGAAGACACTGGAGAAATGAAACATTTAATGAATACAGTATGTTAACCAAGTGCACATTATAAGTAGGAAAAATAACAAGCAGAAGGTAGATTTGAATCACTCTCCATTATGAAACAGACAACTTGATGGACATTCTCTTTCTTCTCTACCATCCGATGTGAAGTTATCAAATAATTGTGAAGATTCATGGGAGCCGGGCTTTGGAGCATGTTGTTCCCTAATGCTCAATTTCTCTTTCTTTTTCAGAGGATCCTTTTAGCTTATGAAGGAGCCCTGGTGGCACAATGGTTAAGCACTTGGCTACTAATCAAAAGGTTGGTGGTTTGAACCCACCAGCTGTTCCACAGGAAAAAGATGTGTCAATCTGCTTCCATAAAGATTCACAGCCTTGGAAACCCCGTGGAGCACTTCTACCCTGTCCTATAGAGTCTCTATGAGTAGGAATTGATTCAGTGGCAATGAGTTTCTTTAGCTTATGAAGAACCTGTGTCTGTAGTACACAAGAAGTTCCAAGATAGAGCCTAAAAGGAGAGAGAGAGCAAGTAACTGTTTATAAGGTCTTCTCTGTGTTTTTCTAGGACCAGACTAAACATAGTCTTTAGATTTTCTTCTAGGTTGCCTAACTAATTTAACTGAATGTGAAGATAGTCAAGAACTCAGGGGAGACATTCTAATTTAGAGTGATATTATCCATTTTAACAAAATTCTAAATAAATACATACGCATATATTTGTTCATGCCTTCAACAAATATTTAATGAATGACTACTATGAACCAGGCACTGTCCTAGACATAGGAATACAGAAATGAGCAACAGTGACAAAAGTCCTGTCCTTGTGTACCTTACATTTTAATGTGAGAGGCCTGGCAATCAATCAAACAAGTAAAATTTATAATGTGTCAGGTAACTGATATAGAGAAAAATAATGCTGAGAAAGGGAATAGGAAGTGTTGGGCAAAAACAGTCATTTAAAGGAAGTAGGTTTGAAAGTTCTCATGGAGAACTTGACACTTGAGATAAGACCTGAAAGAGATGAAGGAACAAGCCAGGAGCCTCTGGAGCAGCAGGTGATGAAAAATGGAGCTCCTGGGAGATGAACTTTTATAAAAAGGGAAACACCGGTGTCAAGACCCTGAGAAAGTAGAGTGCCTAGGGTTTTAGAGGAATGCAAATACATCAGTGTCAGTCTTAGAAGAAATACAATCAGAATGCTTCTTAGAAGTGAAGATAGCGAGAATTCGCCTTGTTTACTGTGGACACATCATCAGGAAAGATCGATTGCTGTAAAAATGCATCATGGTTGGTGTCATGAATTGAATTGTGTCACCAAAAATGTGTGTCAACTTGGCTAGGCCATAATTCCCAGTATTGTGCAGTTGTCCTCTGTTTTGTGCTCTGATGCAATTATCCTATGTGTTGTAAATCCTAACCTCTATGATGTTAATGAGGCAGCATTAGAGGCTGTTATGCTATTGAGGCAGGATACAATCTATAAGATTAGTTTGTTTCTTGAGTTAATCTCTTTTGAGATATAAAAGAGAGAAGTGAGCAGAGAGGACAGGGGCCTCCCACCACCATGAAAGAAGAGTGGGGAGAAGAGTGTATCCATTGGATACAGGGTCCCTGAGATGAGAAAAATCCTAGGCTCAGGAAGATTAATGACAAAGACCTTCCCCAACAGCTAACAGAGAGAGAAATCCTTCCCTTGGAGCTGGTGCCTTGAATTTAGACTTTTAGCCTCCCAAACCGAGAGAGAATAAATTTCTATTTGTTAAAGCCATCCACATGTGGTATTTCTGTTATAGCAGCACTAGATAACTAAGACATTTGGTAAAGTAGAGGCTCAGCAAAAATGAGGGAAACCTCCAATGAGATGGAGAGACACAAAACCCATAACAATGGACTCAAACACACCAATGACAGTGAAGATGGCACAAAACTAGGCAACATTTTGTTCTGTCACCATGAATTGGAGCCGACTTGACAGCAACTAACAACAGAAGGATGTCAGTCACTGGCTTGAGGCTAGTGAATGTAAGACGAAATAGTAGAAGGCTAGACAGATGGATCAAAAACAAATCATGTAGGGTCTTGTGGACCAGAGGCAAGATTAGCTTTTTCTCTGGATGTGGTGGTAAACTATTGGCAGGTCTCCAGCAGAGGGGCATGACCTCACATGGTTTTAAAGAGGGTGTATGTGTTGTGTGTACATGTGCTGCTCAGTGTGACTTACACTATATATGTGTCACTCAAAAAAAGTCTAAGTTATATTTTTAGAAATCAAATATTTAAATTAATTGTTATTGTTGTTAGGTGCCTTACAGTCAGTTGTGACTCATAGTGACCCCATGTACCACAGAACGAAACACTACCAGGTCCTGCACCATCCTCAAAATCCTTGTTATGCTTGAGCGCATTGTTGCAGCCACTGTGTCAATCCATCTCCTTGAGAGTTTTCCTCTTTTCCGCTGACGCTGTACTCTGCCAAGCATGATGTCCTTCTCCAGGGACTTGTCCCTCCTGATAACATGTCCAAAGTATATAAGATAAAGTCTCACTATCCTCGCTTCTAAGGAACATTCTCGTTGTACTTCTTCCAAGACAGATTTGTTTATTCTTTTGGCAGGCCATGATATATTCAACATTCCTTGCCAACACCACAATTCAAAGGCGTCAATTCTTCTTCGGTCTTCCTTATTCGTTGTCCAGCTTTCACGTGCATAGGAGGCGACTGAAAACATCGTAGCTTGGGTCAGATGCACCTTAGTTTTCAAGGTAACATCTTTGTTTTTCGACACTTTAAAGAGGTCTTTTGTGCCAATTTGCCCAACACAATGTGTCTTTTGGTTTCTTGACTGCTGCTTCCATGGGTGTTGATTGTGGATCCAAGTAAAATGAAATCCTTGACAATTTCAATCTTTTCTCCTTTTACCGTGATGTTGCTTATTGGTCCAGTCATAGGATTTTTGTTTCCTTTATGTTGACGTGTAAACCATACTGAAGGCTGTGGTCTTTGATCTTCCTCAGTAAGTGCTTCAAGTCGGCTTCACTTTCAGCAAGCAAGGTTGTGTCATCTGCATAACGCAGGTTGTTAATGAGTCCTCCTCCAATCCTGATGCCCCATTCTTGTTCATTGAGTCCAGCTTCTCAGATTGTTTGCTCAGCATACAGATTGAATACGTGTGTTGAGAGGATACAACCCTGATGCACACCGTTCCTGACTTTAAACCACTCAGTATCCCCTTGCTCTATTCGAACGATTGCCATGTGAGCATAATTAAGTGTTCTGAATTCCCATTCTTTACAATATTATCCATAATTTGTTGAGATCCACACAGTCAAATGCCTTTGCATACTCAGTAAAGCACAGGTAAATATTTTTCTGGTACTCTCTGCTTTCAGTCAAGATCCATCTGACATGAGCAATGATATCCCTGGTACCATGTCTTCTTCTGAATCTGGCTTGAATTTCTGTTAGTTCCCTGTTAATTAGAGGACCACTATTTAAATTAAATCATTAAGGAGATGTAATTGGTAAAATCCAGAATATGGGAAACTCCAAGGACAAATGTTCAGAGTTCTTTAACAACAACAAACAGGGAATTTATATTAACTTAAAAAATTAGGAGAAAATGGAGGATATTGAACACTCTGAAAATTTCTAATAGTAAAGAATTGTTAATTTTTCAGTGTAATAATAATTCTAGAAAATCCTTATCTTTTAAAGATAAGTACTGAAATGTTTACAGATTAAGCCCCAGAATATCTGGGATTTGCTTCAAAATAATACAGATAGTAGGGGTGGGAAGCTGGGTGAAAGAATAACTGAAACAAGATGGGCCAGGTTTTGGTTGTTGAAGCTGGGTAACAGGCCCACAGTGGACCACATCACTATTATGTCTGCTTTTAGACATGCTTGAAAATTTCCATAACATAAATTTTAAAAATAGAATAAATTGGACCTTTTATAAAATGAAAACCAAGCTGGTTCAAAAGAAATAAGCATTGAGCACTTTAAGTTTGATGGAAAAAGCCACGGCTTTTAAGGACAGTCTTTATCCCTTCGTGTGTGTGATAATCAGGGCTGTTCCCTGTCTGTTTTTAAGCAGCTCAGTGAAGGGCATCGAAAGCAGGGTTGGGCTGAGAGACCAGAAGCAGGAGCTTCAGCTTCTCTCTGCCATTAACCAACTTTGCGGCTCGAGTTTGTCACATAAGGACCAGACAGCTAAGTTTCCTAGTCTAAAAATTACGGAGCCAGACCAGGTGTCATGAAGGTTTCTTCCAAATCTAAAACCATAACTTGGTGATGATTCGTTTGCAAGAAACTTTGATTTTAGTGGCTGACCTAAAGCAAACTATATGGCTATAGGGTTAAATACAAAAAGCAAGAATCCTGAGAAACTCAGTAAGCTGCCTAAGAATTAGGTAATTCCATTATTTCAATTCTGGAATCTTTTTATAACAAGCTAAATAATGAAACATAGAGAATAATTCTTTTTAGCAGGAGTCCAAACTTTTCCTGTAAAGGGACAGATAGAAATTATTTTTGGCTTTGCTGGCCATAAGGTTTCTTTTTCAACTTCTTAACTTTGCTGTTATGATGTGAAAGCAACCCTGTGCTGCTCGGCTATGGCTTTTAGTTAGCTCTGCTGCTAACCAAAAGACTGGAGGTTTGAGTCCAACCTGAGGCACCTTGGAAGAAAGGCCTGGCAATCTACGTCAGAAAAAATCAACCATTGAAAACCCTCTGGAGTAAAGTGTACGTGTAGAAACTGATGAAATGCTTTCTGTGTCCCTGTGTACCTTTCACTATAATAATAATAATAAACTTGCAGAGCACAGTCCTACTCTGACACACAGGGGTCACCATAACAGCACCTGGTAGAGGTACTGGGACACACCAATTCAAACATTAAAAAAAAAAAATTGAAATTGTCTGATACAAGTCTTTATACTCACTACTAATTCTTTAACGTTTCCCTTCTCTATGCCTGAACCCAGGAGCTTTCTAAGTCAAATAAATCATGCCTCGTTTGACTTTGCCTAAAATCCCTTCACACTTTATATCCAGGACCCCAAATTTTCTCCTTCACGTGCCACATTTCTCTGTTGAGCTAAGAAATCAGCATGGGATTCCTGGGTCCACTCTTAATCCCATCTCCCCAGATTGCTTTCCTAAGACTTCCTCCAAATCTAATCTGGGAAAATGAAGTTACAGTATAAACCAGTTTCTACTTAAAACAGACACAAAACAACTATTATATATGTATGTAAATTACCAAAATGTTAAAAAGCATTGATACCGGAGTGATAGGAAATGCATCGTTTTATACTATTCTTTTTGATTATCTGTATTTTTTTTAATGTTCTACAAACTCTTTATAAGCAAAACTAAAATGCAAGTGGGCTGACTTTCAATCCACTTTAAGCCCCTGAGGCTGCCTCTGTCTATCTCCCTTATCCAGTTCCCAATGCCGCTTTTGAGGGCGTCCTGCTTTCCTATATTTATTTAACAAAAAAAAAAAGAAAGAACTTATCTTCGTGAAAGAGACAAAAGAAGTTGCTTCTGAAATTCTACATATCGTACCTTTTTCTTTGATTATGTACTCTGCTTGCCTGGGAGAGGGCTTTCATATAAAGAAAGCCAGTTTCTTAGAGCTAGAAAATCTAACACGGACTGAGACATTGGATAGGACTTTCACTTGTCTCATTATATCACTAGTAGGGTTTTATCTTCTGCCCACGCAGAACAGAACAAGAGGATACTGCATGGTTTAAAATCAGGAAATGTGTGCATCTGGGTTGTATCCTTTCACCATGCCCATTCAATATGCATGCTGAACAAATAATCCGAGAAGCTGGACTATATGAAGAAGAACAGGGCATCAGGATTGGAGGAAGACTCATTAACAACCTGCCATACGGAGATGACACAACCTTGTTTGCTGAAAGTAAAGAGGAATTGAAGCACTTACTGATGAAGATCAAAGACTACGGCCTTCAGTATGGATTGCACCTCAACATAAGAAAACAATAATCCTCACGACTGGACCAATAAGCAATATCATGATAAACAGAGAAAAGATTGAAGTTGTCAAGGATTTCATTTTACTTGGATCCACAATGCCATGGAAGCAGCAGCAAAAAAAATCAAACGACGTGTTACATTGGGCAAATCTATTGCAAAATACCTCATTAAAGTGTTGAAAAGCAAAGATGTCACTTTGAGAACTAAGGAGTGCAGGACCCATATCATGACATTTTCAATTGTGCATCTATCACTCTATCTCTCCTTGTGTGTGTCTGTCTCTTTCTTTCTCTGTCTCTCTTTCTCACATACACACACACACACACACAGGTGTATGTAATTTTCTGGTTCTATAATAAGTCTGATTTAAGAATTGATATTTGCTACCACGCCACAGCTTACGTCTCCAGAATCACTCTCCTCTGTACTCATTCAATCAATTCTAATTTTTCCAGATCATTTAAATTCTTTTCTATCATCTTACTCCAGCTGAATACCAACCATGCCATCTGTACAGCCATAGTTCAGTGTCTGGATGGAAAAGTCCTTCACTAACCACATCAGCTACTTCTCCGTCGTCACGTTGTTATGGTGTGAAATGCACCCGTTGCCTGACTGGTATTTGAATCCCTGATCATCTTTAAACATGCCCACCTAAGCGCAACGAGAACAACAACATTGTTCTACGTGCATCCACATCCCCGCATGCATTTCTGTATTATCTTTCCCGGCACCGAAACATTGCTGTATGGTTGTGCAAGTGGGACTGTACCCTATAGGTTTCCAAAAAAATTGTAAGAAGAAATCACTCATGTGCACACTTGCGCAGAAACACACCCACCCACAGCTTTGACAGGTGATAAGCTTGTTGTAAGGGAGGATTAGAGTAATGAAGGGAGTTAAAGGACTACAGAAAGGAAGTATTGATTCCAGTTAATTAAGTTGACATAAAGCATAGGAAATCGCCTCAGAACCAAGTCAGACTTCATTATTGTTCTAAAGAAGAATGCCATCCTAGGAAACCTTCATTGACACTCCTGCTTTCTCTCCCATTCCTCACAGTGCACACCTGCATCCACACACCCCTCATTTCCTCCCTGCTTATACCTGTATGCACACACTTCTCTCCTCACCATGCATGCCTGTATGGACACAGGTCTCCTTCCCTCACTATGCACACCTGTATGCACACACGTCTCCTTCCCTCATTATGTACCTGTGTGCACACACGCCTCCTCACCCACAATCCCCATTCACATCTAATCACCACTGCTAACTATCGTTTGACATTTACAGCTTAGATACTAATGGATTACTAGGTATGAAGGTTTTTTTTTTTAAGATTTTTAGATGATAAAATATATCCATCTCCCAAAGAAAGCAAATTCTTAATGAAGAAGCATTAGCAGTTTTTCCATTAAAGTCAGCAACAGGACAAGTATGTCCACTGACTGCGTTACTATTTAACAATGTCTTGAGGTAGTAGCTTACACAATTAGACAAGAGGAATAAATCTGAGATATAAAAACTTTAAAGGAGAAATTAAATTGATATTTATTCTCTGATGATATATGACCATATACTTGAAAAATCCATGCTGCAAAACCATTTCAGCAATGAGTTTAGGAGTATAGCTCTACCCAAATTAATATTAAGAAATCAATAAAAATATAGAAGTTTTAGAAATATATAATAAACATAAGAAGAAAAAATAAACAAAGACTGCAAAAACAGACAGACAAAAAACCAACAAAAAAGTCCCAAACCAAAAGCAAAACGAAGCACCATCTGTAGTCAAACAAACACTGACACATGGTTGAACGCAAACCGGACCAGCAGCCATCAGGCCGGATTCCGACTTCGGCGACGCCATCTGTGTCAGAGGAAAGCTGCTCCACAGGGTTCGCAGTGGGTGACTCTGGGGAAGTAGATCCCCAGGACTTTCTTCCGTGGTGTCTCTGAGTGCATTCCAATGTCCGACCTTACGGTCACCTGCAGAGCACAATCAAGTGAATGGCAACTGATTTGGTTTGGACACATTGTTGAGGGGAAGTTAAATTGTTCCATTCTTTTGGAAAGCAGTTTGGTGGGTAAGAGAACATGGTAGATGGATTGTCACAGTGGTCCTAACCTCTACAAGCTGCTTTGCAATGGAGTTTTGCAGTTCTTCCCAGCAGTAAAGTCCTCCCCTTCCCCACCTTGAGTGTTATATTCTCTGTCCAACAGAGGGCCAGGAACCCAGGCTGAGGGGCTTTGCACACGGCCTCCTACTCACTCTCTTGAAACCGCCCACCTGCGTTGTTTGTTTTAATTCATTGGTTTTCTGTGTGGCCTGATCTGTACTCAATTTTTATGAATTGTTGTTAGGCACTGTTGAGTCATTTGTGACTTATAACAACCCTGTGCATGACAAAACAAAACACTGCCCAGTCCTGTGCCATCTTCACAATCCTTGTTATGCTTGAGTGCATTGTTGCAGCCACTGTGTCAATCCATCTCCTTGAGGGCCTTCCTTTTTTTTGGCTGACCCTCTACTTTACCAAGCATGTTGTCCTCCAAGGACTGATTCCTCCTGATAACATGTCCAAAGTATGTGAGACATGGTCTCACCATCCTTGCTTCTAAGGAGCATTCTATTTGTACTTCTTCCAAAACAGGTTTGTTCTTTTTTTTTTTTGGCAGTCCAAGGTATGTTCAATATTCTTCGCCAACACCACAATTCAAAGGCGTCAATTCTTCTTCATCTTCCTTATTCATCATTCAGCTTTCACATACACAAGAAGCAATTGAAAACACAATGGCTTGGGTCAGGTGAACCTTAGTCTTCAAGGTGACATTATAACATTTTAATTAGTGTTTACCTTTGTGGTATTGGGAATCCCTCCCTGGGTGGTACGAACAGTTAATGCGTTCAGCTGCTAACAAAAAGGCTAGAGGTTGGAGTCCACCCAGAAGCCCCTCAGAAGAAAACTCCTGGAAATCTACTTCTGAAAAATCAGCCATTGGAAACCCTAAGGAGCCCAGTTCTACTCTGACACGCATGGAGTCACCATGAGTTGGAATTGACAGCAACTGGTTTACTGGTTTAATGTAAGCTGAGTATGTCTCCCCTTTTTCCTAGCTTTGAAGGGCTAATGGGGACCTAGGAAAGATCTATCTCAAGGAGATAGAAGGCGCTTAAACCCCCTACAGGGTTACAGCTGTGCTGGCTGTAGAGTGTTCCAGCTATCGGAAGGGACATGAAAGTCAGCCAATGCTTACCTCTCACATCACACAGGAGTCAATTCCCTTTTCTTTTGTCCCCTCTGGGTCTTATTCACATTGTAACAGGTTTGCACCTATACAATGAAAATCATCCCATTTCAAGATGACTCAAAATAATCAATCAAAATAGCCTGCTCAATGCTCTGTCACCCTTCTGATTATATCTGTTATTCTTGTCCTTTCTATTAAAATCTTCAAAGTTTTCCCTGTATTAAAACTTCCAGGCCCCATGCTCCAGACTTCATTTTCACATTCGCTCTTAATATTGGCAGCTTGCCTTTCCACTACCTTTCAACTGAATACTTTGTAATTTAGTCATGGCTTTTTGTATTAAAAACCTGACAGCTCTTGCTGTGCGTAATATCTTGTTGACGTGGACATAACATTGATCTGACGATGATGGAAAAATTTGCACCATTGGTGAGTTTCCAGGTTGCAGTGCAGTGAATTACTTTATACTACCCTTCTAGCCATAGTCTTTGTGACTCCAACACAATGATTGGGCAGGACTATGCAAATAAGGTGCTTGTGGCCCATCGAAGGAATTGGACAGCTTATTGCTAATGCTAATAATGTGTATGGAACCTGTGATGGTTAAGGTTATGTGTCAAGTTGGCTGGGCCACGATTTTCAGTGGTTTAGCAGTTAAGTAATGATGCGATTTGGTAGTTATGCAATGATATAATTTGGCAGTTATGTAATGATATAGTCTTCCCCTATTTTGTGATCTAACATAATTATCATCCATTTTATGATGTGTTGTAAATCCTAGCCACTTGTGGTTATGGTCCCATTTGGGAGTGAGTTTTCCATCATGTTAATGAAGCAGGATTGCGGTGGGTTGTATCTTGAGTTGCCACCTTACTAGAGGGTATGACTCAAGTCACCACCCTTACACCAGTTACCACCCTTACCACCCTTACTCAAGTCACGCCCTTAGTTGAGTCATACCTTTTATTTTACAAGAGATAAAAGGAGAAAGAAGCCAGCAGAGAGTGGGGGGACCTGCTACCACCAGAAGAGCTAGGAGTGGAGTATGTCTTTTGGATCCAGGATCCCTGCACTGAGATACTCCTAGATCCAGGAGACAGGCAGCTGTGACATCAGAGACAGTGCAAGATGGCAAGAAGCAGCAGCAAACATGGCAGAGAACCAGCAGCAGCAGAACCAATAGACTGGTACAAGATGGCATGACGGGCTTCCCAGTTCACAGAGTAAGGAGGCTGCAAGTGGTGTGTGCCAACCCACAGAATGAGAAAGCCGAGTGCCTTTGGACAGGAGGCTTCCTAGCAGAATAGGGTGCCCCAAGGTACTTATTGGCAAAGTTAAAGAGATTTGTAATACTTGCCTGAGCGGGGCAGAGACCAGGCCGAATGAGGGGCTGAGGCTAAGGGGACAAAGGGTCAAGGGGCTGAGGTGGCCAAAGACCAGAGAGAGGCATGCCTGTGGGCATGGTTGAGAAGGGGCTGTCCTGATTGAAGAACTGCATCTTCAATTGTAGCCTGTTGCTTTGCTAATAAACCCCATAATTGTGAGTACTGTTTGTGAGTTCTGTGTGGCCATTGCAACGAATTAATGAATCCAGCAGTGAAGTAGAGAGTGCAGTGGGAGGGACGTCTGGTGTCAGAACTGGTAAAAAGGTTGGAGAGAGGCGGCATGTCTGACCTCCACCTCCTAGGAATCAGCCTTGGGCTGTTACCTCTGGTAATGATTCTTCTCCCCAGTTGTGAAGTTAGATGAGGAGGTCAGAATCCTCCACCACGTCCTTTTTACATGGGTGTACTTCTGTATAGGAACGTCACTCAAAGATAGCCATGAAGTCACTCATAAGATTGAGTTTTTGTCAGTGAAATTCAGCCACAGGCCAAGAAATACATTAGGATGCTTAGTAATTATCAACTAATTAATGAAAATATGTAACACTTACTTGCCATTTACAATATACTCATCCTATCTTTCCAATGACCCCAAGACGAGGCTACTATTGTTGCTAATAACATATGAGAGCGAAAGAACCTGAGGTTGAAAGAGGTCAAGTGGCTGTTTCCCAGTCTGTTAATGAACAGTAGAAATGATATCATTGTTCAATGAAACTTTTATCAACACCTGCTTCCATGAAGTAAACCTAGTAAACTGGATTCTGCTGTTTTATACATGTTGAAGCAAGGCTACTAATGAGTCTACCATGACCATCTTCATGTGCATGTTTCCAGTCTAACTGTACGTGTTGTGTTTGCATACTTGAGATGAAACTATACACATATTATTATCCATTTGTTTTTCATTTAAATTGTAACATGTACTCTTTGCAAACATCATGTTAAATGTCTCCATGATTGTTTGCTTTGCTTCAATGTATTTAAACATCTCCTAACCATTGATTATTTAAGATATGTCTTTATGCCTGTAACTGTGTTTCCAGGAATATTTTTGTACATGAGTCTTTATGGCATTTCACCTTACTTCCTTAGATATTTCTAGAAATAGATGGAAAGTAGTCATTTTTATTTAAGGTTTTGGATGGCAATTGTTTTCCAAACGGTTACATGATTTACATTTCCACATGCAGGGTATGAGAGAACGCTCTTGCCAGTATGGAGTTATTCACATTTGAAAACTTTAGGTAAGTTCATAATTAAATATATTATTTTGATGATGATTTGATTGACATTTTATTTACTCGTGAGATTTTCTAAGTCGTTGGGCTATCTGAACTTCCACTCAAGTCCATTGTTAGCTGACCACTTATTAATTGGAATCTTAGTTGATCTTAAGGGTTTGTACGTGTTCTGTATGCTGAATATTTTAATCTCTGTAGTATGTATTGCAAGTATTTTCCAAACTTGTAGGCTGCCTAATAAGTTGGTCTTTTAATTTTGATCAAAATATTTTTTTAAATATTAATTGTGGTTAAAGCTACCACAATTGCCAAGGTAATTTCTTCCATTGCTTTTCAAAATAGATGATGCCCATGCAGCAATCTTGTATTTCTTTATATTTTTCTGGTCTTTCGCGGTTTGAGGGTTTTTTTTTTTCAAACTCTTTAAAATTTTCATCGGATATATCTTAGTATGCTGTGTATGGAGAAAACTTTCGTTAAAAGCACTTAATATCTGATGAATCTATCCCACATTCAATAATTTTATTTCCAAATGTTTTTATCTGTTCACATTTGTTTATTTCACCTTTTTTTTTTTTTACATTTCTAAGTTCCAAGAAAAACCAGAAATACAAATTAATTTGGGAATAACAGAGTTTTCTCTGTTTGGGAAATCCTCCTGTTTTTCAGCAAGCTTTGTAATATTCTTCATTAGATATTGCTTGTTGTTGTTTGTTGTGTGCTGTTGAATCGATTCCAGCTCATAACGACTCTATCGGGTTAGGGTTAGATATTGCTGTAGTGTTGATATTGCTAGTGTCTGTGAATTTTGTCTTCATATATGAAGAAATAGACATATTTGCTTGTGCAAACAGGCGTGACAGGGTAAAATGCTCACATGGAAAGGGGGCTTAAAGTTAGGTCCCAGATGGACTTACCATGGCCCACCGTCTACTCCCTCAAACGCTGGCCCCCATTAATGAGCACATCACAAAAAATAAAATAAAAGAAAATAAAAAACTCCTTGTGTCAAGTTAGACTCTTAGCGACCCTATAGGACAGAGTAGAACTATCCCGTAGGGCTTCCAAGGCTGTGATCTTTATGGAAGCAGGCTGCCATATCTTTCTTCCATGGAGTGGCTGGTGGGTTTGAACCCCCAACCTTTTGATTAGCATCCAAGTGCTTAACCACAGTGACACCAGGGCTTATCACACTGAGGCATAAAATCAAACACAAACTATTGCTGAGACGAACTGAAGAATAACTATATAAATGGACAAATATATCATGCTCATGAATTTGCAAGCTCAATATTGTTATGACGGCAATTCTCCCCAAATAGACTCAGTGCAATCACAATCAAAATCCCAGAAGTCTTTATTGTAGGCTTGACAAACTGATTCGAAAATTTATACAGAAATTCAACGTATCTTCGGGGAAGTATGAGAACATTTTGGGGGTATGGCTGGGATGTGATTTCATAGTTGATAGTGATGGTTCCACTGGTGAATCTATGTTAAAATTGATCAAATGGTCAGTTTAAATATGTGTGGTTTATCGTATATCAATATACCTCAATAAAGTTCTCAAGTTTTCTCCCTTAACTACAATGTATTAACATTATGTTATGTATGTGTAGGTAGTTATATATATATATATATATATACACATATGTAATATACTTGCTTTTTTTATTGAAATATTTTTCCATTATAAATGTGAATTTTATATTGCTAGAGAATTATTGGTTTTTATATTTCTCTTATATATATATTTATATTTATCTAATCACTTTACTAAAATTTCTTGTTAATGTGGATAGTTTTTTTTTGGTTAATTTTCTATAGTTTTTAAGGTAATCATTTACATTTTTGACAAAAACATGATCATGTTATTTCCTGTTAGCTGATAATTTTGCATCTCAAGTGACTTCGGACAGGCTGGGAGGCACAGTGAGAACTATTGCCGTCTGGAGGGTTAGTGGTGGTGCTTAATGGAGCTGGATGGGAAGGGCCACAGCACTCATTCTGGTGAACAGGGGGATAATGCATTTTCAATTTGGATTCAAAGCAAGTAGCAAGGGCTCCCAAAAAAGAAGGTTGGAAATGCCTCTTTCTTTGCTACAATAAGTAAAAAAAAATAAAATAATGCCAATATGCATAGATAAAGCAGATAGAAAACAGTGTTCAGAGAGAGAAAGAGGAGAAAAGAGAGAGGAGAGGTAAGTGCCTGTCTTAGGCTGGGTTCTCCAGAGAAGCAAAATGAGTAAAGCATTAAATATATATACAGAGAGATTTATGTCAAGCAAACAACTCACGTTGATTGTAGAGGCCGGAACGTCCCAAGTCTGTGGATCAGGATAGAGGCTTCTCTCGATGCAGGTAGCTGCAGGAGCTGGTGAAACCAAGATCGGCAGGTTGTAAAGCAGGGCTCCCGCTCTTAGACTGTGAAGATTGATAAACCCCAAGATCTGCAGACAAGATGATAGCTAAAGTCCCAAGAGCCAGAGGTCAGATACACAGGAGGCAGCTGCAGGATCCAGAGTGAGCAAAAAAGCCAGAACATCTGCTTATATTCAAATGCAGGCCACACACCCAAGAAAACTCCCTTTCAACTGATTGGCTATTCACAGCAGATTCCATCATGGGAGTGAGCACATATAAACACTGAGAATCATGGCCCAGCCAAATTGACACACTATCTTAGCCATCACAGTGCCCTAGGGACTTTAAGCCAATCATCCCATACAGTCCGGTCCAAATGTCTTTTGAAGAAATCAGTGAAGAATCCAAATTTCTAGGCTATTAGCGAAGATGTAGTAATAAAGGCTGTGAAAAAACACTAAGTCATTACAGCTCTGTTGTTGGCTGCCACAGAGTCAGCCTTCCGCTCGTGATGAACCCATTCACAGCAGAATGAAGGCTGCCTGGTCCTGCGCCATCCCCACCATCAGTTGCAGATTGGGCCATTGCAATTCATAGAGTGTTCATTGGCTGATTTTTGGAAATTGATCACCAGGTCTTTCTTCCTAATCCGTCTTAGTTGGAAGCTCTGCTGAAACCTGTTCAGCATCAGAGCAACCTGCAAGCCTTCACTGACAGTCGGGTGGTGGTTGCACATGAGAAGCATTGGTCAGGAATAGAACTGAGTCCCCTGCATGGAAGGTAAGAATTCTACCACTGAACTACCACTGAATTTCAGACTGTGTAGATAAATGGGTCACAGTCACACAGGATGGTGCCTAGATCAGATCAAGAGCAAATTCTACCACTAAAAGCATTTCCTGTGGGTTCCCTCCACTCTTTCCCACCCCAGTGAGGATTTTCGCTGTGCTGTGGCGTTTTGCTTCCTTGCAGCTTCACCTTATCTCCTTGTTTGCTGTATCTCAGCTCTTCCCACTGCAACTTGTAATGACCTCTCCCTATGCTATAGAAGCACTGTGTTCCTTGATCTCCCCACGAACATAAAGCATTTATTTCCCCTCTTTCTTTCCTCTTGGTGGTAATAAATCACTGTCACTTTCAGACTTTCCACCTTCTGTTTTACTGCAGATTTTTTAGTTTGTTTTTGGTGTTACCTAACGGATGTTTTTACTTGTTTCCTAGCTGGGAAAACACCTTTCCATTTAATAAAGTTTTCTTTTTTGTCCCTGACATATTTTTCTTTAGTGAAATTTTCTTAACACAGTTCTATCAATGTCTATATTCATTTTTTTTCCTACTGTCAATGAGATTCTTTAATTCCATTATGTTTTCTAGTCGGTTTCTCATTGGTTGCTATACTAAAATGTAATAAATATTAGTAGCATTTGTTTTGCCATCCACCTCACTGAATTCCCTTCTTGTTGGAAGCAGGTTTCCTTTATAAATTATCACATCATCTGCCTATAATGACAAAGTTGCCTCTTCCATTGTAATGTTTATATTTTTTCTTCTCCATCTCTCTTTTTTTCTTTAGAACTTCCAAAAACATTAAATGTTCCTGGCACTGGTAAGCATCATTTTCTTGTTCTTGACTCTAATACGAACTGTTCCAATGGCTTATCAGTTTTTGTTTTATAAAGTTTGTTTTTGGCAAAACCCTTTACAATTGGGTTTTACTTTCATACACACGTAAACAGACACATTTCCAAGAACGTATGTATTTCCCCAAGGGCGAGACACCTATATCCTCTATAAAAGCCCACACATCCAAAGCTCAATGCTCGCTCCATTCTAGCATAAAGCAGTATTCTTAGGTTATTGTGGTTCTTTCTTTTTTTCAATCTAAATTCACTCTCAACTATTACTTTGGGAAGTGGACTGTGATTCCTATAAGCTATTTAGCACCTTCATACTTTTGTGACACCTATGTATTAAAAATTAATGAAACGTAGCTCTGAACAATGTAATGTGGTATCCACTTTTGTCTTTTACCTTGTCATTTCTTTGGAAAAGTTTTAATAAAATATTTTTAGAGTAAATAATTAACTTCACACATCATGGATAAGAGTTCTCAAGTTATCTGATCTTTTACATTTTTTTAAAAAATTGTAGATGAGAGGATACAAGAAGATGTGAACACAGGCTCTTTGAAAGACATAAAAAAATCTTTTTTTCTTCTTTCTTCTTAGTGTTAAAATACTTTATCCTTGCAGGAAGCTACAACACAAAGGTTTTTTTGCTTAGAAGTTAAAGTTTATTGTCAGCGTCAGCATACCGTTATGATGGAATGTATCCAAACACAAATTGGGCAGAGAATAAAAACCAGTTGCCACCAGATTGATTTCAAGTCATGGCAACCCATGTATGTCAGAGTGGAACTTCTCTGTAGGGTTTTCAATGGCTGATTTTTTGGAAGTAGATTGCCAGGTGTTTCTTCCGAGGTGCCTCTGGGTAGATTTGAATCTCCAGCCTTGTGGTCAGTAGCCAAGTGTGTTAACTGTTTGCACCACCCAGGGGCAGAGGAGAGGCAGATGGTAAATGGGGAGAGCATTCATCATCAGCAAAACACAACAAACTGGAGCGAAGTGCTATCCTAGACAGCGTTTCATTCCTTCCATTTCTAAAAACAAAGTGTAGGAACATGGCTGGTTCAAGTTCAATTAGATGTTTTGGAAAGTGAGTCTTATGTGTTTTCAGTGTTTATGAAATAATGATCAGCTTTCTCCTCTGTGGATTTCCTTTGACCACAAAGGGTGAGTGATGGAGACAACCGTTACCCATAACTTTGTGCTCCTTTGATGAAGTGTATCTTGGAAATGTATGGCTCTGTGTCGGGCCTTCTGTCTGCATGAATAGCCTGATCTGCCTGCTAAGATGCTAAACAGATGGATTTTGAAAGCCTCAAGGTGAGAAGCAAAATGTTCAGTTTTATGTCATGGAGAAACAGCTGTAGTTTCTTAGTGTATAGCAGCATTATAGAAAAAAATTACATAAGTTGGTATTTCAGGTAACATAGTCATCTTTTTCATTGACCTCCATCGGTACATACAGAACAAACAAAAAAATTCACACACACACACACAAATTCAACTACAAAATATCGTTAAAAAAAATAAAAACTTTTACATATCACATACATGCATTTAAAACAAACTATTTTGAGCAACAGGGTCATGGTGGCGTAGCGGTTAAGAACTTGGCTGCTAACCAAAAGGTCGGCAGCTTGAATCCACCAGTCACTCCTTGGAAACCTGTCTTATAAGGGTGCTATGAGTCAGAATTGAGGACAACAGATTTGATTTTAGTTTATTATGAGTAATATTCATTACGTCAAATATTACACTAAAAACATTTTATTGTTTTTTTACTAGAAATGGTAGCAGTTTTATGCTGTGGAAAAATTTCTGGCCTGGGAGTCAGACCTAGGAGTCTGAGCTGAAATTCTGTCCTTGAAAAGTTCCCTACCCTGTCTGATCTCACCTTTTTTATCTCTGAAATGGAGATGGGTTGGTCTAAGATTTAAATGAGATGATATATAGAGAAGTCCTTTGTACATTCTGTTTTTAAAATGTGTTATTTAGCTTTAAGGATCATATCTGATTTTAGAGAAGTTTTGAGATTATTTTGCAAAGCTATTACTTGTAATAGTAATAGCCATATTTGTCCTTTGTTGTCCTCCTTTTATACATTGTTGTTGCTGTTAGGTGCCATCGTGTCAGTTCCAACTCATAGCGACCCTATGTACAAGAGAATGTAACACTGCCTGGTCCTGCACCATCCTCACAGTCGTCGTTATACTTGAGCCCATTGTTGCCAAAGTCTCGCCATCCTTGCTTCTAAGGAGCATTCTGGCTGTCCTCTTTCCAAGACAGACTTGTTCATTCTTCTGGCAGTCCACGGTATATTCAATATTCTTCACCAATACCTTAATTCAAAGGCATCGATTCTTCTTCGGTCTCCATTATTTATTGCCCAGCTTTTACATGCATATGAAACCATATGAGGTGAATGAAAACACCATGGCTTGGATCAGGTGCACCTTAGTCCCCAAAGCGATATCTTTGCTTTTTAACACTTTGAAGAGATTTTGCAGCAGATTTGCCCACTGCAATGCGTCTTTTAATTTCTCGACTGCTGCTTCCAAGGGCATTTATTGTGGATCAAGTAAAATGAAATACTTGACAACTTCAATTTTTTTTTTCCATTTGTCATGATGATACTTATTGGTTCAGTCGTGAAGATTTTCATTTTCCTTATGCTGAAGTATAATCCATACTGAAGGCTGTGGTCTTTGATCCTCATTAGTAAGTGCTTTAAGTCCTCTTCACTTTCAGCAAGCAAGGTTGTGTCATCTGAAATAACACAGGTTGTTAAGGAGTCTTCCTCCAATCCTGATGCCCTGTTCTTCTTCATATAGTCCAGCTTCTTGGATTGTTGTTTCAGCATACAGATTAAGTATGGTAAAAGGACACAACCCCGGCACACACCTTTCCTGACTTTAAACCACACAGCATCCCTTTGTTCTGTTCAAATGACTACCTCTTGATCTATGTACAGGTTCCTCATTAGCAAAATTAAGTGTTCCAGAATTTTCCATTCTTTGCAATGTTATCCATAATCTGCTATATACGGATTAGTTAATTTCACAATGGAATTGCAAGTACCTGTAATGAGTTTTCACCTATACAATCAATCATTTATTCATCTATGTGCATGTGTGTATATGCACACACAACCTATACATACACACATACACACACATCATGTTGTTGTTAGGTGCTGTTGAGTCAGTTCTGACTTATAATGACCCTATGTACAACAGAACGCTACACTGCCCAGTCATGTACTAGCCATCCTCACAATCGTTGCTATGTCTGAGCCTGTCAATTTGTACTCTGGTGGCTTGAGTGTTGCTGTGATGCTGGAAGCTATGCCAGCAGCATTTCAAATATCAGCAGGGTCACCTATACTAGAAAGGTTTCAGTAGAGCTCCAGACTAAGATGGATAGGGAAGAAAGGCCTGGGGGTATACTTCTGAAAACTAACCAACGAACGCCCCATGGATCATAATAGAATATTGCCTGATATAGTGCTGGAAGGTGTGCCCCCTATGTTGGAAGGGACTCAAAATACACAGTGGCAACAATGGACTAGAGCATACCAACAATCATGAAGATGATGCAAGACAAGGCAACCTTACATTCTGTTGTAATGGGGTGGCTGTAAGACAGAGCTGGCTTGATGGCAAATAACAGTAACAACAATGTGTGTGTGTGTGTAGAAAGAGAGGGAGAAACAGAGAGATAGAAAATGTACTACTAACAGGCATTATAGCAGATGCTAGGGCTATAAAAATGGTAGACAAAAACAGACATGACCCCTACTGTTGTGGAGTTTATGATCTAGTGCAGAAATAAGATGTTAACCAAACAATTGTGAAAGTGCAAAGCAGAGATGATATGATAAGAGGATTTGACAGTTGAACCAAGATTTATGTGAAAGCTGAATAGGAATTAACAAGGGAAAAACTGGAGAAAACGATCTTCCAGTCTTATGCAAAGGCCCTGTTGCAGGATGAAGCACAGCTAGTACACAGAAGAAAGATGGTCCGTGGGTTTAGAGTACAGAAAGCTTGGATGAGGGGGTGAAATCTGGTTAAGGGGCTATTAGAGGCTATTTTAAAATTCATATTTGGAAGTCATTGGAAAGGGAAGGAAGAACCCAGATCACAAATTCAGGTGATCATGAGAGATTCAAAAACACACCGAAGTTAAGGGCAAACGTTGGCTAACACCAGAGAAATCACAAGGCAAAGACAAGCAGTTGGTCTTGCAGGTGTGGAAAGGCAGCAGGAGCATGTCCTGAGGTTAGAAAGCCCTCAAAACTGCTGTTGAAGAAGGAAATAGTTGTTGTTAGTTGTTGTAGCATTGGCTCTGACTCATGGTGACCCCACGTACAACAGAATGAAATGTCAACCAGAAACGGGTTACCCAATAAGCAAGGTATACACAGGCTTACTTGTGCTTACTTACTAATCTGTAGTGCACAATATCACATGGGTTTCACTACATCAAAGATTAGTGCACTAAGATTAGTAAGTAAACATAATTAAACTCATGGTACCTTGCTTACGGTTAATCAACCCACGCCCAGTCCTGTGCCATCCTCAGGGTTGTTGGAATGCTCAAGTCCATTGTGGCGGCCACTTCCAACCTAGGGGGCTTATCTTCCTGTGCTATATCAGACAGTATTCTGTTGTGATCTATAGGGTTTTCATGGGCTAATTTTTGGAAGTAGATCACCAGGACTTTTTTTCTAGCGTGTGTTAAATCTGGAAGCTCCACTGGGTAACCCTGCTGGTATTTGAAATACCAGTGGCATAGCTTCCACAAAAGCTACCACAGTGAGGCAAACTGACAGAAGCATGGTGGAAAAGAGAGTTGCCACTCTCTTGTTCACCTGGGAGTGGTGGTGGTAGTGGTGGTGTGTGTGTGTGGTTCTGTCTCTGCTCTGTGTTTCTGTCCTAGTTTGTATAAACAATTTTTTTAAAACCTTAGCTAGAATATTGTCCCTCAGTTAATGGCCATCTTTAGAAACTAAGATTAAGGTCATCCAAGGTACAGCACTGGACGTGCTCACTTGTCTATGCCAAGAAATTTGGAAGACAGCTGCCTGGCCAATTGACTGGAAGAGGTCCACATTTATGACTATTCCAAAGAAGGTGATCCAACCAAATGCAGAAATTATCAAACAATATCATTAATATCATACGCAAGTAAAATTTTGCTGCAGGTCATTCAAAAGCAGTTGCAGCAGTACATTGACAATGAACTGCCAGAAATTCAAGCCAGATTCAGAAGAGGACATGGGACCAGGGATATCATTGCTGATGTCAGATGGATCCTGGCTGAAAGCAGAGAATACCAGCAAGAAGTTTACCTGTGTTTTATTGCCTATGCTAAGGCATTTGACTTTGTGGATCATAACAAATTATGGATAACATTGCAAAGAATGGGAATTCCACAACACTTACTTGGCCCTTGAGGAACCCATGCATAGATCAAGAGGTAGTTGTTCAAACAGAACAAGGGGATACTATGTGGTTTAAAGTAGGACAGGCGTGTGTCAGGGTTGTAGTCTTTTACCACATTTATTCAATCTGTATGCTGAGCAAATAATCCAAGAAGCTGGACTTCATAAAGAAGAAGGGGGCATCGGGATTGGAGGTAGACTCATTAACAATCTGCATTATGCAGATGACACAATCTTGCTCGCTGAAAGTGAAGAGGACTTGAAGCATTTCCTGAAGAAGATCAAAGACCACAGCCTCCAGTATGGATTAAACCTCAACATAAAGAAAACAAAAATCCTCACACCTGGACCAATAAACAACATCATGGCAAATGGAGAAAAGATTGAAGTTGTCATTGTAGTTGGATCCTCAATCAACACAGTTGGAAGCAGCAGTCAAGAAATCAAACGATGCATTGCAATGGGCAAATCCATTGCAAAAGACATTTCTAAAGTGTTAAAAAGCGAAAGTTGTCACTATAAGGACTAAGGTGCCCCTGATGCCAGCTATGGCATTTTAAATGACCTCATATGCACTCAAAAACTGGGCAATGAATAAGGAAGACTGAAGAAGAATTGATGCCTTTGAATTATGGTTTTGGCAAATAATATTGAATATACCATGGACTGCAACAAGAACAAGCAAATCCAGTCTTGGAGAAGTACAGCCAGAATGCCTCTTAGAAGCAAAGATGGTGAGACTTTGTCTCACATAATTTGGACATGTTTTCAGGAAGGCCCAGTCCCTGGAGAAGGACATCGTGCTTGATAAAGTAGAGGGTCAGTGAAAAAGAGGGAGACCCTCAATGAGATAGACTGACACAGTGGCTGCAACAATGGGCTCAAGCACACCAGCTGTCACGAGGATGGCACAGGACCAGGCAGTGTTTCGTTCTGTTGTACATAGGTTCACTATGTGTCAGAAGCAACTTGACAGCACCTAACAACAACAACAACAAGGTACAACAACTGATCTCTATTTGCCTGAATCAACAGAAGAAGAAGGAGAATCAGGAATAGGAGGAGGAAATGGAATGAACAGCTAATTGCCTCCATGTACAGCTTCCTCCTTTGCCATGAGACCAGAAGAACTGGATGGTGCCCGGCTACCATTGCTGAATATTTTGATCAAAGTTTCCACAGAATAATCCAGATCAAAAGGGGAAAAATTTAGAGCAGAATTTCAAATTCTCATGGGCTCCAGACTTTCTAGAGCCATGGAGGGTGGATGAACCCCTGAAGCTATTGTCCTAAGATAACCATTAAATCTTAAACCAAAAATATCCCCTGAAACCAAACCCACTGCCATCAAGTGGATTCAGACTCATAGTGACATTATAGGACCACTAGTAAAGAATGCCTGCCTTGAGCATTGAGCTCTTTTAAAGAACTGTCTGTATGGAACCAAATTGAGAACAATAACTTGAAAGTTTAGACAGGAAACT
Organism: Elephas maximus indicus; assembly: GCF_024166365.1. NCBI lineage: Eukaryota > Metazoa > Chordata > Mammalia > Proboscidea > Elephantidae > Elephas > Elephas maximus. The sequence continues at coordinate 13,585,419 of NC_064826.1, forward strand.
TAGGTGGGAGTGAGTTTATGTTAATAGGGGAGCAACAATTTGGAAAAGGAGGGTGAGAATGGTTGTACAACTCAAAGAGTGTAATCAATGTCCCAGAATTGTACATGTAGAAAAAGTTGAATTGATGTATATTTTGCTGTGTATATTCTCAACAACAAAATAAATAAAAAATTTTTAAAAATACTAAGATTATATGATTGCTACAAAATGCTGCTTGTGCAGCAACAAGAGAATGGCAACACATCCCTGGCATGGGCTCAGCCAGGTGCACTCACCTATCAGGTGATGTTGGCATTGGAGCGTCAGCAGGACAGACTACTAGCCCTTCAGCCAAATCACAGGTCACTCCATGTCCTGGGTCTTCAGGGAGTGTATATCTCAATGCACAAAAATTGCCTTTTTACCTGTCACAGAGGTAGTTTCATACATGGCTTCGAACCGGGTCTGGCTCAAACCCCTGCTGAAAATTTGCCTCTGTAACATCTTCCCAGGTGATGCTAATCCTGCTGGTTAAGGGCTAATTCTGAGAACCACTAGTAGAGCCCAAAACCGGTTGCCATCAAGTCAATTCGACTCATAGTGACCCTATAGGAGAGAGTTCAACTGCCCCATAGGGCTTCCAAGGAGCACCCAGTGGATTCCAAATGCCGATATTTTGCTTGAGCTCTTAACCACTGCGCCACTAGGCCCCACCAGTAGAACTGTAGTTCTCAAAATTTATTAAGCATAAGAATCACTTGGGGACCTTGTTAAAATGTAGATTCTGATCCAGTGTATCTGGGGTGGAAATGAAAACTCTCAGCAGGGGTAGAACCCGAGCGAACCAGTTTGAAGCCCTGGTTTTTTATTGCACTATTACTGGTTCTAACAGACCTCAATCTGAACCTAGAAAACACAAACTCAGCAAAATGAAATAAACAAAATCAAGAAACAGAAAGCAAAGCAAAAGAGAAAGGAAGGAAGAAAAGATGAATGCAACACGCCAAGGGGACATGATTTCAGATCAAAGGCTCAGAGAGTAAGATTTATTTTGGAGAAAATGTAGCTAGCCAGAAGAGTCTACTTCAGTCCCCTTAACAGGCAAGTTCTATCACTTAATGGGTAAGTTGAGTCATAGCCATAATTAATGTTTAAATTTAAATTACATGTACAACTGTGTGCTCACTGTGACCCGTACAGTAATTCTAAGCCAGGTAGACACTCTGTGGTTTCACTTTCTAATTTGAAACACAGTTTAGCTGAACAGAAAAACATCAGGAAGAATAACATGATAATTATACAGTAACACACTCATTTGAAATAGAATATTGATCGCTGGGATGAGGCACATTTGTTAGGTGTTAATGCAGTTCAACATACCAAGCAGGAAGATAGGTCTGGAGTAATTATACAAAAACTGACAGCACATTTATCACTGTTTGTGGCTATTTCACTGCCCTGGCATTTCCATGAAGGATGGCATGCCACCTCATATGTACACAAATGTCACATCATTTATGGCAACAATTGGTCATTAACTATGGCATATGCTGAAGGGTGGCACCTATAAGACCTTCAATTAAAAGAGTGAATTTGGTGCGGGGATTGTGCAATTAATTTGACAGGCACACTGATGTTTTAAAGGTGACTCATATTTCATTCATTTTGTTGTTTCTATGTATAAAATGTTAGTGAAATGCGCTAAATAAGCGTGTTGAGAGTATGAAGCATTTTTCAATCCAGAAATAGCCTTTGGCATAATACTTGTGGCCACCAACTACCTGTTCCTCTAGGATGAATAGAACTATCACTGCCACATCTCTGTCTTCCACCCCTTCTATCCATGCTGTTGCCAAGATTCTGGGCTGCGAGTAAGGCTGGCTACTAATTACTCTAGGACAGAGTGGGGAGAAACAGAATAATAATAATAATAAGCGAATAACATACAAAAATAGTAACAGATATAAACAAAGAGAACTCAAAGAGAATGCAGAAAGATCTAGGAGAGAACAGAGAAAAAGAAAAAGAACAGAAAATTAGAGTCAGGGATAAGAGTTCATTTGAATTTTATTTAATTCAACAAATATTTAAAGGGCATCATCTACAGAGCAGTGACTTTGACCTTCCTTGCCAAAATGAAGGTCTTTGCTAAAAGGTTCTTTGACTAGCCCATCTTTTCTATTTGCACGGCCACTGCCCAAGTTCAAGCCCTAATTCCTTGTTCCTGGATTATTTTAAGAGGTTCATAACTATTTTCTGGATACATAGGTCCCCCCACCCTAATGTTTCCTACATATCAATACCAGATCAGTATTCCTAAAACAGCCTTTGAAAACACTGGTCCTTATCTCAAAAGCTTTCATGGACTCACAGCTGTCAACTCAGTTCAACTCTCTGGACCTCATAATATTAATTGAGGACAGTAGTGTACTCATAAACCACCTCTCAAAAAAAAGCACTAATTTTTAGTGTTTGCTGATTTCCGCAGTGTAATACTCCCACCATAGCTGATTTCAAGTCACCACATGATGTCAGTGGAGCTGGAGTTGGGAACACATACACATAATTGACTCAGAAGCCAATATGGGTTGATCCCACACACCACTGGTTGGGGGACACAAATTAAAATAAAATATAGTCCCTACCATATAGTGGCTTGTAAAGTCCAATTGTTAAAACCTAGTGGCTTAATCTAAATGAGACTTCCTTTCTGGGGTTTATTATGACATGTGTTGTTTCTATAGAGCTCATGTTATACTACTCATATGAGTATCATCATCCCATTTCCCCCCAAAACAACCCTAAAGGTTTTGAGGTCAGGACTATATTCTCTGTATGGCTACAACACAGCACAGTGCCTTGAGTAAGCACTCAGTAATGACAGGTAAGGGTAGGGATGAAGATGAAATCCTGAAATTAGTGGTTATAGTTATGCAAGTTTGGTACCACTGTAATCACCAAAAACAATTCATTGCCATCAAGTTGATTCCGACCCATAGCAACCCTATAGGACAGAGTAGAACTGCCCCCATAGGGTTTCCAAGGAGCAGCTAGTGGCTTCAAACTGCCAACCTTTTTGTTAGCAGCCAACCTCTTAACCACTGTGACCAAAACAAAACAATACAAAAAAAAACATTGCCATTGAGTCAATTCCAACTTGTAGCAGCCCTATAGGAAGAGTAGAACTACCTCATAGGGTTTCCAAGGAGCACCTGTGCACCTGTATTTCAACAAACTCACCTGTGTTGTGTGTCACCAGGTACTTCCCTGGAAAGGGTGTCAAACCACCATTTTCACTGTGTGGGCTGGGTCCCACCCCAGAGACACCCTAGTCATATCAGTCAGCTTTTTCAAGGTTAGGCTGCTTAACAACAACCCCTGTGAGTCTCACTGGCCTACCAAACACAGCTTTGAGTCCCGCCTGTATTTCAGGTAAGCTGTAGGTCCACTTTGGCTCTGTTCCAGCTACAAGTTGCTGTGTCTCTACTCCATGGTGTCTTCACATCTGACCATTCAGCTGGAGGCAGCAGCTTCAATGCAGATGGGCTGTTCTTGTGGCAGAGCAAAGAGCAAAAGTGTTGGCAGAGACACACAATGGCTCTCAAAGCTTTTTGGACACGGTCTATGTCATATTCATTCACTTGCTGTTAGCCAAGATGAGCCACAAGCAAAGACACGTGATAGAGAGGTGCAGGACGTGGTCTGGGATGTGTAATCCTCTCCCAGGAAAGGGGAGTGAGTCCTGGAGAACAACAGTGCTATCTACCAAGCTGGGCAGCATTTGGATTACCCAGTTGCCCTTCCTTGGATTCGATCCTCTCCTTCAAGTAATGCAGAAGGCTCTGGAAGGATGTAAAGGCTCTGTGGTGGCATTTCTGGCTCCCCTAGGCATGATGTTTGAGGCAAATCTGAAGTAATATTTAGCATCACTTGTAAATCAAACCCTGGGTTTTTATTAGATCCCTGAGGGGCAGGGCCCGAGCTTGAAGGGGGTGTTGTGAATGGGAGTTAGGTTTAGGGCTTGCTCTTTGGCTGACAGGGATAGGAGCCTACTCACAGGCAATCGAGGGACCTCAGAGCTCCCTAGTCAGGGCATGATAACAGAGCTGCAGCAATATCATAGCCTGAGGACTGATCAAGAAAACCAGTCAGGAGAAGCTACACTAGGAGCCAGAAAGAGAAGTTCCAGACCACACTGCTAAAAAGAGTTTCTAAGGATTTGATTGATCCATGGTGGTTCAATGGTATCATCTTGACATACGAAACGTGTTTGCTTTCCCTGATCTATAGAAGGCTGAAGAGAAGAGCAGACCACACTGGAATCAGGTTAAAAGATGAACCAGCCAGGTGGCTATGTATCAATCAGATGGGTACCAGTCCATAAAAACCAGTTGCTGCCGAGTTGACTCCAACTCATGGCACCCCACCACCCCCACTCCCGTGTGTGTCAGAGTACTGTGCTCTGTAGGGTTTTCACTGGCTGACTTTTCTGAAGTAGATCACCAGGCTTTTCTTCCAAAGCACCTCAGCATATGTTTGAATCACCAACCTTTCAGTTAGTAGCCGAGCATATTAACTGTTTGCACCACTCAGGGACTCTGCATGGACTGCATCAGAAATGTACCAGCTACCCAGGGGTTCTTGTACAACTCTTCATAACTAGCAAAATATAACCCACTCCTTTACCTGTCAAAGTACAAAAACCCAAAAAACCCGTTGTCGTCAAGTCTATTCTGACTCATAGCAACCCTATAAACCAAAACCAAACCCGTTGCTGGCAAGTCGATTCCCAACACTATAGGACAGAATAAAACTGCTCCATAGGGTTTCCAAGTAACAGCTGGTAGATTCGAACTGCCAACCTTTTTGTTAGCAATGGCGCTCTTAACCACTTTGCCACCAGGGCTCCGTCAAAATAGAAAAGCACCCTTGAATTCAGTAGTATGAAAAGAAAACACCCATCTTGCCTGCCCCTGAGGCCATCTCTTTCTGTTGGGTATTTCATTAGGGTGCCATGCCCCACCCTGGAGCAGCCAACCTCAGAACCTGCTGGAATTCTGAGAGCAGGCAGAGAACAGTGCGGGGTTGCCTCCAGGAACAAATTCATTTTATCTTCAAATTTATGTAGCATCAAAACAACTGCACAGAATAAGTGCATATTATAAATGAAATGATAGTTTTAAGTGTTTAATAAAATAATATACAAAATTTCTTATTTTGAAATAAAGAAGTTCTACAAATTTTATTAAGGAGCCATGGTGACACAATGCTTAAGCGCTTGGCTGCTAATTGAAAGATGGGTGATTTAAACGCATCCGGTGCCTCTGTGGAAGAAAAACCTGGCAATCTGCTTCCATAACGATTACACCCTGGAAGACCCTATGGGCCCATTCTACTCTGTCCTATAGGGTCTCTATGAGCGGGAATCAACTCAACAGCACCTAGCAACAATGACACAAATTTTATTAATGGGAATTTAGTTTCCTCCTGCCCTCACCAAGTACTGAACAAATATTTAAGGAAAAAAGAGTTTGAAGAAAAACCTGCTGGCTGCCCATTTGTCTCTGTGGGGTCCTAGGTCATAATCATAACCCAAAAAATATTTGTGCATGCTCAGCCACTGTGAGGAATGCCAGTCCTTCTCAGATTTCTCCAAATGACCCTGGAAACTGTGAGCAGGGTCCCCTGTGTGCTCATGTATCAGCCCTCTTGCCTGCCCCATGGGATAGGCCACTTTATTCCTTTCTGCCCTGAGGGCCATGGAGTCAGCTGCCCATCTCTGCCAGGACCAAGAGCAGAAATCCTGCAACTGCTGCCTTCTGAGCACAGCCCTCCCTGTGCTCAGGTCCACAGGGGCTACCAGTGCCTGGGCTGGGGAGAAGACGTCACTGCCCAGGGCATCTGTGCCTGGTGTTGCAGTCCTGTCATCCCTGCTGAATTCCCTGACTTGTGTCCTAGCGAAAGCCACCGACACCGCCTTCTGCTGCTGTTGGATTTTCTGGCCTGAAATCTGCTGATGCCTTGTGTTCTCGGTGCTCTGGTCCTCTCAGTATCTCCTTGGTCTTCCACTGCTGCCTCTCCCTGTGGGCCCTGAGTGCACAGAGCTGGCTGGAGGATGTTGTCTGAAGACTCACTCAGGCAACCACAGAACCTGGCCACGCATTTCACTTGCCCACTGTGGGAGGTTTGCCCCGCCTGTGTACAGGGGAACTTGAGATTCTGGTCTGGCCTGGGATTAGGTCTGGCGGGGCATCCTGGGAAGCTAGGGAGCTGTAGGCAGAGATGTCATTCAGAGCTGCTGGCACTGAGTAGAGCCAGATCATGATAAACTCTCCCCCTTCCAGCAGATGTGCAGATTGTGAGTGTAAATGTTTGGATTAGTGACATCTGCCTGAACACTAAAGGCAGGGTGCAGGAGAATTTGGCTTATTTACAACCTGTACTGAAAGCATCATAGGCAGCTGTGTACCCATGAGACCACTGACAAAGGAAGGGCCACAGACCAAAGTGCTGCCACTACTCCTGTTCCTATTGGTATCATTAGAGAAATAAATCAGAACCAACACCACATCGGTGGGTGGTCTCTTCCCACCAATCTGTGAGGTTCTAGAGACCACAACTGGGTACAGGAATGACCTGGTACTGACCCATGGCAGCTAGCTAAAGAGAAGAGCAGAGTCCTCGGTGAAAGCAGAACTGGGAGCCAAGGGTGACACGGCAAAGCATCAATTACAAGCACAGGCCAAACCAAGTCCAAGGCAACAGTTTTATAAGCAAAATTGTTGTGATAACCCACCCCGGGCTCTTAGCAGCTCCTTTGAGCTTGCTGTCAGCCTTGGGACCTCATAATGGGCAGCTACTTGGCAAGGACATTTGCTGCTCTTGGGATCTCCATGTACTCCCCCAGCATTTCCCCGTCCCCTGCACATGGGGCCATTTCATCAACGCTGGTCAATGGGTAGTGACGGGAAGGACTTGTGTCACATCTGAGCCGAGGAGCAGCCCCAAGCTCTCCTTATCTCTGCCATGGCAACTGTGAGTGTTGGTGCTTCCTTGTGTCTGGGTAGCTGAGGGGCTGTGTGCAGCCAAGCCCTGCACCAACCACTCACCAAAGTGAGTAAAACATAAATCTCTGCTGTGTTAAGTCATTAAGAGTTGAGGATTGTTTTCTTCACAACTCATACTCTAATACACCCATTGTTGCCTCAAGAGATCTTACCAATCTAACAAGCTCATTCCCCCAGCTTTCTGTTCTTTGCTTAAGATCCTGTTCCAACTTTCTAGTTGATCCCGTGGGACTTTCATTTTTTCTTGGGCCATCTACAGCCAGAATATGAGCTAGCCTCTTCTTAACCAATGCCCATTCACTGAAAAGAAACTAAGGGACACCAAAGGGTGGAAAAAAGAGAAAAACCAGGAATGATCCCCCACCCCCACCCCAGTCGTTGTATGCAGGCGTAGGGAGCATTTGGGGGCGCTTGGTTCCTCTTCCATTCCTGGGTGGCACAAACCATTTGTGCTCACCTACTAACCTAAGGGTTGGTGGTTCAAAACCACCCACTAGTGCCCTGGGAGAAATATCTGCTGATTTGCTTCTGCAAAGATTACAGCCAAGAAAACCCTGTGCAGCAGTTCTGTTCTGCACACATGGGCCCCTATATGTCAGACTGGAACGAACTAGACAACACTGGGCTTGATTTTTATTTATTTATTTTTACTTCACTTACAAACCTAAAGCTGCCTGGAGTAAGCTCTGTTGAACCTCAAATCAATACCTTCACTATATATCTCAAAAGACAACACTTTATTTCTGCACGACAACTGCAATCACAATGACCAACTATTTGCCGAGCTACATTTGATGACTTTCCCAGAGATGCAATCTCAGAGAAAAAACATCCTACAATTCTATCTGGGTCCCCCACTAGAATCAACATAATTATACCAGATTGAATCTGGTTAACACAGTCAAATGCCCCTATGTTTAGAAACAGGAAGTGGCAATGTTCCCACTTATACCTAAATGTCACAGACAATTTATACTGGATGGATAGCTGTAATGAGGAAAAAAAAAATTATGGATAAAAAAAAATACCCAGCAGTACTCTCACCATTTGAGAGGCACATAAACTGTATTTATGAGATACATTAAAAGGACTTATTTTGCTAGCGTCCATCTCTAAGTGGACCATTTCCAATGTTCTCCAGGATCTATTTTTAAAACAGTATCAATTTATTATAAAGGTCAGCATCTTTTTTTTTTTCCTTCAAATTCTTTCAAGTTGGTTTTGAAAGTCTATCTTCTCAAGTATTCAAAATTCTAACAAACCACTGCAAAATTACCAGGGAAGTCCTCTGGGATTTACAAATAAAAAGCACACCATTTGATGCAACATGAACCTGGGTTACAGTAAAATATCATTAAGAAAAGGTCAGCTCCGGAAAACACAGAAAAAAGGCCAAAGCCATCAGGAATCTTGAAGACACTGGAGCCAAAGAAGGATTGGATACACTCTGGTGTACTGCCATCTCTCTCTTTATATACAATGTCTATTTCCATAATGCTCCCCTCGACATGGCTTAGATCTTCCCCACTTCTGACAACTTAGCAGCAACATTTCATATCTACTCAAAAGACTATGAATCTTGAGGTGATTAAGTGCTAGTTTTCTGAGGAAATGAGGACACCCATCCTTTAGCTATGGCAGACCTTGTATTTCCTCTTTCTCCTGTTATTTTGATCAATAGTCACTTGGTTTGATTCCTTTCTCTTTGTCTACCAAAGGTAAAAGAAGGTTTTCAGTGCCAAAAACCATTTCTCAGTGACCTTTGCAACTAAAAATCCTATCCTGATACATAGTGCTCAGATACTCAAAGATTTGTTAAATGAATAAATGAGTATTTTCTGGCCATCTGCTTCCGTAAAGATTACAGCCCTGTGGGGCAATTCTACCCTGTCACAATGGAGTCTCTCTGAGTCAAAAATCAACTCAACAGCACATAACAAGACAAGTATATCCAGTTGCTGCCAAGTGGACTCCAACTCATGGCAACCCCATGTGTGTCAGAGTAAAACTGTGCTCCACACGGTTTTCAATGGCTGATTTTTGGAAATAGATCGCTAGGCTATCTTCAGAGATGCCTCTGGGTTGACTCAAACTGACAATCTTGCAGTTAGCAGTTGAGTGAGTTAACCATTTGCATGACCCAGGGACTCCAAGTATAAAATTTTTTTTTTTAATTTAAAATCCACTAATTAGGTAGCATATGATCAGGAACCAGTGGTACTGAAGGAAGAAGTCCAAGCTGCACTGAAGGCATTGGTGAAAAACAAGGCTCCAGGAAATTGATGGGCTATCAACTGAGATGCTTCAACAAACGGGATGCAGTGCTGGAGGTGCTCACTCGTCTATGCCAAGAAATTTGGAAGACAGCTACCTGGTCAACTGACTGGAAGAGATCCATATTTATGCCCATTTCTGATAAGGGTGATCAAAACAAAGGCAGAAATTATCTAACAAAATCATTACTATCACATGCAAGCAAAATTTTCCTGAAGATCATTCAAAAATGGTTGCAGCAGTATATCAACAGGGAACTGCCAGAAATTCAGGCCAGATTCAGAAGAAGACGTGGAAGTAGGGATATCATTGCTGATGTCAGATGGATCCTGGCTGAAAACAGAGACTACCAGAAGGATGTTAACCTGTGTTTTATTGACCATGCGAAGGCATCTGACTGTGTGGATCATAACAAATTACAGATAACATTGCCAAGAATGGGAATTCCAGAACACTTAATTGTGCTCATGAGGAACCTGTACATAGATCAAAAGGCAGTTGTTTGGACAGAACAAGGAGATACTGATTGGTTTAAAGTCAGGAAAGGTGTGCGTCATGGCTGTATCCATTCACCATACCTATTCAATCTTTTTGCTGAACAAATAATCCAAGAAGATGGACTATAAGAAGAAGAACAGGGCATCAGGATTGGAGGAAGACTCATTAACAGTTATACAGATGACACAACCTTGCTTGGTGAAACTGAAGAGAACTTGAAACACTTACCGATGAAGATCAAAGACTACAGTATGGATTACACCTCAACATAAAGAAAACAAAAATCCTTACAACTGGACCAGTAAGCCACATCATGATAAATAGAGAAAAGATTGAAGTGGTCAAGGATTTCTTTTTACTTGGACCCACAATCAACAGCCATGGAAGCAGCAGTCAAGAAATCAAAAGACTCGTTGTATTGGGCGAACCTGCTGCAAAGGACCTCTTTAAAGTGTTGAAAAGCAAAGATGTCACCTTGAAAGCCAAGGTGTGCCTAACCCAAGCCATGGTATCTTCTATCTCATCATATGCATGTGAAAGTTGGACAACGAATAAGGAAGACCAAAGAAGAATTGATGCCTTTGAATTGTGGGGTTGGCAAAGAATGCTGAATATACCACGGACTGCCAAAAGAACGAACAAATCTGTCTTGGAAGAAGCACAACCAGAATACCCCTTAGAAGCAAGGATGGCGAGACTGCGTCTTACATACTTTGGACATGTTGTCAGGAGGGGTCAGTCCCTGGAGAATTACATCGTGCTTGGTAAATTACACTGTCAGTGGAAAAGAGGAAGCCCCTGGATGAGATGGATTGACACAGTGGCTGCAACTATGGGCTCAAGCATAACAATGATTGTAAGGATGGCGCAGGACCAGGCAGAGTTTTGAACTGTGGTGCATACGGTCACTATGATTCAGAACCGACTCACTGGCACCTAAGAACAACAATTAGGTTACTTGCCTGCAAAATACCAATCATTGGTTTGATCCTTTTTCTATGTGGTTTCTGAACATACCAGAGCTGTTTTATTATTGGCAGGCACGGGCAGAGTTTTCACCCACCCTCCATTCTGTACCAAGAACGGGTCAAAGGAAAGAGCACTTTACTGGCTGGCTATGCCTGAGTGTAGTGCTCCCTCTGCCATGAGCCTGACCAGATGGGCTCTTCTGAGACAGAGCCCCCACAGTGCTGTATTCTTTACCTGGCTTCCTTCCCTACAGCATTGTATTGTAATGTCCTTTCCTTTGCTGGGCTCCCTGCCCCCTAAGCTTTGCATTTGAATCCTGCTTTTGCTTGGAGGTTATATGTAAACCCCGTTGAGCCTGTGTAGTATGATTAAGAATGTTTGACCTAACCTGTATGAACTACCTGCTTGTAAACCCCTTTAAAAGTAACCTGCCTGCCCACCTTTGGCGAGTAGTCCTGGCAGCAACAGCTCAGATTGCTCCATTTCCTTCTACAATGAAATAATGGTGCCTTTCTTGTTCTCTCAACTCGTTCTCTCGTTTATCGGCCAGTAGGAGTCATGCAGAATAAGAACCTGGGGTTTCCACCCCGTAACACTCCCTTCTTGGCAAGCTCTGTCTGGTGCCACAGTTGGCAGCTGGTGCCACACTTGGTAGCTGGTGCCACTTGAAGGCAGCCTGCCCAGATCAGCAAAAACCTTGCTCTTATCTTCACTGGCTGGTTGGCTTCCCCACATGGGGTTAAGATTCCTGGTGTGTATGGAGAAAGGGCAAACCTCCCATGTTTTGAGAACATAAAGACCCATTTTAGCCTAGATTTAAACACTAGGGGTCTGTATTGCATCTGGTCGCAGACTCCTCCTGGCCTTGTCCTCCGTGTCTGTATTTTCTTCTCCAAAGCTTTCCAGAAACAATGACTGTGGCATGACATGGTTTGGATCACCCTGGGGTCCTGCCATCTCTCTCTTTATATACAGAAGTCTATTTCCACAACACTCCCCTCAACATGGCTTAGATCTTTCCCACCTCCGACAACTTAGCACAGAAGCGTAAAAATGGAGGCAGAAAAAAGCAAAACAATTAAAATCTTATTTACGATTTTAACTGAGCCAACCATACCCTCCCATGTGCTCTTACTAAAAAGAAAAGGGATATTGGAAATGCAAAAATAATTATGTTTTAGTATTATTAAGTCAATGTAGATTTTATAATAGACAACCTGGACATTTTGATTCAGTGTAAGAATATAAGAAATGTTGCTTGTCATATTATTTATTTTTTTTTTATTTACGCAGGTCAACCTTGATCCTGATGAAAGCTGAGATTGTGGGAGCTGCCTGTCACACCTGTCTCAGCAGGAACAGGGAGAAAGTCTTGTTTTATCCTCTGCTCTGGGTACCTTGGGAACAGCCAGGGTACTACTTTGCTACACCGTGTCTAAATGGATACCACCTGGGCAGCCACCAATTAGAAGTGCATTAGGGAATTGCTGCGACCAAATTAAGCCTGTGCAGAAAGGGCTTCTGGGCATTTCGCGCTGCCAAAGCCCTCTTACCACCACGGGAAAATAGGTTTGTGTTGAAAGGCCCCTGAGCCCACTTTTGCCCAATGGCCTAAGCAGTGGAGAGAAGACCAGGAGTAGACTCACCCTGCCCAAGAGAGTTTTGCACCAAAAGCTAGTCTTTCCTCTCTATGTACAGAGGCCAGCAGCAATCGTTCTTTCCATCCGCAGCCTCAAATCCACCTTCCTGCTGCCACTGTGTAGAGACACGTGATTCAGAAGCAATGCCAGGCCTCTGAACAGACAGTTGGGAGAGTGAAATTTGCCTGGAACATGGGATTTAGATCAGGACATGGATTGTAAGACAGCTGATTCCAGAGTCTGCCACTAACCATCTGTGGTGGTATGTTCTTAGCTGCTGTATAGTCAGTGTAAACTCATGGCGAGCCCATGCAGAACAGAATAAAATGCTACCCGGTCTTGCACTATTCCCCTGATTGGTTGTGGATCCAACCATTGTGATCCATACAGTTTTCATTGGCTGATTTTTGAAAGGAGATTGCCGTGCCTTTCTTCCTAGTCTTAGTCTGTGAACTGTGCTGGAACCTGCTCAGCATCACAGCAACACACAAGCCTCCATGGACAAACGAGTGGTGGCTGCACAAGAGGTGAATTGGCCAGGAGTGGAACCCAGGTCTCCCACACGGAAGGCGAGAATCCTACCACGCTGCCCCCAGCACCATCTATGTTACATTGGGTAAGTCTTTCAACCCCTCTAGGCTTCAGCTTCTTCACACATCAAGTGGGTCCATTTAAGTCTTCCTTGCCTAGCTCCTGGAGCTGCCTTTGGATCAAAGTAAAGACTCTGAAGCTCTAACATGTGTGAGAGTCACCTTGAGGGTTTGTGAAAACACAAACAGCTGGAACCCACTCCTAGAGTTTCTAAATCAGTACGCCTGGGTTGGGGAGACTGAGAATTAGCACTTAATAAGTTCCCAGATGATGTCAATACTGCTGGTCCTGACACCACAGGTTTGAAAACCACTGAATTAAAGGAAAAGAGATATACTTCTGTCTGTCTAAAGCAAATCCCAGTACCTGTGCTTCAAGTTCCATCTTTCCCTGTGTTATAGTTTGAATTATGTCCCCCCAAATTTATGTTGAAGTGTTAACCCTAGTACCCATGAACATGGCCTTATTTGGAAATAGGGTCTTTGGAAATGCGACGGGTAGGATGCTTAGGCCTGATAACTTTGATTATTCTTGAGAAAGAGTTCCGTCATGGCATTATGCTTCCTGGAAACCCTGGTGGCGTAGTGGCTAAGTGCTATGGCTGCTAACCAAAGGGTCAGCAGTTCGAATCCGCCAGGCGCTCCTTGGAAACTCTATGGGGAAGTTCTACTCTGTCCTGTAGGGTCACTGTGAGTCGGAATTGACTCGACAGCACTGGTTCGGTTTTTTGGTTTTGGATATGCTTCCTAGATTGAATTCCCTTCTGCTTTGTAAGTGTGGGTGTTTACATGAAAACAAGACTTTATTTCTGGAGGGTTTAGCTGTATATGTATCGCCTGAAGTCATGATTCTCCCACTAAGTGTGACAGTTACTTCACAACCATTTGAGAAAAGAAATATAGAAGCAAAATTATTTCTAAATTAATGTCTTTTAAAAATTTCTTGAGGAGCTGTTGGGCAACTCTAAACATTTTTATGTTCCATATCCATTTCCAGCATGCAAAAGTGACAAAACTATAGTAAAAGGCAAGCAAAAGGAACAATCGTAAATACGTTCAATTTTGCCATCTAGACACGAAGCCATTTTCTAAATTATGGGAAAAAGTTTTAAATAAGTTGCATGCTGATGAATGTAGCAACTGTTGTTTGACCTCAAGCACCAGTTTGCTTCCAACTTGGCGTATGTGGGTTACTTAGCAACCAAACCAAAGCCAAACCTGTTGCCATAGACTTGGACTCACGGTGACCTCATGGGTGTCAGAGAAAAACTGGACTCCTTAGCCTTTTCAGTGGTTGTGATCTTACCAAAGTGGATCGCCAGGCCAGTGCTGCCCAGAGATCTTACTTAGCAACCGGAGGTTCCCTAAAGTGGCCCCCATCTGAGATGGCTTTTCACATAACGTCATTATCATCAGTGCCACAGGTCCCATCCTAAGATGATGTGAGATAAGGATTTATATACACGCCTTCTTACAGAATTCTGAAGAATCACATTGACCGAGGCACGCAAGCTTTCATACACACACACACACACACACACACACACACACACATCCACCCATTAAGAGCTAAGCTTCCACTTTGTGTAGTTATAGAGGACTAAGTGTTCTCTCTCTTTTGTAAAGTACCTGATGTTTAGAGTGGGTGGCATTCAATAATTCTCAATTGATATGATTTACAGAATAGCCTAACTCATGAACCATTTACAGTCATTGTGGCTGAGCGTATAGGCACATTTCAGACAGCACCTTGTCAGGACTAGCCCCGCCCCAGCGTATAAGCAGGTGTGCATCATTGTATTTTGCTGCTGTTGTCACTACTTATAATAATGATCCTATCCATGCTTATAGAGGGAAGAACGGTACATGTTAGTGCTGTGAAGAGCCAGGCATTCACTGAAGAAAGCAGATCCATCAACAGGGTGCAGATGTGACGCAGGCGGTTTGCAAAAGGAATAAGAAGGGATCTGGGCTCATTAACACATGGCCCAGGATCCTGGACACTGTCCTGGACTCACAGACAGCAGGATGGAGGGGCTCTGACAGGGAAGCAAGGGGCCTCAAACCACTGTGAGAAGACATGGAGTTAATGATAGTTGTTAAATCAATGGTGGGATAGGCTATTAATATTTTATGTTTAATAATTACACTCGTAATTATAATCTTTATGAGTTAATGATTAGTACCGACAAGCTAAAGAATGATTTATGGTGATAAATAAATTATACAAAAATGGAAACATAATTCTGCAAGAATGACTGGTGAGTGTAAAAATAAAATGGGTGAGTAAGGTTCAAGACCCAGGCCTTGACCCACAGCCATGACTGAAGAAGGACTTTGTATCATTGGTGCTTGGCCCAGTATCTGACATATGCTAAATACCTAGCAATCATTGGTTAGGAGCCCTGGTGGTACTCAGCTGCTAACCCAAAAACTGGCAGTTCAAACTCCCAGCCACTTTGCAGGAGAAAGATGTGGCAGTCAGCTTCTGTACAGATTACAGCTTTGGAAACCCTATGGGGGCAGTTCCACTCTGTCCTGTAGGGTTGCTACGAGTCAGAATCAACTCAACAGCACACAACAACAAATCATTGGTTGGAATAGGTACTAGTGGGATGAGTAGGTGATCATTGGGGTGGCTTAGGAGAAATAGAGTGACTTGGCAGAGCTGAGACACCAGACTGGGGTCCCATTTTCCTGAAAGTGGCAGTGGACATGACCAACAGTGGAGACAGAAGCGTTGGAGAGCAATGCTAGAGTTTTTAAATCCTCGACTGACTAAACTCACAGGCCCCAGGGTATTTTGGCAATGTCATCACTGTGGGCAAGGGGGGTACTACTGGCATCGAGTGAGGGGAGGCCAGGGGTGCTGTTAAACATCCTGTGGGGCACAGGACAACTCCCCACAACTAAGATTGTGCAAAATGTCAACAGTGCTGAGACTGAGAAATCCCGGCCTAACTGAATGGACGTGTTTGCTAATGTGGTTTCTTTACCCACGGCTTTCTGCAAACTCCTATTGATCCTTCAAGGTCAGTGACTTACAGTCATTATGGCTGAGCGTGTAAGTACATTTCAGACAGCACCTTGTCAGGACTAGCCCCCCACCTCCCCAGTGTATAAGCAGGTGTGCGTCTTTGTATTTTGCTGCTGTTGTCACTACTGATAATAATGATCCTATCCATGCTTATGGAGGGGAGAACGGTACATGTTAGTGCTGTGAAGAGCCAGGCATTCACTGAAGAAAGCAGATCCATCAACAGGGCTCAGATGCGACGCAGGCGGTTTGCAAAAGGAATAAGAAGGGATCTGGGCTCATCGACACATGGCCCAGGATCCTGGACCCTGGTCTGAACTCACAGACAGCAGGATGCAGGAGCTCTGACATCATCACCTCCTCTCTAGAGTTTAATTGGACTGTGCACTTCTTTACTTCCCAAGAGGATTAAATGCCTCTTCACCTGGGACTTGTGTTCTCAAAGCATATTTTACCTACCTCTGGCGCAGTGGTTAAGCTCTTGGCTGCTAACCAAAAGTTGGCAGTTTGAATCTACCATCCACTCCTTGGAAACCCTATGGGGCAGTAATACTCTGTCCTATAGGGTCACTATGAGTCAAAATTGACTCAACGGCAATGGTTTAGTGTTGTAGTAAGGTCCCTGGGTGATGCAAATGGTTTGCATTCAACTACAAATCTAAGGTTGGCGGTTTGAACCCACCCCGTGTCACTGTGGAAGAAAGCCCTGGTGGCCTGGTTCTGGAAAGATTACAAACAAGAAAACCCTGTGGAGCAGTTCTACTGTGTCACGGATGGGGTCACCACAAGTGGGAATCGACCCAACGGCAAGGGGTTTAGTTTGGTGTTTTTAGCATTGTACTTATCACACAACACTGTTACTTGTAACATAGTTCTGTGTCACTTCAGCTGAACTGAAACAATAAAAATAGCTACGCTGAATTAAGCACTTATGAGTCAGAATCCACTCCATGGCACACAACAACAACAGCATTTGCCAGACGCTTTGCTAAATGCTTCAGATAATCTCATTTGGTCCACACACACAAAAAGACGAGGTAGATATTATTATCCCCATTTTATAAATGAGGAAAAGGAAGTTTAGAGAGCGTCAGAAATAGATACAAGGTCACACAACTCAACTAGAAAGGAGCAGAACTAAAATACGAAGCAGAGATCAAACCAGCAGTGATGTGTGCCCCCAAGTACAGAGGTCAGACATACTGGTGGCACATAAGCATTGGTGCTCTGTGACTCTGAGCAGGTGGGAATGGTCCTGGTCTGCTCCAGGCTCGGCCACTAAGGCAAGCAGGGGAAGGGGAGCAGACGTGTATGCTGGGTTGACGGTAGACGCCCGGGGCCACGGATCGAGCAGAACTCAAGGAAGACAGAAAGACGTGGAGAAATTCCAGCAAATAGGAATCCAGCTGTCAATGACTTCATTCTGACTCATGGCTCCATAGAGTTTTTCAGAAGTAGATAGCCAGGTTTTTCAGTGGCTGATTTTTCAGAAGTAGGTAGCCAGACCTTTCTTCTGAGACACCTCTGGGTGGACTCAAGCCTGAAACCTTTCAGTTAGCAGTGGAACACATTTACCATTTGCAATGCCTAGGACTCCAGCAAATAGGAATAAGATGACGTAGGCATGTAATAAATGGATGAAACGATAGAGTGGCAGACAGGCTTGTAGCCAGGTGCTCTAGCATGCAATGAAAACCACCACAGACTATTCAGGGGCCTGGGGGCAGTGCTCAGTCTACAGCACAGAAGGCAGAATATTAGGGCTGGGAGGCCTGTCCACCTACGGACTTAGGAACGTCCTCAGGGAGAGAGCCTGGCAAAGTAAGGAAGGGCCCTGGACCAAACAGAATCCAAGGAGCAGACAGAAGCATGTGAGTCAAGGGGTGGATGGGGGGCGGGTGCAGGGATCAGAAGCAATCGTGGATCCCTGGTGGTTTAGTGGTTAAGAGCTCAGCTACTAACCAAAAGGTCGGCAGTTGGAATCCACCAGCCACTCCTCGGAAACTCTATGAGGCAGTTCTACTCTGTCCCATAGGGTCACTGTGAGTTGGCACCAACTTGACAGCACCTAACAACAGTAACATGGCAGGGAGGGAAAGCCATTGGCACAACCTCCAATTAGGCTGGACGAGGGGTGCTGGGGCCAACTGGGCTCAGGTGAGGCCGGATGCTGGGCTGAGCCATGGGCCCCAGCTGTGCACACAGGAGGGAAGGGGAACTAGGGGCCAGGTGGGGGCTGGCAAGGATCTTGCCTTTGTCTCCAAACTGGAGGTACTGGGATCAGTCTTGTGCTCAGAGTCCTCAAATGGCTCAGAAAAATAAGTAACTATATTTTCGATAGATCGAGAGACAACAGTGTGAGAGAGAATAAATAAAATGTGGGAAAATGCTCGTATTTCCCCCAAATGTAATGGAACTTTTTTGTACTATTTGGGCAACTTTTCTCAAAATTTGAAAGAACTTCAAAATGAAAAGTGGAAAAAGTCAAATTCATTTCTGACCTCCTCCCACCGTGGGTGGAGCCCAGGGCTGACGGAGAAGGCTCCATCCTTGTGAGTCCCCAGCCAAGCAGCCCACCCAGCGCATCGATGGGTGGGGGGCTTCGTGGTTCAGAGTGGTCCCACCATCTATTGAGAAATCCGCTCCTCCACCGTGCCCAGCACCCTCTCCCTGCCCACCCACCTCCCCAAGACCAGCCACAACAAGCTCCGAGTCTATTAGAGCCACCCAGGTAGGGTCCATTACATGGAGTGCTGGGCACGTCGTTCACCAAAAGGCTAGTTATTGGGGAAAAACAAAATCCTTCAGGGTCCCCGTCAAATAATCCCTTCCCTAATCTCCCAGTGGGAATCTCCCTCAAAATCTTTTTAAAAATGTCCTCCTGGGAATTATCTATGTGTACTTGAAAACCCAGAAGCATATTCTCAGATCCCATCTGATGTGCCGTTAGGGAGGCCCTTCTAAAGTCAAGGGCCTCTCTCTGTCCTCATGTTTGTTTGCTACACGGAAGATCTGGCCTTCCACCTCCGAGGATTGAATCTGCCAATTTTTAATGCGGCCTGGTAGCCACATTGTATCCGGACAGAAGAGGCCTTTACGGACGCTCTTGAGAGATACGTTTTTCTCATTCTTTCACCAAATGCACTTCTAGCCAACGCTAAGTGGAAAAGAGGAAAAAGCTGATTACACGTAGCCAGTAGCTAGAATCATTTAAGCTAAATTAATAGGGTCTATAAATAGCTTTGTCCTTCCTTAAAATCCAAAATAGATTGTGAGGTTAGCAAACATTCAGAGGAATGGCCTACTTCCCCCACCAGGTTGTCAGAGCATGAGGAAAGCTCAAATTAGCTTCAGGGAAAATGTAACCTACAACCACGAGCATTGTGCTCTGTGCAGAGGGAGGTGATGAATGCATGATAGAGACCTGTTACCTAAATAAAAGGAGTCCTGGTGGCACAAACAGTCAAGCACTCAGTTGCTGAGAGGTCGGTGGTTTGAACCCGCTCATTGGTTCTGCAAGAGAAAGACCTGGCGATCTGCTTCCGTAAAGATCAGAAAACCAAACCCATTGCTGTCGAGTCAATTCTGAGTCATAGCGACCCTATAGGACAGAGTAGAACTGCCCCACAGAGTTTCCAAGGAGTGGCTGGTGGATTTGAACTACCGACCTTTTTAGTTAACCAGTTCGCCACCAGAGCTCCCCATAAAGATTGCAGCCTGAGAAACTACATGGGAGTTCTACTCTGTAGCATATGGGGTCACTATGAGTCATATTTGACTCGATGTCACCTAAGAACAACTAAATTAAGGCCTGTTCGCTTAAATTCTTATACCAGATTTACCCTACATGCTTGTCAGGCCCTCTTCTATTACTACTACTATTTATGGCGTGACTTAGTTTTAATGCAACTTGTTTCTTTACCAGCAGATTCGATTTTAGGCTCGGTGCATTGAAGCCATAAATGATTCCACTTTGAATACTCTGTAAACCCTAAAATAAAGAGCATTTCTGACTCTTAGAAAATAATATATCAGTCTTCCTTGAATCTGACACCATAGATTGTAGGAGGCACCATTGTTGTATGTCCCAGCCAGAAAGAATAACACTGCCAATTAAACTATGATGCCACATTTTCCTATCACTTGGCAATTTTGCTATATGCAAACTGAGAGCTCTCTTTCAGGTGTATTTACACACAGATTTTTATTATATATTACTACATATAAACAAAAATATACATGAAATACTTTGATTAATGTGGTGGTGTTGTGTGGCATGGAGTCATTTCTGACTTAGAGTGACCCTATATAGGACAGAGTAGAACTGCCCCATAGGGTTTCTCCTAGGCTTTATGGGAACAGATTGCCAGGTCTTTTCTCCAGTGGAGTCACTGATGGGTTCAAACCACCCACCTTTTGGTTAGCAGACAAGCATGCTTAACTGTCGCGCCCCATGAAATCTATTGGTTCATGTTTATTTCTAAAAAACAAATAAAACAAAACTTGTTGCCATCAAGTTGATTCTGACTCATGGCAACTCCATAGAATTTTCTTGGCTGTAATCATTACACATTTGTGTGTGTGTGTGTGTGTTTTCTTTAAAGATTCTCACAACTGGACCAATAAGAAACAACATGATAAACGGAGAAAAGGTTGAAGCTGTCAAGGATTTAATTTTACTTGGATCCACGATCAACACCCACGGATGCAGCAGTCAAGAAATCAAAAGATGCATTGCCTTGAGCAAATCTGCTGCAAAAGACCTCTTTAAAGTGTTCAAAACCAAAGATGTCACTTGGAGGACTAAAGTGCATGTGACCTAAGCCAGGGTATTTTCAACCACTTCATATGCATGTGAAAGCTGGACAAAAAATAAGGAAGACCAAAGAAGAATTGAAGTCCTTAAATTACAGTGTTGTTGATGAATATTGAATTTACCATAGACTGCCAGGAGAAAGAACAAGTCTGTCTTGAAAGACGTACAGCCAGGATGCTCCTTAGACGTGAGAATGTCAAGAACTTGTCTCACTTAATTTGGACATGTTATTAGGAGGGACCAGTCCCTGGAGAAGGATGTTATGCTTGGTAAAGTAGAGGGTCAGCAAACAAGAGGATGACCCTCAGTGGAGGGTCACAGTGGCTGCAACAATGGCCTCAAGCATAATGAAGATTGTGAAGATGGTACAGGACTGGGCAGTGTTTCATCCTATTGTACATATAGGGTCTCTATGAGTCAGAATTGACTCAACAACACCTAATAACAACAACAAGTGGTTAGGGAAGCGTATTGCCAGGTCTTCCTTCTGCAGTGCCACTGAGTGGGTTTGAACCACCAGTCTTTAGGTTAGTAGACAAGCACAAACTATTTGTGCCACCCAGGGTGCTTATATTCCTAAAATTTCCTCATATTCAGAGTCTGACACTTTTGAATTATTTTTCAACTCAGAGTTGTAAATGTCCATGTTTTTGCTGTGTTGCTGGGGCAATAGTTCTTAAAAGAATCTACAGAGGCATCAAAGTCCTCTGGTGCTAAGCCTTAAGCAATCTGGGAGAACTAAAGCCCTTCTCCCCACCTTCGTCACAATCATCTGGCTCCTCGGAGTAAAAGAGTGCTCTACTATTTTCTCTGGGATTTTCTTCCCAGCAGCTGTCGGTCATTCTGCAACTCTCGATGCCAATGTCATTGCATTTCCACAACTGAAGCAATGACAAGTTTCTCACAACTGCTGCCTGGCCATCAGTGACGGTTCGATGCTACTGATTACAAAACACAACTTCATGCATACGTGTTAAAATTCACCTCTTTGAATCCATAAAGTAGACTATGTGCTCGTTGAACTCTCTGACCCGGACATGTATTTCCAAAATTGAGAAGACACTCTCCTCAATTCTCCCTCCAGAATTGAAACCCAGAATTTTTCCACATTGCCTCCAGGGCAGCCATCTTGGTATGTTTCTGAATTCTTCTTGGGGAGCCTCCACCCCAAAATGTGTCATCTGAAACTTGAAGAAGATATTCAGGCATTCGAATAAGTCTTAGCCTATCTGTGGATAATTTACAGCTCAATAGGATACCTCCTCAGTGCTTGGTAACATGAAGAAGGAGGAATAAATTGGATAGGGTGAGTGTATGGCAAGAGTAAGTTTAGATCATGGCCCCCTGAGCCCCCAACAGACCAGGCTGCATGAGGTGCTCTGTGAGGTGAGGTGGACAACAAGAGCAATGCATAGCGGAATGACCCTTGGGAGAAGAAGGACAGCCCACAAGGCAAAGTCTACTTTATTGATTCCTTCAGTCAATCCAAGAACAAAATTTTATAGAACCTCCAGGAAATACAAGAGGCAAACTTTGATGCTTCTTCTGATTTTGACCCACATCCATCTTGTATCAAAGACACAAATGGCTGCCCCATAACTTTATGGTAACTGTGCTTCCTTCCAAAGCTTACTCGTTCATGTTTTAAGGGTAAAAGGCTAGAATGGTTAGCGTATGATCAAATATTTTCTCCCAGTCCTTACCTACATGAACAAAACACTCCTACATGATAATTTTACCAGAATGCTCAGTGTACCCCTGTTTCTTTAGGCCTAGCTTTAAAATTCTTTAAAATTGGAGTTTTGAGAATTGTAATGACGATGAAAGTTTTCCACCTAGTTAAATTTGCATCATAACACGTTTCAGATCCTCCAGCACAGGAGGAATGCAGCTTGCATTAATGGGAATTAAGGTTATGCATCCCAACAGCTGAGGACAGATTTAAAGACCTTGATGGGTATCTTTTTGTTTAGTTATGCTTCCAGAAATGCCCCAGCGTAGAAAAATTAGGCACTTTGTTATTTTTTCTTAGCCAGCCCAGAAACTAGGTTACTGCTTCCCAAACTCTCAATCAGAAATACCCACTGATTTTTCCCCCCTAAGAAATGTCCTTGCTTCCCGTCACTGCAGCTTTACAAATCGCTAGTGCTGTGCTGAATCTAGGCCACCTCTGTAGCCTGCTGAACAAATGATTAGGCACAGCAGAGGGTGGTTGGCTTTGCTGTGAAGTGAGTACCCTGCTCACTGTGCCAGTTGAGAGTCTGGGATTTGCCTGTTTTGTTTTCTTGCTCTCTGGCCACCAGATGCTAGTTTGTGAAGGAAGACCTGTGCTGGTGCCATGCCCCAGCTTCTCGTCCTGCCTGGGCTCTCCTGCTTGGTGCCTGCTATGCTCACCAGTGGTCAGCTGGCCAACAGGCCTTTCTCAGCCCCCAGTTGCCTCTTTGAAGTCATCTCCATGCAGCCTGGCACACAATTATTTTCTCCTTGAAGTCCTTTAGGTTTTGTTTTGTTACGTTGAGGAGCCTAAAATAGCTTCTTTTACTCTCAGTCGCTGTTTTTGAAGCAACCTCATAAAGCTCTATCTGGACTTTTGTTCTGAAATTTCAAAAAAAACACCCTGTGAAGAGTCATGAGGTTTTATTTTTGCAGTTTTTGCACTTCAGCTATAGTAAAAATATATATATATATTATATATATATATATATATAACCAAGGCCGTTGCCATCAAGTGGATTCCAACTCATAGCAACCCTATAGGGCAGAGTAGCACTGCCCCATGGAGTTTCCAAGGAGCTCCTGGTGATTCAAACTGCTGACCTTCTGGTTAGCAGCCATAGCTCTTAACTGCTAAGCTATCAGGATATATATATATATATACACACACACATACATATACCAAACCCATTGCCATGGAGTCAATTCCAACTCATCGCGACCCTATGTGTTACAAAGTATCTGTGTTCCGTAAGGTTTTCTTGGCCATAAACTCTATGGAAGCATTTCACCAGGCCTTTCTTCCACAGAGCCATTGAGTGGGTTCAAACTAGGCACAGAAAATTCCAGATGGAGTCTTTAATGGCTGAGGAGGCTAAGAATGGAATAGAAATGTGGCTGGTACATCTGAGACACTGTTGCTGAGCGTACACTTAGTGACCCACACATCCAAGGAGTACACCAGCTTGAGGGAGACTCAGACGTGAACTCGTATTAATTAACCTTGTCAAAGCCGAGGTTGACCCTTCCTGAGTTGACTGAATCCCAACAATGTAATTAATACAAGGAGCCAATTATTCCAAACCATTTTCATGGCAAAGTTAAAGATTGTTTAAAATCTAGCAAATCAGCAAAGGTATGCTAACTTTGATCAATATCCAGATACACAAAATAGTCTTGAGGCGCATTAATTATGATCCTATCAACCTAAAGAATATAAAAATAAGATCACCAGGTCCTTTACAAGCACTTCTGCCCAATGGCCCTTTTCTAGCAATTACCCACTCGTTTGATGCCACAGAGATGTCCAGACAAAGGTACTTGGCACCACATCCTAAGGATTATTTGTCAGCTGCTGGAACCTGTGTACAAAGGCTTCTAGTCAAGAAATTAAATTCCTTTGACAAAAAGACAGCAAATTATAATGCTCCTAGAGTAAATACTCACACTGAGAACTCATATCCAAATCCCTGAAGGCTGGCTGAGCTTCAATTTTATCCCCTTAGCTACCTACACTACTCTTTAAAATGAGAGGGAGGTATTTATTATTTTAGTTTATGTGCAAGCTATAATCCCAATGTGAAATCAAGTAAAGCTGTTTAAAAAATCAAAGTTAATGTTAACAAGACGATCTGTTTCATACCCCCAATAGAAGCTAATGAATCATTGTGAATTTATTGTGGTGGGAAGACAGTGGCTGCTGGCAATTATCCTGATGAGTAGAAATCCTCACAAGTGGGTACTTTAAAGCAATTATTTTCCATTTGGGTCTAAAAAAAATCTCTGAGTACAACTAAGCTTTGATTACCTGGCATCTGAAAATATACATTCTCAGAGGGGTATTTGCAGTGATTATTTTAGTGGAAGGAAGGTAAACAGCTACTATTTGTGAAAGCTCAGTTGTGAGCCTCTTTAAAGTTTAAAATATGAATTGTGTACCAACTTGGAGCCCCAATTTCATGGACTAGCACATTGTTACGTTATTTTCCGAACTGAAAACAACCAAGAACTTGTTGGGTACCTGAGGATCAGTAAGCTGTTTGAACTGGATCGTCTCCAAGAACAAACCTCTCCAAAGTAGAAAAAAAAAAAAAAAAGACAAGGTCATTTTTGCTAACCGGCTCTCTAGCCCCAGGCCTAAACCCTACTCCATTCTTCTTTGACCCTAGGTTCACAAAGAGTGTTGTATCAAAGAATGATACCACAGAGCTCACCTTGTATAAACACCAATTCCTTCAAGAGAGGCCGACCAAACGTCATTCAAAGATGGAACTGGGTGGACAGAAGATTTGAAATATTTTTCAAGTACAGGAAAATTGAGGGTTCTCATAAAGGGGTAGTGTGTCCCTTTCTGTCTAATTCGAGTTTATTGGTGCATGGTGGAAATCAAAAGGCCACATTTAATAAAGGGCAAGGGGATTGACATTATCAAAAATGGCAGAATCAGCAACTCCAAGGGTCTGTGTCTCCACAGAAACATTGACAAACCAAGACAAAACTGGCAGAATCAACTTTGTAAGAGCTCCAGAAAAACAAAAGTTTATAGCAGCCAAGCAAAAGCTGAAACAAGAAAAAAAAAGCCAACTTTAAAATGGTAGGAAAGTTTTGTTGACTTTTTTTTTTTTTGCCCCTCCTACCTGGCTCAGCATCTATCTTGAAGTTGGCATCCCCTATCCCCAATCTTGGACAACGGTCCCTGGTTCTGGAAGGAGAAGAGCAGAACTTATTCTCAAAGAATTGTGTTTGCCTGTTCTAACCCATCTGAGGGATGCCTAGGACTGACTCAGGGTGCTTCTCTTTGTGCTCCATAATTCCAAACTCACTCTGGGAGGACAAGCAGCAGGCACATCTCAAAACATCATAAAGCAAACAGATATCTGCAGGCATCTAGGGCAAAAGATTATAGCTGAGGCGTGCAACAGAGCACCAAAAGTTTAGGAGGAGAAGGTGGGTAGAAAATGCCTTTAGGAAATAGGGCATTCAAAATCCCCTGTGTGTACAGGGAAAATTACGAAGCCGCACACACGTCCCGGCAGGACACATACTCAGAGTAAACCTAAGCTTTTACTTCTCATTAATCTCTAGCCTCGGTACAAGCAGGAAGTGAAGGCTAAGGCACAGCCATAAAATCGCCTGGCAAGCAATGAAGGAGGTACCAGAGCTCAGAGCCACTCTACAAAGACCAAGGAAGGTTTTCATGGGGATTTTTTTTTCTACTTTTTTCCTTCTCTTTCTTTCTCTATTTTGTTTGTGTGTTTGTGTTGTTGGTTGGTTGGTTGGTTGGTTGGTTGGTTGGTTGGTTGGTTGGTTGGTTGGTTGGTTGGTTGGTTGGTTGGTTGGTTGGTTGGTTGGTTGGTTGGTTGGTTGGTTGGTTGGTTGGTTGGTTGGTTGGTTGGTTGGTTGGTTGGTTGGTTGGTTGGTTGGTTGGTTGGTTGGTTGGTTGGTTGGTTGGTTGGTTGGTTGGTTGGTTGGTTGGTTTCATCTGGCTGTTTTGTGGTTGTTGTTGCTATTGTTTTATTTTGTTTGTGCTCTTTGGTGTTCAAGGAAATCATTGTCAAAATACTTGCTGAACACAAGCTTAGGAATACAGATTTCACAGACCACAGAGAGCAAATAATACAGAGCTTAAAAATATGATTCAGAAAAGTCAATAAAAAACAAGGGCTACAGACTACAGCAAACAACAACAAAAACAACAACAAAATCCTGAGGAAGAGGGAGAGCCTAATCTCTAAGTTTAGTACATTATAATATTCAATGTATCCAGTTTTCAACAAAACTTTATGAAGAATGCAAAGAAACAAGAAAGTATGGCCCTATCACAGAAGACATTAACAGAAACTGTCTGAAA
Source organism: Elephas maximus indicus (assembly GCF_024166365.1). Classification (NCBI taxonomy): domain Eukaryota; kingdom Metazoa; phylum Chordata; class Mammalia; order Proboscidea; family Elephantidae; genus Elephas; species Elephas maximus. The sequence goes on from NC_064826.1 coordinate 13,612,353, forward strand.
AAACACAAACATTGAACTTATCAGGCAAATACTTTAAATCAACACTCTTAAATATGCTCAAAGAGCTAAAGAAAACCACTGGCAAAAAATATAGGAAACCAGGAGAATGACGATTTACCAGATAGAGAATATCAATGAAGAAATAAAAATTTAAAAAGAACCAAATACAATTTATGGAGATGAAAAGGACGAGAGCTGAGATAAAAAAAAAAAAAAAAAAAAAAAAAAACCTCACTAGAGGGATTCAATAGCAGATTTGCGCAGGTAGAAGAAAAAAAAGAAATAAGCAAATTTGAAAATATGTCAATTGAAATTATCCAATCTGTGAAACAGGAATAAAAACTAACTAAAAAAATTACCATAACCTAAGAAATTTGTGGAACAACATCAATTGTACCAACATATGCATAATGGGACTCACAGAAGGAGAGGAGAGAAAGGGGCAGAAAAATATTTGAAGTAATAGTGGCTGAACACTATCCAAATCTGATAAAAGATAGGAGTCTATACATTCAAGGAACTCAACAAACCACAAGTAGGGTAAAAACAAAGAAATTCACACTGAAACACATTACAATCAAATTGTTGGAAGTCAATGGCAAAGAGAGAATCTTAAAGAAAAGAGACTTGTCACATACAAGGAATCCTCAATAAGATCAACAGTTAATTTTCTCGTAAGAAACCATGGAGCCCAAAGAGAGTGGGAGGACGTTTTTTAAATGCTGAAAGACAAAAAATGTCTACCAAAACTTCTGTATCAGGTAAAACTAGCCTTCAAAAATGAAGAGGAAATTAAGACATTCTCAGGTAAACAAAAGCTGAGGGAGTTCATTGCTAATATACCTATAATAAATGCTTAAGGGAGTCCTTTAGGCTGAAATAAAAGGACACTAAACAGTAACTAGAAACCACTTAAAGACAGTATTATATTTCTTGTTTGTAACTCCTTGTCTTGGTCACCTAGTGCTGCTATAACAGAAATATCACAAGTGGATGGCTTTCACAAAGGGAAATTTATTCTCTCACAGTCAAGTAGACTAGAAGTCCAAATTCAGGGCCCCAACTCCAGGGGAGGGCTTTCATGTTTTTGTTGACTCTGGAGAAAGGTCCTTGTCATGAATCTTCCATGGTCTAGGAGCTTCTCTATGAAGGAACCTCAGGTACAAAGCTCTGCCCCGGCACTGCTTTTTTAGTGGTATGAGGTCCCCTGTCTCTCTGCTTGCTTCTCTCTTTCATATCTAATAAGAAATTCACTTAAGACACTATCTAATCTTGTAGATTTTATCAATATAACTGCCACTAATCCATCTCATTACATCTTAGTGGTGGGATTTACAACTCATAGGGAAATCACAACAGATGACAAAATGGTAGCCAATCATACAATACTGGGAATCATGGCCTAGGCAAGTTTACAGATATTTTGTGGGGACACAATTCAATCCATGACATTCCTCTTTTTATTTCTTACGTAACTTAAAAGACAAATGCATAAAACAATAATTATAAATCTATGTTAATGGGCACACAAGGTATAAAGATGTAATTTGTGACAACAACAACAACATAAAGGGGAGGGGGACACAGCTGTATAGGAAAAGATTTTTGTATGCTATTGAAGCTGAGTTGTTATCAATAAAATTTCAATCTATCAAGAAGATACAATGATTTAAAGCGTATCCCCAGTGAACAATAGAAGCACAAAATATATGAAGCAAAAACAGAATTGAAGGGAGAAAAAGTTCTACAATAGTAGCTGGAGACTTCAGCCCCCCATTTTCAGTAATGGTTGTAAAAACTAGACAAGAACAGAAAGGAAATAAAGTACTTGAACACCATTATAAATCAACTTGACTTAATGAACATATGGAGAACCCTCCACCCCAAAACTGCAGAGTACGCATTCTTCCTAAGCATACAGGGAACTTTCTCCAGGGTACACCATATTGTAGGCTACAAAACAAATCTCTATGAATTTTAAAAAAGTGGAATCATACAATGTGTCTTCTGTGACAACAACGGAGTAAGGCTAGAAATCAATAACAGAACGAAAATTGGAAAATTTAAAAAATATATGTAAATTAAACAATAGATTCTTGAACAACCAATGGGTCAAAGGAGAAATCACAAGTTGTATGTTTTTCATTTTTAATTATTTTATATTTGTTACTGCATTTTTCAAGAGTTTAATAGGAACACGTACAAGAAATAAATGTTAAGTCTGAAAAGTCATACCTAGATGTATTTTAATTTAAACATTATTTCTTCCTCGAGTTCCATTAAAATCACTTTAGCTTCACTTCTAATATTTTCAGGGGGCAAAGGATTTCAGGTTTTTTAATTTTTTTAACTAATTTTGATTAATGAAAAATACTGAATATTTATTAAAGATGCTAATGTTTAAAGAAACTTCTCATTGTGTTTCTTAGTGTAAATATTTACTCCTATTTCTTTCATAATCTTATATTTTCCTTTATAAAGACTTTCAAATCCACAAATAATTGTCCATATCCATTTTTCTTCTCAATTAGTAGGACCTAAAGGAAAATATACTATGTAATGTGACCAAGACTAGCAGTCACTAGTGAATAAGTGACCATTCATTGGCTGAAAACATAGTTAGTCACTCAGCAGTAAAACGACTATCAAAAATACCACTTTCCTCTTATGTTTCTACAGTTCGTGAAATAATTATCCTATGGGCATCCTTAGAGCCAGGATGGTGAGACTTTTTCACACATACTTTGGGCATGTTATCAGGAGGGACCAGTCCCTGGAGAAGGATACTATGTTCGGTAAAATGGAGGGTCAGCAAAAAAGAGGAAGATCCTCAACCAGATGAATTGACACAGTGGCTGCAGCCATGGGCTCAAATGTACCAATAAAGGCACAGGACTGGGCAGTGTTCCATTCTGTTTTACATAAGGTCGTTATGAGTCGAAATCAATGTGACAGCACTTAATAACAACAACGACGTGGGCTTCCGAGCAGCCCATTCCAATCTTAACCTCAACGGTTTGTTTGCTTATACTTTTTGTTTTCCAAAAGAGATTTAAACCAAAACCAAACCCATTGTCGTCTAGTTGATTCCAACTCATAGTGACCCTATAGGTCAGAGTAGAACTGCCCCATAGAGTTTCCAAGGAGTGCCTGGTGGATTTGAACTGCTAACCTTTTGGTTAGCAGCTGTAGCACTTAACCACTATGCCACCAGGGTTTGTTTCCTAAAAAGGATTTAAAGCACCTTAAAATAAATATGCACGTATACAACAAAGTTCTGAAAAAAAAAAACCATAAACAAAATAAGGAGGAACAGGAGAAAGCAATGGAAACCCTAGTGGCGTGTGGTTAAGTGCTAAGGCTGCTAACCAAAAGTCAGCAGTTCAAATCTACCAGGTGCTCCGTGGAAGCTCTGTGGGGCAGTTCCACTCTGTCCTATAGGGTTGTTATAAGTCAGAATTGACTCGATGGCAATGGGTTTTTGTTTAGGAAGAAGCAAAAATGCTAAGATGAGGCTTAATATAGTAATTATGATTGTCTATTCAATTTTTTTCTGAGTTCCCTCAGAGGCAAGAAAACCAGTGTGTGGAACACTTCAAGTTATTTTATAGAAAAAGGCAAACCAATTCTGAGAGAGGAAGAAACAGATATATAGAGAAAAGTACACATACGTGCTTCTTACCTGCTTATAAACTCTAAATGGATTTAACTAACGAAACCTGATACAGAGACTAATACCAAAAACCAAAACCAAACCTTTTGCCGTCAAGTTGATTCCAACTCATAGTGACCCTATAGGGCGGGGTAGAACTGCCCCACTGAGTTTTCTAGGAACACCTGGTGGATTTGAATTGCCAAACTTTTGGTTAGCAGCCGTAGCACTTAACCACTACACCACAGAGGCTAATAGATGATGTATTTTTTACCGCAGTTATCTGCCAAATACAACCAAAGCCAAGGATATAACATTTAAATTTAAGTCAGTTAGAGGGGGTTCTTCAGTGGATAAATGGATGTGAAACAGTTATGCAGTTTTCTAATGCTCTGCCTGGATTCAAGGACAGAAGTTCAGCTCACCTGGAAAAGTAAATGGATAACACATCCTATAGGCTTCTTTACTCCAGTGGCACTACGCACAGTGAGGGCTTTAAACAGGAGCTGGTTGGCAGATGGTTTGAGGTCTAGCACTCCAGCAGGGATCTGGGGGAGCAACACTGTGATGTTGTTGTTGTTTCTATTGTTAGTTGCTGTAGAGTTGTTGGCTCCGACTCATGGTGATTTTAGGTGTAAGAGAACAAAATCTTGTCCTGCTGTGCGCCATCAAGCTTTGCTACAGGAGAGGTATATGCTAATTAAGTCCCTGTATGACACAAACCCTTGTGCTCAACTGCTAACTTAAAGGTTGATGGTTCAGGCCCACCCCACGGTGCCATGAAAGAAAGACCTGTCGATCTGCTTCTGTGAAGACTGGTTTTGTTGTTATTCTTGTTGTTGTGTGCCGTCAAGTTGATTCCAACTCCCAGTGACCCTATAGGACAGAGTGGAACTACCTCATAGGGTTTCCTAGCCTAAAATCTTTACAGGATCAGATCACCAGGTCTTTCTCCTGCAGAGCTGCTGGTGGGTTTGAACCATTGACCTTCTGGTTGGCAGCTGAGCACTTAACCATTGTGCCACCAGAGCTCCTCTTCTATAAAGATTACAACCAAGAAAACCCTACGGAACATAGTTCTATTCTTTAACACATGAAGTTGCCATGAGTCAAAATAGACTCAACCACAACTTTTTTTTTCTTTTCTTTTTAAAAATATATTTAATACCACAGAGGTGGGCAGCAATATTGATTCAGGTTGTCCAAGGATCATGCTTAGAAAGGTGGGCAGTAAGTGCCCACTGTATTCATAAATGGAAGTTCTACCACTTCCTATGTGTCTTCCAAAAGTATATTGATTTCTTTCTAAATTTTAAATCAATAAAGCTGCATTAGTTTGACAAGTATATATATTTCTAATCGTACCCTGTGAAAAGTCTTGTAACTTCACATCCACCAAAATTAAAAGCTTTATTTCTAGAAGCAATTTATGTCAATTTGGAAGCACAAACATAAATTATAAATATTTTTCAAGTGGGCTGCTCTTTGTCTGAGTTAAAAAAAAAAAGAAAAAGAAAGCTCTTTGGTATTTCAAAGCTTTTAAAACCAAGCCCCCAATGTAACTTACTTTATTTTTTAAAAAAAAGTTCTTTTGTTTTAAAGTGTTGTGATCATGCTAATGTATTTTAAAAATCAATTAGACTTAATCTAAACATCTCAAGAGAGAGGAAGGTTTACTCTGTTTTCATCTAAAACCACAAATGCAAAGCCCTTAGTAAAAGCATTTTCATGCTGTGTTGGCAATAGGTCATGTCCAGAAAAACTTTTTAATGTTATCCAGCAAAGTAAAATCCGGCATATGGTTTGAAAGAACAAATGTTTACAGTCTAATACACCCAGATTAATGGCAGGCCATGGTTATATACAATGATGTTATTATGCCAAGAAAGGATGCAAACCAGATGAACATACAAAATTATACAGAAAACTTGGAGAGTTTTTTTTTTTTTTTTTGCTAGAAACGGAACATATGACCCACCATGGAGTGACAAAAGAATGAACAAATCTGTCTTGGAAGAAGTACAAACAGAATGCTCCTTAGAAGCAAGGATGGTGAGTCTACATCTCACATACTTTGGACATGTTGTCAGGAGGGATCAGTCCCTGGAGAAGGACATCATGCTTGGTAAAACAGAGGGTCAGTGTAAAAGAAGGAGACCCTCAACAAGATGGATTGACACAGTGGCTGCAACACTGGGCTCAAGCATAACAAACATTGTGAGAATGGTGCAGGACCAGGCAGTGCGGCAAGTAACAACAACAACAACAAGACTCTCTTAACCTGAAAAAAAAAAAAAAGTAATCAAAATCCAGAAAAGTGTTTTACATTACACTCTGGAAAAAAAAAAAAAAAAAAAACTCTGAAAGGAGGTCATAATCATGTTTTGACAGCTGAATAAGAATGAGATAAAACCAGACTGTTTACTATCTATAATACATCCCCTACCTGCCTAAACAGTCCCAATAAGAAAGGTGGGCCAAGATGGGGAGTAGTCAGATGCTTTGTGTTATCCCTCTTACAACAAAGACCACAAAAAAACAAGTGAACCTGACATCTATGAAAACCTAAGAACCATAAGCACCAAAGAGAATGCAGAAAGAATCAGACTGAGCTAATGGTGGAGAAATAGATAATTGAACATCAGCAGAAATGGAGAATTACAAATCACCAGCATCCTGCTAGCTGAACCTGCACAGCATGGACATTTTGAGACAGTCAGCAGCATCCCCAGCCAAAAGTCACCCCACCTTGTGCAGCTAAGCAGGAGCTACTCTGCACACACCTCCAAAGTCATCCAGGATTGATTCCAGCCCTGAAAAAGTTAAGTGCATGCACCCAACCAACCATGCACACCCCGGCCCCTCATCCCCCCACCGCCAGAGCTCCACAGGCCAAGGAGAATTCCCTCCTCTTCAGTCTAGTGGAATTTAACACTGCCATGCTGCCTAAGCCAGGACTCACAGACCCGATCCAGAGGTGCCCACTCTAGCCCAGCCACCAGCACTGGGGGTCCACAGATTTGTAGTATCCTTCACCCTCCTGATATCCCACACCAGCATCTTGCTAGCCAGAGCTGGCATAGCATGGCAGTATTGAGACAAGGTGGGCAGCATTCCCATCCGAAGCCCACTTCACCTGAAGCAGCTAAGTGGGATCTGCAGACCTGTGACATTCATCACCCACTAAGCCGGTAGCTCTCGGCTTGGTCTGAGGCCTGCACCTTCACCCAGCCGCTGGTGCAGGGAGTTCATGGATTTGCAGCACCCTCTTCCCACTCCCATCACCCGTGCCAGAGACTTGCTGGCTGAGCCAGCACAGCACAGCCATATTGGGACAAAGCAGGCCGCATTCCCAGCTGAGAGCCACTTCACTTCACCTGTAGCAACTAAGCGGGAACTGCTAAACTATGGCATTCACTACTGCCCCATCCTCAAAGACACAAGCTCAACCACTCATGCCAGGGGACTGAAGGCCACTGGTACCACCCACTCCATCCAGCCACCCACAATGGGGACCTGAGAACCAGTGGTACTCCCTGATACCACCAGCCAATGCATCAGGTGCCCGAGGACCAGCTGCACAACCTCCCCACAATGCACACTAGTGGATAGAGCCACACCCTCCAACTTGGCACCCTTGGGCATCCTACAGCCCCTGCCTCTTCCCCTGCATTGCTCCCCACTGCAACCAGAGGCTTCTGCCTGCTCTGAACACCCCCATGCAACCCTGCCTGCCCAGGGCTGTTGGTGAGAGTCTCTGCACCATAATATCATAATCAAACTTGCCAAAACCAAAGAAAAAGAATCCTGAGAACAGCTAGGGAAAAAAGGAAAGTCACCTACAAAGGAGAACCAATTAGACTAAGCTCTGATTGCTTAGCAGAAAACATGCAGGCAAGAAGGTAATGGGATAACACATATAAAGCCTTGAAGGAAAACAACTGCCAGTCAAGGATTATATATCCAGAAAAATTGTCTCTCAAATACAACGGGCAGTCACTGATGACCCAGGCACCTTTGCAGTGACTACTCAGCAAGCAGTGGCGTGCACACACAACACTCAACACAACTACCAGGGAGAAGACCTCCTGTACCCATGGCCAGGTGACCAGCAGGACAGTTACATCACCCCACCAAAAATGCCACCTACATCCTCAGCACCCCTGCAAGAACAGCCAACAGGGACCTGTGCTCACACACCTAATGCCTGCTTCACCCACCCAGAAACAGGTGAGAGCTTCAACGTGACCTGATTAGTGACCAGAGTAGCACACACACTCAACTTACTTGAATATATCAAAAAAAAAAATTTGTTTCAGGACACAGTAAACAAACAGACAATAAAAAATATAATAACTTCTTGATGCCTCAAAGAAAAGAGACAATATCAAACACATAAAGAAGCAGGAAAAGTTGGCTCCAGCAAGCAACCAAAATAAAGAACCAGAAAACCTTCTGGAGGAAGATAGGACAAAGGAACTGCCTGATAAAGAATTCAAAAGACTAATATACAGAGCTCTCCAAGAGGTCAAGAAAAAGGTCAGGGAAAATATAGAGAAAACCAAGGAAAATACAAACAAAGCAATAGAAGAATTCAGGAAAACAATACAAGAACAAAACAACAGAATAAATAGGCTACGAGAAACCATGCAAAACAGCAGCTAGAAATCCAAAAGGTTAACAATAAAATTTCAAGTCAGACGACTCAATGGAAGGCCATAGGAGCAGAACTGAGATAGTGGAAGACATAATTAGTGATATTGAGGACAAATCTCTTGGCACCAATTTGAGGAAAAATCAGAAAAAAAAAAAAAATGAAGAAAGCCTAAGAATTGTTTGGGACACTACAAAGAGAATAAACTTACGTATGATCAGAATTCCAGAACAGAGGAGGATAATGGAAAACACAGACATTTGTTGAAGGTTTGGTAGCAGAAAACTTTCCTACTATTATGAAGACAAAAAGATATCCATCCGAGAAGCTCAACGAACCCATACAGGATAGACCCCAAAAGAAAGTCACCAAGACATATCATAATCAAACTTGCCAAAACCAAAGAAAAAGAATCCTGAGAGCAGCTAGGGAAAAAAGGAAAGTCACCTACAAAAGAGAACCAATAAGACTAAGCTTTGATTGCTTAGCAGAAAACATGCAGGCAAGAAGGTAATGGGATAACACATATAAAGCCTTGAAGAAAAAAACTGCCAGTCGAGGATTATTTTTATCCAGAAAAACTGTCTCTCGAATACAATGGTAAAATTAGGACATTTCTAGATAAACAGAAATTAAGGAAATATGTAAAAATCAGACCAAAATTAAGAGAAATATTAAAAGGAATACTCTGGTTAGAGAACCAGCAACATCAGACAACAATTCAAAATTAGGACACAGGACAGATCAGCCAGATATCGACTCAGACAGGAAATGCTCAAAAATAAAACAAAGCTAAAAGTCTGAAAAAAGCGAACCAGAGATGTTAGTATGTAAAAGACAACAACATCCAAACAATAAAGATACAAAAAAAAAAAAAAAAACAGAAAACCCAAAGCCTTTGCCATTGAGTCAATTCTGACTCACAGAGACCCTATACAACAAAGTAGACCTGCCCCATAGTGTTTCCAAGGAGTGGCAGGTAGATTCAAACCACTGACCTTGTGTTTAGCAGCCAACCACTGCACCACCAGGGCTCCAATAAAGATACAGAAGATCTAAATACAGAATCAACCAACTAGACCTCATTGACATATACAGAACACTCCACTCAAGAGCAGCAAAGCATACATTCTTTTTCAACACACAGGGAATGTTCTCCAGAATAGACAACATTTTAGGCCAAAAAGCAAGCCTTGACAAAATCCAAAACATCAAAATAATGCAAATCATCTTCTCTGATCACAATGCCATAAAAGTAGAAGCCAATAACAGGAATAAAAAATTATTTTTTTAATAGCAAGGGAAAAAATCAAATACATAGAAACTGAACAACATCTTGCTTAAAAACTATTGGGTAATAGAAGAAATCAAGGATCAAATAAAAAATTTCATAGAATCAAATGAGAATGAAAACACATCTTACCAAAACCTTTGGGACACAGAAAAAGTAGCACTTAGAGGTCAATTTATAGCAATAAACACACACATCAAAAAAGAAGGTCCAAAATCAAAACATTAACTTTACAAAGCAAACAAATAGAAACACAGCAGCAAAAGAAGCCTTCAGGCTCCAGAAGGAAGGAAATAATAAAGATTAGAGAAGAAGTAAATGAAACAGAGAACAGAAAAACAAAAGAATCAACAAGACCAGGAGTTGGTTCTTCTAAAGAATCTACAAAATCAACAAACCATTAGAAAAACAGGACAGGAAGCAAATAACCTGAAGAAATGGGATGGGTGATATCACAACAGAATCTACTGAAATAAAAAAGAAACATAACAAAATACTATAAACAATCGTTCTCCAATAAATTTGAATAACTAGAGGAAATGGTTAAATTTCTAGAAACACACCACATACATAAGCTAACAAAAACTGAGGTAAAAAAACTAAACGGACTGAAAAGAGACTAACGAGGTAATTAAAAAAAAAAAAAAAAAAAACTACCCCCAAAAAAGTTCTGGCCCAGAAGGCTTCACTGGAGAATTCTACCAAATTTTGAGAGAAGAGCTCACATCACTATTGCTCAAATATTTCAGAGCATAGAAAAGGAAGGAATACTCCTGAATTCATTCTATGAAGCCAACATAACCCTGATAAGAAAGCCAGGCAAAGACACCAAAAAAAAGTCAACTACAGACAAATATGCTTCATGAATAGAGATGCAAAAATTCTCAACAAAACTCTAGTCAATAGAATGCAACATCATTTGAAAAAAATAATACGTCATGATCAAGTGAATCCATAGCACGTATGCAAGGATAGTTCAACATTAGAATATCGATCAATGTAATCCACCCCAAAAATAAAACAAAAGAATTTCTTGATGATCTCAATTGATGCAGAAAAGGCATCTGACAAAATACAACATCTACTCCTGATCAAAACTCTCAGCAAAATAGAGCAGAACAGAAAATCTTTGACATAATAAAGGCCATTTATACAAAGCCAACAGCCAACATCATTCTCAACAGACATAGATTGAAAGCCTTCCCCTTGAGAATGAGTACCAGGCAAGGGTGCCCTTTATCACCATTCTTATTCAACACTGTGCTGGAAGTCCTAGCTAGAGTAATAAGTCAAGAAAAACAAATAAACGGGGAGGTGGAGCCAAGATGGCGGAATAGACAGACACTTCCGTCGAGCCCTCTTTACAACAAAGACCCGAAAAAACAAGTGAAAGGAGTATATTTGTGACAAGCCGGGAGCCCTGAGCATCAAAGGTAAGCTTAGACAACGAACTGAGGGGCAGGGGAAGGAAGAGACCGTTCAGAAGCGGAGAAGACTTACGGGACCTGAATCGCGGGGAGCCCTCAGGCACCATTCCTGGAGCGGCCGCGGCGGCAGCGGGCTGGTACTAGCAGCGTTCGGCCGCAGTTTCCTCAGGCAGAAGCAGCAGCCACACAGCCCGCTTACACCTCCGGAACCTGAGGAGACCGGCGCTCTCGGCAAAAGCTAAGTACTTGTGTATATTTTACCACCCCCCCTCCACCCCCAAGCCAGCTTCAGCGGCTGAATCCCTAGGCCTGAAATAGACCCTGGTGAGCACCTGGAGCTGTCCTCCCGGCCTCCCTCAGGGAAGGAAAAAATTTGCAACTGGGGGGAAAAGATAATTTGCTATCTCCATTAACTGGGGGAGCTCAGAACAGAAGCGGCTCCTATCCAGGCATAAACTGTCTGTGGACCTCGAGCACTTTTCCCTTCCGCATGGACCTGTGTGGGCCTATTTCGGGAGAATAGGCCCTTGTTGGCAAACTCCAACCATTTCAGCTGTGCAGTGGAGAGGCGGGTGTTTGATGTTTGACATTGCTTTGCCTTTTAAACACGGTCCTCACCTACCCACAACAGGGACCTAAGGACTGGTGGTTCCACATGGGTCATCCAACCAATCACGACACTGGTCCAGGGATAACTGGGACCCCCCAGTCCTTACAACAAAAACTTTGGGTGCCCGTTGTCCCTCTGCAGAGCCCACCCACCAGCACGCTCTAGGGAACAGAGGTGCGTTTTCCTCAGAGACACTTGGGGGTCGGTTCTCAGCCCCCTGCCTTGTTCAGAGCATGACCCCCTGCTGCAATCAGATACGGGTATATACGCCAATCACCCCTGCCCCTCTGAGACTGTAGGACAGAGCCTGTACCACACACTTGATATCAGCTACCTGGAAACCTGAGCTGAATTCATACAAGAAAACTCAATGGACTCCTAGACTGATACCTGATAACAGCTCTAGCCAGCTGGGGACAGGACACCAGAGCTCCAAAGGTGAAAATAATCAAGCTAGCTCACTCAAGCAACCCATAGAAATATACCAAAACTAAACAAAGCAAGCAGCTATGACACAGTAAGCAAGCATAAACTAATACAATAACTTCTAAATGGCTCGGAGACAACAGTCAATATCAAGTCACATAAAGAAACAGGCCACGATCACCTCAACAGGCTCTCAAAACAAAGAATCCAGGGATCTTTTAGATGACAGTGCATTTCTGGAATTACCAGATGCAGAATACAAAAGTTTAATATACAGAACCCTTCAAGACATTAGGAAGGAAACGAGGCAAAACGCAGGACAAGCCAAGGAACACAAAGATAAAGCAACTGAAGAAATCAGAAAGATTATTCAGAAACATAATGAAAAGTTTAATAAGCTAGAAAAATCCATAGACAGACAGCAATCAGAAATTCAGAAGATTAACAATAAAATTACAGAATTAGATAACTCAATAGAAAGTCAGAGGAGGAGAATTGAGCAAGTAGGAGCTAGAATTTCTGAACTCAAAGATGAATCACTTGGCACTAATATATTTGAAGAAAAATCAGATAAAAGAATGTAAAAAAATGAAGAACCCTTAAGAATCATGTGGGACTCTATCAAGAGAAAGAACCTACGAGTGATTGGAGTACCAGAACAGGGAGGGATAACAGAAAATACAGAGAAAATTGTTGAGGATTTGTTGGCAGGAAACTTCCCTGATATTGTGAAAGATGAGACGATATCTATCCAAGATGCTCATCGAACTCCACATAAGGTAGATCTTAAAAGAAAGTCCCCAAGACATATTATAATCAAGCTTGCCAAAACCAAAGATAAAGAGACAATTATAAGTGCAGCGAGGGATGAAAGAAAAGTCACCTACAAGGGAGAGCCAATAAGAATAAGCTCAGACTACTCAGCAGAAACCATGCAGGCAAGAAGGCAATGCAATGACATATTTAAAAAATTAAAGGAAAAAAAATTGCCTGCCAAGAATCGTATATCCATCAAAACCATCTCTTAAATATGAAGGTGAAATTAAGACATTTCCAGATAAACACAAGTTGAGGGAATTCATAAAAACCAAACCAAAACTACAAGAAATATTAAAGGGAGTTCTTTGGTTAGAAAATCAATAATATCAGGTATCGACCCAAGACTAGAACACTGGGCAGAGCAATCAGAAGTCAACCCAGACAGGGAAATCCAAAAAAAAAAAAAGCCAGATTAAAAAAAAAAAAAGCCCAACACAAGGTAACAGCGATGTTATTATATAAAAGAAGACAACAATAAAATAATAAAGAGGGACTAAGAAATGTAATCGTACACCTTCCATATGGAGAGGAAGATACGGCGATACGAAGAAATAAAACTTAGTTATAAATTTAGAAAAATAGGGGTAAATAATAAGGTAACCACAAAGGAGACAAACTATCCTACTCATCAAAATAAAATACAAGGGAAAAATACAGACTCAGCAGAAACAAAATCAACAATATGAGGAAAGGACAATATATAAAGAAAATCTACTCAGCACATAAAATCAAGTGGGAAAAAGAAGCTGTCAACACATAAAAAAAGACATCAAAATCATAGCACTAAATTCATACCTATCCATAATTACCCTGAATGTAAATGGACTAAATGCACCAATAAAGAGACAGAGAGTGGCAGAATGGATTAAAAAACATGATCCATCTATATGCTGCCTACAAGAGATGTACCTTAGACTTAGAGACACAAACAAACTAAAACTCAAAGGATGGAAAAAATATATCAAGCAAACAACAATCAAAAAACAGCAGGAGTGGTAATATTAATTTCTGACAAAAGAGACTTTAAAGTTAAATCCATCAGGAAGGATAAGGAAGGGTGGGGAGGGAGGGAGGGAGAGGGGTATTCACTAATTAGATAGTAGATAAGAACTACTTTAGGTGAAGTGAAAGACAGCACACAATACAGGGGAGGTCAGCACAATTGGACTAAACCAAAAGCAAAGAAGTTTCCTGAATAAACTGAGTGCTTCGAAGGCCCCCGTAGCAGGATCAGGGGTCTGGGGACCATGGTTTCAGGGGACATCTAAGTCAATTGGCATAATAAAATCTATTAACAAGACATTTTGCATCCCACTTTGAAGAGTGGTGTCTGGGGTCTTAAACGCTAGCAAGCAGCCATCTAAGATGCATCAATTGCTCTCAACCCACATGGATCAAAGGAGAATGAAGAACACCAAGGACACAAGGTGATTATGAGCCCAAGAGACAGAAAGAGCCACATGAACCAGTGACTACATCATCCTGAGACCAGAAGAACTAGACGGTGCCTGGCTACAACCGATGACTGCCCTGACAGGGAATACAACAGAGAACTCCTGAAGGAGCAGGAGAGCTGTGGGATGCAGACCCCAAATTCTTATAAGACCAGACTTAATGGTCTGACTGAGACTGGAAGGACCCCAGTGGTCGTGGCCCCCAGACCTTCTCTTTGCCCAGGACAGGAACCACTCCCGAAGCCAACTCTTCAGACATGGATTGGACTGGACAATGGGTTGGAGAGGGATGCTGGTGAGGAGTTAGCTTCTTGGATCAGGTGGACACTTGAGACTATGTTGGCATCTCCTATCTGGAGGGGAGATGTGAGGGTGGAGGGGGTTGGAAGCTGGCAAAAAGGACACGAAAAGAGAGAGTGGAGGGAGAGAGAAGGCTGTCTCATTAGGGGGAGAGTAACTGGGAGTGTGTAGCAACGTGTATATGGGTTTTTGTGTGAGAGACTGACTTGATTTGTAACTTTCACTTAAAGCACAATAAAAATGATTTAAAAAAGAAAAACAAATAAAGGGCATCCAAATTGATAAGGAAGAGGTAAAACTATCCCTAGTCTCAGATGATATGATACCATACATAGAAAACCCCAAAGAATCTACAAGAAAGATACTGGAATTAATAGAAATGTTCAGCAAAGTAGCAAGATATAAGATTAACATACAAAAATCAGTTGGATTCCTCTTCACCAATAAGCAGAATGTTGAAAAGGAAATTAGGAAATCAATACTGTTTGCAATAGCCCCCAAGAAGATAAAATACTTAGGAATAAATCTAAGCAGATGACCTATACAAAGAAAACTACAAAACACTACTGCAAGAAACCAAAAGAGACCTACATAAATGGAAAAACATACCGTGTTCAAGGATAGGAGAGTCAACACTGTGAAGATGTCAATACTACCCAAAGCAATCTGTGGACATGATGCAACACTAATCCAAATTCCAACAGCATTCTTTAACAAGATGGAGAAACTAATCACCAACTTTATACGGAAAAGGAAGAAGCCCCAGATAAGTAAAAATTATTTAAGAAGAACAAAGTGGGAGGCTTCATACTACCTGATTTTAAAACCTATAGTACAGCCACAGTACTCAAAACAGCCTGGTACTGGTACAACAGACTCATAGACCAAGGGAACAGAATTGAGAATCCAGGTGTAAATCCATCCACTTATAGGCAGCTCCAGGAATTAATGGAATACCAACTGAGATGTTTCAACGAATGAATGCAGCACTGGAGGCGCTCACTTGTCTATGTCAAGAACTTTGGATGACAGTTGCCTGGACAACTGACTGGAAGAGATCTGTATTTGTGCCCATTCCAAAGAAATGGTGTGTGTGGGGATTGCAACCAATGTCACAAAACAATATGTATGTAAATTTTCAAATGAGAATAAAAATTAAAAGAAACAATTTTTAGCAAACTTAAAAAAAAAAAAAAACTCCCAATAGGGACACCCAAACCCCAAAGGAGAGTAAAAATGCAAGCACACCAAACAGGGTCATCGTAACAGAGTGAGGACAATTGGACCAACTAAATCTCAACCACTGAACTCTACTAACCTTAAAATCCCCTCATACATAAAAGCCATTTCCTCCTAGCACCTCTCTTCTCGGACCAGCTTTGTGTCTGTGACCTGACTTAGATATCTGAGTCATCTCTTGCAAGTCTTTCTCCCACTTAATGAGTTCCCAAGCAATTACCAAGTCCCTACTATATACAAAGGTCGTGGGGGAGGGGGGATGGAAACCACTCCTCTACTAACCTAAAGGTTGGCAGTTTAAACCCACCCAGTGGCTCTGCAGGAACAAGTCCTGGGGATCTGCTTCTGTAAAGATTATAGCCAAGGAAACCCTAAAAGGCAGTTCTACTCTGTGACACATGGGGTCACCGTATGTCGGAATCAACTCCACGGCAATGGGTTTGCTGTATCCAACGCACTGCCATATGTATTAAGGAAAATCAAAATTAATTGCAAGATGCACTTTTATACCAAGTAGCAACCTGAGTGAATAGCTGAACACAACAAAAATGCCGCTGTGTAAAAGAAATGTATATACATATGAAAAAAAATAAATAACAACAGAGTGAAATTAACAAGGCAACAAAAGAATGGTTGTTATCGTCTAGGATTATAGCTTATCTTTTTATTTTCCACAGAATTATGTAATGAGGATTTATTGATTTAGCATAAAAGCAAACATTTTAAAGCTAGTCTTACAGTACAGTTAGTGAGAGAAAAACAAAAATGTGTGAAATGGGTCAAGAAAAAAGTGAAAAATTAGGTTGTCAACATGTGCCAAATAATATGCTGCAAAATAAATACGAAACGATTGAGTAAGGAACGATCAAAGGGCTGCAGTAGCTCAGGGTGGCTTCCTGAAGGAGGCGGTTTTCTGGGGTATAGGAAACGAAGTTATCCCTCAAGAGGGAATGAAGTTATCCCTCAAGAGAGCATGGTAAATTTATGAGCCTATCAGAACACTGGAGCAGATGTCACAGGAGTTTGTGAGAATGCTGAGTCTGCAAGACAGAAGACAATTTCCTAACCATTGAAAGAGTATCTAGGAAAAAAAAAAATGATATTTTTTCCAAAAGCAGTTGTGGAATGGCAGGAAATGCCTTGTGCTAGGAGTTAATGGCCTGGATTTTCCTGCTATTTCTGTCACTTTCCTGACTTTAGATAATTCACATGAATTCTCATAGTCTCAATTTCCTCATCTGAAAAAATGTTAGCAATAAATTATACACAGCTTCCCACCCTCCTTTGATACTGTAATGCTCAAAAGTTATGATGCTTCTGAATATTAAAATGTGAAGTGCTACGATGTGAAAAGGATTTTTACAAAGAGCGTGTTTATAGGCACCTCTCAAAATTTCCCCAGGGTCGTCCTCAGCTCTAGGCTGTTTTCACTCTGCCTACACTGTCCCCCGGGAAGCGGTGGCTTCACTCACCATCTATATCCTAAACATTCTCAAGTCAATAGCTCCATTTCTGATCTAACTACTCATTAGATAAACCCAGAAACCCAGTGCCGTTGAGGCGATTTCGACTCATAGTGACCCTATAGGACAGAGTAGAACTGCCCCATAGAGTTTCCAAGGAGTCCTGGCAGATTCAAACTGCTGACCCTTTCGTTAGCAGCCATAGCACTTAACCACTACGCCACCAGGGTTTCCACTCATTAGATACTTCCATATAATGATCCAAATACACTTGAACTCAACAGGTCCAAACCTGAACTCACCACCTTTGATCAAAAATGTGTTCCTTACCTGGTGTTATCTGTCTGAATGAAACACAATTGTCACCACGATGCCTGTCTTAGGCCAGGTTCCCCAGAGGCAGACCAGAAATGAGTATCCACATGCAGAGATTTATTAAGAAAGTGCTCCCAAGAGAAAGCTCTAAGGGAGTAGGGGAAAGAGCAGAGAGGTTAGGAAGAAGCCAAGTAAGAGTGTGATTTCGAAAAGAGTTCTCACCACCTCCTGATCCCAGAGGACAGCTCTGGAGTGTATATTGCGTCTCTCCATCTGTGCCACCCCGAGGCCAAGGGGCTGAGCTTCCATGTTCCTGGGCAGTTGGTCACTGACTAAAAGCCACCTGAAGGTTGGGATGGGAAATGGGAACTTCCAGGCACTTCTAGCTCAACGCACATGTGGGCAAAGGGCTCCAGCAGCTATTGAGCATTTCTCCAAAGACAGTCACAGATACAACCACGTTAGAGGCAAAAGAACACAGAAGACTGGAAGAAGCACACAGATCCCAGGGGATCTGAGTGATATTTAGGATCATTAGCCTCCACTAAAATGCCCAAACCAGGAACCTACCAGCATACTAGAGTCCTTGTTCTCATTTACCCAGAGCATCCATGGGTCACTAACTCCTATAGACCCTGTCGCTAAGTCCCATGTTATTGTTAACTGCTGTCGAGTTGGCCCCACACTCATGGCAACCCCACGCACAAGGGAACAAAATGCTGCCCCATCCTACGCCATCCCCATGACCGGTTGCAAGTCAAACTGTTGTTATCCATGGAGTTTTCACTGGCCGATTTCATAAGTAGATCCTCGAGCTTTTCTTCCTAGTCCATTTTAGTCTGGAGTCTCCACTAAAACCTGTTCAGCATCATAGCAACACATAAGCCTCCACTGATTGACAGGCGGTGGTTGCACATGAGGTGGATCAGCCTGGAATCAAACACAGGTCTCTTGCATTGGTGGTAGAGAATTCTACCACTGAACCACACCACTGCCCCCTCCCAAGTCCTATGGAGACGTAGACTCTCCCTCTCACCTTGATTCTGACCACTCCTTTGTTATTCTTTGAACCATCATCACTTCTAGCTTGAGCTACTGAAACAGCCTCCTACCTGATCTCTATGCCTCTTCTAAAACACCTTGCTAATCTATGCTCCAAATTACAGGCAGATGGACACTCCAAGAAAATAAATCAGACTTGTCAGTCCCCTACTTAAACCTTCAAATATCTCCCCATAGTTTTTAGGATGAAATTGAAATCCTTAGCTTTACCCAGGGCTCTGGTGGCCCAGGGTTAAACACTTGGCTGCTAACCAAAAGCTCAGCAGTTTGAATCCACCAGGCACTCCTGGAAATTCTATGAGGCAGTTCTACTCTGTCCTATGACGCTATGAGTTGAATGCACTCTACAGCAATGGGCTTGATTTGGTTAGCTTAACCACACAACCATTCATGTTTTGTCTCTAGCTAGCTTGCCAGTTCAGCAGTTCTCAAACCTTCTGGTCTCACACACCTTACATTGTAAAATATGATTGAGAATTTCAAAGAGCTTTGAACTATGTGAGTTGTAATTATTATTGATATTTACCGTATTTGAAAGTAAACTGAGAAACAATAAAAATATACATTTATTAATTTTAAATAAAAATAATGAACCTATTACATGTTAATATAAATAATAGCATTTATGAAAAATCAATATACTTTTCCAGAACAAAGAAAATTAATGAGAAGAATGACATTGTTTGACATTTTTGGCAGATTCGTTTACTACCAGCCTTAAGAGAGGGCGGCAACCCTGGTGGTGTAGTGGTTAAGTGCTACGGCTGCGAACCAAAGGGCAGTCAGTTTGAATCCCCAGGAGCTCCTTGGAAACTCTATGGGGTAGTTCTACTCTGTCCTATAGGGTCGCTATGAGTCGGAATCGACTCGACGGCACTGGGTTTGGTTGGTTAATAGAGGGCAACTGGATTTTCAAACCTACATTCAATCTGTTGCAATATGTTGTTTTGCTTTAAGTATATGAAGAAAACCCAGCCTTACGTAGATATGCATTTGGGAAAAATAGGAGTATTTTAATAGGCTTTTCGGATAACTGGATATTATTCTTTGATATAGTATAAAAACTTGACAAGTGGGATTTTCTTAAGGGTTAATTGCAGTGTAGAATCTGAATCTATATCAACAAAATTTTCATACTGTTTCATTAAAATTCATTGGTCTATCTTACATTTTGAGATTATCTTTAATTTATGCATGATTTTATAATATCTTGCCTTGCTCATTTCAAAAAATAATATTTCACTAAGTTATGCAAATCTTCCAAATGTTGACACATGATTATATAATACCAAAGAAATCACATTTGTTCGTACACCATGGATCTCATCTGAAAAGTCCTCTCAAACTCATCGGGCAGAGATGGGTTTTCCAAAATTTTAATTTTTGTTTGAAAACTCAAATATTATTATTGGCAACAAATACTGTCAATTGTTTTCCTTGAAGTGATAGCCTTCCTTTGTTCAGTTTTGATAAAATATTTGCCAAATACTTAAGTCTGAATAAACATAGCCATTCTTCCAAGTAAAAATGGGTGTTCTATAAAAAAAAAAGTGGCTGGTTCAGCTTGCAACTCAATCACACTAGTCCTTTTCCTTAAATCCAATACAGTACTCAATGGCACTGGGGGTGTGTTGGTATATAGCATATTTTTCATTTCATCACACAGAACATTTAAAAAAATGTGTTCTTGCCAGCACAACTCGTTCAAGGCAAGGTCATGGAAGTGCCATAGACACATCCAAACTCCCTGAGGGACCAAACTGCTGCACTGAGCGATGTGGGGACCAGGGTCTCTGGGAACATCTAGTTCGATTGGTAGAGCATAGTTTATGAAGAAAATGTTCTACATTCCATTTTGGTGAGTAGCATCTCGTGAGCAGCTGTCTAGGATACTCCACTGGTCTCACTCATTCAGGAGCAAGGGAGAATGAAGAAAACTAAAGATACAAGAGAAAGATTAGTCCAAAGGACTAATGGGCCACATCTACCATGGCATCCACCAAACTGAGTCCAGTACAACTAGATGGTTCCCAGCTACCACCACTGACTGCTCTGACAGGGATCACAGTAGAGCATCCCAGACAGAGCTGGAGAAAAATTTAGAACAAAACTCTAACTCACAAAAAAAGACCAGACTTACTGGCCTGGCAGAGATGGAGAAACCCTGACAGTATAGCCCCCAGATACCCTTTTAGCTCAGTAATGAAGTCACTCCTGAGGTTCACCCTTCAGATACAGATTAGACAGGGCCATAAAACAAAACAAGACTAAAGGTCACGCCAGCCCTGGGGCAAGGACTAGAAGGCAGGAGGGGACAGGAAATCTGGTAATAGGGAGTCCAAGGTTGATAAGGGAGGCACCAACACGTCATGGGGTAGTTAACCGATGTCATAAAACAATATGTGCACTAACTGTTTAATGGGAAACTAGTTTGTTCTGTAAACCTTCATCTAAAGTACAATTTAAAAAAGGGAACAACAACAAAATTAAAAAGATGCGTTCTTGAGTGTTGACATTTAATACAATAATTGTATACCACTTTATCGAGCATATCCCAATCCAATTAAGTGAAAGTGATTTTTTTTTTTTTACTGAGAGTGTGAGATGGTGAAGAATACAGTAAATACTAGTAAAATTTGGTGCCCCTGCTTTGATTTGTAGTAAGAGACCAGCCATTGACTACCATTGCTATCAGTGCAAGGGTTGTTGTTCTCACTAGCTGCTGTTGAGTCTACCCCCACTCATGCCACCCCACATATTACAGAGAAGAATTGTTCCATAGGGCTTTCTCACCTGTAATCTTTATGGAATCTGATTACCAGATCTTTTCTTCCATGGTAACACTCGATGGTCTTAAACCACCAACCTTTAGGTTAGTAGTTCAGTGTGAACAATTTATGCCACTCAGGGACCTTAAATGAAAAACAGAAGAACAAAAAAGATATCTCACATAGAAAACTAACAATGTTCTCGTTGAGAAGTGCCATTGAGTTGGTTCTGACTCATGGTGACCCTTTGTACAACAGAATGAAGCACTGACCAGTCCCGCACCATCCTCACAATCACTGCCATGTTTGAACCCATTTTGGCAGCCCTTGTGTTAATCCATCTCTTCAAGGGTCTTCCTCTTTTTCACTGATCTTCTACCTTACTAACCTTGGTGTCCTTCTCCATGGACTGGTTCCTCCTGAAAAAATGTCCAAAGTACATAAGATGAAGTCTTGCCATCCTCCCTTCCAAGGAGCATTCTGGCTGTACTTCTTCCAAGAAGACCTGTTTGTTCAACTGGGAGCCTATGGTGCATTCACTATTCTTCACCAACACCAGAATTCAAAGACATCAATTCTTCTTCAGCCTTCCTTATTCATTGTTTAGCTTTTGAATGCATATGATGTGATTGAAAATACCATGGCTTGGGTCAAGGCCACCTTAGTCTTTAAAGTGATATCTTTGCGAGGTGGGGCCAAGATGGCAGAATAGACAGACCCTTCCGGCAAGCCCTCTTGTAACAAAGACCCCAAAAAACAAGGGAAACGAGCATATTTATGACAAGGTAGGAGCCCTGAACATCAAAGTCAAGGTTAGAAAATGAACTGAGGGGCAGGGGAGGAAGAGACAGTTCAGAAGCCGTGAGGATTTACCAGACCTGAATCACTGAGAACCCTCAGGCACCATTCCTGGGAGCAGCTGCAGCAGGCTGGTACTAGCATTCAGCTGCAGTTTCGTCAGGGAGAAGCAGCCAGCCACACAGCCTACTTATACCTCCAGAACCAGAGAAGAACGGCTCTCTAGGGAAAAGCTACGTACTTGCATATATTTTACTGTGCTCCCCACCCCCAAGCAGGATTGAGCAGCTGTTGATTTCCTTAGGCATGAGATAGGCCCAGCTCAGTGCCTAGAGCCATCCTCCAGGCCCTGGAGAAGGAATAAATTCACAACTGGGGGAAAAGATAATTTGCCAGCTCCACTAATCAGGGGAGCTCAGAACAGAAGCAGCTCCTATCCAGGCATAAATGATCCATGGACTATGAGTACCTTTCCCCTCTGCATGGACCTGTGTGGGCCAATTTCAGGAGAATAGGCCCTTGTTGGCAGACTACAACTGTTTCAGCTGTGAGGTCGAGGGGTGGGTGTTTGATGTTTGACAGTTCTTTGTCTATTAAACAGGGTGCTCACCCAGCCACATCAGGGACCTAAGAAATGGTGGCTCCACTCAGGTTGCCCAGCCACCTGCGACAGGGGTCCAAGGATAACTGGTACCTCCCAGTCCTTACAACTGAAAACATTGGGTGCCCATGGTCTGTCTGCAGAACTCACCCACCTGTACACTCTAGAGAACAGGGACACATTTTCCTCAGAGATACTTGGAGGATAATTCTCAGCCCCCTGCCTTTTTCGGAGTGTGACACCCTGCTGCAACCAGATACCAGTACCTACGCCAATCACTGCTGCCCCTCTAAGACTATAGGACAGAGCCTGTGCCGCACACTTGATGAGCAGCTACCTGGACACCTGAGCTGAATTCATACAAGAAAAGTGAATGGACTCCTAGAATGATATACCTGATAACAGCTCTAGCCAACTGGGGACAGGATGTCAGAGCTCCAAAGGCAAAAAAAATCAAGGGAAGTCACTCAAGCAACCTATTTGGGCATATCAAAAACAAACCAAAACAAGAAGCTATGATACAGTAAACAAACATAAAATAAACTAATACAATAACTTATAGATGGCTCAGAGACAATAGTCAATATCAAGTCACATAAAGGAACAGGCCATGACTGCCTCAACAAGCTCTCAAAACAAAGAATCAAGGGATCTTCTAGATGAAAGTGCCTTCCTGGAATTACCAGAGGCGAGATACAAAAGATTAATATACAGAACCCTTCAAGACATCAGGAAGGAAATGAGGCAATACACAGAACAAGCCAAGGAACACAAAGATAAAGCAGTTGAAGAAATTAAAAAGATTATTCAGGAACATAATGAAAAATTTAATAAGCTGGAAAAATCCATAGACAGACAGCAATCAGAAATTCAGAAGATTAACAATAAAATTACAGAATTAGACAACTCAATAGGAAGTCAGAGGAGCAGAATTGAGCAAGTGGAAGGCAGAATTTGTGAACTTGAAGATAAAGCACTTGGCACTAATATATTTGAAGAAAAATCAGATAAAACAATTTTTAAAAAATGAAGAAAACTTAAGAATCATGTGGGACTCTATCAAAAGCAATAACCTATGAGTGACTGGAGTACCAAAACAAGGAGGGATAACAGAAAATACAGAGAGAACTGTTGAAGATTTGTTGGCAGAAAACTTTCCTGATATCATGAAAGATGAGAAGATGTCTATCCAAGATGCTCATCAAACTCCACATAAGGTAGATTTTATAAGAAAGTCACCAAGACATATCATAATCAAACTTGCCAAAACCAAAGAGAGACTTTTAAAAGCAGCCAGAGATAAATGAAAAGTCACCTATAAAGGAGAGTCGATAAGAATAAGCTCGGACTGCTCGGCAGAAACCATGCAGGCAAGAAGGCAATGGGATGACTTATATAAAAAATTGAAGGAAAAAAATTGCCAGCTAAGAATCATATATCCAGCAAAGCTGTCTCTCAAATATGAAGGTGAAATTAGGACATTTCCAGATAAACAGAAATTTAGGGTATTTGTAAAAACCAAACCAAAACTACAAGAAACACTAAGGGAGTTCTTTGGTTAGAAAATCAATAATATCAGGTATCAACCCAAGATGAGAACATTGGGCAGAGCAATCAGATATCAACCCAGATAGGGAAATCGTAAAAATAAATCAAGACAAAAAAATGCTCAAAACAGGGAAACACCGAAGTTATTATGTAAAATAAGACAACATTAAAACAATAAAGACGGACTAAGAAAGGTAGTCATCGGTATTTCATATTGAGAGGAAGACAAAGTGACACAAAGAAATAAATGTTAAGTTTAAATTGAGAAAAATAGGGGCAAATAATAATGTAACCACAAAGGAGACAATCCTACATATCAAAATAAAATACAAGAAAAAAATAGGGACTCAGTGGAAACAAAATCAACAGCAAAGAATACGAGGAAAAGACAATATGTAAAGATAATCTATTCAGCATAAAAAGTTAAGTGGGAAAAAGAAACCGTCAACAACACACAAGAAAAGACATCAAAATGACAGCACAAAATTTGTACTTATCCATAATTACGCTGAATGCAAATGGACTAAATGCACCAATAAAGACACAGAGAGTGGCAGAATGGGTTAAAAAACATGATCTGTCTATATGAGCCTACAAGAGACACACCTTAGACTTAGAGACACAAACAAACTAAAACTCAAAGGATGGAAAAAATATATCAAGCAAACAACAATCAAAAAGAGCAGGAGGGGCAAAATTAATTTCTGACAAAATAGACTTTAAAGTTAAATCCACCAAAAAGGATAAGGAAGGAAACTATATAATGATTAAAGGGACAATATACCAGGAGGATATAACCATATTAAATATTTATGTACCCAATGACAGGGCTGCAAGATACATAAAACAAACTCTATCAGCATTGAAAAATGAGATAGACGACTCTACAATTATACCAGGAAACTTCAACACACCACTTTCAGTGAAGGACAGGACATCCAGAAAGAAGCTCAATAAAAACACGGAAGATCTACATGCCACAATCAACCAACTTGAACTTATACACATATATAGAACACTCCACCCAACAGCAGCCAAGTATATTTTCTTTTCTAGTGCACATGGAACATTCTCTAGAACAGAACACATATTAGGTCATAAAGCAACCCTTAGCAGAATCCAAAACCCTGAAATATTACAAAGCATCTTCTCTGACCATAAGACCATAAAAGTAGAAATCAATAACAGAAAGAGCAAGGAAAAGAAATCAAACTCTTGGAAACTGAAAACTACCCTGCTCAAAAAAGCCTGGATTATAGAAGACGTTAAGGATGGAACAAAGAAATTGATAGAATCCAATGAGAATGAAAACACTTTCTATCAGAACCTTTGGGAAATACGAAAGAGGTGATGAGAGGTCAATTTATATCAATAAATGCACACATACAAAAAGAAGAAAGGGCAAAAATCAAAGAATTATCCCTACAACTTGAACAAATAGAAAGAGAGCAACAAAAGAAACTCTCAGGCACCAAAAGAAAGAAAATAATAAAAATTAAAGCAGAATTAAACGAAGTGGAAAACAAAACGAAAAATGAAAGAATTAACAAGACCAAAAGCTGGTTCTTTGAAAAAATCAAGAAAGTTGATAAACCATTGGCCAAACTGACAAAAGAAAAACAGGAGAGGAAGCAAATAACCCGAATAAGAAATGAGATGGGCAATATTACAACAGACCCAACTGAAATTAAAAGAGTCATATCAGATTACTATGAAAAACTGTACTCTAAAAAATTTGAAAACCTAGAAGAAATGGATGAATTCCTAGGAACACACTACCTATCTAAACTAACACAAACAGCGGCAGAACAACTAAATAGACCCATAACAAAAGAAGAGATTGAAAAGGTAATCAAAAACTCCCAACAACAACAACAAAAAAACAGCCCTGTCCTGGACAGCTTCACTGCAGAGTTCTGCCAAACTTTCAGAGAAGAGTTAACACCACTACTACTAAAGGTATTTCAGAGCATAGAAAGGACAGAATGCTTCCAAACTCATTCTATGAAACCAGCATATCCCTGATATCAAAACCAGGTAAAGACACCATAAAAAAAGTAAATTACAGGCCTATATCTGTTATGAACTTAGAGGCAAAAATCTTAAACAAAATTCTAGCCAATAGAATTCAACAATATATCAAAAAAAAGTAATTCACCACGACCCACTGGGATTCATACTGGGTATACAGGAATGGTGGGACATTAGAAAAACAATTAATGTAATCCATCATATAAAGTAATAAAAGGACAAGAACCACATGGTCTTATCAATTGATGCAGAAAACACATTTGACAAAGTTCAACACTCATTCATGATAAAAACTCTGAGCAAAATAGGAACAGAAGGAAAATTCCTTAACATAACAAAGGGCATTTATGCAAAGCCAATACCCAACATCATCCTAAATGGAGAGAGCCTGAAAACATTCCCCTGAGATCCGGAACCAGACAAGGATGCTCTTTATCACCACTCTTATTCGACATTGTGCTGGAGGTCCTAGCCAGAGCAATTAGGCCAGATAGATAAAGAAATAAAGGGCATCCAGATTGGCAAGGAAGAAGAAAAAGTATCTCTATTTGCAGATGACATGATCTTATACACAGAAAACCCTAAGGAATCCTCCAGAAAACTACTGGAACTAAGAGTTCAGCAGAGAACCAGGATACAAGATAAACATACAAAAATCAGTTGGATTCCTCTACATCAACAAAAAGAACATCAAAGAGGAAATCATCAAATCAATAGCATTTACAGTAGCCCCCAGGAAGATAAAACAAATAGGAATAAATCTTACCAGAGATGTAAAAGACTTATACAAAGACAACCTCAAAACACTTCTGCAAGAAACCAAGAGTCCTACGTAAGTGGAAAAACATACCTTGCTCATGAATAGGAAGACTTAACGTTGTAAATATCTATTCTACCAAAAGCGATCTATAGATTTAATGCAATTCTGATCCAAATTCCAATGACATTTTTTAATGAGGTGGAGAAACAAATCACCAATTTCATATGGAAGGGAAAGGGGCCCCAAATAAGTAAAGCATTACTGAGAAAGAAGGACAAAGCAGGAGGCTTCACTCTACCTGATTTTAGAACCTATTATACTGCCACAGTAGTCAAAGCAGCGTGGTACTGGTACAACAACAGATACATAGACCAATGGAACAGAATTGAGAATCCAGACAGAAATCCATCCACATATGAGCAGTTGACATTTGACAAAGGCCCCAAATCAGCTAAATGGGGAAAAGACAGTCTTTTTAACAAATGTTGCTGGCATAACTGGATATCCATCTGCAAAAAAATGAAACAAGACCCACACCATGCACAAAAACGAGCTCAAAATGGATGAAAGATCTAAATACAAAATCTAAAACGATAATGATCATGGAAGAACAAATAGGGACAACATTAGGAGCCCTAATACATGGCATAAATAGTATACAAAATATAACTAACAATGCAGAAGAAAAACTAGATAACTGGGAGCTCCTAAAAATCAAACACCTATGCTCATCTAAAGACTTCACCAAAAGAGTAAAAAGATTACCTATAGACTGGGAAAACATTTTTAGCTATGACATTTCTGATCAGCACTTGATCTCCAAAATCTACATGATACTGCTAAAACTCAACTACAAAAAGACAAATAACCCAATTAAAAAATGGACAAAAGATATGAAGACACTTCACTAAAGAAGACATTCAGATAGCTAACAGATACATGAGGAATGCTCACCATCATTAGCCATTAGAGAAATGCAGATCAAAACTACAATGAGATTCCATCTCACTCCAACAAGGCTGGCATGAATCCAAAAAACACAAAATAATGAATGTTGGGGAGGTTGTGGAGAGACTGGAACACTTATACACTGCTAATGGGAATGCAAAATGGTACAACCACTTTTGAAATCGATTACATGTCTCATTTAAAAGCTAGAAATAGAGCTACCATACGATCTAGCAATCCCATGCCTTGCAATATATCCTAGAGAAATAAAAGCCTTTACATGAACAGATACGTGCACACCCATTTTCATTGCAGCACTGTTTACAATAGCAAAAAGATGGAAGCAACCAAGGTGCCCATCAATGGATGAATGGATAAATAAATAAATTATGGTATATTCACACAATGGAATACTATGCATCGATAAAGAACACTGATGAATCTGTGAAACATTTCATAACGTGGGGGAACCTGGAAGGCATTATGCTGAGTGAAATTAGTCAGCTGCAAAAGGACAAATATTGTATAAGACCACTATTATAAGAACTTGAGAAATAGTTTAAACTGAGAAGAAAATATTCTTTGATGGTTACGAAAGGGGGGAGGGAGGGGGAGAGCGAGAGGGGTATTCACTAATTAGATAGTAGATAAGAACTGCCTTAGGTGAAGAGAAAGATAACACAGAACACAGGCAAGTTCAGCACAACTGGGCTAAACCAAAAGCAGTTTCCTGAATAAACAGAATGCTTCGAAGGCCAGCGTAGCAGGGGCGGGGGTTTGGGAACCATGGTTTCAGGGGACATCTAAGTCGATGGGCATAATAAAATCTATTAAGAAAACATTCTGCATCTCACTTTGAAGAGTGGCATCTGGGGTCTTAAACGCTAGCAAGCAGCTATCTAAGATGCATCGATTGGTCTCAACCCACCTGGACCAAAGGAGAATGAAGAACATCAAGCACACAGGTAATTACAACCCCAAGAGACAGAAAAGGCCACATAAACCAGAGACTACATCAGCCTGAGACCAGAAGAACTAGATGGTGCCCAACTAAAACCAATGACTGCCCTGACAGAGAACACAAAAGAGAACCCCTGAGGGAGCAGGAGAGCAGTGGGATGCAGACCCCAAATTCTTGTAAAAAGACCAGACTTAATAGTCTGACTGAGACTACAAGGACCCCAGTGGTCATGGCCCCCAGACCTTCTGTTAGCCCAGGACAGGAACCATTCCCAAAGCCAACTCTTCAGGCAGAGATTGGACTGGACAATGGGATACGAAAAAATGCTGGTGAAGAATGAGCTTATGGGATCAAGCAGACACTTGAGACTATGTGGGCATCTCCTATCTGGAGGGGAGATAAGAGGGCAGGGGGGTTAGAAGCTGGCGGAATGGACACAAAAAGAGAGAGTGGAGAGAAGAAGCAGACTGTCTCATTAGGGAGGAGAGCAATTAGGAACATAGCAAGGTGTATATAAATTTTTGTATGAGAGGCTGACTTGATTTGTAAACTTTCACTTAAAGCACAATAAAAAAAAATTTTAAAGTGATATCATTGGTTTTTAATACTTTAAAGAGATCTTTTGCAGCAGATTAGATCAATGCAATATGTCATTTGATTTCTTGACTAGTGCTTCCATGGGTGTCGATTATGGATCCAAGTAAAGTGAAATCTTTGACAGCTTCAATATTTTCCGTTTATCATGATGTTGCTTATTGGTCCAGTTGTGAGGATTTTTGTTTTCTTTATGTTGAGGTGTAAACCCCTACTGAAGGCTGTGGTCTTTGATCTTCATCAGCAAGTGCTTCAAGTCTTCTTAGCTTTCAACAAGCAAGGTTGTATCACCTGCATATCGCAGGTAGTTAATGAGTCTTCCTCCAATCTTGATGCCACATTCTTCTTCTTATAGTCCAGCTTCTCGGAATATTAGCAATATTAGCTCAGCATATTGATTGAACAATTACAGTGAAAAGATATAACCCTACTGCACACTTTTCCTGACTTTAAACTACGCAGTATCCCCTTGTTCTGCTCGAATGATTGCCTCATGGTCTAAGTACAGGCTGTACATGAGCACCATTAAGTGTTCTGGAATTTTGATTCTTCTAAATGGTATCCATAAATTTGTTATGATCCAGACACTCAAACGACTTTGTCTAGTCAACAAAGCTCAGGTAAGCATCTTTCTCATATTCTCTGCTTTCAGCCAAGATCCATCTGACATCACCACTGATATCCCTCATTCCATGTCCTCTTCTGAATCTGGCTTGAATTTCTGGCAGTTTCCTGTTTACGTACTGCTACAATTGCTTTTGAAAAATCTTCAGCAAAATTTTACATGTGTGTGATATTAATGATATTTTTCAATAATTTCTGCATTCCGTTGGCTCAGCTTTCTTTGGAATGGGCACAAATATGGATCTCTTCCAGTCAGTTGGCCAGGTTGCTGTCTTCCAAATTTCTCAGCATAGATAAGTCAGCATCAAGTGCTCCATCCATTTGTTGAAATATCTCAATTGATAGCCTTCAAGTCCAGGGGCCTTGTTTTTCACCAATGCCTTCAGTGTAGCTTGGACTTCTTTCTTCAATATCATTGGTTCTTGACCATATACTACCCCTGAAATGGTTGAACACTGATCAGTTCTTTACGGTACAGTGACTCTGTGTATTCCTCCCATCGGTTTTTGATGCTTCCTGTTGTCATTCAATTTTTTGCCTGTAGAATCCTTCACAATTGCAACTCAAGGCTTGAATTTTTTCTTTAGTTCTTTCAGCTTGAGAAATGCTGAGCACGTTCTTCCCTTTTGGTTTTTTATCTCCAGGTCTTTGCACATTTCATTTTAATACTTTACTTTGTCTTTTCAAGCTGCCCTTTGAAATCTTCTCTTCAGCTCTTTGACATCATCATTTCTTCCATTCGCTTTAGCTACTCGACATTCAGGAGCAAGTTTCAGAGTCTCTTCTGACATCCATTTTGGCCTTGACTTTCATTCCTGTCATTTTAATGACTTTTTCTTTCTTCATATATGATGTCCTTAATGTCGTTCCACGACTTGTCTGGCCTTCGGTCATTAGTGTTCAGTGGGTTAGATCTGTTCTTGAGATAGTCTATAAATTCATGCAGGATATACTCAAGGCTGTACTTTGGTTCCTGTGGGCTTATTTTAATTTTCTTCAGCTTCAACTTAAACTTGCATATGAGCAATTGATTGTCTGTTCCACAGTCACTCCTGGCCTTGTTTTGACTGATGATATTGAGCTTTTCCATCATCTCTTTCCACAGATGTAGTCAATTTGATTCCTATGTTTTCCATCAGGTGAGGTCCATGTGTACAGTCACTGTTTGTGTTCTTGAAAAAAGGTATTTGCAATGAATAAGTCATTGGTTTTTAAAAGACAAAATAGCATATAGGAATACAACTATTTCAATAACAACATTATAACATTAAATGTGAATGGGTTAAACAATCCAGGCAAAAGGCAGAGCTGTTAAACTGGACAAAACAAATAAGATCCAACTATATATTATATATGTCAGACATATTTTAGATTCAAACATACAAATAGAAAGTAAAATGATGAAAAAAGATATGCCATGCATACAGCAACTATGAGAAAGTTGGAGTGGCTATACTAACATCTGAAAAAATAGACTTCAAAATAAAAAATGTTACTAGAGATAAAGAGGGACATTTCATAAAGACAAAAGAGTCAGTTCAAACCATGGACAATTACTAGCAATTTTCCATGGTTTGAAGTCCAGTTTTATCTGATTTTAATATAACCACTTCAGTTTTCTTTTCTTTTGTATTTGCATGGCACATCTTTTAGAACTCTTACTTTTAATCTTTCTAACCATCAAAGAACCCGTTCACTAAGAATGCATAACAATTTTAAATGTGAGTGAACCTAATAAGAGAGCTTTCAAACACATGAAGCAAAAACTGATAGAACTGAAAGGGCAAAATGGTAAATCCAAGATTATATAGCTGAAGACTTCAACACCCCCTCTCAGAAATCAACAGAATAAGTAGAGAGAGAAAAAAAAAAGCAAGGATAAGGAAGATGTGGACAACGGCAAAAACAACTTAATTGACATTTAATTCACTGGAAGTTAAATACTCTAAACAATCAATGGATTAAAGAGGAACTCTTGAGGGAAGTTAGACAACATTTTGAAGTGAGCAAAAATGAAAATGTGACCTGTTATAATTTGTGGGGAGCAGCTAATGCAGTGCCTAGAGGGATAAGTATAATATTAAATTAGAAATATATTACTAAAAAAGAAAATTCTGAAATCAATAATGGAACTCTCCACCTTAAGAAACTAGAAAAAGAAGAGCAAAATAAACCCAAAATAAGCAGAAGGGAAGAAAATTTTAAAATAGTGGAAATCAACAAAATTGAAAAGAGAAAAACAATAGGGAAAATCAATGAAACAAAAAACAAGCCAATCGAAAACATCAGTAGATCTGATCAACCTCTAATGAGACCGATCATGCAAATGTAAATTCATCCAATTTTCTGACTTGGAGATGGGGGGCTTCAGCTCTTTAGATTTGGTGACCTTAGATGTTTAGGCTTTATTTCTATGACTCTCTACTTCCACCTAATGTCAGAGAATAGACAGTGCAGAAAGTTTCTAAAAAATAAAAGGGAAATTTCATCTCCAAAATCCTCAGATTTCAAGATAGCTTTTATGACTGCTGGAAACCCTGGTGGCATAGTGGTTAAGTGCTACAGCTGCTAACCAAGAGGTCGGCAGTTCAAATCCGCCAGGCGCTCCTTGGAAACTCTATGGGGCAGTTCTACTCTGTCCTATAGGGTCGCTATGAGTTGGAATCGACTCTATGGCAGTGGGTTTGGTTTTTGGTTTTGGGTTATGACTGCTATGTCAGGTAAGCAGCAAAGTCTTAGGTTAAGCTCCTTTTTAAGACATGGAATTAAATACCGCATCATTCACACACACTCGCATATGAATGGCCGTCTGTTGATAAGCCACATCTTCATTCTGGTCAGTGTCTACATTGCAGCTTTCTCCAGCTTCTGACTCCCTCTGGCTTCCTTCCAGAATCTACAGCTTTGCTTCCCAAAACATGATCTCAACAACTGCACTACAAAAAGGTCAGCCTGAAAAACAAAAGTTATTTGGCTAAGACTCCTGTACTTTAGCAGAAGCTTTCCAGCTTCCCGTGATGTGTTATTAAACTAGTCCTCTTTACCAAACCCTACACCAAACCCACTGCCATTGAGTCGATTCTGACTCATAGCGACCGCATAGGGTTTCCAAGGCTATAAATCTCTATGGAAGCAGACTGACTACCACATCATTTTCCTGCGGAGCTGCGCATGGTTTTGAACCACTGACCTTTTTGGTTAGCAGTCGATCACTTTAACCACTGCACCACCAGGGCTCTTTTGTCCTCTCCACAGCTACTCCAAACCCAGGCCACTTCTACATGATGAAAAAACTCCAGTTACTCAGCAGCTAAGTAGATCTATGCCCTGGCAGAATTTGCAATTAAGTTGGAGACACAAAATACAGACATAAAAATAGCAGGCAATCTAGGACTGTAAAGAAATGCTAAGATTCCTGTGCCACCGGCTGTGAGTACTACAGAATTTTGGAGAAAGAAAGAGCAGTGGGAGTCGGAGTGGTCTTCGTGTGCCAAGTTACATCTAAAGGAAAATACGAGGTGCTCAGAAAATGGTAAAGGAGCCATTAATTTCACCTTTTGTCTGCAAACTTCAAAAGAATGTAAATGTCATATTCATCCTCATCTCTGAACTTTAAATTTAGAAGGAAACTTAAATTTCTAGTCTAACTCCCTCAGTTTAGTCTATCAGTCTATAAATGACTATGAGGCACAGTTACAGTGCTGCTCACAGAAGCTATGCATAAATAGAGCTAATCACTTAATTAGATATCATTAACAGAATTACTGTACCACCTAAGCCAATATCATCCCTGGACCTATGACTTAATATTCATACACTGCCTTTTGGCCAAAAATCACTCCCAAGATTGGAAGTGAAAAGTAAAAGAAGTGAGGGTCCCACTAACGGTTACTCCTTGTGCTTTTGTACCTGGTGTTCATTCACTGGGGCCCTGGTTGCATAGTGGTTAAGAGCTCGGCTGCTAACCAAAAGGCTGGCAGTTCAAATCTACCAGGTGCTTCTTGGAAACCTGATGGAGCAGTTCTGCTCTGTCCTACAGGGTTGCCATGAGTTGGAATCAACTTGACGGCAACAGGTTTGGTTTTTTGGTTTTGGTTTGTTCACTGGCCTGTTTCTTGGTCATTATAAAGTTACTGGTTTATTGAAAGTGTGTTCAGCACCACAACAGAGTTGTCTTCTCCTGTGAATCCCATAAATTACTATCTGTTTTATAAAGAGGCAAGGGCACTTTCCTTTGTGCTTCTTCCAACCTCTTGGATACAACCAATTAAACATAGATGCTTGAAAACTGAAGCGACACTTCTGAGAGGCAGAGCCCACTTAGTAACTGTCTATGGACCAAACATTTTCTCATAACTGGATGCTTTGCACCACATTTTTGACTACTGTAACAAAGAAACATTTTTTGGTGTCGGGTGAGGGGGACCTTGCATCCATAATTAAGCTAATGGTCCTCTGCAAATTCAGGCTTAATCTCTGAGCTTAATCATTGCAGCCTACTTTTGTAGCTTGGATAAAGAAGATTGAAATCATGCAAAGTATATTCTTCAACCACAACGGAGTGAAATCAGAAATTAATAACAAAAGGAAAACTGGAAAATACACAAATATGTGGACTTCAAACAACACACTGTTAAACAACCAATGAGGCAAGGAAGAAACAAGACAGAAATTGGAAAATACTTTCGTATCTTTGGCTGCAAAAAACTTGCACTTGTTTTTGTTTAACATACTTGCACTAAGTAGTGTGGGGAGAAGGAGTGTGGAACCCTTGAGTTATAAGATAAGAACCATGAACAAATTAGATACCACATTAAGAAAGGATACAGAGAAAGCTTACTTGCCCTCCAAACTTGGTCTTTTTCATCAAGGAGAAGACAATTTCCTTCCAGTTATTGCCCTGGCTAGAACTTCCATTACAAAGTTAAATAGAAGGAGCAAGAATAACATCCTTGTCCTGTTCCAGTCTTAGGTGGAAAGCTTTGTCTTTCACCATTAAGTATGATGCTAGCTGTGGATTTTTCATGGATGCCTTTTATCAGTTTGACATAGTTCCCTTCTACTTCTAATTTGCTGTGCATTTTTATCACGAACAGTGTCGGATTTTATCACGTTCTTTGTCTGCATCAACTACGTCAGGGTTCATTTATACCAGTTACTTTCACCTAGAGAGCAGGCAGGCTCACAGCCAATCTCCGAAACAATCAAGTGGACCGAGGCCAGGAATGAGAGGGCATGAGGTTTCCAGGATTACAAAGACAGTCTTGGCCACTCTGTGTACATGATATCATCTCCAGGGGAATGATCCATGGGGAAATTTGGATGTGGGAGGACGTACCACTGCCCCGGCAGTAAGCTTTATTATCCCCCGGTTTATAAAACTACACTGGTGTAGTTCATGTCCTTTGCTATTAAAGTAATTTTCCATTCTCTGTGTTACTGCGATCCTTGGTCAATCACATCCCTCACAGATTGTGGCATTAATCATAAGAACAAAATATGTGTAACAATCTCAGGCACAGTCATAGAATAGAATAGCCTGGAGCATTTTGTTGAATGAGGCAGTTCTATATGAACGGAAATGACACATCTCCCAAATGTTGTGAGATGAAAAAAACAGGTGCAAAATCGCTAATATGGTGTGCAACAGTTTAAGGTCTTTTTTTTTTTTTTTCTGTTGAAAATATATATCTCTGCCTTAGAACACTTCTAAGTGGAAACATTGAAAATGGATAGTGGAATAGGGGAGCTGAATGTCAGGAATGGGCGGGTGGCTTACTTTTTATACTTTGTACCTTTCAAATTTTTTAAAACCATGTTGTTGTTAGGTGCTGTCCAGTCAGCTCCAACTCTAGCGACCTAATGTACAATAGACCAAAACACTGCCCAGTTCTGTGCCACCCTCAAAAGTGTTGATAAATGTTTGAGCCCATTATTGCAACCACTATGTCAATCCATCTCATTGAGGGTCTTCCTCTCTTTCACTGACCCCCTACTCTACCAAGCATGGTGTCCTTCTCCAGGGACTGGCCCCTCCTGAAAACATGTCCAAAGTATGTGAGACAACAAGTCTTGCCATTCTCACTTCTAAGGAGCATTCTAGGTATACAGATTTGTTCATTCTTTTGGTAGTCCATGATATAGTCCATGTTCCTCACCAACACCATAATTCAAAGGCATCAAGACTTCTTAGGTCTTCCTTATTCATTGTCCAGTTTTCACATGCGTAGGAGGTGACTGAAAATACCATGGCTTGGGTCAGGTGCACCTTAGTCCTCAAAGTGACATCTTTGTTTTCTAGCTCTTGAAATAGGACTTTTGCAGCAGATTTGCCCAATTTATTTACTCAAAAAATTTAAAATAAAAGAGGTTAGGAGAACAGCTTTACCTAGCAGCTCATTTATAATTCTTTTTGAAGACAGAAAGATGTCTTCCTGGCCATTGGCTCTCTCGTTCCATCTCTCTTTACCCACTGCTCCTGAAAGACAAGGCTTCTATCCCTTTGCCCTTCACCAGTCAGAGTATGAAAGTCCATTGGTCATGCGGTTGGTCCTGACACCATTTTCTCTCATAACATTGCTTTCCAATCCTGAAGTTCTGTCCTGAATGAGTAAACTTCTATGTTTGTAATTTCTATTCTGTCTTTCCTTTGACTCCCACCCACACGCTTTCCATTTAAAATCAATATGACTGGTGGCTCCAGTGGTTAAGTGTTTGGCCGCTAACCATAAGTGTGCAGTTTGAATCCACCAGCCATTCCTATGGAAACCCTATGGGACAGTTCTACTCTATTCTACAGGGTTGCTATGAGTTGGAACCCACTTGACAGCAACGGGTATACAAGAATGTGGAGACCTGGGTGGCGAAATGTTTAATGTACTCAACTGCTAACTGAAAGTTTGGAGGCTCATGTCCACCGAGACGTACCTCGGAAGAAAGGCCAGCAGTCTACTTCTGAAAACTCAGCCATTGAAAACCCTATGGAGCACAGTTCTACTCTAACATGTGTGAGGTTGCCATGTGTCAAAATGACTTGACAGCAGTTGGTTTTATACAAAAGCATTCTTCAGTGAGTGGGTAAAACAATGTTTTCAGAGATGTTCTTTTTCTCCTCAACATTGAGATCTTTCCCCTCTGAAGATTTTAAATATTTTCTAAATTATTTTGAAGAGTCTTCTGAAGTATTCCTGAAATCCACACATTTCCTTGACCATAAGCTAATTATTTACTGTCCATAGAAGCAATGCATTAACAATCTATGTCTGTATGAAATTATTTGGTAGACACGTATAATCTATTACATTGGCTTAAAATTGAGCCTATCAAAAGATAGAAACAAATCTGTGACATTGCACTTACAAAAAGCATATTTCCTATAGTTCGGGTTTTACATATTTTTGCTTCATTCTTCTATTCACACTTTGCAAAGGCTTAGAAACAAGAGGACCATCTCTCACTTTCATCTCATAATCCCTACGCTCCTGTCTTGGTCATCTAGTGCTGCCATAACACAAATACCACAGATGGATGGCTTTAACAAAGAGAAGTTTATTTCCTCACAGTAAAGTAGGCTAAAAGATCAAATTCAGGGCATCAGCTCCAGTGGAAGGCTTTGTCTTTCTGTCAGCCTTCTCATCAATCTTCCCCCAGACTAGGAGCTTCCCTGTGCAGGGACCCCAGGTCCAAAGGACACACTCTGCTCCTGGCACTTGGTGATTTGAAGTCCCCAACTCTCTGCTTACTTCCCTTTCCTTTTATCTCTTGTAAGATAAAAGGTAGTGCAAGCCCTATCCCAGGGAAGCTTCTTTCACATTGGATCAGGGATGTGACCTTAGTAAGGGTATTACAATCCTACCCTAATCCTCTTTAACATAAGATTACAGTCACAAAATGGGGGACAACCACACAATACTGGAAATCATAGCCTAACCAAATTGATATACACATTTTTGGGGGGACATAATTCAATCCATGACAACCCCTAAGCTTCTGCTGGCTTCAGGAAAGGCCATTTCCTCTAGCTAGTGGGCCCCAGAAGTTCCAACCCAGCTTTAATCCAGGAAACAACCCAGAAACTGACAAAAGGTGGGGGATAGCAGGGTGAAAAACATAATGCTTGTCTTCTCCTGTGCAAAATATAGAGGAGATCTCCTTTCCTTGTATAAATTGTGCACAACTACCTCTATGTGCAAAGCTTAGCTGAGTGCCCAGCTTGCTGGATAAAGAATTAAACTCTTATGTTTTAGCTGAAATTATTACAACTCGCCTTTCCCATCAGGCCTTCAGCTAAATCCATTCTAAAGTAACTATTTCCTTCCTGGCAATTTCCTTTGGATTTCTGGATACCATCTGTATCAGAACATCAAATCCTTGCAGTCCATAACCCTTAAGAAAACTGGGAATGAAAACCAGAAGTCACAAGTGTAGCTCCCCCTAAAAACAAATTGACCCTACTAAGGAACTTGGGATTAATGGCCCTGAGATAGAGGTTACTTTTATCTGCCATACCTACCTTCTTCTTGGAATAGCTGGATGTAACTTCATGTATAGACTTCCACATTCCATTACTCCAGTAGAATGGCTCTTCTACCCATTGTCAGCTGTCACTAGTCTCAGTCAGCCACCCTTGATGTTGTCTCCCTTTCACAATCTAAGCCTGACTCCTTTCTATCTCTGTTCTAGTTCGTCCCTGGTGCAACACTTTATAAAAAATATTTACTGATTGTTGGCTACTGGACAGCAGCAATAAAGGAAGGAGTGTTTATCCTAAAGAAACACACAGACTTATGAGAACCCAAACAAATAAATAAAAATATTGTAAAGAAAATGGCATTATTAGAAGTTAATGCAAGCTGTTGTACAAGCATGTGTTTTTCCCCAAAACGTTCTGTCTTTTCTTCCCAACCACACTATAATCTATGTTTGTGCAGGGAACACAAAAATACTTAAATACCTTTCTTGGATAGAGCTAGTATTCAATAATGATTTTTGGAGGCCTGGATAAAATGCATTTCTCTTCTAAATGATTCTTAACATCTTAATACAGTGCTCAGTAGAGAATAGGTATATATATATAAAAAAAAAAAACTGACTGTATTCTGTGACATATTTAATTGTTTTCTAATTTAAATATATTTACTAAAATATATTGGAGTCTCGCTATAATATTATTCTCAAAGGTTATGTCAGAAGATAATTAGGTGGAACTTTACTGAACTCTGAGCATAAAGTATAATTATGGCAATATTTCAGTGTATTATCTTTTGATAAACTATTCACAAAAAAGGCCACAGTGATTCTCCCACCTGTATCCATACCCTTCTATAGCACCCTCCTACACTGGTTCTGAACTTGGCAATAAGACGATTTTGACCAGTCAGACATTCACAAATGTGACATGAGTAGAGGCTGAAAAATCACTTGTACATTGGGGCTTGTCCTTTTGATGTCCTTGGAAGCCCTTCAACCATGTGAATAAGCCCAGGACAGTCTGCTGGTTAATAAAGAACACATGACCCCATTGCCTCCCTCACTCCAGCCAACTGCCAATGAAGCCCCAAAAGCAGAGTGAGCTGATTTCACAGCATTTCCATGAGTGAGTCCAGCCAAGGTCAGCTCAGGAACTTCCCAGCTGAACTCAGCCCAAATTGCCAATTCATAGAATCATGAGATAAATGAATGTTGTTGTTTTCCGTCACTAAATTTTGAGACAGCTTGTTACACAGCAAAAGCTAAGTAATACAGTAAAAATCGCAGAGCTCAGAACTTCAGGACTTATGTATTTAAGCAAAAATAAATAGAATTAATATTTACATGTTTAAAGTACCAACAGTACAGTTGGTAGAAATCTTCAGAAATTAAGAGAAGACTCCCAAATTCAACTGAGGACTTGTTAGTTAGGCAACAAGCTGTCAAATATATAATAGCCCTTGCCACAGACAGAGAAAGCTGACAACATGATGTCAGCAGAACTGAAAAAGAAAATCAGGCCAAAATCACAACTGCCACAGTGAAGCATTCCCCCACCTCCCGAGTTGTAGGATTCCCACAGTTGGAACCCACCAGTCTCTCCTTGGAAACCCTATGTGGCTGTTCTACTCTGTCCTATAAGGTCGCTGTGAGTTGGAATCAACTTGACAGCAACAGGTATTGATGCTTACCACTGTGATTAAAAGTTAAAGAAAAAATACAGGATCATTTGCCTGGGATTAACATTCTACAGAGACCTGGTGACTCAATGGTTAAGATCTCAGCTGTTAACCAAAAGGTCTGCAGTTCGAATCTACCAGGTGCTCCTTGGAAACCCTATGGAGCAGTTCTACTCTGTCTTATAAGAGTTGCTACGAGCAGAATAGGCTCAACGGCAATGAATTTGGTTTTGGTTTTTTGGGTAAAAACAAAACAAACAACAAAAAAAAACCTGTTGCCATCGAGTCAATTCCAACTCCTAATAACCCTACAGGACAGAGTAGAACTGCCCCATAGGGTTTCTATGGCTGTAATCTTTATGGAAGCAGACTGCCACATCTTTCTTCCCAGGGGGGATGGTGAGTTTAAACCACCAACTTTTCTGTTATCAACTGAATGCTTAACCACCACGCCACAGAAGACAAATATAATTCAGTGGTAGTGTTAGCTGTTCCTACTCACAATAGAACAAAACACAGCCCAGTCCTGTTCAGCTTTCTCATGCATATGAGCTGATTGAAAATACAATGGCTTGGGTCAGATGCACCTTAGTCCTCAAAGTGATTTCTCTGCTTTTCAATACTTTGAAGAGATTTTTTGCAGCAGATTTGCCCAATGAAATATGTCGTTTGATTTCTTGACTGCGGGTTCCATAGGCAATTCAATGGCAGAAATCTGAATTATAGGCTATTTAAAGAGTATTCCACAGCATTTTAAGTCATACAAATCAATGACTAACAAAGTATGGCCGTGAAAAGATTTTGCTGAACCGGATTTGATCAATAAGTAATATGATGTGCTACTGATTCACGAAGGGTATGCCAGAGAGGCACAAGAGGGCTAAACTCAACAAAGCAATACAAAAAAGGAAAGAAAAAGAGAAAAAAGAAAGTTCGTCTTAGTCTTGACTAACAGCAAGTAACTCATTCGCCACAGGAGAAGGAGGAGGCAGAAAGAGAGGAGATGTTTTCAGATACTGAAGGCTGTGCATTCTTGGCTGATGACTCAGAGCTCTGATGACAGGCCATTCCCTGCACAAAGCCCAGTTCAGCAGCTCCAAGGGGAGGCTAATTGTTGATTGCTAATTTGTCTCACTCACCTAGATAAATTAGTCTGTCTGCTCTGGCATGAGAAGGGAGTGGCTGCAAAGCCCAAATCAGACTTCAATGACCAGATGTGACAGTTAATCATGAGGACTCCCTAGGGACCCACAGAGAGTGAAGTGCCACCTGAGACCC
This sequence comes from Elephas maximus indicus, assembly GCF_024166365.1. Lineage (NCBI taxonomy): Eukaryota > Metazoa > Chordata > Mammalia > Proboscidea > Elephantidae > Elephas > Elephas maximus. Next base: position 13,654,124 of record NC_064826.1, read on the forward strand.
CTTGCCAGGAAGGGCAAAAAATGGGAACACAGATGCTTAGCAACAAAAAAGCAGGAATGGCTATACAGGGGCTGACGAGTAAGGGCGGCCATATAATATATTGTCCGAATTGAGACAATGTTGAGAACAAAAAGTGTGCCATTGGTAATGACACTGGGATCGCAGGTGTGGAATGGAACTGCCCCAATTGGAGTCAAGAGTTCACAGACTCTTTATCATATATAACAGTTAACACTCTCTGCTGCTAACTGAAAGGGTGGTGGTTTGAGTCCTCACCTTGACAGAAAGGCTTGGCAACCTGCTTTCCAAAAATCAGCCATTGAAAACCCTATGGAGCACAGTTACTACTCTGATATACATGGGGCACCATGAGTCAGAGTTGACTCCACAACAACTAGTTCATAATCTAAGAAAATCAGAAAGGAAAATATTTTTTAGAAGTCCAAGGGGATCACAATCTATGTCAAGAGGAAGCTGGTAGAAAATTACAACGTAGAAAAATAAGAAAAGTAACTCTAGGGTCACCCTTGGGGCAAAAGGCAGACCATAATTCCCGTATCAAGATGGATCCACAGGCTGGCAGGACCCAGACAACCAGTCAATGACCTCAGGAAGAAGAGATGCATTGTGGGAGGTGGTGGTCCCCTGCTGAGTGTTATAAACTCTTGTGAAACAAGCAAAGCTGAGGAGATAGTAAACAATGTTCCTGGTATGGATATTCAGGATTACTCATTTATTCTCAACAAATGTTTACTGAGAGCCAATTCTCTGCTAAACACTGTTCTAGACATTGTTGATACAGAGGGTGTCTTATCTTAGTTACCTAGTGCTGCTGTAACACAGATACCATAAATGGTGGCTTTTTTTTAAAGAACAGGAACTTATTTTGTCACAGCTCAGGAGGCTATAAGTCTGAATTCAGGGTATGGTGCTAGAGGGAAGTCCTTCCTTGTCAGTAGCTCCAGAAGTTCCTCGGAATTCCTTGGCATATGTCCTCCCCCTGTGTATGTCTCTATTCTGTCCTTCTTATAACTCAGAAGTGATTAGATTTAGGACCCAGCCTTCTCTGGTGTGTCCTCATTAACATTAAGAGCTACGGCTGCTAACCAAATGGTCGGCTCATTAACATAGCAAAAGAAAATGCCTATTTCCAAACATGGTCATATTTACAGGTACCAAAAAAAAAAAAAAACCTGTCACTGTCAGGTCAATTCTGACACATATCAACCCTAGAGGACAGAGTAGAACTGCCCTATAGGGTTTCCAAGGACCAGCTAGTGGATTTGAACTGCCAACCTTTTGGTTAGCAGCCATATCACTTAACCATTGCACCATCAGGGCTCCATTTACAGGTACAAGGGTTAGGATTTCAACACGCATTGTGGAGGGACACAATTCAATTCATAACAGTAACAACACCCTTGCTATCAGGAGCTTACTTTCTAGTGGGAAAGATACAACAAACACACACATACACACTGATAATAGTGGTGAGAGATATGAGGAAAACAAGAACAATAACACAATAGTGTCTGGGTGATGAGGAAAGTGATAAATGGTTTATAATTTTCAGCTGGGGTTCAGGCTGGAACCAGTTGTGTGGCAAAGACCTTGGGGGAAGAACAATTCAGACAGAAGGCACTGCTAATCTAATAAGTCCTACAGCAAGAACAAGCCAGTGTTGCAGGAGCAAAGTGAGGGAGGGAGGGAGAGAGTGACAGAGATGAGGCTGGAAAGCCTGGGAGGGGCCAGATAATGTAAGAACTTTGGGTTTTGTTTGAGTGCACTGGGAAAAATTAAAGGTTCTCTACAGAGGAGAAGGAGCCCCTGGGTGAGGCAAATGATTAAGGGCTCTACTACTAACCTAAAGGTTGGCAGTTTGAACCCACTCAGAGCCACCTGAGAAGAGACCTAGAAATCTGCTTCCAAAAGGTCACAGCCTTGAAAACCATATGGAGTGCAATTCTACTCAGCACACGTGAGGTCATCATGAGTTGGAGTAGACTTGATGGCAAACTGGTTTGTGTTGTTTTCTTTGGCCTAGGAGAGAAACAATTCAATTTACCTCTTAAAGGTGACACTCGAATTCCTCTCTGCAGAACAGGTTGAAACCAGAGAAGAATTGGGAGAACCTTCAGTGGATTGTTGCAGTAATCAGTAGAGAGAAAATTTGGATTAGTAGAGATGGAGAGAAGCTCTTTGTTTTGGGCTATGTTTTGTTGCTGGTTCAGATGCGGAAATTGTGAGAAAGAGAAATAAAAAATGAGCTGGCTTTCACTCGTGGAGCTGGGAGGATAGTGTCATACACTGAGATGGTGAAAATTAGAAGAAAAGCAGACTTTCTTCTGCCTTGCAAATATTAAATTAAAATGATTATTAAAGTCCAAATAGAGACACCAAAAAAAGTAGTTGTATATATGGCTCTGAATCTCAAGAGAAAGATCAGAGCTGGAGTCATAAATTTTGGAATCATTGGCTATCATTTGGAATCATTTAAAGCAAAGGACTAACTGAGCTGATGTATGGAAAAAAAGCAAACGGAGAGAACATGTGCCCAGAACCCAATGGGACCACACTCTAACATTTATGGTTGTGCCAAAGGAGCCAACACAGGCAACTGGGAAAGAGCAGCCAATGAGGTAGACAGAAAATGTAGACAATGTGGTTCCATAGAAGCCAAGAGAAGACAGTACACTAAGAAAAACGGAGTAGTCAGCTATGTGTGGGCTGTGGAATGATTGCATAAGGACAGGAAAGTAAGAGTAAGGACAAAGAACCAATCTTTGGATTTTACAGCAGAGAGGTTAATAGTGGTCTTGACAAGAACAGTTTCGCTGGTGGTGCACTAGGTAAGTCAGTAGTTCGAATTCTCCAGCTGCTCCTTGTATTCAAACTGCTGACCTTCTGGTTAGCAAGTAAGCTCTTAACCAGTGCACCATCAGGGCTCCCTAGGGTCTTGGAAGATCATTCCAAGAGATATGAAGCCTTGTGGATAATCAACTATAAAACTTGGCGGCACAGGTAGTAAGAACATTCCTGGAGGTTTGTTTCTGCCCCTTTGGGCGCAGACCTGAGTTAGCTCAACAGAAGAACAGGCTAATGCCACTAGCTGAGCTCCAGAAGGTCTCCCTTTCCATCAAGACCTCTTTTGAATAGAAAGCTCTCACTCTTACACTGTTATGTAGATCAGAAGTTGGCCAGTTATGGCCGTGTGGGTCAAACCAGGCTCACACCATCTGTTTTTTGTAAATAAAGTTTTATTGAAACACAGCCATGACCACCATTTACATATCAGGTACGGCTGCTTGCTCATTACAATGGCAGCATTAAGTAGTTGCAACCTTCAGAGTTAAAAATATTTATTTGGCCTTTTACAGAAAAAGTTTGCCAACTCCTGATCTAGATAACAAGTCCCTATAAATGTACAGTCCCCAAAAGTACAATATACAAAAAAGAAAAAATCTGTAGAGTCTTTTCTGACCCATAGCAACCCTATAGGACAGAGTAGAACTGCCCCATAGGGTTTCCAAGGAGTGGCTGGTGGATTTGAACTGCCATCCTTTTGGTTAGCAGCTGTAGCTCTAAACTACTGTGCAACCATGGCTCCAGTAGAATATACAGTCTTTATAAATATAGAAAGCTTTCCTCTTCACCAGAACATCGGATATTAAGCTCTGCCCAGCCTGAGCCAACAACTCTGTTAAAGATTGAGGGATGTGTGCTTTGCTACTTCTCCCCCAATAAACCCTATTTCATATCTAACCACTCTAACTATAGTGATCTATGCTGAGGAACCCTTTCCCACCAGATTGAGCCATTTCTTCCACGCTATATTGACTGGTTTTCTATTTCCAGCTCTCTGCACATGTCATTATAATACTTTGTCTTCTCCATCTACCCTTTGAATTCTTCTGTTCAGCTCTTTTACTCCGTCATTTCTTCTTTTTGCTTTAGCTGCTCAACGTTCAAGAGCAAGTTTCAGAGTCTCCTCTGACAGCCATCCTGGTCTTTTCTTTCTTCCCTATCTTTTCAATGACCTCTTGCTTTCTTCATGTATGATGTGCTTTCACAACTCATCTGGTCTTCATTCACTAGTGTTAAAAATGTGTCAAGTCTATTCTTGAGATGGTCTCTAAATTCAGGTGGGATATACTCAAGGTCATATTTTGGCTCTCGTGGACTTGCTCTGATTTTCTTCAGTTTCAGCTTGAACTCGCATATGAGCAATTGATGGTCTGTTCCACAGTCAGCCCCTGGCCTTGTTCTGACTAATGATATTGAGCTTTTCCATCGTCTCTTTCCACAGATGTAGTCGATTTCATTCCTATGTGTTCCATCTGGAGGTCCACGTGTGTAGTCGCCGTTTATGTTGGTGAAAAAAGGTATTTGCAACAAAGAAGTAGCTGGTCTTGCAAAATTCTATCATTCGATCTCCGGCATTATTTCTATCACCAAGGCCAAATTTTCCAACTACCGATCCTTCTTGTTTCCAACTTTCGCATTCCAATTGCCAGTAATTATCAACGCATCCTGATTGCACGTTCAATCAATTTCAGACTGCAGCAGCTGATAAAAATCTTCAATTTCTTCATCTTTGGCCTTAGTGGTTGGTGAGTAAATTTAAGTAACAGTCGTATTAACTGGTCTTCCTTGTAGGCATATGGTTATTATCCTATCACTGACAGCACTGTACTTCAGGTTAGATCTTGAAATGTTCTATTTGACAATGAATGCAACACCATTCCTCTTCAAGCTGTCATTCCCAGCATAGTAAACTATACGACTATCCCATTCAAAATGGCCAATACCAGTCCATTTCAGCTCACCAATGTCCAGGATATTGATGTTTACGCATTCCATTTCATTTTTGATGACCTTCAATTTTCCTAGATTCTTACATCGTACATTCCACGTTCCAATTATTAATGGATGTTTGCAGCTGTTTCTTCTCGTTTTAAGTCGTGCCACATCAGCAAATGAAGGTCCTGAAAGCTTTACTCCATCCACATCATTAACGTTGACTCTACTTTGAGAAGGCAGCTCTTCCTCAGTTGTCTTTTGAGTGCCTTCTGACCTGGGGGACTCATCTTCCAGTACTATATCAGACAATGTTCCGCTGCTATTCATAAGGTTTTCACTGGCTAATGCTTTTCAGAAGTAGACTGCCAGGTCCTTCTTCCTAATCTGTCTTAGTCTGGAAGCTCAGCTGAAACCTGTCCTCCACAGGTGACCCTGCTGGTATCTGAATACTGGTGGCATAGCTTCCAGCATCACAGCAACACACAAGCCTCCACACTATGACAAACTGACAGACGCATGAGGGATAGAAAACCAAAAGGGAAAAACATACTTGGCGTTTCTCAAGCTGAAATAACTGAAGAAAAAATTCAAGCCTCGAGTTGCAATAGTGAAGGATTCTATGGGGAAAATATTAAATGACACAAGAAGCATCAAAAAAAGATGGAAGGAATATATAGAGTCTTTATACCAAAAAGAATTAGTCAATGTTCAACCATTTCAAGAGGTAGCATACAATCAGGAACCGATGATAGTGAAGGAAGAAGTCCAAGCTGCTCTGAAGGCATTGGCGAAAAACAAGGCTCCAGGAATTGATGGAATATCAATTGAGATGTTTCAACAAATGGATGCAGCACTGGAGGTGCTCACTTGTCTATGCCAAGAAATATGGAAGACAGCTTCCTGGCCAACTGACTGGAAGGGATCCATATTTATGCCTATTCCCAAGAAAGGTGATCCAACCGAATGTGAAAATTATAGAACAATATCATTAATATCGCACGCAAGCAAAATTTCGCTGAAGATCATTCAAAAATGGCTGCAGCAGTATATCAACAGGGAAATGCCAGAAATTCAAGCCGGCTTCAGAAGGGAACATGGAGCCAGGGATATCACTGTTGATGTCAGGTGGATCCTGGCTGAAAGCAGAACTACCAGAAGGATGTTAACCTGTGTTTTATTGACCATGCGAAGGCATCTGACTGTGTGGATCATAACAAATTATGGATAACATTGCGAAGAATGGGAATTCCAGAACACTTAATTATGCTCATGAGGAGCCTTTGCATAGATTAAGAGGCAGTTGTTCGGACAGAACAAGGGCATACTGACTGGTTTAAAGTCAGGAAAGGTGTGCATCAAAGTTATATCCTTTCACCACACCTATTCAATCTGTAGGCTGAGCAAATATCTCAATAAGCTGGACTATATGAAGAAGAACAGGGCATCAGGATTGGAGGGAGACTCATTAACAACCTGCGTTATGCAGATGACACAGCCTTGCTTGCTGAAAGTGAAAAGAACTTGAAGCATTTACTAATGAAGCTCAAAGACCACAGCCTTCAGTATGGATTGCACCTCAACATAAAGAAAACAAAAATCCTGGCAACTGGACCAATAAGCAACATCACGATAAAAGGAGAAAAGATTGAAGTTGTCAAGGATTTCACTTTACTTGGATCCACAATCAACAGCCATGGAAGCAGCAGTCAAGAAATCAAATGAAACTTTGCATTGGGTAAATCTGCTGCAAAGGACCTCTTTAAAGTGCTAAAAAGCAAAGATGTCACCTTGAAGACTAAGGTGCACCTGACGCAAGCTATGGTATTTTCAATCGCATCATATGCATGTGAAAGCTGGACAATGAATAATGAAGACCAAAGAAGAATTTACACTTTTGAATTGTGGTGCTGGCGAAGAATATTGAATATACCATGGACCACCAGAAGAACAAACAAATCTGTCTTGGAAGAAGTACAACCAGAATGCTCCTCAGAAGCAAGGATGGTGAGACTGCATCTTACATACTTTGGACATGTTGTCAGGACGGATCAGTCCCTAGAGAAGGACATCATGCTTGGCAGAGTACAGGGTCAGTGGAAAAGAGGAAGCCCCTCAACGAGGTGGATTGACACAGTGGCTGCAACAATAAGCTCAAGCATAACAACAATTGTAAGGATGGCGCAGGACTGGGCAGTGTTTTGTTCTATTGTGCATAGGGTCGCTATCAGTTGGAAGTAACTCGATGGCACCTAACAACAACAACAACAATAATATTGACTGGGGCTGTAAAAGGGGAGAATATGATGGGTAAACTGTGAAATATTTGGGAGATATACACATTTTCATCCCAAAAACAACAGAGTTGTAGCTAGGGATGTTGACAATAGCTGATGAAAAAACTGACTTCTTAAATCCCTAAATCCTTGACTACCTGACAGTATACCAGGGAACTTATTTGTGTGGACAGAAAGCAATATGCACAGAACATACTCCAGGAAAATGCAAAGCTGTATTTGTAGCTAAATATTTGGTACCCAAATTTCAGTGAGATCTACTGCCCTGGTGAGCAGGGTGCTGGAAGTTCAGAGCAGGGTTTGGTACTCAAATTACCACTTTCCCCTTGCCCTTTCCTGGGTACAAACACAAATGAATAGCTAAGTGGGACCAACCTACCTGCCTTATTGGCACTGAATCTGGGTCAGAGGCCGGCCATTGCAAGGCCTGCTTCACCATTCCCTAAGCTTAGCATTTGGTAAATGCGGACTGATGTATCCATGCAGTCACAACCTTGGAGAAGCCAAAATTAAGAGAGCAGAGAACTGCAAGGCCCTGCTGAACATGGAAGCACACCCCTCTGAGAGAGGGCAATGCCGCATGTCACCTGAGCCACAGGGCTGAGCCCAGTTAATGGGACTCAAAGACTTCCAAGATCCCCCCAGTCTCACCAGTCAGATTAGTAGCTCTTCTTGTCAGAAGAAGGAGAAGGTAGATAAAAGAGCAAGAAGTATTCTTCCAGTGCTATTCTCTTCTGGAGAATAGAAGAGAGAATCCCACGTATAAATACAAGAGCAGGTCTGTAGCATTTTCACTAACACTGGGCTGGGTGAAATATGGACATTACTTTTGACCCTTTAGCTTTATGCTAAGGAGCCCTTGGTGGTGCAATGGTTAACCACTGGACTGATAACCAAAATGTTGGCAGTTCAAACCCACCAGCAACACCATAAGATGAGACTTGATGATCTACTCCTGTAAAGATTAAAAAACAGCCTAGTAAAACTATGGGGCGGTTCTGCTCTGAAACATGGGGTCACCATGAGTTGAAATTGACTGAACAGCACACAGCTACAACAACACAGTTTCAGGCTTTAACATTTACAGTGAAGCCAAATGGGTTTCTTCCTGGCTGTCTAGATCTTACTACTATCATGGCAACAACATGGAAAATAAAGTCCTTTTCCAGAGGTCCAGAGCCAAGTTTACCTACACTGTCCATGACAACCTTCCTTTGTTGTGTACTTCCTAGTGCTGCTAGGTCCTCCATGATCAGGAACTCTTTCCACATAGACAGTTTCCCAGCCCATCTTCAGGGAAGAAATGATAGGATAAAAGAGGCTCCAATGATGCCATCCAGCCTTGAGAGATAGATTGTCCTCTATCCACCAAAAGCCACTAATTCTATAGTGTAGACATACATTACTACTCTTTCTCCTTGACTTTGGAAAGGGGAAGTTGGGGGGTGTCTCCCTGAGCTTGACCTAAATGTTAGAGAATTCCTCTGACAGAAGGAATAGTGTGATGACTAAGGGGAAAATAATTTGTGACTCTGTTTGAGAGGATTTTAACTTGAAATTGAAAAGGAAGGTGAAATACTCTCCATTAAAATGGAAAATATATTAATAATCAACATCACTTCCAATATTAAAAAATTTAACAGTGGATGAGGTGCCCAGCAATTCAGAAGAGAGCAAAGTTGAAAGAAATATAAGAATCTACCTATATTGCAGCAGATATACCAATGTGTACAATATAGGGAAAAATTCAAGGTGAACTTGAGACTAGGCAAAGAAGATCAATTTCACCTCATGAATATCCCTGAGACTTGGTACTATAGAATTCATGATGAAGATAGTGATCAAAAGCTGTATCTTGTTCAAAAAAAAAATCAATCAGGTAGAAATGGAAGCAAAATAGAATTACTGCTTAAAGAATGTGTAACTGAATGGAGATCTACAAACATGAGGATGTCAGTGCTGAGAAAATATTTGAGCAAAGATAAAAAGAATTGCGGGTAGGCTACTAGAGTGGGAAAAATTTTTTTGGGAGGAAGTACAAGCAGAATGCTCCTTAGAAGTGAGGATGGTGAGATTTGGACTCACTTGCTTTGGACACACCATCAGGAAAGAAACAATCACTAGAAAAGGACATCGCACTCGGTAAAGTAGAGGGTCAGTGAAAACAAGGGAAACCCTCACTGAGATGGATTGACACAATAGCTGCAACAATGGACTCGAACATACCAACAACTGTGAGGACGGCGCGGCCTAGGACCAGACAAAGTTTCCTTCTGTTATGCATCAGGTGGCCAAGAGCCAGAACCAGCTTGACAACAACTAACAACGTCATAGTGGGAGTGTGCTGTAAAGGGCCCAGCCACGTGAGTAATAAAAAAAATAGACTTTAGTAATCCACATTTAATGTATTTCTGAAATGACAACAAAACTGGACTTGAGCTACGATAGGGACATAGAGGACATCAGAGGGGACTCCACTGTCCCACCTCTACGTTTCCATGAAATAATGTCCAATCCAGGAGGAGACAGTATTCCAGGATAACTTCTATCTCTTCTCTTCCCCTCTTACTTCCTCTTTCCCATGGAAAATGGAGGGAACTGTCCCAGTGGTACAACTGAAACGATCTCAACAATTGATTTACTTTTTTTTAATTGTGGGACCTGTACCCTACCCTTTGCCATCAAGTCGATTCCAACTTACAGTAAAACATATGTATAACACAAAATTAGCCATTTTAACCATTTTTAAGCATACAATTCAGTGCCATTAATTACATTCAACGTGTTATGCAACCAACACCACTATTTCTGAAAGTTTTTCATCACCCCAAATAGAAACTCAATATGTCTTAAACAATTATTCCCACCCCCTCCTCTACCCAGAGAGTTAATAAGCTTATCACTATGCATTTGCCTATTCTAGATATTTGATGTAAGTGATATCATACAATATTGATTCCTTTGTGCCTGACTTATTTCACTTAGCAAAGTGTTTTCAAGGTTCATCCATGTTGTGGCATTTATCAGAACTTTCTTTCTTTTGATAGTTGAGTAATATATCAATGTATGGGTATACTGCATTTTGTTTATCCATCCATCTGTTGATGGACATTCGGGTTGTTTCCACCTTACGGCTATTGTAAATAATTTTGCAATGAACGTTGGTGTACAAGTCTCTGTCCCTGGCTTCAAGGCTCTGAGGTGTATACCTAAGAGTGGAGCTGCTGGATCCTATGGCAATTCTGTGTTTAACTTTTTGAGGATTCAGTTGATTTTCTTTTTTTTTTATTGGAACAAGATGATGTAAAAGTTAGTTGGCGATGTCTTTATCTCTTGACACATTCCTTAGCGCTTGATTGAGGTGAGTTAGTGATTCCTCTTGCAACTATCTGGATAATTATTTGCTTTAGAGACTCCTTTCCTCATCAGATGTCCCCAAATCAAAACTTATGGAACAGATTTTAGGAAGCACAATTGTGGCTACAGGTCCAAGCCACCTGCTCCAATCTGGACCTAGTAATAATAAAGTAGATAGTCCATTTCCAGCTACCACTGAGTAAACTCCAACTTATGGCGACCCCATGTGCATCAGAACACAGTGTCATAACTACACCCCATAGGGTTTTCAGTGGATGATTTTTCAGAATGAGGTTGCCAGACCTTTCTTCTGAGGTGCTTCTGGGTGGACTCAAACCTCCCATCTTTTAGTTAGCAGCTATGTGTGTTAACCGTTTGTACCACCAGTAGACCAAGTAGATACATTGACCTCCATATGTCTGTCTTTAATGTCTATTTCCTTTTTTTTTTTAATTTTTATTGTGCTTTAAGTGAAAGCTTATGAATCAAGTCAGCCTCTCATACAAAAATTTATATCTACCTTGCACCCTCCTTCTCTCCACTCCCTATTTTTGTGTTCATTCAGCCAGCTTCTGACCCCCTCTGCTCTCCCATCTCCCCTCCAGATAGGAGATGCCCACATACTCTCATGTGTCTACCTGTTCCAAGAAGCTCACTCTTTACCAGTATCATTTTCTATACCATAATCCAGTCCAATCCCTGTCTGAAGAGTTGGCTTTGGGAATGGTACCAATCTAGAGCAAACAGAAAGTCTGGGGACCATGACCTCTGGGGTCAGTCTAGCCTCAGTCAGACCATTAAGACTGGTCTTTTTATGAGAATTTGAGGTCTGCATTCTACTGCTCTCCTGCTCCCTCAGAGTTCTCTGTTCTATTCCCTGTCAGGGCAGTCATCGATTGTAGCCAGGCACTATCTAGTTCTTCGGGCCTCAGGCTGATGTAGTCTCTGGTTTATGTGGCCCTTTCTGTCTCCTCAGCTCATAACTACCTTGCGTCTTTGGTGTTCTTCATTCTCCCTTGCTCCAGGTGGGTTGAGACCAATTGATGCATCTTAGATGGTCACTTGCTAGTGTTTAAGACCCCAGATGACACTCTCCAAAGTGGGATGCAGAATGTTTTCTTAATAGATTTTATTATGACAGTTGACCTAGGTGTCCCCTAAAACCATGGTATCCAAACCCCCACCCGTGTTATACTGGCCTTCAAAGTGTTCACTTTATTCTGCTCATTGCTTTTGGTTTAGTCCAGTTGTGCTGACCACTCCTGTATTGCATGTTGTTTTTCCCTTCACCTAAAATAGTTCTTATGTACTATCTAATTAGTGTCTGTCAGTTTGTCACACTGTGGGGTCTTGCATGTTGCTGTGATGCTGGAAGCTATGCCACCAGTATTCAGATACCAGCAGGGTCACCCATGGAGGACAGGTTTCAGCTGAGCTTCCAGACCAAGACAGACTAGGAAGAAGGACCCGGCAGTCTACTTCTGAAAAGCATTAGCCAGTGAAAACCTTATGAATAGCAGCAGAACATTGCCTGATATAGTGCTGGAAGATGAGCCCCCTAGGATGGAAGGCACTCAAAAGATGACTGGGAAAGAGCTGCCTCCTCAAAGTAGAGTTGAGCTTAATGACGTGGATGGAGTAAAGCTTTCGGGACCTTCATTTGCTGATGTGGCACAACTCAAAATGAGAAGGAACAGCTGCAGATATCTATTAATGATCAGAGCTTGGAATGTACGAAGTATGAATCTGGGAAAATTGGAAATCCTCAAAAATGAAAGGGAATGCATAAACATCAATATCCTAGGCATTAGTGAGCTGAAATGGACTGGTATTGGCCATTTTGAATTGGACGATCATGTAGTCTGCTATGCTGGGAATGACAACTCGAAAAGGAATGGTGTTGCATTCATCATCAAAAAGAACATTTCAAGATCTATCCTAAAGTACAACACTGTCAGTGATAGGATAATATCCATACACCTGCAAGGAAGGCCAGTTAATGTGACTATTATTCAAATTTACGCACCAACCACTAGGGCCAAAGATGAAGAAATTAAAGGTTTTTATCAGCTGCTACAGTCTGAAATTTATCAAACATGCAATCAAGTTGCATTGATAATTACCGGCGATTGGAATGTGAAAGTTGGAAATGAAGAAGGATCAGTAGTTGGGAAATATGGCCTTGGTGATAGAAACAATGCCTTAGATCGAATGATAGATTTTTGCAAGACCAACGACTTCTTCATTGCAAAAACCTTCTTTCACCAACATAAACGGCGACTATACACATGGATCTCGCCAGATGGAACACATAGAAATCAAATTGACTACGTCTGTGGAAAGAAATGATGGAAAACCTCAATATCATCAGTCAGAACAAGGCCAGGGGCCAGCTGTGGAACAGATCATCAACTGCTCATATGCAAGTTCAAGCTGAAACTGAAGAAAATCAGAGCAAGTCCATGAGAGCCAAAATATGACCTTGAGTATATCCCACCTGAATTTAGAGACCATCTCAAGAACAGATTTGACACATTGAACACTAGTGACTGAAGACCAGACCAGTTGTGTAATGACATCAAGGACATCATCCATGAAGAAAGCAAGAGGTCACCGAAAAGACAGGAAAGAAAGAAAAGACCATGACGGATGTCAGAGGAGACTCTGAAACTTGCTCTTGAGTGTCGAGCAGATAAAGCAAAAGGAAAAACTGATCAAGTAAAAGAACTGAACAGAAGATTTCAAAGGGCCTCTTGAGAAGACAAAGTATTATAATGACATGTGCAAAGAGCTGGAGATGGAAAACCAAAAGGGAAGAACACGCTCGGCGTTTCTCAAGCTGAATGAACTGAAGAAAAAATTCAAGCTTCGAGTTGCAATAGTGAAGGATTCCATGGGGAAAATATTAAACAACGCAGGAAGCATCAAAAGAAGATGGAAGGAATACACAAAGTCATTATACCAAAAAGAATAAGTCAATATTCAATCATTTCAAGAGCTGGCATATGATCAGGAACTGATGGTACTGAAGGAAGAAATCCAAGCTGCTCTGAAGACACTGGCGAAAAACAAGGCTCCAGGAATTGATGGAATATCAATTGAGATGTTTCAACAAATGGATGCAGCACTGGAGGTGCTCACTTGTCTATGCCAAAAAATATAGAAGACAGCTTCCTGGCCAATGGACGGGAAGAGATCCATACTTACGCCTATTCCCAAGAAAGGTGATTCAACCGAATGTGGAAATTACAGAAAAATATCATTAATATCACATGCAAGCAAAATTGTACTGAAGATCACTCAGAAACGGCTGCAGCAGTATATTGACAGGGAACTGCCAGAAAGACAGGCTGGTTTCAGAAGAAGACGTTGAATCAGGGATATCATTGCTGATGTCTGATGGATCCTGGCTGAAAGCAGAGAATACCAGAAGGATGTTAACCTGTGTTTTATTGACTATGCAATGGCATTCCACTGTATGGATCATAACAAATTATGGATAACATTGCGAAGAATGGGAACTCCAGAACACTTAATTGTGCTCATGAGGAACCTTTACATAGATCAAGAGGCAGTTGTTCTTACAGAGCAAGGGGATACTGGTTGGTTTAAAGTCAGGAAAGGTGTGAGTCAGGGTTGTAGTCTTTCACCATACCTATTCAATCTGTATGCTGAGCAGATAATATGAGAAGCTGGACTATATGAAGAAGAATGGGGGCATCAGGATTGGAGGAAGACTCATTAACAACCTACATTATGCAGATAACACAACCTTGCTTGCTGAAAGTGAAAAGGACTTGAAGCACTTACTAATGAAGATCAAAGACCACAGCCTTCTTTATGGATTGCACCTCAACATAAAGAAAACAAAAATCCTCACAACTAGACCAATGAGCAACATCATGATAAATGGAGAAAAGATTGAAGTTGTCAAGGATTTCATTTTACTTGGATCCACAATCAATACCCATGGAAGCAGCAATCAAGAAATCAAATGACACATTGCATTGAGTAAATCTGCTGCAAAGGACCTCTTTAAAGTATTGAAGAGCAAAGGTGTCACCTGGAAGACTAAGGTGCACCTGACCCAAGCCATGGTATTTTCAATCGCATCATACGCATGTGAAAGCTGGGCAATGAATAAGGAAGACCAAAGAAGAGTTGATGCCTTTGAATTGTGGTGTTGGCGAAAAACATTGAATATACCAAAGACTGCCAAAAGAACGAACAAATCTGTCTTGGAAGAAGTGCGGCCAGAATGCTCCTTAGAGGCAAGGATGGCGAGACTGCGTCTTACATACTTCGGATATGTTGTCAGGAGGGATCAGTCCCTGGAGACGGACATCATGCTTGGCGGAGTACAGGGTCAGCAGAAAAGAGGAAGATCCTCAACGAGGTGGATTGACACAGTGGCTGCAACGATGAGCACAAGCATAACAACGATTGTAAGAATGGCTCAGGACCGGGCAGAGTTTCATTCTGTTGTACATAGGGTCGCTATGAGTTGGAACCCATTCAACAGCACCTAACCACAGTAGCAAAGGCTCTTATTTCTCTAGGATATGTTCCAAGGAGTGGGATTCATGGATAGTATGGTAGTTCTATTTCCAGGTTTTTAAGGAAGAACCAAGTCGATTTCCAAAGTGGCTGTACCATTTACATTGCAACCAGTAGTGTATAATTGTTCCAGTCTCTCCATAACCTCTGCAACATTTATTATTTTGTGCTTTTTGGATTAATGCCAGCCTTGTTGGAGTGAGATGGAATCTCATTGTAGTTTTGATGTGCATTTCTCTAATGGCTAATGATTCTGAGCATTTCCTCATGTATCTGTTAGCTACCTGAATGTCTTCTTTAGTGAAGTGCCTGTTCATATCCTTTGCCCATCTTTTAATTGGGTTATTTGTCTTTTTGTAGTTGAGTTTTTGCAGTATCATGTAGATTTTAGAGAAGAGGCGCTCATCAAAAATGTCATAGCTAAAAAAATTTTCCCAGTCTGTAGGTAGTCTTTTTACTCTTTTGGTGAAGTCTTTGGATGAGCATAGGTGTTTGATTTTTAGGAGTTCCCAGTGATCTAGTTTTCTCCTGCATCGTTGTTTTGTATACTGTTTATGCCATGTATTAGAGCTTCTAGCATTTTCACTATTTTTTCTTCCATGAACTTTATCATTTTAGATTTTATATTTAGGTCTTTGATCCATTTTAAGTTAGTTTTTGTGCATGCTGTTAGGTATGGGTCTTGTTTCATTTTTTTAGAGATGGATATCCAGTTATGCCAGCATCATTTGTTAAAGAGACTGTCTTTTCCCCATTTAACTGAATTTGGGGTCTTTGTCAAATATGAGCTGCTTATATGGATGGGTTTATGTCTGGATTCTCAATTCTGTTCCATTGGTCTATGTATCTGTTGTTGTACCAGTACCAGGCTGTTCTGACTATGGTGGCGATAAAATATGTTCGAAAATCAGGTAGAGTGAGGCCTTCCACTCTGTTCTTCTTTTTTCAGTAATGCTCGACTTATCCGGGGTCTCTTCCCTTTCTATATGAAGTTGATGATTTGTTTCTCCATCTCATTAAAAAACGTCTTTGGAATTTGGATGAGAATTGCATCGTATCTATAGATCACTTTTGGTAGAATAGACATTTTTACAATGTTAAGTCTTCCTATCCATGAGCAAGGTATATTTTCCACTTATGTAGGTCTCTTTTGGTTTCTTGCAGTAGTGTCTTGTAGTTTTCTTCGTATAGGTCTTTTATGTCTCAGTAAGATTTATTCCTAAGTATTTTATGTTCTTGGGGGCTACTATAAATGGTATTGATTTGGTTATTTCCTCTTCAATGTTCTTTTTGCTGGTGTAGGAATCCACCTGATTTTTGTATGTTTATCTTGTATCCTGGTTCTCTGCTGAACTCTCCTATTAGTTTTAGTAGTTTTCTTGAGGATTCTTTAGGGTCTCCTGTGTATAAGATCATGTCATCTGCAAATAGAGATACTTTTACTTCTTCCTTACCAATCTGGATGCACTTTATTTCTTTATCTACCCTAATTGCTTTGGCTAGGACCTCCAGCACAATGTCGAATAAGAGTGGTGATAAAGGGCATCCTTGTCTGGTTCCCGATCTCAGGGGGAATGCTTTCAGACTCCATTTAGGATGATGTTGGGTATTGGCTTTGCATAAATGCTCTTTATTATGCTGAGAAATTTTCCTTCTATCCCTATTTTGCTGAGAGTTATTCTCATGAACGGGTGTTGAACTTTGTCAAATGCCTTTTCTGCATCAATTGATAAGATCATGTGGTTCTTGTCTCTTCTTTTATTTATATGATGGATTACATTAATTGTTTTTCTAATGTTGAACCATCCCTGTATACC
The DNA here is from genome assembly GCF_024166365.1 of Elephas maximus indicus. Taxonomy (NCBI): domain Eukaryota; kingdom Metazoa; phylum Chordata; class Mammalia; order Proboscidea; family Elephantidae; genus Elephas; species Elephas maximus. The sequence continues at coordinate 13,670,949 of NC_064826.1, forward strand.
TAGTATGAATCCCAGTTGGTCATGGTAAATTATTTTTTCAATACGTTTTTGAATTTTATTGGCTAGAATTTTGCTGAGGATTTTTGCATCTAAGTTCATGAGGGATATAGGTCTGTAATTTTCTTTTTTTGTGGTGTCTTTACCTGATTTTGGTATCAGGGATATATAGGCCTCATAGAATGATTTGGGGAGTGTTCTGTCCTTTTCTATGCTCTGACATACCTTTAGTAGTAGAGGTGTTAACTGTTCTCTGAAAGTTTGGCAGAACTCTGCAGTGAAGCCATCCAGGACAGGGCTTTTTGTTGTTGTTGTTGGCAGTTTTCGGTTACCTTTTCAATCTCTTCTTTTGTTATGGGTTTATTTAGTTGTTCTACCTCTGTTTGTGTTAGTTTAGGTAGGTAGAGTGTTTCTGGAAATTCATCCATTTCTTCTAGGTTTTCTTATTTGTTAGAGTACAATTTTCCATAGTAATCGAATATTATTCTTTTAATTTCAGTTGGGTTTGTTGTGATATTGCCCATCTCATTTCTAATTCCAGTTACTTGCTTCCTCTCTTATTTTTCTTTTGTCAGTTTGGCCAATGCTTTATCAATTTTGTTAATTTTTCAAAGAAACAGCTTTTGGTCTTGTTAACTCTTGCAATTGTTTTTCTGTTCTCTATTTCATTTAATTCTGCTCTAATTTTTATTATTTGCTTTCTTCTGGTGCCTGAGGTTTTCTTTTGTTGCTCTATTTCTATTTGTTCAAGTTGTAGAGATAACTCTTTGATTTTGGCCCTTTCTTCTTTTTGTATGTGTGCATTTATTACTATAAATTAACATCTGAGCACTGCTTCAGCTGTGTCCCAAGTTTCTGATAGAAAGTGTTTTCATTTTCATCGGATTCTATGAATTTCTTTATTCCATTCTAATGTCTTCTATAACCCAGTTGTTTTTGAGTAGGATATTGTTCAGTTTCCAAGTGTTTGATTTCTTTTCCCTGCTTTTTCTGTTAAGGGTTTCTACTTTTATGACCTTATTGTCAGAGAAGGTGCTTTGTAATATTTCGATGTATTGGATCCTGCTAAGGCTTGCTTTATGACCTAATACGTGGTCTATTCCAGAGAACGTTCCACGTGCGCTAGAAAAGAAAGTATACTTGGCTGCTGTTGGGTGGAGTGTTCTGTGTGTGTCTATGAGGTCAAGTTGGTTGGTTGTGGCATTTAGATCTTCTGTGTCTTTACTGAGCTTCTTTCTGAATGTTCTGTCCTTCACCAAAAGTGGTGTGTTGAAGTCTCCTACCATAATTGTGGAGCTATCTCACTTTTCAATGTTGTTAGAATTTGCTTTATGTACCTTGCAGCCCTGTCATTGGGTGCACAAATATTTAATATGGTTATATCCTCCTGGTATATTTTCCCTTTAATCATTATATAGTTTCCTTCCTTATCCTTTGTGGTGGATTTAACTTTAAATTCTATTTTGTCAGAAATTAATTTTGCCCCTCCTGCTCTTTTTGATTGTTGTTTGCTTGATATATTTTTTCCATCCTTTGGGTTTTAGTTTGTTTGTGTCTCTAAGTCTAAGGTGTGTCTCTTGTAGGCAGCTTATAGAGAGATTATGTTTTTTAATCCATTCTGCCACTCTCTGTCTCTTTATTGGCGCATTTAGTCCATTAACATTCACTGTAATTATGGATATCTATGAGTTTAGTGCTGTCATTTTGATGTCTTTTTGTATGTGTTGTTGACAGTTTCTTTTTCCCACTTAATTTTTTGTGCTAAGTAGTTTATCTTTATATGTTGTGTTTTGCACTTATTTGTTGTAGTTGATTTTGTTTCTGCTGAGTCTCTATTTTTTTCTTGTATTTTATTTTGATGAGTAAGATTGCTAGTCTCCTTTGTTGTTACCTTAATATTTACCCCTATTTTTCTAAGTTTAAACCTAACTTTTATTTCTTTATATCCCCTTGTCTTCCTCTCCATATGAAAGATCTATGACTACATTTCTTAGTCCCTCTTTATTGTTTTAATGTTGTCTTCCTTTACATAATGACATCACTGTATCCCTGTTTTGAGCAGTTTTTTTATCTTGATTTATTTTTGTGATTTCCCTATGGTTGACATCTGGTTGCTCTGTCCTGTGTTCTAATCTTGGGTTGATATATGATATTACTGATTTTCTAATCAGAGAACCCCCTTTAGTATTTCTTGTAGTTTTGTTTTGGTTTTTACGAATTCCCTAAACTTCTGTTTATCTTGAAATGTCCTAATTTCTCCTTCATATTTGAGAGACAGCTTTGTTGGATATATGATTCTTGGCTGGCAATTTTTTCCCTCAATGCTTTATATAAGTCATCCCATTGCCTTCTTGCCTGCATGGATTCTGCTGAGTAGTCTGAGCTTATTCTTTTTGACTTTCTTTTGTAGGTGACTTTTCGTTTATTCCTAGCTGCTCTTCAATTCTCTCTTTATCTTTGGTTTTGGCAAGTTTGATTATAATATGTCTTGGTGACTTTCTTTTAAGATCTATCTTACGTGGAGTTTGATGACCATTTTGGATAGATATCTTCTCATTTTCACAATATCAGGGAAGTTTTCTGCCAACAAATCTTCAACAATTCTCTCTGTATTTTCTGTTATCCCTCCCTGTTCTGGTACTCCAGTCACTCATAGGCTATTTCTCTTGATAGAGTCCCACATGATTCTTAAGATTTCTTCATTTTTTTTAATTCTTTTATCTGGTTTTTCTTCAAATAAACTGGTGCCAGGCATTTTATCTTCAATCTAATTCTGCCCTCCACTTCCACAATTCTGCTCCTCTGACTTTCTATTGAGTTGTCTAATTCTGTAATTTTATTGTTAATCTTCTGAATTTCTGATTACTGTCTCTCTGTGGATTCTTTAGCTTATTAAATTTTTCATTATATTCTTGAATAACCTTTTTAATTTCTTCAACTTCTGTATCTGTGTGTTCCTTGGCTTGTTCCACAATTTGCCTGACCTCCTTCCTGATCTCTTTCCTGATGTCTTGAAGAGTTCTGTATATTAATCTTTTGTATTCTGCATCTGGTAATTCCAGGAAGGCACCTTCATCCAGAAGATCCCTTGATTCTTTGTTTTGAGAGCTTGTTGAAGCGATCTTGGTCTGCTTCTTTATGTGATTTGATATTGACTGTTGTCTCCAAGCCATCTTTAAGTTATTGTATTAGTTTATTTTATGTTTGCTTACTGTATCCTAGCTTCTTGCTTTGTTTTGTTTTGATATGTCCAAATAGGTTGCTTGAGTGAGCTAGCTTGATTATTTTCACCCTTGAAGATCTAACGTCCTTTCACCAGATGCCTAGAGCTGTTATCATGTATATGAGCCTAGGATTCCATTCGCTTTTCTTGTATGGGTTCAGCTCAGGTATCCAGGTAGTTGGTCATCAAGTGTGTAGTACAGGCTCTGTCCTACAGTCTTAGAGGGGCAGGGGTGATTTGTGTAGGTACAGATATCTGGTTGCAGCAGGGGGTCATGCTCTGAACAAGGCAGGGGGCTGACAATGGTCCCCCGAGTGTCTGTGAGGAAAGCACATCCCTGTTCCCTAGAGAGAACATGTGGGTGGGTTCTGTAGACGGACCATGGGCGCCCATTGCTTTTGGTTGTAAGGACTGGGAGGTATCAGTTATCCTTGGACCCCTGTTGTGGGTGGCACGGTGAACTGAGTGGTGCCACCAGGCCTTAGGTCCCTGATATGGGTAGGTGAGGACCCTGTTTAATAGGCAAATTGGTGTCAAACATCAAACATATACTTCTCCACCACACAGCTGAAACAGTTGCAGTCTGCCAACAATGGCCTATTCTCCTGAAATAGGCCCACACAGGTCCACGCAGAGGGGCTAGGTATTCAAAGTCCACAGACCGTTTATGCATGGACAGGAGCTGCTTCCGTCCTGAGCTTCTCAGGTTAGTGGAGCTGGCCCAAACATCTTTTTCCCCAGTTGTGATTTTATTCCTTCTCCAAGGCCAGAAGAATGGCTCAGAACACTCGGCAGAACCTATCTAAGGCCCAGGGAAATTGACAGCCACTGAACCCGGCTTGGGGGCTGGAGAGTGTGGTAAAATATACTCAAGTACTTAGCTTTTGCCGAGAGCGCCATTCTTCTCTGGTTCTGGAGGTGTGAGTAGGCTGTACAGCTCGCTATTTCTCCCTAAGGAAACTGTGGCCAAATGCTACCACCAGCCTGCCACAGTAGCTCCCCTGAATCGTGCCTGAGGGTTCCCTGCGATTCAGGTCCAGCAACTCCTGTCCGCTTTTGTACCATCTCTCCCTCCCCCTGCCACTCAGTCCATTTTCTAACTTTGCCTTTGATGTTCAGGGCTCCTAGCTTGTCATAAATATAATCATTTCACTTGTTTTTTCTTTGTTGCAAGAGGGATCACTGGAAGCATCTGACTACTCTGCCATCTTGGCCCCGTCTCCTTATGTCTATTTCTTAATTACTCCCCTAAAATCCTAATAATAAGGACCTGAGTTATTCCAGTTTTTGAGATCTTTAGATTATCCATGAAACAACTCTATTAAGAAAAATGTTATTTTCAGGCTTCCTCATTAACCACACAAAGACTGCTTCCTGACCCCTCTAATGTTCTCATTACCAAATTCTAAGCTCTCTCCTGACACCTCCCACCATGTTCTTTCCACTTTTGCCTATTCTCCTCCCACTCCCACTTCATCAATTCCTGGGCATTTTGTTTTGTTTTTGTCTTGAGTTTACAGTTGTTATCTACAGAAGCATCAGTCTGATAGGAGCTTACTCAGACACTATTGGAAGCAAACCATGACAATTTGTAAGTATTTGTTGAACTAAAAAATCTTTGTCTTGTAACTCCAGCACAGAGATCTTTATCTGTTTGTTTACTGATGTATCCCAAGTGCCAAGAATGGTACCAGGCATATTGTAAGTGCTCACCGAATAAATAAATGGATAAATGGTTATTATTGCAAAGGCCTTACACTCCGCTGGAGCCCTGGTGGCACAGTGGTTAAGAGTTATGACTGCTGACCAAAAAGTCAGTAGTTTGAATCCACCAACCGCTCCTTGAAAACTCTATGGGACAGTTCCAATCTCTCTTACAGGGCCACTATGCGTCGGAATCAACTCAAGTGCAACAGGTTTTTTGTTTTTTGTTTTTTTTTTTGGTATTCCATTAATGTTCACATTTTCCATGTACCTTAACTAACTTTCTCAGAAATTGAGCACATACTAAAAAGGAGTATAACCTATAATATCTTTTCAACAAAAATTAACAACTCTTAACACTTTGTGATATTTGATTTATGTGTGTTCTTAAATTAAAAAGTCATAAAATTAAATGAAAAAGTCAAGCTCTAAGGTAACAGACCCCTTAATATATTAACTTTATCACAGCTTTGGACTGCAGTGTATATGCCTTTTTACCTCAATTTCAAAGAATTCATTCATCTTTTCCAATTTCCCCAAAGAAGAAAAAACATAAAACTCATGTAGTAATAGGTTGTCGCTCTCAAAGAGCAAATACGTTAGGGAAATTCTGTGTTCAACAAAATAAAACCTTATGGCAAGTCTTGTCATAGCGAATACATGTTGTAAATCACCAAGTGTACTACTTTAGCATATCCAACTGTCTTAGAGTCAACTCCGACTCATGGCAATCCGCGTGTGTCCGAACAGAGCTGCGCTCCACAGGACTTTCAATGGCTTTTCAAAAGTAGATAGTCAAAACTTTCTTTTCAGGTGCCTCTGAATGGACTCAAACATTCAACCTTACAGTTAGCATTAGAAAGTGTTAAGTGTTTGCACCACCAAGGATGGTGAATCTACATCTCACATACTTTGGACGTGTTATCGGGGGGATCAGTCCCTGGAGAAGGACATCATGCTTCGTCAAGTAGAGGGTCAGAGAAAAAGAGGAAGACCCTCCATGAGATGGATTGACACAGTGGCTGCAACAATGGGCTCAAGCATAACAATGATTGTGAGGATGGCACAGGACCAGGCAGTGTTTCATTCTGTTGTACATAGGGTTGCTATGAGTCAGAACCAACCTGACAGCACCTAACAACAACAGGGACTCCCAAATATATCCGACCTTCGAACAATTGTCTTAGAACATCTGGTGGTACTACTGTTCCTTACATCTCACTTTGGAGAAAGTCGTCATGGAATTGTGTCATATTTCTGATGCTAAACTTAGTCATGAAAAGGTGTAGGTGGACCAGCACCCTATCGTTAGTTCCCAAATGGCATATTCTCCCCTTCCCTCATTGAGTCTAGGCTTCATCTCCACCTTTCCATTACATTTGTCTTAAATAAAGTCAGCCATCATTCTTGGCTATTTACATGTTGATCCAAACACAAAAGAGAATAAAACAGCAGAGTAGACTGAAGGAGTGATTAAGGACCTGGAGATATGAAAGGCAACTGCTTTCAAGAGGATTCACCTGGAACACAGAGCTAGCTTTCATGATTAAATCCTTTTGAAATTCTAAATCAAAGGTACAGCCTATCAGAGAGCTAGGAAATCCACCGTAAAAAAAAAAAAAAGTTATTGATGAGAACCGTTTTGGTATTATACTGAGTGCTTTTTACAGCATTCTTTACCAGGCATATGCAGGAAACAGCAATACATGCTGAACATTTCCTTTATACAAAAAACTCTACAACGGAGTGCCCAGTGAGAGACAAAAAACAGAAATAAAGCACAATTAGAGTGAGTCAAAGCAAGCAGAATGAATGCCTCCAAACCACAGCCCAGGTGTCTTCAGCTCCCCGAGGAGATAGGTTGGAAACAAGAACTTCAGTTGAGTCCTGTCCGAACTCTATTAATTTTTTTTCTGCTTGGCTGAGTCAGTCCCATAATGGGGACAGGCAAGAGGCATTTTTAAAACACTTCAATAAAATCCTGAATAAGCATTGGCCAAATTCATGAAGTAATAACCTTGAGTAATAAGTATTCCTGGGATCCCAGCTTTTTCTAGTCAGGCCCAAAGAGTCCCAAACTGAGCTCACCACAAAGAAGCCAAGTTCATCCATTATGCAGGTTCTGCTGACAAATATGGTTTCTATTTGTGGTACAGGTAGTTTCTCATTTATGACATATTCGAGTTACAATGAACTGCACTTACGGCCATCTGGCTTTTTGTTGTTTTTTTTACGTCTTATCATTAGTATGTACTACACACTGTGTTGCAGCACCTAATTTGCTGATGTTGTTCACTTGCAGATGTTTCTAACCCCCAAAGACCAATAAAGATTGGATATATAAAAATACTGATGACAAAAGGCAATAATCATTAAAACCAAAAATTAAAACAAGGCATTCGGCTTTCATCAGACCAACTTAAGACAGAATCATTGGATCAGAAGCCCGTTGTAAGTTGGGGACTACTTGTATTTCCACTGGTCATTTTCATTCTGGACTAAGTGATGTCCAAAAAAATGCAGGTGGGGGTGGAATGGAGGAGAGTTCAGAAGGATGCTAGTTGGGCAGGCAGAAGAATAGATTGAGGTCCTGGTAGCTGTAGATGCCCTTAACCCAAATGAACATGTAAGGGGAGAAGGGGGAGGATTGTCAGAGAAGGCAGTGCCTGAGCTGTTTTTCGAAGCATGCATCAAATAAGAACTTACCAGAAAATCTACGAAGGAGTGCTTACAAGGAGAAGCATGTGTGAAAAAGTTCTAATCCCTGCTAAAACACAAAACCCTTGCCATTGTCCAGTCAATTCCAATGAATAGTGACTCCGTGAGTTACAGTAGAACTGCTCCATAGGGTTTTCTTTGCTGTAATCTTACATACGAACCCTGGTGGTACAACGGCTAAGTACTGGGCTGCCAAACAAAAGGTTGGTCCCTTGAACTCACCCAGTGGTTCCATGAGAAAAAGACCTGGTGGTCTGCTCCTGTAGAGATTAAACCCGTTGCCACTAAGTTAATTCCAGCTCCTAGAAAACTCTATGGGGGCAGTTACACCCTGTCAAATGGGGTTACTGTGAGTTGGAATTGAAAATCTTATTAAGTAGTTTGCTAGGCCTTTTTATGCAGTGCAGCTGGGTGGATTCGAACTGCTCACCTTTTAGTTAGTAGCCCTGCAAAACCTAAGGCGAAAGAAAGCATGGTGCTTGGAAACTGCAGGTGCCAAAGGGTGGAGGGGCCTGAAAGGGTAGTGAGACCTGAAGCTAGAGCCAACAGCAAGCCCAGGGTGGGAGCTTCCCTCCTGGATCTGCCTCCACTCTGGAGAAAATAAGAAGGGCAGTAATGCTTCAAAAAATATCAAATACATATATATAGTCTTAGTTATCTAGTGCTCCTATAACAGAAATACCACAAGTAGGTGGCTTAAATGAACAAATGTATTTTCTCAGAGTTTCGAAGGTCGGAAATCCAAATTCAGGGCGCCAGCTCTACAGGAAGGTTTTCTCTCTGTCAGCAATGAGTGAAGGTCTTTGGCTTTTCTCAGCTTCTGTTTCTTGATTCCTTGGTGATCTTCATGTGACATGGCATTTATCTTCTCCCATCCTGTGCTTTCTTGTTGTTGTTGCTGTTGTTAGGTACCACTGAGTCAGTTCCAGCTCATAGCGACACTATACAAAACAGAACACTGCCCAGTCCTGCCGCATCCTCACAACCATTGCTATGTATAAGCCCTCTGCTTTACCAAGTATGATGGTTAAGATCAAGTGTCACCTTGGCTGGGCCATGATACTCAGTGGTTTGGCAATTATGGTGTAGTTTGGTAGCTACGTAACGATGTAAATCACCTCCAAAATGACATCTGATATAACATAATCATCTCCATGATGAAATCTGCTATGAGCAGCCAATTAGTTGAAAGGGATTTTCCTTGAGGGTGTGGCCTGCATCCAATACAGGTGGACTTTCTGGCAAAGTTTGTTGGCTTTTGCTCACTCTGGATCCTACATCTGGCTCATCATCTGACCACCAGTTCTTTAGATTTGAGCTAGCAACTTACCGCCGATCTTGGGATTTAACAGGCACTGCAGACTATGAGCCAGAGGCCTGTCATCTGACCTGCCCATCTTAGGTTTGTCAGCCCCTGCAGTTACATGAGTCAGGAGAAGCCTCCAACCTGACCCAAGGACTTGGGACTTTCAAGCTTCTGCAACCACGTGAGCTATATCCCTTACATAAATCTCTATGTATATGCTTCATTGGTGTTGCTTCTCTAGAGAACCCAGACTAAGACATTAAGCATGATGTCCTTCTTCAGGGATTGGTCCCTCCTGATAACCTGTCCAAAGTACCTGAGTTGATGTCTTGTCATCCTCGCTTCTAAGGAGCATTCTGGTTGTACTTCTTCCAAGACACATTTGCTCATTCTTCTGGCAGTCCATGGTATATTCAATATTCTTCACCAACACCATAATTTAAAGGCATCAATTCTTCTCTGTCTTCCTTATTCATTGTCCATAAGAGGTGACTGAAAAATACCATGGCGTGGGTCAGGTGCACCTCAGTCCTCAAAGTGACGTCTTTGTTTTCTTAAGACTTTAAAGAGTTCTCTTGCAGCAGGTTTGCCCAATGCAATACATCATTTGATTTCTTGACTGCTCCTTCCATGGGCATTGATTGTGGATCTAAGTGAAATGAAATCCTTGACAACTTCAATCTTTTCTCCGTTTATCATGATGTTGCTTATTGGTCCAGCTGTCAGGATTTTTGCTTTTTTTATGTTAAGGGGTAATCCATACTGAAGGCTATAGCCTCTGATCTTCATCAATAAGTGCTTCAAGTTCTCTTCGCTTTCAGCAAGCAAGGCTGTGTCATTTGCATATCATGGGTTGTTAATGAGCCTTCTTCCAATCCTGTTGCCATGTTCTTCTTCATATACTGCAGCTTCTCAGATTATTTGCTCAGCATACAGATTGAACAAGTATGGCAAAAGGATACAACCTTGATGCACACCTTTCTTGACTTTAAACCACACAGTATCTTCTTATTCTATTCGAACAACTGCCTCTTTGTCTATATATGGGTTCCTCATAAGCACAATTAAGTGTTCTGGAATTCCCATTCTTTGCAATGTTATCCATAATTTGTTATGATCCACACAGTTGAATACCTTTGCATAGTCAATAAAACACAGGTGAACATCTTTCTGGTATTCTCTGATTTCAGCCAAGATCCATCTAATGTCAGCAATAATATCTCTCTTTCTACATATTCTTTTAAAAAAAGGGGGTTGAATTTCTGGCAGTTCCCTGTTGATGTACTGTTGCAAGCATTTTTTAATTATCTTCAGCTAAATTTTATTTGCGTGTGACATTACTGATATGTTCGAAAATTTCTGCATTTCGTTGGATTACCTTTCTTTGGAATATGGTCACAAATATGGATCTCTTCCAGTTGGTTGGCCTGCTAGCTGTCTCCTGAATTTCTTGGCATAGATGAGTGAGTGCTTCTAGCATTGCACCCTTTCGTTGAAACATCTCAATTGGTATTCTATCAGTTTTCTGGGGACTTGTTTGTCACCAGTGCCTATAGCGCGGCTTGGGCATTTTCCTTCAATACCATTGTTCTTGATCATATGCTACTTCCTGAAATGGTTGAACTTCTACCAATTCTTTTTGGTACAGTGACTCTGTATTCTTTCCATTTTCTTTTGATGCTCCCTGCATCATTCAATATTTTGCCCATAGAATCCTTCAATATTGCAACTTGAGGCTTGATTTTTTTTTTCTACAGTTCTTTCAGTTTGAGAAATGCCAAGTGTGTTCTTCCTTTGTCATTTTCTAATTCCAGGTCTTTGCACATTTCGTTATAGTTTCCTTTGCCTTCTGAGCCACCCTTTGAAATCTCTCGTTCAGATCTTTTACTTCATCATTTCTTAGGTTCACTTTAGCTACTGTACGTTCAAGAGCAAGTTTCAGAGTCTTTTCTGGTACCCATTTTTGTCTTTTCTTTCTTTCTTGTCTTTTTAGTGACCCTTTACTTTCTTCAGGTATGGTTTTCTTGATGTCATTCTACAATTCACCTGGTATTTGGTCATTAGTGTTCAATGTGTCACATCTATTCTTGAGATGGTCTCTAGATTCAGGTAGGATATACTCAAAGTCTTACTTTGGTTTTGTGGACTTATTTTAATTTTATTCAGCTTCAACTTAAACTTACATTTTAGCAACTGGGTCTGTTCTGCAGTCAGCTCCTGGCCTTTTCTGTCTGATGATATTGAGCTTCTCTTTCCACAGATATCACTGAATTGATTCCCATCTATTTCATTTAGTGAAGTCCACGTGGAGAGTCACTGTTTATGCTGTTGAGAAATGTATTTGCAAAGAGTAAGCCAATGGTCTTGCAAAATTCTATCATGCAATCTCTGGTGTCATTTCTATCATTAAGGCCATATTTTCCAAATACCGATTCTTCTTTGTTTTCCACTTTCACATTCCAATCACTAGTAATTATCAATGCATCTAGATTGCATGCTTGATCACTTTCAGACTGCAAATGTTGGTAAAAATCTTCAATTTCTTCATCTTTGGCCTTAGTGCTCAGTAAGCTGGAATAATAGTCATATTAACTGGTCTTCCTTGTTGGTGTATGGACATTATCCTATTACTGACAGTATTGTACTTCAGGATGGATCTTGAAATGTTCTTTTTGACGATGAATATGATGCCATTCCTCTTCAATTTGTCATTCCTGGCATAGTAGGCCTTATGATTGTCCTATTCAAAATGGCCAGTATCAGTCCATTTCAGCTCACTAATGCCTAGGATATCAATCTTTATGTATTCCATTTCATTTCTGAAGACTTCCAATTTTCCTAGATCCATACTTTGTACATTCTATGTTCCAATTTTCAATGGATGTTTGCAGTTATTTCTTCTCATTTTGAGTTGTGCTTTCTCACTGCTTGCTTAATCTGATCTTTTATTTCTCAAAAGAATTGTTTTAAGACACAGCCTACGATAACACTAGCTCATTAACATAACAAAGAAAACCCTATTCCCAAGTAGGACTATAACCACAGGTGTAGGTGTAGGGGTTGGGGCTTATAATACATGTTTTGGGGGGACACAATTCAATCAATAACAGATACATGTGTTTTTGTGAATATATATATATAGAGAGAGAGAGATTGAACAAGTATGGTGAAAGGATACAACCCTGAGGTATATATGTATATATCTCAAACTGAAAAAGAACAAGGACTCATTTAATAGGCACTGATGCCTCTGCCAGAGTCGAGACTAAAGTAAAAATAAAAAGATGAAAGGTGAAATTCAGACTTCAGACTTCTGCCCTCCGTTTGTTGTCTTCGACCTGGGTGGCAGGAGCTGGTGGCATGGGCCTCTGTATCTGAATGGTCCTGGCTGTTGCCCCTGGAAACACAGGAAGCATGTTGGACAGAAAGCAGGAGATACTCGAGTGTGGGACGCAGCCTCTTTTCATTTCCTTCCCTCATGTAGCACCATCTGTCCGCCGATAACCAGAAATTCATGGGATGTCTTTCTGATCAAAATGGATTTCCACTGGATAAAGAAGAGAATATACAAAAAAGCTACATAAGTTTTTGTGTCATTTGTTATCATTCTTTCTCCAAGTCAACAAATCCTGAGCACATGTACAAAAATAAAGTTTCATTATAGCAGAGTTGCTACAGACCTGAATCATCTGAAGAATTTTTTTAAATTCTAATTCCTAGGTCCCACTTTAGGTGTCCCCATGTGGTGTAAATGGTTCCTGCAGCTCAGCTGTTTACCACAGGCTGGCAGTTTGAGTCCACCAAGAGGCACCGCAGAAGAAAGGTCTAACAGTCTACTTTCTTTTATCTGATTTTTCTTCAAATGTATTAGTGCCAAGTGATTTATTTTCGAGTTCAGAAATTCTAGCTTCTACTTGCTCAATTCTGCTCCTCTGACTTTCTATTGAGTTATCTAATTCTGTAATTTTATTGTTAATCCTCGGAATTTCTGATTGCTGTCTATGGATTTTTCCAGCTTATTAAACTTTTCATTATGTTCCTGAATAATCTTTTTAATTTCTTCAGTTGCTTTATCTGTGTGTTCCTTGGCTTGTTCTGCGTATTCCCTCATTTCCTTCCTGATGTCTTGAAGGGCTCTGTATATTAAACTTTTGTATTCTGGATCTGGTAATTCCAGGAATGGACTTTCATCTAGAAGACCCCTGGATTCTTTGTTTTGAGAGCCTGTTGAGGTGATCATGGTCTGTTTCTTTATGTGACTTGATATTGACTGTTGTCTCCGAGCCATTTAGAAGTTATTGTATTAGTTTATGCTTACTGTGTCGTAGCTGCTTGCTTTATTTTGTTTCAGTATATTTCTATGGGTTGCTTGAGTGAGCTAGCTTGATTATTTTTGCCTTTGGAGCTCTGGTGTCCTGTCCCCAGCTAGCTAGAGCTATTATCAAGTTTATCAGTCTAGGAGTCCATTGAGTTTTCTTGTATGAATTCAGCTCAGGTTTCCAGGTAGCTGATATCAAGTGTGTGGTACAGGCTCTGTCCTATAGTCTTAGAGGGGCAGGGGTGACTGGCGTATATACCAGTACCTGACTGCAGTAGGGGTCACGCTCTGAACAAGGCAGGGGGCTGAGAAACGACCCCCAAGTGTCTCTGAGGAAAACACATCTCTGTTCCCTAGAGCATGCTGGTGGGTGGGTTCTGCACATGGACCATGGGCACCCAAAGTTTTGGGTTGTAAGAACTGGGAGGTACCAGTTATCTTTGGACCCCCGTCGTGGGTGGCTGGGTGACCTGAGTGGAGCTACCAGTCCCTAGGTCCCTGATGTGGGTAGGTGAGGACCTTGTTTAACAGGCAAAGCAATGTCAAATGTCAAACACCCACCTCTCCACCGCAGAGCTGAAATGGTTGGAGTTTGCCAACAAGGGCCTATTCTCCCAAAATAGGCCCACATGGGTCCATGCAGGAGGGAAAGGTGTTCAAGGTCCACTGATGGTTTATGCCTGGACAGAAGCCGCTTCTGTCTGAGCTCCCCCGGGTAATGGAGCTAGCAAATTATCTTTTCCCCCCAGTTGCAAATTTTTTCCTTCCCCGAGGCCGGGAGGATGGCTCTAGGTGCTCACCAGGGACTATCTCGGGCCCAGGGATTCAGCCGTTGAGGCCGGCTTGGGGGTGGGGGGAGGGGGCGGTAAAATATATGCAAGTACTTAGCTTTTGCCGAGAGCGCCGTTCTGCTCAGGTCCCGGAGGTGTGAGTGGCCTGTGTGGCTGCTGCTTCTCGCTGAGGAAACTGCGGCTGAAGGCTAGGACCAGCCCGCTGCTGCCGCTGCCGCCACTCCAGGAATGGTGCCTGAGGGCTCCCCGCGATTCAGGTCCGGTAACTCTTCTCCGCTTCTGAATGGTCTCTTCCTTCTCCTGCCCCTCAGTTCGTTGTCTAAGCTTGCCTTTGATGCTCAGGGCTCCCAGCTTGTCACAAATATACTCCTTTCACTCATTTTTTCGGGTCTTTGTTGTAAAGAGGGCTCCATGGAAACGTCTGTCTGATCCGCCATCTTGGCTCCACTTCCACCTTCTACCCAGTCTACTTTCTAAAAACAGCCGTCGATAACACTGTGGAGCGCAGTACTACTCTGACACACACGGGGTCGCCATGAGTCAAAATCAACTCAATGGCAACTGCTTTTTTGAATCCCATTCCTAGAGGTTTGGGTAAGCTCAATGGGTTTGAACTGGTGCTGAGCATAAAACAGGAATGTTCAGCAGAATGTAACCATTCATCTGTTAGCTTGTCTTACTGTGGTGGCTTGTGTGTTGCTGTGTTGTCAGAAGCTATGCCGCTGATATTTCAAATACCAGCATGGCCACCCATGGTGGACAGGATTCAGTGGAATTTCCAAGCTAAGACAAACTAGGAAGAAAGGTCTGGTGATTTACTTCCAAAAACTAGCCAATGAAACCCCTATGTATAATCAGTCTTGGAAAAATAAAATCTGAATGCTCCTTAGAAGTGAGGATAGCAAAACTTCAACTTGCTTTCTTTAGACTCATCATCAGAAAAGATCAATCACTATAAAAGCACATCATGTTTGGTGAAGTAGAGGCCCAGCAAAAGCCAGGTAAAGCCTCAATGAGATGAAAGAACATAATACCCACAACAATGGACTCAAACATACTAACAATCATGAAGACAGCAAAGGAACAGGCAACATTTCAGTTCCTTATACATAAGATCGCAATGAGCTGACTGGATGGCAATTAGCAACAACAAGAAGTACTGCTTTTTAAAGAAATAAATACCTAGGAATAATTGTGTACACTTACCACCGTTCCATATTTACCATCAATCATATTTGAATTGAACTCTACAAAGGAGACTGGACTTTAATTAATCTTCCTCATTGAGGTTTATTATTTTAAGACAAATTATAAGCAAATAAACAAACATTAATATATTCCTCTTCTACTGGAGATCACCCATTAAACAGACCAAGAAGTCCACTAGCCCATGATTTTGTCTTCTGCTCTGTCAGTTGAGCTACAATAAGCCCTGCTCCAAGATAAAAAAAAAAAAAGATGGCAAATAATATTTCCACAAAGCAAATTTCTTAATAATTTACAACTCCCCCTCATTTTTCTCATGACCTGTAGGCATAGGTTTATGATCCACAAAACACCCAGTACCTATAGGTAACTTAATAAATATTAAATAAACCCTTTGGAGGCATTGTGCTGCAGTAAAAAAAGCATACCCTTTTGAAACAGCCAGATCTGAGTTTAAATCACACGTCCACTAGTTATTAGCTTTGTGTCCTCGGGCAAATTTACCCGTCTGAGCCAGAAAGTCACTAATAAAGTGAAGATGACCGAAATATCTATAATTTCAGGATCTGTGGGGAATTCAAAGTTAGGTATGTAAACTGCCTGACTTAATCAGGTACCCAATAAGTGTTTGTTGAGTGCACAAATGATTTCTAACTTAGTGGCAGTTATTTTTCTCAGAAATTGCTTTAAAAATTTTTTTTCAGGGTACAATGTGAGACAAAGTTTAAATACAAGTATTGGTTCTTTGTGCACAAGTTGTTTTCGAGACAGTTGTGTGGATCCTGCTGAAAACTCAAACATAGATAGCCCTCTGGCATAGTTGAAGTCATAGCCATACTTGTAAATCCTCAATGTTCTGTTCATAAGTAAATCCTACATGGATCTTTAGAATGGAATTTTTTTTTTTTTAAGTTGTGATTTTTTTAATTTTAATTTATTTTTCCTTTTTTTTTTAATTGTGCTTTAAGTGAAAGTTTACAAATAAAGTCTCTCATACAAAAACTTATATACACCTTGCAATGTACTCCTAGTTGCTCTCCTCCTAATGAAACAGCACACTCCTTCTCTCCACCCTGTATTCCCCGTGTCCATGCAGCCAGCTCCTGTCCCCCTCTGCCTTCTCATCTCCTCTCCAGACAAGAGCTACCCACATAGTCTCACGTATCTACTTGAGCCAAGAAGCTCACTCCACACCAGTATCATTTTCTATCTTATAGTCCAGTCCAATCCCTGTCTGAAGAGTTAGCTTTGGGAATGGTTCTGGTCTTGGGCTAACAGAAGGTCCAGGGACCATGATCTGTGGGGTCCTTCTAGTCTCAGTCAGACCATTAAGTCTGGTCTTTTTACAAGAAATCTGAGGTCTGTATCCCACTGTTCTCTTGCTCCATCAAGGATTGTCTGTTGTGTTCCCTGTCAAGGCAGCCATCGGTTATAGCTGGGTACCATCTAGTTCTTCTGGCCTCAGGCTTATGTAGTCTCTGGTTTATGCAGCCCTTTCTGCCTCTTGGGCTCATATTACCTTGTGTCTTTGGTGTTCTTCATAGAATGCACTTCTTTATGTTTCTGTCTATGCACACAGATTAATGTCAAAGTATAGGTATAGGACAAGTGACTTGGGCAGCCAAATTGGGGATTATTGATAAAAACAAAACATATAAATATGGCTGCCCTCAAGACATACTTTTGAGCAGGAATATTGAAAGATCAAAGAAATTGGGGAAAAGAACTGCAAATATCTATTTCAATTCAGACCCTACTACTCAAAACTGTCCAATTCCAGTAGCTCACTTCTTTGGGTGGCTGGCAGTTTTGCTTTGTTCGTATTGTTAGACACCAATCTTAATGAGTAAGGGGTTACCCCTACAAGATAAGTTGCATGGCTACTTATTAAGGAGTTTTACAATTGTGACCACTTGCACAGAGCAGAACTTTGAAAATGGAGTCACTTTATAAAGGAATTGACAAGAAATAATTGTCTTTTCCTCTGAATCACAATTCACACTGGAGAATCTTTCAGTTGCTTCCTTAGGGCTAAAGGTTGTGATGGATTGAATTGTATCCCCTAAAAATATTTGTTGAAGTCCTAATCTCTGTCCTGGTGACTGTGTCCATGTTTGGAAATGGGGTCTTTGAAGATGTTATGAGTTAGGTTAACATGAGGTCGTACTGGAGTAGGGTAGGTCCTGATTTCATCTGTTATGGATTGAGTTGTGTCCCCCAAAAATACGTGTTGAAATTTTCAGGACATATTTAATTCTCAACACATACCTGTAATTATGTAGGGTTGGTCTCAAACCTAATCACTTCTGAGTTAGCAAAAGAACAGAATAGATACAGAGACACACACAGACTCCAAGGAATGCCAAGGACCTCATGGGGTTACTGACAAGGAAGGCTCTCCACCTAGAGCCACACCCTGAATTTGGACTTCTAGCCTCCTGAACTGTGAGAAATAAATTTTTATTCTTTAATTCACCCACTTGTGGCATTTTTTCTTACAACAGCCCTAAGAAACTAAGACACAATCTGAGTGGCATCTTTATAAAAGAGGAGAGAAGACACAGACAGAGGAAAGACGATGTATGAAGACGCATCTACACACCGAGGAGCACCTGGGGCCACCAGAGGCCAGAAGAGACAGGGAAGGATCTTTTCCTAGAGCCTTCAGAGAGAACGTGACCCTGAGATACCCTGAATTTGGACTCCTGGGCTCCAGAACAGTGAGGCAATAAATGTCTGTTCTTATAAGTCACCCAATTTGTGGCACTTTGTTCTGGCAGCCTTAGGACACTAAGACAGAGGTTAAAGGTGACATGACCTAAAAGGCTGACTTGCCTATTCTTACTCACTTAAAGTCCTGTTACTGTGCTGCCTTGACTCCCAAGTCTTTATACTCCAGTCATATTATACTACCCCTTCCCCAAATCCTCTGATCCATCTTAGGTCCTCTGCCTGGAATATTCTACCCATCTCTCCCTGCTCCTAACTAGCTCTTAATCTAACCTCCCTTGAACCTCTCTTTCCCACATTCAGCTGCCTTGGCTCCTCTGCTGTCCAATTGCACATTTCCTTCATGGCATGCATTATTACTTATCCCAAAACTACTTTCCATTATAAACTGTAAGCTTCCTGGGGGCTGGGTCTTGCCCCCGTCTCATTCAACACAATCACCAGTACCAACCCAATATGTTTACAATAGATAAATGAACGTGGTGAAAGAAGATCCTCTTAGTTATCTAGTGCTGCTATAACAGAAATACCACAAGTGAGTGGCTTTAACAAACACATATTGATTTTCTCACAGTTTAGGAGGCTACAAGTCTGAGTTCAGGGCACCCGCTCTAGGGGAAGGCTTTTTCTCTGTCAGTTCTGGAGGAACGTCCTTGTCTGTTTTGACCTTTTCTCCTGGTCAACCTTCATGTGGCTTGGCATCTCTTCTCCCATCTCTGCTTACTTGTTTGCTTGTTTAATCTCTTGCATATCTCAAATGACATTGACTTAAAACACACCCTATACAAAGAAAATCCATTCCCAAATGGGATTGTAACCACTGATTGACAACAGGGTTAGGATTTACAACACATACTTTTGGGGAACACAATTCAATCCATAAAAAAGACTAAGTTTAGGAAGAAGTTGAGCTTGTAACTTGCTGCCAGCATTCTCTGGTCTTGCTATTTACTTCACAGAAGGGAAAATAAAAGAAAGAACGTGTTATTTGTGGCATTTTCTTATGCCAGCTGTATCTCGACATAAGAATAATTTCACAGGCGTCAGTCAGAGCTTTTTACTTCCAATGGCTGCTACCAGAAAGGCTTTAATTTTTAACGTTCTACTTCTTCAAATAATAAGAAATGTAATTAGCACCCCATGTTTGTTCAATAAAATATATGTAATATGTAATTATTAACCATGGTAGTCTAGACTGAAAATAATTTATTAAGTAAACACAGTTACGTGACATACCGTGCGTACTTTTTAATTACAGAGCCTGCCTTTATAAATCAGCTGTCAGTTCAATCTTTGGCTAATTTTCTTCTGCAAATCTGCTTTACTCACTTTTTAAATTATAAATGAGCCAAATGGATGACATAAAATAAACTTCGTTATATGTGTGCGCATCCTTTACATTCTGTATCACGATAAAAACCTGATGGTGAGGATGGACCTGCCCCAGCAGTAATCCTTAGCTATAGCCATAAAAGCCCACCATTCAGTGTGATCATAAAAGAACAACCTCGTTTGCTGAGAAAGAATATCCATCCAGTGACACGGACATCAATCTATATGGGCATGCCTGTTTATCTCTCAGTAGACATATAAAATGGAAAGAATCCACATTTAGCTACTACTAAATCAGAGCTGTAAAGTCACACCTTGGTGTTATCCAACTAACGTTAAGCTGGTTTACATAGCTAGAAAATCATGTTCATACTATGGAGACAAATACAGTCCCTTAAACTAAACTCAAACCAAATGCTCAAATGTGTTTATTATGACCTCCTTAGAGCATTTATTTTAACATTCTTAAGGACCTTATCATCCCTTGACTCTTCATATCAATCATGGAGTCTACACTTTTCTTTTTTGTTTAAAAACTTAAATTAGCTATGTTTTCTCATTTCTTAAATCATTGTGTCAACCAAGATAATTTTAAATATGTTAGACCCAAAATTCTCAACAAAGGGTAGAGTGGCATTTCACAGACTCCTCTATCCAGAAATCATTTTATATCTGATGTAAATACCTGCATGCAGTGTGATGAAGGAACCCTGGTGGAACAATGGTTAAGTGCTAGGCTGCTAACTGAAAGGTTAGCGATTCGAACCCACCCAGCAGCTCTGCAAGAAAGACCAGGAGATCTGCTTCCATAAATATTACATCCAGGAAAATCTTGTGGGGTGGTTCTGCTCTGTCATCTGGGGTCACTATGTGTTAGAATGGACCTGACAGCATACAAAAATAACAACATGTGGTATGGTGACTCATGGTCATGTGAAAACTTGATTTAAGTCTGAGGTCAGTTATAAAGTGTCTGTCTTAGTTATCTAGTGCTGCTATAATGGAAATACCACAACTGGATGGCTTTAGGTCTTATATATTTGATTTTGTAAGTAAAGATTTCTAACTGTATGTAATTGAAGCTACTGATATGCTGTTATACATATCGAAGGTGATGGTCCTGGAGGAAAGGCTGGGCAATTTACTTCCAAAAACCAGCCAGTGAAAAACTTGTGGACCACAATGGTCTCATCTGCAACCAATCATGAGGATAACGTACGACCAGGCAGCATTTCCTTCTGCTGTGCATGGGGTCTCCAAGAGTTAGGACCAACTTGACTAGCAGCTAACAATAACAACAATAACAAGGCTAGCAGCTTTAATCATTAACAGTGAATGAATAAGAGTTTTTAATTTTTACATTAAAAATTTAATTAATTTTTAATAATTTGGTAGAGAGTAGATAAAGACAATTGGCTTTTACTTTATCATAAAGTTGATAATTTAATACTTGACATTTTTATTTAGAGTCCATCATATTCCTCTTTTTGACCCAACAACCTGGATCAGCTTATAGAAGGGATCTAGCCCAATTCTGTAGCCATTATTTGGGTCTTAGAATGTTTTCCTACTATTCATTCAACAAATATTTATTGAGCTTCAAGTACTGTGCTAGTCAGAGGCAAGCAATGTTAACTATGTTTATTATATTTACGATAAATTGGTTTTCAGGGGGCCCACAAAATCCTGTGCAGTGCAAATAGAAATTTGCAAATAAAAAAAATAATAAAATGCATACTTTTATAATACTAGTAATTAAGCAAAATTGAAAAACATCACAGTTGATAACACAATTGTTCTTATCTTAAATGTTACTGGATGAAAAGTAGGTTTAAGACAAGGGGCAAATCTTACGAGATAGAGAACATCTAGAAATCATAAGGGCCTTAGGTGTTGATGTTGCTGATATTTTTGTGTTTTATTGCATTTCAGAACTTAAGATTTACTTTTTCCTTGATGTATATACAACCAAGATTGTTCTTACATCCTTCACCATGACAACTGTTATTTATTAGCTCAAAAATGGAATAAGGAGGAGATGCAAATACAGTAAAATGAGGAGAAATATTTCTGGAAAAAAAAAGGTAAAAAGAAAGAGGTTTAAGTTGAGTGTGTGTATGTAAGCCATTACCCAGTACGGGAATAACTGAACTGTGAGTGATAACTGAGAGGATAAACAAAACCATGTGTGCACAATTCCTCTGAAGAAGAAAAGCTAGACAACAGACATGAAATGTCCTATCAACCAGCTCTCAGCCCCATCCACCATGTAGATTTATTGGCTCAGGACAGGCTGGTTGCTCTCTGAAAAAGAACAGGAGTTACAGAGGTAAGTGAGAAAGAATGAGTCAAAGTCTACCTTGCCCATTGTTTCCTCTTCATTTCAGCCCCGATGTAATTGGGTGTTGCCTGATTCACTGTTTTTAGAAACAGAAAATCCTCCAAATTAAAAAGAAAGAATTATTCTCTTAGGACGTGCTGCGACCTTCATTAATCTATCTCTTCCCTGGGACCTCGATCTTAATGGAAAACCTTGGCAAATTCTCTCTTTTCTGAGTCCATTCCTTTCTCTAAGGGTAATGTTTGATTTTTTTCTCAGAATCTGCATTTTTTTATTACAGTTTATTTTTAAGCTGAATTTACGTACATACCAGCTTCTCCGTGAACTGTGGAAGGATCTCCTGCTCTTTGACATGAAGCATTAATTGTCTTAGGCAATGTGATGTAAACGTATTGTTTCAGATATCCATTATTACTCATTTTGAACTCAATTAACCCAGGCTAGTTTGTGAGCTAGTTATTACTCCAGCTCCAGCGAAAGGATGCAAGGAGGAAGGGTGGGAAGGAGGAAAGGAGAAACAGATGGGAAATGGAGGGAGGTTGGGAGGAAGAGAAGTAGAAGGGAAGGAGGGGAGAAGGGAGGAGGTCAACTTCAGGGAATATTTGTTGAAAAACTAGTGCTCCCTCTACATACAAAGATCAGGGATTCATTCCCAAGACACTTCAGGTTTTTCTTTCCCCGGGTTATAGACTAATCATGCTTTAGTGCAAATCCTGAACATGGCCCCAGGAAAACTGGAGTAAGTCTGGAGGGACTCTCTGTAGTCTGTGTATTTAGAAATCAGTAACTTCAGAAAACCTGCCTCTTTCTGCATACCATCAACCTGTTGCTAGAAGAAAGGAGTTTGTAGTTGCTTACAAGTGGCTAATAAGTTCTGTAATGAAGATTTCTTAGGGATATGTAAAGGCACTCTCTTAAAAGAAATGGAAAGCTCATTCTAACTGGAAAACTTGCTACTTGGAGACCTGCAAGACAATGCCTCCTTTGAAGAAACTGAGGGAGAAGTCATCGAATCTAAGATACCCACATTTATGAATAAGTGTATATAAGGGTTCACCTAGCAACTAAATGTTTATCAGGAGAAAAATCCTTGAAGATGGGATTCTTGGTATGTCCCTCCATTAATTATGCTGGTATGTAAAGCAGAAGTTGGGACAAGAAACGAAAACCCTTATTCTTCCAAGTCTTCAGACCACTGAATTCCAGCTACAAAGTTACAGAATGAAGTTTTGTGTGGACATAAGTCCCATTACATCAAAGCCCCCTTGCCAAAAATCCTAGAAAAATTAGCAAATCATTCCAAATAATAGAAAGATATAGTGAGTTTTCTTTCCTTTGATCGAAATCTCATATTTTCTTAAAAAAAAGAGAGTAGCCAGTTGGAGTAATCCTAGACCAATGACTGTAAATGGCAGATTAAATAGGTGGTCATGGAAAGCATATTTGAAAGAAAGGAAAATACTGAGAAAGTCGACCTTTAACGGAACTATCTATTTCGTGGAACTTGTTGCCATTTAGAACGAGTCTTGCAATGAACCCTTGTTGGGTTTGCCCAGAGCCCCTTCCTTCTCTGCTGGTAAGAGTGCCCTGCCCTTCCTTGTTGCACCACCTCTTCTGTTCCACCTGTTCTCTGTGGAACAGACAGTGCTGATGCCCAGCCCCATCCACCAAAGGAGTGAGGTAGCACTCAGGTTCACCAATTGCAGGATATTATTTTCCTAAATAGAATAATTTATTCAGGAACAGCATGGCCAATTAAAGTCTATCTTGAGATTGGAGGCTGAGAGATATCCTGGTTACCTACTGCTGCCATAACAGAAATATCACAAGTGGGTGGCTTTAAAGAACAATATTTTCTCACAGTTCTGGAAGCTAGCAGTCCAAATTCAGGGCATGGCTCTAGGGGGAGGTCCTTCCTTGTTTATTTCAGCTTCTAGTTTTTGCTGTTGTTAGGTGCCATCGAGTCAGTTCTGACTCATAGTGACCCTAGGTACTACAGATGGAAACACTGCCCAGGCCTGTGCAATATTTGCTGCATTGGAACCCATTGTTGCAGCCAGTGTCAATCCATCTGCTTGAGGGTCTTCCTCTTTTTTGCTGACCTACCAAAATGATGTCCTTCTCCAGGGACTGGTCATATTAGCATGTCCAAAATATGTGAGACGAAGTCTCATCATCCTTGCCTCTAAGGAGCATTCTGGCTTTACTTCTTCCAAGAGATATTTGTTCATTTTTCTGGCAGTCCATTCACTGTTCTTCATCAGCACTGTAATTCAAAGGCATCAGTTCTTCTTAGGTCTTCCTTATTCACTGTCCAGTTTTCACATGAATATGAGGTGACTGAAAACACCATGGCTTGGGTCAGGTGTGCCTTAGTCCTCAGAGTGACACCTTTGATTTTTAACACATTAAGGTCTTTTGGAACAGATTTGCCCAATGCAATGGGTCTTTTGATTTCTTGACCACTGCATCAATGGGCATTGATTGTGGATCCAACTAAAATGAAATCCTTGAGAACTTCGATCTTTTCTGTTTATCGTGATGTTGCAGCTTCTAGTAACTGCCAGCAATCCTTGGTGTTCCGTGGCTTGTGGAGGCATCTGTCTTCCCCTTCCCTATGTGTGTGTCTCTGTGTCTATTCTGCTCTTTTGATACTTCAGAGAAGATTACATTTAGGACCCACCCTAATCTGGTTTGGCCTCATTAATATAACAAAAGAAAATCCCTATTTTCAAACATGGTCATATTTACAGGTACCAACCAAAAAAAAAAAAAAAAAAAAAACCCCAGTTGCTGTTGATTCCAGCTTGTGGTGGAACTGTGCTCCATGGAGGTTTCAATGGTTGATTTTTTTGGAAGGAGATCACCAGGCCTTTTTCTGAGGCACCGCTGGGTAGATTCAGACCAACAGCCTTTTGGTTAGTAGCTGAATGCTTAACTGTTTGTGCCACCCAGGGCTCCTTTTACAGGTACATTATTTCATCATATATTTTGGGGGACATGATTCAATCCATAACAGGTAGGATTTCTCTCAGGGGTTGCAAGTCATGAGTGTACATTTGCACTTCCCCTGGCTGTCTTTCCTAACATGTGGCCAGAGCCTGCATGAAAAAGAAGCCACACAAAAAAAGAGCAGAACCATGAAATGGGGAATAAAATAGAAGGGCAATGACGTTATCCAAGCCCCTGAGTCCAGGAAGTTCAGACTTCCCTGCAACATGAGCCAGCAAACGCTCCCTTTTTATTTAACTTGTTTGTGTTGAGTTTCTGCCATTTACACCTAAATGAGTACTGATTAACACAACACAAATACATGTCCATGGTCACGAGCACACAGCGTAAGTGTTGAATCAAAAGACTATAAACTGGAAACCTAGAAGGGCCCAGGTTTGAATAATTTCCCAGTTTCTATAATAAGTGCTATAGAAATTATGATGACTGAAAACCTGAACTCAAACTTCTCCAAGTTTGACCTAGCTAGGATCATAGCATCACATTTCGAGTCTTGAGGCTTTCTTTGAGATTTACCACCATGGCCGTTCCAGCATAGGTTAGCAAACAGCATCTTCTCCGTTCTAATAATCATGATGGCACCCACTAGGGAGGGTTTTGTTTTGCTTTGTTTTCCCATAGCCACAGATGGCATCCCCGACCCTGGATAGACTTGTTCCAAAAAGAAGCTTAGGGTCCTTTACAAATGCAAAGAGAAAGATTACATGGCTAGAACTGAATTATTTCTTGGAAAACAAAGATTTCAAGGCATGTGCTCTGCTTAGGGTAGGCCAATAGGGCCGCCCTTGTACAGGGAGCATACAACCCATGTAAGAACTGTGGCAGTGGTAGTCCTGCTTATTTTGTTCCTTCAGCGTATAAGAAATGAATTTCTGTCTCACTTCACTTATGGACTTTCTCTGTACAATAAGGAGAACATAATAAAAACCCAGACATGACCTAAAAAAAAAAAAAAACTCCAAATTTGCACACATCCCTATGAGACACATGTTTCTGTCCCAAATTCCACTCCATGCTTTCACATATAAACTTCACGCACCCTTAACTTTTAGCCAGTGTATACATTTAGCCATTGTAGCTGCCTTGGTTGTTTTTCAAAGCTTGTGAGTATACATTATCTTAATTCTGACGAAACAGACATCAGCATTTTGACCCTGTGAATTAGTTTCATAGAGTAATTTACATTACTTACATTGTAACCAGTTCATATTTCCTAACCAAATTTTATCGTTTTATATGCAATTCTGAAGTATTCAAAAGAAATTTTGCTCTATGTTCTACCTAACTACACCTGGTTTCCCTTAAGTCAGAGCCCATTCAAGCCTTCGATCCAACCACACAGAGCTGAAGAAGTGGGGAAAGCAGAGCCAAGAACTGAAATGTCAGTTCCAGGCAGTGAGAGGGCTGGAGGCGCTGCAGAAACTCAGTCATAGCCATGGGTTTCTTTAGCTCCTCCCTCTTCTCAGGCCAGGTCCCCAGTGGCAGACAGCTGCATCCCAGAAAATAGAGCAGACAAGTGTTGTGAGGTGGGTAAAACAATCCCTGTCCTACAGAATCTCCAAGAAGAAATTGCCACTGAAATTTTATTAGTGTCTGTTCTTATGAAAATTTATTCCAAGAGCCATAAAAATGTATCATTCCTCTCCACCCAGAAATTCCACTCCTGGGAACGTTTCCTAAGGAAATAATTCAGCAGAGGGAAAAACCAAGTGCGCAGTAATGCTATTTGCAGCCCCATTTATAGTAGAAAGCATCAGAAGCTATTTAAATGCATAGCAATAAGGAGTGTTTAAATAAACTATTATGCACAACTCAATGGAATATTACACAGCCATAAAAATTGTAATTATACAGTTTTGGCATAATATTCAGTGGAAACATAAAATGTTATATACATTATTGTGAGCACCATGCTGGAAATTAAAGATGTATATAGATGAGTATTAGGATGGAATATGAACAAGCAAAAGCATTTTAGGATGGTGAGATGGTTGGTGATTTTCCTTTTTCAGAATTAGTTTTTAAGAAATTAGTTAAAAAAAAACTAATTATAAATAAGAGCTTGTCCTTATTCACGGGAGAAAACTCAACCTCAGTTATCCATTCTTTCCCTAGAACGGCTCATACTGAGCTCTCTCCTTCGTGCTAGAGTTCATTCAGAATCACAGATATATCCACTAGGGGATTAAAGTCAAATATGGAGTCCCCGGGTAGCACAAACGATTAGCACTCAGCTACTAACCAAAAAGTTGGCAGTTCAAATCCACCCAGAGATGCGTCAGAAGAAAGACCTGGCAATCTACTTCTGAAAAGTCATAACCATTGAGAATCATCCGGCGCATAGTTCTACTCTGAAACAAGATGAGCCAAAAGCCTACTCTCTTTTACTCGAATAGAAACAGCAAAGCCATATAAACCCCCAAACAAAGATAAATTACTTGAAAAGAAATCAAAACAACAAATATGCCAGGAGTCAGAATCTACTCAACAGTGGCTGTTTTTTTTGTTTTGTTTTGTTTTTTGGTGGGT
This sequence comes from Elephas maximus indicus, assembly GCF_024166365.1. Lineage (NCBI taxonomy): Eukaryota > Metazoa > Chordata > Mammalia > Proboscidea > Elephantidae > Elephas > Elephas maximus. Next base: position 13,698,156 of record NC_064826.1, read on the forward strand.
CTTTGTTTTTGTTTTGTTTTGTTTTGTTTTGTTTCTTATGCTCTGGCTAACATTTCTTCCCCTTTGTTACACGGGATTAGAGTATATTACAGGGCTTTGTCACCTTATAAGTCTGTAATTACCGTATTTCATCAAAAACTAGGACGTCCATCTTTTCCCACATTTTCAATATCTCTGGCATCAAGACACATCTTCCCATTGATGGCATCTTAAAATTGCTGGCACCCAGGCAGCAGTGATGAAGTTGCCATTGCCTGCACATGTGGAAACTATGACATCGTTCTTCATGTGGTTGTCACTTCAGTTATTTGCATTGTTGGTGCTACAAACATTGAGCTTTACTGCTGTTGAAAATGTCTTTAGAAACTTGCACTGTGATTCGGCATTAAAATAAAAATGCTTACTGTACATGCATGGAGGCTGAGCAACACGGTGTAAATCTAATGTCAGTGAGGCAAACACTCATCGCTGGACGAACAACTGCAATTCCACATTTTCCTACAATTGTAACCAATGTATTTTACTTGTATTCTAGCTATTATACATGCACAAAGATGATAAATTGAGAAGAGAAAATCTAAGCCTAGACAAATCTAAAATCTCTTGATAATGTAATATAAACATTTTAAGCAGCAAAAAAAAAAAAAAAAAACCATACCGCCATGGTGTAATTCGGAAGCATTTTGTGTGTGTGTGTGTCCATAAAATGATGATATAACTTAAAAATTACTCACATGGTCCCTGGGTGGCACAAACAGTTTGATCTTGATCCTACTTTTGACACAGCTTGGGGCTCAGTTGGAGCCCTGGTGGCACAATGGTTAAGAGCTCGGCTGCTAACGAAAAGTTTGGCAGTTTGAATCTACCAGCCTCTCCATGGGGCAGTTCTCCTCTGTCTCATAGGATCCTTGCGAGTTGGAATCAACTCAACAGCAACAGGTACTAACCTAAAGGTTGGTGGTTCAAACTCACCTAGTGGTGCTGTGGAAGAAAGGCCTGGCGATCTGCTTTCATAAAGATTACAGCCTAGAAAACCCTATGGAGGATTCTACTCTGTGACACATGGGGTCACCATGAGTCAGAACTGACTCAATGGTAATGGATTGGGTTTTTGGTTTTCCTACTCCTATCCAAAACCAAAACCAAACTCATTGCCATGGAGTTGATTCTGACTCATAGCGACCATGTAGCACAGAGTAGAACTGCCCCACAGGGTTTCCAAGAAGCATCTGGTGGATTCAAACTGCTGACCTTTTGGTTAGCAGCAGAACTCTTAACTACTGCGCCACCAGGGCGTTCCCAAAGACATATTAAATGACTCTTTTTTTTATTCTTAACTCAGCTCCTTCTTCTGTTTTCTTTCTTTTGTGTGTGTGTGTGTGTGTGTGTGTGCACCGTCACCACTATTTATTTCCAAAACTTTTCCATCACCCCAATAAAAACTCTGTACCCATTAAGCAATAACACATTCCCTTCTCTCCCCAATCCCTGGTAACCACTAATCTAATTTCTTACTAGATGCATTTGCCTATTCTAAATATTTTACATAACTGGGAGCCATGCACTGTGGTTCGTGCTACAACATGGATGAACCTCGGAAACGTTATGCCGCATGAAGTAAGCCAGCCACAAAGGGACAAATACTGTATGAACCTTCCTTTTACACTTGTCTTTACACCTGGCTTCAAGCCCTTGTGGGGCATGTTGACCACAGCAGGGACAAATGTCCCAGATTTCTGCAAAGGTTTATAATCCATAATTGAGGTTAATAAAAAGATGATGATTTTGTAAATTGAATTGCTTGAATTTATTTAAACCATACTCTGAATTATATCTACTTTAAAAAATCTATTTTTTTTTTAAATGGTAGTAATCACAGATACATAAATAATTATGGCTTTATTAAGGACATGTTTTTCTTGAACACCATATTGTTGTTGAACCCTAAGCACTTATGTTATGAGTGCTCTTGGTTGGTTCTTGCAGATAAACCAGGCTCTACTCCTCCCCTAGTGGTGGCTAGCAGAAATACAAGGATAACATTTCTCCAAAAGGTCAGTTTGACAGGAGAGCACCAGGATTAAAGAAAAACAAAAATTATTCATGATCAAATAAGCTTAGGAAATGTCGCATGCCCTTATCATTTCTGGAAGAACCTTTGATGTTTACATTAAGATCTCAAAGGCTCTGGGAAGTCCTACATTAGATAAAAACGATTTAACGGAGCATTTCCCACATGTTGCAGCCATTTAAGCACTAGATAAACTTGCAAAGTCAATTTAGCCTGACTGCGCTCCGCTGCTTCTTCAGAGTGCAAATACTGGCTCTGCTTCCAACAGAAAATGGTACAAAGAGCTGATGAGCACAATGAAGTCACTTAGCCAACGGGACGTTTCTGTCCCTGAAAAGCATGAGAAATGTGAAGTTGGTACATTTAGCCCATTGTTCTCCTTCTGACCCAGTCACTCTCTCACACTGAAAGGATGAGCTCATATCGTGGTCATTGCACATTGATCTTAAGAGAGGAAAGAGAGACCGGGAGAGAGAGACTTGTCCCAGCATGGGTTTACTGTGATCTTACAGGCCTCTTTCAAGGCCCTAGGAGAAGACCTAGCTACACATGACTCCATCATATAGTTTTGTAAAATTTGCAAATGAGAGATACGTAAATACCAGCGGTGTAAATCACTGTCTCTTTGTACTCTGATTTTTCATCTGTCCCCATTTCCCCTAGTATGGGGTCACGTTGGTGTAACTGTGAATCATGTTGGTTTGGGCGTAAGAAGAAGTTGAGTTAGGAATGCATTGAGTTTGGGTTTAGGGAAAAAAAAATCAGTTGACTCCAACTCATGGTGACCCCATAAGTGTCACAGTAGAATCGTCCTCCATAGGGTTTTCAATGACTGATCTTTTGGAAGTAGATTGCCAGGCCTTTTTTCCAAGGTATCTCTGGGTGGACTTGAACCCCTATCCTTTCAGTTATCAGCTGAAAGAGTTAGCCACTTGCACAGTCTAAGGACTCTTTGGGTTTAGTAGGACATGTTTATGTAGCTTGCAGTCATTTCTGTTATGACCAGCCATCCCGGAGTAGGAATGGCTTCCAAGAATACTCCCATAACCCTCTGTACCAGTTAACCCAGTGTCCTGAGCTGAAATGAGTGGCCAGAAGTCCTGCTGTGATAGTAACATGTCCTGTGGTTCACCTAGCAACAGAGCTATGTGGGCTGTAAAGGAGAAACAAGGTGAAATGCAGGAAGGCCCTAGCTAACCTGTGTCATATTTTACACAGAAGATTCCATCTATATTGATGCATGGTCAAAATGGAAGTTCTCCCTTCTCAAGCATGCACTAGGCTCATAAAAAAAAAAAAAAAAAAAAAAAACGAGTATAAATGCACCGTGCATTTTTCCCCTTCTTTATGAGAGTCCTTCCTCCGTGGTTGCTTTCTGTAATTTCTGTGTCTGTAGGGCACAAACTGTGGAAGCACTACAGATGTTGTCCGTTTTATGCATCCCATGGCATCGGACTGCATCTTAGACTATCTGACACATACCTCCCTGATGAAGCCGGGTGGTTCCAGATGATTAGCATACAATGTCATCACTAGCAAGTGAAACGGACTGAAGGTACAAGCGCAAATATTCCTTAACAAGCCACTCTACGTGCTATAAGGAAACCCTGGTGGCATAGTGGTTAAGCGCTATGGCTGCTAACCGAAAGGTTGGCAGTTCAAATCTACCAGGTGCTCCTTGGAAACTCTATGGGACGGTTCTGCTCGGTCCTATAGAGTCGCTGAGTCGGAATCAACTCAGCTGCAATGGGTTTGGTTTTTGTTTTTTTATGTGCCATAAGGAGTCCTCATAGCGATAAGAAGTCCTCATGGCGACTCATAGCAACCGTATAGGACCTAGTAGAACTGCCCCATAAAGTTTCCAAGGAGCGCCTGGCGGATTTGAACTGCCAACCTCTTGGTTAACAGCTGTAGCACTTAACCACTATGCCACCAGGGTTTCCAAATGAGTCGGAATCAACTCGACGGCAGTGGGTTTGGTTTTTTGGGTTTTTTGATAAGGAGTCCTTGTACGATGCAAATGGTTAATATGCTTGCAGCTAACCGAGAGGTTGGAGATTCGTGTCCACCCAGAGGCACCTCAGAAGAAAAGCCTGGCTATCTACTGCCCCCAAATCAGCCATTGAAAACGCTGTGGAGCACAGATCTACTCTGACACCTATGGGGTGGCCATGAATCAGAGCTGACTCAACAGCAGTTGGATTGGTTTCGTGGTACAAGAGGGATCTGAGTCCAGCATTTGTAGCTCAACGCAATGCAGCAATTGAACTACTCCTGCTGATGCTTTTTTTTCAGATTCATTTTATGCATTTTCTTTCAGGATAATTGAGCATACCAAAATTCAAACCTGATAAGAAGGAAGAAGCCAGAAGTTTAAGCCAAAAGAGAATACTAGCAGAGTTTTCAATGATCACCAAAATGCATCACAGTATTTTTTTTTTTTTTTTTATCACAAACAGAAGGAAGGGAATTCCACAAGGACCCTCCCAAACAGGAAATAAAACAAAAGGCAGATATTACAGTAAAAAAGAAAAAGAACCAATCTGCATAAAAATATTGATCCCAGACTGCTTAATGAGTGCTGTCAGATCAAATAGTATTTCAGATTAGACACTGCTCAAGAAAACTTAAAATCCTTAAACTATCAGTAATACAAATCAATTCTGAATCAACCATGGTTGATTGGGAAAATAAAGAGGTAAGACTACTATCTTCCTGCTCTCTCTATGGAAAATAATGTTTAAAATTATTTCGTCATTCAAAGAGGCAAAAATAATGCGACCAAAGAATGTAGGAAAAAGAAATTATAAAAGTTCATCAGAAAGTTCGTTAGCAAAAATATTGTTATTTTTCTTGATTTTGTGATGATTTTGGTATCTGGAAACTTCAAAATATATAACTTGTGATTCCTCATTCTAAATAAATATTCATTTTCATACCTAGTCTAACATTTGCAGTGTTCTTTTATTTTTCTAAACGAACCCCTAAAGTCATTTTAGCTGCAGACCCCACACAACCTGGCTCCCCACCCCATGATCCATCCTTTCTAAGACTTTGGCCGGTTGATCCATTGCAAACATTGGCCAATTAATTATTTGATAACATTTACATAATGACTGAACTACCAGTGGATTTAATCAAAGAGTGTTTCACACGCCAAGAGTATCCCATATCCCAAGATCAATTTCTCTGAGACCAAATTTTATTCTGATATTGAGACAATTTCTTAACATGAAGAAAGATGGTAGGACTAACTATTGTTCTCTATTCTGGAAGCTTCAAGCTCTTTACATTGGGAATGATAGGGGCATCAAATTTTTAGATGTATATTTTTGGGGGGTTTATGATATATTTACGGGTAACTTCTTTTTCTTTTTTTTAAATTGTGCTCTAGATGGAGGTTTATAGAGCAAACCACGTTCTCATTAAACAATTAATACACATATTGTTTTGTGATATTGGTTGCCAACCTCATGACATGGCAACACTCTCTCCTTCTTGACCTTGGGTTCCCCATTATCAGCATTCCTGCCCCTCCTGCCTTCTCATCCTTGCCCCTGGGTTGGTGTGCCCATTTAGTCTCCTTTTATTGTACGGGCCAAAAATATGGAACCGCCATGAATTTTCGTGTCATCCTTGCGCAGGGGCCATGTGAATCTTCTCCAATTTTAGTATATGTGCTGCTGACAGTACGATATATTGGTAAAGTTAGTGCATCTAAACTTGATCTGTTGGTTATAAAAGCCAGCTCATAAGGGGAAACCTTTACCACTTAATCATGATCATGGCTTGTAGCAGGATGATGTAAAGCTGATGTTTGCCTTGAGGCCTATTACCACAATGCTACCAATGGATTAACAGAGGCAATGGAAGACACTGCAGGGCATCACAGCTTGTTTCCTGCTTAGAGCAACTCTGGAGACCGAGAGACACTCGAGATATAGACTAGCCTCCCTCTCTGCCACCCACGACTCACACAGACCAATATCCTACTTGCATGCAGCATTAGATAATGTGGGTAGAGTTCTGGATATAGAGACAATCCATCTAGAGACTTCCCTAAGTCCTAAACAGTCTTGGTTCTGGCTCTTTGAAAAATTCAATCGCTTGCTTCCTTCATTACCCTAGTCTGTGCTCCACTATATCAAAAAGTAAAGAAAATACGGCGGGGAGGGGGGTGGTGAACGTGAAGTCTCAATATCTGTTACAGATTGAATTGTGTCCCCCCAGAAAACTTGTGTGGAAATCCCAAGCTCTGTACCTGTAAACATGACCCTGTTTGGAAATGGGGGCAGGGGGTTCTTTCTTATGTTAATGGGGTCACACAAGTATAGGGTTGATACAAACCTAATCACTTCTGAGTTACAAAAAGAACAGAATAGACACAGAGATACACACAGGGGAAGACAGGCACCGTATGAGGATGATCTATAAGCCAAGGAACCAGGAAGGCCCAGGGGTGCCAACAAGGAAGGCATCAATATAGCCAAGACGCTGCCTTGGACTTGTAGCCAGCCTCTAGAATGGGGAGAAAATCAATTTCTGTTCTTTAAAGCCTCCCACTTGTGGAATTTCTGTTACAGCAGCATCAGGTAACTAAGACAATACTCAACAGTCCAGATAAAAGGTGAAATATGTTAAACTAAGATGAAGAGTCTTTTGTTTTCTACCTGGCACCCCTCTTTCGGTTCTTAGAGATCATAAAAACCGGTCCAAGAATTCCATCTGCAAGATTTCATCTTCATAATTAGCCAGCAGCACACGCTACACTCAGAGACGGCTATTAAAAGAGATGGCGACTCAGCAACGTCACGGTAACCCTTCCATTTCTCTTTGTTATGTTGATGTGTAATTAAAATGGCTGTAATTAAAATGACGCTGTAATTCTATTTTTAGTAGATCTGGTCACTGTCAAAATTAAAAGGATATGGCAAGAAAGAGTAACCTGACATAGTAAATAGCATAAACAGAACACAGACGACGCTCATCATGTCATTGTACATTCACGTAGGAGAAGAATCACTGAGAAGCCTACAATATAGTCCATTTGTCAACAAAGTTATTTCCAGCTCCTGCTCCACAAAATATAAATTATTTTTGAGCTGCTCTGAATTCCTCAGATGACAAGTGCCTGGTTAGTCCTTCAAGTTGTCCTCCTTGACTTGGCAAGAAAACCAGGTTGCTACATGCAGGTGGGCACGCTGGAGCCTCTTGAGGGTGTAGGCTTTGAGCCCTGAGAGCAGAGGGATGGGGATGGAAAGTGGAGCCTCACGCCATTTTGAGATGCTGAGTGTCCCTTCCCCCAATCAGGCAGAAGTGACTGACAGCCCATTAGTGCAGTAGCTTCTGTCCCGGATGTGCAGAAGAAATGACCCCTGGAATAGTAGAATTTATCAGTCATTCCAGCAACGGCTCCTGGAATCCTGCCCTGAGAGCCATCCTCTGCTCCTGTCTCCCTCCCTACTGCCTAGTGAGCCTAGCGACCAGCCAGCACAGAGGCCACCTCCCTCCCGGATACCTCCACGGGGTGCAGGGGACTCCTTGAGGAGCTGAAACAGAGTCATATAACAAGACAGGCATCCAGGGGAAGAAAAAAAATCCCTTGATAGCAGCTGATGTTCCTGTTCCTGTTACAGAGGGATTATTCAAGAACACATCCCAGCCACGGCCATGGTCATGTCACAACACAATCAATCAGTGTCAGCTGGGCCTTCGTGTTCTGCTTCCAATCAAACAGGAGACAATCAAACTCCGACACCTATCCATCATGTCCGGTATTTTCCTGTGTCTGCAAGACAGGGAGAAATGATGCCTTTGTAGCATTTGTGAGGCATAGTCTCTCTCCTTTATTCCTCTGTGAAGAAGGGGTACTCCACATTACTCAATGCTGTTTGACTCTTTCTGTCAGCTCCAAAGAGCCACCTAACTGTATGGTATTATTATAATCCTGACCAGTGATATTAACCCCTAGCCCAAGTGCTTGGATTTTTCTTTCGACAGGTTCATATTACCCCAAGAGAAACCTTGGTAAAATTCTTGAGTACTAACAACCACTGACTTACTTGATCTCAGGAAATTCCAGTTTCTACCCATTTAGCCTATATTCAGCTGGATGAAAAGCTAACACCCCAAACACTAAAAGCCATAGGTTGTACCTTGCCGGGAGAGGAGAGCAATGGAGCTCTCTTTCTGAGATCAGTATCATCAATAATAAGTACAGGATATCTAGCATCCCTGGGTGGTACAAACAGTTAACATGCTCGGCTGCTAACAGAAAGGTTAGAGGTTCAAGTTCACCCAGAGGTGCCCTTGGAAGAAAGGCCCTGATGATCTGCTTCCTAAAAATCAACCACGAAAAACCACATGGAGCATGGTTTACTGTGACGCATATGGGGTCACCATGAGTGGTGGCGGTAGAAATACCTTAGGTGTATGGCTGCCGGTCCTGGGTAAAGAAACAAATGTCACAAAGTTCTATTCACATCTTCCTGGGAATTTTCAGATTAGCCTTTTGGGAGAGCAGTGAGAACACCAGGTACCCAGCCCTCAGCTTGGGTTTAAGGCAATAACGATATGACCCTCCCTCCCCATAAGAGTCTCTCCCACTTACTATCCCCACCCTAGCCACAACAAAGAGGATGCCCTGTTGGAGGTAGCTTATCGCAGAGCCTGAGGACATAGATCCTAGATCTAGATTCCCTTGGTTCAAACCTTGGCTCTGCCACTTACTAGCTCTATGATCCTGGACAACTTATTTAACCTCCCTGAACCTGGAGTTTCTTTTCTGTAAAATGAACACTATAGTAACACCAACTTCATAGTATTATTGTAAGGGTTAAATGAGTTAATACGTGTAAAGAGTTTAAAATAAAAAGCCAAACCAAACCCAGTGCCGTCAAGTCGATTCTGACTCATATAGAGTAGAACTGCCCCACAGAGTTTCCAAGGAGCGCCTGGTGGATTCTAACTGCTGACCCTTTGGTTAGCAGCCATAGCTCTTAACCACTATGCCACCAGGGTAAAGTAGCATCTAATATTTAATAATGTTCAATAATATTATTGCTAAAAATAGGCATAGAACAAACAGCTAATGTTCTAGCCCTTTCTATGTGACAGAAATATGGGATCAGGCTTTTGGACATGTGCCTGTCACTACTATGGGGCCTGGTGACTGTTTACATAGCCACGCTATGGCTTTTCTAATGGCTTGTGTAAAATGAGCTTATTCGTCTCTGATGACTGAAGACTCAACTGTTAGGATTGTGGCTGTCAATACCTGGCTGGTCATGGAGCGTTGTCGATACCTAGCTGGTCATGGAACGTCAGACTGTGCCCAAGCTCCTGAGGTCCTATAGTCACTGGGTTGCACACCAGTACCTGAGTTTCAGTGGCAAGCTCTCAGAGTTTATGGGGTGGCTGGGTGCACAACCCTTGTTCCAGCACTTGCCTGCTGTAACGGCACCTTTGCTCTACGTTCTGGGATAACTATCAACAGCTCATGTCATTTTTAATGAAATCTCCCTTATGCTTTTGATTGGCTTCATGACTTCTCCCCAGTGACTTAGAACTGAATGTGTAGATACAGGCAGTCCCTGGATTACAAAAGAGTTTCATTCCTAAATCTGTCTTTAAGTCAAATTTGTGCATAAATTGGAACAGGTAAGTACGCTTCGTTATCTAACGTCAGTGTCATGGATTGAATTGTGACCTCCAAAAATATCTATCAACTTGGCTAGGCCATGGTTCCCAGTATTGTATGATTGTCTACCATTTTGTCATCTGATGTGGTTTTCTTATGTGTTATAATTCCTATCTCTCTCATGTTAATGAGGTGAGATTAGAGGCAGTTATGTTAATGAGGCAGGACTCAATCTACAAGATAGGTTGTGTCTTAAGCCAATTTCTTTTGAGATATAAAAGAGAGAAGCAAGTAGAGAAACAGGGAGACCTCATACCACCAAGAAACAAGTGCCAGGAGAATAGGAAGTCCTTAGCAGCCGGGGTCCCTGCGCTGAGAAGCTCCTAGACCAGGGGAAGATTGACGACAAGGACCTTCCCCAAGACCCTGCAGAGAAAGAAAAACTCCCCCTGGAATTGGCCTCCCGAATTCGGACTTCCAACCACCTAGACCGTGAGAGAATAAACTCCTCTCTGTTAAAGCCATCCACTTGTGGTATTTCTATTACAGCAGCACTAGATGACTAAGCAGTCAGTCAAATATTTGCCTTAGTGTATAGTGTATCGTGTACATTTCTGTACATAAAAAACATTAAAAAGCACTTCTGGATACACTAAAATATTTTTAAGGTAGTAACACAGTAATATTAATAATGTTTTGATGCAAGTGGGAAAGTAGCACCCATTTGTTATTACAAACCACTGTATGCACCTTGAATTTTTAATATGATAGGCTTTACAGGGGCTGGTTCATAACTACGGACTGTACGTAAGTTGGAGGTTCGTAACCTGGGGACTGCCTGTACTGACGTGTCTCTAAATCCCACTTCCCACCTGACCAAAGGGATCAGAAACTCAGCCTTCCTTTGGATCCATATGGCACGATGCTGTGCTTAGAGCTCTTAAGCTGATTGTATTTTCCCCTAGCTTCTTTGAGGGCATTTCCTCTCAGAAGTGGTTTTGCCGAACAGAACCACAGCAAAAATTTTTAGTGTTATTGTGCCTTTGTACTTCTATGCCAAAACCTATACCCACACATCTAATGTCTGCCTCACAATAACTTTACAAATCCCTGCATAGTGCTTTACATATCCCCTGGGGGATTATAAATGAGGAGCCCTGGGAGTGCAATGGTTAATCACAGGTTGGCGATTCAAACCCACCAGCAGCTGAGGAGGAGAAGAGACTTGGTGATCTCCTGTAAAGATGACAGCCAAGAAAATCCTATGGGGCCATTCTCCTCTGACCTATAGAGTTGCTGTGAGGCAGAATTGACTTGAAAGAACCCAAAAACCATCCCATGAGGTAGCTAGAGACCTGTGAGTCTCCAACCATCTGGAGGGGCACAAAGGGAGAGTCCAGCACAGTGTCCTTTTATTTATTATTTGGTGGCGCGGGGTGGTTACACAAACCAGCTGGGGGCATTGGCAGTAGAGTCCTTGCCTTTCATGCAAGAGACCCAGGTTCGATTACTGGCCAATGCACCTCACATGCCGGCATCGCCCATCTTTCAGTGGAGGCTTGCACGTTGTTGTGATGCTCAACAAGTTTCAGTAGAGCTTCCAGGCTGACAGAGTAGGAAGAAAGGCCTGGTGAGCTACTTCTGAAAAACAGCCAATGAGAGCCCTATGGATCAAAACAGTCCTATCCACCCCCAATCATGTGACTGGCACAGGACCAGGCAGAGTTTCATTCTGTTGTATAGTGTCACCATGAGTCAGGGCCAACTGCAGGCAGTTAACGACAACACAAACCCGTTAACTTGTTAGCCTCAACATAACGGGGGCGGGAAATAGAAGTTCCCCTTGCCTTCAATTTACAATTCTTTCCCTCTCTTTTTTTTCCCAATCTAATTCTAAAGTGCATTCAGTCTCTCCCAATAGTCTGTATAAAATGGCCCTATATCGGAATCCACACCTTGCTAGATGCAAAATAGGCACCACAAGTATTTTGGCATAATACCCACTCCCAGACTTAGAGCCAATGACATTACATTAAATTTTAAGTGCAGAATTCTTAACATTAGGTTGCTGCCAGCCTAGAGAGGACATATATTGTGAAAAAATGAAGAGAAAAATTACAAAGGGTCTCAGTTGGCTACATGCAGTTGGGTTGATTGCCCCTGGGAACAGCGAGAAAAGCAGAGGAAGTGGAGTTACAGAAGAAGAAAATTTACTTTTGTGGGATACTAGTTGGTGACAGGGAGATGCTGAAAATAATGAGTGTTTCAAAACCAGCCGAGACCTGAGGAAACTGGGAGGACTCCGGTCTCTCTCCCCAGGAAGGCACCTCCCCCGCGCTGCCTTTACCTCTTCCTGCTGGTATTGCTGCCCAGCACCAGCCTCCTGTGCCTGCATCCAGGCTCACCCATGTAAGGAACACCTTCCTGCCTGGGAACCTGGCCAGTTTTTGTATCATCCTAATAGAAAATCATAGCCACAAAAATGGACTCAGATACTCCAACGATCGTGACAATGGCGCAGGACCAGGCGACACTTCCTTCTGTTACGTGTGAGATTGCCATGAGTCGAAGCTGACTCAACAGCAGCTAACAACAACCATAGAAAATCAGATTTTTCTATGGATCAGGCCAGCGTCTAAATAGTGGATTTTCACCCCACGAAGTTCCTGGACAGACCGCTCACCAGCTCCACGTCCACTCCTGACGTTTCCTCATTGCTTCCCTCTGGCTCGAACTCTTTGCAATCTCTCTCCCACCCCTGTGGGCGTGGAACCTGCCCAGTTCACTGTTTCTCACTTAAGCCTTCTCAGGGGTGAGTCAAACTACAAGTGAAAGCTTCCTTGTGTAGCCCTGATGGATAGGCCCTCAGTAACGTGCACATTATACACCTCTGCCCTATATGGTAAGGAGCCCTGGTGGTGCAGGGGTTAAGCACTCAGCTGGTAACTTAAAGGTCAGTGGTTTGAATCTACCAGCCACTCTGCAGAAGAAAAGACCTGGCAACCTGCTTCTGTAAAGATTACAGCCTTAGAAACTCTATGGCGCAGTTCTACTCTGTCCGAGAGGATCAGCTGCTAACCGAAAGTTGGCAGTTTAAACTCTACCCAGCAGCTCCAGGGGAGAAAGATCTGGCAGTATACTCCAGCAAAGATTACAGCGTAGAAAACCCTACGGGGCAGCTCTACTTGGCCATGTGGGGTCACTACGAGTTGACAGTCAACTCAACAGCACCTAACCACAATACGACAACCTCATATGGTATATATCCTCAGTCTGCCAGTGAGAGTCCAACTTAGACGCTAAAGCAGTACCGAGATTTGCCCTTCACCACTCAGTTGTGCTCATCTGTAAGGGAGGGGTTCAGTGGGGCTCTTTCTAAAGGCCACAATAACCGGTGGTTGTGGAGTTGGTTCTGACTCGTGGCAATCCCATATGTGTCAGAGCAGAACTGTGCTCTGTAGGGTTTTCAGTGGGTGGCTTTCAGAAGTAGATCGTCAGGTCTTTCTCCTAAGGTGCCTCTGAGTGGGCTCGAAACTCCAGAGTTTCACTTAGCAGCCAAGCACCTTAACCACTGCACCACCCAGGGTCTCCAAAAGCAACAATAACCTAGAGGTAAAACCTTGACACCAAAGGCCCCTTTCACATGAACTGCTTTTACTACTTTTTTTTCATGGGATGCCCACGGCTGTCGAGTCATATCCAACTCATAGTGACCCTATCGGGCGGAGTAGCTTTGCCCCTGAGAGTTTCCAAGACTGTGATCTCTATGGAAGCAAACTGCCATGTCTTTCTCCCCTGGGGCGGCTGATGGGTTCAAACTGCTGACCTTTCTATCGGTAGCCAAGCACTTAACCACTGTGCCAGCAGGGTTCCTTATTCATGGAATAACGGCAGCAAAATGTAACCCAAGGTCTACTCAACGTGAAACAAGAATGCTTCACTTTACTTGGACATAGAAAGATTTTAAAAAGTTGAGATAAGGTCAGAAAATAGCAGGCAATAAAAGCACCCCAATAGAGTTTTAACTTTTTTCTTCTTTAAAAAAGAGCAAAAGAATTTGAACTTGTGTATGCAGTGCAATATAGATGCCAGTGACCACTCAATAAAAAGGTAAGGGCTGTCCAGAAAACACAGATAAGCAACCCCACCAGGTCCAGGTGAAATGCTGCCAAAGGCGCTGTCAGAAGCCACCTGTCCTGCCTTGGTCCACTCCTGCTCTCTTATCTCGCTGTGCACTCAGTTCTGCCCACAGCTGACCTCATCCTGGTCCAGAGCAGAGACCAGGTAATATAGAATCTGTATTCTCAAATTGAATCTTCTGTCAGATGCTAAGTTTGGGTGATGCTTTCTTCTGTCTGACTCCTGGGTCAGTCTTCTGACCTTGGCCACTCAACCTTGCCTAAGTTCGTTTTTGCCAGTTTCCAGAGTTTTTACGTCTGACCCTCCTGACTCTAATCTGGCCAACCCCTTGGACTTTGATTTCTTCCTTGCTCCTCCCTGTCCTTGCTGAGGTCCTTGGCCTGGAGTGCTGCCCTCACATCTGGGCTTCCTGACTTCGGTAGACCTGAATATGTATGAATCACAAGCTCTGTTGCCTAGGTAATGTGCAGGCATAACTCAAATGCCACTTAGGTAGCTTCCCTGAGAAGCATGAAGAAAAGAACTGAGGGTCTCATGGGATCAGTTATTACTATGGGTTTATAGATATTGGCTAAGAGCTTGAGATAGATATAAAGGTCAACCCATATGGTCAGTCTCTACTGTATTAGCAAAACATAGGAATACCATTAAGCAAATCTTAATAATAATTGAAGAAGTTGAGATATGAAGTAGGAAATGGGTAGTAGCAATCCAAGGACAAGGAATTAGTGAGTATAAAGCAGGGTCAGAGGGTAATTTAAAAGAAAAAAAAGTTTTAATAATCTTCAAAATTACTCCAAACAATTAAGTATTCCACAACATATTGTTATTGTTGTTAACTAAAAACTAAAAGGTACTGTCAAGTCAGCTCCAACTCATTGAGACCCTACGGACAACAGAACGAAACACTGCCCAGTCCCGTGCCATCCTTACAATCATTGCTACATTTGAGCCCGCTGTTGTAGCCGCTGTGTCAATCCATCTTGTTGAGGGTCTTCCCTCTTTCTTACTAACCTTTGACTTTACCAACCATGATGTCTTTCTCCAGGGACATGTCCCTCCCGATAACATAGATAGAGGTTTTAAAGTTGCTTTGAACAGATAGCTAGATAGGTAGATAGCTTGGTAGCTAGCTTGGTAGCTAGGTAGGTTGGCCAGTTGGTTAGTCAGTTGGTTGGTCAGTAGGTAGGTAGGTAACCAAAAAAAAAAAAAACCCGTTGCTGTTGAGTCGATTCCAACTCATAGCGACACTGTAGGAGAGAGTAGAACTGCCCCACAGGGTTTCCAAGGGGCACTTGGTGGATTGGAACTGCCGACCTTTTGGCTAGCAGCTGTAGCCCTTAACCACTAGACCACCAGGTAGGTAGGTACATAAATGCAAATGTTTGGGGCAATGTCTTCTAGAATAAAATCCATTTAAAGGCTGCACAAAAACATCCCCATGCCTCTACGGACAATCATGGCTAGGATCATTGGAAGCTGTGGTTGTTCTTTCTCTAACCCATCACCCAATCCCACTGTACAAGCAGGGGTGGAACGTGTGAAAATATTAGGGAGGTTGGAAAGTATTAGAAAGATTAGTAAGTAAACACAAGTAAGCCTGTGCTCCCCTTATTTCCTGGGTCATCCGCCTGCCCTCGTCAGGGATTGTAAATTTAAAAAGAGGCTTGGATTCTGTAGTAAGGTGCTGTGGGGTTGGGAGAGAGACAGATATCAGCCATACTAAGAAGGAGAATCCTTGATGTGGTGAAAAAATGTGGAATTGTTCACTACAGATGATCTGGTAAGCAAAGTAAGCACCGTGCTTACCTTGCCTACTGGATAATCTGTCCCTAGAATAAGACACTGGTTGATTAAGAGATTCAGTCCTATTGAACATCATCACTGACTCCATCTCCTTTCTCTTTTTATTTTCAGTCTCTGCTGGATTCTTCCCAAGAAATCAGGGCTTAGAGGAATGGACAGCTACCGCTCATTTGAGAATAAAATGGGAACCAATGACTTACCAGCTCAACTAATGGAAATCCTGTTTATGTCAGAGACTGACAGATTAGCATAAGAGAGTATGTAGCTTTGCTCCAGAAGCTAGCAGCGGACCTGAAAGCTGTATCAGACTATGCTTCCTATCAGCAATAAAGCTCTTTCAAGACAGCAAACTATCAACATTTTCAAAAGTAATGACGATCATGGTTATCTAGAAGTGGGTAGGCACTGAAAGTTGTGCTCTTGAAGCTGATCCTGGAAAAACACTTAGATTCAGGTTGTTGTAAAATGCTTTGCAAATTGACTAATGAAACACACGCCTATGCGTGCACACACACACACATATACACACACAGGCCTAAGGAATGCAAATGTATATGGCAGCTTGCAGGATTTACACCTGTAATTCACACCTGTAAAGAGCCTATGAGGTCAAACGCCCGTGTAAAAAAGTCATTGATGTTTTTTTAAGAGAAAAGTGGAAACTAACATCCAAGTGTTCAAGACTTCTTTGGGAAGGCAACAGCCATGGGTGACACTGAGGACTGATCAAACTCCAAACCAAATATATAATGATAAGGGAAAAGTGGGAGCCTCAGCCTGGGACCACCTACAGTCATCAGGCTAATCCACAGAACTCTGCTCACTGTCCTCCAAAGAATGCTTTGCACAGTCATAGGTTTCTATAACTGGGGTCCATTCCTAGTTGATCTTCTAAACCAAACCAGTTTCTGTCAAGTCAATTCCGACTTACAGCAATCCACACGTGTCACAATAGAACTGTGCTCCGTAGGGTTTTCAATGGCTGTGACCTTTCAGAAATAAATTGCCAGGCCTTTCTTCCAAGGCATTTCTGGTAGAATAGAATTGCCAACCTTTCAGTCAGCAGTGGAGCACATTAACCATTTGCACCTCCCAGGGACTCCCTGATATTCTAAAGATTTGAGAAAAGTTGTCTGACTGGTGATCCCTTCGAGAATCTGATGAATTATGTGGTCTTCCTCTTGGGGGTTGCGGGGGAGAATGCAGATAAAGTACAAAATTTGCATACAACTCTAGGGGATTCTGAACTTATGCCCAACTCATGAATCCACAAGTCACATATTAGATACTCCTGCAAGGTCCCTGGGTGGCAGGAACAGTTTGTGCTCAATTACTAGCCAAAAGGTTGGTGGTTAGAACCCACCCAGTGGCACTGCAGAAGAATGTCCTGGAGATCTGCTTCCATAAAGGTCACAGCCAAGAAAACCCTATGGAACTCAGTGCTGCTCTGTAACCCATGGGGCTGCCATGAGTGAGTCAGAGCTAACTCGATGGCAAAGGGTTTGTTTTTGGTTTTATTAGACTAAATGGAAAACAAATGGATGTGAAGGGAATAATTTGTTCTTGGACGTTTCGAGGGGTATAGCTAAGAAGAGGGTGTGTTGCACTGAGAGCCACAGACCAAATGTGCAACAGGCTAGTAGACCCGAGGGCTGTAACGTATTGGATATAATTGTTTAAATGTTCTCAGGGACTCTCTCCCGGTTACTACATGTTACTACATTTTTTAACCTCTCCATCTCATCTTCACTCTCTCTTCAGTGTAGTCCTCTCTCCTCTCAGTCATTTCTCTCCCTCACCCTCTCTCAGTCCACTTCTCTCGTCTTCTCATTTTTTTTTTCCTGACCACCAATGATTCTACTCCTGACCTATGAAATATAAGCCAGAAACATGCTGCTGTGTAACCATAGAAACCTAAATACACCAAGTGACAAGTTAAGCTCCGTGAAAATTGTCCTCAACACCACAAACAATGCTCATTGAACTTTAAATTGCAAGCCGGGGTCACCCACAGCAAAATACGGGACTGAGACTGAAATACCAGTGCCAAAGCCAGTCATTCACTCAGCAGACTCTTCCAGAGCTTTCTGTCACAGCTTCCTGGGATTGCCCATGTTCCGAGAATGGATGACCGCTCTGCTATGATCCGAAAAGCGCAATTGTAAAGAGAAGTGATCAGAAGGCGAGACAGCGGAGAGTCATCAGAGACAAGGTGGCTTTCTGCAACAAACGCATCATTTAGATCGCTTAAAGCAGCAGAGGCCCCTGAAATAGCAGCAGGTGCCAGGATCTGAAGGACAATGCTTTATTTTATTGTGATGAAAATATACACAACAAAACACGCAACTCAACAGTTTCTACGTACAATTCAGTGACATTGATTACATTCTTTAAGTTGTTCAACCATTCTTACTATCCTTTTCTAAATCTTTCCACTACCATTAACATAAACTCAATTTCCCCTAAGCAAAACTTCCCCTTTTCCCCTTCCCTCTCACCCCTGGTAACCACTAATAATCTTTGGTTTCTATATATTGGCTTCCTATAAGTGAGATCATAGTAGTATTCCCTTGTGTGTATGTACCATGGCTTGCTTCTCTGTTCATCTGTTGATGGACATTTCAGTTTTTCCACCTTTTAGCTATTGCGAACAGTGTTGCAATGAGCACAGGTGTACAGGTTTCTGTTTGTGTTTCTGCCAAAGGACAGGGTACGTGTGTGACGTAGATTAGACATTTGTTGCACACCCGTCTCCCCCGCCCTACCCAACACACCCAGCTTGTCACCATCACTAGTAGAACCAACTCCTACCCCAAAGGACTGATGCACATTTTGAAAGGCATGATCAGGTTTTTTTAATAGTTCTGAAAGGGCAACGAAGTGTCTTAACTATTTGATTATCATTATGCACAACAAAGTGAAAAACGAGGAATTTGAATTGGGTCTTGTCAGGTAACTAGTGATGCCAAGTGAAGCACAGAGAACAGAAACAATCAAGCCAACCCTGTGGACCCATTCTGTGCCACCACCACCACCCTCCCCCCGCCCCGCCCCGAGCGATGCAGCCTTCAAAACAAAAAAGGAAACATTTGAGCAGCTACTGAATGTGAGGCAGTGTTCCATGCTGGCTACAGCACAGTGACTTTCAAATCCAGCTCTCTAGAAAAATTACCTGGGTCAGCTTAAAAAAATGAGATACCGGGGCCCCTCCCTATAGCTACTAAGTCAGAATGTCCAGAGGTGGGCCCTAGAATCTGTTTTCTTAAAAGGTACCTCGGGCGAGTCTGATGCAGCTAGTGTGGCATTGCTGCTATAGGACACAGAGCATTATATATAGGACATAGATGCGGCCCTCAGGTATTTTACGTTAAAATAGTTGTGAAAATGCACACGTGCGGGTAAGAGGTTAATGTATCAAGTGTTAAGTAAGACTACAACAACACAGGTGTGATGGTTAATGTTGTGTGTCAGGTTGGCTAGGACATGATTCCCAGTGTTGTATAGTTTTCCTCCATTTTGTGATCTGATGTACTCATCCTCCATTTTGTTGTATTGTGTAATTATCCTCCATTTTATGTGTTGTGAAACCTAAACCTGTGTATATTAATGAGACAGGATTAGTGTGGGGTATATCTTGAGTCACACCCTCGCTATAGGGCATGATTTAAGTCACACCTTTACTCAAGTCACACCATTACTCAAATCATCAACTTACTCAAGTCATACCCTTACTCAACTCACACCCTTACTCAAGTATCTGATGCAAGTGGAGTTTCCTTAAGGGTGTGACCTACATCCAATATAAATGGACCCTCTGGAAAAACTTACTCATGCTCTGGATTCTGCATCTGGCTTGTCATCATCTAACCTCCAGTTCTTGGGACTTGAGCCAGTAGCCTGTTGTCTGACCTGCCAGTTCCATGATTTGTCAGCTTCTGCAGTCCTGTGAGCCAATAGCCTACCAACTGACCTGCCAACTTTGGGATTCGCCACCTTCTGCAGCCCCTTGAGCCAACAGCCTGTCATCTGACCTGCCGATTGTGGGTTTGTCAGTCCTTGCAACCACGTGAGTCAGGAGAAGCTTCCAGCCTAATGCCTGACCCACGGATTTGGGACTTGCCAACCTCTACAACTGCACAAGCCATTTTCTTGAGATAAATCTCTTTCTCTCTATGTGTGTGTGTGCATACATGTGTGCAAACATATGTGTGAGTATATATGTATGTGTATATGTATATGCTTCACTGGTTTTGCTTCTCTAGAGAAGCCAGCCTAAGACAACAGACGATATCTAGAAGCTATACATAATAACGTCCATTTTTCACTCTGACCTCTAGCTAAAAACTAAGAAGGGAAGGTTAGGGAAGGTTATGATATAAATATTGAGCAGAACAAAAAGGCATCTCCTCATTTTACTAAATTATCTCAGGTTCCTATCAAAATGTATGTGGTTGTAAAAGGCAAGCACTGCATTTGGTGAGGAAAAAAGTACAGGCAAATAAAAAGATTCAGCTGTAGTCAAAATGATTTTTACCCATGGTTTTAAATGATGTAAATCACTCCCCGACCCAACAATTAGCACAGAGCTACTGATTAAACAGATTTATAATAATAATAAAAGCACATTAGGAGGACATTTTAACATGTTTCAAATTATAACAAGCCCTAAAAAATAATTTTCATTTTAATTTGCCTTACTAATTAAATTGATGAGATTCGTCTGGCTGGAATTGAAAAAACTAAATATAAATTATAAATACAACAAGGGAGAAGGAATACAAGGGCATAACATTGACAATAAATTAACCAAGTTTTTGGTCATTTATATACATTCAACATTCAAAAGCCCAGTTCTGGTTATTGATCTTTTGCCAACTTCACCCTAAACCTGCTCTAAAACCAAAAAACCAAACCAGTTGCCACTGAGTCGATTCCAACTCATGGCAACCCCATGTGTGTCAGAGTAGAACTGTGCTTCACGGGGTTTTCAATGGCTGATTTTTCAGAAGTAGATTGCCAGACCTTTCTTCTGAGGTGCTTGTGGGTAGACTCAAACCACCAAACTTTCAGTTAGCAGCCAAGTGCTTAACAGTTTATATCCCCCAGCAACTCTTTTGAACCTGCTCTAGTAGCTCCCTATTTCCCATAAAATGTGGGGTGGGTCCTGTTACCCACCAGCAGAGTCCCCTGAAGTTATCCACCAACAGGCCTGGGCTTCTGAGTACCAGCTGCCCTAGAATCTTCAGAAGCCCCTGTTAGAACACCCCGCCTCTTTATCTTGGACCCCCAAAGACAACTGTCATAGATTGAGTTGTGTTCCCCGAAAAGAAATGTGAAAGTACATGTAAATATGATCCTGTTTGGAAACAGATGTTTTCTTTAGTTATGTTAATGAGCTCATATCAGAGTGGAGTGGGTCCTAAACCTAATCACTTATGGGTAGTATCTCATAAACAGAGCAGAATAGACATAGAGACACACACAGGGCAGACCTCACATAAAGACGAAGGCAGATGAATCTACAAGACCAAGAATGTCAAGGATTGCCTCCAGCTATTAGAGCCCTGGTGGTGCAGTGGTTAAGAGCTCAACTGCTAACCAAAAGGTGAATAGTTCGAATCTACCAGCCGCTCCTTAGAAACTGTATGGGGCAGGTCTACTCTGTCCTATAGGGTCACTATGAGTTGGAATCGACTCAGCAGCAATGGGTTCGGTTGGGGTTTATTAGGAGCTAAAAGAGACAAAGAAGGACTTTCCCCTAGAGCTGACATCCTGAATTTGGACTTTCATTCTCTAGAACTGTGAGGAATTAAATTTCTGTTCTGTAAAGCCACCACTTCTGATATTTTTTGTTACAGCAGCCATAAGTAATTAAGACAGCAACTACCTCTCTGGATCATGATAGATTGTCACTGTACCCTTCTTAAACCCCATAGCCCATGTTAGTCTTTAATCAGTATGCATTTCATGATGCGGACAGTATTTCTAACAAGAATTTCATTTGCACCAGAAATGTTATACCTAACAGAATCGAAGCGCACCAAGTATTAATCAACTAGTCATCAACTATTTTTGCCCTTTCAGTATTAGCTCATCATAGCGCTAGTGACCTTCAGAAATGCAAAGTTGAAGACATGTTACCTGCTTTTGATAAATTTGAAAAATAAGAAAACACCATATTTATGCACAAGAAACCGTGAGAAGCAATGTGAAACAGCGTGAAAGTTGCGATGTGCCCTCCAAATATTTGAGTAGTTAAAAGATAAAGGAAGCTCGGTGTGAACAGGAGGCAGGCAGAGCATGGTGGAAACACACGACACGTGCAGTCTGTGAGAACCAAGTTTTGACTCTGCTCCCCAGCTCTGTGTCTCAGAGACACTGTGTGTTAAAAGAGAGATTTAATTAAATCAACATTCTTAACTAGGGGAGGAAGGTGTTATGAACTAAATTGTACCCTACAAAAGATACGTTGAAGTTCTAAGCTCTAGTACCTGAGAACTTAGGCCTTGTTTGGGAATAGGGAATCATCAGTTAAATTACCATGAGGTCATACTGGAGTAGGGTGAACTCTAATCCCACCTGAGTGCTGTACTTAGGAAAGAGAAAAGACACAAAGACACACTCAGGGGGAAAGGATGATGTGACTGCAGAGTTGTGCTGCAGGCGCAAACCAAGGAATGCCTGGGGCTGCCAGAAGCTGGTCCCCTAGAATCTACAGAGAGAAGGGCCCTGCTGACACCCTTAATTCTGACTACTTGTCACATCTGAATTCAACTACTAGTCTCCGGAACTATGAGGCCATAGATTTCTGTTCTTATAAACCACCCAGTTCTAGTTGTAGTATGTTGTTACAGCAGCACTAGGAAACTAATACAGGGAGTACCAGAACCACCATGAAGAATCTTCAAACTAAAACCATCCTACTTATAGGGTTTTCTAAGCTGTAACCTTTACGGGAGCAGATTGCCAGATCTTTCTCCTGAGGAGCTGCTGGGTGGGCTTGAAACTCCAACCTTTTGGTTCACAGCCAAGTGCTTAACTGTTGCACCACCAGGGCTCCTTAGTGTGATCAATATCATATACTGAACGAATTGCATCTTCAGGGACTGAAGTTTTTCTAAGTCCTAACGAGATAAAACAATCTAAGCAACTCCAAACTTCAAGCCTGCCTTTCCATCTGGATTTCTTCTCCATCACAGACTCCCCCGAGGCAATTTCCTGTCAAGTCAGACAAGCTTCCTAACCACCCCCCTCAATGTACCTGTAGCCACTCAGAGGCTGCCTCCCCAGCCTGATTAATTTCCCAAGGAGATTGAGTGGCTTCTTTCAGATCCAAAGCTAAAAAGACCCACCAGATCCCAAAGGGTCAGGAGCCAGATGAAGCATTCATTCTCAGTAGGACGCAGAGGAGTGTTACAAAAACAAAACAAAACAAAACAGTTAAACAGGACCGGCTACACCCTGCCTTCCCTACAAGTTTTCCATGACTATTAAGTGGAGGGGAAGAAGGATAGTTTTTTCTGATGAAAGAAAAGATGTTATCGTTTCTGTAACACTTTCACGAGAAAGCAAAGTGGATCCCTGCACTCTTTGCTCTGGGAAAAGGGCCATTATACATCTTAACAATACCCTTCAAAAGATTGAGATGTTTGTGAGAGGTTAAAGTCATTTTTTTTGTTTGTTTTGTTTTTAAATTTTTATTGTGCTTTAAGTGAAAGTTTACAAATCAAGTCAGTCTCTCACAAAAAAATTTAT
The DNA here is from genome assembly GCF_024166365.1 of Elephas maximus indicus. NCBI lineage: Eukaryota > Metazoa > Chordata > Mammalia > Proboscidea > Elephantidae > Elephas > Elephas maximus. The sequence continues at coordinate 13,721,567 of NC_064826.1, forward strand.
GTATACCTTGCTATATACTCCTAACTGCTCTCCCCGGATAAGACAGCCTGTTCCTTCTCTCCACTCTCTCTTTTCGTGTCCATTCTGCCAGCATCTGACCTCTCTGCCCTCTCATCTCCCATCCGGACAGAAGCTGCCCACATAGTCTCAAGTATCTACTTGATCCAAGAAGTTCATCCTTCACCAGCATTTTTTTCTATCCCACTGTCCAGTCCAATCCCTGTCTGAAGAGCTGGCTTTGGGAATGACTCATGTCTTGGGCTAATGGAAGGTCTGGGGGCCACGACCACCGGGGTCCTTCTAGTCTCAGTCAGACCACTAAGTCTGGTCCTTTTACGAGATTTTGGGGTCTGCATCCCACTGCTGCTCTCCTGATCTCTCAGGGGTTCTCTGTTGTGTCCCCTGTCAGGGCAGCCATCGGTTGTAGACGGGCACCATTTAGTTCTTCTGGTCTCAGGCTGATGTAGTCTCTGGTTTATGTGGCCCTTTCTGTCTCTTGGGCTCATAATTACCTTGTGTTCTTTGTGTTCATTCTCCTTTGATCCAGGTGGGTTGAGACCAACTGATAGATCTTAGATGGCTGCTTGCTAGTGTTTAAGACCCCAGACACCACTCTCCAAAGTGGGATGTAGAATGTTTTCTTAATAGATTTTATTATGCCAATTGACTTAGATGTCCCCCGAAACCATGGTCCCCAAACCCCAGCCCCTGCTATGCTGGCCTTCGAAGCATTCAGTTTATTCAGGAAACTTCTTCACTTTTGGTTTAGTCCAGAGTTAAAGTCATTTTTAAAACGCACTCTCACTGCAACTCATTACCAGGAGCAACACTGCGCCAGCACGTCTGAGCACTGTGAAGAAGAAACTAAGGTCCAGAGGGGTTGAGTGACTAACTCAAGACCACACAGCCACTGAAGCAGGCAGAGAATTCTTATCTCCTATTGCCAAAGGAGTCCTAGTGGCACGGTGATTAAGAAGTTGGCTGCTAACAAAAAAGTTCGGCAGTTTGAATCCACTAGCCCCTCCTTGGAAACTCTATGGGGCAGTTCTACTCAGTCCTATGGTGTCGCTATGAGTCAGAATCAACTTGATGGTAATGGGTTTGGTATTTTTATAAGCCAAACCAGCTTCCTTCCAACTATGCCAAGCTATTCCCTTACACAGCGAGAGACGTTGTGTTGTTAGGTGCCATTGAATCAGTTCCAACTCGTAGCCACCCTTTGCACAATAGAACGAAACCCAGTCCTGCACCATCCACACAATTGTTATGCATGAAACCATTGTTGCAGCCGCTGTGTCAATCCATCCTTTTGAGGGGCTTCTTCTTTTTCACTGACGCTCTACTTTACCAACCATTATGCCCTTCTCTAGGGACTGATCCTTCCTGACATGTGCAAAGTAAGTGAGATACGGTCTCACCACCCTTGCTTCCAAGGACCATTCTGGTTGCACTTCTTGCAAGACAGATTTGTTCATTCTTTTGGCTGTCCATGGTATATTTAATATTCTTCACCAACACCACGATTCAAAGGCATCAATTCTTGCATCTTCCTAATTCATTATCCAGCTTTCACATGCACGTGAGGTGACTGAAAACACCACAGCTTGGGTCAGGCACACCTTAGACCTCAAGGTGACATCTTTGCTTTTTAACACTTTAAAGAGATCTCTTGTAGCCAATTTGCCCAATGCAATGCATCGTTTGATTTCTTGACTGCTGCTTCTATGGGTATGGATTGTGGATCCAAGTAAAATGAAATCCTTGACAACCTCAATCTCTTCTCCGTTTATCATGATGTTGCATATTGGTCCAGTTGTCAGGATTTTTGTTTTCTTTATGTTGAGGTGTAATCCATACTGAAGGCTGTGGTCTTTGATCTTCATCAGTAAGTGCTTCAAGTCCTCTTCCCTTTCAGCAAGCAAGGCTGTGTCATCTGCATAACGCAGGTTGTTAATGAGTCTTGCACCAATCCTGATGCCCCATTCTTCTTCCTATAGTCCAGCTTCTTGGCTTATTTGCTCAGCATACAGATTGAATAGGTATGGTGAAAGGATACAACTCTGACGCACAGCTTTCCTGACTTTAAACCATGCAGTATCCTCTTGTCCTCTTCAAACAACTGCCTCTTGATCCATGTACAGATTCCTCGTTAGCACGATTAAATGTTCCGGAATTCCCATTCTTCACAACGTTATCAATAATTTGTTTTGATCCACACAGTTGAATGTCTTTGCATAATCAATAAAACACAGGTAAACATCTTTCTGGTATTCTCTGCTTTTAGCCAGGATCCATCTGACATCAGCAATGATACCCGATTCCACGTCCTCTTTTAAATCCAGCCTGAATTTCTGGCAGCTCCCTATCGATATACTGTTGCAGCTGCTTTTGAATGACCTTCAGCAAAATTTTGCTTGCATGTGAGATTAATGATATTGTTTGATAATTTCTGCACTCTGGCTCGCCTTTCTTGAGAATAGGCATAAATATGGATTTCTTCAAGTCAGTTGGCCAGACAGCTGTCTTCCAAATTTCTTGGCATAGATGAGTGAGCACTTACAGGTCTGCATCTGTTTGTTGAAACATCTCAATTGGTAGTCCATCAATTCCCAGAGTGCGAGAGGTAGGATAACCAAAAGCAAACCATTTGCCATGCGGTCAGTTCTGACTCGTAGCAACCGCATGTGTGTCGGAGTAGAACTGTGCTCTGCAGGGTTTACAACGGCTGCAACCTTCCGAAGTAGCTCGCCAGGCCTTTCTCTTGAGGTTCCTCTGGATGGACTTTAACCTCCAACCTTTCAGTTAAAACCAAAAAAAACCCAAAACAAACGAACCTTTTGTCTTCAACTCGATTCTGACTCATAGCGACCCTACAGGACAGAGTAAAACTGTCCCATAGAGTTTCCAAGGAGCACCTGGTGAATTCAAACTGCTGACCTTTTGGTTAGCAGACGCAGCTCTTAACCACTATACCCCTAGGGTTTCCGCTTTTCCTGTGGCAGCCAAGAATTGATCATTTACAGCACTCAGGGGCTCTGTGCCCACACAGCACCCACTTTATAGCACCTCTTGTGCTGACATGCACTGATTGGCTTCTGTCTTCTTCCTCAGTCCTTCACTGTGAGCTCCTGAAAGCAGGGGCCATTTCTCTTTCATCCCCAACACCTTAAGCAGGAGCTGGCATCTAGAAGGTACCCAATGAATGATTGCTGCATCAAACTGATGGTATTTACTCCTTCTGACTCCCTGAGTTAGAAGTACTCAAGCTAGAGTGACCATTTCAGGGAGTCAGAGCTATGATGCTCCTGGAGACTCCTTGAACATACCCTGAAAGGCAGCCCTGACGTACCCACCCCTGACCAGCAAGTCAGAGACAGGTATGTGGCACTCTGGCACTGATGGTTTATTACTTGCAAACAGGGGCGGATTAACCAGTAGGCACGGTATACACCAGCTTGCACTGAGCAAAGTACTGGCGAGTTTAGGTATATTTACTTGCTAATCTGTCGTCAGCAATTTCACATGGGTTTGACCATATCTTTGATGTGGTGGGGGACAGGTAAAATTGTTCACTGCGGGTTGGTGGGAAGGCACAATTGGGCCCATACATACCTTGTTTGTTGGGTTATCCAGCCCTGCTTGGAAAATGTTCTCTCTGGAGTCTCCTCTAATGTGAACATAATTAAAGCTTCTGAATATGATCTCTTCCACTGTGCCTGGTGCTAGTCCCTGCTCGTGGTTCAGATAAAGACAAAACTGATAAATGTGAATATGTCTGAAGTTAAAGCAGGCAGAAGATAATGGAAAAGGCTGATTGGAAAATCCTTATCAACCAAAGAGGGCTCTGAGATACACAGAGCTTGAGGGCTTCATGAGGACCTAGCTTCCAAAGTCAAGAAGTAGGGCTGCAGCTGCTGCAAACTCTACGGGCCGACCTCTCCTCAGACACAAGCAAGTCAACAGGGCCCCTGTGGCCCAACTCCAGGGGGAAAAATTGTTATTGTTGTTGTTGTTAGCTGCCACGGAGTTGGCCCTGACTCATGGTGACACCATGCACAACAGAATGAGGTGCTGCCCAGTCCTGTGCCATCTCCACGATCAGTTGTGGATGGAACCATTGTGATCCATGCGATTTTCCTTGGCTGATTTTCTGAAGTAGATTGCCAGGTCTTTCTTCCTATTCAGTCTTAGTCTGGAAGCTCCAATGAAATGTATTCAGCATCATAGCAACACACAAGCCTCCAATGACAGATAGGTGGCGGGTGCACATGAGGCGCATTGGCTGGAATTGAACCTGGGGTCTCCTGTCTGGAAGGCAAGGATTCTACCACTGAGCCACGACTGCCCCCGGGGGAATAATAATCTATAGGAATCTATGTGCAACTCAGCCGCCCCAAAACTGCCTGTGCTTAGGAAAATTCACAGCCCAGGTAGCAAAAGGTTACTTTCATTATTAATAAGCTTCATCCAATCAAAATCAAGAATGGTTACTCACAGACCTCAGCCCTCTATTCAGATCATATCACCAGTTCCTGAGAATTCCTGAAGTCCACGCTTCTCTCATCCCCAAGGTCTACCCACTCAGCTGGAATGATGGAGATTGTTTAAACCACTCAAAAATCACAGTGGGCCAAAATATCATATGCTGATGCAAATGCTAATGTGTTATAGTTATCCTTTCCTGTCGTTGTTACCTCACTGTGATGAAACAAGGCTTGACCTTCAACACCCATCCCATTGCTGCCATGACAGAGGATGGCTGAATTTTTAGTCTATCAGTCCATTCTTAAAACAAACCATCATCACTTTCCATTTGTCCAAAGGTTCCTCCCAAGGAGGTGTGGTGAGGTGATAAAGGCTACTGACTAGGAGCTGAATGATCTGGGTTCAAATCTCAGATTCACTAGTTAGAAGCCCTGACACCTTTGGCTAGTAGCCAAGTGTATGGTATGGATTGAATTGTGTCTCCCAAAAACATGTGTTGAAGTTCTAACGTGTACCTGTAAGTATGACTTGTCTGGAAATAGGTGTTTTGTTATGGTAATGGAGTCATACAGGGTTGGATGGGTCCTAAACCTAATCACTTCTAAGTGGTATCTTATAAAATGATCAGAATAGACACACACACAGGGGAACAAAGATGCCATGCAAGGGCCCGTCTACAAGCAAAGAAACCCCAAGGATTGGCAGCAGAGACCAGAAACTAGGAGAGAGGACCACAGAAGGGATCAACTTGGTCAACATCCTGATTTGGACTTTTAGCTTCCAGAACTGTGAGAAAATAAATTCCTGTTTTTTAAAGCCACCACTTGTGGTATTTTTTTTTTTTTACAGCAGCACTGGATAACTAAGACACAATGCTTCAGTAGTCTCAGTCATAAAACGTAGATGTTAGTATCTGTCTCACAAATTTATTACAGAGGATTAAATATGGATACCATGGAGACCAGCACCTAACAAGTACATATCAATATTATTCCCGTGTCTGAGATTTGGGATGAGATTGGCTTGACCAGAATTACAACCTAGGACAGCAGCCTCTGTTCACCACTCTTTAGCTCCCGACATGTGTAAGGTCCTTCCTTGTCTCTCTTCTTTTTCGAGCCTGTAATTTATATCATTCTAGAGAATGCCCTTGTTTCTTTTTCTCCATCGGTTAAATTTACTTAAGATTGAGATTATTGTTTTTCTATCTGTTGCTAAAAATGTCCCTAGCATCCTTCTGTAGATCTGATCTGGGACTGTGGACACTTTTTGCTGTATGATTTCTAGCTCATTCCCTCTGTTCCAGTTTTTTTTTTTTTTTTTTCCTTGCCTTCTTTCTTCAGTTATAGTGTGCCCACACCTAGCCCGTTCACAGGTTTTTCTATTTCTCCCACAGTCAGGAAATTATTTTTCCCTTTATAATTATTTATTCATGCTTTTGAAATATAGAACTACCTTTTAAAAAACCACTGTTACTATACTTTAAAGTTTCTTGGTACTATACATTTATATTTTAACAGAGGCCTCCAGGTAGTTCCCATATTTCAAATCTCATTTTTAGGACATGAGCTATTTTTCCAAACTGAAAATAGGAAGATAAAATTTGATGAAGTCAAATACTTCAATAAAGAAACTGAGCAGAATACTGCAAGATAAGAATAGGAAGAAGGGAATTGCACATTAAATTCCCTCTAAGATGTGGCAGTATAAAAGCGCCATGGACATCAATACATTAAACATGTCAACAGACATGACTTCCAAGGCCCACACTGACTCTGAGAGTCTGTGTTTCTCTCACCAGCAGATTCCTGGATGTCATTTCCTGCTTAGTTGTAACTTGAAGTAGCAAGTTCCTTTGGGTGGAGAAGATGCAATTTTGAAAGAGCACACTGTTTCCAGGAGCTTTGCAAGTCAACTTGGGTAGATCATGGTTCTCACTATTATGTAATTATCCTCCGTTTTGTGATCTGATGTAAGGGGAGTTTCCTTGGGTGTATGGCCTACATCCAATATATATGCATGTTGTGGCAAAGCTCTCTCTGTCTCTCTCTCTGTCTTGATCCTGCATTTGACTTGTCATCATCTGATCTCCAGTTCTTGGGACATGAGCCAGCAGTCCTGCTGCCTGACCCACAGATTTGAGGATTCACCAACTCCCGGAGCCCCGTGAGCCAGCAGCCTGCTGTCTGACCTGCCAATTTTGGGTTTGCCAGCCCCTGCAACCGCATGAGTCAGGAGAAGCCTCCAGCCTGATATCTGTCCCACAGATTTGGGACTTGCCAGCCTCTACAACTGCAAGTGCCATTTCCTTGAAATAAATTTCTATGTATATTTACCTATATATGTTTCAGTGGTTTTGCCCCTCTAAAAAACCCAGCCTAAGACAAAGAGCAATGAGCTACTCTGTATCACCTACAAATGAGTCATCAGAAAAGTTCTATAGTTCCCAGAATGCCCAGGTCTGTGGTCTAAAAATGCCCAAAAGAACTTTCTTCTCTTGCAGCTTCCTGTCATTTGAACTTTTACCCACCTGTTTCCCACCAGTGTTTTTCAAGGCTTCACAATGAGTCAGACACACTTCATCTCCTAATGCACACATCCCCACCGCCATGTCCTGGTATACCACCATATGATGGGCAAGGCTGGAGGTGATGGGGACTGCCTGGGAGAACAGGAATCTGAACACGTGCTCCAAAACCGATAATCATGCCCTGTAGTCCATTTGGAAGTGTGTTCATACTCAACAAATACTTATACCATACTCAACCAGATTCAACTGATACTCATCCATACTCAGACCATACTCATACCATACCCAACCACACTCAACTAATACTCAACCAGACAACCAACACGCAATCATGCTCAGAACATACTCAACTTTATCCACTCTCCCCCAACCTCTACCACTCACCACCTTGCAGGGATCTTTCTAATTTTGCCACAGACAAGAATTAACCTAGGACCCTTGGTTAATCACCCAGCTCCATCAACAAATGCTTCCATTTATACCACTTTATATTTCAACTAATAGTTATTTTTGTGAGTGTTTGTGTTTTGAAACCAAACCACAAATATTTTTTTTTCTTATTCCCTCTAACCATCAAACATGTATTGAGCTCATTCTGTGGGCAAGGCGCTATAAATAGAGACTGGGGACTTGAAAATGAGTAAGATGCAGACAGTGCTCTCCCAGAGTTTATATTCTAGTGGAGGAGTTAGGAGGTGTGCATAAAAATGATTGAACAACCACAAATGAGAGCACATAAGTGCGAAGTGATGCCAGCAACAGCTCTTAGAGGAAAGCTGAGGAAGTGAAATCACCCAGGCCCTGGTGATTCTTCATGTCCATGGTGATACTTGAGTTCAACTTTTTAGAAGGAGTTCTGGATGGGTAGTAAGGAAGGTTAGCGCCTTCGAGGGGAAAGGGAGATTGGCAAGAGCCAAGGTATATGATAATCTAGGATTGAAACCTGACGTCAAACTTGAAAATAATTATAAGAAAATACAAATGTGGGATGTTGAATGTTATATTGTGTTAGAACAGCAATGAATAGAAATGAAGCAAAAAGTCCTTGTTAAGTAAATTAATCTTTACATTTACGGATTAACAGACTGAATTGCCCTAGGTTGCTGATGGGATGATCAAAGCTATGAAGAAGCAGGGGAGATCCTTGAAATCATAGGACAGAGTGGAATATGGACACTTTATAAAAGGAGAATGAGTAACTAAGGATAGACTTTTACAGGTAAATTTGTTTCCCTTTGCTGCTCTAACAAATTGCCATGGATGGCTTAAAACAACATAAATTTATTAGCCTAGAGATCTGGAGGTCAGAACTCTGAAATGGATCTCACTGGCCTACAACTGAGGTGTAAGCAGAGTTTCATGCTTCTGGAGGCTCTAGGGCAGAATTTGTTTCCTCGCCTTTTCCAGCTTCTGGTGGCCACCTGCCTTCCTTGGATTGTAGCTCCATTCTCCATCTTCAGAGGCAAATGGCAGGTCAAGTCTTTCTCGCATCACATCACTGTGACACTCTTCTACTCTACGTTGGGATTGGGTTCACCCAGAGAATCCCGGATAATCTCCCTATTTAAGGTCAGATGATTAAAAGCAGTTGCCATGGAGCCAACCCACTCATGGTGACCCCATGTGTGTCAGAGTAGAAATGTGCTCCATAGGGTTTTCAATGGCTGATTTTTCAGCAGTAGATCACCAGGCATTTATGAGGATGGTGCAGAACCTGGTAGTGTTTCATTCTGTTGTACATAGGGTTGCTATGAGTTGGAACCGACTTGATGGCACCGAACAGCAACAACAACAGATCACCAAGCTGTTCTTCCAAGGTGCCTCTGAGTGGACTCAAACTTCCAACCTTTTGGTTAGCAGCTAAGCGTATTAACCATTTGCACCACATAGATGATCAGTAACTTTAATCCCATCAGCTGCTTTAACTCCCCATTGTCATGCGAGATAACATATTTACTGGCTCTGAGGATCAGGACGTGGATATCTTTGAAGGTCATTATTCCGTCTACTATAAGAACCCCTTTTAAAAAGCATTAAGAGAAAAACGATGAATAAAAGCAGAAACCTGTTAAGTGGGGAGTGGAGGAATGAGAACCCACAAGGGTAGTTCAAGAAAAAAAAATTTTTTTTTTTTTTTTTCTGAGCTCAAGAGTCAGCTTAAATTAGGAATTGCCAATTCAAACGACTTTAGGATCCAGCTCCATAGAGGGACTGTCTCAGAAAACACATTATGTTCTAAATCAGGAACATCTTCAGTGGCCCCCACTGAGGGGGGGGGGCAGACTTATTGCCCTTTCCTGTCTCCATATTAATTGGGACAAAGCCCTTAAACAGAGATGGCTAAATCCACTCATCATCCAAGAAGGGCTCAAGCACTGCCTTCCCCCAGCTCTCCCTAGTCCCCAGGCAGAATCCATTTCTCTTCCTTGGATCACGCTCCCCTGTGCTCTCCTTCCCAAAAGTACTTATCATTCTGCAAAGTAATTTCCTGTTTTTGCTCCCGTCTTCCCTGCTGATGATGAGGTCCTTTTAAGGACAGGGTCTATGACTTATACATCTTTGTATTCCCAGCACCTGTCACAGTGGCTAGCATAAGGCAGGCTTTCAACACGTTTATTGAATGAGAACCCATGGGGTGAACTGAGGGGATTCTGAACTGCCTCTAATATTGAGGGAAGGTGAGAGGGTGGTATTTTGGGAATGAAACTACATGGCAGCAGCTTAAAAATGAGAATAAATCACACTAAATCTCTAAGTCCTGAGGACACATTTGAGAGAGGGAGACAGGAAACTGATAGGAACTAAGAAATGAAGAAAGTTTTTATCTGATAGGCTGCAGACTGAAAAACAAGGTCAAAACTCTTCCAAGAAAGTTTACCTGCTATGACTTTATATATTTGGAACCACACTTAGCATACAAATAAATGCTGCAAAAAAAAAAAAAACACAAAAAAAAAACCCTCCAGTTCTAGAAAGAGGAGTAAGATGTTACATAATTTTTAAGCAGTCATAACTTTCAGTTAGTTGATGACATATGTAGAGAAATGTTCTCCAGACAATTTTTTTCCATAATATTTTGTGGAAAATTTTAGCAGTAGCTGCTTAAGAAAGAACAAATTTCAAAATTATTTTCATCTTCTTCGGAAATACAATATTGATTTCGAAGTTTCATGAATTCCAAGTTGAATTTGAGTGGGAAGGGGAAATAAAACTCAGAGCTGGCTCTCTGTAGGAAGAAGAAATGGAAGAGAAGAGTCACGTAAAGAGAGGGATTGTCAAAAGATTATAGCAGAATGAAAGGTTTTAAAAGTTGCCTTCCCTCAAATGACCCTTCACCAAAATCCTTCTGGCTCCACACCCTTCAAGCCCATGGTTATTCTATTCTATATGTTAAAAAAAAAGATCCAGACCAGTTGCCAAAGTCAATTCCAACTCACGGCGACCTAATATGTGCCAGAGTATAACTGTGCTCCACAGAGTTACCACTGGCTGATTTTTTGGAAATAGGTTGCCAGGCCTTTCTTCTATGGTGCCCTTCAGTAGACTTAAACTGCCATTCTTTTGGCTAGTAGCCATGCACTTAACCATTTTCACCACCCAGGGACTCTACATGTTGTTGTTGTATGCTGTCAAGTCGATTCCAACTCATAGTGAACCCACATGACAGAGTAGAATTGCCTCATAGGATTTCCTAGGCTGTAAATCTTTACAAGAGCAAATCACCAGGTCTTTTCTCCTGCAGAGCCACTGGTGGGTTCAAAAGTCCAACCATTGTGCACCAATGCTTCCTTTCTTATACATACTATTCATTACAAAGAGGAAAAACAAGTTAGTTAAATAAGCCTAAAGTTCAACCCTTATAAAGACAGATACAATAATTTGGCAATATTGTTCTTTCTCAGTAAAGTTTGTTTTAATTTTTTGTTAAAAGTAACTTTATTTCTGATTTCCCTTTTACAGGCCAAAGAAGCTACGTGGGGAATCAATAGGTCTCATTTTTCTCCTTCAACCTGTCCTGCTGTATCATGAACAAGTCATTCAGGAAGAGTAAGTGAACAGGAGGACCGGAAAGGCAGAGGCAAAACAGGTGGGGCTTCCATAAGCAGACAGGTGGCGATGAAAAAGGTGTGTAGAACAGGGAAAAGAAAAGGATATCAAAGATGGCATCCGAGAAATTCCAGCATTTTAAGGGCAGGCAAAGAAAGAGAAGTCCATTAAAGCAATTGATAAGGGTAAGTCGAACAGGTGGGAAGAGGATTTTGAGAGTGGAGTCAAGGAAACCAGAGAGAAGAAAGTGTCAAGGAGCCAGCCAACAACGCACCAAATTCTGCAAAGAAAAAACGTGGTAGGTAAAGTAAGTGAGACAAGGCCTAAGATATTTCCATTGTCCATAGCACCAAAATAAGAATGAGCCCCTATAAATACTAGAATCTCCCTCAGCAAAGTTTAGTTAGTGTTCTCTCAGTCTCTATCCTTGCCCCAAACACCAAAATGCAAACACACACACACGCACACACAAACACTACTGCTGACGCTTCAGTAAAAATACACTGGCATCAGTTTGGATAAACGTTCAAAGAGCTACAAAGAAAAGACAACAAATGCAACTCTTCTTGCTGTTGCTGTTTTCATCTTCATAAAGGTCAGTGGACCAACTGGCTCCATTGATTTGGAAAGAGAAGCAACTCAAGCATTTAACCACAAAGGTGAAGGCATGGCTAACTGACAGAGCCCTGACATATTTAGAGCTAGACCAAAGGTTCAGCCAGCTAATCACAGGTGAGCTGTTAAGCTTAGTCAGGTAAGTCTCATGAACTTCAAATTGTCTCAGAATATGACTTCCACTAAGTTTGAAGATCTAAGGCTATGGATTGGAAGTACTGTGCTAGGGGGAAAAAAAGAATAACGGGGAAGAGAAAATGAATCACTATTTGTAAAGCATTTTATATTCAATACCATATAAGCAAATAGTCCCAGGAGTTATATTTCCAGAGCCCTACCAGACTGTCTTGTTAAGACAGGCATGACAACGGCAACAGAACCAAGAATCTTACAGGAAGAGCTCTAAATCACAGTCAGGTTTCCATGTATATAAACAAATCTGAGGAGCCCTGGGGGTGCAGTGGTTAAGAGCTACAGCTGCTAACCAAAAGGTCAGCAGTTCAAATCCACCAGCTCCTTGGAAACCCTATGGGGCAGTTCTACTCTGTCCTGTAGGGTTGCTATGGGTTGGATTCGACTCGATGGCAACAGGTTTGTTTTGTTTTTTTCTTAAACAAATCTGAATCGTTGATGAAATTGTATAGATGGCTGCACAGTAAAAAAAAAAAAAAAATCTTAGTTTGGGTTCTCTAGAGGAGCAAAACCAGTGAGACATACACATATAGAGAAAGAGAGTGACAGATTTACTTCAAGAGTTTGGCTACCACAATTGCGGGGCTGGCAGGTCCAAGCTCTGTAGGTCAGGCGACAGGCTGGAGACTTCTGCAGGCTTATATCCCAGATCTTGTAGGTCAGGAGGCAAGCTGGAGATTGGAAAGAGATGGAGAGGTGCGCCGGAGCTGGCTGGTACTTACTCACCGGAGCCTACTGTGCAAATCTCTTCCCAACTCTGTGTTCAGGGACATCGTGTTGGCAGTTTGAAATCAGCCACCACGAGAGTAGTTATACCATGGAAATTGGCAAGCATTACAAATCAAGGCTATTTTTTGGTTTTTCAGTGAGCTGGTTATTAAATATTGACCAGTACATCATTGGGTCTATTTCACTGTTCAAACAAACGTGGTCAATTTCATGTGACAATAAATGTAAAATAAATATAGGACTTGAATATAATATAATGTACGGTCAACACAATGATCTAAGTAAGTCACAATGCACAGGACATGTTTTTCTTATCCAGAGTTTATGTTCATCTGACATTTGTACTATTTAAGGAAAAAAAAAAAAGCTTTTGTATTTGTTCTCAGCTCTCATTTACTGTGATGCTTATTTCTAGGTGTTATACCACTTTATCTTCTCTTCTGAACAGAAAAGCTTAGGGATTATCAGTAGATGCATTTTGTGATGTGATAGAAAAAGCTCAACTGGGCCACAGAAGACTGGGGTTCTAGTCATGAATGTGCAGCTTCTTAGGTGTAGCATTTGAGAAGGTCCCTTGGTCTTTCTGGTCCACAGTCTTTTCTTCAGTGAAATGAATTACTAACATATTTGAACCATGTTCTACGTTGGAAGATTATGGATTTTTTTTTCCCCAAGGGATCCAAAAATAATTGTCTTAAGTACCATTCTTTAAGTAAGCTGTAAATGCTTTAAAAACTGTAATAAAAAAAGCCTTGCACACTCAAATGTGTCATATGCCAAATTCTAATGTTAGAGACTACCAACTCATTAACTTGTTCTGTCAGCTGAACTTGTTTTTAGCAAACCTTAGAATAAGTCTCCCTCTGCCATAGCTATGCATAAATCTAAACTTAGATGAATCTTGGATGAGGATGATTATAGCTTTGCACTGTTTTTGCTTTGTTTTGCTTTGTTTTAATGTAAAACTCAAGCCAGCTCTTGAACCTTTACAACCATCAAGAGAATATGCCTGGGCTAGCCAGCTGGAGCATGAAACACATGCAGCAGGGCAGAGCCAGCCCAGTGTCCCAGCCAAGCCATCCTAGATCAGCCAACAGCCAGTCAACCTCCAGAGATGTGAGCAGCCCAGCCAAGTTCCACAGAGCCACCCAGCCAATCTTCAGCTGACCATAAATTCATGACCTATTCCAGCAGAAACCAGCCTTCCCCAGCCCAAATCAGCCAACACCACAGAATCTTGAGCTACATGAATGCTTATTGTTGTAAAAATTGCTCTTTCAAAACCTCAAGCTTGTAAATTCAGCGCTTATAAAATGTCTGCACTGCCCTAGAGAAGAAAGACCCACTGTTAACATTTTTTTTTTCTCCTTTTCCTTTCTCAGCAGGTGTTAGGGGAATCCACAGACAGATGATTAGTTACAAACCCATCTTTCCACTTTGTCATCCTCCCATTTTCCCACTTAGCCATCCTAATCCTATATTCTAAATGAATAACTCATCTAAAATTCCTTCCAATTACCTACCCTCCCGTCAAGAATTCCACAGGCACACTTTCTCATGATGTTATATAGAAATACATGCCACAGGGTCACTTTACTGAGGAACCAAGGCCTTTTCAGTTCTGGACCCTTTTGTTTGGGCACAAAACAATTCTGTCTTGTACCAAATGATTTAAAGGTGGTAATTTCTAGGTTTGGTCCAATTTATTAGTTTAAATTTTACAGAACAAAAAAAATCAGATTCTCCAGCTTTTATATTCAAAGCCACTACGATCAAGCTCCAGAAAACGTCTTAGACACAAACCTCTATTAATCATCCCCTAACATCCTACTCTCCCCTTGTAAATTATGACCATTTTTCATTGTATGGATAGACCCATGTTTTTCTCCTCTGCTTCTTTGCTCATAACTTGCCCATGCCTGGGATGCATTTTGCACCATCATCACTAGCAAAGATCGGTAGTTAGAAATGGACATCATGTTTCGTAAAGGAGAGGCTCAGTGAAAATGAGGGGACCCTCAATGAGGTGGACTGACACAGCTGCTGTAACAGTGGACCAAACATACCAACCATCGTGGATATGACTCAGGAGTAGGCAATATTTCATTATTTTGTATGTAAGGTCACCATGAGTTGGAGCCAACTTGACAGCAACTAACAACAACTACCTTTTAAACTTCCTCTCAACCATCACACCCTGTTTCATCCTATCTCTCCCATGACAGAGCTCCTTAGAGAAATTCATCTCTTTCTTCCTTAATTCTATGGTAACATGATTTTGTATGTTTAGTTGGTTATTAGTCTTGTGTTACAGTGATTTTTGAATTTGTCAAATTCTGTCACAAAATTTTTAACTCTCAGAGGGGGAAGACCCTGTCATTTTCAATTTGGACCCTTCCCCATTTCCCTGTATTACAATGGCTCATACCAATCGCATGCTGTTGAGGCACCAGGCACTGTTCTAAGGGCGAGCTTGTGTCAACACATTAAATTCTCACGACAACCCTACAAGACACGCACAGTTATTGTCCTCATTTTAGGATGAGGAAATCTAGAGACAGAGAGGTTAAATAACCTGCCTGAGATCCCACAACTACTAAGGAGCTGGAGTTAAAACCCAGGTAGTCTGGCCCCTGAAACTCCACACCGACCTTCCACACCCTTTCCCTCTCCAAGGTCACATTGTAGACTTGGTATCCAGGAAACACCTCTCCAAGGTCACATTCAAACACCCCTGAACTGGAGTGAGGCTATTTAAATCTTAAATTAGTAGTTTGGGTGCCGCTCTTCGAACCAACAGTTCCAGATGGTAGCAGTTGAACACAGCTCTCCAAGTCACAATGACCTCAAACTCTTGATGAAAACAAGAGAATGGTGTTAAAACTACAAAGTGACTATCAATCTGATTTCCATATATAGTAAAACCTGTGGAAGGCAGAAACCTGTCAGACAGGGAAAACTCAAATATTTTCCACTAATAGACAGCAACAGAAAAGTGGTAAGACTGCACCCTGTCAAAGGCGGAAAACTTACAAGACCCAGAAAAACAAAGCAGACCCGTCGAGTTCCGGCTCTCACAGGTGGTTGTCTTGATATGCAACAAAGAAGTAAATAAGATATCTGAATACAAAAGATTTCCAATTTCTTAATTTCTTTCATATTTGAAGGAGCTTGGCTTTCTTACATATTTTGGTTTAGCCCTTTACATAAAGTGCCTTATGAACAAGGAACCTATCCCTCACAATCCTAGTATGTGTATATGTATGTGTGCAATTTATATATACATATATATATATATACACACATATGGAAACCCTGGAGGCATGGTGATTAACAGCTATGGCTGCTAACCAAAAGGTCAGCAGTTCAAATCCACCAGGCACTCTTTGGAAACTCTATGGGGCAGTTCTACTCTGTCCTATAGGGTCGCTATGAGTCGAAATCGACTCGATGGCAACAGGTTTGTTTTTTTTGTTTATATATATATACACACATATATATACTGCTAGAAAAGATATCATGTCTGGTAAAGTAGAGGACCAATGCAAACGAAGGAAGCCCTCAATGAGATGGATGAGACAACAGCCACAACAACGAATTCAAACATAACAGACCTTGAAGATGGCACAGAACCAGTTCAGTGTTTCTTTCATAGGGTCACCCTGAGTTGCAGCCAACTCGACCACAACTAAAAACAACATTTACATAGAGAGAGAGAGAAATAGTGGGTCCTGGTAGCACAGTGGTTAAAGTACTCAGCTGCTAACCAGAAGCTGGGCTTTTTGAACCTATCAGCTATTCCTCAAGAGAAAGATTTAGTAGTATGCTTCCATAAAAATTACAGCCTTAGAAACTCTATGGGGCAGTTCTACTATGTCCTGTAGGATCACTATGAGCCAAAATCAACTCAACGGTAATAGGTTTGGTTTAAGGTTTTATATACACACAAACACACACATATATATATAATTCAAAAACTGTTGCAGCAGTATTTTAACAGGGAACTGCCCGAAATTCAAGCCAAATGCAGAAGAGAACTTGAAATGAGGGATATCAGATGGATCTTAGCTGAAAGCAGAGAATACCAGAAAGATGTTTACCTGTGTTTCATTGACTATGCAAAGGCATTTGACTGTGTGGATCATAACAAACTATGGATAACATTGGGAAGAATGGGAATTCCAGAACAGTTAATTTTGCTCATGAGGAACCTGTACATAGATCAAGAGGCAGTTGTTCGAACAGAACAAGGGTATACTAAAATCAGGAAAGGTGTGTGTCAGGGTTGTATGTTTTTACTGTACCTATTCAATCTTTTTTTTATTATTCAATCTGTATGCTGAGCAAATACTCTGAAAAGGTGGACTACAGGAGGAAGAATGAGTCATCAGGATTGGAGGAAAACTAATTAACAACCTGCGACATGCAGATGACACAACCTTGCTTGCTGAAAGTGAAGACGACTTGAAGCACTTACTGATGAAGATCAAAGACCACAGCCTTCAGTATGGATTACACCTCAACATAAAGAAAACAAAAATCCTCACAACTGGACCAATGAGCAACATCATGATAAATGGAGAAAAGATTGAAATTGTCAAGGATTTCATTTTACTTGGATCCACAATCAATGCCCATGGAAGCAGCAGCCAAGAAATCAAACGCATTGGGCAAATCTGCTACGAAAGAACTCTTTAAAGTGTTGAAAAGCAAAGATGTCTCTTTGAGGGCTAAGGTGTGCCTGACCCAAGCCATGGTGTTTTCAATCACTTCGCATGCATGCGAAAGCTGGACAATGAGGAAGGAAGGCCGAAGAAGGACAGACGCCTTTGAAGTATGGTGTTGGCAAAGAATGTTGAATACACCATGGACTGCCAGAAGAAAGAACAAGTCTTGGAAGAAGTACAGCCAGAATGCTCCTTAGAAGACAGGAGGGAGAGGTATCCTTTCATGTATTTTGGACATGTTATCAGGAGGGATCAGTCTCTGGAGAAGGATATCATGCTTGGTAAAGTAGAGGGTCATCGAAAAAGAGGAAGACCCTCAACAAGATGGATTGACACAGTGGCTGCCACAATGACTTCAAACATAGCAAGGATTGTGAGGATGGTGCAGGACTGGGCAGGGTTTTGTTCTGTTGAATATAGCGTTGCTATGAGTCAGAACCAGCTCAATGGCACCTAACAAAACACCAACAACATACACACATGTACATATGCTAAAAATATTTAAATATAATTTTAACCATGAAAAGTTACCTGCTCTCTGCACATATTGGTTTTTTGTTCTGAAAGTTCAGTAGAATCCCAAGTACATATAGTGCTCAGAAAAAGTTGTGACACTAACATGTGAAACTTGCTTGGTTTACCCCAAATGTACTACTTAACTTTGATTTTGTTTTTGCATTCTTCTCCGTTTGTTCCCAGATTCTCCACTGCTGCTCACTTTCCTCATTTTCTCTTAAATTTTCTTTCTGCTTCACCTTACAATTTGCTTTCTGTGCCCCAAACAATCATCTCTGCTTTAAAGACTGTTAAGATCATTTTTAAAACATTCATGGGAAAAAAAGTATAATCTCTTTAATACTAAATAAGTTCTCTGACAACAGCCAGGCCTGGGGAAACATAATTAAGAAGTCAGCTAGAGGAGTGTCTAAGGAAATTAGTTTTCAATAGATGGAAGTAATTCATCAGTGAAACAAATAGTTGATGGAAGGAGGGAGGTTCCCCTGGTGATTAGAAAAGAACAATTAAGGTGGGACTCGGAATGCTGACCTGTGCTCACGCTGGGGTGATAATCTCTCCTTTCTGGCCTTTCAGGAGCTAAACGGAGCAGAAAGCAATCTTTTCATGATTCAAATAAATACAGGGTAAGCATACTGAATAGAGGAAGCAAGGCTTTCGGTTAAAGGAAAACTGTAGAAGCTGTGACATCTAGAAGGGGTTACTAAGGAGCTCAGAGCCATAGATAAGCTGAAACAAGCCAGGGGATATTGGGATGTTGGGGGTACATTGGTAAACTCAAATACAGATACAGAACCAGGGCTAGTTGGGGCAGATTTTATAAACAGTGGAAAAAAAAAAAGACGTTGCCATTGAGTCAATTCCAACTTATAGCAACCCTATAGGACAGAGTAGAACTTCCCCACAGGGTTTCCAAGTAGTGGCTGGTGGATTCAAACTGCCAACCTTTTGGTTGATAGCCAAGCTGTTAACCACTGCATCACCACAGTGCCAATAAACAGTGAAGGATTAATAAAAGAAGTACTAACTTGTGCCAGGTGTATGTGTTTCTTTAAAAATTGTCTTAAGCTAGATCATCTTCGTGTAAATAAATTGTTGTTGTCATCAAGTTGGCTCTGACTCAGGGCAACCTTATGTGCATCAGAATGCAATGTTGCCTGGTCCGGAGCCATCTTCATGATCCTTGGTAGGTTTGAGTCCATTGCTGCAGCTACTGTGTCCATTTTTCCTCATTTTCACTGACTTTCTATCAACATGATGTCCTTTTCTAGTGGCTGGTCATTCCTGATGACACGTCCAAAGTAAGCAAGCTAAAGTCTCACCATCTTCAATTCTAAGTAATGTTCTGATCACATTTCTTCTAAGACTGATTTGTTTGTTCTTTTGGCAGTCCATGGTACATTCAACATTCTTTGCCAACACCACAGTTTGAAGACTTGATACATTTGTAAATAAATTTGTATTTTGATATTGAGTGAAATTGTGGGGTACAAATCGAGGTAACCATGCCTCTGAGACCCAACTGCTCAGCTTCCCACTCAAATACGGGGCCAATGCACTTTGTCTGGTGGTGATTCATCTGAGCCACAGGTGTACCCACTCTCTTCATTATCTTCCTCCCTGATTACTTTCTAGAATATGTCTTACTACTTATTATGTCTCCCTGCTCTCCAGTTCCCTCTCCCTGAAGGTTAACTTCTCAAGGGCAGGATTTTGCCTATTGCCTTCAGTGTTATATTCCCAGCACCTGGAACAGTGCCTGGAATGTAGTAGGTATTCAATAACTATTTGTTTGAATGAATGAACTCCAGGCATAGTATATACGATATTAAGAACATTCTTATGTATCTTACCTGTTGCAAATCCAAACACATAAAACAATGACATCATTCAACCTCAAGTTTCCAGTTCTCCATCACTGCTCTACGTCATCCTGGTCTCTACTTCCACCTTGAGTTTACTCATAGCCATTCTTAGACATTCTGTCACTCCAAACTCAGGTCATTTCTTCCTACTACTTCTCCCATGGCCAAAATTCATTTGAATAGCCTGGAATTCCAGTGGCTACGTATATAAATGAAGTTTCCCTGCAATCACAATAGAGAACATCTTCCCACTTCCTGTCCACCATCAATCAATCAAGAAGTATGTACAAAACATCAGTTAAGTGCTCACATTGTGGAAGATGCAGGGATACAGGGAGGAATGGATAACTGTCTTTATCTAGCTCAGAGCAGCGCGAGCAGCAAGGTTTATGTCTACCTGACAAAGTAATGTATGCTGAGCTCATATTCTGCCTGCAAATTATAATTCTAACAGTGATCCTCAGTTCAAGCCTTGAAAAGCTGTTGCTTTGTGATTTTGAAGTCTTTTCTTTCTTTCTCTTGTGTTTCATTTAAAAACTGGATTGCATGATGCTACGTTGCCTATTCATATCATGGTATACAATGACTACTAACTCCAAACACTCATCTTTATTGTGGAAACAGAATAGACCCTAATTTATCCTAACCATACTTCCAGTTGACAAGCCCATAAAGATGCAGAAAAAGACAAAACCTAACACAAGCCATCCAAACAATACCTGAAATACTTGGGGTTTTGTTGTTACTAGTTGCAGTTGAGTCAATTCCAACTCAAGACGACCCCATGTGTTACAGAGTAGAACTGCTCTATAGGGTTTTCTTAGATACAATCTTGATGAAAGAAGATTGCCAGGCCTTTCTTCTGTGGCACATTGGGATGGGTTTGAACCACCAACCTTTAGGCTAACAGTCAAACACAAACCACTTGTGCCACCTAGGGACCTTCAAAATACTACAGTAATGTCCACTACTTGCAATTTTGATGATGTTTAATTGAAAAATACTCCCTAGGGTTTAGGATTCAAAGTCTGCACTAAAAAGCACACTAGGCTGTACCTGTGCTGACCTCTTGGGATCTGTGCCCTAAGCCAGCAAGAGTCATTCCTCTAGCTTTTGTCCCTCCAAACCAAACCAAACCCACTGCTTTTGAGTCGACTCCGACTCATAGCAACTGTATTGGACAGAGTAGAACTGACCCATAGGGTTTCCAAAGCTGTAAATCTTCACAGAAGCAGACTGCCATATCTTTCTCCCACAGAGCAGCTGGTGGATTTGAACTGCCGACCTTTGGTTGGCAATCAAGTGCTTTAACCACTGTGCCACCAGGGATCCTTTTGTTTCTCCAGGTCCTGAAATTACTATGCAGAATCTAAAACACTGGCAAAGAAGATGAGTGTGGATACCTTATAGCCTTGAGTCTAATGACACAGCAAGGAAAGAATAGAGAAATGAAGAGAAAATAAACAGCCTTTGCAGAGGAGAATTATTGTAACATGTATACAGAACAGTGACATGCTCTTACTGACTTGCTGGCAGTCAGAGAACTTGACGATAGTGCAGAGAGTCCAAGTGAGTTCAGTAGGCTTGTACCAGGTAAAGTTTGCTGGATCCTAGAAACTGGAGTCCATTTCAGGTTAATATTTGGGAAAGGATATACTCAAGAACCAACATGGACCGTGAGAGGTGCTAAGGCATTCCAGAAACACTATTTACTGTCAAGCTTGAGTTCTCCTCACTTAACAACTAAGAAGGAGTGTCAAATTTGCCTTAATATAAGCAAAGTACTTATTTCAGAAAAATAAAATTTTAATCATTCACACTATGATAAAAGAGAAGGAAGAAAAAGGCAAGTTGCAGAAAAGCAGAACAAGCTGAAAATGAGCTAACTCAAATTAAAAAAGACTATGAAGGCACCTCAAATATAATCAAGACTTAGAATTTAAAAGGGGGGATTAAGGACAGAACAGATACTGCTGAAAGTAAGATCAGCAACATGGAGGACAAACTTGAGGAGGATTTCAAGAACTGCAATATGGTGCAAACAGTTCATGCGCTCAGCTGCTAACAAAAGGCTGCAAGTTTGAGCCTGCCCAGCCATGCCTCAGAAGAAAGGCCTGGTGATCTACTTCTGAAACATCAGCCATTGAAAACCCTACTGTGACACACACAGGGCCTCAACAGAAACTATTTAGACAGACAGACAGACAGACAGAGAGATAGATAGATATGGGTTTAAAGTAAAAATTACTGACCATGGGTGGCTTCTCTGAGCTCAGTCCACACAAAGCAAACGCCAAGAGATGGGTCACAACTAGAGAGCCCTGGTGGCGCTGTGGTTAAGCACTTGGCTGCTCACTGGCAGGTCAGTGGTTCAAACTCACCAGATGCCCGTTGGGAGAAAGATTTGGTGATCTGCTCCTATAAAGATTACAGCCTTGGAAACCCTATGGGGCAGCTCTACTCCATCCTATAGGGTTGCTATGAGTCGGAATCTTCTCAACAGCAGAAGGTTTTTTAATGAGTGAATCATAACTGATGATCAGATGATACCTCAGCAAGCTAGCCAGTTACAAACAGGCTGTGACGGTTCTTGTCTTAGTTTCCTACCTTAACAAAATACCACTTTTGGTAAAGAACAGAAGTGTATTTTCTCATAGTTCTGAAGGCTGGGAGCCCAAATTCAGAGAGTCACCAAGACCATGCTGTCTCTGTCTGCTCTCGGGGAAGGTCCTTCCTTGTCTCCTCTGGTTTCTGGTAGCCCTGTACGTTCCATGGCTTGTAGAAGCATCTTCAGTGGGGTCTGTCTTCCCCCGTGCGTCTTTGTCGCTATGCCTGATCTCTATTCTTAGAAGACACCTCAAATGGGATCAGGACTAGGACCTAGTGTAGTATAACTTAACAGATCATACCTTCAAAGAAACACCCTATTTCCCCAAACACAATCATGTTATCAGGTACATGGTTAGAACTTCAACATGTCTTGTTGGGGGACAAAATTCAACCATAGCAGTTATTCATCATTTATATCTTTTGAAGAATTACAAATGTTTTAAAGTATTTAATGGCAAATGTGTCAAGATATATATATCTGTCATACTTCATTCCATGAAATAGGAGGAGGAAACACATAAAATCATGTAGATGATGAGAGCATGTGACGGTTGAATCAAATTCTTGTTTTTTTTTTCTTTTTAAATAAAAAAGTTTAAAACATTGAAGAAATATTATAAAAGGGAAATAGACAATGTCCAGATATCCCAGGTAAATGACATCTTACTTATGTATCAAACTTTGTTCCTCTTAACAGAAGATAAACATCATTTTCAAGTGTAAATGTTAAATTTACAAAAAGCGATTAGAAATTAGGACACAAATAAAATATTATATAACTATAAAGAGGCAATATTCTAAAGGGTGCATTATCTGACCAAAAATAATGAGAAAACAAGTTAATAACATTATTAATAACAAGTTAATATCAAACAAGAAAAAGTGAACTCCACAAAACTAAAAATAAAAACTGTAAAACTTTTTAATAAAAAATAATTCAAAATTATAATAAAGGATTATTTATTTGGTAAAAATTAAATAGAGTTTATAAAAAACTTATGGGATATGGCCAATATTTTTCAAAGAAGAAATTAAGCGCCTTCAATTTAAAAGAGAAAGGAAGGAAGTAAAATGAATTAAGCATAAAGTTGAAAATCTCAGGGAAAGTATTTAAAGTACCGTAAAGAAATTAGAATGAAAGTAAATAAAAGCATAACAAAGTTAAGATATAGAAAATATTTAAACTGATAAATATTAGATCTGTCTATAGTTGTTAGTTGTTAATCGCAGTCAAGACCCCAGATGCTACTCACCGAGGTAGGATGTAGAACTTTTTTTTTTTATGAACTATGTTATGCCAGTTGACCTGGATCTCCCCCAAGACCGTGATCCCCAAGACTCAGCCCTGGTAACTCTGTCCCTCATGGTGTTTGGGTGTGTCTAGGAAGCTTCTATGACTTTGCCTTGGTCAAGTTGTGCTGATTTCTCCTATATTGTGTGCTGTCTTTCCCTCCACCAAAGTTAACACTTGTGTACTATCCAGTTAGTTTTTTCCGCTTTCCATCCCTCCCCTCCCCTGTAACCGTCAGAGATCGTTTTTTTCTGTATGTAAACCTTTTCTTGTGCTTTTTTAATAGTGGTCTCATACAATTTGTCCTTTTGTGATTAACTTAGTTCACTCAGCATAATGCCCTCCAGATTCATCCGTGTGAGATGTTTCAGATTCATCATTGCTCATTATCATTGCACAATATCCCATTGTGTGTATGGACCATAGTTTGTTTATTCATTCATCTGTTGATGGGCACTCAGGTGGTTTCCATCTTTTTGCTATTGTGAATAACGCTGCAATGAACATAAGTGTGCACATGTCTACTCATGTGACACTCTTGTTTCTCTAGGATCTATTCCCAGCAGCAGAATTCCTGGATCATATGGTATTTCTATTTCTAGCTTTTTAAGAAGGCATCATATCATTTTCCACAGTGGTTGTACCACTTTACATTCCCACTAGCAGTACGCTAGTGTTCCAATCTCCTGCAACATTTGTTATTTTCTGTTTTTTTCATTAGTGCCAGTAATGTCAGGGTGAGAAAAATCAAAAATTTGAATGCAACATAATCATTCATAAATCAGCAAAGTTATAAAAAGCTACGCTCGGAAAAAGCAATTTTGAAACCAGTTATACCGGTTGACTCTTTTAATCTTTCAAATATTCATAATCTATACTTATCAATTATTCTGAATCTCAGAGTTTAGGAAGTAAATGTCGTATTGAAACCAAACCCTATGTGTTACAGAGTATAGCTGCTTCGTAGGTTTTCTTGGCTGTAGTGTTTATGGAAGCAGATCCACAGGGTTTTCTTCCATGGAGCTTCTGGGTGGGTTTGAACTGCCAACCCTTATGTTAATAGTCAACTCAAACCATTTTCACCACCCAGGGGCTTTTTTGAAACCAAAACCTGATCAATAGCAAAGCAAAGAAAAACAGCGATGGGTCAATCTCACGGATGAATTCCAAGCGAAATGTACTAAGTAAAATTAGAAAAAAATAATATTCATAGTAAGTCATAATCATCCTGGATTTCGGGAAACTTAAGCCCCAGGGCACAAAAGTTCAAGTTTTCTGGAAACTCTGCTAAATAATCAGAAATGCAGTAGACATTTTATATGCAAAAAATTTACATTACGACATTAATTGCAAGAGTGAAAATTTTTCACTAAATGTCCAATGATAGGAAATGATTACAAACTATAGTAAAGCCACATGATAGAAATTATGCAGCTGTTAAAACATTAGGTGTTTGAAGAATTTAATGGCATGATCCTTCA
Organism: Elephas maximus indicus; assembly: GCF_024166365.1. Taxonomy (NCBI): domain Eukaryota; kingdom Metazoa; phylum Chordata; class Mammalia; order Proboscidea; family Elephantidae; genus Elephas; species Elephas maximus. The sequence continues at coordinate 13,746,655 of NC_064826.1, forward strand.
CCATATGGTGTTGAACAATGAAAGCTATATACGAATATGTTAGTGTAATATGAGTCTCAAAACATTTTTAAAGTCTATTTTTGTGTAGAAAAATAATCTGCTAGGAAATATGCAAAAACAATAACATTTGTCAGTGTTGTAAAATTCTAATCATTTTTCTTTATACTTCTCTGCATTGTCTACCTTTTCTACACTAAATATGTATCATTTTTATAATCAGAAATATATGTGTTAATAAAGTGCCAAGCAATTTTAGTAACAGGCCTAATTCTCCTAACTCAGGTTACGAGCTGAAGCGACAATGGAGCACTTAGAAAATCCTTCTGAGGACTGGTTGTCTGGGAATAGGAGGATATGATTCCCTCAATAAGTAATCTTTGAAATATTTTCTCTTCACGTACAGTTTCCAGAATGAATTGTCCTACCGAATTTGGAAACAAAGGTTAGAATGCACAATAATAAAAATAGCAGTGAAGTTAATACCTTTTAGGGTATGTACAGCCTTGTGTCCTCTTGGCCCTCTGTACTGTAACCAGAATGGAGCTCCAGAATAAGTCCCATTTCCAGAGAGAACTGCAAGTAAGGCACACACCAAGCCACACTCGCACTCTACATGGCAATTGAGTTATTCAAATATTGTTGGCCTGTTCTATCACTATTTTATAACTCTGGCAGCGAGGTACAGTGAGCTCAAAAATTAAAAACAAAAACACATTCGTATGCAAATTTTGCTTAGAAGAAAATCCAGAGCATATTTCAAGGCATTAAAAGTTCAGGCCTCATTAAGACCATGACCGCACGAAACACTTACTTGGCAATTTAAAGCAAACTTCAAGCCAAATCAAATTGTTGCCTTTAAATGGTAATTATGATCAGGTTGACCATATAATTTATTGCCTAAACCAGGACGCATTTGAGTGTGAAAATGGGTGTCTTTAATAGTGAAGCCACAACAGTAGATGCAAAATCAGAACTGTCTGATCTATGGTATGATGAGATTTCCACCCAACCAAACAGTTGAAATGCTTTCGTTTTCCTCAAATTGATAGGCTTACCACACTACTTAAAATGCCACAGAACCTCTTAGAACCTGATGGAATGATTCTAAAAAAAAAAAAAAAATTTTTTTTTTTTATCATTAGAAAATTTTAATATCATAAGAATTAGAAAGGCCAATGAATGTATCAGAAGAGAATCTCCTGAAACCACACATGTAAGAATATGGATTTGCTACTTAATAAAAGTGATACGATAACTTAATGGGGAAGGGTTTATACATTACGGTGAGCTGGGATTTTAGGAGCTAATAATAATATCCCTCTCTTCTCCACCTGAGTACCAAACCAGGTGAGAAATAGACCCGGGAGACTCAGATGGAGATCAACGTATCAAATTTGAGAATTCATGTTACTGATAAATTTGGTATGTTGATCTGGCTGAAAGCAGAGAATACCAGAAAGATGTTTTCTGTGTTTTATTGACTATGCAAAGGCATTTGACTGTGTGGATCATACCAAATTATGAAATCACCCAGTGGCTTCATGGAAGAAAGGCCTGGCAAACTGCTTCTGTAAATATTGTTGTTGCTGTTGTTGTTGGGTACCTCAAGTCAATTTCTACTCATAGCAATCCAATATAACAGAGTAGAACTGCCCAATAGGGTTTTCTTGGCTGTAATCTTTACAGAAGCAGATTGCTAGGTCTTTCTCCCTCATTACAGCCATTGAAAACCCTATGGAGATTCTGGGAGGTGGAATCAAGATGGCGGAATAGACTGACGCTTCCAAGGAGCCCTCCTTACAACAAAGACCCCAAAAAACAAGTGAAACGAGTATATTTGTGACAAGCTGGGAGCCCTGAGCATCAAAGGCAAGCTCAGACAACGAATTGAGGCGCAGGGGAAGGAAGAGGCCATTCAGAAGCGGAGAGGAGTTACCGACCTGAATCACGGGGAGCCCTCAGGCAGCATTCCTGGAGCGGCGGCGGCAGCGGGCTGGTCCTAGCGTTCCGCCGCAGTTTCCTCAGGGAGAAGCAGCAGCCACACAGCCTACTCACACCTCGGGAACCTGAGCAGAACGGCTCTCTCAGCAAAAGCTAAGGACTTGCGTATATTTTACCACATCTCCCCCCCCAAGCCAGCTTCAGCGGCTGAGTCCCTAGGCCTGAGGTAGACCCCGGTGAGCACCTAGAGCCGTCCTCCCGGCCTTGGGGAAGGACAAAATTTGCAACTGGGGGGGAAAAGATAATTTGCTAGCTTCATTAGCCAGGAGAGCACAGGACAGAAGAGGCTCCTAACCAGGCATAAACCATCTGTGGGCCTTGAGCACCTTTCCCTTCTGCATGGACCCATGTGGGCCTATTTTGGGAGAATAGGCCCTTGTTGGCAAACTCCAAGCATTTCAGCAGTGCCGTGGAGAGGTGGGTGTTTGACGTTTGACATTGCTTTGCCTATTAAACAAGGTCCTCATCTACCCACAACAGGGACCTAAGGACTGGTGGCTCCACTTGGGTTGCCCACCCCCCCGCAACAGGGGTCCAGGGTTCACGGGTACCTCCCAGTCCTTACAACAGAAACTTTGGGTGCCCGTGGTCCCTCTGCAGAGCTCACCCACCAGCACGCTCTAGGGAACAGAGGTGCGTTTTCCTCAGGGACACTTGGGGGTCGGTTCTCAGCCCCCTGCCTTATTCAGAGCGTGACCCCCTGCTGCAATCAGGTATGGGTATATACGCCATTCAACCCTGCCCCTCTAAGACTGTAGGACAGAGCCTGTACCACACACTTGATATCAGCTACCTGGAAACCTGAGCTGAATTCGTACAAGAAAACTCAATGGACTCCTAGACTGATATACCTGACAATAGCTCTAGCCAGCTGGGGACAGGACACCAGAGCTCCAAAGGTGAAAATAATCAAGCTAGCTCACTCAAGCAACCCATAGGAGTATACCAAAACAAAACAAAGCAAGCAGCTATGACACAGTAAGCAAGCATAAACTAATACAATAACTTCTAGATGGCTCGGAGACAACAGTCAATATCAAGTCACATAAAGAAACAGACCATGATCACCTCAACAGGCTCTCAAAACAAAGAATCCAGGGGTCTTCTAGATGAAAGTGCATTCCTGGAATTACCAGATCCAGAATACAAAAGTTTAATATACAGAGCCCTTCAAGACATCAGGAAGGAAATGAGGGAATACGCAGAACAAGCCAAGGAACACACAGATAAAGCAACTGAAGAAATTAAAAAGATTATTCAGGAACATAATGAAAAGTTTAATAAGCTGGAAAAATCCATAGACAGCAATCAGAAATTCTGAAGATTAACAATAAAATTACAGAATTAGATAACTCAATAGAAAGTCAGAGGAGCAGAATTGAGCAAGTAGAAGCTAGAATTTCTGAACTCGAAAATAAATCACTTGGCACTAATACATTTGAAGAAAAATCAGATAAAAGAATTTTAAAAAATGAAGAACCCTTAAGAATCATGTGGGACTCTATCAAGAGAAAGAACCTACGAGTGATTGGAGTACCAGAACAGGGAGGGATAACAGAAAATACAGAGAAAATTGTTGAGGATTTGTTGGCAGAAAACTTCCCTGATATTGTGAAAGATGAGAAGATATCTATCCAAGATGCTCATCGAACTCCACATAAGGTAGATCTTAAAAGAAAGTCCCCAAGACATATTATAGTCAAGCTTGCGAAAACCAAAGATAAAGAGACAATTATAAGAGCAGCGAGGGATAAAAGAAAAGTCACCCACAAGGGGAAGCCAATAAGAATAAGTTCAGACTACTCGGCAGAAACCATGCAGGCAAGAAGGCAATGGGAAGACATATTTAAAAAACTGAAGGAAAAAAATTCCTGCCAAGAATCATATATCCATCAAAACTGTCTCTTAAATATGAAGGTGAAATTAAGACATTTCCAGATAAACACAAGTCGAGGGAATTCGTAAAAACCAAACCAAAACTACAAGAAATACTAAAGGGAGTTCTTTGGTTAGAAAATCAATAATATCAGGTATCGACCCAAGACTAGAACACTGCGCAGAACAACCAGAAGTCAACCCAGACAGGGAAATCCAAAAAAAAAAAACAAAGCAAGATTAAAAAAAAAAAAAAAAAGCCCAACACAGGGTAATGGCGATGTTATTATATAAAAGAAGACAACGTTAAAATAATAAAGAGGGACTAAGAAATGTAATCATACACCTCCCATCTGGAGAGGAAGATACAGCAATACAAAGAAATAAAAGTTAGTTATAAATTTAGAAAAATAGGGGTAAATAATAAGGTAACCGTAAAGGAGACAAACTATCCTACTCATCAAAATAAAATACAAGGGAAAAATACAGACTCAGCAGAAACAAAATCAACAACAAATATGAGGAAAGGACAATATACAAAGAAATTCTACTCAGCACATTAAATCAAGTGGGAAAAAAGCTGTCAACACACAAAAAAAAGACAGGAAAATGATAGCACTAAATTCACACCTATCCATAATCACCCTGAATGTAAATGGACTAAATGCACCAATAAACAGACAGAGAGTGGCAGAATGGATTAAAAAAACATGATCCATCTATATGCTGTCTAAAAGAGACACACCTTAGACTTAGAGACACAAACAAACTAAAACTCAAAGGATGGAAAAAATATATATATCAAGCAAACAACAATCAAAAAAGAGCAAGAGTAGCAATATTAATTTCTGACAAAATAGACTTTAAAGTTAAATCCATTAGAAAGGATAAGGAAGGACACTATATAATGATTAAAGGGACAATACACCAAAAGATATAACCATATTAAATATTTAGGCACCCAATGACAGGGCTGCAAGATACATAAAACAAACTCTATCAGCATTGAAAAGTGAGATAGACAGCTCCACAGTAATAGTAGGAGACTTCAGCACACCACTTTCGGTGAACGACAGGACATCCACAAAGAAGCTCAATAAAGACACGGAAGATCTAAATGCCACAATCAAACAACTTGACCTTGTAGACATAAACAGAACACTCCACCCAATAGCAACCAAGTATACTTTCTTTTCTAGTGCACATGGAACATTCTCTACAATAGACCACATATTAGGTCATAAAGCAAGCCTTACCAGAATCCAAAACACTGAAATATTACAAAGCATCTTCTCTGACCATAAGGCCATAAAAGTGGAAATCAATAACAGGAAAAGCAGGGAAAAGAAATCAAACACTTGGAAACTGAACAATACCCTGCTCAAAAAAGACTGGATTATAGAAGACATTAAGGATGGAATAAAGAAATTCATAGAATCCAATGAGAATGAAAACACTTCCTATCAGAACCTTTGGGACACAGCAAAAGTGGTGCTCAGAGGCCAATTTATATCAATAAATGCACACATCCAAAAAGAAAAAAGGGCCAAAATCAAAGAACTATCCCTATCACTTGAACAAATAGAAAGAGAGCAATAAAAGAAACCCACAGGCACTGGAAGAAAAAAAAATAATAAAAATTAGAGCTGAACTAAATGAAATAGAAAAACCATTGAAAGAATTAACAAGACCAAAAGTTGGTTTTTTGAAAAACTCAACAAAATATATAAACTGTTGGCCAAACTGACAAAAGAAAAACAGGAGAGGAAGCAAATAACCCAAATAAGAAATGAGATGGGTGATATTACAACAGACCCAACTGAAATTAAAAGAATCATATCAGATTACTATGAAAAACTACTCTCAAGCAAATTTGAAAACCTAGAAGAAATGGATGAATTCCTAGAAACACACTACCTACCTAAACTAACACTAACAGAGGTAGAACAACTAAATAGACCCATAACAAAAGAAGAGATTGAAAAGGTAATCAAAAAACTCCCCCCAAAAATGCCCTGGTCTGGACTGCTTCACTGCAGAGTTCTACCAAACTTTCATACAAGGGTTAACACCACTACTACTAAAGGTATTTCAGAGCATAGAAAAGGATGGAATACTACCAAACTCATTCTATGAAGCCACCATATCCCTGATACCAAAACCAGGTAAAGACACCACAGGAAAAGAAAATTATAGACCTATATCCCTCATGAATGTAGATGCAAAAATCCTCAACAAAATTCTAGCCAACAGAATTTAACAACATATCAAAAAAATAATTCACCATGGCCAAGTGGGATTCATACCAGCTATGCAGGGATGGTTCAACATTAGAAAAACAATTAATGTAATCCACTGCATAAATAAAACAAAAGACAAGAATCACATGATTTTATCAATTAATGCAGAAAAGGCATTTGACGAAGTTCAACACTCATTTATGATAAAAACTCTCAGCAAAATAGGAATAGAAGGAAAATTTCTCAACGTAATAAAGGGCATTTATACAAAGCCAACAGCCAACATCACCCTAAATGGAGAGAGCCTGAAAACATTCCCACTGAGATTGGGGGCCAGACAAGGATATCCTTTACCACCACTCTTATTCAACATTGTGCTGGAAGTCCTAGCCAGAACAATTAGGCTAGATAAAGAAATAAAGGGCATCCAGATTGGCAAGGAAGAAGTCAAAGTATCTCTATTTGCAGATGACATGATCTTATACGCAGAAAACCCTAAGGAATCCTCCAGAAAACTACTGAAGCTAATAGAAGAGTTCAGCAGAGTATCAGGATACAAGATAAACACACAAAAATCAGTCGGATTCCTCTAGGCCAGTAAAAAGAACATCGAAGAGGAAATCACCAAATCAATGCCATTTACAGTAGCCCCCAACAAGATAAAATACTTAGGAATAAATCTTACCAGAGATGTAAAAGACTTATGCAAAGAAAACTACAGTACACTTCTGCAAGAAACCCAGAGACTTATATAAGTGGAAGAGCATACCTTGCTCGTGGGTAGGAAGACTTAACATTATAAAAATGTCTATTCTACCAAAAGGGATCTATACATTTAATGCAATTCCGATCCAAATCCCAGGGACATTCTTTAATGAGATGAAGAAACAAATCACCAATTTCATATGGAAGGGAAAGAGGCCCCGGATAAATAAGGCATTACTGAAAAAGAAGAACAAAGTGGGAGGCCTTACTTTACCTGATTTTAGAACCTATTATACCACCACAGTAGTCAAAACAGCCTGGTACTGCTACAACAACAGATACATGGACCAATGGAACAGAATTGAGAATCCAGACAGAAATCCATCCACATATGAGCACTTGATATTTGACAAAGGCCCCAAAACAGTTAAATGGGGGAAAAGACAGTCTTTTTAACAAATGGTGCTGGCATAACTGGATATCCATCTGCAAAAAAATGAAACAAGACCCATACCTCACTCCATGCACAAAAACTAACTCAAAATGGATCAAAGACCTAAATATAAAATCTAAAATGATAAAGATCATGGAAGAAAAAATAGGGACAACGCTAGCAGCCCTAATACATGGCATAAACAGTATACAAAACATTATAAAGAACGTAGAAGAAAAACTAGATAACTGGGTAAAAAACTGGGAGCTCCTAAAAATCAAACACCTATGCTCATCCAAAGACTTCACCAAAAGAGTAAAAAGACTACCTACAGACTGGGAAGAAGTTTTTAGCTATCACATTTCTGATCAGCGCCTGATCTCTAAAATCTACATGATACTGCAAAAACTCAACTGCAAAAAGACAAATAACCCAATTAAAAAATGGGCAAAAGATATGAATAGACACTTCACTAAAGAAGACATTGAGGTAGCTACCAGATATATGAGGAAATGTTCATGATCATTAGCCATTAGAGAAATGCAGATCAAAACTACAATGAAATTTCACCTCACTCCAACAAGGCTGGCATTGATCCAAAAAACACAAAATAATAAATGTTGGAGAGGCTGTGGAGAGATTGGAACACTTCTACACTGCTGGTGGGAATGTCAAATGATACAACCACTTTGGAAATCGATTTGGTGCTTTCTTAAAAAGTTAGAAATAGAACTACCATACCATCCAGCAATCCCACTCCGTGGAATATATCCTAAAGAAATAAGAGCCTTTACATGAACAAATATATGCACACCCATGTTTATTGCAGCACTGTTTACAATAGCAAAAAGCTGGACACAACCAAGGTGCCCATCAACGGATGAATGGATAAATAAATTGTGGTATATTCTTACAATGGAATACTATGCATCGATAAAGAACGGTGAGAAATCTGTGAAAAATTTTATAACATGGAGGAACCTGGAAGGCATTACGCTGAGCGAAATTAGTCAGTTGCAAAAGGACAAATATTGTATAAGACCACTATTATAAGAACTTGAAAAATAGTTTAAACTGAGAAGAAAACATTCTTTCGTGGTTACGAGAGGGGGGCGGGAGGGAGGGTGGAAGAGGGGCATTCACTAACTAGATAGCAGAAAAGAAAACTACTTTAGGTGAAGGGAAAGACAGCACACAATACAGGGGAGGTCAGCACAATTGGACTAAATCAAAAGGAAAGAAGGTTCCTAAATAAACTGAGTGCTTCGAAGGCCAGTATAGCAGGGGCAGGGGTCTGGGGACCATGATTTCAGGAGACATCTAAGTCGATTGGCATAATAAAACCTATTAACAAAACATTCTGCATCCCACTTTGATGAGTGGTGTCTGGGGTCTTAAACGCTAGCAAGCAGCCATCTAAGATGCATCAATTGCTCTCAGCCCACATGGATCAAAAGAGAATGAACAACACCAAAGACACAAGGTGATTACAAGCCCAAGAGACAGAAAGGGCCACATGAACCAGAGACTACATCAGCCTGAGACCAGAAGAACTAGATGGTGCCCAACTAAAACCAATGACTGCCCTGACAGAGAACACAACAGAGAACCCCCGAGGGAGCAGGAGAGTAGTGGGATGCAGACCCCAAATTCTCATGAGACCAGACTTAACGGTCTGACTGAGACTAGAAGGACCCCAGTGGTCACGGCCCCCAGACCTTCTATTGGCCCAGGACAGGAACCATTCCCGAAGCCAACTCTTCAGACAGGGATTGGACTGGACAATGGGTTGGAGAGGGATGCTGGTGAGGAGTGAGCTTCTTGGATCAGGTGGGCACTTGAGACTATGTTGGCATCTCCTGCCTGGAGGGGAGATGAGAGTGTGGAGGGGGTTAGAAACTGGCAAAAAGAACATGAAAAGAGAGAGTGGAGGGAGAGAGCGGGCTGTCCCACTAGGTGGAGAGTAATTGGGAGTGTGTAGCAAGGTGTATATGGGTTTTTGTGTGAAAGACTGACTTGATTTGTAAACTTTCACTTAAAGCACAATAAAAATTATTTAAAAAAAAAGAAAAGAAAACCCTATGGAGACGTTCTACTCTCTAACACATAGGTAGCCATGAGTTGAGGCTGCTCCATGGCAGCCACTGAGAATGTGGCTTTGATGTGGTCTCAATGAGCTTTCCAAAAATTCATCCAAGAATTCAGCTTCCTCTCCCTGTCACAGACCTGGAAAGCTGCCAGGCACCCGTCAGGACCATGTCCTTTGTGACACTGGCTGATAGCAGGCCAGAAGGCAGCTATGCCACAAGGCAGGCCCCCAGGAGGGTGAGCAAGAGCCTGAGCAGCAAGCTCAGCTCCTCCGCCACTCACCTGTTAGACAGATCTCTCCTGTTACATACAACTGGCCCCAGAGGATGAGTGTGGAGGCTGAGGGGTAGGAGCATTGCTCCAAAGTAAATCCCAGGTGAAGGGAGTAAAGAGGTTTCCATCTGATATGTAGCTGGTTGTTGCTGTTTATTAGTTGCTTTTGAGTCGATTCCACTCATGGCGACATCATGTGTGCAGAGTAGTGGTTTTCTGGATTAAAGTTGTAGGTTTCAAACAGTGCCCTGTCAAGCCCTGTTTATCCACATCACTGCCTTGAGGCCACTGCAAGGGTAAAGACAGGGTCCTGCTGACAGCCCAAGCTTTGTATCCTGCTTAATTGTGAATAGTTATGCTTGGATCTGCTCTATATTCAGCCTTCCAGAAAAGATTTTGCTTCAAGAGGGGGCTCCCCACCTAAAAAGAGTGTGAAAAAACACTGGACTAAATAATTATATAAAAATAATTTGTTAATGTTGTTGTTAGGTGCCATCGAGTCAGCTCTAAGTAATGGTGACCTTATGTACAATAAAACAAAACGTGGCCAGGTTCTGTGCCATCTCCACAACTATGGCTATGTTTAAGCCCATTAGTGCAGCCACTGTGTCAATCCATCTCATTGACCCTCTGCTTTACTGGGTATGATATCCTTCTCCAGGGACTGGTTTCTTCTAATGATGTGTCCAAAGTAAGCGAGACAAAGTCTTGTGATCTTCCCTGCTAAGGAGCATTCTGACTGTACTTCCTCCAAGACTGATATAAAAACAACAAAACCATAAATTAAAAAAAAAAACAAAAAACTGTATATGGACATTTCCCATCTCCAAATACAGGGAAGACTTAGCATAAAAGCTATTGAAATTTGAAAGACTGTATAGAAGGTAGATAAATAGATAGAAGGATGAATGGGTGGATAGGTGGATGGGTGGGTGGGTAGATGGATGCACAGATAGATCCAGAAATTCAGAGACTTGTTTAGGTAAAAATCAAAACTGTTGTACCTCCCAAAACATCACGAACAAAATGAAGCCAAAAGCCAAACAACAAAAACATTTGAAATAAGGAATATTTCAAATGAAAAGTTGATTTCCTTAATATATAAAGAAATATATATTTTGGCTCTTATGGACTTGCTCTGATTTTCTTCAGTTTCAGCTTGAACTTGCGCATAAGCAATTGATGGTCTGTTCCACAGTCGGCCCCTGGCCTTGTTCTGACTGATGATATTGAACTTTTCCATCATTTCTTTCCACAGATGTAGTCAATTTGATTTCTGTGTGTTCCATCTGGTGAGGTCCACGTGTCTAGTCTCCGTTTATGTTGGTGAAAGAAGGTTTTTGCAATGAAGAAGTCGTTGGTCTTGCAAAATTATATCTTTCGATCTCCAGCATTGTTTCCATCACCAAGGCCATATTTTCCAACTACTGATCCTTCTTCGTTTCCAACTTTCACATTCCAATCGCCACTAATTATCAATGCATCTTGATCGCATGTTTGATCAATTTCAGACTGCAGCAGCTGATAAAAATCTTCTATTTCTTCATCTTTGGCCCTAGTGGTTGGTACGTAAATTTGAATAATAGTTGTATTAACTGGTCTTCCTTGTAGGCGTATGGATATTATCCTAACACTGACAGCGTTGTACTTCAGGATAGATCTTGAAATGTTCTTTTTGATGATGAATGCAACACCATTCCTCTTCAAGTCATCATTCCCAGCATAGTAGACTATATGATTGTCTGATTCAAAATGGCCAATACCAGTCCATTTCAGCTCAATAATGCCTAGGATATCGATGTTTATGCATTCCATTTCATTTTTGACGATTTCCAATTTTCCTAGATTCATACTTTGTACATTTCAGGTTCCGATTATTAATGGATGTTTGCAGCTATTTCTTCTCATTTTGAGTCACACCACATCAGCAAATGAAAGTCCTGGAAGCTTTACTCTATCCACGTCATTAAGGTCGACTCTACTTTGAGAAGGCAGCTCTTCCCCAGTCATCTTTTGAGTGTCTTCCAACCTGGGGGGCTCATCTTCCAGCACTGTATCAGACAATGTTCCACTGCTATTCATATGGTTTTCACTGGCTAATGCTTTTCAGAAGTAGACTGCTGGGTCCTTCTTCCTAGTCTGTCTTAGTCTGGAAGCTCAGCTGAAACCTATCCTCCATGGGTGACCCTGATGGTATCTGAATACCAATGGCACAGCTTCCAGCATCACAGCAACACACAAGCCCCCACGGCATGACAAACTGACAGACAGTAGTGACCGAAGACCAGACGAGTTGTGGAATGACATCAAGGACATCATCCATGAAGAAAGCAAGAGGTCACTGAAAAGGCAGGAAAGAAAGAAAAGACCAAGGTAGATGTCAGAGGAGACTCTGAAACTTGCTCTTGAGCATCGAGCAGCTAAAGCAAAAGGAAGAGTTGATGAAGTAAAAGAACTGAAGATTTCAAAGGGCCTCTTGAGAAGACAAAATAAAGTATTATAATGACATGTGCAAAGAGCTGGGGATGGAAAACCAAAAGGGAAGAACATGCTTGGCGTTTCTCAAACTGAAAGAACTGAAGAAAAAATTCAAGCCTCGAGTTGCAATAGTGAAGGATTCCATGCGGAAAATATTAAATGATGCAGGAAGCATCAAAAGAAGATGGAAGGAATACACAGAGTCATTATACCAAAAAGAATTAGTCGATATTCAACCATTTCAAGAGGTGGCATATGATCAGGAACCAATGGTACTGAAGGAAGAAGTCCAAGCTGCTCTGAAGGCATTGGTGAAAAACAAGCCTCCAGAAATTGATGGAATATCAATTGAGATGTTTCAACAAACAGATGCAGCACTGGAGGTGCTCACTCGTCTATGCCAAGAAATATGGAAGACAGCTTCCTGGCCAACTGACTGGAAGAGATCCATATTTATGCCTATTCCCAAGAAAGGTGATCCAACCAAATGTGGAAATTATAGAACAATATCATTAATATCACACGCAAGCAAAATTCTGCTGAAGATCATTCAAAAACGGCTACAGCAGTGTATCAACAGGCAACTGTCAGAAATTCAGGCTGGTTTCAGAAGAGGACGTGGAACCAGGGATGTCATTGCTGATGTCAGATGGATCCTGGCTGAAAGCAGAGAATACCAGAAGGGTGTTTACCTGTGTTTTATTGATTATGCAAAGGCATTTCACTGTGTGGATCATAACAAACTATGGATAACATTGCAAAGAATAGGAATTCCAGAACACTTAATTGTGCTCACGAGGAACCTTTACATAGATCTAGAGGCAGTTGTTTGGACAGAACAAGGGGATACTGATTGGTTTAAAGTCAGGAAAGATGTGCGGCAGGGTTGTATTCTTTCACTATACCTATTTAGTCTGTATGATGAACAAATAATACGAGAAGCTAGACTATATGAAGAAGAACGGAGCATCAGGATTAGAGGAAGACTGATTAACAACCTGCATTATGCAGATGACTTGTGAAAGTGAAGAGGACTTGAAGCACTTACTAATGAACATCAAAGACCACAGCCTTCAGTATGGATTACACCTCAACATAAAGAAAACAAAAATCCTCACAGCTGGACCAATTAGCAACATCATGCTAAACGGAGAAAAGATTGAAGTTGTCAAGGATTGCATTTTACTTGGATCCACAATCAACACCCATGGAAGCAGCAGTCAAGAAATCAAAAGATGCGTTGCATTGGGCAAATCTTCTGCAAAGGACCTCTTCAAAGTGTTGAAGAGCAAAGATGTCACCCTGAAGACTAAGGTGAGCCTGACCCAAGCCATGGTATTTTCAATTGCATCATATGCATGTGAAAGCTGGACAATGAATAAGGAAGACCAAAGAAGAGTTGACGCCTTTGAATTGTGGTGTTGGTGAAGAATATTGAATATACCATAGACTGCCAAAAGAACGAACAAATCTGTCTTAGAGGAAGTACAACCAGAATGCTCCTTAGAAGCAAGGACGGCGAGACTGCATCTTACATACTTTGGACATGTTGTCAGGAGGGATCAGTCTCTGGAGAACATCATGCTTGGCAGAGTACAGGGTCAACGGAAAAGAGTAAGACCCTCAATGAGGTGGATTGACACAGTGGCTGCAACGATGGGCTCAAGCATAACAACAATTGTGAGGATGGCGCACGACCGGGCAGTGCTTCGTTCTGTTGTGCATAGGGTCACTACGAGTTGAAACCGACTCGACGGCACCTAACAACAACAACAACAACATAAAGAAATATTACAAATCAATAAGAAAGATAAAATCCTCAATAGGAAAAAAATGGTCAAAGGGCATCACAGGAAAACAGGCTTTCCAGGGTACTGGAAAGGTAGAGGGAGAGGCATTATCCAGGAACACCTGGGCAATGACCCTGCTTTCCCACCCCACCCCACCCCACCCCACCCCTAGATAAGGATTTGGGCTCCAATATAAAATATTGCTGTCCAGAGAGGGTCCCTAGCAGCAATATGCCCCTTAGAGAACAAGCACCAAGGGAAACAATGCAAAGATATACTGAGTGAGCCTCTTCACCCTGCCGCCGCTGAGATGATGGTAAACTCTAAATTCTTAGTCCAAGAAATCAAGAGACCAGCCCAAGAGTAAGGGTGTGTTGTGGTCCCTTCGCACTGTCCTGCAAACCAGTAGATGTGAGTAGACAATTCACAAGGGCACTGGGTCAAATAAGCACATGGAGTATATGTGGCCTCACTAGTAATCAAAGAAATACACATCTTAAAAACAAGATGCAATTCTCACGTATAAAATTAACAGAGACTAAAAGGCAATACCAAATCTGAAAGAGGATACAATGAACTTGAGCCTCTGAGGGAGGCGGTGGAAACATTGGAAGGAAGGGCTCAGATATATAAACTTCCTGCAGGACAATTCAGGAATAATTACCAAAAACCTTCATTCATAATTCGACAAATATTTATTGACTATCTACTATGCACTAGGTACTGTTCCAGGGGTCCCTGAGTGGTACAAATGGTTAATGCACTCAGTTGCTAACTGAAAGGTTGGACATTCGAGTCCATCCAGAGGTACCTGGGAAGAAATGCTGAGCAATCTGCTTCCAAAACATCGACCATTGAAAACCCTGTGGGGCACAGTTCTACTCTGGCACAGATGATGGGATCGCATGAGTTGAAGTCAACTTGGCAGCAATTGGTTTTCAGGCACCATTCTAAGACTTCTAATTTAGTCATTTCACTTATGAGCATATATCCAAAGAAAATTAGTAGTAAGCAGACAAATATTTATCTCCAGGGAATCCATTGTGGTATAAAAACAGCCTAAATGGCTAATGATAAGGGAATAATTAAATAATTTATGCTATGTCTGTAAGACCATATGGAATGATAAAAGAAAATTTGAAGACTAAGGTCTAGGAAAACTCTGCTAGTATAATTTTACAAAAAAAAAAAAAAAGGTATAATAAAATCTGCATGTTAGTATTATCCCGATTTTTTTATATATTTGTATATTCAGACAACATATATTTACTTAGTATCAAAGGTGTGCTAGTGCTTATATAGAGGGAATCTGAAAAACATCTGCAAGTAAGTATAATCTAGTTGTAGTAGTGTCAGATCTCGTCTAGATTCCTTAGGGATAAGAACCAGGATCAGCATAAAGCTGATTCCTACGAGGTGGAGGTCAGACATACCTCCACCTTCCAACTTCACCATTTCTAACACAAGCCATCCCCTCCTACAGCACTCTCTACTTCTCTGCTGGGTTCAATAATCCGTTGCAATGCCACGTGGAACTCACAGACCATACTTACAGTTAAGTGGTTTATTAAAGAAGTTACAGGGTACAACTCAGGATCAGGATCAGGAAGCACACAGGCAAAGTCCGGAAGGCTCCTGCGAAGTGGAGAGCGTATCCTGCCCTGGGGGAAGCAGTGGGAATATTGGAGGGAGGGACACAGATATATAACCTTCCTGCAGGACAAATCAGAAATAAGTACCAAAAATATCCTTCAGTTCAAGACAGCTCTCTCAGCTCCCCTCAGTCGTGCAAGCCAGCAGACCCTTCTCTCTGCCATGCACGCTCCCTCTCAGCTGTGCAGCCCTTCTCTCAACGCCTTAGGACAGGTCTTCTCTTGGCTGTGCACACCCACTCTTAGCCATGCAGGCCTCTCAGCCATGCAGACCTCTCTGCCTTTGGCCTCTCTGCTATCAGCCTCTCCAGTACTAACTGGCCCAGCTCATAGCCAGTGTGGTAGCTTTGTTCAGCTCTCTTAGCTGCATTCGAAGCAGCAGGTTTCTGCTGTCACCACCAACTCTATCACAAGGCCCCTTCCAGGCTCCATGCCCCTTCAGTGTTACAGCCCTTGACCTGTGTTACAGCCCTTTCGGAGGTCCCTCTCCCCTTCTCTCTCTGCTTTTCTCTTCTGGCCTCTCTCGCCTTTTGAAACTTCTGTGGTGCTGGCTGCTTATATAAGTAAACTCCTTGTCAATTTCAAAGCATGACCTGCCCAGCAGGGCCATGAACTGACCAATCGCCTCTGTGGACCAGTCACTTCATTTGCATAGTCTATAGTCACTTCATTTCATAGTAGGTTGACTAATCCCTGTGAGGTGCATACCAATCACAGGGCAGGCTGCAGCCCAGGACCAGACAAAAAATATCAAACCATGGAGTTGTTTACAGCTTACCCAGGATATGTCAGTCAACCTGGATGAAAGTAACAAAGCCTTTAGGGTAAAAAACTAGGGCAAAGGAAACTCCTCAGGAGTCAGGGGAAAAAAATCCCCCAAGCTCTTTTTCCAAAGAACCAAGGCAAAAGGCCACATAAAGGAATTCATTTCACCACAGTAAGATTAAAGGTCAGCTACATCTTTTTCTATTATTTTTCTCCATTTTGTCAAGAAGAGGCCAGCATGGAGTTGAGATCTTTGTGCTTTTGTTATGAATAAAAACTTGTCCTAAAATATCAGTTACCTCAAGGGAAGAGAAGGAGTCAAGGGAGGAAATATAATTTCAGTTTCAAGTAGTTTCTGTTTAACAAGGGGAAGAAATCTGAATTTGAATCCACCTTTGAATTCAAATCCACCCTTGAGGGCAGATAGGCCCTTTGGAGAAAAAGACTACAGAGAGTCCTTTTAATGATGCATGGGTAAAGAGAAGACTCTGCTTAAGTGGAGAAGTTTGAAAAGCTGTGGCTCCAAGAACCAAAGAAGACTAATTGGAAGAGGGAAGAGCCAGCATCTTGGGGACGGGAGATGGGTTGGAGAGAAACAGGGAAAATCAGGGGAAAGGAGAATACGAAGGGGATGTGTTGGTTCCTTGGGTTGTGTTGTTAGGCGCAGGGGGATTAGTGTGGAGGGGGGTTGGAGGGTGACAGACTTTGTCACCCAGACTGGAAGTGACTCTGCGTGAGGCTCAGCTCTCTGGAGGCCTAGTTGGCCACACGACTCAGGGTTGGAGCAGAGCCTTTCTGCCTGCCTCTGGAGGGAGCCCAGAAATTTCTGGACCCTGTCTTAAAGCACAGATGATAGTGTTCTCATGCTTGGTGGCAGTGCAGGCCTCCCATGTAGCCTATGGCAACTAGGCAGGGACAGCTGGGACCTGAAGCAGGA
This sequence comes from Elephas maximus indicus, assembly GCF_024166365.1. Taxonomy (NCBI): domain Eukaryota; kingdom Metazoa; phylum Chordata; class Mammalia; order Proboscidea; family Elephantidae; genus Elephas; species Elephas maximus. The sequence continues at coordinate 13,763,892 of NC_064826.1, forward strand.
GAGGTAAGACAAAGATAAGGGTGTCTGGTGTGTACATTTGAGGAGTGGATGAGGGCACTTAGAGGTGGGCTGAGCCTTTGTGATCAAGACGTATCTTACAGTCAAAGCTGATGAGGCTGGGGACAGAAGTTCACAATTCCTTCCACTTTCAATTTTATCCAGATTGTCCACAATGCATTTCTTTTAGAATCGGAAAAAAATAACTGAATGCCCCCTCTATCTTATGACCCAGCCCTGCCCTGCCCAGTTTTACTTCTCCCATTGTGAGCAAAACCGTTTTCAAGGACTTCCCCCTCCCATCCTCTCCTCAGACCCCTCCCATCCCTGAAATATTCTTAGTAAGGTTACCCATCACTTTCCAATTGTCAAACCCAGAGAGCACTAGGCAACCATTTTCTTTTTTGTCTTCTTAGTCGCATTGGTGCTGGTGGCCACCCATCCTCCCGGAGACTTTCTCCTGTCATGTCCCTGTCCCTTCTTCCCCTGCTCCCTTCCCACCACTCTAACTGCTCTGTCATCTTTCGGGGGCCTACTTTTCTGATGTCTAGGTCCCTGGGTGGTGCAAATGGTTTCCCCTGGATTACTAATTTAAAGATTGGCAGTTCAAACCCACCCAGTAGCACCGTGGAAGAAAACCCTGTGGGGCAGTTCTACTCTGTAATGCATGGGTCACCAAGGGTCAGAATCAATTTGACAGCAACGGGTCTGGGTTTTGATTTTTCTGAAGTCCGCCTATTATAAGCTGGTGTTTTTCAGAGGTCTGCACTAGGTTCTCTTCACTTCTCATGGACATCTTCCCTGGCCATCTCATCTACACTGACCTTTGAACGCTCATGGTTTTATTTACTGCTAAATCTACAGAGGAACCCTGGTGGCACAGTGCTTGAAAGCTCAGCTGCCAACAAAAAGGTCAGCAGTTCGAATCTGTAAGGGAGAGGGGAAGAGACAAGGGGTGGTGACATTCCTCAATAAGATGGTCCCTAAGTAGTTAAACGTCAAGCCAAGGAAATGGTCCCTATGGTGTCCCTAACTTGATAAAAGAATAGGGTCCCTAAATTAGTAATTAAACGTTAAGCCAAGGAAATAGTCTCTATAGGGGTCCCTGACTTGGCTGTTAAAAGTAAACAGGGAAAGATAAGAGAAAAAGGGTATTAAACTCTAAGAAAATGACTATTGGGGCTCTCAGACTCTCTCTACATCTAAGTAGCCCACTTGACGTTCCCTAGTCAAGTGTGCTTTGCTACTAACCCTCTGCTAGCTAATAAACCTCTGCTCACTTGGCACTATTTGTCTCAGTGTTTCAATTCTTTCCTACATCGAAGACAAGAACTGAGGCTATTCTCCGGTAACAAATCCACCAGCCTCTCCTTGGAAACCTCATGGGGCAGTTCTGCTCTGCCTTATAGGGTTGCTGTGAGTCGGAATCTACTGGACGGCGACAGGTTTGAAGTCTACAGAGGAGTCCCTGGGTGGTGAAAATGGTTAATGAGCTCAGCTGCTAACTGAAAGGCTGGAGGTTTGAGGCCACACAGAGGTGCCTCGGCAGAAAAACCGGGTGATTTACTTCTGAAAAATCAGCCATTAAAAACCCTAAGGAGCAGTGCTACTCTGACCCACATGGGGTCACCATGAGGCAGAATCAGCTCATTGGCAACTGGTACCGGTAAGTCCCCAGAGCCAGCACGGTTGTTCAGACACCGGAGGTGCACGGCCTGTGGGGCTCACCTGTCACACTCAACTCCGGAACCACCTCCTCTGTACATCCAACAAAATCGTTTTCAGTAATAATCAGCATAACCATTATTTTCTTTTTAGTTCTAAAAATGATGTATCATAAAGAATAAATTTCAATTTTAAAACCTAATTTGAATTCAGTAAAACACCTCATATATGAACTCAAATTTAGACTTACCAGAGTTTCACACTGTTTCTCTGTTTTAAATTGAAAGACAAATAAAAAGCTCCAAGTGTCAACTGGTATGACAGGACTGGCATAACCCAAGTTCTATTTGTTCATCTTCACAGTCGCTGTGCTAGCAGAGTTTATTTCTAAGCCACTATTTAAATACAGGAGTACGCAGAACCCCCGGGGCAGAGAGATGCGAGCGTCACTCAAAGCAAGCTCAAAGGATTGCAAACCATTATGAAGTTAGTCTGGAGACAAAAGCATGTGGCTGCGTTCACACGAGGACTGTACAATTGTTAACTTCCCATGTAGAAAACAGTGTTTGTGAAAAGATACAGAACAAAAGTGTTGTAATTTGAAGCATGTAGATATATAGTTAGAACTGGATAGTAACCACAGCAATTGTCTGGAATGTAGAGGAACTGAAGATTTTTTCAGGGAGGGAGGATTATTTTATCACTGGCATTGTTTAATATTCCCGGCACTTGATGATAATAATAAGAAGACCAGCTTTGATTTAGTTTTTTCTATGTAAACAATGTACCACCTTGTGCCTGCAACCCCACCCTTGGTATATTTACTGGCTTGAATAGGACATTCCCAAAATTCATGCCTGAATCCTCAGAATGTCACCTTATTTGGAAATAGGGTCTTTGCAGATACAATTAGTTAAGTTAGTATGAGGTCATTCCGGAGTAGAATGGGCTCTAAGGCCAGTTACAGGTATCCTTATCAGAAAGCCACATGAAGACAGACACAGACGGAAGATGACCAAGTGAAGAAAGACGCAGAGATCGATGCAACTACCAATCAAGGAACACCAAGGGTTGCCAGGAGCCACCAGAAGCCAGGAGAGAGGCATGGAACCTCTGAAAGGAATCAACGCTACCGACACTGTCAGTTTGTCAAACTGTGGTGGCTTGCATGTTGCCATGATGCTAGAAGCTCTGCCACCTATATATCAAATACCAGCAGAGTCATCTGTGGTGGAGAGATTTCAGTGAAGCTTTCAGGCAAAGACAGACTAGGAAGAAAGGCCTGGTGATCTGCTTATGAAAATTACCAGTGAAAACTTTATGGATCACAATGAGCTCAAACACACCAATGATGATGGAGCTGGCACAGGGCTGGACATTTCATCGTGTTGTTCATGGGGTCACCATGAGTAGGAACCAACTCGATGACAGCTAACAATAACATACTCAGGAAAAAGATAAGCATATATCTCATATCAAAAACTCACACACACAAAAGTGTGGGTTGGGATGCTAACAGGCCATGTAGACCAGCTTGAAGGGGACACAGAATTTCTAAAAAGATATAAAAAGAGTGAAATTTGGAAAGAAGGCTACAACTGGTGTATCAATGGCATCAAGTGCCAGCCTAAGGGCTTTTCCCTGAAAGTTACAAAGCATCCCTAAAAGGGTTGCAGCGACCTCCTGTTTGCCCTGCATTTACCCATACTCTTCTGTAATCCATCTTCCACTGAGCTGTCATCACGACCTTTCCAAAACCCAAACCAGACTATGTCATGTCCTTGTTTAGAATCTCTTGTGTGTGTGTGGCTAATTGCCCCCAAGAAAAACTGCTTCTTTTACCACGAGACCAGAAGAACTAGATGGTGCCCTGCTACCATTACCGAACATTTTGACCAAGGAGTCTATAGAAGAATCCTGATCAAAAGGAGTAAAAATGAGAAACAGAATCTCAAATACTGATGGATTCCAGACTATATCTGGAGCCTTGAGGTTGAATGAACCCCCAAAACTAGAGCCCTGAGAAAATATTTAAACCTTAAACCAAAATTATCCCCTGAAGTCTTCTTCAAACCAAACAAGAGTTTAGCCTAATTAGTAAAGAATGTCTGCCTTGAGCATAGTGCTCTTTTGAAGAACTATCTATGTAGAATCAAACTGACAACAGCAACTCAGAAGTTTAGATAGGAAGCTTATAGGTCAGTGAGTGTATGTCAACAGGGAAGGAAAAATTCAGAAAAGGAGGGTGGAAATGGTTGCACAATTTGACGAGTGTGTTCAATGTCACCGAATTGTACGTGTATAAATTGTTGAATTGGTGTATGTTTTGCTGTGTTTATTTTCAGCAACAATGTAAAAAATATTCTCTTTCACACCCTTTCAGCTCAGTAACGAGGTCACTCCTAAGGTTCACCCTTCAGCCAAAGATTGAACAGGCCCGTGAAACAAAACAAGACTAAATGGGTGCACCAGCCCTGGGGCAGGGACTGGAAGGCAGGAGGGAACAGGATAGCTGGTAAGAGGGAACCCAGGGTTGAGAAGGGAGAGTGTTGACATGTCATGGGGTTGTTAACCAGTGTCATACAACAATGTGTGTACTATTTGATGAGAAACTAGTTAGTTCTCTAAACATTCATCTAAAGTTCAATTAAAAAAAATTCTCTTCCATGGGTCTCCACCAACTGAATGAATTTTAAATCCTGTAACATCACATGCAAAGCTCACCATGGCCTGAGACTTCCAGAACTCTATGGAAGAGAGAAAGTAAGTACAACCAACAGCATTAGGTTATGTTTGGATTCCGGGGGAAAAAAAGTCAAGAATCATTTTATTTTTCAGTGTACCTGGTAGTGGAGAAATAAAGAGTAAGATAACTCTTATAATAAGAAAATCACAAATTGAGGGCTTTTTATAATTTTTGAATACAATGCTTCTTTAAAAACCAGTAAAATTACTGTTTATATCCACTGACACGATTTTTCGAGCCATCGTTAATTTCAGAATAACCATTGTTTTATGACTTATGTAATTTTTTCAAACACTGTTTCACAAGCATTGGGAACTGGGAAATCTTATAAAGCATCTTAATGTGTGTAACGAGAAAGTAAATTAAAAAGTTTATTAGCACTGGCAGGATTCTTATCTTCTCTCTGCACGTCAAAAGCTTGACAGAAGTCTTCAATCTGTCTAGCAAGCACTTTACTGATTAAAAGCTCATTTCCATTCTTGAAGGGCGACGCCATATTCCTGATCTGTTTTCTTCAAACGAGGAGCATGAAAGTTCCTTCTAGTTTCTTTCCGGCACAATCTCCCTTCACCAGCCAGGTGGCCCAACCCTTGGGCTTTATGTTCCAGAATACAGACTAGTCCCCCCTCCTCTCTGCTCCCAAAGGGTCCTTCCTGTGTATGCTTGTAAAATAGCCCTGACTGATTTTTATTTAAATTTGTGCTGGTTTGTGCATCTTCTCCAACAGAATATAAGCCACTAGAAGGCAGGAGTGAGGTCGTTGGTGGTTCCATGTTGGAACTCTCACCTTCCAGACTGAAATATGCACCTCAAGCACAGCCACCACCCATCTATCAGTTTGTTGCTATGACGCTGAGCAGGTGTCACCAGAACTTCCAGGCTAAAACAGGCTAGAAAGAAAGGCCTGGTGATCTACTTTCAAAAATCAGCCAGTGAAAACCCTGTGGATCACATTGGTCAGGTCTACAACTGCTCATGGGGATGACACAGAATCTGGCAGAGTTTCATCCTGTTGTGCATAGGGTCACCGCGAGTCGGAACTGACTCAACAAGAGCTACCAACAATAGAAGGCAGAACTATGTCTTTCTGATGGCTGTATCCCAAGAGCTAGCATAGAATTGGCACTTAGGAGGTGGTCAATAATGTTTACTGAGCAAAGTGAAACTGTTAAACTTAGTAATAAAGGCAAGTTAACAAAGCTGTGTGTTGGCAACATTAATCAGGTTGAAATGTGTAGCATAAATCAGAGCTGGTAACTTAGTTTCCTATGGCTGCTGTAACAAATGACCATCAACTAGGTGGCTTAAAACAACAGAAATGTATTGTCTCACAGTTCTGGAGGCTAAAAGACTGAAATCAGCTTCACCGCGTTGAAACTAAGGCATCCACAGGGTTGGGGTCCTTCCAGAGGCTCTAGGGAGAATTCATTCCCTTGCCTTTTCCAGCTCCTAGGCTGCATTCCTTGGCTTATGACCCCTTCTTCCATCTTCAAAGTCAATAGCATAACATCTTCAAATCTCTGTCTCTCTTTCTTACTGAGGTGGTCACATGAGCTCTCTCTTCTGTGTGTAGCAAGATCTGCCTCTGTCTCCTCTGGTGGTACAAAGGTTGGCAGTTTGAGTTGACCCAGTCACTCCATGGGAGAAAGACCTGGCAATCTGCTCCCATAAAGATTGTTGTTGTTGTGCACCATTGAGTTGATTCTGATTCATGGCAACCCTATAAGACAGAAGAGAACTGCCCCATAGGGTTTCCAAGGAATGGCTGGTGGATTTGAACCACTGACCTTTTGGTTAGCAGCCTGAGCTCTTAACCACTATGCCACCAGGGCACCCCATAAATATTACAGCCTGGGAAACCCTATGGGGCAGTTCTACTTTTTCACATGGGGTCACTATGATTTGAAATCAACTCGATGGCACACAACTTCCTCTTACAAGGATCTCTGTGATGACATTTATCCTCTCCACCCCCCATGATCTAGGATAATGTCCCCATCTCAAGATCCCTAACAAATCACACCTGCAAAGTCGCTGCCACCATATAAGGTAGCATGCACAGATTCCAGGGATGAGGACCTGGATCTCTTTGGGGGCCATGACTCAGCCTACCCAACAGGGGTGGATTATCCAATATGCAAGGTGAGCACAGTGCTTATCTTGCTTACTATATGATCTGTAGTGAACAATTTCACATTTTTTCATCACATCAATGATTCTGCTTCTTAGTATGGCTGACCTCTGTCTCTCTCCCAGCTCCATAGCACCTTCCCACAGAAGCAAACCTCTTTTCAAATTTACAATCCCTGGCAAGGGTGGATGACCTGATAAACAAGGTAAGTATGGGCTTACTTGCACTTACTTACTGATCTGTAGGGAACAATTTCATGTGGGTTTCACCACATCCTCTGTAGCGACCCATTTCACATGGGTTTCACCACATCTTTGATTGGTCACTACAGGTTAGTAAGCAAGCACAAGTAAGCCCGTGCTTACCTGGCTTCCTGGGTAATCCGCCCCTGCTACCCAGGTGGGTAGAGTGGCAGCAGACAACTGCTGAGCTAGACCACATAACAGAAGAAAAGCAAAGCCAAGGACAGGAGGTGGGCTGAGAAAGAAGAAGTGGTAGGACATGTCTAGACCTCGTCTCCTCCTACCTGAGCTCCCTCCTTCAACTTGATATTTGATTTAAAAAAAACAACCTGAAAACTCCGCCCAATGCCTCCCACCTACCTGGAATTCTAGTCCTGGATTCCATAGCTGGGTGTAGTATATACCTCATGACTCCCACGTGCCATCATGACTTGATAAACCCTTTCACAATGTTTGGCCTAAAGACCTGTGCCATGTGAATCAAGGCATCGATCAACTGCCTAGTGACTTTATGCCACAAAACCAGTTGCCATCAAGTTGACTCCAGCTCGTGGTGCCCACATTTGTCAGAGTAGAACAGTGCTCCATAGGGTTTTCAATGACTGCTTTTTCAGAAGTAGATTGCCAGGACTTTCTTCCAAGGCATCTCTGGATGGACTTGAACCTCCACCCTTCCTGTTAGCAGCTGAGCATGCTAACCATTTTCACTGCCCAGGAATTCCTTATTCCACAAACCTCATCTGTATCATTTGGATCAAATGTTACAAAAATGTAACTACTTTTATTTAAAAAAAAAAGCTTTTCAATTGAATTATTTGGACATTTACTTCAACGAGTTCATTGGCTTCCCCTTAGCTTATAAGAGTTCATCATTTTAAGCCAGATGGGAGCCAACCCAATTTCAATTTTCTTCAAGCCTAGCCCATAATTGGCCCACCATGAATCATCAGTGGTAATAAGGATAAAATCAAAATCAAACTTATTGCCTTTGAGTTGATTCTGACTCATAGTGACCCTTTAGGACAGAGTGGAACTGCCCCACAGGGTTTCCACTGAGAGGCTGATGAATTCAAAGTGCTGACCTTTTGGTGGGCAGCCAAGCTCTTAACCACTGTGCCACCAGGGCTCCAATAAGGGTAAAGTTGGGCATTAAAGCAGGCAGAGAACAAATAACCAAGTGACTTGAGCCATCTATCTGGATGGGATGACACCCGATTCTGTTGCTGGATGCCCCCAGGGTAGAAGTGTTTATCTGTGGAGTTGACAAATCAGTGATTCTTCCAGGACCCATACAAAACTCAGCTCCTTAATTATGTTGTTTTTGTTGTGTGCTGTCGAGTGGATTCTGCCTCATAGTGACCCCATGTGACAGAGGAGAGCTGTTCCATAGGGTACAGGAGCAGATTGCTAGGTCTTTCTCCCACGGAGCCACTGGGTGGGTTCCAACTACCAACCTTCCAGTTAGTAGCCAAGCTCTTAACCACTGTACCACCAGGTCTCCTTTCCTTAATTACAGACAAGTAAAATGCCTCCTGGTACAGCTGGGCAGGTTTAACTGCTCAATGTGAGGATGCCCTTGTAGGATACAGCCTCAAAGAGCCTGTGAGAGAAGACAGAGCAGGAACTTTGCGAGCCTATCCTCACCAACCAAAAACACTGTGAGCTCACAGATCCCGTCTGGAGGAAGAGCTGCTCCTCCACTTCAAGCCCAGACAGGGGCAGATTACTCAATGAGCAAGGTCTGTAGTCTATAGCGAGCAATTTCACCTGGGTTTTACCACATCTTTGATGTGGTAAAAAACAGGCAAAATTGTTCACTACAGATTAGGAAATAAGCACAAGTAAGCCCCTGCTTACCTTGCTAACTGGGTCATCCATCCCTGTCAAGGATTGTAAGTTCAAAAAGAGGCTTTGATTCTGTAGGAAGGTGCTGTGGGGTTGGGAGACATATGCCAGCCACCCCTAGAAGCAAAATCTTTGATGTGGTGAAAAAATATGGAATTGTTCCCTACAGATGATCTGGTAAGCAAGGTAAGCACCGAGTTTACCTTTTCTGTTGGATAATCCACCCCTGTACCCAGATATACTTTCAAGTTACCTTCCTTTCAGATGAAAGGCAGCATTAAGCCTTTTGAGGTCACCACGTGGTATCTACGATTATCCTAGCTTGGTGTTGAATAGCCTATTTCTCTGTAACTTTTAATCAGCCACAAGAATGACAAAAAGACACACACACACACACTCAACTCTTATCTGACTGGACTGGTGCAGAAATACACAGCCCAGAATAAATGAGAGCATAATGAGCTCAAGATGAAGCAAGTCTGAGAAAACATTTCCTGAGAGACTGCAGAGTGTGCTCGTCCTCAAAAATATGAGGGCTCTGCTGAGCCCCTTTCATGGGAGACAAATACTGCAGCCCCTCTTGTTCAGGCCAAGGCCACAGGAGGGGAGTGGTTAAAAGTCTCCTCAGGGCAAGGAGACCTCCAGGTCCCCCTAGAAAAGGCAGCTCTGCTCCTATTGCATTCTCTTTGGTTCTTCCCCAAGCAGGAGCCTGCTGAGGCCGAAGTGGGAAGGAATAGCCTGAGGAAGAAAAAGGTCTTGAATAATTTTCATCTGAAAGCAAAGACAGTGTCTTACCTAGTGCTACCCTAACAGAAATATCACAAGTGGGTGACTTTAAAAAAAATAATAAACCAAACCCGTTGCCGTTGAGTGGATTCCGACTCATAGCAACCCTACAGGACAGAGTAGAATGGCCTCACAGAGTTTCCAAGGAGCACCTGGTGGATTCGAACTGCTGACCTTTTGGTTAGTAGCCGTAGCACTTATCCACTGTGCCCCCAGGGTTTCCGTGGGTGGCTTTAAAGAACAGAAATTTATTTTCTCACAGTTCTGGAGGCTAAAGGTTCCAATCAGGGTGTTGGCCATGTTGATTACGTCTGTGAGCCTCTCTCCTAGCCTCTGGTGTCTGCCGGTGATCCTTGGCGTTTTTTTTCTCATTGACAGGTCCTCACATGGCGTCTGTCTTCCCCCATGTGTGTCTCTGTGTCTATTCTGCTCTACTTAAACTCAGATGTAATTAGGTTTAGGACCCACCCCACTTGCGTATGAACTTATAAACATAGCAAAAATCCTATTTCCAAAAAATCACACCCACAGGTACAGGGGCCAGGACTGCAGTATATATTTTGGGCAGACAGAGCTCATTCCCTAAAAGACAGCTTCATTTTTTAAAAGAAAACACGAAGGACAACTGATTTCTCTCTGTCATTGCTGTAAAATAATTTTCAGCAGTCTCATTTGCTATTGAAACCTGCTTTCCCATCGACTGTCTCTGCCTATTAACATCCATTGCAGAATTAGGCAGACACAAACAGGAAGTGGGAGAGAGGAAATGGGCCCGTGAGAGTACAGAGCCTCAGGTTCACAAAGTAAGAAGTCATCTCAAAATTTTCCATGCTCCTCGCCCCGGAAATAAAGAGGCTTAATAGATAAGGCCTAGGTGTTAAATCACCCAGGTCACAGAATACTACTGTTTCCTTGATCTAGTGCTGATACCATCTCGGAAAGGAGAACACTTCTCAGAAGCAAGTAAATAATGTAAAGACTGTGCTCTGTGATTCTTAATTCTGTGCCAGCGGATGCTCTCAAATGCAATGCTAATGAGAGGTCACACTGGCTGACTGCTTTCACTGTCTCTACAGCTAACGGCCTCAAATACCTTTTCATAAGATATTTCATTTCCCAGTGTCAGTTTAAGTGTCTGTAAATAGATAGACTAATACTGTTGAAAGAGAAACTTTTGTTAAGGATTGTAACCAAAGCTCTGCGGGGCAGCAGAATGAGTAAAGACTTTCTTATCCTCTCTTTTTAAAATCTCTCTTTCATGTCTCATCACCGAGATGCTAAGCCCCCCAAGGAGAGATGGGTTGGTGCTTATCTTGTGGAGCTCACTCTGTCTGGCACCAAGCAGAAGCTCAATTAAAAACAAACATTGTTAGTTAAATCAAACAAGAGCTCTGATATTTAAAAACGGACAAAGCCTGAAAATGACTCTGAAGGCAAAATCTCAGAGGTTAGTTACTAACCGGTTGAGAAGTACGAGAAGTATAAGAGCTGCTGGCTCTTGGCCTTCACTGTCCAGAACGGGATTCTTGGGATTGTGGTAAATTCCATCTAGTGTCAGATATCAACGTGGGACCAATAGTTAGCAAGTCCGTAAACCAAAGTTGAAATAACAAGTGGTAAGTCCAGCATTCAAACCCAGACCATTCAAACTGCAAAATCCACGGTCTCCCCACCGTAAGGTCAACCGCCAAGAAGGCCTCTTTCCCTAGATTCCTGTTGTCTCTAAAGATCCTTCAATTTGGAAATTACTCTTCTAACAAAAATAAATAAATAACATTTCTCAAAAAAAAAAGTAGGAAAAAACTGCAAAAAGACTCGTAACATTTAAGAATCTCTAAAATTTAAAATGTTACTCTGATCTGACTATGTATTATGACCAGACAGCCCTGTCCCATCGTTCTGTCTTCAGTACGAGGCTGATGTAGCTCAGGTCTGATGCAACAAGAATTTATTCTCTTGCATGCCATCTGTCCACCAGCATCCTCTTCTATTCACCAGGTTTTCAAATTAAACCGAAAAAATGCTAAGGAAGTACTCTTGGCTGTGTTTACCGCCTTAGTTTTAATCCCCCTTTTCACAGTTTTTTTTATTTATAATAACATTACCAAACGTCCCTTCCCTGAACTGGTAGTGTATACGAGAATAAGGTCCAGCTGTATCAGGCTTGGTCACTGTCATTGACTCACATGGAAAAGATCTCCTGAGACAGAGGGGCTTCAATAGCAATTACTCTACCCCCCACACACAGATGCTGCTTTTTCTGAATAAAAGGATTTATTTTAATACTAAAGAGAAGTCATTTATAGATTAACACTTGATTTTATCATAATAACACGACCCACTTAGCTTCTGTTAAGGACTTTTCTAATGCGTAGAAAATGTACCTTGATCTCTTCCGAATTAGAGTCAGATCTTTCCATTCAATTTTCAAGGAATCCTTATATAGGAAATAGGATGGTATGGACTTCTATCTTCTTCAAACACCAGAGAAACCTGGAAATAAACTTTTGGACCCATGGGACTCTGAAAATCTATAAAAGATATGGGTCTTATCCTCACAAAAGTGCCCATATCACATATACAAAGTTTTGCAAACATTTCTTTATAGTGTATCAGAAATATTTCTTTATATTAATGACAAAAAAACTTTTTTTGAACTGGGCTTCCATTTCCTGATGACTAGCCTGAGCTGCGGAGCCCGGGTGACATAGTGGTTAAGTATTCGGCTGCTAACCAAAAGGTTGGCAGTTCAGATCCACCTGACAGTCCTTGGAAACCCTATGGGGCAGTTCTACTCTGTCCTACAGGGTCCCTATGAGTCAGAATCGACTCAACAGCAATGGTTTTTCGGTTTAGCCTGGGCTGCTGTCTCTATCCTCTCTCCCTAAAACCAAACAGGAAGAAGCTGTAGGAAGAGAATACATAGATCTAACAATATATGTCATGTAACATTGGGTTCTTTTTTTTCCCCAAGTGTAAGAGTCAGGCAATAAACGATGTAAGTAAGGCACTGAATGACCCTCTCATGGAAGCCCCCTTTGACAAAACCCTGCTTCCATTCTGTTCCTTTACTCTTCAAGTTCAAATGAGAATTCCTCATTTTCAGGGCACGTAATGTCACCAAGATACCTCTAAATGTGCATGGCTTTTCTTGCTCGATAATAGAAAACTTTCAGGTGGGGCAAATTTGTTAGTAGAGTTCTATTCTTTACAAATTGAACCTTATTCTCACAAAACTAAAAAAATAAAGATTCACACAATCCAACAATATTCTCAGGATGGACCCATGCAACGGGCACCTTCTAGTTCATCGGTGTCATATTTCTGTTGGCAAGAACCTTAGACAGGAAACACTTTGGTTTTTCTGTCCCATCACGTTGTAATGAGAGTGAAACCAAAGATGATTTGTGCTATGTTGAGATTTTTTTTTTTTTACATTATCTTCTTAAACTAGACTCGATGTTTTATAATTATATTTTCAATCAAAATGGAAAGAGCCATTCTTCTGAACTCCTACTGTAAGTGGAGTTTTCTATATATGTTACCGCAGGATAAAAATGATAATGCTGACTGTGTGGCAAGATCCCATAGCACTAAAAGACTGTTTCCATTTTTAACATAAAGAACTTAACAAAATTTAACATAAAATACTCTTTATCTTTACAAAGGTGTATTTTTAAGTCTCACCACACTCTACCATGAAACCCAGGTGAGAAACCCTCATCCTAGGAAGTTTCACCCTAACACGGTATCTATGTTACGTCATGTGTTCCCACCAAAACAAGGATAAAATCTCCAGGACCTGAATACATGTAATTTTTTTTTTCATTCCTATTTTAAAAGCAGCCTACTACTAACATAACGTGCTCTGTAAAATCTCCTTCCCACACCTTTTATTTTTTAAGGTAATAGATTTTACGTTCTTCCCACACATAATCTCAGATGGATGGACCACGTGTTTCCTGCACATCTTTATACACAAAAAAATAAATGGCAGAATTTTTCTTCCTATTGTTGTTGTTGCTGTTAGATGCCATCAAGTCAGTTCTGACTCACAGCAACCCTACATACAACAGAATGAAACACCGCCTGGTCCTTCACCATCCTCACAATCCTTATGCCTGAGCCCATTGTTACAGCCACTGTGTCAGTCCATCTCATTGAGGATCTTCCTCTTCTTCCCTGACCCTCTACTTTACCAAGTATGATGTTCTTCTCCAGAGACTGGTCCCTCCTGGTAACATGTCTAAAGTACTTGAGGTAAAGTCTCACCATCCTCGCTTCCAAGGAGCACTCTGGCTGTATTTCTTCCAAGACAGATTTGTTTGTTCTTCTGGCAGTCCATGGTATATTCAAAATTCTTCACCAACACCATAATTCAAAAGTGTAAATTCTTCTTCGATCTTCCTTATTTATGGCCTAGCTTTCGCATGCATATGAGGCAATTGAAAGTACCATAGCTTGGGTCAGGCTCATCTTAGTCCTCAAAGAGACATCTTTGCTTTTTAACACTTTAAAGATGTCTTTTGCAGCAGATTTTCCCAATGCAGTGCATCATTTAATTTCTTGACTGCAACTTCCACGGGTGTTGACTGTGGATTCAAGTAAAATGAAATCCTTGACAAGCACAAAGTTGCTTATTGGCCCAGTCGTGAGGATTTTTGTTTTCTTTATGTGGAGGTGTAATCCATACTGAAGGCTGTGGTCTTTGATCTTCATCAGTAGGTGTCTCAAGCCTCTTCACTTTTAGCAAGCAGGGTTGTCATCTGCGTATCACAGGTTATTAATGAGTTTTCCTCCAAACCTGATGCCAGTTCTTCTTCATATAGTCCAGCTTCTCGGATTATTTGCTCAGCATACAGATTGAGTAAGTACCATGAAAAGATACAGTCCTGACACACACCTTTCCTGACTTTAAACCACGCACTATTCCCTTGTTCTGTTCAAACAGCTGCCTCTTAGTCTATGTATAGGTTCCTCATAAGCACAAGTAAGTGTTCTGGAATTCCCATTCTTCGCAATGTTATCCATAATTCATTATGATCCACACAGTTGATTGCCTTTGCATAGACAATAAAACACAGATAAACATCTTTCTAGTATTCTCTGCTTTCAGCTAGGATCCACCTGACATCAGCAACGATATCCCTCATTCTACATCTTCTTATGAATCTGGCTTGAATTTCTGCCAGTTCCCTGTGATGTACTGCTGCAATCCCTTTTGAATGATCTTGAGCAAAATTTTACTTGTGTGTGATATTAATGAAATTGTTTGATAATATTTGTATTGTGTTGGATCACCTTTCTTTGCAATGGGCACAAATATGGATCTCTTCCAATCAATTGGCCAGGTAGCTTCCAAATTTCCTGGCATAGACAAGTGAGCACCTCCAGTGCCGCATTTGTTTGTCAAAATATCTCAGTTGGTATTCCATCAACTCTTGGAGCCTTGTTTTTCACCAGTCCCTTCAGTGCAGCTTGGACTTCTTCCTTCAGTACCACCATTTCTTGATCGTATGCTACCTCTGGAAATGGTTGAATATCAACCAATTCTTCTTGGTCACAGTCACTCTGTGTGTCCCTTCCATCTTCTTTTGATATTTCCTGCATCATTCAATATTTTCCCCATAGAATCCTTCATACTGCAGCTCAAGGCTTGAGTTTTTTCCTCAGTTCTTTCAGCTTTAGAAATGTCGAGCGTGTTCTTTCCTTTTGTAAGAATAATAAATTGCATATGTTTAAAATTGTTCTTTTCAGTTATTCACATCTCTCCACTAGCAAATGCATTATCAGTCATAAGCACTAGATTTCTTAACTATATATTTAATCACACTGCATTTTCTCAGGCTTTGTGTTGTCACAAAAAGGAATATTCTTGCCCCCCTATAAGGATGTCTAAGAGCAATTTCCTTAAGATAGCAATAATAATGGCACACCTATTTAGGTCCTATTGTGATTTCTAACTAGAGTGACATTCTGGCTATTCTGAAGTTACTTTTTGTTTCTTTGTAAGTGGCTTTAAACAAAGAACTTACTTGATTTGCTCATCCTTGTTGATCTTATCCTTGCAAAAACGTTGTGGAGTTCTCATTTGGTGTCTACCATTCTCTACAGCCCTCTGATTTGATATCTATCATGCCTACTATACCAAGTTGGCAAAGCCTGCAGGCCAAGACTCTTGGCCATTGGCCATGTGTCAAAAGCTGCTGCATCTGGAAGGAATGGGCTAAATAAACTATCAAGACTCATCCTATTCCACATTACCACAAGGTATTAGCTACTTCACTGCAAAATGATAATATAATACAAATTACCACAAACAAAAGAAATAAAAACATGACATGTCCTGTGCTGTGCCTAAATATTGCCCTTGTCATGACTGATTATGCAGGCCTGCTGCTTTATAATACTTGTATTAGAAAATAGACAAAACCTGCCTTTCTGTGTACTAAAGGAGAAAGAAAAAAATTGTAATAGAGATTATAGTGGCCAATCTTCTCTGTTTTAACAAAGAGCAAAGCGGGACCCCTGTTATAGAAAGCAGTGGTCAAGACAAATGGCAAGAGCTCAACCTTGAGAGACCTCTTTCCATCTATTGAGGCTAAGACAGGGAAATTGTACATTGTAACAACAACAACAAAAAAAGAAATCTCGCCAGCAGAGGGCTTAGAAACCAGGGGAAGTAGAATCTGATCGTTACTTAATATAATTTTAATGATTTATTAGAAAACTTTTTTGCCTGGAGCTCCCTATCTTATAAGGCTTACAGCCCTGTAAAAAGAACTAAGGAATAAACTATGTCCTGGCAAAGGGAAGGAAATTTGCTTCATCTCTGGCCTGAATAACCTAAAACACTACCCTTGTTGTTGGGTGCTATTGAGTCAATTCTTGACTCGTAGTGACCCCATGTGACAGAGTAGATCTGCCCCACAGAGTTTCTTAAGCTGTAATCTTTATGGGAGCAGATTGCCAGGTCTTTTCTCCCACAGACCTGCTGGGTGGATTTGAACCACCTACTTTTTTGTTAGCAGCTGAGCACTTAACTGTTGTACCACCAGGACTTCTTAAAATTCTGATTCACACCAGTAGAAATTAAGCCATACATCAAGAGATTCGATCTTAATGTCAAATATGTAAACCAACTATCATGGAAAAGGTATATTGTTTTGTACTAACAGCCTTAAATGTTGCAACTTAGATATGAATTTTTTTTAAGTTAAAAGTATTTATCAGTAAAGTTTTTTCTATAATAGACATTAAAGGAAATACACAATACAAAGAAATTTCATTCTGAAAGTACTCAATTCCTGTAGTTTTTCTTAAGCATTTAATATATTTTGACAGTAACTCAATCTAAACACATGGATGCATCACATAGGTGACTTTCTCACTTCAGAAAGTTTGTTTCATATGCTGAATTTCTGCTCAAGAAAAACCAACAATAAACACACCATTTAAAAATATTTTAGAGAAGCCCTGAATCAACATATTCTTACTACAGATATTTACAAGATGTACTTAACCTAATATGCAGATAATAAAAATAATAATTAAGAAGCGAAATAGCCAAAATGGAAAAACAAAGATGTTTTAAAGAGAAAAAAGTAAATATTTGAGAAGTGATCTAAAGCATATCATGATCCTTCTGAGGCTGGTTGTCAAGTTCTTTCTATTACCTTAGCGATTTTGGCTGAAATTAAGACAAGCCATTCCCAGAAGGTCAGTAATACCGCAAGGATAGCGTGCCCCGTGATGATGTTAATTGGAATATAGAGCCATTGGCAATGGGCTCCCCATCCACTTTCCCAAAAGAGGCAGGCTGATGTTCTTATCTTCTGCAGTAGGAAGAGGAGAGACAAGAAATCAATGGCCAGTATACATTCTGATTATAATGATTGCTCCATTTCTACACAACTCAAAGATTTTTTACTTTTTTTTTTTTTCAACAAATAGAAGGCTGACTGAAAGATATGGTCTCTTGTTTTCCTTGCAATAAGGGGGCTCTGAATTTTATGCAGTTGAATTTTTTGGATGCTTTATAGCACTCTGGAAGAGTTTACTGTAGTTGATATTCATGTACCCTTTATTGGGTATAAAATGAAAATGAGTGCATTAGGGAAGGCAATTATGAGACGCAATGCTTTCCCATCCTGTCATGACTGCAGCAGAATGAGCCTGGACCTACTCCCCAAATCTTCACCTCACTGTCTTCCAAGAAACCAAATCAGTCAATTGGGGATAGAATATAAGTTACAAGATATTTACCTACCCTGAACTAGATGATCTCCAGGTATCTTTGTAATCTAGTATTGCCATAACGAAAAATACTACAAGTGTATGGCTTTGAAGTACAGAAATTTATTATCTCATAGTTCTGGAGGCTGAAAGTCCAAATCAGGATGTTGGTCAAGTTGATTGCTTCTGTGGGCCTCTCTCCTAGTCTCTGGCACCTGCCAGCAATCCTTGGCATTCCTGGGCTTGTAGAAGCATCTGTCTCCACTGTCTGTCTTCCTCCCATATGTGTGTTTGTGTCTACTCTGGTCTTTTTATAACTCAGAAGTGATTAGGTTGAGGACCCACCCTACCCCGGTATGACCTCCTTAACATAACAAAAGAAAGCCCCTATTTCCAGACAGGATCACTTCCACAGGTGAGGGCCAGGACTTCAATACATATTTTGGGGAGATAAAATTCAATCCATGGCACCAGATATCCCACTAACACTAAGTTTTGTGAGTGATGTACTGGGCAGGCGTCACAAACACACACCCCTTCAAAAAAGCCACTTCAAGCTGTACTCTTTCTATAGACTTTCCGTGGCTTATGCCACGTGCAGGAACATTGCCAACCTGGCACCCTGGCCACATCAATTATCAGGATAGATCACGTGACTCAATAGGAATTATGTACAGGCTGGACACAGGGAAAGCCAACCACCTCCGAGACTTCTTTCTCTTGGGAATTGGATTTTCTCTCCTGAGAAAGATGAACATGAGGTACATGCAGAAAAGGCTGTTAATTCAAGATCAGGCTAGATCCTGTTTGGTTAAAAGCTCAGCTGTCATTCCAGTTCTCCATTAAAAAAAAAAAAAAAAAAACAGTTGCTATTGTGTTGACTCTGACCCATGGAGACCACACATGGGTCAGAGTAGACTCTGTCGGGTTTTCAATGGCTGGTTTTTTGGAGGTAGATTACCAGGCCTTTCTTCTGAGGCACCTCTGGTTGGACTTGAACCTCCACCCTCTAGGTTAGGAGCTAAGCATGTTAACACTTTGCACCTCTCTGGGACTCCAGTTCTCCATAGGCCTCTGGTGTATCCTACTGACAGAGGAGCTGGGCACGAGAGTAACAGGGACATTGAGGGCAGAAAGGTTAAGCAACGTTCCCAAAATTCCACAGCTTAGGAGTTAAGATAAGCAGTGGCTTCTCATTCTCCTTTTATGACGTGCTCAAAGAGTGCAGAATTTGGACTAGAAAGACTAGAGTTTAAAGTTTTGCTTTGTCTCTTCAACTAGCTGAAGCAAGCCTCTTAGTCCCCGTTTATTTTGACTGTATCTAGAGGAGGAGTCATTATACCAAAAAGAATTAGTCGACATTCAACCATTTCAAGAGGTGGCACATGATCAGGAGCCGATGCTACTGAAGGAAGAGGTCCAAGCTGCTCTGAAGGCATCGGCGAAAAACAAGGCTTCTGGAATAGATGGTGTATCAGTTGAGGTGTTTCAACAAACAGATGCAGCACTGGAGGTGCTCACTCGTCTACGCCAAGAAGTATGGAAGACAGCTTCCTGGCCAACTGACTGGAAGAGATCCATATTTATGCCTATTCCCAAGAAAGGTGATCCAACCGAATGTGGAAATTATAGAACAATATCATTAATATCACACGCAAGCAAAATTCTGCTGAAGATCATTAAAAAATGGCTGCAGCAGTATACCAACAGGGAACTGCCAGAAATTCAGGCTGGTTTCAGAAGAGGACGTGGAACCAGGGATATCATTGCTGATGTCAGATGGATCCTGGCTGAAAGCAGAGAATACCAGAAGGATGTTTACCTGTGTTTTATTGACTATGCAAAGGCATTTCACTGTGTGGATCATAACAAACTACGGATAACACTGCGAAGAATGGGAATTCCAGAACACTTAATTGTGCTCACGAGGAACCTTTACATAGATCAAGAGGCAGTTGTTCGGACAGAACAAGGGGATACTGATTGGTTTAAAGTCAGGAAAGATGTGTGGCAGGGTTGTATTCTTTCACCATACCTATTTAATCCATATACTGAACAAATAATCCGAGAAGCTGGACTATATGAAGAAGAATGGGGCATCAGGATTGGAGGAAGACTCATTATCAACCTGCGTTACGCAGATGACACAACCTTGCTTGCTGAAAGTGAAGAGGACTTGAAGCACTTATTGATGAAGATCAAAGACCACAGCCTTCAGTATGGATTACAGCTCAGCATAAAGAAAACAAAAATCCTCACAACTGGACAAATGAGCAACATCATGATAAACGGAGAAAAGATTGAAGTTGTCAAGGATTGCATTTTACTTGGATCCACAATCAACACCCATGGAAGCAGCAGTCAAGAAATCAAAAGATGCATTGCATTGGGCACATCTGCTGCAAAGGACCTCTTTGAAGTGTTGAAAAGCAAAGATGTCACCCTGAAGACTAAGATGCGCCTGACCCAAGCCATGGTATTTTCAATCGCATCATATGCATGTGAAAGCTGGACGATGAATAAGGAAGACCAAAGAAGAGTTGACACCTTTGAATTGTGGTGTTGGAGAAGAATATTGACTATACCATAGACTGCCAAAAGAACGAACAAATCTGTCTTGGAAGAAGTGTGGCCAGAATGCCCCTTAGAGGCAAGGATGGTGAGACTGTGTCTTACATACTGTGGACATTTTGTCAGGAGGGATCAGTCCCTGGAGAAGGACATCATGCTTGGCAGAGTACAGGGTCAGCAGAAAAGAGGAAGACCCTCAATGAGGTGGATTGACACAGTGGCTACAACAATGAGCTCTAGCATAACAAGGATTGTGAAGATGGCACGGACCCGGGCAGTGTTACGTTCTGTTGTGCATAGGGTTGCTATGAGTCAGAACCGACTCGATGGCACCTAACAACAGCAACAACAGAGGAAGAATGGCGGTCTCAGATGCTTGGTGTGAGGATTAGAATTTAGCCGTGACACTTGCCAGCACTGGAGCCATGTGCAGACTATCAGTAAACACTGGAGGTGGTGAGGGAGGAGGAGGAGGGAAAGATTAGCTTTGAGATATATAAGATGGAGAACTATGGGGATGGGCTTGGGAATGCTACTAACCAAGATAAAAAAAAAACAAGATACAAAACCTTAATTCCCATTGCATAAAAATGTATCTCAAAGGAAAACAATAATAAATGAACTGTCAGAGAGTAGAATTTCTTAAGCTTCAAGGGACTTCCAGAAATCATCTGTCCATGTCTCTGCCTTTAGACGAGTAAACAATTTAGAACAAATATTTACTCTGTGCTTCTTTCAGGTCTCCAGGGACAGAAAATACATAGCCTTCATGAATAGTCCCTCCCAGTGCTTGATCCCTGCACAGTCCGGAAGGTCTTCGTTGCATTCAGGCAGAATGTCTCCCACCTTAGGGTAAGCTCTCTTCATCTTATCCTGTCCTTGGCTGACGGGAAAGTTGGTCATTTTTATTTTCACCAAACCCTTCCTAGATGGTAGTGATCCTTAGCCTTCTCTTCAAAAAGCTGACCAATCTCCACAATTTCCATTTTTTCTGTGGCACAATTTTCCACCTCATTGTTCCTCACTTTCATTCTTTCCTAAGACTTCTTTTGTTTTGCAACATCTTTTTTTTTTTTTTAATGAGAGGCAAATTATTTCATTACTTTGAAAAATCAACTTTCTTTTCATCCAGCTTGTTGGATTATTCCTCTTCCCCATCCAAACACAGCAAAACAATTACATTGCATTTTTATTCCCTGTGAAGCTTGGATTTTGAATAATTAGCTATTAAATTACCTATGTGCTGGAGGATAGAACATGTTTGAGAACGTCTTCTTAAATTCTTCTCTCAGATTATTCGCATGCTCATTAAAAAAAAAAAACCTTGACACAGTGCTTAAAACCTTCCAGGTGCATAAAAATTATGTACTAAAATCAAATTCTTATTTTAAACCTGGGGTCTTTGTAATAACCTCACTTATTTCCTGTTACTTATGAAGTAAATGCCAAATTGAAAGCAGAATAAAAGGATGGAAACCAAAAATATTGAACTGCTGTAAGCTTTGTGGGTGATTGGACACGAGTCACAAGTACACATCTCTTCTAAGAAAAGCCAGTTTAAGCTGTATTCTTTCCTTAGACTTTCTGTGGTTGACAGCAACCATCTTTGAAAGTGAGTGTTGTACATACAGGCTGCAGGGTGAGCTCTGGCTGTGGACAGAGTTACTTAGCATCATCACCACGTCACAGAGGTCAGAATGCCTAGGGCAAGCTGGTCTAGCCATCAGTTAAAGAGGGGCTCTGAGAAGATGGATAAAATCTTTCAGATATAGTCGGACAACAAAAGGAACCTACACGCCTCAATAACTGTGCTCCCCAAAGGCCCACTAAAGGAAAATGGAATAAAGAAACCCAGATGTTTCTCAGAGCCAACTTAATTAAAGTTTTTCTCAGAGCTGGTCTGGTTTTTTGAGGGGGAGGGAATGAAGAGTAGAGCTGTTATCAAATCCAAAATCAGTTTCTTTTCTTAATCTCTCACCTGGGGCCAAAAAATGAAAAATAAAATTTTCTTATATTCTCCCCCTCTGCTTCTAACACACATATTTCTTATCAGATCATTTTTTCACAAAAATCTCTTCTTTTGACTGGTAAACCCAGTGCCGTCAAGTCAATTCTGACTCATAGCGACCCTATAGGACAGAGTAGAACTGCCCCATAGAGCTTCCAAGGAGCGCCTGGTGGATTCGAACTGCCAACCTTTTTTCGGTTTTTTGGTTTTTACCTTGTGATTGAATGGCAGAAACCCTGGTGTTGTAGTAGTTAAGAGCTATGGCTGCTAGCCAAAATGTCGACAGTTTGAATCCACCAGGCGCTCCTTGGAAACGCAATGGGGTAGTTCTACTCTGTCTTATCAGGTCGCTATGAGTCGGAATCCACTTGACGGCAATGAGTTTTGTTTTTTTTGAATTGAATGGCATTGTGTGGAACGCCCCCTTCACAGACAAGTAAATTACACTTCCCTGCTCTCCTTAATGCAGATAGGGGACATCAGAATTACCTCAGAGGTGGCAAATTTCCTAAATGTCCCTTACCTTAGGATGATGAAACTCTCCCAAGTGATGAAAATACCCCACAACTGTTTATAAAGATGCTTCTGCAATATTCAAGTTGTTTGGAATAAAAAAAAAATCAGAAGTTGGTCCTTTTAAAGAAAAAGGAACTGCTAGACATCACTCATGGAGTCAGGCTCCAACACTGCAGAAGGTAGTAGTTAGGTGACCTATGGCTGGTATGCAAAGAACTCCACTAAAGCACAGAGCTGCTGAGGACCAAGGAAGCCTGAGAGTCCACTGAGGCTGTTGGGATACACCTAAAACACACTCCGGATTGGAAACCAAAGTTGTTATGAGAGAAAGAGTCCCCAGGGGAAAGGTGAGTGTTTGCTTGTTGGTTGTTTGCTTTTTCACTGAGAAAAGCAGAAAGCTTGAAGCAGAAACTTTATAAAGAACACGTCTTTTTAAGTGGCACTGCCTACTCACTCTGGTGGCTCTTCTCTTCTCCAGCGTCCATTGGCCTTCAATCAAATAGCGAGGCCATTGGGTTTCATGGTTTCCTCTTTTTGCTTCTTTCCCTTCCCTTCTTCTTTAGCTCTCTGGGATGGTCCAGTGACTGTCTTGTTCATCTTATGGCAATCAAATTTAGAAAGAGGTAGATACCAGTGACCCATAACTTTTAATTGCATGATTTTACTATAACACGGTGGAGCAATGGTTAAGCTCTCAGCTGTTAACCAAAAATCGTCGCCAGCCATTTCAGGGGAGAAAAATGTGGTAATCGTCTTCCTAAAGATGACAGCCTTGGAAAACCTAAGGGGCTGTTCTACTCTGTCCTACATGGTCACTATGAGTCAGAATCGACTCAACAGTACAGGACAATAACAATAGCATGAAATAAATACCCTGGGTCACCCCTTCTGGACACTTACATTTTAAAAAGTCTTATACATAAATATACATCAAAAAATTTTTGTCTGAATAATCAAAAGGGATTTCCCTTCATTCTCATTGTATTTTCTAATACTGGATTTTGACCTGGGTAAGAAGACAGACCACCACATGTCTCTCAGTTTGACATACTGTACTGGCTTGCATGTTGCTGTGATACTGGAAGCTATGCCACTGATATTTCAAATATCAGCAGGGTTGCTCAGGGCAGACAGGTTTCAGCAGAGCTTCCAGACTAAGACAGATTAGGGAGAAAGGCCTAGCAATCTACTTCCAAAAATTAGCCAGTGAAAACCCTATAGATCACAACAGAACATTGTCTGCCTCACTTGCTTTGAACATGTCATCAGGAAGGATCGATCAGTGGAGGAGAACATCATGTCTGATGAACTAGAGAGCCAGTGAGGGCAAGGGAGACCCTTAGTGAGACAGACTGGCACAATAACTGCAATGATAGACTTGAAATGTAGGTGATTATGAGGATGACGCAGGTCTGTGCAACATTTCATTCTGTTGTGTAGAAGTTTGCCATGAGTCGGGGTCAATTCGATAACAGCTCTCTATCTAAGA
The DNA here is from genome assembly GCF_024166365.1 of Elephas maximus indicus. Lineage (NCBI taxonomy): Eukaryota > Metazoa > Chordata > Mammalia > Proboscidea > Elephantidae > Elephas > Elephas maximus. The sequence goes on from NC_064826.1 coordinate 13,788,123, forward strand.
AGACAGATAGGACATTTCTTCAAGTGATATCCTGCTCTCCCAGAAAGATGAAGCTGGGCAATAGCACAATAAGGGCTCCTGAAGTCCTTTTTCCCAACCCATGTATTCCATAAAGGTAGGGGCTATTATCTAATAATCCATCTTGTATACCCAATTATAAGAAGTAAGTCCTGAGCCTTATAAAAAAGAATTTCTCTTGTAAAATTAATACTATTTAGGGATGGAAAATATCACTTACCTTTGGCTGACTTTTTTTATATTTACTTAGCTCAGATGCATCTCAATTCAGAAAGCCTGAGATATATTTGTCTTGTAAGCAGAATAAAGTGAGCATTCATGAGGCCCCATGGCACGGCAGAAACTCACCAGGTCTTCCAAGGAAGATCTCCCTTCTCCAGGGCAAAATCTATCAAGCACTCACCACCAAAGCTCCCCTTAGCGTTTCCTCCATAGACTTCATGATTTGAGAGATGTTGTCTACAAAGATACCCATGTTAAGTAGTCATTCATTATTCCACTTTTAATTAATCTAACAAATACAGCTTCCAATCCTAACTCTGGATACCAAAAGAAAAGACCAAACCCAGTGCCGTCGAGTCAATTCCGATTCATAGCGACCCTATAGGACAGAGTAGAACTGCCCCTTAGAGCTTCCAAGGAGCGCCTGGCGGATTCGAACTGCTGACACTTTGGTTAGCAGCCGTAGCACTTAGCCACTACCCCGCCAGGGCTTCCAACTCTGGATAGATTTAGATAAATATACAGTCGGCCCCCCTCTTCCCCCCCCCATCCACAGATTCAACCAACCATGGATCAAAAATATTTGGGGAAAAAAAGAAAGTTCCAAAAAGCAAAACTTGGATTTGCCATGTGCCAAGCACTCTGCCGAATCCACGTGAATGAAGTGACTGGTAGGCACACCCTGCTGTAGCCTCCAGCTATTCATGGACTCTCAGTCTCTCTCTAGCACTTGTTTGAGCATTATTCTCCTGCTTCTTGTCATTATTCCCTGAGCAATACAGTATGACAACTATTTACATAGCAATTACAATGTCTTAGGTATTATGAGTAACCTAGAGATGATTTAAAGTGTACAGAAGGATGCGCGGAGGTCATATGCAGATATTACGCCATTTTATATACCATAAACCAAACCCAGTGCCTTCCAGTCAATTCCGACTCGTAGCGACCCTACAGGACAGAGTAGAAATGCCCCATAGAGTTTCCAAGGAGCGCCTGGCAGATTCAAACTGCCTACCCTTTGGTTAGCAGCCGGAGTGCTTAACCACTATGCCACCAGGGTTTCCCCATTTTATATAAGGGGCTTGATTTTCCGAGGATTTTGGTATCTGTGAGGGGCTCTGGAGTCAATTCCCCTCAGATACCAAGGGACGACTGTGTTACAAAAATGAATTTAGGAAATGGTACCACCACTCTGGAAATCTATCTGGCGTTATCTTAAACAGTTAGAAATGGAACTACCATACAACCCAGAAATCCCACTCCTCGGAATATACCCTAGAGAAATAAGAGCCTTCACACAAACAGATATATGCACACCCATGTTTATTGCAGCTCTGTTTACAATAGCAAAAAGCTGGAAGCAAACAAGGTGTCCATCAACGGATGAATGATTAAAAATAAATTGTGGTATATTCGCACAATGGAATACTATGCATCGATAAAGAACAGTGACGAATCTGTGAAACATTTCATAACATGGAGGAACCTGGAAGGCATTATGCTGGGCGAAATTAGTCAGAGGCAAAAGGACAAATATTGTATAAGACCACTATTATAAGATCTTGAGAAATAGTATAAACTGAGAAGAACACATACTTTTGTGGTTACGAGGCGGGGAGGGAGGGAGGGTGGGAGAGGGTTTTTTATTGATTAATTAGTAGATAAGAACTGCTTTAGGTGAAGGGAAGGACAATACTCAATACATGGAAGGTCTGCTCAACTGAACTGGATCAAAAGCAAAGAAGTTTCTGGGATAAACTGAAGGCTTCAAAGGCCAGCGGAGCAATGGCAGGGGTTTGGGGACCACGGTTTAAGGGGACTTCTAAGTCAATTGGCAAAATAATTCTATTATGAAAACATTCTGCATCCCACTATGAAATGTGGCGTCTGGGGTCTTAAATGCTAACAAGCGGCCATCTAAGATGCATCAATTGGTCTCAACCCACCTGGAGCAAAGGAGAATGAAGAACACCAAGGTCACACGACAACTATGAGCCCAAGAGACAGAAAGGGCCACATGAACCAGAGACCTACATCATCCTAAGACCAGAAGAACTAGTTGGTGCCCGGCCACAATCGATGACTGCCCTAACAGGGCGCACAACAGAGAACCCCTGAGGGAGCAGGAGATCAGTGGGATGCAGACCCCAAATTCTCATAAAAAGACCATACTTAATGGTCTGACTGAGACTAGAGGAATCCTGGCGGTCATGGTACCCAAACCTTCCGTTGGCTCAGGACAGGAACCATTCCCGAAGACAACTCATCATACATGAAAGGGGCTGGACAGTGGGTAGGAGAGAGATGCTGATGAAGAGTGAGCTAATTATATCAGGTGGACACTTGAGACTGTGTTGGCATCTCCTGTCTGGAGGGGGGATGGGAGGATAGAGTGAGTTGGAAGCTGGCAAAATTGTCACGAAAGGAGAGACTGGAAGGGCTGACTCATTAGGGGGAGAGCAAGTGGGAGTACGGAGTAAGGTGTATTTAAACTTACATGTGACAGTCTGACCTGATTTGTAAACGTTCACTTGAAGCTCAATAAAAGTTAATTAAAAAAAAAAAATGAATTTAGGCAGTCCTGGCCAAAAGCAAAGAGACTTGGCATTTTAATTAGGCTGTACAACGTTATTTTGTATACATGTACAATTTCTCTTAGATTTTCCAAAACACCAAAAAATAGCTCATAGGCCGTCATTACTATTCCTCCAGACTCTCTCGCCTTTTCTCATTCCAATCACCTCCCAGTATTTCTCTCCCTCCTAGTGTTGGATTCTGCCAAAATGATGAAGGATAATGACCCATCAAGCCATTAATGGTTCATCCACTTTGTCCCCTATTTTATGTCCTGCATCTGGTTCCCCGATGAGCTATTCACTTGGGCTCGCCCACCCCTAGCGTGGCCCTGAAGCCCCCACACCTGTGAGTGACACTCACCAAGAGCAACCTGTAAGCTAGCTTTGCCAGGTAGGTAGCTTTGCCAAGAATACCCAGGCATTCCAGTGTGGTTGGAGTCCATTTTTTAATAATAAAGCCTTGATAACTCAGTAAAGGGAAAAACAGTTGCTGTCAAGAATGTTTGGCTTAAGGATCTTTTCTTCCCTTTCATTTCCCACTTTGTTTATTGATTGACAATTAATCAAACCCTGTGCATTTCAATAGGTTTTACCTGAGATTGTGTTCAGTCTAAGAAAGTCATCAAGCAGAGGGAGCATAGGTAGATACAGTCCCACTGCCTTCACATAAACTCCAAATACTGACCCTAAAAAGAAAAACACAAAGCTATTGTTTTATACCCAGAAGAGCATTTATGTACAGATTTAGCCTGTCTAGGGTACTTCCTTCAAAATACCGGTGTTTGCTATGAAATACAGTGGGGACTTGAATGTTTGACCACATCATAGTGACAACCAACATACCTACTGCCTGATAATCATTCCCGGGGGTGCCTCACTCTTTAACCGGGACTGGACATTTGAGGAGCATCCTATTTGCTGCTTTAAGTGAAAAAGATTTCAAATAATACACCCATAGTTATTTGCCCTCCACCTGTAGAAATTGAATTGCGCCCCCTCCCCCCCAAAAGATATGTTGAAGTCCTACTACCTGGTACTTGTGAACAAGGACTTGTTTGACAATAGGGTCTTTGAAGATGTTATCGGTTAAGTTAACACGAGGTCATACCAGAGTAGGGTGGGTCCTAATCCAGTCTGAGTGGTGTCCTATAAAGAGAAAAGACACAGAGACAGACAGACGAAGTCCATGTGAAGAAGCAAGGAATGCCCAGGGCTACTAAAAGCTGAGAGACAAGAAACAATCTTCCCGTAAAGCCTTTGGAGAGAGCAAGGCCCTGAATTCATACTTCTAGACTCCAGAACTATGAGATAATAAATTTCTATGTGGTATTTTTTTTGGTGCAGCCCTAGGAAACTAATGCATCACCCATTAACCTTTTATATTTAAAATAAATACATCAGTAGCTTTACCTAGACTTTTGTCTCCCCTCTTCCTGGACATCCATTTACCTGGGCTGGAAAAGAAGAATCGCTCATCATAGACCCTCTCTGCTTGGCCATTCTACCACCCCAATGCTTGTCAGAGTGCTGGAATTGTCCTCCATCATAAATGAATTAGGCATAGTGTGTGTCCCTTACTGGGACGATGCAAGTCTCACAGAAATAAGAAATGAAAGACAAAATAAATGAGTTGTTAACACTTAGATGATTCAGAGGAAAAGAAAGACTTTGTTGGCCTTTTAGGGGAGAAAATACCCTACATCAGCACATCTTCATCAAGATGAGGATCTTTTCCAATGTTCTTAAGTGTTGCCTCAGTTCCCTGAAGCCTATAAATCTAAGAAAGATGTAATTTGTGGTGAAACTCTAGCCAATACTTTAAAGTAATTGTATTGCAGTCTGAGGACACTGTGTCTCCCCTCCCAGACTTTCACTCGGATTCATAACAGTAGGTCATGACAGGGAATTGGTTTCTTCTCCTAACCGAATAATATGGTGCCAAGAGGCCATTTGTCTTGGGCTGCTACTGAGCTAAGCACTTCTCCAAGGGTTGCCCTGCTCTTTCTGCTCTTCAGCAGGGAACAGAGGAGCTAGGATCCACTGTCAACTCCTGCTGCTTAGTTCACCCTTCTTGGTCAATTGTAGCCATGCCGCTACCATGCCTGTCCCTGGAGATGCAAACATTTAAGCACTGGGCTACTAACTGAAAGGTTGTCATTTCAAACCCACCCAGAGGCACCGCAGAAGAAAAGCCTAGAGATCTGCGTCTGAAAAATCGGCCACTGGAAACCCCATGGAGTGCAGTTGTACTCTGACACACATGCAGTCACCATGATTGGGGTCAACTCCGTGGCAACAGTTTAGTCAGTTAGTTAGTGAAAACTGTCCATTCCCTAGGATTGTGTGAAAATTGAAGAAAGTAGGGAGTTCATGGCTGTATCTGAACATTGACTCCATCTCAATTGACATGATCCTGTCTTCATGTAACTTCTCCTGTCTGTCAGTCTGTCCAACCCTCTGTTTGCTACTTACCTCTAACAACTATACTGGGAACATTTTATTACACTGACCCTGGCCTTTTGTGTTGTAAGATCCTACCTGCTCACCTGACCTCAGGGACCTGTAGCGACTTCTCGACATTCCTAGTCTAGCCTTATGCCATTGATCACCCCACAGGATCCCAGCATAGCACGGATGACGGCACTCTCCCTCCCGGATGGCTAAAACCTGCTCTCCTGTGCTCTGTGGACTTGCCTGCCCCCAACTCCAAAGTTAACCGTGAATGATTAAAATTTCTTGGCATGCAGCATAACTACCCACATAGACACCACATCTTATTGTCTTTTTAGCCATCCCCACCTGGAAGTGCCCTTCTTGTGAATATTGTCCAATATAGTGCTGGAAGGTAAGCCCTCTGGGTGGAAAGTCAACAATGGACTCAAGCATGTTGGTGATTCCTGAGGATGGTGCAGGACCAGGCAAGTTTTCATTTGGTAGTACATGAGGTTGCCATGAGTTAGAGTCTATTCAGTGGCAACTAACAACAACAACGTGGAAGTTCCCTTCTTGGCATAAGCACTCAAGTGATATTGGTTGAATTTAATTGGAATGAACATTTAGGTGTAAAAAACTCTTTGCCCTAGTCTAGCTGGAGCTGATTCGATAGAAAGGAAGTTAGATGATTTAGTGCACAGATACCCTGTATGTGTGTACAGTAGGGTGGAGAAGTGGGAAAGGAGTTCATTAATCTCCTACAGAACACTCCCCAACATTCCATGTCTCCAGCCCCACTCCTTTCGAGAATCACTGCATGAGAGATATTGCTGAAGGGACCATGCTGTGCCTGAGCACATTAAGGAGAGAAAACAAAGCGTTTGGGAATCTCCCATTGAGTGATGGATGATCTTAAAGAACATGGAGCAATAACTATGTGCCAGGAGTGGTGCTGGGTGATAACGGGATTTATCACTGGCTTGTGAATGTTGACCTGCAACAGGGCTGAAATGGGCAGGTTGTGAAGGACTGAGATGGACAATGTAGCCCACCATGAAAAGCAAGGTCTCCATCAGCCCAAAGCCACTGCAGGTGGCATGCCAGGCTGGAGGCAGAGGGCCAGCATTGGGAAACATGTGTTGCTAAGTGGGCATAAACCCAGTAAACAGATCTCTGTGTGTGATCTGCTGGTGTGATCTGCCTTAACTGTACATTAGCAAAAAGGGAATACTGGAACCTGTTCCCTGACACAGAGGAAGAAAGCTCCAAGAAAGAAGAGGGCCCTCTCACAATAGATGGACATTGATAGAATGGGAGAAAAATGTGGAACAGAACCTTAAATTCTTAAAAAATTCAGACTTACTGGACTGGTTGAGACTGGAGGACTCCCTGAGACTATCATGCTAGATACTCTTTACACCTTGAACAAAAAGTAGCTCCTGAGGTCACCTTGTAGTTAAATAACAGACTGGCTCACAAAAAAAAAAAAAAAAAAAAAAAACCTGTGAGTACTGTACTCCTTTAAAAAATCATCTAAATAAGACCAAATTGTCAACGATTACTTAAAAAGAGATGAGAAGGTAAGGGGGCAGGGAAACTAGATTAATGGAAATGGAACAAGAAGAACAGAAATAAAATAATGAGAATGTTCACACATTGTGAAGAATGTAACCAATGTCACTGAGCAATTTGTGTAGAAATTGTTGAATGGGAACCTAAACTACTGTGTAAACCTTCACTGAAAACACAACAAAATATTACTTTAAAAAAAGAAGAAGAGGATCCTCATGTGACTCTTTAAGGTTGTGGGATGACCAGTACTGCAGATATGACCCTTCCCTCCTCCAACAAGCATCCCAAAGACTCGAGGAACAAACCAAGGACTCTCTGCTTCACACTAAAGACTCAGTGGGCAGGGTTCATACCCTCTGAGGCATCCCCTCTGACATGCACATGAATACATCAATGCATGCACACTCATACCCACATGCCTCAGCCCACACAGACTGGGCTAGATGTCCCCACTCTGTGCTCACATGGCCTCTATCAACACCTCTAGCTATCTAGATGGTACCTGTCTGTTTCGCACGTGGACCCTTAGCCAACTGAGGATATAAAATATGCTCTTGCTTTTGTATACCTAAGACCCTTCTAGTTGTATATACTTGACTCTCAGGAAATGTTTATTGCCTCAGTGAAAGTTCCTAGGAAATGGAATAAAAGACCATCTAATGTCAGATGAATACAATATTCCCTTTTCTCCATCCCCACAGCAAGCTTATATATTCTGACCCTCCTCCTATTCAAGTGAGCTACATTTTAGATCAGTAAACACCCTTGGGATTTAAGTTGTTGTTAGGTACCATCAAATCATTTCTGACTCATAGCAACCCTATATACAACAGAACTAAACACTGCCTGGTCGGTCCTGTGCCATCCTCACAATCATGGCTATGTTTGAGCCCATTGTTGCAGCCACAATGTCAATCCATCTCCTTTAGGTTCTTCCTCTTTTTTGCTGACCCTCTACTTTACCAAGCATGATGACCTTCTCCAGGGACCGGTTTCTCCTCATAACATGGCCAAAGAAAGTTAGGCGAAATCTTGCCAGCCTCACCTCAAAGGAGCATAATGGCTGTACTTCTTTCAAGAGAGATTTTTTTTGTTCTTCTGGCAATCCTTGGTATATTCAGTATACTTCACTAACACCATAATTCAAAGACATCAATTCTTCTTTGGTCTTCCTTATTCATTGTCCAGCTTTCACATGTATATGAGACGATAGAAAATACCATGTCTTGGGTCAGGAACATGTTTGTCCTCAAAGTTACATCTTTGCTTTTTAACACTTTAAAGAGGTCTTTTGCAAGACCAATACACATTTCATTTGATTTCTTGGCTGCTGCTTCCATGGGCCTTGACTGTGGACCCAAGTAAAATGAAATCCTTGACAACTACAATCTTTTACCTGTTTATCATGATGTTGCTCATTGGTCCAGTTGTGAAGATTTTTGTTTTCTCTATGTTGAGGTGTAATCCATACTGAAGGCTGTTGTCTTTGATCTTCATCAGTAAGTGCTTCAAGTTCTCTTCACTTTCAGCAAGCAAGGTTTTGTCATCTGCATATTGCAGGTTGTTAATGAGTCTTCCTCCAATCCTGATGCCCCATTCTTCTTCATATAGTCTAGCTTCTTGATTATCTGTTCAGCATACAGATTGAATAAGTATGGTGAAAGGGTACAAACCCGACCACATCCTTCCTTATAATAAACCTTGGAATTGAAGAGGTAATTATTTTTCTCCCAACAAATCTCCATCAGAGACCACCGTCAATCTCAATGGGCTGGTCATTTTTCATTCCTATCATATTCCTAGAAACTCTGGTGGTGTAGTGGTTAAGTGCTAACCAAAATGTCAGCAGTTTGAGTCTACCAGGCACTCCTTGGAAACTCTATAGGGCAGCTCTACTCTGTCCTACAGGGTTTCTATGAGTCAAAATCGACTTGACTGCAAAGGGTTTGGTTTTGGTTTTTTGGTTTATCGTATTCCTAAACCCTTTATGCAGGTAGAACCCCAGAAGACCTGCTCTGTCAAGACTTCAGATGTTCCTGGGCATTTCTCAATCCCTACAGGTCACACTGCTTAGGTGTGTCATTGCTGGGGCCAATGATTAGAAACAGTGACCCCAGCATTAACCATAATGTTTGCTATTTTACAGGAAGAGAGGAAATAAAAGGGTCTCTGGAAATATTGCATAGTATCCTGGGAAGGTTGCCTTCTTTTAGACTGTTTATATCCAAATCAAAAATAGGGGGAAAAAAATCAAGAAATATGAAAATGTGATTCCTCACTAAAAGGAACCAGGGGTCTTTGGGCAAGTACTGATTTCAGGCCCAGGGCAGACAAGGTACAAGGGGAGCCTGGGAAAGAAAGCAAGTGCTCAAAGAATAATGCACTTATGTTAAAAGGACACCAAACCAAGTTTAAAGGATCTTCCAATAGCCAAATTTGGGAGATTGAGCATCAAAAATACTAAACGTGAAAGATACTAAAGAAGGTATACAGATTGGAAAAGAAAAAATAAAACTATCTCTGCACTGACTGATATATCTGGTAACTGTGTAGCCCTGGATTCACCATAAAATTCTTTACCCCATACTATGTTAATCTGAATCTAAAACCTAGGCTTCCACATGAATTCTCATTCCATAATCTTTCTAGTTTGCCACCTAACACACCAGTTCCGGCGTCCCTGTCCCGGGCCTAAACTCCAGCGAGTAACTGAAAGCCCTAGTACTGTAATTGGCTCCTTCTAGCCATTCTTCCTTTTAAAAACGATCCCGCTTTCCATGTTCCCCATCTAGCACCTCCACAGGTGACAATGACCATGTCCTAGACCTCCTTCTGCCTTATTGGATGGGGCCCCCTATAAGTAATGATTGCCTCAACCACCTTGAGCTCTTGTGTCCTTTGACAACAGTACTAGACAAACTGACTTCCCTTTCCAAGGCCACGTTTTGTGGAAAGTTCTTCTCTAAGCCTTCTTTCTTCGCTAAACCCCTCTGTTAACGTTCGCAAGTGCTCTAAGCCAATACTTACTACCTTATGATGCCAGTTCAAGAGCCATGTCAACATATCTACAAGACCAAAATATTTCATCTGTCTCCTCATCATGGATCCTCGATGCTACCTTTTCACATGGCAACAATAAGATGGTCCTGAAGAATAATACAGACTAAGTGATTTCCATTTGTCTAATGCATGTCAAATAGACCAGACTTAAGTCTAATGCCTAGTCGCTAGTCGCTAAGAGAACAGGAAACATAGCCAACTTTTCAGAGAATTCAGTTTACCCTTTACTAGTCTCTTTGAGTCAGTCAAGCCAAAGGAAGCTGAAGGAGATAATTAAAATTCAGCAGAACTAAAGGGAGAAGAGTCATATGTGAACTAAAGGTCCTATTCAGTGATTACTTAGCATGGCAGGAAACAGAGACAGGGAGAAAGTAAAAGTGCCCTAAGGCAAATGGAAAATGGATAGAAAAATACTTGGCACTATGGCCGTAAGGAGATACCTAACTGTTCTTTAAAAGTTTACAAAACTGAGTAAATGTTAGTTTATAATGAGTTTCAGTGATAAATGTTGCCTGAAGTTATATCAACCTAGTCTTTCAGGCATTATCGGAAAGACCTTACCTAAGATTAAGGAGAAATCAAAAGTGACAAGCCATTATCTATTTCATATAAGTTCCAAGGCCATTTTGGAGGAGAGAAGGGAAGAGCATTAGCAGGACAGATTAAATGTAAATCATTATTAACTTGTTGGCAATATATATAAGATTGTCTGATAAACAAACCTTAAGTCAAAATAATGTGATTTTTTTTCTCTAGAAATCACTTGATGCCAGAGACAGGCTGGAAAATAAGCTTTATTCCTTGCAAACTCATGTCAAGAAATTTCTCTTAACTATTCACTCCCCTAAAACAGCGCACATTTAAAATAAAGAGCTGGTTCTTCCAGGCTTGCCACAAGAGTGGTATCGCTAAGAGCAGATGAGAGGGTTCTGACCCAAAACCTTGCTAAGATCCTCTTGTGTTTAGTCCTCAACCCTGTTGCACACATCAAAGGGAGTTGAAGTGGGGTCAGGGAAGCTGTGGCATAAGTCTTTCATCCTGGTCCTAGATCCACAGTATTAAGATTAGTGCCTTTTACCCATACCCCCAACCAGTATCTCCTCTGACCAAATCATAATTGTATGTGAACTTGGACAATTCACTTCCAATTGACATGGAAATGAAGAGTTAATTCTTTTTTAAAAGAAAGTTGTTCATTTACTCCAGCTGCCAACATACTAATTGTTTCCAAATAGATGGATGAGTGGCATTTCCATTACTGACGAGTTAAGGAAACAAAGGGCTAGTTCTGGGCAGGCTCTTGGTCTTCACCGCCTCTATAATGACATTCTCACAAAGAGCTCTCCATAGCAGCAAAGAGATGGGACAATTTTTCATTGTGTGGAACTGAATGTTACAGGGCACTTAGCATTCCTGGCCCCACCAACTAATTGTTAGTATTTCCCAGGCAGAGTAACAACCTAAAAACCCCTAGAGATCTCTGAATGCTCCCTACCCATTGCTAGCAAGTCGATCCTGACTCATAGTGAGAGAGTATAACTGCCCCATAGGGTTTCCAAAGAGTGGCTGGTGTATTCAAACTACTGGCCTTTTGGTTAGCAGCCAAGCTTTTAACCACTGCACCACCAGGGCTCCCAGTTAAGAACCAGAGGTGAATAATTGGACTTATTTAGGGTATCATAGACCATTTGGGCCTCTTGTTTGCTTTTTAAGGCATAATTAGATGCTAGATCAAGTATAAAAAGTTTGCTTATTGCAAATTTAAAATATACATATACATTTTTTCTCTAATTGTTAAAGTTCAACAAGTCTAGATTTCTTTTTTTCTTTCCCTTCCTCTAGAAGAAAGTTGAGATCATACCTTTATTAACAAAGGCTGTCTCAGGCAAAACACAGGCCCTTGTCACAGGTAACAAATGACAGTGGTCAGACCAGGAGTTGCCAAGATGGAAGACCAGAAACACTACCGGTCCTGCGCCATCCTTACAATTGTTATGCTGGAGCTCGTTGTTGTAGTCACTGTGCCAATCCACTTCGTTGAGGATCTTCCTGTTTTCCGCTCACCCTGTACTTTACCAAGCATGATGTCCTTCTCCAGAGACTGATCCCTCCTGACAACATGTCCAAAGTATGTAAGATGCAGTCTCGCCATCCTTGCTTCTAAGGAGCATTCTGGCTGTACTTCTTCCAAGACAGATTTGTTTGTTCTTTTGGCAATCCATGGTATATTCAATATTCTTCGCCGACACCACAATTCAAAGGTGTCAATTCTTCTTCAGTCTCCCTTATTCATTGTCCGGCTTTCATATGCATATGATGCGATTGAAAATACTATGGCTTGGGTCAGGCGCAACCTAGTCTTCAAGGTGACATCTTTGCTTTCAACACTTTAAAGAGGTCCTTTGTAGCAGATGTGCCCAATGCAATGCATCGTTTGATTTCTTGACTACTGCCTCCATGGCTGTTGATTGTGGATCCAAGTAAAATGAAATTCTTGACAACTTCAATCTTTTCTCCATTTATCATGATATTCCTTATTGGTCCAGTTGTGAGGATTTTTGTTTTTTGGTTATGTTGAGGTGCAATCCATACTGAAGGCTATGGTCTTTGGTTTTCAGTAGTAAGTGCTTCAAGTCTTCTTCATTTTCAGCAATCAAGGCTGTGTCATCTGTATGATGCAGGTTGTTAATGAGTCTTCCTCCAATCCTGATGCCCCGTTCTTCTTCATATAGCTGGACTTCTGGTTAGTGGCTGTTCTAATTACTGAGTTGAGGCTGTCCTGTGACATTGCCTATGAGGACAGAAATGTTATGCAACCTTCCACCACAATTCTGTGGCCATTACATATAATATTTCTAAAAAGATATTTACATGTGAAAATGCCATAAAACAGTAAGAAAATATACTATTTTTGTTTTATTTTTTTTTTTACATTTTCAAACTTCCCAAGATTTTGTCCAGAACCAGAGAAAGAGTACGCTCACAAAACAATTTTTTTAAAGGATAGCAGGTGTCAAAAACAAATTTGCATTTTGATTACTTCATGAGTCATGCTTATTTGAAATACCTCTGACACTATTTTTATTATTCCCACACCACCAGATCTAAATTAGTCACTGTGATATGATAGTCAGTGTCTAGCATATCATTGTTCCCTTCATAGCACTTGTCCCAGGATGAAATTATCTTATGTATTTATATTTTTACTTCTTTAGTGTCTGTCACCCTACCCCAGAATGTAAGCTCCTTGGAAGCAGGCACTTTGTCTCTCTTGTTCTCTGCTATGTCATCAACACCTAGAATGGGTCCAGATCCATCAGGATAACTCAATAATTATTTCTTAAATGAATGAACCCTGATCTTGGAGTTAACATCAGTCCTTTTTTCTATTCATCTCATTGCTTTAATTGTTGTTGTTAGGTGCCACCTAGTCAGTTCTGACTCATAGCGATCCTATGCACAACAGAACGAAACACTGCCTGCTCCTGCGCCATCCTCACAATCATTGCTATGTTTAAGCCCATTGTTGCGGCTGCTGTGTCAATCTATCTCATCTAGGATCTTCCTTTTTTTTGTGGACCCTCTACCTTACCAAACATGATGTGCTTCTCAAGGGACCAGTCCCTCCTAATAACATGTCCAAAGTACTTGAGACAAAGTCTCGCCATCCTTGCTTCTAAGGAGCATTTTGGCTGTACTTCTTCCAAGACAGACTTGTTCATTCTTCTGGCAGTCCATGGTATATCCAATATTCTTCACCAACACCATATTCAAAGGCATCAATTCTTCTTCAGTCTTTCCTTGTTCATCGTCCAGCTTTTGTAGGCATAGGAGGTGATTGAAAATATTACGGATTGGATCAGATGCACCTTAGTCCTCAAAATGACATCTTTGCATTTAACACTTTAAAAAGGTCTTTTGCAGCAGATTTCCCCATTGCAACACATCATTTTATTTCTTGACTGCTGCTTCCATGGGCACTGATTGTGGATCCAGGTAAAACAAAATACTTGACAACTTTAATATTTTCTCCATTTATCATGACTTTGCTGATTGGTCCAGTTGTGAGGATTTTTGTTTTCTTTATATTGAGTCGCAATCCATGCTGAAGGCTATGGTCTTTGATCTTCATCAGTAAGTGTTTTACATTCCCATATCTAATGATTGCAAGCTTATAGCTCAAAACCTGAACACCCAAGAACCATTTCACCAACTAACAAAAGGAATAGACAACAGACAGAATGTATTGTTCCAGAAGATATGTTGAAGTCTACTTCCTCATACTTGTGAATGTGACCTTGTTTGGAAATAGGGCTTTTGAAAATGTTACCAGTTAAGATGAGGTCATAGTGGAGTAGGGTGAGTCCTCATTCAATATGCGTGATGTCCGTGTAAAAGAGAAGAGACACAGAGACAGGCACAGAGGGAAGATGGCTATGTGAAGGCAAAGGCAGAGACGCAGTTATGCTGCAGCTGCAACCCAAGGAACACCAGGGTCTACCAGAAGCTGGGAGAGACAGGAAAGGCTCTCCCCAAGAGTCTTCAGAGAAAGCGTGGTGCTGCTGACAACCTCATTTCAGACTCCTCGCCTCCAGAACTATGGGAGAATAAATGTCTGTTCTCATGAGCCACCTGATTTGTGGTGCTTTGTTATGCAGCCCTAGGAAACTAATGCAGTGGAGAATAGACTGTAGGGACATGGGATACCGTGGTTGGCGGGTGGGGACCTAGGGGAGGGCACTATTGTCTTATCCAAAGCAAGAGATAGTGATGGACTTGAGATGCAATAGTGAGAAGTGGTTTAATTCAGAATGCACTTGGACTTTGGAGCCAATAAAACCTGCTAATGGATTTGGATTTGAGGTATGAGAAAAGCATGAAGTCTGTGGAGACTTGGAATTCAAACTCAGGGTAGGCTGACTCCTTCCAGATTACACTGCATCCCTGGAGAAAAAGAAAACGAGCAGCTACATCACAATCAAAACGGCAACTCAATTCACTTCAAAGGAATTTCTTGGCAAAAATAAAATATCTTATGTTCTGGTTTTCAATCCTCTTTATACCAAAAGTATCCAGAAAAGTGCAACAACCAGACAGTGTAGGTCTCCTAAGATATTGCAGTATAGAGCTCCCAGCACCAACTGTAAAATTTTCTTATCTAAAATTGGAATCTGAACCTAATCGAGCTTCTAGAGCTACCTTCTACTTACAGGAAATCAAGAGCTAGAGGAACAAGCTGGGTGACTTCAGAAGGAAGGAAACAGACAAATCGAAAACAGGACATCGTGTGGAACAAATGACTCAGTCTTCGCAATAAGTTAAAAAAAGGATGAGAGGACCACTCTAGATTAAAATAGCAACCAAATATAGTATGGTTGAACCTTATTGGATCCTGGTTCCAAAAAACCAAATAGAAAAAGACATTTCTGAGAAAATTTGGGGAGTTTTGATTGAAGGCATGGTATTAGCTAATACCAAAGAATTGTCGTTAATTTCATTTGGTGTAATAATAACATTGCAGTTATATAATAAAATGCCTATACCCTTTAAAGCTATAAAACAAAACCCATTGCCTTTGAGTCAATTCCAACTCATGGCAACCCTATAGGACAGAGTAGAACTGCCCCATAGGGTTTCCAAGGCTGTAAATCTTTACAGAAAAAGACTGTTACATCATTCTCCCACGGAGTGGTTGGTGGATTTCAACCACTGACATTTTTTATAGCTGCCAGGCACTTAACCACTGCACCACTAGGACTCCTTTAAAGCTAGAAGTAGGGGTAAAATTACATGACTTCTAGATTTGGCTTTAAAATATTTGGGCAATGCGAATAAAGTGATAGAAGAAATAAAAGTGGAAGGGGCAGTTCTACTCGGTCATGTGGGATCGCTATGAGCTTGAGTCAACTCGGAAAAAGAAAGAAAGAAATGTAAGTGCAAAGCCTTGACGATTTTTCAAGCTTGGTAATAAGTACATAAGGATTCATCCCATTGTCATTTCTATTTTGGGTTATGTTTAAATTTCTTCAAAAGAAAAACATTTTCAAACAAATACAAAAGGATAACTAAAAAGAATACAGGTTAGTTACAAAGGACAAGTCAGATTGGCATAACAGTTTTCGTTAGAAACATTAGATGCTAGAGAGGAAAAGTAATTTTAAATGTAAAATTATATACCTTGTAATATTATCGATCAAACAAGAGAAAAAAGTAATTAGATTTTCAGACACACAAGGATATGGAAAATCTACCTCCCGTGTATTACTTTAGGGGGTAGAAGTAGAAGACACTTATTTAGCAAAGCGTAATAGAATCCAGAAAAGAGGAGAACATATGACCCAAGAAAAAAAGAAAGGAAATTAGAAACTATAAACAAACCCAGAGATGATCTCAGAAGCAATCAAGCCATGTCATGATTTCGACCCTTTGATGTACTGAAGACAATGGGAGTGAACTTGTCCTTGATACAGAAAATATTCTCCACGAAGACACTCAAGCTTAGTCCTCAGGTTCAATCCCAGTTCTTGGTTTTTGCTCTGAATGATGGTTATGTAATTATAATATTGAAAATATTTGTTGGCTTTTAATTTTAAAGTCATTAAACAAAGCATAGGAACTTTAATTATAGTTACAGAAAGGAACAAAAATGTTATTCTTGGTGAAAATGTAAACACTCATTACAGGAAGCCTGACTGTGTTGGAAGATTGCAAGCAACAATGGAAAGCAAGCAAGGGGTGTGAGTATCATTTCAAATAGTAGAGAAGGAAACAATATTGTCTAAAAGTGATGGATCAGGAAATCAAAGCTTATTATTTGTTATGTTTATAATTATTGTATTGTAAATGCAACCAACATAAAAAAATTATACATATATATATACACACAGAGGTAGATATATAGGTATAGTATAGTGTCATGGATTGAATTGTGTCCCTCAAAAATGTGTGTGAACTTGGCTAGTCCATGATTGTCCACCATTTTGTCATCTAATGTGATTTTCCTATGTGTTGTAAATCCTACCTCTGTGATGTTAAAGGGAGCCCTGGTGGCACAGTGGTTAAGAGCTATGGCATGCTACGGTGGCTAGCCAAAAAGGTCACAGTTGGAATCCACCAGCTGCTCCTTAGAAACCCTATGGGGCAGTTCTTTTCTATCCTATAGGGTCGCTATGAGTAGGAATCAGCTGGATGGCAATGGAGTTTGGTTTTGGAATTTTTATGATTTTAATGAGATGGGATTATTGGCAGTTATATTAACGAGGTAGGACTCAATCGACAAGATTGGGTTTTGTCCTAAACCAATCTCTTTTGAGACATAAAAGAGAGAAGTCAGCAGAGAGACAGGGAGACCTCAGACCACCATGAAACAACAGCCAGGAGAATAGCCCATCCTTTGGACGCAGGGTCTCTGCACTGAGAAACTCCTCAACTGGGAAGACTGATGACAAGGAGTTTCCCCAGAGCTGACGAAGACAGAAAGCCTTCCCCTGGAGCTGGTACCCTGAATTTGGACTTCTAGCCTACTAGACTGTGAGAAAATAAATTTCTCTTTGTTAAAGCCATTCATTGTGGTATTTCTGTTAAAGCAGCACTAGATGACTAAGACATATAGGTATAGATACAGGTGCAGGTATAGACATAGACATAGACATAGATATAAAACCAAGTTTGGATGAGAAGGGAAAAAAATTAAAGGACAGTATAAAAAGTATACATGTATACCCACATTCATTGCACTGCTATACACAACAGCCAAAACGTTGAAACAACCCAAGTGTTAACACAAAATATGGTGTATACACACAAGGGTATATCACTTGCTATACAGAGAAACGGAGTCCTGATGCATGCTACAACATGGATGAACCTTGAAGACATTATGCCAAGTGAAATAAGTCAGTCACAAAAGGACAAATGGGGAATGACCCCACTTATATGAAATATCTAGTCTAGGCAAATATATAGAGACCAATGATTATTAGTGGTTACCAGTTGTGAGAGGGAGTCATTCCCTGGGGGGCACTGAGCTTCTGTTAAGGGTGATGGAAAAATTTGGAAACAGAAAGTGATGATGGCTGGACAACATGGTGAACATAATATCACTGAATTGTAGGTGGGAAAAATGTTGAAATGGAAAATTTGTATATGTGTATGTGTATGTGTATGTGTATGTGTATGTGTATGTGTATGTGTATGTGTATGTGTATGTGTATGTGTATGTGTATGTGTATGTGTATGTGTATGTGTATGTGTATGTGTATGTGTATGTGTATGTGTATGTGTATATGTATACATATACTTGCCATAATAAAAAAAGTATACACGATCTAAATTCCTCTTCTTTTATAGTGGGGAGTCAGGAGACAATGTTTAGATATGGCAAATCAATACAGTAAGTGGCAATATATACATATAATCTCATAACCCATTGCCGTCAAGTCGATTCTGACTCATAGGGACCCTACAGGACAGAGTAGAACTGCCCCGTAGGGTTTCCAAGGAGCAGCTGGTGGATTCAAACTATTGACCCTTTGGTTAGCAGCAGTAGCACTTAGCCACTACACCCCTAGGGTTTTCTATAATCTCATGTTATGGAGGTAATTTCAAGTGATGCCTATCAGAAATGCAGTGTGAGAATGAGGGAAGGGAAGGGCAGAACAAAGACTATTTGGTTTTCAGTTTCCTGCCCTGCTTGAATTTTCATTACGATGAACATACACTACTTTTATAATTGTATTTTTAAAATGGAAGGTCCGATCACTGAATAAAGGCCTTATTGCATGACATAAATAAAAAGGGTATAAGTTGGACAGTGGAAATGCTCTCCAGCTGAAAAAAAAGTATGGGAAAATGAAATAAATCCTACACAGATAAGAAAATAAAATAACCTATTACGGTGTATATTAAATTAAAATATTCAAACCTAGATGAAAATAAAATGAAAGGAAATGATGTAACTGCATATCAATCTTCTTTGAAGTAATAACTTTTTAAAATGGTAATAAATGTTCAAAATAAGACAGCCAGACAAGGCCTTAGTTTCATAGCTGATCGAAGTGTAAAACAGCACACATATTCTGGAAACAATATGGACATTTATAATAAAAGTGACAAAAGCGAACTGTTTTCTCACATGCGAATCCTGTAGGAAGTACCCTCAAAGTAAGTCATAACAATAAAAAAAAAAAATATTAAGTATTTCATTTGCAGCAAAATTTTGGTAAATCCATACGTGATTTAATAAACTATGTTTTTTAATAACCGTAAAAAAAATACACTATCATCACAAACAATGCTTATGAAAAACATGTCTACATATGGAATTCTAGACTTAACAAAATAAAAAATGAGAGCTCGGTAAAGTATTGTGGAAAAAATCTAATATTCATAAACATGAAATAAAAGTAATTTTTCTCCACTTTCTAATATAAACAGAATCAGAAAAGTAATATAAATAGCAATAAAACCAATAGAATTATAATAAAACCAATAAAGCTAAAAGAAATCTTTTGGGCTTCTAAAGTTTTTGGAATGCATCTGATTGGAGTTGTTTAAACAACCGTATCCACCACCCATCTGTCAGTTTGTCATACTATGGTGGCTTGCATGCTGCTGTGATGCTGGAAGCTATGCCACCGGTATTTTGAAAACCAGCAGGGCTACCCATGGTGAACAGGTTTCAGTGGAGCTTCCAGACAAAGACAGACTAGGAAGAAAAGCCTGGTGATCTACTTCTGAAAAATAGCCCATGAAAACCTTCTGGATTACAATAGAGCATTGTCCAATTTGCCTGCTTTGGACATGTCATCAGGAGGGATCAATTGTGAGAGAAGGACGTCATGTTTTGTGAAGCAGAGGGTCAGCAAGGGCAAGAGAGACCTTTGGTAAGATGAATTGGCACAAGAGCCACAACAATGAACTTCAACATGCCAGCGATCGTGACAATGACATAAGACCAGGCAATGTTTCATTCTGTTGTGCATAGGATTGCCACGAATCACAATTAGATGGCAACTATCTATCCGTATTAGTCATCTAGTGCTGCTATAACAGAAATACCACAAGTGGATGGCTTTAACAAAGAAAAGTTTATTTCCTCACAGTAAAGTAGGCTAAAAGTCCAAACTCAAGGCGCTGGCTCCAGGGGAAGGCTTTCTTTCTCTGTTGGCTCTGGAGGAAGGTCTTTGTCCTCAATCTTCCCCTGGTCAAGGAACTTCTCAGGCACAGCGACTTTCAGGTCCAAAGGACACGCTCTGCTCCTGGTGGTCCTTTCTTGGTGGTATGAGGTCCCCCTGTCTCTCTGCTCACTTCTCTCTTTTATGTCTCAAGAGATTGCCTCAAGACACAATCCAATCTTGTAGATTGCCTCACTAATACAACTGCCACCCATACTCCCCCATTAACATCATAGAGACAGGATTTACAACAAACAGGCAAATCACACAACACCAGGAATCATGGCCCAGCCAAATTGATGCACACATTTTTGGGGGGGGACATAATTCAATCCATGACACTATCTACCTATCTATCATCTATCTATCCATCTGAACAATTGTATAAACTATGTGTATTAATTTTCCTAAGTTGCTAATAAAAACTAATTTAAGAAACATTTTTCAAAGGGCATTTTAAATGAATGATTCAGAATTACACATATTACTATCAAAATTTCTTTGGAAACTAAGCTCAAGTTAAAATCTAAGATTCTTAAATGCGTCAACTCTATGAGCAGTTATTGAGGGCCTAGCAAGATGCAGGAGGGAAATCAAAGACAAATAAAACATTCTAATACGTTTCTAGTAATTTCTCTAACAGGTGAATTAGGTTGAAAAACTAGTTCAGATGTAGGTTTTTTTTTTTTTTTAATGTAATGAAAACTGCCACAGTTAATGAAAAATAGTCTATAAGAAAATGAAAATTGAGGGGGGAAAGAACAAGGATAAATTTCCAAGTATAAATACACCTCAGTGTACATACATGTAAATGCAAAGTCCAATGCACAAAAGAGAAAACTGTGCAATGAGAAGGAACAAAAGCGGTTTCTGCTGTCAAATGAGTCTCGATTATTCTGCACGAATCAGGGATTTAGGGATCTTTTTAAGACAACAGTTCCGTAGCTCAGCCACAGTAGCCAGGAGGCTGCTCTGGCTCTGTCCAGTGGGTAGAATGCTCTCTCCCCATTGCTCACGAGTGAGTCCCTGCCTTTGAAATAAACTGGATTTTTGCCTTATAAACATTAGTGCGTGTTTTTGTAGCATTCTTACCTTTCCAGTTGTAAAGTTGGCCATGGTTTAAATCACCCCCCAAGTTGTCATTGTTATTAGGTGCCATAGAGTTGGTTCCAACTCATAGTGACTGTAGGGTAATGCTATTCAGCTATACGCATGCCCTCCCTAATGGAATCAGCTTTATTCTTCCCTGAAGCATGCTGGGGATGAATTCAGGATGGACTCAGGCTAAGGTACAAGGCCGGGAGTGGCATGACTGGGCCAGTGGCCAAGGCTGAAGGATGCCTTAGCAACAAGAAGGAAAACATCTGGGCCAGGACGTGAAGTCCCTGGGAACACTGACTACTCAAGAACATGGGAGAAAAACAATGAGCCTTGGTCCCAACTGGAATGGTATATAAGCTTGTGTCCCTTGCTAGGTGGTTGCGGAAAACACTTCAGCCGGCTGCCACTAGAGAGCAGCTCCTTGCCCGTGTCAGTAAGTTTCCCTGAATGTATGAATCTGGAAAGGGCTACGTGTTAGTTCTTTGGATTATCTGCCAGGACGCACAGTAAGGGTCTTTCACTTGCTGGGGCTGTCCCCTGACAGTGACCCTATGTGCAATAGAAAGAAACACTTCCTGGTCCTGTGCCATCCTCACAATTGTTGCTCTGTTTGAGCCCATTGTTCAGAAGTCTACCATGGTCTAAATCACTCCTCATCCTATGGTATATATACCAGTTGCTAACGAGTTGGCCCTGACCATGTGTGTCAGAGCAGAACTGTGCTCCAAAGAGTTTTCAATGGCTGATTTTTTGGAATAAAATAGCCAGCCCTTTCTTCTCAGGTGTCTTTGGGTGGACTTGAACCACCAATGTTTTAGCTATAGCAGCTAAGCATGTTAACCATTTGCACCACCCAGGGGCTCCTTCATGCTATGGTACCCAAACAAAAAGCATTCTTTCAATCATGTATTCATTAGATTTAGTCATTCAATCATTCATTCAGTAAATATTCTTTGAGTGCCTAGCACAGTGTAGTTTTAGGGGATACAGTGGTAAGAATGCGGGGTCTCTGCCCCACAGGGATAACAGATAAGAGGTAACAGTTTGACATAGAAAAGAAAATACAAGGCTTCCTCACTACAGGCCTCCAACACCAAATTGTGATGGTGCCATTGCTAATTTACTGATAGCGAGGTGATTGATGTCTAACGGAGACAGGATCCACACTATTCACGTAGCTGACTCCAAAGTTAACATCCCAAATCAATCGTCCTCAGCTTACTGCAGTTAAGAGTGACGGCCCTGCTGCTAACCCCTTCAATCAGACAAAAACACACCCACTAAAGTTTCTGAATGATACACAAAGGAAGTTTTAGGATGGATACTGCCATTGTTTTCCACCAACTAAAGAAAAGTTGCTTGAATATAGCAACTCCTGACTTCACAGGTTAATTACATCTGTTTTTTCAGGACAGCAAAAACATAGCAGTAACTTCAATTGTAGATTCAAAGAATATTAAAGATAAAAAAATTGCCTCAGTCCCAGAGGCAAACTGACTTACCGAAGATTGTAACTAAAGATTAACAGCAGGCGCGGACCTTGAACCTGAATCTCTGAGTATCCAGCATCCTGGGCTTTTTACACCTCACCACACACCCTCCAAGGAGCCCTGGTAGCCTAGTGCTTAAGTGCTCCAGCTTCTAACCGAAAGGTCGGCAGTTCAAATCCACCAGGCACTCCTTGGAAACTCTACGGGGCAGTTCTTCTTTGTCCTATAGGGTCGCCATGAGTCAGAACTGACTCGATGGCAACGAGCTTGGGTTAAGGTTTTTACACAGCCTCTAAGGAACCCTGATGGCGCAACATGAGAGAAAGACCCGCCAATCTGCTCCTGTAAAGATTACAGACTAGAAAACCATATGGGGCAGTTCTACTCTGTCACACAGGGTTGCTGGAAGTCAGAATCGACTGGACGGCACCTAACAGTAACAACAACAACACAGCCTCTAAGAAGGGCTACTCTTATCTAAAGACAGGAGGATGAGTTTATTGTCTTTCTATTATATTCTTATACTGGCCAAAAATAAATTTCTTACACAGAAGAGTCACCATTATGTACAAAGGGGAAAAAAGGCTAAGGTAATGACAAGTCCTGTATCTTACAAAGAGAAAGCCAAAAATTATATTTTCCAAAGTTACAAACCATAATTTAGATACTCTTATGGTTGCACAATAGTTAACAGCTCCGCTCTAACAAAAAGGTCAGCAGTTTAAATCCACTAGCAGCTCCTTGGAAACCCTATGGGGCAGTTCTACTCTGTCCTATAGGATCGCCGCTATGAGTCAGATTCGGCTTCGTGGCAGTGGGTTTATCCATGATAATCAGTTAGTTTGGGAGCCTTTTAAATATGAAAGGCTCCACTCTATAAGCAATATACTAAAACTTTGATGTCCAGATGTCTCAAAAAAGTTTGTGTTTTACAGAAAACCTTCAAGTACATGTGTATAAGTTACCAAATGCACCACAGAATTTCATTTCTGTAAATATTCTCAATTTTACCCAAAACGTTTCCTACAACACAGGCCCTTTGCACTTGAAATTGTAGACCTTCTCTTTTTACTGGAACTTCTAATTGTAAGGTCATCAGTTTCAAGGTCTTCAGGCAAGATAATTTGCTAGAATCAAACCACAAAGTGTGAGGCCAAAGAAATCTACCATTTCATTTTTAAAAATGGAAACTATGCACATCTTTATACATGAAATAGGAGGCCTATACTTTTCTGGAAACCCTGGTGGTGCAGTGGTTAAGAGCTACAGCTGCTAACTAAAAGGTCGGTGGTTTGAATCTTCCAGGAGCTCCCTGGAAACTCTATGGGGCAGTTCTACTCTGTCCTATAGTGTCACTATAAGTCGGAATTGACTCGATGGCAATGGGTTTGGTTTTTTGGTTTATAATTTTGTACCTCAACATCCATCTAACAGGCTATTTCGGCAACCTAGGTGAGAGATGACAGTGGCTCAGATGAGGGTGGCTGCCATGGATTGATAAGAAATACATGAAGGTCGTGATAACAGGGATTTCTCATGGCTTAAATGTGGGATGTAAGAGAAAGAGAAAAGCCCAAGAATACTGCAAGATTGAGTGGAAGCATGGAGTCACCATCAACTGAGTTTGGAAAGGTTACAGGTGGAGTAGGTGAGGGAACAGTAGAATAAAAAATCAGTAGTTTGATTTCAGACAAGCTGAGTGTGAGATATTTATTAGACATCCTCATGGGAATGCCCAGTAGGTAGTTGGATATATAAGCCTAGAATTTAGGGAAGAGTTTTGGGCTAGGAGCACAAATCTAAGACTCATCACCATTTAGATACTACTGAAAGCCATGAGTCTAGATAAAACCACCAAGAGAATATGTATACATGGAGGAAAGAAGGAGGCAAGGACTGAGGCCCAGGACTCACAACATCAAGAAGCTAAGCAGAAAAAAAAAAAAAAAGACAACCAAAAAAACCAAAGCCAGTGCTGTCGAGTTGATTCCGACTCATAGCGACCCTATAGGACAGAGTAGAACTGCCCCATAGAGTTTCCAAGGAGCACCTGGCAGATTCAAACTTGTTTAGCAGCCGCAGCACTTAACCACTACGCCACCAGGGTTTCCAAGCAGAAGACAAGGAAGCAACAATAGAGACGGAGGAGCAGTGAGGAAAGAGTCAAACCACGATGCAACAAGTGAATGAAGTGCATCACGGAGGAGGGAGGGACCAAATGCTGGCATAGGGAGGAGGCCTTCAGGCTGACCATTAGAACTGGGGAGGTGTGGCTCATTGGTGGCCTTAGTGAGGACAGCTTCGGTGCAGTCTGTGGAGATACAACCTGATTGAAGTGGCCTTAAGGATGAAT
Organism: Elephas maximus indicus; assembly: GCF_024166365.1. Lineage (NCBI taxonomy): Eukaryota > Metazoa > Chordata > Mammalia > Proboscidea > Elephantidae > Elephas > Elephas maximus. The sequence continues at coordinate 13,813,126 of NC_064826.1, forward strand.
GGGAAGAGAGAAATTGGAGACAATGTGTTTTGCTACAAAACAGAGCAAAGAAACGGCAATAGCTGATGGAGGAAGTGAAGTCAAGTGAAATTTTTTCAAGATGAAAGAAATAATAGCACATTTAAGTGGCAATGGGAATAGTACCAGCAAGGGGGAAATGATGCTTAGGGGAGAGAGGCTTGCTAGAAAATAACCTTGACTAGACAAAAGGGAATGGGATCGTGTGAACAAGTGGAGCAACTAGCTTTAGATAGGGGCAAAGATGGTTTATAAAGAGGCAGGAAAGCAGAGCGTGTGGATTCAGATGCTGGTAGGGGAGTAAATGTGATGTGGAGTTCTAGAAATTCTCTACTGATTGCTTCAATCTTCTCAGTGAAATGAAGGTTTTCACCTGAGAACAAGAACGGGGAAGCAAAGCAGAGAAAGTAGAAAAGAATAGCCTAGGTGAGGAGTGCAGAGAGGGGACCGGGGACGTTGGCGCAATGGTTTAGCAGCACTAAGGACCCACTTGAGGTTTGTGGCCATTAATTTAAAGTAAGATAAGACAGCATGATTGTGTGTTTGTCCCCAGAGACACTCCAGTGCAGGGTGCAGCCTTGAGAAGCAGAGAGATTCTATTTAAAGGTTATGGTTTTGTTGAGGAAGGAAGAACAACCCAGAGGGGGCAAAGGAGTTGACAGTAGATGCAGGAGAGTGATTACAATGGTGGACCATGGAATCGAAGCCTAAGAATGAGAAGCACTGAAAAACCATGCACCCACTCCACCCTCATATTTTTGTTTGAAGGACAAGACCATATTTTCTGGATTTTCTATAACTCTTTACAGCAACTAGGCTTGTATCCTTGACAAATACTCAATTAATAGGTATCGATTGTCTAGTCACTTCTGGGTGTGAAAATGTAGCAGGTTCTTTAATTTCCAGTGATCCTTCCAGCATTAAGCCCCACTAGAAGTGACGTATGGTCTATAATCTTCATATTTGAAACAACATATGTTAAGTACCAAAGCTTTATGCATACTTAGCTCAGGACTTTCAGGCTTGGATGATAATGCACTTGGTAGTAACACCTTTGCCTCAAGCTCTTCCATCCAGAAGCTGCGATTTTCTCCTCAACCAGATACTCTCAATTCCCTGCTGCCTCAGAGCCTTATTGGGCCAGCCGGTACCAAATCCTATCTCCCCGGTCTTACGTAAGAGCTTCTGGTCTAGGAGTACAGAGCTGTCATCTACCTATTGCCCTCCTTATAGACCTCATTAGTTCCTAACTCCTGTTCCAGAAATATTTGAAAGGTGAGTGGATTTTCTGCAGTCACATTACATGCTTCATCTCTGGCCCACAGCTGTCTCTAACCCTTTCTGTCTTCATCACGCAAGATCAGGTTTATCTACCAAAGCACAACTGCTAGCACTGATAACACGTCATCCCATTTGTCTTCTAAATCATGAGCACAGACAGCACTAATCCTGTTTAAAAGACGTGGAACCAAAGGACGATGGCATTCTTATCCCAGGGCACTCAGTATTGAAGTGATGACGCTAAAACTAATATCCCTCAGATTCTCATTTCAATTAACTTGGGAAAGTAATATTGTAAGTGAGGATCACTCTAGGACATGAGTCTTCAAAGTGCTAACTTGGGAATGAGACATATTGCCCCAATGAATCTATTAAGAATTTCCCCCCATCATAAATATCCCCTCACGTTGCTCAGTTTATATCTTGCTCAGGCACAAAATCAAAGGGATCCAGCAAAAGTGTTTCCCTTATGTTCCTTTGGCTTCCACTTTACAGTCTTAATTACTTTCTATTATAAATAAAAAGTGGGACATAGATATAGTGAAATCACATTGAAAAATACAGCAAATAAAGGCAATTCCCAGGCTAACAAATGTCCTGACTTACAGACAACTCCTGCTTGCCCTTTAATGTCATGTAAATTTGCCCTCATTTTGAAATGATGCCACCAACCTCTACTCTCAACAGATTCTTGATCTGAGTCACCTTCACTTACTGCACACGCAGCTTTTGAATCGTTGGAAAGGCTCCGAGCCTTTTCTTGTAAGGTAAGGCTAAATAAGAACCACCTGCACCTGTTCCAACTTACCTACAAAATCAGCTTAAAGCAGGGCTTCCAACCTGCTCATTCCGGCTGATAAATTTGCATTCCTAACAAGTTTTCAGCCTATGCTAATGGATCTAACCCAGGTATACTGAATTAGAATCTACATTTTAAAAAGAGCCCCCAGTGATAACATAAGAATCACTGGTAGATCTTGTTAAAATGTAGAGGTGGAATCATGAGCATTGGCTGGGGACTTGTTAGAAATGCAAATTTCTCAGTAGGGGTTGAACCCGAATGAACCTGTTCAAAGCCCTGACTTAAAGATACAGGAATGGATCCAATTCGTAACTGTTCTATGTTATCTAATTTGTGGTTTAGTGGTAGAATTCTTGCCTTCCATGCAGGAGACCAGAGTTCAGTTCCTGGCCAATGTGCCTCATGTGCAGCCACCACCTCTCAGAGGTGGCTCGCATGTTGCTATGACACTGAACAGGTGTCCATGGAGCTCCCAGACTAGATGGACTAGAAAGAAGGGCCTGGTGATCTACTGCTGAAAATCAGTCAGTGATAACCCTGTGGATCACAATGGCCCAGTCGCAACCCATCATGGGAATGGCGCAGGACCAGGCAGCATTTTGTTCTGTGGGTGTTAGGTTGTCACGAGTTAGAGCCTGATTTGGCAACTAACAATGACAATCCATAATTGATAATACAATAACATTAAAAGGTGTGCCTGATTCTTAAAAAGACCACCAAGTACACTGTGGTAGGCTCTGAGGACACAGAGCCCTTGCCCTCAAGGATTTACGGCCTAGCAGGGAAGAAAAACAAACACATAATTATGGCGAGGTTTATTTTGGAAGCCTTTCTAGGCCAGTACTTTACAAAGGTCCACTGGACTTTGAAGAATGCATCATCGTCAATTGATATGTTTCTCAGAGGCACAAACTCCTAAAATTTGCATAAAACTTGTTGCAAACACCTCAGTTCTCCTAACTTGACATCTAAGGCTAGTTCTTTACAATACTAACCTGTTTTCTATGTTCCCTAATTACTCCATTCCAAGCATCTACATTTGCCTTGTTACTGCATCCTTGGCAAAAGCCACATCCATATCTAAATAAAACGACCAGTTTTTACACATACCATGATCAGACACTCAGAATAGTCATTTCCATACAGACATATGGAAATAACTGAGGATATGCATATCACTTAAAGAGGGTTTTAATTTTATTCATTAGTGGTTGGCTACCTCCTTGTGATTTGTAGGTTTCTGCGAGGATCTTCTTTTTCTGCCATCACTGAATTTTGAGATTTCTTAAATTGGGAAGGAAGCCTTTCATTCCCTTGTCAGATACATAAGGCTTTAAATACAAATACAGGAGTCCTTCTACAACAGTCTTGATCCGCGGTTTTGATTTGCAGACTGTCTCAACCAAATGAAACTGATTTTTTAAGACATCTATTGAATGTCTAGGAGTCCCTGGGTGTTCCAGATGGTTAAGCCCTGGACTACTACCTGAAAGGCTTACGGTTCAAACCTACCCAAAGATGCCTTGGAAGACAAACCTAGCAATCTGTTTCTGAAAGGTCGCAGCCTTGAAAACACTATGGAGCAGTTCTACTCTGCATGTGTGGAGTCTCTGTGAGTTGGAATTGACTCGACAACAACCAACAAAAACAACATTGAATGTCTACTATGCCTAAGATACACTCGTTAACAATGAGCTGCCAAGAAAACCAATTTGGTGTGTTGAATGAGTATTTGGCACCTGTTTATTTTTTTTAACATGCTAACAAGGAGCCCTCGTGGTACCATAGTTAAGGACTCGGCTGCTAACTGAAAAGTTAGTGGTTCAAAGCAACCAGTCACTCTGCAAGAGAAAAGACTTGGTGATCCGCCCCCCTAAAGATTTCAGCCTAGGGAACACTATAGAACAGCTCTACTCTGTCCTATAGGGTCAGTACAAGTCATAATCAACTCAACGGCACACACAACAATATGCTATCCAAAGCTGTTTCTCTGAGGCCGTCTGTGATTTATGTAGCAAGAGCTATCTTGCTGTTCCAGAGCCAGCTCTGAGTCACGGAGATGGATGAACAAAGTACCTTAAGACTAGAATTTGCTTTCTTTTTGTGATAATATATACTTTTTGGGGTTGACGTTTTGTGCTTGAAAAAAAAACAAGTGAAAATTTTTATCTAGATTAACTCTTTGGGTGGGGAGAAATTCAGAAACCATGTGAGTGGACACAGGAAAAGAGAAACTTGGAGCAACATTCTAAAATTTAACGAATTATAAATATTTGTAGCTTACTGGTTTTTGCCTTGGTCATCTAGTGCTGCTATAACAGAAATAACACAAGTGGATGGCTTTGACAAAGCGAAATTTATTTTCTTACAGTCTAGTAGGCTAGAAGTCCCAATTCAGGGTGCCAGCTCAAGGGGAAGGCTTTCTCTCACTGTCAGCTCTGGAGGAAGGTCCTTGTGATGCATCAGTCTTCCCTTGGTCTCGGAGCATCTCAGCGCAGGAACCTCAGGTCCAAAGGACGCACTTTGCTCCCAGCACTGCTTTCTTGGTGGTATGTCTCTCTGCTCGCTTCTCTCTTTTATATCTCAAAAGAGATTGGCTTAAGACACTATCTAATCTTGTAGATGTCAGCAATATAACTGTCCTTGTAGACCTCATCAATATAACTGTCTCTAATCCACTGCATTACATCATATTGATAGGATTTACAAAACATAGGGAAATCCCATCAGATGACAAAATGGTAGCCAATCATACAATACTGGGAATCATGGCCTAGCCAAATTGACAGATATTTTAGGGGGACACAATTCAATCCATGACAGTTCCCCTTATTTAAAAAATTAAAACTCTGGCATTTCATTGCTAATAGCCAGACTCCTTATATACTGGGGATGAAACCACACGGCAACGATAGAAGGTCAGGATCTGTGCAGCTGGTTGCCCCCTAACACATTCCAGAAGAAAGCATTTAATCACTGCACGAGGCGATAGGGGAAGAAATGAGTCCTTTTACCACTGCTGACAAATGGATTTTATAAGTTGTCCTGTCTCCTTTTGAAGCCAGCTTCTAGTAATTAACCCTTCCATCTGGCGTGTCTTTTCCACATGTCTAGTCAAGAGGCATTTCACATCCCTAATAGCTGTGACTTCCGCAGCCCTCCCACTAATGATACTTTTTGTTTCCATTCCCATTTGCTAAAGCATTTTCCTCTAATTTAGTGACCTGAGCAGGGATATTTGGAAAAGTAGAAAACAGTCATTCAGAAACTCATTAAAATATCTCAGCGCGAAATGAGGGTGGCAGGCATGAAGAGAATGAAAACACAGGGAAGGAATAACAAAGATTTCAGAGTCATTCCTGCTGTCGCCAGTCTGCCTTTAGTCAATCACAGGAAGATTTTTGGAAAAAAAAAGAAGAAGAAACTCTGTATGGAGCTACAGGAGCTCCTACAAACAGTAGGCGATACTAACATGAAATGTGAAAATAACCTTGCACCATCCTGACCATTTACTCTGGTAAGAACGCGTCTTTAAAAAGAACTCCATCCTCATCTGTGCTCTAAATATGAAACTTAAAATTAACTTCTGCCTTTTGCTGAAAAGCATTCTGATGTCAACTTAAAAGTGTAACATCTCTGGAAATGTGTCTACCTGGAGTTTTAACATAACCCAGCAATTGATATTTATTGAGACAGTCTGTTCTGAAGTGGAATTAATGAGACTGAGAATCAAGAGACTCGGGTTTTCGTATCAGATAAACCATTAACTTGTAGTTTGATCTTAATGGAATCAGTTACCCTATGGGTACTTCAATTTTCCTATTCATAAAGGTGGCACTTAACCACTTAGACTGCTGAGAGGGTGTTAGGTGGTAATCAATTCTTTAGAGGGCAGTCATCCTTAAGATCTCAGGTCCATTGTCACATCTTCAAAAAAGGCTTCCCGGACTACCAGTCTTGACCCACACCCCACCCCATTCCAGCCCCAACTTCCTTCCACAATGCACTCTTCAAGCATTTCACACTTTCCTTCATAGCACATGTCATAGTTTCCCTCTAGTCCACACCCCACTACACCACCTGTCTGTCAGTTTGTCATACTATGGTGGTGTGTTACTATGATGCTGGAAGCCATGCCACCAGTATTTCAAATACCAGTAGGGTCACCCATGGCGAACAGATTTCGACTGAGCTTCCAGACTAAGGTAGGTTAGAAAGAAAAGCCTGGTGATCTACTTCTGAAAATCAGCAAATGAAAACCGTATTGATCACAACAGAATATTGTCCAATAGAGTGCTGGAAGATGAGCCCTCACATTGAAAACCAAAAAAAAAAAAAAAACAACAAAACAAAACCTGTTGCTGTTGAGTCAATTCCCACTCATAGCTACCCTATAGAACAGAGTAGAGCTGCCCCATGTGGTTTCCAAGGAGCGGCTGGTGGATTTGAACTGCCAACATTTTGGTTAGCAGCCATGCTCTTAACCACTGTGCCACCAGTGCTCTCCCAGGTTAAAAGCCACTCAAAATACACAGAGGCTGCAACAATGTGCTTAAACATACCAATGAACATGAACATGGCACAGGACAGGACAACGTGCTGTGCACAGGCTTGCCCTGAGTCGGAGCTGACTAAAGGGTAGCTTTAACAACAACAGCACATTCCATGAGAGCAGAGATCCTGCGCTTTATTGGCCATTGTATCCCTGGCACATTCCCAGCAGAATGCCTGGGATATAGTAAGTTGTCAGTAAATATGAATTAAATAAATATTTTAAACCTTAGATCTGGAAAGGAAGATATTTAGACTCCTGGTAAATGTATGATCGAAGAACCATTTCTTTATTTTCTTCTTCCTAGGCTTATGAAGAAACTCTATGAAAACATTGCCAAAAGCCCCACAGATCAACTCAACCCTGTCCTTATGGCATCCCTGCCAAGGGTTGAGGCTTACATTTGGGGTTCCCAAGCTGATGCTGGCTGTTGTATTTTTCAGGAATCACTACATGAATATTTTCCTGACAACACCAAAGATTCTGAATTTTAATTCTAATAAGATTTTCTTTTGCTTATCCTAAGATGGAAAAAAAAAAAAGGTTCAGAAGAAGCTCAAGTTCACCCATACAATTCTATCTTCACACTTGGTTGTGTATATTATATGCCAATTCCTCTAATTTGTTCCAATAATAAATACACAAACATAATTTTTTAAAACCAGGAGGATTCAATAGATAGTGTATATAGAAACACTTGTTATGATTGCTGTTAGCTGCTGTCAAGTGGCCCCCAGCTCATGGTGTTCTCATGCACAACAAAACAAAATGCTGCCTGATCCTGTGCCACCCCTGTGCTGGTTGCAGATCAGACCATAGGGTTTTCATTGGCTGATTTTCAGAAGTAGATCACCAGGCCTTTATTTCCAGTCCATCTTAGTCTGGAAGCTCTGCTGAAACCTGTTCAGCATCATAGCAGTATACAAACCTCCCCTGACAGACAGGTGGTAGCTGCACATGAAGCGCATTGGCCGGGGATCAAACCTGGGTCTCCTGCATTCAAGGTAACAATTCTACCACTGAACCACTGCTGCCTTCGTACAAAAGCACTATGTTCTTGTAAAATGAATACATTTTATTTATTCAGGCATACATACATTGACTGAAAACTCATTTTCTCAGCTAATTCAAAAATGGGAAGATAATATAAGTTTTTGAGATCCTCTTTACTCTGTGTCTTAGTCATCTGGTGCTGCTGTAACAGAAACACCACAAGCAGATGGCTTTAACAGAGAGAAATTTACTTTCTCACAGCCTAGTAGGCTAGAAGTTCAAATTCAGGGAGTCAGCTCCAAGGGAAGGCTCTCTCTCTTTGTCAGCTCTGGAGGAAGGTTCTTGTCATCAATCTTCCCCTGGACTAGGACCTTCTCCATGCAGGAACCCCGGGTCCAAAGGACACGCTCTGCTCCCAGCACTGCTTTCTTGGTAGTATGAGGTCCCCGTGTCTCTCTGCTCGCCTCTTTCTTTTATATCTCAAAAGAGATTGGCTTAAGACACTAATCTTTTAGATCTCATCAATATAACTCCCACTAATCCATCTCATTACAACATAGAGGTAGGATTTACAACCCATAGGGAAATCACATCAGATGACAAAATGGTGGACAATCACACAATACTGGGAATCATGACCTAGCCAAGTTGACAGATATTTTGGGGGGACACAATTCAATCCATGACACCCCACATAAAGAAAGATACTTAGGTTACCACCCTAATATATTTTCATAATCTTGAAATCAGATGATTATTTCTGCATTTTCCAGAAAAAAAAATTAGAGACTTTTGTTCCTGAAACAGCCTGTGTAATGGCACAGCTATCTAAATATTTCATTTTCTGTCAGTTATTTTGACTCTGACAAAACCTCTTTCAGTTGCCATCTTTAAATAGGGAATCTCACTCTGTGGTTACAGGCTACTCATTTATTTAATCATCTAATCAGTCCACTTTTACTGGTTATCTGCTACGTAGCAAGAACAGTGGAGTCTGAGAGCCCCTTCAAGGAAGAGTCTTCCTCGACCAGAGCAGCTTCACATCTACTCATTTAGTGTAAATTTGAGTGCTCCCAAATTTTCCAGCATTTTAAGCTTGCCCTTTTCTTTAATATCCAAATAATGTAGGCCCAACTTCCATCTTATGAGCAGAAAATACAGTCACTTCCCAAATATTTCTAGCGGTTTTCTGAGAGTGCTGACATGTCTTAGTTGTGTCTTTTCTCCTCTAAATCCAACAACGGCTTCCATGTCTCCTGGTCACCCTAGACATCTCTCTCCTGCTTCTCTGTGAGTTATCCCCTTCACTGCAGCATCCACCTACTTGGACACAGTTGACTGGCCTGCATTCCCCAAGGTGGCTTGCACACAAGAAAGGCATTAGACTGTTAAGCTAATCAGCTTTACTGAAGTCTGAGAAAGTCCTAAGGGAGTGACAATGCAGAAAAGGAAAACAAAATCCAAAATCAATATCACTGCTCCTGGTGGCAGGAGTGGTATCTCAGCCTTTTCTAGGTCTGGGACCACTTTACCCCACACCTGCCAATGGAGGAAGCTAAAGCTCAGTTAACTAATATCTTTGCCCACCATCCATCTGTCTGTCATACTGTGGTGGCTTACGTGTTGCTATGATGCTGGAAGGTATGCCACTCAGACTAAGAAGAAAGGCTGTAAATCTACTTCTGAAAATTAGCCAGTGAAAATCCTATGGATTACAACAGAATATTGTCCAACTCACTTACTTTGGACATGTCATCAGGAAGGACCAATTACTAAAGGAGAACAGCAGGCTTGATGAAGTAGAGAGTCAAAAAGAGTGAGGAAGCCACTTGGTGAGATGGATTAGCACAATAGCTGCAGCAATGAAGTCGAACATGCCAGCAATCATGAGGATGATGCAAGACTGGGCAATGTTTCCTTCCGTTGTACATAAGGTCACCATGAGTTGGAGTCAACTCAGTGACAGATTATCTATCTATCTATCTATCTATCTATCTATCTATCTATCTATCTATCTATCTATCTATCTATCTATCTATCTATCTATCTCTCTCTATCTATCTATCTATCTATCTATCTATCTATCTATCTATCTATCTATCTATCTATCTATCTATCTATCTATCTATCTATCTATCTATCTATCTATCTATCTACAGATGGGCCTTGGGCACCCAATGCTTTTGGTTGTAAGGACTGGCAGGTACCAGTTATCCTTGGACCCCTGTCACGGGTGGCTGGGTGACCTGAGTGGACCCACCAGTCCTTATGCCCATGATGTGGGTAGGTGAGGACCCTGTTTAATAGGCAAAGCAGTGTCAAACATCAAACACCCACTTCTCCACCACACAGCTGAAACAGTTGCAGTCTGCCAACAAGGGCCTATTCTCCTGAAATAGGCCCACACAGGCCCATGCAGAGGGGAAAGGTATTCAAAGTTCAGGGACCATTTATGCCTGGACAGGAGCCACTTCTGTCCTGAGCTCCCCAGGTTAGTGGAGCTGGCAGATTATCTTTTCCCCAGTTGTGTATTTATTCCTTCTCCAAGGCTGGGAGAATGGCTCAGAACGTGCAACAATACCTATCTCAGGCCCAGGGAAATCAACAGCCACTGAAGCCAGCTTTGGGGCTGGGGTGGGGTAAAATATACGCAACTACTTAGCTTTTGCTGAGAGTGCCATTCTTCTGTGGTTCCGGAGGTGTGAGTGGGCTGTGCGGCTGGCTGTTTCTCCCTGAGGAAACTGCGGCCAAATGCTACCACTAGCCTGCCGCAGCCACTCCCAGGAATGGTGCCTGAGGGATCCAGGTGATTCAGGTCCCGCAACTTCTCTCCATTTCTGAACCATCTCTCCCTCCCCCTGCTCAGTCCGTTTTCTAACTTTGCCTTTGATGTTCAGGGCTTCTAGCTTGTCATAATGTAATCATTTCACTTGTTTTTTTGAGCCTTCTTTGTAAGAGGGTTCACCGGAAGCATCTGACTACTCTGCTGTCTTATCCCCACTTCCTCTTTCCAAACTTTTTACCAATTCTGATGCCAGCCACCCCCCCCCCGCCATGGCACTCTCTACTTCTCTGCTGGGTTCAATAATCCATTGCAATGGCCGCGCAGAACTCACAGACCATACTTACAGTTAAATGATTTATTAAAGGAACAGGGTACAACTCAGGATCAGAATCAACAGGCTACAACTCAGAATCAGGATCAGGAAGCGTGTAGGGAAAGTCTCCCTTCATCAGTGTAGGACAGTTCTCTCAGCTCCTTTCTGACCCCTGAGGACAGGCTCCTCTTGATCCCCGGAGGACAGGCTTCTCTTGACCCCCTGAGGACAGGTTCCTCTTGGCCTCCTCAGGACAGTCTACTCTCGGCTATGCCCTCTCTCACCACTGTCTCTGCTGCTGGGCCTCTCCCAGGTTTTTTGCTGTCTTCAGTGTTACAGCCCTTGATCCATGTTACAACTCTTTTAGGAGGTTCCTTCCCTGCTCTCTTTGCTTCTTCTTTCTGCATTCTTCCTTCTACTTCTAGTGCTATTTCTCTTCTTGATTCTTTCTGTCTGACAAGACCTCTATGGGGCTGCCTGCTTAAATACACAAACTCCTTGTCACTTTCAAGGCATGGCACTCACACCAGAGCCACGAACTGACCAATCCCCTCCTGATAGGCCACAAACACTTATTTGCATGGTAGGCACAGTTAGGCTACAACTCACCTCATTTGCATAGTCTATTGAACAATCCCTTCAAGGTTCATCCTAATGACAGGTCAGGCTATAGCCCAGGACCTGACAAAAAGTATCAAACCAAGTTGTTTACAGCTTACCCGGGAAATGTCAGTCAACCTGGACAAAAGTAGCAAACCCTCTGGGATAGAAAACTAGGGCAAAGGTAACTTCTCAGGGCTTAGGGGGAAAATCTCTCAAGCTGTTTTTCCAAAGAATCAAGGCAAAAGGCCATATAAGGGAACTCATTTCACCACATCTGTAAAGCCAGAGGGAATAGAGCAGAATGGGATCTAAAACCCATCTGCAAATTCCTCTTTTTAAAAGACAAACACCACTTGCTTCAACCACTTCCCTCTACTCTGCACAAATAAGATAACAGAAACGATTAATGTTCTTTCAGTCATTTGAGTCATCTGTGAACTAAATGTTTGTGAAATAGTAAGTAAGAAGAACACATTAAATGACAAGCAGCAAGAGTTGAACATTTGTATGATGACGGTACCCACAGGGCACAGTGTCTCATCACGGTTTTAGGTCAGCTTCTCTGAAATACAAATTTGCAAATATACTCTTCATCATTGAAAGATGTTTGGTGCTGAGTTATATAATTATGATGATGGTGGTGACGGTGACGGTGATGGTGACGGTGACGGTGACAGTGGTGGTGGGGGGGGGGTCTTTTCCCAACTCATGACCATCCTGATAAAGAATAAGCTGAAAAAGCTCTATTGAGCTCTTGAGATGTAATTCTTAACAAGGAAATAAAAAATGGATTGTGTTCCAAAGACTTGATATATGGGCAATTCAAGCTTGTATCATTTTGCTCTTGCCCTGGAAAATGGAGTTATTCATGACATGAATCTCATTCCAATAAATATTTAGCTTGTGTTATACAAAAGGCAAACAGTGGAACCTTATTCTCTCAAAGTTACTTAGACGACGGTAGTGGTGATAACAATACTTACTTAGGGCTACTCTGTGCCAGACACCCTTCTAAATGCTTTATTTGAACTACCTCAATCAGTCCTCACAACATCCCTGTGAAATACTTACCATTATTATCCCCATTTTATGGATAAGAGAATGAAGGCACAGAGAGGTTAAAAAAGCATCAAGGTAATGTAGAAAGCAGTGGAGCCAGATTTTCAACCCAGAAATCTGATGTCAAGCTTAGCAACATGCCAACATCTAGGCAAAGTCGTGACAAGAAAGACGAAACACAAAATTTAAATAGTTTTTCCAACTGAATCATTTTTTATTTTTTGATGACAGGTTCAGTTAAATAACTGAGGGTGTAAGATTCAACCATTTGCATTTTGTATAACACAAGCTCAACGTTTATTAGAATGAAATTCATTTTGTGACTAACCCCATTTTCCAGGACAAGGACAAAATGACATAACCTTGAATCAGCCACACATCAGGTCTTTGGAGCAAAAGCCCTTTCTTATTTCCTTGTTGGGAATTAGATCTCTGTTTTTTGGTTTTTTTTTTAGGCTAGGCATCAATTTTTCCTTTCCCTCTGGTTTCCTTTTAGCACTTGGGGAGTCTTTCCAGGAAGGGTCTCCTGTTTTTAAGCAGTCACAGTGTTCATGAGCACCACACCATCCCAACAGCAGCTTGTTGTCCTGCCTGATACCCACTTTTCCACCCCCTCAACTCCTTTAAGGCTTAATGTTCCATGATCAGGTCTCTATAACATAATTGCTTTTTTTATGAGCAAAAAAGTAATTGAACTGTTTCATCAGTCTTTTCTGCTTTTTTAGATAAATTTTATTAAGTAACAACTATTTTTAAAAGTGAATTCTATTTGTCCAACAAATCGAAGCATACTATAGAAGTCACTACATTCAGAGGACTTGGCAGTGGTAAGAATGGCCCCAAAACACAACAAACTAGATGCCTTTAGGAGGCAGAGCGCTGTATCTTTTACCTTGCTATTCCCAGAAACTACACATAAATTCTCAAAATTGCTGGTTGGATTAATTAACTTGAAATGTGAACACTAAAGCTAATAAACTGACATGGCTTTTCTTACTACTAAAGTTAATTCTAAATGCAACAATGGGCTCAAACCTAGCAACAATTGTGAGGATAGCACAGGACCCAGCAGTGTTTCGTTGCGTTGTACGTAGGGTTGCTACGAATTGGAACCGACTCAACAGCACCTAACAACAACAGATATATTCAGTGATGAAAAAGAACAAGTAGAAGGGAGAGGAGAGGGGAGAGGAGCGGAGGGGAGGGGAGGGGAGGGGAGGAGAGGAGAGAAGAAGGGAGGGAGGAAATAAGACAGAGACAGGGAGAAAGAGAAGGGGAGAAAGGAAAGGGGGAATAGTTATGGTGAATGGGGCAGGGTTACAGAATCCCAGACAGATAATAAACCTGAAAAAAGCTGATGCAGGGCAGAGAAAAATGGAGCATGGGGAGGTTCAGGGACACTGGAGGAAGTGCCACCAAGAATAAACTTGTGCTAGATGTGGCTCTTTTCCCTTCCCATTCATGTTTAAATTCTCAGCTGAAGCTGAAGCTAGTCTTACTACTTCCTCAAAGTCTCAGCACTCTCCTTTCCTTTAAGCTCTGCTTCTACTTTCATATCTCTATTCGACTATAATCAGTTGAGTTTTAAAAGCATGCGTTTCAAATTTCCAGTTTAATCCATTTTCGTTAAGATACACTCATAGAGCAGGTTTCTCAAAAAAGCATTGATTTGTTTCTATTTAAATATGCAGGCAACACAATGAGTGTGCATCTTGAGAGAGAATAATGAAGCAGTTTGGAGCAAGGAGCAGTGCATTTTTATTAATGTGAATTTGATCCTTAAATATAAATCCCGTCAGCAGCAAACTTATACACTCATCTTAGTACTGGAGCCGTTTTACTCTTTGATGTGTTCCAAATTGCTCCTCGCCAGAGTTTGATGAAGGAGTCCTGGTGGCTCAGTGGTTAAGTACTCAGCTGCTAAACAAAAGGTCGACAGTTTGAACCCAGCAGCCACTCTGTGGGAGAAAGATGTGGCAGTCTGTTTGCATAAAGATTACAGCCTTGGAAACCCTATGGGGCAGTTCTGCTCTGTCCTACAGGGTCGCTATGGGTCAGAATTGACTCAGCAGCAATGGGTTTGGGGTTTGGTTTTTTTTTTTTTTTTGGACAGTGTTCGATGGCAGTTCCTAAGCTTCATATACTGAAAAATCTATCTTTATATAAACAAAATCTTAGAGCATGCATCTATGGAGTGACCCGAGAAAGGGGCATGAAAACCTGCAATCATCCCCCAACCATGCCAACCACAATTTTTGCAGCAGCGTCAGCTACAGAAAAGCTGCATCCTAGGACAAGACCACAGTAGTGAGCCCCTCTTCTCCTTGCCCTGCAAAACCTCCAGTCCTGCCTTTGCTCAGGGAGCTATCTCATCTTCGGGGACTCCCTGGTGAGCACCAGCTGAATTAAGCCTTTAACCTCTATTGGAGTCACTTGGACAAAATTAACTTTCAAACACCAGCACTTCACCACAGCATGTTTGCTTTCACACAGAAGGGAGCTCAGCTCTTATTCAAGGCTGCGATTGCCTTGTTCAAGGCGGGGTTGTATCCCAGCCACCAGGCGTTGCTGGTAGAGGGTAGAGAAATGGATGAAAGCAACATCATACATCTCCAAAACTGTTGCCCACCGTGTGTGGTGTCATGGGAATTGTCCCAGCTCTACCTCTGACAACTTCCTCCGTGAATCCCTCTACTCATTCCTCCACCAGAGGCTGTCTGTCTTGTGCCTCCCTGTCATCTAGAGAGAAGCAACCATCTTACAAGAATACTTGGGGTGGTGTGGGTCTAGAAATCATAGTTTCTGGGTGACATCTAGGTCAATTGGCACCACAAAATTTACTAAGAAAATGTTCTGCATCCCACTTTGGTGAGTGGCTTCTGGAATCTTAAAAGCTAGCAAGCGGCCATCTAAAAAAAAGACGTAAGGAAAATATGAGCCCAAGAAACAGAAAGGGCCACATAAACCAGAGATTCCATCAGCCTGAGACCAGAAGAACTAGATGGTGCCCAGCTACCATCAATGGCTGCTCTGACAGGGAACACAACAGGCAGTCCCTGACAGAGCAGGAGAAAAGTGTGCTGCAGAACTCAAATTCATGTAAAAAGACCAGACTTAATGGTCTGACTGAGACTGAAGGAACCCCAGAATACCTGGACCCTGGACTCTATGTTAACCCAAAACTAAACCCATTCCCGAAACCAACTCTTCAGACAAAGATTAGACTGGACTATAAGACATAAAATGATACTCATGAAGAGAGTGCTTCTTAGCTCAAGTAGATACATGAGACCTAAATGTGCAGCGCCTGTCCAGAGGTAAGGTGAGAAGGCAAAAAGGGACTGGAGCTGGTTGAATGAACACAGGAAATTGGGGGTGAGAAGGAGGAGTGTGCTGTCACATCATAGGGAGAGCAACTAGGGTCACATAACAATGTGTGTATAAATTTTTGTTTGAGAAACTAACTTGAACTGTAAACTTTCACTTAAAGTACAATAAAAATAAATAAATAAAAAAGAATACTTGGGGCAGCTGGTATTGACACTCCTCACTGTGGGCAGCTCAGTAATGGTACCTTGGTCACCCATGCAGAAAAGCAGAATCAGCGGATGTGTGAGGTTCCTGAACTCACCAACTGATGGAACTCAAAGAGCCCTGTTGCTGGTTGCCTTCAGTTCCATTCCAACTCATAGCAACCCCATATGTGCACAGTAGAACCGCTCCATAGAGTTTTCAAGGCTGTGACCTCTGGAAGCAGATCACCAGGCCTGTCTTAGAGGTTTCTCTGGGTGGGTTCAAACCACCAAACTTTCTGCTGGTAGTCAAAGGATGGTACTGAGTGCTTACTATGTGCCAGACATGATTCTAAAAGCTTTGCATGCAGTAACTCCCTTAATGCCTACCAAAGCCTTAAGAGATTTATGAGATTGTTTTTGTTGTTAGCTGTTAGGTGCCGTCGAGTAGGTTCTGACTCATAGCGACTCCGTGCACAACAGAAGGAAACACTGCCTGGTCTGCACCATCTTCATAATTGTTACTATGCTTGAGCCCATCATTGCAGCCACTGTGTCAATCCATCTCGTTAAGGGTCTTCCTCTTTTTCACTGACACTGACACTCTACCGGTCCCTCCTAATAACATGTCCAAAGTACGTGAGACAAAGTCCCTCCGTCCTTGCTTCTGAAGGAGCCTTCTGGCTGTACTTCTTCCTCAAAGTGACATCCTTGCTTTTCAACACTTTAAAGAGGTCTTTTGCAGCAGATTTGCCCAATGCAATGCATCTTTTGATTTCTTGACTGCTGTTTCTGCGGGTGTTGATTATAGATCTGAATAAAATGAAATACTTGACAACTTCAATCTTTTCTCCATTTATCATGATACTGCTTATGAGTCCAATTATTAGGATTTTTGTTTTCTTTATACTGAAGTGTTATCTACACTCAAGGCTGTAGTCTTTGATCTTCATCAGTAAGCGCTTCAAGTCCTCTTCACTTTCAGCCAGCAAATTTGTGTTATCTGTATATCAGAGGCTGTTAAATAGTCTTCCTCCAATTCTGATGCCCTGTTCTTCTTCATGTAGTCCAGCTTCTCAGATTATTTCCCAAGCAGGCAAAGTGAACAAGTATGGTGAAAAGATATAACCCTGATGCACAGTTTTCCTGACTTTAAACCATGCAGTATCCCCTTGTTCTGTTCAAACAACTGCCTCTTGGTCTATATTATAAGATAGAAACTATTATTATTTTTATTTTACAGATGAGGACACTGAAACTCAGAATAATTAAGGACGAGCTAGTGAGTGATGGTGGTGCAGTGGTTAAGAGTTTGGCTGCTAACCTAAAGGAGGTTGGCAGTTTGAATCTACCAGCCGCTCCTTGGAAACACTATGGGGCAGTTCTACTCTGTCCTATATGGTTGGTGTGAGTTGAAATTGACTCAAGGACAATGGGTTTTTTTTTTTTTTTTTTGGTGCTTGGTGGAGGCATGGTTTGATTCCAAGCAGCCTTATTTCAGACCGCACTGACAAACCACCAGAGTTTTCCTTGCTCTGTGGTGAGACGAGGCAGCCCTGGTGGTACAGTGATTAAAGCAACTGACTGCTAACTGAAAGGTTGGCAGTTCAAAACTGCCAGCGGCTTCACGGGAGAAGGATGTGTCAGTCAGCTTCTGTAGAGATTTACAGCCTTGGAAACCCTATGGGGTCACTGTGAGTCAGAATCAATTCAACGGCCGTGGGTTTGGTTTGGTTTGGTGGTGAGGTGAGAAAAAAGAGAGTGCAGTACATTTTTCTTAAAGCTATTTTATTCCATTGAAAATACTGTTCTTTTATAATATTATGTTCTTCCTATTTCATGATATTAAAGTATCCTTTTTATGAAAAAATAATGAAAGTACATGGTAATTGCTGATGTTTTATGAATTTCATTTTTTAATAAAAACAGATTCTGGAAGCGGTTTATGCATATGAAGTTCTTGAGTCTGAAAAGCACTTCTGTATGTTTTCTACATCCCGTAGGGGTTTTCAGAGAATATTCCATTGTCTCCATGCTTCCACCACAGCATTCTGGCTCCCTGAGGAGCAAGGGAGGGAAAGAAATGACTAACACTTATTACGTACCTGTATCAGTCAGGACTCTTTTGATTGCAATTAACTGACTTAAGTAAAAATGAATATATGTTGGCTAATACACCTGAAACGTGGGAATCACAGACTCAAATTATGTCCCTTGGTCCCTCTCTACTGCACATTGGCTGCATCCTGAGGCTCCATTACGAAAGAAACTTGTCTAATTAAGTGTCCAAGAAGGCATTTGAAGAGAAGAATCTCATCACTAATATATTCAAGAACAATATCTTGATTTACTTCACAGCAAACAATGCAGCCACAATTACCCCCACGGTAGTTCCAGGAAACTATTCTCTGAAGCAGTAAATCTGTCCAATCAAAATTAAGCATTCAGAGTTGTAAATAGTATTAAATGCTTCATTCAAAATTTAAAGCAAGACTGTAATTTTCAGCTCCAGATAACACTAGACATTCAGACATTGGCCGTAAATAAGATCGATTAAATGAAACATAAGAGCCACAACTGAATTTAATATGGAAGGGATCCAAGATCATTAATCTCCAAATTTACTCAACGTTAAAAAACAGTTCGTGTTATCATCCTAGAAAAATGATCATTTAAAAAAAAAAAAAAAGAATCATAAAATAAAAATAGAGGTATGATATTAATGTAAACACAAATGATTTTGTTAAATCTTGTCTGTCACCTCATACGTGGTCTTTATTGTTAGCTACTGTGGGTTGGCTCTGTCTCATGAAGACCCCATGTAGAACAGAACAAAATGTTGCCTGATCCTGAGCCATCTTCATGTCACTGGTGTGTTTAAGTCCATTGATGTTACTATTGTATCAATTCATCCCATTAAAGGTTTCCTTTGTTTTAACTGACCCTCTACCTTACCAAACACGATGTCCTTTTCTAGCAATTGGTCTCCCTTCCCCGCCACCTGATGATGTGTCCAAAGTTAAGTCTCACCATCCTCACTTCTAAGAAGCATTCTGGTGTACTTCCTCCAAGACAGATTTTTTTCATTCTTCTGGCAGTCCACAATATATTCATTATTCTTCAGAAATACCACAATACACATGGCCTTACCTGAACAAAATTCTGTCTTGGAAAGTTCCTCAGAGGTGTTCAACAATGTGCCTCGCTCATCCCTCAGCCCACACACCATCTCCTTGTGGCTCCAGAAAGCAGGCCTGGATCAACTTCTTCCTTTTTCTCTCTCCCCTCAACCATCCTAAGCATAGATAGTAACTGCCTGGATATTTTAGTTCTAGTTGTGAGGTTACTTCTAACACACATCATGTAGCCCCAGAGCAAGTAACTTTACCTCTCCTTAGTTTCCATTTCTACATGGTTTGAAGAAGGGCTTCCCAACTTCAGCTAAGCTACGTTCAACACTGAAGTTCAGATGTGCATGGGCATGTCTGGTGAATTAGTGGGGGACCTACCAGAAGATTGAGGAAAGAAAGACTGAGAACTTCCCAGGACAGAGTATATGCCAAGAGAATAAGAGACAGCCAGCCCCAACCTTCTTGACTCAGTTTTTTGAAAGTCTTGGTTATTTGAAGGATCCTGGATGTGGGCAGTGATGGCCTTGACTGCTAGGAAACAGGAAAAGAGATGGTAGTTCTCTGCAGCAGAGGTAAAGTTGCCTGGTGGGAGAATGAAGTGTTTGGTGTATTTTCAGTGTTCCTCAAAGCAGTGGGGCTGGAGTAAGGGTAACAAGCAAAAGAACAAAGATTGTATATGATCTAACCAGGACATTTGTCAGGCACTTGCCTTGTAGTGCATAAGGACTCTCAGAAATACCTCCATTAGGGAGAAGAGAGTGCAGGGAAATGTGATCCCATGTTGGGAGGTGAAGATGAGAACTAGCAAAACAGGGGCTATGTATAAAGTGAGGGTATTGGTGACCTGCTTCGTACCCTCCAGCTCTGTCTTTGAATAATTATATGACTTTTTTCCCTCCATCCTCACCAACAGTAAACTTTAGTCTTCAGAAGACAGAACAAAAGCAACCACTGCAGAGTAGAACGTTTCCCTGCTCCTTCTGAGGAGCATGGTGATCCTCATGCTCAAGCTCCTCCCCTCAGGTAGCCTCTTCCTCACACTGGCTCTTCCCTCCACCCCCACTTCTGCCTTGGGTATCAAGAAAAGACTACACTCTCCTTTTGTGTTTACAACTTTCATCCCACCTACTTTCATTGAAAAGCAGATATAAACAGCTTCTGACCTTTCTTCATCCTGGTCCCTGCAAACCAAAAACACAGGCCCTATATCACTAAGAACATCCCAACGTACCAAATGTAGACAGCTCATGGATGAGTTTCAACTCTAGAGAACTTCAATTTGGTCCATAGCTGAGTGAATAACGATGCATCTATCTTAGGCTGGATTCTCTAGAGAAGCAAAACCAATAAATGAATATTTATATACATACAGAGAGATTTATATCAAGGAAATAGCTCATGAAATTGTAGAGGCTGGTACATTCAAAGTACACAGATCAGGATAGAGGCTTCTCCTGATTCACGTAGCCACAGGGGCTGGCAAATCCATGACTGGCAGGGTTGGAAAGCAGGGCTCTTGCTCACAGGCTGTGAGGATCGATGAATCCCAAGACTGGCAGGCAAGACCACAAGACTTCTCCTGATTTACATAGTTGCAGGGGCTGGCAAACCCAGGATTGGCAGGTTGGAGAGCAAGAGCCAGCTGCAGGATCCAGAGCAGGCAAAAGCCAGAGCATCCACTTTTATTTGGATACAGGCCATATGCCCAAGGAAATTCCCTTTCAACTGATTGGCTACTCACGGCAGGTCCCATCATGGAGGTGGTCACATATAAACACAGGAGATCATGGCTCAGCCAAGCTGACACATAACCTTAATCATCACAGCATCTTTCTTCCTAAATTAAAGTTCTAAACTACCTGCTCATAAGTCTTACTGATTTTACCCAGAGGTTGTTGGAAGGAATCTAATCTTGGTCAATAAGCCAGAAAGAAATGTTGTGTTGATGGTAAACCTGATATATTCTGGGCACTAGTATGTAACTGGCATATAACAGTTCATCACCAAGGGATGGCATTCTTCCATGGACTGTACTTTCATTTTAAATATATCATCTTTGGGAATTTTACATTCTGGCATAATATGACATACAGAAAAGTATGGGAGTGCCTAAGACATCCCAGGCACGGAGTCGGTTACAAATACAAAATAGGCCTTTTGTTTATCTAAAAATAAACATAAAAGATCAGAATCTTTGGTTTGCCTATAGACAATAATTGTCTTAGCTTTGTGACACACTTGTAGCAATTCTGTTGATAATCTACAATTAGAAACATGATTCATTTGCCCATGACGGTAATGTGAGAGCCCCTGTTTGTGTTTTTCTTAGAGACCTCCAATGGAGATGGAAAAATGCAGCATCCAAATTAGAGTGTAAACCCACCCCCTCCAAGGATGCTTTTAGAAGACCAGACTTTTGTTCTTCACGTTCTGCACTAATGAAGGAAGTATCAGCAAGGTTCCCAGGCTGACACCATAGCAAAATAGCTCTGCCCCCTGAGTGGCAGCCCGCAAGGGGCCAACAAATATTTCATCAGCTTGGGTTTTGTTGTTGCTGTCATTATTTTATGTTTTGTCCTGTGCTACAAAACCGGGAAAACTTGGTGCACAGCAGCCTTCCCTCGAAAGCAGAGGTTCTCAACCTAGACAGCAGATGAGAATCACCTTGGAATTCTTAAAATCCTGATGCCCAGGCTGTGCCCCAAACCAACTAAATAAGAATCTCTGGAGATGGGACCCAAGCATCAGCATTCTTTAAAGGCCCCAGATGATTCCAGTGTATAGCTGAGATTGGGAACCACTGCTATAAGACAGCCATGCTGAAAATAAGATAACCAAGCTGAATATTTATAGATAACTGTGATACAAAAGCAAAAAAAAAAAAGACTACTAAATGTGAACTGCTGAAAGTTATAATCAAATAAAGTTGCAGTAAAGTCTTTCTTGTATTCCACAGGTCACTATGAGTTGGAATCGGCTCAATGGCAACAGGTTTGGTTTGGTCTGGTACCCCATACAACCATAACCAGTAGCACTAAGTTCAAGAAAGTGGATCTACAAAGGCCAGGTTGAAAAGGAAGATTGGGGTCCTACAGTGAGAGAATGTTGAGGTAGGATTATGGACTTGACCCTTTAGTCACTAGGGAACCATTAAAGTTTTGTGTACAATGAAGTCACATGATTAAGCGGTTATTTTAAGAAGGCCAGTCGGCGGACAATAACATGATGGATTGTGGAGGGGAGAAAATAGAGTCAAGGAAAACAATTAGAGGCAATTAGAGTATTCCGGATGTGAAGTAGAAGAGTCTGACCACCAGTAGCAACTGAGAGATGGAAAACAACTGTAACTATTGAAGACCAGAGCCCTGGTAACGCAGTGGTTAAGAGTTCCGGTGTGCTATGGCTGCTAACCCAAATAGTCAGCAGTTTGAATCCACCACCCACTCCTTGGAAATCCTACAGGGGCAGTTCTATTCTGTCCAATAGGGTTGTTATGAGTCAGATTCGACTCGACAACAATGGGTTTATTAAAGATCAATCAGTTATTGAAGGAATGGGGAGGGTGAAAGTTGAGGTTTCAAGCCAAGTCAGAGACATAGCGAAATCAGGAAGAAAAGATTTAAAATGAGAGGAAAAAAATGTTTGGCATGTTCAGTTTGAGGTTACCATTGAAACATGTAGGGAAAGGGCTTCAAGGGCAGCTGGAAATATGAGCCTGGGGCTCAGGAAAGAAGAGAGGATGGACCAATATCAGATCAGTCCTGTTCTCAAAGTGCACAGAGGATTTAGAAACAGATCATTGGTCACTAGACTCTCAGGTCTTGAAGGCAGAAGTCCTATCTTAATTATCTTTTTTTCTTGCTAGCCTGGCAAAGTCCCTGGCACACAACAAATGTTCAATAAATGTTGGCTAAGTTGAGCTGAATGGCCTGAAAGAGATTAAGAGGAAAAAGTTGGAGATTCTGAAAGTCATGTTTGCCAACTTCATAATTTATAATTTTAGCAAGAATTATGCCCTGTTTGCCAGCATGGTATGAAGACAAATGGAAGCACGTGAAGAAACAGAGGAGCACCCTGCCTCAGAGATGCAGTGGGAGCCTCAGAGCTCTGAGAGCTGATACAGGTGCTGGCAGGGAGGAGGGAGCACCAGCTGCTCAGGTGTCCTGAAGGTGCAACCAAGAGAGGAAGGAGCAGGTGGGGTCAACAATGGGCACGTCCTAGGGCTGGACTCCTAAAGGAACTGGTGAAGGAATCTCTATAGGCTACAGGAGCAGCTCCCTGAAGATAGGACTCTCTCAAATGTTTGACTTTTATCAAAATAATTTGCTGACTTCCTACCTCGTTTTCTCTTTGTCTTACTTTAATTTACAGTCAGGGAGATAAGAGATAGTTAATGCAGGGAACAATCTCTGACAAATATTCCAAAAGATGTCTCACAGAAAGCAAGACAATGCTGTCAAGAAGACAACAATCTATACCATGCGGTTCTACCTCTCTATTGTAGTTGTTTTGTTGTTGTTGTGTTTCATCGAATCGATTCTGACTCATGGTGATCCTATAACAACCCTTTAGGGACCCTATAGAACAGAGTAGAACTGCCCTATAGGGTTTCCAAGGAGCAGCTGGTGGATTAAAACTGCAGAACTTTTGGTTAGCAGCCTGAGCTCTTAACCACTTCGCCACCAGGGCTCCCTCTAACTTTCTGGTCTTCATTTATTTTAAAGAGCACACATTATACTTGCTACTTGTATGGTGCAGAGTTGCACCTCCTTTCATTTGCCCTAAAATAATACTCTTTGATTACAAAGCTTCCTATGCCTATAAGAATGTTTCCCCCCGCCCCCTTCTTCCTGGAATTGCCCCACCAACAACAACAACCTCATGGGCCCCAAAGGAACTGCGTTTTTCACACTCAACCCAGTGCATCCATCACTGGGTCAAGGTTCATTAGTCCCTGTGTTAAGTGCCTCTGTCACTCAGTATCCAATTGGAAAAAGAACCACATGGGCAACTTGAACCCTGGCATTGTTGGAGTGAAGGAACAAAAAGGAAACTAGGAGGTAACCCAGAGATAGTAACTGCAGGAAGCAGCTTCTACCCTGTTATGAAATGAATAGCATTTTCCAAACAGTTATGTTGAAATCCTAACTCCTATATCTAATAATAGAGTTGGAATTGACTCTACGGCAGTGGGTTGGGGTATCTAATAATATGAGCCCTGGTTGTGCAATGGTTAAAGTGCTAGGCTGCTAACCAAAAAGTCAGTGTTTCAAATCCACCAACTGCTCCACAGGAAAAAGATGTAGCAACCTGCTTCCATAAAGATTTACAGTCTTGGAAACCCTGTGGGGCAGTTCTACTTTGTCTTATAGGGTCTCTATGAGTCAGAATCGACTCAACAGCACTGGATTTGGTTTTTTGGTACCTAACATTATGACCCTGTTTGGAAATGTGCTTTCTTTTTTTACGTTAATGAGGTCATAACAGAGTAAGATGAGTCTTAAACCTAATCACTTCTGAATAACATCTTAAAAAAATAACAGAGGAGACACACACACAGAGGAAAGACTAACACCTAGGAACACCAAGGAATGCCAAGGAACACTAAGGGAACTACCAGGGCAACCTACAAGTAAGGACCCTGCCTTAGAGCTGATGCCTTGATATGAATTTGCAGCCCTGATAACAACATACATCTGGATCACAGGATACATGAAAACTTTCCTATCTCTGGATTGTTCAGTTTTGTGATCTTCCAAACACCATTTATTGTTTAAGCCATTTTGAGACATAAGTTTTCTTTACTTGCATTCAAAAAGATTTTAATGGACCTAATTGTTGTTGTTTAGCTGCCACTGGCTTGGCCCCGAAATCATGGCATCCCCACGTGTTACAGA
This sequence comes from Elephas maximus indicus, assembly GCF_024166365.1. Classification (NCBI taxonomy): domain Eukaryota; kingdom Metazoa; phylum Chordata; class Mammalia; order Proboscidea; family Elephantidae; genus Elephas; species Elephas maximus. The sequence continues at coordinate 13,838,072 of NC_064826.1, forward strand.
GTAGAACTCCTCCAAAGGGTTTTCTTGGCTGTAATCTTTACAGAAGCAGTTCACCAAGTCTTTCTTCCACAGAGCTGCCAGATAAGTTCAAACCTCCAACCTTTGGGTTAGCAGCTCAAACCACTTGTGCCACCCAGGTTCCGAGACAGAGGGAAAAATATTGAATTAAAAACAAAGACAAAAACCAGACCCTTCCTGTCCCTTGGATGGCCTAAGCTTGGGCTAAAGGAGGTACGGGGAGCATTGTGAAGGATGAGAGACTAGAGTTTTGACTTAGCCTGGAATGGCCATGTGGTCCAAGATGTTATCAGGGGTCTGGAAGAAAGAGGTGGCAGGGCACATTGGAAGGCAGAGATCTGAGAGAAATAAAGCTGTTTCTTAATTGTGTCCCAACCAATTCACAGATTTCAATAAGCCAATTATTACTATGTCAGAGCAGTGCCAAATGGGAAGAAGAGGAAGAGAACAAGGAAGAAAGGGAAGATAAGAGGGAAGGAGAGAACTAAGGATCAAAGAAACAAGTAAGTAGGAGAAGCAGTGTCATTACCAAAGTAGAAAGAAGTCAAAGTAAGAAAAACAATACACTGGATAGTAGATCATTTTATATTAATTAAAGTAAAATTCACAATAATATTTTCACAGATAAAAGCCTAAATAATAGAGCTCATAAAACCTGTTGCCATCGAGTCGTTCCGACTCATAGCGACCCTATATAGATATGAGGACAAAATGGAGGTGGGGAAAATATAATCTTCCAAAACTGATTATAAAAAATATTAGCCTGAAGAGGGCAATAATCACAGAAGAAACTGAAAAAGTAATCAAATAGTCACTTTCTATGAAGGCTCTAAGTGAAATTATTTGATATTTACACACCAAATGCTTGAAGGAACAGATAATTCCCAGGCGGCATCTTTTTTTTTTTTTTTTTTTTTTAGGGTGTACAAAAGATTAAAAGTGACCCAATTCCTTTTGTGAATCTGGCACAACCAACCCTGACCTCAATTCTGACAAAAGTAGAGTTAAACAAGAAAACCATACAGCAATCGCATTTTGACTATTGATACAAAGTAAAATACTAGAAAATGTAGTTCAATTGAACTTTAAAAAAAAATCCACTGTGATCAAATAGAACGTATCCCGTAAATTCAAAAACGATGCAATATTAGGAAATTCTATTAGTGTAAGATATCAAACCCATAAGCCAAATAAGAAATAAACCATAAAATCATGATAACATATACAGAATGGGCACTTTATAAAATTTCAAGCTCATTTACAACAATCTATCTTAAATCTAGAGCTACTCCATTTAGCAATGAAATATTAGAGACATTCTTTTTAAAATATGAAGTAAAGTATATGATACCGAATACCATGGCCATTATTTGACATCGTTCTGGATGTTTTAACCAGTGTAAGACAACAAAACAAAAATAAGAGGCACAACTCTTGGAAATAAACAAAACAGGTTATCGTTCTTTTCTTTGTAGATAAGAAATGTCAATATGCCTAAAACTTCAGAGAAGATCAACTGAAAATCTATTTGAACAAGAACATAGAAATATCTATTGACTTTATTCATGGCAGTAATAAACAATTAGATAACATAATGGAAGAACCAATCCCTTTGCGTTACAGCAAGAAACATAGAATATGCAACGCCAAAGAATAAACTTAAGAAAAATGTAGGACTTGCACAAAAAAGAACTAAGCTTTACGAAAAGGTACTAAAAAGCACTTAAAAATAAGAAAGGAAAAAACTACTGTCATCAGATTACAATGCAGTCTCACAGCGACCAATAGGACAGAGTAAAACTGCCCCCATAGGGTTTCCAAGAAGCAGCTGGTGGATTCGAACTGCCGACCTACCAAATACATGACCATTCATTAAAGAGAGAAGGCAAACTAGTGAAAAGTGAACCTCCTCCCAGGGTGATTGGGAAGATTAATGATCATAATACATACCAGGAGCTGAGACTAACTTCTGGCACACAGCAAATTCTCAAAAAATATTATGTAGGATGATGTCAATGATGATAACAATGACAACGTTGTTGTGGTTGTCAAGTCAATCCTAACTCATGGTGACCCCAAGCGTGCAGAATAGAACCACTCCATAGGGCTTTCAAGGCTGTGGCCTTTCAGAGGCAGGTGGCCAGGCCTGTCTTATGAGACGCCTCTGTAGTCAAGCTAGTAGTCGAGCACTTAACGTTTGTGCCACCCAGAGACTCGAAATGGCAGTGACGAAGGATAAATATCCATCTTTGAACTGTTTAATACTTTGGGCTACAAAATCTATTTGGTTAATATTTATGTTGCTAAATCTGTCTTATTTTTATATGTTCTCGCCATCTCTTATTTTAGGTGTATCTTTTAGATAAAACAATAAAGCTGGTTTTTGCAATAAGAAAAAAGTGAACTTCATTAGTAATCAAAGAAACGCAGATTAAAGTCAAAGTGATACCATTTTTCACCTGTTAAATTAAAGGAGACTTGGCTGTTTGTTCTTTTATTTTTGATGGTGCTATGCAATACTGGCAAGAGTGAGATAAGATAAACACCATTTGTCTGTGTTCACACACTGCTGGTGCCAGTGTAATGGGAACCATCTTTCTGAAAAACAATCTGGACTCGTCCATCATTAGTTTTAGTTAGGATATACATTTCACCTAGATATTCTCTATATATTTATTAAGTGAACGAATCCATGAATTATCATCATCATTATTATTATCAACATATCCTTATGATTAGCAGGATTCACAACACTCTGGTATACCATTCTAGGAATACTTGGGAAAATTCTGAATATATCGACAAAATTTTTGTTCCAAGATGATCACGGCAACTTTAAAAGCAAATATTGGGGAGGGAGGAAGCACAACATTAGATGAAAGCTTGGGTACGTCATAGATTGAAGTTGTCAAGGATTTCATTTTACTTGGATCCACAGTCAACACCCATGGAAGCAGCAGTCAAGAAATCAGAAGGCTCATTGCATTGGGCAAATTGCTGCAAAGGACCTCTTTAAACTGTTAAAAAGCAAAGATGTCACCTTGAAGACTAAGGTGCGCCGGACCCAAGCCATGGTATTTTCAATTGCATCATATGCATGCGTAAGCTGGACAGAGAATAAAAGACGGAAGAAGAATTGATGCCTTTGAAATGTGGTGTTGACAAAGAATATTGAATATACCATGGACTGCCAAAAGAACGAACAAATCTGTCTCGGAAGAAGTACAACCAGAATGCTCCTTAGAAGCGAGGATAACGAGACTGCATCTTACATACTTTGGACATGTCGTCAGGAGGGATTAGTCCCTGGAGAAGGACATCATGCTTGGTAGAGTACAGGGTCAGTGGAAAAGAAGACCCTCAACGAGATGAATTGACACAGTGGCTGCAACAATGGGCCCAAGCATAACAACAATTGTGAAGATGGCACAGGACAAGGCAGTGTTTTGTTCTGTGGTACATAAGGTCGCTATGAGTCAGAAGCGACTCGAAGGCACCTAACAACAACAACAACACAATATTACACAATCATTAGAAATTATGCCTACAAAGAGTTTTTCATTTCAGTGGGAGCTGCTTGAAATACACCAATTTTCAAAAAAGTGTACAAAATCATATCAACAACATAAGCTCAACGAATTTTTTAAAATGAAAATAAATGAATCAAAAACAAATGTGTCCCCATGTAAAAAACAGTTGTCTTGGTGATAGGGTTATGGGTAACTTTTTCTGCTATTTTATGAACTTTGCTATTTAAAAATTAAAAGTATGTTGTATTACTTAAAAAGAAAAGAAAATATATAACAGGCATTCATAACCTGGGGTTGGTTCAGGGACGGACTTCAGCGAGTCTATGATTTTTTTGAGATTGTGTATATTTTTTGCGTGACTGAATTGCCTGGAGAGAGGGTAATAGTTTTCAAAGGGTTTTATCACCCCAAAATTATTAAAACCCAATGATGGAAAACTTTTACAAAGTATTCTAGAAGAGTCATGTTATATATCAATCATGTTCCGGATTTGCACCACAGATTTATATTTGTAATATATCATTGTTTAAAAAACTAGACTTCAGCAAAATTTTACTTGTTTGATCTTCAAATGAAAAAATTCTTCAGGTATTCATGAATATCTTTCTCACTGAAATCATAATTTCTACTAAAATTGCTATTCTATAAATATTTTTGAATGCCTACTTCCAAAAGATCACAGCCTTGAAAACCCTATGGAGCAGTTCTACTCTGAACACAGAAGGTTGCCGTGAGTCAGAATTGGCTCGACAGCAACTAACAACAACAACAACAACATATAAGCAAGGTAATCTGAAGCATGAAAACTTTTCTCAGATAATTCCAAGTTCAACAAACAGTAAAATAAGGAAGATACTCTTCACTTCCACGCGATGGTTTGTTTATTCATGTGTATATACATGTGTGTGCATGTAAGATGTATGTATTTATTTTTATTCATGCCTTCCCTTCCTCAAAAAAAATTTTTAAGGGTTCATAACAAAATAAATACAATACAACAACATAAAATAAAATTTAAAATAAGAAGGTGAGTCAATTTGGGGCAAAGGCAACAACAAGGTAGGAAAGGTAAAATGGAAATTAAGAGTAAGGTCAAGACTCCAAGTTCACGCCAAAGTTTTCAGCATCCTCGTAGCCTAAACAGAGAGGTAGATGTGATCTGTTACATGATTCTTGGTGCCCAGGAAATAAAAGGAACCAGGTACTCAGTAGAAGACCAACAATTGCTAGTTCTAGCACCAGAGGGAAAGCTCTCCCACGGGCCCTTAGTGATGACAACGGCGTGCAACGGTACAGACAACATCCTTGTAGGATTAAATGAGATGACTCGGGGACCTTGGCAAACTATGCAGGTCACACTAGACATGAAGGGAGAGGCCTTCCCTGGCAGGCTATCTAAAATCGCAACTACTCCCACACGCCTTCCTTCACTTATTTTCCCCAAGGCAGTTACCAACTTTCATTCGCTTTATTTTTTTTTTTAATTTTTGTTGTTGTTGTCATTGTTGTTGTTGAGAATATACACAGCAAAACATATACCAATTCAACAGTTCGACAAGTACAATTCAGTGACATTGATTACATTATTTGAGTCATGCAACCATTCTCACTGTCCTTTTCTGAGTTTTCCTCCCACATTAACATAAACCCACCGCCCCCTAAGGTTCCTATCTAATCTTTCCAGTTGCTGTTGTCAATTTGATCCCACATAGATAGTTCTTAAAAAAGCATAATGCTTAAGGCAACATTTTTGATAGTTAAGCTAAGCTATTGTTTCGGATTAGGAAGACTTCAGGGGGTATTTTTGGTTTAAGGTTTAAAGATTAGCTCAGGGAAATAGTTTCAGGGGTTCATCCAGCCTCCTTGGCTACAGAAAGTCTGGAGTCAGTGAAAATTTGCGATTCTGTTGTGCATTTTCCCCCCTTGATCAGGATTCTTCTATAGATTCTTTGATTAGAATTTCAGTAATGGTAGCCAGGCACCATCCAGTTCTCCTGGTCTTGTCGCAAAGGAGGCAGTCGTTCATGGAGGCCACACCTTCCATCTCCTCTTCCTATTCCTGACTCTCCTCCTCCAAACTTGGGGTAATGCTGAACAATCAGTCCATCTTCATAGCTCCCGTGGGGTCAGCAGAGGCTTTAATGTACACTGCATCCCAGTAACTCCTTCTGCCTAGCCCTGCCTCCTTCGTTTCATCAGTTGTTAATCCCAAAGAGCCTACTTTACCATATACTTTCTGAATACTAACCTCCCCCTCAGAGTTCACTTCCCTGAAAACTCAATGGAGCAGTGCCCTGGGAGTAGGTAGCAAGATTTTTTAAAAAAAGATAAAAGCTGTGGGCATTCAGAAAAGGAAAGAGTACTCACTGGGAAAGACTGGGAAGGCTTCAGGGAGAGGACAGTATTTGAGCAGGGCCCTGATGGACAAGCTAGATGTGGACATGCAGAGGTTGACTGCCTAGAGAGCACCCCATGGGGATACAGCAGGCACTGAACTACAACATAAGATGAATGCCAAAGAGAAGTGGGAGGTAGTCTGGAGAGAAAAACTCAGAACAAGTTGGGAAGACTATTATGTGCACACACTAAAGTTAAATGCAGGCAACAGACTAGCTCACATACCATACTCCAGGTTATAATTTAGAAGTAAATATCCGGAAAAGCCCAGCAGTTTGTCACTCCCTGTGGAAGGAATGTGGGAGTGGAGGTGCAACGCTGAAGGGGTGATTTACTTGCTTTGTACCACTGCTTCCTGAACCTTTCCATCCACCATCTCTAAGAGCAGAGGAGAGGGAACCATGGTCCCCTGGGAGGCTAGTCTGTGGCAGCATGAAATTTCTTTGAGATCCTCACTTTAAACATTGGTGCAAATCATGCCTTCTATTCCATAATTTACTGCTTTAATTTTTTTTTAATGTTTTCCCCATAATTATTCAATGAATTGACTTCCAAGAAGATGCTCCACCATGTTCCTGTAGCTTTAGCCTCTTCATGGGCACTCATGGCCCAGGTTGAGTGTTGTCTAGTTCTCTCCTTTCACCCAGGCTTTATTCTAATGGGAGTCGAGTTACCCTGTCTTGAGCCAGGCTCTGTTTCTCCTCCTAGCTTCTTCCAGTTCAAAGTTTCTGCTCAGGCGAAGACAGAAGCTGCTCTTTTGTGGAGCATTACAGCTTGTCATTGCTGTTCCACACTATCTCCAGACAAGCCTGATGGGCATGCAATGCCTGAGGTTAATGGGACAGTCTTTGTCTAGGTTGCCCTAGCAACACTTGGAAGATAGATTCAAAACTTATATTTAAAGATACCAGGGCAAAGCTAAACCAGACCAGAAAATAAATCATCGAATGGTATTATTATTACATGTTTTTGTTGTTAGGTGCTGTCGAATCGGTTTCAACTCATAGCGACCCTATGTACAACAGAACAAAACCCTACCCAGTCTTACACCATCTGCACAATTGTTTCTATGTCTGAGCCCACTATTGCAGCTACTGTGTCAATTTGCCTTGCCAAGGGTCTTCCTCTTTTTCACTGACCGCCTACTTTACCAAGTATGATGTCCTTCTCCAGAGACAAGTCCCTCCTGATAACATGTCCAAAGTACATGAGATGAAGTCTCTCCATTCTCATGTCTAAGGAGCATTCTGGCTGTGCTTCTTCCAAGACAAATTTGTTCATTCTTCTGGCAGTCCATGGTATATTCAATATTCATCTCCAGCACTGTAATTCAAATACATCATTTCTTCTTTTGTCAGTCTTCCTTATTCATTGACCAGCTTTCACATATATATGAGGTGACTGAAAATACCATGGCTCGGGTCAGACACAGCTTAATCCTCAAAGTGACGTCTTTGCTTTTTAACACTTTAAAGAGGTCTTTTGCAGCATATTTGCCTAATGCAAATATGTCATTTGATTTCTTGACTGCTGTTTCCATGGGTGTTGATTGTGGATCCAAGTAAAATGAAATCCTTGACACAACTACTTGCCCACACTCAGCTCACCTCCTGCTTTTGTGAGCTGCTCCTTCAGTTTGCTGTTGAAGTCCCAACTTTCACTACCCAGATGAGAACTCGATCGTGATCAAACCTGTGCAATCCCAACCCATCTCTGAAAATCTTAATTTAAAAATTGCAGGTTCCAATGGGTATATGTTTTGTTGCGTATATTTTCACCAAAAGTAATTTTTTAATTAAATTAAAAAATTATAGGTTCCATTACTAAACCTTTAGAGTCCAAAATGTTACCACTTCTCTATCCAAAGAAAAGCTTGTTTGTCCTTTCTCCTGTTTTCTCTTGTTAAACCAAATCTCTGTGGTATTAGTTTTCTTGCTGGTGTAAAAAATTATCACATGCCTGTCAGTTTGTCCTACTGTGGTGGCTTGCATGTTGCTGTGATGCTGGAAGATATGCCTCCGGTATTCAAATACTAGCAGGGTGATTCACGGTGGACAGGTTTCAGCTGAGCTTCCAGACTGAGAGAGACTAGGAAGAAGGACCTGGTGGTCTACTTCTGAAAAAAGTTAGCCAGTGAAAGCCTTATGAATAACAGCAGAGCACTGTCTGATACAGCGCCAAAAGATGAGCCCCTCAGGTGGAAGACACTCAAAATACGACTAGGGAAGAGTTGCCTCCTCAAAGTAGAGTCGGCCTTAATGGCATGGATGGAGTCAAGCTTTTGCGACCTTCATTTGCTGATGTGGCATGACCAAAAATGAGAAGAAACAGCTGCAAACATCCATCAATAACTGGAATGTGGAATGTACAAAGTATGAATCTAGGAAAATTGGAGATCATCCCAAATGAAATGGAATGCATAAACATCAATATCCAAGGCATTGAAATGAGCTGAAATGAACTGGTATTGGCCACTTTGAGTCAGACAATCATATGGTCTACTATGCCGGAAATGGCAAATTTAAGAAGAATGGTATCACATTCGTCATCAAAAAGAACATATCAAGATCTATTCTGAAGTATAACGCTGTCAGTGATAGGATAATATCCATACACTGACAAGGATGACCAGTTAATATGACTATTATTCAAATTTGTACACCAACCGCTAAGACCAAAAAATGAAGAAATTGAAGATTTTTACCAACTTCTATAGTCTGAAATTGATTAAACATGTAATCAAAATGCATTGATAACTACCGGTGAGTGGAAAGTGGAAGCTGGAAACAAAGAAGGATTGGTAGTTGGGAAATATGGCCTTGATGATAGATAGGATGCCAGAGATCACATGATAGAATTTTGCAAGACCAATGACATCTTCATTGTAAATATCTTTTATCAACAGTATAAACAGTGACTATACACGTGGACCTCACCAGATGGGATATGCGGGCATCAAACAAAGAAGACCGAAGAAGAATTGATGCCTTTGAATTATGGTGCTGGAGAAGAATACTGAATATACTATGAACTGCTAGAAGAAAGAACAAGTCTGTCTTGGAGGAACTACGGCCAGAATGCTCCTTAGAACCAAGGATGGCAAGACTTCATCTCATGTACTTTGGACATGTTATCAAGAGGGACAAGTTCCTGGAGAAGGACATCGTGCTTGGTAAAGTACAGGGTCAGCGAAAAAGAGGAAGACCTTTAATGAGATGGATTGACACAATGGCTGCGACAATGGACTCAAGCATAACAAGGATTGTGAAGATGGCCTAGACCAGGCAGTGTTTTGTTCTGTTGTACACAGGGTCGTTATGAGTTGGAATTGACTCAACAGCACCCAACAGCAACAACAAGAGCCTGCCTGCATTTTTGGCTCATGGTCCCCTTACTTCGTTTTCAAAGCCAGCAATGTTGCATTTCTCTGGGATTTCTTCCACAGTTGTGTCTCCTTCCGGCCATACCTGAGAAAGGTCCACTGCTTTTAAGGACTCATGCGATTACAAAGCGGTTAAAGCAATCGACTGCTAGCCAAAAGCTTGGTGGTTCGAAACTACCGGCAGCCCCGTGGAATAAAAATGTGATAGTGTGCTTCCTTTGAGATTTATAGCCTTGGAAGCCCTATGGGGTCACTATGAGTCAGAATCGACAAGATGGCAGTGGATTGGTTGGTTGGTTGGTGATTCGATTAGTCCCACCTCGATATCCAGGACAATCCCTCCATCACAACGTCCTAACTTAATCACATCTGAAAATGCTTTTCCATATAAGGTAATATACTCACAGATTCTGGGGATTAGAGCATGGGTATCTTTGGGGGACCTTCAGTCTGCCCAGCATATCTACCCATGACAAAATGTTCTTCCTCATCCGGGGATAAATCATTAAAACATACTCAGAGAAGTAAAAAATTAAATCCAAACATATCAGATAGGATTAAGTTTGCCCGCATAAAAAAGAAAAAAATAAAATAAACACAATTACAGTGAACCACCCCAAGTTTTCCCTTCTCTACATAATTTTTTCCCAATGAAAGCATTTGGTTAGATGCCTAGGGTATGGCCTCTTTTGCAGAAACCATGGGACACATCTCCAAACTTTTGTGTCAGTTAAGGCAATCTTTCACAATGTTAAGAACTAACCGTGCATCCCAACAGTCCTTCTATGAAGCCTAAACCTATATGTAATCAACAAATTATATTAATAATTACAGAACTTTCCTAAAGATTGAAGATCAAAGCATGTTCCTGGACTGAGAAAAGACTCCTGTGTTTATCTGATGGCAGGTAATTGTCTCATATATAGGAAAATTCTTCAATATCTTAAGATAATTCCAATTTCAAACTCTGAGCTCTGGAGCTGGCTTATTTCTCTGTGAAATAAATGTATGTCACAACCCTATCAACACAATATTTGTGTCCCTCATCAAGGGGGAGCAGCAGAGGTACTTCTTTCCTGTTGAGCAGACAAAAATGAAGGATGTTTGTTTCTGGTTATTTACAAAATGTAAGATAACCTTCCACTTGGGATATCATGAGAGTCCTAGAAAAATGAACAGTGTGATGTATTGGGGAAAGAATTATCTATCTACTTTTCATGATAGAAAGACATTCTGTTCCAAGCACGCTTTCAAACTCTGCCTTTTACAAAGTTCTTGAGAATCTATACACAAATTCTTATTCAGCAGGCAGATTTTGCAGCTAAATACAACCAAGACTTATTATTTCTCCTTTCTCTGTGAAAATCCTTTTATTGTGCCCCATTTGATTTTCTAAAAGACCTGAGAGAACAAATCTTGATGGACATTTTCAACATTTTTAATCTAAAATTGTGAGTGATCACATCCAGTGGACCTCACACACCCTTGACCCAAAACTGCCATTGGCACTCCCACCACCACTCCCTTATGAACTAGCGGGAAGCTAATGGAAACAGTGAAAATGAGTCTCAGAGAGATTCTGATGAGAAGGCAAGGGTCAGAAGAAAGGGGCATGAAGAGTTAAGTCATGGGGAAACATGAAGAACACAAATATGTCACTTTTAAAACATCAATCCCCAGAACAGTGCGTGGCACGAGCTGGCTCCCAATAAATATTTGTTGAATGGTGAGGCTCTTAGTTTTCTATTAAACAAGTTTTCACTACAGCCATGACCATCTTGCCAACACAAAGACACAGAGGGTCCAGAGATGATAGCATCAATGTGGCAGGAGACCTGTGTTCTAGTCACAGCTCTTCCACAACTAGATGTGAGATTTGGGGGATGTCACTTACACTTTCCAGATCTCTGATTCCTTGGCTGAAATATACAGGGTTTGGACTATGAGCTGTATGATTCCTTGCAAAGGTAAATTCTTATGATTCCCACAACACAAAAAGAGGTGCAGTTATTAGGATGCTGTGGCTGTGGCATCTGACCCTATTCTACCACCAGTTCCAGCCTTTCCTTAGTCCCTCTAATCCCCAGGTCAGCCAGTGGTAGAATGACCACATCAATGCGATCCATGACTGGCCTGCTTGAAGACTAACAGAAAACTACTTTGCCCTCAACTTTGATTCTCAAAAGTATTTTGTTTGTTTGTTTGTTGGTTTTAATGTATATTTTGAATCTGTGCTTTTTCTTGTAGGAAATCACCCTGCTGGTAGATGCACACTCTTATTTTCTGGCATGGTGCTAATGAAGTCAAGGATACCAATCATATTTACCCTGTCTCTGCTCTGTGAACAGACACCGCACTCTGATTGTAGGTACTCTTTCATTAACTGTGGGTTATTCATCGTCAGAAGACCAACAGAAAGAATTCGGTCCGAGCCCAATCTAGCCTAGAATAACATTCCCAAGAGCACGGTCCATTGCAAATAGGCAAGTTCTTTCAGAGAAGTACATTTCTTTCATCTCTTCACTTTTGTTTAACTCTGGAGTTAAAACAGTAGGTTTCTCACAAACAGACTGTAGAAAAGAATCATATATCATTTATAGGACCAAATTCAAGAAAAGAAAACATTTATTTAGGCCAGTTACTAAATAGTTGGCCTTTAACAAAAAATAGAAAACTTTCTGAATGTTTTACCAAAAGTGCCCCTACAGGTCTCAAAACACACATATACACACAAATCTTGTTCAGGAACCCTCACTAAAGTTGATTAACCCAGACCTTCAGTTCTGATGTAGCCCCAAGATATGATCAAGTGAACTCATTAGTAAAACACTTTTTAAATAAGGAATGTTTTTAATGCAAACCCCAGAAGCAGAAGTGTGGGTAGCACTCAAGTACCCCATTCTCCTCCTCTTCACTAATCAGCCAGTGACCATTACAAAACTCAGTGAATTATATGGTTTCCTCAGGGAGAAGATGCAGGGGAGGAAAACAAGCTCTTACTCGATGGACATGACTCTTTTTCAACAAATTCCAGAAGAAATAGCTTTAGTTCATTAATTTTAAAATTTGGTGAAAAGTTAAATTAATGGCAAAGCACAACTGTTGGGTCTAATTTATCAGCACAAAATCTAAGTATGTGAATTTAAGGAGGCATAAGTCAGTAAGGTTGACTCTTCCCTAAATTAGCAATCAATGAGTTCTTCCAGACCGAAAATCGACTAAAGCCAAGGTGTTTAAGAAACGATCAGGATAGATATCAAATAACAATTATTTTGCCAACTTAGTGTCTCTTGGGTTCTACTTTCTGCCTGGGCAGAAAACTCATCTACCGCTTTTGAATACAAAATTTTGCACAGGGCCATGACTCTGAAGCCTTCCCATAAATTAAGGCACTGAATCCTGTTTGATGGAGGGACTCTTCAAGAAGAATGAGGGATTCAAATCAATGGTCCAGATATCCTGGGACTTTGCTTCCTGGAACAAAACCAAAGTAAGACTTTGAAACCAACTAGCTTTTGGTTTTGTAAAATGATCTCTTTCAGGTCCTAATTATATTTTGAGGGGAATAATTAATTGAGAGAATTAGATAGATTCCAACTCATTAGATAACAAAGGGCATTTTCAATCAAGCAACAATAAATTGAATCTTGCATAATAAGTCAAAACAATGATGAAAAATTCAAATCAAATTATAGAATAAACCAGTAGTAGGGGGTAGGGGAATGAGTCCCTGAAGTAATGAAATACCAAACTAATATTTAGAATCCGCATATTATATACAAGCCAGAAGCAGGCAGTGATATCAGCTGTTTCTTGGCATCTGGTCTCAGCTCACATTTGAGATTATTCCAAGAGAATGGAAAGGGAAGATTCTGAGTGCAGTATTGGATCAAATATAAAATGATCTCGAATTTATGATAAACAAAAGTACAGGTAATTTCATCAGATTGCTTTACTCCTTTTCCAGAACAACCTGAAATATGGCACAATGGAAATGGGATTTGGTGGGAATGATTCTGTAACATGAGGCTCTAAGTATTGAAAGACAGGTCAGGACAAGATGAGAAACAGAGAAGAAAGGCTAGGACTGGACACCCAGAAAGTATCATGAGAACAATGGCTTCTGAGGGTCACGAGGAAGGTAGATAACTGAATGAATAAAAGCTTTCCCAACGTCTTCTGTGAGGCTGGTTACACATAGAACATACCCAAATCACCTGCCTCCCTTTCCTGAAGTTTAATTGGATAGTTACAGCACTTGTATAAGGATAAGGAGAGACTCCTACCTACCAAACTCCATCCTCAAGGTTAAAGAGTTGCTTTTTTGGGTTTTAATTCCATTTGTGTTAACTGTATTATAATTGGTCAAATTTTCTTTCCTTACAGCAAGGAGTAAGGGGCACAGCTACCAAATATCTACTTCTAGGTCCTTTCCAATCTTGGTGCCAGTCATCACACAGCTACCTAAGGTGACTAGGCCTGGAACTTAGGAAGACTAGACTAAAAAAGCAAGAATATCTTTCTCTCCGTATCATCTTTTCCAGAAACTACTGGAAATGACAGTGTTCCACTGCTGTTCATAAGGTTTTCACTGGCCAATATTTTTAGAAGTAGATCACCTGTCCTTCTTCCTACTCTGTCTTAGCCTAGAAGATCCACTGAAACCTGTCCACCATGAGTAACACTGCTGGTATTTGAAATACCAGTGGCATAGCTTCCAGCATCACAGCAACATGCAAGCCACCACATGCAAGTCTCAAGTTGAATATGGAAAGATTGTATGGGCAAAATATTGAAGGACACAGGAGGCATCAAAAGAAAATGGAAGGAATACACAGAGTCACTGTACCAAAAAGAATCGGTGGATATTCAATCATTTCAGGAGATAGCGTGTGATCAAGAACCAAGGGTACTGAAGGAAGAAGCTCAAGCTGCGCTGAAGGCACTGGTGAAAAACAAGGCTCCAGGAATTGATGGTACACCAGCTGAGGTGTTTCAACAACTGGATGCAACACTGCAAGCACTCACTCATCTATGCCAAAAAAATTTGGAAGAGAGCTACCTGGCCAACTGATTGGAAGAAATCCATATTTGTGCCCATTCCAAGAAAAGGTGATCCAACAGAATGAGGGAATTACCGAACAATGTCATTAAGATCACACCCAAGTAAAATTTTGCTGAAGATAATTCAAAAATGGTTGCAACAGTACATCGTCAGGGAACTGCCAGAAATTCAGGCTAGATTCAGAAGACTACATAGAACCATGGAAACACTGCTGATGTCAAATGGATCCTGGCTGAAAACAGAAAATACCAGAAAGATATTTGCCTGTATTTTATTGACTACGCAAAGGCATATGACTATGTGGATCATAACAAATTATGGATAACATTGCAGAGAATAGGAATTCCAGAACACTTAATTGTACCATGGGGAACCTGTAAATAAACCAAGAGGTAGTCGTTCAAACAGAACAAGGGGATACTGAGTGGTTTAAAGTCAGGAAAGATGTGTGTCAGGTGTGTGTCCTTTCACCATACTTATTTAATCTGTATTCTGAGCAAATAATCTGAGAAGCTGGACCATATGAAAAAGAACACAACATCAGCATTGGAAGAAGACTCGTTAACAACCTGCAGTATGCAGATGACACAACCTTGCTTGCTGAAAGAGGACTAGAAGCACTTACTGATGAAGAGCAAAGACCACATCCGTCAGTATGGATTATACGTCAACATAAAGAAAACAGAAGTCCTCACAACTGGACCAATAAGCAACATCATGATAAAGGGATAAAAGACTGAAGCTGTCAAGGATTTCATTTTACTTGGATCCACAGTTAACACCCATGGAAGCAGCCGTGAAGAAATCAAAAGACACATTGCATTGGGCAAATTTGCTGCAAAAGATCTCTTTCAAGTGTTGAAAAGCAAAGGTGTCATTTTGAGGACTAAGGTGCACCTGACCCAGGCCATAATATTTTCAACTGCCTCATGAATGCATGCAAAAGCTGGCCAATGAATAAGGATAACTAAAGAAGAATTGATGCATTTGAATTATGGTGTTGGCAAAGAACACTGAATACACCATGGCCTGCCAGAAGAATGAATAAGTCTGTCTTAGAAGAAGTACAGCCAGAGTGCTCCTTGGAAGCAAGGATGGTGACACTTCAACTCACATACTTTGGACATGTTATCAGAAGAGACCAGTCCCTGGAGAAGGACATCATGCTTGGTAAAGCAGAAGGTCAACAAAAAAGAGGAAGACCTTCAGCGAGATGGACTGACGCAGTGGCTGAAACAATGCGCTCAAACATAGCAACAACTGTGAGGATGGTGCAGGAACAGGCAGTGTTTTGTTCTATTGTACACAGGGCCACTATGAGTGAGAACTGATTCGACAGACCTAACAACATCAACTGGAAATGACGAACATACATTTTTCTCTCAGCGAGAAGACACCTTAATAGGTTTTAGCTTTTCTAACCACTGGAAATAGGTGTGCCTACCAATAATTTGCATCAGTGAAAGATACTGAACAAGTATGTCCTTTGAGAAACTCTTGCCAAGGAATGACTGTCAACATTGAGCCCCTAACCTTTTCTTCTGAACACACAGAATCCCAAGTAGATGCTCAGCTGAACATTCTTAATGTCCTGCTACTAGTTTATGCTCAAATCTGCTCAGTCCAGTTTGGATCGTGGGCAATCCCTAGATATATATATAACAGCCCAGAGGGGTTTATATATAGGTAATCTTTGGTCTTCATCAGAGAATCAAAAACCCATTGCTGTCGAGTCAATTCTGACTCAAGAGGGAGTTATTATGACATGGGAACCATCAGAAAATAGGTGTCTGCTTTAGTCCTTGAGATTTGCAGGTACATCTAGCTAACATGGCCCTGAGGCCAAGCTGATGACCTCTATGATCTGCCTACTGTAGTCCTGGCACCCCAACTACTGCCCTGCTGTTCACTGACAAGCCAGAAAACCCACACATGGCTACAGCTGTTCTATCAACAAAAGATTTTCAGTGAGCTGAAGGAAAGCGATTTCGTTAACAGCAATTATTTACATAAGCAGCTTTTTTTAGAGTCTACAAGCCTCTTTCATGAATTATATGATGGAATCCTCACAACAACTTTATGAGATAGGAAAGTTACCTTTATCTCTACCACCTTTTTAAAAGCAAGCAGACTCAGAAAAAGCTCAATAATATGCTTAAAATAACAGGATTAATAAGTGTAAGTGCCAGAACTTGAACCCAGGACTCCAGATTCCATGGTTGAGTATGCATCTCAAGGTGCCACAATGACTCTGATATTAGAAATGAAGAAAACTGAACCTGGAAGCCCAGCCCACCTCCTGAAAAGCTTGAAGATCAAATATAGCACGACCCTGCAGACCAGTTAGAACTTAGTAAAGACAGAATCCAATCATTGGCCCACCTCCTAGAGTTAGACTTACTAGAAGACAACAACCTTTGGCTTAACAACCTCTCTGGCATCCAAAGTAATGTGTCAGGATCACACAGTAAAGTCAGGACCAGCAAGTCTCTAGCCTGGAGGTTTATTAGAATCCTTTATCAAGCGTTCTCAAAATGTAGATTCCTAGCCCTCGATCTAGACCTACTGAATCAGAATCTATGGGGAGGCAGCCTGTGTATATGTGCTATTTTAAAAGCTCTAAAGGTAATATTGATGCAAACCTAAGCCTAAGGGTTGTGGAACAGAGATCTAGAAGTCTTCTATGTCCCTGAGGGCTTCATTGGGCCACACACCAGCCCTCACCTCTTGTCTTGTTTAACATGAGAAAAAATAAACTTCTATATTGCTTAAGACTATCATATTGGGTTTTAATGCACCCAAACCTAATCCTAACTGATACATTTAGGAAATATGTAAGCACAACACACGCACACACACCCCAAAACAAAACAAAAACATCAAACCCTATTCCCTTAAATTATTCAGTCAACTTTTCCGCTCATCACTTTCCTGACTTTCCCAAACTCAGATGACACAGCTCTGCTACATTTAAGTGATGTTTACCTCCAGCAGAGCCCCTGAGAATTCATCCTCAACAACATCATCGAAAGCAATTTTCCAGCATCTGCTTTTGGTGTAAATCATTAAGATTTTTGCTTTGGCGTGCTGTAATTATCATGAGGCAAGTCTGCAGCATGCAATTAATCAAGGCACAGTAACCAGGTCAGCCCCAGAGGCCTTCTTCACTCCAGCAGGAGATGATGGCAAGGACAGGGAAGGGAGTGCGGCAGAGACCTAACGAAAAGGCACACAGCTGCCCCCCTCCAAGGAGAGATAACAACAAGTACCTAAATAACAGAAGCCCTGGATTAAAAGGGGCCAAAGTGCAGCAAGACAAAATCCTTGTACTTAACTGCAAACAAAATCTTTAGTCTTCTGAAAAAGAGCAGGAGACAAGGTTCTGTGATAGTACCATGAAGTCTGGAAAAAGAACAAGAGAGACACAGGGGTGGCCACAGGAAATTTGGGACAGGGTAGTGGTGATAAAGAGCATAAGCCACAGGGTGACAGCATTTAACCAAGAAGTGAGGAGACCAGCAGATCCCATCTGAACAATCATCTAGCTTCCCTCTCCCAGGAGACCTGAGTGGTCCCAGAAGTTATGTCAACATTTTCCAGCAACTCCTTTAGAAAGTTTTTTTTTTTGCATATTGGAGATGATCAGAGAGAGAGATAGGCAACGTGCCCAACCCCAGTGACTTTTGATTAGCAGTTTTGCCTCCTACCGACCTTCCAGTTTGAACACTTTGCTGACTCTTCTCCTGCTGGACACCAAGGTCCAGCCTCACCTTCTCATGGTTTCTTACCCACTTCCCCCATTGTCAAAAAAAAAAACATAATCTGTATTTTTGTTACAGCTAAAAAGCATTCCCACGTATGTCTTTTGATCCTAATAACAACTTAAATGAGGGAGATAAGTCCCAATGAGTCCATTTAATTCATAATTGTTATTGCATGGTTACTTTTTCATAAGCACTGTACAAGGTGCTGGAGGTGCTGGATAAGTTGGTTGATGGAAGGTGAGAAAGAAGGGAAGAAAGGAAGGAAGCAGGAGTCATACAAGCAATGACAGAGAGCACAAGGTGCTCTTTGAAAAGAGTGTTCTGGTCTGGATGAGCACTGGTTGGTTGCCCAGAGAAGGAGGAACAGGCCAGGGTGGAAATATAGGTGTGGTACATATTGCGGAGGGTTCTGAAGGCCAGGCAGAGAAGTTATGTTTTGATTCCATGAGCAATGTGAAGTCAACGAATATACCTGTAGAAATGAATGATATTCCTTTCAAACTGGCTTTCAGAAAACCAGTCAGATCATGATGGGTAGGCTGTACTCGAGTGGCAGACACTTTGGAGAAAAGCTCATGAGGAGTCTGTGATGGTCAGTTTTATGTGTCAACTTGGCTAAGCTACTAAAAATCAAACCCATTGCCATCGAGTCAATTCAAACTCATGGTGACCCCAGGCCCCATGTGCAGAGTTGAACTGCTCCATAAGGTTTTCTTGGCTGTGACCTTTTGGAAGTAGATTGCCAGGCCTTTCTTAAGCAACATCACTGGGTGGGTTTGAACCACCAAACTTTAGTAGTCAAGTACAAATTGTTGGCAACACGCAGGGATGGATGGATGGATGGATGGATGGATGGATGGATGGATGGATGGATGGATGGATGGATGGATGGATGGATGGATGGATGGATGGATGGATGGATGGATGGATGGATGGATGGATGGATGGATGGATGGATGGATGGATGGATGGATGGATGGATGGATGGATACAGGTAGTTTCTGACTTAAAATGTATTTGAGTTATGACAACCTCATTTATGACCATCCGGTTTTGTTGGGGTTTTTTTTTTTCATCTCACCATTAGTAATATGCACTACATAAAATGTTGTTGCACGTAATTTGCTAATGTTACCATTTTCAGATGTTCACTTGCAGATGTTTAATTTTATGATTTACTGTTCAAAACACTACTGTATAGCCGGTTATGGCCTGGTCTACAATGAAGTCAGTATCGGTATCGTGAGTCATAATGAACAGAAAGTCAGGCAATGCTCAATGCTAAAAAACATAGGACAATTAAACTACACATGTGCCCGATAGCCATTACAACTCCAATTTCATTGTTATGACATTGACCCTGACTTCACTGTAGACCAAGCCTATAAAAAAAAAAAAAAAAGGATGATCTTATTCAGCATTTCAATGCACTGCGACCCTATAGGACAGAGTGGAAGTGCCCCATAGGGTTTTCAAGGAGTGGCTGGTGGATTCAAACTGCCAACTTTTTTTGATTAGCAGCCATAGCTCGCCATAGCTCTTAACCACTGCGCCACCAGGGCTCCGTATTACATACAGTTATATATAAAATGAATAATGTAATACACTAATATATAGTTTGTTATGTAATTATAATATAATTATATATATATATATATATAAAATGTTCTTAAGAGGTATATTATATATACATGTAGGTGTATATATAGTATATATATTCTCCATCCTGCTGGTTATGTTTTTCTGGAGAGCCCTAAGTGACACAGTGTCAAATACAGTTTTTTCCCTCTCTCTCTGTCTCACACACACACACACACACACACACACACACACACTATTGTTCTTTACACCAAAGTTGTTCCTACTCAGAGGCTTCCTTTACTTTAGGGTTGTAACTGGGACAGGCTCTGCCCCCACATGCTGCTGATGCAAAGCCTGACTCCTGAAGCCCAAGAGTACATCACTTAAGGGAATCCCAGTCCTTCTCCGGCAGCTGTCCAAAATCCCCCCAAAACAAATAAGTGTGACTGTTGACAGAAGCAATAACCCTTCCTACAGCTGGCGAATAAATTGCCTATTAGTAGTCCCCCACCATAATTCATGTCAGATCATGTAGATCCAGCCCTTATGAAGGACTAGAAAATCTTATCATTAAATGAAGTTCTTTACCAAATCCCCAAACATTTTCTTGTTACTTCCTAAAGCTGTTCCTCCTTCCGGCTCATTCCTGAACTTTCCAAGAGCTGGCGGAATCAAAGATAAGCAAAAAGTTCCTACTCTCTGTACACTGCTCCTCTGGGGAAGGGCCTCTTGGGTCCTTGGGCTTTATATTTTAGATTCACAATTTAAATGCAGATTTCTAACTCCCTTGTCGAGCAGCCAAGAAGGAGGTTTCTGACTTGATTAAAACACTGATGCATAAATTTTATACTTAACATTTTTTCTTCTTTAAGCATGAACTCAGGTACGTGCAGTGGTATTGAAGAGATGTTAATGAACTTGCAAGTCACATATGAGGTCTCGAAGAAAGTTTATTTTCATAGATCAGTTTTCTAAGTCTTAAAGGAACAGAGTTTTGCCATTTTTAAGTAGTGTTTTTAACCACATCTCTTGGCAGGAAGATCACTGATATAGGCACACAACCTGATGGGACATAACACTACTTGGTCTTGTGTGGGTGGGTGTAGGAGGCAAGACAGCTAGGAGATAGGAGATCAGATGTGTGATTTGCAGTCAGTCTGACCCATGGTCACAGATTGGAATTCAGAAGATGTCTTAGCATTTTGAGCCTCGGTTTCCTCATTTATAAAAGTGGGAGTGGTGGCCATGATGGACGTTCATTCCTCCTCTTGCCCTGAGTACACCTGGGTTTGCCATTTACTTGGTTAGTTTGTACAAGTCACTTCACCGATCAGGTCCTCGGTTTTCTTGCTTGTGAAAATGACAGAGGTTACATTAGATTATCTTCTAGGTCCCATCTGGGAGTTCCTGGGTGATGCAAGCAGTTAACACCCTTGGTTGCTAACCAAAAGGTGGGAGGTTCAAGTCCACCCAGACGTCCCTCGGAAAAAAGTCTTGGCAATCTGCTCCTGAAAAACCATCCATTGAAAACCCTGTGGAGCACAGCTCTACTCTGACACACATGGGGTCACCATGAGTCAGAGTCAACTCACTGTTAACTGGATTTTTTTAGATCCCTATGAACAGTTGTTCATATGCAAGTTCAAGTTGAAGCTGAAAGTGAAGAGGACTTGAAGCACTTACTGATGAAGATCAAAGACTACTCCCTTCAGTATTGATTACACCTCAACATAAATAAAACAAAAGTGCCCACACCTGGACCAATAAGCAACATCCTGATAATGGAGAAAAGATTGACGTTGTTGAGGATTTCATTTTACATGGATCCACAATCACCACCCATGAAAGCAGGTGTCAAGAAATCAACCAACCACTTCTGGCCAACACAGCACTGTAGGCAGAAGCATCATGCCATCCCTCCACAGCAAAGACCCAAAAACCTAAGTAAAACAGAGACAAACATCATTCCCGGAACCTGAAGTGCCAAATGAAGAGATAGTGAACTCAGCCAAGTACTGAATGAAATAAGAAACTGACAGAGGATGGAGAGGGAGGAGGGATACGTGTGGACGGCCCCATCAGCTAACGCAGCACAGATCTGCCATCTTGGACTCCAATGGGCAATCGACAGACGGGGAGCATGGGAAAGCAGCTTTGTGGAATTCTCGGCAGTAGACAGAGCACCCGGTAACCAGTGAGACACGCTTTCCCACCCACCCAGCCCCCCATCCTCTCCCCACTGCTCTACCTCCGAGCTTCCTGGCTGGCTGTGGTGGCTTGGCTGGCCTGCAAGTGCAGCATCCGTGCTGTTTGGATTTGCCCCACCCACATCAGAGAGCAGTGGACAGGGAGTACGAGAGAACAGCTTCACACAGTTCCCAGCAGGAGATAGGACACCCAGTAACGAAGGATATACGCTTTCCTAGCCCCCTGCCTTCTTCCCACCCCGCCCCCACCCCCCAAACCTCCTCTGCTTCCCTCCAGCTGCAGTCTCTTGGCCGGGAGGCAACTGGTTTGGCCTCAGGCTGCTTGGATTCGCCCTGCCCACACTGGCTGGGCCCCTGAGCTAGTACTGGCTCTTTCTGTCTCTCTTGGTTCCTTCTGTGCCTCCTACCACCTCCCCCTCTTTTCTCTGGAACACATGGCTCCGTGTGCCATCTTTGCTTCTTCTTGAAAGGCTGTGAGGCCACTGTTAACTGGGGAACCACTCCCCCAGCCCACTACACCACGCCGGTAGGATCTCTGGGGCTTTTTATTTCCTTGTTTTTCTTTGTTCTATTTTGTTTTGTTTTGTTTGTTTTCTTTTTCTTTTCACAGCTTGGGAGCCCCTTCTAGCTGGGCTGCACTTCATCGCTTAGGAGCCACTCCCCCAATCTGCACGGCCACGTAGGTAGGATCCCTGGGGCATCTCTTTTTTTCTTCTTTCTTTCTTTCCTTTTTTTTTTTTTTTTCTTTTCTCTCTCTTTTTCCCTTTCTGTCTGTCTTCATTTCTCAGTTCTCATCTTTCTACACTTACCTTCTTTTCCTGTCTTCTGAATACCTGGTGGTGTGTGACATCTATATGCCCTATAGCCATGCTATACTGCACAGCCACGGAGTCACTTCCCCAGTCTTAGCAGTCCCACTAGTAGGACTCCGGGACTCCTGGGGGCTTTTCTTTTCGAAATTTTTATCTGGTTTTTTTTCTTTCTTTTTCCTCCCTTTTTGCTTTTCTCCATTTCTTGATTTCTCATCTCTCCACTCCAATGGCAAGCTCCTTTAGTACTCTTTTTTTTTTCTCTTTGCTTGTTTGTTTTTTGCTCCTGTTTTTCTGTCCTCTTTCCCATACCCCTATTTGCTCCACACATCACAACCTCCCCCCTCCTTCCTGCCTACCTGCACTGTGCACTGAACATCACACCCCCGAGCACACAGACACGGCCTACTGGAACCTGCCCAGCACTGATTCCTAGCCTGCCCTTTTGGCCCTACCACATGCCACAAACAACCCATCCCAGCCCCTCCCTTCAGCTGGACCTGCCCTGCTGCACCATAGCTGAATAACTGGCCCTGCCCATTGGTCAAGGAGGTGAAAAGTATCGTGACTACAGATGAGCAAACAACAAAGAACATACAGCCCACCTGCTCAGACATAACCAAATAAAACAAAAAAGCAGGATGAAACAAACAAATCTACAATCAAGAAATGAAGAAAATAACTACTCAACGTCCCAAAGACAGGAGACAATATCAAAACATATTTAAAAAACAGGACAGGATGGGTCCAGTAGGCATCCAAAATAAAACACCAGATGACTTTCCAGTGGAAGAAAAGGCACTAGAACTACCTGACAGGCAATTCAAATCTCTAATATTCAGAGCAATCCAAGAGTTGAAGCAAAAAGCAGACAAAAAATGAGGAAAAAAGAGACAAATTTATGGAAAAGGCAGACAAATTCATGGAAAATACAGACAAAAAATGGAACAATTCAGAAAAGTAATACAGGAAAAAAAAATGCCAAAATAAATTCACAACTAGAAAGCATACAAAAACAACAATTAGAAATCCAAAAGACAAACAAAAAGATTTCAGAAATGGACAGTGTCATAGAAGGGCTGAGAAATAGGTTTGAAACGATGGAAGACAGAATCAGCGAAATTGAAGACAAACACTTGGATACAACTCTGAGGAAAAATCAGAAAAAAGAACAAAGAAAAATGAAGAAACCCTGAGAATTATATGGGATACAATCAAAAGCAAAAGCTTGTGAGTGATCTGAGTTCCAGAACAGGGAGAGAAATGGAAAACACAGAAAGGATCATTGAAGACTTGCTGACAGAAAACTTCCCTAATGTCGTGAATGATGAAAAACTGACCATCCAAGAAGCTCAATGACCCCATACAGGATAGACCCCAAAAGAAAAACACCAAGGCATAACATAATCACACTCCCTAAAACCAAAGACAAAGAAAAAATCCTGCGAGCAGTTCGAGAAAAACCAGAAGTCACATACAGAGGAGAAATAATAAGACTAAGCTCTGATTATTCAGCAGAAACTGTGCAGGCAAGAAGGCATGTGATGACATATATAAAACCTTGAAAGGAAAAAATTGCCAACCAAGAACAATATATCCTACAAAACTTTCTTTCAAATACGATGGTGAAGTTAGATCATTTCCAGATAAACAGAAATTAAGGGAATATGTAAAAACCAAACCAAACTTACAAGGCTTATTAAAGGGAGTCTTTCGGTCTGAGGACAAACATCAGACCACAGCCTGACTCTAGGATGCAAGATTGTACCAGCCAGATACCAACCTAGGAAATGAACTCTCAAAGAAAAAAAAAAAAACCAAAACACTTGCAACAGGTAACTAGAGAGGTTAATCTGTAAATGACAACAACGTCAGAACAATAAGAGAGGGAATAAACGGTATAGGCATAGAACTTTCTAAGGGACAGGAAGGCAAGGTGATACTCATTAATAATAGACTGGATCAAACCTAGGAAGATAAGAGTAAATTTCAAGGTAAATACAAAGGAAGTTAACAAACCTACTCATCAAAATAAAGAAGAAAAAGATGAAGTCTCGATAAAAAAAAATCTACAAAAACAAAAGAAATCCACAAACAAAAGGAGCTCAGCACAAGAGAGTAATAGGAACAAAGAAAACGTTAGATCAATCTGTGAAGTATCTCATAACACGGATGCATCTGGAAGACATTATGCTGAGTGAAGTAAGTCAATCACAAAAGGACAAATATTGTGGGACCACTACTGTAAAAACTCATGAAAAGGTTTACCTACAAAAAGAAACAATATTTGATGGTTATGAAGGAGGGAAGGGGTGGGGATGGAAGAATACTTAATAGACAAAAGATAAGTGCTAACTTTGGTGAAGGAGAAGACAGTGCACAATACTGGGGAAGCCAGCACAACCTGTACAAGGCAAGGCCATGGTAGCTCCATAGACACATCCAAACTCCCTGAGGGACTGAACTGCTCAGCTGAGGGCTGTGGGGACCATGGTCTCAGCGAACATCTAGCTCAACTGGCATAACATAGTTTATAAAGAATACATTCTACATTAATGAGTAGCATCTGGAGTTTTAAAAGCCTGTGAGTGGCCATCTAGGACACTCCACTGGTCTCACCCCTTTGGGAGCAAGGGAGAATGAAGAAAACTAAAGACATAAGGAAAAGATTAGTCCAAAGGATTAATGGACCACATCTACCATGGCCTCTACCAGACTGAGTTGAGTACAACTAGGTGGTGCCCAGCTACCACCACTGATTGCTCTGATGGGGATCACAAAAGGCGGTCCTGGACAGAGCTGGAGAAAAATGTAGAACAAAAGAAAGACCAGGCTTGCTGGCCTGACAGAGACTGGAGAAACACTGAGAGTATGGCCCTCGGACACCCTTTCAGCTCAGTAATGAGGCCACTCCTGAGGTTCACCCTTCAGCCAAAGACTGAACAGGCCCATGGAACAAAACAAGACTAAAAGAGTGCACCAGCCCTGGGGCAGGGACTGGAAGGCAGGAGGGAAGAGGAAAGCTGGTAATAGGAAACCCAGTGTTGAAAAGGGAGAGTGTTGACATGTTGTGGGGTTTTTAACCAATGTCATACAACAATGTATGTACTAACTGTTTGATGAGAAACTAGTTTGTTCTGTAAACCTTGATCTAAATTTCAATTAAAAAAAAAAGAAAGAAAGAAATCAAACAACACATTGCATTGAACAAATCTGCTGCAAAAGATCTCTTTAAATTGTTAAAAAGCAAAGATGTCACTTTAAGGACTAAGGTGCACCTGACCGAAGCCATGGTGTTTTCAATCACCTCATATGCATGCAAAAGAATTGACAGCTTTGAATTATGGTGTTGGCAAAGAATATTGAATGTAACATGGACTGCCTAAAGAAGGAACAAATCCGTCTCAGAAGTACAGCCAGAGTGCTCCTTAGAAGCAAGGATGGAGAGACTTTGTCTCACATTCTTTGGACATGTTATCAGGAGGGACCAGTCCCTGGAGAAGGACATCATGCTTGGTAGAGAGTCACTGAATAAGAGGAAGACCCTCAACAAGATGGATTGACACAGTGGCTGCAACAATGGACTCAAGCATAACAACAATTGTGAGAATGGAGTAGGACTGGGCCACGTTTCGTTCTATTGTAAATGGGGTCGCTATCAGTCGGGACAGACTAGACAGACGGCACCTAACAATACAACAATGGCCCTATAAACAATGACTCTCTCCAATCCTGCTCTAAGTATCACAACCACTAACCCATATGGATACAAACGTTGGAAATGATGGGCACACAGCGATAGGTGGCTCACGTGCCAGAAAGGGTGTGGCTAACCTGCAGAGTCTGTGCCCTGCCCAGTCCAACCTCAACAGCTCCTCACCCACCCAGTGTCCCCAACAGCTTCGTCACTTAGGCTTGCTGTCAAGGTCTTAAACAGCACTTTCCACCTACCACTTACTCCTCCCAGCAGCCTTAGGAGTTAAGTACTCTGGGTATTCCCATTCACCTGAGGCACAAACACCCACCTGGCTGGTAAGTGGTAGCTCTGGGGCCCAATCCAGCGTGGCCCAGCTCCGGCCTCCAATCTCCAGCCCACTAAGCACCACACCTGCCTGCAAAGGAGTGTGCTGTATTTTCAGTCCACAGTTAGTCCCTGGGTTTAAGTTAAACCACTTTCTCCAAACAGGCTGAAAAGACCTCTTGCCTCTCTGTTAATTCCTTGCAACTAAGACTTTGACTTCTAATGCTGTAACTAAACTAAAATATGAGCACAACTTGATATTTTATTCATCGCTCACCTCTGATAACCTGCAATTAAGGCACCTCTTCATTCAATTTTCCTTAGTAACACATGACTAACCAATGCTGTCCAGAAAATAAGGAAGAGCTGATAGGGTCTGTGTCCCCATTCAGCTGCCAGGCTTTCGCTACAGCTCTCCGCACATCTCTGAAAGATCTATAATGCCTTTCCCAATCGCAGAAAACCGGAAGGAATTCTCTTGGAGTTCTCATCTACATATTACTTTCCTGCTGCTTTTAATTTTTTTTTTTTTTAAGCTCCATATTCTCCGAAACTTCTAGGGAAACACGCAATGATATTTAATTTTAATTCCACAGCTACAGTGGATTCTGTTGATTAGAGATGGAGGCTTCTCGATGCAGCACCTTAATCCTCTTTAAAAGCAGTTCCTGGGGTTCTCTGATGCTGTCATTACAAAAACAAAGGCAGGATTAAAAAATACACATGTGCTGTACATAATTACTTAAAAGCATGGTGCATCGGGTTTAAACAGCAAAATGAATTCATCCCTGGCACCAGTGAGGCATTTGTGGTATAGATCTTGCTTGTTGGTTACTCTTCTCCACTTTATCGTGTGGTAACAATATAAATCATTGAAAGGGGAAAGGTTAACCAGTACCTGTCTCTTCCTGGGGAGTCTCAGGGTGCTGCAAACAGTTAACGTGCTCGATTGTTAACTGAAAGTTTTGGAGGTTTGAGTCCACCCAGAGGCACCTCAGAAGAAAAGCCTGGTGATTTCTGAAAAATCAGCCTTTGAAAATCCTACAGAGCACAGTTGTACTCTGACACATGGGGTACCCACGTGATGGAGCCGACTGGATGGCAACTGGTACAGGTACCAGTACTGGTACTGGTCTCTTCTTGGACCAAGAGACAAATACAGTTGATGACACCTTCTGCCTCTCTTGCCATAGGCAACGTTGCCACCTGTGCCCGTGGACCGCTTAACTCTTCCTTATCTTTCAAACCTGAGCTGTAGTGCCCCCTCCTCTGCCCTCTGAGCTGAACCAGGTCCTCTGCAACCTGCTGTCATGAACGTAGCCTTTTCTTTCAGGCGCATCCCGCAGTTTCTAAGTGCACATGAAATCATTCCCACTAGACTGTAAATTATGTGAGGAAAAGCTCTGTGCTCCTTTTGAATACATTCACACCCCTTGCATGGGGTGACCAGCCATTCCAGTTTGCTCTGGACTGTCCTAACTATAGCACTAAAAGTTCTGCGTGCCCAAAAAGCCACCCGTCTCAGGCAAACCAGGACAGTTGGTCACCCTAGCCCAGCACCTAGTTGGATAAACGGTTCTTGAATGAGGGAACAGTCCTAAGGAGCAGTACCTATCAGTCCTAAATGAAGTAACACATATGAGGGAAGCATAGTGCTCTTAGTGGTTAAGAGCATGACCGTGGTGCTAGACAGCTAGGGTTCAAATCCGGAGTCAACCACCTACCAGCTATGTGACCTCGGATAACTTAATCAGTTGCTGTCAAGTCAATTCCAACTCGTGGTGATCCCATATGTGTCACAGCAGAACCATGCTTCGTAGAATTTTCTGTGGCTGATTTTTGGGAAGTAGATTGCCAGGCCTTTCTTCCAAGGTGCCTCTGGGTAGACTCGAACCTCCAACCTTTCGGTTAGCAGTCAAACACATTAACTCTACCACCCAGAGATTCCTTTGGGTAACTTATTCTCTCTGTATCTCAGTCTCTTCATGTGTAAAATGGGAAGTTGATGGTACAGACCACATAGGGTTGTTGTGAGAATTAAGTGACTTACTATATGTGAGGCATTTATACCAGTGCCCAACACAAGAGTTAGTTATCATTGTTATTAAAAAGCATAGAAACATCTACTGCTTGGCGCATCGTAGATGTCAGAGTTTATTTATACTGTCGTATGCAGGAATAGTCCTAACCCAAGTTGTTCACTAAGTGAACTGCCCTTCAATTTCCTTCACTTGTTTTTCCTAGGCTTGGTGAAGACCAAGTGTAAAAATGGCATGGGGCAGGGGAGGTGTCTGACCTCCTCTAATTTCACGAGGGGGAAGGAGCATCAAGGTCAACAGCCCAAGCCTGATTGCTGTGAGGCGGCAGTTAGGCATACCTCCACTCTGCAACCTTTTTACCATTTCTGACACCAGCTGTCCCTCCCACGGCACTCTCTACTCTTTTCTGCTGGGTTCAATAATTTGTTGTAATGCTCACACAGAACTCACAGACAATACTCATGATTATGGGGTTCATTAGGGACATAACAGGTTACAATTCAGGTTCAGGAATGCTCAGGACACAGTTCTTCCATCAGGCCAGCCTCTTCTCAGCCATGCCCCTTGGCCTCTACCCTGCTCGGGCAAGTGTTACAAAGCTCTTTTCGCTCTGCCTGTAAGTGCCCAGAGACACCCCACTCCTCCAGTAAGCCTTGGCCTGAAGGCACTCAGCTCTAGCCCTGTGGGTTGGTAAAACCTAGCTCCACAAGTGCCCAGAGGCACCCTACTCCACCAGCAAGCCCCCTGCCCAAAGGCACTCAGCTTTCTCGATCCGTGGGCCAGAAAGCCTACTGCACCATCTCCGCCAGTCTCCTGAGGTCTTCTGGTTCTGCTGCCTCTTTTCTCTGCCACTGCTTCTCGCCACCTCCACTGTTACAACTCCCTCTCTCGGTCTCCTGGTTCCAGGAGCTTTTCAGCGCAGGGATCCCAGGTCCTTTGCGACATGCTCCACTCCTGGCTCTTCTTTCTTGGTGGTGAGATCCACCCCTCCAGGCTCTGGGATGGCTCATTTTAAGCCTAGCAGGATAGCAACACTGACCAATCCCTTCGTTAGGGCTCCACAGACCTTCTTTGCATGGTCCCACCCCCACACAGATGCCATGAACTCTACTTGCATTATTAGCAAGCTATCCAATCCCTCTGGTGGGCCACAATTACCTTACTTGTACAGTCCCACCAATCACTTGGGTCGGAGTTACAAAACCATGGCAGAAAGGCCACATAAAAATGATCCATCAGGCCACACCAGGTCAGTCCTTGCCCTTCTGGGTGTTGATTAGAAGTGATAGCTAACTCAGCCACAGTTTCTTCATTTAAGCTTAGGGACCACAGTTCCACGCTGACACACATGGGGTCGCCATGAGTCAGAGTCGACTCAACAGGAACAACGAAAACTAGCCCCCACTGCAGGGCACCGCACCCTTCCTCTCTAAGTGGGACCGCCTTCTAGCCATGTCCTTCTATGCTCATCAACAAGCACTTTGTGTCCCCCATTGCCTTTGCACTGCTGAGGCATTGAGTTGCTGGTTGCAGGTTGAATTCACTTGTGCTGAAATGCCTCTTCCCCACCCTACCTCACCTCCCACCCACGGGGACTTAATTTTCAAAGGGAACTCCCAGAACCTTAGTGTGTTTTAATCTAGGGGAACTAATCTGTAATGATTGGAATTTGAGGCAACGTGGGAGGGAGGGGAGAATTTGGGAGCAAGGATATTTCAATGGCATTGCACTATGAAGATAACTGCCTGCTGCCCTATAGAATTTGTTTTGTTGTAAGACCTCTCTACAGAGTCTTGCTTTTAGACACATATTCGTCACTGATTTCTCTACTATGCCCTGGCACTGATTGTATTGGAAAGCTGCAGGAACAGACAAAGACTTATTCCTTATACTTGTATAGAGGTACAAGGAAAAGAAGTTCAAAGAAATCATCTGGGGAGAGTAGACGCTATCACCCCACTACCCATTCTTAAGGTGGATTTCTGCAGGTGGCCGAGGCCTGAAGAGAGATGGGTGAAATGGAATCTCAGGCTGAGTGAAGAGCACCTCCACTTTAGCCCTCACCTTCGGAAGGAAAAGAGTCTTAGAAATGGCCAACCAGACACAAAACTGTGAAGCGACCAGAGGTTAACTGATAGTTTCTTTTTCATTGCTAACTTTATTTCCCTTAAAAAGTTTTTCACCACATCAAAGATTCTGCTTCTCTGTATGACGGGCATCTGTCTTTCTCCCAACTCCACAGCACCTTCCTACAGAATAAAAGCCTCTTTTCAAATTTACAAAATCCCTGACAGGGCGGATGATTCAGCAAGCAAGGTAAGCACAGGCTTACTTGTGCTTACTTACTAATCTGTAATGAACAATTTCACGTGGGTTTCACTTTGATGTGGTGTCATGAAACCCATGCAAAAGGGAGCGAGTCAAAGTCTTGCTATCCTTGCTTCTAAGGAGCATTCTCGTTGCATTTTTTCTAAAACCAATTTGTTTGTTCTTCTGGTAGTCTACAATCTATTCAATATTCCTCACCAAAACCAAAGTTGAAACACATCAATTCTGCTGTCTTCCTTTTTCATTATCTAGCTTTCTCATGCCGGACAGGCATATGAATAACAGACATATAAAGGAAATACGTGTCATACCCTGAAGGCAGTTTTATGGTAGAGTTTTCCATTGGTGATTAGATAACATATAGTTTAATGTCAATAGTTACTCTAAGGCAGTAGTTTTACAAAATATTGTTTCATTTTGCATTTGATCATTACTTAATAGAGATAAACCATCTTTAGTCTGAGATTTAATTCTACAGAAAAGGGGCAATGCATTTAACAGCTTACATTGACACCGGGTGACCCCATTGTTTCAGTGCTTCTCGTTTAAGACAATGGATACATACAATAACGCCTGGGGTTCTCCAGGGATAAGACCCCACCTCCTTCCTTAATAAGCCTTGAATAAGACCTACCCAAGAACTCAGTACTGACAACAAAGTAAGGAATTATGTAAAAGGTCTGAAGTTCAAGGTTAACGAGAACCTTAAAAATAATATTACTGGTTAACACACACCACCCAGTAACCAAACATTAGCCAAAAAAAAAAATGCCTTCTGATAAGTGGTAACTTTGGTGAAGGGTAAGACAGTACACAATACTGGGGAAGCCAGCACAGCTTATACAAGGCAAGGTCATGGAAGCTCCATACACACATCAAAATTTCCTGAGGGACCAAATTGCTGGGCTGAGGGCTGTGGGGACCATGGTCTTGGGGAACATATAGCTCAATTGGCATAACATAGTTCATAAAGAAAATGTTCTACATTCTACTGTGGTGAGTAGTATCTGGGGTCTTAAATGCCTAAGATACTCCACTAGTCGCCGCCACCTAAGATACTCCACTGGTCTCACCCCTTCGCAAGCAAGAGAGAACGAAGAAAACTAAAGACACAAGGAAAAGTTTAGTCTGAACGACTAATGGACCACAACTGCCATAGCCTTCACCAGACTGAGTCCAGCACAACTAGGTGATGCCCAGCTACTACCACTGACTGCTCTGACAGGGATCACAATAGAGGGTCCTAGACAGAGCTGAGGAAAAGTATAGAACAAAATTCTAACTCAGAAAAATAGACCAGACTTACTGGTCTGACAGAGACTGGAGAAACCCAGAGAGTATGGCCCTCAGAAACCCGGAGAGTATGGCCCTCAGAAACCCGGAGAGTATGGCCCTCAGACACCCTTTCAGCTCAGTAATGAAGTCACTCCTAAGGTTCACACTTCAGCCAAAGATTAGACGGGCCCGTAAAACAAAACAAGACTAAAGGGGCACACCAGCCCAGGGGCAAGGAGTAGGAGGCAAGAGGGAACAGGAAAGCTGGTAATAGGGAACCCAAGGTTGAGAAGGGAGAGTGTTGACATGTCATGGGATTGTTAACCAATGTCATAAAACAATGTGTGTACTGTTTTAATGAGAAACTGGTTTGTTCTGTAAACCTTCATCTAAAGTACAATAAAAAAGTTAAAAAAAGAAAAATGCCTTCTGGTATACAACCCAGTTATGTTACAACTTTTAACATAAGCCTCCCTTCCTTTCATTCAGTTTTCCAGAGGTCTAGAGAACCAAAGCCCATTGTCCAGCCAACCCAGTAGCATGAGCATTCTCATAAATGATGTAACCTGAGGAGCTTTGAATCATTGCCCTGGCAAAATATCTTCCCTCCCCTATGTCACAGAAACCGAAACTTTTATCCATTCCTTTAGGCTGAGTTTCTCTAAAGTTCATAAAAGTATCTCATAAGTGGTAAGACACTAACCCAATATCTATCATTAGCACTTCTGATTGCTATGGAGCAATCAAATGAGAGAAAGAACATGGTATTCCAACGCAGAAGATCTACTGAATAAATGTTTAAATGAAGTAGTAAGCACTTAAACTGATAGGCTGAATACTTCCCAATAAAAATGGATTCGTGTACAAGAATCCCACTTACATATGGAAATGATATTGCATTTGGTTTATTCCTAAGTACAGACACCATGTATGTTGGGTTCAATGGAGTATTTCAGTGCCTTACAGTCAGCCCTCTATGTAGATTTGTTTCCTAAATGAAATGATAGAGAAACAAATAAGTAAACCAGCTAACAGTATTGAGTATATTTAAAGTGTTTCCTGGCTGAAACAGAAAGAGCCGAGGAGATCAGGAAGGACATGTCCTTCTTTTGTTGGTTGTTTGCTATTAATTAATGTTACATGGTTGGCCAGCTTTCAGCCAACTCACTCAGAGCACAAAGAACCCAACTGCGGCCACAAAACAATTTGCTGGTCTTTTTAAATCAACGGATGTTTTAGATGGCGATTATCTTTACTGTTTCTACCTCTGTTTCCCAGTGCCTCCCTCTCTGTCTGTCTGTCTCTCTCTCTCTCTCACTTTCTGCTGTTTAACCAGGCAACTCTCATTCATTTGTTTAATCAACATTTATTGAGCACCTACAGTGATTTAGGATTATGATAGGCGCTAGGATTGGGGTGACAGCCGCATGCCTGCCTTCTTGAAGCTTACAGGCTAGCAAGGTAGAAATGTTAAACCAGTAATTACAGTAAATGATGAATATTATAAAGAATTATGGAGTTCAAAGGGAGATATAAGAGGGGGATCTGAGCCCAATCTGGGGAGCTGGGGTGGGGGAGCTTCTCTGAGTAAGTCTTTTAAGCTGAAGCCAAAAGGATGAGTTCCTGGACAATAAGTTGCTCATAATGAGGGTTGCCTGGGGTTGGTGGAGTCACAAACTGTTCCAACAGTCTTCAGGTTCGCAGTCCCACAACACTGGACACGAGTGTTAAGAATGGCACAGCAGCAGATCTGTTCTTAACAATACCTGACAGAATTGAGGATCTTTTGTTATGTTTCCCTTATGGAACCTCTACTCTTTTAAACCCTGTGTAGCAGAGGAATTTTATGGGAATGAAGAAATGGTAACAAATGACTGAAAGTTGGGAGGCTGTAGCAGACCCTGTCAGTGACCAGACTGTACCTCTTTGAACATACCCCTTCAGCACACTCCAAGAATTCCAGCTGCCACCATCTGTATCTCATCACTGGGGTGATTTTTATGACAGCTAGACCCAGCATCCCTGACCATGCAGTGCTGGAGAGCTACTACCTTCACATACACACACACACACACACACACACACCACCACCACCACCACCACCATCACCACACTCACACACACCACTACTACCATAAGCACACTCACCCCACCCAACATACACACACACACACACACACACTACTGCTACCACCACCACCATACACACACACACACACATCACCACCACCATCACCACACAGACATACACACACACCCCACCGCACACACACGCCCCACCACCACCATAAGCACACACACCCCACTATGCACACACACACACACACACTACTGCTGTCACCACCACCACCATACACACACACCACCACACACACACACCACCACCCTCCAGCTGCCCTCAACCAATGATTAGCAGGAGTTGTTGCATAACTACTCCAACTCCCTTAGCCCTTGGGAGGGAGGGAGGAGTAACTTTGAGCATATTCTTCTCTGACTCCCAAAGTTCCCCAGCAGAGTTAAGGCGAGTTACCCACACCAGTGACTTGCTGGACAATGTTCCTTTCGTTATCTGTCTTTCTTCCTATCTCGTTTTCCTACTCTTCCTTCTCATCTCTAATAAACTACTTCTACTGGAATCCTTGATTTAAGGCTTGCTTATTGGTGAACCAAAACCACTCAGGAACATACAGACCTTCTTTGCAATCCAAGCTCTACCACTTACAAAGTTAGCAAGTTAATCATCTCTCTCAGTCTCAGTTTCCCTATTTGTAAGTGAGAATGGTTCTACTTTGCAGATTGATTTGAAATAGCGTATATGAAGCGCTGAGTACTGTGTCTGGCATATATCATATACCTAACAAATTTAGGCTTTCCCTCTTCTGTTTGGCTCTCCTTACAGATTTCAAACCATCAACGAGCTATACTGTTTGAATTTGCTGTGTAACAAACCACTCCCAACTTAGTAGCTTAAAATAACCATGATTTAATTAGCTCATGATTCTTAGGGTCCACAACTTGGGCTGGGTTCAGTTGGATAGTTCTTCTCCTGGCCTGAGTTCTTCTCCTGGCCCATGTAAATGTGGGCAGCAGCCAGTTAGCTGCGTAGTCTTGCTTTTGGGGGTCCACTGACTATTGGCTGGGTTGACCAGGATGACTGAGCCATCGCCTAGAAGGCTATCCCAAGCTTCATTTGGCATC
The DNA here is from genome assembly GCF_024166365.1 of Elephas maximus indicus. Lineage (NCBI taxonomy): Eukaryota > Metazoa > Chordata > Mammalia > Proboscidea > Elephantidae > Elephas > Elephas maximus. The sequence continues at coordinate 13,873,686 of NC_064826.1, forward strand.
TCAAGTTTCCAAGAGCAACAAGAGGCAAGGCCTAGTGTACAAGTGTTTTGCAAGCCTCTGCTTGTGTTGTGTTTGCTACTGAACCTTTGGCCAAAGCAAGCCACATAGCCTAGCCCAAATTTAAAGAGTGGAGAAAGACCCTAATTCTTGATGGAGGAGCTACAAATCCATATTGCAGAGGTGTGGATGTAGGAGATGAAAGAATATGTGGCCATTTTTGTAATCTACCACAGAGAATATACCTCCTGTACTCCTGAAGGGCTTCCAGAAGATGTCTAGGTGCCATCAAAATTAGTAGTAGACTCTCCCAATGCTTGATAGCTTGCTAGATCATTGAAGAATACATTGGCTCTCACAGGATGTGAAAGAATTCTTAAGTTTCACTTCTAAATAGGAAGCAAAATGTAAGTGTAGCTTTTATCTTTGATCAAAGTTAGAAATTTCTGTTGGAAAATTTTATGGAGGAAAGGCTACAAAAAATCCAAAAATATATTTTACGACATTAAACTTTTCAGATGTGTTATCATTTTTTTACCCTCACCAGTACAGTCATATTAATCACTGAAATGGATGTCTGTTCTTCTGAATACAGGTGCCCACACAAGCACATTCTCCAAGAGTCTGTCTAGAGATGTAACTGTGATCAATCCAGGGAAGCGCTGTAAGCAGCTTCCCTCCACAGAAGACTAATTAATTGCACGCCCGAAGACAACTTGAGGACGATAGCAATAATTGCCGCTTGCTCGTGAAAGCAAACCATTTTTCTGAGTTTATTATGGGCCATAATTACTCACTTCCATTTTGGTAATAATTACCTTTATAAATTCCTTTATTAAAAAAAAAAAAAACCTTTATAAAACTCTGCTTTACAAAAACTTTTTTAATAAAAGAAGAAAAAATTATAAACTCCAGGAGGAAAGAGTGCCACGGACTCAGTAAATTGCAAGCAGCCTTTTTGGCTGCTGAGCAAAATTTGGTCAGCTGAGTAAAGGCCAGAGAGGCTGGGGGCCTAGGCATGGGATTACGGTCATTCCTGTGTGGCGGCCACTGCATTTCCTAATAAGCTGCTACTGATATTTGGTTTAGACTCTTTGTCTAATGGGGCTAAGAGAATTAGGGGTGAGACCCCACCCTTGAGGAGGTAACTATACAAGAAAGGACCTATGATGGTGGGTCAAGCCCCACCCCACCCTCCACCCCATGTCCCACCCATTCCAAAACGAAACCAAATCCATTGCCGCCGAGTCGATTCCGACTCATAGCCACCCTATAGGATAGAGTAGAACCGCCCCATAGAGTTTCCAAGGACCGCCTCATGGATTCGAACTGCTGACCTTGTGGTTAACAGCCATAGATAGCACTTAATCACTACACCACCAGGGTTCCCACTCCATACACAAGAGCAATCGCATTGAGCTTGAGCAAGACTCGTGAACTTCCTCTAAGAAATGCAAATCAGGGCCTCAGGGCAAAGGCTAAGACACGTTATTCTAAGTATATCAACCCAAAGGAGCCCTGGTGGTGCAGCGGTTAAGCTCTCAGCTGCTAACCGAAAGGTCGGCTGTTCAAACGCACAGGAACAGTGGCAGTCTGCTTCCATAAAGATTACAGCCTTGGAAACCCTGTGGGGCAGGTCTACTCTGTCCTATAGCATTGCTATGAGTTGGAATCGACTCGACAGCAATGGGTTTGTTTTGGTCCATATGGCTCCAGTGTACGGAAAGAGGAGAACAAGTCCTTGTTAGCCATCATGTAGCTCTCTCGAACCTCTTTGGAGATACACCTTTGTCATGGGTTAAATTGTGTCCCCCTCAAAGGTATGTGAAAGTCCTAATTCTTGTACCTGTAAACATGACCCTGTTTGGAAATAAGGATTTTCTTTTGTTATGTTAATGAGGTCAGATCAGAGTAGACCAAAAACCCTTTGCCTAGAGTTGATTTCAACTCATAGTGACCCTACAGGTCAGAGTAGAACTGCCCCATAGGGTTTCCAAGGAGTGCCTGGTGGATTCGAACTGCCGACCTTTTGGTTAGCAGCTGTAGCACTTAACCACTGCGCCGCCAGGGTTTCCTATCAGAGTAGGGTGGCTCTTAACCTAATCACTTCTGAGAAGCGCCTTACAAAAACAGCAGAAGAGACGCAGACACACGTGGGGGTGGGGGGAGATGGCATTTGAAGATGGGGGAAGAGTCTGGAGGTGGATTAACCAGTAAGCAAGACATGCACAGGCTTACAGTAAGCCAGATACACTCAGGCTTAATTGTGTTGACTTACTAATTTGTAGTGCACAATTTCACATGAGTTTCACCACATCTTTTACGAAAATATGCACTACAGATTAGTAAATAAGGACAAGTAGGCCCATGTAGACCTTGCTTGTCAAGTAATCTATCCCTGAGTCAGATGCATCTACAAACCCAGGATTGCCAAGGATTGCTGGCAACTGCAAGAAGCTGAAGTCCGTGGGCGGTACAAACTGTTAATGTGCTCAGCTGCTAACCAAAAGTTTGGAGGGTCTAGTCCACCCAGAGGCACTCGGAAGAAAGGCCTGGCAATCAACTTCTGAAAAAGCAGTCATTGGAAACCCTGTGGAGCTCAGTTTTACTCCAACACAGTGGCCAAGCACATTAACCGTTCACACCACCCCGGGTCTTCTAGCATAAGCTCAGTAAGGCCAAATATCTGTTTTGGCAGACAGGGTCAAATACTAAAATTGCCCTCTGGGAATTCCCATGAATGCCCATACAGACCTGTGGGGACTTTCCAGTCTTTTTCCTCCCCATTCATACCATAGCACCTTCCGCTCCCCCTTTGAATGGATTCTGACAGCGTTTGTCTGCAGCTCCGGGCGTCAGCTCTGATGTCCCAAGCACATACATGGCTCCATGAATTACTCCCATAGCCTGCCCTCAGCCCTGGGCGCCGACCTCGGGGGGCTCAGAAAACAGCAAAGGCTTCACTGTGGGTTTACCCCTCTCTCACTTTTGAGACGAGAGAAGGATTAGAGTTTTTTACTTCCTTTGCTTGCTAAAGGATTTCTTTTCATTTGGGCCCTTCATGGGAGGCATGAAACACCCGCCCTCCATCCTGAGTGAATGCTGACACCACACAGGACAGCAGAAGGTCTTACAGAGGCTCATTAAAGTCTTAGAGCTTTATCTCATTTGAAAGAGAACTGGCTCATGCCACTTGCAAGCTGAGTTGCTTTTCTGCTCCAAACTTACCCAATATCACTGTATAAAAACAGGTTTGTTAGCATGATGCAAATTACCAGGATATCTCTACAGCTACTGTTCACTTTCTCACTGCCAACCACCAAGTATTCTGGTCCTGCTACTCACAGTAACACCTGCCATTGGAGACAATGCTCTCTTTAACACTTTCCTCTCCCTCTCCCCCTACATCCCCATTACCCTTTGCTGTCAAGTCAGTTCTGACTCATGGTAACCCCAAGTGTGTCAGAGTAGAACTGCTCCACAGAGTTTTCAATGGCTGTAGATCTACAGGCCTTTCTTCCATGACACTGCTGGGTGCATTCAAACCATCAACAGTTCGGTTAGCAGTGAAGCGCAAATCTTTTGTGCTACCCAGGGACATTCTCCCTCTAGCCGACCAAAAAAAAAACCATTGCCATTGACTTGATTCCTACTCATAGCGACCCTGTAGGACAGAGCAGAACTGCACCACAGGGTTTCCAAGGCTGTAGTCTTTATAGAAGCAGACTGCCACATCTTTCTCCAATGGAGCGGCTGGTGGGTTCAAACCGCCACCTTTGGGTTAGCAGCCAACCTCTTAACCACTGTTCCACCAGGTCTCCTTCCCCTATATCCAGTCACCTTAAATTATTCAGCATTACCCCCTTCCTTTCATTTCCCTCTTCCACACTCTAATAACCAAGTCTTCACGGCACCCCAGGACTGGAGCAACAGCCTTCTAACTGGGCTCCCAGTCTTCAGTCTCTTCTGTCTCCGTTCAGTTTCTCCCACTGATCAGATCGTTGCTGTCGTTAGTGTTGTCAAGTCAGCCCCTGACTCACGGTGACCCCAATTTTCTGACCTTCTCTCTCACCATATCACACTGTTATGTTCTCCAAATCTGTCTTGAGCTCTCATGTCTCTGCCTGATTATTTTCTCTCTAGATCTCTGCTGCCCCAGGTGGTCGCCACTAGCCACATACAGCCATTGAGCACCTGAAATGTGGGTCCTCCAAGCTGAGATCTGCTATAAGCGTGAAATCACACTGGATTTTCAAGACTTCACATGACTTAATACAAAAAAAAAAAAAGTAAAATATTCGAATGACTTCTTTATATTTCCTACTTATTGAGATAATATGATTTTGAATATTTGGGATTAAATAAGTACTTTTTTTTCTTTTTTAATGTGGCTACTAGGAAATTTTAAATTAATTTTAAATGACATATATACATCCCATTGTATTTGTATTGGCTAGCACTGACCTAGGAGGTTCTATTTCCCCCACTTCCCCCAGACACCCTCCGATCTTCACCCCTCCAACATTTAACCATCCTCAAAGGCTTTGAAACGCTATTTGCACAGATGCTTTCCTGGTTCCTGATTGCCATAGCCAGGTGGGACTCCTCCTTTTCTGATGGGCCACCCTCCCCATGCCATCTTATCTGTCATATAGCCCAAGCCATACGCTCCTTTGAATTAACCGGTTTAAGCAGCTTTTCTAAGCATTCCTTTCATTGCCCAGCACAGTTGTCTAGGCACAGCAATAGCTGCCTGTGTTGAGCGCTGCTGTTCTGCTGGGCAGAAGAGGGCCTTATCCCAACGAGGCCCCACGCACCAAACCCCAGAACCTGTCGTTATGTTATGTTGCCTGGCGAGAGGGCATTCAGGTTGCTAATCAGCTGATCGTAAAATAAAGAAATTAGTCTGGATTACCCAGGTGGGCCCAATGTAATTACAAAACCAAACCCATTGCCACTGAGTCGATTCCAACTCATAGTGACCCTATAGGACAGAGTAGAACTGCCCCCATAGGGTTTCCAGGGCTGTAAATCTTTACAGGAGCAGGCTGCCACATCTTTCTCCCGCAGAGTGGCTGGTGGGTTCAAATCACCCACCTTTTGGTTCGCAGCTGAGTACTTTAACCCTTGCAACACCAGGGCTTCTAACGTAATTACAAGGGCTATTTAAACATAGAAGACGAAGGCAGAGGATGACAGGGACCTCTGAGCCAAGGAATGCAGGCAGCTTCTAGGTGCTTGAAAAGGCAAGAAAACAGATTCTCTCCTAGAACTTCTAGAAGGAATGAAGCCCTGCTGACCCCTTGATTTTAGCCCAGTGAGACCCATTTCAGACTTCTGACCTCTAGAACTATAAGATAACAATTTTGTGTTGTTTAAGGCTGCCCATACCTACAAAAATTTGAATTGGCAAAAGTTGTGTGATATATTTACAACGACAAAAAAGAGTAGCTGCTGAGGCTGCTCATGTACAACCAAAAACCTCATGAGATTTGGCTTCTTGGTTGGGAGGTTTACGGTAGTTAATTGACCAGTTAATTGGCCTAATAACATATTTAGTGCTTCTCGTCTACCCCCTAGTTCATTGCGTAGTGCTTGCAGTCTTAAAAGCTTGGAAGCAGCCATCCAAGGCACAGAAGCTGGTCTCTATTCACCTGGAACAACAGGAATAGAAGGAGGATATGGAACGTGTGGCTAATTGCCTCCATGAACAACTGACCCCTCTGCCATGAGACCAGAAGGACTGGATGCTGCCTGGCCACCATTATCAAACGTTTTGATCAAAGATGTCACAGCAGCATCCTGGTCAAAAGGGGGAAAATGCACAACAGAACGTCAAATTCTCATGACTCCAGCCTTCCTGGAGCCATGAAGGTTGGATGAACCCCTGAAACTATTGCCGTGAGATAATCTTTAAACCTTAAATCAAAAATATCCCCTGAAGTCTTCTTAAACCCAAACAATAGTTTAGCTTAACTAGTAAAAATGTCTGCTTAGAGTATTATGCCCTTTTAACAACCATCTACATGGGATCAGATTAACAACAGCAACTTGAAGGATTAAATAGGAACCTTAGGGGGCAGTGAATTTGTTAATAGCGGAGGGACAACTCAGAAAGGAGGGTAAGAATGGTTGCACAACTTGAAGAATGCAATCAATGTCACTAAATGGTACACATAGAAACTGTTGAATTGGTGTATGTTTTGCTGTGTATGTTCTCAGCAATGACAAAATGAATAAAATTATATATATATATATATATTTTCTCTTTTAAAGCTGGTCAGTTTGTGGTTATTTGTTACAGGAGCCCAGTCTGGTCACTTAAAATGTGGCAGATACTAAGCTAAGAGATTTATATTCATTGGCTCAGCCAGTGCTCACCACAGCTCTATGGGGTAGTTACCTTATTACCCCTATTTTACAGGTTATAAAACGGGGACTTAAGAAAGTTATTCAAGGCTACAGACACACACACACCAAGCAAGCAGAGGAACCAAATATCACACTCAGGATCCTCGGTTGTCAGCTCCTGTGTAATTAACCTTTTCAAATCTTTCTCAAATGCACATGGAGAAATGCTCACAGATGATGATAAAAAGAGAAAATAAAACAGCCTTGTAAGACTCATGGGAAAGAGGGTTGTTGTTCTTCTCAACAGGCCTCGTAGGGTATGAAAAGAACAGGCTGCACTCACCTCTGCCACCCAGGACCTGGGCGATCTAGCACTTTCAGAGACTCTCTCACTCAGGTCTTCCCTTTCACTCTTACACATTCTAAAGAAATTCATCTCTTTATGGGCCTTGGGAAACCTGGCGGTACAGTGGTTAAGAGCTTGGCTGCTAACCAGAAGGTTGGCAGTTCAAATCTACCAGGTGTTTCTTGGAAAACATATGGGGCAGTTCTACTCTGTCCTATAGGGTTGCTGAGTCAGGATTGACTCGACAGCAATGGATATGGACCTTGGGAATAAGGGAAGGGGTGTGTGGGAGTAAGGCTGCTCTGGGCGTGAGTTTGGCCCCTTCCTTTGTTAAGTAGCCTCTCCAGATAAGGCAAGAGGTCCCAGTCTTGAAGAAATTAAATGCTTCCCCTGAATATTGCTTTAGATTTAGATCTTAGCCCAGATAAATCTTCCCTGATCTCCTTCACCCAATCACGTCATTCCCAAAAGCCCTCTCACAGGCCTGAAAATCTCTCCTTTGAAGCATCATCGCAGTTACATTTTTCCATTTTATTTATGGGGTTATTTAATTAAAATCTCTCTTCCAGCCTTGTGAAGTTGGAGGTTAAGTCCATTTTGGCTCAAAGAGTCATCTTTAATTCTTCTCTTTTCTAACCACCCCCCAACAGAGTCTGATCACCAAACGCAATGAATGCTACCTCCAGATTTATAACAAGGGGACATAACGAGGGGATGGTGAATGGTTTAACGTCAGGAAAGATGTGTGTCAGGTTGTATCCTTTTGCCATACTTATTCAATCTGTATGCTGAGCAAATAACCTGAGAAGCTGGACTAAATGAAGAAGAACGCCGCAACAGCGTTGGAGGAACACTCGTTAACAGCCTGCGGTGCGATATGCAGATGACACAACCTTGCTTGCTGAAAGCGAAGAGCACTTGAATCACTTACTGATGAAGATCAAAGACTACAGCCTTCTTCATGAATTATACCTCAAAATAAAGAAAACAAAAGTCCTCACAACTGGACCAATAAACAACATCAACGAAGTTGTCAAGGATTTCATTTTATTTGGATCTGCAATCAATATACATGGAAGCAGCATACAAGAAATCAAAAGGCACATTGCATTGAGTAAATCTGCTGCAAAAGACCTCTTTAAAGTATTAAAAAGTAGACATGTTATTTTGAGGACTAAGGTGTCCCTGACCCAAGCCATGGTATTTTCAATCGCCTCACATGCATAGGAAAGCTGGATGATGAATAAGGAAGACCAAAGAATTAGAGCATTGGCAAAGAATATTGAATATACTATGGACTGCTAGAGGAATGAACAAACCTGTCTTGGAAAAAGTACAGCCAGAATCCTCCTTAGAAGTGAGGCTGGTGAGATTTTGTTTCACATACTTTGGACATGTTATCAGAAGGGACCATTCCCTGCAGAAAGGCATCATGCTTGGCAGAGGATCATCAAAAAAGAGCAAGACCCTCCACAAGATGAATTGACACAGTGGCTGCAACAATGGGTTCAAATATAGCAAGGATTGTGAGGATGGCCCAGGACTGGGGAGCGTTCTGTTCTGTAGTACATAGCATTGCTATGGTCCGGAGCGACTCAGCGGCACCTAACAATAGCACTCCATCTTCATTGCTATCATCCATGCCCAACCCTTCCTCACCTCTCACCTGGGTTATTGTCATAGCATCCTGCTCCTACTCCTGCCATATATAAGCCCTCTCTGCACAACAACCACAGCCACAGATGACAGTTAAAATCCAAACTCTTTAGCCTGGCTTCCAGGGAGCCCTGCGTGATCTGACCCCTCCCTTCTTCTCCATCCTCATGCCATGCCAACCTCATTTCAAGGCCTTTGTTCTGTCCCTATAATAGGCCAAGCTTGTCCCAGCCTTAGGGCCTTTGCCTTCGTGCTCACTGCCTGGAATGCTAGTTCCATCCATCATTCAAATATCAGCAAATGTCACCTCCTCAGAACTCCCAGTCTAAAGTGGCCAACTAGTTACTCCTTGTCATGTTCCCCTTTATAAATTTCCTCCATGGACCCACTACTAAATGATATTTTTATCATTTACTTATCTGGTTTTTTGTCAACCCTCTTCTTCTTTCATTTAAATTAAGCTTCATGAAAGCAGTGACATTGTCTTTCTTGTCTCCACTGTATCCCAGTGACTAGAGCAAAGTGGCTGAGTATGTTGGTTGAATAAATGCATAAATGAGTGACTCCCCAGGGCCTGGCACTGTGTCTGATGCATAGCAAGGTCCCAGCAAATATTTGTTGAATGAATGACTCCACAGTGATTTGGCTTTAAATTATTTAAAAGTTAATGCATTTTCTACTCAGTCTGACACAGTTTATGACTTCCATATTTTTTTCTAAAAATGCTGATTTCAAAGCATTTAATTTGATATATTCAAATGCAAACCCAGGGAAACGTCAAAATAAAAACCTGAGGTCCAAGAGTACTCATTGCCACTGCACTTTGAGCAATAAAATAAAAGCTGGCTGGGTTTGGCTCCTTCCTTCAGGCCCTTTGTAGGTCTACCCAGCAGGTAGATGCATAATGAAGTTGTAAATACCTTCATAATGATCCCTTACTTTACTAACAGATATCACCCAAGACCCCTGGGCCCTTCCTGCTGGGATAAAGGTAGGATACAATGCTGGCCAATGGTTAAGCGCTCAGCTGCTAACCATTGTTCAGCCAGGTCACCAGGTCTTTACTCCCGCAGAGTAGCTGGTGGGATCGAGCTGCTCAGCGAGAGAAAAGACCTGGTGACCTGCTCCCTTAAAGATTACAGCTTAGGAAACCCTGCGGGGCAGTTCAACTCTGTCACATACGGTCACTGTGAGTCAGAATTGACCCAACAGCACCTAACAGCAACAACAATAAAACTCATAAAACGGTAAACATTTTGAGGGCTCTGTCCCTAGTTTCTCTGAAAGGATTGCTGACCAAACTACACCCCCACCTTCAAATTTGTCACAGAAGTTGTACCCTGAGGGTCTTAAACTTACTACATGAACTAAACTTTGTAGTCACATGGAAACATCATTTCCCTCCTTTCTAACTTTGATTCGCTCTGCTAAAACCTCAGCTAGCTCCTGAAAGCAAAAGCTTGTCAAAGGCACCTCTGGTGAAGCGCAACGGGGATCACCTCCGTGGGAGCCCATGCCTACAGAAAGGCGTGCCCACGTGTTGAGGGTGCTGTTTAAGCACTCCGTATGACAGCAAAAGTCATTTCTCATAACTGCTGAAACCCCCAGCACCCAGCCTACTGAGACCATCCTGAAGACTCAGCACGCACTGGAAGTTTGAAAGAAACTATGGTTCTCAGTTTTGGCGTGCTTATTTACTGACGAGGACCCTTCCCTTGCCCCTCCACAGGGCAGACAGAAGCAAACCTTACTCTGAAAACAACACCTTCCCTGATAGCCCAGTACTTTCGAACCAAACTTGTGTACCAAATTTTTACACAAATAACACACACTTTCTACATTTGTTTGCCAACCACATTCTCCTAACTTGACATATTTTCATAAGCATCACTATGCTGTAAAAAAATTAGCATGGCTTGCTTAGGAAAATACTTCTAACAAATGTAGAAGGCATGCTTTATGTGCATAAAAAACTTGTACTTCAGCTTTTTCCTGAAAACAAGCTATTTCCCAGGGTGGTGGGTGGACATGCACGTACGTAAATCTCTAGAAGATGAGATGAACTCGGCTTGGATTTGGTGACAGTGCTGCCCCAAACGACTTATGCACGTATCTTTTATTTACTTCTCACAACTATCCTATAGTGGAAGCAAGATGGCAACTATCACTGCAGCTATCTTTTATATGCCCCACACATCTGCCAGTTTGTTGTACTATGGGGGCTTTAGTGTTGCTGTGATGCTGGAAGGTATGCCACAGGTGTTCAAACGCCAGCAGGGTCATGTGGTCCACTCTGCTGGCAATGACAAGTTAAAGAGGAATGATGCTGCATTCTTTATCAAAAAGAACATTTCAAGATCTATCCTGAAGTATAATGCTGTCAGTGTTAGGATAATATCCACACGCCTGTAAGAAAGACCACTTAATATGACTATTATTCAAATTTCTGCACCAATCACTAAGACCAAAGATGAAGAAATTAAAGATTTTTACCAGCTTCTGCAGTCTGAAATTGATTGAACATGCAATCGAGATGCATTGATAATTACCGGTGATCGGAATGTGAAAGTTGGAAACAAAGAAGAAGGATTGGTAGTTGGAAAATATGGCCTTGGTGATAAAAAACGATGCTGGAGATCACATGATAGAAGTTTGCAAGACCAACAGCTTCTTCATTGCAAATACCTTTTGTCAACAACATAAAAGACAGCTATACAAGTGGACCTCACCAGATGGAATACACAGGAATCAAGTCAACAACATCTGTGGGAAGAGACAATCGAAAAGCTTAATATCAGTCAGAACAAGGTCAAGAGCCAACTGTGGAACACACTATCATTTACTCCTATGCAAGTTCAAGCTGAAGCTGGAGAAAATAAGAACAAGTTCACAAGAGCCAAAGTACGACCTAAAGTATCCCACCTGAATTAGAGACTATCTCAAGAATAGGTCTGATGCATTGAACACTAATGACTGAAGACCAGACAAGTTGTGGAATGACATCAAGGACATCATACACGAGAAGAGTAAGAGGTCATTAAAAAGACAGGAGAAAAAAAAAAAAAAGACCAAAATGAATGTCAGAAGAGACTCTGAAACTTGCTCTTGAACATCGAGTAGCTAAAGCAAAAGGAAGAAATGAAGTAAAAGAGCTGAAGATTTCAAAGGGCGGTTTGAGAAGACAAAGTAGAGTATTATAATGACACGTGCGAAGACCTGGAGATAGAAAACCAAAAGGGAAGAACGTGCTCAGCATTTCCCAAGCTGAAAGAACTGAAGAAAAAATTTAAGCCTTGAGTTGCAATAGTAAAGGATTCTACAGGAAAAATATTAAATGATACAGGAAGCATCAAAAGAAAATGAAAAGAATACACAGAATCACTATACCAAAAAGAATTAGTCAACATTCAACCATTTCAGAGGTGTCATACGATCAGGAACCAGTGGCACTGAAGGAAGAAGTCCAAGCTACACTGAAGGCGTTGGTGAAAAACTAGGCTCAAGGAGTGGATGGAATATCAAGTGAGATGTTTCAACAAACGGATGCAGCACTACAAGTGCTCACTTGTCTATGCCAAGAAATTAGGAAGACAGTTATACAGCCAACCGACTGGAAGGGATCCATATGTATGCCTATTCCCAAGAAAGGTGATCCAATTGAATGTGGAAATTATTGAACGATATCCTTAATATCATACGAAAGCAAAAGTTTGCTGAACATCATCCAAAAGGGCTGCAGCAGTATATCAACAGGGAACTGCCAGAAACTCAGACTAGATTCAGAAGAGAACGTAAAACCAGGGATAGCATAGCTGATGTAAGATGGATGCTGGCTAAAAGCAGAGAATACAGGAAAGATGTTTGCCTTTGTTTTATAGACTATGCAAAGGCATTCAACTTTGTGGATCATAACAGGTTATGGATAACATTGCGAAGAATGGGGATTCCGGAACACTTAATTGTGCTCTTGAGGAATCTGTACGTAGATCAACAGGCAGTCCTTTGAACAGAATAAGGGGATACTGCGTGGTTTAAAGTCAGGAAAGGTGTGCATCGGGGTTGTAATCTTTCACCATACCTATTCAATCTGTATGCTGAGCAAATAATCCTAGAAGCTGGACTATCCCAAGAATAGGGCATCAGGATTGGAGGAGGACTCATTACCAACCTACGATATGCAGCTGACACAAACTTGCTTGCTGAAGTTGAAGAGGACTTGAAACTTACTGATGAAGATCAAAGACCACAGCCTTCAGTATGGATTAGACCTCAACATAAAGAAAACAAAAATTCTGACAACTGGACCAATAAGCAACATCATGATAAATTGATAAAAGATTGAAGTTGTCAAGGATTTCATTTTACTTGGATCCACAATCAATACCCATGGAAACAGCAGTCAAGAAATCAAAAGACACATCGCATTGGTCAAAATTGCTTCAAAAGACCTCTTTGAAGTTTTAAAAAAGCTGTCGCTTGAAGACTAAGGCGTGCCTGACCCGAGCCGTGGTATTTTCAATCACCTCATACGCATGGAAAAGCTGGACAACAAATAAGGAAAACCAAAGAAGAACTGACGTCTTTGAGTTGTGGTGTTGGCAAAGAATGTCGAATACACCATGGACTGCCAAAAGAACGAACAAATCTGAGTTGGAAGAAGTACAACCAGGATGCTCATTAGAAGCAAGGATGATGAAACTAGGTCTCACATACTTTAGACATGTTATCAGGAAGGATCAGTCCCTGGAGAAGGACATCAAGCTTAGTAAAGTAGGGGGTCATTGAAAAAGAGGAAGACCCTCAACAGAATGGGTTGGCACAGTGGCTGCAACAATTGGCTCAAGCATAACAATTATTGTGAGCATGGCACAGGATCGGGTAGTATTTCGTTCCATTGTGCATAGGGTTGCTATGAGTTGGAACTGACTGGATGGCACCTAACAACAACAAAAGAAACCCTGGTGGCGTAGTGGTTAAGTGTTACGGCTGCTAACCAAAGGGTCTGCAGTTCGAATCTGCCAGGCGCTCCTTGGAAACTCTATGGGGCAGTTCTACTCTGTCCTATAGGGTCGCTATGAGCTGGAATCAAGTCAACGGCACTGGGTTTGGTTGTTGTTGTTGTTGTTGTTGTTTTTTTTTTTGGTTTATCAACAACATCTTATATATAAGGAAATAGAGGAAAGAGTAACTGATCCAAGATCACACAGCTCAGCAACTGCAGGGGCCAGAATTCAATTCAGATCTTTAGATAAGAACTCTGGAGCTCTTTCTAACACATCAAGGTGCTTGTCCCATCTCTGAGTCCCACCTACTTCCCCAACTCTCCACGGCCACATCTAAACTTGGAATATATTGAATCTCATGTCATTCTATCAAGTTCCAAAAGAAATTTTTAGTTTGTACCTCTTTTAGTTAAACCTTTTCGAAGCTTCAATTCTGCCCCTCAGAAAGTTCACTGATACTAAAGGTTGAATTCCTACTGCTTCTAAAATGGGGTCCACCAGCCCAAATCCAGTAATCTCCAGCAGGATCATTCGATACATATAGTCAACAAAAAGGACACAGACATGAGAAGGTTATGCCCCTTTTAGATTGAATCCCTTTGCCTTTAATTCATAAGTAAGCGAATAATTTGCCTAATAAAGGTTCACTGTCCTTTTATAGATACAGAGACTGATGTTGATGTTAGTTGCTGTCAAGCCAATTCTGACTCATGGCCCTCCATCTGTGCAGAATAGAACTACATTCCACAGGGTTTTCTTCATCTTTCAGGAGCAGGTTAGTCTTCTGATGTGCTGCTGGGTGGATTTAAACTGCCAACCTTTCAGCTAGTAGTAAAGTTCTTAACCATTTGTACCACCTAGGAACTCCTGATACACAGACTGCTGTTGTTGTTAGGTTCCATTGAGTCAGTTCCAACTCATAGCAACCCTATGTACAACAGAACTAAATACTGCACGGTCCTGCGCCATCCTCGCAACCATTGCTGTGTTTGAGCCCATTGTTGCAGCCAATCTGTCTCATTGAGGGTCTTGCTCCTTTGCACTGATTTTCTACTTTACCAAGTATGATGTCCTTCTCCAGGAACTGGTCCCTCCTGATAACCTGTCCAAAGTATACGAGAAGATGTCTCACCTTCCTCACTTCTAAGGTGCGTTCTCGCTGTACTTCTTCCAAGACAGACTTATTCGTTCTTCTGGCAGTCCATGGTATATTCAATATTCTTCCCCAAAACCCTAATTTAAAGGCACCAATTCTTCTTCAATCTTCCTTATTCATTGTCCAGCTTTTGCATGCATATAAGGTGATTAAAAATGTCATGACTTGGGTCAAGCACACCTTAGTCCTCAAACTGACATGTTTGCTTTTTGACACTTTAAAGAGGTCTTTTGCAGCAGATTTGCCCAATGCAATATGTCATTTGATTTCTTGACTGCTGCTTCCATGGGCATTGGTTGTGGATCCAAGCAAAATGAAATTCTTGACAATTTCAATATTTTCTCTGTTTATCATTATAGCATGATAACATCAATTTTTATGCTCACATGAATCATGGTCTTCTCTGAGCCTCAAATTTTTTATCTATGAAAAGGGGAATGTAACACCAAATTCACATGGTTGTTTTAAAGATCAAACCAGTAACGATAAAACCAAAAAAAAACAAACCAATTGAAGTTGAGTCAATTTAGACTTATAGTGACCCTATAGGACAGAGCAGAATTGCCCCATAGGGTTTGCAAAGAGCCTCTGGTGGATTTAAACTGCTGACCACCAGTACAGTAAACACAAACAAACAAGCAAACCTGTTGCCCTCGAGTCGATTCTGATTCATAGTAAACCTATAGGACAAAGTAGAACTGCCCTATAGTTTCCAGGGAACGGCTAGTGAATTTAAACGGCCAACTAGCAAGGATAAAAAAAAAAAAATTTTTTTTTTTGTTACCAGTAAAATATCGGTACAGAGTATGGCACAGAATAGATATTCCAAAAATGTCTCCTTACTTCCTAACCTACAGCAAATTTGACCATTAAAATTTTATATATAGTCTCCGTACTCTTCAAGTTTACCTAATATATTGTAGAAAATCTACGTAAAATTTATTCTAATTGTTTTTTAATCCTTTGCCTTTTTAGAAGACTTTCTTTTTTTTTTTTTTTAACATTATGTAGAGTAAATTGATTTTGGCCAAATTAAATGCATTCATCCTGGCCTATCGCCCTCTTCACTTCATTATTCCTTCTAGCAAGTTCTACTTAGGGCTAAAGGAATGCTTTGTAACTGCAACATCCATCATCCTTAAAAGAATTAAAACCAGCCCATACCTGTTGCCATCAAGTCGATTCCAACTCCTAGCTACCCTATAGAACAGAGAACTGCCCAGTAGCGTTTCCAAGGAGCGCCTGCTGGATTCCAACCTTCTGGTTAGCAGCCATAGCTCTTAAACACTGTGTCACCAAGGTAAAGCTCTATTAATTCAAATATGGAGATAGAGAAGAAAAAATATTTTGGTTGACTTCACCTTCCAAAATGTAGAAGCTGATCTTTGCATTTTTGCTAGTTGTGGAAAACGGTCAGAATACAATCTCTTCAGCAGCCAGTGAATCAATAAACAGGTATATGCTGTTCCCAGGTAATTAAAAAAAGGAAAAGGGGAGATTTTCATATTATCATGAACATCATGTTGTGATTTTTTTTGAAACGCATTTCATATGGAATCTGCAGCTGAAAATGCTAGCCTAACTAGGTTAAACTTCATTTATTACAGGAGGGAAAAATTGACGATAAGTGTCCTTGGATTTTTTAAAAAAGATTGAGAATAGCAGTAAATGTGGAGATTAAAGTGGATTGCAGCCCTCATTAAGACAGCTATTTAGTTTTGGTTTGGTTTTGTTTGATGGCAGGGATCACTAATGTGATCATATTGTTTAACATATAGTATCTAGAACGACAGGCAGATTACTGGATCAAAGGACATATATATTTTAGCAAGTAAAATCCTTGGGCACCATCCTAGCCCTAAGCCCATTACTTTACAAATTGTTGTTGTTGTCTTGCACCACTGAGTGATTTCAACTTGTGGCAACCCCAAGTGTTGCAGAGTAGTACTACTCATGGGGTTTTCCTGGCTATAATTTTTATGGAAGCAGATGGCCAGGACTTTTCTTCCACAGAGCTGCTGAGTGGGTTCGAACCAACAACCTTTCGGTTACCAGCCAAGCACAAACCATTTGCACCCCCCAGGGACCTTCATGCTGTAGCCCAGAGAAGAAAGTAAATTATCTAAGGGAAGACACATAATCCACCATGCTGAGGGCTTGAAGTGAAAATCAACAAGCCCAACAGCACTACAACATGCAGGAAGTCAAAGACAGAAGTCAACAGGTGCACACAGCCCCCCTTTCTCTCAGCATCCTGTGAAGAAGGAAGCTTGGTCCCCAGCACAACAGGATGTACCTTAGGGCTGGGCTCCTGCAGTAGGGCTCAGCAAAGTGTCCCCACCTCCTACCTGATTTCTCTCTCTTTTTTGGGGGGTAAGCATGAGAGTAATCTTCTGAACAAGGGCAAACTAGCTTTTGGAAGCCAAGCAATCCAGATCTTTGAGTTTTCAGTCATTTGCAGCAATAACTGGGAAGCATCTGTAGCCCCAGGGTCCTGAAGAGTTGCGGCCCTGCCGTTGGGAGAAGGAAGCCATCATCTCATGGAAATTTGAGTTCAGGTACTTTCTCCACATTGCTCTATTTTTACTTTGTGTATTGCTGCACACTCCTGCGCTCCCACTTCCAGAAACGCATGTGCTTGCAAGCCATTTGGGCTGACTGTTGAAAAGAACAACAACAAAAGATTAACCTCCCCTTCAGCTATAGGATTCATTAGGGAGCTAAATCTCCCAACAACTACTTCTATTTGTCTTCAGATTTTAAATAACTTAAATATCAGGACCACATTTTAAATGCCTTTTGTGATTCTCCGTTATGCCTAGCTCCATGCTGACCATAAGAAAGGCTTTCAGCATATATCTGTTGGTTGAATGATTTGGTAAGGGTCTCTCTTTTCATATTTTCTGGAAATCCTGTATGTAATTCTAGGAAGCCCAGTGGCCTCCCAGAGGAGAGAGATATATGATGAATTAGTGGAACGTTGGGTTTCATCAAAGTTGACCACCCAGTCGTTCCTCCTCTGTGGTCGAGTATTTTTAACCTCATATTAAAGTTTTGTTGAAGAAAAATAAAGAAGAAGCGTTTGCTGCCTTCTAGTTCTCATGCTGGGCTTCTTGTTCCTTGGGGCACAGCTGGTTTCTTGATGCACACTTCTGCCAAGCCCTTTGCCCGTGTATGAAGGAAACCATTCGATGTGCTGGGAGTGATCAGAGATAGAATAAAACTTGGGTGAATGTTTCCTCGTGTGTATTTCCCTGAAAATAGATGTACCTGCATTTCAAACCCTTTTAGTTTGTTTCATTTCTAAAGTTCTCATGTTTTTGCTTCGGTCTAAAGGTTGATTTGTAATTCATACAGAATCACAAGTCTTTAAAACTAGAAAAGACCAGTAAAGTCATCTAGCCTGTCCCTTTTCAAATAGAGAGTAATTTTTTAGCCTCATGCTTAGACATCACTAACAGTTTGGATCTCTCTTTTGAACCAGATTACCCATTCCATTTCTAGAAAATTCTAGTTAGCTCTTCATAGAAATTTCTATAAAATCATCTCCAATTTGCCCTACAAGTCACACAGACTAAGACTAATCCCTTTTGAGTATTCGGTCCTTTGAATATTGAAGATGTTGTCATTACTCTGAATTCTCCTCCCGGTAAAAAATCCACAGTCCCTTCAACCATACCTATTTCAACAGGATTTTCAGACTTTTCCTCATATTTTTCTCTTTCCCCATGTGAAGATTTTGTCCTAATTTTTGTCCAAAATCAATAACCCCCCCCCCAAAAAAAAAAGAAAAAGAAACATCTCAGAAGCAAGGGAGAAAATAGCACACCAAAAAAAAAAAAAAAAAAAAAAAATCTCTGGGGTCATCAGAGAGCCTAGATAATGCATCTGTAGATTAAAAATAGGATGATATTTTTTAAAAAATCAAAGAACAAGTAGTAACTCTTAGAAATTAAAAATATGATAACTGGGATAAAATATTTAATAAAAAGAATGGAAGACAAGGTCAAAGAAATCTCCAAAAAGAAAAGTTAGAAAAAAGGAAATAGAGATCCAACATATGACTATCAGAGTCTAGAAATAGAGAGTAGAAAAATAATTAGAAATTATAATAAATTAAAATATAACATTAAAAGAAGGCTTTCAAAATTAAGGATGCACATCTTCAGATTGAAAAGGCCCAGCTAATACCCATTAAAATAATTTAAAAAAAAAAAAAACCTACAAATTACATAATTATGAGTTTAGGAAACAGCAGATACAGGGAGAAGGTCTTAACTGCTTTTATCAGAATAGCATCTGAATTCCCAAAAGCAATGCTGGATACCAGGAGACAATTGAGCAATTCTTTTAAAATTGTAGGGGAAAATTATTTTCGACCTACAATTCTCCCCACAAACAAACTGGGTAAGTTTGTATAGTGGTACAATAATGGCATACATGGGTTTGCAAGGACTAAAGGGCCCTTTTTAAGGAAGCTGCTGTACTATCTATATAACGAGCCCTGATGGCACAGTGGTTAAATGCTTGATTGCTAACCAAAAACTCAGTGGTTCAAACCCACCAGCCACTGACAGGGGGAAAATATGGCAGTCTGCTTCTGTGATGGTTAAGATTGTGTGTCAACTTAGCTGGGCCGTGATTCTCAGTGTTTTGGCAATTGTGTAATGTTGTGATTGCTTCCCTGTTGAGATTTGATATGTAATCACCCCCATGATAGGATCTGCTGTGAGTAGCCAATCAGCTGAAAGGGAGTTTCCTTGGGTGTGTGGCCTGCATCCAAATATAAGCAGATGTTCTGGTTTTTCCGTGCTGTGGATCCTGCAGCTGGCTCCTGTTCATCTGACCTCCAGTTCTTGGGACTTAAGCTAGCACCTTACTTGCAGTCTTGCCTGCCAATCTTGGGATTCATCGCTCTTCACAGCCTGTGAGCAAGAGCCCTGCTCTCCAACCTGCTGATCTTGGTTCTCCAGCCCCTACCACTATGTGAATCAGGAGAAGCCTCTATCCTCATCCACAGACTTGGGACATTCCAGGCTCTACAACCTCTTGAGCCTTTTCCTTGATATAAATCTCTCTCTCTCTCTCTCTCTATATATATATATGCTTTACTGGTTTTGCTTCTCAAGGGAGCTCAGCCTAAGACTGCTTCCATAAAGATTACAGCCTTAGAAATCCTATGGGGCAGTTCTACTCTGTCTATAGGGTTGCTATGAGTTGGAACTGACTCAATGGCAATGAGTCTTGATTAGTTCATGCTGTAACACATTCAGAGAGAAAGATCAAGAGAGGATGACAGGGAATCCAAAAAGCAGATTTTCCTACAAAAGTCATCAGGGAAAAAAGTCCCTGGACAACAGCTGTGCACCAAGTCCAGGGAACATCTACTGCTGCCAGAGCACCAAGATGGCAGCCGTGAGTGGAAGCAATGGCGGTAGAGAATGCAACAGATGACTTTGGATATTTGAGAAATTCTTTCCCAGATGTTTGACAGGTATGGTGAATTGATTAGAAAAAAATACATATAGCAGTTGGGTAATGCTACTCAGCTATATGCATCCACTCCTAATGGAGTCAGCTTTGCTCTTCCCCGAAGCATGCTAGGGATGAACTCGGGATGGACTTGGGCTGAGGTACAAGACCAGGAGTGGCCTGACTTGGCTGATGGCCAAGGCCAAGGAACGTCTTAGCAACAAGAAGAAAAACATCTGGGCCTATATGTGAAGTCCCTGGGAACACTGACTGCCCAAGGACTTGGGAAGAAAAACAATGAGCCTGGGTCCCAGCTGGAATGGTATATAAGCTTGTGTCCCTTGTTAAGTGGTAGCGGAGCACTAAAGTGGTCCACCTGCCGCCCTGGACCGAAAGTACCGTAAGTAAGCTCCCGAATAAACCATATGTCATGATCACTGGTTCCAGAGTCTTTCTTTCTTTCTCTTGGAGACGCAGCTGAACTCGGGTCCAGGTGCCACTGCGGTGTTACACAACAATAGAAAACTAAGAAATGCTAAAGCAGAAAAAATTTTAATTATGAGATAAAAAATGTAAAGAGAAAAGATACAATCATAGGACAGTCCTTCGTTCAACCATAAACAATGTTTATTTAGCCATAATAATGTAAATTCTGACTATTGATTTACCTAAACTTTGTAATACAACTGTAGAGGGAGCAGGTGTGGGGAGTGAGAAATGGAGAGGGAGGAGGGTAACGGCAGTTCCCAAAACGGGAAGTGAATCACCACCGACTAAAACAAATCAATTAAGAAATAGCAGGAAAGGCATATCGTTTCAATACGGGGAGATAAATATCAAAAGAAACAGCTAAACTTGTTGGAAGTGTCTGCCTCTGGGCAGCACATAAAACCGTGCTCAGCATATTATGTATTAACAGAGATGTAACTAAGGTACGGCAGGTATGGTGCTCGCCCTGGTGCCACTCTGGGGAGAGGGCACTAATGAGCAGTTTCTATTGGCCACCGCTGTGGGAGATTGTTCAGCAATTTAAAACTAATCGCCACAGGTGCTATTTTCCATAGATAGGCCCCTGTGTATTGATCAGAACTATTTCAGTTGCAAGTGACAGAAACTCATACTAGCCTAAGTAGAAAGAGAAATTTATTAGCTTACGTAACTTTAAAACAACTATAGGTCAAGAAAGCTGGATTCAGGTTTTCAAATAATGTTCTTATAACGGCTTCACGAAATTGCCTTTTGTTCTCTATCTCTCAGCCCTGCTTTCTTTCTCCTTAATTGGCTTAATTTTCAAGAAAGCATTCCCCCGTGTGGGGACCAAGATAGTCTCCTGCAGCTCCAGCCTTGCAGGGCCCTTAGCACCAGACTCTAAGACTGAGACAAAGTCTCATTTTTTTTAACTGGTCTTTATTGACTGCTATTGGTAGTTCTAGCAAAAGTCTCAGAAGGGCTCACGCTAATCTGGTTTCAGCCAGGTGCAGATGCTTGAAGAAATCTCTGTTGCCAGGGTCATTTGTGACATGTTCATCCCTGGAGCCAGAACGTGAGGTCAGCCCCACCTGAAGCACATAAACTAAGGCTCAGGAGAGCCGTTCTCCAGTGGAAAATTGGCCTACAGAGGAGCCCTCGTGGTGCAGTGGTCAAGAACTTGGCTGCTAATCAAAAGGTCGGCGGATCAAATCCACCAGCTGCTCCTTGGAAACCCAATAGGGCAGTTCCACTCTGTCCTATAGAGTTGCTATGAGTTGGACTCCACAGCAAAAGGTTTGGTTTTACTTTTACCTACAGAAGGAGTCCTGGATGGTGCAAATGGTTAAGTGCTTAGCTACTAACTGAAAGGTTGGAGGTTCAAGTCCAACCAGAGGTACCTTGGAAGAAAGCCGTGGTGATCTATTTCTGAAAACGAAGCCATTGAACATCCTGTGGCCACACAATTCTACCCCGAAACACGTGGGGTCTCCACGCATCGGAATTAACTCCATGGCAACAGATTCAGCTTTTTTTTTTTTTTTTTTTTGGTTACCTACAGAAAGAAAGAGAGATGCTGGATAGGCAAAAAAAAATTACACGTCTACTCACTGCTAAGTTAGTTATTGTTTGGTAGGCAAATTTTAAAAGTAAGACTACCATCACTGCCTTCGGTAGGAGAATAGGTGTTCTGAATATTCGTAATTTCTCAGGAACAAATGCAAAGTAAGACAAAGGCGTGATTTATCCAAATGGATAAATAACTATTCGTCTTTGAGATGCAGTTTTCTATTTGATTTCAAACATGAAAGCCGGCCACTTTCAAGACTTCACCAGACCAGGGAATGGATGGGAGTAAACTAAGAAGTGACTCCTGGATGACCAGAGACCTAGTAAATAGCAAGGGGCAAGCGGCTGGCACCATGAAGCTGGAAGAGCTGGTAGAAGGCTCAACCCCGGCTGAGGCAAGGTGGGAAGGCTGGGAGTACACCGGACTTGCCCAGAGTGTTCTAAGCCAATGAGGAACGCTGCTCAGAGACTTGTTGGAACTCTCCACTGTTCTCAGTTTCCTACTATCTAATATCTAGTTATTATTTGATTTTCTTTTGCTTTACAGCAGGACTCTTTTGCTCACCTATGACCAGCATCCTTGCAAGTGAAAAAATTGGTGTCAATATTTTGGGTATCATGGGAACAGATTTTCCTCAGGTCTTTGAACAGGCCACACCACTCCTCCCCCCGCTATTCAAAGTTTAAAAAAAACAATTGCCATGGAGTCGATTTTTACTCACAGCGATCCCATGTGTTCCAGAGTAAAACTCCTCTGTAGGATTTCCTTGGCTGTAATCTTTAGGGAAACAGATCAATAGGCCTTTCTTATGCACCACTGCTGGGTGGGCTCAAACCGTCAACCTTTAAGTTAGTTGTTGTTGGGTACCATTGAGTTGATTTTGACTCAGAGTGAACCCATGTGACGGAGTAGAATTGCCCCATAAAAAAAGGTGTCCTAAATTGTGATCATTACAGAGGAGCCCTGGTGCCGGAGAGGTTAAGAGCATGGCTGCTAACCAAAAGGTCAGCAGTTTGAATTCACCAACTGCTCCTTGGAAACACTATGGGGTAGTTCTAACCTGTCCTATGGAGGTCACTATGAGTCGGAGTCAACTCGATGGCAACAGGTTTGGTTTGGGTTTTTTTTTTGGGGGGGGGGAGTCTTTATGGAAGCAGATTACCAGGTCTTTCTTCCGCAGATCTGCTGGGTGGGTTCTAACTGCCACCCTTTAGGTTAGTTGTTTTTATTGTTGTTGGGTAACATCAGCTTGATTTTGACTCATAGCGATGCCATATGGCAGAATACAGGTGCCCCAGAGGGTTTCCTAAACTGTAATCTTTACAGGAACAGGTCATCAAGAGCTGCTGGGTAGGTTCAAACAGCCAATCTTTCGGTTAGCAGTCAAACACTTAACCACTGTCAAGTAGAAACCATTTTTGCCACCCAGGGACCTCATTCTAAGTAGGATAATCCTAAAACTTAACTGAGCCATGTGGGTTTATGACACGGGGGTTGCACAATGAAGCTTGTTCTAAAGCTTCTTCCAAAGGGTAGCAAAGAAGATCATCAAGATTCCTCACCCACTGCAAACAATAACAATAATTTTTAATACTGTTTTTGTTAGGTGCCATCAAGTCCGTTCCAACTCATAGCAACCCTGTGCACAACAGAACAAAGCACTGCCCGGTGGTCCTGCGCCATCCTCACAATCACCGATACGTTTGAGCCCGTTGTTGCAGCCACTGTGTCAGTCCATCTCCTTGAGGGCCTTCCTCTTTTTCACTGACTCTCTACCTTACCAAACATGATGTTCTTCTCCAGGGACTGGTCCATCCTGATAACATGTCCAAAGTATGTGAGATGGAATCTCACCATCCTCACTTCTAAGGAGCACTTTAGGTGTACTTCTTCCAAGACTGATTTGTTTGTTCTTCTGGCAGTCTAGCCTGATTTTTGCTGAGGCACACAAATCCAAAAAAATATTAAAATAAAAATTACAGTTTCAAGGCTTTTAAATCACTGGCCTTCTGGTCACACCACATTGCAGTCCGGTCCCTATAGAAAATGGATGGCTTACCTGCCAGGGCCATGCCAACACTTACCTGAGAGAGCTACCTTCTCACAAAACTTCCCTCAGGGAAGGACACAGGGAATGGTGTGGATTCCAAAGACTTTTTCATGAAACATATTTCCTGAAAAGAAAGTATGAAAAGGGAGCTGCGATGCTGACAAAGCAAGTCATAAAAACTTGTACAACAAATCTGTCAACTTGGAAGCAATTTTCTTATACTAAACCCAAAATGCAAAGGGTTCTCTCAGAATTCAATTTTTCTGTTTACAAAAAACCATAGCTATGAAATAGTCAAAATAAACAGAAAAAATTACAAGTTTTAAATGAATAGGAAAGTGGCATGAAATGAAAAAAAGAAAGCATGATTAAATTCATAGATACTCTAAACAAAAAGACAATGATCAAATGAATTAGTGTATTAAAACAATGAAAATGGATATGAAAATATTAGGCTAAGGAATATTCAAGAAGGCTAAAATAATATGAGAATATTTTAAAATAAATAAAAATCAATTGAAAAGAATAACGGAAATGAAGGAAGTAAATTACAAACAGTTCTAGAAATTCAGGAGTCTCATGATTAATATGCCATGAAGGTTGCTTGTCCTCCCAAAACTGGAGTTCGCCATTGGAGTTTCATGACGTTTGATACCCCTGGGCAAATATCACTAAACAGATGCAGGTAGTCCACTGAGCATATCTCAGAGTAAGGTCTGTAGACCGCATTTCAAACTCCAAGTTAAAGGCAAAAAATAAAATCACATCATGTACGGCACATACCATCAAAAGCCAACCAACTTCTCTGCAGACTGCTTGGGGAATGTCATGGATTGAATTGCGTCCCCAAAAAATACGTGTCAACTTGGTTAGGCCCTGATTCCCGGTGTTGTGTAGTTGTCTGCCTTTTTGTGATTGTAATTTTATGTTAAAGAGGATTCGAGGGGAATTGTAACACTAAGGTCACGCCCTTGATCCAATATAAAGGGAGTTTCCCTGGGGTGTGGCCTGTACCACCTTTTATATCACAAGAGATAAAAGCAAAGGGAAGGGAGCGGACTTGGGAACCTCATACCACCAAGAATGAAGAGCAGGAGTGCTCGCCTTTGGACCCGGAGTCCCTGCTCTGAGAAGCTCCTCAACCAGGGGAAGATTGATGACAAGGTCCTTCCTCCAGACCCAAGAAGAGAAAGCCTTCCCCTGGGTGGATTGATGCCCTGAATTTGGACTTTTGGCTACTTTACTGTGAGGAAATAAATTTCTTTTTGTTAAAGCCATCCACTCATAGTATTTCCATTATGGCAGCACTAGATAACTAAGACAGGGAGGAAAAACAAGACATTAGCCATGACCTGACTAAACCTCTAAGCTCCTAAAAGGCTGGATCCCCAGAACCTAGCACAGACCCTGAGAGTAACTGTTGAACTGGACAGAGCTGAAAACCAAAAAAAAAAAAAAAAAAACAACAGTTGCCTTCGAGTCGATTCTAACTCATGGAGACCCCTTGTGTGTCAAGTAGAACTGTACTCCAGGGGGTTTTAATGGTTGATTTTTGAGAAGCAGATCACCAGGCCTTTCTTCCAGGGTGCTACTGGGTGGACTCACCTCTCAGATAGTAGTTGAGCACTTAGCTGTACCACCCAGGGACTCACACCTTAAACCTCTGGCCTTAGGGAAAGTGCCTGCTAACAGCCTAATCGTAATCCGGCTGTTACCGGTAACTTGATTCTCCTCCCCAGAGTACATCACAGAATAAATCTTACCTCAGCCTATAGCAGCCAACTCCCCTCCGGTTTTCAGTGCCCAGGTGATAGTAGTGAGGACAGAAATTGGAGGTGAATTGAGGCCACATAAGGAACCCTGGAGAAGCAGTTGTTAAGGTGCTCAGCTACTAACCAAAATATCGTCGGTTCAAACCTACCAGCCGCTGTGCCAGAGAAAGACGTTGCAATCTGCTTCAGTGAAGATTTACATAGAGACCCTGTGGGGTCTCTATGAGTCAGAATCGACTCAACAGCAGGAGGAGTGAGGCCACGTACTGGAGTGAACGTTCTCCTTGCAGTGTTTTTCAGAGTGAGGTCTGTGGCCCACCTTCCTCAGAGTGTCTGGAGGTGTTAATTCAGAATGACATCCTGGACCACAGTACAGACTGACAAATCAGAACCTCTAAGGTGCAGACCAGGAATCTGCATTTTGAATAACTTCCTTCCTCCCCTCCAAAGTGATTGCTATGCTCAGTAACACTAGAGATTTACTGAACTCAAGGGAAACTAGAATCAGGGCAAATCGAGGCCAATCAGAAAAAGATGTCCATTCTGGGCAGGAGGAAGGATGTAAAGCAGAGAAACCAAAACCAAACCAAACCAGTGGCAACAGAGACAGCCTCAACTCCTGGCAACCCCAAGTGCTACAGACTAGAACTGTGCTCCGTAGTAATTTCAGAGCTGTGGCTTTTCAGGAGCAGATCACCTGGACTTTCTTCCAAAGCGCCTCTGAGTGGGCTTGAACTGCCAACCTTTCAGTGAGTAGTCAAGCGTTTTAACGTTTGTGTCAGCCAGGACTCCCGTAAAGCAGAGACTGGAGGGCAAATGTAGCTCACAAGAGTTGGGGCATAAGAGGACAAGGCACAGAACCAGAAAGATATCGCTCTGGGACTGAATCACTTTTCCCGATTGGGTAGAACCTCTTTGGGGTAACTGCAGTCCTCTGTCCCCCGCAGACATGCCTCTGTAGCTCTTAAAGGCCTGGTACTCTTGATAGATTACAGCTCCTTACTAAATAAATTGTAAGTCTTGTTTCATCTGTTTAAAAAAAATCAAGGACACTAAAAGCAGGCATCTCTAAGCTCAAATAGAGCAACTGTCTTCATGTTGAAAGAACACAGCATCTCCAACAGAATTTACATCAGAGGGAAAGCAAAGAGTCATCGGGTGCTGGAGAGGGGGGTTGTTAGTTTGACAGAGTGCGGTTAAATGTTGCCAGAACAATATATACCGCACAGACCCCTAACGTTTCAGCAACAATTTGAGAGCCTTCTTTTCAAACGTATAGCCTACTCCAAAGATCACACTGCAGCATATCCCCAATCTTGAGCTCAATTCTGGGTTTCCTCTGAAGACTTGGGTCTCTAATACTTCTTTGAACCATACTGTGTGTGTTTCTTAATCTACTAATTCACAAAACACAATACCTAGGTTTACAGATCTACAGGCTTCTTGGGGAGTCAATCTGTTACACCTTTACTTTGAGGAAGACGGCAGCTAAAAAGATGGTGTTTACCAAATGTCTCTGCCTGCCACACCCTTTCCTGCTCGGGATCTAAATAAATATGGTCACAAGACCACGTTCCCACCTACTCCTCACCCAAGTGTCAATTTCCCATGGTGGGGAGAAGGGACGACAAATATTAGATTATGATCAGTCTAATACTCATGACCTCTCTCCACTGACTCTTTTTATCCCGTGGTAGGTGGAATTATCTATCCAATCAGTGAGTTTGGAAAAAGAACAGAACACGGTTACTTCAGCCTCATTCTCTCCCTCTTCTCTAGGAATCTGTTTGTCTGCAGAAAATTCTGGTTGGCTCCTCCATCCCACTGGGGTTGTAGGGGGAGCCCAAGCTTTTCCCCTCCTGCCTGTACCTGGGTAGGTGAGTCTCCCTAATTCTGGACTAAGGGGAGCTCAGCGTTGCCACGTGCCTACGCCACATTCTCCAAACTAGCCTTTATTACTAACAAGGGAAATATTCGCAACTTTATCTTCTTACTTTTTATCTCTTAATTGGCTCAGAACTCCATGAGAAAGAAAATGGAGAAATATATTGCTCCCCACTGCTCTCAAATTCCCAACATTTGGCTTCTACTTTCAGTTGAGGAATGAGATAGGATAAACCCCTCTGGCCAGAGAAATAGAGGACCCCTCTCAGCCCACCCCATTGATTCAGCCTAAGGGGGAGAAGAAGCCCTGGTGACACAGTGGTTAAGAGCTCCGCTGCTAACCAAAAGGTCAGCAGTTCAAATCCACCAGCTGCTCCTTGGAAACGCTGGGGGGCAGTTCTACTCTGTCCTATAGGGTCGCCAAGAGTCGGAATCAACTAGATGGCAATGGGTTTAAGGGAAGAAGAGCTTTCCAAAGTGGCTACATTACATATATCCCGAGTGGTCATTGGAAGGAAAACAAGAGCCAACAAAGGCTATGCACTATTACACAGGACTTACGTAGGAGCGTAGGACAGAATTGCCACTGGGTTGTAGGCACAATTGCTCTGAGACCCGCCCTTCATTTCCGGTTCTTAGTGAGTTACATGTGGGTGCCTGTTAGCCATTTCCACATATTAGATGTTTTCTCACATCTACACTTTGGCACATGCACCCAGTGCTCTGGAATGGCCTCTCCCGGCCCCTCCATTATTCACCTGGAAAACTCCGACTTACACTTCCAGGCTTTGTTGAAATTTTGCCTCATCCAGGAAAGCCTCTCTACTCTTTTCAGACACAGCTAAATACTTTTGTGCTACCATGTTGTTGTTCTTGATAGTTGCCATCAAGTCAGCTCCGACTCACAGCGACCTGATGTATAACAGAATGAAATGTTACAGTCCTGTGCCATCTCCACGATCATTGAAATGTTTGAGACCATTGTTGCAACTACTATGTCAATTTCATTGAGGGTTTCCCTGATTTTAGCAGACACTTTTTTTTTTTTTTATGAAAGATGGTAGCTCTTTCTACAGAACAGTCTTTCCTAATTAGGAAAATTAAGCAAGTCAGATCCTTACCATCCTTGCTTCTAAGCAATATTCTGGTTGTATTTCTTCTAAGCCTGATTTATTCATGGACTGCCGAAAGAATGAACAAATCAGTCTTAGAAGAAATGCAACAACGTGCCAATGTAGCACCGTGTTTATACTTCTATTACATAACTGCTATCATTACCTTTTCCATGTCTATTCCCTCCTCTCACCCCCAACCCCATTAGGCTGACAACCCTGGAAAGCATAAACTCCCTTCTTTATCTTATTTGTAATCCCCAACCCTTAACCCAGAATTTGGCATATAGTCCAAAACGAAACCAAACCCATTGTTGTCAAATCGATTCCAACCTATAGTGATCATATAGGACAGAGTAGAACTGCCCCATAGAGTTTCCAAGGCTATAATCTTTAGGCTGTAAGCAGGCTACCACATCTTTCTCCCGAAGAGAGGCTGATGGGTTCAAACCGCTGACCTTTCAGTTAGCAGCTAAGTGCTTTAACCACTGTGCCACCAGGGCTCCGTAGACATATGATAATGAGTACTAAATATGTGAGGAGAGAATGAAGAGGACAGAGACAAACACAGAGAGACACGTACAGACAGCCAGAGAGAAGAAAGACAGGAACAAAGACAGACACACAGAGGCTCCCACAAAGAGAGAGAACCCCATCGCTGTCCAGTGGATTCCGACTCATAGCGACCCTATAGATAAGAAAAGCAAAGAGGGGACATGAAGTGAAAAAGAAAGGAAGAAAGATACAGGCTCTCCATCTCCCACTTGCTAGGGTATTTAGAAGGCTGAACAGGGGCATGGATGGGCGTGGGCAGTACAGCTGGGGACCACGGCAGCCAGAAGTGGCTGAGTAGGAAGCAAAGCGGTCGCTTTGAACATCTCTCCATCTAGAATCTAAGCAAACCTGAGGACCTGCATTCTGATTCTCGTCAAAGTGGATGGGAAAGAGACAGTTTACATGCTGAAAGTATTCGTGAATTCCACACATGGAAGCTTTCTACTATTTCAACTGGTTTATGAACAAATGACTTATCTGCTTGCTAATAGCATTTCCCAATCCTTCTTAACTTGTCTCGTTATTTAAATAAAGAAGAAAAGAGTTTAAAAGGACTCATTATTAATTTTGACCTCTAAACCACATTGCCTGGTTATGGGACTTGTCAGGGAATATTTAAAGCTGGAAGTTTGCACCGTCAGGCACTTTTCCTGTACACATGCCACAAATCTGCGGGACGGACTGTGATTCATCCTTGTAGGTGATAGTATGTGATTATGTAAGCATTGCCGATGGAAAAAAATGACTAGAGATTATGGCAAAGAACAAATAAAAGGCAGCTGTGTGTGTGTGTGTGTGTGTGTGTGTTGTATCCCCATACTATAATAGAAAATAGATTGTGTACAGAGAAAGTAACTTATAACAGCTCGTAAGAAATCTACCTTTTTCACACGGTGATCAGCCAAACCACCATGTACCAGATAGGAAATAAACAAATAAAACATAGTCGCATAAATAGAAATTACTAATTAAAGGTTCTCTTTATACTGCCTGCCCTAGGAGTTGGATCGTTTCTCCACAAAGACGGTGGTTCCCTGAGTAGGGAGATCCACAATGCACACGAGGTATGTCCAGTGTCTATCTCAGAGTGCCCATATTAGGCAGCCAAGCCCTAGTGATAAAGGGCATGAACAGCTCCATAGCTAGCACGTAGGACTATGATGTTGTTGCCCTGGAGGCATAGTGGTTAAGAGCTCGGATGCTAACCAAAAGGTCAGCAGTTCGAATCCACCAGCCACTCCTTGGAAACCCTATGGGGCAGTTCAACTCTCTCCTATAGGGATGCTAGGAGTCAGAATTGACTCGATGACAATGGTTTTTTGCTGTTGTTGTTAGTTGCTGTCAAGTCGGCTCTGACTCATGGCAACCCCATATATAACAGAAGAAAACATTGCCTGTTCCTGGGCCATTTTCACAATCATTGGTAGGCTTAAGTTTATTGTTGCAGCCACTGTGTATTTTCAGTGCCTTCCATTGTAGGGAGCTCATCTCCCAGCACTATATTGAACAGCATTCTGTTGTGATCCATATGATTTTCACTGGCTGATTTTTGGAAGTATACCCCCAGGCCTTTCTTCCTAGTCTGCCTTAGTCTGGAAGCACCTCTGAAACCTGTCCACATGGATGACCCTGCTGGTATTTTAAATACCAGTGACACAGCTCCCAGCATCACAGCAACAGACAAGCCACCACAGTACAACCAACCGATGGGAGGGTGGTGAATTGGCTTTTAGGAACCTTTGTTGCTTTGTTTGTTCATTGCTGATGGTGGTGGTGGTGGTTTGGGGACTCTTGTTTTTGTTTTGTTTTTTATGTTTTGTTCCCAACTCCATGCAACAGACATTTGTTGATACCTCCTTTTTGTCAAATATGCTCAGCCTAAAGAATTTTTTTTTTTTTTAATGAATTAGGCTCAGGCCATAAATTCAAGAACCTCCGAGGTCAGTGGATTTTGGTGGTGCTGCAAGCTTGCTGATACTGGCATTCTGTCTCCTACCAGCCTAGGTCTCCATAGAACCCCTAGGGGACCGAACACACAGAGAGCAAAGCAGCGTGGTCCAACCTGCCACCCTACACCTCCTGCCTTCCCAGGAAGGCTTTCTCATCAAGATCCTTCTGTTCTTCCAATACTTACTTTATTTTCCTTCGTGGCAATGTCATTGGTCAGCTTGCAGTATCCCTCTCTAAGCAGATCACAGGTACGGCCAGCACAAAAATTGGTCTTACTCATTTTGGTACCATCTGGAGCAACGAGCTCAGTGCCCAGAGTAATAAACTGCTTCAATTTGTCATATCTTCCTAATGGCACCATAAGTTCTTTGAAGACATGAACTACGTCTGATATTTTTTAGTCAAAAAAATATCCAAGTACAAATGTCTGTAGTACGCTCTTAGGAAATAATTTGTTGAATGAACGAATGGGAGCATGAACTGCCCAAAGCAGAAGCACTTCTATGTCAGCTAGCCTAACCTCATTCTCTTCTGACAATGGAACGCAGCACTGCCGTCTCAGTTTACTGGCAAAGTGTAAATAAATATAATATTACCTGTTTTAAAGTGTATTATGAGAATGAAATTCTTTGATGTACTCTGCACAGTTCCTGGCACTCAGGGAGCATTCCAATAATGGTCAAGTCCAGTTGCCATTGAGTTAACTCCAACACATGGCAATCCCATGAGTATCACAGTAGAACTGTGCACCATAGGGTTTTCAATGACTGATTTTTTGGAAGTAGATCACCAGGTCTATCTTCAGAGGCACCTCTGGGTGGACTTAAAGCTCCAACGTTTCAGTTAGCAGCCAAGTGCATTAACCATTTGTACCATGCAGGGAGTTCCCTGTGACTGGTAGATGTTATATAATGTAACTGTCAAGACTAGAGGCTTAATCTCAGGGTGGAGGAGTGAATAAAGGCTCTTAACTCTTACTCTGGGAATTAAAAGGAGCTGATCTCATGCTATGGCCCTAGATGTGTCCTCTCCAACAAAAATGCTTGGTTTGGCAACTCCTTAGGTAGAGATAGGGAAACTTCCCAGGGCCTGTAGGAGAGTATTGAATAATAGTGGTTCTTAGCTTAGGGTTTATGAATGGGCTTCATCCAGTCCATTAACCCATAAAAGTGCATCCAATGTGCACATACACATATAGGTACAATTTTCTCTGCAATGATCACACAACTTTCATCATACGCGCAAAGGCATCGGTGGCTCGAAATCAGATTAAGAGCCCCTGCTGTTAAATCATCTTAGCACAAGCACTACTTTTTTTCTAAAAAGCCACAGGAGAGAAATTTCTTCCATGAATTAAGGAGTCCAGGAAGAGCTTTGCATCTAGGGTGAATATCATACTTCAAAAAACCAAAGAATTAAACAAAGATAAAAACAAGAAAGAAGGAACACCACATACCCAGAGGCGTATGAAAAAAGTAAATGCCAATGTTTAAAACCTACCACATGTTTGCTCCAACACCTGGGCTTGAAATAGAAGGAAATATCATAGCAATTAATAAGCTCATGCATCTTGTCCATACTCACTGGGAGAAAAACAAACACAAATTCACCAATTGCAAAAATCAGAGAGCAGAGTTTTGTTAGTTGTGCCAGAAATTCCAAGGAAAACATATTTCTTTTTTAATGGGATATGCCACTAACAGCCAAGCAATAGTCTAAGGGAAATTTTGTGGCAATTCTAGAATTTTGTTTCATGGGGGCCAACTCCACAACTCTGAGTTCAACCATCTCGAGTTTCAGAGATTTCTAAGACACCTGCATTTGCGGATATTCCCGTCTGTTAGCTCTCCTATTTATAAACTTCCCAACTATTTCCCTAAGTGAAATTTTATCACTGCTTTTCATGCCACTCAAATGAACAGAGAATATCCCACCTATGGAAAGGAAAAAATTCCTGATCTGCGGCTTTTATATAAACTCATTTCTCCAAATGTCTTATTCATTCCTAAAACCAATTGAGCCAGACACTGTAATACGTGCTAGAGATAGAACAGCAAGTAAAATGCATACTTTCCCTGACATCAGGGAGCTTCCAAGGTAGAAGGGAAAAAGATAAAAAGGTGAAATAAATGAGAGTTGCAAATTATGTTCAATGCCACCATGGAAGCAAGGAAGAGGCGTAAGTTGAAAATAAAATACAGGACTTTACATTAGACAGTCCATGAAGACCATACACAGAGTGAGAAAAAGAGAAGCTAAGATTGAGAACTCATAGTCACCCTATAGGGCAGCATAGAACTGCCCCGTAGGGTTTCTAACGTTGTAATCTTTACAGAAGCAGACTGCCACATCTTTCTCCTGTGGAGTGGCTGGTGGGTTCGAACCACCAACCTTTGGGTTAGCAGCTGGGCTCTTCACCATTGCATCACTATGGTCACATGACCATCTTCCCTCTGTGTCTATCTGTTCTCCTCTTTTACAAGGGCAACAGTCTTATTGGATTAGGACCCGCCCTACTTCGATACGACTTCATTTTAATGTAACTAATTACATCTTCAAAGAACCTATTTCCAAACAAGGCCACATTCACAAGTACTGAGGGTTACCAAAAACCCAAAAGCAAACCCATTGCTATTGAGTCAATTAAGACTCACAGCAACCCTATAGGACAGAGTAGAACTGCCCCATAGGGTTTCCAAGGAGCTACTGGTAGATTTGAACTGCTGACCTGTTGGTTAGCAGCCGTTGCTCTTAACCATTGGTCCACCAGGGCTCCTCTGGGGGTTAAAAAGTATATCTTTTAGGGGGACACCATTCAATCCATAATAATAGGCAACTCAACGGATGCAAGGACCAGGACGCAGCAAGCCTCAGGAAGGACTGGAACTGAGAGGTAGGAAGCCATCAAGCAACAGGGAGTCCTCTCTCTGCATCTCTCTTTGCTGCTTCTCTCTGTAGCTGTTCATCCTTCCTTGGCCAACCAGCCCTCTTTGATCCTCCATATACATGGCAGGCTGTCATCACTTTAAGTTCACAAGGAGAGACACCTTCTGTCTGTCCCAATTCCAGATTCCTGGAGAAGGGGCTCTGGCCCCACTTGAATCAGAGGTTTTTCCCCGGTCTGATCAACTAAGGCCAGAGGGATGGTGTCACACTGTGTAAAATGGCTGCCCAGGCAGGCATTGTAAGCTGGGCATACATGCCAAAAGGGTATTGCTATATCCATCAGGAAACATTCAGTCATCTTCATTGTACTATATTCCCTTGATTCTAAGGTGTACTCCACTGTAAAAAGCATCAATTTGTTGATGACTTTTCTAAAAAAAAGCAAATACCATATTGAATGTACCTTTTAAGAACCTACAAAAGTTTGCATCTATTCATACCATCACAGACCACTTTCTTCTCCAGTATTAATATGACCATCAAAATTGGACTCTAAGCCTCTTTCATGGAGCATAAAAATAATTCTGAAACACTTCTGGATCACAGTGATATTCTAATTGTCATTCCCCAAGCCCATTGTCTTGACAGATTCAACAGCTTTCGGAGTGGTGATATAATCTAAAAGCACATCAAAGAACACTGGAATTCTGTGGACATTTCTTCTTCGATTGTACATAGGGCTTTCTTTTATTAATTGAATTACTTATCACTGGAATTTAAATTGTTTCTCTTGAAACTCAGCTAGAAGCTTCTATTTGATGTCCTGGGCTTCAGTATAACAAAATTGGTTATGCTCTATTCTTTCTTCTAGCTTGAAGAAATCTATTATGTGTTCTGAAAAGCTCAGAGTTCTCTAATGTCTTCAGTCGCATTGTCTTCTGCGTACACAATATCTTTTGTTTCAATGATGCACTATGGTATAAACTCCTTTTCTTTGGGGGAGGGGTTCTAAATCTTATTTATTTTATTGTTTTTGAGAATATACACAGCAAAACATACACCAATTCAGCAGTTTCTACACGTACAATTCAGTAACGCTGATTACATACTTAGAGTTGTGCAACCATTCTCACCTTCCTTTTCTGAGTTGTTGCTCCCCCATTAACATAAAGTCACTGCCCCCTAAGGCTCCTATCTAATCGTCCCGAATTGTTGTCAGTTTGATCCCATAGAGGTAGTTCTTAAAAAAGCATAATGCTCAAGGCAGACCTTTTTTACTATTTAAACCACACTATTGTTCAGTTTTAAGAAGATTTCAGGAGATATTTTTGGTTTAAGGCTTAAAGATGATCTCAGGGCAATAGTTTCAGGGGTTTATCCACCCTTCCTACCTCCAGAAAGTCTAGAGTCCATGAAAATTTGAAATTTTCTCCTGCATTTTCCCTCTTTTGATCAGGATTCTTCTATGCAATCTTTGATCAAAATGTTCGATAATGGTAGCTGGGCACCATCCAGTTCTTCTGGTCTCATGGCAAAGAAGGCAGCTGTTCATGGAGATAATTAGCCACACGTTCCACGTCTTCCTCCTATTCCTGACTGTCCATCTTCCTCTGTTGCTCCAGTGAATAGAGGTCAAGTGTTGTGCCTTGGACAGCCACTGGCAAGCTTTTACAACTGCAGTCACTATGAAATGAACTAGGGGGTAGAACAGAAGCACTAAACACATTATTAGGCCAATTAACTGAGATATCCTATGAAACTATGACCCTAAACCTCCAGACCAAGAAACCAAATCCTATGAAATATTTGGTTGTGTGTAAGCAGACTCAGAAACTACTTTTTTGTTGTTGTTGTTGTTGTTGTAAATATATCTATCACACAACGTTTGCCAATTCAACTTTTTACAGGTGTGCAGCTTATTACTTTGTTCATCTCTTTCAACATTGTTTTAGCTATTCGTGGCCTCTTGCCATTCCATGTAAAGTTGAGGACTGGTTTTTCTATTTCTGTAAAGGAGGCTGTTGGGATTTTGATCAGGATTGTGTCGAATCTGTAGATCACTTTGGGAAATACTGACATCTTAATGATGCTATGTCTTCCAATACATGAACATGAAACGTCTTTCCATTTATTCTTTAATACCTTTTAACAGCGTTTTATAGTTTTTATTGTACAGGTCCTACCCCTCCTTGGTTAGATTTATTCCTAGATATTTTATTCTCTCAGATGCTAATGTAAATGGAATTGTGTCCCTAATTTCCCTTTCAGGTTTCTCATTGCTGGTGTATAGAAACCCAACTGATTTTTGTTGACCTTGTACCCTGAAAAAAAACTTGGCTAAATTCCTCTATTAGTCTAGAAGTTTTCTTGTGGACTCTTTGGGGTATTCTGTGTATAGGCTCACATCTGCGAATAGAGAGGTAATTTTATTTCTTCTTTTCCAATCTGAACACCTTTTAGTCTTTTTCTTGTCTTATTGCTCTGGCTAGGACTTCTAATACAATATGAAGTAGAAAGAGTGATGGCACCCTTGTCTTGTTCCCATTTGCAAAGGGAGAGCTCTCAGTCTTTCTCCACTGAGCATAATGTTGGCTGTTGGCTTTTCATATATGTATATGCCCCAATTTATAATGAGGATTTTCCCTTCTGTTCTAATCTTCTTTAGAGTTTTCATCAAGAAATGGTGTTGGATTCTATCAAGTGCTTTTTCTGCATCCAATGGTGTAACCTTCTTAAACAATATATTTTTGTTGATGTTTCCCAATTAAACTTCTAAATTTAAGTTAAATTTTATGCACATGTGGTACTACCAATACTTAACTGAGGTACTTTGTGCCTGGCAGAGTTGGCACACACAAGGGCAAGCAGGGCAGGTAGGCAACTCATCAGCTTTTCCACTTGGCCGCTGGAGAGTCTCTTCTGAAAGATGGTAAAACACATTTTAATTTGAGAAGTGGCAAAACATGGAAACCGGGCATCTTGCAATCAAACAGATACGTACTTCTCTTTTATCGTGGCTTACTATATGATCGGCCTTTTTTGAGAGCTAGATAGATAGCAGCTGTAGAGTTGCTCCAACTCACGGCAACTTTACATACGATGTAACAAAATGTTGTCTGATCCTGCATCATCCTCGTGATTACCACCAGCATGCTCGATTCCATCATCGCAGCTATTGTGCCAGTCCACCTCACAAAGGGTCATCCTTGCCCTAGCTGGTGCTCTGCTTCACCAAACAGGACGTCCTTCTCTAGAAATTAACCCCTCCTGAAGAAGTATCTGAAGCAAGCAAGTAGAACAATGTTCTGTTTTGATCCATAAGGTTTTTATAGGCTAATTTTTGGAAGCAAATCACCAAGCCTTTCTTCTTAGTCTGTGTTAGTCTGGAAGCTCTGCTAAAACCTGTCCACCATGGGTAACCCTGCTGGTATTTGAAATATTGGTGGCATAGCTTCCCTCATCACAGCAACACACAAGCCACCACAGTACAGCAAACTGACAGATCACACGTGGTTTAATTCATTTCATCCTCATACCAATCTGGTAAACTGTCTCTCATGCTCATTTTACAAATAAGGAAACTGAGATTGTGGGGTTAAGTAATTTCCACCAAGATCACCAAGCTAGTAAGTCATAGAGCCCAGAATTGAGCCAGTCTACCTGACTCCAAATCCTGGGTGTTGAATCCATGTATCAAAATGCTTCCTTGTTAATTGCGTGGTAGTCAGGAAGAGTCATTAAGATTAATTAATAAGATAAATTAATCACTCTTGCTGTTATTCAATTAGCTGAGCTCTTGCTGTTTTTTCCGAGAAATATGGACCAGG
The DNA here is from genome assembly GCF_024166365.1 of Elephas maximus indicus. Classification (NCBI taxonomy): domain Eukaryota; kingdom Metazoa; phylum Chordata; class Mammalia; order Proboscidea; family Elephantidae; genus Elephas; species Elephas maximus. The sequence goes on from NC_064826.1 coordinate 13,911,741, forward strand.
CTACTAATGTTGCTATTGTATATTTCATATTATTTCTGGTACCAATTTGGATAAATCTTACTGTTCTTACCTCTAAATTCGTGGAAACACTGCAAAGCTTATAAGAATGATGGACCAAAAACAATTTGCAGCTTGGGTTTTCTGGGGAGCTCAGTTCCATCCCTTTAGCCCCAAATGACCCTACCCATTGCCATCAAGTGGATCCCAACTCACAGGGACCCTACAGGACAGAGTAGAACTGCCCCATAGGGTTTCCAAGGTTGTAATCCTTACTGAAACAGACTACCACATCTTTCTCCCGCAGAACAGCTGGTGGGTTCGAAATGCCAACTTCTCGATTAGCAGCCGAGTGCTTTAACCACTGCCACCAGGGCTCCAAATGACCCTGCACACCCACCCCCCATCCAGATGGCCAGGGCAGGAGACTGTTAAGCAGCTTCCTGAGGGGCTACAGAGCAGCACCACCGTCATCGTCACTTTCACAGGAGAGGGGACAGAGCAAAGGGACATAAAAAGTGACCTGCCACATTAGGCCATGATCCCATCAGTGTAGGATTCTGCCTCTCAGAACAGAGCCAAAGGTGGTGTGTGCAACAGCAAGGCATCGCCTCAAAAGTGTTAGTAGCATCTCAGCTTCTCTTAGGAACACCCGTATCTTCTGAACCAATTTCATTCTATCTGCCAGGAAACAGTAATGTTTCTTCATTCTAACATGCCAGAATTTAGCAAATGAGGCTTTATTCTAGCCTCAACTGAGGGCAGAGAGAAGACGGCTTCCATGCGCTGGCAACACCTCCCGCTACTCCCACACCGCCCCCTGTGGTCAGGAAACACCACGACAGAGTCGTCCCTCTGCCAATTATGCCAGAGAGCAATCTTCTAGCCTACTGAGTAAAATAAAGCTGACCTTCCACTGCATAATTGCATTGCTGACAACCAAGTGTGGTAACTCATTGAGGCACCAGGAGGCTGGTGGGTGGCCTTGACTTCCCTTATGCTGGGGACCCACCCAGGAAAGCTTCAATGATTTTCCAAAGGCTGGGGTTGGATTTCTTTGATAGATTATTTAATGACTCAAGATGAAACCCATTAGTATTGTTTAAAATGAAATACAAAAAAAAATGAAATAGGAGACACAAAATCCTTTCTGTGTAGATTTTCAGTGCGTTCGTCTTGTTTCCTATTTCCTTTTATTACTTGTAGGCCCAGAGATGGCTGTAATTTACCATCTTTGCGTCTTCCTTCCTGTTGACCTTATTTCCATTTCCCTGCTGTGAGTCCTGCTCATCTGTGTGGCTTTTATATTAACGTCAGCTGCCCTCTGGTTGATTTATCCTTTTCTTTCATTCAGTTCTTGTTTCATTCATTTGTACTACAAATATTTGTTGGGTCCCAATGGTGTAGCAGGCCCTGCTGAGTACATTTACGTGTGTTACTTACTCACTGGGAATGTTGAAATCACTTCAAACAGGCACACATTTTATTCAATAACAGAAGACTCTGTTCTGCTCTTCCCCAGAGTCCCAGGTGGCTCCTGAGTTCCTCTTGGGCACTTTTAGATCTGCCTAGGTCTGAAGTCTACTCTAGTCTATACCTGCCCCCGTATGTCATCGCCCTGCCGTTCAAGGGGAATCTCTGCAGAGGGAAGCTTGTGGGTTCTGGCATTGGTCAAATCTGGTCCAGATTCTAACTCTATCACTAGGTGTGTGTTACGGGTTGAATTGTGTCCCCCCAAAAACTGCATGTCCACTTGGCTAGGTCATGATTCCTCATATTGTGTGGTTGTCCACCATTTTGGGATCAGATGTGATTATCCTATGCGTTGTAAATCCTAACCTCTATGATGTTAATGAGGCAGGATTAGTGGCAGTTATGTTAAGGAGGCAGAACTCAATCTACAGGATTAGGTTGTATCTTGAGGCAATCTCTTCTGAAATACAAAGGAGAGAATCAAGCAGAGAAGAGTAGGACATACACCACCAAGAAAGAAGTGTCAGGAGTGGAGCGCATCCACTGGACCTGGGGTCCCTGTGCTGAGAATCTCCTAGACCAGGGGAAGATTGATGACAAGGACCTCCCCCAGAACCAAAAGAGAGAGAAAGCCTTCCCAGGGAGCTGAGCCCTGAATTTGGACTTCTAGACCCCTAGGCTGTGAGAGAATAAATTTCTGTTTGTTAAAGCCATCCACTTGTGTTATTTCTGTTGTAGCAGCACTAGATGACTAAGGCAGTATCCGAACAGGAACAGGGTTTCTAAGTTCTCCATTGTCCTCGTCTACTCAATGGAAGAGCCCATCTATCTCAGGGTGGTTGGGAGGACCACAAGTTATTGCAAGTAAAGCAATGCAAAAAGAGCAGTCAATAGACGGTCTTCCTTTTAGACCATGCCCCTGTCTTACCGTTCTTTTACATATTCATCCACTGTGTGTTTAGTGAGAACCTACTGTATGTCAGGGAGTCCCTGGGTAGTACAAACGGTTAATGTGTTTGGCTGCTAATTAAAAGGTGGCAGGTTCAAGTCTACCCAGAGTTCCCTTGGAATAACCAAAAAAAAAAAAAAAAACCAAACCTGCTGGCATTGAGCCAATTCTGACTCACAGTGACTCTATAAAACTGCCCTATAGGGTTCCAAGGAGCGGCTGGTGGATTCAAACTGCTGACCTTTTGGACAGCAGCCAAGCTGTTTAACCGTGTGGAGCACAGTTCTACTCTGACACAATAGGGTCACCAGGAGTTGAAATTGACTCAACAGCAGTATGTTTTTTTACTATGTGCCAGGCACTGTGCTAGGCTCTGAGGACACAGAAGGAAGCAAAAGTGACAGGGAAACATGTCCCATGGAGCTTATTGTCTGGTTGGAAAGAATCTATAAATAAGCAAAAAACATAAAGAGAGTGATAAGTTTTTCTTTCTAAAAGAGAGAGGAGAAGAATGGCAGCTCCAGAATTTCCAAATAGAAGGGGCCTAGAGGCAATTCAAGAGAGGCCCCTGGGTGGTGCAAATGGTTTGTACTCATCTACTAATGGAAAGGTTGGCAGTTTGAACCCACCCAGTGGTGCTCTGAAAGAAAGGCCTGGTGTTCTGTTTATATAAAGATACAGCTGAGAAAACCCTAAGGAGCACAGTTCTACTCTGTAATGCATGGGTCACCATGAGTTGGGATCAACTTGGTGGCAATGGGTTAGAGGCAATCTGGACAAAAAGGAGACTTCCTTGAGACTATTTTTGCAGAGCAAGCTAGCAGCTTACTAAGAATACGAGTACAGTTGCAGTGGGATAACAGGGAGCTTGAGAGTGCCGAAGGAAGTTATGCCCCTGTCTCCTGCACTGGTCAACTCTCCAGGCAGAGAATACCTCTTTCTGTCTAGATGGAACCATGTGACCCACTGCAGGCTTCCTCCCTTAAGCCATGCTGTTACAGGCTGCCCTGACTTCTGAACCAGGTGAAACCTGCCTCCACAGCCTCCACTGTCCTTGTCCAGAGGCTCCAGCAATCCTTCTAAGCTGGCTCCCAGGAAGGCAATTAATTTCCTGCTGATTCAGCTTCTCCCCTGGCTCTGAGTGACAAGACTTCTCAGTGTGGCTTCCTTCGACTGGCTTAGTCATGATCTTTTCCTCCATTCACATTTCCACTGCTGCCAAGCTGCCCATTTCCTCATTTATGATTGACAACAAGCCTTTTTTTTTTTATGTCCTTCATGTTGTATTGTCCGGTTTTCAACTGCACAAACTTCGTGGGTATGTAATACCTGTTTAGTGTTTATTAGGCCACTATACAAGTTTCACACACATTTTTTTTTTCCAGCTGCTCTTGAGGCAATTCCAATTCATGGTGACCCTGTGTGTTGCAGGTAGAACTTTGGTCCGTAGGGTTTTCAAGGCTGTGACCCTTAGAAGTAGATACCAGGTCTTTCTTCTGAGGTACCTCTGGGTGGATTTGAACTGCCGACCTTTCAGTTAGTAGCCATCAGCTTAACGATTTGTACTGCTCAGGGACTCCTTTCACACACATTAGCTCATTTAATTCTTCCTATGACCCTGAGGTCATAGGGTCGCTATGAATCGAAATCAACTCAACGGCACTGGGTTTGGTTTTTTGGTTTTTATGACCCTGAGATGTAGGTATTGTTACTCCTCCTGTTTAGAAGAAAGATTAAGAAACCAAATCTTAGAAAGATCAATATGTGGGAAGGGTCTTCAACTCCAAATGCTCTTGCCGTTGACCCAAGATTGAAGAATTACTACAAATATTCTGCAAACTAACTCACAAATTTAATAGGATTTAAAAAGAGTGTGTAAAACTGCCCAACCGATTCATCTGCTGCAATTGCCTTTATTTTTCTTTTTGTTAGAGATTTGGTTCTAAGAACTTGGGCATCTTCTTTAGGAAGCTCTTGTTGTTAGGTGCTACTGAGTCGATTCCGACCCATAGCAACCCTAGGTACAAAAGACAAAAACACTGCCTGGTCCTGCGCCATCCTCACAATCATTGCTATGCTCGAGCCCATCATTGCGGCCTCTGTGCTAATCCATCTCATTGAGGGTCTTCCTGTTTTTCAATGACCCTCTACTTCACTGAGCACCATGTCCTTCTCCAGGGATTCGTCCCTCCTGATAACATGTCCAAAGTACATGAGACAAGGTCTCACCGTCCTCACTTCTAAGGCACATTCCAGCTGCACTTCTGCTATAGGAAGCAGTGGAGTCTAAATTTTGAAAAACAGTGTCTCAACTAATTTATCCCTTTCGAGAGGCCATTTAGTCATATATTTTCTTAAGCATGGGTAGGCTAGAGGACTTTGCAAAAGTAATAGAGTACAATTATTAACATATACATTAATTCTCTGTGTCTGCATCATATTTATTTCCTGACAAAGCCTTTTTCCCCCAGTGTCAGCACCATTTTTATGACAGAGCTTTAGGAAAGAATGCTTCTCTTCTCTGACTCATACGTCACTAACAAAGTGACTAGCGAAGATCCAATTCTCAATTACAAGCACAAAATAGCCCTACATCTTAGCATATGTCAAGCCTACCTATTTCAACAACTATTCTCCAGCATCGATGCATTGCAGCAGGACAGGCCAAGGCATTAGGAGACTTTGCGAATCCCCCAACATTGTATCAGTAGGTTGTATTTCTCTCTTAAGATCTTCAACTTGGGACATACATCGTAAGATCAATAGGGGCCACTTTTAAACCAGATTTTTTTTAAGATGTGAAACTTTGAAATTAGCAGCTTACATTCAAGGTGGGGAGATGTTAGCAAGCCCAGCCGAGAAAATGCCCATCATTTGATCAGGGCGGGTTTCCTGCGACAGCAACCCTAGTGAATGTCCAACAGTATAGCATATCCTAAAAGCCACGCAATCACTGTCTTCATGCTCTGTGTTGTAACCATTCCACCATCACTGCCGTCGAGTCAATTCCAACTCACAGAGGCTCCATGTGACAGGATAGAACTGCCCCAAAGCGTTTCTAGGATGCAACCTTTATGGAAGTAGACGGCCAGGTCTTTTCTCCCATGGAGTGGCTGGGTGAGATAGAACAGCCAACCTCTTGGCTAGCAGCTGAGCACTTAACTGTTTCGCCACCAGGGCTCCTTTCTGTGATCTTAAACTGCCTAATTTCCTTAGGCCGCGTCTTGCCCTCCACACCAACAACAACAACAAAAAAAAATGAACAAGGTAGGATGCTCTCCAAAATGCTGCCAGTTTTAATAAGTAAAGATGCTATGAATATATCAGTAATGGACATCCTGGGATTACTAAGAAAATATACCATCAACATCACTGAGAAAAACTTCACAAATCATTAAATGAGAACAAAACATGTAACCTTTATAGTCATCTGGCTAGCCTTTCTCTTTATTTCTAAAGGGAATTAACTGAGATCACAAAACTATCCTATTTGGAAAAGATTAACCCTTTAACCTATGAAATTGGAATGTTGTTGTGTGCCATTGAGTCAATTCCAACTCACGGCGACCCTGTAGGACAGAGTAGAACTACCCTATAGGGCTTCCTAGGCTGAAATCTTTATGGGAGCAGATCACCAGGTCTTTTCTGCCACAGAGCCAGTGGTGTGTTCAAACCACCATTTTGGTTAGCAGCTGAGCACTTAACCATTGAGATGCCAGGGTTCCTTTGAAATAAGAATAGATGATCTATAATAAAAATAATGCTCAGCATTTGTCACGTGCCTCCTCTGTGCTAGGCACTTGGCATACTCAGGTCATGTGATCCTCAAACAACCCTGCAAATATGCCTTGGTATTTCCTTGTTCTCTATGCACTAATCACTATGGCTTTCTAGCAGTCCTTCAGCTACACCAAGCTCATACCCACCTCTCCTGGCTCATCATGTGTCTGGCTTCTTCTCATCAGTTGGGTCTCAGCCCAAATGCCACATGTCTTCTGAGGACTTTTCCCTGGTCCTCCTGGCTAACGTACCAACTCTGCATCTACCTCCAGTTACTGCCTATCTCATTGCCCTGTATTCTCCATACCGTTTACCACAGTGTGAAATTACTTTGTTTCCATGTGTATTTTTCTTTCTTCCTACTCCCCGAGCCCACTAAATTATAAGCTCCATGAAGGCAGGTATTTGGCCTGCTTACAACTGTACCCCAGCATGTAGAACTGTGCCTGCTCAGTCAATGCCTGCTGAATGAAAAAAGTCACCCCACTTTACATATACCAAAACTCAGGCCCAGAAATGTTCACCAACTTGCCCAAGGCCATATGGTAAGCTGGTAGAGCTAGGATTCAAGACCGAGACTGCCTAGCCCCAACATCAGCTTTGTTCCAGTGTTTCTCAAATTCATTTTAGTTTTTATGTTCATCTAAAATAGAAAATTAAGCATGTTATGCATGATATGGAAGCCCTGGTGGGACAGTGGTTAGGCCCTCTCGCTACTAACCAAGAGGTTGGTGGTTCGAACCCACCAGCTGCTCCTCAGGAGAAAGATGTGGCAGTCTGCTTCTATAAAGATTTACAGCCTTAGAAGCCCTATAGGGCAGCTCTACTCTGTCCTATAAAGTTGCTATGAGTCAGAATCAACTCAACAGCAACAGGTTTGGTTTTTTCGGTTTGGGGAATGATAAAGAATATTACCTTATCACCTTATTAATGAATGTTTGTTGTCATTGTTGTTGTTAGTTGTCATTGAGGCAATTCTGAGTCATGGCAACCCCATGTGTGTAGAGTAGAACTGATCCATAGGATTTTACTGCCTCACGACTTCAAAGCCTGCATTTGAATTTGGATTTTCCATTAACACTGTCTAAGCAAATACATACCCATTGCCACCAAGTCGATTCTCATGGCTACCCTATGTATTACAGAATAGAACTGCTCTATAGCAAACACATAAAGGAAGCTTTCCCTAAGGGAAGGTTAAACCATGGTATGACGTGCTGTAGGAAACTAAAGTGTTACAATAGTTCACACAGAGAAAAAGGAGAGAATTGAATCATTGCATGACTCATGATGATTTACACATACCAAACTCAAAGGAACCTGCATCATGGCATCTACCACTGTGATACAGCCAGCAGCATTGTCCAAAATGGCCCTAAGACTCCAGACTTTCTGGAGCCCTGGAGGCTGGAGGAACCCTAAACTATTGCCCTGGGATAATCTTTAACTCTTAAACCAAAAGTGTCCCCTGAAGTCTTCTTAAAACCAAACAATAGTATAATTAACTAGTGAAAAATGTCTCTCTTGAGCATTACGCTCTTTTAAGAAATATCTATATGGGATCAAAGTGACAAAAGCAACTGGAAAGATTAGATAGGAACCTTGGGGGCAGCGACTTTATGTGAATGGGGGAGGAACAACCCAGAAAAGGAGAGTGAGAATGGTTGCACAACTCGAAGAAAGTAATCAGCGTCACTGAACTGTACATGTAGAAGCTGTTGAACTGGTGTATGTTTTGGTATGTATATTCTCAACAACAACAACAAAATTTTAAAAAATAATAAAATTAAAATGATCCTACAAGCCCACGCTGCGTCACCTGAGTTACAAGCCAGCTGGAGCTGAATCAAATCCAGTTTGGTGGCCACCTTCCCCTCACAAAATGGTTGGTTCCCAAACCCAACTGCACATGGGCCCCCAACATCCCCAGGTAAGTGGCTTCCCAAACAAATCTTTTAAAACTGGAATCCAAATCCACATATCCTAAATGTTTACGGAGTCAATTTGTCTCACCTCTAGCATGCCACTTTCTTGTGTTTCTACTATAAAAAAAAGTAAATTAATCAGGAGGCTAAGAACCTTCACTGAAACATACACCTGTGGCGTGAACAGCAGAGTTTGATAGCCCCAACACACCTCCCTCCACAGACACCCACACACCTCCTCTTGTTGCTGACCCTTGCCTTGTAAGTTTCCCCAATAAAGCCTACCCCTAATCATTCTGAGTATTGTTCTTAGCTGGCATCAGGTCGACTCCCGACTCATGGCAACGCCATGTACAACAGAACAAAAAGCTGCTCAGTCCTGCACCATTCCCATGATCAGTTGCAGAAGGAAGTACCATCAAAACCAGCTCAGTGTCATAGCAGCACACAAGCTTCTGCTGACAGACAAGTGGTGGCTGCATCTGAGGTACACTGGCCAGGAATCAAACAGGGTCTCCCACACAAAAGGTGAGAATATTACCACTGAGCCACCAGCGCCCCATTCATTCTGTGAAACCTCGTGAAATTTTTTGGGGGCTCTACTACAAGATTGTTAGTGATCATGAAGGGACACATCTTGTATGTCAAGCAATGACCAAGAAGAAATTTACCTTGCCCAAGTACCTTATTCACATGATTAAAGGTGACTTTTATTATGAACCAAGAATAAATAAATGCTTTTTTTTTTATAGAGATTTGACTCCTATTGTTTTTACGGTTTGTATATGTTCAGCGTATGAATTTGTTTTGGATTTTCGTTACATAGGAGCTATAAGGATGAAGTGTTTCTATCTTGTTCTCCATTAATATTTAAATCAATACCTGGGATTGGAAGGCATTGTTTTGTTTGTGAGTTCTAGGCTCTGCTCAAGCCCAGGTCAGTAAATCCAATACTTGGGTAAGAGCATTTTATTTTTCCACAAAAAGAACTCTCTAAGAGAGAACATCTTAGTAAAAACCTGTTCAGCCATAGTGGCTAATTACCGGAGCAGCTCTCTGAACATTCGGTGTGAGGACTCTTCTGTGAGGAGGATGTTACTATTACTTAGCCCTCAGGATTAGAAAACAGACTTTCTCCCTCTGCAGGCAGGAGTTGTATGAGTCATTTGTGTCCGCTTGGTTCTCAGGGACTGGTACAAAACTTTTCTTAACCCCAAAGTTCTTGAGCAAACTCTGCCCTTGTCAACGCTGAAGTTTCGCCTGGTCTATGGGAAAGGAGCAGGTGTATGACAATACTACATCATCCCTTGGGAACTGACATACTCCCTTGAGTTTTCTTACAGAATCAGTCAGCCCCAGGCCCACTCTGTGACATCAAGAGTGGGTTCTGCTAAGGAACTCAGGACAGTGAGCATTATATCAGACACCTGAGCCAACTCAACAAGTACAAGACTGGGGGATGGAGTTGCTGGAAGCTCTCAGTTTTCTCTTCATAACTGGGGTTTGGGCATCAAATGCACAATTCCTGGCCCATTTCCACTTCTCCCTTGGGCTTTGGCCTTCAGGGAGCTCTTGACAAGCAGGAGTCACTTGAAAATGAGGTCATGATGACTGCGTCTCCAGCAGGGCTTCCAATAGGTTGCTTCAGGTTCCAAAGCCCTGCTGAGAATTTGCATTTCTAACCAGTTCCCAGGCGATGCTAATGCTGCTGGTTAGGGACCAATTCTGAGAACCATTAGTACAGTAGTGGTTCTCAAAATTTACTATACCTAAGAATCACCGGGGGATCTTGTTAAAACGTGGATTCTGATTCAGTATATCTGGATGGAAATGAACCAGACCTAACTGGTCCAAAGCCCTGGTCTCCAGTCAAGTGAAATTGCTTCTTCTCTCACTTGTTTTCCCATAAACCACTTGAGTTTTTAAGTTTTCCAACAATTCATTTGCTACTGAAGTTCTAGATATACTTTTATTTCTGTAATTTAATGAACTGGTTTATAACAATGTTCTGAAGATATCAGATCTCACTATTGATCCTGCCTTGGCATGCCGTCTCCTACCCTGCCTCCTAAATATCTATCTGTCCTTCCAGAGAAATAGCTTATTAAGTCAGAGTTCCGGGAAAGGACAGTATTTAACCCCACTATTGTTTTTATTGTTTGTAACTTGAAACAAATACAGTAATTGGCTTGTATATAGAGAACAAGCAGCCAACAATATTAATATGTAATAGCTTTAATGCCACTAGTATTCCAAGTGCTCTCTTAATATGCTGATTATTGTTCTATTAAAATATCCAAATATTTATAAACTATGCTAATGTTTGCATGTGTTTTAAATCAAGCATCTGTTTTGCACTCTTTTAGGAAAGGTTTGTATAATTGATTTCCTGCTTTGTATTCAATTAGACTAAACAGACCAGTGTAAAGCTCACAGGAACTGTTCAGGCACCTTAGAAGCAAAGATGGGGAGACTACCTCTTGCATACTTTGGAATGTTCTCAGAAGGGATCAGTCCCTGGAGAAGGACATCATGCTTGATAAAGTAGAGGGTCAGCCAAAGAGAGGAAGACTGTCAACGAGATGGATTGACACAGTGGCTGCAACGATGGGCTCAAGCATGGCAACAATTGTGATGATGGCACAGGACTGGGCATGTTTCTTTCTTTTGTGCATAGGATCACCTTGAGTCAAAACCGACTTGATGGCACCTAACAAAAAAAACAATCTGTCCTCTAAATTCAAAGTAATCTCAGTCAAAAAGAAAATTGGAAAAATTACTTTTAAGGTTAAACTAGAAGAGTTAACATGTGAAAAAGGCTACTTATTTCTTCAAAAGGAATGTAATGTGGAGAGTTTTAACTTACCAAATAATAAAATACATTACAAAGTAATTGAAAAACAGGTTGATGGGTGTGGGGGGGAGGGGACAGAGTTCAAGATATACAATGAACTTCATTGTATGATAAAAGTGGTGTTTCGGTCCCCGAAACTTCTGTTGGCCCAGGACAGGAACTATTCCCGAAGACAACTCATCAGACATGGAAGGGACTGGACAGTGGGTTGGAGAGAGATGCTGATGAAGAGTGAGCTACTTGTATCAGGTGGACACTTGAGACTGTGTTGGCGTCTCCTGTCTGGAGGGGAGACAGGAGGGTAGAGAGGGTTAGAAACTGGCAAAATTGTCACGAAAGGAGAGACTGGAAGGAGGGAGCGGGCTGACTTATTAGGGGGAGAGTAGGTAGGAGTATGGAGTAAGGTGTATATAAGCTTATATGTGACAGACTGACTTGATTTGTAAAAGCTCACTTGAAGCTCAATAAAAATTAATGAAAAAAAAAAGTGGTGTTTCGAATCCATTGATATTTGTTTGGTGTGCTGCAGTAAAACTAGTTTCCTTATATGGCCTTTTGCCTTGGTTCTTTGGAAAAACAGTTTGACAGATTTTCCCCATAAGCCCTTTGCCCTAGTTTTCTACCCCAGAGGATTTGTTACTTTTGTCCAAGTTGATTGACATTTCCTGAGTAAGCCGTAAAGAATTTGTGGTTTGATACTTTTTGTCTGGTCCTGGGCTGCAACCTGCCCTGTGATTGGTATGCACCTTGCTGAGACTGGTCAATAGACTATGCAAATGAAATGTCTGTGGCCTACCAAGAGGCGATTGGTCAGTTCGTGGCCCTGGTGGGAGGTTCATGCCTTGAAACTGAGGCGGAGTTTGTATATATGTACAGCCAACCCCACAGAGCCTTCTCACACAAAAAGAAGCAAGAGGAGAAGCAGAAGGAAGAAAGAAGTGAGAGAGAGAGAAGGCAAGGAACCTCTTAAAAGAGCTGTAACATAAGTCAAGGGCTGTAACACTGAAGGCAGCATGAGGTCTGGAAGGGGCCCAGCTGTAGGGCCCGTGGCAACAGGCCCAGAGGGTGCCCTGTGGTAGAATCTGTGGTGGCAGGATTCAGAGAGAACAAAGGCCCCTTAGAGTGGATGCTTATGAGGGCAGGGAGAGGTGAGAATAGAAAGATGGGATGGGTGTTGGTGGTTGTATTAGTTTCTTATTGTTGCTGTAACAAGTTACCACAAATTCACGGTTTAAAACAATTTTATGGTCTGGGACTCTTCCGGCAAGTGCAGTGAAACCTGTGAGAGCCAGAACTTGACTGGACTGTGTTGTTTTTTCTGGGTCTCACAAGTTTTCCACTTTTGATAGGGTGCAATCTTACCACTTTTCTATTGCTCAATTTAGTGAAAAACATTTGATTTTTTCTTCTCTGACAGGTTTCTGCCTTACACAGTTTCCTGCTCTCACAAGTTTTACTGTAGTTGAACCCAAAACCCAGTGCCATCCAGTCGATTCCGACTCATAGCGACCCTGTAGGATAGAGGAGAACTGCCCCATAGAGTTTCCAAGGAGCACCTGGCAGATTTGAGCTGCCGACCTTTTGGTTTGCAGCCGTAGCACTTAACCACTATGCCACCAGGGTTTCCTATAGTTGAACACTTAACCGTTTATGCCACTCAGGGCTTCCTTCTGTAAAAAGACCCTAAAGGACAGAGTAGAACTTCCCCAGAGGGTTTCTAAGAAGCACCTGGTGCATTCGAACTGCCCACCGTTTGGTTAGCAGGCGAACTCTTTAACCACTATGCCACCACGGCCCCTCTGGAAAAAGTACCAAATAATATTCATGAATTGCTTATTATGCAGCACAAAGAGAATATATATAAGGGTTTTGCGCTGCATGAATATATGTGTACATATATAATATGTATTAGTAAATATATCAGGTTAACTTAGAAGTTGTATTCAACAGTGGTGCTGACCGTACCTTGTATTACTCTTACTGCGTATTCATAGTTTAGTGCTCAAGACATGGTCATCTACTAACAACTTAAAGAATTTGTAGGGAATAATTTATAATACTTATGTCCTAACACAGGGCAATGCCAGGGTATAGGATTGTAATATCGTATCAGGAGCCCTGGTGGCACAGTAGTTAAAGTGATTGCTAACTGACAGGTGGGAAGCGGTGGAAACCACGGTGGAAACCACCAGAGAAGATGTGGCTGTCTGCTTCCGTAGAGATTTACAGCCTTGGAAACCCTATGGGGTCACTGTAAATCAGAATCGACTGGATGGCAGTGGATAGGCAGGGTACTGTATCAAAAGTTTTGGTGCACCTTATTTGACCTATAACGTATCCAGTTTGTGCAAACCGAGTTCTGGGAATCTTCAGACCCTTTCACGAGATCCTGCCAAATAAAGCATCGTTCTTCTCTGTTTCTCTGTGAACTGAGCAGAAACAGGAATAATTAGTTGAAACATTTTCAATACACTTCCAGCAGGGGGCTCTCTTACCACTAGAAGACTAGATGGAAAAAATTTTTTTGAGAAATAACCGCCTCAGTTGTTCATTGGGGTTTTAGTTGTTCATTCATTTATCTCCTCACCAACATATTATCAAGCTCCTACTAAATACCAGGCTCTGGGTTACTTTCCATGGATCCCACAGAACAGAATTTGTTCTCATGGATCTTAGAATCTGGCGTCTAATTTTGTAGCCACCTCCACCAGCCCTGGTGGCGCAGTGGTTAAGAGCTCGGCTGCTAACCAAAAGGTCAGCAGTACAAATCTTCCAGCTGCTCCACAGAAAACCTATGAGGCAGTTCTACTGTATCCTATAGGGTCGCTATGAGACACTGACACATGGGGCTGCCATGAGTTGGAATCAACTCAACGGCATCGAGTTTCCACTAGAAACAGTCATTGTTTCCTAAGTAAAAGCTGTTATCACCAGGACATAAAGTGCGGGAGAGGGTGATTCTGGATGCTGGAAAGTCAGAACCTTGGAAAGGCTTTGAGTGAGCACCCATTAAAGTCAGCTTTGTTCTCCTCTGTGTTCGGAGAAATGTATCCTCTTCTGCAACTGGGAGATAAATTGCTTCCGCTCCTTGATTAAAAAAAAATACAAACCAACCCGTTGCTCTCAAGCTGATTCCAACTCATGGCAGCCCCATGTGTCAGTGTCTCATAAAATGCAACCAATGCTGTATCCTGAGAGGAAATGACTGCTCTAGAGGTCTGCGCGTCCTGTGACAGTTTCAAATTTCTAGCCTTAGAATCTATGACTCTGCGAGAGATGAGGGAATGAGAAACAATGTTCAAGATGCAGAGGCCAGAGACGGCATCTTGTACAGGAGTGGTCAAACAAGGACTCATTCGAGAAAAATCAAGATATTTTCAGACCACATATTTGTTTCCCTGAATATGTGGTCTGAAATGAAAATGATGTCGTTGAGTCTTATGGGGAAAAAGAACATTCTCACAACTTGGATTGTCCACTTGAGTGAATAAAAAAAAAAATTAATGAGAAGTTTGGCACTGTTTGATGACCCACTAAAATGGTTACATCTGGACATACTTGAGGAGTAAAATTGGTGAGAGCTTTTAGCCTTTATTCTCATCGTTGGCTCTCAGGTCGGATGTAGCCCAAGGGCTGCAGAATGCACACTTTTGGTCCAGTGTCCAATCATCTCATTTCACAGGTTAGGAACGTAGAACTCAGACAGGTTGCAGGACTAGTCCATGCCACACAGTGAGTTCTCAAGGCATCTTTTTTATTCAGGCTCAGTTCTTGAAGACAGTGAAATTGAAATATCTCATGGTTAAAATCATTGAAAGCAAAAATCCTCACAACTAGACCAATAAGCAATATCATGATAAATGGAGAAAAGATTGAAGTCAAAGATTTCATTTTACTTAGATCTACGATCAACACCCATGGAAGCAGCAGTGAAGAAATCAAACGATGTACTGCATTGGGCAAATCTGCTGCAAAACACCTCTTTAAAGTGTAATATCCTAAAAAAATGAAAGCCAGAGATGTCACTTTGAGGACTAAGGTGCACCTGACCCAAGCCATGATATTCTCAATAGCTTCACCTGCATGCAAAAGCTGGACAATGAATAAAGAAGATCGAAGAATTGATGCCTTTGAATTATGATGTTGGTGAAGAATAGTGAATATACCATGGTCTGTCAAAAGAACAAACAAACCTGTGTTGGAAGAAGTACAGCCAGAATGCTCCTTAGAAGCGAGGATGGTGAGACTTTGTCTCACAGACTTTGGACATATTATAGGAGGGACCAGTCCCTGGAGAAGGACATCATACTTGGTAAGGTAGAGGGTCAGCAAAAAAAGTGAGGCCCTCAATGAGGTGGATTGGCACAGTGGCTGCAACAATGGGCTCAAACGTAGCAATGATTATGAGGATGGCGCAGGACCCGGCAGTGTTTCCTTCTGTTGTACATAGGGTCTCTGTGGGTCAGGATCAACCAGACTGCACCTAACAACGTAGTTAAAATGACTGTTAGGAAGTAGCCAATCCCACATCTTGCCCATTTTGAAAGCCTCTTAAGTAAACCAGAAAAAAAAAAAACCTCATAGCTGCCATCAAATTGATTCTCACACATTGTGACCCCATGTATTTCAGAGTCAAACTAAGCTCTATAGGGCTTTCTTGGATGTGATCTTAACTAAGCTCTATAGGGCTTTCTTGGATGTGATCTTTACAGAAGCCCATCACCAGGCCTTTCGTTTGTGGTGCCTCTGGATGGGTTCAAAGCCAAACTTTTGCAATTAGTAGCCAACGGCAAACTATGTGTGCCACCCCCTGGCTTTATGTCACTTCAGTAGCACACCTGAAAGGACATCATCTAAATAGTGACAGAGAGCTGCCTTCCTCCCCTCACAGGAGCCCACGCCATCACAAGGAAGTCCTTGGTGTTCCAAGTCTTATACCCAGCCCAAATATAACTTCTCATTGTTTCTAGCTTGGATCTCTGGATCTATATGAAGAGCTGCACTGAAGTTACTTAGAAACAATTATCATAAACCCCAGTGCTTTTTCCCGAGCTAAACACCCTCATGTTGCAGCCATTTTCCAAATGCCATAGGGTTTTTTGTTTTTTTAAACACCCTCATCTGCATCCCGTCCAGATCTTAGAATGTGATTTCATGTGTGAAGTTATTACACATAAAGCTAGCACACATTGAGTACTGTGACATGTACAAAGATACAAAGTATTTCCATTTCCCAGAAAATGTATTTGACCTAAGTCAAAAAAACCAAACTCGTTGTCATTGAGTCAATTTTGGCTCATGGCAACCCCGTGTGTTACAGAACTGCTCCATTGGATTTTCTTGGCTGTAATCTTTACAGAAGCAGATCTCTAGGCCTTTCTTCCATGACGCTGCTGGGTGGGTTCAAACCACCAACCTTTAGGTTAGCAGCAAATTGCAAACAGCCTGCAATATGGATGAGAAGATAAAGAGTACTCCAGCCCTGAGCAGCTCTCAGAAAAAACGTCTTTCATGCCATTTTAATCTTTAGAAGTTTGTTTTTTATTTGTTTTTTAGTTCTCCTAAAGAATGAGCATATTTAGAAGATACAAACCTAAAAAAAAGCCAAGACATTTCAACCATATCGACATTGTTAATTGTTGTTGAGTCGATTTGACTCACAGAGACCCTGTGTACAACTGAACGAAACACTGCCCGATCTTTCACCATCCTCACAGTCACTATGTTTGAGCCCACTGTTACAGCCACTGCCAACCCATCTCATCAAAGGTCTTCCTCTTTTTCCCTGATCCTTTACCCTCTACCTAGTGCTCGTTTTAGCTAATTAGCCATGATGAAAACTAAGCCATTGTCCTGGATCCTGCTGCAACACCTCATGACACTTAAGCAGCTCAGCTGTCGCTCAAAATAGCTTCAGATGGGAGATCAGAAAGTCAACATTGACAGACCAGATTCTCAGAATTCAGTGCTAGCCCTCATAGGAAAATTTCAGAAGCTTAGAGCAGTCATAGTCACTGAGTCAAAAATAAGTTGATGATGAGCACAACAAGACGAAATTTTTGAATTAATATCCTCATAAAATACAGGAGTCCCAATTTACCAAGATAATGTCTTCACGCATGAACTATTGGTATACTGAATGCACACAGAATTTTCCTTCTATGGAAGCATTTTAGCCCCCAAACGTGGGACATTCAGATAATAGCTAAAAACAATAATAACCAGTTGTCTTTGTGTCAACACCAGCTCTTGGCAACCCCACGTGTATCAGAGCAGAGCTGTACTCCATGGAGTTTTCAGTGGCTGATTTTTTGGAAGTAGATCACTCAACCTTTCTTCCGAGGTGCCTCTGGGTGGACTCAAACCTTCAACCTTTTGGTTACAGCCAAGAATGTTAACTGTTCGCACCACCCACACCTAACATTCCTTATGCAGCTTGTTGGATACCTTACATAAACTCTTTCGTTTCACCCCCGTAACAAGTCTTTTCCTACAGATACTTTATTAGTCCACATTCTGCAGATGAGAAAATGGTTTTGAATGAATGAAGTCACTTGTCTAAGGCCACTTAGCTAGGAGGTAACAGAACTGGGACTGATCTTATGTTTGACCCCAGATTTTACACCCGTTTAAGTGCCGCACTTCAGAGATTATGGCTGTCACTAAGGAAGAGAGGATCCGAGTTACGGATCTGCCTTCTACCCAGAAAGAGTAAAAAGTACCTGGGCTGGGAAAGACACCTATTTCCACTTTTGACAATTCCCTTAAACACCAAACCAAATTGCTATACTCACTTCCTAAACACTTTTTTTTTTAAATCCTAGAATCTTAAATTCAATGTTGACGGCCATACCTATTGGCTTTCTGGTACAGAGGCAATTTCACGTAATGACGATTGCACAGAGCAGGAAGCCAGAAAACTGGGTCTAATTCCAGCCTCGCCATCTGCTATCCTGGGTAAGTTATTTCCTGGAATTCCATTCCCTCCACTCTAGGATGAAAACAGTAATGTCATAACTTCTAGAGTTATTATGGAGTCCCTGGGGGGTGCAAACAGTTAACATGCTTGACTGCTGAACCAGAGGTGCCTCGGAAAAAAGGCCTGGCAATCAACCTCCAAAATATCACCCATAGAAAACTGGTCTTGGTTCGAGTTATCATAAGGACTAAGTAAGAATAATACACGTAAAACATATCTTGCAAAGTCCTATGTAAACATTTTAATTATTATTATGCTTTCTGTTTATATGATTTTGTGCTTTATTTGTAAGCTACAGCCATCTGGAATATTTTTATATTTCCACCTTTATTATGGCTCGCAATAACAAGATGTCACTAGAGAGAAGGAATTTTCAAATGTGAGTTTTCAGAATTTGCCAAACATACACTAAAATCCTAAAACCCTATTGTTCCTAGTGTTTTATTTTGCTTGTTCTAACACGTACAGAGAATGAAGGATTTAGCTCAGAATGATTTCTGATCAACTTTTCTTAACACAAAGCACCAAACTTTTACAATTAGTATGGGATCTAGTAATAAGCATGGAGATATGTCATTGCTTTTTGGAAATATTTATTTTCAATTTAAGTTTCAGAGTGATGTGGAGGACTAAATTATATCATTTTAAATGGCCTTTAGTCAGGTAAAACCCTCATTATCTGTAATAGATTAGGAGATGGAAGTATAGTCATAGAGAAAGGAGAATGAATTTTTAAAAGCATTAGACCGTAACCGCTATCATTATCCCATAAACGACAATGAAGACCGCAGTCGTCTATTATGGAAGAACTATTATCAATCACATTGCATTCTATTTCTGTATACAGTTAGATGAGGCACTCTGATAATATAACATTTTTTTAAATGTAGATTTTAATCCGAGGTTTTCTTTTTTTAACCCAGAAATGTGTATGTGTTCATTTTGATGCTAACTTGTACTTGAATTTCTTTCATCCTGTATCTTCTTTTCTCCACGCCTGGAAAAATAACTTCATGTTCAGGAGATGCTGGTCCATTTGCACCTCCAAGGCTCTCTACAGCTCTGTATGTCCACCCCACATGTGCAGCAACCCCACACCCATCTCCTCTGCCACTATGTTAGTTATACTTCTTAAGTTCCACTAAGTCAATTCTGACTCATAGTGACCCTATGTGACAGAGGAGAACTGCCCCATAGGGTTTCCAAGGAGCAGCTGGTTGATTTAAACTGCCAACCTTTTCATTAGCAGCCAAGCTTTTAATCACTGAGTCACCAGGGCTCTAGAAAACCCTATGGGGCAGTTCTACTCTGTCACATGGAGTTCCCATGAGTTGAAATCACTCAAGGGCACCTAACAAAAAGAACAGTCTGTATACAACAATGTTCTCTAAATTCAAAACAAAAAAACAAGCATACATTCATATATCGCTCTTGTAATATGGAAATAAAAGAACATAGTTCCGGTTAAAATTGTCACAACCCCTCTTAAGATCATTCCTTTTTGTTGTATTTTGAACCAGACGTCAAAATCCTTTCTTTCTGAAGAATATATAGATCTGTTTGCAGGTGTCACCTTGGCCCATCTCCATGCAAGATGAGATAACTGTCTAGTTAAGCATTAAGGGTCTTGGTTAGTTAAGGTCCTTAGTTGCGGTGCAGAGAATTTCTATATTATAGCCCTTCTAGCCGTGGTCTTGTAACTCCCACAAAACGATCAGGTAAGACTATGCAAATAAGATGCTGTGGCCAGTGGTATCACTAGGGTTGCTGTCACCCAGTACATTGTAGTTGGGTGACAATGACAGCTCTGACCAGAGTGCATTGGAAGCATCAAAAAGTAAATTAGCATAGGGTTTGTAGGTATAGTGATACATGTAAGCTGGGCTCATGAGAAATATTTTTGTTGTTATAACTAACTACAGGGGTATTTTATAAAAAATAATAAATTTTTGCTGAAACACTGCATAAAAATTTTAGACACATTAATTTTGGTGTCACTCCTCTGACAGTGTCATCCAGTGCAGTACGTGCATCCCAAAGCCTCCTAGTGATGCCACACCTTGTGGCCCACCAACGGAATTGGACAGCCTGCTAATACAAATTAAGTGCATGGAACCCTGGGGGTGGGTGGAACTATGAAAATAAGGTGTATGGAACCCTTGTAAGGGATTGGCCAGTTCTGACATCTGCTAGGTTTAAAGAGAGCCAATACCTGAGGCTGGAGGAGGACCTTACTACCATCAAGAAGAAGAGCCAGGAGCAGAGCACATACTTTGGATCCAGGGTCCCTGCCCTGAAAACCTTCCAGACCCAGAACACTGAGAGAGCTGTAACATTGAATATGGCACGAGACAGTAAGAAGCACTAGCAAGCACTGCACAGTCTAGCAGCTGCAGAACGAGACCAGCGCGAGATGTTGGCTGGGCTTCCAGCCCCCTGATTGAGGCGGCTACAGTGGGCATGCGGATCCACGGAGTGAGAAAGCTGAGGGCCTTCAGGCAGGAGG
Source organism: Elephas maximus indicus (assembly GCF_024166365.1). NCBI lineage: Eukaryota > Metazoa > Chordata > Mammalia > Proboscidea > Elephantidae > Elephas > Elephas maximus. The sequence goes on from NC_064826.1 coordinate 13,932,204, forward strand.
CTTCTCAGCAGAATGGGGTGCCTCCAATCACTTAACAGTGGAGCTAAAGGGTGGCAGAGGCTTGCCTGTAGGTATGGCCAAGAAGAAGCTGTCCTGATCAAAGAGCCATATCATTAGTCGTCCCTGTTACTTCCAAGTTGGTCTTCAACCTGAATTGTAACCTGTAACCTGTGACTTCCCTTATAAACCCCATAATCATGAGTATGGTCTGTGAGTTCTGCATGGCCACTGCAACAAACCCAAAAAGAAGTAAAGAGTGCTGTGTCAGACACGGCTGGTGTAGGAACTGGTAAAAAGGGTTGGAGGGTGGAAGTATGTCTGACCTCCACCTCATAGGAAGCAGCTCTAAGCTGATGATGCTAATGGTGATTGTCCTTCCTGCTCTTGAAGTTAGACGAGAAGGTCTGACGCCATGCCATTTTTACATTAGTTATTCTAGAAAATTAACTCATTTATTAATTCAACCAATATTTGTTGAGCACCTACTATCAGTTATATGTAATGATTAAAAAAAAAAAGTCCTTTGCTGTCAAATAGATTTCAACTTATAGTGACCCTATAGGACAGGGTGGAACTGCCCCATAGGGTTTCCAAAGATTGGCTGGTGAATTCAAATTGCTGACTTGTTGGTTAGCAACAGAGCTCTTAGCCACTGCACTACCAGGGCTATAATTTAGAGCACATAGGCAAGACTCCTGTCCTCATTAAGCTTGCTTTCTAAGGTAAGAGACAGATAATAAATGGGGGTATTATTCAAGTAGGATAGGTTGTTCAGCAATAACATATAACCCCCAAAATCGCAGAGACTTAAAACAGAAAAGGTTTCTTTCTCCTCAGTGCTACCATGAGTTGACAGGGGAATCTGCTTAGGATCACAAGCTCACGGTGGCTATGCTATTGGAAAAAGAGCATCAGAGGAACTCGCAATGGCAATTAAACATTCTGGCCTGGAAGGGACTCTAATATCACTTACACTCACAATTCATTTGCTAGAAATGATCCGAAAGTGGAATGTATGAGTCTAGGAAAATTGGAAATTGTGAAAAATGAAGTGGAATGCTTAAACGTATTGATGTTTCCCAGGCATTAGTGAGCTGAAATGGACCGGTATTGGCCATTTTGAATCAGACAATCATATGGTCTACTATGCCAGGAATGACAACTTGAAGAGGAATGGTGTTGCATTCATTGTCAAAAAGAACATTTCAAGATCTATCCTGAAGTACAATGCTGTCAGTGATAGGATAATATCCATATGTCTACAAGGAAGACCAGTTACTACGACTATTATTCAAATTTACGCACCAACCACTAAGGCCAAAGATGAAGAATTCGAAGACTTTTACCAGCCTCTGCAGTCTGAAATGGATCGAATATGCAATTCAGATGCGTTTGGTAATTACTGGTGACTGGAATGTGAAAGTTGGAAACTATGGCCTTGGTGACAACTCATGCCAGAGATCACATGATAGCATTCTGCAAGACCAACAACTTCTTCAGAGCAAGTACCTTTTTCACCAACATAAACGGTGACTATACACGTGGACCTTGCCAGATGGAATACACAGGAATCAAACTGACAATCTCTATGGAAAGAGACAATGCAAAAACTCAATATCATCAGTCAGACCTAGGCCAGGGGCCAACTGTGGAACAGACCATCAATACTCATGTACAAGTTCAAGTTGAAACTGAAGAAAATTAGAACAAGTCCACGAAAGCCTTAAGAATATCCCACCTGAATTTAGAGACCATCTCAAGAACAGATTTGATGTGTTGAACACTAATGAACAAAGACCAGGTGAGTTGTGAAATGACACCAAGGACATCATCCGTGACGAAAGCAAAAGCTCATTAAAAAAACAGGAAAGAAAGAAAAGACCAAAAGGGATGTCAGAAGAGACTCTGAAATTTGCTCTTGAATACCGAGCAGCTAAAGCAAAAGAAAGAAATGATGAAGAAGAAGAACTGAACAGAAGATTTCAAAGGGTGGCTTGAGAAGACAAAGTAAAGTATTAAAATGACACGTGCAAAGAGCTGGAGATAGACTACCAAAGGGGAAGAACATGCTCGGCATTCCTCAAGCTGAAAGAACTGAAGAAAAAATTCAAGCCTCGAGTTGCAATAGTGAAGGATTCTATGGGGAAAATATTAAATGACACAGGAAGCATCAAAAGAAGATGGAAGGAATACACACAATCATTATACCAAAAAGAACTGGTCGACGTCCAACCATTTCAAGAGGTAGCGTATTATCAGAAACCGATGGTACTGAACGAAGAAATCCAAGCTGCACTGAATGCATTGACAAAAAGCAAGGCTCCAGGAATAGATGGAATATCAATTAAATGTTTCAACAAACAGATGCAGCGCTGGAAGTGCTCACTGGACTATGCCAAGAAATTTGGAAGGCAGCTACCTGGCCAACCAGCTGAAAGAGATCCATATTTATGCCTATTCCCAAGAAAGGTGATCCGACTGAATGCAGAAATTATCGAACAATATCATTAATATCACATTCGAGCAAAACTTTGCTGAAGAGCATTCAAAAGCAGCTACAGCAGTATACTGACAGGGAACTGCCAGAAATTCGTGCTGGGTTCAGAAGAGGACATGGAACCGGGGATATCATTGCTGATGTCAGAGGGATCCCGGCTGAAAGCAGAGAATACCACAAAGATGTTTACTTCTGTTTTATTGACTATGCAAAGGCATTCAACTGTCTGGATAATAACAAGTTATGGATAACATTGCAAAGAATGGGAATTCCAAATGCTTAATTGTGCTTATGAGAAACTTGTACATTGATCAAGAGGCAGTTGTTCAGACAGAACAAGGGAATACTTTGTGGTTTAAAGTCAAGAAAGGTGTGAGTCAGCGTTGTATACTTTCACCATACCTATTCAATCTGTATGCTAAGCAAATAATCCAGAAGCTGGGCTATATGAAGAAGAACGGGGCGTAAGAATTGGAAGAAGAATCACTAGCAAGCTGTATTATGCAGATGACACAACCTTGCTTCTGAAAGTGAAAAGGACTTGAAGCACTTACTGCTGAAGATCAAAGACCACAGCCTTCAGTATGGATTACACCTCAACACAAAGAAAACAAAAATCCTTACAACTGGACTAATAAGCAACATTGTGATAAACAGAGAAAAGGTTAATGTTGTCACGGATTTCATTTTACTTGGATCCACAAGCAACACCCATGGAAGCAGCAGTCAAGAAATCAAAAGACGCATTGCATTGGGCAAATCTGCTGCAAAGGACCTCTTTAAAGTGTTGAAAAGCAAAGATGTCACCTTGAAGACTAAGGTGCACCTGACCCAAGCCATTTTCAATCACATCGTACGCATGTGAACGCTGAACAATGAATAAGGAAGACCGAAGAAAAATTGACTCCTCTGAATTGAGGCGTTGGTGAAGAACATTGAGGATACCATAGACTGTCAAAAGAATGAGCAAATCTGTCTTGGAAGAGGTACAACCAGGAAGTTTCTTAGAAGCAAGGATGGCAAGACTGCGTCTTAAATACTTTGGACAAGTTATCAGGAGGGATCAGTCTCAGAAGAAGTATATCATGCTTGGCAAAGTACAGGGTCAGCAGAAAAGAGGAAGACCCTCAACTAGATGGATTGACCCATTGGCTGCAACAATGGGCTCAAGCATAACAACGATTGTGAGCATGGCACAGGACAGGACATTGTTTCATTCTGTGATACATAGGGTTGCTATGAGTCAGAACCGACTCAAAGGCACCTAACAACAACAACAACTATCACACAGCCCCACCCAAGCCACTGTTGTGTGCTGTCAATTCAGACTCACAGCAATCCCGTGTGACAGGATAGAACTGCCCCCATAGGGTTTCCTAGGCTGTAATCTTTACAAGAGTGGATAGATACCAGGTCTTTTCTTATGAAGAGCAGCTGGTGGGTTTGAAATGCTGACCTTTTGGTTGGCAGCTGAATGTTTAATCATTGTGCCACTAGGGGTCCTTTTCTGCAGCCACTAAAAAACAAACAAACCTGTTGCCATTGAGTTGATTCTGACTCATAGCAACCCTATAGTGACCCTATAGGACAGAGTAGAACTGCCCCACAGGGCTTCCAAAGCTGTAAATCTTTGCTGAAGCAGATTGCCACATCCTTCTCCCAGGGAGCGACTGGTGGATTCAAACCACCAACCTTGGTTAGCAGTTGAGGGTTTAGCCACTGCACCACCAGGGCCCCTTCCCCAACCACCAGGGGTACAGAAAATGCTCAGAAGAGGAAAACATGAGCAAACAACACCAGTGACTACCATAGTCAGCCTTTCTGGTCATCAGAGAGGCCAACTTCTTTGGGTTTACCCTTTTTCCCATATGCAGAATACATGCATATGTTCTTCCTGGGAAAAACCCAAAGATTCTCTCCTATCACAGTACCAAGCTCAAAGTCCGTGACCTCACAGTAGTCCACACCAGTGAATGACAAATGGCAGTCTCTACATGGGGTCTGTATGTGTCTTGTCTTGGTCTAGAGACATATGAGCAAAATAGACAAAATATCCACCCCACCGCCTTCTTCGCATACCCGATACATACATAATACTAGAGTAGGAACAGGATGTCACAATAAACACTCTCATTCGAAAAGGGGAAGAACGGGATTGAGACAGCAATCATTAGCCTGTGGCAATTCTGAAATCCTGTCAGGTAGACAGGGCAAGGGCCCCCCTATACTAGGCTAGGGAATGCCCCTGGATTGCGTCCCAATTCTGATCCATGGGAGGGACCCCACTGCATTGTTCTGTGGTCCTTAGCTTCACCTTCTGGGGGAGAGGGTTCTTTTCCCTTATCCTCCTTTCCCCTCCCTTAAATGAGCATTAGAGAATATACCCTCCCTGGGAGTTGAGCAGCTTCCTCAGGCTGCTTCCTGCCCACAGAAGGTTGAGGCCCAAAGGTCATTTTAAGTCTCTCACAGTTTCCTTTAACCTCGGCTGGTCAAGCTTTTGGAGCCCTGGTGGCGTAGTGATTAAGAACTTAGGCTGCTAACCAGAAGGTTGGAGTTTGAATCCACCAGCTGCTCCTTGGAAACCCTGTGGGCAGTTCTCTGTCCTATAGAGTTGCTATGAGTCAAAACTGGCTTGGCAGCAACAGGGTTGGTTTTGATTTTGTCAATCCTTTGGCACCTCTTAAACATTTAGTCAATTTCTTATACATTTGATTCAAGACAGCTTCGTGTCCCAGCGGTCACATCCCCTGTGCTTTCTGAGACATGACTTTCTCTCTTGCTTCTTTCTTGTACAGTTTACTTGTGGGTATCTTCAGCTTTGATGGGAGACTTCCCCCTCGACACACACACACACACACACACACACACACATATTTTGTCCAGCTGGAAGGATTTACTGGTCACCATTTCAATCCATTTAGAGGTTTAGCCATGGGTATATTGGAGCCCTGGTGGCACAGTGGAAAAGAACTACAGCTGCTAACCAAAAGGTCAGCAGTTCAAATCCACCAGCTGCTCCTTAGAAACCCTCTGAGGCACTTCTACTCTGTTGTATAGGGTCACTATGAGTCAGAATCAACTCGACAGCAGCAGGTTGTTTTTTTATTTTTTTGATATAGATACTGAGGCGCCCTGGTGGCACAGTGGCTAAGCACTCAGCTGCTAACCAAAACATCGACGGTTCGAACCCATCAGCTGCTCCGTGTCACTCTGGGAGAAAGACCTGTAAGTCTGCTTCTGTAAAGATCTACAGCCTCAGAAACACTGTGAGGCAGTTCTACTCTGTCCTATAGGATCGCTATTAGTAGGAATTGACTTGACAACAATGGATTTGGTTGTTTTTGTTTTGTTTTATTTTGGTATATAGACCTTGGGTGGGGCAATTGGTTAACGTTTCCACTGTTAACCAAAAAGTTGATGATTCAACCAGAGACTACATCAGCCTGAGACCAGAAGAACTAGATGGTGCCCGGCTACCACCGATGAGTGCCCTGACAGGAAACACAACAGAGAATCCCTGATGGAGCAGGAGAATAATGGGATGCAGATCTCAAATTCTTGTCAAAAGACCAGACCTAATGGTCTGACCGAGACTAGAAAGACCCCGGAGCTCATGGTCCCCAGACCTTCTGTTATCCCAACACTGGAACCATTCCCAAAGCCAACTCTTCAGACAGGGATTGGACTGGACTATAAGATAGAAAATGATACTTGCAGGGTGTGAGCTTCTTGGCTCAAGTAGACACATGAGACTATGTGGGCAACTCCTGTCTGGGGGTGAGATGAGAAGGCAGAAGGGGACAGGAGCTGGTTGAATGGACACGGGGAATACAGGGTAGAGAGGAGGAGTGTGCTGTCTCATTAGGGGGAGAGTAGCTAGGAGTACATAGCAAGGTGTGTATAACTTTTTGTATGAGAGGCTGACTTGATTTGTAAACTTTCACTTAAAGCACAAATAAAAAAAAAAAAAAAGCTGCTGGTTCAAGTCCATACAGAGGAAGAAAGGCCTGACAATCTACTTCCAAAAAATCAGCCACTGAAAACTCTTTGAAACACCATTCTATTCTAACACACATGGGGTCATTATGAGTCAGACTCAACTCAATGGCAACTGGTAATAGCAGTTATGTCCTTGATTTGATCTTTGCCACAAGGCTGAGTTCTAAGCAAACTTTGTTATGTATCTAGTAGATGTTTACTAGCAGAAGGTGATAACCACTTATATATTCCAACACTGCAAGTCTCCATATTTCTGAAGTCTCTGTAAATCTCTTTCATTCCTGATTGCAAGCTAGTCAATTCTCTTCTAAGCCTATCTTTTCCTGCAGTGTTTAATCACATGCAGCCAATAGTAACCAACACATACCACCAGCCTTCTGTTTTGGATGCTCCAGTAGAGCTACACAGTTATTTGGTAAGTTTTCTGCCTTCCACGCTTTACCACGCTATCTCAGGAGATGGTTTTCCCAAATGTTTACCCTGTGAATGTGAATCACCATCCTCATGGCTTCCAATATCATTTCCTCTACTGTTCACCACCTACCCCTAAGCCAATGCCATCTACTGAAGCTTTTGTTGTAGTAATATCTCCCTTCTGACAACAACTTCTGTTATCAGTCAAGATTGGCAGTATTGCTACACTAATAAGCGCCAAGATCTAACTGGCTTAAAGAAACAAAGGTTTAATTCTTACTCAATCCACATATCCCCATGGGATGGCAAGCACACTCAGTCATTCGAGATTTCCTGTGTAGCCAGGATCTGGAATATTCTGGTTGCTGTGTTGTTATTGTCGTTGTTGTGTGCCGTAGAATTGATTCTGGCTCATAATGACTCTACAGGACAGAGTAGAGCTGCCCCATAGGGTTTTGTAGGCTGTAATCTTTACAGGAGCAGATCTCCAGGTCTTTTCTCCTACAGAACCGCTGATGAGTTCGAACTGCCTACCTTTTGGTTAGCAGCAAAGCACTTAACTGTTGTGCCACCAGGGCTCCTTGCTGGTTGCTGTATCAGAGGGGAAAAAAAAGTGCTCAAACGGGTCTTGAATTGGCAAGCCTGGAGGTGACTCATATTACTTCCACTTGCAGCTACGGGAAAACACACACACCACCACGGAGTTGATTCCAACTCATAGTGACCCGACACGACAGAGTAGAACTGCCCCATAGGGTTTTAGGGTTTTCAAGGCTGTAAATCTTTATGGAAGCAGATATCGCCACATCTTTTTCCCGAGGAGTGTTTGTTGGGTTTGAAATGCCAAACTTTTGCAGCCCAGCACTTTAACCACTGTGCCACCAGGGCTCTCCACTCATAGCTAACAAGTCAAAATTAGTTACATGACACTACTGGGCCACAAGGAAGCCAGGACAAGCCAAACTCTCTTGTGCCCAGAATGGCAGACAAAGGGAAATGACTGTTGCACAGCATGGATACCTACCACAACAGGTAAACAAATAATAAAAATAGTTGTGAAGGCAAAAAAAACAAATCTGATAGGAGTAATTGGGGGGCCTATTTAAAGTGGGTAGGCTGGGAGGCCTCTTTGAAGAGATAACATTTGCATTGAGGTTTCAAAGGTGGGAAGGAGTGAGCAGAGTTAGAGGAAGAACATTCCAGACAGAGAAAACAGCAAGCATAAAGGCCCTGCAGTGGGATGAGCTTGGTTTTTCCTGACACTGACAGAAGACTAGATCTATGCGAGTCCAAGAAGCAATGGGGGTGGCAGGGGAGTGCCATCAGATAGGAGAGCCGGTCAAGGGACAGGTCCCAGAGGGCCCTAAAGGCCACAGCAAATAATTAGAATTTTCTCCTAAATGCAATAGGACATCTTCCAGAGGTTTTAAGACAAGAACTAGATGTTTTTCATTTATGTTTTCTAACAGTTACTCTAATTATGTGGGTAATGACTTGGGGAAAAAAAGGGGTAAGAGTGAAAATGGGGAGACCAGCTGGGTGGCTATTTTAGCAATGCAGACAAGAGATGATGATGGCTTAGACTGGGTGGAAGTGAGGGCCAGTCGTAAAGGTGGCAAGAAGTGAACAAATTTAAGATATTTTGAAGGACTTGCAGTTTGTGCTCGGCAGCTAACCATGGAAGAAAAGGCCTGGTGATGGGCTTCCATTAAGATTACAGGCAAGAAAACCCTACGGAGCACTTCTACTCTGTAACACGTGGGGTCACCATGAGTTGGCATCAACTCAAAGGCAACGAACAACAACTAATAAATTGAATAAAAGAGAAAGATGGGGAAAGGGAGAAGTAATTTATGCCCCCCATGATTTTGTTCTCAGTGACAGGGTGGTCACTGGTGCCATTAACAAAGCCAGTGAAGTCTAGGGGACAACCAGGTCTAGAATCTAGGGCTAGGGGAGAACCAGGTCCTATTTTGGACATGTTAAGATTGAGATGTTCAAATAGATAAGTTAAATATAGGAGTGGTCACACAGGTGAAGTCTGGGTGAGAGATATAAATCAAGAGCCTTTGGCGTGATGTAACCCAAAGATTAGACAGGCGGGAGTGTGAGTTAGAAAGAGATGGTGTCTTAGTCATCTAGTACTGCTGTAACAGAAATACCACAAGTGGATGGCTTTAACAGAAAGAAATTTATTTCTTCACCATAAAGTAGGCTACAAGTCCAGACTGAGGGCGACAGCTCCAGGGGAAGGCTTTCTGTTTCTGCCAGCCTCTCATCAATCTTCCTCCAGACTACGAGCTTCTTCCACACAGGGACCCCAGGCCCAAACAAAGCACTCTGCTCCTGGCATTGCTTTCTCCGTGGTATGAGGTCCCCAACTGTCTGCCTGCTTCCCTTTCATCTCTTGAGAGATAAACGGTGGTACAGGATACAACCCAGGGAAACTGCCTTTACGTTGGATCAGGATTGTGACCTGGGTAAGGGTGTTACAATCCCACCGTAATTCTCTTTAACATAAAATTACAATCACAAAATGGAGGACAACCACACAATACTGGGAATCATGGCCCAGCCAATTTGATACATATTTTTTGGGGGGACACAATTCAATCTATGACAGATGGGAACTCCAGAATTTGCCTAACAAATTCCTCTTTGAGATTTGTTTCAGGGAATGTATCATCATTGGGTACATGAATTTGTGTTTCTAGTTGTCAGGAAGCAAAATTAACAGAATAACAATCTAGGTAGCTGTGAAATCTTTGGGGGGCTTTCTTTTGATTAGAAACATTTCTCTGTTTTAAATGATAGAAAAAAAATATTTATATTCATTGAGTACTATTATTAACCCCACTTTACATATGTGGAAAACCCAAGCACAGAGAAATTAAGTAACTTGCTCCGAATGAACAAAATTAGTACAGGCAAGACTGTATTCCTAAAGCTGTATTCAAAACAAGGTATCTGGCTCCAGAGAGTGTGTTCTTCACCCCTACACTATATTGGAATGGTAGTAAGGAGCCTGGTTTGTTTAACTACCAACTGCCTGATTCTGACTCACAGTGACACCATAGGGTTTCCAAAGCTGTAAATCTCTACAAAGCAGACTGCCACATTTTTCTCCCATGGAGATGCTGGTGGTTTCGACCCTCCGACCTTTTGGATAGCAGTGGATTCCTTTAACCACTGTGCCACCAGAGGTCCTTTTGGTTTGTTTACCAAAAAAAAAAAACCTGTTGTTGCCCAGGAGTGGATTCCGACTCATAGTGACCCTAAAGGACAGAGTAGAACTGCTGCCCTACAGGGTTTCCGAACAGTGCCTGGTGGATTCAACAATCGTAAGGAGTTTTTACTGAATACCTCTATGTCCATGTGTGCATGTCTGAATGATTAGAGTCATAAGGCACAAGTCACCCGGTGGCTGCGCCCCAAGTTATGATAAGCCAAACCCTAGGGAGACTAGAACTAGCCTGACAAAAAAATGGTCCGAATCTTCAAACTACTAAAAACAAACTAACAAAAAATGCTGAAACCACAAATTGGACTGGACGGTTGGGTTTGCTCTGCCCTGTGGCCCTCAAAGTGAATTCCCAGCCCTGGGCATCCTTTGCTGTCAGGACAGCATTAAAATCTTTTCCCCACTACTTGCTATGATTTTCCCCTTCAAGGAACCTTGCACGAAGGATTAACAAAGTTCACAGTGCTGTTCAAAATGCTGAGTGGTTCTCTGAGGGCAGAAATTGGTTTATTCTGTTTCACTGTACCCTCAGTGCTCAGCAGGGTATGGCAGGTAGTAGGTATCCAGGGATGATACTTAATAGTGGAAGGGAGAGAAAAAGGAAGGAAGGAGGCAGAAAGAACGGAGGGAGGAAAGGAAGGAGGGAAGAAGGAGGATGGAGAGAAAAAGCAGAAAGGAAGAAGGGAGAGAGGGAGGGAGTAGGAAGCAGGGAAAGAGGGAGAAAGTGAGGAGGACGAAAGGAGGGAAGAGGAGGAGGAGAAAGGAGGAAAGGAAGGAGAAAAGGAGGGAGGGGGAAAAAGAAGGAAAGAAGGGAGAGAGAAGAAAGGCAGGAGGGAGGGAGAAGGGAGGGGAGAGGGAGGGAGGAGGAAGGAGGGAGGGAAGGAGGAGGTAGGAATAAGGGGGGAAAGAGTAATGAAGGAAGGGAGGGAGGAATTCAAATCACACCCCGGTACACTTTTAGAAAGTGAGCAAGATGCCCCCATGATTGTGTCATGAGTGTTTCTCATTTATGGTGGGACAAAGAAACCCAGGTGGTTCAGTGGCTGGCAGTTCGAATCCACCAGGCAGCTCTATGGGGCAGTTCTACTCTGTCCTACAGGGTCACTGTGAGTTGGAATTGACTCGGCGGCAGTGCTTTTTTTTTTTTTGGTACGGTGGGATAAAAACGCCCTAGGCTATAAACAACATGAACTCTACTGTCTGCAGGAGCCCTGGTGGTACAGTGGTTAAGAGCTCTGCTGCTAATCAAAAAGTCAGCAGTTCGAATCCACTAGCGGCTCCTTGGAAACCCTACGGGTGGCTAAGTTCTACTCTCTCCTACAGGGTCGCTGGGAGTGGGAATGGACTGAAACGATACCGCTTTGGGCTTCGTCCGGATGCCCTGCCCACACTTGCTCGACTACCGCCCACCTAACTACTCAGCCTCCTCCACTGCCCCGCCCCCTCACCAGCTCGCCCGGCCACCGCGCCTGCGCGCAGGGGCGGAAGAGGAAGTTGGGGCGGGTCCTAGCGGGGAGTGAACCGGAAGTGTAAACGCTTCGGCTGCTTCTCGGCCAGGCGGAACCTGCTCTGCTGGGCCCGGTGGCTGCAAAGAACTTTTTTTCTCCCGCCCCAACAGTCGCCGCGGCCAACTGCCTCGCCCGCCCGGCCGCCGAGCCCGCCCCCGCTTCTTTTCCTGTCCGGCTCCGCGCGGCCCTGTCTCCTCTGGCCCGGCAGTACCCGCTTGCCGCCGCCGCCGCCACCGCCTCGTCTCCAGCCGAGCCGCCCGCTGCAGTGATGTGCGACAAGGAGTTCATGTGGGCCCTGAAGAACGGAGACCTGGATGAGGTGAAGGACTATGTGGCCAAGGTGAGCGGGGAGGAGTGGAGCGGGCGAGCGCACGGGGGCGGGCTGGAGATGAGGCTGAGGAAGCGGCGGGGGCGGGGGGAGACGCCGGGACCGGGGTGGCAGCGAGGAGAGGGGGCCAAGGGGGGGTCCGAACGGGAAGAAGGGCCCAGATAACACTGTAGCCAGCGTCTCGTGTCCGTAACTGCTGTGCTGATTTTGTCAGGCCGGGTTTCACCTGACCCTCCTTCCCTTCCGGGACCCCCGGAGGAGGGGAGGGGTGGTACCCCGCTTTTTGAGTCACTCCTGAGCCCGGAGGATTAGAGTTTGGGCCTCTTCTACGCCAGCATTACTTGAATCTTTCTTTGGTCAATTCTCCATCTTGGCCTTGCCCCCTGCTGAATGAAGTAACCCAAGTAACTAGGACCAGAGGGACGTTGTCTTTTAACTTTGGGCCCGGCATGAATTTCAGGTATTCGTGGGCCAAGAAAAAAGAGTATCGAAAATAGCAGTAGTTGAAATTCTTACACTTGGTATCACTTCATTGTAGGGTGGTAGCCTTGGGTGTGGCCTTTTTCCTCTCCCCCGCCACAACAGATACATATTTGCTTCGCTGGTAAGGTTGTCCAGTAGCATCTGGGAATGTTTAAGATATCTGAGTAGTTTTTAAGCAAGCATGCTGAGTTTAGTTGCGCCATCCTTCTCCTTGATTCCATCCGAAATGCTTACATGTTTAATAAGTGGTGCGGTTTAGTCGTGGGCTCTTAGGGGGTAAATCATGATATTGAACGCCCATTTAAAGCCTAAGCCGAAAACATAAAACCGAATCCACATTGGGGCAGAGTGGTAAACTTAAAACGCCAAGCTGGCCTGCCTTTGCCCCAGGAACTGTGCATTTTGTAATTACCAGAGAGGTCTCACGTGTGGTTTTAGTTTGGTGAAAGTCTAAGGAGAAATCTACCACAACTAAAGTATAACTTTGTGCATAACCGCAGAGGGCATCTTGGTCACCTGCTGAAAGTGTGAAAAGTGGTTCTAGATGTTCATTTTTCGAAAGATGTGGCCATTAGTGTGCTGCTGTGTTTTGCTTCAGAGATCTTTGTCAGGAAGCAAGTAAGGAGAAGCAGAGCTTCTTAAAACTTGTGGGATTGTGCAAGGCACTCTGTCTAATGCCATTACAGTTGAGATGACTGGTGTGCAGATTATCTACGTGGTTGCTATTTACAGTGGATTGTTAGGACAAACTGCCTTTCCTTCCGTACCTTCTCAGCTCCCGGCAGTCTGAAACCTGGCTTACTGCCTGGTTTGATGTAAGTGTAAAGGGACGAAGTTACTTGGAACACTAGTCGGTGGTACACTTACTAGCAGTGGGACACTGTGGTGCTCTGGAAGTGGGTGGGTTTTGTCAGGGTGCAACCTGAGCTATTTGATGTACTTAAAATGCAGAGTTGGTAAGTACTAACTGAACTTAAAAAAAAAAACAAAAAAAGCAAACCCACTGCCGTTGAGTCGATTCTGACTCATAGCGACCCTATAGGACAGAGTAAAACTGCCCCACAGAGTTTCCAAGGAGCACCTGTGGATTTGAACTGCTGACCTCTTGGTTAGCAGCTGTAGCACTTAACCACTACGCCCACAGCTACAAAAATAACACAATTTACATACTGTCTTCCTGGTGCATTATTTTTTGTCACCCTTATGTCAGTCTGGCAGGTAAGTCAGTCCTATTCTTAGCCCCATTTTACAGTTAGAGTTACTGAGCTGCAGAGTACTTAAGAGTCCACAGTTTAGAGATAATAAGTGGTGACTCCAGAACTAAGCTGCTCTCTCCAAAACTGAGACTTTTTTTTCCGAGAGGGTGGGGGTACGGAGATTTTTTTTTTTTCTTTTTTTAATTGTGCTTTAGGGGAAAGTTTACAGCTCAAGTTCAAAATTGAGACTCTTCAGCTGCTCCATGCAGGCTGTCACAATCTCCAACTTCACTGTGAAAGCATGTAACACCAAGATTGCTAGTAGGACCTTCCCAGCGTGCACACCTAGGCAGAGAAATGAACAGTCTTCAGTCACCCGAAAACGTTTATGTAAAAATATGTGCCTAGAAGGATGGGCTAATTTCTTTTCAGGTACTTTTAAAAGTAGGCCAAAGGAAGTCTTGAGAACTGGTTTATCCAAAAAGGTTGACTGTAATGTAACCCGGTGGTCAGGCCATTGGACTTCTCCTTAGTTTTTTTTGAGTAACTTGAGTCTCTTGAAACATCTTTTATTTTGTTGATGAAAAATAGCCAAAAAACAAAACAAAAAGCGATCACCCTAGTTTTCACTGACTTAGCTACGTTCCGTTCTTAATGCCTGTTGCCACGCTCAACTCCTAATTTGATGGCTTCTTCTGCTCAGCAGCCGTCTTCCCTGATCACCCATTGGCTCACCTGTCCATTTGCCAGTTCATGATCACTGTTTTCTGAATTTATGTAAAGTGCATTTATCTGGATAGGTGTGTACAAAGAAAGTACCCAAACGTTTGTTAACTGTTTAGTTTTCCTTCTTAGGGGTGAGAATCTTTTAAACAATACTCTCCTCAGTAATGCTGTGAAGGTCTCTCACCTCGTTAATAGGTAAGAATGGACCTGTAGGTAAAGCATTTTACTGTTTTCCCTTTCAAAGTTAATCTGCAAAAAATCGGTTATTGTACTGTTTCTCTCTGCCTCTGCCTTCTCTGCAGATACCTGAAGTATGGGTAGGCATTTGTTGGTGTTTTGAGGTGAGTTCTGGAACTGAAATGTCAGTTCAGAGCTGCCAAGCTAGATGTTTCTAAGTGGAAAGAGAAGCACATAAAGAAAAATTAGCAGTGCTCCATGTCACATTAAAATGATATCTGAGGCAGTTTTTCAAGTCTTTCAGCACTGCATTTTGGCTTCTTGGCTGACCTAAAGGCCACATTTCATTAATTTGTCTTTGTTTATTGGGCACCTGTCAGGTCCCAAGCACTGAGTTCCACCTGGGATGTTAGGAAAGGAGTTGGACACAGTGCTTAGGGGACATAAGCATCTCTATCCAGCAGACCTCTGTGAAAAAGAGCTTTCAGACTTACTTTAAAACAACATGCAAATTACAAAATAACATTTCACTTATATGAGGTTCAATTTGCCTAGTTGGCAAACACGTGAGAGCCAGAGAGTAAAGGGATTTGTGAGCAGGTGTATATTCATAGCCACATCTTCAATCTGTGTGCTTCTCTGGATGACATGATTTTTGCCTTTGTCTTCCATTCTGCCTTTATGTCGATTTCTTCCACTGGAGTTAATTCTGGCCTCCCAAGAGCTCCAGGCTGCCTAGTGGACAGCTCTGTTCAGACACTTTTCAAATCAAACTCTCAATTTTCCTCTGAAAAACTCTTTTCTATTCCTGTTGTCTCCATTTTGCCATGATATTGTGACCCAACCATTTGCTTAAACAAGGGAGTTTTCCTGGATTTCTGAGTGTTATCAAGACTGCCTTCTTAGTCTCTCTCAGCCATTCCTTACCCTCCACGCCCATGGTTGCTACTTAAGATTGGATCCTTAGTATATCCATCCTGCGCTGTGTTTCCTTGACTGTAACGTCTCGCCTTCCCTTCCTGGTCAACTTGCGCATTTAGCTGAGGGGTCTTTCTGTAATGTCAGTCTGAGCATGTTATCTTTTCAGCCAGCCTCCTTCGCTGCCCTTAAAGTACTCCTGTCATTCCCCATTGCTTATTTTAAAAGGTCACCTCCTCCTTGGTTTGGCGTTTGTGCTTTGCGCCCTGTCTGCCTCCTCAAACTCACTTCTTCACAAGCACGCTGCCCCAGACCTGCCAGGCTGTTTCTGACTTGGAGCTCCTTGCACGTGCGCTTTCGTTCTCCTTGACCAAGTCTGCTGGCGTACGGTGCCTCGCCCGACCTGGTGAGCTCCTGCTTGTCCCCCTCGCTCAGATGTCACCTCCCCCAGAGAACCTTCCTGACTTCAGGTGGAGTGCTGCTTTTGCTCTGCACCTGTCGGAGTGCTATGCTTTCCTCTTGCACGTCTGTCTTCCCTTAGGCTCCAGGTCTCCGGGGGGAGGTATTCTGTGGTTTTTCATTTTTGTACCTGCACCATAAAAAAAGAAAGAAACAGTTGTTGTGGGCTCACTTCCGACTCGTGGTGATATCCGTGACGGTGCCAAGGAATGTCACACCTTAAACTCATGTGTTCCGAGGAAGGAGTTCTGTTATTCTTTGCTGTATGTAGTTTCAACGCACTTTATTAGTTATAATAATTAGCACTGGCTGGGTTACTTACATTGCCAGGCACTAGAAAGCACTCCGCAAGATGTTTTATCTAAGTTTTCATTTGCTGTTTACCACATAGTTTCAATACAGGTAATATTCCCATTTTAAAGTTAAGGAAACTGAAGCTTAGAGAAGTTAAGTGACTTGGCAAGGTCACAGAATAAGTGGCATAACCAGAATTTAAATCCAGGGCCATCAGATTCTATAGCTCGTCTTTTTTCCACCATATCAGTCTGTCTCAAAATGGCTGTATGGTTTCTTAGCTCACAGTAGCTTGGAATCACACATTAAGAAGATGAGAAAAGGACCTGCAAGAGGCAGGCCCAATGAGTTGTCACTGACAGTGAATAGAGAGTTAGAAAATGGCTACAGTTTGTTTAAGTTACTGTTTTTAACAGTTTGGAAATAATTAGCATAGAAACAAACATCTCTATAAACCTAAATTCTCTGCAGAAGCTGTTTTTGCTGGAGGTGTGTCTATAAGGAGACTGATGGCTTGATAGCCTGTGGACACTTTTTGTGTTACGTTATAGTCACACTTAACCTTATGGAATAATTATGTTCTTAGTTAATGATCCTGAGCAGCCCAGAAAAAGTTAAATTGTGTCTCTTTGCCTCAGGAGGAAAGAAAAGTTACTAAAGTACCAAGATGTCTACTTTCAGAATGGTTTAAAGAAATGGCACTTTAAAAAAAAAGTATATTCTTCCATTGCTAGGTACATACACAAAAGAACTGAAAGCAGATACCCAAACAGATGCTGGTACACCGGTGTTGATTGCAGCGTTATTCACAAAAGCCAAGGTGTCTGTGACAGATGAGTGTGGGTAAACTGTAAGCAAAGTGTGCTATATCCATGCAGTGGACTATCATTCAGCCATAAAGAGAAATGACATTCCGATACAGGAATGAACCTTGACAACGCTGTGTTAAGAGAAACAAGCTAGGCACCTAACGGCGAATAGTATATGATCTCGCATAAATCTCTAGGATAGGTAAATGCATAGAGACAGAAAGTAGGTTAGTGGTTACCAGGGGCTGAGGGTGGAGGCAGGGAATGGGGCATTATTAGCTTAATGGCACAGAATTTCTGTTTGGGGTGATGAAAACGTTAAATGATTGTGATGATTGCACAACATTGTGAATATAATTAATGCCACTGAATTGTACCCTTAAAAATGGTTAGGGTGGTACATTTTATATTCTCTTTTACCACAGTAAAAAAAGAATATGTTTTAAATTTTGCATATTTGAGCATTGTGGTTTGGTATGGAGGTGTAATTTCGTTTACTTACCACATCAGCCCATGAGCATAGTTCCTATTGTTAACCCCATCTGAGAGATGAAGAGACTGAAGCAAAGATGAAAGAACTTGTGTTAGGTCATAAAGCTTTTGAGTAGTGAAGCTGAGACTTGAACCCAGTGTCTGGGACTTCATAGCTCCTTGCAGTTCACCACTTCAGCATAGCATTGACCTTCATTCCTCAGTAATGCAGGATAACTCAAGGGCTAGTGTATTACTGAGTATGTAGGTGTTAAAAGCAGAGGATCTCAGCAGGGTGGTAAGGATGCACTGAGACTGTTAGAGGTGAGGGAGTGGTAGCTGTGCAGATACAGCTGTCTCAGGTGGATGCTGTGGGCTGGGTCGGTAAGGAGTCCTTGCTGCCTCCCGCAGGTCTGTTAGGTGTATTCTCTTGTTTACGTGTACTTCTCTTTCCCTGGCTGTGAAACACTATACATCAGACCTCTAACTTCCCTTTCTCTGTGGTTTCCTTTCCCTCTCCATCCCCCATTCTAATTACATATGCCTTTGACACACTAATAGGGTTGAAAAGCAACAGTTGTATACCATGTGAGATGATAGGATCTCTTAAACCTGAGAAAGCTATCAACTCTAATCTTTAGAAATTTCGACTTATTTTTCCTAATAGAGTAGCCTATTTAACCAAGTTCCTGATTCAGTCTATCTTGCATTTATAGTTTTAGACTGTTTTCCTTTTTTTTTTAATTATTAGTTCCTTTCTTATTTCAAAAATGTATCAGTATGTATCGCCCTTTCTACAGCAGGGCTGGTGGCCCAGTCAGAAAGAACAATACCAGCTTGTATAAGGAATAGGTGCTGTCTTAGTTATCTCGTGCTGCTGTAACAGAAATACCACAAGTGGATGGCTTTAACAAAGAGAAGTTTTATTTCCTCACCATAAAGTAGGCTAAAAGTCCAAATTCAGGGCCTCAGCCCCAGGGGAAGGTTTTCTGTCTCTGTCGACCTTCTCATCAACCTTCCCCTGGACTAGGAGCTTCTCCATGCAGGGACCTCAGGTCCAAAAGATACACTCTGCTCCTGGCACTGCTTTCTTGGTGGTATGAGGTCCCCCTCTCCGTTTGTTTCCCTTTCCTTTTTATCTCTTGAGAGAGAAAAGGTGGTGCAGACCATACCCCGGAGAAGCTCCCTTTACATTGGATCAGGGATATGACCAGGTAAGGATGTTACAATCCCACCCTAATCCTCTTTAGCATAAAATTACAGTCACAGAATGGAGGGCAACCACACAATACTGGGAATCATGGCCTAACCAAGTTGACACATATTTTTGGAGGACACAATTCAAACCATGACATGTGCCCTCAGTGAGCATTCTTCTCCCTGTTAGGATTCTGGTGTTTTTTCTTATCAATATAAAATAAGGTCTTTTTTGTATTGGAATGTTCACGTAGATGTCCATAGACCATGTGTAGTGTTTTGCATTGGGATTTTAAACATATCCTTCTATTAGTGCAGATAACTGAAAGGTTAATGAGTTAAAGCTAGCTGGTATATACTTGTTATTAAAAAGATACAGCTGTATTGAACGAATACAAAGTGTTCTGTTGCACATTTCCCCTTCCCAGGTAGTTCCTTTCTTTATAAAATGTACTAGGTTTTTTTTCTATTTTTCTTAAAAGAGAGAAATGTATAAAGAATACAAAAACTGACGCATAATCTGACACCTAAAATAATTAAAATGTTTGATCAAATGTAGAACTTATTTTGGACATCAGGATTTCCAAAAATATGATTCAGAAATCTTTATGGTTGAAAGATGTTGAACTATAAGGAAAAGAAGGCATGGAAAGTGCCATGGGGGAAGAAAAAAAGTCAGAGGTTGAAGGAAATCCTTTAAAAGAAAAAGTATAGAATCTATACAGTAAATTTGAACCTTGGGCAAAAGGCCTGAAATTATTCTGAATAACAGGAATTGTAGCTTGTAAATATGCAAACAGAAAGTAATTTTAAGATCCTTAAACTGAACGGGGATTCTGCAAAATCTTTTCAGCTGCCAGAAGTCATTCTTCACCAAAAACATTCCGGAATTTTCTCCTTCGCCCTTGTCCCAGTGCTGTGACCTGGCTTGATTTCCAACTCCACAAGTGAAAGGAAGGCTAGTTAGGAGCCTGGTGTTCATTGGTCGTGTATAATTCTTTCTGGAAATATCTTTAAAAAAATATTTTGCTGTTTTCAATTAGAAAATGTCTTAAGTGCTCCTAATTCCTTTTAAACTTTACAGACAAAAAAAATATGTAATTAATAAGCAAATCAACTGCATAAAACTAAACAGCTTTTATAAAGTAACTAGTTATTGTGGGAAAAAATGCTTAAATTGAAGGTTCTGTGTTGCAAATATACAGATTGTAGAATACGCCATGAGATTTGGGGCCTTAACCATCATGGACTACCACTTAAAAACTTTTTTCCTGTCAGTAAGAAAGATAGATGCTTAACACTTTGGTTAAAAATACTTGGAAGGAGTTAATGGCATCTTGTTTGCACTGAAAATATTTTCTGTCTCTAATTTCATTTCTTTGACTTCCATTAGTGGTGTGATAATGATAAGTAAATTAATGAAAACAAGCCTATAATTTGCATATGTAAACTTCCAGAACCTTGAATAGTCCTAGGTTAAGAATCCCAGAGACAGAAATACTAGCTTAGGATAAACAGCACAGGACTTGGCTTTATGTCGTAGTTCTCTTCCTTCAACAAAGTATGTGTTTTTTGTTCTTTACTATGAACTTTTTTGGGGGGCAATATTCTCAGCCATCACTGCCATTGAAGTGTGTCTTGTAGTAGTCTTATCAGTGAAAATACCCATCGTTGGGGGACATGTCTGAGGTAAGAAGGTGATCACTTTGGTCAGCATCACCCTAGTATGGATTTTAACTAGTAGTAAGAAAACTGTTCTTCTGAACACAGTGAAGGTGTTTTATGAGGATTCATTATCATATATTATTGTTTTTATGAAGCAGGAGCCCATTAAATAAATGCTTATTAATTGTGGAAATTATTATTGTTCATTACCTTGAAATGAGTTCTCATTTATAGTACTGCAAGTTTGATGCATTTGGTGTGACCGACCTTTCCTGTTAACATCTTAGAAAATATACAGAGTAAGAGCTTGTTGATTTCATACTTCTCAGACCTGTCCCATCTCTCTGTTTTGCTGAATTGTAAAGATCCAGATAAAGTATTACCGCCTTTTTTGTTTGCTTTCCCATGGCGGTAGATTTTACATTTGAACCCACTGCTCTTTTGAAATGTATGATTCTGGTACTGTTTTATCCACTCATGTCACCAAGCAGTACTATCATACGATTCTTTTTTGCAAAGTTACAGCCTAAGGTAAGGGTTAACCTGTGTGTGTGGGGGGGGGGGGGTTGTAGGGGACAGAGAAAGAGTGGTAGGAAAGGGGGGACCATAGCATTCATCTGATTCTCAAAAGGCTCTGTCATTTTTAAAAATGTGAAATACCACATTCTTCAGGAATTCTGAAATCTTAAGTGGGAAAGGTAAAACTTAGCTGTAACTGAAATACTGGGGACATGGACTCAACCATATAGTTTGGTACATTTGTTTTGTTGCATTCCACTATCTATCAGTCAGATGTCTAGTATTAATTTACATGCTACAAAATGGTCACTCAAATGCTAATTTAGAACACTTTGTTAAGTAGATTTTGGGGACACTGGTCTCTTGTGACAGTCTAGTATATACTTTTATGCCTTAGAAGTCAGCTGCAGTAATGTGTACACATCCTGAAGACCTTCAGAGGAAGACAATTCTTTGATTCTTTTTGCCTGAAGAAAGGTCTAAAAACAATTCTGTTGGAGTCATATGATCATTTCATTTAGAAATATATAAGGATTGCTGAGTGTTTATTATTCAAATAAGCCTAATACTGTGTAGCAGAGACCTGTAATAAATACTGATGCTGTCACATATCCCCACCAGACCACGATTTTGAAAGGCATAGAAAAGATAAAATGTTGCTGTTAAGAACAGGAAATCTGAAACTATTAAGAATATGCCGCATATTTCTAAATATGTTTTTGTTCCATGTTAAATCCATTTAGCAGAGCAGTAGGCAAAGATTTTCAAAAACTGGGGAAAATCTAGGGAAAGGAAGAGTGAGATACCTACAGAAATGAAAACACTAACTAAATGAGACTTCCTGACCTACTCTGTACTTGGGCTGTAAACTTCACAGATCTATCACTTAATATCACAGAACCCCTTGAACTGCTTTTTCCTTCAGTAGTTTCTAACCTGTTACCTCTTCTCTTCTTTAAGCTTCCAGAAGCTCTCCTGGGAATGGAGTAGTAACAGCAGTCCACCAGAAAAAAATTCACTCTGTGGACCATGGATGTGATTAGAGTAATAATATCCCTGGAATCCAGATAGAATAAACCCAACACATTTGCACTGTTAAGAAATAAGTATAACAATAAATACTGTATCCTAATAGCCACTATTTAATGCTAGGCTACTTGCTGAGTGCTTCGTCTACATTTTCTCATTTAAATTGTTATAAAATGTGATTACCTTACCAAAAAAAAAAAACCAAACTTTTTTTTTTGGCGCAAAAGAGGGAAAAGGCGAAGCAGATCAATTAACTTCAAGGTAACCAAGCCAGGATTGTCCCTAGATCTGTCAGATTCCAGAACCTGTTTGATTTCCTATTCCCAAGAAAGATGATCAACCAAATGCAGAAATTATCGAACCAATATTGTTAACATCACACACAAGCAAAACTTTGCTGAAGATCACTCAAAAGTGGCTGCAGCAGTATATCAACAGGGAACTGCCAGAAATTCAGGCTGGTTTCAGAAGAGGACATGGAACCAGGGATATCATTGCTGATGTCCGATGGATCCTGGCTGAAAGCAGAGAATACCAGAAGGATGTTTACCTGTGTTTTATTGACTATGCAAAGGGATTCAACTGTGTGGATCATAACAAGTTATGGATAACAATACAAAGAATGGGAATATCAGAACACCTAGTTGGGCTCATGAGAAACCTGTACATAGATCACGAGGCAGTTGTTCGGACAGAGCAAGGGGATACTGAGTGGTTTAAAGTAAGGGAAGGTGTGCATCAGGGTTGTATCCCCTCACCATACGTATTCAGTCTGTATGCTGAGCAAATAATCCAAGAAGCTAGGCCATATGAAGAGGAATGGGGCCTCAGGATTGGAGGAAGACTTATTAACAACGTGCATTATGCAGATGACACAAGCTTGCTTGCTGAAAGTGAAGAGGACTTGAAGCACTGATGAAGATCAAAGATCACAGCCCACAGCCTTCAGTATGGATTACACCTCAACACAAAGAAAACAGAAATCCTCACAACTGGACCAATAAGCTACATCATGCTAAACGGAGAAAAGATCGAGGTTGTCAAGGATTTCGTTTTACTTGGATTGACAATCAACACCCATGGAAGCACCAATCAAGAAATGAAAAGACGCATCGTATTGTGCAAATCTGCAAAGGACCTCTTCAAAGTGTTGAAAAGCAAAGGTGTCACCTTGAAGACAGGTACACCTGACCCAAGCCCTGGTGTTTTCAATTGCATCATTGCATGTGAAAGTTGGACGGTGAATAAGGAAGACCAAAGAAGAACTGACGCCTTTGAATTACAGTGTTGGGAAAGAATATTGACTGTACTATGGACTGTCAAGAGAACGAACAAATCTGTCTAGGAAGAAGACGAGAATGCTCCTTAGAAGCAAGGATGGCGAGACTGCATCTTACATACTTTGGACATGTTGTCAGGAGGGATCAGTCCCTGGAGAAGGACATCATGCTTGGTAAAGTACAGGGTCAGCGGAAAAGAGGAAGCCCCTCAACGAGGTGGATTGACCCATCGGCTGCAAAAATGGGCTCAAGCATAGCAGCGATTGTAAGGATGGCAGGGGACCGGGCAGTGTTTGTTCTGTGGTACATAGGGTCGCTATGAGTCGGAAGCGACTCGGAGGCACCTAACAGCGACAACTTGGTTTCTGTTATATGAACGTGGGTATTTTTAAGAAGCTTGAGGAGGTAGAAGAGGAAGGGAATTTCAATTTTTGCTTGTATGAGTTAGCGCAAACCTGTTATCGAAAGAGAAACTTTTAGAACCACAATGACCATAGTCCAGCTCATGGTGAGTGGGTGACAACCGTCACTGGATCTGATGAACTTTCTTTTTTGTTCACTGCCGTGTCTGCCACTTAGGGTAATGCCTGACTTATAGTAAAAAAAAAAAAAAAATAGTAGGAGCTGATAAATATTTGTTGAATGAATGACTGACGAAGTAAATGACTAATGAATGAAAAAGTCTTTGAAGGTTCATGGTCTTATCAGAGATCTGGAGCCAGCTGTATACCAGTGGCGGAGGGGTTCATATTGAAAGATACTGCAGTTAGTTATTCTCCCTCCAGAAGAGAAGGTCAGGATGAGGGTAGGGAGTACCAGGTTGAGGTAGAAGTCATTGTCAAAATTTGGAGTCCAAATGACAGGAAAGAAAGAGTGTCCAGAGTCTAATGAGAAGAAGAGAGTGTTAGCAGAGACGAGTCCAGGTGAGCCAGTTCGCCTCCGTCTTGGCACTGGTAAACTGGCAGCAAAGAAGAAGACAATAACTTAGGGTCTTCTCTGTGGCTAGATGCTTTAACTACATGCTGAGGTGTGATACAAGGACGAGGAGATCAAATAAAGATACCAGGCCACTCTGAGTTAACCCTGGAATGGTTTATTTGTCATTTCAAACTTCAGAGTTAAACAGTAATCTAAGTCATTTTAAGACTTTTTTACTTTTGACATAGAATGTCCAGATTCTTTTTTTTTTTTTAATAATTTAAGCTATTCAAAAAGAAGTAATGAAATTATTATATAATACAACCACAGCCAGGTATTAGTTTGTCAGTTATGTGTTAAACATGAAAGGTAATTCAGCAGCTACTTTGGCTCCTAGACTTTGACCCAAAATATTAAGACTTACATCTTAAAAAAGCTATAAGGTACTTGCAGATTTTCTCCAGTTAATCCTAAAAGTGCTGTATGTTGTCCTTCATTCTTGTTTCCGTCCCAAGCACTCATTTTTATAAGGATTGTATTTTGAACAGCATCAGGTTCAAGAATAATTACTCTAAAGGAAATATTAATATAAATATAATCTCTGTAAGGAGCCCTGGTGGCAGAGTGGTTAAGCACTCAACTGCAACTGAAAGGTCAGTTCAAATCTACCAGCTGCTCCATGGGAGAAGGATGTGGCAGTCTGCTTCCATAAAGATTACAGCCTTGGAAACCCCATAGGGCAGTTCAGCTCTGTCCTATAGGGTCGCTATGAGTCAGAATCAACTCTATGGCAGTGGTTATTTCTTAGACATACAAACTCTTATTAATGCTGATTTTTACATCATCTCACAAAACTAAAAATAAAGGGCTTTAAAGTCAGGTGTTTGGAGGCAACACGGATTGGGTGATGTTTCTATACAGATTTTTTTTTAATGAGTTTTTAAATTTTTAAATATTGTCGTTGCCTTTCAGCTAAAATGAAGTTATTAGAGTTGTTAGTTGCCGTCGCGTGTTGACAGCCGCATGTGTGCAGAGTAGTTCTGCTCTGTAGGCCTTTGAGGGCTATAATCTTTTGGAAGCGGGTCCCCAGGCTTACCTTGCTGGCTGACCTTTGGGTGGGTTGGAACTGCCAGCCTTCTGGCTAGTTGTCGAGCACTTAATCCATTGAGCACTTAACTGTTTGCGCCACCCAGGGTCTTCTGTCAGAATTAGTGTACTTAAGAAGTTTTCATTGTTGTTGCAAGACCTAGGAGACAGTACTTCTCTGTCCTGTAGGGTCGCTATGAATTAGAATCAACTCGACAGCAACGGGTGTGGGTTTTTTTGGTTATGAGTTTAGCTATGTAATATTCTTAACTTTGTTTTTAAAATAGTCTGTAGTGTTGAGTTCCTCCTTGCTCCATCTGTAGTTTAGGGCATTTAGAATTAGTCTTGTGTGTATCTGTGTGTTTTGTTGTGTGTATATCATTTTGTGTTTTGTTATTTTTTTATTGTTTATTCTTTTGGGTTTTTTGTTTTGCTTTGTTTTTGTGCTAAAGCTTGTGTCATTAACCGTTAATTTTATTGTATTGAGGCTTTCTTTGGTCTATTATAATCAAGTTTCGTTGCAAGTATTGAAAGAAGGTGTAGTTTCCATAAAGTGCAAAGTTTGATCTATAGTAATGCAGCCTCATTAATTATTAATCCTACTTGCTATATCCTTACTTGCCAAAGACTGAGATTAGTATGATAGTCTCCCTGCAGTGATATTTCTGTTCTGTTTTGGGGGGGCGAAATTCATATTACATAAAATTAACCATTTTAAAGTGTGCAGTTCAGTGGTATTTAGTACATTCAGAGTGTTGCACAGCCACCACTCCTGTCTAGTGCCGGAGCATTTTCATTAGCCCCAGAGAAAACCCATACCTGTTAAGCAGTCAGTCTCCATTCTCCCCTCTCCCCAGAGCTAAAATGGTATTTTTGTTAAATGTTTTTTTGTTAGACTTCATTGAAGAATTCACAGCTGGTTTTTAAGAATCTATTTTAATGTAAAGTGACCATCTTTTTCCCATTTCCTTTTTTTGCTTTGAATTCTCCTTTGTTGTGTTTTAATTTTACTATTCTTAGTGTTTTGGTTTATGTGCCCCATATATTTTTGCCCATTCTTTTAAATTCTTTTTAGCATTTTGTTTTTAGGTGTATCTCTCAATAGTGCTTATGGTTGGATTTTTGTGAGGATATTATTGTTTAACAAAATCTGGGATTCAGCTTTTATCTTTAAATTTGGGAGTTAAACCTACTCACACTTATTGTCAGAACTGATAGATTTAAATTTTCTGGCTGTTAGACTTTGAATTTACATTGTTTAAACTTATATTTTACCTTTGTTAACCGTAGGGACTTGTTTTCTTGGCCTCATTTTCTTCCATGACTTGAAAGGTGTATTGGTTTCCTAGGGCTTGCATAACTAAGTACACAAACTGGGTGGTTTAAAACAACAGAAATTCATTTTCATACAGCCCTTCTGCTTCACACCAGCTATAGCAGTGCCAGGCGCTGCTTGGTTTATAGGTGCATCACGTCAGCCTCTCCATAGTTCTTCACGTGGCCATTCTTCCTGTGTGTCTCTGTCACTAGTCATAGTGGATTAGAGCCCACCCTCCTCTAGCATGACCTCACGCTAACTGAATTACATCACATCGGCAAAGATGTTATTTCCAAATAAGTTCCCATTCACAGGTACCAGGGGTTAAGATTTCAACATACCTTTTTCAGGGGACACAATTCAATCTATAACAGAAGGTATAAATCTCTTTTAGGTCTTCCAGAATTTAAATTTCATCAAAAGCATGTTTAAGTTTAAACTTTGCCAAGTCAATAAATACGCAGTAGCCTTTGGTTTTAGTTTTTCAGAACAACTATTTGTATTGCTTTCATTGAGTATACAAGTAACACATACTCATTTTCTTAATGTAAGTAACATCAGAATTCAGAAAGTGAGAGTGTCCTCAATCCTGTCCCGTAAAGATGACTACAAAATAAATTAATATGTCTAGTCTTTGAGATTTTATGATTATATAAAAACATGTTTCTTGTAAGTTTTGAAGTATTTTGGGGGGAACTCCTTAACCTTTTTCTCCATTCTTTACTCATTTGAGTATCGTTACCCAACTTTACTTCCATCAGCGCAGATTTTTAATTTCGCTGTCGCAGTTTTTGTTTCCTTTCTGTATTTCACTTTCTCAGCCAGCTTGCTCCCTTTTCCTATCAGCCTGCAGCCCGCAGTAGATGGTTCATGAGTGAATGGTTAGCCAAACTGATATACTTAGGAAAATATTAGAATAAACCATCCAGTACATAGAATACTAGGTTAAAAAAAAAAAAAAAAGCCAGCTTGGTACTTTGAAGAAGAAATTATACCAGATTAATTTTGTTCTGTTGTCACAATAAGGCAAAAAGAAAAAAATAGACTTAGTTTAGCTTGATCTTTAGAAAAGTATGGTGCTGACAGACAACTAGAAAAAAAGCCTCTATTGCTTGTAGTTCTCTTAAATAACCAAATAACTGACTCAGTGGTGATAGCCAGGTGGCAGATACTGAACTCTGGGGAGTATAGTGAATAACACCCCTCTTAGAAATTAGACCTGAGACATGTTCTGTCTGATACTTATTATCTGGCAATTTCCTGGATTAAAAATAATTGAAAGCACATTCACCAAATTTTCATGAGAATAATATTGGTAGGTCTTAAATTTTCAGTGAATTTTATTGTTTTATGTTCTTCAAATTCAGCATAACCCAATAAATAGTTCGCCTTCTGGCATCTTGACCCATTCATGTATTACTTTCTGTAGCAAAGCCAGGTGTGACTGTTAATGTTTTTACAAGTCACATAATTAACACGTACAGGCTCTATCCCAATCACCAGAGCAAAGTGATAAGACTTTTTTTCTTTCTGTTTTGTGACCCAACTTCAGAAATGTTACAATACAGGAAAATTTGTATTTTAGAATTGATGAAACAGTGGCAATAATATGATATGTTCTGTGAAATAAGGATTTCATTGTTACAGGATATCGATATCGATCTACATGCCCATAAATTAGAATAATTAAGTAAACTATGGTATATTTTGCTTCTTGTACGTAGGGTCACTGTGAGTTGGAAGCAGCTTGACGGCACCTAACAACAATGGTACATCCACTTGACAGAATATTATGTGGCTTTCAAAAATGGTATCTCATATGTGAAATGATACACAGTGTGGTTGTAACTTTTTCGAACAACTGGACTGAGGAAAAAAAAGTTGAAATGGAAGTTCAGGGAGGTAATCCCAATGGTTGTATTTGGATGGTGGAACTCACTAGAAGAAACATCTCATTTTCCAATTTTTATTAAATGAACATATGTTACTTTTTAAGTGTGTGTGTGGTGGTGAGAGGGTGGTTTGTAACACTAAGCAAAGAATCATTTAGAAACAAAGCATACTATACTAATTTCTTTTTTATGCAGTTCCTAGACTGATAATCTCAAACATTTGGCATTTGTATATTTCAATAATGTGCTTGGGGAAATGGTGGGAAAGCATGGTTGGCTGAGAGTGTAAAGAACCGGATCTGGGATCAGTAGACTACGGGCCTTTCTGACCCTGTATAGAAAAAGCTTGTCCGTCCCCGAATTAGATTCAAGACTATTTGAATTGTAGTTCCCAGGTACACTGCAGATCTCTCTCTCTTTATATGGCGAACTGAAGGAAGTTACCTGAATATTGCCAGAGCTCATTCCTCAGTCTTTTGCTATTTAATATTTTTACCAAGAACTTGGATGAGCATAATAAAGATAGGTGGCAAGGACTAGCAAAATCCTTTAATAATAATAAAGATGTAGAAAGAACTTGGCAGGCCGGAAAAATAAGGTGACCATTACAAGATGAAATGTAATAGCAATAGATGTACCAGAAAAGCACTGACCGAAATTTGGGATGATTTAGTTTTGGTTGCAATGCAATGTGGCTGCTAAAAACAATAATCTAACGTGAAAATAGGAATTGCTTGTTTGCTTATTCTTTGTGCCCCCAATGGATAGATCCAGAATCAGTAAACAGTGAATATTCCAGCATTCGGAGCAGGAATGGGCTGATCAGCAAGGTCCTGAGTTGCCTTTCATGAGAGATGGTCAGTTGTAGGTTGGCATACACAAGCAAGAATTCAAACACAGAATGGGTAGTTGGATTACATGACATTCAGAATCTTCCAGCCCTGAGATTATGTGGCTTTCAGAGACTCTAACAATGTTCTAAAAATAACCCCCTTGTGAAAACAAATATGCAAAAAAAAACAAAAAACAATTGCTATGGCTGTTGAGTCAATTCTAACTCAAAGTGACCCTATAGGACAGAGTACTACTGCCCTATAGGGTTTCCAGGCAGCAGCTGGTGGATTTGAGCTGCCAACCTTTTGGTTAGCAGTCAGGCTCTTAACCACTGTGCTACCAGGGTAAACCCAATTGTGAAGTAGGTACAAAATCAGTAGTAGTTTTGGTAAGCAAAAGGCCCTGCAGTGTGACAAAGATGGTATAAGTCAGTGCACTAATTTATTAAATTTGACTGTTTTGGGTGGTACACAAGTGCCCTGTGGACATTGTATGCTGAGTAAATAATCCAAGAAGCTGGACTGTATGAAAAAGAACATAGCGTCTTGATAGGAGAAAGATTCATTAACAACCTGTGTTATGCAGATGACACAATCTTGCTTGCTGAAAGTGAAGGGGACTTGAAGCACTTAACTGAGGAAGAGCAAAGACCACACGCAGCCTTCAGTATGGATTACACCTCAACCTAAAACAAAAATCCTCACAGCAGTACCATTAAGCAACATTATGGTAAACAGAAAAACGATTGAAGTTGTCGAGAATTTCATTTTACTTGGAGCTACAATCAACAGCCATGGAAGCAGCAGTCAAGAAATCAAAGGACGCATTGCATTGGGCAAATCTGCTGCAAAAGACCTCTTTAAAGTGTTAAAAAGCAAAGATGTCAACTTGAAGACTAAGGTGTGCCTGACCCAAGCCATGGTATCTTCAATCACATCATATGCATGTGAAAGCTGGTCAATGAATAAGGAAGAGCAAAGAAGAGTTGACGCCTTTGAATTATGGTGCTAGCAAAGAATATTGAATATACCATGGACTGTCAAAAGAAGGAACAAATCTGTCTTGAAGAAGTACAGGCAGAATGTTCCTTAGAAGTAAGGATGACGAGACTGTTGTCTCACATACTTTGGACATGTTATCAGGAGGGACCAGTCCCTGGAGAAGGACATCATGTTTGGTAAAATAGAAAGTCAGCAAAAAAGAGGAAACCCCTCAGTGAGATGGATTGACACAGTGGCTGCAACAGTGTGCTCAAGCATAACAACGATTGTAAGGATAGCGCAGGACCGGGCAGTGTTTCGTTCTGTGGTGCATAGGGTCACTATGAGTCAGAACCGATTACACCACCCAACAACAGCAACGACATGTAAATAAGTAAGGTATTGACCTTTTTTCATGGCGTTTTCATGCAAGTACATAAATAGCAAATACCTGATCGAATAAGGTAAATTTAATAAGATATGTAAACAAGAACTATTAAAAGGAGGGATCATAGATTAAGAGTATCAGGTAAAAATTTTATAGATCCTGTAGGGAAAGTGGAATTTCATTCAATCAAGGTGTGGAAGTGGCGTGACTGTGCCAAGAAAAGGCAACAGTGTGAGTGAGGCACCAACATGGGAAAGCCCAGTGCGGCAGGAGCAGAGGTGTGTGACAGCAGGAATGGGGGGTGAGTGTGTAATTGAAGCTAACCTGAGTGCCAAGGTGAGGAATTTCTGCTTAACAGAAAAGAGCAGTTGAAATTGAGTGAGGAAGTGGCGTGATCAGTGTTACTCTTTAGAAACTTGGTTTTAATCGATTTACATACATTTGGTGAATTGAAGTTGGGAACGTTGGGTTTTTATTGAGAAGTCCAGTAATAACAATGGCTGATATTTGTTGCATGCTTACCAGCCACGTTACACTTAGCACTGTGGTAGATGATTACCACAGTCCAAATCCCAAACCCACTGCCGTCGAGTCAGTTCCGACTCACAGCAGCCCTATAGGACAGAGTGGAACTGCCCACAGGGCTCCCAAGGCTGTAAATCTTTACGGAAGCAGGCTGCCGCATCTTTCTCACATGGAGCGGCTGGTGGGTTCAAACCACCCATGTTTCAGTTGGCAAGCAAGCGCTTAACCACTGCACCACCCACCATTAGCACCTCCTGACTTTCATTAGCCTGTGGGAATTCCATATACCATAAGGAGCTAATGCCTCCGGCCACATTCTCACATACACACCTGTGTGCACACGCACACTCAAAATCAGTAGACCTTATTGAATACTGTTTTATTTTCTAATTTTCCTTTTATAACTTGCTATCATAATCAGTCAGCAGTCACAACAAACGGTTACTGAGATTTAAAAGGTCTGTATATACCATATAGGCATTTTATTAGAAATAAGAAAGTATAAGATAGAATCTCTGCCCTCTATGGTCCTTTAAAATATAATTAACAACACAAGATAGAAACACATGAAAAGGTAAATTGCAATAAAAGATAAATTGCCGGTGAATTAAGTTCCTAAACTAATCTGGGGTTGTCCAGAGTAAAATAGTCTTCAGACACTTCTTGGGTTCCATTTGATTTAGAATTCCACATAGATTCTCCTTACTCCCACCACTGTCTGCATCCCCTTCTTACTCTGAGCGGCACTAGGAGCCAACTCACTCTAAAGCATTTCATGATCACAACAGTGGTTCTGGACAGAGGATATTTAAACTGCTTACTAGAAGATACTATGAGGTATTATTATTTTATATATGGAATATTTCACACATACGCATATTACAGAAGGTTTTCACTGGCTAATGCTTTTCAGAAGTAGACTGCTGGGTCCTTCGTCCTAGTCTGTCTTATCCTGGAAGCTCAGCTGAAACCTGTCCTCCATGGGTGACCCTGCTGGTATCTGAATACCGGTGGCATAGCTTCCAGCATCACAGCAACACGCAAGCCCCCACAGTACAACAAACGGACAGACACGTGGGGGAAACAACACCTTTGAATTGTGGTGTTGCCGAAGAATATTGAATATACCATGAACTGCCAAAAGAACGAATAAATCTGTCTTGGAAGAAGTGCGGCCAGAATGCTCCTTAGAAGCAAGGATGGCGAGACTGCGTCTTACGTACTTTGGGCATGTTGTCAGGAGGGATCAGTCCCTGAAGAAGGACATCATGCTTGGCAGAGCACAGGGTCAGCGGAAAAGAGGAAGACCCTCAACGAGGTGGATTGACGCAGTGGCTGCAACAATGAGCTCAGGCATAACAAAGATTGTAAGGATGGCACAGGACCGGGCAGTGTTTTGTTCTGTTGTGCACAGGGTCGCTGTGAGTCGGAACCGACTCGATGGCACCTAACAACAGCAACACGCATATTATATATCTGGAATATAATATTTTTAGAGGAAATAAGGATACCTTCAAAACAGCCTTATGAAAACTATGGTAAAAATACAATTTTAATATCATATGTGTATTTAACAACTGACATTACATACTTCTATGTACGATATTACATATTACACTGAAAGGAAGGAGTTTTGAAAGAGTAATATGAAGCTGCT
Organism: Elephas maximus indicus; assembly: GCF_024166365.1. NCBI lineage: Eukaryota > Metazoa > Chordata > Mammalia > Proboscidea > Elephantidae > Elephas > Elephas maximus. The sequence goes on from NC_064826.1 coordinate 13,965,012, forward strand.
TATTAAACCATCGTTGCTAAGAGGGGAGAGGTGAAGCTACGCAAGCCTGGGATGTGATGGCAAGCATTGCTGATTTCACAGTTATGTGTAAGTCAGCCTGTTTCACCTCCACTGTGTGTGCAGAGTTCTCTGTGACCTGTCTGGTTATGCACATGCATGCTGTGGTGAAAATATTATTGCTGCGAAGCTCTACCACGTATGATGTTACCGTATGGCATTGTGCATCCATAAGGAGGTATTATTCCCCCCCCCCCCCCCCAAAATTTGTCATCAAGTTATTTCTATGTGGGTATTATTATTATAAGACTGTAAGGACAACCACATTTATCAACTGTTCAGATTATGTAGAATGACGATCTAAAATCATAATCAGGATCTCAAAAGTGTATTTTAGATGTCCAGAGAGGAAACCGAGGAGCAGTGGTCAGAGAGGTAGGAGGAAAGCTTTCATGACTTGCTGTCAGAGAAGGGAGTTTAAAAAGGAAGGCAGGATGGACTTTGTCACTGTCGAGAGGTCAGTAAGGTGAGAATTAAAAGGGAGTCTTTGCACTTAGCAGCATGGAGGTGAGGTTATGGGATAGTGTTGAAGGGAGAAGCCAAATGAGAATGGGAGGTGAGAAGTTGGAGATAGCAAATACTATATATACAACTCTTGAGAAAAGTTCAGCCATGAAAGGGAGGAGAGAAGACAAGAGCTGAAGGGTGGACGTTCAGTCAAGGAGAGGTTTTTGTGGTATTCTTTGCTTTTTGTTGTTGTTGTTGAGAAGATAGCAAAACACACACCAGTTCAACCATTTCTGCATGTACAAGCCCAGTGACATTACATTCTTCCAGTTGTGCAGCCATCCTCACCCTCGTTTTCTTAGTTGTTCCTCTCCCATTGACATAAACTCAGCTGTCCCCTAAGATTCTTGTCTAATCTTGAGTTGCTGTTGTCACTTTGATCCCCTATAGATAGTTCTTAAAAGAGCATAAGGCTCGAGGCAGACATTTTTTACTAGTTAAGCTAAACTATTTTTTGGTTTTAAGAAGACTTCAGGGGATATTATTCAAGGTTATAGTTTCAGTGGTTCATCCAGCCTCCGTGGACCGGAGTCTGTGTTTGCTTTTTTAGTGGAAGAGCCTTGAGTGGCATGTGCTGAGGATCCAGTAGCAGAAGAGGTTGAAAACGCAGGCTAGTAAAGGGATAAACAAGGGTTAAGTTTTCTGAGAAAACAAGAAGGGATGGTATCCAAAATTTACCTGAGGGATTGGCTTGAGCTAGGAGGGAGAAGAATGATCCAGTGCAGGAAGGCTTTAGCTAGGAGTGGAGGAGGATTGTCAGGTGTGGGTAAGCATGGCCGAGAGGAATCCCAGGGGGACCTCTGTCTGGAGACAGTCATCTGAATAAAGAAGATATGAGGTCATCTCTGAGAATGAAGGGGAAGGAAGTGATAGAGAGAGAAGTCTGAGGTCTATAAAAAGTGTCAAGTTTAAAATAGTCTCTGTGGAGAGTGGGAGAGCAAGATAAAAAGGGAAACATGTTTAGATTGCTGTACAATGTCAAGGACCAGCTGAGATTGTGCATCTCTCTCCCCTACCCCCAGAATCTGGGAGACACAATTAGAATTCGCTTTTTCTCTGTAGCTGAAGCCCACCCAGCTAGTAAGTGTTTACATTCTTCCTCTCTTACAGCATAAGAGATCTAGGACCCTGGAGTTAATCTGTTTCCTTAGGGGGGAGAAAAAATGCCTCTGAATATTTAATGATTCTAAATTATTATGAAGAAAACATATCACTGCTACCCCCAAGACATTTGCATTCTGTTTGGAAGAAGGCATGTTGTTAGTAGATGCCTTCAGGCCAGTTCCAACTCATAGTGACCTACGTACAACAGAACAAAACTCTGTGGTCCTGCCACATCCTTACAGTCGTTGTTATGCTTGAGCCCATTGTTGCAGTTCTGTCAGTCTGTCTCGCTGAGGGCCTTCCTCTTTTTCACTGACCTTCTACCAAGCATGATGTTCTTCTCCAGGGAATGATCCCTCCTGATAACATGTCCAAAGTATGTGAGATAAAGTCTCAGCATCTTCACTTCTAAGGAGCATTCTGGCTGTACTTCTCCCAAGACGGATTTGTTTATCCTTTTGGCAGTCCATGGTTTATTCAGTCTTCTTGAGACTTGAAGAATCTGTAGTATCTGAATTAATGAGAAGACAGGAGGGTGTGGGTTTTGAATCTGAAGAGAGGAGGGAGGACTTTAGAGTATGTGTTTGAAAGAACACCTGGTGCTAGTTATAAGGTGACAGGACTCCAGACATCTTGATTCAGGGAACTGCTTCATGAGTTGACCAAACCAAGCTAAACGAGAAACTCTTTCAGGCATTTTGCCACTCTAAAATGTGAACTCTTCTTAAGAGAAGGGGGCAAATAGTGAGTTAGAGGCCGCATGGTGTTTTGAAAGAGAATGGGCTTAGATGTCTACTCTGTTGGTAACTAAGCCACATTAAGAAGTTTTTTAAACTCTTTCATCTTTAGGCTTTTCACATATTAAATGGTGATTTTTCTCATTTTAGGGTGGTTGGAAGTTTAGAGATAGTGCATATAGCACAGTGCAAACATGCAGTGGCTGGTCAGCAAGGGGTAGTTGTAATCGTTGCCATTGTTAGCATCTCTGAATCCTCAGTGAAAGAAGACTTCTTTTTGAGGGCTAAGATTCATTTTCTTAGACTACACCTCACCCATCACCAAGGTGTTCTGATATATATTCGTATTGCTCTAAGTTCTTTTCCTTCATAATGCTTTTCATATTTTGAGACTATATATTTAGTTATATGGTTATTCAATTAATATCTGCCTCCCCCACTAGGTGGTAAGCCCCCTGCAGCCAGAAGCCATGTCTGATTCTGTTCACCATCGTACCACACTGCCTAGCACGGCAGCTGGCAAAACAGTAGGGTTCTAGTAATATTCTTGAAGCTGATACTGAGATTGCTTTGAGATGGTGATGGCTAGTTCCATCAAAGTAGCAGTGCTTTGACAAATTAGCATGCCTGTTGCATGAACTACATAAAATCTCAGTGCTTGGCAGTGGGATGCAGACCCCAAATTCTCATAAGGCCAGACTTAATGGTCTGACTGAGACTAGAAGGACCCCGGTGGTCATGGCCCCCAGACCTTCTGTTGCCCCAAGATAGGAACCATTCCCGAAGCCAACTCTTCAGACATGGATAGGACTGGACAATGTGTGGGAGAGGGATGCTGGTGAGGAGTTAGCTTCTTGGATCAGGGGGACACTTGAGACTATGTTGGCATCTCCTTCCTGGAGGGGAGATGAGAGGGTGGAGGGGGTTAGAAGCTGGCGAAAAGGACACGAAAAGAGAGTGGAGGGAGAGAGCGGACTGTCTCATTGGGGGAGAGTAATTGGGAGTGTGTAGCAAGGTATATATGGGTTTTTGTGTGAGAGACTGACTTGATTTGTAAACTTTCACTTAAAGCACAATAAAAATTATTAAAAAAAAAAATCTCAGTGCTTGAATTCACCAGTCTTACATGGCCACATCTTATGCTGAGTAAGCTCCTCAGAAATAAGACAACCCTGGTGGCACAGTGGTTAAGCGCTAGACTGCTAATTAAAAGGTAGGCATTTCAAATCTACCAGCAGCTCACAGAAGAAGAGACCTGGCAATCTGCTCCCATAAAGTTGACAGCCTTAGGAACCCTATGGGGTGGTTCTTTCCTATCATGTTGTTGTTGTTGTTAGGTGCTGTGGAGTCGGCTCTGACTCGGAGCAACCCTGTGTACCACAGAACGAAACAGTGCCCGGCCCTACGCCATCCTTAAAATCGTTGTTACACTTGAGCCTATTACTGCAGCCGCTGCATCAGTCCATCTCATTGAGGGTCGTCCTCTTGACCGCTGACCCTTTACTTTACCAAGCATAATGTCCTTTCCCAGGAACTGGTCCCTCCTGACAACACATCCAAAGTATGTGAGATGCAGTCTCACCATCCTTGTTTCTAAGGAGCATTCTGATTGTACTTACAAGACAGATTTGTTTGTTCTTCTGGCCGTCCATGGTATATTCGGTATTCTTCGCCAATGCCACAATTCACTGGCGTCAATTCTTCTTTGGTCTTCCATATTCATGGTCCAGCTTTCCCATGCATATGATGCAGTTGAAAATACCATGACTTGGGTCAGGCGCACCTTAGTCTTCAAGGTGACATCTTTGCTTTTCAACACTTTAAAGAGGTCCTTTGCAGCAGATTTGCCCAGTGCAATGCGTCTTTTGATTTCTTGACTGCTGCTTCCATGGGTGTTGATTGTCGATCCAAGTAAAATGAAATCCTTGACAACCTCAGTCTTTTCTCCATTTATCATGATGTAGCTTATTTGTCCAGTTGTGAGGATTTTGTTTTCTTTATGTTGAGGTGTAATCAGTACTGAAGGCCGTGGTCTTTGATCTTCATCAGTAAGTTCTTCAAGTCCCCTTCACTTTCAGCAAGCAAGGCTGTGTCATCTGCATAACGCAGGTTGTTCATGGGTCTTCCTCCAATCCTGATACCCCATTATTCTTCAGATAGTCCAGCTTCTCGGATTATTTGCTCAGCATACGGATTGAATAGATACACGGTGAAAGGATACAACTCTGATGCACACCTTTCCTGACTTTAAACCACTAGGTATCCTTTTGTTCTGTCTGAACAACTGCCTCTTGATCTATGTAAAGGTTCCTCATGAGCACAATTAAGTGTTCAGGAATTCCCATTCGTTGCAATGTTATCCATGATTTGTTATGATCCACACAGTTGAATGCCTTTGCATAGTCAGTAAAACACAGGCAGACATCCTTCTGGTATTCTCTGCTCTCAGCCAGGATCCATCTGACATCAGCAATGATCCCCTCGTTCCATATCCTCTTCTGAATCTGGCCTGAATTTCTGGCAGTTCAATATCGATAATACTACTACAGCCACTTTTGAATGATTTTCAGCAAAATTTTGCTTATGTGTGATATTAATGATATTGTTTGATAATTTCTGCATTTGGTTGGATCACCTTTCTTGGCATAGAGCAGTGAGTACTTCCAGTGCTCCATCCATTTGTTAAAACATCTCAGTTGATATTCCGTCAGTTCCTGGAGCCTTGTTTTTCACCAATGCCTTCAGCACAACTTGGACTTCCTCCTTCAGTACCATCAGTTCCTGATCATATGCTACCTTTTGAAATGGTTGAATGTCGACCAGTTCTTTTTGGTGTAATGACTCCGTGTATTCCTTGCATCTTCTTTTCATGCTTTCTGTGTCGTTCAATATTTTCCCCATAGAATCCTTCACCGTTGAAACTTAAGGCTTGAATTTTTTCTTCAGTTCCTTCAGCTTGAGAAATGCCGAGCGTGTTCTTCCCTTTTGGTTTTCTATCTCCAGCTCTTTGCATATCTCATTATAGTACCTTACTTTGTCTTCTTGAACCACTCTTTGAAATCTTCTGTTCATTTCTTTTACTTCATCATTTCTTCCTTTTGCTTTAGCTGCTCAATGTTCGAGAGCAAGTTTCAGAGTCTCCTCTGACATCCATCTTGGTCTTTTCTTTCTTTCCTGTCTTTCCAGTGACCTCTTTCTTTATATGTGATGTCTTTGATGTCATTCCACAACTCGTCTGGTCTTCGGTCATTAGTGTTCAATGCATCAAATCTATTCTTTCAATGGTCTCTAAATTCAGATGGGGTATACTCAAGGTCGTATTTTGACTCTCGTGGACTTGCACTTATTTTCTTCAGTTTCAGCTTGAACTTACATATGAGCAGCTGATGATCTGTTCCACAGTCAGCTCCTGGCCTTTTTCTAGCTGATGATATTGAGCTTTTCCATCGTCTTTTTTCATAGTTGTAGTCAGTTTGATTCCTGTGTATTCCATCTGGCAAGGTCCATGTGTATAGTCAGTATTTATGTTGGTGAAAGAAAATATTTGCAGTGAAGTATTTGGTCTTGCAAAATTTTGTCATTCGATCTCCAGCATTGTTTCTATCATTAAGGCCATATTTTCCAACTACTTATCTTCTTTGTTTCCAACGCTCGCATTCCAATCGTCAGTAATTATCAGTGCATCCTGATTGCATGTTTGATCAATTTCAGACTGTAGAAGTTGGTAAAAATCTTCCGTTTCTTCATCTTTGGCCTTAGTGGTTGGTGCATAAATTCGAATAATAGTCATATTAACTGATCTTCCTTGGAGGTATATAGATAATATCCTATCACTGACAGTGTTGTACTCCAGGATAGACCTTGAAATGTTCTTTTTGATGATGAATGCGACACCATTCCTCTTCAAGTTGTCATTCCCAACATAGTAAACTATATGATTGTCCAATTCAAAATGGCCGGTACCAGTCCATTTCAGCTCACTGATGCCTAGGGTATTGATGTTTATGTGTTCCATTTCATTTTTGACGAGTTCCGATTTTCCTAGGTTCATGCTTTGTACCTTGGAGGTTCTGATTATTAGTAGATGTTTGCAGACTCATTTTGAGTCATGCCACATTGGCAAATGGAGGTCCCGAAAGCCTTAATCCATCCACGTCATTAAGGCCGACTCTACGTTGAGGAGGCAGCTCTTCCCCAGTCATCTTTTGAGTGCCTTCCAATCTGGGGGGCTCATCTCCCGGCACTATATCAGACAGCGTTCCACTGCTATTCGTAAGGTTTTCATTGGCTGGTTTTTTTCAGAAGTAGACTGCCGGGTCCTTCTTCCTAGTCTGTCTTAGTCTGGAAGCTCAGCTGAAACCCGTCCTCCACGGCTGACCCTGCTGGTATCTGAATACCGGTGGCATAGCTTCCAGCATCACAGCAACACGCAAGCCCCCACAATACGACAAACTGACATACAGGGTCGCTGTGAGTCAGAATCGACTTGGCGGCACCCAACAGCAGTCTGTTTAGTTACATTCAACATTAATTTTGTGTGTGTGTTGTTTTCAGCCTGACTTGAATTACTATCATACTGGGTGTTAACTATTGTATAGAATTTCATTTCAGGTCTTTAGCTTTTTATTTCGCTTTGCACAAAATGTCATTGTTTCATGAAATTGTTGTAACTTTAAGAAAGTGAGACTATCAGTTGTCTTATATCCTCTGCAGTCCACTATCATATAAATACTGTTTTCGTTATTTTTAAGGGAGAAGATGTCAACCGGACGCTAGAAGGTGGGAGGAAGCCTCTTCATTATGCAGCAGACTGCGGGCAGCTTGAGATCCTGGAGTTCCTGCTGCTGAAAGGAGCGGATATTAATGTATGTAAAGAACATTGTCTTTCTAGAAAAAAAAAATCCTATTGTATGCTTGGACTGTTTGTTTCCTACAGATTTGCGAATTAACTATGGAAACGTTAAATAAAAATACGGTCTGAAATTATACCAGATTTCTTGTAACCCAGAAGTATGTAGCTAAGACTTTAAAAATAAGCGAGATAAACCAACTTTTTTTAGGATAAAAGTTAGTCAAAGAGCTAACCTTGCAGTTTGTGTTCCTTTAAAGCTAGTGACTCAAATACCTTCTATTTGCATATACTTAAGCTGATATAACTGAAGGTTGTGTTTTCCCCTTGGCTAGTGCTTTTCATGTTGTAAAGCCTAGAGAGCTTGCACTGTGTGTAGGTAGCAGGGGGTGACCTGTGGAGCCCAGGGCTCTGCAGTCGTGATCATTCTCAGCTGGATTGTTGGGCACAGGCCAGTGGCCGAGTGATCGAGGGCCATCATCTCCTGACTCCAGCCTTTTGTAGCTCCTGCATTTCAGAGTTCGGGGAAAATGTTTAAGTTACCATGACAGCATTCCAGGACACCATATCACCTGGCCTAGTTGTGACAGTGTTTTTTTCCCTTCTCATTGGCTGTGGTCTCCCCTCTTCCCTTCCTGGACCTCATTGGCATTTTTACAGTAGAGGGGAATGGAGGCTCAGACGAAATAACTAGTCACGCAGTAAGTCATAGAACCAAGATCTGAGCGCAGGTACAAGTTCGGCTCTCTCTTCTTCACTGTACTGGCTCCCAAAGAGCTGCTTGTGGGCTTGGCCTCTCATAGCTCCCTTAGAGACAAGAAACGTAAACTGTGGGGTGATTCTTGTGGAGAAAGGTAAATAGGTAAATGCAGATCTTGAAGTACAGACAAGAGTTTGCTGTTTAGAGCTAGAAAGAAGGCAAAAATGAAGCGTGATATGGATGAGGTTGTTCATCTCTGTCTGTCATTTCCTAGGCTCCAGATAAGCATCATATTACCCCTCTTCTGTCTGCTGTCTACGAGGGCCACGTTTCCTGTGTGAAGTTGCTTCTGTCAAAGGTGAGGTCAAGTGCCCATTTTGTTTTTTCTATTACTGAGTGACTGCTTAAGCTAAGCATTTGGTGGTTAATTTATTGAAATCTTGTTTAGCAGCAGGGGCAGAAAACTAGAGGAGAGACAGTATCCCAAATTGAGGTCTAGAACTGTGTTACTCGAAATAGCCTGTCCACATACCATTAGCAGTTCAGAATGGGTAAGGCGCTTGGCTTGGAATATAAATCAGCACACTGTTGCCTTCATTGAGAAAATCTTGCTATGAAACAAAAGTTAGCTGTACTTAGTGACCTAGAACATGTCATCATGGACTAGTAACAGTCTGCAGACTGGCAGCAAGTCCACGGACCGCACGTTGAGTAGCACTGTTTTATAGCTTGTAAGCTTCATGTTCTGTAGTACATGCTGGGCAGGGTTACTGGAGAAATTAAACGAATGACTGCATACAGAGCATCTGCCACAGTGCCTGACACGTAAGAAGCGCTTAGTAGATCGTAGCTTAGGGTCAGCGTCAGTGAGATATGGAGAAAATTGGGGAAGGAGGTAGCACATTTGTCTCTCTTTAAAGATAGGTTCTGAAAGCAGTTAATTCAGGTTTTCTAAAAGTAGGTGTTTTTTTTTTACCCTTTGCTTTGTTAAAAACGCAGTTACTTAATTTTTTAAGTGTTTTAATTTGAAATACATGGGCAGCAATTTCCAGGTACTGTGTACCATACTAATGTGAATAATGGAAATACTGTTCTTTGCCCTTTAGTGGATCAGGAATCTGGTGGGATGTGCCTCTTTCTTACTGCCCGTCCACCCCTGACAAGATTAAAAAGTACCTTTGAAAACTGATGGATAATTTTATCACCGGAGAATATTTTTACTTATAGTATTTAAAACTGGTTGCTACAGGCTACAAATACTGTCTGGCAGCTCATCAACAATTTCTATGATTTCTATATTGTATTAGTTTGGACTCTTTATATAGCACGTAACTAAACCCAACTCAGTCAGGCTTAAGCAGCAAACAGATTTCTTTGACTCAAGCTACACAGTTGAGGCCCAGCTTGACCCTGGGCCTAAGCCACGTGACCAGGATCTGGTTTCTTTTTGTCTCTCTCAGCTCTCTCCTCAGCGGTGACTTAATGCCTCTGATCTCAGCCTGTCTATGAGCAGCTCCTGGCTCTGAGCTCCTCCTCGTTCATGCCACATAGGTGAATTAGGCTTTTCGTTTCTAATGTCCCTTGCAGATACCTCCTTGCATCTCATTGGTTCTAATCAGTTATGGACTGATCCCTGAAATAGTTACTGTGGCAGTTAGCTAAGCCAGCCACCACCCTTTCCTGGAGTGGAGTTGGAGCCAGGCTTCTTCATCACAGGAGAGGAAGAGCTGAGTTCTTCAACAAGAAATCAGGGTGCTGTGGGCAGAAGACCAGGTCAGGGTGGGCAGTGCCATGGGAGCAATCAGCAAGTGTCTAACTTCTAACCAAAAGGTGACACCTGAAGAGAAAATAGTGTATAATTTGAATCATTGACCATAGCATACAACTGAATCTGACAGCACTCTCTAGTGTAACACAGAATGACAGATTTCTGAAGCAGATTCTGAATGAATAGGAATGTTAATCAGTTATTCATCCCCTTGCAACATAAAAATTGGTCTCTGAGTTTTATGGTAAACATGCTAAGGTATTAAGCATGTTGACTTGAAATCAGTAACAAGTGAAATTAACTAGGATTGTTGGCATGGGCGTTGAGTAAGCACTCATTTGACGTGTATTCAAGATACAGGATATATTTTTACATCAAGGTACAGGCATGACTGAGAATAATTGATATATTAAAAAGACCAGGTAAAGTGAACCCTCTTAAAACAGGGACCAGAATTTTATAATAAAGTTTAAACCTCAAAAAGCAAAATTTAAAATTATCAATTAAGTTTTAAAATCTTGTCTGTCAGAGTTTTAAGTTACAATCATAATTCTTAAACAATGTTTGAGCAAATATATACATATATATGTGCAAAATTGTATGGCCAATTGTTGAAACATCTGTCACTTAAAGCTTGGCTGTGTCACGCCATCACAAAGAAGTCACTTTTGCCAGTGGGTTTTCTTCAACATGTTGTTGTTAGGTGCCATTGAGTCAGTTCCAACTCATAATGACCCTGTGTACAATAGAACGAAACACTGCCCGGTCCTGTGCCATGCCCACAATCACTGTTGTGCTTGAGCCCATTATTGTAGCCACTGCATCAGTCTATCTCATTGAGAGTCTTCCTCTTTTCCGCTGACCCTGTACTTTACCAAGCATGATGTCCTTCTCCAGGGACTGATCCCTCCTGACAACATGTCCAAAGTATGTAAGACGCAGCCTTGCCATCCTTGCTTCAAAGGAGCATTCTGGTTGCACTTCTTCCAAGACAGATTTGGTCGTTCTTTTGGCAGTCCATGGTATATTCAATATTCTTCGCCAACACCACAATTCACAGGCATCAACTCTTCTTCGGTCTTCCATATTCATTGTCCAGCTTTCACGTGTATATGATGCGATTGAAAATACCATGGCTTGGGTCAGGCGCACCTTAGTCATCAAGGTGACATCTTTGATTTTCAACACTTTAAAAGAGGTCCCTGGCAGCAGATTAGTCCAGTGCAGTGCATCTTTTGATTTCTTGATTGCTGCTTCTGTGAGTGTTGATTGTGGATCCAAGTATAATGCAATCCTTGACAACCTCAGTCTGTTCTCTGTTTATCATGATGTAGCTTATTGGTCCAATTGTGAGGATTTTTGTTTTCTTTATGTTGAGGTGTAATCCCTACTGAAGGCTATGTATGGTCTTTGTCTTCATCGGCAAGTGCTTCAAGTCCTCTTCACTTTCAGCAAGCAAGGTTGTGTCATCTGCATAACGCAGGTTGTTAATGACCCTCTTTTTTTTTTTTTTTAAAATCCTGGTGCCCCATTCTTTTCCATGTAGTCTAGCTTCTTGGATTATTTGCTTTCTTAAGGAAATTTATCATCAACTTTCTTAAGGACCTTAAAACCCAGTGATATTTATTTTCTTTTGAAATGCTTTACTTTTTAAAACCTGTAAACTTTAAAGTTGTTCACTGTCCCCACGCCCACCTATTCTTTACATATAAGTGGGAGCTGGCCATGAGGGAGTAAACCAGAGTATTTATTATTTAGGGGAAATCAGAAGCTGATGGCGTATTCTTAGTCCCACCTCAGCTTCTTAGGTTTTCCTCATCATTAAGAAGTGCTAGTGTATTGAATAGTACAGACAGACAGATCAGATGCAGGGAATTAATGCTGGCGTGGGGAGGTAGCTTGCTTGTTGTGTAGGTCCATGTGGCAAGTGGTGGAGCCATCATGGATGTTGGTAAGCTTCCTTGGATCTCTTGGCTTCTAATCTCATCCACTGAGTCTACCACAACAGCCATTCGGTTGCTTTCTCCCACCCTGGGACCAGTTCTTCCTGCTTACTGTAGTCATTGATAGTTTTAATTGACTGTGGTAGAATGTCTAAATATTTTTCAGTCTGCAATGTATTTATCATTTAGAAACACTGATCTGAACCAAGCAGATAATGAAGACTCCAATGTCTTGGTGGCTACCTCTTGTGTACTCGAGCTATCTCCATTCCCCAGTGGTATCTCAGCCAGAGGAGCCTAAATCCTGCCTTTCTGGGAATTAGATAAATCTATATGGTAAAATAAATGAATGATTCCTTCCTTCCCTTTCTTTCCCTAACCTTTTCTGCCCAGCCTAGGATTTTGTTCTCAGAAAATAAAAACTTCATGGGATCCTTTTTAGCCAAATGTTCTGCTTATTGACTCAGTGAGATGCTGTCTCCTTTGAGCCATGTCTGGAACTATAGATCACAGTTATGTTCCTCTGTCTCCTCAGGGGAAAACACAGTGACTCCTAAGCTAAAAGGGCCCAGACCATTACACTGCACTCCTCATCCTCAAAACATGATACTCCAAAGTCACTGAGACCTTGTGGTTGTAGGATTCCATTGTTAAAGAATCTTCTCCATTAAATGAGCTTCTGAAAACCTGGCTTGATTTGCATTTGTCCAAATATGATTCCTAGAAGGTTCTCTCTAAGTGTGCACTGGGTTATAAATTCTTGGTTGAGAGTTGAGTTGCCTGACTTTTAACTAGTTTGTTTTTCCTTTTACTTGTACCCATGATATCTCTTTTATTATGTCTGAGCCTTGGTTTTTGTAGCCAAATAACTGACATTCAGAGATGGCTCTATTGATGACAGATCAATTGTAAGTATATTGAGCTATTATTTTAGAGGAAGAAAGGGATTCATTTGACCTTTCTGAATACAACATGGTAAAATTGAGTTCAGCTTTTTCAAACTAATTGCTTTGATTTTGTTGCTGCATCAGCGCCTTCGATTGATCCCCTGTAGTTTTATTAGCCAGGCGTTTTTAGCTATTGATTGTGCTCTTTCAGAATCCTTAATTACTAAAAATGGCGCTATTCTGATGCATTTTTGAAAGCTAAATCAACGTTTGTATTACGAAGTTTGGTTTGCTTTGAACCAGAAATAGAAGCCTTATGGATTATTACGAGTTTATTTTAAAAGTATGTAGTTTAAGAACTTTACAGACTCATTGCCATTTCCATTATCCGGCTTTGTATTATTAGCTTAGAAAAAAGGCAAAATAATGAACAGGTATTTAGACAGTTAGTATGATCACAACTAATGAGGAGAAAAAGGAAAACCATGAAAACAGAAGTAAGAAGATGGCCAGAATACTTGAACCCACACTCTGATCTGCTATATTGCCTGCTTGGTGAGGTTTTTTTTTTGTTTTTTTTTTTTAACTTAATGCAGTGAAAGTTTATGAGACAAATAGGAATTTAGGAAAAGAGGAAACTAACATTTACGGAAACTCTAGTGTGTGCTCATCACTTTGTTTATGTAATCTCCTTTAATTTACTATCAACCGGGATACAGAGGTGTTTTCATCTCCAGAGTAGGATAAGGAAATCGTTTGTCCTGGGGAGGTTAAATGACTGCTTGAGATTGCCTTTCAGAACGCTGTCAGGGGCCTCTCATTCTGAAAGTTATGAGAGACAGCGTGTACATTCCTGCAGGTAGAAGATATTTGGCCTGACTTTTAATTAACGAGTTGGTAGATGAGAAGAACATAGGGATGAGGCCCTCCACTTCAAGACTGAGACCTATGTACAGTCCCTGGTATCCATCTTTCGCTCCCAGTGACAGAAGTTTTTGAAACGAATGAATCAATACCTGCATTGGACCACGAGAAGGAGCTCATTACACAAGAAATTATGAGGAATTGTTGAAAGAATGCAGGCCAGGATAGGGTTGAAGAAGGACACATTTTCAAACTGGAGCAAGAGAGTATTGTTACCAGAGGCAGGAGCTGGCCAGGGCTGCTCCCAGCCCAGAGACTGCCAGGACCCCTGAGCAGCAGACAGGTGATTGCACTTCAGGAGGAAGTAAATAGAACCCAGAGAGAAAGACTGAGATACAAGTAGGGTGAGCAAGAAATTCGTTTGTGAGTAAGCCTAAATCGATATTAAAATGTAAAACAAACACTGACGTTTTGAAAAAGAGGGTAGAACTACAGAATTGGTAAATAATAGCTTATAAGATAGGAGGGGGTGATCAGAGCCAGAGAGCCTGAGAAGCCCTAGTACAGGCAGTGAGAAGACCAGGGAAAGAGGCGGGTGGGACAGGTAAAATTCGGCTCACAAAGCACGATGAGAAATTCAGCCGAAGGACCCAGAGCGGGCCTGGGAAACAGACACTTCCAGGAGTGAAGGATCCCCCCTGAGCAGCACAGTGGCCAGGAGCAGGCTCCACCAGCGTAGTTTGGCCTGAGCATTGAAGCAAGAAGAGTCAGGCTCTGTCACCTCGGGTCATTTTAAATTGCACTCTCTGAATTCTCAGTTGAAAAGTAAGTAGGTTCCTTTTTTTAACCCTGAAAAAATCTTATTCAGGGAATTTCTGGAATAAAGAGGATAATTAAAAGGTGGTATAAAATATCCTCTGGGTCAGGGGTCAGCAGAGCTTTTTCTGCAGAGTCAGATAGTATTGTAGACTTACAGGCCGTATGGTCTCTGTCGTCTAACTCCCATTGTCGCTCTGAAGCCACCATGCAGTCCAGTGAGTGTGTGTGGCTTCGGGCCAGTAAACCCTGCACTAACTCAAGAGTGGTGGGGAATTTTATAGCTCACGGCATGTGAAAACCCTAACCCTCAGTGGTAAGATGATCCTTCCCAAGTGATAGAGGTTGAGTGTGTATCATTCTGGATGCTCTTATTAGATTGTGCTAGTGCTTGTTTGTTGAAAAGTTCAGTTTTAGCCCTACAAGAGCTTACAGGACAGGCATCTGGGTGTTGGTTCATTGTTCTCTGTTAACTGGTCTTGCTGGTTAAAGTCTCAGATACATAAACAATGGCAGTGTTGCACGAAGCAGTAACTTTTGTCGTTGGATTTTCCAGCTCAGTTTAATCTGGACTTCACAGTGCAATATAATTTGAACACATTATTGAGAAATGGTCTGCTCGATCTATCATATTGTTAGCTCATGGACTTTCATTTATTTTACATCTTAATCCCGTTTCCGTGGCTAAGGAAACGATTCCCTAGGACAAACAGTAGTTTTCCCATAGCGTTAACACAGTATCATGTTGGACATTTCCTAGCATGTTAACATAATGTCGTATAATACTTAATTTACGTTACAATTTCTAAAATATAAATGCTGGGTTTTTTTTTTTTAAATCCTTATAATTTACATAATTGACAATAAAGGATGTTAAGAAGTCAAGTGTCCTCTTCCATAACCCTAAGGAAAACCATTTCTGCATAGGGCATTGTAGGGAAAGGTAAAGCGTTTAAATGTTTACTTCTGCTGTCTATTCTAGAGATGCCATGTCTGCTGCCGTTAGCACAGGGGAGCTTTCCATCGTTACCCTGTGTGTGTTCCTCCTCTGCCCCTTACATGTGTACGCTGCTGTTAGAAATGACCGCTCAGCCTCCTAAAGGAACAGGGAGCCTTTAAAAAAAAACAAGTGCCCCAGCATGACAAAAATCATATGACCCAAAAATTTAAAAACATTACAAGTGCTGTTTTATTCTTAGATTATAAAAATAAACTAACAGCGTATTTAATTCAGTGGTTGTTATAAACTGTCATTTTGGTATTAATGGCGTTTAGCATAACCAGGCTATATCTGCGAGAAAAAAGTACCAAAGAGCACCTGTTGTTCTTTTCCCCTCGTTCTTCCACGTCTGCTTCATACCATGTCAGAGAATGTCTTCATAGGAAGTCTGTGCTAACACACACGTGCGCGCGCGCACACACACACGTGCTGTATATGTATATAAAACCCCCTGGTGATTACGCAACAGTGTGTTTAGTGACTCACAGCTGTTCCAGATCACTCAGTAAGTTAAGTGCCGTTTTTTAGTTGAGTGGGATAATTGAGTGAGATACAGAACTAAGGTTTACTCAGGTGTCTCTTATAAAAGGAAGTCAAAAGGCTTAGTGTCTTATATACAATTGCTATACAGATTCAGTATGTGTAAAAATACTAGAAATTAGTTACTAATAGGTTTGCTAATGAAAATATAGGAAACCATTTTATCTGATAACACTGATATGTTTACTGAACAGATTTTCTATGATTGACATATATGTATATATATTTTTTAATTGAGCAGCCAGTTGATAAAATGGTTTTTGATTTAAAAAAAAAAAAAACTCGAATAAAATTAAAAGTTTTGATTAAAAAAAAAACTTGAATACTCCCCTCGCGTGTCAGCACCGTCAGACCCTCCAGGAAGTGCGTGGGGTGCAGAATCAGTACCTCGAGTTGGGAGCCAGATGTGTACTCTGTAAGGCTGGAACCCAGCCCCTTTCAGCATAAAGCAGGGAGGTGTGCTCACAGGGGATCGACTTGTTTTTACCTGTATTACTGACTATATCCTCCAGCATGTATTTTAGGGTAATTTGGGACCCCCAAAGTTCTGTTCCATGTGGCATGGGCACACTTGGTTTCAGAAATTTAGGACAAGTGACTACCCTATCCCTCAAAGAACTCAGCAGTGCTTCTCCAATTTGTCTTATTTTAAGAAGAAACTGCGTCCTAAAGGCCTACAGAATGGTTGTTGTAGTTATTAGTTGCCATCAAATTGACTCCACCTCATATGTATCCCTACATAACTGAAGAAACCTGTCTTTTTACTTACTTCTGTATCTTTTGTATTTTTTATAGATTATATATATATATATGCCTATATAGCATTATGTATCTTTTGTCTTGTTTCACAGGTATCATATATATGTATGCCCGTTGTCAGCTCATCTGCTCAGCTGGCCTTGTAGGCTGGAGTACATCCTTAGTTTAGGTCGTTTCTGTTAGTGACATACCTGTGTGTTTCAGACCACACAGACCCTAGTTTGCTTCTCAGTTCTGCTGCTTAATAGCTTTGTGGCTTTGAGCAAGTTACTTCACAGCTCCACCTAAGCTTTCCCTTCTGCGATGTGCGCCCAGTATACTTATCACATAGAGTTAGTATGAGGATGAAAAATAACTCACGCTTAAATTGAGTTGGAATCCCTGGTGGTGTAGTGGTTAAGAGCTATGGCTGCTAACCTAAAGGTCGGCAGTTCGAATCCACCAGGCACTCCTTGAAAACCTATGGAGCAGTTCTGCTCTGTTCTTCAGGGTCGCTTTGAGTCAGAATTGACTCAACGGCAGTGGGTTTTTTTTTTTTCGTGTACAGATAGAATTTTAAGTGTTTAATGTATATTAACTCATTTAATCATCAGAGTAATCCTGTGATGTACTGTTTTTATCCCTATTTTACCGTTGGGGAAACTGAGGCACAGAGCAGTTACCAGGTAAGTTGCCTAGGATCACACAGTTGGTAAGAGGGGAAGCTAGATTCCAGCCCACTGAGTTTGGCTCCAGAGTCTGTGTCTGTAACCACTACCTACTCCTTCCCCCCAGTGTAACCACATGTGTGGTAATGTGGGGGTCACCTGACGCCATGTCTGCACGTCATCAGTTCTTGGGAACTGTGAAGTAAGGCCCACGAGGACTGAAGCAGATGGTTTGACCTACTGCTCAGAACCGTGAAGACGTGCTACAGGAAGGAGGTTTTCCTGGGAAAAAATCACCTTTATGGAAGAAGTTTGTTTCAAATATAGACAGACTTTTTCGTCTAAAACTTGTGATGCCATTTGATGGGGAAAGAAGAGTCTCTTCAATAAATGATGTTGGGAAAATTGGACTTCCACATGGAGAAAGATGAAGCAGCATACATGCCTTACTCCATACACAAAAACAAACTCAAAATTGATTAAAGACCTAAATGTAGAAACTAAAACCATAAAATTCTTAGACAAAAACACAGTGCAACACTGCCAGGCCTGGGTTTTAGTAATGGGTTATCTAATGTAATAATAAAAGTGCAAAAGACAAAATAAATAACCTCATAAAAATTTTAAAAACTTTTGTTCATCAAAAGACTTTACCAAAAATGTGAAAAGACAAGCTACCAACTAGGAAAATAACTTTGAAAACCCTATATCTGATGATAATCTAATAGCCAAAATATATATAAAACTTCAGTAACCTGACAACATAAAGACAACCCAGTCATAAAATGGGCAAAGGCTTTGAAGAGACATTTCACGTAGAGGACATTCACATGCCACCAAACACATGAAAAAGGTGCTCAACGTCATTGGCCATCAGAGATGCCAATCACCACCACAGTGAGATACCATTTCAGTCTTACTAGGATGGCTAAGATTAAAAAATAATAATAAAAAATGTTGGCAAGGATGTGGGAAAATTGGAACCCTTACCCATTGCTGATGGGAATGCAAAATGCTAGACAGCTGTTGTAGAAAACAGTGTGGAAATTACCACCAAGGAAGCAGAGGCAGGAGCAGAGCATGTCCTTTGGACCCAGGGTTCCTGCGCTGAGAAACTCGGGGAGATTGATAACAAGGACCTTCCTCCACAATTGACGAGAGAAAGCTGGAGCTGGTGCCCTAGCACCCTGAATTCGGACTTCTGGCCTACTAGACTGTGAAAGAATAAACTTTCGTTTGTTAAAGCCGTCCACGTTGGTATTTCTGTTACAGCAGCACTAGAAAACTAAGGCAGGGAAAGACCATAGGTATTTTGAAGTAAAGGTAGAATAGAAAAACACAGGATTTGGAGTCAGAAGCCTAGTTTCTGTAACTCTTGGCTGACCATGGGCAGAGTTTTTAAGTTCTTTGAGCTTCACCAATACCTCTAAAATAGAAGTCCTTGGTGGCACAAATGTCTGAGCATTCAACTACTAGCAGAAAGATTGGCAAGTGCAGCCTACCCAGAGGTGCCTCAGAAGACAGGCCTGGCGATACCTTTCCTAAAGATCACAGCCTTGAAAACCCTGTGGAGCAGTTCTACTCTGCACACATGGGGTCACCATGAGTCAGAATCAATTCCATAGCAACTAATAACATGAGACATTCAGTATCAGTTAAAGGAAGTACAGGTAGTCCCCAGCTTACAACATGTTCAAGTTAAGATGAATCACACTTACGACCATCCTTTTGGGGGT
Source organism: Elephas maximus indicus (assembly GCF_024166365.1). Lineage (NCBI taxonomy): Eukaryota > Metazoa > Chordata > Mammalia > Proboscidea > Elephantidae > Elephas > Elephas maximus. The sequence continues at coordinate 13,983,926 of NC_064826.1, forward strand.
GGGGGTACATCTTGTTGTTAGTAATACGTACTACATACATTGTTGCAGCAAGTAATTGCTGATAGTAACCATTCTCAGATGTCCAGTTTCAAGATTGACTGTTCAAAAAACTGCCGTATAGCAGGCTGTGGCCAGCTCTGCAGCAAAGCCAGTGTCAGGAGTCGTAACAGAAAGTTGGGCAATGTTCAGCTCCGGTTGATACACAAGAGTTGGACTGCTCACATGCCAAACAGTCATTATGACTCCGAATTCATTGTTACTACACTGATGCCAACTTCATCATAGACCAGACCTATAGCGTGATTTTACTGAGCATTTCGTACGGTAAGAAGCATCAGTTGTTAATTTAAAGCCAAGTTCAAGTTTCTCTAACACCTGCACTGCTTGCTTATACCCCCAACAATATGTCTAGCAAAATAAGTCACACCACTCAAAGTTCTAGTCCAAAAAACAGGTGAGGAAAGCTCTAGTCCTGGATATAAAGATGAAGGTCATTAAGGCCTATACTAGAAAAATAGTCAGCAAAATAGCACATGAGGAAAGACTATCTCATTTGACCGTTTTGATAATCATTAAGGATAAGAATGGGATTTTTGGAGGCAGTTAGAAGAGTGACTGGCATAAAATCGACAATTTTTACAAAGAAGAGGCAAGAGCCAGTCCATGAGATGAGGAAGCTGTTGATGACTTGACTAGAAGACCAAATCCAGAAGAGGATTCCTGTGAGTTTACTGACAGGTCAAACGGAAGCACGCAGGCTTTTTGAAAACCGGAAGGCATGGCAAGGAGACGACTACCACAAGTGTGTTAATGCCAGCAAGGGCTGGTTCCTTGCTTTAAACAGACCTGGCTTACATAACACAAGGTTAACTGGAGAAGCGGAAAGTGCCGGAGTCAAAAAAAGCAAGACCCAGTGCCGTCGAGTCGATTCCGACTCACAGCAGCCCTGTAGGAAGAGTAGAACTGCCCCGCAGATTTTCCAAGGAGTGCCTGGCGGATTCGAACTGCTGACCCTTTGGTTAGCAAAGCTGCCAGAAAATTCAAGGACGAGCTAGATTCGAGAAGCAGTGAGGTGTTAAACCGCAAAATATGTGAAGAAAAAGGGAAAGGACCATACAGCCAACACTCACTGATTTTCTCAATAGAAATGCCATCCCTGTTCCCACGGATAAATAATCCAGGTGATCCAGAACCTTCCACAAGTGGAGTTATTACTGCAGCTGACAAAATGGCAGCGTCGTCCAACACTTCTTCATTGTCAGAGTAAATTTTTATGATTTATGTATGTATTTGATAAATTGATGCATTTGAATTACGGTGTTGACAGAGGATATTGGATATACCATGGTCTGCCAGATGAACAGATTTGTCGTGGAGGGAGTACAGCTAGAACACTCCTCAAAGCAAGAGTGGCAAGACTTCGTCTCAGCATAGTTTGGACATGTTATCAGGAGGGACCAGTCACTGGAAAAGGACATCATGCTTAGTGAAGTAGAAGGTCAGTGAACAAGAAGACGACTCTCAATGAGGTGGATTGATACAGTGACTGCAGCAGTGGGCTCAGGCAAACAGCGATCGTGAGGGTGGCGCACAGTGTTTCATTCTGTTGTACATAGGGTTACTGTGAGTCGGAACCGACATGATGGCACCTAACAACAACAACATGTATGTATGAAAATATACCTGCAAGTTTATATGTAATGTTTCCAACTCCCAGAGACAAAGATGAGATTTATAAAGATACCTGATAATAAAAGGCAATAATAATGAGAACAAAAAAGAGAGAACTGACTTGTGATAAAGTTGTTGACACAGAACCCGCTTGTAAGTCAGGGACTAACCAAAAACAAAAAACCAAACCCAGTGCCATCGGGTCGATTCCGACTCATAGCGACTACCTGTACACTTTTTAGTCCAATACTGGGGGGCTTAGGGGTAAACAAGACAGCCAAGTCCTCTGCCATAGGGAGCCCGTCTTCTAGAGGGGACAACAGTACACCAGCACACAAATATAATTTAACGTCAGGTGGTGATAAACACTGGGTAAAAGTAAAGGTATTTTGTTCTGTTTTGGATGGGAAATGTCTTCAGGGTATTATATATTTTTCTCTTAGAATAAACAACACACAGTTAAACCTTCCCTTGAAGACTTCACAGCAGCAGCAGCAGACCCTCTGGGGCCTGTGGAAGTATTATTTGTCCTTACACTTAATAACTCTAGTTCATGGCCAACCTTTGGTGGTGGAATTTCCGTTTTCTTTCTTCAGTCATGTCAAGATGTTGTCAGATAACTGCTGCTGCTGCTGCAGTGACCGTCTTCGGTAGGCCCTCTCTCCCTTTGTTCCTGTTTCTATTTCTCTTTTGTTTCTGAGTGGACTTGGAATGAGAAGATCTGTGTTTGAAAGAAGTTTCTGAGTGAGAATCCCACCACTGTGTATGTGAGACGCTGAAGCTTGAACTCTGGGTGGCTCTTTCAGTGGTTTAAAAACTTTGATATCCACTTCCTAATCCAAACCCACGTAAAGTTGCTGGACTTCTGATTTCGCGGCTGCTTGTCAGAAAGTGTCCTGCTGGAAACAGTTCAGAGGGAGCAGTTTCCTGGAATGACTTTAATCCTCCATTGTAGTCTGCTCCTTTCAGGCATTCCTTTTCTGTCTGATTTTAACCTGCTTTCTTCCCAGAAGTAAATCGACTATTTCAAACCACGGTTGCTGGCTTGCTTTTTCCTGAAATAATTGGCTATGTTCCAAAGTTGTAAACCAGTGTCTGGCACCTTATACAGAAATGTCTGCCAAGACTTAAAAAGCATAAAAGTAAATGTTTTATCTGATATGATTTGAGTATTTAGAGTTTTAAATGCTTGATCGTATATCCAAGTGCTGATTTTTAATTGATTTTATGAGTTTTGCGTTGAAACAAGGCTGCTGCTACGCTGACAGTTGGTCAGTATAATGATAATCAGTATCTTTACCTCAAAAGCGTCTTTTTTTGTCAAGATAGCGTCAGGTAACCTCAATACGAGCTTAAGAGTTTCATTCTTACACTAATCCAGTTTTCTTGCCTGTTTGTACATGTTAAAAACTGGTGGTATAAAGCAGATTAGGCTGTACTAAGAAGTAGATAAACTTAAAAAGGCAGATAAAGACGATAGTCTTGTTTAATGCCTGTTTATCTCGTCTTTCTAAGCTACACTGAAAACCATTCAAGGGCTGAAGTAACATGACTTGAATTTTTTCCAACATTCCCATATTTTACCACAGGTTACTGTTGGGTGCTGTTGAGTCGGTTCTGACCCATAGCAGCCCTGTGTACAACAGAAGGGGAACACTGCCCAGTTCTGCACTGTCCTCACAGTTGTTATGCTTGAGCCCATTGTTGCAGCCACTGTGTCAGTCCATCTCGTTGAAGGCCTTCCTCTTTTCCCACTGACCCTCTCCTTTACCAAGCTTGATGTCCTTCTCCAGGCCCGGATCCTTCCTGATAAGATGTCCGAAGTATGTGAAACCATCCTTGCTTCTAAAGCACAGTCTGGTGGTACTTCTTCCAAGACAGATTTACTCGTTCGTTCTTTTGGCAATCCATGGTATATTCAGTATTCTTCGCCAACGTGGCAATTCAGAGGTGTTATTTCTTCGTTACCCTTCCTTATTCTTTGTCCAGCTTTCGCATGCATATGAGGCGATTGAAAACACCATGGCTTGAGTCAGGCACACCTTAGTCTTCAAGGTGACATCTTTGCTTTTCAACACTTCAAAGGCTTCTTTTGTAGCAGCTTTGCCTAAAGCAGTGGCACTTTTTGGGTTCTTGACTGCTGCTTCCATGGGTGTTAATTTTACCAAATATTACTTGATTATCTAAAAATACAACTTTCGAAGATCAATAAATTACACGTAGTGCCTTAAAGCTGCTACTCCCTAGAAGGACAGCGCCCTCTCACTTGGACCACTTAACGTGGCCATAGCAAGTAAGCCTTTTCTCACCTGACTCGTGCTCTGAAATGGTTTTCTTTTGGTTTACTCATTTACTTTTAAAAGAAAAGCATGTGTATACATATTTAGACCTAAAGAGTAGGAAAAACAGTGTTGATATTTGTTGTAACTGGCTTATAGAATTTTTATGGCTTTTTTGTATGTATTCTGAGTTTTCTGTGTTAAGTTTTTATTATCGTTAGGAAAAAAGGATGATTATATAATTTTTTTGTCAGCTAGGCTTTTTTTGTTGCAAATAACAAATTGACTAACAAGTTGAAGGGGAATGTTTGAAAACATGCCGGACTGGTCAGAGAATCAGCAGGAACTCGGAGTAAATGCTCAGGCTCTGCCAGCTGCGGGGCTCTAGGTGGCAGGGAGTTCTCGACCTCGGTTCAGTGGGGATAAACTAGCTCTGACTTGTGTTTTTCTTTCTCTACTCAAGATTTAAAATCCAGGAGCGAGCGTCCTCACAGCCTAGCTTGAGTCAAACCAGCCTTAGACGTTTGGGGAGAAAAGCGTGTGGCACCTTGACTTCTGGCCCAGGATTCCACTCAGTGGGGAGAAATGATTTCTCTCATCATGGAATCAGGATGCCATTACCAAGAGAGCAGTTGCTGGTGGCATAGTGGTTAAGAGCTCGGCTGCTAACCAAAAGGTCAGCAGTTCAAATCCACCAGCTGCTCCCTGGAAACTCTGGTCCGTCCTGCTCTGTTCTGTAGGTTCGCTATGAGTCGGAATCAGCTCAGCGGCAGCGGGTTCAGGTTTTTTGTTATCAAGAGAATGGAAATGAACTCCAGCAGCTCAAAAGCCACAGATGTTTACTGTAATATTTAAATTTTTTGTCAGTGCAGAATTTTAGTTTGTAATGCTAGGCAAAGTGCCCTGGTGGCACAGTGGTTGAGTGCTCTGCTGCTGACTGAAGGGTTGGCAGCTCAAACCCAGTAGCAGCCCCACCCAGGAAAAGGCCTGGGAATCCGCTCCTGTGGAGATTTACAGCCTGGGAGACTCTGCGGGGCAGCTCTGCCCTGTCCTGTAGGATTGCTGAGAGTCAGAGTCCACCCTAGGAGACTCTGCGGGGCAGCTCTGCTCTGTCCTGTAGGATTGCTGAGAGTCAGAGTCCACCCTAGGAGACTCTGTGGGGCAGCTCTGCCCTGTCCTGTAGGATTGCTGAGAGTCAGAGTCTACCCTAGGAGACTCTGTGGGGCAGCTCTGCTCTGTCCTGTAGGATTGCTGAGAGTCAGAGTCCACCCGCCAGTACACGGCAACAGTAACGGTACCCACTGCCGTGGAGTCGATTCTGACTCACAGCGACCCTACAGGACAGAGTAAAACTGCCCTGTAGAGTTTCCAAGGAGCGCCTGGCGGATTCGAACTGCCGACCTCTTGGGTAGCAGCTGTAGCACTTAAACGCAGCAGCCGTGAGAATGAAGTAGCTGTGTGTTTTACTACAGTGACCCGAGTTATTGCTGTGGCACCTCTACTGCAGGACTTGGCGCACTGCCTTGAAGTCCTTGCTCTCAGATCTCTCTCCACCTGACTGTGAGCCCCATGTCTCCCAGGAAGCAGCTTCAGTATTTAAGTTTGTGAATGAATGAAGCCATTAAGTCAGTTAGGAAATGAGGAAGTAGAGACTTAGCTGTGATTCTGAGGAGGGCTCTGTGACAGTTGAACCCTTCCTAGAATGCCTTTCATCCTCTCTCTCCTGGTGGTTCACCTAGCCACCTTGTCCTTATTCACCAAGGAAGACTGGCCCAGTGCCTCCTTCCACACCTCATCCCGTGGGGCCGCTCACGCTCACGGAGGTGCACCCTCTTCCTGTGTGCAGCCGGCTGGGCCCTGTGGTTCACTTCTGTCTGCCGGGCTGGGAGACTCCTGTTTTTCTGTGATTCTCCAGCCCCCCTACACAGGATCTACACAGCAAATGTTCAGTAAATATTTTTTGCATGAATGAATTTGCCAGAGAAAAGGGGAGCATTCTGTGTGGAGCCCAGCATGTACAAAGGCATGGCACCTGGCAGGTTCAGCGATCCGTGAGAAATTCCATAGGATTTGAGCATGAATATATTGATGGGGGAAGAAACTGGAGAGTTAGAGTTGGACTCTAAAGGACCACTTACAGCAAGTTCAGACTTAATTCTGTAGGCAGGAGAAGTCCTGGTGGCTCAGTGGTTAAAGTGCTCGGCACTAACCAAAGGGTCAAACCCACAAGCTGCTCCGTGGGAGAAAGTCATGGCAGCCTGCTTCCGTAAAGGTTACAGCCTTGGAAACCCTATGGGGCAGTCCTGTTCTGTCCTGTAGGGTCACTATGAGTCAGAATCAACTTGAAGGCAGTGGGTTTGGTGGGTTTTTAGGCACCAACAGAAGAAGAGATGAGCTCTGGTGAGGGGCAGGGGGGACACTAGAGCCGTGTGGTTAGGGTTGGAGCTAGCAAAGAGAGCCCTCAGACGGGGAGATCTTGTTGTCGCTGGGAGTCAAAGAGGCACAGGCCTGGTTGGGAAGCAGAGCAAAGCGTAGCTAGAGATACATGCCTTTGGCGTAGAATTATGGAGCACCCACCGTGCACTCTGCACTTTTCTAGGTGTCTGGGGTGTAGCAGTGAGTTACAGGGAGAAGATTCCTGTGCCCATGGGAGTGTTCGTCCTAGAATGGGAAGACAGATAAAAATAATACACAGTGCAAAGGTACATTGTCAAAACTGAAACACCGTGTTCCAGAGAAAATGTGCCAGGACCGCACTGTCCAGGTCAAGTGTTGGGAGTGTCTGGTGTCTGCGCTGAGGAAGCAGAGGACTTCCCTGGAGAGCGGAGGCGGCCCTCCGTTCAGAGCCCATGTCCCAGTCACTCACTGCTTATTTTTCACAAGGAAAGTGGCCGGTATTACACGTGTTCTTATGAAGCTTGTCTCAAATAGACATGTAAGTCCCCCTGGACCTGGAAGCACGTACCCAGGCACTTCTCAGAAAGTGTTGGAAAGAAGAAAAGATAATTTTGGCACAGAAATACTTTCTTCTTTAGCAAAAGTCATTTATTTTTTCCCAGTTGCATACTACACGTAAGGAAATGCTCTTTTAAAGCTTATTTCATTGGGTAGATAACATGGTAGTATAAATAAACACCAGACTCAGTGTCTGCCTTATTGGCAAGTGTGTGTCTTCAATTTCTGGTGCCTAAAAAATAATACGGCATTTTTACAACTTAGTCCCTAACCCTTCCAACTTTTTTTCTTTTTAGTAGAATGGAATGGGTTCCATTAGTAGAAGAATTTTAATTCTTGATTTAAACATTAGCCTAAGCCAAGTAACAGCTCTTCCCTCTTTCCCCAGGGCGCTGATAAGACTGTGAAAGGCCCAGATGGACTCACTGCTCTCGAAGCCACTGACAACCAGGCCATCAAAGCGCTGCTCCAGTGATGGGCGGTGGACTGCTAATCCTGAAGGACGACTCTCCTGTGGCCTCACGCTGCTGCCTGTCTGTCTGTCACTCTCTATCTGCCAGCTTCTTCAGCTAAATACTTTACAAGGGGTGAGGGGAGAGAGAAATTCATAACCAATCAAACTACCAGGAAACAAAAGGTTTTGGAGGAGGGGAAAAAATATGATCAGGCGTTTACCAGGATTCCTGATCAAGTCTGCCTCTCTTCCATCTCTACTAAAATCCACAGCTTACACCCGAGGGAGAGCAAAGACAAACTAGACCGTTGACATTTGACCCGTCCAGCTCCCTAGCTCACTGATGAACTAGATTGTGTTGGAGGTCTGATTCTACGCAGGCCAGTGACACATACTTGCAGCCCTAACTGCACGCAGTCGCGGCTGCTGTGAGGTCATCTTAGGGTGCTGAGATTAGCGATCCGCTCTAGCCTTCTGCCTTAAGAGTGCGCTCTCCTGGGGGCTCCCAGCGCAGTGACGAGTGAGTGCTGCCTGTGGTTGGTGACCAAACCTTTCCTCAGCGACTTTAAGCTCAGTCAAGGCGAGGAGGGCACACCCTGACATTGCTGGATGACTAACTTTGGATTTCCTCTCCCCTTTCACGTGGATCTCATGTGTCTTTAGATAAAACTGACTAGTTTTATTTATAAAATCTGTAAATTTGGGAAGTCTAAAGAAGAAATCATTCCAGTATGTGTAGTTTTTTCTCCTCTAGGTTCAGACATTTGTATAACATTGAAACACTTTCAGACTCCTGCTGGTAGTAAAAGGGGATTTAAAAATAGAACCATAGCCATAAGCCTGGTAGTATCATACAAAAGGAGAACAGTTGTCCTGGTACCCGTGGTTTTCTTCATTTGCTGTTTGAATGGATTGAACTCGGTTGTTGTGTTTGGAGAACCAAGGAACGTTCTCTGGGATGCCTCTCTCAGACCCAGCTTGGATGCTGATTACCTACTGCACCAAAGCTATCAGTGAGGTGAGATTTGTTTGGACAAACTTAACCCCATCCCCTCAAAAGTAATGCTTGCTCCCAGGTTTCCGTGAGTGATGGATGGCCTTCTCTGAACATGTGCCAGCCGACCGACACAGTGTGTTGTTGTTACTCCGGAAAGTCATGTGTTGTGCAAAGTGTGACACCTCTGATTGTATTCTGTGACCTTAGAATATGGTGCCCCCAAATGGTGGTCTCGTGACCTGCAGAAAATAGTTGGACATTCTCCACATGTTTATTTCGCAAGCTGTACAACTAATTAAAACATGCTTCTAGATTCTTTTGACTTGCTATCCGTATATAAGCTTGCTAAAAATACTAGGGTTTTTCCTTAGCCAAGTCATACAATAATTGAATGTACCTCCAATTTTTCAAAAGCGGGGAGGCTGGGTTAGGGCCTTGTATCCGGATTGTGGCTGACAGATCTAGTGGTGGCTTTGTTTTAGGCAGCGTAGCATTCTGCAGCAGGGTTAAATGATTCTCGAGAACAGTCAGCCTGGCTCATTGCAAATCTTACCGATCACTTGCTGATAGGTTGGTTGGTTGCGGGGGTGTGTGTGTGCGTGTGTGTGTGTATTTTTCCCCAGGAACCCTTTTTTTATCGTATGGCTTTTTCAGTCACAACTAGCCTAACCTTGTAATCTTCCTAAGTCCAAGGAAACAATCACAAAATGGTGATTTAAATGCATTCATGTATTAGGCTAATTCTTCTGTCTAGTGGAGCTGATTAGAGTTGGATTAAAGGGCAGTACTCAGTACCTCACTGCGTCATGAACCACCCCACGGACAGCCGAGGGCACCCTGTCCGTCTAGAGTATCAACGCAGCCCACACCTCTTGGCATAATGCATTTAAACGGCTCGCTTTCACCCTTTACTCGACTCCCACCTCTCCTTTGAAGCGTTCTGTTGTCGTTGGCTATTACAGAGAGGGCGTCGTCCTGGCATGGCTAAGCCTGGTCTGCCTCCTACCGCCCTGGTGGTCTGTGCACCACAGGCTCTTTGTACAGTTTATCCTGATGCTCCTTGTGATGAGTAGAGGCTGTTTCGCCTTCCTTTTTCTTTCTCAGCCATAGTTACGAAGCCTTGCTTGAGAAAATAACATAGAATAGAATAGACTGACCAAGATGGTTTACAGTTTGTTTTTTTTTTTAACTAGGTTATTTATAATGTATTTCTGAACCACTTGGCAGAGAAATTCACAATGCTTACTGTTCACATTTTGAGTAAAAGAAGCTAAAACCATGTCTGCTTTTTGGTACTACGTGCATTAGCAAAAAGTCAAGTAGTTTTGTTCTCCATTGAGGTAATACCTAACATCTCAGAAAAATCTTGCATGTTGTATAGTTTTGTATTAAATCAGTCATTTCGTCTAGTTTGATTCTATCAGGTGCAAACAGGTGGGTGACCTGTGCGTGTTCATGGACTCGCGGATCCAGCCCTTGCAGCTACAGACTGGTCTCTGTGGGCTGGGAGGGCAGGTGCGGCGCCTGAATGTTACCAGGTAGTTCCTGAGCGTACGGCACACCTTTCTCAACCCAGCTGGGCACAGAGGGAGGGAGGGGGGTGCAGCACTTGGAAGCTGCCAACAGGTGGGCCCTTCATTCGTGTTTCCCCAAGTAGTAGGTTTTAAAGCTACATCTACCTATTTGATTTTTGGCATCTTAAATCCAACGAAAATTTCACCTGAGCTGCTGTTTGCTTCCGCGCGCTGCTGCGTACTCAGTTGCGTAGAGAAGAAGATGGTGAGAGCGCCCCCTGCGTAAGCAATTGCAGTGTTTTGCATGCAGAGTTTAAAAACTTTAAATTGTCCTGATTCTATTTTGTAAGTGGAGAAACAATCATATCTTTCTAAGCAGTAATGGAAGGAGACTAGTGCTTTGTGCATTTTGATATATTTGAGTTCATTTTTTCAACAATGTAATACTTTTGACACAGTTGGGTTTCTCATACTATCCTAGTTCATGTACATCCGAATGCTAAATAATACTGTGTTTCAGTTTTGTGTTGCAAGAACAAATGGAATAAACTTGAATTGTGCTACAGCTAACATGTCAGCGGTGTTTTTCTCCCACCACCACTGTTGCCTTCCTTTCTAGTCTTCTCTATAGCTGTACCAGCAGTTAGATGGACTCAGACTTTTAGTTAGTCTTTTTCTCCTCTATTCTACTCCTAGCAATTAGGATTCATTTGAAATACAACTTACTACTTATTGGAGGGTTTTGCTTTTGTATCAGCCCCCTTTTGAGTGCTTTACTGTAAATGTCCAGCAGCTCTCCTGGCTGATTGCAAGCAAGGTATACTTAACCTAACTTATCCCTGAGCACCAAAAAACCACCAGGGTCCTAAAAACCAAAAAACCAAACCCGATGCCATCAAGTCAATGCCCGCTCATGGGAGCCCTATGGGACAGAGTAGAACTGCCCCATAGGGTTTCCAGGGAGTGGCTGGTGGATTCGAACTGCTGACCTTTTGATTAGCTGCCAGGCTCTTAACCACTGCACACCAGGGCTCCATTAGGGTCCTAGAAAGCAGGGTCACCATAAGCCACTTAGACCCTTTAATGTGCTCCATTAAGCCACTGCACATCGTCCCTTGGAGGCCTGCACATCCCATACTTGCTTGACCTTGAGCACTTCTTTAGGGCATGCCTTCGTGGACTAGTGTTCTGACTAGAACATGAGATCACTTGGAACCTCACAACTGAACAAGACTATACGTAAAGTTGGTTTGAGTCTTTTGTGATCTTGTCAACGCCGTAAAACTTACTGTGTAATTTACTTTTGAAACGGTCCGTTGACAGAAGAATATACGCAGATGCTAAGATGCAGCAAACCGCTGTCTCTCAGCACTTCTGTGTTGACTGAAGTGTAAATATGAGATAACTTTGGGTGGGCGTGTTCACAGAAAACTGGTCAAGTGATGAAGTTGTCGTGTTAAGAGTTTGGATCTGTCTATGAAGAAATTGTTTAAATCTGGTTAGGTGTGTTTTAAAAGGGAGCAGAGGCTCTATAAGTAATGATTGAAATGCAGCGGACCAGTGTCTGGATAGAAGGCACACATCTGGAGGAAAGGGAGCTTAGACTAAGGGAATGTCGGAAATTCCTTATCTGATTAGAGAAGAGCTGTCGCAGGAGCATCATGCAGCCCAGTATGTGAGATGCCGAAAGGTTTTTCTTTTCCTCTTTGTGCAAGACCAGTGATTCTCAAAGCATGACCGCTGGACCAGCAGTGCCACTATGGATACCAAACCCGTTGGCTGTCGAGTCAATTCTGGATCATAGCGACCCTACAGGATAGGGTAGAACTGCCCTATAGAGTTTCCAAGGAGTAGCTGGTGGATTTGAACTGAGCAGCTGAGCTCAGGCCACAGCCCAGCTCTATTGCACCAGCCTCTTGAAGTGGGGGTGGGGGGGAGAGGGGGACCAGTCTGTGTCCTGCAAGCCCTTTGGGCAATGCTGACGCTCAGGAAAGGCTGAGGCCCATTGTACAAACCATCGGGAGAAAAGGAAACAGCCTGAAAGCCTATAAACAGCGAGTCGTCAGGTCTGGCTTCCTAAGGAGAACGTAAACGGAAGCCTGTAGCACAGGAGGAAGCAGAACTCTGCCGAGAGGCCTGAAGCTCTGGACGTGAAGAAAATCATAAGATGGGCTCTAAAACTCTTCTGGGCAAAAGGAGTCAGGCTAAGATGTAACAGTGGTGAGAAGGACCTTTAATTTTTCTTTTGAGTTGTTTTCCCTAAAATGTGCCCTACCTGTGGCTGTGGACAGTATTTCGAAACGCTGTCACAGCAACCCACAGTTCCATCCCCAAAGCTGAAGTGCCGAGAAGCCCGCCTTCCCCAAGCCTTTCCCTGAAGTTCCCAAGGAGGCGATTCTTGGGAGATGGGTCATGAACTGGTTTCCACATGGCAGGTCACTGGGGATGCTCGTCACTTAACCCTGTCCCTGCTGGCCTGGTCCCCAGTCCTGTTCTCCAGGAGGCTGAATGCTGCCCACTCAGCCCCATGCCCTCTTGTGGTGGCATCGGGGCTGTGGACGTGAGCTCCCTCCTGCAGCGAGAGCACCTCTGGCACTCCAGGGTGGTGTCCCCCTTCCTGCACTTTGCACAGTGGCCTTTTTCATTCCTTCCCACCTCTGTATGGGTGTCATCCTAGCTAATCAGCCATTTCCTATTGTCAGGTCTTCCCCAGATACTAACCAGGTCAACACAACTCACCAAAACCAAACCCCTTGCCATCCAGTCAATCCTGACTCCTAGCTGTCCTATAGGACAGAGTAGAACTGCCCCATGGGGTTTCCAAGGCTGTAATCTTTACGGAATGGAGCCCTGGTGGTGCAGTGGTTAAAGCGCTCGGCTGCGAGCCAAGAGGTCGGTGGTTCAAACCCACCAGCTGCTCCACAGGAGAAAGATGTGGCAGTTGGCTCCCAATAAAGATTACAGCCTTGGAAACCCTATGGGGCAGTTCTACTCCGTCCTGTAAGGTCACTAGGAGTTGGAGTCAACTAGACAGCAAAGGGTTTGTGTTTTGTTTTGTTTTAATTAGTCCTTACAGAAGTAGATCACCAGGTCTTTCTCCCCACAGAGCAGCTGATGGGTTCAAACTGCTGACCTATCGGTTAGCGGCCAAGCAAGCCCTTTAACCACTGTACCACCAGGGTTCCTTCAACACCCTTCAACCATAGCTCATTTGTCTTCAAGTCTTTTTTCTTCACTAAAATGTAATTACTGATTGAGAATGAAATATATCAGCAGCTCTAATAGCACCTGGAAACCCTGGTGGTGTAGTGATTAAGAGCTACGGCTGCTAACCAAAAGGTCGGCAGTTGGAATCCATCAGGCGCTCTTTGGAAGCGCTATGGGGCAGTTCTGCTCTGTCCTGTAGGGGCGCTGTGAGTCAGAATTGACTCGACGGTAGTAGGTTTGGTTTTTGGTTTGAATAGCACCTAGTGCATGGCAGACATTCACTGTATTTGCTCTGAACCGCTGGTGTCAAACCATCATACAGTAAAATGCGATAGAAGCTTTGATTTGGTAAACCTTCCCCAAGAGAAGGCCAGCTCTTAAGACCAGGAGGCTCCCTCAGTGTCAGAGCATCCAGATATTGGCCAAGCATCCTCATAAGTACTGGCGGTACTACAAAGCCAAGTCTGGTGAAGACAGGCATCACACAATCACGGCGGTGTGTTGAGGAAGTGCCGGTGGTGGGATCGAGTGCAGGTCACTTGGAGCCGTTGTGGCGGACGCTAAAGCACAGCCGTATGTGGAGGAGCAGCTGGCCACCCAGGCAGATTGCCTGCACCCAGCAGTTGTCCCAAACAGATAGTCCTGTCTACTTAGCTGAGAGTAACTGGTTGCACACCTGGCAACAGTCATAGCAACAGCATGTGGGCATGCAAAGGGAAGTAACACACGGAGGACTCCTAGCCACTGTCCTGTTTTCTGAAGATACTACTAGATAACCAAAAATTCATTTTTAAAGAAGCTGTATTTGTCTAAGTTTTGACAGACAAAGGCCCCAAGGTGGCATAAGTGGTTTGCTCTCAGCTACTAACCCAAAGGTTGGCTGTTCAAATCTACCCAGCGGCACCGCAGAAGAAAGGTCCGGCAATCTCCCATAAAGATTATAGCCCAAAAAACCTAATGGAGCACAGGTCTACTCTGTAACACGTGGGATCACCATGTGTCGGAATCAGCTGGATGGCAACGGGTTTGGTCTGGTTTACTAAGAAATCTGAAACTGCCTTCTACCTGTATGTCCTCTTTCTGGTACCTAATAGTGCTCTACACATGCCCGCACACATCCTCTGGTGAGCTGCAGAATCCAGCTGTGTTGCCGCTGCTGGTGATTTGCTAGGCAAATTTGAGTCGGCTTGACGGTGCTCAGGTCTAAGCCAGTATATGGTAATTTTATACTGAAGTTATTGAAACTGTACCACAATGCTATGAACCTGGAAGCTCTCTCATGTACTTGTGATGACCAAAAATGTCATTTAAGGCTGTTAGAATTTTACAATACGGTGAAACCTGTGAGAGCCAGAACTCGCTGGGACTGCCTTGTTTTTCCAGGTCTCGCAAGTTTTCCTCCTTTGACAGGGTGAGTCTTACCACTTTCCTATCACTGTTAGTGGAAAATATTTGAGTTTTCCTTCTGTGACAGGTTTCTGCCTTCCACAGGCTCCGGCTTTCACAGGTTTTACTGTATTTTGATGTTTGTTCCACCATTTTAACTGAGCATTTACTGTGATCTGGGCACCATTCTGAGCATTTTGTGTGAATTGACTTGTCTCGTCTTCATAATAACCCTATGAAGTAAAAACAGCGTGGAGCCGGTGTCTGACTTCCTCTAACTTCCCGAGGGGGAAGGAAAATCAAGATCAACAGCCCCAGGCCGATTCCTGTGAGGCAGAAGTCAGGCATGCCCCCTCTCTCCACCGTTTACCGATTCTGACACCAACGGCCCCTCCTGTGGCACTCACTGCTTCTCTGCTGTGCTTGGTAATTCAGTGCAGTGGCCACACACAACTCCCAGACAATACTCAGTATTACGGGGTTTATTAGGGAAGGAACAGGTTACGATGCAGGCTCAGGAACACTCAGGGTCCAGCTCTCCCATCAGGACAGCCTTTCTCCAGCCTTGCTCACAGGCACGCCTCTCTGGTCCTCAGCCTCTGCCCTGCTCAGGCAAGTGTTAGAAACCCCTTTTAGCTCTGCCAGTAAGTGCCCAGAGGCACCCTACTCTGCCAGCAAGCCTCCTGCCCAAAAGCTCTCAGCTTTCTCCCTCTGTGGGCAGGGGAGCCCAGCACACCATCTCCTGCTGTCGTTTTCTGCCACTGCTTCTCGCTCTCTCTGTCTCCTGGGTCCGGGAGCTTCTCAGCGCAAGGATCCTGGGTCCAAAGGACGTGCTCCACTCTTGGCTTTCCTTCCATGGTGGTGATGGGATCCTCTGTCTGCTCTGAAATTGGCTCTCATTTATACCTAGCAGGATGGCAAAACTGACCAATGCCCTTGGTGGGCCACAATTACCTTATTTGCACAGTCTTACCGATCACTGGGTGGGAGTTAACAAAACCATGGTGAGAAAGGCCACACAAAAGTGATCGATCACACGGCAGAACTATGACAGCTGTCATCCCTATTTTCAGATTAGGAAGCCGAAGCTCAGAGAAGTTAAGTGTCTTGCCTGTGGTCACACAGCTAGTTAGGGGCAGAGCCAGGGTTTGAACTCAGGCAGCCTGGCTCTAGGTTTGTACTCTTTGTACCTGTATTATATTGCCTTTCCAACTTCCACTGAACCGCTCATGGCATTTTATCCTGTGACTGCAGCTTTTCCCAAGATTCATAAAAAGATTCTTAGAAAACATTTTATGGATTTGTTTATGATTTTAACTGTTAAATGAAAAATCTTATATAACACGCATTGACCAGTCCCCTTTCATGATGAAATCAGATTCTACAATGATGACGTTTAATTTCCAAGTTGAGAGAGAGCAATACTTGACGGTAATATACAATTTTTTGGCAGTCTAGAAAATTATGATATTGATCAAGAGCCAGCAACTATGGTTCCCAGGCTCAGTCTGGCCCACCACCTGTTTTTGGAAATAAAGTTTTATTGAAAACAGCCATGCCGATTCATTGAAATATTGTCTATGATTGCTTCCACACTTCAGCAGCAGAGGTGAGTAGTTGCAACAGAGACCACGTGGCTCACAAAATCTAAAATAGTTGCTATCCAGTCCTTTACAGAAAAAGTTTGCCAACCCCTGATGTAGATGTTTAGGTGGGATAGGTTGAGAAATACCCTCCAGGATTGTCTGGCAACTAGTTATAGAGTGATTAGCAAAGCCGTGGGATAATGTGATAGATGAAGCAAGTGAACAAGCAAGCCCCTTAAGGATGCAGCTCTAACTGGCGGTAGTGGTTACGTGAACCTGGTGGCAGACTGATACAGTAGTGGTCCCATGAACCATGCCTGCCCATGTCCATGCCCTGTGAAATTCCTTCCCACATTGACTCTTGGGCTTGACCATGTGACTTGCTTGGGCCAAATGGGACATCAGCAGATGTGAAACCAGCAGAAACTTGGTGTTTCCACATTGAGGCTTCCACTCTTGCAACTCAGCATTTTAAGAAGTTCAGGGTTAACCTGCAGGAGAGGCCACATGAAGAACTGGGTGTCCCAACCGACAGCCCCAGCTAACTTCCAGACAGATGAGTGAGGCCAACTTGGACCATCCAGCCCCAGCTGAGCCCCAGATAACTGCGGCTGCATGAATGGCCCCAGGTGAGACCAGCGGAAAAACCACCAGCTGAGCCTGATCCAAATGGAAGAGTCATGAGGAAGTAAAGAATAGTCATTTTAAGCTGTGAGATTTGAGGTGGTTTTTTAGGCAGCAATAGATAACAGATGCAAGCACCCCAGATGGGACTCCAGATGGGACTCAAACGCACAATCCCTCACTTAAGAGGCCAATGCCTTATTCATTAGACTCGTTAACAACCTGCATTATGCAGGTGACACAACTTTGCTTGCTGAAAGTGAAGAGGATTTGAAGAACTTAACTGAGGAAGATCAAAGACCACAGCCTTCAATATGGATTACACCCCAACATAAAACAAAAGTCCTCACAACTGGACCAATAAGCCACATCATGATAAACAGAGAAAAGACTAAAGTTGTCAAGGATTTCATTTTACCTGGATCCATAATCAACACCCATGGAAGCAGCAGTCAAGAAATCAAAAGACACATCACATTGGGCAAATCTGCTGCAAAGGAACTCTTTAAACGGTTGAAAAGCAAAGACGTCACTTTGAAGACTAAGGTGCGCCTGACCCAACCCATGGTATTTTCAGTAGCATCATATGCATGTGAAAGCTGGACAATGAGGAAGACCAAAGAAGAATTGACGCTTTTGAATTGTGGTGTTGGCAACGCATATTGAATATACCATGGACTGCCAAAAGAACGAACAAATCTGTCTTGGAAGAAGCACAACCGGAATGCTCCTTAAAAGCAAGGATGGTGAGACTGCATCTTATGTACTTTGAACATGTTGTCAGGAGGGATCAGTCCCTGGAGAAGGTCGTCACGCTTGGTGAAGTACAGGGTCAGCGGAAAAGAGGAAGACCCTCAACGAGATGGATTGACACAGTGGCTGCAACAACGGGCTCAAGCATAACAACAAGTTCATTCAGGAAGGGCGCAGGGCCAGGCAGCGTATCATTCTGTGGTACATAGGGACGCTCTGAGTCCGAACCGGCCCTACGGCACCTAACAACAGCAACGATAACAGGTACAACAGCTTAGCTGAAGGACATCTACTGATGATGGGTCAGTAGCATCCCTAGGAACAAGAACATAAGCCTGGATACTAAATGGACAACTGTCATCCGAACAGATGACACCTGTGAGACACCAAGCAAATAGCATACGTTAAGGGCCCAGGGCTTCCTTTTCTTGAAACTCTTGACTACACGACCACTTGCTGTTGACTCAACTCCAACTCACGGCGGCCCCGTTTGTGTCAGAGTAGAGCTGTGCTCCACAGGGTTTTCAGTGGCTGATTTTTCAGAAGTAGATGGCCAAACCTTTCTTCCATGGCATCTCTAGGTGGACTCAAATCTCCAGTCTTTCAGTTAGCAACCGAGAGTGTTAACCGTTTGTACCACCCAGGTACTTGAAATTCTTGAAGGAAAGAAAAATAGATTTAAAACCTTTCCCGTTCTGCCTAGGAAAGGTTAGGTCCTGTAAATAATAAATCCTTGTGTCTCTCTAGAATCTTTTTGTCCCTTTCTGTCTGCCCAGACAGCAAAGGGTCTTCACATTCTTGTGGGTTTTTTCTTCTTGCCTTCTGAGGACTCAAGGGCTAGTGAAAATTTGCTGGTAGGAACCAAATAATTGTGCCGAGCTGGTGGCTTTAAGGCAACACCTCATAATGGTGAGGAAAAGCTACGGCTTAAATATAAGCAGTTGGGAGTGCTGAGAGGGGCGGCATGGTGTGGACAAGGAAAGCCTCAGGGCTGAGATTCGCACCAGATTCCAACACTGAGCCTGGCCAGCCATTGGCCTTCCCACTGGAGAAGTGAAGGGGCCAGCCTATGGCTAGCAGGGCATGGGCAGAAGGCTGGGGCTAGAGGGGCAGCAGCCCGAGCTCATTCAGACTCCATGGTTTTTTCATCCCAGCACTCCCTCTCTCAACCAAGACCCTGCAGTCATTTCACAGCAGCCTTCCTGAGACCCACACCAGCCACCAGGACCCAGATGCCAAAGAACATCCCAAAAGCAGGGGCAGGAAGGGCGAGGAGAATTAAAGGATGGGAAGGAGAGAAAGGGTTACTTGGGGGCATGGATAGCAAAAGAAGTCAAAATGTTTACAAGAGATTTGACCAGCTTTTTGCAAAAAAAAAAAAAAAAAAAAAATCCTGTCTGTACTTTTATCCCGCTCTCTTTAAAGCTGTTAAGAAACTAAGATGTGCTTTAATAAGCCTACAAGCTAATTGCACCAAAGCAGAAGGAGCGGAAGCAGATTTCAAATATAGGATGATGAAGGCACGAGGTTTAATTAAAGCTGACCACTGTGACGCAGCCCTTCCTGTGGTCACGTTCTGGGTCATGTTCTTCCCTGAGCACTTTGAGAGATGTCAGTTCTCAGCATACAGAGGATCTAGCTTCCTGAGTGAACTGACCCTGGTTTCTTGTGCTCACAGTTGGCTGAGTTGAAAAGTGTTTCCTGGAGACCTGGGAACAATTCTGACACCAATTACTAAGTCCTTGTGCGCGCAAGCATCTCTACCCAGTAGATATTGAGTACAAAGGTCCTCATTGCCCAGTCCTGCTTTTGTCCCCGGATGAAGCTTACTGGGTCTCACAAGGTACAATGAAGACTTGCAGGCCTCTGTGGAACAACCTAACCATCTTGATGAGCAGCACGGGCTGGCCAGATGTAAACTCCGCCTTACTAATAGGGTCAAAAATATGTAAGTGTAATCAGGCAAGGAGAGCCCTGATATAACTGATTTTTGAGGACAAAAGTTATGAAATGATTTCACGATACTTAATGTGTTTTGAGAATGCAGGTAGGTGTGCTAGGCTTTAGGAAAGTTACACCATCCATCTTGTCTCCAGTCCCAACAATGAGGGTTCTAGGAGTGTGGAGGCATGAACAAGAACACCCTGGAAAAAAGAATTTTAGGCCAACCTGAAATAGTCCTTCCGCATCCCAGCTCCTAAGGCACTGTCATCCTATTCTCAAGGAGACATTCCCCACAAAGCCTGCCATGCCATCATGACAGAATTTTCTCATGAAGTACCTCAGAGTTCTTCAGAGAAATGTGGCTGAGGAAAAAAAAAATATATATATATATATCATTCTTTTTTTTTTTTTTTTTTTCAGTAGCCTCACTAATAAGTCATTAGAATGGGGCCAGCCTGGAACCCAGGGAGCCTTATTAGTCCCCTGTGACCTGTCTGTCTGTCCAGGGGGAGAGCCCTCCTTCTAGCTTTCAGGCTTCCTGCTTATGAATACATGACAGGGCTTGTTCTTCCACCCATGGTTACCCAGAGCCCAGGGCACTTTGAAAGCATCAATAAATGATAGCTGGTTGGTCTCTTTTCCCCCAGGATTTTGTCAAGGCTGAGAATCCTGACAGCTTTCCATGGCTGATCTGACACCACAAATGCCCTGTTGGGGAGCTCCTGTCCTCTCCCATTCATGGAGACACTTGATAACTCAAAAGCGCCAGCTCCTTCCAACAGCATCGAGAGACCAACATGCTGTCCCAGGTCTCCAGCTAAGAGGCTGTGTAGTAGGCTTTGCAAACAGCCTGGGCCTTGGCAGGGGGGAGACCTTGGCTCTGCAGGTAAGCTATGCAGATCATCAAGATGCCAGCACCCAGAGAGCCTGCAGGGGCCACACGTGGTGTGAGCAGGGGGAGATGTGGCTCTGGGGGTCTAAGGAAGGGAAGGAGCTCAGAGGATGGCCATTGTTGCTCCAACTGTCTGCCCACCATTGCACCTTCCTCCCTCACCTCACCTATCCTACTCCCATTCTCCAGAGCCAGGAATTATCCTCCCTGATTGACCTATAGGTTCTTCCCTGGCCTTGACTTTGACCTTCAGAGTACAAATCCCCTGACCTTGCACTGGATGGTTAAAGGGTTAGGATCGGGGCAAGGGAGGGGCGGTGTGGGAGAGTTCAACATTGGAAAAGTGGTTTCAAGCCAAAGAAGAGAGTATAGAGGATAAGAAGAGTTTATAGTTGACCAAATTCACTTGAGAGAGGAGAGTAGAGATCAATTAAAGGGCCAGAATTACAGGAGTAAGGCAAGTAAAGAACAGAATTTTGCAGGCAAAGACATTTTAGAAAGTGGATGTCTAGGCCTATGGTGTCTTGGAATGTTATTAATATTTTTGCCAATATTCTGTTCTCAGCAACTTTCTACCCAAAAGACTACACATTCCCAAAAGAGAAAGTAAAGGAGGCCTACTCTGGGAAATGTGAAAGGTGGGACAAAGGGTAGATTTGGCTTTAGAGGGGGTGTGGGAGTAAGCTCTGACAGCCCCTGGTGACCACCCCTTTCTCTTCAATTTTCCTCTCTGGGCCCTGGGGCCATGGCTGCCCTCAGCTGTGGGCTGTCCTTTAGCCTCCTTCTCAGGGGCCTGCTTTCACGTGCCCTTACATCATCACATCATCCTATAATCCAGGGATATGTGCACTTTAACAGGGACTAAACAACCTTGCAGACCCAAGATCTGTCTCTAAGGTAGCTGAAGTGTAGCAGCGTGAAATGTTTTCAATTATACAGGTTTCCGTGAGTTCTAGAATTCCAGGTACTGTGACAGGTGGAAGCAAAGAAAAATATTTTGGGAGGGGAAAATATATATCAATGCACCCCTGTAGCAATGAGCACACCCAGCACCCAAATCTTGACTTCTAAATACCCGTCTCCTTTAAAAAGAACCAGGCCTCCTTGAAGAAGTAGTTTATTGTAGGTCTGGGCAAGAAAAACACAAGATGAGCCTGGGGTATCCTGTGCTGTCACACAGGAAGTAAGGAACTACTCAGAAAAGATTGAGAGCATTTCAAAGGGCACAAGAACCAACCTGAAAGAACCCCCAAGGGCAAAAGCCAGGACAGTTGGAGCAACAAAATAAATATCAGTCACATTGGGTTGTAATTCATAGAATAAAATAAACATACACGAGTCTATTCTGATATAAATAAATAATTGAATAAATTGGCCATAAAGCATGACTCTTCTTACAAAAGAATTCCAATTAGCAAATGTAGAAGAAAATACAAAGTCACCATTAGAACTCTCCAGCTCATTTGGTTCTCAATGAAGATGAAAAATCCTTTTCAAAAAATATTTAACTATATTCAAATAATATTATAAAATCAGAAAAGGAAGGTTTGTAAAAAAAATTTACTCATAATCCCGTCAACCTTAATTTTCATTTCTCTTGTATCCCCGTGTAAATTTTATCCATATGTATAAATATTTTGCGATCATTACACTGAAACCTGTGAGTGCAGAAACTGGAGGATTTTTGTTTGTTTTTAACAAAGGCAAAGAAATTATAGTACTAGCCCTCAGAAATAGAAACAAGAGATGAATGCATACCTCTAGGAAAAAGATGTCAGCCCAGAATAAAAAGCTGATTTCAGTTAATGAGCACAAGACTAAATAAGAGAGATGAAGCCAAACATACTATCGAGCGCCACCCCAAACTTTCTCCCACCTGGCATATGGGAAAAGACTCCATCTCTATACTCGGAACGATTCTTAATGGCAATCCAATTTCTGAGTGTCATCGCGTGCCCTTCTACAAGCATTAAGGAATGATGGCTTTCCGGCAGAAGTCCCCGGGAGAGTTGTCAGACACCCTGATGAGTGAGAATCACCCTCTTCGGGGTGTTTGACCGCATACCTCAGTGCCAGTCTCCCGTCGTTTTCCGATGTCCACGCTGAATTTCCCTATAGCCAGGCACAGAGCCAAGGTAATGAGTGAACATCGCTGCCCCTTCCCATTTTAAGTCCCATTTCTCTCAGAATAATGGACAAGGAGACTTGTTTACGGTGGCGGCTAGAGCCAGCTCATACCATCCACGAGAGCTGTCAACTTTTCAGGAAATTTATGAGTCAGTTGATGTCACCCTGACAGCTGGAAATTGACCACGGCAGGATTATTTACTCCACAAAAATTGGTAAATACCACACATTGGCACCAGTAGCTAAACACTCACCAGCACGTCACTGCTGTTTGCGGAATCTCTGGGATCTCAGGGACACTCAGAGAGGGCCAGACTTTGAGCTGTTTTACTTTTTAACTCTCCCCCCAGAAAAGAACAGGGAAGATGGAAATAGAGTCCTAGTATGTTGGGATTAAAAGGGGTGCTAGATGTCTGTGGTCTTAAAAGCCTGTGAGCGGCCATCTAAGATACAACGCTGGTCTCACGCCTTTGGGAGCAAGGAAGAATGAAGAAAACTAAAGATACAAGGGAGGGGTTGTTAACCAATGTCACGGAACAATGTGTGTACTATCTGTTTGATGAGAGACTAGTTTGTTCTGTAGACCTTCATCTAAAGTACAAAAAAAAAAAAACCTGAAAGGGACTTTAGGCATTGAGTTCCAAACTCTTATTCTATAAGTGCAGAAATGACATGTGAAGTTATTAAGTGACTTGCCAAATGATTTCTACTTATTTATACCTTGTTTCATAAGGAAACCCTGGCAGCGTAGTGGTTGAGAGCTATGGTTGCTGACCAAGAGGCTGGCAGTTTGAGTCCACCAGCCTGTCCTTGGAAACCCTACGGGGCGGTTCTACTCTGCCCTGTATAGGGTCACTATGAGTCGGAATTGACTCAATGGCAATAGGTTTGGTTTTTTTTGTTTCATAAAGAATTTCAAGTTTATTATAAGAATATCCACTATAAAAAAAAATAGAGACAAAGAAATAGAAAAATCTCAAATAAAAACAAAGCTGTGATTATGGAAAATAAAGTATAATGTCAAAGTAAAGGGGGAGAGGAGTTGCAGTGAAAATACCTAGGTCACAGAATTCTATTGCCTCATAGGGTTTCCAAGGAGTGGCTGGTGGATTCGAACTGCTGACCTTTTGGTTAGCAGCTGAACACTTGACCACTGTACCACCAGGGCTCTGCAGAATTCTATAGAGTTATTAAAAGCAAACAATAGACTGTGAGCTTCCTGGTAGACAAAGCAAAATTAGGAACCAAACTAGTGATAGAACTGGCACAGGAACCCAGTCTTAGATCAGTTTGCTTTTTGTTCCCTTAAAAACATTTTTTTTTTATTGAATCTACTCCTTTTGGTCTTGAATTTTTTTTTTTTTTTCAGTCTAGTGTTATTTTCTTTCTCTCCATTTGCTCAGTCTGTGGGAATGGCCTTTTTGAGGTGAGTGAGAGCTGCTCCACATGCCCAGCTTACTGTGGGGAATGCTCCCTTCCTGCAAACACCCAGGCAGCAATTGCCTTTCCGATCTGCTTTGTCTCTACCGCCTTCGTCGTGACCATTCTGGTCAGATTTAACCAACATCTCGTGCTGAGTTTTCCTTAGCTATTTGTTCTTTATGTTTCTGGTTATCTGCCAGGATCTCTCATCTTCTCAGAATTCCTTGTTTTAGAGAGATAATTTGAAATTATCAAATCCATCCCCATTACTTTGCAAGGGAGAAAACTGAGGTATAGAGAGGTTAAGTGACTTGCCCAAGGCTACACAGCAGAAACTGACCTTAACCATGTACTTATATATGTCTCATTTAATTCTTACAACAAAAATTCTTATAAGTAGGTATTATTATCCCTTTTTACAGATTAGGAAAATGAAGCACAAAAAGTGAAGTGCTTTATCCAAGGTCCCAAGAGGAGTAGGTGATGGAGCTGGGACTTGAATCCAGACCTTCTGGCTCTAAAGTCCATTTCTCTGCACACGCCCATCCCCACAGTGTTGCCTCTTGGTAAGATGGTGACAGAGCTTGGACCGAATCCAGTTCTAGCAACTCCAAGTCTAATGCTCTTCCCACCACACTTCAGTTTTGATCAGAGAAGACAGTCTCAGGCCCTAATTCCCCTTGAGCTGGAGAAAGGCAGACCCTTTGGAAAGGCCAGCACTAAGCTTGACCATCACCTTCTGCACCTGCTTTTTGGAGATCTGTTTCTCTGGCCGATGAAACCAAGATCCACATACATTTCTGGCTCTCAAGTAGATTCTCTGGTTGACCTGAAGCAAACGTTTAGATCCATGGCTCTCAACCATGCTATTAAAAATGCACTGCTGTTGTCCTCAGTTGCTGTCGAGTTAATTCTGACTCATGGCAACCCTGTGGTTTAGTGTGGGGCAACATGTTGTGAGGTGCCAGTAATTAATAATTGTTAAAGCAGTATGGGACTGGTGTACCTCGGGATTTCAGAATTGGCAGCTGGAATTTCTCCACCTTTTCCAGAGACTCAGTGAAGGAACAGGGTTTGCAGGACATTTTATTTGTAGCTAAATGACCTCAATCCTCTCTCTGCATTAAGCAATAAATTTTAAAGCACACATCCTGCCACACTGTGTGTAGAGCTCTGTACTTTTTATTCTTATTTTACAAAAGGCAGAGCATTTAATCTCAAAGATTTAATGTCTAGTTTAGAGGAGAGAAGAGAGAAGAGCACCCTATGTTAATAGCACAAAACACGCACAAACCATTTCAATGATTGCCAGCTAATCTGGTAACTAGAATCTTTGTTGACACTTGATATTATGCCAATAGGGCTAATCTATGGGACGTATGTAAAACTCATTCACCTTGTGGTTCAGTGCAGCGTGGAGTCTCCTTCAATGAATAACAGGCCCAAAAAACCCAAAAACCCATTGCCTTTGAGTCAATTCTGACTCATGGCGACCCTATAGGACAGAGTAGAACTGCCCATAGAGTTCCCAGACCATCTAATAAGAATTAAAACACTTTGGCTGTCTCTCCTGAAAATGCCATAGCAGAACTTCTTAAAAATTCTACTTTTTCCATCTCAAAGTTCTCCCTAACCCTGCAGCTGCTCTAGCATCCGTCTTCTCCTGCACTCCGAGTTACTCCCCCAATCTTCGCTCCAGTGAAGCTCACAAAGGCTTGATTGTGTCTCCACCCTCCCCGCTTTGCTCGTCTTTCCTTTTATAGGTCAGCTTAGGCTTTATGGCAACTTTAATTTTCCTTCTTCCCCCTTTATCTTGATTTTGCAAAATAAAGAAAGGCCCAGGAGTTGACCCAGAAATTAAGATAGGATTCTCCTTAGAAAGGGGCCAGAGAATGGTTTGGGGAAGAGACTGGGGATACTTATGCAGTTTCCCTCCCTATCAAACCAACTTAAAGGTCATCTACACTGTGGCGAATTTAAAACCCCAAATTCTTACCAGCCATGCTCTAATGTGTGAGTTACTGCTCTTCATGTCACTTGGTGTGTGTATCTAGAAAATTGGCAAAGTTCATCTATTATTCTAGATGTTATTATTAGAAAGAACCACTTATATCCCCCAAAATTATATAGTATATTCTGAACCCCCAAGTCCATGGTTTGGCATTTTCTGTTTTGGATTGTTGATGCTAATACTTTTTCTCCCTTGGGACTGTTGACTGTGGAGGCAGGGAGTGTGTGGGGATGTGTGTGTGGGAGAAGTAGTTTCTCAGAGCCTTTAATAAGACAATGGAAGGAAGCTCGCAGGATTGATAAAGAATGACGGCAAGAAATAGGGCGAGGTAGGGAGAAAGCATAGCAATAGCTTTTAAAGGCTGGAAAACAAAATATTTGCCTATTTTGAAGTTGAAATTTATCAAAATTAAGGATTTTGATAAACATGAAATAAAGTCAGATGGTGTTTTAAAAGTTGTAATGATTTCTTAAATCTTTAGCTTTTCATTTATATGATTTTTCTTTTATTGTTATTTTGCTATTCTTTTTGGTTTGGGTTTGGATGAAGGTTTACAGAACAAACTAACTTCACGTTAAACAGTACACGTATTGTTTTATGACATTTATATGATTTTTTTATTGTGGTAAAAAATATATAATAAATATTTACCTTTTCAGCCAAAAAAAAAAAAAAAAAGATACAAGGGAAAGATTAGTCCAAAGGACTAATGGACCACAACTACCACAGCCCTCACCAGACTGAGTCCAGTATAGATGGTGCTCGGCTACCACCACTGACTGTTCTGACAGAAAGTGTAGAACAGAATTCTAACTCACAAAAGAAAACCAGATCTTACTGGTCTGACAGAGACTGGATAAACCCCAGGAGTATGGCCCCCAGACCCCCTTTTAGCTTAGTGATGAAGTCACTCCCGAGTTGCATCCTTCCGCCAAAGATTAGACAGGCCTAAAGGGGCACACCAGCCCAGGGGCAAGGACTAGAAGGCAAGAGGGAACAGGAAAGCTGGTAGAAGGGAGCCCAAGGTCAAGAAAGGAGAGTGTTGACATGTCGTGGGTTTGTTAACCAATGTCATAAAACTATGCATACTGTTTAATGAGAAACTAGTTTGTTCTGTAAAGCTTCATCTAAAGTACAATAAAGTAAGAAAATCTAATCAGTCACAACAAATAAAGAAATAAATAAATGTCTAAGAAACTGAGCAGAGTTTCCAGCATTCTCAAGGGGTTAAAATACAAAATTTGAGGTCTGGACTAACAAGCCAGCTAAAAAAAAAAAAAAAAAAAACAAGCCAGCTAGGACTTGTAAAAAAAAAAAAAAAAGGGTGGGGGGGAGGTGATGCTAGAGGTCACCTAGTGAAGATACTATGACCAAGAGAATTGACAAAAATGTCACACTGCTGGTTGCTGACAAAGAGGACAAGCTCCAGATCCCTTCTGCACATCAGTGTCCCACAGAGACTACAAAAACAATCACAGCACAAGAGAGTAATTGCTTTCTTTTCATTGTTCCAGGAGTAAACGCTCCATCTTAAAAACAAAACGTGATTTTCACCAGGACTTTTCCTCAACCTGAGAAAGCAAGTGGCTCAAGAATTCCACAAACATTTTATGGAAAAAAGCCACTTTCCTGCTTCCCTTGAGCTTTTCAAGTAGAGAGTAAGAGCTGCTGGGAGCAGGAAGCCTCTGAGCAAGGGGAGGCATCTGCCTCAAGGTAAAATTTCTGGGGTATTAAGTGATTAACGTCAAAGCAGGACTTTAACCAGTTCTTCATGGCTGAGGAAGTGACACCAGAACAGACCAGAATTTTTAAAATTTAGGTGAACCAGAACAGAAAAAATTACAGGTCAAAGGCGTATTCGAAACTTAATCTCTCCTTAGAAAACAAGGACAATGTATGCGTTGCATAGCAGCCACCTATCTTGCTGGTTGGACTTTGCTCGCAGTTGGAAACTGTAGTGCCCCGCTCAAAGATACAGCCGACTGCACTGCTTTGAATTTGTGTCACGCTCCTCAGTCTTGGCAATAATCCAGTCTCACCCACTAGGCTTCTGAAAGGGCTCACTACACCCTTCCAAGTCTCCCATTCCAGGCCTTTAACCCTTAATTTTTCCCATTCCAGCTGTGGTTCTGTATCACCCAAATTTTGAACACTTGGGTCTGTTCTGGTTTCACTTCATCATCCATGACCGAACTGGTTAAAGCCAGTTTGAAGCCCTGCATCAAAGAGACATCTCTGAGCATCCAGCAACGTGAAATTCAGGGGCAGAGGAGATAAGCCCCTGCCCCTCTCTGCTACAAGCTGACCTGGCAGAGATGTCCTCAGGCTCTGGTATTTGCCACCATGCCCAGGGTACACTGAGTGACCCAGGGTGACTGGGTCCTGGAAAGCATATCGAAATCCCTGCACCTGAGCTCTCTAATCTTCATCATCCCTGCAGGCCGTGGGAAGCTAAATGAGAGGGAACGATACCAGTTGTCCTTGAGTAGGTTCCGACTCATGGCAACCCCACATGTGCCAGAGTAGAACTGTGCTCTGTAGTGTTTTCAATGACTGAGTTTTTGGAAATAGATCTCCAGGACTTTCTTCGAGATGCTTCTGAGTGGCCTCAAACCTCCAACCTTTCAGTTAGCAGCCAAGCACGTTAACCATTTTTCACCACCTAGGGACTCCTCAGGAAGGGACTAGGAGTCCCCTTTTATGGTTTGTGGTGGAAGAGGTGCAGCAGTTTGCCCTAGTTTATTAAAAAAAAGTTAAGGCAAAACTGAAACTTTTGACCTTACAGATTTAGTTAGACCGAAAATAATTGACAGCATCTCAAAGAATAGCAGTGAGGTGTTAATGAGCTAATTAGCACTTATGCATCGTTTGCTGATAGTCCATACGTGAACAGAGCACCTGCCTTTGGTGCTTAGAAGTTTATTCTCTGACACTTAATTAGATAGAGTATTAACTATTCAAAAGAAAAAGTTAGGTGTTCAATGATACGTATAACTGTTCAAACAATTATAGAGTATTTGGTAAGAAACGTGCTTTTGAGTCGTTCCAGTCTGAAATCTTGGATATTCTTAGTTCCCATTTTGAAATTGAAGTAACTACAGATCCTGTTACTTTCAACAGGTGTTGCCCATTCTATGGTGGCAAGCCCTTTAATCGGCATCCATAGTGTCCAGTGAGTTTAATTTACTGCAATGGAGTTACCTTTGAGACTCAGGGCTGTTCCGTGAAAGGAAATCATTGTTGAGCTCTGAGGAGTCTGGATTAGTTTGCTTACTCTATTCAGTCCAACATTCAGTGAGTGCCTACTGTATGCCAGGGAATGAGCCATATTCTCAAACTCTTAATGTATATATGAGTCCCCTGGAGAGCTTATTGCTAAAATGCAGATTCTGGTCCACGAGGTCCAGGGTGGGGCCTGAAATTCTGCATTTCTAAGAAGCTTCCAGATGGCACCAATGCTCCTTGTCCAAGGACCAAGCTTCAAGAAATACGGAGCCAGGCAGAGGAAATAAAATGGTAGGCAAGTCAAAGTCCGTATCCCTGAGGCTCTTGTGGACATGTGTGCAGGTGATTTCAGTACAATGTTAGTGATAGGATAGACACCATGTGCATAGGGGCACATGCTGGGGGCATGAAGAAGAGGTTCCTAACAGTTGGGGAACGAGGCATGCCAAGGGAATCTTCTGGAGACAGAGGCGGGAGCAAGTTGGGGATGCCGTGTTCGCCTGGCTACAGGGTTTAGAATTTGTTTGCTAAGCAATGAAGAACTGCTGGGGGTTTATTGTTGAAGCAGGGAAGCAATATGGATGGCTTGATTTGTTTTCAGAAAATCACTCTGGAGCCCCTGATGGAGGTTGGAGGGATCATCTTGAGTCTTTCCTTTTCAAGTCCTATTGATTCTGGATTCAAATTATATTCCAGTTCTGCCCACTTCTTTCATCTCCACGGGTGCCCACTTAGGCCCAGCCACCATCATTTCTTACCTGGAGTAAAACAATCCCCTCCTAACTGGACCTCCTATTTCCAATCTTGCCCCTATAATCCATTCTCCACACAGCAACTGAAGTAACCCGTTTGGAGCTAAATGGGATCTTGTCACTCTCCTGATGCAAACCCCTTAGCAACTCCCTGTGACACTCTAAATTCCCAAACCCATTCCATGCCCTACCTCATAGCATACTATTTTCCCCTTCACCCATATTCTCTAGCCATGCCAGCCTGCCATCTGTTTTTTAACACAGCAAACTTACATCTACCTTAGAGTTGTTCTACTTGCTGTCCCCCCTGTCCAGAATGCTCTTCCTTCAGATCTGACAGAGGTGGCTCTTAGGTCTCTGCTGAGATGTCACCTGCTCAGGCAGGTCTGCTCTGAATACTCAAATTAACTCATCCTCCTTGTCATCTTCTCTCCCATTATTCTGTCTTAGGAGCACTTATTGGTCTGTGGTATGTGGCATCTTGCTTAATTTTTTATAGTTGTTTATCTGACATCATACACATACACATTAGCAGGGACCTTGTCTATTTTGTTAAACCCTCTATCCCCAGCCCCTAGAACAGTACATACTGCAGATACTGTATAAATATTTGTTAAATGAACGGGTTCGTTTGAGGTAATGTTGGTGCCCCAGGGAGGCCTATTAGAAAGCTTTAGAAGTCACCCAGGCAAAAATAGGTGAAACCTAGACAAGGGTATTTGTAAAAGAGGTGGAGAGGTGATAGGTTGAGAAGTATTTAGGAAGTTGAATCAATAAGACTTGGTGATTGAAGAGAGATGGATCATGTGAATGAAGGAAGAAATGAAGATGACTCGACTTCTATCTTGAGCATCAGTGAATGGTGATGCTGCTAGATGACATACGAAATCCCAGAGGCAGGAAATGATGAGTTCAGTTATGGTCATATTGAATTTGAAGTTTCTCTGGGACATCCAGATGGAGATAAATATATGGTTCTGAAACTTGAGAGAGAAGTCTGTGCTGAAGACATAAATTGGAGAGTTATCAGTATCCAGATAGTGGTTATATTGCTCAAAGAGAATATATACAATGATAAGATGAATGAATAGAGGGCAAAACCTTGGGGTACACCAATAATCAGATGGAGGGTGAAGAAAATGGAGCCCAGAAAGGATACACAGAGATATGAGGAGAGCCAGGAGAATTTTCTATGTTCCAAAGAAGCCAAGGGAACATGAAAGTTTCAAAAAAGGAGGAGTGATTAATAGTGTTAATTTTAGCAAAGAGGTCACAGAAGGTAATGAATAGAAAGTGGCCATTGGATTTAGCAACTAGGTGCTCATCAGCTCCTAACATTAGTAGAATTGTGTAGGTGGAAGTCAAATTGCAGTATAATGAAGATGGAATTGGAAGTGAAGAGATGATTTTAAAAAAAGTTCTCTCAAGAGGTGTGAATGAGCAAGGAAGGAGAGTGAACAGCACCTAAATTGGTCACAGAAGGTTTTGTTTGAGGATTTTTTTAATGACAACAAACCCAAAAGTCCATTGTCATAGAGTTGATTCCAACTCATAGTGACCCCATAGGACACAGTAGTACTGCCCCCTAGGGTTACCAAGGCTGTAATCTTTAGGGAAGCCAATTGCCACATCTTTCTCCCTCAGAGCAGCTGATGGGTTCAAACTGCAGACTATTTGGTTAGCAGCTGAGTGCTTAACCACTGCACCAGCAGGGCTCCTCTTCTAATGACAAAAAAAAAAAAAAAATGACAAGAGAGACTTAAATACAGTGTGTTTATGTGCTGAAGGTAAGAAGCCAGTAAAGAGGAGGAGGCTGAATACAGGAGAGATAAGTGATGGAGTACGATCCCAGAGAGAGGAAGGAAGCACAGAGGATGGGATCTCGGACACAGGTGGTGGTGTCAGCCTTCAGCAGAGAGACGGAGACTTCATTCCCTGAAACATGAGAGAAGGGAACAGTGGGGCGAGATGATTTGATAAGTGACTGAGAATTAAATAAATATGATGGTCCCGAGTTTATCAATAAACTAGTAGGTAAATGGGCAGTTCAGATTTTTGAACACAGAAGCAACATAAGTAAAATGGGAGCTGAGAAGGCATATCCTGGCAGCCTGTGTGGAATGTACTGTCTCAAACGGACTGGGGGCAGGGAGCCCTAGGAGGAGGCTATTGCAGACCAGATGAACAGGGTGACTAAGAAGACTCACAACAGTATGTGGGAGACAGAGTGCGGCACCACGTCACTGCCCACTGAGGACTCACAATTCATACAACACACAAAGGAACCCTTGGCCTTATGTCTTCCCCTCTCATTCTTCTCCCCTTATTTGTCTAAATGTCTTAGAGTGGTGGTCTGTGTGGAAAAGAGTTAACATACCAGCCCTGAGACTCTAACATTGGAAAGACCTGCTTGCAAGGTTGGTGTCTGGGAACTTGGCACTCAAACAGTTCCCTAATGATCAGGCTGTGTCACAGTGCCTAGACTGTGCAAACAATGTAGTGTATGCTGAACACTGGCTTTCCTCCTGAGAGTCTGGAATTAGGGGAGGGTGTCGTTACTCAGAAGAAGATACTTAATTTTCAGTACTGTCAGTATTCTTTACAGCACGTAGGGACAGCAGAAAAATCAAGTGGGAATTATAAAGTTAAAACTTAACACCCATATGTTTAATTTTATGTAATTGACTCCTGTGTTGTCTTGTTTATGAGTCACAAGCACTTCAGAAAGCTTTATATAGCATGTATACAATAAATAATGGCTTATTAAATACCAATTTAGACCCTCAATGGAAATAATTCTGCCAAAGAGAGAGGTAGGAAAGAACACCACTGGATGTACAGAGCTTACTAGAGATTGTCCTTAAAACTAGACTGGTCTTCAAGATTCTGGGCTGCCAGAGAGTCCAGCATGCATATCAAGTACTACTTTCTCTCAGTTCTTACTAGATCATAAAAATGTAATTGTCAAAGCTCTACTTTCCCTAAAAACTCATCTGGGGAAGACTGAGAGATACACATAGAGTCCAAAGACCCTTGTATACCTTATATAAATCTTACAGATTAGTTTTTTCTGGTAGAGGGATTGTCTGGAGTGAAAGTAAAAATAATTTGATCCTCAAAAAATTTAAATTTATTCTGTCACCTAAACTCGGTTTCTAGATTCAGAAAGATGCTTTCTTCTCTTGCTGGGGACTCAATCTGCAGAGATAAATAAAAAATGATTTTTTTATTTGACACGCGGATTATTTACGAGAGCATTCTTGATTTCCAAATATAATGTATTTTTAATCTTTTGTGATTGCTGATGATAATAACTCTTAGCTTAATTACATTAGATTATAATGTACTCTCTGTATGCTCAGTCCTCTTAAAAGTGTTGAGACTTCTTTTGTGGCCCAAGGTATAGTTTTAATAAACAACAGTTCATATGTTTGAAAACTTAAAATGTGCTCTTAAATCATGTGTGAACGAAACAGGCAATCATGAATGAATTTATAAAAATATTTTAAAAATTTAACTACAATGCAAATAATGCATGTTGAAATTTCCAGGTACAGTTCAAGCTGCACTTTATGGGCAATTTAGAGATTAAAATAAATTCATCAAAAAATAAACAATAAAAATATTTAAAATGAAAAAGCTTAACTGAAGGAGCTGAAGAAAGAATAAGAGAGAAAAACCCAAAGACAGTATAAACACATACAATAAAGATAAGAACAGAAAATAATACAAAAGAGAGACAGTAGAGAAGATAAATAATTTAAGAGCTGGGTCTTTAAAAATAGATAAATTTCTATCAAAAATGATTAAGAACAACACTAGAGGCCCTAAAACATGGCATAAATACAATATAAACTATAACTAAAAATGCAGAAACACCAGGAGATAAACTAGACATCTGGGACCTTCTAAAAATTAAACACACTCATCAAAAGTCTTCACCAAAAGGGCAAAAAGAGAACCTACAGACTGGGAAAAAATTTTTGTCACCACAAAAAATCGGACAAGGGTCTACCATCTAAAATTTGTAAGATACTGCAACAGCTCAACGACAAAAAGACAAACAATACAATGAAAAAATGGCAAAGGATATGAACAGATACTTCGCCAAAGAAGACATCCAGGTAGCTAACAGACATGTGAGGAAATGCCTGTGATCAGTACTCATTAAAGAAGTACAAATCAAAACTACAGTGAGATACCACCTCATCTCAACAGTATTGGCACAAATCAAAAAAACAGAAAATAACAAATGTTGGAGAGGTTGTAGGGCGATTGGAACTCTTATGTACTGCTGGTGAGAATGTAGAATGGTACAACCATTGTGGAAAACGATATGATGCTTTCTTTAAAAGCTAAAAATAGAAATACCATACGGTCCAGTAATCCCACTACGAGAAATATATTCTAGAGAAATAAGAGCCTCACAGTGGTGATGATGGTGATGGTGATGAGAGAAATAACAACTACCTTGGCTGATCTGTACCAGACACTGTACTAAACACATACTGTCATCACACCCTGTCCGTGTCCCCGACCATACCCAAACCATGTTTTAGCAATCAGTTAAGTGCTCAGCTGCTACCTGAAATGTTGGCGGTTCAAACCCACCCCGTGGCTCCACAGGAGAAAGATGTGGCAGTCTGCTCCCGTAAAGGTTACAGCCTGGAAAACGCTAAGGGGCAGTTCTCAGCCACACTGGGGTCACTGTGAGTAGGAATCGACTCAGCAGCACCTAACAACAGCATACCCTTTAAGCCTAGAATGATGCTGGGCACATAGTGAGCTATTTCATGAAATTATTATTTGTAGAATTAATGAATGAAGCCATTTATCCATACACCCTTATATATAATCAACAGCTCCTCTTGCAAAAGGCACTTTTGCCAGTAGAAACAAAAGACAATGAGAAGTCACACGTTAATGTTGACTCATTGGAGAAGCCCAAGGCTAATAAGTAGCTGTCATGGGTTGAATTATGTTCCCCAAAAAACATGTGTTACCAATTTGGCTGGGCCATGATTCCCAGTATTATGTGGTTGTCCTCCATTTTGTGATTGTGATTTTATGTTAAAGAGGGTTAGGGTGGGATTGTAACACCCTTACTAAGGTCACATCTCTGCCAAACAAAAAACCAAACCCAGTGCCACTGAGTCGATTCCAACTCATAGTGACCCTATAGGACAGAGTAGAACTGCCCCATACAGTTTCCAAGGAGCGCCTGGCGGAATCCAACTGCCAATTCCTTTGGTTAGCAGCCGTAGAACTTAACCACTACGCCACCAGGGTTTCACATCCCTGAGCCAATGTAAAAAGGGAGCTTCCCTGGGGTAAGGCCAGCACCACCATTTATCTTACAAGAGTTAAAAGGAAAGGAAAGCAAACAGAGAGTTGGGGACCTCATACCACCAAGAAAGCAGTGCCAAGAGCAGAGGGCATCCTTTGGCCTTGAGGTTGCTGCACTGAGATGCTCCCAGACCAAGGGAAGACTGAAGCATCACAAGGGCCTTCCTCCAGAGCCAGCAGAGGGAGAAAGCCTGACCCTGGAGATGGCGCCCTGAAGTTAGACTTCTAGCCTACTGGACTGTGAGGGAGTAAAATTCTTTTTGTTAAAGCCATTCGCTTGTGGTATTTCTGTTATAGCAGCACTAGATGACCAAGACAGTGGCTCACCCAAGTGGTAACTTAAGTCGATTATAAAATGCCATTCCATGCTCCCATGCCCGTCCCTACCCAGTTGTCAGCCATGAGGGAAAAGACCAGAAAGTCCCTGGAGTGAGAAGAGCAGTAAACAGAGAGACTGTGCTCTAGGAAAAGCACAGAGGGGACCACTCACCAACCTTCATGGAGCATCGGGCTTCATCGTGAGGACAAGAGACTTCCAAAATAGGATTGGAGGTTACAACCTGGGAGCCCCGTGCTTAACCTAAAAAGCCAAGGAGTGAATTGCCTGCTAGGGAAGAAACCCCGAGAAATGAGTAAGAGTCCCTGTCTGGGCCTCCACAGTGCATCAGCCCCCAAGGCAGTCTTCGCTTCCACGGAATGCCCTGGTGACCGCCACAAGCATCAATAGGGCTTTCACTTCTTGTAGGGAGAACAAATAGAAAACTGTTGTGCTTCTCTGATGAGCCCATTGCTGTTATTCCAGAACATGCCCAGGCCTGTCCGAGTGTGTCAGGATGCAGGTCACGTTCTATTGCAGGGCTGGGCCACTGCTCACTTTACCTGTGATTAAACAAAATAAAATTGGAGAAAGTGTTCAAAATCTGGTTGGTTTGCTTTTTGGAAAAGAAACTCACTTGATAAGAAAATGAGGGGCACTGTGTGGAGTTCAGAAACCCTGGTGGCATAGCGGCTAAGTGCTACAACTGCTAACCAAAAAGTCGGCAGTTCAAATCCACCAGGTGTCCCTTGGAAACTCTATGGGGCAGTTTTACTCCGACCTATAGGGTCATTATGAGTTGGAATCGACTCGACGGCAACGGGTTTGGTTTTTGGTTTGGTGTGCAGTTCAGTGCTGCTGTTGAAATTTACGGTCAAGGGTGCCAGCTGGGGTAGGTCCTGCTTGGCCCGTTCAGCATCTCATCAATGGCACTGTCTCTCGGTCACAGGCTACACACCAACCTAGAGGCTCCGGCACAAACTCGTGCCAGTGTCACAAGGTGTCCAGGTGGGCTGGTGTCACCTGACATCATGACTGCCCAAACAAAGGTGACACACTGAATCCCAGGCCAGCCCAGGCGCCCTTCTGCTGGTCCGGAAAAGTTGTGTGGCTTCGTTCCACGCATGCTGCTGGATGAGCAGGCTCCAGAGCATCAGGGCTTGAGTTCCAGGCCGGCTGTGAGGTAAGGAGAGTGAGGCACTGCCTTGTACACCAAATCTAAGGACTCAATAATCAGGACAGCATTCTAATGCCAAGTTTTTGAAATAAAAAATCCATTTTGAAATGCAAAAATCCATGATGAACAAAATAGCTAAACTGTAAAGGAAGACAGGGTCAATACTGCTGATGTTCGCTTTTGCTTCAACTTCCAACGCAGCTCCGTTAACCACCCAGTCTTGCTTTAAAAAAGCTTTGGTATTTCGTCCATTGCAGATTATTTTTGCATTAATTCTGATTTTTGCAAACTTTGCATTAAAATGTTATGCGTCTTGATTTCTGGAAGTTTGGGTGTCCCATTAAATTTTGGATCCAAGGCCAGTGCCCGGCCCTCCACATTCCTCCCCCTCGTCCCCTCTTTTTGTGCTCCTCTGTTTCTCTCACTTGTCCTTAGCCGCAGTGCCTTTGCATTCTCTTGGAGACTCTTATCTCCCCTTCCTTGTGTCTGCACAGAGTGAAGGGACCCAGATGCTGGTGTCTCAGGATTGGCCAAGCCACACTCCATGTGCAAGCCCTTCTGGCTTTCCTGGGCTCCTCACTTGCTGTTTCTGGGGCTTCTTCACATGCCAGTTCCCTCGCGTTCTAATCCCGCTGCCACCTGGAACCTTTCAGCCTGCGACCTCACATTACCTTCTCAGAGGTGACTCCTGTGCCAGCGGTTTTTTTCCTCTTCCGCAGGAATCGATCCTCCCAACTGCCGGGCTGTAATTCTCATCAGGCTGGCAGAACGCGGCATTCCCGGCTGTCTGAGACAGAAGCTAGTTGTCTTCCAAATCTCAGGGCTGGGCGGGTGGAGAATTCTGCCCCCCCCCCCGCCTCCTCCTAGAAGGTTCTGGCCACTTGGCCCACTGCTTCTGCCTCGCCTCTGAGAGTCCCTGCTTGCAAGGATGGAAGGAAGGAAGGAAGGAAGCTCTGAGCAGATGGAGCAGGAGCTGCAGGGCAAGGAGGGGGCCAGGGAATCTATCACACCCTGTTCTGCTGGGAGCACCTTGCCACCCCCAGGAAAAGCCTGGCTTACCCATGGGCCCCAAAGCCGCTGCAGCTCCGGGCAGATGCTCACAAGCCCCGGGGGCCTTGAAGCCCTGCACAGACCCCAGGAGCTCTGGCTACGAAGCAGGGAGCCTGGGTCTTGGGTGCCAGCCTCTTGACAGCAGCACTGGATATTGTCAATGGAAGCCTCACAACCCTGTGCTACAGTCCATGGAGCAGTGAGTGGGTGAAGGGAAAAGCAGCGCCAACCCCACCACGCCCCTAGCAGCTACATGACCTTGGGCCCTCAGTCTATTTTGGGGAGTCCCTGGGTGGTGAGACAGTTAAGCACCTGACTATTAACTGAAATTTTGGCAGTCTGAACCAGCCAGAGGCATCTCAGAAGATAGGCCTGGCAAACTGCTTTGAAATGTCACAGCCTTGGAAACCCTATGAAGCAGTTCTACCCTGCACACGTGGGGTCGCCATGAGTCAGAATCGACCTATGGCAACTGGTTATCTATTTCAGAGAGCTGCTAAGACAATAAAATCAGTTGATCATTGTGGGGATGTTTGAAATTCTACGGCACCTGATAGATGTAACATGTTATTTTGCTTGTTATCTTGATGTTGTTGTTGTTAGTTGCCATCGATTTGATCACTACTGGTGACGCCACGTATGCAGAGTAGAAGTGGTCCGTGGATTTTTCAAGGCTGTGACTTTTCAGAAGCAAATCATCAGGCCTGTCTCTCGAGGTACCTCCGGGCAGGTTCAAACCACCAACCTTTCAGCTGGTAGTTTAGTGCTTTACTTATTGTGCCACCCAGGGTCTGCTTGCTAGTTGCCTAACTGAAACAATTACTAAGCATTTTCCAGAATGAAACCCTAAGACAAGCATTGCCCTCTCACAACTGTAAGGCAAAGTGAACTGTGGTTTTGAGTGAAAGCCTACTGCACAGTGGAGATCCCTCAGGAAGCACAGGGTATAGGGGCCCTGCCATTTCTTGCTCCCCTTTGGTTGGTGGGACTCTGTGACCACACTGGTTGAGGAGGGGGAGCTCTGAGACATGGGACAGGGGAGGCATTGTGACCCAGGAGACCAAGGACAAGAGGGCATACAAGAAGACCAAGTTTGAGATGCATCAATTGGTCTTAACCCATCTGGATCAAAGGAGGATGAAGAACACCAAGGACACAAGGTAATTATGAGCCCAAGAGACAGAAAGGGCCACATAAACCAGAGACTACATCAGCCTGAGACCAGAACTAGATGGCGCCCGGCTACCACCGATGACTGCCCTGACAGGGAACACAACAGAGAACCCCTGAGGGAGCAGGAGAGCAGTGGGATGCAGACCCCAAATTCTTGTAAAAAGACCAGACTTAATGGTCTGACTGAGGCTAGAAGGACCCCGGTGGTCATGGCCCCCAGATCTTCTGTTGGCCCAAGACAGGAACCATTCCCGAAGCCAACTCGTCAGACATGGATTGGACTGGACAATGGTTTGGAGAGGGATGCTGGTGAGGAGTGAGCTTCTTGGATCAGGTGGACACTTGAGACTATGTTGGCATCTCCTGCCTGGAGGGGAGATGAGAGGGTAGAGGGGGTTAGAAGCTGGCAAAATGGACACCAAAAGAGAGAGTGGAGGGAGGGAGCAGGCTTTCTCATTAGGGGAAGAGCAATTGGGAGTATGTAGCAAGGTGTATATAAGTTCTTGTGTGAGAGGCTGACTTGATTTGTAAATTTTCACTTAAAGCACAATAATAATAATAAAAAAAAAAAGACCAAGCTTGAACCAGCATCCCCTCCAGGCTCACCCCTGAGCCTGCAGAAGAGGAGTAGGAGGCCCCAGAGTACCCTAGGTAGAGAATAAGAGCCACAGTGAGTCCCATGGAGCCAAAGATGACCAGAAAGTTCCCATATACTTGGGTGGGGTCATGTGAGTGCATATAAACCTACAGAGTATGGGGCCAAGGGTCACGACTACTTTATTTCGTTTCATTTTGTGTGCTGCAAACAAAGTGGGTTCAATTATTGCCAAAAAAATACATATAAATTTTTAAAAAGTTGCCTTTTCATTTTTATTTCATTTTATTTTATTTAGGCTACCCAGCAATAATTGAGGAGTCCCTGGGTGGTGCAAACAGTTAACGTACTTCACTGATAATCAAAGTATTGGGGGTTCAAGTCCACCCAGAGGTGCCTCGGAAGGAAGGCCTGGCAACCTACTTCCCACAAAACAGCCACTGAAAACCCTATGGAGCACAGTTCTACTCTGACACACACGGGGTCTCCATGAATTGGAGTCAACTCGACAGCAGCTTTTTTTTTTTAAAGCAATAATTGAACCCCCTTCTTTTGTTTGCAGCACATCTTCCTTTAGCTGCTCAGGAGAAAGCAGGGCCTTCCATGAAAAACCCCGCTGCCATCAAGTGGATTCCGACTCACAGCAACCCTACAGGACAGAGGAGAACCGCCCCACAGGGCTTCCAAGGCTGTGAACTTTACAGAAGCAGACTGCCACGTCTTTCGCCCTCTGAGCAGCTGGTGGCTTCAAACTACTGCCCTTTCAGTTAGCAACTGAGTGCTTAGCCACTGCACCGCCAGGACTCCTTTTCTTCCCATGAGGGATACAGAAAAAAAGTCAAATAGTCTCTTTCTCAGCTGCCTTGCAGCTCCACCCAGGTGTCCTGGATTTTGAATCAGGCCGTGGTACCCACCCAAAAAAGCAAAGAGGCAGAGAATCCTTCCAGGAGGGTGGCAGTGTGGGGTGGGGGGATGGAGAGTGCTTTGCATTTCTAGGGGCCGAGATGCCCAGTGCCCTGGACCAGCAGCAGAGGGGGCACAAACAGAGGTGCCCAGGGGCGAGTGACGGCAAACACAGCTAAGGGTCTTCATCAGGCTGTTTTTTGAGCGTAATTTGGGTTGTGGTCCTAGCTGATGCCCGGTCTCTTGATGGTGCACCT
Organism: Elephas maximus indicus; assembly: GCF_024166365.1. Lineage (NCBI taxonomy): Eukaryota > Metazoa > Chordata > Mammalia > Proboscidea > Elephantidae > Elephas > Elephas maximus. The sequence continues at coordinate 14,024,542 of NC_064826.1, forward strand.
TCCCAAGCCTGGTTCTATAGACTTCCTGGGGATTCCTTGAGCTGTCCATTCTCCGTTCGATAATCTCTTTACTGCTTACACAAGCAATAAACTGTTTGCCTTGGAGACATGGATGATACACTGAGTAAGGGAGGGCCCAAGATCGATGCCCCGGGGCCTGGTGCATAGCTCAAGGACACCCTGGCGCCCACCCACCCACCCTGGCCCTTTAATTGCCGACACAGCAGCTCAGAGGCCCTGACGTCCTGCTTTGGGGCATGGATGTGAGGGACATGCTCCGCTGCTCGAGTCCCAATGGGCAAGATGGAAACCTCCCCGAAAGCGAGGAACAAAATGACAAATAGGCAGCTCATGTCAGAGGTCTAAAGAACTTGGACAGTTTGAGGTTTATGTTTCAATGACAGTTGTCCTAATAGAAGAATTTGTCTATAGAGTGACTTTGGACACAACCTGGATCAACAGAGAGAACTTTTAAAAGTTAAAACGTGTTCCTGGCACAGCTACCCTCTGTGAATAAACAAGTACTTGGCTTACTACTTCAGAACAGCTGCCAACCCCTGAGTTAGGAAAATGCCTAAAACCGCAAGCTTTTGAACAGAAAGAAGGCTCTGCAGAAAGGGCCTGGGCCCATGCCAGCCAGTTCCTCATGCTGGCTAACCCCTGCCTTACTCATCAGAGACACCCTCCAGCCCTCAGTTCTATCCCTGTGAAAGGAGGCAGACGGGGTCTTCACAGCCTCTCAATCCCACTGCACCAGGTGGTAGACTCATGAAAATGGCATGGTGTCTTCTGAGGTAATAGCATGAAATCAAGGTATTGCTATAAAACTCACAGAATTCTGAAGCTGGAGACAGTGATGTGCTGATAAAATTAACAACCAGTGCTCAAAAAAAAAAGAAAAAAAAAAGGTGAATGCGTGCTGGTTATTCATGGTAGTTATGTCCTCCAAAGTCTCTGTCAACACTGAATGAGTGAATACTGAGCCCTCTCTCCTTGGGGAAATACAGGGTGATGTTCCTAAGAACCTCTGGCCACAATATTTTCGTCAGATGATCAATACATAACCTGGTTTTGCGTGTGTTCGTGTTTGAAGACACTTTAATATATATTGTGGGTTAATTAACATTGAACTGAGCCAACAGCATTATAACTCACCCCTGAAGCATATCTAATGCGCTTATTTTCTCTGTAAGACACATCACAGCCTTCTTGTACATGGGAACACTAAACACTACCTCAACACTAAGCTTAGGGGCCATTTCAACCAGCAAAATCAACAACAAAAAAATTAAAAAAAAAAACAAAACCACAGCATTAGATAGACGGCGCTAGTCACAACAGACTCTTAATCTGTATTATTTACATTTCTCCTTTGCTTTCGTAAGCCTAGACAACAAATCAAGCACTGATTTGTAGTGTTTGCCGATTGCTGTGGTGTAAACACTCAGCCATGGTCGATTTCACACTCCCAACATCACATCACAGACCACAAAGGTAGAAGAGACCCACAGTAGCACACCATTCGTTATATAGTATTTCTACCCTACAGGTCCCACAGACAAAAATAACCTCAACAGTATAGATACAATGTCGTGAAATAATTAGGAATTGGTGCAGCTTGAATATTTGTTATGTTTGCTTTTTAATAAATGTATTTAATTGTAAGTTGTCTCATTTTAAATAATGGCTCTATTTAGCAACGGGCTCAGAGAAGTCCTAAAAACTTAACACCCAGCTATGGCTGCTGGTAAGAGTTGGCTCCCACGCACCATCACTGGAGCGGACCTGGAGTGATCCCACCAAGGCCTCTAACCAAGAAACCAAACCCATTGCAGTCTTGTTAATTCCACCTCATAGCCACCCTGTAGGACAGAGGAGCAGCTGGTGGTGGATTTGAATTGCCGACCTCTTGGTCGGCAGCCGTCGCCCTTAACCATTGCACCCCAGGGCTGTAGCCTAGGCCTTTAGGTGTTTGGCCATAGGAAGTATGGATGGTGGACTGCAGTGTGGGAGGTGCAGCTGCCCCACAGAGGCCCCCGGCATTTACAAGTGGCTGTGGAAGCGAAAAGGATGAGTCTGAACTCTGATGACACTGGTCTGGCCTGAATCTCTCCAACCCCTCGCTGCCTTGGTGCACTTGACCTATTTTCAGACCTAAAAAAGCTGACTTACTCTCCGGTTGCCAACTCTGGCCACTGGCTGCACAGACACACCCCTGGCTTTGACGGCACTTCCCATAATGCTGCAGGTCCGGGAAAAATGACACAGCTGGGGATCGTTTTGAAGACAATTAAGGCTAATGAGCTGACTCAGCAAAAGCAGCAAAGAAGGCAGGAAATGGCTCTGGCTAGAGGGTAGTTTTGCCTTGGAGCCTGGAAGAGACCAGTTAGGAAGTGAAATGGGGGAGGATCCGATTTACTTGCAAAAAATAGAATGTGCTGGACGGTCCTTGACCTAGGAGAGTTAGAAGGCATGTGTCCAATGAAGCTGGGAAATCGGTAACTTTCTATACCATTGGCAGGAGTCCGAGTCAGTAAGACTTCTATGGGACATGATTTGAGATCGCCTCTCACAACTATAAATGCACAGTCCCTTTGACCCGGAAATTCCACTTCTTGTAACTTATCCTCACACGTGTATGAAATGACAGGGGCACAAGGATATTCATTGCCACATTGTTTGTATTAATAAACCAAAAAAACCAAACCCGTTGCCCTCCAGTCGATTCCAACTCACAACAACCCTATAAGGCAGAGCAGAACTGCCCCATAGAGTTTCCAAGGAGTGCCATAGCTTGCTGTAGCTCTTAACCACTGTGCCACTAACCCAAAACCAGTGCCGTCAAGTCGATTCCGACTCATACCGACCCTATAGGACAGAGTAGAACTGCCCCATAGAGTTTCCAAGGAGTGCCTGGCAGATTCGAACTGCCAACCCTTTGGTTAGCAGCCGTAGCACTTAGCCACCAGGGTTTCCACTGCTCCACTAGGGCTGTATTAATAGTGGCACCAAATCAGAAACAAGTTCAAAGTCTATTACTAGGTGGCTAGCCAGTGGAGTTTCTGGATGGCGCAAATGGTTAAACATTGGTCAACTAATGGAAAAGTTGGTGATTGAAATCCACCCAGAGGTGCCTTGGCAGAAAGGCCTGGCCATCTGCTTCCAAAAGATCGCAGCCATTGAGAACCCCATGGAGCACCATTGTACTCTGCACACATGGGGTCACTATGAGGTGGAGTCAACTTCACGGAGATTGGTTTGGATTGTTTGCTAAATAACAGTAAACCCAGACAAAGGAATGTTATACAAACACTGGAAAGGACCCGGCAGCTCTTTGTGGGCTGTTGTTGACCAGCCTCAAAGATACACGGTTAAAGGAGCCCTGGGAGTGCAATGGTTAGGTGCTCGGCTACTAACCAGAAGGCTGGCAGTTAGTAAAGGAGCCCTGGGAGTGCAATGGGTAAGCGCTCAGCTGCTAACCAGAAGGCTGGCAGTTAGAACCTACCCAGTTGCTCTGGGGGAGAAAGACGTGATGATCAGCTCCTGTGAATATTACAGCCTAGAAAACCTTACGGGACAATTCTTTTCTGTATATGGGGTCGCTTTAGGTCAGAATCAACTCGATGACACCTAAAAACAACAACAAGGTCCATCTAAAAAAAAAAAAAGATACACGATTAAGTGAAAAAACAAGGTGAAGAACATTGTTGTGGCACACTGCCAGCCAGGTATTTTAAATAATATATTTATGTACCTAAAGATACATAAAATACCTTGGGAAGAATACAGAAAGAAACTGATCACAGTTTGCCTCTGAAGAAAAGAACTAAGGAAAACCAAGAGTAGAGAAAGGAATATTTATCCTTTTGAATTTTTTATCTCGTGTTATCCCTTTCCATAACAAAATTAAAAAAGCTTATGGATATACTTAAAACAGGATGAACAACTCCACTTCCGTGGCTACTGTCTTGGTTACCAGGTGCTGCTATAACAGAAATGCCACAAGGGGAGTGGCTTTATCAAACAAAATTTATTTTCTCACGGTCAGGGAGGCTAAAAATTAGATTTCTGGGTGCCGGCTCTAGGGGAAGGCGCTCTCTCTGCCCGCTCTTGGGGAAGGTCCTTGTCTCTTTTCAGCTTTTGTTCCTTGGCTCCTTGGTGATCTCCATGTGGCATGACACCTATCTCCCCCATCTCTGCTTGCTTGCTCTCTCATATCTAAAAAGAGATTACGACACACCCTACACTAATACTGGCTCATTAACATAACAAAAAATCCTCTCTCCAAATGGGGTTACAACCACAGGCGTAGAAAGATTTACAACACATATTTTGGGGGACACAATTCAGTCTGTAGTAGCTGCTTACCAAGGTCCCAAGCTCCCTCTCATTTTTCTCAAGTCAGATTTTAAATGAGCTTCTCCATGAACATCCCGGTTTGCCTGGACCAGTCCTGGTGGAAGTCCTGTGTCCTGGAAACCCCTGGGTCCGTCACCCTGTGCCTCTCGCCATGCCACATGGGCACTGAGGTGAGCTCACCACAGTCTCCATCTCACAGGGTCCTTCTACCTGTCTGTTGCTGGTGCTTCCCACCGGCCAATCCGCCTGGAGCCAGAGGGCCCTTTGATGCAGTCCAATCAGGTGGGCCTCTGGGCACAGAGTGGTGGAGAGGGCTGAGAGGGGTCCTGAAGGGGCCAGTGGAAATGGCCAGAAACCTGACTTCTTGGAAAATTCTGGTTTGAGTGAGTTGGGAACAAGAGCAATGAGCAGGGACGAAGAGAACTGGATTCCAGCCTCAACTAGGCGTTGCATGACCTTCAGCCCACCCCATCACTTCCAGGCCTTGATTTTCTCATTTGTGGGATGAAGAGGGACAGGGTGGGTACCCATTACGGTCCTTTCCAGTTCCGCACCATGGACTTAGGGGCACATCTCACCCCCTCCTAGCCTCTGTGCACAGCCAGCAGTGATTTGAGTTCTCAGTCGTAACACCCCTGCACAGTGCCCTCCCATGAAGTCACAGACCCACCTGTGCCTGGTTCATACTGACTTCACAGGGATAAACCAGGAATTGTTACCCAGAAAGCTACCTGCTCTACTTCTGCACCCAGCTGAAAGTTGCCTTCTCTTAAAGTAGTATTTCTCTGCACAGGGAATTAGTTCAAAATGTCAGCCCATCGGGGCCACTCCCAGAGATTCTGATTCATTAGGGTGTAGGATGCGGACGAGGCAGTGATGGTTCAGCGGCAAAATTCTCGCCTTCTATGCAGGAGACTCGGGTTCGATTCCCGGCCAATGCACCTCAAGCAGCACCACCACCCATTTGTCAGAGGAGCCTTGCGTGTTGTGACACTAAATAGGTTTCAGCGGAGCTTCCAGACTAAAACAAACTAGGAAGAAAGGCCGGGTGATCTACTTCTGAAAATCAGCCAATGAAAACTCTATGAATCACAACGGTCTGATTTGCAACTGACTGTGGGACAGTTCTACTGTGTCCTATAGGGTCGCTGTGAGTCGGAATCAACTCGATGGCAGTGGGTTTTTTTTTTAGTGGGTTTGATGGAGACGGCGCAGGACCAGGTAGCATTTCGTTCCATTGTGCGTGGGGTTGCCATGAGTCAGGAGCCAACTCAACAGCAGCTAGTGATAATGACAGGCTGGGGACAGCAACTCTGTGCAGGTTCTCTTCACACCATGCTTTGAAGCCCACCGTCTTAAAGAACAAAGTCACATCAGAGTGTAAGAATTTTAAAGTTTGTTTCCTCTTTAATGAAAACAAGCTATTATTCTGTAATGGTTATTTTTTAAAACGACAAGAAGAGTTTTGAGGCACCCAATCCACTTTATGCATCATGGTGTGGAACTTCTCACCAGGTAGTAAAACTGCATCTCAAAACACGATCCAACGTCAGCCTAATCAACCAGGTGTTAGACTCTCAGTCACAAGCCTCAAAACACATCATCAAGTATCCGCAAGCGTTTTAAGTGAAGATTGCGGAAAACAGTTGCTTTGTGGTTACTTAGGAGATTTTGCAACATTAAAAGGGAGCACCTCACACTCAAGCAAGCCAACTCCAGAAGCTTCTCTGCTGAATAAACCCAGGCAGTAATTAGCACTGAGATTTTAACTGGCTTGCAGCTAAAGAGCCTGGAGCCTTAATGAAGAAATCTTTTATTTCCACTGCCGCTAAGCTTCACCCTTGTGGGTGGTGACTCTTTTAAGAAGTCGCTGGAACCGTTTCACTTTGCTCAGATTTCACTCCATGGCCCAGCAGTGTCCCGGTGGAGAAACTCGTGCCCAGATCACTTACAAACATTTAGCCCCACAAGGCCAGGGACCCGTCCCACCTGGCCGTCCAACGGGATAGGTCTAGGATTGGGTATTCTGAAGAAGTAAAGGGCAAAGTTCCACTTCAGAAATTAATTTTCATTTTCCCATCCATTCAGAATGGTTTCTCAGTGGCTCACTATCTGTTCCAGCATATTCCCCATGAAAACCACTGGAAGATGTGGGGGCAATTTAAGGAGACCATTCTCAAGTTAAGTGCTCTTTTTAGGATCCAGTGTTAATAAGATTTGTACTCAAACATGTCAAGGATCGTGACGATGGCACAGAACTGGGCAACATTTCATTCTGTTATAGGTCGAGCCCACTCGACCACAACTGACATTAACACGATTGAAGTCCCTTGGTTCTGTAAATGGTTAACTCACTAGGCTGCTAACAGGAAGGTTGGAAGTTCAAGTTCACCAGAGGTGCCTTAGAAGAAATGCCTGGCAGTCTACTTCTGAAAAATTAGCCACTGAAAACCCTGTGGAGCACAGTTCTACTCCGACACACATGGGGTCACACCATGAGTTGGAGTCAACTCAACAACTTTTTTTTTTTTTCTTTTTAATTAATGAGATTGGCCTGCCACTAGGGCTTCATAGAGTCTGCTGGTAAGATTTTAAGGAACGCTGCAGGGGATTGCTGCTTGAAACTGTGGCTCTTCAGTGTCTACTAATTCCCAGTAATTGTCGGTAGCAGTTTCAATTTGAGGGGCTTCCTTATGCTTCTGGTTCGTCTCAGTACTTATAATTTTTTCCCCACAGTTAAAGGAACAGTTCATGGCATTTGGTTGTACATGATATCAATTTAATAAAGTCCCAGTCACCCTGGCCATTCAACAGAAATCTCAATTCTCCATCCCGGTTACCAATGGACTTCTCTGAACAAAAATGGAGAGAGTTTGTCTCTGTCTGAAAAAATCAGGGCGTCTGAGACGGAGCTGAACCAGCCCCTCCCTCCCTGCCTCCCACCGGTTACCAAAGCCTGTCGGTAATTGCAGAAACGTGGTGGAAATCGCCTTTCGGAGCCTCTTCCTCTCTGTGAGCTGAGGGAGTCCACTGGGCGCTTGTTAGTGTAGTCGTTAGGCCTTTCGTGTCTCAGGACATTCAAACCTGATGCGTAGGTCCATTTGCAAAGATGAAAGATTTCCTCTCTAAGCTGGGGCGCCTAGCACTTGGGGGCTTTTCTCTCTTCCTTTGTCACAGGCAGCCTTCTTTCTTTGGCCTGTGTTCTCTCGTCTCTTCCTCTCCTGACTGTGTTGAGTAAGCCTGACTCCCCTGTGCCCCGGGGACTCAGAAGCCCTCTCCCTGGGTCCATGACTTTAAGCTGGACCTGAAATCCCCTTATACAAATTCCATCCTAAAAATGGCTAGGACTGGTTCACACAGGATTGTTCCTCTTCCTGTGGGTCAGTAGGACTCTGGCCTCTTGTTTCAGGGAGAAAATAGAAACCATCAAAGGAAGCGCTATCGCCTCTGTCTTCTGATCAAAAGTCGTTTTCTCCACTGCCTCCCGCCCAAATGGAAAAGGAGGCGTTAGGCCTTATGGGGAGCCCTGGTGGCTCACTGGTTAAGGGCTACAGCTGCCAACCAAAGGTCAGCAGTTCGAATCTAACAGCTGCTCCTTGGAAACCCTGTGGGGCAGTTCTACTCTGTCCTGCTGGGTCACTATGAGCCGGAATCGACTCGATGGCAACGGGTTTGGTTTTGATTTGAACCTTATGGGAATTTCAAAGTAGAATACCAAAGAACCAGATCGTGGCTTTAAACTCCCTCGCTCACATGGAGAGAAAAGGTCATGAGTGGGGCTTGCAAACGGTTTTTGAGGAGATCCATTAGAATGTTTTGTCTCTTCGCCCAAGGATGGAGGGATAAAGGATGTCTGCCCTCACCTCAAGCCTGGCGAGAGAGCTTTAATGGGACCACGTGGAGGACTAATATGAGCCCCCTGGGCCTTGGCCATGCCTGAGACAGCAGGTAGAAGACAGGTCTGGGAAGGAACTTCACTCCTGGGGACCAGGAGCAAGAATCCTGCTCAAGGTTAGAGGTCAGCCGCAGGAAAGGCTGTGGGTGGTGATGGGGGGCAGAGGAGAGGGGGAGCAAGAACTGAGGATGGATCTGGGGTAGCCAGGGCACTCGGAGAGACCCAGCAGGTGAACCTTCAAACAGCCCATGGAAATGCCCAGAAAGTCTGCTATAGACATCAGTCTGGCCCAGAGAGGGCAAAGCCACCTGACCATAAGGACCAGCCAAGTAATACTTTCCTACCCACCCCCACCTCTCCTTCCCCCCCGGGCCATTGACCTTGCTGGAGAAAACACAGTTAGCAAGCTGGGAAAGAGGAAGAAGCCTAGGTTGGGAGAGAGAGAAGGACTTTACCAGCCCCCACCCTCACGGCAGAGGCCAGCTGGGGAGGGGAGTGAAAAAGTAACGTTAAATCAAGTTGCGAGTGTTGGTTATTATCTTGGAGTGACCAGCTTCACCAGTTGTCGCTGAGCTGACTCTGACTCATGGCAACCCCATGTGGGTCAGAGTAGAACAGTGCTCCACAAGGTTTTCAACAACTGATTTTTCAGAAGAGCTTGTCCAGGCCTTTCTTCCCAGGAGCCTCTGGGTGGGCTCAAGCTCCAACCTTTCGGTTAACAGCCGAGCGTGTGAACTGTTTACACCACCCAGGGACTTGGCGTAAAAAAAAAAAAATTAAGTCACTGAGACTACAATTGTGACCTAAAGTGGTTCAGAACTCGCTTTCGGCTGAGGGGAGCTAGAGAAAGGGCTGGCCCCTCCAGCAGAGGTGAAAGAAGGCAGAAGACAAAGGTAAGACTGCTTTTAGGAAAATGCACCAGGAGGGCCCATACCCCACCTCCAAACACGTGGGCATGCTCAGAGAGGAAGGAGCAACCTCCGAGGACTCTGCATCCACGTCCGGCTTTGGCTTGTTCTTCCCTTGCCCTCACTCAGGATCATTGAAGAAATCCTCCACACTCCCTGCCTCTTCGTCGCCTCCCACGCGTGGCTCATGGGCGGCCATATAGCTTCTGCCGTGTTATTACTGCTCGGAAACGTTTGTGGACAAGGTCGCCGTTGACATTGTTTTACCTTTTTCTGCCTTTTTTTCTTTAATAAAACTGGGCTTATTTTCTTATAAAAGCAAATATGTTCATAATAGAAACATTGTAAAATTCAGACAACTAAAATGAATATTAAAAAATAAAATCCATAAGCCTATTCACTTCAAGACAGCTCCTATCAGCGGGTGGATGCATAGCCTGGATTATTCTATGTCCATATAGACATGTGGACAGAGACACAGATATGCGTACAGAGAACGTTGTTGTTAGTTGCCGTCGAGTTGGCCGCAACTCATGGCGACCTTACGGTATAACAGAACGAAACGTTATCCAGTCCTGCACCATCTTCACGTTTCAATCCAGTGTTGCCGCTAGTGTGTTGTTCCATCTCATTGATGGTATCCCTCATTTTTGTTGGTCCTCTGCTTTACCAAACATGACACAATGAGGGAGAGAGAGAGTGCGAGTCTTGGTGGCACAACGGTTAAGTACTCAGCTGCAAACCAAAAGGTTGGCAATTAGAACCCACCATCTGCTCCACAGGAGAAAGACTTGGTGATCTGTTCCCATAAAGGTTACAACCTAGGAAGCCCTATGGAGAAGTTCTACTCCATCATATTGGGTCACTAATGAGTTAGAATTGACTCAATGACACACAACAACAATATATATGTATATATATACTGTATACTCATGCACACACATATACAAATCCAGGGAAGATATATATATAAAAACCAAAACCAAACCCAGTGCTGTCAAGTCGATTCCAACTCATAGCGACCCTACAGGACAGGGTAGAACTGCCCCATAGAGTTTCTAAGGAGCGCCTGGAGGATTTGAACTGCTGACCCTTTGGTTAGCAGCTGTAGCACTTAACCACTACACCACCAGGGTTTCCATATGTATATATATATATACACTTGGGTGGTTTATATACACACACATACATATACATACACACACACATACATAAACTTGTAAGTTATTTTGAATTTTTCATGATTACAACAAAGCTGATTTGAATTCATATATAAACATACTACTACTTAAAGTACATACATACATATATACAAATCTACATATACATTTACATAAGTACTTAGTAGATTTAAATAGTTGTATCACAAAAAAAAATAGCAGGAGTACAAGAGACAAGAACGGCTTCCCTGCACAGGTGCAGTCCCTGCCCAGACTGCCTTTTGTTGCGTGGTGAACTTGCAGAATGTTCTGGCCCACGGCTGTTTTCTTTTCTTCCCTCAGTCTTTTGGCATTTTTTTTCAGCTTTGCGTATCTTACATAAATTAAAACTGTTTTGTGTTTTCTGCTACTTCTGTGTTATCCAAAAATTTATGAAACTGCTGGCTTCTATGATTAAAGATGAGGCTCGGCAACAACTTGGCACATTTATTTCCATGTCAGGAAACAGTGGGAGCTCAAGTATGTGATGTTTACTTAACACCTTATCAAATACTAAAGTGTTATTTCATTTACTGTATAATTATATATAAATAAAGATATTGTGTCATTAAGATATGAAGAGACAAGGGCAGAAATTCCAGGCAGAAGCCACTTTGACATAAGGTGTATATTTTAGATTCTATCCACAACAGGCACCTCAGAAGAGAGCCTTGGTGATCTACGTCCAAAAAATCAACCATTGAAAATCCTGTGAAGCCTCCATGAACAACTTCCTCCTCTGCCATGAGACCAAAAGAACTGATGGTGCCCGGGTACCATTACCAAACATTTTTAGCAAAGATTCTATATAAGAAACTTGATCAAAAGAGGGAAAATGTAGAACAGAATTTCAAGTTCTATTGGAATCCCGATTTTCTAGAGCCATGGAGGGTGATGAACCCCCTGAAACTATTGCCCTGAAATAATCTTTAAACACTAAACCAAAAATATCCCCTGAATTCTTCTTAAAAACAAACAATAGTTTAGCTTAACTCGTAAAAAATGTCTGCCTTGAGCATTATGTTCTTTTAAGAACTATTTATATGGGATCAGATTGACAATAGTAACTGGAAAGATTAGATAGGAAACTTAGTGGGCAATAAGTTTATGTTAATGGAGGAAGAATAACTCAGAAAAGGAGGGTAAAAATGGTCACACAACTGGAAGAATGTAATCAATGTCACTGAGTTGTACATGAAGAAATGGCTGAATTGGTGTATGGTTTGCTGTGTACATTCTCAACAACAAAAATAAAATTAATTATTAAAAAGAAAGAAAACCCTATGGAGCACAGTTCTGCTATGTCACCCATGGGGTTGCCATGAGTCAGAGTGGACCAGGTGGCAACTGGTATGATCTATTTTACATTCGCGATTATGCTCGCGCCACCTTTGCCAATATGACATGTAATGCATGTGACCAAGTGTATTCATTTCCTGTGGTTGCTGTAACAAATGACCACAAACTTAGTGACTTAAAACAACAAAACTTTATTCTCTCACAGTTCTGGGGGCCAGAAGTCCAAAATCAGTATCAGTGGGCCAAAATCAGGGTGTCAGCAGGGTCATGCTCCCTCCAGAGGCTCTAGAGGAGAATCTGTTCCTTGCCACTTCCAGCTCTGGTGGCTGCCAGCATTCCTTGGCTTGTGGCCGCATCACTCCAATCTCTGCTTCCATAGTCACATTGCCTCCTCTTCTTGGTATTTCCATTACCCTTGTTCCTCACTGAATCATCATTTCTTTGGTCTTGTCTTATAAGGCTTTGAATTTCCTTTTAAATGGGACTGTTTTCTCAATTGCCCATTTCCAAAAAGTCTTTGCTTCCAATGCAGCTCCTTGAAACCATGCGTGGGGTTTTCATACCCTACCCAGTTTACCTCCCATACCGCAATCTCAGTTTCTATAACCCTCTGTTATGGATTGAATTCTGTCCCCTAGAAATATATGTTAAAGTGTAACCTCCCCCCAAAACGAATATAATCCAACTGCAGAACCTAGGGTTCTGCGTTTCTCACAAGCTCTGCCTTTTTTTATACCAATGCAGTGGTAAAATACATTCATCTTTATACCAATATGTATTCATCTTTATACAAAGGCAGTCATAAAATGTAGATTTAAATATTTTTTATGGAAGAAGGAATTCAAGAAAGCTACATGAAATGCCTTGTTCCTCTTCTGCCCTTAGCCAGGAGGCTGCTCAGCCATGTACAATCCCTGCAAATCTCTTGACTTCTATCCCGAGAACACTGGGGCCAGCCATGAATTGACAACTGCTCACAGGCATCTGGACCTAGACATAAAGTACTGATATGAACAAATACTCTGATAATACTGTTGTTGTTAGCTGCCGTTGAAGTGCCATTGAGTTGTTGGGAAACTCATGGCGACCCCAAGCACAATGCAAAGAAATACTGCCCAGTCCTGTGCCATCCCCATGATTAGTTGGGAATCAAACATTGTGATCCACAGGGTTTTCGCTCACTCATTTTCAGAAGTACATCCCCAGGCCTTTCTTCCGAGTCCATCTTAGTCTGGAAGCTCTGCTAAAACCTGGTCAGCATCCTAGTAACATGCAAGCCACCATTGACCAGGAATTGAAGCCAAGTCTTCCACATGAAAGTCAAGAATTCTACCACTGAACCACCACTGCCCCTTATGTCTGGATAAGGGAGATAAAATTCACTGCTCATTTTTGCCTACATATTTCTCATAAACCACCACGTGTCTGTCAGTTTGTCCTACTGTGATGGCTTGCATGTTGCTGTGATACTGGAAGCTTTACCACAGTATTTCAAGTACCAACAGGTCACCCTTGGTGGACAGATTTCAGCAGAGCTACCAGACTGAGACAGACTAGAAAGAAGGACTTGGTGGTCTAATTCTGAAAAACTAGCCAATGAAAAGCTTATGAATAGCAGTGGAACATTGTCTGATACAGTGCCAGAAAATGAGCACCTCAGTTTGGAAGGCACTCAAAACAGGGCTGGGGAACAAACAGCTGCCTTCTCAAGGTAGAGCCGACCTTAATGACATAGATGGAGTCAAGCTTTCAGGGCCTTCATTTGCTGATGTGACATGACTCAAAATGAGAAGAAACAGCTGCAAACATCCATTAATAATTGGAAATTGGGATGTACAAAGAGTGAATCTAGGAAAATTGGAAATCATCAAAAATGAAATGGAACACATAAGCATCAGTATCCCAGGCATTAGTGAGCTGAAATGGAATGATATTGACCATTTTGATTCAGAAAATTGTATGTTCTACTATGCTGGGAATGACAAATTGAAGAGGAAAGGTGTCTCATTCATCATCAAGGAGAACATTTCAAGATTTATCCTGAAGTACAATGCTGTCCTCCTAGTAGTTGTATGGATCTGCTGTGAGTAGCCATGAAAGGGAGTTTCCCTAGACGTGTGGCCTGCACCTGAACATAAGCAGATGTTCTGGATGTCCTGGCAAGGCTCGAGGGCTTTTGCTCTTTCTGGATCCTGCACCTGGCTCCTGTTCATCTGATCTCCAGTTCTTGGAACTTGAGCTAGCAGTTTATTTGTGGTCTTGCCAGCCAGTCTTGGGATTCATTAATCTCCACAGCCTCTGAGCAAGAAATCTGCTCTCCGACTTGCGGATCTTGGGTTCACCAGCCCCTACAGCTACGTGAATCAGGAGAAGCCTCTGTCCTCATCCACTGACTTGGGACATTCCAGCCCCTACAATCAAGTGAGCCATTTCCTTGATATAAATCTCTCTCTATATATATACACATATATTTATATTCTTTGCTGATTTTGCTTCTCTAGGGAACGCAGTCTAAGAAAAACACACTCGGCATTTCTCAAGCTGAAAGAACTGAAGAAAAAATTCAAGCCTCTAGTTGTAATTTTGAAGGATTCTATGCGGAAAATACTAAACAATGCAGGAAGCATCAAAAGAAGATGGAAGGAATACACAGAGTCACTGTACCAAAAGAATGGGTCAATGTTCAACTGCTTCAGGAGGTGGCATATGATCAGGAACCGATGGTACTGAAGGAAGAAGTCCAAGCTGCTCTGAAGGCATTGGCGAAAAACAAGGCTTCAGGAATTGATGGAATATCAATTGAGATGTTTCCGCAAATGGATGCAGTGCTGGAGGTGCTCGCTTGTCTCTGCCAAGAAATTTGGAGGACAGCTGTCTGGCCAACAGACTGGAAGAGATCCGTATTTGTGCACATTCTGAAGAATGATGATCCAACAGAATGAGGAAATTATCAAACAGTATCACACACAAGTAAAATTATGCTGAAAATCATTCAGCAGTGGCTACAGCAGTACGTGGAAAGGGAACTGCCAGAAATTCAAGCTGGAATTCTGAAGAGGACATGGAACCAGGGATATCATTGCTGATGTCAGATGGATCCTGGTGGAAAATAGAGAATACCAGAAAGATGTTTCCCTGTGTTTTATTGACTATGCAAAGGCATTCGACTGTGAGGATCATAACATATTATGGATAACATTGTGAAGAATGGGAATTCCAGAACACTTAATTGTGCTCATGAAGAAACTGTACATAGACCAAGAGTCAGTCCTTTGAACAGTACAAGGGGATATTGCATGTTTTAAAGTCAGGAAAGGTGTGCATCAGGGTGGTATCCTTTCACCATACTTATTCAATCTGTATGCTGAGCAATAACCCAAGAGCTGGACTATATGGAGAACACGGCATCAAGATTGGAGGAAGACTCATTAACAACCCACCATATGCAGATGACTCAACTTTCCTTGATGAAAGTGAAAAAGACTTGAAGCACTTACTGATGAAGATCAAAGACTACAGCCTTCAGTACAGATTAGACCTCAACATAAAGAAATTAAAAATCCTCACAACTGGACCAATAAGCAACAGCATGATGAACGGAGAAAATATTGAAGCTGTCAGGGACTTCATTCTACTTGGATCCACAATCAATACCCATGGAACAGCAGTCAAGAAATCAAATGACATATTGCATTGGGCAAATCTGCTGCAAAAGATTTCTTTAAAATGTTAGGAAGCAAAGATGTCACTTTGAGGACTAAGGTGTGCCTGAGCCAAGCCATGGCATTTTTAATCACCTCATGTGCATGCGAAAGCTGGACATGAATAAGGAAGACCCGAGACAAGAATTGATGCCTTTGAATTATGGTGTTGACGAAGAATATTGAATATACCATGGACTGCCAGAAGAACGAACAACTCTGAAGTATAGCTGGAATGCTCCTTTGAAGGGAATATGGCAAGACTTTGTCTCATGTGCTTTGGACGTGTTATCGGGAAGGACCAGTCCCTGGAGAAGGACACCATACTTGGTAAAGTAGAGGGTCAGCAAAAAAGAGTAAGACTCTCAACAAGATGGATTGACACAGTGGCTGCAGCAATGGGCTCAATTATGAAGATGGCACAGGACCAGGTAGTGTTTCGTTCTGTTGTACATAGAGTTGCTATGATTTGGAACCAACTCAATGGCACCTAATAACAACAACATTTCTCAAAACAAAAAACCAAACCTGTTGCCTTTGAGTTAATTCCAACTCATAGCGACCTTTGTGGCCCAAGGTGGATAAAAAATACTCAGTTATAAATGTGTCGTGCTTTGCTACTCAAAGTGTGGTCCCTTATCCAGCACCCTAGACATCCCCTGGGAGCTTGTGAGAAATGCAGAGTGCCAGGTCCTGAAAGCCCTGGGATCAGGATCTCCATTTGAATAAGATCCCCCATTGTATGTGAGCACATTCGAGCTTGGGAAGCACTCATGTAACCCAGAAGACTAAGCCACTGATCATCGAACTTGACTGTACATTGAATCACAGAGAGCTTAGACAACTACTGAGGCATGGATGTCAGGACAGAGTTGTTGTTGTTAGTTGCCACGAAGTCAGCTGCAACTCGTGGTGGCCCCACATATAACAGAATGAAATGCTTGCCCAGTTCTGGGCCATCTTCATGATCACTGGTATGTTTGAGTCCATTGTTGCAGCCATCATGTCAGCCCATCTCATTGAGGGTTTCCCTCATTTTCACTGACCTTCCACTTTACCAACCATGATCTCCTTTTCTAGTGATTGGTCTCTCCTGATTACATGTCCAAAGTAAGTGAACCAAAATCTCACCATCCGCACGTCTAAGGCCAGAGACTCAGACATAGTTGTTATGGAGGCAGCCTGGGCATCTGGGATTTTTAAAACTCCCAATACGATTCTTGAGGAAGCTGTGTGGTTATGGCAGGGCTACTGAGGAATTTGGGAAGGATGTGTGCCCGGCAGGGAGAATAAAGGGGGTTGGTTATGGAGGTGACGGAGGTGGAAGTGAGCTCATACCTTCATGCAAGAGCAAGAAGACCTGACTGCGGGGTATGGAGAGGACTTTTGGGGGGGACAGTGTGGGGGAAGGGCAGGTTTGGGGATCAAATTATGGTCATGGCATTCAGACTTGAAGTGGTCAGAACCAGGGTGCGGGAGGAGATGAAAGCCACTCAGCAAAGCTGACCCTAAGGAAGGTTTGCTGGAAAGGGGGACAAGGGGAGCCAGGAGTCAGGGGGCAGCTGTTCCCAGGAAATGCTGTGGGAGCTGAGGAGCTTGGAGAGGCAAGGTGACAGAAGTGAGTAATGACAGACGCCTCACAGGGAGTGATCCTGGAGATCAGCTTTTCTTCCTCACCCTCCAGACTACTGAAGCCATGGAGTCTCTACCGTGTCTTCTAAGGGTGAAGACGGAGACCGAATCCATTTCCCTCAAGTCAATTCCAACTCTTAGTGACCTTATAGGACAGAGTAGAACTGTCCCCCACGGTCTCCAAGGGTATAATCTTTAGGGAAGCAGACTGTCACATCTTTCTCCTTCGGAGCTCCTGGTGGGATCAAACTGCCAAGCACTTTAACCACTGCCCACCACGGCTCCTTGACCGCAGGTACAGATGAAACAAGCGTGAGTCAATAAGGACTTTCAAAAGCTGGCAAACAAGCTGTTATGAAACCCAGTTTTCTTGAGTTGCATGCCAGCAGTGACAGTTTAAATGTATCAATTTACAGACAGGGTGCTTAGCCCAGTGATGTATATTACAAAGCAAATACAATGTACCTCATGTCATCCCTTGTCTATAGAAACAACTGTCACAACCAGCAGAGGCATCCACAGGTCCGGCTGTGAGCAGGGCCGGAAACCAAGAGAACCCTCTGCCGTGGCCAGGCTCCACTGCTAGCGTGGACTCAGGGACATGGGGTCAATTTCAGGGAGACAGGACTTCCAGGGTCCAGAGCAAAGTCCTCAGGGGTCAAGGCAGCCAAGGAGCAATGTAGTGAAGGTGAGACTATTGACAAGACAGACCCTCACCTGCTGTGCACGCCTGGGACCCTGCTCCTGGGCAGAGGCTGTGCATGAATGTGGAAGACTGTGGGCTGGACTTGAAGGTCTGCAGGACCAAACCAGAGCAGCTCCTGACACAGCTCTGCTGTGCCGACCCAGCCGCAGGAAGACCTCAGCTCATCTGTGGTAGTGTTTTCTTCTTCTGAGAGCAGACATGGGCTTTGAAGAGCAGCAAGTTTCCAAATTTACCTGGACCAGGATCACCTGAGGGGCTTTCGAATGACCTGCTGGGCCCACCTCCAGAGCTTCTGACTCCGTAGGTCCGAGGTGGGCCCGAGAATTGCATTTCTAACAAGTTCCCAGATGATGCTGGCCTGCAGTCCACACTTCAGGAACCTCTACTGTGGAGCTTGGCATCCTCACTCTCTTCCCTGGTTGTTGTTATTGTTGTTAGCTGCCGTAGATTTGGCCCCCAACCCATGGATACCCCATGAACAATGAAACCAAACACTGCCCAGTCCTGTGCCATCCCACGCTCAGTCTTGGATCAAACCGTCGTGATCCATAGGGTTTTCATTGGTTGATTTTCAGAAGTAGATCACCAGGCCTTTCTTCCTGGTCCATCTTAGTCTGAAATTCCACTGACACCCGTTCAGCATCATAGCAACTAGCAAGCCTTCACTGACAGATAGGTGATGGCTGTACATGAGATGCTTTGGCTGGGGATTGAACCCTGGTCTCCTGCATGGTAGACAAGAATTCTACCTCTGAACCAGAAATGATCCCTCCCCATCCTGGACAGTGATAAATGTATTGAAGAGCAACTGACTAAGGGTCAGCAGCCCGTCTGTGGCCATAGCATGTAATTGTCCTCCCCTCATAGATCACTATTTGTTGAGGATCAAGTTCAATATCTCCTGGCTTCATTAGCTTCATGCCCTAACCAAGTTAAATGGCCTCACTTTTCGGTTCTTCCAGGACATGAATCAATGAAGTAATAAGACATCTATCCAAGGATTCAGATTAGGTCCAAATGATTTGATTTTTGTAAGTGGTCAGTTAAACTAGCTCTTGAACCTCGGCAGAGAGAACTTTTTGGAAGCAGTGTGTCTGGCTGTTTCAACTCTATTTCATGAGCAAGGAGCAAGGAGTTAGGCAATGTCATTGTGGTGGAAAGAGGGTGTGGGGCAGGGTGGAGGGACATGGGCTGAAGTCCCCGCCCTGTTACAAACCAGCTGTGTGACCTTAGGCAAGTGATTTTTCTCTCGGAACCCTAGCTTCCTCATCTGAAAATCACAGGAGATTGTTAAGAGAAGACAATGAGATGGTGTAAAACTAAATCAACTAGCATCCCACACAGTAGATGCCTTTCCCCTTCCATCCAAAGACCCTTTCCCCACTACCATCCACCCCGCAGGGTCTCTGGGTATAAAATGAGGTCCTGTGTTGTCTTAGTTTCCTAGTGTTGCTGTAGTAGAAACACCACAAGTGTGAGTAGCTCTAAAGAACAGAAATTTCTTTTCTCACAGTTCAGGAGGCTAGAAGTCTGGATTCAGGCCACTGGGTCTAGGGGAAGGCTCCCTCTGTCAGCTATGGGGGAATCATGCCTCACTTCCTTGGCGATCTCGTTTTATACTACCTTCTCCCATTTGTGCTCCCTTCTCTGTCTAATCTGCTCTTTCTGTAACTCACAAGTGATTAAGTTTAAGACACAACCTACCCTAACAAAGCCTCATGAAGGTAACAAAGAAAACCTTGTTTCTGGACAGGATTCCATCCGTAGGTACAGGGGTTGGTTAGCGTAGGAGCCTAACACACGTTTGGGGGGACACAATTCAATCCATAACATGTACATAAAAATACTTCATTTAACCAAAAAGTACAGTCTCAAGGTATTTATTATAGAGAAACATTCTCGCTTGTATTTAAAGAGATATGCTCGTTGACTACATATTGACTATAAAAGCAAAAGTTAGAAAATCTAAAGATCCATCAAGAGGAGAATAAATTGTGACATATCCATACTAAATAATACCACATAGGGATCTAAAAGAATGTAATAGATACGTGGGGAAAGGTACTAACACCGAAAAATCCACCAGATAGGTTAAGATAAAAAAAGAAATTGCAAAACTGTGTGGGCAACCCCCACGTTATGAATAAGATTCATTCCTAAATCTGTCTTTAAGTCAAATTCGTAAGAGCAGGCACATACGATTATTATTTAGTATTAGTCAAATGATTGTCTTAGTGTCCCAACCCATTGCCGTCAAGTCAATTCAGACTCATAGTGACCCTCTAGGACAGAGTAGAACTGCCCTACAGGGTTTCCAAGAAGCACCTGGTGGATTCAAACTGCTGACCTTTTGGCTTGCAGCTGTAGCTCTTAAGTAGTATGCCACCAGAGTTTCCTGCCTTAGTGTGTAGTATATATTTCACTTTTCTATGCATATAGAGCACTTACAAAACACTTCCAAACTGTGTAATGTTTTCATGAGCAGCACAAAGTAGTCTGTGCATTTTTTTATGAACCATTGTATTTAACTCAAAATTTTAGTATAATAGTCTTTATGGCTATGCATTCTTAAGTACCAGTTGTCTCTAAGTCAGACATTCATAACTTGGACGTTCATAACTCAGGGACTGCCTGTACATAAAAAATTGTCTAATCCATGTTTCCTAAAACCTATGTGGGTAAGCATATAAATGCATAGGGGAGGGTCTGAAATAACACACACCAAGCTGGTAAGATAACTTATTTCTAAAAAGGGAAATGAAAATAGGGAGAGAAGGCTTCTTGGTTTCCCATATAATCAAGAGCCAGACTTTGCTCCTGCCACAGTGAAAGTGTTGGACTTGGCCAAAACCAAGGAGGCTCAGCATTCCCAAAAGTTGTCTGAGAATCAGGTGATGCAACCCAGGGACAAACTCTGACCAATGAAAGACAGGAGAAGGCAGAGAGCTCCCTTGGGTATAATTGGCTCCTTGGAAAGGTTGCACATGACAAGACCATCTGTGTCATCTTCTTTTCTTGTGAACCCATGTCCTCCTTGTTAACCTTCATCTTGTATTTACTTTCTTCCTTCCCAGCCTCAAATCACTGTTTCCCTCAATCTTGCTTCCCTGGCTTCGCATTGCCCTCACCCCCACCCCCCGCCCAAGGATTAGCATCATAACCTTTGCCTCTAGCTCAGTTTTCTAGGGAGACTGGACTAAATACAATATACTTTTGTATTCTCTGAACTTTTTACAATGATAATGTATTCAGATAATAGTTGTGTAAGGATAAAATAAGATTAAGTGGGGCAGGGGTGTTTGTTTATTGTAAAGAGCAATACAAATGCCATGGTTATTTAAGACGTTTTACTGGAAAGGTGGCTAGGTAGATGAATTGCTGGTGTCAACATTTTCCAAGTGTTCCCAGTGGAGCCTGGGAACCAGATGCTCCTCTGTTTAACAACATGGGTGTAATGCTTTTGTTGCCTCTCACTGAGCCCTAGTGCCCCACACAGTCAGGTCAGCTGAGTCAGAGCCTCCAGGTGTCCTCAAGTGTCACCCCCTTCTACAAAACCTCAAAAGCAGCTCTCTCTGCCTCCTCATTCTCCCTTCTCTGCTCCTGAAAATGATGTGTGCGTGTGTGTGTGTGTGTGTGTGTGTGTGTGTGTGTGTGTGATACTAGGTCATTTTGATTGATTTAACTGAGGGCTCAAGAAAACCACAGTCCCAGGGTACCAGCATCCTTTTTTTCTTAGCATTGAGGAGACTCTTGAGCTCATCCTCAGACGAGGAAAAGGATGGCGTAGAAACTTGACTGCAAGTTGAACAGGGCCCTGTGGCCTCCCTTGCTTTCTCCCACAGTGAATGCCCCAGAAGCAGAAGACACTAAAGGTAAAATCTCCTGGTCAAAAGGATGGGGGAGAGAGGAAGTTACTTACGAAAAAAAAAAAAAAAAATCAGTAAATGGATAAGTTCATAGGCTTAGGGGCCAAAAGAAGTTGTGTTTTTCAAAGTCAAACTTCAAATGCAAAAGGAGCTATCATACAAAGTCCTTGCAGTTCTTTGCCCTCCTCCTGCTTCTGAGGATAACTGCTCTGTGCAGATGTAGAAGGATGGAGCACTCTGGCTCAGTGGTTTGCTGTGGTTAAGTGTGCTGGGTATAATTAAAGAAGAAATTTTTACCTTCAGGGAAGGTCTTGTGGCTGCTTTTTAAGCAATGAAAAAGGGAGAATGGAGTCTTTCTTGGCCATTGTTTGCTTTGTCCCAGAAAAGTACCCTTTACTCCGACTCAGGAATTGTTGGAAAAGACAGAACAAACAAGAGGCTGTGGGTGGCACAGACTTGGCTTTTAGGAGAGAGAAAATTTGTTGTCTTATGTAAGAATCCTAGGACTCAAATACAGTATAATTGGACAGGCTTGCTGTAGAGAATTCATTGGGGGAATTATTTGAAACAGAAAGGTTAACCAAGAGAAGTTTAAATAAGAAAACACCCGGGGCTTTTATGTAAAACTATAGAGGTGCAGGTGAGCTGTGCTGGAATTGTATACCTTTTGTTAGCATCAGCCTGACTCCAGATTAAGAATGGAGTAAAGGGCTGATCATACCTTCTCCACCAAAGTCAGAGGAAGTCCGCCAGACCTGCCCTTCGTCTCACGTGAACCCGTCTAACCAACAACTCCAGCAAGGTCAAGGTTTGTATGGGCACATCCGCTCGGACATTCTAGGGTATGGGCTCCAAACCTCAAATACGCTCAAGGAAAAACACATCCTGTTCTATAACAATATTCACATCTTCCTTCCTTTTCTGTGGGTTCGTTCAGAAGGGTCCTCCAGAAAGCTTTTCCTTAAAAGCTTTCCTATTTTCAGTCCCAAGCTCACCCTTGCCCTGCCCACCACTGCTCAGTTCTACCTGCTGGAGCCTTCACCTACAGGCTTTGCCTCACCAGTCCTGGAACCAGTCCTAACCAGGGCAGAAATAGATTTCCAGCCTCAGGCTCACAGCAGATGGAAGCTGGCATGGATTATGCTACCCCTTACGCTTGTGCCTGCGGTGAGGCCTGAACACCCTCAGGCCGCTAAGTCATAGTCTTTTACCAACCCCTGCCACACTGCTGGATTTTGAGGACTCTGGCTCCTGGCTATAACTTGTGTGTGATTTTTCAGGCCTGGCCATAGACCATCACTAAGGCTTTACCTGGCAGGCTTCATGGGGAAGCTGCCTTCCCAATCACACGTGGTACAGAGCCAGTGTACTACAGTCTCTGAGGGGAGTTGTAGTCGAGGGTTCAGACCCCCTAGGGGCCATGCTCTTCAGCACGTCTGCATTCCTAGCCGAGGTGCCTCCACTCGGAAGCCTCTTTGCTGGGGCCTTCAGCAGAGGCCTTCCTCAGGCACCTCTGTGAAACCTCCTTGTTGGGAGGAAGGCACCTTGAAGGCACTCTTCCCCATCTGATTCAGTGCTGTTGTTAGGTGCCGTTGAGTCAGTTCCCACTCATAGCAACCCTATAGGCAACAGAACAAAGCACTGCCCAGTCCTGCACCATCCTTACAATCGTTGCTATGTTTGAGCCCATTATTGCAGCCACTGTCAATCCATCTCATTGAGAGTTTTCCTCTGTTTCGCTGACTCTCTACCAAGCATGATGTCCTTCTCCAGGGACTGGTCCCTCCTGATAACATGTCCAAAGTATGTGAGTCAAAATCTTACCATCCCTGCTTCTAAGGAGCATTTTGGCTGTACTTCTTCAAAGATAAACCCAAAACCCACTGCCGTCAAGTCGATTCCAAAGATAGAATTATTTATTCTTCTGGAAGTCCATGGTATATTTAATATTCTTCATCAACACCATAATTCAAATGCACCAATTCTTCAGTCTTCCTTATTCATTGTCCAGCTTTCACATGCATATGAGGTGATTGAAAACACCATGGCTCAGGTCAGGCGCACCTTAGTCCTCAAGTGACATCTTTGATTTGAACACTTAAAAGAGGTATTTTGCAGCAGATTTGCCCAATGCAATGCGTCTTTTGATTTCTTAAGTGCTGCCTCCATGGGTGTTGATTGTGGATCCAATTAAAATGAAATCCTTGACAACTTCAATCTTTTCTCCATTTTATTGGTTGCTTATTGGTCCAGTTGTGAGGATTTTTGTTTTCTTTATGTTGAGGT
This sequence comes from Elephas maximus indicus, assembly GCF_024166365.1. Classification (NCBI taxonomy): domain Eukaryota; kingdom Metazoa; phylum Chordata; class Mammalia; order Proboscidea; family Elephantidae; genus Elephas; species Elephas maximus. Next base: position 14,048,393 of record NC_064826.1, read on the forward strand.
GTAATCCATACTGAAGACTGCGGTCTTTGATCAGACTCAGTACTTGGTACTTTTCCACTCCTAGCCCTTCTCCTCTCCCTCTCCACAGCCAGAGGTCCATAAAACTGCAGGATCCTTTGTTCAGGAGTCCCTGGGCAGTGAGGTGATTCCCCAAATTTTTGCTCAGCCACCTGACCCTCCTCAGCACTGTTCCTTGGAGAAAAATGGAACAAGGAAGGAGTTGTTGATCTCTCTGGGTCAGCCTCTCACCTGTACTATCGCAGTAAGCAGTTAAAGGCTCGAACATGACTTCCATTTTGGTATGTTGCCTTAATCAACTCCTTGAACACTGGCAGCTCAGCTCTTAGTTCTTGACCAGTTTCCCCAAATGCCACTGGGGCCCTGGTATCTGGCCTGTTCCCGTCAGCTCCTCTCCTCTGGTGGAATGGAGCTGACCCTGCGTTCCCTGTCCAGGGCCAGGGACTGGCTCCTTATTGGAGAAATCCTCTTGGCCCAAAAGCTGCCACCTGCTGACAGAGATGGCCTGCTATATGCTCATCCTCCATGCAAGCCCCCTGGACAACCACCCCTGCTGTCCCCACACCTTGGCACATCTAGCTCAGGGGTTCTCAGACTGGAGCATGTGAAAGAGTACCTGGGTGCTTGTTCACAATGGGGATTCTGATCAAGGTACCCCTATTTTGAACAAGTGCTTCTCCACCCACGCATCCCGCAACCCTGGGCGATTCTGGAAACAATGTCTTGAATTCAACTCTGCTGTGGGTGAACCAGCCCCCTAGCCCAAATCTGTCACAGTTCTGAGTGCCCTCCACTGTCCTCCCCCTCCATCCAACCTCTTCATAACCCAACCCACTTGCAGCCATGCCACCCAGGTCGTGACATCATCTGTAACCTTTACACGTGTCTTCTATGGCATTTAAAGTGTCCTTCAGTTATGAGACGTGCGTGTCTCTCAACCCAGTAAGAAAGTTAATTACCCCCCGCCCCAGTGTTTACGTGGGTCTCCAAAAAACTCTGCGTCTGGCAGTGACAAGAAGCTCATTTAAGGGCTATACATTATTAAAGAGAAATATGTGTCAACATCTCAAGCGTGATGAATTTTTAATGAACTGTTGTCACACAGAAATGGGCAGATTGACCTAAGAAGGCAGGATGAGATAAAATCCTGTTACATGTGTTCTATTGGCCAACTTGCATCTTTTTACACTGCAGCAGAATACATTTTGATCTGACACAGAAAGGAACTTTCCATCCATGGCACTATTTCAGAAGCTACTGGCAGGCCTGGCACCCCCTCTTGTGGGCAGGGAGCTATTTGCATAGCACACCCTGTCCCTCTTACCATCCCTGCCAGCTCCCTGAAAGGAGCTCTCCTTTCCAATCCCTGTCCCTCAGTGGGAGGGGTCCAGGCTGTCGTTGGGTTTGCCTATCCTGCCCCCCGGCCCCTTGCTGGACTCCCTGTCCTACTCTGTCATCTTGATCCACAAGACGTAACATTGGGGCCTCAATTAGCATAGAGAATGACAGCAAGAAACACAGAATGTGGGAAAAGCCTTCTGCCTTCTCCTTTCACCAGAATGATCACCCAACTGCTTCAGTAAACAACAAAATTGTTCCCTACACATCATTACCTTTTACAAGATTAAAATAGTCAGGAGGTAGGGAAGGTGAACATGGGTTAGCCTGAGCTGAAGTGAAGCCTGTGCTCCCTGACAGAGCCTTCCCTCGTCTCTTCTTCCCTGGAGGAAATGAGGAGAGGCCAGGGGAAGTCAAGGCAGCTTCTCCCACAGAAGAATTTAGAGCAAGGAGGTGAAAGGAGGAAAGGGCAGCTCAGTACCTTGTCAGCTCTCCTCACACTCAGAGCACCTTCCTGGGCCTCCCCACCTGCCAGCCTCTCCCCCCAGGCTTGAGGCACCTGCATTCCACCTGTACTTTTGCACCCATATTCCACCCCTGGAGAGAGGCCCCCATGGGGAGGCCTAGGAGAAGCTACCTCATGCTCATCTCTCCAGACCACAGACGGGCAGGACCGAGCCTCGGACCTGGATGTCCAGTCCATGGGGCTTTCCTCAGCCCCTCGCGGCCTCTAAGGAGGAGAAAAGAAAGGATGGTTGTCATTTCCATCCTAGGAGTCTGGGGAGCCCTGAGCCCAGGAGATGGGAAGTGTGTGGGAGTTGAGGGCGGCCACAGCCTGGGAGCCCTCACTGGGTGGGGTGGGAGGCAGTGTGTGTGTGTGTGCACTTTTGGGTGTGTGTCTACACCAGCATTTATCTACTTTTGTGTCTTGTTTGCATAGCTCTGCGTCTCTGTGCATCTACATGTAAGCGCTTTAGTGGGAGGTCCCTGGGACTGCCTCTGTAGGTCTGTGTGTCTGTGTAGGTGCATCTCTGTGTCTGTCTGTCTGTGAGCATGGGTCCATGTGTTTGGTGCTTTGCTGTGTCTGCATCTGCTCTGTGTGAGCTGGCCGAGGGCAGGACAGAGGGGCACCCAGACCCCTGGCCCTAGGCTGGTTGGAGCCCCAGGACTCTGCTTCAGGGTGTGTCAAAGGTTCCAGGGCCTCCTTTGTCCCCACACATCACTGTGGCCACAGCAGTTTCTGGTGTTACTGACCACAGCGAGGGCCTGGCTCTGAGCTGGGCCTCTTCCTTCCATCTCACATGGTCCCCAGGCAGCTCCAGCCCCAGGTCATGAGCTTTTAGCATAACCAGGACAGAATTACATGGTCAGACAAACAGATAGAGCTGACAGCACCTCCACAGCCCACCGGGGCACCGCATCCACACCAGGCACGATGCAGGCCCAGTTCTGAGTGGATGGCGCCAAAGAGCGTGTCACGCCGCAGAAACCCAATTTTCAGGCTTATTTGCCCGTGCTTTCTGGTAATGGGCAGCACCCAGGATGAAGAGACATCTTCCGTGATTTGAAATATGTCTGAAAGGATTCGTGAGTATCCATCATGAATGAACATATTGAGTTGAGCAGGCGTTTCCATACCTAGCATAGAGCTTACAGAGCTGACAAACCCAAGGACTACAAGGCTAGAAAGCTGTGGCCTAAGCAGAGACACCTATCACCTTAAAGCTCAAGTTCAAAAAACAAGCTGGCCAAACAAAACACATCTGCAGACCAGGCTCTGTGTTTGGCCTCCTGTTTGCAATCCCTGGACTAGAAAAAAATAAAAGCAAGAGAACAGAATCAACAAGTACAAAGCGTTTTGTCCCCTTACCAGCTGCCTCATTCTCCCTTCACCAGGCGGTGTCTTCCAGACGGTGGAGAAGGACCCCCAAAAAGAGGACTGGGTTTGGCCAGCAGCCCTGCTCCCTCTTTCAGCTCCTCTGGGACCAGGGAACATTTGTGACATGTCTAGACAATAATAGGAATGAATCCGTGGCCACTGACTGGAGGGCTTTCATTAAGTGGAGCGAATTAGCACTGGCCGGGCTAAACTCACGCCCTTGGCTCCACTGGCCTGGTGTCGTCACCACTGCTCAGAGCAGCCTAGGCTCTGCATTCTGTCCTGGTGAAGCCAGGGAGGAGGAGACACACGATGATTGTGTTCCAAGTGGTCATCCATGCTTGTACCAGCCAAAGGCGTCCTTGAAGATGCTAGCCCATTGCCTAACACAATGGTTTCCAGCTCCTCTGAGATGCAGGGGACAGCATAAGAAGAAGATGAATTTGGATTGGAAATAGATGCAGCTCTAAACACAGGGTGCGCCCGGCTGGAATGATCCCTGCAGCTGCTCACAACAGAGAGGTTGCTGGACCATGGAAGCTGAACAGGCTTCCAGGGGAAGGGCTTTGCAGTGGCCTAGGGGTGGAGACCAAGCAAGGGAGGGAGGAGAATGTCAGGCTTTGAGGACTTGGATCACATAAGGGTCCCGTGTGAGCTGGTCCAGTAAAGATCAATATTGGGGAGGGTTGTTATGATTTGGAGTGTAATTTGAAAATAGATTATATTTCACTGGTTTAATAGCATTTTCTTCCCCAAATATGATGTCAGTTGAAGGCATCTGTTTGGTTCTTTTGCTTGTATTTTCCATAAGTAGGAAAACTCCCAGGATATGGGAACAGGAAGGAGGAGATTCCCTTGTGTGTTCATCTGAAGGGTCAATAAGAGAATTTTCGAGAAAATAGCTGGAGCCTGAAGGCTATACCAGGGGAAGAAAGGGCAGATGAGATCGGGTGGTAAGAAATTGTTGTAGGAGCCTCTCTGGAGCCCCCCACACCACCCACAGAGAGCCCCAGGTGGGCACCTGCTGGCCCACCAGCCTCCCAGCCTCCCAGCTTGGTTCTCGCACCCTGGCCCAGCCCCCACGGGCCCACTTGCAACTGTAGGCTGAGGCTGTGGCAGAGACTCAGGCTCCAGTATCAAAGTGCCCAGTGCCCATCTGGTCCTGGCCTTGGTAGATGCCTGCTGACTGCCTGCATGCCCTGAGGTCAGTCCCTCTAGAGGGAGAAGTCTAGAAATTAGTAACTGTGGGGAAGTAAAGACTGAGATGGTCATAACCAAGACAAGGAAAAATGCTGGGAGGATTTTGATTCAGTTCATTGTAAACTCCAAGCATTAATGATGTCTTAGTTCCTAGTGCTTCCATAACACAAATACCACAAGTGAGTGACTTTCAGGAATAGGAATTTATTTTCTCACAGTTCTGGAGGCTGTAAGTCCACATCAGGGTCTTGGCCCTGTCGATTCCTTCCTTGTCAGTAGCCCCAGGCATCCCTTGGTTCCTTGGGGATCCTCACAGGGTGTCAGTCTTCCCCTGTGTATGTGTGCCTCTGTATCTGTGCTGCTCTTTAGATAACTCAGAAGTGATTAGGTTTAGGACCCACCCTACGTCGGAATGAACTCACTAACATAATAAAGAAAACTCTATCCCCAAAAGGGATCACATCCACAGGTATATGTTGTTTTGTTGTTAGGTGCCATTGGGTTGGTTCCAACTCATAGAGACCCTGTTTACAACCCTAGAACGAAACAGCACCCAGTCCTGCACCATCCTCACAATTGTTGTTATGCTTGAGCCCACTGTTCCAGCCATTGTGTCACTCCATCTCATTGAGGGTCTTTCTCTTTTTAGCTAGCCCTCTATTTTACCAAGCATCATGTCCTTCTCCAGGGACTGGTCCTTCCTGATAAGTTGTCCAAAGTAGGTGAGACGTAGTCATGCCATCCTTGCTTCTAAGAAGCATTCTGACTGTACTTCCTCCAAGACAGATTTGTTTTTTTCTTTTGGCATTCCATGCTATATTCAACATTCTTTGCCAACACTGTAGTTCAAAGGCGTAAATTCTTCTTCAGTGTTCCCTCCAGCTTTCACATGCATATGAGGTGATTGAAAACACCATGGCTTGGGTCAGGCACACCTTAGTTTCAAGGTGACATCTTTGCTTTTTTAACACTGTAAAGAGGTCTTTTGCAGCAGATTTGCCCAATGAAATACGTAATTTGATTTCTTGACTGCTGCTTCCATGGGCATTGATTGTGGATCTAAGCAAAATGAAATTCTTGACAACTTCTATCTTTTCTCTGTTTATCATGATGTTACTTATTGATCCAGTTGTGAGGATTTTTGTTTTCTTTATATTGTGGTGTAATCCATACTGAAGGCTGTGGTCTTTGATCTTCATCAGTAAGTGCTTCAAGTCCTCTTCACTTCAACAAGGAAGGTTGTGTCATCTTCACAATGCAGGTTGTTCGTAAGTCTTCCTCCAACCCTGATGCCCCACTGCTCTTCATATAGTCCAGCTTCTCTGATTATTTGCTCAGCATACAGATTGAATAAATATGGTGAAAGGATACAACCTTGATGCATACCTTTCCTGACCTTAAACCACAAAGTATCCCCTTGTTCTGTTCACAGAGATTATGATTCCTACACATATTTTGGGTGGATGCAATTTAATCCATAACAGCTCATTTCTCTGCCATCCTCAATTGCTTCCAAATGCAGAGTCAGGGTAGACAGAGACATTTTCATTTTTGTCTTTTTTTCATGATTCCTTAAGAATTTTTATTGGAAGTATTGGGGCCAACAAAGAAAAGTGACTATAAAAATGAAACAAGATTGTCGTAAGTTTAACACAAAGAAGGAATCCCTAAAGATCTGAATAAATAAAAACTAGAACTTCATGGAATCCCTTTCTGTGGTGGACTTTAGGTTCAACTCATTCTGTCTTTGAGGATAGAAGATTGGACTTGATTATTTCCTGAGCTTGGCATGGATGTTTTCTTGACCTGTGCCCTCTCTGGCTCATCCCTCACACTGAGCACATGACTAATTTCCCCTCCAGATCACTTAGGCTTAATAGGAATAAATTGTCTTCCAAGTCACTGGGTCGAACTGTACACCAGGCAGGAATTCAGGTCTGCCTGAGAGGTAAGAAGACAGGACACCAATCAGTTGTCCTGATCTGAGGAGAGAAAAGCATATCTGGGCAGCCTAAGGAGGGCCCAGACCACATACTCAGAGTGAAGACCGAAGGAGCCCAAGGCCAAGAGGGAGCATTTCTCCCCTCTATCACTGGAGTTGGTGCCTTGAACCACCCTCCCCACATCATGACTGAAGAGTCAGCTGGTTTCTTTTTTTATGAAGAGTTCACATTTGGCATCTTAACCAATGTTGTACATTTAAGCCCATAGGTAACAGGAGCAAAGAGAAGGAACCAGAACAAGCCTTCCCTCTGGGCAGATGGAATCACTCATGGACCTTAGGGGAGACCTCCTGCCTCCACACAAGGTTTGGGTCCTCCAGAAAAACAGAACCAATAGCATATATATATGTATGTATATAGAGAGAGAGAGAGCTTGATTTATTGATTTTAGGGAATTGGCTCATGCAGTTGTGGGAGCTGGCAGGTCCAAATACCATAGGACAGGTGGAAGCTGGAAACTCAGGCAGAATATGTTACAGTCTTAAGGCAGAATTCTTTCTTCTTCAGGAAACCACAGTTTTTGCTCTTAAGGCCTTCAGCTGATTGGCTGAGGGCCCACCTACATGATTGAGAGTAATCTCCTTTACTTAAAGTCAAAAATACCTTCACAGCAACATCTAGACTAGCGTTTGACAAAACAACTTGGCACCATCACCTAGCCAAGTTGACACACACACAATTAACCATCGCGCTACAAGTCGTCATGGTAACAGAGGTTCCTCCAAGGACATAATTTGCGAGAAATCTGACCCTAGATGGTTTCCCTTCTGTGATCAGTTGCCTGGTATCTCTGGAGATTAAGCCCCCATCCCAGGCTCCTGGGCACCCAGCTCTACTCTGCTGGGTGGAAAACTATAGTGAAGGCGCCTTGAACACTCCTGCCTTCCAAGTATCTTATAGAGGCGAGGTCCCCAGAGACACAGAGATGGCTTCCAAAGTTAACAGAAGGGCTGTCAACCTTTTTCTCTCCAGCCAGATTCTTACAGGCTCACCTGAATTGCAAACTTTCCAAGGATGTCAATCAGTCCTCTCACCAGCCTATCTCCAGTGCTGAAGACAGTACTTGATACACTGCAGGGTTTTCATAAATGTTTTGGAGCTGAATGAATGAATGAGTGAATGAATGCAGGCAGTGTTTCTCTGCTTTTCTTATGACCCAAGTCATTCACAATCACAACATGCCTCTATGAGTAACGTCTCTCATTATACAAAGCCATCCTCAGTAGCATTGGGGTGGGGGGTTGAGAGGGGGGTGATCTGTATATAAAAATATCTTGGGCCTTAGGTCTCATCATGTCCCCCACGCCCCAGGAGATTCTAAAATGTCCACTCTGCCCTCTGGTAGGAAGCCTAAAAGAGTGCAGCTGCTGCCCTCCTCCATCCAGGCATCTGGTTGACCTTGGACAAAACCAGTAGAGCCCCAGGGGCAGCTGGGAGAAGCACACTGGCTCTCCAAGGCTGCATGGCTCTACTACTCCTTCTCACACACCCACACACAGGGAGACTCACTCACAGTACTGGGTGTTTGCCATCCCCCGCATGGAAAATGGCTAAGGTAATCTTGTTTTCAGAGAAACAAGCCTCTTACTCAAACATGCAATGCCAGAAGAGGAGCCCAGGAGAGCAAGCACTCACTGGCAAATCTTTGGTGCCAAGCAACTTCTCCTTCTGGCCAGACACAGCGTCTATCTGTGCCTCCGCCTTATGGTGGGGAGCAGGCACTGCCTTGCATGACCCCTCCCTGCCCTAGGAACCTAGTCTGAACCCCAGACCCCTCCCACACTGACCCACAGAGCACAGGACACAGTGAAAACCAAGACCTACTTTGTCACCGCCAACGGCGTGACTGAGTGGGCTCAACACAGGTCCTGACTTCAGTCATCACACTGGTTCGTTGGAGAGTTTGTTCAGCCCCCAGTTCAGTGCCTGGCACAAATTAAGCACTCAGATGGGTGATGGGGCTTCCCAAGAAAATCAGGGACAATCGTGAGACCACATTAAGCTAATCTTCATCAAATGCCTAAAACCATGTCTGGCCCTTCACAGGCCCAGAGAACATTGGCTCCTGTTCTTTCTTCTTTCCTGTCCCACCTCCTCACAGAGACAGCACATCCTAACTCCATCCTTCTGAAAGTTAAGTATGAGCCGTCGACACTCCACAAGCACCTAGCCCATCATGGACAGGGGAAAATCCCCCCTGCAAGAACACCCAATTGTCACTTCATCTCACCCCCCGTCCCCAATGATGGCTCTGAAACCATGTTGTTGTTGTTGTAGATTCCTACTCACAGGGACCCCATGTGACAGAGTAGGACTACCCTATAGGGTTTCATAGGCTGTGATTTTTACTGGAGCTGATTGCCAGGCCTTTTCTCCCACTAAGCAGCTGGTGAGTTCACCACCAACCTTTTTGTTAACAGCTGAGTGCTTAACCGTTGCACCACCAGGTGGCACAAACAGTTACAGTGCTTGCTCCTAACTGAGAGGTTGGAAGTTCAAGGCCACCCAGAGGCACTTTGGAAGAAAGGTCCAGTGGCCTTCTGAAAAATCAGCCATTGAAAACCCTGTGGAGCCCAGTTTTACTCGGACACACATGGGGTCGCCAGGAGTCAGAACAGACTCAGCAGCAAGCGGTACAGTTTCAGCCAAAAAACAAATGTTTTCTTGTTCTTTGGGGGCTCGCACAGCTTGCTAAATGCTTGCACCCATACCCGTTGCCGTCAAGTCAATTCCGACTCACAGTGACACCGCGGGACAGAGTAGAACTGCCCCGCAGGGTTTCCAAGGAGCAGCTGCTGGATTTGAACTGCTGACCTTTTGGTTAGCAGCTGAGCTCTTAACCACTACACCACCAGGTCTCCAAACGCTTGTGCCCAGGTGAGTGAATATTAAAACAACCAGAAGGCAAAAGAATACTAATTTTACTTTTTGAAGGTGTGTTTGGTATTCGTGGGTGTTTTTCAGCCCCTCTTTTTCTCCCTTAATAAGCTTAGGGTATGAGGTGGAGAGGCCTGGGAGCCATTTGCTCTCCAGGCCCTCCAAATGAAGCCCAAAAGGAGGATCTTCCAGGGGCAGAGAAGGGGGGTGCATCCTTCGGTGGGGTTCAGGCGCATGGAAAGCAGGCCGGCTGAGGCGGGATCCTGACAGGCTCCTTACAGAACCTTTGCTCCCAGCAGAGGAGCAGACTGGCAGGCTGCCTGACATCTGGCAGATGCCGAGAACGTGGAGGTGAGCAAGTCAGCAACCCACACAGCTCTTCTTCACAGAGGCAAACGAGTGGCCTCAAGTTGCTGGGAAGAAGCGAGGCTGGCAGAGGTTACTTCTGTGTCTCTCCCACCCCAGTTAACTGGTCAATTAAGCCCTCATCTGCCAAACCAGGGAGTCTGATGACAGGAAACAGACCCAATCACGCTGACCTCCTTGAAGCCTCACCACAAATAGAATTCGATAATTAGCAGTAGCTGGTAACCATCCAGTTGGATGTCTCGTCACTCCCAGGGGCTGATGGGCTCGCTCCACCCGCTGGCTCCACACGCCACGGGGTCACAGCTTCTGCGTCAGCCATGCCAAGGAACAAGATTCCAAACACAGTGGTCACTCAAGGCCTGTCTATCAAGATGACAGTCAAATAATTGGGGCTGTGGGGAGGCCCTGTCTTAGTTATTTAGCGCTGCTGTAACAGAAATACAACAAGCAGATGACTTTAACAAGCAGAAGTTTATTCTCTCACAGTCTAGTAGGACAGAAGTCCAAATTTAGGGCACCAGCTCCAGGGGAAGGCTTTCTCTCTCTGTCAACTCTGGAGAGAGGCCCTGGTCATCAATCTTCCCCTGGTCTAGGAGCTTCTCCACACAGGGACCTGGGGTCCAAAGGATGCACTCTGCTCCTGATACTGCTTTCTTGGTGGTATGAGGTCCCCATGTCTCTCTGCTCAATTTCCTCTTTTATATCTCAAGAGAGATTGGCTCAAGCTGGCTGAATGGACACAGAAATACAGGGTGGAGAGGAGGAGTGTGCTGTCTCATTACAGGGGGCACAACTAGCAGTACATAACAAAGTGTATGTAAGTTTTTGTATGAGAGACTGACTTGATCTGTAAACTTTCACTTGAAGCACAATTAAAAAAAAAAGAGAGATTGGCTCAGGGCACAATCCAATCTTGTAGATTGAGTCCTACCTCATTAATATGACTGTTGATAACACCATTTCATCAACATCACAAAGATAGGAATTACAACACATAGGAAAATCACATAACAAAATGGTGAATGATCACACAGTACTGGGAATTATGGCCTAGTCAAATTGATACACATATTTTTAGGGGACACAATTCAATCCATGACAGACAGGCCTTAAAGCCAAAACTCCCCTTGTAGTTGTTGTGAGTTGTCGTCTAGTCAATTCCCAATCATAGCAACCCCATGTGTGCAGAGTAAAACTGCTTTATAGGGTTTTCAAGGCTATGACCTTTCAGAATCAGATTGCCAGGCCTTTCTTTCAAGGCTCTTGGATGGGTTTAAACCACCAACCTTTCAGCTAGTAGATGAGCACTTTATCATTTGCACCACCCAGAGACTCCTAAGCCAAAATTGCCCTAAAATCAAAAACCAAACCCATTGCTGTTGAGTCAATTCCGACTCATAGTGACCCTGTAGGACAGAGCAGAATTGCCCTGCAAGGTTTCCAAAGAGAGGCTGGTAAATTCAAACTCCTGACCTTTTGGTTAGCAGCTGAGCTCTTAACCACTGCACCATTGGGGCTCCAAAACTTCCCTACTACCCCTTAAAGAGAGAACAGGTAAGTAGTCCACAGAGAATGCCCTCTACCCCACTATACTGCAGGGGCCCCGACCAGTAAACCTGTCATCGTTGAGTCAGTTCTGACTCCAGATGAAAACAAGTGGGTGTATTTGGGATATTTGGTCCCTACATGGTGCAAATGGTTTGTGCTCGACTACTAACCAAAAGGTTGGTGGTTCAAACCCACACAGCAGCTCTGTGGAAGAGACCTGGTGACCTGCTCCCGTAAAGATTACAGCCAAGAAAACACTATGCAGCACAGTTCTACTCTGTAACACATGAGGTCGACATGAGTCGGAATCAACCACACGGCAACAGGTTTGGATACTTGGTTTTGAGGTGATGTGGAAAAAGAAGGAACTGAGGTGTCTGGCCGGAAAAATTAGGCACTAATGGTGCCACCACCTGTGGTGGAGAAGACAGGGAAGAGCAGAGGATGCCATTAGAGTCCTTTCCTACCAGTGGTGATGGGGCCGAGCCCTGTGGAGACATAGGCCACATCTGCTGAGAAACAGAGATGGGTCAGGCATACCAAGGGCTGCTCTGAACGTGGCCACTCTTGCTTGCCCCTGCCTCTGGCCACTCCACTGATCTTATCTCATGTCCTTATAGACTCCTGGAAAAACTCCTGACTCTTGGTTTTGCTTCAACCGCCTTCAGTAGCCTTTGGGATCTCGGTGCAAACAGGCTCAATGCATGAATCCATTGGCTTCTGTTCTCTTTTTCAGATTTGGCAGCATTTTGGCCCTACACCACATGGTCTATGGCTGAACTAGATGCTGTTCCCTGTCACAACCCTCTCCCCATCAGCCAGTTGTTTCTAGACAACTCCAGACAGGGGGTGTGGGAGAACGAGCCCTCTGTCCAGACAGCCAACACAAGGCGAAGACGTGGATCTGATGCACAATCGCTGACGCTGAAGCATTGTCAGGGCTGTCGATGCCAGCCAGACTCTGTGAGCAGCTGTCTGTCACCTGTCCCCATCTTGTCATAGTCTAACAGGGAGATGTGGTCCAGTACTGGTTGACTCCTGCTGTGAGACATCCCAACGCAAAGAGCACCCTGGCAGGGAAACGTGTCAGCTCCATTCAAGCAACTGGTAGAAGAGACCTTGCTAGCAAGGGATCCAGGGCCTTGTGAAAAGTTACTTCTTGGTCTACCACACCCCCAGCCTGTTTAAGAGGCCGGAAGTCCCAGTTCAGGGCCGGGCTCTAGGGAGTGGTCCTTCTTTGTCTATTTCAGCTTCTAGTAGCTGCCAGTCATCCTTGTGGGTGCATCTGTCTTCCTCTTCTCTCTGCTTGTGTCTATGTGTCCACTCTACTCTTTTGCAATTCAGAAGTGATGAGGTTTAGGACCCACCCTGCTCTGGTATGACCTAATGAACATAACAAAGCAAATCCTATTTCCAACAGGATCATATTTACATGTATAGGACAGGATTTCAATACATATTTTGAGGAGACACGATTCAATCCATAGCACATCTAAACCCACAAACAAACATTGTGGAAAACCCACCTCTTTATTCTCATAGCATAGGATCCAATTATTCTTACTAATTTGATAAACTATAATGTAACGAAATGTATATTTCCAGCCTTAACTAGACTGTAAGCTCCACAAAGTCAAAGGCGGTGTCATAATTCTTTTGTATTCCCATGGCCCTTAGCATGGTGTAGGGTTGTGATCCCCAAATTCTGTACGACAATAAAAAAAAGTACAGACACCAGGGCCCCATCCCAGACTGACTGAGTCAGAATCTCTATGGGTAGGAAACTGGATTTTTCAAAAGCTCCCCAGGTGATGCTGATTAGAAGCCACCAGTAAGCAGAGCATTCAGCAAGACCTCAATCTGCTGGAAGAACTTTGGAACCCAGCCATCTGGTAGACCCATTAGAAAACGAACGTAATGGAAACTCCCCGTGTGATAAAAGGAAGGAGCCATCTAGCTGTCTAGGCCCCCGAGAGGAAAGCCTCATCTGGCTGTCTTCCTGTCTTCTTCGTTACCAGAATAGCTTTTTCTGGAATGATTTTTATTTTTCATTCAGGATAGTAATTATTATTTATGGAGAGACAAGTGCGCTAAATTAAGAACATGTTAATGTCGAACTCCTGCACCAGCTCTAAGGTAGAGAGAAGGGGGCTGTGTCATTAAAAGCACAAGGCAGGCATAAGGATGTGCTAGGAAGGCAAAGCTATTTGTGCCCCTGATCAATCAAACTTCAGTCATACACATTTTCTGCATTCATGTTGGGTCCAGAAAGCAGTGATGTGAGAGGGGAGGGCAGGGATGGAAGGGAGAGAGAGAAGAAAGGACGGAAAGAATCCTTCTGCACCATTGTATCTCTCTCTCTCTTCCTGAGCCTGCGCTAGAGAAGCCAGCCACTCTTGGCACATTGATTTGGCCTGCTAATGTTGATAGTAGTTGCCTTGATCTAGATGAGACTCTCAGCTCATACACAGGCAAGAGATACGCTATCACCATCACTTCAGCCCTTTTCTCTCTCTGTGAGGGGAGCACAAGGAAGAGGGAAACACAGCAGCCAGCAGCGGAGGCAGGGAGGGGGCTGGCGGGAGGGCCTGGGTAAGTGTTGGGGCTGTGATGAAGACATTTTCAATGAGGAGAGCTGAGATACAAGCGTCAGAGCAGCCATTTGCTCCAGTCTGCAGAAGCAAACAAGCAATGGTTACAGTGGGGTTTGGAGGCCGAGGGAGGTGAGTGGGCCACAGCTCAGTTCCCAGGGCCGGCTGAGTAGTCTTCAAGAAAGGAAAGGAGAAATTCTCAACTTTAGAGATGGGGGAAGAGCCAACAGCATTGATAGCCTTAAAAAACTCAGTTCTCTCCAACTTAGTGGGCAGATGGTCCAGTGGTTAAGCATACAGCTGCTAACCAAAAGGTTGGCAGTTCAAAATCCACCAGCCACTCCTTGGAAACCCTATGGGGTTTCTGTCCTAGAGGGTTGCTCTGAGTCAGGATTGACTCAATGGCAACGGGTTTGGGTTTGTGTGCATCAGAATTACTAGGAACTTGTAAAAATTCGGACTCCTGGGTCTCCCGACTCACAGAGATTTTTGTCCTGCCTCCAGTCTTGACCTAAAGCCCTGGAGTCCAGTGGCTGGGGAGAAGCTCGATTCCCCTCTGTTCTGTATACGCATTGTTGGAAGATGACCAGGGTCCACTTCTTGGTCCCTGGCAGGTATGTCAGCCATGGCTTATTTGGCCATTAGCTAACAGTGCTCCAGTGGATCCCCAGAAACCGAGGTTGTAGTAAAGCCCACATAGGCAGGAGCTGTGTGCCTCTTCTGAAATGGTTGGTGGCCTGGGTTAGCCCATGGGGAAATTCAGCCCTGGGTGTATATCGGCTGATACTCGAGACCTTGCTGAAAATGTGACCAGGATTCGATTTCCCCTTGGAGACACAAAGGTCAGGTTTCCAGGTGCAGGGAAGGTCTTCTAGGGACAAGGCTGCAAACGGCCAACTCCATCACGTGTGTGCTCTACTGCGGCACATCACACTGCCCTGAAAAGAGAGAGTGTGAGCATGTGTGTATGTGTGCAGGAGAGAGAGGGAGTGTATGTGTCCATGAAAGAAAGCAGGAGTGTCTGTGTGTGTATGTGCGTGTGTGAGTGTGTGTGAGAGAGAGTGGGGGTGTATGTGTCCGTGAAAGAAAGAAAATAGAAGTGTGTGTCTCTGTGTGAGAGAAAGTGGGAGGAGTTTGTGTGTACACACATGAAAGAAAGTAGGAGTATGTGTGTGCATGTGTGTGTGTGTGTGAGTGGGAACATGTGTGAATGTATGTCTGTGTGTGTCCATGAAAGAGAGAAAGTATGAGTGTGTGTGTGAGAGAGTGGGAGTATGTATATGTGTGCACGACGGAAAAAGTAGAAGTGTGTGTTTGTGTGTATGTGTGTCTGTGTGTGTGAGTGTGTGTGTGTAAAAAAGAGCACAAGAGTTTGTAGTTGTGTGGGAGTGTGTCTGTGTAAAGGAGAGAGAACGGGAGTGTGTGTACATGTGTATGTGAGTGTGAGAAAGAGAAAGCTGGAGTGTGTGTGTGTGTGCGTGTACTTAGAAGGACAGCTCTAAGGTGTGTCCTGGGGTCTATAGCAGCAGTGGGGTCCCTGGGTGTGCATAGTGGTGGTGACCAGGACTCTTTGGGGATAGTTGCTCACTTTTTTCTTCCTGTGTCCAACTCCTCCTCTGTATTAAGCTCCACGGGAGATGCAAAGGCCCTTGTACTATCAGAGTTTCCCGCCTAGCTAGAGAATTTTGCAAGGTAAGGGATGCATCTCATTCTATTTTCCTCTAATCTATTTCCAATCCACTTCACTCTACTCAGATAGAGCCCGAATCACTCCCATTTAAACAGTAATTAACAACTGGCTGTTACGTACCCTGGAGTTGTAATGGTTAAGCACCAGGCTGTTAACCTAAAGGTCAGCAGTTGAACCCACAAGCCATTCCATGGAAGAAAGACCTGGCAATCTGCTCCGGAAAGATTACAGCCTAGGAAACCCTATAGGGCAGTTCTACTCTGTCACATGGGGTCGCTATGAGTCAGAATCGACTCGACAGCGACTAACAACATTACGCGCCCAGTATTGTGCCAAGTGCTGGGGTGGGTAAAGCAAAGAAGCATAATAAACAGCCAGGAGCCAACTCTATCATGCTTAAAACCAGCAGGAAAGGGTATGAGACAAATTCATACCACCAATAATATGTATGTAACCCTAGCGTCTTCCTCCCTAACTTCATGCTCCCCAAACTAGAGTAATGAATTGTCCCTTAAAAGGAAAAAACTTTCAGGGACTTGTCAGTCTGACTTAAATTTTTCGTAACATTACTTGAATATATATAAACATATAACCTGGTATATATTTCCTAAACTTACAACAAAATAACAAAGCAAATTATTAATTACATTAAAAAAAAAACAAAAAACTCCTGAAGAAACAATAATATTCAAATTAGCAGCACCAATTTAATAATACTGTTTTGCTGAAACTAAATTGGGCAGTGCTGGGTTTAATAACAGGAAGAGATAGCCTCAAGCCGGCTTCTGTACTTAATCTGCTTTGCAGTTGGGTTTCCTATAATACCGATTCAGTGAAGGCCTGTTTGCATCAGAGTGTTGTTCAAAATTATATTAATGGTTTCCAGGCTTTGTCTGCAGTTCAGAATATCAGACCTCAGACTTGATGAAAACCGTGCCCATACGCAGTGCTCAAATGCCCGTTTTAATGATGTATCATCTCATAACAATGTTGTTAGCTGCCATCGAGTTGGCTCCATGTACAACAGAATGAAATGCTGCCTGGTTCCACGCCAGCTTCATGATGGCCGCCATGTTTGAGTCTATTGTTGCCTTTGACCTAGGGGGCTCATCTTCCAGCATTATCTCAGGCAATATTCTGCTGTGATCCATAGAGCTTTTATTGGCTGATTTTCAGAAGTAGATTGCCAGGTCTTTCTTCTTAGTCTCTTTTAGTCTGGAAGCTCCACTGAAAAAAATCCACCATGGGTCACCCTGCTGGTATTTGAAATATCAGTGGCACGGCTTCCAGCATCATAGCAACACACAAGCCATGACAGTATGACACCAAAGTGACAGGCGGGTGGTGGGAAAAAAAAAAAAGATTATAGGGCTACTAAAATACTAGACTGAGTTTAGACATGGCCAGAAAGACCATAGGAACCACTAGATGGTCTTAGATAGAGAAAATGGTTTGAAAGTTAAGTGGTATTTGGGGCAGCTAGACCTGGCGGTGGTGGGCAGGATGGATTGGACTAGAAACATGTTCAGGAATTATTGCAATAATATAGGTAATGCAGATTTTCTGGAGCCATGGAACCAGGATGAACCCCCAAAACTATTGCCCTGAGATAACCTTTAAACCTTAAACCAAAAATGTCCCCTGACACCTCCTTGAAAAAATTTGTTGTTGTTAGGTGCCATTGAGCTGGTTCTGACTCATAGCCACCCTATGTACAACAGAAAGAAACACGGCCGGGTCCTGTGCCATCTTCACAATCATTGTCATGCTTGAGCCCATTGTTGAAGGCACTGTGTCAATCCATCTAACTGAGGCTTTCCTCTCTTCGACGACCCTCTACTTTACCAAGCATGCTGTCCTTCTCCAGGGACTGGTCCCTCCTCATAACATGTCCAAAGTACACGAGACGAAGTCTTGCCATCCATGCTTCTAAGGACCATTCTGGCTGTACTTCTTCCAAGACAGACTTGTTCGTTCTTCTGGCAGTCCATACTATATTCAGTATTCTTCACCAACACCAAAATCCAAAGGCATCAATTCTTCAATTCATCAATTCTTCAATTTCTCATCAATTCATCAATCCATACTGAAGGCTGTAGTCTTTGATCTTCATCAGTAAGTGTCTCTAGTCCCCTTCACTTTTAGCAAGCAAGGTTGTTTAGGAATCTTTCTCCAATCCCAGTGCCCCATCCTTCATATAGTCCAGCCTCTCAGATTCTTTGCTCAGCACACAGAGTGAGTAAGTGTGGTGAAAGGATACAACCCTGATGACCTATTTCCACGATATCAGCCATTGAAAACACTGTGAAGCACAGTTCTACTCTGACACACAGGGGGGTCACCATGAGTCGAAGTCAGCTCGACGGTAACTGGTTTTTAATGGAATTGGTCACCAGGAGAGAGGTGAGCCTTCAGTGCTGGAAAAACTGATGAGCCTCACCTCAAACTCACCCCATGGTTATTGTTGCCTTTTTCAAGCCCGGGAGCAGTGAACTCTTGGGCGATGGGTGGTTGACTCCCTAACTATTTTGCACTCCACTACAGGCACTCACAAATACATCTGCTTTTCCTCCCAACTGAATCATTCCCTTCAGAAAACATGATCTGTTCACCTTAGATGAACTCTCCCTTGGCCTCATGTGCCTCTCCAGCAGCGGTGTATCCAATAACACCAGGCACCCAGGGCTGGTGAGCAGTTCCAGATACCCTGGTACCGCTAGCAGTGTATCTGAAACTGCTCAGTAGCGCCACACACCCAGGCCCGGTACACTATCTGCCATCCTACCATACCCTAGTTACACTCGATGCCACCACCCTGGCTGGGGGAGTTCCAGCTACTGGCATTCTTGAAACAGAAGGAAGAGGAGGGATAGAGGGGAAGCAAGAAGGTCAGTGTTCTTATAGGGTCCCTTGAAACTAGCATACTGAGACTGAGACCAGGAGAAGAAGGACTGGTCATGACCAGCTGGAGAGGTAAGGCGGGATCTTGACCACCTGTGTCATCAGTCAGGACGGATAAGATGAAGCTATGAGGCCACCATGAATCTTGTCACTCTGAGATGTGGCATAATCCAGCAGGCACAGATGTTTGCAGCCTTCTCAAAACTTAGTGAAGAGGCGGTGGCAGGGCTATTTCACGAGGCCACCCAAGACTCTGCTTCCGAGGACTATTCCAGCTGAAAGAAGGATGCTGGGAGCAATTGCGAAGTTTAGGGAGGGCTCTTAGTGTCTCAGTGAGGCACAGAAGAGCAGGACAACCTCGGGTGAACTGATCTGGAGCTAAGGGGCTGGGAACAGGACTTGGATGCTGGGAACCATGGTCTCAGGGAACATCTAGCTCAACCGGCATAACATATTTTATAAAGAAAATGTTCTACATTCTGCTTTGGTGAGTAGCGCCTGAAGTCTTGAAAGCTTGTGAGCAGACATCTAAGATACTCTGCTGGTCCCAACCCATCTGGAGCAACGGAGAATGAAGAGAATCAAAGACACAAGGGAAAGATTACTCCAAAGGACTAATGGCCCACAAGTACCACAGCCTCCACCACACTGAGTCTAGTACAGCTGGATGGTTCCCGGCTAACACCACCAACTGCTCTGACAGGAATCACGACAGAGGGTCCTGGGCAGGGCTGGAGAAAAATGTAGAACAAAATACCAACTCACACAAAAAGACCAGACTTACTGGTCTGACATAGGCTGGAGAAACCTCAGCAGTATGGCCCCAGGACTCCCTGTTAACTCTGTACTGAAGTCACTCCTGAGGCTTACCCTTCAGCCAAAGATTAGATAGGCCCATAAAACAAAATTAGACTAAAGGGCCGCACCAGCCCAGCGGCAAGGATAAGAAGGCAGGAGAGGACAGTAAAGCTGGTAATAGGAAACCCAAAGTCGAGAAGAGAGAGTGTTGACATGTTTTGGGGTTGGCAACCAATATCATGAAACAATATGTGTATTAATTGTTTAATGAGAAATTAATTTGTTCTGTAAACTCTCATCTAAAATACAATTTTATATATATATGAAGAAAGAAAGAAAAGAAATGCCCAGGAGCTAGGGTAGAATATCTGCGGGTCATAGAAGCCAAGAGGGTGGGAGTGGACGCCAGGGAGGGCTGCCAGAGCTGAGAGTGACACTGGGGAGCCATCAGCAGCAGAAAGCCCAGCAAACAACACTAGGGGCAAGGCCCAACGGGGCCACTAGCCAGTCAGTAGGGCAAGCAACCTCCAGGACTGCTGTTCCCGCCTGGGTCAGAAGGTGACAGCTGGCATCTGGGGCCAAAATAGGCCAAAGGACAAGGGTTGATCATGCGTGGGAGTGGTCAGGCTGCCAAGACAACAGTTATTCCAGGGCCTGTGAGTTAGCCAGGGGACAAGACAACAGAGAGTACCTGAGGGGATTGGTGGGTGCCTTTGCCAAGCTGAAGGAAGGACAAGGGCTCTGTCTGTTGTTACATCTAAAATCACATCATGGGAACTGCACCTGTCCCTCTAACCCCGGCTGCCTGCAGGGGGCTTAGCTGTGGGTGGGACTGGGGATCTGAAGTGGGTAGAGAATGAACCAGCAGGGATGAGGGGAAAAGGAGAATTCCATGATTTTAGGAGCAAGTTCTAGAGAAGGTGTTATGGATTGAATTGTGTCCCCCCAAAATATGTGTTGTAAATCCTAACCCCTATACCTATGGAGGAGCTCTGGTGGCTGCTAACAAAAAGGCTGGTAGTTCGAATCCACTAGCCGCTCCTTGGAAACACTACGGGGCAGTTCTATTCTGTCCTATAGGGTCGCCATGAGTCGCAATCAACTCAATGGCAATGGATTTGGTTTTTTTAATAACCTGTGGATGTAATCCCATTTAAGGATGGGGTTTTCTTTGCTATGTGAATGAGACCATACCAGTTCAGGGTGGGTCTTAAACCTAAACCTGCGAAAGCCGGAACCTGTGGAAGGCAGAAACCTGTCAGACAAGGAAAACTCAAATATTTTCCACTAAGAGAGAAAGCAGCAGAAAAGTGGTGAGACTGCACCCTGTCAAAGTCGGAAAACTTGCGAGACCCGGGAAAACAAGGCAGTCCCGTCGAGTTCCGGCTGTCACAGAGTTCACTGTATAATCACAGCAGATTAGGCGGGGAAGCAAGTAAGCACCGATGGAGAAAGGCAGACGGCACATGAAGATCTCCCGGGGCACCTAGAGAAGTTGAGACAAGGATTTCTCCCTTAGAGCCATGCCCTGAATTCAGACTCCTCACCTCCTCAACTGTGAGAAAAGAGATTCCTGTTAGTTAAAACTACCCACCTGGGGTATTTGTCCTAGCAGCACTAGGAGCTGAGACAGAAAACTTCCCTGATCCCCTCCTTTGCCTGTGTTTGGAATTGGTGGAACCCTTGGGCCACTTCTCCGTGGTAGGGGGCCAGTTAAAACGCCCTCACTCCTTCTTCCCTGTACATAAGACTCAGCAGCAACAGGGCTTGCAGTTTGGCTTGTTTTTCCTCCCCACCCTGTCACCCCTAGGAGTGGAAATAATTAATGGTGACTCATTGGACTGCACAGATACATTTGTAAGGCAGCAGGCCAGTGATTTTGACCTTAGTTTTGCTCAGCTCAAACCAACTGCACTAATGCAATGATGGCAGTGTGCAAAGAGGAGACCAATCCTTGGCTGCTGGTAACAGCAGTGACCCTTTTTTCTAACTGTCCCCTTCTCCTAAGAACACAGCGCCATCTTGTGTACAAACACTGAAGTTCAGGTTATGCCATCATATTGTCTTTTGTTGCTGTTGTTATTGCTGTTGTTAGGTGCCGTCGAGTGGCTTCCAACTCACAGTGACCCCATGTACGACAGAAGGAAACACTGCTCAGTCCTGCGCCATCCTCACAATTGTTGTTAAGCTTGAGCCCATTGTTGCAGCCACTGTGTCAATCCATCTTGTTGAGGGTCTTCCTCTTTTTTGCTGACCCTCTAATTTACCAAGCATGATGTCCTTCTCAAGGGACTGGTCTCTCCTGATAGCTTTTTCTTTTAGTTCTTCCTTTTTCCACTAGGCTTATGCCCTCTTGTTTAATGTTTGGATTCCCTGGGTTGTGCAAATGGTTAACCAAAAGTTTGGAGGTTCGAGTCCACCCAGAGGCACCTCAGAAGAAAAGCCTGGCAATCTACTTCTGAAAAACCAGCCATTGAAAACTCTATGGAGCACAGCTCTACTCCAACACACATGGTGCTGCCATGAGCTGGAGTCGACTTGATGGCCACTAGCGGTGCTGGTGTAGTGTCCAGAGGACGCCGAGATGTTGCAAGGTAAGCAAAGTAACATGTCCCCAAGCATACCAAGCTGTTACCAGTTCCAGGACACTAAAGATGTACCTCGTCCCCAGAGGATACCTCTTGGCATAGCTGTTGAAGACCTGGTTTTTTTCTCCTCCTCAGTTTTAAGTTTAATGGACTCGTCGCGTTTTTCCATTTAAACCATGTCTGTGAATTGAAGGTTTTCTATAAGTCCCCACCTAACCCGAACCGACCTGTTACTTTTTCTCCACACCGAGTAACCGGATGGCGGGGTGGAGGGGGGGCCTGACTGGTTGCTTTTGCTGATGTCCCTCATGTAGATACTCCCACCAACGCTGAGTCCAAGGTTTTGGGTTCATCTGTGGAGAATGCCTCTCCTCACTGTTCGGAGAACAAAGGCTGATGGACACAGACCAGATGCAGAACCCAAAGGTCTAGAGGAGCATCAGGTAATGCCAGGAAGGGAGGTGGGGGACCAAGAAAAGTCTTCGTCTCCCCCTTTACACAGACAGAGAGTTCCAGGGGCTGGGTCTTGGATGCAGCGTTCCTGAAGAGTTCATTTTCTCTGCACCAGAGTACATAGAAGGTACTTAAAACAGTGCTTAGCATATTACATGTGTTCATAAGTTGTTAGAACGCTTCAACTTCCCCGGATGCCTCACCAGGCCACATACCTTGGTAAGTCAGTTATTTTCTTCAACTAAGCTCCAAGAGGAATGATTGTATCTTCTTCAGTCTCCAACAGATACACCTGCAGAGTCTTTGGAATGTCCTGAATATTTTTACTTGAAAAGGACCAATAGATTCGCAAACAGTGGCTCAGCAAGCACAACCCTTATGGCAAAAGGTGTTAACTGAGCATCTAGTTCATGTGGGGCAGTGGACACAAGGGCTAGTTTCAGTCTTGTACTAAAGAGGAGGAGCTGCCACTGTCGTTCCGCAGACAAGGAAATTGGGGTCCTGAGATGTCAAGCAAGTGGTCCAGGGCCACATGGTTGCATAACAACAGACCTGGAATGACTCAGACTGAATCTGTTTGACTCATAGCACCTCACTCTCTCCAGAGCTTCCACACTGCCTTTGAATGAGAGAAGGTGGGGCTTAAAGGAGGCATTTTCATCAGATTGTGCACCAGGCTGCCCAGTTTGCACAGCACATCACACTGTCTGTGTGAATGGGATCCTAGATTTGTGCAGTGTGCAACCTGCCCACCCTTATGTGGCTGTGCGTGCATTGCCTTCCCCTCTTCTCTGTTACCTATGCCTCAGGGCCAGAGACATTGGTGATTTGATGGTAGAATTCTGGGTTCGATTCCCAGCCGATGCACCTCGCGCAGCCACGTTGATGCTAAACAGGTTTCAGCACAGCTTCCAGACTAAAACAGACTAGGAAGAAAGGCCTGGCTATTTACTTCCAAAACTCAGCCAGTGAAAACCCTATAGATCACAATGGCCTGATCCCCAACCTATCATCCCCAACCGAATGACAGAGGACCAGGCAGGGTTTTGTGCATGGGGTCACCATGAGTCAGGGGCTGACTTGACAGCAGCTAACAGCAACAACAAAAATAACTGATTTAAGACACCTCGTACTTGAGGCTAATAATACAATCTTTGTGGCATAACTATCATTGCATTAAGGAGCCCTGGTGATGCAGTAGTTAAAGCACTCAGCTGCTAACTGCAAGGTCATTGGTTAGAACTCACCAGCCACTCCACAGGAGAAAGATGTGACAGTCTGCTTCTGTAAGGATTACATCCTTAGGAACCCCATGGGGCAGTTCTACTCTGTCCTATATGGTCATGATGAGTCCAAATCGACTCAACGGCAATGAATATCACAGGATTAATCGGGGAATGCCATTCCAGCCAGTCGCCTGATGGCCAGGAGAGCACGTGTTTGGCACACACCTAACCTAGTGGAGGGAGGGAGGCAGGGAGTCCCATCAGGACTCCAGGGGGAGGAGCTGTGAAAGAAAAGTAAGGCTTCTGAAGGCAGGGGGCGCTGTCTGCAGGGACAGGAGCTGTGAAAGAAAAGTAAGGCTTCTGAAGGCAGGGGGCGCTGTCCTCGGGGACTGGAGCTGAGACCATTCCAAGAGACACTCCTGGCTACTGAACTGGAATCAGAGGCTTAGAACCCAGCCTTCCAGTGGCACTCAAGTTCTCCTGGCCACACTACAGATTTCTTTGGTTAGCTTGTTTTCATTCCTTTGATTTTACTATTCACAGGAAAGAGCGTGTGTTGATGTTCTGTGCAAAGAATGTGCATCCTGGGTGGTCTAATTGGCCTTGTGGTGGGTGCAAAGGAAAAGAAGGGGCAGAAGGAAGCGCTGCTCACAGGACGTCTCAGAGGATTGAAGCACGAGGGGTTTTCATATAACGCTGGATGACCATAAATATGTCATCCTGCTGGGCTGTGTGCTCCGTCTTCTTCTGCCTGTTATGGATTGAACTGTGTCCCCAGAATTTATATGTTGTAAATCCAAACCCCTGTACTTGTGGAAAGGAGCCCTGGAAGCACAGTGGTTAAGCACTCGGCCGCTGACCAAAAGGTGGGTGGTTCAAACCCACCAGCCCCTCTGTGGGAGAAAGATGTGGCAGTCTGGTTCAGTAAAGATTATAGCCTTGGAAACCCTATGGGGCAGTTCTACTCTGTCACATGGGTCACTATGAGTGCAAATCGACTGGAAGGCACACAACAGACTTGTGGATGTAATACCATTTGGGAATAGGGTTTTCTTTGTTCTTTTCATGAGCCCATATCAGTATAAAACCCATTGCCATCAGTTGATCCCAACTCATAGCTACCCTATAGGACAGAATAACACTGCCCCATAAGGTTTCCAAGGAATGATGGATTTGAAATGCAGACCGTTTTGTTAGTAGCCATAGCTCTTAACCACTGCGCCACCAAGGCTGTGTAGGATGTGTCTTAAACCAATTACTTCTGAGATATAGAAAGAGCAGATTAGGCCCAGAAGCAAGCAAGCACAAATGGAGAAAGATGGATGCCACATGGGGACCACCAAGGAACCAAGGAAGAGAAGCTGAAAGAGTCAAGGATTTTCCCCCAGATTGGCCAGAGAAAGGCTTCCCTGAAATCCAGCTCCCTGAATTAGGACTTCTAGCCTCCGAAACTGTGAGAAAATAAATTTCTGTTCATTAAAGCCACTCACTTGTGGTATTTTTGTTATAGCAGCACTAAAAACTAAGACGCCTCCTGAACTGTGGACAAAAAAAAAACAATGCTGAGGTGAATAATAAATGTTGCACCATGGGGTAGATAGGGGTGAGAGATGGACAGGTGGAAACTAACACCCCTGACACAGACAAGAATTAACCGCGTGCCTTATCAATTTTTTTTTTCTTATCTCATTGAATCCACACAGCAACCTGAAAGGTAACTAGCACATAAGCGTTTTACAGATGGAAACAAATTAAAACAAAGGACAGGCTCACAGAGAGAAGTAACACAGCCGGGAAGCTTTAGACCCAGAAGTTAAGTCCCAACCAGAAAGCCAGTTGTCATCAAATCAATTCTGATTCATGGTGTCCCCACGTGGGTCAGTTAGAACCGCACGCCATAGGGTTTTCAAATGGCTGAGTTTTTGGAAGTAGATCGCCAGGCCTTTCAAACCTCCAACCTTTTGATTAGCAGCCGAGCACATTAACCATTTGCACCATCCGGGAACTCCAGAGTTGAGCCCAGCTCTATCCATTCCTAAGGCCTCTCTTTTTCCCGCTACCTCCCAGGGCAATGAGGACTCTGAAAATCACACAGCAGTTCTGCCTTGTGTATGAGTTCCTTGTATAGCTATCTTAGGCCAAACGTACTTACTTCTGCAAATTATCGGTTTAATAGAGGTCTCATTAGCATAGACACAAGCTGGATGAAGTATTTCTTAGCTAGCCTAGACATATCCATTTAACTATTAGGCTGTATCCTCTTTCCAGAATAGGAATGGACAGGGTCAGTAATGAGATTTTGATCTTAAGAAGGTTAAATTACCACATCTAAGTAGCTGTGGAATGCTAGCATAACAGGGTTGTTTTGCCTTCTGAGGCAGGCCAGGGCCCAGAAAGCAGATTACTGGGGTTGTGCAAGCCGATACATGCCCTGCATCCAGGACCAGGGTGATGAGGGCAGAAAGGCGAGCCTCAGAGAAGGGGGTTTAGACTCTGCCCCTGTGTGCATGCATTTGACTCAGTGGGTCTTTCCTCAGCATCTGCACTGACATAAGAAGAGCTGAGGCCAGAAACTGCTTGAAGACCAGTCCACCACTCACCTTATCCCTCTGCGTAATACCAGAGCTCCCAGCGCTGGCTGAGTTTTTCCTTCTTCTTCCAAATGATTGGATGTCCATATGTTTAATGCAGACAGATGCCAGGGTCCTCTTAGAGCCAAACATTTGGAGAACGGAGCACTGAGAATATTCACTTATGGACTTTTTATTCAGATATTTGGCATTGTGTAAAAACAGCCCAGTTTTCATAATAAAGCCTAAGAATGGATAGGGCTAGCTAGTGATAGGAGAGAATGGAGCCACATCTAAGCCAGCGTGTGTTTTAAAGCTAGTGAACTCTTTGGAGGCTGAAGTTCTATTGGGGTACAAGGACCCCCATCACAGAAAGCCAAAGTGGACCCAGCCCTGTGGCCAGGATGAGATCACAGCTTCTGGGGCTGAGGTGACCTCAGGTTTTACCTGATGCAGCCAAGAGCAGGAAGAGCCAAGGGACAAGTGAAACCATGTTCTCAGGGGTTTAGGCCAAGGCTCCAGTGCTGTGGGAGCGACTGTAACTCACAGTGACCCCATGTGTATCAGAGCAGAACTGTGCTCCATTTTCGATGGCTGATTTTTCGGAAGTAGATTGCCAGGACTTTCTTTTTCTTTTTTTCACTTTAGTTAGACGAAGGTTTACAGAGCAAATTAGTTTCTTGTTAAACAGTTAATACATATGTTGTTTTGTGATATTGGTTACCAACCAATATTCTCCGCTTCTTGACCTTGGGTTCCCTGCTACCAGCTTTCCTGTCCCCCCTGCCTTCTAGTCCTTGCCCCTGGGCTGGTGTGCCCATATAGTCTCATTTTATTTTATGGGCCTGTCTAATCTTTGGCTGAAGGGTCAACCTCAGGAATGACTTCAGTACTGAGTTAGAGTGTCCGGGAGCCATATTATTGGGGTTTCTCCAGTCTCTGTCAGACCAGTAAGTCTGGCCCTTTTGTGTGAGTTGGAATTTTGTTCTACATTTTTCTCCAGCTCTGTCTGGGACCCTCTACTATGATCCCTGTCAGAGCAGCTGCTGGTGGTAGCCGGGAACCATCTAGTTGTGCTGGACTCAGCCTGGTGGAGGTTGTAGTACTTGTGGTCCACTAGTCCTTTGGACTAATCTTTCCCTTGTATCTTTGGTTCTCTTCATTCTCCCTTGCTCCAGATTGGTTGGGACCAGCGGAGTATCTTAGATGACTGTTCACAACCTCTTAAGACCTCAGACGCTACTCGCCAAAGTAGGATGTAGACTATTTTCTTTGTAAACTATGTTATGCCAATTGAGCTAGATGTTCCCTAAGACCATGGCCCTCAGGCCAGGGTTTTCTTTCAAAGTACCTCTGGGAGAACTTGAACCTCCAACCTTTTGGTTAGCACCTGAGCACAGTTGCACAACCCAGGCACTCCAGACCAAGGTTAGAGAAGGCTAATTCTGTTGTCAGATATCAACTAAGTGTGGGACAGAGTCCAGGGGATAAGGAGTCAAGTGGTGATAATTCAAAGAGCAGAGAAGCAAGGACACAGGTCCAAGACCATTTCTGTGACTGGGGCCAAACTCTAAGTGGCAGCCAGAAGCGGCAGGTTTAGAAAGGGCAACCATGCAGGGCATGGATGTGCTGGGCCTGTTCAAGAAGAGCTTCTGGGAAACATACTTGCTCTCCAAGCACTACAGCTGCCAGGGAAAGACCTCTGGGGCCACGTGTAATGGATGGCTTTTGTGTGGCCTTTCTCGCTATGGTCTTGTAACTTCCACCCAGGTGATTGATCAGGACTGTGTAATAGGGTAATTGTAGCCCACCAAGGGGCTTGGTCAGTTTCGCCATTCTGCTATGCTTGAAATAAGCCACCCCACAGGCAGGAGAAAGAAGAGACCACAACCATCAAGGAAGGAGAGACCAGTAGGAGAGATCCCCAGAAGACAGTGCCGTGGGCTTCCCGGCCCACGGAGCAAGAAAGCTGAGTGCCTTTGGGCAGAGACTGAGGGCCAGGGAGAGGTATGCCTGTGAGCACAGCTGGGAAGAAGCTGTCCTGATGGAAGAACTGTATCCTTGAGTGTTCCTGAGCCTGAATTGTAACCTGTTACTTCCCTAATAGACCCCATAATTGTGAGTATGGTCTGTGAGTTCTGTGTGGCCATTGCAATAAATTATTGAACCCAGCAGAGAAGTAGAAAATGCTGTGAGAGGGATGGTTAGTGTCAGAGTTGGTAAAGATGGCGGAGAGAAGAGGTATGTCTGACCCCTGCCTCATAAGAATCAGCCTTTGGCTGTTGATCTTGATTCTCCTTCGCCCTTTGAAGTTATAGGAGGTCAGACGCTGCCCCCAAGCCACTTTTACACAAGGACAACTGGTTTCCTTTGGTGTCATCCAGGTTAATGCACCAAACCCCTGCCCTGGTGGACTAAGAGGGTATGAAAAACATACCATACATTTATGCCCCAAAACATGTTGCTGTTATTGTATGCTGTCGAGTGGATTTTCAACTCATAGCAACCCAGTGTGACAGTGTAGAACTACCCCATATGGTTTACTAGGCTGTAATCTTTACAGAAACAGATTGCCAGGTCTTTCTCCCACGGAACTACTGGGTAGGTTTGAACCACCAACCTTTCAGTTAGCAGCCAAGTGCTTAACTACTGAGCCACCAAGACTGCTTCCCAAGAACATATTACCCGAAAAAAAAAACATTGCAATCGAGTCAATTCTGACTCATAGCGCTGCTATAGGACAGAGTAGAACTGCCCCATAGTTTCCAAGGAGCGCCTGGTGGACTCAAACTGCCAACTGTTTGGTCAGCAGCCATAGCACTTAACCACTACACCAGCAGGGTCTCCCCAAGAACATGGACTCCATTAAATTGCAGGTCCTAGTAGAGGTAGGAAAGAAAAGGTGGACTAGCCTGGAAATAGTATAAAAGCCAAAAACCCACTGCTATTGACTCAATTCTGACTCATAGTGACCCTATAGGACAGAGTAGAACTGCCCCATAGAGTTTCCAAGGGACACCTGGTGGATTTGAACTGCTGACTTCTTGGTTAGCAGCCATAGTACTTAACCACTACACCACCAGAGTTTCCAGAAATAGCATAGCTAATCATTAAAATATAGGACCTCGGGTTCAGACAGACCGGGGTTCAAATTCCAGCTCTGCAATTTAGTAGATGTGTTCCAGGAACAGGGGAACTAACCTCTCAGAAACCTCAGCTGCCCGATAATGCTGCCTCCTTCCTGTGTCTCCGTGTCTCTTCCCTGTCTACAAGACACCACTCAGAAGGGATTAGGTTTAGGACCCACCCTACTCCAGTACGACCTCACTAACATGAGAAAAGAAAAACCCTAATCCCAAACACGGTCACATTCATAGATACAGGGATTAGGACTTCAACATATCCTTTTGGGGGACACAAATCAATCTATACCACATACTGTAGCAGCATTTAGGGAAAAGGCAGGGGGAGCCGGCCCAGGGGGTGGAAGTGACATATGCACAGGTTGATTTCTTTTTTTTTTTTTAAATAATATTTCATTTTGTTTTCAGTGACAGCTTACACAGTAGTTTAGGTTCCCATTCAACAGTTTCTACTCAAGTTGTTCAGTGACATTGGTTACCTTCTTCACAATGATCGAATATTCCCATTATTTCCATTCTGGTTGCTCCATTTCCATTAATCTAGTTTCCCTGCCCATTTACATTCTCACCTTTGTTTTAAAGTAATTGCTACAGGCAGACTTTAACTTTTCCTCAAACACAGAGAAGTTCCGCTCTCTAAGCAGAGTTTAAAAGGACCGTTTATACGGGTTACCTATATTCCACACCAAAAAGGATTTTTACAACTCATTATTTTCCTCAATTACCCCCACATGTCTGTCAGTTTGTCATACTGTGGGGCTTGTGTGTTGCTGTGATGCTGGAAGCTATGCCACGGGATGGAGAAAGCTTTCAGGACCTTCATGTGCTGATGTGGCAAGACTCAAAATGAGAAGAAACAGCTGCAAACATCCATTAATAATCGGAACCTGGAATGTACAAAGTAAGAATCTAGGAAAATTGGAAATTGTCAAAAATGAAATGGAACACATAAACGTCGCTATCCTAGGCATTAGTGAGCTGAAATGGACTGGTATTGGCCATTTTGAATTGGACAATCATATTGTCTACTATCCTGGGAATGACAGCTTAAAGAGGAATGGTGTTGCATTCATCATCAAAAAGAACATTTCAAGCTCCATCCTGAAGTACAACGCTGTCAGTGATAGGAAAATAGCTATACACCTACAAGGAAGACCAGTTACTATGACTATTATTCAAATTTACACACCAACCACTAAGGTCAAAGGTGAAGAAATTGAAGATTTTTATCAGTTGCTCCAGTCTGAAATTGATCAAACATGCAATCAGGATCCATTGATAATTACTGATGATTGGAATGAGAAAGTTGTAAACAAAGAAGAAGGAACAGTAGTTGGAAAATATGGGTTTGTGATAGAAACAATACCAGAGATCGAATGATATAATTTTGCAACGACCAACGACAACTTCATTGCAAATACCTCCTTTCACCAACATAAACAGCGTTTTTTATACACATGGACCTCACCAGATGGAACACACAGGAATCAAATTGACTACATATGTGGAAGAGACGATGGAAAAGCTCAATATCATCAGTCAGAACAAGGCCAGGGGCCGACTGTGGAACAGACCATCAATTGCTCATATGAAAGTTCAAGCTGAAAGTGAAGAAAATCGGAGCAAGTCAACGAGAGCCAAAATATGACCTTGAGTATATCCCACCTGAATTTAGAAACCATCTCAAAAACAGATTTGACTCATTGAACACTGGCGACCGAAGACCAGACGAGTTGTGGATGGACATCATCCATGAAGAAAGCAAGAGGTCATTGAAAAGAAAGAAAAGACCAAGATGGATGTCACAGGAGACTCTGAAACTTGCTCTCGAAAGTCAAGCAGCTAAAGCAAAAGGAAGAATTGATGAAGTAAAAGAACTGAACAGAAGATTTCAAAGGGCATCTCAAGAAGACAAAGTAAAGTACTGTAGTGACATGTGCAAAAAGCTGGAGATGGAAGACCAAAAGGGAAGAACACGCTCAGTGTTTCTCAAGCTGAAAGAACTGAAGAAAAAATTCAAGTCTCAAGTTTAAATACTGATGGATTCTATGGGGAAAACATTAAACGACGCAGGAAGCATCAAAAGAAGATGGAAGGAATACACAGAGTCATTATACCAAAAGAATTAGTTGACATTCAACCATTTCAAGAGGTGGCACATGATCAGGAACTGATGGTACTGAAGGAAGAAGTCCAAGCTGCTCTGAAGGCATTGGCAAAAAACAAGGCTCCAGGAAGTGATGGAATATCAATTGAGATGTTTCAACAAACAGATGCAGCGCTGGAGGTGCTCACTCGTCTATGCCAAGAAATATGGAAGACAGCTTCCTGGCCAACTGACTGGAAGAGATCCATATTTATGCCTATTCCCAAGAAAGGTGATCCAACCAAATGTGGAAATTATAGAACAATATCATTAATATCACACACAAGCAAAATTTTGCTGAAGATCATTCAAAAATGGCTGCAGCAGTATATCAACAAGGGACTGCCAGAAATTCAGGCCGGTTTCAGGAGAGGACGTGGAACCAGGGATATCATTGCTGATGTCAGATGGATCCTGGCTGAAAGCAGAGACTACCAGAAGGATGTTTACCTGTGTTTTATTGACTATGCAAAGCCATTCGACTGTGTGGATTCTAAATAATGGATAACATTGCAAAGAATGGGAATTCCAGAACACTTAGTTGTGCCCATGAGGAAACTGTACACAGATCAAGAGGCAGCCGTTCAAACAGAATAAATGGATACTGAGTGGTTTAAAGTCAGGAGAAGTGTGCTTCAGGGTTGTATCCTTTCATCCTGCCTATTTAAGCTGCATGCTGAGCAAATACTCCAAGAAGCTGGACTCTACGAAGAAGAACGGGCATCAAGGCTGGAGGAAGATAGATTAACCTGCGTTCTGCAGATGACACAACCTTGCTTGTTGAAAGTGAAGAGGACTTGAAGCACTTACTGATGAAGATCAAAGACCACAGCCTTCAGTATGGATTAGACCTCAATGTAAACAAAACAAAAATCCTCACAGCTGGACCAGTAAGCTACATCATGATAAATGGAAAAAAGATTAAAGTTGTCAAGGATTTCATTTTATTTGGATCTGCAATCAACACCCATGGAAGCTGCAGTCAGGAAATCAAAAGATGCATTGCATTAGGCAAATCTCCTGCAAAAGACCTATTTAAAATGTTGAAAAGCAAAGATGTCACCTTGAAGACTAAGATGTGCCTGACCCAAGCCATGGTGCATCCCCTCATATGCATGTGAAAGCTGGACAATGAATAAGGAAGACCGAAGAAGAATTGATGCCTTTGAACTGTGGTGTTGGCGAAGAATATTGAATGTACCATGGACTGCCCAAAGAACAAACAAATCTGTTTTTGAAGAAGTACAACCAGAACGTTCCTTAGAAACAAG
Source organism: Elephas maximus indicus (assembly GCF_024166365.1). Classification (NCBI taxonomy): domain Eukaryota; kingdom Metazoa; phylum Chordata; class Mammalia; order Proboscidea; family Elephantidae; genus Elephas; species Elephas maximus. The sequence goes on from NC_064826.1 coordinate 14,081,002, forward strand.
GATGGCAAGACTTTGTCTCACATACTTTGGACATGTTATCAGGACAGATCAGTCCCTGGAGGACATCATGCTTGGTAAAGTAGAGGGTCATTGAAAAAGAGGAAGGCCCTCAACGAGATGGATTGACACAGTGGCTGCAACAATGGGCTCAAGCATAACAACAATTGGGAGGATGGCACAGGACCGGGCAGTGCTTCGTTTTCTTGTACACAGGGTCACTATGAGTCAGAATCAATGTGACACGCCTAACAACAACTCCTGTCAAGTAGGTCTCTGGTGGCACAAACAGAGTGTGCTCAGCAACTAACGTAAAGGTCAGTGGTTCAAACCCACCCAGCAGCTCCGTGGAAGAAAGGCCTGGCAACCTGCTTCCATAAAGATTACAGGCAAGAAAACCCTATGGAGCAGTTCCCCCCTGTGACACATGTGGTCACCATGAGTTGGAATTGACTCTACAGCGATAGGCAGTAGGGGTAACAGCATCCTCATAGAAGTGTTGGGATTGTGGAGCAGGGAAAAGAAGCTAAAGGGGAAGTTCTACAGAGATGTCTGAGGAAGCAGCAGCATGGTGTGGTGGGAGGGACCAAGAGACCAAGACGGAGGGGACTCTTGCAACCAGCTGTGCGGCCAGGGGGAGTCACCCACCCTCACATCTTCCATTTTCTCATCTGTGAGAGGGAAAGGGCTTAGACAGCCAGCCCAAGTAAACACTACATACCAGTAACCATTGAGTCAGCGCCAACTCATGGCAATCCGCGTGTGTCAGAGTAGAACTGCATTCCACAGGGTTTTCAATGGCTAGCTTTTTGGAAGTAGATTGTCAGGCCTTTCTTTCGAGGTGCCTCTGGGTGGACTTGAATAGCCAGCTTTTCCATTAGCAGCTGAGTATGATAACTGTTTGCACCACCACCGAACCCCAAATGCGATGTAAACCAAAAAACCAAACCCATTGCCATCGGAGTTGATTCCAACTCATAGCAACCCTGTAAGACACAGTAGAACCGCCCCATAGGGTTTCCAAAGAGTAGCTGGGACATTCAAACTGCTGACACTCTGGTTAGCAGCCGTAGCTCTTAACCACTGTGCAACCAGGGCTCCCAAATACTATATAACCCCCCAAAAAAGTATATCTATACACTAAATACTATATAGCTGTTACTTATTATTGTGAATTCATTATTATTGATTTTATGAATATACACGTTCTTTTCTAATGAACTTCTAGAAGCATCCTGGTTTTTACATCAGTTATGAATCTTTTTAATAAGGAATAGGCACTAGTTCAATCATCGCCAACTTCCAAGGAAACAAAACTCAACGTCAGGGGGAGGGAAAGACAGAGCAGAGCCCCAAATTAGTGAGTTTAGGGAGCAGACGACATTGATGCTTCCGGCCGAGGTTGTTAAAGAAATAAGTTTTTGTAACGTGGTATATATACGTATGGTAGCATATTATTCAGCCATAAAAAAGAACGAGGTACAAACACATACTACAATGTAAATGAACCTTGAAAACGTTACGCTCAGTGAACTAAGTTACACACAAAGGACAAATATTGTATGATCCCACTTATACAAAGTGTCATGTATTGAATTATGTTCCCCTAAAAATGTATGTATTAACTTGGTTAGGCCATGATTCCCGGTATTGTGTGGTTGTCCTCCATTTTGTGATTGTAATTTTATGTTAAAGAGGATTAGGGTGGGATTGTAACACCCTTACCAGGTCACATCCCTGATCCAATATAAAGGGAGTTTCCCTGGGGTATGGCCTCCACCACATTTTATCTCTCGAGAGATCAAAGGAAAGGGAAGCCGGCAGAGAGGGGGGACCTCATACTTCCAAGAAAGCAGCACTGGGAGAAGAATCCATCCTTTGAACCTGAGGTTCCTGCGCCGACATGCGGCCAGACCAAGGGAAGACTGATGACAAGGACCCTCCTCCAGAGCCCACAGAGAGAGAAAGCCTTCCCCTGGAGCTGACGCCCTAAATCTGGACTCGTAGCCTACTTCACTGTGAAGAATAAATTTCTCCTTGTTAAAGCCATCCACGTGTGATAGTTCTGTTACAGCTGCACTAGATGACTAAGACAATATATATATTTTAACTGGTCCCAGCTGTTTGGATAGGAGAGTGCAGACAGCCTGGTTGGTCTTCATGGAGATATCTCACTGGTTCTGTTTCCCTAGAGAATCCTAAGACAGCAGGTAAGGGGCTTTTGCCAAAATTGGAAGGCACTCATTACCCTAGGGAAACCCTGGTGGCGTAGTGCTTAAGACCTATGGCTGCTAACCAAAAGGTCAGCATTAGAATCTACCAGGTGCTCCTTGGAAACCCTATGGGCCAGATCTACTCTGTCCTGTAGGGTTGCTATGAGTGAGAATCACCTCGACGGGAACAGGTTTTGTTGTTTTGTTTTGTTTTTAATTACCTTAGCCTATAAAATTTGTCTATTAGGAGGCTCGTTTGAAAAATATTTCAGTATGCATCCGTATCCCTAAATGAAGCATTGCTTGGTTTGCATGTTTGTGAGCCTTATATGAATGGGGTCATTGAGTACATGTTCATTTGTGAATTGCTTGTTTTCCATGACATTGCTGCTGACATTGTTTTCCAGGTGAACACATGAGCTGTAACTCATTTATTTTTCACCATTTATAGCACAATTTTTGTATTCCTCTTGGGCACATCGTGTTATTTCCAGTGTTTTGTTATTATGGATAATTCTGCTGGAAAAAAAAAATGCTTGTGCCTGTCTCCTGGTGCTCATATGGGAAAGTCTCTCTTGGGGGTACAGAGTGGAATTGCTGGCTCCTGGTTTGTGCTGGAGCCCTGGTGGTGCAGTGGTTAAGCATCCAGCTGCTAACCAAAAGGTTACTGATCTTTTACCAGACACTCTTTGGAAATCCTGTGGGGTGGTTCTACTCCGTCCTATATGCTATGAGTCGAAATCGACTCGATGTCAGTGGGTTTGGTTTTTACGAAGGTTTGTGCATCTCTACTTTTCTAGATAATGTTATTTTCTCCCCAAAGTAATTGTGCTAATTTACACTTGCGCCAGTAGTACTTTGCTCGCGTCCTTGGTATTCTCTGGATTTTTCATTTTTTCCAGGCTGGGGGTGTCAAAGAGCATCTCCTCCTGGTTTTAATTTGCATTCCCTGATTGACAATGAAGCGGAGCATTTATACACGTCCTTGGCCGTTTGTGTTTCCTCTTCTGTACTATTCCTGTTGCATCTGTCTTCTCTGTTTGTATATTTACGGTTTATCTTTTTCTTAGTGATTTTCAGAAGTTATTTTTATATTCTTGTAGTTTCTACATGTTACAAATATCTTCTCCTTGTTTGGACTTATTATTGTAAGTTTTGTGGTTGTCATTATTGTTGTTGTTGAGAATACACACAGCAAAACATACCAATTCAACAGCTTCTACATGTATAATTCGGCGACAATGATTACGTTCTTGGAGCGGTGCAATCATTCTCACCCTCCTTTTCTGAGTTGTTCCTCTCCCGTTAACATAAACTCACTAACCCCTAAGGTTCCTATCTAATCTTTTGAGTTACTGATGTCAGTGTGATCCCATATACCCAAACCAAAACCAAACCCAGTGCCGTCGAGTCAATTCCGACTCATAGCAACCCTATAGGACAGAGTAGAACTGCCCATAGAGTTTCCAAGGAGCACCTGGCGCATTCGAACAGCTGACCCTTTGGTTAGTAGCCGTAGCCCTTAACCACTACGCCGTCAGTGTTTAGATAGTGTTAAAAGAGCTCAAGGCAGTGTCACTCTTTTGATAAGGTCTTATAAACCAAACCAAAACCAAACTCATTGCCGTTGAGTAGATTCTGACTTATGGCAACTCCATGTGTTATAGAGTAGAACTGCTCCATAGGTTTTCATGGCTGTGCTCTTTGTGAAAGCAATCTCCAGGCCTTTCTTCCATGATGCTGCTAGGTGGGTTCAAACTACCAACCTTTAGACCAGAGTCTTATGTTGTTGTTACTGTTGTTGTTAGGCACCATCGAGTTGGTTCTGACTCATAGCAGCCCTGCATACAACAGAACAAGACACTGCCCTATCCTGCACCACCCTTCCGATTGTTGTTATGTTTGAGCCCGTTGTTGCAGCCACTGTATCAATCCATCTTGTCAGTGCTTGTCCTCTTTTTCGATGACCCTCTCTACCTTACCAACATGATGTCCTTCTCCAGGGACTGGTCCCCCCTGATAACATGTCCAAAGTACATGAACTGTAGTCTTGCTTCTAAGGAGCATTCTGTCTGTACTTCTTCAAAGACAGATCTGTTCATTCTTTTTGGCAGTTCATGGTATATTCAATATTCTTTGCCAACACCATAATTTAAAGGCATCAATTCTTCTTCGGTCTTCCTTATTCATTGCCCAGCTTTTGCATGCATATGAAGCGATTGAAAGTACCATGACTTGGGTCAGGCACATCTTAGTCCTTGAAGTAACGTGTTTGCTTTTCAACACTTTAAAGAGATTTTTTGGAGCAGATTTGCCCAGTGCAATTTGTCTTTTGATTTCTTGACTGCTGCTTCCATGGGCATTGGTTGTGGATCCAAGTAAAATGAAATCCTTGACAACTTCAATCTTTTCTCCATTTATCATGATGTTGCTTATTGGTCCAGCTGAGAGGATTTTTCAGTAGTCCTATAATAGGGTCTCCCGGTACTTCTTAAATAAGGTAAAGGAATTTATCAGTGGTCCTTTCATTGTTTGCACTTCTGTGTAATGTTTAAGAAATCCTCTACCTTAAGGTCTTAAAGATGTTCTATATTTTCTTCTGAAAGGTTTAAAGTTTCGCTTTTTGAGTCTCTAATCAATCTAGGGTGGGTTTTTGTACAAGGTGTGCTGTAGGGCTCCTATGGATAATCATGAAATAGTCTAGCACCTCCCCATTTTTCTGTAGTGCCACTTTTGTTATTTATTGAGTTCCCCAATATATAGTTTCCAAATGTTTCTGGCCTCTTTCTCTTGTTCCAATGGTCTGTTTGTCCATCCCTGTACTGACACCCCACTGTCTTGATTACTATTGCTTTATAATGAGGCTTAAGAGCTAGTACACAAAATCCTCCCACTCTGTTCTTTTTTTCCTTCTGGACCATGTTGGCTATTCTTGGACCTTTGCCTTCCACATACATATCACAATCAGTTTGCCAACTTCCATGAAAAATCATGTTGGTATTTTTAACAGAAATGCTCTAAATCTAGAGCTCAAGTTTGGAAAAATGGACATGATTTCCAAGAATATACCACATTCTCCATTTATTTATTTCTCCCTTAAGGTCTTTCAATGAAGTTGAATATGTTTTTACACATCTTTTATTAAATTTATTCCTGAGTACCTTATAGTTTTATTGCTATTGTAAATGATAGCTTTATCTAATTAAATTTCCCAATGTTGCTGGTGGATAAAAGTGCAACTGGCTTGTTTATATTGGGCTTATAGCTGGAAAACTTGCTAACAACTCTTGTTAATTTTTAAAAAATTGTCCATGATTCTATATAAATAATCATAATGCCTATTAATAATGACAGTTTTATTTCTTCTTTTCTAATCCTTACACCTAATAAATCTTTTTTTTTTTTTTCTTTTTCCTCTTGTTACTGATTAGAAGTAGTGACAGCAGGAGTTTTTGTCTTATTCCTGATTTCTAAAGGACCAACTTTTTATATTTTATCATCAAGTATAGTATTTACTATAAATTATTTTTTATATAGATGTCCTTTATCAGGTTCAGAAAGTTCCTTTCTTTTTCTGGTTTGCTAAAAGTCTTTATCACAAATTGATATTGGATTATATTGAACAGTTTTTCTGCTTTTATTGAGAGAGCTTTATGTGGATTTTATCCTTTATCTGTGAATGTGGTAAATTGTATCAGTAGATTTCAAATGCTGAAACAATCTTGCATTTCTGGGATAAATTCTCATACCAAAGAAAAAGAGAAGCTCTTTAAAGGTGGTCAGAAAGAAGAGAGAAATTACCTATGACAGAACAACTACTAGATTGACTGCTGACTTCTTAGCAGTAACACATGAAGCCAGAAAACAGTGGAAAGATGTTTTCAAAGAGCTAAGAGAGAATAGCTGTCAACTTAGAATGTATATCCAATGAATGTTTCTTCCAGGAACAAATAAGAAACAAATATATTTCAGACCAACAAAAACTAAGGAAATTTACTAACAGCCAGCTCTCACTACAGCAAAAGACCAGGTCACCACTGGTAAAGTGTTGTGGAGACCACCAAAAACAAAAAACTCACAGGAACCAAAAAAGAAGGTATACGCCTTCTCATCACTTATTGACTATCTCATTATCTGACTTTTCACATTTATGACAATAGTAAAAAATCCACTACTCAACTATTTTGCACATTAACAACGCATGCCTGGCAGTAATGAACGCAGTGGTGGGAGGCAAGAGTAACACTGGCTGTGATGGTTAAGGTTCTGTGTCAACTTGACTGGGCCATGATTCTCAATGGCTTGGCAGTTATATAATGATGTAATTTGTCAGTTATGTCATTATGTAGTCATCCTCCATTTTTTGATCTGATGTGGTCATCCTCCATTTTTACGTAATACTTATTTCACATAATGACTTGGTTTTTGGAAACTAACCATGTTGATAAGTGAGAAGAAGGTGTAGTAGATGCCTTTGAGGTGTCAGCCTGATCCTTCTCCTCTTTATCTGAAAACTAACAAAACACAGTTTTCAAAAAGTTGAAAGGATGACCCTCATACAATATAAAATAAACATGTCAAATATTTGTACAACTCATTTATGAGGAAGTCAACAGGATAGTGAAACTGGTTCAAAGGAAAAGTATAAGTTGAGGAGTTTTATAGTCATTGAAGAAAGAAAATGTTGGAATAAGATTGCTAGGCTAGATAAGAAACTGATTAATGTGCTGCTGGGTAATAAAATCATAACCTTGGGTTATCTATTCTCCAGACAGAAATTATTTGCATCTCTTGTTGTAATTGTTAGTTGCCTTAGAGTAATTCTGAGTCATGGTGACCTTGTGTGTTACAGTGTAGAACTGCCCCATAGGATTTTCTCAGCTGAAATTTGAATGGAAGCAGGTCTTTTCTTCCCTGGCACTACTGGGTGGGTTCAAATCACCAACCTTTAGGTCAGCAAACCTAAAAACCATTTGTGCCACCCAGGGACCTGAACAAAAATCTAGGCATTACCATAACTTCACAGGGACTGGGCCTTTAATTAGTAGTAGAAAGTGAGTCAAATAAAGATTCATGCCCCTAGATAATTAAATAACCCTTAGTTGATTACACAATTCTCCAACGTGACGTTGAAAGAACATGCTGCCCTCCTTTTGCCTTATGTCCAAGTTTGAGATAATTTTACTTAACAGAACAAATCCCCATCTACTAAATGAACCATGGCAGTAATGTGGTTATTACACAACTCTGTCCCTGCCTACAGCCTAGGTCTCAACTGACCCAACCTGGACTGCTCAGCTTCTCTACCAGGTATCAGGAATTGGGACAGTCTCAAGGTTCCCCCTTGAACTGGTGAGCAAAGACTGCCATTTCGTGGCAACTATGTTTGTAGGTATTCATGCCAAAGACCAAAATGGATGTCAGAAGACACACTGAAAATTTCCCTTGAATATAGAGCAGTGAATTGAAGAAATGATGAAGAAAAAGAGCTGAATAGAAGATTTTAAAGGGTGGCTCAAGAAGACAAAGTAAAGTATTATAATGAAATGTGCAAAGACCTGGAATTAGAAAACCAAAAGGGCAGAACATGCTCGGCATCTCTCAAGCTGAAAGAACTGAAGAAAAAATTCAAACCTTGAGTTTCAATATGGAAGGATTTTATGGGCAAAATATTAAATGACGCAGGAAGCATCAAAAGAACATGGAAGAAAAACAGAATCACTGTACCAAAAAAAATTGGTCAATGTTCAACCATTTCAGGAGGTAGCATATGATCAAGAACAGATGGTACTGAAGGATGAAGTCCAAGCTGCACTGAAGGCATTGACAAAAAAACAACGCTCCAGAAATTGATGGAGTACCTATTGGGACATTTCAACAAACAGATGCAATGCTGAAAGTGTGCACTTATCTATGCCAAAAACTTTGGAAGACAGCTACCCAGCCAACTGACTGGAAGAAATCCATATTCATGCTCATTCAAAGAAAGGTGATCTAACAGAATACGGAAATTATCGAACAATATCATGAATATCACACTCAAGTAAAATTTTACTGAAGATAATTCAAAAACAGTACATGGACAGGGAACTGCCAGAAATTCAAGCCAGACTCATAAGAGGGTGTGGAACGAGGGATTTCATTGCTGATGACAGATCAGATGGATCTTAGCTGAAAGCAGAGAATACCAGAAAGATGTTTACCTGTGTTTTATTGACTATGCCAAGGCATTTGACTGTGTGGATCATGACAAATTATGGAATTCCAGAACACTTAATTGTGCTCCTGTGGAACCTGTACATAGACCAAGAGGCAGTCGTTTCAATAGGATAAGAGGATACTACGTGTGTGGTTTAAAATCAGGAAAGGTGTGCATTGCGGTTGTATCCTTTCACCATACTTATTCAATCTGTATGCTGAGCAAATAATCTGAGAAACTGGACTATACCAAGAAGAATACGGCATCAGGATTGGAGGAAGACTCATTAACAACCTGCATTATGCAGATGACACAAACTTGTTTGCTGAAAGCGAAGAGGACTCAAGGCACTTACTAATGAAGATCAAAGACCACAGCCTTCAGTATGGATTACACCTCAACGTAAAGAAAACAAAAATCCTCACAACTGAACAAATAAGCAACTTCATGATAAATGGAGAAAATTGTACAGTTGTTAAGGATTTTAATTTATTTGGATCTACAATCAACACCCATGGAAGCAGCAGTCAAGAAATCAAACAACGTGTTGTTTTGGGCAAATCAGCTGCAAAGACCTCATTAAAGTGTTAAAAAGCAAAGATGTCACTTTGAGGACTAAGGTACACCTGACCCAAGCCGTGGTATTTTCCATCGCTTCATATGCATGTGAAAGCTGGACAATGGATAAGGAAAACTGAAGAAGAATTGACGCCTTTGAATTATGGTGTTGGCAAAGAATATTGAATATATCATGCATTGCCAGAAAAATAAATAAATCTGTCTTGGAAGAAGTACAACCAGAATACTCCTTAGAAGGGAGGATTGCAAGACTTCATCTCACATACTTTGGACACATTTTCAGGAGGGACCAGTCTCTGGAGAAGGACATCGTGCTTGGTAAAGAAGAGGATCAGCGAGAAAGAGGAAGACCCTCAATGAGAAGGATTGACACAGTGGCTGCAACAATGGGCTCAAACATCGCAACAAATGTGAGGATGACACAGGGAAGAGGCTGTGTTGTTCTTTTGTACCCAGGGTCACTGTGAGTCAGAACCAACTCAACAGCACCTCACAACACCAACAACACACCAAAGAAGTAAAAGCTGGTCTGTAGGGAGAAAAAGAAGCATGGAGCAAACATGGAGAAAGAAGTGAAGAGTCCAAATGACCACAGTGAGAGGGAGCGAGAGAGAGGAGTGAGGATGAAACAGCTGACTAGGCTCCTGGGCTTTCCACCCACTTCCTGGTTCCAAGTCTTTAGGAAGCTCAGCCTGCAGTTCTTGCCCTTGGGTTCTGTGAGATACTCCAGTAATTTTCTCTTTCATGTTTAAAGGAGTTAACTAGTAAAAAAAATGAAAAGGTAAACCATGATTTGAGAACCCGGAAAATCAAGGCAGAGGGTAATGAGAGACCTTGTCCAATCATGGCTCCATGTGCAAGACCCCCTGACGTGTCAGAAAACACTGGTTCTGCTGTGTTGCCTGTTATCCCAGGTATGTTATTTTCCTAAGGAAAAATACCACAAATTAGGCAGAGTACAAGAAGAGAAATTTATTGTCTCACAGTTCTGGAGGCTGGAAGTCTGAAATCAGGGTGTCACAGGGCTCTGTTCTCTCTGAAGGCCCTAGGGGAAGATCCCTGCCCTTCCAGCTTCTGGTAGCCCCACGCATCTCTTAGCTTGCAGCTGCAGCTACCTCTGTCCTCACATGGCCGTCTTCCCTCTGTCTGTCTTTTGTGTCTCTACTCTTTATTTAAGGACCCCACTTGGATTGCAGTAACACCCACCTTCCTCGGGTGTGACCTCATGTTAACTGATAACATCTTCAAAGACCCAAGCAAGGTCACATTCACAGGTACCTGGGGTTAAAATTCAACATATCTGTTCTGGGGGGACACAATTCAATCAATAACACCAGGGTAAAGCTACTCCGCAAGGCGGTAACATGCCTCAGCAGACAGCTATTTAGAGCTTACTGTGAGCCGAGAAGGAGCCCCGGTGGAAGTGATTACTTGTTTGGCTCCTAACCGAAAGGTCGGCAGTTCAAACCCACCAGCCGCTCTGCGGGAGAAAGAAGTGGCAGTCTGAGTTTGCAAAGATTTACAGCCTTAGAAACCCTATGGGGCAGTTCAACTCTGTCCTATAGGGGAGCTGTGAATCAGAATTGATTTGATGGCAGCCAGTTTGGTTTGGGGTTTTTTTAATCTTTGCAGAAGCAGACTGTCACATCCTTCTCCCATGGAGCTGCTTGTAGATTCGAACTGCTGACTTTTTGGTTAGCGGCCTGAGCTCTTAACCACTGCACCACCAGGGCTCCTGCCCAGTATAAACTCTTTTAAAATTACCCTGGTGCATGTAACGCCAAATGAGAAACTGGAAAGGGGTTTTCATGAAAAAGCTTTCAGAGCAGGTGAAATAACAAAAAGTCTAGTTTTCCATCTCAGCTCTTTTGTGCAATCTCATCAAATGGAGACTCAGCAGGCCCAAGGGCCACTGCTGCTTCTAATTAAGGCCCCAAGGTAAGGTGGCGCTTTGGGGGGCATGGCCTGATAAAACATAAATTCTAGCCCTGCTGCAACCAGCAGAGGCCGATTTGGCATTGGGGTGCTGTGTTTGTTGTTGGCTTTCGTGAAAAGTGGCGGGCGCAACCTGCCTTTCAGAATCCCACCAGCAAGTTATTCTGACACGGATTCTCTTGTTCAAATAAACAAAGCGTGGGTAACAGATGTTAAACTCCACAGTTCTGAGAAGCAAGGCATTTTCCCCTTTAGGTGTGCGTGGGTGGGGTGGGGGTTTATGTAAAGACAATTACTTTTTCTCTCCTTTTCAAAAATGACACCCCATCCATCACACAGGGATGAACTCTGAAATGCCGCGTGCTAGTAACTTCTTGGAAACTCTACAGGGCAGTTCTACTCTGTCCTATAGGGTCGCTATGAGTCAGAATTGACTCGACGGCAGTGGGTTAGTAACTTCTTGGAAAAGGTACAACCAGAATGCTCCTTAGAAGTAAGGATGGAGAGACTATGTCTCACATATTTTTGACATGCTATCAGGAGGGATCAGTCCCTGGAGAAGGACATCACTCTTGGTAAAGTAGAAGGTCAGCGGAAAAGAGGAAGACCCTCAATGAGATGGATTGACACAGTGGTTGCAACAATGGGCTCCAGCATAGCAACACTTGTGAGGATGCACAGGACCGGGCAGTGCTTCGTTCTAGCGTGCACAGGGTCACTCTGAGTCGGAACCGACCTGAAGGCACCTAACGACAATGGTAATACCAGAGTTCCCATCAAGTCAATTACAGTTCATGCTGACTCCACGTGTGTCAGAGCAGACCTGTGCTCCATAGGGTTTTCCATGGCTGGTATTTTGGAATTAGATTGCCAGGCCTTTCTTCTGAGTTGCCTCTGAGTGGACCTGAATCTCCAACCTTTCAGTTAATAGCCATAGACTTCACCATTTTTGGCACCCAGGGACTCCTTTGGGTGCTGGTTGTGTTGTTGTTGTGTGCCGTCATGTCGATTCTGACTCATAGTGACCCTATAGGACAGAGTTGGATTGCCCCATAGGGTTTCCTAAGCTGTGATCTTTACGGGAGCAGATCACTAGGTCTTTCTCCCGTGAAACAGCTGGTTAGCGGCCAAGCACTTAACCATTGCGCCACCAGGGCTCCTTGGCGTTGGATGTGGGTAGAGGGCCTATTTCTGCCAAGTGTCTCAAGAACAGTCATTCCCAAACATTAGAGCACTTCCAGATCTTCTGGAGGGTGTGCTAAAATGCTGATGACCAGCCTCACCCCAGTAGTTTCTGATTCACTCAGTCTGGGGTGGAGTCCAAGAATTAGCATTTATAATCATTTCCCTGTGAGGGTGATGCCGCTGTCCCAGGACCCCACTTTGAGCATCGCAGCCTTGGGTCACAAGAGAGAAAAGGCTAAGAAGCATCAGTGAGGTAGCCTTCTACCCAGCTTGCTGATGTTTTGCCACAGCTGGTAGACAAAGGAGAGACAGCTGTGTTTGGGACCCAGCAGGCATGGGAAGGCAGGCTGCCAGCAGCAGAGGAGAGTTTGAGAAACGGTTACCAAGCGTGGAACAGTTCGTTATGAGGAGGCAGCACTCAGCCAGAGGCAGGAGCGGTCACATTTGTGGCAGGAGGGGTGTGGGCCTCCTTAACCCCCGCCCGCCCTCCACCCTCCTAAGCTCCCTCAAGGCTCAGGGTGAGGCCTAGCTCTTCCTTTTCTTCCCCGAAGCTGTGGGTGCCTGGCCTCCCTGCTAACTGCTGGCTCCTCACGGCCCATATCTCCACTGGAAGAAAAACCCAGCTGGTGAAGAAGGAAGCTTCCTCAGCCTGGCTCCTAGCAAAGGGGGCTCAGAGTCAGCATGTTCTGGATGAGGTTGTTTTAGGCCTCACTGCAGGGTGCCATCTGCCTACAGCCTGGTTCTCAGCCCAGAATTCCTCACACCCAGTTAATCCTGCCAGGCAAGGGTCATATTGTTAAAGGTTGTTGTTAGCTGTCGTCATGTTGGCTCCGATCCGTGGCAAGCCCACGGACAAGAGAACGAAACACTGCCCGGTCCTGCAGCATCTTCACGATCATTGGTATGCCCGAGTCTGTTGTTGCAGTCACTGTGTGTTTTGAGTGCCTTGTTTTTCCAACCCAGGGGCTTATCTGCCAGCACTGTATTGGACAATATTCTGTTGTGATTCGTAGGGTTTTCTTTGGTTGATCTGAAGAAGTAAATAGCCAGGCCTTTCTTCCTGGTCTCTCTTGGTCTGGAAGCTCTGATGAGGCCTGTCCGCCATGGGTGACCCTGCTGGTCTGTGAAGTATCAGTGGCACAGCTTTCAGCATCATAGTACCACACAAGCCACCACAGTACGACTCACTGACAGATGGGGTTGCAGTTTGTTAGTAGAAGAAGCTTTGTGGGAGGGACAAAGTCTATTCCTAGGGGCTTGGAGGGGATTTTCAAATAGAGGGAAACAGATACAGCACCCATTTTCCTTCCTCGAAGACTCCACCCTCCACCTCAAGGGCCACCACACCCCACCTCCTACAGACTCTCTCATGGCCCCTCGGTCCCTGTACCTCAGGGTTTCTTGCATCCTTTGTTGCCATGGTAACCATCTCCAGGCTTCCCACAGACCCTTCCCCTTGCCAAAGGTACCTTCTCCAATAGTCTCAGCCAAAACAGAACCTACCTTTTTTGACTATCTGCCTCCATTAAGCCTTTTCCAGTTAACCTCACCCACGGCTGTCCCTCCCTCACTTTAAATCCCTTCTGCCTGCTTTGCACGCCATTCTCCCTGCATCACGTTAAGAGTGTTGCTAGCTTGTCACCATGTGCATCTTGTCATGCCCACTAAAATGCAAACCATTCGAGAGCTGCCAAAAAACCCATGGCCGTCAATTCCGACGCATAGCGACCCCATAAGACAGAGCAGAACTGCCCCATAGGGTTTCCAAGGAGCGGCTGGTGAATCTGAACCGCTGACCTTTTGGTTAGCAGCTGAGCTCTTAGCCACTGTGGTTTATGCTTTTTTTTTTGTATTTTTCCTCACAATATTTACAATGCATGCTCGGAAGATGCTTTGTCCTTGTTGTTGTTAGCTGCCATTGAGTTGACCCTGAATCCTAAAGACCCATGAATGACGGGATCAGGCCGCAGTGACGCATAGGGTTTCTATTGGTTTATTTTTGGAGGTAGGTCACCAGGCCTTTCTTCCTAGTCCACCTTAGTCTGGAAGCTCCACTAAAACCTGTTCAGCATCATAGTAACACACAAGCCTCCAGTGACAGACAGGGTGTTGGCTGCACACAAAGTGCATTGGCCAGGAATCGAACCCAGGTCTCCCACGTGGAAGGCGAGAACTCTGCTACTGAACTACCACTGCCCTCCTAAAGATGCCTATTGAAATTAAATGTCTAAGAAATGTACATAAATAGTGCCAGGCACTGAGAAAGCCGCTTTCTGTTGACTCATCTAATTCTTAGCCTGTACCCCTATTACCTCCTTTCAGGTCTAATTTTTAACAAAATTCCACCAAAAGGAAAGAATTTGGATGTCCCACATACTTCATCATAATGGGATTTGGCGTCTGGTATGGTACAAACACAGCTCAGGGTGCCAAATAAGGTCCTGAGCGCAGTCAGGTGGGGTCACAGCAGGGTTTCCTGGCAGGTGAGGCTGAGCAGCCAGCCTTTGGAGGGCCTGGCTCAGACGCCAGGCTGAGAGAGTGACCAACCGCAGGCTGAGCCGAGGAAATCAGCCATTTGTGAGGGAACAAGAAGCCAAGAGTTGAGGAACTGGGTGGGAGTTGTAAGGAATGACATTGTGGAAGTCATGGGTGGATTAAAAATCCCAGACCCTCACACACTCAGGCTTTAATTGCTTTAGTATATATTTTACAAAACTTGGAACCAGCGAGGAAAAGAACAAGCCACAGAAATGCGTTCTTGGCGCCTCTCAGACAGTCGAGCCCCAAACCACAATCTTCAAGCCTGTTTGCTCTTGAGCAGGCAGTGCAAAGGCCACAGGGCTCTGCCACCTCGAGGGCTTGAGGACTGGGGACATCTGCCAGTAGCCTGCTCGGGTACACTCTGTCCTTGCCCAAATCCACTGCAGTAATGAGCTTTGTTTATTAGTTTCAAGTAAATAATCTCCTTCTCACAGCTGGGAACCCTTATCAGAACAGTGGACATTAGAACAGAATTGAAATGATTTTTTTTCCTCTGGAATCCTCTACAGCACTAAATCACGCGCCGGAAAGCTAGATGAGGCAAGGAAACTCCAAAAGATGTCTGAAAATTCTGAAGAATAGCTCAACATAAAAGATCAAAAAGATGGGTATTTAAAACAAAAGAGAAAACAAAAACAACAACAAAATCTTTGGAATGGGTATTGATATTTTCTTCAATTCACTTGAATGGTTCAGATCAACAAACACCCATGGTGTACCTGCTAAGTGCCAGGTAATATAGACAGGGTCCCTGCCCTCAGGGAGCAGCGCCTCTGGGGGAGACAGAAAGTAAGCTGGAAAAAAAAGCTCCAATAGAAGAATGCACAGGGGTTCTGGGAACCCAGAGGGAGGATCACCCAGCCTGGATCCTCAGGGAAGACTTCCTGGAGGAAGTGGCTCCTATGCTGATTGAAGAAAGAAGAGTAGGAACAGCCAGGCAAAGAAGGCTTGCAGAGAGAGGAGGCAGGGGGTTGACTCTGCAGCTGTTAAAACAATCAGCCTCATTCATCACTGGTGGGAATGAAAAGTGGTACGGCCACTTTGGAAAACAGCTCAGCAATTTCTTATAAAGTTAAACACAGACTTACCATACAATCCAGCAATCCAAACCCACTACCGTCGAGTCAATTCCGACTCAGCAACTCTACAGGACAGAGTAGAACTGCCCCACAGAGTTCCCAGGGAGCATCTGGCAGATTTGAACTGCCGACCACTTGGTTAGCAGCCATAGCACTTAACCACTACGCCACCAGGGTTTCCAAAAGACATAGAGAAACATTAAATACATAGTGCTAAGTGTAGAAGCCAGTCTGAAAAGACCACATACAGTATGGTTCCTTCTATATAATATTCTGAAAAAAAGGCAATATTATAGAGACAGTAAAAAAAAATGAGTGGTTGCCAGGAGGGAGTCTTGGGGGAGAAGAGGAAGGATAGTTAAGTGGAGCAGGGGGCATTTTCAGGGCAGTGGAACTATTCTATGTGACACTGTCATGGTGGACACACGGCATTATGCCTTTGTCAGAAGCCATGGGACTGTAGAACACAAAGAGTGAGTCCTGATGTAAACTGGGGACTTCAGTTAATAGTGACGTATCAACACTGGTTTAGGGATTGTAACAAATGAACCGGAGGAAAGCAAGATGTGAATAATAGGAGAAATTGCCCTCACAGGGAGAGGGCTTCTATGGGAAACATACCATTTCTGCACACCTCTTCTGTAAACCTAAAACTGCTCTAGAAAATAAAGTTTATGAATTTAAAAAACTGGCAAACTACATCTTATGATCCTTTGTCCCTTGGTCTGCCACCATCATGCTCATTTCAAAGCTGGAGAAACTGAGAAAAGAGGTTTCGGCTCTGTCCCGGGTGGGGTTGGGGCTGAGGGGATGGTGCTGGTGAGTTGAGGCACAACCCTGCCAGCTTCAAGGAGGGGACACATGGTGACAGAACACCCCGTCCCTGACCACCCGCCATCACCCAAGGATCGCTCCGTATTCATGCACCCCCCCCCCCCCCCCCAGTGCTGGGGTATCATCATTGTCAGAGGGCAGCCAGGCTGCTGACAGCGTCAAAGCCTGCCTATGCCCAAGCTCATATCCAAGCCCCATTCTCCCTTCCCAAGTGGCAGAGACTCGCTATGGGATTTAATCCAGGGCTGCCCAGTGAAGGAAATCCCAATAGTTTGAGGGCAAAAAGGATATGCCTTCTGGCAGGTTGATTGGAAATTATAAGTTGGGGAGAAAAATAAAGCAAAGAGGCACATAATTGCATGGTGGTGAAGAGCACAGGATGTGGAATCCAACCATTCTGGGTTTAAGTCCTAGCCCTGCAGCTTCTTAGCTGTGCAGACAGGTCCTTTGAGCTCCCTGAACTTCAGGTTGCTAGTCTGTAAAGAGGGTGGGATAGTAGTACTTACCCCAGTGGGTCATTGTGAGAATTAAATGCAATAATACGCTTAAACGCTTAATACGATGTCTGGCATACAGAGGCTACTCAGTGAATATTAGCCAGTGCTTTTCCCTGTTTATACCACTCATAGGATACCTGGAACCTTGGTGGCATGATGGTTAAGTGCTACAGATGCTAACCAAAAGGTTGGCAGTTTGAATCCACCAGGCGCTCCTTGGAAATTCTATGGGCAGTTCTATTGTGTCCTCTGATTCTATGAGTCAGAATCAATCAATGACAATGGTTTTTTGTTTGTTTGTTTTAACCCAAATCATCTGGCTAATTGCCTTTGCTGGTCATTTTGGAGATGGCCAATGACTTTCTACGCTAGTATTTAAAAAAACAAAAGCTACTCTACAGTGGCGAAGATGTGTTCCTGAGAAGGAAGAGAGTGACAGCGATGCAATGGTGTCCACCAGGAGGGGGTCTCTCGTCTCCTTCCAGCAGAAGGGGCTTGTTCAATGAAACCCTGCCTTATTGGTACCCAGCCTATGCTCATGGGCACATTTAGTGATGTGTGATGTCCCAGAACGGGTAATCCCTTTGGACAGTGTAGCGAGATGAATTGTGTCTCCTAAAAATATAAGTTCAACCCTACCCCCCAGTACCTACAAATGTGACATTGTTTGGAAATAGGGCCTTTGCAGACATTGTCGAGTTAAGATGAAGTCGTTCTGGATTAGGGTGGATCCTAAGTCCAGTGACTGATGTCTTTATAAGAGAGAGGAGAGATTTAGATGGAGAACAGAGAAGACTCATGGGAGAAGGCCATGTGAAGATTGGAGCGCTGCATCTACAAGCCAAGGGTTGGCAGGGCCACCAGGAGCTGAAAAATGCAAGGGAAGACCTTCCCCTAGAGCCTTTGGAGACAGCAGGGCCTGCTGACACCCTGAATTTGGACTTCCGGCCTCCAGAGCTGTGAGAGAGTGCATCTCCATTGTTTTAAAGCCACCCCATTTGCAGTACTTTGATATGGCAGCCCCAGGACAGTAACATGGACAGCGTGGCCGGACCCCAGCACATCAAGTCCTAGGGTGAACTGAGGCAGAGCTGAGAGAAGCCTTCACCATTTGCCCACTTGGATTGATCCACGTCACTTTGACTTTGATTAGCAGATCTTATGCCGTCATGGAATGGACGGCCCTTGACGAAGAAGGTGACATTCCTCATCCCCAATCATGATCACATCCAGCAAATGACACCTTCTTACAGTGGTGCTGTCATGGTTTGAGTTGTGTTTCCCCAAAATATGTGTTGTAAACCCTAACCTCTAAGCCTGAGGTTCTAATCCCATCTGGGAATGGGTTATCTTTGTCGTGTTAACAACACAGGATTAGTGTAGGGTATGTCTCGAGTCAATCCCTTAGAAGGTGTAAAAGGAACAGATGAAGGAAGCAGAGATGGGGCAAGATGGGTGCCAAGCCACATGGAGATCTCTGAGGAACCAGGAAACAGGAGCTGAAGAGACAAGGGCCTTCTGCCCAACTGACAGAAAGAAAAAGCCTTCCCTTACTGCTGGCGCTCTGAATTCAGACTTCTAGCCTCCGAAACTGTGAGAAAATAAGTTTCCGTTTGTTAAAGCCACCCACATGTGGTATTTCTGTTATAGCTGCACTAGATAACAGAGACAGGTGTGATAGCTCAGCCTTTGAAATCCGTATCCATGTCCATCACCTCCTATGAAACAGACAGTCCAGGGATTTTATCCTGATTTTACAGCAGAAGAAGCAGTCTCTCAGGGTTAAAGTACAGTAAAACCTGCAAAAGCCAGAACCTGTGTAAAGTGGGAAACTGTCCGCAAAGGAAAATTCAAATATTTACCACTAAAGGGAGCAGTAGAAAAGTGGTTAGACTGCACTCTGTTAAAGGCGGAAAACTTTTCAAGATCGGGAAAAACAAGTCTGTTCCATCAAGTTCCAGCTCTCCCGGGTTTAAATGTCCTTGTACGAGGTCATTTAATAGACCAGAGGCGAAACCAGGACTTGGCCCCAGGCGCCCTGATTCCAAAACTCTTATCACTACATCAGGTGGCTTCTGTCTCTTGGAAGGGCACGCTGCGCATTCCTTACCCTTTGAAACCTAAAGGTCACCCTTCTAGGACAGCTGACCAGAGTTGGGGTACAAGCTACAGGACCCCTCAGTGTCATTAGTGCCACGACCTATGCAAGCAAGGAGAGAATTTCACAGCTGGCTTCATCCCACTCCAAATTCTGCTGCTGTCTGAATAAAAATATTTGGTCAGCCGGCCAAGACTGAGTGGGGGGAAATCTCGGAGACTTACAGCCTTCTTGGGGAGAAGGGAGGCAGCGTGATTTGTTCTCCGGGGAAAACTGCATGCATTGGGCCAGCTAGTCTGAGCTTTCTGACCTTTAGGCAACACACTGTATCTTTTCTCAGGCCTGCGTCTCAGAAATTAAATGAAAGTGAACCGGCCATGGCATAGGAACTTGTCATGTAGGGAAGAGAGCTGGCCCCCGCTGTCCTGTAAAGTAGAATTTGGTGGAGGCTTAGGGAAAAGGTCATCTGTGTGCGCAGAGAATCTAATGAGGTTCACACACCAAACTGGACCCCTCAGCTCCTGGTGCCCTCCCGAACAGAAGGAAGGCCACCGGTGGAGTCTAGTGGTTACCAGTGGCCATTGAGTTGACTCTGACTCATGGTGACCCTGTGTGTGTCAGAGTAGAACTGTGCCCCATAGAGTTTTCAATGGCTGATTTTTCAGACATAGGTTGCCAGGTCTTTCTTCCGAGGTGCCTCTGATACCTCCAACCTTTCAGTTAGCAGCTGAGCACATTAAATTTTGCACCACCAAAACCGAAACCAAACCAAGCTCACTGCCATCAAGTTGATTCTAACTCATTGTGGCCCTGTGAGACAGAATAAAACTGCCCCATAGGGTCTCCAAGGCTGTAAATTTTTATGGAAGCAGACTGCCACGTCTTTCTCCTGGGGAGCAGCTGGTGGGTTCAAATTGCCAACTCCTCAGTTAGCAGCCAGAGCAGTTAACCACTGCACCACTAGGGATCCATACACCACCAAGTGACTCCAGATACCTCTAGGGAAAACGAAATATCCAGCCTCTCATCCAGAGGAATGGTGCTGGAAATGCACCGTTGGAAGGGTGGACTTTTCTTCAGGTGGCCAAGAGGCAGGCCCAGAGTCCAGGGCTATCTTCAGTATTTTCTAACAGTTTCCTCAGGGTCTCTGTAACTTACTTAATGCTGGTTCCACGCCCTTACCCCTGTCCTCCTGTACTGTAAAAAGGCAGGTGTTATCTACATCCCAGATGACATGCTGGAGTGCTGGGTCAGTCAGCCTGCACTGCTTGCAACCTCTGGACCTGCTGTCCCATGAGAAACATAACCCTGTAGGTTTAAGCTAGATGTTCTCTGAGACCACAGTCCTTACAGCCTTCGGCCCAGCAATTCGATCCCTCAGAGAGTTTGGATGTATCTACGGAGCTACCGTGACCTTGCCTTGTACAGGTTGTGCTGGCTTCCCCAGTATTGTGTACTGTCTTACCCTTCACCACAGTTATCACTTACCTATTGTCTATTAAGTTTCTCTTACCTGCAGCCTAATGCATTCCTACCAGTTGTAGACTCGTAGAGCATTTCTCTGTGTGTTCTTGCCTGTCCTTCTGGCATGTTGGGGGCGGGAATAGTAGAACTGAGCAGAAGTGACTGACTCCAACTCACACAAAAGATCAGGCCAGGAATTCAGGTGCCCTGACTTCAGCCAAGGATTGCTAGTGGCACAGTGGTTAAGCTTTTGGCTGCTAACTGAAAGGTTGGTGGTTCAAACCTACCAGAGCCTCCATAGGAGAAAGATGTGGCAATCAGCTTCCATAAAGATTTATAGCCTTTTAAAGGAAATGAACAGACTCTTCACCAAAGAAGACATTCAAGCGGCCAAGAGACACATGAGGAAATACTCACGATCTCTAGCCATCAGAGAAATGCAAATCAAAACCACAATGAGATACCATCTCACCCCAGCATTACTGGCACGAATCAATAAAACAGAAAATAAAAAATGTTGGAGAGGCTGCAGGGAGATGGGAACCCTTATGCACTGCTGGTGGGAATGCCAAATGATATGGAAAACAATATGGCACTTCCTTAGAAAGCTAGAAATAGAAATACCATCTGACCCAGCAATTCCACTCCTAGGAATATATCCTAGAGAAATAAGAGACATCACACGGACAGACATATGCATACCCATGTTCACTGCAGCATTGTTCACAATAGCAAAAAGATGGAAACAACCTAGATGCCCATCCACAGATGAATGGATAAACTGTGGTACATACACACAACGGAGTATTATGCAAAGATAAAGAACAACGATGAGTCTGTGAAGCATCTCATAACATGGAAGCATCTGCAGGACATTATGCTGAGTGAAATAGGTCAGTCACAAAAGGACAAATACTGTATGAGACCACTACTGTAAATACTCATGAAAAAGTTTACATACAAAAAGAAACAATCTTTGATGGTTTGATGGTTTGATGGGAGGGGAGAGGTGGGGATGGAAAAACTCTCAATAGACAATAGATAAGTGATAACTTTGGTGAAGGGTGAGACAGTACACAATACTGGGGAAGCCGGCACAACCTGTACCAGGCAAGGTCATGATAGCTCTGTAGACACATTCAAATTCTCTGAGGGACTGAATTGCTGGGCCAAGGGCTATGAGGACCATGGTCTTGGGGAATATCTAGCTCAATTGGCATAGCATAGTTTATAAAGAATATGTTCTACATTCTACTTTGGTGAGTACCATCTGGGGTCTTAAAACTTGTGAGCGGCCATCTAGGATACTCCACTGGTCTTACCCCTTCTGGAGCAAGGAAGAACGAAGAAAACTAAAGACACAAGGGAACGATTAGTCCAAAGGACTAATGGACCACATCTACCATGGCCTCCACCAGATTGAGTCCAGTACAACAAGATGGTACCCAGCTACCACCACTGACTGCCCTGACAGGGATCACAATAGAGGGTCCTGGACAGAGCTAGAGAAAAATGTAGAACAATATTCTAACCCAAAAAGCAAGACCAGACTTGCCGGCCTGACAGAGACTGGAGAAACCCTGAGAGTATGGCCCCCAGACACCCTTTCAGCTCAGTAATGAGGCCACTCCTTTGGTTTACCCTTCAGCCAAAGATTGAACAGTCCATGAAACAAAACAAGACTAAAGGGGCGCACCAGTCCTGGGGCAGGGACTGGAAGGTAGGAGGAAACAGAATAGCTTGTAATAGGGAACCCAGGGTTGGGAAGGGAGAATGTCGACATGTCATGGGGTTGTTAAGCAATGTCATACAACAATGTGTGTACTGTTTGATAGGAGCTGGTTTGTTTTTGTAAACCTTCGTCTAAAGTTCAATAAAAAAAATAAAAAGATTTACAGCCTTAGAAACCCTATGGGGCCGTCTATGAGTCAGAATTGACTCGATGGCAATAGTTTTGTTTTTGTTTTTTACCTCAGCCAGGTCCAACCCCAGTTTGTCCGGACCGCAGCCCCGGCAGAGATGGTGGCAAGTAAAGTAGAAGCTTCACCCCACCCACCTCCTCTGTTGCTTCCATCTGTCCTCTCATTCCTCCCCTGCCCTCACCTTCCCTACTCTCCTCAACTGCCCACACCCTTTAATTGCTGGGCTTTCTTCCTGTTCCTTCTCTATGCGATCAACCTCTCCATCGGTCAGTCCCCATAAGAACACCCATCCTATAATACAATATCCAATACCCCCAAGACCCTGCTTTCCACCAAACATGGAGTTAGAACCAGAACCAAACCCATTGCCATCAAGTCAGTTCCGACTCATAGCGACCCCATGTGTTACAGAGTAGAGCTGTGCTCCACAGGGTTTCCTTGGCTGTAATCTTTACAGAGGCAGATCGCCAGGCTCCTTTTATCCAGCACTGCTGGGTGGGTTCAAACCACCAGCCTTTTGATTAGCAGCCAAGGGCAAACCTTTTACGCCACCCAGGGACCTTAATATGGGGCTAGGATGACTCTACAGAACTAATTCACTCTAAAAGGATAATAGCTTCATAGGTTGTGTTTCTCAGGGGTATTTGTATTTTTGAGGGGAAGATCAGACATTAAGGCACAGCAGTGGGGAAGTGCTTTGCAGCAAGAAGCTTTGTCACCACATGGGGCTGCCTGTCATGGTGACACCTCCACCCAACCCCATGTACAGTACCACCAGCCCAGCCCCAGGCCACCCCTTCCCCTTCAGCTCTGAATCAGAATCCCCTCACCAGCTGCTGGGAAGTGGAAACAAAGCTGCCAACTGATTATTATTCAAGAACAAAGCAGACCATTCATTTTCAAAGGTTCGTAGCCATTATCTCCCCAGGACACAGCCACTGTGGCTGCTTTATCTACCATGCTTCCTTCTGTGCCCAAATCCTTAAAGGCTCCCTGCCATTCCTCCCGCTGGAGCTGGACAATAGGGGGCTAGAGAAAGAAATGTGTTGTCCTAATGGCCTCTGAAAGCTTCTCTCTCTTTCCTCTGCTGTCTGGACTTCTCAGTGGTATTGGCATTTCCTGTCTCTTCTAGAAACCCCAGGCAGAGCCCCTCTCAGGAATGGTACAAGCAGTGGGACTGGCCAACCATCCTCCACCTGAAATAGGGGCAGTGCAACCCCTCACCTTCACCACCATTGCCAAGCATGCAGGCTTGAGAGTCTCCAGAACATGTTGC
Organism: Elephas maximus indicus; assembly: GCF_024166365.1. Taxonomy (NCBI): domain Eukaryota; kingdom Metazoa; phylum Chordata; class Mammalia; order Proboscidea; family Elephantidae; genus Elephas; species Elephas maximus. The sequence continues at coordinate 14,104,821 of NC_064826.1, forward strand.
CAGATAAAACACAGGGTACCCACTTAAATTTGAATGTCAGATAAACAATGAAAAAAAAAAATGTTTTAGTGTATAAGTATATCCCACACAATATTTGGGCTATACTTTTTATGCTAAAAATCAGCTGTTGTTTACCTGATATTCAAATTTAAGTGGGTGCTGTTATGGGTTGAATTGTGTCCTCCCCCCCGCCCCCCCCAAAAAATGTGTGTCAACTTGGCTAGGCTATGATTCCCATTATTGTGTGGTTGTCCTCCATTTTGTGATCTGATGTAATTATCTTATGTGTTGTAAATCCTAACCTCTGTGATGTTAACGAGGTAGGATTAGAGGCAGTGATGTTAAGGAGGCAGGAAACAATCAAGAGGATTAGGTTGTATCTTGAGTCAATCTCTTTTGAGATATAAAAGAAAGAAGTGAGCAGAGAGAGATGGGGACCTCATTACCACCTAGCAAGAAGAGCCAAGAGCAGAGTGTGTCCTTTGGACCCAGGGTGCACACACTGAGAAACTCCTAGATCAGGGGAAGACTGATGACAAGGACCTTCTCTCAGAGCCGACAGAGAAAGAAAGGCTTTCCCTGGAGCTGGTGCCCTGAATTTGGACTTCTAGCCTTCTAAACTGTGAGAGAATAAATTTCTGTTAGATTCACCCACTTGGGATATTTCTGTTACAGCAGCACTAGATGACTAAGACAGGTGCCCTGTGGCTTTTTGTGCTAACTCTGGCAACCCTGTCATATCCTGTCTCTCCCTCACCTCCTGTACCTCCTCCACAGTTAGCTCTGGCCCCCACACAGCCCAGGCTGGTTACCTGTAAATGAGTATTTATGAGGGTACACAACAGGGACACATAGGAACCATGTAGACCCACGTTCATCTTTGAACAGCTTCACTGATAACTCTTATTTCTGGCTGCTTCAGACCTGTCCACTTGAGGTCACGCCGAACACCTGAAAGCCAGTCAATGTGTTCTGAGCTCTCAGAGGACACAAGACACGTGCAAGTTATGAGGGAGGCCTCCGCTTTTGTACAGGGAAGTAGAAGGGAAATGTCCATCTCTCTGGGCCTCATCTGGAAATTGTGAGGTTTAGATGGGATTCCAAAGGCCCTTCCTGCTCTAAATTCTGTGCGTCTGTGCAGCCCTGGCTTACAGGAAAGTCCAGAGTCTCCCACCCTGTGGAGCTAAGCAGGCCTGCTCACCTGCAGGACAGCCCAGGCCCTGCTCCTGCCCAGCTCCTTCTCTTTTTCTGGTGGTCCCACCAGCAAATTGCTTCCTAACTCTTCCTGAAACGTCTGCTGCTTTCCACCTTTCTAACCCCTCCCTGCCATCCAGAATACAGGTTCTGTTTGGGGGTTTATTAGTGTTTTTTTTGTGTGTGTGGATGCTGTGACAAAGTGCCACAAACTGGGTGGCTAAAAACAACAGAAATTTATTGTCTCACATTTCTGGAGGCTGGAAGTCCAAGATCAGGGTGTCGGCCATGTTGATTCCTGCTGAGGGCTCTGAGTGAGAATCCCTTCCGCGCCTGTCTCCTAGCTTCTGGTGATGGCCAGTGATCCTTGGCGTTCCTCAGCTTGTGGTACATAATTCCAGTCCCTGCCTCTGTCTTCGCGTGGCCATCTTCCCTCTGTGTGCCTCTGTGTCTATGTCTCTCCTCTTTTATAAGGACACCACTCACATTGGATTAGGACCCACCCTGCTCCGATGACCTCACATTAACCTGATACCATCTTCAAAGGCCTTATTTCCAAACAAGGTAGCGTTCACAGGTACTGGAGGCTAGGACTTCAACATGTCTTTCACTTGGGACACAATTCAACCCGTGACAGGGGTCCTAATTTGAGTTAGACCCCCAATCCCTCTGGATCTCCCGCCAGCCCTGGTTTTATCTCTGACCTCTCCAAGAGCAATCAGTCAGTAATAAGTTACAGTCATTCTTCCTGATAGTCACTTAGATAAATTTAAGCTGAAAAGCAATCACGCCAATTCCCATGGAATAAGGGCTTTACGGTGGAGTCCGTGATGCACTTTTGGGTGAAATTCACTTTTAACCCAATACTAACCCAACACTGCCCATCACTCCTCTAACTTAATCATTCTTTCCTCTCTTTGCCGTGACGTTAGTCCCTCTTCCATCCTTATTTCTGTTTTAACTGGGCTCTCTTTCATTGTTTATGTTCAACTCACCTTGTCCATTTGAATTAATTGGATCGGTAGAGTTCACGGAATGGTCAATCTTTTTTCTTTCAATTGGTTTTTCTGCATTGTTGGTAGCTGCTGTCAAGTCCGCCTTCAACTCGTGGTGATCCCATGCAGAAAACCCATTACCGTCGGGTCGATTCCTACTCATGGCAGCCCTACAGGACAGAGTAGAACTGCCCCACAGAGTTTCCAAGGAGTGGCTGGTGGATTTGAACTATGCCGCCAGGGCTCCCTATGCACAACAGAACAGCATGAAATGTTGCCCGGTTATGTGCCATCCTCATGATGGGTTGAAGTTTGAACCAGTGTAGATCACCAGGCCTTTCTTCCTAGTCCGTCTTAGTCTGGAAGCCCCACTGACACCTTCTCGGCATCACAGCAACATGCCTGCCTCCACTGACAGACGGGAGATGGCTGCGCATAAGGTGTCTTTGCTGGGAATTGAACCTGGGTCCCCTGCATGGAAGGCGAGAATTCTACCACTAAGCCATCACTGCCCCCTGAAAGATCTATCTAACCAATAGCTTGTATTTTCTCTCATTCAATCTCCTCCATTTTTATTCTGCGCAAAGTAAGCCCACCCCTTCAAAAAACGCCGAAACCTACATTTTGTAACTTTGCGTGTAAGTTCCTCTCAAGGTGATAATACAGACAGAAGCCTCCTTCTTTTTCTTTTCTTTCCTTTTTTTCTGACAAAAGAGAACCCTAACCTCCCAAGCCTTTTGTTGTTTGGAAAACAGCCATAGAAGGGTTTGGTCACTTGTCCAAAGTTAATGTTGGTGAAGATTGCTGGGATGAAGAAAAGCAATAAAATAGAATTTCGTAGTGGAGATTTTTCCTTTTATATTTTACTTGTGACTTTTCCCAATGCCAAAATTTAATAATTCTGTGGTAAACATGCTCCCCTGGCTCTCGTGGCTGCAAGTGGCAGTATTCTGGGGCTGTTTACTTCTGATTGTGAGACTGAGAAAATCTCAAGGCTAAACATTCCAGAATGCTGGCTGTGTCCCCAGCAACAAAAAGCTCTTTGGCTTAGTATCTCTTTCTATTGCTTTGTGAGAATGAAATGAAGACACGTAATTAAGACTGCGGCATCGGGAAAAGAGCAGAAGGAGATGGTGCCTTCTGCAGGACTGTGATACTGACGACGAAGCAGATGAAATGTCCCCCACAACCCACGACTGAAGGTCAAGTTCGTCAGTCTTCTGCCTCTCCTGCCAACCTTGTGAGTCTCATATGAGGCTGATGTTTAATATATGTAAAAAAAGAAGTTGCCATCAAGTTGACTCTGACTCATGTCAAGCCTATGTGTGTCACAGGAGAGCTGTGCTTCATAGAGTTTTTTGAAAGTAAACTGGCAGGTCTTTCTTCTGAGGTGCCTCTGGGTGGACTCACACCTCCAACCTCTTGCTTAGCAGCCAAGTGCATTAACCTTGTGTACCCTCCAGGGGCTTCAAAGTTTGGTAATACACCTAGTTATCCAGTGAGGGGAAGTTTATGTCCTGGGGTCTCCTGATGAATTTGTTCATTCATTCATTCATTTATTCATTCAAAATCATTTACTGCATCTCTCTTTCATGCCCAGTACTGTAAACATGACACTAATGTAGTGTGAGATACTGAAATACGAGGTGAATAAGAAAGACCCTCTCTGGGCTTTATGGATGAAGAACCTATAAGGAACTTAGGGATGAATGCATCAGACAGATATGTAAATAATAAGTGCATCAAAATGCATCTTTATCTAAGTGTTGAACTAAAAGAACAGGGTTTCACCTGGGCTCTTTGCCCCCCATGGAACATTTGGCCATGTCTGGAGACATTGTTGATTGTCACAACTGGGGAAAGGCTGTTACTGGCATCTAGTGGGTAGAGGTCAGGGATGCTGCTAAATATTCTACCATGCACAGGACAGTCCCCACGATGCAGAATTATCCAGTCCAAAGTATCAGTAGTGCCGAGGTTGAGAAGCCCAGGTCTCGAGGGACAAAGTGAGGTGTGGTCAATTCTATCTTGTCTGCTTGGGGAGTTGGGTCCACACTGCCCCTTGTGTTCTGTTCCTGGTCCTATCACTGTGGGCTTTGCCCCTAAGCACGTGAGCTCACCTCTCTCCACTTAAGTTTCAGGCTGAAGTGTCTGACCTCTAAATAGGGCTTCAAACTTCTAAACATGGCCAGCGAAGTGAAAGTGGAACAAACTGAACGTTTAAGATTTGAGTGATCTGGAATGATGACTAGAAAAATTATGGGTTGAAGCCCTGGAATGGGAGACACATAAAAGATGTAGTGAGCCCTTTCAGGAGCCTGATGTGTGAGACTGGATTATTAGCAGGACTAGGGAGAGTGGCACACATTCAAAGCTTCATGGTCAGCCGCCATCTTTGAGCAGGGCACCGCTGTTTTCGGCTTTGCTCAAAATCCGATGGCCAAGAGATTTGGTTGCTATGCAACATGTACGCTGCCCTTGTTTTCTAAGAGGGAGATTAAGTTTCCAGCAGGGAAAGCTTAATTTTTCCACCTGTAAGCTTCACCCAAATTTTGAAAATTCAGACTTGTTCTGGTTTCACTTGCTTGGCCATGACCTAACTGGGAAGAACCAGTTGGAAGCTCTGCCTCTAAATCCTTCTGGCCTATGGATCTATGATTTTATGGGGCCAATATTTGTGCCTCCACAGAACCCTGACAGGAGAAGGCCTTGGGCAAGGCCCGTTTCCTCAGCTGTGGTTAAGGAGACAAACTGGTTTCCTGTGTGGCTCTTAAGTCTGAATTCAGGAGGAAGAGCCTGACCTCTGCCCTAGGGCCTTGCGGTAGGAGGCTACTATCTTCAGAGCCTAAATTTTCCAGTCAGCAAATAAGAGCCTCTGAAGATGTCCACCTCTCGTGTCAGGAGGAAAGCCAAACCAAACCCATTGCTGAGGAGTCGATTCCAACTCACAGTGACCTCATTTGTGTCAGAGTAGAATCATAGAGTTTTCTTGGCTGTAATCTTTATGGAAGCAGATCACCAGGCTTTTCTTTCACAGAGCCACCGGGTTGGTTTGAACTACCAACCTTCAGGTCAGCAGTCAGTCATGTGCAAATCGTTTGTAGCACCCAGGGACCTATGCGTCAGGAGGAAAGGATTGAGTCAGTGAAGTAAGATGGAAAATTACCCTCATGCACTACTTTTCTCCCTTTTGGGGGCCTGAGGCAATAAAGGGGTAGGGGAGTCACAGCTCAGACAACTTGGGTGTGAGCTGAGCTGGGGTAGGGGTGTCACCTCTTTACCTGTCTTTGAAACTGGCTCAGGCCAGACCTTTGTTGTCTGTCTGCCCAAGGAGAAGTTGGGCTGGAATTCTTGGTGGCATATTTTAGGTGCCGGGCCTGGGTGTGAGTCAGGTGTCCTCAGACTGTGGCTTCAAACACATTCCCAGACAGAAAGAGGCTTTCAGGCCAGAAGCTGGGAGAAGAGCAGCCGGGAGCAGAGGGGAAGCCAGGACACTGGAGGCAGGGGAGGCGCTCCAGGCCTGGACACAGGGGCCCTTCAGTGCACCCGCAGGGCCGGCATAACTGGAAAGACTGGAAAGGGAGCCAGCAGGTTGGCATGGGGCTGTCCGTGCCCTTAGCTTGTTGGACCCAGAACAGCAGTAAGGTCTGTACCTGGAGCAGCTTCATACCCCGGTGCCCACGTGGCCAGGCCAGTGCCATCTGATGCAGCCACTTCTGTGTGGAGTGAACACGGGAACCTCTTTCCTTTCTTTTTTAATAGAAGAACTGAAATCCAGAGACATTAAGTAACTTGCCAAAGTTACCTAATCTACTAGGCAAGAGGGAGCTTTCATAACATTGCGTCCTATCAAATGTGCTTCGTTCGACTTAACAACAATAAACATTCCTAAGTCAGCCACATATTTCCCATCCTGTGTGTATCCATTGTTTGTGTTTTGGGGTTGTTTTTCTTTTTTTTACTTTTGCTTTGTCTTGGTTTTTTGGTGTAATTCACATTCAGTAAAAAGTGCAAATCTTAAGTATATAGCTCAGTGATTTTACATATGCGTACATATATGTAACAGGCACCCAGATCAAAATATAAAGACATTTCCATCATTCCAGAAAGTTCCCTCATGCCCTGTTCATCAATGGCCACCCTCCCACAAAAAAAAAGTAATCACCATAGTTTAGTTTTGCCTATCCCTCAGCTTATCAACTACGTATTCTTTTGCTCAGTATAGTGTTTTTGAGGTTCATTCATGTTGAGTCAGTAATTTGTTCTTTTACATTGCTGGGTAGTATTCCATTGTATGGAGCCCTGACGGCGCAGTGGTTAAGAGCTTGACTGCTAACCAAAAGGTCAGCAGTTTGAATGCACCAGCTGCTCCCTGGAATCCCTGTGGGGCAGCTCTACTCTGTTCTATGGGTCACTGTGAGTCGGAGCCGACTCGTTGGCACATAACAACATTCCATTGTATGAATATACACATTTTGTTTCTCCATTCTCCTACTGAAGGATATTTAGGGTGCTTTCAGCTTTTTACTATTATGTTCATTTGCTCTGTAGATAAAGATTTCATGGGTATGATTTTTTTGTTGTTAGTTCGTCTCAAACACGCGCCTATTTTGATTCACCATTCAAGCAAACTCTGATAAAAGTCATCCTCCAAGGTCCTAGCATGAGTTCAAAAGAGGTACTAGATGACCTTGAAGGGTCTTTGAGCCATGAGACCCTCTAATTCACCCTCTTCTTTAAAAGCTGCTATCAAGCACCTACTTGTACACAGGGTTACAACAATGTTTTCTCCGAACAGCCATGTGGAGAGTGGTGGTTTCCCCATAAGCAGAGAGGTGACCCCTGCACTTACAAAGTCACCAACAAAGACTGAAGATTTTATTCAGGTACAAGTACACCCATTTCTCTTCACCACGGGACATCTGTTCCCAACAGAAAGATGCTCTTCTGTTCTACCTGCTAGAAGCAAGTTGGGAGAGGCCAGCAGAAATGGTGGGAAGTGAGTAAATACATCTACTTCAGCCAACTGTCTGTCCTCCATAGAAAATCACAGCAGTGTCTCCCTTAAGATATGTTGGAATGAGTAAGGCCCACAGTGGGACTAGTTACCAGGCCTTCAAGCAAGCATTTCTACCACAAAGCGTTTAAAAAAAGATGCTTAAATGAATTTCTACCACTCATTCTTACTCTTTTTTTAAAATATAACCTTAACTCTAATGGATCCATACTATGCCTCATGAGTCTAATTGCAGTGCTCAGTCTTACTCTATCATCAAGTTGGGCATCTATTTAACCAGAGAAAGCGTTGTTGGTTTTTTTTAAATACTCTTCCTGGACATGCAAAAAAAAGTTTAGGGACAATAATTTGGATGACACACATTGGAAAAAAAAAAAAAAACTTTGCCTTAAGATTTATTCAACAAATTCATTGTGCCAAAGGGCTGAACTCCCATTGCTCTGAACGGTACCATTCAGACTCCTAATGAACTCCCAATGGTATCATTGTGGTACCTAATATCCTACATGGGTACTGACTTGGTTCCCTAGAGTTACTGTGACAAAAATGCCACCAATGGGTAGCTTTAAAGAACAGAAATTTATTGTCTCATTGTTTTAGAAACTAGAAGCCCAAATCAGGGCCTCAGCTCTAGGGGATGGGCCCTCATTGTCGGTAGCACTGGGCATTCCTTGGCATTGCTCGGTTTGTAGGCAGTTCTTCATATGCTTTTCCCACTTGTATGTCTCTCTGTGTCTATTTTCCCTTTCTATAAAGCACCCCTTAGAAGAAATTAGGTTTAGGACCTACCCTACTCAGGTATGACCTCATTAACATAACAAGAGAAAAACCCTATTTCTGTAAGGGTCACATTCAAAGGTTCAGGGAATAAGACTTCAGTATATATTAACAACCTGCAATATGCAGATAATACAACCTTTCTTGCTGAAAGTGAAGAGGACTTGAAGCACTTACTGATGAAGATCAAAGACTCCAGCCTTCAGTATGGATTACACCTCAACATAAAAGAAAACAAAAATCCATACAACTGGACCAATAAGCAACATCATGATAAATGGAGAAAAGATTGAGGTTGTCAAGGATTTCATTTTACTTGGATACACATTCAACACCCATGGAAGCAGCAGTTAAGAAATCAAAAGATACATTGCATTGGGCAAATCTGCAGCAAGGACCTCTTTAAAGTGTTGAAAAGCAAAGATGTCACCTTGAAGACTAAGGTACACCTGACCCAAGCCATGGTATTTTCAATCCCATCATATGCATGTGAAAGCTGGACAATGAATAAGGAAGATCAAAGAAGAATTGATGCCTTTGAATTATGGTGTTGACGAAGAATTTTGAATACACCATGGACTGCCAGAAAAACAAACAAATCTGTCTTGGAAGTACAGCTGGATCCTCCTTAGAAGCAAGGATGGAAAGACTACGTCTCACATACTTTGGACATGTTATCAGGAGGGATCAGTCCCTGGAGAAGGACATCATGCTTGGTAAAGTAAAGGGTCAGTGAAAAGGAGGAAGACCTCAATGAGATGGACTGATACAGTGGCTGTGACAATGGGCTCAGGCATAGCAATGATTGTGAGGATGGCACAGGACCAGACAGTGTTTCGTTCTGTTGTGCAAGGGGTTGCTATGAGTCGGAACTAACTCGACAGAACCTAACATAACAACAGCACAAATTTGGGGGGGACACAATCTATCACAGGTACCAACCAAAGACCTACTGAAGTCCTCCCTCCTCACACTTAAGATGGGGCAGAATATCCCATGGGCAGGGCGCTGGGGGAACACCAATTTCATCCCATTCCCAGCCTGTCTTCTCCCCCCTCCTGGCTTGGCCTTGACCACTCCTTTTCTCTCCATCTCTCCTCTCCTCTTCTCCTGGTTAGTATCTTCTCTTTACAGATCTCTGCTCTTTTGTTCACAAGAAAAGGGAAGAGGATGACCAGCTCTAGATGATGCAACCAAATAGACTTTACTCAAACCACTCAGATTCTCCTATGCCCCCTTTAGGCACTATTTCTCCCTCAAATTACCCAGCATACACCCCATGAAGCCCTTATCTGAACCAGCTGACCACGTGCGCCTGTTTTCCCCAGCTGCTCGTAATCAAGACACGAACCTCCCACATCCCACCCACTTTGCTTTTCAAGGTGGGGAGCAGAGCTGTTTCCTGTGATGCCAAAGAGTGGGTTGAGGTCCCCAAGTCCATGTCTCTCTCCTCCTCACAACAGGCACAGCTGGTGCTGGTCTGGTACTTGGCTCCTCACTCCTTTCCCTAAGCACTCCTTTCCCTTCCTTAAAATGACAACACTGTAGATAATCCGCCCTTGACATCCTGACAGCCTCTTCCCACCCAGTGAGCCTATCCCAGGCCCTGGCCGGCAGCAGCTCAGTTGATGCCATTCAAAACCCAGAGTGAGTATTTTTCTAGCCCCACCCTCCATCTACCTCTTGTTCTTTCAAGAACAAATTCTTTCCCCAGCGTTTCTAAATTAAGAGGAAAAGAAAAAGGCAGGCGGTGGGGTTTCTTCCTCCTCAATAGTTAATGAAAACAACCAAATTGTCAGTTATTGACCCAAAATCCAATTCAGGAGCGAACTAGTACTGCACTGGATTTTCTTTTTAAGGGCAAACCTAAAAGAGCTTCTGAAGAATTTTGTAAAAATTCACCAGAAGTGTCCAGGAGGTGAAATTGCTAAACTGTGGTTATTGGCATTAAGGATTGAAATGGCAGGAAATTCCCGGCATAACTAGCCTCTCCTCCTGAAGCCTGCTGGGACGGGAAGCCTCTGGCTCCTCCCTGGCTGTCCTCCTGGGTCCCCAGCCCAGACACGCCCTGGCTCTGAGCTCAGCCGACCAGCCATTTACTGTAAGTTACAGCTTCACATCTGTCCATGTGTCAACTCCATTCTAGCTGCACATTCAGAGGAGAAGATGGGATTAAACTGGCAGGGGTACCAACCACTTACTCCATAAAGGCTCCGCGACGTCTTCTCCTTCCATGGAATCCAGCCAAAGAGGGGCTAATATGCCCACCCAGAGAGATTTCCGTTTGGAGAAATTCCTTCCGGAATACCCACCACTACCCCCCCACCTCTGCAAACCCTGTTCCATCTCCCCCTGCCACATAAAAACCAAACCAGTTGTCACGGAGCCAATTCCTACTCATGGCGACCCTGTGTGTGTGAGAGTAGAACTGCTCCACAGGGTTTTCGGTGGCTGATTTTTCTAAAGTAGATCACCGGGCCTTCCGTCTGAGGCACCTCTGGGCGGACTTCGACCACTAACCTGTTGGTTAGCAGCTGAGCACATTAAGTGTTTGCACCACCCAGGGACTCCAGCCCAATAGACAGATCCCCCTAACCCTGAATTTCAGGGGAAAGGGGTAAATAGTGCTGTAGATTTTATAACTGTTCGCCAAATACTCCTGTGGAATAATTGATAAAGGGGTCTGTGTGAGTCGGAACTCAACAACAACATGGAATAATTATACATTGCTTTCCTGCTGAACTCAAGAGTTGCCCCGGGACTTCGTTTAGCCAACGAAATGTGGGAGGAACTGAAACGTGGAACCTGTGCTGTCACATCTGATCAGCAATGCCAAGAGCCAGCGCTCGGTTTGTCATGACCTTCTCTCTGTGATGATGACCAGTAACGTTTCATATAGAAGCAGTTAGACAAGCCTGGTTCAGCGGTAGAATTCTCACCTTCCATGTGGGAGACCCAGGTTCAATTCTGGGCCAGTGCACCTCACGGGCAGCCACTACCCATCTGTCCACGGAGGCTTGTGTGTTGCTGTGATGCTGAACAGGTTTCAACGGAGCTGCCAGACTAAGGCAGACTAGGAAGACAGGCCTGGTGATCTACTTCTGCAAATCAGCTAATCAGAACCCCATGGATCACAATGGCCTGATCCACAACCGATCATGCAGAAAGAACAGGACCAGCCAGCATTTTGTTCAACTGTGCATGGGATCACCATCACAATGGCAGTGAACAATAACAAACAATAATCAAATAAATAAAAACGCTAGAAGCAAAGGGAGTATCTGGTTATTTTTAATCTGAGACATAGAAGATCCCAGGCTAGACAAGTCAACCCAAAATCCCATCTCTTCATCTCTCTGGCTTCCCCCAGACCAGGTACCTGCATTTGGAACGGAAGTTACACAGTCTCCGAGTCCACACAAAGCCATGTGGCCGAGCTGATTGCATTTCAGATATTTTAGTGACGTGTAAACACAGTTTCAGAGGCCTCACCAAAGCCATCTGGTTTTGACAGCATTTCTACCGGAAGAGAGCCCTGGCCAGTTTTATTAAATTGGCCCGTGATGAGGGGCTGACCGCTATTCTCCGGAATGACCGCGCTGGCTAGCAGGGCTGGCAGTGGCAACGGGGTGTCCAGGCCTCACGTAGACACAGGAACTGAATTATTGGACCCTGCTTTTACCGCGCAGAGGACGCCCTGTCCAGAGAGGACCCTCTGTGGCAGGGGACATCCTGGCCAGACTGGCCCCAGCGCACACGTCCCACCAAGTCACTTATGCTGGCAACCCTGGAGGGCTGGGTGACTTTTCTACCATGAGGCTGGCACTTCGTAATTACAGCTGTGTTTCTGCTGTCATTCCAGATTACCTCACTGACGGCCTTAAAATAGACACCAGCCTAAAGGTGTTGGCTGTGCAGACAGAGTGGGAGGCTCCTAGAGACGGGGAACCAGGTGCGGAGCCAGGAGGTAGGGCTTGAGACTACACGCAAAGGTCCCAAATGTCACAAGGCGATGGGGTGATGACTCATTCTTCCGTCTTCTTGACGGACTTAGATCAGTGCCGTAACAGTATCTGCTTCCAGACTAGAAACACGGGCGTTAACTTGGAGTTCTGTCTCCATCACACCCTCACTCCCTCATTCATCCATTCAATATGTAACTTAACTATGGGACCAGCTACCCCTCTACCCTCCAGGTCACAATCCCCCTTGGCCACTGGCTCTGGGCCTGGGACGCTGACCTCTGTGGACCACGTCACCAAGCTCCCATGCCCTCTGGCTGCCAGGCAGTTGGGCTAACGGGAGGCAGAGAGTAAGAGAGGAGAGAGGTCAGGGCATTCATTCCTCTGCACCCTCCCTGTTGGGTCACAGTTGGTATTAGTCATGTCCTTCTACCTGGGCCTTGAAGTCCCTGGGTGGTCCAAAGAGTTAACAGCTAGAGGTGCCTCAGAAGAAAGGCCTGGCAGTCTACTCCTGAAAGATCAGCCATTGAAAACCCTGTGGAATCCAGATTTTCTGGAGCCATGGAGGCTCGGTGAACCCCCAAAACTATTACCCTGAGATTATCTTTAAACCGTAAACCAAAATATCCCCTGAAGTCTTCTTAAAACCAAACAATACTTTAGCTTAACTAGTAAACAGTGTCTGCCTTGAGCACTGTGCTGTTTTAAGAACTATCTATGTGGGCTCAAATTGACAACAGCAACTCGAAAGTTTAGATGGGAAGGCTAGGTGCAGCGAGTTTATGTTAACGGTGGAGGAACAGTTCAGAAAGGGAGGGTGAGGATAGTTGCACAACTTGAAGAATGTGGTCAGTGCTGCTGAATTGTACATGATGTAGAAACTGTTGAATTGCTGTACGTTTTGCTGTGTATATTTTCAACAACAACAAAAAAATGAATTAAGTTATTAAAAAGAAAACACTGTGGAGCACAGTTCTACTCTGGCACATATGGGGTCACCAGGAGCCAGAGTTGACTCGACGGCCTCTGCTGGCGGTGCTATTAAACCATCAGTAGCTTGGAATTGGAGCCCTGGTGGTGCAGTGGTTAAGAGCTTGGCTACTAACCAAAAGGTCAGCAGTTTGAATCCACCAGCTGCTCCTTAGAAACTCTATGGGGCTATTCTACTGTGTCCTATAGGGTTGCTATGAGTCTGAATCAACTGGACAGCAACGGTTTTTTGTTTGTTTTTTAAGGCAAGCTAGGGGAGTCGTCTGACATGCTGGCTATGGCATCACATAACATAGACCTGGGTTAAAATCCCAGCTCCGTCACTTCCTACTGGGTGATCTTGATCAAATTACTTAACCCTCCTGAGCCTATTTCTTCATGTATATGCTAATAATAGCAACTAGGTACTGAATGCTTAATCTATGCTAAGTATTGTTCTCAGCACTATGTACATATTCTTCACAACAGCCTTATGAAGAAGAAACTATTATTATGCCCATTTTATAGATGAGGAAGACTGAGGCACGAAGTGATTAAGAAACTCAGCCAAGACCACACAGCTAGGAGGTGGTAGAGTTAGGATTCAAAGACCAGCAGTCTGACACCAGAACCTGCCCTCATCTTCTAGCCCCGCACTGTCCAAGGCACAGCCACAGGCCACCTGTAGCTATTAAGCACTTGAAATATGGTTAGTCTGAATTGAGGTGTGCTATAGGCATAAAATACACAGTGGATTTCAAAGACTTAGTATTTTTTTAAAAAAGAATATAAAATATCTTGCTAATAATTGTGATATTGATTACAAGTAGAAATGACCCAATTTGGGGTATGTCGGTTTCAATGAAAGAAGTTATTACAATCCATCTCGCCTATTTCTTTCTCCTTTTTTTAATCTGGCTACTAGAAATTTTTAAATTACCTTTGTGGTTTGCCTTGCATTCGTTTTGGAGAGTGCTGATCTGCACTGGCCTCATAGCTTAGTGTGAGCGTTCAATCAATTCGTGCAAAGAGGTGCTGGGGACAAATTTAGCACCCAACAGCTATTATTAGGAGTCCCTGAATGGCATACACGTTTGGCTGCTAATCGGAAGTTTGGCAGTTCGAACCCACTCAGAGGTGCCTTGGAAGAAAGGCACTTCTGAAAACTCGGCCATTGAAAACCCGGTGTGACGTAGTTTACTCTGACGCACACGGGGTCTCCATGAGTCAGGATCAGTTCGATGGCAACTGGTAGCTATTATCAGTATTAGTGAGATCAGTGGCTTTCAAAGTTTATAGTTATGGAGTGTTTTTTTTTTTTTTTCAAACAATTCTTATAACAAATAGAAGAGGAGCTCTGACTGAAACAGAGGAGACCCTTGGGATCTCATCTCCAGCGACCCGTTCACTCTGGCATTCCCTCCACAGATTGGAAACACACAACATTAGATATTCTTTAAATGTCCTCCATCCTCTAGTATTGTTTGTTGTTGTTAGTTGCCATTGCCTCTGCTCCGCCTCATGGCGGCCTTGTGTATAACAGAACGAAACCTTGCCTGGTCCCGCACCAGCTTCGTGATCATTGGTGTGTCTGAGTCCTTGTAGCTACCGTGTCTGTCAGTCCATCTTATGGAAGACTTCCCTCACTTTCACCGGCCCTTTAGTGTTCCTCATAGCGATCCTATAGGACAGAGTAGAACTGCCCCATAGGATTTGCAAGGGACAGCTGGTAGACTTGAACTGCTGAGTTCTTGACCTCTGCACCACCAGGGCTCTACCTTTAGGATTACATGTCTGTAACTGCAGAGTAGGTGAGGAAGTGGTGTTGGATAAAATCAAGATGTCTATACCAGTGTTTTTAAAATGGTCGTGGAAAACCCTGTACTTGGGAGACTCATCGTTGTTTGGCTACAGGTCCAAGCACAGGCCAGAAAGGGGATGCACCATGAATGTCACCTACAGCCCTCAATCATTACCCACACACATGCACACCCACAGCACCTAAGCACCACGTCACCCCGTCACTTCTGCCCCCTGACAGACTGCCTGTCCTGAATCTGGAAGGTTCTTGGAGCTGGCTGTGGGCACCAACATTCCAGGGTCAACAGTGACGCTCAGCCTGGGTCCTACAATGCTTTTGCTGGCCTGAAGGCAACTCTGGGCTCAATGGGTGTCAGAGTCCACCAGGCAAGCCTCCCCACACCCCTCCAGCCACACCCAGGCCTGGGTGCGGTCCTTGTGGACAGCTGAGAGAGTAGCCAGCTCTTCCCGGGCTCTCTCTCCAGCGAGTTCCGAGAGTCTGTTTGCTAAAGAAAAATTCCAGTGGGGGCATCCAACACATGGAACTGAAGCACAGAAATTCTGTCTCTCCACCCCACTGCCAAGGAGATCACATGCCCCGTGAGTCACTCCAGATGTGCTCAAAACAGAGGCTGTCTGTGAAACCCAGTCCCAACCCCGCGGAGAGTTGGGTTCAGAGAGGTGCCGGATCCGGTCCCACCCAGGGGGCAGCCCCAGCCTCCACCCTTCTGAGGAGGGGGAGGCCCTTCATTAAAGGGAAGGGGTGGTGGGGACGGTCCTCTCTCGGAGAAACTGGACAGGCATACCTGTGCTACTCTGGTCCCACTGGGTTTGAGGGCTGGTATCTGCTCTCCCGGGAGGAGAAGATGTCTTGGAAGACGGTGTTGCTTCTGCTGGTGTATTACAACGCTCAGGCGACCGTGCCCTACAGGTGGAACCGAGGTGCGTTGGTCTTTATGTACTTGTTTGCTTGATGCTTATTATTTATTCTTGAATAAAACTGGGGATGGGGGGAGTAAGAGGGGAAAGGAAGTTAGAAGCCCTGTGCCCACTTTTATCTCATCTCTGCCAACTGCTTCCTGCTTTTTGGTGTCTTCCCCCTGGGAATCAGCAATCAGAACGGTCCTCAAAAAAGTGAAAGCAGCTGAAAGGCCTCAGTCAAGGTCAAGAACCAGAGGGCATCGCTTTCTGGCGGGCCAGAGCAAACCCATCTTGGCTCCATAAAATGTGGACAGCTTCCCTGCATCTCCCAGGGCTGCTGCAGCTGGCTGGCCATCTGCAGAGCAGGTGCTGAAAGGAGGCAGCTGGGAGCTGGGGTGCAGAAGGCCTACTACCTGGGATCCAGCACAGGAGATGCTGGGTCTGGGTCACCCAGATGGGGTCTCGGGGCTGCCTCCTGCCAGGAGTGGGACCATCTCTCCAGCGAGGTGGAGCTGTCCCCGGGCAGACAAAGCAACGGGACCCTCGACATCAGGTGTGCCTGCCTGCTTGCCTGCCTGGCCCTGGCAAGGCTTTTTCTTCAATGGCTGGTCTCCTTCCCCTAGGATAGTGGTGCTCAGAGCTGCAGTGGCATCTTTGTTCTGTGCCCTGTGGCTGCCTCCACTTAGCAGGCTCTGGCACTTGAGGTAACCCACTTAGGGTTTGTCACTGTTAGGAAATGAGGGGCAATCATGATGACCACTCCGCACCCCTCTGAACGCTAATCTTCCTGCCTCCTGAGGTCGTTGGAGACCTGTCCCCCGGAAAGGCTGGAGGGAGGAAGAGAGGGCTGCTTGGAGTGAGAGCTGGAGGTGTTTGTAGATATCTGAGACAGGAGGAAGTGGGCCCATTTGGAGGAGGGAGAGAGAAAGGAGGGAGCCACCGGCTTGGGGACAGAGCAGCACAGAAGGGTCTGAAGGGGAAAAGCAAGAGCCTTTTTTGTCTTTATTTTGGTTTTTACTCCCTCACGTGAAGCCTGAGATAAGGAACCTGCCAATCCTCTGAGCTGAGCTGTGAAATGGTTGCTGCCTAGAGGCAAATAGTTAATGTAGCGTGTCCATGTGGCCAGAGGTTAAGCGCTCAGCTGTTAACCAAAAGGTCAGCGGTTTGAACCAACCAGTCGCCCCACAGGAAGAAGACGTGGCAGTCTGCTTCTGTAACAATTTACAGCCATGGAAACCCTACGGGGCAGTTCTACCCTGTCCTGTAGGGTTGCTATAAGTCCGAATTGCCTCAACAGCAGAGGGTTTGAGTTTTTTGTTTTGTTTTGTCCTTCTTTGTGGGAAGCCATATTACACACACACCCCCCCTCACTGCCTACAATATGCGCACACTTTGTTGCAGACCTTGAAAGCAGACAGCAAACGGGACTTGGAGTTGTGCTCTGCCACTCACCCCGTGTGCCACTGGGGCTCTGCTCATTTGCTAGGGAAGGAGGGGCGATGCTACCCATTCTTCCTGACGCGCAGGATT
Source organism: Elephas maximus indicus (assembly GCF_024166365.1). Classification (NCBI taxonomy): domain Eukaryota; kingdom Metazoa; phylum Chordata; class Mammalia; order Proboscidea; family Elephantidae; genus Elephas; species Elephas maximus. Next base: position 14,121,986 of record NC_064826.1, read on the forward strand.
TTAGAACGCCGAATGAGAAGCTCTGGCTTGTAACAACCCAAAAAAACCAAACCCACTGCCATCAAGTCGATTCCAACTCATAGTGACCCCATAGCGTTTCCAAGGCTGTAAATCTCTATGAAAGCAGATTGCCACATCTTTCTCCCTTGGAGCCACTGGTGGTTTAGAACCACCAGCCTTTCAGTTAGTAGTCAAGTGCTTTAACCACTGCGCCACCAGGGGTCTTTCTTGGTTTGTAATACATCTTGTAAACTCAGAAGCTATGTCATAAGCTACGCTGCAAGGGTCTCAGGCAATTTAAGTTCTACCTCTCATTGGCTGTGTGATAGCTGGCAAATCTCTTAACCTCTCTGAGCTTTAGTTCACTAACAGGAAATAGTAACAATAACCAGACTTAACTTCACTGGGTTGTTGCGAGGGTCAAATGCAAAAAATACAAATAAAAATGCTTTGTAAAGGATGAAGTACTATATAAATACAGATGGCACAAATGGCTAAGTGCTTGACTACTAACCAAAAGACTGATGGTTCGAACCCACCCAGGGGTGCCTTGGAAGAAAGACCTGGTGATTACTTCCAAAAGGCCACAGCCATGAAAACCCTATAGAGTGCAGTTCTACTCTGAAACACATGGGGTCGCCATGAGTCAGAGTCAATTAGACAGTAACTGGTTGGTTGGTATTACCGGTTACCAGTTGCCGTGGTGTTGATTCTAATTCATGGCGACCCCACGGGTGTCAGAGTGGAACTTCGCTCCATAGGGTTTTCAATGGTTGATTTTTCAGTAGTAGATCACTAGGCCTTTCTTCCAAGGTGCCTTGGATAGCAGTCAAGTGTGTTAACCGTTTACCACCCAGGGACTACATGTTAGCTATTACCTACCATTAGAAAAAGAAGAAGAAGAAAATTTTTCATGAAAGAAAGTCTGAGATTCGCGACAGAGTTCTACAGCAGCATCCTGGGACAAGCTGCTCTGGCCCACCCCCGCGTCACTGGGGAAGGTCAGCCCCCAGGATGGTCACAGCTTGCACTGAGACCTGGAAGAGCCATGACAGGGCAGATGATGTTGGTGCCAGGCAGAGGTTCAATCAGGGCTTGGGGTCAACAAACCACACGGGTCCCTCCAACCGTTGTCAAAAGTCTTCCACGCGGTTGCTTTTTCTTCATTTATCACATTTTTTTCTAATTATAAAAGGAATACAGAATTCTTGCCATTTGTTTGTTAATGACGGAATAGGAGTCACAGTCAAATCAATAACTGTTTTTCCAAATTTATTGTTCCTTTCACCTTCATTCTTATCTCAGCCCCAACACCCCAACCTACTCCACCCTTCCTCAGAGGCAAGAATTCCCTGTGGAGGCCTTCTGAGGGCGGCCTTTCTCCAAGATCCTCCTCCTCCGCCCCCTCCCCATCCACCCTCACCACCACCCCACCCCCTGCCACCTCCACCCACCCCCATCCTTTCGCAGATAGAGACGTAGCAATAACCCCAAAGGGAATACACCTGCCCTCAGGACAACCTTTCTCTACCGTCCTCACAGCCAGCCCCTAAGAAGCACTCTCTAGGATTCCACCCTGGGAGGTAGCTTTCCACGCCAGGAGAGCCTGGCCAGCCCCACAGCTTGATTAAGACCAAATGACTCACCTGTGGTTAGCACGGCCAGCCCAGGACAGCCAGGTGGTCACACACACACACTCACACTCACACTCAGAGAAGACACATACGCACACACAGAGACACACACTCAGAGATACACTCACACAAAGAAGACACATATACACACACAAATATACACACACACAGAGAAGACACGTACATACACTCACACACAGATACACACGCTCGCACACAGAGAAGACATATATACACATACTCACACACAGACACACACTCACATACAGAGACACACTCACACACAGAGACACACAGACACCACAAAGACACAGACACACAGACACACACACACAGATACACACTAACACAGAGACACACAATCACACAGACACACAGTCATACACAGACACTCTCACACAGGGACACATATACACAGACACACACACTCACATAGAGACACATTCAAACACTGTCACACAGTCACACACACACAGCCCAAGCCTGGCACTCCCAGGTCCTGGAGAACACCACTTGGGAACAGAGGGAGAAGGGTAACTAGGAAGACTTACAAAAAAAGAAATATGTCTATTAATATAAATTAATATCAATACCTATGTTTATTAAATGCATATGAATGGTTCCTTTTTAAAGCAGCTCAGGAAAGGGAAGGACAGCCCCAGCCATTGGGCAGAGTGTGTGTGATTTTCAGACGTCCATTCCAGTGCTGTGTGCACCTTCAGTCAGGAAAGTCCCCGAGGGAATGGCACAGTCGGGGTCCATAAGGACTAAGTAGCTAACTAGCTCACCGGTCATTACTGGGAGCAGGGTCCCTCATTCAGCCGCGGTACCTGCTCAAGGCAGGGCACATCTGACCAAGGCCCAGTGTCACCCAGCTAGAAGGGTCGAGCCAGCCTTGACCCCAGGCCCTCTGACCTCAGAGCCAGGGTCTCACTGATCATCCGTCCCCTCTTCACCCCTTTTCATCCTCTCCAGGGTGCTTCCCAACTCCCAGCCCCCCAAGATCCCTCATTGTGTGGTAGGCATCAGGCCAAGGGAAGCTGACGGGCAGCAGACCTTCCAGAAGCTTCCCATGGCTCTGCATGCCCCCAGAGGACCCATGCGCAGCCAAGAGCCCAGCTGGCTCAGAATAACACTGTCTGTCCAGGAGCTGGCCCAGGAGCAGACCTGTCAGTGACATCAACAGGACCTGGCGAAGGACCTTTTATAAACAAGAGCTTTTCCTTTCCATACTTGCTCTCATTTCCATAGAGTTGTTTCAACTGATTTATTAAAACTATGGCTGTAAGGCTTGACATGGTCTGCCGCTCGACACCTTCCCTGCAAGGCTGCCTGGTACACACGCTCCACACTGCTCAGTGGAAACCACGGTCAGTCGTACAACTGTCCTGTCCTATTAAAAGTATTGGGGGATTTTTACCCCAGAATATAAAAAATTGAAGAGAAGTTCATGCTGCAAGCTAAGGCAGGCTCCTGCATCTGGGGAGTGTTCCGCTGTCTAGGCAAGAAAGCTTGGAAGGACTCCGGCTTTGGAAAGATAGGCTGCCGCCTGTACAGAGATAAACTCGAAGTAGCGTCTCCCAGGCTAGAACTTGGCCTCTCAGAGATAAGGGAGGGTGGAAGCCAGAGTCAACATCTGCCTTCTGATAATTAGCCAGGAACAGGAACTGCAAATAAGTTCTAGTATCACCCTGTTAGAATGAGGATTTAGTCAAGCACTGCTGGAAAAGGGTGGTGTTTAGGGACAAGCGATGTTGTTATTAGCTGTTAGAGTCAACCCCGACCCGTGACAACCCCATGCACAATGGGGTCAGACTGTGATGATCCACGGGGTTCTCACTGGCTGGTTTCTGGACATTGATTGCCAGGCCTTTCTTCCTAGTCTTTCTTAGTCCAGAAGCTCCACTGAAACCTGTTCAGCATCATAACAACAAACAAGCCTCCACTGGCAGATGGATGGTGGCTGTGTATGAGGTGGATTGGCTGGGAATTGAACCCGGATTTTTTTTTTATCTTGTATGGAAGGGGGGAATTCTGCCACTGAACTACCATTGCCACCATCTGATATCAACTTTAAAAAAACCAGTTGCCGTTGAGTCAGTTTCAATTCGTGGTGACCCTATGTGTGCAGAGTAGAACTGCTCCATAGGGTTTTCAAGGCTGTGAACTTTGGCAGCAGATTGCCAGGCCTTTCTTCCAAGGCACCTCTGGGTCAGTTCAAACTACTAGCCTTTCAATTAGCAGCCAACCATCTGTTTGGACATTGACTACACATTGTTTCTCTCCCACCCACCCCCTCCAGCATCTCCATGGGCGTGAGTTAATCCTCTCTAGGCCTCCTCTCTTCATGGGGAGCCAGACGGGGTGGCTGTTGAGCCGCTGAGATGTCTGACCCTAGAGCCGCTGCATGTCAGCAGCTGAAGGGGGGATAAAAGCCTCCCTGCCTGGGGCACACATCAAAGCAGTTAGGGACACATGAGGGGTGGGACTCCAGAAGCAGTGAAATGGTAGGGGGTGGGAAGAAGAGGGCTCTATCCCTAAAATTCCTGTGCTCTCCACACAGCCTTTCTAAGGTTATGATGGCCCCCTAGTCTAGAGGCTGAAGCTATTGTCTAACAATCTTCACTAAACTGTTATTATTTGAAACGGTATGAGAACAGGGGCTACTGGAAATGAAAATGTTTCCATTATTAAGCTCAGCTTTTTTTTGAATCAGAGAGTTTTTCTTCTCAGCTCTTTGAGAGCTAGGGGTCCACCTGCAGTGTACATGTTAAAAGGAAACAATTGAGTGGGCCCAGGTCTAGGGCTCTGATACCCACATCTAGCCGTGGGGGACTTCTGGGAGGCAGCCTTCCAGGGCTATGAATGCTGGGAACAGAAAGGCTCCTGCCCATGACAATCCCCCCAACCCCTTTACCCTGGGGTGTTGTTATGGGTTGAGTTGTGCCCCAAAGAAAAATATGTTGAAGTCCTAACCCCTGGTACCCGTGAATGTGAACTTGTCTGGCAAGAGGGTCTTTGAAAATGCCATCAGTTAGGTTAACATGAGGTCGTACTGGAGTAGATGGTGCCTGAACCTATCTGAGTGATGTCCTTATAAGAAAAGGGGGCAGGACACAGAGACCCAGAGGAAAGACGGCCAGGTGAAGACGGAGGCAGAGATTGGAGTGATGCTGTTACAAGTCAAGGAACGTCAAGGATTGCCGGCAACCACTGGAAGCTAGGAAGAGGCAAAGAAGGATCTTCCCCTAGAGGCTTTGGAGAAAGCGTGGCCCTGCCAACAACTTGAGTTCAAACTTCCGGCCTTCAAAACTGAAAGACAATCAATTTCTGTTGTTTTAAGCCACCCAGTTGGTGGTACTTTGTGATAATGGCCCTAGGAAACAAAGACAGGTGTAAACTTGAAAGGGAACAGCATCTTTGATTTCTTGTAAGAGGGAAGTTCTGGAAGAAGAATCAAAGTCCCTCTGAGGCCCTATCCTGCGAGGAGGGCTTCATCCACCCAGACCGCAGCGGGAAGTAAGGGAAGAGTGGACAGAAAGCAACAGCTCACATCTCGGCCTAGGGCTTTGGGAAGTAAGGGAAGAGTGGACAGAAAGCAACAGCTCACATCTCGGCCTGGGGGTTTGGTCCTGGTTCATCTTCCACTAAAGAGAAGGCAGAGGCAAAGGGCACACTCTTTGTGCCTCTGCTCGTTACCACAAGAACATAATGCCCTTGGTCTCTTCAGATGGCCCTGGAAGACCCCATACGATGGGAGTGAGCACTGAACAGTGTCATGGAGAAGGCACAATGCACTCAGCTGTGGAGCAGGATAACCCAATAGTTACCAGCCCTGGCTGCCCATTGTAACCCCTCAAAAGCTTTAAAAAGCACCAATGCTGGCATCTATACAAAACCAACAGCCAACGTCATTCTCAACAGAGAGAGGCTGAAAACATTTCCCCTGAGAACAGGAACAAGACAAGGATGCCCTTTATCACCACTCCTATTTAACACTGTGCTGGAAGTCCCAGCCAGACCAATAAGGCAAGAAAAAGAAATAAAGGGCATCCAAATTGGTAAGGAAGAAGTAAAATTTTCCCTATTTGTGGATTATATGATACTATACATTAAGCACTGGGGGGATACATAAAGAATCCTGAAGACTACACAAGAAAACTACTAAAGCTAATAGAAAGATTCAGCCAAGTAGCAGAATACAAGATAAACACACAAAAAACCAGTTGGATTCCTATACACCAATAAAGAGAACTACGAAAAGGAAATCAAGAAAGCAATACCATTTATAATAGCCCCTGACATGGATCGAATAATGTCCCCCCCAAAATGTGTGTATCAGTTGGCTGGGCCATGATTTCCAGTATTGTATGGTTGTCCTCATTTTGTGATTGTAATTTTATGTTAAAGAGAATTGGGATGAGATTGTAACACCCTTACTAAGGTTACATCCCTGATCTAATGTAAAGGGGCTTTCCCTGGGGTATGGCCTGCCCCACCTTTTATCTTACAGAGATGAAAGGGAAGTAAAGAGAGAGTTGGGGACGTCATATAACCAAGAAAGCAGCACCAGGAGCAGAGTGTGTCCTTTGGACTTGGGGTCCCTGTGCTGGAGTTGCTCCTCGACCAGGGGAAGATTGATGACAAGGACCTTCCTCCAGAGGCAACAGAGAGAGAAAGCCCTCCCCTGGAGCCAACAGCCTGAATTTGGACTTGTAACCTACTAGACTGTGAAAGAATAAATTTCTCTTTGTTAAAAGCCATCCACTTGTGCTATTTCTGTTACAACAGCACTAGACAACTAAGACAGCCCCTAAAAAAATAAAATACTTAGGAATAAATCTAACCAGAGACATAAAAGACCTATATAAAGAAAACTACAAAACACTACTGCAAGAGGCCAAAAGAGACCTGCGTAAATGAAAAACATACCATGCTCATGGATAGGTAGACTTAACATTGTGAAAATGTCAATTCTATCCAAAGCAATCTACAAATACAATGAATCTTGATCCAAATACCAACAGCATCCTTTAATGAGATGGAAAAACTAAGTAACTTTATATGGAAAGGAAAGAGGCTTCGGATAAGTAAAGCAATATTGAAGAAGAATAAAGTAGGAGGCCTCACACTACCTGACCTCAGAACCTACTATACAGCTATGGTAGTCAAAACAGCCTGGTACTGGTACAAAGACAGACACATTGACCAATGGAACAGAATCAAGAACCTATATGTAAATCCAACCACCTACAGATCTTCGACAAAAGCCTGAAGTCACCTGATCTTCAACAAAAGCCCAAAGTCCATTAAATGGGGAAAAGACAGTCTTTTTAACAAATGGTGCTGACTAAACTGGATGTCCACCTGTTAAAAAATGAAACAGGGCCCATGTCTCACACCATACACAAAAACTAACTCAAAATGGATCAAAGACCTAAATATAAAACCAAAAACTATAAAGATCATAGAAGAAAAAATAAGCCCTCATACACAGCATAAATAAGATACAAACCATAACTAACAATATACAAACAGCAGAAGATAAGCTAGATAGCTGGGATCTTCTAAAAATTAAACACTTATGTTCATCAAAAGACTTCACTAAGAGGGCAAAAAGTGAACCTATAGGTTGGGAAAAAAAATTTGGCTTTAACATATCCAACAAAAGTCTAATCTCTAAAATCTATAGGAAAATTCAACATCTCTACAACAAAAAGGTAAATAATCCTATTAAAAAATGGGCAAAGGATATGAACAGACGCTTTACCAAAGAAGGCATTCAGGTGGCTAACAGACACATGAGGAAATGTTTTCGATCACTAGCCGTTAGAGAAATGCAAATCAAAACTACAAAGAGATACCATCTCACCCTGACATTACCGGTACGAATCAAAAAAACAGGAAATAACAAATGTTGGACAGGCTGTAGGAAGATTGGAATTCTTATGCACTGCTGGTGGGAATGCAAAATGGTACGACCATTTTGGAAAACAATATGGCATTTCCTTAGAAAGCTAGAAATAGAAATACCATATGATCCAGCAATCCCACGCCTAAGAATATATCCTAGAAAAATAAGAGCTGTCACATGAATAGACATGTGCACACCCATGTTCATTGCAACATTATTCAAAATAGTAAAAAATGGAAACAACCTAAGCGCCAATCAACAGATGAATGTAAAAACAAACTGTGGTGTATACACACAATGGAATACTACACAAGGGTAAAGAACAATGATGAATTTGTAAAACATTCACAACATGGATGAATGTGGAGGGCATTATGCTGAGTGAAATAAGGCAATCACAAAAGGACAAATAGTGTATGAGAACCCTATTACAAAAGCTCATGAAAAGATTTCACACAGAAAGAAACAATCTTTGATGATTACTAAGGAGGGGAGTTCCATGAAATGGAATGCATAAACATCGATATCCTAGGCATTAGTGAGCTGAAATGGACTGGTATTGGCCATTTTGAATCAGACAATCATATAGTCTACTATGCTCGGAATGACAACTCAAAGAGGAATGGTGTTTCACTCATCGTCAAAAAGAACATTTCAAGATCTATCCTGAAGTACAGTGCTGTCAGTGATAGGTTAATATCCACACGCCTACAAGGAAAACCAGTTAATACGACTATTATTCAAATTTACCCACCAACCACTAGGGCCAAAGATGAAGAGATAGAAGATTTTTATCAGCTGCTGCAGTCTGAAATTGATCGAACATGCAATCAAGATGCATTGACAATTACTGGTGATTGCAATGCGAAAGTTGGAAACAAAGAAGAAGGATCAGTAGTTGGAAAATATGGCCTTGGTGATAGAAACAATGCCAGAGATTGAATGATAGAATTTTGCAAGACCAATGACTTCATTGCAAATACCTTCTTTTACCAACATAAACGGCGACTATACACATGGACCTCGCCAGATGGAACACACAGAAATCAAATTGACTACATCCGTGGAAAGAGACGATGGAAAAGCCTAATATCATCAGTCAGAACAAGGCCAGAGGCCAACTGTGGAACAGGCCATCAATTGCTCATATGCAAGTTCAAGCTGAAACTGAAGAAAATCAGAGCAAGTCCACGAGAGCCAAAATATGACCTTGAGTATATCCCACCTGAATTTAGAGACCATCTGAAGAACAGATTTGATGCATTGAATACTAGTGACCGAAGACCAGATGAGTTGTGGAATGACATCAAGGACATCATCCATGAAGAAAGCAAGAGGTCACTGAAAAGACAGGAAAGAAAGAAAAGGCTAAGATGGATGTCACAGGAGACTCTGAAACTTGCTTTTGAGCGTTGAGCAGCTAAAGCAAAAGGAAGAATTGATGAAGTAAAAGAACTGAACAGAAGATTTCAAAGGGCATCTCAAGAAGACAAAGTAAAGTATTATAATGACATGTGCAAAGAGCTGGAGATGGAAAACCAAAAGGGAAGAACACGCTCGGTGTTTCTCAAGCTGAAAGAACTGAAGAAAAAATTCAAGCCTCAAGTTGCAATACTGAAGGATTCCATGGGGAAAATATTAAACAATGCAGGAAGCATCAAAAGAAGATGGAAGGAATACACAGAGTCATTATACCAAAAGAATTAGTTGACATTCAGCCATTTCAAGAGGTGGCACATGATCAGGAACCGATGGTACTGAAGGAAGAAGTCCAAGCTGCTCTGAAGGCATTGGCGAAAAACAAGGCTCCAGGAACTGGTGGAATATCAATTGAGTTGTTTCAACAAACAGATGCAGCGCTGGAGGTGCTCACTCGTCTATGCCAAGAAATATGGAAGACAGCTTCCTGGCCAACTGATCGGAAGAGATCCATATTTATGTCTATTTCCAAGAAAGGTGATCCAACCAAATGTGGAAATTATAGAACAATATCATTAATATCACACGCAAGCAAAATTTTGCTGAAGATCATTCAAAAACAGCTGCAGCAGTATATCAACAAGGAACTGCCAGAAATTCAGGCCAGTTTCAGAAGAGGACGTGGAACCAGGGATATCATTGCTGATGTCAGATGGATCTTGGCTGAAAGCAGAGAATACCAGGAGGATGTTTACCTGTGTTTTATTGACTATGCAAAGGCATTAGACTGTGTGGATCATAACAAACTATGGATAACACTGTGAAGAATGGGAATTCCAGAACACTTAATTGTGCTCATGAGGAACCTTTACATAGATCAAGAGGCAGTTGTTCAGACAGAACAAGGGGATACTGATTGGTTTAAAGTCAGGAAAGGTGTGCAGTAGGGTTGTATTCTTTCACCATACCTATTTAATCTGTATGCTGAGCAAATAATCCGAGAAGCTGGACTGTATGAAGAAGAACGGGGCATCAGGATTGGAGGAAGACTCATTAACAACCTGCGTTATGCAGATGACACAACCTTGCTTGCTGAAAGTGAAGAGAACCCGAAGCACTTACTAATGAAGATCAAAGACCACAGCCTTCAGTATGAATTACACCTCAACATAAAGAAAACAAAAATCCTCACAACTGGACCAGTGAGCAACATCATGATAAATGGAGAAAAGATTGAAGGTGTCAAGGATTTCATTTTACTTGGATCCACAATCAACAGCCATGGAAGCAGCAGTCAAGAAATCAAAAGACGCACTGCATTGGGCAAATCTGCTGCAAAGGACCTCTTCCAAGTGTGGAAGAGCAAAGATGTCACCCTGAAGACTAAGGTGTGCCTGACCCAAGCCATGGTATTTTCAGTCACATCATATGCATGTGGAAGCTGGACAGTGAATAAGGAAGACCAAAGAAGAGTTGACGCCTCTGAATTGTGGCGTTGGCGAAGAATACTGAATATACCAAAACCAAAAAAAAACCAAACCCAGTGCCGTCGAGTCGATTCCGACTCATACCATGGACTGCCAAAAGAATGAACAAATCTGTCTTGGAAGAAGTGCAGCCAGAATGCTCCTTAGAGGCAAGGATGGCGAAACTGCATCTTACATACTTTGGACATGTTGTCAGGAGGGATCAGTCCCTGGAGAAGGACATCATGCTTGGCAGAGTACAGGGTCAGCAGAAAAGAGAAAGACCCTCAATGAGGTGGATTGACACAGTGGCTGCAACAATGACCTCAAGAATAACAACGATTGTAAAGATGGCGCAGGACCAGGCAGTGTTTCGTTCTGTTGTGCATAGGGTCGCTATGAGTCGGAATCGACTCGGCGGCACCTAACAATAACAAGGAAGGGAGAGATGTGGAGGGAAAAACACTAACTAGACAACAGATAAGCAGTAACTTTGGTGAAGGGTAAGACAGCACACAAGACTGGGGAAGTCAGCACCACTTGACCAAGACAAGGTCATGGAAGCTTCATAGACACAACCAAACTCCCTGAGGGACCAAATTACTGGGCTGAGGCCTGGGACCATGGTCTCAGGGGACATCTAGCTCAATTGGCGTAACACAGTTTGTAAAGAAAATGTTCTACATCCTACTTTGGTGAGTAGCGTCTGGAGTCTTAAAAGCTTGCGAGCGGCCATCTAGGATACTCCACTGGTCCCACTCCATCTGGAGCAAGGGAGAATGAAGAAAGCCAAAGACGCAAGGGAAAGATTAGTCCAAAGGACCACAACTACCACAGTCTCCACCATACTGAGTCCAGCACAACTAGATGGTGCCCAGCTACCACCACCAACTGCTCTGACAGGGATCACAATAGAGGGTCCTGGACACAGCTGGAGAAAAATATAGAACAAAATTGAAGCTCACAAAAAAAACAGACTTACTGATCTGACAGAGACTGGAGAAACCCTGAGAGTATAGCCCTCGGAAACCCTTTTAACTCAGCACTGAAGTCATTCCTGAGGTTCACCCTTCAGCCAAAGATTAGACGGGCCCATAAAACAAACAATAGTACACGCAGCTCAACCATGTATGTGAGATTAAATGGGCACACCAGCCCACAGACAAGGACAAGAAGGCAGGAAGAGACAGGAAAGCTGGACAAAAAGAAATGGGGAACCCAAGGTTGAGAAGGAGAGAGTGTTGACACGTTGCACAGTTGGCAACCAATGTCACAAAAGAATACATGTATTAATTGTTTAATGAGAAACTAATTTTCTCTGTAAGTCTTATTCTAAAGCACAATAAAAATAAATAAATAAAAATTAATTAATTTTTAAAACAGTAAAAAAAGTGTCAATGCTTATTGCATCCCCAGAGATGCCCATAAGTTGGTCTGGGATGTGGCCTAGGGCATTTGAGTTTGTAAAGATTCCCAGGTGATTCTAACATGCAGTCAAGTTGAGAACCAGTGGGCTATCATGAGAATGACCACATGGCCTTGGGTTGTTGCTTCTACTCAAACCCAGCTTCATTCTCCCTCCATTAGGACAGTATTTCTCAACTGAGGCTGCCCTTAAAAGCATCTAGAAAGCTTTTAAAATTTTCACACCCCATTTGCACCAAAAAAAAAAAAAAATCAGGTGCCATTGAGTCAACTTGGACTCATGGCGACCCCATGTGTGTCAGAGTAGAATTGTGCTCCATAGGGTTTCCGATGGCTGTAACCAAGGCACCTCTGGGTGGATTCCAGATTTTTCCAGGAAGTGGGGAATTCCCACCAGCAAGTTTTCAGGAAATCTCCTTTAAGTTGGAGACTTTTCATATTAATCACTTCTGCTGAAAATCCTTCTAAAATGCTTTACACTGTTTCCTGCCTTCCTTAACAAAGCACACAGAACATAAACGGACCTTTTCTTGGTGGCTCAAGGATGTCGTTATCTCATCAACTAGCAGAGCCGTTATTTATGGTTCACACAACTCCAGGGGGCGCCACTCACCTCATTGTCATCATAGATTTGTATAGCTGTTTCCACAGTTTTCTGGTAGATCACAGTCAAGTGCCTTGAAGAAGCTGTACTTTTTCCTATCAGATGGCAGCTGGTTTACCAACCATTTCTGCACCATGCCCTGGTACACAGAGGGGTTGTTGAGGTGGATGCGTACATTTGCTCCTAGCCTTATATGGCCCCAGAGAACTGCAATTTATGATTATTCCTTCTCTCTGTAGTAGTAGTCTGACCTCTCCCTCACTTCTTTTAGTCAGTCCCCGACTCTTGCTACCATGTACCTCTAGCAATCCATTCATTTCCTTCAAACTCCCACTTCTAAATGCAACCACTGAGGAACACCGTTGTCAGGTCATTGACTTTGCATTAAATGCATTTCCAAATCAGCTGGCCTTTGGGGGATGCTCCTCTCGAGTCTAGTGGCAGGGTTTTGTCATAGTTGTCCTCCTTTAGATGGTCACTCATGTTCAGATTCCTGGATGGCTGGGGTAGCCAGAAGTCTGATCCTTCGATTACAGGAGTTGTGAATTTGCTTTTGGAGGTCACAGGACATTAACCCAGGAATGGCTCTTGTTGGCCTCTGTCCTGGCGAAATACTCAGAGGGGCAGAGCCAGCGCTCTGGGCTCAGAAGTCAGCAGCAAGGTCTCAGTTTCCAAGTGCTGCTATAACAGAAACACCACAAGTGGGTGGCTTTAACAAACAGAAATTTATTTTCTCACAGTTTAGGAGGCTAGAAGTCTGAACTCAGGCGCCAACTCTAGTGGAAGGCTTTCTCTCTCTGTTGGCTCCAGAGGAAGGTCCTTGCTCCTTGGTTCCTTGGTGATCTGTCTTCCCCCATCTCTCCACGCTTGCTCAGTTGCTTTCTCCTCTGTTTGCTTAATCTTACTGCCTTATATATCAAAATGAGATTGACTTAAAACACACCCTACGCTAATACTGCCTCATTAACATAACAAAGAAAATCCATTCCTAAATGGGATTAGGATTTACAACACATATTTTGGGGGACATGGTTCAATCTACAACCTGCAGCATCATTCATAACCACAAAAAGGCAGAAACGGCAACAACAGGGAAATGTTTACATCCATGTTGGGAGAGCCACTCCATGGAATAACGTCACGGAAACAGACATTGATGATGAGATTGAAAGGCAAGGGACAGACACAAAGTGAAGGCCGGGTAGACAGGTCAGAGAGTCATCCATGAACTTGGAAGAAAGAGCGTGTGCACAGCACAAGACTGGAAGGAAACAAATAAACTAACATTTAAAAAAAGAGTTGTGACTGAATAAATATAAATGAGCACTTATACTGATAAAACCAAGTGCTAAAGTGTGAGGTACTATTAACCAATAAAAAAAAAAAAAACATCGCCGTCAAGTAGATTCCAACTCGTAACGACCCTATAGGGCGGAGTAAAACAACCTCATAGGATTTCCAAAGAGAGCCTGGTAAATTATAAACTGCTGACCTTTTGATTAGTAGCCGTAGCTTTTAACCACTATGCCACCAGGTCACCATAGTACTATCAGGGACCGGTATTATTAAGGAACTCACGTGTCGAGTTTGGGGCGTTTAGTTTGTTTGCCTGCTTTTGTTTCATTCTACTGTCCTTTAATACAGACTTTCTAGGGGTGGGACCCAGGCATACATATTTTTTCAAAACTTCCTCAAATGATCTTGGTGAGCAGCCAGGTTTGAAACCACTAGTCTGAAACATTCACATCTGACATGCCTGAGAACCTTCTGGAACATACCACAAGAGTCTGTCACCTCTCCCTCCTTTATCTGCACCTCTATTTCAGAGTCAGCCACCTCAGCGTTACCTCAGGTTAGCTCACTCTTTGTCTCTTCCAGCTGTGCTCTTCCCTGCTGCCCAGCGGCCAAAGAGGTCCTCATCCATCCCGCTGAACCCAGTCTTGCAGACCTCCCTGGAAGAAGTAGAACTGCTCTATGAGGTAGGCACCAAAAAAAAAAAAAAAAACATTGCCCTTGAGTTGATTCCAACTCACAGCAACTCCATGAGGACAGAGTAGAACTGCCCCATAAGGTTCCCAAGGCTGTAATCTTTACAGAAGCAGACTGCCGTATCTTTCTCCCATGGAGCCACTCGTGGGTTAGGACCACCTACCTTTCAGTTAGCAGCTAAGCACTTAATCACTGCATTACTAGGACTCCTTAGATAAGGTATATACCAAAAAAAAAAAAAAAACCATTGTTGTCAAGTTGATCCAACACATAGCAACCCTATAGGACCAAGTAGAGTTGCCCCGTAGGGTTTCCAAAGCTGTAATCTTTACAGACGCAGACTGTCACATCTTTCTCCCATGGAGCCACTGGTAGGTTCAAACTGCTGACCTTTCAGTTAGTAACGAAGCACTTAATCACTGTGCCGCCAGGATTGCATGAGGTAGGCAGGGGCCAAAAGGCATTGCACTGTCTCTACCCCTTTTGGAGAAGAAGTGGCCTGAGTCCCTGAGAATTACAGCCTCTGCTATCGTAGGGCCTGGCCTAGACTCATTTGCTGAGGTTGTATAATCTTGTCCATGCCAAAGTAAGGTATTCTTCTTACCTCCTCTCCTTTCCCACATGCTGTATCAGGGAATAATGGCACTAGAAATCCAGTTAGGGCAGAATTAGAGATTTAACTTTGGGCCACAGGTGCCATTATTGGCACCCAGGCACCATGTGTGTGGCAATAATCCCAAGCAGGTTTCACCTGTCATACAAAGCAATGCCAAGTTCATTGTCTGAGTGAAGCCATATCGCAGCAATGCCACTTCGGGCTTCCCTGTTAGCCCTGCATTGTTTCTGAATGCCTGGGCCATCCCATAGGTTCTCCTCTCCTCCCACAGCCCCATCCCTGTGACCAAACCGTCTCCAAACCAGGGGGTAAACTTACTGAGGTGCCTGGTGCAGTGGTCAGAGCCCAAGCTCAGGAGCTGAGTTGTAGTCCTGCCCCACCACCCACCTGCTGCATGTCCTCACACAAGTCACCATTGACCTCTGGGCCTGAGTCTCCTCCACTGTTAAATGAGGGGACTGAACAAGGAGCTCTGAAATTCCCCTGCAGCTTGGACACGCTCAGACTCTGTGCCTTAGAGCTGATCAGGTAAGAAAGAGACAGCCTGCTCTAGCCAAGCATATAAGCCCTGGAGGAGATTTCAAATCCTGTCTTCGGGAGCACACTGGAAATGTGTAGCCTTTGCCAAGTCTTGAATGTGGGCATCATATGAGCAGATCTGTGAGAAAGACAACAGACACAGTGTGGAAGATGGATTGGCGCAGGGAGAAGATGGAGGCAGGGAGACTTGTTAGAATTCTGGTCATTCCATCTGAAAAGTGATTACTGGGTTCCAACTATGGACCTGGTACTCTGCAGGGAGTGAAACAGGATATATGCAAGACCTGTTCCCTATTCTTGGAAAATAGATGAGAGAAGAGGATATATCTCTGTACCCCAATTAATTCCTAGCACAATTCTCCGCATCCTTGGAATTCTCAGGAGCCCTGGTGGCACACTGGTTAAGAGCTCTGTTGCTAACCAAAAGGTCAGCAGTTTGAATCCACCACCTTCTCCTTGGAAACCCTACAGGGCAGTTCTACTCTGTCCTATAGGGTCGCTATGAGTCAGAATTGACTTGACGGCAACGGGTTTGGTTTGGTTTTTGATTTCTCAGTTTCTGCTTAATAATTATCCGAAATAGTCAGTTTATGCTTTAGAAGATCTTTGGTAGTTGGGAGGGAAAAAAGGAGGAAGGGGTTGATCTTGGACACTGGAAATAATAATTAGTCACTTAAGTAGTGGCTATGTACTGGCACTGTATTAGATGTTGTCCACATTCATCTTATTTGCCTCCCACAATATCCAGGCGACACAGACGTTATTAAAAAATCGGTTGCCATCAAGTCAATTCTGACTCATGGCAAGCCTGTGTGTGCAGACAAGAGCTGCTCCGTAGGGCTTTCAAGGCTGTGACCTTTCAGAAGCAGGTCGCCAGGCTGTTTTCCGAGGCCCCTCTGGGTGGGTTTAAACCACCAACCTTTCAGTTAGTAGCCAAGTGCTTAAGCATTTGTACCACCCAGGGACTCATAGATGCTGCTGCCAATCATTTCACAGAGGTGAAAAATGAGGCTCAGAGAAGTTAAGTAACCTGTCCAAGGCTGCATAGTAAAGGGGGCAGTCAGCTGGAGCCCAGGTCTCCTTGGGTCCTGAAATGAATGTGCACGCTAATGAATAAAACTTGTCTGCAACAATGCCCAGCTCATGTCTTCCCACGCCCTGTGTTTCTCACCAGTTCCTCCTTGCCGAACTCGAGATCAGCCCAGACCTAAAAATCTCCATCAAGGACGAGGAGCTTGCCTCCTTGCGGAAGGCCGCTGACTTCCACTCCATCTGCAACGACGTGATCCCCAAGCGCATCCCAGACATCCGCCGGCTGACCGCTAGCCTCTCCAGCCACCCTGGCATCCTCAAGAAGGAAGACTTTGAAAGGACAGTGCTGACCCTGGCCTACACAGCCTACCGCACGGCCCTGGCTGAGGGGCATCAGAAGGACGTCTGGGCCCAGGCCTTGCTTAGCCTCTTCCATGCCCTGAGGCATGACCTGATGCGGTCCTCAGGCCCCAGAGAGTCACTCTGAGAGACTGGCCCACACAGGGCCACGGAGCAGGGACCAACACACACAGTAATCCAGAAATTCTTCATCCTCTACTCCATTATGGAGACTGGCAGCAGATAAAATCCCTCTGTCCCTTGTAGCTTCACGAAAAACTAATCTGACTCATGCCCTAAGGTGATCTGGGCTGGAAGAAAGAGTCCTTTCAGATACCTCCAGAGGTGGAAGGGTTTGACTAGTCCCATGCAGAAATCTAAGATTTGCTTCAACACTGAGCAATTGCCACAACACCCAAGAGTGAGAAGAGACTTGAGGAAGGCTGGGGAGGTGGGTTGGGGAGGTGGGGGACAGTTTGTTTCTTCCTAAGGGACCAAGGTGCAGGTTTGAAAGGCCATCTTTTTCAAGGTTTCTCTTAGTAGGAGTAAAGAAATGAGAGCTATACCCAAATAAACACAATGTTAGCCAAGGATATACTTCTCAACTTCTCCAAAAGCCACCAAGAAAACTCAGTTAGAAAATCAGTAATTTTATGACCCATATGTCTTTTTTTTTTTTTTTTATGTCTTGGCTTTTCTTTCTGGAGGGCTGGTCCAACACAGAGTGACAACGTGAAGGGGTCCATAGAAATGCTACCAGTCCAAACGGTCACTCATTGTCTTTGAACAGAGAAGCGGGGCTACTGCTGAGAGGATCACCCTAATGGGAGAGGTTGCACCAACACTCATGTTTGTCTGTCCTTATGTTCAAATTCTTCAGCATAACCCAAGAATTAAGTACTTCCAATAGAAATGATCTCCAGAAGACAGAATTCTACCCCTCCAAATGCCAAAACCTTTTTTAGCACTATTGACTTCATATCTTCATTAAACTACATATATGAAATACTCTAAGCTCTAATTTGGGGCCCTGGTGGCACAGTGGTTAAAAGCCTTCGACTGCTAACCAAAAGGTTGGCAGTTCGAATCCACCAGCCACTCCTTGGAAAACCTGTAGGGTACTTCTACTCTGTTCTATAGGGTCACTATGAGTCGGAACGAACTCAAGGGCAATAGATTTGTTTTTGATTTTTTTTTTAAGCTGTAATTTAGTACCTTAAGAGTTATGATAATATTTTGACACATTCTAGTGAAGGAATTGGATAAGATCATCTCCAGCATTCCTTGTAACCCCAATATTTTTACAGTCATTTAACTAACTGAGAGATACTACAGAGAGGACAGATGGATCAAACTTAGTGTCTGCAGACCTGTTTGCACCAACTCTGAAAAGTCTCAAACCAAAACTAAACCCAAACAAGTTGTCATCAAGTCAATTCTGACTCGTGGCAACCTACATTTTGCAGAGAGTAGAACTGTGCTCCACTGGGTTTTTTAATTTTATTTTGTTGTTGTTGTTGTTGAGAATATACAGAGCAAAACATATACCAATTCAACAGTTTCTAAACGTAGAATTCAGTGACATTGGTTACATTAAGTAGTGCAGCCATTCTCACCCTCTTCTTTCTGAGCTGTTCCTCCCCATTAGCATAAACTCACTGCCCCCTACGTTTCCTATCTTATCTTTCGAGTTGCTGTTGTTAATATGATCCCAGATAAGTAGATGTTAAAAGAGCATAATGCTCAAGGCCAACATTCTTTACTAGTTAAGCTAAACTATTGTTTAGCTTTAAGAAGACTTCAGGAGCTTTGGTTTTCAATGGCTGATCTTTTTTTTTTTTTTTGGAAGTAGATTGCCAGGCCTTTCTTCCAAGGTGCCTCTGGGTGGGTTCAAACCACCATCTTTTGGTTAGTAGTGGAGCACTTAATCATTTGCACCACCCAGGGCCTCCTCTGAAAGGCTCCAGGCTTTGCTAACTCTCTGTCTATTTCTCAGTTTTGTTGTCACTACCAGGCTATTAAAATTCACATTCCCCCCACCCCCAGCTTCCAGTTTTTTTTTTTTTTAATTGTGTTCAGGTGAAAGTTTACAGACCAAATTATTTTCTCATTAAATAATTAATACACAATGTTTTGTGACATTCGGTTGCTAATCGCTTTTCTTTGTTACCAACAAAACATGCCTTTTCAGTTTGTTCTTTTTGTCTATCATTGCCTAAAAACTAAGACAACTAGGCTTGTTATGATTCCTTGTTAACTAAGAGTTAACAGGTGAAGGCCTCTGCCGGAATAAAGTGTCTGGGATCTCATAAGGGCTCCTCGCAGCTCAGACCTTTCTGACTCGTCCTAGGTTCACAGCTGGCTTCTGGAGGCTAAATCCGCAAGAAGTCTGATCTTTCAATGAATGAGGATTCACCGGGCTAAATTTGAGTCCAAAATGTATTTAACACCAGCCAAGGTCATTTCATGGTGATGAAAGCCGATCTGGACTTCTTTAAAATTTTTGAACAAACGAACATTGACTTCTGGCCCCAGCTGCATGGTCTTCTGGAGAAATCCAAGAATGCAGGAAAAAGGTCTTCATCCACAGAGAGAAACACAACCCTGCACCCTGATGTTCTCAGGCTCAGGACTGTCCTCACTGTCGGGCTCTGCCTCTCGCTCGTTCCCTGGTTAGGCTGCTCTTTCTTCTTCTCTCAAACTCAAACTCCAATATATGCTGTTGGTTCAATCCTTCTCTTGCTGGTATTATGTGTTCTGTTGGACGTTGACACCCTGTTCATCTCTTCTTATTTTAATTGGTGTCTCTGCGGCTTTGTCTTGGGGCCTGATTTGATTATCTTCACATCCATTTCTGGGTACAGCTTCCCGCCTCTTCCAGTTGCCTTTTGCACTCTGTCTCTGATTGCCATCCAGTCACTAGAAAAGAACATCATGTTTGGTAGAGGGTCAGTGGAAATGAGGGAAACCCTCAATAAGATGGATTGACCCAAAAGCCTCAACAATGGGCCCAAACGTACCAGGGAACACAAAGATGGCACAGGACTGGGCAACGTTGTACTCTGTTATACATGAGGTCACCATGAGTCGAAGGCTGACTCGACAGCAACAAACAACAATGACATCTCTGCCTGCCCCTGTTCTGACACTTGCTGTCTTTCTGTCTCCTTTGGGTGTCACTGTTTGAATAAAACAAAGGTTAGCGTGCAGGCGCAGTTGACCAGCCATCAGCCTCACAGCCCGCCTTCACTATATGCACGTCTCCTGAACATGGGGGTGGGGGTAGATGGGAGGCAATGGCCTTTATCCCTGGGCACAGTGCAATATTCTGAAGACCAGTAACTTGGTTTCTGTGTTCAAAGGACAGAGAAGTGACTGTGAAGACTGGTAGCATTTCTTTGGGCCCCTTCATGTTGCCCCTCTGTGTTAGACCAGCCTTCAGGAAAGAATAAAGACATACAGTTCATAAAATTACAATATTCTTGCAACCCACCCTGAGACCCTTCTCTCCCATCAGAATGGACCCAAGAGCTCCCTTGGGATCAGAATCACCAGGTGGACAGACCCACGCCTGTAGTCCTTGCCCATCATGTTATGGGTTCAACGGCTATTCCCAGTGGTAGGAGGTGTGGCTGGGAAAAAGTCCCCAGACCGCTGATAGCAGCGGTAGCTCCTTCACCCCCAAAATTAAAGGCACTTTGTATTCATAAATCGGGGTCTGAACTTGTGTGGCAATCAATGGCAGAAAAAATAAGGGCAACGTTCTTTTTAGAGACAAATGAAAATCTTTCATTTTCCGTAACTAGAGACTTAACTGTTTCCTGAATACAAATGAATTTTCTACCCACGAAAAGTTTTACAGTGATCTCATTTACAAGCAAAATTAAATAATATGTGCACAACCCTCACTGAAAAATTCTCCTCATTGCCCAACAAACAGTAAAGTACTAAACTGAACAGAAACGGACCAGATGCTCCATTTTGCCTCATGAATGCCATACGGGACACAATCAGGTCTGGAGTGGAAGCATACCTATAACTTATGGAACCATTTCTATACTGCTGGGAAATTTTAGGATCGAAAAATTCTGGAAGTTTCCTCTATCATTGACATCCACATGACCACCTCTGAGGTCACTTAAGAGACATTGATAAACATCTGTGTACAGAAGTTTTCATGGCTCTGTCTTCTCAACTTGTATTTAACTAAAAGGGAATTCCATACGTGGTAATCCAGTCAGGAGATATTTCCACAGATAAGATACAAGCGAAGGGTGCACTTATTTTTGTAACCCATTTTAATGTCTTGCATTTGTTAGGCATTATTCTGGATAAGGTTGTCTTCATCTGAAAAACAGAAGGACTCCTGAGGGAGAACTACTGGTCCTACTGTGTGGCTCACCTTACCTAATTTTATTTAACAGATCTTCATTTATGGTATAATAAAAAATGCAATGGCCAATTTTTTCAGGTCATCTTTGTTATCTCCGATTATCTCACTCACAGGAATCTGGAGTCGTTCAGAGTTTGAACAGCAGTTGTTGACTTCCACAGCTGCCTCAGGACCCCAGCGTGCGGTCTGTGTATCCCCAGCTGTTTAGTATTATCCAGTCTCTTTATATATTTGCAACCAAAACATCGAACATGTGGTACTGTTCATTCGGAGTTTCAAAATCATTTCAAAAATGAGGCCAGAATGTAGTAAATACAGTAGCCAGTCGTTAACATGCATTTAAAGAAGTGAGTCATTCCAGCCCATTCTACAGAGGCAAGTTAATTTCGGAGGGGACTAGGGCTGGCAAGGGCTGCTCTGGCCTCAAAGCCAAGAAGAACTGGTTTTCTGGAGTCATTTCCCAGCCGCTTCACCTTTAGCCTGGGGATCTTTTCCAACTGGTAGAGTTGCAAGTCTTGGAACGCCATTCCTTGCATTCTCTTAAAGAGAATGTGGGCTTTGTAACCCTTTGACCCAGTTCAGCGTCTCCCAGATCAAGGCAAAACTGCCCAAGATCACTACTTCTAGAAGGTCTGGGGTTTTCTTCTTTTCCCGTTCTTTTCTTCCTCTCCCCAGATCCACAAGTCCTTGCTGAGAAAAGATGCTAACAGTTTGTCCTGTTCTGTAGACAGGAGAAATTCCTGCGTCCACCTGCTGCTAAGGCCCTGTCCCTGAACTTGTCAATTTCTTCCCTGCCCTTTCAGCCCTTCCTTGTATGCCAGCCATCTTCTCTTTTCTCTTTGTGGATGCCTTCTGCTTCCTTTTTGGGAAAGAGCCTCAGAGAGGAGTATTGGAGCATCCCTCCAGCCAGAAAGACCACAGCCATTTGGGCTCAAAAAGCCCAGTTGCCATCGAGTCAATTCTGACTCATGGCAACTGCGTGTATGTCAGAGTAGAACTGTGCTCCATAGGGTTTTCAGTGGCTGTGGCCTTTCAGCAGTAGATCACCAGGCCCTTCTTCCAAGGCACCTCTGGGTGGACTTGAACCTCCAAACTTTCAGTTAGCAACCAAGCACTTAACCATTTGCACCACCCAGGATCCCCTCTGAACTCAGAGGGCCTCCACATGAGACTGGCTTCTGCACATTTCCAGAGAGGCAGCGACCCTTCCGTTCTCCCTAAGAAGGGTCTGTGGTCTTTCTTACAGGCTGACAGGCTTGGCTGGCTGGTGTAAACTCTTTTTCACCCAGGTACTGAAGCAAATGATCTCTGCCAGCAGGGGAGTCCGAAAGGCTGACAACTGGCCGCTCTGGGGCAAGTTTCTCCAGAACTAACGTTCCATTTTCTCCCTGCCACCAGACACCTCATCTCCCTAAGGACTGGGTCAGCAGATGGCCTTCCCCGGCCTATGTCCCCAATAGTACACCACTGCTTGGAGCTGTGGAACCATGTTTACGAGGATGGTCATCTCTGAGCCCCTGGGTTATTTGTTGGAGAAACTGAAAAATAAGCTTTGCAAGCGGCCTTGGTTCCGCAGGCTCAGCAGGCCCCTGCTGTGGCCAACCAAGAGCAGCTTTGGGAAGAGGGATGGGCTGTTCTTTCCAACTTTCTGATTGGCTGGGAGGGGTAGGCAGGGCTGCCGGCTCCATCCCGGCCTCCCATAGGTGAACTGAAGTCAAAGGTGGGCCGATAACAAGTGTTTGTCCTGGGACAAAAAGGAATGTCTTCTGGGCTTTTTCTGTTCTGGAAGCCCAGGCTCAAGGAAGATTGTAAGTGTGAAGCCCATCTGAAGGAAAGACATTTGGAAGAAGTGATGTGCCAGGTCCTGGGAGGAAAGACCACCGCTACCTGAAGTCCATATGAGCCTCTAGCAAACTCAGAGGCTTGTCTTAAGGGAAGCGGGTCCTAGAGTTTTACCGAGAGCACCACAGGTAGGAGCTGAAACTGGTACTCCTCCAACACAGACCTTCCAAGGGAGGAAGGAGGATGGGGAGCCTGTAAATGACCACCTCTGGGTCCCACAGAAGCAGCCAAGGTGTAATTGTGACTGGCTAAGAGGACCTTGGCTGACCCGTAAGAATGAAGGTGCTCGACGGCTAGGCAAGCCCAGAGGGAACCCACTATGCCTCCATTTATAATCCTCTCCCAGTTCCTTTTTGCTGGTCATAAAACCATGCTCATCAACCCCACCTAAAACAGAAGACAAGGACCAGGCTTTTGGGGACTCAGGGGTGTACCTGCCTCCTGCTCGGCCCCTGAGACAGGAGAGGAGCCTCTGCAGAAAGACGCCAAGGAGGTTCCAGAAGTCTTGCTGGACAGGGAGCGCCTAGTGAGGCCATAAGCCTTCCACCAGCAGGGCAGGAGGACACAGGGACAGGTCCACCATGGGTCTGCCGAGGGGCCTGCTTGGAGCCCGCAACCTGCTGCTGGTCATCCTGGTTCCTCTGCTGCTGCTGCCTCTGCCCATCCTGCACCCCAGCAGTGTAAGTACGACCTGTCGCCCAGCCTGGGCATGGGCTCAGTGGGGGGTCCGGGAAGGAAGGGTGGCTGAGGGACCTGGTGCTTCTGCAGCACCTGAAAACAGTCCTTGTTTGTGGGAAGAGATGGAGATGTCTTTCTGGAGGGTGCTAAGACATCTTCTTCCTAAAAACTGCCATTCTCACCCCTCTGTCCTACTCCCAGGCCCCCAGCCCCGAGGTCCCCAACCAGATTAGAGTAACGGCCTTGTCCGGAGTGACTGGTCTGTGGGCCAGCCTGTCCCATGCCGCAACCAGGCAGCCATAAAGAGAAGGACATCCTGCTGAGTCTGAATTTGTTGGGAGCCAACACGTGACCATCTTCATCTGGGAGACTGGAGACCCAGGAAGACCCCCCAGTAATGGCCTGAAGAAGCAGGACAGGGCAGGGCAGTTCTCAGTGAGAGCCCCTGGGCACCTGTCCCTGTTCTGGGATCGGGCAATGGTGGGCACTGGTAACCCAAATGCACGGCTCCTCATTCCTGTGAATGCTAAGTGGAAAACAGAGCTTGGCTTGCTGCCCTGGCCCCGCACTTTGATTCCCTGTGTCCTTGGCAGTTTCTGCTCTGTGATCTTCAGGAAAGATAAAAACGGTACCTTCAAACCAAGGAAGAGCCCCATGCTCTAGATGGTGACCACTCTTTATCAGGGTCTGTATGAGCACAGACACAGGAGCTTTGGTTCTCCATTTGGCTGGCTTCTCAGACCATCCCCCTCCTCCATTTCCTTCCCTTCTCTGTTCTTCTCCCCCTGCCTATGGCCTCACCCCTTCCCCCAACCAGCACCACCCTGGGTGTTTAGGAAAAGTAAGCTAAGCCAAGTGTTTGTGGGAGAGGAGGCTGGCTTCCCCTTAGCCCTGTGAGTGACTTGGTAACCGAGATTAGATTAAAAACTAAATAGAGGGGATTAGGATGGCTCCTCATAAAAACAAACTGCCTCAAATCTTTGGTAAACACTCCAGAATGCCAGGGAGACGCTGATTAAAACTAGGCTGCAATGAACAGGCAGTGACGGGGGCTGACAGTTCTCCTGGCTTTCCACTAGTCTGTCGGCTTCATCCAAGTGGGCCTGAGTTCCAGTCTTCCCTTTTCCTGGTCTTCTTACTCAATGGCAGACTGCTTTAAGGGACCATGCACAAGAGACACAATCGCCCTTCTCTCCACGGCAGCATCAGGAGCCCCTGCCTCCCTCTATGTCAGCCTCATCTTTGGGGACCCTGACATTGGAGTCTAGTGTTTCCCCACATTTCATTCTGGGGCCCTTGAATGTCTTGGTTTTCGATGACTACCAAGAAGAATCCACGGGAAGGAAAAAAATTGAAGTAAGAAAAATAATCTATAAGGTTGAGGGAAGAGGGGTATTGTGGGAAGGGGAAAAAATGGAGAGAAAAGGAAAGGCTCTTCTCTGTGTAAGTTTCTAAAACTGTTGAGATGTTTAAGTCTGTACGTCCTAAGGCCAAGTGACTTCTCTCAACCTGAGCTTCACCCTCGGGCCTCTCAACAGGGGAATTGTTGACATTTGGGGTCAGATAATTATGGGCAATTGTGACAACCAAAAATGTCTCCAGACATTGACAAGTACTCTCTGGAGGCAAAATCTCCCCTAGGTAGGAGCCACTGCCTTCAGGAAATAGACATAGTCTACCTCAGAGTTTCCAGTCAACATACATGGGTTGTGGACGGCAGGGACACTCCGTCCCATTTCTCTGCATTCTGCCCCTTTACCAGAAAAAAGGTGGGAGTGAGTGGGCTCCAGTGGGGCAGAGAGCTTTGAACTCCTTCAGGTAGTTTTATTTCTGTGACAATGAGGGCATTTCTCTAAACTGCATTCTTTTCCAAAAGGAGCCATCTTGATTTCACTGTGGATTCTGCCGTCTTATCAGCGCTTCCAAGCATTTTAACTTCCCTCTGATCTTGTGGCCCCAAGCAAGTCTCAGTGGGAGCTACAGTCAACAGTCGTTGGGCCCAGTTCCCATTTCTCAAACCCCAACCCCGTAATCCATGCGTAGCAGGAGGTAACACAGGCCCATCCAGCTGAGCCGGGTCAATCACTCCTGCAGCTCGTCAAGGACCATAGTGACCTTTTGTATCTTTGGTGCAAGAATTTGAGGTCGCTCGTGCTGAACCCAAGAGAGTGTAAACAGAACAAGCTTCGTCAGGTGCCTTGGTCAGCAGCCAGCCTCCGGGCAGGTCAGACCTTAGCCCTGAGATTTTAGAACTAAGTCAGAACTGAGCAAGGTCCTTGGATGGGCACAAATGGTTTGTACTCATCTATTCAAAAAGAGCCCTGGTGGCACAATGGTTAAGTGCTTGGCTGCTAACTGAAAGATTAGCAGTTCGAACCCACCTGCCGCTCCATGAGGGAAAAGATTTGGCAATCTGATCCTGTAAAGACTACAGCCTAGGAAACCCTACGGGGCAGTTCTACTCTGTCCTATAGGGTCACTATGAGTTGGAATCAACTCAGTGGCAACTAACAACAACACTAACTTCAAAGGTTGGTGGTTTGAGCCCATCTAGTGGCACCTTGGAAGAAAGGCCTGGTGATCTGCTTTCATAAAGATTACAGCCCAAAAAACCCCTTGGAGCAGTTCTACTCTGTACACACGGGGTCACTCGAATCAGGATCGACTCAGTGGCAACAGGTTTAAAAATGGAGGAACCCATAGCCAGCTTGGGTTTTCTATACAGCGGCCCCTGGAGTCCCGGGGCTCAGAGATGTTACCGTCATTGAGGACCTGGGACGGTGAGTGACCTTGCCCAGCACGGCTAATCAGCTCCTGTCAGCATTACCGGGACTAAGGTGAAGGAGGGCCGATTTTTTATAAAAATGGCATATGTGTTTGCTCTGTGAACACCTAGGGTGTGCAGCCAGCAAGGTGAGTGAACTGGAGAGAAATGACGAATCTCCAGACCTTCCCTTCTAGCCAGATAGCACTGTGTAGCCCCTTTGTAGGAGACTAGTTTGGGGGCATCAGACAGAGGTGGAAGACTCCAGAGCGGTGAGAGCCAGACGTTGGTTAGGGCGGTGGTTCTCAGCTGGGGCTGTTTTCCCCCCAAGGGACATGTGGCTGTGTCTGGAGGCACTTTTGTTTGCCACAACAAGGGGAGGAGGTGCTACTACTGGTACCTAGTGGGTAGAGACCAGAAATGGTGCGAAATATCCTACAATGCACAAGGCAGCCCCCACAACAAAGAATTGCTGCCTGCCTCTCCTCCCCTCCCCCTCCTCACCCCTCCACTCCTCTCCCCTCCCTACCCCTACCCTTCCCCTCCCCCTCCCCTCAGCGCCTCTCCCTTCTCCACCTCCCTTCCCTCTTCACCTCCCCTCCCCCTCCTCTCCCCCCTCACTTCTCCTTCCCTCCTCTCCTCTACCCTCCTTCTCTCTCCCTCCTCATTTTTCCCCTCCTCTCCCCTCCTCATCCCTCTTCTCCTCCCCCCCTTCTTCTCCCCCTCCCTCCCCTCCCCTCCTCTCCCCTCCCCCTCCCCTCCTGTCCCCTTCCTCCTCTCCTCTCCCCCCTCCTCTCCCCTCCTCTCCTCTCCCCCTCCCCTCCCCTCTCACCTCTGCTTCTCCCCTCAGGCTCATTACTAATTCTTCAAGGAGGACCTCTAGATGCTACTGCAAAATGGTAGGACCTCAGATTGAAGACAGAAGGGGAAAGTAGTGAGCCAACCAGTCCTTGCATATGTACAAGGCTTAACAAGGGATTTCATTATAATTTATGCTTGTGTTGAACTGTTCTGAGCAGTCATCTAAAGCAGAGGAATTTACACTCTATTTGTTCATTTCTCAAGCAGTGGAGCCCTTTTTTTCAAACAAAATCTTACATGTAATTCAGGGTGTAAATCAAACGATAGCAGAAGTTCCCTGGTTGGGGTGGGGCTGAATAAGGGGGCTGTATTCAAGGTCCTGCTGGGCTCCTCCTGTCCCCTGGGATGTTTCTGAGACCTTCCCCCCCGCCCCGCCCCGAATCTCAGGGCTGCAAGAGCACCTTTTGAATTATTTGTAATCCAGGAATCTCACCACGTAGTGACCTGCGTCTCCCATCGGGCACACACCGGAACGCCTCATGGCCTCGTATCTTATACTGTCGAACTCAGGATGGCTTAGCTCAGAGCCTGCATGTGAACCCATCACACACATCGATCCCAGCAATCTTCAAACACCTTCCAAAAACCAAACCCATTGCCGTTGAGTCGATTCCGGCTCATGGCAACCCATGTATTAGAGAACACAACTGCTCTATAGGGTTTTCTTGGCTGAACCCTTATGGCACCAACGAGTGGCTTCAAACCGCCGACCTTTAGGTTAGCAGTCATGTACAAACCGTTTGCACCACTCAGGGACCTTTGAAACACCTGCAACAATGCTGAAAAACTTTGGTTTCAGATCAACGCGACAACAAAACGTTATGCCCTGGCTTGAACTCCACCTTCATGGTGTATGCTCTGAGCCTGATGCTGCGGTTCACCTTTAGTCCCCGCCCGCCCCGGTTTTCGGGTCCAGCAGAACCGTGGTCCCATCACAGTGCAGCGACCACCCTGATGCACACCATCAAAAGCTGAGTGCCAGGCCGCGTCTGCTCAGGAAGCCAGAATCACGCAACCCGGTGGGCCCCACGCGTGCTCGCCGCACGCCCGGCTCTGGCCACCAGGGGGTCCCTCCTCCGCCGCGGTCGCAGGATGGCTGCGCTGCCCCTAACCTCCTCTTTCCTCCCGTTGCAGGAGGCCTCCTGTGCTTACGTGCTCATCGTCACCGCCGTGTACTGGGTGTCCGAGGCCGTGCCTCTCGGAGCTGCAGCCCTGGTGCCCGCCTTCCTCTACCCGTTCTTCGGAGTCCTCCGGTCCAGCGAGGTTAGAGCACTGTGGCCCAGCCCTCTGGTGGTCCCAGCCAGGCCAGAGGAGGAGGGTGCACGCTGAAGGGGCTCTCACGGAGCACCCTCTGAACAACCCCTTAGCACTAAGCCTGTATACCTGCTGCTCCGGACCCCCGAGTGCCTCTCCTCCCATCCGTGACCCCCATCTCCCTCAAACTGGCTCAAAAGGAGCTTCTTTCAGGAAGCCTTCTTTGATTAGTCTCATCCATCCAGTTGCCCCTTTAGTTTGATACTCCATAAGAAATATAGGACTGGTATTTATAACTAGGCTGGTGTTGGTCTTCAGTCTTTCGTAGATCTATTTAGACTCTAAGTACTCAAAGGAAAGGCAAGAGTGGGGCCTCCCTTTCTTTTGAATCTCATTAGAAAGCTGAGCACACATACAGTTGTTGTAGTTGTTAGGTGCCGTCCGGTCGGTTCCGACTCATAGAGACCCTACGCACAACAGAGCGAAACACTGCCCGGTCCTGCGCCATCCTTACCATCGTTGTTATGCTTGAACTCATTGTTGCAGCCACTGTGTCAATCCACCTCCTTGAGGGTCTTCCGGTTTTCCCCTGACCCTGTACTCTGCCAAGCATGATGTCCTTCTCCAGGGACTGATCCTTCCTGACAACTTGTCCAAAGTATGTAAGACGCAGTCTCGCCATCCTTGCCTCTAAGGAGCATTCTGGCCGCACTCCTTCCAAGACAGATTTGTTAGTTCTTTTGGCAGTCCATGGTATATTCAATATTCTTCGCCAACACCACAATTCAAAGGTGTCAACTCTTCTTCAGTCTTCCTTATTCATTGTCCAGCTTTCACATGCATATGATGTGACTGAAAATACCATGGCTTAGGTCAGGCACACCTTAGTCTTCAGGGTGACATCTTTGCTCTTCCACACTTTGAAGAGGTCCTTTGCAGCAGATTTGCCCAGTGCAATGCGTCTTTTGATTTCTTGACTGCTGCTTCCATGGCTGTTGATTGTGGATCCAAGTAAAATGAAATCCTTGACAACTTCCATCTTTTCTCCATTTATCATGATGTTGCTCACTGGTCCAGTTGTGAGGATTTTTGTTTTCTTTATGTTGAGGTGTAATCCCTACTGAAGGCTATGGTCTTTGATCTTCATTAGTAAGTGCTTCGGGTTCTCTTCACTTTCAGCAAGCAAGGTTGTGTCATCTGCATAACGCAGGTTGTTAATGAGTCTTCCTCCAATCCTGATGCCCCATTCTTCTTCATATAGTCCAGCTTCTCATATTATTTGTTCAGCATACAGATTAAATAGGTATGGTGAAAGAATACAACCCTGCTGCACACCTTTTCTGACTTTAAACCAATCAGTATCCCCTTGTTCTGTCTGAACAACTGCCTCTTGATCTATGTAAAGGTTCCTCATGAGCACAATTAAGTGTTCTGGAATTCCCATTCCTCACAATGTTATCCATAGTTTGTTATGATCCACACAGTTGAATGCCTTTGCATAGTCAATAAAACACAGGTAAACATCCTTCTGGTATTCTTTGCTTTCAGCCAGGATCCATCTGACATCAGCAATGATGTCCCTGCTTTC
This sequence comes from Elephas maximus indicus, assembly GCF_024166365.1. Taxonomy (NCBI): domain Eukaryota; kingdom Metazoa; phylum Chordata; class Mammalia; order Proboscidea; family Elephantidae; genus Elephas; species Elephas maximus. The sequence goes on from NC_064826.1 coordinate 14,152,344, forward strand.
ACGTCCTCTTCTGAAACCAGCCCGAATTTTTGGCAATTCTCTGTGGATACACTGCTGCAGCTGTTTTTGAATGATCTTCAGCAAAATTTTGCTTGCATGTGATATTAATGATATTGTTCTATAATTTCCACATTTGGTTGGATCACCTTTCTTGGGATAGGCATAAATATGGATCTCTTCCGATCAGTTGGCCAGGAAGCTGTCTTCCATATTTCTTGGCATAGACTAATGAGCACCTCCAGCGCTGCATCTGTTTGTTGAAACATCTCAGTTGATATTCCGTCAATTCCTGGAGCCTTGTTTTTCGCCAATGCCTTCAGAGCAGCTTGGACTTCTTCCTTCAGTACCATCGGTTCCTGATCACGTGCCACCTCTTGAAATGGTTGAACGTCAACTAATTCTTTTGGTATAATGACTCTGTGTATTCCTTCCATCTTCTTTTGGTGCTTCCTGCGTCGTTTAATATTTTCCCCATGGAATCCTTCAGTATTGCAACTCGAGGCTTGAAGTTTTTCTTCAGTTCTTTCAGCTTGAGAAATGCTGAGTGTGTTCTTCCCTTTTGGTTTTCCATCTCCAGCTCTTTGCACATGTCATTATAATACTTTACTTTGTCTTCTTGAGATGCCCTTTGAAATCTTCTGTTCAGTTCTTTTACTTCATCAATTCTTCCTTTTGCTTTAGCTGCTCAACGCTCAAAAGCAAGTTTCAGAGTCTCCTGTGACATCCATCTTGGCCTTTTCTTTCTTTCTTGTCTTTTCAGTGACCTCTTGCTTTCTTCATGGATGATGTCCTTGATGTCATTCCACAACTCATCTGGTCTTCGGTCACTAGTGTTCAGTGCATCAAATCCGTTCTTCAGATGGTCTCTAAATTCAGGTGGGATATACTCAAGGTCATATTTTGGCTCTTGTGGACTTGCTCTGATTTTCTTCACTTTCAGCTTGAACCTCCATATGAGCAATTGATGGCCTGTTCCACAGTTGGCCCCTGGCCTTGTTCTGACTGATGATATTAGGCTTTTCCATCGTCTCTTTCCACGGATGTAGTCAATTTGATTTCTGTGTGTTCCATCTGGCGAGGTCTATGTGTCTAGTTGCCGTTTATGTTGGTGAAAGAAGGTATTTGCAATAAAAAAGTCATTGGTCTTGCAAAATTCTATCATTCAATCTCTGGCACTGTTTCTATCACCAAGGCCATATTTTCCAACTACTGATGCTTCTTCTTTCTCTCCAACTTTCATGTTCCAATCACCAGTAATTGTCAATGCATCTTGATTGCATGTTCGATCAATTTCAGACTGGAGCAGCTGATAAAATTCTTCAGTTTCTTCATCTTTGGCCCTAGTGGTTGGTGGGTAAATTTGAATAATAGTCGTATTAACTGGTCTTCCTTGTAGGTGTATGGATATTATCCTATCACTGACAGCGTTGTACTTTAGGATCGATCTTGAAACGTTCTTTTTGACGATGAGTGCAACACCATTCCTCTTCAACTTGTCATTCCCTGCATAGTAGACTATATGATTGTCCAAATCAAAATGGCCAATACCACTCCATTTCAGCTCACTAATGCCTTTATGCATTCCATTTCATTTTTGAGGATTTCCAATTTTCCTAGATTCATACTTCGTACATTCCAGGTTCCGATTATTAATGGATGTTTGCAGCTGTTTCTTCTCATTTTGAGTCGTGCCACATCAGCAAATGAACGTCCTGAAAGCTTTACTCCATCCACGTCATTAAGGTCGACTCTACTTTGAGGCGGCAGCTCTTCCCCAGTCATCTTTTGAGTGCCTTCCAGTCTGGGGGGCTCATCTTCCAGCACTGTATCAGACAACGTTCCGCTGCTATTCATAAGGTTTTCACTGGCTAATGCTTTTCAGAAGTAGACTGCTGGGCCCTTCTTCCTAGTCTATCTTAGTCTGGAAGCTCAGCTGAAACCTATCCTCCATGGGTGACCCTGCTGGTATCTGAATACCAGTGGCATAGCTTCCAGCATCACAGCAACACACAAGCCCCCACAGTACGACAAACTGACAGACACGTGGAGGACGTATACAGTAGGTGCTCAATAAATGTTTGTTGACAGAAAGACTTACCACGTTTGCTGAGTTCTGACAGTATTTTCATTTTCCTCTCTAGAAGACATTTCTGTTCTTCTTCCCCAAATCAAGGTGACTGCACATCCCTTCCTTGGCTGTGCTCTGGTTCACTCTTTTCCTGTGGCATTCTCAAAAACTCAAACAGAAATTGTCAACATAAAGCCCAAGTTGTGGCCAGATTTCAGGGCAAAAATAGGGAAGAAGGAGAACAGCCAGAACCCAGGGGCAAGATGAGTAATGGTCTTCATTCATGAATAAACCAAACCAATTGTCCAGTCCAACTCATGGTGACCCATGTGTGTCAGAGTAGAAATGTGCTCCATAGGGCTTTCCATACCTGGTTTCATTTGGGCTCTCTCGTTACAGCACCTGGCCTCCTTTCCTGTTTTCCTAGAGTTTCTGATGAAGAAGATGGAATGGTAGAGGTGGGAGTAAGTTTAGGGACAGAGGCACAGAAGGAAGAGGAAGGGAAACGAATTTCTGAATGTCTACTAAGAACCACGCAGTACCCCAGAAGTGCCACATTGTTGTTTAATACTCACCAGATCTCTACAAGGTGGGTGTTAATATTTCCATTCTACAGATGAGGAAACAGGCTCAGAGAATGAACAAACATACCCAAGATCACAAAGAAGGAAATACTAGTGCTGGATCCAAACCCACAGCTAGTAGATTTTAAAGTCTGTACCCTTGCTTACTGTGCCATCACAAAACACTCCATGAAGTATCATGTGGCTTTGTGGTGAGGTGAGTTTTTACTAAGAACTGTGGGTCTCTTTGCCTTTGTGATATGAGGATGGAAGAGTGAAGCTGGGCCTATAGAATCCCTTGGCAGTAGATAACAGAACATTTTTGAAAGTCCAAAGATAGAATTAGGCAATCCCTAATAGTTGCACTTGACTGCAAATGAACAGTTTGTCTTTCTACTTCGTGGATTCAGCTGGCCAGTTTTAGTTTTTTGGTTTTGGTTTTTTGTTGGTTTTTTTTGTTTGTTTGGTTTGGTTTTCTGGTTTTGTTTTTATTGTTGTTGGTGGTTTTGTTTGTTTGTTTGTTTTGGTGGCATTTATAGTAGCTGTAGCCTTTGGCTTTCCAAATAGAATAGGATCCTAACAACCCTGAGCAGTGCTTGTATTCCTGGAGGTGTGTACAACACTGATCTCCTGGAACCCACTTAAGAGCTTGTCTACAGCCTGAACTACCAGGCACTCACCCCAGTTTCCCAAATTCCTTTATGGAAGGAGAATAGGTAGTATGGGTTTGTGAGCACACTGAAAAGAAAATTCACCCTTAAACATGAGTTTTCTTAAGGGAAGCATACGAACTTGTTCTGTAGGGTTCTCTTTAAAATTGTGAAACCAAAACCAGTGGGGCAGGAGGTGATATTAAAGGGTAGAAGAAAAAGTGATGTTATTAAAAGAATTGAATCATAAGTAACATTTTAAAGTGAGACAACAGGTAATTAAGAGAGCTACATCATTGTATTTCACTACAGGCAGCCCAAAAGTCAATAGCAAGCCTTAGCCTTTAAAGTAGATGAGGTCTCTGTTTCTCCAAGGGCTGCCTGTGTGGGAATCTCTCCAGATGTCTGGGCCCTTCCACATGGGGGAAATGTTGCTAGGTAACGGTTTTCAAAGGGCCTGCCTCTTTGCACAGCCAAGAAGGCCAAACCTAAGGAGAGTCTGGGGAGGCGGCAGTTTGTGAGGGTAACAGACCTTTATGAGGAGAAAAGGAAGACTGTCCAGTTTGGGAACAGATGTTGTTATTGTTGGGGGCTGGAGAAGGAAAATGATTGGAGGAACCAGAGGGCATGTTTTATCAGTCGAGGTGAAAAATCCTAATCCATCTGTCTGATGAGATGACTTTGGCTGGCGATATTTCACAGTTGGGCCATAGGAAGCAGCTTAGTCTAAATGTAGCCTGCTTAGCTGGCCTTGTTAGTTCAGATGGGGGAAAAATGCCAGTAAGGTCAAGGACATGGGTTATATCCTTTTGTGAGCCCATTAACTCTGGGACAAAATGTCTGTCCCACAGCCACCGCCTACACCCCTACCCTGTGGTTGCTCCAGCCTGGGTCAGGCTCTCAGGGGAAACCTAGGCCAAACAGATCATCTCTTGTCACTCCTCAAGCCCACCTGGTGCTTGCCCACCCCCTTGCTCAACTCAGGCCCTTCTTCCACCTTGGAAATTTCTCTCCATTTCCTTCAACTTTTTAAAATCCTACTCTATTACCATCTTCGGCGAAGCCTTTCCATAGGTCTCAGGTATAAGTGTTTTTCTCTTCCTTTGAGCTTCTTGGATATCTTGATCCTTTAAATGGTACATTTAAGTGGTACACCAGATGTACCAGATACAAATACGAGCTAGGTGATACCACAATTGAGTGACTTGAGTGCTGGCTGGATAGCTGAACCTGAAGAATCTCGAGTAGTGTTGTATCAGTCAGGGTCCTCCGGAGAAGCAGGACTTATGGGATATATATATATATAGACAGAGAGAGACAGGCAGACAGACATTGATTGATTGATTTTAAGGAATTGGTTCACACAATCATGGCAACAGCCAAGTCTGAAATCTGTAGGTCAGGCCAACAGGCTAGAAACTCAGGAAAGAGTTGATGTTACTGTCTTGAGTCTGAAATCTATAGGGAAGACTGGCAGACTGGAAACCCCAGCAGGATTTCTTTGTTACAGACTGTAAGTAGAATTCCTTCTTCTCCAGGAAACCTCAGCTTTTGCTTTTAAGGCCTTCAACTGATTAGATGAAGCTCACCTTCGTTATCAAGAGCAATCTGCCTCACTTAAAGGCAACTGACTGTAAATGTTAATCACGTGTAAATATCTTCACAGCAACAGCTGAACTAGGGTTTGACCGGACAACTGAACCCCGTAGTCCAGCAAGTTGATCCACACAATTCACCATCACAGACATAATGGTGTTGGACTGGAGGGAGAACGTGGATGAAAATAGAAAAGGCACGTTAGCAGATTCACAGATTAGCTGGATAGATTGACTAATATGTGGTAACAGAATCAGTGTTGACAGGATGAGACAGTGGACTGAAATTAATAAGGATCAATGTCAACAGTTCATATGGAAAGACCCTTCTTGCTTGGCTCAGTACCGTCTCACTGTGAGTCATCTGTAGTCCAAGGGGCTGCCAAGATTTTGAGCGTTTACCATATGCTCAGTTGGAGGTCCTTTTCATGCACTGTTTCATTTAATCCTGTGTGAAGCGCCTATTATTCTTTATCTTCACTATACAGAGGAGGAAACTGAAGTTCAGAGAGGTTAAGAAACTTACCAAAGATTATACAGCTACTAAGTTTTGAAGCCAGGACTTGAACCCAGGAATGCATGACCCTAGAGCTTGTACTCTGAACCTCTGGGCAGTATGTATCAAAGCCTGCTGAATTAATGAGCCTGTGTGTCCAGAAAATCAAATTCCGGATGAGGAGCTCACTCAGAAGTGGGCGGCCAGGATGTCACAAAATCTGGAAACTGAGTCACATGAGGAATGAAGAAAAGACCTACTGGGGAGGGTGAGTTCTGTAGCTCAACATGCCAGGCTCAAAGGATCAAAGCAGAAGCAAAGGGTCAAAGTGGCCACAAGGGGGTCCGGACTGGGTGTGAGAGAAGACTGAATGGGCGGCCGGGTCAAAGGACCACATCAGGGATGTTAGAGATTGACTCTGAGGTCCCTGTCACTTCAGGCATCTGTGGTCTTCTTGTGAGCACCAGCCCCCACGCCCCTCTGCTGCAGCACAGAGCTTGGGCCTATATTTTAGGTTTGTTTTTTGTTCTTTGGTTTTGCCTCCCTTGTTATTCTCACTACTGGCATTTTATCTGCCTTTGAAGTTCTCGAGGAGGAAACGTTAAACACGTGACTCCTAGCTGAAAGGTTGTCAGTTCCAACCCACCCAGAGGCACCTCGGAAGACAGGCCTGGAGATCTGCTTCTGAAAGATCACAGCCTTGAAAATCCCATGGAGCCGCTCTACTCTACTCTGCACACGTGGGGTCGCCATGAGTTAGGATCAACTTAACAGCAACTGGTTTGGTTTGGGTTTAAGGCCCTCTAAACCCCTTCTAGTGGGCTGCTCCCAAAGGTTATAGCCAGGGCACAATACCCCTAAACATCAAGTTAGCTAAGATTTGCTGTTTACGGGAGAAGTTGCAGGGAGGTGGGGGCCAAGGAGCTCTCTGGTGGAGTCAAAACCAGGGTTTGGTTGCTGGGGCTTGGTGACAGCTACTCGGGAAGCCCTGAGGGTCAGCAGCTCTGACCTTCGAGTCACACTTACATCTGCCCTCTGGCTCTGCCCCCTCCCCAACACACACGTACGCGCACACATACGCACATACATGCACTCACACTCATGCATATACACACAAGCACACTCCTGCACACAAGCACACACGTGTATGTAAGCGGGTGCGTGCAGGCACACAGTCACACAAACATATGCATGCACTCACACATGCACACATATGCACACACACACATTTGTGCACACACTTGTACACTCGTACACATGCATGCACACATTTGCGAACGCGTGCCTTCTCTCTCTCACACACACACACACACACACACACACACCCTCATTCACCAGCCATCTCAGCCCTGCGCTGAAGGCCTCCGCCAGGTCTTGCTCTAAGTCTAGCTTCCGCCAGGGCAGAGGGGAGTAGTGGTCGCTTCTGCTGGGATAACACAGCAGCCTCTGCAGCTAAGTGACGTGTGATTCTGATGTTAGGGACCGCTTCCCTGTTGGCTCCTGGCCTTTCTGACGCCCGGACTCCAGACCCTTGCCCAGAGCTGCTTCTTATTAGTTCAGCTGGGGCGTTTCACCTACCATCTTCCACTCAGCGTTTCTGGCCCTTGCTTATGGAGGCTGCCCCCCTCCCCGGCATGCAGGCCTAGGGGGTGACGGTGCAGCCCTCAGACACCGATCTGCCTGGCCACCTGCCTGAGCCAGGCTGCCCACCACCCACAGCCGCCCTATCACCCAAGACACAGCCCAGAACTGAGCACCATGCTGGGACCCAAACTGGGAACCTACAGCCCCTGCAGCCTTTGAGGCCAAGCTAACGTTCCTGCAGAAAGAGCTGTCCCCATCAAGCCTTTCCCTGACCCTCAGCAGCCCCCTGAGCTCAGAGCTAGCCCCTACTTTGGCTTCCTCCCACCCAGGCAGTTCACACGGTCACCAAGAGACTGGGAAGGTGGGGGGACAGCTCTATAAACCAATTCTCCAGCATTCACGCAGCTAGGCCAACTTCTGGGCCAGGTCAGCCTCCATCTGAGTCATTTCCCACCTCTCTAAGGCAGGTTTGCAGAGAATTTTCTTTTTTTAAAGCAACAAAACCTTTTATTTAAACCACATCTTTGTTGTTAATTGCTGTCAGACTTGTCAATACCGCTTATAACAGAACAAAACGTTGCCCGGTCCTGTGCCATCTCACTATCGTTGGTGTGCTCAAGTCCATTGTTGCAGCCACTGTGTATTTTGAGTGACTTCCCACCTAGAGGGATCATCTCCCAGTGCTACATTCTGTTGTGATCCATAGGGTTTTCACTGGCTAATTTTTAGATCACCAGGCTTTTCTTCCTCAGCTTAGTCTGGAAGCTCCTTCTGGGTGACCCAGCTGGTATTTGAAATACCAGTGGCATAGCTTCCAGCATCACAGCAACATGCAAGTCACCAGGGTAGGACAAATGGACAGATGGGTGGTGAAACCAAATCTTAGGAGATCCAGCATATAAACTAGACAGAAGAGGAAGTCCCACAGGGTGTGAGAATGGGGGCCACTCCTCCCCCTGCCTCATGGCCGCCTCCTCCCCAGAGAGGCCCCTGAAGTTTCTTAGGAAGTGAGTGTGGTTTGAATGGAATGGAAATCGGGGATTAAGAGTATCCCAGGGAAACACGAGAGCCAGACCCAGCTGGACTTGGCTGCCCGGCGTGGACACAGGGTGGACCGGGGTTGTGTGCTGGCCTCTCTGATGGGACTCAGCGTGGAGTGCAGAGGGGGCCAGCCCAGGCACTGCCCTGGGGTCTGAGGAATTCACTACTGCGTGTTCAGTGAACCCGAGAGCCCCAAGCGAGGTCCATTGCCAGAGGCCAGCACTGGGCCCTCAGGGGCTCTATGTGTCACATTAGAAGGCCCATGGAGCAGGGCCCTGCTGTGCTATACCTCTCTCAGGGGACCCCCAGACGCCCACATCAGGAGAGTGGATACACAGGGCTGCACCTCTCAAGGGACCCCAGGCACCCACATCAGGAGAGTGTATATAGAGGGCTGCGCCTCTCAGGGGACCCTCAGGCGCCCACGTCAAGAGAGTGTGTATACAGGGCTGCACCTCTCAGGGGGCCCCCAGGCACCCACATCAGGAGAGTGGATATACAGGGCTGAACCTCTCAGGGGACCCCCCCAGGCACCGATATCAGGAGAGTGTATATACAGGGCTGCCACCTCTCAGGGGATCCCCAGGCACCCACATCAGGAGACTGGATATTCTTGGCTGCACCTCTCAGGGCACCCCCAGGCACCCACATCAGGAGAGTGTGTATACAGGGCTGCACCTCTCCAGGGACCCCCAGGCACCCACATCAGAAGAGTGGATATTCTTGGCTGCAACTCTCAGGGGACCACCAGGCACCCACATCGGGAGAGTGGATATATAGGGCTGTGCCTCTCAGGGGACCCCCAGGCACCCACGTCATGGGAGTGGGTATGGTCAGACACCCACGTCCTGTCAGTGTCTCTTCAGAGGAGAAGGAGTGGCCCCACCACCACCAGGATGTGGGAAAGGTCAGGAGCCAGGTGTGCAGTAGGGTAGAACTGAGTTTGGGGCCAGTTTTCCTCACTGGCTAACCCTGAGCCAGCTGTTACCTCTCTAAGCTGCCAAGGCCTCATCTGAAAAATGCAAATAATGAAAATTCCTGTCCCCTGGGGAGTCGTGGGATTTCAGGCTGTGGGGGTATGAACACGCCTCTCCCAGGGCCAGTTTTCCAGGCCCTGCAGAGAGCAGGCCTGTTCTCTTTCCCTCTGTGGGGTTGGCACCTGGGAGTTAGTCATATGTCCGCCATGAGAGAACACTGAGAGGGAGGAACCCCTAGACTTCCACTCTCCTCAAGGTTCTAAGAACACAGCCACAAAGCTCCTTTCTCCCCTTTTTAAAAAACTTAAAAAAAAAAAAAGAATGCATCTAATGCCATGAAAACCAGCTGCTGTCAAGACATCTCCGACTCATGGCGACCCCATGTGTGTCAGAGTAGAACTGTGTTCCGCTGGGTTTTTAATGGGTGATTTGGGGGGAGTAGATTGCCAAGCCTTTCTTTTGAGGTACCTCTGGGTGGACTTGAACCTCCAACCTTTTGGTTAGCAGGTGAGTTCACTAACCATTTGTACCACCCAGGGACTCCAATAGCATACATCTAATCTGCAGGGGGCAAGGATCTAGCTGAGGGTAGTCAGAACCCTGAGCCCAAGCTCTTAGGTGGGTTCTACTTGGTTGCACCTTTTAGAAGCAGCTGCTTGGAGCGCATGTCTCCTAGAACACAGACCAGAAATACCTCTACACGCCAAGCTCAGTGCTTCCACATCCTGAGAAAAACCACAGTGCAGAAAAGGCAATAAAACCACCCCTGCCGATGTTCCCAGATCCACACACCTACGCCCGGGAGGAGCCCTCATTTAGCATCTCGTTTCTCCTTATACATAATTCTAGCAAGCTTCGTTATCTGGTTCTCCAACTCATAGAATATTAGAGTTGGAAATTAGAAAGTGGGGAGGAGGGCTGCTAGTGACAAGCATGCTGACAACAGAAAGCAGCAAGAGCCTAGGACAGAAAAACTATAAAATGCACACGAGGGGACTCAGAATGGCCAGCAGCCTGGGGCCGCTGGAGGCAAGAGGGATGAGGTGGGACTCCGTGCACCTTGAGTCAGGGAGAATGGCCCATATGTGGGCAAGAGGCCAGGGCCAAGCAGGGGCTCTGTTAACAAGGGCAGGAAGTGTAAAGCACAATTTAAAAAATGGTTAAAATAAACCCATAAGAAGCCTGGAACTCTGGCATTCCCTAAGGGTTTCTGAATACCCAAAGTTTCATTGTAAAAGAAAAAATGGGCTAGAAAACATAACAAACACCATCAGGGAAGGGAATATTAATTTTATAAACATGAACAAGCAGACTTGTGGTTTGGCTTGGCGCCTGGACCCACTCTGTGTGCTAATGGCCCCAGACCAGGCCAGCCTCCATATGGACCACTTGGTAACAGGAGGGGCCGCCAGGAGCCAGAGCTCTCAGTGTGCCTGGCCATGCCAGCTGTTTGCCTGTGTCCGTTAATCTTCACAACAGCATTTTAAGGGGGAGAGTCACATAACCATACATGAGAAACCAGAGTCCAGAGAGGTTGAGTAACTTGCCCAGAGTCACACAGCCTGACTCCAGAGCCCTCACTTTTCCACACTTGACTGCACTGCCTCTTTCCTAACCACACGCTACATCTCCAGCCCCAGGCGGCGTCTCCCAAGCACATGGCCTTGCTTCCAAGGGGGCAGGGAGGGCTGTGGCTTAGTCATCTAGTGCTGCTATTACAGAAATTACCACAAGCGAATGGATTTAACAAAGAGAAATTTATTCTTTCACAGTCTTAGTAGGCTAGAAGTCCAGATTTCAGGGTGCCAACTCCAGAGGAAGCCTTTCTGTCTCTGTCGGCTCTGGAGGAAGGACCTTGTCATCAATCTTCCCTGGTCAAGCTGCTTCTCAGTGCAGGGGCACCAGGTCCAAAGGACATGCTGTTCTCCTGGCTCTTCTTTCTTGGTGGTATGAGGTCCCCTGTCTCTCTCCTCGCTTCTCTCTTTTATATTGCAAAAGCGATGGACTTAAAACACAACCTAAACTTGTGGATTGAGTCCTGCCTCATTAACGTAACAGCCACTAATCTCACCTCATTAACATCATAGAAGCAGGATTCACAACACATAGGAAAATCATATCACATGACAAAATAGTCCTGGGAATCATGGACTATACAAGTTGACACACATTTGGGGGACACAGTTCAATCCATGACACCCACCAAACACCAAATGCAGGAACAGCACAAAGCCAGGACCCCGCTGAGGCCAAGCAGGGGCTGCAATTCCCTGGCTGGGTCCTCAGGGCCAGTGTCAGGACTGTGGCTATGAACGAAAACAAGAAAGGTGGGCACGTTTGGTTGAAGCCCCCTCCCGCAGCCGGTGCCGGTGGAGGGGACCAAGAAAATGCCCCTGCAATAGGATCAGATGCTCGGCCTCCAGCTGACCACCCTGGTACCACCATAATGTCACTCAGCGTGAGGCCTTGTTGTCTGGTAGGACATGCACCGGTCTGGAGTCAGATGGACTGGAATGGAATCCTGACTCTATGTCTTACTCTGTGACCTTGGAAAGGTTCCAGTGAGAACGTGAGCACAGAATGCAGAAAGTAGGCTCTCAGAAGGTGCTGTCTTAGCATTGGCTCTCCTTCCTTTCCCTTTGGGTGGAACCCAGAGAAGGCAATGCCACCTGTCTGTTAGACACCGAGCCCCCTAAAAGGTCACCGCAGATCAGCTGGGCGTCTAGAGTGGCAGGTCCCAAAGAGGCAGAAAACGAAGATGCTGTCTGTCCCCCTAGAAAGAGTAACCATGGGCCAGTGGAGGGTTCACCACCCAGAGCCACCATGTCTCATGTCTTCTGTGAGTTCTCCCTCCTCGATCCACTAAACAAACAAAAAAACAAACCCATTGTTGTCGAATCGTTTTAACACTACAGGACAGAGTAGAACTACCTCATAGGGTTTCCAAGAGCAGCTGGTGGATTCAAACTGTTGACCTTTTGGTTAGCAGCCAAGCTCTTAACCACTGCACGACCAGGGCTCCACGCACTGGTTGTTGTCAGTTTTGACTCATGGTGACCTCATGTGTGTCAGAGTGGAACTGTGCCCCATAGGGTTTTCAGTACTAATTTTTTGGAAGTAGATCCAAGTCCACCTGTGGGTGGACTCAAACCTCCAGCGTTCAGTTAAGGGCATTAACTGTTTGCCCCACCCAGGGACTCCCGCTCCTCCCCTCCTCCTCTGTAGATGGAGGAAAATCAGTATCCCCACCCAGAGACCCTGCTCAGAGGCCTTCCCGATGTCCTGCCTAGAGGATCTGTCCAGGGCAGGGTCCTTCTCTGCCCTCAGGAGAGTTTAGAGACCGTTGACAGCTTAGGGATGGGCTTGAGGACAAGTAGTAAGTTAACCAGAAGCATAGGGCTCCTCCAGGATAGTGTCACAGAGGGGACAGGAGTCCTCCACAAACCTAGTCCACTGGACACAAAGAAACTACCACTGGGCAAAATGAGAAGGGGGAAATGGAGCTTTGATTTTGGCCTTTATGTTACTGAAATACTACATGCAGAGTCTAAAAAATCAAATAATACTGAAAAGCTTACAATGAAAAACAGCTCTCTCCTTCCCCACCCCTCCCCACTCCACCCTGACCACAGCCCCACTCCCCAGAGTCAATAACTTTAACTTGGTCAACTGCTTCTTCTAGTATTGAGCTCCATATTTCTATGTGATTTTGTTTCCTGAGTCATCACTTTCAGACATGATTGATTGACTTCCTATGGAAGCAGATGAGGATTTTGTTCCCTGACGTTCCTCACTTCCCCTCCTTCTAGCCTCTCGAAATAGCTGTCTTAGTCATCTAGTGCTGCTATAACAGAAATACCACAAGTGGATGTCTTTAACAAAGATAAATTTATTTTCTCACAGTCTAGTAGGCTAGAAGTCCAAATTCAGGGTATCAGCTCCAGGGGAAGTTTTTCTCTCTCTGTCAGCTCTGGAGGAAGGTTCTTCTGTCAATCTTCCCGTGGCCTAGGAGCTTCTCTGCCCAGGAACCCTGGGTCCAAAGGACACACTCTGCTCCCGGTGCTTCTTTCTTGGTGGTATGAGGTCCCCCTATCTCTCTGCTTACTTCACTCTTTTATATCTCAAAAGAGATTGCCTCAAGACACAATCCAATCCTGCAGGTTGAGTCCTGGCTCACTAACACAACTGCTGCCCGTCCTCCCTCACTGACATCATAGAGGCAGGGTTTACAACATATAGGAAAGTCACACAATATTGGGAATCATGGGCCCAGTCATATTGATACACATATTTTGGGGGGGAACATAATTCAATCCATGACAATAGCTATATCACAGTTTTTATGAATTCCATAGTCAAAGTTGAACATTAGTATGATTACACAAATATCTATACTTCACATGCCAAGGATGTTACTACATTTACATTTCCCTTCCTGTTCAACTTTTATTTTTTCCTGCAGCTAAAAATGTTCTTCTTTTCTCTCTTTGAGGTTTTCAGATTAAAAATAAAACTTTTCTATATATTTCTTCTTACTTTCTGTCCTGGCTCCTTTGGATGGGAACGATTCTTGTGTATGTGACAAATATTTATTGAGTATGTATTTTTGCACGTTACTCTACTAGGTGCTAGGAGTTACGTTGTTGTTGTTGGGTGCCATTGAGCTGGTTCCGACTCAAAGTGGTCCTGTGCCATCTTCACTATTGCTACTCTGTTTGAGCCCACTGTTGTAGCCACTGTGTCAGTCCATCTCCTTGAGGGTCTTCCTCTTTTTCAATGACCCTCTACTTTACCAAGTATAATGTCATTCTCCAGGGATAGATCCCTCTTGATAACATGTCCATAGTACGTGAGATGAAGTCTCTCACCATCTTCCCTTCTAAGGAGCATTCTGACTGTACTTCTTTCAAGACAGATTTGTTCTTTCTTCCGGAAGTCCATAATATATTCAGTATTCTTCACCAACACCATAATTTAAATACATAATTTAAATTCTTCAGCCTTCCTTATTCATCGTCCAGCTTCTCAATGCATATGAAGCAATCAAAGAATTACAGAAAGAAGTGTAAGACATGATCCTTGGCCTTTAGCAGCATAAAATTTGGTTGAGAAACAAGAGAGGCACACATAAAAATATGAATAAATATATAGCAGTCCAAGCATTGTCCCAAGTGCCCTGTGAAGTACAGATTAATAGTACCCACAAGGAATGTTCCAGAACTCAGTGGCTAGAGTCACAGAAAGGTTTTCTGGAGGACACCAGGCCTGAACTGGGGCTTAGAAGTCTGATTGGAATGTACAGGCAGAGATAAGAGAAGAATATTCCAAGAAAGAAGAGCCACAGAGGACTTGGCCTGTGGACCCTAAACACAGACCTAACGTCTTGTTAACAGGCCTATGTCTGAATTTCCTCGTTCTTAAAAAATGTTGATTACTGTGGTTATGTAAGAGAAAATCCCTATTCTTTTTTTTTTTTTTTATAATAACTTTTATTAAGCTTCAAGTGAACGTTTACAAATCCAATCAGTCTGTCACATATAAGTTTACATACATCTCACTCCCTACTCCCACTTACTCTCCCCGTCTTGAGTCAGCCCTTTCAGTCTCTCCTTTCTTGACAATTTTGCCGGCTTCCCTCTCTCTCTATCCTCCCATCCCCCCTCCAGACAAGAGTTGCCAACACAATCTCAAGTGTACACCTGATATAATTAGCTCACTCTTCATCAGCGTCTCTCTCCCACCCGCTGACCAGTCCCTTTCATGTCTGATGAGTTGTCTTCAGGGATGGTTCCTGTCCTGTGTCAACAGGAGGTCTGGAGAGCATGACCGCCGGGATTCCTCCAGTCTCAGTCAGACCATTAAGTTTGGTCTTCTTATGAGAATTTGGGGTCTGCATCCCACTGCTCTCCTGCTCCCTCAGGGGTCCTCTGCTGAGCTCCCTGTCAGGGCAGTCATCGATTGTGGCCGGGCACCAACTAGTTCTTCTGGTCTCAGGATGATGTAGGTGAAAATCCCTATTCTTAAGAAATACATACTGAAGTATTTAGGGACAAAGGGCTGTGATACCTGTAACTGTCCCTCAAATGATCCAGAAAAAGAATTACTTACATAGCGAGTGTATGGGTGTTCCTTGTACTATATTCATTTTTGGAATTTTTTGTAATGTTAAAATTATTTGTAACTATTTCAAGAAAAAAAAGATTTAAGGTAAGTTGACATCTTCAAGAACTCTGTCCTAAGGAAGTAATCACATTTATATAAGGATAAAGATTTATGCAGAAAATTATTCTTTGCACCATTTATAGTAATAAAAAAAAAAGGAATAAACGTAAATATTCAACAAAAGGGAAACGGCCAAATAAATTCTGATACATCCATATGATGACACACTCTGCTACCATTAACATGAATTTTCCCCATAAATTTTGGTCTCATAAGAAAATGATCAGGGCACAATGTTAAGCTAAAAAAAAAACAACAGGATATAAAGCTGTACATACTGTATGAATGCAATTAAGCATCTATAGAGACACAGAAAAAGAGACTTGAAAAAAATATACCAAAATATTAACAACAGTAAAAGAAAAAGCAAAGTAGGATTAAGGTTAATTTCTTCTTTACCTTTTTCTATATTTTGAAGTTTTCTACAGTGAAATGAGCATGTATTAATTTTCTAATAAAAATGAAAACAATTTTCTAAGGCATCAAAGAAAAAGAGACATTAAAAATGGAGATTTGGGGACAAGCCCAGGGTTGTTTTAATAATTTTTAAGGATTAATGTAAAATTACAAGGATGTGTTTATTCTTTAAAATCATATTCATATCATAGTTAAATACAAAGTGTTTTTATGTTCAAAAAACAGGGAGAAGACGACTACCTGGCTTTCAGGGTTTTTGGTTGGCCTAAGCAAAGCAATCTTTGCACAGCACCTAGCGCGGTGCCTGTCCTGCAGGAGCTCTGGTCTGCTGAGGCTTAGGAATCACAGCCTCCCTTCTTCCCCTCAGCTAGCCCCTCTGGTTAAGGAGGGGTTCCTGGGCAAGGCCCACACCCCGAGGTGCTGGGGTGGCCCCGGGGGTGGCTGACGTTGCCCTGGCCTCCGCAGGTGGCGGCCGAGTACTTCAAGAACACAACGCTGCTGCTGGTGGGCGTCATCTGCGTGGCGGCCGCCGTGGAGAAGTGGAACCTGCACAAGCGCATTGCTCTGCGCATGGTCATCATGGCCGGGGCCAAGCCGGGCATGTAAGTCACACCTGGGGTGCCATCCCCCTCGGATTCCGTGGGCCACGGGTATGGTGGTCTTCCATCCCCAGCTTCCTTTACGACACAGGGCAGTGGTCTTCCATCCTCCTGACTTCCAGCAGGCACAGGGCAGTAGTCCCCCATTCCCCTGGCCTCCATCCAGCCACAAAGTGGTGGTTTTCCATTTCGGTGGGACATGAAAATAGTGGTCTTCCACCCCCTAGCTTCCAGTGGGCCACAGGGTGGTGATCCCCCACCCCCTGGCTTCTAGCAGGCCATGGGGCACTGCGCCCCCCACCCCACTGGCTTCCAGCCAGCCATAGGGTGGTGGTCCTCCATCCCCCCAGCTTCCAGTAGGCCATGGGGCAGTGGTCCTGGCCCACAGCGGGACACACACACAATAGGCTGTTTCCTACTAATGGGGATGAAATGGCACCAGGGCTGGAGCGCTCCCATCTCCCCCGCCAGTGAGAGGAGCTAGGTGGAAGGTGCGGTCTCTGACCTTGGAATGTAGTTACATCACAGTTTTTGTGACAATACTGGAAAATGGATATATGGATAATACTGAGAAAATGCTTGCACATAGATGTTACTGGAGATTCTCAGAGACCCACAAAGTACTTTACAGATCTTACAGGTGGTCTTAGTTATAGCAAAGAAGAACCAGGTGACAGGGAGGGACTTGGGGGACAGTTGGTGGGAGGGCCAGTGGTGGTAAGAAGCAGCTGGAAAAGGAGCAGTGCAGACCAGACACCCGTATGAGGTCGACCCACTAACAGCTTGTAGAAGACCTCGGGGAGGTCCAGGGTCCCCCAAGCCCAGGGGGCTCCCCTCTCACGGCCTGCCTGGCCCTCTGCCCCAGGCTGCTGCTCTGCTTCATGTGCTGCACCACGCTACTGTCCATGTGGCTGTCCAACACCTCCACCACCGCCATGGTGATGCCCATCGTGGAGGCTGTGCTGCAGGAGCTGGCAGGCGCTGAGGAGGAGCAGCTCGTGGCCGGGAGCGCCAGCGCCGAGGAAGCGGAGCCCATCAGTACTGTCTGCCGCGTCCATCCGCCCTCTGCTCTCCACCCTCCTCCGGGCCCTCCTGCTGTTCCCTCCCGTGTGGGCTCCTGCCCACAGCCCCTCACCAGTGCCCCGTCCCCTCATCTTCCCACTTATCTCTTTCCCATACCAGCCCTGTAACTCAGAACCTCCTTGGGATTCTCATTCCCAGCTTTTCCACCCGCCCTCATTTTTCAGCAACCACCACTGCTCAAGGGTTACAACAAAACCCTAGGGCCTGTCTGTGTTCACCTTCAGAGTGGAGGGGAGGGGAGTGGTCATCTGGCAAGCCCTCAGCGGGAGTCTTCACGCACGGTTTCCCATTCACCGCCAGCCCTGAGCCCCAGAACGTCTCTCTGACTCAGTGTCACCTTCAGCCGCCCTATCTCACTTCCGGCTTCCCTTTGCTACTGTAGGTCTGGATGAAAACAACAGCCAGCCATCTCTGGAACTCATCTTTGTCAATGAAGAGTGAGTATGACTGTCCCTTTTCCAGACAGAGTCTCTCTGGGTCCACTGGGGAGGTCAGGAAAGATGGCACCCAAGCCCATAAACAGCTCTTTCAGATGGATGGACCAAGCTCTCCATCTTGCCACCCCACCACTCCCTCTATTTACTTCCCATACCTGGGAGGCACTGGCCAAGATCTTGAGGGTGACTCGCTTAACCACAGGATATTGCAATGATGAGGAGGGATATATGAACTATCTGTAAATCTAAGAGTAAAATTGATGTCCTTCTTAGGAAAATAACATGTTTAATCCATTCATCAAGAAATGCTCACTCAATAGAGGTTACTGGCGAATCAGGAAGCATTTTATAGATATTAGATATGGTCTTATAGAATATGATCTTGTTAGGTATGACAAAGAAAAATTGGGTGACAGAGATTTGGGGGCCAGCTGGTGAGAGGGACATGGGATGATGGAAAGAACAGCTAGAAGAGGAGATATACAGACCCAAGTATTCACATGAGGTAGATCCATTAACTGCCCATTTCTTTTGGAGAATCTATATCAAAATATGGCCTTCAAGGTATTCCATAATGAATATTACACATTTAAAAGTTAGATTTGTAATAGAGCTCAATTTTGCAATTTGCCCTTTCCATAAAAAAATACAGATCCACTTTCAATGAAGCCAGCATGTGTAATTGGCTGACCTCAGTATGGGGCTGACGGGAAATTATTTTTCCTCACCACTGTCTTCAGGCAAAGCACATTGGATTTCCTCCCCCCATCCTTGCTTCCTTTCAGGTGTTAGAATGATCTGGCTTTCAGTTACACAGCAGCCTAGTCTAGACTCATACTCTCTTACCCAGTGCTTCTCCCCACTTCCTCATCTATCCACCCCTGCCCCCAGCCCAGGCCTGCAGAATAAAAGATGGTGGAAGTGAGTGGGAAAAGGAGTGGACTCTTCTTTCCCTCCCCTCTCACTTGCTGCTTCTGACTTCTATAGGGTTAGGGCAGAGGCTGTAAGGTGCAGAAAAGTCAAAGGGGCAAAAAAATATAATCTGGGGTTGGTGTCCCTGAGTCAGGCTCCTCAGATCACGGCTCCTTCACTGCTGGGGTACCTACCTTCAAGGTTCTCTGGAGAACCCCACTGAGGCGACAGCATTGCTCCTGGCCTCCCGGGGTGATGCTGTCTGGAATGGTCCTGTACTCAGATGATTCGCCATACACACACACACACACACACACACAGCCCCTTTGTGCTGGGGGTGTCTCTGCCTCTTGGGAGGGCCCTTCCAAGGTGGCTGCTCCCATTGCCATGGGTCTTTTCTCCTCACGGTGGCCTCTCAGCCTTATGTGCTCCCAAACTCCAAAGCAAGGAGCTTGAGTTCTCCCTAGAGTGCTCTTACCACCCTTCATGCTGGTAGGCACTGGGGCCATTTGCTATGTGTGAGGATGGTGGTCTTCCCACACAGTCTGAGGGGTTTGGGGAAGAGAAACATCACAGCAGTCTTCTCCCAGGCTAAGAACTTCCTCCAAGGAACCTTTCCCTCTGAGCTCCAGTAGCTCCTTATGCCTCCCTGGTAAAGTCTGGGGTTGGAGGTGAAGGCCACAGGACTTCAAGTCTAACCCCTCTCATTTGTCTTCAGAACATGTGGCTCCTCACACCCACTCTCGTCAGGACTGAGACAAACAGGAAACACTCATTGAGCATTTATTGTTAGTAATGCTGGTAGTCAAATTCTTGTCTTCCCTTGTTCTCAAGGCAAAGGTTGGGGGCCAATAGGTGGTGGGGGCAGTTGTCTGTCACCCCCTGAGGTACAGCTGCTAATCAGAAATTCTCTCCTGTTTCCTCGTTCTCACTTGCCTTTCACCTTGTACAGTCGGGCCTTCCCTCCTCAGGTCTCCTGAGAGAAGCACTTCCCACGCTTCTCTTCCTTTAAGAAGGTGGTAGGCCCAGGCCCCTCAGCCAAAGAGAGCTCCTGTTTTCCATCCTGTATCCCTGACTCTACCTCTTCCTGTCCTGTAAACAGAGGTAGGACAAAGGCCCACGTTTAGGTGCCCAGTACCCCGTGATATGAATGTGTTAGTGTCACTTCAGAGGAGAGTGTTGCCTCTGCCCTGAGGAGACAGCCCCTGTCTCCCCTAGTCCTTCCTGAATCAGTCTTCTCTCTGGGCCAGAAAACAGGAGTCTAGAAAAGTTAAATCACTTCTACGTAAAGAATTTGACATGTGGGGGGAATTCATGAAGGCCGAATCTCAGGAAGCTGCTCCACCATTTCCTGTCTCCTCTGCTTCCTTCCAGCACCTCCAAGGCCCACCTCACTTCACTGATACAGAACAAGGTAGGGCCTCGGGCTTTTTCTGGGCTTTGGGACTGCTTGAAGGGCCTTCTAGATAACTCAGGATGGAGATCCCGGCAGCTGGGCCTCAAAGCAGAGGGGCTCCCAACACAGGGTCTGCACCATGAGGGGCACCAGGCTCCCATCCCAAGAGCCTGGGTGTCCCCAGCCCCAGCCTGAGTGCCGGGCTCAGCCCGAAGAGAACAGGTGAAGCTTCTTTCCTGTGAACTCAACGCTCGCATATCCAGATGGACAAGACCCGTAGACTCAGCACTAGGATTCCTCTCAGTGGGGATTCCACTGACAAAAAGTTTTAACATTAAAGGGAACACATTTGAGGGAAAAGCAAAGTTCACCTGTACACTGCAACTCACTCTCAGCCCTACCCCAAAACTAGTTTTCCACCTCTTCAGGAGAGGTAAAAAAGGCCCATAAAACTGTGGCCCCTGTTTGTTTGTTGTGGTGAGAATTTTTTTTTTTCCATTTTAAAGAAAAATAAAGGGTTCTTCCTTAGCTAATGAAGCCCCAAATGGTCAGGATCTCCTATAAGGACAGAACCATGTTCTGCCAGGTTTTAAAAGCCCCTTCCACCAGCTGTGGGGAACATGTGAAAATGGCGCAGGCGGGTGGGCTCCCCCGTCCATGCTGTCCCTCCCTGGCTGCTGGTCTCTGATGCCCACAGGGCTGAGGCATGCGGTGCCCCTTGGATGGTTGATGGCACTTCTCCAGGTGCCGGGCCCACCACATCCTCTGCCTGATCATGTGATGGTAGACTTTGTTCCCACAGAACCTGAACGGTGTGCCCGCGATTGCCAACCCCATCCAAACAGCAAACCCCCAGGGCAAGAAGCAGCACTCTTCCCAGGTAACAGAACTGCATGTCGGACCCTGTCTCCTGCCTCCTGCATGAGAGGCCTTGAGCTTCCCAAGGGCCTGGTGTTGAAGTGGGGAGGGTGTCAGGCCTGGCTGAGGGAGGTGTAACTGGGCCCTCCTTAGCCACATACACGTCCGGGCTGCGTGGGCCGTGGAGATTAAACAGCTAACTCACTGTAGGCGTCAGCATGTCACTTCCACCTGCTGAGCCCCAGTTTCTTCAACAGTAAAAGCCGAGGGATGGTCTAGTTCAGAGTTTTCAAACTATCCTTCAAAGGTGCTTCAGGGATGCTGAGACTGTAGGACAACTACTGTGCAAATAAGGAAAGAGCCCCTGGGTGGTGCAACAGATTAACATGCTTAGCTGCTAACCAAAAGGTTGGAGGTTTGAGTCCACCCAGAAGCACCTCAGAAGAAAAGCCTGGTGATCTACTTCCAAAAAATCGGCCATTGAAGATCCTATGGAACACAGCAGTTCTGCTCTGCAACACATGGGATCACCGTGAGTCAGAACTGACTTGATGGCAGCAGGTTTGGTACCAGTGAGACAAAAAATTCATGAATAAAGTGGATGTTGAGGCTGGTAGAAGATTGCAGCTGTCCCTTATATCTCTTGACTTAAATTTTTGGCTCATCCAGTCTTAACGGTTTAATATCCACTATCACTTGAATGTCATCATTTATTAAAAACTTACTATGTTCCAAGCACTATGCTAAGCATTTTCTCTTTAGTCTTCCCTTGACTCAATGAGCTAGTGACTTTGAGCTCCATTTTGCAGATGAGGCAGAGGTGAAATCATGTGTCCCAGGACTCTGAACTAGTTGTGGGGGGGCACCTTAATTCAAATCCAAGTCTCCCTGAGTACGTGCAGTTAACCACCATGATATACTTCCAGTTATAAAGTAGACGTGTGCCGATTAAATGCTGCATTTGTGTTTTGTATATTGGGGTTCCACGTAAAATTTCATAAGAAGATAGGATCATGGGAAGGTTAGGAAGGGTCCAGCCTCTGCTTACTTTGGCCTTCCTAAGATGATGGGGCAGAGGGGAAGGGCTTTGAGAAATGTGGCGAGGTAGCCTCTTCCCCATGGTATTCCTCTGGCCCAGCCCACTGACCTCTGTGTCAGGCCTCCCCTAGCCTCGTGAAGATTCAATGGTTGTACACCAGTGTTCACTGCAGCACTGTTCACAATAGCCAAAAGGTGGAAACAGCCTAAATGTCCACTGACAGATGAATGGATAAACAAAACATGGCATACTGTATTTTTACAAAAATAACAAGTGCTATCTACGTTTGTTTGCCATTCATGCCCTCCCCTCACAAGGTATTTTCATAAGCACACTATGCTAATTTTTTTACAGCAACGTAAAAAAATATATCAGTGCTTATGAAATACCTCACAGGGTATTTTGCAAAGTTGGCAAACAGACATAGAAGGCATGCATTATTTGTGTAAAAATACTGTATACACACAATGGACTATTAAAAAAAAAAACAAAACCAAACCCATTGCCGTCAAGTCAATTCCAACTCATAGCAACCCCATAGGACAGAGTAGAGCTGCCCCATTGAGTTTCCAAGGAGCACCTGGTGGATTTGAACTGCCAGCCTTTTTGTTAGCAGCTGTAGCACTTAACCACTACGCCACCAGGGTTTCCAATGGACTATTACACAGCCATAAAGGCAAATGAAATCCTGATACATGCTACAACATGGATGAAACTTGGAAACATTATGCTGAGTAAAATAAGCCGGTCACAAAAGGGCAAATATTATATGATACTACTTGTATGAAATAGTCAAATGGATGGAGACCGAAGTTTATTAGTGGTTACCAGGGTTGGGTGGGAGGGAAAAGGGGAGTCTTAGTTTAGAGGACACTGAACTTCTGTTAATGGTGGTAGAATAATCTAGAACCATCTAGTGGGGGGTGGTTGCACAACATGAGGAAGGTAATTGTATGTGTTAAAACTGCTGAACTGGGACATGCCTTTTTATGTATACTTTTATCACAATAAAAAGAAAACAGGTAAGATAAAAAAAGTAAAAACAATCAATGGAGCAGCCTACTGTTGCTTCATTTGTTCTTCATAACAATCCAGCAAGGAAAACATTATTTCCCCATTTTACAGAAGAAACTGAGGCTTGGAGGTATGCCCAGATTGGTAAATGGTAGAACTGGGATTGGGATTTGTCTTTTGATACCACTGTCCCATGCTCCCTCCTGCTTCTCAGGCTGGGTATACCAGAGTCAGGCTGGATTGCAGAGACTTGCTGGTTTTCCTTTGGTAGGAAAAGCCACTGGTCTCGACCTGCAACCCCAGGAACCAGGAACTCAGCAGAAAATACAGATCCCAGCACGACCAAATGATCTGCAAGTGCCTGTCCCTAAGCATCTCCTATGCTGCGACCATCGGGGGCCTGACCACCATCATCGGCACCTCCACCAGCCTCATCTTCCTGGAACACTTCAACAAGTGAGTCCTTCACTCAGTCAACAATCCTTCTTAAACGTCTGCCCTGTGTCAGAACTGGACCAGCTGCTGGGGATAGAGCAGATGGTGAGACAGTTTCTGTATGAAGAGGGAAAAGAGGCAGTCAGGTCATCACAGGTAAGTGGACAGGAGCCTTCTGGGAGAGCCCAGCAGGGGGTGCTCACCCAGTCTGGAGGGAGGAAGTGCTGCCCTGGAGAGGGCCCTGAAGGATGAGTCCAGAGAACGAGATGAGGGGAGATCTTCCAGACTCAGAAAATGATGTCTGGGAGGGCTCGGAAGCAAGAGAGCACAGGCGTATGAGAACACGACAGGGCAAAAGATGAGGCCTGGGAGGGAGTCGGGCAGATCACAGAGGGCCTCGCGAGGCCCTGGAGGGCACTTGGACTTCAACTTAGAGGCAGTGAGAAGCCTTTGGAGAACTGTAAGCAGGGAGCAAGGTTATCAGATTTAGAGTTTTGAACACTTATTCTGGATGGGAAAGTGGAGTCTAGATTGGAAAAGAGCAGGCAACAGGAAGGCATTTCAGGGTGGCAGATGTCCAGTGGAGTGGTCAGCCAACTGTGGCCAGGCGATGGTGGCAGTGGGGCGGGAGACATGGTTGGACTTGAGACATGGTTGGAGATACTCAAAGGTAGACTTGATGGGCCTTGGTAGGATAAGAAAGAGCCTGAGAGAGGGAAAGCATAGTCTGACTCTCAGGTTCTGGCTTCAGCAGCTGAAGGAACAGAGTAGCCCGTTTCCTGAGTGAAGGAAGAACACGTTTGAGGGAAAAGACAAGTATGAGGTTTTGGACTTGGTGACTTAGAGGTTGAGATATAGTTCTGAATCTCAAGAGGCCTGGGATGAAGGCATAAATTTAGAGTCAGTGGCAGGCAAGACTGACTTCCAGGGTGTTCAATCCGTGTGGTCACACAGGGCCCTTTGCTCCAAAGTGCCCCACACCTCTCCTGAAATTCTTAATCATTTTTGAACAAGGAATCCCACATTTTCATTTTGTCCTGGGCCCCACAAATTAGATGGCCATTGGTCCTGGTGGCGTGCATCTGGTCACTGAAGCTGTAGGATTGGATGGGATGACTCAGGGAAAATATTTAGAATAAGCAGAGCAGTGGGCATAAACATTAAAAAAAAAAAAAAAACATTAAGGTCAAGCATTTGAGGTAGACAACAAAAAAGAATAAAACACCATCAGACAGGAGAGAGGAAATCCAGGAAAATCTGGTGTCATTCTACCCAAAAGAAGAAAGTGTCTCTAGAAAGAAGGAGTGGTTCACAGTGTTTAAAGCCACTACATGAGCAAGCCAAAAAAGGACTAAAATGTACCAATTAGATTTAGTGAGGTTGACGTCATGCGGATGTAGGCCAGGACAGTTTGGTCAAGTGGTGGAAAGAAGCCAAATGTCAGTGACTGAGGATAAGATGGAGGTGAAGAGATATGAGATGGTTGTTGTTGTTGTTGTTGTCGTTGTCGTCAAGTCGATTTCAATTGGGATGACAACCTAGGGTAAATTAGGGTCAAGAGGGGTTTTTAAGATGGAAGATGGTTAAATGCTGAGAGGGAGGATCCAGATGAGATTAAAGGTGGCGGGGGTGATAGACTGATCGCACTGAGAAAGCAAGAAGTGATGGGAGGGAGAGTAGAGAAATAATTACAGGCAGGAGGAGAGGCACAACTTTCATTTAGAGAAGGAAGGAGGAGAAGAACGAAGGGAGGGATGGAGTTGGGGGATGAGAGCACCAGTGAACAGTTAAGACCTAATTCCCCAGGATCTAAGCTTCAGGAGCTCCTCACACCATTTTATTTCTGTCTAGGCTTTGAGTTTCTGGTTCACTGTGTTGTTGTTGTTAGGTGCTGTCGAGTCAGTTCGGACTCATAGCTGCTACCCTATGTACGACAGAACAAAACACTACCCAGTCCTGCACCAACTTCACAATTGTTGCTATGCTTGAGCCCATTGTTACAGCCACTGTGTCAATCCATCATGTTGAGGGTCTTTCTCATTTTTGCTAACCCAATACTCCACCAAGCGTGACATCCTTCTCCAGGGACTGGTCTCTCCTGATAACATGTCCAAAGTATGTGAGACAAAGTCTCCCCATCCTTGCTTCCAAAGAGCATTCTGGCTGTATTTCTTCCAAGACAGATCTGTTCATTCTTCTGGCAGTCCATATTCAGTATTCTTTGCCAACACCATAATTCAAATGCATCAATTCTTCTTCCGTCTTTCAAGTTTCTGGTTCACTGTGTTAGCTTACCTGTGTCTTAGTTAGCTACTGCTGCTAACCAGCCACAGGTGGGTGGCTTTAATGAACAGAAATTTATTTTCTCACAGTTTAGGAGGTTAGAAGTTCTAATTCAGGGTGTTGGCTCTAGGGGAAGGCTTTCTCTCTCTGTCTGTTCTAGGGGAATATCCTTGTCTCTTCAGCTTCTGTTCCTGGTTCCTTGGCGGTCTTCCCTCTGTTTGTGCTTCCTTCTCTGCCCAATCAGCTCTTTTTATATCTCAAAAGTGATTGGCTTAAAATGCACCCACACTGAAACAGCCTCATTAACATAACAAAGAAAACCCTATTCCCAGATGGCATTACATCCACGGGTATTTAAAAAAAAAAAAAACTGTTGCCATCCAGTAGATTCCGACACAGGGACCCTATAGGACACAGTGAACTGCCCCACAGGGTTTCCAAGGCTGTAATCTTTACAGAAGCAGACTGCCACATCTTTCTCCAGTGGAGCTGCTGATGGATTCAAACTACCAACTTCCGGTTAGCAGATAAGCACCTAACCACTGCACCACTAGGGCTCCTTTTCCACATGTATAAAACCCACTGCCGTTGAATAACCACTACGCCACCAGGGTTTCCTTTCCACATGTATAGGGGTTAGGATTTACAATACATATTTTGGGGAGGCACAGTTCAATCTGTAACATGCAGTTTGTCCTCCTGGGTGTACCCTTACCTCATAAGAGTGTCCTTCGTCAGCTTTTTCAAGTTCTGCGGTTGCCTGGGCTCTTGCCCTGCTTCCTCCTGTACATCTGTTGTCTCCCCTGCCTATATTGTGGCTTGAAATGTTAGCTGTCGCCTGCTTTTGTTAATGATGGATCCATTTTTGTTTCTCACTCTTCTTGTTCCTTTGGGTTAATTCCAGAAGAAGAAGGGGGAAGTGCTTCTATATGCCACCATCTCCAAACCAAAAGATTCCCCAGTGTCCCCTACTCATTCACGGTCTTGATCATTTTTCTCTTGTCTTGAAAACCAGATGCATAAACCTATCAGAATCTTTATGTAAATTAAGGGTAAATAGGCTCTGAGCAATTCTCTGAGTATAAAATATGTACACTTTGTTGTTATGTTGTTGTTAGGTGCCATCAAGTTGATTCCTATTCATAGCGACCCCAGGGGACAGAGTGGAACTGCCTCATAGGGTTTCCATAATCTTTATGGCATTGGTCAAAAACAAGGCTCCAGGAATTGAAAGAATACCAAAGAATGGATGCCAAGCTGGAAGCACTCACTTCTCAATGCAAAAGAAAAAACTGGAAGACAGCTACCTGGCCAACCAAATGGAAGAAATCCATTCCCAAGAAAGGTGATCCAACTGAATGTGGAAATTATCCAACAATATCATTAATATCACACACAAGTAAAATTTTGCTGAAGATCACTCAAAAATTAATGCAACAGTACATCGACAGGGAGCAGCCAGAAATTCAGGCTGGATTCCTAAGAGGCCGTGCTCATGAGGAACCTGTTCATAGACCAAGAGGCAGTCGTTCATACAGAACGAGGGGCTACTTCGTGATTTAAAATCAGAAATGGTGTACATCAGGGCTGTATCCTTTCACTATATTTCTTCAATCTGTATGCTGAGCAAACAATCTGAGAAGCTGGACTATATGAAGAAAAACGGCATCAGGATTGGAGGAAGGCTCATTAACAACCTGTGTTATGCAGATGATACAACCTTTCTTGCTGAAAGAGAAGAGGACTTGAAGCACTGATGAACATCAAAGACCACAGCCTTCAGTATGGATTGTACCTCAACATAAAGAAAACAAAAATCCTCAGAACTAGACCAGTGAGCAACATCATGATAAACGGAGAAAAGATTGAAGTTGTCAAGGATTTCATTTTAATTGGATCCACAATCAACACCCATGGAAGCAGCAATCAAGGAATCAAACAACATATTGCATTGGGCAAATGTGCTGCAAAATACCTCTTCAAAGTTTTAAAAAGCAGAGATGTCACTTTGAGGACTAAAGTGTGCCTGACACAAGCCACGGTATTTTCAATCGGCTCATATGCATGTGAAAGCTGGACAATAAACAAGGAAGATCAAAGATTTGATGCCTTTGAATTACGGTGTTGGTGAAGGATATTGGCTATACCATGGACTGCCAGAAGAACAAACAAATCTTTCTTGGAAGAAGTACAGCCAGAATGCTTCTTAGAAGCAAGGATGGCGAGACTTTGCCTCAAGATCTTTGGACATGTTGTTAGGAGGGACCAGCCCCTGCAGAAGGACATCATGCTTGGTAAAGTAGAGGGTCAGCAAAAAAAAAAAGGAAGACCCTCAAGGAGGTAGATTGACACAGTGGCTGCAACAATGGGCTCAAACATAGCAATGAGTGTGAGGAGGACCAGGCAGCGTTTTGTTCTGTTGTACATAGGATCACTATGAGTTGGAACGAACTGGACAGCATGTAACAACAACAATCTTTATAGGAGTGGAGCCCTGTGTCAGTGGTTAAGCACTCGGCTGCTAACAGAAAGGTCGGCAGTTTGAAACCACCAAGCACCCCATGGCAGAAAAGATGTGGCAGTCTCCTTCCGTAAAGATCACGGCCTTGGAAACCCCATGGGGCAGTTCTACTCTGTTGTATAGGGTTGCTGAGTCGGGATCGACTCGACAGCAATGGGTTTAATCCTTATGGAAGCAGACTGCCAGGTCTTTTTCCCCCAGAGTCGCTGGGTGCATTCAAACTGCTAACCTTTAGGTTGGCAGCCAAGTGCTTAACTGTTTGCGCCACCAGGGTGCCTTATATACAATTTATCGATATCTATTTTGATTACTTCGATGCATTTTTACCTTAATTCATGCTGGGCTCTGTAGAGTTGCAGCTGTCAAATAAGTGAGTTCAAGATAATGTTTATCTAAATAATGTTTATCATGTCTACATATTGTTACCGTTATATCTACCCCTTAGCTCTGTCGTGTGTCTTCCTAAGGCATATGGAGCGTATTACTCCAGAATGATGCCACGTGGAAACCCACCCTTTTCTAATCACTGACCTGCTCCTTTACTCTCTAGCCAGTATCCGGCTGCGGAGGTGGTCAACTTTGGCACCTGGTTCCTCTTCAGCTTCCCCATCTCCCTCATCATGCTGGTGGTCAGCTGGTTCTGGATGCACTGGCTGTTCCTGGGCTGCAAGTGAGTTCCAGGCTCAGCAGCAAACAGCTGAGGCTCTTCTGCCGGCACACAGGCCCTGGAGGACTCTCCTCTAGGGGGCGCTGCAGAGCAACCACAGAGGTGGCGGGGAGCACGCAGTGAACCAGGCCTTCTGTTCTCGTGACTGTAGCCGGGTACATGAACTCAGCTCCTCACTACAAGCTCTGCGATGAAATGCTCTTCATTCCAACTCATTGGTTAGAGGGCCTCTCTGGTTTCTAAAAGGTCTAAATTGGAGAGTGTTTAATGCTTTCAAAGTACATACAGCAATTTCAACTAACTTCTAAAGACATAACTCCAAGCAGAAGTAACCTTAAGCTTAATTTTTATAGACACAAGTGGTTTACACATAGTAGTTTGTATGGAATATGTTCACACCCCTCAAAGTAAGTTAGACTTTCTCCCTGAAATATTCCTAATATGTTTAATCTGCTTAATAAGCTTTTTCTTCATAACCATCAACTTACTCCAAACTTGATCAGTTTCAAACACATAAAGGGAGAATATGTATGTTTTGTTAGTGGTCCTTGGACCCCAATGCTCCAGTTGGTCAAGGAACGTTCTCTGAGCTGATTTTTTACTGAGACTGTCGTCAGATCAATAATGGCTGCACACATCTATAACTACAGTGTTGCTCGTAAAAAACTAACACCCACTTTCACTGCAGACAAGCCGTGACTCTAGACAAACACACGCACACACATACACGTGTGTGTGTGTATGTAACACACAAACATATAAACATCTACACACATATACCACATCACACTGGTTTTTATTAGGAACAGAAAGACAAGTATAGAGAAACAACCCCATATAAATAAAAAAAAATATACTTGCAAAAATCCGTAAGCCGTAATTCACATTGATAACCAGCCAGCTGCCGTCAAGTCGATCCGACTCATGGCGCTCCCATGTATGTCAAGGGTAGAGCTGTGCTTCATGAGGTTTTCAATGGCTGCTTTTTCGGAGGTAGATTGTGCCAGGCCTTTCTTCCAAGGCACTCTGAGTGGACTCAAACTGCCAACCTTTGCCGAGCGCATTAATCATTTGTACCACCCAGGCACTCCCACTGATAACACCAGAGATTTACCCAGGTGGGTATCCACAAAAGACAAGGGAGAAGGCTGAGGAGAGGCTGTGTAACTTGGTCTGTGACAGGTGTATCAACGGTGGGGGTTGGAGGGGCAGAGGTTGTGGGTGAAGAGGAGACACCCACACCCTCAAGGAGTTTAGCGTTTGCTTCTTGGTTGATCTCCTCCTGGCCTCGGAAGCTTGTTTTCTTTATTCTTATGCTTATTCTCTCTTCTCAGTTTTAAAGAGACCTGCTCTCTGAGCAAGAAGAAGAAGACCAAAAGGGAAGAGCTGTCAGAGAAGAGAATCCAAGAGGAGTATGAGAAGCTGGGTGACATAAGGTAAAACCAGCCGTTCGCCTCCTCTCCTCCTCCAGGGTGAGAGCGTGGCAGGTGGAGTGAGCACAGACGCAGCCTTGTTCTTGCTGGTCTCGGGCGGGGGGAGTTTTCCACAACTGTGAATCCAGGCATTTAGAAGATGCTGTTGAATGCCAAAGTCCAGCTGGCCTGCATGTCAGGTGGCCGCCCTTCCCCTCCTCTGTGTTCAGAGTCCAAGGTATGGCCGCTGCATGTAGGTGAAATGTTGTACATAAGGGCAGCTTTTCCACCAACTTGAAACATGCTGGATTCCTTTCAAGAGTCAAAGACTCCCCACATTCCTCAGAATGGGCCCCCACTGTGGTCCAGTGGTCACTCCTAGTGAGAGGGAACTTTGTATTACTTTTAGGGCAAAGCCAGCATTAAATACTGACTTGAAAAAAAAATTTTTTTTTTTTTTTCTGAAGACAGGAAGTAAAGAAATCTCTAACCAGCCTGGGCCATTTTTATGAGCTTGTCCATAGTGACCTAGCATTCTATCCAGTGGTAGTTCTCCTCTTCTGGCAATTAGTGGAGTCCCTGGGTAATGCAAACGGTTAACACCCTCGGCTACTAGCCAAAAGGTTGGAGGTTTGAGTCCACCCAGAGGCAACTCAGAAGAAAGGCCTGGTTATGTGCTTCAAGAAAGTCAGCCATTGAAAACTCCGTGGAGCACAGTTCTACCGTGACACACATGGGGTCACCATGAGTCGGAATCAACTTGATGGCAACTGGTTATTAGTTTTATGACAGCAATTGGCATGTACAACTCTGTCTTGGTAAAAGCGTTCAGGTGTCAGCTGTATTTTTTTAAACTTTTCATTTATAAAGGAAACCCTGGTGGTGTAAACGTTAAGAGCTACAGCTGCTAACCAAAATGTCGGCAGTTCGAATCCACCAGGTGCTCCTTGGAAACCCTATAGCGCAGTTCTACTCTGTCCTATAGGGTGGCTATGAGTCGGAATCAACTCAAAGGCAACGGGCTTTGGCTTGGGCTTCATTTATAAAAGTTAATACATGTTCATTGTAGAAAATTTTAACAAATGCAGAAAAGTAGGAAGAAAACAGTAACATTTATTACCTGTATCGCCAGCATCCCAGCGTTACCCGCAAGCACCGTTAACACAATGTACTTCCTTTCCACAGGTTTTTGTGCACAATTAGGTGCATTTTTGGTAACATTCAGTCCACACTAAACATAGTTTTGTATCTTGCCTTTTCCACTTAGCGTTATATGGTCATTATCTTCTCAGGTCGTTAACTCTTGTTTGCAAACATGATTATAATGGGTGCATCTCGTTATAATGTGTAGTTTTATACCCAAATGTACTTGATGTGGTGGAACGACATTGGATATTTAGGTTGTTTCATTTTTTCATAAGTCATGCATCACGTGCATTTCTGGTTATGGTCCTTGGACGAAGGGAATGCACGCTCTCCGGGCTCCTGATGCCTGTCATCAGATTGCCTCACAAAGGTCCTGGCAAGCCCAGTGTTGGCAGGCACCCATCTCACACACTCTCCTCGCATCATAGGCTGTTATTTTAAATTATTTTGTAAGTTTACAGGACTGTGTTGGCTTTCCCTCCCCACCTACATTTCTCCAGGAGCCCTTTAATATTTTTCTAGCATTATCTCAGTCCTCTTTCCGATTCATTCTCAGCCGTTCACAGTGGTTGAGCAGGAATGGCATGTCATCTCTCCAGTATCCGGGACCCTAAGTGACAGAAGCATCCCGAAGCAAAATGGAAAGCTAAGGGGAACTTCCCAGTCCTGGAGGGGTCTTTCTGTTTCATTTGATAGCTACCCTGAGATGGTGACTGGGTTTTTCTTCATCCTGATGACGGTGCTGTGGTTCACGAGGGAACCTGGCTTTGTTCCAGGCTGGGATTCCTTCTTTGAGAAGTAAGTGACGTCATCTCCTCCTCAAGAATAAGCACCCCCCCAAGTTCTTCTGAAGCGTAACTAGGCTATGGCAAGTATTGCAGCAGCCCTGGGACCACGGTGCCACGGAGCAGTTTCTGTTAACCCAGTACAGCCAGCGGTACTTCCACGGGAAGTGGCACCTATGGCAAGCGCTGAAATTGCACCCCTGTCCAAGCATCTGACACCCCTCTTTTTAGATAACTTTACCATGGTATCAGCTCAAATACACAAGTCAAGCTCATTAATCTTTTAATTAACACATAACCATGCTTGAGGAAGGGCGCTGGGCCGTACCAGGTAATAGAAACTGCTCAGTGGCACCTCACACTCAGGGCCGGTGCAATACCCTACACAGGCCACTGTCAGGCTGTAGCCACCGGCATCCCCTCATAGACTCCTGGGGTAGACAGGACGCCTTTGGAAGGCCACTCTTTTTAGGGAAGCTGCAGTCTTTGGAAAAGGAGGGCAGTGGTGGTTCAGTGGTAGAGTTCTCACCTCTCATGCAGAAGATTCAAGCTCAATACCTGGCCAATGACCCTCAGGCACGGCCATCACCCGCCTGTCAGGGGAGGCTTGTGTGTTGCCATGATGCTGAGCAGGTTTCAACAGAGCTTCCAGACTAAGACAGACTAGGAAGAAAGGCCTGGTGACCTACTTCCAAAAATCAGCCGGTGAAAACCCCATGGATTGCAACAGTCAGATCTACAAGTGACAACGGGGATGGTGCAGGACCTGGCAGTGTTTGGTCCACTGTGCATGCGCCGCCATGAGTTGGGGGCCAACTGGCCGACAACTAACAACAAATTCACGTTAGCCAGACCCTGCCTCCAGACGTTAACCACTGCCCATTCAGTCCACTGTGGGGCACTGTGGTGGCAACCGGTGGGAGGAAGTGTCATCTCTAGCTAGGTCCTAAAGAAGGGTGTTGTCTTCAGACTGTCCGTTCTGAGACACCTGTTCCTCCGTTTACCTGCTACCAGGGAGGCTCCTGACCCTCCTCCTCCGGCCACGCTTGTCTCTTTGCTAGGAAAGGCTACCGCACCGATGCCACAGTCTCCGTCTTCCTTGGCTTCCTGCTTTTCCTGATTCCAGCCAAGAAGCCATGCTTCAGAAGGAAGGATGACGGTAAGGGAGGGTTCATAGGAGACACTGGGGCTGGCTCGGGCCAAAGGAGTCCCAGACCGAGGTCTTTGAAGGACCCTCACCGAGGTCCTTCAGACCCTCTTCCCCAGTAGCAGAGCAGCCTCCCCCATGGTCCAGCCCGTCCCCTGGGCCCTTGTCTCACAAATCTCGCCCGTGAGGTTTCACTGGCCCTGCATCTCTGTCCGTTGTGACCAGGGGAGCCCAGGGATTCCTTGCTGGGGACGGAGCCCATCATCACCTGGAAGGACTTCCAGAAGACCATGCCCTGGGAGATCGTCATACTGGTGGGAGGGGGCTACGCCCTGGCCTCAGGCAGCAAGGTACTGCTTGCGTTCTGTTCCTATTGGCCAAATCTTCTCCGGCAGCTTCACCCAACAGGTCTTTGTAGCTCTGGGAGGGAGGAGGCAAAGAAGCTGATGGGGGGAAAGGTGCATGTTCACCAGAGGACTGGGAGGAACAGCTGAGGCAGGATGGATGCTACCTCACCCAGCCAACTGCTCTTGCTCCCTGGCTTTGTCCAGTTAGCAAGGTTCAATGCAGAACAAGAGGGAAACAGTGCAGTGCACTGCGCCAACCACTATTTGACGCAAGTCCCCACATATGGGGTTTGCAGCTCACGGTCAGTCTTGAGGACAAAGAAAGAAAAGCCCTGCCAGGCGAAATGGCTGCTGACAGAGAGAAGTCCAGAGGATTCTAGTCCTTGGCTGTCTGTGACTTGCCGTGAGACTGCCCGGATGCTAGAGAGCCCAATGAGCTTCTGATGAATTTGGAAAATAGGAGAAAACGTAGCCTGCTGACGATGTCAAAAGCCTGTCTTTAACAGTAAAACATGAGTAGCTTGAGGAATCACAGCATAAATGTCTCGCCTTGCTTCCTGCCCTTACCCCCCATTGCTGTATGGAGTTTGAAGTCTCTAGGATACCATGAGGGAGCACTGGTGGCCCAGTGGTTAAAGCACTTGGCTGCTAACCAAGAGGTCAGCGGTTGGAACCCACCGGCTGCTCCACAGGAGAAAGATGTGGCAGTCTGCTTCCGTAAGGATTTACAGCCTTGGAAACCCTATGAGGCAGTTCTACTCTGTCCTTCAGGGTCACTATGAGTTGGAATCAACTCAACAGCAGTGGGTTTGGTTTTGGATTTAGGAAATAGTAGAAAAAAAACAGAGCATATTACCATAGAAGGGAGACAAGCAGGGAGGGAGAGAGGGGGAATGCATATGGCATCCTGGGGTTTTTAGTTCAAAAACTCAATGCACACTCATTTTTATAGGTAGGGTCAGCCCTCACCATTAGTAAATGAACATCTTCCAACCAAGTGAATTATTCCAGATGGGAATAACCATTCATTTGGGTGGATGTGTATAAAGGTTTGGAAATGGCAGTACACCTTCATGTCCTGCAGATGGTGGATCCCAGTGTCAGCCATGGTGGGATCTGAACCTAAAACAGGTGGAGGCTGAAGAGCTGAATCTCATACGTCAGGAGACGGACTTGCTATCTCGCTCCTTCACTCATTACTCATGTAAAACTCCCTGCATTCAGCCATGCCTGCTCGTGCCCCCTAAAAAGCCACAGAAAAGGCTACTATCCAAAGAGGCTGATGAATTTTACTCTTTCTCGGTTAATAAGAGATGTGGATTTCAAAAGCAGAGTTAAGGATGACACGTGGCACTCTGGGAAGGGGCACAGGGCATGTTGGTTCAATGCGTGGAGGCTGGAGAAGGGTGATGAGACTGAGGTGGGGGCTGGTCACCTTACAGACCCCACCCCTGCCAGGCCTCATGCCAACATCCTAGGAAGGACCACAACAGTCAGGGTGGGTGCGTCTCTATGCCCGTGACAACGACTGACCAGGAACCCAAAGCCTAGGTGCTGTAGAGACTGGATGTTGTATAGTCCCAGGGGAGAATGTTCTGGGCTGCAGGCACGACCTCACTGTAAAGAGCGGGGTGACCTCTGGCTCAGTCAGCGGAAGACACGGAGACAAGACAGATGGCCCCTGGGGTCATCTTGTCACTGCCTCACCTTCTTCTCCTGCAGAGCTCTGGCCTCTCCACATGGATTGGGCACCAGATGCTGTCCCTGAGCAGCCTCCCTCCATGGGCGGTCACCCTGCTGGCATGCATCCTGGTGTCCATCGTCACCGAGTTTGTGAGCAACCCGGCCACCATTACCATCTTCCTGCCCATCCTGTGCAGCCTGGTGAGTGCAGTGGGCTCCCTGGGGTAGAGCTGGGCTGCTGGAAGGTCCCAGAGCAGCCGCTGCACCTGCCCCCTCCTCTGGCTACTGCCCCCACTCTCACAGGTAGTGTTCAATCCACGGTTTGAAAAATGAAGTTTTTCAAATAGCAACTTGTAAATAAATAGATAAATTAACTCACCATATCAAGAGTTCTGGAAACCCTTTTCCTAACCAAAAAAAAAAAAACCAAACCCATTGCCATCAAGTCCAGTCTAAACAGTCCATCCCTTGCAAGGGCTCCAGAGGGCTCCCCTGGACACAAACAACACAGTTGACAAAATAACCCTCAAACCCCAGGCACCCAATTCCCCACCATCGGCCTCCACCTTTCCCTCCTGAGATAAGACTCAACAGGGGGCTAAAGAAGCAGCCTCAGGAAATGGAGGCAAGATGCCCCCCGAAACACACACGGCTGCAAAGACCAAGACCACAGGTGTCACCGTCAGCACGCCTGCACCCAGTCACTGCCCAGGGGGTTCTGAGAATCGGGAGCAAGACCAGCCTCGTCCTACAGCCTCAGAGCGATTTGCTACTGTTGGGAAAGGAGCAGGAACAACTGCCAGATCTGATGTGGCTAAGCCTCCCCAACGTAATACACCTGACCCCACACTGCCCCTGCCCCGCTCTAGGAGTGAAGGTTCCTCCCCAACACCCCACCTGACAGTCACATCCTCCCGCTCCATCTAACCCCAGGCCCTCCCTGTTCCCCGGGCAATCTCTGCCCAGTGGTCAAACGTCTCCAGGGTCTCCCTCCCATCGTCTTGTTGGGGTGAGCATGGGCGCTCTGTTAGTTAAAACTTGGCATTGTTGAGGGCTATGGGTTCCAACCCCACATGCAATCTTACCAAGAAGAAAACCTTAGCTCTGCGCCCCAAGGGGGAGGGATCCCCACTTCAATCAATGCAGCCGACGCGTGGGATTTTTGTTTGAAGAAAGAATTTCTCAGCTCGCGAATAAAGTT
Organism: Elephas maximus indicus; assembly: GCF_024166365.1. Classification (NCBI taxonomy): domain Eukaryota; kingdom Metazoa; phylum Chordata; class Mammalia; order Proboscidea; family Elephantidae; genus Elephas; species Elephas maximus. Next base: position 14,188,922 of record NC_064826.1, read on the forward strand.
TGAAAACCACTTCCGCAGACCCCCCCACCCAAAGACAAAAAAACATTGCCTTCAAGTTGATTCTGACTCATAGCAACCCTACAGGACAGAGTAGAACTGCCCCATAGAGTTTCCAAGGAGCAGCTGGTAGATCCAAACTGCCGACCTTTTGCTTAGCAGCTGAGCTCTTAACCACTGCATCCCCAGGGTTTCCTTCTGTAGACCAGCACCCAGAAATGAAACACCCCATCTAGGAGGTAACTCAAAGCCCGTGCCCCATAGACATGAACGCTCAGCATCAGCACACCAGGGCCACCCTGCGGGCAGGGACCCAACAACCCCAGCGTGAGCATCCCGCGAGGGCCGGCCACACCCAGGCAGCACTGAAGCGCACGCCTAGTGGGAGGCCAGGGATTGAGCTCCGCCAAGAGTCTGACCTCCGCCTGATGTCTGTGCGTTCTCTCTCCACCAGTCGGAGACGCTCCGCATTAACCCGCTGTACACCCTGATTCCCGTCACCATGTGCATCTCCTTTGCAGTGATGCTGCCCGTGGGCAACCCGCCCAACGCCATCGTCTTCAGCTACGGGCACTGCCAGATCAAAGACATGGTGAGTGGTGTTCACTTTCTTCTGGCCGAGCCCACATGAGCACGAGCATGGTGCCCCAGCCTTCTCCTAAAGCGTATTTTCTAGTGGTGCCCCTGGTCTATCAGCACTCCATCTAGTGTGGCAGAAAGAACAAATGGTGCCAGTAAAAGGGTTTTTGGTTTGTCCTTATTGTTCACAGATGCCATCAAGTCGATTCTAACTCATGGCCACTCCATGTGTGCTGAGTAGAACTGCTCCATAAGGTTTTCAAGGCTGTGACCTTTTGGAAGCAGATCGCCAGGCCTGTCTTCTGAGGTGCCTCTAGATGGGTTCGAACCGCCAACCTTTCAGCTAGTAGTCGAGTGCTTAACCACTCAGGTGGCCGGTTTGTCCTTAAGCACCCAGAATAGCAATAACGTGCTCTCCCCAGCCCTTGTCTGGAAGAAAGTATGGGTTGTTGTCATTGGGTGCTGTTGAGTCAATTCTGACTCATAGCAACCCCATGTGACAGAGCAGTACTGCCCCCACGGGGTTTTCTAGACTGCAGTCTTTACAGAAGCAGATTGCCAGGTCTTTCTCCTGCAAAGCTGCTAGGTGGGTTCGAACCACCAGCCTTTCGGTTAGCAGCCGACAGCTTAACCATTGTACCACCTGGGATCCTTTAAAATTTAGGTACATGGATAGAAAAAATGGGGACAGAGCAGGATGTGGCCCAGTTCCAGGAGGCATGAGCTTGCAGGAGTCTCGCCTCAGTTCCTCCATCGGACCAATGGGGATAAAGATTGAGAAGCTGTATCAACCTAGGGTGAGGGACCAGTCCCTGGGGAAGGACATCATGCTTGGTAAAGTAGAGGGTCAGCAAAATAGAGGAAGACCCTCAGTGAGATGGACTGACACAGGTGCTGCAACAGTGGGCTCATCACACATAACAATGATTGTGAGGATAGTGCGGGACAGGGCAAAGTTTTATTGTTATCATGGGGTCCTATGAGTCAGAGCCGGCTTGACCACACCTAACAACAACAGGCTGAAAACAGGATCCTTTTGTTTAGCTCTCTCCCAAGGAAGAAACCCCTGAGGCAACAATGGCAGAAGGAAGCCTCCAGAGCTCGTTTCTGTGTTTTCACTGGGCTCACAAAGGGTGGCTTTGAGGAGACATTTTGCACTAATGAGTGTTGGCCATGTCCACCCTCCACGCCTCAATCTGTACTCACTGCCATGCTTCTTAATATTCTAGGCTGATGGGAGAGAGGACGACAGGGCGCACTAATACCCATTACCGGGGCCTGCCTGAAACAGGGCCCGTCCACCCTTGCTGAGATCTGAAACGTTATTTTCCTTAGAGTCCAAACTCATCCTCAGCCATCTTGTAAATGTCCAGTGGAGGAAAGGAAGAAGGAGCTCGAGGCCGGTGGCAGAAACTCAGACCCTGCCACCATCCAAATGCTCAGCTGAGGCATCTCGAACAGTCCAGGGAAGGGATGTCTCGCCAACCCCCTCTCCCTTCATACCTTGCTGCACACCCTCCGTCTGCTCATACCATGCTCGGCCCAGCCCTCCTCTCCCTCAAATGACCAGGACAGGATATTTTCAGAGGCACCAGATGACAGGAAGTGAGCCTGTCCTGGGGTCTGTTCCCAGCTTCGATTTCCTTATACGCTCAGTGAGGAGGTTCACACTCTGTGGTCCCTTAAACCACCTTCATTTAGCTCCTTGAGAGCCTGCCTGTCACTTGCTAGGAGACATGGCGGCTCTCCATCTCCACACCAAAAGGCCCAGGGAGTCAGATGATGAACGAGTCCAAGGCTTGGGCCAGAAACCAGAAGAGAGAGGACAAGTCTAGTCATTTGCTTGGAACAACTTCCTTGCATCCTTTTTTCCCTTGCAGCGTTCCCGGTCTTGCCAGCCAGTGGGTTTGCTTTGGCTACAGGCCATGTGCCTGTGGCTCCTGGTAGAATGCCGCTGGGATTACTGTGCATAGTCCTCCATGGGGCCCTGGCTCTGCCCTGCATCGCCCCTCACAGCCCCCTCAGCCTGAGTGCTAACACCACAGTAGGAATGGAAGGGACTGCTGAGGCGACATTGCCTGAGGTGGAGGAACCAAAGGTCCCCACCAGCTGCCACTCCTGTGCCACCTTCCTGCAGAGGGCCTAAGCCGTGGCAGCTGACCCGTGTCCCCAGGTGAAGCAAGGTGCACTACTCCCAGGAGATGTTCCTTGGGAAAAAAAAAAAAAGCTAATAGTGGCCAAGGCTTCATACAGGATTTTTTTTTTTTTTCAGTGACCATCTAGTCGACTCCGACTCATAGCGACCCCATGTGAGTCAGAGCAGAACTGTGCTCCACAGGGTTCTCAATGGTTGATACTTTCAGAAGTAGATCACTAAGCCTTTCGCTTAAAGCTGAATGTATTAACTGTTTGCACCACCCAGGGATCCTCATATAAGATGTTGTTGTTGTGTGCCATCAAGGTGATTCCGACTCATAGTGGCCCTATAGGACAGAGTAGAACCGCCCCATAGTACTTCCAAGGCTGTAATCCTTATGGGGAGCCTTGGTGGCACAGCGGTTAAGAGCTCAGGCTTCTAACCAAAAGGTCAGCAACTCAAATCCACCAGCTGCTCTTTGGAATCCTTATGGGGCAGTTCTCCTCTGCCCTATACGGTCGCTATGAGTTGGAATCGATTTGATGGCAATGGGTTTGATTTTTTGTTTAATCTTTATGGAAGCAAACTGCCACATCTTTCTCCTGAGGAGCGGCTGATGGGTTCGAACCAACAGCCTTTCAGTTAGCAGCCAGGCACTTACATGTTGTGCCACCAGGACTCCCTTCATATAAGATAGCAGCCCCTCCTTAAGTTCCCCAGTGTCCTAGCACATTGAAGGGTCTGAGAAGCTCCAGCTTAAAGAGACCTGTTTAATTTTGTTTAACACATTTCCCTACCACTTGCCTGCATAGCCCTTTTTGGGGAACCTTCACATTCCATAGATCAGGTATTCCCAGTAACAGACCTCTGGGCTTCCCCTTTATAGAGAATGCTGCAGGAAAGACACAGAGGTGAGTCCCACCCTGCTCCCCAGGCTCCGCCATCCTGTGCTCTGGCTGCACAGCCACACTAGAGCCCCCCAGACAGCGACTGGACAAACCAGGGCTGAGCGGGTGGGGCTGTGGGCAAGTCAGGGCCGAGGCTCAGGCTAGGCACACAGGGGTCACTCAGAGCCTGTGCTGCTGTCTGGTCAGAGTGACCAGGGTGTGCTGCTTTGTGTCCACAGGTGAAAGCTGGCCTGGGAGTCAATGTCATTGGCCTGGTGATAGTGATGGTGGCCATCAACACCTGGGGAGTTAGCCTCTTCCACCTGGACACTTTTCCAGCCTGGGCTAAGGTCAGTAATGTCACTGACCAGGCCTGACAGGAGCGGGCAGCCTTGCCCAGCCAAAGAGCTGCCAGCACCCAGCAGAACCTGAACCAACAGGAGCGTAACCCCAAGCCAGGTTTGAGGCCTCCCCAGCAGAAGACGCCGCCGTCTCCACAGTGAGTGGCAGGCAGGAAGCCTCCAGGAATTGGAATTCACACTGGGCCAGCAGTGTCTTCTTCCCCACCCCTTCCTTACCACCACACCGCAGGAAAACCTACTCACCCCTTCTCACTCCTTCTGTCTCATCTCGCCAATGGATTCTCTCTGAGCACAGGAGGAGAAAGCCTTAGTCTTAGCTGCCCTCCAAGGCGAAGCCTCACAGACCGACAGGCCTCGTTGAAGCAAACCATGCATGTTGCTGTTGAGTCAATTCCGACTCATGGCCACCCTGTGTGTGTCAGAGTAGAACTGTTCCATAGAGTTTTCTTTGCTGTAGCAGATTGCCAGGATCTTTCTTCCATGGAGACGCTGAGTGGGTTCAAACCACCAACTTTTTTTTGTTTAGTAGTCGAGCGCAAACCATTTGCGCCACCCAGGGACCCACTGGCCTCACTACGTTCTGTTATTCTTAACACCTGTCTAGGAGTTGAAGGAGAAATCCAAATCACCCCACTTATGCAGAGACAGGGCAGCCAGTGACACCTCTTCTTTGGGGGTAACCTCACCCAGAACTTAAGACCTAACACCAGCTCCTTTCTCCTGTTGCTAGCCTCAGTTCCCACCACAAAAAGCCAATTCTTCTGAGATCTTGTGGCACTCAGTACTCTTTCACCATGACTTCGATCCCCTTTCAGCAGCTCTCTTCAATGGCATCCCTGTACATGGTGGGATATTCCAGTAAAGAAATAATGTGCCCCTTTGGAAAGAGGCTGGTGGTGTTCTCTGTGTCAAAGGAAAAGGAAGTGGAGAAAGAAGACACACCGAGACAAGCGTCTCTTCTCTATCTCTTCACTGGTCATTACCCACAAATAGCATTGCCCCGGTTAAATGCTAGCAGGGAGGAGCCCTGGTGGCACAGTGGTTAAGCAGCCAGCTGCTAACTGAAAGATCAGCAGTTTGAATCCACCAGCAGCTCCTTGGAAACCCTATGGGGCAGTTCTACTCTGTCCTAAATCGTCACTATGAGTCGGCATCGAATGGATGGCAATGGGTTCGTTTTGTTGTTTTTTTAACTCTAATTAAGGCCACAGCAGTATTATTGATATCATGCTTTCATTCCTCTGGACATAATGAGTAGCCTGCTCCCAAAAAGACAAACTACTAGGTAGGTACGGAAAGGTCCAAAGAAGGCAGTAACTGCCTAACCCATCAATGAGTCCCTTGAGGGAAGGGGACACATCTATGACCCTTAAAGTCATCCCCCTGGCAACTTATACAATGCAGTAAACTGTAAGTGTTCAATAAGTGTACTCATGAGCAAATCACTCCAGAAATCAAGACCTCTTTCTTCCTCCTGAAGACCAAGCCATTTTCTCCAAAATCGATGCCCTTGCTACATGGCGGGGCACAGCGCCCATCCCCCCCGCCCCCGCTTGCTGATTTCAACCATCAGTCACTTGCCAGATACATCTTATGAGAAAAGAGGTCCCCCATAGTTATTGCACTGTTTTAACTGATCTTAAGTTACTATTGCTAGCATGTGTGGTTTCCCACAATAATTTATCAATAAAATCACTCAGTTTATCAAGGGTCTATGAGTCATATGTTCTTTTGTGCCATTCAAGACTTGCACATTCAGGGATAACCAGGGACTAGTACCACTTCTGCCCTTCAACGAAGAGGCCAAATGACATGGCCATCATGAAAGTGAAGACTTATGAGCCCCGATGAGAGACCAATATTCGGTACACGACAGCTGGGTTGATGGGGCCAGCATCTCTAGGGCCATTTTGCTTTAAAATGTTAGAAAGAGTCAGGGTGTTACCCTTATTGTCAGAGTAGTGGAATCATCAAGTTCCTGGTCCACAGTACACTACAGAACTTAGACCCTAAGCCCGACATCAGAGATGAAGACAAAGGTGCAGATAATCGATGTGATACTGGTAAGAAGAGAAAGAGAACGGCTTGGAATGACTGCACTATTCCGCTGAGAACCTGACTCGCCCCTAATGGAAAAGTGGTACAACTCCCACCCCACCTGCTGCCAGAGGCTCGAAGTCACCAGTGCCCTCGACTCTGATTTGGAAAGAGCATTCACTGGAGTCTGGTCTACTGACTGCTCGAAGAACAGCACTGCTCTTTCCAGAACCAGAGATTTAGGCCAAGCAAGATCGGGCCGATCTGAATAACAACTTCTTGTCATCTGAATGCCTCCACTCCTGGGTAGTAACCTCTAGCATGCTTTTTTTTAATTTAACTTTAGATGAAGGTTTACAGAACAAACTAGTTTCTCATCAGTTAGTACACTCATTGTAGTATGACATTGGTTAACAACCCCACATCAACACTCTCCCTTCTCAACCCTGGGTTCCCTATTACCAGCCGTCCTGCTCCCTCCTGCCTTCCAGTCCCTGCCCCAGGGCCGGTGTACCCCTTTAGACTTCTTTTGTTTCACGGGACTGTTCAATCTTTGGCTGAAGGGTGAACCTCAGGAGTGAACTCATTACTGAGCTGAAAAGGTGTCCGGAGGCCATATTCTCAGGGTCTCTCCAGTCTTGTCAGGCCAGCAAATCTGGTCTTTCTTTTTGAATTAGAATTTTGTTCTCCATTTTTCTCCAGCTCTGTCTGAGACCTTCTATTGTGATCCCTGTCAGAGCAGTCAGTGGTGGTAGGTGGGCACCATCTAGTTGTACTGGACTCAGTCTGGTGAAGACTGTGGTAGATGTGGTCCATTAGTCCTTTGGACTAATCTTTCCCTTGTGTCTTCAGTTTTCTTCATTCTTCCTTGTTTCTGAAGGGGTGGGACCAGTGGAGTATCCTAGATGGCCGCTCACAGGCTTTTAAGATCCCAGACATCTAACATGCTTTTTTTTTTTTTTTAATTTTATTTTATTGTTGTTGAGAATACACTCAGCCAAACATACACCAACTCAGCAAAACATACACCAATTCAACAGTTTCTACACGTACAATTCAGTGACATTGAGTACATTCTTCAAGTTGTGTAACCATTCTCACCCTTCTTTTCTGAATTGTCCCTCCGCCATTAACTTCACTGCCCCCTAAGGCTGCTGTCTAATCTTTCGAGTTGCTATTGTCAATTTGATCCCATATAGATAGTTCTTAAAGAGCATAATGTTCAAGGCAGACTTTTTTTACTACTTAAGCTAAACTATTGTTTAGTTTTAAGGAGGCTTCAGGGGTATTTTTCGTTTAAGTTTTAAAGATTATCTCGGAATAGTTTCAGGGGTTCATCCAGCCTCCGTAGCTCCAGAAAGTCTGGATTGCATGAAAATTTGAAATTCTGTTCTACACCGCCCCCCCTTTGATCATGATTCTTTTATGGAATCTTTGATCAAAATATTCAGTAACGGTAGATGAGCACCATCCAGTTCTTCTGGTCTCATGGCAAAAACCAAAACCAAACCAAACCCAGTGCCGTCGAGTCAATTCCGACTCATAGCGACCCTATAGGACACAGTAGAACTGCCAAAGGACACAGTTATTCACGGAGGCAATTAGCTGCACATTCCATATGCTCCTCCTATTCCTGACTTTCCTTCCTCTGTAGTTCTAAGTGAATAGAGACCAACTGTCATGCCACAGATGGCTGCTCTCCATCTTTTAAGACCCCAAGCGCTACGCAACAAACAAGGAGGCAGAACAGAAGCACTAAACACATTATTAGGCCAGTCGACGGGGGTGTTCCATGAAACCATGACCCTAAAACTCCAAAGCAAAAAACCAAATCCCATGAGGTGCTTGGTTGTACATAAGCAGCCTCAGCAGCATTTTTTTTTTTTTTTTTTTGGTCATTGTTGTAAATGTATCTATCACACAACTTTACCAGTTGAACATTTTACAGATATACAGCTTATTGACAGCAATTACAACAATCAGCTTTACAACCCTACCCTTAATCAATAACCTCAAGCACTCTTAACAGTTATGTATCTCTTGTGAATATTTTATAATTTGATTTTTATCTTCTAATAGCACAGTGCTGTACGACTGGAAGTGCTGTAAGTGATCATTGTACAATTCCCAAGAGACCAAGCAGAGTTCCATCTTATTCTGGAGTCAACATACATGTCAAATTTGCTTAGTCCCAGCTGCCTCTGACTCTGGCTTAAGTCACCCAGAAGAACATGGCATATAATCTTTTACATTAATGTGTACATGTCACATGTGATCTTTTAATAAATAAAAATAGCTAGTTTTCCCTCCAACATTTAACTGCACACCAAACAGAGTTGGCTTTGCATTGAGGGACCACGTTGTTTGGGAAAGTCTCTCTAACACTAGAGTCTCTCTGTGTAGCAAAACGCCCAAGCCCCTAGAACACAAACGGACCCGAGACTGACCGGGCACCCAAGCAGCTCTCTAAGGATGCCATCACCAAGTGAGTGTGGGGCAAGCTGCCCGCACTGTCCATTCACATGGCACCTTTTCCCCCAATGCTGTACAGTTATACATGTGAGGATGATGCAACTCCCTGGTGCCTTTCATAAGGCCTTACACAGAGGCAGCGATTCACCAGGCTCCAGACCCCGCCTTGCACTGCCCCACCCTGTGACTTTCCACGCAGCTACGTGGCTCCGGTCTGCTGTGTCTCTTCCCCAGAGCCTGGCAACCCAGCCGTGCCTCAGCCTGCAGGACTGGACAACTCAATACATTGCAACCAGATTTAGGAAAAGTTTAAATCTGAAAACCGGGAAGTCACAAACTCCCTATTAGGACCAGGCGGAGTCTCAAAATATTTTCCCTTCACCACCCTGTTCTTGCCCACTGGCAGGGCCCTACGAGTCAGTAGGGAAAAAAGAACTCCTTCATCTGCCTGTGGAATGGAAGACGGGAAGCTTAAAAAAGCCTCATTTGCTCCAGTACAGTCTACAGTGTTCCTTCAGCAGCAGTAACTCAGGAAAAGCATAAGACACGTGGGAGACCACAGCAGAAAGACAAACACCAGGCCGGTCTCCAGGGCATGAGCTGCTCATGGGATGCATGTACTAGGGGGGAACCCGTACATGCAGACCACTGGGGCATAATCGTCGTCTCTACAGTCACACAAATGACAACTGGGAAAGCGAGTTCAGAAAGGGAAATAAAATCGTTCCTTTGACTCCGAAGTGGGTAACTTAACTGCACAAAACACCAACTCAGAAGAAAAGGCTAAAGAAGCCAATTGGTAACTTCAGCTCATAAAATACAGGCTTTTCTCTCTTTTACCAATTTTAAATCAACTGGTTTTTTCTCTCCCTTTTTCTTTTTTTGGGGGGGAGCGTTCATTTAAGGACAGCTTTTGAAGTTCAGTGTATTTATGTTCCCAGTGTCGATTCCAAAGTCCTCCTTTTTACCTCGGAGGAAACTTCAGAAGTAACTCGAGTAACCAACCTTCCTTTTATGGTCAGGTGTGGCAAAAAATTTTCTTACCTCCCATCAACAGGAGTTCGTTCAAATGTTTTTTAAAAGAAAAAAAGCGTATCTCTTGCAGGGCTCCTTCCCATCCCCCACTATTCGGGAGGCAACCCAAAACCAACTGCCATCGCCAATTCCAACTCACAGCGACCCTATAGGACAAGGTAGAACTGCCCCATGGAGTTCCCAAGGAGCGCCTGGCATATCTGAACCACCGACCTTTTGGTTAGCAGCCGTAGCCCTTAACCACTACGCCACCAGGGTTTCCTTGGGAGGCAAGGGCCCCCACAAAACGTCCAGGGAATGAGGCGCCACAGGAACCATGGTCACAGGAACCACCACCACCCCATGTCCCTGTCATCACAGACTCTCAGCCACACCCCACACCTATGACAGGCCTGGGTTCCTCAGAGCACCTTGCCTGAGAACTCCCAGCCCCTTCCTGCTGCAGGAGTGTTATGGATTGTGTACCCCCAAAAACATGTCTTGTAAATCCTAATCCCTATACCTATTGTTTGGGAACACTGGTGGCATACTGGTTAAGAGCTATGGCTGCTAATCAAAAGGTCGGCGCTAACCAAAAGGTCGGCAGTTTGAATCCACCAGGCGTTCCTTGGAAACTTTATGCGGCAGTTCCACTTTGTCCTCTAGGGTCACTATGAGTCAGAAATAACTTGACAGCAACGGGTTATACCTATGATTGGAGGAGTCCTGGTCGTTAAGGACTTGGCTGTAAACCTAAAGGTCGGCAGTTTGAACCCACCAGCCTCTCCTCAGGAGAAAGATGTGGCAGTCTCCTTCCCTAAATATTACAGCCTTGGAAATCCTATGGGGCAGTTCTACTCTGTCCTACAGGGGTCGCTATGAGTCAGCTCCAAATCAATGACAGTAGGTTTGGGTATACCTATAGTTATAATGGAGCCCTGGTGGTGCAGTGGTTAAGAGCTCAAGCTGCTAACTGAAAGGTCAACAGTTCAAATCCACCACCTGCTCCTTGGAAACCCTATGGGGCAGTTCTACTCTGTCCTGTAGGATCCCTATGGGTCGGGACTGGAGTCAACAGATATGGTTATAATGCCATCTAGGAATGAGATTTGTTATGTTAATGAGGCATTATTAGTGTAGGGTGTGTCTTGAATCAATCTCTTCTGAGATATAAAAGGAGCAGATTAAGCAAGCAGAGACGGGAAGAGAGATGCCAAGCCACATAAAGATCACTCAGAAGCTCAAGAGACAAGAGAGAAAGCCTTCCCCTAGAGCTGGCACCCTGAATAAATCTGGACTTCCAGCCTCCTAAACAGTGAGAAAGTAAATTTATCTGAAGCCGCCCATTTGTGGTATTTCTGTTGTAGAGGCATTATGTAACTAAGACAAAGGACACAAACCTCAGAGAGGGTATCTCAATGGGGAACACTCGGTCAGCTCGTGTTCACTCCGTAGCACCATATGTGGGGAATGTGAACACGAGAACTGACTTTGGATGGCTCCTATTCCCTCCAACAGGGAAATGATTCTATCAGCGGGTTAGGTGTCACTCCTGAGGGAAGCCTCAAGTCCAAATGAGCTTCGTTCACAAGGTAAGACTATAAAGAGACCTAATCTAATACCTAAATGCCTTCATGCTCAAAGAAGCCACTCGGAGACCACACCCACATCCTAATGCTGCTACCATAGCTGGTAACAAGGCAGCCTTTTTGGAAATAGCTTTCTGAGCTCAAAGCACTGCATTCTGAATACCCAAAAGGGTGGTAAGCCTTTATTCTTTGAGACTGTAGTTCGCTCTGCTAACAATTTTGTCATTTGCTATGGACTGAACTGTGTCCCCCCAAAAATGTGTCAACTTGACCAGGCTATGATTCCCAGTAATTATGTGACTGTCCACCATTTTGTCATCTGATGTGATTTTCCTATGTGTCATAAATCCTACCTCTATGATGCTAACGAGGCAGGACTCCATCTACAAGACAGATGACCAGGACCTCCCCCAGGGCTGACAGAGAGAAAGCCTTCCCCTGAGCTGGCACCCTGAATTTGGACATCTAGCCTCCTAAACTGTGAGAGAATAAATGTCTCTGTTAAAGCCATCCACTGTGGTATTTCTGTTATAGCAGCACGAGATGACCAAGACATCATTTAGGATCAAATTTTGTGAGCCAGGTGGTATAAGGCCCACACTGTAATTTTCCTCACAACAAAAGGTGACCACAGAACAATGAAGTTTGCATGGTTCATAAACTGGTTCCAAAAGCAGTTGCAGAAATACGAACATATCCTGGCTGAAAGCAGCACGTGTGGCCTGACATCCGCTATTTACCGGACAACGTATAAAGCAGCACATAACGTTAACATACGTTATTTCTCATGAACGCCCTGTGAGGTAGGTATGATGTCTGCAGCTTTCAGAGCAAGTGAGCTGACTGCCCACGACTGCTCTGCCAGGGAGCAGCCAAACCAGAGTCTGACCCTCGGTTTTCTCCCATGAAGACGACCTGGACGGGGATAAAGCTGCTCTCCCTGCATGAGATCTGGCAGAGAGATCATCAGAAAGGAAGCAGTCAGTGTATTTTATAATCACAGGCAGTACCTGCGACACCACTGTTTTCCAGCTTGCTGATTGTGTTAAAATAAAATGTCTCCAGAAAAGTCATTATCAGTGAAGGTGTTCAACAAGCCCCCTGAAACAAAACACCCAACGAGATGAGGCACTGGCTATACTTGTGCAAACTGCACTTCTAGGACTTTATCCTGTAGATACACAGCCTGCCAAGAGATTGGTGCAATGACAGGTTCAAGGTTATCACAGTAATAGCAAAACACAGGAAACTGCCTAAATTTCATCAGATTATTATTTAAATTATGGTATAGCCATTCCATTGAACTTTATGTAGTAAAAAAAGATGATCTCTGTTCCTTATGTAACAATACGGACTGAACGCCATTTAAAAAAAGGCGGCAGGGACAGACATCAGTGTATGGTTGTCGTCACTTGTGTAAAAATACCCAAGCACACACACGTGCATCTGTTTAGGCATCGAATCTTTCTAGAAAGCACGGGAAACTGGTAACAGCGACTGCCTCTGAGGAGAGAAACGAGAAGCTGAGGACAGGGGTGGGACAGGCCCTTTTCACTAAATCACTTTCCTATCTTGACGCCTGGAAAGTTACCTATTCAAACATTTTTTTAAGTTTATTTAAAGAAAATACAGACTGATTATATATTTGACAAATCGCAAGGGTCATTTCTGACTGCTGAAAAAACACAAACTGCAGAGAGAAGCACAACAACCTTCCTTCTGGAGGTGTTCATTTATCATACATTTGGGCCATGTTTTCCTTATGAGTTTCTCTCTAAAGTTATCGTGGAAATACATTATTTTTTTTAAATGTGAAAGGGCTCGAAATTTCCTTTACAGATAACTTCTGATTTACCCATCAAGTCACGTCAAACACACTTGTAATCCCACACAATGAGCGCTATTCTTCTGAGGCACAAGAGCTAGAATACATACATCAGCAGGAAACACGCACACTGCAGACTAGGAAATCTACTGAGGACGACCACGCTTTACAGATTTTTAATTCCCCAGTTCCTAACCACGTTCTCAGAATACAGTTACTCAGTTAGTAAATGGTAAATTGACTGGTTAAATGAGCAAATATGGAGCTGCCCAACCACGGTATAAAATAAGTGGGTAATTCATTAGAAAGCAGCTTCCAGATATTAATTTTAATTACTGTGAAACATCATTTATTACCAAAGGGTTACCAAACACCTATTATAACTGTGTAACTGTGAAGTTAGCATTTTTTGTATCTGATCAGCTATGCAAAGCTCAAGTTTTCTTTCGAAAAAGGTAGTAGAAATTCCAAAGAACAAAGAGGAGACTACTAATTGAAGGTCATATTTACTAATCTAGCACCATAATCCAGTCTTAGGACCTCCCAAACAGCTGGGAGGAGGTTGGGGAGAAGTGAAGATGTGGGGAAGGTATGGGGGGCTCTTAACTGGTGGCCCCATTTTTGCTCTAAGGCAGCTCAGGGTCTATCAAAGAAGAACCTCACGAGGCTGTGATGAGAACAGGAGCCTTTGGTTCAAACGTGAGGCGGCCTTCAAGGACGGTCTGATTAGTGTATCCACGGGCAGCGGAGTCACCTCATGAGCTAGGCGGCTTCTTCTTGGCCTCCAAGTCCTTCTTAATTTCTTCAAATTTTTTGGCCAGGTTTGGTATCTTTAAAAAGAAAAAAGATTATGATAATTTCACATCTACCTAACACAGGTAGTCCCCAGCTTACGACGGGGATTCCATTCCTACAACTCCAACATAAGTTGGTTCTCATGTAAGTCAAATACCTCTTTTTTTTGTTTTGTTTTCATTATCATTGTCTTTATTACCAGCATCTTTATAAATCCAATCTTTATCTTTCAGCATCAGTGACCTAACAACGAAGTCAGAGTTGTAAAAGCTGTCAGGAGTGTACGCAGTTCAACTGTCATATGTCGCCAGAGCTGAACGTTGCCCACCTTTCTATCTGTCGCACACCCTATGCTGATACCGCCAGTCTTCATCGTAGACCAGGCCACAGCCTGCTATGCGGCAACGTTTTGATGAGTAAACCCTAACAATGAACATCTGCAAGTGAACATCTGAGAACATCAACAAATTATGTGCCACAACACCATACGCGATACCTACTGCTAACGATAAGACGTACAAAAAACCCAACTGTCTTAAGCGCAGTTCATCGGAACTCGAATATGTCATAAATTGAGGATTACACATTCTTCTATTTATCTTCCTCCAAAGATAAATGGGCTTACGAGTTTTCCTTTGAAAGTGACCTGCCACACAGTGGTATCTGTCAGCCTTGTAACGGCATCACAAGGATATTGGCGGCTCTCAGTATGCTTCCTCCCTGGAAGTGCAGACCTGACTTCTGTGTTTATGTTCCCACCTACCCCCAGTCCAAGTCGAAACTGTACATCTAAACAGTAAGTGTGATATAAGTTAATAAAGCCCTGCCTAGAAAACCATCTGACTCAAGTGAAGCTGACAAAGGGAATCCCCTTTGGCACAGTAAAGCTTTCCCACCAAACAAATCCTAAATTAGTGTTTCTCACTTCCTTGTCCCTTTGAACACGCACCCACTTCCAGTATCCCTGTTCTTGGGCAGTGCCTCACGGGGTTTAACTTCCCGTCTCTAAAGTGAGGATAACACAGCCCCCACTTCACAAGCCTCTGTCCTCCCTCACCGTGCTGTGCTATCCAGGTCCACAGGCAAGGTTCTCTGTGGTCACGGCTGCTGGCTCAGTGGGCTACAATGATCACCCAGCTCATTCTTAAATTCTCATTCAGTACGTGATTTTCCACATAACTTTAAGAACCTGCACACATTACTATTACTCTGGGCTAAAAGACCCAGCTTAGGAGCAGCCTAAGACCATCTAAACTGGTGGGAATTTGCCCTCTTGTGGTGATATGGAGAACTGATGCTTCTGTGGAGACTCATGTTTTTAAACGATACGAAACCTTCCTACAAACTTCAGGACTTCTCCCTCAGACCCACAGACTTTCTTTACGCTCAAAGGCATACCTCAACAAAGACAAGTCAGCATAACACAGTTACACGGGACCAAGGAAGACCTGGATATGGCCACTTACCTCATAGTTCTGAGCCAGATACATTCCAACGATGTTGCCCAAAGTAAATCCAAGCTGAAAGAATAGAAAAGGAAGGAGTTACCCTGGAGACAGAGTTCTGTGCCCGTCTCATCCCAAACCAAACTACATGGACAGCATTCTTATCATGAGCTCAGAGCAGTTCAAGGATTTTGGTGTCCAGTCTAGGGCTCTACAAAAGGTGAGGGTCATTTTCCTTCTATAAAAAAGTATAGAAGTACTTCCCCCCAAAAGGTCACTGAAGAGCAGTAAACCAAAAGTATGAATGGTGGCAATGACAAATCTACCCTAGAATGTCCTCTCACAAGCCCTGTAATACTTGACTAAGTTCTAGATACGCAAGCCAAAGTGCCGAGTTTTGTTATTGAAAGCTGCAAGTTGCTTTCTATCTCTTTCTGGTTATAGGATGATGCAGGTATTATTATTTCTCTCTACAGCAAAAGTACTCAATTAAATCACAGGGTCTTAGAAAATGATGGACTTCTACAGTTCAATCTCTTCATATTTCAAGACAGGAACCTGAGGCCCTGGATGGTGAAGTGACCTGTCCAGGGTCATTCACAAGAGGGAGCCCAGGACAGCCTAAATTAGACACATGCTCAAGAGCTAAAACACAGGATGACAGAAAGAGGGAGCTGCACCCCCCACTGACAGGCCGCGGCTATGCCCCCGCCATGTGTCGGGTATCCTGGGAGGGGCACTCAAGACCTTCAGGGAACATGGCCCTACCATGGTGACAAGAGAGACAGGCATGACTGTCAGAGATGGATAAATGTTTGCCCCATCGGGTGGCTCTTTTCCTGAGCAAAACCTGGCTCATGAAATTGTAAAGCACTTCCTACGGAGCGTAACGCCCAAGTTCCTTACACTTCGAGTTGGAAGGCTGACCTATTTAACTCCCTGTTGTTCTCCCAGTGATTTAAGAACCTCCAACTGGAGGCCTAACTTCATAAACTGAAACCACCATCAGATGTTTTCTCATCATTCCGCTTAGTCAGTGTTGCTCCTTCTCACACAGAGTACAGGGTTCGGATAATGCAGCACAGGGTGGCGCCCGGAGCACCAGCCCAGCTAGCTGTGGCCCAGCCTCACCTTCCAGATGGAAAAGCCCATGGGGATGGAACACAGTGGTCCTTACTAAGCTCACCAAGCTTCCCACCAAACCATAATTTGGGCTGCTTTATTGCTGGTAATTAAGAAATATAAAAGGGACTACCTAGTCTCTAATCAAAGACCATTTTCTCATCAATTGATGAATCAAACACATCTTGCAAAGTGATATTTTAGCAAGAGGCAGAATGATTTTTTTAACTCCTGTGGGTTGAAACCAGGTAGACAGACCAGTTTTTCCAAACCTAGAAAGAGTATTATATTTGCTCTAAGAAAAAGAGAAAACTAGCTAAGAATATTAGCTCTAACACCAAGCAGAAAGAACATGGGATTGGAAAAATTTCAAGAAAAATCAACTAGAGTTCTTGTTCTCCCACTATCTAGCTGTGTGTCTTTAGGCAAGACACTTAATCTCTCTGGAGCTTTGCTAAGTTGAGTTCCCTGATTTATAAAGCATTACAGTAACAATGTTCCCAGTTCCTACTTCTTATTCTTACCTTGTGTCTCAAAATAAATGTGGCATAGCTCCGAAAAAAGGAATTAAATACCAATTCATACTACAACATGGATGAACCTTGAAAACATTACACTAAGTGAAAGAAGCCAGTCACAAAAGGCCTCATTTGATTCCACTTCTATGAAATGTCCAGAAAAGGCAAATCCACAGAGACAGAAAATAGGTCAGTGACCGCCCAGGGCTGGGGGGAGAGGGGAATAAGGAGTGAATGCTAATGGATAGGGGGTATCTTTTGGGGAGCCACGAAAATGTTCTAAAACGAGACAGTGATGATGGTTCCACTGCTCTGTGAACGTGTGAAAAACCACTGAACTGTCCACTTTAAATGGATGAATTCTGTGGTATGTGAATTAGACCTCAATAAAGCTGTTATAAAGAAATCAGTAAGGTGGTAAAATGTCAGCCCTGTGGGATAAAACCGTGGAAATCAAAGATCGCCTCAAAGATTTCCTGACTGAACAAATGTTTGAAAAGAATGGAAATGTTGGAAGTGGGAAGTGATGGCAGGCAGATAAATGGCTGGCTTTGTGCAGATTTCCACAGAAAACGCCAACTACTGTTCACGCTGTCGGCTGACTTTTTTTAGGCATGGATACATGTAAGCAGGATATGTACAACATTTTATCTATTAATACGAAAAACCTCTAAGCCTTGAAAAAATAAAAAGAAAGCCAACGCCAAAGCACCCTGACTCCTCTGACAATTACCTCAAACTCCTCCCTCCCCCAATCAAAAAGTTATGTATGCAGATCTGCCAAGAAAGCAACAGGCTTTGTTTTGTTTTTTAAGCTACAATTTTTATCTGGGGATGGCTCCTGGCAGTAACCCAAAGTGAACACCGCCTGAGAAGTCTGAAATATGACTCACTGAACTCCATTTTCCCAAACTACACACCCAAACCCAAGTTATGACACAGACTCTGAGCCATTTTATATTTACTGTCAAGAGTTGAATAAATCTAAAAATAACCTCATTTTATTTACCAAGTATAGCTGTACTAGCATTGAAAATGACGCCTAAAAATGATTTCTGGTCTGAGGTGAGAAAGGCTATTTGCCAACAGGAAAGCCCAAAGCGCATGTTATCTACCAGGAATAAAAGCTAAACTTCTACTTACCAGTTTTAGTGTCTGCTAGAGAAGCAGTCAGAAGATCTCTCCATTCCAAGAGAACAGGAAAAAAATTTCACCTTCTTTCGTGCCTTTCTTAGTCTTTCTTAGTCCCTGAGTGGTGCAAACTATTACCACGCTTGGCTGTTAACCCAGAGGTTGGAAGCCTGAGTCCAGCCAGAGCCGCCTCAGAAGAAAGGCCTGGCAATCGACTTCTGAAAAATCAGCCACTGAAAACCCTGTGAAGCCCAGCTCCACTCGGACACACAAGGAGCTGCTATGAGTTGGGACAGAGAAGATGGCAATTCGTTTCAGTCTTTAAACACTTAAAGGCCTGGTTTGGAGAACATCATCAAATGTATTTAGTAAGTCCTTCAAGCAATAATGAAATCCACACTCGTACGTGGCAAAAGCGCATGGCCTGAGCGTCTGACCGCCTCATCTAACTTCACAAGGAAGGAGGAGATTCATTAACCGCATCAACGGCCCAAGGCTGACTGCTGTGAGCTGGGGGTCAGACATACCTCCACCCTCCAACCCTTCTACCAGTTCTGACACAGCTGTCCCTCCCATGGTACTCTCCACTTCTCTGCTGGGTTCGATAATTCGTTGCAATGGCCACACAGAGCCCACAGACCATACTCACAGTTATGGGGTTTATTAGGGAAATAACAGGTTACAATTCAGGATCAGGAATGACTCAGGATACAGTTCTTTGATCAGGACAGCCTCTTCTCAGCTGTGCATGCAGGCAGGCCTCTCTCTGGCGCTCCACCTGGCCTCTGCCCTGCTTGGGCAAGTGTTACACAAGTGTTACAAAGCTCTTCAGCTCATCAGTAAGTGCCCGGAGGCACACCACTCCACTAGGAAACCTCCTGCCCAAAGGCACTCAGCTCTCTCATTCCATGGGTCAGCACACCCACTGTAACCACCTTTCTCCCTGGGTCCGGGAGCCCAATGCAGTGTCTCACGCCAGTCTCCTGGTTCTGCTGCCACAGTTTCTCTGCCACCACTTTTTGCCATCTTGCGCCATCTCTGGTGTTACACAGCTCCCTCTCTCTGTCTTCTGGGTCTAGCAGGGACCCTGGATCCAAAGAACATTCTCTGCTCCCGTTTCTTCTTCTTGGACGTAGTGAGGTCCCCTTTTTCCACCTCTGGAATTACTCATTTTAAGCCTAGCATGATGACAAAACTGACCAATCCCCTCGTTAGGGTTCCATACACATTATTTGCATAATCCCTCCCCCATAAGGGAGCCATGCATTCTATCTGTATTATTAGCAAGCTGTCCAATCCCCTTGGTGGGCCACAAGCACCTTATTTGCATAGTCCCACTTAATCTTTTGGTGGGACTTACAAGACCCTGGCTAGAAAGGCCATAAAAAAGCAATCTATTATACGACCGTACATTAATAAGAAAACCTGCTAAGGATACAATGCACACCCCTGTACTACCACCACAGAGAGGGACATTTTTAAGAGGTAAGCTAGGGTTTATATTCAGTAATCTTCCTTAGAGAATAAAGCGGGGGGGGCTGTTAATTCTTTAATTGAGCCAGTAAATTGAATAGGGACATTCATGAAAAACCCAGTAGCATTCTGGAAAAGGTACATCAATCAGGTTGAACTGGCTGCCTGTTCTCAAAGAGTCACGTTCAAATATTCAACTTATGACTCTCTGGGAGTAGCGATCAGGCAAAAGGAAAATATCTAATTTAAATAAATGAAATCAGCCGCAAAGTACTAAGAACCTAGTAAGCCCTCGGAAATAAGCCATGTGCTTGGGACGTGTAAGTATAAGGTATGGTGCTTCTTCCCAGGGAGTTTATTATCTATTCTAGAAAGTCAAGACTGAAATACACAAAGGTGCCATGAGTATAATACAACACGTCACCAAGTGACAGTTTAAACAGGCCAGATAATTTAGGGACTAATGAAATTCATATTAGCATGCTGAAGGAGAAAAATCAGATGACCATCAGATGAGGAAATAGCAAGGTAAAACTCAAAATAAGCTAAAAGTAAAAGGAAATTTCCTTAATTTGTTAGAAAATATTATAAACATCAAACTAAAACTTGAGAAGCATTTCCAGTAAAAGGCAGAAACAAATCTACATCCACTCTCACTGCTTCTACTTAGCACTGCCCTGGAAGTTGTAGTTTACAAAATTAAAGAAAAAGAAAAACGAGAATAAAAACCGGAAAAGAACACAATCTGGTCATTTACTGGAGATACAACTACCTTCGCGATATGGCCTTCACTGATTCACTCCCCAGTGTACCTAGAGACCAACCACTGGGGCTCAGAGATAGGCGGGATACAAAATCAGCACACGAAAATTACTAGCATTTCTGTACATCGGCAACAATGAATCGGAAAATGTAGTTTTAAAAAAGATGCCACTCACAATGGCAACAAAAACTAAAATGTAGCTAGAAATAAATATAACAATGTACAAGGCTCTTCCCGAAGATGATGGTTCCTGCTAACGTGAAGACGCACTAGTGTAAAGACTTAAGACAGGGGTTTAAGTCATGAGGAAGGCCTCCTGGGAGAAAAAACAAAGGGCCATGAAGAGCAGCTGGGAGGCAAAAGGGAAGATAAAGGGAAAGCGTGGGGGAAAGTATGAACGCAGGATGGCCCACGGGTTGGTCTGGATCAGTAAGATTAGCTTAGCCAGTCTAAAACGGAGGGCGTATACCAAAGGCCAGTGGAAAGGAAAACCGGACCAGACTAGCGAACCGTGAAAAGCAGGTCGAAGTGGCTGAGATGTGATGAGGAAGGGCAGTTTCTGTGAGCACAAGAAGAAGGCAATTAAGGATGTTTAAACTGGCAGGTGCAAGAGGGAATGACAGGGCCAAGGGCAAAAAGGGAGACGTGTGTAGAACCAGAGGCAACAGTCCTGCTCTCATGTGGCTGATCAGACCACATCTGGAATGCCACGTTTAAAAAGGATTCAGAAACTAGAATATTCAGGGAAGCGTAAGCAGCATAACTTGAAATCACAAAGAATGGGTGGAATAAGTTGAGATGTTTAGCCTAAAGAGAATATGGGTGGAGGGGTAAAGAAGGTGCCAAGACAAAGCTCTTCAAATACCTAAAGGGCTGCAAGGTGATTAGAACTGCTCTTTAACACCAAGGGGTAGAATGAGGTAAGGGGACACTGAGGACACAGTGACCTGTTGTAAATGGAGGTGACCAAACATAAACTGGGTGCCCCCTTAGTTGTGCAGACTTAAGCATCAGCATGTTAGCTGGACTACAGAACCTATAATAACCCTTCCAACTCAAATCCGACACTTTATACCAGCTGGTGACGCAGTGGTTAAGCACTCGGCTGCTAACTAAAAGGTCGGCAATTCCAACCCACCAGCCACTCCTCGACAGAAAGTTGTGGCAGTCTGCTTCCATAAAGATTACTGCCATGGAAGCCCTATGGGGCAGTTCTACTCTGTCCTATAGGGTTGCTATGAGTTGGAATCGACTTGACGGCAGTGGGTTTTGAGGCTAGTGTGGCTGGTCCAAGGGCAGCATGAAAAAGATCTGCTTATGAAGTTGGCAGTGGGAACACAAAGATAAAGTTTTCGTAAGGGGACTATGAAGACCTGGTGGCTTACAGCAATAGCTATGTGCCAGCTACCACTCTCACTCTTTTTCATGAATTAACTCATGCTCTTCATAACCTATAGGGTCGCTATGAGTTGGAATCGGCTTGATGGCAATGGGTTTGGGTTTTTTCTTTTTTCTTCATAACCTTAAGACAGGAACTACTATTGCCCAATTTATGTCAGCAAAACTAAGGCACAGAGCAGTTAAGTAACTTGTCACATGGCAGGTAGATACGTGTGGCAGGCACACAGCAAGTAAATGATACAGAAAATGATGGAGAAATGAATCATTGATTACATCAACATTTTAAATTTGAGAGACTCGGGGCAGGGGGACAAAGAAAGAAGTTAGGTGGAGTCAGGGAAAGAGGTGGTGGGTTCCGACATGCAGGGTGTGAGACACACAGATGTGCAGTAGGCAGAGGGTGGGGACCCAGAACTCAGAGAAAAGGACTAAACCTTGTTCTGGAAGCTGTATCAGCAGAGATAAAAGACAGCGGTATGACAACAGTGGGTGTAGAGAGAGGAGTGGAGGGTCTAGAGCCTCAGAAACACCCAGTAACCAAAAGAAGGAAAAGAAACCGGTAAGAGGAGGAGTGATTAGATAGGACAGTTTCCCAACTGGTGCACCAAGATACAGACCCCCAGAGCAGGCCGGCACCCAGAGCCAGTCACCTTTGGTCTGTGTAGGTTCTTTCTTAAAAATAGTTCTTTCTGTGTTATAGTGTAAAAGAATGGTACAAAATACTGAAATACAGGATTAAAGAGGAGGCTGTTAGAGTATCAAACGCTGCAGACTTCAAGAGGTAAGAAGGAAAAAGAGAAGTACCAATTACAACAGGCGGCAGTGCTTGCATACCTATGAGACTTCCGTTCAATGGCTTCCCAAGCTTCCTTAAAATGACTGGAGCTAAACTATGCTGCAACTAAGGACTCTACTGTGGTCGAAGGGAGAAGACAGAGGCAGCAGGATCACAGGAAAACATCTTCAAGATATGGGTGAAGGGTGAAGGCTTTAATCCAAGAGGAAAGACCTATGAAAGGAAACTATAAGCAGCACAATCAAGTGCAGTGGTTTTCAAACAGTGTTTGCAGAAGGAATGACAACTGCACCTTACCAAAAAATCAAATCCACTGCTGTCGAGTCGATTCCACTCACAGCGATCCTATAGGACAGAGCAGAACTGCCCCACAGGGTTTCCAAGGCTGTAATCTTTACAGGAGGCTGCCACATCTTTCTCCCACAGAGCGGCTAGTGGGTTCGAACCAACAACCTTTTGGTTAGTAGCCGAGTGCTTAACCACTGCACTACCAGGGCTCCTTAGAGAACACCTCAGAGTGTTTTGAAATGTGTGATGACAGTGCACATGCTAATGGCTGACTGGTTCATCACTGCCAAGCCTTTTCCCATCATCCACCCTTCTGGGGGTAAGCTAATCCCCTTGTCTGAGAAGAAACTAAATCTGAGTTCAAATGACATCTTGCAAAAGAGAAACCCCACCATATCTGAGTCCTTATTAAATACCACTGTTTTAAGTACTTTGATGTGTTAACTCATTTTTAACCCTCAGAACAAGACCATGAGATAGGTAGCTTCGCATTTTCAGGTGTGGAAACTGAAGCATGCTGGTGTTGTTAGGTACTGTCAGGTTGGTTTCGACTCTTAGCGACCCTGTGCACAACAGAATGAAACACTGCCCAGTCCTGCACCATCCTGACAATTGCTGCTATGCTTAAGCCCGCTGTTGCAGCCAGCCACTGTGTCAATCCATCTCGTTGAGGGTCTTCCTCTTTTTGGCTGACCCTCTACTTTACCAAGCATGATGTCCTTCTCCAGAGACTGACCCCTCCTGACAACATGTCCAAAGTATGTAAGATGCAGTCTCGCAGTCCTTGCTTCTAAAGAGCACTCAGGTCGTACCTCTTCCAAGCCAGACTGGTTCCTTCTTTTGGCAGTCCATGGTATATTCAAGATTCTTCTCCAACAAATCACAACTCAAAGGCTTCAGTTCTTCTGTCTTCCTTATTCATCATCCAGCTTTCTCATGCATCTGAGGCAACTGAAAACACCACGGCTTAGGACAGGCGCACCTTAGTCTTCAAGGTGACAGCTTTGCTTTTCAACACTTTGAAGAGGTCTTTGCAGATTTGCCCAGTGCAGTGCGTCTTTTGATTTCCTGACTGCTGCTTCCAAGGGTGTTGATTGTAGATCCAAGTAAAATGAAGTTCTTGACAACTTCAATCTTTTCTCCGTTTATCATGATGCTGCTTATTGGTCCAGTTGTGAGGATTTTTGTTTTCTTTATGTTGCGGTATAATCCATACTGAAGGCTGCGGTCTTTGATCTTCACCAGTAAGTACTTACAAGTTCTCTTCCCTTTCAGCAAGCAAGGCTGTGTCACCTGCATAACACACGTTGTTAATGAGTCTTCCTCCAAGCCTGATGCGCTGTTCTTCACACCGTCCAGCTTCTCAGCATGCAGGCTGAATAGGTATGGTGAAAGGATACAACCGTGAGGTACACCATTCCTGACTTTAAACCAGGCAGTATCCCCTTGTTCTGTTCGAATGACTTCCTCTTGATCTACGTACAGGCTCCTCATGAGCACAATTAAGTGTTCTGGAATTGCCATTCTTTGCAATGTTATCCATAATTTGTTATTATTAACACAGCTGAATGCCTTGCATAGTCATTAAACACAGGTAAACACCCTTCTGGTATTCTCTGCTTTCAGCCAGGATCCATCTGACTTCAACAATGATATCCCTGGTTCCACATCCTCTTCTGGATCTGGCAGTTCTCTGTCGATATACTGCTGCAGCCGCCCTTGAATGATCTTCAACAAAATTTTACTGAAGCACCACCCACTGCCACTGCTGTCAAGTCAATTCCGACTCATAGTGACCCTATAGGACAGAGTAGAACAGCCCCGTAGAGTTTCCAAAGAGCACCTGGCGGATTCAAACTGCCAGCCTTTTGGTTAGCAGCCATATCACTTAACCACTACACCACCAGGGTTTCCTACTGAAGCACAGAGAACTTGAATAACCTGCTGGAGCTCCCACAGTTGGAAAACAACTGAGTTCAAACCCAGAAGTCCGATTCTGGGGTCCGACCTCTTAAGCACTAGAGCATGATGGCTGGTCACAGGTTAAAAACTAGAGGAAAACTTCAGGCTGGTCTACCTCACTCCCACTGCTTTCTAGATGAAATGACTGAAAGCAAAGAGGAAGACTTGCCCAAGTTCATGCAGTAAGTAAACCACCTGACAGATGGGGAATTGACATGAAAAGCACTGCTACCCCACTTCCTTCAACAAAAGCAGCGAGGAGGTGGGAGGGCAGGCAGCGTGAGGGCATCAGTGCTCCAAGGCACTTCTAACCTAGGAATTTAATGACTGGCTTCAACAGCTAACCTGAAATGCTGACAATTCTGAAATCAGTCACATCCAAGGAGTTTATTGTAAACAGCAAAAGTTTATTCCCAAACCAAATAAACTCACTCTGGAAAATCACTTCAAAGTTAGCTGTAATTGAATCAATGGCCTCCCAGCTGATCAATGAGTTACAGTTGTATCATCTTACACTCTGGGGCTGATACTGTTTTTAACCTGAATGTGAGACAGAATCCACTGAACAGCACTGAATGAATGGCACTGCGAGTTTGGCTCTCTCCTACGAGTAAATGACAGTAATTGCAGGTAGTCCCCGACTTACAACATATTCGAGTTCTGACAAACTACACTTACGACCATCAGGTCTTTTTTTTTTTTTTATTATATCTATCTTATCATTAGTAATGTGTACTACACACAACGTTGCAGTATGTAATCTGCTGATGTTATCATTTTCAGATGTTCACTCACAGATGTTCCATGTTATGATTCATAAACATACTGATAATAAAAAAAAATGATAATGAAAATTAAAAAAAATTATTTGACTTACATCAGAACTGACTTACAATGGAGTTGTGGGAACAGAACCCCATCATAAGTCGGGGACTACCTGTATTTCTGTTAACTTCTGAACTAACACCTAGTTAGGACACTGGAGAAACTTCCAGGAGCAGAGGTATAGCCCTGTTGTGGTTGAGAAGTTTATATAAAAGCAATTGCCATCGAGTTGACCGCAACTAACAGCGACCCTATAGGACAGAGTAGAACTGCCCCACAGGGTTTCCAAGCAGCAGCTGGTGGATTAGAAATGGTGACCTTTTGGTTAGCAGCCAAGCTCTTAACCACCGTACCAGCAGGGCTTCAGCTTATACAAAGGAACCCTTTTTTGGCCCAGAGATTTAAAACTCAACTACCACCTTCCAATAGGACAAGGGGGCACTTTTTCTTCCAGATTTCCACTGACCACCTGGAAGATATTCAAACATCTGCCTCTTCATAGAATCAGAGATTGAAACCATGAAGTCGTAAACACGCAAAAACTTGGTAGAAAGGCTTTCACTTGAAGTTTGATCAGCCAACTTTCCTGAAACCTTCTGCAGGCAATCTTTGAAATACATTGAGTTTCGCCAGAAAAACAGTTTTTAACTAAAATAAGGAGCCATGAGAAACAATGTGCTTACTCATGGTAACACTCGCTTGCCCCAAAAGCAGCGTTCTGGAAAACCCCACCAGTGTCAAACCCCTTCCAGCAGGTAGCCAGCCATCCTCGAAGCTCGGGAGCTATTAAGGGGCCTGACGAGGCCCTCCAAGCCCGCACCTCTGACCCCGCGTCTCCGAGCCCAGCGAGGCGGCTTACTAACTTCAGGTGTATTCCTGCCCTTCCCCCCACTCCGCTCCCCAAAACGCCGACCGACAGGCCCCCGAGTCAGAGCTGGGCGTGTCTGTCCGCGGCCGAGGGCAGACGGGAGCGACCACCGGCAGTCGCGGGGGACCGCAGAGGCTCCAGCCCGACTTCCGCCGCGCCAGAAACAAAGCCCACAGCCCGCCCCGCTAGGGACGAGCCGGCGCGGCGCCGCGAGGGCTGGGGCGGCCCGAGACAACCTGGGCTCGCGCCCCCTAGACTGCGGGCGCTGGGCCGAGCCCCCGCCCCGCTCCTCCGCCGCTCCACTCACCAGGAACTGGAGCATGGTGTCGGCGGGGACGGCGAGGAAGCACGAACAGCGACCACAGCTCCGACGGCCGGTCGGAGCCTACCTCCCCACCGCGAGGGGCGGAACCCGCGGTCGGCTTCCGGGTCACGCCCCGCCCCGTTCCGCCGGGCCAGCCACACCTCGCCCAGCCCCGCTCCCCCGGACTGTCCGGCCCCGCCCTCTCCGCCAGGCCCCGCCCCTCCCAGCCAGGCCCCGCCCCTTCCAGCCAGGCCCCGCCCCATCAGGCCTCGCCCCGCTCCACCGGACTGTCAGGCCCCGCCCCGCCCGGAAACAGGCTGGCGCCGCTTAGCGCCCTCTATCATCACCCCTGGAGGCCAGCGGGGTGCAGGTCCCAGCTGGTGCGCAACTCCGGAGCCCCAGCCCCAGGACCCGGCTCCTGCACACCTGGGCCGGGGCCCAGCGATCTGTATTGGACCAGCAGCTCTCCCTGAACTGGGGGGCAAATGAGTCGCACAGCAGAATTACTGTGGAGCGGGTGCGATGTGCTCTTTCCAGGACCACCCAGGATCTCTGGGGAGGAAAGGGCTGTGTTGTTGAAGGGCCCACGGGGTGCTCGGGAGCCAGCGCTGAGGGCCGAGGGGAGAGGTTAGGTGCCCCGAGTCCAGTTCCTGACTGCCTGGCACCAACACTGGCCTTGCACATGGTCCTCGGCCTCCGGAATTCGGCCTCCTCCTCTGTAAGCAAGGCAACACCAGCCCCGGATGGACTATAATGAGACTGAGAGATGGTGCGAGGTCTCGTAAAGGGTGCCCCGTGTCCGGTGTGGACAGTGAGCAGGGGAGGCGGCCTGGGTCCCCTCGCCACCCGAAGCCGGCTTTCAATCCCTCCACAGGCCCCTCAGCACGTACACCTTCAGCAAGACCACCTTTCTCCTCACCCCCACCTTCTGAGCTCACGCTTACCTGCCGTGTGAAGTAGAGCTCTGTCTGGTTCCAAGTAATTAGAACCAAATCATGGGAATTAAACCACATGGGAATTTATTATGGTACTCGGTGGGAAAAGGAGAGCTCTCAGGCAGTTTTCTCTCCATTTCTGCTTTTCTCCCTGCTTCTGCTTCACTGTCCCTCTCCCCCTCCTGTCCGGTTTGCTGTCCAGGATATGGCTACCTAGCTTACCTGACCCTACGCTTTAAACCTTTCAACCAATAAGGAGACTGGATCGCTCTTTCCTTACCAATTTCAGATACCTGGGAAAGGACGGCTGATTGGTTAAGTTGGAGTCAGAGGTCCCCCAGTCAACTATAAGCAGAAGGGGCAAGGTCTCTTTGAACTTGACTTGGTGTAGACCAGTGTTCCTCAGATTTTAATGTGCACTCGAATCCCCTGGGGGTCTTGTGACATTGCAGAATCTGACTCAGTAGGGCTGGGGTGAGAACTGACGTTCATCATGTCTAACAACCTCCCAGGTGCTGCTGCCGCTGGTGGTCTGTGAGCTACCTGAGGGCAGGGACCACACCTACCTGGTTCTCGGATCCATCTCCAGTGCCAAGCAAGTGCCTGGCACATTCCGAGTGCAATAACTGTTTGATGAAATTCCTTGCATAGAACCTTCCCCCTCCTTACAGATAAAGCCATAAATGGAACCTGGCTTTTCCCGGAAGGTCTTCCAAACACTCTTTTCCATACCCCCAAATAACCACAAGGTGGGGAGAAGGAACAGAAGTCTTTTGCTCTCCACTGCTACCTTCAAATTATGACTTGAATATCCTCATATAAAAACACCTTCCTTTCAGCCCCAGGCTTTCACAACCTCAGGGACTTCAAAGGCCATATACATGTATTTTCCAGAACTCCCTATCTCCAGTGCCCCTAGTCTTCACACACTTGAGCAGTCCACTGCCATGTTCACAGCCCAGGATTTGGCATCTCCTGGGACTGCTGCCCCATGAGGTATTACACTCTAAAACCGTATTTCCTCTCCCACCTGCTCTCTGATCTGACCAGAGCCAGATCTCTAGTCTTGAAGGTGTTCCACATTGTCACAGCTGTGAGCACCCTTCTGGTTTCCTTCCTTTTCCATC
Organism: Elephas maximus indicus; assembly: GCF_024166365.1. Lineage (NCBI taxonomy): Eukaryota > Metazoa > Chordata > Mammalia > Proboscidea > Elephantidae > Elephas > Elephas maximus. The sequence continues at coordinate 14,217,574 of NC_064826.1, forward strand.
TTGTCTAAACCCCAAGAGAACAGCAGTTCAAACAAGACCTCGCTATTAGCCTCAACTCTCCTGTCCACCTTAACCAACCCAGCCTTTTCCAGTCCCCAACCAGCAACTGTGAGCATCAAACACAGAAAAGAAGAATCGCACAACAGAAGATGCTGATTTACTAGGTTCATTGGTATTTTCCCACCTGGAAAAAAAATAATGTTGAGTTCCTACCTACACTTTACACAAATACATTCAGATCAATAACAACTTATAAAAAACAAACCAAGGAGAAAATATATATTAAAATTATTAGGGAAAAAAGGAGAAAAGTATTTTGTAATCCAGTTATTGATTCATTCCCATTCCCCTAGGACTTCTTTTTATCAGCAGGCTGCTTTCCAGCTAACCACCACCCATCTGTCAGTTTGTCATATTATGGAAGCTTGCATATCGCTGTGATGCTAGAAGCTATGCCACTGGTATTTCAAATACCAACGGGGTCACCCATGGTGGGCAGGTTTCAGCAGAGCTTCCTAAGACAGACTAGGAAGACACACGGGGCAATCTACCCAATGAAAATCCTATGGATCACAGCAGAGCATTGTCATTTGCTCTGGACATGTCATCAGGAGGGATTAGTCACTGGACAAGGACATCATGTAAAGCAGAGCACCATCGAGGGCGAGGGAGACGCTTGGTGAGATGGATTGGCATGGTAGCTGCCAGGATGGACTTAAACATGGTGGCAATCATGACAATGATGCAGGACTGGGCAACATTTTGTTCTCTTGTACCTAAGGTCACAATAAGTCAGAGTCAACTCGACAGCAGCTACCTCTCTCTCTGTCTTATAGCTAAAGACTAATAATTATAAGCAATGGACAGCAAAATATAACAATGACAAAGTCTTTTTAAAAATATGCTTAAAGGCCATAGAAAGTCTATTATAAGTTTTCAAAAAATGCAACACTATAGAATAAGCATGAATTTTCTTCTGCTCCATAAAAGTCAAGCCTCTTTGCCTCTCAGCAATCTGTCCTATGTTCTGGGCTAAAATAATCACTGGCCAGGAAGGGAAAAAAAATGCACTTTCAAATGATGTAGTCACTTGAACATAAATGCAATTGGGTAAGAAACAGAGCTGTGATTGTGTGCAAAATTCTTTAATTGTCACCATCATGTTAATTATATAAGAAATAAAGGCAAATGATTAATTTCAAAAACTACATAATCATTTCTAAGGAACAAGTGAAAATTATCATACTGTCACTCACATGCAGAAAAGACTGCTGCTGTTATTAGGTGCCATGGAGTCGATTTCAACCCATAGAAACCCTATGTACAACAGGATGAAACACTGCCTGGTCCTGCGCCATGCTCATAATCGTTGGTATGTTTGAGCCCTTTGTTGTAGCCACCGTGTCAATCCATCTTGTTAAGGGTCTTCCTCTTTTTCGCTGACCCTCTACTTTACCAAGCATGGTGTCTTTCTCCAGGGACTGGTCCCTGCTGATAACATGTCCAAAGTACATGAGGCCAAGTCTTGCCACCCTCACTTCTAAGGAGCATTCTGGCATTAAAAAGGGCAAAAGTTAGATAATGTTAGGGAAAAGATGGGCTGACTTTTTGAATCATTTCTATAACACATTATTCACGGTGCTGAGCACACTATTCTATAAAAGAACATGGCTATAGCTTATTATCTACAATATCCCCAGGGAGTAACCCTGAGTATGATAAAAGCAAAACGTAGGTATAACGGGAGAACAGTAAGGGTTTCCAGAATATGCCTTTAATTTAGCATTTAGCATTCTCTAGGGAAAAACTACCACTGTGGAAGGTTGATGTGTTGGAGTCCCAATAATGTGGATCATTTTCTAGATAAAATTTCATACAGTTGTTTCGTTTTGTTTTTTTAAAAGATTTATTTTTTTACTAATGATGATGGGACCAGGCAAAGACATTTACAGAAAAGATGTCCATATATAAAGAAAGAAATACAAAATATTTTTTGGTCATAATTTAGAAACACACTGATCTATAAAAAGGAGATGGTTTTCCCCAATTCATCTCTCCCACAAGATGAGTCCAAGTCCAGGTGCTCAGTTCCTTGATATCCTCAACAGGCCACGGATACGTCTCACCAAGGCTTGTATAAAACTATAGCGAGATCGAACTTTCGAATACAATCCTTCAATGTCCAGAAGTTTCTTTTGCAGTGATTCTCCAAACACATTGATGGAGTCAGCCTGAAGCTGGAGGGGACACAGATGACATTTTATTATTAGATCTGCAGTCTTAAATATTTCTTTTACTTACGTCTTACTACTTAAAACACCTTTGACCCCACCCCCACCCCCACCCCGAACGCACTGTTAACCCAAAACTGCAACCATTCCCAAAGCCCTCTCTTCATACAAAGATTAGACAGGACTATAAAACACATGAGGAACGTGCTTCTGAGTTCAATCAGATATATGAGACCAAATGGGCAGCTCCTGTCCAAAAGCAGGATGAAAAGGCAGGAAGGGGCAGGAACTGGTCCGATGGACATAAGGAACCTGAGGTGGAAAGGCGGAGTGTGCTGTCACATTGTGGGGACAGCAACTAATGTTACAAAATGCACAAGTTTTTGTATGAGAAATTGACTTGATATGTGAAATAAGCTTTTACCTAAAGCACGATTAAAAAAAAAGAGATGTACCATTGTTGAAGCTGGATGTGAATAAAAAAATAATAACAAAATAAAATACCTTTGGGAAATTTTATAATGTGGTCCTTGCTCAGATATCAAATAAACTCAACATTCACATTTTCCACCCTAGAATTTTACAGTATGCTGCTAATGTTTCTCCTTCTGTCCTTTCTTGTATAATATGTAAAATTTAAAATCTGCTTTAAATAGCGACAACTGTCGATGCTGACGGTATACAGCTTATGCACAAAAATATCTCCTGGAAGGCCACACGAGAACTTAGGAAGAGTGGCTACTTTTGGGGAAAGAAACAACAGGTTTGCGATTTTTAAAAACCCATTTGCACACTTTACTGTCAGTAATATAAAATTGGGGAGGGGGGGTGGTATCCTGATATGGAAACCCTGGTGGCGTAGTGGTTAAGAGCTATGACCGCTAACCAAAAGGTCGGCAGTTTGAATCCACCAGGTGCTCCTCGGAAATCGTACAGAGCAGTTCTACTCTGTCAGATAAGAACTTATTTTACCAATAAGTTCTTTCCTGAAAAATTATGTGTTGAGTGACATTTTGTGCCTAAAAATTCTACAAAGTTAATCAAAAGAAAAATCAAGCAACAACAAAAAAACCCAGGATTTCTGTTCTCCAAATGTGAACTGGAGTTTCCAGGTAATAATGCCTACCAATCTCTGAACACTTACAGTGTTTCAGGCACTATACCACAAGGCTCACATACAGGAACCCTCTTGCAATTCTGACCACACTCCATGGGGCTGTATTATTATTCCCATCTCTTAGATGAGGAAACGAAGGGTCAGAAGTTAAGTAAATTGTTCAAAGTCACGCAGCTGCTGGGTGGCCAGACCAGGTCTCTGTAAGCAACCCTGAAAGTTACACCCTTACTAAAACATCAGCCTTTTTCACCTTAAAAAAAGAAAAAAAGTGCATGGAGAGACCCTTACCTGGTCTATATCATGTTGGCTCACTACAGTCAGCCCACTTCTGAAATCCAGGCTGGCGTCTGAGGTGAAGGAATCTAGAGATAAAGACACAGTCAAGCCAGCCTTGTAAGCCTTTACTATTACCCAGCGGAAGATGCTGACGGCAGTGAACAGCAGTGCCATGCAAAATCACCATCAAGGTCGGGAACTCAATTTTCAAATTCAAGCAAAGGGAAGTCTCTCGGGTGCAATTCACTGGTCTAGGCCAGGGGTCGCAAGCCTTTTGTCTGTTTCCCCCACCTGAGGGATCCCTCCTCACTCACACAACTCGCTCCAGTAGTGAGTACCCCAGCCAAGGCTGACCCTTGTCGGTCACATGGGCTCAGTCCCACGGTGAGAACCCCGGCCGAGGCTGACCCTCGTCACTCACACGGCTCGCTCCAGCAGTGAGAACCCCGGCCGAGATTGACACTCGTTGGTCACACTGGTTCACTCCCACAGTGAGAATCCTGGCCGAGGCTGACCCTCGTCGGTCACATGGGCTCAGTCCCACAGTGAGAACCCCAGCCAAGGCTGACCCTCGTCGGTCACATGGGCTCAGTCCCACAGTGAGAACCCCAGCCGAGGCTGACCCTCATCGGTCACATGGGCTCGCTCCCACAGTGAGAACCCCGGCCGAGGTTGACCCTCGTCGGTCCAATGGGCTCAGTCCCACAGTGAGGACCCTGGCCGAGGCTGACCCTCGTCGGTCACATGGGCTCGCTCCCACAGTGAGAACCCCGGCCGAGGCTGACCCTCGTCAGTCACATGGGTTCAGTCCCACAGTGAGAACCCCAGCCGAGGCTGACCCTCGTCGGTCACATGGCTCGCTCCCACAGTGAGAACCCCAGCCGAGGCTGACCCTTGTCAGTCACACTGGTTTGCTCCTACAGTGAGAATCCTGGCCAGGGCTGACCCTCGTCACTCACACGGCTCGCTCCAGCAGTGAGAACCCCAGCCGAGGTTGACACTCGTTGGTCACACTGGTTCACTCCCACAGTGAGAATCCTGACCGAGGCTGACCCTTGTCAGTCACACAGCTTGCTCCCACAGTGAGAACCCCGGCCAAGGCTGACCCTCGTCAGTCACACAGCTCACTCCCACAGTGAGAACCCCAGCCAAGGTTGACCAGTGCCATTCTCCTGGAAGAGCATTTGTGACCGGGGGCTCTGGGCTGGGTCAGCCCTTCACTGGAGAAGCTGATGAACAGCCTCTAGGAGACTCATGCTCGGCACAATTTCCCAGACACGGGAGCTAAAACAAAAAATAGCTACGTCTAGAAAGTTAAGTAGTTCTGGATTACCCAGCCCACTCTTAGTTGCCTGGAAATATAAAAAGTAAATAAAAACATAACGAGTTTTTCAAAACACTAAAACCTAGCGGCACTAGTGTTTCGCCAGTTTTCAGAATCAAGTTTACCTTGTTGCCGTCTGCTTTTAAATAAGGTTCTGGAGGCAAACAGAGAATCCTGAGAATCAGTGGGCGTGCAATGCAGCAGATAGTATTCCAGGTGGCGCCAAAAAATGAACAGGCAGGTCTCTATGATAACTGCATGTGAGAGCTCAGGTTAAAGAAAATCATCTCACATATTTCTTTAGAAAGGTTTTCCAGGAGCTAAAAAAAAAAACAAAGATTGCACCAGCTGGTGCCGTACACACAGCCTCCATCTGAGAGGCAGGGGGTGCTCCACTGAAGGTGCCTGGCAGAGAGCAGCCAGGATGCTGCAAAGAACGGGTAGGGACGGTGGGGCAGGTGGGTGCCACCAGTCTCCAGAGCCCTCATCTCCTGCCCTTAAAGGGTCTATATATAATATTAGTATAGTATAGTACTCTACTCTAAAAGGTACGAAAAACATTTTTAGTTTGGAAATACATAAGGCTTTTACTGGGGAAAAAAAAACAAACCTAACAATAATTACGTGCCCTTTCGTATGGTTTTGGTACCTAGATAATGTGAGAATAAGTAAACAGGCTTTTCATTTGAAGACCCTGTGAAAGATCGTCATTCGAGCCTGACTACGATCTCATTAAGGATACAGGAACACAGAGAAAGCAGCTTAGCGCGGTTGTTGATCAGCTTCACCAAACGCCGTCTTGCGAGGACGTATTTCTGGGCAGTAGAGATTTTATCCACTCCAGCAGGCATCACAGACTGGCACAGCTAAGAGAAAGGGACAAACGCACCGTTACGAATGGTGCAGACTGTAACAACAGTTTCATGGAAACTTACTATGAGCAGCTCACTGTGACAGCGCTGTGAAAACCACTCAAATAAACTCAGGCATCCTCGCAGACAAGAACTTATTATCTAGTTAAGACACTAGTAATAAGAGGGAAAGAAAAAAAAGCGAACCAAAGAAGTGGATGAATTCACAAACAAATCCTCATCTGCTGCCTGGGAAAGCCATGTCCCTGAAACAGCCGTTTCCAGTCTGCAGACGGGCCCACCAACCCCGAGCTGCTTGTCAAACTAAACAAAACACAATCACTTTTCAGGCAGTAGATGAAACAGCGCCGTGAAGAATTTCTGTTAGGGCTGGCTGGTATCTTCTGGAGATAATGTAGAGTTCCAAAGCATAACAAAATATGAACAGTCAACCAGAACCTCCCCTACTGACCTCTCAATCCGGCGTACACATAAGCATAACCGCTCAGTTTAACATTCAGACACTGAGTTTGACAGCGGCTTATTGAAGTGGGGCTGGGGGACTGCCACGGACTTTATTACTGTGACGCGATTCCTCTTACAAGAACTAGCACCTTCTAGCAAATGGCCAATGAGCCACCCAGCAGGAGGAAGGTCTGGCAGATGGAAACTGCAATCATACAAACCCAGGGGGTTAACTGAACCCAGTCAACAACTCCTACCTCACCTTGTACTTGCTAGCCGGGTGCTCAATTAAGGCAGCCTTCTGTGCCTCAGTTTCCTCACCAGAGAAGTGTGAGCAGGATCAATATCTGCCTCATGTAAGTCAGGTAGAGCACACAGTTCTGGTCCAGCACATTGTAAAAAACTCAGTAAATGCTCCCTGTTATTATCAGAAGAGTGGCAAGAAGGGGAGGGCTTTGCCTACTCCTAAGAGTGACATGATTCGTTTAGGTGTGAACCAGGATTGGCAAAACGGATCAACATTCACATTGCCACAGGGCACCAAGAGGCTTCAGCGCTGCGCTGGCGAGGGGCCACATGGTGCCTCGTAGTTCTGTTGTGCCAAGTGGAAAAGAAGAGAGGCCACTAGGGAACAAACCTCGTGACTCAGCATGTTAGCTACAATAAATACAAGGGAACGATTCTTGGTCACTGCGGGGAGGCAGTCGAGTCTGAAAAAGTCCCTGGACAGACACTGGGGGTGATGAAAGCACACGGAAAGCTACGGAAACAGCACCTACCACAGAACCCTAGGTTTAAAGCATAAGTGTACATACGAGCTCAGATTAGAGAAAAAATTTCATGTTTTTTTTAGATTTTCTAGTATAAATTAGTAAAAGTCATTACTTAAAGGCCAGATGCCTTCCTGCTGGGTGGCAGGTGGTCTTCTAGAACTGTGCCCCTGCACCGTTTTCCATCAAAGAAGTTCTGTGCCCGTGAGCTATAGTGTTAAAGCGTGGGGCCCTTCTCCACAGCACCCAGGAGAACATCGCGGACACCACCTTTACTCACAGGTCCGAGGAGCACCCTGGCCCTTACTAGTAAAAGCCATGCTTTCCCAAACATCTCCGCAGCTTACAGTGAGAGTCATACCTCTTTTATCTCGTCTGGGGGAAGCTGCTCTACATTCTGCAGCTTGTTGACACTCCGCCGATGGCTGTCGTAATAACTGAAGAAATCACTGGCGCTCTGCTTCAGCAGGTAGACAATAATGCCCAACCCAGGTAGGCGCCAGTATGGAACCACCGGAGCCTGGGCATCTAAAGGAGTTGATGATATAAAACAATGGTGTGCTTACAACCGTTTTATATGACTTTCAGATGACCTGCTTTAAAACATGGGGTGCTCAGGAATTTGAGGGCATGTGAGCTATTATTAAAACCAAGCCAAGGCTACTTTTTAATACCACTGATTGTTCAAAGCAGTGGTGAGGAGTTACTGTAATCAGGTGCAGATGTAAGGCTGGAGACCTTGAGAGAATAAGACATGTGGCTAATGGACACCAACAGGCTTACCTTTATTGGGTGCAGGCCCCTCTGAGAACTCTGTGATGTTATAATCCATTACATCTGCTCCCACCCACAAACATGCATACATGCACTACGCATGTACACACACAGCCCAGGTGAACCCCTCCTACCTCACCTCATGGTTCTAGTTCTACGGCTTCATTTCCAGCTGCATTTCCCTGGTTACTGCACTGACGGCTTACAGTCATTCTTCCAAAGACACAAGAACACTAACTCAAATATTCAAGAAACAGAACTGGGTTTAAACTTTAACGTGTCCAGTTAAGTAGCAAAACAGCGTGATATTCTTCTGCAGTCTTTCCCTGCACCCTGCTACCTTGGGGTGAAGGTGTAAAGGAGCAGTAGGATGTCGTAAAAGTTGTCTGTGTAACAATGCCATCCTAGAGATAGTTTGAGTGGCGCAATGAGTAATCCCCTCTAATGATGAAAGGGTTTCTTGAGAAATATGTTGGTAACTTCAAGTTCAATTTGGTCTAATGGCCAGATGGCCATGAATACTGCAGGGAGACCTGCAGATGCCTCCTTCACTACTATCTCCTCTTAACTCTGCCCCAAACTCAGAACTGCTAAGTCTCCCTGTAGAGAAAGGAGAGGTGAGTCCCTGGTGAGTGATGTTGCCACCAGCCAGGCTGTCCTAGACGTATGTGATTTTCCAGGTCTCTTTTCCAGTCTTCAGTGAAGATGGGGCAGTCTTTACAACAGAGGTTGTTAAGAGAGTCCTCTCCCAGAGGAATGAGGTGCCTTGGTCCCTGGGTAACATCTGTGAGCTCTCTACCCTGGCAGGAAGACAGCCACTCATGGGATGAGCTAATACTGGGAGGACTCAAAGCCTTTTGGAGTTCTCACCACTCGTAGCTGCTCAAGTCTAGAATCTATTAAAGCCCTCAGAAGCTACTGACTTAGGGATCAGATGAGGAAGGCCCAGGAGACAACCGACTACAGAAACAAATTCCACAGGAAAGACCATAAGGTCTAGGAAGTAGAAGTGTTATAGAAAAGGGTCCTTGGATCACAAGTAATAGAAAACATGCTAATTAATAACAATAAATGTAGCAATACTGGAAAATAACCACAGCTAACACTTCTGTAGTGCTAAGTGCCAGGCACTATTCTAAGCACTTTACATATATGCCTACTCCTCCCTTATCGACTAGCTCGTTATCCAACATTTTGCATTTATGACAATAATAAAAAATCTATCTATTTCTCACATTAAAGAGGAGCGAGACCGGGAGGAGGAGGAGGGCTGCTGGCGGGTTGAACTACCTAGGCGGGGTGGAGGAGTGGGGGGCAAGCAGGCGGCGCACAAAAGGCAGCAGGAGCTGGGGCTGCAGGAGTTGGGCGGGGGACTTGGAAGTCTCTTCTTCCAAAGAGACCTCTCTGCCACCTCCGCCATGCCCAGGTGGCCGGGCCTCACCTGCCCACAAGGCCAGGAGCCCCCTGCTGCAGAGGGCCATCTCTGGGCCGGTGGAGTGGGAAGGTGGGGAGGTGAGGCATGGGGGTTGTGCAGAGACCTGGAGCTCAGCCAGGTGATGGTGGGCCCCTGCTGCTCCAGAGGCAGTGGGCAACCCACGACCACCACCAGCACCCCGACCCCCAACCCCCACGGGCTCCACAGTGGTGGGGAAGGCATCCCAAGATGCACCAGGGGAGCTGCCCAACTCTCCCATAACACCAATTTTCACATAATGACCTAGTCTTTGGAACCTAACCATGTCAGTAAGTGAGGAGTGGGTGTGGTAACTCATTTATTTAAGCCTTACATAACTCAGTGGGGTAGGGCTTATTACTACTTCCATCTTGCAGATAAGGAAGCCAAGGCACACAGATGATAAGTGATTTTTCTGAACAAACACCAATGGTACTAGTAAAACTGAGGTTCAAGCCTCAGCAGTCCATCATCAGTCTGTGTCCTTAACCATTACGCTGAGCTGCCTCCTCGTCCCTAGGTGTTGCCAACCCCACCACGCACCTATCCACACGGGCATCTAGAATTGGCGGGGAAGACATGGTTATGAACACTGAAAACAGTCTGAGGTAAAATAAAGCCCATTTTATGAGGCTTCATAAAGTTTGTCTTTAAATATTAAAGATGAAACAATGAAACGGTATGCAAAAGACTGATTCCAAATGAGAAGAAACTACGTGGAATTTTATTACCAGTGACACATTCTTAGCATACGACTGTCTGTGAGGAATAAATGACAAAATTATATTTTTGTGTGAAAATCTTATGTTCAGGTTAAATTTGTTTTAAAAGGTTGGATTCAAGGAGGAAGAAAAAGTTTGCCCTTTAGAGGCGGAGATAGAGGTCTCTGTCCGGCTAAAGACCAACAGATTAACAAACAGGTTTACGTTCATTTAAAAGCTGCCAGCCAGAGGGGAGAGATCAGGTTAAAAGCTACTGCTGAGTGCTGAGACTACTCTTCTGAATGAAGTGATAAGACTACTCCTCTTTGTGGTTGGACTCCCAGTCTTTCTACAAAGTGATAATGACGATGACCTCTCTTTTCCCATATCTTGAGCCACCGGAGTCATTAGGGTCACAGGCTAGGTCTGCCTGCTCAGTGTATAAGCTCTTCTTTGCTGTGCTACAGAAATGTGGAGCTATAACACAAAACCCAACTTAGACAATGAATTAGCTTTACATGATTTGGCAGACAATCTGTTCTATTTTTGTATTTTTCACCCAGCTAACTTACTCTCCAATCCTGAGTCCTTTCTTCTGAGTCTCAAGTACTCCTCATATCACACTCTGTTCATGTGCCTCCACCAGATTTAGCCTCAGGAAATCTTGAATTTCCCCGTTCTCTCAAGCCCTCCAGACTTATAGGCAGGTCTGATAATAGAAGCTCCATACCACTCCTTCTTAAAAAAGCCTTTTTTTAAAATTTCCATTAATTACGCATTAAAAAAACAACAACACTGCGCCTTACCGGAACCAGTGAGGGCTCAGCCGTAATCACAGCAACTTAGTTGCTCAAATGCAGAGAGAAGGAACGAGGCTCACCTTGCCGTGGTCCATCTCTGTTCATGGTTTCGGAAAGGCTGGGGGTGAAGAGACACACGGCGTGCTGAAAGGTGGGGGAGCTCTGCAGAATGAGTGACTGGCAATATTCCATGACATTGGCACAAATCTACAACAGGAGAACAGCAGTGACAAAAATATTAGCCCCCGAAGGCCCTAATATAATGGCAATTCAAATTTGGAGGAGAACAAAAGTTATAATTCAGTTTCCAAAATGACTCACATCTCTTAAGTAATTTTCTTATTAAATATTTCCAAGAGTATAAACATCTTAAAGAATAGTCCACAATTCCGACCCCTCATACCTGCTGCATAGCCAGTTCAATTTCATCTTTCTTGCTCACTCTATCTCCTTCCACATTATCATCTTGAAATTTAAACTGACGCAGTCTGTCGGAGCCACCAAAGCGACTGAGTAGCCCTAAGCACTGACGCTAAGAAAGAAAAAGATATTTTGCTGATATCTAGTTTAATGTTTAAAATTAGCAATCTCTCTTTCTTGGGGGAGCTAAACAAAGAAAAACTCAGTGGGGGGTGACATCAGTCTTTAAAGCACCTGATTTCTTACTCTCAACTAAGCCAGCTAAAGTTGGCATTATTAAAATTCATCTGTTTGCAAAAGTATTTGATTGGCAGTCACCTCATTAAAAGAAAACCAATTTTTAGAAATTAGTCCCAAATATAATTATTTGCCAAAGAATTTTCTGCATTGAACCACCAAATAATAATAATAATTCCTTGGTACACACTCATTTAGCCAATCACAGCTGATAAAACAATAAGCAAAATAAGGGCAAAAGGAAGGCCTGTAACCAGCATGTCCATGACCAGTTTGTCTACTGAAGCACAAATGCAAAGGCGGGTACTCCTGCGGCTGCTCTGGGGACGTCAGCAAAAGGTTGGGAACACACAGGTAGCCTTGGCAGACCATGTCAATGTCACCAGCTTCAAACGTTGGTGCTTTTCACCTGAGAACACAATTGCTTTTCTAGGGCTCAGAGGGAAAGGACGAGCTTTGCAAACTGCCCGCACATCCAGTGGGTAGCACATGGGCTTGGGGTCCAGTAACAGGGACGTGACTTTTTGCTATGTGACCTGGAACAAGTTAGTTAACTTGCCCAAGCCTCTGTGTTTATATTTCTAAAGTGGCAATAACAAGTTCTATCTCATCAGGTTGCTGTCAAGATTACCTGAAACACCATACTTCACAGGGTTTAGCACAGTGTCTGCCCATAAGTGCACAATAAAAACATGTATTTTCAAATCTGGTAACATCGCAAATCTGTGTGTATATATGTATCTATGTATAACATGTATACGTAAAATCCGAATGATGGCAGCTTAAATAGTTAGGATAAAGCAAAATATGTCAAGGAGACTATAAATCTATTTTGCCAAAATAATTATATTTATTTGTAAAACTTTTGTGTTTGCTACTCTTACAGATAAATTATTCAAATATTTCCAGAGTTCATTTAATGAAAGATCCACCAAAAAGGTTCTTTTCTCCCTCCAGTGAAAAGAGCTTAAAGGCTAAAAAAGCTTGGGGTGTTTGGGGCTTGTCAGAGAGTTGCTGACAGCACGACTTAAAATGCACCTCGTGGCAGCCTTGGACCCAGTGATGCCGTTTATGTTATTTAATCATTAGTTTAAAAATATGCGTACAAAAACGTTGGTAGCTGCATTTCTCTTCTGAAAATTGGAAAAAACAGCTCATAAAGAGAAAACTTAAAAAAATGGAATATAAATTATAGTAAATAAATACTCTAAAAAACCAAAACCAAACCCAGCGCCATTGAGTCGATTCCGATTCATAGCGACCCTATAGGACAGAGTAGAACTGCCCCACAGAGTTTCCAAGGAGCATCTGGTGGATTCGAACTGCTGGCCTTTGGTTAGCAGCCATAGCACTTAACCACTACGCCACCAGGGTTTCCATAAATACTCTGCAGCCAACAAAAACTGAAGATGTTAGATCAAAGCAGGCTAGAAGGCTCTGAGAAAGACGGTGATAACTAACTAATAAACTACCCAATGTGTTCGAATATACTGAAATGAGATTACATAACTGGAGGAGGGTTTGTGGATAAATTAGTAATCAGTACATAAAAAGCGAGCGAATCAAAATAGAAACAATTATTAACTTCAATGTTGTATGGTCCATGGCTTAATCAAAAAGGATATTTACATAGTCAACATAATGTAACCCTAAATATTATCCTAACCAAGATTATGATATAATTACATTGAGAATTCTGGTGGGGAGGTATGGAAAGTATATATATTATATGATGGAAAGGAGTAACGAGACCCACTTTCTCATTCTCCTTGTGGAAAGCCAATAGATAATTGCTACAGCTGAAAAACCACGAAGTAGCAATATGAACACGTTGTTTAGAGATGATAAGGAATCCACTAAAACCCTTGAAAAGGGCTGCCCAAATCTGGGAAGCGGAAACGGAGTGATGGGCCAGAGGACTGTGGTATTTTGTAACAAGCCTTGTAGAAATACTTGACTCTAGACGACAAGCATGTAGAGCATAACGATAAAAATTAAAACCATATTTTAAAAAGTGATATTAATCTATATCAAATATGAAATGTTCAGAACATGTTGAGGCAAAGTACAGATTACAGAACAGATACTGACATATCTAATATGACGGCACTGGTTTTTTTTATACATAGATAAGGCAATCCTATTTATTTTACATGTTATATACGTATCTTGGAGATATATCAGCATAAAGAACATTTCCCAAAGAAAGGTGATAAGTCAGATCAAAACTGCTCCTTAAAAAAATAGAACTGGTTACCTGGAATCGTCCAATATGTCCCTGTAGCTCCATAAGAGATCCTTCATTTACATCAACATCAAGTTCACTTAATATACCTGTAAAATTTAGAATGCTTTTAAATGTAGTTTTATAATCAACAAAATGAAAGCACTGAAAACCAGGAAAAGCAGTCCTAATATTTAATATTCTTCATATAATGAAGAGGCAGACGCTTCCAGGGGGGAGTTCTGAGAAATATGATCTTACAATGAATCTAAGCGCCTTTATAGATATTAACACCAGCACACGTTCATTCACATACAACCTAAAGTCTACATTGAATTAATGATTATAAAAAGTTCCCTTTGGAAGTTTACAAGAAAAATCTGATTTTTATTTATAACCATAACGATTAAAACTTTCTAAACTCAGCAAAAAATTATTTTCTCATGGAAAAGTTTATAACATAAAACACTAAGAATGAAATTAATTTTTTTAACTCCCGTAACTTTTCTATCATTTGATTTTCCCCCTTAGACAAACTACAGTTTGCCAGAAAAAAACTTCCATTCCACTTCTCAGCTTGGACCCATTACTAAATTCCTAAGTCAGGCTGATCAACCCCTTACAGAACCACGACTCCTTTGATTTCTATTGAGAAGTGAAATGACGTGCCCAAGGTCACACAGGGACACGCAACCGTTACCCTGTAGGATTCTCAAGGGGAGGGACTGTGTTTTATTTGACAGGAACACAGAAGCAAGCACCATGCCTGGCACATAGTAGATGCCGTACATGAAACGATCATTCCAATCGTCACTCCCTGTCGTGTAAGTGGATTACATACCCCACCGTTGCCATCTGCTTCCTGAGCCATTGACACTGGGCTTGACCAAGCTCCTTGCTTTGTCCAGTGGGGCAGGAGAGCTAGTGACAGTGTGCCCCTTCTGAGCAGAGGCACTAAGAGGCAGCTAGCATTTCCAGGAGCTTCTTCCTCACTCTGATCCCTCCAGTGTGCCCTGGATAGAGGCTATTCTCCAGATTTGGGACTAAGGGCAAAGCCCAAGCAGGCTGGCCTCCCAGCCTTGAGAAACTCTACTTCAGTGAGAACAATTGACTCTGCTGGCCAAGAGACCATACGAGGCCTTGGTCCTATCAGATAGGCCCAGCACTTCCCTCTGAGCAAGCCCCTAGGTCATTCTCACCATTGGGCTATTTCTTTGCTCCACGACTGAAGTCACACTGGAGGGAACCCACTGGACCTGTCCCTGTCACCCTGACTTCCTCTGTGTTTTCACAACCCCCTTCGTTCACTTCTGACTCCCTCACAACCACACACTCCATAGCACGTAACCCAGAATCTTGTCCTTTTCCTTGTTTTAGATTATCCCAGCACGTGACCTCGATGCCAACCTACAGAAATCCTCACCCCATCTAGCACGTGCTAGCTCGTCTGCCTCACCTCTGCCGCAGTACTCGGCAAGATCCAGCTCACTCCATCTCCTCTGGACCCTGCGCCCAGTGCTTTCTCTCTTAGCATACTGGAATCTGCCCTGGAGCGGGCCCTGGGATCTCCTCAGAACGGGCTCAGGCTCCAAGTACCTCAGCTGGCACCGCTCTCAGCCCTGCTAAACTCTCCTCCTAGCCCAGGGGGCTCAGGCAAGAAAAATGTTGGGGCTGGTGAGGTGGAACCAGGTTGGCCTCAGACCTCTCCACAGCAACATGAAAATATCTTGCTTACTTTGGACACGTTCTCAGGAGGGATCAGTCCCTGGAGGACATCATGCTCCGTAAAGCAGAGGGTCAGCAAAGAAGAAGACCCTCAACAAGGTCGACTGACACAATGGCTGTAAGCAAAGATTCTGAGGATGGCACAGGACTGGGCAATGTTTCCTTCTGTTGTAAACGGGTCACTAGGAGTCAGAGCTGACTTGATGGCACTAGTGGTTAAGAGCGCAGGCTTACAGGCTCAGAAGCCAGACTGCCTGGCCCTCTATGCCACCAGTACTCTCTGTGTGACTGTGAACAAGTTAACTTTACTGTGTCTCAGCCTCCACATCTGTCAAATAGGGATAATAACACTTCCTACCTCACAAGGCTGTTGTGAGTAAGAAATCAATTATCATGCCCAATTATCTAGTATCTTAATATTTTATGATAATATTTTAAAATAGGGCCTAGCATATAAATGCTTAACAAGTGTGAACTACTGTCATTAACACTGTAAGTTCTAAAGGAAAGAAAACCATACTCTGCCATGATGTTATCCAAGGTTCCGAGCAATCTTCAGGCAGTCTTAAACATTACTGAGCTCAGGGGATACAACGCATTCTTCTTGGGAAGGGGAACCTCAACACAAACTAAAAATACCAAGCGATAAATCAAAAGAAAGAACTCAGGAACAGTGAAGCCATGGGGGAAAAGTGGTGTTTTCTCTGCAGTGAATTCGTGGAAACATACAACTAGAACTAGACAGCCGAGGGAGCTATTGTTGCAGGACTGAATGCAAATGTTATAAAATCCGACAAAGTAAAGATAAGCAACAGAATCTGAAGGTGAAAGAGGAAGTGTGAAAGTACTCATTATTTCACCATTCCCATCAGGTAAGTTATCTGATTCTACCTCAAATTTGCCAGAATTCTCCTTAGAAGCAAAGCGGACGATACTACGTCTCACATACTTTGGGGATGTTATCAGGAGGGACCAGTCCCTGGAGAAGGACATCATACTTGGTAAACTAAACGGTCAGTGAAGAAAAGCAAGACCCTCAACAAGATGGGCTGACACAGTGGCTGCAACAATGGGCTCAAAACAGCGATAGTGAGGATGGCGCAGGACCAGGCAGTGTTTCATTCTGTCATACACAGGGTTGTTATGAGTCGGAACTGACGCGATGTCACGTAACAACAACATCTAAAATTTACATGTAGCAAAAATATTTAAAAAAAAAAAACCCTTTCTTAATGACCAAAACATCTTAAGTGTTTTCATGGTCTTCTTTCTCAATCATAGTGATCTTTTAGGGACTCATATGTCTTGTACTCTTGTAGTGAAGAAACACCTGGAATTCAGCAACTCCTTCAGTTTCTCTTCAATTAGTTTTTTTTTTAATCCATTATAAATTTATGTAAAATGAAACATTTAACTTTTAAATCAGGCTGCAAAAGGTAACGTCATTCTCACAGTTGCTTCTCTCTCTCGTATGTGCATATTCACACAGCAATGCCTGACAATCTGCTTATACCTTTTCATGACTCGGGGGATATATGGCTACCCACCCACTTTTTCTGCCTCAGGTTCATTGGGAAGCTGCTTTCTCACTGAGTGTTTGTGCTGCCACAAAGCTGGGGCCTTTATGACTGTCTGAAACCAAAAAAATGGGCGTGGGCCACAAATTACTCTTTCTGCAGGGTGTTGTATGAGGTGTGTGCATTTTTGGTAGGAAAAATAGTAATTTTGAAAAAAAAATTGGGACACATTCAGGGTGAAGAGACTCTGGAGGCAGAATTAGTAGGACAACGCATGTCCCTCTAGACTCTAAGGCTAGGCTTATGGGAGGGAGCAAGAAAAAAAAAAAGATCCATACTACCTACCAAAAATTCAACAATACTCAATGATTCAGCATCCTTCCATTAATAAAAACACACGGTATCAACAAAAAATTCAAAGTAGAAAATAACTGGGTCTTGAAAGAGTTATAAATGTTACATTTGGTAATTTCTGGATAGTGGCATTTTGAGTGTTTGTTAACACTCAATTTTTTTTTTAACGTTTCAATGTTTTTTATAGTGACCACGTTATCATTCTCATAAATATAAACTTCTTCCTTTCAAAAGAAAAAAGCAGTTAATTCTATTAGCAGTATTGACTTCAAATATATCATACGCAGCCACGAAGTAATAAAAACCTCATTCTGGTAAGTGTACCCCTGGTGGCACAGCGGTTAAGCGTTCAGCTGCTAACAGAAAGGTTGCAGTCCAAACCGAGCAGCTGCTCTGTGGGAGAAAGATGGGGCAGTCTGCTTCCATGAAGACGACAGCCTTGGAAACCCTATGGGGCAGTGCTATTCTGTCCTGTAGGGTCACCATGGGTTGGAATCGACTCGACTCGACAACAGGTTTGGGTTTCTGGTAAGTGTACGTCAATCTGTAAAGAATTACTAGAAGTCTTTGCAACATAACCAACTCACCAGGCAGTGCTGCTTTGCTGATAATTCCCGTCAGCAGAGCCAGCTCCTGCAGAGACCCAGCGCTCACATCCTGACAGCGCAGAACTGCTTGGATGGTGTCAGAATGCGAAATGAGAAACTGCAACACCTATGCCATGGAAAAGGAGGGAAATGGAAAAAACAAAGGTGAAACAGAGTAAAAAATATGATTAGAAATATAGAATTAACCTTCTTAATAACATAATAATAACGAAGTAAGTGATCCGATGTAATGAAGAAAAAGAGACGAGCAATTACCTTGCACTTACGTAATTTATTTTTTCAAGAAACAGACATTTAACTAAAACTCAAAAAGAAGCCAAAGTTAAGGATTATTTCAAAGCTTACAAATTAATGTATTTAGAGGATATTGTAGAAGAGTATGACATAACTTTGAGCCACTATATGAAAGCTATTATTTAACCCCACTTTGCTTCTTTTGTTGTTTGTCCAAAAGGAACGAGAACAAGAATTTAAAATGAGTGGGTACAAAAATGACTTACTAAATTCAAGAAGTTGCTTTACATAAAAGGGAAATCACATAAAAGTTTGTCTAATTCTCCTTTTGATGTGATAAAAACAAAGGAGCTATAAACCCCGACCTCCAAATTCTGCCCCTTCCAAGTAGGCATTTATAAAGTGTACCACCACGGAGCAGTCTGTGATCATCTTCACATATGACCACCTCTTCAACCAGATTATAAATGCCTTAGAGGTGGACACTGTGCCAAGACAAGTTGAGAATTCAGATCACTCAGAAACTGGGCCCCATTTAATTTTTTTTAATATAGACTCCTGGCCTCAGTCCATAATCTCCAGATGTGGGACTCAGTGGATGTGTTTATTTTTTGGTTTTGGTTTTTCAATGAAGCTCCTCATGTGACTGTGTTACAGCCAATACACAACAGGTATTAGAGTATTAGAGAACCGATGTCTTACATCACAATGTCCCAGTTATACTAAATAATCTCAATAAACAAGAAGATAAGGAAAGTCCTTGAGGTTTAAAGAAGTGACCTAAATGGCCACCTATGAAAGGGGCAGGACCTCGCCTACATTAATGCACATGCAGTAAGGTGGCAAGTTGGAAACAGCAGCATTCTATCTCTGAGATAAGTCTGAGGGCTGGTGCAGGGACAGCAGACAAAATGACCATAAACCCAAGTGTCCGAGGACACAGCTCCTGAAGGTATCACAGCGTTGACACAGCAAAACAACAAAGATGGTAGGTTCACAGTGATGAGCCTAAACGACCTGTAAAAGGTTAACCTATACTTTATTAAAGAAGCAAAGAAATACACAATATATTTTTTAAGGTTTCACTAAATATGCCAGGAGCTCCTTGGAAACTCTATGGGGCAGTTCTAACCTGTCCCGTAGGGTCGCTATGAGTCGGAATCGACTTGATGACAATGGGTTTTTGGGTTTAAAAAGCAATGAAATAAAACTAACTGCTGGTGCTTAAAGGAAAAAAACTTTTCGTTACTAGAAAATTCACTTATTTAAATTACTTCCCCCTCTAAATATTACAAATAAATGTGTCATTATCATCTGTCTTTTGCATTTTCTGCAGTAAATACTGATTGAATGAAATTTTAGAAGCCAACTACATAGTTTCTATCCCAATAACTGCTTCCTCTTCAGAAAAACAAAGTTAGATCTCTTGCTTCCCATCTCACTACTCTACTAATTGGCTACAGTGTTTCATTCCAACAAGAGTACAAAAGCAGGCCAATGTCCTTCAGAGCAAAGTACAATGGGCTTCTGTACCCCTGGTGTGTCTACACCCAGCTCTGCACAAACAGTAAGGTGAAGGCAAGTTCACTGCAGCTCTCTGGGGCTAAGGCTTCTGCATCTGGAAACGAGCAGTTTCCACTAGAGGCTCTCTAAACCACGCACCCCTTACCTGTCCTGCTGCCTGCAGGTGCTGGGCCATACTTGATGTGAGGATGACCTGGCACAGCTGGAGGGCGGGGAGGAGGATCTGCCGGTACCGATCCACTGGGGTAGGGATGAACATCGGGGGGTCTCTCATGCCAAACATTCTTGATTCATTCAACCAACAAAGAGAGAGCAACATTCCAAGAGTTATGGGGTACCCTAATAGTTCATTACCGCCCACAGGGCAGGTACATCACAGCCCACTGACAAAGACATGAAGCTATTCATGACTACTCTGCAGCCCACACACACAAGCCCTCTGCAGCCCACACATACATGAGCACTCTGCAGCCCACACATACATGAGCACTCTGCAGCCCACACATACATGAGCCCTCTGCAGCCCACACATACATGAGCACTCTGCAGCCCACATACACGAGCCCTCTGCAGCCCACACATACATGAGCCCTCTGCAGCCCACACATACATGAGCACTCTGCAGCCCACACATACATGAGCCCTCTGCAGCCCACACATACACGAGCCCTCTGCAGCCCACACGAACATAAGGACTCTGCAATTCACACGTACATGAGCACTCTGCAGCCCACACACACGAGGACTCTGTAGCCCACACACACGAGGACTCTGCAGCCCACACACACGAGCACTCCACAGCCCACACATACATGAGCACTTGGAAGCCCATATATACACTATTGATTTAAAATTAGGTATCTCTGCCTAAGCTTACGGCTTCATTAGTAAAAACAGAATTATTTGAATTTTGAAAATTTTATTAAAGAAAACCTGCATAATTTGAAAAGACAATGCTTGAAATTTCTGAGATTCATTCTACTGTAAATGTCCCCTGGGCCATAGAGTCTGTGGGTAAGAAATGAATGAAAACAAGTAGTTTCCTGAATACAATCGAACACTTCAAGGGACAGAGTAGCAGAGGCAGTGTCTGGGGACCATGGTTTCAGGGGGCATCTAGGTCAACTGACACAACAAAGTGTACTAAAAAAACGTTCTGCCAATTAAGAATGACGACGAATCCCTGAAACATAACATGGAGGAATCTGGAAGGCATTATGTTGAGCAAAATTAGTCAGTTGCAAGAGGACAAATATTGTATGAGACCACTATTATAAGAACTCAAGAAAAAGTTTAAATATAGGAGAAAATAGTCTTTGATGGCTATGAGGGTCAGGAGGGAGGGAGAGGGCTATTCACTAACTAGATAATAGACAAGAACTATTTTAGGTGAAGGGAAAGACAACACACAATATAGAGGAGGTGAGTACAACTGGACTAAACCAAAAACTAAGAAGTTTCCTGAATACAACAAAATGCTTCGAAGGCCAAAGTAGCAGGGGTGGGGGTCTAGGGACCATGGTCTAGGGGGACATCTAGGTCAACTGGCATAACAAAATGTATTAAGGAACAGTTCTGCAACCCACTTTCATGAGTGGCATCTGGGGTCTGAAACGCTAGCAAGTGGCCACCTAAGACACATCAATTGGTCTTGACCCACCTGGAACAAAGGAGAATGAAGAACACCAAAGACACAAGGTAAATATGAACCCAAGAGACAGAAAGGATCACATAAACCAGAGACTACATCAGCCTGAGACCAGAAGAACTAGATGGTGTCCGGCTACCACTGATGACTGCCCTGACAGGGAACACAACAGAGAATCCCTGATGGAGCAGAACAGTGGGATGCAGAACTCAAATTCTCGTAAAAAAACCAGGCTGAATGGTCTGACTGAGACTGGAGGAACCCCAAAGGTCACGGTCCCTGGGACCCCTGTTAGCTCAAGACTAGAACCATTCTCGAAGCCAACTCTTCAGACAGGAATTAGGCTGGACTATAAGACAGAAATTGATACTGGTGAGGAGTGAGCCTCTTGGCTCAAGTAAACACATGAGACTATGTGGGCAGCTCCTGCCTGGAGGCGAGATGAGAAAGCAGAGGGGGACAGAAGCTGGTTGAATGGACATGAGGAATACAGGGTGGAGAGGAAGAGTGTGCTGTCACATTACGGGGAGAACAGCTAGGGTTACATAGCAAGGTATGTATAAGTTTTTGTATGAAAGACTAACCTGAACTGTAAACTTTCACTTAAAATGAATAAGTTAAAACAAAAAAAAAAGAAAACATTCTGCATCCCATTTTGGTGAGTGGCATCTGGGTTCTTAAAAGCTAACAAGCGGCCATCTAAAAAAAAAAAAAAAAACAAGAGGCCATCTAAGATGCATCAATTGGTCTCAACCCACCTGGAGCAAAAGAGAATGAAAAACTCCAAAGACACAAGGAAAATATGAGCCCAAGACAGAAAAAGGACCACATAAACCAGAGACTCCATCAGCCTGAGGGCGGAAGAACTCAGTGGTGCCCAGCTACCACCAATGGCTCCCCTGACAGCGAACACAATCCCTGATGGAGCAGGAGAAAAGTGGGACGCAAACCTCAAATTCTAGTAAGAAGACCAGGCTTAATGGTCTGACTGACACTGGCCCTCGGAGTCTCTGTTAGCCCAAAACTAAAACCATTCCCCAAGCCAACTCTTCAGACAAAGATTAGACTGTATTATAAGACATAAAATGACACTAGTGAGGAGTGTGCTTCTTAGCTCAAGTAGACACATGAGACTATGTAGGCAGCTCCTATCTGGAAGTGAGATGAGAAGGCAGAGGGGGACAGGAGCTGGTTGAATGGACACAGGAAATACAGGGTGGAGAGAAGGACTGTGGTGTCACATTGTAGGGAGAGCATCTAGGGTCACATAACAATGTGTGTATAAGTTAAAAAAAAAAAAAAAAAGATGAAAACAAAAGTCATTTGCCCTAAACTTCCCTCTCCTATACTCAAGCCTAAAATGAATCTACACCATCCATTACAAAAAACAAGATTTAATAAGAAAAGGTAGGAGTTAGGTTGTAACATCACTTAACCCTTAGGATTATATCTCAGAACACTATATTAATAAACTATGACTTGTTGCAAATGCTTAAATTTTTGTCAATTTATATATTAGACAAAACAGTTGCCTGTTGAGAAAGGAGTGAAAGCAGAGTGGAAATGGAAAGGAGGAACTATAGAGAGACAGGCTTTGTCCCAGTGAGAGGTGATGACAGGCTGAGAATGAAGGCATGTAATTAACTCGCCCTTACTCACCCTACAGTGAAAATAATAACTCTCATGCTTACAGCTTTAAATAGAAATACAAAAATTTTCTCTCCTCTGGTGGTAAAAGTTCTGTAGGTAACCCTGAAAAACTCAAACGGTCAACTTGGCAATGCATCCCTTGAAGAAAATTACTATAACCGACCTAAATGGTATTTATTGCTAGGAGGATTTGTTGAATAAAGCTGTAGCCATGCAGGGGGGAAAAAAGACCCATATTCAAACAACTGCAAAATCTGCTAAAAAGCTTGCAACTTGAGAAAAATTTCACACGAAGCTTTCAAAGCAGCAAGCAGTTGAGAGAAAGAGGAAAAAAATACAAACTCTGAAACCCTTATTCAAGTCAGCAGGAACAGGAAACCCATAACAAATCATAATTTCACAACAAGACTTTAAAAGACCACTTTAGCTGAAAACATGCAGTTCTGCTGAACAAAATGGAGATGGGAAGATACACTTCACTGACAACATTTCTCTCCCACTTCCCCCTTGTATTTCTACTCTAAAATGAAAAGCATTAGGTCCCTACCCACTTCTTCCCTTATTAACCACTTCTAAAAAAAAAAACTAGTAAATGGCAGAGGTGTAATATAAAAAAAAAAAAATCAAGATAAAAGATTCCTGCTCCAACAGCATTCTAAACCAGTGGCAACATTATGTTTGGAATTTCCTTTTTCCTCAGGAATCCTCACTCCTGCGGACACTTACCCCTGAGGATCCGTTTCCGGGCGCATGTCATAAACTTGGCACTGTGCAAGCTGCACGATCACCCCGGCCCTCAGCAGCTCCAAGGTGCCCTGCTGTATCTTAGCCACTCTGGTGAGAAATGCCTAGAAAGTTACAGACAGAAAGTCACTGCTGCTGAAATCATCACCACGAGCTTACATCAAAATGAGACTCTCTCATTTAAAGATTTCTGATCTTTCAATCACCACTGAAGAGATATTGAGAGCTAGTCAAGAGACGACACCCTACAGCGCATTCCCTGTGGAGTTTCTATGAGGATTCGATGGCACAGCACACCCGGCGCCTTGCCTGAACCACGCCCTGAAGTAAAGCGCACCTTCTGCACTGCCGCGTGGCTGTGGGAGCAGGGAGCCTGTTTTACTCACGCCTGTATCCCTGGTACGGAGCACCACGCCTGGCACGCAGGAAGGGTTTAATAGCACTCGTTGAACAAATGAGTTAAGGTGGGAAAAAAGAGTTAACCCGAGACTTTAGTGCTTCTATGACTGTGACATCTGTGACATTTTTAACCAGGAGGAAACAGAGAAATGGATACAGATTCGGAGGAAAGAAAGAATTACGTATCGTACAGAAAATCTGCTGCTTCAAGCAGAACCAGCACATCGACACTGGAACGTCCCGCAGGCAACTCACGTCGCCTGGACTTGGCCGTGAGGGGACAGCGTTGTTCCTCGCTCTCCTGAGAGCGCGAGCACTGGGCGTCAGGCTGCCGGCATCAGCAACCAGCCCTGAGGATCACATTAACCCAGCCTTAGCACACTCAAAAAATATATTTCTACCACACATCCCAAATTTAAAACTCTTTAAGTGTGATTACAATTTATGTGACAGAAAGAAATATTTGAAACGTGTGGCTCATTAATTTTCTCTAATGCATCACTAGCCCCGGAGGAAGTGACCTGCTGCTCTACGTTCCAGTGTCTACAGAGCCTTACCATTTTGGATTCGTAGGTATAGAGGGCTTTTAAAAGGGGAGGCTGTGGAGTGAGTAAGCTCTGCAAAGTGCGGTCATCTTCCACCAAGCTGTCCACAAGCACCTTCAAATAGCCGCTGTTGGACAGGTACAGTAGCCACTGCTGCTGCTTCTCCACGGAGACAAGCCGGTCAAGGAGAGCCAGGGCCAGCATCTGAAGGCAGAGCACACCAAAGGCCCCAAACTTCACGGAGATGGCAACCCAAGTCAACAACCGCACCTGACTTTATCTGGAAATGCTTTGGAGCTGTCTAACGGGAAGCGAAGGGTCGCTCACAAGACAATTGCCTTATTTTGGCTTTTTGAGAAGTTGAAAACTCTGCATCCAGAAGCTCAATTTATTAACAGAAGTAAAATTTTCAGGGTAAAGTTATACTCCTGAAACAAAATCTAGCACATTAAAATAATGGCATAAAATATATTTAAGCAGAGTCTAGACATTATTTGTTGTAAAAAAAGAAATTTTTTAAAATAGATTTTTTTTTTCTAACTGTAAAGTTTTATATGCTCTTCACATAAAATGTAGAAACCGTGGAAAAGTATGTAAAAAAAATACATAATCTGACAGACACAGTTAATCCATTCTGGTCTCTCTCCGTCCGGCCTTTTTTCTATGCATAAAATTAATTTAATTCTTTTTTAATATAATTGACAGTTTATTATATAGTTTACTTTTTGCCCTATTTTTAAAAATCTTGGAAACAGGATTTAAATGCAATGTAATTTTCCACTAGCAAGAAGTTATCTTCTCACGGCATGAGCATCAGTACACTATAGTATTTTAAAGAAATAAAAATGTAAATTCTTCTCTCAAAGCATGTAGGCAGAGAAAATACACCCAGCATAAAGGCTACTTATCCAGAAGTCTCTTAACCAAAGAGCTATTAGCACCATCTCTGTTGCTTCTACCAGCATAAGACTAACCTCAAAACTAGCAAAAAGATAATGCTATGGGAAAGTTCTGAACTAATGAAGATTCTGAATGGAATTAAACAAAACGTAGGAAACAAAACACAAGTCCCAAATCAAAGAAGATACACAAACTTACTGCAATGTAATACAGAAAATAATTCTCAGTAAGTAACATCCATGTTTCAATGCGGCCTTGCTTTACACCACAGTAAGTCAAAAGCCATGCTGCACTGGAATACTCTACCCTTCCAATCTCATGGCCATCGCAGGCATCCCGACACACGACTTCCATGAGCGCGGCGCCATAGCTCTCAATGATGGCGATGTTTTCTCGCTGTAACTTACTAAACACGTCTTCAGGGGCTGTCAGCCTCTCCCACATGGTTTTCTTGGCTAAAAAGGTTAAAAGAAAAAACTGAAAACACTCCAGTGAAAAAGCAGTTTGGAAACTGATTATCCCTCATATACAATTAGAAAATGCTCACTACAGTTTAAAGAATAATCAATATTTTAAATATGCATCTTTTGGCCAAGAAATTCTACTCCTGCGAATTTATCCAGAGAAAATCTCACATTACTGCAAAAAGATATCTGTAATACTGTATTTTACCCAAATAACATAAGCCTTCTGCCACTCCCCCTTCTACCCCCGGTATTTTCCTAAGTGTTCTATGCTGCAGCGGGGACAGGGCAGAGCTGACAAACAAATGCAGAAGACGCACATTATTTCTGTAAAAATATGGTACTACTGATGCAAGCTTGAACTGCTAAAGCCTTTTCAGAAGGCTATTTGGTAATGAAAAATGAAAATGTACAAACTCCTTCACATGGAAATTCCGCCATGAAGCATCCTTGGGAAATACTTGCACTGACTGGCATATAAAAGAATATTTGATGCAGCATTGCTTCTGATAGTAAAAAAATAGAAACAATTTAAATGCCTATCACCAAGGAAGATGTTTAAATAAAAGCTACATCTATACCATGGAATACCAAAGCCTTTAGAAGAATCAACTGGACACACCCCGTGACCTGCTACATCACAGCGGGAAGAGAGACGTAGCATACTGCTCAGTGGAACTAGAGGCAAATGAGGAGTCACAAAAGTACAAAAAGCTAAAGGATTATTTGAGGGTTTTATTTGTTTGTTTGCGATACTCATGTACCATTTTCATAAATTTAAAATATTAAACATTCTTCCTAGACTTTAGAGTAAATGCTGTAATGGTCATCTGAAGATTGACTTAGTCAAAATATAGAGAAGTGATTGCTTAAAGTAACCAATCTCTAAAAACAGAAAAGATCAGGAATCACTCTGATTCTACCTGCTTCTAAGGTGTCTGGTTCATCTGGTCTCTGGGCAATCTGTAAGTAATAAAGCAGAGAGCCATACAGGTGAGTCCGCACACGCTGGAATCCACCACCTAGGGAGATTAAATAAGGTGAAAACCTTTTTAATTAAAGTTAAAACAAATACAGAAATTGTCATCTATAGAGAATTTAGATGAAAGAACCTGTCTTCAAAATGAAGTCTAACAGTTTCTTCAATATGATGTGAAGTGAAGAATCTCCAATTGAAGCAAAGCCCACCATGGGGCTCTCTCCAGAAGGAGGCGAGGTGAAAGAAGCATCAAGCATGAAAGCATAGTGGGCCTCTTCAGGTGCCGAGGCTAAGGGCTGCTTCTGTTCCGTGCGGACGGCCTGGCTTAGGTGTGCAGTCAGGGTGAACACCGCGCCTGCCACCACGGGCATTAACTCCTGGGCTGCTTCATCATCCAGTATCTTAGAGTAGAAAGAAACACCAGAGTACAATTATTAACAAGTTTTGGATGCGTTGCGCTTTCAACCACTGTAAGAAAATGAGAATGGGACTGTACTGTTCAAGGGAAAAAAGCTAATATATGTAGAGAAATTCAAACACGATGCTGGGTAACGTGTTCTTAGCCAGAAGGGATTGCTAGGAGCATTCCCTCAGGAGGTTTCTTTGGAGATGAATTTAAACGGCCTAGCACTACCGACGCCTGCTCAGTAAGCCTGGGGCGGGACCCGTCCACACCCGTGTGCCTTCTCTAAGCTCTCCCCGGTAACTCCGCTACTCACTCTGGTCGACAGGGATTGCTGTACCTTCATCCCTTTCTCAAGAAAAGTCTTTAAAAAAAAAAAAAAACTTTACTGTGTTTTTACTGAAAGTTTACACAGCAAACTAGGTTCCCATTTGACCATTCCTACTATACAAACTGTCCAGTGACATTAGTCACTTTGTTCACAACGGGTCAGCGTTCTCTTTAATTGCATTCTGGTTGTTCTGTTTCCACTGCTTTA
This sequence comes from Elephas maximus indicus, assembly GCF_024166365.1. Lineage (NCBI taxonomy): Eukaryota > Metazoa > Chordata > Mammalia > Proboscidea > Elephantidae > Elephas > Elephas maximus. The sequence goes on from NC_064826.1 coordinate 14,245,449, forward strand.
GTTTCCTTGCCCCCTTATCTCCTCATCTTTGCTTTAGTTGTTGACCTTTTGGTCTAACACAAATGGTGTTTTAATGGAGCACTGTACTCACAGGTAATATTCTTTATTTTGTGTACCAGTGCGTTACTTCGTTAAAAGGTGACCTCAGGGGATAGATTCAGTTCAGTTTAAAGGCTACCTCAGGGCAATAGTCTCGGGGAGTCCTCTTGTGTCAACTGGTCCAGTAAGTCTGGACCTTTTTAAGAATTTGCGCTTTGTTCCATGTTTTTTTCCTGTTCTATCAGGGTCCATCTTATTGTGGCCCTGATCAGTAGTGTTAGCCAGGCACTATCTAGATCTTCTCAAGAAAAGTCCTAATATGGACATTGCACAATTCTATTTTACTCCTAATCAAAAATTTTAAAGATTAGGGTGGCACACTCTACTTGTTTATATGCTAGGTAAATGTTTGTTCAGCAGTATAAATGATGTCGGAAGCACGTCACCTTATCATGCACGTCTTGTAAGATGTCACGGATGATCAGCTGCCGGTCTTCTGTCTGAATGAGGTCCTGGGGACAGGCTGTCAGGATAATCTCCACCAGCTGCCTCCAGGACTCCAGGGCATGCCGCTTTGCATGAAGACACTGCAGCAGCTTGTTTCTCCCCACCACGTACTGCAGAATGGTGCTGATCTCCTAGAGCAGCGGAAGCGGAAACCGCACGTTAACACACGGGCAAATAACGTCTCACTATTATGGACAGGGTCCGATGTCTAACGCGCAGAAAACGTCTGTAGGATACTGGGGAGCCTACCGCATGCACGTCAGGCACATCTTTTCACATTACATCGATGGCCAACTCATTGCTGCCAAGGTGATTCCAACTCATAGCAACGCTGCAGGAGAGAGTAGAACTGCCCCACAGGGTCTCCAAGGCTGTAATCTTCACGGGAGCAGACTGCCACAACTTTCTCCCGTGGAGCGGCTGGTGGGTTCGTACTGCCGACCTTTTGCTTAGCAGCCAAGCGCTTAACCAATGTGCCACCAGGGCTCCTTATATCATTGGACAGTGCTATGAAAAATGATATACAAGGCTCTAAGTACATACGAACATATGTGTGTACGTGTGTGCGCTTGTGTGTTGAAGGCAGGAGGTGGCATCGGTGGAGATGAGCTTTTTAACCTCATCTTCTTGCTCCCTGCAACTGACTACTTATACATATACTGAAACACTAGAATTGTCTAAAACCTAAGTTCAACGGCAGCTCTCTGACATGTCCTTTATTTCTCTGCCTCCTGCTTTGGCCCAGCCAGCTGTGTTTTCATGTATGTGGTTCTCTCACCTACATTACCCATAACTTCCCCTCTGGGATGACAAGTGACTCTCTCCCACGTCACTGACGGGGAGAACACAAAGTCTAACACACAAATTCTTAAGCAGCCTAGCAGAAAACGTGATTTATTTTGGTATACCAGATATGAACCTCAGTCTACAAAAATTATGAAGTCAAAAGTGAAAAACTTCATTAAATTTTAATTTTTAAGTAGCTCACTAATTAATGGACTACAAGTCAATGTCCTGTTTTATCTTTTGGCCAGCAGATCAAGTAGTTTAACTCGAAGCTGAAGCTAACACATGCTCAGCAGGGCTTACCTCCATTAGTAGGGGTCTCTGTCCTATGGCTGCCATTCCCTGAAGGGCATTGACTTCGGCTACAAGAACCCTGTGAAGAAGCTATATAGTTGGAAAAAGAGAGAAAAACAGGACCATTTCAGACACTGGTAGAGCAGTAGCACCTAGTAATGGTATAAAATGCACTAGAGGGAAAGGTTTCACATACCCTCATGTATAATCTAATAATGGTACTATCCAACATACAGTCAAAAATGGTATCCTTTATGTCCAGGCCTCTGAGGCAGGTAAGTTAATACAAGTACCCTAGGCACCTTCTTCCTACGGGTGAGACCACTGCCGTTTACTGGGTAGATAATTAAATAGCTAAAATCCCTCCAAAGTTCTGGCTGGGTGGGATGACTACTAAGAGGAGATGATGGGAACCTTTCAAGGAAGTAAAGCTAGTGGGGTCTACGTTTCTTCTCCTGGCTGTTTGAAAATGAAAACTGCAGTCCAGTAAGGTAGTAACCAATTTATCTCTCTCAGAAAAAGCAACTATATGGTTATGCTTTTTTTTTTTTTCCTTTTTTGGTGACTCAAAGTCTGAACCACGTGACACTGCAGACACTTTAAACCAATCCTCACCTTCACATTGCAGACTGTCTGTCCCCGTAAGTTCTTGTGTTCACAATTAGCAATAACTTGCTCAATCTGGGCCCGATCAAAGAAATCCAATTGCAAAGGCTCAGGGATCTCCTGGCTGAAGTCAATTGAGTCTAGAATACTCAGAATTTTTCGACGGACTAGGAAACAATGAAAAGAAATTCAACTTTACTTGGGGCAGGGAGGAAAAGAGCAAAGCATCACACTCAGCTCCCTCTCCGTGACAGTGCTACATTCAAGCAGAGCAGCAGTCCAGGAAGTGAAGGCTGTGCTGAAGTTCAAATTTGATTGCATTTCTAATATATCTATTACTACATTTTTCCCAACCTTATCATCATTGTTATAAAAATAAAAATGGGGGGGGTGTTGTCATGATAATCCTTTATATAGCCTTCATACAGCTTTTCTATGCCAGTTCAGAATTTATAGACCCAGGTATAGTAATTATCTTGAAGTTTTAAAGGCAATTTAATGTATATGTCCATAAAATAAATAATTGATGGCTTTGAATTATGGAGCTGGTGAAGAATATTGCATATGCCACGGACTGTCAGAAGAATAAACAAGTCTGTCTTGGAAAAAGTACAGGCAGAATGCTCCTTAGAAGCAAGGATGGCGAGACTTCATCTCACCTACTTTGGACGTGTTATCAGGAGGGATCAGTCCTTAGAGAAGGACATTATCCTTGGTAAATTAGAGGGTCCGAGAAAAAGAGGAAGACCCTCAACGAGATGGATTGACACAGTGGCTACAATGACCAGCTCAAACGTAGCAACAATTGAGAGGATGACACAGGAACGGGCAGCATTTTGTTTTGCTCTACACAGCGCCGCTGTAAGTCAGAACCAACAGGATGGTGCCTACCAACATGACAAATTCAAAGGCTTTACCTTTTGTAGCAGTGTCAAAGTGAAGGAACCCAGAGACAGACCTATTTTCATCTTCTATTCCTCCTTCACCATCTGTTGGAGCATCAAAAATAGATTAGAAAAATAAGAATATATTCTTAAAGCTACGTTGATTTGGAAGTAACAAACATAAGACAGTTTATTTCTAGGTCAACATTTCTAGGTCAAAGAGCTCTCTGCAAATGGATAATTAAAACGCAAAGACTGATGAGGACTTTCTCCGAACACTCATCTAATTCTTTCCGTCCCTATGGAATCCACTTCACAATTGTAAAGAGGATAATCAGAACTCTAAAAGAGGCAAGACCCAATCATGCCAATGAGATGATTTAAAAAGCTTATGCTTAATTTGCATGTGTGATTTCTACTGAAATAGCTTGGGTCATGCTGGCTCAGTGTGACAAACTCCACTGAACATTTTGTGTATATGACTATAATATAACATGGATGCTTAAAACAATAATCAAGTAACAATCATGAGATGACATTATAGTTTTGTACTTTAAGGAAAAATATCCTAAAAGTAGAAAGAAGTGTTTTGGCCCATGATCACGTACTAAGCCCAAGACTGAGATCTGTACTTGCATTCACATGGGCCACTGGCTGTGCAATAAAGCAAAATCCAATAGTCACATGTTCACCTGAGTATGGTTTCACCGGCATGTCATCCAGTAATAGGTGCAGGAGCCTCTGGGTATGTGACCGTTGCCGATTCAGAGAAGTTACCCTTAGCTCTATTGAGGCGGTCTTCATGAGCCATGACATTTGGTTCAGCATGGATATCTCATATTCTGGAAGTGCAGAAGTTTAGTTTCCCAGAGTAATAACCCAAAATCAGAACAGACCTAACATACCACAACTAATCAGATATCTCCCCATTTAACTTAGTCAATAATTTATTAAACTTAGCGACGCAGTAATTTATCACTGACAACTTACCCCCCCTAAAAAAAAGGTAGCAATGGAAAAGAATAAGTCTATGAAAACTGAGCTAAAGCAAATGAAGAGAAAAAAAAGAATCAAGTTTTCGTTACCAGGATAACTTCGCACAGAGGCACAGCTGGATTATAGCATTAGGACAGAACTTGATGCTTTTAGCAAAGTGAGTAATTCTCAAATATATCTACTTGTAAAAATTTATCATACAGTTTGATGTTAATTTCACAAAATTAATGCATTAAGAGAAATTAAAATAAACCTAGTGTTAAATTGGATAATTTCACACATCTTAAGACGAAGACATTTGGTTTAACACACAACATATGGCGTTAGAAACCACTGATGTATTAGGAGTTTTTGAATCAAATATTATTCTAATATGCCTGGCTTTCAAGTTCTAAATTGTGGCAGTAGAAACATAAAATTCACCAAATAACACTAATATCAATACCAAAAAAAAAAAAAAAAAAAAACCTACTACTATTAATAATAACAAGCAAAGCAAGGTTGATTCTTAGAAAAGAGATACCATAATGAAATCCATCAGCCCAGATTTCCTACACATAAAGATGTTACAAAATGAACTTCTAAAAAATACAACAGGCCACCACTGTCTGGTTATAATCTGAATTTAAAAAACTATTAAAAATCAATTGGAAAGAAATATACAAAACAGAATCCCAGTAAAGCATAGTCAGCCTGGAATTTTATTAGTCTTTCTTTTTAATTAGGTATAAAAGAAGGCTTCTAAAAATTTCTTATATAAACAAAATCTAAGCAGTAAAAATAAAATACACATTGTGAAAATGAAGTGAAAAACACCTTGCAATTAGATAATGTCCAAGGGTCTCACACCACCACTCTAAAGCAAATTGGAAGCTGATAGTTACTGGCTGTGAGAATTTATTATGAAATCCATCAGCCCAGATTTCCTAAACATAGATAGTACAAAATGAACTAAAAAATACAACAGGCCACCACTATCTGGTTATAATCTCAATTAAAAAAACCGTTAAAAAATCAATTGGAAAGAAATATACAAAACAGAATCCCAGTAAAGCATAGTCAGCCTGGAATAATGGTTTTAGCCTCATCAATAGATTAAGTTATAAATGACTTCTACCATAATTTTAGTTTTCTACTTTTCATTTCAAAACCTGAATTGTCTTCAACATGTACAACATGAAACAAAAGTAAAAGGGAATTTTTATAGTGCAATTTGCATTTGAGACTCTACATTTCTAGAATTTTCTTGTCCCTTCAACACAATCTTCAAATGTTATCTGTTAGCAAGAGAAACAAATTCCATCCTTGACAGGCTATGTCTAAATAATTTTATGCTATCAGTTAAAGCATCAGACTTCTCAGGCCCAAACAAGTGACTCTAGGTAATAAAGCAACAAAATGACTCACATGAAACCAGAATTCCACTACTACCACAGCTGCTCCCCAAACTACTGTACAAATAAAATCACTCAACACTGGACTTATAAATTGCTTATAATAATAAGGGAAAATCACGTCCTACCTCTGTTAGAAAAAGGTAGATGTTGCAATTGAGAAAATAAAAAATCCTGGCTGGTTCTCAAGTACCTCATGGTAGGGCCAGACGTGTCAGAACAGGCACATAACTGATATATCACCTAAATAATTAAGAAAACAGCAAAATCAGGTCTTCTGCGTTTTAAGGTAACAAAATACAAACTTAGATCTACTAAACGGAAACGAAGATCCATCAACAACTCATGAAAAATGGATAAACGCATGTGTTAAATGTAAGCTCAGAATTATAAGCAGTCCCTAGCCCCCCACCTCAAGAGAATGTACTGGAATACAATTGAGAATGCTGACGGCATTATTATGGTACTAACCTTGTAATCGCTCTAAAAACATACTTATTTTTTTAACCTTGTAATCGCTCTAAAAACATACTTATTCATATATACACATATAATTAATTTAAAAGTTTTAGCATTTTAACTGTTATTAACAGCAAATTACTTAGAATTAACTTCTAAGAACCATAGTTGTATTATCCCAATTTCAGGAGAGTGATAAATTTACTTGGATTAAAGCAATTGAAGAAATTACAAAAAAAAAACCCAAAAATTCAATTATATAACAAATATAAACTTATCCAACTAAACAAAAACTTTACAGAAAACAATACATTTGGGGGTAAAACGTTTTTATGTCAAATATAAGAAAAACAAGTAGTTATACATAAATACTTCTGTTACAAATGTGAATATTACAAAGATCCAAATAGATCAAACGGCAAAGATGCTTCATAAGAGAAAAAATAAAATAGCCTCAAAGGAAAATCTTCATCTTGTTCAGTAATAAAAAAAAAAAAAAATTAAGGCAATTATCAGGCACTATTTTACATCTTGCAAATTGGCAAAATTTTAAATTGTAAAAGCAAACCCCAGTATTTGGCAAAGTGGCAGTAAAAACCTTCATTCGTGGGTGATTCGCTAATTAAATGCATTCTGCTGACCTGGCGCTTTAGATTCACCTATGACTGGCACCACTAAGACCCGGTATAATTGCTAGTTATTGACCAGTTCAAATTTAAAGTCATAAAACTGTTCACATCCTTTGACCTAGTAATCCCATGCCTGTAAATACATTACTTAAAAATACATAAAACAAGAAAAGGTAGCTAAAGGTGTTCACAAGAGCAGAGCAGAAAACTGGGAACGATCTAACGGTAACTAACATTGCAGCAGTACTGGAAGCTAACACGTCGGGGGCGGGGGGATGTGTACACTAAGCACAACTAAAGAATATGTATATACACGAGGAAAAACACAAGAAAGAACACAAGGTAAACCAAACAGTTCTGTTGCAGATAACATGCCCTTTTCCAAACAGCTTTGATATCGTTTTAATACTCTACGAGCAAATAAAAACTTAATAAGCTAATATTACATCTGTCAAAACAAAACAAACCCCTTACACTTAGCAGAGATCAAGTTAAGAAAACAGAATAGATGCTCAAAGATGTGGGCGAGGTAATACTCCTAGAGGGCAGAAGACACCAAGAGTGAGCCGAGACAACCTACTATACACTACGGTGGTCACAACAGCCTGGTACTGGTACAATGACAGATAACGTTGACCAATGGAACAGAATTGAGAACCCAGATGTAAATCCATCCACCTATGGTCACCTGATCATCAACAAGGACCCAAAGTCCATTAAATGAGGAAAAGACGGTCTTTTTAATAAATGGTTCTGGCAATCCTGGATGTCTATCTACAAAAAAATGAACACAGGACCCACACCTCACAAAAACTAACTCAAAATGGATCAAAGACCTAAATATAAACCCAAAAACCAGGAAGTTTACATAAGTAAAAATAGGACCGACACTAGAGGCCCTAATACACAGCATTAACAGGATACAAACCACAACCAACAACACACCAGCTCCAGAGAATAAGCTAGATAACTGGGATCTTCTAAAAATTAAACACTTATGCTCATCAAAAGACTTCATCAAAAGAGTAAAAAGAGAACCTACAAACTGGGAAAAAATATTTGGCTATTACAAATCAGACAAAGGTCTAATCTTTAAAATCTACAAGAAAATCCAACACCTCTACAACAAAAGGAAACCCTAGTGGTGTAGTGGTTAAGTGCTACGGCTGCTAACCAAAGGGTCAGCAGTTCAAATCCACCAGGCGCTCTTTGGAAACTCTATGGGGCAGTTCTACTCTGTCCTATAGGGTAGCAATGAGTCAGAATCGACTCGACGGCACTGGGATTGGTTTTGGTTTGGTCTACAACAAAAAGACAAATAATCCAATTAACAAACAGGCAAAGGAAATGAACAGATACTTCATCAAAGAAGACATTCACTTGGCCAAAAGACACATGAGGACATGCTCACAATCTCTAGCCATTAGAGAAATGCAGATCAAAACCACAACGAGATACCATCTCACCCCGGCATTACTGCCACAAATTAATAAAACAGGAAATAAGAAATGTTGGAGAGGCTGCGGGGAGATCGGAACTCTCATGCACTGCTGGTGGGAGTGCAAGATGATACAACCATTTTGGAAAACGATATGGCACTTCCTTAGAAAGCTAGAAATAGAAATACCAACTGACCCAGCAATTCCACCCCTAGGAATATATCCTAGAGAAATAAGAGACATCACACGGACAGACATATGCATACCCATGTTCACTGCAGCATTGTTCACAATAGCAAAAAGAGATGGAAACAACCTAGATGCCCATCCACAGATGAATGGATAAACAAACTGTGGTACATACACACAACGGAATATTATGCAAAGATAAAGAACAACGATGAGTCTGTGAAGAATCTCATAACATGGATGCATCTGCAGGACATTACGCTGAGTGAAATAAGTCAGTCACAGAAGAACAAATACTGTATGAGACCACTACTGTAAATACTCATGAAAAGGTTTACATACAAAAAGAAACAATCTTTGATGGTTATGATGGAGGGAGGGGGTGGGGATGGAAAAACACCTAATACACAATAGGTAAGTAGAAGCTTTGGTGAAGGGTAAGATCGTACACAACACTGGGGAAGCCAGCACAACCTGTACAAGGCAAGGTCATGGTAGCTCCACAGACACATCCAAACTCCCAGAAGGACCAAATTGCTGGGCTGAGGTCTGTGGGCACCACGGTCTTGAGGAATTATCTAGCTCAATTGGCATAACATAGTTTATAAAAAATACGTTCTACATTCTACTTTGGTGAGTAGCGTCTGGGGTCTTAAGAGCCTATGAGCGGCCATCTAGGATATTCCACTGGTCTCAACCCCTCAGGACAAGGAAGAATGAAGAATACTAAAGACACAAGGGAAAGATTAGTCCAAAGGACTGATGGACCACATTTAACACGACCTCCACCAGAGTGAGTCCAGTACAACCAGATGGTGCCTGGCTGCCTCTACTGACTGCTCTGACAGGGATCACAATAGAGGGTCCAGGACAGAGCTGGAGAAAAATGTAGAACAAAATTCTAACTCAAAAAGAAAGACCAGACTTGCTGGCCTGAAAGAGACTGGAGAAACCCTGAGAGTATGGCCGCCAACACCCTTTCAGCTCAGTAACGACGTTACTCCTGATGTTCACCCTACAGCCAAAGACTGAACAGGCCCGTGGAACAAAACAAGACTAAAGGGGCACACCAGCCCTGGGGCAGGGACTGGAAGGCAGGAGAGAACAAGAAAGCTGGCAATAGGGAACTCGGGGTTGAGAAGGGAGAGTGCTGACAATGTCATGGGGTTGTTAACCAACGTCATAGAACAACGTGTGTACTAACTGTTTGATGAGAAACTAGCTTGTTCTGTAAATCTTCATCTAAAGTACAATTAAAAAAAAGAAAAAAAAAAGAGTGAGCTGAGAAAGCACTACAAGCCATATCGCTAAGGTGTGCCCCATATCCTTTCCAGCACCAACGACCAGTGAGGGACATTCCCTATCCTTAAAGAGACGAGAGCAAAGGCACAAGGCTCAGGCTCAACGTCCTCACCCACCTGCCTTGTATCACAGGATGATGAAGGTATCAAAACGTCCAAATACTTTCCTTTGCTACAATCAAGTTTTTTTTAACTAACAAGCTCTTCTTAGTGGCTTAAGTCCCTTTTGAAGCAGAGTGAAATATAAAATACTCATTAAAAGCAGGGTGGTGCTTGTTGTTACAATGCAGATTCTGATTCAGCGGGTCAGGAGTGCAGGCTGAGATTCCACACAAATAAGCTCCCAAGTAGGTGAGGCTGAAGATTCTGGTCTACAGACCACATTTTGGGTAGGAAGGTCACATTATTGTTGTTGGATTATGTCTAGCCAATTCCGACTCATAGTGATCCCATGTGACAGAACAGAACTGCCCCATAAGGGTTTTTTAGGCTGCCAGATCTTTATCCCATGGAGCCATCGGTTGGGTTGGAACCACCAACCTTTCAGTTAGCAGCCGAGTGCTGAACCGTTGTGCCAGTAGGGCATATGTTATAAACAGGTAGGTTGCTGGTACAGTCATGACTTGTCTGGCATGTGCTCTCTGGTGGCCGGATTCTCCTCCCTCTCCCTCTCTCCATTCCCTTTTGGGCTTCAACCTGGCTTCCCTCACTCACTTCACCTGCCTACCTCCTTTGCTGAGAGGATTAAGCCTATGGATTGCTACTACCGAAATGGATCAAATTCTGTAACATGAAGCTAAAATGCGCGGCAAGTTTGCTCCCTGTTGAGGAAGAGAGCTGATTTTGGTGCACAAGAAGACCCAGCTGCCGTGCTTACAGAGAAGGGCTGTCTGGACTGCCAGAGGACAGGAAAGTAAAGAATTACTAGAAGCAAAAAGGAGGATAACAAGGGAGAATGTCCAAGCCCCTGGAAGTGACTGTTGCGTTCCAACTACTAAACGAACTCACTGCAGCTCAGTCCACTCGTCTGTAGTGCACTCAAGCATTCAGCGAAGCATCTTCTACTGAGTCTACACAGCGCAGTCTTGCGCTTACCTGGTAACACAGCTCGGCGAGCTGAGGAGACTCTCTCACTGCCACCGGGCCGGTCCTCCCCTCGGTTCCTTTCTCCAAGATGTTTAAGATGGCGTGGAGGCACGTCCGAGGGCAGCCTAGCACTCCTGCACAAAATCAAGAGGAAATCCAACAGTTTTTTTTTTTTTTTAAACAATGTCTGCATTAAAAACCTTCAATTACCTTACTAAAGTTAAATTCTATAAACACACCCTCTCCCATAAACATTCTTTCCAATTCTGATACAGAAAATTAATGACCACTAATTTTGACTAAGGTTCGTTTTGTCCAGTCTTGACCTAAGTCCTAAAGACTGACCATCACATCACCTTTCATGTACCATTTCCTTCTTTCAGTGTATTACCCCATGGGCCCAGAATTCAATAAACGAACATTTAAATATAGATATGGAAATGTGTATTTATAAAAGCCTATGTGTCTTATGGCCGTACCTGGGTCTTGTAGGTTTGTGGTACTGACCGGCTTCTTTAACTCAAAGCCCAGCAGGTAGAGAGCAAGATTCGGTGGGTTGCGCTCCAGAGAGGTGATGAGAAGATTCAAGATGTGGATTCTTGTTTCATGATGGATTACAGCTAATTTCTTTTCAAATTCTGATCCTTAATTTGGAAATCATAAAACAATAAAAAAGTTAGTAGAAGCTAAATTTTAAAACATAAAACGTTTATTTCAAATTCCGTGTTTTTTATTTAGTTTCCGTTTACCTGATTAGTCATTAAATTAGTTTCCGATTTGTTCAAAGATGCCTCCCAAAAGCTTTATACATTTATTCTAGCAAATTCTCCATTTTTCTCACATTACCACTAGATAGTTAATAGTTTCGAGTTTTTTCCCTTACAGCAAGTATTTATACAAAGTAAAACATGCATGTTAATCTAAGGCATACCCTCTTCTAGGCGTACAAATTCTTCTGCGTCTTCACTATCCAAACACTCCACAAATCCAGCCATTAGCTTCTGACTTACACTCTGAAATCATGTAAATAGAAAATGACAAATTATAAAAAGTTTCCAAATATTAGAGAAACTATGATAAATGTGGTGTACGTTTATAAACATTTATCTGTAAAAAGAAAAGGCAAATGTGCTCCAGACAAAGTATTTAGGCCTTAGTTTTGTTTTTTTTTTTTTAATTCATAGAAAAAAAATCAATTCCTTAAATCGCCGTAAGTTAATTCTCCATAGAAATAATTAAAGGAACAAAGATTTCAAAACTTAATTGGTTTCAAAACTTGCTTGCCTAACTTTCCTTCCCAAAGAATCAAACTACTTTAAAAATAACATTAAATGGCTGTGTCGTGACCTCTTCATTAGCTACTCAGTGCTATAAGCTCTTGACTAACACAAAAGACAAAACTCTCATCTTCTCTCTTTAGAAAGGTGTTACCACCAGTTTTATATTTCTGGGCTGAGATTGGATACTCCTCATATTCTTTAGAAGTTTAGCAGAATGCTAAAATTGGTAATAATAATTTATACTAAAATGAATGTTAGCAAACTGAAAACCTTCAACTTCAGTGTCCAATGATTACAGATATCACTTGGTTTCTTGGCTGATTTCATGATGCTCACCCAAAAGCCACCGATTAGATGTACATATATTATTATAAATAGTGGCCCTCAACCTGGGAAGTGCCACCGCTCCACGGGGCCCTTGGAGTACACAGGGCATTTTGACTGGAGGTTCCCATGGACACATAGTAAGCAGGGGACCTGGGCTGTTAAGCGTCAGTCACACACAAAATGAAGAACTCTCCCACCCAAAATGCCACAACAGTCCCAGTTTTAAAACACTATGAAGGAGTAAACGGTAAAATCCTTCCACTAGCCAAAGCAGTGATTTCCAACGTAAACAAACAGACAAAAAAAATGGTGGCCCTGCAGGACTGAGTAGAACTGCCCCATAGGGTTTCCAAGACTGTAATCTTTATGTGAGCTAACTGCTACATCTTTTTCCAGGAGCAGCTGGTGGGTTCAAACTGCTGATCTTCTTGTTAGCAGCCAAGTGATTAATCATTGTGCCAGCAGGGCTCAACATAAAGATACGATGAGATAAATGTCTATAACGAGGGAAAAACTAGCAGAATTCCCAATTGTAGCTATTCAGTGAAAAGAAATATAACTATTATAAATTGAAAAAACACTTAAAAACACTCTACACCCCCGAAACTATGGCCGCCCCGATGTACTGTTAACCCAGAACCCACAACCATTCCCAAAGCCCACTCTTCAGACAAAAGTTAGACAGCCTATAAAACAAAAAATACCATACGAGGACTGTGCTTCTGAGTTCAGTCAGATATACAACACCAAATGGGCAGCTCTTGTCCAAAAGCAGGATGAGGAGGCAGAAAGGGATAGGAACTGGTTGAATGGACACAGGAAACCCAGAGTGGAAAGGGGGAGTGTGCCGTCACATTGTGGGGATTGCAACTAATGGTACAAAACAATATGTGTATCAATTTTTGTATGAGGCATTAACTTGAACTGTAATCTTTCACCTAAAGCACAATAAAAAAAAAAATCACTCTCTGTGAAGAACGAGGTTGGAAAAGTGCAAGAGAGATGGGGGCAAGTTTTTGCCACATTTCAAATAATCTCGCCTTCCATAAAGTCATGAAGTTCAAAGATCAAGATTTTTACCTAAAAACACTTTGAGTCAACACATTTTTTTTAAAACAGATCCTAGATGTAGCACTGTAAGGGAAAAAAACCAAAAAACCCACTCTACAGCATAGTATCAAATGAACTGACACAGGTGTGGATCCCCAGAAAACCACAAAAGCAGGTAACTCACAACAGTGAATCACATTCAGAATTGCAGGGGCCCCCTTAGAACAGAGGCAACTGATGGAGGGGGAAACAGAGACAGAAAACACAAACAGAAGCTGCACCTACGAACCCAATCACTTCAATGTACCAAGAGTTGCAGCAAGCAGTCCCCTTAGGCTAACAGCCACACACACGCTTACCACTGTAAATAGTATTATCCTCAAATATAAATCACGGCCTGGTACATAAATTTACTTAGTACCTTTCCACAAACAAGAATATGATTCCTCCACAGACACTGTGACTTTGCACATGCGCAGAACGCACCCAAGAACGACGATGACAATGACGGGGTCAGTTACCTGGTCGTGTGTGAAATCTCCGACCAGCTTTATCTGAATATTGGAGTTGCAGGAGATACAGCAGAGGATCTTGGCACTCTCGAAGGCCAGCTCAGGGTTAGTATTGCCGTGATAGAGGTATCTTTAAAGGGAGAAACCATTTGAAGAACAAGGTGAGGAAACTGAGTGGGTTCTGCCTACTCACAATAAAGAACACCTAGAACCCGGGCTTCCCCTGGCCCAAACGGCCCTTTTGGGTGAACGGGAAAGCGGCTGTCCTTTAGGGAGATACAGCCAGAATGCAGGAGCCCTGCCTGCACTTCAGCCCCGTCAGCCAGTAATCCTTGATTTAGTGGCTAAGTAGCAAAGCATACACCAGACTCAACAATAAGGAATAAATCTAAACTGATTGAACAATGTTTCAATCTTCCCTGTAAGTTTACATATAGATAAACGTTCTAATAATTTTATGACACAAGTATGTTTATTACGGAAAACTTGGAAGCACGTGAAAGCATTAAGAAGAAATTAACGTCGAGCACACAATCCAGAGAGCCACTTCTAACTCATTCGCATCCTCTATTTTGTTACTTAATATCTGATCGAATTATTAAAAACTCTTTAAAATAAGAGCTGTAGTGGCTATATAACAATTCATAATTTACTTAACCATTTTCTATTGAATCATCAGATTGATTCCAATTTTTTTACAATTAAATATGAATTCCCATTTTTTACTATTACAAACAAAGGCAAAATGAATCTTTTCAACAGTAAACCCACTGCCGTCAGGTCGATTCTGACTGACAGCAACCCTGCAGGACCAATGAGAACTGCCCCAGAGGGTATCCAAGGCCATAATCCTTACGGAAGCAGGCTGCCACATCTTTCTCTCATGGAGTGGCTGGTAGGTTCCAGCTGCCAACCCTTCTGTTAGCAGCCGAGCACTTAACCACTGCGCCACCTGGGGTCCTTTGTACATTATAAATCTCTAACTAGTTGAACAAGATTATGGTCAAATTAAAAGCTAACTGTTATCAAGGAACGTGGGGAAATTTTTGAGTCTTTACTACTAAAAAAATACATTCTCTCAATCTGCAAATACACGACTGATACAGAAATGCCATGACTGAACAATCTGACTAATCGACCTGTGACTCTCCTTTTGTACAGAAAAAACGATTGTAATGTTTCCGTTTATTCATTCATTTAACATTTACCTTGTTCATTTAGTTTTGGGTAAGTAACACATTCATGTGGTATAAAATTCAAAAATATTAAAGGATATACATAGCGAAAATTTTATTTCCAAACATCCAATTTCCCTGCAGGACACAGACAAGTTTAAGATGATGTCATGTTAGTCTTGGACATTTTTAGGGCATAAAATAAACAGGAAGAAGAAAAGAAATGATAAGGTTCATGGTAATTAAAATCAGAGGGGCTAGAGAAGCCAAGGTAAGAATGAGGCCCGCCCCCAACAAAGGCAGGAAATAAACACACTAGGGATCGCACCAGATCTGGAAATCAAAGCTAGAATGCCTACCTGAACACGTCATCATTTCTCTACCTACAGATGTGCCTTACCTGGCAATGTTCACCACGTTGTCTGCCTTCTTAGTTCTCGGATTGATTCCCTGTAATAGCTGTTCTAAAGGAGAGACTATCAGAGCCAGCTGACTCTCCCTTAGAAGGTCCATGAAGAGATTTTCCTTCTGCAGTGTAAGATTGAGCAGGGCCAGGCAATGCTGAACCGCCTTCTCCAAGTGTTTCTTCCCTATAAACCAAAAATGAAATGAGAAAGTCCTATATAATCTTAGAAACTCATAGGCAACTCTTATGGAAACCAGATAAAGGACATGTTCTACATTTAAAAGCCTCCCAATTTTTCAAACTTTCAGAAGCAACTTTGCAAAGGTTATTTTTGTGATCCAGATGACTTTTATGAGATGGCTTCTCAAGTCATTTCTTCTGTACTTCTTCTCTGGTTATCTAAAACGCTGGTTCTCAACCAGGGCAACTTCGTCCCTCAGGGGACGTTTGGCTAAGTCTGGAGACACTTGGTTGTCACAACCGATGACCTGCTGCTGCCATCTAGTGGGTAGAGGGCTACAATGCACAGGACAGCACTCAATGAACGGTTATTCAGCCCCAAATGCCAACAGTGCCAAGGACAAGAATCCCTGACTTAGACTAAGACATATTCATCGTGGAAAATTTGGGAAGTAAAGGGAAATGTAAACAAGGACCACCTATAATCCTACCACTCAAATTTAAAATTTTAGCTCATTTCTTCCCAGTTTCTTATCTGTACGTTCTGGTTCCACAGCTACAGTTCATGCGTTTAGGATGTGTCTATTCTCATTTAGAGCACAGTCACCTTACGAAGACGCAACATAGCACAGTGGGAAAAAGCCTGGGCTCTGGAGCCAAGCTGCCTAGGTTCAAATCGCTGCTCTGATACTTCCTGGGGAAAGATGTGTAACCATTTTTGTATCAGTTGCCTCACCTGTGACGTGGAAATAGTAAAACCTACCACCTAGGGCTTCTGTGTAGACTGAGTTAATACACGCAATAAGCTTGTAAAAGAGCCAGATCCATAGTATTACGGGTTAAATTCTGTCCCCCAAAATCTCTGTCAACTTGGCTAGGTCATGATTTCCAGTATTAGATGACTGTCTACCGTTCTGTCATCTGATGTGATTTCCTTCTGTGTTGTAAATCCTAATCTCTACCTGTGGTTGATGAGGCAAGATCAGATTATGTTAAAGAGAATTAGGGTGGGATGTAACACCCTTACCAGGTCACATTCCTGAGTCAATGTAAAGGGAATTTCCCTGGGGCATGACCTGCATCACCTTTTATCTTACAAGAGATAAAAGGAAAGGGAAGTGAGCAGAGAGGGGGGACCTCATACTACCAAGATAGCAGAGGCTGGGAGCAGAACATGTCCTTTGGACCCGAGGTTTCTGTGCAGACGCTTCTAGACCACGGAAAGACTGATGACAAGGACCTTTCTCCAGAGCCCACAGGGAGAGAAAGCCATCCCCTGGAGCTGGTGCCCTGAATTTGGACTTCTCGTTTACTACTGCGAGAGAATAAAGTTCTGCTTGTTGAAGCCATCCAGCTGTGGTATTTCTGTTATAGTGACCCCAGACAACTCAAACACATAGTAAGCACTCAAAAAATGTTAGTAACTAGTTGTTATAATAACGTTAAATAAAATGTATTGAACACTTGCTATGTATCAGGCACTACAGTGACAGCCTTTATAAATACCACAGGGAAAAACAAAAACAAGTATTTTAAATTTCAAGTTAGGCATGGTAGAAGTGATAGAAAGGTAATTGTAATTACCTACAAAAGACCCTGCAGTGAGAGACAGTGCCAGTGAGGGTCTCTGTGCTTCAGTCTATTTTCACTTACATTTTCATCGTGTGACTCACTGAAGCCACCACTGTAGATACAGAGAGAACCTCACCGTGGAAGAGAACTTCAGAGACGATCTACCTCAAACCCTCGGTTTACAAAACATGAAATTATCAAAACTGTCTACGATCATAAAGACATCCCGGCACATACCAGGGAAAGGCGCATAGGTGTCGAGCTGCTTGACTCCTTCTTCCAGCAAGCTCAGAGCAAGCTCCAGCATGGGTGACTCGTTCAGAAGATGATACATCAGGCTGAATCCAGGGGGCTTGTAGGCTATGATTTCTTCTCCTGGACGGAACACAGCATATCCAAGAAATGACAAACTCATCTTTTTGTCACACACTTGATTTACATGAAATATCTGAGCATCTAAACAGATGAAGGCGAGTCTCAATTTGGACACAACGACACGGATCACAGGCAGCAGCAGTTCCCACAGGGCTGATCTGCACACAGTCACCCGCCACATGCTAACTCATTAAGGTATCTGTAAGGCAGGGTCCTTGGTCTTTCATTCAGTAACATTTAGTTTTACTTTCTCCTACTGGAAACAATTATGGCAACGTAACAAAAAAGATTAACTTCTAATTCCAAACATTCTAAATAGCTGACACCTTGTTTGAAAATGATAGAATTAAATTACCTTGCAGTTCCACAAACTGGTCTACAAAATCTTCAAGTTGAGGCTCGTAGTCTCTGAGCAATTTATAAAACACCTCCAAAACCACCTCAGCAACTTCCCACTAAGAAAGACACCGATATTTCAATAACCATGTAACAGCCCAAGCCTTGCCAGGTTTTTCATCCCTCCCGCTTTTTCCTCCAGAAAATGAATGAAGTCCCTCATCTACTTTAGTGATTTACGCTAAACGACAAATATATACGTATTTTGGCAAAAGGATAATGAATTATCTAATTTCTCAAAATAAAACATTTAAAAAGCATTGCTTTTAAACATTTCTAAAGCAGGTATTTGGGCTTCATTGACAAATCTAAAGCACTTATTATCTAGTTGGATTTAATTTATAATTAACCAACATCAGACTTGGGCGGTTCTCCAAAGTATGTAATATTTCCCACTTGCAATAAGAAGCCACTGGAAAGGATGTGACCATCGTGCAGCCTAACTACCCTTGTTTTACAGTGAAGGCAAGCGAAGCTCAGAGCAGTCAATGGTTTACCCAAGGTCAGAAAGCTCGCCAGCAAATGGGCTGGAAGTTGGGCCCAGATCCCTTAATTCCCAGAGCAGTGCTCACCCAATAGTTGTCATCAAAAAGTCAAGCAGACAACAGCCCACTGGTTGGTGCGGCCCAAATGACCACATTATCACCTCTCTATTAAAGAGGTTTTCAAAAGCTATGCAACAAGAAGGAAAAATAGTTACGACAAAGGAAAAAACAAATAAATCTGTCCATACAGTAATACTAAACCCAGTTTTAAAAAACCCAGTGCATAGATTTTTAATAAGGCTGGTTTGGGTAATTGAGTACAGGATGGTTTTTTCCACTATTATTCTAAATTCATTATTACCATAATTTCCATAATTTCACCAAGGATGAGTCTGGGAATTGAGATTACTGGGTATTTTTTAATTATTATTTTTTAAAGTATTCTACTTTCCTGTATGTTCCAAATTTGTCCAGGAAACCCATTTATTTAAATAAAAAAAGACATATCACCATGTAACAGTGATACTATGTTTGATAAATATATATACTGCCTCTATCACTCTCAGTTTCTCATTTATATACAAGTGGAGCCTTGAGATGACTTTCAACACTAAAATCAATTCACGAAATTGTCAGGAAGTTTTTTTAGGGTCAATACGTCAGAGTGGAACTCAAATCCAGGGTGGCCAGGGACAATAGCAGCTCTTGAAGTGTACAGATGCACACAGATAAAAATATTAAGACCTACAAAGAACATGGCCGTGTGAAGCTCTAAACACTTAGGTCACAATGACCTCCTTAGGAAAGGAAAAGAAGACATTTAAGACAAGTACACAAAGTACCAGAAAAAAAAAAAACGGAACATTTTCTTGAGGAGGTCAGAACTATCAGGAATCATTACTCATCTGACATTTACTTTAAGTAATGAGGCCTGGTTGCTGTTAGTGTTTTCAACCAATCAGAAAACACATGTTAACAAGCAGTTCTAGGGCTTCAGTAAAATGTGTACTTCTCTCAGTGTTTACTTCTACAACAGGGGAAGCAAAAATTTTAAAGCAATTGACAAAGAACAAACTTCAGTTTTTTGTGTCTAAATACAAGAAACAAACTATGTCGAGTGATAGGGCAAGGAATAAATACACCAGGGTAGATACAAGTAATGATGTTAGGCAGCCACTAAGACTGTTCTCAAAAATTTTTAATGAAATGAAAGAAATTCTTACGCTACTATGTTAAGTGGAAAAAAATGGATACAAATTAATATAGCTAATTATCTCAATATTATTTAAGTATATAAAAAAAAGTATATAAGCATAGGAAAAATATTATCTCAATTTTAATAAAGTATGTAATAAAGCATAGGAAAAAGGTAGTTAACCTTTCACAATGGGGTTGTGTATGATAAAAATTCTCTTGAATTTTATTTTCTTAATTGCCGCAAATCAGCATGCATTATTTTTATAATCATTTTATAATCATTAATACGAAAACAAACAAAAAATAAAAACCCAACAGGTTCAAAAAGAACAAACTATAAAAATAAAACAGAAATGTCACCATAAGATACACCCATGGGTATTCTGTGAGGCAACAAACAGTATTATAAACTAAAGTGCATTACGTCAGAACCTGAAAGGGTCTCTTACATAGCTTAGTGGTTATGAGCTTGGATCTGGAATCAGAGTCCTAGGTTCAAATCCTGGTCCTGGACCTTAGGCAAGTTCCTTAACCTTGCTAAGCCTCCATCTGTAAAATGGGAATATTAATAGTACCTGCCTCACGGTAACACTGGCATTACATTAGTTGATCTCTACAATAACCTCAGGGTAAAGGTCTTCCAACCAGACCAATCTGTGCATCATAAAAGTCAGGGCACCCTCGGCCTCCATCCCGGGCAGACATGCCTAACACATCACAACACTCTTCCTACTAGGCCAAGGCTCCACAACCCAGAAGTAGCACCAATCAACAGAAACAGGGGTGTGAGCTTAAGCCTACCTCCATCTCTTACCTCAACACCCCAACAAGGAGCAGTGCATCTCCAACAGCAAAGGTCTGATATCTTTGCTTCCATTTTAGTCTCACTTTGTCTGATTAAAGATCTAAATGACTATGAAGTCATGCCAATTAAAAAGTCACTGCTTTAGTACCAATGCCCATGTTTCTTTTTTACTGCACATAAACTAATAAGACCATGGACATTTCAGAATTAAGAATAGTAATTTTACTATCTTTCAAAAGCTAACATGGATGTAAAGTGCTCTCTACCTTCAATAAAAGAACAAGCAGCAGTGAGTGAATAAGGAGAAAAAAGTTTTCCTCCAAACATAACCTTTTCAGCCGCTCTCCGGTAAGCTCTTGTGCGGAATCGGAGAAACACAGAATCTCTAAGGAACTGCAAATAAGGGTCAAAGCCGGGGGGCCGCAGTCCAGCACCCAAATTAGAAGGAAAGGAGCTCTCCACCAGGGTGCTAATCAGCTGGCAAAAGGCCCGCGTCAATGGGTATTCTTCACACCGGGACTCTATCTCATTCAATTCAACCTTCCAAGGAAAAATAAAGACAAAGAAAAGTTGGCAAGGTAAAACTATCAGCCATAAAGTACGCAGCCTTTTGCAGACATTAACTCGTTAATACTGCCATAAAATCACATTACCAAAAGACACATAACAGATATTACCATTTTTATTTAGAGGAGAAGACACAAAAGTATTGTGTGAATCTGCATCTATCAAGTGGAAAATGTCAAATTCCCATATACTGTTCCCAACTTTGAATAAAGAACAGAAACCTTAGATTTTTCTTTAAAAAAAGAGAGAAGAGTAGAGAGAGAGGAAAAGATAAACTAAAACAAGTAGTCTTATTTCCGGTTGACACAAGCAGCTAATTAAACTGAGTTCAAACAAAGAACTCTCCATTCGGAAGTCTGCTGTGGGACATTCTTTTCCAACTATGAAACCTTAAGTATTTTGGGTCCTTTCGCTATGAGTTTCATCTCCATTGCAACACTGACCAGAAAACCATTCCAATGAAAAATACATTAAATTTGAAAATTACAGGAACTTTAATAGGAGGGTAAGAATAATTTCTCTTAGTGTTTTTATCAGTACCAGAATACATGAATAGAGCATTTAAATCAAAAGGAAAACTTTACCTCAATACCAATAGCTTGCCTCTGGCTTGGCACCCTTACGGTTTGCAGTATCTTAAAATAAAAAGAACGAGATGTTAGACGCGTTCCTCGACCATCAGTGAACGCAGCGGCTTTGCAACGTAACAGTCATCTACCTCACCCACCACATCCACACACCTAAGAGCAACACCATCAGCAATGACAACCAAGGAGCCTCTGACAGACTCTGATAACACCCACCTCAGGTTCAAGATGAACTGTCAATTATCTGGTATTCAGAAAACTGGTATTTTCTAAGTGCATACAAGGGGGATTTTTTCCAGCAAATTTTCAGTCAGATATTCTAGGATTTATGCAGTGAAATCGCACCAGTGTTCAAGATACTGGTCTATTTACAACCTTCCTTACTGTTCGCACCAAAAAAACAAGATGTAAACTTAGTCAGAATAGGTTGCCTAAAGTGGGTAGGAGTGTTGAGTTAAGGTGTTCCATCCTGCACTTGTCAGGTATCTAAGAAGTCTATGGTGTAATAAATTATCCTTAATGTCTTGGTACTTCACCTCTTACATGTCAGGAAGATACTAAGAGGAAGGATCTTTTTTAAAAACCACAGCGTTGCTCTAAGGACAGAAAAGTCTAAACCCAAGCATGTTTCATCTTAGGTGCAAAGAAACACCGGCAAGCACTTGGGACACGGAGGAGTACTGACAGGCTCATGAATCATGGTTTAGGGAGAAGGACCAATTCTCATCCAAAAGCAACAGCCTCTCAGCACACACCAACTGTATTAATTTTGTTCCTGAAAAGTATTATTTACATCTTTAAGCCACAAGTGAGAAAGTAATCTAAAATATTTTACTGCTGCAAAATGGTTGCTTCTAACCATGACTAATGGATCAGAAAGGCTGGCTCTCTTATGTTCTAAGACACATATTCCCCCTAGCCATTTCCTAGAGATACTTCTCTCTCCTAGAGATAAATCACACCCTTATTTTCCTTCTTCACCAAGTATTAGAATAATTACACTTGACAGAAAAATGCCAGTAGAGAAAGAGAAAGTTAAAAATTCACTGAGGCTTCACACATCATATCAACCCATGTATTTTCCCTCTCACGTCAGCACATGTACATTCCCTAAGTGTCCACAGGTCAGAAATCCCTTCCATCATGTGTCTGCTTTTGCCTAAGGTCAAGATTACGGTCCTGGCAATGAGCCTTCATGACCACCAATAAAATCTCTCCAGGCTGCTATTAAAATTTCTGTACAAACTTAACAAATCCCTTCTCTTTGATGGGAAACAACCCAGTGACAAAGTGTAGCTATACAGAGATACTTCACACTTTTCATATGGGAAAAGAAACAGAAAAGACATGGATGCATTCCCACATTTTAAGAGTACAGATACAATTTAGAAGGTTTTCATTAGTCTCGTCTTGAAGGCAAAGCCAACCCATAGAGACATCAAAGGACACATTAGAACTGCCCCATAGAGTTTCCAAGGAGCGGCTGGTGGATTCAAACTGCAGCCCAGCTCTTAACCACTGCACCACCACAGCTCCAGTCTTGAAGCCAGAACTGAGGAATTCTTAGACTATAAAAACCAGGGTCTTAAGAAAGTTATACGAAGAACCAGTCTCCAGCAACCTAGTGAAGTTATCAACTGATGAAAGAGAAAAACCCAAGACTACCAGTATAGGATATTATGCTCTGTCCAAAAGTCTTCACTTTTCTATTTGAGTGGAAAGTTCACGGTGTACTATTGTTGTTGATTTTAGGTGCCATCGAGTTGGTTCTGACTCATGGCAATTCTATGTATAACAGAACGGTACATTGCCAGGTCTTCTGCCATTCTCACAGTCTTTCCTATGTTTGAGCCCATTGTTGCAGCCATTGTGTCAATTCATCTCCTTGAGGGTCTTGCTCTTTCTCAACGACCCTCTACTTTACCAAGCATGATGTCCTTGCCCAGGGACTGGTCCCTCCTAGTAACATGTCCAAAGTACTTGAGACGAGGTCTCACCATCCTTACTTCTAAGGATCATTCTGGCTGTGCTTTTTCTGGGACATGTTCGTTCTTCTGGCAGTCCATGGTATATTCTTCTCCAACACCACAATTCAAAGGCATCAACTCATCTTCAGTCTTCCTTATTCGTCACCCACCTTTCGCATGCATAGGAGGTGACTGAAAATACCATGGCTTAGGTCAGTCACACCTTAGTCTTCAGGGTGACATCTTTGCTCTTCGACACTTTGAAGAGGTCTTTTGCAGCAGGTTTGCCCAATGCAATGTCATTTGATTTCTTGACTGCTGCTTCCATGGGCATTGATTGTGGATCCAAGTAAAATGAACTCCTGGACAACCTCAAACTTTTCTCCATTTATCATAATGTTACTCACTGGTCTAGTTGTGAGGATTTCTGTGTTCTTTATGTTGAGGTGTAATCCATACTGAAGGCTGTGGTCTTTGATCTTCATAAGTGCTTCAAGTTCTCTTCACTTTCTAGGTTGTGTCACCTGCATATCTCAGGTTGTTAATAAGTCTTCCTCCAATCCTCCTGCTACATTCTTCTTCATATAGTCTGGCTTCTCGGATTATTTGCTCAGCATACAGACTGAATAAGTTTGGTGAAAGGATACAACCCTGACACATACCTTTCCTGATTTTAAACCACTCAGTATTCCTTTGTTGTGTTCAAATGACTGCCTCTGTGTATAGGTTCCCCACAAACACAATTAAGTGTTCCGGAATTCCCATTCTTCCTAATGTTATCCATAATTTGTTACAATCCACACAGTTTACTACAAGTCACCAACAGGACTCACCTACGATAGAATCGAGGCTCATTTTCCAAGCTTATCTGCAATAATAAAAATAACAGTGTTCATAATGCTACCTGAGTGTATTCCAATGACTGCCAGAGGGAAGCCGCAATTTCAGGCGACTTCCCAAAACCCGCGAGTGTCTTCAGTAGTTCAGCTTTTAGGACAGGGGGGATACTGCACTGCAGGAGTCCCAAAATCACCACCACCGGGGTCCACTGCGGATGTTCGCAGAGAGCCAAACGAGCATTTTCACTCTGAGAATTAAACAGAAAAACACAAGAGTGGGTAACAAAAGTGGCCAGGAACCATCAACTAAATCACATTTCCACTGAGTACCCATGGGTTTATTACCACACACTACAACAAAGATAAGCCTGTCATTCACTGATGAAGTCCACCAGTAGAAGAAATTCACTCACTGCTTCAGCCAAATTAAAGAATGGAGGAGAAATAGTCTTTGTAGGATAACTTTTACTGCTCCAAGTATGAAAAAATAATGCAAACCAAGACAAATAGTCTGCCACAGCCACATAAATCTTACCTAGGCATTTTAAATAATTTCTGGAACAGTGTAATACATTGTAATACATTGTATAAATGAAAAGATAAAGAAGTATCTTGTTCTTTCCTGCGATAAAAAATAGAGATATATGGTATGAAGTATCACTCCATTCTAATTCAGTGAATAATTCATAACTTTATGTTTAGAGCTGTGTAATGAAGCATTATTAGAAAAACCAAAAAGTCGGAAGACACTATCCCTACACTTCAGAAGGAACGTCAGACTAAGCAACTTAGCTTTCCGCCAGTGAATGACAGAAAAAGCCAGAAGAGATTTCTAAGCAGGGAAATTATGTAATGAAAATAGTGTTTTTATAAAAACTAAGTTGGTAGTGGCAGGTAAGATGATTTGGTGTAAGGAAAGAAAAAAAATTCAGTAAATAACTTTTTAATTAAAAATATACTTTACGTATATACATGTACACACACTAGCAAATCCACACATACAGTAGAAAACCATGCCTTTTTGTTTTCTTTCAGGCTCTGGCAATTATTTTCATGCTCAGCTTAAGACAACAAGCAAAACTATCATAACTTCTACCTTCTAAAGGTCAAGAAAACAAAGAGGTTAAGTACAGAATGCTAGGTATATGCTAAATTCATCATTCACAGACTTTAACCATTAAAAGAAAATTGGGGGGATTCATTAAAGTGTCAGATACAGAAAAACTTATCCTTTCAAGTGCCATGGATGGGTCACCTACCCAAGTAATGATGGTAGACGTAAGCTGTAAGAAAGCAATCAGTCCATCTTGCTCCTTCTGGGTGATTCCACGTGAAGGCAGGTGGCGGTACTGGACACTGTCTGCACTTGGCAGATCCTTCCGGAGGTGCTCATGGTAAAGCATTAAGGAGTGAAAGAAATGTTCCCAGGAAACAGGACTGCCACCTGCTCCCTGAATGTTTTCAACTGTAAAGAAACACAAAATTTCATTGCAAAAATTTCTAATCGCGTGCTTGGAAATGAAGAAAGAAAATGAATTTAAAACAATGAAGTTGTTTTGGTATCGTACAAGTTTCAAATTGGATGCACCTTTGATAACTATCAAGTTTCGCTTTCCAAATTATAATAATAAAAGAGAGCTCATAATACTATCTGAATTATTACAATGACTGCCAGGAGAGAGCAGCAATTTCAGATGTTTCAAAATAAGGAGTGCTTCCAAGATAAGTGTCATCTTGTCTAGTTAAGCAGTATGCTGAAAATGAATTAGAATGCACTCAGGAGCCAGAACTCTAGATTAATCTTTTGTTGGAGTTAAGAAGGGGCTGTGAGTCCCTGGGCGGTATAAATGGTTAAAGCACTCAGTTGCTAAAAGCATCCAAAGGCTGGATGTTTAGCTCCGCCCAGAGGTGCCTTGAAAAACAGACCTGGTGATCTATTTCTAAAAAAATCAGCCATTAAAAGCCCCATGGAGGCAGTTGTTCATGGAGGCAATTAGCTACACATTTCATAACCTCCTTTGCCAGGAGACCAGAAGAACTAGAGGGTGCCCAGCCACCATTACTGAATATTTTGATCAGAGATTCCACAGAAGAATCCTGATCAAAGCGTGCAAAATGCAGAAGAGAATTTCAAATTCTCATGGACCCTAGACTTTAGGGAGCCATGGAGGGTGGATGAACCCCTGAAACTACTGCTCCGAGATAACCTTTAAACCTTAAACCAAAAATATCCCCTGAAGTCATCTTAAAACCAAACAATAGTTTCATTTAACTAGTTAAAAAGACCTGCCTTGAGCATCACGCTCTTTTAAACCAAATGCATTCCTGTGGAGTCAATTCCAACTCGTAGCTGAAGAACTATCTATATGGGATCAAACTGACAACAGCAACTCCAAAGACTACATAGGAGCCTCAGGGGGCAGTGAGTTTATGTTAATGCGAGAGCAACAACTGAGAAAAGGAGGGTGAGAATGGCTGCACAACTCGAAGAACGCAATCAGTGTCACTAAATGGTACATGTAGAAACTATTGAATTGATGTATGTTTGTGTATATTCTCAATGACAACAACAACAAAAACCTGTGGAGGACAGCTCTACTCTGACACACCTCGGGTCGCCATGAGTTAATATGGACTCGACAGCAACTGGTTTTAAGAACGAGGTGGTGCCCAAGTAAACATAAAGGTAAATGACTTCGGGTGTCAGTTACCTATTTCCTGTCCAGAAGAGTTCTCTGTGCTGTCAGTAACTATACAGAATAATTCCCAAATGTTGAGTGTAAATTCCCAAACAGATAACTCCATCTATGTGTGTAAACTGCACTCACCATCACGTGCCAAGCACTGGGGGCAAAAGCGTGGCATGCAAGACACGCAAACTGTGACTGCAATACAAACCCCGGCCTCGGAGCCGGGCACATCTCAGTGCCAGTCACGGCTCCCCAAGTACTTGTGAACTTGGGTAAACTACTTAACTTCTAAACCCTAGTTTCCTTCCCTGTGAAAATGAAAATAAGAATATTCCTCTTCCCTTTTGCAATGCTTTTAGTTTAATCAGTCCCAAGTCTGAATATTAAATGAGCAAACTGCAAGAGGCCTGGGAGAAAAATTCTAAGTATTAAAATTTCAAAAACAAAGTACTCACGAAGACAAAGGAAAGAAATCAAATTTATGTAGCAAGAATACAGTTTGCTTTGAGCACCAGATGTGTCTTTAGAATTTTATATGTATTAATTGTGATTTGTTAAAGTGACCTGTGTCTTGTAAAGCAGAATGGCAAAATTCCCCCCTCTGTGTGACTACAATCAAGGCACCACTATGCAGGAAGCCACCAGTATGCTTCTTTTCCCTGCTATTGTAAAAATGACTTAGAACCTACCACAAATAACCAACATTCTTTAACAGGCAAAGAGATACTGCACTCAAAAGTGTCACAACAAACTTCGACAACGTGCAGGCTCCCCTTACCGTGACTGCTGCCGTTGACTTTGAGGAGGCTGAAACAGTAGTGGGCACACTGGGGCCCACTGGCCAAGCCCTGGAGCATTTTCAGATAAGGGATATAAATAGTTGGAGGCAACAGGTCACCCATTTGCCTAACAAACTTTGATAAGACAACCTGAAATACAAAAAAAAAAAAAAACAATAAAACCAAAAATGTATATATGTATGTATCTCTTGACTTCCAGGCAATATGGATTAGCTAATAAAGACTCCATATGGACTAGAACTAATTAAGTGCTCTGATCCAATTCCTCCAAATACAAAATAACCTGACGTTTCTATTTATGAAAAATTGTTTTTCAAGCTTGTCATCAGCAATTAAATGCAATTACAGAATAATTTTTTGTGAACATAAAGTACCTTTCTTTCAAAACATCTTAATGTCATAGAACTACTCACATTTTAAACATACAAAACAACTGAAGAAATGTACTCATCTACAGTTAACCCCCAAACACAACGGTATACTTAGAACCTGGAGTTCCTAAATTCTAGCTGAATTTAGTATAAATGCCTAGAAACCCAAGACCATTTTTTGACAGTAACCTAAACATTTTCTGTTCTCTCCAATGCCATGTTCATGCACTCCTATTTTCTATGTCCACTTCTTAAATTTTTCCTTCCTTTCTGCTTAGGCCTTAAATCTGTTATCAACAACTAAATACATTATTCAGACTCATCAGCTGGAACTCAAAACTGAAAATGTTACAGATTTCTAAAAATTACGGTTAAACCTCTTAGGTGCAACAATGGTGTTTGTCATTTGGTAGGAAAATATCCTTATTTTAAAGAGATACACACTATTTAGGAGTGAAATGTCATGCTACCTAGATTTTTATCTTTAAAAACCCAGTAAAATAAAAATAGTAAAAATAATAGTACTGGATGAAGCAACATAGCAAGACGTTAACAGCTGTTACATTAAGATGTTAGGCAGTCATTATAATTATTCTCTTTTCCAAATGTTTGACTTTCTTCATAAAAACGAGTTTTGAAAACTCCTAAATTTTTGGACAAATCCTCATTCAGAATCTTGTTTTAAATGGGAAAAAAATGAAACAATAAATGCAAAATACGCGGTCAAATAAATAAATAAAATGGCTCATGACCTCAGATTGTATCATGACAGTTGCTAGAACAGGAAATCAAACAGTGAAGACTAACCCAGCAATCTGTCTTCTCTGCCTCTGCTCACCAAAACAGAAACAAGAAAAACCCAAACCCGTTGCCATCAAGTCAGTTCTGACTCACAGCAACACTACACTACAGCAGAGAGTACAACTACCCCATAAGGTTTCCAAGGAGCAGCTGGTAGATTCGAGCTGCCACCTTTTGGTTAGCTGCCCAGCTCTTAACCACTGCATGACCAGGGCTCCACTTTTGTTAATACAGGTTAGAAAATGAGCTTTTACTGTGTATCTACTAACTTATAGGCATTTTGTCATCAATTATAACTCCTATGCCTTTTTCCTCAGTACTTAGACCTCTCCTCTCCTGTCCTATCTTCCCCAGCTGGTAAGAGAGATGGACATATGTTAGTTCCTGTTTACAGATGACAGACTAAATACCAATAAATTCAACTAAGTGATACATTAAGAACTTACCGGCAATTATAAAGAGACTAGACACCTTCCTGTCTTGAATAATTCAGACTGGACTACATGAACTCCAAAACGCTCAGAACTTAAATTTAAGGGCTTCAAATTTTTTAAATAAAATGAAAAAGCATATGTTTCTAAATATTACACTAGTGGTCATTTCTGTTTAACAGCAATAACATAAGGAAAGAACACATTTTCACGGTTCCCAGTCACCATGCCAGTATATAAAAGGAGAAAAACTAAAAACTCACCTGGCGTTGAGGGGGTCGCTGATGAGCGACCCCTAGGTAAGAACCCATGATTGTGGAAGTTTGGAGAGGCTCTGAGGGGCACCAGTATTCTAGAGCAAGTTCCAAATTAAAAGAGTTCTTTTTATATAGCTCGCCAATCTGCAATGAGTAAGCAAAGATGCTGTAGGAAAATGTCTATAATTTTACAATTACTTTTAAATAAAAATTTACCTTTTTATTCAATTTACTGTGGATTTAAGGAATTCAGGTTATTTTCCAAAGTTAGGGGGAAATAACATAGGGAGGAAATGACCAAGTGTCCAGTCTACTGGCTTACCAAGAGCATGAAGTGACCGAGCGTCCAGTCTACTGGCTTCCCAAGAGCATGAAGTGACCGAGCGTCCAGTCTACTGGCTTCCCAAGAGCATGAAGTGACCGGGCGTCCAGTCTACTGGCTTACCAAGAGCATGAAGTGGCCGAGCGTCCAGTCTAGTGGCTTACCAAGAGCATGAAGTAACTGAGCGTCCAGTCTACTGGCTTACCAAGACCCTGAAGTGACCGAGCGTCCAGTCTACTGGCTTACCAAGAGCATGAAGTGGCCGAGCGTCCGGTCTAGTGGCTTACCAAGAGCATGAAGTGACCGAGCGTCCAGTCTACTGGCTTACCAAGAGCATGAAGTAACCGAGCGTCCAGTCTACTGGCTTACCAAGAGCATGAAGTGGCCGAGCGTCCGGTCTAGTGGCTTACCAAGAGCATGAAGTGATCAAGCATCCGGTCTAGTGGCTTACCAAGAGCATGAAGTGACCAAGCGTCCAGTCTACTGGCTTACCAAGAGCATGAAGTGACCGAGCGTCCAGTCTAATGGCTTACCAAGAGCATGAAGTGGCCTTGAGCGTCCAGTCTAGTGGCTTACCAAGAGCATGAAGTAACTGAGCGTCCAGTCTACTGGCTTACCAAGAGCATGAAGTGACCAAGCATCCGGTCTAATGGCTTACCAAGAGCATGAAGTGACCAAGCGTCCAGTCTACTGGCTTACCAAGAGCATGAAGTGACCAAGTGTCCAGTCTAGTGGCTTACCAAGAGCATGAAGTGCTCGAGATCCCTTCTAAGTGAAATGGGAGGCTCGTTTCCCATCTGCATACTCATGTGAATCATCCGAGCATCTTCATCCGCCCGATTCCTCAACTGCTTCACCTATTAAATGCATTACCATGGTTAATATACAATTTATTACATACGGTTTAATAACAATGAAATAAGAAAATTAGCAAACTGTCTTAAAGTGATTATATAAAAGAAAAACACCATTTAAGTATATATTTCACTTTAACGATGTAAAGAAATATGTTAGGAATTTTATTGCAATATTACTACCCGTAATTTGTAGTATCTTAAAATTTCAATGAATTTTCCACTACAGAGAAGTTGAGTTTAACAAGAATATTTTTCAACTGGTACACTACTGACATTTGGGGCAGGACACTTCCTCACTGTGTGGGATTATCCTAACCATTGTAGGAAGTTTAGCATCCCTGAAACGGCCTACTAACTATCAACAACACCACTACAGTCATCATAACAAGCAAAAATGGTCCCACTCATTTCCCAAACACCCCCTGAAGAGCATTACAGTCTTGGTCGAGAACCACTGCCTTATAATAATTGTGTAAAATAAATGCCAAACGAAACAAGAAACCACGTCTCCCTTTAAAACATATCATAGTTAGACAAATCCACGATCACAGCTGAAGACTTCAACACTTCTTTCTGAATATTCGATAGAACAAGTACACAGAAAATCAGGAAGGAGGATATACATTTACATCAAGAGAACAGAGTCTAGAAAGAGACCCACATACATGTATGGTCCATTAGTTTTTGACAAAGGAGCCACAGTAATTCAACAGAGAACAGACAGTGTTCTTGACAAATGCTGCGGGAACAATCAAACATCCATTTGCAAAAAAATTAACCTTGACCCACAAGACACATCATATACAAAAACTAATTCAAAACAGATCACAGACCTAATTGAAAAGTCTAAAATTAAAAAACTCTAGAAGAAAATCTTTGTGACCTAGGGTAGGTAAAGAAGTCTTTGGTCAGACATAAAAAGGATGAATCATAGAAGAAAAATATTTGATAAACTAGACATTTAAAAGATACTGTTAAGCCTTCCTCTTTCCAGATGAAGACTATCTTTCCATAAGCAAACTCCCACGTGGACCAAACCCATTGCCATCGAGTCGATTCCGACTCACAGCTAGAAGAAACCCCCTTTCTAAGATGTCATTTCCTCAGATGTAAAAGAGTTAGAAAGGCTTCTTCCTTTTCCAAAATTCTGCAATGCTAATCTATCAAGTCCTTCAGGGTTGCTGGCTGAAGTTTCAATTTACCTGTCAGTACTCCTTGACTCCTTGACTAGTCCAGTCCTGAACGAGCTATCCTTACCCTAAAAACATCCACTGTCATTTACTGCCTGTGCCTCTCATTTATTTACTGTGACTGCCGATGTTCTCCTATGTATATGTCTTATCTCCCCAACTAGGTATAAATTCTTTGTTGGCAGGCAATAAGTATCCTACTTATTTGTCTTCTTCACAATACCTAGCATAATACCTATAACATAACAGAAACTTCAATAAACATTTGATTCATTAAATAATATATAAGCTCTTCAATCTTTGATTGGTCGTTGCCACTCTGGGTACTTTTTTCACTTGCCTTAATGTTTTTCAGGAGATATGGTATCAGAACTGCAAGACGATATTACAAGCGTAGAACTATCGGGTATTTTTTCATACACACAAAAAGATGGCTTTACAGAGCTTTCCCTTCATTTACTTCCTGCCAGCATTTTGACGGTGTCCTTGGCCACAGAGCACACAGAGCAGGCACTGTGAAGGGACTGTCTGCAACGGCTCCGAGAACCGTTTCCTGCATCAGTATTACAGCTTGAGCCCACTATTTAAAAACAGCCTTCGCATTACAGTTTCTTCAATAAATGCCTTTACGTGTACCCATGATGAAGCCCATTTAAAAGTCTACACTAGAATTAAGAGCCTAAAAATCTCTATAAAGCTGGAGATTTCCCACTGTGTCTCTTCCACATCATGTATGGAAATATTAAATAAGGCCAACCTCAGCACTGACCCCCGTGGTAAATAATTTTCTACCCATAAAGGCATTTTCATTTATCTAGTACTTCCTCACTATAAACCATCCTCTATGGTAAATGTTTCTTCCTATTACCTTATTTTTAGGGAACAGGTTTTATATTATTTCACTTTCATAAGTCACAAACGGATTCAACAAACAGATTCACAAACTCTAGCAAATTACTGTCAAACGTTAGTCTGTGCCTACAGACTTTATTAGTTTCTAACATATAATCAAGTCAGTTTGACATCATTTTCTAATCCTTCAACTACTTTGTACTCTTCATACAGTCCACTTACCTTCATTGGCATAAGGGCAAGAAAATCTGTGATGAGATTATGGATTCTACGGATATAAAATTCCTCCTGGTAGAAGTTCTCTGACCCTACCACAGATTCGCTGAGGAACAGGAAAACATTGTCAGCAATTGCGAGCTCTGCCATTGCTTCATCTGCTTCTGTGAATTCAGCCAGGGCTAGAAATATATTTTAAAAAACAGTACATGGGGGAAAAGTCATTAACCTGGATTATAATATCTCATAATACTCTGCAGAAGGTTCCAAATTCAGCTCTCTTCCCAACCTTCTAGCATGTCCTGGGCACAAAACGTGGCTGTGTGTAACTGTAATTGACTCACAAAGCCCAGAGAAGAACTGCAGAAAAGTGCATTAGAAAAAAATGTGCCCTTTATAATAACACTATTATCAGTGAAAACTACTTTAGAGAAGTGTGATGTAACACTGCTGCTGACAGAGAGCTATTAGCCAATTAACATATTTTAATCTAAATGGAACAAATGGGTCACTCAGAAAAACTCTTGACAGTGAAAAACAAAAACCTGACATAATCAATTTGGCACCTATAGGAATTTGATTAACTATTACATACCAACCAACAAACCAATCCATTGCCGTGGAGTCAATTCCAACTCATAGCAATCCTACAGGACAGAGTAGAACTGCCCCCATAGAGTTTTCAAGGAGCACCTGATGGATTTGAACTGCTGACCTTTGGGTTAGCAGTCGCAGCGCTTAACCACTACGCCACCAGGATTTCCAACTATTACATAGCCATTTAAAATTTTAAAGAGCAATTTTATGCCAGCAAAGTACTAAAGTAACACTTATGTTTTTTATGAATATGGTATAACTGAAAAACAGAATTTATATATGAATGCAAAAGTCTAATCAGCCATCTGTCAGCCTTTGACCACGAAAAAAAACTGGACCTAAGAGAGACTCTTAACACACACAGAAAAGGCTTTCTGCAGCCCTCTCAGGGAGGACCAGCGTGACTCCAGTCAACAAGATGTTCTAGAATCACACGTCGATAAAATGCTGGAATCTGCTGACACCCGGGCACCCGAAAACACTGACATGCCCTGCAAACGTTAATAAGGTCTTTGCAGATTTACCACAGAAACGTACACAAGTGACAAATTACAGCTAACACATAGCTCTAATCCTGTCAGGGTAAACCATATAGTATGATAACTACATGAATCTAAACGGAAGGTCATAGAGTATGCTGTATTCTTCCGTATGATCTGTGAGACAGTCATGGAACAACGTGGGTAATCATACAAATAGTGGGTAACAGACTGTTAAAAGTGAGAATTCCACATTCATTCCCGATTGGTCCAAATATTTCATTTCTAATATCTTGGATTTTAAAATACTGTTTGTTTTTAATTTGACACAATGTAAAAAGTTGGTTTATCTATGGACAAAACCAAGAAGGAAATGTATAAAAATGAAAATAGTAGTGATTTTTAATTTAAAAAAAATTACTTAATGCGATACTGTCATTTTGAATTTTAAACTCTTAAGGAAAAAAAAAGCTAAAAGAGCATTGTTGCCAGCTCCAAAAAAGGGAAATAATATTCCATATAATTTCTTTCGGTAGTCAAGAAAGAAATTAGTAGGTATACAGGTAGTCCCTGACTTACAACATATTTAAGTTACGACAAGCCACGCTTAGAACTGTCCCTTTTTTGGGTACATCTTATTATCAGCAATATGTACTACATACAACGCTGCAGCATGTAGTTTGCTGATACTATCATTCTCAGGTGTTCACACACAGATGTTCAAAGACTGGATTTATAGATACCAATAATAAAAAGCAATAGTAATGAAAACTTAAAGAGGTATTCAACTTATGTCAGAACTGACTTACAACAGAGTCGTCAGAAGGGAACGTCATCATAAGCCAGGGACTACCTGTATATTTTACTACTACGTTGCCAGGGTTCACTTACTACAACTCTAGGTATCTTACTATGCTCATATTTATATATTTCAAAGATAATACCCTTTCCAAGATATCATTAAATGCTGACAAGTCACTTTTCATTAAAAAACTGCCCACAAGCAACTCACCTGTCACGTCAGGCAGCTGGGATATCCCCCTGAGGGCCAGTGCCCAGGCGAGCCTCACGGTGGCCTGCAGACCGGGCAATTTCCACAGCTGTGAGTCTTGAAGGCGAGAGTGAATTGTTGCAATGTATTGTCTCTCAGTCAAGAGTGGAAGTTGATGAAGCATATCTGAAAACACAAAGACAGACCACTGTAGCAAAAACTTGAGAAATACATTCTCATTTTTCATATACTGGAATGAGTTTGAGCATTTTCGCCGAAGAATTTCAACTAAATAATATTAATGTTTGACATACCAATAAGTACACTGTATCTGTAAGGATTATACAAACTAAAAGTAAAAGAGAAAAGAGACCATAATTCTAAATTTTTATTTCATTATTTTTAGACATTTGTAAATGTGTACTATAAATAACTAGAAAAAAGTTTAAAGAGTCACTCATCGTTTTCTGCATATAAAATCTAAAATACAAAAAGCAATGCTATGCAAAGGTCCAAAAAACATAAAATTTCCAAACACCTCATGGGATTTGGTTCCCTGGTTTGAGGTTTAGAGTCATGGTTTCATGGGACATCCCAGTTAACTGGCCTAATAACATGTTTAGTGCTTCTGTTCTACCTCCTACTTTGTTGTGTAGTGCCTGGGGTCTTAAAAGCTTGTAAGCAACCATTACCAGGCACAACAATTGGTCTCCATTCACCTACAGCAACAGAGGAAGGAGAGTCAGGAATAGGGGAAGGAAATTCACATGAAAACACCAGACTTAATGGTCTGACTGAGACAAGAGGAACTCCTGAGCCATGGCCCCCGGATGCTCCGTTAACCCAGAACTAAAATCATT
The DNA here is from genome assembly GCF_024166365.1 of Elephas maximus indicus. Classification (NCBI taxonomy): domain Eukaryota; kingdom Metazoa; phylum Chordata; class Mammalia; order Proboscidea; family Elephantidae; genus Elephas; species Elephas maximus. The sequence goes on from NC_064826.1 coordinate 14,281,492, forward strand.
CTCAAAGTCCACTCTTCAGGCAAAGATTAGACTGGGCTAGAAAACATAAAATAGTACTCGTGAAGAATGTGCTTCTTAGTTCAAGCAGACACACGAGACCAGATGGGCAGCTCCTGTCTGAAGGCAGGATGAGAAGGCAGGAAGGGACAGGAACTGGTTGAACGGACACAAGAAACCCCGGGTTGGAAAGCAAGAGTGTGCTGTCACATTACAAGGATTGCAACTAGTGTCACCTAACAATATGTGTATAAATTTTTGTACGAAAAATTAACTTGAGCTGTAAACTTTCACCTAAAGAAAAATTAAAAAAAAAAAAAAAGGAATAGGAGAAGGATATGGAATGTGTGGCTAATTGCCTCCATGAACAACTGCCTCCTTTGCCGTGAGACCAGAACTGGATGGTGCCTGGCTACCATTACTAAACATTTTGATCAAAGATTCTATAGAAGAATCCCAATCCAAAGGGGGAAATGCAGAATAGAATTTCAAATTCTCATGGACTATAAACTTTCTGGACCCATGGAGGGCAGATGAACCTCTGAAACTCCTGCCCTGAGATAAATTTTAAATCTTAAACCAAGAATATCCCCTGAAGTCATCTTAAAACAGAACAATAGTTTCGCTTAACTAGTAAAAAAAGGTCTGCCTTGAGCATTATGCTGTTTTAAGTACTATCTATGTGGGATCAAATTGACAACAGCAACTGGAAAGATTAGATAGAACCTTAGGGGGCAGTGAGTTTATGCTAATGGGGGAGGAACAACTCAGAAAAGGAGGGTGAGAATGGATGTACAACTCAAAGATTACAATCAAATGTCACCAAATTGTACATGTAGAAACTGTTCAATTGGTGTGTATTTTGCTGTGTATATTTGAAACAACGAAATTTAGGAAAGAAAAATAATTTTACTAGATAAATAATATGCTGAATTTAAAATAGCAAAAAAAACTTATCAAAACAAAGAACACAAAGTATAAATGAGCATCCACTCTGGCTACAACATAAACAAACCGCCAAATAATGATTCAAGGATTTTCCATTTATAGCTCAATTGCACTAGAGTGCTTCAAACAAGCACAAGATTCTGAATAAACACTAAAATAATAGGAAAAACCACTGACCACCTAAGAATTCATTTACTTTACTTCATTATTTTCTGATACTTCCTTTTGATCTGTCTTGTGAACAACTAGGAAACCCTTATGACGTAGTGGTTAAGTGCTACGGCTGCTAACCAAAGGGTCGGCAGTTCGAATCCACGAGGCATTCCTTGGAAACCCTATGGGGTAGTTCTACTCTGTCCTATAGGGTCGCTATGAGTCGGAATCGACTCACCGGCACTGGGTTGTAAACAACTAGTTCTGTGGTCCCCAACTTTTAACCAAGAAAGACCCATTGTTTAATTCTCTGTTTTAAAACTTTCTGCCTACTATTGTACGTGCGTGAATAATTCACTTCTCCCGTTTATTAATCTAAGATATACAGAATGACCAGTAAGAACTTAAAATCAAAACGAGCTAATTCACATAAGCACCCTAACTTGACACAATTCCCACTGAAGGCAAAACACTTTACGTCTTCGCCTATGACACTTCACAGTTATTCCATCTGGCTCGTTAGGATTCCAGCTTACAAACTTCCATTAGCGCCTAAAAGACCTCTAGGGTTCAGGGCCCCGTGGTCTTGCCTACCTATACAAAACTCTGCGCTCACTTTTTTCAACACGGGAAATGTGACCGATGCTTCAGCTCTCTGCTTACTGTGATACACAACTTATTGTGTGACAACTTGCTTGGCGTCAAGGGTAGTTGTGGTTTAAACGAGCCTTTCCTAATGGCTAAGGACGGTCACCAAAGACGAGTTGAAAATGTCCACTCTCCCACACACCTAATGAGAGGTCTGGATGATTCAGTCCAAGTGGACAGGGGGTAACTATGGGAATAATGACAAACATGTGTGACATTAAACGGCAGTCAGCTATTTTTGTGGGGATCATTTCTGAGATCATCAGTGCTAGGCAGTAACTGCTCACAAGGTTGCCAAGTGAAATCTTGCCTACTTCACAGAAAATAGTAGTCAAAGATCATGTACTATTAAAATTATAGTTATTCTTCCTGAGGATGTTTTCATGAAAGGTTTGAAAATGTGGATAAATGACAAAGAAACAAGGAAGCTAAGAATGTGTAATTCCTGATATTTTTTAGCCTTTAACACTCTCTATTCCAAAAGCCAAAGGAGAGCAGAAACACCCAACATTCAAATATGGGTGAACTGCACACACAAGAATAAAATATACATTTTTTTAAGTAGATACATATCACCCTTCGTAAACGTTACCACCACAATTTTGAACCTAATTTTTAAAATGAATGTATTAGTAGGTATAAAGTCCAGTACCATCGCGTTCCTCGGTGCTTTGTTCTATAAAACTGATATCAAAGCAGTACAGAAGAGCCATGAGAAGAGCAAGGTTCACTGCATCCAATGAGCCATTGGCCTCAACTGTCGCTCTTTCCAAATGCCCAATAAGAAGCAGAGTGTCATCTTTGCCTAATGGTGACTGGCAAGCCCAGGCAAAAAGGCTTTCTGCCAGAGACTGCCTGCATTCCTTGATGAGATCGGAAACCTAGAAATAAAACAGTACGATTATTAGTACAGATAAACTACAATGGCATTGGTCTTATTCCAAAACATAAAACTATCTTTTAGAAAGGCTAACTAAAATAAACCTATCTGAATGCACACGTGATCCTAAAATCTCACCTATGGAATTCTGAGCAAAGCCTCTTGGTTAGTCCTCATTCCTAAATTCCAAGCTCCTTTATGGGGTGACTAATTTTTTAAAGATTTTATTCCAGAAGAACTAAAAGGGCAAGTAAGTGGCTATAAAGAAGTCATAACGTCAATTTTGTGTACAGTTGCCTATATACTTTAATGTGCATTATTACTTTTCTTATACCTCTATTAGAAGAATATTCTAATTGTCATGATTTTTCTGCCTCCAAGATTTGACACAGACAACCTATGAATTGATCTCATTGAATCCTTGCCTCTTTGCGGTGTTTTTCACTGCCCAAGCCTCTCTCTCGCTGTAGTTTCTCAAATTCGTTGTTCACATCAATCTGTGACACCAGGGTAAGAACTTTATAAGTCAATCCTTGCTCCATCAGCTCATCTGTAAAGCGTGTTGTCATGGAAACCAGCTCTGGACTGTAATGAAATCAAATCGACAAAGCCACAATGAACAATAATAACTGTAACGAAGATAACGGACACAGCAAGAGCTCTTTTACAGCGATGCTGCATCACTGAACGCAGCCAGGGTCAATTATAACCTAGCTCCTTCCATCGTTTCAAGATCACTGCGTTTCAATAAACGTCCGTGCGTGAACAACTGAATTGTTCTTTGTTTGTAAACAATATAAAGCAGTTTTAAATTGCATGCTGCTCTTGGCAGAATGAGAGTATTTACTAATCCCCTTATTTTATATATTCTACATACATAGTAACAGAAAGTTTTATTATTTCTAAAATTATAATTCTTCAAGTAATTTCTAAGTAACATGTGAAATCATAAGAGGCAAACAGGCCTGAGTTCGAGGGTCCACGTCTTTCCTCGTCTGGATTGTACTAAGGCTTTCAGGGAATTCGCGATGCACCGCTTTCCATCCCAGTATAAAAGAACAGCTACTAATCCTCTGGTGAGGCCAGGAAAATGAGGCTGTTGGTGCTCCCCTAGAAAAGGAAGTTTAAAAAAAATGTAGTAAATACACATATATGTATTTATGAGGAGACAAAAATTGTAACACCGAAGTTCAGTTCAAAGAATCTCAGGGCTTAAAGGCCTGGGTGGTACAAACCACTAACGTGCTTGGCTGCTAACCTGAAGGTTGGAGGTTTGAGCCTACCCAGAAGCACCTGAGAAGAAAGGCCGGTGATCTACTTCTAAAAAAATCAGTCGCTGAAAACCCTCTGGACCACAGTTCTACCCTGACACACAGGGGTTGCCATGAGTCAGAACTGACTTGACGGTAGCCAGGTTTTGGGTTAAGAGTCCTCTACTTGAAACATCCACTCACTGTTCCACTCCTCCTGCAACAGCCTCATGGGGCTATCAACCTGTACGGAACACCAGCAGTGACATGGAACTCACCAGCTTCAAACTCCCAATTTTACCCTCATCCGTAGCTTCCATATGCTGAGTCACAATCTTTTGGTCCCAACAATTGGCCACTGAATCTAATCTTATTCAATGCCCATTTTACTCTCTGACACATGAAATCTCTCATACATTTGGAAGTTACTGCCTCCAGAGTCTTCTCTGAAAATGAAATAGCCTTTTCTTGTTTCAAGTTCACTCGCCCTTTTAAATGCTCCCCTTTGAATGGGCTTCATCTTATCTGTATACATTCTCCACGTTTGTCAGTCACTCTGCTTCTTAACCTCTGGGAAAAGGACTATGCCTTGTTACTCTTTGACGTTTTTCTCCAAAAGCTGGTATACTTAGTGAAGTCACAAAATGTTTTGTAATTTTAATAAGTGAATTCATTCATGGTAAAGACCAGGAAGGAACAGTTAATTGGCAAGTGTCAGGTAGGTGGCTTTTAATTTTAGTATTATATAGTAGGTCTTGTCCAAGTTTGAGTTCACATAAATTTTTTTCTAAACAGGAAATAGCACTCTCTGTAATACCAAGCTTGGAAGGGGAAAAAAAAAATCAGTAACTATTATTTGAAAGAGTAATTTATTTAAATAAGAAAAAGCATTTGTTTTCTAACATTCCATCCTATAGCATTTTCGCTGTGTTCTATCAAAGTGTTCCGTCTGCACAAAAGAAAATAACAAAAATAATTCTCTTCCCAATCCTGTTCCCTGGCTTTCCAGGCCCCCTCCCAGGAGTGACCATGGTCACCAGTTCCTATACAGTCTTCCAGAATTCATCTATGCATTTACAAGCTTCTGTGTACACTGTTCTGAATACCACTTTTCCTACTTAACAATCTGGGTGACTTGGTGACTGTTCCATATCCTTATTCTTTCAACTGCTACAGTACAGGTAGTCCCCAATGTACAACGTAATCGAGTTATGACAAACCACATTCACAATCATCTTTTTAAAAATTTTTTTGGACATCTTACTGTTAGTGCTATGTACTCCATACAATGTTACAGCGCGTAATTCAACGTTATGACCTACTGTTCAAAACTCTGCTGTATAGCAGGCTATGAAACCTAAAAAAAAAAGTGGTATTCTACTTTGAACTGTGGCGTCTGGGGTCTTAAATGCTAACAAGGAGCCATCTAAGATGCATCAATTGGTCTCTACCCACCTGGATCAAAGGAGAATGAAGAACACCAAGGTCACACGATAACTATGAGCCCAAGAGACAGAAAGGACCACATGAACTAGAGACTTACATCATCCCGAGACCAGAAGAACTAGATGGTGCCCGGCCACAACCGATGACTGCCCTGACAGGGAGCACAACAGAGAACCCCTGAGGGAGCAGGAGATCAGTGGGATGCAGACCCCAAATTCTCATAAAAAGACCAGACTTAATCATCTGACTGAGGCTAGAAGAATCCTGGTGGTCATGGTCCCCAAACCTTCTGTTGGCCCAGGACAGGAACCATCCCTGAAGCCTACTCATCAGACATGGAAGGGACTGGACAATGGGTTGGAGAGAGATGCTGATGAAGAGTGAGCTACTTGTACCAGGTGGACACTTGAGAGTGTATTGGCATCTCCTGTCTGGAGGGGAGATGGGAAGGTAGAGAAGGTTAGAAACTGGCAAAATGGTCACGAAAGGAGAGACTGGAAGAAGGGAGTGGGCTGACTCACTAGGGGGAGAGTAAATGGGAGTACATAGTAAGGTCTATATAAGTTTATATGTGACAGACTGACTTGATTTGTAAACTTTCACTTAAAGCACAATAAAAATTATTAAAAAAAAAAAAAGTGGTATTCGCCTTACGTTAGAGCCGACTTAGGAACAGAACCCCATCATAACTCAGGGACTACCTGTACATGGCTGTACCGTTATTTAATTGGCGCTCTGAAGAATATTTAACATGTTTCAAATCTACTCTATCATAAAACCAAAAAACCAAACCCAGTGCCATCGAGTTGATTCCGACTCTTAGTGACCCTATAGGACAGAGTAGAACTGCCCCATAGAGTTTCTGAGGAGCGCCTGGCGGATTCAAACTGCCGACCCTTTGGTTAGTAGCCGTAACACTTAACCACTACGCCACCAGGGTTTCCACTCTATCACAGTGAATATATTTACATCATTCCATATGTGATTATGTTCAGAGACTTCTGTTTCAGCTCCAACATGAGCTACTGTGTCCCTAACAACACTGTTTTAAAAAACTCTTTTAATGAAGTGATTCCAAGGTAAAATCATTTATTAGTCAAAAACTGAAAACAACAAATATCTATCTTTCAATAATTTGCAGCAATTTCAAAACGCTGATTCAGAATAAAAAAATCAATGCTGCGTCAATGCAAAATAAAAATTCTGATCCTAAGTAATCATAACCACAAATATATCTACATGAAAAAAGTAATTTTCAGCTAACTAATCGGCCTGAGAATCAGAATTCAACTACACTCCCAGCTTCATGCCAGAAACATGGTGATGTTGGACAGCGCTGGGCAGCTCTCTGCCCCTTATGGCAGCTAACCCTGTCTACCCTGCCATATTTCTGACAATGCCTTAGCTCCCACACTACACTTGAAACTCCTTAACGATGCATTTTTGTATTTATCAGTCCTTGCCTCTCTTCCCTCTTGGGACTCTCTACCTAGGTAATCTTATCCAGCCCATGACATAAGACACCACCTACATCAGTAGTTCTCAACTGAATGTGATTTTGCTATCCAGGGGACATCTGACAACATCTGGAGACATGTTGGATTGTCATGACTAGGAGGGGTGCTGTTGACACTTAATAGGAGAGACCAGGGATGCCGCTAAACATCCTACAATGTACAGGACAGCCTCCCAAAACAAAGAATTAACTGGCCCAGAATGTACAAAGATGATGCCCACATTTCTATCTCCAGCCGTAACCTCTACGCCAAGCTCCAGACTCATATACCCAACTGCCTACCATTCTAATGTGCCACGGCATCTAACCCTTAATACACCAAAGCTGGGTTTTTACATTTCTCCTAAACCTTGATTACTTTACCATCTTCCTCACCTTCACAAACGGCTTCACCATTTACCTCGTTCCTTGGGCCAAGAGATCTAGGTGTCATCCTTGATTCTGCTCATTCTCTCACTCGCCACATCCTTGGCAACAACGTTATCTCTAAAACATACGCCAACCCTGACCATGTCTCTCACCCACACTGCTATCACCCTATCCAAGCCACCAGCTCTCACCTGCCCTTCTGTTAACAGCCTCCTAACTGATCAGTGCATCCTGCTCCCCTTGTCAATCCTTTCTCTATACAGCAACGAGAGAAGTCATCTCAAAGTTATACCAGATTATGTAACTTTTCTGCTTAAACTTTTCACTGCAATTAGAATAAAATCCAAGGGACTTTCATGGCCTGCAAGATCCAACATGATCGGATTTTTGCCATTTCCTCATCTTCCCCCATCCTCTCCCTCATTCGTTACGCCATGGTCACAGTGGTCATTTTACGCTTTAACATGTCTTTGTTCCCCCTCAAGCACTTGCTGCCTGCTCTGCCTGGAACACTCTGCCCCAACAACTCTGTGTGGCTGGCGCCTTCTCATCATTCAGGTCTCAGTCAAATGACCCCATCTCAAGGAGGTCCTCTCTAAGTCCCCTTTTAGGCTTGCCCCAACACAGCCCCCAGCTCTCTCCCTCTCTCCTGCTGTCTTGTTTTATTTTCTTCCCAGTGCTTAGTATTATTGAAATTACCTTGTTTTTCGCTTAATCATTATCTGAACAGCTGCCCCCCCAAAAGAAACACCAAACAAGCAGTGACCTTGCCTTGCTATTTACAGGACAATAAATGCTTTGTGCCACAAAACTGAGATGCCACCAATTATTCTTTGCTAGTACATCACCACATAAAAGCCTACCTGAAGACAGTTCAATAACCTTTAAAAACTCTGATGATTAAAAGGAAGCCTTCCCTTCAACTAAAGATAACCAAAAGAAAATACACTGAATGTGTGGTTTCTTTATATAACACACTCTTAGAAACTGTTTGAAGCCTGAAAAATATAATATTTGAAACTATGAGTGGATCATTTTATAACTCCATACTACCTTACCAAAGTTCGGGGCCCTGGTGGCTCAGTGGTTAAGCATTTGGCTGCTACCCAAAAGGCAGGCAGTTCAAATCCGCCAGCTGCGGAAACCCCAAGGGCAGTTCTATTCTATCCTGTAGGGTCACTATGAGTCTAAATCGACTCGACAGCAAGGGGTTTTTTACCAAAGTTCCATTAAATATTAACCTACCAGCAAGGAGAAGTTCGACAGCTGCCAGCTCCCCAATATCAAAAAGGTCACTAAGGATAAAGGCTTCTTTAATGAGCTGTTCAGGAAGAAGTCGGGTTCCCTGTTGGCCTTGGATGGCGACTCCCTCTGTACTGGCTTTCTGAACCTTCTCATGCTGTTGAACATTTTTTGGCTGCAATGGTAAAAATAAATAAATAAGATCATGTAATGAAAATAGTAGATCGGAGACATGGTCCTTAAGTGTTACCTGAAGAAGTTTATTCATGAAAGCACAGCTTGCTAACAATGCACACAGAAGTGTTTCTCAGCAGATAATCTAGAATCAGACCTTTATGAGCTACCATTTTGCATAATCTGCAGCTTTTTATACTATCAACCCCTTCTTAAGAACTATGTCTGCTAAACACTGAACTACAAAATTTTGGGAAAACACACAGAATAGTATACTATTTTTCAAGTTTCAAAGGAACTTTTCCAATTATACATTTATTGAATAAAAATAAACATGGTCTTCAAATGGGAATTAACAAATGGATATATGAATTGCTGAATTCATTAGTAAAGCTACAGATAGTTTACTAATACATCATTTAAAATATGGTCTTATTCCCAAAAGGCTTATTTGGTCTCAATATTTAACAAATGACATACAAAATCTTAAACTTCTACACCTTATAAGAAGACCACCTAGGTCATTTAATCTAACTCCCTTATTGCAGATGAGAAAACTGACACCCAGGTAAGTCAGGTGACTTGCCTGTGGTCATATAACTCCCCAGTGGTAAAGCCAAGATTAGAACTCAGAACTACTATACCATTGGAGAAAAAGCAAAAGGCCATTTCTGTTAACATCAACCCAAGAAAGAGCTCTTAGATGGTCCTGTTAGTACAAAAGAAAAAACTGTCAAACAGCAAGGGAAGGAATATTCCGGTAAGAATCCACTCCACTGAATTACTCTACACCTGGTTGCAAAAGATTTCACGATGCAGTGATTGATGGTACCCAAGAGTTAATTAGCTCAGCTTACGTAACTTACATAACACTGCAAAGAGTTAAAATGTTGAAGTGTACCTGGAGATAAATAAAGCAATCAATCTTACCAAGCTTAGATGTATTATTAACTATAGGTCAGAAATTCCAAGAAGGAAAATATTTCTGGAATATACTGAATTTCCTAAATCATATTCAAGTACTATTAAGCTTATCTCCTAGCTACAGATAAATACAGTATTAACTCTTGTGGATAATAAAAAATAATAATTGCTCCCAGGAAAAATTACATTTTTAAAGAAAACTTGAATCACTAGAGTAGGACAAATAACATATTTTGTTTACATGCATTTAGAGTTTACTTGCACCTCTTCAATCTTTTTTAAAAAAAGCAAATCCAAGAAGCAAAAAAAAAAAAGAAAGAAAATTTCCTACTGGATTTTTGAACAACGAGATGAAGTCAGGTTTGTGCTTCTTCAAAATCATGTCAAGCAGGTGAACAGCTTCAGGTTGTCTTTTCCAAAGAGCATTTCCCACTGTTTGCCAAATGTCTTTGTAAGGACCCCACAGACTAGCAGCTTGAAGAAAAAAATAAATAAAATACCATCAAATAAAATGCACATTTGGAAAATAATGCCATGTTAAATTCTATACATCTTAGCCACACTCGAAGCTACTTTTAAATAGAAGGAGTTACATACACAAACCAAAGGGCCTTGGTGGTGCAAATGGTTAAGCTCTTGGCTGCTAACAGAAAGGCTGGGGTTCGAACCCACGCAGCGGCTCCACGGGAGAAAGGCCTAGCAATCTGCTCCTGGCTGTAAAGATTACAGCCAAGAAAACCCTTCGGGCAGTTGTACTCTGTCACGTGGGGCTGCTATGAGTCAAAAATTGACTCAAAAGCAGCCAGCAAGAATATATAAATCAGACATTAATATAAAACCATAGTTTATTAGTATTCTCAGGCAGCAATATAAACATCATTTTACCTAGCTTACTATAAAAATATATATATATTTTATACTATAAGGTAAAATATATCCTAATATAATATAATACAATACAATATAAGGTAAAATATATCCTTACTTCAAACTAGAATATCAGATGAACCTCGCTTTGCCACTTAAAAAACTACATCCTTAGAGAGTGAGTGACCTGAAGATAGGGAATAACCTCTTTAAACTTCAGTTTCCTTATGTAAAACAGGGGCATCAACTGCTACCTAGGGCTGTGAGAGTTAGGCAAGATAGACTAGGTGAAGTGCAAATACAGTGCCTGGAACACCACAGGGGCTCAATAAATTTAAGTACCTTTGTTTCTCTCCCTATCATCCAAATAAAAAGCAGAAGTAGGAAAATTTCAAACTTGCTTTACCACAGGTATTTCAGAAATTGAATAAAGGGCGGCCACGTTAATTTCTTCCCTTAAAAATAATACTTAACATGCAATAGAACCTCTTAAAAACTAATAAATTTCTTTATACTATGCTGCTTAATGCAATAAGCTCAGTGAGTTCTAGAGAAACTTTCCTTTTTTTTCCCTCCTTTTACGGGGATGTATCCAATAACAGGTCAACATTCTACACACAAAAAAACCACCTCTACTGAACAGGCTCCTCAGCCCCTTATCAATGTCACCACATCACAGAGCCTAGCTGCAACAAAGATTTCTCTTCAGTTCGTCTCTCGTTGGACTAACCTTAGTATTTGCTAATTTTTAGTACATATTACTGATTACAAGTGAGACTATAAATTTTTCCAAATCACTAAACAAGGGTTCAGCAAGCAGGCAAGTGCCACTCCATGCAGGGTTTCCTTAGCCTCATTAAGATCTTGGCCTTTACCCTAAAGGTCAAGCGAGACGAAGATGAAAAATGTCTGCTGGACACAGTGAAATGGAAGAGCATGTTAACCTTATGGAAAGCTATTTCTGAGGATGCGAGAGCTAGAATGGGTTGAGGAATAGGAGGAAAAGAAATAGTGAGTAGTGACAAATCTTTTGAGACCCTGACAGCGAAGAGGAGTAACAGCACAGGAGCTGGAGAGAGGCATGAGATAAGATAGAGAGGCCGGTGAAGAAGAAAGTGGCGAGAGAGGTAAATATACAAGAGAGAGAAGGATAACAGACAGGGAGCAGGGCATAAAGAGTGGAATTTACATCAGCCTGAGACCAGAAGAACTAGATGGTGCCCGGCCACAACCAATGACTGCCCTGACAGGGAACACAACAGAGAACCCCTGAGGGAGCAGGAGAACAGTGGGATGCAGACCCCAAATTCTTGTAAAAAGACTAGACTTAATGGTCAGACTGGCCCTAGAAGGACCCTGGAGGCCATAGTCCCCAGACCTTCTGTTAGCCCAAGACAAGAACCATTCTCAAAGCCAACTCTTCAGACGGTGATTGGACTGGAATATGGGATGGAAAATGATACTGGTGAAGAACAAGCTCCTTGGATCAAGTAGACACATGAGACTATGTTGGCATCTCCTGTCTGGAGGGGAAATGAGAGGGCAGAGGAGGCCAGAAGCTGCCCGAATGGTCACAGGAGAGAGTGAAGGGAAGGGCTGTGCTATCTCATTAGGGAGAGAGCAATTCGGAGTGTATAGCAAGGTGTATGTAAATTTTTGCATGAGAGACTGACCTGATTTGTAACCTTTCACTTAAAAGACAATAAAAACTAATTAAAATAACAAAAAAGGGGGATATTGCCTTAAATAGGAGGAGGGGAGGAAACTGCTTGGAAAGGGTACAGAGATATCTAGGTTTGTATGTGTGACAAAGGGTGAAAAAAGAGAGGTTGTGCCTGTTGGCTTCTCATGTTCTCTGTGACTAGGTGGCTGAGGCTGAGGTATCAGCTGGAGGTTAAAGATTTGAGGAGTGTGAAAAAGGTCTGAAACTGTCACTGCTGTGAATGGGGCAGAGGTGACCAGATTACTGGAAGCACTGTCAAGTACTGTTAATGGTTGCTTACTAACAACAACTAGTAAGTCATGCAGGTGAAGTTCAAACACAGGTCTTAGGACTCTACAATCTATTTTTTCCCCTTCTACAATTGTAAAAAAAAAAAAAAAATTCTCCTGATTCTTAGATTTTAAAAAAATGTTTCTTTTCTACATAGCCAATTAAAAGCTCTGCCACAGGCTTTATTATACAAAGTACAATAAACACTTTGCAACTGTTGACAACTGCTTTTCCTTTCTGCTTCAGTGTTTAATGATAGTAACTCAGGATGAATAAGTACTAAGGAAATATATATAACCACACACACACAGTATACAAGCCTTGCTTTTAAGTTTATACCTGGTAGGAAACGTGACAGCAACATTAAGGACGTAACCTCATTATTAAAATTTAAATATATGAAAATTTGATGTAATAAAATGAATTGGGTTGTGATTAAATAGTAGCGTGCAATAGTTTGGAAACCATGGCGACGTAGTGGTTAAGTGCTGCAGCTGCTAACCAAAAGGTCGGCAGTTCGAATCCACCAGGCTCTCCTTGGATACCCTAGGGGACGGTTCTACTTTGTCCTATAGGGTTGCTATCAGTTGGAATTGACTGGATGGCAATGGTTTGTTTGGTTTTTTTTGAGGGCGGGGTGCAGTAATTTAAGCCCCTAAGCTGTATAAATCCTGGGGAAGTCACTAAACCTCTCGAAGCCTCTGTTTTCAAGTCTGTAAAGCGAGGTATTTAAAAGCCACCACTCCATAGGCGCCTCAGAGGAATTAAACGAGATAATACAAGTACAGCAGTCAGTCCAGTGCCTGGGACACAGGTGCTCAATAAATATAAACCATCGTTATTATAAAATAATTTATCATAGTGTTTTTAAGTGGTTTGGTTTATAAAACTCAAATTTAGACAATTTTTCAGGAGTACCCGTTCTGTGAAAAGTAGAACCTGCACTCCTCCCCCCCAAAAAGGCACTGCATAATTAGAGGCAAAAGGCTCCCACGAAGGAGTGCTCTTGAGTGAGATTCTCTACAAAGATTTATCGCACAGGTATTCTCTTAATTGTGACCAAGAAGCTAAGTGCGTCTCAACCGGGGCATTACTGACATTCCCAGCGGGAAATCCTACGTTTTCAGGACAGCCCCGCCCATACAGGACTTCTGACATCCTTGCCCCGCCCACTAAGCGCCAGTATCGCACCCCAGGAATTGTGACAATCAAAAATGCACCCAATATGAAACGTCCTTGGGGGAGGTACCGCCCTGGGTGGAAAAACACCAAAAGAAGCCCCACCCCAAATCTTCCGGCACTCCTTTCCAATCCCACTGCCACCGAGTACACTCCGACTCAGACTGCCACACTTTCCTCCTGCGGAGTGGCTGGTGGTTTCGAACTGCCGTCCTTTCAGTTAGCAGTCGGTCGCTTTAACCACTGCGTCACTAGTGCTCTTTAGAGTTCCTTTGCCACCTTCTAAATTCTGTTCCACCCCGAAGATCTACTGCCCCAAAGGTACAGGAGCATCCAGAGCCGGGCCACGCCCGCAGAGCTGGGAGTCATCAGCCAAGCCCGCGGCAACCCAAGCCCGGCCACTTTCCGGATCGCAGACTGCATAATCAAGGGTCCTCACTGCCTATAGGACTCCCCTGTCAGCGGCTCCGGTGCCTCCCTACGGATTTGGGGTTCGAGTTTTTCAGCTTCCGCTCGTGGCTGAAAAATCTCTCAGGTCCTTTGGGCTCACTGCCGGAGATTTGACGCCTATCTTGGCGAAACCCGGGCCGAGGATACCTAATAGGGTAGGGGGAGCAGGAACCAGACTCGGCCCCGGGCTGGGAGAGACTGCACATCCGGTTGCAGGGGACTAAGCCTCACTGCCTCGGCCCTGGGACGCCGACCCAAGGGCCAGAGCCGCCGCGCCAACGCGTGCCATTCAAACCTGAGAGGAGCGGGACCCTAGGCCCAAAGCTAGAAAAAGGCGGATACCGAGCACGCGTGGGGGCCTGGCCTCGGAGGAACCTCACAGCCCGAGCTCCTCCCTGAAGAACCGATCTCCGCCCTGCCCTGCCCGGCCTTTCCCTCCTGCCCTGGCCGCACTCACCCGAATTTACCGCCAACGGGGTCGCCATCTTGGAGGCGTACTAACGGAGCCCTCGGGCCGCACGGAGGACCCCGACGGGGTGAGGCTGCCCGCAGCGGCGCCTGAACAGAAAAGCTCCACGCTGTCCCCTCCGAACGGCGCGCTCGGTCGGCCTGGGCGGGCGAAAGACTCGAGAATCTGCTTTGGGTCACAAACGTCAATCTCCACCGGGATTAATCCCATTCAGGTAAGGCGAGGGCAACCAGTTCGGAGACGCGAGGCCCTCTGTCTTACTTTGAGCCTCTAGGCATCCTGGGACATGTAGTTTCTTCCTGGTGATAAGTGAAATTTGTTTATACCCGTTCCTTTCCAGGCGATTCCGACTCACAGCGACCCTATAGGACAGAGTAGAACTGCCCCATAAGGTTTCCTAGGAGTGGCTGGTGGATTCAGGTGGATTGGAACTGCGGACCTTTAGGTTCGCAGGCAAGCTCTTAACCACTGCACCACCAGGGCTCCGTAACGCTGGACAAAGACATCCTGAGACTAGTTATTAAAATGTCGCCTGTTTATGATATTATAAAAGCCGTGCATTCAAAATAATTCTCTTAATTTAAAACTAACTCTTCCTTGCATGTTGCGTCAACATTACAGAGAGTGAAAGAAATCAAAGGGAAACAAATCATAACTTTTTATTATGAAAGTTTTGAACATATACAAAATAAAAATAACGAGCCTCCAACGTCAAAAACTTGGCCAATTCTCCCCTCTCCGCAGCAAATTCCTGACATATTTCAGAAACACCAAGTATTTTTTACCTAAGCATCAGAATAGCTGGGCCCTGTTTATTCACTTGCATCAAACTAAAATATAAAAATCATTACAACTTATGCCAGGCATATATTAAAAATCGTATATGCATTATATCATTTAATTCCTGCCACAACCCTATAAGAGGGATGATAAAATTATAGCTGCTTATCTCAAAGATGCTCCATGTGTCTTACAGTCTCACTTTATCAACTCCAATATTTCACTGAGGTTGAGAGGAAATAGGGTTTGCATTCCCAGTTCACTGTCAGAATTAGAATTAAATAATGCAGATAAAACCATAGAGTATACTGTTGAGAATATTGAGTATATTCATTCTTTTGAACAAATAATATTGAGTGAGACTGGTCCAATGTACACTAGGTGAAACACAAAAGTTACTGGTGGTTTTTTTGAAAGCCATTTCAGTATAGAGGCAAATGCCAGGCTACAATGAAAGTGATTCTCAGGAATGAAGGGGAAGAGAGAGGAAGAGAGAATGAAGGGATTTTTCATGAAGTTCTCCATGAAGGTGAGAAGAAAATTGATCGGGAACTTGGAAGGAAGCAGAGTCCAAACAAGATTTTCTTTCTCAGCACAACTCTTACAAGCCTTCCTCCCACACACACTCTTTAAGCCCACATACTTCCCTCTTGGTCGATGGCTTTGCTTTCCGTGAAGGAATGATTTAACTTCCTGCAGCTCACGCTCACCCATCACCACACTGACTCAAGTTCTCTCATGGGATGCCTCAACCCATAGCAATCAGGATATTGCCCCCATCACCACCCCTCTAAAACTGCTCCCAGTAAAGTCACCTGTGACCAACTGTCAAATCCCACGTGCACTTTTCTGAATGTCTTAGAAACGTTTTTTCTGGTCTTGGCTTGTGGAGCATCACACGTCCAGGTTTTCCTCTTTCTAGTTTTCCTTTTACGTTTCCTGCATGGGCTGCTCTTCCTTTTTTCACCCATTAAATGTAGCTCTCCCCTCATGGTCCCTCCCTTGGTCTCTGTTCTACATGCTTTCTCTGGGAGATCCTATGGCTTCTTAGTACTACCTGTTGGCTGATAAATCCGTACTTGTATCTCTAGTCTGGGCCTCTCTCCTGGCGCCTCCATAATCTACTTACTGGGAGAGAAAGAGAGGGGCCATGTAGAATAGTGTTAAGAAACCAGACCCTAGAGCCAGGCTTCTGGGGTTCAAATCCTGTTTCAATCACTTGGCTGTGAAACAATCCTCAGTGCCTCAGTTTCCTCACCTTTCAAAGAGGATGACGATGACAATAGTACTTACGCCCTTGGGTTGTTGAGAGGCTTATTTGTAAAGTGCTTAGAATGTGCCTGACACATAGGCTATATGAGCATTTGTTAAATAAGGATAAGCTATGTCTAATCTGCCCTGTGGGGTCGCTATGAGTGGGAATTGACTTGACTATGAGTGGGAATTGACTTGACAGCAATATATATATATATATATATATATATATATATATGGTAAAATAAGTGCGAAATGGAGGTGTAGTCAATTACTTAGGGCTAGTTTAACCAGGCTGTTAGAGTGCACTGAGGCCTTGGGAGTGCTCTACAATTAAACAATTTGTGATTAATCTGCAACGAGGGGCTGCACTGTGCCACAGTCCAATTGATCCATTCCAAGAGACAGAAGGCTATAATCTTGCACTCCCAATGGTTTTAGATTATTCATAACTTCTCTCATTGCCCTAATTGAGATTTAACTGCATACACGAAGCTCTTTCAGATCTTAAAATAGACAGATAGCTGCTGTCGAGTTGACTCCGACTCAAGGCAACCTCATATACAACAGAATGAAATGTTGCCTGGTCCTGCATCATCCTTACCATTGCCAGCACGTCTGAGTCCTTCGCTGCAGCCAGGGGTGGATTACCCAATAACCAAGGTAAGCACGTGCTTAGAGTGTCAACAAAACAGGGGCACCAGTTGTCCAAAGCAAAGACCCATAGATGCCAAGAAGACAAGACACAAGGAAAAGCAAGCACCACAGAGGAAGAGAACTGGCAAGGCACTAAACGAAACTGATACTCATTCCAGTGCGTGAGAATGTGCCAACCAGAAATAAAGTTCACACAAGGTCACGACAGTGCCTATACATAGGGTTGTTTAAGCTATGAGGCCCCTACCACTTCAACATCTTTGTTGACATCTGTCTCCTACGGTCCCTTCCTGTGTAATCGAAATTCCTTGTCTCAGTGAGTCTCTTGTGAGTATACTGTTTCTTCCGAATAAATAAGAGGTGGGGTGGGCCGTCAAGTCTAACTCTTGCTACATTCATCCAATATGCAGCTTGATCCAACAAGAGTGGTTACTGGGCAAGGATGGATTATATTAATAGATAACAAGTCTCAGATCCAGTCACACCCGTCCATATCTGCTGATCCAGCAACTCCAGCCAGGAGACAATGATTTTGGCCATGATGCAAACACAAGGATACGGTCTTGTGCACGTCCTGGTAAACAGCCAATGGGAACTCCAGTCCCAGATGACTCGCAAAAGTGAGGGAACTCAAATAAGTCAACTACTGCAATGAATCCAATCAAGTTACTTTTTAACTGTCTAGCATTTACATACTGAATTATGTCCTAAGTAATGTAAACAATAACATTTATAACTTTAAAATATGTTTGGCATAAAGGCAGACACAGTTTAGCATACATTTAATATAATACTAATGGGCAATAATTTAATGTAATACTAACATAGCAAACATCCAAAAATACTAGAAATAATAATATTTATCTAACAGGGAAAGTTTTAATTTATGTGTCAAGTGAGTTTTGTTTTTTATTGTCTGTTGTGTGAACACAGTGCTTGATATTGCTGTATATGTGCTAATGAACACAGTATCAGGCAAGTTAAGATTATGCAAAATTCAATATTTATCATGCATAATATGTTTCTGTTTTGCAACAATGAGTCTGTTTATAAATTCATCCTCCAAGAAAGCAACAAAGGACATTTATCAGAACATTATATTTTATCAGAATATTTATGTATCTCTGTGTAAGGAAATTGAACAATTCCTCAAGGAAATAAATTAAATGAAACGTTAGATAATAAAAATTATATAAGTGTATTTTATTTTCCATTTCCTTTCAGAAGTCGATTGACATTGTTATGACTCACAAAACAAACTTGCTTTTCGAGAAGTGCTGTTATCGTTACATCAGTTATGTGTGTATGTATCTCCAAATATGGGAGTTGAACGATTCCACAAAGAAATAAAATGCATATTTTATAAATGTTGTATACGATAACAATTATATTTTCCTTTTCATTTCGGACCTATCAGGTATGACCTCACATTCAGTTGTTGCTCACCAAACACAAAAGAACGCATCATTGCGACTATAATCATGTAACTTGTGACATACTAGTCCTGTCCTGCGCAAATTGAACCAAAATGTATCTGCACATTCAGCAAACCCTTGTATTTGTATCATGCTCTTTGAAATTGCTCTCACACCCCTTGAGTATCAGCAGTAGTCCAATGATCTGTGAAGATGCAGTATCGAAGGATGAAAAGTGAGTGCACAAGTGTTTAAGTATTATTTCAGGATGAAAAACACTCATGGAGATCTGTGTAGGGCCCATCAACAAGCATCATACAATAAATTAATGAAATTATTTCTGACTGCCTTGTAAGTTCTATTTTTTTAATTGTCTCAGACCTGCAGAACAAAATTGCATGTTCCAAATCAAATTTTTTTTAACTTACTAATTTTCAAATATAGATTTTTGTGTTAACATCCAAATTCTAATGTAAATTTTGTCTTATAAGTTTCCCTTGTTTTATAAATTTTATGTTCAATTTTTCGAATTTATTGCCACAGTTGAACCAAATTTAAAAAGTGACATAATTTTATATCCAAGTAAAATGAAACGGCAACAACTAAGTGAAGCACAAAAAACGACAGCTCACAGAAGATAAAAAGGATTTGTGAATCTCCAAAGGCAATTTGAAAATTAACTTCCTCTTTATAACACAATGAATCAGAAGAACTTCTTCCATTGAACGCTAGAGTTTAACAGGTACAAATTGTTGTACTAGTACCACTAGTGCTGAAAATACTAATAGAAATATGATTATAACAGAATTTGTTCTACATTCTGCATCTATTCCTTTCTGCAGTAAAAACAGTTAACAATGGTGTAGAAAGTGAAACTATTTTAGAATCTGAAATTGTTAACATTTGCAAACCCCATAAATAACAGAAAAGCAGATCTGCTTTGTGGAATAAGTTTCCTTCTAATGATGTAAATTATTGGATCAAAAGAGGGCCAAGTGATTGTCAGCATCACAGTGGACCATTCAAAAATTCATTTTGAAAATTTCTGGATGGTAAACAAACAAGGTTCTGTAGCCAGAATGTATTTCTAGGGTGCAAAGCGAATGGTGAAAATCATAAGAGGGAGTGGCTACTGTCTTCTCCATGGGTCTGCATATTGTTTTGTTTGCATGCTATTCAGTCCTAAATCATTTAATTCTCGATTTGCTATGGATGGATTTAGTGATTGGTGCAACTCAAATATAATTGATAAACATGAAAACAGTTCAACTCACAGGGATTGTATGTTATCATATATAAATCAAAGACATGATTTTTGCTTAGAATAAAGTGTTTGGGTCCCCAAAAATGGAAAATTTGGGAGTTTACTTGAACTTGTTGCTCAGTTTGATCCATTTCTAGCGGGTCACATCTCAAAATATGGTAACACAGGAAAGGGCAACCCATCATATGTCTAAAACAACATGTGAAGGGTTAATAAACTTAATAAATGATAAAGTTCAATCAACTATTTTCAGTGAAATAGGTCGATATTTCAGTTTGTCTGTAGATTCCACTCCTGATCAGCTAAGGATTAAGATACATATCTCCAACAGATGGAAAAACTGTTGAGTGATTTATCACATTTACTAGCTTAAAAAGTCATACCAGTGAAGAAATTACAAATCAAGTATTTCACTATTAATGTGAAGTTTGCAAAATTGATTTTTCTAAGTGCAGAGGGCAGTCCTATGACAATGCTGCCGATATGTCAGGGTGTTATAAAGGCATGCAACAGAAAATTTTAGAACATAACGAATATGCCGTTTTCAAACCATGTGTAGGACGTAACACTGTAGATTGTTGTCCGGAGGCAATTGATTTTTTTTTCTACCGTTCAGTTACTCTACACATTTTTTGCCACCTCTACTCATCAATTGGCAGTTCTTAAAACATATTTAGGTAATAATCAAGTATTAAAATGCCTTTCTAATACACGTTAGGAGGCTCACGCTGTAGCAACAAGTGCAATCCTGGAATCATATACTCGGATTCTAGATGCCTTAGGAAATATTGCTGAAGACCAGACACAAAAAGGAGATACCAAAAGAGAAGCTGAAAACATTGCCAACAAAATGCAAACACTAGAGTATGTATTTATGTTGGTTATGTAGAATAATACATTATAGCATTGGCTGCAGCTATTGTTCCAATCCACCTCATTGTGGTTCAGTCTCCCCTACTTCACCAAACACAGTGTCCTTCTCCACCAATTGATCCCTTCTGATGACATGTCCAAAGTAAGCAAGTTAGACCATGTTCTGGTGTGATCCATAAGGTTTTCATCAGCTAATCTTCAGAAGTAGATTGCCAGGCCTTTCTTCCTAGTCCATCTTAGTCTGGAAGCTCTGCTGAAACCTGTCCACCATGGATGACCCTATTGGTATTTGAAATACTGGTGGCATGACTTAAGCATCACAGCAACACACATGCCGCCGCAATATGACAAACTGACAGTATGAAAATTAGGAGAAATACCTTAAAGTGGCATTTGAGCAGAGGCTGGACAGATGATAGTATACGGGATGGGGAATGAAGGAACAGATCAGTGAAAAGTGACAAGGTCCCAGGTTTGTTTGCTATTTACGGAGCTACAACAACCCCTCCGGACGAGACTTTGAAACGTAGGTGAGTTGCAAGTTCTGCAATTTTTAGACGTCCTGGCACGCCAGGCTCACTGTCAGGGTGGACCCTACCCCAGGCAGCATCTGGCTATGCAGCTGCAGCTGCCCACTGGGCATGGAATCCTAGCAGTCCCTGGGAGTAGGAAAGAAATGTGCCAAATGGAGCACATCTCCTCGTAGAGAACCCCACCACCACAAGGAAATGTGTCCTGCTGAAGGGCTTCCAGTCATAGCCTCACTGCTCTCACAGCCCCCTCACATCTGCTGCCTCTGGACTCACTCATTTCTAGTTCACCTTCCACACTGTACCCCATGGGATCAGCCTCACCCTAAAACCCACCAAGTTCCTGTCGTGCCCAGAGGGGAAGGCCACATTTCCAGGGACAGCACACAATCTGGCTCCTCCATGACCGTTGCCGTCCAGTCAATTCAAGCAACCCTTTAGGACAGAGTAGAACTGCCCCATAGCATTTCCAAGGCTGTAATCTATACACAGCCAACTGCCACGTCTTTCTCCCATGGAGCGGCTAGTAGCTTTCAGCCACTGACCCTTCAATTAGCTGCCCAGTGCTTAACTACTGGGCCACCAGGGCTCCTTCTGGCTCCTCCAGGCCTCCTAAATTTAACCTCACGGCCACTCCCCTCTGCTCTTCTGTAGTTACCACTGCAGTTATTAGATTCACATTCTCAGCTCTTCCAATCTCCCCTCCAACACCTTGAGACCCTCAGACCCCCTACCATGCAGCCCCCTTCTTCATGGTGGGCAGATTCCCTCTGGCTACTGTGTCACAGGAGGTGGTGCAGTTAACCGCTCAGCCACTAACTGAAAGGCTGAAGATTGGAGTACCCAGAGGCACCTCGGAAGAAAGGCTTGGCAATCTACTTCCAAAAATCAGCCTCTGAAAACCCTATGGAACATAGTTCTACTGTGACACACATGGGGTCACCGTGAGTCTTAATTGACTGACAGCAACTGTTTTGTTTACTGTGTCAGGTTTGGCTTCCTTCTGGACCTGTCTTGGTGCTATCTTCTCTTTCTAGGATGCCTTTAGCCCCTTCTTCACCTGGTTCCTCCTACTCAGCCTTCAAGCCTCAGCTCAGACATCACCCCGTCCCCAACTCCTAGCCCAGGCTGGTTTAAATGCCCCTCCATGGCCTGCCATACTGTATTGTAATTCTGCACAACTTAGTCTGTCTGTCCCTCTGGGTGGAAGCCCCACATAGAATAGCAAAGGGCGCAATTAAAAACAACGACAAAAACAGTTGAAATAAACCAATTAAAAATATTTTCCAATAAAAACTTGTTAAGTGAGTAAGGGTAAGGAAAGACCAAGCTCCTGCGTCTCCTGCCCAGCCTGAGGCTTCTCTGTGGGCTCCTTGAAGACCTGGCTTCCTAGGCCCCACCTCTCTTGCAAGTGCCTGCAGACTCCAGGGTAAGAGGGCTGGGCCCCCTTTTCTCCGATGCTTGGACTACTGATACGGACCCGGACCCGAAGGAGGTAAGGCACTCCGCATTGCCTTCTCTGAAAAGCACAAGGGCTCTGGATAAGGGATCAGCTGGCTGAACCGCGTTGGGAGTTCTTCCAAAGATGCACACGTGGCAACTTCAGTTTAAGCTCACAGCAAGGAGCTATTGAGGTTCTGATGGAGACACAGAGCAAGAAAGCTCGCTGGACCAGAGTTATGTAAGGGTGCTGATTGCAAAGTCAACACATCTAATCACAAAGAGTCTAGTGCGGTGCTGGGGTGAGCATGAATACCTGGCTCCCATCCGGAGGAACGAGCGCATGAAGGAGAGAAGTCCCTGAGAACAGCTGACTTGTGTCTGAGGGTGATGAGATGCCCGTCCTCTCAGAAGGATTGCTGTTGTTGTTGTTAGGCGTTGTGGAGTCGGTTCTGACTCATAGCGACCCTATGCACAACAGAACGAAACGCTGCCTGGTCCTGAGCCATCCTTACAATGGTTGTTATGCTTGAGCTCATTCATGCAGCCACTGTGTCAATCCACCTCGTTGAGGGTCTTCCTCTTTTCTGCTGACCCTGTACTCTGCCAAGCATGATGTCCTTCTCTAGGGACTGATCCCTCCTGACAACATGTCCAAAGTATGTGAGATGCAGTCTCACCATCCTTGCCTCTAAGGAGCATTCTGCTGTACTTCTTCTAAGACAGATTTCTTCGTTCTTTTGGCAGTCCATGGTATATTCAATATTCTTCACCAACATCACGATTCAAAGGCATCAGTTCTTCTTCGGTCTTCCTTATTCATTGTCCAGTTTTCACATGCATATGATGCGACTGAAAATACCATGGCTTGGGTCAGGCGCACCTTAGTCTTCAAGGTGACATCTTTGCTCTTCAACATTTTCAAGAGGTCCTTTGCAGCAGATTTACCCAATGCAACGCATCTTTTGATTTCTTGACTGCTGCTTCCATGGCTGTTGATTGTGGATCCAAACAAAATGAAATCCTTGACAACTTCTATCTTTTCTCCGTTTATCATGATGTTGCTCATTGGTCCAGTTGTGAGAATTTTTGTTTTCTTTATGCTGAGGTGCAATCCATACTGTGGTCTTTGATCTTCATTAGTAAGCGCTTCAAGTCCTCTTCACCCTAGGCAAGCAAGGTTGTCTCATCTGTATAACGCAGGTTGTTAATGAGTCTTTCTCCAATCCTGATGTCCCATTCTTCTTCATATAGTGCAGCTTCTCGTATTGTTTGCTCAGCATAAGATTGAATAGATATGGTGATAGAATACAACCCTGACGCACACCTTTCCTGACTCAGAAGAATACTCAAAGTGAAACTATGTTTATCTGAGGAACAAGAAAGCATTAATTGAAATAAACTACTGTACTGTTCAGGATATGATGTTAACCCAGAAACAAAGGACAACAGGAAATACTCCCAAGTGAAAACAAATTAAGGAAAAAGTTAATTAATTAATTAAAGAGGGAAAGAAGATTGTAAGGAAGACTTCAGATTCATACAAAGCTGTCATGCACGTCATTCCTTAGCTTCAGTTGAGTTGGTAGCAGTTCTTTGGTTATGTGTCTTTGTCTTCTCTTCCCATTCATGGCATAGTTGAGATTTCAGGAAGAAGCTGATAAATAATGGCAGGCTTAGCATGCTGGTGGAGCTGAGGAGAGACTGCTGAGACAGAGTGCCTTGAATTTAAATTTCTAGTTGGGCTGCTAACCAAAAGGTCAGCAGTTCAAATCCACCAACTGATCCTTGGAAACCCTGTGAGGCAGGTCTACTCTGACCTGTAGGGCCACTATGAGTCAGAATCGACTCGACAGTGATGGGTTTTTTTCAATGGGTTAGTGACTTACCAAAAGAACCTGGGTGGCACATGTGGTTTGTGATCGGCTGATAATCTAAAGGCTAGCCGTGCAAACCCACCTTTCCTCCCAGCACTACTGTGGAAAAAAGGCCCAGTGAATTGCTTCTGTAAAGGTTACAAGAAAGCCCTACGGGGCAGCTCTCTGTAACACACGGAGTCACCATGAGTCAGACTCGACATGACAACATTGGGTTTGGTTTTCGGTTTTTTAGTGATTTACTGTGTAATTAAAAACAAAAAAGAGTTGCCATGGAGTCAATCCCAACCGGTGGTGACCCCATGTGTGTCAGAGTAGAGCTGTGCTCCATTGGGTTTTCAATGGCTGATTTTTTAGAAATAGATCTCCAGGCCTTTCTGTGTGATAGTGAGCAAGTTATTCAGCCCGTCTGAGTCTAAGTTTCCTGATCTATTAAAATAGAAATAATAATACCTTCCTTGGATTGCTGGGAAGATTAAGTGAAATAACATATAAATTTAACATATAGCGCTTAGAAGATATTCTGGGGTAGTCACAGGAGGATCAAGGAGCCCTGGTGATGCAAATGGTTAAATGCTCTGCTGCTAACCAAAAGGTCAGGGTTTCGAATCCACTAGCTGCTCCAGGGAAGAAAGATGTAGCAATCTGCTTCCACAAAGATTAAAGCCTTGGAAACATTATAGGGCAGTTCCACTCTGTCCTATAGGGTCAGTATGAGTCAGAATTGACTCGACAGCAATGGATAAAAGAAGGATCAGACCGAAGAGTGATGACGTTGTGGCATGCAGATGGAAGAAAGGAAGGAGCCTTTGAATAAGAACGTCTGATAAAGATGCATTAATTCAGAACTAATAATAGCATCCCCCACATGTCTGTCAGTTTGTCCTAATGTGGGGGCTCGCATGTTGCTGTGATGCTGGAAGCTATGCCACCGGTATTCAGATACCAGCAGGGTCACCCATGAAGGACAGGTTTCAGCTGAGCTTCCAGACTAAGACAGACTAGGAAGAAGGACCGGGCAGTCTACTTCTGAAAAGCATTAGCCAGTGAAAACCTTACGAACAGCAGCAGAACACTGTCTGATATAGTGCTGGAAAAAGAGCACCCCAGGTTGAAAGGCACTCAGAAGATGACTGGGAAAGAGCTGTCTCCTCAAAGTAGGGTCGACCTTAATGACGTGGATGGACTAAAGCTTTCTGGACCTTCATTTGCTGATGTGGTGTGACTCAAAATGAGAAGAAACAGCTGCAAACATCCATTAATAATCAGAACCTGGAATGTACGAAGTATGAATCTAGGAAAATTGGAAATCGTCAAAAATGAAATGGAACACATAAACATCAATATCATAGGCATTAGTGAGCTGAAATGGACTGTGGTATTGGCCGTTTTGAATCGGACAATCATACAGTCTACTATGGTGGGAATGACAACTTGAAGAGGAATGCTGTTGCGAACGTTTCAAGATCTGCCCTGAAATACAACGCTGTCAGTGATACGATAATATCCATATGCCTACAAGGAAGACCAGTTAATACGACTATTATTCAAATTTATGCACCAACCACTAGGGCCAAAGATGAAGAAATAGAAGATTTTTATCAGCTGCTGCAGTCTGAAATTGATCGAACATGCAATCAAAATGCATTGATAATTACTGGCGATTAGAATGCGAAAGTTGGAAACAAAGAAGAAGGCTCAGTAGTTGGAAAATATGGCTTTGGTGATAGAAACAATGCCAGAGATCGAATGATAGAATTTTGCAAGACCAACGACTTCTTCATTGCAAACACCTTCTTTCACCAACATAAACAGCAACTATACACATGGACCTCGCCAGATGGAACACACAGAAATCAGATTGACTACATCTGTGGAAAGAGGCGATGGAAAAGCTTAGTATCATCGGTCAGAACAAGGCCAGGGGCCGACTGTGGAACAGGCCATCAATTGCTCATATGCAAGTTCAAGCTGAAACTGAAGAAAATCAGAGAAAGTCCACTAGAGCCAAAATATGACCTTGAGTATATCCCATCTGAATTTAGAGACCATCTGAAGAACAGATTTGACACACTGAACACTAGTGACTGAAGACCAGACGAGTTGTGGAATGACATCAAGGACATCATCCATGAAGAAAGCAAGAGGTCATTGAAAAGACAGGAAAGAAAGAAAAGACCAAGATGGATGTCACAGGAGACTCTGAAATTTGCTCATGAACATCGGGCAGCTAAAGCAAAAGGAAGAATTGATGAAGTAAAAGAATTGAACAGAAGATTTCAAAGGGCAGCTCGAGAAGACAAAGTAAAGCATTATAATGACACGTGCAAAGAGCTGGAGATGGAAAACCAAAATGGAAGAACACGCTCAGTGTTTCTGAAGCTGAAAGAACTGTAGAAAAAATTCAAGCCTCGAGTTGCAACAGCGAAGGATTCTATGGGGAAAATATTAAACGACACAGGAAGCATCAAAAGAAGATGGAAGGAATACACAGAGTCATTATACCAAAAAGAATTAGTCAACGTTCAACCATTTCAAGAGGTGGCATATGATCAGGAACCGATGGTACTGAAGGAAGAAGTCCAAGCTGCTTTGAAGGAACTGGCAAAAAACAAGGATCCAGGAATTGATGGAATATCAATCAAGATGTTTCAACAAACAGATGCAGTGCTGGAGGTGCTCATTCGTCTATGCCAAGAAATATGGAAGACAGCTTCCTGGCCAACTGACTGGAAGAGATCCATATTTATGCCTATTCCCAAGAAAGGTGACCCAACCAAATGTGGAAATTATAGAACAATATCATTAATTTCACACGCAAGCAAGATTTTGCTGAAGATCATTCAAAAATGACTGCAGCAGCATATCGACAGGGAACTGCCAGAAATTCAGGCCAGTTTCAGAAGAGGACGTGGAACCAGGGATATCGTTGCTGATGTCGGATGGATCCTGGCTGAAAGCAGAGACTACCAGAAGGGTGTTTATGTGTGTTTTATTGACTATGCAAATGCATTTGACTGTGTGGATCATAACAAATTATGGATAACATTGTGAAGAATGGGAATTCCAGAACACTTAATTGTGCTCATGAGGAACCTTTACATACATCAAGAGGTGGTCGTTCAGACAGAACAAGGGGATACTGATTGGTTTAAAGTCAGAAAAGGTGTGCGTCAGGGTTGTATTCTTTCACCGTACCTACTCAATCTGTATGCTGAGCAAATAATACGAGAAGCTGGACTATATGAAGAAGAATGTGGCATCAGGACTGGAGGAAGACTTGTTAACAATCTTTGTTATGCAGATGACACAACCTTGCTTCCTGAAAGTGAAGAGGACTTGAAGCACTTACTAATGAGGATCAAAGCCATAGCCTGCAGTATTGATTGCACCTCAACATAAAGAAAACAAAAATTCTCACAACTGGACCAATGAGCAACATCATGATAAACGGAGAAAAGATTGAAGTTGTCAAGGATTTCATTTTACTTGGATCCACAATCAACAGCCATGGAAGCTGCAGTCAAGAAACCAAAAGATGCATTGCATTGGGTAAACCTGCTGCAAAGGACCTCTCGGAAGTGTTGAAGAGCAAAGATGTCACCTTGAAGACTAAGGTGTGCCTGACCCAAGCCCTGGTATTTTCAGTCGCATCATATGCATGTGAAAGCTGGACAATGAATAAGGAAGACAGAAGAAGAATTGACACCTTCGAATTGTGGTGTTGGCGAAGAATATTGAATATACCGTGGACTGCCAAAAGAACGAACAAATCTGTCTTGGAAGAAGTACAACCAGAATGCTCCTTAGAGGCAAGGATGGCGAGACTGCGTCTTACATACTTTGGACATGTTGTCAGGAGGGATCAGTCCCTGGAAAAGGACATCATGCTTGGCAGAGTACAGGGTCAGCGGAAAAGAGGAAGACCCTCAACAAGGTGGACTGACACAGTGGCTGCAACAATGAGCTCAAGCCTAACAATTGTAAGGATGGTTCAGGACCGGGCAGCGTTTTGTTGTGTTGTGCATGAGGTTCCCACGGCAGTGTTAACTCAACCATATTGCACATTCCTGTGCATTTGGAACTGCACATTTAATAAGTATGTAAGTAGTAATGAGAAGGATTTAAATGTATTTTTGGAATTAGATAGCAAATTGATATGGCTGCAGGAATTCATAATTGAATTTATTGTGACTTTAATATTTCAAACCCCAGCCATAAGCATGACAACCCCCAAGTAAGGTAAATTTAAGGGGAAAAAGAGGGGAACTGTCTTGCATCGAAATATTGTTGCATTTTAGTTTCTAAAATTAACTCTGCCTAGAAGACTTCAACAATACTAATTGAAATTTATAGAACACTCCATCAGACAACGGTAGAATATACATTCTCTTCAAGTACCCATGGAACATTCACCAAGAAAGGCAATATGCTGGGCTTCAAAACAAGTCTCAATGCACTTAAACAACTTGGAATCATGTAGGCATGTCCTCTGACCGTGCAGGAATTAAATGAGAAATCGATAACAAAAACACATCAGGAAAATCCCTCAAAACCTAGGATTAAACAACACACTGCTAAATAGCCCAAGAAGGGTCCAAGAAGAAATCACAGGCAAAATAAGAAGAAAAAAAAAATTTTTTTTAACTGAGTGAAAATTAAAGCACATTATAGAATTTTTGGAACCCACTATAAGCAGTACATAGAGGAAAATTTATAGCTTTAAATTAGAGAAGAAAGAAATCAGTCTTTAAGTTTCCATCTTACACAACTTGCAAAAGAAACAGAAATCAAATGTATGTAGAAGGCAGAACACAGTAAAGGTTGGAAATCAATCAAGTAGAAAACAGATCAATAATAAAGAAAATGAATGAAACCAACAGTTGGTTCTTTGGAAAAAAATAAAATTGATGAATAGGAGAAAACACAACTTACCAATACCAATACCAGGAATGAAAGAAGAAATAGCAGTTCAGATTCTCCTGACATATAAAGGATAATAAGGGAATATTATTAACAACTTTTTGTTGATACATTCAATACATTAGAGGAAATGGCCAATTTCCTGGAAAGACAAATTTTCCAGAAATAGAAAAACTAAATAGCTCTCTATTTGTTAAAGCAATGGAATTCATAATTAAGAACCATTCAAGAAAGAAAATTCCAGAATTCCATGGTTTAATTAGTGAATGTTAGCCAAGTGTTTAAGGAAGAAATGATACCAACCCTACACAAACTCGTTCAGATAATTGAAGAACAAATACTTGCCAGTTTATTTTATGAGGCCATAATTTACCTCATAAAGTGAAAGACATTACAAGAAAACTGCAGACCAATATCCCTCATGAACATAGATGTCAAAAGCCTTAATGGCAACAACTATTAAAAATAGCAAAACAAATCCAGTAAGATGTAGAAAGAAACCATATATCATGACCAATTGGGCTCTCAAAGTTCAATTTTAGCAAGTTTTGCTTCAATCTCAGAGGCGTTGACTCTTACTCACTGATTTTAGAAGGAGAGTAAATGGCACAAGAGAAGACTGATTCATCTAGGCAGAGAAATGTTACTCAGCCAGCTGGATCTGTGAGTGCTGGTCCCGGCACCCTTTCCACAGTCACAGGCCTACCTCTTACTAGACAAGAAGAGACAGGCCACTCTACTTTCATGGATGTATTTTTCTTTTTTACTTTTTGTTTTTCATTTTTTCCAGAATTGATTCAGTTAGCAGCCTCTTGATGAGATTGAGAAGCACTCCTGTCTCTTGATTATACTTTGTCTTCCAAGTTTCTATAACATGTTTTAGGGCTTTTTTTTTTTTTTTTTCACAAATGAGTTCCAGTGACGGTTCAGGGTAGAATTCCTGCCTTTCATGCCGGAGACCTAGGTTTGATTCCCAGCCAATGAGCCTCGTGAGCAGCCACCACCCGTCTGTCAGTGGAGGCTTTCATGCTGCTATGATGCTGACTAGGTTTCAGGGGAGCTTCTAGACCAAAACAGAGTAGGAAGAAAGGCCTGGCAAGCTATGGAAAATTATCGATTAAAAACCCCCTGGATCACAATGTTCCAACCTGTAACCCATCATGGGGATGATGAAGGACTGGGCAGTGTTTTGTTCTGTGGTGCATGGGATCACCATGAGTCAGGAGTCAACCCGACAGCAGTTAACAACATTTCTTGCAAATAACCATTTCATCCCTTAGATAATGTAATTGTTAATAGTTTCACTCTCAGGTGAATTTACTTGGCAAATTAAAGGTTTAATGGCTAACTCCCTTACCAAGGAGTATGAGGACAGGGACCATTTTCCCCTCACCTGTAATCTCCACCAACAAGCATGGGTCCTGGCACATAATCCAAAACCCATTGCCTTTGAATCAATTCTGACTCATAGCAACCCTACAGGACAGAGTAGAACTGCCCCATACAGTTTCCAAGGAGTGCTTAGTGGATTTGAACTGCCAGACTTTTGGTTAGCAGCCATAGCTCTTAACCACTATGCAGCCAGAGTTTCCTGGCACATAATAGGTGCTCAATAAACAGTTGAAAGAATACATCCATAAATCTCAAAGGATAACCTTTTCCTGATTTTATTCTCCAATTCTAGGGACATTTTATCACAGTTCTCTAACTACTTTTTTGGAGCCCTGGTGGCACAGTGGTTAAGAGCTCAGCTGCTAACCAAAAGGTCGGCAGTGCAAATCTACCAGATGCTCCTTGGAAACCCTATGGGGCAGTTCTACTCTGTCCTATAGGCTCACTATGAGTCAGAGTCAACTTGAGGGCAACAGGTAATTGTTTTTTTATTAGGCACAATTTAACAAAATGTTTCCTTTCCTTTTTTTCTAGTGTTTTGAGTACTTTTGAGTAGGAGTAATACTGTCTCAAGAAGCCCTGAAGGAAACCTTATGGGGCAGTTCTACTATGTCACATGGGGTCACTATGAGTTGTAATGGACTTGACAGTACACGAACAACAATCCTATATCAGGTCCTTAGGTGTCACAGATAGTTTGTGCTTGATCCACCCAGTGGTACCACGGAAGAAAAGTCCTGGTGATCTGCTTCTGTTAAGATTACAGCCAAGAAAACCCTATGAAGCAGTTATATTCTGTAATATAATACATGGGGTTTGCCAGGAGTCAGAATCAACTCGACAGCAACTAACAACAATAACAATCCTAGCTCAGAAACAAGGAGTTGGGAAAAAGTACAAGAATCTTTTTGACAACCAGGGCTAGTCCAGGGCCTGAACATTGATGTGGCAGACTCACTGCGACCCTATAGGGCAGAGTGGAACTCCCTCATAGGGTTTCCAAGGAGCGGCTGGTGGATTCGAACTGCCGACCTTTTGTTTACCCCCCAGCAATTAACCATGGGCCGCCAGGGCTTCGTGGTACATAGTAGTACCTACCGTTAAGGACAACATTTCTACTTAGAGCCCACCAAAAGAGGTTAGGATGGCGACATCAGAACCCAGTCCTTCCTAGAGAGGTCAAGCCACCCAATAGGCCATCTTGGCCTTTTTGACCTCTAACCCATCTCAGCATCATCCTCTACCCCTAATTTGCTCGTGGGTGGCCTAATGGAGCATAGTTTGGTCTGTCTGCTGTGCAGGTGGAAAGCTTGGGTCAGCAGCAAACAAAGACTTTTCCAGAGCAAAGCCTCACTTCCAGGGCCCACTGCTGGCCTCCTGCTGGCTTCTCGGTCATTTGAATCGTGGCTCTAATTGCAGGGTCCTCAGCTAAACTCATGCTGCCTGCAGCCAAAGAGTCCAACTGGCCCTGGACCTCTGCTGGAGGCAGAACTGTATCCTTACACCTAGCCAAAATTTGCTGAACCTGAAATGTGGAGCTGAGTAGCCCAGATGAACTGTGGGACACTGGCCTGTCCTCTGAGCAGGCGGCAGCTCCTGCACTCAGGGTGGGAAGGGCCAAGTTGCTCAACTGGGTGAAGGCCTGAGGTTGAGAAATGAGGCAGTACAAGTGGTGTGGATTACTGCCTAGAGGCTGGGCAGAGACCTGGAAACCAAGTCTAAGATGACACAACTGCTGCAGGGAAGAGGTTGGAACCAAGGTTAGGAGGATGATAGAAGACTGAGCCTGGAGAGATAGCCCAAGGCTCTGAAAAATGAAAGCCAGGAAGTTCTTACAGAAGGCAGCCTGCAGCCTCACCCCTGGCTCGGGGTGCTATTGTTAGGGAACCACCCCAATGCAGATGATCACACTATGACGCCAGCTACCTTTGAGATTTTCAAATTGTGACCCACTAGTAGATCTTGGAGGAACCCCCATGGCACAGTGATTAAGGGCTCAGCTGCTAACTGAAAGGTCAACAGTTCAAACCCTTTAGCCACTCGGTGGGGGATAAGATCTGGCAATCTGTTTCTGTAAAGATTATAGCCTTGGAAACCCCGTGGGGCAGTTTCCTGTCCTATTGGGTCACTCTGAGATGGATTTGACTCAATGGCAATGAGAGTAGATTCTTAAATAGGAGCCCTGGTGGTGCAATGGTTGAGCACTCAGCTGCTAACCAAAAGGTGGGCGGTTTGAACCCACAAGTGGATCTGTGGGAGAAAAGATCTGGCAATCTGCTTCCATAAAGATTACAGCCTAGGAAACATTATGAGACACTTCTACCCTGTCCTGTAGGGTGGCTATAAGTAGGAATCAACTCGGTGGCACACAATGACAACACTAGATCTTGGAATGATAGAAAATAAAAAATATCAGTGTCTAATGAGTAATCAGGATATGTCCTGGCCTGTAAAAACTTAGTTTCGACCACTTTTTTGTATGTGTAAACTAGGTCATATGTAAAATGTATTTCCAACTAGGGGTCATGCAAAAAACAGTTTGATAGCCCTGTCTCTGACTCCGCTTGCTCTGATCTTGTATTCCTGCCAAAAACTCATTGAGGTTAATTCTATTTCCCATGTAGAAGGATGGCATTAATCAGTAAAGAGAAGAATTCAGTCTGCTTAAGAGTTATATTTTTCATAGTGAATTAATAAACTGGCATTCTGATTTTACTATTATCAGTCTCTTGTGATTTTTTTTTTTTTTTTTTAGCGCGAGTCAAGTCCCTACTGCCCGTATTGCTCTGGGTAATTCACAAAACAGATTTCCAAGCCAACGAATCCAAGGACTCAAAACTAGAGCAGGACCGTGTCAAAGCAATTTTATCCTTACTGGTCTTTTCCCAGAAACCCTGGTGGCATAGTGGTTAAGAGCTATGGCTGCTAACCAAAAGGTCACCAGTTCAAATCCAACAGGTGCTCCTTGGAAACTCTATGGGGCAGTTCTACTCTGTCCTGTAGAGTCTCTGTGAGTGGGAATCGACTCCACAGAAACAGGTTTGGTTTTTCTGTATGGTCTTTTCCCTGCCCTCTCACCCTGTCCTATCTATTCTCCACCCAGCAGTCACGCTGATCTTTTTATAAAATAAATCCAGTTGCGTCATTCCTCCACTTAAAACCTTTAGTGGTGTCTTAAACTGTATTAGGTTGAACCAAATAAAATTGCTGGCTGAAATGAAAATTGATGATTTTATACCACTCGACCTAACAACTTCTTACCTATAAGGACTTGTATGATCTGGACCTAAATTCTTCTCACCCTTTCACCCATGCCGATGTCTCCATCACTCAGTGGTTTTCTTTTTTTTAAAAAATGGGAACCCACAATTAGAAATATATTTTACATCACGACCTAGGATATACATGTATATACCAGTTACCGTAGAGTTGATTCAGACTCAAGGTAACCCTATATGTATGAGAGTAGAACTGTGCTCCATAGGGTTTTCAATGGCTGATTTTTCAGAAGTAGATAACCAGGCCTTTCTTGTGAGGCACCTCCGGGTGGACTCGAACCACCAACTTTTCAGTTAGCAGCCAAACACATTAACTTTTTGCATCACCCAGGGACTTACATACTTGTAAGGAAATGTAACGTACAACTTCCACCTTCTCATTCTCTGAGTCTTGACTCGAACACTATTTCCTAAGAGAGGCTATCTTCAGCCTGTGCAAGTGGGTCCCTCCCTGACACTCGATTTCTATCATTGCTTTCTACTCATTTTTTATAGCATATATCACAATCTGCAGTTCTACATTTACTTATTTACTTGTTAGAAAGAGACAAGTAGGCTCTGGTAACCAGGAGCTGGCCGGATATGATGAGTCAGGTATGGGTATTGCTACTTGCTCTCCCAGCACTCACTCACAATTAGGCCTTGATGTTTCCCTGTTGAACACAATGTCACAGAACATTGACATCAGGCAAGGGCACTCTACGACTACGCTGGATCAAGAAAAAAACAAACACAAGACCACTCTATAATCACATCTGAACACAGATAAAACATGAACATCACCCAAGCCACAAGATACCAAACATTGCTCCTCCCCGCTCGTAGGACTGACTGTTAATTCTCTACCAATCACGACTTTGTTGTTGTTGTTGTTGTTAGGTGCTATCAAGTCAGTTCCAACTCAAATGGACCCCATGTATAACAGAACAAGATGTTGCTCGGTCCTGCACCATCCTTACAACCATTGATGTGTTTGAGCCCGTTGTTCCAGCCACTGTGTCAATCCATCTCATTAAGAGTCTTGCTCTTTTTCACTGACCCTGTACTTTACCAAGCGTGATGTCTTTCTCTAGGGATTGGTCCTTCCTGATAACATGTCCAAAGTATGTCAGACCAAGTCTCATCATCCTCGCTTCTAAGGAGCATTCTGGCTGTACTTCCTCTAGGTCAGATTTGTTTGTTCTTCTGGCAGTCCATGGTATAGTCAATCTTCTTCACCAACACAATAATTCAAAGGCATTGATTCTTCTTTGGCCTTCCTTATTCATTGTCCAGCTTTCGCATGCATATAAGGCAAATAAAAAATACCTTGGCTTGGGTCAGGTGTACCTTAGTCCTCAAATGCACGAAGAATGAAAACTGAAATTAACTGTAATCCCATAGTCAGAGATCTTGATTTAGTTCCAGTTGAACACTTCGATGTTAATATAAATTATTAACACTATATATTTACGTTTCTCGTGTTCCTTTTGTAATAATATATCATGATAATTTTCTTCACCATTAAATATTCTTGTAAATTGCCATTTTCAACTCTGTTAATTTTACTTAGCCAACGTTTATGTCCTGAGAACTCAAAAATCTGCACATTATTTCAGACTGTGGATACAAAGTCCTAAATTCAGATTACCTCTAATTCTTCACTGTTATAAACACTTGGATGAACATCTTTTTAAATAAATCTTTGCCCACATTACTTATAAAGGTGTCCTGGATCTTATAAAGGTGTCCTAGAAGTAATACAATTCACTTAATATGTATTAACTTTTTAATACTCTTGATAAATATTGCAAAATTCCTTTCCAAAAAGACTCTATCAATTTACATTCCTAACAGAGAATGTACCTGATTCTCCAACCTTCACCCACACTAAACACTATAATTTTTAAGTAGATGTTATTTGGAGGTTTAATAATGTTTTTTGTTATAGTACTTTAATTTGCATTTTGATTGCTGGTGAAGTTCAGGAATTTATTCAAATAAATAAATAGGAGGCCAAATCCTCTCCCTTCCTGTCTTAGTTATCTAGTGCTGCTAGAACAGAAACCACGAGTGGATGGCTTTAACAAACAGAAATGTATTTTCTCACAGTTTAGGAGGCTAGAAGTCCAAATTCAGGTGCTGGCTCTAGAGGAAGGCTTTCTCTCTCTGTCTCCTGTGGGGTGAAGGCCCTTTTTCCTTGGCTCCTTGGTGATCTTCATGTCGTGTGGCATCTATCTTTCCCCATTTCTCTGTTTCCTCACTTGCTTGTTTAATCTCTTTTATATTTCAAAAGAAATTGAATCAAGATACACCCTATACTAATCCTGCCTCATTAACAGAGCACAAACAACCCATTCACAAACAGGACTTTAATCACAGGTGGAGGTTAGGATTTACAACACATATTTTGGGGGCATACAGTTCAATCCATAACACTTCCCCTATATTTTAAAATATAATTAGATAAAGCGTAATACCTTAAAAATAACGATATCAGGTAGTTTTCTCTCTTTATTATGTTGTTGTTGGTAACTGCTGTCGACTCAGCCCCCCCACCCCCCATGCTGTGCTCCATGGGGTTTTCATTGGCTGATTTTCAGAATTAAATTACTGGGACTTTCTCCCTAGTCTGCCTTAGTCTGGAAGCTCTGCTGAAATCTGTTCAGCATCATAGCAGCACACATGCCTCAACAGACAGATGGGTGGTGGCTGCACATGAAGCTCATTGGCTGGGAATCGAACCCAAGTCTCCGGCATGGAAGGTGAGAATTCTACCACTGACCTTCTTCTTTATTGTAGGACCTCTATAAATACAGAACAACATCTGATACTAAGACAGAATATTGTAAATCAAAAGAGTGGTAGAAAAGCCAAGACACACCGTTGCCATAATTTTATGTCATGTTGACTTCAGAATTATTGGTGGAGGAAGGAATCATCAGGTCATAATTTCAAGGGGATCAGGATGTAGGAAAAGACTCCCATAAATCTTGCCTATTTATTATGTGCTACTGGGTTGAGCTGCGACTAAGATAAGAGACGAGAGGGAAGAGAAGGAGGTGTAATCCAGATGGAATACATCTCTGCCAAAGGCTCAGGAATGCCCAGACAATCCCCTGGTGGTACTTTGCAATTCTTCATGTGTAATATTTTTACTATAACAAAAACCCTAGCCTGCAGCCAGAGCCATTCCCCCAACCCCTCAAAATTCTCTCAACAAAATCGCCTGGACTCAAGAGTTCTATTTTTAACCCCCTTGAAATTCTCTCTTTGAATAAATCACTTGATCAGAGTGTGTGAAACATGCTCTGCGCTCTGAGTGCCTTCAGTTATATTACATTCTATTCAGGTAAATTCAATCCAACAAACATTTACTGAGAACCCACCGTGAAAAACAAATGAGGACAAAGAAGAGGTCTGGCAGCAGCAGTAGCAGCACACAAATCAGCAGGTGACCACAACACACAGGGACTCTTGGTGTGAGAGAGATGTATACAAAGCCCTGGAGAAACATACAGGAGAAATGGAAGCTCCTCCTACCTCTTCTCCCTTTGCCGAGGGGGTGGACTAGGGGGTTTTCAGGAAGAACAGGAGAGGAAAAAAGAATGCAACGAGAAAGGAATAAACAATCTCAGTTCCCTTCCTTTATCCACAAACCTACCCTTCCCTGCAATTTAAGTCCTAGTTAGGCTCCTTGGAGTTGGGGTAAGTCACCAAATCTTTGGGGTGGAAGGCTGAGGATTTATTCGGTCACGTGGATGGACCATGGACGTGGCCAGCTATATAGAAAACTGAATTGGATAGAGTATGTGGCTGTATTTCTAACTGAATGGATCTTTATAGGTTACAGAGCAGCCCCTTCCACATATTATCTCGTTTATCCCCCTAACAACTCAGTGAAAGAGAATTATTATTCTCCAGTATTGCAGATGAGAAGAGGAAAAATAGACAAGTGACTTGCCCAAGACCAGCCAGAATGTGGCACAGCTGGGACAAAAGTGTAAGTCTTCTGGTTGCAATTCAGTGTTCTTTCCACAAGAGAAAGACAAAATACATTATAAGGCATGCTGGTATTGTCTGTGTGTACAGCGATTCTGGCTTCTAGAATTGTTTTGCTGTTTCCAGAGAGGTCCCCTTTAAACTGTACTAGAAGCTTGACCTAAAAGAGAGGGGAGGAAAGGAATGTTTTTAGTTACACCACTGACTTAAGCAAAAGATGCAGGAAAACATAATGCTCCAAAAATTTCAACTGTCTTGTAAAAGAGGAGGTAAAGATAAAGAAGACAGCTAGCGAAAAGCAGGAGCCCTAGCGGCGCAGTGGTTAAGAGCTTGGCTGCTAACTAAAAGGTTGGCAGTTTGAATCTAACAGCTGCTCTTTAGAAACCTTATGGGGTAGTTCTACTCTGTCCTATAGGGACACTATGAGTCAGAATCGACTCGAAGGCAACAGGTTTGGTTTCTTGACAAGATCAACTTCAATCATATTATCGTATCGTTATCATATTCCTCCCCTACGTGTCTGTCAGTTTGTCATACTGTGGGGGCTTGCGTGTCGCTGTGATGCTGGAAGCTATGCCACCGGTATTCAGATACCAGCAGGGTCAACTGTGGAGGACAGGTTTCAGCTGAGCTTCCAGACTAAGACAGACTAGGAAGAAGGGCCCGGCAGTCTACTTCTGAAAAGCATTAGCCAGTGAAAACCTTATGAATAGCAGCGGAACATTGTCTGATATAGTGCTGGAAGATGAGCCCCCCAAGTTGGAAGGCACTCAAAAGATGACTGGGGAAGAGCTGCCTCCTCAAAGTAGAGTCCACCTTATTGACGTGGATGGAGTAAAGCTTTTGGGACCTTCATTTGCTGATGTGGCACGACTCAAAATGAGAAGAAACAGCTGCAAACATCCATTAATAATTGGAACCTGGAATGTACGAAGTAAGAATCTAGGAAAATTGGAAATCATCAAAAATGAAATAGAATGCAAGTCAACTGGCAAAATAATTCTATTATGAAAACATTCTGCATTCCACTTTGAAATGTGGCGTCCGGGGTCTGAAATGCTAACAAGTGGCCATCTAAGATGCATCAATTGGTCTCAACCCACCTGGAGCAAAGGAGAATGAAGAACACCAAGGTCACACGATAACTATGAGCCCAAGAGACAGAAAGAGCCACATGAACCAGAGACTTACATCATCCTGAGACCAGGAGAATTAGATGGTGCCTGTCCACAACCGATGACTGCCCTGACAGGGAGCACAACAGAGAACCCCTGAGGGAGCAGGAGAACAGTGGGATGCAGACCCCAAATTCTCATAAAAAGACCAGACTTAATGGTCTGACTGAGACTAGAGGAATCCTGGCAGTCATGGTCCCCAAACCTTCTGTTGGCCCAGGACAAGAACCATTCCCGAAGACAACTCATCAGACATGGAAGGGACTGAACAATGGGTTGGAAATAGATGCTGATGAAGAGTGAGCTACTTGTATCAGGTGGACACTTGAGACTGTGTTGGCATCTCCTGTCTGGAGGTGAGATGGGAGGGTAGAGAGGGTTAGAAACTGGCAAAATTGTCACGAAAGGAGAGACTGGAAGGAGGGAGCAGGCTGACTCATTAGGGGGAGAGTAAGTGGGAGTATGGAGTAAAGTGTATATAAGCTTATATGTGACAGACTGACTTGATTTGTAAACTTTCACTTAAAGCACAATAAAAATTATGTTAAAAAAATGAAATAGAATGCATAAACATCAATATCCTAGGCATTAGTGAGCTGAAATGGACTGGTATTGGCCATTTTGAATCAGACAATCATACAGTCTACTATGCTGGGAATGACAACTCGAAGAGGAATGGTGTTGCGTTCATTGTGAAAAAGAACGTTTCAAGATCTATCCTGAAGTACTACGCTGTCAGCGATAGGATAATCTCCAGAAGCTTACAAGGAAGACCAGTTAATACGACTATTATTCAAATTTACGCACCAACCACTAGAGCCAAAGATGAAGAAATAGAAGATTTTTATCAGCTGCTGCAGTCTGAAATTGATCAAACATGCAATCAAAATGCATTGATAATTACCGGCAATTGGAATGCAAAAGTTGGAAACAAAGAAGAAGGATCAGTAGTTGGAAAATATGGCCTTGGTGACAGAAACAATGCCAGAGATTGAATGATAGAATTTTGCAAGACTAACAACTTCTTCATTGCAAATACCTTCTTTCACCAACATAAACGGCAACTAGACACATGGGCCTCGCCAGATGGAACACACAGAAATCAAATTGACTACATCTGTGGAAAGAGGCGATGGGAAAGCTCAATATCATCAGTCAGAACAAGGCCAGGGGCCGACTGTGGAACAGACCATCAATTGCTCATATGCAAGCTCAAGCTGAAACTGAAGAAAATCAGAGCAAGTCCACGAGAGCCAAAATATGACCTTGAGTATATCCCACCTGAATTTAGAGACCATCTGAAGAACAGATTCGACGCATTGAACACTAGTGACCAAAGACCAGGTGAGTTGTGGAATGACATCAAGGACATCATCCATGAAGAAAGCAAGAGGTCATTGAAAAGACAGGAAAGAAAGAAAAGACCAAGATGGATGTCACAGGAGACTCTGAAACTTGCTCTCGAACGTCGAGCAGCTAAAGCAAAAGGAAGAATTCATGAAGTAAAAGAACTGAACAGAAGATTTCAAGGGGCCTCTCGAGAAGACAAAGTATTATAATGACAGGTGCAAAGAGCTGGAGATGGAAAACCAAAAGGGAAGAACACGCTCGGTGTTTCTCAAACTGAAAGAACTGAAGAAAAAATTCAAGCCCTGAGTCTCAATACTGAAGGATTCCATGGGGAAATTATTAAATGACACAGGGAGCATCAAAAGAAGATGAAAGGAATACACAGAGTCATTATACCAGAAAGAATTAGTCAATGTTCAACCGTTTCAAGAGATGGCATATGATCAGCAGCCGATGGTACTAAAGGAAGAAATGCAAGCTGCTCTGAAGGCATTGGCGAAAAACAAGGCTCCAGGAATTGATGAAATATCAATTGAGATGTTTCAACAAACAGATGTAGCGTTGGAGGTGCTCACTCGTCTATGCTAAGAAATATGGAAGACAGCTTCCTGGCCAACTGACTGGAAGAGATCCATATTTATGCCTATTCCCAAGAAAGGTGATCCAACCGAATGCGGAAGTTATAGAACAATATCATTAATATCATACACAAGGAAAATTTTGCTGAAGATCATTCAAAAACAGCTGCAGCAGTATATCATCAGGGAACTGCCAGAAATTCAGGCTGGTTTCAGAAGAGGACGTGGAACCAGGGATATCGTTGCTGATGTCAGATGGATTCTGGCTGAAAGCAGATAAGACCAAAAGGATGTTTGTCTCTGTTTTATTGACTATGTAAAGGCATTCGACTATGTGGATCATAACAAATTATGGATAACATTGTGAAGAATGGGAAGTCCAGAACACTTAATTGTGCTCATGAGGAATCTTTACATGGATCAAGAGGCGGTTGTTCAGACAGAACAAGGGGATACTGATTGGTTTAAAGTCAGGAAAGGTGTGCGTCAGGGTTGTATTCTGTCACCATACCTATTCAATCTGTATGCTGAGCAAATAATATGAGAAGCTGGACTGCATGAAGAAGAACGGGGCATCAGGATTGGAGGAAGACTCATTAACAACCTGCATTACACAGATGATAGAACCTCGCTTGCTGAAAGTAAAGAGAATTTGAGGCACTTACTAATGAAGATCAAAGACCATAGCCTTCAGTATGGATTACACCTCAACATAAAGAAAACAAAAATCCTCACAACTGGACCAGTGAACAACATCATGATAAACAGAGAAAAGATTGAAGTTGTCGAGGATTTCATTTTGTTTGGATCCACAATCAACAGCCATGGAAGCAGCAGTCAAGAAATCAAGACACATTGCATTGGGTAAATCTGCTGCAAAGGACCTCTTTAAAGTTTTGAAAAGCAAAGATGTCACCTTGAAGACTAAAGTGAGCCTGACCCAAGCCATGGTATTTTCAATTGCATCACATGCATGTGAAAGCTGGACAATGAATAAGGAAGATGGAAGAAGAATTGACGCCTTTGAGTTGTGGTGTTGGTGAAGAATATGGAATATACCACGGACTGCCAAAAGAACGAACAAATCTGTCTTAGAAGTAGTACAACCAGAATGCTCCTTAGAAGGAAGGATGGGGAGAGTGCGTCTTACATACTTTGGGCATGTTGTTAGGAGGGATCAGTCCCTGAAGAAGGACATCATGCTTGGCAGAGTACAGGGTCAGCGGAAAAGAGGAAGACCCTCAACAAGGTGGACTGACACAGTGGCTGCAACAATGAGCTCAAGCATAGCAACGATTGTAAGGATGGCGCAGGACCAGGCAGCGTTTCGTTCTGTTGTGCATAGGGTCGCTATGAGTTGGAACTGACTTGACAGCACCTAACAACAACATCATATTCCTATCATGGAGTAATGATAAAAGACACATTTATATACTGCTTACCACATGGCAGGTACTGTTGTGAGCATTTTAGATATGTGAACGCACTCCTCACCACCACCCTGAAAGGCTGGTACTATTATGGTTCCAGTTTGACAGATGAAGAATATGAGGTGCAGGGAGGTTAAGAAAACTGCCCAAGGTCACACAACCAGTAAGTGCGGTATGCAAACCCAGAAAGGTGGGCTGCTGAGTCTCTTAACCACTGTAGTAGGTTGTCTATTCTGGTGACTGGAAAGGTCCTTCCTGAAACAGCCAGCACTCCCTTTGATCCAGGCTAGTGAGGTCCTTCCTCACTGTGCTCCCTTATCACCCACACATCCCCATTAAAACCTCTTCACATTTCATGTAAGCACCTGTTGAATAACCTGCCTTTCTCCCTACTCGAAGTTATGGAGGCAGATATTGTAACCATCTCATTCAGCCTTGTATCCCAAGCACCCAGCTCAACAGGTAGATGGACCATAGTAGTGGCCCCATGCGTGCTTGTTAAATTAATTAATAAATCAATCTAACACACACTTGTGTGATATTTACTATGTTCCAGGCACTGTTCAAACAGCATTATAAATGTTAACCCTACGAGGTAGGTACTATTTTACGGATAAGGAAACTGAGGCACAGAGAGGTTGAGTAATCTGAACAAGGTCACACAACTAGTATTGAGTAGCAAAATCAGAGTCCATGTTCTTAACTACTAAGCTGAATGAATGAATGGATGGATGAATGAATGAATGAAATGTCTATCTGTATGCACCATATAATCTGTACCAGCATTCTGGGATTGTTCTTCTTCAAGTTTTTGTGATCACTTCATTTTCACAGTGGCTGCTTGATGGTTTCGTTTTTGGCTCTGGTGTGTAATTATCATTGGCTTCTTCCAGTGGAAAGATGAACGTTACAATTGCAACTTGGCTGAATGCAAAAACACATATCTCTGCATTATTCAGCTTTTTATTTAGTTTCCACAAATGTCTGAAGGTGGAAATAGTTGTCTAAATCTTTGGGAAAAAACTGAAGAACTGGAAACTTATAGCATTGCTTGATGTCACTAAATTGCCAAATACCGGGGAAAAACGCTTGAAGAATGATTTTTATTTCCAAGCATGACACCTTATTTTGCAGAAATCTCTAAGACTCTCAAGTAAATTGTGAAAATATCCAAGCAAAATTGTATATATATGTATAAAGTATTTAAACAGAAGCTTTGGCTATGACATTTTGTTACAGTCCATTACTTACTGGATT
This sequence comes from Elephas maximus indicus, assembly GCF_024166365.1. Classification (NCBI taxonomy): domain Eukaryota; kingdom Metazoa; phylum Chordata; class Mammalia; order Proboscidea; family Elephantidae; genus Elephas; species Elephas maximus. The sequence goes on from NC_064826.1 coordinate 14,325,451, forward strand.
TGTCCTATAAAAGCTGTTGCCATGAAAATAGGATCTCGGCTTCTTAAGAAGTATTGGAGACCTTCTAGAGTATGGGAAGGAAAAAAAAAGGCATCATTTGAAAGGAGATGTGCCGGAAAAGACCAGGACTTTTTTTTTTTTTAATTCTTCAGTCTTTTTACTGGTAGTTCAAGGACTTAGAACGAGAAAAGCGCACTGTTCCCCCAATGATAGAGCAAGAGTCATTATCAGTTTTACCTTTTCTTCCACTTTTTTTCTCATTGTTGTTGTTAGCTGCCACTGAGTCGGCCCCCAATTAATGGCGACCCCACACACTATGGAACCAAATGCTGCCCGGTCCTGCGTTGTCCTCATGGTTGGTTGTGGACTGGACCATCGTTGTGACCCATAGAATTTTCATTGGCTGATTTTCAGATTTCTTCCTAGTCCATCTTAGTCTGGAAGCTCTGCTGAAACCCGTTAAGTATCATAACAACACATAAGCTTCCACTGACAGATAGACAGTGGCGCCACATGAGGTGCACGAGCCGGGAATTGAACCCAGGTCTCCTGCATGGAAGGAGAGAGTTTTACCACTGAATCACCACCGTCCCCTTTATTCTCATTAGAGTGTCTGAAACCTACTTATAGGATATGGACTACTTCAGCAGGGCCTCGTGCCCTGTAGGTTCTCAACAGATATTTGTTAGATGAGTAAGTAACATAGCTGTAGAAGGGAAGTAGCACTTAGGTGTCTAACCCTATATTCTAGAATGTTTCTTCAAAAATGTAGACAAGCCTCTCCAAAGAGATTAAAGTAAAACCAAAGATCCTATCTTCCCCAATGTTTTTGTGCCAATAAAACCTAGAGGAGAACTCCGAAAAGATTTAAGCTACAAATCAAATGGTCTTTAAATGGGGTAGTTTTTCAAGGTCATCCAGATGAATCATAAATTATTTCTGTTTTTGTCTACGCCTCTGGATTTCCCCAGTAGGAATAATTTAATTTTGGTACCATATTGAGTTTGCAGTGAAAAGAAATGTCTCCCTCCCACATTTTTCCCCCACCCAATGGCTTCTTTCCACAGACAGAACTATTATCACCAGTTTCTTGAGTATCCTTCTGAAATATTCTTTGCACACACAAATTTTTTTTTCACAAATGATAACATTGCACACATACACACTCTGTCTGCTTTTTTTACCTACTGGCTCCATACCGGAGGAGCCCTGGTGGTACAGTGGTTAAAGTGCTTAGCTGCTAAATGAAAGGTTGGTGTTTTGAAACCACCAGCTGCTCCTGGAAGAAAGATGTGTCAGTCTGCTCCCATAAAGATTTACAGCCTTGGAAATCCTACGGGGCAGTTCCACTCTATCCGATAGGGTCACTATGAGTTAGAATTGACTTGATAGCAATGGGTTTATAATTTATTTAGCCAGACTACTAGCAATGCTCATTATTTGTTGTCATCATAAACAAAACTGAAAAGAATATACCTAAGCATACAGACAACAAGTATTTTAGGGGGAAAATAACACTAGATAAACACTGAAAAAGAGAGCTCTTTGAAACCTTTTTTTGTGGGGTGCTTACTTCCAAATTAAAAAAAAAAAAGGGAAAAAAAAACCTGTGGTAATAAAGGGCTCCAACGAAAGATAACTGGAGTTAGACGTTTGTAACATGCAAAATAAAACTGGATAGCTTTTTGTGAAAGGAATGACTCTCTTTGGGTAGCATGGCTTAAGAGTTAAGTGAAGTGTTTGGAAAGCAGATTGAGATGGTTGAAGAGAAAGCGCTTCAGCGACATGTGCCCACATTTTCCTGGTGTAAAAAGGCTCAAAATCTGGAAAAGGTATAAAATACAGGACTACAAGTTTGAAATGGCTGAGGCTGGGAGAAGGGACTTAGTCGTGAAAACACAGCAGAAGGTGTAGGTTCAAATCTTGTTGCAGAGAAACATGGCAAAGTGCGAAGTGGAGAACAAGGCAAGAGTGCTGCAATGGAACTAAGGGCAAGTCATGAATTAAAATCATCATCATCCAAAAGACGGCTGTGCACCAGTCGGCCTAAATAGGGTCGCCACGGAGGCCCCTTTGCAAATACGATCTTGTACCTCAACCCATGGTCAATCCTGATCCTTCCAACTTGTTAGCCCGAAGATTTGGAGGGGTATCAGTCATACAGGGGAAGGCGGGGCCAATAAGGAGGGTAAGCAATCAACATGCCACCAAGTTCCCTTGTGTTTCTGGACAGCTGAGGCACAGGCATGTGACCTAAGCTGGGCAATTAGCTATTTCTAAGACTTACAGTGAGTTACAGCCAGTCAGGCTCCACTGGTGGCAGCATGCAACAGACAGACACAACAGTGCCCTCTGAACAACTGTACCACGGAGAGCAAAGGTGCCGGACGGGCTGCCAGTCTCGTTTGTCCTCCTAACAAGACTCCTCCAGCTGCCAGCCCCCTACTTCCTGCCTGTTTTCTAAACCTGCTTCTCCATTTCCCAGCCAATTCGGTGAGTCATCCAACATCCTTCTAATAAATTTATCTTCTAGTGATGTTAGCTAGGGTCCATTTCTGTTCTTTGTATTCAAGAACCCTGACTGACACAGGTAACAAGATGGCAAGCCAGCAGACTGGGTATCCTGTGCTCCTCAGCTGGGGACAGTCTTGGACAGAAATAAGAACAGGGGCAGACCTCCCCAGAACTGGGGTCCTAGATGGGATAACCCCTAACCTTGGACTACAGACTTTGTCTCCCTGTGTGAGACCAGAGAAGCAAAAAACAGGACCAAGGCAAATAAGGTCTGTGCTGGTCTCTGGGTTGGATAACTGGCCTTACTTCTTGATGAGGTGATCAGCCCTGTCAGAGGATGAGTATCTCCATGCTTCTCTCTCCAGCAAATAAATGGATGCTAACGGGGTGCAGGACTGGGGAAGGGCAGAGGGTCAAGAGGAAACTGGAGAGAGCATCCAGGGCAAAGCTGCAGATTTCAAATCCAATTGTCCATAGAGAGCTTGGTGGAGAGGGGACAAAGAGCCTATACCTTGGAAAAGGTAAGACACCATGGGCAGATTGGGGAGCGATTCTTTGTGCCTCTAGCACAAAGAGAACTGAGTCCTTGCGCTTCACCTAAGAGTGAAGAGAGAATAGCTCCACATGCAAAAGGAGCTCACTTGCTTTGCTCTCTGCCATAACCTCAACGGTGCCTGGTGCTCTGTAGGTGGTCAACAAGCATTTATTGAATGAATGAAAGAACTGTTAAGTTTGGACACTCACCATCAGTCGGCACATGCCTTATTTGGGGGATCCTCACGTAGATAGGACCGGATGAGACTTGGGGTTTGCATCCAGACCTGTCTGACTCTGAAGCCCAACTTCTTAATCACTGGGCTATACTTCTACTTCTTAGACCCAGCAGCAGTAGTTGCTAAGGACTCTGCTGCCTGCCCAGCCACCTAGAGAAGGCCATCAGAGCTGCTGGTGCTCATCAGCGCTCTCTTGTCCTGGTTGCCACCTCCTCCCTCTCTATGCATCGCCATGGTGGATACCCTGGAGTTTCCAAGGTGCCAAAGCTCTCCTGCATTTCAGGTAAGTATGCTCTTAATGCCTCGTGTTATCAGTGAGTACTGAAAGTATGATGCTGTGTACTTTAGTGAAATGCTCTCCCAGTGTTTACTCATGGCTCACATTGCCTCCTAGCCCCAATATACACACCTACACTTTGGGGCCGAGTGACTCAGATATGAGACTATGGAGGGGGCTGCCTGGGACACGAATCTGAATAACAAACCTGACTCAGCCTCATCCCAGCCCTTCCAGTGACTAAGGATTTGCTATGATCTGGTATGCTAGGTCCTTTCCTGGAGATTCATCTCTCTCAGGAGATTCCAGGTAGACTTTTGGTGGCTGTCTCTCAGTCTCTGAGAGGTGGTCAGACTCCCACGAATCCCAGCAGTGGATACAAATGTCATTCTCCCTGGGATCCTTCTTGGACACAGTGAATAGTTTCAATCATAAATAATACATTATTTTTAACTTCTATGCAATAAAATCAATGAGAAGGAAAAAATTTTTTTAAATCAAGTCTATATTTTATATGGAAATTTATAAAAAGTAAAACAATGATGACAAAAAGCAGATTGATGGCTGCCTAAGGCTGGGGCAAGGAAAGAAGATCTATGGCAAAGGGGCATGGGGCAGCTCATGAGGGTGAGGGAACTGCTCTGTATCTTGATGGTGGTGGATTATGTGACTGTGGACCTAATGCATTGGTTTGGATTGCTTCCAAAGCAGAAGGTAGTAGTTCTGTGGGATAGGCTCCCAAGAAGCACGAGTGAAGAAGTGTTGAAAGTAAAACAGGGAAGAGAGAACAAGCGTGTGTTAATGATCAGTTTACTGCGGTAGGCAACTGGAGCTCAATCCTGCTGAGGGCCCTCTGAGGTACCATGTGGAGCATGTTGAGAACTGTCTCGTGAGGGGACAGAGGGCTGGCTATTTATGCACCAATTCCCAAACCCTGTTGTTTAAGGGTCACCCTGTGCATGAACACTCACACACTTTGAGGTTGTTCTAGCCTACAGCCAAGCTTGTATGACACAGAAGAGAGCCTGACAAAGGGCTTAAAGGTAGAGAGCTGGGAACTGGCTGTACCATCAGCAGCTGCAGTGAACTCCGGTGGGCTGATGGATACGGGCAAAACACCAGTGGAAGCTAGAACGCATCAATATCACACAGATGCCTTGGTTGCAAGTAATGGAAAATTTAAATGGGCTTCAGCAAAAGAGAATTTTTGGGCTCATATGAATCCTATAAAGTCCAAGGATAGGTTATGGGGTTCAAACAATGTCATCAAGTCTTGTTCCATCTCTGAGATCTGATCTCTTCTGTGTGGGGTTTACTGTCAGGTTCTGTGTAGTAGGAAGACAGATGCTGAAAGTTCTTGGTTCTACATCCTCCTGAACTTCACATCTGTGGAAATAACATCACTTCCCAGTGACTCCTATGTAAATCTCGGGAGTCACTCTGATTGGACTAGCTTGGATCACTTACTTACCTCGGAATCAAGAGGTCAAGAGGACAGAAGAGTGCTAATGGGTGATGCTTTGTCCCTCTGAACCCTCGCTGTGGTTCTCTGACTGGCCAGGGCACTGTCACAAATTCCACTGCTATGGTTCCATCGTCTGAACCACAGGAGAGGCTTGCCTGCTAATTCAATGTTTCCATGAATATACCCCTGCATAATGTAATTGTTTTCATTGTGAAGTACACCACACATATAAAGTATACCACATATGAAGTATACCACACATATAAAAGACAGTAAAAAATCTATTTGCACTTCTTAAAAATAATAGTAACATGAACATGTGTGTCTACCACTTAGATTAAGAAACAGGCCAGTAGCAGTTTCTTAGAAGACCCCACATATCCCTCCCTGATCATGTCCTTCTTTCTCCTATATAAGTAACCATATCCTGAATTTTGTGTGAACCATTTCCTTGCTTTTCTTAGGAATTTTAACTCTATGTATGCATCCCTAGGCAGTATTGTTTAGTTCTGCCTATTTTTGAGTTTTATATAAAACATATCATACTGTTATGTATTCATCTGTGACTTCCTTCCTTTGCCCTACATTTGTTTGTGAAATTCATTCATTGAAGTGTATAGCTATAATTCATTTTTTTTTTGCTGTATAGTATTGCATTTTATTAAATTACTGCAATTTATTTCTCCATTCTACTATTGATATTACAGTTAATGCTGTCATGAAAATTCTGGAATAAGTCTCCGGGTATACTAAGTGTGTGTGTGTATATATATATATACATATTTGCCTAGAAGTACACTTCACCTTGTGCCTGTCAATTTGTCATATTGTGCTGGCTCAAGTGTTGCTGTGATACTGAAAACTTTGCCACTGGTGTTTCAAATACCAGCAGGGTCACCCTTGGTAGACAGGTTTCAGCAAAGCTTGCAGAATAAGACTAGGAAGAAGACCTGATGGTCTACTTCTGAACATTGTCTGATATAGCACTGGAAGATGAATCCCTCAGGTTAGAAAGCACTCCAAATACAACTGGAGAAGAGCTACCTCCTCAAAGCAGAGTCAATCTTAATGACATGGATGGAGTCAAGCTTTTGGGACCTTCATTTGCTCATGTTGCACAACTCAAAATGAGAAGGAACAGTTGCAAACATCCATTAATAATCAGAATGTGGCATGTAGGAAGTATGAATCTAGGAAAACTGGAAGCCATCAAAAATCAAATGGGATGCATAAAGATTGATATCCTAGATATTAGTAAGCTGAAATGGACTGGTATTGGCCATTTTGAATCAGACAGTCATATGGTCTACTATCCTGGGAATGACAATTGAAGAGGACGGGCATTGCATTCATCATCAAAAAGAACATTTCAAGATCTACCCTGAAGTACAATGCTGTCTGTAATAGGATAATATCCATATGCCTACAAGGGAAACCAGTTCATATGACTATTATTCAAATTTATGCAGCAACCACTAATGACAAAGATGAGGAAATTGAAGATTTTTACCAACTTCTGTAGTCTGAAATTGATCAAACATACAACCAAGATGCATTGATAATTACTGGTGATTGGTATGTGAAGGATCAGTAGTTGGAAAATATGGCCTCGGTGATAAAAACTACATGGGAGATCGCATGATAGAATTTTGCAAGGCCAATGACTTATTCATTGCAAATACTTTTTTTCCAACAACATAAAAAGTGATATACACGTGATCTCACTGGATGGAAAGAAAGGCATCAAATCAACTACATCTGTGGAAAGAGACAATGAAAAAACACAATATCATCAGTCAGAATAAGGCCAGGAGCCAACTGCGGAACGGACCATGAATGGCTCATATGCAAGTTCAAGCTAAAGCTGAAGAAAACTAAAACAAGTCCTCCAGAGCCAAAATATGACTTTAAGCGTATCCTGCCTGAACTTGGAGACCATCTCAAGAATAGATTTGACGTATTGAACACTAATGACCGAACATCAGATGAGTTGTGGGATGACATCAAGGACATCATTCATGAAGAAAGCAAAAGGTCATTAAAAAGGCAGGAGAGAAAGAAAAGACCACAATGGATGTCAGAACTTGCTCTTGAACATACAGTAGCTAAAGTAAATGAAAGAAATGAAGTAAAAGAGCTGAACAGAAGATTTCAAAAGGTGGCTTGAGAAGATTTTTTAAAAAACCAAAACCCATTGCTGTTGAGTCAATTCCGACTCATAGTACCATTATGGGACAGAGTAGAACTGCCCCATATCGTTTCCAAGGAGTGGCTGGTGGATTCAAACTGCCGATCTTTTGGTTAGCAGCTGTAATCTTAACCACTGCACCACCACGTCTCCTCAAGAAGATAAAGTAAAGAATTATAATGAAATGTGTAAAAATCCAGAGTCAGAAAACCAGAAGGGAAGAACACGTTCAGCATTTCTCAAGCTGGAAAAAATTCAAGCCTAGAGTTGTAATTTTGAAGGATTCTATGGGAAAAAATAGTCAACAATGCAGGAAGCACCAAAAGAAGATGGAAGGAGTATACAGAGTCACTGCAGCAAAAAGAACTGGTTGACATTCAACCATTTCAGGAGGTAGCATATGATCAAGAACCAATGGTACTGAAGGAAGAACTCTAAGCTGCACTGAGGGCATCATCGAAAAACAAGGCTCCAGGATTGATGGAATACCAATTAAGATGCCTCAACAAATGCATACAGCGCTGGAGGTGCTCACTCATCTATGCCAAGAAATTTGGAAGATAGCCACCTAGCCAACTGACTGGAAGAGATCCATATTTGTGCCCATTCCAAAGAAAAATTATCCAACTGAATGTGGAAATTATTGAACAATGTCATTAATATCACATTCAAGTAAAATTTTGCTAAGACAATTAAAAAATGGTTGCAGTAGTACATCATCAGGGAACTGCCACAAATTCAAGCTGGATTCAGAAGAAGACGTGGAACGAGGGCTATCATTGCTGATGTCAGATTTATCTCGGCTGAAAGCAGAGAATACCGGAAAGATGTTTACCTGTGTTTTATCTACTATGCAAAGAATGGGAATTCCAGAACATTTAATTGTGCTCATGAGAAGTCTGTATATAGATCAAGAGGCAGTTGTTTGAACAGAACAAGGGGATACAGCATGGTTTAAAGTCCAGAAAAGTGTGCTTCAGGGTTGCACCCTTTCACCATACCTATTCAATTTTTATGCTGAGCAAATAATCTGAGAAGCTGGACTATATGAAGAAGAATGTGGCATCAGGATTGGTGGAAGGCTCATTAACAACCTGTGATATGCAAATGCACAACCTTGCTTACTAAAAGCAAACAGGATTTGAAGCACTTACTGATGAAGATCAAAGACTACAGCCTTCAGTATGGATTACACCTTAACATAAAGAAAAAAAAAAATCCTCACAACCCGATTAATAAGCAACATCATGATAAATGGAGAAAAGGTTGAAGTTGTCAAGGATTTCATTTTAACTTGGGTCTACAGTCAACACCCGAGGAAGTAGCAGTCAAGAAATCAAATGATGTATTGCATTGGGCAAATATGATGCAAAAGATCTATTTAAAGTGTTAAAAAGCAATGATGTCACTTTGAGGACTAAGGTGCACCTGACCTAAGCCTTGATATTCTCAATTGCCTCATATGCATGTGAAAGCTGGACAATGAATAAGGAAGATCAAAAAAAATGGATGCCTTTGAATTGTGGTGTTGGAGAAGAAAACTGAATATACCATGGACTGCCAGCAGAGCAAAGAAGTCTGTCTTGGAAGCAGTACAGCTAGCATGCTCCTTAGAAGCAAGGATGGCGAGACTTTGTCTCACGTAACTTAGACATGTCATAAGGAAGGACCAATTCCTGGAAAAGGACATCATGCTTGGTAAAGAAGAGGGTCAGTGAAAAAGAAGGAGGCCCTCAAGGAGATGGAGTGACACAGTGGCTGCAATGATGGGTTCAAGCACAGCAAGGACTATGAGGATGGCATAGGACTGGGCAGTGTTTCGTCCTGTTGTACGTGGGGTCACTGAGTTGGGACCAACTCAACGGCACCTAATAACAACAAGAGGAGTGGATCGCTTGGTTATAGGGTATTTATTAATGGGTCCTTTGTGTTTTCTCTTCTATGAACTACTTAAAAAATCAAAGGAGCAAACTACAGTCTATGAGCCAGCTGCCTGTTTTTTAAAAAAAGGTTTCATTGGAACCAGGACTGGAATTAGGGTGGGACAGGTAGACAGGGTTGTGTAAATACAGGTCATGTTCTATCTCTATTTAACATTTTGTTTATAATAGATTTCTTGCATTAGTTTTGATTTTAAAAAATGTATTAAAATATTATTCACCTTGATGACTGAGTTTTTTGGAACCTGGTAAATTTCATGCCCAAGGCAAATGCCTCACTTGCCTCACCCTAGTCCCAGCCCTGCCCTAGTCCAAACCACCCACCATCTCCAGGCTGCCCTTCTGCAATAGCTTCCTAACTGATCTCTCCACCTCCACCCATCTCTGATCCATTCTCCAAATGGCAGCCATCATGATCTTTGGAAAAAGATAAACCGAGTCATGTCACTCTTTTGTTTCACACCTTTTGAGGGACTCTTCTACGTAGCATAAAATCCAAGCTCCATGTAAAGCGCTGCGTCATCTGGACTCTGCCTTCTTCTCTAAGTGCGTGTCCTGCCACTCTGCTTTTGCACTCTGTGTCCCAACTTCACTGGCTAACTTTCAATTCCTGGAATATGCTCAACTCTTTCCTGCATCTGGGTACTGGCACAGACCATTCTTCAAATGGGCCATCTCTTGTAATCCTTTAAATCTCAGATGAAGTCATGCCTTCAGGGAGGCTTTCTAATCTAAAGTCAACCCTCTCCTGACATGTCTTTTTATCACTCTGCTCTTCTTCCTTCCTAATTTGACAACATCTAAGTAGGGTTTTTGGAAACCCTGGTGGCGTAGTGGCTAAGTGTGACAGCTGCTAACCAAGAGGTCAGCAGTTTGAATCCTTGGAAACTCTATGGGGAAGTTCTACTCTGTCATATAGGACCCCTGTGAGTCAGAATTGACTCGACAGCAGTGGTTTTTTTTTTTTTTTTTTTAGGTAGAGTTTTATTTGCTTAATTTTTTTGTTTGTTTACTTGCTTTCTGTCTGTCTCCCTTTTAAACTCTAACATCTTCGAGGGAGCTCAGTATCCAATAACCAATATCTGGCAGTCAAATATCCACTCAATGAATGAAACTTGGAAAAATAAATAATAACGATAAAACCTGATGGTAATGGGTTTTTGGTGAAAAAGCCACCCAAAAACGTGGCACTGATATTTATTAATATTCAAGCCATCGAGCTATTACAAAGGTCAAACAACTGATTGTTTTCTTTGGCCCAGTGGGTCTACATTTGAGCCTATATCCCAAGAATATAACTTGAAAATTCTATTTATTTAAAATATCCACATAGTGATTATTTATAAAGGTTGGAAAATGGGAAACAACCCATAATGTTGGCTGCCCTTTAATACTCCCCTACCTTCATTCTCCTTGTCCAGCCTAAACACACCCAGCTGCTTCCATGGTGGAACCTAAGCTGATGAGCATCGCAAGAGAAAAATACAATCACCACCATTTTTAAGTTCACTGGTCTCAAATGGGCGGTCTTTATTTTTCCCTGAAACTCTGTTTTTCTGATCAAGTTGTTCTCCCGCTCTCCACAGAAGCTACTTCCACAGAGATCGTTCTCCTCTTTTACCAAAGGTACCACCATCTGTAGGGTCATTTAAGCCAGAAAATGAGTCATTCATGAGAATGCCTCCATGCCCAATTCCTCACCAAGTCCTATTGTTTCAATCTCAAAATACATTTTAAGTTCACCTGCCTCTTCTCGATCCTCACTGCCGCCACGGTCTAAGCCATCCAGATCAGTGAATGTTCTCTAACTTAGGTGTTCCATTTTCCTTCTTGTGTTTCTGCCGTCCATTCTCCATAGAGTAGTCAGAGTGATCTATTTCGCCATTGTATAAAATTCCTGCACAGAATGATAAAGCAATGAAGCAATTTATAAAGAAAAAGTTGTATTCTCCCTCTACCCCTTTCCAGTTGCAGTCCCCTGAGGTAGCCAACCACCCACTAAATATTTGATGTGTATGTAGCCTTCCATTCTTCCCTCTGTGCTATGCAGAAATATACCTGCACACATTTTTCATTGGTTCTTTTCTGTTTCTAAAAAGTAGATTATGTTATATTCAATAGATTATGTTATATTCAATAGATTATGTTATAATTTACTTACTTATTCTTCACCTAATAATATAACATGAGCACTCTTGCAGGTCAATATCTAGTTCTTTCTCTTTTTAAAATTACCAGTTAACAGTTACCATAGAGTTGATGCTGATTCATGGAGACCCTGTGTACGGGAGAGTAGAGCTGTGCTCAATAGGGTTTTCAACGGCTAATTTCAGAAGTATATTACCAGATCTTTCTTTCGAGGTCCCTCTGCATGGACTTGAATTGCCAACCTTTCGGCTAGCAGCTGAGTGCTTAAACATTTGTGCCACACACAAGCTCCCTTTTTAAAATAACATGCTATATTCCATGGACTGGAAGTACCAAAATTAAATCAATGATTTCCCCATTGATGGACATTCCATAGCATGGTCTTTTAAAAATGTTGATCCAACCATGCCTCTCCCCTTCAAAGGCTTTCCTTTTCTCCTGGAACAAGACCTGCAGTTTCCGTCGTGGCCTCAAGGCCTCGGATCAACTGGCTCTTGCCTCTCTTCAGATTTACCTTATCCACTCCTCCCCTTGCTCTCTAGTCCATACTAGCCTTCTGGGAAGGATTTTCCACCTCATGGCCCTGCTGGGGCCATACTGTCCACTCTTAACGCGGTAAAAATCTTTGCTGACTACCCTCCTTTCCCTCACCAATCTAAATTAAGTTCCCCTCTTATGGTTTCGCATAACATCTTGTAAAGACCTTCATCATACTCATCACCAGTTATAATCATATACAAAGAAAAAAACTATATTTAAGTGCTAGCCTGGTAACTAAAAGGTCAGCGTTTCAAACCCAGCAGCTGCTCCTCAGGAGAAAGGTGGCGGCAGTCTGCTTCCGTAAAGATTACAGCTTTGGAAACCCTATGGACAGTTCTCCTCTGTCCTGTAGGGTCTCTATAAATCGGAATCAACTCAACAGCACACAACAATAATGACAACATAATTATTTAATCATGGGGCCCCTGGGTGGTGCAAATGGTTAACATGCTTGGATGCTAACCAAAAGATGGGAGGTTCTAGTGTGCCCACAGGCACCTCAGAAGAAAGGCTTGGCGATCTACTTCTGGGGAAAAAATCGGTCACTGAAAACTCTACAGAGTACAGTTCTATTCTGACACACACGGAGTCACCATGAGCTGGAGTCAACTCCATGGTAACTGGTTGTATACTCTTGCCTCCTCTACTAGGCACTATGCTCCATGAGGACAGGGGTAGTGTTTGGCTGACCACTGTTTTGCTGACCAGCACATAGCACACTGCCTTAGACTGAGGAGGAGGTAAAAACATTTGTTAGGTGAATAGACAATATGTCCCGCACTGAAGAATCATTTAAGCAAGCTAGGTAATAGAATTTAATATTAATTAACATTTAAAGTTATGTAAGGATTAAATGTGATATGGACAAGTCTACATGAAATGATATACACACATGCACATATATAAATAGATATACATGAAGGATTGGTAATATCGTGTAGTAAAAGGAACACTGGCAGGAGAGGGTAGCAACTCTGTCACTAATTCGTTGGTGACCTAGGAAATGTCATCTCCTGACTCTTCTCCAGTTGAAACCCCTTGCCATTGATTCCAATCCTATAGGACAGAGTAGAACTGCCCCATGCGGTTAATCAAGGAGCACCTGGTGGATTTGAACTGCCATCCTTTTCATTTGCAGCCACAGCTCTTAACTACTACCCCACTAGGGTTTCCTCCAAACTCTTAGGTCTCCATCAATGATTCTCAATAGATGTGATAGTGCCCCCTAGTGTTGGACAATCATGGGAGGCACCATTGGCCTTTAGTGTACAGAGCCCAGTGGGCTGTGTTCCTGCCATGTGTGGAAGCCCTGGTGGTGCAGTGGTTAAGAGCTTGGCTGCTAAACAAAAGGTCGGCAGTTCATACCCACCAGCTGCTCTGCTCTGTACAGGTTTACAGCCCTGGAAGCCCTATGGGGCAGTTCTACTCTGTAATTATGGTCACTATGAGTCAGAATTGACTCCCTGGCAATGGGTTTGGGTTTGTATTTTTTTTGGTTCTCACAATGAAGAACTGTTTTGAGTTCCTCATGATTTTAAATGTCCCACCATAAGTGAAAAACTTGTTTATAATTATTTGAACCTAAAACCTAACCTCATTTTACATATAAGCACAAAAAAAGTTTTTTTTGTATACTTTTATCATGGTTATAATATACAGTGAATACATACATATTATGCATCTACCATAAACTGGAGAAAGGTTTGTGTCATCTACCACAGGTGGCCAAAATACTACATCTCTGTCAGTTGGTATTTGTAGCTGTCGCATTCCTGGGGATTTTATTTCTAAGTCCAAGCAAATGATGACTCGATCATATTTCTAACTTAGTCATGCCTGAATATGTATAAATTGAAATACAAATTATTTGATGATAAATTATTATTTTTTGTCCAATACCCATCTGTCAGTTTGTCGTCCTGTGGTGGCTTATGTGTTGCTGCTACGACGCCACCAGTATTTTAAACACCAGCAGAGTCACCCACGGTGGACAAGTTTCAGTGGCCTTCTACACTAAGGCAGACTAGGAAGAAAGGCCTGGTGACCTACTTCTGGAAAATCAGTCAATAAAAATCCTGCGGATCACAGCAGAATATGTCTTGATACAGGGCTAGAAGATGAGTCCGCTAGCTTGGAAGGCACTCAAAATACACAGCGGCCATAACAATGGACTCAAACGCACCAATGGATCATGAAGATGGCACAGGACTGAGCAATGTTTTGTTCTGTTATACATGGGGTCACCATGAGTTGGAGCTGACTTGACAGCAACTAACAACATTTTCTTTGTACTTCTTTAGATTATAAATAGGTCATTATTTTGATTTAAAACAAAAGCATGTATGCAGGTAGGTTATACTGTCTATGAATTTCATTTTAGGATTATAAAGGGAACATTATGAAAATACTCATTATTCAAAAAAGGTTATTGTGTCAGACAAGGTTGCCAATCACTGGATTAGTGATATTTAAACCCTGCCGGTGCTCCTCGGAAACTCTATGGGGCAGTTCTACTCTGTCCTATACGGTCGCTATGAGTCGGAATCAACTCCACAGCACTGGGTTCTGGGTTAACCCCTGGCCATTTTTATTGCTTTGGTTCTAATCGTCAATAATGGAAAGCGTTCTTTTTATCTTGTTCTTTTCATTTTTTTGTTTTTATTCCACTATTAGATTGGAAAGGAAAATAAACACACACACACACAAAATACATGGCACCTATATGAATATTTAGGCATTTAGCTATGTAGAGAATCCAAATGACTTCCCAAATATCCTTGCTAGGAAATTCTGTAATGTCTCTGTAATTTCAAATTTATGGTAAAATGTGAGTTTATTGCATATTTTAATTTCTCACCATGTAATTGTCTGGGGCTGAGTGAAGAAATTGAAACAGAGAGAACTTGTACTAAAAAAGGAATGAGTGCTTCTCACTATGAGATGAGGTTCGGAGACATAAAATCTTTCTCTAGTCCCATTGCTTTCAATTTTTTCCTTATTAGTTATGACATACATTTTATTGTATGTTTTTTAAGTAGATTGCCTCCTCTCCCCTCTCAACCACCCCAACACACACACTAGAATGGGGACAGGGACTTTTGTCTCTTTTGCTCACAGTCTTAAACCCAGTGCCTAGAACGGTGCTGGGCACATGAGGAGCTCAAAGACTGTTGTACGAATGGGTGAAGAATACACGCAATAAGCACGAACGACTGCTTGGAGCGCCAGTTCCACCAGAGTTCCAGGAGGCCAGTGGGAGGGACCAGTCACTAGTTGACTGATTTTTGTGATGGAGGATTCCTGGGTGCTCCCAAGCACTGCGGCAGCATTCTTATATTTTTGGGGGAATGTGTGCAGAGTTTGTCAACTTTACTCACAGAAGTGTAGGACAGGATACCGAGCTAGCAATAATTTGCACCCTAGTCCGTACAAAAAAAAACCGTACAACGTTCTCAAATTTACACCATTAGGAACACAGGTTTTTGTAGTTGCGTGGGTCTTCAGTTCTCTTGCACAGGACCATTTAGGGTGTTTGTTCCCTGGAGATGTACAGTGAGGATGGGATCAAGGGCGGTCACTGCCACAGAATACGGCTCCCCCTAAAACCGCAATGACGAGGGTACGAGCTAACGCTCCCTTTCCGTACAGAGAAGCCAAATCGGCATCAAACCCTCCTCCTGGAGCACATCCCGCGCTGCCCGGCCTGAACCTGCCCGCCCCGCCCCGCCCCTTTAGACACCTATGGGGGCGGGGCCGAGGACAGGCGTCCCGGCACCCCCAAATTGTTAGCACTCGCCCCGAGTTTTGGTATCTCACACTTCAGCGGACACCAACGACACGGAACCACTAATGGAAACCATCGGCCAGATGACAGCAGGGTGGCACGCACGGGCCGACCAGGGAGCAAAACACGAAGAAAGGCGGCAGCAGCCCCACAGCCACGTGAGGCAGGCGACCCCGGCCGCCCTTGCAGAGAGAACTACAACTCCCGGCGTGCCGCTGGGCGACGGCCCTCCGGGAACTACAACTCCCAGCGTGCTACGGGCGCGACGGCAGCCACCTCCCTCTCGATCGCCCGTCGCCCCTCCGCCCCTCCCCCGCCCCGCCCGGTCGGATCGGCGTGCGCCTGCGCACGGCAGGCCGGAGGAGTCTTACCCTAATGTAAGATGGTGGCCCGTCTGGCTGTGGAACCCACCGAAAGCTGAGAGTCTCTCTCTCAGTCGTAAAGGTCGGACTCGCTGAAGCAATCAGGCCCGGGTCTGAAGAGTTTTTTCTCCGACCTGCGTCCAGTGGTCTCTGGCGAGGACGCGGCGGCGCGTGGAGTCGGCTACGGGAAAAGCGAGGCACGGCAGGCGGGTGAGTTTTGTGGGGCTGGGCTCAGGGGAAACCCGGGCTGACCCATTACGGGAGAGCGGAGGCTTCGCCGGGACTGTACAGGCCGCACCCTCCCTCCCCACCCCCCGCCTCATCCTCACCCTCCTCCTGCTTGCTCTTCCTCCTCCTCTTCCTCCCTCTCCCCTCTACGCCACAGCAGTTACCACCAGGAAAAGGGAGCGGGGCGGGAGGAGCGGCGGCGGCGAACCCGGCTCTCCTTCGGAAATTTCCTCCGCTGGGAGCCGAGGCGGCTCCTCGTCTCCAGCCCTCCCTCGCGTTCGTGCTTGTTGGGGCAGGGTTCTTGGGTCTCAGGACTCCCGGTCCCCAGCCCCGCTTCCCCGCGCTGACGTCCTTCGCCTCCGGCCCCGGGTTCCCGAGACCAGAGCCATCCCTTCCACTCCGACCCGTGTTGCTGCAGCTCGCGAAGCCCCTGCTCGTTGCCCACCCGCCCTGCTGCTCGGGTTTTGCTCCTAGAGTTAGTCTTTGCCCCCCGCTTCTGCTTGCGACCAGCCCCCGAAGTATCTGCCACAACGGAGCTCCCTCCGATTGGCAGCCTTGCCTTTGAGCACATCTGTCATCTTCAAGCTGCCCCTTAAGTGTCGGGGTTATGTTGCTGCCCGTTCTAACCCACCTGTTTCTCTCACCCTTCTTGGAAATTGTCCGTCCCTTCCCTCTTTCCTGTACAGATTCTTCCCATACACTGTTCCAGGAAAAGGTATGCCCCGTCTTGGCCCTTGAAAAATCAAGGAAGTTGAGGAGTGAATGAAGTGAGAGGTAGGCTACTCAGGGAGGCACGTCTGCGTTTTGCTCTCAGTGAGCTAGGTGTGGATTATTCGCTCTGTTGGGACTTGGCTTTTTGTTTTGTTTTTCTCCTTTTCCTTTTGGACCGGTTTCCCCATGCACCAAGTATTCTTCTGAACTTGCCTCTCCCCAGGCCACATAATGTGAGCTCAGATTATACCAGTAAATATTAGCCTCAGCATTTCAAAATAAGATAAACCTGGTGCACACACAAGATTCATTTGTGAACTCCTCAAGCAAATATAACTGATTTTTTTTCATTAGATGAGTTACATGAGGGGTACAGATCCCATCCATGCTAAGAGCTGATTCTTGACTATTGATGTTCAGCTTAATTGATGACATTTCATTTTTGGTTAGAGTGGAAATTTCCTCTCCAGCTAATACCACATTTACTTAGTGTTTTTGGAATTGAGAAGTTCTTTCTTTTAACACTTCTAGGATGGTAGTTATCTGAATAAATTGTCTTCTCTTGAAAAATCATTAGATATGTATGAAAAAGAAATGTTGTTTGTCTTTTGCATACCTAAATCCCTCGTATCTTTTCCATAGCAAAGAATGGGGCTAGGAAAAGAGATGACAAAGCTGTGCACATACATGCACTTGGTGGTACTCACTAGCATCGTTATCTACATTAAAAAGCAGAAAACTAGAAGCAAGAAATGGCTTATGATGTCTATGCTTTGTCAAAAGCAAAAAAATGCAGTGTAGTGACTAATGGCATAACGGGAAGGAGCCTTTGCTGTAACCAGACCACTCTGAAATAAAGAATTATCAGAAAAGCAAACAGGATTACATAGATCAGATACATACATCTCAAGTTTAAACATAAATAAGACATTGTGTTCTTAAGATATATGTAAAAATGTCTGAGTTCATAGTAGCAATCTCAAGCAGCACTATATCTCTTGCAAAAGTAATAATACCGTAAGTATAAAAGCAAATACGTATAGTTACCCTTAGTCATTTTTGCACATTACTGGATTATTGTAACTTCTGCAGATTTTCTCTAAACTTGAGGGATATTACATTTGGCATTTATGTTTACTCTATTGTGACAAATGGTCTGTGTTACCAAATGTAAACTAAGGTTAGAAAAGCTGTTTATAAAACTTCATTTTTCATTTCAGCCACTTAAACCCCAGTTTGGGGAAGCTAAATAAATCTGTACTCTTCTGAGAACTGAAAACAATTTATGTAGAAAACCTTGTCTTAAGTTATAACTTGAAGTTTTTAAAAAATATTACTTACACATAGTTTATCAGTGGGAGTGTATTTAATACAATTGAGATTCAACTCTAAGTAAAAACTGTGCTTCATTTTTCTTTGTAATACACTAGAGGAGAAGCTTTCCACTTTGAACAAGCCTAACACACACAGGTTGAGAAATTCTTGGCAGGCATACTTGGCCGAATTGTAAGCAGTGTGTTCTAGGAGAGGACTGTTTGTCTGGCAGAGAGGGGCCAATTATTTTCATACATCTTTTCTTTTGTAAAGGTTGTTTTGCCCCACTAAATATTTTCACGAGTAATTTTCTTCCTTCTATATATCTTGCTTGGAGTCATCAGATTCTTAGCTTCAGCCCTGTCCAGGTCAAATGGATTTTCGTTAGGGTCTTTAGTATGTCTAAAGAATGTATCTCAAGTTCTCTGACATTTTGATAGAAATAGGAAGCTGAGATTTCTAAAATATTTATGTATGGTTTACGTTTTCAGGTTTAACATTATGAACATTGCAACTTCATACTTTTCATGGTTTCTTTTGATAATTTGCAGTACTTTCCGTCAGATTTTATAGTTCGTATTCTTCAGATGAGTATGTTATTTCTAACGTGAATTTTTTTTTTTTTTAACATGAATTAAAGTTGGTTTATTGTCAGATTTGTTTTTAGGAAATTGCGTAGACAGACCTTTGGTTTCATTAGGGTGAGGCAGTTATAGGCAGATGTCAAGATGCGGGAAACTAAAATTGTTTGTAGTGCCCTTCAGCTTCAGCCTGAACGGTGGTATCAGTGATAACAAGCTCTGCTTATTACTTTGTAAAAGAAAGAAGACGTTGCTTAAGAATGAACTTGCATCAGGGAAATTTTGTTCTAAAAATGATTTTACGTGTCTTCAGAGAATGAAAAACACCTTCTCTGTTTCAGCAGTTTGATTTTTGACGTCTTTCCTTTCTCTGCCCTCCCTATTCCTGATTTTAAAATGAAGCTACATTCTTCATTTTTCTGTATTTTTTATGACTGCAAATAACACTGGATTGAATCTGTTTAAACTCAATGGTATCATTTTTATAGACTATTAAAGTGAGATTTAAAAAAAAGAAAAACCAAACCCATTGTCATGGAGTCGATTCCGACTCATAGTGACCCTATAGGACAGATGAGCACTGCCCCATAGAGCTTCCAAGCAGCGCCTGGTGGATTCAAACTGCCGACCTTTTGATTAGCAGCTGTAGCTCTTAACCACTATGCCACCAGGGTTTCCCTAAAGTGAGATACGAAGTTTTAATTTGTGAAAACTTCAGCATCTGCTGAAAATGCTTTTAAGCTTTCTGTCAGTAAGTATAGTACTGTCTTGACTTCTTGTGAAGGAAGTTACAAGATTGACCTCAGTCGGTTCTCAAGAAAAACAGTAGGGAAATAGGTTATAGAGATTTTTGCTGTTCTAGAAACAGTATAACTAGAATGTAGTACATACTTTTCTCAAAGGATTTCTTAAATCTAAATGGAACTCGTAAATGGTTTTCATCCCACTGGAATAGCATGTATTAGATAAAACTTGTTAACACATTCTGAGATTATAAATTGTAAGTTACCTCAGAGGTAAGTAGGGAAAATCTGTAAATGCTCATTGTTGTATAAAATGTGGCAATATTCCTGATCTTTTTAAGATTGTAGGATAAAAATTGAGGATACAAAAATTATAAAAATAGCATGATTCACTGTATTTTTGTGATGAAGGAAAGGTGTTCATGACATTATTTTAACCACTCATTTTTGACTCGATGGCACTGGGTTTTGGGTTTTCTGGGCATTTAGCAGTTTTCTAAAAGAACTTTTTTTCAGAATTGTTTTCAATCTCATTATTATCTGTCATTTATTAGAAAAGATTGTGTGGGTAAATACCGAGGATCCCTGATGGTGCAGTGAGCAAAGCACTTGGCTGCTAACCGAAAGGTCGTTGGTTTGAACCCACTGGTTGCTCTGCAGGTGAAAGATTGGCAGCCAGCTTCTTTAAAGATTTATAGTCTTCGAAACCCTGTGGGGCAGTCCTACTCTGTCTTTTAGGGTCACCATATATATGTCAGAATGGAAACCCTGGCGGAGTAGTGGTTAAGTGCTACACCTCTTAACCAAGAGGTCAGCAGTTTGAATCCGCCACGTGCTCCTTGGAAACTCTACGGGGCAGTTCTACTCTGTCCTGTAGAGTCACTATGAGTAGAATTAACTCGATGGCAGTGGGTTTTTTTTTTTTTTTTTTTTTTGTAAATATCAACTTTTTCTTAATCAGAAACTATTTTATAGAAGTGACAATTTCAGCACTATTTTGGCCCCTTAGATTAGTTTTCCCATAGTAGAGTTTTTTTAATGTCAGAAAGGAGAATTGTATGGTACTAAAAAGGCGATTACTTTTACTTACAGGGTAACTGAATTTAAAGATAGTACAAGTACAAGGCATTTTGAGTGAGTTCGTTTTCCTCCTAAGGAGATTATTTGTGAGGATGGCTTCATTATTAACTCTTGTTTATATAGGAGGTTGTCCTGTTTTACACTTTAATTGCGTTGGATGGTGGGCAGATGATGTATTGCTATTAGCATAAACTGTGCTGTTTCTATGGTCAGAGATCTGTTTAAAAGCAAAATTTTTTTTTAGTATGTAACTAAGATCTCACCTCTTGAGTATTAAAACCGAATAATGAGGTAGAAGGGCAAATAATCAAAATAAACAGATTGTCTTGTGTGTATGTCTAAAACCCATTTTGGGGGATGGGAGAAAAAGTCAAGGCAAATGAACAAGTATAATTAAAAGAGTAAAATGCCTTCATTAAACATAGTAGGTATTGTGTTACTGCTTTTGGAAGGAAATTAGTGAATGATGTTATAGAGAAAATAGTGATTGAATTTTCTAAAGTGGCTATTGAGTGAAATACCAGAGGGGTAGAGCAGTCCTTAGCAGCAACAAACAGATACATTGTCATTATGCCAAATATCTGAAATTTCTTAAGAATGTTTTCCAGTCCTTGGAATAAAGAGGAAATGGTATTTTTTTTTAATGTTTAAGAACCCATTCATTCTTTATTCAGGCATCAGGTGTCTTCAGATTGTGAATTTCCTGAAATAGCATTGTCTGATTTGGGTCATTGAATATTGGTTATATCAACTTTTCCTCCTTTTTTCTTTCTTGCTTTCTGCCTCTCAGTTTTTGCTTATGATTTTTTCCAGTGTCTTTTATTTTCAGCACCTATTTGAAGGACCCTTTTGTGAATTCTATAATTGAATGAAAATTCGTAATAAAAACAGTATTGCTTTTTGTGGTAAGATTGGCTTTTGTTTTGATGGAGATCATGTCCGTTTTGGTTAGATTTTTCTTCTAGCTAATTTTTAGTTAATTCTTAGATAAGAATAAGAATGGTGCACAAACTTATCAATCTAAATCTTTCCAGAAAATTGTATTTTACCCTGTATGGAGACCTAGGTATTTGAAAGGGTAAAGAAAATGTTATAATGTATTTTGGTTTTGTCATTTACAATGAAGTGAAGGAGTCCCTGGGTGGTGCAAACAGTTAAACACTGGACTACAAGCTGAAAGGTTGGTGTTTGGTCAAAGGTGCCTCGGAAGACAGACCTGGCGATTTGCTTCTGAAAAGGTCACAGCTTTGAAAACCCTTTGGAGCAGTTCTACTCTGCACGTGCGGGGTTGCCACAAGTCAGAATCAACTCGATGACAACTAACAACAACAACAACAAAGACATTATTAGTCTTTTTTTTTAAGACTTCTTGTGAAAAATTTTAAGCAAGTACAAAAGTAGACAGTCGTATCATGAATCTCATGTAGCTATCACTCAGCTTCAAAGATTATCAGCTCATGGCCAGTCTGATTTCATGTATATGTCCGCTTACTTTACCCTTCCCCCCTACTCTTTGCCCTGCATTATTTTGAAGCAAATCCTAGTCATAACATTATTTATTTTGTACCAGAACTTTTTTGACATGATAAAATATTTTGATTGTTTAAATTTTTTTTTTTATCAGAGTTGTTCAATCAGTTTATAGCCTTAAAGAGCTTATTATAAACCCACTACTTGGGAAATGGCACAGCCTCCTCTAAGAGGTTATTATCTTACCAGGAACTCATTTATAATAATATAAATAACCAACATGATCCAAAGCAGTGTACAAAGAAATCCTTCAGTGTGTGGTACATATAGTCTGAGTCCAGTCTGTTTGTGTAGGAGTATCGTCAGACTAAAGTTCTAGTGGTAAGCTATCTGGAGAAAGGGGGACTTGAATCAAGAATATGTATTCTTTGTATAGGCAGAGCATCTGCAGAAGGAGAACATTCCATACATTCCATGTCAGGGATGGAAGCATGAACAGATACGTATGGGGGGGCCCATCATGATGTGAGAGGGATGTAAAGAGTCCGATCTCAGTGGAATGAAGTGCTCATTTCTGGGAATTGTGTCAGATAAATTTGTATAAGTAGGGTAAAGCTAGGTTATGGAAGGTGTATTCAGTGTCAGGTTGAATTTGATCTGTGAAGCAGTAAGGAGCCATTAGACGTTGGGGGGGAGGCAGAAGATGACATGGTAAAAGTGTTTTTTAGAAAGATTGTTCTTTCAGTAGTATGCTGCATATTTTCAGGTTGACAGTTGAGTTGAGTTTGAAAAATTTAAAGACCAGGCTGCTGACGTAAGGGGCCATTCTGAGAGATGTTAGGGTGCACATCCTACAGGCTTTGGTAGCTAATCGATCCCATCTTCTTTTCTGTCTCTTATATCCAAAGATGACACCAGGTTTTTGGAGAATAGAGGACTGAGAAAATTGTGGTCTCTTTGTCTCTGATAGTAAGCTGCAGTTTTGTTAGCCACACTGAGCTTTTGGAAAGGAAGTGATACGTGATAACTCTAATAACAATCTAAAAAATTTCAGTAGAAAATAGCTATCAGTGTTTTCAAATAATTTTAGTTATTCGTTCACTGGGGAATAAGAGTTTGGAAAATAAAGATACAATCTTTATTATTTGATAGTAATAGATGGAACATATTTGCTTTGTAAAAGAGAAATTTATGCCTCATCTGCTTCCTAGGCGTGTATTCCTTCAGAAGGGTATTAGGAGACTTACTTGTAACTTTGAGTAGTGTATAACCAGCATAGAGCATTGGATGCCTTTAAAGTAGAGGAGGGCTTGGAGCAGAGGGAATGGCAGAAAATTCTGATGAAGTAGGCTACTAAATACTCTGTCTCCAAGCCCCCTGTTTATAAGGGGTAAGGTTAGGTCAACATGCTGAAGAAGAATGTAGGGACATTACGAAATTAAATTTTATTCTTTGATTTACTTTGATATACTTTGTTTTGCAAAGGTAATATTAAAACAGACCTGGTTAAACACCAGCCATATCTGTTTTGGTTGAAATTTTTTTCTTTTTTCGAGTTCTGAGATGCCTGAAGTTACTCTTTTATTCTTTGTTTTGGTTTGTTGACCTTTCATTACGGCAACTCTGCATCTTAGCATGCCTTCTTGTTTTGTGGAGGAAATTTTCACATGTTATCTTAAAGCTGGAAAAAAATAGGTTTCTTGCGTCTGGCTTTGTAAATAGTAGATTAATAGTACTGTATTGCCATTTATTCTCTTCCTGCTTTCTTCAGTATCACAGGTATTCCCCCTCTAAGGTATTTGGCAGGTGGATCTCAATGATACATTGAGTCTGAAAACTTCTCAAGCTCAGGGTGCTTAAAAGTTTGAATTAAACTTAGTACCCTGCTGTTATGAAAGGTAGGACCTAGCATAGTGCCATGGACCTTTTAGGTAAAATATTAATGATAAAGATGATGATGAGCTATTATTGGGAAATGTCTTTTTCATTGACCTTCTCTCCATCCTAAAACCTCCTTAATCCTTGTAACACGACAGGACTATTTTTGATATTTTTTACTTCTTTCTTTAGCCAGTCATGTGTGCTGTCTAATATGGTCACTAGAATAGAAAGTCGTTGCCTTCTTAGGATTTGCTTTAACAGGGGCTCTGGTGTGTAAACTTTGGATTTCAGATTGAAGGATTCTCCTTTGTGCCGGAGAACCTTGAGAAGGGTTATGCGTCTTTCTCATTGCTGCCACTGTGTGTGGAGGGAAGTACATATCAAGTATGCAGTATAGGAGAACCTTAGTGTTCGAGAATATCTTCAGTGATAGCTGCCAATCCAGCCTTTTTCCCAAGAATTTTTTATTTAATCCTTTGGGATATGGAGCCACTTGTAAGAGTGTCGTGGCGGGAGAAAGAGGAAAAAATGGCACCCTGCTCCAAAAACCTCTTCTAGATAGTTTGAGAATTAGAAACTAATCTCAAATCATTAATAGTTACACTTTTTTTTTTTAAATTCATACAATGGTTGGTAGGAAGCTGGTTTTGGGGGACTGACTTTGGGGGTACCTTGGGTAGCCACGGGAGCGCTGGTTGTGCAGTGGTTAGGAGCTTGGCTGCTAACCAAAAGGGTGGCAGTTTGAATCCACCTTGGAAGTCCCTATGGGACAGTTCTACTCTGTCGTATAGGGTCCCTATGAGTCTGAATCTGTTGGACAGCAAAGGGTTTGGTTTGGGTTTTGGTTAGCCAGGAGGACAGGTGCATTGTGTAAACAGGCAAAGGGAGGAGAGACAAAATAAAGTGGTGGAGACATCCAATTCTGCTGATGACTACTGTGCATTTTTGCCTAAGGCGTCCATGGCACTGTTCCTCACTGCCTTGGGCTATATAATTTAGGTTTTCTTTGGTAAGTTAGGCTGCCATTACTGGGTAGGAAGCCTACACACACTTTAGCTTTTCCCAAATCAAACTGTATTCTTGTCCAGCCTAGTGCGTTTTAATCTCACCAGGGCAAAAACTGACTACTTCATGTCTTTTCTGTGTTGGAAGGGCAGGGGAAATAGGAAAGAGAAGGAAACGGTAGTTATGAAATTTCCTGCTCTTTCATTGGTGTTACATTATTCCAGGATTGTTTTATGGAAGAACTTCTGCCGTTCATTTCTAATTTTATGTCATCAGTTATAAAATAGCATCATGATTTATTAAATGAGGTCCTTTTGGTCATGCGTTAAAGGGTACCTAAATAAGTTTGCTGCTTAGTGGTGCTATTTTTGAATCTCTTGCTTGTACTAAAATCCTTCCTGACATTATGGACCTACTCCAATATATGAATTTTGCTATCAAAAAGTAAAGCTGGTAGTCTTTAGGATATGTATTTTCCCTGCATTGTATTCAAATCTATTTTGATACTGATAAAAACAACATTAAAGGAATAATTGGAGAGGTGGAAGGAAGATGGAAAATATGTCTTGGAAAACAAAGGAAGAGATTTTCCATGAGAAAAGTCAGAGAGATGGGGATAGGAAGATCCAGGATCTTGTCACTTTCGAATAGCTAAGAAAGTTTCAAGAAGAAGGGAAGGGGTTGACATAGTCCGATACAACATTCCAGGAGGATGAGAGTCGAGAAGGGGCCCTTTGGCTTGATGCTGTGATGGTCCCTACCACATCAGAACAATTTTAGTAGACCGGGAATGTAAAGCAGATGGGGAGTAAGGAAGGTGGTAAGTGGAGACTGTAGGTAGAGGCCATCGAGACAGGAAAATGTCTGTAAAAATGGCTATATGAATTATAATAGCACCTTTTGTATTATTGAATGTGTATTATGAAATATTTTATTTATAGGAGATGAGAAAACTTGAGAAGTTTGTGCTTCATAATCTTAAATTTCAGGGTAGGGCTCTGCCACTTGCTAACTGTGTGATCTTGAGGAAAATTGCTTCATCTTTTTGTGCTTTGGTTTTCACCTTTGTAAAATGGAGACAACAGTAGAACCTATTCATAAATCTATTGTGAGGGTTAAATTAGTTAATTTTTAGAAATGCTTATAACAATGCCCGGTATATGGTAAACATGTGACAAATGTTAATTATTGTTGTTGGTGGCGGTGTTACTGTTATCATCTTCTGCTGAGAGAGAGGTAGGGAGTGGACTGGAGACTCGAAGAGACGAAATAGGAAAAAAAAAAAAAAAGATTAATATTATGATTGCCAAATAGAGGCAAGAACTAAATGGAAAGGCCTTTGCTCTGGCTGTCCCCCCAGCCTGGAACATTAGTGTCGCAATATCCTTCTGGCCACCTCAGCTGCCTCAGGCCTTTGCTCACATGGTCACCTTTTCAGTAGGGCCTGTCTTGACCATTTATTTGCAGTTGTAATCCAGGCCTGCTTCCCCTAGTATGTACACTGCTCTACCTTTTTCTGTAACACTGACTGACATAGCATATAATCCGCTTATTTGCTGGATAGTTTCTTGTTCATCTCTAGGGCAGGGATGTTATTTTGTTCCCTGGCGTATCCCAGGCTCTGGGAATAGTGCCTGCCACATAAAAGGTACTCGGTATATGCTTGTTGTATGAATACATTTTTCTACCATTGCGATGAGTAGATGGGGGAATGAGTCTAAACGCTGGTGGTGATACGTTTTTGGAAGACAGCCTGATTTCTGAAATTGATGGACACTACGTAGTTGACTTTCTTCCTCATCTTTCTTATGAATGAGTCTTCTCAGAGTCCATTTTGGTACTGCTGTTCCTAGAAATGACTTGGAGAAAAGGAAAATGTAAAATGAATCTTTTTGTTACCACAGTAAATCTGTGAAAGCCGGAACCTATATAAGGCGGTAACCTGTCGGAGAAGGAAAACTAAAATATTTTCCGTTAATAGAGATAAAAAAGTGGTAAGACTGCACCCTGTGAAAGGTGGAAAACTTGAGAGACGCAGAAAAACAAGGCAGTTCCATCGAGTTGTAGCTTTCACAGGTTTCACTGTATAATTATATTTTACATTTGATTAGCTAATACAAGCTTACATTGAGTACTTACTAGATGCCCAGTACTGTTCTAACCTCTTTATATAATTACTTTTTAAAAATTTTGCAACAACCGTATAAATACATTACCATTTTAAAGTACTCTTATAAAAATTCTCATTGTTCCTTGCAAGGTATCATCAGGAATCAAGGGGGGGAAGTCTTTTGCACTGAGACTAAGAGCGTGCTTCCCCAGACGGTTGTTTTCCATTGACAGGGAACTCTAAATACTCCATTCCTACTCCCACTCCCCCCAACATTCCCAGCCTTAACATCACTACTTGCCTGAAGTCCACCAGGACTAATTATGTCCTTTATCCCTTTTTATGTCAGTCACTGTCAGTCTCCCAGGTGACCCTTCATGTCTCACACTTTAATCCCCACCAGGCTCTGCACATTTCCTCTCTTTCACCCCTTTCCAATCCCTGAAATCCTGCTGTCTTGCACCCAGTGGAATTCACAGTTGATCATCATTTCCTGTATCCTTGAATTGTTTCCTGAACATTTCCTCTACCTCCTACTTCCTGAGGATTTCTTCTCCTGCAGCCCTCTTATGTGTTGGCTATTACATTTTCATTTTTTTCTTACAAACCATCATTAAGGGTCAGTAAGGAGTCCCCGGCACTGAGACTTAAGGCCACAGTTCCCCATTCTCACCCCCATTGAGCAGGAGTCAAGAAGGAGCCTGATTCCACTGAGCCTGGAGATGGGGTGGATGTCTACCGTAAAACCTGCCTGTGGTCATGTTTTGTCCATAAACCTTTACATTTGATGACATCTGCTGTTCTTGCCTCTTCTCCAGCTCTCTCTCTCTCTTTTTTTTTGGACTGTTGTAGCTCCTAGCTCAGTCATCCTCAGTAACACTATGCTTCTTTTAATTCTTGTTAATTTCAGTATTCACCATCTGATCCTTCTGATACCTTGACCTCTCAAGTACTAAAAGTCCTGTCCTCTGATGATCTTGCTTCCCCCCATCTCAAAACTCACTCCCATGGTCATATCTCACATCGTGTTATCACCAATAATTTGAACCCCTCCATGCTTTCACTTTCATGCAGCCCCTTCTCTAACCACCACCTCTTTTCAGCTCATTTCACATGGTGCTTATCTTAGTCATCTAGTGCTGCTATAACAAATACCACAAGCGGATGGCTTTAACAAAGACAGATTTATTCTCTCACAGTTTAGGAGGCTAAAAGTCTGAATCTAGGGAGCCAGCTCCAGGAGAAGCTGGTTCTGGCGGGAAGGTCACTGTCATCACTCTTCCCCTGTTCTAGGAGCTTCTGAGCGCAGGGACCCTAGGTCCAAGTGACACGCTCTGCTCCCAGCCCTTTTTTCTTGGTGGTATGAGGTCCCTATCCCCTCTGCTCTATTCTCTGTCACACAATACTGGGAATCATGGCTTAGCCAAGTTGACACACATTTTTGGGAGACACAATTCAATCCATAATAGTACCCAACTCAACATGTCTTTTACTTCACTGGCACATCCAGCCCACTGAGTCTCAATTTTCTTCACTGTCCCTTGCCTTCTTGTTTTCCTTTCTTACCTATTTTACATCCCGTGGTCAATCATTATATTCATTCCCTTGCAAATCCCCTCAACTCACTTGTTCCTTTCTTCTTCATACTTATTTGACAAAACTTCAATCCTCAGGATACAACCTAATTCTGTAGAGTCCTGCTTCATTAACGTAACTGCCTCTAATCTTGCCTCATTAACGTCATAGAGGTAGGATTTACAACACATAGAAAAATCACATCAGATCACAAAAATGATAGACAGTCACACAATACTGGGAATCATGGCTTAGCCAAGTTGACACACATTTTTGGGAGACACAATTCAATCCATAATAGTACCCAACTCAACATGTCTTTTACTTCACTGGCACATCCAGCCCACTGAGTCTCAATTTTCTTCACTGTCCCTTGCCTTCTTGTTTTCCTTTCTTACCTATTTTACATCCCGTGGTCAATCATTATATTCATTCCCTTGCAAATCCCCTCAACTCACTTGTTCCTTTCTTCTTCATACTTATTTGACAAAACTTCAATCCTCGTTAAGCCAAATTTTCAGTATACTTTAGGCCTGCACCTGTGCACCTGGAAGTGACTGAAGAAAAACACAACTATGGTGAATGCTTTCACTTTAAATTCATGGTAGGAAACCTCAAGTAGCCCTTAATACTGTATTGTCTGGCAGTCATTCTTCTTAGTCCATTCAGTCTCCCTTCTCCTAGAAGACTTATTTTATACCTTTGCCTTTCTTTCCAAACTTCCAGCTGTCTTCCCCAAGTTCACTCCAGTTGGTGGACCTGCTTTCTACTTCATTGAGAAAGTAGAAACTGTCAGAAGAGTACTTATGGACACCTGCCACCATATCTATGTACCTGTAGTATCTGTACTTGTAGGCCTTGCCATCCCTCTGTTACTACGGATGAACTCTCTGTGTGTCTACCTAATTCTAGTTCCTTCAGTTTGTGCATTAGATCCCATCTCCTCTTGTTTATTCTGTGTATTGTTCTAGCAGTTGTCCGCTCTATGTGCATCATCAAGTTTTCCTTCTCTGCTGTATCATTCCCAAGAAAGTACAAGCATTCTCTTATTTTTCTCATTGTACAAATATCTTCTCTTGACCACTCATTTCTGCTCTTCTCTGTTTCCATTGCTGCAGAACCGCTCAAAGCATTGTCTCAATGCTCTGGTTCTGATTTCCTTATGTTCTCTCATCATCTCTTGCTAGATAATTACAGCAGCTGTCAAACAGGTTTCCCTGCTTCTCCCCTTGCCCTCTATAGACTGTTACCGATACAGTAGTCAGAATGGTCCTTAGAAAATGGAAGTCAGATGGCAAGAGATTTTGCACAGCAGTTTAAAACATTTTATGAATTGGTAAGATTAAAGATCTATCTGATTTTACTTCATTAGAGTCTGTCTTGTTTTATGGAATCACGTTGGTCCTGAAGTTACATTTCATGTAGGCTTTGAGTATCACTGTTTGCTCGGGTGGGGGAGTAGTGGTCAGGGATGGTTCATGACCTCCCTCTTTTCTCTGTGTTGATTACACAGAAAGATGTGACACCTCTGTCCCTGAGGAAGTTGACAAGAGGGCCTGAATTGGCTGCTATTCCAGCAAGTTGCTTTGAGTGGAAGAGCAGACTGCCCTTTCTTAATAGAGGTCTTTTGTTACTTCACTCCCACCTCTCACCTCCTTTAGCAGCACCCTTGCTTTCTCCACCCCTGGGAAGTTTAGTGTCCTCTCTACCCCTGCCCTTCCTCTGTTTTTCCATACTCTCAGATGGAAATGTATTTCTTAGGACTTTCAACTGTTCTTGAATTAGTATTTTTACATTAAACTTTCTTTTCAGGTATCCGAAACCCATTTTTTTTTAACTTTTTTAAAAAATTTTTATTGTGCTTTAAGGGAAAGTTTACAAATCAAGTCAGTCTCTCACACAAAAACTTATATATACCTTGCTACATACTCCCAGTTGCTCTCCTGCTAATGAGACAATCTGCTCCCTCCCTCCACTCTCTCTTTTCATATCCACTTCGCCAGCTTCCAACCCCCTCTACCCTCTCATCTCCCTTCCAGGGAGGAGATGGCCAATATAGTCTCAAGTTTCCACTTGATTCAAGAAGCTCACTCCTCACCAGCATCCCTCTCCAACCCATCGTCCAGTCCAATCCCTGTCTGAAGAGTTGGCTTTGGGAATGGTTCCTGTCCTGGGGCAACAGAAGGTCTGGGGGCCATGACCACTGGGGTCCTTCCAGTCTCAGTCAGACCATTAAGTCTGGTCTTTTTACAAGAATTTGGGGTCTGCATCCCACTGCTCTCCTGCTCCCTCAGGGGTTCTCTGTTGTGTTCCCTGTCAGGGCAGTCATCAGTTATAGCTGGGCACCATCTAGGTCTTCTGGTCTCAGGCTGATGTAGTCTCTGGTTTATGTGGCCCTTTCTGTCTCCTGGGCTTGCAGCTACCTTGTGTTCTTCATTCTCCTTTGCTTCAGGTGGTTTGAGACCAATCGATGCATCTTAGTGGGCCACTTACTAGCGTTAAAACCCCAGACGCCACTCTCTAAGGTGGGATGCAGAATGCTTTCTTAATAGATTTTATTATGCCAATTGACTTAGATGTCCCCTGAAACTATGGTCCCCAAGCCCCCGCCCCTGCTACACTGGCCTTCAAAGCATTGTTTATTCAGGAAACTTCTTTGCTTTTGGTTTAGTCCTGTTGTGATGATCTCGCCTGTATTGTGTGTTGTCTTTCTTGTCATCTAAAGTAGTTTTTATCTACTATCTAATTAGTGAATACCCCTCTCCCACTCTCCCTCTCTTCCCCCTCTCATAATCATCAAAGTATATTTTATTCTCTGTTTATACTATTTTTTGAGTTCTTACAATAGTGGTTTCATACAATATTTGTCCCTTTGCAACTGACTAATTTCACTCAGCATAATGCCTTCCAGATTCCTCCATGTTATGAAATATTTCACAGATTCATCACTGTTCTTTATTGATGCATGGTATTCCATTAGTATTCCGTTGTGTGACTGTACCATAATTTATTTATCAACTCATCCGTTGATGGGCACCTTGGTTGCTTCCATCTTTTTGCTATTGTAAACAGTGCTGCAGCGAACATGGGTGTGCATATATCTGTTCCTGTAAAGGCTCTTATTTCTCTAGGATATACTCCAAGGAGTGGGATTGCCGTATCATATGGTAGTTCTATTTCCAGCTTTTTAAGGAAGTGCCAAATCGATTTCCAAAGTGGTTGTACCATTTTACATTCCCACCAGTGGTGTATAAGTGTTCCAATCTCTCCAGAGCACCTCCAACATTTATTGTTTTGTGTTTTTTGGATTAATGCCAGGCTTGTTGGAGTGAGATGGAATGTCATTGTAGTTTTGATTTGCATATCTCTAATGGCTAATGATCCTGAGCATTTCCTCATGTATCTGTTAGCTACCTCAATGTCTTCTTTAGTGAAGTGTCTGTTCATAGTTTTTGCCCATTTTTTAATTGGGTTATTTGTCTTTTTACAGTTGAGTTTTGCAGTATCATGTAGATTTTAGAGATCAGGTGCTGATCAGAAACATCACAGCTAAAAACTTATTCCCAGTCTGTAGGTAATCTTTTTACTCTTTTGGTAAAGTCTTTGGATGAGCATAGGTGTTTGATTTTTAGGAGCTCCCAGCTATCTAGTTTTTCTTCTGCATTGTTAGTAATGTTTTGTATACTGTTTATGCCATGTATTAGGGCTCCTAACATTGTCCCTATTTTTTCTTCCATGATCTTTATTGTTTTAGATTTTATATTTAGGTCTTTGATCCATTTTGAGCTCGTTTTTGTGCGTTGAAACCCATTCTTATGGCTCCTGCGTGAGCAGGTTTTACTTTCGTTAATCAAGTTTCTGACATGGGTATTGTATGTGACAGTAAAAAGGCGGTTGATACAAACAGGTGAAGAAGAAATAATGTGTGAAATGGTGGGGGAAATGAAAGATATTCTTCTGGGTCCTCTGAATGTACTTGTCATAAACTAATAATGCTAATGATTTTTAGAGGAGTTAAACTGTACTGCATATATAAAACCTTGGAGATTAGTTGGCAGAAAAGGACTTCACAGTTCATTTCTTTTATCTCTTTAAATTCTTTTCTCTGAAGGCGAATGTTCTCTAATCAGTTTTCCTTTGGTTCCCTTTTCTTAAAGGCCCTCATGATTTTTCTAGGGCTGTGGTCTAAAGTTGTACTGTTAAATAAGACCTTTCTAGAAGTCTGCCTTTTGCTATAGATACCAGCACTTGCCAAATCCTGTTTTATTAGAGGTACCCCTCCACCCTCACACCCACTTTATCAGCCTATGCTTGGAAGATTGCATGAACCTCAGAGAAGACCAGTGTACTGGAATCAACAATTGTGATATTGTCTATACATTACTTGATTTCAGATTCTTTCCAATTCTGACACCCTCTTGGTCTGAAGATAGATTCCTGTTTCTTAGACTTGTACTGTCCACTTTGGTACCCACGAGCCACATGTGGATATTGAATGCTTGTAGTGTGGTTAGTCTGAGTTGAGATGTGTTTTTTTGGTGTAAAATACACACCAGAGTTTCAATACTTAGTACTAAAAAAAAGAATAAAAAGCTCCTACTGATTACATGTTGAACTGATAATATTTTGGGTGTAAAACCTGTTGCTGTCAAGTAGATTCCAACTCATAGTGACCCAAAAGGACAGAGTAGAACTGCCCCATAGGGTTTCCAAGGAACAGCTGGTGGATTCGAACTGCAAGACCTTTTGGTTAGCAGCCAAGCTCTTAACCACTGTGCCACCAGAGCTCCAACCTGCCTATAAGCATGCCTTATTCTTTCTCTGCGCTGCCTGGGAGAATTTTGAAGAAGGAATTTGAAATAAAAATGTTAGAGTTGATTTTTTATTTACTTTCATTCTTAATATTAGTAGTACATTTTATAATTTCTCTGTCATTAACATATAATTAAAAAAATTTTAACTAAAGACAAATTGTATTTGGTCAGAAAAGGAAATGATTTGAAATTTTGCAGATGAGGAAAGAGATTTTGTCTGATTGAACATAAAACCCAGCAAAGAAATAAACAAATAAAAAACACCCACTGACCTAGTCTGCTGTTACACTTTTAATAAACTTCTATGAACTTGAACCATTACTGCTGTTTTTTTTCCTCCCATTACAGCTTTATTTATATTGCCTTTTTTGATCTATTGGAAGAAAGATTTAAGTTGAATTCATTGAATGCTCTTTAGGGTTAAACCTTGAACTGTGTTTAAAACCAAAGTTGCATATAGGGAGATGTTGGTTTCTGAGTTCCAAAATGTATTTCAAAGTAGTTCATGATAAGTTGTTACCATAAATATACTTAGAAAAGTGGCTTTATTAGGCATTTGAATAATTTACTTATTGAATAACTATTATTTTTACTATCATGAGCCACTGAAAAAGTTCACAGTACATGCTTAGGTATTGCACATTTTATAAAATCACATTCACAAGAAAAGTGTGATGAAGTAAAAGTTTGGGTCAACAAGCTTGAATTAAAAAAAAAAGAAGTATTGAGAAAAAGTTGGTGGTATAAGCAAAGGCAATCAGAGTAAAAGAGGGCATCTAGGGTGAAAAAAATAAGAGTTAATACAGATAGTAGGAATCGTGGGAAAGAAGGTGGCAAGTGAGTTCACTAAACTTTACCTTCTTGGATGCTCAGTGGAAGTACAACTTCAGTAGAGTAAAACAGATTTTGCTACGTGTCGTTTTTCTGGATCTTAGAACATCCTGTACCTTTTTGGTTCCTCCTACGCATTAAGGATAGGCCTGATTTCTGTTGGCTCTGCAGACCTAGATTTGGATTGATCCATAAGAATAATTTCTGAATCCATCTATGTTGTATGTATCAACTCTTTGTTCCTTTTTATCGTGGAGAAGTATTCCAACGGTAATGGATATACCACAGTTTGTTTAACCATTCACCTGTTGAAGGACATTTGAATAGTTTTCAGTTTACTGGCTCTTACTAATAGAACTTCTATGAACATTAAAAAAACAAAAACAAAAAAACAGAACAAAAAACATTGTCATGGATTGAATTATGTCCCCCCAAAAAATGCATGTATCGGTTTGGCTGGGCCATGAATCCCAGTATTGTGTAATTGTCTACCATTTTGTCATCTGATGTGATTTTCCTGTGTGTTATAAATCCTACCTATGTCATGTTAATGAGGGGGGATGGGCGGCAGTTGTGTTGGTGAGGCAGGACTCAGTCTAGGGGATTGGATTATGTCTTGAGCTGGTTTCTTGTGGGATATAAAAGAGACAAGTGGAGAGATGGGGGAACCTCATACCACCAAGAAAGAAGTGCGAGGAGCAGAGTGTGTCCTTTGGAACTGGTGTTCCTGCATGAAGAAGCTCCTAGTCGGGGTGGGCTGGAGGGGGGTCTGATGAGAACGACCTTCCTCCAGAGCCAACAGAGAGAAAAAGCCTTCGCCTAGAGCTGATGCCCTGAATTTGGACTTTTAGCCTACTTTACTGTGAGGAAATAAACTTCTCTTTGTTAAAGCCATCCACTTGTGGTATTTCTGTTACAGCAACACTGCATAACTAAGACAAACATTAAAAAGATAGGAAAGAAAGAAAAGACCAAAATGGATGTCAGAAGAGATGCTGAAACTTGCTCTTGAACATAGAGTAGCTAAAGCAAACAGAAGAAGTGATCACACGAAAGAGCTAAACAAAATTTCAAAGGGCAGCTCTAGAAGACAAAGTGAAGTATTATAATGAAATGTTCAAACACTGGGAGTTAGAAAACCAAAAAGGTTGGCATTTCATGCTTGGCATTTCTCAAGCTGAAAGAACTGAAGAAAAAGTTCAATATTGAGTTGCAACAGTGAAGGATTCTACGCGGAAAATACTAAACAACGCAGGAAGCATCAAGAGAAGATGGAAGGAATACACAGAGTCACTCTACCATAAAGATTGGTGGACATTCAGCCATTTCAGGAGGTAGCATATGATCAAGAGCCAGTGGTATTGAAGGACTCAGAAACGATGGTGAAGATGGCACAGGACTGTTGTATATAGGTTTGCTATGAGTCGGAATCGACTGACCGGCACCTAACAACAACAGCAACAATGGCTAATGATGTTCAACATCTTTTCATGTACTTACTTACCGTCTGTATACCCTCACATATAAAACGTCTGTTCATGCCTTTTGCTCATTTTCTAGTTGAACTGATTTTTTTTTTACTGTTGAGTTATGAGAGTTCTTTATATATTCTAGATACAAGTTTATTGTTGGATTTGTGGTTTGCAGATATTTTCTGCCAGTCTATAGCTTGTCTTCTCATCCTCTTCACAGGGTCATTCACAGAGCAAAAGTTTTAATTTTAGTGAGGTGCATCAGTTCTTCCTGTTTTGGATTGTGCGTTTGGAGCCAAGGCTAAGAAGAACTCTTCACCTAGGTCCTGAAGATTTTCTTTTATTTTTTTTCCCCTTAAAGCTTCTGTGTAGGCCTCTCCCGCCCCCATGGATGTCCAATTGCTCCAGCACCATTTGTTGGAAAGACTGTCTTTCCTTCTTTGAATTCTTGTGCACCTTTGTGAAAAATCTGTTAGGCATATTTGTGCGGACCTATTTCTGCATTTTCTATTCTTTTCCGTTGATCTAGATGTCTATTGCCCTGTCAGTACCGCACTGTTTTGATTACTGTTGCTATATAGTAAGCCTTAACATTGAGAATAGTGATTCCTCTCATTTAATTATTTTTTTCAAAATTTCTTTAGCTCTTCTATGACCTTTTTATTTCCATGTAAATTTTTGAGTAAGCTTATCTATATCTTAAAATCTTTTCTGGGGTTTTGCTAGGAATTGTGTCATACCTCTAGATCAATTTTGGGCGTATGGATATCTTTACTATGTTGTGGCTTCCAGAGTCAGGGAATGTGGTAAGTGTCTTCAATTTAGGTCTTTTTTGATTTTATTCATCGGCATTTTGTAATTCTCAGTATACAGATTCTGGACATGTTTTGTTAGGTTTATACCTATGTATTTCCTTTTTTTGGAGTGGTTGTGAATGGTTCTATATTTTTAATTTTGGTTTTCACATGGTAGTATACAGAAATGCGATTGATTTTTGTATTTTGATCTTGTATCCTGTAACCTTGCAAAACTCACTCATTAGTTCTAGATTTTTTTGTAGATTTCTTGGGATTTTCTGTATACGCAATGATATCATCTGCAAAAGGGACAGTTTTTTTCCTTCTGTTCCAGTCTGTTTGCCTTTTATTTCTTTTTCTTACCTTATTGTGCTGGCTAAAACTTCCAGAACTATGTTAAAAGTGGTGAGAGCGAACGTCTTTGCCTTGTACTTGAGTATTTGAGTATAGTGGGAAAACAGTCTTTCATCACTAGGTATGATGTTACCTGTAGGTTTTTGTAGGTGTTTTTTTTTTTTTTACCTCTGTTCCTAGTTTACTGAGAGCTTTTGTCAAACAAATTTTGTCAAATGCTTTTTCTGTGTCAATTACTATGATCTCGTAATTATTCTTCTTTAGCCTTTTGATGTGGTTGATTGATTTGCAAATGTTGAACCAGCTTTACATACCTGGAATAAATCCTATTTGGTCATGGTTTATACTTCTTTTTATACATTGCAGGCTTTTGTTTGCTAATATTTTGTTCAGGATTTTTGTTTATGAGAAATATTTGTCTGTAGTTTTTTTTTATATGTTTTTTTTTTTTTTAATTTGTTTTGGTACTGTCTTTGGTTTTGGTACCAGCATAATACTGACCTCATTAAATGAGTTGGGAAATATTCCCTCCTGTTTTCTGGAAGAAATTGTGTAAAATTAGCATTAGTTCTTTAAAGTTATGATAAAATTCTCCAGTGAAACCATCTGAGCAGAGGATTTCTTTTTGGAAGCTTTTAAATTATGAATTCCATTTCTTTAATTGTTATAGGATTATTCAGATTATGTGTTTCATCTTGATTGAGTTTTGGTAGTTTTGAAGAAGTGGACCATTTCTTCTAAGTTGTTGAATTTATGATTGTAAAGTTGCTCATAGTATTCCCGTATTCTTTTAATGGTACAGGATCTGCAGTGATAATACCTTATTTCATTCAGATATTGGTGATATGTATTGCGTCTCTTCTTGTATTATCTGTCAGTCTTGCTAGAAGAAGTTCAACAATTTCATTGATTTTTTTTTTTTTTAAAACAAAGAACCAGCTTTTTGTTTCATTGCTTTTTCTCTGTTGTTTTTCTGTTTTCTATTTTATTGGTATCAGTTCTTTATTATTGCCATCCTTATGATTGCATTGGGTTTATTGTGCTCTTCTTTTTGAAGTTTCTTGAGATGGTAGCCAATATTATTGATTTGAGACCTTTCCTCTTCTCTAATTACATAAACATTTGAGTGCTATATATTTCCTGTCAGCACAGCTTTAGCTGCATTCCACAAATCTGGTGTGTTGTGTTTTTCCGTTCATTCAGCTCTGTATGTTTCGTATTTCCTTTGAGACTTCCTCTTTGATTCATGGACCATTCAGTACTGTGTTGTTAAATTTGCAAGTGTTTGGAGACACATCTGTTGTCTTTCTGTTACTGATCTCTGGTTGGATTCCATTGTGGTCAGAGAACATACTCTGTATGATTTCAATTCTTTTAAGTTTGCTTTGGAAACCCTGGTGGCGTGGTGGTTAAGTGCTACGGCTGCTAACCAAGAGGTCAGCAGTTTGAATCTGCCAGGCGCTCCTTGGAAACTGTATGGGGCAGTTCTACTCTGTTCTATAGGGTTGCTATGAGTCAGAATCGACTCGACGGCAGTGGATTTGGTTTTTTGGTTTAAGTTTGCTTTGTGGCCCAGGATATTGTTTATCTTCATGATGTTCCATGGGTGATTGAAAAGAATGTGTTCTCATTTATTTTTGAGTCGCTAGTCTTACTGGGAAGGAGCGCTGGTGGTACAGTGGTTAAATGCTCAGCTGCTAGCCAAAAGGCCATTGGTTGGAACCCACCAGCTGCTTTGTTGGAGAAAGAT
Organism: Elephas maximus indicus; assembly: GCF_024166365.1. Lineage (NCBI taxonomy): Eukaryota > Metazoa > Chordata > Mammalia > Proboscidea > Elephantidae > Elephas > Elephas maximus. The sequence continues at coordinate 14,364,158 of NC_064826.1, forward strand.
ATGGCAATCTGGTTCTGTAAAGAGTGCAGCCTTGGAAACCCTATAGGGCAGTTCCGCTGTGTCCCATGGAGTCGCTGTGAGTCGGAATCAATTCCATGGCAACGGGTTTTTGGTTTTGGAGTCGTACTAGGATACCACCTACGTCTCACTATGTAACTCTCCTCCTGACTCCCCCATCCGTTCCTTTGGCTCATGTTCCTTATTATTCTAGACATTTTAAAGATGGTTTGTATGGCATCATTGACAAGTTCTTTCCTGTTATTCTTATTTCCTTCCTTTAGAATTCTTTAACCATGTGACATTTTCTGCCACATTTTTCATTTCACATTTTCCGCCACATTTTTCATTTCACATTTTCCGTAATTCTGAATACAATATAATATTCTTTGTTCTAAAGAATTGCCAGTTTTTATGTTGATAGTGTAATTAAAAAAAAAATTTTTTTTTTCTCTAGTGGCACGTTGACCTTGAAGTATTACTCCAAGGTGAAATACGGAGGTGTGTTTTTGTTATCCTTACAAAAGTCGCCCACAAAGTATGATTCTCTGGATAAACCTAGACAGAATTAGGAATTGTTTGCCAAAGGTATTGCTAGGCAATAAGTGGGAGGAGAATTCAGTGTCCCCAAGGCATTTCATGGGACACAAGGTGAATGCCTCTGCAATGGTTGTACTAGTCTAAGACAGGAGACATCAGATTCTTAATGGGGAAGTCCTGTAGGAATTCAGAAAAAGGAGTATTCAAAGAATGTGAACAGGATTAATTTGTGTGGTCTCATGGGGAAAGTAATACTGTACTTAAATGAGTGATAGGTAGAGTGGGAAAGGAAGTTGAAATGAGACTGGGACCACTGCCTATCTTGGAGAATTGCTAAACTAAAAGGAGCAGGGCCTGTGGGAAGGAGGCAGGAGTATGCGCTGTGTGGCAATAGGGTTGTACAGTCCTAGGAAGGTAAAGGAAGGGTTCCCGAAGCACCAGGAAAGAATTTAAACTTGACCAGAAGGCAGTCTCTGACTTAAAGGTTCTTAATCTGTAGGGTGACTTGAAGAATATGGATAAATATAAATCATTGGCATCACCTTGGAGTTGGTTAGAAATGTAGAAATCAGACCCCACCTCAGACCTACTGAATCACAATCTCATTTTAGCAAGATGCACAGGTAATGTGTATGCACAATCAAGTTTGCTAAATACTGGTTTGAAGGGAAATTAACCAAACATCCCTGTGTGTAGGGTGAATTCTAGGGGAAAGGTTATCGAAAGGAGCCAGTGCAGATTCGTTAAGATCCTGTATGACTAATCCAGTTGGAATGGAGACCAAAGTCCATAGAAGAGACTTCCTTTTTTTTTTCTTCTTCTTCTTCTTCTTCTTGTACTTTAGGTGAAGGTTTACAGAGCAAATTAGTTTCTCATTAAAAAATTAATACACATATTGTTCTGTGACATTAGTCGCCAACCCCACGACATGTCCACACCGTCCCCTTCTCAACCTTGGGTTCCTTGTTACCAGCTTTCTTGTCCCCTCCTGTCCTCTGGTCCCTGCCCCTGAGCTGGTATGCCTGTTTAGGAGAGACTTCTTAAAAGGAATAGAATCAATAGGATTTAATGACCAGAATTTAGAGGATGGAGGAGAATGTTGAGTCAAAGATTATGATCAAGTTTTGGCACTGGCAACTGAAAACCGGGTGGGCCATTCAGAAGGAATAAAAGCCCTGGTGGCATAAAAAGCTGTGGTTGTTCTTCACTCCCAGCCTGATAGAAATCAGCATAATAACAACACTGGAGAAAATCTTGAAAAGGAATGAATAAAACTCTCATAATTCCAGGATTCTAAACAGTGTTTTCATTTATTTGCATGTTATCTTGATTTCTTATTAATATATGAACTTGTTTTTACACTTTATTGTTAGTATAAAATCACCTTGCATACTTTTAAAATTTCTGTAAATATTTTTTCATGTTTCTTCATAGTTTATTTAGTTTTAAAGGAATTTTTCTCATTTTAAAGTACATATCCCCTCAAGTTAAAATATAATACAAACTAAAAATAACAGTGATTCCATATTTACCTTTTAGATTGGTAAGGATTAAAACATTTGGTTCTAGGCTTTGATGAGAATGCAAATAGGTACAATGTTTTAGAGGATAATTTGCCAATGTTTTTCAGAGTTAAAAGTGTACATACCATGCTTGATCCAGCAGTTTTATTTCTAGGAATTTGTTCACAAATGTACTGCCTCTAGTTCAGTTAACAAGAAGCCCTGGTGGTGCACTGTGGCACTTGGCTGCCGACCGAAAGGTTCGTGATTTGAACCCACCAGCCGCTCCGCGGGAGAAAGATGTGGCAGTCTGCTGCCATAAAGATTTTGAAACCCTTGGAAACGCTATGGGGCGGTTCTGCGTTGTCCTGTAAGGTCACTATGAGTCAGAATAGATTGAACGGCAGTGTGTTTTGGTTTGATTTAGGTCAGGTAACCAGCAGATTGATTTGTCAAGTTTGCCAATTCTTCATGTCAGTGTATTCAGGAAAATATTCTTCTGATGGATATGACCAAAGTTTCCTCATTTCATGGGGATGATATTTCCAATTTATTCTTACTTCTTTTTAATTGTTTTAAAACTTAGTATTTTTTCAGCATTTATAGGATTCTTTTGACAGTTTCAAAAGTGCTTTGTATCAACCTTGCTTTTTTATTTTTATTTTTTGACTATAAAATTTATAGCTATTTATATTGAATGGGATGATTTTGGAAAACCTGGTAGCATAGTGGCTAAGTGCTACGGCTGCTTACCGAGAGGTCGGCAGGTTTCGAATCCGCCAGGCGCTCCTTGGAAACTCTCGGGGGCAATTCTGCTCTGCCCTGCAGGGTCGCTATGAGTCAGAATCTGCTTGATGGCAGTGGGTTTGGTTCTGGTTTGGGGTGATTTTAATAGCTTTTGAAGATTTTTTTCTGAGATTTGGTTGGCAGTTTCATTGTCATCATAACATCATTTCTAAGATGTTCGATTTGTTGTAAACTAAGGATCATAAACAAAAACCAAAACCCGTTGCCGTCTAGTCAGTTCTAACTCGTAGTGACTCTGTAGGACAGAGGAGAGCTGCCCCATAGCGTTTCCAAGAAGCGACTGGCAGTTTTGAACTGCTGACGTTTTGGTTAGCAGCGGTAGTTCTTTAACCACTGTGCCACCAGGGCTCTGACGGTTGTAACATGACTGATTTTTATGAAAATACTATTCAGAAAATATATTCACAAGCAGACATTATTTCATTATAAGTCTAGTATGCATTTGCCATAAATGTGTGCTGAAAAATATCTAAGGCAACTACATCAGTGAGAAACACTGATATTTTGGTTACTAATTCCGGTAGAAATTAAGAACGATATCTTAGTTGAGGTGTTGAAGAATAAAATTAAAATTATTCAAAGAGTGAGGTAATGAAATACTTCATTCAAAAACAATGTAAAAGAACTCAAAACAGTGATCTAAATCTGATTGCAAAAGACAAATTAAAATTTTTAATTCACTATTTTACAGAATTAACATCTGTTAATTAATATAAGAATATAATCATGTATATGTGTCCAGTTTGTTTAGATCCTTGAGATGAATCTGTAACTTTGTAAATTTTAATGAATTTACTGTCTAGTAAATTAAATTTTGGAGAATTGGTTTGCTTTTGATATATAAACATACTGGAACATATGTTCAAGAATATGCACTGTGGTCCATTTCACCACCAGTCAGGAAGGACATTGGCGTTGAGGGAGCAGAACTACCGTGTCTTCCAGTGTGTTGGTAAAACATCAGATGCGAGACCTTCTGGCCAAGCTTTATCAGCGTGCTGTAGCTGGACCGAGAAAGAAGGCGTGTGCAGATTTCTGTAGATGTTATGATTCCCTGAGGGATTTTGAGTAGACGAGGAAAGCTGGTATCTTTCAGGGTGGAAAATGATTTTGGAATGTAAAGAATTTCTTTGGATTGAGTTCCTTGAAAGTTGTCACTGACCTATGTTCCTGACCTATGAACCATGACTGTGTAGGCTAAAGAATAGTTTCTTGTTGGTAAATAAACAACACACACACACACACACACACACACACACACACACGAGTGTGCATTGCAGCACTGTGATGCCAGAAGGCCAGACCAGTTGCCATAGAGTTGATTTGGCTCGTGGATGCGCCATGTGCGTTCAGCTGTCACTGTACTCCATAGGGCTTTCAGTGACTGATTTTTCAGTTGTACCTACAGGCCTTTCTTCTGCAGTGCCTCTGGGTATACTCAAACCTCCAGCCTTTCCATTTTCATCACCCAGGGACTCCATTAAAAGACTAGAAACTACCTAATTTAGTGTCCAGTAGGAGGCTTATTAAATTATGTGTGCATTTGTATGATGGAATATGTTATAGGTATGAGAAAAAATTAAGTAGAGATTTATGTAACAAGATAAAAAAATTTCCAGAGTATATATTAAGTGAAAAAACAAAGTTGCAGAGTAGTGCACACAGTCTTCTCTCTTTTCAATTAAAAACAGAGGGGAGGGGCAAGAGGATATTTGACAAGTATATTTTTGTATATACAGTTTATATATCTGGAAGAATATGCAAGAATTATATATAGTGTTTGCCATTGGGACTCAGAGATGGAAACAAAAGGTAATGGGTACCCTTTTCGGTATGTTCCAATTTTGATCAACCAATTAATTTTTATGGCATATTCATTATAAACCAAAAAACCCGTTACTGTTGAGTTTATTCCGATAGCAACCCTGTAGGACAGAGTAGAACTGCCCTATAGGGTTTCCAAGGTTGTAATCTTTACAGGTGCAGACTGCCACATCTTTCTCCTGTGGAACAGCTGGTAGGTTTGAACTGGTTAAGCAGCTGAGTGCTTAACCACTGCACCACCAGGTCTCCGTCATTCATTATAGAATGTTTGAAAAATGACCAAAAAAAAAAAACCTAGAAGAAGAAAAGTCTCCCAAAAATAACTTTTATTAAAAGCTTATTTTACCGTTTCTTCTCGATCTTTTTATTTTGTATTTTGCTTTTACTTTTTTTGTGTTAGGTTATTTTATTTATTGTAGTATTAGTGTTTTCTAATTACCATCTTAAAATAGTGTGCTTTCTGAAAAAATAAAACTTATAAGTGTTGTTGTTAGTGGTCCCTTAATATTCCATCATCATTATGTTGTGGAAGCAGTGCAGTTGTGTATGTCATCACATGGGTTGCTTGAGTGATCCCTTGGGCTCGGTGAGTGGCTACTTTCCTCCTCACTGTTACATATCTACCGCACTCAAAACTCCATAGTCGGTTGAAGATGACATTTGAGTAGTTCTCAGTTTTTTTGAAGTCACACATAGTTGTAACCAAGTGTTTTTTTTTTTTTTTTGACCCACCGGATGTATGGACCTTCCAAGGATATTGTGAATATAAGCAGTTTAATGAGTTATACCAATGTTGAGGAATTTTTATTGTATTCTCTTCTGGAGAAATAATACTAAACCCTTTTAATTTATTGGTCAATTTTCTACGTAGCAGCGTTAAACTTTTTGAGACCCCCCATTTTTATTTTACTCAAAAGTTTTTACTGCAATTGATTCTTTTTTATATAACAGTTTTTTTTAATAACAGTTAATATATCAGGTGTTTGTTTTTAATATATTTTACAGATTATAGCTTTTGTATTTGTTGGTTTTGTTTGAACTCGCTTCTACCATATTCAGTACTCCTATAGCAGATACTGCACACTGCAGTCTTGTCAAGAAGAGTTGATTTATCAGTTTTGGCTCAGCAGCGTGTTTTACCATGTGCAGCTTTTGTCATGGTCTGCTTAAATTGTTAATTAATTCTGTCAGTAATACTCTTTATGAATTGGATAAAAGATCGATGTTTTATTTCTTAGCTAATCCATGAGAAAATTGTAAGCAATTTCTCTTTGGTATCATGGAACTCCTGATTCTTGCCAAATTCCTTAATGAGTCTCAGAATTCTTCTTTCACTTCTAGTGTATTTCAGTTTCATCTTCTCTCTGAAAGTACTTTTCATGTGTTCCCGTTTTTTATTTTGGAGCCTTTCCATTCCAGAGATAAGATTCTAAACTGTAGAATTCTGCTTACATGTGACTTATCCATAGCTTCAGTAAGGTTTTATTCTGTGTTTGCCATCGATTGTTCTATCACACAGATAACATCTGCGGAGTAAACCAACACAATTTGGCTGCCTCAAATTCAGATATTCATACCAACTTGTACCAGGCTGCAGGTCATTTAAGTTCACTGTTAAATTGTATTAACTGGGCTCTAAACTGCTAGGCAAACTTGAAGCAGCCTGAGTTTCTTTTAGTTTTAATAAATACTGGGGTGAAGGATATTAGCATCATTATGGTTATTGCATTGTATGAATTTACAAAAAAATTGAAGCAATTTATAATGCCGTCAGCAATGTATACACACTTCAATTTTAATATGTTTTCTTTAGAATTAGGTATCACTATTTTTAAATGTTTTACATAACTGGGAGTAAAAGTGCTCAGCATTTCTCAAGATGAAAGAACTGCAGAAAAAACTCAAGCTTCAAGTTGCAATAGTGAAGGATTCCATTGGGAAAATATTGAATGACGCAGGACGCATCAAAAGAAGATGGAAGGAATACATAGAGTCATTATACCAAAAGGAATTAGTCGATGTTCAGCCATTTCAAGAGGTGGCATATGATCAGGAACCAGTGGTACTGAAGGAAGAAATCCAGGCAGCTCTGAAGGCATTGGCGAAAAACAAGGCTCCGGGAACTGATAGAATACCAACTGAGATGTTTTCAAAAAACGGATGCAGCGCTGAAGGTGCTTACTCATCTATGGCAAGAAATATGGAAGACAGCTTCCTGGCCAACTGACTGGAAGAGATCCATATTTATGCCTGTTCCCAAGAAAGGCGATCCAACCAAATGTGGAAATTATAGAACAATATCATTAATATCACACGCAAGCAAAATTTTGCTGAAGATCATTCAAAAATGGCTGCAGCAGTATATCGTCAGGGAACTGCCAGAAATTCAGGCTGGTTTCAGAAGAGGACGTGGAACCAGGGATATCCTTGCTGATGTCAGATGGATTCTGGCTGAAAGCAGAGAATGCCAGAGGAATGTTTACCTATGTTTTATTGACTATGCAAAGGCATTTGACTGTGCGGATCATAACAAATTATGGATAACATTGCAAAGAATGGGAAGTCCAGAACACTTAATTGTGCTCATGAGGAACCTTTACATAGATCAAGAGGGAGTTGTTCGGACAGAACAAGGGGATACTGATTGGTTTAAAGTCAGGAAAGGTGTGCATCAGGGTTGTATCTTTTCACCATACCTATTCAATCTGTATGCTGAGCAAATAATCCAAGAGGCTGGACTATATGAAGAAGGGGGCATCAGGATTGCAGGAAGACTCATTAACAACCTGCGTTATGGAGATGGCAGAACCTTGCTTGCTGAAAGTGAAAAGGACTTAAAGCACTTACTAATGAAGATCAAAGACCACAGCCTTCAGTATGGATTGCAGCTCAACATAAAGAAAACAAAAATCCTCACAACTGGACCAATGAGCAACATCGCGATAAACAGAGAAAAGATTGAAGTTGTCAAGGATTTCATTTTACTTGGATCCACAATCAGAAGCCATGGAAGCATCAGTCAAGAGATCAAAAGACGCATTGCATTGGGCAAATCTGCTGCAAAGGACCTCTTCAAGTGCTGAAGAGCAAAGATGTCACCCTGAAGACTAAGGTGCGCCTTACCCAAGCCATGGTATTTTCAGTCACAATCATATGCATGTGAAAGCTGGATAACGAATAAGAGTTGATGCCTTTGAATTGTGGTGTTGGCAAAGAATATTGAATATACCATGGACTGCCAAAAGAATGACCAAATCTGTCTGGAGAGAAGTGCAGCCAGAATTCTCCTTAGAGGCAAGGATGGTGAGACTGTGTCTTACGTACTTTGGACATGTTGTCAGGAGGGATAAGTCCCTGGAGAAGGACATCATGCTTGGCAAAGTACAGGGTCAGTGGAAAAGAGGAAGACCCTCAACGAGGTGGATTGACACAGTGGCTGCAACAATGAGCTCAAGCATAACAACGATTGTGAGGATGGCGCAGGACCGGGCAGTGTTTCGTTCTGTTGTGCACGGGGTCGCTATGAGTCGGAACCGACTCAACGACACGAAACAGCAACAACAGGAGTAGAAGGGTCTTACGGATTTGCTTTCATTTACATTGTCATTTACTTTGTGTAGATAGGAACAAGTCAGAAGCAGGCTGGAGAAATGTTAACTTTTAACCTGAGCTTTGGTTATGCAGCTTTCTGCACTGCAGTGTTTTGAATCAAAATTGGTTTAAAAATTAAAATTGGTTTTTAGCATAATGAAATAGAGTGCCCCTGGATGGAGAGGCACTGTACTACTCTTGGAACAGGGGAGTTTGTTCTTCTTTAGCCTTATGGTCCTCTGGACTCTGAATAGAGTAATATGTTACTTTTATACTGGATTGGGAGGAGTCGTGATGATGCAGTGGTTAAAACGGTTGGCTGCTAACTGAAAGGTCGGCAGTTCAAATCCACCAGGCCCTCATTGAGAGAAAGATGTGGCGGTCTGCTTCTGTAAAGATTACAGCCTTGGAAACATTATGGGGCAGTTTTACTCTGTCCCATAGGGTCCCTATGAGTTGGAATCAACTCAATGGCAACGGGTTCGGTTTTTTTGAGTGTCCTGCAGTTGAACAGTCTTTGTACTAAAATCTATCTCTCTGTATGTTTCTGCTTGGTACAGTTAAAAAGTACTTTTAATTCTTTGCTGAGTTGTTGTTAGGTGCCGTCGAGTCAGTTCTGACTCACAGCAACCCTGTGCACAACAGAACGAAACACTGCCCACTCCTGCGCCATCCTTACAATCGTTGCTATGCTTGAGCTCATTGTTGGCAGCCACTGTATCAATCCACCTCGTTGAGGGTCTTCCTCTTTTCCACTGACCCTGTACTCTGCCAAGCACGATGTCCTTCTCCAGGGACTGATTCAGCCTGACAGCATGTCCAAAGTATGTAAGACGCAGTCTCGCCATCCTTGCCTCTAAGGAGCATTCTGGCCACACTTCTTCCAACACAGATTTGTTCGTTCTTTTGGCAGTCCATGGTATATTCGATATTCTTCGCCAGCACCACAGTTCAAAGGCGTCAACTCTTCTTCGGTCTTCGTTATTCATTGTCCAGCTTTCACATGCATATGATGTGATTCAAAATACCATGGCTTGGGTCAGGCGCACCTTAGTCTTCAAGGTGACATCTTAGCTCTAGCACTTTGAAGAGGTCCTTTGCAGCAGATTTGTCCAATGCAATGCGTCTTTTGATCTCTTGACTGATGCTTCCGTGGCTGCTGATTGTGGATCCAGGTAAAATGAAATCCTTGACAACTTCAATCTTTTCTCTGTTTATCGCGATGTTGCTCACTGGTCCAGTTGTGAGGATTTTTGTTTTCTTTATGTTGAGGTGTAATCCATACTGAAGGCTGTGGTCTTTGATCTTCATTAGTAAGTGTTTCAGGTCCTCTTCACTTTCAGCAAGCAAGGTTGTGTCACCTGCATAACGCAGGTTGTTAATGAGTCTTCCTCCAATCCTGATGCCCCATTCTTCTTCATATAGGCCAGCTTCTTGTATTATTTGTTCAGCATACAGATTAAATAGATATGGTGAAAGAATACAACCCTGGCGCACACCTTTCCTGACTTTAAACCAATCAGTATCCCCTTGTTCTGTCCGAACAACTCCCTCTTGATCTATGTAAAGGTTCCTCATGAGCACAATTAAGTGTTCTGGAATTCCCATTCTTCGCAGTGTTATCCGTAGTTTGTTATGATCCACATAGTTGAATGCCTTTACATAGTCAATAAAACACAGGTAAACTTTTTTTTTTTTTTAAACATCCTTCTGGTATTCTCTGCTTTCAGCCAGGACCCATCTGACATCAGCAATGATATCCCTGGTTCCATGTCCTCTTCTGAAACCAGACTGAATTTCTGGCAGTTCTCTGACGATATACAGCTGCAGCCGTTTTTGAATGATCTTCAGCAAAATTTTGCTTGCATGTGATATTAATGATATTGTTCTATAATTTCCACATTCGGTTGGATCACCTTTCTTGGGAACAGGCATAAATGTGGATCTCTTCCAGTCAGTTGGCCAGGAAGCTGTCTTCCATATTTCTTGGCATAGACGAGTGAGCATCTCCAGCACTGCATCTGTTTGTTGAAATATCTCAATTGATATTCCATCAGTTCCTGGAGCCTTGTTTTTCGCCAATGCCTTCAGAGCAGCTTGGACTTCTTCCTTCAGTACCATCGGTTCCTGACCATATGCCACCTCTTGAAATGGTTGAATATCGACTATTTCTTTCTGGTATAACGACTCTGTGTATTCCTTCCATCTTCTTTTGATGCTTCCTGCGTCGTTTAATATTTTCCCCGTGGAATCCTTCACTATCGTAACTCAAGGCTTGAATTTTTTCTTCAGTTCTTTCAGCTTGAGAAACACCAAGCGTGTTCTTTCCTTTTGGTTTTTCATCGCCAACTCTTTGCACGTGTCGTTATAATACTTTACCTTGTCTTCTTGAGAGGCCCTTTGAAATCTTCTGTTCAGTTCTTTTACTTCATCAATTCTTCCTTTTGCTTTAGCTGCTCGACGCTCAAGAGCAAGTTTCAGAGTCTCCTGTGACATCCATCTTGGTCTTTTCTTTCTTTCCTGTCTTTTCAGTGACCCCTTGCTTTCCTCACGGATGATGTCGTTGCACAACTCGTCTGGTCTGTGGTTTCTAGTGTTCAATGCGTCAAATCTATTCTTGAGATGGTCTCTAAATTCAGGTGGGATATACTCAAGGTCATATTTTGGCTCTGGTGGACTCGCTCTGATTTTCTTCACTTTCAGCTTGAACTTCCATATGAGCAATTGATGGTCTGTTCCACAGTTGGCCCCTGGCCTTGTTCTGACTGATGATATTGAGCTTTTTCCATCATGTCTTTCCACAGATGTAGTTAATTTGATTTTTTTGTGTCCCATCTGGTGAGGTCCATGTGTGTAGTGGCCGTTTATGTTGGTGAAAGAAGGTATTTGCAATGAAGAAGTCGTTGGTCTTGCAAAATTCTATCATTCGGTCTCCGGCATTGTTTCTGTCACCAAGGCCATATTTTCCAACTACTGATCCTTCTTCTTTGTTTCTAACTTTTGCATTCCAATTCCCATCAATTATCTATGCATTTCGATTGCATGTTCGATCAATTTCAGACTGCAGCAGCTGATGAAAATCTCCTATTTCTTCATCTTTGGCCCTAGTGGTTGGTGCATAAATTTGAATAATAGCTGTATTAACTAGTCTTCCTTGTAGGCGTATGGATATTATCCTATCACTGACAGCGTTGTACTTGAGGATAGATCTTGAGACGTTTTTTCTGACGATGAATGCAACACCATTCCTCTTCAAGTTGTCATTCCCAGCATAGTAGACTATATATGATTGTCCAATTCAAAATAGCTAATACCACTCCATTTCAGCTCACTAATACCTAGGATATCGATGTTTATGTGTTCCATTTCATTTTTGATGATTTCTAATTTTCCGAGATTCATACTTCGTACATTCCAGGTTCTGATTACTAATGGATGTTTGCAGCTGTTTCTTCTCATTTGGAGTCGTGCCACATCAGCAAATGAACGTCCCGAAAACTTATTCTATCCAAATCATTAAGGTCGACGGTACTTTCAGGAGGCACCTCTTCCCCACGTGTCTGTCTGTTTGTCGTACTGTGGGGACTTGCGTGTTGCTGTGATGCTGGAAGGTATGCCGCTGGTATTCAGGTACCAGCAGGGTCAACCGTGGAGGACAGGTTTCAGCTGAGCTTCCAGACTAAGGCAGACTAGGAAGAAGGACCCGGCAGTCTACTTCTGAAAAGCATTAGCCAGTGAAAACCTTATGAATAGCAGCAGAACATTGTCTGATACAGTGCTGGAAGATGAGCCTTCCAGGTTGGAAGGCACTCAAAAGATGACCGGGGAAGAGCTGCCTCCTCAAAGTAGAGTCGACATCCTTGCGAGTTAGTAATGCCATAACATATTTTGCAGAGAAGTAAGTAAAAAAGTATTTTGGTTATGTTTATTTGCTTATTTTTATTTAGCCCAAGAGATCAGCTGAACTTTTTCCTTACTGTACTTACTGTTGTTGAATATGGTTCTTTAACTCTAAGTAACTTAACCAAGAGAAGTTCAGATAAAGCACGCTATTAGTCCATCTATCAGAAAATAAGGAACACTAAGTAGGAGGTTGAGTGTTTTTATTTACTTTGCATTTATGATAGTTTCAGGACTCTTATCCAAACCTCCAAGCCAACAGTTTTATTTGAACCAGAATCTAAGACAGGCTCATCTTTCTTTTTTATGTCAGTAAGATGATAAAGGAAACCCTGGTGGTGTAGTGGTTAAGTGCTACGGCTGCTAACCAAGAGGTTGGCAGTTCAAATCCGCCAGGCGCTCCTTGGAAACTCTGTGGGGCAGTTCTACTCTGTCCTATAGGGTCGCTATGAGTCGGAATCAACTCGATGGCAGTGGGTGGAGTGGAAGACGGTAAATTGTAGTATCAACTTTTAGTAGATTTAGCTTTCTTTCTTTTTTTTAAATGTAATTTGCAAGCTACATAGTTGAGTTTTTTCCTCCCTCTTAAGTTCTTTTGGAGCCAGTTGTTATCTTTTAGAGCTAGTTGGAAAGAGCTGCTTAAGTGATGTGAGATGCTTTCTGCCTTGACCAACTTGTAGTGAGGATCATTTAACATAGTATCTTATATAGCGAGAGTTCCTGTGGCAAGCGTGTCCTCCATCCTCTGCTTGTTGTAGAGACACCACCTTCCAGGAACTAGCATACAGACTAGCCAAGTGACAGGTTATCACACATGATATAAGACAGTTGTGAGTCATACTAATCAGTTGGTACTCAGGACAGAATAAATGGTGTCAGAGAAAAAAGAACATACCCCTCAGTAATTTATCTTTAAGGCTGGCTAACTATTCTGTCCTTAACTTTGTATATCTTCTGCTGTTTTTGCATAATTTTATCACATTCCTTTAAAACTGGCCTTTAGCATGTTTATTTCATAGGCAATTTATTTACAATTCTGGTACCAGTTACAAAGGTGCTTCTTATAGTTAATAATTGCGAAGTGTCCTATAGCTTAATGTATTTTTTGAAGACCCTAGAGTTTTATAAGATAATGAATGATCTTAACTTTTGTAAAAGTGTCAACTTTTTTCATGTAATGAAAGGTACAAATCTTAAGTGAGGGTTCAATAAGTTTTTCTTTTTTATTGTAGTGAAATATATGTAACACAGCATTTGCCAATTCAGCAGTTGTTTTTTTTTCTTTTTGGGACGGTCACCTAATTCTAACCGTAATTTTTACTGTCATACGACTCATCCTTCTAAGTGCCATTCCCTTCCATCTATAGCAGAGGTTGGCAAATTTATTTAGAGGGACATATAGTAAATACTATTGATTCTGTGGGTCATCTGGTCTGTTGGCAACAATTCAGCTGTGCCATTGTTACATGAAAGTGGCCATAGACAATATGCCAACTAATAAGTAGAGCTGTGTTCCAGTAAACCTTTTTTAAAATAATTTTTATTGTGCTTTAAGTGAAAGCTTAGAAATCAAGTAAGTCTCTCACACATAAACTTATATGCACCTTACTACATACTCCCAATTACTCTACCCCTAATGAGACAGTCCACTCCCTCCTTCGAGTCTCTCTTTTCATGACCATTTTGCCAGCTTCTAACCCCCTCTACCCTCCCATCTCCCCTCCAGACAGGAGATGCCAACATAGTCTCAAGTGTCCACCTGATGCAGTTAGCTCACTCCTCTCCAGCATCTCTCTCCAGCCCATTGTCCAGTCCAATCCATGTCTGAGGAGTTGGCTTCGGGAATGGTTCTTCTCCTGGGCCTACAGAAGGTTTGGGGACCATGATGATCAGGGTCCTTCTGGTCTCAGTCAGACCATTAAGTCTGGTCCTTTTCTGAGAATTTGGGGTCTGCATCCCACTGTTCTCCTGCTCCCTCAGAGGTTTTCTGTTGTGTTCCCTGTCAGGGCAGTCATCGGTTGTGGCCGGGCGCCATCTAGTTCTTCTGGTCTCAGGAATTCAGCAGTTTTTACATGCATACTTCAGTGACACTGATTATGTTCAAATTATCCCAACATCATTAACAGAAACTTAGTGCCCCTTAAGCAGTGACTCCCCCCTTTCCCTTCCCCTCCTACCCCTGGTAACTACTAATAAGCTTTGGTCTCTATGTTGTTGCTGTTAGCTGTCATTGAGTCAGCCCCTGACTCGTGGTGACCCCATGCACAATGAGATCAGACCATTGTGATCATAGGCTGACTTTTTGGAAGTAGATTGTCAGGTCTTTCTTCCCAGTCTGTCATAGTCTGGAAGCGCTGCTGAAACTTGTTCACCTGTTTCATATAAATGGGATCATACATATTTGTCCTTTTGTGACTGACTTATTTCTCTCAGCCTTATGTTTTCAAGGTTTATCTATGTTGAGGTGTGTATCAGGACTTCATTTCTTTTTATACCTAAGTAATATTCCATTGTATGTATTTGGCACATTTTATCTGTCGATGGGCGTTTTGGTTGTTTCCATCTTTTGGCTGTTGGGAAAAGTGCTGCAGTGAGCATTTGTGGACAGGTTTCTGTTTGTGTTCCAGCCTTCACTTCCTCTGTACCTGCGATTGAGATTGCCAGTCATATGGTAACTCTACGTTCAGTTTTTTGAGGAACTGCTATACTGTTTATATGTACTCCTGACATTGGTAACATGTAGTCTACGTTTTAGGGTATATAATATAATCTTATTTTTATAAAATGATGGTAAAGGTGGTGGAGATCCCTGAACTCTCTACTTCTTTTAAGGTTCATATGTGGATAACGGAAACCGTGGTGGCGTAGTGGTTAAGTGCTACGGCTACTAACCAAAAGGTCGACAGTTCAAATCCACCAGCTGCTCCTTGGAAACTCTGTGGGACAGTTCTACTCTGTCCTATAGATAGGGTTGCTGTGAGTCGGAATCGACTAGACGGCAACAGGTTTTATGTTGATAATGCTTGTTGTGATTATATGAAAAATTCGGAAAGGATCCATATTAGATACACCTGCTGTAACAGGAAGACCCTCCCCCCAAAATACAGTGGCTTAAATAAGGTAATTTTTCTTTTACCTACTAATCCAGAGGTTGTAAGACCACCACTGGCAAGGCTGCTTTGCCCTCAACAAGGGCCTTCAAGGGCCTAGGCTGTTGGATCAGCTCTGCCATTTCCAGTGGGGCTGTCCCATCTGTTGCCCATTTCCTAATCTATGGCAGGGGCAAAAAGTTCTGGGCAAGAAGCCAGGTGATCTGGAGGTTGCATGTGTCTCTTCTATGTAAATCCACTTGTCTGAACTTAAGCATATGGCCAACTTGGATGTAAGGAATGCTGGGAAATAGAGTTCCTAGGTTGACTAAATGTGCCTAGCCAGAAGTCAGAGGATTCTGTTACTGGAAGAAGAAAGGGAAAATAAGCATTGCCTGATTATTAATCTCTGCCATAAATACAGTAATGTGGATTTGTGGCCTGGGAGTAGCAGTGTACACACATCAGATGGGTGTGGCGGTTACAAGGGGAGATCCAATCTGAAAAGAGATAGAAGAAAATACTTGACTAAGATGGATGTGGGATAGGAGTATTTATGCATTTATATATATTTATGTGTGTAAATGAATAAAAAAGCAAATTGTGTCATTTTATTTAAATTTTAAGTTAATTTATTAAACCCAGGGAACAGCAGCTTGAGCTAAACCAGCTTTATTGACATTAAAAATCTGCTCTAATAGCCACTCCACCGTCCACATCATTTCAATCTGGTGTCTCAGTCGTAGTCTGATGTATGCCATGTAGTGTGTACAGAGAACAACTCCAGTAGTTCAGATTCCCTTCCAGCCCAGATTGGTAAAGCTTTCATCTTAAATGTGTTTGTTACACCTCAGGAAAAACTGCTTTGTGCAGTAACTTCTTTTCAGATTTTTCTAGTCATGATAGCACTAAACTTAAGAGCCATTTATAAACATTAGTCATCTAAACAGTGGATTTTATTAAAATAAAACGTACAGCTTTCTTGAGAATGATGAATTTAAATTTTTTTTTAACTTTTATTGAGCTTCAAGTGAACGTTTACAAATCAAGTCAGTCTGTCACATATAAGTTTATATACATCTTACTCCGTACTCCCACTTGCTCTCCCCCTAATGAGTCAGCCCTTCCAGTCTCTCCTTTCGTGACAATTTTGCCAGCTTCCCACTCTCTCTATCCTCCCATCCCCTCTCCAGACAGGAGATGCCAACACAGTCTCAAGTGTCCACCTGATATAATTAGCTCACTCTTCATCAGCATCTCTCTCCTACCCACTGTCCAGTCCCTTTCATGTCTGATGAATTGTCTTCGGGGATGGTTCCTGTTCTGTGCCAACAGAAGGTTTGGGGACCATGACCACCGGGATTCCTCTAGTCTCAGTCAGACCATTAAGTATGGTCTTTTTATGAGAATTTGGGGTCTGCATCCCACTGATCTCCTGTTCCCTCAGGGGTTCTCTATTGTGCTCCCTGTGAGGGCAGTCATCGATTGTGGCCGGGCACCAACTAGTTCTTCTGGTCTCAGGATGATGTAGGTCTCTGGTTCATGTGGCCCTTTCTGTCTCTTGGGCTCTTAGTTGTCGTGTGACCTTGGTGTTCTTCATTCTCCTTTGCTCCAGGTGGGTTGAGACCAATTGATGCATCTTAGATGGCCGCTTGTTAGCATTTAAGACCCCAGGCGCCACATTTCAAAGTGGGATGCAGAATGTTTTCATAATAGAATTATTTTGCCAATTGACTTAGAAGTCCCCTTAAACCATGGTCCCCAAACCCCCGCCCTTGCTCCGCTGACCTTTGAAGCATTCATTTTATCCCGGAAACTTCTTTGCTTTTGGTCCAGTCCAATTGAGCTGACCTTCCATGTATTGAGTGTTGTCCTTCCCTTCACCTAAAGCAGTTCTTATCTACTAATTAATCAATAAAAAACCCTCTCCCTCCCTCCCTCCCTCCCCCCTCGTAACCACAAAAGTGTGTTCTTCCCAGTTTATACTATTTCTCAAGATCTTATAATCGTGGTCTTATACAATATTTGTCCTTTTGCCTCTGACTAATTTCGCTCAGCATAATGCCTTCCAGGTTTCTCCATGTTATGAAATGTTTCACCAATTCGTCACTGTTCTTTATCGATGCATAGTATTCCATTGTGTGAATATACCACAATTTATTTACCCATTCATCCGTTGATGGACACCTTGGTTGCTTCCAACTTTTTGCTGTTGTAAACAGAGCTGCAATAAACATGGGTGTGCATGTATCTGTTTGTGTGAAGGCTCTTGTTTCTCTAGGGTATATTCCGAGGAGTGGGATTTCTGGGTTGTATGGTAGTTCTATTTCTAACTGTTTAAGATAACGCCAGATAGATTTCCAAAGTGGTTGTACCATTTTACATTCCCACCAGCAGTGTATAAGAGTTCGAATCTCTCCGCAGCCTCTCCAACATTTATTATTTTGTGTTTTTTGGATTAATGCCAGCCTTGTTGGAGTGTGAATTTAAATTTTAGAATCATAAAATGCTGATTATCATTAAATGTTTCCTAAGTAACATTTTTTTTTATTCCTGTGTGGGCTGTCATGTTTTTATTTAATCCTTCTGAAATATTTTTTTATAATTTTCAAGCCACTAGACCTTAGAGGTTTATCTAGCACAACCCCTTCATTTTACAAAGAAGCTCAAGTCCATAGAAAGTTAATAACTTGACCAACTTCTTAAAACTAGTTGTTATAAGAATCAGGACTATAACCTAGCTCGTGTGCTGTGCATACTCTATTTTCTGACCCTTTCTAGTCTGAGTGTATTGAAATACAGAATGTGCTCTATGTTTGCAGGTTTGAAGGTCTTCGTTAGTAAGAAAAGTGGCCAGAGCTATAATGGGCAGTGTGTCAGGGACAAGTCAGAGTGAAGTATCTAAAGTCTTTGTCTTATTGACATGTGGTTTATAATTATCCAAACTTCGAATATTCCACTTCTCTTTTCTTTTTTATCTCACCACACCCCCCACCCCTGTTTCTTTCTTAGTGTTCAGATGGGAAGACTGTATAGTAGACCTGTTACACTAGACTGAAATAGGGGGGCTGGACCTAGGAAGATAGTGTCAAACTGGAGTAGATTATTTACATTTTGTAACGTCCCTAGTTGGTTCTGGGTGACTAGAACCACAGGAACCAAAAACAGAAGCAGATGTTTTTAGAGGCACACTGGACTCCACCAAAAGCTGGCGGTATTATAGGGTTGTGGGAATCTCTTCCTGTCAGTCTTCCCACCTATACCTGCAAAGCCTACCTTCTGTGGTTCCTGTTCGTTTTAAATTTCTTTCCCTTGTCCTTCTTCAAGCATTGTTAGTAATTTTTTTTTTTTACAAAGGGATATAAAATATGAAGTGACTACCCTGGTAAGACAGACATGGAGTAAGATGGGTACAATTTGCATACAGTAAAATAATGATTTTTCACGTGTGTATACACCTGTGTCTCAGCCACCCAGACCAAGACACTACCATTTCCATTACTGTGGGTAGTTCACTTGTGTCCTTTTCCAGTTAGCACTGCTGCACCCACTGAGAGGTGACCGTTGTTCTGATTTTGGATTCGCTTTACCTATTCTGGAACTTTATGTAATGGAATCATGCTTAGTATTTTTGAATCATATGAACTCTTACGTTTGTCTTCTTGTTGTCAACATAGTGATTATATTTTTGAGATTCATTCGAGCAGTTATTTTTATCAGTAGTTTGTTTTCTGTTGCTAAGTAGTATTCCATTGCATGAATATACCATAATTTCTTTTTCCACTCTGTTGTTGATGGACATTTGAATTGTGTTTTTTTGTTTTTTGCTATTATGAATAATGTTACAAATGTTGTACTACAAGTCTTTTTGTAGGCATATGCACCCATTTCACTTGAGTATACATCTAAGAGAGGAATTTCTGGATCCTAGGGTACCGGAGCCCCGGTGGTGCAGTAGTTAAGAGCTCAGCTGCTAACTAAAAGGTCATCAGTTTGAATCCAGTAGCCACTCCTTGGAAACCCTGTGGGGCAGTTTTACTCTGTCCTGTAGGGTTGCTCTGAGTTGGAATCCACTCGACAGCAACAGGGTTTTTGGGGGGTAGGTGTGTGTTGAACTTGATTAGAAACTGCAAAACAACAGTTCTAGTCCCTTTGTGTTCTCACAAATGCTTGAAATTGTTGAGTTTATTAATTATAGCTATTCTGATGATTGTGTAGTGGTGTATCTGTAGTTTTAATTTGCTTTTCCCTGGTGACCAGTGACGTTGAACATTTTTTATGTGCTTAATGACCATTTGTGTAAATTAGATTTTTTTTTATTATTGATTTATAGAAGTTCTTTATACATTTTGGGTTATGAGTTCTCTGTCGGATACATGTATTGTGAATGTTTTCTTACAGTCTGTAGCTTTCCTTTTACTTCATTAATAGGGCTTTTTGATTTGCAGAAGATTATAATTTTGATGAAGTCCATTTTATCAATTTTTAATTTTATGCTTAGTGCTTTTTGTATCCTAAGAAATCTTTTCCTATCTATCCCAAAGTCATAAAGATACACTGTTTTTTTCTAGAAGCTGTATGAGTATTCTCATTCATTTTTTAATTGAATTGTTGGTCTTTTTATTTTTTGTAGGAGTTCTTCACATATTTGGCATATAAGTCTTTTGCCAACAATATAGTGTTTGGCACTGATATTTCACTCTATAATTCATCTAAAATTAGTTATGTGTATTGTGTGAGGTAGGGGGTAGAAATTCACTCTTCTCCCCACACAGGTGTTCAGTTACTTTAACACCATTTATTGAAAAGACCCATCTTTCTCCATTGATTATATTGGTGTCTGCCCAAATATCAAGTACCACAAATGCCAACACTGTCTTAATTACTGTAACTTCATAGTAAGTAAGCTTTGAAGTCTGATTGTGTAGTTCTCCAACTTTGATCTTCTCCAAAATTGACTTGAGTATTCTAGGTCCTTTACATTTCCATATGAATTTTTTAATCAGCCTGCCAGTTCCTACACAAAAGCCTGCTTGGATTTTGTGTCTAATTGCATTGAATGTACACATCAATTTGAGGATAATTGCTACCTAAAAATAACAAGTCTTTCAATTCATGAATATATCTGTTTCTCTGTTTATTGAGGCCTTCTTTTATTTTTCTCTGCAGTACTTTGTGCTTCAATGCAGATATATTTCACATCTCTTGTTAAATGTATTCCTAGGTATTTGATATTTTATTTGATGTGAGTATAAATGGTATTGTGATTTTACTTTTTGTTTCCATTGTATGTTACTGGTACTTAGAAAAACGATGTATTTTTGTATATTGGTCTTATATCCAGTGATCTTGTTAAATCTATTCAGTAGTTCTAGTAGTTTTCCTATAATTTGGGGTTTCGTATGTATAAAATCACGTCATCTGCAAATAAAGACTGGCTTTACTTTTCCAATCCCAGTTCTACTCTGTAACACATGGGGTTGCCATGAGTCAGGGGCTGACTTGATGGCAGGTAACAACAATATATTTTATTTGATTTACTAAATTAAAAAAAATTTTTTTGAAGAGTTTTTGTGTCTGTTCATGAGGGTTCTTGTTCAGTAGTTTTTTTGTTTTTTTTTTTTAAATGTGATGTTTTTGTCAGGTTATGATAGCAGGGTTAAGCTGCCTTATAAAATGACTTGTCTCTTCTCTGAAAGAACTTGTCAGAATTTGGTATTATTTATTCTTCAATGTTTGGAGAATTTACCCATGAAGCCATCCGGGAAGGTTTTTAAATAAGAATTAAACTATATTAACATAACCCAAACCAGTGCCATCGAGTCGATTCCGACTCATAGCAACCCTAAAGGACAGATTATAACTACCCCATAGAGTTTCCAGGGAGTGCCTGGTGGATTCGAAGTGCCATCCCTTTGGTTTACAGCCGTAGCATTTAACCACTACACCACCAGGGTTTCCTATATTAACATACAGAGGGCAATTCAAATTACTATGTCTTTTCAGGCCAGTTTTAGGAAGTTGTGTTTTCAAGGAATTTAGACATTTCTTTTTCACTTGTTAAATTTACCGGCATAAAGTTGTGTGTAACGTTCCCTTATTTATGCCTCTAGTATTTGTAGTATCTCTAGTAATGTTCCCTTTTAATTTCTGATATTGGTGATTTTTTTGTCTATTTTTTTCCATACAGTCAATCTTGTTATAGATACTTAAGTTTCATTAATCCTTTCAAAGAAATCAGGTTTTAGTATTTATTTTTATGATTTCTTTTGTTTTACTTCCTCTGGTACTTTTTCTGTGTTCTTTAGATGGAGGTTTAGATCACTGATTGTAAACCATCCTCTTTTAACTTGTATGTACACTTAAAGCTATAAATTTCCCTCTGAGGACTACTTTAGTTGTATCCAACAAATTTTCATTATTGCTCAACTCAGTATGATTTTTAATTTTCATTCTGACTTGTTCTTTGACCTAATAGTTACTTAGTAGTACGTTACTTAAATTCCAAACATTTGGGGATTTTTCTAGTTAACCCTTTGTTACTAATTTCTAATTTTAATTCTTTTGTGCTCAGAGAATGGACTCTGTGATTTAAATACTTTGAAATTTACTGTGACTTGTTTTAAGTCCCAGCATACAGGGTTGTTAAGAGTCAGATTGAACTCAATGGCAATGGATTTGAGTTTTTTTTTGTGTTTGTGTCATATGGCTTATTTTAGTGAATATTCAATGTGCATTTGAAAAATATGTCTATTCTGATGTCTTTGGGTGTAGTATTTTATAAGTGTCATGGTCAGGTTGGTCTTATGGTATTAAAGTTTTCTGTATCTTTACTGACCTTTTTTATAATTTATTTTTGTTGAGAATATATACAGCAGAACATGCACTAATTCAACAATTTTATCATGTATAATTGGATTATTCAAGTTGTGCAACCATTCTCACCCTTCTTTTTCAAATCGTACCTCCCCCTTTTTACTGAGCTTTTTCCTCTACTTTTTAATGTGGCTATTCAAAAACTAAAAATTACGTATGTGGCTCAGATTATATCTTTAATTGGACAGCTCTGCTATAGACTAGGGGTCCACAAACTTTTTCTGTAAAGGGCCCGATTGTAAATATTTTAGGTTTTGTGGGCTGTACAGTCTCTTCCACAACTGTTCACTCTGCCATTGTGAAAGCAGCCTTAGACAGTACGCTAATGAATGAGCATAGCTGTGTTCCGGTAAAACTTTATATACAAAATTATAATGTTTGAATGAGCGACTGCTCTATAACCAGGGAGTCATTCAGCAAACTATGGTAATAACAATAGCTTTCATTTGTTGAGAGCTTAAAATACAGTTTACAGTCTTTGTAATACAAAGCTGAAAATTGAGAGATTTGTATTATCATCAGCTAGGGTTCGTTCTTAGAAGCAATAGGAATCCTTTCTGGCCAGCCTAAGCAAAAGTGCTCCCAGAATGGATATGAGGCTGGTAAAAAATTGGCCTCAGAAAGGGCAGGAGTCGATGTAGTCGTAGAAGCCAGGAAGTAGGAGCCCCCACAGACGGTCTCATACAGAATGAACAGATTAGGAAGGTTCCACTAAGGTGGAGGCCACTGCCAGCCTTCATTGGCTTCTTTCTGCTCAAGCTTCAGATTCAGGTATCGGAGCCCTAAATTGGTAGGCATTGTAGTAAATCGTCAATTGGGAATTATCTATATAGACATGAATGAGGAAACTACCTTAGATAGCTTTAGTAGGACAATCAAGTTTCAATTGTTATCTTTGATGAAATTAATGAGAATGATGGAACCAGTTAATCTAGACAGACCCATGAAACAATCCAGATATACCAAAGCAATTATATAAAATATTCTTCAGTAGGGAGAGGAACGCTAAAATAGTGGTAGGCTTTCTTAGTACAATGCTTGTAATAAAGTTATGATTGATAAAAATATTTTAAACTTAAAGATACTTCTCATTTAGAAAACACTATTGGAATGTGTAGGCTTTTCTATCGTATTGGTTATGGTTCTTTGTCTGCAAGACAAAGAAACCAAACTGAGCCACATGAAGTCCCAAAATATAAGAAGGGTGTTGATAAAATTTATCAGTATTGAGGGGATACATTTTGGAACCCAAGAGCAAGAATGCAGCTTGGTATCATAAAGGAGTTAGAGATAGGAAATAGAACATCATCAATGCTGTTAGCACTCAAATTTTTTATCTGTTTTTTTTTTTTTCCTGCACATCTACACCTTTGTTTTCTTTATACACTGATTTTCTCTCTTCCTGAATGTAAATAAAAAGTGGAACATGGCTGCCCACAGCTCCCGAGTTTCCATGACATGAAATTAATCTTTGTTCTAAATCCTTCAGGGATGAAATATACTTTATTCAGCTTGGTTCAGATGTTCGTCCTTGGTCAGCTTAGCAGTAGAAATATGGAGGTCTAGAGCCCTCTCTTGTGAGCAGGTCACGTATTTCCCAGAGAAGAGAACGGAACACTCAGTCTAACATGTGTTCTGTACACAACATTTATCTAAATATAATTATGAAAAACGTTACGTGTAACCGTAGCACCCAGAAAACCACTGTTAATAATATGTTGTTTGCCCTGCCAAACCTTTTACTGATGAATATACTTCTGCAGTTTTTAAAACGAAAATGAAATGGGACTGTGGTAATTTAATAATTTTAAAAATTAACATGAATATTTATGCTATTTGATGGTATAATTTAAAATGGTGGCATTATTTCATCACATGAAAATGCCAGGTTTAACAAACCATCCTCTCCTGTCAAAGATTTAAGTAATTTCCTATTTTTGTTTACTAAACAATGATAGTGGGCAGGTATATTATGTATATTACCCTCAAATCAGATTGTTAGACAAAGTATTGTAAAGAATAGAGGGTTTGCAAAATTTTGAAGCTTTTGGTATGGAGTGTCATTGCCATTCAAAGGCTATGATGGTTTTTACTTAACATTTAATAGAGTGTGGCAAGAACTGCTTTCCCACAGCCTGTTTTCCACTAAAATTTATATTTGACTGCTTATATACTGGGTCAAAAGTGTTCTCATTGTTTGAAATTTGTTAATAAACAAAGTTAAAGTTTTAAAAATGTTTACTGGGTATTTGTATTTATAATTTGCAAGCTGTCTGTTCTCATCCCTTGCCTATTTTTATGTGTGGGTGTTCATCATTTTACTATTGATTTATAAGTGTTCTTTATATAGTAAAATAGCTTCTTTTGCCCTCTTGGCCTACCGTTTGCTTTTTCATTTTGTATATGGTGCGTTTTGAGCATATATGTTTTATTTTAGTGTGAATATATGGATATTTTAGTGTGGTGAATATATGGATATTTTGATGTGGTGAATATATGGATTTCTTTTGCAGTTTCTCTTCCTTTGATATGTTTAGGCAGCAAAGCTTTTCCTGTATTTTTTGTTGGTTTTGCTATAGTGATTAGAAGTTTTTTAAAAACAATTATTTTCTAACTGGTTACTGCTATTAAAGTTTATTTCTGTTAAAATTGTAGTTATATATATACTTAAGACTGCTTTCTAATTGTAAGAGATTTGAATAGTATCATGTTTGTACACTGCATACTCGACTATCTGATATTAGCTCTAGTACTGTAATTCTTAGATTCAAAGGTATAACTGATTATAGACACGTCAGTGATTAATCAACAGTCTTCTTAGGGAAAAAGAAAACACCGCCAACATTAAATACACATATTGATTAAAATACTGAGCTTAATTTCAGAAACGTAAAAATGGGGGAGAGGAAGTACATTTTAGGATTGAGTAAATATTAGTAGCCTTAAAGTTGAGCCCCTTGATTTTTCTGAATATAGATTTTTATCTATTTGGATTGCTCTTTATATATAATAATATTGCTTAATTTTTAAATTTTATATAGCATTGGCCAAAACTTCTGGAGTAATGTTAATATTAATAAAAATAGTTAGCATCCTTGTATTAGTCCTGATTTTAGTAGGAATCTGTATTAGTTTCCTAGCGGTATTGTATCACAATACTGCCTACCAAGTGGCTTAAAACTGAAATTTATTCTCTCGCAGCTTTGGAGGCCAGAAGTCCAAAATCAGGGTATAGGCAGGGTTGGTTTCTTCTGGAGGCTCTGAGGGATATTCTGTACCGTGCTTCTCTCCTAGCTTCTGGTGGTTGCTAGCACTCCTTGGCTTGTTGATACATCACTCCATTCTCTGCCTCTATCATCACGTGGTGTTCTCCTTGTTTGTCTGTGTCTCTATGTCGAAATTTTCCTCTTCTTATAAAGACACAAGCCATTGGGTGAAAGCCTACCCTAATCCAGCATGACCTTACCTTAATATAACTAATTATGTTTGCAAAGACTTCATTTTCACATAAGGCCACATTCTGAGGTTCCGGATGGACTCAAACATACCAAGATGGCTCAGGACTGGGCAAAGTTTTGTTCCGTTATACATAAGGTTTCCCTGAGTTGGAGCCGTCTTGACGGCAACTAAAACTCTTTCCGTGAGTATGCATTTTTGAAATGGGGATTTTACTTTTTAAGATAGCAGTGGTATGGATGGGTTATACTATTTTCCATTCTATAATTAAATAAACAGAATATCCTTGATTTTCTAGAGTTTATATACATGTACATGTTTTATATTTATGTACATTAACCTGCAGGTTTAAATTCCTTGAAGCCATTTTAAATATATATTTAAATAAATCATTTTGGCTACAAAATAATGTTTCTAAATTATTTCACTCACTTGATTATGGACTTTTATTTAACTTTTTATTGTAAAGTATATGTATGTTGTTATCAGGTGCTGACTCATAGCAATCCTGTGGACAACTGAACAAAACACTGCCTGGTCCTGTGCCATCCTCACAATCGTTGTGCTTGAGCCCATTGTTGCAGCCACTGTGTCAATCCGTTGAGGGTCTTCCTCTTCTTTGCTGGCTCTCTATTCTACAAAGCATGATGTCCTTCTCCAGGGACTGGTCCCTCCTGATAACATGTCCAAAGTATGTTATCATCCTCACTTCTAAGGAGCATTCTGGTTGT
The DNA here is from genome assembly GCF_024166365.1 of Elephas maximus indicus. Classification (NCBI taxonomy): domain Eukaryota; kingdom Metazoa; phylum Chordata; class Mammalia; order Proboscidea; family Elephantidae; genus Elephas; species Elephas maximus. Next base: position 14,390,471 of record NC_064826.1, read on the forward strand.
ACTTCTTCTGAGACAGATTTGTTTGTTCTTCTGGCAGTCCAGGATATAGTCAGTATTCTTCACTAACACCATGATTCAAAGGCATCAATTCTTTCCTGCGTTCCTTTCATTGTCCAACTTGCGCATGCATATGAGGTGATTGAAAATACCATGGCTTGGGTCATGTTCACCTTAGTCCTCAAAGTGACTTCTTTGCTTTTTAATACTTAAAAGAGGTCTTTTGCAGCAGATTTGCCCAATGCAATATGTCTTTTGATTTCTTGACTGCTCCTTTCATGGGTGTTGACTGTGGATCCAAGTAAAATGAAATCCTTGACAACTTCAGTATTTTCTGTGTTTATCATGATGTTGTTTATTGGTCCAGTTGTGAAAATTTTTGTGTTCTATGTTAAGGTATAATCCATACTGAAGGCTGTAGTCTTTGATCTTCTTCGGTAAGTGCTTTTTTCAGCAAACAAGGTTGTATCATCTGCATATCGCAGGTTGTTAATGAGTCTTCCTTCGATTCTGATGCCCCGTTCTTCTTCATATACTACATATAGTCTTGGATTATTTGCTCAGCACAGAGACTGAGTAAGTATGGTGATAGGACACAACCTTGAGGAACACCTTTCCTGACTTTAAGCCATGCAGAATCCTCTTGTTCTGTTTGAACGACTGCCCCTTGGACTATGTATAAGTACTGCATGAGCACAATTAATTGTTCTGGAATTCTCATTCTTCTCAGTTTTGTCCATAATTTGTTTTGATCTTACAATCCACACAGTCGAATGCCTTTTTTTTTTTTCAACAATTTTTATTGTGCTTTAAGTGAAAGTTTACAAATCAAGTAAGTCTGCCACATATAAGCTTATACACACCTTACTACATACTCCTATTTACCCTCCCCCTAATGAGTCAGCCCGCTCCCTCCTTCCAGTCTCTCCTTTCATGACCGTTTTGCCAGTTCCTAACCCTGTCTACCCTCCCATCTCCAAATGCCTTTTCATAGCCAATAAAACACAGGTAAACTTCTCTCTGGTATTCTCTGCTTTCAGCCAAGATCCATCTGACATCAGCAGTGATATTGCTGGTTTCACATCCTCTTCTGAATCTGGCTTGAATTTGTGGCAGTTCCCTGTTGATGCACTGCTGCAACTGTTTTTGAATGATCTTCAGCAAAATTTTACTTGTGTGTGATATTAATGAGGGAGACCTGGTGGTGCGTTGGTTAAGAGCTTGGCTGCTAACCAAAAGGTCAGCAGTTTGAATCCAGCAGCCGCTCCTTGGAAACCCAGTGGGACAGTTCTACTCTATCCTATAGGGTTGCTGTGAACCTGAATCAAGTCAACGGCAACGGGGTTGAGGTTGGTGATATTATTGATAGTGTTCAATACTTTTTGCATTTTGTTGGATCACCTTTCTTTGGAATGGTCACAAATATGGATCTCTGCTAGGTAGCTGTCTTCCGAGTTTCTTGGCATAGTTGACTGAGTACTTTCAACGTTGCATCTATTTATTGAAACATCTCAATTGGTATTTCATCATTTCCTGGAGCCTCGTTTTTTGCCAGTGCAGCTTGGACGTCTTCCTTCCACTTGGATCCTTCCTTCAGTACCATTGGTTCTTGATCATATGCTACCTTCTGAAATAGCTGAATGTCCACCAGTTCTTTTTGGAATGGTGACTCTGTGTGTTCCTTCCATCTTCTTTTGATGATTCCTGCGTCCTTCAGTATTTTGCTCATGGACTCCTTCAGTATGGCAACCCAAGGCTTGAATTTTTTTCTTCAGTTCTTCCACCTTGAGAAATGCCGAATGTGTTCTTTCATTACGGATAGAAAGCTTTTTCAAAAATACAATTCTCTTTTGAGGAGTGATAGACTTAAGTGCTTCACTATTGCAATTGATCTAATGTTGTGTAACAATGGTCCTTTATATTTAGAGAATGTTTTATGGTTTAAAACGTTCTGACATGTATATTCTCTTTGAGACTGCCTACAAAAATAGTAGTTTGGTTAATATTTTTTATTTGAAATAGAAATGAATTAGTTGTACATAGAACAGAGGATTCTTGACAGTGTGCTATTTTTACATAGCTTTATAGTGTAAAACTGTTACCATTCTAGATTTTACTGGGTCACAATAGAAGTAAGGCACACATGAAGAGTACGGAGGAGGGAAACAAGTAAAGCATTAATTTTTTTTTCTTTTTAAAAAAGACTTAATAGTTATTATTTCTGTATTTTAAATCCCTTAGAAATCTTTATTAATCATTTAACTTTATCCTTGATGAGCTGCATGGTAAAAAAGGCATCTAGAAATCAAATATATAGTACTGACAGTTTCTGGAAGTATTCATATGTAAGTTTGTTCTCTATGTTTAGCATTAATGTTTAAGATAGACATTTTCCATTTAAAAATCACGTATTTAATCAGATACCTCTTGTCTTTTTTTTAAATGATGTTTCATTGTGTTATAGGTGAAAGTTTACACAACGAATTACGTTTCCCTTTAACAATTTTTATACAGATTATTCCGTGCTATTACAGTTTTTGCAATGTCTTCGTTCTGATTATTTCCATTCTGTTTGTTCTGTTTCCATTGATCTAGCTTCCCTTCTCCTCCTTGCCTTTTCATCTTTTCTTTTGAGTTGACCATTTGGTCTTATATGGTTAATTGTTTAAGGGAGCACATTACTCATGGGTGATATTGTTTATCTTATAAGCCAATCTTTTATTTGGATAGAAGGTGACCTGCAGAAATAGCTTCATTTCCAAGTTCAAGGATTATCTTAGGAGGATATTCTTGGGCTTCCTCTAGTCTTTATTGGTCCAGTAGGTCTGGCTTTTTTTTTAGGAATTTGAGTTTTGTTCTACATTTTTTCCCTTTCTATCTGGGACCTTCTATTGTGTATCTGGTCACAGTTATTGGTAGTGGTAGCCAGGCACCATCTAGTGCATCTGGTCTCAGGTTAGAAGAGGTTGTGGTTCGTGTGGGCTGTTAGTCCCATGGACTATTTCTTCTTTGAGCCTTTTGATTCCCTTCATTTTGTTTTGCTCCATACTAAAACCCAGTGCCGTCGAGTTGATTCTGACTCATAGCAACCGTATAGGACAGAGTAGAACTGCCCCGTAGAGTTTCCAGGGAGCGCCTGGCAGATTCAAACTGCTGACCCTTTGGTTAGCAGCCATAGCACTTTAACCACTACGCCACCAGGGTTTCCTTGCTCCACACTAGGAGAGACCGGTAGTTGTAACTTAGATGGCTGCTTGCCAGCCTTTAAAGATCCCAGATGCTACTCACCAACTAGGATGTTGTGTTAGTCATCTAGTGCTGCTATAACAGAAATACCACAAGTGGATAGCTTTAACAAAGAGAAATTTATTTTCTCACAGTCTAGTAGGTTACAAGTCCAAATTCAGGATGTCGGCTCCAGTGGGAGGCTTTCTCTCTCTTTCGGTGCTGGAGCTAGGTCCTTGTCCTCAGTCTTCCCCTGGTCGAGGAGCTTCTCAGGCGCAGGGACCCTGTGTCCAAAGGACGTGCTCTGCTCCTTGTGCTGCTTTCTTGGTGGTATGAGGTCCCCAACTCTCTGCTTGCTTCTCTTTCCTTTTATCTCTTGAGAGATAAAAGGTGTTGCAGGCCACACCCCAGAAAAAATCCTTTTATGTTGGATCAGGGATGTGGCCTGAGCAAGGGTGTTATATCCCACCCTAACCCTCTTTAACCACAGGCAGAGATTATGATTTATAATACATAGGAAAATCACAAAATGGAGGACAACTACAAATGGCCTAACCAAGCTGACACATATTTTGGGGGATGCAGTTCAATCCATTACACATGTAGAACATTATCCTTGTGAACTATTTTACATCAATTGACTAAGTTGTCTCCCAAGACTGTGATTCCAAGCTTCTTCACCCAGTAACCCAATCCTATGAGTTGTTTGAATGTGTCTAGGAAACCTCCATAACTGTGCCTCGTATGTGATTTGCTATACATGTGGATATATATGTAGTACCCACAAACATGTATATACATATGCCTACAGATACATCTATACATGCAAATATGTTTACTTGCATATACCTTCCGGTACACATATATGCATCCATATCTACCTATGTAACCACACACGTATTTTTTGGTTGTTTTTACTATTCTTACAAAATTGTATGTTATTGCATTTACCAAAATTGTCCCTTTTTCTTATGTACTTGCTAGTGTCTTCATTTACCTTGGTCAAATTGTGCTGACTTCATCCATAATTTGGGATTGCCTTTCCCATCACCAAAAATAACAAGTGTCTACTGTCTAGAAAGTGATTCCCCCTCCTTCTTCTTCTCATTCCTGGTAACCATCAAGGAACTCTGCTATCTGTGTGTATATCTATTCTTAACTTCTTGTAATAGTGGGGCCATACAATGTTTGTCTTTTTGTGATTGACTTACTTCACTCAGCGTAATGTCCTCCAGATTCTTCCATTCTATTTTTGGGGAACTTATTATTCTTTATAGTTGTGTAGTGTTTCATTGTATGTATGTACTACAATTTGTTTATCCATTCATCAGCTGATGAGCACTTAGGTTGTTTCCTTGTGCTGTTATAAATAATGCTTCAGTGAACACAGGTGTGAATATGTCTATTTGCGTCACTGCTCTTGTATCTCTTCGATATACATACCTAAGAGTGTGATTGCTGGATCATAAACCAAAAAACCAAATTTGTTGCCATCAAGTTGTTACCGACTCACCGCAACCCTAGAGTAGAACTGCCCCATAGAGTTTCCAAGGAGCTCCTGGTAGATTTGAACTGCTGATCTTTTGGTTAGCAGGTGTAGCACTTACCCACTACACCACCAGGGTTCCATAAGGTATTTCTAGCTTTTTGAGGAAGTGCTATACTGGCTTCCATAGCAGTTGTACCATTTACAACCCCACCAGCAATGTATAAGAGTTCTAATTCCCCCACAAAATTGCTAGTATTTGTTATTTTCTGTTTTTTTGATCATTGCCATTTTTGCAGGGGTTAGATGGTATCTCATTGTAATTTTGATTTACATCTCTCTCTTTTTTTTTTTAATGGCTAATGATCGCGAGCATCTTTTCGTGTATTTGTTGGCCACCTGAATGTCCTCTTTGCTGAAGTATTAGCTAATGTCCTTTGCCCATTTTTTGATTGGGTTATCTTTTTGTTGTTGAGTTGTTGAAGTTTTCTGTATGTTTTAGAGATTAGACCCTTAACATATATGTCGTTGCCAAAGATCATTTCCCAGTCTGTACATTCTTTTTTACCCTTATAGTAATGTTTTTTGATGAGCACAAGTATTTAATTTTTAGGAGATCCCAGTTATCTAATGTATCTTCTGTCGCTCGTGCATTTTTAGTTTTGTTTGATAGACTGTTTATGTAGAAAATTAGGTCCCCTAGTTTTGACCCTTTGTTAACTTCCAGGAACTTTATAGTTTTAGCTTTAATATTTAGGTCTTTGATCCATTTTGAGTTAGCTTTTGTGCGTGGTGTGAGGTGAGGAGCCTGACTCATTTTTCTGCATAAGGATATCCAGTTTTGCCAGCAGCACTTGTTGAAGAGACTCCATCTTCCCCATTGAATGGACTTTGACCCTTTGTTGAAGATCAGCTGACTGTATATGGATGGATTTACTTCCGGGTTATCAGCTCTGTTCCATTGGTCTATGTGTCTGTCATTGAACTGGTACCAGGCTGCTTTCATTACTGTGGCTGTATAGTAAGTTTTGAGATTGGGCAGTGTGAGGCCTCCTATATTGTTTCTCTTCTTCAATATTGCTTTAGTTTTTTGTTGCCTCCTTTTCCATATAAAGCTGTAGATTAGTTTCCCCATTTCATTAAAGAATGTTGTTGGGATTTGGATTGGCATTGCATTATATTTGTGGACCGCTTTTGGTAGTATTTACATTTTCACAGTGTTAAGTCTTTCAGTCCATGAGCATAGAATATTTTTTCCATTTATGTAGATCTGTTTTAGTTTCTTGCAGTAATGTTTTATAGCTTTCCTTGTATAAGTCTTTTACATCCCTGGTTAGGTTTATTCCTAGGTATTTTATCCCTTCAGGGGCTATTGTAAGTGATACTGATTTCTTGATTTCCTTTTCAGAGCCCTCTTTGTTAGTGTAGAGGAACCCAACTGATTTACGTGTGTTTATCTTGTACCCTGCCACTTTGCTGAATCCTTCTCGTTAGTTCCAGTAACTTTCTTGTGAATCTCTGGGATTTTCTATGTTTTAGGATCATGTCATCTATGAATGAGGGTAGTTTTACGTTTCCATTCCAATTTGGATTGTCTTTATGAACTATGTTATGCCAGTTGACAAAGTTGTCCCCCAAGACTATGGATACACTTTATTTCCCTTTCTTGCCTTATTGCACTAGCTAGGACTTCAAGTACAGTGTGGAGTAAGAGTGGTGATAGAGGGCATCCTTGTCTCATTCCTATTCTCAAGGGGAATGCTCTCAATCTTTCTCCGCTGAAATAATGTTGGCTGTTGGTTTTGCATACATGCCCTTAATTATGTTGAAGAATTTCCCGTCTATTCCTGTTTTGCTGAGAGTTTTTATCAGGAAAGGATGTGGATTTTACCAGGTGCTTTTTCTGTGTCATTCGAGATGTTCGTGTGATTCTTTTGCTTTGTTTTTATGTGGTGAGTTCGTTGATTGATTTCCTAATGTTGAACCATCCTTACATCCCTGGTATGGATCCCACTTGATCATGTTGTTTCATTTTTGTGATATGCTGTTGAATTCTGTTGTCTAGAATTTTCCCGAGAGTCTCTGTGTCCATATTTGTGAGAGACATCGTTGTGAAATTTTCTTTTTTAGTGGTATCTCTGCCTGGCTTTAGTATCAAGGTTATGCTGGCTTCATAGGATGAGTTTGGGAGTATTCTTTCCTTTTTTATGTTCTGGAATAGTTTTGAGTAGAATTGGTGTTCAGTTATTCTCTGAATGCTTGGTAGAATTAGCCAATGAAGCTGTCTGGGCTAGGGCTTTTTTTGGTTGGGAGTTTTTTAATGATATCTTCAATTTCTTTTGTTATGGGTCTGTTAAAGTTTTCTACCTCTATTTGTGTTAATTTAGGTAGGTGGTACATTTCTAGAAATTTGTCTGTTCTAGGTTTTCAAATTTATTCGAGTATAATTTTTCATAATATTACGTTATGATCCTTTTTGTCTCAGTTGGTTCTGTTGTAATGTCACCCATCTCATTTCTTATTTTGGTTATTTGCGTCTTCTCATATTTTTTTTCTTTGTCAGTTTGGCCAGTGGTTGGTCAGTTTTATTGATCCTCTCAGAGAACCAACTTCTACTCTTTCTATTGTTTTCTGTTTCATTTGTTTCTGCTCTGATCTTTATTATTTACTTTTTTCTGATAACTGTGGACTTCTTTTGCTGTTCCCTTTCCATTTGTTTTGAGTTGTAGGGTTATGCTATTGATTCTGGCCATTTCTTCTTTTTTGATGTGTGTATTTATTGCTATAAATTCTCCTCTGAGCATTGGTTTTGCTGTGTTCCAAAGGTTTGGGTATGTTGCATTTTCATTCTCATTTGATTCTAAGACTTTTTAAATTTCATTTTTAATTTCTTCTATTACCCGATAGTTTTTTAAGTAAGGTGTTACTCAGTTTCCATGTATTATTTTTTTCCTCTTGTTTTTTCTGTTACTGATTTCTACTTTTATAGTGTCATGATCAGACAAGTCAAGATGCTTTTGATGTTTTTGAATTTATTGAGGCTTGTTTTGTGGCCTAAAATATGGCCTATTCTGGAGAATGAGCCATGTGCCTTGGAGAAGAATATGTACTGTGCTGCTGTTGGGTGTGGTGTGTTCTATGTCTATGAAGTCGAGTTGGTTGATGGTGTTATTTAGATCTTTTATATCTTTGTTGAGTTTTTTTCTAGTTGTTCTGTCCATCATCAAAAGGGGTGCGTTAATGTTTCCTATTGTGGGACTGACTTTCACTTTTCAATACAGTTAGAGTTTGTTTTATGTATTTTGAAGCTCTGACATTGGGCGTGTACGTATTTATTATCATTATATCCTCTTGATGGATTGACCCTTTAATCATTATGTAATGCCCTTCTTTTTCTCTTAGGATGGATTTTGACTTAAAGCCTATTTTATCAGAGATGATTATTGCCACCCCTGCTCTCTTTTGGTTATGGTTTGCTTGATATGTTTTTTCTGTCCTTTGATTTTTAACCTATTTATGTCTTTGCATTTAAGGTTTGTCTCTTGTAGGCAATATATTCATGGGTCATGTTTTTTTAATCCATTCTGCCAGTCTCTGTCTGTTGACTGGTGTTATTGAAACCATTTACACTCAGCATGATTATCGATAGGTATGAATTTACGGCTGCCATTTTGTTATGCTTTTTTTTGTTTTTGATGGTGGTGGTAACAGTTTCTTTGTTCCACTTAATTTTCTGTTTGAGTTCTTTTTGTGTATAGATTTTCTTTTTGTATCCTTTGTTGTCGATTTTGCATTTACTGAGTCTTTTTGACTTTGTTCTTTATTTTGGTGAGTAGATTTATTACCACAGTTTTACATAATTCATACACATGTTCTGTTTGCCAACTGCGCCCTCCCCCCATGAGGTATTTTCATAAGTGCGCTATGCTTTTCTTTTTTTTTTTACAACAACATGTAAAAAAAAAAACGGCATAGCAGTGCTTGTGAAAATACCTCACAGGGGATGGGCGCAGTTGGCGAACAAACATAGCACTCACTATTTGCATAAAATACAGTAATTTTCTTTGTGTTTAGTCTGGGATTTACCCTTATCTTCCTAAGATTAAAACAGTCTGTTATATCTTGATATTGCCTTGCCTTTCTCTCCATATGTGAGGTCTGTAACTGCACCATTTAGTCACCTTTTTTGTTTTGAGGTTGTTGTTGTTGTTTACAGATTGATATCTCTGTTTTCCTGTTTTAGTTTACTTTTATGAATTCTTTATCTGGGTTGATATCTGGTTGATCCTGTCATGTGTCTTAATTGCAGGTTGTTGTCTGATGTCATTGGTTCTCTGTCCACAGAACTCCTTTTTATATTTCTTGTAAGATTGGTCTGGTTTTTGCAAATTCCCTTAATTTCTGTTTATCTGGGAATTTTCTAGTATTGCCATCATATTTGAAAGACTTTTTCTGGGTATATGATTCTTGGGTGGCAATTCTTTTAGGGTTTTATATGTGTCACCCCATTGCCTTCTTGCCTCCATGGTTTCTGTCAAGAAATTAGCACTTAGTCTTACTGGTGCCCCTTTGTAGGTGATATTTCATTTTTCACAAGCTTCTGTCAGAGTTCGTTCTTTGTCTTTTGTGTTGGAAAGTGTGATCATAATGTCTTGGTGACTTTCTTGGGGTGTATCCTGTATGGGGTTTGTTGAACTTTTTGGATGGGAACCTTCTCATCTTTCATGATTTTTTAGGGGAGCTTTCTGCCAATAAATCTTTAAAAATTCTCTCTGTACTTTTCTTTTTCTCCCCCATTCTGAAATTTCTTTTACATGTAAATTATTCCACTTGATAGTGTCTCACATGATTCTTAGACTTCCTTCATTCTTTTTTCTGATCATTCCTGAAATTAGTATCAAAGGACTTGTCCTCTATTTTGCTAATTTTTCTTCCAGTGATTCAGTTCTAAGTCTCTGTCCTTCCATTGAGTTGTGTGTTTTTGACACTTTTACTGTTAATCTTCTGGATTTCTAGTTGTTGTTTTTGTATGGTTTCTAATTGTGTATTTTGTCCTTTTGCTCTTGCATTGTTTTCCTGAATTCTTCTAGGGTTTTGTCTGTGTTTTCATTGATCTCTTTGATGATCCTGTATATAAGTCTTTTGAATTCCTTATCAGCTAGTTCTACTACCATTTCTTCTCAGGAAGATTTTCTGCCTCTTTATTTTAATCACTTGTTTGAGTTGTTTTATCCTTTTTCTTAATATGATTTGTTATTGTCTGCTGTCTCTAAGACATTAAGGTGTTTATTTATACATTTCTTTATTGATTGTATGTATGTTTTGTGCTAATTTTTTGTTTTGATATATCTGGAGCTTTATTTCTTGTCTTTCTCTTTAGAATATCTTTTTTCCTTTATTATTTGGTTTTGTGGTTCTGGTCTATGTGTGACTTTGGTGGTGTCTGTTGGCTGGGCACGATTTCCTTGTGGGAGCATAGGGCCCTTCTGGGTTGGTGCTGGCAATTAGTATATTCTCTGGACATCAGGGCAGGACATCTCCATATTCACTATGAGGGAGTGCTACCCAAATGAACAGGGTAGGCCCTGCTGTGCATGTCTCAGTAGGTGGTTGGAGTAACAAGGGGTTTCAGTGCAAGGGCAGATGGCACGCCAGAACTTCTTGGTGCGGGATGTGCGACACTGCAGCCAGGCAGATGCTGGATGAGGGCGCTAGGATCACCTGCTTGTCCTTTGGAAGAGATGCAGATGGTGCCTGTCAGGATGTGACTGGCATTGTTGATGAAGTGATCTGTCTGTCTGGCTGGTCACTGGAGCATGGGTGCAGAGAGCGTTATCACTGATTGGAGAGTTGGGCACTGTGTTTGAGCATCGCCAGTTTCCAGGAGTTGAGGTGAGGGTGCACTGATTACTGGTCACCAGGTGGGTCTCACAGGAACTTGCACCTTTAGTCACGGGGCAGTGTGGGCAGAGGAGGGGGAGTCTCATGCCTCTGGTCACCAGTCCGGAGGCAGGAACACACGCCACCTATTGCTGAGTAGGCAGGTGTCTCAGGGATGGGTGCCGCAGAGATGAGCCTCCGGTCGCAGGTCTGATGGAATGGGAGCATGCACCACGGATTGCTTGGTGGGGGACATACCACTAGTCACTGGGAGGGCAAGGAGAAAGGTGAGGGGAGTGTGTTCTCCCAGTCTCTGGCGTGGGTGTGGGGGCACTTCCCGCAGAGTACAGCTGGTGATCAGGACCTGGCCCTGTCCAAATGTGAAGGGAACGGCTGTCCAGAGTCCAGGTAGGTGGGAGGCCTTTAGCACTCTGCACTCTGCCAGTGATCAGGGACCGCTGCTGGTGAGTAGTTCTGTCCCTATTTTCTGGCTCCCTCCCTGCTCTGTGGTTGCCTGGATCCCTAGGGCTCTCGCCCGCCTTACTGCACCTTTCCTTCCTTAGATCCAGTACATGTTCTGCTCACCTTGCTTCACTCCGAGTTTGTCTACGCAGTATCTCTGTTTCCTATTGGGGATTCCGTGAAGTTACCTTCCTGTGATCCTCACCAGGGAATGCTGCTCGCTTTGTTTCAAAATGGCCACGCTGTGCTGGGCCAGCTGGCAGGGTGCCTGTGGTCCGAAAGTCTCTTCATTCACTGTTTTCATTCAGTTTCTCCTTCCCTTCAGTGTTTGATTTAATTCTTCACCCTTCCGTTTGCTGTTCTAGATTCCCAGATTGTCATCTACATCTATTTGACTTGGATTCTTGTAGGGGGACAGCATGGTGTGTGTGACTAAGCCGCCATCTTGCGCTGTCTCCCCTCTTATCTTCTTTATCAATCCTGTCTTGCTGTACTTTCTTCCCCACTCCCCTTCCATGCTCCTCCCAGTCAAAAAGTTCAAAGTGGTGTGCTTGCATATGAGCCAGCGCTTGCCATAATGAGGTGGAATGATAGAAGTGGTGGCTGGATGTTCCTGAAAGAAGTCGGAAGATGGATGGACTGAAACTCATCTCCAGGTGGAAGTGGAAGATTGGATTGGCAGCAGCATGCCATGTGGGATCAGAATATAAGAGGTGGTAGAATCTAAGTGACTACATGACAGATATGGGTAAAAAGAGGTTACACTTAATTATGCTGATAAACACAAATAAAACCCAGACCTATTTTTCTTTAAATACTGAGTGTTTCTCTCTTATTTGTTCCTCCTGGTGTACTTTAAATTGCTGGGCAGAACCATCTCTAAAAGGACCAATGTATAAATTCAAAGTCACTAGGAGAGTTTTAATCTGTGACACTAGGATGCATTTGTTTCAAATAGTGTCTGAGTCAGTTCTTCACATTTTTTCAATAGGCATACTCTTCTACCAGGCATCTTTTCCTCAAATAGATCTGTTTTTGTCTCAATTGAAAATACATTGATGTAGGTAGCAAATGTTTTTTCTTGACAACCTGCACAAGTTTGATCAAGAACTCATTAGCACACTAATTAGCCTTTGCTTTGATTTTGTATAGATTCAAATGTCTTATTAATAACACGCATCAGGCTTGGCCTTCATTTGCTTAAACCCCTAGCCTTCTTCTGAGAGAACATTGAGCTAATAGGAAACATGTCGATGCTAATTCTCTACACATTCAAAAGTTTCTTGTACCTTGTCAATTTCTTTATTGTTGCTTTGTCAGTTTTATTTAATTTTTAACTAATTTAAAATAGTTTTTTTCTATTATAAATGTAAATTTTCATTTTCTAAAGATCAGAGAATAGAGGAAAAGAAAACAAACTACCCATGGCCCTGCTACTCAGTGATAACCACTCTGCTATTTTGGTATATTTTGTCCGCTTCTCCCCACCACCCCACATATATGCAGTTGTGGGAATTTATCATTTTCTACAAATGCCTATGATATAGTGTTGAATGAGATAGACACAGTTTTTAATCTCAAAGGATTCAAAGCTTAATATCCTTAATTTTTTTTTTTTTTGGGTTAATCTGTTTATAATTGCTCAAAATTGGTAGCAAACAAACTATGGTACATCCATACAATGGCATATTAGTCAACGATGGAAAGAAATGAGTTACCAAGCCATGAAAAGACCTGGAAGAACCTTCAATGCATACTGCTAAGTGAAAGAAGCCAGCCTGAAAAAACTTAAAATTCCAACTATATGACATTGTAGAAAAGGCAAAACTATCCAGGACATTGCGAAGATCCGTGATTGCCAGAGCGCCAAGGGAGAGGAGAGGGATGAATAGGTGGAACATGAGGCATTTTTAGGGCAGTGAAACTATTCTGCATGATCCTGTAATGATTGACACATGACATTAAGCATTTGCCAAACCCACAGGACTGCAAAACATGAAGCGTGAACCCTAATGTTAACTATGGGCCTTAGTTATTAATAATGTATCAATATTGGTTATTGTAACAAATGTGCAGTAGGAATGCAAGATGTTAATGTGATCTTTGGTAACTGGCTTCTTAGCGTAATGTTTTCAAGGTTCATCTGTGTTGTAGCATGTATCAGTACTTCTTTTCATGGTTGAATAATATCCCATGGTGTGGATATACCACATTTTATCTATCTGTTCATCAGATGATGAACATTTGTGTTGTTTCCGCCTTTTGGCTATGATGAATAATGCTGTTATAAGCATTTGCATGTAAGTTTTTGAGTAGACGGTTGTTTTCATTTCTCTTGGATGTATACTTAGGAGTGCAGTTGGTAAGTCATATGATAACTGTGTTTGATGATTTGAAGAACTGCCAGACTGTTTTCCAGAGTGTCTAGACCAATTTATATTCCCTACCCAGCAATGTATGAGAGTTCCAGTTTCTCCACGTCCTTGTAAACACCAGGAAACCCTGGTGGTATAGTGGTTAAGAGCTAGGGCTACTAACCAAAAGGTCAGTTTGAATCCACCACGTGCTCCCTGGACACCCTATGGGGCAGTTCTGCTCTGGGGCAGTTCTGCTCTGTCCTGTAGGGTCGCTATGAGTCGGAATTGACTCAGTGGCAATGGGTTATGGTTTTTGTCAACACTTATTATCTGACTTTTTGATTATAGCCATCCTAGTGGGTGTGAAGTGCTATCATGGCTTTTGTTTTTTTTTTTTTTTTTGACTAATGTTTATCATCTTTTCATGTTCTCATTAGCGATTTTTATATCTTTTTAGAGAAATGTCTGCTCAGATTCTTTGCCTGCTTTTTAAATTCTGTTGTTGAGTTGTAAGCATTCCTTACATATCTCGAATACTAGACCCTTATGATATATATGATTTGCAAATATTTTTTCTCATTCTGTAGGTCATCTTTTTACTTTCTTGATAGTGTCCTTTGATGCATAAAGTTTTTAATTTTGATGAAGTCCAGTTTACCTATTTTTCATTGTTCTTCATGTTTTTGATGTCATATTTAAGATTCCACTGTCAAATTCAGTGCTCTGAAGATTTAGCCTCATGATTTCTTCTAAGAGTTGTATGGTTTTAACTCTGACATTTAGATCTTTGATCTATTTTCAATAAATTTTTATATGTTGTGTGAGGTAAGGGTCCAAATTTATTCCTTTGCGTGTGGCTGTCTAATCGTTCCAGCACCGTTTGCTGAAAAGGCTATCCTGTCCCCATTGAATGTCAAATCACTTGACCATAAATGTTAAGGGTTTAATTTTGGACTCTGTAGTCTATTCTGTTGATCTATATGTATGTCTGTATACCATTACCACATTGTCTTGCTTACTGTTGCTTTATATTAGGTTTTGAAATTGGAGAGTGTGAGTCTTCCAACCTTGTCTTTCTTTTTCAAGATTTTTAGGCTATTCTGGGTTCCTTACAGTTCCATACAGATTATAATGAGGACTCTGTTGAATTTCTAGATCAGTTTGAGGAGTATTGCCATCTTAGTATTAAAATTTCTGATCCATAAGTGTGGGATATTTTTCTATTTATTTAGACCTCTCATTTCTTTTAACAGTGTTTTGTAGTTTTCAGAGTAAAAGCTTTGTACTTCTTTTGTTGAATTTATTCCTAATTATTTTACTTTTTTTCTTTGATTTTTATTGTGCTCTAAGTAAAAGTTTACAAATCAAGTCAGTCTCTCATACAAAAATTTATATACACCTTGCTATATACTCCTGGTTGCTCTCACCCTAATGATACAGCACAACACTTCCCACCACTCTCTATTTTTTGTGTCCATTCCGCCAGCTTCTGACCCCCTCTGCCCTCTCATCTCCCCTCCAGACAGCAGGTGCCCACATAGTCTCATGTGTCTCCTTGATCCAAAAAGCTTACTCTTCACTGGTATCATTTTCTATCCCATAGTCCAGTCCAGTCCCTGTCTGACGAAGAGTTAGCTTTGGGAATGGTTCCTGTCTTGGGCTAACAGAAGGCCTGGGGACCGTGATCTCTGCGGTCCTTGTAGTCTCAGGCAGACCATTCAGTCTGGTCTTTTTACGAGAATATGGGATCTGCATCCCACTGCTCTCCTGCTCCCTCAGGGCTTCTCTGTTGTGCTCCCTGTCGGGGCAGTCATTGGTTGTAGCTGGGCACCGTCTACTTCTGGTCTCAGGCTGATGTAGTCTCTGGTTTATGTGGCCCTTTCTGTCTCTTGGGCTCATAATTACCTTCTGTCTTTGGTGTTCTTCACTCTCCTTTATTCCAGGTGGGTTGAGACCAGTTGATGCATCTTAGATGGCCGCTTTGTAGCATTTAAGACCCCAGACACCACTCTCAAAAGTGGGATGCAGAATGTTTTCCTAATAGATTTTATTATGCCAATTCACTTAGTGGTCCCCTGAAACCATAGTCCCCAAACCCGTGCCCCTGCTACGCTGGCCTTCGAAGCATTCAGTTTATTCAGTAAACTACTTTTGATTTAGTCCAGTTGTGCTGACCTCACCTGTACTGTGTGTTGTCTTTCCCTTCACCTAAAGTAGTTCTTATCTACTGTCTAATTATTGAAAACCCCTCTCCCCTCCCTCCCTCCCCCTTCTCATAACCATCAAAGAATATTTTCTTCTCTGTTTAAACTATTTCTTGAGTTCTTATAATAGTGGTCTCATACAATATTTGACCTTTTGCAACTGACTAATTTCACTCAGCATAATGCCTTCCAGATTCCTCCATGTTATGAAACTGTCACAGATTCATCGCTGTTCTTTATCAATGCGTAGTATTCCATTGTGTGAATATACCATAATTTATCCATTCATCTGTTGATGAGCACCTTGGTTGCTTCCATCTTTTTGCTGTTGTAAACAATGCTGCAGTGAACATGGGTGTGCATGTATCTGTTCATGTAAAGGCTCTTATTTGTCTAGGATATATCCCAAGGAGTGGGATTGCCGGATCGTAAAGTAGTTCTATTTCTAGTTTTTGAGGAAGCGCCAAATTAATTTCCAGAGTGGTTATACCATTTTACATTCCCCCCAGCTGTGTATAAGTGTTCCAGTCTCTCCACAACCTCTCCAACATTTATTATTTTGTGTTTCTTGGATTAATGCCAGCTTTGTTGGAGTGAGATGGAATCTCATGGTAGTTTTGATTTGCATTTCTCTAATGGCTAATGATTGTGAGCATTTCCTCATGTATCTTTTAGTTGCCTGAATGTCTTCTTGAGTGAAGTGCCTCGTCATATCCTTTGCCCATTTTTTAATTGGGTTGTTTGTCTTTTTGTAGTTGAATTTTTGCAGTATCATATAGATTTTGGAGATCAGATGCTGATCGGAAGTGTCATAGCTGAAAACTTTTTCCCAGTCTGTAGGTAGTCTTTTTACTCTTTTGGTGAAGCCTTTGAATGAGCATAGATGTTTGATTTTTAGGAGCTCCCAGTTATCTAGTTTCTCTTCTGGTGTTTGTGCGTTGTTAGTAATGTTTTGTGTACTGTTTATGCCGTGTATTAGGGCTCCTAACGTCCCTACTTTTTCTTCCATGATCTTCATTGTTTTAGATTTTATATTTAGGTCTTTGATCCATTTTGAGTTAGATTTTGTGCATGGTGCGAAGTATGGGTCTTGTCTGATTTTTCTGCAGATGGATATCCAGTTATGCCAGTACTATTTATTAAATAGACGGTCTTTTCCCCATTTAACCGACTTTGGGCCTTTGTCAAGTATCAGCTGCTCATATGTGGATGGATTTATGTCTGAATTCTCAATTCTGTTCCATTGGTCTATCCATCTCTTGTTGTACCAGTACCAGGCTGTTGTGACTACTGTGGCGGTATAATAGGTCCTAAAATTGGTAGAGTGAGGCTTCCCACTTTGTTCTTCTTTTTCAGTAATGCTTTACTTATCCAGGGCCTCTTTCCCTTCCATATAAAATTGGTGATTTGTTTCTCCATCTCATTAAAAAATGTCATTGGAATTTGGACTGGAATTGCATTGTATCTGTAGATGGCTTTTGGTAGAATAGACATTTTTACTATGTTAAGTCTTCCTATCCATGAGCAAAGTATGTTTTTCCACTTATATAGGTTTCTTGCAGTAGTGTCTTGTAGTTTTTTTTGTATAAGTCTTTTACGTCTCTGGTAAGATTTATTCCTAAGTATTTTATCTTCTTGGGGGCTACTGTAAATGGTATTGATTTGGTGATTTCCTCTTCGATGTTCTTTTTGTTGGTGTAGAGGAATCCAACTGATTTTCGTATGTTTATCTTGTATCTTGACACTCTTCTGAACTCTACTATTAGTTTCAGTAGTTTTCTTGAGGATTCTTTAGGGTTTTCTGTGTATAAGATCATGTCATCTGTAAATGGAGACACTTTTACTTCTTCCTTACCAACCTGGATGCCCTTTATTTCTTTATTCAGCCTAATTGCTCTGGCTAGGACTTCCAGCACAATGTTGAATAAGAGCGGTGATAAAGGGCATCCTTGTGTGGTTCCTGATGTCAAGGAGAATGCTTTCAGACTCACTCCATTTAGGACAATGTTGGCTGTTGGCCTTGTATAAATGCCCTTTATTATGTTGAGGAATTTTCTTTCTGTTCCTATTTTGCTGAGAGTTTTTATCATGAGTGGGTGTTCAACTTTGTCAAATGCCTTTTCTGCATCAATTGATAAGATCATGTGGTTCTTATCTTTTTTTTTATTTACATGATGGATTACATTAATTGTTTTTCTAATGTTGAACCATCCCTACATACCTGGTATGAATCCCACTTGGTCATGGTGAATTATTTTTTTTTCCTTCAGTGCTTTATGTAAGTCATCCCACTGCCTTCTTGCTGGTAGGGTTTCTGCCGAGTAGTCCAACCTTATTCTTACTGACTCTCCTGTGTAGGTGACTTGTAGTTTATCGCTAGCTGCTTTTAAAATTCTTTCTTTATCTTTGGTTTTGGCAAGTTTGATTATAATATGTCTCGGTGACTTTCTTTTAGTATCTACCTTATGTGAAGTTTGATGAGCATCTTGGTTAGATATTTTCTCATCTTTTGTGATATCAGGGAAGTTTTCTGCCAACAAATCTTCAACAATTCTCTCTGTATTTTCTGTTGTCCTTCCCTGTTCTGGTACCCCAGTCACCTGTAGATTATTTCTCTTGATAGAGTCCCCCATGATTCGTGTGGTTTCTTCATTTTTTTTAATTCTTTTATCTGATTTTTCCTCAAATATACTTGATGCCAAGTGCTCTGTCTTCAGTGTCACCGATTCTGCGTTCCACTTGCTCAGTTCTGCTGCTCTGACTTTCTTTTGAGTTGTCTAATTCTGTAATTTTATTGTTAATCTTCTGAATTTCTGAGTGCTGTCTCTGTATGGATTCTTGCAGCTTATTAAATTTTTCATTATGTTCTTGAATAACCTTTTTAATTTCTTCAGCTGCTTTATGAGTGTGTTCCTTGGCTTGTTCTGCATATTGGCTGAACTCCTTCCTGATCTCATACCTGATGTTTTGAAGAGTTCTGTATATTAATCTTTTGTATTCTGCGTCTGTTAATTTCAGGAATGCGCCTTCATCCAGAAGATCCCTTGATTCTTTATTTTGAGAGCTTTTTGATGTGATTATGGTCTACGTCTTTATGTGATTTGATACTCACTGTTATCTCTGAGCCACCTATAAGTTACTGTATTAGTTTATTTTATGTTCGCTTACTGTATCCTAGCTTCTTGCTTTGTTTTGTTTTGATATGCCCAGATAGGTTGCTTGAGTGAGCCAGCTTGATTATTTTTGCCTTTGAAGCTCTGACGTCCTGTCCCCAGATGGCTAGAGCTGTTGTCAGGTACATCAGCCTAGGAGGCCATTCACTTTTCTTGTATGGATTCAGCTTCAGTGTCCAGGTAGCTGGTTATCAAGTGTGTGGTAAGGCTCTGTCCTACAGTCGTAGAGGGGCAGGGGTGATTGGTGTAGGTACAGGTATCTGGTTGCAGCAGGGGGTCAAGCTCTGAACAAGGCAGGGGGCTGACAGCTATCCCCAAGTGTGAGGAAATTGTGTCCGTGTTCCCTAGAGCACACAGGTGGGTGGGTTCTGCAGATGGACCAAGGGCGCCCTGTGGTTTTGGTTGTAAGGACTGGGAAGTACCAGTTATCCTTGGACCTCTGTCACAGGTGGGTAGGTGACCTGTGTGGTGCCACCAGTCCTTAGGCCCCTCATGTGGGTAGGTGAGGACCCTGTTTAATAGGCAAAGCAATGTCAAACATGAAACACCCACCTCTCCACCGTGCAGCTGAAATGGTTGTAGTCTGCCAACAAGGGCCTATTCTCCTGAAATAGGCCCACACAGGTCCATGCAGGGGGGGAAAGATATTCAAAGTCCCTGGACCACTTATGCTTGGACAGGAGCTGCTGCTTGTCCTGAACTTCCCAGGTTACTGGTGCTGGCAAATTATCTTTTCCCCCAATTGTGAATTTATTCCTCCTCCAAGGCCCAGAGAATGCCTCAGGCCGCTCAGCAGAGTCTGTCTCAGGGCCAGAGAAATCAACAGCCACTGAAACCAGCTTGGGGGCGGAGGGCATGGTAAAATATACGCAAGTACTTAGCTTTTGCCAAGAGCGCCGTTCTTCTCTGGTTCTGGAGGCGTGAGTAGGCTGTGTAGCTGGCTTTTTCTCCCTGAGGAAACTGCAGCCGAAAGCTACCACCAGCCTGCGGCAGCCGCCTCCAGGAATCATGCCTGAGGGATCCCAGCGATTCAGGTCCAGCAAGTCGTCTTTGCTTCTGATCTGTTTCTCCCTCCCCCTGCTGCTCAGTCTGTTTTCTGACTTTGCCTTTGGTGTTCAGGGCTCCTAGCTTGTCATAAATATAATCGTTTCACTTGTTTTTTCAGGCCTTTGTTGTAAGAGGGATCACTGGAAGTGTTTGGCTACTCAGCCATCTTGGCCCTGCCTCCTATTTTATTCTTTTTGATGCTGTTGTAAATGGAATTGTTTTATTAATTTCATTTCTGATTTTTTTAAGCATGTAGAAATATAATTGATTTTTATGTATTGATGTTGTATCTTACAGCCTTGATGAACTTGTTTATTAGTTCTAATTGTTTTTTTAGTGGATTCCTTAGGATTTTCTATATACAAGATCGTGTCATCTACAAATGGTTTTTACTTCTTTTTTTTGTTTGTTTTTTGGATTGGGTAGTCTCAAATTTGCCAGTTCCTTCATCTACAGTTCAAATCTACTGTTTAGCCCCACTAGTTAATTTTTTCTTAGCTATTATATTTTCAACTCCAAAATTTTCATTTGGTTCCTTTTTATAATTTATGGTTTTTTATTGATACTCTGTTTTTGATGTGATAGTGTAATCATACCTTCTTTTACTTCTTTAATCATGGTTCCCTGCAGTTCTTTGAACATATTTTATAATGAATGTTTTGATATCTTTTTCTGTTATACCCAACATCTGGTTACTTTCATGGGCAGTTTCTATTTTCTGCTTTTTTCTTTCTTTCTGGAGTATGGGTTATAGTTTCCTGTTTCTGTGTGTTGTCCTGTAATTTTTTGTTGGAAACCGGACATTTTAATATAATTTAGCAGCTCTGGGTACTGGCACCTCCACTCAGGGGTTTACTGTTGTTATTTTCTTATTTATTTAGTAACTTACTGGATTAATTTAGTGAAGCCTAATTCCCCCCTGCATTGCTCCTCATGAGACAGTCTTGGGCATGCCCATAGTCACCCTGGGATGACAGTGGGTTTGGCAGAGCTATGTTTGTGTCTTTCTGTGACCACTAATTGCCAACAAATTGCTCTAATGTTTTCAATAATGCCCTTGGGCATAAATTGCCTCACAACTGGTCTAATCAAATTTAGGCTGACATGAAAGGGATACCTCCTCAGGTCAGTCTCTGAGACCTGTTCAGATGCCAGGAAGGTTCCTCCCAGCTGATAAACTAGCGGGCCCTGCAGCTTAGCCTGTATGTCCTGTGAATCTTTCAGTACCCTCCCACTTGCCTTTCAGCACAACCTCAGTGATTCTGAGAGTGCCTTTAGGCTTGAACTTCTTCACACTGTGTTGCAAATGAAGTCATTTCTTTTTGGAAGGGATTCAAAGCTGTCTGTTTTAAGGCCTGCTTTACCTCCCTGGCAAAATATTTGGCTCTGGAGTTGGAGTGAGGACAATGGTGCTGTTGTCTGTGTGACACCCCAGTAAAAGTCGAGTGCACATTGGAGGTGGGTACAGTAGTCTCAGGCCTTCTCTGATTGAATTCCAAGCATAGGACTTACACTCTATGAGGGAGCTGGGTTGAGGGCAACTTCGGCCCTAGTATTCTCTGTTTCCTTTAGATAAAACTGTTTCTACACACATTTGAAATATTTCAAATAAAAATAATACCTAATTTAAAAATACATCTACATGAGGCATAGCAGGCAGAACTTGACATGATTAGTCTCTTATTAAGGCTTTGTTGTATGCTGTGGAGTTGATTTTTGACTCATGACAACCCCATGTGCCTCAGAGTAGGATTGCAGTCCATCCATAGGGTTTTCATTGCTGTGATCTTTCAGAAGGAGAGACTCAAACCTTTCTTTTGATGGATGTCTGGTGGGTTCGAACTGCCAACCATTTGGTTAGTAGCTGATCACTTAACTGTTTGCACCATCCAGGAACTCCAGTACACTAATACCGCTTATTATTCCCTTTAAAAGGGTTCTAACTTTATTAGAAATGTCTTCTGAAGGCTGGCTGATGAAGGTTTTTGCCATTCTAACAGTTCTTACGTATTTTAGTTGTTCAGTGATTCAATAAACATTTCTTAAGCTCTTGCTGTGTTTCAAATTCTAGTCTAGGCACTTGGATACATGAGTGGCCATACAGGCAGAAATCCCTGCCCTTGT
This sequence comes from Elephas maximus indicus, assembly GCF_024166365.1. Classification (NCBI taxonomy): domain Eukaryota; kingdom Metazoa; phylum Chordata; class Mammalia; order Proboscidea; family Elephantidae; genus Elephas; species Elephas maximus. Next base: position 14,412,426 of record NC_064826.1, read on the forward strand.
TTAGCTTACCTTTTAATGTAAAGGTAAATTCACATCTATAAATAGCTTTTAATTATGCATAATTACAGTGTTTGTGGAGCTCTGGGTGTATAGAGTATTCAGGAGTGTAATTGATATATAACTGTATTCAATGGAGTTGCATTATACATGCATTTAACTTCTTCCAAATTCAACTGTTAGATTGTTAAAAAAAAAAAAAAAGATTAAATAGCGCAGGTAAATACTTCTTTAAAATTTTGCAGAAGTATTGCTTATTTATATACCATATTTAAATATAGTGTGTTTTTATACATATCTGTTGAACAAATTTCTAAGCTCAAAACCATGTATGCAGCACTCTAAGTGACTGAACGGATTTTCCAGAGTAATTTTGTCTTTGTGAGTTTTGTTTTTGGACTTGCTTACGCAGCGTGTGATCCTTTGGTGACTCAGGGGCATTATTATGTGTGTCAGTGAATCTACCCTTACAGCATTAGTTGCAGGTGATATAGAACAAGAACTCAGGTGACGAGGTAAGTGTTTGCTATGGAACTTCCTTTTTTGAAAAAGGAATGCCATATTGGAGACCCTGGGGGTGTAGTGGTTAACTGCTACAGCTGCTAACCAAAAGGTTGGCAGTTCGAATCCACCTGGTGCTCCATGGAAGCCCTGTGGGGCAGTTCTTTCCTGTACTGTAGGGTCTCTATGAGTTGGAATCAACTTGATGGCAATGGTTTTGGGTTTTTTTTTTTTTTTTTTTTTGGCTTATTACCATTTTACTTTTTGGACATTTGTACTCCACACCCAAGGACCTGCATGTGGGACTTTGATCTTGAGTGCTGTCTCACCGTACTGGAAAAGCTTTGAAGTTGGCCATCTTAAGTTTCAATTGACATTTAAAGTCTGAGTAGCCCTTTAGCCTCAGTTTCACCTTTTATAAAGAGGAATAGTATGTTCCTCACTAAGTCACTGTGAGAATTAGTTCTCGTATATGAAAAAGCAAAATACAGAATTAAACCCGATCACTTCTGTAAGACCCCCTTCCCCATCTATGAAATAATTGACTTTACTTCCCCTTTTTATTTGAAGATGTATTTTTATCTCTTTCTTTTGAATCTTGTGAATCTTGTTGTTTCAATCCATTCTATTTTTTCTTTAAAAAAAAAATCAGTTGATTGGTTTATGAAATAATATTTGTCGCTAAGGGAAAATTTGGGTGGGGTATTTGGGGGGGGGGTTTACTTTAAAGCTTAGGTCAGCATGGTTATATTTAGGAAGTATCTTCCTGTACTTGAAATTCCCTTAAATTTTGTCTTCTGTCCTTTTTTTTCGATAAGTAAATTGAGTTCTAGAACTTTTGAGTGTTGTATCCAAGATTGAGTAGTTACTTAGTGGAAGAATGAAGTAGAAAATCAGGTCTTTTGCCTGGTACTCTAGCGTTTTACCACATCAGGGCACCCTCCTACACTGATTCATTTATGTGGTGACATTTGACCCCTGGCTTGCATAACACCTCTCCTTGGTGCTGGGACTGAATAATTGTAATAATTATTTAGTAGAAAACATTCTCAGTTTATAAATCCCAGCATATTGTTTCCTTTCCAGCATCCCATAAATTACTTTGCTAAAACTCTCGTAAGCTTTAGTTATGGAAACAGTGTCTTATAATCAAAAGTTTATTAGAAATGTAGACAGTACCTCCCAATTATTTTAGTTTGATTTCCTATTGATGGAGTCTGTGTTTCTTCACAGTTCTCTACTATTATAAACTGTGCTGCTGAACATAACAAAGAACATGGTGCTCATGTGTAAGTATTTATGTAGGATGGATTCTTCGGCAGTGTAAGGGAGTGGCTGGCAGCACAGATTCTGGAGCTAAGACTGCCTGGGCTGAATCTAGGCTCCACATCCTAATAGCTGTGCAGCCTAAGGCAAGGTGCTTTATCTCTTCGTGCTCCCGTTCCCCCTTTTGTGAAGGGGCAGTAAGTAGATCAGGGACAGTCTCTGCTTTGGGGGGTACTAAGACCCTTTGGCTGGCTGATGGGGAAAAAGGCTATCTCATTGTTTACTGACTTAAGAAGTTGATTATCTTGTGTTTTCATCATTTGTATTTCTTCTGTGAGCTCTCCATCATATTTTCTCTTTTTCAATGTATTTGCCTTTTTTAATATATTGCTTTGTAAGATTTCTTTATATATTCTAGACAATAACTCTTCATTAAATATGAGTATATCCTTTTCTCCATTGCTTGCCTTTAATTTTATTATGTTTTTCTTCTTTCCATGTTATAAAGTTGATCATATCTTTTTTTTATGGCTACTGAATATTTGTTTTGCTTAGGAAGACCTTTTTAAAAACTAAGGTTAAAAAAAAAAACTCCATTGTTTTCTTCAGATGCTTTTTATGGCTTATTTTGATATTAAGCTCTTCAGGCAGATCATTTGGAATTTATTTTGATTGCAGTGTGAGATAGAGATATACTATTTTTTTTTTTTAAGTAGATAGTCTAATGTCTCATTACTACTTAAAAACTGGTCCATTCTTTACATATTGATTTGTAATGTCACTTTTATCAAATACTGAAATCTCATGGGTCTGTTTCTAGATTATTTAGTTTCTTTGGTCTTTTGTTTATTCTTGTACTAATAAAATTATTAAATTTGCTTTAGCTTTGTAGTATAGTTTGTATCTGATAGGGCAAATTTTCATAGTTTTTTCCCCCCAGAAGCTTCAAAGCTGTTCTTATTCATGATCTCTTTGTAAACTTTAGAATCATTTTGTCAAATTCCATTTGAAAAATACCTCAGTAATTTGATGAAGATTGCATTGAGTTATAGACTAATTTGGACATTATCACTTTTTAAGCTGAAATAGTGATTGCAGCCTAACCTTTTAATCTAACAGTGATTGTTAACCTAAATCTTTACCTAAAAATTTTAAACACGCCATAATCTAAAAAGATACATTATTTAACTTTTTAAAATGTGTTTGGGAGTGTGGAAGTCTACTCGTTCTCTTCCCCCTTCCAGTTTCTTGTGGGCCTTTTGTAGCATTACCACAGGAATACTTTTATTTCGCTTAGTCCATGTTTTATTCTCCCAGATTTTTCAGGGGCATATTAATACATGTTTAATTATAAGCAGTTAGATTCTGTGGCATGTGTAATTGTCCGTCCCCACCCCCCCCAGGCTGTGTCTTCTGTAAGGCTTTGATGTTAACATCTGATTATAAATGAATGAAGCCTCTTTTTCATTAGGTGTGTTTTGTAAAATGTGACGCATTTTAGAATACGATAATACTCATTCAGCTATGTGACAGTATTCAAGCCTTTAGACCAAAGATGAGGCAGTTTATAGTGTATTTTAAGGCAGAAACTTCTTTATCTTCTTCTCCTAAAATGTGTTATGATTAGTTTAAGTTAGTACTAAATGCTTTATCTAGACAAAAAGGAAGGCCTTTTTAAAAAAGTTTTTCTACTGAATCCAAAAAATGTACAGTGCCAGGCTTCTTACCTTGGCATGCAGGAATTTCAGAAGAAAGTAACTTGTTGATTGAAAAAAGGGAAATCCATTCTGAAATGACAGCATAAAATTGCTCAGATTAATATTTTTCAAAATTTTCGATAACATGATTTTAGATTGTTGAATGTGCCATGCTTTCTCCAGTGATAAACAATACTTTTTTTTATTCTCACACAGGTCTTCAAAGTCTCCATTTTAGCTCTCTGTGCTGAACTTCCTTCTCCCTTAAATTATTATAAACTTTTGCTGCTGTTTAATAAACGTGAAGATGTCTCGCAGTCCTGATGCGAAGGAAGACCCTGTGGAATGCCCTCTTTGCATGGAGCCCCTGGAGATAGATGACATCAACTTTTTCCCTTGTACCTGTGGCTACCAGATTTGCCGATTCTGTTGGCATCGAATTCGCACTGATGAAAATGGGCTTTGTCCTGCATGTAGAAAGGTAAATACTCCAGACGTATCTTTGTGTCCAGTTTTTCCCCATGCATATGAGTAAGTAGATTTAAAATAATCTACAGGCTTCAGCTTTAGCTAAGATTATGTGTAGCTTTCTGTTTTTAAGATGTCATAGTGAGGTGGCAAGAACACTGAACTGGGAGTCAGGGTCTAGTCTTGCCTTTGTTGTTAGTTAGCTGTGTGACATTAGTAAAGGCACACACCTGCTTGGGTTGGCCTTCAGTATTCTCATCTGAGGAGATGGACCAGATCAGTGGTACTCACTCTTTAAGGGGGTTAGGGATACAGAGGTAGTGGATTTGGATAGGTGGCGTGTAACTGGAAAAATGCGTTCAGAGTTACATTTGGGAGGGAATCTTATTTTCCAGTAGAAAATAAGATTTTTTGATATTTATGAAAAAGGGTTATTATGGGTTAAAATGACAGAAATTCTGGCTCTGACAATAATAGTTACCATTTGTTGAGCCTTTGCAAACTCTTCTAGGTATTGTTATTCCCATTGTACATTTGGGGAATCTGGGGCTTAGAGAACTTAAGTAACTTGTTCAGAGTCATCAACTAGTGAGCAGTAGATTTGGGATTCAAAAGTTAAGTCTTTTGCCTCCAGAGCCTTTGTTCTGAACTATTGTGTTATTGAAAAATTGCCTTCTAACTCTGAAAGCCTATTTTTTTTTTTTTTTTTGTCTAAGTTTTACTGTTTTGATAAGCAGCCATGGCACAGTTACAGTGTAGTGAATGAACTACTAGACTGGTTAGCACTGCCACTTTTTTTTTTTTTTTGGAAGGACTTTAGGGTCTGATGACCCTAGGGTCTCGTGCAAATATCTATCTTAATAATCTTACTTATTTTGTTGTTGTTGTTGAGAATATACACAACAAAACATACATCAATTTGGCAGTTTCAACACATACGATTTAGTGACGTTGATTACATTTTTTGAGTTGTGTAACCATTCTCACCCTCTTTTTCTGAGTTGTTCCTCCCCCATTAACATAAATTTAGGCTGTAATCTTTACTGGAGCAGATTGCCAGGTCTTTTGTCCCATGGAGTCACTGGTAGGTTTTAACCGCTAACTCTTCAGTTAGCAGCCAGGTGCTTAACTGATGTGCTACCAGGGCTCATATATTGTGTGTATATAATGTATGATATATACTTAGAATACATAATGTATACTTATGTATATGTATTATATGTACATATTGTACTTTTTATTTAGTTAATATACTTTAAGAAATGTGAATGGGAAGGTAAATGGCCTTAACCATTAGCTTTGGTCAAAATCTGTATGAATTTTTGTTAATGGATTTTAAACATTTAGTCATATTTTAAAAATTGATTCCTAGTTGTTCCATAAATACCTAATCATATTGAAATATTTCATTGAAAGGGGTGATTTTCAGGGTAGCCTAAAAGACTAAGATTTGTAAGTTAGACTGGCTTTTTGAAGTTTTTATCCCTCTTTTTTTTCCTCTTTGCCTCAGCCTCTTCAACATTTTGTTCTTTGTCTCCTCAGCTCATTGTGTTGTGCTCTGCTCGGTATCTCCCTTCCAGTGCCAGGTTCCAGTGAGTCAGAAAAGTAGGAGGCCAGGGCAATCATGATTCTCATCTCTTGTTACTTTTCTCTCCCATCATAGTCCTGCCGTTCATTGCCTGTTGTCCACTGTTTTAAGACAGTTATTTCACATATTTTTTCTAGTTTTTAGTTGCCTCAAGCTTAAAGATCCCTGATCTGCCCAATCTGTGTGTCTCTGGTGTAGATCTTCCCCAGAGTTGGTTTCATCAGCTTCTCAAAGATGGTTTTCCTCACTCCTTTTTTTTTCTTATCTTGTTGTGACATCTGTGCATTACCCAGTTGGAGCAAGAACAGTGGGTTTAGATCTGCTTATTCCAAGACTAAAAGAACCCTTTGGTAATAGCCCGGATCTTAACGTGGGAAGATCTCCTAAAGACTCTGGCTTGAGCTGGCCCTGGTGTTTGAATGCTGTCATCTTCCCTTCATTCACCTACTAAGTTAGATCCTGAATGTGGGCTAATCAGTGTAAGTGGCTTTGTCATTACTCAGATATTTCACTGACCTCTCTGGTTATTGGCTTTCATCCAGAAATTGACCTGGAGTTCCCCACTGCAGATTTTTATTGTTTTTAAGGTGCTGATTTCTTTTTTAAGTTTTATACAGCACTTTTCATTATCTTAAACAAAAGAGGTTAATTATCTTACCATTTTTGGACACTAAAACCCAGGCCAAACCCGTTGCCATCAAGTCGATTCTGACTCATAGTGACGCTATAGGACAGAGTAGAACTGCCCCATAGGGTTTCCAAGGAGCAGGACTGGTGGATTCGAACTGCCAACCTTTTGGTTAGCAACTGAGCTTTTAACCGCTGTGCTACCAAGGCTCCAGCTTTATGGGAAACTTGAAGCCCCCAAAATAATATAACAAAATTAGGTGTTAGCAGCAAAAATCCATTAAAAACATTTTTTTTTCTTTGTAACTCTGGTTTAAAGAGAACAAAATGGAAATTACAAATTATTTTAAATCAATAATTGGGGTATTCCTTCCCAGAATCTCTGGAATGAGGCCAAAGTGGTATTTAGAGGAAAAATTCAAGTCTTAAATGCATTTATTAGAAACCAAGAAACTATGAATCTAAATGACTTATTTTCTTCTTAAGAAACCAGGAAAAGAATAAACATTGTGACAGTGGAAGATAGGGATTAAACAGAATTTAGTTTGATAGAAATAGAAAGAAGAAACAGTCTTTTCAGTAAAGGCTAGAGCTGAAAAAGATGAATAAAAGAAACTCTTGCAAGTCTGATCAAGAAATAGAATACACATGCGCATAGCACTAGGAACAAAATTAGAAATATAATTATACACATAGAAGAAACTAAGTGATTACACTAAAAACTACAAACCATCTCAGTACTTTGGCAGTTTATTGCCAAATTAACACTATTAAAATTATGTTACATTTAAAAGCTGCCCCAGAGGTGGCCTACTTAGTTATTAGTTAGCATTTGATATATAACACACAGTAGTGACTGACTGTAAAGGGAAATTTTCTGCTTGTAATTTTTTTGTGTGATGATATAATCCTAGAAGTTTAACATTTGTGTTTGAGTTAAAAAATAGACCACAGATGTATTTTCCTTTATATTCTTTGTGGGTCTCACTCTTTTTCTGTAGTTATTCCAATTAGGTTTCTTCATCTCCCATTTTAGTGTGCCTCTCCTCTTCAACTCATTGAATTAGTTTGTTAATTTTCTGTCCCTGGATTTGTAAAGTGGTGTATATGGTGGTGATGTGTGTTTAGGGGAGGAACCATCCTGAAACTCACAGTTTTCTAATTTCTTATGAAACTGTTAGACAAGCTAAGGCTAAGAAGACTTTGATTATATACTTGCCACTTGTGCTTAGTTTAAATTAGCGTATTTTTATATGGTCAAGAAAAATTGAATTCTTCCTGACAGCAGAGATACAACTTCACAAATGTGTTAAGATTTAAAAACTAGTTTTTATAACTTCTTTAAGCTGCTGGAATAAGAAATATTCAAGAGCTAAATGGTGATAAATTAATTTGTATCAGTGCTCTCTTGTATTAGTATCTTTTCCATTATATAGCAGTTGTTGTTGTTAGGTGCCGTCAAGTCGGTTCCAACTCATAGCGACCCTGTGCACAACAGAATGAAACACTGCCTGGTCCTGTGCCATCCTTACAATCGTTGTTATCCTGAGCCCACTGTTGCAGCCACTGTGTCAATCCACCCCTTTGAGGGTCTTCCTCTTTTCCACTGACCCTGTACTTTGCCAAGCATGATGTCCTTCTCCAGAGACTGATCCCTCCTGACAACATGTCCAAAGTATGTAAGACACAGTCTCGCCATCCTTGCCTCTAAGGAACATTCTGGTTGTACTTCTTCTGAGATAGATTTGTTCATTCTTTTGGTGGTCCATGTTATATTCAGTGTTCTTCGCCAGCACCACAATTCGAAGATGTCAACTCTTCTTCGGTCTTCCTTATTCATTGTCCAGCTTTCACATACATGTGACGCGATTGAAAATACCATGGCTTGGGTCAGACGCGCCTTAGTCTTCAAGGTGACATCTTTGCTCTTCAACACTTTTAAAGAGGCCCTTTGCAGCAGATTTTCCCAGTGCAATGTGTCTTTTGATTTCTTGACTGCTGCTTCCATGGCTGTTGATTGTGGATCCAAGTAAAATGAAATCCTTGACAACATCAATCTTTTCTCCGTTTATCATGATGTTGCTCATTGGTCCGGTTGTGAAGACCTTTGTTTTCTTTGTGTTGAGGTGTAATCCATACTGAAGGCTGTGGTCTTTGATCTTCATTAGTAAGTGCTTCAAGTCCTCTTCACTTTCAGCAAGTAAGGTTGTGTCATCTGCATAACACAGGTTGTTAATGAGTCTTTCTCTAATCCTGATGCTCTGTTCTTCTTCATACAGTCCAGCTTCTTGGATTATTTGCTCAGCATACAGATCGAATAGTTATGGTGAAAGAATACAACCCTGGTGCACACCTTTCCTAACTTTAAACCAATCAGTATCCCCTTGTTCTATCCGAACAACTCCCTCTTGATCTATGCAAAGGTTCCTCATAAGCACAATTAAGTGTTCTGGAATTCCCATTCTTTGCAGTGTTATCCGTAATTTGTTACGATCCACACAGTCAAATGCCTTTGCATAGTCAATAAAACACAGGTAACCATCCTTCTGGTATTGTCTGCTTTCAGCCAGGATCCATCTGAGATCAGCAGTGATATCCCTGGTTCCACGTCCTCATCTGAAACCAGCCTGAATTTCTGGCAGTTCCCCGTCAATATACTGCTGCAGCCGTTTTTGAATGATCTTCAGCAAAATTCTGTTTGTGTGTGGTATTAATGATATTGTTCTATAATTTCGACATTCGGTTGGATCACCTTTCTTGGGAATAGGCATAAATATGGATCTCTTCCAGTCAGTTGGCCAGGAAGCTGTCTTCCATATTTCTTGGCATAGACGAGTTAGCATCTCCAGCGCTGCATCCGTTTGTTGAAACATCTCAGTTGATATTCCATCAATTCCTGGAGCCTTGTTTTTCGCCAATGCCTTCAGAGCAGTTTGGACTTCTTCCTTCACTACCATCTGTTCCTGATCATGTGCCACCTCTTAAAATGGTTGAACATCGACTAATTCTTTTTGGTATAATGACTATATGCATTCCTTCCATCTTCTTTTGATGCTTCCTGCGTCGTTCAATATTTTCCACATTGAATCTTTCACTATTGCAACTCGGGGCTTGAATTTTTTCTTCAGTTCTTTCAGCTTGAGAAACGCCGAGCATGTTCTTTCCTTTCGGTGTTCCATCTCCAGCTCTTTGCACATGTCGTTATAATACTTTGTCTTCTTGAGAGGCCCTTTGAAATCTTCTGTTCAGTTCTTTTACTTCATCAATCCTTCCTTTTGCTTTAGCTGCTCAACGTTCAAGAGCAAGTTTCAGAGTCTCCCCCAACATCCATCTTGGTCTTTTCTTTCTTTCCTGTCTTTTCAATGACCTCTTGCTTTCTTCATGGATGATGTCCTTGATGTCATTCCACAACCTGTCTGGTTTTCAGTTGCCAGTGTTCAATGAGTCAAATCTATTCTTGAGACGGTCTCTAAATTCAGGTGGGATATACTCAAGGTCATATCTTGGCTCTCGTGGACTTGCTCTGATTTTCTTCAGTTTCAGCTTGAACTTGCATGGGAGCAATTGATGGTCTGTTCCATAGTCAGCCCCTGGCCTTGTTCTGCCTGATGATATTGAGCTTTTCCATCGCCTCTTGTCACAGATGTAGTCAGTTTGATTTTTGTGTGTTCATCTGGTGAGGTCCATGTGTATAGTCACCGTTTATGTTGGTGAAAGAAGGGTATTTGCAGTGAAGAAGTCATTGGTCTTGCAAAATTCTATCATTCGACCTCCAGCATTGTTTCTGTCACCAAGGCCATATTTTCCAACTACTGATCCTTCTTCTTTGTTTCCAACTTTTGCATTCCAATTGCCGGTAATTATCAATGCATTTTGATTGCATGTTTGATCAATTTCAGACTGCAGCAGCTGATAAAAATCTTCTATTTCTTTATCTTTGGCCCTAGCAGTTGGTGCGTAAATTTGAATAATAGTCGTATTAACTGGTCTCCCTTGTAGGCATATATGGATATCATCCTATCACTGACAGCATTGTACTTCAGGATAGATCTTGAAACGTTCTTTTTGACGATGAATGCAACACCATTCCTCTTCAAGTTGTCGTTCCCAGCATAGTAGACTACGTGATTGTCCAATTCAAAATGGCCAATACCAGTCCATTTCAGCTCACTAATGCCTAGGATATTGATGTTTATGCGTTCCATTTCATTTTTGACGATTTCTAATTTTCCTAGATTCATACTCCGTACATTCCAGGTTCCGATTATTAATGGATGTTTGCAGCTGTTTCTTCTCATTTTGAGTCATGCCACATCAGCAAATGAAGGTCCTGAAAGCTTTAACTCCATCCTCGTCATTAAGGTGGACTCTACTTTGAGGAGGCAGCTCTTCCCCAGTCATCTTTTGAGTGCCTTCGAACCTGGGGGGCTCATCTCCCAGCACTATGTCAGACAGTGTTCCGCTGCTATTCATAAGGTTTTCACTGGCTAATGCTTTTCAGAAGTAGACTGCCGGGTCCTTCTTCCTAGTCTGTCTTAGTCTGGAAGCTCAGTGAAACCTGTCCATGGTTGACCCTGCTGGTATCTGAATACCAGTGGCATAGCTTCCAGCATCACAGCAACACGGAAGCCCCCACAGTAGGACAAACTGACAGACACGTGGGGGATGTAGCAGTTATATTCCAGCAAAGTTGATTTTGAAGCCTGATGGAAGCATACTTCCGTAGAAAAAAGCTTGGAATAACAACGAAAAAAGGCTAGAATAGTAGTGTAATCCAGTGTTAGGTGCTCAGTGTGGTGTTACGTAGTCACCGTGGTGGAGCATCAGTAATATATCTGGTGGGAGTTGATACTGTAACCTAGTTTTTCTTACTTGTCACTCCCCATTGGTCTGTCTGTGTGTGTGTGTTTATGTATTTTTTGTTTTAACATTACCTCAGCTCATCTGTTAACCAGGATTTTACAATGTCAGAGAATGTTAGCAAAGAAGAAACCCTTAGAGTACTTGTTAAATCCCTCATGTTTTCAGAAGAAGCTGTGTCCCAGTTAAGTTCCATCAGTGCCTCTCAACAACCTGTGACAAAGCATCCAAGTTTTCTTTTTTTCTCCAATCTGTTGAAGACTGATATATGGTCCTACAGTGCATGCCCAGTACCCAGCTCATGCCATGAGGTTTACCACTTAAGTTGATAACACCCAAACTAATAAATACCTTATTCTGCAGAGTCCACTTGCTGTGTGCATGAATGTTGTGGCAGTGTCAGATTGCTATAGATATCCAAAAGCTTCTTCTTGGTGTTTGTATTTTTCTTACTATGAATTGGTAAAAAGAGTGCTTGGACCACACTTTGAATAGCACTGTCTTAAGGTCATGAAACCAGCTTTAACATGAGTTAAATCTGCATACTTGGCAATATTTTACCAAAGTTGTGCTATCTGCCACAAGATACATTCTTAACTGTTAATTTTGAAGCAGAACTTTTTGACAGAAAATTAAGTTTTTTTTACTTTGCCACTTTTAAAAATTATAGCTATATGTGGATTTTGGAGCCCTGGTGTCGTAGCGGTTAAGAGCTCGGCTGCTAACCAAAAGGTCAGCAAGTTTGAACCCACCAGCTAGCTGCTCCTTGGAAGCCTTATAGGACATTTCTACTCTGTCCTGTAGGGTCGCTATGAGTTGGAATCAACTTGATGGCAGTGGGTTTGTTAGGAATTTTACTTGAAGCAGTCCATATGTTTGACCCGGTAAAACTGATGGCTGTTAATGAAGGGCAGCTGCTTTCAAATGCACTCAATAATCCACACTCCAAAAGAAGCCAGCCAGAAATCCTGAGGTAGAAAACAGCTTTTCCCCGGGCAAATGAAAAATTAAAGCGGTCTTATAGAAAGGTATTTTAGTTGGTTTATATGTAGTTTCTTTGTTTTAAACTTGTGCCTTTAAAAGTTCAAAATACCTTCATGGAATTAATACACTTGGCAGATAGATTTGGATTTGAAAGGAAATGATACAGGTACAGAAAGTTAAGTGGAGAACAGAGAAAGTTTTGAGAGGAAGCATTGAAAGAACACCTAAATGGAGGGTCGCATCATCAATTGAGGGATCAAACACTGTAATGGATTTTTAACCGTTTGGTTCCATAAATTACAATGCAAGAACATTCTGAAATGATCGTTTATTTTTTAATCTGAAATTTTAGTTTTTTAAGAAAATCAGCAGTGTAAAATTTCCAGTTCTGTGTTCATTTGGCAGATATTTATTGAGCTCCTAAAATGTGCCTTGCTGATGTTGTTAGGTGCCATCAGGTTGATTTTGACTCACAGCAACCCCGTGTGACAGAGTAGAACTGTTCCATAGGGTTTTCTAGGCTGTAATCTTTATGGAAGCAGATTGCCAGGTCTGATGGGTGGGTGTGAAATGTACCATACTAACTTTATATTGTATCCTGAGGAATGTCCTAGGGTCATGCAAAAGGTAAATTTGTGAGTCAGTTGTTCTGTATGCCTTCCACTCATTCTAAATAGAACCAGTTAGCTTCTAGATTCTGATTTTTAATGTAGGAATTTTATGGTATGGGTGCTTAAATCCTGGAGGACCATTAAGAGTTACACTTGGATTCAACTAATTGGCTCTCGCTCATTGATGGTAGGGTAGACTATGAAGAGTAGGTCTTCTTAAACAAGCGTAAGTTAAAGTTGAAAGGTGGATGTAAAAAGGAAAGAACAGGGTTTTTTTGGGAGATGAGACCTTGTTAACGATAATACCAACAGAAGTTGAGGAACATAAAATGAAATCTCACTGTCTTAATTGCCTTCAGCATTAGTCTGGTTATATTCACAAGTTTGAGGGTTTTTATTTTTTTACTTAAATGTGAAAAGAATAAAAGTAACTTTATGTTAAAGGCACAGCAAGGTTTCATTCTCCTCTATTCTTTTCTTGCTCCCACTTTTTTTCTTGTTGGCATGTTTCTGTTGGCTCCCACTCTGATATTCTGATAGGTACAACTTCCTAACCAGTTGTGGTTCCTCTACCTGGGATCTCTTCATATTCAGTTTTAGATATTATTACATTAACTGTGCTCCATCTTCCATTTATCATTAACAGTGTTTATTATTAGTAGTCCTTATGACTTACTGAATACATATGTTCCGGATACTGTTGTAACCACTTGGTACGTGTGCTCTACCCTTCACAACAACTCTAGGAATTAAGTACTGTGATTCCCACATCGCAGATGAAATGGAGCCAGCAAGGTCACGTAACTCAGGCAAGGGTGAGCTAGGATTCAAAACCAGGCAGTCTGACTGCACAGTCCTTCCTCAACCACCAGCAGCCCTGGCATTAGCAATAGGAGTGAAAAATGGTGTAATATGGAAAAGGAAAAGATAAAGACACACAACAGTATAATTGCTAGTTATTTATCAAGGGATTACTGTATGCCAGATACTATAATAATTGCTTTATGAGTGTTGCTTTGTCTTTACACCAACCTTTGAGATTATTTTCATTTTACACATGATGATACTGAGGCGTAGAGTTTAAATAGCTTATCTAAGGCCATATGTCTAGTAAGTGTTAAAGCTAAATTCAAACTCCTGAACCAAAGTGCCTGTTACTTATTTGCCCACCTGTCTCCCGCTTAGACTGGGAATGTATTAAAGAACAAGCACTATAACTGGTAATTTTCTAGCGTATAGTAGGTTTTCATTAAATTTCTGTTGTTTGCAATACATAAACCCATATATAGATGCAAGAACTTAGAATCTTTGCTTCTTATATAGCACCTCTGAAGCTTAACCTTCTGTAAACTGTGTCTGAGGCACTGTAGAGACTACCGAGAGAGAATTTGACCTTATCTTTAGGAGATGAGAATGTACAGGCAGATAAAGTACAGGTATATTCAACTAAACTACAGAATAAATACAGGTATTTTTTAGAACATTTGTTGGTGTTGAAAGTTTTAACATTAAAAGTAGTCTGTCCTATAGTTGTTAGTTGCTGTCGAGTTGATTCTGACTCTTGGTATCCCCATGTGTGCAGAGTAGAACTTCTCCATAGGGTTTTCAAGGCTGTGACCCTTTGGAAACAGATCCCCAGGCCTGTCTTCCGAGGTGCCTCTTTGTGGGTTCAGACTGCCAACCTTTCAGCTAGTAGTTTAACACTTAACTGTTTGTACCACCTAGCAAGTCATTCTGTGCTAAAATCTGAAAAATCAGTGATTTTTAAAACAATTTCATTTAACGCTTCATTTTTATTAAATAAAACACATTTTAAGTAATTAAAACATTCATAAAAAGGACAGAAAATATAACAAATGCCCACATAGCTGCCATCCAGAATTTGGTAATTGTTGTTCATGCAGTTTTTGTTTATTTCTTTTATGCTAACTTCTGTGTTTGTTTTATGCTTAAAGCCATATCCAGAAGACCCAGCAGTATATAAACCACTCTCCCAGGAAGAACTGCAAAGGATAAAGAATGAGAAAAAACAGAAACAAAATGAGAGAAAACAGAAAATATCAGAAAATCGCAAACATTTGGCTAGTGTACGTGTCGTACAAAAAAACCTCGTCTTTGTTGTAGGCCTGTCTCAGCGCCTGGCAGACCCAGAGGTAAGTCTTCTTCTGTTTTTTTTTTCTCCTCAACTTGACATTTTTTCTGTTTACAGTCTTATTTGGAAATAAGTGTTGACCCTGGCCAACTGTAGGATTTCTCTGAAAATATTAAAATTTAGGAGAAAATAAGAAATTAATTTTTAATAATGACTAAGAAATCAATGGCCAGTAGTGATCTTAGCCAGGTGTCTTAATCCTTAATCTTTCTTGGTCCCTGATTCGTCAGTTGTAAAACTAGGCAGTTGAACGAGATCTTTAAGTCCACTTTAATGCCAGTAGTCTATGAAAATGTGAATAATGATTCTATTTTGCCATTAAGGCTTAGATGTGATGTGGCTGCTCTCTTTCCTTCCTCTTAACTGTAGTTATATAAGGACCAACAAGTGGAGATGCAGTTACAAGAACCCACTGCAAAACTTACTGACCTGGGTTTTTTTAATCGTACCTGTTTCTTCAAGTGGTTCTTGGTTTTTCAGAACTGCTGCTGTACTGTGTCATCATTCTTCACTCATTCATTCTTAGTCAGTTTTATGGGGAGAGGGATAATTTGATGAAGGGAAATAATGGATCAGGTTCTTTGTTATTCATTTGGAGAGATCTTAACCTTTTTGTTTGCATCTTTTTTTCTCTCCCACCACCACCAGCCTTGGTAGAGTAATGTTGAACTCACATTTTACTTGATGCCCTTGGATACGCAATCTGCTAGTTTTTAGTTTCTGATATACCAGGAAACGCTGACTAGATTTTTGGGAAGGTAGATAGAAACTCATTGACTGAAAATGTTCACTTCAGTAAGAGAGAACCAGATTGTAGAGACCTTCCAAAAATATTCCTTATGATGGATTTGCTGTAATATTCACCATGGTAGCAGTTAGAGGGAGAACTGAAGTGAATATGCTTAGGGAAGTGGGAGTCTCCAGGCTTGGCTAAGTGGGCTGAAGGTACCAGAAGGAGGAACTCTAAGGCGTCTATAGCATTTTTGTATAAAAATTAGAATAGTAAATGTTTATTGATAATGATGCATTTACTGTGTATTGAGGCTATGAGGGACTTCATCATAGATATGAAACTCAGGGAGACTTCACCCAGGATCTATCAAAGGCAGTAAATATGGCGGCAACTCAAGAGTTACCAGGATCTAGGTCCAGGGATGCTGGCAATAGTGGACTACACGATACCCAGGAGACCAGTTTCTTTCCAAAGCTAAGGGGCGAGTCTTGGGTTCATACAGAAAAAAACTACAGAGAAAGGAGAGAGCTGATTTTGGGTCTGTGGTTCAAGCTCAGCAGCTAATTCTCCTTTTTTCCTGAGCTAGTACTTACTTCCCAGATAGGCAGAATCTCCACACTTGATCGTTACCTGGAACACCGCCATGACTTTGCATCAACTCTTCTATCTTTTTTACCAACTCTGCTTTTCTTTCCTAATCAGAGGGTGCTTTTTACCTCTGAGTTTTTTTGTTTACCTGCCTCTGTGTACTCTTGCTAACCTTATTGATGTTGCTTATTGGTCGAGCTGTGAGGATTTTTATTTTATTTATGTTAAGATGTAATTCATACTGAATGCTGTAGTCTTTGATTTTCGTCTGTAAGTACTTCAAATCCTCTTCACTTTCAGCAAGCAAGGTTGTGTCGTGTGCATGTGTTATGTGCATGGAAGCAGCAGTCAAGGAATCAAACAACCTATTACACTGGGCAAATCTGCTGCATGAAACCTCTTTAGAAGTGTTAAAAACCAAAGATGTCACTTTGAGGACTAAGGTGTGCTTGACCCAAGCCATGATATTTTCAGTCACTTCATATGCATGTGAAAGCTGGACATTGAATAAGGAAGACTGAAGAAGAATTGATGCCTTTGAGTTATGGTATTGGCAAAGAATATCGAATATACCACGAACTGCCAGAAGAATGAACAAATCTGTCTTGGAAGAAGTACAGCCAAAATGCTGACGCAAGGATGGTGAGACTTCATCTTACGTACTTTGGACATGTTATCAGGAGGAACCAGTCCCTGGAGAAGGACATCATGCTTGGCAGAAGGCCAGAGAAAAAGACGAAGACCCTCAACAAGGTGGATTGATACCGGGGCTGCAACGATGGGTTCAGACACAGCAAGACTGTGAGGATTGGGCAGGACTGGACAGTGTTTTGTTCTGTTGTACCTAGGGTCGCTGTTGTATATAGGGTCGGTATGAGTCATAATCGACTTTACAGCACCTAACAGTCTTATTGATTAGAACCTACTTTTGCCTTCTTGAAACTGCTGTGCCAGTAAGTAATGGAACTTTTGTCTTTGAGAACCCTTGGATGTCATATACCTGTTTGTTAATACCTCCTGGGTCTGGTCAACTGTAGTACTTTTGGAGGCGTGCGCAGTAGCACCCAAAGGCTGGGTGAGGTTAAACCACAGTCTAAACCCGATGCTTGGATTGTAGGTTTCTTAACCTCTTCTTCTGAGCCTGTGATCTGTAAGTGGTATGAGTTTTCATTTACTTACAGAGATTTTTTTTTTATCTCTATCTCGGATAACATGACTCCAATAAAAAGAACTATACAGATATTATGCAAATTATACTATTAATGTAGTTGGTGGCTAAAGAAAAAGAATGTTATCATGAGTCTTTAAGTATATCTAAAAAATTACTCTTCTTTTATAATTTTGAAATCGTTGTTTAATGAGAGGACAGTGGATTTTTCTTAAAAATTAATTTCTGTCGTTTATTTCCCCTGAAAGCTTAGGGAGACCAGAGACCAGTGTTTTGTTATTTTTTAAGTCCTACCACTTCTCAGTAATAACTTTTTAAACAAAGCTCTCAATTTATCTGCAGAACCTTTTCAATTTTTGGAAAACTTAAGGTTGGCTTTGCTAGTATATGCAAAGAAACTTTCAAGTTGTTAATACAACTTCCAGGAGCCCTGGTGGCTCAGTGGTTAAGTGCTCAGCTGCTAACCGAAAGGTCAGTAATTCAAACTCACCAGCCACTCTGTGGGAGAAGGATGTGGCAATCTGCTTCCATAAAGATTTACAGCCTTGGAAACCTTATGGGGCAGTCCTATTCTGTCCTGCAGGGACACTATGAGATGGGATCGACTCCTCAGCAGCAGGGACAGGCACACAACTTCCAAGTCAAGAAGATCCATTTAATTTCTGTATTTTCACACAGATGACACATGCACTCTGTTTGCCAGCCGTGCCCTCCCCTCACTAGGTATTTCTGTAAGCACACTATGCTACTTTTTTTTTTTTGACAGCAACATGTTAAAAAAAAAAAAACCTGGCACAATGGCACTTAGGAAAATACCTAGTGGAGGGAGGATGTGGTTGGCAAACAAACGAGAAGGTGTCCGTTATTTCAGTAAAAATATGGTTATTTATTTTTGAATGACAAACAGTTTGATATTTGATTAACAAAACAGGTGAGTTTAGGAAGAATTAGTGCTTATTTTGAAAATAATTTTTGTACACCAGAAAGCTTCATACCAAGATTTATTGTCAAATGTATTCATTTATTTGTCAGTAGGAAAAAAAACTATCTTAGAAGATACAGTAATTAGAAGCAACGGTTAGACTAAAAGTGATGATGATGGTCTCCTGAGTCCTAAAATTTTAGATTTGTAGGGACCTAATTCATTCTTTCAGCAAATTAATTATTGAATACTATGGTATGTCAGATGCTTTGATGTTGGAGATAAAGTAGTTGCCAAGCCAAATAGAGTTGTTACCCTTAAAGAGCTTACAGATTAGTGGGGAAGACAGAATTTAAGTAATTCCAAGTGTGCTGAGCACTTACGATAAGAGAGCTATAAGCTCTTCGGGAGTATTTAGTATAGGGATTCAAGAAAAGCCTCCCTGAGGAAAGGGTGATTAAGGTTAGGCGTGAAGAATGAACGTGGGCTAAGTAGGCAGCAAATAAGGACAAGAGTGTCCCAGGTATGTGTGCTGGCCAGGGAGAGCAGCTTGTTTGAATATCTCTAGGACTTTAAAGACACAGTCATTTCATTTTGCAAATGAGAAAGTGGAGGCACAGGGAAGTTAAGTGACTTGCCTTTGATTGCAAAGCTATTTCATAGAAGAGCCAGGACTAGAATCCCCCAGATCTTAGAGTTTCTATTCCAGAGTATTTACACTAGAGATTGGTCTGTCATTCATCCGTTTGTCCATCCAGGCACACCATTGGGCATTTATAATTCTGTCCCATGACCTTTTATATTCCATGTAAGTATTCAGACTGGCTCACTGAGAAGTAGATACCTGACATTGAGTGTGTAGGTACTGTGCCGACGTGCACAGGCTCTGCTTACTCCCTGCACCTTCTGCTTTATTTGGTTCCTAGGATAGTATTTTGCTAGTTCACTGTTGTATTTAGGCAGAATCTGGAGTGTTCAACTCAATATGACAAATCAAAATTTGTTTGAACCTGTTTCTTATCAGCCACTGGCCATTCGGTAATGCTCTGAGACCCCCGTGTTCTTTATTCATGTAACTCTTTTTGTTCAATGCTAAGACAGTTCTTTCAGTAAACGTTTATTGAGTACCTATCATGTGCCAGGCACTGTGTAAGATACTGAGCATAGATCAGTGGACAAGATGGCCCCTGCTTATTTATACAAATAACAGTACAGAATGAGAAGCACTGTGTGCTCTGGGGGCACAGAGGATGGCCCCTGGCTGTGGGCAGATGTGCCCCCCCATACTATTTTTGGGGTATAATGTTCTGGCACAGGAGATGGGCAGATACTTCTGGATGAGAATGAGCTTGGCCTGCAAGTGACTTGTTTGGCTGGGAGATTAGAATGCCAGTGGTGAGAGGTGGGGCTGGTGAGGTAGGTGGTAACAGATCGTGTGTCCTCAAGTTTGCAAAGCACTGTTAGGACTGCAAAATGAAGTATTTGTAGAATCACTGCAAATGTAACAGCTACCAATGTACAATGATGCAGGGGTGTGTATTGTCAGCACAGGTACCACAACATGCCAATGGTGTGATTTTTTCTAGAAAAACTCTTAGTCGTATTTCAGGCAGAGCGCTTGTTCTCTTCCCTCACTTGTACATTATCTGCTTTCCTGTAAATTCAGTGTATGTCAAAACTGGGGGGAAAACTTTGTGCTTATATATAATACGGAATTTGTTTCTAGGTTCACTTAATTATAAACAGATTTTTCAGCTACAAAATGCCTTGTAGGACATTGAAAAGTTGTGCAGGACAATTTTTTGTTGTGCTGGACCAGCCCGGACATCGAGGCGTCCGGTGTCTCTGGCTCCCATCCACTGGACACCAATAGGGTCCCAGTCACTTTAGCAACCTCTCCCAATTAATGTTCCAGCAAATTTCCAAAACAAATAAACCAACCCCTAAGGCACAGTGCTGCACCATTGAGAACTACTGCCGTAAACTTCCACATGATTGTAGGTGCTGATACAGGACAGCCTGTGACCAGCCTGAACCCTTTGGAGCAGGCTTTTTGGCTGTGATGCCTCTTGCTGAACTGGTATACATCAGCTGGAGTATTGAGTGCAGTTCCAGACTATACCCTTCCTACTCCTCAACCCTGAGGCTTTGCTAGGAAAACCCTAAAGATCATTGCCTCAGCCATTCTTACTGTCGTATTCCTCAGGGGATTTAGGTGGAATAAAGATTGAAAACCAGTGTCTAGTTTTTTTTTTTTAGTGCGTATTCAGATTCTATCAGCTCCCCTTCTAATCCATTATGATTGGCTGTAGCAGTCATAATACCCCTATACATATTGCATCGGGCAAATCTGCTGCAAAAGACCTCCTTTAAGCGTTAAAAAGCAAAGGTGTAGCCGTGAGTACTAAGGTGCACCTGACCCAAGCCATGGTATTTTCAGTCGACTCATGTGCATGCGAAAGCTGGACGTTGAATAAGGAAGACCAAAGAAGAATTGACAATTTTGAATTATGGTTTTGGCAAAGAATACTGAATATACCATGGACTGCCAGAAGAATAAACGAATCTATCTTAGAAGAAATACAGCCAGAATGCCCCTTAGAAACAAGGGTGGTGAAACTTTGTCTCACATACTTGGAGCATGTTACCAGGAAGGACCAAGTCATTGTGCTTGGTAAAGTAGAGCATCAGCGAAAAAGAGGAAGACCCTCAACAAGGTAGATTGACACAGTGGCTGCAGCAGTGGGCTCAAGTAAAACAACATTTGTAAGGATGGTGCAGGACTGGGCAGTGCTTCGTTCTGTGGCAACTAGGAGCAACAAAGATAAAATATGGTGAAATTAATTACTTTATATTGATTAAGTTGAAGACTTGTGAGAATTAATGACATGCCAGCTATAGACTGTAACATGAAGCTTCGATCCTGTCAAGTGCTGAACATATTAGCCAAATTATAAGCACCTGAGAATATTATCATGTATGACTGTTTGGAAAGAGAGGAATATATTGCACACACTTGAACAGGTACTTGCAGAAAGGTTTCACTGAAAGAGGGCATGCTTGCTATTTGGAGAGATTGTAGGAGCAATAGGTAACTTTTAGTTAAAGGACAAAATTTAATTTTGAGGTAGTTACAAATCATGGGACAGGTTTTTGTAACATGTTACATACTGATCAGATTAGCCAAGGTTAAGTTTCTAAGAGAAGCTAAAAGAACTCATGTAAAGATCACAAAGTAGAGGAGGTGAGATGAATGCAAGGGAAAAAAAACCACCAAAATCACCGAGTAACCAGCTAGTAGAGACAGAAACATGTAAATGTGTTTCCCAAATGTTATTTATGAAGAAAAGAGAGAAAAATGCAGGAGGCCATTGAGAGGTGGTAAAATGGAGTAAGGTTCAACAGAAGGAGACTAAGTATGTACACAAGAATTGACCGTAAAGCAGAGAAGGTTGAGGGGTCGCTCATCGTATTTGAATTTGTAGTTTATAAAAGTGTTTTTATTTAATATATTAAATATTGTATACAATCAATTTATGGGTAAAGACTGGCTACTTACGTCTGTCCTTGATATCTTATCTCTGTCTTTAATACTCAATTTTGGTCATTGTTTTGAGAATTACTTTCTTGTAAGGATCATCTTTAATGACAATGTGGTTAGAATCTTTGATCTGGTTTGTATTTAAGAATATTGTGCAGGTAAGATCCCATGGGTTATAGGTACAGATATTAGAACATAGAAGATAATACCAAATTTAGAGAGTCTCAGTTTCTATTCACTGGGTCAGTAAAGAACAGCTTTTAGACTTTGGTGATGATTTCCTGTAGGTCAGCCCGACCAGTTGTAATTAGGAAGTAGTCACATTCATTAGAAAACTTAAAAAATTAGTATTTTCCTTTCTTTGAAGAGGGATGGTGAATGTCCCCATTACATGGATGATGTTGATGAAAATGGGGACAGTTTATATGTTATTTCTTCTTCTTTTTATAGGTTTTAAAACGACCAGAATATTTTGGGAAGTTTGGTAAAATACATAAAGTTGTCATCAATAATAGCACATCATATGCAGGCTCACAGGTAACTGATTATAGGGATTTTTGCCTTTTCTCCCTGTGGACTGGGCTTGACCTGGGCTGTTCAAAAAGGAAAACATGCTTTCTGTGATTAGAAAACAGGAGGGTCAAGGACCTAAGCAATGTAGTGCCCTCTATTGGTGGGATGGGGAATTTTTGGTGCTTATTTGTCCCTTACTCGAGGACACTGGGTATTTGTCCCTTCAAGGACTTAACAGTGAGTTGGTGGTAATAAGAGGGAAAGAGTAAGACAGAGATTTAGTGATGGGGTGCACGGGAGAGGCAGTTGACTCTGTTATCAGGCAGTCTAATCATTAGTGACTTCTAGTCAGTAATATTTTCAGATACACTGAAAACTTAATAGAGCATCTCTCTGTGGTGATATTAGCAGATAGACATATTCCTGTAAGTTGCATTTATTTTCGGGAGATCCTCATTTGACACAGTGTCTTGAAATCTTATTTTTTTTAATCTAAATTTCAAAGTTTTTTTCTTTTAACCTTGATAAGCCTGTTAAATGGTATTTAACATAAATAAATAAATAAATGACAAGCCAGAAATGGTATTTTATTCATATATGTTATAGTCTAATTAAAATCATTTTTGTTACAAGGTGGTAGTATACTGTTCAGTCAAAACCACTACTACTAACTATTATTATTACTGATAGTAGTAGAAAAGTTCTTTGGAATTACCTAGGCCGGTTGCAAGAGAATTTTTTTTTTTTTTTTAGTATTTGTGTAATTTGAAATTAACAACAGTGGGATGGGATGTTTTCACTTTAGGGTCCAAGTGCCAGTGCTTATGTCACCTACATCCGGTCAGAAGATGCTCTCAGAGCCATACAGTGTGTCAACAACGTGGTGGTAGATGGCAGAACACTTAAGGTAATAGGCTCCTCTTGAGTTTTTTCAGGGGGTGGGAGATAAGATAGAGTAAGTAGAGGAGAACCTAGCATTTACATATTAAATTTGAAGGCAGATTCTTTGAAGATTCCTTCTTAAGCACCCATGCCAATATACATATCTTATTTTGTGAAAATGAAACCGTTATTCTTCTTCTCATCAGAAATAGGTAATGGTTCTGATTTGTTGTCCTGGCGTATTTGGACACGGATTAATTCAGGTTTGAGTGAATGATCCCACCAGGCAATGCTTTATGTAAGTGGAAGAAAGACAGCATCATTGGGAAAAAGAATTTGCCACCATATGCGCCCTGAGCACTTAAAACACGGAGCAGATTTTGACTGTCTTTTCTCCTGGGTGCTCAGGTTCTGAAAACCATAGACTGAGATGTTTTCTTGAGTTCTTCCAGATGAGTGTCATCTTTAACAAACCTCTCAGTAGTGGTTCTGTTCTCTAGTATTCACAGCCATACTTCTTATTTTGTCATTTCAGTGCCTTGTTTTCAGTGAAGAGAAAGCATTGACCGTGGAAATTCTGATTGTGGTGTCAGCTGACATTTTGTGTCCTTTTTCCCCTCCCCTCCTCCTCTGCAGGCATCTCTAGGTACAACAAAATACTGCAGTTACTTCTTAAAGAATATGCAGTGTCCAAAGCCCGACTGCATGTATCTACATGAACTGGGGGATGAGGCGGCCAGCTTCACAAAAGAGGAAATGCAGGTAGTAAAGTCATGTGAATTATCAGCTTTGCAGAAAAGGGAGTACTTTTTCTTTGTAAGTTAAAAATACAAAAGCAAACCTAGAATTTTTTTTAAACTGGTATTACTTTAAAGTAGTATGTTCCAAACAAAGTGTCCCATGAAATGTCAGTTCTATAGGATACTGTTATAATAAGAAAGAAGTCTGTGGTCAGCTGAGTTTGAAAACGTTAGATTCAACGAAGGTTTCTTTGCTGTAGGTTTCTTCTCAGAGTCTTTAATGGCCTAATACATATCCTTATACCCAAGAGGGTATATAGTACCCAGTACAACCAAAACTTAATGACCGCGGAAAACAGTTGGAAATGCTACTTTAATAGAAATGTCAGCAAAATTAAATCTAAGAGGGATACTGCAATTATTAGCTGGGTTTTTTGCCTAATCTCTATTCTTTACAGAGCTTGGTAGAAAAAAATACTCTGTCAAATGATGTTGATGAGCAAACGTTTTAAAAAACAACGCTCCCCATGAAAATGTCTGCTGAGCCAGTACCCTGTAAAGGGTGAATTGAAGGTTTAATATCCTATGTTCTTTTTTACATTTCCTCTTCTCCTGTTTACTTTCAATTTGTAGTATAAACATGACTTTAGAAGTAAAAATGTTGACCATATGGCATTTTAAGTAAGGGTTGTACCCAAGCACAATACTGCATTCCCCGTTGTAGATGAGGACTTCGCATGGTTGCTGGGGACTTGTGCAGGGGTGCTTCTCATTTAGAAGGCGGGGGCACTCGTCGCTGCCGTTCCTTCTCCAGGCCAAACCAGAGAGAGCCTGCTAGGGGTTCCTGTAAGAGGAGATGCTCAATAAAATCAAATCTCACCTTTTTTGACTTGGAGTTACTGCAGATTAAATCCCATTATAATAAACACTTTGGAGTTTCTTGACACTGATGTCTTTATGATCAAAAGACAGTGTTAAAATTAGGTCCTTCTGGTATTTAATAAGGATGGATAACTTACCGATTTTCTTACTTATTCAATAACTGCTTGTTAATCTTTTTTTTTAAATAAAATATAAATTTTACATAGTTTTGACTGGGATAGAGAATATATTACACTCATAAACACTATTACAATGAAAATTTCTATCAAAAGGTTCCCAAACCCCAGCTGATCTCATTTTATGATTCCAACCAGTGCTGTCGAGTCGATTCTGACTCACAGCAACCCTATAGGCCAGAGTAGAACTGCCTCATAGAGTTTCCAAGGAGTGCCTGGCAGATTTGAACTGCCGACCCTTTGGTTAGCAGCCGTAGCACTTAACCACTACGCCCCCAGGGTTTCCATTTTATGATTATTGAACAGTAAAAGAAATTGGACAGTCCCTTGTAACTTACTTGTAACGGGATTTAACCTGTCTCTTACGAACTGCCCCTGTAGAATCATTTGAATATCAGTTTGAGCTTTTTTGTGGCTAGTGAAAGCCATAGTATCTCCTGAACTATTGATTGCAGAATGAATTTTCAAGGCATTTCATGTTTTAAAGATGTAAATTTCACATCTAACTGTTCTTTTTTCTTAGTAATTTAAATTCATTTCATAGTGTTGTTCTGAATTCGCCTAGCTTTTCTTTACCTGAGTTCAAAATCACTTTGAAAAGGAGTTTCTTTGTAAAAACGCTTCCTTAGTGTAGAAAGGAAATTTGAATCAGTTATGGCAGAAATAAGAATATCTTTTCTTGTTACTGCATAACTCAGAATTTAGTTTTTAAATATTTATAGGTGTAATTGGAACAGGCAAGGTCCTTGGAACAGGGAACGATGCATTGTGCTGTTTACAGTACAGTCAGGCTCAATTAAATGGTATTGCCCTGGCTGGTTTTTATGGTTTTGTTTTTGTTCTGTTCAGTTTTGGTTTTGCCATAGCATCTTTTTAAACCACAGTTTTTACGTAGTTAACATCCCTGAAGGTAAGTAAAAAAGGTTTTAATCAGTCTGTCATTCCAGTCATGGTATACATGCAGATAGCAAAAGGTTATTCAAAGTGATTTCACTGTAATTTATTTTTGTGTATAACTACCTTCCACAGTCAGTGTTTATTTTCTCCCATAATGTTTGTGACATTGCCTTCTGATACACAGCTACCTAAATAGAGTTAGTACAGCGTTGTCTTATGCCTAGAGCAGAGATGGGCAAACTTTTTCTATAAATGACCAGTTAGTAAATATTTTAGGATTTCTGGGCCGTTCGATTTCTGTCACAACTACTCAGCTCTGCTGTTGTACCATGAAAGCAGCCATAGACCATATGTAAATGAATGAGCATGGCTGTGTTCCAATAATAGTTTATTTACAGAAACAGGTGGCTAGCTGGAATTGGGTAGAAGGCTATAAATTGCTGACTGCTGGTTTAGAGTTTACATTAATTTTTATTTTACTCTTGGTAACAACAGAGGAAAGGAGAGGATAAAAACGATTTTTACTTGGTGTCAGGTAATGAGAAATGTAGTGAAATTCTTCATCTGTGTGCTACTTAAGGCATTAATCTCTAAAAAAGAGTGATTGATTTGGGGTGATCTTCAGTAATTCAGTAATGCCTGTTAGAAAGAGACTTAATGCTTATGTGAAAGATGTGGAAGTAGGTTTAAAACAGACTGTCTCATTTTTTTGAGCTAGTGAAAATGCTGTCTTAAATATGCTTTTCTGTACCATAAAGTGGTTTCCTATTGATGAAATGCCTTCATTAAATTCAGGGAACATATATCACGTAGTCCTGCTGGAAGAACTTTCATTGGTCTAGAAGTTTTCTGATATCATCCTCACAGGTTTCTATGATGTCATGAAGAAACTTTATATGTTTTATACACCAAACCTGTTGCTGTCAAGTTGATTCTGACTCATGGCAACCCTGTAGGACAGAGTAGAGCTTCCCCATAAGATTTCCAGGGAGCGGCTGGTGGATTTGAACTGCCAACCTTTTGGTTAGCAGCTGAGCTTTTAGCCACTGTGCCACCAGGGCTCCATGTTTTATGTAAAAAAAAAAAATTCAAACTCATTGCCATCAAGTCCATTGCGACTCATAGCAACCCCATAGGACAGAGTAGAACTACCCCCTGAAGTTTCCAAGGAGCGGCTGGTAGATTCAAACTGCCAGCCTTTTGGTTAGCAGCCGTAGCTGTTAACCACTATGCCACCAGGGTTTCCATGTTTTATATAGGCTCCCTTTCATAATTCAGAAAGTAGTTCAGCATTTTATACTAGCTATTTTGTGAATCCCACTGCAGTATTAATTTCTTCTTTCATTAGGCGGGCAAACACCAAGAATATGAACAGAAGCTACTTCAAGAATTATATAAATTAAATCCCAATTTTCTTCAGCTGTCTACGGGTTCGGTGGACAAGAATAAGAACAAAGTGACACCGCTGCAGAGGTACGACACGTAAGTACTGATGCGCGTCCGCCCTTAGCCCTCTGTCGCCTTCCCTCTTCAGTCCTCGTCTTTCCAGGCAGAATCCTTCCTGACGAGATCCGCCGTTTGTCCTTCTCATGCAGAGTTGTTTAGCTTTATAGGAGATCTGGAGTGACGGTTCCTGGGTTTGAGTATTCATTCTCTGCCTGCTCTCTCTAGTGATGCTTCAGACAAGGCCTTGATGGCTTCACCTCTGCAGTGATTTGTAGACTGTCCTGAGCCCAGGGAACACCTTCCTTGTTAAAAAGGAAGTTAAGGGATGTTAGGTGTGAAAGGGCTCTTGTCACCTCGTTGAGATTTACCCCTGATATAATGAGAAGAAAAGACACTGTGACTGGGAGAGTGGGAGTTATCTGAAGCATTGTATGTTGGGGGCACAGCTAGTCCCAGGAATCACTGAACGCTAAAGTCGAATATACTGAGTGGGGAGAGTAGCCCCATATTCAGACTCTTACCAGTGTGGTTTCAGGTAGACCTGTAGTATATCAATGTTTAAACAAATTTATAGTTCTAATTACTGAGTCTCATTCTCATACGGTGATCTTCATATGTTGGATTGTATTTGGTTATGCTCTAAAATGGTATAATTCAGAAAAATATTCATTTTGGGGTTATACTCTCTCCAGAATGTTCTCTCATTTGATTCTGTAGAACCTTTGTTGTATTTATTTTTAATTTGATAAGTTTAACTTCTATGCAGTGGTTTTATTTAAAGAAGATAGCTGTAATTAGGTATGCTGATTGTCTTTTTTTTTTTAATTCCAAAATTAAATTTCAGTGATACTTTAATGTCTGTGTATTAAACGTTATATCCCGATGTCTCTTTAGCACTAAGTAATTTAAGAGCCATTTTTCAAAGTCGAGTAATAATAACTACATGGATTATTGTCAGAGTGAATTTCTTTAAAAACATATTCTTGTGTTTATATTTTTGAAGTCTTTAAGTTTATTCCCTCTGGTAGTAAAGATTATTTAAATATTAAAGACTGCTCAAATTTTAACATTTATTTCTTGTTTATACACATACGTATACATATATGTGTATTATATATAAATTTATGTAATAGGTCACACAGCAAAACATAAAATTACTATGTAGTAAAAGTTGTGGAATTTGTTTACATCAAAACTAAGAATGACGTCTAAGTCCATGTGAAAATCTTTTTGATTTGACAAGCTTTTGACCCTTTCCTTGGAGTTTTTGTACCTGCCCTTTCCAGTGTCTGTGTATCTGTGAGGAACCACATGCTGTCACATCATATGGGTTGGCAGCTTGTAGTGCTTGGCCTAAGAATGGAATTATTGTAATAAATGTTTATTTTGGATGCTTTTAACATTTATACACATCATTGTTCTCATTTGAAAAATTGTCAGTCTAATTAAAGTCATATTCTGGGCTGATAGTCCCTAGAGAATGCAGAGCAGAAATTTAAATTTTAAATTATCTCTTTGAGATAACAGTTGTTATTTTCTGAATATAAAAGTAACAAGTTTTCATTGAAGGTAATTTTAAAAATTCATAAAAGCATGCAGAAGGAAATAAATATTGTATGTGATCTCAATACCCAGAGGTTTTCACTGTAGAAAATTTGGTGTATTTTCCTTGCGGAGTAAATTTCCTTGTAGTCTTTTCTTCTTCTTGTGAATACGCAGGTAGTCCCTAGTTTACGATGGGGTTCCATACAGACAACTCTGTTGTAAGTAGGTTCTGATGTAAGTCGAATTACCTTTTTTTTTTTTTTTAAGTTTTCATCATTATTGCCTTTTATTAATCTGTATCATTATAAATTTGATCTTTGTCATTGGTGATTGGAAACATTACATCTAAACATCAGCAAATTACACAGTACAACATTGTACGTAGCACATATTACTAACCATAAGATGTTAAAACAAACAAAAACCAGACTGTCCTAAGTCCTAAGTGAGGTCTGTTGTAATGCAAATACCTCTTAAGTCAGGGACTACCTGTGTATATATATATATATATGCAAATTACATTGGTTTGTTACATTTTTAAAACTTAATATTCATTGTTATAAATAATAAATATATTCCCATGTCATTAAAATAATTTTTAATGGCTACATAGTAAATAACCCATTATATATGAACATTTCAAGTGTATTAAGTCAACTTCCTGTTATTGTATACTATGTTATTTTCACTTTCGGGCTATCATAAGTAGCACTGTGATGAACATTTTTTTATATAAAAGTTTTTTGGTTATAGCTTTGATTGTTCCTAGAAGTAGAACTGCTGGATCAGAGTGTGAGAGTACCTCTTTCTTTGAATTGGGTGTTTTTTGTCCTCATATTTGCTAATTTGAGAAACAAAAAAACTTGTCTTATTTTAATTTGTATTTGATTAGTAGAGTGAACTCTTTGTGCATTGTGATTTCATATCTGTTCCGCATATTCTATTTGTGTTTATTTCTCCTTTCTGGTTTGTAAGAATGGTTTTATGTGTTAAGGAAATTATGCCTGTATGATATATGCTGCAACTATTTTCTCATTTCATCTTTTGTCTTTTAATTTTATAAACGGTATGTTTTGACTTGAAAGTTTGTGGTTTTTAATGTGGTTAAAAGTGTTCCTCTTTTCCTTTATTTTTTGTCCTTTTATGCTTAGAGAGACCTCTACCCAGAGACTGACCAGATAAATAATTGCGTACATACGTTTTTTATTTTATGCCTTTGTGGTTGGGATTGTTTTGTTTTTGGTATTAAGTGTTTTAAATGTATAGAGATTTAACTTTTCCAGCTGAACCAAATAAAACCAAACCCGTTGCTGTCGAGTTGATTCTGACTCACAGCGACCCCATAGGACAGAGTAGAGCTGCCCTTTAGGGCTTCCAAGGCTGTAATCTGTACGGAAGCTTTCTCCCCTGGAGCAGCTGGTAGGTTCAAATTGCTAACCTTTGGTTTAGCAGTCAAGTGCTTAACCTCTGTGCCACCAGTATTCCTCCAATTGGCTGACCAATTATTTGTATTCTGGAATACATTAAATCTATAAATCAATTTTAGAAGAATCAACATTCAACAGTATTGATTCCTCCCAACTATTAGCGTGGTGTATCTCTTATTTAAGTCTTTTGTACCTTGTATGAAAAATAATTTAGTCTTTCTCCTGTTCTATAGCGTTGGATCTTCCACCACCACCTCTTCCTATTTGAGAATCCCTGTCTAAAAATTAGAGAACAGTGTTAGAGTAGCTGTGCTAGCAGGCATCCTTGTCTCCTTCTTTACTTTTATGGGAATGTCTATGTCTGTGGTGTTTTATTCACTCTTAAAGTATACTTTTTGATACTTTATTTGAGATAAGTATTTTTAATCACAATATGAAAGTATCTTATTCTTCCTAATTTATTGAATTTTCTCCCTTTAAACTGGAAGTGAATATTAGAATTTATCAAATGTCTTTTCAGGGTTTATAATAAGTATGTAGCTGTTCTTTATTTTTTGTAATCAATTTTCAATAGATTTTCCTAATATTTTATTGGCTTTGCCTTCACTATATAGTCAGATAATCCACAGAGCACATTCCTCACTGTTTCAGTAGCAGGAGAACAGTGTCCTAGGAGCCTCAGGTTGTAGAGTGGTTATGACTTGATAGCATGGCTCAGCCACATAAGGCCACTATTGAGGGAACCAAGATGTTCAGCTTTAGACTGAACTCAAAGGAGGGTAGAGCAAAAACTTGGCATCTTCTGTGTTCATTTGATCTCCTCCAGTAGTCTTGTGTGGTAGATATCATTGTTATCTTACTACAGGTAAGAAAACTAAGTCTCAGAGAGTTTATAAATAAGCCAGTATCCCACATGAATCAGTGACAGGCCAGATTCTGACCAAGTCTCCATCACTTTAAAGCCCAGGCTCATTGTACTCGTACTACCAGTCTCCCATGGTTTAGTTTAGATGAGGCGATACAGGAAATTCTGAAGAGAAAGAAAGTCTTAGGAAAAATTAACACAAACCACATTAACTCGGTTAAATGAGATTATGCCATAACTGAAGCTATCTGGTGCTTGAGGCCTGTCATATCAGGATAGGGATTGGAGTGTAAGTTCCAAGGAAGGCATCAATGGTATTTTGAGCAAACTCTTCTGTAAACCACGGATTGATGGCAGTAGAGGGTTAGAGAAATAATGAAAGGAGAACTTCTTTAGGAATTTGTAAATCTTTATTATATTTATGACATTGACAGAAAATGTACTTATTTCTTAAAAATATGACCTATATCCTTATTGAAAGTCACCTATAAGCTCTGATCAACTTTGAAGGTATAGTTGGAGTACCTTGTGTATTCAGCAGATTGGGAGTGGTCACTGCTTGAATCCTGGGTTATTTGGAAACCACTTGAAGTTTAGAAAAGGTTTGGTCTGAAAACTGTAGAAGGTAGTCTTGAGCAGAGTTGGTTAAATAGTGAATTAGTTTCAAGATACTCTCTGAAATTCTATATAGAATTGTGTGTGTGTGTACATTTTTCTGAAAAGAGGACCTACAACCTAAAATAATGATCATTTATTGGTGTAGAGAGGGCTGGTCTGTGATACCCATAGCTGAATTGGAGGTGGATTCAGGAGTGGCCCAGAGAATAGAAAGGTGCCATGAGAGTTGGCCGTTGTCGTTAGATGCCATCGAGTCAGTTCCAACTCATAGCGACCCCATGCACAACAGAAGGAAACACTGCCTAGTCCTGCACCGTCCTCACCGTTGTTGCTATGCTTGAACCCACTGTTGCAGCAGCTGTGTCGGTCCATCTCATTGAGGGTCTTCCTCTTCGTTGCTGACCCTCTCTCTACCAAGCGTGATGTCCTGCTGCAGGGACTGATCCCTCCTGGTCACATGTCCAAAATATCTGAGACATGGTCTCGCCATCTTTGCTTCTAAGGAGTATTCTGGTCGTACTTCTTACAAGACAGATTTGTTGATTCCTTTGGCAGTCCGTGGTATATTCAATGTTTTTCGCCAGCACCACAATTCAAAGGTGTCAATTCTTCGATCTTCCTTATTCATTGTCCAGCTTTTGCATGCATATGAGGCAATTGAAAACACCATGGTTTGGGTTAGGGGTACCTTCATCTTCAAGGCAACATCTTTGTTTTTTTACACTTTAAAGAGATCTTTCACAGCAGATTTGCCCAATGCAGTATGTTGTTTGATTTCTTGACTGCTGCATCCATGGGCATTGATTGTGGATCCAAGTAAAATTAAATCCTTGACATCTTCAGTCTTTTCTCTATTACGATGTTGCTTATTGGTCCAGGTGGCTACATTTTATAAAATGGATTTCCAGAAAGGTGTTTTCTCTTTTATTCCAAGGACCACTTACTAGTAAACTAAGTAGATGAGTTACTAAGGTTTGTTAAAATTTGATGCTTACGTGAAAATTAGTGAATTCCCAGATTTTTTTCCTGAGGTTTGTTTCTTATTTCTCTTTAAAACGTTTCCTTCCTGTGCAGTGTTTGGTTGTATACAAAGTTATGGCATATGTGCACACACAGTGGAGAACTAAACTAGTAAATGAGCTGGGGTGTCTTGTCCCATCTAAGTAGAAAATATTTTTAAAAAGTTAGAGACCCACAGGTCTGAAATATTTGTTCCAGAGGTTGGGATGGAATGAGTGGGGGCCGGGAGCACTTAGAGATAGTGTTGTTGGTGCCCTTATTTCCTAGAATAGAAGAAAAGGCACATCAAAATGAGCAGTTGTATATCTAAATTCAACTTAAATATATAATGTCTTTTCAGAGGTTAAGCCTGTTACTGAGATTCAAAATTAGAATAAATAAATGGAGACTTTACTCATTGTTTTTGAAAGGCTGCCACATTCTGTTGTTGATGTTGCCAGGTGCTGTCGAGTCGGTTCTGGCTCATAGTGACCCTGTGTACAATAGAACAAAGCACCGCCCTGTCCTGCACCACCCTCACAGTCGTTGGTGTTTGAGCCCGTTGTTGTGGTCACTGTGTCAGTCCATCTCACTGAGAGTCTTCCTCTTTTTCACTGACCTTCTACTTAGCAAGCGCGATGCCCCCCTGCAGGGGCTGGTCGCTCCTCCTGACTGTCCATAGTGTGTGAGATGAAGTTTCGCCATCCTCTCTTCTGGGAGGCAGTCTGGCCATACTTCTTCAGAGACAGATTTGTTCATGCTTCTGGCAGGCGGTGGTATATTCAGTATTCTTTGCCAACACCACAATTCAAAGGCATCAATTCTTCCCTTCTTCTTTGGTCTTCCTTATTCATTGTCCAGCATTTGAATGCATATAAGGTGACTGAAAGTACCATAGCTTGGGTCAGGTGCACCTTAGTCTTCAAGGTGACATCTTTGCTATTTAACACTTTAAAGCCGTTTTTCCCAGTGCAATGCGTCTTTTGATTTCTTGACTGCTGCATCCATGGGCGTTGATTGTGAATCCAAGTAAAATGAAGTCCTTGACAACTTCAGTCTTTTCTCCGTTTATTATTATTGGTTCAGTTGTTTTCTTTATGTTGAGGTGTAATCCATGCTGAAGGCCGTGGTCTTTGATCGTCATCAGTGATTGCTTTCAGCAGGCAAGTTTGTGTCATTTGCATAATGCAGGTTGTTAATGAGTCTTCAATCCTGATGCTCCGTTCTTCACATTGTCCAGCTTCTCAGATTATTTGCTCAACATACGGATTTAATAAGTATGGTGAAAAAATACAACTCTGATGCACACCTTTCCTGATTTTAAGCCATTAGTGTCCTCTTGTTCTCTGATAGATTTATGATGGTAGATGCCTATCTTTCACCTTTAATATCAAGAATAATTACTTATTTGTGCCTACTAGTAGTTACCAAAACGTTTCTATTCACTCATGTTAAATGCATCCTGAAGTTACGAGAAGATTGCAGTTAAGATCATATTTGCCCTGATACAATCAGTTCAGGTTTATTGAGGCATTTTTTTTTTCTTGCCCTGTTAATAGCTAATTGTGTAACTTTCCTTCCTTAAGATGTGGTCATATTTTAGTAGCAAAGTAATAACTTTAAATGTTAATGTATATTTGAAGCCTGTATCAAATAAAATTTGTTCTATAAAGAAAAGTTTTACTTGCTTATAACTTAAATATGTGTTCTCAGTAGAAAATGTCTAAATACATTTCAGAGCATGAAAAATTGAAGTGAATTCTAAATGAGTGTGAGAATATTTAATTTAGGAGCAAAGTGAATATGTATTTGCGTATATTGTAACATGACAGTGAAATTTGGAAATGTCTGTTACGTTGACATCTATATATTAATTTTACCTTATGTCCAAAATATTACTGAAACTTAATGCAATCATTGTGGCAGTTTTTATCTTTTGAATTCAATAAACAAGGAAACGAGACCTTCTCAACGTTTTCTTCTGTCCCATGCCCAGCCCTCCCAAATGATTTTTACTTTGATCCTCCTCCTTTGTAATATATTCTTTTATGTTACAAATTTTAAAAAGCATCCATGAGACTTTTTTTGGGCACTTGGTTGCTGTTCCCACGAAAGAAGTAAAATATGACTGTATTTGATGCGGGTAGGAGAGATCTTCTTGGAAGAAATAAAACCAGAATGTTCCTTAGGAGTGAGAACGGCGAGCCTGGGTCTTACATACTTTGGACATGTTATCAGGAGGGATGGGTCCCTGGAGAAGGACATGATGCTTGATAAAGTAGAGGATCAGCAACAAAGAGGAAGACCCCCAATGAGATGGATTGACACAGTGGCTGCAACAGTGGGCTCAAGAGTAACAACAATTGTGAGGATAGCTCAGGACCAGGCAGTGTTTCGTTCTGTTGTACATAGGGTCGCCATGAGTCGGAACCAACTCGATGGCACCTAAAAACAACAGAAGAGAGCAGACACATGGCTGAGTGTTTAGAGATCCAAGTTGAGGTCCTGCAGGGTCACTGATTGCCTATTCACAGATAGTGTTGAATTTTGGTTTCTGAATCTGTAAAACAAATTATTTAAACTAGATTTTATGATTCCTCCTAGCTGTGAAATTTAATAATTTCAGAGACTTTGTTGAGACTCGATGTAATAGCTAGCTTTTCACCGTGCTCCTCTTCGTGCCTTCCATGGCAGCGATCAGATACCAGGGGTTGCATCTCAGACCATTTGAGTCAGAATCTCCAGGGATACAGTCTGGATGTACCCTTTATACTTTAAATAAGTAAATAGAAATAAAAATCAATCTGTACATAATTTGAAGAGCTCCATAACACTAGTTTTGTCTAGCTTAATGTAAAAGTGTTTACTCCTAAGAAATATGTCATCTCACCATAGGTTTCAGAACTATTTAGGATTAGGACTTTTGGAAAAATTTAGTGAGAATATTTATATGAGAACATTTTATAGTTAAGAATTTTTATCTGTAGGAATTTACAGACAACACAGCATTGCCTACTGGAAATGATTTCATACTTTGGGATCAGTTATTCTTGATTGTTGTATGAGTACTCTTAGCTCCACTTCAATCCAGTCCTTTTCTATCAACTGTATGGTACTTGAAGGAGCCCTGGTGGTGCAGTGGTTAAAGCAGATGGCTGCTAACTGAAAGGCCAGTGGTTCAAATCCACCAGCTGCTCTGCAAGAGAAAGATGTGGCAGTCTGCTTCTGAAAAGATTATAGCCTTGGAAACCCTATGGGGCAGTTCTGCTCTGTCCTACAGGGTGACTGTGAGTCAGAATTGACTCGACAGTGGTGGGTTTGATTTTGGTTTGGTGTGGTACTTGTGGACTCAGGTGTTTTGATTTCTCTTTCTCTCAGCATTGTGACTATTCTTAGTGTTTGAGTGATCTGTAGGTAGGAGTGGTTTTCCAACTCTTAGCCTTTTCAAAGAGCCTTGTCAACCTCTGTTTTTGCCCCTCGCACTCTTTGATTTAGGTCCATCAATTGTATTATCTGCTTTCCTTTGTTTTTGCCTGAGAGAACCAAATCAGCATGCTTCAACTTTTCTGCATTCTTTTTAGTTTTTCCCTTCCTGGCCAACTTCTGCCCCACTACTTTGTACTGTGCAAATGGTTGTCAAACAAAAATCTTTCCCATTGAAAATTGATTGAACAACAAAACTTAATGCTTCAGAATACGAGCTTTATTTTTAGTATGACAAAAGAGGTTGATTTTAGAAAGTCTATAAAATTTTTTGTTTTTTTAAATAAAAAAGCGCAGAGCACTTTATCTTAGTGCGTTTAAAATGCTTGTATCTCAGCTTCTGTTGGGACCTGGCAATTCTTGACCAGAGACTAGTCCATTTCATGGGTAGGTCTCTTTCTTCATTAGTAAATGTAAAATTTGTTGAAGTTTGTTTTCCTTTTCCAAATAGTTACCTTCTTGGCATGGTAATGGGTGAGCAGATGTTGAAAAATACAACAACAGATTTGTTAATATGGCCACAGCTTAAGTGGACGTAGAGCTTGACATGTAGGAAGCTTGACATCTGATGTCAGTGGCATCGTGAGAATTCTGGCCTCTTAGCAGCTATCTCTATCTCTTTTTTGTGCATGCTTAGCGATCCAAGGAGTTCAAGTTTACTGAAATTTGTAAATATACTTTCTCTTTCTTTTGGAGAAATACAAGTATTTATAGGGAGTGTCCCAGTTTTCTTTTTACTTGTTTGCACTAATAGTTGCACTTATAATGGCAACTTTAATTATAACTGACTTTTAAAATCCACATAGAAAATAAAATAACTTCTGGCTATATATTTATAAAGTTTTTTTGTTTATTATTCCTTGTAATTGTTGATTATTGTTAAAATAAATTGAAGAATATACTAAAACGGTGTGGCACTAGACATAAATTTACTGGTATGTTGCCACAATCCTGATTTTTCTGCAGCTGCCTTTGGATTGATGACATTGATCTAGAAGTTTTTAAGCATCTTTATATCTCTCCCAGGTAGAGTAAGATATTCTGATCAGTGCTTATGAAAGAGCAGTTGGGGCGGTAGACGAGATAATATGAGTTCTTCTAATTAGTTTTAATCCAGAAACATCCTTATATTTATTCTTTATGCAATAATATCTGCATATATTGCCCTTTACATTAGGAAGACTGACCTCATCTGTGTTGAAAATTATTTAGTGGTCTTTAATGGTGGTGGCTGGGAAGATGAACTGATATCAAGACACTGAAATTCTTCCTTGGTAATATTTTCCCTTCATCGTTCCATTTCTATTACTACTGCTTCCTCTCAACGCTTAAGCCCTTATTCCCATATTAAAATCATTTGTCGTTGTTGTTGTCAGGTGCCTTCAAGTTAGTTCTGACTCATAGCGACCCTGTGTACAACAGAAAGAAGCACTGCCCAGTCCTGCGCCATTCTCACAGTTGTTGCTGTGTTTGAGCCCGTTGTTACAGCCACTGTGTCAGTCCATCTCGTCAAGGGTGTTCCTCTTTTTCTCTGACCCTCTACTCTACCAAGCATGATGTCCTTCTTCAGGGACTAGTCCCTCCTGATAACATGTCCAAATTATGCGAGACAAAGTCTTGCCGTTCAGGCTTCCAAGAAACACTATGGCTATACTTCTTCCAAGACAGACTTGTTCGTTCTTCTGGCAGTCCATGGTATATTCAATATTCTTCTCCAACACCATAATTCAAAGGCATCAATTCTTCTTCAGTCTTCCTTACACATTGTCCAGCTTTCGCATGCATATGAGGCAATTGAAATACCGTTGCTTGGGTCAGGTGCACCTTAGTCCTCAAAGTGACATCTTTGCTCTTCAACACTTTAAAGAGATCTTTTGCAGCAGATTTGCCCGTTGCAATTTGTTGTTTGCATCCTAGACCGCTGCTTCCATGGGTGTTGATTGTGGATCCAAGTAGAATGAAATCCATGACATCTCTGTTTATCATGATTTTGCTTACTGGTTCAGTTGTGATATTTTTGTTTTCTTTACATTGAGGTGTAATCCATACTGAGGGCAGTAGTCTTTGATCTTCCTCAGTAAGTGCTTCAAGTCCTCTTCACTTTCAGCAAGCAGGGTTGTGTCATCTGCATATTGCAGGTTCTTTATGAGTCTTCTTCCAGTCCTGATGCCCCACTCTTCATATAGTCCAGCTTCTCGGATTATTTGCTCATCACACAGATTGAATAAGTATGGTGAAAGGATGCAGCCCTGATGCACAGCTTTCCTGATTTTAAACCATACTGTACCCCCTTTTCTGTTCAGTGACTGCCTCTTGGTCTATGTATAGGTTCCACATGAGCACAATTAAGTGTTCTGGGATTTCCATTCTTCTCAATGTTATCTATGATCTGTTATGCTCCAAATAGGTGAATGCCTTAGCATAGTCAATAAAAAACACAGGTAAACATCTTTCTGGTATTCTCTGCTTTCAGCCAAGATCCATCTGATATCAGCATTGGTATCCCTCGTTCCACATCGTCTTCTGAGTGTGTTTTAGTGCAGGTTTATCTCAGGTTATCGCTCTGTGTTCCAGTCTGTCCTTCGTGCCACCACCAAATTAATTGTTCTAAAACCCCACTTTGTTTCTGTCATTGCTGTGCTCAGAAATTTCTCTTGGCCTCTGGAGCCTGGCCTCTTGTCTACCTTTCTGTTCTTACCTCTCAGTGTTATTCTAACCGTCATATATGTTGGCCAGACTAATTTTCTCTCTCTCAACCCTGTCTGTAGCATTTTGATCCTTGACACACATGGTGTTCCTACCTTTAATGCTGTCCTTCCCCCTTTATCCTTCCTTCTCCAAGTGCTAAGTGGTTTTACGGAACGTTCCCTAACTGCCCCACTAGAGGTAACTTTCTTTATTAACTTCTTGATACCTTGTGAATAATGAGTAAAGATGCTCTTCAAGTAAATTTCAACCTATTTGCCAGAATCAAGAGCACCTGATGATGTCTCTGCAGTGGGCACACCTGGCATTCAGAGTGGGTGCCAGCCCTGGTTAAAATGTTTTAGGGCAAACAAATATCCCAGTAAGTTGTCCGTTAACGTTTGAGATGACTTTGGACGTATTTCCAGGGAATGAAATAATTTTGAGAGACTTGGAATCTTAATTTTTTTCCTATAATATTTTGTCAGAACTACACATCTGGATACTTTTACTTTTCTCATGTTCAAGTGCCAAGTTAAATAAAGTTAGTTATAGAAATGGCATCACTAGGTCAGTGTTGTGATGCTTGTTGAGATTTTATTTTGTCTTTAAGTCAGACTAGTTAAAGTGGACTTGAAGTTAGCAGTTCTGTTTTACTTCTGTCTTCTCTCTATGGAAATAAAAATTTAATATTTCTGTTTAAGGCTGTGTCAAGAGTTTGTACAAATGTTTGTATCTGTTAGTCTCCTGTGTGTGGGAGGTGTGTGTGTAAACATACACATATGCCTTTTCTGTGGTCACCGTTAGAATATTGAAGTATTACAAGGAATTAGCATAGTTCTTAAAAAACCTGTAGAGAACACTTCAGTAACTTATGTCTTGTCTCTTAGAAAAACAGGACAGTAGTATTTAAAAAACTAGTGGGAGATGGGTTTATCACAGGCACAAGACTAAATGAAAAATTAGACTTTTGACTATTCATCAGACCAAAATCTGAACTCATTGCCGTCGAGTCAATTTCGACTCATAGTAACCCTGTGGTAGCATCCAACTTAAGCAGTATGTTTTCTTTTTCATAAGCTAGTATCTCAACCATTATTTTTAGAGAATTTAATTAGAATGATGTAAGTTCCTCCAGGGCAGAGTCTTCTACTTCTTTGTGTCCTTAACATCTAATCAGTGTCTCACATCATAAGGCCTCAATAAATGTGTGTTAAACGTGTTTGTTATTCTGGATTTGGGTGGGTGGGTTGTTTTTATTGTGACAGAATGACTTTACTTTGATTTCTTTTTTTTGTTTGTTTGTTTTTCTTCTTTTTTACAGCCCCATTGACAAATCTTCAGATTCTCTCAGTATAGGGAATGGTGATAATTCCCAACAGGTAAGATTCTGGTACAGTGCTACTTCATTTATCTCCTGTACCCCGAAAACAAGGTATTCTATACACATGAATTTTCTAGATAATGAAAAATATCTTAAATTCCAAAACAATTTAAAAACATGTTTGGTGGATATCTTTTAAAAATGTATTATAATTAGTCTTCTTTCTTCCCGAGAATATATAGAGTGTAATGTAACCCATTTTTGATGACTCAGAATTATTATTACCATAGCTTAGTGTACTGTATATAATACTTGGGAGGCCTTAGAGTCTGGGGATGTTCCCGGCCCATTTGGCCTCAGTGGTCCCAGACTAGCACACCTTCTGAATTCTTGCATTTCAGAGTTGTTTCCCCACCACGTGCTCCCCTCATCCCTTGCCGTCAACTTTAACTTCCTATTTCTGTCGGTGTACGTGCCCCTGACAGTTTTCTTTCTTACTTCTCCCAACAACTGTTGGCTTTGAGATGATAACCAGACAGTTAAGTTTCATCCACCGTGTACTCTGAGTGAGGGCCTGACCTGTAGAGCATGCTTTGTGTCATCTCGTCTAGTTGCTCAGGGAACATCATATCTGCTCTTTTTTTTTTTTTTTTTTTTACTGCTTCAGTTTCAGCACAGCTTCCCACGTTGGTACAATAGATGTAGTCTAATCTCTTCTGTAAAGATTGGCCAGGCCCCACAGTGTTTGTAAACAACTTAGAGATCTCGAACTAGGGATTTTTGAAACTTTTTGCTCACAGATGCATTAAAGAATTTGAAAATCTGTATATCCGCTTGCACATTTTAAGTTGACATTAAAATTATTTTCCTAGTAAGTTGAAATAGTTGGGAAGGGTATTGTTTCCAACATATTGTAAATATTGGTATCTTTCAATAAAAATGCTACGGTACTCTAAGGTACTCTAAGTATCTAAAAAAATTAAGTATCACAGTGTTTTGACACCCCATTATCCACTAAAGAAAAATACACAGGCTCTTTTTTACTAATCAGAAGTTTTATACCATTTTTCTCCGTGAACTCATTTTTTCATTTCCACTACCATTACAGAATTTATCTTAATGTGATATGGTTTATATTTGAAAGGCATATACTTAAGCAAAAACTGATAATCTAAATTGATATTTTGAACTGGAAAAAAAGTTTTTGCTGTCACAAGGCTTTAAACACCCAATTTTATTTCTTCTGAATTTTTGTTAGTAGTATTGAGTTCATCAAAACAACACACACACTCTCACACACACATACGTATATATATACACATAAAGATTATGTGTATATATATAAAGGTTACATAATGGTTAAATATAAACACTGAAATTATATTGGAAATGCATCTCTTAATTAGAGGGGTAGGGCCATTTTTTAATTAGTCATCATGTATCCCTGAGTGAACATTACTTGTTGGGAGCATGAGACAAGATTCCGGAACAATCCTTGTCATGTTTTTCATTTTTCTAGATGCAAGTGCTGAGACATCTGTAGTTGTAAGAAAGAGGAGGAGTATTATATCATTATCATACAAATCTTTGAAATCTTCCTGAATTAAATACCTAAATATTTCATATAAAGATTTATCATTAAAAATTACGTTTAATAGCCTGTCTGGGAGAAACTTGAGTAGCTCATTCTTCAGTTCAGTTGAAGACAAACTGTTGGGAATCATGTCATTTGCAAAAACATTCTATCATGAGAGTCACTCATTCTGTCACCAATCTGAATATTTCTAATAAATTGTTGTCTGGCCTCTGGAAAGTTTTCGTTCTTGGGCATAATACCACAGTTGGGTCCCAGAGAGTGAGAAACAGTCTTTCCTTTGTGAAATGAGAGAAGCACGTTTGTGAAAGGAGAGGAGACTGGCTTAATGCTTTTCAGGGAGCTCAGTTTAGAAGAGAGACATCTGTAAGTGAATGGTCTTACTGAGCTTCCGAAGTCCATGCTCTCCTAAGTCTTCAAGAACCCCAGTTTGAAGATGGGTTCCAATACATTTAGTCTCAAACCTTTTTAATTATGACTTATTAAAATGTATGAACTTATATTGATTATTATTTTCTTTTCCTATTTTATTTAGATATCTAACAGTGACACGCCTTCACCACCACCTGGTTTATCAAAACCCAACCCAGTCATCCCCATCAGTTCATCCAATCACAGTGCACGGTCCCCTTTTGAAGGGGCAGTAACAGAGTCACAGTCGTTATTCTCAGACAACTTTCGCCACCCCAACCCTATCCCAAGTGGGCTTCCTCCTTTCCCCAGCTCCCCACAGACGTCCAGTGACTGGCCTACAGCACCTGAACCGCAGAGCCTCTTCACCTCAGGTACACAGTAGTGCTGCCGAGTGCTCCTCGTTACGCTCCTCGTGTATCGCTGCAGACCAACATGAAACCTGTTGGTGGATATATTTTTATCCTTTTTTCTCCCTACTCCCTTCTTCGTAAAAATGTAAACATCTTAAACTGCATAGAATTAGGCAGTTAGATAAATTGCTGTATGACCCAGGAATTACTGTTAACAGAGAGATTTCTCCAGAAATCAAGGGTTATGTCCTCATTTTGGAGCCCTGGTGGCGCATTGGTTTGAATTTTATCTTTATTTCTACCCAAAAATAAACAGCTTATTCCTCTGGGAAGTATTTAGGACTTATATTTTTAATCAGAGCTGTGTTTGTTTAGTTAAATTTAAGACTTATTTCCCCAACTGACAATAGAGGTAAGTTATTTAGTAGTAAAAGTTGTGATTTGGCATTTTTGAGCCATTTCCATTTTTATTCATTGTTAAGTTTTATTATTAATGTGAAGGATTACGTATTAAAGTAACATGGACAATAACACCTCTGGAGCAGCCAATTAAAGGAAAAAACATAAGGCTTAATATAAATAGACACTTATCCCATTAAATTACATTATTTTTTCTTAATAGTATATGAAACATATATTCAAAATTATTTATACTTTGATAAGTAGCATTTAAAAAATAAACTT
This sequence comes from Elephas maximus indicus, assembly GCF_024166365.1. Classification (NCBI taxonomy): domain Eukaryota; kingdom Metazoa; phylum Chordata; class Mammalia; order Proboscidea; family Elephantidae; genus Elephas; species Elephas maximus. The sequence goes on from NC_064826.1 coordinate 14,455,653, forward strand.
TACTAATTGAAATCTGCTAGATTTTATTATTATTTATGTAAATGACTTATTCTGGGTTTCAGTTATGAATGGTTGAGAGTATAATTTTGCTTGATTAGCAAAATTCACTGTATGTAATTCAGCTTTTGAAGTTAATAGTATAAGACTGTGCTAGAAACAACAAAATAAATAAAATTAAAAAAAAAAAGAATGTTCTGGAAGTATATGAGACCTTTTTGTAATTATATAATCTGAGTGTGCTAAGAAATACACAGGTTTTGCAGATAATTGATTTTATCTTGTGTTACGACACGTTTAACTTTTCAGTAGTGTGGGTACCATTAGGTCTGAAATTGAGCCATGCATTTTATATTAACCACAGTTTTTCTTCCCCACAGAAACCATCCCAGTATCATCCTCTACAGACTGGCAAGCAGCGTTTGGCTTTGGTTCTTCTAAACAACCAGAGGATGACTTGGGGTTTGATCCCTTTGATGTCACTCGAAAAGCCTTAGCAGACCTGATTGAGAAAGAACTGTCAGTCCAAGACCAACCCTCACTCTCGCCCACACCTCTTCACAACGCCTCCTCACACACTACAGCCGCCAAAAGTCCAGGCTCCGGGTTCCTGCATCCAGCTGCCCCTGCAAATGCCAACTCTCTCAATAGCACCTTTCCAGTCTTGCCACAGAGGTTCCCCCAGTTTCAGCAGCACCGAGCAGTTTATAATTCATTCAGTTTTCCAGGCCAGGCTGCCCGCTATCCTTGGATGGCCTTTCCACGCAATAGCATCGTGCACTTGAACCACACAGCAAACCCCACCTCAAATAGTAATTTCTTGGACTTGAATCTCCCACCACAGCACAACACAGGTCTGGGAGGGATCCCTATAGCAGGTAGGTTCATTTAAAGCCTTTGAGAACTTGTAAATCTCTCATGCCTTCTGGCTGTTGGGTGGGCAGGGAGGGGACTATTGAGTAACAGAATTAGAGTACTTATTGTTAGTCTCTGAAATTTCTGTGGGAAAACAAAATTAAGGTCTTTATCATAATCTAAATTTTTTTTAACCTGATGGATGCCTTGTAATATTGAGCTTTATAAGGATGGTGGAGTATTGTATCTAGTTACTGTTTGGAAGCATTTTACTTAGTAGGACAGTTACCAGCCTTTCAAATATCATATAAAATGCAAAAAGAAAAAAAAAGTATTCTGAAATTATGGTGCTGTAAAGTTCAACAGCATGGTAAAAAATCTGATTTTGCATTCTAAACATAAATGGTTTCAAAAAAAAATATTAAGATGGTAATTAGTGAGAGCACGAGGGATAAAGCCACTCTCTATTTTCGGCAGTTCTTATTTTGACTGGTACACACATACACACATGCACACATACACCTATATCCCCGAACTGTGCCAGTTAATAATAAAGGACGTAATATCTGAGAATTCTTATTAATGTCTCACAGACGTATCATATGTGCACAAACATATGTTCTGTGAAAAAGAAATTGTTTAAGGAGCAATATTTTCCTTTTTGGTCTGTCATGTTTTTATTTCTGGGGAAAAATGTTAGGTTCCTATAAGTTTGATACCATAATACTTCTGGTTTTGTACTGCTACCCTTGAAGGTTTCAGAACTTTGGATTTTAAGATCTCATAACGTTTTTTAGATCACGTGTCTTCTATATCTAAGGGAATCCTTATTAATAGTAATTTAGACTTAGAGATGCCTGGTGAAAAGAAAGTTTGTTTATCTCCTGGTTCTTACAAGTAGAATAGAGTAGTCCCTTACTCTGTTGCAGAGTTCATATAATTTATCTTTATTCCTTTTCATGGCCTTTGAGGTATGGCACGGTACAGTGTTACTGTAATAATGTGCTGTTACCAGCAAGGCATTTGTTTGTTGGACCTCTTGTTTTAAAGCAAGGTTGATAGATGGATTCACAGAGATCCGTTTTTATTCCCTTTGTGACCTACAACATTGCATTTGCAAGACAAGTACCTGGGGTTAGAGAGTACAGTTTTGTGGCTCTTGGTATGCTGAAGTTAACAGTTGGTACAGGGAGGTTAAATTACATAAGCTTAACAGCACCCATCATGAACAGGTAATCAGGGTATCTGTTCGTTTCATGATGGTAGATGGTAGGTAATCCAGAATGGCATTGTTTAGCCCTCTCCTTCTACCTGAGGTTCACTTGGGAAACACTCTTAAGTGTTCAGTTCCTGGTACTCCTTTTTTTTTTTTTTTTCTTCCATTCAAGACAGCATATTAAAGTGTAATTTTTTGTTTTGTTTTAGTCATTTGGAAATGTGGAATTTTAATTGCTGGTAAGAAAACCAAAACCAAACCCAGACCCGTTGCCGTTGAGTAGAGTCTGACTCATAGTGACCCTATAGGACAGAGTAGAACTGCCCCATAGAGTTTCCAAGGAGCATCTGGTGGATTTGAACTGCTGACCTTTTTGTTAACAGGGTAGCTTTCAGTCACTGCACCACCAGGGTTCTCATAACTGGTTACAACATTAAAAAGTTAAAGTTAAAAAAAAAAAAAGTTAAGCTCCCCTGAATATTCTAAACATTAAAATAAAGGACTAACCCAATTAAAAATGAAAATTTGGGTTCCTTTTTGACCAACAATGAATTAAGCCATGTGGGGAATACAAAAAAAAAAAAAATAGAAACTAGGGGTACTCTTTCCAGGAACTTTACAGTATAGTTGAAGAGAAAATTATACACGAAATTGGTGACTATATGATACTAGAATCTGAGCGATGTCAGTGTGCCCCTAATTGTTGGGGAGGCTTTGCTGAGGATTTAGGAATTGATCTGGGCTGTGGTATTTGGGATTTGGGTTAGCATGGGGAAGAGAAAGGCCTTTTATGTTGATGGAAACCTCCTGAATGTAGGCATAGAGGCAGGAATTAGTATGTCATTGCTCAGGAAGAAGTATACCTGCCTTCTCTAACAGGAGGTGCTTGTATGGACAGCGGGCAGAACAGCGGGGACGTGATGCGATGGGGCAGGATGCCTTCGTGGAACCCCAGTTCTTAGCTCTCTTCATTTGATGCTTTTATTTGGCTTATTACATGACCGTCTTTGATCAAGTATCTGTTCTTCCACTTTCAAAGTCATCAAATTGTCCGTTGGCACAGAAGACCAGTTCTAACCCAAGTATTTCAAGCCAGTCACTATTCTGGAAATGCCACAGTGGTGTTGAGGAATCACTGATTTGTGAATGTAGTTGTCCTCATGTTAGCCATTTGGAATCATCTCCAATAGATACTTTCTGAAAAACTGGCATTAAATATAGCCCTATCTTTGTGGTTATTTATTTACTTTCTTTGAACACATAAAACTCAACCATGGAGCATTAAAAACTTTTTTTCAGAAATTCCAAGGATTAAGTCACCAACTTTAGGTTCTGAGTCATTGTTTTTTGTGGGGGAAGAAGGGGAGGGGAATTTGTTACTTCATGTTTTTGGCTGTGCGTACTTGCCTGGTATTGAAATGGTGACTGTGGTTAAGCTCACCATTATTTTTAAGGCTTTGATGACTAGAGAAATTTTGGTTTTAATGTTCCAGAATATTTGAAATTGTTATCAAGAGTTGTACCAGAATTCTCTCGTGGCTTATAAATATTTCTCAGATACGTCAGGAGACTGAATGTTTAGTTGAATAATTTTAACTAGATGATTTAGGATTTTTAGCAACAATTAGAAAGTACAGATAGAAAAAATCTGGAAAACTGTACATCTTAACTGTCTAATTTGAAGCAATTTAATACCTAGCTAATACCTTCCCACCCCCAATTATAATTCAGTTGTACTTGAGTTGAACTGTTGAAAGGGTTCAACTCTGTATCATCCACTGCTTATCATGGGACCTTCCGCAGGGTAGCTGTTCACTCAGTGCTTCATTGATCCAGAGAGCACTGTTTCAGGAGACCAGCTGCTTTAGAACCTGCGAAGAAACTGTTTTTAAACTAATGTTGCTCCTCCCAGAGGCTCCACCCCAGGCAAGGCACATGAACTCATTCTGTAGAGATGCAAATCAAAACAGGGTCCGCGCCACGTGGAAGCGGATATTCAGAGGTGGCAAGCAGCTGCAGATACAGACCTGTTATGTGTTTGCGTGTACATTTTTGTTTTTGGCTTGTTTCAGTTAATTCTTAAAGGTTGGTATATCTGAAACCTCTCATGGGAAGGGCAGCTGCCAGAGGTTTGACAGAAGTGTGACTTCCATTTCCTTTGCCTAATTGAAAACATTTTTTTAAGTGTTTAAAATTAGTTGTTTCCTTAATTAGGTAAAATCTTTGTAGCAGTGTTTTCTGGGCGGCCCATCCAGTTTGCAGAGTGTAGAAGGATTTTTGAAGTAACTATTCTTGGGCAACACAACACTTCGGTTAACTATAGCATGTCCATTCATGTCTTCATTACTGGAACCACGTACCTTTGTTCTAAAAAGTGACTTATCTTTTCCCAAAGAGAGACTTACCTGTCCAGCTCCTTCATTTTAGGAATGAGAAAACTATGCCCCAGAGGTGAAATAACTTGTTAAGGGGCACATATTCCGTTAGCGGTGGGATTGGAGTAAGAACTCGATCTCAAATCCAGTGACAGACGGACTTTCCCACTTACATCATTGATGTTCTCCTTCACCAGTAAAGATCACTGGCCTGTGCTGTAACTTGGCTTTCTTCCCGGAGTAACTGATGCTTGCTGTCACACACTCAGAGCCCCCTTTTGCCACCGGTATCTATTCATGGGACAGTTGGCCCAGTTCGGGGATGTGGTGGATACAGACAGAGTGAAGTTCATTGGTGTGATGAAAATCAGCCTCTTGCTTAGTCCTCATTAGTACTGTATTCTCACCAAGTGCTCTAGTCCAGTTGACATAGCAGCCTCCTTGCTGTGTACTTAGGGCTTACAGGATCTTTGCAGTTTATTGAAAAACCAGGAAGTAAACTGTTTTAAGGGTTGAAAGATTCTTTTTCGTCACTTTGTCAGTTTTGCAGGTTTACTTTTCAGGGAACCCTGTCAAGATATTTTTATTCCATGATGCTAAAAATTCTGTGACAAACACATAATAGTAACAGGTAATAAAAACAAATAATAGCATTGTTGTTTCAAGATATACTTAGAAAAATATTTGGTACTGTTTAGGATTGGATTTTTTTTTTTCTGTTTTAATTCAGATTTTACTAAGAGAGGACATTTTTCTTTAAAATCTCTGAGTTAGCTATTTTAACAGTGACTTGACTGAGTTTTGAGTCATGCGTGAAACAGGTCACTTATAGTCAAACAATTATCAATTATTAGGAGAACTGATCTCATTTTATGTTTAGTTCTCTGACCTAGAAGCAGTCATCTCACTTTCAGTCAATTGGATCATTGTATCGTTAGCGTCTTACTGTTTTCCAGTTACTTCAGAAGTCTAAATTGAATTTTCTGATGCTGTATTTTAATAAGTTAATATTTATATCTATTTCATTTTTCTAATGTACTATTTCTGCCTTTAAAGTGTGAATTTTGTAGTTTTCTCCTTTGAAAAATCAGTTTTTCATTTTCTGTAAATCAAGTTTTAGTTTTTTCATAAAATACTATTTACTACTAGAAATACCTGTATTTGTAAGGGGTCCAATTGACTTGGAAAAGAATAGCTTTCCTGGTTGGGGTTTTTTTTTTTTTTTTTGTATATTTATAACCCTAAATCTATTTGTTCATATCTCTGACATAGCATTAAAATAAGGGTGTGTTTACAGTGTAGCTACTTTCCAGGTACTTGATATGTTTATATTTTACGATTCATGTCTTGTTTCACACCCGGATGCCAATCATTAATCATGTATTTTATATATGTGTCAGTATTCCAAGTATTGAAGTCATTTTTAAAGGGACTGTTAACAAATCTAGTCACCCGTAACTAGACCATGACTGACTTTTCCACAGGGGAAGAAGAGGTGAAGGTTTCGACCATGCCACTGTCAGCCTCTTCCCATTCATTACAACAAGGACAGCAGCCTCCAAGTCTCCACACTACTGTGGCCTGACAACAGGACTGAGGAGAGGATTAGACTCTGGGGTGCTTGCATGGGCAACCGGATTTTTGCATGATTCCTTTCTGATTTTGCATTTAATGTATACACCCAAAAGAGCCATTATAAACGTTCCTCATGCCTACAACTAGTGTGTTATAGCTGCTAAAGTATTTCTGGATTAGGCCTTTACCGTAATTTATTAGCATAATAATTCTGGCATTGTTTCTCATGAGTGGTACTATTTTTAACTCATACAAATTAAACTTGTAGCACTAATTAAGATAGCAAATGAGATTAGCTAGAATTGTTCTTATTTTGGCTCTGTTATTGAAAATAATACAAAGGTAATGGTAGTTCCTTGTTTACTAATTTGTGAAAAAACGGTGATATCCTACTCCTGAAGAATTTGAAAATTAAGAAGATACTGTCTGTTGGATTCTTTGAAAACTTGAGAAGAAAGAATGCATATAAAACAAAATTGGTGGTGTCATTTAATGCTCAGAAGGATGTTGTCAGCAGTTGTTTTTAGTTGTACGGATTTATATCCTGTATTGTGCATTACGTGTATAGACACTGTGTTTATTCTCTCTCATTTGCACATTTGCACTTTCCTTTTGAATGGTTGTTAATTATACATAGATGGTTAAAAGATAACTGTGATAGTCCAAATGCAATATAATCTCTTTTATAATGCGCTGCCTAGTATACCAGGAAATGCCTCAAAAACTGAATTTCAATTTCAACTTAGAGTTGATTTATCAAAAACTTGAATATGGGCTTAACATCATATGTGAGAAGCAACCGTAGCAGTATGACGTTTTTACTGAACAAACAAAGCAGTTCTGTGGGTTATCTGTTTGGAAGTTTCATTCTTTAAAAATTAAGCTGTGACAGTAAGACTGTATTCCAAGTGCCTGACCCGAATGAGACTAAGGTGGGAGAGAAGAGATTGAGGGTCCTCTAAAATTAGGCCGCTTAAGTTGTGATAGATAACTTTAGGTGATCACAGAGAAGAGTGGAGTGCTTTGTTAGGATATAATGTAAAGTGATTCCTGGGGTAATACAAAATTTCTTGAAGTTGTTTTAAAACTGATAATGAAAGAAAAGAAAGGACTCCGTTCTGAGCAGTGGACAAAAGCTGATTCAGAAAACCTGACCATATTCTGCGTAAATTAAGCATGTGCGGGGGGAGAGGGTAAAGTCAGACTTCCTCTTGAGATTTTAAAAAACAATTGTGATAAAAGATCTCTCTTAATTTGTTAAAAATAGTAAAGGGCAATGTGAATCCCAAAAAGAAGCCTGGAGATTTAAAGTCATGATAATTTTACAAACACTTTAGTAAGGCAGTGACACAGTGGCATGTCGTAGTAGAGTTTTCCAGGTTCCCTCTCTCAGCAAAGTATCATTACTTTCTAGTAGATATTATGCAACAAATTAAATGGCTTTGTCCTGAGGAATAGTGAGGCAGACTAAAATGTATTCTTCATATCTTTTAGATTTGGTTAGCTGAGGGTGCAGAAAAAAGCACATACCCTAGCCATTTAAATTATTTTTTGAAAAATTCAGCGTAAATATCAGTCTCTAACTTGAATTAGAAGTGATGTTAGGACAACATGACAAGAAATTGGAAAATATAAATGAAACATTGTGCATTTATTAAATATCAGCCTTTTGTCATAGTTTAACTATGGCTTTCATTTTATTGTAAGAGGCCAAGACTTCCACTTAATGTTTCCTGTGGTGTGAAGGCCCCTGGACTTTGTTAAACCCCAGCTCCTGTAAAGAAGCTCACTAGCTCATAGTTTTCTCTAGCTCTCGGTGCAAGGCCTTTTTATCACCTGGATCCTCTTACAAAGCTGTAAGCAGGTGATTAACTCCCATCGACTCACTTCTCTGGGTTGAGAAATCTGCCTATTTGCTTCTTTCCTGGAATAGATAGCTTTCTCTGCCCTTTCTCATCTACAGCCAGTGCAGAAAAACCAGCGGGTAGTTTTCCCAGACTGGCCTGAGCCCAGAATAAAATCCTAAAACTGCCTCCCTGCTTGCGTCTGTCCTTCCTGCTTCCAGCGCACCATAAGTCGGGAAAATGCTTCTGGGGTAATTAGGCTTCAGTTTGTATATTTATACGCAAAATGGCTACCGATTTTCCTTTGAATAGCTCTGTAATTCCTAGACCTTGTAAGCCTAAGAATAATAAACCTCACCTTTTTGCTTACTCAGTATTTCATATAGTATGTTTTTTTTAAAAAACAGAAGTTTAAAAATCACAGTTACGGTGAATTTTACACTGAAGCACAGAAGAAAATTCACAACACATTGAGGAAGGCATCTCTTCCCACGGCAGGCACCCTGATGAAACCAAATGATGATAAAAAGTTTCAAGGTAGTTTTTGATACATTTCTGCATGAAGGATGCAGCCTCCACAAGGAAAACTTCATCAGCCTTTACAGGTCCAGAATTCTTTGAAATTACACGCAGAATTGTGGGTTTGTGGGTATGTACATATATACATATTTTTCTGGGAGAGAAAACCCATTAGTGATTGTAAAGTTCAGTGACCCCTCCTCTTAAAAAACAGAGAAGGAAGGAAGGAAGAAAGAGAAAGTGAAGAACTGCCGTCTGGAAGTGTGTTTAGCGCCACTGTAGGAAATGGAGCCCTGGACTGAATGATTAGTCCGATGATGAATGTCAAGTGCCTCTTCGCTCTTTATTCCTGACAATTCCATTAGGAAGTATTTTCTGGGTAATGATGCTTTCCTCTTCATTCTGCTGTCGCCGTTGTTTTTCCAGGTGGTGCTGTTGCACACCCTTCCCTTATTTCAACAAAGCATGAATTGAATCTCTGAACTGGGTCTTGAGGGATACAAGGCTGAATAAATTTTTTTTTTTTTATCATCAGGGGTAACAATCTAGTCTTATTTTACATAATTTCTGTAAGGTCAGCTCTTAATATATTTTAACCACAAGGACAGCCATAGCAATCCAAACCGAACCCACTGCTGTCAAGTTGATTGCGACTCACAGCTACCCTATAGGACAGAGTAGAACTTCCAGATAGAGTTTCCAAGGAGCACATTGCGGATTTGAACTGCCAGCCTCTTGGTTAACAGCTGTAGCATTTAACCACTACACCACCAGGGTTTCCCGTAGCGATCCAGGCTCGTTAATTATTTATCCCTCAGAAATGTAACAATGGCAACGAGGAGTCTTGAATACCTATACTTCAAATGTTAAGATCTACGATAATTTGGAGGGAAGTGAAAGAATCTTGATAGGAAAGACATGCATTCATTATTCTAACTTAAGTATTTCTCAGTCATGTGTGTGTACGTTCGTGTCTCTTGCTCTTCACTTAGTTTCTTGGGAGTTAAGTAGTGCTTTCCACATTTGTGTTCTTAAGTAGCACTTTCCACATTTGTGTTCTTTGCAATGGGAAGAACTTGAACGCATTTTGTCTGTGCACATTTCTCACGACACGGCTCCTATTTGTACAGTATTCCAAGCACCTTCAAGACTGCCAGAGCACTCGTCTGCTGTGACTCGGGTCCACAGGGGTGTATCCCTCAGAGGGATTGCCTCTGAAAGCTCAGAGAGAAAGGGATAGATGGCAGGTGCATTAAAATTTTACCAAATGAAGACCTCCATATTATTTACACATTATATAAACTGGGGCACGTTGTATCCTATGTTAAGTTGTAAGGTTTTGGAGCTTTTTGTTTATTCGATCATGAATTTTTCCCAAACCTGCTCAGTTGGCTTTAGGAGATGGAGATCATACAATTGAAGATAACAGTAATTTTTAAATTATCGTGTACAGAGATAATAACCCAAAACAGTAAGATCTTATGTCTTTATTCAACAGATATGACCCAAGTCAAATTATCTGGGGTCAGACTAATCCATTTGCCCTTAATGTTGCCTCTCTCTCCTCGGAGTCTTTTCGTCTGAGTGAGTATCTGTTGTGTGCCTCCTTGTGATGGGAAGCACAGTAATACATGTAGGTATTCCCATATGAAATGTTTAGTGAACAAATCAGATGCTATGCTAACAAAAAAAGTAAAAATAGGAGTTAGAGAAGGAGGATATTGTGAATTGGTATGGGGAAGGCTTCAGAAAAAGTGTGGGACTTTTTTACTTTGAAGGATGGCTTAAATTTAGATGATGAAAGGGGAAAGTCATACTAAAGGGAACAGATTGAACAAAGCCCCCTGCTCCCTCCAAAAAAAAAAAAAAAAAAACACCACCAAACCAAACCCTCTGCTGTTGAGTTGGTTCCAACTCATAGCAACCCTATAGGACAGAGCAGAACTGCCCCATAGGGTTTCCAAGGCTGTAATCCTTACAGAAGCAGACCGCCACATCTTTCATCCGTGAAGCACTAGTGGTTTCGAACCGCAGACCTTTCAGTTAGCAGCTGGGTGCTTTAACCCCTGTGCCTTAAGGCTCCTTGAGCAAAATTAGGATGATCTGTAGGAATTAGCAGAAAAGGGCAGTAAGGAGTTGGGCTCATCTGAGGAATGCGGGTCATACAGGTAAGCTGGGTAAGTGTGCTCAATGAAGCCTAGAAACTAGGAAGAAGAGTTTAGTCTTGATGTGAATGTGGTCAGTGGTGGAGAACAATAGGTTCTTTGGCAAAGGTACAGTGTGACTAGCATTTTAAGATTAATTTGGTAATAGGTTTGACGGAAATTGAGAGCAGTTAGAAAGCTGCTCCAGCATACTCATTGCTAGTTAGTCAAATAATACCGGCCTGGACTAGAACAGCAATAGTAGAATGGAGAAGAAATATGAATTAGAAGTCAGAAAGCAATCTCTGGTGACTTCCTTAAAAAGAGATAGATGGAAGCCAGATTTCCAGGATTAATGAGGATGTGGACGCAGCAATCATTGACTACTTGTTTAAAATACCTGGTAGCAGTGAGGAAGAGAAAAACCAGATGATTGACTGATACATACATACACACATACACATACATTTATCTTAGAAGGCATTGCTTTAAGATAAGAGAGGAACCAAAATATTTAAAGGCAGAATATAAAGAGCCAGTTGAGAGGACAAAATTGGCAGAGCTGAAGAGGACAGGTTAATTCCGCAGAAGAGCTGATTTCTTTCAGGTGGTAGAAGGTAAACTCCTGGGGTGAGTTCAGGATTTTGATTTAGAGGTGTAGGCTGTATTGTCCTCTGTGGTTTGTAAGAACAATAAGGTGATGTAGGAAAGCATGAGTTTAAAAAACAGAGAATAGATGCAGGGGCTAGTTTAATATCAGTGTATTATGTATTATTGTTTGAAAACGGGGATGAAAGAGTGGAATTGGGAGCCCATAAAGGAGATTTAAAAAATAAATAAGCTTTTGTGAGAATAAGCCTAGGAGTGCATTACAAAGAAACTAATTGCTGAGTAAAGATAGGAGTCAAACTAAAGATTTTTTAGAATTCAAATACGCATGGTTCTGTATGTTCCTCTGGTTTAGCACAAAGGATCTGAAGTAGAAAAGGCAAGTGTTAAGAGTTTGGTTTGAACTGAAGAACAGAGGACATAAAGACATTCTAAAGGACAAGTTTGTGGTCAAGAACGGAAGTGTCACTGAGCCAGGAGAGACCCAGTGGTCTTAGATTTTCACGAGGACAAAGGGCAGGTAAAGTGCTGTTAAGGAGTGACAGGAGAATGATGGTCAGTGTGAGGACCACTCAGTGCTGATTGATGAGTGAGAACTGAAGAAAGGTTGGTGGATAGATGGCCAACGTGAGGGCCAGAGGTTGGAAAGAAGGCTAGCTCTCCTAACCTCTAATGTCTCTTTTTACCCCGTGCCTCTTAGTCCTTGAGAGTAGGAAGCCAGACTATATGAGAATTATAGAAAGCATTGTATTGCCTGAGGACTCCTGGGTCAAGTTTCCTGTAGGTGGAAAAGAAAATGATTCAAAGGAAAACTCCCCCCTGTGGAATGAACACCCCTTCCACAGAGCACAGGGGAAGACATGGGAGCAGAGTGGAGAGGGCCACCTGCAATGGGACAGGTGTGCATAAGCCCAGGGAGTAGGAGAGATTGGTAACAGTAGTTCTTATGATGTGAAAGGTTTGCCCAGAGGGACTCTGTTTCATCCAGTCAGCTGAAAGCAAATGGTAAACCTCAGAACATTCTGTATTTCAGTGCAAGCTTCAGGTCAAGCAATTTTTATACACCTATTTTACCTCCAAAAAAAAAAAAAAAGTGAGCTCTAATTTGTCTGGTTAATTCAATAAGATTGCAGATAATTGCATACTACATTAATAGTTCCCAGTCTTTTGTACGGTTTATAACCGTGTTTGGTGTCTGAACTCCTACATAGGGAACGAAGTGCTCTGTGGCAAATTTTCATTTTTCTCTATTTTGAGAATTTCATAATGTCTCGGGAGGCTAATGCAGATAGTATGCGTTGTCACAGGCAGTCGTGGGAACCGTTGTTACTGTGCACTCAGATGATAAAAAGTGCGTTACGACAGGACCTAGTTTAACCATTGCAGTGGGGGGACCCAGGATACTTGCTTTCCAGAATAGGTAAAAATGGAGGCAACCGTCTTGACTGGTTTTGTAAGGGTAGGAATAGTACTGTCTTCATAACACTTAACTAGGATTATGTTAGAAAGAATTTGCTCAGCAAAAGTTAATTTGTAAGCCTCACTCTCTGTGCGGGTATGAAGTTGAATGTGTGTGTGTGTACATGTGTGCGTTTATATGTCATCAGTTAAATCGTCCCCTTAGTGAACTCAACAGGAAAAAGTCTCAAGCCATCTCACTAATTCCTGCTTTTTTCTAATTCATATATTAATACTGTCTATATATACAGTCTCTCTCTAAAGTCTTTATTTATTTTTAAGGAAACAAAGACCGTACTTATATGCAGCGAGGCTACAATACTGGTGCCTACCTCGCCCCAGTCATGTGTTCATCCGAACGAATATGTTTGTAACTTTTTTCTCACCAAATGCCACTCCCACTACTAAGCATAGACATCCCATGTCACACTCTTTGGGAAAACCTTACAAAAGGATAATAAAGAAAGATTTGTCTTAGAGTCTTGAAAGTTAAGAGTAATGACAGCTGTAATACAGCCTTTAACAGTCTGCCTTTTAGAGACAAAATAACAGTAATAGTGATAATAGTAAGCAGGACTCAGGATTGTGATTGATCCACAGTCACGTTCTGACAGCGAAGTGAAGTTCCTTTAGCCCTCACGTCTGACTTTGCTTTCATGTATGTTACCCAGTGGGGAAGAAACTTCAGGATTCAGGATACATCTCTTCCCTAAACGTTGTTGTGTCTTTCCGTTCAAATGTGATAGTAATTCTCTCAAGTCAAGGGTTTTTAAACTGAGTATCAGCGCGAATAATGAGTTGAAGGCTTTCAAAGTGTCTGTCTACTGGCAGCCCTTCCCACAGGTCCTGTAAGTTGTCACATCAGCCTGTGTTAAATGCGGCCCAGGAATCTTGAAATACCGTGGGTGTAACCTTGCAGGTACTCTTAATGCAGACTTAAAAATTACATAATTACCCAGGTCTGAAAACGAGGAGTAAAACAGGTGGAATTCAACTTCCAGAACTACCCAGGATTTTCTGCAGTGCGAAAGAACATTTAAGGACCAACATGCACAACCACTAGACCAGTGGTATCTCTATTACAAAACAAAAAAGAAAAAAATGGCACCCATACGAAAGGTGTGACCTCAGATTCATCTTCGAAGAGCTGCCCTGTAAAATGATAGCACATCTGATTTTTTCAGCCAAGGAAATTGTTGTTTTCGGCATAATGAAGCAGAGGGAAAGTTCCACAGGATTTAAAGACAGTAGTATCATCACCATCTCCAAGAAGAAATGCTAGAAAGCTGACTGCGATCAACCTTTGTAGCCTAGCACTGTATTCTCCTGTGGTGAGATCTTGTCCCAAGGACTGTGCTAGCATTTCCGCTGTTATTAGTCTTGCATACTGAAATAATGCGTCCCCAGAGCAGAGCGCAGTAATCTGGAGTCCAACTGTGATGTGTTTTATATGTTAGTGTCTGCAAGAAGCCTGACATCTGTGAGGTGCTGTAAGTTTTCCTTTATCACATCTATAATTTGAGTACCCAACTAAAGGCAAAGGAGGCGCTGGGTTGTTAGTTTATCAGCCAAGTAGGAAGGGTTCTCATTGCCTTTAAGCTGAGTCTTGGATTGCATACCATGGTTTACTTATGTTTTCTCTGTTAAAAAACAGAAGTTTTTATTAACATTTATGCTTATGTTTTGCTGATATATCCACCCCTCCCTACCCCCATTTAGAGTAAGATTTGCTCCCAGGTATGTATCTTTTTTTTTTTTAATGTATCTTTTTACTTTTGAATTGTTAACGTTCCCCGTAACCGAGCCGTAGTCTCCCCCGGTCCCGGGCAGGGGTAACACACCCCGAGTTTTAGTCTGCTCGGTGCTGCTGAGTGTCAACTCCCAGGACCTCACCTGTGCTTTAGACCGTAGATGACTTTGTAATCGAGGCATATTACTAAAATAAGCTAGGATCTTACGTCATCTCCAAATAAATACACGCAGTCCTGCAACGTTTGTTTTATAACAGGCTTTCGGGTTGTAATTCTTGACCACCGTGAGTCTTCTCATTCTGATAGCTGTGCTCATCTCTGCCCAGTGTTTGGACAAAGAAGAAATCATTTTTCTCTCAACAGAACTTACCATAGTTAGAGGGGAGGTCACAGCTGCAATCTGTGTGATTCTCCTGCCAGGTCCCCGACAGGCCTCAGTTGTCCTTTTTTAAAGGAGAACACTGTCTCCCCATCAGCCTCTGAGTGTTTCCTCGAAGCCTCTCAACTCAATTATCAGGGTCCCCAATCCCTTTGTTTCCCCAGTAACCACCCTCCTAGCCTTTCAGCTTATTTCTAGGCTGGCTTTGGAGTTTTAGTGAGCATATTCTTTTTTTTTTTTTTAATCAGAACAACAAGTTTAAACAAAGCACAGTCGATTTTGGAGTAGATTGAGGAGCGGCCCATGTGCTGTGAAGTGTGGAGTTGATAAAAGATTTTTGACATTGTTAGACTTTGACACATTTCACTTCACCAGACTTCTGAGGTGATTCTTGTTCTTTTAAAAATCACTGAATACGTCTAAACAATGTGCCTAAAATTCAAAGCTTTATAGATAAGTGTGATTTTAATAGGATTAATTTTTTTTAACTGAAGCATTAGTTTTAATTCAGTATAAAGCATGAGGATATCATGAAATAAGAATTGCAGTTTCTAATTTATATTTGAGAATATGTTCATGCGCCTACCCTCCTTCCCTTCCTTCCTGCCTCTCTTCCTTCCTCCCTCCTTTCATCAGAGTCTTTTGTCTTGGTAAATGCTATAAACCCTGGTGGCATAGCGGCTAAGTGCTATGGCTGCTAACCAAATGGTCAGCAGTTCAAGTCCGCCAGGCGCTCCTCGGAAACCCTATGGGGTGTTGCATAGGGTCGCTATGAGTCGGAAACGATTTTTTTTTTTTTCATGTGCCTACCCTCCTTCCCTCTATCCCTGCCTCTCCTCCTTCCTCCCTCCTTGCATCAGAGTCTTTTGTCTTGCTAAATGCTGTCCTCCACGGAGTGTAGGTCTGGAAGGGGCTAAAGCTTTCTCAATCCAGATCTCAACTTAAAAATTGGAGTAAAATTTTTTTATTTTCTCTAGTATGTGAATAAATTTTTTAAAAAAGCAAAATAATCACATTTCACATCGCTAAAATAGTTAAATTTTAAAATATACACGCTTATTTCAGAAAGCAGATATTTATTTAGAAAATAACCTCCAAACCGTAACAAATATCCCTTGGTTTGGGTTACTAGATCAGTGAAAAAGAACTCTCAAAGCTGTGTGCTTGGTCTCTTGGATTGAAAATATTCATTGCTGTGGCTGTACGCGTATCAGTTTCACTTGGTTTTAGTATAAAGTAATGAGGAAGTGACTTCATTTTCTGAAATAGATAATTTCTCTGAAATTAAAGAAAGTTAATCATGGTTTTAATGCTTAGAAAGACAACTTTCTGAAAATGAAGCTCATAACTGAGTTATGAAGAATTTGTCAATTAAAATTTTTATTTCTGGAAAAATGTGCAATTTTGGTCTTCTGATTTGGGATTTATATAGCTTTGATTTAAATCCTTAAGTAATCCCATGCTAATAGGAGCCATTTTACCCCCCCAAAAAGATGAGACTGGCTCACCTTCACTATTGAAATGAAAGCGGGCTGTGTAATCAGACATAATAAAGAAGTCAGATTTGGTATCTAAATAACTCTGAAAATTTGGAAAGCTTTTAATTTGGAAAACTTATGAACACCAGGAGACTTAGAAATTTCAATAGACATGTAACTCTAAGGGAATTTTCTGCTGAAGCAACAAAATACTTTGGTTTAAATGCAAGCATGAAGAGAAACCCCTTCCCCCACAAACATATTTTACTGGCACTCAACAGTCAAAAGCTATCATTGACTTTATTTGGAATGGCCAACCTCCAGTGAACCCCCCCAAAAAATACAAAAACAAGCCAAATGGCATGGCTTTTAGGAGAAAGTAATAGCATCAAGCTCCAGAGAAAAATGGTACAGAGTAGACATGCAATAAATGTTTGCTGAATGAAAATTGATGGCAAAGAGAGTGATGTTAAGTGTCTAATTGCTTCTGGAGGCCTGCAAAGCCTGGATCTCTTTTGTGTTACATCTGGACTTCTGCAGGCATTTAACCAGATTCATTGCACGTGGGTTATAACGCACCCCTGGAGCCTGTCATGGCATTCACTGTTGAGGTTCCACTCCCAGTCATTGCGTTTCTTCTGTTGTCTTTACGTCTGAGCTCTTGACTTTTCCTTATTTTCCCAAGTCCCTCCCTCTTTTTTTTTCCACCTAATAACGCTTTTTCTTACCATCCCATTCCTTGTTTGTAATACTCACAGATCTATTTATAAAAATCTCAATAGATTCCCTCACATCCTCCCCCCCACCCCCACATATTCACATACATAATGTAGAAAGTTTCTATAGAATACCTGCTTTTTCAGAACTTCTTGTGTGTGCTGCTGAGTTGTTTTGGGATACTTTTCTAGATGGGAATTCTTTTGGGCAACTTGTAATTGTTAAAAAAAAAAATTTTTTTTTCTCTTGGTTAAACCAAAATCTTCTTGTCTTTTCCTCATTTGTACTTGAGTACAGTTCGTCAAATATGTGAAAGCAGTTACCATTTGTTTAGTAACTTCTAGATGTGGCTCAGACATCCTCATTCTTTCAGCCACCCTACACTTAACACAGTTTCCACTTCTCTTTATAGTCAAGAGGGAGCTGTGATGGCACAGTGGTTAGGGTATCGGCTGCTAACTGAAAGGTCAGCAGTTAGAGCTCACCAGCCGCTCTGTGGGAGAAAAGACCTGGCAATTTGCTTCCATAAAGATTTCAGCCCTGGAAACTCAATGGGGCAGTTCTGCTCTGTTCTATAGGATCGTTATGAGTCAGAATCTACTTGACAACACACACAACAACTTTAGTTCTCTACACATATTTTGATTTGACAACTGCGTTCTTAAAATATGAAGCTCACACTTGAATATAATAATTCAGATTTCAGATAAATGTAGACAATAATAGATCTATTTTTTTCATTAAAATTATTATTACTAATATTTGTATATTCCTTTACAGTTTACAGAGTGCTTTTATAAAAGTATCTCATGGGGTAGGTATTATCTCCATTTTATAAATGAATATACTGAGGCTCAGAGTGATTGTCACTTATTGCCCAAGGCCATACAGTTGATAATTTAGACATTGCGTATCCATTTACATGGCCTTAGTATTACCTTTTTAGAAGTTTAATTACTCAGTTGTCCTTTCAGATATAAGCCTGTTATGTAAAACCACTAGACCTTTTCCATACACAGTACTGGTTAGCTAGATCTCTCTGGAACTTGCCTAATACATTTTTAAAAACCTGAATGTCAAATTTTATGCATTTGGATTTGGTATATAGAGTGTATTTTGTTCTTATATCACCATCTGACAAGTCTGTTTTATGAAAGCACTAATGTGGTTAAAAATTAGACAGTTGTTATTAGTAGCTTTAGCATATAAAGAATTTAAGAATCTTAATTTAAGGATACTTATATTTTTCATTATTGATTCTGCCATCTGTAGAATTGGCTTTCTGTTGCATATTTACATTAACCTTGTGGTTTTTGTTAAGTATAACAAAAAGCATGGGGTTAAAGATAAGCCAAGCTCTATCACAGAGACCTCATTGACTCAGTATCTTAAGTTCTGTGTAAATTCATCTCAAAACTGCTGTTATCCACACTATACTTTACCATCATATTCCAAAAGGGCACCATCAGAGAACTTAGCAGAAACTGCTGAATTCAAGTTATATTCTGACATCCTAAGAAGCCTATCCAAATAATGAATTACTTTGATGTGATTGGCTCTTTATGAATGCCGTTTGACTCCCATTGATCACGCTATTCTGTATGGGATTACGAGTTAGGGGGAGGAGGTGGAACTAGCCAGGAAGTATGAGTTTGGGCAGGCAGCAGAAAAGGAGGAGGAAGCGGGCATGGGAGATAGAGGGATATTTCCTATGGAAAACAATCACCATTAGAAGCAGCCTCCATGACTGCTTGTTCAGTTCCAATATTAACAAAGTTTGACTTCTCATATATTGTGCATATGAAGGGAGCTGAGGTCCTAGCCAAAACAGTACCTATTATTTCCCATGAAAAATGCCCCAAACCCAAGCCAATAGAGCACTGGCTGAGAAACTTATATTAGTTTCTAAAGAAATCATCAAACCCCCAGTCTGTTTCAGGATTTTCTCAAGAACTATGATTTATAATATATTAGAATATATATATAATTCTAAGCACTTAGCCTCTACAGTCTACTATTTCCTCCTTTTCTGACTCTTCTTAGCAATGATTTTGGGGTCACATCTGTGAGGGCTGATACCCCAGTGTCTGATTCATCTTGCATCTAGAGATTTGCACTCATGTCAAGTGAGTGGGTGCTCTTTCATTATCCTTGCTTGTCTCTTGACTTCCGGTTCCCTTCTCTACATTGCTTAGTCCTTTCTGATTTGAAGAACGTGCTCTTCTATAAAGAAGATGGATGGAAGCAAAATGAAGATGGAACTCCATAGCTCTGTCTTCTCTCTCCCTAGTTACCATTCTGACAGCAGGCTGAGCAGTGGCCTGTCCTTATTTTGTTCTCCTTATTCCAAACATAGACTTTTCTCGCCTTCAGCATTTCTCCCAAGCCTCAGATCACTATGGACTTCTGATTTTAATCCTCAAAGATTATGGTTCTCTTATATTCAGGTAGGTGGTATATTTCCATCCATCATTTCTAAACTTTTTTTTCAGAGCTCATCTTATCAGATTTTCCCTGGGCAGTAACTGATTTCTTTAGATTTCTCTTCATTTCCTTTTTCTTCTTAGAATGATTTATTATTGCATAGTCAGAATGTCATGTTTTAATCATCTTCTGTGGCCTGAGAATCACTTCCCCTTATAACCATGGGGCCACGCCACCATCCTTTTTCTGAGCTTTTTTTTTTTTTTTTCCTGAAAGCTGTTTTCTTTAAAAATCTGGAAGCAGATTTTTAGGGCCTTAAGTACCTGCTAAGGTTCAGATACTGCTCCCCAGCTACACAGACAGTGAAATCAAGGCCCTTTCCCTTGGAGATGCTCACTGCTAGAAAACTAGCGTGGAAACAAGCAATTGCAGCGCACTGTGGGCGTTGCAGAAATAAGCCAGGAGGCCCAGAACCCGGCCCCGCTGTTCCCACGCCCGGCTTCTCTAAGTCCTGTCACTTATACCTGAGGTTTCGGTTATTTTTACCCCATTCTTTTTCGGTCAGGATGAAGTCCAGGATAAAAATTTCCCTCCTTGTTTTCTTTGCCTTGGGAAAGAGAGATGTCCAGCGAGGAAAATCCTCTCAGATGTATTTTCTTCTAGCAGAATAAATCCTCAGAGATGTTAGGGTGGCCGACACCCTCCATGTCCCTGCTGCCGTAACGTTTGTTTTGAAGAAACTGTATCCTGGTGATATGGAGATTCCCTTCTGGATTGTAAGCTCCCTCGATTCTCTTTGTGCAGCCTCACAGCGCTGTGTTCGTAGCGCTCAGTCTTGTCCTCACCTGAATGCTTTCCTCCGAGCTTCTAATGCCAGAATTTGCAGAATTCTCATATTGGATTTTTTTGCCCTTGGCATTCTTTTAGCTCTGTTGCTTGTACATTCTCATTCAGGTTCCATCTGATCCAGTCTGTGATGCTTCTAGGAATGTATTTATCCTTTTACATTAAATTTTAAGTTTACGTTTTACTCATTCTATATATATATATATATATAGCTTTACATATATTTATCTTTTCGTAAGTATTTTTCCTTGCTTTTTCCCCCCCTTTCTTAAATTCTGCTTCCAGTGGCCACTGCTGTCTAATCCTTCATAAAGCAGTCAGTCACCTCGGTGTTTCCCTGGTTCTCCTTAGATGATCTGATTCTCCCCTGAAACAGATTGCTAGACCTCATAAAAAACATAGGAACCTTCAAATAGGGAGAAGTGGACGTTGTGCAAAGCACATCTAATTATATTTTGAAATGTTCCTATCTTCTCCTGTGATTCCCGGCCTCTGCCACCCACTGTTCTGCGTGGAATGTTCTTTCCCTCTTTCACATCCACTCCACGTCCTCTAGTAATTCCCTACGTGCCGTCCGTGTAGAACGGCAGTAACTCGCCGCCTTCTTTGTGCCCCACAGGACTTTGCTCATACCAGGTAGCATTTATTATCACGTATTGTCATCCTGTAGACATGCCTGCCCTCCCGTCCTGTTAGCCCGTGAGTCCTGGCAGGACCAGGGCTACTTGGGTATGTGCTCGGTGGCAAGAACAAACACTTCGGAGTCAGGCTGGGTTTGATTACTGACTCGGAGCTTATTAACTGTGTAACCATGGGCAAATCTTTTAAAGCACCAGCGTCTACTCAGCCTCCTCATCTGTACAGTGAAGCTACTGCTCACCTCCTTGGATTGTTCACTAGGTAATGGAGTACCTAAAGTGCGTTGGGAGTGAATGAACAGTGTTTCCAGTAGAAAAATGGGCAGAACGTACCTTACGGACTGATCCTGTCCACTCAGTATGTTAATGTGTTTTTAAAAAGCATTTCTTTTTTAAACAATTTTGATGCTTTGAACTTTAAAAATTACATTTGCCTGTGTTTCGGCATCTGAGACACTGTTGAAAACATGTAATCTATGGTATGTTTCCCTCAGTTTATATGCAAAGAAATCTTTTGGACCCCAAAACTTAACTTCTCTGCTGAAAAAAAAGACGTGTGTTTTTGGAGAGAACCATTTGTATATGGCATTATAAAGATATGAATGAAACAGACCTTGTTGGGTAGAGTGACTTTTCAGCTCTTCTCAGGTTGGACCTTTGGGTCAGCAGGTATTTTGAATCACCTAAATGTATCAGATATCCCCTTGTGGACCTTTCAGTAGCTGTGTGAGGTAAGGTAGCATCCTGTGAGGGCAAACAGTTACTCAAACAAACCAGAAAACCAAACCAGTTGCCATCATGTTGATCCTGACTCACGCCAACCCCACATGTATGAGCAGAACTGTGCGCCGTAGGGTTTTCAATGACTGATCTTTCAGAAGTAGATTGCCAGGCCTTTCTTCCAAGCCACATCTGGATGGACTCTAACTGCCAACCTTTCAGTTAGCGGCTGAACGCTTAATGATTTGCGCCACCCAGGGACATTCCAGTAACTAAGTACAGTAAACCCACTAAGTACATTAGATGTTGAAAACCAGCACACAGCTCGATGCCAGATTCGTGTGGGTCAGGCCAACAGCGCCACGTCATCTAGAATGATCTGGGTGGGAGAGGAAAGATTCAGACCTTTGGAAGATTGAGCAACAACTGGTGGAAGAGATCAGGAAAATATCCCAGACAGGGAGACTGGCCGGAAGCAAAGACGGCCCAGAAAGCAGAAATCCTGTTGAGCTGATCCTCACCGATTTTTCTGTTTATCTCGTTTTACTTCCTTCTGCTATTAAGAATAAATTTTGATTGTTTTTGCTATCACTTTGTACAGGTTCTTCTGTTCTGCTCAGAGCACTTTCATTTGAGCTCTTAAATTTTTTCATTTCATCTATTAAACCTTCAGATTTTGTCGTGTGCCCAGTAAACCTGCTTTGCTGTACTGGTCTGTGTTGCTTTATAATAAACATAATCCTAGAAATTTGAGTGTAAACTCTATTTGTTTAAGTAGAATAACAGTTTTTATAAACCGTCCAAAAGCGCTCATTCATAAAAAAGTCATTTTCCCTGCATATTCTTCTTAATACACTGAAGTGACTTTTATGACTGCCCTAAAATACAGCACACAGAAATGGCTTTCTTTTAAGCTCCAGTATGAGAAATTTTGTGTTTTTTAAAGCTTGGTTTAACATATAAAACAAGGATAATTCATTGATGTTTGGGTTGATCAGAGATAGGTCGTTGAGGTTTGAGGAAGTTTGGGCTTTTTTGAAATCATAGTGATGGAGTTAGACTCTGTCCCAAAACTGATAGGGAGTAGTGTCTGACAGGGCAGGTGGTGGGAGTATAGAGAAGGGTGCAATAGCTGAGACAGGCTGAACCCTGTATCCTTCTAAAAATGCTGAGAATTTGAAACTGTCCCTGTCTGGCATCGGAGTAACCATAACGGGAACTAATGTCCAACCACTTGTACCAGGAAAGATTTAACTTGGTAACCTAACCACTGGAGCCTCTGACCTTGAGCTTTCAAGGACAACAGTGAAGAAAGAGATGATGGAAGCTTTTTAGAAAAACAAGATCTGGTTCCAGACTGAGGCTGTTGGGAGTAACCATTAGCTAAGGGTTAAATACCAAAGAAAGAATAAACTCTCAGGAATATTTGTGTGACTGGGACTTGCAGCAACTGCTCCCTGGCTGAGGTGTGTCTGACCACTTTCAGATAGCACCGAGGCCTGAGCTCTCTGGCCCCAGGTACTGCAGTCAGGAATGGAGAGACTTAAGGATCAGGGCTGAAGGAGTGAGCCAGCTGTCCCTGCCCAAACACGAAAGCTAGAGAAATTGGTGCATCTGTGGATTTCGTTGCATTGAGCTAGTTTAATTAACAAGACCTGTGAATTTACGAAGCCCTGGTGTTTCAGAGTTCAGCCGCTAACCAAAATGTTGGCAGAAACCCTATGGGGCAGTTCTACTCTTGTCCTGTAGGGTCGCCATGAGTCAGAATTGACTCTTTGGCCCTGGGTTTTGTGTGTGTGTGTGTGTGTGTGTGTGTATTTTTAGTTTGATTAAAAGACCTTGAGGGGGGAACACCAAAGCAGAAGTCCAGGCAAGAGTCCCAAGAGGAGACAGAAATCCTGGCCCAGTGCAAAGGCGTATGGAGGAAACCGGTAGACGGGATGGCCCTCGGTTTGCAGGTGGCCCTTCACTGTGTTTTCTCTTACCGTGCGTCATCATACCTAGGTGTTCTAGATTCACTCCTCTAGCAGCAGAGCTGGCTTTTCAAGTGAAATCCTACATGGTACCCTAGTAGATGGTTTGTTTTTGCCCCCTCTGCTCCCCTCCCCACCCCCAAGTGGCTCCAGGGATGGTTTGCAGTCTGTGAAACCAGTTTGAAAACCATTCTTTCAGGTGAAGATTTTACACAAACCAGAGTAACCCACTGGCTTGTCTCCAGTGACGACTTGCCATAAGGAGCAGGTTTGCCCACATTTTACCATCTGTAGCTTTGCATTTCATAACAAGTAGCGTATTGCAGTTAATCAGGGGAACGGAGGGGGAAGAAGCCGGCTTTGGCCATCACCAGGTTCACTGTGCCCCTGCCTCAGCCAGTCACCCTTTCTGAGAGGGCTGAGGTCGGAACACAGCTAAATTTGGTCTTGTAGTATAGTCACTGCATATAAAACGTGCCTTCCTCTGTATTTCGCAGTAAGGAGTTGAACTTAGTCCAGTGTTAGGTAGCAATACCACAGATAGTTTCCACCGGTTGTGAGTTTTTCAGGTCCGGGGGCCCGTGTGATATCGACTAGTCCCCACAGCTCCTTGCCCCCACCATGTGCCCACACGTGCACCTTGCAGGCCTGTCTTCATGGAACGTTTGTAGCATTCGTTAACCATGTACAACCCTGCAACGTTCCTTCTGTGCTCTTCTAGGTTATAATTGTTGAACTTATGTGTATGTTACCTCACCATCTAGACCGTAAGCTCCTTGAGAACAGGACCTGGCCTGAGTGCTTTTGTGCTCCCTGCACACTGGGCTCTCAGCCGCTTTGATTTGTATCTTGGCAGCCTGAACACATGCATTTTATGCTACTTTCTGTTGTTGTTGCTAAAACTTAGGTTTGCCAACTTGCTTTGTGTGTGATGCTCGACTTTTGATACGGACTGGGGGGCTAGGCTACCAGCAGGCTGGCAGGATTTTAGCCGTAATTTCTCCTTGAATAAAATGTGTCCTGGGTCAGGTAAACTGAAAGGCTGCTGATACTTCTTACACGACGGAACGTGAGAGTGTGGTGTATGGCGTCTTTAAGTTCTTTAAATTACATGCCTTTGATTCCTACACTGAAAAATAAAACCATACCCCATAACTTGACCGCTCTTCTGCCCTCAGATTGTTTAGAACTGAAAATAGTGTTTTGTTGTATGTATTTATGTCAAAAATCCAAATCCAAGCCTGTTGCCATCGAGTTGATTCTGACTCATATTGACCTTATAGGGCAGAGTAGAACTGCCCCGTTTGGTTTCCAAGCAGCACCTGGTGGATTTGAACTACCGACGTTTTAGTTAGCAGCCATAGCTCTTAACCAGTAATTAATATTTTTTTAACATCATAGAGTATTTAAACATATTAGCAAGCCTTTAAAAATACACAGTCCTTCCCTAGTCTATTATGCTACTACTAAACTGTTTTTTCAAAATTTAGCATCATGTCTTAATACAAAACATGTTCAGTAACTTGATTTTTATTATATTTGCTTGGCTTTTTCACTCTTGTGGAAATTTTAAAGTACTTTCCATATCTTATTTGTCTTTGCGATATTTTGGTGACAAGAAGACATATTAGTTAGATAAGTTACACAGTACCTTGTGAGAATGTTTGATGTTTTCCCTAAGTTCCTGAAAGGAAACTGTTGTGCCAAGGGCCGGATCCTGGCAAGCAAGGAGTTCCCTGCCCTGGCTTTTTGGAAAGTTTCATATCTAGTCAGTGTTGACCACTGAAGGAGACACATATTGTTTGGCATTTATCCAGTGGTAAATGGGCTTCAAACTGTTTTCCCTTCTTATTTCATTTTATTTTTATGATAGTAAGGCAGATGTTACTCCTACTCGTGAAGGAGGTTTCTGGGATAGTAAAAGCCTACGGATGGTACGTGCCCAAGGCTAATAATAACCAGCTGTGGAGGTGCCTTATACATCCACCTGCAGTTTTTAGCCCAGTGTTTTCTCCATTAGACCTGTTGACTTGTACATAATGAATTGTACATACTGAATTGCAGCCCAGTGTGAAATCCTTTATAAATAAAGGACAATGAAGCTGCACCAGGCTGAGACCAGCAGTCAGAGTCCTGGTACTGTTTGAAAGGGAAATGTATATTCAAGTGGGATTATTGAGAACCTAGAAACAAGGGAATGGGCTTCCTTTGTGTCAGGGATTCTCAACTAGGGACAATTTTGCCCCTCAGGAGGCATCTGGCAACGTCTGGGGTCATTTTTGTTTGCCACAACAAAGAATTGTTCAGTCCAAAATGTCAATAGTGCCACAAATGAGAAACCCCACTGTGTGTATTTCAAGAAATGGAATTACCAGAAGCCCTTGGAGCCAGAACAAATTGGGGTCAGATGCAGTGGGCAAAGGCCAAGGAGTGATTTCAGGTGTGGCTGGACTGAGATGAGCTATGTTCATGGGGTTGGGATGAGCTAATTACCTTTGTCTCACCCTTGCTTCATGTCAACACTTGGCATAGCATTAGTGGAGAATACAGTGAAGAAAGGGTTTTTCTCTCTTCTAAGCTACTTGGAATAGCTGTCCCATTCCCGGGGCTAAAGATGTCTGACCACCTCCCTGTGACACCTGCAGCTTCCCTGTAAACTGTAAACCAGTCAGCCATGCTGTCAGGCTCCATAGGTGCCTAGGCACAGGACTTCATTGTTGTTGGTGCAGGATTATAAGAGATATAAACCAGTTATTTTATTTCCCAAGATACAGTCACATTGACCCTGGCAGAATCTCAGTTTCTCACTATTTCTGTATCACGTGCCATATGTGAATTTCTTTGGCTGACATTGGCTCTCTCTTGATTTCATTAGGCTACACTCAGAGCGACAAATGTGCTTCCACCTTATTAGAATACTAATTTTCAAATCTTACGAGAATGCAAATATTATTCTGTTAATGCAAAATTAAGGGTTCCTTGATGCTAGTTTTTACTAAATGTGAAGTAAAAGTAAGGAGAAAACCAGTCTGTGGGAGTTACAGGGGATTTTCTTTTTCCCTGTCTTCCATGGAAGAAGGAGGCTCAGGCCATCTGCATAGACTTGATTGACCTTGGCCGCCTAGTTCCAGAGTGTTCATGTTGCAGGAGATGCCCCATCGCCGTTCAGAACATCTTGCCATGGAGTTACATGTCATCTTTTTATTCCAGGGAGATTTTATTTCCCTCCTGGGAAGTTTTCCCTGTTCAGTTTCTGGCTGATTGAAAACCATCAGAAGTTATTCAGTTTGCCAGATTGACTACTTTAAAAGTTAGAATGTGCTATAGACACCAAACCTTACCATAACCCAGGGTATCCTCGGACTTTCTTACCAGCGTGATCTCGTCACTGCCTCATACAGGTCCGGAGCCTGGGGGAGATGCTGGCAATTGTGTTGCATTTCCCCTGGCTGCAAAGTCCAGTTTGTTCCCTCAGCCAAAGCGCTGCCGTCTCCTGCGCGTCACATCCGTGGTCATGCTGGGGTACCGTCACGTGCTTTCCTGCCTTCTTTTTAGTCATGAGTCTCAAAGGCCCATTGGTTTTCCCTTAAATATTTGACCCATTAAGAAACCAATGAATAGCCTGCACAGAGTAAATCGAGAGAGTATAATATTTAAAAACCAAAACCCTCAGGTAGGACCTGGGTTCAAGTGTTCACTATACTGACCTTGGGCAAATGACCTGATATTTCTTGAGCCCACTGCCTTACCTGTGAAATACAGATTATTCCTCCTGCTCTGCCCGCCTCGGGGTGGGTGCGAGTGAGGACCGCCTGCCTGCGTGCCTGGCAGACTGTAAACACCGTGCCAACGTGAGGCGGGGAGGGCTCGTCCGCTCCACTGACGGGAAACCGAGGGAAGTTTGAACAGTTTAATTCTTCTCCCTTCTGTGGACTGCTGTGTATCGCAGAGTACCTTTCCCTCATTTTACTAAGAAATGACCTTCGTTAGACTCGGTTGTAGCTTTTTTGTCAGTAGGGTTAAGTGCTTCACTTGCTGAAACACTACAGAATGTGGCAGAGGTCAGTGATGGGTGCAAAGCAAAATTATTCAACGGAAATCCCAAATGCACCAAATGGCACAGACTGTTCAAGAGAATGTTATCATCATCACTGTCGATTACTAATCAGCTCTGTAGGAGAACCACATATAATTTTCTCAGCTTTTTTCAAAAAGCCCAGTTAGAAGTTTGACCTGTATTCCTGTTTTCAGTAAAACAGTGATTCTAAGTAGCTATTACCTTTTTTTTTTTTGACCAATTAGTTGTACTGTGTGGATTCTCGATCAAGTTGGTTTAGTCACAATTTATGAAAAGCCTTTTTTTACATCGATAGTGTCTCACCATGCTTGACGCTATTCAGAAACAGACGAGACCTGCAGGACCCCAGGACTTGTGTTTGAGTGATCGTGGACTGTTGGAGTAGAGTGAGCCACCTGTTGGCAGTTGTTCCATCTAGAAGGTCTCTTAGCCTCTGCCTCCTTGGCTTTTGTGACTGAAGGGAAGATATCCTTTCCAGATTCAAAAGCCCGTTCATCACTGCTGCTCTCCTCTGAAATGGTCACCAGTTTATAATCAGGAAGAACTTCTTTTTCTTTTTCTATTGACTTACGTTTATTCTTCATAAAATGACTTTTCTTCCATGGAAAGGGCTCAGAAATAAGCTCCCAGTTTGAACTTTGCAGGCTTGCTCTTTTCATGGCATAAATCAGCTCTGCCAGCTAAAGTCCCCATTAATTGAGACTTCACAACGTAGCTGGCAGTAAGTTGTGCTCTGGAGCATTGAGTCTTTAAACTGGACGATTGATTTACGAAGGCATATTGGTGAAGAGGCGAGAAGGACAAGACGCTCCCTTCCCTCATCTTGGAGCAAGCTCCTCCTCATTTATTTAGGGGCTCTGCGCTCACAAGCAAAAAAATCCTAACCAAGTTTATCTTGCTAGGACAACCCATTTTAAATGCTCAATAAAGAAAGAATAAACCTCCCGCTTACCCACTAAAGAACAACATATGTTTCTAACGTCAGCTTTTTATTTTTTTTTTTTTTTATCTTTCATTTTTTTGTTGGTAAATCTCCCAGACAACAGCAGTTCTGTAGAGAGTTTAAATATGAAGGAATGGCAGGACGGGCTAAGGGCACTTCTACCCAACATTAACATCAACTTTGGTGGACTGCCCAATTCTTCCTCCCCCTCCAACGCCAACCACAGTGTACCAACGTCCAACACTGCCACCACCGACAGCCTGAGTTGGGACAGCCCTGGCAGCTGGACAGACCCAGCCATCATCACAGGTAACTCTCTCACTCCTTCAGCTCCACTGACTCCTGCCATTGGTTCTTAGCACAGCTTGGAGAAAAAAGAGATGTCTCTTCAACGTGCTTCTTTTCACAAAGCCACAAGCGTGGGGCGGCTCGTTCCGTTCTCTGGGGTCGTGTGGTCTCGGTTAACTCTGCTTGCTAGCTGTGTCATGCGGCCTTTGGTGCCTCGGTTGCTTCTCTTGGTCTAGGTGGGTGTTCACGTCTGGCAGCACGCGTATATGACATAGGCCTCAAAGTACAACAGGCTCTGATGTATCCTTCTTAAAAGTATCATACTCCACTTTGTTTTTATAAAGCTCTTTATTATAAGGCTACTGGTGTGTATCCTTCTTAGAGAAGGGAAGCCCGATTGGGAAATGGTGCCGTGCAATTCTTGGGATTGGTATCTGCAGCTCTGCCTCTGAGGGCCTGGGTCTCTGGTGGAAGAGGAAGGCATGGGTTGGCATGAAGGTCAATCTCGGTCATTGTGGTCGAGGATAAAAGGGGTATAGGATGAAAAAGGTCTTATTTGTAAGAAGTTTAAGACCGTCGTTTTCCTGTGTTTTTTGTGGATGAACTAATCACCTTAAAAAAAAAAAAATTGTTAGTCTAACTTCCTCTTCTTCCTACCTAAACTCACACTTGTTCCTCTTGTTTCTTTTTTCCTCCCAGGTATTCCAGCAACTTCAGGAAACAGTTTAGACTCTCTTCAAGATGACAATCCTCCACACTGGCTCAAATCCCTCCAGGCCCTCACAGAGATGGACGGCCCCAGCGCTGCCCCCTCACAGCCCCACCACAGCGCCCCCTTCAGCTCACAGATCCCACTGCACAGAGCCAGTTGGAATCCCTACCCTCCTCCTTCAAATCCTTCCAGCTTCCACTCCCCACCCCCAGGCTTCCAGACAGCCTTCAGACCCCCCAGCAAAACCCCCACAGATCTACTACAGAGCTCAACACTGGACCGCCACTAGGGAAGGAGGAGGAACCATTAGAAAATGCAGGATTTGTCCCGCCCTGTTTTCTCCCTCTCAGCCCACCCACAGCCCCCTTCTCATCTCTCACGTTCTGAAGAATCCAGTTCCTGATCAGTTTATTTTCTCCCTACCCCCAGATGCAATGCAATCACAGGGTCATTACCATCTTCTTTTTTTTATTATTCCTGTCCAAGTTTCTGTTGATCCAGCATTTGAGTGACACTGTTGAATGTTTCCTAAAATGCCTTTTTAAGGAGGGGGGAAAAAAAAAGAAATCAAAAGCAGTCTCGATACTTAGAAAATTACTGTTTGTCTGTCGCGCATAATAATGACATAATCTGCTTCGCAGAAATGACGATTAATCTCTAGGAAAGGTCAAGTAAACGCATCACCAACTGCAGAAGGTTGAGAACCAGGTTAATTTAACTGAGATTGCTAAATGCATGGGGGGAAAGCCGTGGTCCTGGTGTCATCTTGTACTCAGCTTATCACTATTGCAGGGAAAATGTTTTTAATTTAATTTGTAATTCTTTTGGCAAGTTGATGGGGAGGACTCGATTGTCTTGTTGAGCAAAAGAATTTATTGGAAGTTGATGGAAAGACAAATTGATCTGTAGTAGTAACTGGCCTGTTGCTGAAGAGTTTATAAGGAGGGGGGAAGTGATTTTTTTTTTTTTTTTTTAAGGAGAAAAAAATTTTGGCTTTAGATTTGAAGCAAATTCAGATGTTTTAAAGAAAAAAGTATTCGCAGATTTAATACCTATACCTAAGATCAGAGCTGAAATACAAGTGATTTCTTCAGTCTTTCTCCTCTGTCAGAATCTTTTTTTCTTTGACATTAAGTTCACCTGAGAGGGCGCTCTGGAGAGCCCTGCTCTGGGGCCCGGTCACCACCAGGAACAAATCTCTGACCTCCTCGCCTGCAGCTTTTATTTAACCCTGTAGTTTCTGGACGTTTGTGCAGTATTGAGAAGACAGGAAAAAAGAAAACAAAAACCTGGTTATAACCTGACGCTAAAACTAAAAACAAGGAAATGTACCTCTTTCTTCAGAATTAAAACTAAAATCTTAAATAAAACAGAAAAACTTGATGACAACCCCTGGGTTGTTTTTGTCTTTGTTTTTCCATTTGATTGCGCTTTAACCTTTGTGCAGGTTTGCAGCATAGCCTGGCGAGTGGCCATAAGATGTTTCCATTTGATTTTACATCTTCAACAGTGATACCAGTTATGGATTCCAGCTCATGGCAGCCCCACACCTGTCAGAGTAGAACTGTGCCCCACAGAGTGTTCAGTGGCTGTGATCTTTTGGAAGTAGATTGCTAGGCCTTTCTTCCGAGGCACCTCTGGGTAGATTTGAACCTCCAACCTGTTGGTTAGTAGCCAGTTGCCTAACCATTTGCACCACCGAGGGACTTCTTCAACAATGATAGGGAGGATGGCTTAGGTAAAGAAATTAGAAAGATGGTGTCGTTGTACTGTCGGTCACCACCATGTTTGAAGATCAGCCCTTCTTGTCCTCGAGAGTCCCGGTGGTTTTCAGTAACATACCTCCTCCTGCTGTCAAATCTGCAAACCCAGCCCTCCCAACTGAGAAGCCTCATGTGTTCTGGGTGGATGGGTTATTGTGTGGAGATGTTGGTTCCTGGGGAGACCTGGCAGGAGCAACAGCCAACATGCCGCACAAGTAGGGCCACCATGTGTGAGTGCCGTGCCGGGAAGAGGTCAGGAGACCCTGATTCAGACGGTCCACACCTACAATTCCTTTATCCCGTCCACTGTAGAGAATGCCTGCTGATGGACAAGTGTTCCCTCCACCTGCCAAAAGAGGGTAAAGAAAAAATTTGTCTTGGAGTTGACTCATGGCAACCCCATGTGTGTCAGAGTTGAACTGGTGGTCCAAGGGGTTTTCAGTAGATGATTTCACAAAAGTAGATCACCAGGCCTTTCTTTTGAAGGGCCTCTAGGAAGACTGAAACCCTCAACCTTTCTCTTGGCAGCCGAACACATTAACCATTCATACCACCCAGGCTCTCTAGAAATTTATTGCCCCTACCCAAGTCATAAGGAACCGGTGTGGTTTGCATACCTTGCCTTGGAGCGCATTCAGAAGTCAAAGGCTACAGCTGGTAGGTATGTATTCAGCCCCGTCTGTTAAGGGAATCTTTGTAGCCATGAATAGAATTAAGTAGATCTTCTAAATCTTACATTCTATGCCTCAGGCTTGATTTTTCTCATCCTTTGTACCTTGCTGCAGGAAAAAAAAAGTTTTTATGAAATTTAAGCAGGATCATCTCAATGTTACCACAAATAGACGTTGAATGGTGGATGGTAAATTTTTTAAAAATTAACCAAAGTGTTGCTGCAATAGAGAGGACGGTAAACTGCAGGCTTTCTCGGCTCTCTGTTTGCTTTGGTCTCCAGAACCTTGGTGACGCACCACGCACAGAAATCAAACTCGGGGTGAATTGTGCTCAGGCTTTTGGGTGGGGGAGAGGAAGGGCTGGTCCTGAGGTACAGGCATAACAATACAAATGTCACTTTTTCTGTAAAAGGAGGGGCATTCTACCTAGAGAGACTGCTGCGATTGTGTGTGTTTAATGAATCATACAGAAAGCTTTACAAAAAGTAGATATACACTGTTTAAAGAAGAAAGAAACAACTGCTGTGTGCCTACCACCCAGGTTAAAAATAGAACCTGCAGTATTCCAGAAGCCCCTTTGGTGCCCTTCTCCAATTATATACTTCCTTGATACCCACAAAGGATCATAATCTTGGTTTCTGTGTTAATCTTTCTTTTCTTTAGAGCTTGGCCACCTATGTGTATTCCTGAGCAAAGTGTCTAGATTTGAAAAGCTAGGTAGTAAACCAGAACTGTCTGTGGAAGGAAAGGGCAGTTTGGTCAGAATTTGATGAAGGCTTATAGGAGAAGGGTCCATTCGTAGCTGGGCTTTAGCTTCCCTGATCATTTCTCAAAGCCCCTTCTGGGGAGGGTGGGGGGGTCATGAGTGGGCTCCGGGGTGGGGTTCACCAGGATGGACATCCACCAGGTCTGTGGGGGGAGCCCAGAACTGAGCATCAGGCAGAAATGAGGTCTGAAGGAGGCTTGGCTCTGTGCACTGGGTCCAAGTCATCAGGGCTTTCCTCCGTTCTCTGGAGTCCTTCAAAGCACCACACGAGTCGGCGCGGAGGGAGCTAAAATAAGTGTCATTAAACCAAAACCAAACTTGCTGCCATCAAGTAGATTTCAACTCGTAGCAACCCTGTAGGACAGAGTTACCCAGTAGGGGTTCCGGGGTTATCATCTTTATGGGAGCAGATTGCCAGGTCTTTCTCCCACAGAGCCGCTGGTGGGTTTGAACCACCAACTTAGCAGCCAAGCACTTAACCACTGTGCCACTTGGGTTCCTTAGCATCGTTGTTGTGTGCCGTCCAGTCGATTCCAACTTAGCAACCCTGGAGCGTCATTCCAAAAGCAAACACCAAAGCCGTTGCTGTCGAGCCGGTTCCAACTCATAGCATTATTAGGTGACACAATAGCAGTGAGACTCGGCCAGCTGTGTCTGGGCTGTGGGACTGTGGCCATATCCTTAGATCTCATACCCAGCTGGTGTTCCTAGTACTTCCCTTCACCCCTCCTCTCTTGGGCCCTCTTTTTCCTATGTTTCTGTACACTTATGCCTGTTTTATTTTGTTTTAATTCTTTCATTCGGGTGGAGGGACATCCCCCAGTAACATCTTGAGACAAGGCACCCGAGGAATGCCGGTTAGAGT
The DNA here is from genome assembly GCF_024166365.1 of Elephas maximus indicus. Classification (NCBI taxonomy): domain Eukaryota; kingdom Metazoa; phylum Chordata; class Mammalia; order Proboscidea; family Elephantidae; genus Elephas; species Elephas maximus. The sequence goes on from NC_064826.1 coordinate 14,489,257, forward strand.
AATGTGCGTGCCTGAAAATAACATTTACTGTACCCTCACAGTTAATGCCATCTTTTCTCTTTCGGGAAGCTTGTAGAATCTCAGTCTTCTGTGCTCGGAAATTTCACGATGAAACATCACAGCGATGTTGCTTCATGGCCATCTGTTTTCATTCGTTGTGCGGGAGCGACTCCTGGGCTTCAGTTCCTGGACATTGTCTTGGCTTATTTTGTTTATGAATTTCTTCCATTGTTTTATCTGTTCTCCTTTTCTAAGAATTCCATTATTCAAACATCGAATCTTCTGGATTCTTCCGCTTAACTCCAGCTTTCCATCTTTGTCCTTTTGACCTTTTTAGGAAGTTTTCTCTCAACTTTATTGTGCAATCTTCTATTAAGTTTCGTTTTTGCAGTTTTTTTTCCCCAAAGATACTATTTTTAAATTCTTCGCTGTTTCTTTTTATAGCGCTGTATATTTATATGTAGTTTTTTTTTTCTTGAATTGTTTTTGTTCAAGTTGATTTTATCTGTTTGCTTAGGTCTCTGTCTTCTGTATGAAAGGCTTTTCTCAGCTGCCTGGTAATCCTTGGTTATCTGCTCCTTGTTAGGTGCCCTGGCGTCAATTTCAACGCTTGGTGGCCCCATGTGACAGAGGAGAACTGCCCCACGGGGTTTCCTAGGCTGTGATTTTTACCAGAGCAGATCACCAGGTCTTTCTCCCATGGAGCCACTGGTGGGTTCGAACTGCCAGCCTTTTAGTTAGCAGCCAAGCATTTAACTGTTAGCAGCCAAGCATTTAACTGTTGAGCCACCAGGGCTCCTAATAGACTAAGAAGCTGGTTAGAAGTTTTGAAAACAGTCGGACTTGTCAGCTTTGAACTCCATGGTCAGGAGATCTGGGGGTGGGGGAGGGAGGTTGTGTGGGGATGCCCTGTTGTCCGTGTCCTTTGGCCTTCGCTCCTGAACTGGTCAGATTCCATAAAGAAGCATCTACCAGTGGTTGGCCCAGAAGGCACCACTAGCAACTGTGGCCTTGGGAGCTGGGTGGGCCTCTGCATTTAGTGTGCGCACAGTTCCTGCAGCCCTCTGGTTCAGCCCTTCACTCTCCAGAGATGAAATCCCTTTAGGGAACGAGCAGTTGCCCTGTGGTATGGAGTTGGGGCATGGATTTAGGAAGCCAACTTCTTAAACAGCTTTCTCAGTAATTTTTAAGTACCAGCCCACACCTCTTACCCCTGGCTCTAGAGGTGCCTGGTACTGCCAGGTTCTGAGCCTTTGAGGATTCTGTGTGTAGGCTGGATGAGATCCTGACTCTCCCCCAGCTAGCTTGAGGTTGGGTCTTCTCAGATAGGCCAAGTGAATTACCACTTAGCCATCTGCTTTCGGGGAAGGGCCCTCACATTTTTGTGGCCATTGTCTCCTCTAGTTCTTCCTGTTTTTAATTTTAGTGGACTTTTAGGAAGAAATGAAATCCGATAGGTATGTTTAATCTACCATCTTACCCCAGAATTGTGCTGTGTTGTTAGAAGCTAATGGGCAAAGCTGGTCAACCAGTAGGGTAGAGAGGACACTGTCTTCCGCTGTTGGCAATGTGTGGTGGCAGCCATGCTGTGTGTTCTGTGATGGTGGATGGCATGGCTTGTGTATTTAGTTTACCTTGAAGTCATTTCTCTCTTTAACAGCCTATTTTCCAATAATGCTCCTTTGACTTACAGTCAATAATTTGTTTTCTGAAGATAATCATACATGGAATTATTTTTCAAGTTTCATTGTAAATTCATTGTAAGTAATATTTAATTTAATAATTATTAATCTTATTGTAAATTCCTGATAACAAAAAATTGCCATTTTTACCATTTTTAAGTGGAAAATTCAGTGACATTACATTCACAGTGTTGTGCGGCCATCACCACAATCTAGTCCCAAAACTTTTTCATCATTCCAAACAGAAACTCTGTACCCCTAAAGCAATAACTCCCCCTCCCCCCAGCCCCTGGTTAACCACTGATCTACTTTTGTCTCTATGCATTTGCCTGTTCTAGGTATTTCATGTCAGTGGGATCATGCAATATTTGTCCCTTTGTGTCTGGCTTATTTCACTCAGCATAATGTTTTCAAGGTTCATCCAAGTTGTAGCATGTATCACAATTTCATTTCTCTTATGGCTGAATAATATTCTACTTCATATGTATATAGGAGCCCTGGTGGCACAGTGGTTCAGTTCTTGGCTACTAACCAAAAGGTTGGCTGTTCGAACCCACCAGCTGCTGTGGGGGTGAAGGATGTGGCAGTCTGCTTCTGTAAAGATTACAGCCTTGGAAACCCTATGGGGCAGTTCTACCCTGCCCTATGGGGTCGCTATGAGTCGGAGTTGACTGTACACCAATGGGTTTGGTTTGGTTAGCTAGAAAAAGATATAGATACATACTACATGGATGTATACGTATAGACCATATTTGGACTCTTGAGTTGTTTACAGCTTTTGGCTCTGTGAGTAATGCTGCAGTGAACATTGATGTACAAGTATCTGCTTGAATTTACATGGGATTATTTTTACGGGTAAATTTCAGGCTGATGTTAAACTGTAGGTTTTATTGCAGTTTTAGGGGGATTTGCAAGTTTAATGGATGTGGGGGAATTTTCTAGGCTTAGTTGAATTAGAACAATTCTAGAAACTTCAGAGAGAAGAAAACAGCCTGTCTTTAACTGTACCTGAATTGCATTTTGAGAGCAAGTAATCAATGTCAACAATATATTTGCACAGGGTTTGTGCTGTAGTAACCCAGTGTAGAGGTGAATCCAGTCAGTGCTCCCCAAAAGGGTATTCCTGTACTTGACGACCTGGAGTGTACCGCATACCTTATTTGAATTTTCTATCAAACTTCTAGCAAACCATCATTTCCTTTGAGTTAAAAAGTGAAAGAACTTGTATGCCCAAAACATAGTGGTGATACCTTAGTCAGATATATGTCCTTTCTCAGATGTAGCTACTTCTGCCCAAGCGGTCTATCAAGCGAAAGATAACTCTGTTTATTGGCATTATTAGCTTGAACTCTGTAAAAAACAGAGACTTATATTGTCACAAAAATCAATACCTCTTTGTGTTTCTTAACAAATTGTCCGTCTAGCCCAGACCCCTTAACACACTCATGGGCAACTTCCTAACAGGAAAAGCTGCCTTTGAAAATCCATTTCTAAAATTGTGTCTGAAGGAAACGATTTAAGGGAATGAAAGTATGATTAGAAAAAATCCCTTTAAGGGGCAAAAGAATTATTCCCGATAACACAAATGATTTCAGATAGAACATGAACATTGGCCCAAATGCTCTGGGCACAGCTGGAAAGAACTGGCAACTCTCAAGAACGGATTCTTCATTTGGTCCGTCTCTGAGGGAAACTGGGTGTATGGGGCAGGTGTTCGTAGTCATTGCACCTCCTTCCATGGTTTCTTTCATAGTTGAAGGAAGTAGTACACAAAACCAATAGCAATTTATAGGCCAGTTAGAATTTATTTTGTGGCCTGGATGATTTAAAAGCTTTTTCCACGGCTCATAAATATCTCGATTAAGAATATTTCATGAGAAATGATACTTTGCAGTTTTCTTATTTTTTCCCCAGGAATCAAAACTGAAATAATGTTAAAATCAAATGCCTGGTCTATTACATACAGGGCAGAAGACATTCTTTTTTTTTTCTATTGTCCTTTAAGTGAAAGTTTACAAATCAAGTAAACAGTCTCTCATACAAAAACTTATACACACCTTGCTGTGTACTCCTAGCTGCTCTCCCCCTAATGAGACAGCACATTCCTTCTCTCCACCCTGTATTCCCTGTGTCCTTTCAGCCAGCTTCTGTCCCTCTCTGCCTTCTCATCTCCCTCCAAACAGGAGCTGCCCACATAGTCTCATGTGTCTACTTGAGCCAAGAAGCTCACTCGCAGAAGGCATTCTTGTAGTTTTGGTAGGATGAATTCCTATGCTTTCACTGGTCTTCATGATATGAAAAAAAAAAACAAATAGGCCCAAAGAAATTGAGTTTTTGTTCTAGGTCACAGGTTTTATAGATCATGGTGAATTGTTACCCGTCCTCCACTACTCTTATCCATGACTTTGGTTGTACTTCTCTGTTCTATTTGAGATGCTCCAAGTGCATTGCTGGTTTTTTTAATTTTATTTTTAAAATGATTAGCATAAGTGTAGTATTTGTATCCCCCTATTTTAGCAAAGTGGTGGTGGGAGAAAAGTGTGAGGAGATACTGTCTTCTTTTACTCCAAATCAGGGCATGAGTCAAAGGTTCGATGGGAAATAGAATCCTTAGGAATTTCTTGACTGTTTTCTGCTTATAGTTTGTATTGAGTTATATTTTCATTGAGTCGGACTGCCAGAGTATCCAGTATCTTCTGGGCTTTGTAAGATAAGTAACAAGGACAAGGTAGTTGTCTTCAAACATTTGAAGGACAGTTAGGTAGCAAAGGAAATCAGATGAAGATGCAGTTGGGACTCAGATATAGAAGAGAGATTTGAGTTCAGTTTGGTCTAACTACTTTTTAAAACCTCTGCTTCGGGCTGGGCATTAGGCCAGGTGCTCCAAGGGGTGTGAAGATAAGGTGATCTCTGCTCTGAACAAAGCTGGCTAGTCAGCTCTAAAACGGCCAAGCGTGAGTGTCTGCAATGCCAAGTGTCTAGTAGCTCGGTGGGAGGAGAGTTAGGGATAAGCCGAGACTTGGGTGGGGGGTATCCTGAGCAAGAAAGACCGCACAGGGCATGTGTCCAGATGGCATTCCAGTTTGTAAGGAACCAGGGGTTCATGTAGGGGACTCGAGAGAGAAGGCTGGAAGGGTGGGCCGGGTACTTCTTTAGTTGGAAATGAGCCATTGGCCCTTTCTAAGCAGGGGAGAGACAAGATCAGATTGTGCTTCATAAATAAACAGCCCGAGGCAGCTGGGGAGATGGCAGAGACACTGAGGCAGGGCTCTTTGGGGCCAAGGAAAAAAAACCAAAAGGATTTAGGGTTTGATCTCAAAGGGACTACCAATTTCCCTGAAATTGTCTGCAAGATACAATATGTGCACATGTGTGTTTTATCAAATCATAAGAAGTGTCCATGATACAAAAAAGTCCAGTTAGTAAGCTAGAAGAATACGCCAGGTGAAGGTTATTGGCTATAAGGGGTTTGGGCATAGAAAGAAAGGGAAACAATTCAAGAGAGATTTCAAAAGTTCTAGAGAATTTTGGCAAGTTATTGGCTGTAGTTAAAGGATAAAAGAAAAGCCACCTCTGAGCCTGCTGACATTTCTTGTGGATCTTCCCCTAGACTGTGAGCTCTTCGAGAGCAGGGACCATGTCTAGCCGGTTAAACATTATTTTCCCAGCTGTTAGCACACAGTAAGCCCTCAACAGGAGCGAAATACAGTATGACTGAAGTTGTGAGCCGGATAACCAGAATAATGAATCATGCTGAGTTTAAAACATGTGGAATCACGAAAAGGAACTAATTTAAAACCGAGGTGGTTTTTAGTTTGGGATTTGCAGTTGAGGTTCCAGCAGGTCATCCAGGTAGAGGTGACCAGGAAGTAGCTGGAAGTTTGGATGTGGTACTTAGGAGAAAGGCTCCTGGGTGGCGCAGACAGTTTGTGCTCAACAACTAACCTGAGGATGGTGCAGGATCAGGCAGTGTTTGCTCTGTCGTATGTGGGGCCCAACAACAACTAACCAGAAGGTCAGTGTTCAAACCTACCCAGTGGTGCCGTGAAAGAAAGGCCTGGCTATCTGCTTCCATAAAGATTACTGCCAAGAAAACCCTATGGAGCTGTGCTACTCTGTAACACGTCGGGTTGGTATGAGTCAGAATCAACTCAATGGTAATGGGTTACTTAGGAGAAAGGCCAGAGGTGGAAAGAGAGTTCTGTAGTCATCTGTAGAAAGGAGAGGAATCCCTGGGCGGTACAAAGAGTTAAGGGCTCAACTACTAACCGAAAAGGTTGGTGGTTCCAGTCCACCCAGAGGCACCTCAGAAGAAAGACTTTTCGATGTATTTCCAAAAGATCACAGCTTTGAAAACCCTGTGGAGCAGTTCTACTCTGCACACGTGGGGTCACCACGAGTCAGAACCAACGGCAATTGATTTGCTTAGAGAGGAGAGAGGTGAGACCGGAACTCTGGGGGAAATAGAGGTGAGTGGCCTGCTGCGTGGGGTGTGTGGTGACAGCGTAGGAGTTGCTCAGAACGGTGTGCCTTGTTGGTCAGGGCGCATCAGGAAACAAGGCACTGAATAGGGTGGATGTCCCCGCCATGGCACCTGTGCAGGAAAGGTGGGGAAGGGCTCATCTGCTCTCAGGAGCCTGAACGTGCAGGCAGAGGCCTAAGGAGGGGGGGGGGGGGGGGGGGTAGGTAGGGCACCAATCAGCAGTTTCTGTTGGCCATCACAGTTTCTGTGGCCAGCCCTAGGCACTACTTTCTCCATAGTTAGGTCCCTGGTCAGGGTCACAGGAAAGCCTCTCAGCTGCCACCTCTGAAGTGATGGCTTCTCCTCCACCTTTCAGGGGTCACACTCTTGCCTTCCATTCACAGGAGGCAGTGAATACCAACCTGACAGCTGCGCTGCAGACAGAGGATAGTGTGGGTGGGGCTGACCCTCGGTGGTCAGTGGACAAGCCAGCCCCAGGGTGATCTTCTGTATTCCATTTCACTGTGCCCAGCTCCTTTGCATATCTGTTCTGTCAGTCAGCCTGGAATGCTCACACCGTCCCTCCCCTCACCCCAGCTGTCTTGAGCCTTCAAGCTTGCCCTTACGCTTTCAATGGATTTGGTGTGGTGGTTAAGTGCTCGGCTGTTAACTGAAAGGTCAGCGGTTTAAAACCCACCAGGTGCTCCAAGGGAGAAAGATGTGGCAATCTGCTTTCATAAAAATGTACAGTCTTGGAGACCCTATGGGGCAGTTCTACTCTGGCCTTTAGGATCACTATGAATTGGAATCAACTCAATGACAATGGGTTTGGTTGTTTTATTTTTAATTCTCTTTGTGAAGAGCCCTGGTGGCACAGTGGTTAAGTGCTCCGCAGCTCACCAGAAGGCTGGTGGTTCAAACTCACCAGCCAGTTGCTCTGCAGGAGAAAGATGTGGCAGTCTGCTTCCGTAAAGATATACAGCCTTGGAAACCCTACGGGGCAGTTCTGTTCTGTCCTGTAGGGTTGCAATGAGTCAGAGTCGGCTGGAAGGCAGTGGGTTTGGTTTTGGGGTTACCTCCCTTTGTACTTTATACATGCCTTCATTTGGGCACTGGTCTCCGTTCCCCTGTGTACTGACACCCCTGGGAGGACAGCATTGAGCCTGGCGTTCAGTCTGGAAAACAGAGACAAAAGCAGGTGCCGTCATGTCCGTTCGGACTCATGGCAACCCCTAGTGTCAGAGTAGAACTGTGCTCCACAGGGTTCTCAGTGGCTGACTTTTCAGAAGCTGATTGCCAGGGCTTTTTTCTGAGGCACCTCTGGGCGGGCTTCAACCTCTAACCTTTTGGTTAGCAGCTGAGCATATTAACCGTTGGCAGCAACCAGGGACTCATTTCATTTGAATGAAGGAATAAAAGAAAGAATGAATGAAGGAAGTAGACAAGAAAGAAGGAGGGGAAAGAAAAGAGGCATGGAGGGACAGAAGAAAGAGGGAAAGAAAGTAAGGAAAGAGCGTTTTTTTTTTTTTTCTGGGGGGTGCTGTTAACTTTTGTTGGCAGATCAGTCATGGCCTTCAAGGCCTGGGTCTAATCCAGTGGAAGCACTGGAAGCCAGCTGCAGTGGTCAGTGGGTGAGGAACGAACGGCGAGGAGGAACAGTGGGGCAGAGGGTGCCCTGAAGAAGCCGGGCCAAGAGAGAGTGTCAGCAGCTTACGAAGCGAAAGCAGAGTAAGGGAAGATTTTATTTTACTTTATTAATTTAATTTATTTTATTCTACTTCAGTCATTTTATTTCATGTATTTGTCAGATTTTATTTTAGTCATTTTATATTTATTATGTTCTATTTTTATTGTATTTTGTTTACTTTATTGTATTTATCTTCTTTTACTTATTGTATTCTATTAAATTAATTGTATCTTATTTTAGGTATTGTATTTTATTGTAATTTATCTACTTTATAGTATTTATTTCATTTTACTGTATTCTATTAATTTGTTTTATTATATTGTATCTTATTTAATTTTAGTGATTTTATTGTATTGTATATTATTTTATTTCTTTTATTTTTACTGTATTTTATTCATTGTATTTCTTTTATTTTACTGTATTCTTCTACTTTACTGTATTTTATTTATTGTATTTATTTACTTATTTATTGTATTTTAACTGTATTTTATTTTTATTGTATTGTTTTTATTTTTATTGTATATTATTTACTTTATTGTATTCTCTCATTTTACTTATTGTATTGTATTTGATTTATTTATTTATTATATTGTATCTTATTTTCTTTTATCTTATTTTATTAATTTATTTTATTTTATGTTATTATAGGGTCGCTAGGAGTAGGAACCCACTCAAAGGCAATGTGTAACTTCTAATAAGCTTATAATGTCTTTCTAAAAAAAAAAACAAAAAACCAAACCAGTTGCCATCAAGTTGCTTCCGACTCGTATCGACCCGATAGAACAGGGTAGAACTGCCCCATACGGTTTCCAAGGAGCTGCCTTTTGGTTAGCAGCTGTACCTCCCTGTAGCTTTTAGCTACTGCGCCACCAGGGAGGAGACAAAACTATTTTAAAGTCAATTTGAACAAGCATTGAACGGAACCAGGAACTCAAACGCAGGTTTAGTCTTAGGAAGGGGACACTTCTTCCTCCAAGACAGTAGCAAAGGAAGCGAGGGCGAGGGTCTGAGGTGAAGACAAGAGGTTTTAAAGTAACCTGTCAGCTCAGTGGAAACTCTGGTGGTATAGTGATTAAGTGCTAAGGCTGCTAACCAACGGGTCGGCAGTTCAAATCCGCCAGGCACTCCTTGGAAACTCTATGGGGCAGTTCTACTCTGCCCTATAGGGTCGCTATGAGTCGGAATCGACTCGACGGCACTGGGTTCGGTTTGGTTTTTGGATCAGCTCAGTGTTGCTATGAGTTGGAATCGACTCGCTGGCAACGGGTTTTCTTAATCACCTGGGTGTAATGAGGGGGCTAGTGAGGAAATTAGGATTTAGAGCTTGAGAACGTACAAAACGTGCACTAACACTTTGGGGACTGTCACAGGAAGGCAAAAGAAGAAATTGAGTGCTAAACAAACGAGGGCCTAGTCAGGTTAGCATATATCGGGAATGGGCTCGGTCCGAGAATTTCGTGATGTTACCCAGCAAACTCATCGGTCTTGGAGTGGGGGAAGGAAGGAGGTGGTTTCTCAGGACCTTCTGGGAAATAGAAACGGCAGGAAGGTCTCAAGGCGCTCAGCTTGGGGACTAGGCCCACGGAGGGCCAACAGCAGGGGGCGCCCTTCAACCATGGTATCAGTCAGCTGGGAAAGGGCCTGGCGCCCACGAAGCTGTGCTCATAGACGCTACACAGCTTATTGTCAGGGGACAGGGCCACTCAGGGGAGCGTCACACCAAGGAAGACTTTGGACCCCTCCACGATCCCAAAGATTCCTCCAAATTCAAGATTTTATGATTATTTTGGGATCACTGCAGAAGGTAGCAATAACGAGAATATCAAATTAGTGCATAATATAACAGCATGTATGAAGCATGCATTCTTTTACAAAATTTTATAAAAATGGCTGAATTCCATATATTGATTTTCCTTCAGGATGTCTGTATTTTCTTGTTGATAATACCCACGTAATCTTTTCTTTCACTCAAAATGCATTTATTGAACACTGAGATACTTTTTTGAGATACTAGGCTGAGGTAATTCTAGGGGTATAAGTATAGTTGGGAACAAAACAGACCTGACTTCCTCTTTCTTAGAAGTCATATTCCAGTGGCGGAGATGGCCATTAAACAAACAACCCAGCAATCAGTATATAGTCATATCAAAAATGCAGAACATGTTTGTAACCTTGGGATAAGTAAGACACAAAACACAAGACCCAAAAATGATCAATCAATTTACTAAACCTAAATTTAAGACTTCTATAAGACAAAACTAATTTCATTCTGTTGTTCATAGGGTCGCTATGAGTTAGAACCAACACCATGGCACCTAACAACAACATAAGTAAGACATAACACCATGAACAAAATTAAATCAACAACAGGCTGGGAGAAGATGTTTTCGACCGATGTAATAGACTGAGGATTAATATCCAGAATATATAAAGAATGCCTAAAAATTCATTTAAAAAAAAAAACTTTGCAGGTGAAGAAATGCAGATGACCAATAAACATAAAAAGGTGGTCAATCTCACTGAGAATTTGTTTGCTTTTAGGATTGGGAAAAACATAAATAAGATAAATAAAAACATAAAAAAGATACATAAGGCTACTGGAAAATCAGTACCTCATGCACCATCGCTGTGATTATAAACTGGTGCAGCCATTTCTGGAGAACAAACTGGCGATACTGAATGGCCCGTTCACTTTAACACAAAGAGGTGTATACAAAGACATTCATTGTAGCATTGTTTATATGCTCGTCAGCTGAATGCTCATCGGTCGCTCACCTGTAGACCAGCAGTACTGTGGAATACCATGTCGTTGTTGTGAGGTGCCCTCGAGTCTGTTCCCACTCATAGCAACCCTAGGCACAACAGAACGAAACACCTCCCGGTCCGGAGCCATCCGCACAATCGTTGTTACGCTTGAGCTCATTGTTGCAGCCACTGTGTCAATCCACCTCATTGAGGGTCTTCCTCTTTTCCGCTGGCCCTGTACTCTGCCAAGCATGATGTCCTTCTCCGCGGACTTAACCCGCCTGACAACACGTCCAAAGTATGTAAGATGAAGTCTCGCCATCCTTGCCTCTAAGGAGCATTCTGGCTGTATTTCTTCTGAGACAGATTTGTTCGTTCTTTTGGTAATACCATAAAGAAGCTAAAAGAATGAGATGAAACTATGCATATAAACATGGAAAGATTTACAAGATACATGGGTGAAAAAAAGTCAAACTCTGTGTACAATACCTTACCATTTATGTTAAACACACACGAACTAAGCAAAACTATGTTTTATCTACACATAAAGCCAGTTGCCGTTGAGTAGACTCTGACTCGTGGTGACTGTGTGGGTCAGAGTAGAACTGTGCTCCATAGGATTTTCAATGACTGATCGTTTTGAAAGTAGACCACCAGACTTTTCTTCAAAGCACCTCTGGGTGGACTTGAATTGCCAACCGTCTCCACCACCCAGGGACTCCATTACATATATGCAAATGCATAGACAAACATCTGGAAGCATTCATGCCAAAATGATAATAGCAATTATCCCTGGAAAGAGAAGTACTATGGGATTGGAGGTGTCAAAGGAGCATTAAGAAAAATTCCCTGTATCGGCTATATTGTTTGATTTTTTTTTTTAATTACTAGAATGTACTCAGGTGTAATAAAACTAAAATATTTATATAATTTAAAATTCCAATAATGCTTTAAAAGATACATATAATCTGCTGTGAATGTCCAATGAAGGACCTGCTTTTCCTCAGGACATCAGAATATAAAAGTGTAAGCTCTTAAGAGCAGGCAATGTGTCTGACTTATTTACTCCTATATACCCAGAACAGACATTTGTTAAGTGAATGAATGAATGAATGAATGGAAGCAGAAGCCTCAGTGAGACACCTGTGGCTATTGAGTCGATTCCAACTCACAGCGACCCTCTAGGACAGAGTAGAACTGCCCCATAGGGTTTTCAAGGCTGTAATCTTTACGGAAGCAGACTGCCACATCTTTTTGGTGGGTTTTTTTGAACCAGTGACCTTTCAGTTAACAGCCAAGCGCTTAACCACTGAGCCACCAGGATTCCTTCTCATTGGGACAGTGACATGCAAACAGAAATCTGAAAAACACAGTATCAACCGTGCCACCACCAACAGCAGGGGGACAGCATGCACGAAAGCCATACTCAAGGAAAATGGAGCTTTCAAGCAGCCCTGTGTCCTGGTGCCCAATGAATGAGAAAAAGAGGGAAGTGAGATGGAGTCTGGGCTGGTCAGGGCCCTTATGGCTCACAGCCTTAACTCTGAGGAACTTTACTTCATCCCCAGAGCAATCAGTGTACAGTGAAGATGAATGAGGATGTCACTGTGGGACAGGTGTACTTGACAAGGAAAATAGGTCGCAGTATTAGGACTTGGAGAGTCCCTAGGTATTGCAAACAGTTAACATACTTGGCTGCTAACTGAAAGGTTCGTGGTTCATGTCCACCCAGAGGTGCCTTGGAAGAAAGGTGTGGTGACCTACATCTGAAAACTCAGCCATTGAAAATCCTGTGGAGTCCAGCTCTACTCTGACCCACATGGGGTTCCACGAGGTGGCGTTGACTTGACAGCAACAGGCTTTTTGGTATGACTTGACTTGCTCCCAGTCACAGTGAGTGGTGCATCAGCGTTAGGACTTTGATCTTAGAATTTCCAGCCCACATACTGTCCATGTAGCAAGTGAAGCTCTTTTTCTTGGGTAGGAAGTAGAGTGAAGAGTGTAGAAAAAAACCAAGAAGATCTATAGTGTAGTGGTTTAGACAACTCCACCCTTGACCAGCTGGGTCAAGGTTAGTTAAATCTCCAAACTTCAGTTTCCTCATACATAGATCAGGCTGCTAGAGTAGGTACCATCATCCTAGAGTTGTGATGAAGCTTAAAGATAACCTGTGTAAATTACTTACCATTTTATCCACTCAATAAAAGTTAGCGATTATTAAAGTGTCCTGTTGCTGCTCCACTACCTGTCTGCCAGATTGTCATACTGTGGTGGCTTGTGTGTTGCTGTGATCTGGAAGCTATACCACCAGTATTTAAAGTCCCAGCAGAGCCACCCATGGTGGAGAGGTTTCAGCAGAGCTTCCAGACTAAGACTAGGAAGAAAGGCCCAGTCACCTGCTTCTGAAAATTAGCTAATAAAAACTTATGGATCACAACAGAACATTCTCTGACTCGTCAGGAGGGATCAATCTCTGGAGAAGGACATCATGTTTGGTGAAGTAGAGGGCCAGCAAGGGTGAGGGAGACCCTCAGTGAGATAGACTGACATGATAGCTACAGTGTTGGGCTTGAACATGCCTGAGATCATGAGGATGACATAGGACCGGGCAATGTTTCCTTCTGTTGTACATAAGGTTGCCATAAGTCAGAATTGACTCGATGGCAGCTGTCATCCATCCATCCATCCATCCATCCATCCATCCATCCATCCATCCATCCATCCATCCATCCATCCATTCGCCCGCCCACCTGCCCATCTATCCATTTATCTGTCTATTGCCACTGGAGCAAGAAAGAGAGCAATAGCTTTAGGGAGTTGGGATAGTTAGGCCAATCCCTCAGAAGAAATTATCTACAAATATTTAAAGGCCTCTTGTCGAGAAGAGGAATTATATATTTTCTGCAGGCCCCCACTGAGAACTAAGACTTATGGAGGAAAGGCAAAGGAGACCCAATATAAGGAAAAACCAATATGGCCAAGAATTGATTAAGGAATTCCTTGCCTTTATTGAGTGAAGTACAGGCAGAATGCTCCTTAGAAGCAAGGAAGGTGAGACTTTGTCTCACATACTTTGGACATGTTATCAGGAGGGATCAGTACCTGGAGAAGGATATTATACTTGGTAAAGAAGAGGATCAGCAAAAAAGAGGAAGTCTTTCAACGAGGTGGATTGACACAGTGGCCAAGACAATGGGCTCAAGCGTAACAATTGTGAGGATGGCACAGGACAGGGCAGTGTTTCCTTCTGTTGTACATATGGTTGCTATGAGTCAGAACTGACTCGATGGCACCTAACAACAACAACATAGAGAAATTAGACTAGGTGACCTCCCAAGCTCCTTCCATATATAGAATTCACTGATCAGTAATAACACCAAATAATCGTGGAAATAGGTATAACGTAATGCCAACTCCCGCTCTGATAGATTTACAATGAAGATCTTTGAATAAGGCTAAGATTTCCAGGCTCTTGCTGAGAGTCCCCTGACATGAAACAACAGGAAGTGCTACCACTTCCTGTTCGCCCTGTGAAGGTCACGATACCACTTCTGGCCTCTATTTCTTCTAAGCCACCAAGATCATCATACCCACCCCATGTGGCTGGGTAGCTCAAATGAAATATTGCAAATGAAAGTGTTTGGAAAACTCAAGTGCAAGACAAATGCAAAGAAAGCTCTCTCTAACAATTTGCTGCAACGTTTTTTCTACTTTCTCATGTAGTAATGCTGCCAGGCTTTAGGCGGGTGGCTGGGGCTGAGTCAGTTTTGACTGTATGGATTTCTTTAGTGTTAGTTCAGGAGCAGCTGGGCAGCCTCAACGGACCACCTGCTCTTTGGACCTCACTACTCCTGGGAATGCCATCCACAATTTCCCTTCAAGAAGCCTTTCATTCGAGTGGCTTCCAGGTTTGAATTCTGCTGTTGTAACAACCCTCCTGGGGAAGGGCAAGGCTCTGGGTGTGATTGCCTCAGATGATCAAGATGACAACTCTGAGTAATTACCTTCAATAGATCTTACACTTAAAGAGCAAGTGATCTTAAGTAGATGTTGTGATAGCAACTGTTATCCTAGCTTCTCATCTCAGGAGAAGATGTGCCTTTATGGGCTGTGACAGGGTATCTAAAGTGTCTTATGGAATCCTGTACCCAGGAAGGTTTTTAGGGACCACTGAATGTGTCCCTACATATCCAGAGAAGGCTGAACTTGAACCCAGTATAGATGCAGGATCCCTGATGGCGCAGTGGTTAAAATGCTCTGCTGCTAACTGAAAGGTAGGTGGTTTGAGCCCACCAGCTGTTCTCCAGGAGAAAGACGTGATAGTCTGCTTCTGTAAAGATCTACAGCCTTGGAACCTCTATGGGGAAGTTCTCTTCTGTCCTAAAGGGTGGCTATGAGTCAGAATCAACTCAACAGCAAAGGAGAATAGAGAGATAGATGAATATTTTGCTAGATTTTTTTCATTGAACATACATTCATTGAGCGGTGCTGGCTGGAGTGCCAGGGATGAAAAGATGTGCTCCTGACCACTAGGGAAGCTGCTGGCTCAAAGGGGAGAGAACCATAAATATGCTTTAAAGCTTTTTAATTGAGTAATATCACATGTAATAAAAAGTACATAAAGCCTAAGTGCTGTAGTAATGTAGTGGAGGGAGAGATTAGTTCAGGCATGGAGGATCAAGGTCAACTTCAGAGAGGAAGGAATGTTGATACTGGGCTTTAAAGGATGAGTGGAGTTTGCTAAGTGAAGAGCAGGGAGGTGGGAAAGGGGAGAAAAGAGGGTGAAGAGGGTATAGGTTCCAAGCCCAAGAAGTGGGGCATTTGGAGAGACAGCAAGGGAGGCAAGAAAGTGTCCACCAGGTGTATCAGTGTGCTGGGGCTGCTGTAACAAAGAAGTATGAATAAAAAAAACTGCCTTAAATAACAGAAATTTATTCTCTCATTGTTCTGGAGGCTGGGAGTCCAAAATCAGGGTATCGGCCGTGTTGATTCCTGCTGAGGTCTCTGAGGAAGAATCTGTTCCATGCCTCTCTCCTAGCTTCTGCTGATGGCTGGCGATCCTTGGCGTCCACTGGCCTGTGGCAGCATCACTCCAGTCTCTGCCTCCATCTTCACATGGCCATCTTCCTTCTATGTGTCTTCTCTTCTTACAAGGACACTAGTCATATTGGATGAGGGCCCACCCTACTCCAGAACAACCTCATGTGAACGTAACAAATGACTCTGCAGAAATGCCATGAGCTGGAATCGACTCAATGGCAACTGGTTTGGTTTAGCTTGGTGTCTAAATTTTCAGTAAGTAGACACATGGTGTAGGCCTTCATTTGTACCCTGGGCCCTGCAAATATTATGGGTGGGTGGTCCCTGGAGTAGCCCTGCTGCTATGTTGCTCCTCTTCTATGGCAGGCAGCCTGTTCTCTTTCTGAAGATTTACAGGGAATGAGTTTTGTATCTCACTAGTCCTTGCTGTGAACTCAGCCTCCTTATGAGATTTTCTTCCTGAAGTCCAGCTTCCTTAGGAGACAGGGCAGGGTGTGGTGGAGACCCTTCTGGTGGAGGATGAAGGGCGTATGCAGCGCTGAGCTGCAGTCAGAAACCCAGCTGGGTGGCTTGCGCTCTCTAGCCCTCCTAGAAGAGATTGAGATGGGGCCCCATGAGGATGGAGGGGACAGGACAGGTACTTGTGAGTTAGTGGGAGGCACGCCTCCATGTCCCACATCTCCGCAACACTCACAGGACCTCAGCAGGAGCCCAGGGATGGGGCATCTTTTTCCTGGTCCCTGGCTCTGCCTGAAAGCTCAGCAGCCCATGGCTGTCCGGGGAGGTGTGTTCTATGTGGTGAGAGCAGCACGGGCAGGTTGTTGGGTTCCTGGAGCAGATGAATGCATGTTAGGGCTGCAGAGAGGGGCCCTCAGGGCAGGCTTGAGGGAGACTCTGACCTTCCCGTTGGCTTGGGGTACAAGACAGAGATGGCAGGCAGAAAGCGTTAGTACCTTGGGCGACCATATGCCCACTGTCTGGCACTTTAGACACAAATGCTGCCCAAATGGCACCATGATCTCCCTTACCTCCTGCACTCCAATCTCCTTACAGCTCCTCATGTGTTCCAGCCTCTCTTCTGCCCTGGCACCTTTGCACAAGCTGCTCCCTCTGCCTGAAACACTCTCAATTCATCAACACATATCAAAGCACAGTCACTATTTTCTCAGGGAAATCCCCTTGTAATAAAGTCTCATAGCACCATTCCCCTCTCCTCCACAGCACGAATGAAATTATATGTTTAAATATATAGCTATCTGATTGATATTTCCTATCCCCCCAAGACTGTGAGTTCCATGAGGACAAAGACCATGTGTGTCTGTTGCACTTCCCATGATCAACTGGTCTGATACTCAAAATGGAGTAGTGATATTAAGTGCTCTACAACGTGTGCGATGGAGGGATAGGTGGGTGGATGTATGGATGGATGGATGGAAAGAGAAATGGGTGGATGGATGGATGGGTGGATATATGGGTGGGTGGGTGGGTGGATAGATGGAGGAATAGATGGATGGATGGATGGACGGATGGACAGACGGACGGTTGGACGGACGGACGGACAGATGGATGGATGGATGGTTGGATGGATGGATGGATGGGTGGGTGGATGGATGGATGATGGAATGGATGGATGGAAGGCAAAAGGGAGCAAAGAAGGAAGGAATGCCCATTTTTAGATATGCGTGAACTTAGCCCCGAAGTTAAAAACTTCTGTTAGATGTCTCATATAAGCTGATATGGTTTTACAGGTTGAGAACAATATCCTTTCTCTCTTTGCCCTCTCCTTGAATGATGGAAGAGGAATAGACCCTTTGATAAGGCCAGGACTTGGGCCTTGGCTCAGGGAAACAGCATCAGAACTTGGAACGTCTCATGTGGTTGGCAACCATGAGGGCTGTGATCTGGAGGCCCTGAGCCCTGAGCAGCAGGTGTCTGTGGTCAGGCCCCTCCTTGCCCTAGACACTCAGCACCATTGACAGGACCAGGCACCATTGGGAAGGTGGGATCTGCTCACACTTTTGGCCTCTAGGTCAAGGGTTCTGGTGTGTCTTTCCCCACTGGTTGTCACTGCTGCCTTTGTTCGGGTCACATGAGGCCCCAGCAAGTGACAAATCAAAGAGTGCCCCCTCCCCTAACTGGGGAGCAGGAAGGAAGTACTCCCATCAGTGAGCGAATGTGGCTGGGACCCCAGCCCTGGTTTAGTTACTGAGTGCTGCTTACCACGCAGTGACCCTGTCAGACCTCTGTGTTGAGACCCAGCTTCCTGCAGCCAGGACCCCCTCAGCTCTAATCTCTTTCTATGGTACCCACACACCATCCTGTGCAAACATTCCAGGGCAGCACTGGCACCCTGAGAAGGAATGCTGGAAGCTTGCCCCCCCCCATCTGCCCTGGTCCATCCACCCGGAAGGTCAGCCCAGGCTGGCCCATGCTCCATCCCCAGCACCAGGCTGGCTGCACAGGCCTGGGCACTCATCCAGAGTAAGCAGCTGCAGAGCCATGCCTCAGCACCCTGTCCTGAAAGAAGCAAACGCTGAAGGAGAGGGAGACCGCCAGGATGAGGGAGCTGCTGACGAAGGAGGCAGCCATGGCTCTGTGGAAGCCATCTCATGAGGGCTTAGGAGTCCTGGGAACAAAGGCCCTGGGAGGAAGTTGAGGCATGACCTTGGGCTTGGGTCCCCCACATGGGTGTGTTCTTGCCCTCGGTGACGCCATCCTGCAGCCCTCGGCCCAAGGACAGGTGGGTGCCTTACTGTCTGGGAGCTACCTCTCAGCAACTGAAGGCCACCCAGAGCCCAAGCATGGCCCGAGCCTACCCTGATGTTGCAGGAGCTGGACGGGGTGCGCAAGGCTGGGCACGGGCTCTCAGGGGACTCAGCAGGACTTCCTGGAGCTAGAGAACTAATGCCAGAAAGAAGCACCCCTGCACTGCATTGTTTCTGGGCAGAAAAGCTCTGAAGTGCTCCAGTCAAGTTGCCCCCAGCTCATGGCGACCTCATGCACAACAGAATGAAACACTGCCCGGTCCTTCGCCATCCCCATAATCAGTTGCGGATTAGACCATTGTGATCCACAGGATCATTGGCTGATTTCCAGAAGTAATTGCCAGGCTTTTCTTCCTCGTTTGTCGTAGTCTGGAAGATCCATTGAAACCACCTGTTCGACATCATAGTAACAAGCAAGCCTCCACTGACAGACTGGTGGTGGCTATGCATGAGGTGCGTTGGCTGGGAATCAAACCCAGTCTCCCCCAAAGAAGGCAAGATTTTACCACTGAATCACCACTGCCTCATGACTCCAATACAAGACACCCCCAATGACCCAACACTGTCACCTCAGTCCCTGCCACCACCAGATTGAACTAGAGATCTGCTTCACCTTCCATCGCCAGGCCCCGAGTTAGTGAAGCAACAGTTCCAGGGAAAAGCTGCAGAAGAAATCGTGTTGTTGTTAGGTTCTGTCGAGTCAATTTCAACTCATGGTGACCATATGCACAACAGAACGAACACTGCCTGGTCCTGCAGCATCCTCACAATCTTTGTTGTGCTTGAGCCCATCATTGCAGCCACTGTGTCAATCCATCTCTTTGAGGGTCTTCCTCTTTTTCACTGACCCTCTACTTTGCCAAGCATGATGTCATTCTCCAGGGACTGGTCCTTCCTGATAATATGTCCAAAGTATGTGAGACATAATCTCGCCATCCTTGCTTCTGGTTGTACTTCTTCCAAGACAAATTTGTTCATTTTTTTTGGCAGTCCATGGTATATTCAATATTCTTCGCCAACACCACAATTTAAAGGTGTCAATTCTTCTTCAGTCTTCCTTACTCATTGTTCAGCTTTCACATGTGTATGAGGCAATCGAAAACACCATGGGGTGGGTCAGGTGCTCCTTAGTCTTCAAGGTGACATCTTTGCTTCTTAACACTTTAAAGAGGTCTTTTGCAGCAGATTTGCCCAATGCAATGCATCCTTTGATTTCTCTTTTTTTTTTTTTAATGTGTATTGTGCTTTAAGTGAAAGTTTACAAATCAAGTCAGTCTCTCACACAAAGATTTATATACATCTTGCTACATACTCCCGATTGCTCTCCCCCTAATGAGACAGCCCACTCCCTCTCTCCACTCTTTTTTTTTGTGTCCATTTCTCCAGCTTCTAACGCCCTCTACCCTCTCATCTCCCCTTCAGGGAGGAGATGCCAACATAGTCTCAAGTGCCCACCTGATTCAAGAAGCTCACTCCTCACCAGCATCCCTCTCCAACCCATTGTGCAGTCCAATACCTTTCTGAAGAGTTGGCTTTGGGAATGATTCCTGTCCTGGGCCAAAAGAAGGTCTGGGGGCCATGAACACCAGGGTCCTTCTAGTCTCAGTCAGACCATTAAGTCTGGTCTTTTTACGAGAATTTGGGGTCTGCATCCCACTGCTCTCCTGCTCCCTCAGGGGTTCTCTGTTGGGTTCCCTGTCAGGGCAGTCATCAGTTGTAGCTGGGCACCATCTAGCTCTTTTGGTCTCAGACTGATGTAGTCTCTGGTTTATGTGGCCCTTTCTGTCTCTCAGGCTCATAATTACCTTGTGCCCTTGGTGTTCTTCATTCTCCTTTGATCCATGTGGGTTGAGATCAATTGATGTATCTTACAGGGCCGCTTGCTAGTGTTTAAGACCCCAGACGCCACTTCCAAGGTGGGATGCAGAATGTTTTCTTAATAGATTTTATTATGCCAATGGACTTAGATGTCCCCTGAAACCATGGTCCCCAAACCCCTACACCCTGCTATGCTGGCCTTCGAAGCCTTCAGTTTATTCAGGGAACTTCTTTGCTTTTGGTTTAGTCCAGTTGCGCTGACCTCGCCTGTGTTGTGTGCTGTCTTTCTCATCACCTAAAGTAGTTCTTATCTACTATCTAATTAGTGAATACCCCTCTCCCACCCTCCCTCTCTTCCCCCTCTTGTAACCATCAAGGAATATTTTCTTCTCTGTTTAAACTATTTCTTGAGTTCTTATAATAGTGGTATTATACAATATTTGTCCTTTTGCAACTGACTAATTTCACTCAGCATAATGCCTTTCAGGTTCCTCCATGTTATGAAATGTTTCACAGATTGATCACTATTCTTTATCCATGTGTAGTATTCCATTGTGTGAATATACCATAATTTATTTATCCATTCATCCGTTGATGGGCACCTTGGTTGCTTCCATCTTTTTGCTATTGTAAACAATGCTGCAATGAACATGAGTGTGCATATATCTGTTCGTGTAAAGGCTCTTATTTCTCTAGGATATATTCCAAGGAGTGGGATTCCTGAATCATATGGTTGTTCTATTTCTAGCTTTTTAAGGAAGCGCCAAATCGATTTCCAAAGTGGCTGTACCATTTTACTTTCCCACCAGCAGAGTAAAAGTGTTCCAATCTC
This sequence comes from Elephas maximus indicus, assembly GCF_024166365.1. Classification (NCBI taxonomy): domain Eukaryota; kingdom Metazoa; phylum Chordata; class Mammalia; order Proboscidea; family Elephantidae; genus Elephas; species Elephas maximus. The sequence goes on from NC_064826.1 coordinate 14,510,288, forward strand.
TCCACAGCCTCTCCAACATTTATTGTTTTGTGTTTTTTGGATTAATTCCAGCCGTGTTCGAGTGAGATGAAATCTCATTGTAGTTTTGATTTGCATTTCTCTAATGGCTAACGATCGTGAGCATTTCCTCACATATCTATTAGCTATCTGAATGTCTTCTTTAGTGAAGTGTCTTTTCATATCTTTTGCCCATTTTTTAATTAGGTTATTCATCTTTTTGTAGTTGAGTTTTTGCAGTATCATGTAGATTTTAGAGATCAGGCGCAGATCAGAAATGTCATAGCTAAAAACTTTTTCCCAGTCTGTAGGTAGTCTTTTTACTTTTTGGTGAAGTCTTTGGATGAGCATAGGTGTTTGATTTTAAGGAGCTCCCAGTTATCTAGTTTTTCTTTTGCATTGTTAGTAATGTTTTGTATACTGTTTATGCCATGTATTAGGGCTCCTAACATTGTCTCTATTTTTTCTTCCATGATCTTTATCGTTTTAGACTTTATATTTAGGTCTTTGATCCATTTTGAGCTCATTTTTGTGCATGGAGTGAAATATGGGCCTTGTTTCATTTTTTTGCAGATGGATATCCAGTTATGCCAGCACATTTGTTAAAAAGACTGTCTTTTCCCTGTTTAACGGGTTTAGGGCCTTTGCTAAATATCAACTGCTCATATGCAGATGGATTTATGTCTGGATTCTCAACTCTGTTCCATTGGTCCATGTATCTGTTGTTGTACCAGTACCAGGCAGTTTTGGCTACTGTATCGGTATAATAGGTACTAAAGTCAGGTACAGTAAGGCCTCCCACTTTGTTCTTCTTTTTCAGTAATGCTTAATTATCCGGGACCTCTTTCCCTTCTGTATGAAGTTGGTGATTTGTTTCTGTATCTCATTAAAGAATGACATTGGAATTTGGATCAGAATTGCGTTAAATGTATAGATCACTTTTGGTAGAATAGACATTTTTATAATGTTAAGTCTTCCTGTCCATGAGCAAGGTATGTTTTTCCACTTAACGTAGGTCTCTCTTGGTTTCTTGCAGCAGTGTATTGTAGTTTTCTTTGTGTAAGTCTTTTAGATCTCTGGTAAGATTTATTCCTAAGTATTTTATCTTCTTGGGGGCTACTGTAAATGGTATTGATCTGGTGATTTCCTCTTTGATGTTCTTTTTGTTGGTGTAGAGGAATCCAACTGATTTTTGTATGTTTATGTTGTATCCCAATACTCTTCTATTAGTTTCAGTAGTTTTCTTGAGGATTCTTTAGGGTTTTCTGTGTGTAAGATCATGTCGTCTGCAAATAGACATAATTTTACTTCTTCCTTACCAACCTGGATGCCCTTTATTTCTTTATTCAGCCTAATTGCTCTGGCTAGGACCTCCAGCACAATGTTGAATAAGACTGGTGATACAGGGCATCCTTGTCTGGTTCCCAATCTCAAGGGAAATGCTTTCAGGCTCTCTCATTTAGGATGACATTTGCTATTGGCATTGTATAAATGTCCTTTATTATGTTGAAGAATTTTCCTTCTATTCCTATTTTGCTGAGAGTTTTTATCATGAATGGGTGTTGAACTTTGTCAAATGCATTTTCTGCATCAATTGATAAAATCATGTGATTCTTATCTTTTGTATTATTTATATGATGGATTACATTTATTGTTTTTCTAATGTTGAACCATCCTTGCATACCTGGTATGAATCCCACTTGGTCATATGCTGTTGAATTCTATTGGCTAGAATTTTGTTGAGGATTTTTGCATCTATGTTCATTAGGGATATAGGTCTGTAATTTTCTTTTTTTGTGGTGTCTTTTTTTACCTGGTTTTGGTATCAGGGACATAGTGGCTTCATAGAATGAGTTTGGGAGTATTCCGTCCTTTTCTATGCTCTGAAATACCTTCAGTAGTAATGGTGTTAACTCCTCTCTGAGTGTTTGGTAGAACTCTGCAGTGAAGCCTCAGGGTCAGGGCGTTTTTTTGCTGGGAGTTTTTTGATTACCTTTTCAATCTCTTCTTTTGTTATGGGTCTATTTAGTTGTTCTACCTCTGTTTGTGTTAGTTTAGGTAGGTCGTGTGTTTCTAGGAATTCCTCCATTTCTTCCAGGTTTTAAAATTTGTTAGAGTACAATTTTTTGTAGTAATCTGATACGATTCTTTTAATTTCAGTTGGGTCTGTTGTAATATCGTCCATCTCATTTATTATTTGGGTTATTTGCTTCCTCTTCTGTTTTTCTTTTGTCAGTTTGGCCAATGGTTTATCAATTTTGTTGATTTTTTCAAAGAACGAGCTTTTGGTCTTGTTAATTCTTTCAATTGTTTTTCTGTTTTCTATTTCATTTAGTTCAGCTCTAATTTTTATTATTTGTTTTCTTCTGGTGTCTGTGGGTTTCTTTTGCTGCTCTCTTTCTATTTGTTGAAGTTGTAGGGATAATTCTTTGATTTTGGCCCTTTCCTCTTTTTGGATGTGTGCATTTACTGATATTAATTGACCTCTGAGCACTGCTTTCACTGTGTCCCAAAGGTCTTGATAGGAAGTGTTTTCATTCTCATTGAATTCTATGAATTTCTTTACTCCATCCTTAATGTCTTCTATAATCCAATCTTTTTTGAGCAGGGTATTGTTCGGTTTCCAAGTGTGTGATTTCTTTTCCCTGCTTTTCCTGTTATTGATTTCCACTTTTATGGCCTTATGGTCAGAGAAGACACTTTGTAATATTTCAGTGTTTTGGATTCTGCTAAGGCTTGCTTTAGGACCTAAAATGTGGTTTATTCTAGAGAATGTTCCATGTGCACTAGAAAAGAAAGTATACTTTGTTGCTGTTGGGTGGAGTGTTCTGTTTAGGTCTATGAGGTCAATTTGGTTGATTGTGGCATTTAGGTCTTCTGTGTCTTTATTGAGCTTCTTTGTGGATGTCCTGTCCTTCACCGAAAGTGGTGTGTTGAAGACTCCTACTATTATTGTGGAGGTGTCTATCTCACTTTTCAATGCTGATAGAGTTTGTTTTATGTATCTTGCAGCCCTGTCATTGGGTGCATAAATATTTAATATGTTTATATGTTGTTGGTATATTGTCCCTTTAATCATTATATAGTGTCCTTCCTTATCCTTTATGATGGATTTAACTTTAAAGTCTATTTTGTCAGAAATTAGTATTGCCACTCCTGCTTTTTTTGTGATTGTTGTTTGCTTAATATATTTTTTTCCATCCTTTGAGGTTTAGTTTGTTTGTGTCCCTAAGGTGTGTCTCTTGTAGGCAGCATATAGACAGATCGTGTTTTTTAATCCATTCTGCCACTCTCTGTCTCTTTATTGGTGCATTTAGTCCATTTACATTCAGCGTAATTATGAATATGTATGAATTTAGTGTTATCATTTTGATATCTTTTTTTGTGTGTTGTTGATGGTTTCTTTTTCCCACTTAATTTTATGTACTGAGTAGATTATCTTTATATATTGTCCTCTCCTCATATTCGTTGTTGTTGATTTTGTTTCTGCTGAGTCTCTGTTTTTTTTCTTGTATTTTATTTTGATGAGTAGGATAGTTTGTCTCCTTTGTGGTTACCTTATTATTTACCCCTATTTTTCTAAATTTAAACCTAACTTTTATTTCTTTGGAAACCCTGGTGGTGTAGTGGTTAAGTGCTATAGCTGCTAACCAAAGGGTCAACTGTTCGAATCTGCCAGACGCTCCTTGGAAACTCAATGGGGCAGTTCTACTCTGTCCTGTAGGGTTGCTATGAGTTGGAATTGACTCGATGGCACTGGGTTTGGTTTTTGGCTTTTTCGTTTCTTTGTATCGTCTTGTCTTCCTCTCCATATGGAAGATATATGACTACATTTCTTAGTCCCTCTTTATTGTTTTAATGTTATCTTCTTTTACATAATAACATTGCTGTTTCCCTTTTTTGAGCGTATTTTTATCTTGATTTATTTTTGTGATTTCCCTGTCTGGGTTGACTTCTGACTGCTTTGCCCAGTGTTCTAGTCTTGGAATGATACCTGATATTATTGATTTTCTAACCAAAGAACTCCCTTTAGTATTTCTTGTAGTTTGGGTTTGGTTTTTATGAATTCTCTAAACTTCTGTTTGTCTGGAAATGTCCTAATTTCACCTTCATATTTAAGAGACAGTTTTGCTGGGTATATGATTCTTGGCTGGCAATTTTTTTCCTTCAATTTTTTAAATATGTATCCCATTGCCTTCTTGCCTGCACGGTGTCCGCCAAGTAGTCCGAGCTTATTCTTATTGGCTCTCCTTTGTAGGTGACTTTTCATTTATACCTAGCTGCTCTTAAAATTCTCTCTTTGTCTTTGGTTTTGGCAAGTTTGATTATAATATGTCTTGGTGACTTTCTTTTAAGATCTACCTTATGTGGAGTTCGATAAGCATCTTGGATAGATATCTTCTCATCTTTCACAATATCAGGGAAGTTTTCTGCCAACAAATCTTCAACAATTCTCTCTGTATTTTCTGTTATCCCTCCCTGTTCTGGTACTCCAATCACTCGTAGGTTATTTCTCTTGATAGAGTCCCACATGATTCTTAAAGTTTCTTCATTTTTTAAAGTTCTTTTATCTGATTTTTCTTCAAATATATTAGTGCCAAGTGATTTATCATCAAGTTCTGAAATTCTGGCTTCCACTTGCTCAATTCTGCTCCTCTGACTTTCTACTGAGTTGTCTATTTTTGTAACTTTATTGTTAATTTTCTGAATTTCTGATTGCTGTCTGTCTTTGGATTTTTCCAGCTCATTAAATTTTTCATTATGTTCCTGAATAATCTTATTAATTTCTTCAATTGCTTTATCTGTGTGTTCCTTGGCTTTTTCTATGTATTGCCTCGTTTCCCTCCTGCATATTAATCTTTTGTATTCTGCCTCTGGTAATTCCAGGAATGCAGTTTCATCTAGAAGATCCCTGGATTCTTTGTTTTGAGAGCTTGTTGAGGTGATCATGGTCTGTGTCTTTGTGTGACTTAATATTGACTGTTGTCTCCGAGCCATCTATAAGTTATTGTATTAGTTTGTTTTGTTTGCTTACTGTGTCATAGCTTCTTGCTTTGTTTTGTTTTGATATGGCCAAATGCGTTGCTTGAGTGAGCTAGCTTGATTATTTTTGCCTTTGGAGCTCTGACGTCCTGTCCCCAGATGGCTAGAGGTGTTATCAGGTATATCAGCCTAGGAGTCCATTCACTTTTCTTGTATGAATTCAGCTAAGGTGTCCAGGTAGCTGATCATCAAGTGTGTGGTACAGGCTCTGTCCTACAGTCTTAGAGGGGCAGGGGTGATTGGTGTACGTACTGGTATCTGGTTGCAGCAGGGCGTCACACTTTGAAGAAGGCAGGGGGCTGAAAATTGTCCCCCACGTTTCTCTGAAGAAAGTGTGTCCCTGATTCCTAGAGCATACAGGTAGTTGGGTTCTGCAGATGGACCATGGGCACCTAATGTTTTGGGTTGTAAGGACTGGGAGGTACCAGTTATCCTTGGACCCCTGTTGTGGGTGGCTGGGTAACCTGAGTGGAGCTACCAGATCTTAGGCCTCTGATGTGGGTAGGTGAGGACCCTGTTTAATAGGCAAGGCAATGTCAAACATCAAACACCCACCTCTCCACCGCACAGCTGAAATGGTTGGAGTCTACCAACAAGGGCCTATTCTTCTGAAATAGGCCCACACAGGTCCATGCAGAGGGGAAAGGTACTCAAAGTCCACTAGCACAATTAAGTGTTCTGAAAGTGTGTGGTCAACCGTGAAACCAACAAAAGTGCCATCTGGTGTAGCCAAGTGCTTAGCCATTGCACCACCAGAGCTCCTTGTGCATTTGGTAAAACAGAAAAATATACTGAAAATTTTATTATAAAAAGCAACAGTCCCTGCTCCAACCCTCTCTATATTAGCCCCAATTCCAGAAGCAACATCTTTTACAGTTCTTTTTTTTTTTTTTTTTTTGACAGTTACCATTATATGGAAGTCATAGGTGGAGATTTGCAGAGGAAAAGGATGGAAAGATGCAGGGTGTTTTGATTATCATGAAGCCACTGTATCAGCTCTGACGTTTCTTGTTTCATTTGAGATAGAGGTAAACCTCCTCTGTCTTCCTTAAAGCTCTGTTGTTTGGCGATGTCTGTTGACTGTACCCAAATCTTAGCTGATACAGGATCCAATATTATAACTTCTGTCACAGTGATAAAAAAAAAAAAAAAGACAAAATGACTTCATCCCACAGCACCGTCCACTGAGTTATAACGTGAGTAATTCCAATGGGGAAGCACAGGGATGACCCATCAGAAAGCAGAGGTCTGACCTCTCTGAGCCCTCAGCCCCACCTCACTTCCGGTTCTCCTTTCCCTTTGACAGCCTCCCTCCAGCACTTTTCAGCCACCTCCCCATAGCACCAGGCTCAGCATAGGCTCAGCCCTCCTCACAGTGCCTTTTCCTTTGTTTCTTCTAAAAGTCACTTCTGTAGGATTTGAGTTGCCTTTTTCTGGATGTTATTCATTAAAGTGTTAAGTGCCCCATATAGGTTTCCCAGAATGTCATCGGCCTGGAAGAGGTTTTGAGCAATTACTGAGGGCATAGAGGCAGCTCTGGGTGCTCAGGAACAGGACAATCTGCAGGAACTCAGCTGGCATAAGATTCAGGGGGTCATGTAGCCAGGCCTTCACTGGGGTGGGATACCTTGTGAGGGAGGATGGTTGCCACTTGTGACTCCGGAGGGCAGATGGGACCTGAGTTCCGTCTCAGTAAAGCAAGTATGATTACAAATGGCTGCTCTGGCCTGGGCCCTGGCTTATTCCTAGGCTTCTGCTTTTGACTCAATCATTCTATGCCAAGTCCATTGCCTCTAATTCTCTAGGCTTCTAACCCTCCACTTCCACTCTGGAGTGTGTGATTTAGCCCAAACGTTAACATGACCTTGAAAACCGACAGCTCAACCTTATATAAGAATGCCTTTTGATTTTGGCCTGTCCTCCTCCACCATATTCCCCCACCTCTACACTCCAAATACACACACAGCACCCCCACCCACCTACCCAAGACCCTCTGGTCAGTGATGGTTCCTGGCCAGTGCCAGTGTGCTTACCAGACTGTATTAGAAGAAGAGTGCTGACCCAGTGGCCCAGGCCTCTCAGATCCCAGCTTGGGAGTTTTGGACATACCCAAAAATTCTTTCAGAGCCTCAGTCTGTGGGGTGGGATTGCAGAGGGAGCACTATCGTCACTGTAAGCCGCTGGCGTGGCCTTCAGACTCCTCTAGGACATCAGACCCAGCGCAGACAAAGGCCTAGCCCCTGGAACTTCCATGACCTTAGGAAAAACAAACAAAAGCCCAGGCCCAGGAGGGCATGCACACTCAGGTTTGTGCCTGTCCCCTCAGAGAAGCTTCCGGGAGAGGCTGGACTGGATGCTGAGTTCAGCGTCAAAGGGTCCGACCACCCCACTCTGCAACTGCACTGACCTCAGACCTGCTGCCCCCTCTCCCGAGTATGGTTTTCAGAGCTCTTCCCTCAGCCTCTTGTCATCGTCCTTCTCCATGACCCTTTACAGCTGCTTGGCTATGAAAGCTACATCTCCCCTTCCCAGCTCTCTGTACAGGTTGATTCAACCTGGAGCAGATCCAAGGAAAGGCAGGGGACGTCTTTGCATGCAGACCTTTGTGACCATCCAATCTGAGCCGCAGACCAGACACTGACTGACCACGAAGCAAGTGGTTCAAGCAAAAGGGACCCTCGTAAGTCTGAGCTCTTTGGCAGCTGTTTCCTCTGATATATCCAGCCACCCCCACCCCTTCTCTCTCAGCGCTGAGTTTGGTTTATTTTTCCTGCCAAGCCGCAAAGCTTATTTAGAAAGAATGGCATGGAAATGTTTTATTTAACACTCTGGATTCCCTCTCCCAGACGTCTGCCTTTGCCCTTTTCCATTATGTAAGAAAGGACTCCCGAGACCATGGCAAAGGGAAGGGTGGCAGGAATGGCCCTCCAGGTGGCTGCTCTATTGAGCAGTGTGTGATGAGAAACCCACACCTCCCCCATCAAGCATGGAGGTCAAAGAGCTTGGGTAAGCCATGCTCCCCTCTCAGGGCTCCATTCCTCTGAAGTGGAGACAAGGCTTTTCAAGTTTTGAAGAGAACCCAACCCTACACTTCCCCCAAGGGCGGTAGCATATCCTGACTTGGGGGTCTGCCTGCCAGTGGTTGCCTTCCATTGTTAATCCTGGGCTCAGGTAGAGAAGACCAGAACCCGGCCTGTGCTTTCAGAGACCCCTGTTGTTTTGGAGACAGAACTCCGACACTGGAGGACGGTGTGGAGTGTTCGCCCCCACCTCTTTTTGGACAAAGACATGACTCAAACTAATGAACAAGATGTGCTGAGTAACCTTGGATACTTTGGCTCAATCCAACTGGTACTCATCGAGAACTAACTGCGTGTACCAGATGCTTTGTGATGAGTTAGTGGTAAGTCGTGAGACTTGGAGAAGCCAAATCTTGAAGGACATCACGGCCATGCTAAGGAGCTTTATTGTATCCTCAAGGCAAGGGGGAGTCAGGAAGAGCTTTAGACAGAGGGATGACATGACCAGATTTATGTTTTAGAAAGCTTGTCTAGACTGCAGTGCATAAAATCAGCCTGTTAAAATGACTCCCAGAGGGCAGAAGGCGGAGGGCACAGAAAGGTGCCAACTGGCTCCCATCCAAGCTGTGGAGAGTCAGCAGCCATGACCACAAGGCAAAGGGTGAACACAGAGGGGACCAGCATGAAGAACCATGTGAGAGGCAGAGTGTCAGCCTCAGAAGAGGTGACTTGAGGACAAAGAGTGAGAAAGGGCCTGGAACAGACTTTAATAGGCGACCAAAGGTGTTCCTGCATTTGAATCTCAGCTACGACCCTTGGGAAAACAGCTTAACCCATCAATGCCTGAATTTCTTAATCTATAAAATAAGGATAATGATGTTAGGTTTGTTGTGAAAATTAAATACAGTAACTCATACAAAGGGGTAGCCCAGTGTCTTAGTCAGAAATACCACAAGTGGATGGCTTAAAAAAAGAGAAATTTATTCTCTCACAGTCTAGTAGGCTACAAATCCAATTCGAGGGCATCAGCTCCAGGGGAAGGCTTTCTCTCTGTTGACTCTGAAGGAAGGTCCTTGTCATCAATTTTCCTCTCGTTGAGGAGCTTCTCAGGCACATGGACCCCGGGTCCAAAGATACACTCTTATCCCAGTGCTGCTTTCTTGGTGGTATGAGGGCCCCCACCCCCACTTCCCTTTCCTTTTATCTCTTGTAAGATTAAAAGTGGTGCAGGCCACACCCCAGGAAAACTCCCTTTACATTGGATCAGGGATGTGACTTGAGCAAGGGTGTTACATCACACCCTAATCCTCTTCAGCATAATCCAATCTTGCCTCATTAACCACAGGCAGAGATCAGGATTTACAACATATAGGAAAATTATATCAATCACACAATGCAGGACAATCACACAATACTGGGAATCATGGCCTAACCAAGTAAAATAGTAGACACATATTTTGGGGGGACACAATTCAATCCATGACACTCCACCTTTGGCCCCCAAAAACTCATGTCCTTGCCACAGGTAAAACATAATCACCCCATCATATCATAGCAAAAGCCTTAAATCAACTCCAAGTCCAAAATCCAAAAAATTCCTCTTCATCTGTGAAATCTAGAACACAAGTTTTCTGCTTCCAAAGGCACAATGGTGCAATAGGCAGGCACAAGCTTGACATTTCCATTACAAATGGGAGAAATTGAAGAGGAAGAAGGCATAACAGGCACCAAGCAAGTCAGCAGAATGTATTACATTAGCCCTCAAGGCTTGAAAATAATCCTCTGTTCTCTCAGACCGTTCACACAATAGCCCTGCCCTTCAGACTCTAGGTGTTGGTCACACTTTCCGAATTCTGATTGGAGGCCCCTTGGCCCTGGGCTTCAGCTCCACCTCCAGGCCCACTGGGACAGCAACTCTGCTCTCGGCTTAAAGTGCACCATTCTCCTAGTCCATCTGAATTGCAACTCTACCCTTAGAAACATCAGAGGCCATGGATCCACCATTCGAAACCCCAGAGGTCCTGGCCATACCTTTCGAGGCTGAAGAAGCTTGGCTTCTGGTGTTCCTTGTCTCTTCAGCTTCTGCTTGCTGGTTCCTTGGCCTCTTGGCACTTGGGCCTCACACCCATATCTGCCCTGCTGAGGCAAGTGTTCCAAAGCTCTGTAGCTCCACCGATGAGTGCCTGGAGGCACCCCACTCTTCCAGGAAGCCTCCTGCGCACAGGTACTCAGCTCTCTTGCTCCGTGGATCGGCTGCAGCGACATCTTGTACTGGTTTCTTGGTTCTGCTGCTACTGGTTCTCTTCTGCTGCTGGTTCTCTGTTGCTGCCAGTCCTCTATCCATTCACAGTTTCAAAACTGCCTCCCCATTCCAGATATCTGTTAGAGCAGCACCCCGCTCTCAGTGCCAAATTTTGTCTTAGACATCTAGTGCTTCTATAACAGAAATACTACCAGTGGATGGCTTTAACAAAGACAAATTTTTTCTCTCTCAGTCTAGTAGGCCACAAGTCCAAACCCAGGGCATCAGCTCCAGGGGAAGGCTTTCTCTCTCTGTCAGCTCTGGAGGAAGGACCTTGTTGTCAATCTTCCCTTGGTTGAGGAGCTTCTCAGGAACAGGGACCGTGGGTCCAAAGGAAACACTCTGCTCCCAGTGCTGCTTTCTCGGTGGTATGAGGGCCCCCCTCTCTGCTCACTCCCCTTCTTTTTATCTCTTGTAAGATTAAAAGTGGTGCAGGCCATACCCTAGGAAAACTCCCTTAACATTGGATCAGGGATGTGACCTGAGCAAGGGTGTTACATCACACCCTAATCCTCTTCAACATAATCCAATCTTGCCTCATGAACCACAAGCAGAGATTAGGATTTACAACATTTAGGAAAATTATATCAATCACACAATGGAGGACAATCACACAACACTGGGAATCATGGCCTAACCAAGTAGACACATATTTTGGGGGGACACAATTCAATCCATTACACCCAGTATACATGGTAAGTACTCAGTAATGACCAGCTGCTTTGCAACTTTTGACTTTCTTCTGACCTTGGCTTTCCCATCACAGTACCAACTGTCTTCTCCCCCTTCAAACATCTCCTGTTGTGCTTTACAGGGATCTCCTTGGACCACCACCCATTGACTCCTATGTAGGTTCCACCTTGTGCTTCCCAAACCTTGGCAACCAGGGCTGCCCATTCCAGAATATTCCACCATCGCGGGTAGCTGGCACTTAACTTTCTTTGAACTTCATGGAGTGGGATTCATCAAGAGTTTTAGAGGAGGAGCTTTAAAGTGCCCTCTGAAGAATGGGAGCAAGACTTATGGACATCTCTCTAAAAAGTGAGTCAACAGACATTTCTGAGTGTCAGGGAGGCAAGCCTCCCAAGGATAGAAAGCATTTCTTCTCAGACTCTCATCTGGGCTTGGGGAGGCCCTTGTCCCACCCACGAGCAGGGGCTGCCCAAAACCAAGGAGTAATGTCTCTCCCTCATTAATGTTTCCTTTAGTGCATCTCCAAGGGCTTAGCCGGGTGGCTATTTTGCAATGCTTTCTGTTCCGGCTCAGTCCGCCACAGGAATGCTCCACGCTGAAAAGCCTCTGTGTTTGCCCAGAGCCTTGCCCTGGCCTCCCTTACCTCCTGCCCTGGAAGGTGGCTTCCCGAAAGTTCACTCCTGCCTGACCCTGATCTGTTTCCTTCATGCCATGGGGGACCTCATTGCTCAGGTCTCCACAGTTACCAAAACTTATTGTGAAACCTGGTGGCAGCGGCACCCCAGGCACGGCTGAAGGGGGTTGTCCCAGGAGGGAAGAGAGACCTGGAGGCCCCACCTCTGGCTGAGTCAGGCCTTGAGAAGTTAATCTTTTTTCGTATTTCTGCTCCTGCTTCCTGGAGGGAGGAAGGTGGAAGAAGGAGCCCCTGGGTGGCCATGAACCCTGCCATCACCAGCTATGAGCGCCCTGACCCTCTGGTGAGTGCTGGTGGAGAGAGAGGGGAGGTAGGAGGGAGCCAGCCTGGGGAGGGCCTGGAGAGGGGTGGGGCGGCTGTTGCCCCCACACCTCAGAGCACAGCTCCCCCAGGGCCTGTTACCTTGGGCCACCATGTCCAGGGACAACAGCTCTGTGAATGCATGACAAATGACGGGAGAGTTCAGATTGATTTCCCAGCAGTGCAGCTGACAGGCCCTGTTCCCTTTGCTCACAGGTTTGTCTCTCTTGAATGCAATTGTTTGTTGACCTGGTTCCTCAGTCTTAAGGTTTCTCTTGTCAGAACCGTTTCTGAGGTGAAGCAAAGGGAAAGGGAAAGGGAAGCAGGGGGAACCAATACTGACTGGTCAACCAATGTGCCCCGGGCGCCTCACGTACTGTATTTTCTTCCTTAAGATTCAGTGAAGCTGGCTGTTTCCCTTTTACAGTTGAGGAGCCTGAGGCCCAGAGAAGTAAAGTCATGGTAACTCACCAGCCTCTCTAGCTAGTTCTTGAACTCTGGCCCACCACTCTCGCCAGCTTATTTTGGCCACCTAAAAATAATAGGGTGGACCAGTGGAGCCCTTGTGTCCTTGTCACTGCCCACTGCAGGGGGAATAGGCTTCCCCCACCTGGCCAGGGCCACAACCCCATGAGGCCCAGCCACGGTGTCTGTGGGACAGAACTGCTCCCTGGAGCCCGCTGCCAGAGTCTGCCTGCAGCAGCTGGCCTTTCTGCACAGAGGCCTTGGGTCACCTTGAGACAGAGCCCCCACAGTGCTGTGTTCTTTACCTGGCCTCCTACCTTACAGTGTCGTATTGAAAAATCGATCCCTTTGTTGGCCTCCTGCCCCTTCCTCCCCCACCCCAGCTTTCTATTTGAACCCTGCTTTTGCTTGGAGGTTCTATGTAAACCCCATCGCGCCTTGTGTGGTATGATTAAGAATGTTGCTGACGTAACTTGTATGAACTCTCTACTTGTAAACCCCTTTAAAAGTAACTTGCCTGCCTGCCCTTGGGGGGCTGTTTTGGCAGCAACAGCCCCGAATGACTCCATTTCCTTGCACAATGAAATAAAGTTGCCTTTCCTGTTCTCCCACCTCAGTCTCTTGTTTATTGACCAATATGAACCATGCTGAGTAAGAATCTGGGGTTTCCACCTGGTAACAGCCTTTTCTGGGAAATCACGGGAGATGCCCCAAGAGAAGGACTTTGCTTTCCTCAGAATTCTCTTATCTTTCTGCCGCCACCTCTCAGAAGCCAAAAGAAAAGCTTGGGAAATAAGTTAAAGACTCAATTTTCTGGAGGCTGTTGTGTTTTCCACAAGTTTGGTGTACCTGAGGCAAATTGTGGAGTGTGGGGCCTGGGGCACCTCCTCACCCTCCTTGATGGCCTTTCTCCTGTCCTCCTTCCCTGTTTTCCTCAAAGTTTCCGCTTCAGCACCGGATCAAAGAGTCCTTTCTGAGGTGATCTTTGTTTCTACCTGCCCATTGCTCTCTGCTAGAACCTTCAAGGGAGATAAACTTGGGGAGGACAGCTCCCCAACCCTGAAAGCGAATGGCCTCACTGGGTGAAAGGGAGTGTTTAGATATTTCTGATACAAGCAGGGAAGTATTAAGTTACAGGTCAGGAATTGTGGTGAGAGTACAAGAGAAAAACGACTTCAGGTGGGGGTCAGGAAGGCTCCCTGAGGAGGAGGCAGCCGAGCTCTCTGAAGGAGGAGTGGGCAGAAGGAGCAGTGGTGAGGAGCCAGCGTGAGCACAGACACAGGCAGGAGAAGTGAAGCCACATTGGGGGTCCCTTGGCTGGAGCCCAGTGAGTGGGAGTGTTAGGAAATGAGCCTAGAAGGAACGGATGGCTGCCGTGGAACATGTATCAGAGGAGGCAAGGGTCTACCTCCCTCAGGGATCCACTGCCTTCCCACTCCTCCTCTCCCTGCACCAGTTGTCTCCAGGAGCTGGAGGGCTGTTCCCTGTGTGACCTTGGACAAACCATGGAACCTCACTGCGTCTCCGTCTTCTCATCTGTAAAACAGGGGCAATAAGATAGTGGTGAGAATCAAATGAGAGAACGCATTGGAAGTTCTTTGTAAAACCTGTAAAGCTTCATCATAATGCCTCTCAGTCCCGTCTCATGGTGGAATTACAACCCATGCACTGAGTGGATTGACCCACCTCCAACCAGGAGAAAAATATGTCTTCTAGTACTTCTAGTGCTCCTTGGCTTCATTCAGAAAAATTCGTTTGCCCTCCAACAGGGGGCTGGCAAGGTTTTCTCTACCCTCTGTGAGGCCTGTGCCCAGGATTCTCTCAGCAAGGGTTCCACTGGGACAAAAAGCACTCCCATCTCCATGAGAAGCTCTGCTCTAAGATCTGTCTGGGCTGCCATTTGTTTCCACGCATGTCTTCAATATGCTAACGATACTTCTTAGTACCTTGCTGTTGCCCTGGGCTACGGGGTATTCTCTGCCTCCCCAGGGGCTTGGCCAGCCCCAGTGATGGCCTCACAGGCATCTCCTGGGAAGGAGGGAAGATAAGCGTTGGCCAAAGCTGCACCCCATGGAGGAGAGCTCCTCCACCCAGGAGAGGCTGTGCCCTGTCCCAGGGCAGCCGGTGCTGACTGAGTTAGGGCTTCCATGTGGGAACCAGCCAACACTCCTACAACAGTGGTTCTCACGGGAGTGTTTGCCCCCCAGAGCGCATTTGTCAATGTCTGGAGACATTTTCGGTTGTCACACCCGGGGTGGGGAGAGCCACAGACATCTAGTGGATAGAGACCAGGGGTACTGCTAAACATCCTGTAATCCACAGGCTAGCCCTGCACCCAGAATTAAACCTGTTGAGGTAGAGTCGATCCAACTCAGAGTGACCCCCACAGGACAGAGTAGAACTGCACCATAGGGTTTCCAAGGAGCAGCAGGTGGATTTGAATTGCCAGCCTTTTGGTTAGCAGCTAAAAGCTTAACCACTGTGCCACCACAAAGAATTATCCGGTCCAAAATGTCAACAGTGCTGAGGGTGAGCAATCCTGTTCTAGAATGTGATGTCCACTAGGAACCAGGCTGTTCTGGGTGTGGGTGGGAACAGCTACCTGTTCTTCTGGGGCTTCCTTGCCTGTCTGTACTTCTAAGCAAGTGCAAGCGGGTAGGTGGTGACCCCCAACCTCCTCCCACTTCAGAGCTGACTCGTTCATTACATAGAGGAGATGCAGTGCCCGGGGCCCACAGAACTTTTAGGGGCTCACGAAAATCTTGTAATTTCTTTTAAAATCAGAAGGAAAAAAAATGAACTTTTAGATCAGAGAAAGTTTCAGTATGTAATATTAATATATTCATCTTTACACCAAAGTAGTCACAAAAGATAATTTTTTTTTTAATGGTCAAAGGGACCCATGAAAGCAAAAATGCCTAGTGTCCATGAGAGTCATCACGCAGCCCTGAGCCAGAAGCCCCTCCTTGAGCCTGGGCATAGGAACAGAGGTGGGCGTTGGGTGACTTCAACGTCCTTTCCCGAACTGTCTTTGCAAGAAGCCTGCCCCACAGTTCAGAGCCTGCCCTCTGTCGTCTGGCCATGGCCCAGGAACCCAGTGGGGTGTATCCCTGAATGCTGCTGGGCTTCGTGCCGGGCTGCCCCCTTGGCCACCGCAGAGACCTTCTCTCATGCTCTGCTCACCCCGACCAGATGCCCAAATGTACTCATGGCAACCCCATGTGTTGCAGAGTGTAACTGTGCTCCATAGGGTTTTTTTTTTTAAACATTTTTTATTGTGGTTTAGTTTATAAAGCAAATTAGTTTCCCATTCAACACTTTATACACATTTTGTTTTGTGACATTAGTTGCAGTTCACTCACTGTGACAGCCCTCTACCCACCTCCTCCCTGGGTTCCCTGTTTCTGTTTGCCCATCTTTCCTGCCCCTTCCTGCCTTCTGAACTTTGTTTTTGGGCAAATGCTGCCCTTTTGGTCTTGAATGGTTGATGGTTCTGGGACCACATTCCTCATGGGTGTTATTGTTCACTTTATAGACCTGTCTGTTGTTTGGCTGAAAGTTGGATCTCCTGGAGTGGGTTCAGTTCCAAGTTCAAAGACTGTCTAAGTGCAATAGTCTTGGAAGCTCTGCCAGTCTCTATCAGACCAATAAGTCTGGTCTTTTAGGTGAATTTGAATTTTTTCTACATTTTTCTCCCACTCTGTCCAGGACCTTCTATTGTGATCTCCATCAGAGTGGTTGGTAGTGGTAGCCAGGCACCATGTAGTTCTTTTGGTCTCAGGCTGGTGGAGGCTGTGGTTTGTATGGTCCATTAGTCCTTTGGACTAATCGTTTTCTTGAGTCTTTGATTTTCTTCACTCTTCTTTGCTCTGGATGGGAAGAGACCAATGGTTGTATCTTAGATGGCTGCTCGAAAGCTTTTAAGACCCCAGTTGCTACTCACCAAAGTAGGATGTACAACCTTGTCGTTATGGAGTATGTTATACCTATTGACCTAGATGTTCCCCAGGACTATGGCCCTAAGTCCTCAAGTCCAGACTCAGTCCCTTAAGGTATTTGGTTATACCTAAGTAGTTTTCATAACTTTGCCTCCTGTGTGCTCTGCTATATACATGGATATATTTGCAGCACATACAAATATGTATGTATAAATATCCCCTGCCAAGACTATACATGCTTGTGGGTGTACTCCCATATGCCATCCCATACCTGTTCAGCTTACATATCTACCTATGTATCCATTCATATATTATTGTTTGTTATTACTGTTATTGCAGGATTGTGTATGAAACCCTAGTGGCATAGTGGTTTAGAGCTTGGCTGCTAACCAAAAGGTCAGCGGTTTGAATGTACCAGATGCTCCTTGGAAACCCAAAGGGGAAGTTCTACTCTCTCCTATAGGGTAGCTATGAGTTGGAATCAATACTATGGCAATGGGTTTGGTTTTGGTTTGGTATGTAATAGTATTTACCGCTGTTGCCTTTTACTCTTTCGTACCTTCCAGTGCCTTACTTTGCCTTGGTCGTGTTGTGCTGACATCCCCCTTATTGCGTATTGCCCTTCCCTTCACCCAAGTTAATACGTGTCTACTATGTAGTTAGCGATGTTCCCTTTCTCCCCTTCTCCTTCCTGGTAACCATAGAAGAATGTTTCTTTCATGTGTAAGCCTTTTCTTGACTTTTTATAATAATGGTCTCATGCAATATTTGTTCATTTGTGATTGACTTTTTTCACTTAGCATAATGTCCTCCAGGTTCATCCATGTTGTAAAATGTTTCACTGCTTCATCATTATTCTTTAATGTAGTATTCCACTGTGTGTATGTACCACAGCTTGTTTATCCATTCGTCTCTTCTTGGGCACTTAGGTTGTTTCCACCTTTTTGCTACTGTGAACAATGCTGCAATGAACACGGGTATGCATATATCTATTCTTGTCATGGCTCTTATTTCTCTAGGATATATATACCTAGAGGTGGGACTGCTGGATCATATGGTATCTCTGTCTCTAAGTTTTTAAGGAATCTCCGTATCATTTTCCACAGTGATTGTACCATTTTACATTTACCATCAGCAGCGTATGAGGATTCCAATCTCCCCACACCCTCGCCAGCATTTGTTTTCTGTTTTTTGATCATTGCCATTATTGCCAGGGTGAGATGATATCTCACCGTTGTTTTGATTTGCATCTTTCTAATGGCTAATGGGTGGAGCCCTGGTAGTGCAGTGGTTAAGAGCTTGGCTGCTAACCAAAAGGCTGGCAGTTTGAATCCACCAGCTGTTCCTTGGAAACCCTGTGCGGCAGTTCTGCTCTTGTTTTATAGGGTCATTATGAGTTGGGATCAACTCAACAGCCACAAGTTTTTTTGTTGTTGTTGTTTTTTGGTTTTTAATGGCTAATGAGCACAAGCATCTCTTCATGTATTTGTTGGCTACCTGAATGTCCTGTTGGTTATGTCTTTTGCCCATTTTTTAATTGGATTGTTTTTTTGTTGTTGAGGTGTTGAAGTTTTCTATAAATTTTACAGATTAGAACCTTGTCAAGTATATTGTTTTTTTTCCCCAGTCTGTAGGTTCTCTTTTTACTCTTTTGGAGAATTTTTTTGATGCACGTAAGTGTTTAATTTTTAGGAGATCCAAGTCGTCTAGTTTATCTTCTACTGTTTGTACAATTTTGATTATGTTTGATAGTCTATTTATGCCATAAAGTAGGGCCCCTATGTTTGCCTGTTTTTTCTTCCATGGTCTTCATAGTTTTACATTTTAGATTCAGATCTTTGATCCATCTTGAGTTAGTTTTTGTATATGGTGTAAGGTCTGGATCTTGTTTCATTTTCCTGCAAATGGATATTCAGTTTTGCCAGCATCATTTGTTAAAGAGACTACCTCTTCCCCATTTAATGGATTTCAGCTCTTTTTCCAAGATAAGCTGCCAACACAGGTGTGATAGATTTACTTCTAGGTTCTCAATTCTGTTCCATTGGTCTAGGTGTCTGTCACTGTACCAGTATCGGGTATTTTTTTTTTTTTTTTGTACTTTAAGTGAAAGTTTACAATTCAAGTCGGTTTCTTATACAAAAACTTACACACACATTGTTATATGACCCTAGCTGCTCTCCTTATAATGTGACAACACAATCCTCCTTTCCACACCAGATTTCCCATGTCCATTCAACTAGCTCCTATCCCCCTCTGCCATCTCATCTCACCTCTGGACAGGAGCTGCCCACATAGTCTCATATGTCTACTTGAGCTAAGAAGCACACTCGTCACCAGTATCATTTTATGTCTTATAGTCCAGTCTAATCTTTGTCTGCAGAGTTGGCTTCGGGAATGGTTTTAGTTTTGAGCTAACAAAGAGTCTGGGGGCCATGTCCTCTGGGGTCCCTCCAGTCTCAGTCAGATCATTAAGCCTGGTCTTTTTACTAGAACTTGAGGTCTGTATCCCACTTCTCCTGGTCCATCAGGGATTCTCTGTTGTGTTCCCTGTCAGGGCAGCCATTGGTGGAGGCCAGGCACTATCTAGTTCTTCTGGTCTCAGACCGATAGAGTCTCTGGTTTATGTGGCCCTTTCTGTCTCTTGGGCTCATATTTTGCTTGTGTCTTTGGTGTTCTTCATTTTCCTTTGCTCCAGGTGGGTTGAGACCAATTGCTGCATCTTAGATGACCGCTTGCTAGCTTTTAAGACCCCAAACACCACTCACCAAAGTGGAATGCAGAACATTTTCTTAATACACTTTGTTATGCCAGTTGACCTGGGTGTCCCCCGAAACCATGGTCCCCAGACCCCCCCAGTACCAGGATGTTTTGACTACTGTTCTGAGATCGGGAAATGTAAGACCTTCTACTTTTTGTGTGTGTGTGTGGTTTTTTAAATTGTACTTTAGATGAAGGTTTACAGAACAAACTAGTTTCTCATCAAACAGTTAGTACACACAATGTTATATGACATTGGTCAACAACCCTACAACATGTCAACACTCTCCCCTCTCAACCCTGGGTTCCCTATTACCAGCTTTCCTGTTCTCTCTGCCTTCCAGTCCCTGCCCCAGGGCTGGTGTTCCCCTTTAGTCTTGTTTTGTTCCATGGGGCTGTTCAATCTTTGGCTGAAGGGTGAACCTCAGGAGTGACCTCATTACTGAGCTGAAACTGTCTGGGGGCCATACTCTCATGGTTTCTCCAGTCTCTGTCAGGCCAGCAAGTCTGGTCTTTCTTTTTGAGTTAGAATTTTGTTCTACATTTTTCTCCAGCTCTGTCTGGGACCCTCTATTGTGATCTCAGTCAGAACAGTCAGTGGTGGTAGCTGGGCACCATCTCATTGTACTGGACTCAGTCTGGTGGAGGCTGTGGTAGATGTGGTCCATTAGTCCTTTGGACTAATCTTTCCCTTGTATCTTTATTTTTCTTCATTCTTCCTTGCTCCCAAAGGGTTGAGACCAGTGGGGTATCCTAGATGGTCACTCACAGGCATTTGAGACCCCAGACGCTACTCACCAAAGTAGAATGTACAAAATATTCTTTATAAACTATATTGTGCCAGTTGAGCTAGATATTCCCCGAGATCATGGTCCCCACAGCCCTCAACCCAGCAATTTGGTCCCTCAGGGAGTTTGGATGTGTCTATGGAGCTACCATGACCTTGCCTTGTACAGGTTGTGCGGGCTTCCCCAGTATTGTGTACTGTCTTACCCTTCACCGAAGGACCTCCTCCTTTGTTCTTTTCCTTCAGTAGTGCTTTGCTTATCCAGGGTCTCTTTCCTTTCCATATAGAGTTGGTGATTAGTTTTTCCATCTCTTTAAAGAATATTGATGGAATCTCGATCAAGATTGCATTATATCTATAGATTGCTTTGGGTATTATTGACATTTTCACAATGTTAAATTTTCCTGTGCATGAGTATGGTATGTTCTTCCATTTATGTATGTTTCTTTTGGTTTCTTGTAATAAGGTTTTGTAGTTTTCTTTGTATATGTCTTTTACAACCCTAATTAGATTTATTCCTAAACATTTTATCTTTTTTTGGGCTATTGTAAATGCTATTAATTTCTTTTTTGGAGTTCTCTTTGTTAATGAAGGGGAATCTGATTTTTGAATGTTAATCTGGTATTCTGCCCTCCATAGGGTTTTCAAGGCTGTGAATTTTCAGAAGGAGATAGCCAAGTCTTTCTTCCAAGGCACCTCTAGGTGGGTTTGAACTGTCAACCTTTCAGTTAGTAGTTGAGTGCTTAAACCTTTTGCACCACCAAGGAACTCCTAGTTGTTAGCTCTAAGTGCATGCCCAAAGTCTTGAAACATGGGCCTGAGATCTCATAATAATTATAACTGCTAACATTTATTGGGCAATTACTCTGTGGCAGGCACTGAACTATGTGCTTCATGCTCCAATTTAATTCTCTCAACCATCCCTGACTTAGGTTCTACTGACATTTATGTTACATAGTTGAGAAAAGTAAGGCTTAGAAATACTAGTAATTTGCCCAAGGTTGGTAAGCTGTACAGCCAATAGGTTGGAGGGAAAGCTTTTAATGTGAAGTTAATTTTGGTTAAACTGCAGGAAGGTAAGTGACCATAAAGCATTCTGTATGCATTACATTCACTTATATTTGTATGTCTTATCCACCCACCCACCCACCCACCCACCCATCCATCCATCCATCCATCCACCCACCCATCCACCCACTCGTCCATCCGTCCATCCAGCCATCCATCCAGTCTCCATTAAGTAAATACTTTGATGTGTCAGGGACACACTAGGAGTTGGGAGGACACAGAAAAGGCAGGCACAAGCAAAGCATTCTAGGAACTAAGAACCCAGCACAAGAGATGGGCAAATAAGAGTCTATTCTAATAAATGTGCTGAGATGAGGGCTTTGATATATGGAAGCATAGGGCTTGTGGAGCACATGCCCAGAGAGCAATGAGGTACTTGTCTGCTGTCTGGGAGGGAAACCTGCCCATTTTCTGACCCTGGGCATTGGCTCCTCCCCTCCCCTACAGAACTGCTTCTCTGTTAGGGCTTCAGGTAAGGCTCCCTTCCACTTGCATGGCCCCCAGACTTCACATGGAGGTCCTGTGCAAATGTGTAATATAGAAAACCTCTCAACTTTTGAGTTCGGGCCTAGAAGTCCTCAGCAGACCAATAAACCCATTGCCACTGAATCAATTTTGATTCATGGTAACCCTATAAGTTACAGAGTAGAACTGCTCCGTGGGGTTTTCTTGGCTATAATCTTTATGGAGGCAGATTTCCAGGTCTATCTTCAGTGGTACTCCTGGGTGGGTTTAAACTGCCAACCTGTGCGGGAGTAGTTTAGCAAGCAAACTGTTTGCGCTACCCAGGGACCTTAGGAAGTCAACAGTCATCCCCATTGACTGTCTCCTGCCTCTGGAAGGCCGGCTGTCCTGCCAAAATGAGGAAATGCACTTGATTCTTCTTGAAATGCCCAGATATGTCCTTTTCTTGCTCTCAGCAGAGTGATGGTGATGTGCTCGGCTCCCACCCAGATGGCCAAGGCAGGAAGAAAAGTGGGCAGCTTGGGAACCCCACTGGCAGCCACCTGGCCTATGGCATCCTGGACACCCCACCCTGGCACCTCTGCATCTTCTTGGGGATCCAGGTAATACCACCCCGGAAGCACTGGGTCCAAGAGGCTCTACCTCCAAAGCTGCATCCACACACACCCAGTTCAAACTACCAGTACCAGTTGCCATTGAGTAGATTCTAACTCATGGCAACCCCATGTGTGTCAGGGTAGAACTGTGCTCCACAGAGACTTTTAATGGCTGTGACCTTCAGAAGTTGATAGCTAGGCCTTTCTTCTGAGGCTCCTTTGGGTGGGCTCAAACCTCTAACCTTTTGGTTAGCAGCTGAGCACTTTAACTTCTTGTTCCACCCAGGAACTCCCAGGTCAAATTAGTCAACATCAAAAACTTCAGTTGTTGATGTTGTTGGCCTCCAGGGGAACTCAAGGCTCCTCTGGTTTCTCTTTCTAGGGTTTGTGAGTGGGGATAGGGACTAGGGGAGAGTTCTTTCTCGCTGTGAGCTAATTAACAGATCAAGGACACCAACTGGGCCATTGTTCTCTTGGGTGAGGCTACTGAGCTAGTTAAAGCCAGGTTCACTTGGCTGAGGCTTCTTTTCTGATAAACCTGGGAGAGGTACTGGACCAAGTCCACTTCCTTAGAGCCAGCCCTGAATGCTGTAGCTTTTTTTCTGATTCCAGTCCCACCCACATGCCTAGCATTCTTTGGGATCAAGAGATTTATTTGATCGTGAGAGAGAGTTGGCCCTGTCTCATAAAATTGGGTAGACAGTGCTGCTGGGCCTCATACCAAAACCAAAATCCAAACTTCCTGCTATTGAGTTTATTCTGACTCCTAGCGACCCTACGGATAGAGTAGAACTGCCCCCACAGGGTTTCCAAGGCTGTAAATCTTTATGGAAGCAGATTGCCACATCTTTGTCTTGCGGAGCAGCTGGCTGGTGGGTTCCAATCAGTAACCTTTTGATTAGCAGCAGAATGCTTAACCACTGTGCCACCAGGGATCCTCACAAAGGAAAGTAAAACCAAAACAACCAAACCTATTGCCGTCGAGATGACTCTGACTCATAATGACCGTACAGCCAGAGTAGAGCTGTCCCATAAGGCTTCCAAGGCTATAATCTTTACGGAAGCAGGCTGCCACATCTTTCTCCCGAGGAGTGGCTGGTGGGTTCGAACAGCTGAACTTTTGATTCGTAACTGAGTGCTTTAACCACTGCACAACCAGGGCTCCCTAGGGCCTGATATGAGAAGGGGGAAAAAAAAAACCCTGATGGATTCCTGGCCTACAGAATATCGTCGCCTGTGTTGACTGAGTGGGTAGCAGGTCAAAGAGGCTCAGAACTGCCCCAGGTTGTTTATCCCAAGAGGACACGGGGGCCATGGCAAGATTGTCCAAGTGCCCCTACAAAGATGTGGGTATTTCTTCTCTAAAACCTTCCTGTGTTCTCTTCCCTAAAGGGCAGCCAACCCTTAGTTGACCACAGCTTGTTTGTTGAAACTTCTGGGTTAATCAAAGAAAGAACAAAAAAATGGGGGACTTGTGCCTTTCAGTGGGAGTTCCAAGTCTTTCCCCCCAACCCCCAAAATCTCATTCCCACTTCATTCCACCTCCAGAGATCAGTGCTGACTGAACTGGTCAGACTGTTCCAGAACATTCCCTGAGCACACCAACCATAGCTGGTTAACCAGTCCCTACCTCTCTATTATCTACCTATCCATCTACCTACCTACTTGCATACTTACCTATCTGCCGGGCTATCTATCTATCTGCCTGTCCATCTATCTATCTATCTACCTATCAGTCATCTATTGATCTATCATCTATCCATCTAATCTATCCCCTTTATAGCAAGTCACCTGCTATGGGTTCAGACCTGCCCTGAATTTTGGATTGAACCCTGTCCTCTCAGGAAACTCACATAGCCCTTGGCCAACAGCTCAAAGCCGATGCTCACGTCATCCTTGTCAGTGGCCTGGCCCTCACCATCTGCCTTGTTTTAATAATGAGCCTCTTGCCTCATTCTGGGTCACCAGGAGTTAGATTTGACTGAAAGAAACTCATTGGTTTTGGGTTTTTGCCTTATTCTTGTTTTTAAGGCCTCACCCCAGTGGTTTCTTGTCATGTCCTTCTCTGCTGGGTCCCTTCTTGGGCCCTCCTAGCTCCCACTGCTTGCCTGGCTCTGCCTTGGGAAGGGCGAACAGCTTGGGGAGGGAATGCAGTTGGGCCCGAGGGTCAGCAGATGGCACAGCGTCTCCATGCCCTCTGCTTTCTCCGCTCTGTCCACAGCACTTCCTCACGGCCCTGGGGGGGCTCGTGGCTGTGCCGCTTATCCTGGCCAAGGACCTGTGCCTGCAGCATGACCCCCTGACCCAGAGCTACCTCATCAGCACCATTTTCTTCGTCTCTGGCATCTGCACTCTCCTGCAAGTGTTCTTGGGAGTCAGGTGGGTGAAGTGACTCCCTGTGGATTCAGACTTTTTCCTGCCAGGGTTGTTGTTGTTGTTAGCTGCCATCAATTCAGCCCCCAAATCACAACGACCCCATGTACAGTGAGACAAAATGCTGCCCAGTCCTGCACCATCCTGTTGATTGGTTGTGGATTGGACCATTGTGATCCATAGTGTGTCACTGGCTGATTTTCAGAAGTAGATTGCCAGGCCTTTCTTCCTAGTCCAACTTAGTCTGGAAGTTCCACTGAAACCTGTTCAGCATCATAGCAACACACAAGCCTGCACTGACAGAGGGGTGGTACCTGCACGTGAGGTGCATTGACTGGTATGACCATTAAAGTTGTGTGTCACCTTGGCTGGGCCATGATTCTCAGTGGCCTATGAGTCGGAATTGACTTGACGGCAGTGGGTTTGGGTTTTTTTGGTTTTGACAGTTGTATGATGTTGTGATCATCTCCATGATGGGATCTGCTCTGAGTAGCCAAGCACTTGGAAGGGAGTTTCCTTGGGCATATGGCTGCATGAAATATAAGTGGACATTCTGGCAAGGCTCACGGGCTTTTGCTTGTGCTGGACCCTGCAGCTGGCTCATGTTCATCTGACCTCCGGTTCTTGGGACTTGAGCTAGCAGCTTACCTACTGTCTTGCCTGCTGATCTTGGGATTCATTGATCTTCATAGCCTGTGAGCAAGAGTCCTGCCCTCTCACCTGCTGATCTTGGGTTTGCCAGCTGCTGGGGCTATGAGAATCAGGAGAAGTTTCCACCTGAACCACGTACTTGGGACATTCTAGCCTCTACAACCATGTGAGCAATTTCCTAGATATAAATCTCTCTGTATTTATTTATATACTTTACTGGTTTTGCTTCTCTAGAGAGCCCAGCCTAAGATAGCTCAAAATCAGACTCAGGTCTCCCACCTGGGAGGCAAGAATTCTATCACTGAACCACCACTTCTCCCACCTGCCAGAGTAGCAGCAAGATAGGTTTGGCTCATAGCTGGAGAGATAGTAGGAAGAGGGTGTGGCATAATAGAGGGAGCACAAGAGTAGGGGCCAGAGCCTGGGTTCAAGTCCTACCTCCAACACTTACTACCTGCGTTAGCTGGATTCTTGATTGAAAGTGATTAGCTTAGGCAAAAATGTGTTCTTTACTGGTTAGCTTACAGGATCAAACCCAGAGGAGCGAAGGGCACATCTATATGTCAGGAACAGGATGACCAGGAACTCAAATGTGGCCAGGACCCTCCCTCTATCTCTCATCTCTACCAGGCCTGGGGCAAGAGTACAAAATGGAGACCCACACTATGTCTAAATGTTGGAAAGTTATACACCAACTGTCATAATCTGGATTTTCTAGAGGAGCAAAACCAATGAAGCAGACACAAAATATACAGAGAGAAATTTACGTCAAGGGAATGGCTCACACAATTGTGAGGAGATGACTCATGCAATTCTGGGGGCTGGCAAGTCCTAAATCTGTGGGAGGGGGCAGGCTGAAGGCCTCTGCTGGCTCACGTGGTTGCAGGGGCTGATGAACCTAAAATCTGCAGTCAGGAGGCAGGCTGGTGACTTGTACAGGCTTACGTCCCAAGAACCAGAGGTCAGATGACAAGAAGAGTGCAGGGTAGATAGATAGATAGATAGGTAGGTAGGTGGGTAGGTGGGTAGGTGGGTAGGTGGGTAGGTGGGTAGGTGGGTAGGTGGGTAGGTGGGTAGGTGGGTAGGTGGGTAGGTGGGTAGGTGGGTAGGTGGGTAGGTGGGTAGATAGATAGATGGGTAGATAGATAGATAGATAGATAGATAGATAGATAGATAGATAGATAGATAGATAGATAGATAGATAGATAGATAGATAGATAGATAGATAGATAGATAGATAGATAGATAGATAGATAGATAGATAGATAGATAGATAGATAGATAGATAGATAGATAGATAGATAGATAGATAGATAGATAGATAGATAGATAGATAGATAGATAGATAGATAGATAGATAGATAGATAGATAGATAGATAGATAGATAGATAGATAGATAGATAGATAGATAGATAGATAGATAGATAGATAGATAGATAGATAGATAGATAGATAGATAGATAGATAGATAGATAGATAGATAGATAGATAGATAGATAGATAGATTAGACAGACAGACAGACAGATAGAGAGAGAGAGAGAGCTTTGCCAGAACATCCATTTATATTCTGGAGGCCGATCTCACCCCCAAGGAAACTCCCCTTTCAACTGATTGGCTGCTCACAACAGATTACTAAATGGCAAGTGATTACATACAGTCTGCCAAACCACTGACACTCATAGCCCAGCCAAGTTGACACAAAGCATTAACCATTGCACCGAGTGTCATGGACTGAATTGTGTCCCCCCAAAATACGTGTGAATTTGGCTAGACTATGATTCCCAGTATTGTGTGATTGTCCACCATTTTGTCATCTGATGTGATTTTCCCATGTGTTATAAATCCTACCTCTTTGATATTAATGAGGCAGGATTAGAGACAGTTATGTTAATGAGGCAGGACTCAACCTACAAGACAAGGTTGTATCTTAAGTCAATCTCTTTTGAGATATAAAAGAGAGATGCAAGCAGAGAGACATGAGGACCTCAGACCACCAAGAAAGTAGAGCCAGGAGCGCGTGTCTTTTGGACCCAGGGTCCCTGTGCTGAGAAGCTCCTAGATCAGGGGAAGATTGATGACAAGGACCTTCCCCCAGAGGCAACAGAGAGAGAAAGCCTTCTCCTGGAGCTGGCATCCTGAATTCAGACTTCTAGCTTCCTAGACAGTGAGAGAATGAATTCCTCTTTGTTAAACCCATCCACTCATGGTATTTCTGTTATAGCAGTACTAGAAAACCAAGACACCAAGCTCAAAAAAAAAAAAACAGTTGGGTTGAGTCCACTCTGACTCATGGTGACCTCATGCGTTTCGGAGTAGAACTGTGCCCCACAGAGCTGTTTTTTTTTTTTTTTTTTGATTGTAGAAATATACATAGCAAAACGTTCACCATCTCGATAATTTCTGCATGTATAGTTCAGTGCTATTGATTGTTTTTTCATGTTGTGCAACCATTATCACTATCCTTTTCCAAATTGTTCCACCACCATTAATATAAACTCAATGCCTCCTAAGCAAAAATGTCCCCTTCCGCCACCCCCTAAAACCATTAATAATCTTTGGTTTATATATATTTGCTTATTTCATATAAGTGAGATTATGCAGTATTTGTCCTTTTGTGACTCATTTATTTTGCTCAGCATAATGTTTTCAAGGTTCATCCACGTTGTGGTCTGTATCAGGACTTCATTTCTCTTTATGGCTGAACTGTATTCTGTTGTATGTATATACCACATCTTGTTTATCCATTTATCTGTTGATGGACATTTAGGCTGTTTCCACGTTTTGACTATTGTGAACAGTGCTATAATGAACATTGGTGTACAGAATCCATAGAGTTTCAGTGGCTGATTTTCTGGAAGCAGATTGCCATAACTTTATTCCTAGCCACCTCTAGGTGGACTTGAACTTCTAACATTCCAGTTGACAGCTGAATGCATTAGCAGTTTGCATCACCCAGGGACATAAACCAAGCTTACAAACTCTTAAATAAAATATCTCTAATCACCCTTCCTGGAAGGCCATGTTCGAATTTGGAATTCTGACTCTTTAGAGTTCTGCTTTAGGACCTGGTGGCATTGGGGGAGCAGGCTCCCACTTCCCAACTCCAGCTTTGCTCCAAATCACATGTAGTCCCCCATTCATGTATTGGATACCCCAACCTCCATGTCCAGTTCCATCCACACCACTCAAAAGAGTCCCCCTCAGAGTCCCCCAGTAGTTGCCCCTTGGCCATCCTTCAGGCCTGGGGCATGCACACCTGCATCCCTGTCTGCTGTCACAGGACAGACCTGCTGGGAAAGGGGTCCATACAGGTTCTGGGAGAGACTCAGGGTCATTTGCGCAGGAGTTCTTGGGACTGAAAGAGGCAGGAGACACAAGATGGGCAAGCCCTCTTGGCCCTGCAGACCCCTGCCCAGGGGAGGCTAGAGGGGGACTGTCTTAGGCTGGTTTCTCTAGAGGAGCAAAAGCAGAAATGCATATAAATATATATAGAGAGATTTATGTTAAGGAAACAGCTCACGAGATTGTAGGGGTTGGAATGTCCCAAGTCCTTGCATCAGGATACAGTCCTTTCCCAATTCACGGAGCCACAGAAGCTGGAGAGCCCAAGATGAGCAGGTTGGAGAGCAGGGATCCTGCTCACAGGTTGTGATGGTTGAGGAATCCCCAAGGTCAGCAGGCAAGACTGCAAGGTTTCTCCTGAGTCACTTAGGTGCAAGGGCTGGCGAACCCAAGACAGGCAGGTTGGGGAGCAGGACTCTTGCTCACAGGCCGTGAAGATCAGCGAATCCCAAGATGAACAGGTAAGCTGCCAGCTCAAGTCTCAAGAACCAGAGGTCAGACAGGAGACAGGTGCTGGATCCAGAACAAGCAAACAACTTTTGCAAGGCAAGCAAGAAGTAGGCAGCAGAAGGCGGAAAGACGAAGGCTGAGGGGGCGGTGAGCTGCCACAGGCCCCATGCCCACCGGTACAACTCAGCAGATTCCATCATGGGGGTGATCACATATCAGATTTCAACAGGTAAGTGATCACAACATTATACAGCTGCCAAGACGCTGAGAATCGTGGCCCAGCCAAGTTGACACACAATCTTAACCACCACGGGGGACTTCTAAAGCACAGACCTAAGGGTGGGGCGGGGGGCAGGGGCTCTTTCCCTGGTCTAAGGGTAGGGTTGTCTTGTTACTGCAAAACACGGATTCGAGCCCCCTGCCATGAAGCCAGTACTGAGAGGGGTGAGGTGAGCAGTAAGAGGGCTTTATTGCATACCGGCATACAAGAGACAGTGGAGAGTGGGCTCCTCCAAAGTCTGTCTGTCTGCTGGGGACTGACTGGAGGGTTTTATAGGGTTGGGGCTTAGGCTTGAAGAATTTGGAGAATGGCAGTTTCCCTTTGAGGTGGGCATGTTGACCATATTTTAGACATGTTGACCTTCTGTGGTCATTCTTAGAGGTCCTCTGACACCATCCTGGTTTCAGTCACAAGATGGGCCCCCATTGTCTGGTTGTCTCGCCCCAGATCTTATTGATTGTTGTTCTGCTTGTTCAAGAGGAACATAGGTTAATTCTAAACTTTATAGAATCATGGAGAAAGGAGAGGGAAGGGAGGAAACAAATCACAAATCACAAAATCACTGGGGTATGTAAAAGCTAGCTATGCAAGCCATGTAGAAAGAATGCTACAATACCCAGGATGCTAGGCCCCTACAATCTCTTTCTCACACTGTGCCTTTCAGTCTCATCATCCCTCTGCCCGTGGCTGTGCTTCCTTCTTGCAGACTGGCTTCTCCCACATGTCCGCAGGCAGGGCTGATGCCAGTCTTCACACCTACCACCAACACAAATGAGTACTGCTCTCCCTAGCCTGACATTGAAAATGCCAGGGGAGAGTTCTGATGAGCTTAAGTCAAATGCCCAGCCCTGGACCAACCAGGGCAATGAATATGGGAGTTCCCACTTAGGAAGGCTTCCCAATGAAGCAGGTAAGAGGAGTGCTCTTCTGGGTAGACAAGACAGTGGATAGTCTGTGAACAAAATATGTAGTCTGGAACCTGTTAAATAAGGTTAGATAATATGTGTCCCTCTCTCCTACAGTATTACTGAGATGATCATTTGGTATAGTCAGTGGAATCGCTTTTTTTTTTACATCAGGTCCTTTATGTTCATATGTGTAAAAATGGCATGGCGGAGGCATATGACCTCCTGTAATTCCACAAGAGGGAAGGAAAATCAAGATCAACAGCCTCAGCCTGATTCCTATGAGACAGAGGTCAGACATGCCTCCTCTCTCTGCCATCTTTACCAACCATCCCTCCCACAGCACTCTTGACTTCTCTGCTAAGTGCGATAATTCATTGCAATGGCTACACAGAACTCACAGACCATACTCACAGTTATGGGGTTTATTAGGGAAGTAACAGGTTACGGTTTCAGGTTTAGCAACACTCAGAATACACTTGTTCAGTCAGGATAGCTTCTTCTCAGCCTTGCCTGCAGGCACGCCTCTCCCTGGCCCTCAGCCTCTGCTACTCAGGCAGGTGTTATAAAGCTCTTCTAGTTTTGCAGATAAGTGCCCTGAGGCGCCCCACTCTGCTGGTCAGCCTTGGCCCAAAGAGGATCAGCTCTAGCTCCTTGGATCAGCAAACCTAGCTCCACCAAGTGCCCAGAGGCACCCTACTCTGCCAGCA
The DNA here is from genome assembly GCF_024166365.1 of Elephas maximus indicus. NCBI lineage: Eukaryota > Metazoa > Chordata > Mammalia > Proboscidea > Elephantidae > Elephas > Elephas maximus. The sequence continues at coordinate 14,541,126 of NC_064826.1, forward strand.
AGACTTTTCCCTGAAAACACTCAGCTTTATAGCTTGTGGACTGGGCTGTCTTCTGCCAGTCTCCTGGTTCTGCTGCCTTCATTTCTCTGTCACTGTTTCTTGCCACCTCCAGTGTAACAGCTCTCTCTTGGTCTCCTGGTTCCAGGAGCTTCTCAGCCCAAGGGTTCTGGGTCCAAAAGACACGCTCCACTCCTGGCTCTTCTTTCTTGGTGATGATGAGATCCTCTCTTCCCACTTCTGGCATGGCTCATATTAAGTGGGATGGCAAAACAAAAGTGATCAATCCCTTTGTTAGGTTTCCAGATACCTTATTTGCATAGTCCCACTCGATCATTGTGTGTGAGTCACAAACTGTGGCTCCAAAACCAAACCCGTCACTGTTGAGTTGATTCGGTCTCTTAGTGACCTTATAGGACAGAGTAGAACTGCCCTATAGAGTTTCCAAGCAGTAGCTAATGGATTTGAACTGCCGACCTTTTGGTTAGCTGCTAAGCTCTTAGCCACTATGCCAGCAGGGCTCCAGAAGGCTATGGTTAGAAGGGTCATATTGAGGAATTCATTGCACCACAACATGTGTACTGTTAAATCACTCTGAAGCTGGTCTCTCATGCACAGTTGTGAAGCATGATGTCTTAGCTTCCTGGGACTGTCCTAACAAATGACCGTAAACTGGGCGACTTAAAACAACATAAATTTATTCCTTCGTAGTTCCAGAGCCTAGAAGTCTGCAATCAAGGCATCATTAGGACCATGATCCCTCTCAAGGTTCTAGGGGAAAATCTGTTCCACACCCTTCTCTTAGCTTCTGGTGTTGCCAGTAATCCTTGGAGTCCCTTGGCTTGTAGATGCGTCACTCCAATCTCTTCACTCTGTGTCTGTCTCTCTGTGTCACTCACTTCTCCTCTTCTTATAAGGATATCAGTCATATTGGGTTAGGACCCCCCCACTCCGGTATGACCTCATGTTGATCTAACTACAGTAATTACATCTGCAAAGACACTAATCGCAAATAAAGGACATTCACAGGTACCTGAAGTTAGGACTTGAACCCACCTTTTTGGGGGGTAAAATTCAACCCGTGAAGTATGGGCAATGTGTGTTTGGGGCCCTTTCACTCCTCATTTCTACACACTCTCTCTTTTCACGTTCTCCTGCACCATACCCCGCAACCCCTTGATTCCCTAGAATCCCACACGGTGGCTCCTTTGGGTTCCTTTCTTCTCAGGAAATTCCTCTCTGTGGGTCCTCCAGATCTTCCCTGCTCACCTCCCTCACCCCAGATCTGTTCAGTCAGCGTTTCCTTCCTTTAGGATTGATTTTGCATCTAGTCCGAGGGTAGACCCAGGTTTTGTGTAACCTGAAGCTTATACAGTTTTTGGTGCCCCTTTTAAGAAACAGAATGCAAAATTATGAATACGAAATAATGTACAACAGCAAATATTTATTTAAGTTGAAAAACATCATAACAAGTTACAAATTTTAAAAAGCAGATAAATGTCACAAATTCCAAAAACAAAATATTTTTATTATTTAACGGTCTGACGCTCGCCTGTTATACTTTTCCCCAAACATTTTATCACTGTGTCTTAGTCTCCTAGTGCTGCCATAACACAAGTACCACAAGTGGGTGACTTTAAAGATCAGAAACTTACTTTCTCACAGTTCTGGAGGCTAAAAGTCCAAATTAGAGTCTCAGCTGCTTTGATTCCTTCCTTGTTTGTATCTCTGGGCGTTCCTGGGTTCCTTGGCTTCTGTAGGATCCACACATGGCACCTGTCTTCCCTCGTGTGTGTCCCTGTGTCTATGTTGCTCTTTATATAACTCAGTCTACGCCTCAACGTAAAGAAAACAAAAATCCTCACAACTGAACTGATAAGCAATATCATGATAAATGGAGAAACATGCTGACTTTATCAAGAATTTCTTTTTACTTGGATCCATAATCAACGGCCATGGAAGAAGCAGTGAAGAAATCAAATGACATTGCATTGGGCAAATCTCCTGCAAAAGATTTAAAGCGTTGAAAAGCAAAGATGTCACTTTGAGGACTAAAGTGTGCCTGACCCACGCCATGATATTTTCAATCACTTCATATGCATGCAAAAGCTGAACGATGAATAAAAAAGACCAAAGAAGAATTATAATGATTTTTGTTTTCTTTATGTTGAGGCATAATTCAAATAGAAGATTTTGTCATCTGCATATCACAGGTTGTTAATGAGTCTTCCTCCAATCCTGATGCCATATTCTTTTTTTATAGTCTACCTTCTCAGATTATTTGCTCAACACACAGATTAAATATGTATGGTGAAGGATATAACCCTAACACATACCTTTCCTAATTTTAAACCACAAAGTATCCTCTTGTTCTGTTTGAATGACTGCCTTTTGGTCTATGTACAAGTTCCTCATGAGCACAATTAAGTATTCTGGAATTCCCATTCTTCACAATGTTATCCGTAATTTGTTATGATCCACACAGTCAAATGCCTTTGCATACTCAATAAAACACAGGTAAATGTTTTTCTGGTATTCTCTGCTTTCAGCCAAGATCCATCTGACATCAACAATGATATCCCTTGTTCCTCGTTCTCTTCTGAATCTGGCTTGAATTTCTGGCAGTTCTTGTCGATGTACTGCTGTGACCAATTTTTTTCACTGTTCATTAAAATATATATATGTATTTTACTATTAAAAAAATACATATGAGTTGGAATCGACTCGACGGCACTAGGGTTGGGATTTTATTATTGTACTTTAGATGAAGGTTTATAGAACAAACTAGCTTCTCATTAAACAGTACACATATTGTTTGGTGACATTGGTTACCAACCCCGCGACATGTCAACACTCTCCCTTCTCGACCTTGGGTTCCCTATTACCAGCTTTCCTGTCCCCTGCTGCCTTCTAGTCCTTGCACCTGGGCTGGTGTGCCCCTTATTCTTGTTTTGTTTTATGGGCCTGTTTAATCTTTGACTGAAGGGTGAACCCCAGGAGTGACTTCATTACTGACCTAAAAGGGTGTCTGGGGGCCATACTTTTGGGACTTCTCTAGTCTCTGTCAGGCTAGTAAGTCTGGTCTTTTTTTGTGAGGTAGAATTTTGTTCTACATTTTTCCCAGCTCTGTCTGGAACCCTCTATTATGATCCCTGTCAGAGCAGTCAGTGGTGGTAGCCGGGCACCATCTAGCTGAGCTCGACTCAGTCTAGTAGGGGCTGTGGTAGTTGTGGTCCATTAGTCCTTTGGAGTAATCTTTCCCTTGTGTCTGGTTTTCTTCATTCTCCCTGCTACAATCATTTTTTAATTATCTTCAACAAAATTTTACTTGGGTGTGATATTGATGATATTCTTCAATAATTTCTGCATCCTGTTGGATCATCTTTCTTTGGAATGGGCACAAATATGGATCTCTTTGGGTCAGTTGGCCAGGTAGCTGTCTTCCAAATTTCTTGGCATAGACGAGTGAATGCTTGCTGTGTTGCATCCATTCGTTGAAACATCTCAGTTGGTATTCTGTCAATTCCTGAAGCCTTGTTTTTCACCAATACCTCCAGTGCAGCTTGGACTTCTTCCTTCAATACCATCAATTCTTGATCATGTACTACCGCATGAAACAGTTGAACGTCCACCAATTCTTTTTGGTATAGTGATTCTGTATTTTTTCTATCTCGTTTTGATGCTTCTTGTGTCTTTCAATATTTTTCCCATAGAATCCTTGAATATTATAACTCAAGCCTGGAACTTTTTCCTCAGTTCTTTCAGCTTGAGAAATACCAAGTGTGTTCTTCCCTTTTGGTTTTCTAACTCCAGGTGTTTGCACTTTTCATTATAATACTTTGTCTTCTTGAGCAACCCTTTGGAATTTCCTGTTAAGCTCTTTTACTTCATCATTTCTCATGTTGGCTTTAGCTACTTTAAGTTCAAGAGCAAGTTTTAGAGTTTCTTCTGACATTTATTTTAGTATTTTCTTTCCTGTCTTTTTTTTTTTTTTTCCAATGCAAAACAGAATGAAATACTGCCTGGTCATGTGACATCTTCATGATTGTTGGTATGCACACAGTCAGGGTTCTCTCTAGCTAACCCTGCTTATAATGCCAGTTGTACAAACTAGGAGGCTGAGATCATCCGTTTCTGATGCAAAATGTGTGGTGGATAAAATCCCACTTTGCACACCTACTGTGGCACCTAGCAAGGACAACCTTTGCATAAAGCTAGTTTTTAACATCATAGTTTCTAATTTTACTTCATTCCCTGTACCATTTTACCCATTCATATGCATATGGCCTCAGGTCTCTGGCTAGACTGGTCCAGGAAAACCACAACCCCCTCTCAATCATTGTCTGGATTAACCTGCCAGGCCTACCTCTGAACCACTCCAGGTATAGTTTCTATCTCCTCGCTGTTCAGTCTAGCCCCACATACTTTTCCCTTTAGTGGAAATGACTTCAAGGCTGCAGGCTGACCAGAATCCAGACCCAACTCATCTCTTACTTTCATTTCTGCCACTACAGATATCAGAACCAAAGTTAACACTCAAAAATCAAAAGTTTCTCATCCCTTACCCATGTCAAGGAGCAACACCACATAGGCAAGTTACAGTTTATCCGGGGAAGTGCACAGTACACAAAGTGAAACTGTGGCGCCCTGCGGTGAAGCAGTCACAAAGGCATATTTATGTGGTAAAATCAAGAACTAACAATACAAGATTTCTGATAGGTGCTTGCTGATTCAGGGAAGTGGGAGGTGGGATATCTTGAAGCAGGGAATCTTAACATGATTGGTTTAAAGAGTCTGTTGATTAGTTAATACTTGGTGATACGTGCACCTTGTTGATCAGTTACTACTTGCTACCTGTAGGGGGTTTACAGCATGGTTACCAGCGAATTGCAAGACATTACTTTCTGGGAACATAGAGGTTAGATACACTGTTTGTAACAAGACTCCTTGAGAACAAGCTGACAACATTCTTTGGAAGCTTGGTTACAAAGAAAACATTTCCTTAGTTATAAGATTAAATCCGTATAAAGGTTGCTGTTGTTAGGTGCCTTCAAGTCGGTTCTGACTCATAGTGACTGTATGTACCACAGAATGAAACACTGCTCAGTCCTGCTCCACCCTCACAGTTGTCACTATGCTTGAGCCCATCGTTGCAGCCACTTCGTCAATTTATCTCCTTGAGGGTCTTCCTCTTTTTCTCTGACCCTCTGCTTTACCGAGCATGATGTCCTTCTCCAGGGGCTGATCCCTTCTGATAACATGTCCAAAGTATGTGAGATGTAGTCTTGCCATCCTTGCTTCTAAGGAGCATCCTGGTTGTACTTCTTCCAAGACAGATTTCTTCTTTTTTTTTGGCAGTCCATGGTATAGTCAATGTTCTTTGCCAACATCACAATTCAAAGACGTCAATTCTTCTTCTTCAGTCTTCCTTATTCATTGTCTAGCTTTCACATAGATATGAGGTGATTGAAAATACCATGACTTGGGTCAGGTGCACCTTAGTCCCCAAGGAGACATCTTTGCTTTTCAACACTTTAAAGAGGTCTTTTGCCGCAGATTCGCCCAGTGCAATGCATCTTTTGATTTCTTGACTGCTGCTTCCCTGGGTGTTGGTTGTAGATCCAAGTAAAATGAAATTATTGACAACTTCAATCTTTACTCCGTTTATCATGATGTTGCTTATTGGTCCAGTTGTGAGGATTTTTGTTTTCTTTATGCTGAGATGTAAACCATACTGAAGGCTGTGGTCTTTGATCTTCATCAGTAAGTGCTTCAAGTCCTCTTCACTTTCAGCAAACAAGGTTGTGTCATCTTTGTAACACAGGTTGTTAATGAGTCTCCCTCCAATCCTGATGCCCTGTTCTTCTCCACATAGTCCAGCTTCTTGGATTATTTGCTCAGCATGCAGATTGAATAGGTATGGTGAAAGGACACAGCCCTGATACACACCTTTCTGTCTTGGTGGCGTAGTGGGTAAGAACTCTGGGTAAGTCCTTCCCATTCTCGGCAGAGGGGTGGGAGGCCAGGGCCTATATCTCGGGTAGGTGATTTTCCTTTTCCCTCTCTCTTCTCACACCATCTCTGTGAGCCAAGATTTCCTTGAAATCCCCCCACCGTGGAATCAAGTATGTATAGGATTTACTCTGTTTAGTTTCTCAGGCCCCTAAAATTCATTTCCCACTCTTTCCTAGAATGTAAGATAAGGTGTCACAGTAGCAGTGGCTGGTGACAGTGGAATTGTTGAAGAGGCCTTGTGGCTCCCTGCCAGGTATCCAGGTGGCCTTCCCCTTTCCCCCATGGAGAGTTGCAGACACAGAACTCTTACGGATGGGGAGCCCCCTCAATTTCAACCTGAGATGGTATTAATTATAATTCTGGAAAAAAACCTTGAGGTTTAAACTTTAGTCCTGGTCCTATGCTGTGAGAACTTGGGCAAGTCTGTTACCCTCCCGAAGGCTCAATTTTCTCCTATGTAAAATGAACGAATTCAACTAGATGATATTTAAGAGACCCTTGCAGCTCTACTGGTGCCCTGGGGGTGCAATGGTTCAGGGCTCTGCTGTTAACCAAAAGGTAAGAAGTTCGAATCCACCAGCCACTCCTTGGAAGTCCCGTGGGGCAGTTCTACCCTGTCCTATAGGGTCGCTGTTAGTCGGAGTTGACTCGACCGCACCAGGTTTGGTTTGTTTTACAGTTCTGGTATTATTGTTGGAACTCATGGTATTAGCAGAGAAAATGCTCAGGGGCCATCTTCCCACTGGGTAATCAAAGCACTTCCTTGCCGACAGTGCCTGTGGGCCCAGCCCTGTGGGACGTTCTGTGAGAAACACAAACTTACCAGGAATTAGGGTCAAGGAGCTCACACACAATGAAAAATGCTGACCATGCATAGAAAGAAGATACAATTAAGGAAAACTGTGCTAACTTGAGTTTGGTTCCAACCATGAAAATGGATGTTCCCCAAAAAATAACCCACTGCCGTCGAGTCGATTCCGACTCATAGCGACCGGCTATAAAATCGGACTGATAACTTGTGAATCAAAGGTCATGTAGATTTGATTGCTCGTTATCTGTAACCCAACCCATTGCCTTTGAGTGGTTATCTATAACTGGTATTTAATGATATGCTTTTCTAGATTAGAAACCAAAATGTCCTGATGTTGCAATAAGATTTCAGAAAGTCTTAATAATTAAGAGCATGTTAAGTAATCAAATCGGAGTGATAAGAGGCAATCGCTGCTGCTTTGGACCTAATTGCTAAGGACTTGGGTTGTTTCTACCTTTTGGCTCTTGTGAATAGTGCTGTAATAAACACTGGTATCAAGTAAGTGTCTGTTTGAGTCTTCACTTTCAGTTCTCTTGGGTGTATACCTAGGAGTGGAATTGCTGGGTCATAGGGCAATTCTATGTTTAACATACTTCTCTGCTTCACATTTAGCAGAGAGTCCATTTTAACAGGTCTGGGGTGAAGCCCGGATGTTGCTGATTCTATGTCCAGTCAGAGTATGAAGGCCATGGAAGCAGCAAATCTTTCGTAAACTTTATGTGGTAAAACCTGCGAAAACCAGAACCTGTGTGAGGCGGAAATCTGTCAGAGGAAACCTGTGAGGTAGGGTTCTTGATAAAGAGCAATAGAAAAGTGGTCTGCACCCTGTCAAAGGTGGAAAACTTGTGAGACCCAGAAGAACAAATCAGTCCTTTCAAGTTTCTGCTCTCATAGGTTTCACTGTATATTCCCTACATGCAATGTGCTCAGTCACTTTGAAGACTAATCCTTTATGCTGTCTTTATGAAGTCCTGAATTCCAGGAAAAATACCTGGACCATGTGGGCTATAGCGACAAATGCAGTCACAATTCTGCTGTCCATCTCCCCTACCTCCCAAATTCCATTGTCCAGAGCCGGCAGACTAGGTAAGCCTTCACAGCCTCTGACCCCTTAGTAAGAGAGGGCTATTGGAGGTTGACTCATCAGGCTGTGTTTACCAGAAAGGGAAGGCTGGTTGGGTAGGCACTGCTAGAATTGTCACAGAGGCTGGAGGAAGAGAGGCATGGGCAGGGGGCCCCTCTGATGATTGACTGTAAACCTGCTCTGTTCATGTGACAAGAAGGGGCCCGAAGTAGAGGTCTGGGACTGTGGTCATTTTTGAAGACCTAAAGGAATCTGGCATCCTGGATTTTGGGCCATGACCTCTTCACAGCAGAGGAGTAGTTGTAGGGGACACAAGATGGGGACCTGCCCATGTGTGAGCTGTGGTCCATCCTGGGTCTGGGTGGGACGCTCCAGGGCTGGGGTAGAGGATTGCACTTACTCGGTGTGTTTGCTGAATTCTGTGCTGTGTCCTGATTGGTTTCCGGCACCTGACTCTCTGCTCCAGGACTGGGGAGGGATCCAGGTGTCTCCTCCCCCCACCTGTCCTGCCTGTTCAATGTTGACACGGTTCATGTGTCTGACCTGGAGATTGGCAGGAGCTCTGTGCACACTGAGAATCACGGGGGCCATGTGTTGTCTCTAAACTGAGCTAGCACTTGGGATCTGGGCTACCCCCTTGGGTCCACTTGGTACCAGGGGACTGCATGGTGACTGAATTCTCCTCTTCCAGGCTGCCCATCCTCCAGGGAGGGACGTTTGCTTTCTTGGCACCCTCCCTGGCCATGCTCTCGCTTCCTGCCTGGAGGTGCCCTGAGTGGACGTTCAATGCCAGCCTGGTGAACACCAGTTCTCCTGAGTTCACTGAGGAGTGGCAGAAGAGGATCCGAGAGGTAACGGGGTGAGGGGGTGGGAAAGAGGTGAAGGAGTGCTCACCAGGAGCCTCTGAGCTTATTCTTTTGCTCAACAGAGGCTGTCCTCCCTGCCAGGCAGGCCCTGGGCTCTGAGATACTTCTGTAGATCAGACAAGAGAGGAGCCTACCCTCACGGAGCTAACATTCTAGGATGTGTGTGTGCTGCCAGAAATACTCCAAAAAGTAGCTAGAAAAGGAAAATTTCAGAGAGTGGCAAGTTCCGTGAAGAAAACAAAACAAGGTGGTAAGCAAGAGAGGGATTAGGGCCACTGGGGTGAAGGGATGGAGCACGAGAATAGATTTTCTTGAAAACACACTCACATATTTCAAGAAGGAAGAGCTCAAGGTCTCCCAGCCAGTCCAGGGAGGCAGGAGGGCAGAGCGCAGTCCTCCTATTTTTATTAATTCATCAGACATCATCTGCTGAACTCCCGCCAGGGGCCAAGCATTGCGTTAAATGCCAGGAATACAAAGGGGAATAAGTCCAAGCCAGATTTTAAAGATACCCACAATCTCTTAGAGGGGCGAGAGAGAGAGAGTGTGCAATATTATGGTGCTGGTGGTGATGATGGTGATGGTGGTGGTGATGATGATGGTGGAAGCAGCAGTTACCGAGCACTTACACTTTCCTGGCACTCTAAGAGTTCATAGATTCACACCTGCCATATTGACAAATGCCCATAATGCTGGTGTTGTTAGCTGCCACTGAGTCAGCCCCTGACTCGTGGTGACTCCATGCACAGCAGGACAGAGCGCTGCCTGGTTCTGCTCCATCCCCGTGACGGATTTCAGCTTGGACTGTTGTGACCAACAGGATTCTCACTGACTGATTTTCAGAAGTAGATCACCAGGCCTCTCATCTTAGTCTACGAGCTCTGCTGAGACCTGTTCAGCATCATAGCAGCATGCAAGTCTCCACACGGTGACTGTGCTCGGGGTGTATTGGCCAGGAACCCACCCTGTAGTAGGCTAGATGTAATAAGAACACCAGCATGGAGGACCAGGCTGGCTCAGCCCCGGAACTGCCTGCTTAGCATGACCACTTTTGACAGTCGTGCTTATCTACCATGAAATCGGATCCTACTGAATTCAATTGTATCATCCGGGAAAGGAACCGAAAGCCTTGAAGCGGTTCTGAAATGTGGCCATGCTTCAGGGTTTGCTTATCTAAATGATCCAGGAGTATGACAGCAGACTCTGGGTTCCTGGCACAGAGACCAGACACACCCTCAGGGACAGGAGCTGTGCTCCCTCCAGACACCACCATCCTCACCTGTCCTGAGCTGGGGTCAGTGCACAGTTGTAGATGGCACTGTGGGACAGGGTGAGGGTCACTTGAGATCTTTCTTTTTTTTTTTTTCTTTAATAGTATTTTAGATGAAGGTTTACAGAACAAACTAGTTTCTCATTAAATAGTTAGTATACCCATCATTCTATGACATTCGTTAACAACCCCCCAACATGTCAACACTCTCCCTTCTCAACCCTGGGTTCCATATTACCAGCTTTTCTGCCCCCTCCTGCCTTCTAGTCCCTGCTCTGGGGATGCTGTGCCCCTTTAGTCTTGCTTTTTTCCATGCGCCTGTTCAATCTTTGGCTGAAGGGTGAACCTCAGGAGTGATCTCATTACTGACCTGAAAGGGTGCCCAGGGGTCATACTCTCAGGGTTTTTCCAGTATCTTTTAGGCCAGCAAGCCTGGACATTCTTTTTGAGTTAGAATTTCGTTCTATGTTTTTCTCCAGTTCTGTCAGGGACCCTCTATTGTGATCCCTGTCAGAGCAGTCAGTGGTGGTAGCCAGGCACTATCTAGTTGTGCTGGACTCGATCTGGTGTAGGCCATGGTAGATGTGGCCCATTAATCCTTTGGACTAATCTTTTCCTTGTATCTTTAGTTTTCTTCGTTATTCCTTGCTCCCAAAGGGGTGAGACCAATGGAGTATCCTAGGTGGTCGCTCACAGACTTAAGACCCCAGACGCTACTCAACAAAGTAGAAAGAGAACACGTTCTTTATAAACTATGTTATGCCAATTGAGCTAGATGTTCCCTGAGACCATGGTCCCCACAGACCTCAGCCCAGCAATTTGGTCCCTCCGGGAACTTGGATGTATCTATGGAGCTACTATGAACTTGCCTTGTACAGGTTGTGCTGGCTTCTCCAGTATTGTGTACTGTCTTACTCTTCACCAAAGTTACTGCTTATCTATTGTCTCTTAAGTGTTTTTCTATCCCCACTCCTCCCCTCCCTCGTGACCATCAAAAATTGTTTCTTTTTGTATGTAAACCTTTTCATGAGTTTTTACAATAGTGACCTCATACAATATTTGTCCTTTTGTGATTGACTTATTTCACTCAGCATAATGCCCTCCAGATTCATCCATGTTATGAGATGCTTCACGGATTCATCATTGTTCTTTTTCTTTGTGTAATACTCCATTGTGTATATATACCATAGTTTGTTTATCCATTCATTTGTTGATGGGCATCTGGGTTGTATCCATCTTTTTGCTATGTAAACAATGCTGCAACGAACATGGGTGTGCATATGTCTATTCGTGTGACGACTCTTATTTCTTTAGGATATATTCCTAGGAGTGGGATTGCTGGATCATATGGTATTTCTATTTCTAGCTTTCTAAGGAAGCACCATATCATTTTCCAAAATGGTTGTATCATTTTGCATTCCCACCAGCAGTGCACAAGAGTTCCAATCTCCCTGCAGCCTCTCCAACATTTGTTATTTCCTGTTTTATTAATTTGTGCCAGTTCTGCCGAGGTGAGATGGTATCTCATTGTAGTTTTGATTTGCATTTCTCTAATGGCTAGAGGTTGTGAGCATTTCCTCACGTGTCTGTTGGCCATGTGAATGTCTTCTTTGGTGAAGTGTCTGTTCATTTCCTTTGCCCATTTTTTAATTGGATTATTTGTCTTTTTGTTGTAGAGGTGTTGGATTTTCTTGTAGATGTTAGAGATTAGACCTTTGTCTTATTTGTAATAGCCAAAAAATTTTTCCCAGTCTGCAGGTTCTCTTTTTACTCTTTTGGTGAAGTCTTCTGATGAGCATAAGTGTTTAATTTTTAGAAGGTCCCAGTTATCTAGCTTATCCTTTGGAGCTTGTGTGTTGTTGGTTGTGGTTTGTATAAGGGCCTCTATTGTTATTATTGTTGATTCTACTTTTTCTTCTATGAACTTCATGGTTTTTAACTTCATATTAGGTCTTTGATCCATTTTGAGTTAGTTTTTGTACATGGTGTGAGGTGTGGGTCCTGTTTCATTTTTTTGCAGATGAACATCCAGTTTTGCCAGCACCATTTGTTAAAAAGACTATCTTTTCCCCCATTTGATGGACTTTGGGCCCTAGTCGAAGATCAGGTGACCATGGGTGGATAGATTTACATCTGAGTTCTTAATTCTGTTCCATTGGTCAATGCTATCTGTTGTACCAGTACCAGGCTGTTTTGACTACTGTAGTTGTATGGTAGGTTCTGAGGTAAGGTAGTGCGAATCCTCCCACTTTATTCTTCTTCTTCAATACTGCTTTACTTATCTGGGGCTTCTTCCCTTTCCATATAAAGTTAATGATAAGTTTTTCCATCCCTTTAAAGAATGCTGTTGGTATTTGGATTGGTACTGCATTGTATTTGTAAATAGCTTTGAGTAGAATTGTCATTTTCACAATGTTGAGCCTACCTATCCATGAGCATGGTATGTTTTTCCATTTATGAAGATCTCTTTTGGTTTCTTGCAGCAGTGTTTTGTAGTTTTTTTTTTTTTTGTATAGGTCTTTTACATCCCTGGTTGGATTTATTCCCAAGTATTTTATTTTTTTAGGGGTTATTATAAATGGGTGGAAACCCTGGTGGCATAGTGGTTAAGTGCTACAGCTGCTAACCAAAAGGTCAGCAGTTCGAATCTGCCAGGCACTTCTTGAAAACTGTACGTGGCAGTTCTACTCTGTCCTATAGGGTCACTATGAGTCGGAATCAACTCGACGGCAGTGGGTTTTGTTTTATTATAAATGGTATTGTTTTCCTGATTTCCTTTTCATCGTTCTTTTTATTGGTGTATAGGAATACAACTGATTTTTGTATGTTGATCTTGTATGCTGCAACTCTGCTAAATCTTTCTACTAGTTCCAGTAGTTTTCTTGTGGAGTCTTTTGGGTTTTCTATGTATAGTATCATATCATTACCAATTTGGATGCCCTTTATTTCTGTTTCTGGCCTTATTGCTCTAGCTAGGACTTCCAACACAATGTTAAATAGGACTGGTAATAAAGGGCGTCCTTGTTTTGTTGCTGTTCTCAAAGGGAATGTTTTCAGCCTCTCTCCATTAATCACTTGAGATCTTTAAGAAGCCCAACCTTCTCCCTTCAGCTCGACCTTCAAAACCATGCCCAGAGCAGCACTGCCTGTGGGCTGGAGCTCTGCCAGGGAGCCCTCCTTCGGCGCAGGGCAGCCTTACATGGCACAGTGTGATAAGAGGGCTCCAGTACAATGAAAGCTCATGAAAACTGGACCAAGGACATTCCTGAACTCAGGACTCTGGACAGAGGCAGGGTTGGTTCCCTAGATTTCCCTGGGAGCATTGCTAGCAAGCCTGAGAACACCGTGGTCCAGCCTGCAACTGTCCATGGCCCATGCTCAGCATCTTCAGAGCCTCAATGCTGTGACAACTGTCACATGCCCTGTCCATGAAACACCAGGAAAGATTGAAGACGGATGAAACTCCTCAGGGAGATTCCCATTCCTGCGTGTATTTGACCAGAGAGAAGGAATTGAGCCAACAAACGTCTAAACGCATAGCAATACTACTACATGTTTGCTAATACAGCTCTGTTGTTGTTCGGTGTCATTGAGTCTCTTCCGACTCATAGACACCTTGTATACTGCAGAAGGAAACAATACCTGGTCCTGTGGCATCCTCACAATCGTTTTTATGCTTAAGCCCATTGTTGCATCCACTGTGTCAATCTATCTCGTTGAGGGTCTTCCTCTTTTCTGCTGTCCCTGTACTTTACCAAGCATGATGTTCTTCTCCAGGGTCTGATCCCTCCTGACAACATGTCCAAAGTATGTAAGATGCAGTCTCGCCATCCTTGCTTCTAAGGAGTGTTCTGGTTGTACTTCTTCTGAAACAAATTTGTTCATTCTTTTGGCAGTCCATGGTATATTCAATATTCTTCACCAATACCACAATTCAAAGACGTCAATTCTTCTTCGATCTTCCTTATTCATTGTCCAGCTTTCACATGCATATGATGTGATTGAAAATACCATGGCTTGGGTCAGGCGCACCTTAGTCTTCAAGGTGACATCTTTGCTTTTCAACATTTTAAAGAGGTCTTTTGCAGCAGATTTGCTCAATGTGATGTGTCTTTTGATTTCTTGACTGCTGCTTCCATGGGTATTGGTTGTGGATCCAAAAAATGAAATCCTTGACAACCTCAATATTTTCTCTGTTTATCATGATGTGCCTTATTGGTCCAGTTGTAAGGATTTTTGTTTTCTTTATGTCAAGGTGTAATTCATACTGAAGACTGTAGTCTTTGATCTTCATCAGTAAGTGCTTCAAGTCCTCTTCACTTTCAGCAAACAAGGTTGTGTCATCTTTGTAACACAAGTTGTTAATGAGTCTTCCTCCAATCCGGATTCCACATTCTTCTTCATATAGTCCAGCTTCTTGGATTATTTGCTCAACGTACAGACTGAATAGGTATGGTGAAAGAATACAACCCTGACGCACACCTTTCCTGACTTTAAACCAGTCAGTATCCTCTTGTTCTGTCTGAACAAATGCTTCTTGATCTATGTACAGGTTCCTCATGCGCACAATTAAGTATTCTGGAATTTCCTTTCTTCTCAATGTTATCCATAATTTGTTATGATCCACACAGTCGGACACCTTTGCATAGCCAATAAAACATATTTTTAAATGTACTTCTGGTATTCTCTGCTTTCAGCCTGGATCCATCTGACATCAGCAATGATATCCCTGGTTCCACATCCTCTTCTGAATTCAGCCTGAATTTCTGGCAGTTCCCTGTTAATATACTGCTGCAGCCGCTTTTGAATAATCTTTAGCAAAATTTTGCTTGCGTGCAATATTAATAATATTGTTCGATAACTTCCACATTCAGTTGGATCACCTTTCTTGGGAACGGGCATAAATACGGATTTCTTCCACTCGGTTGGCCAGGTAGCTGCCTTCCAAATTTCTTGGCATAGACAAGTGAGCACTTCCGGCACTGCATTCGTTTGTTGAAACATCTCAATTGATATTCCATCAATTCCTGGAGTGTTGCCCTTCGCCAATGCCTTCAGTGCAGCTTGGACTTCCTTCAGGACTGTCAGTTCCTCATCATAGGCTACCTTTTGAAATGGTTGAAAGTCGACTAATTCTTTTTGTGTAATGACTCTGTGTATTCCTTCCATTTTCTTTTGATGCTTCCTGCATCGTTTAATATTTTCCCCATAGAATCCTTCACTACTGCACCTCGAAGCTTGAACTGTTTCTTCAGTTCTTTCAGCCTGAGAAATGCTGAACTTGTTCTTGCCTTTTGGTTTTCTACCTCCAGCTTTTCACACACGTCATTATAATACTTTGTCTTCTCAAGCTGCCCTTTGAAATATTCTGTTCAGTTCTTTTACTTCGTCATTTCTTCATTATGCTTTAGCTGCTTTATTTTCGAGAGCAAGTTTCAGAGTCTCCTCTGACATCCACCTTGGTTTTTTCTTTCTTTCTTTCCTGTATTTTCAATGACCTCTTACTTTCTTCATGTAAAACAGCTCTAGTTTTATTTTTCTTACCACTCCTTCCAAAGTTTGAATTTGAACCTTTTAAAATAAACTTTTTATTTAATTTTAACAAACTTAATAGAAATTTATGGAAAAGAACTCAATATAAGCTGAATTTAACCACCAGACAGAGAAACAGACTATTACCACTACCCCAGAAGCCCCCACGTCTTCCTCCAGTCGCCGCTCCCCGAAGGGTAACCTCGATTCTGACTTGTAACACCATAGATTAGTTTTGCCTGTTTTTGAACTTTATATATGGAGCCACACAGTACATACTCATTTGTGTCCTGCTACTTTCTTTTTTTTTTTTTTACTTTCGTTCAACATTATGTTTGCAAGACTCGTACATATTGGTATGTATAGTGGTAGATCATTCATTCTCTTTGCTGAAGAGTGTTCCCCTGTTGTTGTGTTGTTGTTAGGTGCTGTTGAATTGGTTATGACTCATGGTGACCCTGCGTACTACAGAATGAAACATTGCCCAGTCCTGCACCATGCTCACAATCATTATGCTTCAGACCATTGCTGCAGCCACTGTGTCGATCCATCTCATTGAGGGTCTCCCTCTTCTTTCCTGACTGTGTACTTTATCAAGCATGATGTCCTTCTCCAGGGACTGATCCCTCCTGATAACATGCCCAAAGTATGTAAGACATAGTAGTCTCGCCAGCCTTGCTTCTAAGTAGCATTCTGATTGTACTTCTTCCAAGACAGATTTGTTCATTCTTTTGGCAGTCCGTGGTACATTCAATATTCTTCACTAGCTACTCAACATCCAAAAGCAAGTTTCAGAGTCCCTTCTGACATTCATTTTGGTCTTTTATGTCTTTCTTGTCTTTTTCATGACCTCTTGCTTTCTTCATGTATGATGTCTTTGATGTCATTCCACAACTTCCCCAGTCTTCAGTCATCAGTGTTCAATGTATCAAATCTATTCTTGAGATGGTCTCTAAATTCAGGTGGGATATACTCAAGGTCATACTTTCGCCCTCGTTGGCTTGTTCTAATTTTCTTCAGTTTCAACTTGAACTTTTATATGAGCAATTGATGGTCTGTCCCGCAGTCGGCCCCAGCCTTGTTCTGACTGATGATATTGAGCTTTTCCCTCGTCTCCAGATATGTAGTGGATTTGATTCCTGTGTATTCCATCTAGTGAGGTCCATGTGTATAGTCACCGTTTATGTTGTTGAAAAAGGTATTTGCAATGAAAAAATTGTTGGCCTTGCAAAATTCTTTCACTCAATCTCCGGTGTTGTTTCTATCACCAAGGCCATATTTTCCAACTACTGATCCTTCTTTGTTTCCAACTTCCGAATTTCAATCTCCAGTGATTATCAATGCATCCTGATTGCATGTTCAATCAATTTCAGACTGCAGAAGCTGGTAAAAATCTTCAATTTCTTCATCTTTGGCCTTAGTGGTTGGTGCATAAATTTGAACAATAGTCATATTAACTGGTCTTCCTTGTAGGCATATGGATATTACCCTATCACTGACATTGTTGTATTTCAGGACAGATCTTGAAATGTTTCTTTTTGATGATGAATGCAACAGCATTCCTCTCCAAGTTGTCGTTCCCGGCATAGTAGACCATATGATTGTCCAATTCAAAATAACCAATACCTTTCCATTTCAGCTCACTAATGCCTAGGATGTTGATCTTCATGTGTTCCATGTAATTTTTGATGATTTCCAATTTTCCTAGATTCATACTTCATACATTCCACATTCTGATTGTTAATGGATGTTTCCAGCTGTTTCTTTTCATTTTGAGTCATGCCACATCAGCAAATGAAGGTACCAAAAGCTTGACTTCATCCACGTCATTAAGGCCGAGTCTATTTTGAGGAGGCAGCTCTTCCCTAGTCGTATTTTGAGTGCCTTCCAATCCAGGGGGCCTACTGCCGTCAGAAGAAGGGTTAGGGTTAGAGCTAGGGCGAGGGTAGTGTTCCCCTACATAACTGCAATTTATTTATCTATTCTGTGGTTACCCAAACTATGTGTTTAAAGGTGGTTTCCAGTTAAAGGGGGTGACTGTTAGAAATAGTGCTGCTATGAATATTTGTGTACTTGTCTAGGAGTGGAATTGCTGAGCCACAGGGTATACATCCATTCAGCTTCAGTAGACATTACCAGATAGTTTTCCAAAGTGGTTGTTCTGATTTACACCCCTCCCAGCAGTGTGTGTGAGTTCCAATCGCCCCATATTCTCACCAATATTTTCTATCTTTTGCATTTTAGCCATTCTGGTGACTGCATGGTGATAAGTCTGTATCATTTTTTAAATGATGCTATTGAATGATGATTTATCCTTCTTCCACTTGTAGTTATACTTGATCCCCTGGGATAAATTTTTTCTATGCTTACCACATTAGCTCGTGAGTTCCATGTCCCAATATAGATTTTGTTAGAGACTATCATGTCCATGATTTTCATCCCAGGCTACCCATGGATGTGACCCAGGAGGTCCTTTAGTCCATAACTCATCTTAATCTAACACTAGAGTTCAAGCATCAACTCCTGTTCTTATGAGCTCACATCACATTAGAAACTGGCTACATTCACAGTGTTCACTCTGAGTCCAAATTTATTAAAACAACAGCATTAGATGTATTTCAGTTTAGAAGAATCAGTCCTGATGTCTGCATCCCTTATTGCAGACTGAAGACTTACCTAGAAATAGTGCTAAGAAATAATTTTCCCATTTCCAACTTGCTTTAAATGTAAAGGGCAAAGGTAGGGTCATTTGCTATATAAGTTATCTGGTGGCTCCAATTCTTTCTTCCATCATCTTCCTTTTTCCCCATTGGGGCCCTTTTTAGCCCACTGCCTTGCTCCTATCGAGGGCTTTGAGTCTTTCTTTGCTATTCTTCAAATAGTTGGCAGCAAAAGTAATACTGCCAAACCCACCGCTTGTATCCTTCTTAAGGTACCTTCAAATGATTTCACAAGTATATTGTCACAGGGAAATACTCTCCACTGGGTAGTATGGATCCTGTAATACCAGAGTTGCCAATCCAGTCTATAAATACCATCTGAATTCCAGCAATTACATTCAGGTAAATTGATATTCTATTATTCCTGCCTTAGATAAGAACACAATCGCATCCCTGGACCTGGGAAAATAGGGTTTGAGCTGAAAAGATATTGACAGTTAGGTGTTATATTAGCTCAGGAAAGCTAGTGGCTATAACCAACAAACACCCAAATGTATAAGAATTCAATCATAAAATATATTTCTGTCAGATGTTCCTGATCAGCTCTGCTCCAAGTGGTGAGTCAGGGATCCAGGCTTCTTTCATCTGTGGCTCTGGCATCTTCAGCACGTGGCTTCCAAAGTCATGTTCTGATCTGCATTAAGCTGGTAGAAGGGGAAGGAGTAGGAGAAGATGCACCTACTTCTTAACCATCTTGCCTGGAAGTCATACACGTTACTTCCACTCACATTTCATGGACGAAGACTTCTTATGTGGCCAACGTAGATACGAGAAGGCTGGGAAATGGAGTCTTTGACAGCACAGCTTTTTCCAGTGACAGCACTGTAGTACGGAAGAGGAGCACTGGTTATGATGGGCAGTCACAGGTACATTGTGATATGAGTTATTTCCTTCTTTCCCTTCCTTCTTCCTTCCTTACTTTCTTCCTCCCTCCTTCATTAAATATTGACTATCTAATACGTGTCTGTGAGTCAGAATTGACTGGACGGCACACAACAACAACAACAATAAGTGCCTGGCACTGTTCTAGGTGCATGGGATACAAAACGAATGCCCCAGCCTCATGGAGCCTACATTCTATCAGGCATTCCCTAGGCCCTCATTTCTGAATCTACCCTTAGAAATCAATTGACTGGTGACTCACCCTCGCGTCCCCAGTGTTAACTTTATCTTACACTATCCTATCCTGCAAAGCCAGCCCTTGGGCCCTGGTTACCCACAGTTTGTAGCTTCAAGCACACTTTCTAATTTTTCAGTCATTCCACGGCTTTGGGGGAGGTGATATGTATTTCACCCCCTGCTCTGTTCACACAGTAAAGAGTGATCCCTGAGCTGTCGATAGATAAGTCGGTCTTAGTTTTGGTGGACAATCTGGGCGGCCAGTCTTTTTATAGTAGTCTGGGCCAGGACCTCATTTGCAGGGTAGGTAAAGTACCATTACCATTGTTTGTTGTTAGGTGTCATTGACTCAGCTCCAACTCATAGCGAACTTATATACAACAGAACAAAACAGTGTCCGGTCTCACACCATTCTCACAATAGTTGCTATGTTTAAGCCCATTGCTGCAGCCACTGTGTCAATCCATCTTGCTGAGGGTTGTCTTAGTCATCTAGTGCTGCTATAACAGAAATACCACAAGTGGATGGCTTTAAACAAAGAGAAATTTGTTCTCTCACAGCCTAAAAGAAACTCACAGCCTAGGAGATGCCAAATTCAGGGCATCAGCTCCAGGGGAAGGTTTTCTGTCTGTGGTCTCTGGAGGAAGGTCCTTGTCATCAATCTTTCCGTGGTCTAGGAGCTTCTCTGTGCAGGAACCTCAGGTCCAAAGAACGTGGCCTATTCTCGGTGTTGCTTTCCTGGTGATATGAAGTCCCCAACTTTCTGCTCGCTTCCCTTTTCTTTTATTTCTTGTAAGATAAAAGGTGATGCAGGCCACATCCAAGGGAAAGTCCCTTTAAATTGGATCAGGGAGGTGACCTGAGTAAGGGTGTTACATCCCACCCTAATCCTCTTTAACCTAATCTAACCTTGCCTCATTGACCACAGGCAGAGATTAGGATTTATAACACATAGGAAAATTATAACAACCACAAAATGAAGGACAACCACAAAATAGCAGGAATCACGGCCAAACCAAGTTGACACATATTTTTGGGGAATGAAATTAAATCCATGACAAGGGTCTTCCTCTTTTTCACTGACCCTCTACTTTACCAAGTGTGATGTCCTTCTCCAGGGACTGGTCCATCCTAATGACATATCCAAAGTACATGAGACGAAGTCTTACCATCTCCACTTCTGAGGAACTTTCTGGCTGTACTTTCAAGACAGATTTGTCCATTCTTCTGACAGTTCATTCAATATTATTCACCAACAGCATAATTCAAAGGCATCAATTCTTCTTCTGTCTCCTTTATTTGTTGTCCAGCTTTTGCATGCATATGAGGTGATTGAAAACACCATGGCTTGGGTCAGGCATACCTTGGTCCTCAAAGTGATGTCTTTGCTTTTTTAACACTTTAAAGAGGTCTTTTGCCGCAGATTTGCCCAGTGTAATGCATCGTTTGATTTCTTGACTGCTGTTTCCATGAGTGTTGATTGTGGATCCAAGTAAAAGGAAATCCCTGACAACTTCAGTCTTTTGTCTGTTTTTTATGATGTTGCTAATTGGTCCAGTTGTGAGGATTTTTGTTTTCTTTATGTTGTGGTGTAATCTATACTGAAGGCTGTAGTCTTTGATTTTCATCAGTAAGTGCTTCAAGTCCTCTTCACTTTCAGCAAGCAAGGTTGTGTCATTTGCATATCACAGGTTGTTAATAAGTCTCCCTCCAATCCTAGTGCCACTTTCTTCTTCATATAGTCCAGCTTCTTGGATTATTTGCTCCGCATACAGGTTGAATAAGTATGGTAAAAAGATACAACCCTAACGCACACCTTTCCTGATTTTAAAACATGCAGTATCCCCCTGTTCTGTTTGAACAACTGCCTCTTGGTCTATGGATAGGTTCCTCATGAGCACAATGAAGTGTTCTGGAATTCCTGTTCTTCACAATGTTATCCATAATTTGTTATGATCCACACAGTCAAGTGCCTTTGTATAGTCAATAAAACACAGGTAAACATCTTTCTGGTATTCTCTGCTTTCAGACAAGATCCATCTGACATCAGCAATGATATCCCTCATTCCATGTCCCCTTCAGAATCCAGATTGAGTTTCTGGCAGTTTCCTGTCCATATACTGCCACTGCCATTACCAGTTCTAAAAAAACAAACAAACAAACCTACAACCTTCCATGGTCTACATATGTCCAGTGTCAGTAACCTGCCTGCTCTGTGCCTCCCATGTATGTGCCCTCAAGGTCTGTCCTCCCATCAAAGACACCTGTGCTTATTGCTGTTGGCCATCTGGACAGTCCTGGGCAACACAAGTGACTGCAGGAGGAACTGGGGAGTGTGATGTGAGCCAGCGCACTCAGATTGTTGCCCACAGTGTCATCTCGTGGACCCTAGTGATTATATTCAAAACCATACTTCCTTCCTCTTTTTAAGACTAAGGAGTATCAATACCAACGGTGGTATCTGAGATTTGACTATAAAGTCCTGTTATCTGAAAAGCGTAATTTAAGTAAAGCCTGGTCAACACACTTGCCAGACTTAGCAGCTAGCCCATTGGCTACAGCACAAGAATCTACATAGTCATAAGGGGATTATCGCGGGTGTTTGGGTGTGCACCATTAGCCACACCACACATAACTCAGCCCATTGGCCAACTTAGACTTGCCTTGCTTCTTTTGCGAGGTACTTCTATTGGCTGGGCAGATCGCTAGCTCTGCCAGTCCCATCCTTCAGTAAGCCTCCAACCAGTGCTTTTGAATTCAAAGACTCATACAATGGGGGCCCACGTCTCTGTTGTCACAGTTAGATTAGACTGTTGAGTAGTGTTCACCCCCCGGGAAGAAGAGCTGCCACTTCCTCCCAGATCCTCTGAGCCCTCCTATGTAACTGCGTTTTCTGTTCCTGAATATAATCATTTCCCATTAATCAGCAAATTTTGCTGATGTCCTTTCTTAATTGGAAAGTCTTTCTGACATCACACAGACGTGATTGGGGTCTGATCTTAGAGTTATTTGGTGTCATTTACTAGGGGTATAATCGTGGCCAGTGTCCAGTAGCAGACCAGATATTTAATTGTCTGTCAATGAGAGAGTAGTGAGTAGCTGCCTCGGGTCACAGCTGCACCAAAAGCCCCCAGGAAGCTCTGAAGCCCTCCCAGAGTCAGGCCCTATCCAGCCTACACTCATCCCTGACACTTCCAGCAGCCAAAACCTTCTGCTGTTCTTCTCCCTTTTCAAAACCAGCCTTTTTGTGCAGGCCAGGACTCTGATACATAGTCCAAAAGTACACCCCAATGTAAGTGTGCTCAACAGCCTCATCAAGACTCCGTGACATTTTTTTTACCTTTAGGTGGACCCAGATTTAGCAGAGATTTTTAGTCTTTAAAGGACTGTTCCATATAGCTTCAGCCCAAGGTACACCCAAGAGTTTCCTTTGTCAAGTGGTGAGTGTGGACTTTCATCAGGTTGACCGGCCAATCTCAGACTGCCTTGTTCTGAGCCACCTCTTCCAAGTCAGAACGCCCTTCTTCCCCAGTGATGCCGACTCATATTATGTTATCAGTAGAAGGAATCACAGCATGTGTGTGTGTGTGTGTGTGTGTGTGTGGTACTTCAACCCAAACCAAACTCATTGCTGTCAAGTTGATTCCGACTCATAGCTACCCTATAGGACAGAGTAGAACTTTCCCACTGGTTACTAAAGAAGCAGGTTGCTAGGTCTGGTGGGTTCAAACTGCCAACATTTCCGTTAGCAGCCAAGTGCTTAACCACTGTGCCACCAGGGAACCTATACTTGGCTTTGGTAAATCCAAAGGTTTTAATTAAAACTGAGCAAGGAACAAGAATCAGGGTTTCTAGATGCCAGGGACCGGGTTTCCCTTTCACTCAGCCCTCATGGGAAAGTATGCTTCCTCATGCAAGAGTCTGTTGCCTTCATACTGCCTACGAGGAAGGTTCTCAGAAGTTGTCGTCTTTCCTTTTTGTGCCCTAATGAGTGCCTGCCTCCAACACTGGCAAAGACACACCTCACAAGCCTTCCCTGCATTCACAAGAAGCTGCCTTGTATTTCAGGGACATTGGCGAGATTTACGAAAAAGATTTTCCCTGGGGCCTGTACAGCATTCCTAGTGAGAGTGGATGCTTAGGGTTACAGGTCATGCTGTGCCCGTGCTGAGAGTGAACCCCAAGTGACAGAGACACCCATGTTTTCCTGGATAAATTTACCATTTGTTTTTATGTTTGTGATATATGGAGGCTTCTAAAACAGGAGTCAGCAAACTATGGCTCTTGGGCCAAATCCAGCCAGTGGCCTTTCTTTTACTGCCCACAAACGAAGAATGGGTTTCACATTATTTATTTATTTATGAACCTTTATTGTGGTTTGGGTGAAAATTTACAGAGCAAATTAGTTTCCCAGTCAATACTTTATACACATTTTGTTTCTTGACGTTGGTCGCGATCCCCTCAATGTGACAGCACTCTACCCACTTCCTCCCTGGGTTCCCTGTTTCCATTCGCTCATCTCTTCTGCCTCTTTCTGCCTTCTGAACTTCCTTCTTGGGCAAATGCTGCCCTTTTGGTCTCGTATGGTTGATGGTTCTGAGGAGTGTGTCCCTCATGGGTGTGGTCTGTACATTTTTAAAAGGTTGTTAAAAAAGGAAGAATATATGATAGAAACTACATGTGGCCCACAAAAATGAAAACGTTTAGTATCTAGCCTTTTCTAGAAGTTTGCCGACCCCTGCTCTAAAACATGGGCCTAGGGCAGGCGTTCCTCTTGCCCAGATCAAACGCAGTGCCGTCTCCACTGTTTTCTCCCAGCACCCCCAAGAAGCACCAGTGGTGCAGTGATTAAAGTGCTCTCCTACTAATTGGTAGGTTGGCAGCTCAGACCCATCAGCCACTCTATGGGAGAAAGATGTGACAGACTGCTTCCATCAAGATTTACAGCCTTGAGCCACCAAGGCACAACAATTGGAGTCTATTCACCTGGAGCAACAGAAGAAAGTGAATCGGGAATAGGAGGAGGGTACAGAATGTGTGGTGTCATGGATTGAATCACGTCCCCCTAAAAACGTGTGTATCAACTTGGTTAGGCCATGATTCCCAGTATCCTGTGGTTGTCCTCCATTTTGAGATTGTAATTTTATGTTGAGAGGATGAGGGTGGGATTCTAACACCACCCTTACTTAGATGACCTCCCTGATCCAAGGTAAAGGGAGTTTCCCTGGGGTGTGGCCTGCACCACCTTTTATCTCTCTTAAGAGATAAAAGGAAAGGGAATCAAGAAGAGAGTTGAGGACTTTGTACCACCAAGAAGGCAGCACTGTGAGCAAAGTGTATCCTTTGGACCGGGGGTCCCTACACCTGACAAGCTCCTCGACCATGGTAAGATTGAGGACAAGAACCTTCTTCCAGAGCCAACAGAGACAGAAAGACTTCCCCTGGAGCTGATGCCTTGAATTAGAACTTTTAGCTTACTTTACTGTGAGAAAATAAATTTCTCTTTGTTAAAGCCATCCACTTATGGTATTTCTGTTATGGCAGCATGAGATGACTAAAACATGTGGCTAATTGCCTCCACGAACAACTACCTCCTTTGCATGAGACCAGAAGAACTGGATGGTGCCCGGCTACCAGAACTGAACATTTTGATCAAAGACTTCATAGAAGAATCCTGATCAAAAGGGAGAAAATGAAAGATGGAATTTCAAGTTCTCATGGACTCTAGACTTTCTGGAGCCATGGAGGGTGGATGAACCCCTGCAACTATTGCCCTGAGATAATCTTTAAACCTTAAGCCAAAAATATCTCCTAAAATCATTAAAACTAAATAATAGTTTAGCTTAACTAGTAAAGAAGGTCTGCCTTGAGCATGTACTTTTTAAAGAACTGTCTATGGGAGATCAAATTGACAACAGCAACTAGAAAGATTAGATAGGAATCTTAGGGGGCAGTGAGTTTATGTTAATGGGGGAGGAACAACTCAGAAAAGGAGGGTGAGAATGCTTGCACAACTCAAAGAATGTAATCAATGTCATTTAATTGTACATGTAGAAACTGTTGAGTTGGTATATGTTTTGCTGTATTATATTCTCAACAGCAACAAAATAAAATTTTGGAAAAAAAAGATTTATAGCCTTGGGAACGCTACGAGGGCAGTTGTATTTTGTCCTATATGGTTGCTATGAATTGAAATTGACTCGACAGCAACAGGTTTAAGGCAGTGCTCTCTCCACTCCTTTTCCCACAGAGCCTCCAAGGGTTCAACACAGAGACCCCAAGCCCAGAAGTCTTCTCTGTGGCATTTTGGCTCCCTCTGCTGGTCCAATGATTTTCACCAGTGCTGTGACAAAACCCAAGTTCTTGCAAGTTATTAACTTATTGACCGATTGAATTTGGTTTAATCCACTGGGCCAATCTATTGGGATCTAAGGGGAGAGCCACCACGTTTCACTGTGTTATATTTACCCACCCATATCTCAAGGCTGCAAACCACTGATGACCAGCTGACCAGCTGTACATCACAGTATTAGCCCCAGGAGAAAGCAACCTGTATATAGGTCCAATAGGAATGTGATTGTTTACTGGATACGAGAAGTAATGGAGAAGGAAAAGCAAACGGTGATTCTGTTTTGAGAAAATAATGGTAACAGAAGAAGTAAAAGTACTGTAGAAAGAGATGGCAAGGATATAAAATAAATGTGTTTAGACTAATTAAGGAGAATCAAGAAAAAATAGAAACCACGATACACAAGAAGATAAAGTAAGAACAGGGAGATTTGAAAATAGAACCAAATTAAACATCGGCTGCAAGTATCATGGTCGTTAGAGTGAACATAGACCTGACTTGCTTTCCAAACACATAAAAATACTGGATAAAATGTGTTTTTGAATGCATACTTGAGCTTAAAACCAAGGGAAATCTCCAGGTTCTAGGAACAAAAATGGAAATTTTAGCCAGAATTATGAGGTTTATGATGATGGTGTGAGGAATCGGGCCTAGGTATAGGAACAAAGGCTAGAGCCTGGGTTTTAATCATCACGATGGATCCTGAAGAGTGTCCCCCTCAGAGAATGTGCCTATAGTAACTCTACCTACCAGCAGAGAATCAATAAGGAAGTTTTTATTCTGCCCAGGGGCCTGGGGAATGTTGGAACATAGATTTACCTGAGAAACAAAAACTCTGACTATGCAACACATGTGGGTATGGTGGAAGGATTCTCAAGGTGAGATATTAAAAATTGGCCCTGTTATGGAAATCCTTGTGACTCACAGCAGAAAATGGTGTTAACTTCCACAGAAAGAGGAAACTTTCACATTCCAGGACACAAAAGACTCCCACAGGAAAAAGAAATCCCACTGAAGATGAGCTCACAAACAAAAATTTCATAATTTCACACAAGGAAATGATATATTATGACAGAGAGTCAGCATAAACAACAAGAAATAGCATAATTTGAAAGAGGATATAAAATAAATGTGTTTAGACTAATTAAGGAGAATCAAGAAAAAATAGAAACCACGATACACAAGAAGATAAAGTAAGAACAGGGAGATTTGAAAATAGAACCAAATTAAAAAGTCATTGCTGTCGAATCAATTCTGACTCATAGCAACCCTACAGGACAGAGTAGAACTGCCCCATAGGGTTTCCAAGGAATGCCTCATGGATTTGAACTGCTGATCTTTTGGTTAGCAGCCAGAGCACTTAACCACTATGCCACCTAGGTTTCCATAGAACTTAAAAAAAGAAAAAAGTATACTCATTGAAATTTAAAAATGCAATGAATGGGTTAAACAACATTTAAACACAGCTAAGCAGAGATTAATGATATGAAAGATAAACAAAGGAAATAATCCAGAATGTAGCAAAGAGTGATAAAAAGATAGGAAATGTGAAAAAGAGTTAAGAAATGTGAAGCTATTTCTTAATAATGAGTTCAATTTTGAATCTAATAGGAATTTCTGAAGGCAATAATAGAGAAAATGGAAAAGCCAATATTCGAAGAGATAATGGCTGATAATCTTCCACAACAGATGAAGGATATGAATACTCAGATTGAAAAAAAGCACAGCAAGTAGAAAAAATAAAAATAAACCAATAGCTAGACACATTAAAATGAGGCTACAATACCAAATACAAAGAGAAAATCTTAACAAGAGAGAAAAATTACCTACAAAACGAATAGCAATTAGACATTTAACAGCCTTCTCACTAAGAACAATAGAGGCCAGAAGACAATGGAATAATATTTTTAAAGTGCTAAAAGAAAATACCATCATCCTAGAATTCTATACCCAGCTGTGGAATTCCATATCATACAAGACTGATGGCAAAACAAAGACTTTTTCAGGTAAACGAAGACTGAGAGATTATCAGTCACAGATTCTTACCAAGATAACTTCAGAAAAAAAGGAAATTGAATCTCGAATGAAGGAATGGTAGCAAAGAAGCAAGAGTGAGCAAAGAAACATAGAGGAAACATCTAGGTAAGCCTTAACATGTTTCATTCTGTTATACATAAAGTCGCTATGAGTTGGAGCCAACTCAGTGGCACCTAACATCAACAACAAATAGCATTAACTGTAGGAAAACATAATAAAATTCAAACTAATGACTAATGAGAGTGGAAAATGGTAAATAAATAAATAAAATACTTGACAACAATAGTATGAACGACAAAAGAAGGTGTTAGAAATTAGTCTTCTAAGGTTATTACACTCTTTGGGAGGAGGCTAGAAGTTTTATTTAACTGTAGACTTTGTTAAGTGAAGTATTCGTATTAAAGATTTAAGAATAAATTATAAAAGAATAAAAATAGAATGTAGAACAACCAAATTGTTGTTGTTAGGTACCATTGAGTCAGTTCCGACTCATAGTGACCCTATGTACAACAGAATGAAACACTGCCCGGTCCTGTGCCAGCCTCACAATCATTGTTATGCTTGAGCCTGTTGTTGGAGCCACTGTGTCAGTCCATCTCATTGAGGGTCTTCCTCTTTTTTGCTGACCTTCTACTTTACTGAGATTGATGTCCTCTTCAGGGACTGATCCCTCCTGATAACATGTCCAAAGTACGTGAGACAAAACAACCAAGTTAGTAGAAACAACCAAGTAGTAAAAAAGGGGAAGTAAACTCAATCAATCCAGTAGACCACGGGTTGGCAAACTGCAGCCCACAAACCAAATCTGGCCCACTGCCCACTGCCTCAGTGGATTAAAAAAAAAAAAAACCAAAGGAAGAATAATATTTCATGACATGTCAAGATTATGTGGAATTCAAATTTCAGCATCTATAAATAAAGTTTTGTTGGAACACAGCCATGCTTATTTGTTCACACACTGTCTGGAAAAGTTGCAACAGAACCTGTATGGCCTACTAAGCCTAAAATATTTATGATCTGGTCCCTTACAGAAAAAGTTTATCAACCACTGTAATAGAAAGTAGAAGAGAGAAAAATAAAGCAGCAACATGTTCAATACACTACTGAGTGATGCTAGCGTTATCATCACCATCACTACGATCAATAAATACGTTTGAAAACTACTTTCTGAAAAGCTTCACATTAAGTGAAAGTGTCCAACAGACAGGTGAAAATACACAGACAGTTGGAAACTGAACTGAAGAGTGGCATTAGATAGAGCTCTCCTTTTCTCCATTCCTTGGAGCTTCAGTTTTGCCCCTGCACTGCTTCTGAACACAAAAACACCTGGGAAACCAGATGTAGGTGTGGGCCGGTGATGGTGGGTTGGGCTGGAGCCCTTGGTCCTCCTTGCAGTTGTCTGAGGACCCTCCCCTTCAGTTGCAGGGCACTATCATGGTGGCCTCCTGTGTCCAGATGCTGGTGGGCTTCTCAGGACTCATTGGCTTTCTCATGCGCTTTATTGGTCCCTTGACTATTGCTCCAACCATCTCCCTGGTGGCCCTGCCTCTCTTCGATTCTGCAGGCAATGATGCTGGGAACCACTGGGGGATAGCTGCAATGTAAGTACTCTCCAGGAGAGACTGTCCTTCAAGTTCTCCCCGGTGGAAGATCATTCAGTAGACTAATATAAGTCCTGGATATTGTCAAATTCTAGAAGTTTATAAATGTTTTCATGAATATTATCATATCTTAGAAAGCATTAAAGTTGATACTTATAATTTATTGTTACTGGTAGTTATTATTATCCTATCAGAACTTCCAGATAGTGTATCTGAATAATTAGTGTGTTCACAAAATGCTGATCCTACCAGCTCCTTACCAACTGGGTCTCTACTGAGCACATTTTTGGAAACCCTTGGTACCAGAGAAGGGTGCAAAGACATGGCCCCCTTTTCTCAAGCAACTCAGAGTCTAGGGAGGAGATAAGACTTGGATGCAAGTAGCCAGGAAACCAGAGACAGTGAGAAGCATCACTGTGCATATTCAGGGGCCTTGATAGCCAGCTGGGGGCATCAGGAAGGCTGCATGGAGGAAGAGGTGTTAAGCATTCAACTGAGCTTGGAACGGACTTGGGGTGGCAGTGCGTTCTTGTTCGTTTGCTCTGCCCTCTGGCATCTGAGGAGGTATGTTGACCGTCAGAGACCTGCAGAATATCTAGAAGGTAATGGGCACTAGGACTCTGGCCTCTTAGGCTATAACTGCAGTATCTGTCCAGTGATGCCAGCGTATTTCTCTTAGACTCCCACGAAATAACAGCCTCCCTTCCCACAATCCCTCTCGGACCTCCAGCAGCCCCTGGAGGGGCACAGCCCACCTTTTCAGAGAAGGTGGAGTCTGTGTCTGCGTAGAGAGGGCGCAGGTCACAGAGACCCGTGGGGGATCGGCTTCCTGGACCCTTCAGAGCTTTAGGACATGCTCAGGACAGCCCCCAGCTCACCAGTTGGGTGTGTTCTTGTTTCAGGACCATCTTTCTCATCGTGCTGTTTTCTCAGTACCTGAAAAACATCACGGTGCCCGTGCTCGTGTATGGACAAAAGAAGAAATTTCACACCTCCAAGTTCCACCTGTTTCAGGTCTTCCCGGTAAGCAGCACCTCAGCCCCCTCCCGTGTTCAGTCGGCTCACCTGGAGACTGGGGCGGCCTCCTGTCCACTGACACACCAGATCCCTGTAGTCCCTGCAAGAGTCAGGAACCCAACACTGCCTCATTCAAAGCGCTTTCCTGAAGGACCTCCTCCGCCTCGCCCTGCTGGGAGGACGTGGGGGCAGGGAGGGCGAGGTGGAGGGTGACGGTGATTTGGCGCGGTGGTTCCCTCTGCAGGTGCTGCTGGCGCTCTGCATCTCCTGGCTCACCTGCTTTGTGCTCACGGTCACCGACGCCCTCCCCTCGGCCCCCGCGGCCTACGGGCACTGGGCCCGCACCGACACCAAAGGCAGCGTCCTGAGCCAGGCCCCGTGGTTCCGTGTCCCTTACCCAGGTGCTGTTAGGGTGAGCCCCTCCTTGCCTGGGACACGCTTCCTGGGAGCTGTCCCGGGTGCTGCCCAGGGCACTGGGTGGTTAGTTGAATGAGGGGCTTGGGAAGGACATCCTCTAGGGAGCCCATGTCAGACCCCTAAGAGAAGAAGGGGACCCCGGGGTTGTCCTCAGAATCCTCAGGAGTGATGAAGCAAAGGCTCCCCCCACCCCCTCCCCCACACTGGCTCAGGACCTGGGGGAGTGAGGGAGGCAGAGCAGTCCAGACCTCCCAACCAGACCTTTGTGTCTCCTCTTGGACTTGTGATTCCCGCACAAAGTAAGCCCGGGACCGAAATACTGTAGACCATTCCGGCGAGTCTGGGTCAAATGCATTCTTAGGCCCAAACACCAAAAACCAAACCCGTTGCGGTCCAGTGGATTCCAGCTCATAGCTACCCTATAGGACAGAGCAGAACTGCCCCTAAGGGTTTTCAAGGAGTGGCTGGTGAATTTGAACTGCTGAGGCTCTTAACCACTTTACCACCGGGGCTCCTTCTTAGGCCCAGGGGCAGATCATCCAGTAGGCAAGGTAAGCACGGTGCTTACCTTGCTTACTGGATCATCTGTAGTGAACAATTTCACATTTTTTCAGCACATCAAAGATTCTGCTTCTAGGTATGGCTGGCAGCTGTCTCTCTCCCAACCCCACAGCACCTTCCTAGAAAATCAAAGCCTCTTTTCAAATTTATAATCCCTGATAGGGACAGAGGAGCCCTGGTGGTGCAGTGGTTAAGCACTCAGCTGCTAAACAAAAGGTTGCAGTTCGAACCCATCAGCCTCTCCACCAGAGAAAGATGTGGCAGTCTGCTTCCGTAAAGATTATAGCCTTGGAAACCCTGTGGGGCAGTTGTACTCTGTCCTATAAGGTCGATCCTTCGAGTCGGAATCGACTTGTGGGCAATGGGTTTGGTTTTGCTGTTGTTTGTTTTTTGCTCGACGGGGACGGATTACTGAGTCAGCAATGTAATGGCGGGCTTATTTTGCATACTCCCTAATCTGTAGCAAACAATTTCACATGTGAAGTAAGGCCCTGTTTACCTTGTTTATTGGGTAACCCGCTCCTGCTTGGGCTGCTTCCGGCCTCTTTTCCCCACAGTTCTGGGCTCACGTGTATGAATAGGCTCCAGGCCCCAGGGTGGGCAGGCCTGGCCTTGTGGGCGGAGGGACCCAGGCCTCCCTGAGGAAGAGTCTCGGCTTCCCATGCTCCCAGGCCTTCCTGGGGACAGGCCCCATTGCTAGGTCTTTTTGTGAGCAGTGACCTCTGGTCTGGGTGTCTTGCCCCCACTCAGCTGTCCAGTCTTCCGGAGCCCCCCCTAGTAGGGGAGTATCTGGTCCAGCAGCCTCTCACCCTCTGATGAGCAACCCCTCTGCCCTGCATTTCCAGGACAGTGGGGCCTCCCCACCATCAGCCTGGCAGGGGTCTGCGGCATCATCGCTGGCGTGATCTCCTCCATGGTGGAGTCGGTTGGCGACTATTATGCCTGTGCCCGGCTGGTGGGGGCTCCGACCCCCCCGAGACATGCCATCAACCGTGGCATAGGCATTGAGGGGCTCGGCTGCCTGCTGGCGGGAGCCTGGGGGACCGGGAACGGCACCACCTCCTACAGTGAGAACGTGGGGGTGCTGGGCATCACCCAGGTAAGGCTGCAGGTGGGGGTTGGGCATCACCCGGGTAAGGCTGCAGGTGGGGGTTGGGCATCACCCGGGTAAGGCTGCAGGTGGAGGTTGGGCATCACCTGGATAAGGCTGCAGGTGGGGGCTGAGCATCACCCGGGTAAGGCTGCAGGTGGGGGTTGGGCATCACCTGGATAAGGCTGCAGGTGGGGGTCTGGGGACAGGGAATGGCCTACCTCCTACAGGGAGAACGCGGGGCGCTGGGGGGAGACCGGGTACCTGAATCCCTCCGAGTATGAATTTCCTGTGGCTGCTGTTTTTGCTGTAACGCATTGTCACAACCTTATTGATTCGCAACAAGCCAAATTCGTTACTTTACATTCTAGAGGTCAGAAGCCCAACACAGGTCTCCCCGGGCTAAGACCAAGGTGTTGGCAGGGCTTCATTCCTTTCTGGAGGCTCTAGGGGAGAATCCGTTTCTTTCCCTTTTGCAACCTGTAGAGGCCGTCTGCATTCTATAGCTTGTGGCCACTTCCTCCACCTTCAAAGCCAGCAATGTTGGATTTCTCAGATCTTTCTTCCATAGTCACGGCTCCCACTGAACACAGCCAGGATGGGTTTTCTGCTTTGAAGGACCCCTGTGATTAGCGTAGGGAGCCCTGGTGGCGTAACGGTTAAGTGTTCTGCTGCTAACCAAAAGGTTAGTGCTTCAAACCCACCAGCCACTCTCTGGTGTGTCAGTCTGCTACCATAACGTCGCAACCTTGGAAACCCTATGGTGCAGTTCTACTCTGTCCTGTAGGGTCGCTGGGAGTCGGAATCGACTCGACGGCAACGGGTTTGGTGATTGGACTGGGCCCACCTGGAAAATTCAGCGTTACCTCCCCATCTCAAGGTCCTTAATTGGATCACATCTGCAAAGTCCCTTTTCCCATGTCAGGTGACCTATTCATAGGTTTAGGGATTCTGACATGGACACTTTGGAGGCCATTCTTCTGCCTCCCACACTTGACTTTCTTTGGTTGTGGTGATTCCAGAAGTGGCCTTGTGAGCACTGAAGAAAGTCCTGACATTTTTTTTAGAATTGTGGCAAATACATAGTTAACAAAACCTTTGCCATGTCCTCATTCTTCACATGTACCGTCCGGTGACATTAATTGAAAGCCCTTTCTGAAGTTTACGGGCCCCGCCCTCTGCCGAGCTCCAAGCCTGGAAGCTCAGCGCCCCCTGGTCGGATGTGCCTCCCACCCCTGGGGCCCTCACACTCAGAGTGGCCTGTGGGAAGCTCAGTGCACCCACATTCCTGCCCTTCTCCTGGTAGCCCCATCTGACGGAGCCCACTAGTATCCCCCGCTGTCCTCAGCTCCTCGCTGTCCTGTGCCGTCTTCAGCACCTGGCCTCCCTTCTCGCCTCTTCTCCACATTCCCAGAGCCCCAGGGGTATCACCTTTTGCCTGGACAGCCTCCCTGCCTGGGATCTTGCCATTTCTAACCTGCCTCCCACGTAGCTGCCTCAGGATCTTTCTGAAACCCCAATGCTGTTGCTGTTGTTGGCTGCTGTTGAGTTGGCCCCCTGCTCGTGGCAATGGGGACCCCATGCACAATGGAAGAAATTGCTGGATTGACCCACTGTGAGCCACAGGATCTTCATTGGCTGGTTTTCAGAAGTATGTTGCCAGGCCTTTCTTCATAGTCTCTCTTAGTCTGGAAGTTGTGTTGAAACCTATTCAGCATCATAGCAACACGCAAGCCTCCACTGACAGCTGGGCGGTGGCCACCCATGAGGTACACTGGCTGGGACTCGAACCTGGTTCTCTTGTGTGGCAGGTGAAATTTTACCACTGAACTTCCCATGCCCCCCAGCTGATTAGATTAGTTCCTGCTTAAAATCTGTTTGTGGCCCCAATTTCCCACAGTAAAGTCCCATAAAGCTAGCACAAACTCTCCAAGATGGTGCTTTCTAAGGTGACTTTGGGAAAGTATGATTATTTTATTGCTTTCCACGTGCTTCTGTGTATCTTTGCAGCATTTCCCCACACAAGTTCTTTGAGCTTCAAAATTTATAGACCCTTCTTCCACCTGGATTCCTTACAGTCCCCTCAGTGGCTTCAATGTGCAGCCTCTTTCCAGCATCAGATCTGCCCCCCACCCCCCATCATGGCCAAAGTTGACACACAGCAGGACTGAGAGGTTGAGCAGATGACCGCAGCTGGCACCCATCCCCACAGCAAGTCCTGTGCTCTGTGACACCGTGGACACTGTGACACTTGCCCAAAGCTTCAGGAACTTCGGTGCAACTGAGGAGTGTGTTCCACGTGAGGGTCACGGACCCATGCAAAAACCTAGTGGGAGGGGCTGCATAAGCATGTTGCCACTGAGTTGATTCCAACTCATCGACCCCGTGTGACAGAGTAGAACTGCCTGCCCCAAAGGGTTTCCTGGTCTGCAGTCTTTAAGGGACCAGATCACCAGGACTTTCTTCCTCAGAGTTGCTGGGCGAGTTCGAACCAACAACCTTTCGGTTAGCAGCCGCATGCCTAACCATTGCACCGCCAGCATTCTATAGGGCAGCAAATATGTTTCCCACTGTTGTTGCTGTCAGGTGCTGTTGGTCAGTTCTGACTCAGAGCAACCGTATGTAGAACAGAAGGAAACACTGCCCGATCCCGTGCCAGCCTCACAGTCTTGACTGTGCCTGAGCCCTTTGTTGCTGCCATCGTGTCAGTCCATCTCATTGAGGGTCTTCCTCTTTTTCAGTGACTGTCTACTTTACCAAGCATAACACATCCAAAGCACATGAGATGAAGTCTTGCCATCCTTGCTTCTAATGAGCATCCTGGCTGTACTTCTTTCAAGATAGATTTGTTTGTTCTTCCGGTAGTCCCTGGTATATTCGATATTGTTTGCCAACACCCTAATTCAAAGGTATCAGTTCTTCTTCGGTCTTCCTTATTCATTGTCCAGCTTTGGCATGCATATGAGGCGATTGAAAACATCATGGCTTGGGTCAGGCGCACCTTAGTCCTCAAAGTGACATCTTTGATTTTTAGCACTTTAAAGAGATCTTTTTCGGCAGATTTGCCCAATGCAATATGTTGCTTGATTTTATGCAAAACAGAAAATTGCATTCCATAAACAGAACAAATATTTCCTTGATGTGTTGTTTCTAAACTAAGGCCCTTTAGACGAGAGGGAAGGAGCAGGGAAGAAAGATGCTTAGACACAGAGCTGGCTAAGACGCTCCAGATGGGAAGGCTACTTGCTTTTGTAGGCTCACACCTCCTCCTTGTGGCCTTTTGAGATATTACTTCCAATAACTTACACAAGTTGCGTCTTTGCATTGATAGGTTCGGACTTCTTGGTTCTCTGCACTTGTCAGGGGAAATCAGGCTGAAGGCATGATCTAGGATGTACCAATAGCAGTCAGGACTTCTGGCCCACAATCCTGGGGTCAAAAGTGGGCACGGGCTGCAAGATGAGTGCACGTGACAGCAACGTAAGATCTAGTCATGCCCTTGTTCCCACACTTCATTGTCAGGGCTATAAACAAAAACAAAAACAGTCTTTTGACTTAGTAAAAATTTCAAATGAAGACAGTTCAATACAGAAGCACTTAGACTGGGAAGAGAAGAGAAAGCAAAGGCAGAACCCACTACTTTATCCTTACGTGACTGGGCTTCAGCTAGTTGACATTAGAGCATCTTTTTCAGGGCCGGCTGTAGACACAAATGGATGAGAAGCAGGTTCAAGAGCAACTAAACACACTCGCTGACAATAGATATCTAAATCCATTCATGGATGGAATATCAAGACAGGGATGTCAGCTGAACGGCGCTGGCTTTTGAGGAGGATGCAGAAGGCCTCAGAGGCAGAGATCACCTTTGTTTCACCAGTAGTAACTGTCACCCAAGACCCAAGTATAACCCTTGACCAAGCAGCAATCTTGAAAGAATGGCCCGTTGACCTACTTTCAAAAAAAATGAGCCATTGAAAACCCCATGGAGCACAGTTCTACTCTGACCCACATGGAGGCGCCGTGAGTCAGAGCCGAGTCCACATCAATTGGTTTCATTTCAGCATCAATCAACAGTGTCCTGACATGACAGCTGCTGGCACCTGGCTGGGGCTGGGTCCCAGAATGTCGCAGGTTGTGACCACACCCACTCTCCTCACAACAGGGTGAGGTCAGAGTCATGGCCACTCCACTCCAACCAGCTCACGCTTTTCATCAATTCTGAAAGCGCAAACTGCAGAGCGACAATTAAACCTCTGTGGAGATGAACTAGAGAAAAACACACTTCTAAGGTTCTGGACAAAAACGGTGAATGCTGCAAAATACCACGAGCTGGGGCCTCACTTCAGTTTCGTATCCTAAATGGAGCCCCCCCAGATATGAGGAGGAAACCCTGGTGGCCTAGTGGTTAAGAGCTATGAGTGCTAACCAAAAGGTCGGCAGTTCGAATCCACTAGGGGCTCCTTGGAAACCCTGTAGGGTTCTACCCTATCCTATGGAGTCACTATGAGTCAGAAACGACTCAGTGGCAACAGGTTAGATATGAAGAACCAGAGTTTATGCATATTTCATGAAATGATTCCTTGTTGAGAAAATCTATCATTCTCCCAGTTGAGAAGATGTCTTGGTTAATATAATACCAAAAAAATATATGCCTCTGGGTGGTGCAAATGGTTTGTGCTAGACTACTAACCTAAAGGTTGGCAGGTCCAATCCACCCATATGCTATGAGGAAAAAAGGTCTGGCGATCTGCCTTGATAAGGATTACAGTAAAGAAAACCCTATCGAGAAGTTCTACCCTAAAGCATGGGGTCACCATGCGTCGGAACGGACTGGATGGCAGCCAATAACAACATAGAGTGCTAACTAGGCTTCACAGTTGCTATTCTACACAGTTCACATACATTATCTTATTTAACCTGTGAAGTAAGTATCAGTGATCTTATTTGGTAAATTCAGAGCGGTTAGGTAGTGTGGCTCAAGTCACACAGCTCATCACAGGTAAAGCTGGGTGGGATTCAGCTCTGAAACCCCTCATTCTCCCCGCCGCCTCTGAAGAGAGACTCCTGGTCCCCCTGTAAAGGGCCCAAAAGTCCAGACTGGGTGGGTCCTGTGGGCCGGGAGGGGCGGAGGGAGCTCTGGCGCCCCCTGTAGGCGCTCACAAGGCGCACACCCTCCTTTCCCAAACCCTATCGGGGAGCAGAGGAGTGTTTCTTGGTTGGGTTGCTGCTGCTCTTGCTAGTACACTGGAATGATGTCGAGGTGCCTGCACAGGGCAGAGGCCTCGGGCTGAGCCCCTTGCCCGTCTCCTGGGTGCTGCAGGTGGGGAGCAGGATGGTGATCGTGGCGGCAGGCTGTGTGCTGCTCCTGATGGGTGTGTTTGGAAAGATTGGGGCTGCGTTTGCCACCATCCCGACCCCTGTGATCGGAGGCATGTTCCTGGTGATGTTCGGGGTCATCACGGCCGTGGGGATTTCCAATCTGCAGGTGAGGGTGGCACCTGAGGAAAACAGTCACTTTGCTCCTCTTGAAAGAAGTCGGCGGGGCTGAGATGATGGGAGTGGGGAGGGGATCCTGGG
The DNA here is from genome assembly GCF_024166365.1 of Elephas maximus indicus. NCBI lineage: Eukaryota > Metazoa > Chordata > Mammalia > Proboscidea > Elephantidae > Elephas > Elephas maximus. Next base: position 14,579,189 of record NC_064826.1, read on the forward strand.
TCCCAGAAGCCACACTGGACTTCGCATGGAAGAAAGAATAGCCAGAAGCATCAAACCTCTGAAAACCAGAAATAGCATCAGCTCAGAGCACTGCCCAAATGGCCAGCCAGGTGGGCTGGGGCTTGGACCTGCCGGCTGGTGTGGCTGTGAGCCCAGCCCTCCTCAGCAGCTGGGGCACGGCAGCGGGTGGACTGACCTCTGCAGGGGGTGATGTGTGTGTGCGCGCGCGCAGCGCAGGTGCTGAGTGCCAGCCTGCCTCTCGGCCTTTCTCCTGCAGTACGTGGACATGAACTCCTCCCGGAATCTCTTTGTCTTTGGCTTCTCCATCTACTGTGGGCTCGCCATTCCCAACTGGGTGAACAAGAACCCCGAGAGGCTCCAGACAGGTGATACCCTGTCCCCAGACTGCTATGCCCCAGGTCAGAGCAAGTGGAGCTGAGGCTCTGTCCCCTCAGGAGGAAAGCCCTTGGTCCCTGTAAGTCCCAGTCTTCTGTCTCCACTCCAGGCATTCTCCAGCTGGACCAGGTCATCCAGGTACTGCTGACCACCGGCATGTTTGTTGGTGGATCTCTGGGCTTTCTACTGGACAACACCATCCCAGGTGGGGCATTTGGGTATCTGGACCACTTGGAGAGTTTCTCCTGGCCCCATTGCCATGCCAGGCTGGGCAGAGCATACATGACTGGGCCTTGGGTCTGAGGGGGTTGTAAGGGCCCAATGGTGGGAAAAACCTCAAAAGCAAGAGGAAAAAGACCCAGCCCTGCTTTCTTAGCACCTACACTCTAGTTGGTGAGGGACACTGCACATGTATTGATTTATTCATTCACTCTTTCAACAAAAATCCATGGAGCTCCAGAAATAAGACATGTCGCTGCCTTCTATAAATCCCCGGGCTACCTGGAGGGCAACACAGCAGTGCAGACAGTTATAGCACAGTGTAGTCATGCTAGGATGGGCAAACCGGGTGCACCAGTGCTGAGCAAGTCGCAAAAGGAAGAGACGAGCAGGTGCAATCATAGTTGGCTTCCTGGAGGAGGTGGTGCAAACCGCTCTCTCCTCCTCCGCGGGCAGCATTAAACTCACCCTTCTTGGTCGTCCAGCAGCCGCTTGTCCACACCTGCACAATAGCACCTGCTTCACTGCATTGTATTTTCCACATTTCTTCACTCGTTGTGAAATGCGTCCCCACTTCAGAAACGTTAACATGTGGAACCTTTGTGTGCCCTTGGAGTTGGGGACAGGACTGTGCTTGGGCACAACTGTACCCTCTGCACAGGCTCAGTCACCCAGAAGGTGCCTGCTGAGTTGAGCGGAGCTGCACTGTGTTGGCCCTGGGACAGTGCAGGCCTCGTGAACGCCTGCAGGGGCGCAATGGAGGCCCGGTGAGCGCCTGCAGGGGGGCGCCAGGGCTCACCCAGCCCGCTCCTTCAGGGCCCAGTCCGATTTCTTCTGTCTCCTATTAGGAAGTGTGGAGGAGCGCGGGCTCCTGGCGTGGAATCAAAGCCAGGAGGAGTCAGAGGCGACCTCGGAAGCCTCTGAGATCTACGGCCTCCCCTGTGGGATTGGCACCAAGTTCTACACTTCTTCCTGCAGCTGGTGCCTTCCTTTCTGGCCCCAGCTGGAGGGAGTCCGGAAACGTGAGGTGGAGGTGAGCCAGCTCACCCTCTGCTCCTTGGACGTCCCAGGATACCGCCGCAAAGGTGATCAGGAGACCAGAATGTGAAGAGAACCATCCTGGCACCCCCCAGAGCCCCTGCCCCAGAACGTGCTGACCCGCCTAGAACGTGCTGATCCCGACCCCGAAGGTGCTGGCTCCCAGAGAACGTGCTGGCCTCCAGAACGTGCTGACCGCCCCCCCCCCCCCCCCCCCCGCTCAGTGTGCTGACCCCAGATGACCTACTACGGGTGCCCCGCCCTTCCGAGCACCTCCTACACCGCCAGCTGCGCACTCAGACAAGTATACTGCTGGATTAAGATCCGGACCAGTGTGCTTTAGCTAGCAAGCAGCTACCGCGTGTCCAGGGTGAACACTTGTGACCCGACGTCCACCAGAAACTCACCTAGTTCACATGCTCTTGGCCTGGGCTGGTCAGGGAATGGACATGGGGCTGGTTGCCGAAAGGGCACCAGGGCCAGTTCTGTCTTCTCTAAAGAGGCAAGGGACTTGCCAGCCTCTCCATCCTTCCCCCTTCTGCCCTGCTCCTTAGGGCTGGCTGTTCGGAGGTGGTGAGGACCACCCCCTGGTCCCTCCTGCTCCCCTCTGAGTTCCTAGTGCTGCAGCCCCATTCCACTGTGGGAGCTGTGGCATGGGCTCACCCAGGTAGGTCCTGAGGCTGGGCACCATGGTTTCCTGCCATCTGCTCTGCCCACAAGCTCCCCACAGGCTTCAATGCTCTTCAGCCTCCCCTCTAGGAGACCCAGGAGTTATGGGGCGGGGTAGGTGAGACACTCCTAGGTGGACGAAGAGGACCATGAAGGCCAGGGCCCAGGTGTGCAGGACAGGTTTGCAGCCTCAGCTCAGACTCCAGACCACTTGGCTGTCTACCAGAGTGGGAAGCTAAGATCGATTCTACTTCTGCCTTGGGGTTTTCTAGAAGATTCCAATGCTTTCCTTATGCCTTTTATTTGTGATGAGTACTGGGTCTCAATAGTAAGAAAAAACAAATTCACCCTCTGTCCCAACACCTCCTCCATCAGGAAGTCTACCCTTGCTTCGGCAAACCCGTACCCCTGCTCCCCGGGAAAGGAAGGGGAGATATTTTGCTGCGGGGATGAGGGAAGGGAAACATCTGATATTGTTCTGTTGTTGTTGTTGTTAAGTGCCACCCAGTTGGTTCCGATTCATGGCGATCCTATGTACAAGAGAACGAAAACCTCCCGGTCCTCACAATCTTTGCTATGCTTGAGCCCATTGTTGCAACTGTTCTGTCAATCCATTTCGTTGAGGGTCTTCCTCTTTTTCACTGACCTTCTACTTTACCAGGTATGATGCCCTTCTTCAGGGATTGATCCCTCCTCATAACATGTCCAAAGTATGTGAGACATGGTATTGCCATCCTTGCTTCTAAGGAGCGTTCTGGTTGTACTGCTTCCAAGACAGATTTCTTCGTTCTTTTGGTGGTCCATGGTATAGTCAATATTCTTTGCCAACACCAGAATTCAAAGGTGTAATTCTTCTTCCATCTTCCTTATTCACTGTCCAGCTTTCACATGCATATGAGGTGATTGAAAACATCAGGGCCTGGGTCAGGTGCACCTTAGTCCTCAAGGCGACATCTTTGCTTTTCAACACTTTAAAGAGGTCTTTTGCAGCAGATTTACCCAATGCAATGCGACTTTTGATTTCTTTACTGCTGCTTCCATGGGTGTCGATTGTGGATCCAAGTAAAAGGAAATTGTTGACAACTTCAATCTTTTCTCTGTTTATCATGATGTTGCTCATTGGTCCAGTTATGAGGATTTTTGTTTTCTTTATGTTGAGGTGTAATCCATACTGAAGGCTATAGTCTTTGATCTTCATCAGTAAGTGCTTCAAGTCCTCTTCACTTTCAGCAAGCAGGGTTGTGTCATCTGCATAACGCAGGTTGTTAATGCCTCTTACTCCAGTCTTTATTCCCCTGTTCTTCTTCACAGAGTCCAGCCTTTCGGATCATTTGCTGAGCCTACAGATTGAATAGGTATGATGAAAGGATACGACCCTGACACACCCCTTTCCTGACTTTACACCATGCAGCATCCTCTTGTTCTGCTTGAATGACTGCCTCTTGATCTATGTACAGGTTCCTCATGAGCACAATTAAGTGTTCTAGAATCCCCATTCTTCACAATGATATCCACAGTTCGTTATGATCCACACAGTCAAATGCCTTTGCATAGTCAATAAAACACAGGTAAACATCCTTCTGGTATTCTCTGCTTTCAGCCAGCCAGGATGCATCTGACATCAGCTATGATATCCCTGGTTCCATGACCTCTTCTGAATCTGGCTTGGATTTCTGGCAGTTTCCTGTCCATATACTGCTGCAGACACTTTTGAATGATCTTCAGCAAAATTTTGCTTGCATGTGATATTAATGATAATAAGCCAACCCAGTGCCGTTAATGATATTGTCCCATAATTTCTGTATTTGGTTGGATCACCTTTCTTGGGAATACACATAAATATGGATCTCTTCCAGTCAGATGGCCAGGTAGCTGTCCTCCACATTTCTTGGCATAGATGAGTGAGCACTTCCAGAGCTGCATCCGTTTGTTGAAACATCTCAGTTGATATTCCGTCAATTCCTGGAGGCTTGTTTTTTGCCAATGCCTTCAGTGCAGCTTGGACTTCTTCCTTCAGCACCATCGGCTCCTGATCACATACTACCTCCTAAAATGGTTGAATATCAACCAATTCTTTTTGGCATAGTGACTCTGTGTATACCTTCCATCTTCTTTGGATGCTTCCTGTGTCGTTTGATATTTTCCCTGTAGAATCCTTCACTATTACAACTCAACGCTTGAATTTTTTCTTCAGTTCTTTCAGCTTGGGAATTGCTGAGCATGTTCTTCCTTTTTGGTTTTCTATCTCCAGGTCTTTGTACATGTCATCATAATACTTTACTTTGTCTTCTCGAGCCGCCCTTTGCAATCTTCTGTTCAGTTCTTTTACTTCATCATTTCTTCCTTTTGCTTTAGCTACTCAATGTTCAAAAGCAAGTTTCAGAGTCTCCTCTGACAACCATTTTGGTGTTTTCTGTCTTTTAAATGACCTCTTTCTTCATGTATGATGTCCTTGATGTCATTCCAGAACTCGTCTGGTCTTTGGTCATTAGTGTTCAATGCATCAAATCTATTCTTGAGATAGTCTCCAAATTCAGGTGGGATATACTCAAGGTCATACTTTGGCTGTCATGGACTTGTTCTAATTTTCTTCAGTTTCGACTCGAACTTGCATATGAGCAATTGATGGTCTGTTCCAGTCGGCCCCTGGCCTTGTTCTGATGATACTGAGCTTTTCCATCGTCTCTTTCCACAAATGTAGTCAATTTGATTCCTGTGTAGAGGTCCACGTGTATAGCTGCCATTTATGTTGTTGAAAAAAGGTATTTGCAATGAAGAAATCATTGGTCTTGCAAAATTCTATCATGCGATCTCCAGCATTGTTTCTATCACCAAGGCCGCTATTTTCCAACTATCGGTCCTTCTTTGTTTCCAACTTTCACATTCCAACTACCAGTAATATCAATGAATCCTGATTGCATGTTTGATTAATTTCAGACTGCAGAATTTGGTAAAAAATCTTCAGTTTCTTCATCTTTGGCCTTAGTGGTTGGTGTGTAAATTTGAATAATAGTCGTATTAACTGGTCTTGCTTGTAGGCATATAGATACTATCCTATCATTGACAGCATTGTACTTCAGAATAGGTCTTGGAATGTTGTATTTGACGATGAAAGCAACGCCATTCCTCTTCAAGTTGTCATTCCCGGCATAGTAGACCATATGATCATCTAATTCAAAATGGCCAGTACCAGTCCATTTCAGCTCACTTATGCCTAAGATATCAATGTTTAGGCATTCCATTTCATTTTTTTTATTGTGCTTTAAATGCAAGTTTACAGATCAAGTCCGTCTCTCATACAAAAGATTTATATACATCTTGCTATATACTCCTAGTTGCTCTCCTCCTAATGAGACAGCACAGTCTTCCTCTCCACCCTGTATTCCCCGAGTCCATTCAGCCAGTTCCTGTCCACCTCTGTCTTCTGATCTCGCCTCTGGACTGCAGCTTCCCACATAGTCTTATGTGTATACTTGAGCCAAGAAGCTCACTCCTCACCAGTATCATTTTCTGTCTTATAGTCCAGTCCAATCCCTGCCTGAAGAGTTGGCTTTAGGAATGGTTCTAGTCTTGGGCTAACAAAAGGTCCACGGACCATGACCTCTGGGGTCCTTCTAGTCTCAATCAGACCATTAAGTCTAGTCTTTTTTCGATAATTCAAGGTCTGCATCCCACTGTTCTCCTGCTCAATCAGGAATTTTCTGTTGTGTTCCCTGTTAGGGCAGTCATCTGTTATATCTGGGCACCATCTAGTTCTTCTGGTCTTAGGCTGATGTAGTCTGGTTTATGTGGCCCTTTTTGTCTCTTGGGCTCATGATTACATTGTGCTTTGGTGTTCTTCATTCTCCTTTGCTCCAGATGGGTTGAGACCAACTGATGTATCTTAGATGGCTGCTTGCTATCATTTAAGACCCCAGACACCGCTCACCAAAGTGGAATCCAGAATGTTTTCTTAATACATTTTGTTATGCCAGTTGACCTAGATGTCCCCTGAAACCATGGTCCTCACACCCTGGCCCCTGCTACTCTGGCCTTCGGAGCATTCAGTTGTATTCAGGAAACTTCTTTGTTTTTGGTTTAGTCCAGTTGTGCTGACCTCTCCTGTATTGTGTGTTGTCTTTCCCTTCACCTAAAATAGTGCTTGTCTACTACCTAATTAGTGAATACCCCTCTCCCTCCCCGCCTCCCCACCCTCGTAACCATTAAAGATATTTTCTTCTGTGTTTAAACTATTTCTTGAGTTCTTATAATAGTGGTCTCATACAATATTTGCCCTTTTGCAGCTGACTAATTTTACCCAGCTTAGTGCCTTCCAGATTCCTCCATGTTATGAGATGTTTCGCGGATTCATCATTGTTTTTTACTGTTGCATAATATTCCATTGTGTGAATAAACCATAATGTATTTATTCATTCATCCGTTGATGGGCACCTTGGTTGCTTCCATCTTTTTGCTATTGTAAACAGTGCTGCAGTGAACATGGGTGTGCATATATCTGTTTGTGTGAAGGCTCTTATTTCTCTAGGATATATTCCAAGGAGTGGGATCACTGGATCATATGGTAGTTCTAGTTCTAGCTTCTTAAGGAAGTGCCAAATCGATTTCCAAAGTGATTATTGTACCATTTTACATTCCCACCAGCAGTGTATAAGTGTGCCAGTCTCTCTAAACCTCTCCAACATTTATTATTTTGTGTTTTTTGGATTAATGCCAGGCTTGTTGGAGTGAGATGGTATCTCGTTGTAGTTTTGATTTGCGTTTCTCTAATGGCTAATGATCGTGAGCATTTCCTCATGAACCTGTCAGCTGCCTGAGTACTTTGGTGAAATGCCTGTTCATATCCTTTGCTCCATTTCATTTTTAACGATTTCCAATTTTCCTAGATTCATACTTGGTACATTCCATGTTCCAATTATTAATGGATGTTTGCAGCTGTTTCTTCTCATTTTGAGTTGTGTCACATCAGCAAATGAAGGTCTCTAAAGCTTGACTCCATCCACGTCATTAAGATTGACTCTACTTTGAGGAGGCAGCTCTTTTCCAGTCATCTTTTGAGTGTCTTCCAACCAGGGGGCTCAGCTTCTGGCACTATACCAGACAATATTCCACTGCTATTCGTAAGGTTTCCATTGGCTAATTCTTTTCAGAATTAGACCACCTGGTCCTTCTTCCTAATCTTAGCCTGGAAGCTCAGCTGAAACCTGTCCACCATGGGTGACCCTGCTGGCATTTGAATACCAGTGACATAGCTTCCAGCATCATAGCAACACACAAGCCCCCACTGTACGACAAACGGACAGACACATGGGGGATATTGTTCTAGACCATTTTATTAGAGAAACCACCACCTGTCACCCTCGCCACTCACCTATCTCTGCTTGGCATTGAGGGGAGGTTGCATTTCTAACAGACTTTCCAAGGGTTGGTGATTCCCAGTCATCCATGGGCATGAAGAGTCTGTGTGTGATAGGAGGGGGGTGGTGGGTGTGGATTCTTGTGTGTTAGGAGTGGGGTGATACAGTACGGGTCCACCAAACACAATGCCCGTTAGACATTTTTAAAAGGCACCTCTTATAGTAGTGTCATAGATTGAATCACGTCCCCCCGAAAATGTGTGTATCAATTTGGCTGGGCCATGATTTCCGGTATTGTGTGATTTTCCTATATGTTGTGAATCCTGCCTCTATGATGTTAATGAGGGAGGATGGGCAGCAGTTGTGTTAGTGAGGAGGGGCTTAATCTACAAGATTAGATTGTGTCTTGAGGCAATCTCTTGAGATAAAAGAGAGAAGCAAGCAGAAAGACAGGGGAACCTCATACCACAAAGAAAGCAGTGTCGGGATCAGTGCATGTCTTTGGACCTGGGGGGTACCTGCGCAGAGAAGCTCCTAGTCTGGGGGAAGATTGATAAGAAGGTGGACAGAGAGAGAAAGACTTCCCCTGGAGCTGATGCCCTGAATTTGGGCTTTTAGCCTACTTTACTGTGAGGAAATAAACTTCTCTTTGTTAAAGCCATCCACTTGTGGTATTTCTGTTATAGCAGCACGAGATGACTAAGACAAGCAACGAGGAGTGTAAACATGAATCTCATTCACTCTCAGTGTTTTAGATGAAGAAAACAATCTAAGTGTCGATGCAAAGAAACAGAAGATGCTGAAAAGTCATAGAAGCCATGCTTTCTTGTCCTTTCCTAAACTTCAGAAGAAGAAGAATTTAAAAGAATCTTCATAAATGATACACGATCCCCTAAAAGTGTTTGTGAGAGATGTTTGGTGACAAAAGGAAAGAAACAAAATGTGTGATTAGGATTTTAAATATTCACAAGCTCCCCATCCTTGCTCTAAGCCAGAGAAAGGAGGTGTGAGTGCAAACCCCTTAGGAGTGGGGTGCATCTGGGGAGGTCAGGCTGGGGGTGTGAGGAAGGTGTAGGCTCATGGTCTAGACTTGCTTCCTTCCCTCCCAGGCCCCCTCCCTTAGCCCCTTCGCTAAGCCTTCCATGCACAGGTTTAGTTTAGTAACTGGTGACCCGGGTGTGGGCAGGATAGCAAGTTGGGAGGACAGCCCATGACCTGATTTGTGACACAAAATACATGAGTATTTCTCCAGGTGGAAGAATACAACCAGTTTCATTTCCTAAGGAGTGAGTCCTGAGACGTGACTGGAAGAGGGAATGCAGTAAAATCCTAAGACCTTGAGTTCCCTTCAGTTCCCCTGTGTAGTAATACCTGAAGCCAGTGGGGGAAATGCCAGGGGGAGGGGATGGCCTTCAGTGCACGCAAGGCCAAGCTCATGCCTAGGGACACATACGCCCAATTGTCTTCACTGGGTGATGGGTTCAGAGAGGTTACTCTTGAAGGCATTGAACCAATGTCCTCAGGCCACCAGAGCTGCCAGGGAGGGAATGCTGAACGAAAACAGCAGACTGGCTCCACCCAAAGCGTGTGGGGAGGACTAAGATACCCCAGGGTGTCCTACACAAAACACTTGCGTAAGTGCTGAGTGTGAAGGCTTTATCGGCATCGCCCCTAGTTACAAATCCTGTAACGATTCCTTTATAGTATGGCAGCTGTTCCTTCAGAAAAGGAGCCCGAAGTTCCTCCACAGCGCGGGAAATTGATGTGCACAGAGCTCCCGGCCTTCGACAATGCACTTGATTGTGCCTCAGTTTCCTCCCTGTGAAGCTGAGTCAGCGCTTACTGTGGTTACACTGGTTACACTGTCATGTCCACACATCTAGAAAATTCCACCAGAGTCTCCCAGGGTTGCTGTATCAACGAATCACAAAGTGGGTGGCTTAAAAGAACAAAGTTATTCTCTCCCAGTGCTGGGTGCTGGGCGTCCCAGTTTAGGGTGTCAGCCGGGCCACATTCTCTCTGAAGGCTCTAGGGAAAGATCCTTTCTGGTCTCTCTCAGATTCTGATGGCCCCAGGCATTCCTTGGATTTCACCCGTGTTAGGGCAATGGTCTGCCTCTTTGCCCCCCATCCAGGCTGCCTAACTAACTAAAGGCCTCGGGCCCAGAACCTTCTCTGATAAAGAGGCTGGGAATCGGGTCGCCTTCGCTGTCCTGGTTCCTTCTCCTTATCAGGGAAACCTTCCCCTTGTTCTGGACACACAGTAACTTTCTCTGTCTCTTGCACATGTGTGGGTACCATATGGCACCTGGCCCACCCCATTTCTATAACAGTTCACAGCAGGGGTAGGTGAGTGAGGAGCAGGGTCTCTCATGGCCCGAGAGGGGGAACATGCCAGATTTAAGAGCCAGCCTTGGGGGATGGACTGAAGGGGAAACAGGCTTTGTGAGGCTGAACATGAGCACCCTCAAGTGGTCCGCTAATTCTCTACAGTTTGCTGAGTCAGTCTTACATAAGCCCCTGGCTTGTAGCCACTATTATCCATCACCACTATAAAACCTCTGTTCTCCCACTGCTGGGTGCAGTGATCTGCTTTGGTCCTGTGGCCACCCAGGACTCACCTTGTCTATAAGTCTCCCTAATAAACTCCCTCTCTGCCACACTGGAGTTGCCCTCTTCTTTCTTCGGTCTCTCGGCAAGATTTTTGGAGACAAGTTTCATGTTGCTGGTCCATGCCAGGACACCTGCGGCATAACTTTGTTGGCACTTGGCTGTCTTCCTCCGTCTCTATCTACCTCTTCTCCTATTTAATAGGCCATCACTCAGATAGGATTAGGATCCACCTTACTCATGTATGATCTCGTGTTAACTCATAACATCTTCCAAGATCCTATTTCCAAACAAGGTCATGTTCATCACAGGTACAGGGGCTTAGGACTTAACACATCTTTTTTGAGGACACAATTCAATCCATAACACCCCATTATGCCTGTCTTCACAGACATCTTTACACACATGCTTACTTGGTAAAAAGTCATCTTTTTTTTTTTTTCCACCATTTGCCAATGAAGTTTCTGAACCAATTCTGCTCTTTTGAAAAAGATTTTCATCCCTAACACAAGTATTTTGTGTTAATTTTATCAGTGTACCTAGTCTGTTCTGCAATCTTAGCCCATGAAATACAGGCAATTATCTTTGTTTATACAATTTGTGACAGGCTATTCATCTAAACATTTTCTTTTTTGTTTTATAAACCCCAAAACCAGATCCACTGCCATTGAGTTGATTCAGACTCATAGTGGCCCTAAGTGCTGTGGGTTTCATTATATAATTAGATAATATATCCACGTGAAACTTAACCTTCGTAAAAGTCTACTTGGATGCTGATTAACAAATTAATGCTTTATTTCAGGATGATGAATAATGGAGAACTTAGATTCAGGGCCGTGAACTTCACACCCCATTTTCCAAGTCCATGTACTCTGTCTTCTCTCTTCTAAACCCTTCCACCTGCACCCCATCCTCATTCTCATCTACTATTTCATTGAAAAAGCTGCAAAAAAGCAATCAGAAGACTCTTACACGATCAGCCACCTCCCTCCACCCTCAGCTGTGCCCAGATCCTCGCTGTCCCTCCTGTACTTTGAATGAACTGTCTGGGTTCCCTCTAACAAGCCAGCCTCTTCCCTGCACCAGCCCCTCATTCCTATGCTTGGATTTCACCCCAGCAATTCTCACCTCTTTCTTTTGATCATCAAATTTTCCCTTTCTTCCAATAATTTACGTCAGCATATAAACCTGCTGTTATTTCTTGTTTTTGTTAGTTGTCAACTTATGGTGGCCCCATGTACAATCTAACAGACATTGCCCAGTCCTGTGCCATCTTCATGATCATTGGTATGCTCAAGTCCACTGTTCTGGCCACTGTGTATTTGAGTGCCTCCCAGCCTAGGGGATTCATCTTCCAGCATTAAACCCAGTGCCATTGAGTTGATTCCAACTCATAGCGACCCTATAGGACAGAGTAGAACTGCCCCATAGAGTTTCCAAGGAGCACCTGGCGGATTTGAACTGCCGACCCCTTGGTTAGCAGCCATAGCACTTAACCACTATGCCACCAAGGTTTCCTCTTCCAGCATTAAATAGGGCAATATCCTGTTGTGAGCCGCAGGGTATTCCCTGGTTAATTTCCAGAAGCTGATCACCAGGCTTTTCTTCCTAGTTTGTCTTAGTCTGGAGGCTCCACTGAAACCTGTCCACCCTGGGTGGCCCTGCTAGTATTTAAAATACCAGTGGGACAGCTTCCAGCATCGCAGCAATACGCAAGCCACCACAGTACCACAAACTGACAGGTGGTGGATGTTTTTCTACCATTTTTTTTTTTTTTGTTTGTCCGATATGGTGGGCTTAAAGAGGTAAGTCCCACCTGTGTAAAAGGCTGGCACCCCCTCATTTGTAATAAAGGACCTGACTTAGCTGCTCTGGGGAACCAGGGTGGGGGGCTCTCAGGCCAGTTGAGAATGGGCACATCCTGCCAGGCGCCTGACACGCAGCTCTGCAACCCTGTCCAGTTCTATCACGGATTTCTTTCCTTTGGTTGAAACTTCTAGAATTTCAGAATGCTGCCTCTGTTCTCCTGGAAGCAAGTGCCAGCCTGGCGGGCTCTGTGTTCCAAGGCTTTCTCCTGGACTGTATCCTCATTTAATGCCATCACCAGGGTCCACGGGACAATAACAGGAGAGGAGGAGGGGGCGGGCAGGCTAGGCAAGGTTGAGGTTCCCAAGGGGGTGAATCTGGCAGGGATGGACCTTTCTGGAAGGCCCATGGGTGAGGCAAATTGTTTGGGCTTGACTACAATCAAAAAGTTAGTGGTTGGAACCTACCCAGTGGCTCTGTGGAAGAAAGGCCTAGCAACTGGCTTCCATGAAGATGACAGACAAGAAAAAAAAACAAAACAAAATACCCTCGGGAGCTCGGTTCTACCTGTAACACATGCGGTCACTGTGAGCTGAAGTTGACTCAACGCTAATGGGCTCGAGATTTGGTTCTTTTGGACCTGTCTCAGTTACCTACTGCTGCTATAACAGAAAAACCCCAAGTGGACAGCTTTAAAGAACAGAAATTTACTCTCTCACAGTTTAGGAGGCTAGATGTCCAAATTCAAGGCACCAGCTCTAGGGGAAGGCTTTCTTTCTCCGTCAGCTCTGGGGTAAGGTCCTTGCCATCAATTTTTCCCTGGTCTAGGAGCTTCTCAGAGCAGACACCTCGGGTCCAATGAATGCACTCCACTCCTGGCTCTTCTTTCTTGGTGGTATGAGGTCCCCCTGTCTCTCTGCTCAATTCTCTCTTTTATATCTTAAAAGTGACTGATTCATTTGTAAACGTTCACTTGAAGCTTAATAAAAGTTAATTTAAAAAAAAAAGTGACTGATTCAAGATACAACCTAATCCTGTAGACTGAGTCCTGCCTCATTAACATCATAATCCAAAACCAAACCCGTTGCTTTCAAGTCAATGCCAACTCATGGCGACGTTATAGGACCCTATAGGACAGAACAGATCTGCTCCATAGGATTTCCAAGGAGCGGTTGGTGGATCTGAACTGCTGACCTTTCGATTATCAGCCGAGCTCTAACCACTGTACCACCAGGGCTCCATTAGCATCATAGAGGTAGGATTTACTACAAATGGGATAATCACTTCAGATCACAAAATGGAGGACAACTACATAACACTGGGAATCATAGCCTATTCAAGTTGACACGCATTTTGGGGAGACACAATTCAATCCATAACATCATGCCTGCAGTGGAGGGGAGCCACTGTGACTAAACTGTAAAGAGTCAGTAAAGTCAGCGTGCAAGCCAGGGGGCATCGATGCACTTTGTATCTAGGAGCCTCACCAGAAAGCGCTAGAACACTGTGGGATGCGGCTCAGGCCCTGTGCGGAAGTCTTTGTTACCAGAAGCAGATGTAGCCAGCTCCACCCTGATGTCCCACAGCTCAGAGCGTGAGGTCAGCCCTGTCCCCACGCTCCCACAGCATGCAGGAGGAGTGCCAGAACTCTCTGGAATCTGTCAGAGCAACACCCCAGCCAAGAAGTGTCATGCCACCTCCAGGGACGATCCAGCTGGTCCTCTTCTTGACAGGCCTGCGGCCTCAGCTTCAGGTGCCCTGGTGTCCCCCGCAGGCCAGCCCCTTCCTCATATCAACCCACTGCCATCGAGTCCATTCCAACTCATAGGGTTTCCAAGGCTGTAATCATTATGGAAGCAGACTGCCACATCTTTCTTCCTCAGAGCAGCTGGTGGGTTCAAACCAGCGACCTTTGGGTTAGCAGCTGACCACTTTAACCACTCCTTATACCAAACAACCCTAAAAAAACCGACACGTGGACCACACTTCTTTTAAGTGCTTTGTAATAACCAGAAACTGGAACCAACAAAACTGCTCCGGGACAGCCCACTTCAAAAAGTCCCAGGAGGCTGGGGCAGGTATGACCACCGCCGCCAGCGTTCAAACTTGGAAACAGCCACCCTTGTTCATCCCTCCCTCCCTCCCTCCCAGCCGTGTGCATCACAGGTCTTCATCGTCAAAGGTTTCCGTGCACCTCAGCATTAGCAGCTCATCGTCAATGGCAAGGGCTGGGTCCTGCAAAACACAGGCGGCAGGAGTTTAACACTGTTTCCATAGGGGTCCAGGCTCCAGGCCCCTACCCCACCCAGACCTCTTCAACCGCAGCCTCATCCCCAGCTTCCGGCCAGGAAGCAAGCGCTAAGAGGCAGTGGTTGTTTTAGGTGGCTGTTGAATTGGCCCCATGCACAAAGGAATGAAACACGCCTGGTCCAGCGCCATGTCCATGGTCGGTTGTGGAGTGGACCGTGGTGATCCATAGGGTTTCTACTGGCTGATTTCCCGAAGTAAATTGACAGGCCTTTCTTCCTAGTGAGAAGGTCCTATCTTCCGTTTCACTCAACCCTCTATGACCTCCAGAAAGACCTTTTCCTGAACACAGCAGAATGGCTTCTTTCCTATCTGAGGCAATCTTAAAGCTTTATTAAACGTCCCCTAATAGCTGAATAGCTGACGGTGAACATCACCTGGCATACCAGCACGGTGGTTTACTGTGCAGCTGTCTTTAAAGCAGCAATGAGATAACGCTCATCTGTGTGTGGGGGGCTATTAAAAAAGGGCAAGGTGCAAACCACGTGCGTTGTTGGCTACCAGTTGTGTTTGAAAGCACCTATCGGTGTCTGTAAAATATCTTTGGATGGGTATGTAAGACACCGCTAACAGCATCTGCTTCTGGGGAAGGGCATGGGTTAGCAACCAATGGATCCCCGTAGGAGAGAGACTAACTTCTCATTGTACATATTAAAAAAACAAAAAACCAAATCCATTGTGGTTGAGTTGACTCTGACTCATGGCAACCCCGTGTTTTACAGAGTAGAACTGCTCCGCAGGGTTTTCTTGGCTGTAACTCTTATGGAAGATCACCAGGCCTTTCTTCTGCAGCACTGCCGGGTGCGTTCAAACCGCCAACCTTTGGTTAGTAGACAAGTGCAAACCATTTGGTTTTTGAGAGATCGCTCTTTAAGAAGCAGCACTCTTTGTCTTAGCTTGGGTTTCTCATTCCCTTTACAGTGACCCCCGCCAACCTCTTGAGATTCCCTATGACCTCTTACCCTAAAAGTATGTTTCCTGGGTCTTTGCTCTTCCTGGGTCACCCCACCCCAGCAGAAAGTGACCCCTGTAGCTTATTAGCCTGGCAGGTCAGGGGTTGATCCCTGAGGGCCCTGGACAGCAACCCTAATCCCTGGACTTCTAATAAGCTCCCCAGGTGATTCCTGGGGACGCTTAAGTCTGAGCACCTCTGCTTTGTATGGACACACTAATCCCTTCTTCTTTCTTTTCTGCCACATGTGGAGAAAGGAAGTAGGCAATGCCAAGGCTGTCCCAAGAGTCCACTCTCAAAGCCTTGCTAAGGTGAATGAACACAACTGTGTCCACAAGAATGAGGATGGCTGCTAAGGGACAGGCCCCCAAAGACTGGGGGACAGTGGTGAGCCAGCTGTCGGGATGAGGGCTCCTGACTCCACATGGAAGGTCCATGTGGACCAGGCAGAGGGAAATGGATTCATGGGAAAGGTGCCAATTATACCTCGCTGATGTTAGCTGCCATTGAGTCGACTCTGACTCATGGCGACCCCAGGTGTTACAGAGTAGAACTGTGCTCCATAGGGTTTTCTTGGCTGTAATCACGTTACGGTGTTGGTGAAGAATACTGAATACACCACGGCCCGCCAGAAGAAAGAACAAGTCTGTCTTAGAAGACGTACAGCCAAAGTGCTCCTTGGAAGCGAGGATGGCGAGACTGTCTCATGTACTTTGGACAAGTTATCAGGAGGGAGCAGCCCCTGGAGAAGGACATCACAGTTGGTAAAGCAGAGGGTCAGCAAAAAAGAGGAAGACCCTCAATGAGATGGACTGACACAGTGGCTGGAACGATGGGCTCAAACACAGCAATGGTTGTGAGGATGGCACAGGACCCGGCAGTGTTCTGTTCTGTTGTACACAGGGTCACTATGAGTCGGAACTGACTCTACGGTGCCCAACGACAGTGATCTTTTGGAAGTGGGTCGCCAGGTCTTTCTTTCACGGCACTGCCGGGTGGGTTCCAACTGCCAACCTTTAGGTTAGCAGTCGAGCACAAACCATTAGCGCCACCCAGGGACCTTAATTATACCTTAGCCTATTGAAAAGACAACCTGATGATTTTTAGACAAACGTCTGCCATTTTTATAGCTTACCTGTTTTAATAACCAGTGTACTTCTGCTAAGGGAGCAGAGAAAACCCACAGCTATAAACCTGACAGGGTCTGCTCCCTGGCAGCTCAGGTATCATTCTCCCTGCCCCCCATGCAAACCATGAGGAAGAGGCTTTGTGACCAAGACTTCCACCACTAAGTCACCATAAATGCACAGTCGGCTTTCTGGAGGCCGATAGCAATATCTTTCAAAAGCTGACGGCAAATATTACCCCAAGGGTCTCAGAAGATGATGAAATGGCTGGGGCTTCTGAAAGGTGGCAAGGATTCGCCAGCACTGACAAGTGCCTGCTGAGAGCTGGCTCTTGGATGGCTCCCTGTCCAGCTCTGCCCTGGGGGCAGCCCTTGGCCTCTTTCCCCAGTTTTTCCCAGGCACCTTCCATTCCGTAAGATGCAGTAGGCTGAAGTCAGCCATCCAGAGGGAATGGAAGGCCGTCCCCAGCCACGTGGTCCCTTTTGGGTGTAATATGGTCCAGCTTGGGATCCCACAACAAGCCCTTTCTGCCATCCTCAGGGAGGTAGGGGCAGTGTCCCCATACCCAGCTCTGTCCTACCTGTTTTAACTGAACGTTCACACAGCAAAGGCCTTTGAAAAATTCAAGGATCTGCATGTACAGCTGATACTTCTCCGAATTCTCCGGGTTGCAACTGGCAAGCACTGAACTGGAAACAGAAAGAAAGAAGAAACGGCAAATGTTTAAAGTTCTGACCTTTTACCTCTGCTTAAAAAAAAAAAATAGGTGGTACAAATTGCTAAGCACTCGACTACTTGCCAAAAGGTCTGTGGTTTGAACTCACTCAGAGGTGCCTTGGAAGACAGGCCCAGGCTTGAAGACCCTATGGAATGGTTCTACTCTGCACATATGCGATGCGGTCCCTATGAGTCTGAATCAGCTCAAAGGCAACAACAAAGAACCCCCTAAAATACTGTGATCACAGTATGAACCAGGCAGGCACTTTTAAACGCCCAGTCGAATTCCTGGGCAGCCCAGAACCCTTCCGGAAAGATCTGCCTCATCTCTGCTCAAATGTCGCGCGGGGAACCACACAAAGGGAAGACCACAGCCAGGTTGGCTCTTGTGTTCTAGTGTAGCGTTCTGAGACGTGGCTTCCGGAAAAAGGGAGCAAGGTTTCCTCCATCCCTTGGAGCCAACATTGAGCAGCAAAGCCACAGGGTTCTGGTTCCCCTGGGGCTGTACCCTGGGGGTCCCAGGGGCACACCACACATTTGGGACTTCCCCTCAGTGAGTCTAACGTGGAACATGAGCCCAGATGCAGGACTGAGGCCTGTTTCTCAGACTTCCTTTCCCACTGCCTTCTGGAGTTGGGGAGACGCCCCTTCCTCTGGGAACTTGGAACAGAGAAGCTGTGATCCCTGCCAGGAAAGCAGTGTTCGGGCCTCCCCTCCTCCCTGGACACACCCTCCCCATTCAGTTTAGGAACCCTCCGGCAGCAACTCTGCCTTTTCTCAGGAAAGTAGAAAAAAAATCTTCACAGGTTGTCTTTTCTATCCATGTGGTAAGGAGTCACAATGTTGCCAGGCCAGCTCACTGTGGCAACTTCTCTCCAAAGCTGTCTCTGAGGCCTGAGCCCAGCTCAGAAGTGGGAAGTCTGCCTCGGGTCAG
This sequence comes from Elephas maximus indicus, assembly GCF_024166365.1. NCBI lineage: Eukaryota > Metazoa > Chordata > Mammalia > Proboscidea > Elephantidae > Elephas > Elephas maximus. Next base: position 14,597,317 of record NC_064826.1, read on the forward strand.
TTTCAACAAAGTTAAACTCCACACTGCTGAGGGGGCTTGAGTTACTACATGAAAACGCTTTGGAGAAAGCAAAGCCCTCCTCTGGAATCCCACTCTCCAGGGTCTGTCCAGGCCTTGGTGGGGCAGTGAAGCAGGCAGGCCCCGCACCGGGGGCCTCTGTGGCCGCATGATTCGGGCTGGCCTCAGGCTGGGTGGCCGTTAAGAGGACAGTGGGTGCATGAACGCCGCTCTCACTCCCAAGGTGAAAAGCTGAATGTTCAGGCTTCTTTTCAGTGATGACACAAGCAGGTAAGACCACAGCTTTGCAAGCAAAGTAGCAAGGTAATTTCAGTCCTAAGCTAGCTCTCTCCAAGAAAACAGTACTGATCCAGTCAAGCTGCGTCTGGTTTTAAACCTCCCAGGTTCTGTTTTGTGTCTTTCCTTCATGGGGTCAGCCACCCATCCTCTCTGCTCACCACCTCAGCTTCTGTCGGTGCCATGAGGAGCAGCTCCTGCATGGCTCAGGGACCCTCCTGGGGTCAGGGCACAGGCCACCCTGACACGGCTGGGGTTCTCCAGGCCCCAGAGCCACTGCCACCTCTCAGGCCAGACCACAGCTGTCCCTGGGCAGGGCCACCCTGGGAGAGCAGTCTGTCTCCACAGCCCTGAGCTGTTACCTTCCTGACAACCAGCGCCAGGATGGGAGAAGTCCACACTCTGAGGAAACCCCAGACAATGTCATCCCCAGGGCAATGGCACAATCTGAGGACCAGCCCACTTCAAGTGACAGGAAGAAGTGAGTCCCCAAGGACTTTCACTGAGTGACGTACCCCTCTGAGGGTCTACTGGGGAGAGGCTCCTGACATCTCAGCGGGAGTGTACACACATGCACACACACACACACACACACGGCGTCACACATTCACAGCCGCATATAACATACACACTCAGAACGTTCAGACACACTCACACTAATATGCACACAATACACACTGGCACAAACATACACACTCATTCACACACAAACTCACACTCACACTTACAGTCACCCATACACACACAAAAATCCACTGCTGTCGAGTCGATTCCGACTCATAGCGACCCTATAGGACGGAGTAGAACTGTCCCACAGGGTTTCCGAGGAGTGCCTGGTGGATTCGAACTGCTGACCTTTTGGTTACCAGCTGTAGCACTTAGCCACTACGCCACTAGGGCTACTCAATGGCAACAGGTTTGTTTTTTTTTTATACACACACAAGCTCACATACACTCACACACAAACTCACATGCTCACATACACTAACACACGCTAACTCATACCCCCTTCCAAGGTACCTCGGCCACCTCACCTGGAGCTGGAAGTACTCGGAGCCTCGCTTTTGTCCAGGAAACCTGCCACATCGATGGCATCTTCAAAAAGGATCTGAAAGAAAGCACGGCACTTCCTGTCTCAGAAAACACTTTACTGTCTGAGCCTTGCTCAGGGCTGCTGGGGAGCCACGAACAGGAAGGCGCTCACTCCTTGCACCAAGCCCAAAGCCTGCCAGACCAGGGCCTCTGCTCCCTGCTTGGTGGGCTTCCCAGGGCTTCGGTCCTGAGCTCCTCACTGCCCAGAGCAACTGACAGCCCCACGGTGGCTGAGAGGGAGGGGAGGTGTCATGGATCGAATTGTGTCCCCCCAAAATATCTGTCAACTTGTCTAGGTCATGATTTCTAGTGCTGTATGACTGTCTACCATTTTATCATCTGATGCTATTTCCCCACATGTTGTAAATCCTACTACTATGATGTCAACGGATTAGCGGCAGTTATATTGATGAGATCTACAAGATTACTGGATAGAGTCTTGAGTCAACCTCTTTTGAGACATAAAGAGAGACGTGACCAGAGACATATGGGAACCTCATACCACCAAGAAGCATAAGCCAGGAGAGCAGCATGTCTGTTGGACCCGGAGTCCTTGCACTGAGAAGCTCCTAGTCCAAGAGAAGACTGACGACAAGGACCTTTTTCGAGAGCTGACAGAGAGAAAGCCTTCCCTTGGAGCGGACGCCCTGAATTTGGACTTCTAGCCTACTAGACTGTGAGAGAATAAATTTCTCTTTGTTAAAGCCATCCACTTGTGGTATTTCTGTTATAGCAGCACTAGATGACTAAGACAGGAGGCTCTGGGGACTGGGCACAGTAGCAGCAGCCTTCCGAGGTCCTTCTGCTTCTAGAAGACCAGCTGAGGGTCTGCCTTTACCTACACGCCAGGCTACCACTAAGGCCCCAGAAGCTCGGCGTGGCAGGCCAGGGCTGTTCTGAAACACACATTTATCGTGGAAGTGGCAGCCTCCTCCTCAGCACGTGCTCCACTCTCTTGCTGAGTGGTAGAAACTGCTCTTTGGAGCAGAAACTGTCCTCTCTCAGATGGACCTGATTGGTTCAAGGCTAATCTATGTTGATTGCCAGTCCTTGGCTCAATAATCTGGCCGGTGAGGGGGGACAGAAGGTGTGCTGGAAGCTTCTGGAAGAGATCTTCCATGACTCTCAAGAAGAGCCACAGGAAATCTCTAACATGACGTAAAGAGGGAAGAATGGCTGCTCAGTTGCTACCCATTGCCATTCCACAGCCACAGGAGAAGGGGGAACTGGGGAGGGGGGACGGTGAGAACCAGCCTCGACATGAAACCGAGCAGACGGGGGAAAGGATCAGGTCCATGGTGATGCCACCATGCTCTAGACTAACCTGAAGCCTGCCTGGCCCATGGACATGAGTACTTTTTTCATGGCTTATAATTAGGTAGCTTGCAGCCAAAAGAATCCCAATTGATAGAGCCTTCTATAATCCCCACAGAAAGGCCAGGAAGCTCAAAGCAGAAAAAGAATTGCTATTTCCTGGCCGTGGAGATCATGTTGGGATTATGTTGTGGAAGTATGACGATTATGTCAGAAAACCAGGGAATCTACTATAATCTATAGGCCTTGGGTGGCACAAACCGTTAAATGCTTGACTACTAGCCAAGAAGCTGGTGGTTCAAATCCACCCAGAAGCACCTTGGAAGACAGGCCTGGAGACCTGCTTCCGAAAGATCACAGTCGATGAAACGCTACGGAACAGTTCTACTCTGCACACACCGGGTGGCCATGAGTTGCAATCGACTTGACGGCAACTAACAACGGTAGAATCCAAATAGCACCTCAAAGCTGCTAAATGATCCCAAGCATCCCTGCTGTCTCCAGGCCAAGGGTGACACAGAACCGTTCCTGGGCACGCTCCCCCACCCCACGGTCTGTGTACCTCCTCTGGAGTGGAGACCAGCGAGCAGCTGGCCCCCTGGCTTTCCACACCACTGTCCTTCACGCTGCCCTCCGCACAGGCCAACTCCTGACAGGCCCCTCTGAGGCCCGGGAGGCCACTGTGTTTCTGTGTCCAGGCCTGGAGGAGACTGGCTTTCCTCTCCTCAGAGAGGTTCTGCCACAGGTGGGAGATGGCTGCAGACACGATGGACAGCGTCACCTCCTGTGAGGAGATGATCCCATTGCCCGTCAGAAGGTCCATCATCTGCTTGTAGAAGGTGAGATACCTGGAACAGAAATGGCCCCAGACCTCAAGCCAGAAGCCAGGGGCCGAAGGTCCCCCCAGAAGCCATGTCCTCAGGATGCATCCATGGGTGAGTCTGCAGCACACAGACCCTGCCGTCCACCCAACAGGCCAGCTCTGGGGTCTCTCAGTGTGTTTGCCTCACTAGTCTATGCATGCTCCAGACCCTTGGTGGGCAGACACCCTCTTGGCAGCCACGGATGAAACGGATTTGTGCTTTGGGGTCCCTCCCCAGTTCCTACCACTGCCCAGAGAAGCTCTCTGTCTGATAAAAGAAAAGATGAGAGGTGCGGCTGGCTTAGCTCTCACACCTCTGGAAAATATCTGAAAATTGTGAGCCCATGAATGCGCAGGCATGACACGACTTCTGCTTTAATTTGGGGCTTCTAAGTCAGGACCAAAAGGTCTTAGTGGCAAAGTGGTTAAGCACTCGGCTGCTAACCAGAAGACTGGGAGTTCGAATTCACCAGCCGCTCCTTGGAAACCCAATGGGGCAGTTCTACTCTCGCCTATAGGGTTGCTATGAGTAGGAATTGACTCAATGGCAGTGGGTTTGGTTTGATTTAACGGGTAAGTCAGCCCCAAGGAGCCCTGGTGGTGCAGTGGTTAAGTGCTTGGTTGCTAACTGATAGGTCGGCAGTTCAAACCCACCAGCCATCCCTTGGGAGAAAAACTTGGTGATCTGCTCCTGTAAAGATTACAGCTAAGGAGGCCCTGTGGGGCAGTTCTGCTATAGGGTTGCTACGAGTCGGAATGGACTCGATGGCAATGTTTTGTTTTGTTTTTAATCTTTATGGAAGCAGATTGCCAGGTCTTTTGTCCCACAGAGTGGCTTTTGCTGTTAGGTGCCATCGAGTCGGTTCTGACTCACAGCAACCCTGTGTACAACAGAAAGAAACACTGCCTGGTCCTGCGCCATCCTCACAATCGTTGTTATGCTTGATGTTGTTAGTTGCCGCCAAGTCATCTCCGACTCAGGGAGACCCCACGTGTTACACAGAAAAACTGTGCTCCATAGGGTTTTCTTGGTGTAATCATGTCATGGTGGTGGCGAAGAATATTCAATATACCATGGACTGCCAGAAGAATGAACAAATCTGTCTTGGAAGAAGTACAGCCAGAATGCTCCGTAGAAGCAAGGATGGTGGACTATGTCTCATATATTTTGGACATATTATCAGGATAGACTAGTCCCTAGAGAAGGACATCATGCTTGGTAAAATAGAGGGTCAGTGAAAAAAGAGGAAGACCCTCAATGAGGTGGATTGACACAGTGGCTGCAACAATGGGCTCAAACACAATGATTGTGAGGATAGCACAGGCCCGGGCAGTGTTTCATTCTGTTGTACACAGGGTCACTATGAGTCGGAACTGACTCAACGGCTCCTAAAAACCACAACAACGTTAATCGTAAACCGTTTAAGCCACCCAAGGACCTCCTCCAGCCAAGGTGCCCCAAATAAACACCCAGTTTAAGTAAAGCAGTGTCCGTGCCATGTAAATGTAGCTTCCAGAATTTCTCTAGCCATCCTCAGGCACCTCCTGTATGGAACTTCTGGAGCCTCCAGGGTTCAGGGCCTGTCTGAGTGTCTTGGGGCTGCAGCATGCCCCCTGTACCCCCCGTAGGAGCCTCACCCCATCCCCAGGGAGCTCCCTGTCCTGGGCTGACCACCCGCCCAGCTGTTCACCGTTCAAATTCCATAAGGTCTGGCGACAAGGCGCCTGGGGAGTGTGTGAGCTCCATGTTTTTCTCTTCTTCTTCCTCCTCCTCCTCCCCCTCTTCCCCCTCCTCTTCCTCTTCTTCCTCCTCTTGGTCTTCCTCCTCTTCCTCATCTTCTTCTTCCTCCTCCTCAGCACCCTTCTGACAAGCCTTATTTGGTTCCCTGCTGGAGAAAAAACACATTTTTTTTTAAAAAAAGGGGGGGAGGGGACTTCTGTTCTTCAGAAGATACCCTTTTGAGAATGACATGACACGACACAATCTGGAAAATATTCGCAAATCATCTCTCTGATACAGGACTTGAAAACCAGAATCTCTTCATATGGATAGGGAATAATTCCCAAGACGCCATGCTAGGTGAGAAAGCAAGGTGTACCAGAGAAAAACACGGGGGAATTCTTTTTAGTAATCTCTGAGTGGGGAAAGCCTTCCTAAGTATCTCCCCAGATTCAGAGGCCATAAGAGGCTGATAGCTGAGACTTCCTTTCTGCATGGCTGGGCTGCCCTGGCACAGCGTCTGGGGCTGTGGGGGAGAGAACAGTACAGTGCCAGGCTCCTGGAGCTGGCTGGGACTTACCTGTATGTAAGCTTCCCGGAGTACATTCTGGCATATTCTTTCCTGACCTCCTCTAAGCTTCTAGCATATCCATCCACCAGGTTGAAGGATTCTGTTGAGGGGTTGAAGGCAAGAGTAGAAGTCAGGCCTTTGTCGAGTTTCTCCTGCCTCTCTGGCTCAGGGGGTCCCTGAAGCCGCCCACTTTCAGTGTTAGGGCTCCAGGAGCCTGATTTCTACCTCACCTTGTAGGAGCAAGGGGAGAACATTAGACTGGGGAGAGGGCTTCCAGAGGGGCAGTAACCCAGAACTAAGGAAACTGAAAGTATCCCTTTCCGAGTCCATGTTCCACTAGCTTAAAAAAACCAGTTGCCGTCCAGTCGATTCCAACTCAAGGCGACACCATGTGTGCAGAGTAGAACTGCTCCAGAGGGTTTTCCTGGCTTTTTTTTTTTTTTTTTTTTTTTTTTTTTAATCTCCCAGGAGCAGAGCATCAGGCCTTTCTCCCATGGTGCTGCTGGGGCGGGGGGGGGGGGGGGGGCGGGGTCTGAACCACCATGTTTCTTTGGTTAGACATTGAGCACAAGCTGCTTGTGCTGCCCAGGGACACTGTAGGCGCTCAATAAATATTTGGTGACTTGGTTTAATAGAAACATTGAAGCAGCTCTCCCTGGGAGGGAGATGGGGGTGGCGGGTTGTGCTCTATTACCTTTCAGCTTCAGCAAAGTATCCAAGGTTTGTTCCAGGTCCTGAATATAGGTCTTCGCCTTATTCAAAACCTGCCACTGAGGACAGAGACAGACAACGCTCAACTTGGCCTTCCACCGCAGAGGCTGGTTTTGTGGCCCCTTTCCTGTCTGAGGCCAGGCTCCCTCAGACGCAGTCACGTCCATGAGGGAGTCAGTAAAGAGGATAAGAAGGTTATTCTGACGCACAAAAGCCATGAGGTATAATGTGTATTCTAGACATGGATTCTCACCGAAATACCAACATATCTGGAAACAACGAAGCTGCTTCCAGCAAACTACCGCTGCTGCAAAAGAGGGAAATGACCACGTGCGCTACTTGGAGGAGCAATGAATACTGGTGGCTAAAGAGGCCCCAGGTGATGGACATAAATCCCAAGGCTCCACACAAGCACAGCCTGGACTCCTGCTCAGTCGCAACGTTGCACAATGAGCTAGTCTAACAATACTTTGGTTTGCTACATGTATATACTCCAGGTGATCTAGAAGCTCACCAAGTGCTCTGTCAACTTGAACTCTGAATTTCCCCACTTTTTTTCTTCTTCTTTTATTTTATATAATGCTAGCCTTTATAGTCAGCTGGACCAACAAGCAACATCATGAAAAAGGGCAAAAAGACTGAAGTTGTCAAGGATTTCATTTTACTTGGATCCACAATCTACACCCATGGAAGCAGCAGTCAAGAAATCAAACGTTGTATTGCATTGGACAAATCTGCTGCAAAAGACCTCTTTAAAGAATTAAAAAGCAAAGACGTCACTTGAGGACTAAGGTGTGCCTGACCCAAGCTATGGCATTTTCAATCGCCTCATATGCACGCGAAGGCTGGACAATGAACAAGGAAGATCGATGAAGAATTAACACATTTGAATTGTGTTGTTGGTGAAGAATATTGAATATGCCATGGGCTATCAGAAGAACAAACAAACCTGTCTTGGAAGAAGTACAGCCAGAATGCTTCTTAGAAGTGAGGACGGTGAGACTTTGTCTCACTTTGGACATGTTATCAGGAGGGACCAGTCCTGGAGAAGGATATCAAGCTTGGTAAAGTAGAGGGTCAGCGAAAAAGAGGAAAATCCTCCATGAGATGGACTGACACAGTGGCTGCAACAATGGGCTCAGACAGAGCAACTAACCTGAGGATGGGGCAGGACCGGGCAGTGTTGTCCTGTTGTACATAAGGTGGCTATGAGTTGGAGCTGACTCAACAGCACCTAACAACAATGACATTCTTTATAGTATTATTTATTATATAATTCTATCCTCTCGAAGTATTTCTTCAAAACTTTCAATCTGGGAGCTTCGATCTCAATTATTGAGGCTATTTCCACTCCCTTCCTTCATTTCACTGATTTGTAATCTTAACTCTGTCTCTGCATCACATTAGGAAAATTTCTCCTCCTTTTACAACACGTTTCTGCCACCATCATTACAACTGCTCTGTTGTAACCAGGAGGCAGCAGAGCCCTGAAGAGGGAGATCATACCACTACCACCACCCGGAATGGATGCTGGGGTATACCACCCAGAGCCCCCTTTAGAACAAACCTGTTGCTCTTGAATCAATGCCAACGCACAGTGACCCTACAGGGAGGTGCTAAAAAAAAAAAGGCACCATGCTCTCAACCACTTGGTCAAGGAGCACATTTTAGGGATACGAATGGTTTTCCTTTGGGGTTACTCCCATTTCTTTCTGTGAGGCCTTGACACCTGTTCTTTCTCCAGCTGGGCCACTGTCTTGCATGCCCCTCGCTGGCCAGTGGCAGGGACTGTGGGTCTCTCCACTCTGCCCTCCTATGAGGCCTCTACCATTACTACGAACTCTACTCCCCCTGCTGTTGTTGTTGCTCTCCGTCGAGACGATTCCGACTCACGGCGACCCCATGTGTGCAGAGTAGAAATGTGCTCCACAGTGCTTTCGAGGCTGTGACCTTTTGGAAGTGGACTGCCGGGCCTGTCTTCCAAGGTGTCTCTGGGTGTGTCTGAACCACCAACCTTTTGGCTAATAGTCGACTGTTTACCTGTTTGCACCACCCACTACCACCACTCAAAGCCACCCAAACCTTGCTCAGTGCCCTGATTCACCGTAAAATGCCGAATGAGGAAAACAGTGGAATGAAGACCAGGAAAAGATAGTTGCTTACCTGGAGAGCCCTGCCTGCTACTTGGCTAGCGTGGACGCAAACACTGAGGGGTGTGTGCATGTGTGTAATGCCTGTGTGTGTGAGTGTGTGCGGTACATGTGTGGTGTGGTATGTGGGTTGTGTGTGGTGGGTGCGTGGTGTGTGTATGTGATGTGTAATGCCTGTGTGTAGAGTACATGTGTGTTTGTAATGTGTGCATGTGTGTGGCACATGTACATGTGTGAGTGCGACGTATGTGTTTGTGGTGTGTGTGTGTTCGTGGTGTTTGGGGTGTGTGTATGGGGACTGTGTGTTTGTAGTGTGGTATATGTGTGTGTGTAGTGTCTCCATAGTGTGTGGTATATGGGATGTGTATGTCTGTGATGTGTGGCATGTAGGGTGTGTGTGTGTGGGGTGTGTGTATTTGTGGCATGTGCTGTGTGTGGTATGTTTGTGGGGCGTGTCTTTGTGGTGTGGTGTGTATGTGGTATGTGGGGTTTGTGTTTGTGGTGTGTGGGGTATGTGAATTATGATGCATGTGTGTGTGGTATATGTGTGGTGTGTGGTATGTGGGGTGGGTGAGTGGGGTGTATGTGTTTGTAGCGTGGTGTGTGTATGCTTGTGTGTGGTGCGTGTGGGGTGTGTGTTTGTGGTGTATGGTAAGTGGGTGTGTGTGTGCTGCGCGGTATATAGGGGTGTGTGTGTGGTGTGTTTGTGGTGTGTGTGTGGTATGTGGTATGTGGGGTGTGTGGGGGGTTTGTGTTTGTGGTGTGTGGTATGTGGAAGTTGTGTGTGTGTTTGTGGTGTGTGGTAAGTGAGGTGTGTGTGTTTGTACTGTGGTGTGTATGTGGGGTGTGTGTGTTTGTGGTGTGTGGTAAGTGTGTATGTTTGTAGTGTGGTGTGTGTGCATTGTGTATGGGGTGTGTGGTATATGTATGTGTGTGTGTATGGTGTGTGGGCTGTGTGTGTGAGGGGTGTGTGTTTGTTGTGTGTGGTGTGTGGGATGTTGTGTGTGAGGGGTATGTATTTGTGGTGTGTGGTATGTGGGGGGTGTGTGTGGTGTGGTGTGTGTGTGCTAAGTCAGGGGGTGTGGGGGGGATGTGTGTTTGTGATGTGTGGCATGGTGTGTGTTCTGGGGTGGAGGTCTGGGCTCCTGGAGCTGCTGGAGGCTCTCTGCTGCCAGTCGGAAGGGCAGGTGTAGTTGTTGCTGGATAACCAGGCCTTCTGCAGGCCTGTGACTTTCCCTCTGACGCCAGGCTCGTCTGCTGCAGGTCAGTGAGGTCCGGCTCTCACACTACGCACAGTGCAGCAGCAGACACAGAGCCAGGGGATGTCCTGGCCTGGCCTCTGGGCTGCGGGCAGCTAGGGGAGGTAGCTCCAGGCCAGCCCCCCACTGGGCTCCATAGTCCCTCCATGTAGAAGCCTCTCCTCCTCCCCAAACTCCAGTCCCCATACCTTTGAGGCTACGAGGTCAGAGTGGGAATAAACGATTTTCCTGAGGTTGCTGAAGAGCCCTGCCAGGGTGGCACGGTGCCGAGCCTGCGACAGGCGTCTGCGGGCCACCCGGGGCTCAAGCTCCTGCAGCTGTGCCGTGGGCCGGGATGTCGCTCTGCCGCTGGGGTTGCTGCCCTCTCCAGAGGTCTCCATTACAAGCTGCAACGTAATATTACGCTTTTCCCCCTTAAATAATAAAGACACACCATTAAAGAAAAAGGAAGGCAGATGGAAGCAGACAGAAAGGGGTGTTCCCCCAAGCGAAAAGTCCCAAAGCAATGAACGTAATCAATAAATAACAGGTGCAAAATAAATACCAGATGACACAAAATCTATTGTTTAAGGTCTACTCCTAAAGACACAAGCCACCCATACCTGATTCATGGTTGAGGGGCAAGACCGCTTATGCCAAGAAGTTTCTGGTACATTGTAGATACTCACCAGACACTTGTTAACTGACTGCTGTGGCCATGGAGAGTCAAGCCATTCCCTGAGATCCTGTTCTTTACCAGTCCATCAATATCTGAATAGGCACGGTTCCCACCCTCTGAGGTCCTTCCCACCTTAAGAAGGCACCCCTCTTTGATCTGGGTATGGTTACACTGAAATACACATATCAAAAAATGCATTATGCAGTATGCTTTAGTGTACTTTCCTGTACCTATCTTAGAACTCAAAAAGAAGAAGGAAAAGAAAAGAATGCACCCTAAAACTTGTGAAAGCAAAAGGCCATGTGGCATGACAACAAGCAGCAGTGGGCGTGCCTTGTCTCGCTTCCAGCGGTTTCTGAGGAGGATCATTATGTTGTCCTTTGGCGACCACCCCTGAGCTCACAGGTGGCTCTGATATACACCTGGGGCCCTTTCCTAGGTGACGTGATTCCGGGACTCTGATGTGGCGTGTGTGTGTGTGGCGCGTGTGTATGAATGTGGATGATACATGTGTGTGGGATGTGTGTAGTGTGTGTATGTGTGATGTGTGTGGTACCTGTGATGGGGGTGGTGCGTGTGGTGTGTGTGGTACATGTATGTGTGGTGTGTGTATGTGATATATGCATGTGTGTGGTACGTGTGGTACATGTGTCCATGTATGTATACATGCGGTGCATGTGCGAGAGTGTGATATGCCTGTGTGTGGTACATGTGTGTGAGGTGTGTGTGATGCACATGCATGAGTGTGGTATGTGTATGAGAGTGCGGTATGTGTGTGTGGGGTGTGGACGGGACCAGGCCTTTTATGTGAGCCATGGACCTCTCCCTCAGGTGCCCACCCCCCCCCAGAGGACAGGGGCTCCTACTGCCCTGTGAGCTTTTCACCTGTGTACCCCAGGGCCCAGCACACGGCCTGCCCCGACAGGCACTGGATGCTGGCATTGTGAGTGAATTCGAGGGGGCGGTCTCCTCTGGGTCACTCTCCTCTGAGCTCAGGCCTACTGTCCGGGGACAATGTCTGGCCTCGGCCAGGTTTTTCCAAGTTTGGCGTATGTTGAAGTTACCTGAGGAGACTGTTGAAAATGCACATGCCCAGGTCCTGCCCCCAAAACACTGGATCTGAATCTGCTAGGGGCTGGGCCTGGGCATCTGCACAGGTAACACACTCCCCAGGTGACTGATGCTTTCAGGATGACAGGCACCATGACGCCCAGCACCACAGCTGGCAGCAGCTGGAGCAGAATCTCCTCCCTAAAGGGTATCGAGGGAGGGAGACGGAAGAAGCCTTTCCCACTAAGTTTTAGTTGGAGAATCCACCAAAGAGAGAGTAAACCCCAGGCAGGATTTTAAAACACCACTTAGGTCTGAAAGCAAACCTCTCCTCAGCAATGCGGGCTTGTCCAGGCTGTCTACGTGCCCTGATGCTTTCCTTCAGCTGGCTTCTCAACAGAGGCAGGAAGATGGTAACGGGCTGTTGCACTGACTGCCTGTGTCAGCTCCTGGGATGTTTATTACCAGGAGTCACACCCTGGCTGGGGCGCGGGGGGTGGGGGGGTGGGGACAGCTGCAGCCTCCGCACAGGCCCCATCCAGCTCTAGGGCTAGGTTAGACTGAGGTCACACCTTTACAGTCTCCAACTTCCAGACCACAGCAAGCCTTTACTTGGAAGCAAGGTGAGACAGTGGAGGTTTTGAACTGCCCAGGGAAAAGGAGACCCTTTTGAACCTGAGAACATGGGCTTTCTTTACTTGTTTATAGAGACATGCATATGCCTAGACATCAGGGAGTTTCAGCCAACATACATACAAAAGGGGACCTGATGGGAAACCTGCCCACTGCTCTAGAAGAATCCAGGCAGACATCAGGTCCTCTGGGATCTTGAGAAGTATTAATTCCAAAAAACTCTGAGCTCTTGGGGAACCCAGGCCCCTACCCAAGCACCCTCTGCCTGAGCTATCTGCATGGCACTTTTCACTCACCTGAAAAGGGTGCAGCCCCCTGCCTCCCCCACAGGGGGCAGACTCTACATTACGTGTTACCCCTGGGCCCCTAAGACCAGGGGCAGATTAGCCAGTATGCAAGGTAAGCATGGTGCTTACTTCATTTACCACATCAAAGATTCTGCTTCTAGGTATGGCTGGCATCTGTTTCTCTTCCAACCCCACAGCACCTTCCTACAGAATCAAAGCCTCTTTTCACATTTACGACCCCTGACGGGGGTGGATGACTCAGTAAGCAAGGCAGGCGCAGGCTTACTTGTGCTTACTTACTAATCTGTTGTGAACACTTTCACTACACATGATCTGGTAAGCAAGGTAAGTACCGTGCTTACCTTGCCTGTTGGATAATTCGCCCCTGCCTAAGACCCAGGCATGGCCATGGAGACAAGCACAGAGGCTGGGTTGAATGGGCTAAAGGAAAATGAAGATTAAGCAAAACACTTGGGGAGGGGGTATAACGGTTTAGTTCCACCATAACCCAAAAGACCCCTCTGAGCCTCCAGCACTCACTAGCTCATGAAGTCAGTTCTTGGCAAGATTCACGGGAAGGGGCAATACATTTGAGAAGCTTATAAAGCCCTTTGGGGTTGATGTTGGAAAATGGCTACATAAGAGAGATGGGAAGGGGTTGGTTGGAGGGGTGAGTGCGAACTTGGGCAGACAAAAAGCATGAGACTTGAGGGAAATCAGTACAAAGACAGTAGATGGAAGGAAGACTCCAGAGTAGGTGGGATGATGCAGGGACGCCCCAGAGATGGTACTCAGTACTAGGCAGGCTGGACTATGAATTAGCTCAGTAGCCCTGGGTCATAACCCTAGCTCTATGATAACCAGCCATGTGGCTTTGCATTAGCCAAGCAATCTTGCTGGGTCTGAATTTCTTTACCTGTGTACCAAACAACAACAACAACAACAAAAACCCTGTTGCTGTTGAGTCGAATTCAACTCACAGCAATCCTACAGAGACAGAGTAGAACTCCCCCATAGGGTTTCCAAGAAGCGGCTGGTGGATTCAAACTGCAGACCTTTTGGTTAGCAGCTGAGCTCTTAACTGCAGCACCTGAGAACAGGATGTAAAAAAGGCTTTAACTGGATGACAGCTCAAACTGGCCCACCTCCAAGAGCAAAGGTAAGTGGCACAAACCCCTCTTATTCCAACACAAGGGGAGTCCGGAGCAGACCACAGCATGAGGACCTGTGTCTCAAGGGACTCTGGGGACTGCAGTGCAGTGGACAAATGTCTACCAAGCACTTTTTATGTGCAGAAGCCCATTCTGCAGCAAACTGGGGCCAGAAATCATATTAGGTGTGTAAAGAATGGCCACAGCGTTTACATTTTTTCCTTAAAATTTTTTTCGTTAACCTTGTTCCTTGGGTCAACTTGACAAGCACAACCTTTCAGCCTAACAAAGGTTAGAAAACAGCTTCTTGATGCATTCTTCCAAGACGGCGTTCTATGAAGATTCCCCTGCCACACACCTTAGTTTTATTCCTTCTCATCTCTAAGGCAAAGCACACTTTCCTTAGCAAATACTTTCCTATAAAACACCCCTTCATAACCACTTAGAGACGACATTTTTAAAAACTTTATGGGCTAAAAGAAAAAAGTGACCTCATCTTCTTCAAGTTTCAGAGAAACTTTCAATCACTTTTAAGCATGGCATCCCACACCTTTAGAGAGCGACTCACTCTCATTAGCCGCGTCTAGGCGCACACATACAACACACAGGTAGATGACTGCAACCCACAGGCAGCCGCCTTTGACTCCCTATACGTATTAGATCGATCGAGAGAGCCAAAAAAGTCCAAAATCATTCCCAGATATATACAGGTAGGCATGAAGACACTGCAAACGCTCACCCTGAAGTCGCCCACCCCAGACCTAGATGTTCGCCTGTTTGCACACACCCTGTGGGGTCAGTTGGGTGCGCGCTGCACCCCAGGCACGCCACCCGTTTCTGGAGATAAGGGGCGCGCCCCCCGGCAGATACTCACACGCAGAGAAAGGCACCGGGCACAGGCGTCCGCTCCGGGACGGGGCAAGCGGTCACAGCCGCCGCCACCCAGCCCCTGTGCCAGGGGGCCCCTGCCCTGGCGGAGATACACCTCGCACCTTGGCGCCCAGGGACCAATCGCGGCCCGGTCCCGGGTTCCGCAGCCAATAGGGACGCACGGCGGCGGCCAATGGGAGCAGGTGGGAGAGAAACAAGGTAACAAGTTCCCGCAGGCGGCACCAGGGCGGGACGGGGAGGGATGGGGCAGGGCTGGGCGGGGCTGACCTTCTCACCCCATAGGTCGGCCAGGGTCGGGACCTGGGTGAGGGGTCCTCTCAGGGGCACCACCCAGCCTGTATCTGTTCCGAGGACTGCATGGATGTCCTCAGCTGGCCACATGCACCTGACCTGGAACCTCAGTTTTCTCATCTCTAAAATGGGGCAATAACACCTACCTCATAGGGCTACTGTGAGGGTTAAAGAGGACCCCTTAAACAGAGGGTTTACAGTACCAGGCTCCTCGTCTCCAGTGACAAGATGAAACATGTAGGTGCGTGGAAAGGGGAGAGGAGATGACAATTTAAATAAGAAGAAATGGGGGACTGGGAGGAAGAGACCCTGCTAAGAACAGACCTTTCAAAGTTCATAATAAAAGCCAAAGAAAAAAGAAAACATGCTCACTCTTTGGGTCGGCAAATGTCATTCCAGTTTGGAAAAAACAAACAAAACAAAAAACAACCATTCCCCATTTTCCCTCGACTCCCCACGAGATACATACACTCTTATCTTTAGGCTTCTTTTTGCTTGAGTGCCTGTACCCCTAAGTATCTCACAGTGTGCCCAGGATCTTGGGTTTTACCCCAGGAGCAGCCCGTTGCCTGGTATGTTTCTGGAAAGAATGCACAGCTGACTAAATGGACTCAGGGCCTGTGGGGCAGAAGCAGGGCCTGGAGCCAGGCGGGCACATTGTACGCCCCAGGTGCCACTTCGCTGCTACTTGACCTGAGAGGAGCTACTTCACCTGTGGGCAGGGGTTAACCTGGGGTCACTCTGCTGAGCAGCAGCAGCAGCAGTGCTGAGGTGGCTCAGGAATGTGGCTTCTCATCCAGGACCCCCTCCCAGTGACTGTGGGGCTGAGAGGAGCCCCTACCTCAGGTGTCATGCCATTTGCATCTATTAGAGCACCTATAGGTGGGTACTCCTGACATTTCTGTGGCATGAACTCATCTCTGAATGGATTCTTGCGGTCCATTAAGTGAAGTGATGTGTTGTGTATAAAGACACTCACAGAGAAACACCCAGTAAATATCAATCCCCCGTTTCCCTGTCAGGGTAAACTTAACATGTCTGTTAAGCTCCAAAATTCTGCCAAGGTTGGGACCAGCCCTGTCGCCCTGGCTCTCAGGCGGCCTTTGTCAGGTCTCTCAGGGCCCCTGAAGAGACTCTCTTTCTCTGTGCCCCACACTCCCTAGGGTCGCGCCCCCCTGGCCCTGGTCCTGACCCACACCTCATGTTGCCAGCCCACCCACAGCATCTCTAGGCCTTATGGGAGCAGGAGTTGCTCAGGGGTCGTGAAGCTCTGTCTCAGGGAGCCTTGTCTTTGCACTGAAAAAACAGAGAGGTCTGGAAACTGATGGGCTCTAGCTGTTCATCCATCCCCGCCCTCCCACCCCTCTCCCCCCACACCTACCTCCCTGGATGAGGCTTACTGTGGAGCAGATTTGCATCCAGAAGAAACAGAGTCCTGGGTAGGGTGGTGTTAAGAAGCTTACTAACCTGTGGCAGCCTGGTTTCTTTATTGAAAACAAGGCTCTCTTCTCTACTTCACTCAATCCTCCCCAGAGAACTTGTCTCCCTCCCTTCAGCCTCTGCTGTGAATCCACCAGACCCTCTGGGGGCTTCTCACCAGCACTGGACACAATCAAAGTTCTCCCTGGCAACATCCACACACACACGTCGGCCCTCTGACACTGACCCTGAAGTCACACAAATCCTGCCCTGAAATAACCCCTTCTCTCCACCCCATCTCCTCCCCCAGGTCCAGCTCCATATGAGTTCCTACCAGGAACGTTCTATGATCCCTGCAATTGCACCAGCCCCGAAGGGCTACCCAGGAAGGCCATCCAGGAGGGCCACCCTGTTCTGTGGCCCTTGCCTTGTTCCCCACTGTTGATTTCTACCCACTGTCATGTGACGAAGGGCAGAAACCTTAGATCCAATCATCTTTTTATCCTCCAAACAAACTGAGAGTGATGTTTCATGTATTGAGAACCTAACTCATTGCTGTTGAATCGGTTCTGACTCATAGCCACCCTCTAGGCCCCATAGGGTTTCCGAGGCTGTACCTCTTTATGGAAGCAGACTGCTAACATCTTTCTCCCACAGAGCTGGTGAGTCCAAACCACCATCCTTTCAGTTAGCAGCCAGGCACTTAAGCACTGTGCCACCAGGGCTCCTGCATCGACTCCACAGCAGTGGGTTTGGTTTTATTGAGAACCTACTCTGTCCCTAATCCTCAGGACAGCCCTGTGAAAAGTCTCATCTCCATTTTATAAATGAGGGAACTGAGGGTCCGAGAGGGTCCACTGGGCTTGCCTGAGGTCTCAATACCCAAGGCTCTCTCTGGCCCTCTGGGTGCTTTGCTTCCTGGTCTTCTAGGGGTAGCATTTGGTTTAATAAATACCATTAATTACCTTTGGCCGGAGAGAAATGTGCATGGTTTTGTGAGTTTCAGAAGAAAAAGAGCCTTCGCATTGAATGGAGCTCTGTGGCTCCTCGGGCGGGGTGAAAAAGGCAGAGGTCAACGGAGGGACACGCTCTCTGATTCCAGGGTGGGGCGCCCTGCACATTTGCTGAGAGGAGCCTCAGATGCAATCCCAGGCAGGGTTTCGCTCATGACCTCCTCCCAGGGCCAGACTGGGCTCTAGTAGAGCCCGTGAACACAGCAGGCTCCTTTGTGGGGTATGGGCACTTTCTGCTGTAGGAGGGCAGATGTTTGAACCCCCAAGGACATGTCACAGGGCGAGCATTTTCATTCGCCAGAAAGAAACCCTCTGCCCATTAGCAGTCATTCCCCATTCCCTTCTATCCCTCCGCCACCTGTCCTTGGCGACCACTAAGGTGTGGGATGGCTCCATGGGAAACACCACTCACATTCAAGCTGCTGCTCAGAGGGGAGCTTCTATACTGGGCCTGGGAAGGACCTAGTGTGTCCCAGCTACTGAATTACCAACAATGACGCTCGGGTCATTCTCGGAAGAGATAAAGAAAGAATTTACTTTTTGCTTCTGAAATTGCATTTGTCTCTATGGGTTGTCCTATTCTGGACATTTCATATAAATGGAATCATACAATGTGTGGCCTCTTGTGTCTGGCTTCTTTATTTAGCAGCATGTTTTCTGGGTTCATTGTAGCAAGTATCAGTACTTCATTCCCTTTTATGGCCAAATAATATTTATTTCTTTGGATAAACCACACTGTGAGGAAGCTGGCAATGATATACTTCAGGAGGGAGAACTTAACAATAGGCATGGTTCATGACAGAGAAGCTGAGAGAGAGAGAGAGAGGGAGGGAGAGGGAGGGAGAAGCTGATGTAGGTATTTTGGAGGTGGAAGCTGGATTGGAAAGGGTACGGGAGTTGGTTTTTAGGAACTGTGGCAACAGAGATGGAATTCCCCATGCCATTCTCCACTTGATGTTTGCAGTATTACTTATTAACCTGGGAGACTTGAATTTTTCTGGCAGTGAAAGTGGATGATTTTATAGACTCATAAACCTAAAGATTCCTACTGCAGATGGTCTAATGTCATTATCAGCAGTTCCCTGCACTGTGCAAATATTGACTTTACTGCTCTCTGGGGTGGAAGGCAGAGGGGTGGGAGAGAAGCAAATTCTCACTCTAATTTGAGCTTCTCCTCAACGGGACCTGGTCACAGTGGTGTGAGAGAAGGTGGCTCACCTTCAGTCTTTGGGATCCTTTGTTTCTCAACAGACAGGCCAAGGTCCCTATCAGGTGCCTTGCATTGGCACAAGGCCCATTTACTAGAAGAGTGATAGCAGGGTCCTTCTGGTCCAAAGCCTTTATATTGTAAATGAGGAAATCGGGACCCACAGGAATGACACAACTTGAGAACAGTTATATAGATAATTAACTGAAATGAGATTGGAGGGCCTGTTGTTGTGTGCCGTTGAGCTGATTCCTACTCATAGAGACCTTACACGATAGAGTAGAACAGCCGCATAGGGTTTACTAGGCTGTAATGTTTATGGGAGCAAATCACCAGGTCTTTTCTACCATGGAGCGGCAGGTGGGTTCAAACCACCAACCTTTCATTAGCAGCTGAGCACTTTAACCATTTCACCACCAAGCCTTCTTAGAGGTCCTATATTAAGTTCCAAAAACTTAGTTCTCTAAGTCCAGGATTGACGATCCCTGGCTTAGCAGCAATTATGTTGAAAAGTTTTGGGGGTTTAGTTGAAATAAGCTTTGTATAAGCCAGTGCTGACATGTTAAACATGAACGTGCTATGTTTAAAGACAACATTTATGTTTTTAAATTATAAAAGGAATACATATTCATAGTAGAGAATATGAAAAATATTGAAAAGTCTAAAGACAGAATCTGAAATCACCCAACAAAATCCAACTCCTCTGCCACCTAGAGCCACTGTTGATATTTTGTGCATTTATATTTATTTAAAAAAACTACATAATGCAATCATATTCCATATCTAGTTCTGTATCATACTTTAAAAAATAACCTTTTTTATTTTAAGAAAATTGTAGATTCAAATGCAGTTGTAAGAAATAATACAGAGAGATTCTCATGTACTTCTTATCCATTTCCCTCTAATGGTAACATCTTACAAAACTGTAATACAGTATCAAAACCAAGATAGTGATTAATACAATCCACTGATCTTATTCAGATTTCCCCCCTTTTACTTCTACTCATTTATATGTGTGTGAATTCAATTCTGTATGGGCAGGTCAGGCCAAGGACTGGGTGAAAAGAAACACCAGAAATTGGCAGGGTACACAGAGGGCAGCCCAGAGGACCACGATTAAAGACAGGGCAGTCAGGCCAAGAGGTGAGGGCAAAAAGCCCGACTCACAGCAACCCTATAGGGCAGAGTAGAACTGCCCCATAGGGTTTCCAAGGCTGTAATCTTTAGTAGCTGTCTTGGGCTGGGTTCTCTAGAGAAGCAAAACCAGTAAAGCATAAAAATATATACAGGAAGAGGTTTATATCAAGGAAATGGTTTACGTGGTTGTAGAGGCTATAATGTCCCAAGTCCATGAGTCAGGCTAGAGGCTTCTTCTGATTCATATAGCTGAAGGGGCTGGCGGCGAACACAAGATCAGGAGGCCAGGCAGCAGGACTCTTGCTCACAGCCTGTGAAGATCTACAAATCCCAAGAATGGCAGGCAAGACTACATGTAAACTGCTAGCTGAAGTCCCAAGAGCTGGAGGTCAGACAAACAGGAGCCAGCTGCAGGATCCAGAGCAAGCAAAAGTTGCTGGGCCTTTCCAGAAGTTTACCCATATTTGATGCAGGCCACACGCTCAAAGAAACTTCCTTTCAACTGACTGGCTACTCACAGCAGATCCCACCGTGGAGGTGATCACGTTATATCAAATCTCATAATGGAAGTGATCACAACATCACATGACTGCCAAACTACATCATAACTGCCAAACCACTGAGAATCACAGCCCAGTCAAGTTGACACACAACCTTAACCATCACAGTAGCCAAGGAATTAACCACTCTGTCACCAGGGCTTCTATGGTAAGGGCAAGAAAAAACAAAAAAACCAAACCTGTTGCTGTCGAGTTGATTCTGACTCAAAGTGACACTGCAGGACAGAGTAGAACTGCCACATAGGGTCTCCAAGGCTGTAATCTTTACAGAAGCAGGTCGCCACATGTTTCTCTCATGGAGTGGCTCATGGGTTTGAACCACGGACCTTTTGGTTAGCAGTTGAGCTCTTAACCACTGCACCACCAGGGCCCCTAAGGTGCTTCCAGAAGGTGAAGTTCTAAAGTTACGCCAGCACCTTGGAGAGCTCCAGGTGCTATTTTCCAGCAGACCTGTTTTCTTTGGCTCCCAGGGTGGAACGATTGATCTGTGCCTGGCAGAATGCTCCAGCTACTAAAGAGGCCTTGCTTGGTTAGGCTGAGCTCCAATACTCTTGAGGAGCAGGCATAACTCATCCTCATTCTTCCAAGTGGCCTCTTTCACAAATTTGCAGCTTTAATGACATTTCTGTGAAGCTCTCGGCAGAGCACGACTTGGGACCAGAAAATAAGAATTTGACACTTGGCTCTGCAGTAACCACGTATGAGAGCTTTAAATCACTTAGTCTCCCTGAACCTCCGTTTCCTATCCTGAAAATGAGGCAAAAACGCCTCACTTTGTAGGGTTGCATGAGGATCAAATGACATACATATGGTTATGGACTGAATTGTGTCTCCCCCCCACCCCACCAAAATATGTGTTGAACTCCTGGCCCTTGTACCTGTGCATGTGAACCTTTACGTTATGTTAATGAGGTCATACCAGAGTAGGCTGGGTCCTAAACCTAATCACTTCTGAGTTATCAGAAGAGCAGGATAGATACAGAGACACACATGGGGGGAGACAGGGAACCTGGCCCAAAGCCCACAGAGCCAACACACAGGAGTGATTCAAGAGTGTATGCTCACCTGTAAGGCTGTCCTGCTTTCATTCGTGCATTCAACAAATACTTATTGAGGATCTACTACAAGCCAGACATTGTTATAAAACCTGGGGATAGAGTAACAAAGAACACAGACAAAAAACTCTGCTTTGGTGGCCCTTACATGTTTTTTTCTTTTTTTTTTACATGTTAGTGGTGGTGGTGCTAGAAGCTATATAATACAAGTAAATAGATAGCGTCTTAATTACCTAGGGAAACCCTGGTGACATAGTGATTAAGTGCTATGGCTGCTAACCAAAAGGTCAGCAGTTCAAATCCACCAGGCGCTCCTTGGAAACTCTATGGGGGCAGTTCTACTCTCTCCTATAGGGTCGCTATGAGTCAGAATTGACTCAATGGCAATGGGTTGGTTGGGTACTTACCTACGGTTGCCGTAACAAAAATACTACAAATAGGTGCCTTGAAAGAACAGAAAATTTATTTGTCTCGCAGCTTTGGAGGCTATAAGTCCGAATCAGGACACTGGCTCTAGGGAAGGGCCCCTCCTTGTCGGTAGCCCTGGGCCCTTCTAGGTGTTCTTTGTCATGTAGGTGTTCCTCGCGTGGTCTCTTCCCCATGTATGCTTGTCTCTGTGTTTATCCCGCACTTTTTATAACATGTAGAAGAGGTTAGGTTTAGGGCCCATCCTATCCTGGTATGACCTTATTAACATAACAAACCAAACTCCTATTTCCAAACAGGTCATAAGCCCCAACAGGGTTAGGGCTTCACCATAATGTTTTGGGGGCACAATTCAATTTGGAACATAGTTTGTGATACAGTGACGGGTGCTATGGAGAAAGATATAGCTGGGTAAGTAGGTAAAAGAATTGAGGCGGGGGGCTGCTATTTGCATCGGATCATCAGAGAAGACCCCTCTGAGAAGGCGATGTTTGGGCAAACTTGTGAGGGGGAGGGGGCACCATCCACGTGAGCATCTGGGAGAAAACACTGTGGGAAGAGGAGTGCTGAGGCCTGGGGGAGCTGCCTGCCACACCCATCTTTTCTCATTGATCAGAAAACCAATTTTAGCCATTTTTAGAGCCCTGGTGTTGCAGTGTTGCAGTGATCAAGAGCTCGGCTACCAAAAGGCTGGCAGTTCAAATCCACCAGCTGCTCCTTGGAAATGTGATGGGGGAGTTCTACTCTGTCCTACAGGGTAGCTATGAGTCAGAATCAACTTGACGGCCCCAGGTTTTGGGTTTGGTCTGGGAAGAAGGAGTCCTGGTAGTGCAGTGGTTAGGTGCTTGGCTGCTAACTGAAGGGTTGGTAGTTAGAACCCACGAGCTGCTGTGTGGGAGAAAGATGTGGCAGTCTGCTTCCATAAAGATTTACAGCCTTAGAAACCCTATGGGATAGTTCTACTCTGTCCTGTAGGGTCGCTATGAGTCACAATGGACTCAAGGGCAATGGGTGGGTCTGGAAAGAATCAGGGCAGGTGGGATGGGGGAGGTGGGGGCTGCACGCTTCAGGTGCCCTTGTTGTTGTATACCTTCTAGTTGATTCCAACTCATATAGACCTAGAGGACAGGTAGAAGGACCCTATAGGGTTTCCCCGACTGTAATCTTTATGGGAAGAGATCACCTGGTCTTTTCTCTTTTGGAACCGATCGTGGATTTGAGCTGCCTACTTTTTGGTTAGCATCCAAGAGCTTAACCATTGCATTCCCCTTGGGGAAATCTAATTCACACCTTTCTTGTAGGTGAAGGTTTTGGGTTGCTACTTGTTGGGATTTCCCAAGTTCACTTTTGATAATTTGAGATTCCATTCAGAGTAGGATTTGGTCTGGTTCTCAGAGAAGTCACAGAGGTGCCTTTTCCTTGCCTGTGCTTCAGGCTGGCTTTCTGGGGGTTGCTCACAGCTGTGGAGCCAGGTAAGGCAGGCAGAGAGGGCAGGACGAGCATCTGCCTTGTTTTGTGGTGGCTTGCTCATTGTTCCCTTTCCAGGTTCTTGAGTGCAGGTCAGAGCCCCTTTGGAGCTGAATCTCCATAGAGCAGGGTTGGAGAAAGGCAGAAATGATCAGGAGTTGTACTTTGGCAAATACAAAAAGTCATACCATTAGAAGGAAGAAGGGAACAAATATTTATTGTATTTCAACAGGGGCCTTTCACTGCGCCAGGTGTTTTACATACGTTATCTCAGATTTCATTACTACTCTGCAAGGAAGGTGTTATTATCACCATCTTATACATGAGAAAAGTAAGGCTCAAAGACATTAACTTGTTTTCCTGCTTAAAGAAATACACACGCTTAGTAAAAATTCTAAAAGGTCAAAAATAGGTGCCAGTCCCTCATAATCAACCTTACCGCTTAGAGA
This sequence comes from Elephas maximus indicus, assembly GCF_024166365.1. NCBI lineage: Eukaryota > Metazoa > Chordata > Mammalia > Proboscidea > Elephantidae > Elephas > Elephas maximus. The sequence goes on from NC_064826.1 coordinate 14,620,984, forward strand.
AAATCACTATAAATAGTTGGTGCGTGTCTTCCTGATTTAAGGGTACACACACACACACACACACACACACACAGAGTATTTTTTTAGCAAGAATCTGGTAACACATTATACGCAGTGTTCTGGAAACATGCCTTTTTTTTCCTCTTAACAATGTGTCTTGGTTATCCGGCCGTGTAATTAATTATTCTTATCAGTGGACGTTTTGGGGGGACTTGGGGCTCTCCGATGACGCGCCTGGCTATGTGACTTCACAGCTTTGCCCCTCGGAGAACGAGGGCAGGGGCAAAGGATTCCCCGACGTAATGCCAATCAGCAGGGCTCCTCGCCCCCTCCCCCACCGTGACTGTCTAGAATGTTCCCTAAGGTCCAGCCCTACTTGCAGGGGCGGCTTGGGTGGCAGCCACCGCTTTCAGTAACCAGATGAAAAAGCGTCACCGGCGCTGCAGGGAAACCCGAGCAAGCTGCCGCCCTCCTAGGCCCTCGGCAGAGGGAGGGGCTGGCGGGGGCGGGGCCAGGCGGGGCCGAAGGCGGGGCCGGGCTGAGGCCGGTGGTTGGGCGGGGCCGGGGCCGGGGGAGGAACCGGGACGGGGGCGGGGCGGCGGGCGCGCGTGTGCGTGCGTGCTCATTGGCCGGCCGCGGAGGGACGCGCTCGGCGCCCGGCCCGCCCCTCCGCGCCCGGCCCGTAGGGACCCTCGAGGCGCTGTCGCAGAGATGGCGGAGGCGGTGGAGCGCACGGACGAGCTAGTCCGCGAGTACCTGCTGTTCCGCGGCTTCACGCACACGCTGCGGCAGCTGGACGCCGAGATCAAGGCGGACAAGGAGAAGGGGTTCCGGGTGAGCGCCCGGCGGGCGCGGCGCGGGCGGAGGCGGCCCGGGAGAGCCCGGAGCGGGCTGTACCCAGCCTAACCCTCCAGGGAGGGAGCGGCGCTGTCACCGCGCCGGGGGATGTCACATCGCGCGCCCGGCCTTCACTGACCGATGAGGGGCCGAGGGGACGGACTTGTCTGAAGTTGCCCAGCGAGTCAGGAGCGTCGCCGAGGCGGGAGGTGCAGGGCTCCGGTACCCACCAGCCCTTGGCCGCGGCGACAGTGAGGCTTCCGGAACCACGGTTGGGTAGATGGTTGAGTTTTGGCAACAGAAACAGACCGGGGTGGCGTCCTCTGGCACTGTGAGCAGTGGGTCTGCAGCGCAAAGTGTTAGCTGGGCTCCAGTGTCTGTGGTGCTTTGTTTAAAATCGTCTTCTTGTCTGATTTACGGTCAGGGTTGCTTCTGCCGTTGGGGAGGACCTCACTGCACATTTTAAAGCTTACACTTCCCCTGCTGTAACGTGGTTTTCGGTTGAGAGGTTTGGGGAACTCGTGTATGATTCCTATGCTCATATGTTGGCTGACTTCAGTTGAGGTTGGCAGGTGAATTGAGAGGCAGTGAGCCAGCAGCGGGAACCCTGGTGGCTAGTGGTTAAGAGTTTGGCTGCTAACCAAAAGGTTGGCAGTTCAAATCCACCAGGCTCACCTTGGAAACCGTATGGGGCAGTTCTACTCTGTCCTGTAGGGTCTCTATGATGAAGGCAATGGGTTTTTTGGTTTGGAGCTAGGAGCAAGAGCCAGCCCCCAGGGGGAGTTAGGAGACCTGGTTTCTTGCCAAAGTCAGTGGCCACTTGTTAATTGTCCTTGGGTGATGACCCCATGGACAACTGAACTGAAACACTGCTTGGCCCGGGCACCATCCCAGCAATCTCAGCTGCGCTTGAGTCCATCTTTGGGGGCCCTGTGTAGTGCCTTCCTGCCTAGGGTTCATCTTCCAGCGCTGTATTGGACACTATTCTCTACGTATCTGTAGGGTTTCATTGGCTGATTTTCAGAAGTAGATCGCCAGGCTTTCCTCCTAGTCTGTCTTAGTCTAGAAGCCCTACTGAAACCTGCCCACCGTGGGTGACTCTGCTAGTATTTGAAATACCGGTGGCAAAGCTTCCAGCATCACAGCAATGCACAAGCCACCACAGTACGACAGATTGACAGGCAAGTGCTGGAGTGGCTACTTCCCCTGCCCCCTTGCTGTTTAGTTGATCCTGACTCATAGTCACGCTGCAGGACAGAGTGGAACTGCCCCATAGGATTTTCAAGGCTGTAATCTTTATGAAAGCAGACTGTCACATCTTTCTCCTGTGGAGCAGCTGGTAGGTTTGAACCACTGACCTTTCGGTTAGCAGCCAAATGCTTAACCACTGCATCACCAGGTATTGTTACCGGCTGCTTTGTGGCAAAAGCAAATGCTTTCGCCTCTCCTTGATCTGTAAAATAGAGAGGTTGGATTGGTATTCAAAACGTTCCCAGACTGTGTACTCTGCTGCTATTTCTTTGTTGCCTGAACTTCGGTGACTTGAAGGAATCAGTGCACTTCATGGCGAGCCTTGGAATCTTGGAGTTGTGCAGCTAGGAGGAGAACCACGGAGAGTGTCACAATCCATCTCCCACCCCACCCCCCCGCCCCTGCAAATGCGAGGCAGCTGAGACCAGAGAGTTGCCATGACATTGTTCAGGTGGTCGAGTGAGTCAGACGCAAATCCAAGATCCAAGCCCAGATCTCCTGGTTCCTGGGCCAGAGCCCTTACTTTTTACACCTGACATTTCCATGGGTGCTACAGACTCAGCTACATATCTGGCATCAGAAATAGCTCAAAAGCTATTACAGTAACATCTTTTCAGAATTTTATAGGTTGGTAACTTTCTTTTTTTAAACACCCAGAAATCACAGCAGGAGGAAAAAGCTGTTGGAACTTTGTGGGGTGAAGGAGGACTCCCTTCTGTCCCTCACCACCTTCTCCATCCCCTTGGTCTCTCACCAGGTGGACAAGATTGTGGACCAGCTGCAGCAGTTAATGCAGGTGTATGACCTGGCTGCCCTTCGGGATTACTGGAGCTATCTGGAGCGCCGGCTCTTCAGCCGCTTGGAGGATATATACAGACCCACCATCAACAAGCTGAAAACCAGCCTGTTCCGCTTTTACCTCGTCTACACCATCCAGGTGCTGGTTGATTCAGGGGTTCTGCTTCCCTTGGTGGAGAGAGCCCTTTGATCCAGAAACAGATTTCCTTTTAACCCCGAGGGAGGACTCTGCATGTTATTATGGGAAAGAGTAGAGCAGTCTCGGCAAATTATTTTTGTCTCTTTTTCTTATCATCTGCGGATCATCTGACTGTCCTTCCTCATTCCTATTTCCCCTCTTGTTTTAAGCATGTTAGCTCAGGTGGTGTTTCTGGGAATCTAAGTGGCTGGGTTTCATTTTGAGTCATAAAGAATATAGCTGGCCTGGGGGAGTAAGTCACTTAGGTTTTTGGAAAATAAACGGGGGGTTAAGTTGCAGGATGGCATTTATTCATCAGAACTTTAGTTGAGACCAGCTTTGAAACTGCAAGGTCTTTGAGAAAAGAGTGATGATTTCCTTTAGGTTATGGCATTTTTTTTTTTTTTTTTATGTTAGGTGTCCGGCCATACCTGGCAGGCTGGTATACCAGCTGTCTAGTGTAGTGATAAAGAATCTCACCTCTGCATTTCCATCTCTGCCCTCCTCGCTCCCTCCTCTGTATCTTGGCAGACCAACAGGAGTGACAAGGCCCAGGAGTTCTTTGCCAAGCAGGCTGCAGAGCTCCAGAACCAGGCCGAGTGGAAGGATTGGTTTGCCCTGCCCTTCCTGCCATCCCCAGACACCAACCCCACCTTCGCCACCTACTTCTCACGGCAGTGGGCCGACACCTTCATTGTGTCCCTGCACAACTTCCTGAGCGTCCTGCTGCAATGTATGCATATCCTGCCAGCACCAGCGGGGCCCCTCTAAGGCCCCCTTGCAGCGTGGTCAGGTCCTGGCTCTCCATACAATGCCCTGGGGTCACTGTCACAGTCCTGTGAGGGCTGGATGTGTTGCGGTTATTCTTTTCAGCAGTCTGTGGAATCATAAATCTTTGTATTGGTGCTGCGCTGCTGAATGGACTGCTGACCCCCACGACGGGGCTGGTGGCGGTGGGATGGTGGTGCTGGTCTCTGAGAGGAGCCATAAACCAGGCTGGGGGCCTCTCGCTGCTGACCCAGGGGCTGGAAGGCAGCTGCTTGTTGGCAAGACTGGTCAGCCTTGAGAGCACCCTCTCTGTGTGTGCTGGTCAGTGCCCTGGGAAGCAATTGTCCTGGCTGGGATGCGGAACAGACAAGGACACTTGTTGGGTTGGCACTTGCTACCTGTGTTAATCTGGGTTACTCTTTGACAGTGACCTCAGTGTTCTGCAGCTTCCTTGAAAACAGTTGCTTTAAGAATATATATGGAGAGAGAGGGAGAGAGAAATACAGGGGTGTATTAAAAAAAAAAAATTTTTTTTTTTTATACATAAAGACAATACATAGATAGATATTTAAGAATATGTGTGTGTTGTCTGTAAATATTTACAGCTCACCAAATTTGCTATTTTGTCTCAGAGCCCGAGGCCCAGGCTGGACTCATGCCCTTGCTCTCTAGGCAGAAACCTAGGGGAGGAGCAGGGAGTGTGTTTGGCTGGGGCTGCCTGGTGTGGCACTGATAAGGTTTGGGCTCGTAGAGGGCCACCCCCTGGCGTGGTTCCTGCCCCTGGAGGAGCCATTTTCTTGTGGAGGTAGGGAGCGTCCTTTGCCGCCTTTGCTGCTTCCTTTGGTGTTATGGTGCTGCCTTTTTTTCTCCTCTGCTGCTGCTCCACGTCCTGGCAAGCCTCAGACAAGCCGGGGACTTAGCTTAGACAAAGGCTGCATGACCATGTTGGCCGTCCAGGGGTAATGCTAGTATCATTCGAGATCTTTCTGGAGCAAGACAGAGCCCTTCAAATTATGTCATGCACATTTGAGCTGCATCCACTTCCCTGGTGCTGAGGTGCAGCCCGCTGTCTGCTCCTGACCGAGGCTGTTGGGGTGACTGGGAAAGCTGACACTCTCAGCTAGACTTTGGTTGTTCACGAGGCGGGGTGTGGCCATGCAATCTGGAGACAGTTTTCCTCTCTCAGCCTAAAGCTTTGCCAGGGAAGGTTTGATCTGGGCAGGGAAGGCTGAGTGGCCGACAGTCATCCCCAGCTGACTGACCACCTGGCAGTATCTGCAGGGCCTTGGCCTCCAGGGTTGCTTTTAGCGGAATGTCCTGTCTGGCCTGGCTGCACTTAGCCTGGCTGTGAAGTCCACTGGGTTTCACTTTTCACTGCCTGTACCTGGACTTATGCCCTCTTTGTGGGCTGGCCAGGCAGAGTGCCATGGGCAATGAGTCACCTGAAGGAAATCTGGCCTGGCCTAGGGTAACGACCCAGAGGGGGATAGACTATTTAATACAGTGGCGAAGTACCCACAGCGCTGCCTCTGCCCTGCAGTCCCCGTGTCTCGGGCTCGGGTGCTGTGCTGTGGGGACAGGACTTTGGGAGGGGCTTCTAAGCATCTGGAGACCCTGGTGACGTGGTGGTTAAGATCATGGCTGCTAACCAAAAGGTTGGCAGTTCGAGTCTACCAGGCACTCCTTGGAAACTCTATGGGACAGCTTGACTCTGTCCTATGCAGTTGCTATGAGTTGGAATCAACTTGACGGCAGTGGGTTTGGTTTGGTCTAAGCATCTGCAGACCAGCTTATTCTTTAACCTGTGCACCAGTTCCTGTGATCCTGAGCTTCGATGCGGAGTGTCAGAGGACCAACCAGGTCCAAGAGGAGAATGAAGTTCTGCGTCAGAAGGTTTGTCTGAAGAGGCTCCGCCTTGGGAACCACGTCTGCTTTTTGCTTGTGAATTTGGTGGAGGGGTTGAGTGAATGTAGGAAGCCGTGCTGTTTGCAGATGAGAGGGTCACCAGAAAGCCAGTATCAGGGTTCAGGGTGAGAGTCCTATTTTAAATCATGTGTACAGCATAAGCCATCTAGTCACAGTAATGAACTTCCAGAAGAAAAAGAGGTGTAGTCCTGCCACTTCACTACTGACCCACTCATCTGTCTTATCCTCCCAGGCCCTGTGTACATATGTCCACCTCTATATTGTTTATAGGAGCCCTGCTGGTGCAGCGGTTAAGCGCTTGGCTGCTAACCAAAAGGTCAGCGGTTCAAACCCATCAGCCGCTCTGTGGGGGAAAGATGTGGCAGTCTGCTTCTGTAAAGGTTTACACTCTTGGAAACCATACAGGGCAGTTCTACTCTGTCCCATAGGGTTGCTGTGGGTCAGAATTTACTTGACAGCGATGGGTTTTTAAATTGTTTACAACCCAGGTGTAATTATCTCTTCTTTCCCAGCCCTGTGTCTCTGTAGTTCAGTAAAAATGGAGCCAGGGTACCACATTTATCTTTAAATTTCTCTGTCCTTGAAATGAAGATGTCAGCGGGTTATATTTTTGGGAAACGGAACATTATAAGGTCTTTAGGTTTGGGGACTTTAAAATTCTTGAGTTTGAGATGTGTATATCTGGATAATTTTTTTCAGGTAAAAGGTTAAGGAATGCAATAATTCATTTTTTAAGTTTTTCTGTCAGAGTCCCCAAGCCTGATTTTGTAGATTCCAAAAAGCAAAGCAGGATTGGGTGGTGCTATTTTTCTCAGTGAATTCAGGAGCAAGCAAGTCAAAGGTGAAAAAGAGGCAAGTTGAATGATAAAAAAGAACACGTTGTGGGTTTTGTCCCTCTAAGAGTTTTGGCTTTTCTCCCCTCGCATGGTGGAAGAATAGCTGCTGGGTTCCATTTTCCAACGCACAGTTTGCAGGGAGTGAGAGGGTGCCTGGAGGCATAGGGGAGGGGCGCCTGGAGCCAGGAGGGTGGGCTTGGGTGTGGTAAGCAGCAGAGGGAAGAGAAGGCAAGAGCATGATCTGAACTCAGTCTCACCCTGTGCAGCTTTTTGCATTGCAAGCAGAAATTCACCGACTGAAGAAAGAGGAGCAGCCGCCGGAAGAGGACCAGGCCTTGGCCCAACATAAATTACCTCCTTATGTCTCCAACATGGACCGCCTGGGGGACTCGGAGCTGTGAGTGTGAGGCTGCCCCGGGGCGGTGGGAAGGCAGGCCTGTGTGCTTTTAGCTCCCACCCACCCCACTCCTGGCCAGAGAGAATTACCAAACAGCCTCCTGGACACACACTATCCTTGCTTCAGGGTTTCATGAGTAAGCCTTCCTCCCCCAGCCTTTATGGTCCTGTAGGAGCTGGTCCCAAGCCTCTGCTGTGCCCAGGGTGGGATACTGCACAGTTTTACCGGGACAGGGGCTGCAGGTCCAGATGTGGGATGGGGGCTTCAGGTCCAGATATGCAGGCAGGGGCTGCAGGTCCTCATGTGGGGCAGGGGCTTCAGATCCAGATGTGCAGGCAGGGACTTCAGGTCCAGATGTGGGCCGGGGGCTGCAGGTCCAGATGGGGGGCTGCAGGTCCAGATGTGGGGCGGGGGCTGCAGGTCCAGATGTGGGGCGGGGGCTGCAGGTCCAGATGTGCAGGCAGGGGCTGCAGGTCCAGATGTGGGGCAGGGGCTGCAGATCCAGATGTGCGGCGGGGGCTGCAGGTCCAGATGTGATGTAGGGACTGCAGGTCCAGATGTGGGCACAGGGGCCGCAGGTCCTGATTTGGAGTGGTGGCTGCAGGTCCTGATGTGGGGCGGGGCCTGTGCATCAGTGCTCAGTAACACGTGACCAGCCATCCCTGGCCAGCGCAGCCGGAACTTCACTGTTGAAGAGCTGCTGCCGCAGACCCCACGATGTGCCGGCCCAGCTGCCGGCTCCCTCTCCCTGTTGGGCGCCACCTTAGTGCCCACGTGCATGAGCCTGACCCAGACCCTGGTCAGGAAGCTGTGTCCAGCACCCCATGACCGCGTGTCTGCTTCACCAGAACCATGATGTGCAGCCAGAGGAGCGCCGCCCTCTCTCAGTCACCGCGCGTGGGCTTCCTGTCCTCACTGCTGCCGCAGAGCAAGAAGAGCCCCTCGAGGCTGTCACCAGCCCAGGCATCCCCACAGGCCCAGAGTGCCGCCAAGAGAGAGGCTACCGGCAGCCAGGTAAGGCACAGTTCCTGTCCTTGTGCTCTGGCCGGGAGGCCTCTGACGTCACACTGGGGAGGGGAGCGGGCTCTTCTCCGCAGCTTATACGGAAGACATTGGTGCTCAGATGTGGTAGCTTGGAAGCCGTGTCTCAGGTGGGTGCCCTCGTCCCCTGGCCGGCTGTCTCCTGACCAATGCCTGGCACATCCGCGCCCACTGGAGATGGGCTGTGGCACTCTCAGGCGATGCGGTCGGTAGCCAAGGGAGGAAATGCGCTTCAGAGGGCCCCTCCCCTTTTCTCATCTGTTTCCCATGAGCGCGTGAGAGTTTATGACTGTGCTTTGCGACTCAAGAGGGAGTTCCAGCTCTTCTGGAATTATGAATTTCCAGGAATATAAAGCCATGAGTGGTTAAAGAGTAAATTCTTTGCAGCACAACCTCTGAATCAAGATGTTTCTTCTCCAAGTTAATTGCTGATTCTGCCAAGGGCTTTCAGTTTGATGGAAGCTTGCCCTGGAACCTCTGTTACCCGAGCTCATGGCCTCAGCAGCTCAGAGTCGTACTGAGGGTTTCTCCCAGTGGAGACTGTCAGAACTGCTGCTTCTGGGCTCGTCTGCCAGCGTGAAAGTTGAACAGATCCCAGGTTACTCTTTATTGCTCAGGTAGGAGCACCTTCTACATGTGTTTATTAGTTACAGATAAAGTCCGTCACTCTGGCCTGTGCCCTCCCCTCCCACCAGCCGTGACTCAAGAACACTTCTGTGTGAGGGAGCAGTTTGGGGCTGCTCACTACCCCAGGGGCCTGGAGTGTCCTGGGCTTTTCCAGGGCACTTAGGTTTGGGATTGTTGAACTGGAGAGCGCGGGCAGCATCGTGGATCGGGGCTCGGGGCTCAGAATGAGGAAGCTTTGTTTGTAACCCTGACTCCTTGCCCGTCGTCCTCGGCCGGACTGCTTAAACTCACCCCAACTTGCTTCTCTGTAAAACCGGGATAATAATAGTATTTACTGTTGTCGTCATTATTAGCTGCCGCCAACCGAGCCCCCTTTTCATCGCGACCCCATGCACAACAGATTATCGTGATCCATAGGGTTTTCATTCGCAGGTTTTCAGAAGGAGATCACCAGATCTTTCTTTCTAGTCCTTCTTAGTCTGAAAAGCTCTGCTGAGACCTGTTCAGCATCATAGCAACACACAAGGCTCCACTGACGTGCACACGAGGTACACTGGCCGGGAATCAAATCCAGGTCCCTTGCGTGGAAGGCAAGAATTCTACCACTGACCCATCACTGCCCCATTTACCCGCTAAACAAAAAAAAAACCCCTGTTGCCATCAAGTCAGTTTCAATTCGTGGCAATCCCATGTGTTACAGAGCAGAGCTGCTCCATAGGGTTTTCTTGGCTGTAATCTTTACAGAAGCAGATTGCTGAGCCTTTTTTCCATGGTGCCTCTGGGTAGTTTCAAACTGACAACCTTTAGGTTATTACTGGTGTGCAAACCATTGGTGCCACCCAGGGGCCCCATTTACTCCCTGGGGGAGTGCTAAATGAGCTGATAAAAGTAGAACTCTTGGTATAGGCAGTGCCTGGCATTCAATAAATTCAGTAGTCGATACATTTTAGTAGTAGCTGGTGTATCTGTGAAGCACAAGCTTGCGCGATTGGTGTAAATGGCAGCAGTGCGCAGTCGCTCTCACCTCGGCACCCGTGAGGGCTGAAGCAATCAAAATCAATCAAGCATGGCTATTCCTGCAACTCTTCTTCTGAAACTCAAACCTTAGAATTCTGGTCCTGTGGAATGTACCCGAGTAAGTTCTACTGTTTGCTTTCCTGGTCTCTCTCGCTGTGCAACATTTCAAATAGATGATGAGCAGAGTGCCAGGTCCCCTGATACGTGCCTGAGGTTATGAAATTTAATTTCATTAACTTAAAATGAAAGAAAACACAGAAATGGGTTCTTTAGGGTTAAACCTATGGCCTTGCTCACTATGTGTTTGGGAACTGAGGCTCATGTAGTAAGGGTGAGGAAACACTGGTGGTGTGGTGGTTAAGTGCTACAGCTGCTAACCAAAGGGTCGGCAGTTCGAATCCACCAGGCACTCCTTGGAAACTCTATGGGGCAGTTCTACTCTGTCCTGTAGGGTTGCTATGAGTCGGAATCGCCTCGACGGCACTGGGCTTGGTTTTTGGTTTTAGTAAGGGTGAAATGGGCCTGGAAATTTTCTCCGTGGTTCAGGGCTAAGAGATGAGGGGGCCAATGTGTAATCTGCAGCCACACGTTCCTTACCTTGCCTCTAAAATATATCCAAACAAGGCTGGGTTGCCCTGAGATATGTTAACAGAGCAAAGGTAGCCCTCTTGCCTGTTCCTCAGCCGAGATGACAGAGGTCTGCAGTCTGAAAAACCCATTATCAGGCCGCTTGCCTTTTTAATTGATGGTGGATTAATTAGACAGCATAGATGTTTCTATTCTGAAAATAACTGGTAGATTTGAGGTTCAAGAAAATCACAGAATTTAAGAATTGGAAAGGAGCTTAAAAGTCATCTGGCCCACCCTCCTACTGAGTGTCAGAGCCCATTCTCTGGATTGGTTGCCCCCTGTGACGTGGAGCTCACCGCTTGCCAAGGTTGGACTGTGTGCTTGTTAGAAAGCTGCGAGTAGAAACCGCTTTATAATTTTTACTCACTGATCTTTGCTTTGCCCTCTGGAGCGTAGGACAGCACTTCCTTGTATAGGACAGGACTTCCTCTTTTTCCATGCCAAGCACCCCCTGTTCACCAGTGCCCCTGCACACGCACTGTTTACCCATATAACACAATTTCTAGACCCCTCACCATCCTGGGATGGAGTCCCTGGGTGGCACAAATGGTTTGTATTTGACTGCTAACCTAAAAGTTGATGGTTTGAACCCATCCTGTAGTGCCATGAAAGAAAGGCCTGGCAATCTGTTTCCATAAAGATTACAGCCAAGAAAACCCTATGGAGCAGTTCTATTGTGTCACACATGGGGTCATCATTAGTCAGAACCCACTTCATGGCAAGGGGTTTGTTTTTTTGTTTTTAACCATCCTGGTCCCCCTGCTCTGGGGAGACCTTTTAATTTTTCAGGCCCTTATTGCTGTTGATGATCTCTGGTAGCACAGTGGTTAGGTGCTCAGCTGCTAACTGAAAGGTCAGTGGTTCGAAGCCACCAGCCGCTCCGCAGGAGAAAGATGTGGCAGTCTGCTTCTATAAAGATTTACAGTCTTGGAAACCCTATAGGGCAGTTCTACTCTGCCCTATAGGGTCACTATGAGTTGGAATCAACTAGGCGGCAGTGGATTTAGTTTTTTTTCCTTTTTTTACTATCAATGTTTTTTTTACTACACATTTGAGTGTAGCATTCTAAACGCTCTCTCACCAGTACCGAGTGCGGTTAATTGTATGATTGCTTCCTGTGGATTTGATGATGTACGGCTTTTAACATAAAATGACATTGGCTTTTTAATAAGCTACATTGCTTGGTTAGCTTCCATGAAGCATGTAGTCATTTCACACTACTGCCAAGCCAGAGTGCCCTCTTTTTTACCGTTAAAGTGTAAGCAAACCAAAAAGTGTAAACTGTATTTTATTGCTAAACCAGCAATACGTATAGGATTAGGTTTTGGTAATTTAAATGCTATGGATACATAGCCTTGTCAGTTTCACTCATGTCAGCATTTTGCCCGCTCATGATTGATGGCTGTAACTGCTGTGTCCTTAGCATTATTATTAACGGAAAGGTTCACAGCATTATTTTGCAAAATAGCGACACACCTTCCCAGCTTTCATTATGAATCTGGAGGCAAAATGAAAAAAAAAAAGGGCAGTAACTGCAAAACCAGTTGGCAGCTCTCCCGGCATCTCTGATGGCCATGGCCGCGGAAGGCACATCGGTCCCGGACTCCTGAGCTGCTGCTGGGTTCACAGAGCCTGCGTTTGTCCTCGTCCCCCCCAGCTATAGTTCACACCCCCTGGGTAGGTGCAGGGGACCGCCTGGGAATTACGTTATTATAGAGATAACCTTGATGTGGCTGTAATGTGAGGAAAGCAAAGTGCCCAGAGACTCCCGTACTTGTCACTGTTATTAGCATCAGTTACGTCCTAACTGGAGATGTCAGTGGTAAGAACTGGGTTTTCCCAGGGATCTCGCTTGCTTGGCAGGGTGGGAAACGGAACCTTATCGTGTCTCACATGCTGTGATGTTTGTGTTGTGGGGGCCTATCTTCAGGGTGGCTTGGCTTTGCTTCGGGTGAGGCCAGCCTTCTGGAACGGGTCCCTGCCCTGTTGTCATGACTGCTTGTCAAGCCTGGGAGGCTTTGGAATCCCTCCTGATCTCCTCAGGTCCCCCAGTGAACTGGGGTCATTCCCCCCTCCACAGTGAGAGGATAAATGCTAAAACCTAAGGTAAAATATCTCCTGAGCTATAGGAGGCAGATGATGATAGGATGGGATCGAATATAACTTAGTTCTGGGATTCTTCAGCTGAGCTGCTTGTCATCTGGATCTGGAGATGTAGGAAGGCATCAGTGGATTTATGGAATGAGGGTTGGCACCATGGATCACATCACAGGGTGGGCATGCCAGCCAGGGCACCGTGAGGAGCGCTGTGGTACCTTGGGGCTCAGTTGTCATCTTGACCACCTCTCGCTTCTGAAAAGGTAGAAGTCTTTCACTTTCTAATACTGTGGGACCTGGTGAGTGTTCCACGAATGCAGGAATGATTCTCAAGAATGGTCAGAAGCACCGTGAGAAGGGCCTTGTCCTGCTTCTACAGTAAAACCTGTGAAAGGTGGAACCTGTGTAAGGCAGAAACCTGTCACAGAAGGAAAACTCAGATATTTTCCACTAAAACAAGCAATAGGAAAGTGGTAAGACTGCAGCCTGTCGAAGGCGGAAAACCTGCAAGACCTGGAAAAACGAGGGAGTCCCATTGAGACCTGGCTCTCCCAGGTTTCACCATCTTATTTAGCTCCAGGATTGTGGCATTTCCTCTTGTCTTTTCTACTCAGTGTCACTTTCTTCCACGTGCCCATTTCAAGGTCTTGCTTCACTCGAGTTTCTCCAAACGTGGGCTTTGCTGTCAGGCCTGGGTGTGAGTCCAGCTCGGTCACGTCCTAGCTGTGTAGGGCAAGTAACGGGGCCTCTCCCAGCCTCAGTTTCCACATATTAAAATAATATCGTCATCTTTAAGGCAATGTTTGTCGAGTTCTTTGCATACCAGTTGCCACAGAGTAGATTCTGACTCATGGCGTCCCCGTGTGTGTCAGAGTAGAACTGTGCTCCACAGGGTTTTCTGTGGCTGATGTTTTAGAAGTAAATCACCAGACCTTTGGTATTATGTTATTATTAATAATATTCTGGCTGGCTTTCTTCTTGGACTATCTATTGTATCTTGCCTCAGAACACTGCTGCTCCTAAAGTAAGCCAGGATGAAGAAGCAGGTGCTTTCTCTAGAAGAAACATCTGCCGTAAGTAAGCGTGAGTGGAAATAACTGGAGGTCACCTTAGCAGGCAGGAACAGCAAATACGCTGCATCAGCCACAGTTAGTGTCCAGGTAAACTAATAGTCCTTAGAGTTCATTCTGCAGCTGGTCACATGGCTCCAGGGTTCCGAGGAATCCATGTTAATTATTTTAAAGCCTTTAGTGTAAAGGTAAAAAATAGCAAGTAGAAGGACTAGAAAGCAACTCGTAGACTTTGGTTTATTGTCTTGATTGAGGTCTTGTCGGTGAATGGCTTGAGAGGCAGCTATCCTCAATCCTGAGTGTCTCCTTGCATCTGTATCCTTTTGCGAAGAGTGTTAACCGAAGTGGGGGTGGGATGGGATGGGATGGTCGTCGGTCTCTGGGAATATGGCCAGAAAAAGAGATCCCAGTCAGATAGTCTGGGAAGAGGGTGAGGTCGCAGCTTCTTTTGGAAAGACACTTCACTTAAGATGGAGGCTTCTTTCCTTGGGGCTGGGGTGGGGATAGATTAAATTCACTCCTTGTTGCTATAACCTTGGTTGAGTCTATCACTATAGTATGAAACAAACAAAAACCAAACTCGTTGCCGTGGAGTGGATTTCGACTCATAGCAACCCTATAGGACAGAACAGAACTGCATCATAGGGTTTCCAAGGAACACCTGGTGGATTCGAACTGCCGACCTTTTGGTTAGCAGCTGTAGCTCTTAACCACTACGCCACCAGGGTTTCCCTTATTATGGAAAAGAGCTGTAAAATGCCAAATTTCTTTCCTGTCCAGTTTATCATAATCAAAGGTCTTTGGGTTTCCAACAATTTCTGGCAAAACTTCTGACTGTCTAGTGATTGTTTTCAAACAAATAGCTCAGTATTTGTTGACATCGGATGGCTTAGTCCTACACTTGGCCAAGAGCAGGAGAGGATATTGGGTTCCTTTCCACACCAGAGAGGTGACTGTCATGTTTTGCGTTGCCCAAACATATGGTTGACACCTGTGTAGGGCCTGTCCTGCCTCATGACTACTACTTAGTAAATGTTGGCCTCCTCCCCTTAACTAAAGTCACTGTCCTGAGTAGATGGAGGGTGTTTATGTCCAGGTGGGAGGAGGGAATGGAGAAGAGGCAGTGGTGATTTTGCTCACAGCTTTGCCCACCTGGCAGAGACGGTCACATCTTAACCACCTGCTCGCCACTGCTTACTCCGAGCTGTTGGGGAGAAGGTGCTTCTTGGCTCTTGTCCCCCTCCTGTGCACAGACTTTCCCACCCTGTTTTTGGTCCTTCAGGCTGCCAAGGGCAAGGACCTGGTGTCTGGGTCGAAGGACGGGAAGAGCCACTTTGGTGGGCTGGCTGCGGGGGAGTCCAGCTGGCCGCAGCACCGGCAGCGGCGCCTGCAGGACCACGGCAAGGAGCGCAAGGAGCTGTTCTCCACCACCGCGTCCCAGGTAGGGCAGCCTCGGGGACAAGGGAGCGCTGTAACACCCGCTTCCCAGCTTGGGGAGCACTGCAGAGCGTAAGGACGTGTTCAGGGTGGGTGGCACCAGCCTGCCTCTCTACTGATTCCTGGCCTGTTTCCCTCCTGCTACTTTGGCACAGAGCAGGTTTTGCCCAGTTGGTTTTAGCTGCTTGCACGTTGATTATTTTGGCTCATATTTGCCTGGCTCATCTGGGGCCCCTTTTCCCGGTGCAAAGTTTCCCTGAGTCGGGGCCCTACAATGCCAGCCCTGGACATGTACCCTGGAAGCGAGTTCTGGCAAAGTTGGTTTGGGAGCCCCTGCATGCAGCCAGCCGCCTTCCCTTGGATTAGCTGTGCATGTCAGCATATCACGGCTGGATGAGACTCGGCAGTGGAGAAGCCTGTTTTCCGTGGCTTAACCCAGAATGGCCAGAATGCCCTTTCCAGGACCACCTGCCAGTGTCCTGAGGTACTGCAGGCATGGCTTAAGGCCACATGCCCACGGTGGGAGACTGCAGCCAGGCTCTGGGGCCTCCCCTCACACCCGCACAGGCTCTGGGCCTGCTCTTCCTGGAAGTATGCGCTGCTTTCGTTTCTGTCAGGTATTCTGACTGAAGCCAACAGTCCAAGGGGTGTGCTGGTTCTCCTGCCCAGGTCACCTCCTTGACCATTTCCTCCCCATTGGAGCCACTTGCCGATTTCAAGAGCTTTTCAGCCACTTAACACCCCCATAGAGTTTCCCATCAGGTGGTCATACTTCTAAGACTAGATCTTACAGGCTGGTAGAGATGGAGAGGCAGGCCCTGGAGCCCAACTCCGTGGGGCACCTGTGCTGCGTTCACACGGCTCTGTTCCCTGCTGCTCTTGAACAACTCTCCAGGCCGCCTCGGGGCCCTTACGGAGCATCCGGATCTCTGGGTGTAGAGTGGACCCCACTGTGCTCCCTGGGCTGGTGTGGGGCTGGCTGAGTGTGCAGTGGGCATGTGGGCCAACACTGAGCGCAGCAGGAGGTGCCCCACCTTGGATGCCCTGACGGCAGCAGGGCTGGGGCATCCTCGTGCTTGGCTGCCTGTGGCTCAGCACCCCCTGGCTGTCCTCGGTCTCTGGGTCTCCCCCTCCCCAGGAGCAGGGTTGGGGCGTCCTTGTGCTTGGCTGGCCCTGGCTCAGTGCCCCCTGGCTGTCCTCGGTCTCTGGTCTCCCACCCACCAGGAGCAGGGTTGGGGTATTTTGCTTGGCTGGCCATGGCTCAGCATCCTCTGGCTGTCCTTCTCTCTGGGTCTCCCCCTCCCCAGGAGCGGGGTTTGGGGGCCCTTGTGCTTGACTGGTCATGGCTCAGTGCTGCCTGGCTGTCCTTTGTCTGTGGGTCTCCTCCCCAGGAGCAGGTACTGGCTAGCAGGGTGCTGCACAGGTGGGTGCTGCAGAGGTGGGGCCGGGCTCACATCCCAGACTTGCCTCTTTGCAGGCTGTATGGCCTTCTCTCAGGCTCTGTCTACCCAGCCGTGGCCCTTACTGCTCACGTAACTGAACACAGGTTCTTGTCCTGTCCTATTAGCCAATCGAAATAAGATGGATGCCACACCACCAGTTGAAAGGGAAACAGAAAGTGGAAATTTATTGTTTTCGCAAACAAGGAGCAACGTGGGGCCTAGCAGCTGAAAGACCACGCGCTCTCTACCCCAAGACATTCTGGAGTTTTATGCCCTCCAGTCCCCAAGGGGTAGAGATTGGAACCGAAAATCCAACACCCTGACCCCTCCCATGTCCATATTTGGACATCCAGGTGCTGAGTTACGTAAAGGAAGGGACATTTTGCTCCACAAATGGCCTTGGGTGCAGCTGTGTGCTGGAGAACATCTTCCTCTCTGGGGGTGTTCAAGTCCAGGGTCAAGTTCAGGGCTGGGACTGTTCAGGTCCTGTGCATGTGCCAAGATCCTGGTTTGAGAAGGCACGGGATTTTGGTGCCAAATTCAAACCTTGGTTAGGGCAGTAGTGTGGTGGGGCCAAGCTGCAGCCAGAAACCATGGCTTGGTGGGCTGCAAGGGAGGGGGGAAACCGCAGCCGAGCGGGGGAAGCTTTGGCAGTGGCTTCACTCCTCAGGCTATGGGTGGCCTGGAGCCTCAGGAAGGGCCCCGGGAGCCCCCAGGTTGTTGGGGCCTGGCCTCTCCACATGCGGTGGTGCAAGTGGATGCCGGGGGTTGCGAGCCAGACCCCCAGCTGACCCCGATATGCGGTGGTGCGGGGCAGCTGCAGGCTGGGCCCCCACTCAACTCGCCAAGTGGTAGTGCAGGGAGACGCCGGGTGGACACTGGCTTGAACCCCTGCTGACTGGTTCCTTGCTGCTTGGCAGAGCGCAGAGAAGAAGCCCGACACTGGCAGCACGGAGACCGAGCCCGGCCCAGAGCCAGTGGAGATGGCCACGCGGGGCCCCGAGGGTGGCCGCCCTGAGCAGCCCTTCATTGTGCTGGGCCAGGAGGAGTACGGGGAGCATCACTCGTCCATCATGCACTGCAGGTGTGCGGGAGGGGCGGGGAGGGGCAGGGCGAGGGGCGGGGCCAGCGAGGGTGGGAGGAGTATAGGAGCACCAATGTACCATCAGGCACTGCAGGTGTGCGGAGGGGACGCAGGGGGAATGCGGAGAGGTAGGGAGGGGGCGTGGATGGGGTGGGGCGGTCTCTGAGGGCACCTCCTGGTGGCCCTGGGCAGAGCAACTGTCTCTGTTCAGCCGTTCTTTCATTTCCAGTCCTGTGACTGCGTTTTAGCAATGAGTTACCTGTTATTTCCCCTGCTAAGGCTTACTCCTGATTTTAAGTTGCTTTATGTTGGCACTTTTAGGTACATCTTTACCATCGATAAGTTTTTACTTAAACTTGGTAAAAGAGTGGGCTTTTAAGAGCAAACGCCCACAAAGTGTGATTTTGAGAGGGCAGGCGGGCGGGCCTCTTTTTGGACAACCTGGATGGGCTCCTGGCCCTCGGCTTGTTCCTGAAGGAAAATCCCAAACCAAGAACACCAAACCAGTTGCTGTCCACTTGATTCCGACTCGTGGCGACCCCATGTGTGAAGAGTAGAACTGCTCTGTAGGGCTTTCATGGTCGTGACCTTTCGGAAGCAGAACACTAGGCCTTCTTCCAAGGCACATTAATCATTTGCACCAATCACGCTGCCTAGGAGATACAGAGGCCTGAAATCTCAATGGGCTGCAAGGGCCACGAGGGCCGGGCCCGGTACCTGCTGTTCCACACCAGTGTTTAGCACAGGGATTAGCACACCGTTGGTGCCTAAATTCTCTCCTGGACCATGGAGGGGGTGTGTTTCCAGAAATATCCCGTGTCCCGCCTGTGAGTGCAGGCCTCTGGGGATGATGTTTTAAAGCCACTGGAGAGCCAGACATGTAGTCATCTCAGCCGTAGCTGACGGATGCAGGACGAGGGAGGGATGCTGACATCCCTTCTCCTCTCCCCTAGAGTGGACTGCTCGGGGAGGAGGGTGGCCAGCTTAGATGTGGATGGAGTCATCAAAGTGTGGTCCTTCAACCCCATCATGCAAACTAAGGCATCCTCCATCTCCAAGTCTCCGCTGCTGTCTTTGGAATGGGCCACAAAGCGGGACAGACTGGTGAGTGGTGTTGGCCTACGTGGCTTGCTGCGCCCTCCAAGGTGGAGAATTCTCCAGGCCCTTCACCGGTCGTTCTGGCACTCGGGGAGCCCTGCAGGGGGGTAGTCTGAGGTGGAGAATTCTCCAGGCCCTTCACTGGTTGCTTTTGCACTTTGGAGCCCTGCAGGGGTTAGTCTGAGGTGGAGAATTTTCTGGGCCCTTTACTGGTCTCTCTGGCACTTGGGAGCCCTGCAGGAGGGTAGTCTGAGTGGAGGATTCTCTGGGCCCATCACTGGTTGCTCTGGCACTCAGGGGAGCCCTACAGGACTCTGGTGCTGAGTAGAGGCAGCTGAGTTGAATCCCCCCCACCCACCTCACTCACTGGGGGCCAGGCTCCAGGCCAACCCACAGGCTCCTGCTTTGGGACAGCAGTGCAGTTACCAAGGCTGGATTCACAAGAATTATTAGGCTGTCCGATGGCGGAAGCCCCCCCCCCCCCCCACCCCGGCTGGGTGGTCTGGCTTGCTCTTTGGTCTGCCCGAGGGAGCCCATCTTGCTCTCCCTCTTCAGCTCTGTCACCTGTCCCACCACGGGCATCCTCAGCGTGCCCCTTTCCACTGCTGGGACCCCTCCCTGTGCCCGGCCTGGGGGAGGGGGCTCGAGCTGGTGTCAGAGGTGGTCGTCTGTCTATGGTACCCACAGGTCGGCTTGCTCCTAGCAATAGTATAGTGCTGTTTTTGACTCTGGAGTTTATATTTGTGATAGGATTTGTACTTAATTGGTTTATAGTTTTTCTTTCATTTTATTCCATTTTCCGAGGGTCAAACCATTTAGCCCAGGGGCAGCCCCTGCTTTTCTGTCACTTTCGACAGCTAAAGGAGTTTTCCTGAAGGTATTAGTGTTACCATCACTAGTGTCCATTTAAAACCCCTTTGCTATTGAGTTGATTCTGACTCAGTGACTCTATAGGACAGAGTAGAACTGCCTCATAAGGTTTCCAAGGAGCCACGGGTGTATTCAAACTGCTGACCTTTTGACTAGCAGCTAAATGCTTAACCACTATGCCACCAAGGCCCCCATCACTAGTGCATCACTGGCAATTGTTCCAGAGAGTGTTTGGTTGTAATCTAGCCAATAGGCCTGAGGGATTCCTCAGACCTGGACTGCATCTGGTACTTTCTTCAGGTAGTTTGTTATTATCTTGGAAGCCTTTCACCAACTAGAGCACAGGTTCCCGAAGGCAAGGATGGCTGCTTCTGTGTTTTCGGGCCGCCTTTTCAAGCCCATAGCCAGAGCTGCCCACAGAACCTGCCGTGGGGTGGTCACCTGGGCCCAGGGAGGTAACGGTGGGTAGATCCCCAGGGAGCAGCCCAGGAAGGAGGGGCAGGAACAGCACGGATTTAAAATGGAAAGAAATGGGGTGGGGGTGGGGATGGGGTAAAAAATGAGAGGGTCTCATTTAATCAGCCAGAGCATTTCCAGGTAATTCTGGGATGATGCCCCTCTCCCCAGACGCCTGCAGTGGTTTGTGTTCAGGGTCTGTCTTCCTGTCTGTGTTTAATCTTTAGGGGAGGCCATTTGACCCAGGTCTCACTGCATGCCTGGATTAGTGAGAACGTCCCTACCCCCCGCACGGTGGTCCTCCCTCATGCCAAGCATCCCACCCCTCTTCTTCTAGCTTCTGCTGGGCAGCGGTGTGGGTACAGTGCGCCTTTATGACACGGAAGCCAAGAAGAATCTCTGTGAGATCAACATCAACGATGACATGCCCAGGTGGGTGGAGCCTGCCCTGTCCCTGCTGAGGCTGCTGTTGTGTGCTGGGGGGCATGGCCCTCCCTGGCCCCTTCTCCACGCCCCTGAGCAGGATCCAGCCCCAGAGCTGGGCACGTCCTCTCTCTGGGTGGGTTGTGTCTGATCCAGGCCACCTGTGTTGCAGAATCCTGTCTCTCGCCTGCAGCCCCAACGGGGCCTCTTTCGTCTGCTCGGCTGCAGCTCCGAGCCTCACCTCCCAGGTGGACATGTCAGCTTCAGACATAGGGAGCAGGGGCGTGAACCAGGTCCCTGGCAAGCTGCTGCTGTGGGACACGAAGACCATGAAGCAGCAGGTAGGGCCTGCTTGTCTCAGTCATTACCTTTTCAGTGTTGCAGCATTTGATTTTTATTCAATTCCGGGAAATTCTTATTCACTTTTCCAGTGTTGCTGCTGATTCTATCTTGCTTTCTGGAACTTCAGTTAGATAGTATGCTAGAGCTTCTCACGTTGTCTTTTTTGTCTCACTTTGCTGCATATTCTTTTTTAAATTTTTTTTATTGTACTTTAGGTGAAGGTTGACAGAACAAACTAGTTTCTCATTAAACAGTACACATATTGTTTTATGACATTGGTTAACAACCCCACGACATGTCAGCACTCTCCCTTCTTGACCTTAGACTCCCTATTACCAGCTTTCCTGTCCCCTTCTGCCTTCTAGTCCTTGCCCCAGGGCTGGTGTGCCCCTTTAGTCTCGTTTTGTTTTACGGGCCTGTCCAATCTTTGGCTGAAGGGTGAACCTCCGGAGTGACTTCATTACTGAGCTGATATGGTGTCCAGGGGCCATACTCTCAGGGTTTCTGTAGTCTCTATCAGGCCAGCAAGCCTGGTCTTTCTTTTTGTTCTACATTTTTCTCCAGCTCTGTCTGGGGCCCTCTATTATGATCCCTGTCAGAGCAGTCAGTGGTGGTAGCCGAGTACCATCAAGTAGTACTGGACTCCGTCTGGTGGAGCCCGTGGCAGATGTGGTCCGTTAGTCCTTCGGGCCAATCTTGCCCTTGTATCTTTAGTTTTCTTCATTCTCCCTTTGTCTGGAAGGGGTGAGACCAGTGGAGTATCCTAGATGGCCACTCACAGGCTTTTAAGACCCCAGATGCTGCTCATCACAGGAGGATGCAGGACATATTCTTTATGAACTGTGTCATGCCAGTTGACTTTGCTGCGTATGCTTGACGGTGACCTGTTCAGGTCTGCATTCAGCTCGCTAATCCTCCACTATATCTAGTCTTCTATTGAACTTATCCATTAGGATGTTAATTTCAAGTGTTGTATTTTTCATTTTGAGAAGCTGCACTTGTTTTTCAAACCTACTTTGTCATGTTTATATTCTGCCATTTGTAACCGTACTTTCAATCCCTTGTTTTATTCCTTCGAACGTGTTTATTGTTAGCTGCCGTCAAGTCAGTTCTGACTCCTGATGACTCCGTGTGTGCAGGGCAGAACTGCTCCACAGGGTCTCCAAGGCTGCGACCTTCCGGAAGCAGATCGTCAGGGCCTCCTTCAGAGGCTCCTCTGGACGGGTTTGAACTGCCAACCTTTTGGCCAGTAGTCAAGTGCTTAACTGTTTGTGCTACCCAGGGACTGTGTATCTGCCTGGTAATTCCACCATCTCAAGCCTTCGTGGAGCTGCTTCAGCTCTCTGCTGTTTCTGTGGGTGTTTTATTTTTGTTTTTTTCCCCCGTATCTTATATGATTTGATTATGGTTTCATATTCCTTAGACCTTTATCTTTGGGAATATTTTGAGACTTTGGAGAAGATTTTCATTTACTTTTTCCAGGTACCTGCGGGCACTGCCAACTCCCAACAACTTAAAATAAACTGTCTGCTTGAGGTTTCTCAAACCATATAGCGATTGACTTTGGGGTGTAAATCCACGTGAGGGCCAGTTTGTGCGTCTAAGTTCTCAGAGGGCTCCAGGGTTCACAGAGGCGAGTGTCCTTGGTGTCCCTTTGTGTGATGTGGGTTTATTTCCAGTTTATTCTGACACTAAGGGCGTAGCCTTTGGAGTCTCACGTTTGTGTGGAAGTTTCTTATCAGACACCTCACCTTGGGCAGGTCTGACTGACACTGTGTCTCCAGACCCCTGAGCTCTTCATGGCTGTCAGAGTGAAAACTCACTGCCCTAGAATGCCCACGAGAATTCACTAGTTCTCAGCACTCTGGCTTTCCTTTTACTTTTGGCCTCAGAGGAGGGTTCCTTTACTTGCCAGCTCAGTAGTATATGTGTGTGTGTGCATGTGTGCGTGTGTGCATGTGTGTGTATGTGTCGTGCACGCATGCACGTGTATTTTAGATAACATTCTATCTGGCATTTTTTAGTTTCCATCTGGAGGGTTATTAGTGTTCCTTGTCTTACATGTTGTCGAAATGACATTCTTGGTTCATTATTAAATAATAGGCCCTAAGTTCTATAGAGAAACCCTGGTGGCATAGTGGTTAAGTGCTACAGCTGCTAACCAAAGGGTCAGCAGTTCAAATCCTCCAGGCGCTCCTTGGAAACTCTATGGTGCAGTTCTACTCTGTCCTATAGGGTCGCTATGAGTCGGAATTGACTTGACGGCACTGGGTTTGGTTTTTTTTGGTTTAAGTTCTATAGGGAGCCCTGGTGGCATAGGAGTGAAGAACTTAGCTGCTAACCAGAAGGTCAGCAGTTTGAATCCACCAGCCACTCCTTGGAAACCCTATGGAGCAGTTTTACTCTGCCCTATAGGGTCACTGTGAGTCAGAATTGACTCAACAGCAGTGGGTTTTTTTTGGGGGGGTTTTGAGTTCTATAGGGAGCCCCGGTGGTACAGCAGTTAAGAGCTTGGCTGATAACCAAAAGGTTGGCAGTTCAAATCTACCAGCTGCTCCTTAAAAACTCCATGGGGCAGTTCTACTCTGTCCTGTAGGGTCGCTGTGAGTTGGAATTGACTCGACAGCAATGGGTTTGGGTTTTTTTCTTTTTTGAAGTCCTATAGAACAATGCAGAAACCCTGGTGGCATAGTGGTTAAGTGCTACAGCTGCTAACCAAAGGGTCAGCAGTTCAAATCCTCCAGGCGCTCCTTGGAAACTCTATGGTGCAGTTCTACTCTGTCCTATAGGGTCGCTATGAGTCGGAATTGACTTGACGGCACTGGGTTTGGTTTTTTTTGGTTTAAGTTCTATAGGGAGCCCTGGTGGCATAGGAGTGAAGAACTTAGCTGCTAACCAGAAGGTCAGCAGTTTGAATCCACCAGCCACTCCTTGGAAACCCTATGGAGCAGTTTTACTCTGCCCTATAGGGTCACTGTGAGTCAGAATTGACTCAACAGCAGTGGGTTTTTTTTGGGGGGGTTTTGAGTTCTATAGGGAGCCCCGGTGGTACAGCAGTTAAGAGCTTGGCTGATAACCAAAAGGTTGGCAGTTCAAATCTACCAGCTGCTCCTTAAAAACTCCATGGGGCAGTTCTACTCTGTCCTGTAGGGTCGCTGTGAGTTGGAATTGACTCGACAGCAATGGGTTTGGGTTTTTTTCTTTTTTGAAGTCCTATAGAACAATGCAGAAACCCTGGTGGCATAGTGGTTAAGTGCTACAGCTGCTAACCAAAGGGTCAGCAGTTCAAATCCTCCAGGCGCTCCTTGGAAACTCTATGGTGCAGTTCTACTCTGTCCTATAGGGTCGCTATGAGTCGGAATTGACTTGACGGCACTGGGTTTGGTTTTTTTTGGTTTAAGTTCTATAGGGAGCCCTGGTGGCATAGGAGTGAAGAACTTAGCTGCTAACCAGAAGGTCAGCAGTTTGAATCCACCAGCCACTCCTTGGAAACCCTATGGAGCAGTTTTACTCTGCCCTATAGGGTCACTGTGAGTCAGAATTGACTCAACAGCAGTGGGTTTTTTTGGGGGGGGTTTTGAGTTCTATAGGGAGCCCCGGTGGTACAGCAGTTAAGAGCTTGGCTGATAACCAAAAGGTTGGCAGTTCAAATCTACCAGCTGCTCCTTAAAAACTCCATGGGGCAGTTCTACTCTGTCCTGTAGGGTCGCTGTGAGTTGGAATTGACTCGACAGCAATGGGTTTGGGTTTTTTTCTTTTTTGAAGTCCTATAGAACAATGCAGAAACCCTGGTGGCATAGTGGTTAAGTGCTACAGCTGCTAACCAAAGGGTCGGCAGTTCATATCCTCCAGGCGCTCCTTGGAAACTCTATGGGGCAGTTCTACTCTGTCCTATAGAGTCGCTATGAGTCGGCATCGACTTGATGGCACTGGGTTTGGTTTTGGTTATAGAACACTGCAAGAAGTATCAAAAAATGGAAGGAATGCACAGAGTCACTGTACCAAAAAGAATTGGTCGACATTCAACCATTTCAGGAGGTAGTATATGATCAAGAAGGATGGTACTAAAGGAAGAAGTCTAAGCTGCACTGAAGGCTTTAGCAAAAGACAAGGGTCCAGGAATGGACAGAATACCAACTGAGACATTTCAGCAGGAGGTTGCCGCGCTGGAGGTGCTCATTCACCTGTGCCAAGAAATGTGGAAGACAGCTACCTGGGCAACCAACTGGAGGAGATTCGTATTCGTGCCCGTTTAAAAGAAAGGTGATCCAACAGAATGCAGAAATTATCAAACAATATCATTAATATCACATGCGAGTAGAATTTTGCTGAAGATCATTCAAAAGCGGTTGCAGCAGTACATAGACAGGGAACTGCCAGAAATTGAAGCTGGATTCAGAAAAGGATGTAGAACAAGCGAAAGCGCTATCATTGCTGATGTCAGACGGATCCTGGCTGAAGGCAGAGAACACCAGAAAGATGGTTACCTGTGTTTTATTGACTGTGCAAAGGCGTTTGACTGTGTGGGTCATAACAAACTATGGATAACATGGCGAAGAATGGGAATTCTAGAACACTTAATTGTGCTTGTGAGGAACTTGTACATAGACCGAGAGGGATTATTGTATCCTTTCACTATACTTAGTCAATCTGGATGCTGAGCAAGTAATCCAGGAAGCCGGACTATACGAAGATTGGAGAAAGACTCATTAACAACCTGCGATATGCAGATGACACAACCTTGCTTGCTGAAAGGGAAGAGGACTTGAAGCACTTACTGATGAAGATCAAAGATGGATCAAATCCAGTATGGATTACACCTCAACATAAAACAGAAATCCTCACAACTGGACCAATAAGCAACATTATGATAAATGGAGAAAAGATTGAAGTTGTCAAGGGTTTCATTTTACTTGGATCCACAATCCAGGCCCATGGAAGCAGCAGTCAAGAAATCAAATGATGTATTGCATTGGGAAAATCTGCTGTAAGAGACCTCATTTAAGTGTTAAAAAACAAAGATGTCACTTTAAGGACTATGATGTGCCTGACCCAAGCCATGGTATTTTCAGTCACCTCATATGCATGGGAAAGCTGGAAAGTGAATAAGGAAGACAGAAAAGAATTGATTTTTTTGAACTGTGGCATTGGCAAAGAATATTGCATATACCAGGGACTGCCAGAAGTGTTTTTACTGGGCCAGAAGTACGATCAATCTGCCTTGGAACAAGTACAGCCAGAATACTCCTTAGAAGGGAGGATGGCAAGATGTTGTCTCATGTACTTTAGACATGTTATCAAGCAGTCCCTGGAGAAGGACATCATGCTTGGTAGAGGGTCAGCAAAAAGGAAGACCTCAGTGAGATGGATTGACACAGTGGCTGCATCAATGGGCTCAAACACAGCAACGATTGTGAGGATGGTGCAGGACCAGACAGTGTTTCATTCTGTTGTGCATAGGGCCCCCATGAGTCGGAACCAACTTGATGGCATCTAACAAGTTCTATGAGGTTAGGTGTTGTATATGTTTTGTTTGCCACGATGTTTTTAGTAGCTAGTATAACATATCACACATAGCTGAAGAATCAACAGACTAACAATATTTTAGCCACATTACAGCTCCGTGTGACCTCACAGAGTCCTGCCCCATTTTAAGTGTCTCTATGGGAAGACACTGAACTGGGTGGGATGGGACTAGGTAGCACGTGACCCTGAGAGACAGCCTCCCCCATGACTTGGGGTTGCCTGTGATGAAAAGCAAGTGGCGGATTGTTATTTCCTGCCAGGAATCTGGCTTTTCGCTCAGTTATGGTGGAATGCACTGTGAGCGAAGCACAGGCCGCTGAGATGTGGAGGACTTGTGTAGATACAGCTGGAGGGAAAGAGCATGGGCTGCTGTCTGTGTGGAGGCCAGAGCATCTGAGGCCCAGAGGCCCAGGTCACCTTGCAGAAGCCACAGCCCAGCTTTGGTGAAGGCTCAGACACATGCTGGGAGGAGGACAGGGCTCAGTGGGCTGAGAACCTGGCCTGAGGTGCCTATGCATGTTGGAGCTGGGGTAGGCAGTGTGGCTCAGCTGCAGTTACAGGCTGCTCATTGCTTTTACATTTTCTTACTAGCTTCAGTTCTCCCTGGATCCAGAGCCCATTGCCATCAACTGCACAGCCTTCAATCATAACGGGAACCTGCTGGTCACCGGCGCAGCCGACGGCGTCATCCGGCTGTTTGGTAAGAAGGCTGCTTGTGGCAGCCCTGGCATCCCTCCTCAGCTGGCCCAGAGAAGAGAGTTGGATTTTTGCCAGTTGGACTAGAGGCTGTTGCAAAACCCCAACTGAAGATGCCTATAATGGAGCTCAGCTTTGTTCAGAGGGTGCCGTTTTCAGAGTGCCCACTGTAACTGGCTCCCTCGTGGTTTGTGTCAGTGGACGTGGGGTGGAGCTGTAGACCTTTAGTCCTGAGCTGTTGGATCTGGGTCTTTAGGGCCTGTGTGATGTCATGGAGGACACACGGGTAAAGACGTCTTGTCCTCATGGTGCAGGCCACTCACCCTCCTCGTAAAGCTTCAGAACTGTGGTTATTAACCCGGGGTGTGCACCAGAACCATCTGGCATGCTGCTTAGAAACCCCTATGCCAGCCCTTGCCCCCAGGAGATGAAAGTCGGTGGGTCTGGGATGGAACCAGGGGCTGTGTCTTCACAGACCCCAGGGCGCCCTGGTGAGGGTTACAGAGGCCTCATGGGGAGGGCTCCAGGTGATCTTCAGCCCCCCAGGGATTCCTGAACCTCACTTTTGACCAAGCAGAAGAAGCTGCTCCTGAGGCTTGGAGCAGCCTGGCCTCTGGGCAGAGTCAGCTCCCACCTAGCAGAGGGGTCCGGCTCCTCTTGCTGGGACAGGGGCTCCAGGTACCCCGTGGGCTTCAGCGGCATCTCCCCGTGCAGACATGCAGCAGCACCAGTGCGCCATGAGCTGGAGGGCCCACTGCGGGGAGGTCTGCTCTGTGGAGTTCAGCTACGATGAGAACACTGTGTACAGCGTCGGCGAGGACGGCAAGGTGTGTGCCTCAGGCTGGCTTCCCCCCCGGAGAGTCCAGAGAGTGCTCAGGTGACAGACGGGCTGGCCAACCCTGGCCGTGCCACTGACCTGGTGATAGACAGGCTGGCTAACTCTGGCCATGCTGCTGTTCCGGTGACAGACGGGCTGGCTAACCCTGGCCCTGCTGCTGACCTGGTGATAGGTGGGCTGGCCAACCCTAGCTGTGCTGCTGACCCAGTGACAGACGGGTTGGCTAACCCTGGCTGTGGCACTGACCCGGTGACAGACTGGCTAACTCTGGCTGTGCCACTGACCTGGTGACAGGCGGGCTGGCTAACCCAGGCCATGCTGCTGACCTGGTAATAGACGGGCTGGCTAGCCCTGGCTGTGCTGTCGACCCAGATAACAGATGGGGTGGCTAAACCTGGCCATGCTGCTGACCAGGAAAACAGATGGGCTGGTTGACCCTGGCCGTGCTGCTGACCAGGAAAACAGATGGGCTGGTTGACCCTGGCCGTGCTGCTGACCAGGATAACAAATAGCTGGCTAGTCCTGGCCTTGCCCTTGACCAGGATAACAGATGGCTGGCTACCCGTGGCTGTGTCACTGACCAGCTCTGTGGCCGGGGCCTCTGCACCTCAGCCCTGTCATCTGTCAGATGGGGATGGGGACAGCATTCAGCCCCCTTATCCCCTTGAGGCTCAGGTGGTGCCCACTGACTGTCACTGGGGAAAGGCAGGGCCCATGTCCTTCCTTCTTGTGGCAAAAATGACTTCTCTCACTATGGACAGGTCAGGGGCTCAGGGCCTGGGCTGGGCCAGGCTGCAGGTGGGCAGGTACCTGGGTGGTCACAGCAAGGCCATGTAGGGTGTGCCGAGGGCTGGGGACAGCTTGTCTAAGCAGAGTCAGGAAGGAAGCCTCCTTGTAGCTTCTCTCTGGAAGGACACTAGAGGACCTGGTGGTAGTGGCTGCCTTGGTGAGGGAGCAGGGGTGGGGCAGGCAGAGGAGGGAGGGCACTTGCCTTTCGGTTGTTACCACCCGCCTGTGGGTCTGTTGGAGACAATAGTTACCGTGAATCCCTCATTTGAGATCTCTGGGAAGGGATTTTGAAAAGAACATGTGACTTCCTGTGCATGTGGGTGGGACTCCCAGTTAAGAGGTGGTCACCTCCAGGTAGCCTGCACCCCAATAAATGAAGCTGAGTTTATAACGTCTCACTCAGTGTTGCAGGGATTGCATGGCTGAGAAACCGGAAATATATCTGGGATTTGTCCTGTCTACTTGGTTCCTAAACCAGGACGACCTAGTTGGGGTCTAACCCTAGTAATAATAATGATGATGACGATGATAACAGGGGTCACCTGAAAAGTCCGCCTGCTGGAGACTGGGAACCCACACAGAGGCAGCAGCCCACCTTTTCCCTTCTGGGGTCAGGCCAGAGAGAAGAGAAGGGCTGGACTTTGATGGGAGATTGCTGACTTTTTCTTCCCTAAAAAATGCTTAAAGTATCGGGAGAGGTGGTCCTGGGGGTGGCCCACAGCCTTTCCTGGTGGCCTGTGGCCTCACCACCCACCCCTCGTTGCTGCACTCTGCACTGTGAAGGCCTTTTTGGAGAGGTCAGGGTGGGCGCCATCCCCTCGCCTTGTGTGTGCCTCTGAGAGTGCCCTGGTTGTACTCCTTGACTGCAGTTCATCCAGTGGGACATCCACAAGAGCGGCCTGAAGGTGTCTGAGTCCAGCCTCCCCCCTGATGCCACGGGCCCCTTCGTGCTGTCCGGGTACAGCGGCTACAAGCAGGTGCAAGCCCCCAGGGGCCGGCTCTTCGCTTTTGACTCTGAAGGCCGTTACATGCTGACGTGCTCTGCCACTGGGGGCGTCATCTACAAGGTAACTGCATGGCCATGGCATGGGGACTGGGCTGTGGGGAGTGTGTGCTGTGGGGGGGCCTTCTGCTGGGAGGAACAGTGCCCTGGACCCTCCTGCAGGCCAGGCTGGGCGGATCCCACTTGGGGAGAAGCTGCAGGCAGAGCCTGAGCCCCTTGTCCTGGTCTCTGCTCACCCATCAGCTGTCCTTTTCCTGCCTCGGTGCCCTGGCAATAAAGACTGACATAGAACATGTTGAGGTGTAAGGGGAAGAGCTGGGAAGTGTGTTGGGATCGGGGAATATGCCCCAAAGCACCTAAGTGCTAGGTGGCTTATTTTTTAATCTGGTATAAGAAGCCCTGGTGGTGAAGTGTTTTAGCGCTTAGCTGCTAACCAAAAGGTCAGCAGTTTGAATCCACCAGCTGCTTCTTGGGAGAAAGATGTGGCAGTCTGCTTCTGTAAAGATTACAGCCTTGGAAACCCTATAGGGCAGTTCTACTCTGTCCTATAGGGTTGCTATGAGTTGGAATCAACTCGATGGCAATGGGTGTTTTTGGAATCTTTATGGGAACAGATCGTCAGGTCTTTTATCCCGTGGAGCCACTGGTAGGTTCAAACCGCAGACCTTTTGGTTAGCAGCTGTCTTAGTTATCTAGTGCCGCTATAACAGAAATACCACAAGTGAGTGGCTTTTACAAACAGAAATTCATTTTCTCACAGTTTAGGAGGCTAGAAGTCCAAATTCGGGGTGCCATCTCTAGGGGGAGGCTTTTTCTCTGTTGGCTCTGGAGGAAGGTCATTGTTTCTTCAACTTCTGTTTCCTGGTTCCTTGGAGATCTCCAGGTGGCTTGGTGTCTATCTTCCCCAATCTCGGCTTGCTTAATCTGCATCTTTTATATTTTGTAAAAGTTTAACTCAAGATACACCCTACACTAATCCTGCATCATTAACAAAGACAACTCATTCCCAAATGGGATTATAATCACAAGCATAGAGGTTAGGATTTACAACATATATTTTGGGAGGACACAATTCAGTCCCTGACAGCAGCTGAACACTTAACTATATGCCACTAAGGCGGCTAATCTGGTAGAGATTTACTATTTCATTGGCGGCCCCGTGGGTCAAGTACAGACGTAGGCTTTGATTTGCAGTCAGACTTGCTGTATAACTAACTAATGGGCTGAAAGTTTTCCTCTCTATAATTTCTTAAATCTCCATAATGAGGTCTCATTTCTTCAGGAATGTAATGGAATTCAGATCCCATTTTTACAACCTATAAAAAAATATATAAAACAATTTTATTTGTGATTTTAAAAATGTCTTCTCCATGTAGCATCTGGATTTTCCATCGGCTTTCCTGTACAGGCTGAGCACGTTGCGTCTTTTATAGATATGATCCGGAGTGTGCTGGTGTTATTCAGGGGCCCACTGGTTTTCCCTCCCTTCTTACCTGAGTTTGATCGTTCCTACGATGCGCGTGGTTCCTGCTAGCTTGTGCAGGATGGAGGAGAGTGCACATGTGCACGTTAATGGAGGGCCCCTCCAGGCAGGCTCTGTTCTGAGGCTGCAGGCCAGCGGTGCTGCAGGACAGAATGGGCCGAGACCCTGTCCGCTGGAGCCTGCACTCCTGGGAGAGGCAACTTGATGTGATATAATGTCAGGTTGGAAAGAATGCTGGGATGGGTGCTGGGGCACTGATGCGCTACAAGTTAAAAACAGAAGAGAACATTCTACACCTTTTAAGGAGCTTTATTTGGGAGCTTAGCAGGGGCTTGTCTTCCACTTAAGATGAAGGACTAGTGGTAGTCAGGAAAGTGAAAGTATTTCCTGGTCCAAGAAGTTAAACTAGCATGTCTGGAAAGATGGGCAAATACACCTGCTTACAGAGACTGTCTGGCGTGTGCACCTGAGCACACAGACTGTCTGGAAAGGTGGGCGTGTGCATCTCGGCACACCCTAGGATTGGTTGGCAGCCCCAGGCCCAGGCAGGTGGGCCCCCAAGTAGACCCAGTGGATGTGTTTGTAAATGATGTGTGCTCACGCCTCCTTGTCTCTGTCTTCTTGCAGCTAGGTGGGGAGGAGAAGGTTCTGGAGAGCTGCCTGAGCCTGGGTGGCCACCGAGCCCCTGTGGTCACTGTGGACTGGAGCACGGCCATGGACTGTGGGACCTGCCTCACAGCATCCATGGATGGCAAGATCAAGCTGACCACCCTGTTGGCCCATAAACTTTGACGAGGCTGCCTATGGGCATCCGTGGAAGCAGTGTTACCTGGACCAGGGCACCCGTGGAAGCAGTGTTACCTGGGCTGGGGCACCCGTGGAAGCAGTGTTACCTGGGCTGGAGCACCTGTGGAATTATTGTTAACCTGGGCCGGGGCACCCGTGGAAGCAGTGTTACCTGGGCCAGGGCAAGACAAGATAGGGAGAAGCAGGCCACTCCACTCGAGGCTCCTGGCTGTGCGGGGCCTCTGCAGGGACAGGCTGCCCAGTGTGGGGCGGAAACAGGTAGCCTCAAGGAGCAGGTAGGCAGAGGCATGTGCTCCCCAGAGACCAACTTCCTGGCTCTGCTGGCAGCGCACTCCAACTGAGGGACGCTCAGGAAGAAGGAAGAAACATGGCCATGTCTGCCTGGGGGCCCAGGAGAGATGACAGTTATTTTGTATGTATTTGCTCATTTTTCTCCTTTTTTAAAAAAAAGATGACACCTTCGTGGTGACCTGGTGTCTCTCCCTAGGAGGCGTATGTGCAGCCGAGTGTCTCCCCTACCCCTGGCCTGGCGATGGTCAACTGGGAGCCCAATATGGACCCCTATCCAGGTGCCCCCAGCTCCTGCCTCTCCTTCCTCCTTTTTTGTGGGGTAGGACGTGGACATGCCCAGAGCTCTCGCTTTCTGTTCCACTGGGTACTGCGGCGTTTGCTGTTCCTGTTTCTGTGGACTCACATGAAGGTGGAGTTTTCTTTCTCTTCCCTGAGAGTCATCAGTGTTTGTTGCAGAAGCTTCTCTGGGTGAGGGCAGGGCTGAAGCTTCTGCCCCGGCTGCCCCTCTCCAAGGTGTGGAGGAATGAGGGAACTGCGTCCTCTTCCTCTTGCCTGTCACAGCGGAGGCAGGGGAGGCGCTCCTCTGCCCCAGACCTTGTCATTGGTGGGCCTGGCCTGGAGCTCCGACACTGCGGGGTGAAGGTGGTATGGCCATGGGCCGCCTGGGACAGTCATTGCAGAGTCTCCACCTTGGGTTCCAAGGGGGCGCTGGGATGGAGTGGGGATCCTCCAGCCACCGGCTTGTGAAAAAGCACATGGGAATTGCTACTAGGCCCTGGGCTTGGTTCTGTTGCTGTAACACAAATACCGCAAGTGCGGCTTTACGGAACAGACATTTATTTTCTTACAGTTTTGGACATAAGAAGTCCAGATTCAGGGTCTCAGCTGTGTCAGGTCCTCCTTGTTGGTAGCCCTGGGCATTCCTTGATGCCTTGGCTTGTAGATGCTCCTCACTGGGCGTCTGTCTTCCCTAGTCCGTGTGTGTCTGTGTCTCCTCTGGTCTCTGTAACTCAGAGTGATTAGGTTTAGGATCCACCCTACATACACTGACGACCTGAACTGATTGATCACGTTACAGTAGATTGCATCATAAAAAAACAAACCCCAAACCAAATCCACTGCTGTCGAGTCGAGCGGCTGGTGGATTTGAACTGCCGACCTCTTGATTAGTAGCGAATTGATGAGCAGTGGATCTCTTAGCCACTGTGCCACCAGGGCCCCAGATTGCATCATGGAAAGTGATTCCGTTCTGTTAGATGATGTTCCATCTAACGTTAGTTTTTGTCGGGTTGATCCTGACTCATGGAGACCCCACGCCCAGGTGCAGGGCCCAGGACTCCAGTACTATTTTGGGGAGACACAATTGAATCCATAGCAGTAGGGGAGGTGTTTGTGTGGCTCACCCCAACTCCGTGGCCCTCCTCCCCTCAGTGAAAAAGCCAGGACTCCCCGTCTCCTCCCTCCCGCTGCCTGTGTGGCTATGGCAACTTGAGGGCTCTCCCCCAGGGATTTTCAAGACGTTTAAAAAATGGCCACGGGTTCACTCATGTGGGAGGTGATTCCTTGGTTCACTTTTCCTCTCTTCGTCTCAAACTCTGGCTTTTGGCCATTCTCTCTCCTCAGAGTGGTCTCCACAGTTTGCAGAAATGTCTTTAAGGGTTGTGGAGATTCAAAGGGCACTGTAAAAGCCCCCGTTCTGAGCTGAGGACAAACCCGGGTGATGACTGAGATCCTGCCAGGAGGATGAGGGTGGTCACACACTTCACGCTGCCTAAAAACAAAACACAGCTCCTTTAACCCCTGACCTTCGGAAATGAGCAGATACAGCCTCACGTGCTGTGGCCGGCCCTGCCCGGCCTATCTCTCTGACCTGCACCTTCTTTGGTCCTGCCTGTCACCTCCTGGATAGCAGTTGTCCAACCACGAGGTGAGTTCTCCATCCTTGAAACATGTCAAAACTCAGACTTCTCTCTCCTTCAGAATCCCTGCACCGTGGCATCGCTGGCATCCACCCAGGAACCCCAGCGAGCCTCTTTTCTTGTCTGACCAGTTGCCATCGAGTCCATTGTGACTCACGTTGACCCCGTGTGTGTCAGAGTAGAACAGTGCTCCAACAGGGTTTTCAGTGGCTGATTTTTCCAAAGTAGATCACCGGGTTTTTCTTCTGGGTGAACTCCAACTTCTGGGTTTGCAGCTGAGCATGTTAGCTGTTTGCACCACCCAGGGGCCCTATATCTGGGGCTCCATAAAAGACGACCCGGGAGCCACCGCAAGGCCCAGCCCCCACGCCTGCAGACTCAGTCTACCCCTGCAGCCACTGCCCAGTTGCTGACCTGGTCTGGCCTGGGCTGTCTTGAGCCTCGCAGGTGTTTTCCTCACTCCTCCAGATGCCTGTCTGCACTTGCTCGCTTCCCCTCCAAGGCTCCAGGCCAAAATCCACCCTGCTTAGTGGGGCAATCAAAAATCCTCAGGGTTTGACCCCCAGCTGTCCAACATGCTCTGGCTGCTTATGCTAGCTTGGATTTCTCTCCCTGTGACTGGAAAGCTTTGTATCCTGACCGGTTTCCTCAGCCCTCACTTTCAGCCAGAATGGGAAAAGGCTTAGGAGAGGAATTGGGGTAGGTTTAGCTCTAGAAATCGCTAGTTTCTGTTCCTTTATTCACAAAAGGAAATGATGCTGCTCCACGCCAGCCCCAGGGAGGCTGGGGTTCGTCCTGGGCACAACAGAACCGAGGATCCATTGGATTCTTGTAGCAGAGGAGCAGGTGTGTAGGTGGGTTCCCTCCCAAAGGGGCTGGAGGCGGAGACCGGGTTCGCCCTGCAGCAAAACTGACTACACCTGGCAGGCGGTTTTGTAACCTGAACCCGTTGATTATCTCCTGGGTTTATTTAAACTGCGAGGCAGGAAACTTCCCTGCCAGCCTATTGCCCTGGGACTGAGGATTCTTGCTCCAGAAGAGGTGGGGTGCTTTGGCGAACCGCAGGCACCCGCGGGGAGGGAGCGCTGGCCCCGCGTGGGGTCTGCAGCTCCGCCTCCGGCGCCCCGCTGCGCTGTGTCCACAGCTCACGCGGCTGCTGTCTCGATGGCTCGCCTTTGGGGTCTGCCCGCGGCGGCTCCACTCTTCCTTCTGCCTCCCCATGCAGGCTCCCCCGTGGCTGCTCGCTGGCTTTTCCGTCCGCGCTCCTCCCGTTAAGAGGACGTCGTTGGGTGCCGCCAGTGGGTCCGACCCGCAGCGACCCCATTTACAACAGAGGGAAACCCTGCCCGGTCCTGCGCCATCTCGCAATTGTCGGCCACTGTGCCAATCCATCCCACTGAGGGCCCTCCTCTTTTTCGCTGACCCTCTACCAAGCATGATGTCCTGCTTCAGGGACTGGCCCCCCCAGATGGTAACATGCCGCCCTCACTTCTAAGGAGCTGCACTTCCAAGACAGTCGTTCCTCCTGGCAGTCCATGGTGCCTGTACTCCGGGGGCTCGGCTTGCGCACCTCCCGGCCGGGGTGCACGCCCCAGCGGGGAGCGTTCAACTCGGTTCCCGCATCTAGGGCCTGTCGGACCCTCCACCCCCGGAGGTGACACTTGTAAAAAAATTCAAGCGCGGCCGCGGCCTCTCTAGCCTCAGCCTGCAGGGCCCGCCTGCGCCGAGCCTGGACTGCCTGCAGGGGGCGGCCTGGAGCCGGGGCGGCCGTGGGACCTGGAATGCTTCGGAAAGCGAAAGTGCGGAGCCGGGGACGCGCCGGAGCCCGGAAGTGCGGGTCGGGAACGGCCGGGGCCCGGAAGTGCGGGTCGAGCACGGCCGGGGCCCGGAAGTGCGAGCCGGGAACGCGCCGGGGCCCGGAAGTGCGGGCCGGGAACGCGCTGGGGCCCGGAAGTGCCGAGCCAGAACCGCGTGGGACAGCCGGGTTCGTTGGGCTCAGAGAGCCAGGCGGTGCGCGGGAGCTCACAGCCGCCCCGAAGGCGGAGAAGCGGGCGTGAGGCTAGGTAGCCGACTGCCTCCCTTCCGTTGGTCGGAGTGACCGAGTGGTTCCTTGGACAGCTGCAGTGTGGGTGACGCGGCGAGGCCCCGGGGGATGTTTTACCCCCTCTCCCTTCCCCAGTCGCTGGCCTCTCGCCTCCTGCAGGCAGGCGTGGAGGGAGCGTCCCCCGGAAAGAGCGGCGGGGTATGACCTGGGGATCCTGGGCTCGTCTCGTTCTGGTGGGGCTCAGTTTCACCCAGAGTGGGGCTTCGGGTTGCATTTTCTCAGGTGTCCCCCAGCCCCGACATCTGTGAGCCCTGAACTCCAGCTTATGCGGTTTTTGACGATGCCGTCGCCGAGGCTTTGGGCGCGGTGCCCAGGGTCGGGAGGCGCTGGCTCTGCCGTCAGTGGGACCGGGCTGCAGATCCGGCCAGCCGCCTTCTGACCGTCTTTGCGCTGTGCCCTCTGCCTGGCGCTCGGTGGCCCTTACTCAGTGGTAAGAATGACTCCCCTCGCCGCCTGAATTTTGACAGAAATGAAGGTGGGTTGGCAGATATCTGTCTAATGTCACAGGTTATGACGATGTCTTGCCAGTTTTTAAAAATATTGTAAACAGCCATCCTGGATGAGCAATAGACGAAGTTATGACTCAGTCTTCTTCCATCCTGACTACCTTTTTCTAGGCAAAGTTCACTTTAGTAGGGTCCTTTCTAAGCGGGAGCTCTAAGCAGCTTTCTGGTGGTTCCGAAGTGAAAGGAGGAGACCTGGGCCCTTTCAGCTGCTTCTCTTAGAGTTGGGGCTGAGCTTTAGGACAGAGAGGCTAGGGAGGGTCAAGTTGCTGTTGTTAGGTGCTGTCGAGTTGGTTCTGACTCATAGTGGCCCTGTGTACAACCAAGCAAAACACTACCCGGTCCTACACCATCCTCACAGCCGTTATGCTTAAGCCCATTGTTGCGGCCACTGTGTCAGCCCATCTCGCTGAGGGTCTTTCTCTTATTCACTGACCCTGTGCTTTACCAAGCACGGTGTCCTTCTCCAGGGACTGGTCCCTCCTGATAGCATGTCCAATGTATGTGAGACCAAGTCTCACTGTGCTTGCTTCTAAGGAGCGTTTTGGCTATACTTCTTCCAAGACAGATTTGTTCATTCTTCTGGCAGTCCATGGTATATTCAATATCCCTCTCCAACACTATAATTCAGAGGCGTCAATTCTTCTTCAGTCTTCCTTATTCATTGTCCAGCTTTCCAATGCATATGAGGTGATTCAAAAAGCCGGGGCTTGGGTCAGGTGCACCTTAGTCCTTAAAGTGACATCTTTGCTTTTGAACACTTAAAAGAAGTCTTTTGCAGCAGATTTGCCCAATGCAGTGCATCATCTGACTTCTTGACTGCTGTTTCCATGGGTGTTGATTGTGGATCCAAGTAAAATGAAATCCTTGACAACTTCAGTCTTTTCTCCGTTTATCATGATGTTGCCTATTGGTCCAGTTGTGAAGATTTTTGTTTTCTTTATGTTGAGGTATCATCCATACTGAAGGCTGTAGTCTTTGATCTTCATCAGTAAGTGCTTCAAGTGCTCTTCACTTTCAGCAGACAAGGTTGAGTCATCTGCATAACACAGGTTGTTAATGAGTCTTCCTCCAATCCTGATGCCCTGTTCTTCATATAGCCCAGCTTCTCTGATTATGTGCTCATCATATAGATTGAATAAGTATGTTGAAAGGATACAACCCTGACGCACACTTTTCCTGAAATTAAACCACACAGTATTCTCTTGGTCTGTTTCAACAACTGCCTCTTGATTTATGTACAGGTTTCTCATGACCACAGTTAAGTGTTCTGGAATTCTCAATTTTTGCAATGTTATCCATAATTAGTTAAGTCAGGTGGGGGTAGGGAAAAGGGAGGCCAAGTTAGATCTGGGTTTTATTCTCTTCAGGGACAGTTAGGATTCCTGATCCCCACTTCTGGTTAACATTTGACCAGTCAGAAGTATCTGGGCTAAGGGAGAGGATATTGGCCAGTGAAGCCTTACTGTGAATCAGTATGGCCTGAGGGTTTTTTCTTGTAACCAAGCCAAGTGGAGGAGAGAAGAAGTCTAGAGTGGGGGAGGAGGGAGAGATCACAGAATTTTGAGTAGGATAGGCTGGGCACCCTGAGGACAGCGAACATGTGGTTGACAGGCAGAGGGGGACATTTGACGACTCCACCTCCTTCCTCTTTCCTGGCAGGGTGCTCTTCTCCCCTCCCCGTTGTGTGGTGAATGGCTTGGTGTTGTGGCTTTCCTGGTTGGGTCACTGCCATGTACACCGCTGGGCACAGGACAGGTGGGAGTGCCTTGTCTCCCCAAGGCCATCGGCCTGCCAGCTCCCTTGCCCACCTGCTTGGTGCCCTGCCCATTTCTGCCTTGAGTCTCCTGACCCTGCGCCCCTGGGTCATCTCTGGCCCACCCTACCCTGACCAGCCGTTGCAACTGATGGACTGAAGTAGTCTAGCTTACTGGAGTTGACGGGACTTGTTCTTTTTTAGGCATTAAGAATTGAATTCCATCCCAGACAAACAGACCTGCAATTCCTGATGTGACGGGAGAGTCAGATTTGCTGGCCTGAAATAGAAAAGCAAGTCGTGGAACTTGGGTCCTGACTCCTTCTTGTGAGAGACTGAAGAGATGGAAACCATGCAGTCTGCGAATAAAAATAGGATCCTGCCTGCGTGGATGACAGCCCAGGTGGTTGAGAAGCCAGTGGTGCCAGCAAAGGACCCCAAGAGGAGGAGAACGGCCGTGGCGAAGGCATCAGCAGCAAGGTGGGGTGACCTCTGAGAGTGGAGGAGGGGAGAAGGGCTGGGGCTTCCACAGTGGCAGAACGTGGAGGCAGACTCACAGGACAAATGTCTACAGGGAGGAGCTGACCGCTGCCCTCACTGACAGGCTCTGGGAGGTGAGCCCTCCGCCATCGGGCTCGTGACCTGTCAGCTCACAGGTGCAGCTCTGCCTCTCAGGGTCGCACACACACTAGCCACGCTCCTCAGGCCAGTATCCAGAACTCGAGTCTGTTCATTTGCAACAAAAACCAACCACCAAGGAGGCAGGATAGCGGCCCAGACACTGTGATCTTCTGGCCAGGGCCTGCCGTCCCTGAGGATAGACCTTCAGAGAGGACAAAGTGGCAGCAAGATGCTGGGCTGAGTGGACTCAGAAACTGGGGCTGGGGTGTTGGTTGACGGTCATGCTGGGGCCTTTAGACTGCCAGCATCAGGTAGGAGGAGTCCCTGCCGCAGAGACCAGCCTCAGGCTCGGGCCAGAGCACCACACTCCCAGACAAGCACCCAGCCCTCAGGGCAGTCCTCTGTGGCACCTCCCTCTCTGCGTTTCCTTAACTGACTGACCCCCCTTTCATATAGTTGCTGGTTCATTTAAATGTGATAAAGCCTTCAGGGACGCGTTGGTCATGTCTTAGCATGATGGGCCTGTGTGATCTACTGGGGCCTTTGTGTGTGCTTCACAGTTTGACTCTCAGGAGCTGCCATGGGTCCTGTGTCCGGATTCTTGGGTTGAGGGTGATGGAGGGAAGGTTGGGAGCTGCTGACCGTTGCCTGCAGGGACGCCTAGGCAGCCCCTGGGTGACAGGCATCCTGCTCTCGTCCCTGGGGAGCCCAGGCCGCCAGCCTCTGGCTCTCCCTTTCGTCCCCTTCATCCCTGACCTCAGGTCCCTGTTGCAGACTTCCCGCCATGAGAACCGTGTACTGCATGAATGAAGCAGAAGTCGTCGATGCCGCCCTGGCCGTCCTGATCGAGGTGAAGTCAGTTGTGAATTTCTTCTGCTGTTGGCTTTCCTTTCAGCCTGTGTCCCCTCCTAGCTCTGAGGGTCTGGAATCCCCACAGTCGTTTTTATTCAATTATCAATTATCGGGGTCCAGGAAAGATGAGGTCATGGGGTCAAACTGATTGGAACCAAAGAGTCAGCGTCTTTTTAAAATGCTGTGACTAGAAACTGACGGGCAGAGACCAGGCCCTTGTTGATGTGAATGAATGAGATGCCCTGCGTTCTCTGCGGCCTTTGGGTTCATCTGTGGCTGTCAGGCCGCTTCTCCGACCCCCGTCTGTCTGCTCTACAGCTCACACCCCACCCCTCTCCACAGATGAGGTATCGGGGAGAGCACGCCCTCCTTGTCTGGGGATGACTCTACTAGAGGGTGGGGGGGGGGGGCCTGAGTGTTTAGCTAGCTATCTCTGAAACGGCCTGTCGGATGAGACAGCTCCTGCTTCTCGAAATCACAACAGCAACAATAATTGTACCACCTCAGAGTTGTCTGGTAGTTTATAGTTTATGAGGCGCTTTTATGTATGTATGATCTCATCTAATCTCCACAATAGGTGTTGCAGATATTATCCTCCCTGGTTTACAGGTGAAGACATTGAGACTCAAAGACTTCCCCATGGTCACATAGCCAATAAGTGACAGCTTGACCCAGACCCAGGGTTTTCAGCTCTACCCTGTGTTGCTTCCATCCCCTTACCCTGCCTTCCCAGACATATTTTTCCTGTTTATTTTTCATTTCTACTCAGCAGTTCGTATGCCCCTGCCCCTTTCCCTCCCAGGGTGGCCGTGATTCCTTAGACAGCTGTGGGAAGGTGTGGGGGGAAAGGAGGGGGGAGAGCATGGGTGTCACTGACTGGGGAACAGTGCTGACTGGTCACACGCTGGCTCCCAGGTGTTGCTGAGCACGTTCTATGTCACAGACACCCAGACTGCCGGGGAAGTAAAATGCCTTCCCCCCATCTGCCATTTTTTCAACACTGCAGGGCCGCAAACGGGAAAAGTCCTTGGAGCAGAAGGCCCCGGCCAAAGCTGATAAGCTGGAGCTCTCCCCCCGCTCTTTGAGGTCACCATGGTCTCCTGGGGGCAGAAGTGAGGACAAGGACAATGGCGAGGACAGCCTTCCCCCCAGCCTCGGCCCTTCCCAGGAGCTGGGGGGATCTGACTCTACCCACAGCGAAAGCCAGAAGGAAGAGGAGGACGCCTTGAAATATGTCAGGGAGATATTTTTCAGCTGATGGGGCCCTGTTCCAGGACTTCCGTCTGAGAGCCGCTGAAGGACAGTGCTGATGGGCTGTCTGCCTTCAGCCTCCCGATGCCCTAGGCGGGCAGGTCCACCCAGCTCAGAAGCCCTGGCACTCAGGCCTTGGGAGCTGCTTTATTGAGTGTGTGGAAGTGAGGCGTCAGGAGGAGCCCCCTGGCTCTGCCCAAGTCCCCTCCCAGCCCCGAGGATCCCCAGTCTGTTTTATTCAGTTATGACGGTCCAGGGAAGATGAGGCCACGGGGGTCAAACCGACTGGAACCAAGGAGTTGTTAACAATTTTCAAAGAGAAGCTCGGCTGTCAAACAGGTGAGACCCTGCAGGTTAGTGGGCACAGCTTCTCCCTGCCCAGGATCTTCCGCTGCAGGGCAGACAACCAGTCAGTCACTCGGTGAGCCCTGACTGCTCCAGGCGCCCCGGACAAACCCTGCCCACGGTCTGCATCCAGGGCTCCAGGCACCCCGGTATAAACCCTGTCCATAGTCTGCCATCCAGGGCTCCAGGCACCCAGAAAAACCCTGTCCACAGTCTGCCAGCCAGGGCTTCAGTCGCCCAGGGGGGTGGGTTGGTGAATGGTGAACCACACAGGCCTCATCACTGGCAGTCTCTGCCGAGGACAGACGGACACTGAATGCAGCCCAAAGTGAGAGTGGGGAGGAGCCAGGCTGCTACCTCAGGGTGCAGCGTGGCCCTGACGGGCATGGGGGTGCTTCCTTTGCCATCCAGTTTCCAGCACAGGTACTGATGCTGTATCCATTCCCCAGTGCAGAGGTGGCCCTGCTCTGTCCTCTCCAGGGCCACGGCATAGTCTTTGTGGGGCCCCATCCCTCTCACCTTCTCCCTCCCGACATTTGGCCACTCTGCCCTGCTCCCAGGTCAGCCACCAGGAATGGATCTGCCAGCTGAGCCCCTGTCTGTCTGCCTCCAGCTGTGGGATTTTCAGAGAACCCTCCAAAGCCACCCAGGCTGCTCTCCTTGTCCTGCGTGTCATGTGAATCCTCAGAAGCCATTCCTGGGCTCACGGGGTTGGCTCTGGGGGTGGAGGCACTGGGCAGGGCTCATGTCCCACCCCTCAGGTGGAGTAGCTGGAGCGGGGAGCAGGCAGGGGAATAGGGCCACGTGAGATCCAGGTCTCTGGGGACACTAAGGCGTTCTGTCCTGTGATGCCCCTCCCCATGTTTGTTGCCATAAAAACCTTGCTTGGGTTCTACTTTGCCAGAATCAGGCTGGACATGTGGCCCTGTGGTAGGTGTCCCTGCCTCCACACCCTCCTGAGGATACACTTGGAAGGGTTTGCTCAGGTTAATTAAAGCAGACGTGTGTGGCAACGAGCTGTGTGGTTTTGGGAGGGGGCCTTGGAGGTCCCGAAGGACAGATGCCTACACTAGGAAGTCGCAGGGCCCAGTGGCCCTTGCCACTCTGGGCCTGATAGGTCTGCAGCGGGTCCCCTCTGCCAAAGCTTGAGATCAGCATCAGCTGTGAACAGGATGGCTGAGGAGAGACCAGCCTGAGAATTCTCTGGCAGCATCTGAGCATAGTTCAAACAACACACCCTCACAGTTGCGTGAGCCTTTAGAGAGGACTAGCAGCTCTCAAGCTGGCTCTTGTCCCTCCCTGCCCCCAGAGGGAATGCAGCTGTGACCACAAGCAGGAGAATGAGCAAGGCCTGGGCAGTGCCCAAAGCTAGAAACCCCGGACCCAGCAGGGCGAGCCGGAGCCACCTCCACACCAAGGACAGGAAGAGGCCCAGGCCACTGGCCAGCAGCACCGTGGAAGCTGCCAGGAAGCCCACGGCCAGCTGCCACTCCCCCTTATCCCTCTTGCACCGTGCCAGGAGAAGTGGCAGGGGGACAAAAAGGGTGAGGACCAGGGCCCCGTAGACGCCCAGCCGGGCCAGGGCCAGGCCGGCCCGCGGCACACCCAGGGCCTCCAGCTCGGGGAACTGGTGGCACTGCAGGCGGTCTGTGTCCTCATTCCACAGGCAGAAGTTATAGAAACCGATGCGGAGGTCAGGCAGCTCGGTGAGGTCGCCGGCCTTCCAGAGCAGTGCGTAGAAGAGCAGGGCGATGACCAGCAACGCAAGGCCCAGGATCCCCAGGAACAGCAGGCGGCCGCCCCGCTGCGGCTCCGGGATGGCCATTCTCGCCAGGCACCTGAGGGGAGGCACCCCGTGAGTGTCCAGCTTCCCCTCTCCTTCCCAGCTGTCCCTGGCATCCCCTGAAGGCAGGGGGCAAAAGGATAAGCAATCTGAGATACCCGTGTTGAGACCCACTTTCTAAGTCAGCACCTGCCCCTGGGCTGAGTTCAGAAGTCTCTTAAAGGCTTATCACCTGCTGTGGAGTTGAGTCCGACTCATGGTGACACCGTGTCTGTCAGACTAGAACTGTCCTCCACGGGGTTTCCAATGGCTGCTTTTTTTCAAGTTGATTGCCAGCCCTTTCTTCTGAGGCACCTCTAGGTGGACTGGAACCTCTAACCTCTTGGTCAGCAGCCAGGTGTGTTCACAATTTGTACCACCTAGGGACTTCTCCCAGAGGCTTGGAATGCCTGCGTTGTCTTACCTGAAGTGCCCTTGGCCAACCTTTGTAGCAGGTTAAATATAACAGACTATTGGAAACTTTCATTTTATTGTTGGGGGGGGTGGCATTTGGTCCGGGTGCTGCCTTGTGGGAGCACTTGGTTGGGGCAACCACGTTTGCTACAGA
Organism: Elephas maximus indicus; assembly: GCF_024166365.1. NCBI lineage: Eukaryota > Metazoa > Chordata > Mammalia > Proboscidea > Elephantidae > Elephas > Elephas maximus. Next base: position 14,664,783 of record NC_064826.1, read on the forward strand.
AAGAATTCTCAGGAGAAAAAGGTGTCTTTAGCCTCCATGTTAGATCTAGTCTTCATGTTAGATTGGTATGAAGGGGAGTTTTAACCAGTGCCGCCGTATAGAAAATTCCCTGTGGGAACATGTGTAGTTTTGGGTGTTTAACAAAGCCTCTGTCTGTGTTTTTAACGGACCAAGGAGTTTTCTGGTGTGGGGTGGACTCCCAGGCCTGCAGCGCCATGTATACCTCACGCTCACAGGACGGAAGGCGTGATTGGCCTCCGCTGTCCGGGCACCAGCTAGGGTGGACATGACTGCACACACGCCCCTTCTTGTTTCTCCCAGAGAAGCCCGTTACACTTGCATCCAAAAACTGTTACAAAACGTTTTTGACGTGAAAACAGCTCAAGTGAAAAATGCAGCTCCTCCCGGAGGGGGAGACTGCACCACCTCACGCCGCGCCACGCGCAGCGCTGTGTCTCACTTCCTCATTTTCTCTCGACTGGCTTTGAAGGGTTTAAATGGAGAATGAAACGAAAGTGGAGCCTAGAAGCCTGTGACCAGTCATGTGGAGGAAGTGAGAGCTCGGGTTTCCTGTTTTCCCTTCTCACTGTACGCACTGAGAATTCGGTCTCTGACCTGGTGCCTGAGGCCCTCCACCTTCCCACCCGATGGTACGTGCACTTGTCCGGTAGGCCCAGCTCCTCTGTCTCCACCCTGGCTCTGTGATCCGGACCCACCTGCCAACTCTTGACAGCCACTCCCGACTCCCCAGGCCCTCTTCTTAGCCTCTAATCCTGCCAGCTCTTCAGCCAGCCCATACTCTGGGTTAGCTATGAGCCCACTGAGGCTGTCGGCTCTCTGAGGATCTGTTTATCCCTGCATGGGTGCCTGGCACACAGTAGGGCTCAGTACATTCTTCAGTGAATGAAAATGCCATCTCCTATCCTTCAGTTATTTCTCCTTAAGACAGCTGAGCTTCCTGAGAGCAGGGGCCATGCTATCTGTCTCCATTAAACAGTGCCCCCAGCACTCAACATGGAACGTTTCATACGTGCCTCCTTTGACAAATGGGAAGATGACAGGAGCGCTTGTACACAGACAGCAGAGGTCTGTTCTCACTTCTTTTTCTAAGGGCTTCATAGTGTGAGGAGCCCTGGTGGCCCAGTGGTTAAGAGCTCAGACTGCTAACCGAAAGATTGGCAGTTTGAACCCACCAGCCATTCCTTGGAAACCCTGTGGGGCAGTTCTACTCTGCCTATAGAGTGGAAACGAGTAGGAGTTGATAGCAATAGGTTTGGTTTGGTTTTGGTTCACAGTATCTGGGCATTTGGCTGGAAACCCTGTGTCACCACGTGCCCTTGTCTGCTGCCTGAGAGCCTGGCCTTGTTTTGGTTTGTAACACTCCTGGTAATCACGTTCTCACCACGTGTGCTTCCCAGTTCCCTTCGATGATAAGCCTGTGTTTCCTTCAGAGCACAAAAGGGGAGACTGCTGAGCCACTGTTGCCATTTTTAGATAAACTCTTTCCTGTTTATAATAAAGCATTAAATGCTGATTGTGGCAAACTAGAAAAATACATGCAAGTGTGGAGGGAAGATTAAGTCCTCTGCAACTTCAGGTGGTAGAAATGACCACTTAACAGCACATTCCCTTCTACAGTAAAACCTGAAAAAGCCAGAACCTGTGTCAGAGCAGGAAAACACAAATATTTTCCACTAATAGAGAGTGATAGAAAAGTGGTAAGACTTCACACTGTCAAAGGCGGAAAACTTGCGAGATCTGGAAAAACAAGGCAGTCCATGGAGTTCGGCTCTCCCAGGTCTCACGGTATGATGATGTCTTACGGAGCTGATACCACGGGAGCATATGCTTGTATCCTACGTTGTAAACCTCACTATAGCATCAGCGTTTCCCCACGTTACTAAAATGCTTCCTAACAATTTAATGGCTGCATATCATAGTTCATAGTTTTTGAATTTTTTATAACATTTTGTAATTGCATAAATGGTGACTATGCCTGTGAATCAATTTATCCTTCCACCAGCAGTTCAGGAGAACGCTTATCTCGTCCTTCCCGATACTGAATATTCTCACATCTTCATCTTTGAGAGTGATAAATGATATATCATTGTTACTGTTGTTTTTTTTTTTAATAATAAAGTTTAAAATATTTTAAGTGTTGACCATCCTTGGCTCTTTTATCATTCTGAGTTTTTGTGCTAGCTTATCAATCCGTATACCAAAACCAAACCAAACCCAGTGCCATCGAGCAGATTCCAACTCATAGTGACCATGTAGGACAGAGTAGAACTGCCCTATACAGCTTCCAAGGAGCACCTGGTGGATTCGAACTGCCGACCCTTTGGTTAGCAGCCGTAGCACTTAACCACTATGCCACCAGGGTTTCTGTCAATCCGTATAAGCCCTTTATTAAAGGTTGTTAATCTTCCGCTACTGTAATTCTCAGGGTAAAGCATAATCGTTCAGCTACATTAGAACCCCGGGGCCAAGACAGACATAGACTCCAGGTCAGCATGTAGGTTCGACATTGTCCCCTGAGAGCCACAGTGTGCTCAGGGCCTTGGGAGGGAGGGAGGGCTCAGCTAGAAGGGGAGCTCGTTTCCCAGTTAGGGACATAGGGTGACAGGCTTCTTAGACTATTCATGTGAGGCAGCCTTTTGTTCCCTTCTCCAGTCTAAGCACCTCAATTTCCACACTGAATAAAGGTGAACAAATAAAGGCTGAAAGAGACACAAACACTTAGCATTTGATTCTAAATTATGTGCTTGTCAGGTTCATATTAAAAGTAGTGAAACTTTCCTGTGGGTATGGCTGAGGGACAACTGGAACTCTGACGGATTGTGGCACTGAGAACCCCCTAGGCTTGCGGTGTCCCTGGTTCCTGCCGAGCTGGATAACAGGGCTGGCTGGGGCTTTCCAGAGGCTGAGCACCAGGACGCCTCATAGGTAGAGAAACGGGGTGAGCTGGAGAACTTCTCTCTGGCATAGGTCTGCATTCCCCACCCAAGACCTCAACAGGAACAACCTGCCCTCAGAGCCCAGCCAGGAGCACTTGAGCAGGGGTGAGTGGCAGGCGGATGACTTCCTGTCACTTCATGCTATTGGCATTTGCTTATTTGCTCAAGGTGGCTGAGGGGGGCTGCTACCTCTTTTTCAATGAAAATATTGTGTTTTTGGTGACGGTTTACACAGCAGATTAGGTTCCCATTGGACAATTTCTGCACAATTTGTTCAGGGGGCTGCTATGCTACTTCTTGCAGAATCAAAATGAAATTTACAAACCACCCGTAGACCCTGGGTCCCTTTTCATAGAGGGTTTGCAGCACGAGTCTGCATCTCCTGAGCAGCCTCAGTGCTCTCTCCCTGTGCACTACAGGATCCCTGCTTAATCGTTGTGTATCTGCTGTGTAGACACTCATCACGCACTTATTTATAACCTCGAATCTGTCACTGCTCCTGTTTTTATCTTTACCTCAAAACCCAAAAAAACTTTTTGCCATCGAGTTGATTCCGACTCATGGTGACCCTATAGCACAGAATAGAACTGCCCCACAGGGTTTCCAAGGAGCCACTGGTGGATTCAAACTGCTGACCTTTTGGTTAGTAGGCGAGCTCTTAACCACTACACCACCAGGGCTCCATCTTATATTTGAGATCCCCACTAAACTCCCTCTTCTACTAACTGGTTTTACACAAAGAAACCTCATTCTTCTGTGTTTGTTTCAGATCACTCCTCCTGCCTCAATGTCTAGCAATAGTACGAACCAGACTTTAGATATGGCTGGAGCCCTGGTGGCGCAGTGGTTAATCATTCGTTGAATTCACCAGCCGCTCCTTGGAAACCCTATGAGGCAGTTCTATTCTGTCCTATAAGGTCACTATGAGTCGGAATTGACTCGATGGCAATGTTTTTTTTTTTTTTTGGTGCTTATTTAGTCTCTTGGCACCTAAATGGTTCCTTATCTCCATGCTGTCACCAGTGGTACTCCTTGGGCGTTTGCCCACCATCAGTAGAACATTCTATCTCATTGACCAAGTGTTTAATAAATCCCCATGGTGTGCGCAGTACGCGGAATGGGGATGCCCACAGAGGCGACACTGGTTACGGTCCCTTAAGTCAGAGTTTCTCTCCTAGATGGTGAGGGCTACATACAATCTAGTACATCTGGCTTCCTCCACCACATTCTCTACCTGACAGGTGTTTATATGTTCTGGGATTTGCTACCAAGGGTGACTAATCTGGGGCCCTGTTTTTACCAGCAACATTAACAATTTTGACATTCTTCCTGCCTGGTTATCAACAGGACGCCTCAGTGTTGTTACTGTGCGTGCCACTTCTTGGACCTCTTCTCCTGTTCTTCTTCCCTCTCCCTCCCTCAGCTTCAGCTGCAATGGCCTCTGGTCTTTCCCAAAACTCCAGGCAAGCTCAGGACCTGCCCAGAATGCTCTTCTGTTGCTCACCTGTCTCCCTCCTGCATTTCCTTCAGGCTTCTGCTCAAATGTCACTCTCTTAGTGAGGTCTGCTCTGCTCAGCATTTCAAAATGCCAGCACCCCCCTTCCACTGCACCTGACACTCCCATACATCCCCTGTTATGGACTGAACTGTGCCCCCCACCCCCCGCAAAAGATAGCTTGATGTCCTAACCCAGGCGTCTGTGAATATGACCTTGTTTGGAAATGGGGACTTTGAAGAGGTCATCAGTTAACATGAGGTCATACTGGAGTAGGGCAGGTCCCAATCCCATCTGAGTTGTGTCCTCATAGAAGAGGAGAAGAGACACAGAGACACAGAGGAAAGCAGCCACACGAAGATGAATCTACAAGCCAAGAAATGCCTGGGACTTCCAGGTGCTGGGAGAGACAAGAAATGATCTTCCCCTAAAGCGTTTGGTGACACAGTGATTAACAGCTACAGCTGCTAACCAAAAGGCTGGCAGTTCAAATCCAACAGCCACTCCTTGGAAACCCCATGGGGCAGTTCTACTCTGTCCTATAGGGTCGCTATGAGTTGGAAGGGACTCAACAGCAATGGGTTTGGTTTGGGTGTTTTCTAGAGCCTTTGTATAGAGCCCAGCATGCTGGCACCCTAATTTCAGACTCCTAGCCTCCAGAACTGTGAGACGTAAGTTTCCGTTCTTATAAGCCCCCCAATTTGTGATATTTTGTTACTGCAACCCCAGGAAACTAATGCAGCCCCGTTCCCATTCTTTCTCCACAGCACATGTCATTATCTAACATTCTAAATATTTGTTTAACGTTGCTCCCCCCACCCCCACTAGAATGTAAACTCCATGAGGGCAAGGATTTTTGTCTGTTATTCATTTTTATTTATCTAGGTATCTATCGGTAAAGTAGAAGGTTAGCTAAAATGAGGAAAATCGCCCATGAATGGATTGACACAATAGACTCAACAATGGACTCAAACATACCAGTGATCATGAAGACGGCTGTTATACATAAGGTCAGCAGAAGTTGGAGCTGACTTGACAGCAGCTAACAACAGCAACATCGATCTGTCTATCCACCCATCCATTCATCTGTCTAAAGTTTTACAGCTGCGTCCCCACCAGGCAGGACGGCACCTAGCACATAGCAGACAGTCAATAGTGACTGAGTGACATGGGAATGAGTGAATGAGTGTCAGCAATGGCATCCATAGCTTCTCCCAAAGGCCTCCCTCCATTTATCTCCTGATCCGCTGCACTGTTCTGCTTCTCCTCCCACCATTCCCACTTGTTCTTCTGGTTCCTCTTTGATTCTTCCCATTTCCTAAGTGTAAGTTCTTTACAAGGCTCTTCTCTCTTCCTCATACGTGTCATCCAAGCCTGGGCTTCACAAGTTGTTAGGTCCTTTGAGACCACTCAGAAGAATGGCCACTCTGTATGGTGAGGGCCAAGGGTGAGGGGCACAACTCCTTCCCTGACCTGGCCCCACTAGAGGCTGGTGCCACCACAGCCTGGAGGACTGCGGGGCAGAGCTCAAGTGTTTTCATTTTCTTGCTGCCAGACATTACACATTTAGAAAAAATTTCAGAACAGAGGTTGAGAGGAAAATCAGGTAAACCATTAAGTTGTTACCAGTTACAAATTCACCTCCCGGCTTTGTTTTTCATTAATGATTTAAGAAAACCACAGAAGACCACAGATGGAGACTTTGCTTCAAGAAGCAAAGGAAAGTAATCTTATTGAGAACTTATTAGTAATGCAAAATCCCAAATCTCTTGAGTGTTGGCTATGTGCCAGGCCCTGTGCTAAGCTCTTAACCTGTATTATCTTATTAAATTCTCACAACAACCCTATGGGGTAGATTTACTATTGTAAATCTCACGACGACCCCTGACTCATGGGACCCCTGACTCATGGGACCCCTGACTCATGGCAACCTCATGTACAACGGGATCTGTCTATTGTGATCCATAGGGTTTTCGCTGGCTGATATTCAGAAGTAAACGGACAGGCTTTTCTTCCTAGTCCATCTTAGTCTGGAAGCTCAGCTGAAACCTGTTCAGCATCATCGTGATACCCAAGCCCCCAGTGACAGATGGTGGTGGCTGCCGGGAATCGAGCCTGGGTCTCCTCCACGAAAGGTGAGAATTCTACTGTGAAGCACCACTGCCCTCTGCTATTATGTCCATTTTCAAGAGAAGAAAGCTGAGGCCTAGTGAGGATCAGTAACTTGCCCTAATTCCCAGAGCCAAGCAGTGGTGGAGCCCACAGGCAGCAGGCCTGAGACCTAGAAGGTGTCCCACCTACTGTGGGAGCCTGCCTCCACCTTACATATGCCCACAGGGCCTGGCCCCTCCGAACGCTACCTCATCAATCTTCATGACAACGGGGTGTGGAGGCTGTTACCCTCCTCCATTTTACATAATGAAGACAGTGTGGCATACAGGCTCTGAGCACAGAGCTAGATGCTCTGGGAACAAATCCCACCTCTCTTTACCATGTGGCCTTAACACAAGTTACCTAATGCCCTTGGCCTAGTGTTCTTACCTGAAAAGTGGGTTGAGTAATGGAACTTATTTAGTGGATGTTGTGGAGATTAAATGACGTCCTTTAAGTACAAAACTTAGAACATTACCCGATGAGTGTTCCTTATTACTATTGTGGCGAGGCCGCTGGGGTCCAGAGCAGCTCTACCTTGGCCACCCAGCCTGCCAGTGGAGAGAGCCTGGGGAAGACCAACAGCGCTGGGGTCTGTCACCAGAACTTAATAGAGGCACCTGAACTCTAGTGTTTGTGTCTGGCGGTGAAGGCTCCAGGTGTGGTGTCACGGCATGAGGCAGGGAGGCAGCAGGGCGAGGGACATTGGCACCAGCTGCCTGAGGTGACATAGCCACTCTGCCCACCTGCCATGTGACTGTGGGCAAGTTGCTTCCCCCCGAGTGCCTCCTGCCCTCACCTATAATGAGCCCGTTCCTCAGGAGCTGTTGTGAGGCTGAAGTGAGTTTTTGTTGATTTGTGATTTATGGCAACCCCATGTGTTACAGAGTAGAACTGGTCCACAGGGTGTTTATTACGTTAGTGTCTGTGTGTGTGTGCTGAAAAGTGGATTAAATAATAGTGCTTATTTTGTAGATGTTATGGAAATTAAATGAGGTTGTTTATATACAGCACTTGAGACGTCTTTACGGAAGCAGGTCGCCTGGCCTGGTGAGTTCAAACCAGCTGAGCACAAACTGCTTGGACCACCCCGGGATCTTGGAAGTGAGTTAACACAAGTGTAGATGGATTTCCGCCTGGCCTGCAGGAAGTGTGATGCAAGGTCTGCGCTGATGATGATGATGACAAGGCAATGATTAAGGGAGGAAAAAGGGAACTGAGGGGAGAGTCAGGTAGAGGTGGAGGGTTGGTGTGTGGCCTGAATGGAGAGAAACGAGCAGGGAAGAAAGTATTAGCAGAATAAAGTCAAAAGCCTGAGATTTGACAAGGTACAAAGCAAGGTTGAACGTTTCCTTGTCAGGGGGGTCCTCCAGCCCTGCCTAAGGTCTTTCTGGCTGTACACATTTAGGATTTGTGCTTCCATGGCCTGGGTGTAGCTCTGAGAAAAATGAAAAGGGAGGAAGAAATGGAAATGTCTCATATTTCCTGTGGCAGAATGTGGGCAGTCTTAGTGCTCAAGGCTGGGTGGCAGCCATGTCTCTCAAATATGTGTGGGTGGCAAATCTCTGTGGATGTCATCATGCCCAGCGCCAAGCTTTTTATGGAACTCTGTGACGTATTATTTACTTAGCTCTGCCACATAAATAAAAACAGTTTTACCAGCAGAAACCACGAGACTTCAACGTAAAGCCAGGAGGCCAAGTCCTGGCACCCACACATACAATGAGCTGTGGAACTAGGTTGCTTAAGCAGTTCCACTAATATCAAATTACTGTTGGTCCAATTTTTTGTTGTTTATCAGCCCTCGCTAGCAGATAATCTGGCTGGGAACGAAGATTAAAAGTTTTTAGAGGTAGGAAAAAAAAAAAAAAACTTTAAAAATGAGAAAATGTCTGCAGATCGGGGAACCCCTCCCTACTTGGTTTTCACTGGTGGAAAAAGCCACAGAGCAGCTGCAGAGACCTGTCCACAGGGCCAAACACAGAGCGTGAGGGTCATCAGCTGTACAGACTAGACCAAAAGCCAAAACCAAAACAGTTGCCGTTGAGTTGATTCTGACTCACAGTGACCCCATGCGTGTCAGAGTAAATATGTGCTCCATAGGGCTTTCAATAGCTGTGATCTTTTGGAAGGTCCCTGGGTGGTGAAAATGGTCTGTGCTCAACTACTAGCCTAGAGGTTGGTGGTTTGAACCCACCCAGCAGAACTGCGGGGAAAAAGGTCTGGCGATCTGCTTCTGTGAACACTACAGCCAAGAATACCCTATGGAGCAGTTCTACCCTGTAACACATGGGGTTGCCACGAGCCAGAACCGACTCAATGGCAACAGGTTTGGTGTTTTTTTCTTTTGATTTTTTTTTGGGAGGTTTTGATCTTTTGCAAGTAGATTGCCATTTTGAGACTAGAGACTAGCGGCTGCCTTGTCTACCTTTGGCTGTGGACTGTAGTTCTCCTGCCCCCTCCCTCTCTCCTGCAGTTACAATGGAGAGTCAACGTCCCCTTGGACTGATGAGGCTGGAATTTCAGCTCTGTCCCCACCATGGTGTATTTGGATGATCCCTGAGTGATAAGCCTAAGGAATAGGGACACACAGAGCAAACGAGACACCTGCCTTCATTGAGCCTGCACTCCAGGGGGGAGACACAAGCACCAAACATACAAACACGAGATCATTATACTTCCTGAAAAGAAAAGATCTGGGAAGGAAATTACAGGATGAAGAGAGGGAGAGAAAACTGGAGGGAGAAAGTGAAGACCAGGGTGGTAACTCATGATGTCCCCTCCCCCAAAGGACTTCCGCCCATGCCAGGTCATACAGAATCCTTAGTCATGTTTTTTTGTACTAATGTTATTTGTAAATTGTAATTCCCACATATCAGTCCTTGTCTTCCTTTAATTACTGCTTCATTCTCAAACAAGTTATTGATATGGGTTCACAAATACTAATTACCACAATATTGTAGCTAAAACACCAGAAGATTTGACTAAATCATCGATTATAAAAAAACGAGCAGCAATGAAAACAACAGTGCACGATTGTAGCGTGTGCAGACAGAACGAGGTGATTCAAAGCATCAGTGTAATTGGGTAATAATGATAGCTCTGGGGGCGTAGTGGTTAAGTGCTACAGCTGCTAACCAGAAGGCCAGCAGTTCAAATCCACCAGGCGCTCCTTGGAAACTCTGTGGGGCAGCTCTACCCTGTCCTATAGGGTCTCTATGAGTCGGAATCGACTCGACAGCAACAGGTTTTGTTTTTTTTTTTTCTGACTGGAGTGCTCTAGAAGGTTCAAAAAGTAAACTAGCATAGAGTTTTAGCCTTGTAGGTATATTGATACATGTAAGCTGGGCTTACATTTTTTGTTGTTGTTGTTGTTATAACTAACCACAGGAATATTTTTTATAAAAATAATAAATTTCTGCTGAAACACTGCACAAAAATCTTATAGACAGGCATTTTGGTGTCACCCCCTCTGACAGTGTTACCCGGTGTGATCCACACCCCCTGCACCTCCTTAGTGACACCACTGGGTGGGGCGGCCTCTCTGTCGAGAGATTCTGGTTTGAGGCCATGGGGTGTGAAGAGCCTTCTGGAAAAGCGCAGTGATATCAAGCCCAGCCGGGTAAGAGCTGAGGGGTGTGGAGACGCAGAGAGGCCAGCAGCTGCAGCTGGTGATGGGGAGAGGTGAGAGGAGGTCTCGAGCGGCCCAGGCCGTGCAGGCCACCTAGGCTGGGCCAGGGGATGGGCTTTATTCCTCTAACTAGGTGCTGAATTGTCTCATGTCCCCCACCCCCATAGGGAAGCAGGAACCTAGAAGGAGGAGTTGAAAGTACAGACAGAGGCACTGAGCTGGAGAGAAGGGTGGAGCAAAGCGAAGTGTTTCCTCCACGACAATTCGTGGAGGGAGACCAAGGCCTCCTAATGCAGTTTGTACTCAACAATCAAAAGGAAAGAAGAGGAGGAATTAAGACCAGTGGACAGCCGCTAAGACCTATACCTTGAATTTTCAAAAGGCATTTTGAGAGTTGGTTGGAAGAGAAGCTAAGCAGATGGTTGGAATTTTTCCACTAACTTCACCTCCACCCAACATAAGAGGACAATGTTCCTACTGGGCAATTTTGCAATGCATAGCAAATGACTTCAAAACAAATGTGAGATAAAGAGAAGAAAGCAACTCAGACAGAGCGAGTAGCAAATGCTAAGGGGCCCCCTTCTCGATCCCTCTGACCAGTACTTTGGAGCCTCAGTTAGGAAGTAAATCTGCCCTGGTAGCTCTTCAGGCCAGTGTCAATTACTAGTTTCTCAGCTGACTACGACGCCCTGAGCATAGGGCAGGTATTACTCCTCCTTTGCTTTTTCTGGAGTCCCTGGGTGGTGCTAACGGTTAACACTAACTGAAAGGTGGGAGGTTTGAGTCTACCCAGAGGCTTCTTGGAAGAAAGCAGCATTGAAAACACTATGGAGCACAGTTCTACTCTGACACACATGGGATTGCCATGAGTCAGAATTGACTGGCGACTGGTACCTCTGCCTCCCTACTTCTGCCAAGTAGACAAGATTTATCTATCCTCATCAAAAATGCTGGGACCTGGGGTCACCTCCCAAACCCTGTGGAAGTCCCGGGATGAGTAAACTGAGGCAGATGCGAAGCCAGGGGAATAAGACAAGGCTCTGCAAAATCTCAGTTGTAATGAGAACATAACTTCCATTTATTTGAAGATTAAATTTGCAAAGGTGTTTATACATTTATTAATTCACTTTAAGTTTTATCATTTTGAGGCCTAATGCAGGCTAACTACTGAAGGAACTACGTTATCCATCACCCAGGAATATTCCTAGAAATAAATAAAACAGTAGGGCATGGAGTCACTATGAGTCAGAATTGACTCGACAGCAATGGGTTTGGCTTTTTTTTTAAGGCACGGGGACCAGAGTGGACAGCTCAAGGGAGCAGGATATCTCAGAACATCCATAAAACCAAAACCAAACCAGTTTCTGTTGAATTGATTCTGATCCATGTCAACCCCATGTGTGTCAGAGTGGAACTGTGATCCATAGGGTTTTCAACAGGGCTTTGAACCGGTTTGAAATGGTTCAGTAATTGCCGATGTAAACAAGGGCTGCATACCGGTTGCATAGTAACCAGATCTGTTGCCCGTCGGCCTTTGACCCGAGTAGGAAACAAACAGCAGTGTCCTGCTCAAAGATGATGGCCGACAGCACTGCTTTGAATGTGTGTCACTCTCTACAGTCCTGTCAGTAACAAGATTTCCTGGATGAATCCCAAAAGTTTCAGGAGCCTGAGGTGGGAGACTGGACTACTGGCAAGACTATGGAAAGCATTCAAGGTGGTGCGTTCTGCCACCGTCTTTGAGCGGGATACTGCTGTTTGTTTTCCTACTCAGGTCAAAATTGATGGGCAACAGATTTGATTGCTATGCAACGAGTACACTGCCCTTGTTTATGTTGGCAACTACTGAAACTTTCCCAATGGGTTCAAAGTTCTGGCTGATTTTTTGAAAGTAGATCTCGAGGCCTTTCTTCTGAGGCACCTCTGGGTGGATCAGAACCATCAACATTTTGGTTAGTAGCCTTTTGGTTATTAGCGTAACCATTCACACCACCCAAGGACTCCTTAGAAAAGCCATACATAAATTTAATACATGATAAAAGTGGCATTGTAATTCAGTAGAAGAAAAGGATTTCATTAACTAATACTGAAGCAACTGATTAGCTAATTGAAAAAAAGATTATTTTAGGTCTTCCCCTCACTCCATATTAACAAAATAAATTCCATATGGATTTAAGAGTGAGATATAATAAATAAATAAATAAATAAAAATAAAGAGCTAGAAAAAGGTAAATGTCTATTTGATTTCTGAATGAGAAAGAAAAGCAATTGAAAGCACAGAGGAAAACAATGCACAGATTTAACTATTTAAAAAACACAATTCTATACATCAAAAAGCAACATAAATAAAATGAAAAGTCAATGAACAGGGAAAATATCTGCAACAAACGTGAAATGATTAATATACTTAGTATTTAAAATGTTTGTGCTAACGTGTGTACAGTAGACCCCATAAAAATAAATGGAGAGGAAATATGAAGAGATAAATCACAAAGGAAGAAATATAAACAGTTAACCAACATGTGAAAAAGAGTCTATACCTTTCCTAACGTAAACAAAGATGCCAAGTAAAACAACTTGTGGATTTTCCTATCAAAACTGCCGATAAAAACATTTGTTGGTGTCAAGACTGCTGTAAAACTGGCCTTCTCATACAATGATGGTGGGTGTGAAACTTTCTGGAAAGCAATTGGCAACATTCTTTAGAAGCTCTAAAAATCAGGCATATTTTCTGACCTAGCAATCCCACTTTTAACAATCAGAAATGCAATTAGTGATTTGTATTCAGGAATGTTCCTCATCCTATTATTTACTTTGAAAAAAATAGGAAGCAACTTGAATGTCCAAAGCTAGAAGAAAGTTACAAAACATGAAGAATATTACGCAGCCTTTAAAATAAAAAAATAAGCAGGTATAAAATGACACCGTGTAGCAGGCTGGCATCTGTATAAAGATGCATAGAAGAAAGAGATTAAGGAGGAATTCTAAAATGTTCACGGAGGCTGTGGTGCCTTTGGGTCATTGCATTTATGGGCAATTGTTATTTTCTTCCCTTTTTACATTAAACAATTGTCAGAATCATTAGGTGCTACATTTACAGAAAAAAAAGTGGTATTTATCAAACAAACACACACAAGCAACCTTCAGAGTTAGATAAAGCAGGGGCTAAGCTGGACAGAAGACTGAGAAAGGAGAATATGTACGAAGTGGAAAGGTGTATTTCGCACGACCTGGATCTTAGAGCCGGGACTTTCGGGCTGGCGGTCTAGGGAGACGACACTGAAAAGCGCACTTTCGCTGTCTCAACGGAAGACGGAAAAAGGAATCACGTATACATGTGTATTTTTTCTTTCCCAAAGACGTCTTTGATTTTACAGGTCAAGAAAAGTAATGAAAGTTATTAGGGAAACTAAGCTGGCATTAAAAAAAAAAAAAATCTTTTAGACTACCCACCCAGAGAACCGACATGCCCACCATGAATTCTGACCCAGGCACGAGAAACAACTTAGTCCAGTAAGAACATGGCTTTTCTAGCTAAAAATCTCTTAGACCCTAGGACATTCTTTCTGAGTCAGTCACAGTTCTTTCTAACAATCTTAAGCCTCAGTGTGTATTTTAGGGTTTCATAATGCTTTCCTCACTACCGTTGTCATAATCTAGCTCTGCTACTCGGTGGTCTTTCTCTGGCTGCTATTTCTGATGGACGATCCAGTCCGCCAGCCACAGACATTTCTTGTGCGACGCTGTCTGTGCAAGACCCCGCTGTGCCCAGAGTTCTGCGCATTTCCACCCAGCTAAACTGGCAGTCGCTGTGAGTCGGAATCGACTCGACAGCAATGGATCTGGTGGCTTTAAACCAGCAGTCCCGTCCCCAGCTCTGAACCCGAGATGCACAGGGTGATGCTGGAGAGGGTGGAGGAAGGAGATAGAGAGCTAACGGGTAGACAGATTATCATATCCAGAAGGGAGGGAGGGAAGGCCACAGGAACTGCAGGGCATAATCTCCCCGATTGTCATTGCTAGACTGTGGACTAACTGAGAAGAAACAAACTCTTCCCTTAAAGACAGTGGGCATCGGGGAAGCTGTGCTGCTGGCAGGGCAGATACTTACAGAAAGAAGCAGGCGGCGAGGACCCTGGTTGCTCACATAGGACGAGCAGGATCAGGCTCCTGGGTCTTCTTCCTCACTGGCTTTTTGATGTCAGGCTCCAGGCCTAGGGACAGGCAAGCCCTGAGGCCCAGTGTGCCTAAGTAAACAACTGTGAACTTTGCACATTTGTGCTGATGTCACTCTCAGCTGATTTCACTTTCATTTCTAAACTTGCCGTTGGCCCAGGGCTTCACAGAAAGTAAACAACTTTTGTCTTTCCCCTGAACACACACTTCACCCCTGCTGAAGCCAACAAACTGAGTGATTTAAAGATCAGGTAAGTATTTTGATTATATCAGATCATGATTTTAGGCATAAAACGAGCCAAAGAATGCTCAGAGAGCCCGGTGATATAGACTTCAAGATAAACACCGCCTAGAATCTCATTTGGAAGGGACTTCAAAAGTCATCTGGCCCACCCTCCTGCCAGGATAGCCCTCCTGGACCAGGCCACCTCCTGCTCATTCCTTGGGAAGAACTATGCCATCTGTCCCCTCCTCGTCAGAAATCAGCCTTGTGTGATGACTGGGCTTCTCTGGAAACAAAAGCTTGTCTTCTGTGTGTTCTCACAAGGGGGTTTGAGCCTGGGCTTTGGCTGCTGGAACATCTTTTATATTTCAAAATAAGAGCAGAAAGCAGCTTTTATTTTTGCAAGCTGGATTCAGAAGAGGACGTGGAATGAGGGATATCATTGCTGATGTCAGATGGATCTTAGCTGAAAGCAGAGAATACCAGAAAGATGTTAAAAAACAAAAAACAAAACCTGTTGCTGTTGAGTCAGTTCTGACTCATAGCTACCCTACAAGAAAGAGTAGACCTGTCCCATATGGTTTCCAACGAGTGGCTGGTGGATTCGAACTGCCAACTTTTTGGATAGCAGCCAAGTTCTTAACCACTGCTGTGTTTTATTCACTACGCAAAGGCATTTGACTGTGTGGATCATAAAAAATTATGGATAACATTATGAAGAACGGGCACTCCAGAGCACTTAGTTGTGCTCATGAGTAAACTGTATGTAAACCAAGAGGCAGTGGTTCGAGTAGAGCAATGGGATGCTGCATAGTTTAAAACCTTTTCACGATCAGTGAAACATATATGTCCCACCTAATCTCCTGCCTCTGGGGTTTATTGAGAAACTGCTTTCCCACTGACAGTATGTGCAGCTGTCAGGAAAGGACCTATATAACTGTTTGAAACAGAAAAAAATGGGAGTTTGCCACAAATTACTGTTTTTACAGGGTATTGTATGAGGTGTTGCATCCTGTAGAGGCATATGTGTCCCAACAAATCTGCACCAGAGTCCACAGTGACATTTGTGTCCCAGAGTCCAATGAGACATATGCATCCCACCAATCTTCTCCCCCTCCCCCACTGGATCCAGAGGAACACCTTATCTACTCCAAAGTCCAGAGGGACATATGTGTCCCACCAATCTTATACCCAGTCCAGAGGGACACACTCAATAATTCAGCATGCATTCCGTTAATGAAAAAAAATTTTATCAACTAAAAAATTTAAAGCAAAAAGTAATTTGGTCATGAAAGTGTTTTAAAATCAGGAAAAGTATGTGTCAGGGTTGTATATTTTCACCATACTTATTCAGTGTGTATGCTGAGCAAATAATCTGAGAAGCTGGGCTATATGAAGAAGAACCTGGCATCAGGCTTGGAGGAAGACTCATTAACAACCTGTGATATGCGGATGACACAATGTTGCTTGCTGAAAGTGAAGAGGACTTGATGAAGATCAAACACTACAGCCTTCAGTATGAATTACACCTCAACATAAAGAAAACAAAAATCCTCACAACTGGACCAATAAGCAACATCGTGATAAACAGAAAAAACACTGAAGTTATCCAAGATTTCATTTTACTTGGATCCACAATCAACACCCATGGAAGCGGCAGTCAAGAAATCAGACGATGCATCGCATTGGGCAAAGCTGCTGCAAAGCACCTGTTTAAGTGTTGAAAACCTTGAGGGCTAAGGTGCCTGTGAACCAAGCCATGGTATTTTCAGTTACCTCATATGCATGATGTTGACGGAGAACGTTGAATATACCATGAACTCCCAGAAGAATGAACAAATCTATCACGGAAGAAGTACAGCCAGAATGCTCCTCAGAAGCAAGGATAGCAAGACTTCATCTCACATACTTTGGACGTGTTATTAGAAGGGGCCAATCTGTAGAGAAGGACATCATGCTTGGTAGAGGATCAGCGAAAAACAGAAAGACCCTCAACGACATGGTTGACACAGCGGCTGCAACAATAGGCTCAAATGGCAATGATTGTGAGGATGGCTCAGGACTGGGCAGCGTTTGGTTCTGCTGTACTTAGGGTCACTATGACTTGGAACTGACTCAGTGGCACCTAAAACATTTCCGCAATCACAGAGGCTCTTAGCCAGAGGTTAAAATTGCTTCTTTTGCTCGCAAAACAAAACTGCAGATCTCATTGGGATTAAGCCTGGTGAAGACAGTAGAAACCTGCCTCGTCCTGTTGCTGACTCCCTTGGGGTTTTGCTTCCTCTCTCAGTGTCCCCCAGTGAAGGAGAAGTTCTAGGAATTACCACATTGTTTTCTCCCCTGAGGGCCTTTTAAGCTCAGCCTGGAAGGAGGGGATGTGATAGAGTAGAAAGAAGAAGCAGAGGCTTGGGGATGCATATACCAGCAAATTATGTAACCTCTCTGAACATGTTTCTCATTGGTAAAATAGGAACGTACCTACTTTACATGGCTGTTGTGGAGTTGAAGATGTGTATTCACGTGCTCAGAACGCACAGGGCACGAGGGTATTAAAATTTATTAAAAGCAGAATTTCTATGTAGCTAGCCTTCGTATTAATGTTTTCAAGACAGTAGGCAACTTTTTGGTGCTAATATAAACTAGTTACTCTGAAAACTGAATATTGGGGAGTGAAGTAATACAGAAGAGATAGAAATACATATTTTAAAAAGTTTATTTAAAGTTATAATGCACATAGTTTAAAGAGTCAAATACAGTGAATCCTGTGAGAGCTGGAACTTGACGGGATTGCCTTGTTCTTCTGCTCTCACAAGTTTTCCACCTTTGACAGGGTGCAGTCTGATCGCTTTTCTATTGCTTGTTTTAGTGGAAAATACGTGTTTTCCTTCTCTGACAGATTTCTGCCTCACACAGGTTCTGGCTTTTGCAGGTTTCCCTTTTGTTACATAAACCAGCAGCCCCCACCGCTTCTCCCTTTCTTCTCCAGAGGCAAACACTTCTACTTGCTTTATCTGATTCTTTAAGTATTTACCTCAGTTCTCTAAATAATATGCTTGGTATTTCTTCATTTTTCAGTTTTAGGCCATCTGTTGACTCCAAACTATATAAGGCAAAGATTTAATTTTATTCTTGACCCCATGTTCCACAAGTACCTGTCCAATCTTCCTCCTTCCTTCCCAATGTTGTAATTTTGTTTAAGTCAATATTCAGTGCTTACAATATTCTAACTATGGAAATACCATCCACCACAGCTGAGCTATGTAGAAAATTATTACTTTTCCTTTCCTGCACAGCTTTTTGTTTTTCTGGAGATAATAAATGGCTTTTTCTTTTTTACCCAATAATTTTTAATTGTATGCCAGACCTTTTGACTGATGTATTATAAAGGCTCTGGATTATGTTATCTTCCTCTAAAGAATGTTCAGGCTTTGTCTGGAAGAATTTAAGATACTGACAGAACACCCTGACCCTGTTGAGGTTTGGTTTTAATCTTTCTTAGGATCTTCTAGTCCAGTTTTGCTCTTGGTCCTGGGACGTAGCCCTTGCTAATATGCATGGCCTTTACTCCCAAGGCATGGCTTTCCTGGAAGGGGTCTTGATGGAAGGTCTGGGATTTTTACCAAGGTTTCTCTACTCTCTGGTTTAGTTGGAACTTTGGTGTCACCTTTACATGAACAGATTAGGACATGGCTAATGATCTTAGGGTCATTTTTGGCTCTTTTGGTGGCTCCTTTCTTCTTAGTACCCTCCCCTCCAAATGTCAGCTAGCTTAGGAGAGTCATGTTATGTTCCCTCTTTCCTCTGTCCAGTAAGATTGCTGGGCTCCACTGCTCTGAACCATGCTTTAAAAAATGCCCCAGGGGGAAAGCTGGAATGAGAGGAGAGTTTGCCCCAGATGCTTCCCTTCTCCCAGGAATCACAACCCTGTGCTGTCCACCATCCATTGCTTAAAAGCAATTGTTTTATATAGTGTGTCCAATTTTATAGTTACTTACAGAGGGAGGGTTAGTCCATTACCAGATATTCTTTAATGGATGGAGTTGGAAATCCTCATGCATTTTTTAAAATAATGTTTTTTCTGGTAATAAAATTAATTGGCTCTTTCTGAAGAAAACACAGAAAAGGAAATGAAAACTATCGATAATCCCACGGTCAAGAGAGAGGTAATTGTGAAGCCCGAAGAATCTATAACTTTTATTTCAACCAACTTTTGGAACACATTCCACTAACGTAAACCAGGACAGCCTTGGATAGTTCAGGAGGCAAGTTTTCACTGGATCAGAGGAAACAGGTACAGGCTTTGGATATTTAGAGAAGACAGGAGAATGTTTAGATAGTTGGGGAAACCCGCCTAGGTTGGGTTTGAGGATTCTGAGAGGAGTATAAATATGTCCTAGAGTCTTTAAAGTTTGCTGAAATCCATCAAACTATGACAGTTTTCTAGGAAAGAAATTTAGTCCAGCAGTGAGAGTGTGGTGCACTGAGCAGCATAAACTGCCAGTTAATTATAAACTGAACCCTGGCCACTAGTTCTAGAACAGATTTCATAATAGGATTGGAACCTAGTGAGGAAGTTAAATTATGACCCTAGCATCAGGATATTCTTCTAAAATGCTTAGGCTCTTAACTCACAGAAAAAGACCAGAATATGAATCCACAAAGGCAAATTACATCTGTACGGTGGGAGGCTTGAAGGATGGATCAGTTGCTTTTTATGGGAATTCTTCATAAGACCAGGGGAGGAAGATTGAAGGTAGGTACCAGAATTTGATCACTGAGGCTGTAAGAGTAGAGCAGATGGAAACTGAAAGCATCCATCAGTGTGAAGTGGTATCTATAGGCGCTCCCAGAGCTTTGCAGTGGCCTCAGGGACAGGTTTAGTAGTAGAATATACTGTATGAACCTTGGTGCTTTTTGGTAAGACTTACGCTGAAGGTTTACTGGAGTAGAGCACAGTGTCACGTAGAGATAGAAAAGGCTTCTTCCTCCTATAACTCGATGGATATCCTTTTACATAGCAGCTGTACTGACCACTTTTATTCTACTGGCCATTTATGACTAAGAGGTCTAAATATAGATCATAAGTGTGTTGAAGGTTTGAGGAATTTTGAGATCCGTGTGCTCTCCAAACCAGGTGACAAGGAAGGCTATCTCAGATAGGGTATGTATGGGACCTAGAGATTAGGCAGATTAGTTGCAGCAAGGCAGAAATAAAAGTGAAAAGTTTAGAGTGGTAGGTAATCAGGATTAATGGCATCTAGAAACAGACATCAGGCCATTGTTTACATTAGCAGTTCAAATAAAATACTAGGGCATTCTGGAAGCTAAAAGAGAGAATATGTCTGCAGGTGGAGCATTGAGGACATCTGACAGCATGTCCCAAGCAGGAGCTTGGGGGTGGCATTCAGGGCAGAACTCCAGTTCTGTAGTACTGAGGTTCTGGGAAAGTATGATAAAACAGAAGAGCTGTTGAAATTCCAGCAAATGGTGGGAATGTGGTCACAGGGAAGAAGGCGGGACCTTACAATCAGAACACAAAATCAATGCAGGACCTACCAACCGCAGGATTCATTTCATGCTGAGTCACTGCCATGGGGATCCTTCAGTGGAACATGACTGTGGGTGTAGCTTGTTTCAGAGGCTGGGCTTGGACAAATCTGAAAGAAGGGGTTAAGTGAGCCCAGGTATTGTGTGGTCTATAGGGGAACAGGAGTTAGAAAGATCATTGTATCTTAGTCTCTGGTCACTGTGTGTCTTGAGAGAAGTTCCTAACAGAAGTCATAAAATGTTTAGTCATATATGATATTTTTAAGCCCACCTCCATCTTTAATTCTGACAGTCTGTGACCAGGATCACTATTCAGTTGTTGTCTCTTTATGTCTGTTTCAGTGGTTAGTGTGCTTCATGGTGGATACATGCTCTTCACTGTTGTTGTTAGGTGTCGTGTAGTTGGTTCCGACTCGTAGTGACCGTATGTACAACAGAAAGAAACGCTGCCCGGTCCTGCACCATTCTCATGATCATCGTTATGCTTGAGCCCCTTGTTGCAGCCACTGTGTCAATCCATGTTATTGAGGGTTTTCCTCGTTTTCATTGACTCTCTACTTGACCAAGCATGATGTCCTTCTCCAGGGACTGATCCCTCCTGAAAGCATGTCCAAAGTATGTGATATGAATTTTGTCATCCTTGTTTCTAAGGAGCATTCTGGCTGTACTTCTTCCAAGACAGATTTGTTCATTCTTTTGGCAGTCCATGGTATATTAAATATTCTTCATCCACACAATTTTTTTTTTAATTTACACCATAATTCAAAGGTGTCAATTCTTCTTCAGTCCTCCTTATTCACTGACCAACTTTCACATGCATGTGGTGATTGAAAACACCATGGCTTGAGTCAGGTGCACCTTAGTCCTTAAAGTGACATCTTTGCTTTTTAACACTCCAAAGAGGCCTTTTGCAGCAGATATGCCCAAATGCAATGTCTTTTGGTTCTTGACTGCTGCTTCCATGGGTGTTGATTGTGGATCGAAGTAAAATGAAATCCTTGACAATTTCAATCTTTTCTCTGTTTATCATGATGTTCCTTATTGGTCCAGTTGTGAGGATTTTTATTTATGTTGAGCTGTAATCCATACTTAAGGCTGTAGTCTTTGATTTTCATCAGTAAGTGCTTCAAGTCCTCTTCGCTTTCAGCAAGCAAGGTTGTTTCATCTGCATAACACAAACTGTCATTTTTTATAAACATTCTTTTTTAAAAATACTTTAGATGAAGGTTTACAGAACAAACTAGGTTCTCATTAAACAATTAGTGCACATAATGTTTTGTGACATTGGTTGCCAACCCCACAACATGTCGACACTCTCCCCTTTTCAACCTTGGGTTCCCTATTACCAATTTTCCTGTCCCCTCCTGCCTTCTAGGCTTGCCCCTTGGCTGGTGTGCCCCATTAGTCTTGTTTTTGTTTTATAGGCCTGTCTCATCTTTGGCTGAAGGGTGAACCTCAGAACTGGCTTCATTACTGAGCTAAAAGGGTGTCCGGGGGCCATACTCTTGGGGTTTCTCCAGTCTCTGATAGGCCAGTAAGTCTGGTCTTTTTCTGTGAGTTAGGATTTTGGTCTACACTTTTTTCCAGCTCTGTCCGGGACCCTCTATTGTGATCCCTGTCAGAGCAGTCAGTGGTGGTAGCCGGGCACCATCTAGCTGTGCTGGAATCAGTCTGGTGGAAGCCGTGGTAGTAGTGGTCCGTTAGTCCTTTGGACTAATCTTTCCCTTGTGTCTTTGGTTTTCTTCATTCTCCCTTGCTCCAGATGGGGTGAGACCCCTGGAGTATCTTTAATGGCTGCTCACAAGCTTTTAAGACCCTAGACACTACTCACCAAAGTAGAATGTAGACTATTTTCTTTATAAACTGTTATGCCAATTGAGCTAGATGTTCCCTGAAACCATGGTCCCCACAGCCCTTAGCCCAGTAATTCGGTCCCTCCGGGACTCTGGATGTGTCTATGGAGCTTCCATGACCTTGCCTTTACAAGTTGTGGTGGCTTCCCCAGTATCATGTACTGTCTTACCCTTCACCAAAGTTACCACTTATCTACTGTCTATTTAGTGTTTTTCTGTCCCCATCCAACATAGGTTGTTATTGAGTCTTCCTCCAATCCTGATGTCCCATTCTTCTTCGTATAGTCCAGTTTCTCAAATTATTTGCTCAGCATAGATTGAATAAGTATGGTGAAAGGATATGACTGTGATGCACGCCTTTTCTGACTTTAAAGCGTGTAGTATTCCCTTCTTCTGTTCGAATGACTGCCTCTCAGTCTATGTACAGGTTCCTCATGAGCACAATTAAGTGCTCTGGAATTCCCATTCTTCGCAATGTTATCCATAATTTGTTATGATCCACACAGTCGAATGTGTTTGCATAGTCAATAAAACAAAGGTAAACATCTTTCTGGTATTTTCTGCTTTTGGCCAGGATTGATCTGACATCAGAAATGATATCCCTTGTTCCACATCTTCTTCTGAATCTGGCTTCAATGTCTGGCACTTCCCTGTGTACTGCTGCAACCACGTTTGAATGATCTTGTGCAATATTTTACTTGGGTGTGATCTTCATTGGCCCATTCTCTTCCCTCACACGATGTATTCACAGCTGCCATCCCTGGCCTTCTGGTCGTTTGTGAAGTGCTTAGTGTCCGAGGAATCACAGATCATGCAATTTCTCAGTCATCATACGCTTCTGAAAAACCTTTCTATTCTCAGAGTAAAGATTCATCCGACTTTGGCTCATTATCCCAAAAGCTTGCGCCGTGAGAACTATCAATTGCTTTGGAATAGTGCCTTTTTTTTTTTTTTTTGGTCATCAGTTGGAAAATGTATGTGTACTACTATAAGTAATATATACTCCTTCACTCAGAATATTTTCTTTGTTAACTATGGTTATCATTCATTTTATTCTTTGTCCATTTTTATCCTTTCTAAAGAGTTCCCAGGAAGAACAAAGAAAGGTCCATTCATTCCTTCATTCTGTTTCAGCAGTCTTCCGGGCATAGGAATGAAATGATGAAAAGATACCAACACAGTCCACATGTTGTTTTCAGTCTAGAAGGGAGGCAAACTTTCAACCAATTATATAATACATGTGATAATTAAAAACTAATTTAATGGATGTTGGCACAAGTACTGATGAAGAATAAGGAAAAAAAATCCTATGTTTGCTGGAATAGGACTGTAGGGAAGGTTTTACAAAGAAGGTAGCACTTGCGCTGAATCTTGAAGGATAAGTAGGGGCTTGCTGGGTATACCACTCAGTGGAGAGGACTTCATGCAGAGAGAATGGTCCTCCATGAAAGTGAGCGGCATGTTCAGAAAACTACAAGTACTGTAGCATGAAGTACAGCTTGAGGAAGTGGCCCACAGATCCTCCTACTCTAGGTTAAACCATCTTCTAAGGGGTTTATATCAAATGATAAGATACAAGGATGGTACTCGTGGGTGAAGACCAAGGTAAAATTTTTTCAAGTAATATCTCTGCCCTCCTCAGTCCTCCAAGAAACTGGTTTATCACTTTATCATTCAAAAAGATAACCAACTCCAGAGTTTACAATCTCAAACTCTCAGAAAACTGAAAGTTCATATTTCAACGAATCAAAAATCAAGATTTCTCCAGAGCTTAGGCTTTTGTCTGATCTATTAGAATAAGGGCAAATTGAATTTTGAGGACTCTTACTCCACCATGATTTTTGTTTGACTCTACCATGATGCCAATCAATAAATGCTATGGTCCAGAGCATAATCTACCACTTTACCAAGCCTGATATATGTAATCCATACTTCAAAGGTCCAGAGGGGGTGTACCTTTTTGAGGATGAGACGTCTAAGCCAAAAAGTTGGGAAGCCCTCTGAGAGACCAGGATACTTTCCCCCAAGGCACAATCTAATGAACACCCAGAAAACCCCAAATTCAACCGGAAGATAGTGGTTTCCCACCAGATTGTTAAAGACTGTTGAGGAAATTTGTGGTCAAGATTCTTTCAGACATAATAGTTATAGTAGTCCCCCCTTATCTGCAGGGATATGTTCCAAGACCCCTCATGGGTGCCTAAAATCACAGATAGTACCGAACCCTATATACATACATACCTACCTATGATAAAGTTCAATTTATAAATCAGGGATAGTAAGAGATTAATGACAATAGCTAATAATAAAATAGAACAATTATAACAAATATGTGAATGATGGAGCTTGACGGCATGAGACTTCATCATGTTATGTAGTCATTTAACGTATTAGAACTGCAACTGACCACAGGTAACTGAAACCGCGGAAAGCAAAACTGCTGGTAATGGGGGACTAATGTATTTTTTTTACATGTCACAATGTGCTCTCCTTGAATCGTCTTTGGCTACTGGAAATATTATGGAGAGTAAATGACCCAGCCTCAGATCTTCCTAGTTCCATCCTGCCTTCCGTGCCTGAAGTAGGTTTGCTGGCCTGTAACTCTTACGTACCTCACCTACCTCCCCTTCATTCTGATTAGCCTCAGCTTGTAATGAACACCACAGTTGACCTATGACGCCAGGCTGGTTGACTCTATCTCCTCACTTACCACATCCACCTTGACTATTTGGTAAACACACCTGTTCCTCGACAGTGTCCTTCCGGAATCCCTAGCACTGCTCACTGCCTGAGCAGCGATAGGCTGTGAGGTGCTGACTTTGCTCCAGAGTCTCCATGTGAATGAACGGCTATGGGTGCACATTAATTAGCTCTCATCTTTTCACCTTGGGAGATTTTGGAAAATAAAAGGATTATTTTAAATTATAATCTATGCATGTCAGTGACTTTTTGTGCAACACTTTTGCTCTGTGCAATTAACACCTTTTCCTCTAATTGTCAGAGATGCACAAGTTAGCACTTTACTATGCACTACCTTATTCTATAATTATTTTAATCATGTATGTTTTATATGTACAACTAGACTGTAACCTTCTAATGGGGAGAAATGTCTTTTGTATCCCCAGTGGTTTATAGCATAGTAACAGAAATTCAGTAAATGACATTGGTCGACTGATCCATTAAACTTCCTAGGAGTGGGGTTCGAGTCAGTTATAGTATATGTCATTCTTACCTTGGGTTCTTAGTTTTTTTGTGTGCTGTAGGCATAACTCTGTTAGAGTTTGGAGTTTTTTTTTTTTTTTTTTTTTTAGGCATAACTCATTTTGGAAGAAATCAAAAGCTCAGAGATTTTTTTTTTCCATGTTGACAAAAATAAAATATCTAAGTGATTTTAAATTTTCTGTATTTTCCCTGGGTTACTCTGTAAATCTCTGAAAGATGTTCCCATTAAAGAAGATGTGACATCTAGAATTTGTAGTTTAGTATATGCACATGCATGTATAGGGGAAGGGCAGGGACGGGAAAAGGGGAGGGCTCTCGTGTTCCCTTTTTTCTTTAACTGTGTGAGCAAACATCATCTTTCAGCCATGGTTTTCAGAGCAGCACAAATCTGGATTAATTGCTCCTTCGGAACTTCACTTGGCAAGTGGGTTGTCCATCATTCTTATTTGGTTGCTTTTCCTTGTTTTCAGTTAGATGGCGGGCTACATGGACTGAGCTTTGTGGGCTGGATTCTTTAGCTTGAAGACTCTTATCTTTTGTGATATTTGCATCCATCTCACCACTTGAGGAGGTGGTCTCCCATTTAGTGCTGAAAGGCTTCTTGGCTTCAGTCTTTATGGCCCAGACTCCAGGATATTTTTTCCTGTTCTTGGGGTCTTTGAGAGGTGATAGAATTTCAAGTGACTTCTGGGACATAGATTGGAACCATTCTGAAGAGTTTGTCACAAGATCCCTTTGAGCTAGAAAAATGGGGTTTCTGGATGGTGCCCATGATGAGATGTCCCTCTTTACATTTATGCAAGTAGCTGGCTTCAGTCTAGGAAAGAAAGAAATACATGTGTTTTTGTCCAACATGTACTCTACTTTGTCATCCAAGATATTTGTCACAATAAAAACCATATTTTTTTTCCTTTGGTGAGTTCATTCTCCCTTGACTATTTTTATGGTGGTAAAAATACATATAACAAAACATTTGCCAATTCAACAAATTATCAGATTCCACAAAGTTTGGAATCTATGTATCTCCCTATTTCATATAAGTGGGATCATACAATATTTACCCTTTTGTGATTGACTTATTTCACTCAGTGTGATGTGAAGTGTAGAAACCTTACTTCCCTTTTTGTTCTTTTTCCCTCTCCCATTTATAATATGATCGTATTAAATATTTCCTTTACATACATCTAGAAACACATCACAAATTTAAGAAACTCTTATTCCTAAATGATCTAACAGATAACAGTTTGTTCTAAATAATAACAGCAACAAGGTAGCTGGTGATAATAGCTATGGATAAGTGACATGAATTATAGCAATGCTACAAGGGATGACAGGAGGAAAGAAGAGGGAATAGTCTGCTATAAGGTACCTTCACTAGCTGTGAAGAAGTATAGTGGACTTAGATGAATTGTAAATGTATACTGAATTGTAAGTGTATATTTTAGGACAACCATTAAAAAACATTAAATTAAAAAAGCAGTATAATTGATATCCCAAGAGAAGAAAGAAGATGCGGTTATATAAAACGTTCACTTACAAGCAGAAAAGGAAAAAAAAAAAGTAGAAAACAAACAGACAAAGAACAAGGGCAATGAATAGAAAATAGTTACAGATATGGTAACCATTAAACCAAATACACCCATTCCTCGCCTATAGACATGGATAGGTTTCAAAGACAGGTCATTACGTAAAAATGGACATTATGTGAAAATGGAGGATGACCACATCAGATCACAAAATGGAGGACGACTACATCATCACATAACTGCCAAATTACATCATTACACAGCTGCCAATGACATCATTGCGTAATGGCCAAACCACTGAGAATCATGGATTAACCAAGTAGGCAAGTAACCACAACCACCACAGGCAGCGTTACTCTCGCCTCACATCTTGCATTCGTTACTGCCAGACATACATTGTTAATGTGCAAAATAAGTCAGACAGTAGATTTTTTACTATTGTCGTAAACGGGAATGTCGGATAAGGAGATAGTCAATAAGTGAGGAGTAGGTGTATATCAATAATTACTTTAAATGTGAATGGTATAAATACACTAACTCAAAGTAGATACTGTCAGAGTGGATAAAAACACAAGACCCAGCTATACGTTGTCTATAAGAAAACCACTTTAAATATGAAGACAAAGAGATGGAGAAAGATATGCCATGCAAACAATAACCAAAAGAAAGCTGGAGTAGCTAATTAGTTTCAGACAAAGTGGACTTCAGAGCAAGGAAAATTATCAGGGATAAACATTACATAATGATAAAGGCGCTCCTTGGAAACTCTATGGGGCAGTTCTACTCTGTCCTATAGGGTTGCTATGAGTTGGAATCGACTCGACAGCACTGGGTTTGGTTTTTTTTTTTGGTTTAACGATAAAAGGGTCAATTCTCCAAGAAGGCATAACAATCCTTAATGTGTATGCATCTAAAAACAGTGTCAAAATACGTGAGGCAGAAACTCATAGAACTGGAAGGATAAACAGATCAATCCTCCATTAGCTGGGGATACCTCTTTCAGTAATTGCAGGTTCACCAGACAGCACATTAGTAAGGATATAGATGAGATGAAACCATCAATCAACTAGATCTAATTGACATATATAGAATACTTCATCCAACAACAGCAGAATAGACCTTCTCTCAAACTCACGTGGAACGCTGACCAAGACAATATGCACACATACACACATACATATGCATATATACACACACACATATGTACAGATATACACATGCACAGACATTTATGAGCCCTGGTGGTGCACTGGCTAAGTGCTTGGCTGCTAACCAAAAAGTTGGTGGTTCGAATATATCAGCTGCTCTGTGGGAGAAAGACGTGGCAGCCTGCTTCCATAAAGATTTCAAAACTCAAGCCAAACCCACTGCCGTGGAGTCGATTCCGGCTCATAGCAACCCTGTAGGAGAGAGCAGAACTGCCCCATAGGGTTTCCAAGGCTGTAATCTTTACAGGAGCAGACTGCCATATCTTTCTCTCGTAGAGCGGCTGGTGGGTTTGAACCACCAACCTTTCAGTTAGCAGCCCTATCGGGCAGTTCTACTCTGTCTTATAGGGTTGCTATGAATTGAGAGTCGACTCGAGCGAGGGCAGTGGGTTTGGTTTCTTTTTTATATCCACTTGCTGACATGATGTTGATTGGTATTGGTAATTCACTTAGATCCTATTAATTTTGGGTTAAGAAAAGAGCAGATAAGTACCACTCCTATAATTACATTCAAACGTTTTATCTGTTAGCATAATAACTCTGCCAGCTGCTGTAGCACATTAACTAGTCTCTCCTGGTCAGAGAAGGACTGATGTCCAAGGTGGTTTAACAAAAGTGTGATGATCTTGTTCTTTGCTTATTCTCACACTGCCCTGTCATCACTTACTCCAGGTAATGGTACATAAGAATGTTGAACCAGTCAACAAAGGATATGTAAAAGAGGGAGAAGGCAGCTAAAAAGAAATACATTGTTATGATTAAAAAAACCCAAAATACCAATTTGATAATGTTTAAATGAGCAGTGAGGTTATCTGACGAATGCGGTATAGATGGCACCATTTTCAAGAGCCCGCTTTCTAGGATAATGAATTCATATTAAGTACCCAAGAATGACAAAACTGTGTTGACTTACTGATGCTGGAACTGGAAGTTGGCTCTTGGGTTGAATATCTGTTTTATCTGGGTGGTTGGCAGGTGTTTAGAGCTTTCCACGACAGGGAGTAGGAAATGCCACATTTCTTGAGTTTGAGCTATTCTTTTATCCCTGTAGATTCTCTTTTCATCATCTGTCCAGTTTACATCCGTCTTCTTGCTTTGGAAAGATGTGCATCCTTTCATTTTGCTTTTTAAGTTGTGATGCAGATCTGAGGAACAACCACAAAAACTTGTATAGTTGTATGGATGGTAGTCACTCACAAATTATCTACTGAGCATTATTATGTGCCAAGGATTTTATCGAAAAATTCTTGGCCATCTGAAACTTACATTTTAATGACAGGAGACAAAATGCATAATTAAAATGTATAGTATGTCAGTCAATGACGAAACTTGCAGAGAAAATAAAGCTGCTGCCAGCCTTCAGAGCTCTCTGACTCCCAGACTCCCTGCCTTGCAGCTGAGGGATACGCCTAGACATGTAAGCCACCCTCCCTAACCTTCCCTTCTCCCGCAGGAGTTTCCTTGCCCTTGTCCTTTTCTGGTAGCTTCCTGCGCCACCTGCCTATGGAAGGTCTCCTGCTGCTAGAGACTGCCCCCACGTGCCAACTGTCAACGTTGGCCCCGATAAATAGCTTGTTGTGCAACAATGCCATCTCATGGTTGTATCTTTTGCCCTCATCAGCCTCGAGCTCTCTTGAGCTCACTATTGTATACAGTCTATCATTTTTGTTGATCTTTTCAATGAACCAGCTTTTGGTTTTGTTAATTTTTAAATTTTTTGCCTTTTTCTTTCTTTCTTTTATTATTTCTTTCCTTCTTCTTACTTGGGTTTACTTTGCTCTTCTTTGCCTACCTTCTTGAAGTGGAACCTTCAGGCCTTTTTTCTTTTCTAATGCAAACATTTACGGCTATAAATTTACCACTTAACACTGCTTTAGTTGTGTCCCACAAATTCTGATTTTTCATTTTGAAATATTTTCTAACTCACTTGGTGGTTTCTGCCTTTTTTTTTTTTTTTTTAACCCATGGATTATTTAGAAGTATGTGTTTAATTTACAAGTATTTAAAGTTTACTAGATATTTTATTGTTACTGATCTTTAATTCTGTTGTGGTTAGAGATCATATTTTTTATAATGTCTATTCTTTTAAATTCATTGAGATTTGTTTTATGGCCCAGAATATGATCTATACTTGATAAAAATGTGCATTCAGAATTCACTGAATGCAGTGTTCTGTTAGCAATTAGGTGATTGACAGTGTTGTTCAGATTTTCTAGTTGTTCTCTGTATTATTAAGAAAAGGGTGTTGAAATCTCCTACTGTATTTGTGCAATTGTCTATCCCTTTAATTCTATAAATTTGTGCTTCGTATACTTTGATGCTAAGTGCAACTCATCTGTCAGTTTGTCATGTTATGGTGGCTTGCATGTTGCTATGATGTTGGAAGCTTGCCATCTATATTTCAAATACCAATAGGGTCACCCATGACAACAGGTTTAGAAAAGGCCTGGTGATCTACTTCTAAAAATTATCCAATAAAAACCTCATGAATAACAACAGAACATTGTTTGATATAGTGTCGGGAGATGAGAACCTCAGGTTGGAAGGCACTCAAAATACATTGGGGAAGAATTGCCTCCTCAAAATAAAGTAGACCTTAATCACGCCGATGGAGTGAAGCCTTCAGGACCTTCATTTGCAGATGTGACACAACTCAAAATGAGAAGCAATATCCATTAATAATTGGAACAGAGAATGTACAAGGTATGAGTCAAGGAAAATTGGAACTTGTCAAAATGAAAATGAAAACCTAAAGATTAATATCCTAGGCATTAGTGAGCTGAAATGGACTGGTATTAGCCATTTTGAATCTGACAATTATATGCTACACTGGGAATGACAAATTGAAGAAGAATGGTGTTGCACTCATTGCTGAAAAGAACATTTCAAGATCTATCCTGAAGTACAATGCTGTCAGTGACAGGTTCATATCCATACACCTACAAAGAAGACCAGTTAATAAGACTATTATTCAAATTTACGAAACAACTACGAATGTCAAAGATGGAGAAATCGAAGATTTTTATGAACTTCTGCAATCTGAAATTGATCAAATGTGCAATCAAGATGCATTGATAATTACTGGTGATTGGATTGTGAAAGTTGTACACAAAGAAGGATCAGTAGTTGGAAAATATAGCATTGGTAATAGGAATGATGCTAGAAATCACCTCCTAGAATTCTGTGAGACCAATGACTTATTCATCGGAAATACCTGTTTTTTTCAACAACACAAATGATGACTATCCATGTGAACTTCACCAGATGAATTACATGGGAATCAAACTGGCTACATCTGTGGAAACAGATGATGGAGAAGTTCAATATTATCAGTCAAGACAATGCCAGGCTTCTACTGTGGGATTGATGATCAATTGCTTATAGGCAAGTTCAAGCTGAAGCCGAAGAAAATCAGAGCAAGTCCACAAGACTAAAAGTATGGCTTTGAATACATTCTGCCTAAATTTAAAAACCATCTCAAGAATAGATTTGATTCAGTGAACACTAATGACCGAAGACCAGAAGTGTAGTGGGATGACATCGAGGACATCATACCTGAAGAAAGTAAAAAATCATTAAAATGACGGGGGAGAAAGAAACGACCAAAACAGATGTCAGAAAACTCTGAAACTTTTTCTTGAGCACAGAGTAGCTAAAGCAAACATAAAAAAAAGATGAAGTAAAAGAGCTGAACAGAAGATTTTGAAGGATGACTTGAGAAGACAAGGTAAAGTATTATAATGAAATGTGCAAAGCCCTGGAGTTAGAAAACCAAGAGGGAAGAACATGGTTGGCATCTGTCAAGCTGAAAGAACCTAAGAAAAAATTCAAGCCTCAAGTTGCAATATTGAAAGATTCTATGGGCAAAAATTGAGTGATGCAGGAAGCATCAAAAGAAGATGGAAGAAAAGCACAGTCACAGTATCAAAAAGAATTGGTCAACATTCAACCATTTCAGGAGGAAGCATATGATCAAGAACCACTGGTCCTGAAGGAAGAAGTTCAAGCCACACTGAAGGCACTGGAGAGAAACAAGCTTTCAGGAATTGACCGAATACTAATTGAGATATTTCAACAAATGGATGCAGCACTGGAAGCGCTCACTCATCTGTGTCCAGAAATTTGGAAGACAGCTATTTGGCCAACAGACTGGAAGATATCCTGTTTGTGCCCATTCCAAAGCAAGATGATCAAATGGAATGTGAAAATTATTGAACAATATCATTCATATTGCATGCTCATAAAATTTTGCAGAAGATAATTCAAGAATAGCTGCAGCAGTACATCGACAGGGAACTGCCAGCAGTTCAAGCCAGATTTAGAAGAAAATGTGGAACAAGGGTTATCATTGCTGATGTCACAAGGATCTTGTCAGAAAACAGAATACCAGAAAGATGTTTACCTGTTTCATTGACTACACAAACACATTCAACTGTATAGATAAGGACGAATTACGAATAACATTCTGAAGAATGGAAATTCCAGAATGCTTAACTGTACCTAGGAGGAACCTGTACATAGATCAAGAGGCAGTCGTTTGAACAGAAGGGGATAGTAAATGGTTTAAAATTGGAAAAGGGGTGCGGCAGGGTTGTATTCTTTCATCTTATTTATTCAATCTGTATGCCTAGCAAATAATATGAGAAGATGGACTACATGAAGAAGCACGTGGCATCAGGACTGAAGGAAGACTCATTAACAACCTTTGATATACAGATGACATAACCTTGCCTGCTGAAACTGAAGACGACTTGAAGCACTTACTGATGAAGATAGAAGACTACACTATAGCCTTCGGTATGGATTACACCAGAATGTGAAGACAATGCAAATCCTCACAACTAGGCCCACAAAATGACATCATGATAACCTGTGAAGAAATTAGTTGTCATGGATTTCATTCTGCTTGGATCTACAATCAACACCCATGGAAACAGAAGTAAAGAAATCAAGCAACGTATTGCATTGGGCAAATCTGCTGCAAAAGACTTCTTTAAAGTACTAAAAAGTGGAGATGTCACTTTGATGACTAAGGCATTTCTGACTCAAGATATGGTATTTTCAATTGCCTCGTCTGCATGCAAAAGCTCGACAGTGAAAAAGGAAGACCAAAGAAGAATTGACGCATTCAAATTGTGGTGTTGGTGAAGAACTTTGAATATACCACGGGCTGCCAGAATAATGAACGAATCAGTCTTGAAGGAAGAATACAACCAGAATGCTCCTTAGAAGCAAGGATAGCAAGACTTCATCTCATTTATGTCGGACGCATCGTCAGGAAGGACCAATCCCTGGAGAAAAACATCATGCTTGGTAAAGCAGAGGGTCAGAGAATAAGAAGGAGATCCTCAGTGAGGTGGGCTGACACAGCGGCTGCAGCAATGGGCTCAGACACAGCAATGTCTTTGGCTTTCCCTGGAGGTGGTGGTACAGATAAAGGGTGAGAGTAACAGGGAGATATTAGGAATAAGGCAATTTTAATAAATATTCTTCCAAGGCTGTATTAAACTAAGATAATTTTCTTCTATACTCAACCCACATAGAAATTAAACAAAATATTTTTTAAAGTCAAGAATAGAATGACAATCAATCCTCTCTGTTTATGAATGCAGTTTTAGTATGATTTGTTAAAATCCCAAGCAATAAATAATATCATATTGTTCTCTCTTGGTACCTAATGCAATTCTATTTAAAAATGAAAAGAAAACCTTCTGTTTGTATCCTTGTCTTCTCAGTCCAACTGGGTGTTAGTCTGTTTACAGGACACTTCAAGGATGTCACTTTGCAACAGGTCCCATATAAGTCAGTTCTCTTGGACTCAATTGTTTCCTGAATTGGTCTCTCATCAGTTCCCAGAACATGTCTTTGTTGGTCTTTGCTAAGACTCTGTACCAGACTTTCTGAGCTGAAAGAAATTGGGTATTCTCATTTAAATGTCAACAGTGAATTACCCACATAATGTAATGTCATGCTTTATTTGTATATTAAGCTTCGCAGTATGCAAAGTATTCTCACATACATTCTTTTGCTCAGCTCTCACCTGTCCTGTGATATAGGCAAGATGGCTATGGCTAATGTTATCTCCATCTAACACATCTGGAATCAGAGAGGTTAAGCTATTTGCTCAAACTCACATAGCTAATAAGAGGCAACGACAGGTCTAGAATTTACATCTTCTAATTCCAGTACTTTTTTTTTATTACCTTCTCTTATCACTTGATTTTTTTTTCTATAGGATATGATCAATAATATATTGTAAAAATAAGTCTTAGTTTAAATTAATGGATTCTAGATCCAAAGATGCCTCACATATTGGTCTTTTGCCTAATCTTCTAGGTTTCTGGGGCAGGAGAGTTTACAGCTTTCATCAGAACCCATTTTAACAAAAACTAAGTTTTAAGAGGAGAGCACAGCATTGAAAACGAGGAAAACCCTCAACGAGATGGACTGACACAATAGTATCTACAGTGGGCTCAAGCCTATCAATATCATGGAGATGGCACAGGACTTGTGGATCTGCTGTTGCCTTGGGTCGGAGCCGACTGGACGTCAACTAACAATGACTGTCCAGATGGTTGTTCATATCCTCATTCCTAAGGACAGGGAAACTTGCCAAGGGGGATAGACATACAAATGAAACTATAAAGTTTAACTTTAATATCCTTGGACTTTCATTTCCAGTTTTAGGCACTCATTATATCCTCATGGGACCAGTGCTCCCACTGCCACCACAGATAGTAAAACATTTGACAGTCATTCATTCTAAGGTGCTAAACCGTTATAACAGAAGTATTTATTTTAAAAAAGAAAGCCAGATAATGCAATGATAAACACACAGAAATAAATTTCCAGGTAGACATTTTAAGGCATTCATTGGGGCCAGTTTGAGAGTATAGAAATCTTCTCAGAAGCCTTCAAAATTTATCATTTGGGTACTCCATATGATAAATGGAATATAAAACCGATCTCGTTATAGACACTACATAGAATAAAAGGAGACACAGTTCACATTTGTTATCAAAAAGTTATTTTTAACTGTTGTTTTAATTCAAAATCAAAACGTTATAGATGGACGAAAAAAGTGAAGTAGTGAGAAGAAATAAAATTGTAGGTCTCCTACCTCAAATAGTTTTTTAGGAGCCAAGGAGGGACTGGTCTAGGTATTGTCCCTAAAAAGGAAAAAATACCATAAAATTTCTGAACTTAAGTTTTAAAAGTAACAAAACTTAATTTTTTACTTTCTTGATAACTACTACATTCAAATATTTAATGAGTCAAATTGTAACTCTATGTTTAACATTTTGAGGAACGGCCAGGCTGTTTTTCAAAGTGGATATAAAATTTTACATTCCCACCAGCAATATATGAAGGTCCCATTTTCTCCACATCCTTGTCAACACTTGTCATCGTCTGACGTTTTAATACCAGCCATCCTAGTGGGTGTAAAATGATATCTCATTGTGGTTTTTTATTTGCATTTCCCTAATGACTAATGGGGGAAACCCTGGTGGTATAGTGGTTAAGTGCTACAGGTGCTAACTAAAAGGTTGGCAGTTCGAATCCACCAGGCGCTCCTTGGAAACTCAATGCGGCAGTTCTACTCTGTTCTATAGGGTTGCTATGAGTCCGAATTGACTCGACGGCAGTGGGTGGGTGGGAATGACTAATGATGCTGAGCATCTTGTCATGTGCTTGTTGGTCATTTGTATATCTTCTTTGGAGAAATATCTGTTGAAATCTAATTCTAAAATTGAGTTTTTTTATTATTGAATGTAAAGAGTTCTTTATATACAAGTCCCTTATCAGATATATGATTTGCAAATGTGTTTTCTATTTGGTGGATTGTATTTTCACTTTTTTGATAGTACCATTTGTAGCACAAGCAGTTTTAATTTTGATGAAGTCCAATATATCTATTTTTTCCTTTTGTCACTTATTCTTTTGAAGTCATATCTAAGAAAACATTGAGTAACCCAAAGTCATGAAGAGTTACCCTATGCTTTCTATAATAATCCAATATATTGACCATGCTGTCTGTCAGTTTGTCATACTGTGGGGGCTTGCATGTTGCTGTGATGCTGGAAGCTATGCCACTGCTATCCAAATACCAGCAGGGTCACCCATGGTGGAGAGGTTTCAGCTGAGCTTCCAGGTTAAGAAAGACTAGAAAGAAGGACCCGGCGGTCTACTTCCAAAAAGAATTAGCCAGTGAAAACCTTATGAATAGCAATAGAACATTGTCTGATATAGTGCTGGTATAGTGCCCCTCAGGTTGAAAGGCACTCAAAATATGACTGGGGAAGAGCTGCCTCCTCAAAGTAGAGTCGACCTTAATGATGTGAATGGAATCAAGCTTTTGGGACCTTCCTTTGTTGATGTGCCACGACTCAAAATGAGAAGAAACAGCTGCAAACATCAGTTAATAATCAGAATGTCAAATGTACGAAGTATGAATCTTGGAAAATTAGAAATCGTCAAAAATGAAATGGAATGCATAAAGATCGATATCCTAGGCATTAGTGAGCTGAAATGCACTGGTATTAGCCATTTTGAATCAGACAATCATATGGCCTACCATGCTGAGAATGACAGCTTGAAGAGGAATGGCGTTGCATTCATCATTAAAAAGAACATTTCAAGATCTATCCTGAAGACCAATGCTGTTGGTGATAGGATAATATCCATATACCTACAAAGCAGACCAGTTAATATGACTATTATTCAAATTTACACACCAACCACTAGGACTAAACATGGAGAAATTGAAGATTTTTACCAACTTTTGCAGTCTGAAATTGGTCAAACATGCAATCGGGATGCATTGACAATTACTGGTGACCGGAATGCAAAAGTTGGAAACAAAGAAAGTAGTTGGAAAATATGGGCTTGGTGATAGAAGTAATGCCAGAGATCGCATGATAGAATTTTGCAAGACCAACAACTTCTTCACTGCAAATACCTTTTTTCAACAACATAAATGATAACTATATGCATAGACCTCACCAGATGGAATACACAGGAATCAAATAGGCAAACAGACAATGGAAAAGCTCAATATCATCAGCAGAACAAGGCCAGAGGCTGACTGTGAAAACAGACCATCAGTTGTTCATATGCAAGTTCAAGTTGAAGCTGAAGAAAATCAGAAGAGGTTGATGAGAGCCAAAGCACGACCCTGAATTTAGAGACCATGTCAAGAATAGATTTAACGGGTTGAACACAAATGACGGAAGACCAGATGAGTTCTGGAATGACATCAAGGACATCATACATGAAGAAAGCAAGAGGTCATTAAAAAGACAGGAAAGAAAGAAAAGACCAAAGTGGATGTCAGAAGAGACTCTGAAACCTGCTCTTGAACATGAAGTAGCTAAAACAAATGAAGAAATGATGAAGTCAAACAGCTGAACAGGAGATATCAAAGGGCGGGCTGGGAAGACAAAGTAAAGTATAATGACACGTGCAAAGACCTGGAGTTAGAAAACCAAAATTGAAGAACATGCTCAGCATTTCTCAAGCTGAAAGAACTGAAGAAAAAATTCAAGCCTTGAGTTGCAATAGTGAAGGATTCTACGAGGAAAATATTAAACGACACAGGAAGCACTAAAAGAAGATAGAAGGAATACACAGAGCCACTACACCAAAAAGAATTGGTCGACGTTCAGCCATTTCAGGAGGTAGCATACGATCAAGAATTGATGGTACTGAAAAGGAAGAAATCGAAGCTGCACTGAAAAAGCTGTTTCAACAAACAGATGCAGCACTGGAGGTGCTCACTCATCTATGCCAAGGAAAAAAAAGCAAAGATGTTACTTTGAGGACTAAGGTGTGCCTTACCCAAGCCATGGTATTTTCAATCACCTTATGTGCATTGGAAAGCTGGACAACGGATAAGGAAGACTGAAGAAGAATTGATGCCTTCGATTTATGATGTTGGCAAAGAATACTGAATATACCATGGACTGCCAGAAGAACAAATCCTCTGGGAAGAAGTATAGCCAGAATGCTCCTTAGACGTGAGGGAGGCGAGACTTTGTCTCAAATTCTTTGGACATGTTATCAGGAGGGGCCAGTCCCTGGAGAAGGACATCATGCTTGGTAAAGTAGAGGATCAGTGAAAAAGAGGGAGACCCTCTCTTGGCAGTAAATGGTATATTCAATATTCTTCACCAACGCCATAATTCAAAGGCATCAATTCTTCTTGGGTCTTACTTATTCACTGTCCAGGAGATGTATAGCAAACACTGAAATATAAAAGTCTGAAGCTTTCACAAGAGATCAGACTTGGAGATATAAGTTTGGGAGTCATTTAGATAATAGTTAAAACAATGAGAATCGATGGGATCTTTAAGAGAATGTGTAGAATGAGAACAGAAAGGCAGAGGCAGAAGCTTGTGGAGCAGTGTTCGTGGGTTAGAAAAAGGAAGTACCTAAAAAGGAGAGTGAGTAGGAATGATGGTTCTATTTATACACAGACACAGAGATATGTATATATTTCTCTATATACACACATGCACAAAACATATGCATAATGTATACATATTTTGTATATTCTGAATGAAAATTGAAATTATAGAGGGACTGCCTGCCAAAGGTATAGATGAAAGCATGTTTAAAGATACAAGTATGACATACTGAATAGCTCATGAAAGGCCGAATCCAAGGAGAGCAAATTTAACAGGAAAAAGTTTAAGACCCAGCATATTCGACCACAATCCCAGCTATGGAAGTAGAGAAGAGAGGAGACCTAATTTAGTAGCAGCAGTATGAAAACAAAATTTTGAGGGTTGAGCAGTTGTAAATTCAATATGTCAATAGTATAGGATATTTTCAAAAGAACAAATACAACCTGCGATCATGTTGATGGAAATCTAATATCTGGAACGAAGTAAACCAGAATGCTGATTTAGGGGGCGTGCCTCGGGTGACATCTGCACTACTGTGTTCAGTTTCATTCAAGCTGGAGGAGCTACATAGAAGGCGGTGAAATAAGATGGTAAATGAACTTGAATCATGTCATCTTAGGAATGGTTAGAAGAAATGGAAGGAAAATTTCAGGGAAATAAATGATGGGATTTTAAAAGATACTTAAGATCCTGTAGAAGAGGCATTACAATTGTTCTCATGATTTCCAGGAGAACCAGGGAAAACGAGTCAGTCAGAATGGTTTCCCTTAAAGTCCTGTGTCTCTTTATTTTGTGTTGCTGGAAAGGGCAGGAGGCCTGGTGGCAGCAGTGGTTAAGCTCTCGTCTGCTAATCGAAAGGCCTGTGGTTTGAACTCACAGGCTGCTCCTTGGGAGAAAAGAACTGGTGATGGTGATCTGCTCTCATAAAGGCGACAGCCTAGGAAACCCGATGGGGCAGTTCTACTCTGTCCTATAGGGTCGGTATGAATGGGAATTGACTCGGTGACACACAACAATAAGAATGGTAACTTGTCAACAAATGTAGTAGATCAAAGGCAATGAGATGAGAGTACTTTCAAGGTTCCTCTCTGCTTTAAATATTCAATGCGATGGGAATGAAAAGAACAGATAATGAGACGAGTATTTCTTACTTTGCCTGGATAAAATTACAAGGAAGCAGAGGGACATACAAGGAATTTCTACTGGTTTCCCCTATGTTTTTCTAGAGTTATAGGGGGAAATAAAAATTGGAATTTCAGAATTTCTGGGAAGAAGATCTGTTCCTTGGCCATTTGATTCAAAGATGATCTCTTAGTTCCTTATATGTAGAGTTTTATCAGAAGCGTGTATTTCAGTTCACATTTGGATGATAGGTGATCATTCACTACTCTATCCCCAATTTACTCACCCAAACCTTGATTAGGGAACTGTCTTCCGAAATACTCAAATATGTACTCTCCTGATACATTTGGCCTTGTATCTAGAGCATATGGTAAAAGATTATTAGTGGCATGAAAATACTTCATTGGCTCTACTAATTTTCATATTTTTCTAAATGAAAAATGCTATCCCCAAAAAGCAGAAACAGCTGTTTAACTCAATGAAATTATGCTGAACAGTCCACAAATCTTCTGAATTTATGTTGCATTTTTACAATTTATAGCAAACTTCTTAGAAATGCATATATCCTTTGGGCCAGCAATTCCCTTTCTTGGAATTTATTCCAAAGAAACAATTAAAAACACACACAGATCGTTATAAGATTCATCATTGTTGTTTACAATAGAAAAAATTGGAAACAAAATAGAGGCTTAACAATGGGGGATGACTAAATACATATTCAATAATGCAATGGAATACTTTACCGTCCCTTGTTAACTTGTAAAGAGATTTATGGTGGATGATAATTTTAAATGAAAAAGTCAATCCCAAAACAAGGTGATCATGATTAATTCACACAACATGGAGTGCATGTGAATAGATGCAGAAAAAGGTATGAAATAAATATTCTCAAAAGTTACTTTTTATTTTATTTTTATTTCTGTTTTTGTGCTAAATGTTTAGCAAAAGAATATAGAAAAGGAACAAATAAAATGATGAATTGCTTACCTAACCACTATCAGAAAGAATAGTTTATTTAAAGTTCAAGTGAATTGGCCATCATGTCTTAGTTATAAGAGAGTTCTCCATTTTCCTTGGTGTGGTTCTTACCTCCTTTTCCACTTTCGACTTTTCCTACTTTTTTTATATCATAAACAAAAATAGATACACATACATGTATACATATTCTTAAATACAAAAAACCAAAAACCAAACCCACTGCCATCGAGTCGATTCTGACTCATAGCGACCCTATAGGACAGAGTAGAACTGCCCCGTAGAGTTTCCAAGGAGCCCCTGGCAGATTCAAACTGCCAACCTCTTGATTAGCAGCAGTAGCACTTAACCACTACATCAAAAAAAAAAAAATTTTTTTGGACATAGGTGGTATATAAAATGTATAATACATCACTATGTATACACATAAATTTAAAGAATTATTTTAAGTAAAAATAAAATCTTTTTAAACTTTATTAATTCTTTCACAGGACCTCAACTGAAGACAATGAGAAATGAAGAAAATAACACCACAGTTGCTAAAGAGTCAGTTAAAGGTTAATATCAGACTTAGAAGTTTTCAGAAGAAACAAGTACATAGTCTAAAATTTATCTCCTGAGCTCATCCTCTATTGGGTCATGAAATGAAGAGGAACAAGATGGTTTTCAGAACATAAAACCCTATATTCTTTCTGGGGGAAAACCTTTCAAATCATAGACATTCCTCAAATACACGGACCACCTCAACCCTCCCATGTAGGTGGCCACTCCTTTCTCTGTGCCTCCTTGGAACCCTGTACAGACTCTGTCATTGCACTTATAATGAAAAACTTGTTTATTTGCTTTTCTCCCCTGAGAGGTGAGTAGAAATGGCATCGCATACTTCTTAGTATCTAGCCCCAAGCACAGTGGCAACTTTGCATTTGTGGCACAAAAAAGTGTTCCTTGAGCAAATGAATTAATTGTTCATGAGACATTGCAGGTAGATCTTACCTTCCAAATTAGCATTTGATTCGTTGTATCTTTGCTGTAAATGTTCTCTACCACACACCTAATGGAGCACAGAACCAAAAGGAAAACCACATGATGTTATTAAACATGAAAATGAGAGTCTTTCCGATATGATTTCTGGGATAGTGGGTTTTCAACAAACATTGTCTCACTTTATCTTCATTTATTTAGAATGGCCAAAAATATTTTTTAAATCAGAGCTTTCTAAAGTCTTTCACAACACAACTTTTCTCCTGCAGCAACGAGTGGAAATAGACATTGATAATAGATTTTGTCACAAAAGGCAGTTTTAAAAATTTCCACTTTACTAGAACTAATTATTCCTGGGGAAAAGGAGACAAAATGTAAACTCACAATCTCATTTATTTGAATCACAAGAATAAAGATGTAAGAGGAGTGTGAAATAGGTGAAAATATATAAAACTTTATGAAAATACATAAGCAGATTATAAAATCGTACTTATATAAAAATGATAAAAAAATATTTTCTTGAAGGTTGTAAAGAAGGCCAGAGTGAGAAAAAATATACACATATGATGTTTTCTATCTGGAAAAGAGTTGCCAACGTGACCCAGTGGGACTAATAGACAAAACATCGTAGAAGTATGATTGACTAATCTTGAGTAGACTACACATTGTTATGGGACCATGAAAACATTTTAAATGCTTCCAAGCTTTTGTAACTGCATCTTTGGCATATGGATATTATAATGAACTCTTCTAAATGGCCTGAGGAAGAAAGAAAAAATTGAAAATATATTTAACGACACGTAATGCATTTCACCTTATAATAAAAATAGACATAGAGTTAAAGCTTAGGAGGGATCAGTCGCTGAAGAAGAACTCCATGCTTTGTAGAGTTAGAGGGTCAGCGGAAAAGAGGAAGACCCTCAAGGAGATGGATTGACACAGTGGTTACAACGATGGGCTCAAGGGTAACAATGATTATTAAGATGGTGCCGGACCAGGCAGTGTTTTGTTCTGTGGTACATAGGGTCGCTCTGAGTCAGAAGCAACTTGACGGCACCTAAAAACAACAATGTTAAAGCTTAAAATGCCCTTCTTTGTAGATACTATAATTGATGGGCAGCAAAAAAAAAAAAAAAAGACAATAAGTATGAAAATAAGAGGAAAATGGAAATCAGGCTCAAGAAAATTCACTTGTAATTAGACTTGATTTGATGAATTCTTGGTGTCACTTTTAGCCCTCTTTTCTGAATTGAAAGGATTCTG
This sequence comes from Elephas maximus indicus, assembly GCF_024166365.1. NCBI lineage: Eukaryota > Metazoa > Chordata > Mammalia > Proboscidea > Elephantidae > Elephas > Elephas maximus. The sequence goes on from NC_064826.1 coordinate 14,707,519, forward strand.
TGAGACATAATAAACTATTACATTTCTACCAGAGAAAACTATCGCCAGGCCAGTGTCCTGATGAACATTGTTGTTGTGGCTAGGGGCCACTGAGTCAGTTTCAAATCATAATGACCCTATGTATAACAGAATAAAACACTGCCTGGTCCTGTGCCATCCTCACAATCATTGAAATAGTTGAGTCCATTGCTGCAGCCACTGTGTCAGTCCATCTTGTTTAGGGTCATCTTCTTTTTCACTAACCCTCTACTACACCAAGCACCATGTCCTCCTCGAGGGACTGGACCCTCCTGATAACATGTTCAAATTAAGTGAGATGAAGTCTTGCTTCTAAGGAGCATTCTAGCTATACTTCCTTCAAGACAAATTAGTTCCTTCTTCTGGCAGTCCATGGTATATTGAATATTCTTCGCCAACACCATAATTCAAAGGCATCAATTCTTCTTTGGTCTTCCTTATTTATTATCCAGCTTTCCCATGCATATGAAGTGATTGAAAATACCATGGCTTGGGTCAGGCACACCTTAGTACTTAAAGTGACATCTTTGCTTTTTAACACTTTAAAGAGGTCTTTTGCAGCAGATTTGCCCAATGCGATGCGCCTTTTGATTTCTTGACTGCTGCTTCCATGGCTGTTGATTGTGGATATAAGTAAAATGAAATCCTTGATGACCTCAATCTTTTCTGTTTATCATGACGTTGCTTATTGGTCCAGTTGTGAGGATTTCTGTTTTCTTTATGTTGAGGTATAATCCATACAGAAGGCTGTAGTCTTTGATCTTCATCAGTAAGTGCTTCAAGTCCTCTTCATTTTCAGCAAGCAAGGCTGTGTCATCTGCATAATGCAGGTTGTTAACGAGTCTTCCTCCAATTCTGATGCCATGTTGTTCTTCATGTAGTCCAGCTTCTCGGATTATTTGCTCATTGTATAGATTGAATAAGCCTGGTGAAAGGTTACAATCCTGATGCACACCTTTCCTGACTTTAAACCACCCAGTATCCCCTTGTTCTGTTCAAACAACTGCCTCTTGGTCTATGTACAGGTTCCTCATAAGCACAATTAAGTGTTCTAGAATTCCCATTCTTCACAATGTTATCCATAATTTGTTAATGATCCACACAGTCGAATGCCTTTGTGTAATCAATGTCAATAAAGCACAGGTCTTCCTGGTATTCTCGGGTTTTAGCCAAGATTCATCTGACATCAGCAATGATGGGCCTCCTTCCATGTCCTCTTCTGAATCTGGCTTGTATTTCGGCAGTTCCCTGTCGACACACTGCTGCAGCCACTTGTGAATGATCTTCAGCAAAATTTTACTTGCATATGATATTGTTTGATAATTTACACATTCTGTTGGATCACCTTTCTTTGGAATGGGTACAAATATGGATCTCTTCCAGTCAGTTGGCCAGGTAGCTGTCTTCCAAATTTCTTAGCATAGATGAGTGGGCACCTACAGTGCTGCCTCCATTTGTTGAAACATCTCAGTTGATACTCTGTCAATTCCTGGAGCCTTGTTTTTCACCAATGCCTTCAGTGCAGCTTGGACTTCCTCCTTCAGTACCACAAGTTCCTGATCATATGCTACCTCCTGAAATGGCTGGACATTGACCAATTCTTTTTGGTACAGTGACTCTGTGTATTCCTTCCATCTTCTTTTGATGCTTCCTGCATTATTCAATATTTGCCTTTGAATCCTTCAATACTGCAACTTGATGCTTTAACTTTCAGTTCTTTCAGCATGAGAAACGCCAAGTGTGTTCTTACCTTTTGGTTTTCTATCTTCTTACTGAATGGGGTCCACAAATTCTAACCTCAGTAATCTATGGTTGTATGTTTTGTTGACAGCCTTCAAAATCAATTATTTTTTTTTTTTTAATTTTTATTAAGCTTCAAGTGAACATTTACCATTCCAATCAGTCTGTCACATGTAGGTTTACATACATCTTACTCCCTTCTCCCACTTGCTCTCCCCCTATTGAGTCAGCCCTTACAGTCTCTCGTTTTGTGCCAATTTTACCTTCTTCCCTCTCTCTCTATCCTCCCATCCCCCCTCCAGTCAAGAGTTGCCAACACACTCTCCCGTGTCCACCTGATTTAATTAGCTCACTCTTCATCAGTATCTCTCTCCCCCCCACTGACCAGTCCTTTTCATGCCTGATGATTTGTCTTCGGGGATGGTTCCTGTCCTGTGCCATCAGAAGTTCTGGGGAGCATTGTCTCTGGGATTCCTCTAGTCGCAATCATACCATTAGGTGTGGTCTTTTAATGAGAATTTGGGGTCTGCATCCCATTGGTCTCCTGCTCCCTCAGGAGTTGTCTGTTGTGTTCCCTGACAGGGCAGACATCGATTGTCGCCGGGCACCAACTAGTTCTTCTGGTCTCAGGATATTGTAGGTCTCTGGTTCAAGTGGCCCTTTCTGTCTCTTGGGTTCTTAGTTGTCGTGTGACCTTGGTGTTCTTCCTTTGCCTTTGCTCCCGGTGGGTTGAGACCAATTAATGTATTTTAGATGGCTGCTTGTTGGCATTTAGGACCCCAGGTGCCACAATTCAAAGTGGGATGCAGAGTGTTTTCATAATAGAATTGTTTTGCCCATTGATTTAGAAGTCCTCTCAAACCAAGTTCCCCAGACCCCAGCCCCTGCTTCGCTATCCTTTGAAGCTTTCACAAAATCAATTATTGAGAGTGTCTTAATAGGAAATAAAGTCAATTACTTTTAAAAATAATTTACTAATATTATTTAGGAACATATTGATGTCTTACAAGCAAATATAACAAATAGTTCAAAAAATAGGAATTCATAAATTCACGTCAACTTATAATTAGATAAATAAAGAAAATGAGGAAAAGGGAAGGATCCTACTTGTAGCAGAGTGACAAATATCAATGATAAACACGGGGAGTGCTGGTGTTGGAAAGTTATCTTGTTGAAACCATCATAATAAAGACTGGGTCAGACAAAAATGCTAGATGCTAAATCCAAGGGGAAATTTTGATGAGGAACACAATATTTACATGGTCTTAATGTCTCTCTTCAGCTGTGAGAAAATTAGAATAAGTTCACAAGAGCCAAAGTACGACCTCGAGTATATCCCACCTGAATTTAGAGACCATCTCAAGAATAGATTTAACACGTCGAACACTAATAACTGAAGACCAGATGAATTGTGGAAGGACTTCAAGGACATCATACATGAAGAAAGCAAGAGGTCATTAAAAAATATGAAAGAAAGAAAAGACCAAAATGGATGTCAGAAGAGACTCTGAAACTTGCTCTTGAACTTCGAGTAGCTAAAGCAAATGGAAGAAATGATGAAGTCTTAACTCAAAGAGTTGAACAGAAGATTTCAAAGGGTGGCTTGAGAGGACAAAGTAAAGTATTATAATAACAGGTGCAAAGATCTGGAGTTAGAACCAAAAGGGAAGAACAGGCTCAGCATTTCTCAAGCTCAAAGAACTGAAGAACAATTTCAAGCCTTGAGTTGCAATATTGAAGGATTCCACAGGGAAAATCAAAAGAAGATAGAAGGAATACACAGAGTCATTATATCAAAAGGAAATGGTTGATGTTCATCCATTTTGGGAGGTAGCACATGATCAGAAAGCAACTGTACTGAAGGAAGAGGTCCAAGCTGCACTGGAGGCATTGGCAAAAAACAAGGCTCAAGGAATTGATGTAATATCAATAGAGATGTTTCAACAAATGAATGTAGCACTAGAAGTGCTCACTTGTCTATGCCAAGAAATTTGGAAGTCAGCTACCTAGCCAACCGACTGGAAGAAATCCATATTTATGCCTATTCCAAAGAAAGGTGATCCAATGGAATTCACAAATTATCAAGTAATATCATTAATATCAAATGCAAGTAAATTTTTGCTGAAGATCATTCAAAAACAGCTGCAGCAGTGCTTTGATTGGAAACTGCCAGAAATTCAAGCCAGATTCAGAAGAGGACATGCGACCAGGGATATCATTGCTGACATCAGATGGATCCTGGCTGAAAGCAGAGAATATCAGAAAGATGTTTACCTGTGTTTTATTGACTACAAAAAGGCATTCGACTGTGTGGATCATAACAAATCATGGATAAAATTGTGAAGAATGGGAATTCTAGAGCTCATGAGGAACCTGTACATAGACCAAGAGGCAGTTGTTTGAACAGAACAAGGGGATACTGGGTGGTTTAAAGTCAGGAAAGGTGTGCATCAGGGTCGTGTCCTTTCACCACGCTTATTCAGTCTGTATAAAAAAGAAGCTGGACTATATGAAGAAGAACATGGCATCAGAATTAGAGGAAGACTCATTAACAACCTGCATTATGCAGATGACACAGCCTTGCTTGCTGAAAATGAGGAGGACTTGAAGCACTTACTGATGAAGATCGAAGACCACTGCCTTCAGTATGGATTACACCTCAACATAAAGAAAACAAAAATCCTCACAACTGGACCAATAAGCAACATCATGATAAACAGAGAAAAGATTGAGGTCATCAAGGATTTCATTTTACTTATATCCACAATCAACAGCCATGGAAGCAGCAGTCAAGAAATCAAAAGGCGCATTGCATTGGGCAAATCTGCTGCAAAAGACCTCTTCAAAGTGTTAAAAGGCGAAGATGTCACTTCAAGGACTAAGAACACCTGTTCCAAGTTATGGTGTTTTCAGTCACCACATACACATGGGAAAGCTGGGCAATGAATAAGGAAGACCAAAGAGGAATTGATGCCTTTGAATTATGGTGTTGGTGAAAAATATTCAATATACCATGGACTGCCAAAAGAAGGAACAAGTCTGTCTTGGAAGAAGTACAGCCAGAATGCTCCTTAGAAGCGAGGATGGCGAGACTTCTTCTCATGTACTTTGAACATGTTATCAGGAGGGTTCAGTCCCTGGAGGAGATTATGCTTGATAAAATAGAGGGTAAGTGAAAAAGAGGAGGACCCTGAATGAGATGGACTGACACGGTGGCTGCAACAACGGGGTCCAAAAGCAACGATTGTGGGGATGGTGCAGGACCCGGCAGTGTTTTGTCCTGTTGTGAACGGTGATACAACAAACGTTGAAGATGAGCAGAAACAGGATCCCTCATACATTGTTAGTGAAAACGTAAGATGACGTAGAGCCAGCTATTAAGTTCTGCTAATTGATCAGTTGTTTTCAACAATGCCCTGGGGCATAAATTGCTGTATAGGCCAATTCAATGAAATTAATGCTCATTTGAAAAGATAGTTCCAGAGGTTAGTGTTATGATTTATTCTGACCCCAGATGGGATCCTTCCAGCTGTCTCTTGTTTTCTCTGGCAAACTAACCGGCCTACAGTTTAGCCTACATCTTCAATCAATCAACCAATCTCCTCCCAGTTGTTTCTCATCACAACAGCCACTGTTTCTGAGAGGACCCTTGGATTTGAGCTCTCCACGTCCTGTTGCAAGTGGGCTGTATCCTTTGGGAAGAGATTAGGAGCTACCTGTTTTATGGTCTGCTTCCTTCCTATCCCAAGGCAAAATCTCTGAACCAGGGTCCTGGAGCTGGGGGTAGGGACAGTGAGGCTCTTCTCTCTGAGAAGTGACACCCTTGTGTTTAGGAGCTGAACTCAAGGTAATTTTGTAGTTTTATAAACAGTAAATAAGAATGACCAAATTTTAACCATTAACTCTTCCTGGGGAAAAACAAGGTAAGAGAAGGTAAGAGGAAATAACTTATCATTCTCTGCAATCATTTTTTTCAGTAATTGTTAACAATGATCAATAAGATTTACCTCTTGTTCTTCTCTGGCATTTTCATGGATTTCTATAGTAGAATTTCTTTCCTTCTTTGTTTTCAGATGTTTTTTGGTTTTTAGCTAGATAGAAGAACCAGATATAAAATCATTATTTAATCAAAACAAGTATATACACAGACTTAAAACTACCTTGGAACTTCCATTTCTAGGAAGTGTGGAATGGAGTTTACTTCTCCTGGAATCCAAACTTCTGAGCTCCATGGAGGCTGGGGTGACCTACCCAAGCCACGGACTTGAGACGATCTTTGAGCCTTTGGCCTTGAGGAAACTAGTTTCCTAAAAGTTACCTTACCTTTTAGTCAAACAATAGTCTAGAGCGTTTTGCCTCAGGCATTGTGCTCTTTTGAAGAATTACCTATGCGCAGTCAGTTTCAAGAAACAGAAGTTCCAAGGTCAGACTAGAAACTAAGTGTTTAGGGTAAATTGTTATTGTGAAAGCACTGTTCTGGCCCCATTTCCATAGCAATGTTGATAAGATAGGGTATAAGAATCATTGGAGGGTCTCTCAACTTCAGGACATTTTTGACTCCCTAGTTGAAATGTTACCTGGATTTGCAAATCACATATTAAAAATACTTCAATCAATTTCTATTTTTGGCTTAATATGATTTTTGTTTGAACAGAGGATAAGTAATTTTCCCTATTCTGTCTAAATACAACTAAAAATTCTGGACATCACATAATAAAGTAATATAAAAGACTCTGAAAGGTGGAAAGAAGAAGGCAGACTGACTAGAAACTTTAGGATCAGAGGAGTGACACAGTGATGCATTCCCTAGGTTTTCTTTTTGTCTCATACACCCCAGATTTACCGCAGGAGAAGCTGGCAACCCATAAATACCAATGAGTGCAGGCAGACAAACAAACAAACACTCCAACAAAAGCTTCTTTTCTCTGTCCAAGGACCAAAAAGCAGGCAGCTTGGATAGAACACTTTTAGATAATAACTACTTTACTTCAACTAAATACCACAAAAAAACTGTGGCCCCACCCATGCCAACCAAGGCTGAATGGGGAACTGTATTCGTTTCCTAGGGCAGCTGTAATGAATTATCACAAACTGGGTAAAATAACATAAATTTGATCTCTCACATTCCTGAGGCTAGAGGTTTGAAATCAAGGTATTGGCAGGGTCATGCTCCCTCAGAAGGCTCCATCCTTCTTTTTAGCTTCTGGTGGTTGCCGGTAATCCTTGATGTCCTCAGTTTGTAACCGCATCACTCCAATCTTTTCCTCCATTGTCACATAGGCTTCTTCTCTGCTGTCTTGGTCATCTAGTGCTGCTATAACAGAAATACCACAAGCGGACGGCTTTAACAAAGAGAAATTTATTCTCTCACAGTCTAGGAGGCTAGCAGTACAAATTCAGGGTGCCAGCTCCAGGGTAAGGCTTTCTGTCTCTGTCGGCTCTAGAGGAAGGTCCTTGTCATCAATCTTCCCCTATCAAGGAACTTCTCAGTGCAGGGACCCCAGATCCAAAGGATATATTATTCTCCTGGCTCTTGTTTCTTGGTGGGATAGGTCCCCTTGTCTCTCTGCTCACTTTTCTCTTTTATATCTCAAAAGAGATTGACTTAAGACACAACCTAATCTTGTAGAGTGAGTCCTGCCTCATTAACATAACCGCCGATAATCCCACCTTATTAACATCATAGAAGTAGGATTTACAACACACAGGAAAATCACATCAGATGATGAAATGGTGGACAATCATGCAATACTGGGAATCATGGCCTAGCCAAGTTGACAGACATTTTTGGGGGGGACATAATTTAATCCATAACACCTATGCATGTGTCTCTTCTCTGTGTCTCTGTCTGTGTCCAAATTTCCCTCTTCTTATAAGAACACCAATCCTTGGATTTAAGGGCCATCCTAATCCAGTATAACTTCACTTTAACTTGATTACATCTACAACGACTTTATTTCCAAATAAATTCAAATTAAGGATATAGCTGTCTCTTTGATGGCGCTTAATGATCGCTACCTCCTGGTATTCATGTCCCGTGTAATCTTCTCTCATTGAGTATGGGCTGAATCTACTGATTCACTTCTAATGAATTGAACATGGCAAAAGTGATGGGATGTTGCTTCTGAGATTAGGTTACAAATACTGTAGCTTCCATTTTGTGTGCCCTCTTTTGTTCTCTTGCTTGTTTGCTCAGATGGAATCCAGCTGGGTTCCATCATTGTGAGGAACTAGGAAGGCCCACGGTCAACAGCCAGAGAGGAACTAAGACCATCAGTTCAGCAACCTGTGAAGAAATGAATCCTATGAACAACCAAATGAGTGAGCTTGGAAGAGGATCCTTCCTCAAACAATCCAGCAAATGAGACTGTAGCCTGGTCAACACCTTCACTGCAGTCTTGAGAGAAACCTTGAAGTAGAAGCATCCTGCTAAGCGATGCCCAGATACCTGACCTACCGAAACTGTGAGGTAATAAATGTTTGTGGTTTTAAGCTACTATTGCTTGGGGTAATTTGTTACACAGCCATAAAATATTAGCACAATATTCTTTGTTAAGACCTTGGGAATTTTTTTTAAGGTAACATCTAATAGACCCTAGCAGCTGAACAGATGTCTCTATTCACCTGGAGCAACAAAGGAAGAAGGAGAGTCGGGAATGTTATTGTTGTTAGGTGCCATCTAGTTGGTTCCAAGTCATAACGACCCTCCGTACAACAGAATGAAACACTGCCCGGCCCTGCACCATCCTCACAATTGTTGTTATGCTTGAGCCCCTTGTTGCAACCACTGTGCCAATACATCTCATTGAGGGTCTTCCTCTTTTTCGCTGACCCTCTGCTTTACCAAGCATGATGTCCTTCTCCAGGGACTGGTCCCTCCTGATAACATGTCCAAAGTACATGAGATGAAGTCTTGCCATTCATACTTCTAAGGAACATTCTGGCTGTACTTCTTTCAAGACAGATTTGTTTGTTCTTCTGGCAGTCCATGGTATATTCAATATTCATCACCAACACCATATAATTCAAAGGCTTCAATTCTTCTTCTGTCTTCCTTACTTATTGTCCAGGCATAGGAGATGGAAACAGAATGTGTGGCATATTACCTCCATGAACAACTGCCTCCTTTGCCATGAGACCAGAAGAATTGGAAGGTGCCTGACTACTATTACAGAACATTTTGATCAAAGATTCCATAGGAGTATCCTGCCTGATCAAAAGGGGAAAATGTAGAATGGAATTTCAAATTCTCATGCAATCCAGAGGCTGGATGAACCTCTGAAACTATTGCCCTGAGATAATCTTTAAACCTTAAACCAAAAATATTTCCTGAAGTCTCCTTTAAATTAAACAATGTTGTTTGTTGTTAGGTGCTGTTGAGTTGGTTCTGACTCATAGCAAGCCAATGCACAACAGAATGAAGCATCGCCCAGTCCTGCGCCATCCTCACAATCCTTGTTATGCTGGAGCCCATTGTTGTAGCCACTATGTCAATGCATCTTGTTGAGGGTCTTCCTCTTTTCCAAATCTAACAGTAGTTTAGCTTAATTAGTAAAGAACTTCTGTTTTCAGCCTTGTGTTCTTTCAAGAACTATGTATATGGGACCAAATTGGCAACAGCAACTTGAAAGATGGGCTATAAAACTGAGGGGGCAGTGAGTTTATGTTAGTGGGGGAGGAACAGCTTGGAAAAGGAGGGTGGGAATGGTTGCCCAACTCAAAGGATGTAGTCATTGTCACTGAATTCTACATGAAGAAATTGTGGGTTTATGTTCTGCTGTGTACATTCTCAACAACAAAATAAAATTATTTATTTTAAAAAAGCCTCTAAAGTTAGAAAATTCTATGATTAAAGATATGGTACATAATCAGGAAATAACAATTATTGTTGTTAAATAAATGTTGTTAATATATATGTTGATATTATATTAGTAATAATTAAAGGGAATTATTGTTGTGAAATAAACGAGCAATTAATTATACAACTGTCTGATCATTAGTCACAATAAGAAGACTACATATTTAGCACATCTATATCATAAGCAGAAATGTTCAATCATACCTGAGAAGTTAACTTGAGAAGATAAGGCTGAGAGTCATTGGATTCAGAACTGTCAGAGCCTCGGCTACTACAAAAAATATTAACAATTTATTTCAGTTTACAGAATGTTTTGGGTTGCACTTTTAAATTTCAACTGTTGCTTTTAATTTTTTTTTTTTTAATCATATTGGAATTGGTAGAAATAGTTCTTATAATAAGAAGGCTGTTTGCAAACAGAGGTTTAAATGTTTGGATGTTCAGACAGCTTAGAAGCAGAGGTCTTCTTGTTGAATGTATGGAGAGAGATGACAAGTTGGGCCAATGGAGTGTAAGCTTCAGAGAAGTGGGCATTTTCATCCATCTGGCTCACTGCTGTACCACCAGAGTGAAAATAGTGCCTGGCACATAGTAGGCACTCAGAGAATATTGGTTAATAAATGAATGAATAAGTGCTATATTCAGCAGATTCCTAGCTCTCAGGGGTATCATTAGCTCTTAAAATTCATTATTTGAACACACCACTTTCAGTGAAGGACAGGACATCCAGAAAGAAGCTCAATAAAGATACAGAAGATCTAAATGCCACAATAAACCAACATGACCTCGTAGACATGTACAGAACACTCCACCCAGCAGCCGTCAAGTATACTTTCTTTTCTAGTGCTCGTGGAACATTCTCTAGAATAGACCACATATTAGGTCATAAAGCAAGCCTTAGCAGAATCCAGAACATTGAAATATTACAAAGCATCTCCTCTGACCACAACGCCATTAAAGTGGAAATCAATAACAGAAAAAGCAGGGAAAAGAAATCAAACACTTGGAAACTTAACAATACCCTGCTCAAAAAAAGATTGGACTATAAAAGACATTAAGGATGGAATAAAGAAATTCATAGAATCCTATGAGAATGAAAACACTTCCTATGAAAACCTTTGGGACACAGCGAAAGCAGTGCTCAGAGGTCAATTTATATCAATAAATGCACACATCCAAAAAGAAGAAAGGGCCAAAATCAAAGAATTATCCCTACAACTTGAACAAATAGAAAGAGAGCAACAAAAGAAATCTTCAGGCACCAGAAGAAAACAAATAATAAAAATTAGAGCAGAACTAAATGAAATAGAAAACAGAAAAACAACTGAAAGAATTAACAAGACCAAAAGCTTGTTCTTTGAAAAAATCAACAAAATTGATAAACTATTGGCCAAACTGACAAAAGAAAAACAAGAGAGGAAGCAAAAAACCCAAATAAGAAATGAGAGGGGTGATATGACAACAGACCCAACTGAAATTAAAAGAATCATATCAGATTACTATGAAAAATTGTACTCTAACAAATTTGAAAACATAGAAGAAATGGATGAATTCCTAGAAATACACTACTTACCTAAACTAACAAAAATAGAGGTAAAACAACCAAACAGACCCATAACAAAAGAAGAAATTGAAAAGGTAATCAAAAAACTCCCAACAAAAAAAAAGCCCTGGCCCGGACAGCTTCACTGCAGAGTTCTACCAAACTTTCAGAGAAGAGTTAACACCACTACTACTAAAGGTATTTCAGAGCATAGAAAAGGACGGAATACTCCCAAACTCATTCTATGAAGCCACCATAACCCTGATACCAAAACCAGGTAAAGACACCATAAAAAAAAAAAAAAAAAAGAAAATTACAGACCTATATCCCTCATGAACATAGATGCAAAAATCCTCAACAAAATTCTAGCCGATAGAATTCAACAACATATCAAAAAAATAATTCACCATGACCAAGTGGGATTCATACCAGGTATGCAGGGATCGTCAACATTAGAAAAACAATTAATGTAATCCATCATATAAATAAAACAAAAGATAAGAATCACGTGATTTTATCAATTGATGCAGAAAAGACCTTTGACAAAGTCCGACACCCATTCATGATAAAAACTCCCAGCAAAATAGGAATAGAAGGAAAATTCCTCAACATAATAAAGGGCATTTATACAAAGCCAATAGCCAACATCATCCTAAATGGAGAGAGCCTGAAAGCATTCCCCTTGAAATTGGGAACCTGACAATGATGCCCTTTATCACCATTCTCATTTAACATTGTGCTGGAGGTCCTAGCCAGAGCAATTATGCTAGATAAAGAAATAAAGGGCATCCAGATTGGCAAGGAAGAAGTTAAAAGTATCTCTGTTTGCAGATGACATGATCTTATACACAGAAAACCCTAAGGAATCCTCAAGAAAACCACTGAAATTAATAGAAGAGTTTAGCAGAGTATCAGGATATAAGACAAACAGACAAAACTCAGTTGGATTCCTCTACACCAACAAAAAGAACATCAAAGAGGAAACCGCCAAATCAATACCATTTACAGTAGCCCCCAAGAAGATAAAATACTTAGGAATAAATCTTACCAGAGATGTAAAAGACTTACACAAAGAAAACTGCAGTACACTTCTGCCAGAAACCAAAAGAGACTGGAAGAACATACCTTGCTCTTGGATAGGAAGACTTAACATTATAAAAATGTCTATTCTACCAAAAGCGATCTATAGATTTAATGCGATTCCCATCCAAATTCCAAAGACATTTTTTAATGAGATGGAGAAACAAATCACCAACTTCATATGGAAGGGAAAGAGGCCCCGGATAAGTAAAGCATTATTGAAAAAGAACAAAGTGGGAGGCCTCACTCCACCTGATTTTAGAACCTATTATACCGCCACAGTAGTCAAAACAGTCTGGTACTGGTACAACAACAGATACATAGACCGATGGAACAGAAATGAGAATCCAGACATAAATCCATCTACATATGAGTAGTTGATAGTTGATGAAGGCCCCAAAGCAGTTAAATGGGGAAAAAGACAGTCTTTTTAAGAAATGGTGCTAGCAAAACTGGATATCCATCTGCAAAAAAAAAAAAAATGAAACAAGATCTATACCTCATGCCATGCACAAAAATGAGCTCAAAATGAATCAAAGACCTAAATATAAAATCTAAAATGATAAAGATCATGGAAGAAAAAATAGGGACATTAGGAGCCCTAATACATGGCATAAACAGTATACAAAACATTACAAACAATGCAGAAGAAAAAGTAGATAACTGGGAGTTCCTAAAAATCAAACACCTATGCTCATCTAAAGACTTCACCAAAAGAGTAAAATGATTACCTACAGACTGGGAAAAAGTTTTTAGCTATGACATTTCTGATCAGCTCCTGATCTAAAATCTACATGATACTGCAAAAACTCAACTACAAAAAGACAAGTAACCCAATTAAAAAATGGGCAAAAGATATGAACAGACACTTCACTAAAGAAGATATTCAGGTAGCTAACAGATACATGAAGGAACAGCTCACGATCATTAGCCATTAGAGAAATGCAGATCAAAACTACAATGAGATTCCATCTCACTCCAACAAGGCTGGCATTAATCCAAAAAACACAGAATAATAATTGCTGGAGAAGCTGTGGAGAGATTGGAACACTTATACACTGCTGGTAGGAATGTAAAATGGTACAATCACTTTGGAGATCAATTTTGAGCTTCCTTAAAAAGCTAGAAATAGAACTACCACAGGATCCAGCAATCCCACTCCTTGGAATATATTCTAGAGGAATAAGAGCCTTTACACGAACAGATATATGCACACCCATGTTCACCGCAGCACTGTTTACAATAGCAAAAAGATGGAAGCAATCGAGGTGCCCATCAATGGATGAATGGATAAATAAATTGTATCAATAAAGAACAGTGATGAATCTGTGAAACATTTCATAACATGGAGGAATCCGGAAGGCATTATGCTGAGTGAAATTAGTCAGTTGCAAAAGGACAAATATTGTATAAGACCACTATTATAAGAACTCAAGAAATAGTTTAAACTGAGAAGAAAATATTCTTTGATGGTTATGAGAAGGGGGAGGGGTGGATGGTGAGAGGGGTATTCACTAATTAGATAGTAGATAAGAATTACTTAGGTGACCAGAAAGACAACACACAATACAGGCGAGGTCAGAACAACTGGAATAAACCAAAAGCAAAGAAGTTTCCTGAATAAACTGAATGCTTCGAAGGCCAGCGTAGCAGGGGCAGGGGTCTGGGAACCATGGTTTCAGGGGACATCTAAGTCAATTGGCATAATAAAATCGGTTAAGAAAACATTCTGCATCCCACTTTGGAGAGCGGCGCATGGGGTCTTAAATGCTAGGAAGCGGCTATCTAAGATGCATCAATCGGTCTCAACGCACTTGGACCAAAAGAGAATGAAGAACACCAAGGACACAAGATAATTACGAGCCCAAGAGACAGAAAGGGCCACATAAACCAGAAACTACATCAGCCTGAGACCAGAAGAACTAGATGGTGCCTGGCTACCACTGAAGACTGCCCTGACGGGGAACACAACGGAGAACCCTTGAGGGAGCAGAAGAGCAGTGGGATGCAGACCCCAAATTCTTGTAAAAAGACCAGACTTAATGGTCTGACTGAGACTATAAGGACCCCGGTGGTCATGGCCCCCAGACCTTCTGTTGCCCCAGGACAGGAACCATTCCCAAAGCTAACTCTTCAGACAGGGATTGGGCTGGACAATGGGATGGAAAGGGATGCTGGTGAGGAGTGAGCTTCTTGGGTCTGGTGGACACTGGAGACTATGTTGGCATCTCCTGCCTGGAGGGGACATGAGAGGGTAGAGGTGGTTAGAAGCTGGCAAAATGGACACGAAAAGAGAGGGTGGAGGGAGGGAGCAGACTGTCTCATTAGGGGGAGAGCAATTGGGAGTATGTAGCAAGGTGTATATAAGTTTTTGTGTGAGAGACTGACTTGATTTGTAAACTTTCACTTAAAGCACAACAAAAATTAAAAAAAATTCATTATTTTTACATCGCTTCATTTCCATCCTGCTTAAAGGCAATCCAGGGCCACACAAAACAGAGTAGGTTGAGACTAAAGAAGTCACACAGAAATCTAATTGCAACTGTGTAGTGGAGTGGTGGGCAACATTTTTTGCTTGAGAGCCAATTCCGGAAAGAAAATATTTCCGGGCTGTATTTTAAAAACAAACAAACACATACAAGTGTGCATGTGTGGTTTTATATACACAATAAGATGTATACACACATACTCACGTTCTTAAACATATTTGTATTATTTCTCCATCACTAAATTCTTCTCCTTTTTTTGGCTAAGAAACTACCTAACTAGTATTTACTGTAGTTTTGATTGAATGTGCATTAGAAGATCTTTTGTCATTAAGCACAGATCCTTTTTAAAGCTTTTTTATTTCTTTTCTTGACTACCTTGTAAGCTACTTAACTGCTGTTTGTCCTAGTGCCACTAAATATTGCATTCTTTAGAAGGAGGGATTTTCCATTGCAAATTAGAAAACCCATCAATGCTTTTAAACCAAAAAACTTCTGCATTTCCTTACGTTGAAACACATTTATTTTTCCTTTTTCAGCAGCAGCTATAAGAGGAATTTAAATTTTATTTGGCAAACTGCCCCTCTGCACTCACAACTTAAGACCCACTGAATTAAAAAAATTTTACTTCTCAGACCCAGCTACAGTGTGCTTACAATAGTGGCCTTCCTGGGAAATCCATTTTAACTTATTTTTTCTATATGTTAGATCCAGCTACAGAGAGCCAGAGGCAAGAGGATTGGACTGAGTTTGACTCATTGTAGGCCTTGATTTCTCCTTTTGTGATATGGAAATTCCTACAGTTATATAGAAGGCTGCAACATAGGATCAGAAACTTAAGAGTCTCTTAATCTGACCTGATGTGTTTCACCTATGCTGCCATGAATGAAGGTAACCAGAATTATGAAAGAAATAAAAATCTGAACACATTATTTTAATTGTAATGGATATATCCCATTGTTAATATTAGTCTTGACTTTATGACAGGAACAGTAGCGAAGCCTACAATGAGAATTCTATTTTCCTACTTGCTTTATAATAATATATTTTCTACTTAATTTATACTTACTTTTCTAAAAAATTCAAAGACTTTGAATAGCAGCATATACTTTATATGCATATTTCC
Organism: Elephas maximus indicus; assembly: GCF_024166365.1. NCBI lineage: Eukaryota > Metazoa > Chordata > Mammalia > Proboscidea > Elephantidae > Elephas > Elephas maximus. The sequence continues at coordinate 14,723,370 of NC_064826.1, forward strand.
TATTTACTGAAGATTTTTATCAGCTTCATGTATATTGCCAAGTTAGACGGTATCCATCAGAACCTTATAATTCATAACCCCCAAAAAAATGTAGTCTAGTCTTTCTCACAGTATAGGAATTATTTTAATAACTCCCGTGGCTGAACATTTCCAGTGACAAGGAACTCACTATCTCCAGTAACCCATCTCAACGTTAGCTCTTATTATTACAGAGATCTTCCTTCTCCTGGACTGAAAATCTGCCTCACATATTTTGCACCCAGTGGTCTTAGTTGGCCATGTTCTCTCAAGTACAGAAGGAAGCTACGCCTTCTCTCTTCTACATGCTGACTTCTTCCAGTGTTTAGAAACTGTCTTTTGAAATCTCCACAGAAATTAGGTGGTGGTTATCAGTTGCCTTTTTCAAAAGGAAGACCTGCCTAAGTAGCACACTTGTAATATCTTTGCACATGTAAGAATGACACTGCCTTCATGCTGTGTTGTATGTGATGAAGTTTCCAAAAAGAGAAATAGCCAACATGGAATAATTCTACAACCTCAGAAACCATTCTGCAGACTCCTTCGGATGGGCATACTGGAGCTTGAAAACTAAGTTAATGTCTCAATTTTGCAGAAAGTTCTGAATCTCTTAAAAGCTATTCTAGATGGATAACACCTGATATTATTTATATAGTATTTTACAGTACCAAGTTACAAAGGATTTCTTTATACACTATTTTATTTGATCTCTATTTTTGTGATGTTCTCAAATCACTTCACTATTATGTATGTGTCTATACTGCTTTTTACACTGTTATGATGTTTTTGTCATGCTTTTAAACATCTATGTGTAAGTCCCTTATGCTGTGAAGTTAGAAACATGTATACTTCTATAATGTTCTCTATTAACTATAAGTTATTAAAAACTATAAATATAAGCTATTAGAAAGTTGTTCTGACCTTGGGAATAGATAATAGATGTGAAGAATAAAGTAGGCCAGGACATAAATATGTCATATAACAACCCTCTTAATTTCTAATAAATAAAATCTCTATAAATTAGCAAAACATAAATATGTCACTGAACAATTCCCTTAAATTTTAATTAATCAGTTTGGCCTTGAAACATTTGTAGTTAACAAGAACATACATATGTCATGCCGTAACTGGCAACAATTCAAATCTCTATCAATTACCAAAATATAAGTATGTCATGCAACAATTTCCTTCCTTGGCAATAAAGCATACCAATGATAGTTAAATATGACAGTGCACATGGTATACAAACCCGTGGATTTCTGCTCATTTTCAGAGAAGAAGACAGAAGCAACGGGTCCCTCTGCCTTTCTGTCTGAAGACTGAGAGCCTGCACACCGCAACCAACCTTGGACCCTAACTTACAGGGGATCTCCTCTGAGTTCGAGGGATGGTTAAGACTCCTCTGAGACCACTCATTAAAGGGAAAAGCCTGAAGTCTGGAGATTTGGACTCTAACATTTAAACTAACATTGTAATTGTCAATTCTGATTCTTCAATGCTAAACAGATAAATGTCTTGAGGTCTTATGCACATGCCTTAGCATGACTACCTTAGAATAAACTAAAAGAGTTTATGCAGGACAAACTCAATAATTTCTTTATTTATTCTTACAATAAAAACCTCCAGGACAATCTCATTTCTATCTTTTGTCATGATTTAAAACCACTTTTAAAGTAAGTGATTTTCAAATGCTTGTCAACAGAAGGCAGATTGAGGAAATGATGGTACATCCACATCTCGGAGTGCTACGCAGAAATTGGGTAAATCACTACACATGGATAATACATAGTCATTTCCAGATTATAATAAGTAGAAAAAGAAGACCCAGAACGCTGTGTGCTACCTTTTATATAAGGGTGGTATAACAGCTATAATTACCCACTCATTTATTCAAAATGAAACAAGGAAAGGATAAGTAAAAAAACTAATGAAAATGGTTACCCATAGGGCAAGGGAAGAAACATGGAGGGCAGTGGGGGTGGTAGGGAGACTGAGATGGAATCAAGACTTCTGTGAATATTCCTTGTTACACAGTTTTGAATTTCTTAACATGTAAATATTTTAGATAATTAGGAAATTTTAAAAGTAATCAAAAGGAGGGAGAAGTCATTCTTACAAATTAAAAACAAGCAAAAACAAAGGAACTTAACTGTCAAATCGGTACACACGAGAAATTTTCTCTGCACAGAGAAATGACTTCCTTTTCCTTTTTTAATACTTTAAAATAGAATTTGACTGTATATTCCATGTGGGATATATACTAAGGCTAAAAAGAATTACAAAAACATCTTAAGCCGCATTCAATAATCATTTTGTTGGTAACGATATTCTGGGTATATTGCAGGATAAAGCAAGTAAGTATTTACATTAATGCAATTAGGAACAAAGATTTTCAGCATAACAGAAAAGAGGTATAAATAAGAAGGGTAGAGTTAAGGCAGAATAAACCCTATCATCTTACATTTGAATTGGAAATATCAGTGTGAACTTGTATTTTTTTTTGCCTAAAAATACATATGTCCTAGCTCAATACCCTGAAAAAAGCCTAGAAGCAATAACTACCATCCAGGCTGTATTATCTAAATACTACTTTTCACTAAAAGGAACCAGAGGTTCTTGGAGAAATGCTGTATTCTAATTCTGGTGCAAGAAATGTACAAGAATAGCTTAGAAAATCTTATCATGGGCTCGAAGTTACCAAAGACTACCAAAATCATGTCAAAAAGACACTGGAGGCAACTCTGAGGTTCTCCGACTGGACAAACAGGAGAAAATTTGAACATCAGGAGAATAATGGCTGAGACTGATTAGAACACATCAAATATAAACAAACCCATGAGTTCAAAATGATACTCTCCATCTGCAAACAAACTTATTAGTCACCACTGGAGGTGGCAAGGTCACTAAGTCAAAGTTGGAAAATTTATAAATAAAGGGAAAGAATCAACAATTTATCCTGCCTTTCCTATAGGAACTGTACTAAAATTAGTACCTTTCTTCTTCCAACAATATCCCCTTAGCACTGAATTTTACACTTATTATATCCTACCTTAATAGCATTTATGTGTCATCTGTATAAAAGCGTCAGCTCTCTGTGAGTAAAGTCATCATTATAAACAATTTTGAAACTGTCTTGGAGTACCCTGTGCATTGTAGGTACTCAATACTGCTTGAATAAATGAATGAATCAAAAGTCTTATTAGTGAGGTCTGGTCCAACTAATGTTCATGAAAAAAATTTCCATCACCTATAGTTGGAATCTGCAGTTGAAACTGACAATAATATTCTAATATTATTATAAACAGCATAGAAAACAGTACAAAAAATTACATCACTTTCATAGTCTTGACTTACCTAGACTCTAGATCCAATGTAATTTCTACCAGAGATGTGTCTGAATCATCAAAGATTTTCTCTAAGTTAATACGCTTCTCCATTTCCTCTAATTCTTTCAGGCATTGAAAATACTAGACAAAAATCACAAGTGAGTTAATTTTAAAATAAATTTATTTCTTAATTAAAGCAATTGACTATTTATAGACACCTGGAAAAATAGCTATTGGGCATCAAGTACCCATTACCCCACTGCCATCAAGTTGATTCCGACTCATAGCGAACCTATAGGACACAGCAGAATTGCCCCACAGGGTTTCCAAGGCTGTCATCTTTACCGAAGCAGACTGCCACATCTTTCTCCCATGGAGAGGTTGCTGGTTTTGAACCACTGACCTTTAGATTAACTGCCGAGTGCTCTACCACTGTGGCACCGGGCTCCTTCATCAAGTACCAACCCTCCCACCCCCAAACTCTCTTAGGATATCAAAAGGAAGAAACTGGCGTAAGTCCACAGGCAGGCTGGAGTCTAACACACACCCGAACAGACTTTGCTTACCTTGGCCCGGTCGGGATCACAGTAGTCCAAGAGAGAATCGCAAAAATGATATCCCATTGACTCCAAGTCTTTTGTGTTGAAATGAGTGCCTCGTTTGTTACCTGAAACATCAATACATTTATCCACCCCTGAGGATCAGTTAACCATTTCTCCTTAGTGGGTAGGCCTACGTTGCAGAAAAGAGCATAAACAAAATTTCTGATATGATTCCATATCTTCCCCTTTTGATTTTCTTCTTTGGGGCAGATTATCTAGCAGCTGATTACTTTCTCTCATACCCTCTCCATCAGCTCCATCAAAGCTGATTTAACTCGAATTAATTTATGGTGTGAGGCAGAAGAAAATTCAAAACAGTTATGGAATGCTTGGTTATCAGTTACAAACAGCCCAAATAATCCCTTTAAGCAAAACTTGGTAAAAAATTTTAAGAAAAACTGTTTTCAATATCATGAATAATCTTACATCAGTTTCAAGGAAGTTTCTCCTTTAAAAAAAAGGCAGAAATGACCTGTGTGGATTTCTTCCTTTGAGTTGGTACATTTTCTGATAAGGTAACATTTATCGTAATATAGAGTTTTCTAACTGTTTTAAAGTTATGCTAGATATGCCTAAAAGATTTCTTAAATGGGACTACAAACACACTTTAGTTCAGGGAACCAAATGCTTCCATTTCAATAAAAGTTTATAAAATAATCTCTCTATTTTGCTTTGCAAATAGCAAATCCATTAAAAACATTTCTACCAGGTAGTTTAAGTATGCACATTATTTTAATCATTAGAGTCATCTGTAGGAACTCCTTTAAAAAAAGGAAAAAGCAAAAACAAGCAAAGATTAGTTTATGACACCAATAAGAGTATTCTACCTATATGCTAAAACTTCCCCTTCTAAATGAAAGGAAATGATGAAACAGAGACATCATATGTTGTTGTTGTTGTCAGGTGCCATTGAGTCGGTTCTGACTCATAGAGATCTTATGTACAACAGAACAAGACACTGCCCAGTCCTGTGCAAGCCTCACAATCATTGTTATGTTTGAGCTCATTGTTGCAGCCATTTCATCAATCTATCTTGTTGAGGGTCTTCCTCTTTTTTGCTGACCCTCGACTTTACCAAGTATGATGTCCTCCAGGGACTAGTCCCACCTGATAACATGTCCAAAGTACATGAGAGGAAGTCATGCCATCTTTGCTTTTAAGGGGCTTTATGTCTTCCAAGAGAGATCTGTTCATTCTTCTGGCAACCCATAGTATACTCAATATTCTTTGTCAACGCTGTAATTCAAAGACATCAATTCTTCGGTCTTCCTTATTTATTGTCTAGCTTTTGCAAGCATATGAGATTGTTGAAAATACCATGGCTTGGGTCAGGCACACCTTCATCCTCAAAGTTACGTCTTCACTTTTTAACACTTTAAAGAGGTCTTTTGCAGCAGATTTGCCCAATGCAATGGGTCATCTGATTTCCCGACTGTTGTTCCCACGGGCGCTGATTGTGGATCCAAGTAAAATGAAATCCTTGACAACTTCAATCTTTTCTCTATCATGATGTTGCTTATTGGTCCAGTTGTGAGGACTTTTGTTCTTCTTTATGTTGAAGGCTGTAATCTTTGATCTTCATCAGTAACTGCTTCAAGTCCTCTTTGCTTCCGGCAAACAAGGCTATTGTCGGCATATCACAGGATGTGAATGAGTCTTCTTCCAATCCTGATGCCACGTTCTTCATATAGTCCAGCTTCTTGGATTTTTTTGCTCAGCATATAGATTGATGGTGAAAGGATATAACCCTGATTCACACCTTTCCTGACTTTAAACCATGTAGTATCCTATCCCCTTGTTCTGTTCGAACGACTGCCTTTGGTCTATGTACAGGTTCTACATAAGCACTGTAAGTGTTCTGGAATTGCCATTCTTTGTAATGCTACCGATGATTTGTTATGATCCACACAGTTGAATGCCTTTCCACGGTCAAAGTCAATAAAACACAGATAAACACCTTTCTGGTATTCTCTGCTTTCAGCCAAGATCTGTCTGACATCAACGATGATGTCCTTAGTTCCACGTCCTCTTCTGAATCTGGCTTGAATTGCTGGCAGTTCCCTGTCCATACACTGCTGCAGCTGCTTTTGAATGATCATCAGCAAAATTTTACTTGCAAATGATATTAATGATATTATTGGATAATTTCCACATTTGGTTGGATCACCTTTCTCGGGAATGGGCAAAAATACGTCTCTCTTCCAGTCTTCAAATTTCTTGGCATAGACGAGTAAGCACTTCCAGAGTCCCATCTGTTCGTTGAAACATCTCAATTGGTATTCTGTCAGTCCCTGGAGACTTGTTTTTTGCCACTGCCTTCAGTGCACCTTGGACTTCTTCCTTAAATACCATCGGTTTTTGATCATATGCTACTCCTGAAATGGTAGAAAGTTAACACATAGTTTTGGGAAAAGTGACTGTTTATTCCTTCCATCTTCTTTTGATGCCTCCTTTGTCGTTCAATATTTTCCCCATAGAATCCTTCAATATAGCAACTTGAAGTGTGAACTTTTTCTGTAGTTCTTTCAGCTTGAGAAATGATGAGCGTGTTCTTCCCTTTTGGTTTTCTAACTCCAGGTCTTTGCATATTTCATTATAATACTTTACTTTGTCTTCTTGAGCTGCCCTTTAATATCTTCTGTTCAGCTCTTTTACTTCATCTTTCTTCCATTCACTTTAGCTGGTCTATGTTCAAAAGCAAGTTTCAGTCTCTTCTGACATCCATTTTGGTCTTTTCTTTCTTGTCTTTTTAATGACCTTTTGCTTTCTTCATGTATGATGTCCTTGATGTCATCCCACAACTAATCTGGTCTTTGGTCATTAGTGTTCAATGCGTCAAATCTATTGTTGAGACAGTCTCTAAATTCAGGTGGGATATACTCAAGATTGTGTTTTGGCTCTTATGGACTTGTTTTATTCAGTTTCAACTTGAACTTGCGGATGAGCAATTGTGTTCTGCAGCTGGCTGGTGTCCTTGCTCTGACAGATGATATAGAGATTCTCCATTACCACTTTCCATAATAGATGTTGTCTATTTGATTGTGGCGTATTCCATCCAGTGAGGTCCATGTGTATAGTCACCCTTTATGTTGTTGAAAAAAAGTATTTGCAATGAAGAATTTGTTGGTCTTGCAAAATTCTATTATGTGACCTCCAGCATTGTTTCTATCTCCAAGGCCATATTTCCCAACCACCAATCCTTCTTTGTTTCCAACTTACGCATTCCAATCACCAGTAATTATCAATGTATCTTGATTGCATGTCTGATCAATTTCGGACTGCAGAAGTCGGTAAAATCTTCAATTTCATCTTTGGCCTTAGTGGTTGGTACATAAATTTGAATAATAGTCATATTAACTGGTCTTCCTTGTAGGTATATGGTCATTATCCTATCACTGACAGCATTATACTTCAGGATAGATCTTGAAATGTTCTTTTTGAAGATGAATGTGGTGCCATTCCTCTTCAATTTGTCATTCCTGGCATAGTAGACCATATGATTGCCTGATTTAAAATGGCCAATACCCGTCCAGTTCAGCTCAAAAATGTCTAGAATATCAATATGTGTTCCATTTCATTTTTGATGACTTTCAATTTTTCAAGATTCATACTTCATACATTCCACGTTCCAATTATTAATGGATGTTTGCAGCTGTCCATTCTCACTTTGAGTCATGCCACATCAGCAAATGAAGGTCCCAAAAGCTTTACTCCAGCCACATTATAAACGCTGACTCTACTTTGAGGAGGCAGCTCTGCCTCAATCAGATTTTGAGTGCCTTAAAACCAGTGGGCTCATCTTCCGGCACTATGTTCTGCTGCTGTTCATAGGGTTTTCATTGGCCAATTTTTTCAGGAGTAGACCATTAGGTCCTTCTTCCTACTTTGTCTTAGTCTAAGACTTAGTCCAGACTAGGCCATCATATAGTGGGAGTTTATCTATTCATTCTTTTTTACAGAATTGATTGAATGTCAGTATGTATTTAAATGGAAAGAAAGTACTTGCTATCAAATTTTCTACACTACAATATTTTAAATATATCTTTTGTTTAAAACTTCGAGTGGCTGGAATAAGAAACTTGCCCTTACCTAGAGTAGAGCCACAAAAAGTGGCCTCCATGGTGAAGCTGTTCCTGATTCCCATTTTCCACATCACCACCCTCCCTGTTCCCTCTTTGCTCTTCTGAACATTAAACTTGCAAGCTGAGAATGAAAACTGAAAAGAAGCACATACAATGAGGCCCGTTGGTTTTCTGGTAACTAATACGTCTTTCTTAGTTGGGCTGAAGACAAATAATAATCGTGAAAAAGCAGTAAGCTCACTAAAGCTTCAGAAATTGATTTTCATTTCCTGATCAATGAAAAAAATTCATTTTTAAGGATGACATATTTACATTACTGATAGCTACAAATTCTAATCCTAACAATAAATTTTACTTTGTTTAAATCTATATGTAACATATATATTCAAAACCATTACTAATTCTTGATCGTGTTGGAATAAGATCTTATACTTTTAAAAAGTTTTAGAAAGGTGTTTTAACATGTTTAGGAGTGAAGATTAATGTTGTAGATTTCCAGCTATAAAGGTTCTCTATTTTCATATGAAAGACCACTAGAAAGCTGCCCTGAAAGACTGTTAGATAACAGTGTCTACAAAGATTTTTTTTTTTGTAATTTAAGTTAATATGCAATAAAATTGACTTTTTTCGTGTTAAGTTCTATGAATTTTAACACACGTACAGATTGGCATAACCCTCAGCACATTCAGGGTACAGAACAGTTTCAGCATTCCTAAAAACCATCTTTGCTATCCTTTTGCAGTCACATCCTCCCCCGACCCCTAACCCCAGCAATCATTGATCTGCTTTGCTTTGTCATTATAGTTTTGTTTTTTCAAGATTGTCATCTAAATAAAATCATACAAAGTGTATCCTTCTGAGATTAGCTTCTTTAACTTAGCAGAATTCTTTCGGCATTCAACCACGTTGTGTATATCAATAGTTTGTTCCTTTTTACTGTAGAGTAACATTTCATTGTATGGATGTACTAAGGTTTGTTCATTCATTCATCAGTTAAAGAACATTTTGGGTTGTTCCCAGTTTTTGTCAATTATCAATAGAGCTTTGTAACCAACAAAGCTTTGAAACCCACTCCTGATCCCATGGCTTTCAATTTGTGTACAGGCTTTATGTGAATGTAAGTTTTCATCTCTCTAGGGTAAATATCTTGGAGTGGGATTGCTGGATCCTATGGTAAGCATAGGTTTAGTGTTTGATAAGGAATATAGAATCAAAACAGGGACGTCTGGCCTATTTGTAAAATGACTGAGCTAACTCTAAGAGCTCTCTATAACTTTTCACCTAGATTTTAAATGCTGCCTAGAAGCTCCAGATTCTACCTCTGTTGCCTAGGAACCAACCCTTATTATTGTTAAGGAAATGAGTTTCTTTGTGGTTAGGCTAAAGAATATGAACACCTAATGGAAAGCTTTGATCTCAGTCTCCTACAGTTTTCTGACGCATTGGGTAAAGTAATACATCATGGGAACTTGATGGAGGATCTCTCCTCAAGAGATCTAATGCTCTGAGCAAGTTGATTATTAACAAACCATTCCTGAAAATACCTGTCATGTCTTTGCTTTGCAACCAAAATGAAAATCCCTCCTGATCCATGTCTTTCAATTGTTCTTTAGCCAATCAATGTATTCACGTAACCAATAATGTTAAAATTATACTTCTTTGTCCCTCCTTTGACTGACCTTACTGTAAACCAATCAGAATATTGTAATTTTATGTCCCCCCTTCAGCACTATAATTACTTGTGACTTTCATTTTTCCCTCTGAGATCCATGAGCTTCAGCCTGAGATTTTGTGATCTCCTATTTCAATGGTATTCTGGCTTCAATAAATCTCTTTTGATTTTACTTCAATGGAGGTGAGGTGTCTTTTCTCTAGAACATTTATGGTGGAGTTGGCAGGATTTTGGAGTTATCTTTCCCAGAGGACTCCAGGAGCTGAAAAACCAGACTCAGGTGCCAAGGGCCCTTTGCATACCCCTTCACCCTCACTTTTTTCAAACTTGTCAGGACTGTCCAGAGGTAAGCGCTCCTGAAAAGGAGCTCCATGCATTTCAGCACAGCTATGTTAAGAATCTAAAAACATTAAGAATCTAGCCCTGAATATTCTCGGTGTGTCTTTGTGGGGATTTTTGAAGCTGTTTCTCGACTCCTGCTTTTTCATTCATGGTTAAATAAGCTTGTTGGAGGCTTGTGTTCCACCCTTACCTTCTCTGCAGAAGCTTGTAGGAGGTTTGTTTTCAGGTGCATTACATGAGTGCTTCTATTGGCTGCATCTTGTTCAGTGTGATCATGCTCATCTTTGTTTTCTGTTTACTAACTTGCAGTGTGAATAGCTGTTTACTATGGTGCTTTTGGGTCCTATGATCCACAAGAGCACAGGGCAAAGCCTCTGCTAGGTTTTTGTCAAGCTCTGAAAGTGCCAAAGTTTGAGTGTGACTTTTGAAGTTCTGGCCCTTTGTTTCTGGTTCCATTCACAGTTTGAACATTTTGGAGCATGATGAGTCTGCCATCTAGTGAATAAAAAGTACAATTCCTCACAAAACCTTTTTTTAAATCTTTGGGTGAATTTGTTTTAGCACACCTTCTTGTTGGTACATGTTGGTGCTTGGTAAGATGGGGAATGCCACCTCTAAGGACTATAGCGGATTCTCCTCTGGAACTCCCACTTTATAATGGCCAGGAATTATGTTACCAATGCAGTTCAGTATCTTGAACAGCTGTATGCAATTACCAAAGAAAATAGTACTGACCAATGGGTATATTATGGCAGTTTTGAGCTCACTGAATTAACTTTTCTGCACAGTAAATTAGAGGATAAAGGCTGCCTGATTACCCAGAACGAGTGGGAGGCCTATTTTTATTGTTTTCTGGATGCCTCCAAGAGACAAAATAACAGTAAATTTGCCTCACTGCAAGATGTTTTATCAAGACAAGCAGAACTGATTAAGGAATTGCAAAATCGAAGTTTTGCATCTGTTCCTTTGCCAGTTGAAACTCCTTGTCCTCCTCCTGCTACTAAGCCTGTTTCATCTGACCTTCTGGCAGCTACTCCTATCTACCCCTCTCTCTGCCTTCCCCTTCTGATAATGCCTTGTTAGGACTTCCTTATGAGAAGGAGGAAGAGATTGAAGAAGGGGCCAAACTTCTGGTTGAAGCTAGCCCCGTAGTTGAAATGCCTTTTAAGGTGAAATACCCCAAACCTAGAGTATGACATCCTGAGGTTACATTAGCCTCCTTGTCTAAAGCAGAGCATCATGCCATTGTTAAAGAGTTCTCCAACCCATGTGAAGATTCTGAGAAATTTAACCAAGAATTTAAAATTTTGGCAGAGGCTTATGAGCCTGGTCTGACCTTTTGGTTAGCAGCCAATCTCTTAACCACTGAGCCACTGGGGCTCCATTTGGCAATCTCTTAACCACTGAGCCACTAGGGCTCCATTTGGCAACTAGAGAGCATAAAATGTTCAGAGAAAAGTTGCAATTAGCTTTACCACCAGTAAAATATTTAGGGCACATTATCTCTGTCTGCCCACGGGGTCTTCATAGACCCCAAGAGAAAGGAAGCCATATGGCCCTCTTTATCCCCCTGATAAAGAAGCAATTAAGAGGATTTCTAGGTCTCTATTGTTACTGCCATGCATGGATTCCTAATTGTTCATTAATGATCCAACCCTTATACCAGTTGTTAAAGGGGTCTGCACCCAACCCCATTCAATGATCAGAAGAAGGCATCCAAACTGTGTCTAAGTTAACAGAGTCCCTACTCATTACTTAAGCTTTGGGTTTTCCTAATTATAATTTAGATTTTTTCTACAGACAGCCAGGAATGCCTTTGGGGTTCTTACTCAAAACCACAGATTTCAGCAGTGACCTGTCAGTTACTATAGCCTACAGTTAGATCCAGTCACTCATGGATATTCTACCTGCCATAGAGCAGTCACAGCAACAGCTAGATTAATGGATGTTACATCACACATAGTGCTTGGGAAATTTCTGGATGTTTATGTCCTCATGCACTCATTTTGAATTCTGCTTTAACTCAACACTTTTCAGCCAGCAGACTTACTTCTTATGAAGTTCTTCTCTTGGCTGCCTCCAATGTCCAGTTATGGACAGTTAACTCCTTGAACCTTGCAATTTACTGCCTCTTCCAGAAGATAGTTATACTATTACCCACAATTGTCTTGGCTTAGCAGACCAACTATTAACTGCCAGGCAAGACTTATAAGAAACCCCTCTCCCTAGTCCCTCTTTAATTCTTTTTGTTGATGGATCTTATCTTAAGCCAGATCCTTCTAGTTTTCATTACCAAGAAGGATATGCCACCATGACATCCACTGAAGTCTTGGGAAGTGGCACCCTTCCCGAAGTTACTTCAGCATGGCAAGGGGAATTCATTGCATTCACCAGGGCCTTCAAACTGGCTTCTGGACAATCCGTAACAATTTACATGGACCTGAGGCATGGTTTCAGAGGGGTTTCTAACATCTTCTGGGACCCAAATTAAAATGGTCCCTCAGTTGTTGACTTCTTAGAAATCCTTTTGATACCCTCAGAAACAGCAATAAAGTGCAAGCTCATCAGCCAAAAGGCATACCCCAAACTGAAGAGGCTAAAGGCAATAACCTGGCAGATGCCATGGCCAAGCAAGAAGCTTCTGGCTTCCTACTTAATCAAGCCCCAAAGGATGGAATGATGGAATATTTTGACCAAGATTCTGATACTCAAGTAATTATGGCCTCCTCGGCCACTTGGAAACCCTAGTGGTGTAGTGCTTAAAAGCTATGGCTATTAACCAAAAGGTCAGCAGATCGAATTCACCAGGCACTCCTTGGAAACTCTATGGGGTAGTTCTACTCTGTCTTATAGGGTCACTGTGAGTTGGAATTGGCTCGATGGCAACAGGTTTTTTTTTTTTTTAAGCCACTTACTTAAAGTTGGCCCCAGATGATGAAGTCACCTCCTGGACTCAGTCTGGGTGTATTCACGACTCTGTTCCTGGTCTGTGGACTGGACCAAGTCAGAGGCAGCTCAATCCAAGGTGCTTGGATGTTCCTATGGTCAAGGTTTTACTAGACATTTATGGACCTATGGAAATTGATGAGCTGAGCCACAGTTTGAATCAACATTTTTGGGCAACTTGCTCAGTAGCCATAACTATGTGTTTCACTATGATTTTGAGAATCCTCTCCAAACTCCAATATTAGACTCTCCCCACTTAGTCCAAGCTCCTGTGGTTGGAATGGAAGCAGATAGTCCCTGTAAAGCCTGTTCACCATGCTAGCCAGCAGTTACTGAGGATTTGTTAGTTGAGGGAATTACCCCTACAAGAACTACCTGGCATTACCTCAGAAGCCATCAGATTATGCCTCCAAAAAGTGAAAAGCATGTGTGGAAGCAACAGCACTGTCAACTAAACTGGGATATAGATTACTGAGAGGGACTAGCCCTTGACTGCAAGTTGGTGATGCCTAAATCCTTACACCCTCCACTGAGTCAAGATATTCATAAACATAACCATGAGGTGAATTATTGGAATTAGCAAACAAATATCATTGGGGACATTTTTGGGAGGTGGCATATCAAAAAGCAAGACGGTGCCCTGCCTTTCTCAATTTAATCCCGGCAAACCTTATTGCCTCCCTCCAGGTCGATATCCTTTGCCAACTGGGCCTATGCTTGAATGGCAAATTGACTTTGTTCAGATGCCCCCTTCCCATGGCTATAAATATGTTCTTGTTACAGTTTGTAGATTTTCACATTGGGTTGAGGCTTTCCCCAGCAGGTGTGCAACTGCCAGCTTTGTAGCCAAGAAACTTTCAGAAAATATTATGCCAAGTTGGGGTGCCCCTAAGACTCTCTGCAGTGTTTGGGGCACTCATTTTACTGGCCAAGTCATTAAGGAAATTTGCTCAATTTTTCCAATTTTTCAAAGGCTTCATTGTCCTTATCATCCCCAGTCTTCGGAACTGGTAGAACGAGTTAACGGTATTATTAAAACTCAATTAGCAAAACTAACTTCCTCTTTTGGCCTATCTTGGGATCAAGTTCTCCCTTTGGTTTTATTAAATTTAATGGATACTCTCTCTGGGCCCCATTAATTGAACGCTTTTGAAATTTTTACCAGGAAGCTCATGGATCTGTTGTATGGTTTAGCTTTTAATGATTCTAATCTTTTACAGACTAGTTTACTGAAATATTGTCAAGCTTTGCTTTATAATGCAAAAGAAAAAGTCTCTTTGCTAAAAGAAGCTTTAATAATTAGACCCTGAAACAGATTAAAGCACCTGATGTTGTACACGGGGATTATGCTTATTGGAAAGAAAAGACACCAGCTAACAAACCCCTGTGCTGCTAAATTACAGAGGATTAAAGCTTGGAGCCACCTGTCTCAGGTAAAGGAAGCTCATGTGGCTCCTACCAACTCAGGGACTTAAAGTTTAAACAGGATCCTGGACGAAAAGCATATGACAACGAGAGTGAACCACCTACCCAAAATCATGGAACAAGATTATGCAAGTAGCTGAAGCATTTGGACTTTGTGCTATATTGTTAGCTAGGTTTACTTTTAGCCATTTTGTATTTACAATATACACTTAGAATTGGTTTTTGGTAAACAGTTATCCAACCCTTAGAAATATTTGGATTAAGTCTAGTAATTACAGGTGTACTTATTATTTTTGGATGTTTAAGGTATTATTTTTCTTAGTCTTTGTGTTTTAATTATGATCACTATTATTATATTAATACCATTACTGTCTCCTTTTTCTATTGCTTAGCAAGAAAATGCTTTTATCAAATTAACTCAATCAGTAGCCAGTCCTAGCAATTTAACTGAATGCTGGGTATGTCATTCTTCCCCTCGGTCTACACAAGATCATACTGATCCTTTCACTGTACCAGTCTTAGAGTATAAGCTCACATCTAATTTTACTATTGTTTTGAAGGACTGTTTAAGTGGGCTATTCATGTCAATTTACAGCTACTTCCAGAATTATCAACTTATCAATAAGCTCCCTGTTTCAGTCTCACCCTTTGATAGTTAGAATGTTTTATTCTATCCACTCCATGCAATTTTTAAATGAATGATGCTCAGTATTACCCAACAGTAGCAGATAACTGTCTTAGAAAGAATCCAAATCTCCTGGTTTGTGCCCAATGCCTGGATTCACTAGACTTTGGAGGATTATCCATTTGTAATGACTCATTAACTGCAAACTGGTTTGATAGGGCCGAACATTCCATCTCATTTCTTAATATTCAAACCAGTACAGGTGTGTTATGTGCCCCATCTGGATATGTTGTCTTATGTGGGGGATGAGTTAACTTTAGGAATAACTCAGATGATTGGCCCTATACTTGAATTTGCCATGTTTAGATGGTTGGAATATGCTAGGCCAATGTACTCTAGGGACCCTAGGAGTTCCCATGAGTATCCATGCATATGATGACAGTGCACTTTGGAACAGTGATTTAAAACTAATGTCCATACAGAATAGAGAACTTGTTTTCCAGAATAATCCCCATAGCTAATTCCCTGGGATGTTGATAGTCCTTTTTACACAGTACTGTGCCATGGTTTGGAATTGCACAATTAGAACAGTCCATTTGCAATCTATGTGCCACTATGGGTCAAACTGCTGATGACGTGGCCAATGGAATGGTTGCACAACAAAAATGTTTAGAATCCTTGTCAAAGGTAGTAGTGGACTATAGAATAGTTCTGGGATTCCTTTTAGCTCAACAAGGAGGAGTATGCACCATTGGCAACACTTCATGTTGCTCTTGGATTAACACCACTGGAGAAGTTGAACAGGATATTGCCAAGAGCCAGCAAAAAGCAGTTTGGTTATATTCCATATACCCTTTGACTTGACCATCCTTTTTTGATATCTTCAGTGGACTACCCAATAGTGTAGGTTCTTGGTTAGGATCTTTGTTGCAAATTGGGTTAATTATATTAATAATAACTGTTCCTTTTGTTGGAATTATAAAATATGTTATAAGATGTGCATCTACGATAGGAACTGAAAACCCCACTTCATCTCATGCTCAGAGAATTATGTATATCAACAATGCATTCGAGAACCCAAACTAGAGAAGCCTCATGACTTAGTCATTTGAAGGTAGATCAGGCTGTTTCTTCAGTTTGGCCACATGCTATCTATTCCCCAAACTAAGATCACTGAAGATGGCTGCTCAGCAATAGCATGGTGAAAAAAATCAAAGCTTCCCAACTGCCAGAAAAACCTTGCAGAAGATGAGTTACTCCTTTGTGGGTGACATGAGATCAGCTCACCCTGAAGATGAGAACTCCCTTATGGGAAAGTAAAAATATGTAGTGGTGCCCAGCCACTTTTATTGTGTGGCATTTGGGGTCTTAAATGCTTGCTGGTTCAAGTGGCCATTAAGAAGTAATAAAACCCATGACAATTTGAAGTCAAGTCCATGCAGAAGAAACTAATTCTTAAGTTGATCAAAGGATATTCTTCTAAATTCTTGATTAAAAGGAGGGAATGATAAGGGATATAGAATTAAAACAGGGGTATCTGACCTGTTTGTAAAAGGACTGAGTTAGCTCTAAGAGCTCTCTATAAGCTTTCACTTCAATTTTAACCCTTCCCCAGATTCTACCTCTGTTGCCTAGGAACCAATTCCTACTATTGTTAAGGAAATGAGTTTCTTTGTGGTTAGGCTAAAGAATATGAACACTTCATGGAAAATTCTGATCTCAGTCTCCTCCAGTTTTCTGATGCATTGGGCAAAGCAGTACATCATAGAAACTCTTTGTTTCCATTCTCCTCCAGAGATCTAGTGCTCTGAGCAAGGTAATTGTTAACAAACTATTTCTGAAAATACCCGTCATGTCACTGCTTTGTAACCAACATGAAACCCCCTCCTGGCCCATGTCTTTCACTTAGGTCCTTTAGCCAATCAATGTATTCACGTAACCAATAACATTAAAAATTATGCTTTGTCCTGCCTTTGACTGACCCTATTACTGTAAACCAATCAGAATATTGTAATTTTATTTTCCCCCTTCAGCACTGTAATTACTTGTGACTTTCCTTTTTTCCCCCCTGAGATCTGTGAGCTTTAGCCTGAGATTGTGATGTCCCATTGCAATGGTATTCTGGCTTCAATAAATCTCTTTTGATTTTACTTTAACAGAGTTGGAGTGTCTTTTCTCTAGAACATGTTATAAAAAATTGCCAGACTATTTTCCAAAGTGGAGTTTGAGTTTCAGTTGTTCTAGTATGAGTTTCAGTTGTTCCATATCCTTGTCAGCACTTATGATTGTATTTTTTAATTTAGCCATCCATGTGTAGTAGATCTCATGTTTTTAATTTGTATTTCCTAATGGCTAATTATGTTAAACTTTTTAAATGTACTAATTTGTCATCATATATCCTCTTGGCTGGAAACGCTGGTGGCATAGTGGTTAAGTGCTACGGTTACTAACCAAAAGGTCAGCAGTTTGAATCCACCAGGCGCTGCTTGGAAACTCTATGGAGCAGTTCTACTCTGTCTTATAGGGTTACTATGAGTTGGATTTGACTCAACAGCAATGGGTTTTTTTTTTTTTTTTTTAATCCTCTTTGATGAAGTGTGTATTAAAGACTACTGACCATTTTTCAATTGAGTTGTTTGTTTTCCTACTTTCAGTTACTCTGGATACAAGTTGTCAGATATGCAATTGCAAATATTTACTTCTAGTATGTGGCTTGCCTTTGTATTCTCTTAACGTGATCTTTCACGGAGCAAAAATTTTTAATTTTGATGACGTCCAGTTTACATAAGGATATATCCTTGCCTATTGTCTTTCTACTAGTAGTAGATTCCTATGAGAGGAATCTGAAGTTTCCAATTATAACTGTGTACTTTCACAAAGCGATTTTGGTAAAAAAGACAAGAGAAAACCTAGGAATAGAAGTCTCTGTATCTTTAACTGGCCTTTATACTCCACAGAAGACCTGTTTTAACTGCAGGCCAGTTGCTTGTGGTTTTTGAGGAACTGGTCCATTTCATCTAAGACCACAAAAGATTAGCGATCTAAGATCCAAAGAACTATGCCAACAGCCCCAATGTTAAAATATTTTAGTAATAGGGGACCATTTTATAGAAGTAGTAAGCTATATTTAAGGGCACTGACAATGTAAACTTTATTAGGATAGATTCGGGAATGGGGCTGCTCTTTGTGACCTGATTTTCTGAGGGAATGAATCCTATTTGGGCAACAAACATGTGCTTTTTCGTAAATAACTACTCGTTCTTTTTATTATTGTACTTTAGACGAAGGTTTACAGAACAAACTAATTTCTTGTTATACAGTTAGCACATGTATTGTTTTACAACACTGGTTAACAACCCCACAACATGTCAACACTCTCCCTTCTCCACCTTGGGTTCCCTATTACCAGCTTTCCTGTCCCCTCCTGCCTTCTAATTCTTGCCCCTGGGCTGGTGTGCACCTTTAGCCTCATTTTGTTTCATGGACCTGTCAAATCTTTGGCTGAAAGGTGAACCTCGGGAGTGACTTCATAACTGAGCTAAAAGGGTGTCCAGGGGCCAGTAAATAACTATTCTTACCAGCTCATCCTTTCCTTTTTACGTTCTCGAGTCCCAATTATTTCCAAACAAACAAACAAACAAACTCGTTGCTGTCAATTCCAACTCATGGCGACTCTATAGGACAGAGTAGAACTGCTTCATAGGGTTTCTAAGGAGTGGCTGGTGGATTTGAATTGCCAACCTTTTGGTTAGCAGTCGAGCTCGTAACCACTGTGCCACCAGGGCTCCCAATTATCCCCAGAGGACAACTTATATTTCCCAAAAAGTCCTCTATAAGTGAATTGGCTGGTGGAGAACTTGGGGGAAGTTTACAGGAGTTATCTCTGCTATGTTAAAATCTTTAGGTATTTTTTCTAAAGAATGCCTAAAGTAATTTCCACATCATGGTAAATAAGTGACTCCAACATTTTTACAGTCTGTGAAATATAATAATACACCTTATTCTTTTTTCATTCTAATTTTGATTTTTGAAATACTGATTATTTCATAAAATCCTACTAAACATTCCACACAGTTGCTTTCTTATGATTAATTGTATAAAGCCCTCAAAATAAAAGAGCAATTTATTTAATAGAATTATCCATCCACTGCCCCACAGGGGCAACACTTAGTAAAGGAAAAGTTAAAATCTTAAAAGGCGCTTACTTTATCTGGACAATTTTTGCTCAGCATAAGTGGAAAGATGCGTTGTTGTAAGTATAACGCTTTTGATCTGTCACTACCATCACAGCCATACATGAAGATATTCTCCTTCCTACTATGGCCATGCAGGTCACAGTACAAAATAACCTCTCGTTTCTCCATCAATCTACCAAGAAGAAAAAGAGTAAGTTACCAAATTTTTTCCTCCACGTTTTTCTTCTATGAATGCAACTATGCCTCTATGAGTGCAATACCCAAAGAAACAGTTTCTTATATCCTAGCATTTCATTTCTCCCTCTTCTCGTCGATACTGCATGTTATCACTAATACACAATTTTTTTAAAACCTTCAATAAATTCCTATTGATTATAGGTAAAGGTTAAGTGTTCTAGCCTTCCATGATAAGGCCCAAATACACCTTTTAACTTTACTCCATGACTTTCTCCACCAGGATCCCTCTACTTTTTTATCTGGTTTTCTGTGGTACATAGAAAACAGTTCACTTTGGTCTTTGCCCATTACAACGTAGAATCTCTCATGTAGATTCTACTTTCTGACTGGAATATCTTCTCTCTTCATCTCTGTATCTGCAAAAACGATCCCCCCGCTCCATCCTTCAAGACTGACCTCAAGTCTCACTTCCTCTCTAACTAGTCAAGCCCACAGATTTTTCTCTTTTTGAACTCTTGTAGCACTTAATAGTGGTTTTATTTACTTAACACTTACCTTTGAAAGTTTTCATATTTTTGGTATTTAAACTCATAACAGGTGAGGGATGCTTCAAATCATCTAGAATAGTGCTATGCACATAATAGGTACCCTGATATCTGTTGAATAATTAAGTAGTTGATGACTTGGTGTTGAAGCCAATTAATATCTAACCCTTGATTAAAGTAGCAACTAAGTATCATTTTGAGAAAAACATTACCAAAGCTGAAATTGATTTTTTCCCCTGGTAAAATTCTAATAAATACATACATTTTCAAATAATACTTTATTGTGTTTTTGGTGAAAATTTACACAACAAATTAGGTTCCCATATGACAATTTCTATACAGATTGTTCAGTGACATTAATTACATTTTTTACAATGTGTCAACATTCTCTTTAGTTGCATTCTGGTTGTTCCATTTTCGGTGCTCTGGTTTCCCTGCCCCCTTATGTTCTCATCTTTGCTTTAGAGTTAATTGTTGACCTTTTGGCTAATACATATTTTAAAGAAATTATTATACATTTCTTAAGTGCACAACCCTTATAATTTAGGTGCTCAATGAATATTACAACCATCAAAAATAAGCCACAAAAACTAATTGATGAAAATGACTAATAGAGGAGGCTTTCAAAAGGTAAACAGATGGTAGTAGTTGGAAGGTGGTAGGATTATGGGCATCTTCCTCTTTTTTTTTTCATATTTCCAAACTATATAGTAATATAAGTAATATCACTATATTATGTAAATAATTAAAATTACATTTATTATTTGTTATATATGGAAGGATACACACCAAAATGTTATCAGTGGTATTTATAGCACTATAAGATGCATTGTTTTTATAACAAAAATATTAAAACCTAAAGCCAAAACTTTCAAAGCATAGCTTTTATCAGAAATACTTTAAATTATAGTGAAATGCCAAACTGAAATCTGCTACATGCATTAATTTGTTGCCCTGTTCTCACCCAGTGCCCAATACATTCTAATTAATTACGTAAAATTGACATAAAACCACTCAGTGATAGTTAAATGTTTTCAGAAAACTAGGTTATAAACATTAATATCAAGTGAAGCCCTTAAATATGAAACACAAAAAACTTGTTGCGTCAAGTTGATTCTGACTCAGCGACTATGTAGGACAGAGTAGAACTTCCCCATGGGGTTTCCTAGGCTGCAATCTTTACGGGGAACCCGGGTGGTGCAGTGGTTAAGCACTCAGCTGCTAATCAAAATGTTGGCAGCCACTAGCTGCGCCATGGCAGAAAGATGTGTCAGTCTGCGTCCGTAAAGATTTACAGCCTTGGAAACTGTATGGGGGCAGTTCTACTCTGTTCTACAGAGTCACTATGAGTTGGAATCACTCGACAGCAACAGGTTTGTTTTTTAAAAAAATTTTGGAATCCTTTCAGGAGCAGATTGCCAGGTCTTTTCTCCTGTGGAGCTGCTGGTGGGTTCCAACTGTCAACCTTTCGGTTAGCAGCCAAATGCTTAACCACTGTGGCACCAGGGCTCCTTAAATATGAAACATACTGCACATTTTTAAAACAAAAAATTCCTCCTTTTTAATGATGTTCCACATTCTTATAAGTGAATCAAAAGAAACCTCTAAGTAATTCATTCCAAAGAAATGCTATTACTTCTGAAGTCTTTATTTCTGATACTTTAAGTACCTTATACTAAGATCTACTCTCTTATTCTTGTATACAAGTTGTCCCCAACTTAGGACGAGGTTCTGTTATGATGACTCCATTCTAAGTGGGTTCTGATGGAAATCGAGTACCTCCTTTTTTTTTATTTTGGTTTTCATTATTATTGCCTTTTACTATTGGTATCTTTATAAATCTGATTTTGAACATCTGCAAATGAATATCTAAGAATGATATATCAGCATATTATGTGCTTCAACATTCTATGTAGCACATATTACTAATGTTAAGATGTACAAAAAAAAAAAAAGAAAAAAGATGGTCATAAGTGCAGTAGGAAACCCTGGTGGCGTAGTGGTTAAGTGCTACGGCTGCTAACCAAAAGAATGGCAGTTCAAATTCACCAGGTGCTCCTTGGAAACTCCATGGGGCAGTTCTACTCTGTCCTACACGGCCGCTATGAGTTGGAATCGACTTGATGGCGACGGGTTTGGTTTTATAAGTGCAGTATGTCATAACTTGAATACGTCTTAAGCAGGGGACTACCTGTATCTTATATATACTCAGCCATAGATACACTTACAGATATTCACATTTCCACATATATGTGACTTCTCATTCTACTTACCTGCCTACTATTAATTACATTAAGGTCTTTCTCTTTCTTGGAAGTCTTTCTGAAACTTACTGAGTATACCCCTGCTTTAACCTTCTCACAAGGCAATCTGAGAATTGACACATGATAAATAATTTCCATGGTCTCTTTCCACACATGTCGTCAATTTGATTCTTGTGTATTCCATTTGGTGAGGTGCACGTGTATAGTCGCCACTGATGTTGGTGAAAAAAGGTACTTGCAATGAAGTTGTTGGTCTTGCAAAATCCTATTATGTGATCTCTGGCATTGTTTCTATCATCAAGGCCATATTTTCCAAGCCCCAATCCTTCTCCTTTGTTTCCAACTTTCACATTCCAATCACCAGTAGTTATCAATACATCCTGATTGCATGTTCGATCAATTTCAGACTGCAGAAGTTGGTAAAAATCTTCAATTATTCATCTTTGGCCTTAGTGGCTGGTGCATAAATTTGAATAATATTCGTATTAACTGGTCTTCCTTGTAGGTGTACGGATATTGTCCTATCACTCCCAGCATTGTACTTCAGAATAGATTTTAAAATATTTTTTGATTATCAATGCAACACCATTCCTCTTCATTTTGCCATTCCCAGCATAGTAGACCATATGATTGTGCAATTCAAGTGGCCAATACTAGCCCATTTCAGCTCACTAATGCCTAGGATATCAATGTTTATGCCTTCGATTTCATTTTTGACAATTATCAATTTTCCTAGGTTCATATTTCGTACATTCCACATTCCAATTATTAATGGATGTTTGCAGCTGTTTCTTCTCATTTTGAGTTGTCTCACATTAGTAAATGAAGGTCCCGAAAGCTTGAGTCCATCCATGCCATTAAGGTCAACTCTACTTTGGGGAGGCAGTTCTTCCCCAGTTGTCTTTTGAGTGCATTCCAACCTGAGGGGCTCATCTTCCGGCACTGTATCAGACAATGTTCCTCTGCTATTCATAATGTTTTCTCTTGCTAATTCTTTTCAGAAGTAGACTGCCAGGCCCTTCTTCCTAGTCTTAGTCTGGACTACGGAAAAACTCAATATCATCAGCAGAACAAAGCCAGGGGCTGACTTCGGAACAGACCATCAATTGCTCATATGCAAGTTCAAGTTGAAGCTGCAGGCAATTAGGACAAATCCATGAGAGCCAAAGTACGACCTTGATATCACGCTGAATTTAGAGACCATCTGAGAATAGATTTAATGCATTCAACACAAATGACTGAAGACCAGATGAGTTGTGGAATGACATCAAGGTCATCACACATGAAGAAAGCGAGAGGTCATTAAAAAATAGGAAAGAAAGAAAAGACCATAATGGATGTCAGGAAAGACTCTGAAACTTGCTCTTGAACGTTGAGTAGCTAAATAAAAGAAATGATGAAGTAAGAGCTGAATGGAAGATTTCAAAGTGCGGTTCAAGAAGACAAAGTAAGGTATTATAATGATATGTGCAAAGCCCTGGCGTTAGAAAACCAAAAGGAAAGAACACACTTGCCATCTCTCGAGCTGAAAGGACTGAAGAAAAAATAAAAGCTTTGAGTTGCAATACTGAAGGATTCTACAAGGAAAATATTAAACAATGTAGGAAGCATCAAAAGAAGATGGAAGGAATACACAGAGTCACTATAACAAAAAGAACTGGTCAACGTTCAACCATTTCAGGAGTAGCATGTGATCGGGAACCAATGGTACCAAAGGAAGAAGTCCAAGCTGCACTGAAGGCACTGGTGAAAAGCAAGGCTCCAGGAATCGACAGGATACCAACTGAGATGTTTCAACAAATGGATGCAGCACTGGAAGTGCTCACTCGTCTATGCCAAGAAATTTGGAAGACAGCTACCTGGTCAACTGACCGGGAGAAATCCATATTTATGCCTATTCCCAAGAAAGGAAATTATTGAACAATATTATTAATATCACACCCAAGTAAAATTTTGATGAAGATCATTCAAAAGTGACTGCAGCAGTTTATCAACAGGGAACTGCCAGAAATTCAGGCTGGATTCAGAAGAGGATGTGGAAATAGGGATATAATTGCTGATGTCAGATGGATCCTGGCTGAAAGCAGAGAATACCAGAAAGATGCTTACTTGTTTTTTATTGACTATGCAAAGGCATTGGACTGTGTGGATCATAACAAATTATGGATAACATTGCAAAGAATGGGAATTACAGAACTCTTAATTGTGCTCTTGAGGAAACTTTACATAGACCGAGAGGCAGTCATTTGAACTGAACAAGGGGATACCACGTGGTTTAAAGCCAGAAAAGATGTGTGTCAGGGTTGTATTGTTTCACCATGCCTATTCAATCTGTATGTTGAGCAAATAATCTGAGAAACTGGACTATATGAAGAATGGGGCATCAGGATTGAAGGAAGATTCATTAACAACCTGCATTATGCAGATGACACAACCTTGGTTGCTCAAAGTGAAGAGGACTGGAAGCAGTTACTGATGAAGATCAAAGACCACAGCCTTCAATACGGATTACACCTCAACATTAAAAAAAAAAAAATTTTTTTTTTTTTTTAAATCCTCACAACTGGACCAATAAGCCACATCATGATAAATGGAGAAAAGACTGAAGTTGTCAAGGATTTCTTTTTACTTGGATCCACAATGAATGCTCATGGAAGCAGAAGTCAAGAAATCAAAAGATGTATTGCATTGGTCAAATCTGCTGCAAAAGACCTCTTTAAAGTGTTGAAAAGCGAAGATGTCACATCGAAGACTAAGGTGCGCCTGACCCAAGCCATGGTGTTTTCAATGGCCTCATATGCATGTGAACGCTGGGCAATGAATAAGGAAGACCGAAGAACTGATGCCTTTGAATTGTGGTGTTGGTGATGAATATTGAATATACCGTGGACTGCCAAAAGAATGAACAAATTTGTCCGGGAAAAAGTACAACCAGAAAGCTCCTTAGAAGCAAGGATGGTGAGACTATATCTCATATACTTTGGACATGTTATCAGGAAGGACTAGTCCCTGGAGAAGGACATCATGTTCGGCAGAGGGTCAGCAAAAAGGAGGAAGACCCTCAGCCAGATGGATTGAGACAGTGGCTGCAAGAATAGGCTCAAGCATAGCAATGACTGTAACGATGGTGCAGGACCAGGCAGTGTTTTGTTCTGTTGTAGATGGGGTCACTATAAGTTGGAACTGACTTGATGGCACCTAACAACAATAACAAATGATTTCCATACAGACAAGCCACGGGGCCTTGGCCTCTAGTCCACCTTGGGTTAGACCAAGGACCCTCAATGTCCAAGAGCATTAGGTAGACATTACACATCCTCTGATGGGCATCTCACCAGCTCCCTTTTTATGAATAAAGAAATAAGCTTTTTATTTTGGAATAATTTTAGATTAACAAAAAAGTGCAAAAATAGAACAGAGAATTCTGGTGTATCACCCAGATTCTCCTAATGTTAACATATTACATACCGATGATACATTGTCAAAAACTATGAAACCAACATTGGCAAATTACTATTAACTGAGCTCCCATCTTTATTTGGATTTCACTAATGTCCTTTTTCTAGCCCTGAATCCAATCCAGGATATCACAGTGCATTGAGTCAGTTCCATTTTTAAAAGTTTTCCATTCCCAGGAGAAGGAGGAGGTCATGAGTTTTTCTTTTATCACTTAAACATTTCCCAGATGTTGCATCATAGATACATCACATTTATGATGGGTATAAAACCAGGGTTCAGTCTCTTTTGTGGGGATCTGTACTTCACTGCCTGTTTCTAAGTAGACAAAAGGATTAGCATGAAAATTAGCACTGAGGCTGAACTGCTGTGATAATCAGACCCATGCCAAGTGCTCCAGAAGCCTTTTCCATGGCTCCTTGGATGGACTGGAAGTATCCTGGAGTCCTCAGCCTTGAGACAGGGCTCTTGGGCTTGCCCTGGAGGCCCTGGTACTAAAGCTGGGTAACATTTGGAATAATCCTTAAAAATTTACAAAGATTTTTACATCTGTATCTAATCCAATTAATAAGTTATTTTTTTCTTTTTACACTGCATGCATTCTGGGCACTTCAATAATAATTTTCTCATTCACTTCTCCCTTCTATGAGGTAGGAAACCCTGGTGGCGTAGTGGTTAAGTGCTATGGCTGCTAACCAAAAGGTCGGCAGTTCAAATCTACCAGGCGCTCCTTGGAAACTCAATGGAGCAGTTCTACTCTGTACTATAGGGTTGCTATGAGTTGGAATTGGCTCGATAGCAGTGGATTTGTTTTTTGTCTTTTTTCTGTGAGGTAGGTATAATTATTCCCATTTTATAGGTGACAAAACTGAGACGTAGATTGGTTTTTCAACTGCTTGAAGTCACACAGTAAATAATATAGCAGGGATTTCAATCTGATATGCTTACTCCAGAGTCCATGCCCAATCCATAAACCACCATAAATCTTAAGGGGTGTTGAACTTGTAATGGATATCCTGACTACAGAAAGTCTTCCTAGCACAGACATATCCCAGAGTGTCATGACGTGAGCCTATCAAAGAATTTACCCAGTCGTTAAAAAAATGTTGAAATATTATGTGCATTTTACTGTTCCAGATTCTTTGGAAAACTTAAAGCTTTTCAATTCAAATTTCCAGGGGGAAATAAGACCAATATCCATGAAATAAACTGCATAATCTAATAATTTAAAGACTCCTTGTGTGATCAACACAGTGCTAGAGGCTCCTGTGAGGTGGAACTCATTTTCACATATAAGGGATTCAAGAGTCTCAAGTACACACCGGTGCTGGCGTTAGCTTTAGCAAGACACCAAATCTGGGATATGCCAGGTTCAATCATTAGTTTCAAACCATCATAACATTCTAGATTCTGTCTCGTCGCTTGAGGGAAGGCTCATTAGTCCAGTGGCATAATGTCAGAAGGCTGTGGAATCAAGTGCTGGGGAGAGTGGGGGGAAAAATAAAGTAGCTATAGTTAAACTCTCTCAAGAAAAGCTAGAGCACAAGGGATGCGATTATGGGATCAAAATTCTTAACTACCAAGTTTACTCAATAAGCAGGGAGGTAATTTGAGGCTTATTTTACCTACGGATCATGTTCCGGGTGTACCAAACAGAAGGAAAAGACTCCTTCAGGACAGATGTATAGCTACGGTTTAAATCCCGTCCAGCTAAGGAACACCGATAATTTCCCACAATCACACCATCTGGATTCAGCATCGGTACCACCTTGAAGATAAAAGTGTCCCGGAGCAACTTGGCATCACTGGAGCCTCCTAAAATATAATCTAGGAAGCCTTTCATGATCCATGAGCTGTTGGTTTCTCCAGGATGCACTCTTGCAGTCAAAATCACAGCCTTGCGCTTTCTCAGCTCAGTGTTCTTCAAGGGGGTGGTGATGGTTAAAACATATACCATGTTTCTAGCAAGCGTGTGGCATAAGACACGGATTTTACAAAACTTTGATCGCACTGGGTCATTATTGATGCCAGAGAGGTAGTCTTGCAGGTTGCTGTAAGTATACGGATAGCAGTGAGCAAAGTAGCAGGTATCTTTGTTGTGTGGAAATTGAAACGTCCACGTAAGTGAGAAATAATGGCGTCCATCTTGCCCCAGATTGTTCTTATAATACTTGATTTGGTCTCCTATCCTCTTCCAGCCAATATTATGAACCTTGGCTTCTTTCTCAGAATAGAAAAGTGGGCGCATACCCCGGTTGTAAAGACTGGCAGGCTTGGTGAAGTTGACAATCGTGAATCTGTAGGCTATTTCTGCTTGGGTATTAGTGACTTGGAAATAGTACCACTGGGTGTGCTTATTTGTGAAGAGGTCAGGGCGCACAGTCAACTGGTATTCATATTCTGCCCTAATACACAAGAAAGAAAGGAAACAAGCACATAAAATGTAAAGAAGACACTCAAGATTACATTAAATAAGGAAATTTATTTCAACTTATTCACAAGAAGTTTTTTTTAAAGGCATTCATTTAGGCAGTGTCCAAAAGTAAGTAACTACAAAAAACAAGCCTTCTGAAATTCTCTTATTGGATGAGAAAGCACTTTTACGTTAATTCTAAACAAAGACTTGGATTCCTTTGTAATTCAAGAGAACACATAAAAACATGGGCATTTAATAAAAAATTATTTCAACTCAATTATGTTTCCTATAAAAGAAATGATCAAAGCATTCTCGAAACAGAATAAAAGTCCAATGTTTCTCTTTTTGCTCCAGACATACAGTTCTCTTTTCTATTAGAGACTAACTGTAGAGATCTAAGATAGCTTTCACTGAGAAATATTTAGAAACACATATTAATATGATCACATGGATTAAAAAATTTTAAACTCTTCGAGGATAAGGATTGTATTTGATAACTCTTCGTATCCCCCTACTTAGCACATTGAAGATGTTCAAATAAAGGCAAAAATAATAATTTCTTTGGTATCCTACTTACATACATAATAATCTTACCTGGTTAGTTGTGACTTTTTTTCTTTAACAAATAGCTTTCTAGTCTATCAGCACTATACACTTAGTATATGTATGTGTGTGTGTACAGACATAAACACTGACCTGGGAATAGACGAAATAAATATTGGGAAGTCTTGATTGCTGCTGAGTCCAGACAATGGGTATATATGGTAGTTAATATGCAACTGTAGTACTCTCCCTACTTTAGTGTATGTTTAAATTTTTTCATAATAAATAAAATTTTTTAAAAAAGAATGCCCTTGGGCAGCATGTTCCTAAAGCATATTTTGTGGAACACATCCCAAGAACTAGTCCATTAAAAGTTTGAGAAGCACTGTGTTACAATGTGTAGTAGCAATGTATAGCACCCTGCTTAAATTAAACTCACAGTTCTCAAAATTATTTGAACTAAGACCCTTTTTTTGCACCTTCTATCCCTGCAATAATCTCTTATTAACATTTATATTTCAAGGAATTACAGTTGAGTAATGTATCGTAAGAACTTTAGTGTACAGGAAATAACAGATGGTTGATGGTCTAGCTCCTTAAATAAAGGTGATTAAAACCTACACTTTGACTACCTTCTGTAGATTACCACTCTCAAACCTTGCTTCAAACATCAAAGTGTTGTCACAGTTATCCATGGGCTGCTTCAGGGATGTTCGGTTGCCCCCAACTCGGGAATACACAAAACAGGGCTCTTTGTAAGCTGATGAGAGAAGGCCATAGAGGTATCAAGGTATGTCCAAAGTATACAGGCTATTACGAACGCAGTCTGGAGCTACAGCACAAGTATAATTAAGGTGCTACTAAAGGTAGAAAAACTTAAAGTAATGACACTAATGTATTAGACCTACATTGTGTAGCTCAACTCCTGACTAGATTGAATCAACCTCCCCACCCACAACTTACACACAAACTAAAAGCCTAGCACCTGGAAAGTTTTGCCCATTTTCAGGTATAAAAAATATTTACCCATGTCCAAAGGTGTAAGTAAGGTATGGCAGGTAGGGCATGTGTCCTGGGCGCTGCTTAAGGAGGGTGCTAATGAGTAGTTTCTATTGGCCATCGTGGTTTCCATCATCAGCTGTGAGAGATCATTCAGCAATTTAAAACTAATTGCTATAGGCACTGTTTTTTGTAGCTAGGCCCCTGCCTCGTCTCTACTGACCTATAAAAGACGTTCAGCTTTCAACAAAGAAAAATTACGAAGCATACATAAAAGCAAGGGAAATCTCCCAACACACTTTCAAAAGGCAGCGCCATCGATACAGCCAGGCTTGAATAAGATAAAGATGTTAGAGCGATCAGATAGGAAATTTAAAATAAATATGACTAGTATATTAAAGGCTATAGTGGAAAAGGCAAAAAACATGTAACATCACATGCATGATCATACGTTTAACAGAAAGATGAATCAAAAGAAAGCTCAAGTAGCTATATTAATATCAGACAAGGCAGACTGCAGGGATAAAGGTACAATAATCAACATGGTAGTGCACACGAATCAACAGATTAATGGAACGGAATGAAGAGTCTAGAAACAGACCCACACATAAATGGTTAATTGACATTCAATAAAGGTGGCTAGGTGATTGTATAAACTGTTGAGAAAAAAAATGAACCTTGGCCCCATCTTAAACAATTCACAAAAAATGATTCAAGATGGAAGGCAGATATAAACACAAAAGCTAGAACAATGAAGTTTCTAGAAGAATACATAGGTGACCTTGGGAAAGGCAAAGATTTATTTAAAGAGACACGGACGGCATTAAACTTGAAAGAAAAACAATTGGTAACTGAAAATCAAAATGTAAAGGTCCTACTCCTTAAAAGACATTGTTCTGAAAATGAAGAGGCCTGCCACAGGCTGAAAGAAAATATTCACAATACAATATTTGACAAAAGATTTATACCTTGAAAATACATCAGTCATAAAAAGACAACTCAGTACATATGGGCAAAACATTTGAACACACACTTCACAAAAGAAGATATGTGAAAGACCAATAAACACATGAAAAGATGCTCAACATCATTAGTCACGAGAGAAATGCAAATTAAGCTCATGGTAAGATTCCACTTCATACCCATTAGAGTGATTAAAGTTAATAAGACTCACAGCACCAAAAGCTGGAGAAAATGGAAGCAACTGGAACTCTCACACACTGCTGGTAGGAGTGTAAAATGGTACAGCTACTCTGGGACACTCTAAGATAATTTCTTAGAATGCTAAACACATACCTACCCTATAACTTAGCAATTCTACTACTGAGTACTTAGTCAAGAAAAATGAAAATATGTATCATTAAGCATGAAGGTTTATGATCATTTTATTTTTAATAGTCCCAAACTGTGAATAATCCAAATGTCCATAAATTGTGATAATCTTAATGATGAAATACTACTCAGCGATATAAAATAATCAACTATTAATACACATATGTATGAATTTGAAAGACACTATGCTGAGTCAAAGAAGCCAGACATAAAAGTCTACACACTGAATGACTGCATTTATATGAAACTGAAGAGTGGGCAAAATTAACTTATGGTGATAAAAACTCAGAACAGTAGTTGCCTGGGGCTGGAGACTGACTAGAAGGAGGTTGGGAGAACTTTCTGGGCTGATGAAAGTGTCCCATATCTTGATGGGGGTGTTGGTTACATGAGTGTATATATATTTCAAAACTCATCAAAGTATACACTTACGTCTACTATGAACAGCAAAACAAACATAACTAAGAGAGGAACCCAGGTACCAAATTATGTTCTACAGCACTAAGTCTCATTGTGTGCCCACCATCTTCAGCTAGATAAACCACGTCATCCTTGGAGTTTAGATAAAGCGGTTCTGTCTCCAGGCCTGTGGGGGTGTATACTGGCTCAGGATAAGGAGGAGTCCAGTCTGCCAGAAAAAAAAAAAAAAGAGAGAAAGAAAAGAAAAATCTTTTGAATATATTCTCAAAGTAAAACAGAAAAACTTTATTGTGTACTTAAAAATGATTCATTGGTAGACCTAGGCTGAAATTTAGTATTTATGTGAGGATGGATTTTACCAAGGGTTCACTGGAAATAATATCAACATTCACACTGTAACAACATCCATGACATTTTATTTGCACCGTGTTCTAAATTATTGTTGACTGGTTCATGATTATTTTGTACTCGCTATACATTTAAGAATGTAATTTCTAATTGTCCTGGGCTCTTGATGCCTTTTTGTCCCACCTGTGGACTCTTTGCCCTACATTTTATCTTCCATTCCCTAAATCT
Source organism: Elephas maximus indicus (assembly GCF_024166365.1). Lineage (NCBI taxonomy): Eukaryota > Metazoa > Chordata > Mammalia > Proboscidea > Elephantidae > Elephas > Elephas maximus. Next base: position 14,755,332 of record NC_064826.1, read on the forward strand.
GTGGCTTCAAGCTTGATAATAGTTGTCCCCTAAACTTCTAAGCATGCTCAGGGTTCTTTCTCCCCAAAGGAAGGATCCACATTATTCAGCAATACTAGTGACTCTTCCCTCCATTCTTTTTAGGACAGTGTTCCTTGAACGTTGTGCACCACTGCTCAAATCTTTTCGGCTATGATCTATTTGATAGGAAGATGTGACTTCATAGCCCAACTACCCTCGTTGTTGTCACTTCTTAGTGGAACAAGAATTTGGTGATGAGAAACAAGTACTACTGGCTAAGGAAATATTTTGGGGATTATGAACACATATGCTTTAGGAATATAAGTATATATGAACCAAGTGAATAGGGATCAAGTCTTGCTGTAGAAAAAGCACAGTCCAGAATATTGATGCAACTATGAATTACTATACTTTGCAGGGTTAGCTGAACAACATAAAACCAACTAAATAGTTAACAACTAAGCTAAACAAACAGCAAATTATAATTAAAAAGTGAGGCACTAATTAATTGAAAACCTTAATCAACTCAAGTAAAATTTAGTAATGCACTGATACCACAGCATCTATTCTGAACGCTGGGAATTTCACCTATTTCCCTGTGCGCACGCTTGTTGTAAGAAGTCACACAGCAGCCAGGCTTCTCAGTTAGAGAGGAGTACAGGTTTCATTAATCTCTGCTAATGTTCTTCTTTACATTTAAATCAGTAATTATTAGTAAAAAATCCTTATTGTAAAGAAACATGAAACTCTATCTGAAGACCTGGAGAAAGCACTTGAATCTAAAGGTCAACTTTGCAGCCAGTTTTTCTGGAGTACCCTCACTGAGGACCATATTTTGAGAATCAGTCTTAACCTACTTCAGTCTAGTTTTTGTTCTCCCCAGTCCCATGCCACTAAAACTGGCATTTGCATTGTATTTGAAACAGAGTAGGCACTCAATTAAATGCTGGTGGACTGGGTGGGTGGGTCGGTGGGTGGATGGGTGGATGGATGAACTCAGACAGGGATCTTGTCCATATAATCCTTACATTCAAACGATGTAAACACTGGTTATTTCCATAAATGCTTTAGGTCTGGCAATCTCTTCACTGCAAAAAGCTGCTCTAGAGCTAGGATTGGTAAGCAGGGATTTGGGGTAGAAATGAAGTATTCCCAGATCTTCTGAGGAGTTCTCCACATTCAAGAATGTCATGTCCAGTGGGCTTAGACATATGTTTAAGATTAAACAAACTGATACAGACCCGTCTTGATTATTACCCAGTGGTAGCTTTTGCAGGTGTCTTTATGTCACGTAGCCTAGGAAGTTCCTTTAGAATTTTTTCCATCATCAGAATCTCCTGCCAGCCTTGTTGACGTCTGTTGTCCAAAAAACTATTTGAAGGAGGTGGTTATCACTGTCCCACGAGAACTTAGATGCCTCTTTATAAGAAATGCACTGTTTTCCAGTTCTCTCAAAGCTGCAAACTCTTGAGGGACCAAAATGGCACTGCATTCTTTTGAGTTCTCCTTGGGTCAAAGCTATGTTCCCAGAAGAATGGAGCACTCACTCAGGATTTACCATGTTGTAAAACCAAACCAAACCTGTTGAGTTTATTCCGACTCATAGCGACCCTATAGGCAGAGTAGGACTGCCTCATAGGGTTTCCATGGAGTGGCTGGTGGATTCGAGCTGCTGACCTTTTGGTTAGCAGCTGAGCTCTTAACCACTGCATCATCAGGGCTCCTACCATGTGATATGAGCACCAAATCACCCCCAAGTCTCACTGAGCACCTTGTGAAGTTTTTTTTACTTTGGCTTTAGAGCCTTTTTCCATAGGCCTGAGATCTGGTTGGGAGGCCAATCTCTGAGACAACACCAGGCCCCTCCGCCCTACAGCACACACTTCATTTTCTTTTAAGGAAAAAAAAAAAAAAGAATCAACCCTCATCCAAAATCAACCCTCATCCAAAAGAAGACTTCTTGAAGCCCAAACCACCAGTTTAGCTTGCTGGCCTGGACATGTCTAAAATAGCTGAAATTAAAGCCAGGACCCTAAACAAAAATAAGTTTAGAGTGTGGCTCTTGTAAAGATTAGGAAGTATTTTGTTTTAAAGTATTCTGTTTGTGGGGTGGTCTCCCTCCTCCCAGCCCTGCCTTTATTTGATCACTTTGTGTTCAGTTCCAATCTGTAAATATTACTGTTCTTGGTAATGACAACAGAATGTTGCTTTTTTGGAAATTCAGTAAGTGCATGTTTTGGAAAGTGTCTTCATGATGGTAAATCTAAATCTGTGAAATACATTAGTTTGCACTATATCTGTCATCCTTTCATGGAAAGAAATAAAAATAATAAAAATTAACAGCCCCAGGAATGATTTAAAAGACCACAACAGGTTTGTTTTTCCTTTAGGTTTAATTGACTGAAAAAGAATGGCATTGGAATGCTGACACTGCTCTAACTTCAAGACTTACTATAAAGCTGGTTATCAGGACAGTGTGGTATTAGTCAAAGAATAGACAAATAGATCCATGGAACAGGATAGAGAGCCCAGAAATAGACCCACACAAATAGAGTCAACTGATTTTTGAGGAAGGGGTAAAGGTAATTCAATAAAGAAGTCTTACAGTCTTTTTCACACATGGCCAAAAAAAAAAAAAGAGGAAGAATCTACACACAGACCTTATACCTTTCACAAAATTAAACTCAAAATGTATTGCAGATATAAATGTTAAACATAAAATTATATAACTTCTAAAAGATGACGGAGGAGAAAATCTAGGTGGCCTTGGGTTTGCCAATGAGTTTTTAGATACAACACCAAAAGAAAAAAATGGACTTCATTAAAATTAAAAACTTCTGCTCTGTGAATGAAAAGATAAGCCACAGACTGAGAAAAAATATTCGCACAGCTGATAAAGAACTTGTTTCCAAGATAAACAAAGCACTCTGAAAACAACCTGATTAAACTATGGGCAAAAGATCTGAACAGACACCTCACCAAAGAAGATATACAGATGGTAAACAATCATATGAGAAGATGCTCAACTTCATAGGTAATCAGGGGATTGGCTATCAGTAAAAACCAAAATGAGATATCACCACACACCTATCAAAACGGCTAAAATAAAAAGTAGTGACAACAACTGCTGAAAAAATTGCAGAAAAACTAGATCACTGCCAAAGAAGAAACAGATATTTTCAAATAACAATATTCTCCCTCTCTAAAACAACAACAGATAAACACAGATGGTTTTAGGGGAATTCTATCACACTTGAAAAGAGCACTTAACTACAGAATTATTTAAACTGTTCTAGAACATAGAGAAGGAACCCTGCATAAGATTTACAGTAACTGAAAAAAGTATTAAAAGTTAGAAAATTACAAATCTAATTTATAAATATCCAAGGAAAAATCCTGTATAAAATATGACCAATCAGAATTCAGCAACACTAAAAATAACACACAATGACTAAGTGCAGTTCATTCTGGACATATACAAAACCCACTGCCGTCGAGTCGATTCCGACTCATAGCGACCCTATAGGACAGAGTAGAACTGCCCCATAGAGTTTCCAAGGAGCGCCTGGCAGACTTGAACTGCTGACCTCTTGGTTAGCAGCCGTAGCACTTAACCACTACGCCACCAGGGTTTCCAGGACATATACAGCTAGTTCAATATTAAGAAAGCCACTAATTCACCCAACAAGAGGTCAAATGAGAACAACATTATGATCCTTCCTCTCCAAAGATACTGAAAAGACATTTAATGAAAGTTAATAATTATACCTGGTAAAGACTTTTAATTATATAAGACTAAATGGAAACCCTGGTGGCGTAGTGGTTAAGTGCTACGGCTGCTAACCAAATGGTCAGCAGTTTGAATCCGCCAGGTGCTCCTTGGAAACTCTATGGGGCGGTTCTACTCTGTTCTACAGGGTAGCTATGAGTCTGAATCAACTCGATGGCACTGGGATCTGGGGTTAAATGGATACTTCCTTAATATAATCAAAGGAAAATATATTTCAAACCAAAAGCCAACATTTTGCAAAATGAGAAAACACAAAGCATTCTCATTAAGGGGAGGGGCAAGATGACGGTACTGGTATTATTTAATATTTTCCTTAAAGTACCAGTCACTCAGTCAAGGAAAATACAAAGGACAAACACTAGAAATGAGAAGATACATTACTACTAGATGATATAACAGCACAAGTAGAACAGATGTAAGAATTTAAAAATTAGAAGCAATAAGAGGTGGCTAGTTTCAAAATGAGGTGCCCTGATGGGGCGGTAGCTAAGAGCTATGGCTGCTAACCAAAATGTCAGCAGTTCGAATCCATAAGCCACTCCTTGGAAACCAATTATCGAACAATATCATTAATATCACACACAAGTAAAATTTTGCTGAAGATCATTCAAAAGCGGTTACAGCAGTACATTGATAGGGAATTGCCAGAAATTCTGGCCGGATTCAGAGGAGGATGTAGAATGAGGGATATCACTGTTGATGTCAGCTAGATCCTGGCTGAAGGCAGAGAATACCAGAAAGATGTTTGCCTGTGCTTTATTGACTATGCAAAGGCATTTGACTGTGTGAATCATAATAAACTATAGATAACATTGATAAGGATGGGAATTCCAGAACAATTAACTGTGCTCATGAGAAAACAGAGCTCTGGTGATACAGTAGTTAAGAGCTCGGCTGCTAACCGAAAGGTTGGCAGTTTGAATTCACCAGCCTCTTTTTGGAAACCCTATGGGGTAGTTCTACTGTGTCCTATAGGGTTGTTATGAGCTAGAATTGACTCGACAGCAACAGGTTTGGGCTTTTTTGGGTTTGGGTGGCACTAGACTACTAGCCGAAAAATTGGCAGTTTGAACCACCCAGAGGCACCCTGGAAGACAGTCCTGGAGATCTGCTTTTGAAAGGTCACAGCCTTGAAAACCCCGTGCAGCAGTTCTACTCTGCACGCATGAGGTCACCATGAGTTGGAATCGACTTGACGGCTACTAACAACAACAGTGGTTTCAAAATTAATATGTAAAACTCAGTAACTTTCTTCTACATAAACAAGCTATATTAAAGAAAAAAGATTCCATTAAGATAGCAAGAAAATAGGTAAAATACCTATCAGTAAACTGACAAAAGGTATAGGAAAAAAAATTAAAACACTACTAATGGAGATAAAAGAAAACTAGAATAACTAGTGAGACATACTTTGTTCTTGGACAAACCAAAAAACCCAAACCCGTTGCTTTCAAGTCAATTCTAACTCACAGTGACCCTATAGGACAGGGTAGAACTGGCTGATGCAATATTGTAAAGATGTCAATCTTCCTTAAATTAATCTATAAATGTAATGTGATTACAATGAAGTTACCAATATTAAATCTGGGAGAACTAGGAAAGCTTATTTTAAAGCCCATTAAAACAAAACAAAAAACCAAACCTGTTGCCATGGAATCTGACTCACACCAACCCTAAAGGACAGAGTAGAATTGTCCCATCGAGTTTGCAAGGAGCAGCTGGTGGATTCGAACTGCTGACCTTTTGGTTAGCAGCCAATCTCTTAACCACTACACCATATGGCAAAAAATAGCCAGGAAAATTCTGAAAATGAAAGTTAATGACAGGGAACTAAGTCTACCAGATAACAAAATTATAGCTTTAAAGCTATACTATAAAGACTTTCATGCTGGCAAATGAATAGATAGGTTAATGGAACGGAAGAAACCAAAAACCCAAACCAAACCCACTGCTGTCGAGTTGATTCCGACTCATAGCGATCCCACAGGACAGAGTAGAACTGCCCCATAGAGTTTACAAGGAGCACCTGGTGGATCTGAACTGCAGACTTTCTGGTTAGCAGCTGCAGCTCTTAACCACTACGCCACCAGGATTTCCAAGGAACAGAAGAGAGTTCAAAATTAGATCTAGGAGTTTAGATTGTAATAAATGCGGCACTACAACTCAGTGGACAAAAGACAATTTATTTAATAAATTTTGTTGGAATAACTGGCTAGACATTTAGTTAAAAAACTGGATTAACAGCTCACTTCTTGCATCCAAATGGACTCCTGATGGATCAAAAATTTAATCATGAAAAATAAAACTGTGACAGTGCTGAGAAAAAATGCGAGAACTGCAACCCCAGAAACCACAAAAGAAACGATAGACAAAGTGATTACATAAAAATTACAAATTTCTGCATAACAAGGACAAAAAGAAAATGATAAACTGAAGAGGGGAAAAAAAGCAACATATGCAACGTAGTAAGCTAATTTACTGAATATACAGACAGCGCTTATAGCCCAAATTAAAAAAAGTACAACCTAATAGTAAAATGGACAAAGGATTTTATTGGAAAAGTCATTTAAAAACAGACAACAGATATACGTAAAGATGCTCAACCTCAGGCTTAAATAACAAATTAAACAACAACATATATAAATGAAAATATACCAGATTGGTAAAGATCAGAACAGATGATTAAACAGTCGATGAAGGAACTTACGGGAAAATGCTCTCATATGCTTCTTTTATGACTACAAGTTGTTATAACTATTCTGAGGCACAATTTGACAAGAGGTTTTTAACCACAACACCTAATAATTTACCGTGCAAATGTATTTATATATGTGCATTAATTAGGCCACACACCAAAGGTTGTCCACACAGCACTGCTGGTCAGAGCCAGACTGGAAACATCTAAAATTCATTAACGGGGTGGCCGTTAAAGAAATTATGGTTCATCCACTTAGTGAAATCTAATGCACCAGTTTACGAAAAAAGAGAGACTGGTGGATATGAGTTCACGGGAAAGCCTGTCAAGTCAGATGGCTGAGTAGGGCAGAGCTAATCTACAGCTGGACTGGAGAGCTCCATCTTTATCTCCAGGAAGGCTGACTACTGGCCAAGAGAAGGGTGGTTAAGATTTATGATGTGCTCTTTAAAGTCCGAAACTCCCCTGGTTGCCCCTACCCCCCACCCCAGGCCAGTCTGTTCCGTGATGGCTTTCCATGGATATAATCAGTTAGATAGCCTGGCTTGACTCCATGACCAGAGGGGCACACAAACCTGGCTGGAACTTTTGCCTTGAGGTCATCTGAAGCTAAGATAATCACCACAAAGATCTTGGTGTTTCACTCAGAAGACAAGCCTGTGCATATGAGAGTAAGCACCCTGAAGAACTTCCACAGACCCCAGGACTTACCCGAAGCTTCTTCCTCTTGCTGCGGTGTACCTTCTTCCTTGAAATAAGTTGTACACGAGAATGTTCTGTGGAGCTTTGAGTCCTTTCAAATATCTGAATTTGTGAAAGCTTTGCAATAGGCAAGTGGGAGAAAGCAAGGTCCAAGACAATACGGTAGATTTTTGGAGAAGGATTTTCTGAGAAGCTAGCTAGCAAAGCGCAGAAAGCCATTAGGGATACCTGGGAGTAAGTTCCGATTCTTCCGAGGAGGAGGTGGTAGATGCTGCAGCTGGACTGAGAACCAGGGATGCCCGCAGACGCTTCAAGGACACGGATTGTGAATAGAAGAGCTGTGGCATGACGCAAAGTGAGGCTTTCATCCAGCAAGGCCTTCCTTGCACGGACTGTCACCAGCTGCGTTATGACTTCATTCATGGCTCTGGGGACCCTGGGGACATGCTGTGACAGGCTGCACTTGCACCTGCTACATGGCCACCCCCCTTCACTTGACCCAGGTGGGTCACAGAGCCCCAAAGCCTGTTCACATGCAAGAGAACTGAAGTAGGTGCCAGAAAATCTAATCACTCTTAAAACAATACTCTGGCGAGGAAATATATTTGGAATTTCAAGATAAGAGGCCAGAAATGCAACTGGTCTCCTTTGAAAGAACCTCAGCAATGCAAGTGGGGATCTACTAAGCAACCATGAGGGGACGGGAGAACCTTCTGCTCCCTGAGCCACTGATGGTGACCCATAGGACTGAGAGCAAGACAAAGGTGGAGAGTGCGCTGTTTCCCTCACATTTGTCCATGGACTCGGGGGCTGAGGCTGTCAGACACTGGGAGAGCCAAAGCTAAACTCACCCATAAAAAAACTCACCCATACGAAGCCTAAAACGATACATAAATGCCTGCATTCTTCAGTCCATAAAAGCCCATTAAGGAAAAGAAGTAAAAGTGGGGAAGGAGAGAAGACTGAGATAGATGGGCAAAAGTGAGAGAAAACTAGAGGAACAGAAATGGAAGACGGGGGAAAGAAAGAAAGACACAAAAGAGGATAAAGACCCATTGAAAGAGCAGAAAGACACACGGGGGTAAAACAAAGAATGAAACAAGAGAAAGCATAAGGGCACAGCTCATGGCCATTCTGCCAGAGCCTGTCTGTGACTTCACCTGACAAAGAGTTTGACTGCGAACAGAGCACAGTGTTGCTGTTTGGAATGTTTAGAATTACTTAAGGTCTGCGCATGCGCCTCAGTTCAGCACATGTAGCTACTGAGCACTTGAATTACGGCTGGTCTGCACTGCGATGTCTGTAAATTTAAATGCACACCAGATTTCAAAGACTTAGAATGAAAACAAAGAATGTAAAATATCTGGGATATACTGGATTAAGTAAAATACATTTGTAGACAAATCCCACCTGTTTCGTTTTAGCTTGTTAAATGTAGCTACTGGAAAATTTAAAACTGCGTGTGTGGCTCACGTTACATTTCTACTAGAATGCCCTATTTTAACGTCAAGGCTCTCCTCGTTAAAATCAAAGTTGGCGAAGTAAGTTTGCTAATGTTTGAATCTCAAAAACTGCTAAGAACATACCAATATGCTGGACTTTTTCATCAATGACCTCACAGTGGTATGGCCACCGTGTCGGGCTCAGTGGGCCAGAAGAAGAGACTCCATAGAGGTCCCGCGGTTCACGAAGACGTGGCACCCATCTCCCTAGCTGATATTCTAATAGTATCTGTGTAGTCCGGGGGAAAAATGGATCGCCAATAGAGCCAGCTGGAAAAGATTCAAATACAATCATAAGTGGTAAGAAGGAAAACCTAATTCCTATAATTTTTATATTTTTCCATTTTTCAAACCATTATCTTTTGTGGGTATCATTGCTTTACAAATCATGGCATTTCTTATTCACAAATTTCTTATTTTCTTGGTATAGAAATTTTGTAACAACTGATCTTCACAATTAGCTAAAAAAAAAGTTCATCTCACTCCCAAACTATTGTTGTTGTTAGATGCTGTCCAGTTGGTTCTGACTCATAGTTACTCCATGAACAACAGAACGAAACACTGCCCAGTCATGCGCCATCCTAACAATCATTACTATGTTTGAGCCCTTTGTTGCAGCCACTGTGTCAATCCATCTCATTGAGGGTCTTCCTCTTTTTTGCTGACCCTTTACCAAGCATGATGTCCTTCTCCAGGGACGGGCCCCTCCTGATAACATGTCCAAAGTACTTGAGACGAAGTCTCACCATCCTCACTTCTAAAGAGCATTCTGGCTGTACTTCTAAGACAGATCTGTTTGTTCTTTTGGCAGTCCATGGTATATTCAATATTCTTTGCCAATACCATAATTCAAATGCATCAATTTTTCTTCTGTCTTCCTTACTCATTGTTGAGCTTTCACATGCATATGAGGCGATTGAAAATACCATAGCTTCAGTCAGGTGTACCTTAGTCCTTAAAGTGACATCTTTGCTTTTTAACACTTTAAAGAGGTCTTTTGCAGCTGATTTGCCCAAAACAACACACTGTTTGATTTCTTGACTGCTACTTTCATGGGTGTTGATTGTGGATCGAAATAAATTGAAATCCTTAACAACTACAATATTTTCACCATTTATCATGATGTTGCTTATTTGTCCAGTTGTGAGGATTTTTGTTTTATGTTAAAGTGTAACCCATACTGAAGGCTGTAGTTTGATCTTCATCAGTAAGTGCCTCAAGTCCCTTTTGCTTTCAGCAAACAAGTTTGTGTCATCTGCATATCGCCAGTTTTTAATGAGTCTTCCTCCAATCCTGATGCCCTGTTCTTCTTCATATAGTCCAGCTTCCCAGATTTTTTGCTTAGCATACAGACTGAATAAGTATGGTGAAAGGATACAACCCTGATGTACACCTTTCCTGACTTTAAACCACACGGTATACACTTGTTGTGTTCTAACGACTTCCCTCTTGATCTATGTACAGGTGCCTTATGAGTACAATTATGTGTTCTGGAATTCCCATTCTTTGCAATGTTATCCATAATTTGCTATGATCCACACAGCCGAATGTCTCTGCACAGTCGATAAAACAGGCAAACATCTTTCTGGTATTCTCTGCTTTTAGCCAAGATTCATCTAACATCAGCAATGATATCCGTCATTCCATGTTCTCTTCTGAATCTGGCTTGATTTTTGGCAGTTCCCTGTCAATGTAGTGCTGCAATTGTTTTTGAATTATTTTTGGCAAAATTTTACTTGCGTGTGATATTAATGATACTATTATTCAATAATTTCTGTATTCTGTTGATCATCTTTCTTTGGAATGGGCACAAATATGTATCTCTTCCAGTCGATTGGCCAGGTAATTCTCTTACAAATTTTTTGACATAGATGAGTGAGCACTTCCGTTTGTTGAAACATCTCAACTGGTATTCTGTCAATTCCTGGAGCCTTGTTTTTCACCAATGCCTTCAGTGCAACTTGGACCTCTCCCTTCAGCATCATTGTTTCTTGGTCATATGCTACTGCTTGAAATGGCTGAATGCCAACCAATTCTTTTTGGTACAGTGATTCTGCGTATTCCTTCTATCTTCTTTTGATGCTTCCTGTGTCATTCAATTTTTTTGCCCATAAACCAAAAAAACCAAACCTGTTGCTGTCGAGTCGATTCCGACTCATAGTCACCCTATAGGACAGAGTAGAACTGCCCCATAGAGTTTTCAAGGAGCGCCTGAATCCTTCAGTAATGCAACTTGAGGTTTACATTTTTTTTTCAGTTCTTTAGACTTGAGAAATGCTAAGCGTGTTCTTCCCTTTTGGTTTCCTAACTCCGTATCTTTGCACACTTCATTACAATACTTTACTCTGTCTTCTTGAGCCGCTCTTTGAAATCTTCCGTTCAGCTCTTTTACTTCATCATTTTTCCTGTTCGCTTTAGCTACTCTATGTTCAACAGCAAGTTTCAGAATCTCTTCTGACATCCATTTTGGCCTTTTTTTCCTTTTCTGTCTTTTTAATGACCTTTTTGCTTTGTCCATGTGTGATGTCCTTGATGTCATCCCACAACTCATCTAATCTGCGGTGACTAGTTTTCAGTGTGTCAAATCTATTCTTGAGATGCCTTCTAAATTCAGGTAGGATATACTCAAGGTTGTACCTTGACTTTCAAGGACTTGTTTTAATTTTCTTCAGCTTCAACTTGAACTTGCGTATAAGCAATTTATTGTCTGTTCCACAGTTGGCCCTTGGCCTTGTTCTGACAGATGATATTGAGCTTCTCCATGGGCCCTTTCCACAGATGTAGCTGATTTGATTTCTGTGTATTCCATCCAGCAAGGTCCACGTGTAGTTTATGTTGTTTAAGAAAGGTATTTGCAATGAAGAAGTCATTGATCTTACAAAATTCCATCATGTGATCTCCAGGTACATTTCTATCACCAAGGCCATATTTTCCAACTACAGGTTTTTCTTCTTTGTTTTCAACTTTCGCATTTCGTATAATCACCAATAATTATCAGTGCATCTTTATTACATGTCTCATCAATTTCAGACCGCAGAAGTTGGTAAAAATCTTCAATTTATTCATCTTTGGCCTTAGTGGCTGATGCGTAAATTTGAGTAACAATTGTATTAACCGGTCTTCCTTTCAGGCACGTGGATATCATCCTATCACTGACAGCGCTGTACTTCAGGACAGATTTGGAAATATATTTTTTGACAATGAATGCAACACCATTCCTCTTCAATGTGTCATTCCAAGCATAGTAGACCATATGATTGTCTGATTCAAAATGGCCAATAGCAGTCCATTTCAGCTCATTAATGCCTAGGAAATTGATTTTTATGAGTTCCATTTCATTTTTGACAACTTCCAATTTCCTTGAATCATATTTCATATATTCCACATTTTGATTACTAATGGATGTTTGCAGCTGTTTCTTATTTTGAGTCATTCCACATCAGCAAATGAAGGTCCCAAAAGCTCAATTCCATTCATGTCATTAAGGTTGACTCTACTTTGAGGAGGGAGCTCGTCCCCAGTCGTATTCTGAGTACCTTCCAACGTAAGGGACTCATCTTCTGGTACTATATCAGACAATGTTCTGTGCTACCCAAAAGGTTTTCACTGGCTAAATTTTTCAGAAGTAGGTTGCCAGAGCCTTCTTCCTACTGTGTCTTGGTCTGGAAGTTCAGCTGAAATCTGTCCACCTGGGTGTCCCTAGTGGTATTTGAAATACATGTGGCATAGCTTCCAGCATCACAGCAACATGCAAGCCCCCACAGTACGACAAACTGACAGATACGTGGTGGCTGAAACTACTGCCCTGAGATAATCTTTAAACCATAAACAAAAAATATCCCCTCAAGTCTTCTTCAAGCCAAACTATTCTTAACTAGTAAAGAATGTCTGTCTGAGCCCTGGTGGAGCAGTGGTTAGAAGATCTGCTGCTAACCAAAAGCTCAGCAGTTCGCTCCTTGGAAACCCTGTGGGGCAGTTCTACTCTGTCCTATAGGGTCGCTATGAGTCAGCTGACTCAACAGCAACAGGTCTGGCTTTTTTGATATGGGATCAAATTGACAACAGCAATTTGAAAAATTAGATAGGCACCTTAGGGTGCAATGAGTGTATGCTAATGGGAGGAACAACTCCGGAAAGGAGGTGAGAATGGTTGTACAACTTGAAGAATGTAATCAATGCCACTGAATTCTACATGTAGGAACTTGAACTGGTATGTGTTTTTTTGCTGTGCATATTCTCAACAACAAATTAAATAAATTATTTAATGAAAAAAATTTGATCCCTTATACTATTATTATTGTTGTTAGGTGCTGTCAGGTGGGGTCCAACTTATAGTGACCCTATGCAGTCGGAATCGACTCGACAGCACTGGGTTTGTTTTTTTTTGGTTTTTTATGCAAAACAGAATGAAACACTGCCTGGTCCTGCACCATCCTCACAGTATTTGCTGTGCGTGAGCCCACTGTTGCAGCCACTATGTCAGTCCATCTTGTTGACGGTCTTCTTCTTTAACACACTTTTAAAAAATATACTATTAGGTTATGCTAAATTCTCACCGCTACTCCACAAAATTTGTTTCTTGTAGTTTTCCTAATGAACTCTCTACTTTTGACTTTTTTTTTTAATTTTGTGCTTTAAGTACAAGTTTACAAACCAAGTCTGTCTCTCACACAAAAACTGATACACATCTTGCTACATACTCTTAGTTGCTCTCCCCCTAATGAGACAGCACACTTCTTCCCTTCCCTCCCCTCTCTATTTTTGTGCCCATTCAGCCAGCTTCTGACCACCTCTGCCCTCTCATCTCTTCTCCAGACAGGAGCTGCCCACACAGTCTCACGTGTCTACCTCGTCCAAGAAGCTCACTCTTCACCAGTATCATTTTCTATCCCACAGTCCAGTCTAATCCCTGTCTGAAGAGTTGGCTTTGGGAATGGCTCCTGTCTTGGGCTAACAGAAGATCTGGGGACCATGACCTCCAGGGTCCTTCCAGTCTCAGTCAGACCATTCAGTCTCGTCTTTTTATGAGAATTTGGGGTCTGCATCCCACTGTTCTCCTGCTCCCTCAGGGGTTCTCTGTTGTGTTCCCCGTCAGGGCTTTCTGACTCTTTTTAAACACAATCACACTGAGGCAACTATTTCTTTAATGAGTTATAACATTCCCACTGACTATAATTCCTTGCCACTTCTCTGTAACTATATTCTCAAAGGTTGCCAGTAAACTGTCAGTTACAGCCTTTTCTCAGTTCTCTTTCTAGGACATCACATGGAATCCAGTCACATGGAATCCGTCTCTTTCACTGTGCTACTGTGTGGCATTAATTCCATGCTGGTAATCACACTACCCGTGAGCTCCTTTCCTTTGTCTTTCTTGATACTGTATTTCCTGTTGTGCTCCCTACCTCTCACATACTCGGTTCTCCATTTGTCTCATTGACTTCTCATGATATTCCACCTCTGATTGTTTAGAAAACGAAAATCCTTACAACTGGACCGATAAGCAACATCATGATAAATGGAGAAAATACCGAAGTTGTCAAGGGTTTCATTTTACTTGGATCTACAATCAACACCCACTGGAGCAGCAGTCAGGAAATCAAATGACATGTTGCACTGGGCAAATCTGTTGCAAAAGGCCTCTTTAAACTGTTGAAAAGCAGAGATGTCACTTTGAGGACTAAGGTGAGCCTGACTCAAGTTGTGGTATTTTCAATTGTCTCATATGCATGTGAAAGGTGGACAATGGATAAGGAAGACTGAAGGAGAACTGATGCCTTTGAATTATGGTTTGGCGAAGAATACTGAATATACCATTGGTTGCCAGAAGAACAAACAAATCTGTCTTGGAAGAACTACAGTCAGAATGTTCCTTGCAACAAGGATGGTGAGACTTTGCCTCAGGTACTTTGGACATGTTATTAGGAGGGACCAGTCCCTGGAAAAGGACGTCATGCCTGGTAAAGTAGAGGGTCAGTGAAAAAGAAGATCCTCAATGAGATGGACTGACACAGTGGCTGCAACAATGGGCTGAAGCATAACAACGATTGTGGGCATGGCGCAGGATGGTGCAGTGTTTCATTCTGTTGTACACAGCATCACTATGAGTTGGAACTGACTCAACGGCACCTAACAACAACACACATCAAGATGCCCACAACATGTACATTTGCAGATAAATAACTTTACTGAGGAAACCCTTTACACAGGCATGCTTCATTTAAATCAAAGATATGTTTAAACATTGTGTTTATCATCACTGGAGTTATAAATGCCCTTAAGGAGCTAGTTAAAAAAACGCTAAGGTTAATCTTTACATTAAGTGAAGACCTTTACAAAACAAATAACCACCGCCTTCATTTAGATAAATCGGATTTATCTAAAACCGGACAAGTTTGAACTCGAAAGATTCCTATAAAAGCTGATTCAACGTAAGAATTCTCCAAATACTTTTTCTACATCTCTCTGCCTGCCCACCAGAAATGTAATTACTTGTATAATTCAATCTAATTTCCTTTTAGTTTCCTCTACTTATTTTTCATCTATTCAAGATCTTATCACAAACGGAAGGAAAAATATATGGACAAGTTCAAACCTGTTAAAAGTGCACACCGACGGATATCTTCCCGCACAAATTTCATGAAGTTATCCTCATCCTCATCCTAAAACAGAATTTAAAGAAAGTCTTCTTCTTAAAAAACCAGCAGTTTCCAAACCCCAGAAAGTTTTTACTTCTATCTTAATGCTTGGAATTCAGTATATATGTTTAGTCGCTAATAGACGGGGAAAAATTAAAAGATTGATAAGGAGCTCTTGGTCTCAAATCACCCGACACTTCAAACATCCTGAAACCTTAAGTTTCCATCTTTCATTCCTCTTCTTCCTGTGGGTATGGTCATATTACAGACTGTTGGGAAGGAATAAAGTCTAGAGGTTCACAATAAACTTGGGAAAACAATTAAGAATAAAATTGGTAACAACAAAAAGGAAACACAGAAAGCCAGAGACTAGAAGGGTTGTATTTTACATCTTGGGGAGCTTTATTTTGGGACTTTAATTTATATACATGATAATTTATACCTTACTAAAAAATGAAGGAAATCTCCCAGAAGTATGTACTAGAACCAGACAAAATATTTTTAAATTCTACAGTTTGGCTTCTCCCCATTTTTCTCCTTCTGTGTTCTTTCCTTTGTGACACAGAGCCCCATTAAGCCTGCTATGTGATAGTGTCAGAACTTGTGAAGTTCCAGTATTTCGTCCAGTAGTGTGATTCGTATTGTGATGTAACAGGACAATTGGAACATACAATAAGGAGACATAAATTATTAAAACCCTAACTATGATTTAATACACGAGTTTTTATAAAACACAGAGTCTTAGCCAAAATGTTTTCTCAGTGAAACAATGTCCGTATAGTTTCTCTTTCTAGATAGGGCATGTCAAACAGGAATAGCTTAGTTTTTCAATCAATCGAATTATTCCCCAACTTCAGTGACAAGTGACAAACATCTAAACGATTTTTATACTGGAACTGATTTTGCAATATTTTAATTGGGACCTTATATTTTCTGTCTCAAAATTCATTTCAAATTAAGTAGAACAAAGTTGAGAAAAACATACCGACTCATCTTCATCGCTGATTGTTCTGTCTGAATAGTTTTCATTTTCTGAATCTTCTGACATCTCCTCCAATGTCTGGCTTGCGAGCTCTTTTTTTATGTGCGTAGGCTGTAAAACAATTTCTAAGGAACGTATTTGATGGCTTTTTTTTTTTTTTTTTTAAAGCTGAAGGTGTTTATTACAACTCTATGCACTAAAGAATATATTCGTGTTTAATTAACAGTGGCCACAGGCTTCTTTAAAAACTAACTAGAAAACAGCTAATTCAACTTTCAATTTCAAACACTTGAATAAATTTCTCACTTCTAGGGCAATGAAAAAATTGTAACAAAAAACAAACAAATAATTTAATTACATAGAAATCACCAGGGTACAAAGCCAAATCATTTATATCTTATTTTTACAATTAAGTGCCACATAATGACAGCAAGCTCAGAGTGATCTTGGGGGCATTAAAAGGCCATGAACCAAAGAAAAATTATATAACCAGTTAACCAGTTGCTGTCTTGTTGATTCTGACTCATGACAACCCCATGAGAGTCAGAGTGGAACTGCACTCCATAGGGTTTTCAATGGCTGATTTTTCAGAATTAGATTGCCAGGCCTTTCTTCTGAGGCACCTCCAGGTGCCTCCAACTGCCAACCTTTGGGTTAGTAGCCCAGCGCTTGGAAGTGTAGCAATTTATTTTCATTTCAAAATAAAAATTTTGCTTAATTTTTCAACTGACCAAAAGTTCAAATGACTACACTAGACCTTTCTCTTTATATTGTCGTCAATATTATTACGTTTAAAATTTTTCTGTAGATACTTGCTTTGTTCTAATATTCAATTATATCATTTCTACCAAAATCTGTCTGTCTTTTTTTTTAACCAAAATCTCAAGTTATCAGAAGGCTGTATTTGTTACTGGCAATGACCATTAACTCTCTTACGCAAAAACATCATCCCACGTGGTTGTTAAGATAACGGTATAATCAAAATTCCTCGTCAAGGCTCTATCATTTCTGAGGCCAGAAGAGTTTGCCAATTTCGAATTTTCTGCTTTAAGCTCCAGCCTACAGAAAGGCAGTTACTTTGTTTGGGAGTCCAGTCTCCACATCACGTAACTACAAATGCAAGGGAGACCGTTCTAACAGGCAACACCTCCAATGACAGAGAAGTTTCAGTCTGGGGATCACTACAATTCCAAATTTGGAAACCTGGGTTGGCCGAAGTCTCGATTCTGTTTCCTTACATGAGCATGTGAGGCACACTAACGTGCTGACCTGCTGCAGGAAAGGACCCTGACTTCAGAAGAGCCGCCCACGGAGAGTGAGCGTCTCCCAGCTCGGAAGCAGAGGAGACGACAGCTGGCGAGCCCTCGCCCGCCGCGCCCGGCCGCCACGGAAACTTTGGATTCTTGGTTCTAGGGAAGGAAGATGGAGCCACAGTTCGTGCTGGCTCACGTCTCCTGGGCCCGGCAGTGCCGGGAGGAGCGCATTTTCCACGGAGCGGACGTCCCACGCGCGCCCCGGCCAGGCCGCCCTCTCCTTCTCTCACTCTCTCGGTCTCTCTCGGAGAGCTGCACCTGAGCCTCGCCTACGCTCTGGACACCTCAGTCGCCCGCCTCGGCCGGCCCCTTGTCTCCGTCCCAAGTCCTCCGGTCAGGCCGGGTGTCCCTTCCGTGCGGGTAGCAGCCGTTCCCCGCCGAGATGCCCGAAACCGGCGGCTGCCGGCAAGGCCACTGTAGGAGTGTAGCAGGCCAAGCCACACCCCCATCGGGGCATGCCAACGCGTTACCCGGGCAACGGGTCCGCCCTCGCGAGACTTGGGGCAGCACTAGGGGCGGGGGCGGGGCCGGGCCGGGGCCGGGCGGGGACGGGGCGTCCCCCCTCCCCTCGGAAATCCCCTAATGGTGGCCGTGGTGTGGGAGTCTCGGAGAATGACGGGAATTCGGGGCAGGGTCAGAGAGAATCCTGAGCAGGAGAGATTAGGGTGTCTGCGTGTTGCTGTAGAGTTTAGGGTGGGGAAG
Organism: Elephas maximus indicus; assembly: GCF_024166365.1. Lineage (NCBI taxonomy): Eukaryota > Metazoa > Chordata > Mammalia > Proboscidea > Elephantidae > Elephas > Elephas maximus. The sequence goes on from NC_064826.1 coordinate 14,773,653, forward strand.
GTGGTTTTTGTCTCTGTTTCGCACGTAGGTTGCTTGCCTTACTTATCTCTTCTCAGGGGAGACAGTAGAGCATGCTGGTTAAGACTTTTGGAGTACAACTGACCTTAGCAGTGTGACCTTGGGCAAGTTAATTTTCTGGACTTCAGCTTCTTCATCCGTAAAATGAATGTAACTAATTACATCTACTACATGGAGTTGTTAGAAGATTAAATTGAATGTTTGTTGGTCTTTATTTGTACCCACACTGAATTTCATCCTGCACAATCGTATGATTATTGGTTTTTGTTCAATTCTGGAAAATGAGACCTCCTTAAATACTTGATATACTGGGGTGAACTCTCAAAATTCTTAGCCCAGAGAATGTTTAACTAACCCTTAGCTACGCATTCAACACTTAACATGTACTGTCTTGTCTTATTAAATATGGGCTCCCCCTAAGAGACTTAGACCTATTTCTGTACATTCCATCTTATTTTTCTCTTATCTTTACCTCTGGTGGGTAGTTTAACATATTTGGACCAGTTTTTCAAGTCTAGCTGGGGAAAAAAAAAAGCCTTCTGATGCCCAGTGCCTACATGAGGCGTTATACAGGATGAGATCTGTAATGTTGTAGAAATGGGAACAAGTGACACTAGCAACTTTGAAGGGAGACTAAAGAGCAAAGTCTTGTGGCTTAAAGCAGGGAAATGGAATTAAATGTTACAAGTTCTGGAAAAAACAGGGTTTTGTGAGACCAGCCATTTAAAAGTTTGAACTTTCCAGATTAGACCTCAGCCTGAGAAAATAAATAGAGCATGTGTTAGACCAACCTCTCTTGAAAAATTGTTCTTTCTGTGTGGATGGATAAATACCAAACCCATATCAAACCCCATGACTTTTTTCTGTTCTGACAGCAGCTGCACCCATGGCACTTCTTTATCTGGCCTTAACAACCTAGAGCTAGGATAACTCTCACAAGTTAAAGGACAGTCCTCCAGAAGCCCAGTCAGCCCAAGATTTCAGATGCTAGTTGCAAGCTTGGATGTCCCCAGGGCTCCCTTCATTTCTCACCTGCTGGCTTCAAATTCTGGGGTTCCCTGTTACAACTCAGGGTACCAGCTGAAGCTTAGGGGTTCCCTGCCCCCCTCACTTCTGACCTACTGGCTGCCACCACTGTCTTGAGTTCTATAATTTGCTGGAATGACTCAGAACTCATGGAAAGTGCTATGCTTAGTGATGATAGTTTTATTTCAGTAAAAAAGGATACAAATGAAGAGACACATAGGGCAAGGTCTGGGAGGGTTCCCAACGCAAAGCTTCCATATCCCAAAGGAGGTGCTACCCTTCCACGTGCATTTGTATCTTTCACCAACCAGGAAGCTCATGGAGTTTCAGTGTGCAGAGCTTTTGTTGGGGCCTCATTACATAATACAAATTCCAGCCTCTCTCCCCTGAGGTCAGTCAGTATCAGGAGGTGATCACAAGATGAGTTTCTCTGGCCATGTCATGTGAGGTAATCATCACAAGGTAGGGCTCTCCGGCCCGGCCAGCCCCGTACCCCAGAGTCACCTCTTGCCTAAACTGCCCAGTCTGGAATCCTTACTGAGGACACTTAAACCATTAGGGAAATTCCAAGGTTTTATAGACTATCCGTCAGAAACCTAGGACAAGGACTAAATTCTTTGGGTAAGGTTAAATTCTTTACCCCACGCTTTATAGTTATACCTTGCTTAAAGTCGTTCATACGTTGGCAAATTTGACATGCACAGGGAACTTTTATATATGGAATCTATTCTTCTATTGCATTTCAGAGTCATAATTGTGAGTTATAGGATATCAGACACACAAGCTGAACCCCAGGGAAATGATCTAACCAGGTCACAGAAGAAATTAATGGCCGAACTAGGACTTAAGTCTCAGGATTTCCAGTTCAAATATTTAAGTCATCGTATTTCGAGTAACTCTTACAGAAAAAAAATCTTTTTAATCTGTAATAAAAAAATACTTAGGAACCCAACAAAGCTTTGAAAATCTCTATTCATTCATTATTTCATTCATTCAACAAATGTTTGTTGAATGCTTAGTGCTTGTCGGGGACTGTTCCCAGAGTAGTAAGGCTATATTGCAAGAAGCACACCAGACCTTCCTTGTGGAGTTTAGGTACTACCGGGAGAAGGCAGAGAAACCAAAATAATAATAATTAAAAAAAGAACAGTCAGGTAGTGATAACCGCTATGGAGAGAAATAAAGCGGGGAGAAATAAAAAGCGTAGGAAGTGCTGGAGGTCGGGGGCCTAGGGGGAGGAGTTGCTCTTTTCCATGGCGGGGCCAGGGAAGGTATCACTGATCAGGAAGCACTTGAGCAGAGGCCTGAAGTATAAAGGGATGACCTTTGTGGCTGTCTAGAGGGCAGATGGCAAGTGCAAAGGCTCAGAGAGGAGAACGTGCTATGAATTATACTAGTCAGTACCATGTAGCCAATGATCCCTGGCGGCACAATGTTTAAGTGCTTAGCTGCTAACTGGAAGGTTGGCGGTTGGAACTCACTAGCTGTTCCGCAGGAGAAAAGACCTAGGGATCTGCTCCTGTAAAGATTATAGCCTAGGAAACCCTGTGGGGGCAGTTCTACTCCGTTATATAAGGTTGCTCTGAGTTGGAATCGACTTGATGGCACCCAACAACAGCTCTGTAGCCAAACTCAGCTGGAGTCATGATTTGAAAGAAGGTTATTTCATTAAGGCCTTTTTTTTCCCCCTTGTACTTTTAAAATGGTTTTCTTAAACATCTGCTCCCCCCCCCCGCCCCCCGCCCCACTCCAGACAGTAGAACGTAGTAGAAACAAATTTTTTTGTCTTTAAGTTGGAGTGGAAGTACAGCTGGGAGTAAACTTCTTTCGGGGAGTGTGTCAGTCTGAACTTTTGGTTCCCTTCCCTATTATCTGGGTAGTGCAAACAGTTAAGCCCTTGACTACCAAAAGGCTGGGAGTTTGATCCCACCCAGAGATGCCCCAGAAGAAAGCTTGGCCAATCTACTTCCTAAAGGTCACAGCCTTGAACACCCTCTGGAGCAGTTCTACTCTGCGCACATGGAATCGCCATAAGTCAGAGTCAATTCAATGGCAACTGACAACAACATCCCTGTTATCTTACCAGAGGAGGTCGGAGGAGAGACTGTAGATAACTAGCTCTTGCCTTTTGCGGAGGGAATATTACCCCTGCAACAATTTTTCCTCCTCCTTTTTTTTTTTTTTTTGGTGAGTTTATCTACTCCAAGGAACCCTGGTGGTGCAGTGGTTAAAGTACTCTGCTGCTAACTGAGAGGTCATCGGTTCCAACCCACCAGCTGGTCCATGGGAGAAAGATGTGGCAATCTGCCTTTGTAAACCCTATGGGGCAGTTCTACCCTGTGCTATAGGGTCACTATGAGTCGTAATTGACCCGATGGCAGTGGGTTTTGGGGTTTATCTACTCCAGGACTGCAGGATAAAAGGCAATTCAATAAAATTAGAGTCAGAAGAGAGGGAGAGAACCAAAACAATGGCCCAAAAGGCGTGCTTACTAATGTGAGAATCAGGAGGAAATTTCACTTCTAGCAACAAGCCCAAAAGTAAGCTGTGTTAGGAATATCACTTACTTTGCATGATTATGTCCTTGTGAATTTGTTGAGCATAGGCTTGAATGAGTGACCAGGGCACACAGAGTTGTTTATGACATCATAGAAGTTAGTGGTCATGTGGCTCTAGAGGTCTTGTCACAGCCAGGCTGAGGAAGCCACACTAGGGCCTGGGAGCCCTGGAGTAGGCTGATAACTGTCTTGTCCTTCTTCGGACTGTCTGCGTCTAGGATAGCTCGGGACAGAGCCGAAACTTGAAAACTATTTCTAAGCTCAAATCTTGAGATCTGTGCCAGTTGGCCAACTAGCCCAGGCTCAGGTCATGAATCATCCTTATAGGATGCCTTTCTAATCCTTCTAGCATGGGTAGATTAGTTGTCCATATCTGAGGACAAAAATGAAGCATTCATTCCCCTGAGACTTGGAAATGTGGTAGTAAAAATGCTTTCTGCCTGTCTATGAAATAATGGATGTTGTTATTGTTAGTTGCCTTCGAGTTCGCTCCAACTCATGACGACACCATATACAACAGAACAAAATGTTGCTGGGTCCTGCACCATCTTCATGATCCCTGGTAGGTTTGAGTCCACTGTTGTGGCTACTGTGTGCCTTCTAACCTAGGGGGCTCATCTCCTACCACTATATCAGACAATGTTCCGTTGTGATCTATAAAGTGTTCATTGGCAGTCTCGTCATCCTTGCTTCCAAGGAGCATTCTGGTTGTACTTTTTCTAAAAGGGATTTGTGCATTCTTTTGGCAGTCTGTGGTATATTCAATATTCTTCTCCAACATCACAATTCAAAGGCATCAATTCTTCTTCGGTCTCCCTTATTCATTGTCCAACTTTCACATGCATATGAGGCTACTGAAAACACCATGGCTTGGGTCAGGCATACCTTAGTCTCCAAGGTACCATCTTTGCTTTTTAACACTTTGAAGAGGTCTCTTGCAGCCGATTTGTCCAATACAATATGTCTGTTGATTTCTTGACTGCTGCTTCCATGGGTGTTGATTGTGGATCCAAGTAAAATGAAACCCTTGACAACTTCAATCTTTTCTCCATTTATCATGATGTTACCAGTTGATCCAGTTGTGAAAATTTTTGTTTTCTTTATGGTGAGGTGTAATCCATATTGAAGGCTGTTGTCTTTGACCTTCATCAGTAAGTCCTTCAAGTCCTCTTCACTTTAAGGAAGCAAGGTTGTGTCATCTGCATAACACAGGTTGTTAATGAATCTTCTTCCAGTCCTGATGCCCCATTCTTCTTCATATAGTCCAGCTTCTCGGATTATTTTCTCAGCATTCAGACTGAATTGGTATGGTGAAAAGATACAACCATGATGCATACCTCTCCTGACTTTAAACCAGGTGGTATCCCCTTGTTCTGTTTGAACGGCTGCCTCTTGATCCATGTACAGATTCCTCATGAGCACAATTAAGTGTTCTGGAATTCCCATTCTCCACAATGTTATCTGTAATTTGTTATGATCCACACAGTCGAATGCCTTAGCATAGTCAATAAAACCCAGGTAAACATCCTTCTGGTATTCTCTGCTTTCAGCCAGGATCCATCTGACATCAGCAATGATATCCCTGGTTCCACATCCTCTTCTGAAACCAGCCTGAATTTCTGGCAGATCCCTGTCGATATACTGCTGCAGCTGTTTTTGAATGATCTTCAGCAAAACTTTGCTTGTGTGTATTAATGATATTGTTTGATAATTTCTGCATTTGTTTGGATCACCTCTCTTGGGAATAGGCATAAATATGGATCTCTTCCAGTCAGGTGGCCAGGAAGCTGTCTTCCATATTTTTTGGCACAGATGAATGAGCACCTCCAGTGCTGCATCCGTCTGTTGAAATATCTCAATTGATATTCCGTCAATTCCTGGAGCCTTGTTTTTCACCAATGCCTTCAGAGCAGCTTGGACCTCTTCCTTCAGTAGCACTGGTTCCTGATCATATGCTACCTCTTGAAATGGTTGAATGTCAGCTAATTCTTTTTGGTATCATGACTTTGTATTCCTTCCATCTTCTTTTGATGCTTCCTGCATTGTTTAATATTTTCCCCATAGAATCCTTCACTATTGCAACTTGAGGCTTGAAATTTTTCTTCAGTTCTTTCAGCTTGAGAAACGCCAAGTGTGTTTTTCCCTTTTGGTTTTCCATCTCCAGCTCTTTGCGCATGTCATTATAATACTTTACTTTGTCTTCTTGAGAGGGCCTTTGAAATCTTCTGTTTAGTCGTTTTACTTCATCAATTCTTCCTTTTGCTTTAGCTGCTTGATGTTCGAGAGCAAGTTTCGGAGTCTCCTCTGACATCCATCTTGGTCTTTTCTTTCTTTCCCGTCTTTTCAATGACCTCTTGCTTTCTTCATGAATGATGTCCTTGATGTCATTCCACAACGCATCTGGTCTTGGGTCACTAGTGTTCAATGTGTCAAATCTATTCTTGAGATGATCTCTAAATTCAGGTGGGATATACTCAAGGTCATATTTTGGCTCTCGTGGACTTGCTCTGATTTTCTTCAGTTTCAGCTTGAACTTGCACAGGAGCAATTGACGGTCTGTTCCACAGTCAGCCCCTGGCCTTGTTCTGACTGATGATATTGAGCTTTTCCATAGTCTCTTTCCACAGATGTAGTCAATTTGATTCCTGTGTGTTCCATCTGGCGAGGTCCATGTGTATAGTCATCATTTATGTTGGTGAAAGAAGGTATTTGCAATGAAGAAGTCGTTGGTCTTGCAAAATTCTATCATTCGATCTCCTGCATTGTTTCTATCACCAAGGCCATATTTTCCAACAACAGATCCTTCTTTGTTTCCAACTTTCACATTCCAATCACCAGTAATTATCAATGGATCCTGGTTGCATGTTCAATCAATTTCAGACTGCAGCAGCTGATAAAAATCTTCTATTCCTTCATCTTTGGCCTTAGTGGTTGGTGCATAAATTTGAATAATAGTCGTATTAACTGGTCTTCCTTGTAGGCGTATGGATATTATCCTATCGCTGACAGCATTGTACTTCAGGATAGATCTTGAAATATTCTTTTCGACAATGAATACAACACCATTCCTCTTCAAGTTGTCATTCCTGGCATAGTAGACTAATTGTCCAATTCAAAATGGCCAATACCAGTCAATTTCAGTTCACTAATGCCTGGGATATCAATGTTTATGCATTCTATTTCATTTTTGATGGTTTCCATTTTTCCTAGATTCATACTTCGTACATTCCAGGTTCTGATTATTAACGGATGTTTGCAATGGTTTCTTCTCATTTTGAGTCGTGTCACATCAGCAAATGAAGGTCCCAAAAGCTTTACTCCATCCATATCATTAAGGTCGACTCTACTTTGAGGAGGCAGCTCTTCCCCAGTCATCTTTTGAGTGCCTTCCAACCTGGGGGGCTCATCTTCCAGTGCTATATCAGACAGTGTTCCGCAGCTATTCATAAGGTTTTCACTGGCCAATTCTTTTCAGAAGTAGACTGCCAGGTCTTTCTTCCTAGTCTGTCTTAGTCTGAAAGCTCAGCTGAAACCTGTCTTCCATGGGTGACCCTGCTGGTATCTGAATGTGGGTGGCATAGCTTCCAGCATCATACCAACATGCAAGCTCCCACAGTACGACAAACTGACAGACACGTTGTTGTTGTTAGGATAGTTTTTTTTTTTTTAATGTTCTATATGAATATGATAGACTCATATAGAACATAAAAAAAAAAAAATGCCTGGAAGGATATGCCCCCAGATGTTAACAATGAGGATTTCTAAATGTGGGAATATGGATGATCTTTATTTTTGTATTTTCTTACATAATCTATTCTGGGATCTCTACAAGCTTTTTCTTTCTTACAAAGAGCATATATTTTATAAGGTTAAAAACTGAAAATTGTAAACATTTTATAAATGATTGCTGAAGCATTATAAATCAGCGAGGTGAGGCTATATTATTCTATAATTGGCACTGGGAAAATTTGGCATTTGGGAAAAAAATCAGATTTGATCTACATCTCACATGTTAACTAAAATAAATTTCTTTTGACCACATAATTCCACTTCTGGGGATCTAGCCTACGGATATTAGCCAAAATATGTTCAATGCTTTACTCACAATTATGAGCCTTGAAATGTTTTTTATTTAGAATAGCAATGAACTGGAAACAACCTAAGTGCTTAAGAGTAGGGGAAACAGTAGAACAAATTATAGTATGTCCATAGGACAGAATATTTTAGAATCATTAAAAAGGTTGTTTGGTGTAAAAAGAATTGTAGAAAGAGCTTTTACAAGTGTGTGTAGACGTTTGTTTTATGGTGTTAAGTTTAAAAATCATAATGTACAACCATTGCAGTGCTTTACAAATATACGTGCATGGGAAAAAGGCTGGGGGACAAAACTCTGGCAATAGGACCTTGAGTGTTTTCAAATTTTCTATAATGAGTACCATATTTTTATGCAAATAACACACACCTTCTACCTTTTTTTGCCAATCGCACCCTCCTTCACCCACGAGGTATTTTCATAAGTGCCACTATGCCAATATTTTTTACGTGTTGCTAAAAAAAAAAAAAGAACAAAAGGCATAGTGCACTTATGAAAATACCTTGGGTGGGGGGGGACGAGAAGCGTGGTTGGCAAATAAATGCAGGTATATTATTTGTATGAAAATATGGTAGGCGTCATTTTTATAATCACAAATTTTTTTTAAATGAAGGCACAAGAATTTTTAAAGTTCTTTATAAATAGAATTGAATAAAGCCAAACATCCTAATACGTGAAGAACACAAATACATAAAGACGCCGTCCAGGTAGTTAACGGGCAAGTCTGTGCTTTGGGAGAAAGTTCAGCTGTGGAGCAGTCTGATGGGTACAAACGACAAGACCTGCACGGTTTCAAGTTCCATACATTAAACTGGCAGAAGAAAAAAAACAAGAGTTGATAAGACCCCTAGGTGTCTCTGTCATGAAGTTGTTCGTGCATTTGGTACCAGGGAGGACTTTGCACAAGTTTGCCAGGTGTGAGTTTCGCTGGCATTAATCGGTCTTCAGGACAAGACCAGAACGGACTTGCTGTCTGTCCTACCCGGGCTGGAAACCTCCGGCCCCAGCGCCGGCTCCTCCCTCTGCGGTGGGGCCAGCCCTCATTAGGACATGGAACACCCTCCGCCAGGGCTGGACACCTCCCGCCCCAGCGCCGGCTCCTCCCTCTGCGGTGGGGCCAGCCTTTAATAACCGCCGCACGGAACACCCTACGCTCAGGATCCCGCTGCGCAGCATCCAGCTCCGTGTCCGCGCTGACCATGGCCACCTTCGTGGAGCTCAGCACCAAAGCCAAGGTGCCCATCGTGGGCCTGGGCACCTGGAAGGTAGATAAGCACGTGTGTGCGGACACCTGCTTCCCTTCTGGGGCTCTTCAGCTGGAAGCCCTGCCGTCGGCGGGGCTTGGGGAGGGAGAGTCCCGCCCTGGAGCCAGGACCCGGGGCTCCCTTCTCTCTGGTGGATTCAGGCTCCAAAGCTCCAGGGTGGCTTTTCCCAGCGCGGCCAGAGCTTCCTGCCAGGATCTAGTTTCAAGCAGGTGTTGGGCTGAGAAACACGGTTGTTTTCAGGGCAGTTTCTCTTCCAGAAGTCTTTCCTCTTCTCGCTTCTCCCCGGCTCTGGAACCTTTAAAGGGGCTCCTGGCTGGTGGAGCCTGGCCCTGGGGTTGCAGCCGGGTGGGTGGTTGAGGGGAGGGGGCGTGGGAGCTCCATCCTGCGGCTCTGGCTGTGGGCTGTGTGCTGTGTGGTCCCAAGAGCTGGTTAGAAATGCAGGCTCTCAGGCCACCCCAGGCCTTCTGCATGGGAATCTGCACTTGAACAAGACCCCCAGGTGGTCCCCTTGCAGTTCAAGTCTGGAATTGCTCCTTCCCCATGACAGGGGCCCAGCGCCTTGAGGTAGTCCTCTCAGGGGCTGGGCCGTTGTCAGCTGGGCTGGGCTAATGTCCTTGGTGTGCAGACACATTCTGCACTCCACGGCTCAGTGACAAAGGTCCAAATGCCTCAATTAGTTAAACATTCTTAAGTTAGAATATTTTTCCATTGTCTTTTAACTCTTCTTTTGCATTTCCATCAATGATAATGCCACCCTAACTGTTGTTACTGTTGTCAGGTGTCCTTGGGTTGATTCTAACACTGTATAACATATATAACAGAGTAGAACTGCCCCATATGGTTTTCTAAGCTGTAATCTTTATGGAAGCAGACTGCCAGGTCTTTCTCCTGAGGAACTGCTGGGTGGGTTCGAACCACCAACCTTTCTACTTTTTGGTTAGCAGATAGCTCTTAGCCATTGTGCCACCAAAGGTCCTTACTAGGGGGAATCTTGATTCTTTCTTCTCTGGGTCACTTTCCTCCTTTGTACCAACCTTCCTGGCTCCTCTACCGTGAAGGGGACACCTTATGGTCCCAGCGCTGGACTGTTCTCAGGAGGTACACTGGGTCCATCTGGGGGAGCAGATGGACTCCAGCTGATTCAGCCCCAGCCTCTCTTGCTGGGACAGGGGTGTTTTATCCCAAATCAGAGCTTTGGCCTCCTACAAACCTGACAAATAATGGCTTCAGGTCTGCAGGGACTCTGCTCACCCAGATAAGTGACAGAGCACTGTTTTCAGAATTAGATGTGAGGACTGTGGAGAGAACCCTTTCAGGACCTGGGGATGATGTCATTCTAAAGATTATGCACTTATCAGTGGAGGTTCGGGGTGCAGGGGTGGGAGGGGGCCCAGGGGCATCTGAGCTGCCGCAGCGTCCATTTCTTGTTCCAGTGCTGGGGTGGCTACACATTCTGTTTTGTCAGCTTTTTGGTATGTTTGTTATTTCACAATAGAAGAGGTTTAAAAAAGATTTTGTGGACGTTCAGTACAAAGCTCTTTTCTTTCTTTTTACTTTGTATTGCTTGGGTTGGTCAGGTTAAGCTAAAATGTGGTATTTCTAATGCTGTTTCCTCTTTAGCCTTGAGGGGGGAAAAGAACCTCTATTATTTCAAGGTTTTCTTTCTCTCCTTTTTTTGAAATAATACATATGTAATAGCTCACCCCCACCAAGGCTTCCTGGGTCCCAGACCCTGTTCTGAACACTTTTCATTCACTCTAGCCCTTCACCAACCCAGCTGCCCCCGAGGCATGTACTGTTATCACTCCCATTTTGCTGACAAGGTTTAGAGAGATTAAGTAATCTGCCCAAGGCCAAGACCCTAGCAAAAATAAACTAGCGACCCTATAGCAGGAGCCTGAATTTATCTGAACTGACCTTACAGAGCCTTATCGCTGTTTGGAGAACTTTATTGTCAATTCCTCTGGGTCATTCCAGAGGGCAGTTTCAGCCTGGTCTTTACGAATGGGGCTAATAGGGGCTGTGGTTCACCTCATCTTTACAAAGGGGGGTACTAGGAGCAATGGGTCACCACCATCTTTGCAAAGGAGGGCACTAGGAGTCATGGGTTACCCCATCTTTAGAAAGGGGGCACAAGGAGCCATGGTCACCCCTATCTTTACAAAGTCGGCAATAGGAGACATGGTCACCTCCATCTTTACTAAGGGGGCACATGGAGCCATGGGTCACCCCATCTTTATGGGGGGCCATGAGGAGCCGTGGGTCATCCCCACACACCTGGGGCCCTGTCAGGTCGGAGGGCTCACCTGGATTAGGAAAGAGTTGGCTCTTGGATAGTGTGGGATATGAGCCATGATCACAAAGCCAACTCACCTTCCGTCCTTCTCCTTTGCAACATTCTCCCAAGCCTGTTTTCTGCCCTGGTGTCCTGTGGAAATCGGAGCCCCAGCGAGGCTCTGGTTTGGAGTGGTGGGCCATAGAGGGGGACCCTGGGGAGGTGGCCAGGGAATGAGAACACATGATGGTCTCCTTCTCCTTAGTCTTCCCCAGGCCAAGTCCAACAGGCTGTGAAGGCAGCAATTGATGTGGGCTACCGCCACTTTGACTGCGCCATCGTGTATCTGAATGAGAGCGAGGTGGGGAAGGCCATCGAGGAGAAGCTCCAAGAGAAGGCTGTGGCACGCGAGGACCTCTTCATCGTCAGCAAGGTGCCCAAGGCCCATGGGGTGGGAGGAGGTCTTAACCTCAGGGCAGGGGAAGAGTTCAGTTTGGTGACCACCAAGGATTTGCCAGCCTTTCCTATAAGCACAGAGTTGTTTCCCCAGCTCCCTTCCTCTCTGCTTTGTGACACACCCAGTCCCCACATAACCACAATCCCACCCAGGACTGGAATGAGGAGATGCTGCTGCTGGCCCCTCCTCTGAGTTGGGTTTCCTATTACAGGGAGGGTCCACTGAGCTACAGCGATGCTCATGGCCTCCATGCCCATCGCGGGGTTCATCTGCCCAGCGTTGGTCAGCGGAGGAGGGTGCAGTCAGGGATGGATCTGGAGGCCGCCTTTGTGCATTGTGGTCCCCATGGCCTAAGGCCTGAGCCTCTCAACAGGGAATGTTTGCAAAAGTGTGGGAGCATTTCTTGTATTGTCACGTATGACTTTCATTCTCTTTCAGCATAGTAAAAGGCGAGTTACAAATGTTATGATAAAGGGGGTGCTGGTCTGTAGGGTTGCGAATCACCAGACAGGTATTGTGCACAGCTTGCTAAAACGCGAGCTTCAGGTAATGGAAAGAGCGTGCACCAGGCAGCACACACACTCCGTGTGCTGCGCTGAGTCTGGATGGACTCTGTGGAAGCCACCACTGGGGCCTGGCAGGCTGGAGGTGCTTCAGAAAGAGGACCTTCTGTCCCAGAGTGTGAGAGAGCTTGAAATTTAAGTTAGACGCAATTTCTGCTCTCTCGGCACCTACAGCCAAGGTGGAGACAACACGGGGAACAGGTAGAGGCAGGACCAGATACGTTCCCTGACATGAGGGACACATAACATGCTAGGGGAGCCGAGCAAATAAACTGCCCTCAGCACTTAGGGACTGCTCTTGACTTGCTGAGCCCTTGTGGCAGAGCTCACCTGGGTCACGTGTCTGAACTACTCTTGCTGTACAAAGACTGACCCCAGGTTAGACCCAGGAGCAGTGCGATGTGGCTGATGGAGTCTTCTTTCCTGGTATTGACCCTCCTTGTCACTCTCTGCAGCTGTGGCCCACCTTCTTCGAGAAGCCCCTGGTGAAGGAAGCCTGTCGGAAGACACTCAAGGATCTGAAGCTGGACTACCTCGACATCTACCTTGTTCACTGGCCACAGGGGCTGCAGGTTAGCACTCATCCCGTCTCTCGTTCCTAAGCAGATGCCAGAGAGTATCCACTGACCCAGCTGCGGGGCTGCTGAGGAGGGAACTCCTGCCCTTCATACCTGTGAACTGACGGAGGCCACGATGGAGCAGAGGGCTGGGAGGGAGGCCGAGGCCATGGCTGAGGAGCTGGCCACGTGCTGGGTCTTCTCTGTTATGTCTGAGGGGGTCGTGGTTTCCGGCAGCCCACAGTGACTGCGGCTGCCATGTTGTCTTTGTCTCGAGTCCGTGCCAAGAGCCCCATCATGGGAGAACACTTGGAGTACGCCTGCATAACAGTAGTTCAGGAGACAACCCTCTTGTATCAAAGCACACCCTGGGTGTGACATCTTGGAGAAAAACCCATGTATGTTTACGCTGGAGGGTGGCTTATGCTCACTGATGACCCAGCAGGCCTTTCCTGGGCTCCCCTCTGGCTTCTGAAAGGCAGGGGTGACATGATGCCCAACTCTCTCACCTCATGACCCGTGGGGTGATGAGTGGGTACCATCCTCCCAAAAGGCCTCCTGAGCCTGCCAGAAGAGAAGCGTGCCAGTATCCTCTCCAAAAAACCCACTCTTGGGATTTAACCCTTGTCTGCTGGTCTTGAAATTAAAGCTTGTCCCCAAGTGTATATGGGGCCTGGGTGTATGAGGTAATGCCGATGGTGACGGTGGTGGTTTTGGAATGTGCTGACCATGGATTTTAACATCAACCAGCAGTGTCTGAAATAGGAGGATTCAGATATGACAGTAGATTTTGATTTGATGGTTTAGAGATTTCATTTACTGTCACGTTCTTGAAGTTTGTGGTCCTGAGCCTGAAGAGGCAGCGTGCAGATGTGGTTGTTCAGCATGTGGGGGAGGTTCAGGATCCTGGACAGAACTCAGGTGCCTGGAGGCAGGCTCCAGTTGAAGCTTTTTTTCTGCATTTACAGCCTGGGAAGGAAATTATCCCCAAAGATGATAAAGGCAATGTCCTCCCGAGTAAAACAACATTCCTGGATGCCTGGGAGGTAGGTTCCAGCTTTTTCTAAATGAAAACTTTCCTTCAGTGATCCATGCTGCTCCACACTCCATGCCCATGTCCCTGTTGCTGTTTAATTTCCTCATTGTCATTCTGTAGTTCTTCCAGCTCCTTCCAAATCACCTTTGAGTTTTTTTTTTTCCCCCTAACACCGTATTTCCAAAGGCTAAGGCTGAGTTCTTAAGTGAGAAGATAAATCTGATGTAGCCCCATTAGGGGGACACTCACATGCTGCTCTCCAGTCAGGGGAGAGGGATTTGAGCAGGGGTTTGGCCCGGGTTTGCACGGATTAGCAGAGTAACCTGGGGGAAGTTATTTAACTCCACTAAACCTCAGTTTCCTCATCTTAAAAAAAAAATTACTGCATTCCTGGTGATAACACGCATCTTTTAGGATGTGGTAAAGATTAAGCTAGCTAATACCTATGGAGCACAGAAACCCCTTAATCAGCAGAGGCCGAGGAGGTAGGCACTCTTAGTGTCCCTGTTTGTAAATGAGGAAAGTGAGACCTAGAGAGGATGCTGGCTTGTCTAGGTCAACAGCCAGTGTGTGGCAGAGCCAGTTCCGCCCCAGGTCTGACTTCAGAGTCTACCCTCCACAGCCCTTCGCACAGTGCCTGGTGTGCAGTGACCACATGCCCACTCCAGAGAACACGAGTGGTCCTCTCCCAGATCAAATCACAACCTGTGTCACAAAATCCAGGTTCAAAACTGAATTAAGGAATGACATTTTGTTGCTGATAATTTGTTCTTAAATCATTGTTGTTGTTGTTAGCTGCGTTGAGTTGGCCCTCAACTCACGGCAACCCCCTGTGTTTCAGAGTAGAACTGACCTCTATAGGGCTTTCTTGGCTGTAATCTTTATGGAAGCAGGTTGCTAGGCCTTTCTACCATGACTCTGCTAGATGGGTTCCAACCACTGACTTTTCAGTTGACAATGAGTACAAGCCATTTGGGTCACCCAGGGACCTATACTATTGTATCCTCATGGAAATGCTAGTAGAAAGCAAAGTGGATGAACAAGTTGACAGTGAACAGTGAGGAAAACTCAGAGATCCTTGTGTTCTTAGTCAGTTTCCTGTGTGGGGGCACATGTAGTTGTGGTTTTGTGCTGTGTTTTACAGCTTGGAAATGTATGAAGCCTAACCTTTCTGAAGAGCTTGCAGTTGATATAATTAAATTAAATGTAACTTAATTACATCTGATTGTTCCAAAGTCTATATTTATAACACAGCCTTCCTGCTGCTTTGAACGTTAACAACTAGCAGTAAGAGCATTTAGATATCAAAACTGACGTGGTAACTGAAGGACAGGGTCATGGAGTAAAAAATTCCTCATCTGGTAATGGTAACTTTAGCAGTTCTATACATGTGAGTATTTGAAGGGAGTTATCTTTGGCAAGGATCCCTTGGCTGCTAACTGAAAGATTGGCAGTTTAAACATATCAGCCACTCCTCAGGAGAAAGATGTGGCAGTCTGCTTCTGTAAAGATTTACAGTCCTGGAAACCCTAAGGGGCAGTTCTACCCTGACCTACAAGGTCACTGAGTTGGAATCAACTTGACGGCAATGGGTTTGGTTTGGTTTTGGTTATCTTTTCGAAATAGATCATTAAATGTGCCTACCAACAGCAGAAAGGCTGTTGAAAGGAAGAATGGACAAAACCATTTGTACTTACCCGGGTAGGTTTTGAAGACTGTCCTGAAGCTCTCTGGGTTGTATGTACAAAGGAAAAAAGAAGAAAGCTCCCAACCATAACAAAGAGCCATCTTCAACGTTACCCTTGGACTTGCTTGGCAAGGATGTGTCATTTGTACTTAGGTCCTGCATGTCAAAATTAGCAATAATAATAAAAAAGCAATGGCTTATGCAATTAAGAACCATTTTAAATAGTAAATAATTGGAAATAGCACATCTCATGAACAAGACACTACAAATAGAAGCAAATCAAATACTCCTGGGAAAATCTTATGAAGGCCTCAATTTGTTATACGTGTCTGTTACCTTCTTCATATAATTAAATATAAATTTAATTCTAGCTCACTGCTGGATAAGCTGTGAGCTAGCGGAGCCCAAGTACTAGACAGAGGGTTCCAATTACAAGGTGAACAATTTTTTTTATTTTTTATTTTTAGGTTTTCATACTTTATTTTTGCCTTAATAACCACACAAGCCATTGTCCAGCTATACAGTTTTAAATACTTGTTTGATATATTCATTAAAAAAGATGGAGTAAGCCTGAACCTTCAAGCAAAGATATTCTCATTTTTTAATGGCCCCAATATTACTGCAGACCAGGCTATAGGTGGTGTGGGAGGGAGCGACCCCAAGCCCAGACAAGGACCCTTCTCCACACACTGCAGCCTCTTCCCAGCTAAGCCAGGCCAGCTGGTCTAGGTGAGGAGGGAAGGCAAGAACACAGAACCTTCGCCTTTGAAGCCCAGTTTCATTTGGGCTGGGGAAGGGCAGTGGGGCTGGAACCAATCCTTGAGGACACTGTTGGGCTGGATGGAAGTTTCCTTGTAATGTGTGAGCTAACTATTCTGCAGTGGATCCTTGACTAGCTCGTGCTGCTTGTCCTCCCGAGAGTACTAAGCCAAGCCAGGGTCCCTGTAGCCCCTGACAGGTGTTCCTTTCTATGACAGGACATGGAGGAGCTGGTGGATGAGGGACTGGTGAAAGCCCTTGGCGTCTCCAACTTCAACCACTTCCAGATTGAGAGGCTCTTGAACAAACCTGGACTGAAACATAAACCAGTGATAAACCAGGTAAATTCTGCTTAGTAAAAAAATAAGTGCAGGGGCAGATTACCCAATAAACAAGATAAGCACAGTACTTACCTTGCTTACCAGATCATCTGTAGTGAGCAATTCACATTTTTTTTTTTTTTACCACTTCAGAGATCCTGCTTCTAGGTGTGGCTGGCATCTGCTTCTCTCCCAGCCTCACAGCACCTTCCTACAGAATCAAAGCCTCTTTTCAAATTTACAGTCCCATACCGGGGTGGATTACCCAATAAGCAAGGGAAACACGGACTTTCTTGTGCTTACTAATCTGTACTGAACAATTTCACGTGGGTTTCACCACATCTGTGTAAATTGTTCACTACAGATTAGTAAGTAAACACAAGTAAGCCCGTACTTACCTTGCTCATTGGATAATCTACCCCTGGGTAAGAGACATAACTTAATTCTTAAACATTTGGAGGCAAGTACAGTGTTATGTACTGAGTTTTCTGTCAGGGGTCAGTGATGAGGACACTTTTGGGAGATGTGAGGTAGGTCACAGGGTCTGGCATCCAAGTGTACCATTGGGCAGGGTTTGATCTCTGCTTGGCTGCCTTTTTATGTGTAAAACTCCCTGTGAGCGTCTCCAAATGCAGGCCAACTTCCTGATGATGGGGAATGTTTGCTTTTGCAGATCGAGTGTCACCCATACCTCACGCAGGAGAAGCTGATCCAGTACTGCCATTCCAAGGGCATTGCGGTCACCGCCTACAGCCCCCTGGGCTCTCCAGACAGACCTTGGTGAGGCTCCTCAGGGGTCTTTCTCTTGATGCTCTTTAAAAAATGACTGATAATTGGTTAGTGCTGGTATGAGTCTATAAGGCATTGGATAGAATAATATGTCTAAGACAATGTGTTTGGTGCACCTAAATGGGATTATAGTAGGTAAAAATGGGATTTTTTTCTATAGCAGCATGCATCCCCCCTGCAAATATTCAGGTTCAGTCACTCAGAGCTGGACCAGCCTCCGCACAAAGCAAGGTTCGGAGCTCATGATGGGCCCAAGGGTAAGATAAAGCTTTCAGGTGCTTCTGCCTGTCTCGCAGATGGAGGAGACTGGGACAAGTAGCCTTGAGGTCGCCATGGGAGGGATGTTCATCTACTTGTGGTAACCATGGCAATTGTTCATGCCCACCATCTTTCTTTCTCTAGGGCCAAGCCAGACGACCCTTCACTACTGGAGGACCCCAAGATTAAGGAGATTGCTGCGAAGCACAACAAAACCCCAGCCCAGGTACCTATTTATTTATTTCCCCTAGCGATCCAGAGCCCTGTGTTTTGTTCCTTTTGTTGTCTTCACTTAACTCAAAGGAGAAGAA
The DNA here is from genome assembly GCF_024166365.1 of Elephas maximus indicus. Classification (NCBI taxonomy): domain Eukaryota; kingdom Metazoa; phylum Chordata; class Mammalia; order Proboscidea; family Elephantidae; genus Elephas; species Elephas maximus. The sequence continues at coordinate 14,791,625 of NC_064826.1, forward strand.
CAGGGCAGAGACGCCTAGTCAGTCCCTTCCTGAAAGTCCTGTTGGGCCTAGTGGCATCACCAGGGGAATGCAGGGGTTGTGGACCACACCAGGTGACACTTTCAGAGGGGGAGACACCAAAATGACTGTATAAAAAATTTTGGGGCAGTGTTTCAGCAGAAATTTATTATTGTTTATAAAAATATCCCTGTGGTTAGTTATAACGACAACATTTTTTTTTGTAAGCCCAGCTTACCTGTATCAATATACCTACAAGGCAAAACTCTATGCTAATTTACTTTCTTCGGAACCTTCTAAAGTGCTCCCGGCAGAGCTGTAATTATTATCCAATTTCAGTGATGCTTTGAATCACGTGATTTCATCTGCATGCGCTACAAGCACGTGCTGTTGTTGTTTTCATTGTTGCTGGTGTTTCTGTACCGATCTTGTCAAATTTTCTGTTGTTTCAGCTACAATATCGCGGTAATTAGCATGAGAGGGGTGACATCAATAGTTACCGCACTGGGTGACACCAACCCTAGTGATGCCACTGGTTGGGCCTCTAGGAGACACGCTATTATCACTGTGACGGGGGGAATGTCTGTCTAGAAGCTTCCTGTGCGCCCGATCGCCCGGCAACCACCATGGCTTTTGGTGTCAGAGACCTGGATTAAGATCCTGTGCTATTGTGTACAGCCTTGATACCCAACACTGGCCCAGCCACTGCCCTAGTTCCTAATAAGAATATTATAGAATCTCCCTCTTCAGGCTGTTGTGAGGATTCTGGGAGACAGTCCAGCGGAGGCTGCCAGTTTCTGACAGGGCTGCATTCAGTCCAAAGTCGCCATTCTAAGGAAGACAGGGAGCTACGGGAGGTTTCTCGGTCCTTTAGTGGAAGGAGGGTCCTGGTGGGTAAGTACAGTGTAATGTCCTTCATGCACAGGTTCTGATCCGGTTCCATGTTCAGAGGAACCTGGTTGTGATCCCCAAGGCTGTGACCCCAACACACATTGCTGAGAACTTTCAGGTAAGGGCCTGCTGATTGACGTTCGTTTTCCTCAGTGAAGGAGAAGGAGAGCCTCTTCTCACCAGGCTCCTCATTCCATCCCTGCATTGTCTGTGGGCCCCACCCACAAACCCTCACCCTGTCACCTCCCAGGCCAAGGGGCTGACCTCAGTAAGAGCTGAGGTAGATGATCTGTGGGCCAGAGATGTTCTGGGAGCCACCTGTTCCACCTGGCCGTATGAGCACAGCTGTGCCTCACCTCCCTAAGGAGACACTTGGTTGCCCCTGAGCAGAAGATCATGGCCACCTGCAGAAGAGGCTGTCCTGGCCTCCCACTGACTCTCCACAGCAGAGGGGGCCTGGACCGCACTGGAGGAGTCTGTGTGTCCATCAGGGACACACCAGCAACGGGAGGGCCCAAGCCAACAAGGACTGTGGTCTTTGTAGAGGACCTAACATCACACACTTTTTCTGCACCTGTTGATATGACCATACAATTTTTCTTTGTTAGCCTGTTGATGTGAGGAATTACACCAATTGATTTGTGAATGCTGAACCAGCCATGCCTACCTGGGCTGAGTCCAACTTGGTCGTGATATGTAATTCTTTTTATACATTGTTGAATTTGATTTGCTCATATTTATAGGACTTAATTCAAAGCAAAAGTTGTGCTCAGTGGACACAATGGAGAACCCCCGTGGCCAGTTAGTGCTGCGGATATGAGCTCTTTCCCTGCAGGAACAGGATCCCGAGGATTGGCTTGAACTCCCCCCTTTCCAGGTCTTTGACTTCCAATTGAGTGATGAGGAGATGGCAGTCATACTCAGCTTCAACAGGAACTGGAGGGCCTGCGTCATGGAGCAGTGAGTGCACTGGGTTACTCTAACTGCAAGGAGTGTCAGGGTTTTCTAAGCTGGTAGAAGGTTAGCTGAAAGACTCAGAATGCAGCTTTTGAAAATTAAGATTGAAATACTCATTATGAGGAAAGCCATATCCCTAATTGTTGCTCACTGTCTGGACTGCTAAATTTAATGCCAAAATTTTAAAAGAAGCCATGTCACTAGGTAGGAAGCAAAAGCTATTCATTCATTCATTCACACACTGTTGTTTTTGTTAGATGCTGCCAAGTCGGTTCTGACCGATAGTCGGTTCTGACTGACTCTGTGTACAACAGAACAAAATGGTGCTTGGTCCTGTGCCACCCTGACAATCTTTGCTAAGTTTGAGCCCATTATTGTAGCTACTATGTCAATCCATCTTGTCAAGGGTCTTCTTTTTTGCTGACCCTCCACTTTACCAAGTATGTTGTCCTCCTCCAGGGACTAGTTCCCCCTGATAACATGTCCAAAGTACGTAAGATGAAGTCTTGCCATCCTCTCTTCTAAGGAGCAATCTGGTTGTTCTTCTTCCAAGACAGATGTGTTCGTTCTTCTGGCAGTCCACGGTATACTCAGTATTCTTCACCAACACCATAATTCAAATGCATCATTTCTTCTTTGATCCTTTTTATTTATTGTCTAGATTTTGCATGCATATGAAGCAATTGAAAATACCATGGCTTGGGTCAGGTGCACCTTAGTCCTCAAAATGACATCTTCACTTTTTAACACTTTAAAGAGATCTTTTGCAGCAAATTTTCCAATGAGATGCGTTGTTTGATTTCTGGACTGCTGCTTCCATGGACATTGATTGTGGATACAAGTAAAATGAAATCCTTGACAACTTCAGTATTTTCTCTGTTTATCATGATGTTGCTTATTGGTCCAGGACTTTTGTTTTCTTTATGTTGAGACATGGTTGAAGGCTGTGGTCTTTGGTTTTCATCAGTAAGTGCTTCAAGTCCTTTTCACTTTCAGCAAGCAAGGTTGTGTCATCTGCATAATGCAGTTGTTAATGAGTCTTCCTCCAATCCTGATGTCTTGTTCTTATTTTCATACAGTCCAGCTTCTTGGATTATTTGCTCAGCATATAGATTGAATAAGTATGGTGAAAGGATGCAACCCTGAAGCATACCTTCCCTGACTTTAAACTGTGCAATATCCCTTTGTTCTGTTTTTTTTTTTTTTCTTGGTCTATGTACAGGTTCCTCATGAGCACAATTAAGTGTTCTGGAATTCTCATTCTTCACAATGTTATCCATAATTTGTTATGATCCACACAGTCGAGTGCCTTTGCATAGCCAATAAAACACAGGTAAACATCTTTATGGTATTCTCTGCTTTCAGCCAAGATCCTTCTGACATCAGCAATGATATCCCTCATTTCATATCCTCTTCTGAATCCAGCTTGAATTTCTACCAGTTTCCTGTCTATGGACTGCTGCAACCATATTTGTATTATCTTCAGCAAAATTTTACTGTTATATTAATGATGTTGTTTGATAATTTACAAATTCTGTTGGATCATCTTTCTTTGGAATGGGCACAAATATGGATCTCTTCCAGTCAGTTGGCCAGGAAGCTGCCTTGCAGATTTCTTGGTGAGTGATTCCAGTGTTGCGTCTGTTTGTTGAAACGTCTCAGTTGGGGTTCCATCAATTCCCAGAGCCTTGTTTTTTTGCCTTAGTGCAGGTTGAAATTCTTCCTTCCGTACCATAGGTTCTTGATTGTATACTGCCTCCTGAAATGGTTGAACATCAACCAATTCTTTTTGATGCAGTGACTCTGTGTTTTCCTTCCATCTTCTTTTGATGTTTATTGCGTCATTCAATATTTTCCCCATAGAATCCTTCAGTATTGCAACTCGGGGCTTGAATATTTTCTTCAGTTCTTTCAGCTTGAGAAATGCTGAGTGTGTTCTTCTATTTCGGTTTTCTAACTCCAGCTCTTTGCACATTTCATTGTAATACTTTATTTTGTCCTCTTGAGCTGCCCTTTGAAATCTTCTGTTCAGCTCTTTTACTTCATCATTTCTTCCTTTCACTTTAGCTACTCTACATTCAAGAGCAACTTTCAGAGTCTCTTATGACATCCATTTTGGTCTTTTCTTTCTTCTCTGTCTTTTAAATAACCTTTTGCTTTCTTCATGTGTGATGTCCTTGATGTCATCCCACAGCTCGTCTGGTCTTCTATCATTCGTGTTCAATGCATCAAATCTATTCTTGAAAAAAAAAAACAACTCTAAATTCAGGTGGAATATACCCAAGGTTGTATTTTTGCTTTCGTGGACTTGTTTTAATTTTCTTCAACTTCAACTTTAACTTGCATATGAGCAAATTATGGCATGTTCCGCAGTCGGTCTCTGGTCCTGTTTCTGACTGATGATATTGAGCTTCTCCATTGTCTCTTTCCACAGATGTAGTCCATTTGATTCCTGTGTATTCTATCTGGCGGCATCATGTATATAGTTGCTGTTTATGTTGTTGAGAAAAAGTATTTCCAATGAATAGGTCATTGGTCTTGCAAAATTCTATCATGCAATCTCTTTCACTGTTTCTGTAACTAAGGCCATATTTTCCAACTACCGATCCTTCTTTGTTCCAACTTTTGCATCTCAATCACTAGTAATTATCAATGCATCTTGATTGCATATCTGATCAACTTCAGGCTGCAGAAATTGGCAATAATCTTCTATTTTTTCATATTTGGCATTAATGTTTGGTGCATAAATTTGAATAATAGTCATATTAACTGGTCTTCCCTGTAGGCATATGGATATTACGCTATCACTGAGAGCGTTGTACTTCAGGATAGATGTTGAAATGTTCTTTTTGACGATGAATTTGATGCCCTTCCTCTTCAATTTGTCATTCCCAGTATAAGAGACCATATGATTGCCCAATTCAAAATAGCCAATACCAGTCCATTTCAGCTCACTAATGCTTAGGAAATCATCATCTTTATGTGTTCTATTTCATTTTTGACAAATTCCAATTTTCCTAGATTCATACTTCTTACGTTCCATCTTCTCATTATTAATGGACGTTTACAGTTGTTTCTTCTCATTTTGAGTTGTGCTCCATTAGCCAATGAAGATTCCAAAAGCTTAACTTTATTCACATCATTAAGGTCAACTCTACTTTGAGGAGTCAGGTCTTCTCCAGTCATCTTTTGAGTGCTTTCCAACCTAAGGGGTTCATCTTCCAGCAGTATATCAGACAATGTTCTGCTGCTATTCATACAGTTGGTTTTCACTGGTAATTTTTTTAGAAGTAGATCATCAAGTTCTTCTTCTTGGCCTGTTTTAGTCTGAAAGCTTTGCTGAAACCTATCCACCATGGGTGACCCTGCTTGTATTTGAAATACTAGTGGCATAGCTTTCAACATCACAGCAACATGCGAGCCAACACATTACGACAAATTGACAGATGAGTGGTGGCTAGTTGGTTTCAGATTTAAGCTCCATCTCTTACTTATTAGCTGTGTGACCTTGGGTAAGTTCTCTAAGTTTTTTGAGTTGACTTCTTTATGTATAAAATGGGGAGGATGGTCTTAATGACAGCTAACATGTATTGAGTGTTAGCTCAGAATGTGCCAGGCATTCTGAGCCCTTTACTTGTATTATTATCTCCTTTAATACCCACAACAACTCCAGAATGGTCAATTCCACTACTATTCTCCACCTTGTAGTGTTGGGAGAATTAACCTGGGCAATACTTGGAAGGCACTTAGTGCAGTGCTTGGCTCCAGGCTTCTTATTAGCCATTGAACTGCTTGTCATGAAGTCGATTCCGACTCATGGCGACCCCATGCTTGTCAGAGTAGAACTGTGCTTGGTAGAGTTTTCAATGGTTGATTTTTTTCAAAATTAGATCTCCAGACCTTTCTTCAAAGGCGGCAGTTTACTCTTGTGCCCTGGTCATCGCTTGCCTGCCCTCCTTCCCAGCACACCCTCAGATCAGTTTAAGGGAAGGTGATGGTGAGGGCCTCTGTCTTGTGTTCTCTTAGAATCTTGGGGGGAGGCTGAGGAAGCGTGAAGGCAGGATGCCCTGGAGAAGAATGCCAGTTACAGCAGCATCACTGCTTGTGGAACACGCTCTTCTTTACAGTCATTCTCTCTTGTTCTCTTCGCAGAGTCGTCCATTTGGAGGATTATCCTTTCGCTGCAGAATATTGAAGTTGGACCTCCAGGTTCCTGATGAGATTATCCAGCGGATTCTCTCAGTTCACTTTCTTGAAGTGTAACTCACTTCACCCCAGCCCTTCTTTGTTGTTGTTGTCGTCGTCAGTTGCCGTCCGGTCGACTCCAACTCACGGCGACCTCATGTGTGCAGAGTAGAACTGCCCCATAGGGTTTGCTAGGCTGTGACCTTTTGAAAGCAGATTGCTAGGCCTTAGTTCCAAGATGCCTCTGGGTGGGTTTGAACAGCCAACCTTTTGGCTAGTAGTTGAGTGTTTAACCTACTTTAGCTGGGCTTATCTACCCTGTGGATCACTACAGTCTGACCCAAAACCCATCAAGGGCATGATGCAGGACTGGGCAGCATTTTGTTCCATTGTGCATGGGTTGCCATGAGTTGGGAGCTGACTTGATGAGACACCCTGATGAAGTCAGGACAGCTGATTCCCACCACTTGGAAAAAACTCAATGATCCTGTGTTACTTGATGTTGGCATGTGCTAAGATGTACAAAAGATAGCATTTATTCTAAGAAAAACAAGTAATTGTGTAAGCGTGCTGGATAAGGTTGAAAACTAGCTGAGAAATGAATCCTCTGTTCTGTCTGATTGTAGTTTGTATAATTTTCATATTATTATATTCAGTAAGAGATTATTGAATGAAGCTTTAAATTTTTTTTTTTTTAATCCAGGTAGAAATGACCAAACCAAACAACCCACTGCCATTGAGTTGATTCTGACTCACAGTGACCCTATAGGACAGAATAGACCTGCCTCATAGGGTTTACAAGGCTACAAATCTTTACAGAAGCAGAATGCCACATCTTTCTCCCTCGGAGTGGTTAGTAGGTTCAAATCGCCGACCTTTTGGTTAGCAGCCGAGTGCTGAAACCACTGTGCCACCAGGGCTTCTTGGAAATGAACAGTTGGGCCTTTTAAAACTACTTTAATGAAATGTTTCCTTGGGAATTATATTTTAAGGTAGCAGAAGCCATCATCACTAAAATTATACCATGGCAAAACTCTGCTATTATATCTCTAGTTAGAGGAAAGCAAGAGGTCAGCATTCTTTATTGAGCTGCGTTGCAATATTGAGTCGATACATGAATTAGAAATCTGGGAACACAAAATGCCAGAAAACAAATCAACATCTCCGAACTCCAGAAACTACCACAAAAGTTGACAGCAGCCAAGAGTAGAAATAATTTAAATATCAATCAACAGATGACTGGATTAAAAAAAAAAAGGCGGGGGGGTAATATACATCCAATGGAATATTAAAAAATAACCCATTGTCGTTGAGCCGGTTCCGACTCATAGCGACCCTATAGGACAGAGTAGAACAGGGTTTCCAAGGAACGCCTGGTGGATTCGAACTGCCAGACTTTTGGTTAGCAGCCGTAGCTATTAACCACTACGCCACCAACGTTTCCAATGGAATATTACTCAGTTGTAAAGAGAAATGAAGTCCTGATATATGGCACAACACAGGTGAACCTTGAAAACATTATGCTGAGTGAGATAAGTCAGTCACAAAGGGACATTGTATGCTCCCACTTGGATGAAATAGGCAAATTTGTAGTGATCATAGGTTATTAGTGGTTACCAGCTGTGGGAGGAAGGGGAAAAGTGGGAGTCGTTGCTTATGGGGCACTGAGATTATTGATGACAGAAAATTTGGAAATGTATAGGGGTGATGGTTGCACAACACGATGAATAAATGTCATTGAATTATACATGTAAAAATTGTTGAATTGGCAAATGTTCTGTTATACATATTTTTACTATACCTAACAGAATTTACAACAGGTCAGCGGTTCGAATCCACCAGCCGCTCCTTGGAAACTCTATGGGGCAGTTCTACTCTGTCCTATAGGATCACTAGGAGTCGGAAGTGACTCGACGGCACCTAACAACTACAACAACAGAGTTTATGAAGAGTTGCTTCAATATCATCATCTTGTCACGTATCAAGTACCCTTATGTGTTGAGCAATCAATCTCTTTCTATATACATTCTATCTGGATTCCAATGCAATCACCAGTGCCTTGCACATAGTACGTATCCTGAAAACAAATGGTATATATTAAATCAGTATTTCAACTATAAAAGACACTACCTTTGGGGAAACAGTACTATCCATCGTGAGAGGGAGGGTGTATGAAAACAATTGGGAATGAGAAGGAGGATGGAGGAACATCTGGTATTTTTTTCTTAAGAATTTATAATTTCAACCTTTTTCATATATATATATATTTTGGTCAGCCATCTGGACCAGAATAATTTTCAATGTTAGAAAAATTACCCATAATAAGAAGCATTTCCAAAATACAAAAAATGTTTTTCTTCTTTATAGCGAAACCCAGACTCAGGCTGAAAGGCGAGCCTTACCATGTCACCATCTTTACTGAAACAGGACACACCTCCTGTAACCAACACAGTACATACACATGAGCGAGACAAAGACATCTGGAGGAATTGCATTATTTATTGTGGGTGCATTTTCACAATGTATTTGTATCGCAGCGATCCATGATCAGTGAAAAGTATTATGTGTCTATAAAACCTTTACAAATGGCAGATTCACAGAACATGCTAGTCAGCTTGCAGTTTTACCTCTTAAAGATAACAAAGAGAATTGTAATTGAACAAGTAAGTCATAAATTTATTTTCCAGAAGATTAAATCCAAACAGTAATATTCTACCCTAAAATGTACTCCATCCAAATATTGGAATAAAAGTCAGGATTGCACCTTCACTTCTCAATGTTAGACTCTCTAGAAAAATATATAATGGTGACCAGGAGGAGCTCTCATTCGAAAGTACAGCAGAGATATGTCACCTCACCAGAGGCCGTAATTCAAACTTTGATCCATTTCACTCCAATGATAGGACTCCATGTTGAACTGGGTACTGCATATGAATTGTAGTTTATCTTAGGATAGAGTCCAGTCTACTCTGCCTGGGGCAGGGGGTGACTTGTGCAATCTTGATGGCTTCTGTCTTTCGGCCCAGGTGTGCTAAAAGCTGGAGGATTCAACTACTCTTTACTTATTTATGAGGAAAATAGATTTTTGAAGACATTGCCCACTCCTCATGCCAGCCCTGCCCTGGCTAGCTTGCCCAGGGGAATACGGTGCATTAGAACATAATTGGGTGCTCCCTCAGGGATAGAGACTGAGATCATTTTGGTGAACTCAACTGAGGTGTGAGTTTATATAACCACACTAGATGGATCTGTCTATACTAGAACATTTACCAAGATACCAGAGTGCTCTTACCATCCATTGTGAAGAAAAAAACTTATAGCCTAAAATAAGATCTGATATCTGGATGGTTTGTGTAAAAATGGCAAGTGAGTCAATGAAGACTCTCGGGGGGGGGGGGGGACTAGTCAAAGTTACATGTATTTTTGAAATTTCTACATATGATCAACGCATGACAAATGACAAGTAAAAGTAGAAAAGTTCAATTTAAAAAATGTTTCAGAGGGCAATAAAGATGGAAATGCTGACCTAACTCCTAAATATTGGATTTTGCTTACTTTTCTTCTCTGCTTCCAAACATTAGCCAGAGTTGGTCTTTATTTAGACCCATCTATAGAATTCCAGTCTGTACAGTCTTCATACTATAATTGTCTTTAAATTTTAGAGAAGGAAGCGACCTTAGGTATCATCCAAGGCCAGGCTACTGTGAATTTTATTGTCCAGAAGAAGCAGACTTTGAGTCTGACACAGGTGGTAGATTTAATAAAATTCACACTGGCCTTCAAGATTGCCTTGAATTATAAACTAAATACTATGTTTTATAGAACATGTCAGCTGGTTCTGACACTGCTAATCTCTCTTCTTTTTCAGTATGTTTTTCTTAGAGGTCAGCAGCCATTGAAAACATATCTATACCTATTCTGCCATGTTTCTATTGCCAATGATGAAATATTAATATAATATCGTGATTTTTAACTTTTAAGAAGCTGTGATATTGGCTAGTTACAACGACGTACTACATATAATAACCTAGCACATAAAAAAGCATTCTACCATTAGTGTGTTTGTATATGTGTATGCACATACATACAGAATCAGGTAATCTAGAATGTGGTTCAGGTTACTATCACTACCAAAGAAATCCACAAAGCAACCCACCTAAAGAGATCAGTACCACTGTCAGCTAACATAATAATTCAATTTAGATAGTCATCAGTATGAAAAAGTAATACCTTAACAGTACATCTTTTTTTTTTTAAAGACAATCATTATTGCAGTATCTCAAGTCTGAAATGAGCTACTTTCAGAAAGTGTTATAATTGCCTAATAAGATAATTTCTTCCATGCTTCTTTCTAAAGTGCAGAAACAACATGACTTCTGTTTTGAAAGACGAAAACAAAAAAACTACGGTTCCTTTTTCTGTAGCTACTGCACGCATTCCTCCAGCAACTGTCAGCTTGAATCTTCATTTGCTGACTTCCCATGTGGTTGGTGTCACTGTTGGGACAAGCGTTCGGATGATCAGTAGAAAAGTCTCGATTTCACAGCATGGTTTTCTTTAGAAACAGGCTCCTGTGCAAAGGCAGTACTTTTACCATGGACATCTCTAGACTGTGATTATTAAATATAGTGATAATATACATGGGATAATGAAAAAATACGACAAAAGAGAATGAACCCAACTTAGTAAATCAACATAAATATCAAACAGAGCAGATTAGCCCTCCTCAACCGCGCTGGTCCAGCTTGAGCGCTATCTTGGGTTCTTTCTTGAATGGTCTCAAACCTGTTAAGAGAAGACAGATTGGAATCAGCAGGCCATAGTCTTTCCCCCAGATGTTTTGTATCAGAAGAAAAGAAAAAGCATTAGAAAAGGGCAGGAATAAATATTTATGAGGGGAAGAGTTATTGTTGGTATTCTACACCAAGTGCGTTCCTCTTCTTTTATGTTACCCTTTCTTTTGTTGAGTTTTTCACCACCTCTTCCTTTTCTCCTTTACATTCTCTCTCCTCTCTTGGCTTTCAGCCCTGCTCATGGCATTCAGAGTCAAGGAGGGTTTTTAAACGCTGCCGTAAGGGCCAAGCGCCTATGATGTGCATTCCAGAACAGGCACAAATGCCTGAGTAGCTCAGTCAAGGTCAAGTCAAAGCATGAAGGTGAAGGTAGGTGCATTTGTCTTTGGTTCTCTCCCATTTTTACCTAGCAATTTCTCCTTCTTCCTTCTGTCCTCATACCCTTACCCCTGAGATGTATCTGCCTGTGATCCTATTCTTAGGCCGTTTCTATTCTCAGCTGCTAAATATTTTTGCTGAGGTATTAACAAATACTAAAGTATTGTGGATTCTCTGGGTGGTGCAAGCAGAATGCTTCAATCAAAAGGTTGGAGGTTCGAGTCCATCCAGAAGTGCCTTAGAAGAGAGACCTGACAATCTACTTCCAAAATATCAGCCCTTGGAAATCCTACAGAGCACACTTCTACTCTGACACACACGGGGTTGCCAGGAGTCAGAATCAGCTCCATGGCAACTGGTATTCGCATCAAATGTGCGGTGCTTCAGGTCAAAGGAATGACTGCACGGCAAGTAGTGACTTTGATATTTTGGAGCAAAGGTGCTACCTAATTCCCCATCCCGTAAACTCAACTCTGGGCCTGGTTGTTGTTATTATTGTGGTTATTGGCTGCCATCAAGACAATTTCGACTCATAGTGACCCTGTATGACAGAGTAGGACGGCCCCACAGGGTTTCCTAGGCCGTCATCTTTACAGGAGCAGGTCGCCAGGTCTTTCTACTAAGGAGCTGCTGGTTGGGTTTGAACCAGCAACCTTTTGGTTAGCAGCCAAGTGCTTAACCACTGCACCACCAGGGCACCTTGTTTAAGTCACTTTCAGTAGAGAGGCTGGGCTAGTGGATTTTATTGCAATGTAAGAGCAATAAATTACTCCTAAAGAAGATGGAGGCAGCAGCAGCAGACTTAAGAGCATGTAGAAAGAGGAAAGAGGAAGACATTCTCTCCCTTCGGTGTGGTATCGTGATTCTCCAGTTGCCTTGAGGTGCTGCTCAGTCCTGAGTTTGCGTAAACAGTGCTCCTCTCTCCAGAGTTCCAAATCACCCAGGAGCAGCCAGTTCTAGTCTTATTGTTGGCCTCTGAGTCCTCTGTTTTATTCTCCTTCCACTATAGGAGAAGATGGCCTGCTGCTTGAACTGGGGAAGGGCTACAGTTAGCAGGCGAACTAGGTCCTTGTACAACAGCTGGCTCTTTTTGGAGCCTGAGCCTCATGTACGTATGCCCAGAGCCCCCTTTCTGAAGGGTGAGCACATCCTCGGAGCAGAAGACAAGAGGAAAAGACAAATCCATGCATTCCTAGTCATCAGTTTTCTTAGGGAAGCAAGTTTTGGATTACTTTTAAATATTAATTTAATTTTTTGCCACAGTATCCTTAAGTCCTAGGCTGCTAGCAATGTAATCCCCTAGAAGGTTCAGGAAGTAGCTTTGGAACTATTCATGGAGATGGAGCTTTACCCTAGGTGATCGCCCAATGACTGTAGCTCCCAGCCTGGACCTTGTAAGGATATGTAGACATGGCTATCCTGTGTAGACATGGCTGTCCCAATGTAGACACCTCTGTACTATGTAGACATAACTGTCCTATGTAAACACAGCCATCCCAGGTAGACACCTCTGACCCATGTAGACACCACTGTCTCATGTAGAAATGGTTGTCCCACAGGGCTTTCTTCTGCCCACGCTCCTACCATGATATTTCTAGGTTGTCTCTTGGGGACCCATTCTGTGGGCTTGAAGTTATCTGTGTTGTCTGGCTAAGAGACCCGCAATACCAAAGGTGCCTGAACTTTGCCTTTACTGTACTACCTATAGGTCTTCTAGAAACTGACAGTTACACAGGCAGAATCTGTGCATCAGCCGTATCCTTCATTTGATCCCAGGATATCACACTGCCGGACACACCAGGAAAATGAATTTATGAAACTCTAGCCTCCCAGCGGCTTACCTTAGTGGGAGAGGTGACCTTATCCACAGACTGCTTTTCCCAGAGGTTCCTCTTGCTGGATACATCTCCTGGCCTCAAGTCCTAGGGAAGGGGAAGCAGAAAAAGAGATAGGTGAGCATTTATAGTTTCTAGCCAGGTCTCAAGAAATCACCAAATCTATTGTTCTTTTGTTTGAGTTAATTTATTGTTTAATACCCTTTCCCCCAGTTGTACTAAATAGATGGATGGGATTGAAAGAACCATTAGCCTTGACAATTTTTTTTTTATATATATGGCAGATCAACGTCTACATATATCTAGATATTGACCTGCCTTATGAGAATGGGCTAGGGACTGTTGTATTTGGGTCCCTGTCCTTCACCAAGAACTTACTGTTTATTGACCAGTAAAATCGGAATGGAAGCATGTTTAAAATGATATAGTCTATTTTTAACTTTCCATACTCTCGGAAGTAGAGCATTTGTTATTTTAAAATAATTCATTTGTGGGTTTGATAAGCATATCACCACTCACAGGCTTTCTTTCCTTTGGGGCCCTGCCTGTGAACGTCCCTGGCCCCAGGCACTCCAGTGCACACCAGCCTGACTTTCATAGCCAACACTCGTGTCTTTGCCCAAGGGCTTCCTTTGGCGATGAGCCCACTTTGCCTGTGAGGCAGTCTGGGCGTCCAGAGAGTTCACGTGCCTAGGAGCCATCTTCTGACAAGAGTTGGTGCAAAAATATTTCTCAGGCTCACTCAGGTAGGACAGTTCTGAGGCGTGGGTTCCATGGTGACTTCCAGAGCTTCTCCGGTGGGGTTAAGTTCCCACAGCCCAGTGGCAACTGGCTTGGTGGTGCCTACTTTATTAACTGCCTTCTCTTTCCTCCCACGTCTCTTACCCCTTGCATGTTGCTTCCCCTTCCAAGTAAACTACTTAAAACACCCAAATCATCACCTTCATGTTTGCTTCTGGGAAATCTGAACTAAGACACTTTTCTAATTGTATACTCCCCAGGTTAAAACCATTTCGTGGCTCCTGAGGGGTACGTGGGTAATTCAGAAGTGTACTGGTGGAACGTAGTCCCCCAAGTAAACATTCCTCATAAATTGTCCGTTGATGACGTACGGGAGAACGTGTGGAAATCTCGGGAAGAAAACACTAAAATGTGATCGCTTGCAGTTATATAGCTGTACATCTGTATTTACAACCTTGTAATTAATTTGACTTGGATAAGGATCCAAAATTTCTGTTTCCATTTTCTTCTAGCATTTGCTTCCATTAGCACTTGGCAAAAGGTAGTTTGTAGAAAATAAATGTGTTTTACTGAAATGGTAATGCTTATTTTGGCAAACTCTTTTCTCATTAAGCAGGCAAAGCTAGGAGCCATTCCATGCATACATGGCCACCAGCTTAGACGGTCATACTTCTGATGCATAGTATTGGGATCTCAGCACTGAAGAGGCACTGGTTAAGTGGTACCCCACGAAGCATTTTAGATTGGCTGTAATCTTACCGAGTTTCTGCATTTTCATTGTGGCATGAATTCCTGGTACTCTCCTGGAGAGCTACACCTATTTAACTTGGAATCATTAAGCAACAAATCAGATTGTTGTTGCAGAATTCCAATACATTTGCCAGTGTAGCTGGAAGCTGCCAAATTGTCTGGAAGACTGTTTTAAAATCCTGGAAACTATAATTAGGAACACGTTGATGGAGGCTCTGCAAAGAGGCTATTACCACTCTGTTTATTTGATTCTTGTAAGACAAACATTTTTCTGTCCACGAATGTTCTACCTAAGACATTGGACTGTATTTCCCTTCAATCCTGCCTATGAATCTTTTGAGGTCACTTAAATAGTTTAAAGAGTCCGTTTTATGAAATATTAACATTCAAGTTGTAAATCGGCATTTTAAATTAAAGGGGAAATAGAAATGAAATTACCTGACCAGACTACATTTTAGAGAAAGACCCACTCCGGAAGAAGAGGGAGAAATGAAGGCAGGAGAAGCAGGTTTCCAATCAACCAGAGACCAAAGAGTGAAGAAGAGAAGTCAGCTGAGAAAGACATTGTTGGTGGTTTTTGTTTTAAACAAAAAGAAAGACAAATTAGATTTTTAATTGCTATACATCATGTAGCGTAGATACAAAGATCAGACAAGCCAGCTAAAACAGACATATTTAGAATTCCAGTTACAAAGCTACACTGAAATCCTGTAAATCTTACCCACAAATAGCAGTAGATGTTCTAATAAAGGAATCAGGACTACATGAACGTTTGATTTTATATAGGTTTATTTTCAGGCCTCATAAATTATACTGATTTGATGAAGTATTTTGAGCACTTTTAATTCTTAGCACATATAAACAGTATTACATAACTGTTGGTAAACCAAACCCGCTGCCATCGACCCGATTCTGACTCACAGCGACCCCACAGGGCAGAGCAGAACTGCTCCACAGAATTTCCAAGGAGCACCTGGTAGAGTTGAACGGCTGACCTTTTGGTTGGCAGCCGTAGTGTTTAACCACTTGTCACCAGGGTTTCCGTAACTGTGGGTACAGGTTGGCTTTTCTCTTCAGTGAGTTTCAGAACTCAACACTTCAACCCTGCATTTTTCTTTTTGTTCTTGAGTTTCACTGGATGAGGGCCATTTTGGTTTGAAAGACCTTCCTTCTGATATTGCCTTAATGCCCTTATATCACACATCTGCAAGCACAAACCGGCTTTCTCCTCCGCTCACATACTCCAAGGAATAGAAACAAGGGGTCATGGTCCAAAATCAGGAGTCCCCGGGTGGTGTAAATGGTTAACGCACTTGGCTGCTAACCAAAAGGTTGGAAATTCAAGTCTACCCAGAGGCACCGCGGAAGAAAGGCCTGGTCATCTACTTCCAAAAAACCAGCCCTTGAAAACCCTGTGGAGCACAGCTTTACTCTGACACACACGGGGTCGCCGTGAGTCACAGTCAGCGCCATAGTGACTGGTTTCACTGTATCTACTGGGAGAAGAAAACAGGTTTTTTTTTTCAATATATGAAGATTTTCTAATTTGAAGTGGGGCTTATGTTATTAGTTTATCACTCCTGTGAGCCCTTAGGCAAAGAATTTTGGGCTGAGTATTAATTAAACGGCTACTAGGAGTTGCACCCTGGAATGATATACAAATATTTCTGTTTTTTTCTTTTTAATAAAGATAAAATTAAATAAATTTATTTAAATAAAATGAAATTTAGTGAGCTTGGAGATTATATAGGGAGCCAGTGAACGCAGTCAAACGCTCCACGGCGCAGAGGCCTAGGAGTTGGCAAGCTTTCGTCCTTCCTCTGGGTGAAGTGGTCATGACGGCCGAGTCTCAGCTCTCTTGGGCCTGCAGGGCCAGTCGGACAGCACACCGGCCACGACATGGCAGGGAACTCATGCGACCTCTGATTAAAATGATAACCGCTAGCAAGTTACCGTATATATTCAACAAAAATGTTAAACGACTATCTCTATATTAAGACCGCCACATTTAATAAATGAGAAAATTTTGGATTCCCAAAATGACATTCACAATCCGTGTTCTCTACTTTCCAGTTTTACCATTGTTCTTTCCTTCTGGTTTTAAATGGTTCTCCCTTGGAGATGTTAACAACAAAATTGTAGCAATTATTTCAACAACCACTGGATAACTGTATTTTTGCGCCAAGTTACAGAAATGAAGCAAACTAGAAAATATGGGTTCAGAATAGCCAGCGTACACATTCTTTTGGCCATAAGGTTATGGGTGTTCTTAGCAGAGAAGGGGCTAAAATAGTTTGACATTTGGTATAGTGGTTAAGAGCTATGTCTGCTATCCAAGAGGTCTGCAGTTCGGATCCACTAGGCGCTGCTTGGAAACTCTATGGGGCAGTTCTACTCCGTCCTGTAGGGTTGTGAGTCGGAATCTACTTGGCAGCAATGGTTTTTTTTTTTTTTTTTGGTTTATCCATAATCTATAGAGTATAGAGTAGGAGCTAAAAAAGAGGTCAGAGTAAAGGGCGTAAATTTGATTCTGGTTGAGCACCACTCTGTTAGGGTGGAGAGGTGATCACTTGTTTCCATTTAATTACAATTTCTGGGTAATTGTAGCAGCTGCTCCGGACTGTTCCTTCTAAGTCTGAACACCTCCTCGTTTGTCATTAAGCAGGACAACAAAGAACGGGAGCACCATTGTCTTTCCCAGGCAAACAGGCCTGTTTTCTTCTGCTGCTGCAAGCTGAGCGATCAAAGAAAATTCAGAAAAATACGAAGCTACTTACAGAAGGTTTGGGAGCTGGCGACTTGCTCCCATCTGGGGTTTTGGTTAGCCATTCATTGATGCGGCTGGACACCCCCACCTTCAAGCCAGCCGTTTCCTGCAAAGAGCCCATCATCCGAAATATTCAAGAAAAAAAGTAAATTTGACCTGGAAAGAAATCTTCAAAGCAGCTTCAAAATACTTATGACTTCGTACAGCTTCGTACCATCATATTTATGAGTTTTAGTAAAATAACCTTAAACTTGATATTTAAAGAATATGTTACCTGGTTTACTTTTCCCTGCATCCCATCCATCCCAACCCCAAAGGTGGATAATTAAGTTCGGGTACTTTATTTAAAGTCCTGTGGCAGAGTACAGGACAGGATGCAGCCTGATAAACACACTCTGTCTTAGACTGCCTTTACAGTCATTGCAAAAGAACGTAAGAGTTGCACCTTTTCCACTCCTTTTATTATTAACTAGTCCCTGGGTGGTACAAATGGCTAACACGCTTGGCTGCTAACTGAAAGACTGGAGGTTCCAGTCCATCCTGAGGCACCATGGAAAAAAGCCCTGGAGATCTGCTTCTGAAAAATCAGTTACTGAAAACGCTATGCAGCATAGCTCTACTCTGACACACGGAGGGTCGCCATGAGTGGGGGTCAACCTGAAGGCAACTGTTTTTATTATTATTATTAACTGGTGTGATTCCTAAAACAAAATGAAAGAAAAAATCCACCCCCCCAAACTGAAAAGATAAAAATCCTATGCTGACCTTATTTGGGGTGCCTGACGCGGTGGGGGATGAAAACACTTTCCCCTTCTCCCACATGGTCTTGATATTGCGTACACCCTCAGCCGGGACAGGAAGATCCGAGGCGGCTGGTTTCGTAGGTTTTGCAGATTTTGTTCCCTGAAATGTATTAATTATTTTTAGGACTGGTGCTGACAAATTTCTTCTTGTAAAATGATAGTCAACGTGTCTTCGCCGATATTATCATTTAAAAAATGTGAGAGTCATCACTTCTGTTTGTAAAACTACGCTTTGATGACATCGCCCGTGATTCCTGTTTCCATGGAGTCCATTCTGACTCACGGCGACATAGACACCTCAGAATAAACCGTATGATCGAGATCAGAGGATCTTTAAAAAACGAAGTATGCCTTTTATCTGGACACTATTTGTTGGTAAGGAGTCCCTAGGTGGTACAAATGGTTAATGTGCTTGGCTGCTAACCAAAAGTTGCAGGTTCGAGTCCACCCAGAGGCTCCCCAGAAGATAAGCCTGGCAATCTACTTCTGAAAAACCAGCCATTGAATATCCTATGGATCAAAGTTCTACCCTGACACACACGGGGTCGCCGTGCGCGGGAATGGGCTTGATGGCAATTGGTATTTGTTGGTAAGATGACATTCCATTTCATTTCTTCAAAAGATATTTCTTAAGTGCCTACTGTGTGCACTTGGCTAGGCACTGGGGATACAGTGGTGCTCAAGACAGCCTATAAGCTGTAGTGAGCTTACATTTCAATAGAAGAGAAATCTAATCTTGTGAATAAAAGCCAATAAGATAGTAACTAGTCGCACAAGTGTTTATTTACCATTGTGATAAGTGCCATGAAAGAGAAATGTAGCTCTATGAAGTGCCCCAAGAGAACACGTGATAGGGGAGTGACAGTCTGGGAGAGCAAAGGTTACTCTGAGGAGGTGACTTTTAGACTTGGCTCTGACAGAAGGCTTAGAAGCATCAGGTGAAAAGGAGGAGGGAAAAGCCTTCCAAGCAGAGGTAACAGCACGTGCAAAGGTCCTGAGGTAGTCAAGAGCTGAAAGACTGAAAGACTGAGAGACTACTGCATGGAGAATGAGTTTGAAGGAGGAAAGAATGGATGCAAGGAAGAAAAACTGTGTATTTGAGATACTTGCCAACAGTAGTAATGAGCAGACCCAGAACCGTGTGGTTTCTCTCCTGGTCCTGATTCATGGCCAGTGCCATCTGCCATTGGGATGGCCAGCCAGGGTAAGTGGTGCCATCTGTAGCCGTGGCATTAAAAAAATCCTCCCCTAATTATGGAAGTCTGAAGCCACAGTCCTGGTTTCATTAGCCCTGTGCTATGATCAACTCAACCAAGGAAAAGAAGTATCTTCAATTTATCCTATATTTTATGAATAAAAACCAACTCTTCAGCATTAGGACTTGGTTATTCATTTCATAAAACATCTAGGACCTCTCTCTTATTCCCTCTTACTACTTCTTTATGGACTATTTTATCGCTATCTCCACCCTAGAACACAAGGAAAGGGGAAAATCAGAACAAACAGATCCAATTACTTCATAGCCGGAGGTCTGATAGAGGAGAAGGTTAAAACCATCAACTGAAGTCTGCACTAAGGCAGAAAAAAAACAAAACAAAAACCAGAAATGTGTCTTGATTAAGGGACACCTTCTCCCCCAGGTGCTTTGGTATTTGGAAATTTACAGTCTTTCCAAATACAGTAAAACTCCCAGGTCAATTGGGTGGAAGAAAGGTGAGGCAGACAGAAGCTAAAACTATGGTCCTTCAAAAATGACACAGTCAATTTGAGACTGATGATGCTTAAACTCAGGCTGGCTACGCCCTTTATGCCAGTCTATTCTACCGAAGTCACATGCCATGTAAGGCCCATTCGTGCAGTGTCTGACTGCATACACGTCCGCGGTCCCGTAAGGTCGTTCAGGCAGTGCCCGGGTTATGAATGTCAGACTGACATACGACCCGTAGTTACAAACCAACCTTGGAAAGCCTGTAATATTAAGAATTTGAGGTAATACAATGGTTCCTTATAACAAATGGGCACTACTTTGAGATGCACATAAAACCTTAATTATTATTGTATTATTATGTTAAAGATGTTTTAGTGTATCTGGAAGTGTTTCTTTAATTTTTTTTTTTTATCCACAGAAAGGTACATTACATACTAATATATTAAGACAAACGTTTGACTGATGTTAGATACACACCGTACCTAACTATTCTGATTTACGTACAACTTTGACTTAAAGACAGACTTTGGAACAGAACTTGGGAATGCCTGTATATAACAGGTGTTTGGGCAATGTCCAGATCATATAACATCCTACTTCACAGACTGTGTTGTGGATGGTAAGTGACACATGATGGTACATTTATTTGGCAATAAAAATTTTTATAGGGAAAGAGGATTAGCTGAGATAGTAAGAGAGCTGTTAAACCACATATGGAGCCCTGGTGGCGCAGCTGTTAAGTGCTCGGCTACTAACCAAGAGGTTAGCAGTTCGAACCCACCAACCACGCTCCATGGGAGAAAGATGTGGCAGTCTGCTTCCATGAAGATTACAGCCTAGGAAACACTATGGGGCAGTTCTACTCTGTCCTAAAGGGTTACTCTGAGTTGAAACTGACTCAGCGGCAACAGGTTTGGTTTTTAAACCATGTATGGGAACACAGGAAACCCTGGTGGCGTAGTGGTTAAGTGCTATGGCTGCTAACCAAGAGGTCGGCAGTTCAAATACGCCAGGCGCTCCTTGGAAACTCTATGGGGCAGTTCTACTCTGTCCTATAGGGTTGCTATGAGTCGGAATCGACTTGATGGCAGTGGGTTTGGTTATGGGAACACATTTTACAAGGATATTGAAGGTATACTTGTGCACACATACCAATAATAGAGTTAAATGCCAATAAACCTATTCACTTTAAAGAACAAACACCTTTATTAAAGCTCATTCTCCATGCCATGGTCTCTCAGTCTTTCAGTGTTTTAGCTCTTGACTGCCTCAGGACCTTTGCACGTGCTGTTACCTTTGTATGAAAGACTTCCCCCTCCTCATTTTCACCAGAGGTTTCTAAGCCTTCTGTCAGAGCTGGGTTTAAAAGTCACTTCCTCAGCGTAACCTTCTTTGCTCTCCCAAACTATCACTCCCCTATGGCATGTTCTCTTGGCACATCTCATTAGTGCTACATTTTTCTTTCATGGCACTTAATACAGTGGTAAATAAATACTTGTATAATGGCATGCCCGATGAAAGTTGTAAACTATAATTTATTTAAAAGTTCTCTATAATTTTTCTTTATTACTGCATGTTCTATAACTATTTCACAGAGTAATAATGTATCATTGATATGCTAATAGTCATATGGCTACTGGACTTGACTATTGTCCTAGGTGTTTCTATGACTCTGTGTAATGAGTCCATCTCTCTTTGACAGGCCATAACAGAGAAGACAGCACTCACCTCGATTGCACTGGTATACTGCTCCAGTCTGCTGTCAATCTTGGAGACTACTGCGGCTTGATGAGTTGATTTGACACCGCTGCTAAATACACACATAAGACTATGAGAGAGACTCTTTCCATACAAAGAATAGTCGACGATTCTCAATGGAACAGTCAACTGTATTTACCTTTTCTGCACAGACTTATTCAAAAATTCTGCTCGCTCTTCTATCTACAAATTGAAAAGAAAAATCAACCTGGTTAATATTTTCTGCTGATAAACAGTGGTTCTCAGCCCAAGTCGCAATCTCCCTGTGCTAAAGAGTGTATGAGGAATGGTAGTATTTGGGGGCTGTGCTTTGCTAGAGAGGAAAACTAAGTGTAAGGTATTTGATAGTGAGATTTGAGGGACGAAGGTAGGATTGGAAGGTAATACAGAAAATGTGTAAAGAAATAGAAAGCTTTGGAGGCAAATTAAAGTCCAGACAAGAATGAAATCAAAATGTCTCTGAAATAATAAATCAGTAACAAAATGACTACATTTGTTTTCCAAAAATACATACTGTTACTTTTTAGACATCTTTACGTGAGTATCGACATACCATAGTATTTGATTAGCAAAATTTCCCTGCGCTGTTTTAGCTAGATATTTGGTGTGCAATAAGATTAAAGAAGAAGGATAACTAGGAAAGGTGACCTATCCACTTACTGCTTAGCCTGATTTTCTAACCTGATAGCTGTCAAGCCTGCTGTTGAACTTAAATTACCCTGGGATGTAAAAGATGGGGTGGGGGAGCGTGGAATGAAGACTGTAAAGTCATCAGGAATGGGTGCTGAAGCCTCCCCGGAAGCCCATTTTAGCCAAGTGGGAAATATGGAAATAAAGCCAGAGAAACTGAGATATATGCTAACTGGGCAGTTCAGTAGTTTTTAATGAATTTTTTCTTTTTGATGCTGGGAGCCTCTTTTTGTTAAAACTAAAGTTATTAAATCAAACATTGTATTTTACAGAAACTGCATCATTGTTCTTAGCAAGTCAACAAGTATTTGCTGACACCCTGTGATATCCAACACCGATGCTAGGAATATTGTCTTCTGCTACCTGTTAATATCATCAATAGCAGCAAATAGTAAAAATCTCTTTGCATATGCTCGAGTGTGCCAAAGAACAGGTGTGCGGAAAGGTTGTGTTTAGTCTGGAGTAGTTCTGCCCTATCGGGGCAGCCAGGGAATCTGCTAGTCTACCGTTCCCCTCCACTGGTGTGGCTGAGCCTCCACCCACTGTTCTTCGAGACATTAGGGGCTCTTTCTGGCCTGGGACTCACGGACTGTTAGTAAATACTTCTAAGCTTTAAGCACTTGGCTGCTAACTGAAAGGTCAGGAGTTTGAGCCCACTAGCTGCTCTGCAGGAGAAAGACGTGGCAGTCTGCTTCCATGAACATTTCAGCCTTGGAAACCCCATGGAGTGGTTCTACTCTGTCCTATGAGGTTGCTAGGAGTTGGAAGAGACTCTACCACAACGGTTTATTATTTATTTTATTTTTAACGCTTTTTGGAAAACATGCTTCACTCCCAATATCAGTCGAATAACATTTTATAGATGTTAGTGAGGGCATTTTATTGTTTCTAATGATTTCTTACAAATATAAAAGCAAAGGTTTACGCAAAAAAGTGCTACAGATAGCTCTGAGTTTATGGGATGTAAAGAGTCTATAAAATAAACCTTATTTTTCTGGCTTTAATTATAAACTTGGAGGTGCATTTCTTCAGAAAAAGTGCCGAATGAAATAAGATGACATATTTTGGAACTGTACAACACAACTGACACTTTTAATATCGTCTACCCGTCCAACTTCTAACCCAGTCAGCCTGTCAGCCAAACAATCAGCCAATAAATTATATACTCAGGATCTGCTACATGAAGTTGGATACCCAACGATGAATAAGACAGGGTCCTATCCTTGAAGGAGCACAAATTTAGTAGAGAAGACTATTGTTGTTTTAGTTGTTAGCTGCCATTGAGTTGTTGACCCATGGTGACCCCATGCACAATAGAACAAAATGCTACCTGGTCCTACGCCATCCCCATGATTAGCTACCAATCAGCTATTGTGATCCATAGGGTTTTCATTGGGTGATTTTCAGAAGTAGATTGCTAGGCCATTCTTCCTAGTCCATCTTAGTTTGGAAGGTCCACTGAAACCTGTTCAGCATCATAGCAACACGCAAGCCTCC
The DNA here is from genome assembly GCF_024166365.1 of Elephas maximus indicus. Taxonomy (NCBI): domain Eukaryota; kingdom Metazoa; phylum Chordata; class Mammalia; order Proboscidea; family Elephantidae; genus Elephas; species Elephas maximus. The sequence continues at coordinate 14,815,375 of NC_064826.1, forward strand.
ACTGACAGAGGGTGGTGGGTGTGCTTGAGGTGAACTGGTCACGAGGGAGGGAGAAGACTAGTAGGGCACATAAATACAATATTTAAGATTCAATGGTAGATACCATGTTAAAGATAAGAACAAAATGAAATGGAGCTAGGAGAAGAGACAATCTGGGGGAGTTGGGGAAGGCTTCTCACTAGTTTTGACATTTGAGCTGAGCTTATAGTTTATGCAAATCCTTGGGTGGTGCGAATGGTTACATACTCAACTACTAACTGAAAGATTGGTGGTTCAAACCCACTCAGAAACGTAATGGGTGAAATGCCTGGTGATCTGCTTCTGAAAGGACACAGCCTTGAAAACCCTATGGAGCGGTTCTACTCTGCACACATGGGGTCACCATGAGTCAGAACTAACTCAACGGCAATGGATATGATTTGTTTTTTTATTATACTTTATATAACTTGATAGATAAGTTTATGAAAGTGAGGGTGTGAGTGCATGGGTTAGAGAAGAGAGGAAATTTCTAGCAAACACAGGCCTGAAGATTTGGGAAACCGAGAGACCTCCAGGGAGGTGGAAGAACACAGGTGCCTTGGAGGGGAGCAGCAGAGGGGAGGTGTGTTCTTTATTGGCCTTTGACAACTTTCTGATTCCCGGATCATCTGTCTAACCTTGGCCAACCCATTTATTCAAATACAGAGGCTCCTAAACTCCAACTCTTCCTTTTTTATCTGCAATATCTCATATGTCTTCATTTCATGATGACATTTTGCCATTTTCTGATGCACTCTTGTTGGGAGATTCCTTAACTTAGTCTAAGACTCTAGGTGATGTAACAATTTCGTTCTGGGTTTGTAAATCATTGTTGTTGTTGTGTGCCATCGAGTCACTTCTGGCTCCTAGTGACCCTACAGGACCAAGTAGAATTGCCCCATAGGGTTTCCTAGGCTGTAATCTTTATGGGAGCAGATTGCCAGGTCTTTTGTCCCCTGGAGCCACCAATGGGTTTGAATTGAGGGCCTTGTAGTTAGCACCTGAGCACTTAACCACTGTGCCATCAAAACAAACAAACAAAAAAGCCAAATCCATTGCCATTGAGTCGATTCTAACTCATAGGGACCCTATAGGACAGAGTAGAACTACCCCATAAGGTTTTCAAGGCCGTAATGTTTATGAAAGTGGACAGCCACATATTTCTCCAGTGGAGCGGCTGGTGGGTTTGAACCGCCAACCTTTTGGTTAGCAGCCGAGTGCTTAATGCTGCACCACCAACCAAAACCCACTACCGTCGAGTCGATTCCGACTCAAAGCGACCCTATACGACAGAGCAGAACTGCCCCACAGAGTTTCCAAGGAGCGCCTGGTGGGTTTGAAATGCTGCATCACCAGGGCTTCTTAATTAAAAAATTCTCTAATTTTTAACGAGGGAAATTGGTTCTTCTGAAGGCCAAGAGGTGGCAGTGTTGTTCTGATAAAACTCAGGAAGAAAAGCAGGCTATTAGTATTAGAAAGTTGCAAACAGTTAAGCTCTTGATTACTAGCAGAAAGGTTGGCAATTGGAACCCACACAGATGTGCCTTGGAAGACAGGCCTGGCAACCTGCTTCTGAAAGGGCACAGCCTTGAAAACCCTACAGGGCAGCTCTACTCTGCTCACATGGGGGTCGCCATGAGTCAGAATGGACTTGACAGCAACTAACAACAGCCACAACCTGACTCCATCAAAGTGCATTGCTCAAATTCAGATGTTCTTTATAAGTCATCAAATATTCGTTGATGCCCAATGATACCCAGCTCCGGGCTAGAAATGTCCTGTGCTACCTTTGTTTTTTTTTTTTTGTACCTACCATCAGGGCAATTTGCATCAGTATTGGCAAGTGGAAAAACCTTTGCATATGAAGGCATGACCTTCCCATATGTGGAAAACAATTAAAAAAAAATTTTTTTAAAGCTAACTTACTTAAAATTTATTTTTTTCCATGTAGTATGTGAAAAAAAAAAATCATTCAGGGCCAACATTTAATTATGAGAGACCAGAGTTTCCCAAACAAGGAACAGAAGTCATGAGAAATTAACAGAATGCCTTAGGCCTTAGTTTATAATATTTTGAGGTCACACATCAAATATTTTTCCTCCCACCGGCATTCTACAATGTTAACTTGGGGCCATTTATAAATGCTGCGGGGCCAAGAGAATCAACAGCTATTGGAATTGAGTTGTAGGGTATAGAGTGGAGCTCTGAGATCCCCGTCACAGCAAGGCCTTCAGGGCACATGCCATGAGAAAGCAAGAGTTTATTCCTGAATGCAAGCTTCTGTTACATACGTAAAAAAAAAAAAAAAGTTGCCATTGAGTCAATTCTGACTCATTGTGACCCTACAGGACACAGCAGAACTACCTTATAGGGTTTCCAAGGCCGTAAATCTTTTCAGAAGCAGACTGCCACATCTCTCTCCCTTGGAGTAGCTTGTGGGTTCAAACCACTGACCGTTTGGTTAGCAGCTAAGAGCTTAACCACTGCGCCATCAGGGTTCCTCCCTCTGTTATATAGATAACAATTTTTTTTTAAGATACCTACTTTAATCGATTGCTCACACATGCCTTTCTACCCGAAGGAGGAGATAAAATGGCTTCTTAGGAGTCCCTGGCTGCTAACTGAAAGGTTGGAGGTTCAAGTCCACCCGGAGACACCTCAGAATAAAGGCCTGCAATTTACTTCTGAAAAATCAGCCATCGAGAACCCTGTGAAGCACGGTTCTACTCTGACACACACACGGGGTCGCTGTGAGTCGGAACTGACTTGACAGTAACTGGCTGGTTGGGTTGCCCATTGCCAGTGCTTTGTAACCTCGCTAGGTTGACGGCAACTGAGGATGGAATCTCTGTAGATTCATTCATTCAACAAATATTTATTATCATCCATGTGCAAGACACTATGCTAGGTGCTCCACAAATGTTAATCCTCAAAGCAAAAGACATCTTTGAAAAATAATGGCAGATTGATCGTAAGTAAGCGAGAGCACTTTCTTGAGTCTGCCATCTTCTCCCTACATCTCAGCTGTTCTACCATGCCCCTGACTCTGCTCCTTCTGGCTGCTTCTTTCCCCCTTTGGCATCGCTTCCATCTTTCATCAGTTAGGGGCAACGCCCCATGAAGGCAGTAGTTAGACTAATCTCATCCTGGCAAAGGATCCTATCCGAGTCGCATAGCACCAATATACTGGCTTTAAAGTTGAACCTGTACTATTTCTAGCTGCCCTGCTTTGAATAATGGCAGAGAAAATGAACAGCTAGCACGAAAAGCAGCTCAAAGCCTGTTTTCTAAATTTTAAATGTTTCCATTCTCAGTTGCTCAAAGCAACCAGCCACATGGAGCGCTCGGGTCAGTGCAATCTAGAGATAATCACCCAAGGCGATTTTAATTTATACCAAACCAAAAAAACCCAAACCCTCTGCCCTCGAGTTAATTCCAGCTCATCATGACCCTGTAGGATAGAAGAGAACTGCCCCATAGGGCTCCCAAGGCTGTAATCTTTATGGAAACAGACTGCCACGTCTTTCTTCCACGGAGTAGCTGGTAGGTTCAAACAGTCAGCCTTTCGGTTAGCAGCTAAACACTTAATCTCTGCACCGCCAGGGCTCCTAATTTGTATCTAAAGATCTAACAAATAACAGATATAGACCTCATCATTTTCCTTCTCTCCTTTCTACCTGTTGGAAGCAAAAAGAAGCTATGAAATAGCTGGAAGAAGGATAGCAAAAAAGATAAATGACGTAAAGGCCTTGGATAGTCAATATCTAAGTAAAGAGACAAGTCTCATATCATCAGGTTTTCTGGGAAAAAAAAAATACCTTGAGAGAAGAACCTTTGGGAGTGAAACACTTAAATGGTTTCTTGTCATCGGACACACTGTCTTCCGGCATCTTCTGGCGCTTCTCAGCAGCTTCGGCTCTTCGCCTTTCAATCTCTTCCTTTAGCCTCCTCTTCTCTTCCTAGGAGAGAAAGGAAGATAAAAGGACATTGATATCTGCTTTAAGCCAAAAAGAAAGACAGAGGGCTGGAGGAGAAAGAGCACTGGCCTGAGAGCAGAAGACCCAGGCTCTAGGCTGGATAGCCTTCCTCCCTGGTGCTCTTTAGAGGTGGAGCGTGAGCTCAGGAGTCCACTGCCTGGTTTTGCATTCTGGTGCTGCCCCTTCCCAACTGTGCCACCTTGAGCATGCTACTTATCTGCTTGGTGCCTCAGAGTCTTCATCTGTAAAGTGGGTATAAAATAAAATAAAAAAACCAGTTGCTGTCGAGTTGATCTGACTCACAGCAGCCTGATGTGTGTCAGAGTAGAAATGTGCTCCATAGGGTTTGCAATGGCTGATTTTTTGGCACTAGATTGCCAGGCCTTTGTTCTGAGGTGCCTCTGGGTGGACTCGAACCTCCAACCTCTTGGTAAGCAGTTGAGTGCATTAGCTTTCTGTACTCTGGGGATCATAATAACCAAAAACCCACTGCCCTTGAGTCAATTCTGACTCATAGCAGCCCTATAGAACAGAGAACTGCCCCGTAGGGTTTCTAAGGCTGTAATCTTTATGGAAACAGACTCTCACATCTTTCTCCTGAGGAGCAGCTGGTGGGTTTGAACCACGGACCTTTTGGTTAGCAGCCAAGTGCTTAACCACTGTGTCACCAGGACCCTTTAGGATAATAATAAAACCAAAACCAAACCCGTTGCCATCGAGTCAATTCTAACTCATAGCGACCCTCTAGGACAGAGTAGAACTAACTGTCTCATGGGGTTTCCAAGGAGCGCCTGGTGGATTTGAACTGCCGACCTTTTGGTTAGCAGCTCTTAACCACTATACTACGCCACCAGGGTTTCCATAACAGTGCCCACTTAATAGGGCTTCAGGAGTTCTGGTGGTGCAGTGGTTAAGAGTTCAGCTGCTAAGCAAAAGGTCAGCAGTTTGAATCTACCAGCCGCTCCTTGGAAACACTATGAGGCAGTTCTACTCTGTCCCATAGGGTTGCTATGAGTCTGATTGACTCCCTGGCAACAGGTTTGTTTATTTATTTAAAATAGAGCATCAATGAGGATAAAATGAGACAGACCATGCAGGATGCTTAGATCACCATCATTATCATCATGGCAAGTCACCTAACACTGACCTTCCATTTGTGCACATGTCAAATGAATGTAATATCCCTTCTGCTTACTTCCTAGGAGAGGGCCGAAGACAAACGAGAGAGCTCATGTGAACAATCATATAAATAGATGACATTATATCTGCCAAGTTATAAAAGAGATGATTTTATTGCTGCCCACTCACCATTCCACTCTCCATGTCCACTGACAAGACTATTACAGCTGGTTTTGCCAACCTGAAATGACGTAGCTATTGCCCCAGACTGGGGAACTCACAGGTGTTGAAATCTGTCCCACTAACCCCTTTGTGCCCTCATTCCTAGCCTGGAATACTCATACACTCCCCTGTCTCCTTAGAAGGAGCCATGGCGGCACAATGATTAAGTGCTTGGCTGCTAACGGAAAGGTCAGCAGTTCAAACCCATCGCTCGCTCTGTTGTAGAAAGATGTAGCAGTTAGCTTCTGTAAAGATTACAGCCTTGGAAACCCTATGGGGCAGTTCTACCCTGTCCTATAGGGTCTCTATGAGTCAGAAGTGACTTGACGGCAATGGGTTGTCTTCTTAGAGCTTGGACCCAGGTGCACCACTTCTATGGATGATTTTCTGAGAGATCTGTGTAGTCTTTTATAGTCTCCAAACTGTAAGACCCCTGTCACTGGATGTTCTCAAGCAGAAGCTGATTGTCCATCCATCAGAGGGTGGTGCAGAAGGGTCCTGTGCTTGGTAAGTGGTTAGACCAAAAAATCTCCTAGGTCCAATGTAGTTATAAGAGTTCATGACTCCCTTCTGTCTTCACAGATACCCTCCTAGGTCCAACGTAGTTATAAAAGTTCATGATTCCCTTCTGTCTTCACAGATACCCTCCTCCTCCTCGAAATAGTAAGGATAATAACAGTTATAAGAATAATGACAACTACCGTTCCTTGAGTGCCTGTTGTGTGCCAGGCACCACGTATACAGTTATCTCTGTAAGCGTCAGAACAATCCAGCAAACTAGATACTATTTTACAGATAAAGAAAACAAGACTCAGAGTAGTTCAGTAACTACTGAACTACTACTGGTCTTTCCCAAGACTCCAGCTGGTAAGTGGCAGAGTTAGGATTTGACCAGCTCCATCGGGTTTTTTTATCCTCCCAAATTACTTCCCACCAAGGGCTCACTGCAAGCTAGTGTTAGAAGAAACCTGGGAATCATTTATCCAGACTTTCTACAACTACTCAAGAACTGTTGTATAGAATCCCAGGTCAGAAAGCCATCTAAAGTCTTTTTGCATATTTTGAATGATGGGAGCTCACTACCTCATAAGATTAACAAGCAAAATTCTAGGCTCAGAGCTGGAGAAACTGATTCTATATTTTTTAGTCAGGTAACTTCTAACGAGTCACTCTAACTCTTTGATTCCTGTTTTTTTTTTTTTTGTCCATCAAAAGAGAACAGTAATGTACCCAGGATGAGAGAAAATCACGCAGTTTGTAAACTGCAGCAATATAAGCTGTAGTTGGTTAAGAATGTTTTCACATGTTAAGCTAAAATTTGCCTCCCTGTAACTTTAGCTGTTGAATTTGGTTCTGTCTTACACGATGCAAAGAAACCTTCTGTTCCCTCTTTTAAGCAATAATTCTTGGGTTCCTGCTACCTACCAGTCACAGTTTCGGGTCCTGGGTCTGCAGACTTGAACAAAGGTTGTATAACCCCTGCCTGCTACATTCAAGTCTGTTTACTTTTCCATTAAAAACAAAAAACAAACAAAAAAACTTTACATAAAAACTCTTCAAATACTAGAAACCAACTGTCACGTGTCGCTTAGTTGTTGTAACTAATCTGCAGTCTATCACCCTTCCTGGCTTCTCCTGGCTCTCTACCTGTATGTTTATTAGGGGTCAGGGGAGGGGAACTGGTGAGCCCAGCAGATTGCTGTTGAAATTCCAGCTCCTCCACTAACGACCTGCGAGACCTCGGGCAAATTACAACCCCCGCCCCCACCTCAGTTTCCTCATCTGCAAAATAGGGATGTTAAGAGTGCCCAGAGCAAAGAGCTGTGATGAGAATTAGACGGATTAATATTTGTAAGGAGATGAATTAATATTTATAAAGGTTTTAGAACCATGCCCACCACACAGGAAATTTATCATACTTAAAACTGATCGCTGAGAGCCCAGGTTCAAAACAGCAGCAGCATTTCACTAGGGAAAGGCTGCTCTCTGACCTAGAACGTTCCAGTCACCAGAGGGGACGGTTCAGGAGCTTGGCTAACGTGTGCGCCCTGTGCCCTTACCTCCTCTCGGACTTTGCGCTCCGCCTCCTCCTGCTTTTTCTTCTGCTCTTCCTCCTCCAGGACCTTTCTCCGCTCCTCCCTCTTCTTTTTCAGCTCCTCCAGCTCCAGGGCTGCCTCTTGTTGCTTCTGTTTCAGCTTCTCGAACTCCTCGCTCTCCGTCTCCCCGCGCCGGCGTCGGAGCTCCTCCAGGCGCTGGCCAGCCTCCACCTGGGAGGCAGCCTCGGCCTCCTTGGCCTCCGGGCTCGGCCTTCCTCCGCTGCGGCTGTGGGGAAGCCGAAGGCGGTTATATGCGGGACCCCGGCCGCACCACTGGAGGGGAAGCCCAAAGGGGGTTATTTACAGGGCCTCTGCCGCCCCACTGAGGGGGAAGCTGAAAGGGGGTTTATATGCAGGGACCCGGCCCCCTCCAATGGGTCAAGGCCGCTCTGCAGGCAGAGGGACCGGCCGAGGATTTGCACCCAGACCAAAACGTCCCCTGCCATGAGACGCTGGGTCCAGCACCAGCCCAGAAAGGGAGGGTGGGCCTGGGATCCCAGGTCTCAGTGGGAAGCTCTGCCCTGGCTCTTACCCTGGGTTTCCTCCGCAAATACTATTTATTCTAGGTACTGCAGCTGCTCTTCTTAGGGACCCTCCTGTGAGATTATATGTTGTATAAATGTAAATTTATATATCACCTATAACTGTTAGCTGTCGTCAGAAAAGGAAAGCATGTCGTCCAAAAATTACTGTTAGAATGAGTTCTAAAATCTCGGAGTGGCCCTCCTAGCCCTCGGTCCCAAGCTCCTGGTTACTTCAGTGCACAGGTAACGGGGTGGCGGAGGGGAAAACAGAAAAGCTGGGAGGTCTGGGGACAGGCGGGACTAGGGCTTGTCATTGTTAGCTGGGTCAGGTTGGCCCCAATTTATGGTGACCCCATGCACAGCGAATTGGACTGTTGTGATCCACGGGGTGTTCCGTTGACTGGTATTTGGAAGTAGATTGCCAGGCCTGTCTTCCTAATCTTAGTCTGGAAGCGCCTCTGAAACCTGTTTAGCATCATAGCAACACACAAGCCTCCACTGACAGATGGGTGGTGGCCAGGAATCGAACCCACGTCTCCCACTGGAAAGGCGAGAATTCTACCATTGAACCACCACTGTGCTGTGGGCACTGAAATAATCTGTCTCTGCTACAGCCTTGCCTTGAGCTTGGCTCAGCGCTGACCTCACTGGCAGATGCAGTTACCCATTGCCTCGTGGTTAATAGCTAAGCACAGTAAGGTATAAAAAAGAAAAAAAAAATTTTTCTTTTTTATTCTTAAATAGCCCCTCCACGGGCGTTCTCACTGAGTCTAGGTGTTAACCTATGGCCTCAATTTTCACACTTTCTGTCCACTTTAACCTCAATGCAGCCAGAATTTTCCTTACCAGGACTTACAATTACTGAGTTAGCTTTGACAGGATGTGGTTACGGCTTTACTTTCCTGTCATTTTCCATGCCTTACACACCCCTTTCGTATTCGTCATCCCAATGAATACTCACAGTAATTGAGAGGCTGGCAGGTTAGGATTATTATCCCCATTTTATAATTAAAGAAAGCCTAGATGAGAGGGGGAGTCTCTGGGTGGCATAAACGGTTAAGTGCTCAGCTGCTAACGAAAGGTTGGCAGTTCCAATCCACCCAGAGGTGCCTCAGAAGAAAGGCTTGGCCATCTACTTCTGAAAGATCACAGCCATTGAAAACCTTGTGGCATACAGTACTATCTGACACACACGGGGCCACTGTAAGTCAAACTGACTCAGTGGCAACTGGTTTCGTTGTTTTGGTTTAGATGAAAGAGAGAAAATAATCTTCCCAAACTTTTGGTAGCTAGAAAGTGGCAGAGCCAGACCAGATACCCGGGTGTCTCTGCTCCAGGCTACCTCTTCTTTTCATTTCCTGTGTTACATCTGAAGTTAAATATGACTTGTTATAAAATAATGAATCAATTAAAATAGACCAGTGTTCACCTACCTCTCTGCCCCTCACCTCAGAGTCTGTGTGGCACGATTCCTACTTCTGAGTCTCCAGAATTTCTACAGTCTAGGTCTAGCTATGCCTACGATGGGCGTTTGTATTTTGGTTCAGTTATAAATATATATGTATGTGTGTCCTGGATCAGGATGCAAAACATATTTCTTGCTATGGGTTGAGGTTAAAAAAAGTTTAAAAATATCGTTCAAGACTCTTGACAGTTAAAGATGCATTCTTCTACTTTGAACTCAAGCAAGATTCAGGGGCTCTTAAAACTTTACATTGCTCTTTTAGGGTCTTATAGGTTCATGGACTATGGCTCCAGAGAGGAAATTTCCCTCACTTAATTTAAGTCTTTCCATCATCAGAAATGATTTTGTTCTTCCTTTGTGTACAGGGGAAACCCTGGTGCCATAGTGGTTAAGTGCCACGGTTGCTCACCAAGCAGCTGGCAGTTCGAATCCACCAGGCACTCCTTGGAACTCTAGGAGGAAGTTCTACTCTGTCCTATAGGGTCGCTGTGAGTCAGAATCCACTCAATGGCAACAGGTTTTTTTTGGTTGTGTACAGGAGTGACTGGCAAAACGCTTGGCTATAGAAACTTCTCTGGCTCCCACTAGGTGGTGCTCAGTCTTCATTTTAGACAATTAAAATGTCCATTACTATTAAAGAGTAGTATTTTTTTTTTTATTGGCTGGGGGTTTATTGCCTCATAGGGTTTCTTAGGCTATAATCTTTAAAAGAGCAAATCACCTGGTCTTTTCTTTTGCAGAGCAAATCACCGGGTCTTTTCTTTTGCAGAGCTGCTGGGTGAGTTCAAACCACCAATATTTTGGGTTAAGCACCTGAGTGCTTAACAATTGTGCCACCAGGGCTCAAATCATGATACATTCATAGGAAATAGCTGGAAAAATGTTAATGGTGGCTATCTTTGGGTGGTGGGTTGATTTTTTTATACCTCTATTTTCTGAGTATTTTATAATGAGTACTTATTTTTCATCTATAATCAGGAAAAAACTTTAATTCCCACCTTACAAAGTAAACAAAAAGCAAAACAAACACTTATTTTGTACTTTCTACAAAGCTCTTGGTATAATCTGCTATCTCTATAGCTTGTTCATTCCGTTGCAATTTTTATGCCAGGTTTTAGAGAAAATAATCTAATTATAAGAAAAACAGGAATATCAGTGGGGCCAGTAATTAAATCAAACATAAGGATCTGTGCTCAAAACAAGAACGAGAGTTGTGTCCACACAGCCTCTGCCCACGTGAGCTGGCTTGCCCCGGTTTTAGGGAGCCACTTATATGGGAACTCTGCCTTATCCTTGGCTAATTGAGGTGAGCCAAAAAGAACACCAAAGCCTGTGACCATTAAGAACACAGCATTGCTGTCAGTTAAGACAGGTACTTCCCAAACCGTTTGCTGTTGAGTTGACTCCTACTCATGGCGACCCTATGTGTGTCAGAGCAGAACTGTGCTCCATAGGGTTTTCAGTGGCTGAATTTCCGGAACTAGTCATCAGGACTTTCTTTCGAGCAGCCTCTGGGTGGACTCAAACCTACAACATTTCAGTTAGCAGATGAGCACGTTAACTGTTTGCACCACCCAGGAACTCCTAAACCAAAATCAAACCTATTGCCGTCGAGTCATTCTGACTGGTGGGGACCCTACAGGATAGAGTAGAGCTGACCCATAGGGTTTCCAAGGCTGTAATCTTTACGGAAGCAGACTGCCACGTCTTTCTCCCATGGAGCTGGTAGGTTTGAACCACTGACCTTTCGGTTAGCTCCTTTGGTAGGTACTAACCCTGGTGGTGTAGTGGTTGAGAGCTACACGGCTGCTAACCAAAAGGTCAGCACTACGCCACCAGGGTTTCCCTTGTAATTCGACTTGCTTCTGAATGTTACGAAGGCTCTGGAATGAAGGGCATGTAACGCTTCTACACAGCATTTGCTTGGTGCCTTGTCCTATTTAAAGCGTCCAGAAAAACAAGGTCTACAGGCAAGGCTGCTGCCAGAGAACAACCTCATGGAAATTCACATTACAGAGACCCCAGTCTCTTTCCCAGCATCTCTGGAACAGTGGCTGACAGAGGAGTGCGATTTGGTTGGAGGGAGTGTGCATGGGGACAGGGTGTGGAGAATCAAGTTGCCAGGTGCCCATGGCAGGCTTCTGAGACTTGAACCCTACAAAACCTGTGGGGAGCTATCAGGATTCAAATGTACCTAAGAGCTAGGATGTTCTTGCATAGACTGGCCTCGTCTGTCCAGATTTTCAACATGACGGGGGCGGTGGGTGAGGAGAGGAGTCTGAAGTGATGTAACAGGGTTTTCCAAAGTGGATTAAATGGAGACTTAGTCCCATACTCTCTTCCTCCCTCTTAGAGATTCCCAATGCAAATTAACATATGAAGGGTTGTCAAAGGCCAGGGCTCAAGAGAGCCGATTTAGTCAAATGTTTCCCAAGTACGGTAAAACCTCCCAAAGCTGGAACCTGTGTAAAGTGGAAACCTGTCAGAGAAGGAAAACTCAAACATTTTCTCCTAAATAGAGAGTGATAGAAAAGTGGTGACCATACCCTGCCAGGGGCAGAAAACTTGCAAGACCCGGAAAAACAAGGCAGTTCCATCGAGTTTCAGTTCTTGCTGTGTCTGGCTGTGGAGCCGATTTTAGTTTTCTTGTTGTTGTTAGTTGTGGTGAGTTGATTCTGACTCATGGCAACCCCATGTGTGCAGAGTAGAACTGCTCCATAGGGTGTTCAAGACTGTGACCTTTGGTAAGCAGATCACCAACCAGGCCTGTCTTCTGGGGTGCATCTGGGTAGGTTCAAACCACCAACCTTTCCGCTATAAATTGAGGACATTTAACCTTTTGTACCACCAAGGGACTTCTAATTTTAGTTTTATGCAACATGAATTTACAACCTTTAGAAAACACACTAGTAGAATGGTACTGGAAAGAATCTGTTAGGAAGATGGCTGGACCATACAGAGAATGAACCTTTAACAGTCAACCCATTCATGATGCTTCCCAATAAACTGATCTGACATGAGCGTATTAGGTCAGTGAACAAAAGCCTGAATGCCAAGCACGGATCCGCCTTGCTCAATAACAGGAAGGGCAGATAATCCCTGTATGCGAGAAATGTGGAAAGCCTGACCTGCTGACTGAGTATCTCTGAGACAATGGCCAGTGACTTCACAAAAAAACTATGCTGAATGGTTAGCATGCTTCCTTCTGGAGGCACAAGAGACGGATACTGATTTATTTTTCCCCCCACATATGAAGACAGTCAGTGTTGACTAGCCACTACCTCTTACCTGAAAGTGTTCTCAGTGTGTTTAAGTTTGTGAGTCATGAATTCCCCATTCTGTGTCTTGACTTCTGTGAATCCCTTCTTCCGATCCAAGATGCTCTTCACTTCTTTGGGCTCTTTGTCTTTTTTAATCTTCTCATCTTTGACCTAACCAACAGTACACATCAGGAAGAGACATAACAATAGAGATCTTAGTAGGTTTTGGTCATTATTACCAAAGAAGACCCTATAATTGTCGGAAAGCCAGAAAACTCAGAAGAAAAACTAACTGCCAGGAGAACGATGTTGTAAAGCCACCCAAGGTGGGAAGAAATTCTTAGAGAGTGAGCTATGGTACTTTAGCCTCTGAGCAAAGACCTTGGCCACAATTTTAAGAAGTCATGACCATCCTTGATTTCACTGGGCTTTTTGTTTTCAGGAGCAGTGGGAGTATTATTGTTTGGAAACTATGATGTTCTGGGAACTCCATGTAAGAGTAGCTGTTTGCAGTTCCCACTAGGAAGAGTATCAGTGTGTCTGTGATGGAAGAATGGCAAGTTGTTCGGACAAATTTCTTCTGTGATGAAGGGTGTATCTTTGAGAAGGAAACGAATGTGTTGAGGAGGAAAGAAGAGGAAACCTATCAAGTCAGCCAGATCTGCCAAACCAATTCTGGCAGATATCAGAGGAAGAACACCCTCGTATTTTAATCAAATGAGTAACTAGGGTCCCGAGAATGGAAGACCTTGTAACTCTACACTTGGGGGATCATGTTTGTAGTCATCACCACCAAAGTCAGAATGGAATAGGAAAAATTCCAGGGTTTGCCTTACTTCCATTGTCTCTGAAAGTGGTTTTGGGATTCCTGTGGTCATTGTTGTTGTTGGGAGAGGAAGATGGAACAAGGAGGGCAGGTGTCAGTTACCAGCTCCTCAGGGTAAATGAGAGATATGGTCTCAAAGTAAATTGAGTTTACATAGTTTTTTGGGGGGATGCAAAGGAGTTCAAATTATTTTGCCTATATTGTCTCACCCATTCTTAAAAGATGAGTGTGAAAACAGGTGAGGTTCATTATTGTTCTTTTCAAGACAAATACTACCAAGCACTAATATTCTAAAGAAACCTACCTGATCACTCACCTCTTTCCAGCTATTCTTCAGATACCCTCTGAGCACCTACCCATATAGCGCATGTTTTACAAAGTAGAGTGCCTTATTTGCTCTTTACTAATGAGCCTTCAGCAGTCTGTTGCCTGATTATCTTCTTTGGATGTTAGTTCATTAAATTACTATAGGTGGGCTATTCACTAGTAAGTTGTCTAATTAGTTAAGAGTTGAATCTTTCTCCAAGGGGTATATACCTGGATGTCCCTTGGACAAGCTGAAGAGGGAAGCTGTTAACTTGCCCCTTTCTCTGAAAGTTTTGTCAGTCTGTCAGGATACCTGAGTTTTAGTTCCAGTGCTATCAACAAACTAATGGAGTTACTCTGAACAAGTCATAAAGATTATGGTGGGTAGTATGCTTGTATTCTCTTTGGGAAACTCTCTTTGAAAAATGCTCAATGATATAATGACAATTTGAGTTTTAGTCCAAATTATTTTCTCTTTCTGAGAAATAAATTATTGAAGTAATTTCATAAAGTAGCTTCTCTGGGATTCATAAAATGAGGGGTTGGACTAGATGATCACTTCCTAGTTCTTCATCCCGTCATCTCCCTCTTGGCTCCTGGTTGGTGGTGAGAGGCTACAGAGATGAGAAGGAGGCTTGTGGTCTATCCTACAGCTTAACTGTGGCTCCTTGGTGGCTGTCCTTCCCAGGGATAAGTCAATATTCATTGGGCAGGAGAAGTTAGGATCTGTTCTTGACCTTCCAGGCCTACCATTCATTGTTGAATAGAGCTCCAGAAACCATGAACTAAGGTTTATATCCTGGTTAAGAAGTGTCTGGAGATACAAATTTGGGGATGAGGGGAGTCTCATTTTCAGGGATGCCCATGAACCTAATTCTGAGTCAAATTTCATGGGTTGTGGAGCGCTATGAAGAGAGAAATCCCCTTTAGCTCATTTCTCCTATTTTGCACTCATAGATATTTCCATTCTTCTGATTTACTGGCCAAGATTTCTAAAGTGTTACATATCTAACAGTAAAAACCTGCCCTTCCCCCCCCTTTTTTTCAAGCTCTGCCTTTATTGGCAAAGATTATAGTGGATGGTAAGATTGTATTCTCTTTGGGAAACTCTCTTTGAAAAATATTCAATGATATAATGACAATTTGAGTTTTATTCCAGATTATTTTCTCTTTCTGAGAAATGAAAAAATAAAGTAATTCCATAGGCCCTTTAAGGAGCCCTGGTGCTGCAGTGGTCAAGCACTCAACTGTTAACCGAAAGGTTGGCGGTTTGAACCCACCCAGTGGCTCTTTGGGAGAAAGACCTGGCCATCTGCTTCCATATAGATTACAGCCAAGAAAACCCTATGGGGCAATTATATTCTGTCACATGGGATCACTATAAGCTGGAATAGATTTGATGGCACTCAAAAACAACAGAGTGTTTAAAGTTTATTTTAAGGAGCACGATGGATTGGATTCTATGGCAAATTAAACCCAAGGCCATGGGATTCTGAACCCCTCGGGAAAAACATTGAATTCTCTAGGTCAGGATGTTATCATGAAGAAAATATGTGCTGATGGAATACTAGGTAGCCAAGTGTACTGAGAAAGTTACTGTTCTTCCTATACAGATGATATTAGCATACTCCTAGGAAAGGCTCTGGCCAAATTGGTCACTTGGATAAAAGTCTGGACAGGTTTTAAATTATCTTGTCCTGCAGCAATGGGATAATTCATGGGTATGTGGGGTGGACACAGAGGGACACACACTTATACCAGAGAGACCCTCAGAAGGTCGAGTGAACAGTCAGAAAGGACTGAGATTTCATCTCTAGGGTATCACTGGAAACCCTGGTGGGGTAGTGGGAAAGAACTATGGCTACTAACCAAAGGGTTGGCAGTTTGAATCCACCAGGTGCTCCTTGGAAACCCTATGAGGAAGCTCTGCTCCGTCCTCTAGGGTCACTATGAGTTGGAATCGAATTGATGGTAACGGGTTTTTCTTTCTTTCTTTTTTTTTTTGGTTTAGGGTATTGCTTTGCGTTGATTCCAGAATATGAACAAGAGCTAGGTGCAAGTTATAATTTTTCTGACTGTATTTAAGGCACTTTTGTTAGTTTCAGAAGCCCAGATCCTTTTCTGGATCCAATTTCTATCACATGGGTGTCCTTTAGACTCCTTGCTACCAGAGGTTTGGTCCACAGACAACCTGGACCTCACCTGGGAGCTCAAGCCCCCTGTCCGGACCCCCAGAATCAGATTCTGCATTTAAGAAGAGCCCCAGGTGATTTGCAGGGATGCTAATATTTGAGAAGCTTTGGCCCAAATGATATGAACATCTGTTTCAATACTATATGAGCAGCTCTGTTGAAAACTTTGTTTTTCTGTCAAAGGTCAGAGAGGGAAGGAAAAGAGGGAGGGAGAGAGCTTTGGGGAGAGGAGCATTAGAGAAAGAAAGCTAAAGTAAGGTTCAAGGTTGGTGACTGTCTACTGTCTACCACCACAAACAGGGTAAAATTGCAATGAAAGGAAGACAGGATTTTTAAAGATATTGGAGTGCCTTCTGGAACTGTTCTCTGAGAAGGTTCAATGATGTGTGTGTTCACTTGTGGCTGACATATCATGCCTAGGCTGCATAGGGCCATGAAAGAAAGTTCTTTTTTTTAACGAAGAGAAAAAAAAAAAAAAAAAAGAGGGGGTTGTTTAAAATGGCTGAACTATGTAAACATGATTTAATCCTGTTGACATGAATCAAGAACGCTAGTTCCAGAGGAGAAAAATCTAGTCATTCAACTAGTAGTTTTATGTATAACAATGTTAAAACAAGAATGACAGACTATTATTATTATTTTTCAGCTGGGGGTGAGGAGCTAATCTGGCCTTGGGTAAAAAAAAAAAGGTCCAACTTCTGGAGACACTGGAATGGTGAGTGCTGCAGGGCCAGCTGGGAAAGGGGCAGGTCTGAAACCATTCCTCAGGGTATCTGATTGATGCCATGGACATTGGTGAACTATGGCCTTATCTCAAAAGAGGCAATAGATGATTTGGGTGATGGCCGATGAGCCCTTCCTGTTCACAGACACCAAAATAGACATATAATGCTTTGATCAGTAAAAAAGAACACATTTTAGTGAAATGAATTAAATTTTAAACATAAGATCCAAACTGTTTTCTCAACTTCCCCTTCCTCGTATAAAGTGGATCAATGAGTTACGATTTTATGCTCTCTTCCTTCTTTTATAGGAGTCCCTGTGGCGCAAACGGTCAAGTGCTCTACTACTAAGTGAAGGCTGCGGTTCAAACCCACCCGGGGTGCCTGGAAACTTTTTTTTTCCCTCTTTTGTAGGACTGTAGTTAAAGTTTACCGGCTGCTGTTGAGGCGATTCCCACTCATGGCAATCCCATCTGTTTCACAGTAGGACTCTGCTCAGTAGGGTTTTCATGGCTGTGACCTTTTGAAAGCAGATTACTAGGCCTTTCTTTCATGGTGCCTCTAGGTGGGTTTGAACTACCAATCTTTCGGTTAGTAGCAAGGATTGTTTGTGCTAGCCAGGGACTCCGTAGTCAAAGATATTTACCACTAAATACTAGCTTTATAAAAGAACCCAGGTAAGATATTTCTGCATGAGTTTACATCCAAGGTAACTTTCATTTTTGTAGATGAATTTGTAGCGTTCATCTATCACAAAATGAGAACAGTATTTCCCAACATGTTAAACTATTCTCCTTTGCTGCCTTGTATAGCCTTGTCCAGGTACCAGCAGTTATTCCTTCCCCTTCTATTACCTGGGCAGCATTCCCACTCAGCTGTCATCCCAAACCCACGTGTTCTCTTGGAAACAGGGAGGAACATACATCTTAAGCAAAACAAGCTACTATGTAAAATGAACTAGGGACTTTTCTTTTTTAAACGAATTTTATGAAAAAAGTTTACAACCAGAAAACTTTTAAATCTGGTTTATCTATTTTCTAAATACGTATTTTTCTGTTTAAAATTTTGAACGTTCTTAATATTTGCCATAATAGGCAGAAAAAAGTAGTAAGAATCCACGTGAATTGGAACCCAGTGGCTACAATTCACTTTACCAGTCCCATTGGCAAAGTAATTCAAGTCTTCCTACATTTGATAATTAAATTTTTACCACTTGCAAGTACTTTGGACTGATTAGATATTGTCATAATTTCTAGGCATTAAACCTGGGGCTAAAATGAGAGCAGTGATTAAAATGAAGGCAGGCTTTTTGACACAGCATATCAATTATATTTCAGGATAATGGCATTGTACCGGCAACAACATCTGGTCTACCACCTCCTTAACTTACCATACAGTCAAACACCCTGGCACCAGCTCCTGTGTGTGCCTCAGAAATGTAATGCAGAAACTTTTGCCAAACATTCGAAAACCAAATATCATCTTCAGTTCCCCAAATTTTCTACTGAGATGTCTGGGTATGTTTTTCCTTTGAAAAGTTAAATCATTAGTCAAAGGCAGTTGGGGATATTTCATGGTTGAAATGAAAGTAAGGTGGGGGGAAAAAAGCACATAGAAGAGTGGGAAGCCTGGGAAGATTGATTAGAGCAGTGTTTTTCAAACCTTTTTGACTGTGATCCCACAGTAAGAAAGGCAATTTATATCACAAAGCAATGCTTATGGCCTACAGTGCCTTTTGGTATTTTTTATCCTACTTTATGTCACTTTTAAAAATGCCGATCCACACTTATAACAGACTTTGAGACCCTCTAAATTGATTTCACCATTCAGTGGATCAGGAGTCATGGTTTGAAAAACACTGGATTCGAGGTTACAACTTTGAGACCATCAGACCTGAAATGTCATGAACAGTGCTCTCTGATCAGATAGCTTTTATTGTAATAGTTACCTCTTCTTTTTTGAAGGTAGGCTTGTCTTCTTGGGGCTTTTCTTTTTTAACTTGCACTTTAACCCCTTTTTCTTCTCCCTTTTCATTTTTAAGAATGGTAAGGTCATTCCTTTAAAAGAAGCCCTTTCTCCCTTACAAGAGTGAGGGGGTTCAGATCACCTTGCGTGTGCCAGGAGGTTACTTCTCTTTTGCGGTCTTAGTGCACATACGTCCCTCTGGTGCAGTGATTCTAAACAGTGAGGGGGGATGCTCTCTTCCCACCAAAACTTCTCCCCGTGTGCCATGGTGCTCACGGAAACCTAGCAAGACATGGTGCTCCTTGTAGGTGTTAAAACCTTGTGCGGGGTTTGGTGCACTCTGGTCATATTTTCTCAATTACAGATGTAATTGAGAAATGAACCCCTTGTACAGAAACCAGGGGTGAAAGACAACTTCAGAGCAATGCAGACTTAGAGACAGAGAGTTCTCTTTGGAAAGGTGAAAATGCAAGCCTCTCTTTTTTCCTTTTTTTGGTGGTTAGGTACAGCACTTTTAAGGCAGCCTTGCAGACAGAAAATTATTAGCTTTCATTGTTTTCCCAGTATTTCCACCCTTCCTCACACCACACAAATTTGTGTCACCCAGATGGTAAAAGAAGATCTTAATTACCAGCCAATTATAAATCCATTCTACCCCCGATGGAGGCCTATCTGCAAGTCTACTTCAAGCTGAGGTCTACATGATGGCGAGCCAGTGTTTTGACATTTTTGTAGAGGATCCAAACTGGCTCCTCTCCCCACTGCTCCCTTACTGCCAGTTGACTTCAAGAAGTGTTTTTTTGCCTCCTTAAGATGGAATTCTGATTGTGATTCTTTATGTTGGTTCCCCATCCCAACTTTTACCATTTTTTTTTTAATTAAATGTCAAACACATGAATGAGGTGAGCCATTCCGGGCTTCTTGCCTCATGTAGACCTATGGACAGAGAGAAGATGGGAAAAAGAATGAGTTCAGATACAAGCAAAGAATCACAGGTCAACATGGCACCACAACGTTGTCTCTTTGAACTAATTCATTTTTTTTTTTTGGTATTCATAGCAACCAAGCACTGAGCAGTAAATGTCTTTCTGGTTATCCCAGTAAATTTGGTGGATTGCTTATTCAGCCATTAACCAATTGCTTCATGCTTGCTTATTGCTACAGTCCGAATAAAAAAAAAAATGAATAGCTCGCCAAATGGTCAAGCACGTGGGGTGTACGAACGTGGCCTCCATCTCAGATTTGTTGTGCATTCCATTTCTCACAAATGGCAGGCATCACACACTGGGTGCAGAGTGTCAACTGTACCTGTTTCTTCGGGATGGCTTTCTGGGTTTTATCTTCTTGCACTTTCTTCTCATTTGCCCATTTTCCTCCTATTTTCTCTTCTACCTTTTTCTCTTGTGTTTCATTTCTTTTCTCGTCTAGCTGCTTTTTAAGTTTTTGCTTTTCTAATTTAGCCTTCTCTTCCTCCTCTGCCTTTGCCCTTCGCCTCTCTTCTGCTCTTTTCTCTTCCTCTTTTGCCCTTTCCTCTTCCTCCTTCGCCCTTTCCCTCTCCTCTGCCTCCCTTCTTGCTCTTTCTTGTGCAGCTTTTTCCTCTGCCTCCATCCTTGCTTTTTCCTCTGCCTCTATCCTTGCTTTTTCCTCTGCCTCCATCCTTGCTTTTTCCTCTGCCTCCATCCTTGCTTTTTCCTCTGCTATCTTTTTGTCTTGCTCAGCTTTAAGTCTTTCTTTTTCTCTTTCTTCTGCCTCCAACCTTACCCTCTCTGCCTCAGCCCTTTCCCTTTCTTCCTCTTCCATCTTTTGCTGAAGGGCAATCTCCTCTGAATCCTGTTCCCTCTCCTCATCTATTTTATGCTCTTCTGTACTGAGTTGCCCATTTTTCAGTGGCATAATTATGACTTCCTCTTGGGCTTCAGCTGTTTTCTGCTCTACCAAAACCTCTACCTGATTTTCTTCAATGCTTCCTTGCTTTGGCTTCTCTTCTTCCTCTTCCTCCTTTTCCTTTTCTTCTTTCTTCTCTTCGGCATCCCTCCAATCATTCTTCTGGTAGGACTTTGTGATGATCTCTGTTTCCTCTATCTCATATCTTTCTTGGCGACTCTCACTTTTCTCTTCCTTCTCTGCGGTCTCATTCTCTGCCGTGTTGTTTTCCATTCTTCTGCTTGGTAGTGACAAACCTGCATCTGTGATGGTCGGGTCAAACTCCTTCTGCCGCTCCAGAGCTTCCTGGAGGCGTTTTTGGCGTCTTTCCTCCCGCCGAGCCAGGCGCTCCAGGAGGGCAGCTTCATCATCGCCCTCCCCCTGAGTGTTTGGGGTGGTTGTCTTGGCTTCCTCAGCAGGCACGCTGTACAAGAGAAACAATAACATCAAAGACAGCTTCCTGATTAATTAGTCAGCTGGATTCGTATAGTCTGTGCCACACCTGGACTAGGGCAGATTCTTACGGTAGCATGCCCTTATTCTCTTGGCCTATTTCAGTACATGCCTGTCTGGCTCCCACTTGCTAGCATCTGGAAGTCTTTGCTCTGGGTCTTTCTCTGGGCACTGGACTCTACTCTATGACAGAAGTGCTGGGGTACTGTTGTCCCCTGGGAGCAGCTAACCTCACATAAGAATTGCTCAGTGCCGGTGTATAAATGGAGCCCCTGTGTGGTGCAAACAGTTAATGCTCTCTACTGCTAATTGAAGGTTGGAGGTTTGAGTCCAACCAGAGGTACCCTGAAAGAAAGTCCTAGTGATCTACTTCCAAAAAAATCTGCCATTGAAAATCCTATAGAACACAGTTCTCCTCTGACGCACATGGGGTTGCCATGAGTCAGAACTGGCTCACAGTGGCTGGTAACTGTGTAAATACCTAGGTTCCCTCACCTGTTGGATTGGATAACTCTAAGGTGCATGTTCCTCACTGGATCTTAGAATTCCCCAGTGGGTCAAGCTCCAGAAACCCATAGTGGTAACTTGCTTGGTAATGTATCCTTTATTTGGTTGCCTTTCCTTCCCTTCCTCACTTCTTCACACCGCATCCGTTTTCTCTGGGATCACCTCACAAATAAACTATTTGTATTCAAATCTCTGTTTCCGGATCAGCTTCTTGGTGAGCTCAAAGTAAGACAATGACCAAACGGAAAAAATGAGTGAATCCCTTTAGTACCACAGAGATTCTCACATGTCACCAAGTCATCCAGAGTTCCTGATCTGGAATGGTGGGACTCAAGGTACTTTGGCTGGAGGGGATTATATGTCATAGTGTGGCACGGCCAGTGACCAATGACTCATGCCAATGGCTCCATGGTAGACACATTCCCCATCCACCACAATTCATGATCCTACCTCCATTGTCATGGGGAAGTGGGTGCCAGTTGAAGATTACATTTCCTACAACATCCCCTATTCCTTGCACGTAGGTGGGGCCATGTGATCAGTAATTGCAAAGAAGTATGATCAGAAGTGATACGTCCTGAGTAAGACAATTAAGAAGCAGAGGTATATTCTCTACCTCCTCTTCCTCCATCTTCTGACGACATCAGAGGACTCCAGTGCCTCAGGAATTGACAGAACCACAAAAGGAAGGAGGGCAGGTCACCGATTCTACCTACTCACCAGAAATACCCACACTGAACTGTTCTGTGAGTGCTATTGCATTAAGCTACCAACATTTAGGGGCTCAGTGTTATAGCATCCAGCATTACCCTAATACATACACCATCTACTTTGTTTTTCAAGATTTCCATGAATAAAGGGTTTCTTGTTTAGTCTTTTCTACAGGAGACAAAGGACAGTTAAGTTTGATGTTTATTAAGAAAGGAAAAGAAAATCTCCAAAAAACCAAAATGTACCATGTCCATCAACACACTCACTATTGCAGGATGCTGGATACCACCCAAGCCAGGGGTGTTTGGTCTCTACTGGCAGGAAACAACCAGTCATGTCATACCAGGAACTGTGACCAGAGTTGGAAGAATATATCTTGTAATGTTCAGAAACTCCATCAAATTTCATGGTTCAGACCAAACTTGGTCCTTTTGCAGTCCGAGTTCACTTAACTTTGGAAAAACACATTTCATATTTAACAACAAGAAATGGCAGAGTCGAGGCTAGATTTTAAGTTTCCTTGGCCTTTTTTTTTTTTTGGCCTTAGCTGTTGCTGCAGGACATGTCTCCATGAGTTAGTCGTAGAACGATTAAGTTTCCCTGAGGCTACACGGAGTTTAGAATTTAAGGAGAAAAGACCATATATAAGGCATTTGGATCAACTGAATTCAAGTAAGTTTAAAAAGGTGCCCCAGATTCCAAAGTGGAAGTCAGATTAAAGTAGCCTAAGTTAACACACCAACTGACTCTACTGTATTTTTTTGGTCTCTCTCCTTCTGTATTAACATAAACATATATATGACTCATAGCGACCCTATGGGACAGAGTAGAGCTGCCCTATAGAATTTCCAAGGAGCTTCTGGTAGATTCAAACTGCAGACCTTTTAGTTAGAAGCTGTAGCTCTTAACCACTGTGCCACCGGGGGTCTGAACATGTATGTATGTATGTGTGTGTGTGTGTGTATGTAGCATGACAGCTCATCTGTAGATGTTAAGTACCAGTTAGGGTTGTTTAGCCTCACAAATAATGTTTCTTCTTTGTGTGGCTAACTAATATGTTGGAGATAAATCACTTGTTCTCACATCTGAATATGCTTTTCAAAAAAAAAAAAATAAATAAAATTTTATGTTGGATCAACAGCATGAAATAACTAATGGGTTGGGACCAATTGTTGCATCTTAGATGGCTGCTCGCGAGCTTTTAAGACCCCAGATGCCACTCACCAAAGTGGGATGCAGAACATTGTCTTAAAACACTTTGTGATGCCAATTAACCTAGATGTCTCCTGAAACCATGGCCCTCAGATCCCCGTCCCTGCTACTCTGTCCCTTCAAGTGTTTGGTTGTATTCAGAAAACTTCTCAGCTTTTGGTTTAGTCCGGATGGGCTGACTTCTTCTATATTGTGTGTTGTCCTTCCCTTCACCTAAGATAATTCTTGTGTACTATCTGACTAGTGAATAACCCCTCCCTCTCTCACCACTCTCATAACCATCAAAGAACATTTTCTTCAGTGTTTAAACCTTTTCTTGAGTTCTTATAATAGTGGTCTTATATAATATTTGTCCTTTTGCCACTGACTAACTTCACTGAGCATAATGCCTTCCAGATTCCTCCATGTTATGACATGTTTCGCGGATTCATTGTTGTTCTTTATCGTTGCATAGCATTCCATTTTGTGAATATACCATAATTTGTCCATTCCTCTGTTGATGGGCACCTTGGTTGCTTCCATCTTTTTGCTACTGTAAACAGTGCTGCAATGAACATGGGTGTGCATATATCTATTTGTGTGAGGGCTCTTATTTCTCTAGAATATATTCCAAAGAGTGGGATTGCTGGATTATATGGTAGTTCTAGTTCTAGCTTTTTAAGGAAGTGCCAAATCTATTTCCAAAGTGGTTGTACCATTTGACATTCCCACCGGCAGTGTAGAAGTGTTCCAGTCTCTCCACAGCCTCTCCAACATTTATTATTTTGTGCTTTTTGGATTAATGCCTTGGGGTGAAATGGTATCTCACTGTAGTTTTGATTTGCATTTCTCTAATGGTTAATGATCGTGAACATTTCTTCATGCATCTGTTAGCCGCCTGAATATCCTCTTTGGTGAAGTGTCTGTTCAAATCCTCTGCCAATTTTTTGATTGTGTTGTCTTCTTGTTGAGGTTTTGCAGCATCTCATAGATTTTAGAGATTAGATGCTGACTGGATTTGTCATAGCCAATTTTTTTTTCCCAGTCTGTAGGCTGTCTTTTTACTCTTTTGGCGAAGTTTTTGGCTGAGCATAAGTGTTTGATTTTTAGGAAATCCTAGTTACCTAGTTTCTCTTCTGGCGTTTGTGCATGTTAGTAATGTTTTATATACTGTTTATGTCATGTATTAGGGCTCCTAGCCTTGTCCGTATTTTTCTTCCATGATTTTTATCATTTTAGATTTTATATTTAGGTCTGTGATCCATTTTGAGTTAGTTTTTGTGCATGGTGTGAGGTATGGGTCTTGTTTCATTTCTTTGCAGATGGGTATCCAGTTATGCCAGCACCATTTGTTAAAAAGACTGTCTTTTCCCCATTTAAGGGGCTTTGGGCCTTTGTCAAATATCAGCTGTTCATAAGTGGATGAATTTACATCTGGATTCTCAGTTCTGTTCCCTTGGTTTATGTATCTGTTGTTGTACCAGGACCAGGCTGTTTTGGCTACCATAGCGGTATAATAGGTTTTAAAATCAGGTAGTGTGAGGCCTCCTACTTTGTGCTTCTTCTTCAGTAATGCTTTACTTACCTGGGGCCTCTTCCCTTCCCATATCAAGCTGGTGATTTGCTTCTCCATCTCACTAAAAAAACGCCACTTGAATTTCAGACAGGATTGCATGGTATCTACAGACCGCTTTGGGTAGAACAGACATTTTCACAATGTTTAGTCTTCCTATCCAGAGCAAGGTATGTTTTTCCACTTACGTAGGTATCTTTTGGTTTCTTGCAGTAGTGTCTTATAGTTTTCTTTGTATAGGTCTGGTTAGATTTATTCCTTAGCATTTTGTCTTCTTAGGGGCTACTGTAAATGGTATTGATTTGGTTATTTCCTCTTCGACATTCGCTTTGTTGGTATAGAGGACCAACTGATTTTTTTATGTTTATCTTGTATCCTGATGATCGGTTGAACTCTTCTATTAGTTCCAGTAGTTTTCTTGTGAATTCTTTAGGGTTTTCTGTGTATAAGCGCATATCATCTGCAAATAGAGATACTTTTATTTCTTCCTTGCCAATCTGGATGCCCTTTATTTCTTTATCTAGCCTAATTACTCTGGCTAGGACCTCCAGCACAATGTTGAATAAGAGCGCTGATAAAGGGCATCCTTGTCTGGTTCCCGTTCTGAAGGGGAATGCTTTCAGAATCTCTCCATTTAGGGTGATGTTGACTGTTGGCTTTGTATAAATGCCCTTTATTATGTTGAGGAATTCCCCTTCTATTCTTTTTTTGGTGAGAGTTTTTATCATGAATTGGGGTTGGGCTTTTTCAAATGCCTTTTCTGCATCAATTGATAAGATCATGTGGTTCTTGTCTTTTATTTTATTTATGTGATGTATTACATTGACTGTTTTTCTAATGTTAAGCCATCCCTGCATACCTGGTATGAATTCCACTTGGTCATGCTGAATTATTTTTTTTGATATGTTGTTGAATTCTATTGGCTAGAATTTTGTTGAGGATTTTTACATCTAAGTTCATGAGGGATATTTGTCTGTAATTTTCTTTTTTTTTGTGGTGTCTTTACTTGGTTTTGGTGTCAGAGATATGCTGGCTTCGTAGAATGAGTTTGGGGATATTCCATCTTTTTCTGTGCTCTGATTCCCTGATAGTTTGGTAGAATTGTCCAGTGAAACCATCAGGGCCAGGGCTTTTTTTTTTTTGTTGGGAGTTTTTAAATTACCTTTTCAACCTCTTCTTACGTTATAGGTTTATTTAGTTGTTCTACCTCTGTTTGTGTTATTTTAGGTAGGTAGTGTGTTTCTAGAAATTTGCCCATTTCTCCTAGGTTTTTAAATTTGTTACAGTACAACTTTTCATAGTATTCTGCTATAATTCTTTTAATTTCAGTTGGATCTGCTGTGATATTGCCCATCTCGTTTCTTACTTGGGTTATTTGCTTCCTCTCCTGTTTTTATTTTGTCAGTTTGGCCAGTGGTTTATTGATTTTGTTGATCTTTTCAAAGAACCAGCTTTTGGTCTTGTTAACTCTTTCAATTGTTTCTGTTTTCTATTTCATTTACTTCTGCTCTAATTTCTATTATTTGCTTTCTTCTGGTGCCCAAGGGCTTCTTTTGACTCTCTCTTTCTATTTGTTTGAGTCGTAGGGATAATTCTTTGATTTTGGCCCTTTTTTCTTTTGGATGTGTGCATTTCTTGCTATAAATTGACCTCTGAGCACTGCTTTTGCTGTGTCCCAAAGGTTCTGGTAGAAAGTGTTTTCCTTCTCATTTGATTCTATGAATTTCTTTATTCTGTCCTTAATTTCTTGTATAACTCAGTAGTTTTTGACGAAGGTGTTGGTCAATTCCTATGTGTTTGATATTTTTTTTCCTTTGCTTTTTCCGTTATTGATTTCTGCTTTATGGCTTTATGGTCAGAAAAGATGTTTTGTAATATTCCAATGTTTTGGATTTTGTTAAGGCTTGCTTTATGGCCTAATATGTGGTCTATTCTGGAGAATGTTCCATGTGCATTGGAAAAGAAAGTATACTTGGCTGCTGTTGGGTGGAGTGTTCTGTATATGTCTGTGAGGTCAAGTTGGTTGACTGTGGCATTTAGATCTCCCATGCCTTTATTGAACTTCTTTCTGGATGCCCTGTCCTTCACCAAAAGTGGTGTATTGAAGTCTTCTACCATTATTGTGGAGCTGTCTATCTGTCTTTTCAATGCTGTTAGAGTTTCTTTTATGTATTTTGGGGCCCTGTCTTTAAGTACATAAATATTTTTTATGGTTATATCCTCCTAGTATATTGACTCTTTAATCATAATATAGTGTCCTTCCTTATACTATGTGGTAGATATTACTTTAAAGTCTATTTTGTCAGAAATTAATATTGCCACTCCTGCTCTTTTTTTTTTTAATAATTTTTATTCTGCTTTAAGTGAAAATTTACAAATCAAGTCAGCCTCTCACACAAAAACCCATATACACCTTGCTACACACTCCCAATTACTCTCCCCCTAATAAGACAGCCCGCTCTCTCCTTCTACTCTCTCTTTTCGTGTCCATTTTGCCTGCTTCTAACCCCCTCCACCCTCTCATCTCCCCTCCAGGCAGGAGATGCCAACATAGTCTCCAGTGTCCACCTGACCCAAGAAGCTCACTCCTCACCAGCATCCCACTCCAACCCATTGTCCAGTCCAATCCATGTCTGAAGAGTTGGCTTCAGGAATGGTTCCTGTCCTGGGGCAACAGAAGGTCTGGGGGCCATGACTACCGGGGTCCTTCTAGTCTCAGTCAGACCATTAAGTCTGGTCTTACGAGACTTTGGGGTCTGCATCCCACTGCTCTTCTGCTCCCTCAGGGGTTCTCTGTTGTGTTCCCTGTCAGGGCAGTCATTGGTTGTAGCCGGGCACCATCTAGTTCTTCTGGTCTCAGGCTGATGTAGTCTCTGGTTTATGCGGCCCTTTCTGTCTCTTGGGCTTGTAGTTGCCTTGTGTCCTTGGTATTCTTCATTCTCCTGTGATCCAGGTGTGTTGAGAACAATTGATGCACCTTAGATGGCTGCTTGCAAGCGTTTAAGACCCCAGACACCACTCTTCAAAGTGGGATGCAGAATGTTTTGTTAACAGATTTTATTATGCCAGTTGACTTAGATGTCCCCTGAAACCATGGTCCCCAGACCCCTGCCCCTGCTAAGCTGGCCTTGGAAGCATTCAGTTTATTCAGGGAACTTCTTTGCTTTTGGTTTAGTCCAATTGTGCTGACCTCCCCTGTATTGTGTGCTGTCTTTCCCTTCACCTAAAGTAGTTTTCTTATCTACTATCTAATTAGTGAATGCCCCCTCCCACCCTCCCTCCCTGCCCCCTCTCATAACCATGAAAGAATGTTTTCTTCTCAGTTTAAACTATTTTTCAAGTTCTTATTATAGTGGTCTTATACAATATTTGTCCTTTTGCAACTGACTAATTTCACTCATCCTGCTCTTTTTAGATTATTCTTTGCTTGATATATTTTTTTCCATTCTTTGAGTTTTAGTTTGTGCCTTTAAGTCTAAGGTGTGTCTCTTGTAGGCAGCATACAGATGGATCGTGTTTTTTTTATACGTTCTGCCACTCTCTGTTTATTGATCCATTTATTCCATTGGCATTCAGCGTAATTATCGATAGGTATGTTTTTTTTTTTTTTTTTATGAGTTTAATGTGGTCAGTTCAATGTCTTTTTTTGTGTGTTGTTGATGGTTTCTTTTTTCCACTTCATTTTCTGTGCTGAGTCATTTTTCTTTATATATTTTCTTTTCCTCTTTTTCATTGTTGTTCTTTTTGTATTTGCCGAGTCTTTATGTTTTTCTTGTTTTTTATTTTTATGTGTAGGATTTTTTGTTTCCTTTGTGGTTACCTTAATATTTACTGCTATTTTTCTAGTTAAACCAATCTTTTATTTTTTTATATTGCCTTCACTTCCTCTCCATATGAAAGATATATGACTACATTTTTAGTCCCTCTTTTTTGATTTAATGTCATCATCTTTTACATAATGATGTCTCTGTTTCCCTGTTTGGAACATTTTAGCTTTGTTTTATTTTTGTGATTTTCCTATCTGGATTGATATCTGGTTGCTCTGTCCTGTGTTCTAGTCTTGGGTTGTTATCTGATGTTATTGATTTTCTAACCAGAGGACTCCCTTTAGTATTTCCTTTAATTTTGGTTTGGTTTTTGCAAATTCCATAAACTTCTGTTTATCTGGAAGTGTCCTAATTTCACCTTCATGTTTGAGAGCCAGTTTTGCTGGATATATAATTCTTTGCTGGCAATTTTTTTCCGTCAAGGCTTTATATATGTCATTCCATTGCCTTCTTGCCTACATGGTTTCTGCTGAGTAGTCCGAGCTTAGTCTTACTCACTCTCCTTCGTGGGTGACTTTTCATTTATCCCTAGCCTCTCTTAAAATTCTCTTTATCTTTGGTTTTGGCCAATTTGATTATGTCTTGGTGACTTTCTTTTGGGATCTACCGTGTGTGGGGTTCAATGAACATCTTGGATAGATATATTCTCATCTTTCATGATATCAGGGAAGTTTCCTGCCATCAAATCTTCAATAATTCTCTCTGTATTTTCTGTTATGTCCCCCTGTTCTGGTACTCCAATCACTTGTAGGCCATTCCTGTTGGTAGAGTACCACATAATTTTTAGGGTTTCTTCATTTTCTTTAATTCTTTTATCTGATTTTTCCTTAAATATGTTTGTGTCAAGTGCTTTATCTTCAATATCACTAATTCTCACTCCCACTTCCTCAATTCTTCTCCTATAACTTTCTTTTGAGTTGTCTAATTGAGTTGTTAATCTTCTGGATTTCTGTTTGCTGTCTTTCTATGGATTCTTGCAGCCTATCAGATTTGTCATTATGGTCTCCTATAATCTTCTTAAGTTCCTCTGATCCTTTGTCTGTGTGTTCCTTGGCTTGTTCTGCATTTTGCCTGATTTCCTTCCTGATCTCTTAAAGAGTTTTGTATATTAACCTTTTGTATTCTACCTCTGGTAATTTCAGGAAGTTCTCTTTATCTGAAAGGTTTCTTCATTCTTTATTTTGGGAGCTTACTAAAGCCATGATGGTCTGCATCTTTACCTGATTTCATATCGACTGTTGTCTCTGAGCCATCAATAAGTTATTGTATTTTTTTTATTTTATGTTTTCTTACTGTGTCCTAGCTTCTTGTTTTCTTTTGTTATGATATACCCAAATAGGCTGCTCGAGTGAGCTAGTTTGATTATTGGTACCTTTGAAGCTCTCACGTCCTGTCATCAGGTGGTTAGCGCTGTTACAATGTATATGATCCCAGGAGTCTGTTTACTTCTCTCATATGGATTCAGCTCAGGTGTCCAGGTGGTCAGTCACCAAGTGCGTGTTGCAGGCTCTCAACTACAGTCTTAGACAAGCTGGGGTGATTGGTGTAGGCACAGGTATCTGGGTGCAATAGCAAGGTGGGGGCTGACAACTGCCCCGAATGTCTGTGAAGAAAGTATGTCTCTGTTCCCTAGAGCACATAGGTGGGTGGGTCTTGCAGCCAGACTATGGGCACCCAATGCTTTTGGCTATAAGGCCTGAGAGGCTCCACTTATCCTTGGACCCATGTCACAGGTGGTTAGGTGGTGTGGGTGGAGCCACCAGTCCTTAGGCCCCTGATGTCGGTAGGTGAGGACCCTGCTTAATAGGCAGAGCAGTGCCAAAAGTCACAAACTTGCCTCTCCACCGTATAGCTGAAACAGTTGAAGTTAGACTTCAGGCATATACCCTGTTGTACTGTGCTAATGAGGGCCTACACCATTGAAGTGGGCCCACACAGGTCTATGCAGGGGTGAAAGGCATTCAAAGTCCGTGGGTCCCTTATGCCTGTGTCTAGGCAAAGGAGCTATTTTTGCCCTGAGTTCCCAGTTTAAGGGAGACAGCAGATTATTTTTTCCCTGTTGGTTAGTTTGCTTCTTCTCCAAGGCCGGGAGAATGGCTCAGGTCCTACTACTGGCCCAGGGAAACTGGCTATCACTGAAGCTACCTTGGAACCTGATGCAGAGTGAGGAGGGGTCAGGTAAGTGGGAGAGAGTTTTTTCCCAAAGGGGTGTTTTTAATCCACATGGTAGATTAGACATGTGTACTTATCTTTTGCCAACTGAGAGCTGCTTTTTACTGATTCTGGAGGCATGAATGGGCTCTCCGTCGCTCGGTCTCTCCTGATGTGGAAGACACATCCCCAGCGCTACCGCTTGTCTCACTGCACTTGCACCAGTGGATCCAGCCTGCGGGGTGCTGGTTCCCACCAGGTCAAGTCTGGCAACTCCTTGCTGCTTCTGAACCACCTCTCTCTCCCCCTGCTGCTCAGTCCAATTCCTCAACTTTGTCTTTGATGTTCAGGGCTCCTAGATTGTTATATATAATTGATTCACTTGTTTTTTCAGGTCTTTGTTGTAAGAGGGGCCACAGAAAGTGGCTGACTACTCCGCCATCTTGGCCCTGCCTATTGAATTCATCTCGCCTACCAGTATTTTCAAGATTGCTTGTCAGAAACCTTCTGATGTACTTCCTTAAACTTGGGTTAGAGTCCAGAGCCCTTTCTCTTTAGAATTTTTCTGAATAGACTGGATTAATGAAACTGTCGATGGCCCCCTCCCAACACACACAATAAAACAAACTAAAACCAAAACTACACACAGGATCTTATATGGTGGTTTCATTATATCTAATCAATCCATAGTTTTAAATTAAAATTACTTTTGTTCTCAGTTTCCCCCCGAAATACCCTCATCTTTCCTAGACTTTGGGGCATATAAAATCAGTTTATACTAACTCTTAGCGTAGCAAATAGTGTGACTCTGCTTCTGCAGCAGAAGCCCTTTTTGAAGAAGTTGAGCCTATTAAAGGTTCTCGCCTTCCCCAATTCTACCAGGGCCTGAACAGCACAAAAATGTAGTAGTAAACTCATAAGCTTGTTGGTAGTATTTTTGTGATGAACAATCACATTAAATTATGCCAGACTCTGCACCTTGCTGAATAAAATAGAGATCAGAAAAATTTGATTCAGGCTGTACTAGAAAAAATAAGACATTTGCAGTTTGTGCCTACTTTGAACGGTCAAGTGTTACCTCTTTCTGGTAAACCCAGAGAACTCTATTAAGATAATAAATCATCGGTTTAAAACAGACAGCCATACACTAAAGAATGAATGTAAATAGTTTTCCTTATTTAATGATATAACTCATCATATTCAGTAAATTAAAAAAAACTGGATAATAAAATAAAATAAACCCTTCATCTGGGGTGTGGTTAGGAGTTGGGGTAGGGTGAGAAGGGAGTAGTGATGTCCTAATGTCTAAATTAGATTGATTCTCTAATCTGATTTAAAAAAAAAAAAATTAATTGCCATCGAGTTCGTTCCAATTCATGGCAACCCCTCATGTTTCAGAGTAGAACTGTGCTCCGTAGGGTTTCCAAGGCTGTGATCTTTTGGAAGCAGGTCATCAGAGGAGCCTCTGGGTGGGTTTGAACTGCCAACCTTTCAGTAAATGCCTGTTTGTTTAACTGTTTGCACCACCCAGGTAGTCTTTCCGGTCTGATCTTAAAATGCTTAAAATGGCCAAAAAACAAACAAATCAGATAGACTGAAAAATGTTTGAGTTGGGCTTAAAAGGGCACACTTTGGCCAACAAATTCCATTCAACAGACAGCAACTTAAAAACACTCCATTCTAAAGAGGACAGTACCTGTTCTGGGCATTCACCTCCACCTGGTCTGTCACCTGCCCCAAGGCTTCTTCCTCTTGCTTCTGCCGCAGCCTTTCCTGCCGGGCTCGGCGGCGCCTTTCTCGGGCAGCCTCTTCCTCGTCATCATCGTTCCTCTGGTAGGCGATTCTGCAACATGACAAAGACATCCCTCTGAGCAAACCAGCGGCCAAGGATTTTCACCAGCTTCTTGGTAGGGAACAGCTCTGAGTCCTTTTCTGCATCTGACAACTTAACCAACCAGAGTTCTAAAATGATGCTTCAGTTCCATGAGTTTACAGACCCAGTTGGAATCATTTTCAAACTTAAATAAAAACGTCTACACAAAAGCAGGCTGCCTTGGGGAACTGTGGGTTGGCATATTTAGATTTCCTTACTTAGCGGATTAGTTGAATATCAGCATGTCAGATTTAGAAGCAGAAATCCAAAGGACTGAACCCAAAAATAATCAAAACACTTATTGAAAAGGATTCAGTGTGGTGTGTGAATTACTTGTATAGACATTGTCACAAAGATCAGAAAAGAATGAAGTTACGCTACGAAACCAGGACATTTGGGCTATTCAGTCAAAATAGCTAATTAAAACCTATTTCTGGATATTCTCTTTGCTTGGATTTTATTTTTCCTTTCAGTTCCTTTTCACTGGAGAGAGAAGACATTATTGACAATTGATAGGAAGTTTCAAAGGCAGTGCACTTTGAAGAGCAGGCAGTTCTCTGTAAGGTCCCCTCTCTTGCTCTAAAATGTGTTTTAGTCTGCTCACCACCCATGCGCTGGGCACGTCATGGAAGCCCACAGGTGGACCGTCAGATACCTAAGGGCTGAGGCAGGTAGAAAGGCACAGAGACTTTACATGCATGTATGTTAGTTAGCTTTCATTGTTTCATTTGAAGCAAATGCCTATTTAGGGAAGTTATAAAATCCTTAATTATACAATCCTTATCGCTTTCAGGAAACCCTGGTGGCGTAGTAGTTAAGTGCTACGGCTGCTAACTAAAAGGTCAGCAGTTCGAATCCACCATGTGCTCCTTGAAAATTCTACGGGGCAGTTCTACTCCTTTCTATAGGTCGCTATGAGTCAGAATTGACTGGACAGCAGTGGGTTTGGTTTGGTTTTTGTTCATCACCTTCAGACATCTTGCTGGTTAACCAGTCAGCTGGATTCTTATAACCCATGCCACACCAGACTAGGGCAGAGACCCATGGTACCATGCCCGTATCCTCTTGGGCCATTTGAGTACATGCCTGTCTGGCTCCCAATTGTTGGCATCTGGAAGTCTTTGCCATTGGCTTCTCTGGCCACTGGAGTCTACTCTGTGATGGAAATGCTAAAGCATTGATGTGCCCTGGGAACAGCAACCCTCATACAACAATTGATGAGCGTTACTGTGTAAACGGTGCAAATGGTTAATATGCTCGGCTGCTAACCAAAAGATTGCAGGTTCAAGTCCACCCAGGTACATCTTGGAAGAATGGCCTGGTGGTCTACTTCCAAAAAATCAGTCACCGAAAACCCTATGGAGCACAATTCTACTCTGGCAGACATGGGTCACCATGAGTCGAAATCGAATCAATGGCAACTGGCTTTGGTTTATCACTGCCTTAGATACATGTTCCTTAATGCTGTTGTTATGTGCCATCGAGTCGGCTCTGACTCATAGTGATCCTATAGGACAGAGTAGAACTACCTCATGGGGTTTCCAAGGAGCGGCTGGTGGATTTGAACTGCTGACCTTTTGGTTAGTAACCGAGCTTTTAATCTCTACGCCACCATATTTGGAGCCCTGGTGACGTAGTGGTTAAAAGCTCGGCTACTAACCAAAAAATCATCAGTTCGAATCCACCAGCCGCTCCTCAGAAATCCTGTGGGGCAGTTCTCCTGCATACTTACTCCCAAACAGTCAGGGGCAGTGTAACTACACAAACTCAAGAGGAAATGGCCTGCACAATTAAGTTGACTTTTTTTGAAGGAAGAATGTGCATTGAGATACAGAATGCCAAGAGGGGGTGGGTGGTGCTGCCTGGCCCAGCAGCGAGAGGCCAAATGGGTCCCCGGGTCAGGGAGGGTACTGTGCTGTGCAGAGCTGCTTTTTATATCAGAGAGTTAAAGTGTCTTTATTATAATGTTACTTATGTATCTACAAATATAAACCCAGATATGTAAACGCTTCATGCTTATCATTCTTTTATAACTCCAAAGCTAAAATCATTTACAAAGTACAGAACGCAAAACAGGAAAGCTGTACAAAATTTACACCAACGATATGAACCTAATGTGACTGACGATGGTCTGCTTGGTCTAAATCACTCATGTTCGATTTATAAATTAGGTGTTTTTAAGCTTAGATCCAGTACTTTACTTCATCTGTTTCCGTATTTGGATTTGAATGAAACAAATGCTACAAATGCCTTTTCAGGTAGCTATCTTATCATGCAAGCACAATATTTATAATTCTAAAGGTTGGCTGGTTCTTCGCTACTTCAGAAAATTTGACTTCAGACTTACTAAATACTGCTAGTATGTGATATTCAAATGCCAAGATAAATAAAGTGTCACTGAATAACTCTGTAAACCTGATGGGTTTATTTGCACAGATCTGGGGCAGGGGGCAGTGTGATATAGTGAAAACATGGCTAGCTTTAAAAACCAGTTGTCATCAGATGGACTCATAGAGACCTCATATGTATCAGAGTAGAACTGTGCTCCATAGGATTTTCAATGGCTAATTTTTGGGAAGTAGATCACCCGGTCTTTCTTTTGAGGCACCTCTGGGTGGACTCAAACCACTAACCTTTGGGTTAGCAGCTGAGCTTGTTAAGTGACTAGATTAACCAAAAAACCGAAAACCAATCCCGTTGCCATTGAGTCAATCCCCATTCATAGTGGCCCTCTAAGACAGAATAGTACTGCCCTATAGGGTTTCGAAGATTGTAATCTCTAAGGGAAACAGGCTGCCGTATCTTTCTTCCATGGAGCAGTTGGTGGGTTTGAACCAGGGGCTCTCAATTAACAGCCGAGTGCTTAACCACTGTGCCATCAGGGCTTCTTCATGACTAGATTAACCAAAAATCCATTGCTATTAAGTTGATTTCAACTCATGGCGACCATGTAAGACAGAGTAAAACTGTCCCACAGGGTTTCAAGGGAGTGGCTGGTGGAGTCGAACTCCTGACCTTTTAGTTAGCAGCCGAGCTCTTAACCACTATGCCACCAGGGCTCCTATGACTAGATTAGGACTCAGAAAACCTGGTTTCCAGAATGGTGGCTTACTGGTCTGCAGCCCTTTGATGACACCGAGTTACATTTCCTTGTCTGTGTGCAACAACTGAACGAGATCGTGGCTATGTTATATAAAGCACCCTGTAGTATAATATTTTATTGTTATTTATAGGAGAGTACAATTGAGCGGCTGCTTGGTGAGGAAAGATGACTTCGGTTATAGGCTTGTTGAATTCTAGGTGACAGTATGACATGATTTGAATGTTCTTTCTAATTCAATCTCATTCTACTTGCTGTCAAAAGCCCTTCCCAGTGGTTTGGCGTTAGCCTTCAGGTTCTTGGCCTAAGATTCCTTTGGCTTATTTCTCAGTAGACAGTTTTAACCACAGTAGGGAGAATGAGCCCTTAACGACTGCTTCCCAAGTTAATCAAACACAAAGGCTCAATTTGCTGTTCCAACTCTGTGGACCAGCCACAAAGTTTTGGCTATTACTTGGGACCTTCGTCTTCCAAGACAAGCACGAACCCTTGTGATTTCATGGTATTTTGAATCATAACACGCCCAGTTGCTGGCTTAATCACATATCAGTCGACTTTATAAGTGAAATTGGGATGTCCTTGTGATAACAGCAAATCTTACCTCCAAATGGAATCTAATTCTAGGCCTTTAAGTTTTCACTATTCTAGAAAAGTTGGAGATGTGACCATCTTTCTCCTGCCACCTACCCATTGTGCTTCCCGGCTGGATGTGGCTGGCTTTTAGCTCTGACATGAACTTGGTTTTCCATCTAGGTCGGTCTCACTGACCTTTCTTAACCTGAGATTTCTCATCTGAGGAGAGGCCTGAACAACTGGGCCATCTACAGTCTCCTGTAGTTCTTCTCACTTGGTACAGCTTAACGTGTATCTACAGCCACACTCCATGGGGAACCCTGGCCTTGGGTGCATAGTTACTCGTTGCTGTCGCGTCGACTCCGACTCATGGCAACTCCATGTGTGTCAGAATAGAACTGTGCTCCATAGGGTTTTCAGCGGCTGATTTTTGAGAAGTAGACCATCAGGCGTCTTTCTTCCAAGGTGCCTCTGGATGGGCTTGAACTGCCAACTTTCGGTTAGTCCCCCAGTGCATTAATGGTTTGCACCAGCCAGGGACTCCAGGATACATAGTTGATAACAGCACTGAATGTTTAGAAGAGCTTTTATTACCATAATAAGGAAACACTAAAATTGCCTTCAAAGTTAAGGACAAAAAAAATGCCAAAATGATTTCATGGTGTTTTGGATCATAACACGCCTAGCTGCTGGCTCAATTACATATCTGTTGACTTTATACTTTATAAGTGAAATTGTGACCACGGCAAATGACTTGATATGTGTAGAAATTCTTCAACTGTGCAACTTTCTCCTTAAGCCCTCAGCGTGCAAACAAACAGAAGTTTCTTAGCTCTTAGGTGTCTTTCCCACAGCCGTTTAGCGTTCAGACTACTTACCACAGGTATATTATGATTTTTTTTTTTCAAAATAGAGAAAACAAAAAACTTAATTCCTTTGTCTTAGTTGTCTAGTGCTGCTATAACAGAGATATCACAAGTGGATGGCTTTAAGAAAGAGAAAGTTATTCTCTTACAGTATAGGAGGCTAGAAGTCTGAATTCAGGGAAGCCTCTCTCCTTCTGTAGGCTCTGGGGGAAGGTCCTTGTCATCAATCTTCCCCTGGTCTAGGAGCTTCTCAGCACAGGGACCCCGGGTCCAAAGGATGTGCTCCCCTCCTGGTTCTTCATTCTTGGTGGCATGAGGTCCACCGTCTCTCTGTTTGTTTTTCTCTTTTATATCTCAAAAGAGATTGACTCAAGATCCAACCTAATCTTGTAGATTGAATCCTGTCTCATTAACATAACTACTTCTAGTCTTGCTCATTAACACCACAGAGATGGGATTTACAACACACAGGAAAATCACATTAGATGACAAAATGGTAGATTACCACACAATACTGGGAATCATAGCTTAGCCAAGCTGACAATTTTAGGGAGACACAATTCAATCCATAACAGTTATCTAGTGTTGCTAAAACAGAAATACCACAAATGAGTAGCTTTAACAAACAGAAGTTTATTTTCTCACAATTTTGGAGGCTAGAAGTCCAAATTCAGGGTGCTGGCTCTAGGGTAAGGCTTTCTTTCCCTGTTGGCTCTGGAGGAAGGTCTTTTTCTCTTTGGGCCTCTGCTCCTCGGTGATCTTCAAGTGGCTTGCCATCTCTCTTCCGCTGTCTCTACTTTTTTTGCTCGCTCGTTGAATCTCTTATATATCTCAAAAGAGATTGACTTAAAACACACATTACACTAGCCCTGTCTCATTCACATAACAAAGACAACCCATTCCCATGGGATTATAAACACAAACATAGAGGTTAGGATTTACTACACATATTTTTTGGGGACACAATTAAATCCATAACATTTCACCTTTTGGTCCTCCAAAATTCCTGTCCTTGCCACATGCAAAACACATTCACCCCATCACATCATCCCAAAAGTCTTAAATCAACTTCAAGTCCAAAATCCCATCTTCTGAATTATCTAAATCAAATATAGGTGAAATTTTAGGAGTATTCCATCCTGGGGCAAAATTACTCTTCATCTAAGAATGTGTGAAATCTAGACTACAAGTTATCTGGTTCCAAAGCACAATGATAAAACAGGTAGAAGGTAGACAGTTCCGTTATAAGTGGAAGAAATTGGAGGGAAAGAAGGTATAATAGGTACGAAGCAAGTCCAAAACCTAGCAGAATAATTTACATTAGCTCGCAAGGCTTGAAAATAATCCTCTCTTCTCTGAGACCACCTATGCAATGGCTCTGCCCTCCAGACTCTGGGTGTTGGCCATGCTCTCTGGATTCTGGGTGGAGGCCCCCTGGCCCTGAGCTTCTGATATGCCTTCCGGGCCATCTGGGATGGCAACTCTGCTCCCTCCACTTCATGTGGCCCTATTCTCCTAGTCCATTTAAGTGGCAACCCCACCCCCTTAGCCCTGGCAGGTCCTGTTCTTCTGCCTCTTGGGCATGGCAGCCCCACCCCCTCAGCTATGGACAGTGGCCCCATCCCCCGGCACACCTTAATGGCAGCCCCACACTCCAGAACTAAGTTGGTGACGATCCAACTCTTTGAAACCTAGGAGGCTGTGGCCCCACCCTTTGAAACCAAGAAGGTCCTGCTTCCCTTGCTTCTTCCAAGAGTTAGGCGGATCTCTGAGCTTCTCCAGGAATGGTCCTTTTCTTTTCTTGGAGGACAACAAATATAGCTCCTTTGGTCTGTTTCTTGCCTGTAGAATTCCAAGAGGCAGACGGTATTACTTCCTTTCATTCTTTCTCTTTCAGTTTAAGCTGATGAGTTTTCTGCTGTGGCAGTTGGTTAGATCCATCAGTCACAGGCTTAATCTCTTTAATGAAAGATTGTGTAGCCATGTCCTTGGTGAACATTCTAGGACACATGTTCTTAGTTTGTACAACAGAATTTTCCAAATCTTTAAGTTCTGTTTTCATTTTTCTCAGTTCATTTTTAAGTCTGTCTCTTTCCTCTCACATTTTACTATAAGCAGCAAGGAGAAACCAGGCAGGCCCTTTAAGATCTTGCTTAGAAATCTCATCAGCCAGCTACCCAAGTGCATCACTTACAAGTTCTACCTTCCACCAAACATTTGAACATAACTCAGACAAGTTCTTTGCCACTGCATAAAAAGTACTGCCCTTCCTCCATTGTCCAATCGCGTGTTCAGAATTTTCTTTTAAAGCCTCACCAGAAGCACATTTAACATCTACATATCTAGCAACATCCTGTTGCTTGTGCCATGTGTATTCTCTAAGATGACAGAGACTTTCTCTATAGCTCTCCACGCTTCCTTCTGAACCCTCACCAGAACTCCTTTGATGTCCATAATTCTACCAACAGTCTCTTCAAGGTAATCTAGGCTTTTACTATAAGACACCTTAAAACTCTTCAAGCCTCTACCCATTATCCAATTGTAAAACTGCTTCCATATCCTAGGTATCTGTTAGAGCAGCACCCCACTCCTGGTGCCAAATTCTGTCTTAGTTATCTAGTGCTGCTATAACAGAAATAGCACAAATGGGTGAATTTAACAAACAGAAATCTATTTTCTCACAGTTTAGGAGACTAGAAGCCTGAATTCAGAGTTCAGGCTCTAGGGGAAGTCATCCTTCCTCTGTTGGATCTGGAGGAATGTCCTTGTCTCTTTGAGCTTCTGCTCCTGGGAGATCCTTGTGTGGCTTGACATGTGTCTTCCCCATCTCTGCTTCTCTCATTTAACTATTTAATCTCTTACATATCTCAGAAGAGATTGACTCAAGACACACCCTACACTAATTCTGTCTCATTCACATAACAAAGACAACTCATTCCCAAATGGGACTATAACCATGGGCATAGATGCTAGGATTTACAACACAAATTTTTGGGGAGACACAATTCAATCCATAACATCCTTATTTTTTTCTAATTGTAAAAGTAACAGAAACTCATTTTTTTAAGGTAAATAATACCAAGTGTATAATATAAAGGAGAAAGTAAAAATCACCTTCTTAATCATGCTACCCAGATATGAACATGATGAAGCTTTGATGTAGTCTACCAGATATTTTCTATGCAGGCATAGACATTTTCTTGTTTAACTAAGTGAGGTCATGCTACACATATTATTTTATAAGCTGTTTCTTTAGATTACCTTCTGACTACTTTTAAAACATTAGCAAAATACAATTTTCAACAGCAACACAGTATTCTACTGTGTTGCTGTTGTTAGCTGCCAACGAGTGGGCCTCCAACTCATGGTGACCCCATGTATAACAGGATTGGACCATTTTGATCCATAGGGATTTCGTTGGTTGATTTTTAAAAGTAGATCACCGGATCTTTCTTCCTGTTCTGTGTTAGTCTGGAAGCTCTGCTGAAACCTGTTCAGCATCATAGCAACATGCAAGCCTCCACTGACAGATGGGTGGTGGCTGTGCTTGGCGTGTATTGGCTAGGAATTGAACCCAGGTCATAGATGTACCATAAATATACACATGGACCATAAGTTATTTAACCAATCTCCTACTGGTAGACATTTAAGATTTTCTCAACTTTAGTTCTTATATACAATGCCGCAAAGGACATAGTTGTAGATACATTTTTACTACTTGTTCAGTTATTTGTTTTGGAAAAAGTCCCAGAACTAGAATTTCTCAGGCCTTTGATCCGTATTGACAACTTGCCCTCCAGGAAGATCCATACCACTCAGCAATGTATGTTAGTGCTAAGTTCACCATTAAAAAGAAAGACAAAGTATTCCGGATCCTTAATATATTCAAATAATAGTACCAGCTCAGTTTTATGCTTCGTTTAAAGACAAAATGCTAACATATCTGATTTTCCACACGCCAGATTTCAACATATTTGAAATGCTGCTGACTGGTAAAAATCCTACCTAAGCAACCACTGGATTGTAATAAGGGTAGAGCCATGGATTTGCTCCTTCGGCGGCATTTCAGCAGATGCCGGATTGACCAG
Organism: Elephas maximus indicus; assembly: GCF_024166365.1. NCBI lineage: Eukaryota > Metazoa > Chordata > Mammalia > Proboscidea > Elephantidae > Elephas > Elephas maximus. Next base: position 14,856,903 of record NC_064826.1, read on the forward strand.
CCCATTCCTAGTACTACAGTACAAAGACATCTGACTTTCACAGATCACTCAGGGGCAGTGTGGGATTCTGCAATCCCTCTGAATCAACTGAGGAAGATTAATTCATGTTTCATAGAGTTTTCATCAACTCTATTCTTCCTCTCGTGTACTTTGGCCATGTTCTCAGGAGGGACCAGTCCCTGTAGAATGACATCATGCTTAGTAAAATAGAGGGTCAGCGAAAGAGAGGAAGACCCTCAACGAGACAGATTGACACAATGGTAGCAACCATGGGCTCAAGCGCGGCAATGGTTGTGAGGATGGCGCAGGACCAGGCGGTGTTTCGTTCAGTTGTACGTAGGTTTGCTATGAGTTGGCACCTAATAAGAACAAACTCTTTTTTGAACTTGTTGTGGTTTGCTGCTACCCCATGTGACATAGCAGAACCGCCCAATTGGGTTTCCTAGGCTATAATCTTTACAGAAGCAGATTGCCAGGTCTTTCTCCCTAGGAGCCTCTGGTGGCTTTAACCATCAATCTTTTGGTTAGCGGCCCCTTCTTCTTTTTTTTTTTTTAAACTAGCAATCCACAAATGATGTATAACCCAGTGCCGTCGAGTCAATTCCGACTCATAGCGAATCCACAAATGATGTATAAAGCAACCCCATTAAATAAATATTGGCGGATCACACCTATGACCTTGCAACCCAGGCTGGGTGTGAAAGGGTAGGCTACGGTCTATTACTCTTTGTTCATGGTAACTACTGCCTTTGCTCATCTCTTGGCACAAACACTGGGAGAAATGTACGACTGGCCTTTCTGCAGCAAGATCTGTGCTGCTGACAGCAACATGGCACATCAAACGTTCAATGGAAAGAGAGCGAGGCTATTGTGTGTGTGTCTAGGAATACGTGTTAAAAGACTTCCAGAGTCCACAGTAATTACACAGACAGTACTTGATTGTGTCCCTGGTAGGAAAAAGTAGAGAAGATTGGCTTTGATTCCATCCCCAGAACCATTGGTTAAAGATCCTGGTGTTATAAGAAAAACCAGATCTATGCAGCGGACAAACTTTCTTAGAATGCTGTGGCTTTTCCACCAAGGACATTCTAAAGCTTTAACACCACATCTCCGCTGCCTCAGTGTATTCAAGTAACAAGACAAACATATTGAATTCTGTGCCTTTTAGCTAGAAAGTTTGAATAAATAAAAGTATTGTGGAAATGGCAAATAAGGACATCAGTCTCTTCATATTTGGAGGTACTAGGGTCTAAATGTATACGTTTTTTTTTTCTGTTATCACAGAGTTGATTCTGACTCATGGCAACTCGTTCCGACTCAGAGTAGAACTGCGCTTTATGGGTTTTCAGTGGCTGTAATCTTCTGGAAGCAGACCCCCAGGCCTTTCTTCCATGCTGCCACTGGGTGGATTCAAACTGCCAACATTTTGATTAGTGCCCACTGCCGTTGAGTCCATTCTGATTCATAGCGACCCCACAGGGTTTCCAAGGCTATAAATCTCTATGGAAGCGGACTGCCACATCTTTCTTCCTCGGGCCCGCTGGTGGTTTTGAACCACTGGCCTTTTGGTTAGCAGTTGATTGCTTTACCCATTTTGCCACCATGGTTCCTTCATCAGGTGGAAACCATTTGTGCCACCCAGGGACCAAATGTATTCTAGCTGAGAGAAAAATGAACCGGTAGAGGCTTCCTTAGGAAGACATTGGAGCATCTTGCCCAGTTCCCTTCTCACCCCATCTTCCTCATCAGATGCTTCTCAAGACTTGGGCAACACTGGCAAAAGTCTTACTGAAATCTCATCTACACGATAGGTTGTTTTGTTTTGTCTTTACCCCATGGTCCCCATAGTCTGAAGACTGTGGCTCCTGCATGCCTTATTTCCAGGCTGCTAGCTTAGGATTGGAGGCTATAGTACAAGATCCTTAAGTTTTCAAATAAAATGCTGCTCATAGCATTTTAGCCACAAAACAAGATCACTTAAGAGGACGCCATGTTTAAAAACAGGTAAAGAAAACTAATAACCATTTTTGTGGGGCCTGATTTTCTACATGCTTAGAAGCATTAAACGCTTCTAATGAAAAAGAAGCAGGGTTGAGCTTAGAGTGTGTGCAAATTTACTTATTTTCTGTTGATAATCACATTACTCTGAGTAACTAACTGGATCGCCAAATGGTTAATCCAGTTTGGATTTGCAATCTTATTCTGGTGTTTTTGGTATGTAATCTATATACATATATGGAAACCCTGGTGGCGTAGTAGTTAAGAGCCACAACTGCTAACCAAAGGGTCAGCAGTTCGAATCCACCAGCCGCTCCTTGGAAACTCTATGGGGCAGTTCTACTCTGTCCTATAGGGTTGCTATGAGTCAGAATCGACTCGATGACACTGGGTTTGGTTTTTTGGTTTTTATACACATATACCCACCCATACCCATTGCCGTTGAGTTGATCCCAACTCATAGTGGCCCTAGAGGTCAGAGTAGAACTGCCCCATAGGGTTTTCAAGGAGTGCCTGGTGGATTTGAATTGCCAACCTTCTGGTTTGCAGCCCAGCTCTTAACCACTGAGTCAAAAGTTCGGATTTGCAATCTTATCATTCTACTTTTTTTTATATAAATTATATACGTATATACATATGTAATATAGCTACCATTTCGAAATTTTTATTTATTTACTAACATTTGATAACTTTTGAACATCAGTCCACCAAAATATACCTCAATCTTGTCATCCACTGCATAACATTCCATCATTTATTTAGTCATTCGCCCATCAATACCCGATACCCGTTGCCGTTGAGTCGATTCTAACTCATAGCGACCCTATAGGACAGGGTAGAACTGCCCCATAAGGTTTCCAAGGAGCACCTGGTGGATTCGAACTGCCAACCTTTTGTTTAGCAGCCGTAGCTCTTAACCACTATGCCACCAGGGTTCCCCTCCCATCAATAGGCATCGGGTTTTCCCCAGTTTTTCTCTATTCCACACAATGCCTTCTTGTGCACTGGGGTGTTTTCAGGGCAGATATTGAGAAGTAGGATAGTATGTGTTCATTTCAAATTTAAAAGATTTTTCCAAATTCTCCTTCAGATTAGTTGTTCCAATTTACATTCCTATGTTCTGCCATTTCAAATAACCAAAGTGGATCAACAACATACATTAAGACAGTCCCCGCTGACTGCAAGGATGAGAGAAAAGACTTAATCTCCTGTATCTTGGATAGGGATGGTTTGCAGCATTCTAAGAATGAGGGTCTTTTTAAAATATAGAGAAAAACTGAAGATATCATGACAAATTGGTTGTAGTTTTGTGATTTTTTGGTTAACAAAATGTGTTTTATAAAAAAGTATCTAAAATCCAATAACGCATAAAAAGGAATCTGTGTTTTATAAACGACCACATCAATACATATTAAAAAAAAATACACTTTCATACATGAAACGGTTATTTATCAGACTACAGAAAACACTTGCTGTGGATATGAATTTGGGACGCTCGATAACTCCACTGCTTTATAGAAAGGGGTTATAAGAAGGCCATTGAACAGAGTGAACTCGCATTTTAGAACACTTTTATGTTCAACGTTCCTCAGGCTTGGCAACTATGCAGACATGCACAGGAATACACACATATGCAAGCACACACACAGACTCCCAGATTAAGTAAGGAAACCCTGAGGGAAAATAAATGAGGCCCAGCTATGAAAGACTTCAAGAGGATCCCTTTCAGATCAAAGTTCCCAAGTCTCTCTGTTTTCCTTGTTTCTACCACATTCTGAAATTGTAAAAACAGAACACTGCACCTAAAATCCCAAGAGACCAAATAAATCAGCCCCCTGAAAGAATGAAGGGGCGAGAAGCCAGTCCTACCAGTATTTAGGCATCTGTGAATTCACAACTTACAGTGCAGTAGGCGGTTAGTAGAAACTTCCAGATCAGCTCTGCTCTCTGTGCCTCCTCAATCTGCCCTTCATGGAAGGAGCAGTTTTGGGAGAAGACAGACTTGGTCAGAGCAGAGACTCCAGCCTCATGACTGAGACATGAAATCCCAAGCATGATCCTGGTCCCAGCTTTCTGCAGCTGTGCACCTTCACGGGGACCAGCCCCAGGAGGAAGAGCACCTGGGCTCACAGCCTTCATGAGGAATGATGCCTTCGCCAATGACTTTCCTTTAATTCCCATCATCATTAGTTTTGCCAATGCAGCTGTCTTAACCTCGGTCTTAAATGGTATCCAACTAAAAGAGTTAAAATCTCCTATGGACTGAAAGGAAAACCTGGTGGCTTAGTGGTTAAGAGCTTTGGCTGCTAATCGAAACGCTGGCAGTTCAAATCCACCTAGGTACTCATTGGAAAGCCTATGGGGCAGTTCTACTCTGTCCTGTAAAGTTGCTATGAGTTGGAATCGATTCCACAACAACGGGTTTATGGGTTGGAAAATGTGTTCATCAACTATCAGGCGGCAAAATGACTCAGACATATTTTCATTATTCTTTTTCATGTACCAAAAAACCCCAGTGATTTTCTTTCACTATGTGAAACACAAGCAGATTCTCCAAACGTATCCAATCAGCTCTCCAATTTGCTCAAATGCTCTTAGCAAAATCCCAGGCAATGCTGCGATCATGAGGGAAGAAGCCGAGCTACTGAAATGAGTCATATTTGCCCTCCAGATTTATTGCATGTTTGACAGTTAAAGAAGTTTATAGAAACATTCCAGGCTCTTAAATATGATTTTGTTTATATGTGGTGTCTGTAAAATGCTGCAGTCTCATTTAATACACAGAAGGTCCAATTGTGAATTTTTCTCTTCGGATTCCTTACAAGAAAGGCATTAAAAGTTACAATAAAGAAAAAAAATCAACAAATTAAAATTTTTTTTTTAGGTCAGATATTTTTAGAATTGGTAAATAGTCGATAGTTGATTGGTTTGTTAATAACTAATAGAGGATAGAATCTAAGAACCATCACAGTTGCTGTTGAGTTGATTGTGACTCATGGTTTCCCCCAGGTGCATCGGAGTAGAACTGTGCTCCACAGGGTTTTCAGTGGCTGATTTTTGGGAAGCAGGTTGCCAGGCCTTTCTTCCGAGGCACCTCTGGGCGGACTTGGACTACTAACCTTCCACTTAACAGTCAAGCACGTTAACCATTTGCATCACCCAAGGACAGAATGAAAGAAAGTCCCCTTGATTTAGAATGATTTTTATTTATTCATTTATTATTATTAATTTTTGTGTATGTGTGTGGTAGGGAAAGGTTAAATCATGCTGCATTTCACTGCAGGGCTCAGTGCTATATCAGCCCTGAGCCTTTCACTAGTGTGAAGGCATGCAAGGTAATGTCACCCAGGAAGAGAACTAGATCTGGCTTCGTCTATTCCCCCTGCTTTCACCCCCATCTCCTCACACATATGCATGTTCGACAGTCACTCAAGTTTGCATATTCGTTGGCCTTGAGGTGATTCTGACTCATAGCAACCCTACAGGACAGGGTAGAACTGCCCCATAGGGTTTACAAGGAGCGGCTGGTGGATTTGAACTGTTGACCTTTTGGTTAACAGCCGTAGCTCTTAACCACTGTGCCCCCAGGGCTCCATATTGGGCACGGTGTTTTCCAAACAGCTATGGAGATTATAGTTTTGACGGGATAAATGTCCAGCTTCTTATTCAACTGGCACTCTTTTCTTTTAAAAAGTCAGTAAACCCTGGGTGATAGTCAGTAGAAATGAAATGAATAGAAACTGGATTTGCTTTCAGATTGAGTTTGTTTCTCATTTATTTGTAAAAGAAACAATGCCCCTGCCAAGCCCATTAAATATAGATTTTGGGGGGAATAATTCCATTTTCCTGAAATAAACTAAAATGTGTTTATTCTGTCACAAACAGGAATGAATTTCACCACTCCACCTATCCTACCCTGTCAAAACAATCAGCTTGGTCAGGCAGAAGCTGTTCATTTTTAAATTTACAAATGTTTAGAAAAGGGTAGGTGTGGAGAGAGAGGGTCGCTGGTAGGGGAGATACATTTTGCTCCTCACTTGGTTAGTCGTGTTAAGCTTTGGTTGAAACGAATAAAAAGGAGTGAGAGAAGAGTTTAAGTGGCCAGTACAATAATTACAATAGAATAGCCATACCCTTTCCCTGCTTCATTATTTATGATTCATTTGATCTGAAAGGTGGCTGGTAGATACAAGCCCAATGACTCCCTGTGTTTTCCAAAATATTAGTTTTTCTTCATCTCCAAACTAGGATTCTTTGTGTAATGAGATTCTTAAGTACTTAATAAGAATCTTAAATAAATAAAATAATTATTAATTAACTATATGTTGTTGATCAAAAGTAAAATCTGATTTGGGCTGATCTATATCTGTTGTTGAATATACCGTGGACATTATTGAATATACCACGGACTGCCAGAAGAACAAAAAAGTCTGTCTTGGAAGAAGTACAGCCAGGATGCTCATTAGAAGTGAAGATGGCGAGACTTTGTCTCACAAACTTGGGCACGTTATCAGGAGGCCATCAGTCCCTGGAGAAGGAAATCATACTTGGTAAAGTAGAGGGTCAGCAACAAAGAAGAAGACCCCGAAGAGATGGATTGACACAGTGGCTACAACAACGGGCTCAAGCACAACAAGGATTGTGAGGATGGCACAGGACCAGACAGTGTTACATTCTGTTGAACATAGGGTCGCTGTGAGTCGGAACCGACTTGATGACACCTAACAACAACAACATGTCTGTTGTATCTGTTACAGGACAACTTTGCTTTAATAGGCATCGCAAACGTGAATAATAAACTTTGTGCTTTCTTTTTTTAAATTGGTTTATTGTGGTAAAAATATATATAACAGAAAAATTGCCAAGCCAACATTTTTCCAGGTACAATTCAGTGACATTGGTTATGTCCATCATGTTGTACAATCCTTACCACTGTCCTTTTCCAAAGTGGTCCCCCACCATTAATGGAAGTTCAGTGCTCCTTAAGCAAAGGCTCCCCCTTTCTCCTGCCCTCCCACCCCTGGTAACTACTAATACGCCTTGGTCTCTAGCCATTTGCCTATTTTATATACGTGGGATCATACCTTACTTAATTTTTTTAAAAGGAGTGAAATAAGATAAAACAATTCAGGCTCTGATCTCTGTGGTTGTTGTCGTTGGGTGCCATCCACTTGATTCCAACTCATAGCAACCCCGTGTGACAGAGTATAACTGCCCCATCAGGTTTCTAGGCTGTAATCTTTACAGAAGGATCCCTGGTGCGACAGAGGTTAAGCACTCAGCTCCACGGGAGGAAGATGTGGCAGTCTGCTTCTGTAAAGATTACAGCCTTGCTGCTTGGAAATCCTGTGGGGCGGTTCTACTGGGTCCTATAGGGTTGCTATGCGTTGTAATCAACTCGAAGGCAGTGAGTTTTTTTTAATGTTTACTGTAGCAGATTGCCAGGTCCTTTTCCCACAGAGCCACTGGTGGGTTTTTTGAACAGTCAACTGTTTGGTTAGCAGCCGAGAACTTAACCATTGCACCACCAGGGCTCCTTCTGTGATTGGTAGCACTGTACATACATATGTATCTATATACTTTTTTTAAAAATAGATAGCATAAATTCTATTTTAATTGTGAATTACATTATAAGATAAAATTAGACAAACATTATACATGGTTTTAGTTTATGTAATTACTGTGGTAAAAGATGTATATTATATACATATTTATTGTACTTTAAAGGAAGGTTTACAGAACAAACTAGGTAGCAGTGTATTTTGACAGACGTTTCTCTTGAATATTGGGCTGGGCCTGGATGTACCATGACTGCACAGCTGCCCCAGAGCAGAGTGCAGGGAAATTCCCACATTTCCCCTGGTCTTTTTGGGGGTAACTGCATCTGACCACAGATACACAAACACACAGATTCTTTTCATATCCAAAGACCCAATCTCCTAGCAACGGCAATTTCCTTTTCCATCTTCTAATGTGAAAAACATCAACTCCTTTTAGATAAGCCTTTTACTGAGAATGATCTAGCAATTCAAGCCTTGCTCCCAAATGTGAGATATTTGTGTGATGTGGTACAAAGGTCCCTAATTTTACAGGGTGGAGCTCCCACTTCCGGTGCCACAGTCACATTGGCCAACATTGGACGAGAGAAATAAAGTGACTGGAAAAACGAAATCGAGATGTCTTTAAATGGAGACTATGACCCTGTTGGCGTAGCGGTTAAGAGCTTGGCTCCTAACCAAAAAGGGCGGCAGTTCAAATCCACCAGCTGCTTCTTGGAAAACCTATGAGGCAGTTCTACTCTGTCCTACAGGGTCCCTATGAGGTGGAATCAACTCCATGGCAATGGGTTTGGTTTTTTGGTTTATGGCCCTGTGGCTAATTAGAGGGAGTCCCTTTAAGGGGAAAGGGGGCCTCCAGACATGCAGACTGAGAGGGTGCGTGGCAGGAGAAGTCTGCTAACTGTGGTCACATGTCCTGAGTTAGCTGAGGGGGTTTGCAGCATCCTCTCTAGACAGGCAGCACTTAATACAGGTGAATTTACGGTTAATGGATTTTCATAACGGGCCTTTTATGATCTTCCCCTCCCCTCCAAGTGCCCACTGGAGCTTTCCTCCCCGACTCTCCATTTTGTAATTGGAAAAAGATTTACTGTTCATTTCCTCCTCCCCAGTTCTCTCTTGGCTCACTCTTTTCCCTCTGGTGGCACTGCCCCCCTTCTTCTCTTCCCTCTTTCCTCTCTCCTCTCACCGTCAGGGAGCCCTTGGGTGGTACAAATGGTTAACATGCTCAGCTGCTATCTGAAGGTGTGAAGGTTCCAGTCAGGGCTTCAAACCGGTTCATTCTGGTTTGATCCCCTACTGAAAATAAGAATCACCTGGGGATCTTTTTAAAAATGTAGATTCTGATTCAGTATATCTGGAGTGGAAATGCAAATTCTCATTGGTGGGGGGGGGGGTTGAACCAGGATGAACTGGTTCAAATCCCTGATTTGAGTCCACCCAGAGGCACCTCCGAAGACAGTCCGGGTGATCTACTTCCCAAAGATCACAGCCATTAAAAACGCTATGGAGCACAGTTCTCCTCTGACACACATGGGCTTGTCATGAGTTGAAGTCTACTCGACAGTGAGTGATTGTTAAGAAAGACAGCGACTGCTTCCGCGGCCCTGGTCCCAGGGAAAGGAAGTTCACCAGGGAGGCAGGCACACATGGAGGATTTTCTAGTTTCCATCTGTGTTCCAGGTGTTTCATTTCACTCTGCAACTTTCCCCACAGAATACAAGAAACTAGGTCCAGCTACTCAATATCAAGGGCTCCATAAATCTGAGCTGCAGAAGGAGACTTCAGTACAGCAAATCCCACAATCACGGAGAACAGTAGCCTTGTGGAGGGTCCTTCAAGAGTAAGAGGCTATGACTTCCAATCTTTCAGAATTGGATTTACGTCCTTTAGTATCCTTGCCACCTTCTCTGCTGTCTTCACTCACTCTGCCTACATAGAGTTAAGTTAGATTTTTACTTCCTGGAGGTAGTTATTCTGCTTTTAAAAATCAGATCCCAGCAGAGATCTACTGCTGGGGCAAAGCGATGAGATTTTAGGATCCTGGAAAAACAAAACTAAAAGGAATTTCAGGGGTTATTTTGAATCCAAGCTCTACACTTTGTACAGGGTAACCTGGTGTGGTGTCTCAACGGTAAAGTGACTCACACAAGTGATTACAAAATCAGGACTTGACTCAGGTCTGTGGGTTCCCACACCTGTTTTCTTCGATAGTACAATACTATATGAGCTCCCGTAGGTGTTCTGTAGATTAATAAAGAACTTCAGACAGCTGAGCCAGGGATTGGCAAACTTTGGCCTGCGGGCCAAATCCAGACCACTCCCTTTTTTTGTAAATAAAGTTTTATTGGAACTCAGACATATCTGTATTGTCTATACTGTTTTCACACTTAAATGGCAGAGGCGAGTAATCATGAAGGGACTATCTATCCCACAAACCGAAAAATATATATTGTCTGGCCTTTTGTAGGAGCCCTGGTGGGCCAGTGATTAAAGCGTTCGACTGCTAATTGAAAGGCCAGTGGTTGGAAACCACCAGCGGCTCCACAGGAGAAAGATGTAGCAGTCTGTTTCTGTAAAGCTTTAGAGACTTGGAAACCCTACGGGGTCACCATGAGTCGGAGGGTTTGGTTTTGGTTTATGGCCCCTTACAGAAAAAGTATGCTGATCTAAGCCAATGGTCTCCGAACGTTTTTTTTTAATAGTGTACTCCTATCGGTTGAAAAAAGAAGCCTTGGTAGTGCAATGATTAAAGCACTTGTCTGCTAACCAAAGGATCGGCCTCAGAAGAAAAGGCCTGGCGATCTGTTCCCATGAAAATTTACAGCCTAAAGGTCATGGAAGTTTTGTAGACACATCCACACTCTCTGAGGGACCAAATTACTGGGCTGAGGGCTGGGGCCATGGTCTTGGGGAACATCCAGCTCAACTGGCATAACATAATTTATAAAGAAAATGTTCTACATTCCACTTTGATGAGTAGTATCTGGAGTCTTAAAAGCTTGTGAGTGGCCATCTAAGATGCTCCACTGGTCTCACCTCATCTGGAGCAAAAGAGAATGAAGACAACCAAAGACTCAAGGGAAAGATTAGTCCAAAGGACTAATGCACTACAAGTACCAAAGCCTCCACCAGACTGAGTCCAGCACAACTGATGATGCCCCGCTACCACCCCCAACTGCTCTGACAGGGATCATAATAGAGGGTCCCAGACACAGCTGGAGAAAAATGTAGAACAAAATTCAAACAAAGAAACAAACAAAAGACCAGACTTACTGGTCTGACAGAGTCTGGAGAAACCCCAAGAGTATGGTCCTCAGATACCCTTTTTTAAAATTTATTGTGCTTTAAGTGAAAGTTTACAAATCAAGTCAGTCTCTCATACAAAAACTTATACACACCTTGCTATGTACTCCTAGCTGCTCTCTCCCTAATGAGACAGCACACTCCTCTCCACCCTGTATTCCTTGTGTCCATTCAACCAGCTCCTGTTCCCCTCTGCCTTCTCATCTCCCCTCCAGGCAGGAGCTGCCCTGATACTCTCATGTCTCTACTTGAGCCAAGAAGCTCACTCCTCACCAGTATCATTTTCTGTCTTATAGTCCAGTCCAATCCCTGTCTGAAGAGTTGGCTTCAGGAATGGTTCCAGTCTTGGGCTAACAGAAGGTCTGGGGACCATGACCTCTGGGGTCCCTCTAGTTTCTGTCAGACCATTGTGTCTGGTCTTTTGATGAGAATTTGAGGTCTGCATCCCACTGTTCTCCTGCTCCATCAGGGATTCTCTGTTGTGTTCCCTGTCAGGGCAGTCATCAGTTGTAGCCGGGCACCATCTAGTTCTTCTGGTCTCAGGCTGATGTTGTCCCAGATACCCTTTTAACTCAGTACTGAAGTCAATCCTTAGGTTCACCCTTCAGCCAAAGATTAAACAGGCCCATAAAACAAAATGAGACTAAATGGGCACACCAGCCCAAGGGCAAGGATGAGAAGACAGGAGGCGGCAAGAAAGCCAGTAATGGGGAACCCAAGGTAGAGAAGGGGACAGTGTTGACATGTCGTGGGGTTGGCAACCAATGTCACAAAGCAATCTGTGTATTAATTGTTTAACGAGAAACAAATTTGCTCTGTAAACCTTCATCTAAATCACAATTGAAAATAAAAAAGAAGAAGATTTACAGCCTAAGAAACCCTATAGTTCTACTCTGCCCTATTAGGTTAGTACGAGTTGGAATTGACTCAGTGCAAACAACAACATCGGTTAAAAAAAAAAATTAAGCACACATGCTCTTGCCTTATCATTGTTATGTGTGTATTATCTCATCTCTCATATTAAGTCATGTGCTTCTTGAGAGCAAGAGTTCTACTTTATACATTTCAACCACCCCAACCCCCACCCCAGTGTGCCTTCCATAAAGTAGGCATTTAATAAATATTTTCGGTAATTGAAGTCGAGAAAAGCATATGACATACAACACTGAACAGTGGCTACTATGAAGGTTAATTAACTTACCTCTTAATAGGAGGAAAGACCAACCATTCTACACAAGGGTCATTATTATTTACTGAAAAAATGGTGTTTAAAGTCACTAGAGCTTTCTCTTCCCTAACCAAGAAAGGTGGGAAAAGTTCACTTCTGAGATAAAGAGCACACACACACACACACACACACACACACATTCAGCTTTGTGGATTGCCAAGAAAGCAGAAACTCCATACTGGTTTGTGAATATAAACCAGAATGCCTGGTCATGCTGGCTGTCATGTTGCACAGGCCTTGGGGCTTGTTCTTTGATCGCGAGCTGTAGACTCTGAAACCCGATCATTTACCAAGGGAACAAACAATCTCTCAGGCTTCAGCTTAATCTCTCTGAAATGATGGAACTAAACCAACCTAACAGTAATAGTGGTAGCTTCAAGGCTAGAAGTGGAGACAGAAGAGGCGTTACAAGAAAATGTAGCAGGCGGGACCCCATCACCTCACATTTCTCTCAACTCCTTCTCGCCAGAAATTGGAAGCACTTACTACCCACAAGCTTTCTTGCCAGTGTTTACTACCCAAAGCTTTCTTGCCAGTGCTTGCCTAGGTAGGTATGAACCAAAGAATTTTGCTCATCAGTCCAGAATGCAAAAGTTTTAACGCATTTGGTTGTAAACTTGTTTCTCATTCTCATGTTACTTTCTCTGTAGATGGCATTATGTTGCAGCATACAGAAAATCCCCATGACTTCAGAGCTGGAAAATGTAGGTCTTCCTTGTTTAGAAGAATTGAAAAATGGTTTACAGACAGGAAAGATATTTGACTTTTGAACCCGGTCAATAACCGGGGGCTGAAGTCAAACAGAGTCAGCTGGTGTTTTCCAGTCTGATCGTGGACTCTGGTCTGCTTCGCAAGAATGTGTGTGCACACTCAGGCGCCATCATTCTGCCTTGTTTCTTGTCACATAACTGGCTTTAGCTAGACTCATGAACACACCAGACGTTCTCTATTTTTCTGCTACTCTGGTGCATATCTGTTTTGCTCCATAGCTCCTCCAGCATCATCCTCCCTGGCCATTTTCTTCCATCCCTTTGCATTCTCTCTCATCTCACTACCAACCCTAGTGTTAGTTTTGGTCTTTTGCAATGTCTGTGGGAAGCAAAACTAATTCAGTACCAATAGGTAAACTAAGCAAGTTTGACTTAGCCAGTTCTTTAGAAATATTATCATGTGCTCTAACCAAAACTGGCTCTGTAATTCATTGGATGAATCACTAAGACAGCCAAAAATAGCTAATTCCACTGTATCATGGGCTGTCTTGCAATTTTTGGATTTAATTTCAGTTGGGTTTATTAAATTCGTTTTATCTCTTTTGTCCCTAGCCTAAACTCACCTTTGGATATAGCTACATAGAACAAGTTAAGTGATTTTCATTTTTTTTCCATATGTCTTAACCAGTTGATCTAAGCATCCAAAAAAAAAAACAGTTTAATTTGTTAGCTAAAATATCACAGAATACTATAATAGCCATTTTTGGTATTTTAATCCAGGCATTAGTAGTCATAACTCTAAAATATCATTGTAGTATGGGTTTGTGCTCTGTAGAGCTATAAATTGGAACGACATGTGCAGTGGGTCCTTTACAGACAAACATCTTGCTTGGCCTCACTGAGATCTTTGATGCTGTTGACCACACCTTCCTTACTGAAATTCTCTGCCTATCATTTATTTTGCGTCATCCATTGGGTTTCTTCCTCAGCTCTTTTCTCTTACTCCACATACTCTCCCTGGCTAATCCTATCTATGCCTCTATCGTGTTTGTGCATTTTAAGGTGATGACTCTAATTTATGCTCCTAGCTCAGGCTGCTCTCCTGAGCTCCAAACCCTTGTATTCGACTGCTTGCCAGCTGATTCCACCTCTCTGAAACTCAGCATGTCTGAAACTGAGCTCTACATCTTCCCCTCAAAACTCACTCTGGATCCTGGATTCTAGATCACTGTTAAGGAAAACACCAGGGACCCAGGTGCTCAAGTGGGATCTGGAAGTAATCTAGGAGTCTTACGCACCCATAACACTCTAAAAACAAAACAAAACAAAAAAACTGTATCATCAAGTCAATTCCAACTCATACCAAAAAAAACAAAAAACCAAACCCAGTGCTGTTGAGTCGATTCTGACTCATAGGGACCCTATAGGACAGAGTAGAACTGCCCCATAGAGTTTCCAAGGAGCGCCTGGCAGATTTGAACTGCTGACCTTTTGGTTCACAGCTGTAGCACTTAACCGCTACGCCAGCAGGGTTTCCATTCCAACTCACAGCTACCCTATAAGACAGAGTAGAACTGCCCCTAAGACTTTTGAGGAGCAGCTGGTAGATTTAAATTGCCAACCTCTTGGCTAGCAGCCAGGCTCTTAACCGCCGCGCCACCAGGACTTCCCTTTACATTCAAGTCCTGATGAACCCCTGTTGGTTCCAACTTCCAAATACTTCTTGTTTTCATTTCTTCCTTTCTGTATCCACTGCTCTTGCTCAGGATTGAAAAAACTTCCCCATGGAGAACTATGATGAGGGTCTGATTGCCTTCTTGGCCTTTAGTTGTCCCCGTCTCTAATGCATCATCCAGCTAAGTGATGGCCTATGTCATTCCTTGCTCATTTTTTCCCCAAAAGCTCCCCTTTGCCTACACAATAGAATATAAACTCTGTTACCTGGTGTACAAAGCACTTTGGCTTCTGGCCCTTGACTACCTGTCTCACCTCATCTACATTCTGTCTCCCTTTCTTTGTATTCTGAGCTCTAACAATGCAGTTTCCCAAATATGCCAGGCTCTCTTTCCTCCTTGCTTTTGATCTTGTTCCTTCTGCCTAGAATTTCCTCCCCTTGCTTATTTATTTGGCAAACTCTCATTAGTTCTTTATCTCTACTCGGATTTTCTCATTTCTCTTGTGCTCTGGGTGTACTCTATACAGCATCATTAAGGTGATTCTTTATTTATTGCAATTGTTCAAATTCCAACTAGACATGAAGTTCCTTCAAAGGAGTAATTGTATCTTTTTATCTCTGTGTCTTCACTATTTAGCCCATCCAGCTCTCTGAATTTCAAATGATTTTTCTTCCTTGGTAATGAAACATCCAAGAAGGATGTTGAGAGGAATGAGTTATTCTGGACACCTGATTAATCCATGACTCCTCCAAAATTCAAAACTTTACCCTGTCCTGGCATTGTCCTCTTATTTTCTAAGATGAATGATCTTTTTTTTAAATTCCTTGGTTACATCATCCTATCCTTACTATGTAAAGTAATAGCATGATTTCAGGATGTGAAGTTGGCTTAATATTAAAGCAAATTAAATAAAGAGGATTTTATTAACTAAATTAAATATCAAGAGATGAATAACTTGTAGACACAAAGAGAAAACATTAAAATATAACTTCATTATTTATAACTTTGAAATGGATATGCCGTTTTTCAACTTCTTGGCAGAGTATTTCACTCCTTACATGCGTGGAAAATAAAGTGTAAACAACAGCCATGTTTCTAGAAGTTGATTTTGGTTGAAATCACAATTCTCTACTGTTGGATTTAAAACAACTGAACTGAACCTACCAAAGTGAGAAGAAACCTGTCTAACTCGTTTCATATACATGGTATTTTCTTTAGAGGTTTCAGAATGTCAGGCGGAAAAAGAGCCTGGCCCTGACCCCAAATAGCCAAAGCAATCTTGAAAAAGAACACAGTAGGAAGACTCACACTTCCAATTTTAAAACATACTATAAAGCTACAGTAATCAAACCAGTATGGCACTAGTAGGATAGCCATATAGACTAATGGAAGAGAATTGAGAGTTCAGAAATAAATCCATCCATTCATGACCATTTGGTTTTTGACAAGGGTGCCAAGTACATACAATGGGGAAAGAAAAATCTCTTCAATAAATGGTCCTGGGACAACTGGATCTCCACATGCAAAAGAATGAAGTTGGACCAATGCCTCATGACATATACAAAAATCACCTCAAAGTGGATTAATGACCTTAATATAAGAGCTAAAACTATAAAAGCCTTAGAAGAAAACATAGTGGTAAAGCTTCAAAACCTTGTTTTTGACAATGAATTCTTATATGAGATACCAAAAGCACAAGCAGCAAAAAGAAAATATAAATTTGACCATCAAAATGAAAAATTTTTGTGCATCAAACGGCTTTGTCAAAAAAGTGAAGCGATAACCTACAGAAAGGGAGAAAATATTTGGGAACCATATATCTGACAAGGGTTTACTATCCAGAATACATACAGAACTACTACTGTTGTTGTTGTTGCTGTTAGGTGCCATCCGGTTAGTTCCAGCTCATAGCGACCCTACATACAACAGAGTGAAACACTGCCTGGTCTAGTGCCATCCTCACAATCGTTGTTACGTTTGAGCCCATTGTTGCAGCCTGCCGTGTCAATCTATCTCATGGAGGGGCTTCCTCTTTTTTGCTGACCCTCTACTTTACCAAGCATGATGTCCTTCCGAGAAGCACTCTGGCTGTATTTCTGCCAAGACAGGCTTGTTTGTTCTTCTGGCAGCCCATGGTATATTTAACATTCTTTGCCAACACCATAATTCAAAAGCATCAATTCTTCTTTGGTCTTTCTTATTCATTGATCAGCTTTTTCATGCATATGGGGTGACTGAAATGCATACCATGGCTTGGGTCAGGTGCACCTTAGCCCTCAAGGTGACATCTTTGCTTTTTAACACTTCAAAAGGTCTTTTGCAGCAGATTTGTCCAATGCAATATGTCATTTCATTTCTTGACTGCAGTTTACATGGGTGTTCATTGCGGATCCAAGTAAAACGAAATCCTTGACAACTTCAATCTTTTCTGTTTATCGTGATGTTGTTTATTGGTCCAGTTGTGATATTTTTGTTTTCTTTATGTTGAGGTGCAGTACATACTGAAGGCTGTGGTCTTTGATCTTCATCAGTAAGTGCTTCAAGGCCTCTTCACTTTCAGCATGCAAGGCTGTGTCCTTTGCACAAAGCAGATTGTTGATGAGTCTTCCTTCAATCCTGATGCCCTGTTCTTCTTCATATATTCCAGCTTCTCGGATTATTTGCTCAGCATACAGATTGAATAGGTATGGTGGAAGGATACAACTCTGACACACACCTTTTCTGACTTTAAACCATGCAGTACCACCTTGTTCTGTTTGATGACAGCAAGGACACCATACATGAAGAAAGCAAAAAGTCACTAAAGAGACAGGAAAGAAAAAAACAAAAAAACAAAATGCATGTCAGAAGAGACTCTGAAACTTGCTCTGTAATGCAGAGTAGCTAAAGTGAACAGAAGGAATGATGAAGTGAAAGAACTGAACAGCAGATTTCAACAGGCAGCCCAAGAGGACAAAATAAAGTATTATAATGAAATGTGCAAAGACCTGGAGTTAGAAAATCAAAACAGAAGAACACACTTGGCATTTCTCAAACTGAAAGAGCTGAAGAAAAAATTCACACCTCATGCTGCAGTATTGAAGAATTCTATGTGCAAAATACTGAAGAACTTTTACTACTCAACAACAAAAAGACAACCCAATTAAAAAACGGGCAAAGACTTGAACAGACATTTCTCCAAAGAAGATATACAAATAGCCAATAAGCACATGAAAAGATGCTCAATATTGTTAGTCACTAGGGAAATGAAAAGCAAAAACACAATGAGATACCATTTCAGATTCACCAAAACAGTACGGGATCGGCTATTATCAGAAAAACGGAAAATAACAAGTGCTGGTGAGAATATGGAGAAATTGTAATGCTTGGGCATGGCTGGTGGAATGCAAAACGGTGCAGCCACTGTGGAAAACCAGCTTGGGGTTCCTCCAGTAGTTAGACATGGAATGACCATGTGACCTAGCAATTCCACTGATAGGTATACACCCCAAAAATTTGAAAGCAGGGACTCAAGCAGATACTAGTACAGAAAAGGTGGAAACAACCCAGCTGTCCTCCTGCAGATGAAAGGATACATAAAACATGGTATATATACACAACGGAACATTACTCAGCTATAAAGAGAAACTAAGTCCTGGTACATGCCCCAACATGGATGAACCTTGAAAACATCATGCTGAGTGAAATAAGCCAGACACAACAAGTACAAATATATGATCCCACTTCTGTGAAATATCTAGAATAGGCAAATGCATAGAGATAAATGTTTATCAGTAGTTTCCAGGGGCTGGGGGAGTGGGAGTTATTGCTGAAGGGGGAACTGAGTTTCTGTTTGGGATGATGTAAAACTTCTGGAAACCGATAGTGGTGACGGTTGTGGAATATGATGAAAGTAATTAATGTCACTGAGTTGTACAGTTAAAAGTGGTGAAAATGGCAAACTTTTTGTTATATACATTTTACCACAAAAAAGAAAAAAAAAAAGCCTGGCCTTGCCAGGAGCTGGACGGTACAATTGAGGATTCATGGATTCATTGAGAGCAGGAGTTCTCATCCTTAGCTGTGCATTAGAGTCACCTGGGGGAGCATTTAAAAATCTCGATGCTGGGCCCCAACCAATCAAGTAGGAACCGCTGAGGCAGAGTTGTGGTGGCTCAGTGGTTAAGAGCTTGGCTTCTAACCAAAAGGTCAGCAGTTGGAGTTCACCAGCCGCTCCTTGGAAACCCTATGGGGCAGTTCAACTCTGTCCTACAGGGTCAGTATAAGTTGGAATCGACCCAACAGCAATGGGTTTGGTAAAGCTCCCCACATGTCTCCAGGGTGCAGCCAGGTGGAGAAACACTGATTCATAGCAGTGACTGAGCCATAGTTTGGACCAGAGGCAGTCATGGTGCAGGCTTGCGTTTTTAAACGGCAGTGGAGACTCGTTCAGAAAGGAAAGTGGAAAGAAAAATCTCCGGGAGCAGTTAGAGATCTGACGGGAAACAGATAAGGCAATGCGTCCTTAGGATCCTAAACGCCAGGCTTCTGTTGTTTCTTTTAATTTGCTTAATTGTGGGATATTAATATTTATAAGTAAAAAGTAACTTAATATTGTTACTTTTTTATTTATAAGTTGTAGTTGTTGCTAATTGCCATTGCGTCGATTCTGACTCCTGGTGACCCCACGCCTAACGGAGTTGAACTGTTCCACGGTGTTTTCTTGGCTGTAATCTTTCTAAAAAAATTTTTTATTGTGCTTTAAGTAAAAGTTTACAAATCAAGTCAGTCTCTCATACAAAAATTTATATACACCATGCTATAAAAAAAAAAAAAAATTTTTTTTTTTTTATATACTCCTGGCTGCTCTCCCCCTAATGAGACAGCACGCTCCTCCTTCCTTTCTCTCTCTATTTTTGTGTCCATTCGGTCAGCTTCTGACCCCCTCTGCCCTCTCAGACCAGAGCTGCCCACATAGTCTCATGTGTCTACTTGATCCAAGAAGCTCACTCTTCACCAGTATCATTTTCTATCCCATTGTACAGTCCAATCCCTGTCTGAAGAGTTGGCTTTTGGAATGGTTCCCGTCTTGGGCTAACAGAAGGTCTGGGGACCGTGACCTCCGGAGTCCTTCTAGTCTCAGTCAGACCATTAAGTCTGGTCTTTTACAAGAATTTGGGGCCTGCATCCCACTGATTTCCTATTCTCTCAGGGGTTCTCTGTTGTGTTCCCTGTCAGGGCAGTCATCGGTTGTAGCCGGGCACCATCTAGTTCTTCTGGTCTCAGGCTGATGTAGTCTCTGGTTTATGTGGCCCTTTCTGTCTCTTGGGCTCATAATTACCATGTGTCTTTGGTGTTCATTCTCCTTTGCTCCAGGTGGGTTGAGAACAATTGATGCATCTTAGATGGCTGCTTGCTAGCATTTAAGACCCCAGGCGCCACTCTCCAAAGTGGGATTCTTGGCTGTAATCTTAACGGAAGCAGGTTCATACCAAACAACTTTTAGGTCAGGAGTCAAGAGCAAATCCTTTGTGCTACCTAGAGGCGTTACTATTTATAAATAGAAGTTACTACTAATATTTTAAAAAATTATTAAACGTTGGATAAATATACTGAGTTATATCCCTTGTTCTTTCCATGACCAAGCTTGGGCAAGTTCAACATGACCTTGATTAACTGGTGGCAGTCCCAGGAGGACAGGCCTGGTGTCTAATAGGATTTAACCTGTAGCCTCAACCTCCTTTTAATGATGAAAAGACCATCTAACCCCAAATTCCTATCTTTTTCTATCATAAATAGTCTGTGTCCAGATGAGATCCTCAAAGCTCAGCTAAGGATCTGGGAGGAAACAGTTCGTACGGTCTGTTCTATGGAATTTGAACTGTAAAAGCGAAACAAGAAGGTCAGGAGCCAACCAAACCAATGAGATACCTGCCAAACCACAGCTTATCCTCCTCAATCAGCAAAAATCTCATCCCCCCACCCCCCGGCTCCCTTTCCTCACCAAGCAGAGCTGGTTTATTGTCCTCTGCCTGGCTCCCTTAACTCACCAAGCGGAGCTGGTTTATTCCCTTATTAGGACGCTGGTGTTGGGAGAGGCTGCCCAAGTCTGAGGACACAAGAGTGGCTTCCACAACATGTGTGCTTCATCAAAGAAGAAAAGGGGGACTAGGCGCAGAGGGAGGGGACTGGAAAAATTTAAGTCCTCACAGCATGGAGGGGAATCCATTTTGGGTAGACCGCAATTATGGTTTTGGAGGGGGAAAAACAAATTCAGAAAGTCCAAACCAAAAAAACGCAATCCTAATATTTTTTCTTAAATGCATGTTTAGGAAGGGTGTTCTGAAGCTTAGAAATGCAGTTCAGGAAATTTTAAGTCGAATGCTTCCAGGGAGCTGAAAGGATGAGCAGTGAGTCCCTGTCTTGACTTTCAGGAAGAGCTGGGCTTGGGGGAGTCCGCTTGGTCTCACCAAGTTCTAGGGCATCTACCTGAACCTAGAGGTGTAATTTGCTTCTTTTTCTTTTTTTTAAACCTGGAGCAAAATGGAATGTTCTGCCCCCCTTTCTGTCTTTCTGTTTCTCACCTGTCTACAGGGCTACCTTCTTCATGCTGTGAACCTAGCCCTAGCTTGCCACCTTCACCTCTTATATTCACCACTCACACCAGGCCCTTCTCTATGATGTTGGTACAATGGGGAGTAGCTGCCGAGTAAAAATGAGATGTTTTCCTGTTAGGATCTGGGTCTGCTCTGCAGTCCTCTTCTGCTCAGTGGCTAAGCTGTTTGCAGAGCCAACTCATCGACTCAGATCCATCCATCTGTAGAGTTTATAAGACATTTTTTATAGTGGGCATCATCTTATGTGATTGTTATAGTATCACTGAGATAGGCACGATGCCGTTTCTACTTCACGGTGGAGGAAACAGGCTCACAGAAGCTGGGGGACTGGTATTCAGAGCCAGGACATCACTGTAACTTTGGGGTTTTCTGACTGGCGCGCTCTTCCTGTGCCAAGGAAATCACATTATCGTGGTGTTCTGCTCAGACAAGGGGCTTGGACGCCTGCCGCCAGAGAGGTTAGTTTCCCTAACCAGTTGTCCTCACTTGATCTGACTCACGGCAACCCCATGGATGTCCGAGTAGAACTGTGTTCCATAGGGTTGTCAATGACTGATCTTTCAGAAGTAGATTGCCAGGTCTTTTTTCCAAGGCACCTCCGGGTAGACTTGAACCGCCAATTTTCTGGTTAGTATTTTTACCAAATACTAACTGTGGGAAACTGTGGGAGCCCCTCCCAGGAATCCATGCACACCCCTGGTGTTGGGCTGCTGTTAGTGATTGACAGGTAACTCTGTGAGTTTCACTCCTTGTTGAAATTGTAGGTTTAACAGTTTTAAGGCTAAAAAGCCAAATACAGCAGCTATCGCCTATTTAAAAATAAACGATAACATTGGTGAAAAAAAAAAAGGAATGTACTGGACCAGCCAACCTTGACTTTGAAGGAGTGAGTCAAACACACACATTGTTTGGAAGGATGGAGAGGCTCATTTCATGGTGATAACTCCCACTTGTGTGGTGCTTACTAGGTGCCAGGCGAGTGCCAGGGTGCTTGGCAGATGCAGCCCATCTAATCCTTACAACGACATTGAATAGTCACGATTATGCCTATTTTACAGTCTGAGTGGGCAAGCCCAGTCTAGAGAAATCTAATTACTTGCCCAAGATTACACACATGGGATTTTAACTATCACCCAAATTTTGGACTCTTCACTCTACGACTGAGCATCTATTTCTTCCCAGGTCTCCAGTCTCTGACTTTCAGAGGGCAGGATTTAGAAGTTGAGATATAGAAGAGTTGAAAATTATTTGAAGAGTTTAGTTTCTTTTAACCGGCATAGGGAAGTCATGTGATATTAATAACAAGTTAGGGGAAGGGATCATTTCATAGAAGTCTGGGTCTCCAACTGGGGGAGGCACTCGTTGCTTTTTTAGGGGCTCTGAAGCAGTATTTGGGAACAGTGGTGGTTCAGTGATAGAATTCTTGTTTTTCATGCGGAAGGCCCGGGTTCGATTCCTGACCAATGCACCTCGCACGCAGCCTCCACCCACCTGTCAGTGGATGCTTGCCTGTTGCTAGGATGCTGAAGAGATTTCAGTGAAGCTTCCTGGCTAAGATGGACTAGGAAGAAAGGCCTGGCAGTCTACATCTGAAAATCGGCCAGTGAAAACCCTGCGGACCACAATAGTGCGATCCACAGCCCATCATGGGGACGGAGCAGGATCGGGCATCGTTTTGTGCCGCTGTGCATGGAGTCGTCATGAGCTGGGGGCTGACTAGACAGCAACTAACAACAACAACAACAAAGCAGTGCTTAGGCCCCTAGGCTGGTGATGGAACGTAAAGAGGCAGGAAAGATCAAAGACTTCCTAGATCACCCGTCTTCATCCCCTCTGTCCTTGCTCTTCAAAGAGGAGAAGGCTGTTCATCCAGCAGGATCTGATATAATAACACAATTGCTGCCAGGCTCACCCACTCAGAGACCTGAGGCTGGCACTTGAGTCACACTCAGGAAATAACATTCCTTAAATGTCAAACTGGAGAGAACGGGGAGACCCCAGGAGCCAGCCTGGACCTAGCCTGGGGCCAGAAGCCAGAAGCCGGTCTCTCGGCTCATGCACACCAGACAGGGAGGAGGTGGCCAGGTGAGTTCACCTCGCTGACCCCATTTTCCTCATCTATAAAATGGATGTAACAGTAATGAGCTCATGTTGTGAGGATGAAATGAACCAATATTTGTCACGTACTTAGTACAGTGCTTGGCACATAACCCATTGCTGTCGAGTCGAATCCAACTCATAGCGACCCTGTAGGACGGAGAAGAACTGCCCCATAGGGTTTCCAAGGAGAGGCTGGTGGATTCCAACTGCCAACCTTCTGGTCAGCAGCCAAGCTCTTAACCGCTGAGACAACCAGGGCACGTAGTAAGGACTCTAGGAGTGTTAACCATTTTTGTTATTGTTATTATCATTACCATCCTGGTCACCACCGTATGGGAAAACAGGTTCTGTGCCTCCAGGGTATGCTGCTGTTTCAAGCACGAAGGGGAGAATTGGGCAGAAAGAGGTATCTTTCTCCAACTCCTTTTCATTGACTTTACCACTAGAGAAGTCTGAGAAACGCAGAACCCAGGTAGGAGAAAGTTCTCATCTCCTGTTCATATTCTCGTCTTCCTTCTCTCTCAGCTACTCTTTCTCCTTCTTTTCAGGGGCCATGTTGGGTGGAGGGGAGGAGAATTGTGGTTTAAAATGCCTATACATGGAAAGCCTTTTATCTCTTATTTTCCCTGTCTGTCTATCTCTCTCTCAATCCATGTCAACTCTCATGAAGATGTAGATGGAAATTTGTCATCAGACGGCTCTATCTTCCCAAGCCAGGAAATGCATTTTTCCCTAGCGGCCGGAGATAATTCTCTTCCCTCTTCTTCACTGGAGCTGACTTAATACCCAATCTCGGTGGAGGATTAATGGATCAGAGCCCTGTGCTCGAGGCTGGTTCTGACTCCCACTGCTTGGCTTTAGACACGGCCGTCCTCACGGCCCCAACGCCTTCAGGCATTTTAAATAGGCTCAATAATTATCCCACTTACGGCTTATGAATTAAACTCTGAAACGTCACATTAAAGTATTTTAAATCTTTCAGTACTCCAAGGGTTGAATGGTCCTACTCTGTTAACAAAATGTTTTCAACCACTTCTGGAATCTTTTACTGCTTTTTTAGGTTCATTACATGGAACAACAGCCCTCGTGGCTTATTGAAGTGACTTCTGTTGTAACTTCTTGTACATTTATCTTCTCTCATGCTCTGTTTTCTCCTTTGCTGTGTCCCTTTCTCTCCTCTGGGGCCTGGAGATCTTGGCTGGAGACTTACCTGTAGCTCTGAGGTGGGCTCATGACACTTTAGTCTTCCTTGGCTCCCAGGGGTAGTGCTCTATCCCCTGGGTGGGGGAATATTTTACAGGGTTTCCCTCCTGGTCCTCAGATCTTCGGATCCATGAGAGGCAGACTCACTATACTTCCGTGGATCAAATTTAGTGTTTATATGAGGTCAGACAGGGGAGAGAGAGGAAGTGGATAATAAAATTTTCCCACAATACTAACTCCTTGTACATCTGGGGGGCCCAGTCTAGGACTTGAAGGCTGTTTCCTTGGTGCGACTGGAGATCAAACATACTTCCTGGGCACCCTTCACTCAGTGACATTAAAAGAAAGTTCCAGCTTACACTTGGGCCTGGGACCTTCTGCTCTTTTGTGACTGGGAAGCATTTACTACTTAGCTAGCTATGTGTCGTTTTGAGTAACCAATATCAGAATGCCATTTTTTCTCGCCAAGATGCAAAAAGGTTTGCCCAGAGCAGATGAAGAAGGAGACCCAGGAAACAGAGAAGGAACTGGATTGCAGGTCTAATTGTCTCCATGGACTACTACCTCCATTGCCATGAGACAAGAAGAAAGGGATGGTGCCTGGCTGCCATTACTGAGTATTTTGATCAAAAATACAATAGATGGATCTTGATCAAAAAGAGGAAAAATGTGGAATAGAATTTAAAATTCTCATAGAAACCAGACTTATTAGACCCACTGGGGCTGGGGGGAAACTCCTGAATCTATTCCTCTGAGGTAATCTATGTCATGAAGTCATCTCTAAACAAAACATCAGTTTAGCTCAACTAGTAAAGAATTTTGTTTCTGCCTGGATTTGAACCAGGGACCTTTTGTGTGTAAGGAGAACGTACTAACCATTACACTACAGAAGCCACCAAAACTCTGGTGGTGTAGTGGTTAAGTGCTACAGCTGCTAACGAAAAGGTTGGCAGTTTGAATCCACCAGCCACTCCCTGGAAACCCCGTGGGGCAGTTCTACTCTGTCCTGCAGGGTTGCTATGAGGCCGAATCAACTTGATGGTAATGGGTTTGGGGTTTCTTTTTTTGGTTTAGTAAAGAATGTTCACCTTGACCAGTGTGCTCCTTTGAAGGATTATCTATTTGAGATCAAGCTGACAACAGTAACTCTAAAATACAGAGAAGTTCAGGGCTCAGAGAGTCTGAGTTAATGGTGGTGAAACAATATGGGTAGAGAAAGTAAGAATAACGATGCAATTCAAAGAATGTAACTGACGATATTAAACTGTACAAGTAGAAAATGGTGAATGGGGGTATGTTTTGTTACGTATATTTTCACGGAAAAAAAAAAAAAAAAAGGTGTGCACAACTTGTGGAGACCTCAGCAAACTTTAAATGGAGAAGTGATGGCCAGGCTTGTTGTCTCCAATTCTAGAAGTCTCTGTACTCACAAAGGTCCTCAAAATTCACTCCTGCTTTTGCTGTCACCCCGGGGTCTAGTACCCAGTTCCTGCCAATAATTGTCATTGCTAATCACTTACCCTTCTCCTTTTTCTCATGAACTTACTAATTGCCAGGCACTGAGCTAAACACTTTCCATATATTTTTTCTCTTTTTATTGATGAATAGACTAAGAAACTCAGAGAGATTAAGGCACACAGTTGATAAGACAATGGGGCTAGCATTTGAATCAAAGCTTATCTAAATTTCAAAGTCTTAACTTTCTTAATTATACTCTTCTGGCCTTGGCACCGTGGTTAAGTGCTCAGCTGCCAAAGGAAAGGTCGGAGTTTGAACCCACCAGCCGTTCCATGGGAGAAAGATGTGGTAGTCTTCTTCCATAAAGATTTATAGCCTTGGAAACTATGGGGTAGTTCTACTTTGTCAGATAGGGACGCTGTGAGTCAGACTTGACAGCAAAGCGTTTTATGGTTACACACTTTTATATAGCCTGTTCCTTTAATCGTCATGAAAACCCATATGGCAGGTATTGTAAATTTTTTACAGATGGAGAAACTGAGGCACAGTGAAATTGAGTGACTTGCTCAAGGAGTTGTTGTCAGCTGGAGTCAAGTTGTCCCCCAACTCATGGTGACCTCATGCACAACAGGAAGAAACGCTGCCCGGTCCTGTGCCATCCCCATGATCAGTTGCAGTTTAGACTGTTTGTGACCCATTGTGTTTTCATTGGCTAAATTTTGGAAGTAGATCACCAGGCCTTTCTTCCTTGTGTGTCTTCTTCTGGAAGCCCTGCTGAAACCTGTTTAACATCATTTCAGCACTCAAGCCTCACCTGACAGATGGGTAGTGGCTGTATGTGAAGTGCACTGGCCAGGAATTGAACTTGGGTCTCCCACATGGAAGGTGAGAATTCTAACAATGAACCACCCATGTCCCTTGCTCAAGGTCAGGCACTTAGCAGTGAACCCAATGAGAGAGACCTAAACACAGACGTGAGAGTCAGGACATCCGGCTGCATTTTCTCAACTGCTGGGAATGTGTCCTGTGAGAGCAGCGCCTGGGCCATGGAAGGAGTCCCGAGGCCCCTTTCCCCAGCCAGCTGGCTGCTTCTCCCCAGGACTGCTACCTGCTCGATGTGGACATGAGCAATGGGCTCCTCCTTAAAGCCACCCCTTCTGCTTCAGGGGTTCAGTGTATTTAAAAGCCCCTGGGATCAATTTCCTCCTCAATAAG
This sequence comes from Elephas maximus indicus, assembly GCF_024166365.1. Taxonomy (NCBI): domain Eukaryota; kingdom Metazoa; phylum Chordata; class Mammalia; order Proboscidea; family Elephantidae; genus Elephas; species Elephas maximus. Next base: position 14,883,951 of record NC_064826.1, read on the forward strand.
TTGCATGCACACTGTCTTTTTTAATTCAATTCTTGTCTTGGGCATATTGTAAACATTCATTAAAAAACTGTGGGACTCATCTACACAGAAGCTACTACTGTCATGAAACCAGTTTAAAGCAACGTTAAAACAATTGCTCACGTTTCATACAAAGGCTATGATAGGTTCTCTGGATACCATACACAGAGCGGTTTTTAGCCGGGACCTACGGTAGGGTGTTGCTGATCTGTTTTAAGAGTGTTTCCACTCTTTAAAGGGCAGAAGTGGCAAATTTATTTCCTTCTTTCTGGAGTGCAAATCATCCGTATTTTATTACTGTATTCTCCCTCCGTTACATACAAAGTAAGGAGTCCTGGTGGTGCAGTGGTTCAGCGCTCAGCAGCAACCCAAAAGTTTAGTGGTTCAAACCCACTTAGTGGCTCCGTGGGAGGAAGACCTGGCAATCTGATGCCATAAAGATTACAGCCTAGGAAACCCTACGGGGCAGTTCTCTGTCACATGGGGTGGCTATGAGTCAAAAATTGACTTTACAGCACCTAACAGCAACAACATATAAAGGGAAAAGTAGAGTAATTTGGAGAATCAAGTTCAAGAAAAGGTGAGTGTAGACACTCCTTGGAGTCCCTGCGTGGCGCAAATGGCTAACGTACCCGGCTGCTAACCAAAAGGCTGGAGGTTGGAGTCTACCCAGAGGTGCTGTGGAAGAAAGGCCTGGCAACCAACTTCCCCAAAATCAGCTATTGAAAACCCTATGGCACAGTTCTATTCTGCAACACACATGGGGTTGCCATGAGTCAGAGCTGACTCGATGGCAACTGGGAGATATTCCTTGTAACGATCAGAAAGCAGTCACAGAAAAGTCAAGATATTGAGAGCTGTAGCAGCAGCTGGGGAGGTGGGGGGCACAAGTGTGGAGTGGGGTAGGCCTGACACAGAAATTCAGCAGGGCTTGAAAGAAGCTTCTAATCAACGTTGGCGTGAGAGATGAGGTTTAGACCAAAGGTATCAAGGAAAAAATGAAAGAGCAATGAGAAAATCCTGTATTTTATCTAGGTGTTTATTGCTTTAAGCTCTTTATTGATAAAATCATCTCCTTTACTGGTTAGCTTTATTTACCATTGGTTGTTTTTAATAAACATTGGTCTCTGAAACAGTAAAAATTAATGTTTATCAATCTAGCGGGCCAGAGCAGATGACATCAGACAAAGCATGCCTCTCACAAAGTGGGTCATGACTTAAAAACCCAGAGACCACCTCGTTGCTTCCTTGGTCTTGTAACCCAAGCAAGTACTGAAGGACAGAGGGGTGAGGGTGACCTGGCTGAACCTCTGAAATACAAACCTAGTCATAAAATAACAACAAGTGTTGCTCTGTGATTTTCATTTGTGAAATTGAATAGTATTAGGCCCAATTCAAACATCTTTTCCTAACTGCATAAAGAACAAAAGGTCCCTCCAAATTTTAATTGGGAAAAACGAGACTATTTAACAACAGCTTGCATTTTTTTCGTGCTTGATTCTTTCCAGTATACGTTAGTGCACTTCATATACTGATGTCCTTCACTGCCCTGTCAATTAACAGAGCAGCTTCAGCATCTCCCCTTTATAGCTGTGTTCCAGCAAGTTCTCGAGCTCACAGTGCTGACTACTGATGGAGCAAGACCAGGATCTGGACCCTGTGACTCCCACCCCCAAATCCTTTTCTTAAGCCCCCAGGCTGACCCCTGTATCAGGGAGCCCAGTGGTCACTGCCTAGAAGAGCTTTATCTATCACTTTCAGTGGTTTTCAAACTTCAGTATGTGGCTTCTGAAATCTGTTTAGTGAGCCACAACCAGTGTTTTTTCTTTCTTTTTTATTGTACTTTAGATGAAGGTTTGCAGAACAAACTAGTTTCTCATTAAACCTTTAGTACACATATTGTTTATGTCATTGGTTAACAACCCCATGGCATGTCAACCCTCTTCCTTCTCAACCTTGGGTTCCCCTTTACCAGCTTCCCTGTTCCCTCCTGCCTTTTAGTCCTTGCCCCTGGGCTGGCGTGCCCCTTTAGTCTTGTTTTGTTTTATGGACCTGTCTAATCTTTGGCTGAAGGGTGGACCTCAGGAGTGACTTCATTACTGCACTAAAAGGGTGTCAGGGAGCCATACTTTCAGGATTTCTCCAGTCTTTGTCAGATCAATAAGTCTATGGCCAGCATTTTTTAATGAATAGAATAGTATCAAAAATACCAAAGTGCATTGTACATAGCAAGGGTGAGTACTGTTCTGTGAAATTTTTGTTTGACACATGTATATTGTATAGATGTACTGGATCACAATGTAAAATGTATTTCCTTCAGAGGATCAGAGGGAAAAAAAGAAAACTGAGGAACACAGATGTAGATAATGCTATTCATGGAGCTGTAGTGCTCCAATTGCAGCTGCAGCCCCGAAGGGACCTGGGGTATATGTGTGTGTGTGTTGGCAATGGGAGGTTAGAAGACTAGATAAGCTGAGGCCAGGGCCCATGTTTTGTTCCTTTTTATGTTCTCAGTGCCTAGCACAACAGCACTGACTAGCGCAGGAGACCCTCAATGAGTACTTGTTGAGTTAGTGGAAGTAAGTGAGGTCCTAAAAGTGCACTTAGACTTGGAAATGAGTCCAGGCATTCCTACCTTTGAAGGAGCCCTGATGGAGCAATGGTTAAAGTGCTTGGCTGCTAACTGAATGGTCAGTGGTTTGAACCCGCCAGCCGCTCCATGGAAGAAAAGACCTGGCAATCTGCTCCCATAAAGACGACAGCCCAGGAAACCCTCTGGAGCAGTTCTACTCTTTCCTATAGGTCGCTAGGAGTCGGAATCGAGTCGATGGCAAACGACAACAGTATTCCTACGTTTTGAAAAGCATGTTTCCAAAAACTTAATTCGTAAATTGGCTTTGGGAACTTCAAACCTTGTTCTCATGGCAGTAGGGAGCTCAGATCAGCCCACAACCTAAGACATGTCTGAAGCTAGTACCGAGAACTGAAGCAGTGTTTCTATGGGAAAACGCACCCTCACCGTTTCACCTAGGAATGCCAAAGACAAACTGGGTGCCAGGTGGCTGAGGAGCACCCCTCCTGCCCCCACCTCTCTTGCCACTGTTAGGCCTGTCTCTGCAAAGCCATGCTTGATGGACCAGGAGGGATGCGAGAAGCAGCTAGTGGCAGGTCATTTCAGGGATTAATAGGCCAGAGGTAAGGAGAGGGAAAGAAGAAAGAGCAATGCCAATAACACAGCCAAGGAAGGAAAGAAAGGACTGTGGCCACCAGGATACTTGGCTAGTGTGACTGTGGTCCCGTGGCCATTCAAAGAGAAGGCTCATACAGAAAGCTGAACTACCTACAGTGGCGGTTCACTGGTAGAATCCTTGCCTTCCATGTGGGAGACCGGGTTTGATTCCCAGGCTCGATTCCTGGCCAGTGCACCTCAAGTGCAGCCACCACCCATCCATCTGGCAGCAGAGGCTTGTGTGTTGCTATGATGCTGAACAGATTTTGGTGGAGCTTCCAGACTAAGAAAAAAAGCCTGGCAATCTAATTCCAAAAATTGGCCAATGAAAACCCTACGGATAACAATGGACCAATCTGCAATCAATCATGAAGATGGTGCAGAACCAAGCAGCATTTTGTTCCTCTGTGCGTGGGTTGCCATCAACTGGGGGGTGACTTGATGGCAGCTAGCAACAACTTAATCTCCAGTACACAGGTAATTCAGCAATATCATTTACAGATGGCCCAATGCATGCACAGCACAATTACCTATTTTTACGCCATGGTTTCTTATTTTTATCCATAAACAGGAAGCAGTAATTTCACCCTTAAACAGAGAAGTCCAGAACATTCAATCCTTTAAAAACCTATCTTTGAACCCAAAAGTGGAAAAATGGGCAGCTTGGTATACCAAACAGCAGCCATGAAACTTATGTCCCATTTACTTTGTGAAAGAGAAGTTCCCCTAATGCTTCTCCAACTGAACTACTGATTTTCCCTTTGAAGACAATTCTAACAAAAGGGATTTCCTGATAGCCTCACTGGGGACCCCTTGAGGTAGACATATTACCAACAATTATAAGACAGAGAAGACATCAATAAGAAGACAGAAGTCACGTAGTAATTGGATCCATTTTTGGATGGGAGTCTTCTCTTCCTCTGGTGTACCAAGGTTTTATAGCTTAAGAAAAGAGCTACGTTCCTAATGACGACGTTCAGCAATCAGAAAGCGTTTCAACTGTATTACAACATCTATTTTAAAGAAGAGAAAGAGATGATTTCCATTATTTATGTATTTATTTTTCAGCCTGCCCTAAAATTGGAATGCTGTATCACCTGGTAACACTGAATAAACTAGGTATTCCTGTGTTTATTTTTACAAATGTGAAAATTCTTCAGTCATTTCTGCAGCATCTTATAAACTTGTACTGAATTATTTACTTATTTCCCTGCAGTATGTTTAAGTCTAGTTCCTTTAGAAGACAGTGGGATGACTGAGCCATTTCCTATGGTTCCTGATTCCGTGGTTTTAAAATTTATATACTTGGTTGCTAACCAAAAAGTCGGCAGTTTGAATCCACCCGCTGCTTCTTGGAAATCCTATGCGGCAGTTCTACTCAGTCCTATAGGGTCCCTATGAGTTGGAATTGACTCGACGGCAATGGGTTTCGTTTTTTTGGTACATACCTCTACACTTGTTACAAAATGGGGCAGCAGAACACAACTTTCCACTTCCACCCTCAGGATACACAAAAATATGCTTCTTTATCAGAAATGTGATTCTTAGTGGACTAAAGCATGGGTATTTACAGGAGACCCAACATCTCAACTCTAAGCTGCATTCGGGTTTGGGGGAAATGAGAAAAGTAAGTGATGGAAATATGAGACTGCAAGTGACAGAATCTCTCAGTTCTCTCACTAAGAACAAACTGAACCCTAAAGAACCACATAGCTGGTTTACACCTGCCCACGAAATAAACATGGCTCCTGTGTAGGTCTTGGCACTCAGGAATTTGAATGTGTCTCATTAGAAAAAATACAGACAGACAAACAAAACCCAAACACTACCAGCCTTGCTTTGTAGGTGATGAAACTGGGATAAGTGATCTGACAGAAATGCAAAGGCATTTAGAATTCATCACACTGGCCATTGTGGTGGTTAATCTAAGGTGACTTCCAAAGCAAAGGGTGCAGGGCTTTGTGTGTTCCAATGACTGCAACGAAAAGTGTCAACTTAGGTGAACTGAGTTTGGTTTATTCAATAGTTTTGTTGCCATGTGCTGTTGAGTTGATTCCGACTCATAGAGGCCCTATAGGACAGAGTAGAGCCGCCCACACGGTTTCCTAGGATTCAATCTTTACAGGAGCAGATTGCCAGGTCTTTTCTCCTGCTGATGGGTTCCAACCACCACATTTAGGTTAGCAGCTGAGTGCTTAACCATTGTGCTACCAGCTCCTTTTTATTCAAAAATAATAGGGAACTTGAAGTATATTTTTTGAGCATTGGCACCATGGCGGATGCTGAAGATTCCAAGATTCAAATTGTCCTGCCCTTCAGTGATTTACCACTTCCTAAGGCAAGACAGATATGTTCACCATTAGCTAATAATCGAAGGATGGGCGAAGGTTACTAGGGGTGGAGAGAAGAGACAAACTGAGGGGGGCTTCTGGACAAGGTAGCATTTGATCAGGCTTTGAAGCACAGAAGGAAGTCAGAGCAGAGGAGGAGGGCCAGGGTATTCCTTGCAGAGACAATAGAATGAGCAAAGGAAAGGAGGTGGCTCCTATGCAAGAAGTTTGGAGAGCAGTGAGTGACCTGATTCGGCTGGAGAAGGAGGAGGCCAGGATATGAAGGAATATCGAAGCCACATTGCGGGGAACTTTGAATGCCACATCAAGTAGACTGGGCCATATCCTCAAAGGTGGGGAGGCAGGGACTGGATCAGAAAGGAGAGGGAGAGTGAAGCTGTGAGACCAGCTAGGAGGCAGTTAGAATAGTCCAGGTGAGAAGCAGTAACTGTCGAGATCCAAGAAATGACAGAGTGAGTGGAGAAGAGTGACAGGGACAAGGAGAACGTGGACTTGAGAGAACCACCACGTGACGGAGTGGAAAAAACTCAGGACTGGGAGTGGCGAGAGAGTCAAGGCTCTCTTCCTACCATGCCAGCCCATGGCACGTCCTTCACACCCATGTGCCTCAGTTTCCTCATCTGAAATGAAAGCATTCAACAGCCAGTGGTTTCTTAACTGTTCAGTGGAGACCTAGGATTCCAAGGAAGTTTTGATGGAGTGGGCGGGGTAGGGTGGGTAAAGGAATGGGGGTTGGTTGGGCAGTGGGTAGGTTTTGAGAGTGAAGCAGGGGTGGGGAGCTCTAGACCCCAAACCTGCTTTTCAACCAGAACATCTCCTTTATGTAATAGAATTCCTTGTCAGATTGAATTGGCTAAAAATCAGTTTGCTAAGCATTGGACAAGGTAACCTCTAAAATCCCTTCGAATGTGCATACTGTTGGTCCATGATCACAGTTACATAGATTGGCTATCTCTGTGATCTGTCAATGGGATGGACGTGGGAGCCCTCGATTTTAGGGCCCCACTGAGAGTTCCTCTGTTTATACCATTAACTGTGGCATCAACTCTGGAACAACTGGAACAACAATTGTCACACTGAGTCTGTGCCAAAACTCCAAAAAATGGCAACGACTGATTGAAAGGCCATTTGGTGTGCTTCCTTTTAGGAGCTACCTCTTCCAAGACCCAGTAACTTTTCAAACCTCCTCAGTGCCAGTGTGACCACTGGGACCCTGCAGCGCACAGTCTTGGCCCTGCCACTGATCCCTGCAGGATTTGGGAGAAGCTGAGTTCCCTCTCTGTGTTCGCTTCCTGGTCTGCAGACAGGGTGTCGCACCAAAGGCTCCAGGAGGCCCCTTCTAGTGTCCACATTCCAGGGCTGCATGGTCCTAAAACCTCGGGGCCCTTATCTGAACAATTCCCTGATCAATAGCTTATGCTCTAGGCCTGCTCTGCCACAGCCAGATGGTCAATACTGGGCTGTTTACTTTAGGGATTGGGCAATGTGTGGAGGAGCTGAACTCTAGATCATTCGGGGCAGAGGGCTCAGGGCTAAATGAACAGCAGATCTTTAGGATCGCCCTGCTTGGTGGCCTGGTGTTGGGAGTAGAGATATTTGTGCCTAGGAACAGACCTCTGAAATGGTCTAGGAACCACCATACACATGGCAAACAGGAAAAGCAGGGAATCAGAACAAGCCCGAAGTGGAGACTAGGGTAGGAACAGACCTTGCTGCCGGGGGCTCCTCTCCCCTCCCACCCCCACTAATTTCGTTCCTTTTGACCATAATTTGTTGTAAAACAAAACAAAACAAAAACCCCAGAGGCGAGTGAGCACTCACTGGGAGAGGGCGGCCAAGCTGCGTCTTCCGTGCAATCCAGCTCCGCTGAGCATGTCCGCGGCAGGCAGGACGGGGCTGCGGGCCCGGGGCTCGGGGACCTGGGCTCAGGGCGTGGGGACTGGGGCTCAGGGCGCCGGCCTGGCCCGCGGAGGGGCCATGCTCTCCGTGGCCCAGATGAGGTGCAGGATGCTCCCGTGTTCTCCCTTTGTGTTAACACTTTGGTCTGTCCCTGTGACGAAAGTCTGGGCTTGTCCTCTGCCAAATCCCCTCCTCCCCACCCTTCCCCTCCGCAGATGCTCATCAGAGAGCTGATTGTTATTTTTTACTGTAATCTCTGTAGTAGAAGCCCATCTCTTTAGATTCTAAAGGGCACCTAGTGCTTCGAGATTTCCAGAACGTAACTATTGGGTAGTAGGTGCCAGGGTCCCCAGTAGCTCTGACGATGGGAACTTTAGATGCTTAACTACAAGAAATTATGCTAAGGTAGGTTAGGTGGCTAGTCAAAGAAAAAGACAGGGATGTGTGTTCTCAGCCTTTTGCAAAATCGCTGATGGTGGTATTACATGCCTGTACAATCTAATTCTGCAAAGATCAACAGAGATCAGCCCACTGAAAAGTTCATCTGGGCGTGTTCTCAGGCCCTCTCTCTGAGCTCTGTTCTCAATTAGCCCTGTTGGAGGTGGCTTCCAAGGCAAACAGTTCCCACTGAGAAATCAAATCTGAGAAACTCTTCTTATCCTTTTTATCCCGGGAAAGACGCATGGCATGAAAATATGAACCAAATGTAGAGGGATGAAGTGCTGGATTTGGTGCTCCCCCTTCCAAGAAATGAGGGCATATTGAAGCAGTGGGGTACCCATGCCACTTCCTGGTGATCTCATGCAACCAGCAGGCCAGCGGCCCATGTCAGCACCAGCCTGGAAAGCAACAAAATGCTAGCACCTGTGGAGAGAGCGCTGTTGATCCTACCTGGAGAGGACACTCTGTCTGGGCTTGACTAATGGATACTTCCTTCTTCTCTCACCAGCAACCAACGGTTGGATGTGGGGCACCAAGCTGCTTATGGTGTTATAGGTTGAATTGTGTCCCCCTAAAATATATGTTGGCGTCCTAACCATGTTATCTGTGGATGTGATTCTATCTGGAAATACGGAGAATCTTCCCCCAGGGCGGATAGAGAGTGAGCCTCCCCTGTTGTTGCTGTTAGGTGTCATAGAGCCGGTTTCGACTTAAAAAAAAAAAAAAATTTTTTTTTGTTCCGACTTATAGCGACCTTATATACAAGAGAGCGATACACCGCCTGGTCCTGCGCCATCCTCACAATTGTTGTTATGCTTGAGCCAGCTGTTGTAGCCACTATGTTCATCTATCTCACTGAGGGTTTTCCTTATTTTCGCTGATCCTCTACGTTATCAAGCATGATGTCCTTCTCCAGGGACTGGTCCCTTCTGATAACATGTCCAGAGTATGTGAGATGTAATCTTGTCATCCTTGCTTCTAAGGAGCCTTCTGGTTGTACTTCTTTCAAGACAGATTTGTTTGTACTTTTGGCAATCCATGGTGTATTCAATATTCTTCGCCAGCACCAGAATTCAAAGGCATTAACTCTTCTTCCATCTTCCTTTTCACTGTTCATCTTTTGCATGCATGTGAGGTGATCGAAAACACAACAGCTTGGGTCAGGTGCCTCTTAGTCCTTAAAGTGACATCTTTGCTTTTTAATACTTTTTTTTAATACTTAAAAGAGGTATTTTGCAGTAGATTTGCCCAATGCAATGAGTCATTTGATTTCTTGACTGCTGCTTCCATGGGTGTTGATTGTGGATTCAAGTAAAATGAAATCCTTGACAACATCAATTTTTTCTCCGTGTATCTTGATGTTGCTCATTGGTCCAGTTGTAAGGATTTTTATCTTATGTTGAGGTGTAATCCATACTGAAAACTATGGTCTTTGATCTTCGTCAGTAAATGCTTCAAGCCCTCTTCACTTTCAGCAAGCAAGGTTGTGTCATCTGCATACTGCAGGTCGTTACGGAGTCTTCCTCTAATCCTGATGCCCCATTCTTCTTCATACAGTCCAGCTTCTCAAATTATTGGCTCAGCATACAGATTGAATAAGTATGGACAAAGGATACAACCCTGATGCATACCTTTCTTGACTTAATAGGGATTTTTGAGACCTACAGCTTCACGTCACAAAGAAACCGAGGCACAGAGCATTTATACACCTCAGCTGAGGTCTGCCAGCTGAATCGCAGCAACTACTTGTGTGCTCAACTTAAAGAAGTTCAATTTAGTTAGGTGAACTACTCTTTTCACTTCAACTGGTCATGCAGTTTGAGTTGTTTTCCTGCTTAAATAGTATGCCTTCATTGCAGTCATCATTTATAGAGTAAATGTAGTTGAATGAACTTCAGAGCTAATTATTTCCATATATTACGATGTGCAGATACATTTAAACAGTGCTTTTTTTTTTTCATTATATATGGAGCCCTGATGGTGCAGTGGTTAAGAACTACAGCTGCTAACCAAGAGGATGGCAGTTCGAATCCACTAGCTGCTCCTTGAAAACCCTATGGGGCAGTTCTGCTCTGTCCTATAGGGTTGCTACGAGCTGGAATTGACTAGGCAGCAATGGTTTTTTTTTTTTTTTTACATGTATTACCACTAAACATATAAAAAAAAACATATATTGACCATTTAAAGTGCATAAGACACTCATAAAATCAGAGCTATGTTTTCCTTCACACAAGAGAAACTTAAGTTTATTGCTTTGAAGCTAAGATAGAAACATTTATTAAGGGATTTTGCCCCTCCCCTTTCTACCAACTCATATAGGGTTGTTTTGGGTTGGAATCGACTCGATGGCAATGTTTTTTTTTTTCTTTCTACCAAATTTTATCCAGTTAATGTTTTCCTCTTCATTTACTTATAAAATTCAGTAATTCACTGTAGTAGGCAGAATAATGCCCCTCCCCCTCCCAAGTTCTCCATATCCTAATTCCTGGACCCTGTGACTTTGTTACCTTTCCTGGCAAAAGAGATTTTGCACATGTGATTAAGTTAAGGATGTTGAGATGGGGAGAGGAGCCTGGATTATCCAGGTGGGACCGGTCTAATTACGTGGGTCCTTAAAAGGGAGGACTTCTCTTAGGTGTCTTCAGAAGGTGACAGGGCTATGGAAGAAAAGTGAGGAAATGCAATGTTGCTGGCTTTGAAGATGAAGGAAGGGGCCACCAGCCAAGGAATGTGAGTGGCCTCCAGAAGCTGGAAAAAGCAAGGAAATGATTCTCTCCTAGAACCCCCAGAAAGGATCATAGCCCTCCTGACATCTTGATTTTAGCCCAGTGGGATCTGTGTCCTACTTCCAACCTCTAGGACAATAACATAATAAGTTTGTGTTGCATTAAGCCACCAAGTTTGTAGCAATTTGTTACAGCAGCAATGGAAAACTAACACACATTTGCTTATGGGACTAATTGGACCTTGGGAATAAATTGCACCTCCTGGTTCCGCCTTCCCCAGTACACACACACACACACACTTTAATTCTGAGGTGGCAAGTATAGTTTGAGCATACCAAAAAAACCCCAAAAAAACCAAACCCAGTCCCGTCGAGTTAATTTTGACTCATGGCAACCCTATAGGACAGAGTAGAACTGCCCCATAGAGTTTCCAAGGAGCGCCTGGCAGATTCGAACTGCTGGCCCTTCGGTTAGCAGCTGTAGCACTTAACCACTCTACTACCAGGGTTTCCAGTTTGAGCATACTCAGAATAAAATCATAAAATGAACCAGCCTAGAAAAAATTCTGCGGTTCTTCTAGCCCACCCGTAGCCAGTCAGTCTCTCTCTCTCACATACACAGCCTTACCCTCCAGGGAGGAGGACAAGAATTTAGTAATCCTCTGTTAATGTGCTGACTCTCATGTACTGAAGGTATACTGATGGCGAGCTGTATAAGATACCCATTAGGCTATTTTCCTTGTTGTAAAAGTAGAGAAAGGTAAACCACGCATACTCTCAGCTGGCCCCTGCTATCAGCGGAATGCGCTTGGGAAATCACTGTCTGTCTTCAGTTTGTGATGGTAAAGCTCACTGGTGTCATACTTGTGATACCTAGTCAGGTCATGACATGCAATAGTGAAGGTCAGACATCAGGGGACGCAGGAAGAGCACAAGGGCAATGAACTGCCAATGGGGGCCAGGATGAGTTCCTGAGGCAGGGCAGGGTGGTAACAGGTGGATCCCAAGGGCAGAGGGTGGGCTACTGTTTCCAAGTAGCTGCTGAAATCAGTCCAGCTGGCAAGGGGAGAGGAATCCGAAAACCCAAAAAGTCCCTTGGGAGCAGTGTTCTGTTCCTGCAGAGACCTACACACTGAGGTGCCTTCACTAATGGAGGGTAAGAGGGTAGGTACTCAGAGTCCAGCTTCCAAAACCGTTGTCTCTGAGAACTGAACCAATGACCATCACTAGCACCATGAACAACTGGGGCATCCAACCTTCAGCAAGATGGTAAAAAAAAAAAAAATCTCCTTGCCGAGTCAATTCCAACTCATAGCGACCCTATAGGACAGAGTAGAACTGTTCCATAGAGTTTCCAAGGAGTACCTGGTGGATTCGAACTGCCAACATTTTGGTTAGTAGCTGTAGCACTTAACCACTACACCACCAGGGTTTCCATCAGCAAGATGGTAGGTGTAACATACGTGGCACCTCAGGACAATTTCATTGGGGAAATGAAAGTCTGGGCTACTCCCAAATCTCTCATAACATCAAGGAGTCCTTCGTTTCAGGATACCTTATGGTTTAATTTTTCATCAAAGAAATTCTGTGTTGGGAAGGTTTGGGGGCAGTCAGTGCAACAGAAAGGGGCAGTTTTCCACCACAGGGTGGTCTTTTAATAAAATATGATTTAAAAACAAACAAAGAAAACCTTTTCCTTCATGGAGGTAGGGGACTGTGCCCAATGATCTGTTCCAGACTTCATAGTCTACAACGGTTAAGAGCAGCTTCTACCTTGGAGTAGTTCCCCAGAGGGGAGTGAGATATGTGGGAAGTGCTTGTGCGTTGCCCAGTTGCGCTTAAGACACACACACACTCACACACACACACTCACCTCCCATGGAAACACATTTAAACCCAAGGCAATTCTACTCACTTTAAATTAAAACTCGACTCAATTTAAATTTCAATTCTACTCAATTTAAAGCAGATCTTTAAAAAAATTCTTAGGGACAAATTTACTTACAAAGAAATCCATAAACCCTACTGACACAGTGGCTGCAACAATGGGCTCAAACACAGCAACGATTGTGAGGATGGCGCAGGCCCGCCCGGGCAGTGGTTCGCTCTGTTGTGCATGAAGTTGCTGTGAGTTGGAACAGACTTGACGCCACCTAACATCAACAACAACACTGGATGGAGGAAACTGTTAAGCACTCGTTTACTAATGGAAAGGTTGGCAGTTGAAATCCACCCAGAGGTACCTTGGAAGAAAGGCCTGGTGATTTACTTCCAAAAGATCACAGCCATCGAAAACCCTATGGAGCACAGTTCTACTTGGAAACCCATGGGGTTGCCATGAGTCAGAACTGACTGCACCTGGCTGGGTTTTTCTGATACTCTTGGATCTTGGCAAAAAATCTTGCCTAGATGGCTGCTCACCGAGAGCTGGATGGGAATGAAAATGAAGAGGTAGTCTGCATTTTTCATGGAAAACCTCCTTCCTTCTTTCCACTAGCTCCTTACAATGTCCCCCTAACAGCTGATGGCATCTCACCTCCCCCTTGGCATTGAATGAATGTGGTCACCTAAACTACAGTGCGTTCTAATGAATGCTCCTAAGAAATCTTCTTGTGAAGTCCTCCTCCCTTTCCCCGTCTCCCTTCCCAGAAGCTGCAGACTTCTCTTCTACTTCTTTTCCTTACCTCTCCTTCCCGGCATCTTCATAGTCCCTGCTGGGCCCTCCTTAGGCACATGTGAGGTGGGGGTGGGGGAATGCATGGGCTGCTACCGAAAGACAAAGTTAGCCCTCCTCCTGGAGCACCACACCTGATTCACTGAACTGTTGGCCTCTGCAACATGGGTTTGCACGCTCTCTCATCTCATTCTCTTACCTCTCTTTTAACCACCTGTTGTTGTCAGTCGACTCAGACTCATGGTGACCTCCTGTGTGTCAAAGAAGAACTATGCTCCATAGAGTTTTTGATGGCTGATTTTTTGGGAAGCAGATCACCAGGCCTTTCTTCTGTGGCACTTCCAGGTAGACTCCAACCTCTAATCTTTTAATTAGTAGCTAAGTGTGCTAACCATTTGCACCACCCAGGGACTCATTTCCCTTTTAATGGTGACCATATAGCTCTCTTCCCACATGTTCTCTGACCCTCCCACACCACTTAGTACTATTTAAATACTACAAGCAAGTTACCATGCTAAGTGCTGTGTGGGATTGAGAGATAACGAGCAGTTCTAAAGGGAGACAAGACGGGTATCCAAAAATTTAACACAAGGTAGACAGCGAGCTGTACCCTGGAAGCAGGAGAGCTCAAGTCCTAGACTTCAAAAGGTGACATTTTGTGATAGAGGCCCCGGCGTCTAATCATAGTCACACTCAATTTCTTCTGTTATTGAATTAGACCCGCTCTTGCCAAAACGCAAACCCTCTCATTCCTATTAGGGCCACAGGTATGAAGTCATCCTGTAGTCCTGTCTTGTCTAGGCTAAATGCCAGTGCCTATTTTCCATCCTTTTAACATCAGCCTGAAACGTAACAGCTCTTCAAACGGGAAACCAAAATTGGACATAATGACGGCTTGACCAGGCTGGCTGAGCCTGGATGGGGTCCCGGGGCTGCCGCCATGTTCCTGTTAACACGCCCCAGCACCATCAGAGCCTGGAGAACAGCATCTCGTTCAGAATGAATTCAGGCATTTTTGTGTTACATCCATGGTCTCCCCAGTCCTCGATTTATTGCATAGTTGGTATATTTCCAGCATGTATCTGTATGGCTGTTTGTGCTGTTGGAGCCCCCTGGGAGGTGCGAAAGGTTAATGAGCTCAGCTGCTAACAGACAGGGTGGAAGTTTGAGTCCACCCTGAGGCAACTTGGAAGAAAGACCTGATGATCTCCTTTCCAAAGGTCAGCCACTGAAAACCCAAAGGAGCACAGCTTCTACTCTGATACACACGGGGTCCCCATGAGTCAGAAACCTTTGTGTGTGTGCGTGATGCTATTACCACTCGGCGATGAGGAGGTCATTCTTTTTTCCCAAGGCAAAACCTGGAGTCCCAGCCTTCCCCACTAACTCTTCCCCTTAAGCAAGCATATCCTGATATGGGGGTGTACCCCCATGGGCAATCTAAAGCTCATCTTCAGTCAGTGCTTTGGTGAAGATTAAACAAACAAACAAACAAACCCACTGCTGTTGCGTTGATTCCGACCCATAGTGACCATATGAGATTACAGCCTTGGAAACCCTATGGGGCCGTTCTACTCTGTCCTATAGGGTTGCTGTGAGTCAGAATCAACACGAAGGCAATGGTTTTGTTTTGTTTTGTTTTTAAATCTTTACAGAGGCACATCACCAGGTCTTTCTCTCAAAGAGCATCTGGGTGGATTGGAACCACCAACCTTTCAGTTAGCAGCCAGGTGCTTAACCATTGCTTCACCAGGGCTCCTTGAAATCTTCCCAAGTTTGCTTCATTTCCTTGTATTTTATCATCTTCCAAGATGGATAGGCTAGAAAGGTTGAGCCCACTCATGTTTGCACATACTTGGGAAATAGTTAATGTTTTGAAGTATGAGTCAGTCCCTCCTGCTAACTTGCTCTGAGGTGCCCCATTTCTGTTTAAATTCTTTTGCAATAACTACTAAGGTCTACTCTCTAAGCTGTTTTTAAAATCAGGGGGTTTTAACCATCTGGTCCCTTTTCCGCGCCCCCCCCCCCCAGTTTGCAAAGTTTCTTTTTAAAAGGATCATGTCTCCAATTCCTCTCTACCCCTCTGCCCCCCAGCTTGAAGACACATTTTAAAACAATAAAGCAGTGCTTGGAAATAGCCTCCAACAACAGCTTCTTGAATGAATGGTTGTTGTGTAGGGCTACAAAACCCTGTTTCTAGTCTTGGTGAAAATAGTATCTACTTACATGTAATTCTAGGGAAGAAGTGTATTGACGAAGGATATGTTTTCTACCCCTAGGAAACAGAACCTAAGCTACAGTGACATACTCTGGGGTGTGGATTTGTTGTGCAATTCCCAAATTGTGAAAGAAATGAAGAAACTATCATAGGGACTCTTCGGAGAGAGCTCTAATGCAGGGGAAAGTGTCAAATCTTCAAAGGGAACCTATTAGTTCACAAATCACAGAATTCTCAGTATGTATCGCCCTCGTTCAAAGTATCTAAATATTTCCACAACCATAAATATATTTGCCGGTGTTCACTGTATGCGTCTGGATATTAAATTTACACATGACTTTTATAGGTGGAGTCTAATCCGGATTTTTCCCAGTGATACCATATAAGGTCTTAAAAAATACTTTTTTTTTTTTTTTTGGCCTGGGTGGAGTCAGACCTGGATTAAAGCATATTTGTTCCTACTGTACCACAGAGATAGTCCGTTATATGTTTTGGACACTTTGGGTGTAGTGTTTGTTATTTGTACTACATAAATAACATCTGTTCTGTAATTAAGATATCACAGAAATCAGTATCTGCTTAAGATACCTACCTATAGATAGAAATAGATACATACAGAGTCTTATTTATATTGTTTATGTGCACGTACCTTTTCTCATCCAATAAATCACCAGCTTTTGCTGGCAGGGCTATTTCCTGACACCTCTCTTGCACCTGGTCCTGCCTAGAACAGTGTTAAGCACCTAGTGGATGCTCAGTAAGTACTTGATCATTTGCTCCATGGGTTCCAGAGGGATGACAATGGTGCACCAAGAAGGCCACTGGGCTGGTCCCCCCAGAGGCTTCCCTGGGGTGGGCTGTTTTGAGTATTCATCATGCTACACGATCTAGAAGTGCTGCTGCACCAGAAACTGGATCTTGGGAGTGCCCAGAGCTGATAGGTCTCAGGTAGACCAATGGGCTCCTAGACGCAGAAGAGACTAATGTATAAACCAGAATGCCAATGAATTCCGATAGAATAAACAACCTCCCTCTTCAGTGCCTGGAGAACACTCGCTTCCCAACCAGGGCGCCCCAGCCCCCAAGCCAGAATGTCAGGAAGCTGCCTGGTCAGCAGAGATTGCTTCCTGAGAGTGGAGTCAGAGCCAAGAGAGGGGAAATCATCATGAAAGATATTCTGCCCAAGTTAAGAGGAGACCAAGACAGCACCTCTCCCAGTGGAGAGAACACATCTCATGTCACAACATTGAGCAAACGCTGAGATTCAAGAACTATGTCATGCGAACATCGCTGATGCCCAGTGACAACACTGGCCTTGGACTTGGCGTCCATGCAGACCTTTTCGCTGGCTCATTGTTTTTTTAGGCCTGCCAATATCATTGATGACAGCTAGGCTCCACTTGCTTAAATCTGGGGATCTAATGCAATTTGTCTTTTATGTGTTGGATTTATTAGAAACAGCCTTTTATAGGTCAGTTTTAGAAGAGATACAACCAGAGTGTTCCTTAGAAGCAAGGATGGTGACCAGAGCCAGATTACCCAGTAAGCAAGGTATGCACGGGCCCAAATTGTGCCTTTCCACCAATCTGCAGTGCACTTTTTCACCTGTCTCCCACCACATCAAAGACATGGTGGAACCCATGTGAAATTGCTCACCACAAATAAGTACCTTGCTCAGTGTAAGCTGGTGCTTACTGGTTAATCTGCCCGTGACGGTGAGACTTCAACTTGCTTACTTTGGACACGTCATCAGGAAAGACCAATCACTAGAAAAGGGCATCATGTTTGTTTCCAGTGAAAACAAGGGAAGGCCTCTGTGGGATGGATTGACACAATAGCGTAACAATGGACTCAAACATATCAAGGATCATAAAAATGTCTCAGGACTGGGCAACGTTTTGCTCTGTATACCCAAGGTTGACGTGAGTCAGAACCGACTCAACAGCTACCAGCAACAACTCTTTTATAGAATTCTTGGGTGCTTTCATGGTGACAGTCTGAGACAGGAGATTAGAAATAGACTAGAAAAAACTTCTCAACTTTTGGAATGCTAGTTTACTTTTAAGTTACCAAGCAATGAAATCAAACTATCGCGACGACCAAGATAGGAAAAGTAAATGGAATTCTTTTTTACCCACTGATTTATAGAACCAGGCTGGCTTTTTAGTGAAAACATTTAATTAAAAAAATACTATTTTCATTTTTCTCATTTAAAAGCCAAAAAGCCACCTGGAAAGCTTTTGAATTTTTAAGATTTTATGAAGAGAACAACAACAACAAAAAAAATAAAATAGATGTGAGATTCATACAAAGTATAGCAGACAGTCACTTTAAATTTGAAAGCCGATGATCTGAAAAATGAATCCAGCTTTCTAAAATATGTCACAAATAGAGAGGGTGAGTGCAATCTGAGAGTCTCCTAGGTATTTTAGAATTCAGAATCTTTCTAGGATAACTTCAAATGATCTTTC
Source organism: Elephas maximus indicus (assembly GCF_024166365.1). Classification (NCBI taxonomy): domain Eukaryota; kingdom Metazoa; phylum Chordata; class Mammalia; order Proboscidea; family Elephantidae; genus Elephas; species Elephas maximus. Next base: position 14,901,977 of record NC_064826.1, read on the forward strand.
CTTCTGACCCCTTCCCAGTGGATCTCAGGATTCTTTGTTAAAAGTTACAATTCTGTGCCTATGCTATTGTGCTGCCAGGCCTGTGTGTTCTCTCTGTTCCAGTTCACTAACTATTTATTTCAGTTACAAATTTTAGTTTAATGAGTAAACCAAAGCATATTCTTTTATACTTAGAAGCCAGTTGCCCAGGTTCATACTTGCGGTAGCATACTCAATGTTTATGGAATTGATCTGAATCTTAATTCAGCGTTTTGACTAATAGCTATTTATAAATCCTCCTCCTCCTCCTTTTTCTTCTAAACTGTGCTTTTTGAGGTACATGAACTATTCATAAACCAAAACCAACCAAACCCATTGTCCTGGAGTCGATTCCAACTCATAGCGACTATTTAGGACAGAGCAGAACTGCCCCATAGGTTTTCCAAGGAATGTCTGGCAGATTTGGACACCAACCTCTTGGGTTGCAGCCAAGCTCTTAATCACTGTGCCACCAGGGCTCCTGAACTATTCATAAAAGCAAAAAAAAAAAAAAAGCTCCACTTTATTGAAAATAAAATTTAATCCCCGTATTTTGATTTAAAAGCCTTGGGTTCTAATGCATTGCTCTGTTTTCTTTTCCTTGGTCCATCATTACGTCTAATACTAGAAAATCATCTACCATTTAAACCTGAGACCCAACACTCCCTATTTTGGAAGGAGTATTGACCAATACTAGCCTGAGCCTGGCTCTAGCCCTCATCAATCTTTGCCCATCCTCCTGGGATTAACTGAAGAATTTTACTGTTCCCAACCACAAACCTAGTCTTTCATTAGAGAAATCTTTTATTACATAGTTTGTTCACTGTTGGACTCTTTAGGGTTTGGTTTGGACCCTGTAATTTGATGATTATCTGGCTTTGCCATGCAGATGCTAATTGCAAATAATACTAAGGGCTTGAACACTAGAGCCAATAGGCTGACAAAAGGAAATCCACTCTTACCATATTAATATCATTTGCCTCCATGATGCAACTATGTTGTTAGGTGTCGTTGAGTCAATTCTGACTCATAGTGACCTTATGTGACAGAGTCAAACTGCCCCATAGGGTTTTCTAGGCTGTAATCTTTACGGAAGCAGATCTCCAGGTCTTCCTGCCATCGAGCCACTGGGTGGGTTTAAACCACCAACTTTTTGGTTAGCAGCCGAGTGCTTAACCATTGCGCCACCAGGAGTACTTATGATGCAACTAAGTAAGCATAAATGGTAAAAATGATATGATGTAAAAGTCCAGTTATCTTTAATACTCAGAGAAATAGATGAAAGGAGTCTCTTAAAAATCTCTAGAGAAGAAGATATGGAGTCAAAATTCAATACTCGGAGGATCAACAAGGCAGTGACAGAACCCCAGGGAAGCTATTGATGGTGTCAGTACCTGGAGGGTGCCACCCAGGCCACAAATATTGCTGCTTCCAAATAAACAGCCTAGAAAATTTAGTGAAGTTCTGTCTTGATCCGTAGATATGAATTGAAATATGTTGAGTCTTTTCACTCATTTATTTGACATTGTGTGCTGGTCCTTAGGGGAATAAAAGTAACTTTCAGTTTGGTGGGGAGAACAGACTTGTAAAAAAATAACCATACCACAATAAGATAGGTGATAATATTTAACACACATAAGAAGTGTTATGGGAGACTCAAGGTGGAAATCAGCCACTCCGACCGGGGTTATCTGAGAAGGATTTTCCCAAAGAATGACTGTTGAGTTAATCCTTCAAATGTGAGTAAGAGATCAGTTACCAGAAGCTTAGGAGGGAAAAGACACAGCAGCGTGGAAAAGCAGAGACCCTGTTAAGCCTGAGGACCTCTGCCAGCTAAATGCACAACCAGAGAAGTGTCAAACAGCAAGGTTTTCTCAGTAAGCATAGCATGGTTTGATTCTGTTTGAGTAAAAGCTGTCCTTTAAAATCTTTTGAGTGTTCTCCTCAATTCACAATCACAGGGAAAGAGAAGATAAAGTGCCTTTGCTTTTTATAATCTGGAATTGAGGTCCTCAGCCCTTTCCAGAGGTGACAGACTCTTGGAAAAGAGGCAGGTAACATTTTGTAGCATTTTCTCCTGTGTCTGACTTTTGGAAGCCTAGAACGCCTGAGGGCCAGTCAGATAGCCTAAGGAGATAGTAGGGTGAAAAGTGTGAGCACTACTTTGAAACAAAGTAGTGCAAGAGTGAAGCACTAGGCTGCTAACCAAAAGGTTGGCCGTTTGAACCCACCCAACAGCTTTGGGGAAGAAAGACCTGGCAATCTGCTCTTGTAAAGATCACAGTCTAGGAAACCCCATGGGACAGTTCTATTCTGTCATATGGGGTCACTATGAGTTGAAAATGGGCTCCATAATACCCAGCAACAACAATAATATGACCGGACTGAAGCCTGCAACTCCAGAAATAGGTAAACAGAGGGAATCCAGTTTAAGTTGATCATATAGGTGTCTCTGCATGCCTAATGGAAAGGCTGGTAGCATAGTGATTAAGAGCTACGGCTGCTAACCAAAAGGTCGGCAGCTCGAATCCACCAGGCACTCCTTGGAAGCTCTATGGGGCAGTTCTACTCTGTGCTATAGGGTCGCTATGAGTCAGATTTGACTCCACAGCAAGGGGTGGGTTTTACACGCCTCATGGTAGACACAAGTCATGGGCTTCACATTTGATGGCATTTGTTCATGTCTCATTTACTTCTTTCAGCTGCCCTGAGAAGGATTAGCTCTGTTTTACAGTCGAGGAAGCCCAGATCTGCCTACCCTTTCTGCAGCATGCTTTCTTCTCTTCTTGATCCAGAAGCTCCTTTCTTTTATGGGGGTGAGAGGAGGTTGTGTGGGTTTGTGCTTATAAATTGAGGGGTGCACAGTGCAGAGGAAAAAGCATCAGACCTGGAGCAAAATGACAAGGTTTCTAGATTTAACCCTGCCTCTGACTGTGTGTGCATGGGGAAGTCACTTTCTGAGCCTGGGTTCAATGATGTGGGTCTCCAGGCCCCTTTCAGAGAATCTAGGAGAGTCTGTTTGTGACCATATAACCCACGAGGATGCCCAAATCTGTGCCACAGCAGTCGTTCTGCACTCCGGGCAGAGTTCTCTTTTGAGAACTGATCCCTCTCTGAAGGGTCTGCCTCCCCTCTTCAGCTCCACTCTGGCACGGGCAAACACCACAATGAGAGAAAATATACACTCACGTGCCTGTACTGTGAGGCACTCAGCAACTAAAGGGTTGGGAATTTCTATCCTGCTTCAGCCTTGAGTTTTACAAGACTTTCATTCTGTTCAGTTCAAAAGCCATCGAGGATCTGCAGCAAGGATACACCCTGGGTATCCAGGTGAGACTACGAGGATGCTGGCTCAGACGAAATACGTATTTTGGGGATAGTTATATGGGAAGAGTTAAAGGCTCTTGAAAGTATGTAGCAGGGAGAAAGGGTATCAGATGTGAACTCTTTCTACATCACAGTTTTGTCCAAGGACCCGTAATAGCAGTTCTTTGCTCATCTTCTTTATCAAGGAATAAGAAATGTTGAGGGATGTTAGATCCCCAAAGTGGGGCCCCACTTAAAAAAAAAAATCAAGATTTACACAACAGTGCTGATTAGAGAAACAGAAGGGCTGCTCAAGGAAGGAGTGGGCAGAGGTATACATCTACCGTAGTTGCCAACATGCCTTGGGGGAAGATGCAGTATAATTATACCTGATGACACTTCTTGTCCTTGAACCAGCATGATAACCCATCATTGCATCCTGCTTGTCTATCAGTTCATTTCTTGCTCAGTTATTTCCATATTTGTCTCTTGAGTTCCCCAGAAAAGCCTGCCGACAGTGTAAGGTTTTCTGTGAGAATCAAGAATGGATTGACCGCTGTTATTCTAAGCAGGCACAGTAGAACTACTAGCTCTGGGAATAAAGGACTCTTTCACTACCTCGTTGCTGGTGCTGGTCCTGAGAGTCATCCAGCTTTCACTGGAGGGCCCGTGAAGTATGGAAAATTCCCACAGGACAATAAGGCCCAGGCTAGCCTTAAAAAAATAATAAACACGTCTTGAGAAATCTTCTGAAGCCTATCAGTTGGATTCCTAAATGGTACAGGAAAATGGAAGCCAGTGAAGATGTGGCTGGGGATAGCCCATGTCACCCACAATGGAAAATCTGAACGTCGGAAGAATTTCCTATTGTAAACAATGCTCAGTTTAAAATACACTCTCTGGAGACTCTCCTGAATGTACAAGCTTATAGCTGCTATTTATAGTGGCTGTTGTGTATTTTAGCGAGATTTTTATTCCAACAAAGGAGCTGTATGTGATGTAGGGAGTTATTAAAATGGAAAATAAGCCCTCACATTTCAACTTAGTCAATTGGTACTCATCTCAAATGTAATGTCAGATATTGCTAATTTAGACTCACTGGAAGGCAGGCTAGCATAAATTATGAATTTTTTTAAATTCAGTTTTGAAAAATGTTCCAGTATAGTCAATAACTTCCACCAGGGTCCCAAAACATTAGGAACTTGTTTAAAAATGGGTAAATAAAGATGATTTATAATGAGCAAATTAATCTTTTTAATGTTTCTGAAGTCCTTTAAAAAAGTTGTACTCTCCAGAGTATAAAAACTAAGCCATGGAATGTAGCTTACATATTTAACATGTTAATCAAACCCTTTATTTATAAATAGTTCAAAGTGATACTTTTCTACAGTCCTTGAATAAATGATAAAAATTCCAAAATAAAAGTTTGTAAATGAAGGTTTATGATAGGTGAAAAACTGATGTCCCAACTGTTGATGAACATTGCTTATTGGACAGCAAACCAATAAAAAGAGCTGGTTTTATTCACAAAGTATGCAAATTATTCCTCTTGACCTCACCCACAGATGAACGGGGAACCACTTATACAGCCAGTAGGCCATTACAGCGTTCTCATGTCTCTCGCCCAGTGACACACCATAGAGGATCTTTGGGATAATATAGGTCCAAAACTTCCCTAGAATCTTTGAGTGACCAGGATAGATGCCCCTTGACTAAGATTTTGGAATAGCCCATGTGGGGTTTACATTAACTTTACCCAAAGAATTTGGTCTTTTCTTTGGTTCCTGAGAGATAACCTCTGAAGCCTTGGAATTTCCCCAGTGACTGAAGTATATTTGATAAGGCATCTAGACCATACCTGATGGTTCATGTCAATGAGGTCACTCAGGTGAGCAGCAGTCTAGGCCAGAAAGACTACCTCATGATATCAGCCAGCCTCAGGGGAGGAAGGAGCAGATTCAATCAGTCATGTCTACATAACAAGGCCTCAATAAAGGCTCCATGGGCTTCATGGTTGGTGACAGACATCGACGCATGTGGGAGGAGAGCAGGTCCTTTGAGACATGGAAACTCCACGTTGGGAGCCCTCCCAGGCCTCGCCCTATGCCCCTCTTCATTAGTATCCTTTTCCTGTAATAAAACTGTACTCACAAGCAAAGCACTTTCTGTGAGTTTTGTGAGTCATTCTAGTGAGTTATTAAGTCAAGTATGGACACCTCAGCAGTCCTGTTGTCGTTAAGTGTCGTCGAGTCGATTCCAACTCATAGTGACTCCATGTGATGGAGTAGAACAGCCCCATGGGGTTTTCTAGGTTATAATCTTTACCGAAGCAGATAGACAAGTCTTTCTCCCATAGAGCCGCTAGGTAGGTTTGAACTGCCAACTTTTCGGTTAGCATCTTAGTGTTTAACCCTTGTACCACCAGGGCCCTAAGTATATACCCTAGAGAAACTCTTACATACGGTCACAAAGAGACATATTTAAAAATGTCGATGCTAGCACTTCTTGGCATAGCAAAAACAGGAAACATCCCAAATGCCCATTGGTAGCAGGATGAAGAAATAAATTATACTACACTCACATAATGGACTGCTATAACGAATGAATAAAGATTATACTCATCAGCACGGATGGCCCTCAAAAACACTGCTGAATAAAATGAAAACAAGTCATACATATATAACGATTCCATTTATATAAAATTCAAAAACAGGCAAAACTGAGCAAAACAGTGTTTAGGAATTTATTCGTATGTGGTAAAATTATAAAGAAAACAAGAAAATAATGCAGAATTCAAAATAGTGGTGATTTCTTAGGGGGATATATTGGGGAGGAGCACACGGGGCTTCACGGTATTGGCATTATTCCATTTTTTTGTAATCTATTTCTTAAACTACCCATTGCCTTTGAGTCGATTCCGACTCATAGCAATCCTAACCTAAACTAACCTCTTGCCATGGAGTCGATTCCGACTCATAGTGACCCTACAGGACAGAGTAGAACTGCCCCATAGGGTTTCCAAGAAGCGCATGGTAGATATAAACTACCAACGTTTTGGTTAGCAGCCATATCCCTTAACCACTACACCACCAGGATTTGTATAGCAACCCTAGAGAGGGGTAAATAGTCTTGCTTTCTTCTTCTTTAAAATACGTTGTTCAATCACTTAAGTAAAAGAGTTTGACTCACGAAAGGGGGAAATACTGATGGAATCAAAAGCAGCAGGCTTTACCCAGTCTACCATTCTGTGCCTTTGAGGAACTTCCCAGCTACTTTCTCCTTCGGTACCACAAAACCAAACCCACTGCTGTCAAGTCGATTCTGATTCATAGTGACCTTATGAGTAGAACTGCCCCATAGAGTTTCCAAGGAGTTGCCTTGCAGGTTCAAACTGCCAACCGTTTGGTTAGCAGCAGTAGCACTTAACCACTACGCCACCAGCGTAAACCAAAACAGCGACCCTATAGGACAGAGTAGAACTGCCCCATAGAGTTTCCAAGGAGCGCCTGGTGGATTCCAACTGCTGACCTTTTGATTAGCAGATGTAGCACTTAAAAACTATGCCACCAGGGTAAAAAAAAAATTTTTTTTTTTTTTAGGAGCCCTTAAATTCCTCTCCTTCCTCAGTTATTTAAAAAACACGTTTGTTCATTCAGGGCCCCCCGCCATGCAAGCAAAGTGAGGGTTCTTGAAGCAGGTTCTCCCTTAGCCGGGTGATCTCCAGAAGGTCAGCATCCCTAGACAGGAGTGTCCTCATAAAGTAAAATGCAGCCTTTAAAATTCATCAGATCAGGGATTTTTGACCCACATCTCCTGGGCCCCCAGGAGGTCTGCAGATGGAGTCCATGACTCACCAAAAGGAAATGCCAAGTTTTGGGTGCACACGTGCACTGTTCTTGGAGGAGGGTCCGTAGCTTTCATCAGACTCAAAGCAGCGTGTGGTCCCAAAGTGAGAAAGTCACATTCCCCTGCAGAAGATGACCTACAAGCCTGTGACAGCTATAAGCTGTTATGAATGATGACGTGACTATGTCCTGTTCTGGTGGTAGATACTGTCTTATTGAGAGAAACCCAGCAAAAACTCAACAACAGTTATGCCAATAACTGTCTTTGGATGGAGGGGGAAAACTTGATCTCCATTTCTATTTTTCTGTCAAATGGGAATAACACGGTGATTTTTTTTTTTTTTGAGGGGAAGCAAAACAATGACTTTGTCTATACATGTAAGCAATTCACCTGAAAAAGGATAAAGAACAGTTCAATTTGGCCCAATAGCCCTCACGTAGTCTGCTTTGAAGACCATTTCCCCATGTCGGGTAGTTATGTTGGCATTGTAGAGATAAGAACCTTCACTCAAAACAACTAGTTGAAGCATGAAAAGCTCTGTTAGTCAATTTGTTACAGTGGACAGGTTTTGAGATTTGGGGCAGGCAGGGCTGGATGGCACTCCCTAACCATATGAAGTTGAGCATGTCACTTAACCTTTCAGACCCACAGCTGGGTCTGAATCCTTAACCGGAAAATGGGGATAATAGTATCCAGGTCATAGTCTTGTTTGATGATCAAACGGGATAGTGTACATAAAGTGCACCACCTAGTGGTTGGCATGTGTTGGTACTAAACAAATCATGTTCCTTTCCCTTCCTGGGGCCCTGGTGGCACAGTGGTTAAGAGCTACAGCTGCTAACCAAAAAGGTTGGCAGTTCAAATCCGCCAGCAGCTCTTTGGAAACCGTATGGGGGCAATTCTACTTTGTTCTATAGGGTCACTAGGAGTCAGAAATGACTCAACGGCAACGGGCTTGGGTTTTGATTTTCCCTTCCTGGGTGGTGCAGATGGTTTGCACTCGGCTACTAGCCTAAAAGTTTGGGGGTCGAACCCTCCCAGCAGTGCTGTGGAAGAAAGACCTGGTGATCTGCTTCCTTAAAAAGTATAGTAAAACAAAACAAAACAAAACAAAAAAACTATGGAACGGTTCTACTCAGTAACACGTGGGTTCACCATGAGTTGGAATCAAGTTGATGCCAATGAGTTTGGATGTTTTAGGAGGTTTCTCTTCCTAATGTTAAATAAAATATTCAGCCGATTTTTTTTTTTTCCACTTGAGAACTGTTTTTGCTGAATTGACTGAATTTTTTTTTTTTTAAGTGAGATTCTGGGTGATGTTATAGTTACTATATTTAAAATAAAGGATACATCATTAATAAATTAGGAAACTACCCACATGTCTATGATTTTGAAATCCTCAAACAGCAATTCTATTTGTGTGGTAGACTTGAGTGCAGACAAAAGATTTAACTCGTTTCCTTATTTAAGCAAGCGTCAAGGTCAGTGTATCAGGAAAACTTTGCCGTAAGAATGCAGCAAATTATAATGATTGAACTGAAAGATGGATAAAATTCAAATACATATACTCAGTGATATCTCAGTTTGTGCTAAAGGCCTACCGAAACATTAATGTGACTGTAATGATAATCTCTAACATTTGTTGAGCATACGCTGTGCCAGTACTGTGTCAATTTCTAACTTAATCTTTACAACTCTTTGAGGTAAATGTAATTATCCCCATCTTTATAGATAAAGACATAGAAGCAAGAGATGTTTAAGCAATTTTCACAGGGTCATCCGACTAAAAAGGAACCCTGATGACAGAACAGTTAAGTGCTCAGCTACTAACCAAAAGATTGGTGGTTTGAAACCACCCAGTGGTTTCGATAGGGAAAGGCCTGGCGATCTGCTCCCGTAAAGATCGCAGCCTGGAAAAGCCTGTGGGGCAGTTCTACTCTGTTACATGGTGTTACTATGAGTCAAAATCAACTTGATGGCATCTAACAACAACCATCTAAGTGTCAGGGCTAGGATTCAAACCCAGGTCTATCAGACTACATCACTCACATGTCTAACTACCACACCATCCTGCCTTTCCTAGGTAACTGAGAGTAACCCATTTTAAATGGCACATATAGGGATTGTAAAGAAAAATTCACTGCTATTTTAGTCTGTAAGCATAGTGACATGCCATATTTCTTGCAAACTGAGAAGGAAATTACAGATAAGCATGTGAGGTCTTTACCAGTCTAGTTTCTCAATGTTTGGGCACCAAAAGTTTAGGTGTAGTCTCGAACTTGTGTCACTATGGGTAGATCCTGGGCTCCTGGTGCTCCACTATTCACTATGAAGTGGTATATTTTTAGGACCAAAGGAATTATTGTTGCTGTTATTGTGTGCCATCGAGTAGATTCCAACTCATAGTCACCCCATACGACAGAGTAGAATTGCCCCATAGGGTATCCCAGGCTGTTATCTTCAGGTGGATGGAGATTGGTCAAAGTACACCATCTTTACCATGAATTGACAGGGGTACAAAGAATGTCTACCCAGAGTCAGTGGAAGCTGGACAATGAATAAGGAAGGCTGAAGAAGAATCAACACCTTTGAATTGTGGTGGTGGCGAAGAATATTGAATACACCATGGACTGCCAGGAGAATGAACAAATCTGTCTTAGAAGTACAACCAGAATGGTCCTTAGAAGCAAGGATGGCGAGACTGTGTCTTACATCCTTTGGATACGTTGTCAGGAGGAATCAGTCCCTGGAGAAGGACATCATGCTTAGTAAAGTACAGTGTCAGCGGAAAAGAGGAAGACCCTCGAAGAGGTGGATTGACACAGTGGCTGCAACAATGGACTCAAGCATAACAACGATTGTAAGGATGGTGGAGGACTGGGCAGTGTTTCACTCTGTTGTACATAGGGTCGCTATGAGTCAGAACCGACTTGATGGGACCTAACAACAACAACAACTTAGAGTGAGTGTGTGAGAGAGGAGAGAGGGAGGATGTGAGTGTGTGTTTTTATTCTTCACATGGCTGAGCACAAATAAATAATTAATGACCCCTTAGGTGGAAAATGGAGCCCTGGTGGTGCAGTGGTTAAGAGTTCAGCTCCTAACCAAAAGGTCGGCAGTTTGAATCCACCAGCTGCTCCTTGGAAACCCTGTGGGACAGTTCTGTTCTGTCCTATAGGGTCGCTATGAGTCAGAATGGACTTGATGGCAACAGGTTTGTTTTTTAAACAATATTAAATAGATATGAAAACCTTACAGCTATATTTTAAAATCCCTTTCAAGCCAATAACTTGGAAAAAAAACCTAATTTAAAAGTAAAAATTTTTGTTAACAATCTTAACTTTTTCCCCTACCGGAGCAATCGATTTTCTGAGAGAGTTGAAGGGAAGTTTTGAGTACAATTAGCCTAAATCATTAAAAAAAAAAAAAAAAAAATTAAATTTTATTGATTTAAAAAAAATTTTTTTTTTTAATGACTTAGGCAGTTTTAAAGGATTATTTTGTTTAACTTCCTAAGGGAAGATAATTTTCTGATTACCAGATCATAAAAAATTCCATTTGAAATTTTTTTTTTTATTTTAAAACTTCAATGTCCTGATGCTAAGCATTTTGAATAAAGCGTGTGTGTATGGTGTGTGCAGTGTATGTGTGATTGTGTGTGGTGCATGTGTGTGTTATAATTGTTGACTGACTGCATTATTAAATTATGTAAAAAAAACATTCAGCCATTGAGTCCTGGGAGGGGACTACATAGGCCCAGTGGATTTTAAAAACTTGCTTGTTTTTCCAGCGTAGTAAAAATATTTACTTTCAAATGTCTAATTATCAGGCTATTTTAGAGGCCCATAAACACGGATGAATGATGACAACAGCCAGAGTGCTTTCATTGCCTGTATTTCTGTCCGTGAGCCTCTGAATCTGATAACCCGACTCTACAATGGAGGCCTTTCTTCTGGTCAGAAAGAAGAGCTCGCGTTGGGTGTGTCACACATGTGCTGGGAACGCCATGAGTTCACGTCTTGAAAAGTCAGAGAGCTGTTGGCTGTGAAAGCAGGCCCATCACCGGGCAAGGCGCATCTGCTGTAGATTTCTTCATGGGCAGAGCGTCACTGCAGGTTTCTCAGGCGATACACCAAAGCTCAAAAGCCTTTTGGCGAAATTGAAAGGAATAACTTGATTTGGTGTTAAATCTTCCAGCTGAGGCAACACAAGCCTTCCTCAGACCTTCTTACCAATGTCTCCCACTCAAAAGTCCTCACTCAGCAGAAGCTTCCTGCTCTTCACCTTGTCCAGGGTTCCTCTGTCTTCTGAGAAGTACAGAAAATACCACCGTGTTCTTATTTTGTTTGGTTTTACCGTAAGTATAAAATGTGTCTTCGATTCTTTGTGCTGTGGAGAATCTAATCAGATAATGATCATAATTAATAAAGATGTTTATTTTATGTTCACTACATCGTTAGCATGGGCTCAAGCATAACAATGATTGTGAAGATGGAGCAGGACTGGGCAGTGTTTCGTTCTGTTGTACATAGGGTCACTATGAGTCAGAACACACTTGATGGCGCCTAACAACAACAGATCATTAGCACTGTGTTAATACTTTCATGTATTATCCTTGTTTACGCCCACAAAAAACCCTATGAGGTGTGGAAGAAGTAAAGGAGGTAGATAGTACTGTTTCTCCCATTTTACAGATGAGGAAACAGAAGGTTAGAAAGATTGAATAATTTGAAATGTCACATAGCTAGTAAGTGGCAGAGCAGGGATTTGACACCACAGCTACTTAATGCCATAGCCCGTGCACTTAACTGCTGACATACACTGCCTCCCACCGTTAGCGTCTGCTGACATTTCTTCATTTTTATAGAGCATATGTGTTCTATTCCACCACCTGTCTGCCAGTTTGTCGTACTGTGGTGGTCTGCGTGTTGCTACGAGGCTGGAAGCTATGACATCAGTATTTCAAATACCAGCGGGGTCACCCATGGAGGACAGGTTTCAGTGGGGCTTCCAGACTAAGACAGACTAGGAAGAAAGGCCTGGTGACCTACTTCCAAAAATTAGCCAATGAAAACCCTTCGGATCACAACAGAATACCGTTAGCATAGTGCTGGAAGATGAGCTCCCTGGGTTGGAAGGCACTCGAAACACACTGTGGCCGCTACAGTGGGCTGGAGCAGACCAACGATTGTGAAGATGGTGCAGGACTGGGCAGTGTCTTGTTCTGTTGTACATGGGGTTGTCACGAGTCGGAGAGAGCAACAACATATCCTATTTAGACATAGCTATTTCTGATGCTGTGATTCATCCTCCTTGGGCAGATACACAAAAAAGGCCAAAGCTTCTGCACTTATTGAATAGAAAGAGAACTGGGTTTTGACTCTTTGGGAAATGTATCCTCTTCCCCTCCCAGGAGTACGTATTCCCTGATGACACAAAAGCATGTGTGTACTTAGTGCCAAGTAGACGGTGTGGAGGGGAGGAGAGATGGTCACAAGTGGACCACGTGTTGATAAAGAAGCTGGTGCTGCGGGGTACAGACAGCAAGGTGCACTGACAACCACGGAGAAAAAGGCAGAGACGGATGGAGACAGAAAGACCAACACGAAAATCTATGAATTTTTTATCCTAAAATTCCCATCAGATAGGTGGAAAAGAATAAATAGCAAAACTAACTAATTTATTGATTTGTTCAAATAGGTCATCGACTCAAACGTATAATAGTTTACTTTAAACCAACGAAAAACAAAAAACCCAAACCCATTGCCTTCGAGTCAATTCCGACTCATAGCAACCCTACAGGATGGAGTAGAATTGCCCCATAGGGTTTCCAAGGAGCAGCTGGTGGATTCAAACTGCTGACCTTTTGGTTGGCAGCTGAACTCTTACCACTGTGCCATAGTGTCTTTTTACTTAGAAACAATGCATTTAGGATTTTCTCTGATTACCTGCTCATTTCATCCTGCCTATTGAGATTTTTTTTTTCTTCCCCTTTTGGCCACGATTGCTTTAAAGTTATTAATTCACATAGGACCTGGGCTTCAGGGTTAGAGGGACAATGTCTGTACTGCTCACTGCTGATCCCCAGGGTTTGGCACAGGACCCTCTATTTTGGAAGTAATTGATAAATGTTTTTTTGAGGCCTGAATACATTACCTTCTTTTTACCAAATCTATAGACCTCATCTTAAGGACTCAGAGTGGGAAAGCCAAGTCCAAGGTGAACAGCATAAGGGCTGCACAGGCTCAGGGGCAGGAGGAAGCAGCCTGTTTTCAATAAGGTTCCTAGGCAAGGGAAATCTAGATGATTTGAAATGGACTGGACTACAACCCCCAGTGGGAGAAAGATGTGGAAGTCTGCTTATGTAAAGATTACAGCCTTAGAAACCCTATGGGGCAGCTCTACTTTGTCCTATTGAGTTGTTGGAAACCGTGGTGGTGTAGTGGTTAAGAGCTGTAGCTGCTAACCAAAAGGTTGGTGGTTTAAATCCACCAGGCACTCCTTGGAAACTCTGGGGCAATTCTACTCTCCTATAGGGTCACTGAGTTAGAATTGACTCGATGGCAGTGGGTTTGGTTTTTTTGATATAGAGTCACTATGAGTCAGAATCGACTCCACAGCATTGGGAACAACCACCAGAATGAGGTTTGTATACAAGGGGGCAGCCATGATGTGGGGAGTGTGTGTCAGTCCCAAGTACGAAAGAGCCAGCCCAGTAAAAATTGTGCAGTTAACTTTTGGAATAACCTTTTACAAGATCTATTTCTGAGGAACAAAATGCATTTAAGAAGTGGCTTATTTTAATTTGTGGTTATAACATCTGGTGAGAGTATAAGCTTTAAATTATCTACCATTGCAAAGTAAGACTGCACCTGCTAATCAAGCGCAATGACAATGAAAATAACATGGCGTTTTCTTCTGGAAAACATTTGGGGTAAGGGGTAGAAAGTTAATGGACTTTCTCTTCTTTTCTGTGGGGCTCCTTCTCCCCACTGCACACAACAGCACAGCATACACAGGGCACAGTCGTCTTCAGTAAGTACCGTTTTTATAAAAAAGCCCTGGTGGTGCAGTGGTTAAGCACTTGGTCGCTAACCAAAAGGTTGGCAGTTCAAACCCATCAGCTGCTCCATGGGAGAAAGATGTGGCACTCTACTTCCGTAAAGATTACAGCCTTGGAAACCCTGTGGGGCAGTTCTACTCCGTCCTGTAGGGTGACTATGAGCCCGAATCAATTCAATGGCAACAGGTTTAGTTTTTACTTTATGGTTGAGGATGTAAAAATGAAGTTTCTTGATCATCACTTAGTTTTGTATAGTCTTATTAGTAGTAAGCACTCTCTTCCCAATTTCCAAAACAGAGCTTGGAGCAAAGTAACCAAAAACCAAACCAGTTGCTGTTGAGTTTATTCTGATTCACAGCAACCCCATGTGTTTCAGAGTGGAACTGCACCCCATAGGATTTCCACTGGCTGTGGCCTTAGAGAAGTAGGTCTCTGGGCCTTTCTTCTGAGGCACCCCTGGGTAGATTCGAACTGCCAACATTTTGGTTAGTAACCAAGTACTTGACCATTCCCACCACCCAGGGACTCCTGGAGCAAAGGAGATGCTCAATAAAAATTCACTGGGCGAGTGAATGAAGAAATCTGCAGCCTTGGAGCAGCTCCGTTTTTGCTAATGTACTCCACTTTCACTCCAAATCTGGATTGAGTTATTTCCTCTAGTTTTCTAAATCCAAAGGAAAGTTAGGCCTTCTCCAGTCTGGTCCCAGGCATGCTATGTAGGACCAGAGGATTCTTCTTCCCAAAATGAAAAGTTGCCTTACGTTTTATCTGACTTTAAATAAAGTAATATGTGATCATTGTAAAAAAAAGAAAAACTTCAATAATCCTAAAAGCAAAATGAAAGTAAAAATTGCCACCAATCCCCCAGAGAAAACACCCACTCCTGTTGCAGAGGAGGAAGCCAAGGTCCAGAGCTAAAGGAAGAGGGACTTGCCCAGGGTCTCACATGCCCTTTATTGTCAGATCAAAACTGTGGGTGTAGACAGCCCGGGACCATCTGTTTCCTGCACACGCCCTGCACTTTCCCATCAAAGCTGGCTGGACCAGAAAGCCTGACCTCACTATTCCCATAAACCATCAAGTTCTATAACGGCCTGGAGGGTGAACATGGACTCAACAAATCCCAGAAAAACAGAGCTAGAAGGTTCACCTTGAAATATGAAAGGTAATCTTAGTGCAAATACAAGGAGGAGCTTCTTTCAAAAACTAACAAACAAAAAAAAGAAAGCAGATGGAATACACTATCTCGGAAGACACGATAGTGACAGAAATGTAAGTCAAACACGGTGAGGGTGAATTTGTGTATGACACATTTAGTTCAGTTATTAAGGGTAGCTAACTCAGTTATTAAGGGTCGCTATGAGTCAGAATCTACTCGATGGCCATGGGTTTTTTTTTTTTTTTTTAACTGAGCTGTCTCAGTTTATGTCCCTTTACAGGCTGACATGAAAGGAAGACAAATCCTTCCACAAAAGACAGAAAACTGGAAGGAATGGACCATGTAACTGTGGGAAATTCTTGGGCAAAGTCCTGGTTCTGAAGAACCTGGCTTATTCACTCTAATTACACCGCGTTTGTTCTCGTCTGCCTTTCGCACTGACTCCCTGACTGCCTTCTCACATAGAAAGCTTGGAGCTTGGAGCTAGGAAGCTGAAGGCACTGATCTAGCCCAATGCCCAATATTCATGTCCTCCTTCCTGGTCCCTCCAGCCCTAACTCTGCTCCTCCACTTGGACCTGACCTGTGTTCTAATCCTGCTACACTTCCTAGTCTACTGTTAGGTACTTAAAGGCGGAAACCACGTCTACTTATTTCTCACCACTACTTTCCCCATGTCTAGCATAGATGCCGGAGCCTGGCTGGTATTTAATAAACACTTCTTGGAAGAAGCTGCTTTCTAGACTGTCAGAGAACTTGGGGCCAAATAACACATCATTGGAAAAATTGAGAGGTATGGTCCAGCTGGCCTGGGCACTACCTATAAGGCTTCCATGTCCACAAAGCATTGGTGCCCTATATTCTCCCTGGGTCTCCCCATTTTGTCTCCTTTGATGGCTTCTAGTCCATCTTTATGGCTCCTCCCTCTCTCTACACTTGCCTTCTTGAGAATGTCACTTGCTACCATCCATCTTCAGTGTTTGTCCTACCACCTCCATACTGAGTGGGCCCTGATTTACTTTTCTGATAACAGTTTCTCTCCCTTTCTGAACAATGATGGAGACTGTCTATCTCCAAATGCCTGCAGGAAATCTCCATTTGGATGTGGTTTGCACAGGAAATTCAATACTCCTCCTTCCTCCCACTTCCAAAAATGGGACCTTCCCAGCCTCCCCATGGGGGACAATGTAAAGTCCTTCCATCCAGCTCCTTAGACTCACATTCTTTGGAATTGTCTGGGAGTTTTCCTTCTCCCAAAAGGCTTGCTAGTTCTCCCTCCACAATGATTCCCCTATTTGATCTTTCTTCATCTCTGTATTTGTCTCCCTGATTCTGCCCTCATTACCATATGCTCAAGACTATCCCAGGCCTGATACCCCGCACTCTAGTCCACTAGAGGATGACGACTTTTCCAAACATGTGTGCATCACACACAATGCCCCTGCTAAGTCTTGGTCCAACGCCTTTATGTGAAATGGAAACACCCAAGGTGTGCAAGCCCAGCTCAGCCTTCCTTCAACACTCAGCTGGCTTCTTGCCATGGCTTCCTGTTTCCACCTCTGGCCTTTTGCTGCTGTTATCCCTCACCTGGATGGCCCCCTTTCACTCTTCATCACCATCTTTACGTCCTTCACGGCTCTTCACCTCCAAGAAGCTTTTCTTGACTTGTCTCATCACAAAATCACGACTGCCTGTCTTTCTCTTGGAATTACTGCTTAGTTCGGCTATATTGCTAAATCGTTTCTCACTTGTTTAGCTAATGACAATGCTGATAGTAATAATAACAGGTACCACTTATGGAAAGTCTACTAGGTTCCAGAACTTGGGCTGGGCCATTTACGAAGTTCTTCATTAATTTTCACAACAACCACACAGCTTGTGTGGTTATTCTATTTTACAAATATGAAAACTCTGGCTTAAATAGAAGTCACTCGCTCATGGCCACGCAGCTCATAAGTAGCAGAACTGGGATTTTAACCTACAGAGCCAAGGTGCCTCTCATTGTGCTGAGTGTGTGTGCCTGTGTGTTTAACTATTCCATGAGGAAAGCCTACTTGGCCAAGTTAATCAAGGGTAGCCATTTTACCTTCTTTTACATTCTCCATACAAATAAGTGGAGCATAAGGCCCAACATACTTTTTGTTATAGATACAGGTTTCCAGTGTTCTCCTTCAGGATGGGGGCTGGGGAGACAGTGGTGGTGCAGTGGTGGAATTCTTGCCTTCCAAGAAGCAGACACAGGTTCGATTCCCAGCCAGTGCCCCTCAAGCACAGCCACCACCTGTTCGTCAGTGGAGGCTTGTGTGTTGCTATGATGCTGAACAGGCTCCAGTGGAGCTTCCAGACTAGGGCAGACTAGGAAGAAAGGCTTGGCCATCTACTGTTAAAAACCAGCCTATGAAAACCTTATGGATCACATCGGTCTGATCCACAACCGATCATGGGGGTGGAACACGGCTGGGCAGCGTGTGGTTTTGTTTCGCCAGGAATTGGGGCCTATTCAACAGCAGCTAGCAACAACAACACTTCAGGATCCCTAAGGGGTCCCCTTACCTCCACCTTTTCGTCTGTGCATTGGGATTACTGAGAGGAAAAATTGATTTGATCTTAAGATGTCTTTCCACAATTTTTTCTTCCTGTAAGTGCCTAATCTGCTTTCGAAAAAGAAGATCTCATTTAAGCCTTATTAAATGCCACTGACCTTTGCCCTGAGGCCTGAATATTCTAAATATGCACTTATGTGCGATCGTTCATACACTTCCCCAAGCTGCCCCCAAAGTCACCGCCATGTGGGGCCGCACACACCATCTTCCAACCTGACTCAGGACCCTATAGTCACATATTCTGCTGGCTATTAACCCTGAATATGTCAATTCCTGGGTTGCCTGCTTTTCTAATAAGGATACAAATTTGTCCTGAGAACCAGCTGGGGGCCATTGCCTGTATTTTTGCAGACTGAAAATTCCCATTACTTAAATGGCTTCAATATCCAACATTTGGCATTTTCCTGTCATTTCAATATGAGGAGTACTTTTCTAACTTTTATGAACACACTACCTTTGTCATTTAAAAATTCCAATATGAACGATTAAATGTAACTATTCGATTCTTCTCCAATCTCTCTTTTTTTCTGAGCCTTCGTCTTAACGTTTGTTTTCTTTTTTAGGCAGAATTCAGAGTCTTTGGAGTTAGGAAAATTTTCCCTAAGTACTTTTGCAAACAGTTGAGTGTACAGGACAGAAGCATTTGGTTCTTCGGAGCGTTAGTCTTTGAGGCCTGGAACCGACGTTCCGTAGTAACAGAATACAAGTATCTGTCAACCCAGGTTCTTACCTTTCTGCTTCCAGGCGCATCTCTTCCCGCTTTTGCCTCCTAAGTTCTCTGCGACGTTCAAAGTCATCCATGGTGTGGTTTCAGGTTTAGGGAGGCCAGGAAGTGTCTGGACCTAAAGGGGGAGGGAGACTCCAGATCAGAGATGAGGTAGTGGGCTCTCCCCCATGTTAATCGCTTTAGCTCCACACATTTTCACCCCCCTTTCCTGTTTTTCTTTACCAATTATAAACAACACCTTCGAAGACTGATAAAGTAGCCATTGATCAATGTCTCGCTCCCAAGCTAAGTTCTTTCTGTGTTAAATTCAGTCTCACTCATGAAGCTATTACAGACAAATAAGTAAGATCCCAGGATTGCAGTTAAAAAAAAAAAATAAAGACTTCAGAAGAGAGGTTTTGAGACCCAAAATATGAATGGAGTCACTGAGAGCTGTAGGATTTGGTTATTCGTAACTTGCAGAACCACAGACAAAAGTTAGGAAAAAGTGAAGAAAGAAAGAGGAAAAAGTGAAGAAAGAAAGAGGAAAAGAGAACAAGAGTGGGGGGAAAAATGGCGAGAAAAGAAGTACGCAGGAACTCAGAGAAAAGTAAAGGACAGAAATAAAATAATATGAAAATCCCAGGAGAATTTGCATATCCTAAAACAGTATCAGCATTAGGATGAGAATAAAGACCGCAGCCATCATATCCCAATAGCATTTGCAAAAACAGTCAAATTCTGAGCAAGCTGTTTTCCCAAGCTCAAAAATCCCGGCTCTTTCTTTCTACAAATCTAATCCATCCATTTTACCCTTTCCTACCTCGTCCGTGGTGGTTTTAATCCCAGAAAGATCTTTCCAGCTCTTCAAATGAGGAGTCCTCCTCCCCTGCGTTTCTGTGCCATGGAGGCAAATCTTCCAGAATTCCCCTGCAGCCCCCAAGCCCCAAATGACTCCCAGGGAAGGGGCAGCCGGCTCCTTCTGCCCTGGCTTTGTTTACAGAGCTGTCAGTGGTTAGTTAAACTCGGCCTGGAATCTGGCATTTAAGGCCTGCTCCAAGATTGCTTCCTGCGTGGAGCGGGAACCCTTCACTTCCTCTGCAATCCTAGACTTTCTGCTGCACTCAGTCACAAAAAAAAAAAAAAAAAGAAAAAAATTTCCAGTCCTTTCTGTGCACAGAAGACGGGCCATTTGCCCGCTGTAAAAAAAATTTTTTTAAATTATAAGGAACTGTATAAAACCCAGAACCGTCACCTGATGGCATCGTTTTCGGCAGGAGCAGAAAAGCAAAACTTAGATTTTGAAGCCAAAGTCAGAAACCTTCTCGAATAAATGGTCAAATGCCTGTTTTTCAAGATACCTACCCCCCCGCCCACTGCTTAAGAAAAACCCACAAAAACAAAAATAAAGCCTAAGCCCCCAAAGAGCCAAAGTATACTTTTCTTGAATTTTCTCCTCTTTCTTATCCCCCAGGGTATTATTGGTACTGCTTTTAAATCTTTAGAAATTCCATCTTAGTGCATGTTTATTTGGGGTTTTTTAACATTAATGTGTTTTTCTATCTTTGTCTTATCAATCGTCCTTCCCAAGACTTTGCTGGTTATGAAGGAAAGAAGCAGTTTTCCTTTTCATGACTTCATCAACCATGGGGACATTTCTCTATATTTTCCAGCCTGATCTCTCCATCATTACCAGAATGAGAAGAGTGGTTTGAGGGTCCCCCCGGGAGGCTGTCTGAGGGTCTGTCGACCCGGGTGGGCTCCTGTTGTGACCACAGTGGGCATGTGATTCGCTGCTGCAGATGTGTGTGGGGACAGCTGTGTGGGCAGTGGGGCCAGAGCTCAGTTCCCCCAGCGCTGGCTGGAATGAGGGAACGGACTCTTCTCTTTCCTTTCATCAATAACATCTTTGGCTGCAATGTAAACCCCTTCTCAGATAACCACAGCAACAGCAAACAGAAATGGGAGAAAGAGGTCTGTCTACAAGCACACCGTTTTACTCTTCTTAATTGATCCAAGCGGCTTGGGGGAGAGGCCTGTCAGCCTCTGGTCCTGACCGCTACCTCATCAAAGTGAAATGGTCATTCTGGCTGCTGGTCAGCAGGGGGGTCACTTTCCTCAGCCTGTATCTCCGGCTGTGATGGGGGCTCAGGAACAGTGGAGTAAATACCCGCAAGCAGGCAGGAGATGCTTTCGACGCTCAGAGCCTGGGCTCGTGTCAAATGCTCAAACGAGAAGTGAAACTGACCACCATGCGTGGTCCCTTTGGCTGGCCATCTTCATTCGTTCTTTGCCCGCCTACATTCTTTCACTCCCACCCATTCTCTCCTCCTACCCTGTACCTTTTAGGACTCAGCTGGGCACTGTTTTCCTTTCCCAACCAGAGAAAAACTTTACCTACCTATTTGCTAATTCCCACCGAGCAAGTGTGCAGGAGGATTGGGGGAGAGCGAGAGAAAGAGAGAGACAGAGGGAGAATTGCTATATGGCGTATGTATATATACACGAGTGCATTTCTGGGCTGTGCCGTGTGGCTTGTGGTGGGTGTACCTGAGGGGGCAGGGGAAGGAGAATGCACATCTGTGGTTTGTGTGATATGATGTTTTGTTGGTGTGTGTGTGTGTGTGTGTTGTGTGGGGGAGAGAAGGTGTGTGTGTTTGTGAAAACGGCTTTCCAATCAGGATGGGGCTGGAGGACATCCTTAATCCTCACAGGTTTATATCCCAGACCCTTCCTGAACTTCCCTGGCAGCATTCCTATGTAAGGGAGGCAAGTCTGGGGAGAATGTAAATGATTTCTTTTTTAATTCTCTTTTAGGAGAAGCAGTTTCCATGTCCCTGGCCAGTAAGCCCTCATTTCCATCCCTGCCTGTATTCAACGCAGAATTCTTCCCAGCAACGTTGACTAAGAGGTCCCACTACTAGCTGGAAGGTTGATGGCTCAAGTCTACCCAGGGGCGCCTTGGAAAACAGTCCTGGGATCTGCTTCCAAAAGGTCACAGCCTTGAAAACCCAATGGAGGAGTCCTACGCTGCACACAGGGGATTGCCATGAGTCAGAATCAAGAGCAACTGACAGTAACATTGGTTAGGAAACAAACTCTCAACTAACAAAGCGGTGAAATGGCAAACCTGTTGCCATCACGTCGATCCCAACTCATAGCAACCCTATAGGCCAGAATAGAACTGCCCCATAGGGTTTCCTAGGCTGTAATCTTTACGGAAGCAGACTGCCACATCTTTCTTCTGTGAAACGGCTGGTGGGTTCGAACCACTGACCTTTCGGTAAAGCATTTAACCACTGTACTACCAGGGCTACTTGGTGACATGTCAAGGCAGAGCTAGTCCGTAAACAGTGGAGCTCCTGAATGTCCCCGATGGCAGAGGGGCACGAAAGAGAAATGCAGCCTAAAAGTGGTTGGCATCAAGGCACATGACAGGTGGGTTGTAGAACAATTTCACGAAAATCTAAACTTTTATGCGGGGAGGATGGTGGTTATGCTCTTGCAAGAACTTTGGTGGGACTCCTTTTGTAAAGTAACAAAATGCTTCAGTGAGGGAGCTTTTAAAAAATCTAGGTGCTTGGCATAAAGAGAGGCTTCTGCCCAAACTGCAGGCTGGACTCCGCTTTTGCCGCCTACTGCCTTCTCTGAGCTGACCTTGAAGTCAGCCAGCCAGAATGCTTCAGGAGCTCTTCAGGAAGCCGGTGAGCTTCCCTCCCCTCCCTTCCCCTCAGAGCGGGCTCCTGGGAGGACATTCCCTCAGGCTGGCCCTGGAAATAGCCTTTTCTAAGTTGTTAAACGACTCAAACTTTCTGATTAGCAAAACACGCTTTAAGGGATCTTGTGATTGTCTTCTCTGTTAAAGCGTGATTTTGTAAATGTCAACCAATCAAAATTTTTTTCTTGTAAGTTCCTGGATTTTCTGTCTTTAAGCTCTGTGAAAAATTCCTTTTGTTGAAGTGCTTTGGTGAGTGAACTCTCACAAAGTGCTGCCCGATCCAGACCTCTTTGTTCCTTCAATAAACTCTTTGCTTTAATTTGAACAGAAGCTCCAGTTTGCTCTTCGACATTTTTTGGTGTCAGAAGCAGGGATCTTGAAGGCATCTTATCTTCAGCGGCCTGGAGAGACGACGACCTGGAATTCTGGTGCCAACATGAGCTCAGTGAAGCTCATCTGTCTTCAGTCTCTTCAGGAGTCTCTGGGGTAAGCCTCTTGAATCGGAGTTCTGCCTTCTCGTGGCGAGCTCTTTGAGGTTATTGAAGCATTATGGTTTTGTTTTGTCCTTGTCTATTCCATTTTGTCTTGTCTTTTTTCATCCTGGTCTTGCAAGAATTTTTGCCAAATTTTGCCTCCGCTAGTGGCAGTAGTGTGAGGTTCTAGGCAATTTACTGCCCTAGAAGTTTTTGAGTTTGTGAAAACCAGGGCATGGGTAGGCCAGTAAAAGCCGATAGGGCAGCTGCCTGCTGCAGACATGGTTAAAGTCTGCTGTGAGAGGATAAGCCGGGTTATGGGACAGGTCAGAACATTAGGCTGCCTGCCAGTTGCAAGCAAAAGTCCGCACAATGAAAAGATCATATTGGTTTAAGCAATACACTGTCCAAACCTTGCAGTGTGTCCCAACAGAATTTTGTTGAGCCTGAAAGTCCTAAACTTTGAACAAACTTGAACTTTCTCTGAAAATAAGAAATGCCATATCTGGAGGCAATGCAGAGTTCCCTGCCGGGCCTCCTCCTCGGTACACAGACAAGCATTATGGCTCTGCCGCTTGCTTATACCTATCTGCTTGGCATTGTCTCACTAAGGGCAGTCTGGATAATATGTGGCTACTTTTTTGTTCTTTTGAATTATCTAAATTTAATTTTCTGTGCAGTAAATTAAAAAAAGAAAGGCTCTTGAATAAAGCAGAAACAATGGGATGCTTTTTTAAAACTGGTTTTTTGAAGCTTCTAGAAGATGTGATGAAAGTCAAATCGCTTCTCTGCAGGATAATGTTTCAAAATTAACTAAACAAAACAAGAGATTGCAATTCCAGATTTCTGTTCCAACTACCCAAGCTGTCCCAGGACCGTCTGCTCCCTTGCTGGCTGCCTGTCTCTGTATCCTCTTCTGCCTACTTGCTTCTCTGATGCTACTAAAGATTCCTTTACTACTGCTTTGTCTGAATTTCCCCCTTTCCCTAGAGAACCTACTGAGAACATAAAGCCTATCCCCAAAATGCCTTTTCAAATCCTTCCCAGCATGTGTATTGAGGATCCTTCGCACATTACTGCTACTCGTTAGACATGCTCAGAATTACATAAAATTGCTAAAGATTTCCCCAAACTGCAGGAGGATACTTACAAGTTTACTGAGGAATTTAGAACCCTTGTTGAGGCTTACCAGCCTGTATTCCCTGATTTGTAGCAACTAATCCACAGGCCTAGAGATGCCCAATTATGGTTATAACAGGCTGAATGGAGATATCCCAAAGATAGTTTAGCTCTAGACCTAAATAAAACAGCTGCTGAACTGTTAGAAGATTCTCAGGCTGTCAGTAAAAGATTACTAGAGACTATTCCAATGCTTTCCCCCAATAATAGATTGGACAAAAATTCACCCTTGCATACAAAATAAAGGTGAGAGTATGTATGATTACCAGGCTAGATTATTTCAAAGGTTTGCTGAATATTCCAGGATTGATCCATCATCTCCTGCGGATACAGGAGTTTTTAATGCACTATTTATATCTGTCCTAAAACCTGAACTTTTAGCCCTAGTAAAAACGGATCAACTAGATTGGAGTGTAGCTACCATTGCCAAGCTGGTCAATTTAGCTCAAGAAATTTCTCAGACCTTGGAGACTAAAGAAACTTCGAAGACAAATAAGTTAATGGCCTTACAATTAAAACAATTACAATCTCTTAACCAGAAAAATAAATCCAAGCCCTTTTGAGGCACTAAACCTTGTACTTGCAATTATTACAGGGAGCCCGGGCATTAGAAAAAGCATTGCTATAAGTTAAAGAAACAACTTAAGCAAGAGACCCTTAAAAGTGATATGGAATGAAGGGATTCTGGGGACACAACAGGGGTTTTTTCCTATGGTGGCACTTAACCTGCAAGGAGAAACTACCATGTCTATTAATTGAGAATCTTGCAAATTTCTAATTGATACTGGTATTACATTTTCTGCAATTAACCGCACATGTTTACAAAACCCCCTACCCCGGAGCACTAAAACTTCAAAAGTTGTGGGGGTTACAAACTGAGAACAGACTTTAATTCATTCAAAACCTGTTCCTGTTTCTCTTGGTCCTATTGAAGATTTACATCCCCTTCTTCTCAGCCCTGGCACTTCTGCTAATTTGTTGGGCCCAGACTTATGTCTAAAGGAGCTTGTTATTTACAATTTTCAGAAAAAAAGGAGAAATATTATTAAGCCTACCGGACCTCCTGAAGACCTCTAACAAGGGATCTGAATCAGAAGTAATTCAAAGGGAGGAAGCTGCTTGCTATTGACAAGAATTAGTCATGCAAAAGGACAATTTAACCCCTTCTAACTCATTTTCACTTGCCTTTTTATCATTAATTCCTGAAACTTTATGGGCCACCACATCTACCAATGTGGGACAAGCTTTATCAGCAGAACCCATTAAAGTTCAGGTAGACACCTCTAAGCCTTTACCAAGACATCCTCAATATCCCTTTAAATGAGAAACTAGAGAGGGATTAGCCCTTATCATTCAGGCCTTCCTTTCTAAAGGATTCATGGTTCCCTGAACCAACCCTTGTAATACCCCTGTACTCCCTGTTAAGAAATCTAACACTAGGGGCTGGAGATTTGTACAGGATTTAAGAGCTGCTGACTGTTTATTGCTTTCTTTCTTTTTTTTTTTTTTTATTTGTACTTTAGATGAAGGTTTACAGAACAAACTAGTTTCTCGTTAAACAGTACACAGATTGTTTTATAACATTGGTTAACAATCCCATGGCATGTCAACACCCTCCCTTCTCAACCTTGGGTTCTCTGTTACAGATTTCCTGTTCCCTCCTGCCTTCTGGTCCTTGCCCCTGGGCCTGTCCAATCTTTGGCTGAAGGGTGAACATCAGGAGTGACTTCATTATTGAGCTGAAAGGGTGCCCAGGAGCCATACTCTCAGGGTTTCTCCAGTCTCTGTCAGGCCAATAAGTCTGGTCTTTCTTTTTGGGTTAGAATTTTGTTCTACATTTTTTTCCAGCTCTGTCCAGGACCCTCTATTGTGATCCTTGTCAGAGCAATCAGTCGTGGTAGCCAGGCGCCATCTAGTTGTAGTGGACTCAGTCTCGTGGAGACCATGGTAGATGTGGTCCTTTAGTCCTTTGGACTAATCTTTCCCTTGTGTCTTTAGTCTTCTTCATTCTTCCTTGCTCCCAAAGGGGTGAGACCATTGCAGTTTTCTAGATGGCGCTCACAGGCTTTTAAGATCCCAGACGCTACTCATTGAAGTAGAATGTAGAATATTTTCTTTATAAACTATGTTATGCCAATTGAGCTAGATGTTCCCTGAGACCATGGCCCCTACAGCCCTCAGCCCAGCATTTCAGTTCCTCAGGGAGTTTGGATGTGTCTATGCAGCTTCCATGACCTTGCCTTGTACAAGTAGTGCTGGTTTCCCCAGTACTGTGTACTGTCCTACCCTTCAGCAAAGTTACCACTTATTGCTTTCTAATGTTTCTCCAGATGCTATGCATTTTACTGTAATTGATCTTTGTAGTGCCTTTTTCAGTGTTCCTGTCCATCCTGAGAGCCAATATTTGTTTTCCTTCAGCTGGGAAAATTTGTAATTTACCTAGACTGTAATGTCCAAGGTTTTACCAAATCTCCCAGCTATTTCTCTCAAATTCTCCATGCTGACTTACAGCCCTTGCAATTTAAAAATGAATCTAAATTACTGCAATATGTTGATGATTTACTCATATGATCAAACTCCCACAAGCTTGCATTGATAACAGTATAATCCAATTACAATATTTAGCTGCCACAGGGCATAAAGTTTCTATGGAAAGACTACAATTGGCCCAGCCTGTTAAGTATTTAGGTCATATGATTTCTGAAGAAGGCATTTCTATTGACCCTAAGTGGAAAGAGGCTATTTTTGCTTTTCCTATTCCCAAAACCAAGAAACAATTATGTGGGTATCTGGGGCTTTGCGGCTACCGTATAACTTGGATTCCTTTTATTTTTCTTGTTAGCCCACCCCCTATATAAATATCTGAAAGCCTTCGAACCAGATTTTTCCAAATTGCACTGGAGGATCAGGAAGCTGTCATTAAACTAAAAGAAGTTCCAGAAAACACACCTGTGCTAGGTTTTCCTAACTATCCCATTGGTAAACAAAGTCTCCGGAAAGGCTTTAGGCATTTTAACCCAGGTGCATGGAGAGCATCAGAGACCATTAGGTTACCACAGCGTACAGCTTGACCCTGTATCTAAGGTTTCTTTCCCTGCCTCAGGGTTGTTGCTGCCATAGCAAAGCGAGCTGAAAGCATTACAGATCTAGTGCTGGAAAATTTCTTAAATGTTTATATTACGTTCCCCATGCAGTATCTGCAATCCTTAACTCTGCTTTGACCCAACATCTTTCCACCAGTCAGCTCACTACCTATGAAGTGCTCCTTCTGGCTGCACCTACTGTTAGAGTACATTTTGTCGCTTGTTTAAATATCTCCTTCCAGAAATTGGCAATAAGAATTACCCAATACATGATTGCTTAATTTTGACTAAACGGCTTTAAACTTTTCAACAAGATTTAAGAGAAACACCTTTGTCTAATCCTGATTTAGTTCTATTTGTTGATGGCTCCTATTTGAAACCTTATCCTACTAGCTTTTGTTTTCAGGCTGGGTGTGCCTTCACAATCCCTACTGAGGTTCTTGAAAGTCAAGCCCTTCCTGAAGCTACTTCAGCCCAACAAGCTGAATTAATTGCTCTTATGAGAGCCTGTGGAGCCCTAGTAGTTTAGTGGTTATGAGCTCAGCTGCTAACCAAAATGTCGGCAGTTCTAATCCACTAGTTGCTCCTTGGAAACCCTATGGGGCAGTTCTACTCTGTCCTATAGGGTCATTATTATTCAGAATTGATGGCATTTGGTTTGGTTTGGTTTGGTTTGGTTTGGTTTGGTTTACTAAAAGCCTGCAAACTTGTTAAAGGAAAATCAGTGAATGTTTACATGGATTCGAAATATGCATTCAGGGTGACTCATAATTTTAGCATGTTATGGAAACAGAAGATTTCTAACCTCTTCTGGACCTGCTATAAAAAATGACACTTTAGTAGCAGAACTTTTAGACATTTTATGACTGCCCTCTGAGATTGCCGTCATAAAGGTACAGGCTCATCAACCCAAAGGAGTCCCTCACACTGCCGAGGTCAGAGGGGATCATAACCTTGCTGACAAAGCAACAAGCTGCCTTTCGAATTATTTTAGCACTAATGAAAACAGAAAAAGGAGATTACCCAGATTTGCACATAAGTAATCACACTCTTAACACATTAACTATAGAAAAATTAATTAAAAAACGATTAGCTAAAATTGAGGAAATTGAAAAATGGAAGACAGTAGATTGTTCTCAGGATCCCATAACCAAATTTTGGTTAAGGCCTGATCAAAAGCTTGTCTTAGCTAAATCAATTTATGTCCCTATGCTAAAAGCTTTCCATGAAAGATCCTATTTAGGATGAGATAAAATATTGAAAATTTACAGAAAAACTGGTGGTAATAATTTTTTGAGACCACCAAGCATGTCACCTCTCATTGCTCTATTTGTTCTTGCTGTAACCCAGGCAAACCTTTTAAAGTTTCATCTGGAAAATACTTATTACCTTCAGGACCTATGCTTGAATGGCAATTAGATTTTCTCCAGCTCCCACCTTCAAATGGTCACACATATGTATAGGTGATAGTTTGCAGATTTTCACATTGGGTAGAAACTTTTCCTAGCCACCATGCCACTGCAACCTTTGTAGCTAAGAAACTTCTTGAAAACATAATTCCCACTTGGGGGATGCCAACAATTCTTTGCACTGACACAGGGGGACCCATTTTACTGGACAAGTAATTAAAGAAATATGTAAGATATTTCCTATTTATCAGAGACTTCATTGCCCTGACCATCCACAATCTTCTGGGCTAGTAGAAAGAACTAGTGGTATAATGAAAACCCTATTAGTCAAGTTTTCTGGGTTCATAAGCTTATCCTGGACTAAGGCCCTTCCCTTAGTCCTTCTAAATTTGAGGTCCACTTGGCTGAGGCTACATTAATTAACCCCGCATGAATTATTCCTGGGAGGTCTATGACTCTCCTTTATTTTTCAGTGTATTCTGATTCCAGTTTAATTCAACCTGCATTACTGAAATACTGTCAGCCTTTGATTCAGTAGTCTACAGAGCACCTTTCACAAGTCAAAGAAGCTTCAGTACCCAAAATTTAGAAATACAGAAACTACCTGCTATTGAACCAGGTGACTATGCAGGTTGGAAAAGGCATCAATTAAAAGATTCCCTGGAGCCTTGTTGGAGAGGACTATTTTTGGTCCCCCTTACTGACCTTTGTGCTGCTAAATTACAGGGAGTTAAAACCTGGATCTACCTATCCCAACTGAAGAGAGCTAAGGCACCCTCCTGGACTGTTCAACCTACTGAAGGACTTAAGCTAAAATTCAGACACCTTTGTGACCACAGCCAGAAGCAGATGACATCTGTGACAGATGACTGATCCAAAACCCCGGACCGGGCTTGAAAATGCACCTCTTTATATTTTTTGTTTTTATTTCTACCTTTGCCATAGTCATGCCTCCACTAATGTTTTCCTGGATTGGGCAATACTAATTCTCATCATTTTAAAAGGCTTAATGGTTGGCTATGCAGTGCCCTCCCAACCTCAAGTCAGTCTAGCCTTCTCTGGTGGGTCTCTCTACTGCAGGGATCTGATTGGGTTGTTCTTGATCTATGGACACAAGAGCAATGGAGAAATACTTCATTACTACAGACCCACACATGGAGTGCCCAGAGGACACACTTTTTACCACACGGCGAGGAACACATTTGTGAAGGGAGCGCCAGCATCCTTGAAGATTGCTGTGATTACTATTATGTAAGTCAGATTTAACGGTGGGAACTGCCCTAAATGAATTAAGACACCTAACTACAATGGCGCTGATTGGACCCTGTGATAGTGGGGGCCAAGTGGCTGCACTGAATTGACAAAGACAAGGTGGGCATGGTTACAGTAATGGACAGTGAAATCAAAGCAGTAACAGAATAGTCTGACTCATGTGGACTTATGGGGCTGGCTACTTAGTCATGGTGTCCCTAGCAGTGAAATAGATAGGAAATCTATCAAATATTTACTTGATTTGTACAAACGGATGAATTCTAGGTCAGGTAAGCAGCAGTCTAACTCAAATTGCCAGAATAGAGAGTCAAGGTCACTCAATCAATTCCCAGATCTGACTGAGTTTAAAGACCCACAACCCCTTGAATGAAGGAGAGGTCAGGTCCCCTTGAGGAAAGACTCCAACACACTGCCAAAAATTTTTACTGTTAATCTCTTTCCCAGCCTTCCCCAAGGGGATCTACAGCCTTTTACAAGAGTGACTGTTCACTGGGGAAAAGGAAATAATCAGAATTTTCGGGAATTACTGAATATTGGCTCTAACCTGATACTAATTCCAGGAGACCCAAAACTTCACTGTGGCCCATCAGTCAGAGTGGGAGCATATGGAGGTCAGGTTATTAATGGAGTCTTGGCTCATGTCTATCTCACAGTGGGTCCCTGAACCCATCCTGTAGTGATTTCCCCAGTTCCTGAATGCATAATTGGAATAGATATATTCAGCAACTGGCAGAACCCCCATATTGGTTTCCTGACAAATGGAGTAAGGGCTATTATGGTAGGAAAAGCCAAGTGTAAGCCATTAGAACTGTCCCTGCCTAGGAAAATGGTAAGTCAAAAGCAATATTGCATTCCTGGAGGGATTACAGAGATTACTGCCACCATCAAGGACTTGCAGGATGCAGGGTGCTGATTCCCACCACATTCGCACTCAACTTGCCTATTTGGCTTATGCAAAAAACAGATGAATCTTGGAGAATGACAATAGTAGCAGTATTAGGAAACCTGGACTGACCCTCTCTGGGCTTTTCAGATCTGTAAAATGTGATGGTTGGACCCGGTGGTGCCCGAGGTCCCCCCTACTTCAATGTACTATGGTCTCCTATCTAGCAAGGATGGGTGCATCAAACATGACATATCTACATTTCCTCTTTCCAGATCTAAATATTTTGATTTCCAAGTCCATTCTCTTTAATTCCAATTTAGAAATCATTAACCTTCCTTTCAAGCCAATCATCCTGTATCATCCTAGGTAACAATAGTTTAACAGATGTCATCAAGTCGATTCTGACTCATGGTGAACCCATGTGTGTCAGAGTATAACTATGCTCCTAAAGTTTTCAATGGCTGATTTTTCAGAAGTAGATTTTGCCAGGCCTTTCTTCATAGTCTGTCTTGGCCTCAAAGCTTTGTTGAAACCTGTCCACCATGGGTGACCCTGTTGTTATTTGAAATACTGGTGGCATAGCTTCCAGCAACACAGCAACTCACAAGCCACCACAGTGCAAAAAACTGACAGATGGGTGGTGAGACAACATGGTAGGCTTCCCATATACATTTTACCAAGACATCCAAGAGAAAGATTTGTCTTCTTACTGGTTGCCAAGCGACCCCATGTGTGTCAGAGTAGAACATTGCTCCATAGGGTTTTCAATGGCTGGTTTTTCAGAGATAGAGCACCAGTTCTTCTGAGGTGTCCCTGGATGGACTTGAACCTCCAAACTTTCAGTTAGCAGCTGGATGAGTTAACAGTTTGCACCATCCAGGGACTCCAAAAATAGTGTATTGCCTCTCAAATGTATCTTACAGTTCCCTACCTGTGCACTTTTATTCATGCTATTCTAATGCATGTGAAATGATCTCCCCTCTCCTCTTCTCTCTCCATATTCTGTTCAATCAGGGAGCTTTGGTTCAAATTTCATCCCCTTCATGATGTCTTTCCTGATACCTAGCTTGAAAGTGATATCTCCCTTCTTACCAAAAAACCCGTTGCCACTGAGTCGATTCTGACTCATAGTGACCCTACAGGACAGTGTAGAACTGCCCCATAGAGTTTTCAAGCAGCACCTGGTGGATTTGAACTGCCGACTTTTGGTTAGCAGCTGTAGCACTTAACCACTACGCCGCCAGGGTTTCCTCTCCCTACTTGGACATCTATAATTCATTTTTGTAGTTAATCACGTTCTTCCTTGCCAAAGCTCGTCAATCGGGCTCTTTAACTATTACTTAAATATTTTATTGACATTTTACTTATTACATGCTTTTGTTCTTAGGACCTCTTATGAATAGATAAAACCAAAAAACCAAACCTCTTGCCGCTGAATTGATTCTGACTCATAGTGACCCTGTAGGACAGAGTAGAACTGCGGCATAGGGTTTCCAAGGAGTGCCTGGTGGATTCGAACTGCCGACCTTTTGGCTAGCAGCCAATTTCTTAACCATTGTGCCAGTCTTTTAAAAAATTTCTTAACCACTGGTACACAGTGGACTTTCAGGGATTGGTAGCTGATTTGAATCACTGGGTTTTTATTCTAGACTTTACCATTCTGAGTATCTTGGAAAATGTAACTTGAGCTGATTCATCTCTCTGCTTTATTGACTGATCAGCATTTAGAAAGTGAATCAAAGACATTGGTAAAAAACTCTACATAAATCTCAAAAGTTATATAAACCCACTTTTGCAGTACTTATGCAGTAAATCTGGCAGGTTTTTCTTTCTGACTGTAGAAATGAACTTTCGTCCTTTTAAAAAAAAATTCAATTTATCAACTCGCTTTGCTTCTTTCTGAACAAAATGGTTCATTTGGGACTCAAAAACCAAATAAACACATGGACTCTAATATACAGTTTGGACTCAACTTTAGCTCAACCTTCACCATCTTGTTCCAAAAATCTGTGCTACTTAAAAAAAAAAAAAAAACATGCAATCACCAAGGCACCTTTGTCAAGACCAGCAAAGCAGAAATGAGAATAAACAGGATCAGCCTGAGGAGCGTGGTCTTCTCAAACTGTTTCTTTTCTCCAACTGATGAAATGCAAAATACAAAGCCCTGCTAAGAGCAGGGGTCCCTGGTTGGTGCAAAAGGCATATAAGCTCTCTGCTAACTGAAGGTTGGATGTTCAAGTCCTCCTAGAGGCACCTTGAAGGAGAGGCCTGATAATCTACTTCCAACAAAAATCAGCCACCGAAGACTCTGTGGAGCACAGCTCTGCTCTGACATACGTGGCTCGCCATGAGTGGGGAACGACTCCGCGGCAACTGGTTTGGTTTTTTGGTTTTTTTAAGAGCAGGGAAACTAGTTGTGGCTAGCTTTTTCTTTCCTTCATTGCGCAGTCTTTTATCATTACACTTTCTCTGTTTTTATTTTTCCATTTGCAAAACAGGAGACCTGACAGACTTAAAAAAATTATTTATTTTATTGTTGTTGTTGAGAACATGCACAGCAAAATAGATAACACCAACGGGACAGTTTCTACATGTACAGTTCAATGACGTTGATCACATTCTTTGAGTTGTGCAACCGTTCTCACGCTCCTTTTCCAAGTTGTTCCTCCCTCATAGCGAACTCACTGCTCCCTAAGCTTCCTATCTAATCTTCCGAGTTGCCATTGTTGATTTGATCCCATATGTATAGTTCTTAGAAGAGCACAACGCTCAAGGCAGACATTCTTTATTTGTTAAACTAAACTATCACTTAGTTTTAAAAAGACTGATATTCTTGGTTTAAGGCTTAAAGATTATCTCAGGGCAGTAGTTTCAGGGAGAATTTACAGACTTACAGCGACTAAAGCCAATGTATCTGTGCGCCTTCTGCCACCTTACGAGACCTGGGCTGTGTTGGCATTTTGGATTTGTGAAACGATGGTATTTATTTATACTGACTTCAACGCTTGGGAAGAGATCAAGTTTAGGGATATTCAGAGTTTCACCAAAAAAAAAAAAAAGAAAAATCAACAGCAACTGGGTGGTTATTTAGAGCACTGTATATTTTTCAAAACTCTATGATTATCGTTATTTGTTCCTCCTAAGGAAGAATAGTAGATTAATCGCCGTTTGAAGAAAAGAGGCTGATACACATAGAACGTTGGGCATTAGCTCAGTAAGCCACAGCAAAGCAGTGGAAAACAAGAACTGTGGTATTTAGGCTAATCTCTAAATCAACATGAAAGTTTTCTTAGAAGAAAGAGGAGAAGTGAAAGTTTGGAATACACTTCCTTCTGTGCCCTTTCCAAGAACTGAAATGCTTTTCCTAGGAATTTCAAAGAGAACTAGATTGGAAAGACACAGGTAAATACCCAGTGAGATTAGGCACCTGGCCATTGCTGCTCTCCTGGCCCCCAGAGGAGAGTAAAAAGAACAGACATGAGCCCTGAGCCAAATATGGAATTTCTCCCACAACCTGTCCATGTGGGGGGAAAAAATCCACCCCTTTGCTCAAAAATGTATAAGTATGTTTTCCAAATGCGTACCTGAAACAGTGAATAACAAAGACGTGCAGAAAGTAGAGACTTGTCCCCAGTGGAACTACCCAGTACTATAAGGGCTGCTGATAAAGAGTGGATCCCCATCACTGGGAACAATCAGTGAAAGCTGAAATGGCCATCTGTTTAGGGCTGTAGTAGAAAGATTATTATTATTATTTAAGATTCTAAGGCTGTGTTGTTCAATCTGGTAGCCACTAGCCACATGTGGCAATTTAAATTTAAATTAATTAAAAATTAAAAATCCAGCTCCTCAAGTTCACTAGCCCCATTTCAAGTGCTCAGTAGGCACATATGGACAGTGGCTGTTATACTGGACAGCATAGAGAACATCTCCGCCATTGCAGAAAGTTCTATTGGACAGCCTGACTGTAAGTCTCCCAGCTCCTGATATGAAATGATTGCCCCGCGTGAAATGCTGTTGTGCACTTCAGTGACATGAAGATGTGTAAGACGGTTTCTGCCTTCAAAGGATTTACAATTTTACTGTTGTTGCTAATTATCTTCAGTCAGCTCCAACTCACGGTAACTGTCTTAGTTATCTGCTGCTATAACAGAAATACCACAAGTGGATGGATTCAACAAACAGAAGTTTATTCTCTCACAGTCTAGTAGACTAGAAGTTCAAATTCAAGAGTGTCACCTCTAGAAGAAGGCTCTCTCTCTATCGGCTCTAGGGAAAGGTACTTGTCATCAATCTTCCCCTGGTCTAGGAGCTTCTCTGCACAGGAACCCCAGGTCTAAAAGATGCACTCTGCTCCTGATGCTGTTTTCTTAGTGGTATGAGGTCCCCCTGTCTTTCTGCTCACTTCTCTTTTTTATATATCAAAAGAGATTGGCTTAAGACACTATCTAATCTTATACATCTCATTGATATAACTGCCACTAATCCATCTTATTACATCATAGTGATAGAATTTACAACACACAGGGAAATCACATCAAATGGCAAAATGGTAGGCAATCATACAATACTGGGAATCACGACCTAGCCAAGTTGACAGATATTTTGGGGGGATACAATTCTCCCCCGGACAGCTAACTTATGTATAACAGAATGAAACGTTGCCTGGTCCTGTGCCATCTTCATGATCATTGGTATGTTTGAGTCCATTGTTGTGGCTACTGAGTCAATCAATTTCATCGAGGATTTATCTTATTTTCTCTGACCCTCTCCCTTACCAAACGCAGTGCGCTTTCAAACGATTGGTCTTCCCTGATGGCATGTCCAAAATAAGCAAGTTAAAGTCTCCCCATGCTTGCTTCTAAGGAGCATTCTGGTTGTATTTCTTCTTAGACTGATTCGTTCATTCTTCTGGAAGTCCACAGTATATTTAATATTATTTGCCAACACCATAATTTGAGTGCATCAATCCTTCTTTGGTCTTCCTTCTTCATTATCCAACTTGTGCATGCATGTGATGGGATTGAAAACAGCATGGCTTGGGTCAGATGCACATTAGTCATCAGGTGACAATCTTACAGAGGAGATGGAAGAAAACATGGATCCCCATGGGTACAGTACAGGTAAACATCTCAAAGCATGGATGTGTTCTTTTAATTCCCTGTGGAGGGTCTTTTAGATGTGGGTGATCTCACTGTGATTGGGCACTTGCTACAGAGAAAATGAAATGCCTGGCAAATGCGAAAGAGGCTGAGACAGTACCTGATGATAGATCACACTTCAAATTGAGTAATAAGTCTGCTCTAAATGCCCAAGAGTGGTTTATGGCCTAGGTCATGGATCTTTACCAGTTATAAACCTGGTATAGAGCTCAGCGTATTTTACATGATAGTAGTTTTACTTGTAGGATCCCTGGTAACTCAATGCTTAAGGTTTTGGTGGTTCAGACCCACTCAGCGGCTCTATGGGAGAAAGACCTGGCAATCTGCTTCCATCAAGATTATAGCCTAGAAAACCCTATTTGTACTGTGTCACATGGGGTCGCTTTGAGTCAAAATCAACTTGAAAGCACCTAACAACAACAAGTTTTACTTGCGCATGACCATTTGGACTTCACCTAAAAAAATGTCAGCAACTAACGTGTCTTCTCTTTGAGATTGGTTTGTTCAGCTGATATTTCCTGTTTATTGATCAAAAACTAGATTCAGAGCCTTAGTCAGCAATCTTGCTAATAGAAGTGAGAGAGTTTAGATGGCAGTATGCAAATTCGTTTATACTACTGGAAATAATTCAAAAGGGTGCCCAAAAGTATTATGTTAATAGCAACATTCTTGTACATAAAGGGCATGCTATTAATATGACCGGGGACTAATTAATCCCTTGTGCATTATTCAACTTCGATCCATCATGATCATCAAACGTGTCTATTGTATTCTTGACTCATGAAGCAGGTTAGAGGTTATCTTCTAGGAGTTTATAATCTAAATGCAAAGTTTTGAAACCAAACCAAGAGACATAACAGATAAGCCAGGAACACAATATTTAAATGGAGAAATCAAATAATGAATTTAAACATGGCTGGAATGTTTCCTCCTTCCTTTTATGTAAGTCATTTAGATAGCCATTTCTTCTGTTGGGCGGTTGGTTTGGGGGTATCTGGACATTTTTTTGTGTAAGAAATGACTCACAGTTGAGGCCTACTTAAGACTGGCACAAAGGAAAAAAAACCCAAAACCCATTGACGCAGAGTCAATTCTGACTCATAACAACCCTGTAGTACAGAGTAGAACTTCTCCGTAGGGTTTCCAAGGCGCAGCTGGTGGATTTGAACTGCCCACCTTTGGACTAACAGTTGTAGCTCTTAACCACTGTGCCACCAGGGCCCCAAGACTAGCACAAGACTCTAGGATTTCTGAACTACTTATTCACTGATGTGAGTTTGTACTGACCTAGACCATATTTCTGTTGGAACATTTAGGCTATCTCTTGTATTTCAATTACAGGCTTCATGACTGTCTTGCCTAAAGGACTGTAAACTTCTTGAGGGTTGTTGCTGTTGTTGGTTGTCGTTGAGTTGATTTCGACTCATAGTGACCCACGTGACAGAGCAGAACTATCCCCACAGGGTTTTCTAGGCTGTAATCTTTGCAGAGGCAGATCACTAGGTCTTTTCTCCCACAGAACCTCTGGGTAGATTCCAACTGCCAACCTTTCAATTAGTAGCTGAGTGCTTAATAGTTGAGCCACCAGGGTTCCTTTCCTTGAGGATAGGGTCTCTATATATTACTCATCCTTAAGATTCCACAAAGTTCTTTTTAAACAAAATTTATTGTGGTAAAATATGTATAAGGTGTCCTGGTGGTACAGTGGTTAAGTGCTCAGTTACTAACTGAAAGGTCAGCAGGTTGAACTCACCTGCTGCTCAGAGGGAGAAAGATGTGGCAGTCTGCTTCCATAAAGATCAGTCATTTTAACCATGTTTAAGTGTACAATTAAGTGACGTTAATTATATTCGTCACGTTATGCAACCATCACCACTATTTCTAAACGTTTTTCATCACCCAAAAAGAAAACCAGTCACCCCTAAGCAAAAAGCCTCCATTGCCCCTCCTTACCTCTTTAGCCTCCCACCCCCTCACCTCCATTTCCGGTTAACCACTAATACACCTTTGTCTCAAGGTATTTGCCTAGTCTAGAAATTTCATAGCAGTGGAATGATATAATAGTTGTCATTTTGTGTCTGACATTTCCCTCAGGATAGTGTTTTCAAGGTTCATCCATGTCATAGCATGTATTAGAACTTCATTTCTCCTTATGGCTGAGTAATATTTCATTTTATATATATACTACTTTTTTTTTTTTATTATTATTCCTTCATCCATTGATGGACACTTGGGTTGTTTTCACCTTTTGGCTGTTGTGAATAATGCTCCAATAAATGTTGGTGTTCCTGCAAAATTCTTAACTGAATATTTTCCTCAAAGTTGGCACTAGGTTCATGTTTGTTGACCTGGAATAAATTCCAGGGCATTGCTTACTCATTGGACTTAATTGGGGAACAAATGGACTTGGCCAGTAGATTATCCAAAGACCATCTCTCCAGCTGAGCTCTCAGTGATTTTGGGGAAGGGGCAGTTCACTACAGAGCTCTATTTTATGTTTTGATTTACAGATGAGGTTGTTTTTCTCTAGTGGAAAAACAGAGCTTTGTCTCAGAAAGATACTCTAGTTTCTGGAAGAGGGATATTAGGCATTTGTAACTGAGGGAATAGGCTTATGATGTATAAGAAGAGAGTCAGGGTTGAGCTGAAACAGTCCAAATTTCCGTGGGCTTTGGAGAGTCCTTGCCACTCCTGTATCTTAATTAGAAAACACTGACATTCAGAGGCCATTTAAATGCTTCCATCAGTATGGCGGGGGGCGGGGGGGGGGGGGAGTGTTGCCTGATTTTGCTGTCTAACCATGCTTGGTAATTAGAAACATAAGGTGCTATTCTGGATGTTTGCTCGGGAACCTACCCTTCCTAGGCCTGGTGTCACTACCCTTTGGCTACAGGACTTTTATCTTCTAGCACCGTCTCCTTTAGGAGCCCCACCCCAGGTCACGGGAAGAGTGTGGGGTTGCCATAGACATTCCTGAAAACATTGGAGGCCTCCAGCACCACTTCAGATGCTAAGATACACGGAAGGAACTCATTTTCCCTGCCTACTTCCTTACTAAATCTCTGAATGATTGTCTTCCCTAAAGACAGGAGGGTCTAAGGTGACCACTAGACAATGGATGTGCGTATTAAGGCGTATGTTCACTGGGTAGCCATTGCATTTGGATGGTGGTAGGTCAAGTTTGGAGTCCCCAGAAAAAAGGACTGGAGATACTTCTGGAAAGTCAGCCATTGAAAGCCCTGTGGAACACAGATCTTCTCTGACACACGTGGGGTCTCCATGAGTTGGAGCTGACTTGATGGCAACTCGCTTTTAACTGGTTGGTTGAAGTATGGTGGGCTAAGTACTCGAGCCAAACGAATCAAAAGGTAGACCTTTGCAACAACCAGTTATAAATGACATCCTTGTCTCTTTCCAAGGGCCAGAAGGTCGTTCTCATAGCTGATTCTAGTGTTCGTTGCACTTCTCCTCCAAACCTGCATTTTGCAAACTGCAGAAGTGGAACGTGGTCTCAGAAGCACCAGCAGCAGCTTTTTACTTCTGACAAAATCCATAAAGAAAATGGAAAAATACTTGTAATCAAGGACTTCAACTCAACAGTTGCCTCGCTTGCCAAATTAAAACATGTGGCAGCCACCTGCCAAGCATCTTGAAAAATGATACCTTCTTGTTTTGCTACCTGACCTAAAATCTCTTTGCGGCCCATTTGTGTTTCCCAATTTTTCACACTTAAACAATGCTGTCCACGCCGTGTATAAAGATGACTAAGCAATTTTGTGTTAAGTAACCAAAGTGAGTCCTGCCAATTTCAGAATAATTAAGTTTCTGCAGCCTAATATAAACAGTTCCAAGAAGTCCATGTGGCCTACCAAAAGCATATATTACAAGTAGTCAACACTGCGGCCAGCTGGCAGACAGAACAACCTATTAAATAGAATTGTTCAGAATTTAGGGTACTGTTTTTCTTTTCTCTCCTTATTTTTTTTCTGCATCCAACTTTATTTCTTTGGGAATGTTTTCAAGCACACAACATCAAGAGGCTATTGTGGGGTTGCACCTCTTGTAAACCAATGAGCATTTTTCTTGAGATCATTTGGAGCTTGCAAATCGTTCTCAGTTCAACCCTATCTACACAGGCCGTCAAAGCAAAACGGAGCAAATGAATACATTTGGATCCCACTCAAGATGAAGTGTTTGTATTTTGCTTGTCCATCAGGAAGGTCTAAGGTGACCGCTAGACAATGGAAGTGCATATTAAGGTATATAGTCATTGGGCACCCAAAGCATCATTTTCCTGACTCACAGCTGCTTGGATTTCCTTTACCAGGTTGCTTTGTTGGCCAGAATTTAGTGCTAATATGGCTAATGTAAGAGATTTAATTTCACCAGGAATGAGTTAACCATTTAGAAAAAACATCCTAAACTATTGCCATGTGCAAGGACATTAATCTTGCCCAGCTATTGGGAGATAATGGCCTGACTTTAAGTTGAGAAATAGAGATGTTACGCTAACCCATCCCACCAAGACCTCCGGAAGAGTGTATGGCCAAGTGAATGTGTTACATCATCACACAGGAAGGCCCTGTATATTCAACTGCACTATGAGCTCTATGATCTTCGTTGTGTTTAAAGTCAGATATACCAAAGAGTGGAAACCCTGGTGGCGTAGTGGTTAAGTGCTAATGCTGCTAACCAAAGGGTCGGCAGTTCAAATCCACCAGGCACTCCTTGGAAACTCTATGGGACAGTTCTACTCTGTCCTATAGGGTTGCTATGAGTTGGAATCGACTCGATGGCACTGGGTTTGTTTTTTTTAATACC
This sequence comes from Elephas maximus indicus, assembly GCF_024166365.1. Classification (NCBI taxonomy): domain Eukaryota; kingdom Metazoa; phylum Chordata; class Mammalia; order Proboscidea; family Elephantidae; genus Elephas; species Elephas maximus. The sequence goes on from NC_064826.1 coordinate 14,942,680, forward strand.
AAAGACTGGCTGAGACTCTACAGACCATCATCACAATAAAGAACTTCAATGGAAACATTCAACAAATATTTACAAAGTATCATTCTTGTAGTAGGCCCTTGCTCCATATGGTATAGCAGTCGTGAACACAACTGCCCTGCCCCGATGGTGCTTATGGTCTGATGATGGAGACAGACAATCAAATTAAATACAAATTGGGATAAGAACTAGGGGGAGACACAGCAGCCTGTTATAAGACAATAAAGGGATAGCCTACTGGTTTTCTTTGGGTCAGAGTAAGGCATGGGCAGTGTTATGGATTGAATTGTATTCCTCAAAAAGGTATGTTGATGTCCTTACCCCTGTATCTGTGAATGTGACTTTTATGGATTGAATTGTACCCTTCACCTCACCCCCCACCAAAAAAAAAAAAATTGTTGAAGTCCTAATCCATATACCTGTAAATGTACATTGTTTGGAAATGAGGTCTTTCTTTGAAGATGTTATCAGTTAAGTTAATGAGGTCATATGGCAGTAGGGTGAACTTTAATCCTTTCTTCATGGTGTTTTATAAAAGGAGAGAATAGATATGAAGACACACACACAGGGGGAAGACAGACACCATGTGAAGACCCATCTACAAGCCAAGGAAGACCAAAGATTGCTAGGAGCCACCAGAAGCTGGAGAGAACATGGAACAGTTTCCCTATCAGGGCCCTTACAGGGAATCGACATGGCCAATACCCTGATTTGGACTCCTAGCCTCCAGAACTGTGAGACAGTAAGTTTCTGTTCTTATAAGCCACCCATCTTGTGGTATTTTGTTATGGCAGACTAGGAAATCAATACAGGCAGCAATAGCTATTTCAAACAGGAATGATATTAATATACAAAGAAACACGCATTCATAAAGAGAACATGAATTTATAAGACTAGAGTTTGTATTCATTTGAGAAATATATATTGACAACTCCTATGGGCCACTCACTATTGTTCCTGGTTGCCTACAAGTCAGCTCTGACTCATGGCAACCCTGTGTGTAACAGAATGAAACTCACTCCTCTGGGCCCTGATAAATAAAACTCCTCTCATCCCACCTCTGTCCCTAAACAAGTGCTTGAGGAGTAGCTAGTCAGCCTTGAGGGATGGTGAGCTATTCTCACCTTGGATACTGTATGAGTAACATAAAAATACTGGTGTCTTGGATCCTGTCTGCCAGAATGTCTACAGATGCAGGGAATCCACTTAAGATGTTAACTTTGTGGCTAAGGATGAAGCAGGGTGAGGGCATCTGGCCAGATTCTATCTACTTGATGACCCCATGAGCCTCTGACACTAAAGACATGTTTCTCACCCACCATGAAGCAGAAATGTGCTGATTGAAACTAAGCTGGTCCACTTTGTTTTTCAAATACTGGTTCATGATTCCAAGAAACAAACAGTCCACAATAAATGTATCCCAGTGGCAGAACATCTCACGACCAGCTTTTCCACTTTGCATACCACAAGGAGACCTTTAATTTGTTGACACACAGACCCTGGACATTCATGAAAACAAGATGTTCTCTTGCTGCTTTTTAAGTTAAACAGATTTAAGTCAGGGTCTCAGCTGAATTTTAAAACCAGATGTTACACAGAAAAAAAGGCTGAGCTGACCCCAGCAGTGAGAGGCTATTTCCCTTGAACCTGGATATTCTTGTTTAGCAGGAGGAGTAATAAAAAATTCTTTACATTGGATGCAGGAGCAGCCCAGGGTTTGCTACTGTCTCTGCCTAGTGACTGCCCTGTTGTGCTGGGAAGCTGTTGAGCATCCAGGGCCCTTGATCTTGGGAACAGGAATCGCTGGTGAGGGCTGGTGAGTGGGAGGTTTAGGTGCCTTGGCTTTAGAGGGAATTAATGAAGAAGGATGGTCTGTCTCCCATACGTTACCATCTTGTTTCTCGGCAGACCCCAGAGACTCTCCATGAAATGGTCCCACCTCATGCGTCACGTAATTTCTGCTCCCCAACCTGCATATGGGAGTCCCTGGGTGGTGCAAACAGTTAACACACTTGGCTGCTAATCTAAATGTTGGTGGTTTGAGTACACCCAGAGGTGCCTTGGAAGAAAGACCTGGTGATCTACTTCCAAAATTTTGGCCATTGAAAACCCTGTGGAGCACTGTTCTACTCTGACACACACGGTCATCATAAGTTGGAGTCAACTCAGCTGCAACTAGTAACCGTTGTACACAAACACGATTTATCCCCAGGTCAAACTGCTCAGTCCTGTAACCACCCTGACCTCATTTCTGCCTTTGGGCCTTTGTCCCTGCTTCTTCCCTCATAATGTGGAGCATCTTTCACATCTGCAAATTCCAGATGTTTTTCTAGAGTCCAGCTTGTGTTATCTTCTCTGTGAAGCCTTCCCTAAGCCTTTATCCCAGAATTATTCTCTTTCAGCTTCTAGAGCATCGTTGGCACTGTTCTTTTTTTGTGATCAATAGTGTATGGCTTTGCTCTTCAAATGTTTCAGACCCTCTTTCTCTTGGGCAAGTCTGAAGCTGCTCAGTGTCAGGCCCCAGAGCTTCTTTTGTATCTGCTCACAGTGCTGAGTACTTGGCTACAGATGGTAAACATTTGCTGTTGAACTTATTGAAAAGCTCTGACCTGAGAGTCCAAGTCCCCAGTAATACCAGGGCTGTGGTCATTAGTGCATCTGCCAAATGTTCCTGTCTTACCCCTGTTATGAATTGAACTGCATCCTCCAAAGAGATATGTTGGAGTCCTGGCCCTGGAGACCTGTGAACATGATCTTGTTTGGAAATAGGGTCTTTAAAGATGTTACTAGTTAACATGAGGTCAGAGTAGCATAAGATGGGTGGCTCCTAATCCACTGTAGTGGTGTCCTTACAAAAGAAGAGAAGAGACACAGAGGAAAGACGACCACGTGATGACAAAGGCAGAGCTTGGAGCAACACTGCAGCTGCAAGCCAAGGAATGCCAGGACCCAGCAGAAGCTGGGAGAGGCCAGAAGAGGTCTTCCCCTGGAGCAGACAGAGCCGCACAGCACGGCGCTGGCGACGCCGTGACTTCACACTCCTAGCCCCCAGAACCACGAGACAACGCAGTTCTCTCCTTAGAGGCCGCCCAATTGGTGGTACTTTGCTATTTGTGAATACTAGTGCCTTCTCTAATGACTGAGCGTGTAGCGGTTTAGGGACTGTGAGGAGAAGCAACGAAGACCCCACAAGGGAAGCCACACCAGCATACGGCCTAGATGGAGACGTTTGTCGAGCCGCTGGTTATGTAGACAAAGTATGTAGTAAGCACTGTTCTAAGAACTTTACAGATTTAAATCCTCTTGACAGTCCTTTTTGTTCCCGTTTCACAGATAAAAAGACTGAGGTCCAGACAAGGGGAGTGCTTTGCCCAAAGTCACAGAGTTCGTATAACAGCAGAGCTGGGATTTATATCCAGGCAGCCTGATACTCAAACCTGTGCTTTTAATCCTAGTGCTATGCTATTACAGACCTGCAAATGGATAAGTCAAGGCAGATGGTGGCAAGAACCTCCGTGAGGATACGACCAGCGGCTGCTGGGAAGGATGTGTGCATCTCTACCAACGCTCCTTACTAGGACCCACTTCCTGTCAGGGTTTGGCCAGAGCGGTGTCAGGATAAGTTAATATGTGATGTTTATTAATGAAGTAAAGCTCAACCTCCTGTTTCTGTTCCTTCGTGCTTTGGAAAACTGATTTATGACTTTAAGTGGGGTTCGTTTTGGAAAATAAACAGAATTCATTCTAAAGCCTTAAAAAAATAAATGACAACTCTTCACCCATTGCCTGTTTCTTTGCTTGATTCCTTTAATCGGCTTAGACGTGAAGCCAAATCACCTTGGTGTATCTGTTTACGTCAGCCTCAGGGCGGATCCAGGTTTTGTGGAACCTGGAGATCAGACAGTTTGGGAGGCCTTCTCAAAGAAAGAGGATACAGTAGGAAACATACAAAGTTAGGACTGGGGTGGAGGCCTGTGTAAGTGAGGGGCCCTGAGACTTAAGCTCCCTCAGCTTGGTGGTAAATCCACTTCCGGTCACTACCTTTGATTCTTATGAAAAAAAAAAAATTCCTGAAAAAAGGTCATCCCGTCCTTATTTCGCTCTTAATTTTTAAACTGCAGTTGTGTTTCCCCCTTTAAAAAAAAAAAAAATTGCTACATAAAAACCAGAATTTAAGAAACAAATAATATAGGGGGCAATTATGCTTTGCTCTTCAAAATAATTTGCAGGAAAGTAGAATCGTACATGCAGCCAGTACATTGCAGCCTTTTGCCTATAAACCACATAATGAAGTATGGTAGGTGATGAGAGGCCAGAGAAATTTAAAATATTATACTCTCTGCCCGAATGAGACCAATCAAAAATAAACAAACAGTATCAGAAATCACAATTTACGTCAATGAAAACATTATTGGATTCACCAAATTTTCCGTTGCATTGAATGAAAGGATCCATTGTATAGGAAAGAAGGAAGGAGCCCTGGAGTGGCTTTCACAGCCCAGCAGCTAATATAGCACCCAGGATGGAGAAGTTCCAATTCAATACATATCTGTAGAATGAATGAATTAATGTACGACAGGACAAGGACGTTTGAGGAAAAGGAAAAAGGACAGATGGGGTTCATGACCATCACAAGCCTCTCCCATCAACCCCCATGTACAACAAATAGCCAGTATTCTGGGAAGGCGGTTTGACACGTTCCCAGAGTCTCTCGTTATAACAATTGTCTTTATATTTATAAATTTTATAATTCTGTGATGAAATCAGATCCATAATCGAGGGGAGAATATACTAACGGTATGAAGCCATTGAAGAACTTAGAGACAATGCTCCTTAGTCCTTCTCCCCTAGGGCCCAACATGTGTTTGCACTCATCCTCTGCCCCCACCCCCCATCTGCTGGCTATGACAAACATACTTTTCCCCACACTCAGGATGCCCCATTCCATGATATATCAATTTTGGTCATTAAATAACAGGCCTCAATATTACTGTTGGCCTGCTCCATCCTACTCTGACAAAGGGGTTCCAGCCAAAGATATTAAACCAGTCAACTGCTCCTTTTCCCTGTCAGCGAAAGAGCCAACATCCTGAAATCACAGCTCGTTTGTACCACATTGGCGTGAATATTCAGATTCCATTTGTCTCCAGCTTTTTAAAGGCTGGTGTTAGAGTGAATGATAGGCATTTTGTTTTGAATTAACAAAAGGGAGGTGGGGAGAAGTAATAAGTTTGGCCTAACATATCTGCTTTGGGGAATGTAGATCTGCCTTGTCCTCTAGTAAAAATATATTTTAAAAGATCTAGATTTAATTTGGGCTTAAGCAGGAGCTGGGATAAGAGAATAGTAGGAAAGAAAATGTCTCGGATTTTTTTTTCCCCCCAGATTGAGAGTTTGTTTTACTTAAATCTTACTGGAGTACTGTCACATGGAGTAGTGAAAAATGTTCACAACTTAATTTTGTTGGACATCTCCAAGCAGAGTCTGGAAGGAGCTGAGTTCGGGTCCTTTAACTGTACAAATCCCATCACAGTTAGAATTACAGGTAAGACTTTTGACGATTGTGGTTCAAAGCTAAGTAGCATGATCATTCTTTTCTCTTTATTGCATACACACTGTCTTAGTCATCCAGTGCTTCTATAACAGAAATACTACAAGTGGATGGCTTTAACAAACAGAAATTTATTTCTTCACAGTAAAATAGGCTAAAAGTCCATGTTCAGGGTATCAGCTTCAGGGGAAGGCTTTCTCTCTCTGTAGGCCTTCTCATCAACCTTCCCCTAGACTAGGAGCTTCTGGGAGCAGGGACCCCGGGTCCAGAGGATGTGCTCTGCTCCCGGCATTGCTTTCTTGGTGGTATAAGGTCTTCCCTCTGTCCTAGCTCCCCTTTCCTATTATCTCTTGAGAGAAAAAAGGTGGTAAAGGCCACACCCCAGGGAAACTCCTTTACATTGGATCAGGAATGTGACCTGGGTAAGGGTGTTACAATCCCACCCTAATTCTCTTTAATATAAAGCTAGAATCACAAAATGGAGGACAACCACACAATCCTGGGAATCATGGCCTAAACAAGTTGATACACACATTCTGGGGGGGACATAATTCAATCCGTGATACACACTAATGTCTCTTGGAGCATAAGACTGGAAAGCTGGAAATGAGAACTCTTGGCATGACTGTCTCCTTTTCTCCCTGCTGTGGCATCCATCTTGGCTTGTATACCTGTCACATCTCTTCCTGTCAGAAGCCACGTTAGGCAGGAAGTTACGCAAGCCTGTTGCCGCTGTGTTGATTCTGACTCATAGCGACCCTATAGGACAGAGTAGAACTGCTCCATAGAGTTTCCAAGAAGCACCTGTTGGATTTGAACTGCTGACCTTTTGGTTAGCAGCCATAGCTCTTAACCAATATGCAACCAGGGTTTCCACGCTCTTTCAGTCAGGTGTAGTTGCCTGGACAGGGAAACTCCATCATCTGGCCACAGTTTCTGCCCAGGGTGAGGCTGGAATGTCTTCTTATCTTCCTTACCATGAAGGTTTCCTGAATGTTGGGAAGATCACGGAGGGTCTGCGCCCCAGTGCCCCCTTAATCCCTAACCAAATTTGGGCTATTCCCAGGTTCACTGTGTATTTCCCTTCTCAAGCCCCATGATGAGGCGAGGCCCGAGAGCTGTCTCCTTGAAGTGAGGTTCCTGGGAGAGAGAGTAGATTCAAGACCTTCTGAGTTGAATCTAAGTTGAAGAAAGACCCCTTCAGATCTGACTTTGGGCACTTGACACTGAACTCAACAGGAGACTGAGCACTTTGTCCAGTGTGTCCAGGGAGGCTTGTTCTACATAACTCAAGGAAGGAGGAAGAAAAAAAATAGCCTTCTCTTTCCACTCCATCTGGAGCTGCAACTGACTCCAAAAATATTGGCCCACAGTGGTTATAAAACTGCCCATTTATGTGGTTCTAAAGCAAAGGCAAAGCCTGCTGGGTGCTTGCGACTCAAAGCACTTCTTTTACATGTCAGAGGAAAATTATCTTTCTCTCCAAGCCCTTGAGGAGTAAAACTGACAGAAATTAATGAAACACAGTTGGAAAGGCACCTACACTGGCTAGCGGCCACCATTCATTTGGAACACCCCAACGAGGCCATTCATGGATTCACAGCTCTTTTCTCTTGCCTTCTGAATTTCTCCCCTCTCATTTTATGTAAACAGCAATTTTCATAAAAACCACAGATTCAGGTGTCCTCGGCGTTTTGGGTATCTGTGAGAAAACTGGCCTCTCCCTCCTGACTACTCACTGAACACAAACAGGAATGTGTGGAAGTGTGTCCTTGAAAAGAGCTGGAATCTCAAAAGCTCATTAAAAAACTGTGGGGCGGGGGAGGGGAGCATGCAGAGAAGAAGGAGGAAGCTTCTAGACCTCTGAGAGCCTCTTCTGCTAACAGACAAGTCAAAGAAAGATCCAGGTTTTCTGCTAAAGAAAGAACTGGGAAAAAAGGGACAGGGAGAAAAGGAAAAAAAAAAAAAGGCAAAGAGAGGGCTTAGAGGAAAAGATATATTTAGGTATGCTTAGAAAATAAAAGAGAAATGAATGAAAGCCCCTTACATCATTTTGTGTGTGTGTGTGTGTGTGTGTGTGCTTTAGGTGAAAGTTTACAGAATTAATTTCCCATTCAACAATTAATACACGTATTGGTTTGTGACATTGGTTGCCAACCCTGTGACATGTCAACACTCTCCTCTTCTCCACCTTGGGCTCCCCATTTCCATTTGTCGAGCTTTCCTGTCCCCTCCTACCTTCTTGTCCTTGCCCTCGGGCTGGTGTGCCCATTTAGTCTCATATACATGGTTGCGCTCCTGGTGGAGGCTGGGGTAGTTGTGGTCCGTTAGTCCTTTGGACTAATCTTTCCCTTGTGCTTTTGTTTTTCTTCAATCTCCTTTGCTCCAGACAGGGCCCCTACACAATTTTTAAATTTTTTACTAATTTATTTACTTCTGCATCGCACAGTTGCTGGTGACTCCCATGTGTTTCTGAGTAGAACTGTGCTCCATAGGGTTTTCAATGACTGGTTTTTTGGAAGTGGCTTGCCAGGCCTTTCTTCCAAGGCACCTCTGGGTGGACTTGAACCTCCATCCTTTTGGTTAGCACCTGAGCACTTTAACTGTTTGCACCACTCAGGGACCCCTGCTTTATACTAAGCAGAGCAAATTAGGGAGATTCAGTCCTGGCGTAAACATGGTCCCATCTGAATGATCTTGGATGGTGGGGTCCAGAGAGAAGAGGCTCTGTCGGGGCGCTGCCAATCTGTGCCTAGCTCATCCATCCTCCCCTTCTAGGCTGACAGTGGAACCCTAAAATTTTGCCAAGCCTACTCAAGAGAGCAGATAGCATGGGAAGACCATCAGGAAACAGTGGTTCAAGTAGGGGGGTTAGGGCAGAAGAGGTATATTTTTTTCCTCCCGCAATCGGTCCCTTTACTGATGATCTGTCTAGATGATGCTCCATGGCACCTGAGTCTCAGCTGCCCAATTCTGAAAGAGCCCTGACTTCCCTTCGGTCATTTGGGAGGCCAATCCTGACCTCCCCCTGTCTAGTCACATCAGCTCTTGTTGGCTGATGAAGACAATGGCCCAGAAGGAAAGTACTGTTGTATGAGACCCCTGGGCAGGCAGCTGGGGGTCAAATACATGCCCACAGGCAGAGATGGGTAAGGCAAGCCCGCAGGAAGGGCTTGGGCAGAGCCCTCAACAGAGAGGACAGGAAAAGAAACAAAATAGGTCTGAAGAAATAAGGGGCAAGAGCAACAGATAGACACACACATTAGTTAATACGCAAGCTCTCACAAACCCTCATTAGAAGTGGTGTGCAGATTTCTTCCTTTGTGGGAGGGCCCTTCTCTTGTGATTCACTGGGAGAACTCTCTATATATACATTCTGAGGGTGCTATCAAACCACTGCTGTCTCTCTCTAGACAATCTTTCTGGGTGGCTTCATCGACTGTCATGGTTTTAATTACTACCTGCAGGCTATGACTCTGAAAATCTCTCTCCCCACCTCTCTATCTCTCTCTTGGTCCACAAACTTACATTGCCCTTGTTTTCTAGATAAAGGCCCTTGGATGTCCCCCATCAGCCCTGAAGCTCAGTAAATTCCAACCAGGAACTCATTAAGTTCCATCACCCTTCCCTCTCTGCTCCCAAAATGGTGTTCACATGGAACAGTGGCCTTATCTGGGACATTTTTATGCTATTCACTGTCTCCTACTTCCTACCTCAGTCATGTACCAGCGATCATGAAGATGGCACAGGACTGGGCAACATTTCGTTCTGCTAAACATAAAATCGCTACGACTTGGGGCCAACTCCATAACAACCAACAACAACAGCAACAAAAACAACCTCTTTGGGGAAAGAAGTAAGTCTCCTGTCATCAGCTAATTACATCTTGCTCTCAGTCCCTCTCCCCAACACTGACTTATTTCCACTTGTGAAGGCAGGGGAAGGCAAGTGAGGAAAAAACAACACTAATAATCATTGTTTGGCGACAGCATTAAAGCAAACGAACCGTAGGCTCAGAGACTGTATCTAATGATCCATCTATTCATTCATTCATTCAGTCAGTCATTCAACAAATATTATTAAGTGTCTACAGTATGCAAGCAGTCCCTGAGTGGTGCAAGCTGTTTACGTGCTAACCAGCGGGTTGGAGGTTTGCATTCACCTGGAGGTACCTTGGAACAAAGGCCATGTAATCTATTTCCAAAAAGTCAGTCACTGAAAATCCAATGGAGCACCGTTCAACTCTGACACATGCGGGGTTGCCATGAGTCGGTGCTGAGTCAGGAGCAACCGGGTTTTTTTACCGTATGCAAAATCTCCCCAAGTCCTGTGAGAAATGGTAAAGGCACACGTTCCAATTTTAAAACTGACTTGTGATAAGAGCTGTAGACAAGCGACTGTAACACACCATAGAGAAACCAAATACTAAGAAGAATGGGAAGCTCATGTACAAATAAACTAAAATCAGAAAAAAATGACCATGAAGTGACCAATAGAATCCTGAAACTCTAAGTGACTGAGAACTGTGCAATATCCCAAAAGACTATTCTTCCTACTGGGGCAGACCTTGGCAAAATTGTGAATGAGAGAAGTTTCCTTTGCTTTCTCCAGCCTGCACCTTCTGAAATCCCCACTTCTCTCTGCTGGTGGGATTTCTCACCCCACCCAGGTGAGGGAGATTTGTTGAAAGTGAGGGGTACTATGGCTCCTTGTTATGAATAGAACGGTGACCCCCAAAAAGATATGTGTTGAAGTCCTAATCCCTAGTACCTGTGAAGGTGACCTTGTTTGGAAATAGGGCCTTTGAAGCGTTACCAGTTAACATGCAGAGTAGAATGGGCGCTAATCCTATAAGAGCGCTTGCCTTATAAAAGAAAACAGACACAGAGACACGAGGGGAAGGCGGCCATGTGAAGATGCATCTACACGCCAAGTAAGCCAAGAAAGACTACCAAAACCTGGAAGAGACCAGGAAGGATCTTCTTCTGGAGACTTCAGAGGGAGCACAGCACTGTTGATGCCTTCAGAACTGTGAGACAATATATTTCTGTTGTTTAAAGCAACCTACTTTGTGCTATTTTGTTATGGTAAAACAAGCCTTGGGAAACTAAGATACTTCTGAAATCACTAGTGTTTGTGGAAAGGTGAGCTCATTCACCCCGGAAGGCTGACTCATCCCCCGTTTGTTCTTCTCTGGAAGTAACAACTTCATTGTTGATCAGGGACTGGTTTAGGATATCTCATGTGCAGGAGAAAATGAAACTTAAAGAATCGTCTCCAGGTGAGGAGTCATGAATCCTAGTCCAATATTTAACCTGGGGATTTGAGGTGGACGGTCAAACAATGTTGGAGAAACTTTCACCTTAGCTGGCTTAGAAAAAATGTTATTAATGATACTGATTTTTTTTTTTAAACGATTCTACAAATAGGTGATTTGCACAAAGACTTCAGACAAACTTTGTGTATATGTAATCTTTGTAAATTAGATTGTAATGGTGAGACTTTAGCTTGCTTACTTTGGATACATCATCAGAAAAGACCAATTGCTAGAAAAGGACATCGTGTTTGGTCAAGTAGAGGGTCAGTGAAAGTGAAGGAAACCCTCGATGAGATGGATCGACACGATAGCTACAGCAATGGGCTCAAACATGCCAGTGAACTTGAAGATGGTTTCATACTGTTATATATAAGGTCACCATGAGTCAGAGTCAACTTGACAGCAAATAACAACAGCAATGAAAGGGTGGATCATAGTTTAGAGGAACCTGATAGAAAATCTTTTGGCAATAAAATTTATGTTTCATACATTCTTTTTTTCTTGTTTGTTATTTTAAAATCGGACTATGCTTGTTATTTGGTGTGTTGCAGCGTTCTTACAATTGAGCTAGACACTCTCCACTTCAGCCATAACGGTTGCTAGGCATTCTGAAGATATCTCATGGTCGCTGTAGGCTCTAGGAACGTGCTGCTCTCCCAACCTGGTACTGTGCTGAGGCTTCCTTGGATACCGCCTCTCTGGGCAGGCTTTTGTGGTCTTCTCTTCTCTTCAGGTGGGCTCAGGTGCCCCTCCGATGTACTATCCTAGTGCCCCAGTCCTTCTCCATCAGGGAACTCATCTCACTTGACTGTGCCTGCCTGCTGCCTGGTCTGTGTCCTGCTCTAGATGGTGACCTTTGAGGACAGGGGCTGTGCTTTCCTCATTTCCCATATCTCCCCTTACTAGCATAGTGCCTGGTCTGTGCTTAGATGCACAAATTATATCTGTTGAATGAATGAATGAATCTGAAAATGTTAGTTCTGATTCCCAGAGAGTGGTCTGTCTCGCCCAGTTTCTCAAAATTCACTTACAAAGGTCTTTTGTAGCATCGTGGCTGTTCAATGTGGTTAAATGTGGGAGGGAGAGTAGATGGGATTTTAGCGGTGGGGAGAAAGAAGGCCTTCACTATTTACTTTATGCCATCATGTAGCTAATTCAAAAGAGGTTCAAGTTCTTAAAATAACAAGAATGTATGGCTTTTGTAATTTTAGGATTAGACAAAAGAGGGGGGAAAAAGCACACACACACACACACAAAATCAGATTATGAAACAGGAAACAATCCTTCCTGAACTTGATAAAGTTTTTTGTGGACCGAGACTGATTGATTGGCTAGTAGCTGAGCTATGAGGGGTGTAGCAGAAAGAATAATTTCTCACTGTGCATCCTTACATGCAAGGATTTAGAAAATCAGACCCAGGTTGGCACTGACCATAGCAAAACCTTAAAGAAAATCACGTAAACTCTACTTACAGGTCAGCAGTCAGAGGTCCACTCCGAGCCTCCCGACTGATCACCAACTGCCGTAGAATTTCAGATGCAGATCCTGAAATGTTTTGGTAATACCTGGAATAAAAGGAGGATGAAAACCTAATTAGGAGAAATGGATTTTAGTTCATGTAGGCTATATGTTTTAAAATATTACTTCTTCCTCAAGTATTCTCGTCAGTTAGGACCTTAATGAGGAGCCATGGAGTCGATTCCAACTCATGGTGACTGCCTGCGTGTCGGAGTAGAACTGTACGCCATGGGGTTTTCAACACTGAGTTTTCAAAAGAAGATCACCAGGCCTTTCTTCCGTGGTGCCTCTGGTTGGACTTGAACCTCCAACCTTTTGGTTAGCACCCTAGGATCTTGAGGGAGAAATAAGGCAGTTATACAAAAAGCTACTGTGTATTTAAAGAAAAAGCAATGATTATAGAGTCGGCTCCTGAACTGTTCAAATTAATGGGGTGAAGAAGTGGTGTAATTAATACAAAACAGCGACTACTACAAAGGTTAGTACTCAAAGCCAATAGGCTTCAGAACTCAGTCAAGAACACCCGTTTTTTTAAGCTTCAGGCCCTCAAAGCCTGTCTGGCTAAAGCTTCCTGCTGCTGGTGGTCAGGAAACTGACTGATGGGTGGAAGAGGAGGGTCTGGAGAATTACAAATAATTATAGAAATTTACTAGTGGATAATATAGAGTTACTCTCTTGCACTTGAAACACAGCGATAAATGGTAAACATTAGAAGGACCAAAGGAATAATAACAGTGACAGTAAATCACTGTCACACCATTAGACCTGCCCCAACAGGAGTAGTGAGCAAGAAATGCCAGTGTCCCTTATGAGTATGGGAAATGCAGCTTTGGGCTTTTAATATTTCCTTTCAGTTGGTAAGTAGGCTCTTAAATGGCCCTTATGAATGAACATAACTTGCTTTCCCCAATCTCCACCCTCTGCCATTTTGCATTCTAAGAAAATGGTGGCTCAGAGAAGTGATGGGGCTTGCTTGGGGCTGGTCCCGGATTCCTAGATTCTCAGGCCAGGTTTCACGAGTAAAAACCTGCCTAGCATGTCATCTCTGGTCTGTATCCATCTTAGGAGCACTAGTCGTGGCATCATCTAACCCTGTTTTGTGAACTAAAGGGCAGGGACCCTCGAGGGCCTTTAAATTTGTCTGCAAAGCCAGGCGCCATCTTGAGCAATCACCAGACTGTTTTAACTCCCCTTCCTCAACCTCTACCACCTCTTTCTACTTGTCCCAGATGCACTTATATAAGTGATGATTGTATCATGGACACATTTCAAGTTCCCTGCTCAGCCTTCTGGGGATATGAGCCCTGATCTTTATCACTAGTTGGAGTGATAAAACATAATTACATTTTGGTTACAGAGCCAGAAGGTGATAAGAGCTCCAAATCTCATTCAAATCCCGTTTTCTCCCATGCAGGCCAAATTCAGGAGGTCTTTTTTTTTTTATGTAAGTCTGAGGAGAGGGGGCAAGAAAATTCATAAGACATCTCCTAGCTAGAAAACTCGCCAAACCTGGGCTCATAATTGGCTCCATTGTAGTCCTGGTTCCCTGCTGGGACACAGAAGGGCATTACAAAACACTTGTGGGTGAAAGACTGGAATCCCTGCAAGAGCTTTAGGGAGGCTCTGAACCCCCTGAAAGTGTAGGCCAAATTTTATGTCTATTAGCTGGCATTAACCATTGCCATGGAGTCAATTCCAACTCATAGCGGCCCCTATAGAACAGAGTAGAACTGCCCCACAGGGTTTCCAAGGCTGTGATCTTTATGTAAGCAGGCTGCCACATCTTTCTCCTTCGAAGTGGCTGGTGGGTTCGAACAGCTGACCTTTCGGTTAGCAGCCGAGCTCTTAACCAGTGTGCCATCAAGGCTCCTAACTTGCATTCGTTTTCTTCAGTTTCTCAAAGCAATCCCTGTCCCTCTTTCCTTCCCCTCAAGTTAAGAACCGCTTGCTACATGATCAGCTAAGTATTAGAGGATGGTGTTTAGAGGAAAAATAAGATAAAAAAAAAAAAAAGATAAAGATTGTGTCCTAATATGTAAATTTATGAACACATCTATATTGGGCACCCTCTGTGTGCCAGGCCCATGCTGGGGATACAACAGTGAGCAAATACCATGGTCCTGGGCCCCATGGAGCTTATGGTGTACCTCCACTCTAGAGCAGTGATCCTCAAATAGTTACACATCAGAATCTTGTGCAGCAGCTTTTAAAAAATACCTTAAGGCAATTCTGGGGCAGGGCCCGGGAAACAGTACTTTAAAAAATAAGTTCCTTACATTCTGATGCTGATGGAGATTACAGCACCTCCCATCCCACACAGGAGTCTCTGTGGCGCAAACGGATAATGCGCTTGGCTGCTAACCAAAAGTTTGGGTGTTCGAGTGCACCCGGAAGTGCCTTGAAAGAAAGGCCTGGTGATCTACTTATGAAAAATCAGCCACTGAAAACCCTGTGGAGAACAGTTCCACTCTGGCACACGCAGGGTCACCATGAGTCAGAATCTACTCGACGGCAAGTGATTCACCCCACAGAACCCTCTCATCCTTGACCCCAGGCCTCAGATGAAGGCACAGGAGATTAGAAGAAAGCAAGGTGCCACTGGCCCAGATTGTTCTTGTAAATTAACAAACCTAGAAACATTTACATTTGTAGAGGAAAAAAAAAAAAATTAAAGTACTGTCCTAAAATCCTCCCACAGAGTCAGTGTTTATTTATTTAGTTTTCCTTTCCCAGCTCCCAATTCTCTTGAGGATTTTTATTTTAAAATTTGGGAATGACTAAGGGGAGATTTGAAGTCCCTGGGTGGTACAGTTTAGTGCTTGACTGCTAACTGAAAGGTTGGTGGTTCGAACCCACCCAGAGGCACCGCAGAAGGAAGGTCTGGCAATCTTCTTCTGAAAAAGAGAAGCTTTGCTTTGTAGAGAAAACATGAAGTGAACGGCCAAGTGACTACAAGTGGAGTTTTCCTTAAATATTCTTTTCTTTTTTATGCCTTAAATATTCTTTTCCTTTCTATTTTCAGACTTAGGGTCTCAGGGCCACAAAGTTGATGAAGCTCTCACCCCGTATTTTAACATCTTTCCCTAGCGTCAGAGTTACCTTGCAACTTGAAATGGACACCCAGGGAACCATTACTCACTCTGTTCTGTTAAACCAGTTTTCAGCACAGTGCCCAGCACATGGATTCTGGCTGACCTGCCTCAGAGGCAGTTGCTGGGGTTCTCTGCGGGCAAAGCTGGGTCTAGACAGGACGTGGTATGGAAGGGAATGGCCTGAGGTGCAGGAAGAGGGGAAGGGAGAGTGGGAGCTGGACCGAGTTCAGCAAACAAGGCTGTCTTCCTCCTCTCAGTCCCCTCCCAGCCAGTGGCCAACAGCCAGGTGCTATTCATTGCTCCTTTGAGTCAACTGTCTGTTCAGACATGGGGCTAAACGTGGGTTTCATGTGAAAGTATTCACCATGGAAGAACCGAGGTGTGATGAGAGAAAAAAAGTGTTTCTCCTAAAGCCATCCAAGAGGATGAGAAACATCAACTTGTATCTCTCTAGATGATACAAACGGGAAACGTTGCCAGTATATATTTGCCCAAATGGTGAAAACCCTACTTCAAAACTCTGACCACAAGTGTTTACAGCATGGTGCTACTTTCCCTAAGGGGCTAGGAGAGGGGAGAGTCTCATTAATAATCATTTATTAAAAGAAGGAGTTATTTGGCAAAAATTAAATTGGGGAGCCTTTATAAAAACTAATAGCTTTATATAGCCAACAAGAAGAGTATGGTTATAAATAATTTTAATTTTTACCTTATACGGTTAACTGGAGCGAATAAGAGTGAAAACCAAAAATCAGTTGCCTCAAGTTAACCCTGACTCACGGTGACTCCGTGCGTGTCAGAGTAGAACTGTACTCCAAAGGATTTTCAGCAGCTGATTTTTTGGAACTAGATCACCAGGCCTTCTTCCAAAGCAGCTCTGGGTGGACTTGAACCTTTTGGTTAGCAGCCAAGCACATCAGCCATTTGCACCACCTGGGGACTCCGGAGGGAGTAAGGATAACTACTGTTAATTAGGTGCTTTTTAGTGTTCAGTCCTGTGGACACCTTGCACCCATCTATCTCACTGGATCATTATAACAGCCTTGTGAGATGCATATTCTTATCTCACTCTAAGGACTGACTGATAAGTTCATTGTGTTTAAGTCATTTGCTGAAACTCACACAGTTAGTAAGTAGTGAAGCCAGGGGCTGACCCTCTGCAGTGGTTGTACTCGAAGGACATGTGCCCACATTGGTTGGTTTGCCAGGTGAGTACCCTGAGCCAGGCCCAGACCCACGGTGATGAACAAAGACCCTGCTTTCGTGATGCTCACATTTCCTTGGGGCACAGACAATACACACGTTCCCAGTCCTGAGCAAATGAAACCGTACGATGTGACAGAGGACCACTGGGGGGCCACTTGAGGTTGCATCATGAGGATGGTGTCTCTGAGGAGGAGGCACCTAGGGTGAATACACATTCACAGCAGGGAGTCACCCACGTGGAGACCCGAGCCGAGAGTGTGCCAGGCAGACACCCCGAGACTTCTGGTGTGAAGCAGAGTCTCTTATGAGTTGACTGTGTGCTCTGTGATCAAGAAACTTTACCAAGTTATTTGGTTCCTATGGGATTAGGGCTACTGAATCTATTAGCGGAGCATGGGAGCCTGAAAGATGAGCTGATCCTTTATCATCATAAAACATATACGAAAATGTTGAGTTAGGCAAAAATTAAACCACTTTCTTTACGATACAAAAAAAAAAGACCCTTAAAATGCTGCCTTTGCTGGAAAGCATGAGGGTGGTGGTGGTGGTATTGTTGGTATTGCTGTTGGTGGTGATGGCATTGGTGTTGTTGATGGTGGTGGTGGTGGTGATGGGGATGGTGTTGGCGGTGGTGATGGTGGTGGTGGTGATGGTGGAGGTAGAGGTGGTGGTGATGGTGGTGGTGGTGATAATGGTGATGGTGGTGGTGATGATGATGGTGGTGGTCGTGGCGATGGTGGAGGTAGAGGTGGTGGTGATGGTGGTGGTGGTGATGGTGGTGGTGGTGGTGATAATGGTGGTGATGGCAGTGATGGTGATGTGGTGATGGTGGTGGTGATGGTGGTGGTGGTGGTCGTGGTGATGGTGGAGGTAGAGGTGGTGGTGATGGTGGTGGTGGTGATAATGGTGTTGGTGGTGGTGATGGTGGTGGTGGTGATAATGGTGTTGGTGGTGGTGATGGTGGAGGTAGAGGTGGTGGTGATGGTGGTGGTGGTGATAATGGTGATGGTGGTGGTGATGATGATGGTGGTGGTCGTGGTGATGGTGGAGGTAGAGGTGGTGGTGATGGTGGTGGTGGTGATGGTGATGGTGGTGGTGGTGGTGATAATGGTGGTGATGGCAGTGATGGTGATGTGGTGATGTGGTGATGGTGGTGGTGATGGTGGTGGTCGTGGTGATGGTGGAGGTAGAGGTGGTGGTGATGGTGGTGGTGGTGGTGGTGGTGGTGGTGGTTGTGGTGATGGTGGTGGTGGTGGTGGTGATGGTAAGGTGGTGATGGAGGTGATGGTGATGGTGGTGATGGTGGTGGTGGTGGTTGTGGTGATGATGGTGATAATGGTAACAGTCATAGTCTTATTGTTGTTGGTGGTCGTGATGGTAGCCTGTCCTGCCCACAGAGGAGAACAGCGGGCACACACATGGCCACTTCGCCTCCAGTGTCCGTAATGACAGAGATCCCCCCTCATCCCCCCTTCACCTGATGAGCTCGAAGGGACTGCCTTCTGTGGGTTTACATGAGCTTCTTTCTGTCTTGTGGGTTAGAGTCAATGCAGAGTATTTCTTAATAATGGACATAAGGATGCAAAGCTATAGGTCATAATGTTTGGAATGAGAAAGGAATGGTAAGAAGCTATTTCAGTATGAATTGGCAGGAAGTCACATAATTTGTGGGGATGAAAATTAAAATAAAGTATTTAAAAATAGATCTTTGAGTTTGAGTTAGAATGAGCCAGTAACAATAAAAAATCAACAATCGTCTCTTGTGAATTGTCTTGGTTTTATATTTAGAGTTGAATATTGAAGCTCAGAGCATTCTAGAAGACGGGGAATATGTGATCTTAGGGCAGTTGGTTGATTTAAACAGTCATTAATGAGTGAGTCGACCTTGAACCAGTCATTTAAGAGCTCTTGGCCTCTCAATTCCTTCATGAAGCATTTGGAATAGATTTTTAAGAGATCCCTTTGACTTGGAAGGTTTGTGTATAATTCTATGACCTTTTAAGGAAAAAAAAAAAGCACTGTCCATGTCTCAGTATCTGTGTATAACCTTGTCACCGCTGTGACTAACACCAGCTCATCCGAGCTCTTCATTTTCAGCACCTAACAGGGTGGAGCCCAGAAAAGAGCATTGCTTTTCAGGGACCACCTACGCTCACCATTTTTCCGTCATTTCTAAGAGATGCATTTATTTTACAGATCTAAGAGAAGTGATAATATATCACATAATGGTACCTATAATTCACTGAATGCTGATACATGCAAGGTACTTGATATCTGTTATCTCATTTATTCTTCAAAAGAAACTCTTGTTATCATCCCCACTTGAAAATGAGGAAATTGAGATTCAGGTTCACAATCACATTTTAGTAAATGGTGCAGTTGGAATTTAAACCCAGATTTGTCTGACTCCAAAGCTCATTCCATCACTCGACACATGGAGGAGTCAGGGTTCCAACTTTGACATTTTGAGATTGATACAAAAAAATGTTTTGGAGAAGGGTCTTAATGAGTGTTTAATCTTGATACCTGCTTAGGTGTGTGCCTATAAGGAATAGCTGTGGCAGTCCGATGCTCTTAGTGACAACAACTCAAAAATCTGGATAAAATACCAAAAATCAAAATTCCTTTGAAGGTATAGGAGATCCGGTGCAATAACCAGGAATTGTGGGACCAAGACGCTGGAGAGAAGGAAGACCCGAGCAATGATCTCACACTCAGTGATTTCCCCCTCAGAGCATTTGCTGGAACTAATCTGAAGGCTTCTGAGAAGCTGAACGGAGTTTTCAGCAGTCTCACGGCACTGAGTAAGAAAACGTTGGAGTTTAGGGAGGAAGGAAGGTGATGGAGCTGCTCTATATCTTAATTGTGACAGGAGTTACACAACGGTCTGCCTTTGTTAAAACTGGCAGAAGTATACACTGTTGTTGTGGTTAGGTGCCATCTCTTTGGTTCTGACTCATAGTAACCTGTGCACAACAGATGAAACACTGCCTGGTCCTACACCATCCTCAGAGTCATTGCCATGTTTGAGTCTATTGTTGCAGCCACCGTGTCAATTCGTCTTGTTGAGGGTCTTCCTCTATTTCACTGACCTTCTACTTTACCGGCCATGATGTATTCCCTTATTCTGTTCCAATGACTGCCTTTTGGCCTATGTACCGGCTCTTCATGAGCACAATTAAGTGTTCTGGAATTCTCTTTCTTCTCAATGTTATCCATAATTTGTTATGATGGGCACAGTCGAATGCCTTTGCATAGTCAGTAAAACACAGGTAAACATCTTTCTGGCATTCTCTGCCTTCAGCCAGGATCCATCTGACATCAGCAATGATGTCCCTTGCTCCATGTCCTTTTCTGAATCCAGTTTGAAATTCTGGCAGTTCCCTATGGATGTACAGCTGCAGCTGCTTTTGAATGCTCTTCAGCAAAATTTTACTTGTGTCTAATATTAATGATGTTGTTGTTAGGTGCCATCAAGTTGGTTTCGACTCATAGTGACTGTATGTACAACAGAATGAAACACTTCCTGGTACTGCACCATCCTCATGACTATTGTTATGCTTGAGCCCATTGTTGCAGCCGCTGTGTCAATCCATCTCGTTGAGGGTCTTCCTCTTTTTCGTTGACCCTCTCCTTTACCAAGCATGATGCCCTTCCCCGAGGACTGGTCCATCCTGATAACATGTCCAAAGTATGAAGTCTCACCATCCTTGCTTCTAAGGAGCATTCTGGCTGTACCTCTTCCAAGACAGCTTTGTTCGTTCTTCTGGCAGTCCATAGTATATTCAATATTCTTTGCCAATATTCATGATATTGTTGGAAAATTTCCACGTTCTATTGGATCACCTTTCTTTGGAATGGGCACAAATATGGATCTCTTCCAGTTGGTTGGCCAGGAAGCTGTCTTCCAAATTTATAGGCGTAGACGAGTGGACACCTCCAGCCCTGCATCTGTTTGTTGAAACATCTCATTTGGTATTCTGTCAGTTCCTGGAGCCTTGTTTTCCACTATTCCCTTCAGTGTCACTTGGACTTCTTCTTTCAGACCGTTGGTTCTTGATCATGTACTACCTCCAGAAATGCCTGAAAGTCAACCAATTCTTTTTGGTACAGTGACTCTGTATATTCCTTCCATCTTCTTTTGATGGCTCCTGTGTCAATTAATTTTTTGTCAATAGAATCTTTCAGTATTGTAGCTCAATGCAGCTCTTCCCCACTTGTATTTTGGGTGCTTTCCAACCTGAGGGGCTCATTTTCCAGCACTATATTAATGTTCAGCTGCTATCCATAAAATTTTCACTGGCCAATTTTTTCAGAATTAGATCACCAGGTCCTTCTTCCCAGTCTTAGTCTGGAAGTTCTACTGCAATCTGTTCACCATGGGTGAGCCTGCTGGTATTTGAAATACCGGTGGCATAGCTTCCAGCATCATAGCAATGCACAAGCCACCACAGTATGATAAACTGACCAGTGAGTGATAAAACTATACACTAAGAGTGTAAATTTAGTGGTGTGGAAATTACACTTTAATAAAAAAATGGAAAAAAGAAGAAAAAGAAGGCAGGGCTGCATTATCAGTTAGGGGCAGAGCAGAGGTAGATGGAGTCATACAAAAATGGCAGATGAGTTTCAAAGCATTTTAACCTTGATTCAACTTAAGTGAACTTCCTCCACTTTATCACCCTGCCGGAAGGCAAGACAGTCCTTACGTGAAGGAAAGTAACATTACCTAAAGCCTCAATTTGATATCCACACAGAAAAAAGAAAACCAAATCTTAACGTCTACCTAACATCATATCCCAAAAATAATTCCAGGTTGATTGTGAATCTAAACGTGAAAACTTAAACATTAATGCTTTCAGGAAAAAAAAAAAAAAAGCAAGGAAGATATTTTTGTGACTTCGGGATAGGAGATTTTGTAAACAGGATATAATATTCATTAACCATAAAGGAAAAAAAATTGATAAATTGAATTGCATTAAAATTAAGAACCATAAAAACAGTGAAAATGAAAGCTATTGACAATACATGTATCTCACAAAGAACTTGTTTCCAGGATATATAAAGATTTCCCGCAAATCAATAAGAGAAAGACAGATAACCCAAAAGAAAATGGGTAAAGACTTTAACAGGCATTTCACAAAAGAAGATATTCAAACGGCCAATAAGCTTATGAAAAATTGCTCAGTCTCATTACTGGTTAGAAAAATTCAAGTTACAGCTCACAACAAAGCAATACTACGCAGCAGCAGAACAGGAAAGATTTAAAAGACTGATGACTGAAAGTGTTGGTGAGCAACCGGAACTGGTACTATGGGAGTGTAAATTGGCACAATCACTTAGAAAAAATATTTGGCAGAATCTGCTAACCCCGAATATTTGTATACCCTGCGGCCCAGCCACCCTACTCCTAGGTATATACCACAAAGACATCAGAAGACATGAACTAGAATGTCTATAGCAGTGCTGTTCACAGTAGCCAGAAACCAGAAGTAGCTTCACTGTCCATCAGCAGTCAACTGGACAAATTATGGTAAACACACAGTGAGATACTGGAAAGCAATTAGAATGAACTCTGTATTAGGCAATCTTTTCTCATAAACATAAGCAAGAGAAGCTAGATACACAAAAAATATATGATTCCATTCGTATAAAATTGAAGAAAAAGCATAATTAGTACAAGATGTTAAAAGTCCAAATAACGATGATACTGGGTGGGGGGTAGAAGCAGCACAGCTCTGGAAGAGGACAGAGGGGAATTTCTGGCGTGCTGGAAATGTTTTTTGTTTTTTGATCTGGGTTCTGACTGCACAGTCATGTTCGTTTTGTGGAAATTCATAATGCTGTGTTATTATGATTTGTACACTTTTCCATATGCTACATACTAACATAAAGGTTATTTTTTAAAAATGTGAATAGAAAAAGATGCAGCCTTGGTCTAGAAAGATGATAAAGGGAATTCATGTGCTTGGTAATATATAAATTCATGGAAGTTCAATCAGGTTATATATTACGCCAGTAGGATAATAAAATAATAAAAAGGAAGAACGACAATGAGAAACAAACACAAAGGAATACAAATCAATGTATTCTGCAGTGGGAAAATTGTAGTCAGGAGGCTGGGATCAATTTGGTCAGTTATTTCTAAATTAAAAGTCAACACTGGATTATTTACCAATGGCTTAGTGAACTTTCCATATGCATATATTTTGGCTTACTGTATCTTAGAATAGAAGTATTTAATGTTTTTGCAAGTGGCCCGTACCAAAGCAATTCAAATACAGGGACTACTTATCATCTTAAGGTGTTGTGAACCTTCACAGTCCACTAGCTCCATGCTGACTGCCCATTCGGTTACTCATCCTGACATTCAACCACCCACCTTTCCAGAACCATCTCCAGTGTCCCATATGGGCCTCGAGCCTGTGGACAAGGTTTTCTCTCTGTTTCCATGTAAGTTTTTGTCCCGTGTATCTTGAGTAAAATTTGTCTGTGTATGCTTGTATTTTGGTGTAAATGTGTGTATCTGTGTACGAATCTCTTGATTTTCATGGGATAAATATTTCATGTTACTATGGAATTATGCATATGGAAAGAGAGACACATATTTGTGTGAGTAGATGAGAGGGACGAGGTGTATCAGTAGGATAATATGTGAAGAGTTTAGCTAAAGGGTAGGTTAAATAAGGTAGGAAACTAGGGAAATCGTTCTTGTAATGAAAGAAAAGATCAGTTAATCAATGGAAACAAGAATTCTCTTGGCATCCTGGCACAAACAGACTCACTGGCTCATGGACAATGCTGAAGTCATTCCATTGGATTGGACATGGATCTTTTCCTTGAAAGCAGCACAGAGTTTTGGAAGAATACAGGCTGTGGAGTCACACAGAACTCTACGCTCACTAGAGGTATAACCTTAATGAAATTCTTTGTTGGGTACCAACTACTTTAATTTGAAAACGAGGATAGTAATGACTTTCTTGAAGGGTTTTTCCTCCCCTGTGCCCCTAAAGCATTTTATTAATGCCCGCATGGTGGTATTGCCACGGTGGACTATCACTGTGTGCCCATGTATGGGCTTCTTGATGTAGGGACACGGTCTTACTAATATTTCTATCCTAAGCATTTAGCATACTCCCTGGCATATAACATGTGCTCTATAAAGTTTTGTTAGTGAGTGAGTTAATGAATGAATGAAGTAATGTGTAAAGTGCCTACTACTGGTAGTCCCCGACTGATGGCGGGGTTCCGTTCCGAAGACTCCATTGTAAGTCAGTTCCGACATAAGTCAGTACTTTGTTTTGTTTTTTAATTTTCATTATTATTGCCTTTTATTATCAGTATCTTTATAAATCTGATCTTTGGCAGTTGTATGCATTGCATATAAACTTACAGTTACATTTTAACATTGTATATAGTACATATTACTAATGATAAGATGTACAAAAACAAAAAGACGGTCATAAGTGCAGTTCATCATAACTCAAATATGCCGTAAGTCGGGGGCAACCCATACTGAACCAGCACGCTATTGTTCCTCAAGGAACTTTAGCTTCTTTGTCTTCCTCCTTCCTTGTTACTCTGCATCTGGAGGGCAGAGTGGCTCAGCCTTTGCAATTTCTGTATCCTTAGGTGCCCAAGACTAGCAAAGGTAGCCAGGGAAATTTTGCTGAATTCACCTTAAAATTTCATGTGTACCCAGGATGTATGTGTTCTTAAATGAGATGATTTTGTGCAGGTATGAAGAACAAAATATTTTACTTATTGGCACGGAGAAACATCACCCAATAGTACAAAGGGAGGGATTTGATGTTTGAAACAATGCCTATCCAATGCTGCCTCTCCTCCTACTCTTTCTTGGACAGTTATTAAATTAAGAAGAATCCGCGATGCCAAGATCTTTCAATGGCTAAGAAAAAATGAGGGTGGGTCTTTACAGGCAAGATCATTTCTGGTCAGAGAAGCAATCAGAATCTATCTAAAGCAGGATGAGGGTCAGATGTTTGTTTGTATGTTTATGAAAAGTTCTCTATTTGTCTGAAGCAAATAACAAAGAGAAAGCCATTCGTGGCATCACGAGATTTTTGGACTTCTGGAAACGTAGCCGACCTCGTCCGGTAGGCCTCCCATGGCCATGAACGTACAAGACGTTGACTCCTGAGGAAAGCATAATCGTTCTCTTTACAGAATCACGGCGTACCTGCAGCTGCAATTTAGTGTAAGTCCCGCACATCGAGAAAGACCTAGTGTAGATATTGAAAAGTCCAACGATAGTGGTGAGGCGATGGCAGTTTTTCTATTGCCATCATTATCACCACCATTACCACCATCCTTTGGAGCCCTGATGACATGATGGTTAAGAGCTTGGCTGCAAACCAAAAGGTCAGCAGTTCGATTCCACCAGCCACTCCTTGGAAACCCTACTCTGTTCTACAGGGTCACCATGAATTGACAACACCTAACGACAGCAACCAGGATCATCATCATTAAATTACTGTCAACAAGCTCCTGTGTCTGTTGCATTATTTGCAAGGCACCATTCTAAATGAGAGCACTCCAACTAGTTATGAGAAATGGTCCACTTAATTTTTATGCGTGTTACATTTTCTGGTGGGTGTAGTCTTCCTGGCTGTCTTCTGCCTATGTCCCTGTGAATGGCTTCTTAAGTAAACACAACTAATAGAGAAAGAGGCACCTACAAATATCAGAACTGTCAGGATGGAAAAGGCAAAATTGAGGAAATAGGATTGAAATCTACAAAAGGGCAAGGACCACATCATTCATGCTTCATCTGTAGAACTTAGCACTGTCTCTGGCATATAGAATAAGCTTAATAAATGCTGGTTGAACAACGTTGAACCTTTTTGATTCCATTACTCTCTCAATTTACTAATAATTTCATTAACAAAGTTGGTACTCGGAATTTGGAATATTCACAAAGAAGCAGTGTCCTTTAGTACTTTCTGGTTGAGATGACATGTCATCAAACCAATTGGATCATTTATTCAATTTAGTTGGTTCAGTGAAAATTTTAAAGGCACTGTTGATTAGTGAATAATATTTCAAGTTCCTATTGTAGAATATGTACTTGTTTGTTTGAAATGCTTTTAATTCCTTTCCTAGGGTTATTTTTGACTACTAATTGAAATGTAAGTAACTAAGGACAGGACTGTATATTATATTTCTTTTATGCCTAGTTGCTTAAGGTAAGCAAAAACAAAGCAAAATAACACCCAAAGCAGAATGACTCTGTTCCTCTTCTCCACCTTGCAGTCCCAGGTGGTGCAAACATGCTGGGCTGCTAACTGAATGGTTGGAGGTTTGAGTCCACCCAGAGGTGCCCTGGAAGAAAGGCCTGGTGATCAACTTCCAAACAATCAGCCACCGAAATCCCTGTGAGCACAGTTTACTCTGACACCCACAGCGTCACTATAAATCAGAGCCAACTCCACGGCAACTGTGTTTTTGTTTGCTTTTTTCCTTTAACTCCCACCAGCCAGGACAACCTACTTCTCCCCTCCTCCATGGGGCTGTGTGATGAGATGTAAGCCAGAGCCTTGAGCTCAGCAGGTGTGAGTGAGCAGGGACCTAGAATCGCCTCGCCCCACCCATTTAACGACAGGGAAGTCCAGCCCTGAAAACCTGCACTGGTAAACGTCACTCCTCAGCATTGCAAAGACGGACGGCCTCTGCGTCACTCATTCGCTAGGGGGAGAGCAAGCAGGGAGGCCTGCAAGCCCATGGACAGAACAGGGGCTTGGCTCCAGAAAGCAGCGCTAGCATCACACTTGTCCATCTGTTATTGTTGTGAAGTGACAGACAAGGGCAGCCCAGGAATGACAATGCACAGGGGACCATGTTGTGCTCAGGCCCTGGGAACGGCCAGCGCATTCCTCTGACCAGTCTCCTTTTGACTTTTTCCCACAGACCCTGGGCCTTCACTGACATGCCAGGAATGCTTGGTAGGATGAAGTGGCTTCGTCACAGGGCAATGATGCTAATGTCATCAGTGTCATCAGCCACTTGTGGACTGATTTCTAAGTGTCTCTTGATGTCACAGAGGGGTTAAGCATAGGGCTACAAGCGTTGTGTGTGTGTCTGTGTGTGTGTGCTTTAGGTGAAAGTTTACAGAGCAAATTAGTTTCTCATTAAACGATTAATACGCATATTGTTTTGTCATATTGGTTGCCAATCCCGTGATGTGTCAACACTCTCCCCTTCTGGACCTCGGGTTCCCCATTTCCATTAGTCCAGTTTTCCTGTCCCTTCCTGCCTTCTTGTCTTTGTTTTTGGGCTGGTGTGCCCATTTAGTCTCATATACGTGGTTGAACTACGTGTATTATTGCTTGTTTTAGTGGCCTGTCTAATCTTTGGCTGAAGGGTGAACCTCAAGAGTGACTTCAGTACTGAGTTAAAACGGTGTCAGGGGCCATATTCTCGGGGTTTCTCCAGTCTCTGTCAGAACTGCAAATCTGTTCTTCTTTTGAATGTTGTTCTACATCTTTCTCCAGCTCTGTCTGGGACCCTGTATTATGACCCCTGTCAGAGCAGTCAGTGGTGGTAGCTGGGTACCATCTAGTTGTGATGGACTCAGTCTTGCAGAGGTTGTGGTAGGTGTGGTCCATTAGTCCTTTGGACTAATATTTTTCTGAGCTATAAGCATGAAAGCAGCAAACAGAACTCCCCCCCCTTTTTTTAAAAAAAAAAAAAATAACATCTTACTGTACTTAAGGTGAAGGTTTACCCAGCACATTAGGTTCCCACTGAACAATTTCTACACACACTATTCGGTGATATTGGTTACATTTTCCACAAAGTGTCATTGTTCTCATCCATTCCGTCCGGTTGTACCATCTCCAGTACTCTAGTTCCCCTGCCCCCCCCACACACTTTACCTTCTTATCTTTTCCTTAGAGTAATTTTTGACCATTTGCTGTCCTATAGATGACCTTTTGAAGAAGCTCATTAGTCGCAGGTGATCGTCTTTATTTAAAATAGAACTTTCACTTGCCTTCCCTCACATGATTTTCACAGCAATCAAGGAAATCAGTAAGGCAAGTGTTTTTAGCAACATGTTATCGGCGGGACCCAGAGAGGCCTAGAGAAGCTAAGAGGCTTACCCAAGGCCTCTCAGCTACTAAGTGGGTAGAGCTGGGTCTCTAAATCTGTTCTCTTTGCAGAGCACCCTTCTGCCTCTATCTGGTTACTCAACAACCAAGTTAATTTAGCAGGAGCTGGGTTTTTTTTTTTTTTTTTTTTTTTAACCCTAGGGAGGAGCACAGTTCTACTCTGACACATATGGGGTCACCATGAGCTATGGACTTGACAGCAGTTGGTATTGTCTACATTTGGGGGGGGGCAGGGACAAATCAATCGTTGCATGTTTTAGTAATCAGATCAATCTAGTTTGTGATTCCCAGCTGTTTTTATCATGGACTACATTTCCCAAATCACTATCTCAACAAGTGCTCTTTTGTGGCCCTTGCAGTTTGGCCTGTTTTTGCAGTAATCACGTTGCCATGGACTGCCAAAAGAACAAACAAATCTGTCTTGGAAGAAGTACAGCCAGAATGCCTCTTAGAAGCGAGGATGGCGAGACTTCGTCTCACTTACTTTGGACATGTCATCAGGAGGGATCAGTCCTGGAGGACATCGTGCTTGGTAGAGGGCCAACGAAAAAGAGGAAGACCCTCAATGAGACGGGTTGACATAGTGGCTTCGACAATAAGCTCAAGCATAACAAAGATTGTGAGGATGGTGCAGGACCAGGCAGTGTTTCATTCTGTTGTACACAGGGTTGCTATGAGTCAGAACCTACTCAACGGCACCAAACAACAACAACAACAACATTGCTGGGAGAGTATAACAAGTGAGGAATGCCCTCAAATAACTGCCCTCTCCTTAAAGCCCTGGAACATCAAAGCGGATCTCGTGCAAAGGTGTGGTAGCCACGGCGCAGCTTCCCGCAGGAAGCCTCAACCACAGCGTCATTACCGGCGAGGGATATCATCAGAAATCTGAGGCTTCACATGACTGAAATTTTTTCAGATATTAGGAAGGGTGAGAGTTATAAACATGCCTCTTAATTACATCCTAGGAATCTTTCTTGAGTGGGAGAGAAAGGCCTCTCGTGAGTAGGTCTTCCCCGGGAATACCGTTCCTCACGTGTGTGGTGGAGGAAAAACAATTGAGATTTGGTGTTCTAATATTCCTAGCTCAGGAGCCAAACAATCCGGTCCATTTTGAGGTTCTAGTCCCAGTTATTAAGTGCAAGTTGCTAAGGATGGAGCAGAGATGGAGAGAGACAGGATCCCCACCCTCACAGAGCTAACACTCTGGTGATAAGTTAAACGTTAAACTCTTTTTGTCTTATTCACATCTGTATCCCCGGTTCGAGCACAGTTCTCAGCACGTATTAGTTTCTCAATAAACATGTGTTGAGTAGATAACTGAGGTTCCCAGACGCTCAGCCTTTTCCATTTCGGAGTTTTGATGGAAAATAGCATTACCCAGCTCCCCTCTTCTCAGGATCATACTGAAAGCTGGTACAAGGTGGGTCACTGGAAAATCACCGAAGCCTGGTGCTGGTGTTTTTATTGGCAATTACATCGCTGGGTTGATGGTACTGTGGGCAATAACTCAGTGTCAATAGGTTACAGCCCCAAACTTAAGCCAGGCTGCTATCTTTAAAAAAATATGTGTTGTTAAACAACAAAGGATGGAGTGTAGGATATGGAAAGGTCAATAAAGTCCGTTTTACAATACAATACTTCAAATGGAACATCCCACAATTAGTTTCTCTCTGAAGGATAGCATCTTTAAAAAAAAAAAAAGAGTGACGCCCCTATTTATATGTTAACAAAAATGCCAATAGTAGCTTCATCAGGTTCAACATTTAAAATCAAATTAAATGAAAAGGATTTAATAATTCAATTACAGATTTTGGTTATTGCCACCAAATAACTGGGAGCTCTCTCTTTATAAATGGTAATTCAAGCATTAACAAAAAACAAAAACAAACCCGTTGTTGTTGAGTCTATTCTGACTCATAGTGACCCTGTAGGGCAGAGTAGAGCTGTCCCATAGGATTTCCAAGGAGTGGCTGGTGGATTCAAACTGTCAACTTTTTGGTTCGCAGCCAAATGCTTAACCACTGCACCACCAGGGCTCCAGTTCTGGCATTAAGCAAGGACAATTACAGACTGAATAGGGCTAATGTGCGTAATTGTAAAATATGTACTGCTGCTTTAGAAGGATCCTGAAAGGAAAATTTCTAGAATACACTTTCCACACTGTCTTGTATAAGACCATGATTCTTATATGTTTGGAATATGACAAATGTGATTGTGACAATTTAGTGTGAGGTGAAAGAATGACAAACAAATGGACTATGAAAAACCTCAAACAAATAAGCCTGTATCCCAGTGGCAGCCCAGCAGTTCTCTGAACCTTCAGTAGCGCTACAAATACGTTACGTGAAGTACACTAGAAATGTAAGAGAGGCAAAAAGAGGAAAATATTAAATTAAGTTAGAATATAAATGGTATTGAAGCTGCACAGATACTGTTTCGGGAGTGTTTTTTCTTCTACGGTGTGTATGTGCCCTTTCATTTCCTGATGTGGCTCAAAAGAAGAAAACCCAAAACACACACACACACAAACTCAGAGATGAAAATCAAAATGGTCCTTGTGTTTTTAGGCTGTTTGATCCCGAAGGAGGAAAATCCAGGCATGCAGGAAGGTGATCGTCAGTTTGCTGAGGGAGGAATCACATTTTATTCTGCCTCCTAACCCCATAGCTCCTCACACAGGAGTGCCGGACAATCATTTACTGATGGAGTAAAATACTGCTGGCGTTCGAGACCACTTCCATTTCTGCTTTACTCTGCTGCAAAAGACCCCAGAACCTCAAATCTGTTAAGTCGTATCTTCTTCTGAGTTTTATACTATTGTTATTAGTTGCCGTTGAATTGATTCCGACTCGTGGTGGCCCCGTGTGTACAGAGCAGAACTACTCCATAGGGTTTTCAAGGCTCTGACTTTGGAAGCAGCTGCCAGGCAGATCTCCTAAGGTGTCTCTGGGTGAGTTCACACCACCAACTTTTGGGCTAGTAGCCAAGCACTTAACTGCGTGCACCACCCAGGGACTCTGAATGCTACATATACGCTGTATTATAGAGAATATACAAATATGCATCTCATTATTGGATGAGATTTAGAAAATACTGAAATATATATGGAAAACTATTTAAAACTCTTTTAATCCGTCCCATTCTAAGATTACTAAAGTTCCGATACATTTCTTTCTAGTCACAAACACGTATATATCCTGAATCTCTTTTAAAAACAATTTTGGTACACTAGGTATTCATTTTTTTCACTTGTTCTTGCTGTTTTATTTATTTTCTGGGATTTATCTCAATATTTCTTTTGTGTGTGTGTGCGCATTAGGTGAAGATTTACAGAGCAAATTAGATTCCCGTTCGATAAGTTGTACATAAAATTATTCATGGCCTTGGTTTCGTTTCCCACAAAATGTTGGCACTCCACCAATTACCACCCTGGATTCCCCGTTTTCATTGGTCAGTTTTTCTACCCCTTCCTGCCATCTTATCTTTGTTTTTAGGCATCTTCTCAGGCGTCATTGTTTAGTTTATGGGCCTGTCTATTGTTTGGCTGGAAGGTGGTCTCCGAGAATGGCTTCAGTTCCAGGTCAGAAGGGTGTCTTAGGGCCATGTTGTTCTTAGGTGCCGTAGAGTTGGTGACAACTCATTGCGACCCTGTGTACAACAGAACGAAACACTGCCCAGTCCTGTGCCATCCTCATAATCGTTACTATGTTCGAGCCCATTGTTGCAGCCACTGAGTCAATCCATCTCATTGAGGGCCTTCATCTTTTTTGCTGACCCTCTACTTTACCAAGTATGATGTTCTTCTCCAGGGATTGGTCCCTCCTGATTAGATTTCCAAAGTAAGTGAGACCAAGTCTCACCATCCTTGCTTCTAAGGAGCATTCTGGCTGTACCGCTTCTAAGGGAGCATTCTGGCTGTACCGCTTCTAAGGAGCATTCTGGCTGTACCTCTTCCAAGACAGATTTGTTCGTTCTTCTTGCAGTCCATGGTATATACAATATTCTTCCCTAACACCATAATTCAAAGGCATCAATTCTTCAGTTTTCCTTACTCATTGTCCAACTTTCACATGCATAGGAGATGATTGAAAATACCATGGCTTGGGTCAGGCACACCTTAGTCCTCAAGGTGACATCTGTGCTTTTTGACATTTTAAAGAGGTCTTTTTTGCAGCAGATTTGCCCAATGCAATGTGTCATTTGATTTCTTGACTGTTGATTGTGGATCCAAGTAAAATGAAATCCTTGACAACTTCAATCTTTTGTCCGTTTATCATGATGCTACTTACTGGTCCAGTTGTGAGAATTTTTGTTTTCTTTATGTTGAGGTGTAATCCCTACTGAAGACAGTAGTCTTTGATCTTCATCAGCAAGTGCTTCAAGTCCTCTTCACTTTCAGCAAGCAAGGTTGTGTCATCTGCATATCACAGGTTGTTAATGAGTCTTCCTCCAATTCTGATGCCCCCTTCTTCCTAAAATTCGGCTTCCCAGGTTATTCGCTCAGCATACAGATTGAATAAGTATGGTGAAAGGATACAATCCTGACACACACCTTTCCTGACTTTAAACCATGCAGTATCCCCTTGTTCTGTGTGAACGACTGCCTCTTGGTCCATCTACAGGGTCCTCATGAGCACAATTAGGTTTTCTGGAATTCCCATTCTTTGCAATGTTATCCATAATTTGTTATGATCCACACAGTCAATAAAATACAGGTAAACATCTTTTTGGTGTTCTCTGTTTTCAGCCAAGATTCATCTGACATCAGCAATGATGTCCCTTGTTCCAAGTACTCTTCTGAATCCAGCTTGAATTTCTGGCAGTTCACTGTCTATGTACTGCTGCAACCACTTTTGAATTATCTTCAGTATGATTTTACTCGCATGTGATATTAATGATATTGTTCAATAATTTCCTCATTCTGTTGGATCATCTTTCTTTGGCATGGGCACAATATGGATCTCTTCCAGTCATTTGGCCACGCAGCTGTCTTTCAAATTTCTTGGCATAGATGAGTGAGCGCTTCCAGCGTTACATTTGTTTGTTGAAATATCTCAATTAATATTCTGTCAATTCCTGGAGCCTTGTTTTTTGCCAATGTCTTCAGTGCAGCTTGGACTTCCTACTTCGATATCATCAGTTCTTGTTTATTTGGCACCTCCTGAAATGATTGAACGTTGACCACTTCTTCTTGGTGCAATGACTCTGTGTAATCCTTCCATCTTCTTTTGATGCTTCCTGAGTCATTCAATTTTTTGCCAATAGAATCCACCAATTTTGCAACTCAAGGCTTGAATTTTTTCTTTAGTTCTTTCAGCTTGAGAAATGTCGAGTGTGTTCTTTCCTTTTGGTTTTCTAAATCCAGATCTTTGCACATTTTATTATAATACTTTGTCTTCTAGAGCTTCCCTTTGAAATCTTCTGTTCAGCTTTTTTACATGATCATTTCTTCCTTTTGCTTTAGCTTCTCTTTGTTCAAAAATAAGTTTCAGAGTCTTTTCTGACATCTATTTTGGTCTTTTTTTTCTTTCCTGTCTTTTCATGACCTTTTGCTTTCTTCATGTATGATGTCATCCCACAACTCGTCTGGTCTTTCGTCATTAGTGCTCAATGAGTCAAATCTATTCTTGAGATGGTCTCTAAATTCAGGTGGGATATATTCAACATTGTGGTTTAGCTCCCATGAATTTGTTTTCATTTTCTTCAGCTTCGACTTGAACTTGCATATGAGCAACTGACCTGTGTTCCTCAGTTGGCCCCTGGACTTGTTCTGACTGATGATATTGAATTTTTCCATCATCTTTTTCCACAGATGTAGTTGATTTGATTCCAGTGAAGTCCACATCTATAGTTGCCTTTTATGTTGTTGAAAAAAGATATTTCCAATGAACAGGTCATTGGTCTTTCAAAATCCTATCATACAATTTCTGGCATAGTTTCTACTACCAAGGCTGTATTTTCCAGCTACTGATCCTTCTTCTTTGTTTCCAGCTTTTGCATTCTGATCACTAGTAATTATCAATGCGTTTGATTGCATGTTTGATCAGTTTCAGACTGCAGAAGTTGGTAAAAATCTTCTATTTCTTCATCTTTGGTCTTAGTGGTTGGTACATAAATTCAATTAATAGTTGTATTAACTGGTTTTCCTTGTAAGCATATGGATATTATCCTACCACTGACAGTGTTGTACTTCAAGATGGATCTTGAAATGTTCTTTTTGACTATGAATGCAACATCTTTCCTCTTTGATTTGTCATTTCCAGTATAGTAAACCATATGGTTGTCTGATTCAAAATTGCCCACAGCAGTCCATTTCAGCTCACTAATGCCTAGGATATCGATCTTCAAACATTTCATTTTCATTTTTAATTTTCCTTGATTCATACATAATTCATACATTCCATGTTCTGATTACTAATGGATGTTTGCAGCTGTTTCTTCTCATTTTGAATCATTCCACATCAGCAAATGAAGGTCCCAAAAGCTTTACTCCATCCATGTCATTAAGGTCCACTCTACTTTGAGGTAGCAGCTCTTTCCTTGTTGTATTTTGAGTGCCTTCCAACCTGAGAGGCTCATCTTCCGGCACTATATCAGACGATATTCCACTGTTATTCATAAGGTTTTCACTAGCCATTTTTTTCAGAAGTAGATCAGCAGGTCATTCTTGCCAGCCTGTCTTAGTCTGAAACCCGTTCACCATGGGTGAGCCTGTTGGTATTTGAAATACTGGTGGCATAGCTTCCAGCATCATAGCAACAAGTAAGCCCCCACATTATGACAAACTGACAGAATGAGTGTTGGTATTTAATTTTCTCACTTATCATCATACATATTTTCCTACACTAGTCTTTTAACATTTCATTTTACTTGGATCCATGATCAATGCTCATGAAAGCAGCAGTCAAGAAATCAAATAATGCATTGCATCGGGCAAATCTGCTGCAAAAGATTCTTTAAAGTGTTAAAAAGCAAAGATGTCACCTTGAAGACTAAGGGGAACCTGACCCAAGCCGTGGTGTTTTCACTCTTCTCATATCATGCAAAAGCAGGGCACAGGAAGGCTGAAGAAGACTTGATGCATCTGAATTGTGGTGTGATGAAGAATATTGAATATACCTTGGACTGTCAGAAGAACAAACAAACCTCCCTTGGAAGAAATACAGCCAGAATGCTCCTTAGAAGTGGAAATGACGAGACTTCGTCTCACATACTTGGGACGTGTTATCAGGTGGGATCAGTCCCTGGAGAAGGACATCATACTTCGTAAAGTAGAATGTCAGTGAAAAAGAGGAAGACCCTCAACAAGATGCATTGACACAGTGCTGTAACAATGGGCTCAAGCATAACAACAATCATGAGGATGGAGCAGGACCAAGCAGTGTTTTGTTCTGTTGTACACGGGGTCACTATGAGTCGGAATTATCTTGATGGCATTTAACAACAACAACCATAACAGTCTTTTAACAGGATTTGTAGCTTCATCGTTCATGTACTGATTCCCTTTTAAGTGGACATTTAGAGTATTTCAAGCTTGGGCATTTATAATTGATGGTGTGATGGACATTCTTGTACATAAGCCTTTATGCCTAAACTCTGTTGCTTTGTTTGGAATTGCTAAGTAATGTAGAGGGCTTACTGTTCTACCAAAGTATCTGAGGGGCATCAAATTGTTCACATTTTCTTTTTGTAAATTCTTCTTGTTCCCAAACAACCAAATGGCAAAGTTGGAACAGTAAGAGCAATGCCACCAAAATATTGATAAATCTTGCAAGCAAATAATAGCAAGAGAAAATAGTAAAGATCTCTAGTATCATCCATTCACTGCCAAGGTTATAAAAGCACTAAAAAAAAAAAAAAAAAGCTTGCTTTTAAATAAAACTGATTTTTAAGTTTCATCCAGTTGAATGTTGATAAATGAGATAAATCCAAGGTGCAGCAAATTAAACCATTATAATCAAATGCATTATATGTATACACACACAGGAAGGGAGGAGAGAGAATAAGTCCTAACAGCGAGGAACCCATAACATAGAGTAGAGCTTTTGGTGGTTTGAGAAGATCTAGTAAAGAAGAGTCAGCAATGGTTTTAATGCCTAGGGTGCAAGTACTCTGATGACAGGGATTAAACTTTATTCTTTTGTTTCCTCTCTATATCTCACAAAAAAAACTCAGCATTGTTCCCTTTTCCTTTAGGAAACAATGTGATTAAACAGAGTTCAAATTGCCCTCCTCTTTTTCCCATCTTAGCAAATGGCACCAACATTTGTCTGGTTGATGAAGTCATGAACCTAGGAGTCACTCTGGACAATTCCTTCTACCCCACCACTGCCCACACGATACATTACTAAATTAAAGCCATGCTTCCTTCAGGGTATTTGCTTGAACCAATCCATTTATCTTCATCATTGTTGCCACCACCCAATCCAAGTCACAATCATCTCATCTGGACCAGTCCAGAAGCCTCTTAACTGGCCACCCTGTTCCAATCTGGCCTGCAATCAATGACTTAAAAAAAAAAAAAAAAAATCACTCGGATCATGCCACTGCCCTGCTTAAAATGTTTCAATAGCTTCCTACCGCACTTAGAATATAAATCCAATTCTTTCCCATGGCTTACAAGGTAGTGCACTACCTGGTCCCTGCCTACTTCTTCAGCTTACTCTCCTGCTGCTCTTCCTTGATCTAGTCACCCTGGCTTTTTTTCAATTTCTTGAATGGCCCCAACTCTTTCAGACCACAAAGCCTGGGGGTGTGCTATTCTCTAAGACTAAAATTATTCCCCCATCTCCACCAGGTAACACTGGCATGGCTCTTACGTGGATAGCTTTTAGCCTTCCCTAAACCCACAAAGTCAATGTTGGAATGGTAATTGCAAGATCCCCTAAAATGCTGACTTTGTTTTGTAGCACAAGCCCAAGACAGCTATTAAAGGCCTCAAGTATCCTATCTATTCAATGCCAAGGTTATAGGAAATTGAAAATTATTGTATTAGACATATTGAGTTTTAAGATTTAATTCCCATGGGCTTCCCTTTTACTGTTGTTAATGGCTGTTGCGTCAGCTCCGACTCATGGTATCCTTACATATAACAGAAGGAAATGTTGCCCAGTCCTGCACTGTCTCCACAATCATTGGTATGTTTGAGTCCGTTGTGGCTACTGCATAGTGCCTTCTCACCTAGGAGAGGTTCATCTCCCAGCAAGATATCAGACAATATTTTGTGGTGATCCATTAGGTTTTTACAGGTTAATTTTCTGAAGTAGATTGCCAGGCCTTTTTTTCTTGTCTGTTTTACTCTGGAAGCTCCACTGTAACCAGCCTACCATGGGCGACACTCTTGGTATTAAAATACTGGTGGTATAGCTTCCAGCATCACAGCAACACGCAAGCCACCACAGTGTGACATACTGACAGATGGTTGGTGAATTTTCTTTTAAAGCTCTCCATTATTTAGTTTTGTGGTACAATCACAATTTGGAATGACATATATTATGGTACTTATTTATTTAAATTTGTTTTTTGACCAGACTGCATGTCCATTCATTCCTTAGCCCTTGTCAGATATCTGGCATAGAGTAGTCACCTAACAAATATGTGGTGAATGAATGACCACCCAACAGCCAAAATATTAAAAGATCCTGTCTAACGATAGACAGTAGATGAAGCCTTACAGGTTAATCATCTATTTGCAGATATGGTATTTATTAAGAGCTTCAAAATCAAACCTGTTGCCATCGAGTCAATTCCAACTCATAGTAACCCTGTAGGACAGAGTAGAACCGCCCCACGATTTCCAAGGAGCAGCTGGAGGACTCAAACTGCTGACCTTTTGGTTAGCAGCCAAAAGCTTAACCACTGGGCCACCAGGGCTCCATTAAGAGCTTGGCACTTGATACGTGCTCAGTAAGTTGAATGAAGAAATGAAAATACAGATGGGTATTTATTAGCTGTCAAAGCAAATAAGGCAAGTTTGGAATGAAGAGCTGACCACTATACCAAAGCAATCAGGAAAAAGACCCGAAAGTTATTTCTCTGCTGTACCTCCAAAAGTTGCAGTTTGAAAAAGTAGTATGGAAAGCACGCAAATGTGATTTTCATTCTAACAGTTGAATCCTGCGTTATCTCATTTGCTTATCCTAAGGACCCAGAGAGGTAGACAGTATTAGCCTTTCTGGTGGACAAACACTGAAATGAAGTTCTGCGTCTAAGATTACTCATAAAGTAATGGAGCCAGAACTCAAACTTTGCTTTCCTAACTCCAGAGACTCTGCCTAAGTGGTAAGAACATCATAAATAATAACACCACGGGACGTGGGTGTGCTGTTCTAACTCCCTCCCCTCTATCTGTCATAAGGTTGGCTAGGCTTTTCAGACATTTAGACAATCTTTTAATAATAAACAACCAAATACCCAAATCTTCCAGCTTTAAAATCTGCTTTTGGTTTCTTTTTTGGATGGGTGAGTTTTTATTTTCTCTCCAGCCATATTTCAAAATGCAGTGAACCACATTTGTCTCTCTTGCTTTTAGGGCAGTGAGAAAAGGCTCTCAAGAAAACTGCCGCAGTACAGAAGACATACTCACACACCAGCCGTGGGATTGGCTTCTTTCCATATAACCTAATATGGCGAAGAAAATGTTTGAGTGGAGCAGAGTGAGGGTTGCCAAACTTAACAACTTTTTAGTAAGAAAAGTGCCACAGAGCCCTCTGTTTCGACATGGTGTAATTTCAGCGCAGATGCAGCGCGGGCCCATTCACATAAACTAAGCCATAATTGTACTTCGACGCAGTAACAAAAACCAGATACCTGCCTCCTTGGCCCACTTACGGGCAAGAGGAATAAATAAATCTGCCCAAAAAGGCTCTTTGGTGGTAGTCTATTGAACGTGTTGCCCTTCTTGGGTTATAAAAGCCGAGTGGCTGGGGGATACCCAATTCAGATTCTGTAGGAGGCCCAAGAGTTTAAAATCAAAGAGCTCCAAACAGAAGCAAGGAAGAAAGGGAAATAAGTGCCTCCACCTCACAACTCAGGCGTGAAAGGCTCCTGGTCGACCCACTATCGTCTTCCCCAGATAGGGCCTCTGACTGACATTTTTGTTCTTTCTTACTCCCGACCCTCTGATAGACTTAAAATGTCAAAGTCACCTTAAATGTCACCCTCTCTTTCACCACAAACACAATTAATCGTCTTCCAATCCTGAGGATTCTACTTGGGCTCTTTGGGTCGTGAGAGCTTTTTATCTCCACTCCCACCATTGATGGACCCTTTTTTGTGCCTTCAGTAGCCTGGGTAGTGCAAACAATTAACGTGCTCAGCTGTTAACCAAAAGGTTGGAGGTTTGAGTCCACCCAGAGATGCCTCAGAAGGAAGGTCTAGTGATCTACTTCTGAAAGATCAGCCGCTGAAAACTCTGTGGAGCACAGTTCGCCATGAGGTGGAGTCAACTTGGTGGCAACTTGTTTCTTGGCTCTTGTGCCTACCGAGCTCCTAGTAGGACCTTTCTTGTTTTAAGGAATGAGCAAGGGTTTTAAAGTCAGACACATCTGGGTTTGAATCCAGACCCACCACTCACTTGCTGGGTGACTGTGGCAAATTATTCAACTTCTCTGTAAAAAGTGGAAAACATCTACCTTTGTGGGTTTGGGGAATGAAACGAGCTAGCAGGTGGCAGTATGGGGTCACACACGAAGAAAATGTTCAGTCAATGTCAGCAAACTTCCATTTTCTGCTTCTATTCTGTTCCTGTAAACCCTGGTGGCATAATGGTTAAGAGCTATGGCTGCTAACTCAAAGGTCGGCAGTTTGAATCCACCAGGTGCTCCTTGGAAACTCTATGGGACAGTTCTACTCTGCCCTATAGGGTCGCTATGAGTTGGAATCGACTCCACGGCAACCGGTTTTACGATCTTCCTAATCTCAAAACATTCTGCCCAATAAACCCCCCCACACCGCAGTGCGCTCGAGTCGATTCCAACTCATAGCGACCCTATAGGACAGAGTAGAACTGCCCCATAGTTTCCAAGGAGCTGATTCCAACTGCCGACCCTTTGGTTAGCAGCCGTAGCACTTAGCCACTACGCCACCATTCTGCCCAATACTGCCAATTAATTTCCCCAACTATGAATACAGAAATTGAAAGGGGAAAGTACATCTACTGACCCCTGAAATGCGCCTGGTCAGTGAGGAAGGGAGCTCTACCTAAGAATCAACCTGGCTAGAGTTAAAGAAAAACAAAAGTCAAGCATCTGTTGCTTCTTAGAGCTGCTAAGGCATAAGCCCAGGGTAGATGACTATTTTGTTTAGGTAAAATTTTGACCTTCCTTTGTGGTTGTAAAATGTGAACACCCTCTCTTCTCCTCAAAATGACATGGCAGAACCAAATGGTCTACAATTACTTTAAAACAAAGATGAGATGTAAGGGGGCAGGGAAACTGGATTAATGGAAACAGAACCACCAGAACAGAAATGATGAGAATGTTCATGCATTGTGAAGAATGTAACCAATGTCACTGAACGATTTGTGTAGAAATTGTCGAATGGGAACCTAAACTGTAAACACATTAAAAAAAAAAAAAAAAGGCATGGCACTAGATGTTGGGAATATAATGCTAAGGGAAACAGACCTCAAAGAATTTAAGAAATCCTAGTGTAAATGAAGAAGCAGGTGCTGCTGGGAAAGGTAATCCCTAAACCACCATTCCACAGAATTACAGCTTTGCAGAACCAGAAGGGCCCTTTGGGATGGTCCAGTGTGTTTGAGCCAACAGATGCCAAGATGGGGATTCTTGGTGGGTGCATTCAAGGGGGCTGTGAGGTCACCAAGACACCCTCTGTCTTCCACCTTCCCTTTCATAGGGTAAATAAAATGTCAGAAGACTGAAGTGCTTAAAAAAATTACGTGGAAGAGAATAAAGGCAAAGAGCTAAAAAGCTAATTTTTCTCCTCAGCCCTACCAGTCTCAGGTAATATTCCATGAGCCCTCTTTTTCCCCAGGCCCCACTGACCGCCATGTCTAAAAGTCAGACTGAAGCTGGGATCTAGTAATGGCTGTAACGCTCCTCT
This sequence comes from Elephas maximus indicus, assembly GCF_024166365.1. Taxonomy (NCBI): domain Eukaryota; kingdom Metazoa; phylum Chordata; class Mammalia; order Proboscidea; family Elephantidae; genus Elephas; species Elephas maximus. The sequence continues at coordinate 14,983,579 of NC_064826.1, forward strand.
ACCATCCCAAATGACCCATCAAAGTCTGTTACACTCGGCGGCTTCGTGTTGGTGGTAATGAGGAAGAAAGGAAGTTTTCCATGCTTAGAGTGAAGCTGAGAGAGATTGGACTGAATCTGTAAGAGCAAGAAACTATAAGTCAAGTGACAGGAATTTGGAGTAGAGGTGACAAAACAACATGTCACCTCATTCCACTTTGCCCCTTCTGTGGGGATTCTCAGAAATACTGAGGTGAAGGCCCCGGCCATTGTGTATAGAGCAGAAAGGAAAGAGTAACCCCAGAAGGAGTAACCCCTCAGGTTCTTCTGTAGAATGGTGCTCTCTTGGTTTCAACACTCTGACCTCTGATCCTGGGTCTAAGAATTGAGCTACAAATAACTAATAAATCATTTGGGAGATGAATCTACAGAAAGGGCCAAGATCGTGTTTTATTGTCAGTATAAAATGACCTTGGGATAGTATGTGATTAGGAGTCTTTACATTAATCGCATAATCGAATACAATTTTATTAAATTGTGCAAACCAACAATTAACTCCAAATGATTTCGCTGCATATTTTTCTGAAATAGTATACCTGTCATAAGACATCTACATATCTGGAAGTTAGACTATGAAACTATCCTTACACAGAGAAAAAAAATGTTAATTCCTCTCACCCCTCTTTATTTAAATAATATTTTCTTGTGTTTTCGGTAAAAGTTTACACAGCAAATTGGGTTCCCATCTGACAATGTCTACACAGATTTTTCAGCCACATTAGTTACGTTTTTCACAATGTGTCAACAGTCTCTTTAATTACATTCTGGTTGTTCTATTTCCAGTGCTCTAGTTTCCCTGCCCCCTTATCTTCTCATCTTTGCTTTGGAGTAATTGTTGACCTTTTAGTTTTCAGCCCCCTTTAAATTAGATGCTCTACAGCAATTTAAAGACCTGGAACTACCCTGATCGTTTTTTAAAATACATTTTTGAGAGAGAAAATCCAAAATTAAGTTTTTGCTAGAGTTAAGAAAGCTTAGCTTTGGTAACTAGAAAAGTTAACCAAGTGTACCTTTGACAACTAGTAGAGTTATCAAAGTTTTTCAATGAAGTAAATTTGCTCTAATGTGAATGCACGACGTCTGAATAACAAGTCTATGTGCTCGAATGAGTCCAAGGTGGAATGAAGTCAGGTCTATCTGCACATAAGTCCATCCATTTTCTATTAACCTTTGCTGTCATCTTATAAATGTTAGTTCCCTGGCCCCTTTCTCTCATTTGTACTTTATGGAATTCTTAATTCTTTAAAGAGAGCTCCAGGCCGAGTAATAGAAGAACTTCTTCCCACTGTGGGCACTAAACATTTAGAGTATATTATTTTGAATATTGGTACCAAGCTAAAAATGCATATAGGTTCCAGAGGAATTTAGATATGTTATTGGATAATAGATTAAAAAGGGCCTTTGGAGGAAAGATAGGGGTATTGCAGAGCAATATTAACTTCTGGAGGTTTTAAAAGTCTCAGAGAATAACAAAAATGCCAACAATGGTCTTTTCTTGCCATCATCACAGACGCTGGGCTTTGGAACTTGGATCTGAGCAAGTGAGGTGTATCTTAAATTCTAACATTTATAATAGTCCAGTAGATCTATCGGGCTATTACTAGAATCCACAATCAACACCCATGGAAGCAGCAGTCAAGAAATCAAATGATGTATTGCACTGGGCAAATCTGTTGCAAAAGATCTCTTTAAAATCTTAAAAAGCAAAGAAGTCACTTTGAGGACCAAGGTGCACCTGACCCAAGCCATGGTGCTTTCAATCACCTCATATGCATATGAAAGTTGGACAATGAAGAAGGAAGACCAAAGAAGAATTAACGCCTTTGAATTATGGTGTTGACGAAGAATGTTGACTATACCACGGACTGCCAGAAAAATGAACAAATCTGTTTTGGAAGAAGTATAGCCTGAATGCTCCTTAGAAGCAAGGATGGTGAGACTTTGTCTCTCTTGCTTTGGGCATGTTATCAGGAGGGACAAATCCTTGGCGAAGGCATCATGCTTGGTAGAGTAGAGGGCCAGAGAAAAAGAGAAAGACCCTCAGCAAAATGGACCGACACAGTGGCTGTATGAGTGGGCTCAAACATACCTACTATTGCGAAGATGGCACAGGACTAAGCAACAGTTTGTTCTGTTAGACATGAGTTTGCTGTGAGTCCCAACTGACTCCATGATACATAACAATGGATTGGGTGTCAAATATTCTCTTCTCTTTGTAGAGGAGTGACCGTCACAATGTAAAACAGGGAAAAAGTAGGAGAGTCCATGTATACAGTTGAGGGGGGACTGGGAAGAAATTTCCATTTATCGTACGCCAGTTGGTAAGCTTTGGCGATGCAATGGTTAAGCACATGGTTGCTAACCAAAAGGTCAGAAGTTTGAATCCACCAGCCACTTTGCAGGAAAAGCTATGAGTCAGAATCCACTCGATGGTTAACGGGTTTTTATATGCCAATTATGTGTCAAATGCTCATGAGATGAGTATTTTTTATCTCCATTTATAGATGAGAAAATGGAGGCTTGAGAGGTTGAGAAACTTGGCCAAGCATCAGACAGAGGTGGAAGGAGAATGCGAGGCTTAACCTGGCCTCTTTCCACCACTCCAAAGGGCAATACTGACTGAAAACAAAGAAAAAGGTGGTCCAGTGACTTCATCCACTGTTGTTTGAACAGAAGCGATTGGTGTCTTAAATCAATTCGATCAGCTGCACAAAAACTGGTTGTTCAGATTTTTTTTAAAAGCTTTGATTGGAAACCAGTTGTTTCAGTGGCCATGTATAGCCCTGGACTCAATAAATGACTACATTTGAGTCCCCCAGCTGGAAGAATACAGAAGGACCCGGAGGCAAGTCAATGGCAAATCACCACCCCAAACAAATTGTAGTATGTATACTCTGAAACTTGAATTACCCTTCAAGGATTAAGGTTCAAGATTGTGAAATATCGAAAATGCCACCTAGCCTGGAAAACAGCATATGAATAAAAAATATCATTACTAAGCTTAACTGCACTGCTAATCTTCCACTTTGATGACATCTAAACTGTTTTGTTATTCTTAATGGACCAAATCCCCCTTCTGGTAATGTTCTGGAAATTCTATTTTTGTGGTAATTTAAAAAAAAATCATATGGCATGCTCTTCATATTTGGTTTACGTGGAGTTAAGACCACTTCAAACATGTGTTTCTTTCTTGGGCTGATGGCTATTTAATACGGTGTCATTCACTGCTTGGAATAAAAGTAGGTTAATCTGCAAAAGTACATGAACACCCGAAAAGGATTGAATTGTATCTTTGAGAAATGATTTTTTTTTTTTCAAAGCCAGACATCAAAGACTGCATATTGCAGAAAGTTTATTTTGAGAAGCTTTAGTCAAAACAGTTTGGAAACTATGGAATGAGTCATTCTTTTTTTTTTTTTTTTTTGTAAAGAAATGTAACTTTGTCTATTCCCACTGCATTTTTGGTTTGGTGGGAGACATCTTTATTCCACAGGATTTTAAAAGCATGTTTAAGATTCCATAGGTTTAGTATTACATCACTAATGGTTTCTAATGAGATCCAGGCAATAGCAAGAGGGGGAAAAAGAACAGCACAAAAGCTTGAGTTCTACAACACCAAGTACCATGTAAAATGTGGAAAAAGCCCCCTGCTTTATCTCCTGCTGAAGTTATCTGGATAAAAAGGGAGGAGAAGAAGTCACATTCCATCACCCAGATGTTTGGATTACATGATACCCAGTGTTTGGCTCTTCCAATCAGTCATCTAAGGGACTGGATTTTTATTTTTCATGTAGATGTTTGCTGTGCTGTATGGCTCTGGTCAAAAGGAACCCATGAAATATGCAAGTATCTGGATATTTTATTCACTCTCTTGAGTACTTAGTGCCTAAGACATTTGTTTGGATTCCTTCTCTTTATCACCTTTTAGATAAAAATTAAACAAATTTTACTTTTGGTGTGATGTCTATGCACACATAGGAGGAGCATGCTAAAAATATATCTTCCCTAAGCCTCCAGCCACCCTAGGATTTTAAGGGAGGTAGATGGCCCATGGGGAAGGTTCTCTTCCAGGAGAAATCAGTTTATTTGGTGAATGATAATGGGCAAATTGGATAAAGGGAGATTTTCTAGAACGTTTGCTTAAGGGCTCCAGAGTTAGACTTTCTGACCTATGAAAGGGTGTGATAATAACCATGAAGTCTGGTTTAGAACTTTACAGCATCACTGCTTGTTTCACCTTGATGATCATATTTGACCCTCTCCAAATGCCTATTGGATAGGTAAGGCTTCAAGGCAGGAGAGGGTCACGCTAAGTCAATCTCTATAGAACTACCCATCAGTTTCCTCTCAAGCCAATTCCGCAATCACTGACTTGAGACAGAAGCTTCCATGTGTAAAGTACTAAAGCAGTCAGAGTGAAGAAGAGAGGGAAACACAGGTAAATGAAGGCATGCTTTCTGCCTTCAAAGAACATACAACCTAGTCAGGGAGATAGGCACAACCACCATATTCCAAAATAGGAAGTGGAGTGTGAATAATACACTAATTTTTTTTTCTTCAAATGAAGTAGAAGACGTTGTTTTAGTATTTGGGGAAGAAGTCTGAAAAGGAGATAGCAAGACATGTTCTAGAAATTATATTAGGAAGTGTCGATGTCTTTGATTATTTATAGTCAGTGTTAGCACTCACTTATATGACAATTATTGAGCATCTACAGTGCTCCAGGAGTATGCTAAGCAAGATAGTGTCTTTCTTTAACAAAAGAATAACATTAAAATTTGTCAAGTTGTTTATTAAAAATCATTGTATTCTATTGGTCAACTGAAGAATAAGACCTCAATCAGCGTACTAAATATCTTGCTTATACCACACCAGGCGATAAATCTGACAAGTGAACTGATCAAGTTGACAACATGCTGCTCAGACATGTGATTCTAGAAATTCTAGAAAGTCTGATTCTCGCATTTATCCATTTTCATTCCCCAAATAAATCGGTTGTGAGTGCAAAACACAGAGAGGTTGCACTTTCACGTGTATCTGGAAAACCTCATTTTGGGCCCTGATACTGGCACGGTTCAAAAAAGCTATTGGTACTTCATCAGACCAATTAAGTGTATGTTGTTCTCCTTCGGTTCTCTTCCATATTTATTACCTTACCTTGTATTATTTTATCTTTTAAATATTTTTTGATCCATTTTGTGTAATTTTTTCAAATGTGTCCTCCGTGCCCCTGTTTTTACTTCCTGTTGTGTTGATTCTACATTGTGTGGCTTCTGCACTGATGTTCCTGTCCATCTGTAACGGGTTTAGTTTTCTTCTGCTTCTCTCCTGAGCTCACCAGCTCACTTCCCATCATCCCCTTCTGTTGTGTCATCCTATCCCCTTTGCTCCCTTCTGTCTGTTTCTTCCCTGGGCTCTCTTCTCAGAGACAGCATTGTTTTGCTTGAGCCACTGGGTCTCCGCAGTAACATGTCCCTCTTCTTCCTTCGTGGGCTCCTAAGACTAGTGCTCATCAATCTACTCAAGGAGTTTATTGGCTAGGCCTTTTAGGACTATGATGCTTACTTTTAGAGAAATCTGTATCCTGTCCTAGGTCTGGGAAGTTTGTGTCAGCTCTTGACATTCTTGCTCATTTTGTTTCAAATTTCACTGTATCTGGCAATTATCTTGCCTAGTTGTGTTCTAGTGTTGGGCTATTTCTTTGAGTATTGGTTTTCTCTGTGTGTGTGTTCCTTTGGTCATTTTTAGTAACCTTTAAGAGAGAAAAATGGGATGCAAATGCTTTTTTTTCTACAGGCATTTGTTTGTTTCCTTTTTTGTGGGGGGTGGGCAGGATTCTCCCTAAACATCTATTTTAAAATGCAATATTAAAACTTAAACCAGCCTTAAAAAATTATAAGAATCTCCTAAAGCAAAAAGAATGTCTAAGCCATATACATGTACCCCCCTTCAATAAAATGTGTGTGTGTATGTGTGTGTGCATGTGTTCAACAATCAAGATTTTGTTTTTTAAACTTGAGTATAAGCTTTACTAAAATAGAGACTGGGTTTTTTTTTCACTCACCCTTGAATTCCTAGAGTAGCACAGGGTGTAGCGTATTTTAAGTGTTTAACAAATAGTTGTCGAATGAATGGTTGGATGAAGACGTATGGCTTAGGTGACTATACATCCAATAGCGACAAGTGATGCTTCTGGTTCACCAGCCAGGAAATACCTGAGGCTATGTGTGTAAACAAAAACAGGCTAATTTATTGGAAGGAATAAATCAAAGTTATTGATAAACTTGGCAAATTTAGGGACTGAATTAAATGATCAAGTCATTCAAAATGGTTCTTCTCCCTCTAAGTATAGCCTAAGTTGAGTAGAAAACAACCAAATTCTAGCCACTAAAATGCAAGTGAATGGTTTGCATCTCCTTCCTCCTCCCTTCCCTTCCACTGGTTATTGGGGTTTCATGTTGTCATTTAAAAATTTCTGAGGAATGTATTCCATCATCCACATGCTACATTATTAATCTTATATATACATATATATCTTGTAAAATAATGGAAATACTAATATATATTTTGAGGTCATTATTTCCTCTAGCTCTCCCCCGTTCCTTACTCTACCTCCTTCCCCAAAATTATGCCAGTATTCCAGGTAACATGGATTTTTTAAAAAACACAGGCAACTATGAAAATCAACTGTTTACAGAGGATCTCATTTCAAATTACTAATGTTGCAAGGTAGTCATTCAGATCATGTAAACATCTGTAAGGCATAAAATGTAATCAAAAAGACTTCTTCCAGTAGCGGCCAAGATGGTTCCCCCCTTGGACTATAACCTTTCTTCAAATATTTTATATGTCCCATAATGGTATCTGGATAAAATCAACCAACATCTAGACTTTTGAGTAACTTTCATCAGCCTTTAGGACCAGAAGCATTTTATCTGGCAGATTAATTGTGCTCCAGAGCCAGATTTCTTCTAGTTTCTATTGCTCCACTTTTCAACAACATAGGACCAAATATTTTCCTTTAGATACCAACAGACTTGCTAGTACATAGGCTCCAAGAGCAGTTCTTGTCACTGATTTTAGGTCATTGTCCATCTACACAGTGGCAAGATCAGTGGATCAGTCAGTTTAATTCGACCACAGTGTAGCCAGACCACCCTCATATTATGGAGTCAAAGTTACCCTTTGAACATGTCTTAGAAGTTTCTGGTTACCATAAGTATACCCATGAGCTCAAAATTCCCTCTTAGACCCAAATTCTCATGAGAATCAAACTGAAGAAAGCAGAAGGCGGGGGGGGGGGGGGCGGGGAGGGAAAAACATTAGCTTAATTTCAAGACAATGTCTGATTCTTATTAAGTCCAGTATTTGAGTTCCTACTTTCTTTCAGAGTGTGAACTTGTAGGCTAGTGTGTATTTCCATGACTATCTTAGCCCATTCCTTAGAAACATGTTTTCTGTGTAGTCATCATATCACCCACTGCCATGGAGTCAGTTCCGATTCATAGCCGCCCTATAGGACAGAGTAGAACTGCCTCATAGGGTTTCCAAGTCTGTAACTCTACGGAAGCAGACTGCCACATCTTTCTCCCGTGGAGCCACTAGTGGCTTTGAGCCACTGACCTTTCAATTAGCAGTTGATTGCTTTAACTGAGGCTGGCACAGGACTGGGCAGTGTTTCCTTCTGTTGTACATGGGGTCACTATGAGTCAGAACCTACTCAACAGCACCTAACGACAACTAACGGACAAAGTGCTAGGCAAAGAGGATAATATTATAACATGAGAGACACAGTCCCAGTCCTATGAAGCCTGCAGTCTAGAAGAACCCATCGCTGTCAAGTTGATTTTGACTCATAGCGACCCTATAGGCCAGAGTAGAACTGTCCAATAGGATTTCCAAGCTGTAAATCTTTGTGGAAGCAGACTGCTGCATCTCTCTCCCACAGAGCACCTGGTGGGTTTGAACCACTGACCTTTTGGTTAGCAAATGAATGCTTAGCCACCACACCACCACGGTTCCTTTTACAGTCTAGTCCTTTTATAGTCTAGTAGGCAGGTAAAAATTAAATATTACAATGCAGTGTGATAATGCTGCCTTAAGGAAAGTGTTAGGCATTATTGGAGCACAGAAAAAGGTAAATGAATAAGCCAAATGTGAGTCTATTAAGCTTTCCTGGGGAAGGGCTATCTAAGCTGAGACTTGAAGGAAGAATGGGAATTAGCCGAGTGAAAAGGGTTGAGATGAAAAGAAAAATGCTCCCTAATTCCCTAGAGAGTATCATTCATGTCTCAGCTGTACTCTCCAACCCCAGGCCCTTTTTGATTTTTGCTGGGCCTCACCTAACACCACTACTCCATCTGGCCTGGGTCCCTGTCCTCAGTCTTTCTTGCTTCGAACAAAGTCAGAAAAGCTCATAGAGAGAGGAGGGAAGAGGAGAGGAAATTTGTCTGGAATTTTAGATATGGATTTACTGCCTTTCCTTTCAAAGGAAGGCCCTCTTCAGCATGGCTCATTTGGATTCTCCTCCATGATTGATTGTGATTGAAACCGTTACCACATACCACCGGCACCCAGTCTCCTGTTTTTTTCCTCCTTGAGTTTTCTTACAAATAAACAAAAACGTTGGCCTGTGGGCTCCTGACACTGGCTGACTGGTGGGCTTGGATCTTGGTGTGTGTCATAGACACCGACTTCACATTCTGTCCAGCTGCATCTGGAGCTCAGCTGCCATCTGAACTGCTTCTGTGGTGACCCTCAGAAGCCTTGGCACAATGGTGGGTCATTGAGTTACATTTCCCAGAGCGGAGTGATCGTTGTGAGACTCACTGAGCAGAGAAATATGACCCATTACATCCAGCCTAAAAATAATTTTTGCCCTGAAAGAGAAAATCTAATTACCTTGCTCTTCACTATGAAAAATTGGGTTAATCTGGGTAAGGAGACATGGAACCTTCCTTTGAAGTAGACCATACATTCCAAAATATCTCTGGCAGAGCCTGGGGTCTGCTTCTGATTAGATAATTGACATAAACCTCCCCCAAATAAACACTGCACTCTTCAAACACGGAGAAGAACGTGAATAAAATTCATATATGATTTAAGTAGAAGGTCTTCTGTAATAATTAGCTATCAGAAAACAATTTATTTCTCTTTTTATCAGCCAGCATTATGACTTAAGAAGCAAACAGTATGCTGGATGGTGCTCTCGTTGGAACTTCAATTCATTCTTAAACCGATTCTAGATATTTTTAGGTTCAATGTTGACCATAAGGGATTGCTTCTATATTTATGGTGTTTATCTTTAGTCCTCAAAACTAAATTTGTTGCTGATAAAATATGAATCTTGAGAAGTAAAATATTTTATGCCTCTCAAAATATTTTGGTCTTTACATTCAGGATAGTGCAAGTATACTGTGAAGGCGGGTGGGAACCAACTCTGTGTGTGTGTGCGTGAGTGCTTGTGCGTCTTGCTTCCTTCTACAAGGAATGTGGGCTATGTTATACAACTCAAGACCAGTTAATCAACAAAAAGGGGAAAAAGTACGGTCTTATGCATCCTTTACAGATGAACCCAAGGTTATAGCTAAATGGTTGAAGGCTACCGGGACTTAAAATTATTGTTTGAAAACTCCAATCTTGTTGCCATATACCTGTGACTTTTTAGGCAAATCCTCTGAGAAAAAAGAAAAAATGTCTTCTATCTTGAAAGGCACTTTAAATAAGGGAATGAGTAAGAGAATTCCTGCTTCACCCAGCTTGCTAAATACTTTGTGCCAAATGATTTCTGCCTTCCCAGATGGTTTTATCATTTATCATTTAGCTTTTGCATACTTCATAAAACAGAACAATGACTTTGTTCTGTCCTTAACAGGTCAGTATCTGTAAAGACAGTCTTTTAGGAGAAATGTAATTTTTTAAAAAAGCACTCAGCTCTGGCTGAATTTGTTTTTGGAGCAGTGCTCAATAAACAGCAAATAATCAGGTACTTTCCTGTTGAAGGGACAGTTTCTAGAGGAAGACTGGTTGTTCTGAATGATTCTTTCTTTTCAAAAGTCCATTCTATCTGTACAAGTTCTGTGGATTGTACTGATGTCAATTTTCTGGTTTTGGTATTATACTGTCGTTGTTGCTGGGGGTCATCAAGTGGATTCTGACTCATAACGACCCAGTGTGACAGAGCAGAATTGACCCATAGGTTTTTCTAGGCTGTAAGTTTTATGGAGGCAGATCACCAGGTCCTTCTCCTGCAGAGCCTGCTGGGTGGGTTTGAACCACCAACCTTTTGGTTAGCAGCCCAGAGCTTGACCTTTGAGCCACCAGGGCTCCTGTTTATGTAGTATGGTACCACTGGGGGAATATGGGTGAGGGATACTCAGGACCTCTCTGTATGATTATTTGCAACTTCCTGTGAATCTATATTTCAAAACAAAAAATGAAAGAAAAAATATCTGTAGTCAAAAGAGAATAAAATGTCTTTCTAGCCACCTCAAGAAGGTACATGCCTATATTGAGATCATAACTGTTTGCTCTGTAGAATCTTTCCCGAACATTGCCTTACAGAACCCCTCCAGCAAATCTGTCTATCTTGCAGTTCCCCAGAGATACACCGATGACAATGTTGACCCTTCATGAGAAGACAAGAAAGAAAAATAACAATAAAAACAATACTGAAGCAATCACCATTCCCTAGCAAATGTCAACAGCACTTCTTTGCTGTGGCTGTGATACTAAAGTTCTCTGCCACAAATAATCCAGTTCAATGAACCTGTCTCCAGTCTGTACACCTAACAGCCGCTCTTCCAAAACAAAAGGCAGGTGGTTATTTATAAAGGCAGGCAGAAAACAGTTCCCACCAAAGAAATTCAAGGAAATGTAAGCTCATTGTCTTACCTTCTGACTCAGTCAAGCCTCACCTACTGAAGCCAGGGCTTGTCAATGGTCCTGGAGACCCTGGATTGTATGCTCTAGGGTCTACCTGAAGATGTTGATTATATGACTACCCAGTTCACTTCAAAGTGTCCTCATCCCCAAATTCCACTCACTAATTAGGAGACCCCCCAAAATCTCTGGCCAGTTCAGCCAAAGCAAGAAAATAAACATAAATCTTCCCAACAGATTGATTTTGTGTATGCAAAACAGCCAACTGATAGCTGAAATGAGCCGAATGGAAAGGGACACCAGGAATGGTTTTGCTTTGGAACAGTGGTCTAAGAATGACATCATAAGTTCTTTCAAATATTTTGGTGGCTTTTAAATTATAAACTAAATGCAATCAGTCAAGTTCTCACCCTCTCCAACACATCAAAATTAACAAATGAAAGATACAGGAACTCTAGCAATCGCCTTCAAGAAAAGGTTGAAAATTGACAAACTGTGGGACTCTTAGGCTGAAGACCAGGTCACGGTCTCTGTGTTCCTCACATCACCTAGTACAGTGTTAAACACATCTGTTGATTTGAGATGGTACCATATTGTGTAACTAGACATCAAGATCAATCCCAATTTGGTGTAAAATTTTGTTTTATTTTAAACTCTTCAACCCGTATTTGTGCACACAAACTCTTAAGCCTTTCTAGAAAAATAAAATATTCAGGCTGAAAGATGACCACTGCTGGAAGGACGTTATCTAGCTGAACTAAACTAACAAGCCCTTAGCTAGCTAGGCTGAGGGAAAACAGGACAGCACTGAGCAAGTAATGTTCTGGGCTTAGTCAAGAGGAGACCGAAGCCGTTCTCAACTGAATGACCCTGGTTGACATGATAGCAGTTTTAAAAGAAAAATTCTTAAGGAATTCATTTTTCACAAAAGGAATAAATGCTGATAGGGGATAAATTTCTAAATATGTTTTATTTGATAACTGGCTCTTCCGGAATCTCATATATCTCATATACAGTTATAAATTATGGGAAGTAGTCTTTCAACTTTCCTTCTGTCTATGCATTTGCTTCACACACACTGGATTCCTCTGTTCAACTAGTTCACTAGATTTGCTCAGTCTAGTTGGAACCTAAAACCTTGACAGCTTTTAGGGGAGCCTCTAAGCTAAAGGAAAACTCTGGACTTCATAGGCCTAGTAAACATTGCTTAGAACCATAAAAACCATAAGAGATGGTAGGATCACCCCACTAGATCAGTTAGAAGAGTATCATATTGATGGCGCAGCAGGAGCTGTTGAAGATGTTTTAGCAGCTTATTCTAGGAACACAGCTGGTGACCATGAATCCAAGGTAATGTCAGATGTCCAACAGTGAGATCTCATATGTAAATAATATCATTATAGTGCATCAGATCTGTAAATCCAAAACTGTGTTTAGTAAATATTCATAAAGCAGGAGTGATGAGTCCCCAAATCCCAAACAGAGCTTTCCTTATCTAGAACAATGCCAGGGGACCTCTCAGTAGCATTGAGAAGAAAAGCGTCCTACAGTCTAAAGGACAGCTATTGAGACAATATATAGTACATGCTCCCCGCTCGTTTCTTCTTCTTCTCGCGTTCTCTCACATACATAAAATCAAACCAATAGTTGCTTCTCAGATAGCACGTACAGCTTAAATTCCACCTGAATCTTTGTGTGTTAAGATCTAACCCACTTCATCTACAGAGGCCAGCAAGAGTTGTAGCCAAGAGGAATTAGCTGGAATCCATGGCATTGCCTCTCTGGACACGATGGGGACAGTCACCTGATGGACAACAGCCTGGTCAGAAGTACCACAGCTGGCCCATCTCCTGACATTTGCCTTGACCCATTTCTGGCAGTGGAAAAATAAATGAAAAGCCAGGCCAAGGCAATACTGAGAATGAAAAGTAGGGACCAGGCACCAAGGTAGGTCAAATCCAGTAAATCAGCAGGCACATTTATAGATTTATGGGTTCAGGGCTTGAAGGGAACCTAGGTGTTTTGTGGTCCAGCCCCCTAATTTTACGGATGAGGAAATTAAAATTAAAATTGACGGAGGCATTTATCCAAGGACACACAATAGCACTGTCAAGATCAGTACTCAGATTTCTTGGCTTTTTATCTAGTGTTTCTACCAGGAGTCAATAGACAGAGAAACAACGGTCACAGAGAAACCACAACAATATATCCTGTGATTCTAGATCTGCTGCCTTTGCCCCAATAGGGGTGTGACTTCACCCCATTCTCTGACCGGCTTCTGAGTACAGCCAACACCTTCAGGTGAGCTGTACTCAAGCATTCAACGAGGTAAGAACAGCATCTGTTCTAAGGTTAGGGCTCACTTGGCATCTCCTATGCACATGTCTGAATATCTGGATCATAGATTCTGCTTAAGTCTGTCTTCCAATCAAGGGTCTTTTGGTTGAAGGTACAATGTACAGAAAAGAGGGTGGTGGGTTTTGTAAGATACAAAGATTGCATGGAGTGCAGAGGCAGGAAATGATGACATCCAGGCCTTGAATAATGGAGCTGGGAATGAGAAAATTGGAAACTGAGGCTACTCCATCCTTCTAGTCTACATGTTGCCTGCCACCTGTGAGTCATCTTTCTTTTCTCTTGACCAAGCTTTTGGTTATTCACCTCACATATGGTTCAGAATGGTGATTAGTCCCAAATCTACTTCACAACCTCTCGGCTCCAGTGCCTACCACTGGCTGCCAACTGATTCCCTGTCTTAGTTCAAATTCTCGAGAGACAGAACCTGGTAGGCTCAACTTGTCTATGTTTGGGCAGAGAGCTTTTCACACCAAGCCATGCCATAGGCCATTGGTTAGCTTAACGAGTTGGTCTACTTTGGACTAAATATCCACCTGTATTTCTGTCAGCTTTGGCCAAAGGATTCACATTGTGTGACCCGTTCCTCACTTAGAGGACTGGGTGAGGTCAAGCAGTGAGAGAGAGATCAAATATGCAGCCTCGACTGAGCCCTCATGGTATTTGGCCTCTTGTCCTTCTGACTATGGCATTCACTATATCCCAATTGCTTGCTGCATTTTCTGGAACTTGAACCAGGTTTAGGATGTGGCCATCTTGGGGGAGCTGACAAATGCTGAAGGGACTCCAGTCAGGGGCCAGAATATGAAGCAAAAACTAAGAGGTACTCCTGGCAAAGGTGCTCTTTCTGGGGAGGAGGAACCTTTGCTCCCTTACAGCTCAGATCACGTGAATATGGAAGACATTTGCTTGCTTACTGAGCCAAAGTGGTTCTCAAAAGAGATGGGGATCTTTTTAGGCCAGGAGGGCTGTGTGGGCTGCAAACAACCCCATCATATTTAATGGTTTTAAAATCTGCAGCTCAACAGACCATCGGGGACCAATGACACATGTAAAAGGAACTGCTTGCAGCGTTGGGCCCTCTGTGTCACGGCCTCATACACCCAATTGGACATTGAGAAAAAAAAGAGGTGGGATTGAAAACCAGTGTTTTAACACCAAACTATTAGGGTCTTTCCAGGTGAACCTTTTTTTTTTTTTTTTTCCTATCCTCTCTCTATATCAAATACACCCTGGCGTTTGTTTCCAGTGATCAACAGACTCTGCAAGAGCAATTCACTTTTCTTAGCCTTAGGATAGTCTCCCTACATTTGAAATTCTCTCTCTGAATTACTAATGAATAACCCTGTAAAACCCGTTGCTAATAGCTATTCAAAATTTAAATGATTATATATTTGAAGGATATTATGAAACATAATGCAATCAAGAATATTTCTTTCTCTTTTAAGATTACTTAACTAGAATGACGTAGTTGTCTGCTTAACACTTACTCCAAAGAATGGAAATTAATGCAGATTGCTGGAAAGCCAAGGATGCAGAGCCTCATCTATGTACACCAGTGTCAGGGCTCTCAAAATATCTACAACAGGTCATTTTCAATTTCTATATTTTAACTAAGAAGGCCTGATGGCACATGGTTAAGTGCTCTGTTGCTAACTGAAAGGTTTATGGCTCAAATCCACCAGCTGCTCCACGGGAAAAAGACGTAACAATCTTCTTCCATAAATACTACAGCCTTGGAAACCCAATGGAGCAATTCTGCTCTGTCCGATAGGATCTGTATACTGTTGCTAGGAGTCGGGATCAACTCAACAGCAATGGGTTTATATTTTAACTTCTTGACTGAAGACACATGATATAACATAAGTTAAAGGGTTAGAAAATTTTAAGGCTTACATAAATGTATCAAACAGCTATTATTAGTATGGCAATTAATTGGCTGTAAATATGCATAATCATAATCATAAATAAGCACGATGATATTGGTTCTCTTTATTTTTAGTTTCTCTTTGCAGCACTTTAGTTACTTTTTTATATCTGGAATCACCACTTGAATTAACCTCACTGTAGCTCTTTAAGGATTTCTGAATTTTAAGTAGGAAAATACAGAGAGAGCGTTTTCTAAACCCAGCAGACTTTTTAGAAAAACAATGTCTAAGATCCCTCTAGCCTAACCATAGATTTTAATTGATTATAGTAGATGTAATTCCACCCCCTTTGCAATTCACACTTTCATTTTTCATTCTTGTACTATTGGAAGCATATGATATTGGCTTAGTAGGAAGCAGTGGAAGGAGGCAAAAGGGAGAAAGAGTCAGTAGGCCCAAAGCAGGGAAAATAAGGTAGTAACCATGCAGAGGACCAAGCTGGAACCTGGAGTTCCTGAGAAGTGGCAAATGGGATGGTGAAGAGGGAGGTGCTGAAACCTGAAGGAGCCATCTTGAATCTGGAAGCTTTTACGCACACTGGAGACAATCAGGAATTATAACTTACCCAAGTACTAGAAGGTTAGAAGGTAAGAACCAGACACAGGAACTTGGAAACTTTAAAACAAGTTTTGGCTCATGTTGGTAATACTTCCTTTGGGTATGCTTCTTTTGGGGATGGAGCCTCTGATGGCTTTTTCTGGGCTGGTGGCAGGAGCAGTAGAGCCACAGGAGAAAGATAGAAGCAAGGTAGGCTAGCTGGAGGAGGTGAATGGGGAAATCAGAGGTAACGATAAAGACTAACAAATCGCATAAGAGTTGACCTTCCCGAGTCTTTCCTTTCTCCAATCAATCTGCATTATCAATGGACTCATGTTCTTAACTATTAACCATCTATTCCAGCTTGTGTCAGAAGACCACTCATCATCTTACCAGTTGTCTTCTCAAAAAACATTCCAAGCTACTTATATCCTGCCTCATCAAGTTCCTCCAGGATCTGGCACCATAATTGCGTTAGTTCAGGCTCTCCAAGAAGCTGATGCCAAGGTGGTATTAGACATGCAAGAGACTTATTAGGGGAGATACGTATGAAAGAAAATAGAACAAGAGCCAAGGGAGGCTGAGAGAGCCATCAGGATGCAATGCAGGTCCAACCTTTGTGAAGGAGAGCAGAAAGGAAGATAGGCTCTGTTGAAGTGTCTTAGACTCCGTGAGGAGCTCTCAAAACAAAGTGGCCCATCGGAGGAGTCCCACATCTTCCAGGAATGGGCCTGCCTTGAAATCCCTACTGAAGTCAGTTGGAAGTGTGACATCAAGAAGAACATAATTTTACAGTTCAGTTGCTGAGACATCAGTCAATTACACTCACTATAGGAGAAGCTCTGAGAGGCCCATTGTCATAGCCACCACTGTTGATTCAACCTCCCCCTTCATTACTCCTGTACATTCACCTTTCGCTGCCATCAGGTCAGTAAATTCTACATATGGTCTCACAATAATGTCTGTGTTGCTGGCTTTAGTGTAAATACCTCTTACGAAGTATTTTATTTTCTTCTCTGTCTTAATCTGACTTAATCCTCAAGGCCCAATTGAAACCCCATCTCCTTTAAGATGTCATCTTTTCCAAGAAGTCTTATTGAATCATTTTGGCTTCCTTTTAACCTCCCCTTCTCTATCTAACTGTAGTCTGAACTCTACCTTCTAACATTTCATTGCATCATGTCTTAACCTTTTCTCCAGGATTTTATGTGTGATCATTTTGCTTTGTCCTGATTCTAACAACCTCAAAGTCCTTGACTTTGTCTTTCTCTATAATCCAGTCAGGGCTCACCACAGTGTGACAAAAAAATGCTGTTGATTGGAAGTAATTATCATTTTTTTAAAGACAGACAATTCTAAAGGTAGAATGTAAAACTCTTAAGTAAATTTCTGGTTAATATCAGTCACATTAAATTCCCTAGTCCACCAATTGCATTCCCTCCAAGAGTTCTCAAGTTGAAGCCTCTTGAAGCTAATTAGAATTACTATTCTCTTTTCAAGACCAAATAATTCTATTAATAAGACCAACAGCCATCATGAACAGTGGCTGCTTGAAGTGGAGGGGGCGAAGCAGAATACTGGTTTTGAGGCCAGCCATTGAAAAACGGGTGGAGCACAGTTCTACTCTGACACACATGGGGTCACCACGGTTTGGAGCTGGCGCCGCAGCAACTGGTTAAGGTTTCCACAGGTGGTAGCTCACGGGAAGCTAGTCCTAGGCACATCAGTGAAGGAGGCCAAGTGTGTGCTCAGTCAAGATGATCTCCCAGGGCTTGGCAAGCTGTGAGGTGGGCCAGGCTCAGGGCAGTTGGGGCTTGGTAGTTGGACTCATCTATTGGGGTGGGCTGTATTCAGTTATGGATGATGGTGAAGTCCAATCATAAAGACAGAGGGCGAAGGGCAAGGCTGAAGCTGTAGATGGCACTCAAGTGAGCCCAAGAGTCAGGAGGGAGAACCTGTTGAGGAGGGAGCCAGAATGGGAGCAGAAGCTGCTTCTCACTTTGCTTGTTTTGGTTTTCCATTGTTTAAAAAATTTATCATTGCTGAATCCCTCATTCATTCATTTAATAAGTATGCATTGAATGCTGACCATATTTATAGAATAATGCTAGGACTAGGGACATAGACACGAGCAATAATGTTCAAGTTATGTGGAAGACTGACAAGTAACTAGGTTATTAAAACATGGTGAGGTAAGTGCTAAAGAGAGGGAATGATTTTTTTTGCAGGAGTGAGGTGGTCCCTAGAGCTCTGTGTGGTCCTAGTTAACAAACCCTCCCTAAGCCCCCACCCAGCCCTCAATAGCGGTGAAGATGGAACTCAGGAATTCTGAGTGCCCCTGGGAGGAAACCCCTCTCTTCTCCTCTGTAACAATCCCAGTCTCACCACTACAGTCTGCCTCAGTGATCACCAGGGCTGACTGTGTCATGCCTTATGTTCTGCAAGACTCCAAACCCTTCCAGATCGCCCTGTGTCACCCAAACTCTCATCTTCAACTAGCTATGTTCATCTTCTGCCCTGACCCCATATCTTCCCCCTTTCAACCCTTCTAAAACTCGGCATCAGTCATCAGCAAAGCCCCTATAGCGTCAAACTTTTCTTTGAATGTTGTTTCCAACTTCATGCACCAATGAAAGCCTTACTTCCCCTCAAAATTGATAGCTCCTTTGGCACCCAAACCTCTGGAAGTGGAGGAGGTGTCCTTCTTGTTCCTCATAGCCATTCTTTATCCCTCACTTCTCCTAAAAATTTTACCCACTACCCCTGTTTGTTAAAGTCATTTACTGACCCCTGGGTTCCTTCCTTTCATCTAAAAGGTTTTAGGGCCTGGTTGTAACTCTTTCCAATACGACTCCTGCCATAATTCTCACTAATTTCAACATCCGTATACATTATCCTTCTAATACCTTGCCTCTTAGTTCCTGGAGCTCCTCTCCTCCAATGATCTTGTCCTCCAACGTACCTCAGCCACCCGTGCGCACCTCCCAGCTGACATTCCATGATTCATCACTATAAACACTACCTCTCATATAGAAGGCAGGCAGCTGAGCCCAGCTGGAACAAAACACACAGTTAAGCTGACTGGTTTTACTTTAAATTCACTACCACTAATGTCAAGTAGGTCCTTAATGTTACCTGACAACTCTACTATGTTTCCCCAGTCCAAACACCCTCTTCTTTCTTAAAATCTCCCAAACTTCCTCCTCACTCTCAGCTAGCAAGCTTTCTTCCTATTTCACTGAAAAACGGAGGCAATCAGCTGAGAGCTTCACAGGCTCCCACCACATCTTCCAACCTACCTAGATCTGAATCCATGTATTCTGCATTACCTCCTGTGATGACGTCTGATTTGTCCATGCTCCTATCAAAGGCCAACACCCCCCTTATGCTCTGGATTCCATTCTCTCTCACCTACCCCAGGGCATTGCTCCAGCAATGGTCACCTCTTCTGTGACATCAATTTCTCACTATCTAACTGGACTATTCCCTTAAGCACATGAGAATGCCATAATATAGCTCATCTTAAAAAAGAAAAGAACAAGAGACCTTCATTAAACCCACATGACTCTCCAGCTACTACTCCAATACTCTGCTACTCTTGCAACAAAAATTCTTGAGCCTCTACTCACTGTTCCTATTTCTTTTCCCCCATTCCCTCTTGAATCCATGCCATTCATACTTTTTCCTCATCATCCCCATGTCTCTTGTCGAGATCATTAATATTTCTTTATCACCAAATCCAATGATCTTTGCAGTTCTTATCTTACTTGGAAACCCTGGTGGCGTAGTGGTTAAGTGCTACAGCTGCTAACCATAAGGTCAGCAGTTTGAATTCACCAGGCGCTCCTTGGAAACTGTATGGGGCAGTTCTACTCTGTCCTATAGGGTCACTGTGAGTCAGAATTGACTCGACGGCACTGGGTTTGGTTTTTGGTTTTTTATCTTACTTAGCCCATCAACAGCATTTGACCAGTCGATCATTTCCTTCTTTTAGAAGCCCTTTCTTCACTTGACTTCTAGCACATTGTGTTATACTGGTTCTCTTCCTACCACATTGGACATGATTCTTGGTCTCCTCTGATGGTTCTCTCTCTTCTTTCTGATCTTTAAATGTTGGAGGGCAAAAGAAATCAGTCCCGGAACTTCTTCTTTCATCTATCAAACTCACTCTCTTGGTCTAATCTTGTCTTTTGGCTTTAAATACTATCCAAATTCTGATGACTCCCAAATATATATCTTCTTCCGGGACTTATTCCCTAACATCAGACTTGTATAGCCAACTGCCTATTTAACAATTCCAATAGTACACCTAACTGTCATGTTAAAACTGTTCAAAACCAAACTTCTCATTTCCACCTCATAACTCCACCTTCTACATTCTTCCTGAACTTGTTAAATGGAAATTCCATTAAAAAACTTTGAGCTCATTTTTGACCCCCTTTTCAGTAGTGTTCTGGTAAAGGTTTAACAGCTGGCTCTCAGCTGTGAAACATGGGGAAAGGTGAAGGCCCAACTACCCTGTGTAAATACTTCCACTGATTTAAGAAGAGATGCATAGTAACACACCACTATGTAGTGTTTCACCACTATGTAGTGTTTCCACGATATAGATACAAAAGGTGCATATAACCTCTACAGCATGGATAATTGTAAAATGTAGTAAAATAATTAGGAAGTGATCAGTTTTGAGTTTTATTACTTTTGCTTTAATATAATTCCTTTAATTATAAGTCTATGTAATTTAACTTGTAATATTGCTTATGTTTAACAACTGGCTCACAGATTCCTAAAAATTTAAGAATCAGTTCTCACGAGCACTTATGAGTCCACCACTGCCTCTTTCTCTCCCAGTCACCAGCTTATCAGCTTATGGCTCTGCTTTCAAAATATATATTTAGAACCTGATCATGTCCCACTATCTCCTCCACTTCCATCCCAGTTGAAGTCATCATTATCTTTCACTTACATGGGCTCCTCCCCACCGCCATTCTGTTCTCAACACAGGAGCCAAGTGTAAACTAAGTCCATACATATCACTCTTCCGATCACAATTTTCCAGCTGCTTCCTGAATCACAAATAATATAACCCAAAGTTTAACAAATGGCTACAAGACCCCACCGGAAAGAATGGAAAAAAAAAAAAAAGAAGATAAGAGGCATGGAAGAAAAGATGAAGGGAGGAAGGGATGGAGGGATAGAAGAAGAAAAGGAAGAGAAAAAAGGGAAGGGAAGAGAAGGGAGGAAAGGAGGGAGGGAGCGAATGGCAGTGGTAAGAACAAGGTGATGCTATGAGAGTAGAGAAGAGACACACAACGTAGTCGGGGGTGAGGGAAAATTTTTGAAGGATGGAGCCCTTGAGTGGTTCCTGGGAACAGCACACACAAAATCAGTTGAATCCTGATTTTGCATTCTGCTTATTTAGTCATTCTGTGTGGTTCCAGCTTTGGGAGAGTCAGTTACAGAAACTACCCTGGGACCTGCACTCTTGTTCCTTCTTGATAGAAAATAAAACAACAACTTCCCACCATACCAAGCTAGATTACTAATGAGATAATCATAAGCAGCCAGAGAGTAATGGTAGCAGGCTGCATACCAGGCACTCTGTCCTATGACATTCCCAGTAAGAGTCTGGCCACAGAAAAATGGCTAATTGCAAATATTTGATAAGTGCTTAAAAGTTTTCCCCAAAGCTCTGAACCCTAGGGGAAGATGGAGTGTTCCCAGGCCAGACGAAAACCTTTTAACCTTAAGTCCCTAAAACATAAATATGTTGCCAAGATGCCGAGTGGATATTTAAATCATCCACTTCCTGTTTCAGTGCTATCTCTCTGTTTTGGATAGGTACCAAAAATGTTTCATTCCTTTTGGCATTGCTCTCTTCATTTAAAAAGGATTTATACTTCAGGGGTTTTGACGCCAGGAAAAAAAAAAAAAAATGCACATATTTTGGATGGCAGATTCTGAATGTTTTGACCCTTTCAAATAAAAACATACTACTCTGAAATTGGTGGGGCAAGAGGGCCCACACTGGGGTAAACATGGCCAGATGGACTTCTAAAGTGACGAGCAAAGAGGGAAACTTGGCCCACCTCCAGCTTGTTTAGGAAACATTAAAAATAGCTCATCCAAGAAGTCAATTTTTACTAGCCCACTTGCAAATAGTTTTGTTTAAATGTAATTTAAGATCATTTATCTAATAATTTCCATT
Source organism: Elephas maximus indicus (assembly GCF_024166365.1). Classification (NCBI taxonomy): domain Eukaryota; kingdom Metazoa; phylum Chordata; class Mammalia; order Proboscidea; family Elephantidae; genus Elephas; species Elephas maximus. Next base: position 15,005,526 of record NC_064826.1, read on the forward strand.
GTGCCTGAGATATCAGTCTGCAAATGTGATGAAAACACATCCGTGGTGAGTTTCGTGAGCTTTTCATTAAAATGAAGAGTAGATAGATGTATTCTGAATGATAGATCTCTGCCAGAGAGATTTCTTTGAAGGTTCTACATCAGGCTGAAGGTGGAGGGTGGGAAGTAAGTGGGTATATTCTCAGAGTGTCCTGAATAGCACACATCCTTAGTCTCCAACCAATTCTGATAGTGCTCCTTGCCCCCACTCTCCAGCTTAGATTCACGAGGGGGACAGGATTACAGTAGAAGTGTCAACACAATGTCAGGGAATATTTCTGTCTTCAGTTGATTGAATTGAATTCAATACTTGTTGAGACCCTACTATGTACTTGACATGGTGTTCGACACTGAGTGCAGGGTACACAAAGATCAATAAAAACGGGTTTCTGCCTTCTGGTGGAGTAGAGGGAAGAGGGTAGTAAACCCTACTGGTCAGAAATAATACACAGAGATTTAAGCTGTGAGGACCCAAGAGGAGAACTGTTAACTTTGACGGGGGAGCTAAGGATGTGGTGGTATATGAGTTGAACCTTGAATTATGGATTGATTTTCAATCCGTAAAGAATGAATGGAAAAGCATCTCCAAGACCAAGGAAATCTCCTTTGCTGACAGCACATGTTGATAGACATGTGCTTAGGAAAATCTATATGCAACCTGGGTGGTTGGTCATTCCTCCTTTGGGCCAGGAGTTTCCAGGAGGCTAGTCCACACACGCCTGGTGCTGCACTGTCAGCTGGAAGGGGTAGGGGGAGGCAAGGTTTGCAGTCATGCTGAGCATGTGAAGGTTGAGAACAGGACAACAGCCAGGCAGACCTCACAGGTGTGCTTTGGGTTTCGTGAACTTGCTGCCCTTTCAAAAAGAAACAGACACTTGTGGTGAAGGAAGGAAAAGGGAAGGTCTTCTGCTACCACAGGGGGACGCACTAAAGAAGAAGGCAATGGTTTGCTCCTTGCACTGGCAGCTCAATAGCTGCGGACTGCGGCTCTCATCTCATGGAATCATCTCAGAGTGCACACTCTTAGTCCTAGAGTGTTGGGCAAGAGTATACTGATTATCAGAAAAACAAGGTGCATATGTCCTACTAACAGTGAGTCAATAGCACCTCTTCTTGTCCATAAATCATGGTATAATTATAATCAAGTGGGGAGAGAGGGCAAAAAGTTTTTCCCACCAGGTGTGTTCTGAAAATTCAAAGGTCAGGAACAGAAAATTTATAAGACCCTAATAATTTTTTTTTTTTTAATTAAGACAGCTGTTAGGAACCTTTTACAGGATTGGCTACCTCCAACCATTTGATTTATTGCATATGGGTAGGATTTAAGTCTATATGCTGAAAATGCAGGATTAGGCCAATTGGGTTGATTAGACAGTGACTGGCAACTAGTCATAATATGTAAGCATTTATGAGCCTTAAGTTTATGATAGCTCGGAGAGTAATATTAATCAATTTAAATACTTTTATAAAAATTCAATATTTCCTAAGTGTTTTGGTGACCTTACTATTTCTGTAAGCCATCCAAGATTCCTTTTAAAAGTTTATAGTCTTTGGTTTTCTAAATATTGTCAGAAGATGGAAAAAGAACCTTAAATTCAAGGGTGTTCTTGTGGAATTTGGCTCCCATGTCCCATTTCTGTCTGTACAGCTTAATTTTTTCTAGTAATGAAAATACATTCTCATCACCTCTGCAATACAAAGTAACGTTGGCTCACAGACGTTTGCAATTGTAAGCTGTCAAGATATTAACATTTTAGCGGTTCCAAGTTGATTTGAGGGACTTTTAATCTTATTTTCTTTGTTTTCCAGTGTGACTACCCTAAACCTCCCTTTTCATGTTGGAAAATAAAAAAAACGACAGACATGACTAAAACTGACTGTCAAAATATAGACAACTGTACCCTGTGGAATGTACATTTTGTTCTAGATGAAGTTGTGTTTTCCTGGAAAAAAATTTTAGCAGAAAGCAATTTATATATCAGCTTGTTAAAAAAAAAATTCCATGAATTTTTATTTAACCCCCTGTGCCATCTTACAGATGAGGAAATGGAAGCTTAATGAGTTTCAATATTTCACCCAGGTCCCACAGTGTTTACAGACCCCAGGTCCATCTGATTCTAAAGTCCATGCTGAAAATCCTCAACAAAATTCTAGCCAATAGAATTCAACAACATATCAAAAAAATAATTCACCACGACCAAGTGGGATTCATACCAGGTATGTAGGGATGGTTTAACATTAGAAAAACAATTAATGTAATCCACCACATAAATAAAACAAAAGACAAGAATCACATGCTTTTATCAATTGATGCAGAAAAGGCATTTGACAAAGTTCAACACTCATTCATTATAAAAACTCTCAGCAAAATAGGAATAGAAGGAAAATTCCTCAACATAGTAAAGGGCATTTATACAAAGCCAACAGCCAACATCACCCTAAATGGCGAGAGCCTGAAAACATTCCCACTGAGATCGGGAACCAGACAAGGACACCCTTTATCACTACTCTTATTCAACGTTGTGCTGGAAGTCCTAGCCAGAGCAATTAGGCTAGATAAAGAAATAAAGGGCATCCAGATTGGCAAGGAAGAAGTCAAAGTATTTCTATTTGCAGATGACATGATCTTATACACAGAAAACCCTAAGGAATCCTCTGGAAAACTACTGAAACTAATAGAAGAGTTCAGCAGAGTATCAGGATACAAGATAAACATACAAAAATCAGTTGGAATCCTCTACACCAACAAAAAGAACATTGAAGAGGAAATCACCAAATCAATGCCATTTACGGTAGCCCCCCAAAAGATACAACACTTAGGAATAAATCTTACCAGAGATGTAAAAGACTTATACAAAGAAAACTACAGTACACTTCTGCAAGAAACCAAAAGAGACTTACATAAGTGGAAGGACATACCTTGCTCGTGGATAGGAAGACTTAACATTATAAAAATGTCTATTCTATCAAAAACGATCTATACATTTAATGAAATTCCGATCCAAATCCCAATGACATTCTTTAATGAGATGGAGAAACAAATCACCAACTTCATATGGAAGGAAAAGAGGCCCTGGATAAATAAGGCATTACTGAAAAAGAAGAACAAAGTGGGAGGCCTTGCTTTACCTGACTTTAAAAACTATTATACTGCCACAGTAGTCAAAACAGCCTGGTACTGGCACAACAACAGAAACATGGACCAATGGAACAGAATTGAGAATCCAGACATAAATCCATCCACATATGAGCAGTTGATATTTGACAAAGGCCCCAAAACAGTTAAATAGGGAAAAGACAGTCTTTTTAACAAATGGTGCTGGCATAACTGGATATCTATCCGCAAAAAAATGAAACAAGACCCATACCTCACTCCATGCACAAAAACTAACTCAAAATGGATCAAAGACCTAAATATAAAATCTAAAACGATAAAGATCATGGAAGAAAAAATAGGGACAACATTAGGAGCCCTAATACATGGCATAAAGAGTATACAAAACATTATAAAGAATGTAGAAGACAAACTAGATTACTGGGAGCTCCTAAAAATCGAACACCTATGCTCACCCAAAGACTTCACCAAAAGAGTAAAAAGACCACCTACAGATTGGGAAAAAGTTTTTAGCTTTGACATTTCTGATCAGTGCCTGACCTCTAAAATCTACATGGTACTGCAAAAACTCAACTGCAAAAAGACAAATAACCCAATGAAAAAATGGGCAAAAGATATGAATAGACAACTTCACTAAAGAAGATGTCCAGGTAGCTAACAGATACATGAGGAAATGTTCACGATCATTAGCCATTAGAGAAATGCAGATCAAAACTACAATGAGATTTCATCTCACTCCAGCAAGGCTGACATTAATCCAAAAAAACACCAAATAATAAATGTTGGAAAGGCTTTGGAGAGATTGGAACACTTCTACACTGCTGGTAGGAATGTCAAATGGCACAACCACTTTGGAAATCGATTCAGCACTTCCTTAAAAAGCTAGAAATAGAACTACCATATGATCCAGTAGACCCACTACTTGGAATATATCCTAGAGAAATAAGAGCCTTTACATGAACAGATATATGCACACCCATGTTTATTGCAGCACTGTTTATAATAGCAAAAAGATGGAAGCAACCAAGGGACCCATCAAAGGAAGAATGGATAAATAAATTATGGTATATACACACAATGGAATACTACGCATTGATAAAGAACAGCGAGGAATCTGTGAAACATTTCATAACATGGAGGAATCTGGAAGGCATTATGCTGAGTGAAATTAGTCAGTTGCAAAAGGGCAAATATTGTATAAGACCACTATTACAAGAACTTGAGAAATAGTTTAAACTGAGAAGAAAACATTCTCTTGTGGTTACGAGAGCGGGGAGAGAGGGAGGGTGGGAGAGGGGCATTCACTAATTAGATAGTAGATAAGAACTACTTTAGGTGAAGGGAAAGACAGCACACAATACAGGGGAGGTCAGTACAATTGGACTAAACCAAAAGCAAAGAAGTTTCCTGAATAAACTGAATGCTTCGAAGGCCAGTGTAGCAGGGGCAGGGGTCTGGGGACCATGGTTTCAGGGGACATCTAAGTAAATTGGCATAATAAAATCTACTAAGAAAACATTCTGCCTCCCACTTTGAAGAGTGGCGTCTAGGGTCTTAAATGCTAGCAAGCAGCCATCTAAGGTGCATCAATTGGTCTCAACCCACCTGGATCAAAGGAGAATGAAGAACACCAAGGACACAAGGCGATTACGAGCCCAGGAGACAGAAAGGGCCACATGAACCAGAGACTACATCATCCTGAAACCAGAAGAACTAGATGATGGCCAGCAAAACCGATGACTGCCCTGACAGGGAACATAACAGAGAACCCCTGAGGGAACAGGAGAGCAGTGGGATGCAGACCCCAAATTCTTATAAGACCAGAGTTAATGGTCTGACTGAGACTAGAAAGACCCCAGTGGTCATGGCCCCCAGACCTTCTGTTGCCCCAGGACAGGAACCATTCCCGAAACCAACTCTTCAGACAGGGATTAGACTGGACAATGGGTTGGAGAGGGATGCTGGTGAGGAGTGAGCTTCTTGGGTCAGGTGGACACTGGAGACTGTGTTGGCATCTCCTGCCTGGAGGGGAGATGAGAGGGTGGAGGGGGTTAGAAGCTGGTGAAATGGACAGGAAAAGAGAGAGTGGAGGGAGAGAGCGGGCTGTCTCATTAGGGGGAGAGTAATTGGGAGTGTGTAGCAAGGTGTATATGGGTTTTTGTGTGAGAGACTGACTTGATTTGTAAACTTTCACTTAAAGCACAATAAAAATTATAATAAAATAAAGTCCATGCTGTTTGTACTACACTCCTTTCTCTCTTGAATGCCAACTCTGATCTATCAGCTTCAGCCACCTAGAACACTGTACTGGAAAGAATTCTGAGGCCATATTTACTCAACTGGCAACATCAGCCACAAGCCCAACTGCAAGAGTGGTAACAGGTATACTGTGTGTTTGTGCCCCCAATATTATATTAGAATGCCTCCCAGAACTTTTATTGGTAATTATAACTTTAAAGTGGGTGGCCAAGACGAATATAAAATCTTAATGGATCCTAGCCTTAACATGGATGAATCCTAAAAACATGTTATGTAAAACAAACCAGGCAAAAAAAGAGCACATGGTTTTTTTATCTCATTTATATGAATTTCAAGAATAGACAAATCTAATCTATGGTGATAAAAATCAGAGTACTGGATGCCCAAGGGGGAAATAGGGCAATAACACTGTCTGAAAGGAGGCACAAGTACAGTAATGCAAATATTGTATATTTTGATTTTGGGTTGTTACATATTTCAGTAGAAGCCCCTGGTGATGAAATGGTCAAGCGCTCAGCTGCTAATCAAAAGGTTGGAGGTTCAAGCTCAACTAGTCGCTCCTCGGAAGAAAGACCAGCAATCTACTTTCATGAAGATTACAGCATAAGAAACCCAATGGGGCAGTTCTACTGTCTCCTATAGGGTCTCTATGAGTCGGAATCAACTCGACAGCACCCAAATACAACATATATGTCAATGCTCATCAAGTTGTGTGCTTAAAATATGTATGTTTCCCTGTGTGTAAATTTGACTTCACTTACAAGACCACCAGGGAGAAAAGACAAATTATAAAGATGAGGCAGTCAGACTGACGGCAGACTTCTAAATAATAATAAGGGCTAGGAGACAATGGGATAATATCTTCAATGTGTAAAGCAAAAATATTATATACCCAGCTAATCTCATATTCAGAGTGAGCTCTGAATAAAAAACAAAAACCTATTTAAACAAATTCTAAAATAATACACTACCCAAAGGTACTCTCTGAAGGAATTACTAAAGGCTAAGTTCAGCAAATAGATGATTAAACCCAGAAAGAAGGAATGGGATGCTAGATGCAAGGTTGACCAAAGAAATCGATATAATTTGTTGGTAGACTATGTAAGTATTGGCTTTTTTTAAAAAAGACAATACATAACTAATTTTTCAGGGCATAAAAGTCAGAAATAAATGATTAACAATAATTTACAGGATGAACAGGGATAGTTTAGAGGAAAAATAAAGTGTGTGCTTTGTAATGGATGCACGTTAAATTCTAAAAGACTATGAATAAGGTGTTTGCAACCAAAACAGTAAAGGTAAACAGGGAATAAATAAATATAACAGAAATCATAAAAAGAGAAAATGGAAGTGTAAAAACCAAGCATGGAAAATAAATAAATAAATAAAATCTTAAAAACAAGACAAAAATAACATGAGTCAAAAAGTCTGAAAATAAGGGATAAGCTTACTTTTATACAGTAGATTAGTTACATTTTCAAATACTAGGTTCAATGTGTCTTGTACAATAAATATATTACATAAAAAAAAATAGAGTCCAAAAATTCTGTAAACTCAGGGAAAATAGTGTATTTATTGTTCCTTTAAAGTTAATAGTTAAACTTATTGTTAAATTTAGAGATACTTCACTTGAAATGTCACCTGGACCTTGAAGAGAAACATATTGAGAAAATTACTTGAAACTGTAACTTACATGTTTAAACTTAAGTTTATCCTATGTTTTAAGATTTTTAGACACCCGGATGCTACCTTTCAAAATAAATATAATGGATTTATCACACATTAAATGATAGACATCTCTTTAAATTGGATTTAGAAATCTGTATCTATCTGTATGCTATTTCTGAAAGATTCATTTAAAATAACTATAGAGAAAAACTGAAATACTAAAAAGCAAAAGGCTTCAATGTCATATAATAAGAAAATAACCAATGAAAGAAAGATGTAGTAATATTAATAGCAGACAAAATAGAATGAAAGGTCTATTACTTAATGATCAATGGAATACTCCATCAGGAAGGTTTAATAATCGTGAACTTCTATGTACCAAACAATATACCCTTGAACCACACGAACAGCAGTAACGACAAATTTACAGGTAGAAACGGACAGATTCACAATCATTGTGGTCGATACTGACTCTTGAAAATGAATAGATTAAGAAGTTTTAAAAATGAAAAAGAATACAAAAGATTTGAAAAAAAACAGTTAAACTAAATTGCAGAAGTTTTATACAAATTACAAGTATCTTAAAGTAGAAATATTCATTTTTGTTTAATTGTAAATTAAAAAAAATCAAAACATTTGGGTTAAGTACTCTACTGAGACAAGGTTAAACAAATACATTTCTCCTGTTAGTGTCTAGAATTTTAACATTCCCTTATTTGGGTATAATTATCAAGATGCTCAGCAAATACCAAATTAATCTATTTTTACAGCCCATTTTGTACTATCTAAACAAGATTTTTTTCTTTTTAGGTTAACTAATTCTACTCTTGTTCATCTTTACTCTTGAGTTCTTCTTCCCCCCCGCCCCCAAGTCCTCTAATCATTTTCATCCTCTAGGCCCTTTCCCAACAGATGCTGAGAGACTTAATGTTTGTGAAGTGTTCCTTGTCTTTTTTGATGAAGGAAAACATATAAACACCGTTTCCATCTAATCACCAGCAAATTCCCTCTATGTTGAAGCTGGAACAATCTTGTCTGATCACTGTCACGGTATTTGCTACCAAGTCTTTTATAAATACTAAATTGTACATTTTTGCACGTTGTCCCCCAAGTGTTGCAGGCTCTTTTTATATACCAGAAGACCAATCCAAATGACAAATGTTTGCTTTATCGACCTCTGTAAAAGTCCAGTGGTAATTTATATTGATTACATAATAAGAAACTCCATCCCCGGTACAACATGTCCTTTCAGCGGCAGAGTCACACCTGTAGAAATGTTAACTCACATCTGGTTCAATAAATCTGTTCTTTCTGATCCTCTGGAGAGATACTTTTATGTAAACATTATAGCTACATGTGGAATGGGAAAGACCAAAGCAGATGGCCAAACCTAGTAACTGTTTCCACCCCATACCTTGAGCTCTGACTCTCTTCCAAATTTAAATTCTCTTCAGAATTTGAATTCTGCTCTACATTATTTTCCACCCACTTTAACCAGACCTTCCATTGTGATCTTGGCCAGAGAAGTTTGTAGTGGCAACAGGACACCATCTAGTTCCACTGGTCTCAGGCTGGTGGAGGTTGTGGTTCCTGCGGTCCATTAGTCCTTGGGACCAATTGTTTGCCTGAGTCTTTGGTTTTCGTCCCTCTCCACCGCTCTGGATGGAAAGAAACCAGCCACTGTATCTTAGATGGCTGTTCGAAAGCTTTTAAGACCCCAGATGCCGCTCACCAAAGTAGGGTGTAGAACGTTTTCTTTATTAACTGTGTTATGCCAATTGACCTAGATGTACCCCGAGACTATGGTCCTCAGCCTTCAAGACCTGTAACTCAGTCCCTTAAGGTGTTTAGTTATGTCTAGGCTGTTTCCATGACTGTGCCCTCTCTGAGCTCTACCATATACATGAATATAAATATAGCACAAAGAAATATGTATGTAGAAACATCCACAGCCAAACCTATATACACAGTGGGTGTATTCCCATACACCCTTCCACATCTATTCAGCATACATATCTACATATGTATCCACTCATAAGTCATTGTTTGATATTACCGTTGTTGCAGGATTGTGTATGTTATAGTATTTACCCTCGTTGTCTTTTATTCTTGTGTACCTCCCAGTGTCTTCCCTTGCCTTGGGGATGTTGTGTTGACTTGCCCCATCTTGGGTACTGCCTTTCCCTTCACCAAAGTTAACAGGAGTCCACTCCAAGTGACTTCCCCTCCCTCCACCTCCATGCCTGGTAACCATCAAAAAATGTTTCTTTCTGTGTGCAAATCTTCTCTTGACTATTTATAATGGTGGTCTCATACAATATTTGTCCCTTTGTGATTGACTTATTTCACTCAGCGTAATGTCCTCCCAGTTCATCCATGTTGTGAGATGTTTTGTGGCTTCTTCCTTGACCTTGATATGCTCCTATATAAGAGTTGACTTAAATATTCCTGCTATGAAAAATGTTTAACAGCTTCTTTTATGCATCTACAGCCAAACCAAAGGGTTGATATTGTTGCTATTAGGAGTTTTTGAAGACTACTTCTGGGTCAAGAATTTTAATTTCACTCCTTGATAAATACACTAAAATAAAGTTTTCCCATGTAAAACATTATTCTGTTACATGAGACTTCAAAAATAAAGGACATTATGTAAAAATTAAGAAAATCTCAATAATGCATAGACATTTGTAAATAATAATGTATCAATATGGATTCACTAGTTGTGATAAATACACCGTAGTAATGTTAATAAATAGAGGAAAGCCACGTGTGGGGTATACCAAAACTCTGTAATATTCTTGCAGCTCTTCTGTAAATCTAAAGCTATTCTAAAATACTATTTTATTAAAAAAAAATAATTTAAACAATTCGATCCACCCATAAGACTGCTCACATAACATGCTCTTCTACTCTTCTTCTTAGGTGTTGTCGTGGATTGAATTGTGTCCCCCCAAAATATGTGTCAGCTTGGCTAGGCCATGATTCCCAGTGTTGCGTGGTTTGCCTCCATTTTGTGATCTGATGTGATTACGCTATGTGTTGTAAATCCTAACCTCTATGATGTTAATGAGGCAGGATTAGAGGCAGTTATGTTAATGAGACAGGTCTCAATCTACAGGATTAGGTTGTATCTTGAGTCAATCTCTTTGGAGATATAACAAAGAGAGAAGTGAACAGAGGGGAGAGGGACCTCCTACCACCAAGAATGAAGAATCGGGAGGGGAGTATGTCCTTTGGACCTGAGGTCTCTTCGCTTAGAAGCTTCTAGACCAGGGTAAGATTTTTGACAAGGATCTTCCCCTAGAGCCAACAGAAAGAGAAAGCCTTTGCCTGGAGCTGGTGCCCTGAATTTGGACTTCTGGCCTCCTAGACTGTGAGAGAATAAAATCTTCGTTAAAGCCATCCACTTGTGGTATTTCTGTTATAAAAAAAAAAAAAAACCCAGTGCCGTCGAGTCGATTCCAACTCACAGAGACCCTATAGGACAAAGTAGAACTGCCCCATAGAGTTTCCAAGGAATGCCTGGCGGATTTGAACTGCCGACCCTTTGGTTAGAAGCCGTAGGACTTAACCACTACGCCACCAGGGTTTCCATTTCTGTTATAGCAGGACTAAATAACTAAGACAGGTGCCTAGAGCATTTTTAAACTTTAATATAGTCAGCAGCCTGTAGAATAATCACAGAATTTACAAGGCACTTTCACGTGTGATCTCATGTATTAGAAATTTAAATGCCAATGAAAGACCAATTTAGTGAATATTGGGGGCAGCAAGATTCTAAGATTCTGCAATTGCTCACTATGTGCTTTAGTTACAGATATAGATATATACATACACACACACACACACACACACACACACACATCAATTTGATGGTTTGGCTGGATTGGAGTTTCAGATTATCTCCAGCCACGGTAGATGTCAATATCACTTTTAAAGAGGAGGATGAAAAGAAACATGCTTGTCCCAGAAGCCTAAACTGAAGGAAAGAAGGAAGCTGGAACCAGGGACAGCCCTAGAAGGTAGGCTCAGCTGAAGCTGTCACATACCTGGTAAATCTTGAAAACTTCCAGTCCTGAGACCTGTGAATCTAAAGAGTTTCTTTTATGAATATAGGGCAAAAATTGCCCCTAAAACCAAGCCCCTAAAAGTCTTCATATTTCAAAGGAGAAAGGAGGAAAATCATGTCTGTGCTTTATGACACTACCATCTGAAGGTCCTTTATAGAAATGACCTTGCTGCTCCCTATCTGGGTGTTACAGAGAAGGACAAATGTTAGTGTCAGTTTATAATTAGGAAGCCCGAGACACGAGAGGCTGTTCAAAGTCACACAGGATATCAGCTGTGGACAAAAGACAGGAAAAGGATCATTTTTCTATTAGACCTCCTACCTGGAATCTGAGCCCCCACATAATGTAGGAGCCAAGACATCAAAAACATAAACCTCCCTACAAATACTCTGGGGAAACGACTTGGCAAGTTAGAAACTACTCCCAACAGAAAGAACAGTTTTGCTTTTATTTTAACAGCATGTCTAATAACAGAAATATGGAAATGCATAAAATTTAAAAAACAAAACAAACAGACAAAAACCTCTCAACTTCCTACCCTCCTCATTTCTTATCTACTCAGACACAGGTGGGTCAGCAGTTCCAGGCTGGCTGGTACTATTTACTCCATCAAGTTCTAGGGCAACAGGCAGCTCTTGGATAGATATTTCCATCCCACCATTGTCGTAACTATACGTCTACCTGAAGAGTGTGGTTAAGTATTTTGATTTTTCTTTTTGTAATCATCAACCTTCTTTAAAAGCTATGTCTAAGCAAGAAAGCCATAGGGCCATAATGGCTAAAGCAGACGGCTGCCCAACACGATAGATCATTTGCAACTGAGCCTTGGTGGCACAACAGTTAACCACTCAGCTGCTAACCCAAAAGTTGGCCATTCGAACCCACACAGTGGCTCCACAGGAGAAAGACGGGGTGATCTCCTCCCGCAAAGATTGCAGTCTAGGAAACCCTATGAGGTAGTTCTACTCTGCCCCCTGAGGTTGCTATGAGTTGAAATTGACTTGATGGCAACCTAGCAACAACAATAACATCTCAATGGAAGAAGGAACAAAAACAGAAGAAAGAAAAGATGGACAAGAAGGAGGAGGAGGAGGGAGAAGAGGAATAAGAAGAGAAGGAGAAGAAGGAGAGGGAGAAGAAGCAAGAGGAGAAGTTGGAGAAAAAGAAAGAAAAAAGAAAGCACCACCTTTCACTCTGAAAAGTGCCCCAGTTTGGTCAATAGATGATACATAGTCACCTTACCTATAGAACCTTTCTTGTCTCAGACAGGAAGTAGCCATAAACAGGACCGAAGTAGGGAATGGACACCAAGAAGCACTTTAATGAAGGGGTAAGGGAAAACAATGACTTAAACAGAAAGGGAAAAAGGAGACAAGACATAATACAGGCCACTTTGTAGCCAACTAGGCCAAAAAGTTAGGATTAAGAGGGCCATTGAGAGCAGAGAACCCTGGTAGCACAGTGGTTAAGCTCTGGCTGCTAATTGAAAGGTCAGTGGTTAGAACCTACCAGTCACTCCTTGGGAGAAATACGTGGCAGTCTTTTTACAGTCTTGGAAACCCTGTGGGGCAGTTTTACTCTGTCCTACTGGGTCACTATGTGTTGGAATCATCTCAACAGCAGTGGGTTTTAAGAGCAAAAGTGTATAAAAAGTTAAGGATGAAGGAGACAGAGAAGAAAACAAAGAAAAGTGGATGACTCAGGGCATAAATATGGGTAGGCTTCCAATCTTTTTCCCTGTCCTTGAGGATTTGTGGTTGTGATCAGTATGTATGGAAATGACTGGAATGGCCCTCTGCCCTTCCCGCTCTGTGCATTCTTGCAAAGTCCCATCTGTGGTTGCCTCCCAAAGCCCCTCATTTCCCTGATACTGCTCTGCCTCCCAGATGCTGGCTGCCTGGCCAAGCCCCCTCCCTCCTCTGATGGCTGCATACCAGACTGTCTGGCACTGTGGTTCCACAGGCTTCTACAGATAGGCCACAGTGTTGATGCTATACTCCATGTGTCAATAAAGAGACCTCTTCTGACTTCTGACTGGATCAGAATTTAATGTTGCAAAAGTAAATGTCAAGGCCAAGTGATCTAGCAAAGCATTCCCTAGGCCCAGAAGGAAAATGGAATACCACTAGCAAGAGGGTCTCCAGCACTTAGAGTTCAGAAGATATGCCATGTGGAGTTCCACCACCATTTTGGATTGGAGCAGATGAAGGCTGATCAACAATGGGAGTTAGAAGAAGCTGACCAGGTGGTTGACAGTGTCTGAGAACAGTAAGCAGTGTGCTTCTTTTGAGTTATATGGTGAGACTGGACTGGTTGACCCTGAGGAAATAATTTTTGATGGCTTATGCCTCAGTTTCTTCTTCTGTGAAGTTGGTTATAGTGACAGCATTCTGAAGTCTCCACAATAGCGAATTCTTAGTCAGAGAGTGGTCATGTGACTGTTCTGAGCTTTGGGAAGTAAGTGAAATCTCATAAATAAATACTATTTCTAGGAGCGATTTCTTTGGTCACTTATCTCACAGAAAGGTAGAGCCCTTTATTCCTCGCCCATTCCTCGCAGAATCAGCTGTCTGGGCCGTTTGAATACTGAAATTTGACATGCCCAGTCACCCAGTCGCCACTGAGTGGACTCCAACTCATGGCAACCCCGTGTGTGTCAGAGCAGAACTGCGCTCTGTAGGGTTTTCAATGGCTGGTTTTTTGGAAGTAGATTGGCAGGTCTTTCTTCCCAGGCACCTCTGGGTGGACTTGAACCTCCAACCTTTGGGTTAGCAGCCGAGCACCTTACCTGTCAGCACCATTCAAGGACTCCAAATTTGACATAATCAAATAGAAAAGAGCTTGACGTATTTGGACAAGGGGGTTAATCCTTCAGTACCTAATTCCAGAATATGTCCCCTTGAGTCGGGGAGAAGGAGTGTGTAAACTCTCTGTTAAAGTGTCTCTGCTACTAGGAAAGGAAACCGCAAAAGTATTTCTTTTTCTAAAAGCCACCGTAGGCCTCCAGTCTCATTCTGTCTAACTCTAACCTGAGGAACCTCTCAGTAGTGAAACGAATGGAATTTAGTCCTGTCTGCTTACGTGGCAGGAACGGTAATGTGCTCATTTATTTGAACTGCATCATGGTGCTCTGACAGATTGTAATTATTGGTCATGGAAACCTCCAGCTCTTGTTTCCATCTCTCTTTTGAAGGAAGACTCAGAATGGGCAGCTGGAGAGAAAAAGAAAGGGCTTGGAGCCAGGGAGCAGCCTTTCCATCAGCTCTGCCACCGCCTGCTATGGGACTTGGGGTGGGTTATTTTGTTACTTTAGTGCTGTGAGGTAGCAGTCCTCAACTAGGGCAGCGCCTGTCTCAGAGAGGGTAGGTCAGCAAGGGTAGTTGAAGGAATGGACTTATCTTCTCAACCATGCGTAAACTACGAGGGCTCAGGATAACTATTGTTCCATTTCTCAGGATAACTATTTCCCATTTCAGTGCTTTTCTCCAGATAAGTCCCAATCTTCTCTCTCTCTGTCCCTCCCCCACCCTCTCCCTTTGTACATTAGGCCATCAACAACAACAACCAGCTCACACATGAACGTTGGCTTTAGCTGTCTTATAAAGAAGAAATTGTTGTTTCCTGTCAAGTCGACTTTGACTCATAGCAATTCCATGTGACAGAGTAGAACTGCCCCATAAGAGCCATGGTTAAGAGTTTGGCTGCTAACCAAAACATTGGCAGTTTGAATCCACCGGCTGCTCCCTGGAAACCCTATGGGGCAGGTCTACCCTGTCCTATAGGATTGCCGTGAGTTGGAACCAACTCAATGACAATGGGTTTGGTTATTTTTGGAATCTTTACGGGACAGATCACCAGGTCTTTCTCCCAAGGAGTCACTGGGTGGCTTCAAACTGCCAACCTTTCGGTTTGGAGTCATGCTCTTAACCATTGCACCCTCAGGGCTTCTGAAAGGAGAAATTACAAACCATTTATTCCTTTACTCATTTAACTACTCTTTATTAAGCACCTACCATGTGTGGGACAAGGCACCTATTTTAGGCTCAAATAATAGCCCTGAAAAAAGCTATACAAGGTCCCTGCATTCACGGTGCTTATGTTCAAGGCATGCAAGAAAAAACAAATAAATATACACTCAGAAACATACATTATGAATGTGTGTGCACTTAAACAACAGAGATGACTTAAATAGCTGATTTTACCAACTCTATAACTTCGGGTCAGTGGTGTAATAGTAAATGTTTCACAACCTAATGGGGGGGGGGTGCTGATTTGTAGTGTTTGCTGATTTTCATGGTGTAAATACTGTCATCATGGTGGTTTTCCAGCTCCCGATGCGATGTCATTGAACCTGGAATTGGCAAGACATACGCAGTAGCACGTCATCTTCTGATATTTCCACCATACAGATACAACAGACCAAAATAACCTCAACACCATAGATAATAGTAAAATAATTTGTGGTGAGTTTTGAGCGTTTATTGCCCTGATTTTTAATATAATCCATTTACCAGTAAGTTTCTATAATTTAATTTTTAATAATGGCTGTGTTTAACAACTAGCTGGCAAAATTCCCCAAAATTCAGCAGTTGGCTTTTGGGAGCCAGTGTGAGCTGGTTCCAGCACACCACTGCTCAGGGTGAATGGAAAGGAGGACAGTGTCTAAGGGAAAGGGAGACCTAGTCATACAGTGTCCTTACGCGGATGTGGATCCTAACCCATTTCCTCTTTAGCTGCCCTCCTCCAACAAGCTCTGCTTCCGGGGACACAAAGGGAGACCACTCCGCACGCCCAATAGCATCGTTACAAAGGTAGCAAGAATTCTGGTATTGTTATTGGACCAGGTACTCAGGCGCAGAAATGTTCAGTTGTAGATGCCCTGGTAAATATATATTATGTAATCTGTGTTCTGAAGGTAGTAAATTCTTCAGCACAATATAGAGGGTGTAACTCCTGACTGTTGAGTGAAAGAAGACCCTAAAGATAAATTTTCTGTCCTCAGGCAAAAGCCAAATGACCTTTCCAGGAGACCTCTCGTCTCTTGGGAGCCACATGCTTCTGAAAGGACTACTTGAGGAAGCATCTGAGTCTAAGGCTGAGATGGTCCCCAGCTTCAGAGGACATGTGGGTGAAGGTGAAGGAAGCTCCTTCCCTCTCCCTGCTCAGGGTTTGCATCTCCCTTACCACAAAGTGGACACCAGAGAAAAATAGCGTCTTACCAGAAAAACACTTCCTGGTAAGCGAAATATCTGGAGTCCCTAAGTGGTGCGAACTGTTAATGTGCTCAGCTGCTACCTGAAAGGCTGGAGGATAGAGTTCTCCAGAGTCAACTCGGAAAAAAGGCCTGGCAATCTACTTCCAAAAAATCAGCCACCGAAAGCCCTACAGAGCACAGTTCTACTCTGACACACCTGGGGGCGCCGTGAGTCAGAGTCAACTGGAAGGCAATTGGGTTGTTTTAAAAAGTAAAATCTCTAAAGTAACTGACTTTCAAAACATCCTAAGGACAGAAATGCTTATAAAGAAAAACTTTCCCTGGACTCACTCCTCCCCATAAGCCTAAATTTCACTGAGTAATGGTGGCTGGAACAGGAAGTGGAAATAGCATGAGAAATTTTATTCTCGCCACATTTCCAACGCTTTGCAAAAGCAAACATTGGAAATCTCATCAGTGAGTCTGGCCTTATGGGGCTTAGTGCTTTGTGCCCAAACCAAAAGAGTATGGGAAGCTGGGGACGTTTTCAGATAAGTATTCTAGATCCTCTGGAAAGAATCTTCAGCAAAACTGCTTATGTGGAATATGTAGCTATAACTTTTAGAGAAGAAATTATTCAAAACTAAACAAATAGGCTTCTGAGGAATAAGTCCATATCTCTACTCTAAATTAGTTTAAGCATAAAATACTTACTGAGCTGTCTCTGAATCTGGGTGTTTTATCAGAACCACTGGGAGATCTTACAAACCGCAGAAGCCTGGACTCCATTTTTCCAGTTGCCATGCAGTTTACTCTGACTCAGGGCGACCCCACGAACGTCAGAGTAGAGCCATGCTCCGTAGAGTTCTCAATGGCTGATTTTTTGGAAGTAGATTGCCAGGCCTTCCTTTTGCGGCATCTCTGGGAGGACTTGAACCTCTAACCTTTTGGTTAGCAGTAGAGTTTATTAACCATGTGCACCATGCAGGGACTCTGGACCCCACCCCAGACCTACTGAATCAGAATCTGCAAGGGATGGGTCTTGGGGTGCATATTTTCAGAGAGCTCCACAGTTACTTCTGGGTAGGGCACTAGTTAAGATCCTCTGCATATAAGGAAATAGGGATGCATTGTACAACCCAAATCTGTGCACGGTGAAAATGGGAAATTCTCTATCAGGAGAAGCAATGGTCTATTGTAAAGGTAACAGCCTGGAATGTAGTAGCTGTGTGATCGGAAACACCTTTGCCATTAATTCACCGGACGACTGTGATCAAGTCACTCGGTTTGTTCTTTCCTTCAACAAATATTTATTAGGCTTCTGCTGCGTGTACTGGGTCTGTACTAATGGAAAAAATTAATGGTCCCTGCCCTCATGAATCAAGACAGCCAGACATTAATCAAATAAACCTACGAATACATACATCATTTCACTTGGTGTGGCTAGGCTTATGTTTCTCATCTGGAAAACGAAAAATAGATCACTGGCTTCTTTTTTTATTTTTACAGAATTTCTTCTGAAGATCTTAAATTTTTGCTCCCAACTCTCCCATACACGATAGAATAGTAACTTTTGGGTCCACAGATTGAGAAAACACAATACCAAAACAAAATTTTTGCTCCCAACTCTCCCATACACGATAGAATAGTAACTTTTGGGTCCACAGATTGAGAAAACACAATACCAAAAGCTACTGTGAATTCAATTTACTCTTTAAAATAAATTAGCATTTTATCATCATAATGTGTCTATATAATAACATGTATTGTGTAGGATATATTATTTACTCAGTTTACCAAAGCACTTGCTGCATATATGGATTTATTTCCCTCTTGCAGTAACTCTGTGATCTCTCAGAGGTCTAAGGCTCATAGGTTAGAAATCACCAGATTATATCAGTGACTTGAGATACATGGTACCCGACTAACCATGACCCTTTTCTTCCACAACAGAGATCATCAGTGAACTTACACAGCCTCAGAATCCTTCTCAACACAGTGTTACAGATGGTCACTACCAATTGGTTGGAGCTGGCAACAAGATGCAAGATTATTTGCCCTCCTTGGGCTAAATGATCTCTCAACGTCCTGTCCAGCTGAAAAATTCAATGATTCTGTATGTATTTGGTTCTGTTCTCTGGAGAATGGTTGCACGACTTGAAGAATGTAATTAATGTCACCGAATTGTACATGTAGAGACTGTTGAATTGGTGTATGTTCTGGTGTGTATATTCTCAACAACAAAAAATAAAACAAATTAAAGAAACAAATAATGATGTTTCCCCCGTCACCACATAAAACACTCCACGTATTTGAAGGTATACGTGGACACCCACTCCTGACATTTTTTTTCCTCATCACTCACACTGGATGCCTATTTGTCAAAGACTCTGGAGACTGAGCCCAGAACTGAGCAGTGTTCCATGTGTGGCCTGAATTCTGAAGGATGTAGTGGGCCTTTTGTGCCCTGACAGCATTCATGAAAGGTGTCCAGTGAATGAACAATTCCATTGCAAACATTGCCAAGAGCTGCGAGGTCCTCTGATGAAGAGTACACTGACTTCTATGCATTAAAGTCATTAAATATTGTGGTTTACATTGAGGTGCATTTGTTTTTATTTATAAAAATTGTTAAATCATCATTAGTTACATTCTTCAAGTTGTGCAACCATTCTCATCCTCCTTTTCCAAATTGTTCTGCCACAATTAACAAAGCTTATTGCCTCCTAAGTTTCCTATCTAATCTTTTGAGTTGCTGTTGTCAGTTGGATCCCATATAGATAGATCTTGAAAGAGCACTATGCTCAAGGCAGACATTCTTTACTAGTTAAGCTAAACTATTGTTCAATTTTAAGAAGACTTCAGGGAATATTTTTGGTTTAAGGTTTAAGGGCAATAGTTTCAGGGGTTCATTCAGCCTCCACGGCTCCAGAAAATTTGGATTCCATAAGAAGTTGAAATTCTGTTCTGCATTTCCCTCCTTTTCATCAGGATTTCTTCTATAGAATCTTTGGTCGAAATGTTCAGTAACGGTAGATAGGCACTATCTAGTTCTTCTGGTCTTGTGGCAAAGGAGGCAGTTGTTTATGGAGGCAGTTAGCCACACATTCCATTTACTACTCCTGTTCCTGACTCTCCTTCTTCCTCTGTTGCTTCAGGCAAATAGAGATCAATCGTTGTGCTTTGATGGCTGCTTGCAAGCTTTTAAGACCCCATGCAACAAACAAGGAAGTGGAATAGAAGCATAACCCAATATCAGGCCAATTAACTGGAATGTCCCATGAACCCATGACCCTAAACCCCCAAACTAAGAAACCAAATCCCATGAGGTGTTTGTTTGTACATAGAAGCCTCAGCTAAATCATTATTTATTGAATTACCAGTCTTAGAAGAAATACAACCAGAATGCTTCTTAGATGCAAGGATGGGCAGACTTCAGCTAGCTTACTTTGGGCATGTTATCAGGAAAGACCAATTGCTAGACAACAACATCACATTTGGTAAAGTACAGGGTCAACAAAAATGAGAGAAACCCTTAATGAGATGGGTTGACACAACAGGCACAACAATGGGCTCAAACATACCACAATCATGAAGATGGCAAAGGACCAGGTAGTGTTTTCATTCTGTTATACCTAAGGTCACAATAAGCCAGAGACAACTCAACAACAGCTACAACAACAAGAATTGCGTTAGTTTGCCGGAGCCATATACACCAATAGCTCATGTGAAGCTTCTTGCCAACAACAATACTCAAATGCTTTTCTCTAGAATCTTTCTGAAACGGGAGATTCATATCTTTTCACTTATTAGTGGTGCAAATTTCCATGTTAACCACCTTCAAGATTAGCTCATCAGGCTATGCCGAGGTGGTTATCAAGTACTGGATGACCCTGGCATTGGGTGTTTGTCTTGTTAGAAATTTATTCCCATGAAAATTCAGTTGACACCCATTGAGAGCTATTGGACATCTCAGCTAATTAGCCTTCTATGCCCAATTTTGTCTTCCAACTAAAACTGCCCATTGACCTCTTCTTTGAACACGGGTAACCAGTGATATTATTAAAGTGGCTGCCAGCCCCACTAGTGATCCACCCAGGGGCATGTCGCTTGCCTTACATGTCCCCTCCTGGTAAGGGATTTCCCAAAGACGATAGTTAATAGCTGAACCAATCAGATCTCCTCTCTCAGAATCTGACCTGAGGCACAGAAGAATTTTCCAGTTGGTAGAACCACAAAAAGGAGCAGACACATACGCTGCAGCTGTTACGTTAATGGACATGCACTAGAGTGAATATCTGTAGACCTCTGTGGGGAATCCTTTGGCCCACCTGATTCCAATTCCACCTCTGTGAACTGGTCCTGTGTTGGCTTCTGCTCTTGGACTTCCATGGGCAGCTATCCGCCTTATTACTCCACATGTATTTTACAATCTTATCTCTTTACCTGAACTACTGAAGCTTATTAAAATAAAGGTCTATTTGTCCCAAGCACTGTGCTAAATGCGCTCATATACTTAACTTACCTGTGTGTGCACTGCCTTACTAAGCTCTTGGTTTCTAACCCTCTGTCTGACTTCTTATTTTTGCTATTTCTCCTTGCTCATTTAGCTATGATCCACAACCTAGCCCATTTTTCAAGTTTTATATCTACTCTGGCTTAGACTGACCCTCCTGACCTCAGTGGAATGAATATCCTTGGTGCCTACCGGCCCTCTGGCTCCTTGGTACTGGACCCTGGGCTTGCCCATCTTCAGCACACAGGAGAAGTCAGCCTAGCTCCCCAGCAATATATTTTGAGACCAGCAAGGAATGTTACATGTGGGTGTGAAAGGAACAAATTACATATGCCTATTACATTCCTGTCCAAGTGAGATGGTTTCCTTGCACTCAAGTGCTTTCATCCGCATTTTCACAAAACAATGCCAGAAACCTCAGGAAACTATTAAAAAGCTATTTATCTTCAAATTATCCATCATGGATATATCCCCTTTAAAAACCCATTGTTGTGGAGTCAAATCTGACTTAGAGTGACCCTATAGAACTGCCCCATAGAGTTTCCAAGGAGCACCTGCTGGATTTGAACTGCACCTTTTGGTTAGCAGCTGAACTCTGAACCACTATGCCACCAGAGTTTCCCATGAATATATATCTCTATATATTTTAAAAACCATGTACTAAAGTGAGTGCTTACTAAGAAAGCCCAATTCACTTGATCTATACAATTTTCTTTAACTATGCCCTCACTGCTGCTCAGCAATCCTTGTATTAATCTCTCCCTGCTAGCTAACAGTGGCCATTCCTGAACTTCTCTAGCCTACCAGCTTCCCACAGTAAAACTCTGCTTCTCTAGGGATAATCCTTTTTTCTTCCCAATGGAGGCCATACGAGGTATCTGTGTATTTACAGCCATCCTGGATTCCTCCCGTAGGATCTGGGAAAGAAGAAAGGATGCCACTTCCTCCAGGAGCCCCACTCATAGACTGATCCTATCGATTCTTGCCTCCTTTGGAATGAAGATCTTACCCCACTCCCTAACCAACCTCCCCCAGCTCAAGGGTCTCCAGCTGGACAATCACTACGGTGGGTTCACAAAGGACCTCGGTTCAGAGTTTTTATCAAATTCTCAAAGGGAGCCACAATAACAACAACAATAGTACAAAGAACAACTGACAGGGGTGCCCACCTCATCTCTTCCTCACAGCCCAGGGTTGTCCCTTCCTTTCTAGCCTTTCCCCACCACAACACGCCCAGCCAATTGTGAGTTTTGGCGTGAGAAGCAGAGTGGGCTCTTCACTATTGAAAGTGCTGTAATTCCTTCTACTCAGCCTGCTCTTTTTCTTATTCTCCCTAAGAAAGCGAAGAGCTTTCCCTATCTAGAACTTATCTGTGCTTGACCCTTCTGCCGTCCTCCTGGGCCTCATCTTTGAGCTGGGCTCCTGCAAATTGTCAATACTGGACCGGGAGAGCCTATATTTGGCTTGGGGATGAGGAGCTGGGGAAGCTGGGGAAAGTGGATGGTTGAGGGGAGGGGAAGTTGGGAATGTCACCAGGGGGTCAGTGATCAGGAAAACCAGCCGTGAATATTAAAGGCTGAAGCAAACAGAGGTGAGTGAGGTAAAATCTATGGAGCAGTCTGTTCTCAATACCAACAGGAACCACAGCCAGGTGCTCCTGATTACCTCACCCTCCCTGCAAGGCCCAGCTTAAAGAGCTGGGATTAGTTCCATGCTTTTGGCTGGAGGCAGCAAAGCAGCCTCATTTACTAAGGCCTTTCTGTTGTCAGCACCTTGTCATTGGTCTTCTGCTCAACTGGATCTTCAGATTCCTGGTTCCTAGATATTACCTTCAACCATTGAATAAGCCCATCTTGTTCTGCCTCCTGATACTTGTGCCTTCTTGGTCTCTGACCATTAAAGCCAAGATTCGGACAACATTAGGATGAAATTGACTGGACTCTGGGCTCAGAGTTCTAAAAAGAAACAGGGGCCAGGGGGTCCTCAAGTGTGAGGAAGGAGTGGATAATTAGGAACATTTGGCAAAAAGTGGAGGGTATTAGCAAGATGGGCATAATGTCCAGAGGCAGCTCAGAGTACATAGTCTGCAGGACAGAGGGAGCAAAAGGCTTAATCTCATCTGGCTACCATAACCACTATGGAGGTAGGAGAAGCTTTTGAATGACCACTCTATAGATGGGGTCAAAGATTTGATGACCTCCCCAAAGGCCTGTGTTACTTAATTAGAGGAAACCATTACTGAAGCTGAAGTCTCCTAGTGGTGCTCATGAGTTAAGCCTGAGCTAAAAGTATCTCTTTAAATTACCCAGCTACTGCAAACCTATGGGCATCTCTCCAATAATAACGTTGGATTAGCTTGACAGATGAAGGACTTTTGGTAAGAAGCTAATGGTTCTATTTTGGGGCTCTGAGAGAATTTGCCCAGAAATCCTTTTTCTTTTTTTAAGCCTGAAAATTCTCTGGCAGCATCTTTTTAACCTCCTCCATAGTCCTACCATGCTATTTCCATACTGGGTTCCACTCTGTCAGCATTTTCCCCCTCGCCCCCATCCTGGCCTTGCCCTACCACATTTCTGAGGCATGTGACAGACTCCAGGCGAATGGGGAACTAGCTAGTCCCTATTCATGCCCATCTCGAAGTTCGAAGTCATTTTTTTGTCTTGCTAAAGAATGGCAGACTAGTAACCGTGCTACCATGAAAATGACCAATGGGGACAACTACGTGTGTTTCTAAGACAAGGCCTACTGGGTACATTTTACAGTCAGAACAGAGAATTCTCAGGCTGGAAGGAAACCTGAATGCCATCTGGTCCTCTCCCTGGTTGGACTCTGGATCAGCCTATTCCATCTGTCCCAGAAAGCTCTACTCTAGAGCGGGAGATTTTCAGACCAACCACGGGAGTTTTGATTTAAACTATGTATTTGTGGGTCTATTTGAATTGTACATTCTTTTGACCTTTGAATGATGGAAATAAACAACCCAGTACTTTAAAAATGGATCAATCAATTATATGTTCCTGGAGTGTACCAAGAGCAATTTTTAAGATTTTCTGTTGTTATTGTTCCAGAAGTTTGCCATTATATTTCTCTTTATTACATGATTTTGATAAATGATCAGTGAAAGTTATTTCATTGTGCTTGTACATCTCCCTCTTTGGGGGATATGTGTCCTAACTAACATTCAAGGGAAGAAGTAGCACAAAAAAGCTGCCTAAGGTTTGACATAATCTACTACATCAAATCCCCTCTCCCCACCACTGCGCATAGGAGAACTTCTCAACATTATTTTGAAAAATGAGTTTTTGTGGTTGTTGGGGGTGGGGAGCACATAAGGAGTGGGGAGAGAGTGGTGGTGGCAAAGTTTGAACTTTCAGGGATTTGGATATGTTGGTTTGAAAATGGAATTTATCCTCAAATCCCAAGATTATAGATTTCCTTCCAAACTGCATTCCCTACATGGTTTAGAGAACAGTTGAAAAGAAGTTGCTCCCCATATTTTGATTGACATAAAAACACTGTGAAAAGAGTTTGGAACTTGATCCCTTTGAGGGAAGGGCAATAATCAAACTATAGCTCTTGCCTGCAGCCTTTCTCTCACACTTACTCAGAACAGTTCCAGGAAAAGAAATTCACAGGGAATTCTGCTCTCATATATCACTTCTAGAAGAGGAGAGAGACATTCTCAAGAAAATGATCCCCAAACTTCTAAAGACAAAGAGAAAAGATTGTTTAATGAATCACAACATAAAACCACCACACTCCATGGAATAAAATTAGATAGAATCAGTCGTTCAGTGCTGGGAAGCTTTAATATCCAGGTTTATTAAAAATGATCAGATTTGTCCTTCTGGCCACAGAGCACCTTGTCTCCACTTGGTTCTAGCCATACATGTCTGCTTTTACCAAACATATCGGAAAGATTTTACTATCTCAGTTTATAAATCCTTCTGCATAGCCGTGTTAACAGAGAGATGTAGGAACTCCGAGTACTTTGTTCATATCTAATTTTTGACCATGTATTGCCACAGCGCTGAAATTCCCCGCCCTGGGAATAGGTCCTTTGTAAAAGGAATTCCAGGCTACTACCAACGAGCAGCCTTGCACTACTGTTTGAGATGCCCAAATATGTCTGACTTTCTTGAAATGAAAAGCTTGTTTCCTTCCTTTCTGGAACATATGTCCCACCTACAACTTTTCAAATCCTCTAGTCACACTCAGGCACACATTTGAATAGAAAAATCACATTTATTAAGAAAATAGTTTGGTCGGCTGTTAAATGCGATTTCTTAAAAACACACCCACTAACACACGCCTTCTCTTGACATGAGACTTTATAGGAAACAGACCATGGTAGGCGTCCTCCGTCTCAGCAAGTATCAGAGCAGTTACACTGAGCCAGCCGGTGCTCAGCACTAGTCTTCTTTCCACCTCTAGTTTTATTTCCTTGCACTTCTACAAGTCCAGTTCTCAAGTGCTGGTCGCAGAATAACATTTAAATACCTTTGTTGGAAAACTACCCCTTTTTAGCCTCTCGTCAACCTAAAAAGTTGGTTTTGTTTTATATGTTTATTGTTTCTAAGTAAAACGTCTTTAAATCTCTGCTAACAGAAAATGAAGGCAGGTCTGCCCAGCTGAGCAGCCCCACGCAGCCGGCCGGCTAACACTGGCCTACAGTTATCAGGTATAATCCCCATCACACTCCTGAACAAAAGGCTGTCCTCATCAAAGTCGCTGCTGCTCCTTGAATAGAAGTCTGTCTAGGAGCATGCCTCTTGTTCAAGCTCTAAGAACAAAACTAGACAACTGCAAGCCCTGTCTTCCCTGAACGTCTGCAGGGGAGGGGAGCCCAGTTCAGCTCTGAGAATTTGCTGGTTTATTGGCTTTAACAGCCTTGCACCTCCAGCCAGCTTGGCCAGGAATGTGGATCAAAAACCCAGAGCAAGTCCCCAGACTCTCCAGAGGAGCAAGCAAGCAAGCCCTCAGTGCCTTACCTCACAGGCTGGAACTTCTTCCCGAGGACTCAGTGGGAAAGCAAGGGCTGATTTCTGTCTGCAGGAGCCCAGCAAGCAAGCAGGCAGGGCAGGCAGGCAGGCAGGCAGGCAGGCGGCCGAATGCACACTGCTCTATTCAATAAACTGCAGGCCGCCCTTCCGGAGCCGCTCCCAGCAGTCCACGCTAAGAGAACACATAGCCTGATGTTTACAGTCTGCTGTCGGTGGTATGCATTGTCCTGCAGTTCTGCTGTTAGGCAGCCAATGACGACAGCGGCCAAGGTGGATGCAGCCGGCCGCTGGAGATGCCTGTCATTCCCTAGGCATGCTCAGGAAATCACTCATCAGAAAACCCAAGACCTAAGACGCTCCGAAACTGCCTGCACGCTGCCAAAACCAGGCTGCTGCATGCCCTTTTTTGGTTATCCTTTCAGGGCCCCTGGAAGTGGATCCATTGTCAGGAACAATCATAAGAAATGTTAATCTTGGAGTAAGAGGCTGTCTTGGAGAACACAGATGGAGCTTTAAAGAGCAAGCACAATCTATGAAACCACAACTTAACAGCCTATAAGTTTATGGAGGGCGGGGGGTGGGGAAGGCTTCTCAGTTGAGGGAGCCTTAATTGTGTCTGTCTCTGCAAAGTAGCTGTATATACAAAATGAACTTAAATGGTCGTGCAATTGTAAAGCCTGAAATGGACAGGACCCAGCTCGGACATACGGACGACATTGTAGCCTGAGAGAGCACAGTTCTCTGTAACATGCCTGTTGTTGTTGTTGTGTGCTCTCCAGTCTATTTCAACTCATAGTGACCCCATGTGACAGAGTAGAACTGCCCCAGATGATTTTCTTGGCTGTCATCTTTATGGAAGCAGATCGTCAGGTCTTTTTCCAGAGGAGCGGCTGGGTGGGTTCCTACCACCAACCTTTCAGTTAGCAGCTAAGCACTTAACCGTTTGCAGCACCAGGACTCCTTAAACGATGCCTACGTGTGCTTGAAAAATAACTGAACACAAGCTCAGGTTTTTTTTTTTTTTTTTTGTAGTAGTAGGTAATGTGATAGGAAGAAGCCCTGGTGGCGCGGCGGTTAAGCATTCAGCTGCTAACTGAAAGGTTGTCAGTTTGAACCCATCAACTACTCTGCTGGAGAAAGATGTGGCAATCTGCTCCCGTAAAGATTACAGCCTCGGAAACCCTATGGGGGAAGTTCTACTCTGTCCTATAGGGTCACTATGAGTTGGAATCAACTTGATGGCAATGGGTTTGATTTAATGTAATAGGAGGGTCCCTGGGTGGTATAAAGGGTTAAGCACAAGACTAGTAATCAGTAGGTTGGTGGTTCAAAGCCACCTAGAGGGTGTCTGAGAAGTCAGGCTTGGAGATCTGCTTCCAAAGGGTCACAGCCTTGAAAACTCTATGAAGAAGTTCTACTCTGCACACTTAGGTCTCCATGAGTTGGAATCAACTTGGTGGCAATTAACAACAACAATGTAACAGGTTGGCCAGAATAAGCATAGCGAGCCTCAGCTACATAAGGTTCTGCGGACTTAGCAGTCGATCACTTTAACCACTTGGCCACCAGGGCTCCTTACTGACAAGCCTTCCCTGTTTATGAAGATCTGCTTGGAAATGACCTCTCCTTGGGAAAAGTCCCTGCCCTTTATCCCTCATTCAGAACACCTGGGAAGTTATTGACCCACATGAGTGGTATTCTTTCTCAGCCCATGAGCAAGTTACCTACAGGCAGCTTTATCAGCACTCTACACTCATCTCCTTGGAAAGGCTACTCTTTCCCCCTCTTCCCAACTGCTACTGCTCCACATCCTGGAAAACCTGCTGGCCAGAGGCAGAGGTGAACTTTGGGCGTCCCAAGTTAGAACTCAGAATCTACTTCCCCAGAGACATGGAATAAATAATGGTTGATGGGAACAGAACAGTCAGCATTGCATTTCAAGCACGTGGTAGCGCAAATCGGCATTTGTGGAAAACCGCCATTTATAAAAGCATTCCTATGGGAAAATGTTCTCTGATCCCAAATAAATAATTTGGAAACAAACTTTTTGAACACTACCAGTTCTGCTGCTGGGGACCCCTGATAAGGGGACAGGTTGTAAAGATAGAATTATACTTCATGGTCTGGTAAAGTGCTGAGTTGAAGACATTGTGGGGTAGACATCAGTAAAGTTCTGGAAATAATTCAATTGGTGATGCCTGTGTGAAAATGTGAGCTTCGTCAGGAGATTTCAGGGCACAGGATCACCAACCTCTACTGCCCATACCCAGAGAAAACCAAAAACCAAACCAAACCCAATGCTGTCGAGATGATTCCAACTCAGAGGGACCCTATAGAACAGGGTGGAACTGCCCCATAGAGTTTCCAAGGAGCGCCTGGCGGATTCGAACTGCCGACCCTTTGGTTAGCAGCTGTAGCACTTAACCACTATGCCACCAGGGTTTCCCCTTACCCAGAAAAGCCTGTTTTAATGTAGAGCTTCCACCAGCACTGCTGGTCATAGCCTAAGCAACAGTCTCCCCACTCGCATGAGTAATGCCCTTTGGTTGAACAGCATCAGGGTATGATTTTGGAATCTATGAATAAAATAAGTACCAGCTTTTCAGAAGAAAGAAAATTTGTGCTACAAATGGGAAAAATATTATCAACAGGAAGCATGGAAAGGGCATGCATTTTGCATAGCTTTTAAAAGATAAAGGGCTAAATACATTGCACAATGTCTTTAGAAAACAGATGCATGGCTTCCCTAGATAAATTCTGGACGCCTCATGTACACGGTATAGTGGAAGTCCAACCATTCAGCCTATCTTCTGTTTGAAAATAAATTGACTGGGGAGAAACTATATAGTTGGGAGAATAATTTAGCAAATTGCATGTAATATACACCAAGATTTAGAAAAAACTTTTTTTAAATAAATAAGCAAGGATTAAAAAAAAGAAGAAGAAGAATAGAAAGGAAATAAAAAGAAAGAAAATAAGAAACAAAAACCAGATATATGTTGCCCAGTCTCGACCATGGGAAATTTTAGTTTCATGGCATTTACTTCTTCTGGAGGGCAGATATTAAACAGCACTAAAAATACACAGGATTTATATAGGAAATTTCTGTGGAATGTATTTCCCACTAGTTTCTTTCCACATATAGGACAGCTTGTCTGTCAATGAATATATCTGCCCAATCAACTCAAAACAAATCCAAAGATATACTTGAAAACACATGAATGACTCATTGTATTTTTTTCAGGTCCACCTGAATGTTTGCTACCACATAGACCCATCATGAGCAATTATATTTTGCTTGGGTGTCAATTTGGGAAAAATAAAAGAAGGCCACACTTTTTAAATTGAAAATTAAAACAATTTCATTTAGTTCCATGAAAAATGTACATTCTTCCAGTTTAAAATATCTACTTTATTGAATAGAACAGAGAATTCCAACCTTTTTAAAGGTAGCAGAACATCCCCCCACTTCTTTTAGCCAAGTGAAATCTTTTCAGAAGTTCAAGTTTATAAAAGAAAAAAGCTGGCTAGTAGAATCTTGATATCAAAATTGGACAACAACGACAAAAAAAAAAAAAGAATTTTGACTAGATGCACTTATAAACCTAGATTTAAAAAAAATTACCAAATTGAATCCAACAATGTACAAAAAGTTAAGACCAGTGCAGGCACTGATGGCTCAAAATCTAAAAATCTATTCCTATAACCCACAGTCTTAGCAATTAAAAATAAATAAAAAATAAAAACTCATCCTAACAGATAAAAAATAACCTTGGTAAAGTCAGTAATCATTTATGAAGCAAAAAAAAAAAAGCTCTTGGTAGATTAGGAATAGAATCTTTATAATGAAGACATTTACCAGAAACCTACTGTAAATACCATGCTTAATGATGAAATGTTAGAAGTATTCTCATCACGGTCAATGGAAAGACAAGGATGACTACTATCTCTTAACAACCAAAAAATGTGTCAGAGGTCCTAGCCAAGGAAAAGGAAAAGGAAAAAAAAAAAAAAAACAACAGCTATTGGGATTAGAAAGAAACACAAACATCTTTATTTACTATGATTGATTATCTTTGTAGAAAACTCAAGAGAATCTACAAATATACTAAAACAAATCAAATTTTAAAAGTTTAGCAAGATTACTGGAATCAAGCTCAGTATGCAAAAACCAGAGTGTCTGTGATCAGCCACATCTAACTTTAACATATAACGGAAAAATAGTATCTCCGGGCAATGGTTTCAGGGGTTCACCCAGCCTCCATGGCTCCAGAAAGTCTGGAGTTCATGAGAATTTGAAATTCTGTTTTGCATTTTCCCCCTTTTGATCAGGATTCTTCTATAGAGTCTTTGATCAAAATGTTCAGAATATTCTTAACCCAAACCCACTGCCGTCAAGTCAATTCCGACTCATAGTGACCCTATAGCACAGAGTAGAACTGCACCATAGAGTTTCCAAGGTGTTCCTGGTGGATTCGAACTGCCGACCTCTTCGTTAGCAGCCATAGCACTTAACCACTACACCACCAGGGTTTCCATATTCTCAACAACAACAAAATAAATAAAATTTTAAAAAAGAAAAAATACATAATGGAAAAATACACTATCAGTAACAATAAAAAAAAATGGGCATTACATATGAATGAATCTAATAAAATATGTGCAGGAAAATTACAGAACTTAATATAGGGATATAAAAGGACTAAATAAATAGTGAAATACACCACTTTCATGAATGGGAAACCTCAAAATTGTAAATATATATATATATATATTATCCTCAAATTAATCTATACATTTATTATTCCAATCAAAATCCCAAAATGATATTTTTTATAGAACTTCACAAAAGAATCCCAAAATTCACATGAAAAAGTAAAGATCTAAAAATAGGTAACAAGACTTTTCATAGAGCAATTCTACCTAAGATGTGTGTTATTGGCACAGATAGATCAATAGAATAAAGTGGCAAGCCTAGAAACAGACCCAAACACATATGGAAATTTTGTAAATAACAAAGGAGACGTTACAAATCAGAGGGAAAAGAATGGACTATTCAGTTAATGATAAAGTGACGTAATCCGCACTCCATGCTAAAATAAACTAGGCTATATAGGAAACCCTGGTGGCGTAGTGGTTAAGAGCTATGGATGCTAACCAAGAGGTCAGCAGTTCAAGTCCACAAGGTGCTCCTTGGGAACTCTATGGGGCAGTTCTACTCTGTCCTATAGGGTCACTATGAGTCGGAATCAACTGACAGCAGTGGGTTTGATTTTTTTATTATATGAAAAACCAGACTTGGAGATGGTTAGGAAAAATTGGAGGTGAGCATTTTATGGTAGAGTAGGGAAGAATTCTTAGACAATCATAAAAACAGAGCTTTACAAATGAATAGACTGATGCATTTGAATGTACGGTTAAACATGGCAGATCAAATGCACACCACACTCATTCATTTCTGCTCCTTCCCCAAGCCTCACCATGATGATAGTAAAGAAATAAAAAGTCATAAATCTTATAAAGCAAAGAGTACTGGGAAGGAGACGACAGAGGCCACATTCTGGAATTTGGAAAATTGATGGATGTTTGATAATTGATTTAACCAAGCTGAGGAAACTGAAATCTGGCCATATGAGAGTTGGAGGCCAACAAGAAAGAAGCTCAGAATTCATAATTCAAGCCTCAGAACCAGGGAAAACTCAGGATTTGGAAGCCCCAAAATTTCTGAAGGTGAAGGGTGAGGCAGAAAACCGATTTGGCCGAGGATCTAAGGAGTAGTTAAACCAGTTGCCATTGAATCAAGAGTCATTTCTGACTCATGGTGATCCCATTTGTGTCAGAGAAGAACTGTGCTGCATAGGGTTTTCAACAGCTGGTTTTTCAGAAATAGACCTCCAGGCCTTTCTTCTTGAAGGTAAACTCGAACCTCTAATTTTTAGGTTAGCAGCGGAGCACATTAACCGTTTGTACTGCCCAAAGGAGTAGTAGAAGCCCAGACACCCTCCTCCACCCCACACAGCCGGCTGACATCCCTCTCTCAACCAGCCAGAAAACCAGAGGTTTATTCCCTCAAGAAAATGAAGTCAGAGGTGCCAGACTCAGAGGCCAGGCACGGCAGTGGATAGGGAAGAGGCACTGTACCGAGAACAAGGTACTCAGTGGGAGCCTACCCACCCTACGCTGACTCTTCCCCAGTGCCCTTACCTGAGGGGTGTCCACGACAGGAACAGTCAGGTCGATACACCGCAGTTGGCAGGTTCACAGAAAAAGGCCAGAAGGTTCAGGCATTTGAGGGACTGATGAAATGGCTGACACGCTGTCTACAGCCCCTCAGTGAACCCATACATGAGAGGTTCCCATTGGCTGTTTCAAGCCTTCCTCTTAAATATGAATATCCATTTCAGGAAAAACTCTGAAAGACTGAGGTTAGAAGAAACAACAGAAAAAAGAAACTCAAGGGAAAGAGAGGCTGGGTTGGAAACAGAAGAAAATGTCAAGAAGATGATAATTACTATTCTCAGAGAGTTTAAATGTTGTATCCATGAGGCAAGAGAAAGACTCTTTAAAAAGGCACTTCCAGAGAACAGAAAAGAATTCTCGTAGATGGCAAATATTATGGCAGAGATTTGCAAAAATTCAATTTAAGAAAGGGGCGATAAAGTTCAGAAATATCTCTCAGAAAAATAGAAGAAAAAGACAAGATAGAAAAGAGGCAAGAAAGGATGGAGAATCAACCACAAACCAGTACAGAGTTATCCACCTATCCTCTCTGGCTCAGAGAATAAGGAGGCAGGCTCTGGGTGACCTGGCTATTGGTTGTCCAGAAAAAGAAGGCAGAGAAAAGAGTGGGAAGGAAATTATTTAAGAAAAAATAAAATAAAAATTCCCCAAAATGAAAGACACAAATTTTCAGATTAAAAGGGGCCACTGAGTGTCCAGTACAAAGAAGGAAAATACGGTTCAGTCAGAAGTCATTGAGTTATTGAAGCTACGTGCTCCAATCAAAGGGAATAAAAAATTAAAAAAAAAAAAAAAAAAAGTTTGAGCGGGGACTAGAAACTAGGAAAAAAGACAAGGACCAGGGAACAGATGATGCAAACCCAGGATGGAAGTAGTAGTCCGGTAAGGATGGTGGAAGACATTCTGAATAATAGATGAATAGTTGAGAAAGCAACCGGCAGAAATTGGAACAGAGGACCCAGGGGGGCATGTATTAAGGAAAAGTCAAGTATATGTTTGATTTATTGAGATGGGTTTTACAATTTTGCTTCAGAGTTTGGGGAAAAAACCAAAAACCAAACCCGCTGCTGTCGAGTCAAGAAGCATTAGTAATAAATCAAGCCCGTTGCCATTGAGTCAATTCTGACTCATAGCGAACCCTACTGGACAGATTAGAACTGCACCATAGGGCTTCCAAGGAGTTGCTGGTGGGTTTAAACTACCGACCTTTTGGTTAGTAGCCGAGCTCTTAACCCCTGCTCACCGGGGCATTAGTGAAACAAGGAAATAAGTAAATGTAAGATCGAGGTCATTATAATTCTAGGAAAAACAAAAAGTTTGCATGAGAAAGTAAAAGTACCGTGGTATACTGTATAGTTTAGCTGTGAGAAATACTTATATAGTCATAATAGTGTCCTATAGGGTCACTATGAGTCGGAATCGACTTGAAGGCACTGGGTTTTTACCGGGTAATAGTGTACATACTGCATGGTGATTTCACCAGAACAACGGTGATGTCATTAGATTTGGATGATAACAGGCAAGAACATGTTAGTAGGATGATGATGGATAAGAGAGCTAAACCTTCATTGTTGTTTAGTAGGAAAGCAACAGATAAGGCCTAATATTAAAAATTCAGTAAATGACAGTATTTGTTGTTGTTGCCATCAGGTCAATTCTAACACAGAGCAACCCCATGTGACAGACTAGAACTGCCCCATAGGGTTTCCTAGGCTGTAATCTTTACAGGAGCAGACCAGCAGTCTTTTCACCCACAGAGCAGCTGGTGGGTTCAAACCTCCGACCTTGCCATTAGCAGCTAAGGGCTTAACCATTGCACCGGCAGGGCTCCTTAGTATATTATTTAGGAATATGGTAAAATGGAGGGTCAGTGAAAAAGAGGAAGGGCCTCAATGAGATGGGTTGACGGTGGCTGCAACAATGGGCTCAAGCATAGCAAAGATTGTGAGGATGGCAGGACCAGGCAGTGTTTCGTTCTGTTGTACATAGGGCTACTATGAGTCGAACTGATTCAACAGCACCTAACAACAATAACATGGATATAAATAACCAACAGAACAAGATTGTTTGTTTATTCATTCAGTGAACAAATATTTATCGAATGCCTACCACACATGAGGGTCTGTTTTAGCATTGTGAACAAAATACACTTTGATGGAGGGAGACAGGTAAACATATTAACAAATATATAGGTCTATAATGTCAAGCACTAGTAAGTATTATAAAGAAAAAGTAAGAAAGGATAAAGAAACTGAGAAAATCTGGGAAGTGTCTCTGAAGAGATTCTTTAACAGAGACATGAATAAAGTAAAGGACCAAGCAGTGGGAACAGATGAGGGAAAAACAGTCCCGAAAATGAGAAGAGCAAGTGCACATACAAGAAAGGGTCAAGAGTCCATTTCACGGCAAATGGCCAGATCATCCAGAGCCTGTCTCCTTAGTTCTTGAGCTGGAATGGACGATTGGATGTCTCTATGGTGTCTCTGCAGTTCTAACAGGGAAACTCAGCCCTGTGCACAGTATGGACTTCCAGATGGTGAGCCCGTGGAGATACCCCCTTATCTGCATGTGCTTTCCCAGCTGCATTTGTTTCCCCTTCCTGTCCTCTGCTTCACCAAGGCTGTCTAAAACCCACCCAAGACCATGTGAAGAGGTCTGCCCTCCCTTCCCAGCCAGAATGCATACCCCTCACTCATTTCAGAAAAAGGCCCATCTTATAATTGGCTTTGCATTGCAGGCATACCTCGGAGGGGTGCAAATAAGGAAGCATTTCAACTATTTGATCTATTTTGGGTGAGGTTTTGTAGCTTTGGCCTAGCAGACTGTGTCGTCTGAGAAGCAAGAAGGCAGTAATTTCTCTCAAGGGGCAGGCTATTTTTAAGATCTGAGTAAAGAGAAAGCGTATTTCCAGAGACAGCTGAGTCTGGTGCTATCTGGGAAAGGATGGTTGGTTTTGACCAAAATGTGTAACATAAATGTGTCTAACCACTAATCAAGCTCTGCCGGAGGTTGGCTTGTTTGTATCGCAGAAAGAGTGTGTGCGAGAGAGACTTGAAATGTCATTACAGCTTCCTGTCTCTTCGTCTTTCTGAGACCAACCAACACTTCATGGTGCCCTCAACAGCATCTCACCTCACGACCTCCTCTTTCTCCACTGATCACTCCCCTCTGTGTGGAAACATGTCCAGGGCTTGGGAAAAAGTACCTTTGATTGACTCCTCTTCTCTTTTATTGTTGAATTTCTCCAAATGATGATATTATGATAAAACTCCCATTTCTTCTTCTATGACCTCACTTCTTTTTGGTCCCTGGCCATTTTGTGTTCAGCCTCCCTCCCTCTTCTGGAAGTTTCTCTGAGGTCACTGTGTAGCTGAAGCTTTTTGCAGTTCTCCCTCATGCTCCCTGGTACCCTCTTGGTTTTCTCTTGATCTTTTGTGGCTCCTGACACTGGCATCCAGCCTGTTGTCCTACCTCTCTGGCCTCTTTGATGATTTCACGTGTTCTTTCTTTTCCCTAAAAGTGGGCATCCCTCGGAACCCGGGGCTCTCTTAGAGAACAACACTATCTGCTTCACAGGGCAGATGTAAGAATTAAGTGAGATAAAATGTATAGGAAGTTGCTTTGTGAATGAAATTTCTTTATTTACTGATGCTACAAACATTTATGTAGTATCTCCTCTGCATATTAATCCTTTTCTTAGTCCTGGGAGTACAATGACACTGTAGAAGTCAACAATGGTAAAAGGAGTTTTCCCTTGCTGGCAGACATCTATGTAATCACATAGGTGTGGTAAGGCGGGGCAGGTGTGTCATAAAAATTCTGTGCAGTGAAGGTCCCAATGGGGACCAGGTGAGGGAGAGGGCGTTTCTGTTGTAGATGTAGACTGTTTCAAATCTCATTCGTTCTTGTGTTTTCACCATCACTTCTGCTTGGATAGTAAATACTGAACATATATTGAGCCCTGAGTCCTTGTTCTCATCATGAACTCCCTTGCTCAGTGTTATGCATTGAAATATGTCACCCCAAAATGTGTGTCAACTTGGCTAGGCCATGGTTCCAGGATTGTGGGATTGTCCACCATTTTGTCATCTGATTTAGTTGTCCTATGTGTTGTAAATCCTACCTCTATGATGTTAATGAGACAGAATTAGAATTAAAGACAGTTATGTTAATGAGGAAACACAATTTATAGGATTAAATTGTGTCTTGAGTCAACCTGTTTTGAAATATAAAAGAGAGAAGCAGGCAGAGAGACAGAGGGACGTCATACCACCAAGAAGCTCCTTGACCAGACCAGGGGAAGACTGAAGACAAGTACCTTCCCCAGAGCTGACAGAGAGAGAAGACCTTCTCCTGGAGCTGACACCCTGAATGTGGACTTCTAGCCTACTAGACTGTGAGAGATTAAACTTCTGGTTTGTTGAAGCCATCCACTTGTGGTATTTCTGTTATAGCAGCGCTAGATAATGAAGACGCTCAGAAACTTTTAATATCATTTTATTGCCAATAGAATAAAGTAAAAATTTGACTTAGAATTTTGGGGTGATCTATAGTCCTTCTCTTTGCCTTTCCTACGGTCTTTTCAACACAAGCCCTCACCATCTCCCACTCTAGCCTGCTCAGTGGCCCTAATCATGGGGTCCTCTCCTGCTTCAGTGACTTCTGTCAAAGCTGCCTCTCCCCTTCGCCTTACCTGAGGTCTTTCCAGCAATGCCAGCTGCAGACCCACCAGAAAGACATTCCTCAAAAGTCAGCCCTCAGTTAATAAGCCTTCTCCCACTACCTACTAAACCTACTGTCAGAACCACTCATTTTGTATTTATCACTTACTGACTTGAGTTAGGAAACCCTGGTGGTGTTGTGGTTAAGAGCTACGGCTGCTCCCCAAAAGGTTGGCAGTTCAAACCCACCAGGAACTCCTTAGAAACTCTACGGAGCAGTTCTGCTCTGTCCTATAGGGTCGCTATGAGTTGGAATTGACTCGACGGCAACGGGTTCGGGTTCAGTTAGACTTGAGTTGTTCTATTTCATTCTAGTGTATACCTCCTATTTTCCTAACTAGACTAATTAATTAATTCAACAAATATTTCTTGAGTACTTGCTATGTGTTCTATCATGACCTCTATAACGTCCTAGCAATACAATGGTAGCAGGACTGACATAGACCTTGTGCCTTAGAGCTCATAGGGCCGTATTGTAAAATCACAGGTCACGGATTATACCTATTTATATTTCTCTCTCGGTGTCTCTCTCTCTCTCTCTCTTTTTATCACCTGTCTGTCAGTTTGTCATACTATGGTGGTTTGTGTGTTGCTATGATGCTGGAAGCTATGTCACCAGTATTCAAAATATCAGCAGGGTCACCCATGGTGGACAAGTTTTAGTGGAGCTTTCGGACTAAGACAAACTACGAAGAAAGGCCTGATGATCTGCTTCTAAAAATTAGCCAGTGAACACCCTATGGATCACAACAGAATGTTTTCCAATATAACCCTGGAAGATGAGCCTCCTAGGTTGGAAGACTCTCAAAATACACAATGGCTACAACGATGAACTCGAGCATACCAATGATTGTGAAGATGGTACAGGACCGGGCAACAGTTTGCTCTGTTAGACATGGGGTCACTATTAATCTGTGCTAATTCAACAGCAGCTGGCGGCAACAGTAACGCCTACCTATAAACATACATGCATGCAAACATATAGGCATAAAACTCGATGAGGTTCTTATTTGTCTACACTGACTTTTTGGGTCAGGATTAAAAAATATGATAAAAATTAAGATATCTTGGTAAAAACTACTTATATTAAAAAAAAATTTTTTTTTTCTTATATTAGCTGCATACAAATCCAGTAGAGGAAAAAAAAAAAAAATCAGTGCCAAAACTGAGAATTCCTCTCAGTGCTCAAGGAATGATGAATGTGGATTTGGACCTAGGCCAGGGCCCCTGGGTTCTCGGTGTTGCTGCCCTAATTAAGAGGTGCAGGTGGCTGGGCGAGGGGAACCAGGGAATACAGTTTTCTCACATGCTCATGAATACCAGGCATACCTCAAACAGAACTATCCATGGATTGGTTTTGGGGGCACACTTTGTTCATACTATTCTTCAGGAAGGCAAGAAAGTTTAAAAAAAAAAAAAAACTTATTAGTAATCCCAATAAGTAAATGGATTTGGCTAGAGGCTGAGTTAGAAACTACAGAGTGCTGATTTATTAACTTGAGAAGGTAGATATATCCTGAGATACAGAATTGAGATGGTCGTTAAAACCAAGGCTCCTGTCCAGTGGTAGCTCCCCTGAAGACACAAAGAGGTATTAGGGAAAGTTCTGATCCAGGTCCCAAGGGTCTAGCCAATTTGGAGGAATGATTCCAGCAATCTGTGGTGGTCAATATGTTATCCCTCTTTAGGGATATTTTTGTCTGAAGGACCCATTGCTGGGAGAACTACTTCTCCCTAAAATAGTACTGGAGGAATACAAGCACATTCTTTCTAAAGCTTGAAAACACCAGCCTCCTCTTTGCCTGCCATTTGCATTGCCTTCTTTCAGGATAAACAATTTATAGATGACAAGGTTATGTATTATTTTGAAGTCAATATATCCTGGTGGCCTATATGAATCTATCTCCTTAGAAAGATCATCATTAAATCATTCTATTTGAGTGGGTCATTTCTGGGGTGTTTTCATTTAAATGGATTATTTATAGTGTATGACAGTATATATATCTACAGTAGGATGAATAATGGCCCCTAAAGAAGTCCACATCCTAATCCCTGGAACCTGTGAATATGATCTCATACAGCACAGGGACTTTGCATGCATGAT
This sequence comes from Elephas maximus indicus, assembly GCF_024166365.1. Taxonomy (NCBI): domain Eukaryota; kingdom Metazoa; phylum Chordata; class Mammalia; order Proboscidea; family Elephantidae; genus Elephas; species Elephas maximus. The sequence continues at coordinate 15,044,454 of NC_064826.1, forward strand.
TTTGTTAGGGATCTCGAGATGGGGAGATTATCCTGGATTATCCAGGTGGGCCCAATGTAATCACAAGGGCCCTTATAAAATGGAAGCAGGAGATGAGAGTGAGTGGGAGGAGATGTGAAGATAGAAGGAAGAGGGCAGAATGATGCAAGGAAGGGGCCATGAGCCAAGGAATGCAAGTGACCTCTACAAGTTGGAAAAGACAAACAGATTCTCCCTGAAGCCTCCACAAGGAACTCAGCCCTGCCAACACCTTGAATTTAGACCTCGGAGCTCCAGAACTATAAAAGAATAAACCTGTGTTGTTTTAAGCTGCTAATTGCATGGCAATTTGTTACAGAAGCAACAGGAAACTAATATAATATCTGTCTCCCCTCCTAGGCTGTGAATGCCCTAAGAGCGGGGACTTTGCCCTATTTATCTCTGTACCCCAACACCCGGAATAATGCCTAGGGCAAATGTGGAATGGATGAATTTGAGAGAATTTCACCTTCCTGACCTCATTCCCAAGTTTTGGGATACTCTTTACTTAGGGAATTTGTTGGTGAGTAGAGTTCTCAGCTCCTTCCCCAACCCAACACTCTGATATTCCTTCTTCCTCCCCCAAAGAATAGTAGGTTTTGGTCAACTTCAAGGACACTGACTGGGCTACACCTAGAAACTGAAGCCTTAGAGTCGAACTGTTTGGGTCAGAACCTCTACTAGGCCGGAGTGCTAAGGAGAACTGAGGCAACACTCACCTAGGAGATCACTGGGCCATCCCTCTCTTCACCGCCCTTCTCCCATACTTCTTCATTTTGCTGGCTGGAGGGCTCTGGACTCGACTCCCCCCTGCCCAATGGAGGGATAAGATCCAAGATTCAGTTGTAGGTCAGCCAGGTTTACTTGGTGGATACCCTAGATTTGGGGCCACAGCTCCAGCTAAGAGAAGTGTTCCTTCCCAGATTGGGCCTCTGTACAGATTACTTCCCCCAGAAGATCCTGGACATGAGTGCCTGATGGTGGGGACCCACCCTGGGTGGTCCCAGGTTCCTGCTCAATACCATCCCATTAAGATTATTTGTAGGCTTCAAAGACCTGGTGGCAAATATTTCAAAGCTAATAATAAACTAAAAATAAAACCAATTGTAAATATTTATATCTTAAAAGTTATTTTATTTAAAAATTTTTTTCCAAAATATTTGCTGGTTGCTGTTGACTCTGACTCACGGTGACCCCATGAGTATCAGAGTAGAACTATGCACCATAGGGTTTTCAATGGCTAATTTTTCAGAAGTAGAACTCCGGGCCTTTCTGCTGAGGTGCCTCTGGGTGGACTCACACCTCCAACCTGTCGGTTAGGAGCCAAGTGTGTTAACTATTTGCACCACCCAGGGATTCCTCCAAAGAACTATGTACCCATGTTATTATTACTTTTCTCTTACACATGCCAATAAAGCTAACTGACAAATGTTATAATGTTCACTTTGAGGAGGCAAAGACAGAACACAGAAAGGGTTGCAGACTACAGATTACAAGTTAAGCAACCTTAATAAGTCATTGAACCTCTCTGAGTTTTCATTTTCTTGTTTTGTAAAACAGCTGCCTTGCTGAGTTGATGGGAAGATCAAATCGCTTAATAAATGTGAACACGCTTTCTAAGCTGTTAAGGGGTACTTAGCTCTGAGATATTATCCTTATCAGCACAGAGCTGAGATTAAAACTCAAGCAGCCTCCCGACTGTTTCATTTTTTAACTTGAAATTAATCTACTGTGAATTTTCTTTCTAGGAGACCTTGGACCTCTGCAGAAACCATGGAGTAGTGGTTTCAGCAGCCACAGAGCTATTTTCTGATACTTGCCATTCCAAAGAAATTGGTGGAATTCTTCTGAGTGCAGAGAGGAAAAACACTGAAATTTTTTTAAGGGTCAGGATAGGATATCTTTTGGACAACCGGGTTGGGAGTGGTGAGGAGAAGCAAAAATTAAACTTCATCCAAAGCCAGACTGAGGCAGAAATGTTAAGGTGGTAGAATTAGTTTTCAAGACTCTGTTTTTCTCAGTTCTTATGATCTAAAGACCTAGTTCTGGCTGATCACCATCACCCACCTTTCTGGGTACAGTTTATCTAGGTTCTGCCTTTCACCCTACACCGTCAAAACTTGCCTGCCCTAGAACTCATTCTCTCAGAGGCTTACTCAAAGCTAGACTAACTAATCAGTACTAAGTTGGCAAAAGTCAGAATCAACTCGATAGCAATGGGTTTTTGTTGTTGTTGTTGTTTGTTTGTTTAGATCACCAGGACTGTCTTGTAAGGTGTCACTAGGTGGACGCAAACCTCCAACCCACTGGTGAGCAGCCAAGCACAATAACCATTTGTATCACCTACGGGCTCCATAAGGCCTCTTACCAAAAAGAAAAACAAACCCTTTGCTGTTGAGTTGATTCCAACTCATAGCAATCCTATAGGATAGAGTAGAACTGCCCCACAGGGTTTCCAAGGAGCTGCTGATAGATTCGAACTGCCAACATTTTGGTTAGCAGCTGTGTCTCTTAACCACTGTGCCACCATCTTTCAATTTCTTCTCCCTCTTCTGCCTCTAGCTTGTAGCACACCCCACTGCCATTAGTTTGTTTAGTCATTATTGTTGCTTATCTGGTTTTCTGCAGTAAACTGGTCTCCCTGCCTGGCCCACCTTCCTATTCCCACTCCCATTCCATTCTTCTTCTGCAGCCAGAACTACACAGATTGGGTCATGCTACCTCCCTGTTGAAAACTCTCCTTTGACTTCCCTTCACAATCAGAATAAAATCCTAAAAGTCCCTCTATGATCTTCCCCCTCCACCTCTCAGCCTTCATCTCCTCCCATCTTCTTTCCCTCTGTTCCAGCCAGAACAGCCTTTAGTGATTCCTGGAACACAGCAAGCATACAGCTCCTCGTGTTTGTTGTTCCCTCTGTCTGGATTGCTGTTTTCCGTTAAGTGTCTGCATGGCTCCCCTCATCGTTAATGTAAGTCTCTGCTGAACGATACCATATCAAAAGGCCTCACTAACCCCAAGTAAAATGAGAACTGTCCGTGTCACTTCTTATCCCCCACCCTGAGTTATTTTTCTTCATAACATTTATCAGCACTTGACATATTATTTATGGATCCCTGGTGGTGCAACGGTTAAGCACTCAGCTGCTAACTGAAAGTTCAGTGGTTTGAACACAGCTGCTCCACGGGAGAAAGATATTGCAGTCTGCCTCCATAAAAATTAGAGCCTTGAAAACCCTGTGGGGCAGTTCTACTCTGTCCTGTAGGTTGCTATGAGTCAGAATTCAACTCAATGGCAATGGGTTTGGTTTTTGGTTTGCCATATTATTTATAGTCAATTCTTGTTATTTGCGGTAGTTATAGTCTATAACGTCATTGAAAACCATGAATTAGCAAATACTGGACCACTGCACCTATGGAAAATACAGGGTTAGGTTCCTGCAAGACTCTGGTCACAACGTTTTTGTCAGCCAATCAATGTATAACCTTGTTTTATGTGTGATTCTTTTTAAAGACACCATATTTAGTATATATTGTTGATTCGTTAACGTTGAACTCACAGCCAACAGCACTGTGACCCGTGCCTGAATGAAGCATGCATTTTGATAGCCTTCTTGCTCTAGAAATTCTGAACATCACTTCAGCGCTATGCTCAGGGGTCATTTGGGACAGCAATATCATCAACAAAAAAGCAGGAAAAATACAAAAACACACGGCACTAAATAGACCACGAAAAGAACAGTTGTTCACAGTATGAAAACTGAAACAAGAAGGCAGGGTGTTGCCTTGTTCGACCTCAGCTGGGAATGTGTGCATTGGATGACTCAAATTTTTCACTGCTCCCACATGTCCGCGAATTACCAAGAAAGAGCTGTGGGTATTGATTTTGAGTTTACAAGTAAAGTTTATCAAGTAGGCAAGTCCGCAAATATGGAATTCATAAATAATGAGTATCAGCAGTCTTTGATTGGATTACTTGCTCATTGACCTCCATCAACCCTTCACTAGAATGTAAGCTCCTGGAGTGTATACTCTCTACCTGTTTTACTTGTTGCTTTATACCCAGCTCTAGTTCTTGGCACATGGTAGATGCTCAACAAATTTGCTGAATGAATGAATGATTTGCAGATGGAGTCTGGCCACCTAAAAAGAACCTTCCAGGCCAGCCCTTAAAGATCTAGCTCCTATGCTTTGTTCCAGGTAAGCCCACAGGCACACACTCACCCTTCCCTCTCTGCTCCCTTCAGATTGGACTGTCCTCATTTCCTTGATGGTGACTTGTTCCTCTTGTCCTCAGGGTTTCACACATACTGTCCCTCTGTCTTGAACACTGTTCCTCCACATGTGTCCAGCTATCCTTTCTGATTCTCCAGGTCTGAGTTAGGTAGCCGTCTTACCCCACAGCACAGTGAACTTTCCCTACAACTGCACTCATTTTACACTACGACAGTGGCAGCCTGTCAGTACCCACCATGCACCGTGAGCTTCTGGAAGACAGGAGCAGAACTATCATTGTCTCTGCAGTGTTATCAGGAGGGATCAGTCCCTGGAGGAGGACATCATGCTTGGTGAAGTAGAGGGTCAGTGAAAAAGAGGAAGACCCTCAACAAGATAGATTGACACAGTGGCTGCAACAATGGGCCAAGGCATAGCAACAATTGTGAGGATGGTGCAGGACCAGACAGTGTTTCATTCTGTTGTACAAAGGGTCACTATGAGTCGGAACTGATTCAATGACACCTAACAACAACAACTGCAGTGCCCAGTATAGCACCTCAATGGATATTTGTGGAAAGATCCGTCTCTCTCCAGTATGTCTGAAGACTCCAGGATACTGGGGGACTCAGACTACAGTTTTAATTTGCTCTATGTGACTCTTAATAATAAGATGGTGATGTCCCTTAGGGATGATGTATATATAGGGATTATGAGGCACTTATCTGTGCTTTTTCAGGTAAATACAAAGTGCTCGGTGGGGAAGATCTACAGACTCTTTGAGGTGCTATTTTGACACTCAGAAATAGCCATATGGGGGTGTGCCTAACCCGGTACCCTGTGGGGTCTTAGAACAACCTTTGATACCTGGATAATTTACATGTGGCATCAGTTTCATCAGTTAGGAGGGCCCTGGGGCTGGAAAGAAGAGACTAAGAGGGTGCTGAGCTGAGTGACTGATGGCCGACTGGCTCTGCCAGGGTGTTTGAAGCAAATGCTCCCAGGAAGGAGAATGTGAAGCTCTCTGTGAACCCAGTTTTCTCACATGTCAACATGAGAATGGCCATAAAAGCCATGTCCTTCCTGGCATCCCTGTGAGGAGTAATAAAGAAATGTAATAAGAAACTGATTCACGAAACAAAACAGACTTGGGAGTAAAAAAAGCCAGCACCCAGAATTCCTCATGTAGCTGGAAATTGTCCCACATTTTAACCATTCCTGTCAGTCTAATGGGTGGTAATCAGTAACCTCTCCACTCCCTGTTCCTGTACACACATATGCACAATAAGAGCTGTGCATATTCAAAAGAAGGGAGAGCTAAGCTCACATGTTTATACGTACATTGGACTCATTCCTACTGATCGGTTCTTTTAAAGGTTAAATGCACATTAATTAATTTTCATTTATTCACATTCATATATTAATTTACCATATATAGACATGCGCGTGCACACAAACACACACATACATACTCAAGTCAATAAGGCAGCCTTCCCAGTTCTAAAATGAGATGGTTGAACTAGAAGGTCTCTAAGGTGTCTTCAGGTCTAAGAATCTAGGAGTCTAGGAGTTTTGAATTTGCAATATCTTGCAAATGCTTTAGGAGAAAAGAACAGACTTACATACTATAGTCTGAATAAGCCAGCATCACTCAAAAAGGTCAGCATAAGGAATGTACTGGTAGGCTATGCCGGCTACACTGAACAGAACCCCTGAGCACAGTTGTGTCGCAAGGTTTACTCAAGTTGCAAATAGATTCTCATGTCTTCTGTGAGCGAGCAAACTGCCCTCCTGTATGACCCCGGTTGCTGCTGAGTCAATTCCAACTGATGGCAACCCCATGTGGGTCAGAGAACCGCCCTTCATAGGGTTTTCAGTGGCTGATTTTTCAGAGGTAGGTCTCCAGACTTTTCTCCTGGGAAGCCTCTGGGTGAACTTGAGTTGCCAGCCTTCCAGTTAGTAGTCAAATGTGTTAACGGTTTGCACCAGCCAGGGTCTCCCCCATCCTGTAGAGCCATTTTAAAATGAGCTGTACTCCATATTTTTAAAATAGTCACAAAGGGGACCAAATTGACTCTTAAGAAAACCCTGATAAGAAGTCAGGTCTGGAAATCGCTAAAAGTCTGATTGCATAAGCAACCTTTGTACTATGGAGGGGGTCTCAAAGGACACAGAGCGCGGCGTCCAGGTGTCTATAGGCCTGCAAACAGCTGAGCTGGGCAGCTCTTTCTGATTAGAGAACTATAGGCAGAGAATGGGCGGGAGGAGCAGTGCTGTGCACAGCACAACTCCAGAGGGCGCCATTCACCTCCTAGTCTACATACACTGCGCTCCCTGGGGAGCAGGGCGAGGGTAAAGCAGTTTTCATTCATTGGTTCATATAAAGAGCAAATATGGGGAAAAAGACGTATGCTTTGTTTTTGTTGCTATTTTAATCAATAATCAAACAACTAAGTCTCAGGTTTAAATAAGGCTCAGAGAAAAGAATTAAATTGGCTCTAAATTTTCTGGCTAAGCCAGCTAGATTCATGCCAAGTTCTAATGCCAGAAGGCTTAAAGCAATGAGAACAATACAGCCGCCCTGAATGAAGCAAGTCAGTAAAGAGCCCCCCCCCAAAAGAAAACATAAACGATGCTGTTAAAGTGAAGCTTAGTACCAGCTTCAGTCATCTGGCAAAATGTATCCAGTGTCTACTATTTGCCTGACTGTATTATCAGATGGGCCCTAAGTTTAAGATATTCACAGCCCCGTGGAAAAATTCCCGTGTTTATAAGTATCTTTGGACTCTTATTCCAAATAAGCAGTTCATTTAAAGTTAAAAGGTATGTTAATTAACTTTCATTTATTCACTATGTCTACGGCTAAATCCTGGGGCTCTGGTGGTGCAGCGGTGAAGAGTTTGGCTGCTAACCAGAAAGGTCTGCAGTTCAAATCCAACAGATGCTCCTTGGAAACCCTACCTAATTAAGAGCTTTTAAGTCAAACATAATATTCAAGAAGAGACAAACTTTCTAAAATCAAGATAGCTGCTTAACTGAACACCAGGATCTTGCAACTAAGTCACATAAGATCTATGAGGTCTAAGTATATATTACAAAAATATCTAGAGAGGGCCCTTCAATGTGAGGGCTCTGTAAAGATGACAAAGGCTTACTGGGGTTTACTGAGCCTCCTCTCAGAAGTGAGAACTCCATGTGATTTATAATAGACGACTTACTATAATATAAAGCTGTGTATTATGAGTTAAAATTAGTATGGAGTAACTTTTTATTTCAACCTCAACCTCTCATTTGTTAACAGATAGTGATAACCCTTGATTAGTGTGGATAAATGAATAATTCCTCCAAGTATTATTTAACCATAAGAACAGAATAACCAAACCAAAAAACCAAACCCACTGCCGTCAAGCCGATTCTGACTCATAGCCACCCTATAAGGACAGAGTAGTACTGCCCCAAAGAGTTTCTAAGGAGCGCCTGGTGGATTCAAACTGCTGACCTTTTGGTTAGCACCGTAGCTCTTAACCACTACACCACCAGGGTTTCTGAGAACAGAATACAGAGCCCAAAATGGACCCATGAATATAGGAAAAACTGCATATGATAAAGGTAATATTTTAGATAAAGGGAAAAGATGTCCATACAATAATTGTGTTGGGGCTATTGGGTATCCACTTGGGAAAAAAATGTTTAGATCCCTATCTCCCATTGTTCACTAATAATTTCCAGATATATTAAAGATACAACTGTAATAGGAAAACAATGGCAGATAAGAAAGCATTCAGAGGAAATACAGGAAAATATTTTATCACGTTGAGTAGTAAAGACCATTTTAAACATGACTTAGAAGGCAAAAAACACAAAGGAAAAAACAGATACATTTAACTACAAAAAAAAAAAAAAATGACTTGTCCCCTATGAAAAGTGACACGAGTAAAGTTAAAAGACAAGTGACAGATTAGGATAAATTATGTACGTATATTAGTCACAGACAAAAGATTCGGAACTGCCAGACGTGGTTGTGTGGGCTACGTGCTGCACACCACCAGGGGGCGCCATTCAAGTAGACTATAATGGGAGTCCTGGGTGGTGCAAAGGGTTAAGCCCTCGACTACTAGCTAAGGGTGCTGTTAAGAAGTCACAAATAACACATGTTGTGAAATTGTCTAAAATGACCGTTGCCGTTGCTCAAGCTACATAGTACCCAACACCAACGCTGACAGAACACACTGAGGTTAACCTGAAGAAGACGGTCTCATTTGTCATTCATTTCTTCTCTCACTTCCCTTTATAACTGTCCTCCTTTCCACCTCTCAGGCCTCTGCTGGGGAACCTGCCTCCTGCACACCTGGTTTTTCTCTCAATCCCTCTGTTGAGATTTCCTGTCCCAGGATTTAAACCCAGGCTGGTCGGACTCCACCTTTGCAGTCCTATTTCCTAGGAAAAAAAGGTTGCTGTCTAGATGGGTAGATCTGGACCCCAGGCCATCCCACAGGCACCCCATGCTAAACAGATGTTTCCGGGGCTACCTGTGGAGAGGTTCCCAGGCCACTGCCTCAGCGGAGGGAATGGAAGTCAGAACCTAGCTGAGGGGGCCAAGTCACACCTCTGCCTCTCAAACAAGTCCCACGCTGAACAGATCTGTCACCAGCCTTCTGCCCCCAGTGGAGGGCCAAGTCACACCCCTGCCTCAAGTCAGTGCAGCTGCGGGTGCTGCCCAGGGAGCTGGGCAATTGGAGGCCGCAGTTCAAAATACAATGTACAAGTGCTTAGTAGGAAAATACAAATGTGTGGAGTCAGAGCAGGCCAGGCAGGTAGGTACCTGGGAACCAGAAGCCCAAAACTGCAGGCAAGAGATACAAGACAATCCATAATCAAGGGCTGATGCTACAAGGCAGAGGAATAAAGAGGAAGGAAGAGGAAGGAAGAGAAAGGAAGAACCCTTTCTGTGGCCCTACTTTGGTCTTCCTGCCAATGGACTTTGCCATAGCACTCCTGCGGCAGGAGTTCTCGAAAGGTAAGTGTTCTCAAGAAGGAGAGCCACTCCCAGGACAGTGGGTCAGTACCAGAGCTTCTCACCTGGTGTGCCTTAAAGCAACGAGCAATCCCCATGTGGAGCCAGACGTTGGTATTTTTCAAAGCTCCCCAAATGATTCTCCAGGATTGAGATGGCCCAAACTCAAAAAAAAAAAAAATCCCAAACCTGTTTCCATCAAGTCAATTCTGACCCACCCTGTTTGGTGGAGTAGAGCTGCCCCATAGGGTTTCCAAGGAGCAGCTGGTGGATTTGAACCGCTGACCTTTTAGTTTGTAGCCATAGTTCTTAACCACTGTACCACCAGGGATCCTATTCATTGCCCAGGTCCTACAGATTTAGAACAGGTGATTAGTGGCATGTGGTAAAGGTATGGCATACACAGGGTGGAGGTTCTTGGGAACCTATCTCCTGCAGACCTATTTTATGCCATTACTCCAGTCAATGAGATAATTATACCCATCTTTTTCTAGAAGAATGAAGATGCCTTCTTTTTTTTTTTTTTTTTTACATGAGTGCTCATAACACCATCACAATTTTCGAATCCTACCACAGTCAAAGAGGCCCTAGTGGTACAAAGGTTAAGTGCTTGACTGCTAACCAAAGGTTGGCGGTTCGAACCCACCCAATGACTCCACAGGAGAAAGACCTGGTGATTTGCTCTTGTAAAAATTGTTGTTGTGTGTCGTGGAGTTGATTCTGACTTATAGCAACCCTATAGGACAGAGTAGAACTGCCCCCATTAGGTTTCCTAGGCTATAATCTTTACAGCATCAGACTGCCACATCTTTCTCCCATGGAGCGCCTGGGTGAGTTTGAGCTGCCTACCTCTCAATTAGCAGTCAAGCACTTAACTGTTGTGCCACCAGGTCTCCTCCTGTAAAGACAATAGCCTAGAAAACCTTACGGGGCAGTTCTGCTCTGTCACATAGGGTTGCGATGAGTCAAAAATTGACCCAACAACACCTAGCAACAACAAAGACTAAAGTCCTTTTTAGTGGGTCTTTTTTTCAAACTCCCCTCCCCACCCCACACCCCTTGGAGTTTGAAGCATAGGCATTTCATTGTTTATTTTCTCTCTGAAAAGAATATACGCAAGATTGTAAAGTGTATTTTTTCATAAAGGGTGCCAAGACTGTACAGATTTATAGTCCTATCTGACACAAATCAGGCTCAAAATTTATTGGCAGAAATGAAGGTTGCGTAATTACTCGGCAGCATTTACGCATTCTTGACGCTTTTATCTTCTCGAGCCTGAACTTCCTGCGTGCACGGACGCACGTGAAACTCCCCACTTTCATGATGTCTCTTCTCCGGCTCTCGGAAGTGGATTTATGAAGATATCACTCACTATACAATATACAGTTTTACTTTTCTAATTTGGATGGTTTGGAGTAGCCAAGAGAAGAAACTCAACTTTTTTTGCACGTTAGAATCATAATGTATTCCTTTGAGAATCTTGGGCTAGACAGCAAATGCAAACAAAAAATGAAAAATAAATTGACTTGGAAATTATTTGACCAGCTATTTTCACTAACAGATTTCTTTGGCGTTGTGCAGACAGCCGTGTTTTCAGAATCTCTCAAGACTCCCTACTTAAACCAGAAAGTCCAAACCAGTAGCTGTGGAGTAAATTCTGACTCATGGCGACCACATGTGTTGCAGTGTAGAACTGCGTTCCATAGAGTTTTCAAGGCTGTGACGTTTTGGAAATAGATTGCCAGGCCTTTCTTCCCAGGGAGTCTCTACTTAACCCAAATGAAATAAGCATTCTAGCCAAGTCACATACTTAAGGTGGATTACCTGACTCTTGAAAGCTATACTATTGGACTCTCAGGCTTACTCTTCCTGATTCCTCTGCCACTTGAAGATTCCTATCAACCTGCTCCTAGAAATCCCCTCCCAGCATATCTTGAGTTTAAAATGCTGAATTCAATGGCATTACCTGGAAAGAAATCATGAGGTCTTAGAAAAGAACTCAAAGGGCTCAATAGCATAGGTGATAGATTTATAACTTTCCCTACCAACAATAAAGACTTCGGAGGAGAGAGGAAGATCTAGGAGTTGAGCACTCAATTAGAGAGACAACAAAAAATGGGAGTCCTGATGGCACAATGGCTAAGAGCTCAGCTGCTAACCAAAACGTTGGCAGTTTGAATCTACCAGCCACTCCTTGGAAACCCTATGGGGCAGTTCTACTTTGTCCTATAGGGTCACTATGAGTCAAAATCAGCTTGACAGTAACAGGTTTGGTTTTCGGTTTTTAACAAGAAAAGAGATTTATAAGACCAAATCGCGGTTTTAGGTACTGGGATGAATGATAGATTCTTGGCCAGGGGAGAGTATTGTCTTAGTTATCTAGTGCTGCTATAACGGAAATACCACAGTGGATGGCTTTAACAAAGAGAAATTTACTCTCTCACAGTCTAGGAGGTTAGAAGTTTGAATTCAGGGCACCAGCTCCAGGGGAAGGCCCTTTCTCTGTCGTTGGCTCTAGGGGAAGGTCCCCATCATCAACCTTCCCTAGTCAAGGAACTTCTTAGCCCGGGGACCCTAAGTCCAAAGGATGCACTATTCTCCTGGCTCTCGGCATGAGGTCCCCATGTCTTTTTGCTCACTTCTTTCTTTTATGTCTCAAAAGGGATTGGTCCAAGACACAGCCTAATCTTTTAGATTGAATCCAGTCTCATTAACATAACTAACTCCAATCTTGCCTCATTAACATCACTGTTGTTGCTGTTTTTAGGTACCGTCAAGTTGGTTCCAACTCATGGTGACCCTATGCACAACAGAACGAAAACTGCCTGGTCCTGCGCCATCCTTACAATCGTTGTTATGCTTGAGCTCATTGTTGCAGCCACTGCGTCAATCCACCTCATTGAGGGTCTTCCTCTTTTCCGCTGACCCTGTACTCTGCCAAGCATGATGTCCTTCTCCAGGGACTGATCCCTCCTGACGACATGTCAAAGTATGTAAGACACAGTCTCGCCATCCTTGCCTCTAAGGAGCATTCTGGCCGCAATTCTTCCAAGACAGATTTGTTCGTTCTTTTGGCAGTCCATGGTATATTCAATATTCTTCGCCAACACCGTAATTCAAAGGTGTCAGCTCTTCTTCATTCTTCCTTATTCATTGTCCAGCTTTCACATGCATATGATGCGATTGAAAATACCATGGCTTGGGTCAGGTGCACCTTAGTCTTCAGGGTGATATCTTTGCTCTTCAACACTTTGAAGAGGTCCTTTGCAGCAGATTTGCCCAATGCAATGCGTCGCTTGATTTCTTGACTGGTCCTTCCATGGCTGTTGATCGTGGATCCAAGTAAAATGAAATCCTTGACAACTTCAATCTTTTCTCCGTTTATCATAATGTTGCACATTGGTCCAGTTGTGAGGATTTTTGTTTTCTTTATGTTGAGGTGTAATCTGTGCTGAAGGCTGTGGTCTTTGATCTTCATTAGTAAGTGCTTCAAGTCCTCTTCACTTTCAGCAAGCAAGGTTGTGTCATCTGCATAATGCAGGTTGTTAATGAGTTTTTGTCCAATACTGATGCCCCGTTCTTCTTCATATAGTCCAGCTTCTCATATTATTTGTTCAGCGTACAAATTAAATAGGTACGGTGAAAGAATACAACCCTGACCCACACCTTTCCTGACTTTAAACCAATCAATATCCCCTTGTTCTGTCCAAACAACTGCCTCTTGATCCATGTAAAGTTTCCTCATGAGCACAATTAAGTGTTCCGGAATTCCCATTCTTTGCAGTGTTATCCATAGTTTGTTATGATCCACACAGTCGAATGCCTTTGCATAGTCAATAAAACACAGGTAAACATCCTTCTGGTATTCTGTGCTTTCAGCCAGGATCATCTGACATCAGCAATGATGTCCCTGGTTCCACGGCCTCTTCTGAAACCAGCCTAAATTTCTGGCATTCAGCCATTTTTGAATGATCTTCAGCAAAATTTTGCTTGCGTGTGACATTAATGATATTGTTCTATAATTTCCACATTCGGCTGGATCACCTTTTTTGGAAATAGGCATAAATATGGATCTCTTCCAGTCAGTTGGCCAGGCAGCTGTCTTCCGTATTTCTTGGCATAGACGAGTGAGCACCTCCAGCACTGCATCCGTTTGTTGAAACATCTCAATTGATATTCCATCAATTCCTGGAACCTTGTTTTTCGCCAGTGCCTTCACAGCAGCTTGGACTTCTTCCTTCAGTACCATCGGCTCCTGATCATATGCCACCTCTTGAAATGCTTGAATATCGACTAATTCTTTTTGGTATAATGACTGTGTGTTCCTTCCATCTTCTTTTGATGCTTCCTACGTCATTTAATATTTTCCCCATGGAATCCTTCACTATTGCAACTCGAGGCTTGAATTTTTTCTTCAGCTCTTTCAGCTTGAGAAACGCCAAGCATGTTCTTCGCTTTTGGTTTTCCCTCTCCAGCTCTTTGCACGTCATTATAATACTTTATTTTGTCTTCTTGAGATGCCCTTTGAAATCTTCTGTTCAGTTCTTTTACTTCATTAATTCTTCCTTTTGCTTTAGCTGCTCAACACTCAAGAGCAAGTTTCAGAGTCTCCTCTGAGATCCATCTTAGCCTTTTATTTCTTTCCTGTCTTTCAGTGACCTCTTGCTTTCTTCATGGATGACGTTCTTGATGTCATTCCACAACTCGTCTGGTGTGCGGTCACTAGTGTTCAATGCATCAAATCTATTCTTGAGATGATCTCTAAATTCAGGTGGGATATACTCAAGGTCATATTTTGGCTCTCGTGGACTTGCTCTGATTTTCTTCAGTTTCAGCTTGAACTTGCATATGAGCAATTGATGGTCTGTTCCACAGTTGGCCCCTGTCCTTGTTCTGACTGATGATATTGAGCTTTTCCATCGTCTCTTTCCACAGATGTAGTCAAATTTGATTTCTGTGTGTTCCATCTGGCGAGGTCCATGTGTATAAAAAAAAAAAAAAATTATAGTCACCGTTTATGTTGGTGAAAGAAGGTATTTGCAATGAAGAAGTCGTTGGTCTTGCAAAATTCTATCATTCGATCTCCTGCATTGTTTCTATCACCAAGGCCATATTTTCCAACTACTGATCCTTCTTCTTTGTTTCCAACAGCCAGTAATTATGAATGCATCTTGATTGCATGTTCGATCAATTTCAGACTGCAGCAGCTGATAAAAGCCTTCTGTTTCTTCATCTTTGGCCCTAGTGGTTGGTGCATAAATTTGAATAATAGTCATATTAACTTGTCTTCCTTGTAGGTGTGTGGATATTATCCTATCACTGACAGCGTTGTACTTCAGGATAGATTTTGAAACGTTCTTTTTGACGATGAATGCAACACAATTCCTCTTCGAGTTGTCATTCCCAGCATAGTAGACTATATGATGGTCCGATTCGAAAAGGCCAATACCAGTCCGTTTCAGCTCACTAATGCCTAGGATATTGATGTTACGTGTTCTGTTTCATTTTTGACGATTTCCAATTTTCCTAGATTCATACTTCATACATTCCAGGTTCCAATTATTAATGGATGTTTGCAGCTGTTTCTTCTCATTTTGAGTCGTGTCACATCAGCAAATGAAGGTCCCGAAAGCTTTACTCCACCCACATCATTAAGGCCGACTCTACTTTGAGTAGGCAGCTGTTCCCCAGTCACCTTTTGAGTGCCTTCCAACCCGGGGGACTCATCTTCCAGCACTATATCAGACAATGTTCCGCTGCTATTGATAAGGTTTTATCTGGCTAATGCTTTTCAGAAGTAGACTGCGGGGTCCTTCTTCCTAGTCTGTCTTAGTCTGGAAGCTCAGCTGAAACCTGTCCTCCATGGGTGACCCTGCTGGTATCCGAATACCGGTGGCATAGCTTCCAGCATCACAGCAACACACAAGCCCCCACAGTGTGACAAACTGACAGACACGTGGGAGATTAACATCACAGACATAGGATTTATGACACATAGGATAATCACATCAGCTGAGAAAAATGGTGGACAATCACACAGTACTGGGAATCATGGCCCAGCCACATTGACACGTATTTTGGGAGGACACAATTCAATCCATGACAAGTATTTAACCAGAAATTAGATGACTTGATTGAAAAGCTTTAAATTAAATAAAGGAGAGGGAGACAGTCTTGATGAACTTATGAAATTGATACCTATGGAGGATAACAAGTATAAGACGAGAAGAAGAATAAGGTAGGAGATGCCTTGTGATTTGCACCCCAAAAATACTGAAAGGGAGATGGGAGACTGAAATCATAATTATAGCCTCAAAATCTTTGTGCTAATAATAGCTGCCATTGGTTGAGCATTTATCTGCTTATTTTTCTCTCTCTCTTTTTAATTGTGGTAAAATGATATATAACAACACATATGCCATTTCAGCACTTTTTACATGTAAAATTAAGTGACATGTTGGCCTTTTCTTTGAACTCCTCTTTCCCCAGAGTCTTGAGAGACAGCCCCCATCATATCCCCAGAGTGTCCAAAGCACACGTGTTTTGGAATTTCTGAGGAGGCTTTCCTCTGTTCTCTCTCACAGTTCCAGAGGCCTGGACCTATGTTTCCCTTCTAGAGGGCTTTCCTTTACTGCGAACTGCCTTCCCTAATGAGGCCTGGGAATCTGCTCTTTCTGTGAGAACCGGTTTTCTTTAACACTGTGCTCTAGAAACCTGTGTCTCTTCTCTAAACCAAATTCTAGAAACATAGTCCATTTGCACCTCTGGTGCCTCAGAAATCTGTGCATTTCCTTGGCATCAGTGAACCTTCCTGCTGTTTCCTGGAACTTTGAAAAGCCCCCTGAAGGGCAGGCTCAAATGAGAGAACTTCTTCACAATGTTAGAATGACTGCCTGGCTCCCAGTCTCCAGGTCCTTCTAGACCATCTACATCCAGCAATTCTCAGAGACCAGGCCCATTCCACATCTGCCCTTTTCTTCACTCTTCTGGCCTCGGCCCTCAAAGCCCCTTCCCTTGCTCTGCACCCTCTAGTCACTTCCACCCTTGGTGCCATCAATACCATACACCGACAGGTATTTCTGTGTAGTTGCGAAGACAAAAACCAACTCTCTTTTCTCTCTTCATTTCTCTGGCCTCATGAATCTCCAGTTCTTCAAACACTACTTCTCACCAGCTTCCTCCCTTCATATTTAAGCACAATACCCAAAGTGCAAATTAGGGGAAACATACAAATGACAGGATCCAAGCTCTGAGACCATGAGGTACCACTTTTGGAGCATCCAGCCCAGCTAAGGTCTTTCCACTGACTGCCCAGTAGGTTCTATCCATCTTCCTGAACAAGTAGCAGGTGCTTCAACAAACCCACACAACCATGTTAGGTTATATAAATATATATGGATATATAAATCACAAACTGAGAACTACATACTACCATCACAATGACCACCAGCAAGCGTTTCCAAAATATCCCAAAACTCTTGGACACTGAGCCAAGTAGGACAGGAATTGTCTTTATTCCTTTCTTACTTTCTTTTTCCTTCTTCCTCTGAATCTTCTATCACTTGCCCCTCATCATCTCATGACTTAATATATTAAGACCACAGCACACCCAGGTGTTAGAACCCCTCCTGGCGCAATGGTGAAACGCTCTAATGCTAAAAGGAGACAAAGTGTATTTGAAATTGCTGTTTCTACAGGGTGGTAGAGTCGACCCGTTTATTTTTAATGTAACCAGGGAAATTTTACTGGAGAAGATGAGGCATAAGGGTTGAGAACTGCTGGATAATCGCCGCTCGGGATTTGTTAAGATAAATTCACCCTTCTAGCAGATGTTTTGATTTAAAACAGTTACCTTTAAGTCAGCTTAAGTCTCAGCTTCCAAATCTCTCTGCTTTCATTTCCGCAAGGCAGGCTTCCCCGCATCCCAGCGTGAGGGAGGCAGTTTAATCCAGGGTTCTTGAAAACAGTTTGGTATTTTCATCTAAATCCAGTAGCGGAATGCAGGCTTAACCAGCCCCGCCTTATTTCTCCCACCCAGATATTTTTTCCCTTTTGTCCAGGAAAGTGTCATCTGTTCTAAAGAAAGAAAAAAAGAAAGGAAAAGAAGAATGTTTACTTAAACCATTAAACCCTAAGCTGCTCAATCAATTCTGACCAAACTTAAGATGCATAATATTGAGTTGGGATGGAGAAACTGAGGGGGAAAAAAAAAAAAAACCCAAACCCATTGCCTTCAAGTCGATTCTGACTCATATCAACCCTATAGGACAGAGTAGAACTGCCCTATAGGGCTTCCAAGGAGTGGCTGGCAGATCTGAACTGCCAACCTTTTGGTTAGCAGCCATAGCTCTTAACCACTGCATCACCAGGTATTTATCTGACTAACTTGGAAATAGAGCTCTAACTTTCTTTTACCCTCATTTGTAAGAACATTTCGGCTGCAGGTTACTTCTGAGCTACAGATCTAGCTGTGAGTAAATTTATTTTATCAATGAAATTCACACTTAGGTGTACCTTTTAGGTACAAGGCACCATGCAAGATAATGTAAGGACACAAAGCAAACTATGTCATAGATCTTGTCTTCTGGGAGCTTTCAAATCAGTAAAAGAAATGAGGTAAGTAGAAGCTGTAAGCTGTGAACATAAATTGCCATGACTTATGGCACGATGAAATAAGTGCCATAAAGAGGGGGAAGCAAAAAGTCCTCGGGATCCTGGAAAGTGCGGATCACTTCTTTTCTCCGGGAAAGCCTCCTGGAAGAAGAGACATCCGAACTTTCCTTTCAAGAGTGAAGAGGGAAGGGCCTTCCAGGGCTTAGGAAAGGGAGAGACCCTTCTAGGGAAGGACTTGTGACAATGTCAGATTCAATGTCATAGTGACAGGAAAGACTCAGGGAAAATGTTTTGTGAAGAATTCTGCTCTAGTGAGCTTACTTTGATTTTGCCTAGTTTTGAACTAATTCAGGTAGTGTCTCCATACATGTGTAAAAGATGGGGCTTTCTTTCAGTGTGCCCGGTATTTCATACATAAAATTATGAAGTCCATCTCTTCTCTCTCTCCAACACACACATACACACAAGATTGCATGTTTCCTGGTGGAGAATACTAGAGTAAATACTTAGAGCTAGCCCTCAAAAGGCAAGAAAGCAAACCAAACTGGATGACGTTGGGTTGATTCTGACTCGTGGCAAACCTGTATGTGCAGAGTAGAACTGTTTCACGGGGTTTTCATGGCTGTGAGCTTTTGGAAGCAGATCGCCAGGCCTTTCTTCCGAGGCCCCTCTCGGTGGGTTTGAACAACCAAGCATTTGGCTAGTTGTTGAGCCCTTAACCACTTGCATGACCAGGAAGCCTCTAACGAGGCTAAGCCTCTGATTTTCTCCACCGAATAACCGACGTGAACTCCAAGCTCCACACTAAATCCCATCAGAAATATCCGGAATCAGCCTCTGGCTTTGCTTCCTGGGAATGAGGTCAAAAGATTTCAGGCCTGAGAGCAGACTTGGATCCTTCCGCAGCCACTTTCCTTTGCCTAGAAAGTGACAGTTCTATTGTAACAACATCCATTGTCTGCTTTAATGAAAAACATTTCTTGCTACATAAAGTTCAATGAACTGCTACTGGAGAAAAAGCTCCCCATGAGCCATAGGCTTAACCAGGGGACCTCGTTCCTGCATCTTCTGTCCTTGGCCTTCCCCCGCAAACATAGCTGCTGCAGGCAAGGAAGGCCTACTATGTTCTAGACTTCAATGCATCATCCCACTTATTTTTAAAATGAGAGCAAACAACTAATCTGAATGGCTTTTTTCTCTTGAATTTATTGGAGGGCTACACTGAGGAAATTAACCAACTACTTGAGCATCGTATAAATATACACCTTAATTCAATGGGTCTTAATTCTTCTGCCCAGGGGAATAGGCAGTTTCTGCCATGTCATTGCAAGAACGTATTAAATTTAAGCCCTGTATTTGTGAGAAGCCCTATGAATAAAGTCATGCAAATTTCAAAAGGTGAATTCTGTCCACAAAAAGTGAACAGAAATCAGACTACAGCACTGTGGTAGACTATATCGTGTTGTTGGGTGCAGTTGAATTGAGTTTGACTTGTAGCAACCCCATGTGACAGAGTAGAAATTTCTCATAGGATTTTCTTGGCTGTAATCTTTACAGAAGCAGATTGCCAGGCCTTTCTCCCTTGTAGCTGCTGGGTGGGTTCCAACCCTCAACCTATCAGTTAGCAGCTGAGTGGTTAACCATTGTGCCACCTAGGCTCCTTGTAGATTAAATGAGGATGCAGATATTTTAATAACCATTAAAGCTTTTCTGATCCATTCCAAGCTAATATTTTCCAGCCCATGCTGCTTGCTGCGTGTTCATTGACAAAATGCTGAATTGAGTGATTGCACAAAGAATAGCCCCATTTGGAAAGACATGCCTGACCAAACAGCAAAATCATTTTACCAGGCATCAAAGGAAAGAAGCTAAGTATTTGCTGAGATCTCAGGGAAGGAAATGAACTGCAATTTTCTCTCTCCTTTACCCCTTAGATTTGCTCAGGATCGTCAAGAGCTGAAAAACTTCAAAGTGTAACAGAATTGCAACTCAATTTTAGAAATATGAAGTATTTGGAGTAACTAATTTGGCCAAATATTTATATTTTGGTACATAGTTGAACTGCTTATCAGGCCTTCAGGAATTTTTTGTTTTTCATTTTTCTGGATTTGTTTCCTCTCCTATCTCCTCCTCCCCTCCCTACAAACAAAACACCCTCTGGAACACCCTCCTACCCAGTGGAGTCCAGAGTGCTTCTCCATACAGAAACCGAGCCACAGCCAAGTGGGCTGGTCCCCAAACCCCTGCCAACTTCACTCCATGCAGGAACTGTCCCCACCCCCTCGTCTTCTTCTGGAAAGTTCTGGAAAATGAAGAAGTCCTCAAGGCCTCCCTAGGAGAGAAACAAAAGTCTTTTCCCTGATAAGCATACTAACCATCCTTGAAAAATCTTTTATTGACTTGCCTTTAAAAGGCTGCTGCAAAGTGGTTGGCCTTGGTATCTTTATAAACGTGGCAGGGGAGTCAGCATTAGAGTTCCCAGGAGGTACAGGGCTGGACGATCTACACACTTTTCCTCTCTTGCCTCTACCAACACTCATGCCCCTTCACTACCTGGGTTCCACAGTCTCTTCTCTGTCTTCAGTCCTAACCTTAAAGAAAAGATTCCTGGTGGCACAATGAATAAATGCTCACCTGACAACTGAAAGGTAGGTGTTTGAACCCACCCAGCGACTATGTGGGAGAAAGACCTGGCATTCTGCTTCTGTAAAGATTACTGCTTTGAAAGCCCGATGGAGTTCTACTCTATCACATGGGGTCAATGTGAGTTGGAATTAACTGGACAGCAACCAACAACAACAACTTTACAGAAACAGAGGGAGAAGCTGACCACTTGGAAAGAATGGTAGATGATACATGGTTTCCAGCTTTCAATGAAGCAACGGGGTTAGGAGGCATCTGGACAGCCTTTGTGGGAAATTATGCTGAGACGGTGGATATTCATAAGAAGGAGCAGAGGAACCACCATCTCTCCTTTTACCTCTAGGCTGACCCCTGTTCTCCAGCGGCCTGCAGTGACATGTTCTGTGTTTCCTAATAGTTTCTTCACCTCCCAGCCCTGGAAGCTGCTGAACCATACCAGAGACTGCAGGTGAGTCCAGACCAGCCCCTGCTGGCAAAGCCCCACTTCTCCCAGGCGCCACAGCTCACAGGGATTGGAGCACATTCCAGGACATTCCACAGCTGGGAGGCTGGGAGCCTGGAATGTCTGGAGCTCACAGAGGGGAGGTGTCCCAGCATGCCCCATCCCCACCCCTACCACACTTCCACAAAGATCTCAAAGCACTCTCCACCAGTGACCCCATTTTCTAAGAGGTGCTTATTTCTATTTCCATCCATACAGTTAGTAATGCCCTTCTTTTGCATAAATGTCATTATGATTTTCTCACAACACCTACCTCATGGTAAGAATGTTATCTTGGGAACCAAGAGGTCAGTGACTAGTTGCTCAACTACTAATTAGAGATCACTTAAACTCCTTTCCTAATCAAAAACCAAACCCATTCCCATCGAGTCGATTCCAACTCATAGCAACCCTATAGGGCAGAGTAGAACTGCCCCATAGAGTTTCTAAGGAGCACCTGGTAGATTTGAACTGCCTGCCCTTCCATCAGCACCCATAGCACTTAGCCACTACACCTCCAGGGTTTCCATTCCTTTCCTAGACCTGGGAAACTTAACAAAATGAGATGACCATTCCAATTCCACCCTTTTGAAAGAAGAATACACAATGTGGGGCCCAGACCTACATCATATATATTATCACACAGTAACCCAAAGTAACCCATGACCTTACAATGGAGTTGGAGTTTAGTATATTAGTATAGGTTCCTAGGTATGTCAAAACTTCATGTATGGGTTTCTCTTTTTAAACACAATGGGAACTAGACTAGCTTCTAGTACTACTCAGGGAGCAGCTCTACCCCTCTTGGTTCTTTCTATAACTTGGTCACCATGTGCTACCTCAACCCCTATTAAAATGATTGAACATGAATTCAGTGCTTGAGGTTAGGTAGTTTCAATGCTTGATTGGACAGACTGCATATTAGTTAAAAGCCCTAATTCCCCAAGTTTGTGCCCTGAGTCCACCACTTACTAACTGACCTTTGCCAAAGTACTTAATCTCAGTTCATGCATAAAATGATGGGTTTCTAATAAAACCTGTTTCATATGGTTGTTGTGAAGATTGAATACGATAATACATGGAAAGTATTTAGAGAAATGCCTGGCTCATGGAAAGAGATCAATGAATGTTACCCATGATCATTGCTCCTACTATTATTACTAACTCTTCTTTCATGGAGCTTACAGTCTAGTGTCAGAAGAACAAACACATCTATCTTAGAAGAAGTACAGACAGAATGCTCCTTAGAAGCAAGAATGGTGAGACCTCGTCTCACGTACTTTGGACATGTTTTTAGAAGGGATCAGTTCCTGGAGAAGGACATCATGCATGGTAAAGTAGGAAAAAAAAAAAAAGTAGAGGGCCAGCTAAAAAGAGGAAAGCCCTCAATGAGATGGATTGACACAGTGGCTGCAACAATGGGCTCAAACATAGCAAAGATTGTGAGGACGGTGCAGGACTGGACAGTGTTTCATTCTGTTGTACATAGGGTCACCACGAGTTGGAACTGACTCAGCAGCACCTAACAACAACAGCACAGTGTAGTAGAAGATAGAGATGATAATACAAAGCTGGAGAAACGACATTGTACTTAGAAGGCTATCAGGGGTATGCTATAGATACAGAGGGGCAGGAGACATCCTTATTCACAATCCTCCTCACCTCCTCCCTGGAGTCTCTGGTTTGTCAATATTCCAACATACACATAATTTAAAAATAATACACTAGATTTCATCAGAGGAGCCCAGAGCCTGATGCTTCCCACGATCATCACACAATGCTTCCATTAATGAATTCTAAGTTCATGGAGCCATATCACACTGTTGGCTCAAGTTGAGCTTTTGCTCAAATAAGACCCCACAGGGACTTTTTAACATCAACTGCTGCCAACTTACATGTACTCCATCCTGTATGCCTATAATTTATTTTTGGACCTAAACACAAGACCTTGCATTTATCCTTATTGCATTTTGTGTTGCTGGTTTTGGCCCAGCATTCCAGCTTGTCAAGATAATTTTGAATCTTGATTCTGTCAACTATCTTTTATCTCATTTACATCTCTTCCAGACTTGTGTCACCAGCACATTTGATCAGCATACCTATGGTGTCTTCCTGCAAGACACTGATAAAAATGTGCCCCAAAGCAAGACTGAGAGAATAGCACTATAGTTCAATTACAGAACGCTCTACATGTTTATGAAACAGAACACATAAACATCGATATCCTAGGATTAGTAAGCTGAAATGGACTGATATTAGCCATTTTGAATTGGAGAATCACGTGATCTACTACACCAGGAATGATAACTTGAAGAGGAATGGCGTTGGATTCATAGTCAAAAAGAACATTTCAAGATCTATCCTGAAATACAACATTGTCAGTGATAGGAGAATATTCATATGCCTACAAGGAAGACCACTTATTAAACTCTTATTCAAATTTATGCACCAACTTCTAAAGCCAAAGGTGAAGAAATTGAATATTTTTACCAACTTCTGCAGTCTGAAATTGACGTAACATGCAGTCAGGATGCACTGGTAATTACTAGTGACTGGCATGCAAAAGTTGGAAAGAAAGAAGGATAGGTAGTTGGAAAATATGGCCTTGGTGATTGAAAGGATGCCAGAGATCGCATGATAGAATTTTGTAAGACCAATGACTTTTTCATTGCAAATACCTTTTTTTATCAACATAAATGCTGAGTATACACGTGGACCTCACCAGATGGAATACACAGGAATCAAATTGACTATGTTTGTGGAAAGAGATGATGGAAAAGCTCAATATTATCATCAGAACAAGGCCACGGGCTGACTGTGGAACAGACCATCAATTGTTCTTAGGCAAGTTCAAGTTGAAACTGAAGAAAATTAGAACAAGTCCACAAGACCCAAAGTACTACCTTGAGTATATCCCACCTGAATTTAGAGACCATCTCAAGAATAGATTTGATGCATAGAACACTAATGACCAAATACCAGACAAGCTGTAGAATGACATCAAGGGCATTATACGTGAAGAAACAATAGTCATTAAAAATACAGGAAAGAAAGAAAAGATCAAAAAGAATGTCAGGAGAGACTCTGATACTTGCTCTTGAATGTCGAGTAGCTAAAGCAAAAGGAAGAAATGATGAAGTAAAAGAGCTGAATAGAAGATTTCAAAGGGTGGTTTGAGAAGACAAAGTAAAATGTTACAAAGACATGGGCAAAGACCTGAAGATAGAAAACCAATAGAGAAGAACACACTTGGCATTTTTCAAGCTGAAAGAACTGAAGAAAAAATTCAAGCCTCAAGTTGCAATATTGAAGGATTCTACAGGGAAAATACTAAATGATGCAGGAAGCATCAAAAGAGGATGGAAGGAATACACAAAGTCACTATACCAAAAAGAATTGGTTGATGTTCGATCATTTCAGGAGGTAGCTCATAATCAGTAACCAATGGTACTGAAAGAAGAAGTTCAAGCTGCAGTGAAGGCATTGGTGAAAAACAAGGCTCCAGGAATTGATGGAATACCAACTGAGATGTTTCAACAAATGGATGCAGAGCTGGAAGTGTGCACTCGTCTATGCCTTGAAATATGGAAGATAGCTACCTAGCCAACCAACTGGAAGAGATCCATATTTGTGCCTATTCCAAAGAATGATGATCCAATGGAATGCGGAAATTATCGAACAATATCATTAACATCACATGCAAGTACAATTTTGCTGAAGATCATTCAAAAGCGGCTGGCAGCAGTACATCAACATAAATGCCAGAAATTCAACCTGGGTTCAAAAGAGGACGTGGAACGAGGAATATCATTGCTGATGTCAGATGGATCGTGGCTGAAAGCAGAGAATACTAGAAAGATGTTTGCTTGTGTTTTATTGACTCTGCAAGGGCATTCGACTGCGTGGACCATAACAATTATGGATAACATTGCGGAGAATGGGAATTCCGGAACACTTAATTGTGCTCATGAGGAATCTATACCTAGATCAAGAGGCAGTCGTTTGAACAGAACAAGGGGATACTGACTGGTTTAAAGTCAAGAAAGGTGTGCATCAGGGTTGTATCCTTTCACCATACCTTTTCAATCTGTATGCTGGTAAATAATCCAAGAGGCTGGACTATATGAAGAAGAATGGGGCATCAGGATTAGAGAAAGGCTCAGTAACAACCTGCAATATGCAGATGACGTAACCTTGCTTGCTGAAAGTGAAGAGGACTTGAAGTACTTACTGATGAAGATCAAAGATCATAGCCCGCAGTATGGATTACACCTCAACATAAAGAAAATAAAAATCCTCACAACTGGACCCATAAGCAATATCATGATAAATAGAGAAAATATTGAAGTTGTCAAGGATTTCATTCTACTTGGATCCACAATCAACACCCATGGAAGCAGCAGTCAAGAAATCAAATGACATTTGCATTGGGCAAATATGTTGCAGAAGACCTCTTCAAAGCGTTGAAAAGCAAAGATATTACCTTGAAAACTAAGGTGCACCTGACCCAAGCCACAGTGTTTTCAATCGCCTTATATGCATGTGAAAGCTGGACCGTGAGTAAGGAAGATCAAAGAAGAATTTGAATTGTAGTGTTGGCGAAAACTATCGAATATACCATGGACTGCCAAAAGAATGAACAAATCTGTCTTGGGCAAAGTTCAATCAGAATGCTCCTTAGAAGCAAGGATGGGAGACTGCAGCTCACATACTTTGGACATGTTATCAGGAGGGATCAGTTCCTGGAGAAGGGCAGCCTGCTAAAGTAGAGGGTCAGAGAAAAAGAGGAAGACCCTCGAGGTGATGGATTGACACTGTGCTACAACAATGGGCTCAAGCATAACAAGAATTGTGTGGATGGGGCAAGACCAGGCAGTGTCTCATTCTGTTGTACATAGGGTCACTGTGAGTCGGAATAGACTCGACGGCATTGACTCGACGGCACCTAACAACAACAACTACATATTTAAATGTAGCCATTCATCATCTGGAATATGATTATCCAAGCAGCTTTTAATTCACTGAGTGGTACCTCTATTTCAATATTTTATTCAAAATGCCTTGTTAAATGCCTTGATAACATCAAGATATCAAGATACACAGGGTTCATGACATTGTTGGACATAATTTTAAATTTTATATTTTTCTGGAGTCCTGGTGTCTCTTTCAAACTGATGGAAATATCAATTCCTACTTCTAGGTAATCAATGAAGAATTTAGGAGATATCGTTTAATAGATTACTTAAGAATAAAGCTATGCCATTTGATTGCCACTCTTGCAATCCCATTTTGGGCTTTAATTTGAAAGGTGTTTTTGTTATGTTATGCTATCTGCTGTAACAAAGAACCTCCCAAATCTCAGTGGTTTAAGACAAAAACCCAGTGCTGTTGAGTTGATTCCGACTCACAGCGACCCTATAGGACAGAGTAGAACTGCCCCACAGAGTTTCCAAGGAGCGCCTGGTGAATTCGAACTGCCGACCCTTTGGTTAGCAGCCTTAGCACTTGACCACTACCCCACCAGAGTTTCCGGTTTAAGACAATAGAAGTTTATTTCGCAGTCCCATGAAGTCCAAACTGGTATTCTCCATGGACACGCTGCCTTCTATGTGTCTTTCAGGAAATCCAGTTCCTTCTAACTTATGACTTCATCCTGCAGTCATGGGGAAAGAAGACAGACATGGCCTGATTTTGTGGTGTCAAATATAAACAGCTCAGAACAGCATTTACAGACTGCTATTCAAGTTTGATAGACAACTTTAAAGTTAAGCAGCTTGTCATTGCCAAATAAATCAACGCTCCAATTAATTATGATTTTCAGGATACTTATAGGATCCCTGGTGATGTGGTGGTTAAGTGCTCAGCTGCTAACCCAAAGTTCGGCGGTTTGAACCCACCTGCCACTCCATAGGAGAAAGATGTGGCAGGCAGTCTGCCTCCATAAAGATTACAGCCTTGGAAACCCTATGGGACTACAGCTCTACTCTGTCCTATAGGGCTGACGTGAGTTAGAAGCCACTTGAGGGCAATGGGTGTACATAATTTCATCAGCAACTTTAAACAAAAAGTGTAATTTGTTGATGATTATGTCAGGATACATAAATTTTATGAGAGCAGTACGTGCTCAAACATTATAAAGAATAAAAAAATAGAAACCTTGCTAAAATAATCCCAAGATCAGTAAGCCATGAAGGCAAGGCCTCTGAAGTCTTAGAAACAGGATATGTTCATTAATCTTCCATTGTTTTCTAAAAGAACAAGTTTCAAGTGTTTCAGTGAGCCTGATTACCTAAACGCAATTCTGTGAAACTAGGCCAGCTACTTCTAAACGTTAGCTACAGCTAAAGGCATAACTATAAACTTTAAAAATCATATATATGTGATTATACAGCACACAGGTATCTAACATTTGATAAGATGACCATTAGTGCCATAGGCAAGAGAACTCTTTGTTTTTATAAAGCAAAATTTATAATTTTTGCTCTATGAGTTTCGCAGCGGTGATTTTTAATTTTATAGTTTTCTCGTATTGCACACAGTATAAAACATGCAAGCTCCAAAAACTATTCAAGATAAAGCCCTGCCCTGTTTAAGTTGCTTCCGTGACTTGAATTCTAGTCCCCAAATCTCCTCTCCCCGGTAGAATTTAAGAGTCATTTATGGAGTGCCTATTGAGATCAGGACATGTGCTAAGATTTGGGATAATACAAGGATTAATACAACCCATTCTAAAATAAACACACTGGTCCTGCGGTTGGGGATCCATCTGACAGTTTTACATACCAGTACTTGCCTAATTTGTTGATAAGAGTGTTCAAAAGCAAAAAATCAAGATCTTCACTGAAACCAATAGAAAATATATTTAATTGGAGGCCAGAATATAGATGACCTTGAAACCAAGGACAGGGAATTTAGTCTTTATGCTACAGGAAACATAACAGTTTTTAAGTCAAGAAATCATGTGGTCAAAGTGGTGTTTCAGAAAGATCAATCTGAGATGTGGTATCTTAGACAACTTGAAGAAGGTGCGTTTGAGGTCTACTGGAGTAGTTTTGGCATGAAGTCATAAGGTCTTGATTTAAGAGCATAGGGAAGGAAACATAAAGCATAGATGAAAGGGCTTCTAATTCTGGTAATATGGCAGACAAAGATACCTTGAAAACCCTCCCTTCGGGCATGCCTAGGATTGTAGGATAAAATATAACGAATAGTATTTTAAAAGCAAAACTAAGATGTCTGTCTTCTTTCCCCATGACTGCAGGATGAAGTCATAAGTTAGAAGGAACTGGATTTCCTGAAAGACACATAGAAGGCAGCGTGTCCATGGAGAATACCAGTTTGGACTTCATGGGACTGCGAAATAAACTTCTATTGTCTTAAACTGGAAACCCTGGTGGGGTAGTGGTTAAGTGCTACGGCTGCTAACCAAAGGGTCTGCAGTTCGAATCCACCAGGCACCCCTTGGAAATTCTGTGGAGCAGTTCTACTCTGTCCTATAGGGTCGCTATGAGTCGGAATCGACTCTATGGCACTGGGTTTTTGGTTTTTTGTTTTAAGCCACCGAGATTTGGGAGGTTCTTTGTTACAGCAGATAGTATAACATAACACAAACACCTTTCAAATTAAATCCCGAAATGGGATTGCAAGAGTGGCAATCAAATGGCATAGCTTTATTCTTAAGTAATCTATTAAATGAAATCTCCTAAATCCTTTATTGATTACCTAGAAGTCACAGAAGGCGGAAGAATGAAACCCAAAAAGTTAGCATGTGAACTGATGCTTCCGTTGCCCGTGGAATTGGGGTGAGTCACAGGTCTTTATAACCCATGGAGCTTGGGTTGTAATGACCAGAGGAAATAATGCCTTGAACCTACACACGATGGGAGTAGAAATCAGACACTTATAGGCTTGAACCATCACAGATAATTTGGACCAGGAAAAAAAAAAAAATCCCACAACCAGCACAGCAAGATAATATAGAAACTCATTTGTCTCTCTTTGTGGAAAAAAGTCTTTCCTGAGAATTTGAAGTCCTAGGCCCAGTCTACACATGGATTTGATTTTAAAATTACACTACTAGGCTGGCCCAGGAACTTACAAGCCAAGAAATTAATATAAAAACTGGTCCCTGACTGGTAATATTTTGAAGTGTCTGGCAGAAGCAATTATAAAAGCACATTAGAGGGACATTCCACTCTGCAGAATACAAGGTAGTTTCACAGAAAAAAACAGATCCCATGTGAGATGAGCACACAATAAAATCACAAAACACTGAAGGAATTTATCTGTGGTGGTCAAGAGCCAGTAGAAATTATAGACAATGGCATTTGCCATCAGCACCCCCTCCCACCTCCCAAGGACTTGAGGTGCTAGAACAACAATTCAAAAGAGAGTATAAAGTAAGAATGTTTAAATGATTAAAGACATTACTAGAGGAAAGGAATTTACAAGACATAGAATAGTATGACAAAAAGGCATATTTTCAAAAGAACCAACGAGAGAGTCTAGAAATAAAATGTCATGATTTAAATTAAAAACCCAATGGATGTACTCAACAATAGATTAGACATAGGTGAAAAAATAATTAGTGAACAGCTAAAGCTAAGGCAATACACCAGAACATAGCACAGAGAAATAAAGAGATGAAAAATTTGGAAAGGAAGCTAAAATAGAAAAGATGGAATAAGAAGGTTCAATATAAGTCTAAAGAATTTGAAGAAATGAAGAGAATAGAGCAGAGGCAATATTAGCAAAGATAATGACTGAGAATCTTCTAATTTGGTGAGAAGCATGAATCCTCACAGTGAAGAAGTACAATCTTGAGCAGCGTATATAAATATCTGTCAAGGGTCACCCTCTCTGGGATGGACCTACCATCCGGGCACCATCAGTCTTGGTTCTCTGGGGATTTAAGGCCATCTTGACATAGTAGTCATTAGCCAGAGGAGATGACATTGGTCAGATGATGTACAATTTAGCTTTGTTCTTTCATTCATTTTGTCCACCTGTAAGAAAACATGTGATTTCTCTTTGAAATCTCGGAGGCATGAAAGGAAAGGTGACCCCGTTGCTCAGAAACTTCATTTTACCAGACACCAGTGTAGGGGTAAGTAGAATATGGAGCAGTGTGAGGACAAGTGCCCCCTAGAGGAGTGAAGGGAGTTGGCTGTGCACATCCGTGTGTTCACGTTTCCTGTAGCTCCGCATTCTTATACAAAAATGGGTGTCTATGCAGACTGTGGAACACATACGTATTCTGTCCTTTTTGCTGGGCCACATCTGAAACTGGAATTTGAGATTTTCTTCATAGTCTTTCACTGACTTAAAGTGTCTACTAAGAGATTTTTGGACTTCATCCTACCTGTCCATCTATATGACAGTTACTATTCTCTTCATTTAGGATAGGTGTTTGGTTTGGGTTTTTGTTGGTGGTGGTAATGGTCTATAAAGCAGAAAGTAACCTCTGTGCGGTGTGATGGACCATTTTTGTGTGGCCTTTCTAGTCATGGTCTTGTAATTCCTGCCAAAGTGATTGGGCGGGACTGTGCAGATATGGTAATTGTGGCAACCAAAGGCATTGGTCAATTTTGCCATCCTGCTCGGTTTGAAATGAGCCACCCCAGAGGTGGGAAAGAGAAGACCCCACCACCACCAAAGATGAACAGCCAGGAGCCAGCACGTCCTTTGAACCCAGGATCCCTTCACTGAGAAACTCCTAGACCCAGGAGACCGAGAGCAACCTGTAACCCTGAAGACGGTGAGAAGTGGTAGCAGGACAGAATTGGCAGCAGAGACCCAGCAGCAGGAGACAGTGAAGTGGGCTTCCCGGCCCATGGAGAAAGAAAGTTGAGGGCCTTTGGAGAGACTGAGGGCCAGGGACAGGTGTGCCTGTGAGCACAGCTGGGAAGAGTCTGTCCTAATGGAAGAACTGTATCCTGAGTGTTCCTTAACCTGAACTGTAACTGTCACTTCCCTAATAAACTCCATAATTGTGAGAATGGTCTGTGAGTTCTGTGTGGCCATTGCAATGAATCATCGAACCCAGCAGAGAAGTAGAGAGTGCCGTGGGAGGGATGGTTGGTGTCAGAATTGGTAAAGATGGTGGATAGAGGAGGCCTGCCTGACCTCCGTCTCACAGGAATCAGCCTTGCTTGGGCTGTTGGTCTTGATTGTCCTTCCCCCTTGTGAAGTTCAAGGAGGTCAGACACCACCCCCACACCATTTTTACGCTCTGCCTTCATTCCTTCCACGCCCCCCCCCCCCAGTAGGTACATAACAGAGAAGGGCTTCAGTTGCCATTTTCCATGTACGACACTATGCAGGTAGTGTAAAAGGGTGAGAACACCTGAAAAAGGATGTTCATCTTAGGACAACACCCTATCTTGCCACTCCTATCCATTCTGGGACCTCGAGTATGAGAAGTGCTTATAAATTGCTAGTGTCTCGGTGAATTTCTCCCTTTTAGTGGTAATGTTGTTAGTTTCCCAGAGGGTGTTCATCAACGTCCCCAAGGACTTCCTCCATGAGATACTGCTCACAGACTCTATAAAACCCCTCGCAGCATGTGCCCCAGCTGGCATCTCAGGATCCACTGATGTCAATAGCTCTTTCAGGGAGCTGCATGGAGCTTCTCAGTATGCACGGAGTCCTGTCCCAGCCTGGAGGGCTGAGGCCCCCCACTGCAGGACAAGAGAAGCTGCAATGCGCACATGAACACCATGTTGCCTCAAGTGATGTACCCTTATTATGAACATGGGACATAAGCCCTTCCTTATATGCCTACTGGAGGAAAAAGGGTGGAGGCAGAGGTTACTTTCAGCCTTAAAAACCATCAGTACCGAAAAAACAAAACAAAACAAAACTTTTGACAGGCTTGCTATACATCTCTATCTCCCAGGAGAGTTCAAAACCAAGCAACCAGGAAATTTGACAAAAGGTTCCAAATTCCACTTCAAAGTCCCTTATGGCAAGAAGAAAACGTAAATGAAGTCCCAGGATCAATCCTAGGGACCAAGTAGTACTCGAATAAGTATATGTATTTATCTCTGCTAAGAATATCCAGTTCTATCTCGAGCTACACACAGACTGTGCAAGTGAGAAAGAGAGAAATACCTTTCCTTTAGGAGTGTTTGACCTTTATCCAAATAAGCATGTGGCATGATCCACACACCCTCACCAGATTATCTGCATATATGGTATCACCACCCAGGTTTAAGTTCCAAGGTTTACTTGTTTGTTACTGGGCAGTGAGTTTTTTCCACCAGGACCCCTCCAGATAGACTGACGTCTCTAAATTTTGAGTCATGCTGTGATGAGGTGATGTGTCATTTATTATTAAGGCACTTCAAAGCCATCCCCTTGTGCTGCATCTACTTGATGTCAGATATCCTGATGACGATTGAAAACAATGAATCTCAAACACGAACTTTTCACATATCCAGAAGGCTAACATTATGTGGAAAGTCTTGGTTGGTACAAAGTGGTACCCTCTTGAAAAGCAAAAATGCACAAGTTTTCTCAGGAATTTTGGAAAGAAAGAAAAATCTATCAGCTTTGAAATGATTTCAGAGAATAACTCCTTAGAGAAAACATTACATTCGATGATCACCTTCGTCCCCTCAGGAAGCAGAAGCGCATCCGTTTTCCCCACCAGCATTTCCTCATGCTACGTGAGCTCTGTTTCCTGTGTGATCGCCAGCTTCACCTCTGCAAAGCGCTGGTAACGTCACTGTTGTATACTATCAGCCTTTTAAAATTTACTGTAATTTGTTACTATAAAGAACTTTATGTAATATGTTTTATATGTGACATTTTATAATGTAGTATATTAAATTGATAATATTGATTGATTGCTGTTGTTAGGTCCTGTTGAGTCGGTTCCAACTCACAGTGACCCAGTGTACAACAGAAGAAAACACTGGCCCGTCCTGTGCCATCCTCAGAATCGTTGCTATGTTTGAGCCCATTGTTGCAGCCACCGTGGCGATCCATCTCACCGAGGCTGTGTTTTGAATGCCTTCCAACCTGAGGGGCTCATCTTCTGGCACTATATCAGGCCATGTTCTGCCTTAAAAACCATCAGTACGGGTCCACCACGGGTGACTCTGCTGGTATTTGAAATACCAGTGGCATGGCTTCCAATATCACAGCAACATGCAAGCTACCACAGTACGACAAACTGACGGATGTGTGTGTAGTGGATAATATTGATTAAACAATATAAATTAATATTATGTAATTATTACATAATAACAAGTATAGTAATTGTATATTATATAATTTAATATAATTTAGAAGACATTATTAAGCACTCAAAAGTCTCTGAGTGGTGCTAATGGTTTACAATCGGCTGTTCACTGGAAGGTTGGCAGTTCGAACCTACTCAGTGGCACCATGAAAGAAAGGCCTGGCATTTTGCTTCCATAAAAGATTATAGCCAAGAAAACCCTTGGAGCAGTTCTGCTTTGTAACACGTGGGGTTGCTATCAGTTGGAACTGACTCGACAGGTTTGGTTTTGTTGTTGTTGTTTAAGCATCCAACCTGTGTAGACACTGTGCTGTGGGAGATAAAAAGATGTTCAAAATATGGTTCCTGCCTTCGAGAGGGCCGCCATCTTAACAGAGAGGATTGGAGGAGCCAGGGAAACACCTGTCTGGTTTCTGTTGTGGTTGTCAGCTGCTGTCGAGTCAGCCCCGATTCATGGCTGCCCCATGAACAATGGGATCAAGAGAGATTCCCCCTGAACACTCCTGAGCACTTGTCCCGTCCCTTACTCCTCGCTGTGGTGAGTTAGCTGGGTGTCACTTTCCCCTTCCTCTTCTCAGGTACCAGTGGCCTGAAGGAAGCACACCCACTGCTCCTCCAAGCACAGACCTCCCAGGGGCAGGCTGCTGATGGGCACCTGTGGCGTCCAACCTGCCTGTTCCTGGGGAGAGTCTAATTTGGGGGTTCCGTTTTTGTATACTAGGAAGCCTATTGCCCTGGTAGAAACCCTGGTGGAGTAGTGGTTAAGTGCTACAGCTCCTAACCAAAGGGTCAGCAGTTCGAATCCGCCAGGCGTTCCCTGGAAACTCTATGGGGCAGTTCCACTCTGTCCTATAGGGTCGCTATGAGTCGGAATCAACTCGACGGCACTGGGTTTGGTTTTGTTTGGTTTATTGCCCTGGTGGTGCAGTGGTTAAGAGCCAAAGCTGCTAACCAAAATGTTCACAGTTCAAATCACCAGCTGCTCCTTGGAAACCCTATGGGGCAGTTCTACTCCATCCTATAGGGTCGCTATGAGTCAGAATCAACTCAATGGCAATGGGTTTTTTTTTTTTGGGGGGGGGTGTATTGTTTCAGCACAACAAAGCCATTCCCTTTAGAACCAGTTTTCTTACTAATGAAGTGTTGTTTTAATCATATCTGCCACTCCTTTGTCTCTCTCATTTGGTTCAGAATTCAGGTGGGGAAGAAAGGGGTGTAAATTATTGAGGTGCCCCTAAATCTCAACAGGGATGGGACACGTGACAGGTAATTGTGGGGTTAACTTTACCCAAAGAATTTGGTCTTTCTCCTTGGTTCATGAAAGATAACCTCTAAAACCTTAGAATTTCTCCAGTGACAGAAGTGTCTTTTATCTGCAAGGGCTCCAGATTACACCTGAGGGTTTATACTAGTAAGGTAATTCTTGGGAGGGGGTTGGCCAGACCAGAAATATCCACCACATGACATTATCCAGACTTAGGGGCAGAGGCGGGGAGCTGGAGGTTGAGTCTCTGTCTATGCAGCGATGCCTCAATAAAGGCCCTGGACACAGAAGCTCGGGGAGAAGCACAGGACAGATTTTTCCTCCGGCCTCCGAGAAGGAACCAACACTGCTGACACCTTGCCTTCAGACTTCTGGCTTCCAGGCTCCTGTTGTTTTATGCTACCTGATTTGTGGTACTTTGTGGTACTCTGTGGTACTTTGTGGTACTTTGTTGGGGCAGCTGTGGAGGAGGAAGATGTACAACAAGCATTGGTTAGCTGGAAAGTGAGAACCAGAGACAGCTAGGGTGGACAGAAGGGGACAGAGGACTAGAGCTGATGCCGGAGGTGGCAGTAAAGAGCAGTGTGGGGGGACACATGGGCTCAGAGAGGTGGGAGCAGGGGCGTGGTGGGGGCTGGATAAGAACAGCTTTCCTTTGGGTCTACCCTATCTAACCCTGGAAATCTCTCCACCCACCACCCTTCTTCCCTCCCCACCCGCCCCCACACAAATTCCAGCCTGTCTGACATATGAAATCTTACAAATCATGAAGGTAAAAAGTCTATTTTAATCCTAAATTTACCTTCGACATTGCTACTTTGTAACTCGTGTTGTTCCTAATTATGGTATTAGCCAGTGAGTGTTTTCATTTTTCCTATTCTAAAAGGAGAACAAGGCCAAAACCTTTATAAATAGACTAATCCGCATGCTAGTGTCTGTGTTTCCTCCAGAGACAGAATGCCAGAGAGAAGATGCTTTTGAGATATAATCTGTTATCAGTTTTAGGGCTGTAAGTCTGGGTTTTTCAAGCATCAGTCAGAGAGTGGGGGGCTGGCATTATGACTGGTAAAGCTGCCTTCTGCTGTGAGGGCCGGGCTCCCCTTTGACGATGAAAAAATTGAGGAGTTGGAGTCACTGGGGGACAAGCCTGGCAGAACGATTTCTCTTCACCATTGGCCAGCCTGATGGGGACAATGGAGCCTTGCTGGGTGTTCTTTTGTGTCTCACAGTGTCCTTTATCTGCTCATGTTTCTGGATGTCTGATCTATAGAGAGAGTCAGACTCTCTGGATGTTGAGATACAGAGAAAATATCAGGGTGGAATTTGATCCTGTTTTGGAGTCAGGCCTTTTCTCTGAAAGAGGCAGCCCCCTACACTAATTCAGTATTTGCTTTGTCATTGTTGGTAGCCATCTTCAACCAGATCCCAACTCATGGTGGCCCCATGCACAACAGGACTGGACTGTTGTGATCCATAGGGTTTTCATTGACTGACTTTAGAAGTAATTGCCAGGCTTTTCTTCCTAGTCTGTCTTAGGCCAGAAGCTCTTGCTGAAACCTGTTCAGCATCACAGTAACACACAAGTCCCCACTGTCAGACAAGTGCACTGAAGAGTACTGGCCAGGAATCGAACCCCAGTCTTCCTGGGTTCTATAGAATAGAACTGCCCCGTAGAGTTTTCTTGGCTGTGGTCTTTACAGAAGCCACTCACCAGGTCTTTCTTCCGCAGAGCACTGGGTGGGCTCAAACCCATAGTCTTGAGGTTAGTAGCTGATCACAGTCTGCTGTACCACCAGCACTCCTTAAAGACCCTAGCACAAGGGAGAACACAGTCCAGTTAACCACCTGCCTCTCTCTTTTCAGATTTTCTCTTTCCCCATCCAGCACACAAAGAAAATAGGTAAGTAGCCAATAGGATGTCTGCAAAGTAACTAATGTTAGCAATGAAAATCGCCCAAAATAGAAAGCTAGCAACACAGACTGGGATGATTGACTTCTGAGTGATCGTGCACAAACCTCCTATGTGACTGACTGAAAAATGAGTTATTCATTAGAAATAAAAAGCAAAGACAGGTTTGAGGGAGTGGCAAGCAGGGCCCTGAGGCGCGAAAGTCAAGTCCATGATGCTACGGCCTCCCCTTCACCTGACCTGCATGGCACACTGACACCAGTAGGACCTGAACTCACGTCACAGACATTTGTCAATGATTGCCATGATTGCTGTTGTTACTTGGCTTCTGGGGATCTTCTCCCTTTCGCAGTGTTTGGGGAGCCTCCTTCCCTGCAAATCCCGATGAGGGGCAGAAGTGACTTCCCATTGTACAAACTGAAGGCTCCCTTTCCCTGCCTCCCTGGTAGTTGGGTTCAGAATTTGGCTCTGCCGGTCTGATGCACCCTCTGCAGCCTTTTGCCAGTGGTGCAGAGAAGCAGAGGCAGGAAATTTGGTCCTGGGGCTAGTGGGGTGGTGTCAGTGATGAGGAATTTCCAGCCGCAAAAGGGTGGAGAAGCAGCAGCTGTGGCTGGGCCGAGGGGCTCCAGAGGGCAGGCATTGGCGTCCAGGGTTATCCCTGGCGTCCAGGGTGCTGGAGCAAGCCTTTGGCTATGGTCCTGGCTGCTGCCTGGCCTCATTTGTTCCTGTTCGATTTCTAAGCCTAGTTCTGAAGGCTGTGAAATACACAATATCCTTTCATTAAATGCCCTTTCTGCTGAAATCAGCTCCATCTTTTTCTGTTGTTTGCAAGTATAAAACCCTGACTAATACAACTGCTGAAACAAGTTGTTTTTACTATGGTGGTGGGGACTGCCAATAGTCTGCCAACGTCTCCTTTTTATCCTTTGATAATAGATTCCTGGAGTTTAGTTGGATCCATGACATCATCCAGGCTCTGCCCATAAAAAATGGGTGTATACTAACCCTTCACCGCCCGTCTGTCAGTTTGTCGCACTGTGGTGGCTTGCATGTTGCTGTGATGCCAGAAGCTATGCCACTGGTGTTTCAAATACCAACAGGGTCACCCACGGTGGACAGGTTTCAGAGGAGCATCCAGACTGAGACAGACAAGGAAGAAAGGCCTGGCAATCTACTTCCAAAAATTAGCCATTGAAAACCCTATGGATCACAACAGAGTATTGTTCAATATAGAGCTGAAAGATGAGCCCCCTAGGCTGGAAGCCACTCAAAGTACGCAGTGGCTGCAACAATGGACTCGAGCAGACCAATGGTCGTGAAGATGGTGCAGGACCCAGGAATGCTTTATTCTGTTGCGCATGGGGTTGCCACGAGTTGGAGCCAACTTGATGGCAATGAACAACAAGAACAAACACTCCTTCGAGGTGGTGTGACTGTGTCCATTTAACATGTAAAGAAGGGGAGGCTTAGAGAGGCTACGGGTTTGGGTTAACCGTGTGGCAGAGTAGGGAAATCATGGCCTTAGATGTCAAACAAACCTAGGGTGACTTAGCCTGTTATTAACATGCGATTTGGCCAAGGCATTCAATGCGTTACTGTAAAAATAAAGTGAAAATTGT
Source organism: Elephas maximus indicus (assembly GCF_024166365.1). NCBI lineage: Eukaryota > Metazoa > Chordata > Mammalia > Proboscidea > Elephantidae > Elephas > Elephas maximus. The sequence goes on from NC_064826.1 coordinate 15,082,474, forward strand.
ATCGTGTATGCAAAACTAGTATGAAAAAAACTAGAGTAGGTATGCAGTAATTCTCGGTATTTTCCTTTCTTTGCTCAAGGTCACAGTGAACAAATTGAGGGGTGGGCTCTACGCCCATGACTACCAGATCCAGAACCCTGGCCTCTCCCTCCATGAGGCCTTCCTTTCAGCTCCCTAAAGATAAAAACCAGGTTGGCTTTACTGAGGCCTTTCCCAGTCAAACTGGTTAATCTTTAGATCTAAGAAAAAAAGACATGGTTCCTAAACAACCCCTTTTTAGGGCTGGAGCCTGTCCCTTCCCTCCAGCTTCTTCGCTTGCATCTCCTCACAGGGAAATGTCATCAACACTGGTGGGGAGGGGAGGAAGGGAGCTCCGAGGTTGGCTGCCCTTTCCCAGTGATCTCGCAGGCTCACGAGGGAAGCCCTGGAGGGGAATCCCTCTGGGCAGCAAAGTCCATCCCTTTTATGGACAGATTCTCCGCCTGCTGCAAAGCAAGCCCTGAGCGAATTTTTAGCATACAAGAGGCCACGGATCTTCTTGTCCAAAAAAGCGAGTGGGCTTCTCTGAATGCATAACAGCGGGATGGTTTTAAAAGGTTTGCAGAGCTCATTAATGCCTCCTGGGTTCAGACTCTTCTCAGATTTAATATAGTGAAGCCTGTGAGAGCTGGCACTCGAGGGGACTGCCTTGTTTTTCTGGGTCTTGAAAGTTTTCCACCTTTGACAGGGTGCTATGTTACCACTTTTCTATGGCTCGCTATTAGTGGAAAATATTTGAGTTTCCTTCTCTGACAGGTTTCCTCCTTACACACTTTCTGGCTTTTATTGTAAATGGTAGAATCACAATGACAAAAGGATTCCCTACTCCCAAGATGATTTTGTCTGATTGCCTCTAAACTACCTGTAAAAAAAAAAACTACCTGTACCTTCCATTATTATCTTACAGAAAAGTACCCTCCCACAGCTGATACTGTAGATCAATGCGAGTAAAAGTATAGAGAATAAAAAGAAAAAGGGGGGTGAGGAGGAGGAATGAGAAGAGACCAAGGAGCAAGAAAAGCAAGATACTGCAGGATGCACAGTACAGAGTTGGAAAGAAGACAGCACTAAAATCAGAAGATTGGGAGAAGGAATCCAAAGCAAAGAGAGAGGTCAAAAGAGAAGAGAGGAAGAAAGACAAGGAGAGAAGCTTAGCTGGAAGAAAGGAACAAAAGAATAGAGGGAATCTGCCCCAAACCATCTTTGTGACTCTTGATCTGGTTAACTTCTAATTTGAACACTATCTGCCAATAAATGGCCAGGTGTCCATGCTCAACTCATACAGTCAGTGCATCCACTTATTGAACCCAACCATTCTAGACCATTCGATTAACCAGAAGGTTTTAGCTGTACTCTATTTTTAAAAATAATTTTGTTGTTGAAATATACACAGCAGAACATATACCAATTCAACAGTTTCTGCACATACAAGTCAGTGACATTGATTGCATTCTTCAAGCAGTATAAACATTCTCTTCTTTTCTGAGTTGTTCCTCCCCCATTAACATAAATTCACTACCCCTTAGGGTTCCTATCTAATCTTTTGAGTTGCTTTTGTTAGTTTGATCCCATATAGTCCTTTAAAACAGCACAATGCTCAAGGCAGACATTCTACAGAAGAATGGTGATCAAGAGGGGAGTAAATACAGAACAGAATTTCAAAGCCTTATGGAATCCAGACTTTCTGGAGCCATTGAGGCTGAATGAACCCCTGAAGCTATTACCCTGAGATAATCTTTACACCTTAAACCAAAAATATCACCTGAAGTCTTCTTTAAAGCAAATAATAGTTTAGCTTAATTAGTAAAGAATGTCTTCCTTGAGCTGTAATGTATTTTTAGAAGAGAAAAAAAATTGAGTACATAGCTGTTGAAAACCTTGTGGAATTCTGCTCTGAAACACATGGGTCACCATGAGTCAGACTTGACTTGATGGCAACTGGATTATTTTTAAGAGAAGAGGCAAACTGAGAAAGAAAGGAAAAAAAAAATACAAGTAGGGATTCAAAAGAAAAAACACCACGGTGAGTCTTTAGCATAGACCCTTTTTTTTTTTTTTACATAGTGCCAAATGGAAACCCCAATTCAAAGTATTGAGGATGCTTTCCATAAATCACACTGCCCAAGCCACCCTACTGCTACAAAATCTTGACTATATGATCAAAGAAATTTTTTACTGACCAATATCAGTTAAAATATTATTGTTACCATTTATCGATCACTTACAATTACTCCAACAACAATGTTGCAAGGTGAGGACCATCCCTCACCTTGGGGACATTGATAAGGATGGAGAAACTATGGCCAAGAAAAGTGAGTAACTTGCCCAAGGTCACATAGCTAGTCTCTGGGATTGGCTTAGAACCCTCAGTCTTTCTCCTAAGTCACCCCCTTGACCACACACACACACACACACAGCCATCTGGTTGTAGTCAATGTACAGTTTTTGCTGGAGCAGAACAGTAGACCCAGAAATTCTAAGCTTTTTATCCACACAGAGTGAAACAAAATAATGCTTTGTGCTCAGTTCATAGAATCGTAGAACTCCAGGGCTGCAGGGTCAGCAAGCCCCGTCTCCGATTTTTGCAGATGAGGAAAACCAGGCTCAGCGAGTTGAAAGGTCCAAAGTCACAGTGTTAGTCATCACAGTTAATCAGAAAATTCAATTAACTGAAAATCCCCATTGCAGAAAATATTCCACTCCTGAGGGTTTTCTGGTACCCCTGGAGGCACATTCTTCTCTTGTAGAGGGCGGCTTGGCTGCCCTTACCCATTGTGGGGGCTGCAGGAAAGTTACAGGGCCCCCCGTATTCCATCTTGCTCCCCCTGCAGGGTCTGATGCAGGCATGATAGAACAGTCCCGGGTGCTGGAATGCAGGTAGAGAGCAGACCCAGAAGGTCTATTTGGCCAACCCCAGCTTTACTAAAAACTTAACGTGGCAAGAACCAAATCAACAGTTCTCCACTCTTTGCTTCATGCTATTACCTTTATAATCTATAGTTCCTTTTCAGTGCAGTGCAACATAACAAGCTTATAATTCAAAACACATTTACACAAAATGTAGCATACATATTATACAAGCCCATGGATATGAGAAGCCAGGTTCCCTTCAGGTCTCCTGTTGGAAACAACCCTTCTTCGGATCATCTGGCTGTTTTCCTCTACATTATCAACTCCCTGTCGTTTTCCTATCGATCAACTGTGAAATTTCACATGGGCCCCCATGCTGGTATGAGAGAGCATATTAAGCACTTGTTTTCTTGCAGGACAGACGTTCCCCGCTGTGCTTTTCCTGGATTTGGGGCTATTTTTATTATTTACTTTATGTTGCCATGGAGACAGGGGAGATTGCAGATGGTAAGGGTTGGAATCCAGGGCCACAGGAGACATTTATCATTGTGCTTTGTATGAAGTGGCCTCTTGTTCCCCGTTTCTGCAGAGACTGGTGTTTATTTTATATAGAAGTTACTAATGAGGACTTGAGCCTAATGGATAATACGAAACTCGACTTCACCTCCACGCCACATGTTTTCTACCATGTGAATGATCTTATTAGACAGGAAGGCGGGCTCCTGAAAACACAGAGATCAACAGCTGTCCGTCAAGGTTTGCTCTGGTGGGAAGAAGAGTGATGTCTCCGAACAAGGGACCCATTCTTCATTCATTCCCAGGCCGCTGAAAAAGAGAAACTTACCCGAATTATTTCAGTCAGGCTTTGCAAGGAAACAAAGAAAACCGAGGTCTAACCAGGACTTCATCATCAAATTGGTGAACAAGGTGTGAGTTGGAACAAAGCAAAATACGGACAATAACCCTCACCAGGGCTACAAGCTAAAACCATATACAGGTAGTTCTAGATTTACGACAGAGTTCCTTTCTGAGGACTCCGTCCTAAGTCGGTTCTGAGTAAGTCCAATACCTTTTTTTTTTTAGTTTTAATTATTATTGCCTTTTATTATCAGTATCTTTACAAATCTGATCTTTATTTGTCTTTGGAGGTTGGAAATATTACATATAAACTTACCGATATATTTTAACCTTGTATGTAGTACATATTACTAAAGATATATGTATAAAAAAAAGACAGTGGTAAGTGCAGTTCCTCCTAACCTGAAAATGTCACAAGTCGAGGACAACTTGTATTTAGTTACAATCCAAAATAGGGGTAAAAAAAAAAAACTTTCTTATTTTCATAGCTCTGTGTAGTTCGAGGAGTCTTCAGGTGTGCAAAAGGCTAAGGTGCTCAGCTGCTAACCAAAAGGTTGGAGGTTCAAGTCCACCCAGAGGCACCTCAGAAGAAAAGCCTGGCAATCTATTTCCAAAAAAAGCAGCCATTGAAAACCCTATGGAGTACAGTTCTACTCTGACACACATGGGGTCACCATGGTTGGAATAAACTAGAAGCAACTGGCCTTTTTTTTTTTTTTTTTTCAATACTCTGAAGTACAACTGAATAGAAACAAATAAAAACTGGGAAACAAAACTCAATACAGGTGACTTTGGTGATTGATTCCAAATATCTTGGCTTTTGAACAGGTAACCAACAGAATTCTTTCCTCCAAGGACCAAGCAAGGTTACTGTTGGTTACTGTCTCTTTGTTCAAACCAAACAAGAGTCTTTAATAATCCCTTTCTGCCCGAGGGCAAAGCCACTGGTGTCCAACAAAAAAAAACAAATGCCCAACAGGACAAAAGGCTGCCCCCACCGTGATATTCCAGTGTGTTGAGAAATCCCCATACCCAAGCTCTCCGACTACCAGTTGCCCATATCTGCCTTGATGGCCATATCTGCCTCACTCTTTCTATAGGACTTTGATCTCCACCCCATTTCCTTGGACTCTTCTGCTTGACCCTTTGGGTTGACATATTATTTAGGTTGGCTACTTGCTTCCGCCAGGCTCAAACTCTGTGTTTGAACTCTTCCTTGGGTCTACACCAAGTTCATTAGGACGAGCCCCGGATCTCTCCCCTGCTCCCAGCCTCCGTCCTCCTGAGGGTCATTCCAAAGCCCTCCATTTGCCCTGGAAGAGTACTCAGACATATTTTTTCATCCTTTCTGTCTTTCCTCTCTCTTTTCTTTTGTCCTCATTCTTTCTCCACCTCTCCCTTTCCTGCTTGTTCAAAGTTCACATTTTGTTCTTAAGCAATCTTTTTTTTTTTCTTTTCTTTCCTAGTGGCCTTTAAATTTGGGTTAGAATTTATAATTTCTGTAGTTAAAATGTTTCAAGGCATAATCATGGCAAAAAATACATTGGAGTGCTTTCAGACTTTACTCTACCATTTATTAGCTATTGGATGCTGGGGAAAATACCTAATGTCCCTGAACCTCAGTTTCCTCATTTGTAAAATGGGAATAGTAATCTATATTGTACAGAGCTGTTGTGAAGCTAACATGAGTTAAAAAAAAAAAAAAAACAGGTAAATTCTCAGTAAAAAGTGATTCATTCAATTCAAAGGCTTAGTTGACAATATTTATTCATCCAGGCAACCTCAACAGCTCCAGAAAAAAAAAAAAATCCAGATACAGTTGTTGAGATCTGAGATTTTACCCTACTTGCAAACTACAAAATTTGCCTGCAGCAGTTGGCTGGATGCTGGAGGAAGACAGGAGACTCGTCGGTCAGAGACCAAGGACTGTAGTAGTCACAGTAGCAATAGCAGTGTCCAAAGATTCTGGCACTTTTATTGCGCCAGTTTCCTGAGCCCCAGTCCCCACAAGGCAACGTGAAAAGGGCCAGGTGACACCAGCCAATGGACGAGGTTATGTTTCAGGAAAGGAACCCTGAGCTTGGGGAACCTGAGTTTTTATGAGAAGCAAGCACTTCTGTACTTTTCTCCAGAGGGAAAAAACATTTCTGTCTTCTAAGGCTGCTCACTATACAAATACCCTTGAAAAGATTGTTTGGAAAAAGGCAGCAGTGCCTCGACTCACAACATATGCAGAAAAATAAGAGACTGAGATTTGTCTCCAAATAACAGTATATTGTATGACAGACATTGGTGCACCCCTGGTGACAGAATATTTGAAATTGAGTGCAAGTTCAGGCCTTTTACATCCATCTGCATTATAACAACATCTAGTTTAAAGGATGGCAGGCTAATTCTTCTAATTGCATCATAAATCTTAACAGTAATTGCTTCAATTTAAAAATAGCTAATGCCAGGATTTATGCATTTCTAAGAAGTCTTTTACAGAGACCATCTTTATCTGGCCACTTATCTCGGCCCCATAACAAATGCATCTTTATATTAAATTTTCTTTCCTTCTCAATTAGATAAATATTATATATATACATATATATGTACATATATTTAATAATATGTATATATATACATATACTATATACACTAAATATATATATAGCTGTTGCTGTTGTTAGGTGCCGTCAAGTAGGTTCCGACTCATAGCAACCCTAAGTACAACAGAATGAAACACCGCCAGGTCTGTGCCAACCTCACAATCACTATGCTTGAACCCACTGTTGCAGCCACTGTGTCAATCCATCTCATTGAGGGTCTTTCCCTTTTTCAATGACCCTCTACTTTACCAAGCATGATGTCCTTCTCCAGGGACTGATCCCTCCTGATAATATCCAAAGTATGTGAGATCAAGTTTCGCCATCCCTGCTTCTAAGGACCATGCTGGCTGTACTTTTTCCAAGACGGATGTGTTCGTTTTTTGGTATTTTTTTAATGGTAAATTCAGTATTCTTCACCAATACACACATATATATATGGAGCCCTGGTGGAGTAACGGTTAAGCATATTCAGCTGTTAATCAAAACGTTGGCAGTTCAAACTCACCCAGTGACTCCGTGGACTAAAGACCTGACTCTGCTCCTGTAAACATTACGGCCTAATATACCACATGGGACAGTTCTACCCTGTCACATGGGGTCACTTTGAGTTGAAATTGACTCAATGGCACCTAATGACAACAACAGCAATACACACACACACATAAATTGTAGTTGTATAATGTATAAATTACATTTCTTATAAGTATAAAACAAAAAAACAAACCCAGTGCCGTCGAGCCGATTCTGACTCATAGCGACCCTAAAGGACAGAGTAGAACTGCCCCATAGGGTTTCCAAGGAGCGCCTGGTGGATTCGAACTGCCGACCCTTCGGTTCACAGCCGTAGCACTTAACCACTACACCACCAGGTTTTCCTCTTATAAGTATAAAAAACCCAGGCTCAGGAGACTTCCACAGTATGCCTAGGTTCAAACTCAAATTTTAGCACAATAGAGTGACCTCCAGCAAGTTATTTAATTTCTCTTTGCTTTATTTTCCATTGCTATAAAATGAAAATAATAATAGTGTCTACTTCTACTTGATGAGTGGACAAAATGCTGCAATCCATGTGAAGTGCTTAGAACAAACATCAGGCTGGAAATTTATTAACAGTGGAAAAGCTGGTGATGTAGTGGTTAAGTGCTACGGCTGCTAACCAAAGGGTCAGCAGTTCAAATCCGCCAGGCGCTCCTTGGAAACTCTATGGGGCAGTTCTACTCTGTCCTGTAGGATAGCTATGAGTTGGAATCGACTCGACGGCACTGGGTTTGTTTTTTTGGTTTTATCATCAACAGTGTATATTTTACTATTAGATACACACTTTTTCTCCAAGCAAAGGACTTTTAACAAAATGTTTTCCATCTAGAACCTACAAAGTTTCAGAATCAACTGGCAGGCACTTATAACTGAAGTTGGTTCTGGGAATATCTCTTCCACTTTTCTGCTCCTCAGGACACCAACTTCCGTACAATTCTGCAGGAATAAGAGGAAAGAAAAGTGGTTACCAAATAAAAGGTCCACCTTCTAGAAGACTACACACGCACTTAGTGTTCAGTTTTCTTTTCAGTACAAGAAGAATGTTCTTCTACAAACTTTGTTCATGGGCTGAAGGGAGATGAAGAGGATTGTATTCGTGGATTCTTATCTAGAGATAATCTGTTAATTCTTTTTGTTTTAGCAGAGCCCAAACATACCATGTATTGTCCTAATTGAGAAAAACCCAAAATAAAAATCCTTATCTTTGTCTTTTATTGTTAAATAGTTTTTTAATTATTGAAATTTTCAAAGGCAATCAGCATCAAAAATCTTGGGGCTCAAAAACAAAAAAAAGCTTTCCAATCCACTAAACACATACTAAGGACTCCTGGTTAAGAGCACAGCTGCTCACTGAAAGTTTGGCAGTTCAAACCCACTCAGTGGATCCGCTGGAGAAAGACCTGGAGAGCTACTTTAGTAAAGATTACAGCCTAGGAAACCCTATGTAGCGGTGCTACTCTGTCCTATAGGGTCTCTGTGGATTGGAAACAATTCGATGGCACACAACAACGACAAACACACACTGGCCCTGCTTATAATTGCCTGAACCGTCTTTCAGTTGGAACCGGAATGGACTTTGCCTTTGCATTTATGGCATCAAACCCCTCTTTGTAGACCAGGATCCTGAGTCTCTTGAGTCAGGAGAACCGCTTAGCCAGTATGTGATAAAGCTGGGAGCTGGGTACCAGAGCTCTCTGGCTCTCTGCCTTCCACCTTTCCTTCTATCTAGTCCCTTTCTTTTCCTTCACTCTAAGGATCAAAGAAGGTAAATTTAGCTGGCATTGCCCTGATCAATCAAAAACATGTTTCATTTTAATTGCTGGCGTTTAATCTGCATTGTGAGCAAAGCCGCAATGTTACTCTAATTTTCCAATTGGGATTTTCAGCTTCTTAAAACTACAGTGGTCCAATCTTATAATATTTGAGAAAGAGTGTGGTAATGAGGTTTCTTTACCAACAACAATGACCACAAACAAATACACAAATAAATACCCAGTGATTTCTTTCTTTTTTTTTTTTAATTATTATACTTTAGATGAAGGTTTACAGAGCAAACTAGTTTCTCATTAAATGATCAGTATACATATTATTTTGTGACATTGGTTGGCAACCCCACAACATGTCGACACTTTCCCTTCTGAACCTTGGGTTTCCTATTACCAGCTTTCCTGTCCCCTCCTGACTCCTCGTCCTTGCCCCTGGGCTGGTGTGCCCATTTAGTCTCTTTTCGTTTTATGGGCCTGTTCAATCTTTTGCTGAAGGATGAACTCAGAAGTGACTTCATTACTGAGCTAAAAGGGTGTTTAGGGGCCATACTCTTAGGGTTTCTCCAGTCTCTGTCAGGCCAGTAAGTCTGGTCTTTTTTTGTAAGTTAGAATTTTGTTCTACAATTTTCTCCAGCTCTGTCCAGGACGCTCTATTGTGATCCCTGTCAGAGCAGTCAATGGTGGTAGCCAGGCACCATCTAGTTGTGCTGAACTCAGTCTGGTGGAGGCTGTGGTACCTGTGGTTCATGAGTCCTTTGGGCTAATATTTCCCTTGTGTCTTTGGTTTTCTTCATTCTCCCTTGCTCCCAGTGGGGTGAGACCACTGGAGTATCTTAGAGGGCCACTCACAAGCTTTTAAGACCCCAGACACTACTCACCAAAGTAGAACGTAGAACAGTTTCTTTGTAAACTATGTTCTGCCAAGTGAGGTAGATGTTCCCTGAGACCATGGTCCCCACAGCTTTTAGCCCAGTAATTGTGTCCCTCAGGGAGTTTGGATGAGTCTATGAAGCTTTCATGACTTTGCCTTGGAAAAGTTGTGCTGGCTTCCCCAGTATTCTGTACTGTCTTACCTGTCACGGAAGTTACCACTTACCTATTGTCTATTTAGTGTTTTTCCCTCCCACCGCTGCCCTCCCTCATAACCAGGAAAGATTGCTTCTTTTTGTGGGTAAACCTTTTCATGAGGTTTTGTAGTAGTGTTCTCATACAATGCTGTCCTTTTATGATTGACTTATTTCATTCAGCATAATGCCCTTCAGATTTATCCATGTTGTGAGATGCTTCCCAGATTAATCTCTGTTCTTTATCTTTGCATAGTGCTCCATTGTGTGTATCACCAGTTTGTTTATCCATTCATCTGTTGATGGGCATTGTCTTCGGCATGTAGTGCTGCTGTAACAGAAATACCACAAGCTTTGACAAAGAAATTTATTTTCTCACAGTCTAGTAGGCCAGAAGTCCAAATTCAGGGCGTCAACTCCAGGGGAAGGCTTTCTGTCTCTGTTGCCTCTGCAGGAAGGTCTTTCTTGTCAATCTTCCCCTGGACTAGGAGCTTCTCTGCGCAGGAACCCCAGGTCTAAGGGATGTGCTCTGCTTCCGGTGCTCCTTTCTTGGTGGTATGAGGTAGCCCCATCGCTGCTCGCTTCTTTCTTTTATATTTCAAGAGATTGCCTCAAGACACAATCGGATCTTGTAGATTGAGTCCTACCTCACGAACACAACTGTGGCCCATCCCCCCTCATTAACATTACAGAGGCAGGATTTACAACATATAGGAAAATCAGGCAATACTGGGAATCATGGCCCAGCTAAATTGATACACACATTTTGTGGGGGACATAATTCAGTCCATGACAGGCATCTAGGTTGTTTCAGCCTTTTTGCTATTGTGAACAATGCTGCAATGAACATGGGTGTGCATATATCTATTCCTATGATGACTCTTATTTCTGTAGGTTATATTCCTAGGAGTGGGATTGCTGGATCATATGATATTTCTATTTCTAGCTTTCTAAGGAAGCACCATACCGTTTTCCAAAATAGTTGTACCATTTTGTATTCCCACCAGCAGTGCGTAAGGGTCCCAAACTCCCCAAAGCCTCTCCAACATTTATTATTTTCTGTTTTTTTGATTCGTGCTAGTAACACTGGGGTGAGGTGGTATCTCATTGTGGTTTTGATTTGCATCTTTCTCATGGCTAGTTGTCTTGAGCATTTCTTCATTTGTCTGTTAGCCACTTGAATGTCTTCTTTGGTGAAGAGTCTATTCATTTCCTTTGCCCATTTTTTTTTTTTTTTATTAACTTTTATTGAGCTTCAAGTGAACGTTTACAAATCAAGTCAGACTGTCACATGTAAGTTTATATACACCTTACTCTGTACTCCCACTTGCTCTCCCCCTAATGAGTCAGCCCTTCCAGTCTCTCCTTTCATGACAATTTTGTTAGCTTCCAACTCTCTCTATCCTCCCATCCCCCCTCCAGACAGGAGATGCCAACACAGTCTCAAGTGACCACTTGATATAATTAGCTCACTCTTCATCAGCATCTCTCACCTACCCACTGTCCAGTCCCTTTCATGTCTGATGAGTTGTCTTCGGGGATGGTTCCTGTCATGTGCCAACAGAAGGTTTGGGGACCATGGCTGCCGGGATTCCTCTAGTCTCAGTCAGACCATTAAGTATGGTCTTTTTGTGAGAATTTGGGGTCTGCATCATTTTTTTTTTTTTTTTTATCCCACTGATCTCCTGCTCCCTCAGGGGTTCTCTGTTGTGCTCCCTGTCAGGGCAGTCATCAATTGTGGCCGGGCACCAACTAGTTCTTCTGGTCTCAGGATGATGTAGGTCTCTGGTTCATGTGGCCCTTTCTGTCTCTTGGGCTCTTAGTTGTCGTGTGATCTTGGTGTTCTTCATTCTCCTTTGCTCCAGGTGGGTTGAGACCAATTGATGCATCTTAGATGGCCACTTGTTAGCATTTAAGACCCCAGACGCCACATTTCAAAGTGGGATGCAGAATGTTTTCATAATAGAATTATTTTGCCAATTGACTTAGAAGTCCCCTTAAACTATGGTCCCCAAACCCCCGCCCTTGCTCCGCTGACCTTTGAAGCATTCATTTTATCCCGGAAACTTCTTTGCTTTTGGTCCAGTCCAGTTGAGCTGACCTTCCATGTATTGAGTGTAGTCCTTCCCTTCACCTAAAGCAGTTCTTATCTACTAATTAATCAGTAAAAAACCTTCTCCCACCCTCCCTCCCTCCCCTCCTCGTAACCACAAAAGTATGTGTTCTTCTCAGTATTTACTATTTCTCAAGATCTTATAATAGTGGTCTTATGCAATATTTGTCCTTTTGCCTCTGACTAATTTCGCTCAGCATAATGCCTTCCAGGTTCCTCCATGTTATGAAATGTTTCACAGATTCATCACTGTTCTTTATCGATGTGTAGTATTCCATTGTGTGAATATACCACAATTTATTGAGCCATTCATCCGTTGATGGACACCTTGGTTGCTTCCAGCTTTTTGCTATTGTAAACAGAGCTGCAGTAAACATGGGTGTGCATATATCTGTTTGTGTGAAGGCTCTTATTTCTCTAGGGTATATTCCGAGGAGTGGGATTTCTGGGTTGTATGGTAGTTCTATTTCTAACTGTTTAAGATAACGCCAGATAGATTTCCAAAGTGGTTGTACCATTTTACACTCCCACCAGCAGTGTATAAGAGTTCCAATCTCTCCGCAGCCTCTCCAGCATTTATTATTTTGTGTTTTTTGGATTAATGCCAGCCTTGTTGGAGTGAGATGGAATCTCATCGTAGTTTTAATTTGCATTTCTCTAATGGTTAATGATGAAGAGCATTTTCTCATGTATCTGTTAGCTGCCTGAATATCTTCTTTAGTGAAGTGTGTGTTCATATCCTTTGCCCACTTCTTGATGGGGTTGTTTGTCTTTTTGTGGTTGAGTTTTGACAGAATCATATAGATTTTAGAGATCAGGTGCTGGTCTGAGATGTCATAGCTGAAAATTCTTTCCCAGTCTGTAGGTGGTCTTTTTACTCTTTTGGTGAAGTCTTTAGATGAGCATAGGTGTTTGATTTTTAGGAGCTCCCAGTTATCTGGTTTCTCTTCGCCTTTGCCCATTTTTTAATTGATTATTTGTCTTTTTGTTGTAGAGGTGTTGAATTTTCCTGTAGATTTTAGAGATTAACCCTTTGTCTGATTTGTCACAGCCAAAAACTTTTTCCCAGTCTGTAGGTTCTCTTTTTACTCTTTTCGTGAAGTCTTTTGATGAGCATAAGTGTTTAATGTTTAGAAGATCCCAGTTATCTAGCTTATCTTCTGGAGCTTGTGTGTTGTTAGTTATCGTTTGTATCCTGTTAATGCCAAGTATTAGAGCCTGTAGCATTGATCTTACTTTTTCTTCTAGGAACTTCATGGTTTTTGGCTTTATATTTAGGTCTTTGACCCATTTAGAATTAGTTTTTGTGTATGGTGTGAAGTATGGGTCTTGTTCCTTTTTTCTTTCAGATGGACAACCAGTTTTGCCAGCACTATTTGTTAAAAAGACTGTCTTTTCCCCATTTGATGGACTTTGGGCCCTCATCGGAGATCAGGTAACCACAGGTGGATGGATCTGCATCTCGGTTCTCAATTCTGTTCTGGTAATCAAAGTATCTGTCGTTGTACCATTACCAGACTATTTTGACTACTGTTTTTTTTTTTTTTTTTTTATCTGGATAGTAGGTTCTGAAGTCAGGTAGTTCAAGTCCTCCTACTTTATTCTTCTTCTTCACTAGTGCTTTCCTTATCTGGGGCCTCTTCCCTTTCCATATAAAGTTAATGATTAGTTTTTCCATCTCTTTAAAGAATGTTGTTGATATTTAGATTGAGATTGCATTGTATTTGTAGATCGCTTTGGGTAGAATTGACATTTTCACCATGTTGAGTCTACCTACCCCTGAGCATGGCATGTTTTTCCATTTATATAGATCTCTTTTAGTTTCTTGCAGTAGTCTTTTGCACTTTTCTTGTATAGGTCTTTTACATCCCTGGTTAGATTTATTCCTTTTTTTTTTTTTTTTTTAGGTGCTGTTATAAATATGGTATTATTTTCCTGACTTCCTTTTCTTTGTTCTCTTTTATCGGTGCATAGGAATCCAACTGATTTTTTTTGTATGTTTATCTTATATCCGGCCACTCGGCTGAATATTTCTGTTAGTTCCAGTAGTTGTCTCATGGAGTCTTTTGGGTTTTCTAAGTATGGTATCATAACATCTGCAAGTAGGAATATTTTTACTTCTTCAATACCAATTTGGGTGCCCTTCATTTCTTTTTCTGGCCTTATTGCTCTAGCTAGAACTTCCAGCACAATGTTAAATAGGCATGGTGATGAAGGGCATCCTTGTCTTGGTCCTGTTCTAAAGAGGAAAGTTTTCAGCCTCTCTCCATTAACAATGATGTTGGCTGTTGGTTTTGGATAGATGCCGTTAATTATGTTGAAGAATTTCCCTTCTGTACCCATTTTTTTTTACCCATTTTATCGAGAGTTTTTCTCAGGAACGTGTGTTGGACTTTGTTGAATGCCTTTTTTGTGCCAATCGAGATGATCATGTGATTCTTTTATTTTTGTGGTGGATTACATTAATTGATTTTCTAATGTTGAACCATCCTTTCATACCTGGTATGAATCCCACTTGGTCATGGTGTTTTTTTTTTTTTTTTTGGATGTAATGCTGAATTCTATTGGCTAGAATCTTGTTGAGAATTTTTGCATCTATATTTATGTGAGATATTGGTCTGTAATTTTCTTTTTTTGTGTGGTGTCTTTGCCTGGTTTGGGTATCAGGGTTATGCTGGCTTTGTAGAATGAATTTGGAAGTGTTCTTTTCTTTTCTATGTTCTGAAATAGTGTGAGTAGTACTGGTGTAAGCTCTTCTCTGAATGTTCGGTAGAATTCTCCAGTGAAGCCATCTGGGGCAGGGCTTTTTTTTTGGTTGTGATTTTTTTTTTTTTTTAATTATCTTTTCAATCTCTTCTCTTTTTATGAGTCTGTTCAGATTTTCAACATCAATTTGTGTTTAGTTTGGGCAGGTAGTGTGTTTCTAGAAATTTGTCCATTTCCTCTAGGTTTTCAAATTTGTTGGAGTATAGTTTTTCATAATATTATTAAGATCCTTTTTATTTCAGTTGGGGTTTGTTGTAATGCCCCTCATTTCATTTCTTATTTGGGCTAGTTGTGTCCTCTCTTGTTTTTCCTTTGTCAGTTGGGCCAAAGGTCTGTCTATTTTGTTGATCCTTTCAAAGAATCAACTTTTGGTCTTGTTGATTCTTTCTGTTGTTTTTCTATTTCATTTATTTCTGCTCTGATCTTTATTATTTCCTTTCTTCTGGTAGCTGTGGGCTTCTTTTGCTGTTCTGTTTCTATTTGTTCAAGTTATGTGGCTAATGTTTTGATTTTGTCCCTTTCTTCTTTTTTGATATGTGCATCTATTGCTATAAATTGACCTCTGAGGACTGCCTTTGCTGTGTCCCAAAGGTTTTGGTATGATGTGTTTTCATTCTTGTTTGATTCTAGGAATTATTTTATTTCATCTTTGATTTCTTCTATTACCCAGTGGTTTTTTAAGCAGGGTGTTATTCAGTTTCCATGTAATTGGGTTTTTTTTTCCTTATTCTTCCTGTTGTTAATTTCTACTTTGATGGCGTTGTGATCAGAGAAGATACTTTGTATTACCTCAGTGTTTGGATTTTATTGAAGGTTGCTTTGTGGCCTAAGATGTGGCCCATTTTGGAGAACATTCCATGTGCACTGAAAAAGAATGTGTACTTTGCAGCTGTTGAGTGGCGTGTTCTGTATATGTCTATGAGATCAAGTTGGCTGATCGTGACCTTTAGATCTTCTGTATCTTTGTTGAGTTTCTTTCTAAATGTTCTGTCCTTTACCAAGACTGGTGGGTTGAAGTCTCCTACTATTAGTGTGGAACTCT
Source organism: Elephas maximus indicus (assembly GCF_024166365.1). Classification (NCBI taxonomy): domain Eukaryota; kingdom Metazoa; phylum Chordata; class Mammalia; order Proboscidea; family Elephantidae; genus Elephas; species Elephas maximus. The sequence continues at coordinate 15,098,100 of NC_064826.1, forward strand.
CAATTTCCCTTTTCAGTGCTGTTAGAGTTTGTATTATGCACTTTGGAGCCCTTTCATTGGATTACCAGTGATTTCTTATCTCATTTGGCATTGGTTTTTGGTGTGAAAAAAAGTAAATTCTAGAACTCACTATTCATGTCAATCCTATCAAACAGTGAAAATTTACAATTGTAAATATAATTTGCATGGCAGTATTCAATGTAGGGAAACTCTGGCAGCATAGTGGTTAAGAGCTACGTCTGCTAACCAAAAGTTCAGCAGTTTGAATTCTCCCACACTCCCTGGAAACCATATGGGGAAGTTCTACTCTGTTCTATAGGGTTGCTATGAGTTGGAATAGACTTAATGGCAGTGGGTTTGGTTTTTTGGGTATTCAATTTAGTTTTGAAAGGTGCTGTCATCTTATCACTGGTCAGTGCACACCTACTCAACATAAAGTGAATACTTAAGCTTACTTTGGTAATGGTTTTGATAGGAACTGTTCCTTCTGAGTTTTCCCCTGCCTTTGTTTTTGTACTGTCTGTACTGCTAGCTTAGGTGTTTGCCAACTTATTTGATGATGTGTTAAAAACAAATTTAAACACCTAAAAATTTCTTCTGTTGTACATGTGTCAAGAGTTTTAGAAAGTAACAAATCTTTCTCATATTTGCCTGCACAAACCGGTCATTCAAAAGCAAGAAAAGCATGCTCTTGTCCTTTGGAACTATAAAGATTTCACCAAATCTTGGCCCTTGAATTCATTCAAGTACCAAAACCAAAAACTATGCCAATTGCCACTGAAGCCGACTCATGGCAACCCCACGCGTGTCAGAGTAGAAATGTGCTCCATAGGGTTTTCAACAGCTGATTTTTTGGAAGTAGGTCACCAAGCCTTTCTTCCAAGGCACCTCTGTGTGGATTCAAACTACCAACCTTTCAGTTGGTAGCCAAGTGCTTAACCATTTGCACCACCCAGAGATTCCTCATCAAGCACATTGAGTGATAATTCTTATATTCTGGGGTGAACTCATCTCAGAAAAAGGTGTTGGTTGCATTTTTTATGGTAGCCAGTTGCATTGTTAATAACAACATTAGCTGAAGTTTCATCCCATAGTACATTTCACTTGCTCTCCCAGGGTGCATTTACTTTGAATGATGATGCATGGGAATTTTCATTGTCAGATTTAATTTTAGTTCCTTTTCAGTCTCCTAAGGCCAGTAAGCTCAACACACCCTGTAAGATGTCAGTAGCCTTGTTTTCAATCCTCTCTATATTCTGTTCCAAAATGCCATTGTAATTTGGTAGGCCATTAGAACGATTTTGCAAATTTTTACTGCATTAAGCACATCCAGTACCTTTAGCATCCTAAAGGGTGAACCCCAATGACAAATAACTGTGGCTGTGCCTCTTGCCTTTGCATGCCTTCTGGAGAGTGTTTTCCACATTTTCTAGTTAGGTGCTGCATTTTGGTACAACTTGTCATTTTTGCTTGATTCTTTTCTTGTTATAGCATAATTATTTCAAACTCCTGGACAGGGTGGTAAATACAAACATAAACTCTCTCACACACACATACATATATATGTTGTGTAACAGTGTTATGGATTGAATCGTGTCCCCCAAAATATGTTTTGGAACCCTAACCCCTATCCCTGTGCATGTAATTCTCCTTGGAATAGGATTTTCTCTGTTATGTTAAGGAGGCTATATCAGTATAGGGTGGGCCCTAAACCTAATCATTTCTGAGATATAAAGAAAGCAGATTAGACACAGAGGCTCACACACAAGGGGAAGACAGATACCATGTGAGGCTCACCAAGGAACCAAGGAACACCCAGGGATAATGACAAGGAAGGAAATGACAACGCTGAGGCCCTGATATGGACTTCTAGCCTCCAGAACTATAAGAAAATAAATTCCCGTTCTTAAAAACCACCCACTTGTGGTATTTCTGTTACAACAGCACTAGGAAACTAAGACAAACAGTTATAAAGGCAAGAAACAGAAAACTTAATTCACGAAGTTATTATGATATCATAATGCAATGTATTCCGTGTCTGCTTGTTATTGTACAACCAGTTTTCACCCCACAAGGTGAGTATGTGCTGAACAGATGCACTCAGGTCTTGCCCAGCGTTTAACGGAACACGGCCACACCCACGTTAACGGAGAGCACTCACTTGCAATAACTTACCTTAGGGGACATGCACAAGCCTGAGTTCAGAAACAGATCTGGGCAGAGCTACAAGCTCTGTTCAAAGTCTCATTTATAAGACAGTCAGATAGATACCCAGAGATGTCAAGAGAAATGCTATTTCCAGGTCTGAGCCAAAGCAGCCTCACCCTGCAATTGTGAGTGGTAGTCTCAGAGATGTGAAAATCTGGTGCATGCCTAGTGAGACTGAGTTTATTATCATAGTTTCTTTTGTAGTGTTGAAATATCTATATATATATATAGATATATATACACCGATCCTTCTTTCTTTCTTTCACATTTCAGCCTTCAGTAACCGTCAATGCATCTTGATTGCATGTTTGATCAATTTCAGACTGCAGAAAAATTGGTGAAAATCTCCAATTTCCTCATCTTTGGCGTTGGTGGTTGGCGCATAAATCTGAATAACAGTCATATTAATTAGTTTATGGCTATTATCCTATCTCTGACAGCATTGTACTTCAGCATAGATCTTGAAATGTTCTTTTTGATGATAAATGCAATGACATTCCTTTTCAATTTGTCATTCCCAGCATAGTAAGACCATACAACTGTTTAATTCAAAATGGCCAATACCAGTCCATTTCAGCTCACTAATGCCTAGGATATTGTTCCATAACATTTTTGACTACTTCCAATTTTCCTAGATCCATACTTCGTACATTCCATGTTCCGATTATTAATGGATGTTTGCAGCTGTTTCTTCTCATTTTGAGTCAGGCCACCTCAGCAAATGAAGGTCCCAAAAAACTTTGACTCCGTCCACGCCATTAGGCTCAACTTTGAGGAGGCAGCTCTTCCCTGGTCATATTTTGAGTGGCTTCCAACCTGAGGGGCTCATCTTCCGGTACTATACCAGACAATCTTCTGCTGCTAGTCATAAGATTTTTACTGGTCAACTTTTTCAGAAGTAGATGGCCAGGTCGTTCTTCCTAGTCTGCCTTAGTCTGGAAGCTCCACTAATACCTGTCCACCATGGGTCACCCTGCTAGTATTTGAAATACTGGTGGCCTAGCTTCCAGCATCACAGCAACACACAAGCCACCACAGAACAACAAACTGACAGATGTGTGGGGCCTATATGTAATAGTCTCAATAAATGAAATGAATTGTATGAGCTAGTGAGTGAGCGAGTAAATGAGATTGGCCCTAGGACAAGTTATAAAACACTTGAAGTTTATTTTCAGATATACATTTCTCCCTCTGGGGTTTCAATGCCTTTCTTCTCTTCTTCCCCTGTGACATGAAAACATCATACTAAAGTATGTCTGATTCCACCCTAAAGTGCTCCTTTTTCAGGAGTAGTTATGAGCCTGGGTGATGCAAGTGGTATGCGATCAACTTCTGACTTCCATAAACATGTTGCCGTTGTTAATTCATTGAGTCTCTTCCGACTCATGTTGACCCCACATGTGCACAGTAGAGTGTTCAAGGCTGTGAACTTTTGGAAGCAGATTACCAGGCCAGTCTTCTGAGATCCCTCTGGATGAGTTTGAACCACCAACTTTTTGGCTGGTAGTCAAGCACCCAAGAGCACTTAACCATTTGTTCCACCCAGAGCCAAGAAAACCCTATGGAGCAACCCTACCCTGAAAGACGTGGGGTTGTAATGAATGAACTCAACAGCAGTGGGTTTGGTTTTTTTTATTTATTCATTTCAGTACAGGTAGTCCCCGACTTTCGATGGGGTTCCATTCCATCAGACGACTCTGATGTAAGTCAAAGACCTCATTTTTTTAATTTTTTTAGTTTTCATTATTATTGCCTTTTATTCTCAGTATCTTTATAGATCCAATGTTTGTCTTTAGGGGTTGAAAACATTACGTATAAACTTACAGATGTATTTTAATGCATATATACATAAATAAAAATACACAAATCATAAAAATTTACTCTGACAATGAAGAAGAGTTGCAGTAATAACTTTACTTGTAGAAGGTTCTGGATCATCTGGATAATCCCTGGAAGTGGGGTTGGTTTTTCTAGTCAGAAAATTAACTAGAGTTGTCCGTTGGGTCTTTTTCTTTTTTTTTTTCATATATTTCCCAGTAACATCTCACTGCTTCCTCAATCTGCCTACTGACTTTAGCAAAGCTATCAGCATTTGGGTCCATATTTTCAAGCAACTGAAGCCCCTGGTTTAATTTAGAAAAAACTCCAGCTAATTCTTTCACTGTAAAGTCTTTTTTTTTTTTTTTAATAATTTTTATTGTGCTTTAAGTGAAAGTTTACAAATCAAGTCAGTCTGTCACATATAAGCTTATATACACCTTACTCCATACTCCCACTTACTCTCCCCCTAATGAGTCAGCCCACTCCCTCCTTCCAGTCTCTCCTTTCGTGACAATTTTGCCAGTTTCTAACCCTCTCTACCCTTCTATCTCCCCTCCAGACAGGAGATGCCAACACAGGCTCAAGTGTCCACCTGATACAAGTAGCTCACTCTTTGTCAGCATCTCTCTCCAACCCATTGTCCAGTCCCTTCCATGTCTGATGAGTTGTCTTCCGGAATGGTTCTTGTCCTGGGCCAACAGAAGGTTTGGGGACCATGACCGCCGGGATTCCTCTAGTCTCATTCAGACCATTAAGTCTGGTCTTTTTATGAGAATTTGGGGTCTGCATCCCACTGATTTCCTGCTCCCTCAGGGGTTCTCTGTTGTGCTCCCTGTCAGGGCAGTCATCGGTTGTGGCCAGGCACCATCTAGTTCTTCTGATCTCAGGATGATGTAAGTCTCTGGTTCATGTGGCCCTTTCTGTCTCTTGGGCTCATAGTTATCGTGTGACCTTGGTGTTCTTCATTCTCCTTTGATCCAGGTGGGTTGAGACCAATTGATGCATTTTAGATGGCCACTTGTTAGCATTTAAGACCCCAGATGCCACTCACTGTAAATTCTTTTGACAACTTCTTCCTCTTCCTCGTTATTTCTTTCTCCTTCAGCATTCCTTTCCTCTTCAAAATCCACTCAGTTCTGATTTGTCAATTCCCTTTCTTTGTGATCTACGAGCTGTTTCACATTGGCAATACCAAGTTCTAAATTGTGTTCTTGCCATATGGACGATTTTTCCACTGCTGTCTTCCATCACATTATCCTGATCAAGTGCTTGGAGCATGTTCACATAACTCAGCAATTTTTTCTATATCCCCTGCATCCATTTTCCCTTAACTTCCTCCCAGAAAGATGTACCAATGATAAGATGTACAAAAACAAAAAATGGTCAGACTTAAGTGCAATTCATCGTAACTCAAATAAGTCATAAGTCAAGGACTACCTGTACAGGTCAAATCTTAGCTAAAGGACCGAGGCTCTGACTCAATGGTGAGGAAGGAAGGATCTCTTTCAGCATCAAAGTCTTCACAGACTTCTTCGATTTCACCATGTAAGAGAAAACTGCCTCTTAACTGAGTCCTGAGGATAATAAGACTCAGCTAATAAATTCATAATCCATTGCCTTTGCCTCTACTTTTAACTCAGGAGACCTCCCAGTTTTGTCCCAGATGGGACTCTTTTCCCCAGAGACATGGCCCAGTCCCCCAGGCAGGAATGTGGCTGTTTTGTGGGTAACTTCAGCAGAAAGCAATGGATACACCCAATGGAAACCACAGAGGGGGACGTGGAGAGGTCAGGATGTAATTACCCAGCAATCTGAGCTCCCATCTTCCAGGTCCCACCTCTCCAACCGATCCATAGTCACAGCAGGGTGTTGTGGCTGTGCCAAGACGGATTCCAGACTAAATACTTTAAAAAGAAGACCCTTGCTGGCTAGACCTCCAAGTGTTATAGGTGAGAGAAATGTCTGATGAAGTAAAGATTTGGGGGAAAAATTGGGAGACGTCTGTGCTGTTGCCTGATTTTAAAGTATGCAGGAAAGGAATGCCCTAGGCATTGTTTTAAGGATTAAAAAGAGAAAATGACAAGTAGAGCAGACCCTTACTTCAAGCCTTCTTTATGTCTCCTTTTTTTTCTTCCCTTCCTCCCTCTCTGCTGCCCCCTCCCCACACCCCCACCCCTCCCCAGCTTCCTTCCTTCCTTTTCTTTTCTTTCATTTGATGCTTGTATTTGTTTCTGGGGCTGCTGTAACAAAGTACCACAAATTGGGTGGCTTATGAGAAGGGAAATTTATTGTTTCACAGCTCTGGAGGCTAGAAGCCCAAATCAAAGTGTTGGCAGAACCTCGCCCTCTGAAGTTTCTAGAGGAAAACCCTTTCTTGTCTCTCCCAGCTTCTGGTAGCCTCAGGCGTTCCTTGACGTACAACCTCACTCCTTTGTACCTGGTCATCTTGCTTCTGTCTCTCTGTGTCTCTTCTCTCTTTTTATTTATTTTTTTCTTTTTTTCCCCTCCCCTCTCTCTTCCAAACTAAGAAATCTTTCAGAAATTGTAGGCAACTTCTTAGAGGTGTGTGCATTTGGGGCAGTGCTGTTGGAAGAGAGAAAACTAGATAGGGTCCCTTCCTTGTGTTTCCCATCCCTTTGGTAGGAGGGATATGGGCTGAGAGGAATTGTGGGATTTTTTTTTTCTTTGCTTTTGTGACTTTGAAAAAACTTTCCTTTGATTCCTGTTCCCCATTACCCATTGCCATCTAGTCAATTAGGACTCTTAGAGACTTTAGAGGACAGAGTAGAACTGCCCATAGGGTTTCTAAGGATTTGAAATGCCAACCTTTTTGTTAGCAGCCGAGCTCTTAACCACTGCACCACCAGGGCTCCTTCTTGTTTCCAGTAAGGCCATATTGGCTGTTTCTGCTGCCACAAATGCCAAGATTGGGAGAATAGCAATCGTGATGGCCTTGTTCTCTGAGGCAGCTTTGAAACATTGACTCACAGAGCTGGAAGGAATCTTTGGAAATCTTCTACCCACACACCTCTTGTTTTTACCAGCTAAGGAAACTAAGAGAGGGTAGATGACTCAGTTGAGGCCACTCACTGAGATAGCTGTGCTATGGGCTAGTTTCTTGAATCTTTCTCCTTGCTTTTAGCTCACACTGTGTTGCTTCACGCCCTTGGGCTGAAATTCCAGGTTCCTTTTTTTTTTTTAGAAAAAATGCCTGAGAAACCAGGCCTCTGTGAAGTACAAATGGAGCATGTCTGAAAGGAAGGGAATGTACCTCTCCTCTCAGTCTTATTAATGGAATTCCTCTTCTCTGGTGGTAACATTTTTACCTCTGCTTCATTATCCAAAAGAGAAATGTAATCATGAGTTTAAAAAATAGTAACAACCTTAAGGAATGGCTGCCATCTTGGCTGTGGGCATGGTGTTCGATTTAACACTGTGAAAGACTTCCAGAATTTTTTGGTTGTGAGAGTTGTCACCTATTGAGAGATGGTGTTAGTTGTTGATTGTTACCCAAAGCCAAAGAGAATAATTTGTAACCTACCCCAGTTCCTCCACTTCTTAAGCCACTTCTTCTCCTTGTGGGTGTTCCCCTCTTCTCTCCTAGCTGCACCCTCCTAGTCTTAGCTATAAGGTGCTGTGCATTGCTTGTACTGGGAATCTGTTTTATTTATTTATTGTGTGCTTTAGTTGAAAGTTTACAGTTCAAGTTAATTTCTCATACAAAAAATTATACACATATTGCTATGTGACATTAGTTTCAATCCCTACAATGTGACAGCACACTCCCCCTTTCCACCCTGGGTTTCTTGTGTCCATTCAACCAGTTCCTGTCCCCTCCTGCTTTCTCATCCTGCCTCTGGACAGGAGTCGCCCGTTTGGTCTCGTGTATCTGATTGAACTAAGAAGCACACTCTTCACAAGTATTGTTTTATGTTTTATAGTCCAGTCTAACCTTTGAAGAGTAGACTTCAGAATGGTTTTAGTTCTGGGTTAATAGAGCATCCCACGGCCTTAGCTTCAGAGGTTCCTCCAGTCTCAGTCAGACCATTAAGTCTGGTCTTTTACATAAATTTGAGTTCTGCTCCTCACTTTTCTCTTGCTCCGTCCAGGACCCTCTGTTGTGTTCCCTGTCAGGGTGGTCATTGATGGTAGCCAGGCACCATCTAGTTCTTCTGGTCTCAGGCTGGTGGAGTCTCTGGTTTGTGTGGACCTTTTGTTTCTTGGGCTAATATTTTTCTTCTCCTCTTTTTGGGAAGATGTCACTCATAGGATTATGACCCAACCTACTCATATGCCCTCATGTTAGCTGATAACATCTCCCAAGACCTTCTTTCCAAACAAGGTCATGTTCACAGGTACAGGGGTTAGGACTTTGTCATGGATCGAATTGTGTCCCCCCCCAAAATATCTGTCAACTTAGCTGGGCCATGGGTCCTAGTATTGTGTGATTGTCCACTATTTTATGTGATTTTCCTATGTGTTGTAAACCCTACCACTACGATGTAATAAAATGGATTAGCGGCGATTATATTGACGAGGTCTACAAGATTAGGTAGTGCCTTAAGCCAGTCTCTTGACATATAGAAGACAGAGGTGAGCAGAGAGACATGGAAACCTCATGCCACTGGGAGGGCAGTGCCAGGAGCAGGGTGCATCCTTTGGACCTGGGGTTCCTGCACTGAAACGTTCCTGGACCAGGGGAGGACTGATGACAGGGACCTTCTTCCGAGGCCAACGGAGAGAGAGGGCCTTCCCCTGGGGCCGGTGCCCTGGGTTTGAACTTCTAGCCTACTGGACTGTGGGAGAATGAACTTCTCTTTGTTGAAGGCATCCACTGTGGTGTTCCCATTGTAGCAGCACTAGGTGACTAAGACAGACTTCAACCTTTTTTTTTAAGGGACACAATTCAATTCATACCAGTACTTCAGACTCTGATTCATAGCAACCCCATGTGTGTCAAAGTAGAAATGTGCTCCACAGGGTTTTCAATAGCTGATTTTTTGGAAATAGATTGCCAGGTCTTTCTTCGAGGAGTCTTTGGGTAGACTCGAACTACTAACCTTTTGGTTAGTAGCCAGGCACTTAATCATTTGCACCATTCAGGGATTTGTGTGTGTGTATGTTTGTACATATGTTCATATATGGATGTATGTGTATGAATTTCTTTGTATCTACATACATAGCAAAAATACTTTTAAAAAGACTCAAAATCGAACTTTGATTATGGATGATTTTAGTTTTATTCTTTTCTGCATTTTCCATATATTCTGCAAACATATTATTTTTGCGATTAAGAGACAGGGAGAATACAAAGATGTTTAGATATTTAACTCTTTCTTGGAAGTTTAGTCCTATACCAATCTAGTTAGAAAAATTAAATCCTAGAAAGACCGGACTCAGAAAGGCCATATTGAGATTATTATTTACAGAGGAGATACCAAAAAACCAAACCACTGCCATCTAGTTGATTTCGACTCATACTGATCCTATAGGGGAGAGTATAACTGCCCCATAAGGTTTCCAAAGCTGTAATCTTTGTGAAAGCAGACTGCCACATCTTTCTCCGGAGGCACAGCTGGTGGGTTCTAATCACTGGTCTTTTTGGTTAGCAACCAAGCACTTAACCACTGAGCTACCAGGGCTGCACAGAGGGAATGCCAGTCCCTAAAGAGCAAAGGTGCCTAGCCCAGGAAGGGTCTTCAGCTTTCTCAAGAGGAATCTAATCCAAAAAAAGTGTTTGGCTTAATGACAAGAATTTTCATTGCAAAAATATTTTCCATTCTTTAACCAGAGCCTAATCCAAAAGAAACTTCAGGTGCCCGTCATGGTCCTTTCCATCTTAAATCTTTGCCTCCCTTTCATTTCTGTCTCAATAGCATTCTTGTGCTTTGCAAATGTTAAAGAAGAAGCTGGAAACTGTAAAAGTCTTTGTCCATTTGTCACCCATTTTATTAACCCCTCAAATGGCAATAGTGTGACTGAGTTGCTGACCCATATTCCAGGACTAATACAACGAATGAAAGGTAGTAGTTTGTGAGGAGAAAAACTTATTCTAATTAACTTTCCTGAATCCACACATTTTGGAAATCCTTACCTGAAATTACTCTCACAGGCTATGCAATGTCCCTTTAAGTGACAATAACAATCATACTATTCATCATTCTATTTATACATCACCTCTTTTATTCTCAAAACATTTCCAATAACTCAACATTCATGTGTAACGTTCATGACATGAAGGAACCAAAGTTCTGAGCTGTTGAGTTACTTGCCTATGAAAACACACCTGGCCAGTAAGAAAGCCAGAGCTTCTGACTATGAAGGTGAAGACTGTTCCACATGGACATTCTGGGAACCAAGCTCCTTCCCTTCAGAGGCTCTGCCACCTGGTTCAGAGATGGCTAGCCTCCCTTCAGCCTTTCCACTGGCCAGAACTAGTCACACAACCCCATCTGACTGCACAGGGGCTGGACCATTCATCCCTGCAGCATGCTGTGGGAAAAAAGAACACAGGTGTTGGCCACAACGTAGCTAGAATATACCGCAAGGCTGTTGTTGTGAGGTGCTGTCTTGGTCATCTAGTTTTGCTATAACAGAAATATCACAAGTGGATGGCTTTAACAAAGAGAAGTTTATTATCTCACAGTCCAGTAGGCCAGAAGTCCGAATTCAGAGCGCTGGCTCCAGGGGAGGGCTTCCTCTCTCTGTTGGCTCTGGGGGAAGGTCCTTGTGATGCCTCAGTCTTTCCTTGGTCTGGGAGCATCTCAGTGCAGGGACTGTAGGTCCAAAGGACACACTCTGCTCCTGGCGCTGCTTTCTTGGTGGTATGAGGTCCCCATGTCTCTCCGCTTGCGTCTCTGTTTTGTATCTCAAAAGAGATTGGCTTAAGACACTATCTAGTCTTGTAGATATCATCAATATAACTGCCACTCATCCATTTCAAATACATCGTAGTGATAGGATTTACAAGAAAAAAAAAACACACACACACACAAGAAAATCACATCAGAAGACAAAATAGTAGACAATCATATAATACTCAGAATCACGGCCTTGCCAAGTTGACAGCTATTTTGGGGGGACGCAATTCAAACCATGACAGGCACTACTGAGTTGTCTCTGACTCATTGCAACCCTGTGTGTAGAAGAACAAAACATTGCCAGTCCTGAGCCATCTTCACAATAGTGGGTATGTTCGAGCCCATAGTTGCAGCCACTGTGTCAATCCATCTTATTGAGGGTCTTCATCATTTTCGCTGATCCTCTACAAAGCATGATGCCCTTCTCCAGGGACTTGTCCCTCACATGTCCAAAGGAAGTGAGACAAAGTCTCATCATACTTGCTTTTAAGGAGTATTCTGGCTGTACTTCCTTCAGGACAGATTCATTCATTCTTCGGGCAGTCCATGGTATATTCAAAATTCTTCACCAACACAATTCAAATGCATCAGTTCTTCTTTGGTCTTTCTTATTCATTGTCCACCTTTCATATGCATGTGAGGTGATTGAAAAGACCACAACTTGGGTCAGGCACACGTTAGTCCTCAACATGACATCTTGACTTTTTCAGATTTTAAAGAGGTCTTCAGCAGTAGATTTGCCCAGTGTAATACATCATTTGATTTCTTGACCGCTGCTTCCACGAGTGTTGACTATGGATCCAAGTAGAATGAAATCCTTGAAAACTTCAAGGTTAAGGCCACAAGGTTAAGATTACCTATTATCCTTTCCTGGAAATGAATTGCTTTTATTCTTAGTTTATGTTTTTATCCTTTTTTTTTTTTTTAAATATGAAAATGCCCTTTCTTTTGTGGAAAACTGATGATAGATGGTATGATTTCTTTAGTGCTCTCATTTGGCAAAATAAACTGTTGTCAACTTTTCATTGCTCCCCACGTTCCCTAATTGAAAAAAAAGAAGTTATTCTGGCGCGTGACTTCCAACGTCTGAAGCCACTGCCTTACGGGACGCTGGAATATTAGGAAGCCATTTCCTGTATCTACTGACTCGCTTCATAAAACTACTTCATAAAAGCTACAGTATAACATTTGTCCAACGTACACTGTGAAATTGCAAAAAAAAATTTTTTTTCTTTGATATTCCTTTACACAAACTATAACAGCTACATATGTAAGTGCAAGAGGGGAAAAAATTAAAACTTTTTTTCTTTTTTGGATTCATGGGAATAATCACATCTTTCTAGCATTCTCTACTCAAATAATGTACACCCCCACACATCGGGGGAGAATGGCTCCCACTGGAATTCAACAACAGATGTTGCAATTTCAGCAAACTTTCATCTGCAAAAGCTTTCTTAATAAATGTAACTGTGCTTCAGAGGAAAAGTTGTTATGCCTGAAAACCTTTTAGCTGAGCTGCCACATCTGCTGCCCTGGCTCGTTGGGTGGCCTCCTCAGTCAGCACAGACAGGTACGGTGGTCCACTCATGTCCACAGGGCCTCAGGTCCTTCTCTAGCCCCGGAAATGCCCTACCAAGAGGGGCTTGGATGGGACTAGCCCAGTTCTCAGCACACAGTATGTGCTCATTACATGCTGAATGGAGAATGTCTGTTCTTACTTTCTGTCTTGGCAGGTTGGGTACCATATTATTCTTTTCATTGTCCTTGGTCATTCCCCTCGGCTGTTGGTTGAGTCCCTGGGTGGCACAAACAGTTAAGCATGTAACTGCTAACCAAATGGTTGGTGGTTTGAACTCACCCAAAGCTGCCACAGAGGAAAGGCCTGGCAATCTGCTTCCAAAAGGTCACAGCCATGAAAACCCTATGGAACACAGTTCTACTCTGCACACATGGGGTTGCTGCGAGTCAGTCAGCTGGATGGCAACTGGTTTGGTTTGGTTTGGGTTTGGGCGCTTGTATTTGCAACTCTGGGAATTGCTTCACTCTTCAAAATAGTCTTGAGTAGAGTGCATCCCATCCGATCTTATAGGAAAAAAAAAAAACCAAACCCATTGCCATCTAGTCAATTTCGACTCATAGCAAACCTACAAGAACAGAGTAGAACTGCCCCATAGAGATTCCAAGGAGTGCCTGGCGCATTCGAATTGCTGACCCTTTGGTTAACAGCCATAGCACTTAACCACTATGCCACCAGGGTTTCCAATATTTTAGAAACATCCCTAAAATTCATTCTTTTTGTTGGTTGGTTAGTTTAAAGATTTGTCTGAATTGGACAGAGCGACAATTTGTAACTCCTTTTCAGTTCCCATAGATAATGGGACACGCAGTGTTCAACTAACCTACGCATTTCTACTCTCCAACAACAATAAAACCAGTAGCCATTAGGCTTTACGAGTCTTCTGTGTTCCAGAAGCAATGGTGGGTGCTTGGCACACATGTGTTATCTCAGTCAGCCTTCACAGTGACTCTGGAAGTGGGTGTCATTAGCCCCATTTATAGACAAGGCATTTGAGGTTCAGCGAAAGGCTCTTCAGTAACTGTTGTTGTTAGGTGCTGTCAAGTCGGTTCTGACTCGTAGCAACCTTATGGACAGTAGAACGAAAACACTGCTGCTCCTGCACCATCCTCACAATCGTTGCTATGTTGGAGCCCATTGATGCAGCCACTGTGTCAGTCCATCTCGTTAAGGGTCTATATCTTTCTCACTGATCCGCTACTTCACTAAGCATGATGTCCTTCTCCTGATAACATGTCCAAAGTATGCGAGATGAAGTTTCACCATCCTTGCTTCTGAGGAGCACTCTGGCTGTATTTCTTTCAAGACGGATTTGTTCATTCTTCTGGCAGTCCATAGTGTATTCAGTATTCTTCACCAACACCATAATCAAAGGCATCAGTTCTCCTTTGGTCTTCCTTATTCATTATCCGGCTTTCACATGCATATGAGGCGATTGAACATATCACGGCTTGGTTCAGGCACACCTTAGTCCTCAAAGTGACATCTTTGCTTTTTGAAAGAGGCCTTTTACAGCAGGTTTGCCCAATGCAATGCGTCTTTTGATTTCTTGACTGCTGTATCAATGGGCTTTGATTGTGGATCCAAGTAAAATGAAATCCTTGACAACTTCAATCTTATCTTCGTTTGTCATGATGTTGCTTATTGGTCCAATTGTAAGGATTTTTATTTTCTTCATGTTGAGGTATAATCCATACCGAAGGCTGTAGTCTTTCATCTTCGTCAGTTAAGGGCTTCAAGTCCTCTTTGCTTTGAGAAAGCAAGGTTATGTCATGAGTACTCTACCAATCCTGATACCACATTCTTCTTCACATAGTCCAGCTTCTCAGATTATTTGCTCAGTATACAGATTGAATAAATGTGGTGAAAAGATGCAACCCTGACGCACACCTTCCTTGATTTTAAACCACGCAGTATCCCCTTGTTCTGTATACTTCTTCTGACTGCCTCTTGATCTGTGTACAGGTTTTTCATGAGCACAATTAAGTGTTCTGGAACTCCCATTCTTCAAAATGTTGTCCATAATTTTTTATGATCCACACAGTCGAATGCCTTTGCATAGTCAATAAAACACAGGTAAACATCTTTCTGGTATTCTCTGTGTTCAACCAGGATCCATCTGACATCAGCGATGATATCCCTCATTCCTCGTCCTTTTCTGAATCCAGCTTGAATTTCTGGCAGTTCCCCGTCAATGTACTGCTGCAATAACTACAAACATAATATTCCTTCCTTATTTGCTTGACAATGTCCCAATGGCACTTGTCATACACTGCAATGTGGCCTTAGGGTTTGATGGGCTCGGGTCTGAATTCCAGCACTGCTCTTTACTTTGGTGGGACTTTGGGAAAGTTACTTACACCCTCCTAGGGCCATTTCCCTGGGGTGCAAGGTAGGCCACTGGGGGACCAGCAGTTGCACACCTCCTCCAGTTAGCCAAGCACCTTCAGTGGTGAGTATTGAAGCCATAAGGAAGGGAGTTGGCAGGTGCTACAATGGAGTGTCTTAGGGGACATTGGTGGCTCCATTGTAGAATGCTCACCTTCCATGTGGGACACCTGGTTTTGATTCCTGACCAATGCACCTCATGAGTAGCTACCACCTCTCCTTCAGCTGAGGCTTGTGTATTGCTACTACGATGCTGAAGAGGTTTCAGTGGACCTCCAAACTAAGGCAGTCTAAGAAGAAAGACCTGGTTACCTCTTTCCCAAAATGGGCCACTGAAAACCCTGTGGATCACAATGGTCTGATCTACAACCAATCATAGTGATGGCACAGGCTGATTCCATGGCCACTAACAACAACAACATGGAGTATCTAGTTCTGGATCGGCTACCTTCCTCTCTAGCGCATTCTGGATGGACAGGTGATTCTCGCCCAGGTCTCAACAGCCCCAAGAAGACTCCTCCGTGGAGCTGGGGTTTGATCATGACTTCTGGTTCCAAGGCGTACCTTGAACTCTTCTGAAAGGATATAAACTTCTCTTGCTTCCTGAAATAGTTCACAGAATGGGTCTCCAGGACTACCACAACCTAAATGCAGTGTCAGGAATGGTCCATGGCTCCTCCCTGTATAACTGTGATAGTTTTAGCACCTCCACCTGCTCATCAGCAAAGGGACCTCTTTGCTGGGAGTCACCTTTCATTATGCAAGAACCCCAGACCCCTGGGCCCCTGGCAGCATTCAAAGTATTACCACGTGTGCAGGCTAGATTACCCGAAAAGCAAAGTACACACAGGCCCAATTGTGCCTTCCAACCAATCTGCAGTGCACGATTTCACCTGGCCCTCACCACGTGAAATTGCTTACTACAGATTAGCAAGTAAATACAACTAAGCCCGTGCGTACCTTGCTCAGTGCAAGCCAATCCATACCCTGTGTCATGAATTGAATTATGTCCCCCCCGCCACCTAAATTTGTGTATCAGTTGGGCAGGGCCATAATTCTTGGTATTGTGTGATTTTCCTATATGTCGTAAATCCTGCCTCTATGATGTTAATGAGGGAGGATGGGCTGCAGTCCTGTTAGTGAGGCAGGACTCAACCTGTTGTTGTTGTTGTTGTTAGGTGCCGTCTAGTCGGTTCCAACTCGTAGCGACCCTGTGCACAACAGAACGAAACACTGCCTGGTCCTGCGCGATCTTTACAATTGTTGTTATGCTTGAGCTCATTGTTGCAGCCACTGTGTCAATCCACCTCATTGAGGGTCTTCCTCTTTTCCACTGACCCTGTACTCTGCCAAGCATGATGTCCTTCTCCAGGGACTGATCTCAGCATGGAGTCCCTGGGTAGTGCAAAACGCTTAACACACGTGGCTGCTTATCAAAAGGTTGGCAGCTCAAGAACACCCAGAAATGCCTCAGAAGAAAGGCTTGGTGATCTTCTTCTGAAAGGTCACAGCCATGAAAAGCCCATGTAGCGAAGTTCTACACTGACGTACATGAGGTCCCCGTGAGTCAGAGTAGACTTGATGGCGACTGTTTAGTGGCCAGCATGTGAGCAGAAAAAGGCAAAGTACACAGGCTATCTTGATGATTTGTAAGCACTGATTGCTTCAGAGAGGGGATTAGGACTCAAACATTCCATCTATTTGGCTTCTATCACTTCTTCTTTCCCCTTGCAAGAAGAGGCAGGCAGGATGGGCAGCACAAAGAGCTAGAGTTAGGCTCCAAGCCTGAAGATTCAGCTTCCAGCTCCACCTCTTCCTAACTGTAACCTTGGGCACACAACTGTCCACCTCTCAGCATCAGTTTCCTCATCTGTAAAATGGGGAGAGGACTGTACAGCCGAAGTTGATAGCAAAAGTCTCCATCACTTACATTTTGTTTTAATTGTGAGGGAGATATACCAAAAAAAAAAACATATACCAATTCAACAATGTCTACACGTACAATTCAGTGTCATTGATTACAGTCTTCAAGTTGCACAACGATTCTAGCTATCCTTTTCCAAATTGTTCCACCACCATTAACATAAACTCAGTGCCCCTAAGCAAAAACGTCCCCTTTTCCCCTCCCTTCCACCCTTGGTAACACTAAGAAGCTTTAGTCTCTATTTGCTTATATCATATAAGTGAGACCATACAGTGTTCACCCCTTTGCAACTGACTGATTTGGCTCAGCAGGATGTTTTTAAGGGTCATCCATGTTGTGGCATGCATCTTCATTTCTCTGGTCACTCACATTTTTATTGACTAGTTTTGTGTCAGCTCAGACCTCCATCCCCAGCCATGGAGAGAACCTTTCCATTCCTTGTACCTCCCCTCAGTTTCCAAGGCAGAATTCTGCCCATGACGATGCTTAGAGAGTATTGCTGTGGGATGGTGCCCAGGGCCAAGCAAACCAGGGGTCTCCCCACCTCCTGACAAAGCTGCCCCTTCTGTGGAGCTCTGCATGCTCTCCTCCAAGCCAAGGAGCCACCCTGGAGCTTAGTTAGGGAGCTTGAGGAGTCAACCAGCAGATCTGAGTGCCCTGTCATCTCACGGTGACTAGGCAAGATGCCAGCCTATCTCCCTGACCCCGTGAGGCTGCTCCTCCCAGCCTTTACAGATATCTGGTGGAGGCAAAGCAATAGTCATTTTGCCTCTTGCTTGGGTTTTCTGGGGCCCCTCATGGTGTTCTTGATTAAACAAAAAAAATGTTCAGTCTCTTAAAAGTATTCCTCAGTTCCCACCTTAGACAAGTAGCACCTGTATTACCAACAGCTAGTCAATTCCATCTCTTCTTCAATATCCATGTCTTCCATCCTCCCATGGCAGGGGGACAGGCTCAACCCTGGACTCCTAAAGCTGCAGGTGGTCTCCAAATCATGCCCCTCAATGACCACGTAAGAGGAAATGGGCACAAATTGCCACATATGAGAGATTTCTGATCTCACATTTAATGTTCCTGGGCAGATGGCTTAATGATCAGGGCTGTGAACACCAAACATCCATGGTCCTGGAATGTCCTGGAGACTGTGCAGCCTGGAGGCACAAGGTTGTTCTAAATGGAGGCACAGTTTCAGAACTTTGGACGTCTAATATCTAATTCAATGTTGTTGGGCTAAATGCTTTGATCTCTAGATGAGCCAGTCCATTTGGCTTTAACTCAGTGACCGAGAACCCATCCCTGACAGCCTTGGTGAATTTCGGTGTAATTACCAAAAGGGAAAACCAAAAAGGGGTTGTACCTCAACTCCTCCCAAGATAGTATACTACCTCAAAGCAACTTGAAATGCTGACATTGATTCTGTGAGGACATGTATGAAGGAGGAGTTATGAAGATCAGTGTCAAACGCTTTGTTGTTGCTAGTTGCCATCGAGTTGGTTCTAACTTACAGCGACCTTAAGTATAACAAAATGAAACATTGCCCAATTCTGTGCCATCTTCACGATCATTGGTATATTTGAGTCCATTGTTAATGCTATTGTGTCGATCTATCTCATGGAGGATTTCCTTCATTTTTACTGACCCTCCACTTTACCATGATGTCCTACTGTAGCAATTGATCTTTCCTAATCATGTGTCCCAAGTATGCAAGCTGAAGTGTTGCCATTCTCTATAAAACCCAGTATCACATTTGCTCCAAAGGAAAGAATAGTTTCTACTTCTTCTACACTGTCCTTATGCGAATGTTGTTGTTAAGTGCCATTGAGTCAAAACACTGCCTGGTTCTTCACCATCCTCACAGTAGTTGCTATGTTAGAGCCCATTGTTGTAACCACAGTGTCAATCCATCTCAGAGAAGGTCTTCCTCTTTTTTGCTGACGCTCTACTTCACCAAGCACAATGTTCTTCTCTAGGGACTGCTCCCTTCTGATAGTGTGTCCAAAGTATGTGAGATGAAGTCTTGCTATCCTCACTTTTAAGGATCATTCTGGCTGTACTTATTCCAAGACAGATTTGTTCATTCTTCTTGCAGTCCGTGACATAGTCAATATTCTTCACCAACACCACAATTCAAAGGCATCAGTTCTTGCTAATATCCAGACAAAATTCCACTTCGGCAAATACCATTGCAAATGCACATGTTTTCTCACAACCTTGTCTTCTCATCTCATGTGTAGTGGTTCTTTGTTGACTTGTTACAACATTCCTTCACAAAGAGTCATTTCGTTCAACAAACTCATTATCTTCCTCTTTTAGATAGAACACTTCTCTTTCTCACAAAAGTAACGGGTTGATGGTCTCTACCCTGCAAGAAGAGAGGCAGATCAGAGTTAATTGTGGTTGTGTCTGGATGTCATGGCCTTTGGCAAGCAGCAATTTCCTTTTTATTCCTTTCTTACCTCCTTTCCATTCCCCAAGTCCTACTAACATACTGTTGTGGGTTAAATTGTGTTTCCCTCCAAAAGATATGTTGGAGTCCTAACCTCAAGTACTTATAAATGTGGCCTCGTTTGAAAATAGGGTCTTTGAAGATGTTATCAGTTAACACGAGGTCATACAGGAGTAGGGTAGGTCCTAATTCAATATGAGTGATGTCCTTATAGGAATCCTGGTGGTGCAGTGCTTAAAGCACTCAGCTGCTAAGCAAAAGGCCAGTGATTCCAACTCAACAGCAGCTCCATGGGAGAAAGATGTGGCAGTTGGCTTCCGTAAAGATTTACAGACTTAGAAACATTATGGGGCAGTTCTACTCTGTCCTATAGGGTCCTCATGAGTCGGAATCAACTCGATGGCTGTGGGTTCGATTTGGTTTTTGGTGTCCTTATAAAAGAGGAGAAGAGATACAGAGAGAGACGCAGAGGGAAGACAGCCATATGAAGATGGAGGCAGAGGCTGGAGTGATGCTGCTATAAGCCAAGGAATGCCAAGGATCACCAGCTATCACCAGAAGCTAGGAGAGAGGCATGGAACAGATTCGCCCTCACAGCCCTCAGAAGGAGCCAAGCCTGTCGACACTCTGATTTCTGACTCCCAGCCTCCAGAACTGTTAAACAATACACTCCTGTTCTTATAAGCTCTCAAATTAGTGGTACCTTGTTACAACGGCCCTAGGAAACTAATACACCTACCTAATATCCAAGATAAATTCAGCCACACCCTGAGAAATACAGGGGTTGGAGGTAAAAGGTGTGTGCATGTCACTTGTGTATTGTTGTCACAGTGCTTTCCTCTATTGAGAGGTTGAGCACAAAATCTCATTGATTCCCTACTTCTGTTAAGACTCTAAAACAGAGTCTGGTGGTGAAATGTCTGTACATTCCACCCACACAAGCCAAAAAAAAAAAAAAATTGAAGTTGGTTTATTTTTTGCAGTATGAATTTCAGAAAATTTCATTATGTTGCCAATTAGACATCCCCAATGAATAATGGCCAAAAATCTAGATGGCAGCATTGTATGGGGGGAAGAGATGCCTCCTGGGAGTGAGATCAATTCGAAAATCATGGTAAAGGTCAAGAGACATGGATTCTTCTCTTGGCTTCACAGCTAGCTGTGTGGCCTGAGGTAAGCACATGGCCTCTCTGAGCCTGGTCCTCATCTGGGGGCTTGATGCTCTCTCAGCCCCTCCCAGTTTGTTGATCTTACCGCTTTCTCTCACTGCTCATTCATAACAAGCTACTTTGCTGAAGACGACATTTGCATTCTTCACATTTTCCAATATTTCAAGACAGTAGAAATTGTTTTCAGAAGATGTTTCACTTTACAATGTGCCATAAACATTATTTTTACCTAAAATGTCAATTTCCCTCTTAAGGTCTGAAAAATATGCATTGTTGTAGCCAACCATTCCTCTAAGGGTATTTCGTTCCACCTGACGTGAACATGAAGGCACCAACAACCTCAAGACAAAGGAGCAATGACTTCCAAGATTGGAGACAAGAAGGGAGGAAGGAAAATTCAGTGTTTGGCTTTCTTCTTTTAGTTTAGTTTACTTTTCTGTTTTTTTTTTTTTTTTCTCAAAAAGAGCTGCTTTTCTATGGTACCTGCACTAGGGGGGCTGGGAAGTGGAACCAGGGACCTCACGTTCACTTTCAGATGCCCAGAGGCTCTATGTTTTCTCCCTTCCTCTTCTTCTTCTTCTCTTCTTCCTCTTCCTCTCCCCCGACCTCCTCCTCCTCTCCACACTCCTTCTTCCTTGTCCTCCTTTTTCTCCTCCTCACCCCTCACCCCTCGCCCCTCACCACTTACCCCTCCCCTCTTCTCATCTTTGTCGTCTTCTTCCTTCTACGTCTTTCAACTCCAGATCCTCACTAAGAAACAATGGTATTGTTGTTAGGTGTCCTTGAGTCAATGTGCAACTCATAGCCACCCCATGTGACAGGGTAGAGCTGCCCCGAAGTGTCTTCTAGGCTGTAATCTTTATGGGAGCAAATAGCCAGGTCTGAGTGGGTTTGAACCTCCAGCCTTTAGGGAAGTTGCATCATAAATGAGAGCAGCATCGTTGATGCCCCCTCCCTGAGCAGTGGTCCCTGCTCTGTAGCCCAAAGCTTTTTGCCAGGGGACTTGTCTCATCTACCAGATAACAAATGGTCCATGTTAAAGTGTTCTCTGACTGCATTTGAGCCTCTCCAGCACTGTTTTTATTTTGTCATGGGTTCAAAACCAACACACTTTTCTCACCAAGAGGAATGACACTGTGAGGGAAGGATCCTGGGAAGTATGACAAGCAGGTGGTAGATATGTTCAGACAACTGGGACTGGAGAGGTCCTCAGACTCCAGCTCATGGACTAAGAAGACAAGCATGAAGACTACTTGGAAGAGGGTGGGATCATGAAAAAACCATTGAATCTGAACTCAGGAAAGCCCTCAAAAATGTATCAAATTTGAGTGCTTAACTTAAAGAAAGGCAGGTGGCATCCAGAGCCCTTCCCCCTGCGCTTGTCCCTTGCCCCTGCGACACCTCTTGGGAGTGGGCTCAATTTGAAAATCATGGTGGGTCACCTCTAAATGCCCTTTCTTACTAGAATGTTCCATGATGCCTCCAATGCCTGCTGTATGGCTGACCTTGACACCCACATATCCTGATGGAAACATCCAAAATGAGCAGTGGATCTTCTTCTGCCTCCTCTTTAAAACTGTATCCATTGCACCGCTATTTACAATAGCTGAAAGGTGGAAACAACCTAAATGTCCATCGGCAGATGAATGGATGACAAAATTGGATACATACATACAATGGAATATATTACTCAGCCATAAAAAAAAAAAAATGAAGTCGTGATGCATGCTACAACATGGATGAACCTTGAAAACGTTATGCTGAGAGAAATAGGTCAGTCACGAATGACAAATATTGTATGAACCTGCTTATATGAAATATCTAGAATAGGCAAGTGTATAGAGACCAAAGTTTATCAGTGGTTACCAGGGGCGAGTGGGAGGGAGGGGAAGCTTGTATTAAGGATGATGGGAAAATTTGGAAATAGGTAATGGTGATGGTTGATCAGGTCCCTGGGTAGCACAGATGATCTGCTGCTGGCTGCTAACTTAAAGGTTGATGGTTTGAACTCACCCAGTGGCTCTGTGGAAGAAAGGCCCAGTTATCTACCTTTGTAAAGATTACAGCCAAGAAAACCCTGTGGAACTCAGTTCTACTCTGTAACACATGGGGTCACTGTGAGTGAGAGTTTTTTGTTTTTTAATGGTCGTACAACATGATAAACATAATTAATGGCACTGAATTATACATGTGAAGAACACTGAAACAGCAAACCATTTATTGCATATGTATTTTGCTGTTGTTGTTAGATGCGTCAAGTTGACTCCAACTCACAGCGACCCCATGTAACAAGCTTAACTGTTGGGCCACCAGGGTTTCTACATATATACTTATCACAATTAAAAAGAAAGAAGCTGACCTGGCCCCTTGTTCACAGTCTGTGCCTAACCACCTCCCCCCGACCCCAGCTGCTGCGCTCACACCAGGCTTCCCACCTACAAGCCCCTCAAGCTTTTCCCAGTCCCCAAGGTCTGCTCGTCCTTTGGAATCTCCATCACTGGAGGCCCTTTTCTCTTGGGGAGCCCCCTCTCAGCCTTCAGGATCCAACTCCAATTGCACCTATTTAAGTATAGCCTTCAACCTGGCAGCAGTCTGCCCTCCTCCGCCTTGGCTTGGCAGTCGCTCCTGAACATGGCATTATCATCTTTCTCCATCCACTCCTCCACTTGGCCATCAACTCTTTAAGGACAGGAGGAAGTGACCTCACATGTGTCAGAGGAGAACTATGCTCCATAGGCTTACCATGGCTGATTTTTCAGAAGTAGATCACCAGGCCTTTCTTCCAAGGTGCCTCTGGGTGCACTCGACTCTCCAGCCCTTTTGCTGGCAGCTGGGCACATTTTTTTAACCTCATCCAAGCACATTTGTCTTTTAACCCCAGTGCTTGCTTAATACAGTACTTGGTACATGTTTATTGAGAGCTTATTGAACTATGAACTTGATAGCAAGGAAAGGGAGATGGGAAGTGGGGCTACTGGCTGGATAAGAGAAGGGGAATGGCTGAAAATATGTGGGTAGGTATACAGGAGTTGAGGAGCCCTGGCAGTGCAATGGTTGAGAGCTTGATGGCTAGCCAAAATGTCAGCGGTTCAAACCCACCAGCTGCTCCGTTGGAGAAAGAGCTGGCAATCTTCTCCCATAAAGATTACAGTCTAGGAAACCCAGTGGGAAAGTTCTACTCTGTCCTATAGAGTTGCTTTGAGTTGGAATCGACTCAACAGCACATAACATCAACAAAGACAGAGGCTGCCACCATCCATCTGTCAATTGCGTGTCAATGTGTGTTGCTGTGATGCTGGAAGCTATGCCACCAGTATTTCAAATACCCACAGGGTCACTCATGGTGGACAGATTTCAGTGGAGCTGTCAGAGTAAGACAGATTAAGAAGGAAGCCCTGGCAATCTGCTTCTGAAAATTAGCTGATGAAAACCACACGCATTACAACAGAACATGGTCCCACTCACTTGCTTTGAACACGACACCAGAAGGGATCAATAGCTGGAGGAGGACATCACTTTTGGTGAAGTGGAGGGCAAGGGAGACCCTATCTATCTACCTACCTATCTATCATCTCTCTATCTACCTATCATCTCTCTATCTGTCTATCTGCCTGTCTATCTATCTGTCTGTCTATCCATCTGTCATCTCTCCATTTGTCTATCTATCATCTATCTATCTGTCTGTCTGCCTGCCTGCCTGCCTGCTTGCCTGTCTATCTGTGTATCTACCTACCTACCTATCTATCTAGACAGAAACTGAATAGCCTGGAAAGGAACTACATGACACTGTCTGTAATACAATTATTTCTATGTTTATTATGCACCTGGGTACCATATGTGCATAGAAATACTTTAATGCAATTGGATCTCCTTAAATTTTAGAGATTCCCATGTAAACATCGAACTTTAAGTTAGAATGGGATTAAGATATCGAAAAAGGGATTTAGGCCAACAAAAACACATGTATTAAAGGGCATTTGTGTTTTATGGGGGATTTTCTGGAATCTGGAGAATCTTTTGGATTAAGTACAGCCCGAGATTCCTGACTGCTTAGGAGCCCTTAAACTATGCTCAGTATTTTTAAAAGTCTCCTTGAAGGCCTACCCCTACCTTCTAAAACCTGCTTAGGCTCATTAAAATGTCACGTTTTGCTTGCTTTGGGCCAGAATTGTATTAACCCCACGTGATGACATTGGTTATCCTTTGCTGCTCAGTATCTCTCAATGGCAACTGTGTATACATCTTTGATTATTTTTTAATGGAAACATGGATCAGCTAATTAACAAATACAAGTTGATTGGTACCAAAATCTTTCCAAACAAAGGGGCCCAGGGGGTGGAGGAGAGGAGGTGATGACAGGTGTTTCTGGTGATGAGAAGGTGGGACCCATGGACTGTTTGCTCACCGCACTCCTTCAAGTCCTGAGAGCTTAGGGAAGTCAGCCCCGTCGCTTACAGCAAAGCTCGTGGGGGATGGCTTTTGTGTCTGGATTCAAGTTCATATGCAAGTGCCTCCAGTGAGCTGACTCAGGGCACCCCAGCTGCCAGAGCATGGAGAAGGGGCAGCGTGAAGAGCAGCAATGGCAGCAGGGAAAAACAAACAAACAAAATGCAGTTGCCATCAACTCAATTTGGGCTCATGGTGACCCCATGTGTGTCAGAGTAGAACTGTGCTCCACAGGGTTTTCAATGGCTGGTTTTTTGAGCAGCAGATCACCAGGCCTTTCTTTCGAGGCACCCCTGGGTAGACTTGAACCTCTAGCCTTTGGTTGGCAGCTGAGCACGTTAGCCGTTTGCATTACCCACAAGCTCCAAATCCAATTGGTGTTGAGTCGACTTCAACTCATGGTGACCCATGCGTGTCATAGCGGAGCTGTGCTCCGTAGGGTTTACATGGCTGAATTTTTGGAAGTACATCTCCAGAACTGCACATTGAGTCTTGGCCGCGGGGGGCGGTGCAGCAGGTGTGTGGGAGAGCTCCCCCTCGGCCCAGCTGCCTGACGTTAAATCCCAGCTCTATCCTTTGCTAGGTCTGTGGCTTCTTTGTCCCTCAGTTTCCTCAATTGTAAAATCACGATGATTGTAGTCACCCAGCGCCCCGACAGAGTTCTCGTGAGGGTCAAATAATGCAACATGTAAAGCACTTGGAAGCCTGTCAGGAAAGGAGGGAGCCTCCCGTAAAGTGGACTGTGGCTCTGGACCGACGCTGTGCTGCTCACTTGGCAAATGCCTTCTCAGAGTCTCCAGAAGAGTCCCACGAGGGAGGTACTATTATTATCTCCATTCTACAGGTGAGAAAACTGCCACCGAGAAGGTTGAAGGAATCGGCTAGGTCACTGAGCTTCTCAGGAGCAGAGGCTGAACTCACACACAACCTTGACGTAACCAATCCCCCTTCCCTGCCCTAGCTCGGGGGTGTGCCCTGCCTGGGAACCCCTTATTTCCTCACTCACTACTTGCCTGTGGGCAGTCACCAGGTCCCCTTGTTTTCATCTGTAAAACCAGAGGTTGGATGCAGGGATCTCCGGGTTCCTCCCTGGAGAAGCGTGTTGAGAAGCACACACTGTCCGCGCTGCACAAGCCCTCCCGGCAGTTGCAGCAGCTCTGCGCATGCCCTGCCCAGCACCCTGGGCTGCCAGGCACATCCATGCCCATTTCAGTTCAGCCTCGACCTCCCCCGAAGTCCCAGCTTGTCCAACCTCCACCCTTAAAGTGCTGCCTTAAGGAGAAGCTGGAAATCCTTTCTATCAGGTGTGCTGTGCCTGATGATCCTGCCTGGGCAGTGGAGAGATAAACGCAGACCTCTCTGTGTCATGGGGGGCAGTGAAAAGCTGGGCTCAGGCAAGGGGGCCCCATGCAGCCTTCCCAGAGATGGTTACCAAGCAATTGTTGAGACAGCCTGGTGTTTCCTTTTCGTTTAACACCCTGTTACTACTGGGGCTTTGTCCTGAACGGAGACATATGTTTCCCTCTTCTAGTTATATAAGACACTTCAGCCAACTGCTCCCTGCCTCAGTTTACCCATCTGTTGTTAAAAAGCTCCTACTGTGTGGAAGAGTAGGGAACCCTGACAGCACAGTGGTTAGGCATGAGGTGGCTAACCGAAAAGTCAGTGGTTCAAACCCACCACCCGCTCCAAGGGAGAAAGATGTGGCAGTCTGCTTCCATGGAGATTTATAACCTTGAAAACCCTATGGAGCAGTTCTCTGTCCTGTAGGGTCACTATGGGTCAGAATCTACTTGATGGCAATGGGGTGTATGTGAGGAGTCCCTGGGTGGTGCGAATGGTTAACTCATTAGGCTGCTAACTGAAAGATTGGAGGTTCGAGTCCGCCCAGAGGTGTCTCGGAAGAAAGTCTTCGCAATCTATTTCCAAAAAATCAGTCATTAAAAATCTTGTGGCACACGGTCTGCTCTGACACACACGGGGCCTCCATGGGTTGGCATCAACTCAACAACACCTGGTTTTTAGCGTGTGGGAAGCACGTTGTTTACACACTGAGGAGGGGAAGGGGAAGGGAAATAGAATAAGAATGAAGGGTTTGTTTTTCCTTATTTTAATCCACGGCCTTTCTTCCTTATTTTAAACTTAGCTGGGAGAGGAAACCCAGCGAGACAGTGCTAGTGGGACCTGGAACCCGGGTGAGCAGAAACTATCGACGTGGCTCTTCCTGGTCCCTTCACAAACCTCGCTCCCTGGGAGCTGCGCCACAAGGCCAGGCCTCCTGGGCCGTGCTGGGAGTCAGATGGAAATGATTTAGGCACATCCGGTTCGGCCTGAATTTGATCCTGAGGGTAAGGGCTGAAAAAGAAAAGAAGGAGAAGAAAGAGGGCTAATGGATTCCCTTCAAACCATGCATACTGAACGCTTGATATTTAATGCTCACCCCTCAGAGCTGTATTCCTAGCCATGGGTTCGTAAGACACAACATGTTTTTCCCCTAATCCTTTCCAAAAATGCATTCCATAAATTGTTAGCATCCCTGCCAATGGCCCCAGTAAATTCATGTACCAGCTTTAAAGCCAACCCCTTTTAAACGAATGCATCAGCCCTTTGAGTTAAGGAGATATTATTTCCAGATTCCTATAGTGGCTGGCTTCTTTTTAAAGTTGCAAATGATCTTTGTAGCTGTTAATTTTTTTTTTTTTTAACACCTTCACATTGCTCACTGTAGTGCTTAGTGAGAAATAGACACCATGGCAACCATGCTTATGTGTAGCAGCTAGACATCCTCCAAGACTCCCAAGCGCCATCTGAGGTGCCGTGACCACACTCCACCACCCTCTGGTTCCCCTGGCTTTCTCTTGTGTTTATTTTATTTTAGAATTATTTATATTTTTCAATAGTTTTTATGTGTATTATTCATTGACATTGATTATATTCTTCAAATTGTGCAACCATTCTTGCTATCCTTTTCCAAATTATTTCACCACCTTTAACATAAACTCAATGCCCTTTGACCAATAACTCCCCTCCCCGCTCCTTTCCACCACAGATGACCACTAATAATCTTTGGTTTCTCTACATTTGCTTATTTCATCGAAGTGAGATCATGGAGTATTTGTCCTTTTGCAACTGACTTCCTTCACTTTAATATAATGTTTTCAAGGTCCATCCATATTGGAGCACATGTCAGGACTTTGGACTGAATAATATTCCATGGTATGTAGGTACCACATTTTGTGTATATTTTGTCTATATCCGTTCATCCACCAATGGACATTTAGGTTGTTTCTACCTTTTAGTTCCAGTTTCTCCACAATCTCAGCATTGCTTCTCTCTCAAGAGCTGAAAACACTCCTTGCACAAAATGTCCAAGAAGTTCTCCTATATGTTATTGTGCCTCTGCTGTTTTTGTTTTATATCAGAGAGGTGGTAAAGCATAGCAGTTTAACACATGGGCTCCAGAGCCATGCTGCCTGAGTGCCCCACTCCTGCACTTACCAGCGGTGTGAGCTTGAGCAGCACACTTACCTGCTCTGTGCCTCAGTTTCCTCATTTATAATGCAGGGCTGATACTAGCACTTACTCCATATATTCACATATACAAAGTGCTTACCCAGGGCTTGCACAGAACATGTTCCACACAGTGTTACTATCACGAGGTTTACTAGGTAGGACTTCCTGTCATTGAGAACTACTCTAATGACTTCCAACCATCAACCTGGGAGACGTCTAGAAGAATCTGAGGACAAGTTAAAGTGTCTGCAGAGAATGAAGAGGGACGTGCCTATTGACCTTGTGACCCCTCTGAGGCCATCAGGTTTATTCTACACGGGCTGAGCAAGGAGGAAGGCATAGGCTGTAGGGTCCAGGAAGGGCCCTCCAGGCCATGTGCCCCACCCATACTGTATAGCCTCTCATTGACAAGTCAAGGGCAGGACTGTTGCCAGCCCCTGGGTCTCCCAGTCCCCAGCCCCAGGCCAAGTTCCTCCCATTGCCTGGAGCTGCCTCTCATGGGGGAAAAGCCATAACACCTCGTACAGGTCCTTGTCCCACCTCTGTCTGAATTCCTCCTGCCCTCAGCTAGATGGGCTCCCTGTTTTGAGGTTTCCCTCTACCTCTCCTTGCCAGGATAGTTCTGCTCAAATACAGTTTCCTCTCCCCATGTCCAGTTCTTAAGAGTCTGCAATGCTGTATGTGGTGTGGCTTTGGGCATGACTCTGAGTTTCACAGAGCCCTGAGGAACATGTTTCACTGCTTTTCGTTTTTTAATGTTACTTCTTATTCCCTCCCACTGCTGTGGAGTCAATTCCAACTCATAGTGACCCTATAGACCTGAGCAGAGCTGCCCCCAGTTTCCAAGGCTGTAAATCTTTATGGAAGCAGACTGCCACATCTTTCTCCCATGGAGTGGCTGGTGGGTTTGAACCACTGACCTTTCAGTTAGAAGCTGAGCGATTAACCACTGTGCCACCAGGCTCCTCTTATTCTCTCCAATGTTTAGTAGTTTGCTTCCCCAAAGGGCGGGCGCTCCAGAAATGCCTAGAACTCACAGATGGGACAGCGGGGCCCCACGAGGTTGTCCAACACGGGCCACAGGGCAAGTTAGTAGCAGGTATACGACAGGAACACAACCCTCCTGTCTGCTGTCCTGTGTTTCACTGGAGTGGGGTGTGCGTGGGTGACACCTCCACTCAGGTAACACAGGAGGGGTGTTAGTCTACTTGTTTAAGTCATCTAGGATATGCAGGAGAAACACCAAAGACATCGTTAATCATCAGGTCTCAAGGCTAGCAGAGACGGACGAGCACAAGGACCAGGCCAGCAAGGCAGAACTGAATTGTAAGTCAGGAGATTCCACAACTGTTCCTAGAGAATGCAATGAATACAAGTTATTCTTAATAAAAGAATTTTCTTAAAAGTTTATTTAGTATACTATTTACAAATTGGAGTAACATTTCCACTAGGGAGTCAAAAATGTTCCAAAGATAAGAGAACCTTTAAAGATTTTTATTCCCTATGTTATCGGCATTGCCATGGAAAAAGGCCTGGGAACAGTGTTTACACAGTAGCAATTGACCCTAAAACACAGCTTCCGGTCTGACCCTGAAGTTCCTGTTTCTCGAAACTGACCTCACATAGATAATTCTTTCTTGTTTGTTTTATTTTTTATTATAATTTGTCGTTGTTGTCGTTGTTGTATGTATACACAGCAGACATACACCAATTCAACAGTTTCTACATGTACAATTCAGTGACACGGATTACATTCTTCAAGTTGTGCAACTGTTCTCACCCTCCTTTTCTGAGTCGCTCCTCCCCCACTAACATAAACTCATCGCCCTGTAAGTTTCCTATCTAATCTTTCACGTTGCTGTTGTCAATTTCATCCCAATAAAATAATTCCTAATAAACATTCCAAGAGCCCCCACGTCTTCTTGCAGCCCATGCAGCTAGGAAAGGGGGTTTCCGCCTTTGGGAAAGCCCAAGGCCTGTTAGTAGCAGCCTCCTCTGGCTCTACGTCTGGCCCAGGAGCAGAATGAGGCTTATGGGACCTGTGCCTTGCTCCAAGCCAGGACAGCCAGGTCCTCAAATTCTGTCGGTGAAGTTCTTACAGCAGAAGTTGCTTTTTGATGAACTGGGGGGGGGGGGGGGGGGTGGTGTGGAGAAGGGGGAAGGGACTTCAGCCATCATCTAGGCCAGGGCACTCCAAAATGTCCCAGAACTCTGAAGAGACAGCAACAGACTAGGGGAAGACAGAGCTCAGTGAGCTGAAATCTGGGGCTCCTCCTCTGCTTCCCCTGAGCTGTTCTGTTTTCAAAAAAAGTATCGCCCTGAAATAACCTTTAAACCTTAAACCAAAGCTTTTCCCGGAAGTCTGCTTTGAACTAAATAACCGTTTAGCCTCATTAGCAAAGAATGTCTGCCTTGAGCATTGTGCTCTCTCAAAAATTTGTCTACGTGGGATCGAATTGACAACAGTATCTCGAAAGGTTAGATGAAGAGCTTAGGGGGCAGTGACTTCACGTTATGGTGGTGAAATAATTTGGAAAAGGGCAGCAGGGACGGTTACACAACTTGAAGAATGTAAATAATGTCACTGAATAGTACATGCAGAATTTGTCAAAATGGCATATCCTTTGCTGTGTATATTTTCAGACAAAAAAATTAAAGTCAAAAAGAAGGAGGAGACAGGGCTCGGAACACTGCTGGGGGGGATTAAGGCCCAGAGAGATGAAGTGACTGGCCCCAGTCATTCAGCCAGATGGTGGCAGAGCCTGGGCAGAACCCAACTCATGGGCTCCTGAGGCCCCTCCACACCTTACCACACTGAACCTCCAGCCATCTCAGATCCATAGCATCGCAAATAGTGATGCCATACGATGATCATACAATGCTGTTTTAAAAGAACCAATAATCTCCATAAAGTATAGCCAAGATTATCTGTCGCCAACAGCCCAACAACACAAAGATATCTGCATGCACAGTTGGAAGTGGACTGTTGTCTCTCCTGCATCCCAAGTGAAGATAAAGGAGGCCAACCCTTTGTATTGTCTGCAAGTCAGCAGTTTTGTTTTCCAGGCCTTTCTTTAAGGCAGCCCTGTCTCCTCCCCGGCACCCGTTTCCTCTGTCAAAACAGGGAGGAATCTGCTACCAATAATTTTACCTGCGGTTCAGTGTACTGACTACCTACCTTCCCATAGTGAATGACTTTCTTCAGCATAGCCTCCTCCCTGGTGGTGCTGGCTTTTGAAATTGTATCTCTGATGATTTAATAAATATTTTGCATCTTATTAGAGGAATTTCAGGCATCGGCGATGGGAAAAGGGGAAAGCACCTCTCCTTGGTGGTCGGGGGAGATCCTGCGATCTTGTTGTTACGTGCTGTGAAGTCAGTTCCGACTCATAGCGACACTATGTACAACAGAACAAAACACTGCCTGGTCCCAAGCCATTCTCACAATCCTTGCTATGTTTGAGCTCATTGTCGCAGCCACTGTGTCAATCCATCTCACTGAGGGCCTTCTTCTCTTTTGCTGACTCTCTACCTGGCCAAGCACAATGTGCTTCTCCAAGGACTGATTCCTCCTGATAACGTGTCCAAAGTACAGGAGAGTCTCACCATCCTCGCCTCTAAGAAGCATTCTGGCTATACTTCTTCCAACATAGATTTGCTCATTCTTCTAGAAGTCCATGGTATATTCAATATTCTTCGCCAAAACCATAATTCAAAGGCATCAGTCCTTCTTCTGGGCCACCACAGTACAGCAAACTGACAGACACATGGCCGCCTGTGGTCTTATTAGGCATTCATTCAAGGCCTTTTTAAGGTATCCTAAGTCCTGGTGGTTCAATGGTAAAGTGCTAGTCTGTTAACTGAAAGGTTGGTGGTTCAAGCCCACCCAGAGGCTCTGTGGGAGAAAGACCTGGCCATATGCTCTCATGAAGCTTACGAGCCTAGGAAACCCTATGGGACAGTTCTACTCTGTTGTATAGGGTCGCTACGAGTCAGAATTGACTCCACGGCACTCAGCAACAAGAACAAATAGTATTTTGATCTTTTTAAGGCAGAAATCCTTAGGCCAGAGTAATCTGAACATATGGGTAGAAATTGCAGCATCCCCGTTGATTTTTGGCCACAGGCCATCTCAAATCCCCTCCATGCATTTTTCCAGAATTCTGCCTGGTAGGAGAGACACATGGTGGCCACTGTGCTCCCCCACCTCCCACTTCTTCCCATTGTCCCGAACGTCTTAGCTTTCCCTGACTCTGCCAACTCCCCTGTGGTCTTGAGTGTTCCAGGAAATGAACAGTCATTCTTGATTTCTTGCTTTGTAAGGGAGGGCCGGATGGTTCCTCCCTGTGGAGGGTGGGTGGCTCCAACACAGCCCCTGGAGGTCCAGGCTCAGGACTGCTGGGGGAGGCACCAGCTCTGTCTTACCCCTTCAGCATTCACCAACATGGAGACGTCTCAACTTGGCATAGCACCACAGGACAGTCCTCCCCTTTCTGTCAGCCTCCCCACACACATCCCCACCTTCCCTAGGCTCTTCCCTCCCTCAGCCCTGGGCTTCTACTTGCATTCTTTATACCGTCTAGCATTTTCTGTGTTGTTTTACTTTAAATTTAATAATAAACCCACTGTCGTTGAGTCGATTCTGACTCTTAGTGACCCTATAGGACAGAATAGAACTGCCCCATAGAGCTTCCAAGGCTGGAAATCTTTACGGAACCAGACTGCCACATCTTCTCCCCACAGAGTGGCTAATGGGCTCAAATCAGTGACCTTTCAGTTGGCAGCCAAGCACTTCAACCACTGCACCACCGGGGCTGCTTATATTTAATAATAGCTTCACATTGTCTTCTTTATCTGAACTCAAGAAGCATGCTTGTACCATGTGTTAACTCTGGGAATAAAATTAATGGCCAGGATTACCATTGGATTAATTGCTTTTCATTAACTTAATTCTTCTTAATTATTACAAATGATTTGCCTGTATAAGAAACAGTTCCATTTTGTCCTTCAAATTTACTAGCATTCAACTGCAACCAGAAACTGAAGGTCTTTGATGCCTGCGCTTGTGGAATGAGTGAGGTTCCTGGCTTAATACATCTGGGTCTGGCCATACTGAGGGTGGGAGAGAGGGTAGGTAATCCTAGATCTTTAGACGTCAAAGCCCGGTTTAGGATTTGTGGGCCAAATCAAAACTTACTTAGCTTTTCTAAGCCATAGGCTGTTCTGTGTCTCAATTCTCACCTCTGTAAGTGGAGTTAGAAATACAGAAAGGCAAGATATGTATATTTAATAACAAGTTTACACTATACTTAGTTTTGAAAAACCTATACTTCAGATAATGAATGGGGTTTCAGAAGCAAGGAAGAGAGAGAAAGAATCTACCCACTGAAAGAGAGCGGCAGGATAAATCCCAATGGAAAATTTGTGCCTTTCTGCGGTTGGAGTCATTTGGTCAAGAAATGATGAAATTACAAATTTCTGAAGAGGGTGTGTGTTTTGGAATGACTGAGGCCCAGATCACTGCTTGAGACTTGGGCCAGGCCAGGATTCAACTCTGAGGCAGCATCCAGAGAAGGAAGTGGTCACGACCAGCATTTTTTCCACCTCAGCAAAGCCTCCCTGGTCAGAGAGCACCCGTTTGCTTCTTCATCTCATGAACTTGGACCCGATCTCACTTGGCAAGCCCGTGCACCCATCATCCTCTGGGGCGGAATCTGTCCTTTAACTCCATATGGAAATGGCCAGTCAACAGTGGACTTCAACTGGAGGCTTAGGGTCTGGAGTGGTTGCACGCTGCATGGGGGCCTATGTGCACAGCAGCAGCAGTTGTGGCAGTGAGGACCTGGCGCTGGGAGCAGTGGGAGCCTCTCACTGCACAGAAGCTACTGATTTCTGTCCAGTCCATTCGGTGACTAGGACTGGCCTCTGACTAACAGAAGAGGAAGTAGAAAGAGAAAGAATTAGGCCCAGAAGAACCAAGCAGTTCACACCGATCCTACCGCATAAACACAATGGTTCGTTTACTCAGTCATTCAGCAAGCACTTATTGAGTACCAGCTGAATCAATCAGGATGAAGGCTAAGCTGCAGTAACAAGGAGGCCATGACACTCTGATGCTGGCTGAAGGAAGTTCATCTCTCGCTTCTCTGTTACAGAAGGTCATTCAGTGGCCCAAATTCCTTCCCTATTGTTACTCAGCTTCCCCCTAGGGCAGTGCAAAGTCCAGGGGTTAGAAGCACCAGCATTACCTGGGAGCCTATTGTTATTGTTGTTAGGTGCCCTTGAGTGGGTTCCAACTCATAGTGACCCTCTGTACTACAGAACAAAACACTGCCCAGTCCTGTGTCATGCTCAGAATCGTTGTTATGCTTAAGCCCATAATTGCAGTCACTGTGTCAATCCATCCCATTGAGGGTCTTCCTCTTCTCTGCTGACCCTCTACTTTACCAAGCACGATGTCCTTCTCCAGGGACTGGTCCCTCCTGATAACATGTGCAAAGTATATAAGATGTAGTCTCACCATCCTTGCTTCTAAGAAGCATTCTGGTTGTACTTACTGTTAGAAATGCCAATTCTCAGGCCCCACTTCAGAGACACTGAACCAGCATCTCTGGTAGTGGGGCCTAGGAATCTGTTTTATCAAGCTCTCCAGGTAACTAGGTAATTCTTAAGCATAAGTGAATTTGAGAAGCACTGTTTCAGAGCACTATCCTCGTTTGCATGCTCAGAGCAAGGTCTCTGGAATGTCATTGTGTCAGCTTGAAGGAAGAGGAAAAGAGAAGGTAAGTCCAGGGCAGGAATTTCCTTTTAAGGATTGTTGTTGTTAATTGCTGTTGACTCATGGAGACCCCTTGGGTGCAGAGTAGAACAGTGTTCTGTAGGCTTTTCAAGGCTATGACTTTCAGAAACAGATTACCAAGTCTGTCTTCTGAGGCACCTCTGGGTGTGTTTGAACTGCCAATCTGTCAGCTGGTAGTTGGGTGCTTAACTGTTTGCATCATCCAAGGACATCCTCTTAAGGATGTGAGGTGAGAAGGTGAACTCACTTTTGCTCACATTCCATTGTTGAGAACTTAGCTACATGGCCACCCTACAAGGGAAGCTAGGAAAAGAAAATTCTGGCTGGTTGGCTATGTATCTATCTACAATGCTTTATTGTGGAAGAAGGGGAGAATGTGTTTGGTGGACATCTAGTAATATGTGCTGCTCCTGCCATGTGCTAGGCATGGTGGTAGGTGGGAAGACGATGCCCTTCAACAAGGCAAGCCCACTCACTCAAGGCATTGGTGGTCTAAGGGAGGTGTTCCTTCCTGGTACAATGATGGAACAACAGGGTCTGCATGTGGGTTAGCCTCTTCAAACTAGAGTGTATTAGATATGCAATTGTCTCATCTTATACAAACTGTCGTTAATGTCCATTGGACATCCACTTGCTAATAAGGGCACCAAAGACATGGCTGTAGAACGGGGGTCAGCAAACTCCAGCCTGTGGACCAAGTCAGGCCCGCTGCTCACTTTTGTAAATGAAGTGTTCTTGGAACACAGCCATGCCCATATATTTTCATGTAGTCTATGGCTGCTTTCATACCACAACAGCAGGGTTGAGTATTGTGAGTGACCTCGTGTAAGTTCTTTTCAAATCTCTGCTGTGTCACATTTCCTAGCATCCCATTGGCTGAGCCCACAGTCAGGTGGGAGGGCATGAAAGGTTCCATGGTAAGAGAGCATGGATACAGGGGAAGGGATAGATTGATGGCCGATTTGGGACTCTACCAAACCATTGCCTGCTGGGATTTTGGTGGCAGAAGCCCTGCCACCCAGTGGCCACTCTCATTAGTGGAAGCTACTGGGTCTTGCCCAGCAGCAGGGGCATGGAGCCTTTGCTGGAGAAGTCCTTCAATGTGGTTCCAGTTTTCTCCTCCCAAGCCCAGCTCTCTGGCCTTCCCAAAGAGCCTATGAGCCATCTCATTGCCTTTCATGACTCCTTTTCTGCTTGGATCAGCTAGAGCAGTTTCTACTGTTTGCAACTAAGATCCCTGATGCTGATAGTTCTTCATGGCTGGAGATTCCTGGCTCCATAACTTCATGCTGAAGAAAATACAATTGCTTTTGGTTTGGAGGGAAGGATGAGTTGGTAAAATGTTCAGTTCACCTACTCCCATATAGTTTTAAAATGTATCCGTATAATTCAGTTAGCCTTTGATACAGTCTCTGGATTCTCAGGGTATCAAAGCAAATGAGAAAAGGAAGAAAGCAAACTTCATTTCTCTCACTTAGAAAGGCACTCAGATTTTGTGAGGAAAAAGCCAAGCTCTCTAGCTCCACTTAGTGTCCTCAGGAGCTCGTGTGGCACCATAGTCATTTGTAAGAGAAAGAAAAATGAAATTTGTTCACAGTTGTCCCCTTTATTAGACAACCTTATTTTGCAATACTTCAATTTTAAATTTTCTCAATTTAATATTAAAATCTAATTGAATTCTAGAATTTTCGCAAACTAAAATCTGTATGAGACAGTGGCCAGGAGCAAGGGCTTTGGAGTTAGATAGATGTGGATTTGAATCCTGTCCCAGCTATATACTAAGGAGCCCTGGTGGCACAATAGTTAAACACTTGGTTGCTAACTGAAAGGTTGGAGATTCAAACCCACCCAGTGCCTCTGTGGTAGAAAGACCTGGAGATCTAGTTCCATAAAGATTACAGCCTAGAAACCCCTGTGGGGCAGTTCTACTCTGTCACATGGGGTCTCTACAAGTCGGAATCGACTCGACAGCATCCAACAACAACAGCTATATACTAACTGACCTTGTGACTTTGAGCCCACGACTCAGCTTTTCTGGGTCTTCTCTGTAAGATGGAGCTATAAAAGTGCTCACCTCATAGTACTGTGAGAATTAAATAAGATTAAAGGCCTGGCTTAATTTCCTATTAGAGAATACACTTATGGAAATAATTCGTCATACCCAAGTGATAAAATTTAAAATCGAGATTTAAATGACTTGAACAGTCATAAAAATATTGATTGTCATATTCCTTTCATTGTGATACTACTGACATCATTTCAAGAAGTGTGCCTTTAGAAGTATCAGAGGCTCCCTCACAACCTCTCTTTAAATATGACAGGATTTGCAGTTCTTATTAAAAAAAAAAAAAAAAACTCACTGTCCTCAAGTCAATTTGGACTCATAGCGACCCTACAGAATCACCCCATAGGGTTTCCAAGGCTGTAATCTTTATGGCAGCTGACTGCCATGTCTTTCTCCCACAGAGCTGCTGTTGGGTTCAAACAGCCGACACATTTAAAAAACAACTTGTTAGCTCGATTTATATTTAAAAAATTTTTAGACACACATTATGTGGGCCTCCACTTGTACTCTTGAACCAGGCCCTACAAATATTCGGGGTGGGCTTGGAGTTATATGAGCAGAAGCACTTATTATTAAAAAAGAATATTGAAAGCACCTAATTTTTTCCCTTTGGGACATTGAAGTTGTACCCAAATGACGAAGAGTATTCTGCCCATGTAAGAGTATTTGCAGAAACCCTGGTGGTGTAGTGGTTAAGTGCTATGGCTGCTAACTAAAGGGTTGGCAGTTTGAATCCGCCAGGCTCTCCTTGGAAACTCTATGGGGCAGTTCTACTCTGTCCTATAGGGTCACTATGAGTCAGAATCGACTCAACGGCACTGGGTTTGGTTTGGTTTTTGGAAGAGTATTTGTAGCCAATGAAGCAGGGAGAAATGCTTATGATGAAGAAAAGAGTACAAAAGGAAAGAAAACCAGCAATGTAGCAATGGGCAACATGCACATTCATTGTTGTTAAACCCCAAAACCCAGTGTCGTCGAGTCGATTCCGACTCATAGCGACTCTATAGGACAAAGTAGAACTGCCCCACAGAGTTTCCAAGGAGCGCCTGGCACATTTGAACTGCTGACCCTTTGGTTAGCAGCTGTAGCACTTAACCACTACGCCAACAGGGTTTCCTTCATTGTTGTTAGCATAGTACAATTAGGGGATCTTTCTGCTTATTTTCAAAATCTTCGTACTGCCACCTTGAACTCTATAACTGCGATGAAAAGCAAGAACAAAGAAAGAGCCCTATGGTAACTGCACTCCAGCTGCCTCTGGAGAGATGCTGCGAGCTGACCAGTGGTGTGCTGTGCCTGCCTTCCCGGAGTCATCTACAGCTGTCTCTCCCTGCTTCCATGGACCAGAGTAGCAGGAAGACAGCCCTGGAGCACAGCACAGATTAAGATGAAATGCCTGCTATGCAAGAACTATTTTAAAATCTACAAAAATGGACATTTTAATACTCCAGGGATACACATTTAGGAAGTTTTGGAGGGCAAGTTTACAGGACTATCTGGAGCCCAGCTCCACAAGGTGGAGTCCTGAGTCCATCCAGTTCTTCAGTATCTTCTCTCCTTCCACCAGGGAAGAGACAGATGAATAAGTGTCATCTGGAAGCGCGAATCCTGGGGCATCGTGGGAGCCCAAGAGTCCTTAGGGATGAGCAGCTATTAACCCCATTGTCGTCGAGTCAATTCCAACTCATAGCGACCCTATAGGACAGAGTAAAACTGCTCCATAGGGTTTCCAAGGAGTCAATGGTGGATTCGAAATGCCCACCTTTTGGTTAGCAGCTGAGCTCTTAACCACTGTGCCACGAGGGCTCCGAGCAGCTATTAGTGATTAAAGCAGGGCAAAGTGTGGGGGGTGGGAGGGTTGTTCAAGGCAAAGGAGACACCACGTGCAAAGGCAGAGCCTTGAGAGTGACAGTGTTTCTGACAGTCTGTGTGAGTTTTGGTGTGGCTGACCTTTGGAGAAGTCCCCCTGGCAACTGTATGGAGGAGAGAGGACTGAAGCTGAAATGGGGGAGGCAGAGATGGCGGCTCAAAGATGTTGAAATGTGTAAGGAGCAGAAAGGTTGAGGGCTTGACCCAAGGCAGGCACACTGGGAATGGAGAGATGAATTAGAAGGTACAGGGAGATGGAATCAACAGGACTGAACAACAAATCAGGAGACAAAAGCCATGGGTGACCGCCAGGGTGCTGGCTGAGTGTCTGGTACAGTGCTGGGCCAAGGTTGCCAGGGAGCCTCCAGAAACCAACAAGGACTTGATACTAGTTTACATGTTAGACTGAAAATCTGAAATGGAATTTCAGCTTGATTGAAAACTATCTCTTTCCCAGGATCCAATGAGGATTCACAATGTTTAAATTAGCATTTCATGTTCACACAGGCTAAGCTCTACATTTCCATAATCAGAGAAAGAAATCCCACCAGGAGAGGAACCGTAGGCCTCCTTAAGCAAAACCCTCCATAGTAAGTAGCCGGAGCTAGGAACGCAGTCAAATCAGAGGAGTTTATGAATAAACACTGACCCCCAGTGTCTAGGTGCAGAAATAAAAGCTCGAAAAGATTACAAAAAACCAAGACTGCTGGAAGAGTATATGGAATTTAAGATGCAAATAACATTTTCCTGCAATCCAATTCAGGGTCCTTCAGAAATCAAAATACCAACTGATGGCTAGTGGATACCTACAGAAATCTAATGTGTGTTCTACAGAGGGAGGGTCCAGATGGATTCAGGGAACTCAACCATGGGTACAGAAGTCCCCTCTGCTCCAGAGATTACATATACCAGGGCCCAGGTTCAACTACTCCAAAGGACTTTCCCACTAAAAGGGTGGGTTTTGTGGGATTAATGTGACTACTAAAAACTCCAGCTCTGATTCCCCACCTTGGTCAACAGGACATCAAATAAAGTTTCCTCTGAAACAGATGCAGGGCAGTGTGGCTGGGCAGAGGGCGGGCGGACATTCCCTTCCAATAACTTGGTGGCTGGAGCGAATTCATGAGAAACTCTTGAGTAAACTCTTGGTAGTGAAATGACTCCTTCCGCTGGAGTTGCTTCATTGATAAAAGCCACCATCTGAGATCTGGATAGTTGCTGGTAGTTGCCGCAGTTGCCGTCCCATGGCTTCCATTTTCTGAAGACTAGAAACGAGGTGCTTGCTCTTGGGAGACATGCTTATGTCACATTCTGGGCTACACTGAAGTGTTTGAAGACTTGGCTTTACAGAGAATTCGATGAGCAGGTCAATGAGGCAGTCTTGAAAAGGTAGAGCCTCCTTCAAGCAAACAAGAGGCTTTTTATGAACTCTGTTTTTGAGTTAGAATAAAAATAAATAAAGCAAACCCATTGCCACTGAGTCTATTCCAAAACTCATTGCAACCCTATAGGACAGAGAAGAATTGCCCCATAGAGTTTCCAAGGAGTGGCTGATAGGTTCAAACTGCTGAGTTTTTGGTTAACAGCTGAGCTCTTAACCACTGTGCCACCAGAGCTCCTTAAATGGCTAACCGAGTCATAAAAAAAAAAAAAAAAAACAATGAAACCCACAGCCATCGAGTCCATTTTGACTCCAAGTGACCCTATAGGACAGAGTAGAACTGCCTCATAGGGTTTCCAAGGCTGTAATCTTTACAGAAGCAGACTGCCACATCTTTCTCCCACAGAGCAGCTGGTGGGTTCAAACTGCTGACCTTTCAATCAGCCACCAAGTGCTTAACCACTGTGTCAGCACGGCTCCTTACAACATAAATAACAAGGCAAATATTTAGCAACAGACTTCATTTGACTTCTTGGGGCA
This sequence comes from Elephas maximus indicus, assembly GCF_024166365.1. Classification (NCBI taxonomy): domain Eukaryota; kingdom Metazoa; phylum Chordata; class Mammalia; order Proboscidea; family Elephantidae; genus Elephas; species Elephas maximus. Next base: position 15,139,105 of record NC_064826.1, read on the forward strand.
TCGAGAGGCACTCACCACAGACGTTGAGTCAGAGCCCTCGGCAATCTCAGTAGAAGGGTGTGTGGAGGAGTGGTAGAAACCATGGCTGCTTTGGAGTCACGTGGGTTCAGGCGGGGCTGGGACATTGAGCTCAGTGACACAAAGGACACTTGGGAGGTGGCTGCTGCAGGGAGCTAAAATTCAAGGAAATAGGCCCAGAAATGAAGTAGAGTTTAGCTAACTGGGGACACCAAGAAGGGATACCACCCTAAGGTACTAAGAAGGTTAAAAGGGATGGCTTCGCACCCAGAGAAAGAAATCCCATTACTATTAGTTCTGCTACAAGGTGACAGCAATCATAGTCCTGTTTCTGGTTTGTTGTATCAGCAGACAAGCTAAACTTCTTGATTCAGGTTGTCTGTCTGATGCATAGCTGTAGTCCCAAGCATAATAGAAATGAGTGTACAATTTGTTTCCTGACAATATTATGCAGACTTAGAAGTTTTTCCCTTCTCTAACAAGGGCTGAGATTTCAAGAGGAATAAAAAGCACAGGAAGCAGGCACCTCTGTTCACTCTATACTGCAGGACATGTTTTAATAGCTGTACTTCATATAACAGTTGTTTTATGTCTGTATGGGATCAAGCTGACGGCAGCAACTTGAAACATTAGATGGGAACCTTAGGGGACAGTGAGTTTATGTTAATGGAGGAACAACTCAGAAAAGGAGGGTGAGAATCGTTGTACAACTTGAAGAATGTAATCAATGTCACTGAATTGTACATGTAGAAACTGCTGAATGGGTATATGTCTTGCCGTGTCTTATGGAGTGAATTGTGTTCCCCCAAAATGTGTGTCAATTTGGCTAGGCCATGATTCCCAGTAGTACGTGGTTGTCCTCCAGTTTGTGATCTGAGGTAATTCTCCTTCGTGTTGTAAATACTAGTCTCTGCCTGTAGTTAATGAGGCAGGATTAGGTTATGTTAAAGACGATTAGGGTGGGATAGAGCCACTTACTCAGTTCACAGCCCTGATGTGATGTAAGGGGAGTTTCCCTAGGGTGTGTCCTGCATCGCCTTTTATCTTACAAGAGATAAAAGGAGAGAGAAGCAAGCCGAGAGATAGGGACCTCATGCTACCAAGAAAGAAGGGCTGGGAGTGGAGCATGTCCGTTGGACCTCGGTCCTTGAACAGAGAGGCCCCTAGACCAGGGGAAGATTGATGACAAGGACCTTTCCCAGAACCAACAGAGAGAAAGTATTCCTGGGGAGCTGGCACCCTGAATTCAGACTTCCAGCCTCCCAGCCTGTGAGAGAATAAATTTCTCTTTGTTAAAGGCACCACTTGTGATATTTCTGTTATAGCAGCACTAGATGACTAAGACACCATGTATATTCTCAACAACAAGAAAAAATTTTTAAGTAGTTTTACTTGCTTGTCAGTTTTTTCTCCTGTCACTTTATTTTTCCTGGTTTTATGTTGAAAAATTTCAAAACTTCAGAGAAGCTGAAAGATTAGTACAATACATCATAAGCTGTTTCTTCAATTCACCAATTAAACATTTCCCATATTTGCTTTCTGTCTGCTTCTAAACATACACAGGCATACCTCAGAGATATTTCAAGTTTGGTTCCAGTCCACCGCAATAAAGCAAGTCACACGAATTTTTTGGTTTCCCAGTGCATATAAAAGTTATGTTTATACTATGCTGTAATCTATTGAGTGTGCAATACCATTTTGTCTAAAAAAAAAAAAAAATGCATGTACCTTAATTAAAAAATACTTTATTGGGAGGTGTGAAGCCTGAGGGGGACGGAAGATGGCTGAATGGACATGAAAATAGAGAATGGAGGGAAGGACTGTACTGTCTCATTAGAGGGAGAGCAACTAGGAGTATATAGCAAGGTGTATATAAATTTTTGTATGAGAGACTGATTTGATTTGTAAACTTGCACTTAAAGCACAATAAAATTTTTTTAAAAACCAGCTTTATTGCTAAAAAATGCCATCTATCATCCGAGCCTTCAGCAAGTTGTAATCCTTTTGCTGGTGGAGGGTCTGGCCTTGATGTTGACGGCTGCTGACTGATCTGGGTGGTGGTTGCTAAAGGCCAGGGTGGCTGTGGCAATTTCTCAAAATAAGACAATAAAGTTTTTTGCGTTGATTGACTCTGGCTTCCATGACAGATTTCTCTAGCATGTGATGCTGTTTGATAGCATTTCACCCACAGTAGAACGCTTTCAAAATTGGAGCTAATCTTCTCAAACCCTGCCGCTGCTTTATCAACTAAGTTTATGTCATATTCTAAATCCTTTGTCGTCATTTTGACAGTGTTCACAGCATCTTCACCAGGAGTAGTTTCCATCTCAAGAAACCACTTTCTTTGCTCATCCATAAGAAGCAACTCTTCATCCGTTAGTTTTATCATGAGATGGCAGCAATTCAGTCACATCTTCGGGCTCCACCTCTAATTCTAGTGTTCTTGCTCTTTCCACCACATCTGCAGTTACTTCCTCCACTGAAGTCTTGAGCCCCTCAGAGTCATCCATGAGGGTTGGAATCAACTTCTTCCAAACTCCTATTAATGTTGATAATTTGACCTCCTGCCATGAATCACAAATGTTCTTAATGACATCTAGAATAGTAAATTCTTTCTAGTAGGTTTTCAGTTTACTTTGCCCAGATCTATCTGAGGAATCACTATCTACGGCAGCTATAGCCTCACGAAATGTATTTCTTAAATAATAAGATTTCAAAGTCAAAACTACTCCTTGATCCATGGGCTGCAGAAGGATGTTGTGTTAGCAGGCAGGAAAACAACATTGGTCTCCTTGTACATCTCCATCAGAGCTCTTGAATGACCAGGTGCACTGTCAATGAGCAGTAGCATTTTGAAAGGAATCTTCTTTTTCTAAGTAGAAGGTCTCAACAGTGGGCTTGAAATATTCTATAAACCATGTTGTAAACAGATGTGCTATCATCCAGGCTTTGTTGTTCTATTTGTAGAGCACAGGCAGAGTAGATTTAGCATAATTCTTAAGGGCCCTGGAATTTTCAGAATGGTAAATGAGCATTGGCTTCAACTTAAAGTCACCAGCTGCATTAGCTCCTAACAAGAGAGTCAGCCTGTCCTTTGAAGCTTTGAAGCCAGGCATTGACTTCTAACTGTGAAAGTTCAAAATGTTATCTTCTTCCAATATTAGGCAGTTTCATCTACATTGAAAATCTGTTGTTTAGTGTTGCCGCCTTCATCACTTCTCTCAGCTGGCTCTTCTGGGTAACCTGCTGCAGCTTCGGCATCTGCACCTGCTGCTTGCCCTTGCACTTTCATGTTATGGAGACAGCGTCCTTCCTTAAACCTCATGAACCAACCTCTGCTATCTCCAAACTTTTATTCTGCAGGGTCTTCACCTCTCTCAGCCTTCAGAGAATTGAAGAGAGCTAGGCCCTTGCTCCGGATTCGGCTTTGGTTTAAGGAAATGTTGTGGCTGGTTTGATCTTCTATCCAGACCACTAAAACTTTCTCCGTATCAGCAATGAGGCTACTTCGCTTTCTTATTCATGTGTTCACTGGAGTAGCACTTTTAATTTCCTTCGAGAACTTTTCCTTTGCATGGACAACTTGGCTACCTGTTTGGCACAAGAGGCCTAGCTTCCAGCCTATCTTGGCTTTCGACACGCCTTCCTCACTAAGCTTAATCATTTCTAGCTTTTGATTTAAAGTGAGAGATGTTCCTTTCACTTGAACACTTAGAGGCCATTGTAGGGTTATTAACTGGCTGAATTTCAATGTTGTTGTGTTTTAGGGACTAGGGAGGGCCAAGAAGGGGGAGAGAGAATACGCACAAACATTAATAAATTAAGTCTGTAGTCTTACATGCGCACAATTTGTGGTGCCCCAAAACAGTCACAATAGTAACATCAAAGATCACTGATCACAGCTCACCATAACAGATATACTGAAAACGTTTGAAATATTGCGAGAATTACCAAAACGTGACAGAGACATGAAGTCAGCACATGCTGCCGGAAAAATGGCACTGATAGACTTGCTCGACACAGGGTTGCCACAGATCTTCAATTTGTAAAAAACGCTATGTCAGCAAAGTGCAATCAAATAAGATATGCCTGTTATGTTCGATGAACCATTTGAATTTAAGTTGCAGACATCGTGACGCCTCATCCTTATTTTGTTCCATGGGTATCTCTTAAGAACAAGGACATTCCACTATATAAACACAGTACCATTACTATACACAATAAATTTAATATCACCTAACATCTTTTTTTAACATACAGTCTATATTTGAATTTCACCAATTATTCCCCCAAAACGTCTTTTATAACTTTTTTAAATCTAAAAATTCAATTATAGTCACAAATGGCATGTTGTTGTCCTGTATCCTTAGTGTCATTTAATCTGCAACTGCCTGTCCACATTTTTGTGTTTCTTTCTTGGCACTGATATTTTTGAAAAGCCTAAGCCAGTTGTCTTGTAGAATGTCCTACATCCTGGATGTGTCTTAATTGCTTTTTTATTACTAGCTGAAGATAAAAAGGTTTTTGGCAAGATGACTACGTGGGTGACGTTGTGTACTTCCCATTGATTCATACAAGGTGGCACAGAAAAGCCCATGATATTCACCTGGACCCCCTATGTATCTGTCAGTTTGTCGTACTGCGGGGGCTTGCATGTGCTGTGATGCTGGAAGCTATGCCACTGGTATTCAAATGCCAGCAGGGTCACCCATGGCAGACAGGCTTCAGCTAAGCTTCCAGATTAAGACTAGGAAGAAGGACCTGGCAGTTTACTTCTGAAAAGAATTGGCCAGTGAAAACCTTATGAATAGCACTGGAACACTGTCTGATATAGTGCTCGAAGATGAGCCCCTTAAGTTGGAAGGCACTCAAAAGACACCTGGGGAAGAGCTGCCTCCTCAAAGCAGAGTCCACCATAATGGAGCCAAGCTTTCAGGACCTTCATCTGCTGATGTAGCATGACTCAAAATGAGAAGAAACAGCTGTAAAATCCATTAATAATTGGGATATAGGATGTACAAAGTATGAATCTAGGAAAACTGACAATTGTCAAAAATGAAATACAACCTATAAACATCGATATTCTAGGTGTTAGTGGGCTGCAACGTAACAAATTATGGACAACATTGCGAAGAATGGGAACTTCAGAACACTTAATTGTGCTCATGAGGAACCTGTACATAGATAAGAGGCAATTGTTCAGACAGAACAAGGGGATACTGGTTGGTTTAAAGTCAGGAAAGGCATGCGTCACGTTGTATTCTTTCACCATACCTATTCAATCTGTATGCTGAGCAAATAATCCGAGAAGCTGGACTGTATGAAGAAGAATGGGGCATCAGGATTGGAGGAAGACTCATTAACAACCTGCATTATGCAGATGACATAACCTTGCTTGCTGAAAATGAAGAGGACTTGAAGCACTTACTGATGAAGATCAAAGACCACAGCCTTCAGTATGGATTACACCTCACCATAAAGAAAACAAAAATTCTCACAACTGGATCAATAAGCAACATCACAGTAAATGAAGAAAAGATAGAAGTTGTCAAGAATTTCATTTTACTTGGATCCACAATCAACACATGGAAGCAGCAGTCAAGAAATCAAAAGACGCGTTGCATTGGGCAAAACGGCCTCAAAGGATCTCTTAAAGTGCTGAAAAACAAAGATGTCTCATTCTGTTGTAGGTAGGGTCGCTATGAGTGAGAACCGATTCCACAGCACCTAGCAACAACATTCATGAGTCATTCATTGCAGATGCTAAGGTTAATTACATAGTTGAATAGTTGAGGTGGTGTCCAGCTGATCTCTCCACTGTGAAAATACCTTCTTCCTTTTGTACTTAATAAGTTATTGTGATTTCTTGTTGCTGTTGTTAGGTGCCATCGAGTTGGTTCCAACTCATAGGGAGCCTATGCACAACAGAACGAAACACTGCACAGCTCTGAGTCATCCTTACAATCATTGTTATGCTTGAGCTCATTGTTGCAACCACTGTGTCAATCCACCTCGTTGAGGGTCTTCCTCTTTTTCGCTGACCCTGTACTCTGCCAAGCATGATGTCCTTCTCCAGTGACTGACATCTCCTGACAACATGTCCAAAGTATATAAGATGCAGTCTCACCATCCTTGCTTCTAAGGAGCATTCTGGTTGTACTTCTTCCAAGACAGATTTGTTCGTTCTTTTGGCAGTCCATGGTATATTCAATATTCTTCACCAACACCACAACTCAAAGGCATCTTCCTTATTCATTGTCCAGCTTTCACATGCATATGAGGTGATTGAAAATACCATGGCTTGGGTCAGCCACACCTTAGTCTTCAAGGTGACATCTTTGCTCTTCAACACTTTAAAGAGGTCCTTTGCAGCAGATTTACCCAATGCAATTTGTGTTTTGATTTCTTGATTGCTGCTTCCATGGCTGTTGATTGTGGATCCAAGTAAAATGAAATCCTTGACAACTTCAATCTTTTCTCCGTTTTATCATGATGTTGCTCATTGGTCCAGTTGTGAGGATTTTTGTTTCCTTTATGGTGAGGGGTAATCCATACCGAAGGCTGTGGTCTCTGATCTTCATTAGTAAGTGCTTCAAGTCCTCTTCACTTTCAGCAAGCAAGGTTGTGTCATCTGCACAACACAGGTTGTTAACGAGTCTTCCTCCAATCCTGGTGCCCCATTCTTCTTCATACAGTCCAGCTTCTCGGATTATTTGCTCAGCATACAGATTGAATAGGTATGGTGAAAGGATACAACCCTGACGCACACCTTTCCTGACTTTAAACCAACCAGTATCCCCTTGTGCTGTCTGAACAATTTCCTTTTATCTATGCACAGGTTCCTCAGGAGCGAAATGAAGCATTTTGAAACTCCCATTCTTCTCAATGTTATCCATAATTTGTTATGATCCACACAGTCGAATGCCTTTGCATAGTCAATAAAACACAGGTAAACATCCTTCTGGTATTCTCTGCTTTCAGCCAGGATCCATCTGACATCAGCAATGATATCTCTGGTGCCATGTCCTCTTCTGAAACCAGCCTGAATTTCTGGCAGTTCCCTGTCGATATACTGTTGCAGCTGTTTTTGAATGACCTTCAGCAAAATTTTGTTTCTGTGTGATTATAATGATATTGTTCTATAATTTCCACATTCCGTTGGATCACCTTTCTTGGGAATAGGCATAAATATGGATCTCTTCCAGTCAGTTGGCCAGGAAGCTGTCTTCCATATTTCTTGGCATAGACGAGTGAGCACCTCCAGCACTGCCTCTGTTTGTGGATACATCTCAATTGATATTCCATCAATTCCTGAAGCCTGGTTTTTCATCAGTACCTTCAGAGCAGCTTGGACTTCTTCCTTCAGTACCATTGGTTCCTGGTCATATGCTACCTCTTGAAATGGTTGAATATCAACTAATTCTTTTTGGTTTAATGAATCTGTGTATTCCTTCCATCTTCTTTGGATGCTTCCTGCGTCGTTTAATATTTTCTGCATAGAATCCTTCACTATTGCAACTCGAGGTTTAAATTTTTTCTTCAGTTCTTTCAGCTTGAGAAATGCCGAACGTGTTCTTCCCTTTTGGTTTTCCATCTCCGGCTCTTTGCACATGTCATTATAATACTTTGTTTTCTCGAGCTGCCCATTGAAATCTTCTGTTCAGTTCTTTTACTTCATCAATTCTTCCTTTTGCTTTAGCTGCTCGACGTTCGAGAACAAGTTTCAGAGTCTCCTCTGACATCCATCTTGGTCTTTTCTTTCTTTCCTGTCTTTTCAGTGACCTCTTGCTTTCTTCATGGATGATGTCCTTGATGTCATTCCACAACTCATCTGGTCTTCAGTCACTAGCATTCAGTGTGTCAAATCTATACTTCAGATGGTCTCTAAATTCAGGTGGGATATACTCAAGGTCATATTTTGGCTCTCGTGGACTTGCTCTGATTTTCTTCAGTTTCAGCTTGAACTTGCATATAAGCAATTGATGGTCTGTTCCACAGTTGGCCCCTGGCCTTGTTCTGATGGATAATATTGAGCTTTTCCATCGTCTCTTTCTACAGATGTAGTCAATTTGATTCCTGTGTGTTCCATCTGGTGAGGTCCGTATGTATAGTCGCCATTTATGTTGGTGAAAGAAGGTATTTGCAATGAAGAAGTCTTTGGTCTTGCAAAATTCTATCATTTGATCTCCTGGATTGTTTCTATCACCAAGGCCATATTTTCCAACTACTGATCCTTTTTCTTTCTCTCCAACTTTCGCGTTCCAATCACCAGTAATTATCAATGCATCATGATTGCATGTTCGATCAATTTCAGACTGCAGCAGCTGATAAATATCTTCAGTTTCTTCATCTTTGGCCCTAGTGGTTGGTGTGTAAATTTGAATAACAGTCATATAACTGGTCTTCCTTGTGGGCATATGGATATTATCCTACCACTGACAGCATGGTACTTCAGGATAGATGTTGAAATGGTCTTTTTGACGATGAATGCAACATCTTTCCTCTTCAAGTTGTCATTCCCAGCATAGTAGACTATATGATTGTCCGATTCAAAATGGCCAATACCGGTCCATTTCAGCTCACTAATGCCTAGGATATCGATGTTTATGCGTTCCATTTCACTTTTGACAATTTCCAATTTTCCTAGATTCATACTTCGTACATTCCAGGTTCCGATTATTAATGGACGTTTGCAGCTGTTTCTTCTCATTTTGAGTTGTGCCACATCAGCAAATGAAGGTCCCGAAGACTTTACTCCATCCATGTCTAAGGTCGACTCTACTTTGAGTAGGCAGCTATTCCCCAGTCACCTTTTGAGTGCCTTCCGACCTGGGGGCTCATCTTCCAGCACTATATCAGACAAGGTTCTGCTGCTATTTATAAGGTTTTCACTGGCTAATGCTTTTCAGAAGTAGACTGCCGGGTCCTTCTTCCTAGTCTTAGTCTGGAAGCTCAGCTGAATCCTGTCCTCCATAGGTGACCCTGCTGGCATCTGAATACCGGTGGCATAGCTTCCAGCATCACAGCAACACGCAAGCCCCCACAGTATGACAAACTGACAGACACGTGGGGGTCTTGTAATTTAAGACTGTGTAAATACTGAATTCCCTAACAATCCAGTGGTTTTTGTATCCATTGATAAACATTGCCTGAATCAGTTATTACATTGGAAGATGGCGTTGTTCCAAAGTTTTCTCTTTTGGGCTTTCTTCCCCATCCCCATTTTTTAAAATATCAGTATGTACTTATGTATTATTTTTAAATTTAATATTTTATAATTCATTACTATTATTTTAATCTTAAATTATCCCAAATTGGTTCTCTGAGCCACCTTTTTGTCTCTCAGTCTTTGGTATTTTCCCTTTTCCGGCTCATCAAGATGCTCCAAACTCACCTTGTACTTTATCTGCCCCATACCTGAAATCAGCTTTTTTCCCAAACAGCCCTGGTTTTATGGAATAATATTTAGAAATCAAGATTTGGGACCTAGGTATACTCACTGTTATTGGGTTATTGCTTCTAGGCCTCTTCAGATACAAGAGCTACTGGGTAGGGGCAGAGGGAGGGAGACACCTACACACACAAATGCTCATACAAATACCTCCAGTTGAAAACTAATAACATGGGATTCTTTACCATCCTTCATTCAGTATCTCCCTTCTCCCACGTTGCTGTTGTTGTTAGGTGCTCTAGAGTTGGTTCCATCTCATAGCAACTCTATGTACAACAGAATGAAACACTGCCCGGTCCTATGCCTGCAGAATCATTATTCCACCTGATCCCATTGTTGCAGCCACTGTGTCAATCCATCTTGTTGAGGGTCTTCCTCTTTTTTCATGGAGCCTGTACTCTACCAAGCATAATGTCCTTCTCCAGTGACTGACATCTCCTGACAACATGTCCAAAGTATATAAGATGTAGTCTCACCATCCTTGCTTCTAAGGAGCATTCTGGTTGTACTTCTTCCAAGACAGGTTTGTCTGTTCTTTTGGCAGTCCATGGTATATTCAATATTCTTTGCCAACACCACAACTCAATGGTGTCAACTCTTCTTCGGTCTTCCTTATTCATTGTCCAGCTTTCACAAGCATATGAGGCAATTGAAAACACTATGCCTTGGGTCAGGTGCACCCTAGTCTTCAAGTTGAGATTTTTGCTTTTCAGCACTTTAAAGAGGTCTTTTGCAGCAGATCTACCCCATGAAATGTGTCTTTTGATTTCTTGACTGCTGTTTCCATGGGTGTTGATTGTGGATCTGAGTAAAATTAAATTCTTGACTTAAATCTTTTCTCCATTTATCATGATGTTGCTTATTGGTCCAGTTGTGAGGATTTTTGTTTTCTTTTTGTTGAGATGCAATCCATACTGGAGGCTGTGGTCTTTGATCTTCATTAGTAAGTGCTTCATGTCCTCTTCATTTTCAGCAAGCAAGGTTATGTTATGAGCATAACGGAGGTTGAATGAGTCTTCCTCCAGTCCTGATGCCCATTCTTCATGTAGTCCGGCTTCTCGGCTCTTTTGCTCAGCATGCAGATTGAATAGGTATGGAGAAAGGATACAACCCTGATGCACACCTTTCCTAACTTTAAACCAATCAGTATCCCCTTGTCCTGTCTGAACAACTGCCTCTTACCTATGCACAGGTTCCTCATGAGCGAAATGAAGCATTTTGGAACTCCTATTCTTTGCAATGTTATCCATAATTTGTTATGATCCACACAGTCGAATGCCTTTGCATAGTCAATAAAACACAGGTAAACATCTTTCTGGTATTCTCTGCTTTCAGCCAGGATCATCTGACATCAGCAACAATATCCCTTCTCCCATAGTAAACCTGATTTCCAACATCATCAATAAATTTACTCATTTAAAAAAATTCAGCAAAATAGTTTCAGAATTACTTATTAAAAATAATCTCGGGAACGTTTTCATCTTTAAACACTTGAATACCGAAGGCACTAAGTTACTTCACATTATCCTGCAGAAGTCACATATAACAGACTAACATGCTTCTAGGTAACAACCAGAGACAATATAGACTACATCTATGTCAAAACGTAGATCGAACAACTTTGTAATAGCTGCCATTGGGTTTGTCTTGAGTACAAAAAAGGACAAAGGTTCAGCACAGATCACTGAAAACTTCCATTTTAACTGACTGAAGACTATCTGAGCTGTTTTCCTTTCAAAATCTACCCTGTTTGATGTTTGGCATCTGTTCAAAATACTCCAGCGGGGTGGTGGGAGGAGCATGAGCAAGTCTACACTACATCGGTCCTAAGTTAATGATGTAGTCATTGGGGGAAGTGAACTTGAGTTTCTTCCTGCTAGTCACACTCTCTACTTTTGTGGCTATCCAAAATTTGTTTTGTAATCAATATATTTTTAAGTGTATCCCTATCAAATTAGCATAAATTTAAGTTTAAATGACTTAAAGGCAAACAAGTAAGATGGGGCTCTATTATGTGTATATAGAATGTAGTGTGACACTCTAGCTTACCTTTTAGAAATTATCAAAGGACCATAATACATTTTTTGGCAACTTAAGATTCCAGGGACTTAAAGGCTAGACTGTAGAGCTAGACTGTCCTCCAATAAACAAAACTCTACCAACTGTGGGAGTGATTTCAATTCTGTCTTTAATTTGCCAGAGAACTTTGTCATCTGAGAGAGATTGGACGACTATATTACCATTGGATGGCTAAACTCATTGCTGTTGAGTCAATTCCAACTCATAGCAACCCTATAGCACAGAGTAGAACATCCCCATATGGTTTCCAAGGAGCATCTGGAAGATTTGAAATGTTGACCTTTTGGTTAGCAGCTGTAGCTCTTAACCACTACACCACCAGAGTTTCCATCGCATGACTAGGTTTCTTATGTTTTTGGTGTTCCATGTTCCCCTTGAAACCAGTGGTTTCAATTCCCTTCCTAGTCCAGTGTGAAAGCCCTCTGGCTACAGCTCAGCACGGCATCTTCAAAAACCAGGTCTGCTGGGAGGCAAGGTGAGATTTAATACCATGAAGGATGTTATATAAGTGAGACCAAAACTTGCAAAAACCCAACTATGCAAAAGACAACCCAGGAAACGTGATGGAGTCTGCCATGTTGATGCACTTTTGGAGTGTTTGAGAGGAAGGGGAATGTAGGGAAGAAGATATGAAAGTCTTTCTGGGTGAGAGGGAGGTTAAACCTTGAAGAGATTCTTACACTTTTTTTTTTTTGTAAAAGTATATATATTTAAAACAACACTAGGGATGATGAGTCTTTTCTCTAGGAGAGCTGTTTCCCCCACCTCAACCAATTTTCTTCAATCCCTAATAAGCTCGTTTTGTCAAAATATTTTAAGGGGCTAGGACAACAAGAACTACAGCTACATAGTAGGCAGGAAAACAAGGATTTCATCTCTGACCCCTCTGGCAGTGGCAATGTGACCATAGAAGGATTTTCACTTCTGGCCAAGTTGGCTGACTGCTGCCCAACAGGGACTGGTTCTAACAGGCTTACATACTGACTGGAAAAAGCATTCTTCCCCTCAAAGCTACAGGGCACAGGGAGGCTTCCCAGGCCAGGAGACAAACAGCCTTGGTCATTAAAGTGCATTTTAATAAAAAACAGTCAAGATCCAAGATGCAAAATAATCTGCAAAGAGTGGACAGGAGAATCTGATTGGGCCTGGAAATGACCAGATCACATCAAGAAATTGTCCTTTCACGACTTGCCCAGGAAGAATCCATTTGAGATCATGCAGAATTGATGCATTTCAACTACAGTGTTGGTGAATATTGAATATACATACCATGGACTGCCAGAAGAATATCAAACCTGTCTTGGAGGAAGTACACAGCCAGAACGCTCCTTAAATGTGAGGATGGTGAGACTACATCTTACCTACTTTGGACATGTTATCAGGCAGGAGCAGACCCTGGAAGCCCTCATGCTTGGCAAAGTAGAAAATAGAAAAGCAAAGTAGAGGACTGGCCAAAAAGAGGAAGACCCTCAGCAACATGAATTGACACAGTGGCTATGAGAATGGGCTCATAAAAAAAAAAAAAAAATTGTGAGGATGACGCAGGACTGGGCTGTGCTTTGTTCTATTGTATATAGGGTCACTATGAGTTGTAACTGACTCGACAGCACCTAACAATAACAAATCCTACCCAAGGACGCTTTGCTAATTCAGCATTCAAATGAGCACTCGGGAATGCAAAAAACTTTCATTTTCTGAAGCAGAACTTGTGCTTTAAAAAAAAACAGTTCTCAGTGTACTGGGACACTTGACCTGAGATATTTAAAAATTAAAACTCAAGAGCAGATGAGGCTGCTCTTTGTTCCTGCGCCATCTTACCACACAGGACTCAGACTGGGACAATCATTTCATCCTGGGCAGAGGAACAGGGCCAGCTGGCCCGAGAGCATGCCCATACTTGCAGGGGGATATACCCGGGACAAAAGCTGCCCTTTCCAAGGAACAAATTTCTAGCACAGGCTGGCTTCTTTTTAATAGAAAAACATCCCTACTTTCTGGCCCAGCTTTAGGAGATGTCAACATTAGGGTGCAGATTGGCAGCCTTCAAGGTTTCTGCACCCAAACTATTTGATTTCCTGTTGACAGTGCAGAGCAAACCGGTTCACTGGGCAGTCCTAAGGTTGAAGGGCTGGAGCTGTTGAGAGTAACTGTACACCAAGTTTTCAAAATTGTCTATTCAGATTTCAGTCAAGATCTCAAAAACAATAAAATCAAATTATATCAGACAAAGTGTCAACAAAAATGGTCCCTATCTTAGGAAGCCTGGAAAATTCCAAAGCGACTGGATGTGCGTGCTGCTTGGTGTGCAGAAGCAAATCATGCTGCCAGGGCGTCCACGTCCCCTAAACTTGGATATCTAGACGTGGAGCAGGAGGAGTATCCAACTGGAGGATCTCGAGTGGCATTAAGACTGGGCCCTGCTCCTGCTGAAAAACTCGGGGGCTGATTCCAGAGATGAAGGGGTTCAACAACGGTCTGAGCTGCAGCCTAGCCATAGTTTCAGACTTCTAGTAAGATCTGGTAGCTGCATTCTCCACCTCGATCTCTGGAGTCTCAGGACTTATCATCTGGTTAAGCAATGGCAGAAAAAATGCAGCTTGCGGTGGAGAAACTATCCTTGGTCAGAAATGTAAGGTATGCACACTCCATGTCCTTGGCACCACAGATGTGTCCAGCTGTGAGCAAGCCAGCTTCATCTCTCGTCAACGGTCTTCTTCATCCATTGCTACAAGAGTCCTAAAGACCAAACGGAGACCAAGCAGTAGCCAAGGGTTTTGGAAGTAGTTTCCTTCAAAGGACAGTTTGATATGAAATGGATACAAATAAACTAATCCACCAAAGGAAAACCATGACAGAATTGGTAAACATCTACCAGCTGTGCAGCTACTAGAGCTGCAATTTTTCTACATGGATTCCTCCTTGTAATATATGCTACTTGCCTTGAAAGAGACAATAGCTTAAAGAAATGAAAACTGACACACCCGCAGCACCCAAAAACATACTGTGGGAAAGAGTAAGATTGATAAGCAATCAATTTTGTCCATACCTTTTTTGGTACTCTACGCGAAATACTGTCATGTTCCCTTTCAGCTGATGAACAAAGGCATGTGACAAGCCCCAATATTCCATTTATGTTATCCATGCGAATAAAGGTATATAAACTATGATTCATAAATAAAGAGGGTCTGTGTAAGGCATACCCTGGAGGTGTAGTGGTTAAGTGCTACGGCTGCTAAAGAAAAGGGTGGCAGCTTGAATCCGCCAGGCGCTCCTTGGAAACTCTATGGGGCAGTTCTACTCTGTCCTATAGGGTCGCTATGAGTCGGAACTGACTCGACGGCAGTGAGTTTGATGTAAGGCCTGCACATTTCACAGCCTGTGCATCACAGATGTGACCAGCTTTGAGCAAGCCAGCTTCATCTCTCTCCTTGTCAACCACCTTCCTTGTCCAATACTACAAGAGTCCTAAATTAAAGATGAAATGGAGCCCAAGTAGTAGCATGGGTTTTGGACGTTTATGTGTTGAAATAAACACGACTCTTACAGTGTTATAGACTAGCTCAGAGACTTCACTTATGAAACATATCAAGACACTTTGGGGATGTCATTTTCAGTCCCAGAACTTTATTTCTAAACCAATTTTAAGGATGCAAAACTTGAAGCACAAAAAAAACAAAAACAAGAGCACAAACAGCTATGGTCGTCTATGTGCTGCTAATTCTAGTGGCCAAGAGGAATTCTACCAAATGCCAAAGGATGTCCCTAAACTATAGACAGTTAAAGGCCCTCTTGCCCTTTGACACTGTCATCGTCATTGTTTGCTTAGCGGAACCCACCTGTGACGTTCCCATTCAATGAGCCTCTGGTCTTAACTACCGAAGCATCTCTTTTCGTAGAGGAAAAGACTAGTAATAAATACTTTAATATAGTGAATTATCTAATATCCTTTACCACCATCCCAGAAAGTCTTAGTAAATATTAAAGGTGAAGTGAACTATTAAGACAGTTAAGTGAACAACAATGCAAACTTTAAGGATTTTTATCTTTTGTTTGCTGCCATGACCTCAGGCTTGGAATAGTGCCAGGCAGTGGTGACTCAATAATGGTGATTTATTGAATGATGTAACCCTTGAACTGCACCTTCACTTATTACTCTCCCATCTCAGAAACTTAGGACTTTGATCAAACCCAACTGGTTACTAAGGTTGGTGACTAATTCAAACAGGGCTCGCAGACTGTTAACTCCTAAGTCTTATGACATGAGGTACTTAGGCATCCTAAAGCCATTACCTAGACAAAGATAAGTTACCCTAAACTCTGTCCTACAGACTAGCTCTGGAAAATGCAAATTCATGAGACAGAGAGGAGAGAGACAGAGATGAGGAGAGATCGGCACCCATAACACAATATATGCCACTGCTTTTACACCTATTCTGAGGCCATACTCGGGAAAGACTTTATTTTTCAGCTCGTTTCACTTTTCCTTGATCCTCTACTTTCTTAATGGCTGCTTGGATTGCCTCCTGGTCGCCCAGGAACTGGTGAGGTCCAACAGCATGCAGGTTTTCATCCAGTTCCAGGAGAATGGGGACACCAGTAGGGAGAGTGATGTTGATAATGTCTTCATCTGAGATACCTGTCGATTGGGAGAGGAAGGGATAGGTGTTAGCAACAACCTAGGAGGAAGTTCTGTCCGGTTGTTTAACTGCCTATTTACTTAGTTCCGCATGTTTGAAACCAGACCAGGTATTGTGAGGGAGTCCAAGAACTTCCTAGAAATCCTAGATAGAGTGACATCATCAAGTTCTAAACCTAAACCTTAGGGCAGTAAATATCTTTTGAGGCCATCTGTTCCTGGCTGTTCCCTATCCTGGCTGTTCCCTATTCAAACATTAAAAGAATAACAAATGATTCTCCCCATGCCCACATTCATGTCACTGGTTTTCCACAGAAATCACTTAACCTTGAAAAATTTAAAAGTTAACCCCCCAGGTGTCTTTTCTGTTCTTTTTTTCCCCCTTTTACGTGTTGTCCCCAGGTTTATCCTAAAATTAGGACTTCTCCCAAATCTCTGAAGCTACCTCATCTGATTGGAATACCGTTGGTTTCCCAGCACTAGGTAAGCTTGGAAGATGCTGGGCTAGATCCAGCCAAGCCAGAATGCTCCCCCGGGATGCTTAGAATCGACAGCCAGAACGATCCAGGAAAGGAGGTTGTGGCACACCTTGTGAACGGACCTTATTCTCCTACTGTCCCAGCCCGACCACTAGGAGAGCGAAGGTGTGTGTAACGAACAAGTCACCTTCAATCCTTTTTGAAATATAGCTAAATTATACGTAATTTACCTTTGACCATGAGAGTTGGTATTGTCGTAATAGCGGCAGTAATATTGTTATTACCGTGACTACTATCAACAACAAAAAGCAGAGTATGTGCTACACGCCAGGTGCTCTTCTAAGCACTTTATCTGTAGTAATGAATTTCATCATCACTGTAACCCTGTGAGGATAGAAGCTTTTCCAAGATTGCACAGAGAGTAACTGGCAGAGCCCGGATTCTAACCCAGGTGTCCGTACCTAATACATATCACGCTGTCTCTCAAGTGCCTCAAAATGGGCAAAGGCAAGGTAGGTGAAAAGAGATGCTGTTGAGCAAATTAAAAGGCAACTGAAAGCATTACCTACTTTAAGAACACACTTTTGATACAGAGATTTCTGAATTCTAACCATATGCTTCTGTTGTATATTAATAGAAAGGCCCAAGGTCAAGCAGTTCAACACATTCTGAGGACAGTCCAAGGGTTCGTCTCTCCTTGGGGGATAACAGTGGCAGAATAAGTTATTACCAGTTAGTTATCAATGCACTTTGTCATTTTAATTGGTCACTGGTCATCCACGAGCCCCAACCAAGAGCCTCAGAATCACAGTATTGGATCTCTACCGCTAGGTGATTCTTTAACTAGAATTTCCTGTCTAGGCCCAGAGGAGCTACCAAAGAACTCTCACTTACCAACTATACATACCCAGACAGATGTGCAACAAGGGAAAGACTCAATCCTACCATGGAAGTCGGTGTTTCTTGTAAGATCACCGCCCCATCTTCTCCCTTAGCACGCCGTCTTCAATATACTAGCTATCTAACTTTAGGTAAGTAACCCTCTGGGCCTCCGTTTTCTCTATCTTGTTAAAGAAAAAAAAAAAAGAGAAACACTCTCCCACCACCACCATTGCAAAGGTTGTAGCACAGGAGGGATGGATTTAAAAGAGAACAAACATGAAAAAAAAAAAAGTGTAGCACTTAAGTGTTTCTTTTTTTCTTCTAGACAGAAAGTATTACCTACTTTAAAAACACCTCTTTCAGTTCTAGGGTAGGCTACTCAGAGATGACTCTACCCTGCCAAGCCCCTACCCTGTTTCCCCACAATTGTATTCAAGCAGGATTACCACCACAAATGAAAGCTGGTGAGAACAGATACATCCGGAGCAGACAGCCAGCCGTTTAGCTGGGATATGACTGCCTTGGATTCTGAGAGCCCTCATGGGCTCCATCAGGCCAGCCTATCAGCTGGCTGCTGGCAGCTGCCACAGCCTCCCCTTGGACGGAAGAAGGAGAGTTCAGCAGTGTGTGGTATACAACCAAGCGACCCCCAAATCCGGAACACGCTCTGGAAGTCCCAGGCCTACCTCACTTAATTAGCCAGTAACTGAGGCTCTATTATGTGACTAATACTCTGGGGAAGGATACTCGTGACCTTGGGCATGACTTGACCTCTACTGAATTATTTCTTTGTTTATAAAATGAGGAAGATGGTGTCTTCTAGCACCTCAGTTCCCCAATAATATTCTAAACAGTTTAGAGAAGCAGAGGCGCTTCAGAGGGCTGAGAAATAGAACTACTGCTTACATTCACCTACTGTGCAAGGACACAAGAATGAAAGTGATTCTCTCCATGGCCCATTTACATCACTAGGTTTCCACAGAATTATTTAATCTTGAAAAATCTGAAAGTGAACCCCAGAACACCCTTTTCTGTTTCCCCCACCCCTTTACATTTTTTCCCCAGGTTAATCCTAAAATTAGGACCTTTCATTAATGTATGTCCCCAGATTTTATCTGTCTCCCGAGTTTATAAGCATATTTGTTCACTGAAGGGTGAGAAAGAGAAAGATAAATTCTACAGATTTCTTCAATTAGTCTAAATTTCACCAAAAAATCAGTTAGAAAACAACTATTTTAGCAAAAATGACCATGTTTGACTACAGTTTGCTAAGGGAGGCAGCAGAAACCACAAATTAAACTCTATCAGCGTCTCACACTCACCACTTACAGCTTGTGTGACTTCAGAGGACCACCAACTGTTTATCCTCATAAAAGTACTAGGACTCTGGACATTATTTTAAGATGACTAACCAGGTCCCCCATTGTCCTCTCTCACCACTTCTATTCAACACTACTTGAAGTTCTAACTAGGGCAACTAGACAAGAAAATGAAATAAAGGCACCCAGATTGGAAAGAAAGGAATAAAACTATTTCTATTTGCAGAAAATCTTAGGAAGTCCATTAAAAACTATTAGAATAGACAGGTTCAGCAAGGTTACAGGATATAAGATCAATACACAAAAATCAATTATACTTCTATACAGTAGCAATGAGCAAGCTAAAATGAAATTGAGAAACAATTCCATTTACAATAGCACCTAAAGAAAAAAATACTTAGGAATAAATTTAAGCAAAGAAGTATAAAACTTATATTCTGACAACTACTAAACGTTACTGAAAGAAATTAAAGAAGACCTAAATAAATGGGAAAACACCCATGCTCATGGATAGAAGACAAGTTGTTAAGATGACAATATTCCCCAAATTGATCTACAGATTCAACGCAATCCCTATCAAAATCTCAGAACTTGCAGAAATTGATAACCTGATCTTAAAATTCATAGCGCACCTCCTCAAGGCACCCAGAATAGCCAAAACAATCTCGGAAGAACAAAGCTGGAGGACTCTCCCTTTCTGAATTCAACATTTACTACAAAGCTACAGTACCGAGTTTTTACTCAAAAAAGTGCACTTTCTATGTTTGTTTGCCAACCATGCCCCCCTCCCCACAAGGTAGTTTCATAAAGGCCACTATGCCAGTTGTTTTTCACATGTTGTTGTAAAAATAAATTTTAAAAAATTAGCATAGTGCACTTACAAAAATACCTTGCAGGTGAAGGGCACGGCTGGCAAACAAACACAGAAGACACATATTATTTGTGTAAAAATACAATAATCAAGAGACTGTAATACTCACGTAAGGATAGATTATAGATCAATGGAATAGAATTCCAGAGTCTAAAATAAAACCTGACATTTATGGTCAATAGGGCCAATACGGGAGCAGACTGCCACATCTTTCTCCCATGGAGCGGCTTGTGGGTTCAAACCACCAACCTTTCGGTTAGCAGTCGAGCGCTTTAACCACCGTGCAACCAGGGCTCCTTTATGGTCAGCTGAAATTCAACAAGGATGCCAAGACAAGTAAATGGGGGAACGAACAGTCTTTTCAAGAAATGGTGCTGGGACAACTGTATATCTACACGCAAAAGAGGGAAGTTGGGCGCTCACTTCACACCATATACAAAAATTAACTCAAAATGGGTCAAAGATTTAAATGTAATAGCCAAAACTATAAAACTCTTAAGAAAATATAAATCTCCACGGCCTTGGACTAGGCAATGGCTTCTTAAGTATGACACCAAAAGCACAGTAACAGCAACAAAAATATTAGATAAACTGGACATCATTAAAATTTTAAAAATGTTTATGCTTAAGGGATACTGTAAAGACAGTGAAAAGACAACTTACAGAATGGTAAAAAATCTGCAAGTCATATATCTGATAAGAAACTTGTATCTAGAATATATAAAGAACACTTACAACTCAGTAATAAAAAGATAAGCAACCAAACTTAAAGATAAACAAAGGATCTGAAAAGACATTTCTCCAAAGAAAGTAAACAAATAGGCAATAAGTACATGAAAAGATACTCATTAGCCATCGGGGAAACACAAATCAAAACCACCATGAGATACAATTTCACATCCAACAGGATGGTTATAATCAACAAGTGAGATTATAACAAGTGTTGCCAAGGATGTGAAGAAATTAGAATCCTCGTACATTGTTGGTGGGAGTGTAAAATGGTATGGACACTTTAGAAAACCATCTGGCAACTGCTCAAAAGGTTAAACATGGAGTTACCATACGATCGAGCAATTCCTCTCTTAGGTACACAGCAAAAAAAAAAAAATCAAAGCCATTGTGTCGGGTCGATTCCGACTCATAATGACCCTGTAGGACAGAGTAGAACTGCCCCATAGGGTTTCCAAGGAGCGGCTGGTGGATTCAAACTGCCAACCTTTTGGTTAGCAGTCAAACTCTTAACCGCTGCGCCACTGGGGCTCTACAACATATATACCCAAGGGAAATGAAAGCATATGTCCACATAAAGACTTGTACACAAATCTTCATAGCAACATTATTCGTAATAGCCCCAAATTTGAAACACCCCAAAAGTCCATCAACTCATAAATGGATACATTAAACGTGGTGTATCTTCTATACAATGAAATAAAAAGAAATGAAGTACTGATACATGCTACAACATGGACGATCCATGGTATCATTATGTTAAGTGGAAGAAGTTAGTTACAAAGGACCACATATAGTAATGATTCC
Source organism: Elephas maximus indicus (assembly GCF_024166365.1). Lineage (NCBI taxonomy): Eukaryota > Metazoa > Chordata > Mammalia > Proboscidea > Elephantidae > Elephas > Elephas maximus. The sequence goes on from NC_064826.1 coordinate 15,160,376, forward strand.
ATTTATATGAAACGGCCAGAATAGCCAAGTCTATGAGCTAGGAAGTAGATTAGTGGTTGCCTAGGGCTGGGGGTTCAGAGCAGGGGTAGGGAGATTGGGAGATGATGACTAAGGGATATGAAGTTTCTTCTGGGGGGTGATGAAAATGTTCTAAAATTGATTGTGTGGTGATGGACGCCCAGCTCTATGAATATACTAAGAGTCACTGAATTGTATACTTTAAAAATAAAGCTGTTCGAAAAACATGACTAAAAATGACTAAATAGACCCAGAAAGGTTAAAACCTGCTCAAATCACAAGACTATTAGGCAGTAAAATTGGGCTTGATTTTTTTTTTTTTTTACTTTTAAATCCCAGGACTTAAGGGCTGGCAATTTCCGCCAGTGTCAAGGGAAGAGGGGAATGTTTACAGGCACGCTCTGCCCTTGTAAAGGGCCAGGTACTAACTGGACAGAAAGACCCAGGGTCCCCATGTTTCTAGGTCTGGTAAAGGGCATGAACAGATTTGTCTGATGCCCTTGTAACAGATAAGACACCGGGATCATGGTGGAGCAGGTTCAGAGGTTACAGTCTGTGACCCTAGCAAAGAGCTCTCGGTCTCCAGCAAGGAGCTAGGGAAACACGTAGTGCTGACTCGAATGACCATGGCCTCAGAGCTAACCAGCTCTAACAGGCCCACTCTTAAGCTCACGCTTGTGGCTTAGCTAACAACCTACTTTTGTATGGACCCAATCAAAGAGTCAACTGAACAAAGGCCACCAGAACTTTAATAATTCACCTAGAAAAGGAAGGACAGCGCAATAAAAATGTTTCCAATAAATAGAGAACTTGACATGACTACTCAAGCCATTCACAAAGCAGACTAATTACTTACAAATATTTAACATACTTAGACTGGCTAATCATCAGTCAAGGAGACCCAAATGACTGAAATTTCAAAATAGCAAATTAGGAAAAACCACAATGAGGCCATTACTCATTATTCAATTTTGTCATAAGCTACATTCTTCATTCTAAGAAAGCTAAGCGAGCAGAACTCCTTGGGCTAGAAGACGCAGCTGCACTGGACTAAACCAGAGGGAATCAACGCTGTATTATTTAAAATCCTACTACAAGCTCATTCGCTGGAACATCATATGAAAGGTAAAATGAGGGGCCACATATCACACCCCCTGTCTGATAACTGGCCCGCATGTTTTGTACAGGGACCAAGAAATGTTCTCAAGGACAACATCACAGAGTTCTTATCCTGCACATACCCTTCCCCACCACTCCCCCTCTGTGGCCACCCAGTCATGTACCCCCGACCATTGTTTTTAACATGCTGAATCTTCATGTAGGGACACCTGGGGGTTAACTGCAATCAATCTGAACAACGGTGAGTTTTCAAGTAAGAAATAATTAAAGAAGCTGGAATTGTTGCCCTGAGATAATCTTTAAATCTTAAACCATAATATCCCCTGAAGCTTTCTTTAAACTGAACAATGGGTTAACTTATTTAGTAAAGAATGTTTGCCTTGAGCATTGTGCTCTTTAGAAGAGCCATCTATATGGGATCAAATTGACCACAGCAACTCGAAAGGTTAGATAGGAAGCTTAGGGGGCAGTGAGTTCGTGTTAATGGGCAACAACTTGGGAAAGGAGGTAGGAATGGTTGCGCACCTTGAATGTAATCAATGCCACTGAATTGTACGTGTAGAAATTGTTAAATTGGCATATGTTTTGCTGTGTATACTTTCAACAATAATAAAAAAAAGAAACGTTTAGATGGGGGTAACTCAAGGTCAAAATAGTGGAAAATTCAAACACCCTCATTTTCTGCATACAGGACTAACTTCAGAAAGTCAGATCTGTACCTACAAGTCCCTTCCCCCAAGTGGCTGTGGCAGGGAGAGGACCCAAAGGCAGACTGGAATGATCACACTACAGTGCTACTATAGCACTCATGCTTTGCCTCCTGCTGGGGGTGGCTGTGCAAGGACTTGCCTCTCCCATAATTATCAGAAGCTCCTTGAGGATCCAAATTCGTTGCCTTCAAGTCAGTTCTAATTCATGGCCACCCTATGTGTGTCAGAGTAAAACTGTGCTCCATAGGGTTTTCAATGGCTGTGATCTTACAGGAATAAATCGCCAGGGCTGTCTTCTGTGGCTGTACTGGGTGGTTTCAGATCTCCAACCTTTTACTCAGTATCTGAGCACAAACCGTTTGTACCACCCAGGAAACTTCCTTGAAGACAGGGACCATGTTTTACTCATCCCTGCCCTGGTGATGCAGTGATTAAGAACTCAGCTGCTAACCAAAAGGTTGACAGTTTGAATCTACCAGCCACTCCTTGGAAACCCTATGGAGCAGTCTTACTCTGTCCTATAGGGTTGCTATGAGTTGGAATTGACTCCATGGCAACAGGTTTGGTTTGGGTTTGGTATTACCCCTGCTCCTAAAACAGTACCTTACCCACTGTAAAAACTTAGCAAATGTTTGCTAAACTGTAAGTAATGTTATTAGGGGTTAGCTGCTAGGGTCCAGCAATCATTAATATAACATCACTGCATTTATTATATGAATCTATTTTTACATATAACTAAAGGCTATAAGGAATAAGAAAATAAATTCTAAGACATAAAGCCCAGATAGGAAAGCACTCCAAAGACGTGGCCAGAGCTGTAGGACTGGCCAGATTTCAGAAATATCAAAATGAAGATGTGAATGCCACAAACTAAGAACCTTGGGTGTGACTATTTCACCTGGAGGTGCCATTCCCCTCGCATCTAGAATAGCGCCTGATATAACGGGCCCTCAGCACAAAGCTGAATGGAATGAATTCTAACTCTCTGGATTTTCAGATTGAATCTAGTCTGTTACTGCTAAAGCCTTGATTAAAGACTCTGTTCCCCTTACTACCTTAGCCAGAAAAAAGGACTGAGAACGTTCTTAGCCTTGAATAAGTTAAGTCTAGTGCTCATCAAGAATTAAATTAAGTTTGTCTTCTACATATTCTTTGGTTTTCTCCAAAGTGTCTGCTCAAAATCACTGGACTTCAGGAAATACAAAAAGAGATGCTCAGGGTGGCAAAGAGCTCTGTTACAGGATAAGAGGAAATCCCGTTCTGTAATGCATACACTCATTCAACTGTGATACGCCATCCACTTCCCACCTCCCCTTCCCAATCAAGGAAGTCCCAAATCAAACCCCACTGACAGATGACCTCTGATAAGACTCCCATATTGCTGTCAAAATAAAAATTGAAACAAGGGATGCTGAGTTTCACAGATGATCTATTTTGAATGATAATTCTTTAAAGTTTGAATACTCTATACGCACAACTTAAAGGTATGGTAGGGGAACAACTGGAAATAGCTGACACATAAGTCCTTATGGAAACTTCCCCTTGCCCTTTGATGTTACGTAGATTTGCCCTCACTTTGAAATGACTGAATCAACTCCTAGTCACAACAAATTCTTCGTCACAATCACCTTCACTTGCTGCTCCTACAGCTTTTAAATAATTGAAAAGGTTTCCAGCAGAACCGCAGGCACCTGGCTCCAACTTTACAAACTCAACTTAAAGGCAGACTCAGGAACAGGTCTCGTTCGTAACCTGGGGACTGCCTGTATTTGAATAGTGTAACGTGACAGAACAACCTCTAACTTAGAATAGGGCAGGAGGAAGAGTCCATTCTACATTTAACTTTACAGTTAGAAAAGCCTATAATTTTTAAAAATTTGGTTTCTATAAATCATTTATAGTTATAATAAAGCTTAATCACACTACTAAGTATTTGCGTCTCAGAAGAGAGGCCTAAATTTACCACTCCTGAAAATGTCACACTAAAATACCAAAGGTGATGGCCTTGTCATCCTTGTCCCCACAGCTTTAGTGGGGCTTCCAGCTGACCTTTCCTCCCCAATTCTCTAATTTCAGCTCCCCACTTCTTGGACCCGTTATGTATCCAACTGCCCAGCAATTCTTCAGGGACCACTTCTGTCCTTCATGAGTCTCTGGCGTGCCACTCTTGTTCCAACCTTGAAACTGCCTGGTCCTGTACTTGAACCCAGACTAAACAATCTACTTCCTCTGGCAAGATCCAGAGGAATGCTTCACTTAGTACCTGGCTTCTCCTTCAGTGTGGGCCAGCAGAAAACAAACAGGAAGTGACTATGCCAACCACAGAGAAAGAAATACACGCCTGTCTGGAATCTGGCTGATTCTCAGCCCGTGTTATCATTTTTATGGTGGTGCTTTGTGAGAAGTGTATCTGAACTAGTCAGAGCTGGGCCCTTCCTTATCCTGCCCAATAATAGCACAGTAGAGGTAGTTTTTTACGTTTATGAAAGTCAGTAAAGCACTACCTAAAGTAGGAATTTTTTTTTCTTACTATATTTCACATGTCTATTTTAAGTCTTCTTTCTTAAGTGTTAAGAACTACTATCAAATTAAAAGCAAAGTGACTCCTAGAATTACATATAATTGAGAGCAGAGAGATGACATAATCTGACAGAGGAGAGGCCACCCTCAGCCAAGAAGCCTATCTTAGGCACTGGCCTGCGGTTCCTCCGTTTGCAATTCTTGCACAAGGGTGTTGTCTAGCTCTGAATGTTAACACTTGACTCTCACGGTTCCATCACCTGTGTTGGCTCCCGGAGGTCCCTGTTGACCCACTCCTAGACCAGGTGGCTGTAAGAAGGAATAAAAGCAGAAAGGCGTCCCACTAACCCAAACTGAAGCCACTGCTGTCAAGTCGATTCCAACTCATAGCTACCCCACAGGCTTTCCAAAGCTGTAAATCTCTGTAGAAGCAAACCACCACATCTTTTCCTAGAGGAGCCGCTGGTGGTTTCCAACTGCCAACCTTTCAGTTAGCAGTTGATCACCTGAACCACTGCGCCACCAGGGCTCCACTGAAGTCCCACTAAAGCTACAGAATTTGGCAGCGAATGAGCAGAGAGAATTCTGCTGATAGGGTGAAACAACTTTTACTAGAGGAACTCATAACTCACAAGTAACATTAGCAAGACTCTGTAATGAAACTTCACGTGCCAGCAACTGCTACGTAACCCCTCATGAAGAAGGCCTTTAAAAAGTTATTCTCTACCGTGACCGTGGCTTAGGTGCTAAATAAAGTCAAAAGCTCCCAAAACCTTGAGAAAGCACAAGAAATGCCCACCAGGTTAGTTTTCAAAGGCACAGGTATGTGTATGTAGCAGTCTTCATTTCATTCTGCTAATGCACAAACTAATCTAATCTACTATTTTCTGCAACAGAGGCCAAGGTTCCAGTTAAGGGTAATGATGATTCCACTAGAAAAAACACATCTTTTTAGTTGAGGTGCAGTTTACATACAGCAAAACGTGCCGTTTTTGGTATCCAGTTCTGGGTTCTGACAGACAGGAACAGTGGTATAACCACCACCACGATCGAGATACAGAACCCTTCTAGCATCCCCCAAAGGCCCCTCAGACCCCTTCGCAGTCTACCCTTCTCACCATTGATCTCATGTTTTCTGTCCTGATGGTTTTGCTTTTTTCCTGAATGGCTTAAATGGCTCATACAACACATAGCTTTGGTTTCTTTCACTTGCCGAGATGCAGTTAAGATTCATCCCTGATGAATCTCATCCACAGTGTTGTAGTGGGTTCAGTAGTTTGCTCCTTTTTATTAGGTCAGCTTCTTTAAGCAAAACAGATTAGGGATCAATGATCGATCAAATGAAATAAAAGCATGACTTAGTTATACCAAACAGTGTTAAACCACAGCCTTCTAGTGAGCTCAGAGCTTAGCCCAGCTTCCTAAGTTAAAGAAAATATGCAAAATGCCTAGAACTGTGCCTGGCACAGCATATGTGCTCAAAAACAGAGCCACCTGTGTGACAGTGCTAGGGAGCGCCATTCACAGACCACAATGTTATAACAGTTATAACAGTTTAAGACTCAATTATTTTCATCAAATTACCTTTCTACGGGTTACCTGCCAAGGATGCTCTTGACTCAGCTTCTTACAACACAGTATTCCAAACAGAATAGATGAAAGAAAGGACAACTTTTCAGAGAAAATTTAAAACAAGTCCAGGTGGTTATAATGTGTACCATGTGTGGAGGCTCGGGGAGCTGGGTTTTGGGCAGAATTCATGACTCCAACATGATCATGATCATGACCAGGTCATCTGAGGGCTCTCTGGGTTTCATTTTCCTTCAATAACACCTGTCGTCTTTCCCTCAAGTGGAAGAAGTGTCAGTCAGGGTTTGACTGCCTGTGGGGTTATGTCATAACACCAAACACTTGTGAAACAAGGTAACTTCTTAAGAACCCATACTTCCCATTGTTGAGGTATAGACAGTCTTCGTAGGAAGAGATCAGGCCCTTTAAGATTTCAGGATAGGCCAATATCTTGAGTTTTTTAACTAGGTCATTGTTCTTAAGCCAAACTTACAGTTTGTAAAGCTAAGAAAGTGTTTTTAGGATACTGATAGTGGGCAGTCATTGATCCTATCAGTTACCAGACTTCCTCCCAGCAGTAGGTAAAATGCTGTAAGTTTGTCAAGCAGTTTAAGGACAATATAGGGAAATCACTCCAGTTCCTTGAACAATCTCATTTTATAGGGAATAAACTTATGCATAGAGCATGACTAGGAATGAGATGAATCTACAACCATAAGCATTTTGACTTTTATAAACAATACAAAGAAATTTAGCAGCTTTTGTGTTTATAGGAAATATGGTAACTCTCTCCAGTCAAGCCTATTTCAGGGATTTCTCCTGAACACTAGCGAAGGCTAACACCCTTATAGTAAAGTGCTGCTGTAATTGTCCAAGCTGGGCATTTTTGAGAGTGAAAGGAGGTGTTAATAATTGCACTGGGACAACAGCTATGAACCAGAAAATGAGGTGTGTATGGTCATATAACTTTACAGTAAAAATACATTGGCATGTAGTCCTTCCCCAAAGAGGAAAATCTAAATTATCCCCCTAAAATAAAGATGACTGCTTAATTGTTGGAGTCTTGGAAAGTTAGCTTTTCACTGAATTTGAAGTGCTAGGTTTCGTCTGGAGCCCTGGTGGTGTAGTGAGTTTACCATATACCACCGGAAGCCCTGTAACTTGAGCTCCTGAAAGTTAGACAATAGCATCACCACTGGCGTTCCTATTCGGTGAGCCTATTAATTTGTAATACATTTTTAAAAGGCTTAGATCTCACATTTTTTTTTTTTAAGCCCTTTACGGCAATGGGTTTGGTTTTCTTTGGTTTAGATCTCCCAAAACTAATAGCAAGGACCAGGAAGAAAGAGCAGACGCTATTTCTTCGGCTCTTGGGAAGGTCACCAATGCTTAAGTCTTAATGGCTTTGACGTAGAATACTTGGCTTCTTAGGTCAAAATAAGGAATCACAGCAACATCAAATGCATCTTACCAGTTAATGCCACCAGGGGGTACTAGAGGCCAAAAAGGAACACAGTCGTACTAGGCAGGAGCAGCCAAGATTACAAGCACCCTCACGCTTTCTCCCATCTACAAATCTCAATCCTCACACGCACAGTTTTCCAGCCTGGGGGCCTGTTCCTAACTGCATGCTCTGGCTTTTCTACCCACTATTCTCCCTGAATGTCCGCCATCCTTTCTGGTTGCCAGTCCTACCATTTCCGTTCCCTGTCTCCCTCCCACACCTCCGACACCCTTTTTCCACAGACGTCCTACTCAAGTCTCTTTTTATAATTTACCTCTTCCTGCTTGGGCACCAGAGTTTTAAATTAGTCATCCCCCAAATAATAACATTTCCTATCAAGCCTGTTTATAGTGATAGGGTTAGAAGGAGTTATAATTAAAGAATTATTAATTACATCTTTTTAATATCGATTTACTAACTTCAATTTCATTCATCTCTGAAAGGTCATTTAGCTTCCTATATCTAACTTAAAAAAGACCTTTAGGAGCAAAGCTAGATCTGAGTCACAGGACTAATGCAAAAATCGCTGAAAAATAAGCAAGCCCACTTCCGCCCCAGTGGTCAAAGTGGTCTAATTTTTTTCCCCCACACACATGTATTTCTGCTTTGTTATTACTTCTATATTAACTCATGTTAATTCACCTTAAACTTCTGTTTTCTAGGCCAAACAATGCCAAATTCTCTAACGTTTCAATCCCATTGATTATTTTTACTAGCTTTATAGAGATGTAATTCATATACCCGTTCTCATCAAGTCAATTCTGACTCACAGTGGCCCTATAGGTCAGAGCAGAACTGCCCCCATTGCTGTCCAAGGAGCAGCTGGTGGATTTGAACTGCCGACCTTTTGGTTAGCAGCCAAGCTCTTGACCATTACGTAGCCAGGGATCGTAGTAATTCATATACTAGTTATTAATCCAATGATTTTTAGTATATTCACAATTCACTAACTTTGAGGTTCTTCATAGAGTTGTGTATCCATCACAATCAAATTTAGAACTTTCATTAACCCCCCAAAAATCCCTATACCCCTTAGCTGTCACTCTCCAATTTCCCATCCCCACCGGCCCTAGGCAACCATCAGTCTACTTTGCCCATTATACACGTTTACCTATTCTGGACAGTTCACTAAGGAATTCACTAATCTGACTCTACTGAGTGCCTTTGTTTCCTAAATAGATCAAGAAGTTGGCAGGTAAGCAAGAAGGGAGTATCCAGAATGAGCAATGATTCAGGCAGGGCTTCAAACCAGTTCTTCCTGGCTCAGTCACGGCCAAGGAAGCGAAACCGGAATAGACCCGAGTTTTCAAAATTTGGGTGAACTGAAATGATAACCAGAATGGGAAACATTAGGGATCTTGCCCGGCTACTACCACCAACTGCTCTGACAGGGATCACAACAGTGCCCTGGACAGAGCTGGAGAAAAATGTATAACAAAATTTTAACCCACAAAAAAAACAAAACAAACCAACAGACTTTCTGGTCTGAGACTGGAGAAGCCCCAAGAGTATAACCCCCAGACACACTTATAGCTTAGTAATGAAGTCACTCTTGAGGTTCACCCTTCAGCCAAAGACTAGGTAGACCCATAGAACAAAATGAGACTAAATGGGCACACCATGCCAGGAGCAAGGAAGAGAAGGCAGGAGGGGACAGGAAGCTGGTAATGGGGAATGCAAGGTTGAGATGGGCAAAGTGTGGACATGTTCTGGAGTTGGCAACCAATGTGACAAAATAATATGCGTATTAATTGTTTAATGAGGAACTAGTTTGCTCTGTAAACCTTCATCTAAAGTACAGTAAAAATACGAAAAAAAAAAATTAGATTCAAAGCCCTATTGGAAACTTAATCCCCTTCTTAGAAAACAAGGGCAGTGTAAGCATTATTACAGCAACCAAACCTCTTGCCCACTGTATTTTGAGCAGAGTCTGAAACAGTGGTGCCCCGCTCAAGTACGGCGGCCAACCACACCATTTTGAATGTGTGTCACTCTTCACAAACCTGCCAATAATCCCATCTCATGCATCATGCTCCTGAAAGGGCTCACTATGCCTCTTCTAAGTCTCCCGAGTCTCCCGTTCCAGGGCTTCAACCTGTTATTTTTCCTGTTCTGGTTATCATTCTGGATCACCCAAATTTTAAACATTCAGGTCTGTTCTGGTTTTGCTTCATCAGTCATAAATGAACTGGTTCAAACCGGTTCAAAGGCCTGGACTGGGGCTGCAGAATAGTTTTCAAGTGATCTGAAGCTAGGTGAAGAGTAAGTCATTCTAACGAGCAGGACAAGCTTTTTGTTTTGTTTTTTAAAGGGGGCTTTCCTAGTAAATAGGGGGAAGAGTACAGGATTCTGAGGAGCTGGCATTTTCTTTAGGGAAGGAAGCCTGGCCACAGGGAGATCTAAGTTTCACCTATAGAAATATGAGCTGGTGGGTAGGATAGAATTTCTTCTGGCAGTAACTTTGAAATTCTGAATTTTAGTTTGTTGCTGCCCTAAGAGGAGCTTCAACTATTCTTCAAACAAAGTGCTGTATTCCATTAACATGATAACGTTATATATCATTTAATCAAATATATGACTATTCTGAACAAAGAATAGAAGCCTTTATATAGTTGAGTAAATTATATATATATATATATATACAGATTAAATGTCATGTCTAGCCAGTTTTCAATTACCAGTAAAATCTGTACACTTCTCGGTCTTTGAACAAACTGATGTATGAATAACAGATGTCAGGTATGTGACTAACAATTTAGCTCTTGGCCATGTTACAGAAATTAGGAAAAGAACACACAGGCTAAAAAATTTACATTAAAATCTCAAAGATCACTTCATTTTGCTACGAACAGCCTATTTTCACTTATTTTACATACAACGCCAACCTTTTCGTTGTTTGCCCAGCCCCCTAGAGAAAAGTAAAGCAGAATGGAAAAGGAGTGGTGGAGAAGGTATTCAAATACCTGAAAACTAACTGCTGACAGTGTTAAGAGACAGGAAAACACTAGGCGGAGCAGATCATTCCAAAAGCAGAAGGCTCTGGGATTACGTAGTAAATTTTTTTTAGGGCAAAATCCCCTGAAGGGTTCACACTGCAATCACTGATGCCCAAATTGGTGAGCTTGAGTTCTCAAAACAATTAACGTAGCTCATTACTTAGGAAGAGGGTAGGAATGCAGGGCATTTTGGAACACACTTAGACATCAGGATAAAGGATTAAAACAGTGACTCTTAAGGATATTGATTATCTCCACAACTTTGGAATCAAGATAAACAGTAAAGTCTTCTTTTTTTTCCCCCTTCCCTCTTACTTTCTCCCAATCCATGACTAAACCTGATCTGGAAAAAGGACTGAACAAGAAAATTAACTCAGGAAAGCTCTGTCTGAAAACACAGCAATAATTGTTTAAAGTTGGAAGAAACTGAGCGAAACTGAAGTCTAAATAATTTACTTGAAAGACTTCAATAAACTTAATTTGGGCACTACTTCTACAGCTGCATCTTCCCTCCCTAAGCTATCATCTTTCTACAAAAGCCACATAATCCCACATAATCCTTTAGATCAGTGTTTCTCAAAAGTCGGGGCTCCCAAGCAGCAGCAGAATCGCTTGGGAACTTGTTAGAAATGCAGCTACTCGGAAGACTGACTGATTCCAAAACTTTGGGGGTGGGGCCTGTCCACTTGTGTCTTCAGGAGCACTCCAGGTGATTCTGAGGCTTGCCAAAGTTTGAGAACTACTGCTTCAGATACAGTCAACGCCGGTAAAAGGCACTGGCACTGGATTATGCTTTACAGAATGAAGTGACGATGAGAGATGGGGAAGGGAAGCCTATTAGGTAAAAGGTACATTATTAGCTTGGAAACTATGTCCTTTCTGGGTGGAGGCCAAACTACAACACTTAGCAACCTCTAATAAGTAGTAGGATGAAGATGGTACCTTCCAGATGCTTCAGGAGTGCCCTACTGCTATTTCCATGAGCGGATATCAGAATGGTTTTGCCACTTAATACTTCCGGAGCAATCCTTTCATTCCAATAGGGAAGGAGTCTCTCCAGAACATCCTTTAAGCTTTCGGACCGTGGCAGCTGATCCACAGGGACATCGCACACTTTATACCTTCGGTCACTGTAGATCTCCTGATAGTACGGATGGGACGCCTCAATGGGAGGTGGGGTCACATCGTAGCTTCTTCTCCAGATCCTCACCTGTTCTTCGCCATGATTCAAAGCCATTATCTCTCTATTGAGACCGATCAAGGCCCCATAGTGACGCTCGTTTAGACGCCAGGAGCTTTCCACAGGAACCCACTCCTGCCCTAGCTCCTCCAGGATCAGCCAGGCCGTGTGGATGGACCGATTCAGGACGGACGTGAATACGAGGTCAAACTCAAAGTTTAGCTCCTTGAGTTGCTTCCCACAGTTCCGCGCTTCCTCCAGTCCTTCGCTGTTAAGTTTTTGGTCCACCCAGCTACAAAAGCGGTTTTCCTTATTCCAAGCACCCTCGCCATGTCTTAACATAATAAGTTTATACTTGGACATGGTGGCTGAGCTTCCCTGGCGTTGCAAGTGGGCCAACGTTCAGTTGTAACAGTACATCTAAGAAGAGAGGAAACAAAAGAGTAAGTTATAGTCTTCATTCAACTGACTAGCAAGGAATGGAAATACAACTGTACAATGGCAAGCTTCCAAAATAAACTGGAATTCCTTTGAACGGTTTTGATGTCAGACATCTGGAAGCTCGTCCACTGCTGCCAGTCATATTCTAGGGCTAATTAGTTACAGGGAACTTAGTTGACTTAAATTTTCTGATGACTGGATAGCATGTTAATTGTATGATGTAAAATAATAGAATACCTACTTCATTCTAATGGCAGGCTGCATTTCCGCTAGATAAAAAGGCAGTTTATGCTTACGGCAGAGAGGATTTAATAGGATTTGTAGCTGTATAAAAGGATGACTAGGGGCTGGGAAGTCCCAGCTGACTCTGGACTGAAAGCATCCTCACATTGTTTTTCCTCTAGCGGAAAAGCAAAGATCTACCAGTCTCACCTTCTTGTTATACAGGATCATTGAACGTGTTAACTCAGGGAACCACCACACATATCTGGGATGTCACTGACCGGTGGCAACTAGTTCTTCAGTGCCACTGGCTGTACCACATTCAGGAAAATCTCAGGTCAGCGCAAGACGTCGGTCTGACATCCAGACAGCATTAACATGATTTAAAGTGCCACTGACACCAAATATGACAGTTGCCTAAACAATCTCTCATTTGTCTCAAGATAGAGCTTTCGGCTGGATTAAATCCGGATGCAAAACAAGCTATCAAATGCGGGCAGCTGAGAGATGCTGCTGGAGGAAACAGATTAGTACAGGCAGGTTCAGAGAGTGAGAAGAACCACGCTGATAAGGAGGCCCCACCCCTCTTCCCCAACCTCCAGGTCTCTATACACACCAGCTACATCCTTAGCAGGAGAAGAATCTAGCAAAGTGGTACAGGCCTTTCTGAACTCCCCAAGTTTATGGGGCTGGTCCAAAGATCTGCTGGTCCCCGGGAGAATCCACAGATCTGGCCGCACCAGCCTCCATTCTCCTGGGTGGACAGGTCTACAGGGACAAATGTTGCTCCGTGTACACACGCGATGCTCCCCACCTCCACCCAGGACGTCCGTGCTGGGAGTGAAGATTATGTGAGCATCTGGGCCTGGTCCTCTGCCACTGTTGGCAACTCCCATTAGCTGGAGATTTTCTGTCCCACTTATAGTGATTCACCCACAGTTACATAACACTCAGTGACAAAGTTAAAAAACCCCAGTGCCGTCTAGAGTCTAAATCTCATTCCTACCTTCCTTTAGTAACTCCTAGATATTCTGGGGGGAAAAGTCCTTCAAGAAGGTTTCCTATCTTAGTGGAAGGCAGACAAGGGTACTGAGAGAGGCAATCAGCTGGAAGGGGTTTGCAAGCAATTGAAAAGGCTACAGAGTTTCGGCTAATAACCCTTTCTCTTTAAGCATCACCTTTGAAGCTTTAGTTCATGTACATCAGGGAAGCACCACGTGTTGAGAGAAGCCTGGACTCAGCAGAAGGCACCCCACTCGACTGATAAATCCCAGTTGGGGACAGGGGGATCAGGGAGGCAGAAGCGGGAACAGGGTGACAGGCTGCTGGCAGTGTTCTGCTGGCTGACAGTTTGTGCCCAGAGGCACAATAACCCTAAAGCAAAGGAGGCTTACGCCTCAGGGCCCCATACCCAAACAGACCCTTCTAAGAGCCTGAAAGAGGCCAAGCCATGAAGTCACATGGCAAAGGATGCTCTTTTTTTTAATTTCCAAAAAGATGTTTCTGTATTGTTTTTCCAAAGAGCCCTAATCCAGCAAGTAGTAGAAGCTTCAGGCCCCACAAAAATTGGATTCACCCCTGTTTATAACCATTTATTGTTTGAGTTTTCTTGGAGGTGGGAGGGCGGAGAAGAGAAACTTTTCTGTTTCTCAGCTGTTCTTCTACCACAACCCTTAGCTTTTCTTGGCAAGCAAGATGCCTCCACAGGCTAAGGAAGCTCTCCTCTGCCTTAGATGGAGATGGGGAGGGTGAACAATGAACAATTTTGCAGGCAGAGGCACTCTTCATCTTTTGATTATGAGCTCTATCAGGACACAGGCAAGTGGAGCAATAACATCACAACACTCAGCCACCCACCACCAAGCTTTGCTGCGCCTTAACGTTTTGCAATATTTTTTTTAAAAATAAATCAATTTCTGTTTTCTTCTCAAAACACATATGCAGAGGAATAGTACTACAGGCACAAAAGATACACCCTTTCCCCACTCTGATGATCAGGGAATGGATACACTGGGAGGTGACCAATCGGTGTGTCTACCTCTGGTAAACAAGAAGCCACTTCCTTTCCTCCTCCTTGGTGCTATCATCTGGCTTTTCCCCTTTAACTGCTGAATAGTAACAAATACGCTGAAGTTGATAGATTTAAAGTTTGCGATCATTTTACAAAATTCCCATGCATTGTAGCTGGTATTCCAAGTGTTCACTAACTCCCAACCTGACTATAACACTGTCATCAGGTTGATTTAAGCTTTAAGGTAGGGGCTGCAAACTCAAATGCCTACAATGGCCGGACAGATGGGTGAAGAGGAGTGAACCTGGACCACAGGGAGCAGGGAGAGCTGTAAACTGCATAAAATGGACAGGCTGCTGACAAAGAAGACTTTGTGTATATGGACAACACTTCCATATGACCTGGTCCTGCTGAACCAAGAGCACCACTCTCAGAGCTTCTTGGAGAACAGAGATGAGGCTGCTGGAACCAAAGACTGGGAGAACGCAAGACTTAGAGTCAGACCACGGGAAGCCTGTAGGTTTTGTTTTTATTGTTAAGTAAATGTCTTTAAAAACCAAAACAATCCTTTCAGATCCTAAAAATTCCTATGATAAATAAAGGGGGTAGCCACTCCTCAGCTCCATATTGTGCTAGCAGACGGGAACACACATTTTGGGAACGCACGTTTTTATGTGGATCTGGTTTAGATACTGGCAATCAATTTGAATATATTTTGGAAACGCGAGCTAAATAAAACTTGTCTGCTGGCTAGATTGAATCTGTGAGGCTACGACTCCTGATTTAAAGGCAAATCTCCCCCCAGGCCACAGGTAAGTTCTGTGAGGCCACTATCACCCAGGAGATGGACAGAATCCAAGCCTCTGGGCCTCTTATCCTAGCTTTCCTGTTAGTATCTAACGTGGCCCTTTCAGAGGGCAGACCTTTGAACCCCCTGACATGCTTTGGGCTTCCTTCTCCCTGGCCCAAACTCACAGCCCTCCCTCGCCCAGCCCTCTGACCCTGCCTGCTGCGCTCCTAGCTCTGTAATCAACTCCCACTCAGCTTGGGAGCCTTCCCAGGTGTTTCAGGGTTCCAAAAGAGCTCCAGATGAACTGAGCTAAAAACTCACCCCAGATAACACTGCTTCTCCCTCTAGTGGGGAAGTTCATGCCTCACACCTTAGGGTCAGGGTCAGGTGATGGGGCAGGCAGGGTCCTGCTCTCTCAGTGGAACTTGCTGGACTAACTCTCCACCCCCCATACCACCATCTTGTTGGTGCTGTTCGTCGTTTTTGTTGGGTGCTGTTTAGCCGATCCCGAGCCCACGTGAGAGCAGAACTGCCCCACAGGGTCTTCTTGGCTGTAATCTTTACAGGAGCAGATTGCCAGGTCTTTCTCTGGGGAGCTGCCAGGTGGGTTCAAACTGCCAATCTTTCAGTTAGCAGCTGAGCTCTTATCCATTATGCCACAAAGGCTCCTTCCCAAATCCAAACATGTTGCTGTCATGTCGATTCCCTAACGGTAGTACTGCCCCCGTAGGTTTCCTAGATTATAATCTTTATGGAAGCAGACTGCCGTATCTTTCTTCCATGGAGCGACTGGTGGGTTTGAATCACTGACCTTTCAATTAGCAGCTGAGCGTTTAACCATGGCACCATGAGGGTTCCTTCCATGAGGGCTCCTTAAGAAAAAAAAATCCAAACCCGTTGCCGTGGAGTCGATTCCGACTCACAGCGACCCTTTAGGACACAGTAGAACTGGCCCACAGGGTTTCCAAGAAGGAGCTGGTGGATTTGAACTGCCGACCTTTTAGTTAGCAGCCAAGATATTAACCACTGCCACCAGGGCTCCTTAACCCGAAAACCCGCTGCGTCCAGGGCTCCTTAGGGAGGGGAAAAAGCTTTGATTCTGAGAATCACCCTATATCCCAGCTGTTGCTCTCCTGCTTTCCTTTTTTACTGCAAATTTCTCAAAGACGGAGCACATCAAAACCCTCAATTACTTCCTGTTGGTCTTAGGAGAAGATTTAAAATACTTAATGTGACCTGCAAGGCTTTGGTTTAGTTTCTTTGAGCATGTCTTGTTCTTTCCTGCCTCAGGACTTTTGTACATACTGTATCCAAACCAAACCCTCTCCCGTCAGCCCCTCCCCTCTCCACTGCCACCCTAGCTCACCTTGCTCTAGGTAATCTGTATTCATCCATTAGACCGATTCTGTCCAATCGGAATATAATGTAAGCCACAAATGCAAGCCATATATGTCATTTTCTTCTAGGCATCTTAAAGTAAGAACAGGTGAAATTTATTTTAATATATTTTATTTAACCCTATATCTATATGTCCAAAATATTTCAACCTACGATTAACATAAAAAATGTTAATGCAGTATTTTACTTTTTTTCCCCACACTGTCTTTGAAAACTGGTGTGTCTCTTATACTTAAAGCACATCTTGATTCGGACTAGTCACACTTCCAGTGCTCAGTAGCCGATCTTACTGGACAGCAAGCTTTAAAGCTCAGCGTAAATGCAATTTCCTCTAGGCCAATGGTCTCAAACGCTGACGTACCTCAGCGTCACCGGGAGAGTCGCTCACAACAGGTTGCTGCTGGGAGCAACCCCCAGATCTTAATTTAACAGATCTGAGGGGGCCTCAGAATCTGCATTTCCAACAAGTTTCTGGGCGATGCTGACACTGGCGGTCCCAGAACTGCACACTGAGAACCTGTTCTAGGCAGGCTTCTCTGCCCGTCCTTCTTACCCACCAAACGAGCTCAGGCTTGCTGGTTACATACACTTGTAGCTTCCCGCTCTATAACATTCAGCATAGTTGTGCTGGGTTACCTGTACAATGTCTGTGCACTGGTTAGACTGTAAGCTGCATGAAGGCAGGTCTGAATCACTGCTGTATCTCTAGAACCTAGCCTGATACCTGCCATATTCTAGGTACTTAGTAAGCACCCTGGCAGCACCATGGTTAAGTGCTTGGCTGCTTAGATGTGTTAGCTGAATCACAAGTCAGTTGGACCAAAATGACTAGATTGTGTTAATGAGGCTGAGGCTGACAATTGTAGCAGTAACTGCCAAATAAAAAGTCAGTTGGCAGGGCCGAGATGGTAGGAAGCTTTTAACTGAAGACTCTGGGTATGAAAAATTGTGAAGCAAGGGCCAAGAATAATTAATCACTATATTGTTGTGTCCTTTACAGTTTAGTATGTTCACGGCCATAATTACCAACAGAGACTCCAACTGTCTTGCTCAAAAACATGCGGCCACTAAGTGGCAAGGTAGGCCTGCTATCCAGGTCTTCTGCCTCCAGTACCTACGCCTTTCCACATCCCCACTGAAGACGGCAGAGCCCTGAAGACTGCAGCGCCCTGCTTTGAGGATCCAGGCTCACTTGGCTTCACTTCAGAGGAGCATCTCCAGTCACAATTTGTCCTGCCAACCCCAGGCAGCCGTTTCACAAAATGCACCCAAACGTGGTGAGCATGGAGGAGGGCTCCGTACATGCATGACTGCTGCTGAGAAAAACCTCAGGGCACAGAGTCAACTCGGGCCATAGTCACCCCAGCTTATAAAGAGGCAGCTTGCTAGGAATATATACAACTACACTTTTTAAAACCAAACCTCAAGCTTTTTTTTTTTTTTTGGTAAAGCCCACCACCCCAGAATTGGTTCTTGAGGTTCCTCTTGTATTCCTCAGCAAAGGTTACTGGCACTTGAATTCACTAATTTTAATCAATCATTTACTTAATACCAAAAAGAGCCAAATTAGTTACCTAAATACCATCCCCAGAGTTTCCTCCCTTATAAAATTTGGTCTGGTTTGAAGGAAAGTACACTATACAAATGAGTCTTTTACAGGACTCTAGCTCTCGTCTCCCGTCCCCTCCCTCTGCTGTTTTTGCTTCCATCTAGCCATTTTTTTTTTTTTTTAGCCATTACCTTTTCATCCCCTGACATCTAACTTGCCCCTTGCCCACTCTACTGAAGGGGGCTCTGGAGAGACTGCCCATTTGTTCTTACTAAACGAGACGATCTCTCTCAGGATGCACACTGCTTTGGCCTGTAGCATTTGATATTGCTGACTACTTCCGTCAATGGAAAAAATTCTTCAAGATTTCAGTCCTGCATATCTCCAGATTTTCTGTGATTATGTTCTGGTCTTGGGTCTCTGTATGTTCCTATTGACAAAGACAAATACTATGATGACAATGCTATTAGTCATTGCCACTAACATTCAGAGAGTACACCCGGTGTGCTTGGCATTATTCTAATCCTCAACCACTATTCTATTAAGTAGGTACTATTATTACCCCTAACCAAAGGGTCGGCAGTTCGAATCCAACAGGCGCTCCTTGGAAACTCTATGGGGCAGTTCTACTCTGTCCTATAGGGTCGCTATGAGTCGGAATCGACTCGATGGCCCTGGGTTGGTGGGTTATTATTACCCCCATTTTACAGATACAGGAACTTAGGAAGAGAGGTTAACATGACCAAGGTAACTCATGTGGTAAGTGACAGAGCCGGAATTCAGTCTCAGGCAGGCTGAACCCCACAGCTTATGCTGTGTCTTGAGCTACTCTGCTATACTGCCACATTGGCACCCAAGGCTCTGTATGCAGCCCTCAGCTCTCAATAACTGTTCCTATGGAAAACCCAACTATTCACTACCTTAACCAGCTTAGTATGTTCACGGCCACATGAATGATATCACCAAACACTCAGTCTCCGAAATTTGGTCCATTAACTCACTCTTTAAACATGTGTGGCAAACCCCCTTTGGGCATGGCACTATGCTAGGCCTGCAAGAAGCATGGAATCCAACATGGATTATGTCCTCAAGGAGCTGGTGGGAGAAGGGTGACATATATGTGTGTTTATCACTAAAGCAGAAAGTCATCTACACCATGAGAAAGCATTTCATTCATAACGAAGATGCACAAGGAAAGACTACTTCTGAGTAAGGCTTCTTTGTGGACATGGCATTACTTACGCTGGATTTAGAAAGAGGTATTAAGATTTATGTTTGCAGAAAGAAATTCTAGTCTAAGGAAACAGAGGTCAGGAAACTGGCATATTCAAAGAATGGTGTGCCCACTGAAAGTGGCTGGAGTGTAGGTGAGGTAAGCAAACATCCTGGTTCATTTGGGACAGTCTCACTTCAGGCCTGTTTCTCCAACATAATTATTACTAGGACCCCCTTTCACTCTTAAGTATCCCCATTTGGAAAATCATAGGTTCAACCTAAGTATAGGGTAAGACAGGAAGTAGGAGGAGACAAGCCTAGAAAGATAAAACCTTAGAGTGGCCCAACGGGGGCCTTGTGCCAAAGGATGTAAGTCCTTCTATAAATCTGGGACATTGGTAAAGGTTTAACAGCACGCATTTTAGGAGCATCAGGCAGTACTCACAGACACAAATGAGTGACTGGAAAAACCATGGCCGTGAATACTAGTTGTGAGGCTTTTGCAATAATTCAGGTAACATACATCTGCTCTTCCCTTACCAACTATATTGTTACCAGACATTTTGCATTTATGACAATAGTAGAAAAATCTACTAACTCTTTTGTGCATTAACAACATACATCCGGCAGCTATGATCACTGAGGTGAAAGTAACACTGGCTGTGATGGTTAAGGCTATGTGTCAACTTGGCTGGCCCGTGATTTTCAATGGCTTGGCAATTATGTAATGACGTAATCTGGCAGTTATATAATGATGTAGTCCTCCTCCATTTCTGCATAACACCGATTTCCGTATAACAACCTGGGCTTTGGAACCCAGCCATGTCGATAAGTGAGATGTAGGTGCATAATGAAGACCTGGACAAGGATAATGGCTGCTAAAAGGGGAGGAAGCAGATGACTGTGAAAAATGCTTAGCTTACTTCAGGTACTGGCCAACTTTTTTTTTGTATGAAGCCAGATGGTAACTATTTTAGGCTTTGCAGATCATGTGGTCTCTGTCACAACTACACAACTCTGCCATTGTAGCTGAAAGCAGCCATAAACAGTACTTAGATGAATAAACATGGCTGTGTTCCAATAAAACACTGTCCATGGACACTGGATTGACTATGCGAAGGCATTTGACTATGTGGATCATAATGAATTATGGATAACATTGCAAAAAAACAGGAATTCTAGAACACTTAATTGTGCTCAGGAGGAATCCATACATACATCAAGAGATAGCCGTTTGAACAGAACAAGGGGATACTGCGTGGTTTAAAGTCGGGAAAGGTGTGCTTCAGAGTTGTATCCTTTCACCATATTTATTTATATGTTGAACAAATAATCCAAGAAGCTGGACTGTATGAAGAAGAACAAGGCATCAGGATTAGAGGAAGACTCATTAACAATCCGCGTTATGCAGATGACACAACCTTACTTGATGAAAGAGAACTTGAAGCACTTACTGATGAAGATCAAAGACCCCAGCCTTCAGTATGCGTTGCACCTCAACATACAGAAAACAAAAATCCTTACAACTGGACCAATAAGCAACATTCTGATAAACGGAGAAAAGATTGAAGTTGTCAAGGATTTCATTTCACTTGGACCCACATTCAACACCCATGGAAGCAGCAGTCAAGAAATCAAAAGACACGTTATATTGGGCAAATCTGCTGCAAAATACCTCTTAAAAGTGTTGAAAAGCAAAGATGTCATCTTGAAGACTAAGGTGCTCCTGACCCAAGCCATGGGGTTTTCAATTGCATCCTACGTATGTGGAAGCTGGACAATGAATAAAGAAGACCGAAGAAGAACTGACGCCTTTGAATTGTGGTGTTGGTGAAGAACATTGAATATACCATCGACTATCGACTGCCAAAAGAATGAATCTGTCTTAGAAGAAGTACAACCAGAATGCTCCTTAGAAGCAAGGATGGGGAGACTACACCTCACATACGTTGGACATGTCAGGAGGGATCAGTCCCCGGAAAAGGACATCATGCTTGGTAGAGGGTCAGCAAAAAAGAGGAAGACCCTCAATAAGATGGATCAATACAGTGACTGCAACAATGGGCTTAAGCATAACAATGATTGTGAGGATGGCACAGGACCAGGCAGTGTTTCTTTCTGTTGTACCTAGGGTTGCTATGAGTTAGAACTGACTCAATGGCATCCAACAACAACAACAAATGGACATGAATTCAAATTTCATATGATTTTCACACACATGAAATAGCTATTCTTTGATTTCAACCATTTAAAAATGTAACAACCAATTTTAGCTTGTGGGCTGTACAAAAACAAACAGTGGGACAGATATAGCCCACAGGCTGTAGTTTGCCAAACCCTGGTCTAGCTCGTTACTGTCCTCACATCTAGTAATCACAACAGCATTCTGAGCTTTTAGCCACACATCTTTGCATGGGATGGTCCCAACATTATTAAATCACCAGATTTCATTCTTGGCCAGAACTGAGGGCACCACGAATAATGGAATCCCATTTATAATTGTTTCTATTCTCAGAGAAGACAACACTGAACACATTTAAATCAGTCTGAACACCTGACTTTTAACTGAATTATTGAGGAATGTGTTCAAGATAAAACTCTAGAAAAAAAGAAAATTCAACTTGTTAACCTCCTTCAAGAGTGCTGCCTGCCATTTTGACACATTTTCCCTCTATTAGACATCCTCATAAGTTATGTCATGGTGCCTCATGTTTCAGGTGAATGTATACTTGCTCAGGAGTAGGTATTATGCCCTGGCAATAAAGAAACAACAGGTGATGCAAAGGAAACGTGCTTTGCAGGCGACTTGTATTTCAAAGACTTTTCAATACATGCACGCATAGAAATTCCATCTAAACTGACTGCTGCCTCCTCCTCCTGTTCCTCATTAAACAATATAATTTCACATGCCCTTCCCACTCCCAGAACTGAGGGTCTTCCCATCTTCCGAACTAACACACTCCTAGAACTTTGCTTCTGCCATTCTTTAAGTGTTTTAAAAAAAAAAAAAAACTCATTGCCATTGAGTCAATTCCGACTCATAGCAACCCTATAGGGTTTCCAAGGAGCAGCTGGTGGATTCGAACTGCTGACCTTTTGGTTAGCAGCCTTAGCTCTTAACCACTGCTCCACCAGGGCTCCACCTTAAATGTTTAGAAATTAATAATGTTTGAGAAACTCTAGTATCCCAAGTCATGAACAAGGGGAGAAAATTACAGGATAAAGTTCAGCCTAAAAACTTAGCTTGTCTTTCATTTCCATAAACTGAAGAAGAAATTTGATCAATGACACAATGTTGGAAGTCATATAAAATGAAGAACACAGAACAAGAGTCACTTTAATCCAAAGCTCACCCTTAGATATTAATCAATCAATTGCTACCCCAGACCATCAGAAGTTTTCATTGGTCCAAATCCTCACTGCATGTTTCTGAGTAACTCTTAAGCCCCATTTTATTAGAATTCTAACCATAAAAGATGAACTGGCTATTATTTGAAGACAAAGAGAGGTTACCCATATCTCTGATAAAGTTAAAAAGAACAATGGTAAAGAAAAATGAGATCTGGGGACTCAGTTCCTTACAGCTTTTAACATCTTAACATACACACATATACCAAAATCAAGCTCGATATTTAAAGTTCAAATATGACTGTACCTAAAATAACCGAATGCTATTGTGCCATAGTCTATATCATTTTTGCTAAAGCTTTGCAGTTGTTTTTCCATTTGTATTTGCATTATAAGAACATCTCCTTACCACAAGCAAATGCTATCATTGACAGATGTTTTCCAGGCACTATTACCCTCTCATTCTCCAACCTTAAATCTACTAACATCCTCTACTGATCACCTGTTACAAGGGCTTACCAAACTGTAGCAGGTAGACCCTCCACTCTGGAGAAGAGATCTGTGCCTGTAATGGCATGCATATTTGCCTGGGGCGTGCCGCTTGTTCCAGCCTGCACGTCATCACCATTGTGCACAACACCTACTCAGGACACCTCTTTTCCATCTCTGGCTCTTTACTTCCCCAAGGTAGGAGCTTTGATCAACACAAACTATTTCTACCACATCCCAAAAGTTTGGAGTCAAAAAAACTTCAACATGAGTCCCAGCACTGCTACCTATTGACAATGTGATCTTGAACAAGGTATTTAAACTCTTTGGATCTTGGTTTCCTTACCCATAAAGATGAAAATAAGGAAACTACTGTTCTCAAGGAGGTATGAGGAAAATTAAATGAGTTATGGTGAAGCACTCTGTCAAGATTTAAAGGTATTCTATTTTGAAAGGAGCAGAGCTTGACTAACTCACCAAGACTGGCCCAGACCTCAGGCCCATTGGAACAATCCTACTTTGCGGATAGTATGAGTAGAAGCAAAAGCTGGGAATAAAGTAAAATGAGGGTGAGGTAGAAAAGAAGGGAATAACTCAGGTAGCAAAGAAGGAGTGCAATCAAAGGTTGGATGAGATGATGGCAAGATACAGTCCTAGAAGCATAACAAATGCTAAGCAATATTCTACAATCCAAATGTTTCAGTTATGTGGTTTTAAAATTAATTTGCATCTTACAAAATACAATTGTTGCATTCCTACGGCCAAGTTTCAATGAAAGAGTTTTGTTATTCAGTAATACTTTCAGTCCTGTTTCCCCATGTAAACATTCTCTCACACCAGATTTCATTCCAAGGATGTTCAGGAGGCCTATCAGTTCAACCATCTGCATGTCCTCTGTTCTCCAGGCACCAGACACACAAAGATGAAGGCACAGGCAAACCTAGATGCATCAGTCATTACTTAAAGTGAAACATGCTAGTTAATCTCAACCAGGCATAGGAGGCAAAAGAGGAAGAGCAATTGACAAATCCACCCAAACACTAACAGTGGTTGGCCTCTGGGCTATGGGATTAAGGATGGCATTTTTCTGCCACATGATATTTCTGTACTCTCCAAGTTTTCTACGATGATCCATTTGGTTTTGGTTTGATTTGGTATAAATATGAACAGAAAAGAACATGAACTATCCTTAAAGCTGGGAACTTTTATTTGCTAAACAGATTAGTACAGAATTTGCTGTAACAAGATTTTGCTGGCATATTCTGGTGGAAAAACATCTAATCTTTATTTTAAAATGGACTTTTAATACAATAATGGGCCTAGGAAATAATCTAATGCAACACCTAGTTTTTAAAGGTGCCAACGTTAAGAGCCAGAAAAGTGAAATGATTTGTTTAAGATCTCATAAATAGTAACAGCTTCCGGACAAAAACCCAGGTGTCTTGACTTCTAACTCAATGCTAACTTCTACCACATCATTTGATTGAATTATAGTTCTCTAAAGTCCACCACTACCTGAGGAGAATCTATAGCATGCAAGGCACTGTAGGAATATAAATATGGGTAAAACCTAGTCCCTGGCCTCAGGAAAGACATTATAAAAGACAAACTGACACGTGCTCTGCCTTCATTATAGAAGGCTTTACTAACTCTTGATGAAAGACAGCATTTGATTTTTATTCTCCTCCTCCTCCACTTCCTTACAATGAAAATAAGACCGAAGAAGAATTAACGCCTTTGAATTATGGTGTTGGCTAAGAAAATTGAATATACCATGGACTGACAGATAAGTGAACAAGTCTGTCTTGGAGGAAGTGCAGCCAGAGTGCTCCTTGGAAATGAGGATGGCCAAGATTTCATCTCACATGCTTTGGACATGTTATCAGGAGGGACCAGTCCCCAGAGAAAGACATTATGCTTGGTAAAGTGGAGGATCAGCGAAAAAGAGGAAGACCTGGACAAAACGGATTGACGGTGGCTGCAACAGAGGGCTCAAACATAACAAGGATTGTGAGGATGGCACAGGACCAGGCAGTGTTTCATTCTGTTGTACACAGGGTTGCTATGTGTTGGAACTGACTCAACGACACCTAACAACAACTACACTTTCCAGAGGGACTCTCTGCATTCCATCAGTTAACATTCTGGTACCACTCATTCACAAGCTATAAATCCCCCATAATTTGAAGGGGAGAAAGCAGGGGACTGTGAGTTATAATAAGTTAACTAACAACTTATTACCCTTCAAAACTTAACCGGGAACTTCAATCGAGCATTTCTATCGACCTTCTGCAGTGACTATCACTCTTGCCCCCAGAGAACAGAGGGAAAGCCACTCATTTTTTTGGTTTTAGTGGTCTAAGAACCTATGATTTTGCTGCAAATTTGTGTGCTACCTAAAACCACTGCATTTACACGCCTTCACTGGGGCTGTTCCTTCTCCTTGGGTGGCATTCAGGTTTTTCTACCTACTTACACTTTTGAGGCCAGGTCTGACAGCACCCTAAAAACAGTAGCATAGCCCTGAAAATACACAGAGCTCCCTTCCAGGGAACCTCACTACTGAAGAGGTTCTGCCACCCTGTGCCTGAGGCGCCCCAGGAGAGATGCGTTCATCACTCCTCCAACTTCTATTTGTTCTTGCCGTCAAGGCACCTCGACCAAGTCTGAGTCCTCCTTTCAGCTGACAGGACTGTGACTCCCAGAGAGGTTCACTGTGACAGGGGCAGTAAAGAGGGACCAGCGGGCTGAATGAGCGTCGGAGCCAGATTCCCACCAAAAAGGCTCTCCCGGGAGTAAAGGAACTTGCCTTCCCCGCACTCCAAAACCCCCCACAATGTCAATAAAAAATGGAAAGGTTCGCAAGGATAATATTCTAAAGACTCACCTGCAGAGAGGCCAGCGACAGCTCCTCCGGGCCGCCAAGGGGCCAACGCCTCCGAGGACTCATCGCTGCCGCCGGCATCAACGCTCTTTTCTAGCCGGGAGCCAGAAGGGGGCAGGTCCAAGGGCTCTTCCTATTGGAAGGTGGAGCTGTCACTCAGCCACCCAGCCGGCTGGGAGCGGCGGCCCCGCCCTACGCCCGGGGACCGCCGAGGTCTTTTCCGTTTCCAAACCCCTGGGGTAGGAAGTGGGGCTCTAATTGGCTTGCTGCGGAGACGAGCACTCAGCTGGACCAGTGAGAGGCTAGCTTCGGGGCTGGTGGGCGGGCTTGGCCCGGGGAAGTAGGGAGACCAGCCCGTGAGCGTCTCCTGGGCAAAGAAAAACCACAGGCCTGAGGAGTGTCTCAGCGTTTTGGGTTTTCAAAAGTGTCTTTTGCGTCTTGAGGGAGAGACCTGCCAATGAAGAGCGTGTCGGTGGGAGCTTGGAAATGATGAGGTGATGTTTCTTTTACTTCTGGCTTACTTAGGGATTGAAACCTGGAAGTGAGGCCCGACAGTCCTGTCAGAAGAGAGCGTCCTTTACATAAATGCCTGGTTTTACGCCTTAAATCTTGACTAAAGCGAAAGCTTTTAAAGAGTCCACTTTATTTATGGACAGCAATGTCTCCTATTCTCTTATGGCTTTTATAGGGACTCCCCTCAAGCAGTTTCCTGACACTCTTTCAGTCGGGGAAGAAAAGTGATGATTGTCATTCACTAAAAGCTTCTAGAACTGAGGGAGGAGGACGAGGTGGAGTGAGGAGGAGGATTGTAAATTAGGAGGCTACAGTTACGGAACGGGAGAAACCTGTGGAAATACCCGAGGGTTGGCAGGAGGCCCTATAATCTTCGAAGCTGGCTTGAAGGACCAGGCGAGGTTTTTTGAAGCATATATGTCAGAACTTTTGGGTAGGCGAGAAGGATAAGGAGTGGTGTGTTTGGTGACCACAGGGGAAATTCCCTTTCTGGGTTTCTAGAAGCTGTCCTAAAAGAAAAGTCCTACCTACTGTTCAATGGCTCCCTTTGAATTTTTTCTATTCCATCCTCATGGCAAGTCCAGTAGGCTTGTGACTACAAGGAGGTTCTCGAAATAATGATGTATAAGTTTGGAAAAGATGACCTTTTTACATTTTGAACTATGTCATACACTGAGTACATTAAGATTTAATCGTAGCTCATTCTATTTCTCGTTTATCCTTTCTGGAGGAAGATTTCTCCTGGGATCTCAAAGAACGGCCCATTACTTCTGAAAGAGACCTGATAGTTCCTTCCTCTAAAGTGATAGATGCTATTAAGTGCTAATTGAAGTTTAACGTGGTGCAAGAGTGGTAAGATTCATTTGTAAGGCAGCTCGAGGATGCTTCCAGTCTCGTCGGTTCTGAGGAATACAGCTTCCAAATCCTATCACTTGTCCACTTGCTGTTTTTCTCCATAGCAGATGAGAACAATGTGATGAGAAAGCTTTTGTCCTGCAGTATAAGGTCAAAGCTCTGTACTCAGTGCCCACACCATCCATACTCTGGAGGATAAAGGCAGCCATTCACAAGTGGCAGAGTCTGATGGCGTTTGACCTTTAGAAATACTTGCTCTGGAATTAAACACCTGCTTATTTGGATTTAGTTTTTAACTGTTTAATGGAGACCCAGGGAATGCTGGTTTGTCACATAGAATGTTAACAATATCAAACATCACCTCCTCTTCAGAATCACTCCTGAGAGTATTTGGTGTATGAATAAATGACTTTTATATAAGATGGAAGTAATTTAGTCAGTGATTCTGTCGAATAGAAATTAAAAGGCAATTTTAGCCAGGAATAGATGTGGTCTTTGTAGAACAAATAAGCGCAGACACTGTTGTCCTCTGTTTTCCAAGCACCAGACACACAAAGATGAAGGTTTTCAGCAGTCGTTACTTAAAATGAAATGTGTCACTTGATCTCAACCAAGATTCTGGAATAATTCCAAAACTCACTGTTGTCCTATGGCAAAAGTGTTTTCTGTAGATAGCTATAATAATAATACCACGTCCTGGACCCTACTTTCCGGTCTATTTGATGAACTGTCTCCCTTATGAACTTCTAAATAAAGAGATCTTGGCCCACGAAGATAACCATAGGTCTGTTTAAGACAAAAATGAACTCCAAAGTGTATTAGCATTCGAAAGGGATAGAAATTAAGCATAGCCTCTCAGTTGTACAGGCGAGGAAGCTGAAGCTTGAGGATTTGCCCAGAATTACATAGCTGGGTGGAGGCAGAGCTGGCACAAGAATCCAAGGTAGCTAATTCATAACTCTGGGAAAATACTTTCCCTTCCTGCTGCCTCCATTCTCCCACCCCCTGGCAATATATGTATATATTTTTTAAATTTAAGATTACTAGTTTTTAAAATTGACCTCCATTAAAACCCATCATGAGGAATTTAATTCTGATATAGCAAGTGGTATAGATACTATAAAAATAGCTCCTTGTGTGTCAGTTTACTACTTCAAACAACTTTTGGTAATCCTACTTTCATCTAAACAAGAAATAAAAAAGTATTATACCCATGTTCTCTTTTTGTGTCTTTATTTCTGTCATGTGTGTATTTTGAAAAGTCAATATTGTATTACTACAGTAAGGATTAGTGTAGCAGATTGCCCTATTCAGGGTCTGAATAAAATTCTATTTTGTGATAGCATATATACCTGGTCAAAGTAATTTCATGGGTATTTACACATAGGCCCTAGCATTTTCCCAGGGTTGAGCTGGTCCACCAAGCATCAAAACATCATCACCCACTGACAGTAGCTGGACTGCCTTTTCTTGGCCTGACAGAGCCCTTGGCTCCCTCCCTCTAGCAAACTCCAGAGTTAGTTGGTTCCATAGTCCATACACAGGACAGTCTCCTCTTAATAGTGTCAGGATAACATTATAATCTGGCTGTTAGCTGCTGGTATCTTTTCTCCCACAGCACCCCACCTTCTTCGGGGTCAGATTAAATTCTGCCATCCATAACCCAATGCGAGAGGGCTATGTTGGACCCCCACCGCTGACCTACTAAACACAGGACCCCTTTCCTGATACTAAGAACTGGAAATGCTCTGCAGATCAGCCATCCAGACCCTTAGAAAGGACCTTAAAGCCATCTTTTCTTTCTTTTTACAAGCTAAAATTTAGAATTATCCCTACTTCACAAAGTAGTATGAAGAATAATGGTGGCAACTTTGAAATAGCACTGAACTAAAACCTATAATTCTGCCACCTCCTAGCACCTTAGGCAAGTAGCCTGACCTCAGGCTCCTTGTCCTTCTCTGTGAAGTAGGGATGACATCTAAATGGTCAGTGTGGAAATTAGATGAGATGACGTAGTGTGGGGCCTGTCATATGAGAAGTGTTCAAATAAATGACAGCTATTAACAATGGAGTCCCTGAGTGGTGCAAACAGTTAAGTACTCGACTAGTAGCCAAAAGTTTAGAGGTTCAAACCCACCCAGAGGTACCTTAGAAGACAGGCCTGGCTTCTTCAAAGTTCACAGCCTTGAAAACCCTGTTGAGCAGTTCTACTCTGGACACATGGGGTCACCATGAGTGGGAATCAACTCAATGTCAACAAACAACAGCAACGATCACTGTTAGTCATGATTAAATGTGAAGTGTTTTAACGACTCCAAAGTGTTCTTATGGTAAGAACAAGAAGGTCTGGGCCTTGTGATTTTCCCCCTTTTCCTGCTCTCTGCTGAAGCAGACACTTGGACTTCTGCAGAGAATATAGAATAGGAATTTCCCTGTTTATCTTGTGCTTCCCAGAGAAGCGACTGTCAGGAAATGGAGACTTGAGGAGAGTAGAGACCTGGCAGGGCCAGGAGCTTCTGCTGTTGGGAGGTCTGAACCAAGGGAGATGTCCTACCCAAAACCTTGACATGAAGCACTTTGGGGTAGGAAAAGAGCCAGGTTGATTTTTTTTCCTATTCTCAATTCCAAAAGAAAACAAAACAATCCTTTGGAAAAAGGAAGGACCATTGCAGAAAATCGAAAGAGACACTTTCCCCTTTTGCAAATTCTTTACCTCACTGCTCAGGAAAACATTTCTTTAAATGCTTGATTTTATGCGGTACTGAACAAAGTGGTCCCAATTCCTGCCCTGTGAGGTTTTTTTTAAAGGCTATGTTATAACTTTTTATTATAAAAGTATTGCATTTATTGTAGGAGGTTTGGAAAATAAAAGAAGAAAAATTCTAAAACATCCATGATCCTATCATCCAGACAGAACTCACTGTTAACATTTTGTATATTTCTCCCCTATAAATCAGTTATTTTAAAAAGTCTGCAATCATATATACTATTTTATGGCAGAAGTTTTAATTTGTCATGGACACTTCCCCATGTCATTTACTCTTCCATCAATATACATTTCCATCATGTGAATATGCTTCCAGGTACTACGTCCGAGACTGCACAGCCAACAACAGAGCCCTAGTGCGACTCCTAGTCTTCCTACTAAACTCTGAATTCTTTCCACTGTGGATGCTAACTGTAAAAACTTACGGATGTAACTTCATTATTATTCTTTTTCTGTGGGGAATTTGTTGTTCATCTTCTAAGACGTTTCTTATCTGCTCCCTAAAAAAAAAAAAAAAAAATTTCTTCTGTCTTTGGGGTTTCCCTGCTGCTATTCATAAGGTTTTCACTGGCTAGTTTTTTTCAGAAGTGGACCACCAGGTCCTTCTTCCTAGTTGGTCTTAGCCTGGAAGCTCAGCTGAAAGCTGTCTGCCATGGGTGACCCTGCTGGTATTTGAATACCAGTGGCATAGTTTCCAGCATCACAGCAACACACAAGCCCCCACAGAACAACAAACTGACAGGTCAAACCCCCTGATGATCAAAGACCACAGCCTTCAGTATGGACTACACCTCAACATGAAGAAAACAAAAATCCTCACCACTGGACCAATAAGCAACATTATACTAAACAGAAAATATTGAGGTTGCAAAAGATTTCGTTTTACTTGGATCCACAATCAACACCCATGGAAGCGGCAGTCAAGCCATCAAAAGACGCAATGCATTAGGCAAATCAGTTGCAAAAGACCTCTTTAAGGTGTTGAAAAGCCAAGATGTCACCTTGAGGACTAAGGTACACCTGACCCAAGCCATAGTGTTTTCAATTGCCTCATATGCATGTGAAATCTGAACGATGAATAAGGAAGACCAAAGAATAATTGAGATGCCTTTGAATTGTATTGGTGAAGAATATTGAATATACCATGGACTGCCAAAAGAACAAATAAATCTGTCTTGGAAGAAGTACAACCAGAATGCTCCTTAGAAGCAAGGATAGGGAGACTACATCTCACATACTTTGGACATGTTATCAGGAGGGATCAGTCCCTGGAGAAGGACATCATGCTCGGTAGAGGGTCACCGAAAAAGAGGAAGATCCTCAATGAGACGAACTGACACAGTGGCTGCAACAATGGTCTCAAGCATAGCAACAATCGTGATGATGGCGCAGGACCAGGCAGCGTTTTGTTCTGTCGTGCATGGGATCGCTGTGAGTCAGAACTGACTCTACGGCACCTAACAACAACGACATGGGGTTTCCTCAAGGATCCCTGGTGGCACAATAGTTGAGCGTTCAACTGAAAGGGTGGCAGTTCAGACCCACCCAGCAGCTTCATTGGAGAAATATCTGGCCATCTCCTTTTGTAAAAACTGCAGCCTAAAAAACCCTGTGGAATGACGGCACTTTACAACAACAGCATGGGTTTTCGCAGCTGGCTAGCTCTTTGCCTAAAGAACATATCCTCATTCTTTGATGTAGAATGAGACTTGGCTTTTTCCCTCCACATACTTGCTTTTTTTCTTAAAGTGACATCACTGTATATACCGGAAGGTCAAACTCATAAAAGGAAGTTCTTATAAATGCTGCCTCAATTTAAAAACATGACTTAGGTTTGTTTTCTCAGCTTTAAGGATTTGTAAAGTATGACTATATAAAAAAAAATGACTATATATACAGCAATAATTCTGTTTTTCTTATTTGGCTCATAAACTGATTCTGAAGGAAGTTCTAAAAGAGGCTTTCAGAATTGTTTAGAGCCATGAAGCATCATTGAAACAGGTGTATAACCTCCCAATATGACACTTTGAAGGCAGTAATTTGGACGTGTAATTTCTGGATTTGTTTGTTAAAGCCACTTTATTTGATGGAAACAAAATCCACAGTTTCAGTAAAGGGTACATGTTTTAAAATACTTTTTTTCACCACCACCCCCGTCCCTTGACACCACGGACTACTGTCACCTCTGGCTTGGATTTCCTCAGTAGCCCTCTATGAGTCTCCCTGAATCCACTTTGGCTCCCCTCAGGCCAACCTGGGTGATGCTGGTAGAATGTCTTTGTGATCATGTCACAGCTAAACCTCTCCTCCTCCAGGCTTCAAATGCTGCAGAGGCTTCCCATGCCCCAGCATTGACATCTTTTCTCCTCCCTGTGGCCGTCAGGCCTTGCACGTGTGTTTTCCCTTCCTAGGCTGCTGTTCCGGCCATTTCCCTCTCTCCCTCCCCTACCCCTCTTTGTCCCCTTTGTCTCATTTACTCGTAGTCAACTTTGATACTATTGAGTGGTCAATTCTCCAGGAAAACCTGATCCCCCTGCCTGGGTCAGATCTCCTAGGTTAATTACATGTTGTCAAGATACCATGTGCACTTACTTTATACACTTAACATAAATTTAATTTTACATTGGACATTATATCTCTACTGGTCTGCGAGCTTCAGGAGAGCTTGGATTTTGATGCTTTGGCTTACCACTGGTGCAAAGTGACGGTAGTAGATGCTTAAGTAACTAAAAAAAAAACCCCAAACTCATTGCCATCAAGTCAATTCTGACTCAAAGCGACCTTATAGGACAGACTAGAACTGCCCCATATGGTTTCCAAGGAGCGGCTGGTGGATTCGAACTGCCCACCTTTTGGTTAGCAGCCAAGCTCTTAACTACTGCGCCACCGGACCTCTACGCAATTAACATACGTTCATCTTTCTCCCAAGGAGTGCCTCGTGGGTTCGAACCACCAACCTTTCGGTTAGCAGCCAGGTACTTAACCACTTCACCACCAGCAATGAAATAAGCAATGAAATTCCCTCCACCTTTTTCCCTACATAGTATTGTCATATATAACTCATACAAATAAGCATGTCTTTTTTTCTACCTTGTGATAATGTACACACCAAAACACCCACCAGCACAACTTCCATATTTACAATTCAATGACATTGATTATACTTTTCATGTTGAAGCACGGCTTTTAAAAAACTTTTAGGCATTCAGACCCTAGTGGTTTAGTCAGATAAAATGTGATATATATATGTGTGTGTGTGTATGTACGTATAAACTATATATATATATATCCGTTGCCTTCAAGTCGATTCCAAATCATAGTGCCCCTACAGGAGAGAATAGAACTGCCTCCATAGGGTTTCCAAGGAGCAGCTGGTGGATTTGAATTGCTACAAGTTAGAATCGACTAGATGGCAATGGGATATATATATATATACACACATTTATATATATGTTTAAGAATAATGTGACATTTTATACAAAGACTCTGAATGTTAGCCCTGAAAAACACTTTTTTTTTGGATCATATAATTCACCTCCCTTATTTTACAAATGAGGAAATTGAGGCCCAAAGTAAATGAGAGAATTTGTTAAGATTATAAAAGTACTTAAACACAGAACAAAAATCCAAGCTTCCTAACTCCCAGGCTGAATCTCTAATGCAAGTGTTTGGGGACAAATAACTGTCCAAGGGGGGAACCATGATTTTGGGGTGCAAAAGAAGTGCAACAGTACAGTGGATAAGAGTGTGGGCTTTGGAGGCACACCACCCAATCCTGGCTCTATTTCACACTAACCATGTGACCTTGGACAACCAGTTTCACCTCCCTGCCTTCTTTCTTCTGTCATATCATGGCCACAATAGTGGTACCTACCTCATAAAGTTGTTATGTTATTTAAACAAGTTAATACATGGAAATAGCTCAATAAACTTTAACTTTAAAAAGTCTCAGTGATAAAGGACCAAATACCATTTCTTATTTACAGGGTAAAATCAACCTTGTTGATTTTCTGTTGTTTTCTTCTGGAGAAAAACAGAGCAAGCAACTGGGAGGCCCTCCTGGGGCAGTGAAAGGCTGGTGCTGGAAGATAAGTGTCCAGGGGCTACGCTAGGTAGGGAAAGGCATGTGATCAGTGTCAGCACAAGTGCCTAGTGGCAGATGCCAGTTGAGTTGAGATAATGTGAAGCCTACAGGGTTTGAAGAATACACAGAGGGGGAGAAATTAATCTAAAACTCTTAGTATAAAAATACCACAACAGATGACAAAAGACAACCTACTTAAAGCTGAGATCATCTTAAGCAGCTGAACTAAGCCTGGTTATATAAAACACATTTCAGTTGGTGTTTTGGAGGCTACCTATCAACCCAGGTAGCACCGTTGTTAACAGAATGCTTTCTGGTGGTTTCTAGAGCTACTTCTAGGTGCTATTTTATGCCCTACTTAGAGAAGCTACTTGATGAGATCTATACTTTATGGAGATCTGTGACTCCAACAGGAGCGAGGCAAAGCTCCACATTCCCCATTTGAATCCTCACAGAATCCTTATGAAATAAATTTAGCAAATAGCTTGACTGGCTTCATTTATTAGTATGTCTTAAAGTGAGGAATACTGAGAATAAGACTTTGTGACCAGTCTTGTCACCACCATCAGTCAGTGCCAACAGCTCAGTGTTGGTCTCTTCATGCCAGGTGAGTGTCCTAACTAGTGTGACATCATCTCTCTGTAGGCAGCAGGTAAGAGTAATAGATAAATCCCCTGTGGGCAACCACAGGATGAAAACATCGGGAGGAGAAGAACGGTTACTGTCACACCTGGTGCTCTGTGTGCTAGCTGTGCTTTACAAGGTGAGTAATGGCAAAGGCTCCAGCGCTCGATGGTTCCAGGTGAGGTGAGGAGCTGGAAGGTGGGTGGTTGTGGCCCATGAGCACTGGCAGCTGAGGCAGAGAGCTGCAGCTTCAACTGGCCTGTGTCCCTTCACCATCAGAACCTTAAGCAATTGTATAATCTCTAATCTTGATAGAACTTCTCGGCTGTAAAGAATTGTTTTTTAGGACCAATAGGAAAGGACCTCCAAACCCAATGACTTTAGGCAGAATATTAATAAGAGATCAACTTTTAACAAAATAGTATGCAAAATGTTTTTACTTTTTAACTGAAAAAAAAAAGCTAAATGTGGTATAATTCCTCTTTGCTAAATTCATCTAATTCCTTACAGTTTGCATCACCACCTTCTTTAGAAAATGGAGGAGGAAGAAGAGTGAAAAAGGAAAAGAAGAATTGGAATATGAGTAAAATGTTCAGAAATGCATAGGATCTGGTCACAATTAGCAAATCAAACCAACAAGTAAGTAGCCAACTAGTCATTGGATGTCTCCTAATGTTTAAGACCTTGTATTAGGAATTTTGAAGGCAGTGAATTAACGACATCTTTTTAGTGCCTACCATCAAGGTACTGTGCCAGGTGCAAGAGAAGGAAAGAGCAGCGAAACCTCATCCCTGTCCTCGAGGAGCATGGCCCAGCAGGGGAGAGACCCAGTCATGAACTGTTGACTACAGTAGAATAAATCCAAGTGCAAGTGCAGTTACTGCAGCCTCACAGGGCGTTTTGGTGGCAGGGGGGTACTTAGGTGTGTGTATAGGAGGGGCCTGGGGGCAAGGAGAAGTAACCTGTAAAATAGGAATAGTGATAATCTAGCGCTGGGTTGTTAGGAAGATTAAATGAGATGGCCTATGTAAAGTGCCTGCTACGTACAGGTGCTCCATGTGTGATAGTCCCCTTTCTCTCCCGGTGGTGTTTAATGCGGGTTTAGCTGTATGCATTGTCCACCAAACACCTCTGTTTGCTGTGTTTTTAAAATGGTCTGTGAGCAGCTGTAGCATCTTATGACTTCCTCTCACTAGATCTTGACTCTGTTATGCCCTCTAATTACTCTGCCATTTCTCTTCTTTCTCTGCTAAGCACCTTCATCAGGCATCTTACTTAGACCTCTACGGTATTTCTCACCTCCGTGCCTTTGCATACCTGCTGTTCTTTCTGCCTGGAACATGTTTCATCCCGATTCACTGAACTTACCCCTAATTATTATTTATTTATTTATTTTTAGGATTTTAAAATTATAATGTTTGAAACACCCCAAGAAGAACTAAGAATAATCTGTAAACACTGTGCATCTACCATCCAGCGCAATCACATCTTCACGTTTTGCTGTATTTACTTCATGACTTTTCAATTAGACAAGTCTGTGGGTTAGTTTGGAGCCCTGGTGGCACGGTGGTTAAGCGTTTGGCTGCTGAACAAAAGGTTTGGCAGTTCGAGTCCACCAGCCGCTCCTCAGAAACTATGGGGCAGCCTCTACTCTGTCCTATAGGGTAGCTATAAGTTGGAATCAGGATTTGTTTTCTTTTGTGTGGGTTAGTTTACATTTTGATTTTGCTGAATGTCTCTCAACTTGAGTTTGTCTGATGGTTTCTCGTGATTGAACTGAGGTTGAGGTGAGAATCCCACAGGGAGGGTGTTGTGTGATTTCATCGAATCACGAGGCTTGTGTTATCAGTGTGTCTTACTACTGGGGGTGTTGACATTGGTCACTTGGTTGAGGTGGTTTATGCCCAATTTCTCCAATGTAAAGTTATTCTTTCCCTTTGTATTGAATAAATATCTTTGGGGAGATATCTTTTAAAATTTAAGTAGAATTATGGTTTGTTGTTATTGTTGGTTTTGTTTTTAGAGAAGTTTGGGATTTACAGAAAATTATGCAGAAAGTACAGGGGGTTCCCATATGCCCCCTTGGAGAGATAGTTTAGGACCATGCAAACTTTATTTCTCCTCAAACTTGCACCCACTAATTTTAGCATCTCTGTCTGGGTGGTGACTCTTGTCTACCACAGTCATTGCTGTGGTGTTTAATGGTGATTTTCTAATTTTCCCTGTTCTTTTACATTTATAATTGGAATTTTACCTTAAGAAAGACCTGCCCAACTCATTATTTGCTTATTTGATTATTTGTATCATCATGGACTCCTGGATATTTATTATACTTTATGGATTAAATTCCAATACTACGTTTATTTTGCTGCTCAGATTGTTCCAGCTTTGGCAACTAGGAGCTTCTTCAGGTCGCTTTTTTTTGTTTTTTTCTTCGGAGGGAGAGAGAATAGCATTTTCTTCCTTTCCAGCCCCACAAGACATTCCAGGGTCATCTGGTATATCCCTAGCTTGGGCTCAACTCTGTCCCAAGAGACCTGGTTCCTTTTACTGGAGAATGGCGTTTAGAAAACAAGACATGAGCACAAGGTGTGAGACTGGCTAAAATGTAAGTCTAACACTTTCAAGCTGGTGAGAATGCAGAGTAATGGGAACTCCCATGCTTGTGGGAATTGGAACAGTCAACCTGGAAAATAATTTGGCATTCGCTAGTAAAATTGTAGGTGGCACAAGCGCTGAAATAGTAATTTCACGTCTAGGTAAATACCTTGGCAAAACTCTTCTTGCACAGGTGCAACAGGAGTCTTATGCAGCTGTGTTCAGAACAGCACAAAACTGAAAATAACCCAAATGCCCATCAGTAGAATAGGTGAATAAAGTGTGGTATATTCATAAAATGGAAAACCCTAAAGGAGTGAAAATGAATGAACTACGGGTAGACACATCAACAAGGATGAAGCTCAGATATATAATGTTGAGCAGAAAAAAGAATACGTGTAGTATGATTCCAGTTATGTAAAGTCCAACAATATGCTAAAATTAAACAACATGTATATTTGTAGGGATGTAAGTTGTCGTTGCGTGCCATTGAGTCGACTCTGACTTATAGGACAGAGTAGGACTGCCCCCATAGGGTTTTCTAGGCTGTAATCTTTACAGAAGCAGACCGCCACATCTTTCTCCCACGGAGCCACTGGTGGGTTCAACTGCCAAACTTTCAGTTGGCAGCCAAGTGCGTAACCACTGCACCACCAGGGCTCCTTAGGGATGCGTAAGTGTGTGATAAAACCAGGAAGAAAAGGAAACAATAACTAAAAAATCCAGCATAGAGGTTACTGGTTGTGGGTAGAATGCAGTTGGGCTTCAGAGGCATTGGCACTATCATATTTCTTAACCTTGAATGATGGGTTAGTGGGCATTCGTTTTATTTAGATCACACTGGGTTTTTTGTGTGTGAATATTGCATAACGAAGAAGGAGGGGTCTGGGAGAAAGAAAAGAATGGAAGAAAAGAAGGAAGCGAGGGAGGAAAGACGAGGAAGAAAAAGAGTTGTACATGATGTCTTAAGATCTGGGTTGTAGTTCAGATTCTGACAACAGACATCTGTGTGGCTTTGGATGAGTCACTCAACTTCTCTGATCCTCAGTTTTCACACCAATTGAATGGGAACGATGTACTCTGTCCTATGTACCTCACAGTGTTATTGTGAGGATGAAACAAAATATTTACACCTATGTGCTCATACTTAGAAAAGGCAATGAGTATCCCAAATTTTTTTAAAGAAAATCAAGACTTCCAATCTACTTCCTAATGCCAGGAATTTAGCATATTTTGATATTTCTATGTATTTCAAATGTAATGACTGTGTAACTTACAGCCTGCTCACTGACTTCTCAGCTAATACAGAAAGAGGGAGGCAGATACTCTGTTTATGCCCTTCAGGAAGGTTGGTTTGCACTTTCGACAGGACTTATAGAACGGCTTGGCCAGAACGGTTCTGAAGTCTCAGGACGTGGGCAAGGGCTTTTCTTATGTGCGAAGGGCAGTGTTGGTCTGCTCTCTGGTGGTCAGAGGAAAAAGCACACGTGAAGGGTTGGCAGTCAGAGAACGCAATCGTCATCAAGGTATCAGCTACCAGCCATTGAATGTGAGCCTGGGTCTGGACTAGCTTTTTCATACTAATGATCTCATTTAACTTTGGAAACAGTCTCGAAAGATACTTCATAGGGTCCACGTTTTACAGAGGTGACTATGGGGCCTCAGAGAGTCGAGGTAATGGCCTGAGGTCACCAAGTGAGTGCAAGGGCAGATTTCTTCCTCAGGGCTGGCTGCATCAAAGCCTGCCTGGGGTGGAACCCAAATGCTTGTTGATCACCTGACCTCTCCTTAGCGACCTTACCACTTCACAGGTGCAATCCCAGGGCTGCTTGGACTCCTAGTCACCAGGTAACTGCACAGATAAATCTCTATGGTACTAATGTATTTCATGGCTTGAATAATTCATTCTAGATGGACGGAGTCTTCCTATGGTAGCTGAAGGGCCCCAAGGGGAAAAAGTAATAAGAAAGATCATCAGACATTTAAATATACAGACTCCGCCTCCATGGAGTCTTGGTGCTGCACTGGTTAAGAGTTCAGCTGCTAACCAAAAGGTCGGCAGTTCGAATTCACCAGCTGCTTCTTGGAAACCCTATGGGGCAGTTCTCCTCTGTCCTGTAGGGTCACTATGAGTCACAATTGACTCGATGACAATGGGTTTGGTTTTTGCCTCCATATTTTAATTTCCTCATTGTCCCTATTCTTTGCTTGGAATGATTATCTTCACTGTATTTAGTTCTGGACCCAAAAGGACCACTTCTTCAGCCTCTGACTTCTGCTCTAATTACTGACTCCTGGTCTTTTATGCTTTTATTCTTATTCTGCCAATAAAATTTATTAATTGATCATTTTATAGACATCCTAGTATTAACTGCCAAGGAGCCCTGGTGGCACAGGGGTTATTCTTTAATGTTTGACATAAAACCTTTTGGGGAACAGTGTATTTTTTTAAAATATGCGATTCAACTGTTACATATTCAGGATTTTTGCATCTATATTTTGTTGGAGAGGCTGATCTATAGTTTTGAAGGAGTCTTCATAAGGTTTTGGTTCCAGGTTATTCTCATCTTGTAAGACGAGTTGGGAAATTTCCTTCTCTTCTGATGCTTTCGGATAATTTGAAAATCATACGTAGTACTCTGCGTGTTTGATAGTGTACTCTTGCTAAATCATTTGAGCTTGAGTCTTGCAGACAGTAGATATTTTTACAAGCTTTTGACCCCCTCAATTCCACCTCAGATCACTGGTGCTACCTGGTCTATCCAGATTTTCAATCTCTTCCCAAATTGATTTCGGTAAGTTGTATTTTCTATAAAATAATCCACTTCATCTAGATTTTTAAGTTTATGGTACCAAAATATTATGTAGTGTTGTCTCATAAATTTTAAATATCTTTTTTCACTGTACTTATAACCTTCTTGTTACTCAAGTTGCCATCATTTCTCTGACTTGTCTGTGGCTGGTCTCCCTGTCTCCTCTCTAGCTACCCTTTCTCTAGGTACACAGACTCCATCTTTTATCACTTCTTGCTGCATGCATCAGTGGGCCAACAAAAGCTACCAGGCCTTACCTGCCAAGCACCACACACCAGAGATGGCTATTCCAGTAGTGAAACAGGTGTAGTGTCTTCCTGCTAGGTCTGTAGCACTAACCCCACCTGTGCAAAAGAGTCCTGTGCCCATTCTCGAATGCCCAAAGTTGTCATTATGGTACCTACATCTCTAGCTATCCTCACCTGTATTATACATACGCCTGTCCTTCACTGCTCTCTGCTCCACCCAGGCTAGTGGAATCTATCCTATACACCCTGTTGCCCGTCCTACCTCCATAGTTCACCTCTATTATTGGAGAAGGGAACAAGGATGTCCTGCAAACCTGATGATCAAGTTGGGGTCCCTAGTGTGTGACAAGCAAACCCCCAACCATGTGGCAACCTTCCGCTAAACAAACCACTAAAGAAATGTCAACCCAGTTATATGCAGCCCTTCCCTGAATATCAGCAAGTGGATAAGTATTGACAGTATGCATTGACCCTGATCCCTTTAAACACACACACATACCCCCACTGCCGTCGAGTTGATTTGACTCATAGCGACCCTATAGGACAGAGTAGAACTGCCCCATAGATTTTCCAAGGAGCGCCTGGTGGATTCGAACTGCGGACCCTTTGGTTAGCAGCCGTAGCACTTAACCACTACACCACCAGGGTTTCCATAACCACTACACCACCAGGGTTTCCACCCCTTTAAAAGCACCCCCGAAATCAACAAAGCATACCTATCTCTTAGAATTTCAGAGCCCAGCTTGGCCCTTTTCATACATGCATGGCTCTGTTTCTTCTCTCAGCCTCTTTCATCACGTTTACTATTTATACCCCTGTTTTAAACACCGGATTTTCATGCACCAATCAGCTCTCTCCTAGACGCCTACTCAAAGACAGTGTCCAACTTTAGCCACTGAGGTTAGGAGTTGAACTATTACAAAACAGGATTTTGTCCTTCTAGTGCAAATTTTTTTTAAAGCACAATTGAGCATTTATATTCATAAAGAATATGCTCTTCTTTCAGCACACAAAGTTATGTATGAAGTCAACAGTTCTGCCAAAGAGAAGGAAGGAACACAATTAGTCCAAAGGGCATTTCCCCTTCTTTTTGGTATGCAGTGCCACAGACTTGAACAAGTCTTATTGATTTGATTTGATGGTGCTGGAGCATGGTCTAGAGTCAGGAGGCTTTGGTCTGCTCCCACAATCTGGTACACTAATGGTGTAACCTCCAGACCAGTCCCCTTTAAAACCGTAGTCCAAGTTATTTGTCTGCAAATTGAAGCTGTAGAACTAACTACGTGGCCTTTAAAGGTCATTTTAGCATAGCAGTTTTAGGGCCCCGATGAGTACATAAGTGCTTATTCTATGTTGGGGTCCTAGGCAAAATGGAAGAAGTATAGACCTTACTTTCAAGAAGCATATTATTTCATGAAAATATGACATATTTGTCTATTTTTTATTGAGTTTTTGGTGAAAGTTTATAGAGCAAGTTAGGATCTCGTTTGACTAAATACAACATGTCTTAAGTAGTTAGATATAAGACAACATTTTCTCTTTTTAGGATGACCTTGGTTTAAGCCCATACTAGCACCAAGTATAGCTAACTTTTCTCCATCTATCCAGCTTTCTCTTTCTAGCTCTCAGAAGAGGCATGGTATAGTCATGGTCCAAGAAGCCAAATCTGTCATTCAGTACATCTAGATGGCGTATTTCTCACGTCCTCTTTTTTCTTCCAACATCACAACCTTCCACTGAAAACAGAT
Source organism: Elephas maximus indicus (assembly GCF_024166365.1). Classification (NCBI taxonomy): domain Eukaryota; kingdom Metazoa; phylum Chordata; class Mammalia; order Proboscidea; family Elephantidae; genus Elephas; species Elephas maximus. The sequence continues at coordinate 15,202,589 of NC_064826.1, forward strand.
AAAAATATTTCTTACGCCTCTCACTGCTAGATTATGATAGACCAGATAGAATGGCTTTCCCATTAAAGAGAACTAGAACATGTACACGTCTCAAATATAAATTTGAATGTATCGCTGACTTATGAGAAAGAAGGAAAATCCCCAGAAAATTGAAAAACAGCTAAAATAGGAATGATAAACAGTTAAACGAAAAGGCTAGGGCTATGTTAGGGGAAAATGTCAACACCTAGTACTCAGATTAGAAGATTAAGTCTTGAACTTTTTGCAAAATGGGAAGTGAGACTCCTGCATTAAGTGAGAACCTTTGAAGAGACTAGAGTGGCCCCAGATGCAAATGGGGAGTGACTGCTGAATGGGTATGGGATTTGCTTTTGGGATGTTGGAAATGTTCTGGAGCTAGATGGTAGTGATATTTGCATAACGGTGTGAATGTACCAGATGCCACTCAATTGTACACTTTGCAATGGGTAAAATAATGAATTGCATGTTATGTGAATTTTATCTCACACACACACACAATCTAAGTTCAGAGATTAAAAAAATAGCAAACGCACGTAAGTCTAGACATTGTATAATATGATAAATGATGATAATGTCTAATTTGAGTGGCTAAAAAAATGAGAGTTAAAATAGTGGATGACAAGGACATCAGAGTTGAGAGAAAGGTAATCAGAGTTAAAGGTTTTTAAGGTCCCCATTTTTATGCTGTTTAGGGGAAGCCCTGGTGATGCAGTGGTTAAGCACTTGGCTGCTAACTAAAAGGTCAGCAGGTCAAACCCACCAGCTACTCTGCGGGAGAAAGACGTGGCAACCTGCTCCTGTAAAGATTTATAGCCTTGGAAACCCTATTGGGCAGTATAATCTGTTCTATAGGGTTACTATGAGTCGAAATCGACTTGACAATGGGTTTATGTTGTTGGGGAATTCCCTCGGTGATGCAAATGGTAAATATATGCTCAGCTGCTAAACAAAATATTGGAAGTTCAAGTCCTTGGCACCTTGGAAGAAAGTCCTAGCAATCTACTTCTGAAAAATTAGCCATCGAAAACCCTATGGAGCATAGTTCTACTGTGACACACATGGGGTTGCCATGAGTCGGCATCGCCTTGACGGCCACTGGTATGTAGTTTGGAAGAACAGTGACTAATTTAGATTACAATTAATTTAGACAACTTAAAATATATAAGAAGGTGAACATGGAAGGAGCTATGGGCAGCATGTGGTGTGAAATGAACCACAAAGCTCCTTGCCCCTCCTCTCTTTTCGTTTCCCAGTTGTTTATCTGTGTAGCCGAGGGTTTGACCTCTGTACGTGTACGTGCCTAGAGAAGACCCGGTTCTCTATCCCCCTCTAATGTTATTATGGAGTAAGGCAGAGGCTGTCAAGTGGTTTGCCTGTGATCCACAGTAAGAACTTTTTACATTGCCACCCAGTGCACATACATTATGCATGTGACTGAAACAAAAATTTCACAAAATAATACTTGCTGTAACTATGTGCGTTTTATGCTGATATTTTCTAACCTATTTGATTTCTTTTTAAAAATGCTGATTGTGGCCTTTTAAGTAGATTTCATAACCCACTAATGGGTTGTACCCCACAACTTGAAAACACCGATGTAAAGAGTATGTGATGGTACCCAAGTAAAGAGAAGGGCAAGGAGGGAAAGTAGAGAACAGAGTTTTGAGCACTTCAGTATCTATGGTAATGCTGTGTCCACAAACATAGCCAAATGGTGAATTGGCAGGTGTCTTAGTCATCTAGTGCTGCTGTAACAGAAATATTGCAAGTGGATGGTTTCAACAAAGAGAAATTTGTTCTCTCACAGTTCAGTAGGCTACAAGCCTGAATTCAGGGTGCCAGCTCCAGGGGAAGGCTTTCTCTCTCTGTCACCTCTGGAGGAAGATCCTCATCATCAGTCTTGCCTTGGTCTGGGAGTATCTCAGTGCAGGAACCTCAGCTCCAAAGGACATACTCTGCTCCCTGCGCTGCTTTCTTGGTGGTATGAGGTCCCCCCTTTCTGCAGGCCACACCCCAGGGAGACTCCCTTTACATTGGATCAGGGATGTGACCTGGTAAGGGTGTTACAATCCCACCCTAATCCTCTTTAACGTAAAATTGCAATCACAAAATGGAGGACAACCACAGAACACTGGGAATCATGGCCTAACCAAGTTAATACAGATATTTTTGGGGGGACATAATCCAATCGATGAGAGCAGGATTTTCCAAAATCATTTGAAGGTGTTGCTCTGTTCCAGCACTGTAATCTCCATGGGGCAAGAGAGTATTTCTACTAGTGCAGTGGAAACATTTTACACAATTCTGTGTTTGTGTAGTATCCTGTGAATTCTGTTATGTAGTATGGATGCGGCCAATGGAAAGCATTCCATATTTGTGTACTTTGCAGAATAATACATCTCGACTCAAAGAAACCAGAAGGTCAGAGTTGTGGTCCTGCCCCTTTTCACCTTGGAAAAGGCACTTCCTTTTTCCTAGTTTCAATTCCCTGATGTGTAAACGAAAGGCCTGAACTATGGCTTTAAGTTCCCTTCCTAAAAAGAAATCCGTAATTCACTCTAACGAGTCTACATGGACCCCTGATTACAAACACACACACACACACACACACACACACACACACACACACACACAAGCGTTGTATTAAGATGACGGACATTTAATACACACCTTTATAAAAACACCCACAGCATTTGGCATTAATCTGTTTTCAAATAAATAGGGAGTGATGAGAGGTGATGAAGGGGATAATTATTAAGCATCTTTTTTGTGCATTTTCGTGCATAATTCTTTCCTTTAGAAGACATTTATAATTTTTTAAATTAATTGTTGGTTGGGTGTGGTGTAGTTCAGCAACTGCAACTTCAGGAGATTTCCCAAGTTCAGAAAGGGGATTATACTGGTCTGAACCTGTACTATTAAACATGTCCATATTCCATGGTATTACGTGGCTCCTGTTTAAATTCTTGTTCCAATTGAGAGTTGCCAGGTACCTCAAGGAACAATATCTGGCACGGTATGTTTATACGTGAGATGTAAGCGCCTGTTTTTCCTACCACAGTTATTCCTTTGTGTCAGCTAGTCATTGTAACCATCCATGCTGTAGATCGGATGTGACTAAGAGCTTGGGTGTTCCAGTTTACCACTGTCGGGAGGATTCCTGGGGGATGAAGGAGTGGAAAGGCCATTCTCTGCTCTAGCCATGCAGGACTATTTTCAGTTCCCGGAAAGCCCTTTGATGAGTTTTGCTTATATTGTCTTTTATAAAAACTTTTTTTTGTGTGGAAAATCTCAAGCATAAATAAACAGAATAGTATAATGAACCCCACTTACCCATCACTCAGCTTCAACTACTATCGACGTTCCGCTACCCTTGTTTCGTCTTTACCTCAGCCTACTCCACCACCTCCATTTCACGGTTGTAATTATGTTTCAGTTTTTAAGGTGAGATGTGCAGACATCGAAATGCAAAAATCTTAACTGAGCCATTTTGACAAATAGGTAAACCTGTTTACCCATACCCTTACCACATTGCCGTCTGGTGAGAAAGAGTCCTCATGCTTCCCCTCAACCCTCAAAGGCAACCACTGAGTATTTTCCACCTTCAATTCATTTTGCCTGTTCTGGAATTTCATATAAGCAGAATCATACAATAGATATTCTTTTGTACCTGACTTTTTTTTTGTTCAGCGTTATGTTTGTGAGATCCATTCATGGTGTTGCACGCACGGAACCATGATTCATCCCTTTCTACTGCTGAATGGCAATATAGCACACTTTGTTCACCAATTCTCCTGGTCCTGGACATTTGGGTTGTTTTCAATTTCTGAGCACTGTGAATAAAGCTGCTGTGAACAGTCTTGTACAAGTCCTTTTGTGAACATACATTTTCATTTATCTTATGTAATTGCCTAGGACTGAAATTACTAGATCATAAGGTATGTTTAACTTTATAAGAAACTGCCAAACCCTTTTCCAAAGCAATTATATGATTTTATACTCCAACCAGCAATAGAGGAGTCCCATTGCTCCATACCCTCATCAACACTTGGTATTTTCGGTCTTAATTATAGCTGTTCTGGTGGGTGTGAGTAATATACTTACTTCAGTATTAATTTACATGTCCCTAATGAAAAAAAATTTTTTTTTTTTTTTTTTAATGTCTAAAGGGAGCCCTGGTGGCATAGTAGTTAAGCGTTTGGCTGCTATCCAAAAGATCGGCAGTTTGAATCCACCAGCCACTCCTTGGAAACCCTGTGGGGCAGTTCTACTCTGTCCTATAGGGCTGCTCTGAGTTGGAATTGACTCGACAGCAATGGGTTTTTTAATGACTAAAGAAGGACCCCTGGTGGCACAAAGGTTAAGTGCTTGGCTGCAAACCAAAAGGTCCAATTATAACCCACCGAGCAGCTCCATAGGAGAAAGACCTGGCGATCTGCTCCCATAAAGATTACAGCCTAGAAACCCTACGGAGCAGTTCTACTCTGTCACGTGGGGCTGCTATGAGTTGAAAATCGACTTGATGGCACCCAACAACAACAATGACTGAAGATGTTAGGCATGCTTTTTTGAGCTTATGACTTTGGCCTGTTGTATTTTTCACATGCTATTCCCTTGCCCAGAACACTTACCATCACCCATTCCTCACCTAGTTAACTGGTATTTTTCATCACTTTCACTGGGAAGCCTTCCCCAACTCCCTATAAGAAGTTGTTCAGTGTCCCCTGTATGTGTACCTACCTACCAACCATCTGTTTTTTGTCGTACTGTGGTGGCTTGCGTGTTGCTGTGACCCTGGAAGCTATGCCATCAGTATTTCAAATACTAGCAGGGTCACCCGTGGTGGACAAGTTCAGCAAAGCTTCCAGACTAAGACTAACTAGGAAGAAATACCTGGCAATCTACCTCTGAAAATTAGCCAGTGAAAACCTTATGGATCACAACAGAACATTGTCTGACTCACTTGCTTAGATCACATCATCAAGAGGGATCCATCACTGGAGAAGGACATCACATTTGGTGAAGCAGAGAGCCAGTTAGGCGAGGGAGAGCCTCGGTGAGATGGATTGGCATGTGCAACGATGGGCTTGAACATTCCAGCGATTGTGAGGATGCTGCAGGACCAGGCAATGTTTCGTTGTATGGTATGGAAGGTTGCCATGAGAAGAGTTGACTCAACGGCAGCTATCTATGTGTACCCAAGCCACTCTCTACTTACCCTGTCGCACAGCATTTACCACACCGTATTACAATTAGCAGTTATCAATTGCATCTTCACACGTCTGTAAGCTTTGGTGAAGATAGGGACAGTGACTCTCAGGTTACTGTTGTGTCCATCCCAGCCACTGGCATAAAGCCTGATATATAGTGGATGCTCAAATGTTCATGGACAGAAGGAAGAAAGGCAGGCAGGCTACGTTAGGCAACAGAAGACCTTGGTTCAAGTACAGGCTCTGCCAAGTGTTCCATCTGTGTCATGAGGGGAATCACCATTTCAGACTCAGTTTAGACTCACTTTACACTCAATTTCCCCATTTACAAAATAGGACAATAAAACTTATCTCATGCATTTTTGGTGGAAATTAAAGCAGGTAATGTATTTGAAAGGGTTTTATAAAACAAGGTATTACTCAGACTGGCAGATGTCGAGGTCCAGTAAGAAGCTCAACATGCCACTCGGAGCTCTAGGTATAAATGCAGAATGAAAAAGATCAGGCCAGGAAATAAAATAAGTTATTTTTTAAAAACCACTTCATTGTTGTCATATTGTTTTCCTCCACGAAGGTTAAGCACAGGAAGACAAACCCAGGTCATTGATTAACTGGAACTTTGGTGATCAAAACATTTAATCACTCATGTTGTCTAACACCTATCACATGTCCAATAAAACCCGTTGCTGTCCAGTCGATTCCAGCTCATGGCAACCCTATGTGTTACAGAGTAGAGCTACTCCATAGGGTTTTCTTGGTTGTAATCTTTACAGAAGCAGATCGCCAGGCCTTTCTTCCATGGCACCACTAGGTGGGTTCAAACCACCAACCTTTCGAATACTGGAATATTGTGCCCAATACATGTTGACAAATTAAGCAATGAAGTAGTTACATATTTCACATAAGTACACGAATGTAGCTCTTATTGTTTTCTTTTAAGAAATGTACGATTTCTTTGAGGAGACACGTAAATAATCAATATATCTTTAGGCATAATCTACTAAAAAGTACTAAAAAAGCTGACCTATGTCCTGTTGCTACTTGGGCAAGGAGGCAGTAGCTCCCAGCTACCCCGCTACTTCCAACAGCATGGCTTTCTCGTATTTTCATAGCTTAATTAGTTACATTTCTTGGCTATCAGCGAAAAAGATAGGAACCACATAAAGACATTTTGTATGAAGCAAAATATTGTGTTACCTGTAGGCATTCTCATGGTGCATTCTCGTTCTTCATGCTTGATAGAAAGGAGTCCACCTTCCAGTGAAGCCAAGAGGTAAGGAAATTGGCCTAAAAGCTGCATGAGAACGAGTTTACTAGAATCAGTACCAATTGCTGCCTTTTTGTAGCTCTTGGGAACGTTATGGGAGGAGTACCATCTCCTCCTGCACACTCTCTTCCTGCCCTCTCTTTCATGCCCCCACTTAGGAAATACAAATTGACCAAGTCTTAGTTGCTCCTTCGGCTTGACATTACCAATTGCTGTTGAGTGGATGCCAACTCATTGTGACCCCGTGTGTGTCAGAGAAGAACTATGCTCCATAAGGTTTTCAATGGCTGATTTTTTTTTTTTTGAAGTAGATAGCCAGGGCTTTCTTCCAAGGCACTTCTGGGTAGACTTGAATCTCTGACCTTTGGGTTAGCAGTCAAGCAAGTTAACTGCATCACTCAGGGACTCCTCAATTTGACACTAAGAGATACAGAAAGCTTGTAAGGCAACTTGGGACTCGAGTGGAGCCAGGGGCACACCATAAAATCTAAAGAGAAAGTACTACATGGAAATGTCATCTGAAGAACAGTACGGACCTCAGCTTCAATACTTCCCTTTGAGGAGATAATTGTGGTTTTTAAGCCAGCAAAGAAATAAAATGATTAAAATGTACATCATGAGTCTGGGGTCTTAAAAACTTGAGAACAGCCATCTAAGATGCATCAGTTGGTCCCAACCCACTTGGAGCAAAGGAGAATGAAGAACACCAAAGACACAAGGAAAATATTAGCCCAAGAGACAAAAGGGCCACATAAGCCAGAGACTCCATCAGCCTGAGACCAGAACTAGATGGTGCCTGGCTACTATCAATGACCGCCCTGACAGGGAACACAACAGAGAGCCCCAGATGGGGTGGGTGAAAAAGTGTGGAGCAGAACTCAAATTCACATAAAAAGATCAGACTTAGTGGTCTGATTGAGACTGGAAGAATCCCCAAAGCTATGGCCCCTGGACACTCTCTTAACCCAGAACTAAAACCATTCCCAAGACAAAGATTAGACTGGACTCTAAAACATAAAATGATACTTATGAAGAGTGTGCTTCTTAGTTCAATCAGATACATGAAACCAAAGGGGTGCCTCCTGTTTGGAGCCAGGATGAGAACGCAGGAAGGGACAGGAACTGGTTGAATGGACACAAGAAACCTGGGGCAGAAAGGGGGAGCGTGCTGTCACATTGTAGGGTCTGCAACTAATGTCACATAATAATATGTGTATAAATTTTTGTATGAGCAATTAACTTGAGCTGTAACTTTCACTTAAAGCAAAAAAAAAATGTACAGCATGAGAAAGCAGTATAATTTTTTAGACTGTGGACATCAAGTTCTCTTAGATTAGGAAGAGTCTCATTCATTCTTTTGCCAGCTGTGCTTGATCAAGATCTTTCTCTGACCTGTTCCCAATGTCTTCTAAGAAGATAAGCAAGAGTATTTCTCAGGCCTCCCTTAGCCTGACCTTCAGTGTTTACCTGGGGATTGAGGAGAAGCATGCGAGGATCTTGGGTGGAAGAAAGTAGAATTGCTATCAAAGGGATTATAGTTTTTGCTTTCTATATCTTGCCACCCGGGATTCCTGACCTTTTGGTTTCCTTCCATTGAGAAGAAGCTTTGATAGTGTGTCTGTAATCAATTGTGCCTCTGAAGTTGGTGCTTTGGGGCCCATGCTCATATCCCCTTGGCAATCAACATCCTTCTACACCCGGATCACTTTCTGTTGTAAAGCCCTGTATCCCTTGGCCCAAAAACTTTGTCTGGCCACCGAAGCATGCTGGAAGCACCAGGGACTTAACACCCCTGGAGTCAGCCCTCCAACTAATGACAGATGGGAGGTAGCACCTAAATCCTCCTCTGGGTGGGACAACTCTGAGGCATGTTCTACACCCCCTCCCAGAGAAACCCAGTGGACATGAGCTCCAGCTCCCCACAGCAGTTGTTGTTGCTGCTGTCTAGTCAGCCCCGACTCATGACAACCCCACACGCAGTGGAACAAAATGCTGCCTGGGCCTGCACCATCCCCATGGCAGGTTGCAGATCAGGCCACTGGGATCCATTTGATATTCATTGGCTGATTTTCAGAAGATCGCCAGGCCTTTCTTCCTAGTCTGTCTTAGTCTGGAAGCTCTGCTGAAACCTGTTCAGCATCGTAGCAACATGCCAGCCTCCACTAACAGATGGTGGCTGTTTATGAAGTGCATTGGCCAGGAATCAAACCTGGGTCTCTTGCATAAACAAAACAAAACAAAAATAGAAGGTGAGAATTCTACCCCTGAATCACCATTGCCATTCATCCACAGGTATACCAAAACCCAAACCCATTGTTGTCGAGTCAATTCTGACTCATGGTGACCTTATAGGACAGAGTAGGACTGCCCCATAGGGTTTCCAAGGAGCAGCTGGTAGATTCACACTGCTGGACTTTTGGTTACCAGCTGAGCCCTTAACCACTGTGCCACCAGGGCTCCATCCATAGGTATAAAAAAAGAATTTCAACACATTTTATTTAGCAGAACACAATTAAATCCATAACACACGGCCAAGCCCAAAATCAAGGGGCAAGAGAAGTATATTCCTTTCAGGAAGTAAAAGGGGGAAGGGGAGAGTATTTTTGACAGTAATTTACCACAGGGGGTATGCAACAGAAAAGTCACTCTTGGAAGGGCGTGGTTTGTTAAAGCCAGGAAATTTTTTGTTTCAGTCCTTCTCTAATTCATTACAGGGGAACTAGAGTGACTTTAAAAAATATCAGGCTAAATTTTTTGGCATCCAGAAATGTTTTCTTAATATAGAGATCACATTGCCCTAGAAATAGAGGCATTTTTAGGTTTTAGATATTAAGCAAATGTTGTTACAAAGATTCTATTATCCGGTCAGAAGTAAACTGGGATTGCCCGACTTTGAGGTCTAAACCTAGCCTTGACCATTTTCTCCTCCCTCAAGGTCCAGATCTCAAAAGAATTACTGTCATCGGGATTCCGGGGTAAGATTCAGTCTATGCCTGTCGATGATCGTACAGCCTGGACATCTGAGAAGTGGCCAGGAAGTGAGTATCAGTCGTGGTTCTCCAGAGAAACAGAACCTTTAGGATGTAGAGAGAAAGAGATAGAGGGAGGTTTATTTTAAGCAACTGGCTCACACGGTTGTGGAGGCGGCCAAACTGGTAAATTGTTAAGCAGGCCTGCACGCTGGAGACTCAGGGAAGTGTTGATTTTGCAGTCCTGAGTCTGAAATCCGGACAGCAGACCAGCAGGCTGGAAACTCAGACAGGAATCTATGTTAGAACTTTGAGCCAGAATCCCTTTTTCTCTGGGAAACTTCAGTTTTGCTCTTAAGGCCTTTGACTGATTGGATGAAGCCTACCCACACTGTGGAGGGTAATCTGTTTTACTTAAAGTCAACTGATTGTAAATGTTCATCACATGTAAATACCTTCACAGAAACATCTAGACTAGGGTTTGACCAAAAAACCAGGTACCATGGCTCAACCAAGTTGACCATCACATGGTTCAAAACCAATATTTCCTTATCTGCACATAGTTTACTTAATTAGTTACTAATTTGTATGGTAACTGGGGCTTATTCAAACCAAACCAAACCGAGACCCACTGCCATCGAGTTAATTCCAACTCACAGTGACCCCATACAATTTCCAAGGCTGTAAATCTCCACAGAAGCAGACTGCCATATCTCTTTCCTTTGGAGGTGATGGTGGTTTTGAACTGCCAAACTTTCAGTTAGCAGTCAGCTGCTTTAACAACTTCGCCACCAGTGCTCCTTGAGGTTTATTCAAGAGTCCCTCAATTTGGAAGGGATTAGAGTTGGGAATTCCAGTAGCTCTCACCAGCTTTATATTAGCCTGATCTAGGATGGGAGAGGGGAGGGTTTACCCTGACATAGAACTGCCCTGGTGGTGAAGTAGTTAAGAGTTCAGTTGCTAACCAAGAGGTCAGCAGTTCGAATCCATCAGCCGCTCTTTAAAAACCCTATGGGGCAGTTCTACTCTATCTGTAGGGTCTCTATGAGTTGGAATTGATTCAACGGCAACAGGTTTTTTGGTTTTGGTATAGGGTTTCCTAGGCTGTAATCTTTACAGAAACAGAAAAGGAGCAAAAAATTCTTAGTTATCTTGGTCATCTTTAGGAAGGAAAAAAACTGGTTTAAATGGTGAACAGTAAAGGAAATAAATAGAATCAACAAGAAATCTCAATTATGCTTCTAGCACAGTGTGAGGCCGCTGATGGGTAGATCAGTTGATCTCGATAGAAACGTTAGCTTGGGCTTTCAGCTCTTGAGTGGCAGTATTGACACTCAGAACAGGGAGATCACAGTGTGGTTTGCTGTAATGACAAAACCCACACATCAGATGGGGTTTAAGTATAAAGTGGTTGGAGTATGTGAAGAGGAGTGAGAATGCACTGGGGACAGATGAAGAATGGAGTAAAAGTTTAGTTAGCAGTGAGCATGAATGTACAGGGGCCAACGAGGAGGCCATCTTGAACAAAAGGAAGATGTTATGGATTGAATTGTGCCCTCCCAAAATGCGTGTTAACTTGGCTAGGCCGTGATTCCCAGTATTGTATGATCATCCACCATTTTGACATATGATGTGATTTTCTTATGTGTTGTAAATTCTATCTCTGTGGCGTTAATGAAACAGTTATGTCAATGAGGCAGGACTGAATCTACAAGATTAGGTTGTGTCTTGAGTCAGTCTCTTTTGAGATATAAAAGAGAGAAGCGAACACAAGTACAGGGGGACCTCATACCACCAAGAAACAAGAGCCAAGAGAGTAGTGCATCTTTGGACCCAGGATCCCTATGCTGAGAAGCTCCTAGACCACGGGAAGATTGATGACAAGGACCTCCTCCCAGAGCCAGCAGACAGAGAAAGCCTTCCCCTGGAGTTGGCACCCTGAAGTCAGACTTCTAGCTACTAGACTCTGAGAAAATAAATTTCTCTTTGTTAAAGCCATCCACTTGTGGTATTTCTGTTATAGCAATACTGGTTGACTAAGACAGACATTAGTTGGGATAGAGAATATGGTGCCAGATTACAAAGGTCTCATTGACACAGTAGCTGCAACAATGGGCTCAAGTGTTATAACAATCATGAGGATGGCGCAGGGCCAAGCAGTGTTTCGTTCTGTTGTACATAGGGTCACTATGAGTCAGAACCAACTCGACGGCACCTAACAACAACAACGGCAATACGCTGAGGAATTTAGATGTTATGTGATGTATATTAAGAAGCTGTTGGAATTCCTTGGTGGGGAGACTAGTCAATGTCAACATATCCTGTTGTCAACAGATTGGTTTTCATTATTCCTCTTGGTCAGCTTTTGACTTGAAGATGGTAATGATTATGATGGACAAGAGAAGGGATGATTCATGTGCATTTTGACTCATTTACAAATTTAATTTTAGCCTGAATTATAGAAAGAGTCTGTAGCCTTTTCCCATGGTTTTTGTTGGCAGCAGCTGCACGTTCCCATGGGAATGCAGGCTCCTTACCCACCCAGACCTTCCGCTTATGTTTCTGCCCTCAGCTTTTGTCCACTGCTCCGTTTTCATCTTCCATGAAGCACATTTGCAAATCAGCTTAGGGTGAAGTCCATTTTCCTTCTGAATATTCTCAAATCCACAAACCCAAGTTTAACTCCTAAATAAACATGAAGGAAGGGGACATTGGATAGACTGTAGAATGATAACAACATTGAACTCCATCTGGTGGAAACACGTCAGCTCTCCACAGTGACCAGATGAAGGAAAATGTGGCTCCTTGTGCTTCTTCAGTGATTCATTCTGGAAAGCCTTTGCTGAGCCCTAATCCAAATAGGAAGGCCCTACCTCCTGTGTGTCCAAGAAACTTGCAACATGGGATGACACTGCCCTTGTCATCTCCAGGAAGTTTTCCCCCAACCATAACACAAAACAACAAGCTCTTCCTGATAATTCTTCACGAAGCTAGCCTCTTAGGTCCCACCGAAAGAAAAAGGAATCCAGTTGCCATTAAGTCGATTCCAACTCATGGTGACCTCGTGTTTGTCAAAGTAGAACTGTGCTTCCTAAGTTTTCAACAGCTGATTTTTCAGAAATAGATTGCCAAGCCTTTCTTCCAAGATGCCTCTGGGTTAGTAGCGGCACACTTAACCACTGGCACTACCTATGTAGGGCACACTAATTTCTATGCTATTTTGTTACTTTGCCAAATTCTAATGGCTTCAAATCTCAAATAGATAAAGTTAAATAATAGTTGTCCAATCTAGAGAAACTTCAGTTAGTGTAGATTTTCCAAGGCATTGCTTTCTTTAATTTATATAAAAAGCAGTTATTGAGCTATATTCCGGACTAAGTGCTACTGATTCAAACAGGAATAAGGGATGATCCCTCCTCTGGTGTCTTTCAGGTAAGATGGACACATTAAAAAAATAAGCCATAACAGAATTTAACAGGAGGTCTGCTAGCTCTGTGGAAACATAGAAGAAAGCATAATTGATTCCATAGTCTCGGGGAGGCCTTCACAGGGCAGAAAGCATTTAGCAAGTCTCAACGTTTCTATCAGGTTGACCCTGACTCGTGGCAGCCACATACGTGTCAGAGCAGAACTGTGCTCCATAGGATTTTTAATGGCTGACTTTTCAGAAGTAGATCACCAGGCCTTTCTTCTGAGATGCCTCTGGGTGGACTTGAACCTCCATCCAGTCAGTTAGCAGCTGAGTTCATTAACTGTTTGCACCATCAGCATTTAGTCCAGAGTATAGGAACTGAAGTTTCTCTAGACTGCACAACTATTATTTAACTTTATCTATTTGAGATTTGAAGTCATCAGGATTTGGCAAAGGAGCAAAATAACATAGAAATTAGTGTGTCCTGTGTAGGTGGTCCAAATGGTTAAGTGATCCTGAAGGAGAGGCAGAGACTTCCTGTGTGGGACAAGGACACTTAGGGCAGAGAACAGAATGAAGAAAGCACTGGTATGGTGTCTGCTGCTATTTCCTTTCCTTCCAGATGAGACAAATCAGAAACCCCAGGAGAGGTGGTATCCAGGGGCCCACCCTCCTCAGGCACAGATTCTCTGTACAGACCTGCTGCAAGAAGAAATTTCAGGACTTCAGAACCAGGATGACTAAGCCATAAGGGTATAACAGCCAGATGAGCAAAATCTTTGCAGACTTTCAAGGAAGCAGGACAGTAAAGTCAAAATAACTGCAGGTTGTCCAGACTTTCAGGAAACATGGTTTCTGAAGAAGGATCCACGTCCTTCTAGAGGGAACCTAAGGGAGCCACCCAAAGTGTCAGGAGCAACAAGTGACCCAGTCTCCTTCCCCAGGCCCAGCGATGCACCATTGTCTTTTTCCTGACTATTCTCCTGTCACTTTCCTAAACTACGAGCCCACCCCTTCCTTCCTCACATCCTGTGGCTTAGTGCTATGGATATCTTCTGTTGTTGTTAGTTGCCATTGAGTTGATGCCAACTCATGTCGACCCCATGTGTGCAGAGTAGAGCTGCTCTGTAGAGTTTTCAAGGCTGTGGCCTTTTGGAAGTAGATCACCAGGCCTGTCTTCCAAGGTACCTCTGGGTGGGTTTGAACCATCAGCCTTTCTGTTAAGAGTCCAGTGCTTAATCATTTGTGCCATCCAAGGATTCCTAACCCATAAAACCCATTGCCTTCAAGTCGATTCTGACTTACAGTGACCCTATAGGACAGAGTAGAACTGCCCCATAGGGTTTCCAAGAAGCAGCTAGTGGGTTTGAACTGTTGACCTTTTGGTTATCAGCTAAACTGTTAACCACCACACCACCTAGCACTGATAAATGGGCTGAGTGACCTTGTCCAGAAACTGGATACTGGGACAGAAAGACAACATCTTCACTCCCATTGGCCAGGGGTAATGGAAATGTCCGGATTATCCAGCCTTAGGTCTCCAGGAGTTTTCTTACTAGAATCTTTGACCAGAGGCTTATCAAAGGGTGTGAGCTCTAACATCAAAAGGTCCAGAGTAAGACATTTCTACTGGAGAAAGTTGGGACTATTTCACCTACACCTATTATGGATTAAATTGTATCCCTCCAAAATATATGCTGGGTCCTAACCTCAGCACGTATGGATATAATCTTGTTAGATATAGGGTTTCCTTTGTTGTTAATTAGATCATATCGATTAAATCTAACCCCTTCTGAGTTTAAAAAAAAAAAAAAAAGGCAGATTAGAGTCACATATACATGGGGAAGGCCAGACACAATATGAGGATTGCCAAGAAACCAAGGAACATCTGGGAATAGAAGGAATTAAGACAGCCAAGACCCTGATTCGGACTTTTAGCCTCCAGAACTGTGAAAAAATAAATTTCTGATTTTTAGAACCACTCATTTGTGGTATTTCTGTTACAGCAGCACTAGGAAACTAAGGCAGTACCTCTCTGGCTTGCTTTTTACAACCCTCGTGGTGTTAACTCCCAGAGTCCCGCAATGGCACTGAACTTCAGTTGCCCGCAGGAGTACCTTATCTCACCAAGCACCTTTTATTAACTTCCTTCCTTTTCCTGTCTCACTCCCCCACTTCTCTACCAGTAGTTCTTGGGTTTGCCTCCCATGTAAACTATTTGTACTCAAATCCTTGTCTCAGGATCTGCCTCCAGGGAATCCAAGCTAAGACAAATATTAGTGACATATCAATGATGCCAATATTTTTATCTCTCAGATTCCAGAATCATACATCCAATAGCTGTCTCCACAGCTCTGCTTGGCTGTCTGATAGACATTTCAAACTTATTGTGTCTAAGAGTAAGCTCCCAATTTCCCTCACCAAATATACACTTCTTGGTTGAAGTCATTTTTGATCCCTCTATTTTTCTCACACCCCTGCATGACCCAACGCCAATTCTGTTGGCTCTACCTTTAAAATACATCTAGGTTTCTACTTCTCAGCTACCTCTTGGGCCTTCCTTCAAACCACTGTTATCTCTTGCCTAGATCATTGAGATAACCTCCAAAGTGGTCTCCTTCTTCATCTCTAGTTCTAGTGAAGTCTGTTTTCCTCACAGGGATCCTTTTAAACCATAAGTCAGATCATGTCACTCCTTTGGTCTAAACTCTGCAAAGACTTCTCACCTCTGAGCTATAGCATGGAAGGCCCTACGCATAGGCCCTGCATGTAAGTTCTGGAGACGTGATAATATTCTCCTGGGCGGCGGGGAAGAGTCTCAAATGTTAGGAAGTTAACAGAGACTCTACTACCTCTGGTCAGTTATGTGGCTTGAGGCTATTTTTGTTAAGAAAACCACAGCTTATGCGTTTGCTGTGGTGTTTTGTGTTGCTATGTTCTGCTGCTAGAGGGGGACCCATGATTTAATGGTGCACTGGATTTATTTCTTTCAGTAATTTATTTACCAAGAATTTTTATATTGCTTACTATGTACCACAAATTGTTCTAAATGCTTTACAAATAGTGTTATTCAAAAATCCTCATATAACCCTATGATTTAAATTCTATTATTAGCTCCATTTTACTGGTAAAGAACCTGAAACACTGATTGGGAGGGAAATCACCAAGGTCACACGGCCAGTAAGTGGAGGATCCAGGATTTAAGCCCAGGCATCCATATTCTTATCCATATTCCTAATCACAGTCTACACTGCCTCTACGAAAATAGGGGTAATTTTTAGAAAACTTCTTTTTTTTTGAGGGGCAGGGCTGGAGACAGGAAATGCATATCAGATGTTGAAAAATACAATAGTCACAAAGACCGAGCCATTCCCAAGTAGATTTGTTTTCACTTTTGATAGAGTTTCTAGACTGGAAGATGGAGTGAATGTAGCATAAATTGAAGAAGGCATTGGGCAAGATCTTGCACGATTAGCAAAAATGCGTCAGGATGTGAACTGGATTCTAGATCAATTAGACGAATTCCTATACAGTTGAATGACCATACCCAAAGAGTACTGATTAATGAATTCCCTTTCAACCTGTTGCAAGGCCTCTTGTGGGAAGTCACAGGGCTTTGTTCTGCCCCCGTCCTACTTAAACTTTGTATCAACGACTTCTATAAGGGGCCTCAGTGGAAAATCAGCCTAATTTGAAGAAGATATGTAACTAGTTCTTGTGCAGGGCATAGGACAGTTAACACGCTAAAAGTTAGAATGGAGGCAATTAATCTAACAAGACAAGATGGCATTTAACAGGCATGAGAAGTCCTGTACTTAGGCCTAGAAAAACAAACAACTGTCCAAAACCTGGGCTGGGGAGAGATGGCTCAATAGCATCACATGGAAAACAAAACAAAACGAACAAAAAATGCATAGTGATTTCCGTTGGCTGGAAGCTAAATATGAGTCAACAGCAAGTTGCGGCTGCTTAACAAAACAAAACTCTAAGGTAATTTTAGCCTGGAAAAACAGAACTTTCATATCTAGACCAAGGTGACAGAACCCTCTGCTTCTCCTTCACTAGTCAGCCCATGCCTCCTGGGGAACTGAGTACTGCGTCACAGAGAGACTTCACAAAACTTCCGGTTCAGAAGAAGGGGACAGGATGAAACCATCTCACATGAAGACCTGGAGGAATGGGGAACTAGATTACAGGAGAATATAATACGTGTTTTCAGTTACCCAGGATGTGTCAAGAAGAGGCTTCGTACAAGAGAAATTACTTTGTGTTTCTGCCTTCTGTAGAAAAATGACAGAAAGGGAACTTGGGATTGAATACCCACCCATGCCAGGAAGTAACTACTTTATATCTGTTGTTACGTTGCATCCTTACACTAATCCTCTAAGGCAGTTGTTGAGGTCTTTCCAATACCTGAACAGCATTCTAATAACTCTCTTGCTTTTGATGACCGTGTGAGAGGAAAGCATCTGTTTGTTAATAGAAATCCAGTGTTTTGGACACTGGACTCCAGTATTCAATGTTAAGGTTAAAAGGCAATTCAAAGAAAAGAGCCTTCCTTCCCAGGGGCCCCACCTAGGGGTGCACACCCACTTCCTGCACTCAGACCAGGAGCAGCCTAGAATGGGGAAGTGGCTGGCTTAGAGGAAGGAGAGACTGCCTGAAGGCTGCCAAGTCTGGAAGTAGTGCCCAAGTAACAGGCACCTGCCTGTTTCCACCTGTCTGCTATTGCTAGCGGGTGGAACATAACAAGATCTCAGAAGTCTCCCTGCTCAGTAAGTTCCTCCCATCACAGAAGTGTGCTGTAGCTACTTCCAGTTGCTGCCCCCCTTTAGCAAGGCCTTGTCCACCAGTTCCTTGGTGGAGACTTGCTTCCACTGCTTTATCTTGAGTTTCAGTTTATCAAACGAGAACTTGTAGATCGTGTTCAAGACATTGTTTGGACAATACCAAAGGAAGTATTAGAATTTTAATCAATCATTGCTATGCCTACAAATGAAAATGCCTGATGTCCAGGGCTCTCAGATACCGATGTATTTTTGGCTTTGTTTTCCACGCCTCCCCACATGGGTTGTTAATTCCATCTCAGTCAGATTACTCATCCAAAATAAGGCTGGCATACCTTTCCCCATTGTTCTCTCTACTTGGAAATTCTTTCTGTATATCTTTCAAAATGGTACTCAGCATTTGAAGTTCATTTTAAGTATCACCTTCTTCATGAAATCTTCTTTGACCAGCCCTATGGGTGAGATTTTTTCCTTTGTAGAGCTCCATGGCACATTGCTAAAACTTTTGTATGGTATTTGTGTTACTCGTTCCCAGCCTTGAAGACTAGATCTTGTATTATGGAATGCAGATTTCACATATTTTATTCCCTGTGTTTATAAAGACAGAAATGTGCAGAAGTTTCACATTGCATAGTGGCTTATTGTAACCCATTTTCTAATTGGAAAGAATAACTCAAAGAAGTGGGAGGCAGCACACATTTTGTACTTCTGCACTTGTTTATAACCGGTTATTTGAACCAGGGCTTTGAATCAGTTCAGAACAGTTCAGTAATTACTGACATAAATGAGGGCAACACGTGGTGCATAGCAACAAAACCTGTTGCCCAGGGGATTTTCACCCGAGTAGGAAACAAACTGAGTAGGATTTTCACCCAAGTAGGAAGACCCAAAGAGATGGATTGACACAGTGGCTGCAACAATGGACTCAAACATAGCAACAATTGTGAGGGTGATGCAGGACCTGGCCCTGTATCATTCTGTTATACATAGGGTCACTCTGAGTTGGAAATGACTGGACGACACCTAATAACGTAACAAGGAAACCAACAGTGGTGCCCTGCTCAAAGATGGCGGCCTACTGCACTGCTTTGAATGTGTTTCTCTCTCCACAGTCCTGCCAATAATCCAGTCTCCCTCATCAGGCTCCTGAAACTTTCGGGATCCATGCAGGAGATTGGATTATTGGCAGGACTGTGGAGAACACATGGATTCAAAGCGGTGTGGTAGCCCACCATCTTTGATCAGGGCACCACTCTTTGTGAAAATCTGATGGGCAGCAGATTTGGTTGCTATGCAATGTGTACATTGCCGTCACTTACGTCAGCAATTCTGAACTGGTTCAAAGCCCTGATTTGAACCATCTGTAATTGGTAGTGTACAATGAGGAAACAGTTCTATTTTTCTTCCACCATTGCCTTCGAACACACTGTTGGCAGTCCCTTCTCTGTCCTTGGAGAAATCCTGGGCAGATCTGGTGACTTTCCAATCACTTTCGGGCATTAAAATAGTCTTATTTTTTCAAATATTAAAAATTAGTATGCAGCTAAAGACTTTAAACTGTCATCCACTCAAAAAGCTTTCCCTCTTTCAGCTCAGAACTAATTTATAGCTTGAGGAATTAACAGTTGGGAAATGGTATGTGGTCTGGTATTTCCCCCTCCTTGCTCTTCCCATTGTCCTCCCCTAGCTTGTCTTGGAAGAACACCTGGAGCTGGTTCTAATAAACTGCTGAGATATCTCCTTGAAGCTTGGAAAAAATGATGGCTACAGTAAATGAGTTAGAAATACTGGAAATTCCTTCCCAGAGTATTGAGAATGGGGCCAAAGGCTCAGAGAGGTAGGCATGTTAGAACTGATTTATTATGTAAGACCAGAGAGCCCACCAGACGACTGTGTTTCCCAGTACCACCCTGTCTTAGTCATCTAGTGCTGCTATAACAGAAATATCACAAGTGGACGGCTTTAACAAAGACAAGTTTATTTTCTCACAGTAAAGTAGGCTAAAAGTCAAAATTCAGGGTGTCAGCTCCAGGGGGAAGGCTTTCTCTCTCTGTCAGGCTTTTCATCAATCTTGCCCCAGACTAGGAGCTTCTCTGCGCAGAGACCCTGGGTCCAAAGGACATGCTCTGCTCCCGGCACTGCTTTCTTGTTGGTATGAAGTCTCCCATCTCTCTGCTTGCTTCTTTCTTTTATATCTCAAGAGAGTGCCTCAAGACACAATCCAGTCTTGTAAACTGAGTCCTGCCTCACTAACACGACTGCCGCCCATCCTCCCTCATTAACATCATAGAGGCAGAATTTACTAACATATAGGAAAATCACACAATATTGGAAATCATGGGCCAGCCAAATTGATACTCACATTTTTGGGGATCCTAATTCAATTCATGACACGCTCAAAGGACACTCTCTTCACTAAATCAATGAGGAATGCATTAATGAGGTAGGCACCAGCATTTTGAGACACTTATGTCTGCCTTCTGTGGGCCAGGATTGCCAATAAGAGATACTGCTCTGAGTCTGGATTCCTGGTGTCAGTGGAGATGACAGGATTATGGGATAGAAGATGCCCGGTGCAGCACTAAATTTTCAAAAAACAAAAAAATCAAACCCATTGCCATTGAGTTGATTCCAACTGATAGCAACCCTACAGAACAGAGTAGAACTGCCCCATAGAGTTTCCAAGGAGCCCCTGTTTGATTCGAACTGCCAGTCTTTTGGTTAGCAGCCATAGGTCTGAACCACCACACCAACAGGTTTTCCTAATTGTCAAAGAGAAGGTAAAATTGGTGGAATTAGCTGACTGTGTTAATCGCCACAATAATGCTGCAGGAAGACAGGTGGATGTAGTTATCCTAATAGGAAACAAAGCCAGAATGCCAACCAGGGTGCTTGACCCTCAGGAATTTTCAGCAACGACTAATAGCCTATGACATACTAGGAGCAAGATATATGGGCATGAGGGACATCTACATCAATTGGAATAACACAGTTCTTAAAGCCAATATTCTACATCCTATTTTGGTGAGTAGTGTCTGGGATCTTAAAAGCTTTCGAGCGGCTATCAATGTACAACTATTGGTCTCTTCCAGTCCTGAGCAAAGGAGAGTGAAAACAAAGATTCAAGGGAACGATTAGTCCAAAGGACCAATGGACCACATGAACCACAGCCTACATGACCCAGAGACCAGAAGAGCTAGATGGTACCCATCTACCACTACCAGCCACTCTGACTGGGATTAGAACAGAGGTCCCCAGACAGAGCAGGAGAAAAATGTAGAACAGAGAATGGGGGAACACACAAGACTATGGCCCTAAGATACCCTTCTCACCTGGAACTGAAGCTATTCCCAAAGATCACCTTCCAGCCAAACAATAGACAAGCTCATAAAATAAACAGTAACACTCAAGAGGAATGTGTTCCTAGAAAAATAAATTATAAGAGATAAAAAGGGCAATATTTGCCTAAAAGCAAAGATGAGAAGGCAGGAAGGGGTAGAAAATCAGGATGAAAGAAAATGGGGAACCCAGGGCAGAAAGAGGAGAGTGCTAACACATTTTTGGGAATGAAGCCAAGGCCATGGGACGCTTTATGTACAAACTATTGAATGGGAGTCTAATTTACTCTGTAAACTTTCACCTAACGCACAATTAAAATAAAAAAGTCTAAAAATAAAAGATAAATGTGCAGACAATGAGCGTATTGCTTTATTTGTATATCCAAAAGAGAGCTTGAGTGGATTAGCCTCCACAATAGAAAATCATGATCTCTTATCGAGTTTCAAGAACTGAGGCAGTTTTCAGACTATAAGACTATCTTATAGTCTCCAGGAATAGGAATTACGGAGGAGTTTATGGTAGGAAAAGCCAAGTAGAAAAACCCCTAAAAGTCCTCCCTGATTCCCATCCCTGGGCCAGGATAGTAAGTTGAAAGCATCAGAGCATTCTGCAGTGATTTATGTCACCCCTCCACAATAACCCATTCAATTCACCAGTATTCATCTAGTATTTATGCCCTTGCTTAAACTAGATAGATCGTGGCAGATGACAATGGACCTTGATCATCTGGACATTCTGGACACTGGTCCACTATATGGATGACGCCATGCCAATTGGACCTGGTAGCAGAAAGTGACTAGAGCTCTGAATGCCTGAGTAAGACATTGCGCCCCAGGTGTTGGGAGATAAACCTACAAAGATTCAGTGGACTGCCACATTCATGGAGTTTTAGAGGTACAGTAGTCTAGGCCAAGGGTTGGCAAAATTTGGACCATGGGCCAAATCCAGTCCACTGTTTGTTTTTTTGTGGTCCACAAGGTAAGAATAGTTTTCACATTTTTAAATAGTTAAAATCAAAAGAAGATTAATATTTTGTGACATGTGAAAATCACTTGAAATTGAGATTTTAGTGTCTACAAATAAAGTTTTATTGGAACACAACCATGTTCATTCATTTACATATTGTCTATGGCTGCTTTCAAGATTCAATAAGTGTTGAATAGTTGCAATAGTGATCATATGTGGAAATCTTGTCCCTTCATGCTTCTCAGCATAGTGATGCTTTTATAACTCAATAGCATTACAAGTACTAAACAAATCATTCTATTCTATTCTGTTCTGTTCTGTTCTGTTCTGTTCTGTTCTGTTCTGTTCTATTCTATTCTATCCTATTCTTATTACTAGTGCATATCCTTCATGTCAAAACAAGAAAAGAAAAGTGGATTTCAAACGTCACACTTGTAAGTGGAGTGTGGTTTATTTTGTTAGTGGATTAGATGGGAAGGCACTGTGTTTATTATACAATTAAACTATAGCAGTGCCAAAAGAATACAATATATGTCATCATTACCAGACTAAGGACTCATCATAATCTTCCCAACTCACAGAAAAGCGACAGTCAGAAAAACTAGAAATTTTAATATGGAATATCTCATCATGCAGAGTTTAAACTGCAGATGAGGCTACAACCAAATGGCTCATTTGTTAGCAATTAAAGAAAGCCATTTATTAATGGTGTTAATTAAATTGTGTTTGATTGCAGCAGCTGAGGTAATGTGTCTAGAGAAAATAAACTTGTTCAAGACTATTAGCCTTGAAATGTCGAGGACATTGGAAGCAACATCAGTAGTTAAAAAAACAAGGCAAATGATTTCATGTGTTTTTCCTTTTCTCTTGATTAGTCAACAAATGTTACTGATACTTCGCAGTTGTTGTTTATTCACGGGGTCAATGCAGAGTTTGAAGTGACTGAAGAAGTAGCCTCTAGGAAGAGTCTGCATGGAAAAACTACAGGGCAAGAATATTCTCAAAGAAGTTGATAAAATCTCTAATTACAAACTGAAGTGGAATTTGCTAAGATGTGTTACAACTGATGGTGGTAAAAATATGCATGAAGCAGAAAAAGGCTTAGTTGAACAAGTTTACAAAGCTTGTAAAACAGTATGGTATTAAAGCCTGCGATTATTGTATTATTCATTAACGGGCACTTTATAGAAAATAATTCAATCTATCATGTGTTATTGGACCAGTAAATGTCAAAAATGAACTTTATTCAATTTTGTGGACTTAGCCATCTTCAGTTCCATGAATTTTTGTCAGAAATGGAAGCTGAATATTCTGACTTTCCCTACCAAGCAGTGGCTTGATGGCTTAGCAGCGGTAAAGTTTAGCTGTGACTTGTTGAACTCAGGGCTGAGATTAAAATTTTTCTGAACAGGAGAACCACCCTCACCACCATTATTAAACACTGAAAGACTTTAGGAATTTTTTGCTAATTTTTAAGGGTGATGCGGTATGAAAAGTCCTTATCTTTTAGAGATATATACTGACATATTAACAGATGAAAGGCTATGACGTTCAGAATTTGCTTTAAAATAATCAGTGGAAGGAGTGGAAAGTGAGGGGGATACACATGAAATAATATTGGCAATAAAATGAAAATTAAAGCTGGATGATGTGTGCATTACATTCAATATACTATTCTCTATTTTTGTATATATTTGAAAATTTCCATAATAAAAGTTAGAAAAATAAAAAATATTAATTATTATAACTGACGGAAGCCCTGGTGACGTAGTGGTTAAGTGCTACGGCTGCTAACCAAAGGGTTGGCAGTTCGAATCTGCCAGGCGCTCCTTGGAAACGCTATGGGGAAGTTGTACTCTGTCCTATAGGGTCGCTATGAGTCAGAATCGACTCAGTGGCACTGTGTTTGGTTTTTGGATTATAACTGACAAGGAAATAAGTCACCTGATTGCAGGACTTCAAACCAGTTTGTTCCGGTATGAACCCCTCCTGAGAATTTGCATTTCTAACAAGTTCCCAGGTGATATTAATGCTGCTGGTTAGGAACCAAGCTCTGAGAACCACTAGGAGAGCAGTGGTTCTCAAAATTTATCATACATAAGAAAAAAAAATTTTTTTTATTTTATTTAAGAATCACCTGGGGATCTTCTTAATATGTAAATTCTGATTCAGTATATCTGGAGTGGAAATACAAATTCTCAGTAGGGAGTTGAACCAGAATGAACCAGTTTGAAGTCCTGCCTGATTGCAAGGTTGGCGAGTTGGTCTGCCAACAGGTCATAAGAATCAAGAGACAACCAGAGTAGTCAATGAAGTTCCCAAGTGGCAGCAAACCCTTTAGGCAGCTGGGAGGCTCGACAGCCCCTAAAAACTTTGACTCTAGAGCTAATGAGCCATATGGGAGTTAAAGAGTCAGCAGGAGTATGTCAAGTATATGATTTGGAGTGAGGTCTCAGGGTGCAGAAATGTAGAGTTCACTGAGTAAAAAGGAGTGGGAAATTCTCTGGAAATCCTCCAGCCTTTGGAGAGTGAAGATGCAAATTCCTCTGGGTTGGCCAAAGACCCAACTGAGAACAATGCAGTTGAGAGCCAAGTCACCCATGCCCTTCACTAATTTTCCTCCAGGAAGCAGATATGCAGGAATTCCAAACTTCCTGGGAGAAGTATATGAAGATGGAGTAACTAACCCCACAAATGTTTACAAACTCAGAAAAGAGGGAAAAGGAGGTGGGCTTTGGAGGGCCCAGAAACTTGACTGAGATCAAAGGAAGTCAAACTGCCTAAAGCAAGGGTTCTTCTTCTTCTATGGACCACACATTCCTTTAAGAATTTAAAAGGAAAATGAGAGAGAAAATAAGCAAGTGTTCACAAACACAAAATTTTTTATTTGATATCAAGGAATCCCCAAAGCCTAGAGCCCATGAACCCCAGAATAAGAACTAATGGATGAAAATCTTGCTTATAAAAAGTTCACAGGAGACTTTGAAATGGCAGAGGTGGTGAGAAGAGTACTCCTGAGGGCAGTGTGCCCATTTCAGGAAACAAGCCCAGAGATATCCATGCAACTGTAAAGTACCAGGTATGAGATTTGCCTAAATGAAAGATGTGTTGGCAACAGTCACTGAAAGGTTGACAATAGCTGCTTGGCTTGAGACAGCTAAACATTTGAAATTATATCTCATTTAAAAGTATACTCAGCACGCTCACAGCTGTAATCTTCTCTCCACTCTCTGCAGTCACCATCAGTGATATTTTCAGCATTCAAGTCAATTCAATCAACATTTTACAATGTACTGGGACATGTGAGAAATGAAACATGTTACTGAAACATGGACTCTAAAATGGAGGCACTTCTCTAGAGTGGAGAAGGTGAATGGCTCTTCCAGCAACCTGCCTGAATTCCTTGACCTTCAGCTTTAATGCTCTTCTTTTTCTTCTGCCCTCTATGTCAGCTTCAACAACCATGACCACTTCATTGGTATTCTCCGCATTGAGTATTCCTCTATCTTCAAGATCTCAAACTCTGAAACTTTCTTAGGCTGCAAACTCTTACTCGTCTGTCTTTCTCATACCTAGTAATTTTTTCTTTACCTTATCATAAACTCCAGACCTTGAATACTTATCTCTGACTCTTCCAACTCTGTCTTGGTTTCACTTGATTCCTTCCCAACCTAGACACTCTGGATGTGTGAAGTGACCGTGGTTCACTAGGTGACAGTACAGTCCCAACTGAAGTAACTGTCCACCAACTTGGGTACCAAGTCAGGTAAGGTCATGGATATTTATAACAGGGAACCTCAAGTTTGAAGAGGCAAGGAGTAGTGGAATTAAACAAGGAATAGAAAATACAGAGATACTGGTCTAATGAGGACAAGAAGATCTTGAGTCACATACCAGTGTAAACTAGTGAAAAAAAAATTTTTTTTTTTTTTAGTTGGTTAAATCTACGTAGCGGGAGAGGTGACAGGGTACTTACTCTCAGGTGCATTGTGTCCAGCCTGGTTGTACCTAGACAGGGGAGTGGTCTCCCTGCTTTAAAATATTTCCTCCCCAACAGCCCTGAAGCACTTTCTATTTAAGGGTCAGAGTTCTTTGATCTTTAGCTTTAATATCCTTCTGTTGCCAACAAGCCTCCTGGAAACCTTTGTTTTTAACTGCCTTGTCAATTCCCAGTGCTACATAAAGTCAACCTTGGGACTCTCTCCTGGGCAGCCAGAGACTTGTGAAGGAAGTTACAAAACTCTACACATGGTCTCAACTCTAAATTCATAGTATACCACTTTAGAGGTGACCTCAAAGCTGCTCAACAGTCCTTCTTTTCATCCTTAGTTAACTCCTGAAGGCATTCCTCATAGAAACAATTCTAAGCCTTCCCCACTGACTGAAATTCCTTACCACATTCCAGCTGCTCGAATCCTAGCAGATATCCTCACATCCACCTTTATCAGAAAGGCTGGCCTCATCCATCCTGTCCTCCTTTGAAGCCCCTCGCTCTAAGGATGAAGCAGGGATTCTACAGAGTCTTATGCACAGCATTTATAGAGTTGGATGGGGAGAACATCATAGGCTTCACCATCTCCAGTGGAAACTAATAAACGTGGATATCCTTGGTAGAATTCTCGCCTTCCATGTGGGAGACTGGGTTCAATTCCTGGCCAATTCACTTCATGCATAGCCACCACATGTCTATTAGTAGAGGTTTGCATGTTTCTATGACACTGAGCAGGGTTTTAGTGGTGCTTCCAGACTAACACAGACTAGGAAGAAAGACTTGGCAATATACTGCCAAAAATCAGTCAATGAAAATCCTATAAATCACACTGATCCAATTCACAACCGATCGTGGGGATAGTACAGGAATGGGCAACATTTATTCCGTTGTGCATGAGGTCATCATAATTTGAGACCAATTTGATTGTAGCTAACAACAACAACCCTACATCTCAGTTCAGAATTAACTTGTTGTTGTTAGGTGCCATTGAGTCGGTTCCAATGCATAGTGACCCTACATACAACAAAACAAAACACTGCCTGATCCTGCACCATCCTCACAATTGTTGCTATGCTTGAGCCCATTGTTGCAGCCACTGTGTCAACCCATCTTGTTGAGGGTCTTCCTCTTTCGCTGACCTTACCAAGCATGATGTCCTTCTCCAGGGACTGATCCCTCCTGATAAAATGTCCAAAGTATGTGAGATACAGTCTCGCCATCCTTGCTTATAAGGAGCATTCTGGCTGTACTTCTTCCAAGACAGACTTGTTCATTCTTCTGGCAGTCCATTGTATATTCAGTATTATTTGCCAACTGCATAATTTAAAGGCATTGATTCTTCTCCAGTCTTCCTTATTCATAAAATATAAGTTTAAATGTTGATAACTGGAGCGTTGCCTAACTCACAGGAAGAAGACTGAGTGATGGCTTTTACAAATCTCGTCTAGAAAGACAATGCTCTCAAAATATTAAGAAATTAACACGCTAATATAAAATATACTTTACTTGTTCAAATTGCAACTGACTCTATCCTATCCCAAGGATTGGGGATTTATTTGTCTAGCCTTTCACTTTGTGAATACTTACTGACTTCAGAGCCAAGACTCTTAACCATTATATATATGGCTAAATACAGAAATGGGATGACAGGAGACTTTCTTAGTTGATAAAGAATATTGATAAAGGAGAATCATTCATTCAGCACTTGTCAGAATCTCCCACCAACACTATCAAAAGAGAATCTACTCTTTGGCCAGCAGGTATGTACCAGCTTGCTCAGCTATTACACTCAAGTGAGACGTTAAGTGCTGCAGGCTTAATTTTTTAAATTATTCTTCTAATATTCAGATAGTTTCCCAATGTCACTATCCTAATGAAAAGGTAATGCATGACCAGTAGATACTCATGTTCTAGCTTCCTCTCATGTTCTAGCTTGCTCAGTGGGTGTTTCTCTTACAACTCCCACCTATTGCCATTGAGTCAATTCCAACGCATAGTGACTCTATAGGACACAGTAGAACTGCCCCATAGGGTTTCCAAGGCTATAAATCTTCACAGAAGCAGACTGTGACATCTTTCTCCCATGAACGAGCTGGTTGGTTCAAACCACTGACCTTTCAGTTAGCAGCCAAGCACTTAAGCACTGTGCTACCAGGGTTCCTCATCTCTTAGAACAGGGATGTAAATTAGAATTCTACCATACCTATCAGTTTGTTCTGAACTAGATGACTATAGATCATCTCCAGATCACTCCTCAGTGACTGAGTGAAAATGAATAATTTTAATTTGGCGACACTGTAGACTGGATCTCAGTCAGAAGGACCCCACCAATGTGCCGATATCCACTAAGGTACTTCAACCTTCTTGTCTCTCTCGAAAAGCTGCCAGGATTAACTTAAAGAAACATCCATTTAGAACTGTATCAATTGGAGGCACTGGTAATATTTGCCAAAATCAATTGAGTATAAAATAGGTATACAATCAAATATTTGGAGGGCTTTCATAAGAATAGGGTTAACATCTGTTCTGTGTTATCACAACATACGGCTTTGAGATATACAGGTGGAAGATACAGGAAGGCACATTTTAGCTTGAAGTAAAAAAAAGACCTTTCTAAAAACAAGTTTTTTTCTAATTATTGGAAGAAGTGAGTTTCTTGTTATTAGAGGTGTTGAGGAGTCTCTGGGTGGCACTGAAGCCCTCGTAGTGCAGTGATTAAGCACTCAGCTGCTAACTGAAAGGTCAGCGTTTTGAACCAACCAATGGCTCCACAGGAGAAAAATGTAGCAGTCTGTTTTCATAAAGATTACAGTCTGGAAATGCTATGGGGCAGTTCTTCTCTGTCCTATAGGGTCACTATGAGTTGGAATTGACTTGACGGCAATGGGTTGGGTAGCACAAACAATTAAACACTCAACTAATAACCAAAAGTTGGTGATTTTAACCCATCCAGAGGCACCTTAGAAGACGGGCCTGGCAGTCTGCTCCCAAAAAGTCATAGCCTTGAAAATCCTATGGAGCAGTTCTACTCTACACACGTAGAGTCACCATGAGTCAGAAGCAACTAACAATAACAACAACAACTGAGGTGTTGAAGTATTAGCCAGACTGTAATGTTGAAGATGTGGCATAAACTTTTCAGTACCTCTAAGGTACTAACCTTGGTCGTCTATGGTCCTAGACATGCCAAACTGCTAAGTCAACCACATCCTTTCTACTGCAACCCAAAACCCACGATGGTGCATTAGCCTGGAGGTTACCTCAGCTGTCTGCAGCCTTGCCTTCTCCACAGAAGTAGGGCTGGGCTTCAGAGCAAGCAGAGCTTGCAGCTACAAGTGGGCTGTTTAATATCTGGTTCATATAATGATAATTATCAGTTATTTGTGTTAGTCTGACCTTCATGATAATTATGATAAAGCAAGTGTTTAAAATCCTCATCCACAACTCAAAGGGTGGAAAAAAATATATCAAGCAAACAACAATCAAAAAAGAGCAGGAGTGGCAATATTAATTTCTGACAAAATAGACTTTAAAGTTATATCCATTAGAAAGGATAAGGAAGGACACTATATAATGATTAAAGGGACAATATACCAAGAAGATATAACCATATTAAATATTTATGCACCCAATGACAGGGCTGCAAGATATATAAAATAAACTCTATCAGCATTGAAAAGGGAGATAGACAGCTCCACAATAATATTAGGAGACTTCAACACACCACTTTCGGTGAAGGCCAGGACATCCAGAAAGAAACTCAATAAAGATGGAAGATCTAAATGCCACAATCAACCAACTTGACCTCATAGACTTATACAGAACACTCCACCCAACAGCAACCAAGTATACTTTTTTTCTAGTGCACATGGAACATTCTCTAGAATAGACCACATATTAGGTCATAAAGCAAGCCTTTGCAGAATCCAAAACATTGAAATATTACAAAGGATCTTTTCTGACCATAAGGCCCTAAAAGTGGAAATCACTAACAGAAAAAGCAGGGAAAAGAAATCAAACACTTGGAAACTGAACAATACCTTGCTTAAAAAAGATTGGATTATAGAAGACATTAAGGATGGAATAAAGAAATTCATAGAATCCAATGAGAATGAAAACACTTCCTATGAAAACCTTTGGGACATAGTGAAAGCAGTGCTCAGAGGTCAATTTATATCAATAAATGCACACAAACAAAAGGAAGAAAGGGCCAAAATAAAAGAATTATCCCTACAACTTGAACAAATAGAAAGAGAGCAACAAAAGAAATCCTCAGGCACCGAAAGAAAACAAATAATAAAAATCAGAGCAGAACTAAATGAAATAGAAAACAGAAAAACAATTGAAAGAATTAACAAGACCAAAAGCTGGCTCTTTGAAAAAATCAACAAAATTGATAAACCATTGGCCAAACCGACAAAAGAAAAACAGGAGAGGAAGCAAATAACCCAAATAAGAAATGATATGGGCGATATTACAACAGACCCAACTGAAATTAAAAGAATCATATCAGATTACTATGAAAAACTATACTCTAACAAATTTGAAAACCTAGAAGAAATGGAGGAATTCCTAGAAACACATGACCTACCTAAACTAACACAAACAGAGGTAGAACAACTAAATAGACCCATAACAAAAGAAGAGATTGAAAAGGTAATCAAAAAACTCCCAACAAAAAAAGCCCTTGCCCGGTCAGCTTCACTGCAGAGTTCTACCAAACACTCAGGGAAGAGTTAACACCACTACTACTAAAGGTATTTCAGAGCATAGAAAAGGATGGAATACTCCCAAACTGATTCTGTGAAGCCATCACATCCCTGATACCAAAACCAGGTAAAGACAGTACGAAAAAAGAAAATTATAGACCTATATCCCTCATGAACTTAGATGCAAAAATCCTCAACAAAATTCTAGCCAATAGAATTCAACAACATATCAAAACAATAATTCACCATGACCAAGTGGGATTCATACCAGGTATGCAGGGGTGGTCAACATTAGAAAAACAATTAATGCAATCCATCATGTAAATAAAACAAAAGACAAGAATCACATGGTTTTATCAATCGATGCAGAAAAAGCATTTGACAAAGTTCAACACCCATTTATGATAAAAACTCTCGGCAAAATAGGAAGAGAAGGAAAATTCCTCAACGTAATAAAGGGCATTTTTACAAAGCCAATAGCCAACATCACCGTAAATGGAGAGAGCCTGAAAACATTCCCACTGAGATCAGGAACAGACAAGGATGCCCTTTATCACCACTCTTATTCAACATTGTGCTGGAAGTCCTAGCCAGAGCAATTAGGCTAGATAAAGAAATAAAGGGCATCCAGATTGGCAAGGAAGAAGTCAAAGTATCTCTATTTGCAGATGACATGATCTTATACACAGAAAATCCTAAGGAATCCTCAAGAAAATGACTGAAACTGAGAGTTCAGCAGAGTATCAGGATACAAGATAAACATACAAAAATCAGTTGGATCCCTGTACACCAACAAAAAGAACATCGAAGAGGAAATCACCAAGCCAATACCATTTACAGTAGCCCCCAAGAAGATAAAACACTTAGGAATAAATCCTTCCAGAGATGTAAAAGACTTACACAAAGAAAACTACGAAACACTTCTGCAAAAAACCAAAAGAGACTTACATAAGTGGAAAAACATACCTTGCTCGTGGATAGGAAGACTTAACATTATAAAAATGTGTATTCTACCAAAAGTGATCTATAGATTTAATGCAATTCCAACCCAAATTCCAACGACATTCTTTAATGAGATGGAGAAAGAAATTAACAACTACATATGGAAGGGAAAGAGGCCCCAGATAAATAAGGCATTACTGAAAAAGAAGAACAAAGTGGGAGGCCTTACTCTACCTGATTTTAGAACCTATTATACCACCATAGTAGTCAAAACAGCCTGGTACTGGTACAACAACAGATACATAGACCAATGGAACAGAATTGAGAATCCAGACATATATCCATCCACATATGAGCAGCTGATATTTGACAAAGGCCCCTAAACAGTTAAATGGGGAACAGTCTTTTTAACAAATAATGCTGGCATAACTGGAAACCCATTTGCAAAAAAAATGAAACAAGACCCATACTTCACTCTGTGCACAAAAACAAGCTCAAAATGGATCAAAGACCTAAATATAAAATCTAAATCCATAAAGATCATGGAAGAAAAAATAGGGACAATGTTAGGAGCCCTAATACATGGCATGAACAGTATAGAAAACATTACTAATAATGCAGAAGAAAAACTAGATAACTGGGAGCTCCTAAAAATCAAATACCTATGCTCATCCAAAGACTTCACCTAAAGAGTAAAAAGATTACCTACAGACTGGGAAAAAGTTTTTCGTTATGACATTTCTGATCTGAGCCTGATCTCTAAAATCTACATGATACTGCAAAAACTCAACAACAAAAAGACAGCCCAATTAAAAAATGGGCAAAGGCTATGAACAGACACTTCACTAAAGGAGACATTCAGGTAGCTAACAGATGCTTGAGGAAATGCTTACGATCATTAGCCATTAGAGGAATGCAAATCAAAACTACCATGAGATTTCATCTCACTCCAACAAGGCTGGCATTAATCCAAAAAACACAAAACAGTAAATGTTGGAGAGGCTGTGGAGAGATTGGAACTCTTATACAGTGCTGGTGGGAATGTGAAATGGTACAACCACTTTGGGAATCTATTTGGCCCTTCCTTAAAAAGCTAGAAATAGAACCACCATATGATCAAGCAATTCCACTCCTTGGAATATATCCTAGAGAAATGAGAGCCTTTACACGAACAGATATATGCACACCCATGTTCATTGCGGCACTGTTTACAATAGCAAAAAGATAGAAGCAACCAAGGTGCCCATCAATGGATGAATGGATGAATAAATTATGGTATATTCACCATCGATAAAGAACAGTGATGAATCTATGAAACGTTTCATAACATGGAGGAATCTGGAAGGCATTATGCTGAGTGAAATTAGCCAGTTGCAAAAGGACAAATATTGTATAAGACCACTATTACAAGAACTCAAGAAATAGTTTAAACAGAGAAGAAAATATTCGTTAATGGTTACGAGAGTGGGGAGGGAAGGAAGGTGGGAGAGGGGTATTCACTAATTAGATAGTGGATAAGAACTACTTTAGGTGACCGGAAAGACAACACACAATACAGGCGAGGTCAGAACAACTGGACTAAACCAAAAGCAAAGAAGTTTCCTGAATAAACTGAATGCTTCGAAGGCCAGCGTAGCAGGGGTAGGGGCTTGGGGACCATGGTTTCAGGGGACATCTAAGTCAATTGGCATAACAAAATGGATTAAGTTTGGATTAAGAAAACATAGTGCATCCCACTTTGGAGAGTGGTGTCTGAGGTCTTCAACACTAGCAAGTGGCCATCTAAGATGCATCGGTTGGTCTCAACCCACCTGAAGCAAAGGAAACTGAAGAACACCAAGGACACAAGGTAATTACGAGCCCAAGAGACAGAAAGGGCCACATAAACCAGAGACTACAGCAGCCTGAGACCAGAAGAGCTAGATGGTGCCCGGCTACAGCCAATGACTGCCCTGACAGGGAACACAACAGAGAACCTCTGAGGGAGCAGGAGATTAAGGGATGCAGACCCCAAATTCTCATAAAAAGACCAGACTTAATGGTCTGAGACCAGAATGACCCTGGTGGTCATGACCCCAGACCTTCTGTTGGCCCAGGACAGGAACCATTCCCAAAGCCAACTCTTCAGACAGGGATTGGACTGACAATGGGTTGGAGAGGGATGCTGGTGAGGAGTGAGCTTTTTGGATTAGGTGGACACTTGAGACTATGTTGGCATCTCCTCCCTGGAGGGGAGATGAGAGGGTAGAGGGGGTCAGAAGCTGGTGAAATGGACGTGAAAAGAGAGAGTGGAGGGAGGGAGCAGGCTGTCTCATTAGGGAGAGGGCAATTGGGAGTATATATAAGTTTTTGTGTGAGAGACTGACTTGATTTGTAAACCTTCCGGGGTACTTGGTTTTTGGCTTATAGATGGAATCAAATTTAGTTACAAAACATTAGAACACAACAATCACAGCAGGATTCTCTGCTTTAGAATGTTAACTGTTTGTAAATAAATCAAGCAAAATTGACAGACAGAAAGCTGCACCCTTAGTGTTGGAATCAGGCAGGTGGAGAAAAATGCAAAGAGAGTTGATGCTCCCATTTACTCCCCTAGCAACTAATGTACTGAACAACAAATAAAAATAAGCACACACTGAGGTCTCAGAACTCCAGATGGCAGCTGAGGTGTTGGAGAATCGGAGTGAGTCCAGAAGTGGAGGAAAGGAGGAACAAGACTAGGCAATACCTCAAATAGGGAACACAGAAAGGAAGATAATCTGAGGAAGAAGTAGCTCAATTTTTTTAAGGCAGAGCCAATTGGCCTTGCGAGTTCGAGGGCCACGCAATTGGGGGCGTGAAGGGAGGCCGTGGCACAGCAAGAGAGTGCTGTTGAATCTCTCTGAGGCCCAAGACAGATGGACACTAGGACCAGGAGGAACTTCAAGGGCAGCAGGGTGAGGAGAATACTTCAGACTGACAGGTGACACAGAGGGAAAGGGCTGGGTCCCTGCCCACAGCAGAACAGTCTAGGAGAGCTTGGGCAAGGGGTGCCTGTTAGGGAAAAACATAGAGAGCCCCCCACCTTCGCCACAGGAAAGACAAGCTTTACTGCTTACGTCAGTGCCTGTGACCAGCTAAATCCACCGCCCACGCAGGCATATTGAATTCCTTAGATCAAGCATTCACAACTCCTGAATCGGCACTGAAAAAAAGCCTAAGGATAAGAGTGCCCTCTAGTGGTTCTCAGGAGAAGATACCAAGCCCACTGCCACTGGGCCAGTTTTGACTTATAGCAACCTTATGGGGTGGAGTGGAGCTGCCTTGTGGGCTTTCTAGGGCTGTAAGTCTTTGTAGAGATGGGTTCCTGTATCTTTCTCCTGTAGAGTGGCTATTGGGTACAGGCCCCGACCTTTCAGTTGGCAATTGGGTGCTTGGCTGCTACAGCACCAGAGCACCCAATCAGAAAGTTTTCCCCAAAAAACCAGAATCAAAATTTAAAATGAAAAAAAAAGGCAAAATAACCCAAGTTAACAAAAAATACTAAAACACACAAAATCACAAGAGAAGCACCAATCAAAAGCAAAACATGAAGAAGAGAAAATTTCTCCTATTTAAGCCCAGACTAATGCAAAGAATTGATAATTTTCAGACTACGGTGTTAAATATGTTTAAAGAAAGCACACACAAAACTAGCAGAAATCAGGAAACAAATAGAGAAACAAAATGAGAAACTCAACAGGGAAATTTAAAACATAAAAAAAGAGAGAGAAAACTACTGCAACCGAAGAATAAAGCAACTGAATTAGAAAAAACAAGAGAAACATTTCAACAGTAAAGTAGAACAGACAGAAGATAGAATAAATGAACTAGAAGACAAAATAACTGCACTTATCAAGTCTCAAGAGAAAAGAACAAAGTAAAGCGAACAAACCCAAATGGAAATACGGGATTAAATTAAGAAATCTAACTTTAGAATTATTGGAATCCCAGAGCCCTGTGACAGCAATGAAGGCACAGAAACCATTTTCCAAGACACAATCAGAGCATTTCCCAGACCTGAACAGAGAACCAATACTACAACTACAGGAAGCTAAATGAACCCCAATCAGAAGAGACACAGAAAGATCAACACCATGTCATATCGTAATAAAACTCTTGATAGACCAAAAACAAGGAGAGGATTCTGAAAGCAGCAAGGAAAAAACACAGTATAACATACCAAGTGTCTTTCATAAGACTTAGCATGGATTTCTCCTAGAAATTGTAGAGGCCAGCAGACAATGAAGCAACATATATAAAATACTGAATGAAAACAATTGCCAACAAAGAATTCTTTGCCCAGCAAAATTGTCATTCAAAAATGAGGAGGAAATCAAGACATTTGGACAAACAGAAGCTCTAAAAATTTGCCCTTACTAGACCAGCTTTGCAAGTATTCTTCAAAAAAAAATGGAAAGAAAAGAGCATTAAATAAATATTTGTATCTATACATGGAGAAAATAAATAAATAATAAAAGAGAGAGATCTCCAAAAACACAACACAGGCAATCATAAGGACCAAGTATATGATATTTTCAGGAATAAACTCAATAATTAAATCTCATAAACAATTCAACATCTAGTTTGTAAGAAATAAGTACAAAGTAAACTTACTGAATTTAGGTTGTATATCGAAGTTAATGGAAACACACCAACAGAAATGAGGGATAGAGAATCATATCAGGAACAGATTTATTATGTTAAGGTTGAATGTTAACTGCTTTTCATATGTTAAACATTATTACAATTGTAAGCTGTGTAATATAATGCATGCAGTAACCACTAAGAAATCACCCAGAAAAAACAATCAGAAGAAGGAAGAAATCTAAAAGGCTCATCATAAGAAAGCAGCCAATAACAGACACATGAGGAAATGCTCAAGATCGCTTACCATTAGAGAAATGTAAATCAAAACCACAATGAGATATCATCTCACCCCGACATTACTGCTATGAATCAAAAAACAGGAAATAACAAATGTTGGCGAGGCTTAGGGAGTTTGAAACTCTTATGCACTGCTGGTGGGAATGCAAAATGGTACAACCTTTTGGAAAATGATACGGCGCTTCCTTAGAAAGCTGGAAATAGAAATACCGTATGATCCAGCAATCCCACTCCCAGGAATATATCCTAGAGAAATAAGAACTGTCACATGAATAGACATATGCACACCCATGTTCATTGCAGCATTGTTCACAATAGCAAAAAGATGGAGACAACCTAGGTGCCCATCAACAGATGAATGGATAAACAAACTATAGTACATACGCACAAAGGAATACTATGCAAAAATAAGGAACAATGATGAATCTGCAAAGCATCTCACAACATGGATGAATATGGAGGGCATTATGCTGAGTAAAATAAGTCAATCACAAAAGGACAAATATTGTATGAGGTCACTACTATAAAAATTCATGAAAAGACTTATACACAAAAAGAAACAATCTTTGATGGTTAGCAAAGGAGGGGAGGGGAGGGAAAAAACACCAAATAGACAATAGATAAGTGGTAACTTTGGTGAAAGGTAAAACAGTACACAGTACTGGGGAAGCCAGCACAACTTGTCCAAGGCAAGGTCATGGAAGCTCCATAGACACATCCAAACTCCCTTAGGGATGGAATTCCTGGGCTGCAGGCTGTGGGGACCATGGTCTCGAGGGACATCTAGCTCAACTGGCGTAACATAGTTTATAAAGAAAATGTCCTATATTCTACTTTGGTGAGTAGTGTCTGGGGTCTTAAAAGCTTGTGAGCAGTCATCTAAGACACCCCACTGGTCTCACCCATTTGGGAGCAAGAGAGAGTGAAGAAAACAAAAGACATAAGGGAAATATTAGTTCAAAGGACTAATGGATCACAATTACCACACCATCCACCAGACTGAGTCCAGCAAAACTAGATGGTGCCCAGCTGCCACCACCAACTGCTCTGACAGGGATCACAATAGAGGGTCCTAGACAGGGCTGGAGAAAAATTTAGAACACAACTCTAACTCACAAAAAAAGACCAGACTTACTGGTCTGACAGAGACTGGAGAAACCCTGAGAGTAAAGCCCCTGGACACCCTTTTAGCTCAGCACTGAAATCACTCCTGAATTTCACCCTTCAGCCAAAGATTAGACAGGCCCATAAAACAAAATAAGACTAAATGGACACACCAATCCAGGGGCAAGGACAAGAAGGCAGGAGGGGACAGGAAAGCTGGTAATGGGGACCCTAAGGCCAAGAAGGGGAGAGTGTTGACATGTCATGGGCTGGGCAACCAATGTCACAAAACGATATGTATATTAATTGTTTAATGAGAAGCTAGTTTGCTCTGCGAAACTTCATCTAAAGTACAATCAAAAAAATGAAAAAAATTAAAAGAACGAAAGAAGCCAAATACAAACAAAAGCAGAAAAATCAGAATTAAAAAAAAAAAGAATACATGAAACACTCAAAAAACAAAGAGCAAAATCAGTGAGGTAGACATTTTGTTTTCAGTAACAATCTTAAACGTAAATGGTCTAAATGCCCCCCATGCAAAAGGAAAACCTTGATCCACTTTTTTGCTGTCTACAATAAACACACCTTAAACACAAGGACATAAGCAGACTAAAAATAAAAGGATAGAGAAAAATATTCTATCCAACCAGTAAAAAGAAAACAGCAGGGGTGGCTATACTGATATCAGATAAAATAGACTTGAAATCAAAATCTATTACAAGAGATAAAGAACATTACATAATAATAAAAGGGTCAATCCAGCAAGAAGACATAACAATTATAAATATATATGCACCTAACAGCAATGTACCAAAATACATGAAACAAACACTGACTAATATGAAAGAAGAAATAGACAATTCCACAATAATAGTAGGGGAGTTCAACACACCGCTTTCGATTATAGACATAACATATAAAAACAAGATCACTAAGGATATCAAGAACTTAAATAAAATCATAAGCCAATTGGACCTAATGAATATATGTATAACACTCCATCTATCATCAGAACAGCATACCTTCTTCTCCAGGGCACATGGATCATTTTCCAGAATAGACCATTTGCTAGGACACAATATAAGTCTCAACAAATTTAAAAAGATTGAAATCATACAAAGCATCTTCTCTGACTATAGCGGCATGAAGCTGGAAATCAACAACAGGAAAAGTAAGGAAAAAACCAAAAACATGGAAGCTAAATAATACACTGCTAAAAAAACTATTGAGCCACAGAAGAATTCAAAAGTGAAATTAAAAATTCTAGAATTAAGTGAAAATGAAAACACAACATATCAAAACCTTTGGGACACAGCAAAAGCAATACGCAGAGGGAAATTCATAACAATAAACACCTACATTAAAAAAGAAGAAAAATCCAAAATCATTAACTGAAACCAATAACTTGAACAGGTAGGAAAGGAAGAGCAAAAGATGCTGAAAGCTACCCCAAAAAAGGAAATAGTAAAGAACAGAGCAAAAATAAATGAGATAGAAAATAGAAAAACAATAGAAGGAATCAACAAAACCAGAAGTTGGTTCTTTGAAAGGATTGATAAAATAGACAAACCATTCACTAAATTCACAAAAGAAAAAAACCAGAAGAGGCAAATAGCCAAATTATGAAATGAAATTGGTGATACTACAATCTGTCCAACAGAGATAAAGATCATAACAGATTACTATGAAAAATTATACTCCAAGAAATTTGAAAACCTAGATGAAATGGACAAATTCCTAGAAACACACTGCCCATGCAAACTGACAGAGAGGTAGAAAATTTAAAAAGACCCATTACAAAAGAAGCAATCAAAGATGTCATTAAAAAAAAAAAAAAAACTGCCAGGAAAAAAACACCCAGGGCCAGACGGTTACACTGGAGAATTCTACCAAACATTCAGATAAGAGTTGACACCAATCCTACTCAATGTCTTCAAAAACATGGAAGAGGAAGGA
The DNA here is from genome assembly GCF_024166365.1 of Elephas maximus indicus. Classification (NCBI taxonomy): domain Eukaryota; kingdom Metazoa; phylum Chordata; class Mammalia; order Proboscidea; family Elephantidae; genus Elephas; species Elephas maximus. Next base: position 15,242,167 of record NC_064826.1, read on the forward strand.
ACACTATGAAACTCTTTCTATGAAGCCAGCATAACCCTGATAAATAACCCAGGCAAAGATATCACAAAAAAAGGAAATTACACACCAATATCCCTTATGGACATAGAGGCAAAATTTTTCAACAAAATTCTAGCCAACAGGCTTCAGCAACATATCAAAAAAATCATACACCATGATCAACTGGGATTCATACCAGGATTGCAAGAGCGGTTCAACATTAGAAAATTGATCAATGTAATCCACCACATAAATAAAACAAAGGAAAAGAACCATATGATCACATCAATTGATGCAGAAAATGTATTTGATGAAATTCAACACCCTTTCCTGATAAAAACCCTCAGCAAAATAGGAATAGAAGGGAGATTTCTCAAAATAACTAAGGGTATATACGCAACGCCAACATTATACGCAACAGAGAAAGGCCGAGAGCCTTCCCTTTGAGAATAGGAACAAGACGACTATGCCCATTATCACTGCTCTCACTCAACATTGTACTGGAAGTCCTAGCCAAAGCAATAAAACAAGAGAAATAAAAGGTATCCAAATCAGAAAGGAAGAAGTAAAACTATCTCTCTATTTGCAGATGACGTGATCCTATACACCAAACCAAAAAACCAAACCCACTGCCGTCAAGTCTATTCCAACTCATAGCAACCTTATAGGACAGAGTAGAACTGCCCCAGAGAGCTTCCAAGGAACACCTGGTGGATTTGAATTGCCAACCTCTTGGTTAGCAACCATAGCACTTAACCACTACGCCACCAGCGTTTCCGATCCTATACACAGAAGACCTTAAAGATTCCACAAGAAAACTGCTGGAACTAACAGAAGAATTTAGCAACGTTTCAGGGTATAAGATCAACACACAAAGATCACTTAGGTTCCTCTACACTAACAAAGACTACTCTGAAAAAGAAATCAAGAAAACAATACCATTTACAATACCCCTCAAAAGGATAAAATGCTTGGAATTAACTGAGAACATAACAGACTTATACAATGAAAATTACAAAACACTACAAGAGACTAAAACCAAAAAACCAAACCTATTGCTGTCAAGTCCATTCTGACTCATAGCAACCCCACAGAAAGAGTATAACTGTCCCATAGGATTTCCAAGGCAAGAGACTAAAAGAGACCTACAAAAATGGAAAGACATCCCATGCTCATGGATTGGAAGATAATTAGAGAAAATGTCAGTTCTACCTGAAGTGATCTACAGATACAATGTAATCCTGATACAAATCCCAACAACATTCTTTACTGAAATGGGAAAACTAATGACCAACTTCATGTGGAAAGGAAAGGATCCCTGAATAGCCAAAGCAGTACTGAGGAAAAAGAACAAAGCAGGAGGCCTCAAACTCCCCAATATCAAAACATTTTATACAGCCACTGTAATCAAAACAATAGACACAGGGACCAGTGGAATAGAACTGAGAGCTCAGAATTAAACCTCGCCATCTCTGGATAGCTGATTTTCAACAAGGGAGGCAATGTCCATTCAGTGAAGCAGAAACAGTCTGTCTAATAAATGCTGGCAAAACTGAATATCCACCTGCAGAAAAATAAAACAGGACCCATACCCTCACGTCATACACAAAAACTAACTCAAAATGAATCAAAGACCTAAATGTTAAACCTAAAACCATAAAATCCCTGGGAGAAAACTACGGGACCTAATCTTTTGTAAAAATAGAACAACATAACAAATGCAAGAATAGAAAACAAAATAGATAAATGGGACCTCATAAAAATTTAAAACTTATGCTTATCAAAATACTTTATTAAAAGAATAAATAGACAGCCTACAGACTGGGAAAAAAATCTTTGGAAACTACTTATCCAATAAGGGTCTAATCTCTAAAATCTATAGAAAACTGCAACAACTCAACAACAAAAAGACAACCCAATCACAAGATGGACAAAGGACATGACAAGACCTTCACCAGAGAGGACATCCAAACAGCCAACAAATATATGAAAAGATGTTCATGATCATTAGCCATTAGAGAGATGCAAATCAAATGTGCAATGAGATACCATCTTACCCTGGCTAAAATGGCACCAACAAAAAAAACGATAACAAATGTTGGTGAGGATGTGGAGAAATTGAAACCCCTATCCATTGTTGGTGGGACTGTAAAATAGTACAACCACTATGGAAAATGGTATGGCACGTTCTCAAAAAACTAGAAGTAGAACTACCCTATGATCTAGCAATCCCTGAAAAAAACCATTGCCATTGAGTCAATTCCGACTCATAGCAACCCTATAGGGCAAAGTAGAACTGCGCCATAGGGTTTCCCAGGAGTGGCTGGCAGATTCAAATAGCTGGCCTTTTGGTTAGCAGCCAAGCTCTAAACCACTACACCACCAGAGCCCCTTGAGCAATCTCATTCTTAGGTATATACCCTAACCAAAAAAAAAAAAACCCAAACCTGTTGCTGTTGAGTCGATTCTGATTCATAGAGACCTAAAAATAATGATACAAACAGACATATGCATGCCTATGTTCATTGCTGCTTTATTCACAATAGCAAGTAAATGGAAACAATAGAAATATTCATCAACAGATGAATGGATAAGCAAAATTGTGGTACATACATACAATGGAATACTATGCAACTATAAAGAATAATGATGAGTCTGAGAAACATAACCTGGATGGACCTGGAGGGCTAAGTGAAATAAATCAAGCATATAAGGACATATATTGTATGACCCCTCTTTTATAAGATAACAAGAATATAGAGAGAGACCAGTGTTCAGTGGTGATAACCAGGGAGGGAATGGAGAGGGGAAAGTATGCTTTCAATCACAGAGACTTGTTTCTGGTGATGGGAAAAGTGGCATCATATGTGGATGTAGTGAACACAGCACAACCAAAGTAAAAACAAGTGTTTGAGCACCTATGGATGGGTATAGGCATATTGGTATACAGGTAAGTACAGTTGTGTACATAGGTGAGAACAGATAGAAGTATCTATATGTACATGTAAATACAAATATGTGGGTGCAGACACATATATTCACTGAAGACACAAATATAGATACCCCACTTACATAACCAAATACTTTCCATGATTGGTTTTCTGGATTTGAAAACTTGGGACCATAGTCTCATGGGACATCTCAGTCAATTGCATAACATTGTTCACAAAAATTATGGTCTGCATCCTAGTGAAGTGAGTAGCATCTGAGCTCTTAAAAGCTTGCAAGCAGCCATCTAAGACACAACTACAGGTCTTTACTCACTAGGAGCAAAACAATAAGAAGGGAACCAAAAGCTCAGAGAAGAAACAAGTCTACACAAGTCACATCCACCCTGAGACCAGAAGACCTAGATGGTGCCCAGCTACCACCACTGATTGTCCTGATCGGGGTCACAATAGGTGGTCCCAGACAGAATGTGAGAAAAATGTGGAGCATAATTCAAATTCTTATTTAAAAAAAAAAAAAACCCAGACAAACTGGAGCAGTAGAGAACAGGGGACTCTCTGAGACCATCACCCTGAGATACTCTTTAAACCTAGAACTGAGCCTATCTCTGAGATCACCTTTGTGAAATAGCAGGGTGGCACACAAAATAAAGCATAAAATTAGTGCTCTACTTAAAACCATCAGTATGAAACCAAAAGGTCAACAATTACTCAAAAGCAAAGATGAGAAGATAAGGGGGCAGGGAAACTAGAGCACTAGAAATGGAACAAACAGAGCACAATTACAGAGAATCCTGGCACACCATGATCAACGTAACTAATGTCGCTGAACAATTTGTGCAGAAATTGTCAGATGAGAACCTTACTTGCTGTGTAAACTTTCACCAAAAACCTCAATAAAACTTTTTTTTAAGATCAAATTCAATATACAAAATCATTTGTATTTCTATAAACTAGGAACAAACAACAGGAAAATTAAATTTAAAAATTTTCATTTTCAATAACCTTGAAACACCTAGGAAAACACACAGGATTTCTATACTGAACACTACAAAATGTTGCTGAGGGGAATTAAAGACCTGAATAAACAGAGTGATATACCATGCTCTTGGACTGAAAGGTTCATGTTAAGATGAAAATTCTCCCCAAGTTAACCTATAAATTCAACACAGGCTTAAACAGAATTCCAGTAGTTTTTTAAATAGAAATTAATGGGTTGATTCTAAAGTGTATATGGGAAGATGAAGAACCTAGAACAGCCAGAATACTCTTTGGGAAAAAAAGAGAGTTAGAGGACTTTCATTACCTGATTTCATGACTTTCTATAAAGCTACAGTAATCAAGACAGTGCAGTACTGGCATAAGAATAAGTAAGGAGATTGGCAAAACAGAATATAGAGTCCAGAAATGGACCTGGCCATATATGGTAATTGATTGTTGGCAAAGGTGCCAAGGGGGCAACTTAGAGAAAGGATTGTCTTTTCAACAAATAGTGCTGGATCAACTGGATAGCCATCTGGAAAAAAATAAATAAACCTTAACTTCTATCTTATACTATACACAAAAAATATTTTGAAATGGATCATAGACCTAAACATAAAGCCCAAATTATAAAGCTTCTAGAAGAAAATGTGGAAGAAAATCTTTGTGACCTAAGCATGTAAAAAGTGGCTCAAAATCAGTAGCCGGTAGAAAAAATGAAAATTAAAACAATGAAAAAGGATGAAACACTACCTCACACCCAATGGCTAAAATTAAAGAAGACAATATTAAGAGTTGGTAAAGATGTGGAGTATATGTGACTGACGAGAATATAAAGTAGTATAACCACTTAGAAGAAGATTTGACTTTTTCTTATACAATTGAACATGTACCTACTCTACAGATTCAGCAATTCTATTACTAAGTATTTACCAAAAAGAAATAAAAAACATACATCCATAGAACAAGTTGTAGGTGAATGCACGTAGCAGCTTTATTCATAATAGCCTCAAAACCTAGAGACAACCCAATGAACACATAAACAAATTGAGAAATGTTTGTAACATGAAATGCTACTCATTAAAATAAATAAATGAACTGCTGATAAAAGTAACAACATGGATGAATCTCACAGAGCAAAAGAACAGACACGAAAAATGGGATGAGGAAGAGCACATGCCCAGTTAAGGTGTTGGGCCCATGGCCAACAGTTTAACAAGTGAGCCAGATGTGTTTGGATGTGGAAGTGCAAAGCTCCAGCAGAAACCAACAGAGCTGTACAAAAAGTCGCACCTCAGGCAATGTCTAGAGATGGACGTTTATAACGTTTACGATGTTTAATGTTACTGAGACATTGGAAACTCAAAGCCATTGCGATATCTTTTACAAAAACCAAAAATAGCCGCTGTGTATTAATTGAATGTTCAATTCTAGGAGAAACAAGAATAATCAGTAAATAGTCATTGCTTATAAAATTGTAAAAACACAATTATAAACCCTGCTTATTGTTATATAAAGGAACTTGTTGATTCCAACTCATAGCAACCTTATAGGACGGGGTAGAACTGTCCCATAGGGTTTCCGAGACTCTAATCTTTATGAAAGCAGATGGCCTGCCAGGTCTTTTGGAACAGATATGTGGGTTTGAAATACCGAGCTTTCTGTTAGCAGCTGAGCACTTGATCACTGCGCGCCACTACAGCTCCTATATAATGGAAAGCTACTTTAATTCTCATCATAGCGACCCTATAGGGTCTGAATCCAGGGCATGGCTCTAAGAAGAGATCCTTCCTCGTCTATCAGCTTCTAGTAGCCGGCAATCTTTGGCGTTACTGGGCTTGTAGATGCATCTGTCTCTGTTGTCTGTTTTCCCCTCCCCCCTGTATGTGTCTCTGTGTCTATTCTGCTCTTTTTATAACTCATAAGTAATTAGGTTCAGGACCCACCCTATACTGGTACAACCTCAATAACATAACAAAAGAAAAACCTCTGTTTTCAAACAGGATCACATCCACAGGACCAGAGATTAGGATTTCCATAAATTTTTTTTTTTTTTTTTTTTTGGTGGGAGGACACAGTTTGATCCATAACATCATGTCTATTTAGTATTCCTCAATCTCAAACAGTTTCCCAATCTTTCTTGACTTTCGTGACTTTAACCACTTCAAAGATTACAGACCACAAATTTTGTGGAATGGCCCTCATTTTGAGTTTGACAGATGTTTCCAAGTGTTTAGATTCAGGTTGTGTGTCTTGGGCAGGATTGTTACAAATGTGATGCTTGTTCTTCTCACTGCATCTGACATAAGTCAATATGTCCTATTATTGGTAATATTGATCCCTTGATTAAGGTGGCCTGGTAGGCAATATTTTAAGATGGCACAGGACCTTTGCCCTGGAGTTGCTCCCATGATTATTCTATGTTACATAGCAAACAGGAGGTTACCTGGGTGGGCCTGATCAGATCACATCAGCCCTTTAAGAGCAGAGAGTTTTCTCTGGCTGGTAGCAGAAAAGGAAGTCAAAGAGATTTGAAGCATGACAGATTCCACTCTAGGGAGGTTCTATGTTGCTGGGATGGAGAAGTTCTGTGGCAAAGAAACACTAATGTCCTCCAGAATCAAAGGGTGGCCCCTGGTTGACAACCAGCAAGCCAGCAGGGACCTCAGACCTACAGCTGCAAGGAATTAAATTCAGCCAACAGCTTGTATGAGCCTGGAATCGGATTCTTCCCCCAGAGCCTCCACAGAAGAGCCCAGCCTGGCCAGCACCTTGGTTTTAGCCTTATGAGACCCTGAGCAGAAAACCTAGTTGAGCCACCTGGACTCCTGACCTACAGAACCATGCAATAATAAGTGTTGTTTCAAGCTGATAACTTTATGGTCATTTGTTTTGCAGTGATATAAAACTAACCCAGGTGGTGTCTGTCAGGTTTCGCCACAGTAAAGTTTCTCTTTTGTGAGGACGTACTTTAAGGCTAGGCAATATCCTGTTCCTCACGTGACCTTAATACCTCACAGCGTGTTTTCTCCTTTTCAAAATGGGTGATTTGAGAGCTTGACATAACTGACGCCATAATGATACTCTAAGTAACCCATAGGTTTTTTTATTGCACCAGCTGCACTGGTCTCTTTCCAAAAGGGTGCGGGGCCCTCTTGGGCTCTTGCGCCTTGGTCTCCCTTACCTTCTTTGTTCTCTTGGGTGCATGGCCTTCATCCTGCAAGATGGCAGCTAGGAAGGCTGCCTGGCGCTTTTGGTCTGCAACTTCCTTTCTTGCTCCTTATCTCGGTCAGAGTGAACTTGGCAAGGCAGATCCGCTAGCCGAGAGATTTTTATGTAAGTTTATTTTTTTTAGTTTTTTGCCTTTTACGAACATAAAGATTAGAGTCCAGATGTCTGGCATGCATAACTTTAGTTTAATAGAGAGTTTTCTCGTAGTTGTTTCATGATGTATACTTATCCGACTATCTGTGGGCTATGTGCTTAAAGACATGTAATCCTTGCAAAAATGATACATAAGCTCTGATGTAAAAATTGCTTTTCGGGACTTCATAAAGACAGCCTGCATTGCTGTCAGACTACCCATTGGTGTCATCTCCATATAAACTTTCTCTCTCCTTCTGACTTGGAGCACATTTCATTGGCTCGACTGCTCCAGGGCACGGACCCCAATCGGGTAACACTCATCACAGTTTCACCCACTAGTTTGACATTCATGGGATTAATTAATAATCTGATTGCCAAGATGATTCCACCATTTCTTCTATATTTATGAGTTTATTGACATTATGCTGTCAGGAAAGGTTTTCTATTCTCATTTATTCACGTCAGGGTGATCTCATGGATTAGAGCCCATTATAATCCACTGGTGCATAATTTTTTTTTACTGTACTTTAGATGAAAGTTTACAGAACAAGCTAGTTTCTCATTAAACAGTACACATATTGGTTTATGACGTTGGTTAACAAATCCACGACATGTAAACACTTTCCCTTCTTAACCTGGGGTTCCCTATTACTAGCTTTCCTGTTAACCTCCTGCCTTCTAGCCCTTGCCCCAGGGCTGGTGTGCCACTTTAGTCTCGTTTTGTTTTATAAGCCTGTCCAATCTTTGGCTGAAGGGTGAACTTCAGGAATGACTTCATTATTGAGCTGAGAGGGTGTCCTGGGGCCATACTCTCAGGTTTCTCCAGTCTCTGTCAGGCCAGCAAGTCTGGTATTTCTTTCTGAGTTAGAATTTTGTCCTACATTTTTCTCCAGCTCTGTCTGGTACCCTTTATTGTGCCATTTTACATTCCCACCAGCAGTGTATAAATGTTCCAGTCTCTCCACAACCTCCCCAACATTTATTATTTTGTGTTTTTTGGATTCATGCCAGCCTCGTTGGAGTGAGATGGAATCTCATTGTAGCTTTGATTTGCATTTCTCTAATGGCTAATGATCATGAGCATTTCCTCACACATCTGTTAGCTACCTGAATGTCTTCTTTAGTGAAGTGTCTGTTCATATATTTTGCCCATTTTTTAATTGGGTTATTTGTCTTTTTGTAGTTGAGTTTTTGCAGTATCGTGTAGATTTTAGAGATCAGGCTCAGATCAGAAATGTCATAGCTAAAAACTTTTTCACAGTCTGTAGGTAATCTTTTTACTCTTTTGGTGAAGTCTTTGGATGAGCATAGGTGTTTGATTTTCAGGAGCTCCCAGTTATCTAGTTTCTCTTCTGGTGTTTCTGCATTGTTAGTAATGTTTTTTGTACTGTTTATGCCATGTATTAGGGCTCCTACTTTCGCTTCCATTATCTTTATCGTTTTAGATTTTATATTTAGGTCTTTGATCCACTTTGAGTGAGTTTTTGTACATGATGTGAGGTATTGGTGTTGTTTCATTTTTTTTTTTTTGCAGATGGATATCCAGTTATGCCAGCATCATTTGTTAAAAAGACTGTCTCTTCCCCATTTAACTGATTTTGAGCCTTTGTTGAATATCAACTGCTCTTATGTAGATGGATTTATGTCTGGATTCTCAATTCTGTTGCATTGGTCTATGTATCTGTTGTTGTACCAGTACCAGGCTGTTTTGACTACTGTGGCGTTATATTAGCTTCTAAAATCAGGTAGTATGAGGCCTCCCACTTTGTTCTTCTTTTTCAGTAGTGCTTTACTTATTCGGGGACTCTTTCCCTTCCATATGAAATTGGTGATTTGTTTCTCCAACTCATTCAAAAATGTCATTGGAATTTGGATCGGAATTGCATTGTATCTATAGATTGCTTTTGGTAGAATAGACATTTTTACAATGCTAAGTCTTCCTATCCATGAGCAAGGTATGTTTTTCCACTTATGTAGGTTTCTTTTGGTTTCTTGCAGAAGCGTTTTGTAGCTTTCTTTGTATAAGTCTTTTACATCTCTTGTAAGATTATTCCTAAGTATTTTATCTTCTTGGGGGCTACTGTAAATGGTATTGGTTTAGTGATTTCCTCTTCGTGTAGAGGATTCCAACTGATTTTTGTATGTTTATCTTGTATCCTGATACTGTGCTGAACTCTTCTATTAGTTTCAGTCATTTTCTTGAGGATTCCTTAGGGTTTTCTGTGTATAAGATCATGTCATCTGCAAATAGAGAAACTTTTACTTCTTCCTTGCCAATCTGGATGCCCTTTATTTCTTTATCTAGCTGGCTAGGATCTCCAGCACAACGTTGAATAAGACTGGTGATACAGGGCATCCTCGTCTGGTTCCTGATCTCAAGGAGAATGCTTTTAGACTCTCTCCATTTAGGATGATGTTGGCTATTAGCTTTGTATATATATATATATAAAAAAAAAGAGTATAAATGCCCACTATTATGTTGAGGAATTTTCCTTCTCTTCCTATTTTGCTGAGAGTTTTTATCATAAATGGGTGTTGAACTCTGTCAAATGCCTTTTCTTCATCAATTGATAAGACCATATGATTCTTGTCTTTTGTTTTATTTATATGATGGATTACATTGTTTTTCTAATGTTGAACCATCCCTGCGAACCTAGTGTGAATCCCACTTGATCATGGTGAATTATTTTTTTGATATGTTGTAGAATTCTATTGGCTAGAATTTTGTTGAGGATTTTTGCATCTAAGTTCATGAGGGATATAGGTCTGTAATTTTCTTTTTTGTGTGGTATCTTTACCTGGTTTTCGTATCAGGGATGTGCTGGCTTCATCGAATGAGTTTGGGAGTATTCCATCCTTATCTATGCTCTGAAATACCTTTAGTAGTAGTGGTGTTAGCTCTTCTCTGAAAGTTTGGAAGAACTCTGCAGTGAAGCCGTCCAGACCAGGGCTTTTTTTTGTTGGGAGTCTTTTGATTACCTTTTCAATCTCTTCTTTTGTTATGGGCCCATTTAATTGTCCTACCTCTGTTGGTGTTAGTTTAGGTAGGTAGTGTGTCTCTAGGAATTCATCCATTTCTTCTAGGTTGTCAAATTTGTTACACTACAATTTTTCATAGTAATCTGATATGATTCTTTTAATTTCAGTTGGGTCTGTTGTAATATTGCCCATCTCATTTCTTATTTGGCTTTTTTGCTTCCTCTCCTGTTTTACTTTCGTCAGTTTGGCCAATGGCTTATCAATTTTGTTAATTTTTTCAAAGAATCACCTTTTGGTCTTGTTCACTCTTTCCATTGTTTTTCTGTCCTCTATTTCATTTAATTCTGCTCTGATTTTTATTATTTGCTTTCTTCTGGTGCCTGAGGATTTCTTTTCTTTCTATTTGTTCAAGTTGTAGGGATAATTTGATTTTGGCCCTTTCTTCTTTTTGGATGTGTGCATTTATTGATATAAATTGTCCTCTGAGCCCTGCTTTCACTGTATCCCCAAGGTTCTGGTAAGAAGTGTTTTCATCCTCATTGGATTCTACGAATTTCTTTATTCCATCCTTAATGTCTTCTATAACCCAATGTTTTTTGAGCAGGGTATTGTTCAGTGTCCAAGTGTTTGATTTCTTTTCCCTGCTTTTTCTGTTATTGATTTATACTTTTGTGGCTTTATGGACAGAGAAGATGCTTTGTAATATTTCAATGTTTTGGATTCTGCTAAGCCTTGCTTTATGACCTAATGTGTGGTCTATTCTAGAGAATGTTCCATGTGCACTAGAAAAAAAAGTATATTTGGCTGCTCTTGGGTGGAGTGTTCTGTATATGTCTATGAGATCCAGTTAGTTCATTGTGGCATTTAGATCTTCCATGTCTTTACTGAGCTTCTTTCTGGATGTTGTGTCCTTCACTGAAAGTGGTGTATTGAAGTCTCCTACTATTATTGTGGAGCTGTCTATGTCACTTTTCAATGCTGTTAGAATTTGATTTATGTATCTTGAAGCCCTAATCATTGGGTGCATTAATATTTAATATCATTATATCCTCCTGGTATATTATCCTTTTACTCATTATATAGTGTCCTTCCTTATCCTTTGTGGTGGATTTAAGTCTATTTTGTCAGAAATTAATATTTCCACTTCTGCTCTATTTTTGATTGTTGTTTGCTTGATATTTTTTTCCCCATCCTTTGAGTTTTAGTTTGTTTGTGTCACTAACTCTAAGGTGTGTCTCTTGTAGTCAGCATATAGACAGATCGTGTTTTTAATCCATTCTGCCACTCTCTGTCTCTTTATTGGTGCATTTAGTCCATTTACATTCAGCATGATTATGGATAGGTATGAATTTAGTGCTGTCATTTTGATGTCTTTTTGTGTGTGTGTTGCTGACGGTTTCTTTTTCCCACTTAATTTTTTGTGCTGAGTAGTTTATGTTTATATATTGTCTTTTCCTCTTATTCGTTGTTGTTGATTTTGTTTCTGCTGAGTCTTTATTATTTTCTTGTATTTTATTTTGACGAGTAGGATTATTAGTCTCCTTTGTGGTTACCTTAATATTTACCCCTATTTTTCTAAGTTTAAACCTAACTTTTATTTCTTTATATTGTCTTTTCTTTCTTTCCATATGAAAGACCTATGACTACATTTCTTAGTCCCTCTTTATTGTTTTAATGTTGTCTTCCTTTACATAATGACTTAGCTGTTTCCCTGTTTTGAATGTTTTTTTATCTTGACTTATTTTTGTGATTTCCCTATCTGGGTTGACATCTGGTTGTTCTCTCCTGTGTTCTAGTCTTGGGTTGGTATCTGATATTATTGATTTTCTAACTAGAGAACTCCCTTTAGTATTTCTTGTGGTTTTTGTTTGGTTTTTATGAATTCCCTAAACTTCTGTTTATCTGGAAATGTCCTAATTTCACCTTTGTATTTGAGAGACAGTTTTACTGTATATACGATTCTTGGCTGGCAATTTTTTTCATTCAGTGCTTTATATAAGTCATCCCATTGCCTTCTTGCCTGCACGGTTTCTGCCCAGTAGTCGGAGCTTATTCTTATTGAGTGTCCTTTGTAGGTGACTTTTCATTTATGCCTAGCCACTCTTAAAATTCTCTCTTTATCTTTGGTTTTGGCAAGTTTAATTATAATATGTCTTGATGACTTTCTTTTGAGATCTACCTTATGTGGAGTTCAATGAGCATCTTGGATAGATATCCTCTCATCTTTCACGATATCAGGGAAGTTTTTTGCCAACCAATCTTCAACAATTCTCTCTGTATTTTATGTTATCCCTCCCTGTTCTGGTACTCCAATCACTCATAGGTTATTTCTCTTGATAGAGTCCCACATGTCCTTAGGATTTCTTCATTTTTTTTAATTCTTTTATCTGATTTTTCTTCGAATATATTGGTGCCAATTGTTTTATCTTCATTCTCAGTAATTCTGCCTTCCATGTCCTTAACTCTGCTCCCCTGACTTTCTATTCCACCACTGCCGTCAAGTCGATTCCAACTCTGACTTTCTATAGAGCTGTTTTTTTTGTGTGTGTGTGTGTCTAATTCTACAATTTTATTGTTAATATTCTGGCTTTCTGATTGCTGTCTCTCTATGGGTTCTTGCAGCTTATTAAATTTTTCATTATGTTCCTGAATAACCTTTTTAATTTCTTCAACTGCTTTATCTGTGTGTTCCACAGCTTGTTCTGCGTTTTGCCTGATCTCATTCCCATGTCTTGAAGAGTTCTGTATATCAATCTTCTGTATTCTATATCTGGTAACTCCAGGAATACACCTTCATCTGGGAGATTCCTTGTTTCTTTGTTTTGAGAGCTTATTGAAGTGATCATGGTCTGCTTCTTTATGTGATTTGATATTGGCTGTTTTCTCTGAGCCTTCTATCAGTTATTTATTAGTTTATTTTGTGTTTGCTTACTGTATCCTAGCTTCTTGCCTTGTTTTGTCTTGATATGCCCAAATAGGCTCCTTGAGTGAGCTAGCTTGATTATTTTCACCTTTGAAGCTCTAACGTCCTGTCACCAGGTGGCTAGAGCTGTTACCAGGTATATGAACATAAGAGTCCATTCACTTTTCTTATATGAATTCAGCTCAGTTTTCCAGGTTGTTGATCAAGTGTGTGGTATGAGGCTCTGTCCTACAGTCTTAGAGGTACAGGGGTGATTTGTGGATGTACAGGTATCTGGTTGCAGCAGGGAGTCATGCTCTGAACAAGGCAGGGGGCTGACAACTGTGCCATGAGTGTCTGTGAGGAAAGTGTCTCTTTGTACCCTAGAGTGTGCAGGTGGGTGGCTTCTACAGCCAGACCATGGGCACCCAATGGTTTTGGTTGTAAGGACTGGGAGGTACCACTTGTCCTTGGACCCCTGTCGTGCGTGGCTAGGTGACATGGGTGGAGCTATGAGTCCTTAGGCCTCTGATGGGGATAGGTGAGGATCCTGTTTAAGACAAAGTGGTGTCAAACGTTAAACACCCACCTCTTCACCGCACAGCTGAAACAGTTGCACTCTGCCAACAAGTGCCTATTCTCCTGAAATTGGCCCACACAGGTCCATACAGGGGTGAGAGGTATTCAAAGTCCATGGACCATTTGTGCCTGGACAGGAGCCACTTCTGTCCTGAGCTCCCCAGCTTAGTGGAGCTGGCAGATTATCTTTTCCCACAGCTGTGAGTTTATTCCTAGAATGACTCGGGGTGCACAGGAGGACCTATCTCGGGCCCAGGGAAATGGACAGCCACTGAAGCCAGCTTGGGGGCTGGGGGTGTGGTAAAATAAATGCAAGTACTTAGCTTTTGCTGAGAGTGCCAGTCTTCTCTGGTCTGGAGGTGTGAGTAGGCTGTGTGGCTTGATGTCTATCCCTGAGGAAACCCTGTCCAGAACACTACCACCAGCCCCGCCACAGTTGCTCCAGGGAATGGTGCCTGAGGGTTCCGGGCAATTCAGGTCTGGCAACTCCTCACCACTTATGAACCATGTCTTTCTTCCCCTGCAGCTCAGTCCATTTTCTCATTTTGCATTTGAGGGTCAGGGCTCCTAGCTTGTCACATATATAACTGCTTCACTTGTTTCTTTTGGTTTTTGTTGTAAGAGGGATCAATGGAAGCATCTGACTACTCTGCCATCTTGGCTCTGCCTCCTTATTATGGTTTTTGATTTGCATTTCTGTAATGGCTTAATGGCTAGTGATCCTGAGTATTTCATGTGTCTTTTGGCTGCTCAGATGTCTTCTCTGGTGAATTGTCTGTTCACATCCTTTGCCCATTTTTTTTTAATTGGATTATTTGTCTTTTCATTGTAGAGGTGTTAGATTTTCTTGTAGATTTTAGAGATTAGACCTTTCTCTGATTTGTAATAGCCAAGTTTTTTTCCCAGTCTATAGGTTCTCTTTTTACTCTTTTGGTGAAGTCTTTTGATGAACATAACTGTTTAATTTTTAGAAGATCCCATTTATCTAGCTTAATCTTCTGGGGTTTGTGTGTTGTTGATTGTGGTCTGTATCCTGTTAATGCCATGTATTAGAGCTTCTAGCATTGATCCTATTTTTTCTTCTATGAACTTCATAGTTTTTGGCTTTATATTTAGGTCTTTGACCCATTTTGAATTAGTTTTTGTATATGGTATGACGTATGGGTCCTGTTCATTTTTTTGCAGATAGACATGCAGTTTTGCCAGCACCATTTGTTAAAAAGATTGTCTTTTCCCCATTTGATGGACTTTGGGCCCTTGTCGAAGATCAGGTGACCATAGATGGCTGGATTTACATCTGGGTTCTAAATTCTGTCCCATTGGTCAATGTATCTGTTGTTGTACCAGTACCAGGCTGTTTTGACTACCATAGCTGTATAGTAGGTTCTGAAATCAAGTAGTGTGAGTCCTTCTACTTTATTCTTCTTCTTCAGTGGTGCTTTACTTATACAGGGCTCCTTCCCTTTCTGTATAAAGTTAATGATAAGTTTTTCCATCTCTTTAAAGAAGGTTGTTGGTATTTGGATTAGGATTGCATTGTATTTGTAAGTCACTTTGGGTAGAATTGTCATTTTCACAATGTTAAGTCTACTTATCCATGAGCATGGTATGTTTTCCCATTTGTGTGGATTTTGTTTGGTTTCTTGCAGTAGTTTTTTGCAGTTTTCTTTGTATAGGTCCTTTATACCCCTGTTTAGATTTATTCCTAAGTATTTTATTTTCTTCGGGGCTATTATAAATGGTATTTTTTTTCACCTCCTTGTCCAATGGGCAGAGCCAGTCACCCAGTTATGGTGCAGCTGGGCAGATCTGGCTGAAGGGGAGGGACTTGGATGGGTTGTTTGTGGCATGTACTAGGGCTGACAGGACAGCGATGTAATCAGTGCTGGTCAAGTTCTGGTAGGCCGTGCCTTTGTTGCTTGGGGGTGTGATGTTCAGTGCACGGTGCAGTCAGGCAGGAAGGAGGGGTGATATTGTGATATGCGGAGTCAATATGGGTATGGGAAAGAGGAGAGAGAATCAGGAGCCAAAAAAAAAAGAGTGCTAAAGGAGCTTGCCATTGGAGTTGAGAGATGTGACACCAAGAAATGGAGAAAAACAAAAAGGAAAAAGAAAAAAAAAACTAGATAAAAATCTGGAAGAAAATAAAAGCCCCCAGGGGTCCCAGTGGCCCAGCTGCAAAAACCCTGGAAGAGGCTCTCAATCTGTGCAATATAGCCTGGCCAGAGGGGGTATAGATGTCACACAGTACCAGGTATTCAGGAGATGGTAAATATAGAGAGATGAGAACTGAAAAATGAAGGAAGAAAGAAAGAATGATAAAAGGAATGCTCCGAGGGATCCCACCTACATGGCTGCACAGATTGGGGGAGTGACTCCTAAGCCATGCAGTGCACCGCATCTAGAAGGGACTCCCAAGCTTGAAAAATAAAAAGAAAACAAATAAACAGAACGAAATAAAACAAAGCATTTAAAAAAAAAAAAGCCCCAGAGATCATGCCAGCATGGTGTCGCAGACCAGGGGAGTGGTTCCCCAGTTGGGTGGTGTTTCACAGCCTTTCAAAAGGAAGCAGAGATGGCACATGGAGCTGGGTGTTCAAGAGAAAGGAAGGGGAAGTGGTGGGAGGTGCAGAAGAAACCAAAAGAAACGGAGAAAAGCAACAGCAGCAACAGAAAAATGGCACTCAGGGAGCCAGCCAGTATGGACAGTGTGAATCCAAGTGGCCTGGGGCTGAAGCAGTTGCCTCCGGCCCAAGAGGCTGCAGCTGGTGGGAAGCAGATGAGGCTAGGGGGTGGGATGGGGGGGGGAAGAAGCATGGGGATTAGGAAAGTGTATATCGTTGGTTTCTGGGTGCTCTGTCTCCCGCTGGGAAATTTATGAAGCTGCTTTCCCATACTCCCTGTCCACCAATCTCCAATGTGGGTGGGGTGAATCCAGGCTTCACAGATGCTGCACTTCCCAGGCAGCCGAGCCACCACTGCCAGTCAGGAAGCACGGAGGTAGAGCAGTGGTGAGAGGATGGAGGGTGGGAAAGCATGTATCGCTGGTTACCAGGTGCTCTGTCTCCTGCTGGGAGCTCCGTGAAGGTGCTTTCCTGTGCTCCCTGTCTGCCAATCTCCAACAGGTGTCCAAGATGGTGAGTCAGTGGTGCATCAGCTGATAGGGGACTGCTGTATTTCTTCTCGCTCTCTGTTCTCTGTCAGTTTCTTATTCCATTTGGCACTTAGCTGAGTTCTTTATCTCTTCATTTGACACTTCAGGTTCCAGGACTGACGTTTGTTTCTGTTTTGCTTAGTTTTTTGGGTCTTTGTTGTGGAGGGACTGCATGGTGCTTCCATCTATGGTACCACCTTGGCCGGAAGTCTGCACTATTAATTTCTATGCTCTGATTGAGTTGGCTTCTGCGTCCTTCAGGCACAATTCCATCATTCCTTGAGCACTTCCTTTTTTTCAGGAGCAGTACCTGGCTGATGCAAAAGGTTAACATGCTCAGCTGCTAACTGAAAGGTCAGAAGTTCTGGAGGCACCTCAGAAGAAAGGCCTGGTAGTTTACTTCCAAAAAGCCAGCCACTGAAAACCCTCTGGAGCACAGCTCCATTCTGACACATAAGGGGCCTCCAGAAGTCAGAATTGACTGAATGACAACTAGTTGGTTACTTTCTAGTGGAAAAATCTGTTCAAGGCACATCTGTCCGTGATCCAATCCTGGAAGCAGCTGTTTCTCCAAGTAACCCTGGTTTCTTTCAATGGGGAATGGTACATATATATCTATGGTTACACAAATCTTTACACCTATATTTATTTTTACACCAACCTGTCTATATTGAAAAACATGCGTTCACTCTAATTCTAAGCAAGGTGTCAGCCAGGCTGAGTTCTTGTCTGAAGGCTCTGGGCAAAAATCCATTTCCAAGTTTATTCTTGTTACAGAATTCTCTTCCTTGCAGTTGTAGGGCTAGGGCCTGTTTCTTTGCCAGCCATCAGCTGGGGATTGTGCTCAGCTCTAGAAGCTGCCCGTGTTCCTTGCCGTGTGTCATGGATTGAATTGTCTCCCCTCAAAATATGTGTCAACCTGACTAAATCATGATTCCTAGTATTGTGTGGATAGCCTCCATTTTGTGATCTGATGTAATTTCCCTATGTGTTATAAATGCTAATCTCTGACTGTGGTTAATGAGGCAAGACTAAATTATGTTAAAGAGGATTAGGGTGTGATGCAACACCCTTGCTCAGGTTATAGCCCTGATTCATCTAAGGGGAGATCCCCTGCGGTGTGGCCTGCATCACCTTTTATCTTACAAGAGATAAAACAAGAGAGAAGCAAGCAGAAAGATAGGGGCCTCATACCACCAAGACCGAAGTGTCAGGAGCAGAGCACGTACTTTGGACCCATGGACCCTGGGCTGAGAAGCTCCTAGGCCAGGGGAGATGATAAGGACCTTCCCTAAATGCTGACAGGAAGAGAAAGCCTTTCCCTGGAGCTGGCACCCCAAATTAGGAATTCTAGCCTCTTAAACTGTGACAGAATAAAGTTCTGTTTGTTAAAACCATCCACCGTGGTATTTCTGTTATAGCAGCACTAGCTAACTAAGACACCATATGTCACCTTTTATCTTCAAGCCAGCAATGGTGAAGGGAATCCCTCTTGTGCTTTGAATCTCTGACTTACTTCATCTCTGCCTAGACCCAGATTGAAAGGGCTCATGTGATTAGATCAGGGCCACCTCAATGATCTCTCTGTCTTAAGGTCAACTGATTTAGGACCTGAATTATATCTGCAAAATCCCTTTTGCCATACAATGTAACATAGTCATGGGAGTGCTATCTCATCATATTCACAGGTTCCACCTACACTCAAGGGGAGGAGATGGAGATCACCTTAGACTTCTGCCAACTATATCTACCTTAGAGCCCTGGTTAAGAGATTGGCTGCTAAACAAAAGGTTGGCACTTTGAATCCACCGGCTGCTCCTTAGATACCATATGAGGGCAGTTCTACTCTGTCCTATAGGGTTGCAATGAGTCGGAATCTACCCTGTTCTTCCCCTTCAGGGAGTAAAGTGAAGACAACACAAGGAAGAAAACAGGGCCCTGGACTGCTGGGGGAGAAATGTCATAATCATGTATCTGGGCTGGGGTTTTGTTGTGCTTTGCAGCAATCTGCTTAATCTTAGGATCCCTCCAGCAGTGAAGGGTCTTCTGACTTGGCCTTAGAGAAAGAAAGATGGCAGGCATGAACAATCACCATGGTTACCATACATAGATGAGCATCCTTACCATGAAGACCCCAAGGCTGTTCGTCCCAGTCTCCTCCATCTGAGAGATAGGCAGGAGCACCTGAAAGCTTTGTCTTACCCTTGGGCCCATCATGGGCTCTGAACCTCACTTTGTACAGAGGCTGGTCCAGCTCTTTAGTGAATGAACGTTAATATTTGCAGAGGGACAGGCATGTTATGATTGAAAAAAATCCCATTTTTACCCACTATAATCCCATTAAGCTGCACAAAACACATTGTCTTAGACATATTATTCTATCCAGCGCTTTATAGACTTATACCAGTATTAACCAATTATCAGTCATTTTTTAAAGAGCATCAAGAGAAAGACCTCTGAGGAGCCTCACCAAGGTCTGTCTGGAGAGCCCAGGGGGCTATAGACAGTGACCACAATGCCCTTGGAATGGCAGTACTGGATCAGCTTCTCCTGTATGAGGTATGGGTGACACTTGATCTGCAAAAGCAAACATTCCCCATCACTGGGAATTTGGCCTGCGTTTGGAGTTGCTCATAGGGAGTTTTACACACAAAAAGGCAGCCAAGCAGAGACCAAATACTGCCCACTGGTACACTTGGATGCCGGACCCTATGACCTGCCTCACATCTCCCAAAATTGTCCTCATTCCTTACCCCTGAAAGGAAACTCCGTACATAACACTGAACTTGCCTCTGAATGTTTATGAAGCAAAATTTACCTGGTTAGTCACTTGTTTGTGTTTCAGTTCAGGTTTGTTCAAGAGCCTCTCAATCTGGAAATAGTTGAAGTTGGAGATGCCAGTGGCTTTTACCAGTCCCTCTCCTCCATGTCCTGTCATAAAGGCATAGTGGTGAGACTCACAGAGGTCAGAGAAAAAGGGGTTAATGTGGGTCACAATTGTCAGTAGAGGCTCCATGTGTGGAGTCTGAATGGGGGCTTAAGAATAACTCCGAGAAAAGAGGGAAGAGACAACAGCAGGTGGGGAAGCAATTAGGATTAGAGACTTGGAGGAGGGAACAAGGATAATGGGTTCAGGGGACATGTTATCTGTGGTTCTCAAACTTAGCTGCATTTTGCAACCATTTTAGAGAGCTTTAAAAAATGCTGATTCCTGGGTACCAGCCCCAGAGTTTCTTCCTGAATTGGGAGGTTGCCCAGGAATTGGGACTTTTAATACTCTCCAGGGTATTTTAACAAACAGCCAAAGCTAAGACCCACTAGGGTGGGTGGCAAAGGTCTTCACAGGGGCAAATTTGAAGTGGAGAAGTGATGGGAATGTAAGGGTCCTGGAACTCTGAAGATGGGCCAGGAGATGATGGAAAGGTTTTGTGTGCCATAGACCAGGTCTAGTTGGGTGGATGGTACATCTGGACGTCTTTCCCCTTTTTTTTTTTCGCTTCTGCTTAGGAGCAGTCAATGACGTTTCCGTTGATCTGCTGTAGGTCCATATGAACACATTTGCATTTCGGTCTTACCCATTTCACTCAGACCTTCTCATCTTGATCATCAATATCTCTTCATGCCTTTAGAATGCTTTCTATAGCAGTCATTGCCAAACTCACTCAGGGAAATCAGGGTACTTTCGGCAGACACCAATGACGTAATTGCTACCTTTAATGCCATCATAAAAGCTAGGGCAAAAAAATCTTGTGGAGCAAATATGAAAGGTATGCTGGTCTCCACATGTCAAAAAGGGTAATTCCTCAGATAGTTAAGAAGTCATGTTTTACCAGGGTGATAAAAATGACAGAAGCCCTCTTATGAAATGTAAGGCACAGGGTCAGCCTGCTGAAGCCTTAGGCTGTGTTACAGATATTGCCACACTCTTCACCCTCAGGAATAAAGCATTCACTGAGGCGAGTCCATGGAGGTGAACCATTCATCCTGAAATGTTTCTCTATCATGACAGGAAAATGAATTTGTTCTTTTTCTATAGTTAAGTATCAACATTCCAGTTTTCTTTGTATGGTTACCATTTAGTTGCTAGCAAAGACAGAGTGATAACTTTGCTTGAAGGCTCAGGCTTAATCCATTTGTTTTAGTGAATATATCAGAAA
Source organism: Elephas maximus indicus (assembly GCF_024166365.1). NCBI lineage: Eukaryota > Metazoa > Chordata > Mammalia > Proboscidea > Elephantidae > Elephas > Elephas maximus. Next base: position 15,263,230 of record NC_064826.1, read on the forward strand.
AGTATTTAAGACTACATAGCCAAACAATGGCTTTTGGGTTCATTAAGGCCAAAAGAGTATGTAAATCTAAAAACAAAAAATAAAAAAACTGGTTTCAACTTATAATTTGAACCCTCTGTCTAATTCTCAAGGAGGCCTGTTGGCGCAGTGGCTAAGAGATTGGCTGCTAACCCACAAACACGTCAGCAGTTTAAATCCATCAGCCCCTCCTTGGAAACCTTATGGAGGCTATTCTACTCTGTCCTGTAGGGTCGCTATGAGTCAGAATCGACTCAATAGCAATGGGTTATGGGTTGTACCTACGTTGGGTTAGAGGATGGCTAGGGAGCTTAGGAAGGTGGCTATTATGGCTTCCTCTCAGCCATAATCAAACGTTATTAATTCCACTTATGAATAAATAGAAGACAGTCAATACCTTTCTTTAATTTTCTGGATTATTTCAAAGTTGTGGCAATGGGGTACAATGTTTTTCCGATAGTTTTTGTTGTTGTTGAGAATATACACCACAGAACATACTCCATTCAACCATTTCTACATGTACAATTCAGTGTCATTGATTACATTCTTAAAGTTGTACAACCATTCTCACCCTCCTTTTCTGAGTGTTCCTCTCCCATTAACATAAACTCATTGCCCCCTAAGGTTCCTATCTAATCTGTTGAGTTGCTGTTCTCAGTTTGATCCCATATAGATAGATCTTAAAACAGCACAGTGCTCAAGGCTGACCTTCTTTACTAATTAAGCTAAAATATTGTTTGGTTTTAAGAAGAATTCAGGGAGTATTTTTGATTTAAGGTATAAAGATTTTCGCAGGCCAATGGTTTCAGGCATCTGATCATTTTTATTAAAAGTTTTACAGTTTTTATAACAGCTAAAGGCCTCTGAGAGGCTGACATACAGGCCATCTCTGCCCCTCCTTTTCCCTGAGATTCTGGCATCTACTGGCCACCTGGAAGGAGCACATGGCCACTCTCCCCTGCTCACTGCTTCTCTGGCCTCCAGAGAGCTGAGAGCTGGTAGAGAGTAGATTTTGGACAGTGGCCTGTGACCATGACCTGTTTGAGCCCCACTGAAGAAGGAATGGTTAACGAGGGAGATGTTTCTAGTATGGAGCAGAGCAAACAAAACCGAAGGGAGAGACCATTAATGCCTCCTCAATTCCTAGTAGACCCCTCACTATTAGACTTCAGGAGCCCTGGTGGCACAGGGGTTAAGCTATAGCTGCTAACCAAAAGGTCGGCAGTTCAAATCTGCCAGCTGCTCCTTGGAAGCCCTATGAGGCAGTTCTACTCTGTCCTATAGAGTTGGAATTGACTCAATGGCAAAGGTTTGGTTTCTTGGATTAGACCCGAGGGGCAGTGGTGGTTCAGTGGTAGAATTCTCGCCTCCTATGCAGGAGTTCCATGTTCAATTCCAGGCCAGTGCAGCTCGTGCACAGCCACCGCTCTTCTGTCCATGGGAGCCTGCATGTTGCTCTGGTGCTGACCAGGTTTCGGAGAGCTCCAGACCGACACAGACTAGGCAGAAAGTCCTAGTAACCTGCTTCCAAAAATCAGCCAGTGAAAACCCTATGGGGTCACAGTCGTCTGATCCCTCTGAGCATGGAGTTGCCATGAGTCACGAGCTGACTGGACGGCAGCCAGTAACAAGAACGATTAGACCTGAGTGAGGTCAGGTTATCCCTTGACTCTAAAGGACCATCTCAGTTCCAGCCTGTGGATGTTGTACAATCCCTGAGATGTATGACTGGTTGTAGCATTCTAGAATCACTTCAGATTACTATGGGAGACACCATGGGTTGTCACAATTAAGAGACCTGGTTTCAGTTTTCTCAACTGTAAAATAGGAATAAAAACACTTTCCATTCATTCATCCAACCATTTCAATAGATATAATTGAGGCCCACAGGATGAACATAGTGGACAAAAACCCCTGCCGTTATAGAGCTTGCATTCTAGTTGGTAGAAACAAACATACAAATAACAAATAAATAAAATCAATAGTGTGGGCCCTAGGTGATGAAAACAGTTAAGCATTCAACTACTACCCAAAAGGTCGGCAGTTCAAACTCACCCATCGGTGCCTCAGAAGACAGGCCTGGTGATCTTTTTGGAAAAGTCACAGCCTTGAAAGCCCTATGGAGTAGTTCTATTCTGTACACATGGGGTCGCTATGAGTCAGAATTGACTTGATGGCAACTAACAACAACAACAATGGTAGATGTATTCATTTCCTAGTGCTGCTGTAACAAAATACCCCAAACCGAGTAACTTACAAGAACAGAAATTTATTCTCTCACAGTTCTGGAGACTAGGAGTCTGAATTCAGGGTGTCAGCTGGGCCGTGTTCAATCCTCAGGAACCAGAGGAAGATCCTTTGTTATTTCTCACACTTCTGATAATGCCAGGCATTCCCTGGCTTGTAGATAAATCTACACTTGGTTGTCTTCCCTCTGTGTCTCTTCTCCTCTTTTACAAGGACACCATTTGTGTTGGATTAGGACTCACCCTGCTCCAGTATGACCTCATGTTAACGGATAATGTCTTTACTCCTTCAATGAGCAGTGGCACCTTTGTGCCTCTCACAGGCTCACAGAGTTGACTCTTTGGGCTCTGCCATTCAAGCCTGGGTGGCCTCAGGCTAGGTGTTGTCCTCCCCATGCCTCCACTTCCTCTTCTGTAAAATGGGAATGATAACAGTGCCCACCTCAAAGGGGGTTGTTGCAGGATTCAAGGAGGCACCCATACAAAAACCACCTCATGTAGTGTTGGCACATAAAAAACACTCATTAAATGTTGGTTACTATTATTTTTTATCTTTGTATTCCTGTATTCTCAGTGTTAGCAGAGTGAAAAAAAACTGCCATGTGCCTATCTGACTCGTACTTCCCTGTGATTATCTACTCCTGGTTGGATACACAAGCTGCAAACGATGTGGCCCAGACCCTGGCAGGCAGCATGCCCAGCTCGGTGTGATTTCAGATAGGCCCAGCTAAAGTACGGCTCCAGGGCAGAGAGTAACACTTCAGGAAAGTGGAGCCAGAGAATCTGCTGGATGGTCTCATCAGGATCCTAAAGGCCCGCCATCAATATTCTGCAGCAAAAGGATAATCTTCCAAATGGGCCAGTCTGCAGAGAGAATGAGAGAGAAGGACTGTAAGCAACAACACTGCTCCAAAAAGCGTTCTTCTCCAGGCTATCCTGTGGTCTTCATCCTTTCTTAGCCTCCCCGCAAGACTCTGAGAGAACACAGATAGGGGCCCATATCTCCACCTTCCCTCAAAGTGATCTGAGGGTGTGCTGGGAAGGAGGGCATACAAGCAGCAACCAGGGCACAAAAATAAACTTCGAGGTTGGTGGTTCAAATCCACTCAGAGGCACTTTGGAAAAAATGCTTGGTGGTCTACATCTGAAATGTCACAGCCATTGAAAACTCTAGGGAGCACAGCTCTACTGTGACATACATGGGGTCACCACAAATCGGAATTAATGCCATGGCAGCCAGTTAATGACTAATGGGCCTGAAGCTAAGCACTGCACTAAGTGCCTTCCAAGTATTACCTTGATTAATTCCAGGAGTTCAGTCACTGAGCAGCAATTAGGGATATTTCTTTCCTCATAATGAGTCTCACCCTGGTACTTCAATCTTAATTTTCAAAACTGCCAGAAGATAGTATTTGAAGACAAAACTAGTCCCATCTGCATTCTGAGTCTTTCAGCTAACCCTCTACCAGCTTAGAGAAAACCCTGACACTCCTTGCAGTTAGAGTGACCCAGTGTACTCACTCCTTCAGGATGTAGATCCTCCAGTTCTTGTTGAAGCTGAGTAGGGTCGCCATCTCTTCGCCACTCAACTGGAAGTCAAAGACCTGGAAACGGGGGGAGCTCAAGCCAATCCCTGGGGCCCCATTCCATTAAGGAAAGAGCTCACATTCCCAGCACTAACTGGCCACAGAAGGTCCTCATTATGTCCACTGGACATGAATTTTGCTTTAACCTAGGTTCATAAATATTAGCAAATTGAATCCAATAATGTATAAAAAGAATTACACAACACAGCCAAGTTGGATTAACCCCAGGTATGCATGGCTAGTTCAGCGTTAGCTTCCCACTGCAGGAGTGTCCCTAAAGGACATATGGGCACCCACAGGGAGCATGTCCTCCAGTGCAGTCCAAACCCCCTCTGCTGTGGGGGAGAGGTGGTGAGACCAGGACAGTCTGCTGTGAGTGTGGCTGTGATCTTCTGCTCAGGGGCAACCAAGCTTCTCCTTGGGGAGGTAAGGCCCAGCCGTGCTCACACCTGCCAGGTGAGACAGGTGGCTCCCTTGTGTGGGAGGTGACAGGGTGGTGGACAGGCGGTGGGATCCACAGACCATGAAGAGATGGGATGAACAGCATGGCAAAGAGTCTCCTCCTCCACTGACGAAAGCCAGGGTCTACCAGTGGGCTCTTACCTGGAAGTTCTCAGCAATGTGCGTTGGGGTCGCAGACTTGGGGATCACAACCAAATTCCTCTGAATATGGAACCGGATCAGAACCTGCACATGAAGGACATTATACTCTACTTACCCACCAATACCCTCCCTCCACTAAAGGGCAATGAAACCACCCTGCAGCTCCCTGCCATAGTTAGAACATCAACTGTGGACTGAACACATCCCTGTCAGACAATGGCAGCCTCCATGGGACAGTCTCCAGGAATCTTCACAACAGCCTGAAGTAGCAGATTCTAGGATTTTCTCATGAGGAACTAGAATGGTGGCTGGACCAGTGTTGGGTATCAAGGCAGCGTGTGGTAGAGCTGGATCTCAACCCAGATCTCTGCCAGCAAAGCCACTCTCATCACTGGGTAATCAAGCTCACAGGAAGCTGCTGGACAGAGGCCTTTCCTGTCTTGGTGATAACAGTGTGTCTCTTGGATGCCCAAGGACTTTCAGGAAGGCCTGACGGGGCTTCATCTCACCTGTTCTTCCTCTTCAGGGAATGAAGTTTAGACAACACAAGGAAGAAAACAGGGCCCTGGACTGCTGGGGGAGAAACGTCATAATCATGTACCTGGGCTGGGGTTTTGTTGTGCTTTGCAGCAATCTGCTTAATCTTAGGGTCCTCCAGGAGTGAAGGGTCTTCTGGCTTGGCCCTAGAAAAAGAAAGATGGCAGGCATGAACAATCACCATAGGTACCATGTGTAGATGAATATCCCTCCCATGATGACAGCCCCAAAGCTGCTTATCCCAGTCTCCTCCATCTGGGAGACAGGTAGGAGCACCTGAAAGCTTTGTCTTACCCTTGGGCCCATCATGGGCTCTGAACCTCACTTTGTGCAGAGGCTGGTCCAGCTCTGAGTGGCTGGACCTGTATATTTGCAGAGGGGCAAGCATGTTGCTACTTAAAAAAATCCCATTTTTACCCACTATAATCCCATTTAGGTGCACAAAACACATTGTCTTAGATGTATTACTCTATCCAACGCCTGATAGATTCATACCAGTATTAACCAATTATCAGACATTTTTTAAAGAGCATCAAGAGAAAGACCCCTGAGGAGCCTCACCAAGGTCTATCTGGAGAGCCCAGGGGGCTGTAGGCGGTGACCGCAATGCCCTTGGAATGGCAGTACTGGATCAGCTTCTCCTGCGTGAGGTATGGGTGACACTCGATCTGCAAAAGTGAACATTCTCCATCACTAGGAAGTTGGCCTGCGTTTGGAGATGCTCATGGGGAGTTCTATATACAAAAAGGCAGCCAAGCAGAGACCAAATCCTGCCCGCTGGTACACTTGGATGCTGGACCCTGTGATCCACCTCACACCTTCCCAAAGCGTCCTAATCGCTGACCCCCGGGAGGAAACGCCGTACATAACACTGAACTTGCCTCTGAATGTTTATGAACCGAATTTACCTGGTTCATCACTGGCTTGTGTTTCAGTCCAGGTTTGTTCAAGAGCCTCTCGATCTGGAAGTGGTTGAAGTTGGAGATGCCAATGGCTTTCACCAGCCCCTCGTCCACCAGCTCCTCCATGTCCTGTCATAGAAGCATAGTGGTAAGACTCAACGAGGTCAGAGAAGAAAGGGATTAACGTGGGTCACAGTTGTCAGGGGAGGCTCCATGTACGGGGTTTGAACAGGGGCTCGAAAAATAACTTGGAGAAAAGAAAGGAGAGATAAGAGCAGGTGGGGGAAGGGATTAAGATTAAAGACTCTGAGGCAGGGACAAGCACAGGGGGTTCAGGGGACACGTTATCTGTGGTTCTCAGACCTGGCTGCACTTTGCAACCACAGGACAGCTTTAAAAAAAGCTGATGCCGGGGTTCCTGCCCCAGAGTTTCTTCCTGAATTGGGAGGTGGCCCCAGCATTGGGACTTTTGAAACTCCCCACGGGACTTCAACGTGCAGCCAAAGCTAAGAACTGCTCGGGTGGGTGGCAAAGGTCTTCACAGGGGCAAATTTGAAGTGGAGAAGTGATGGGAATGTAAGGGTCCTGGAACTCTGAAGATGGGCCAGGAGATGACGGAAAGGTTTTGTGTGCCATAGACCAGATCTAGTCGGGTGGATGATAGATCTGGACGTCTCTACACATTTTTTTTTTTTTTCACTTCTGCTTAGGAGCAGTCAATGAGGCTTCTGCTGATCTGGCTGCAGGTCCACATGAACACATATTGCTTATGTTTCAGTCTTACCCATTTCACTCAGACCTTCTCATCTTGATCATCAATATCTCTTCATGCCTTTAGAATGCTTTCTTTAGCAGTCATTGCCAAACTCACTCAGGGAAATCAGGGTACTTTTGACAGACACCAATGACATAACTGCTACCTTTAATGCCATCATACAAGCTAGGGCAAAAAAATCTTGTGGAGCAAACATGAGAGGTATGCTGGTCTCCACATGTCAAAAAGGGTAATTCCTCAGATAGTTAAGAAGTCATGTTTTACCAGGGTGATAAAAATGACAGAAGCCCTCTTATGAAATGTAAGGCACAGGGTCAGCCTGCTGAAGCCTTAGGCTGTGTTACAGATATTGCCACACTCTTCACCCTCAGGAATAAAACACACTGAGGTGAGTCCATGCAGGTGAACCATTCGTTCTGAAATTTTTCTCTATCATGACAGAAAAATTAATTTGTTGATCTTTTCCTACAGTTAAGTACCAAAATTCCAGTTTTCTTTTTATGGCTACAATTTTATTGCTAGCAAAGAGAGAGTGGTAACTTTGCTCGAAGGCTCAGGCTTAATCCATTTGTTTTAGTGAATATATCAAACAAGTATTTAAGACTACATAGCCAAACAATGGCTTGTGGGTTCATTAAGGCCAAAACAGTGTGTAAATCTAAAAACTAAAAATAAAAAAGCCAGTTTCAACTTATAATTTGAACCCTCTGCCTAGTCCTTCAGGAGCCCTGGTGGCGGAGTAGTTAATCTCTTGGCTGCTAACCCAAAGAAAGATCGGCAGTTTGAACCCGCCGGCTGCTCTGCAGGAGAAAGATGTGGCAGTCTGCTTCCCCAAAGATTGCAGCCTTGGAGACCCCATAGGGTCACCACGAGTCAGAATTGACTCCATAGCAACAGGGAACAGGTGGAGTGCTTGACTCCATAGCGACAGGGAACAGGTGGAGTGCTTGACTCCATAGCGACAGGGAACAGGTGGAGTGCTTGACTCCATAGCGACAGGGAACAGGTGGAGTGCTTGACTCCATAGCGACAGGGAACAGGTGGAGTGCTTGACTCCATAGCGACAGGGAACAGGTGGAGTGCTTGACTCCATAGCGACAGGGAACAGGTGGAGTGCTTGACTCCATAGCGACAGGGAACAGGTGGAGTGCTTGACTCCATAGCGACAGGGAACAGGTGGAGTGCTTGACTCCATAGCGACAGGGAACAGGTGGAGTGCTTGACTCCATAGCGACAGGGAACAGGTGGAGTGCTTGACTCCATAGCGACAGGGAACAGGTGGAGTGCTTGACTCCATAGCGACAGGGAACAGGTGGAGTGCTTGACTCCATAGCGACAGGGAACAGGTGGAGTGCTTGACTCCATAGCGACAGGGAACAGGTGGAGTGCTTGACTCCATAGCGACAGGGAACAGGTGGAGTGCTTGACTCCATAGCGACAGGGAACAGGTGGAGTGCTTGACTCCATAGCGACAGGGAACAGGTGGAGTGCTTGACTCCATAGCGACAGGGAACAGGTGGAGTGCTTGACTCCATAGCGACAGGGAACAGGTGGAGTGCTTGACTCCATAGCGACAGGGAACAGGTGGAGTGCTTGACTCCATAGCGACAGGGAACAGGTGGAGTGCTTGACTCCATAGCGACAGGGAACAGGTGGAGTGCTTGACTCCATAGCGACAGGGAACAGGTGGAGTGCTTGACTCCATAGCGACAGGGAACAGGTGGAGTGCTTGACTCCATAGCGACAGGGAACAGGTGGAGTGCTTGACTCCATAGCGACAGGGAACAGGTGGAGTGCTTGACTCCATAGCGACAGGGAACAGGTGGAGTGCTTGACTCCATAGCGACAGGGAACAGGTGGAGTGCTTGAGCGCAACCAGCTCACGGCTTGTCCAGCAATGACAGTCGGTCCCATTTTACCATGGGGTTACATTTAATCATATGAGAAATGCAGCAGACACTTATGACAAATGGATGCCTTCATAAGATTTTCTCATGAGTATTTGTTTTGCTTCTATTTATATTCTCTTGCTCATGAGATGTGGTATTTCCAATAATTTATTATTTAGTACGGCTGTTGAAGGCATAAACCATTGCTTATTATTTTTATTATTATTATTGCTAATTTTGATGTGGAGAACCTAATTGCAAATGATATATCCTTGCCAGGCAAATCCATGGGTAACACTAATGATGGCTCTTTGTTATGGTGGTAATTTTTTAATTTTTTGTTTTTCTTTTTACGTACAACCCAGAAACCTTCAGGACAATCTTCAGGATGGGCTGTGGAGGGTAGATTCTAAAGTCAGAGAGACCTGGGACAGATCTGGCTCTGCCACACACTGGCTGTTGACCTAGACAAGCTAGCCTCCTCTCTAGGTCTCACTTTCCTCATTTGCAAACAGGGACACTAAGAGTGCCTACCTCCTCGGCCTCTGCCGATTAAGGGAACCTATGACTAAGGTTCCTGTGCTCCGTAGGTATTAGCTAGCTTAATCTTTCCCACATCCTAAAAGATGCATGTTATCACTAGGAATGCAGTAATTTTTTTTTTTTAAGATAAGGAAACTAAGGCTTCCTGGAGTTGAATAACTCCCCCCAGGTTACTCAGCTAATCCGTGCAAACCGAGGCCAACCCCCTGCTCAAATCCCTCTCCCCCAGTTGGAAAGCAGCATGTGAGCATCCCTCTAACTGGGGTAGAGATTATATTTCCATTCCTACTTGAGGATTCAGTCTTAGCCTTTGAAAATATAGTGTCAGGAAAAAAAAAAAAAACTCAAAGGTGATTTGGAAGGAGCTGGTAGAACTACAGAATGACAATGAGGAAATTAAACAGCAACAGGGACATGGGCACGGAGTGTGGAGCAGCATGGATCACTGAAGGAAAGTTTTCATTTAGAAAAAGCTGGAACCTACCTCCCAGGCATCCAAGAATGTTGTTTTACTCGGGAGGACATTGCCTTTATCATCTTTGGGGATAATTTCCTTCCCAGGCTGTAAATGCAGAAAAAAAAGCTTCAACTGGAGCCTGCCTCCAGGCACCTGAGTTCTTTTCATGAGGTTCCAGGATCCTGAACCATCCCCATCGGCTAAACGCCCACACATGCATGCTACCTCTTCAGGCTCTGAGCTAAAAAATTCAAGACTATGAGATTAAATCTATAAACCAATCTACTGTCAAATATAAATCCTCCTATTTTAGAAACTGCTGGTTGATGTTAGAATCCATCATTAGCACATTTCAAAAGCCACCACTGTCACCATGGGCATTACTTCATATACCTAGGCCCCATATACACTTGGGGACAAGCTATAATTTCAAGACCAGCAGACAAGGGTTAGATCCCAAGAGTGGGTTTTCTGGAGAAGATACTGGCACGCTTCTCTTCTGGCAGACTCACGAGGCCTGTTGGGAGGATGGCACCCACTCGTCACCTCACGGGTCATGAGGTGAGAGAGTTGGGTGTCATGTCACCCCTGCCTTTCAGAAGCTAGAGGCGAGCCCAGGAAAGGCCTGCTGGGTCATCAGTAAGAACAGGCCACCCTCCAGTGTAAACATACATGGGTTCTTCTCCAAGATGTCACACCCAGGGTATGGTTCAATTACAAGAGGGTTGGTTCCTGAACTACTGTTATGCAAGAGTCCAAGTGTTCTCCCATGAGGGGACCCTTGGCATGGACCCGAGACAAAGAACATGGCAGCAGCAGTCACCGTGGGCTGCCAGAAACCACGACCCCCTCAGACATAACAGAGAAGACCCAGCACGTGGCCAGCTCCTCAGCCATGGCCTTGGCCTCTCTCCCAGCCCAGCCCTCTGCTCCATCGTGGCCTCCGTCAGTTCACAGGTATGAAGGGCAGGAGTTCCCTCCTCAGCAGCCCTGCAGCTGGGCCAGTGGATACTCTCTGGCATCTGCTTAGGAACGAGAGACGGGATGAGTGCTAACCTGCAGCCCCTGTGGCCAGTGAACAAGGTAGATGTCGAGGTAGTCCAGCTTCAGATCCTTGAGTGTCTTCCGACAGGCTTCCTTCACCAGGGGCTTCTCGAAGAAGGTGGGCCACAGCTGCAGAGAGTGACAAGGAGGGTCAATACCAGGAAAGAAGGCTCCATCAGCCACATCGCACTGCTCCTGGGTCTAACCTGGGCATGGGCTCTGTACGGCCAGAGTGGTTCAGACACGTGACCCAGGTGAGCTCCACCACCAGGGTTCATTAAGTCAAGGACAGTCCCTAAGTGCTGAGGGCAGTTTATTTGCTCAGCTCCCCTAGCATGTTATATGTCCCTCATGTCAGGAAACATATCTGGTCCTGACTCTACCTATTTCCCTCGTTGCCCCCACCTTGGCTATAGGCACCCTGAGAGCAGAAATTGTGTCTAACACAAATTTCAAGCTCTCTCACACTCAGGTACAGAAGGTTCCCTTCCCTCAGCCCTGTGTCTCCAGCCTGCCAGGCCCCAGTGGTGGCTTCCACAGAGTCCATCCAGACTCAGCGCAGCACATGGGGTATGTGTGCTGCCCGGTGCAGGCTCTTTCCATTACCTGAAGCTCGTGTTTTAGCAAGCCGTGCACAATACCTGTCTGGTGATTCGCAACCCTACAGACCAGCACCCCCTTTTTTACAACATTTGTAACTCGCCTTTTACTATGCTGAAAGAGAATGAAACTCATATGTGACAATAAAAGAAATGCTCCCACACTTTTGCAAACATCCCCTGTTGAGAGGCTCAGACCTTAGCCATGGAGACCACAATCCACAAAGGCGGCCTCCAGGTCCATCCCTGACTGCACCCTCTGCTGCTGACCAGCACTGGACAGATGAGCCCCGTGGTGGGCATGGAGGCCATGGGCATCGCTGTAGCTCAGTGGACCCTCCCCACAATGGGAAACCCAACTCAGAGGAGGGAGCCAGCAGCAGCATCTCCTCATTCCAGTCCTGGGTGGGAATGTGGTTATGTGGGTAGTGGATGTGTCACAAAGCAGAGAGGAAGAGAGCTGGGGAAACAACTCTGTGCTTGTAGGAAAGGCTGGGGAATCCTTGGTGCTCACCAAACTGAGCCCTTCCCCTGCCCTGAGGTTAAGACCTCCTCCCACCCCATGGGCCTTGGGCACCTTGCTGACGATGAAGAGGTCCTCGCGTGTCACAGCCTTCTCTTGGAGCTTCTCCTGGATGGCCTCTCCCACCTTGCTCTCATTCTGATACACAAAAGCACAGTCGAAGTGGCGGTACCCCACATCAATTGCTGCCTTCACAGTCTCTTGGACTTGGCCAGGGGAACACTAAGGAGAAGGAGACCATCATGTGTTCTCATCCCCAGACCATCTCCCCAGGGCCCCCCTCCATGGTCTACCTCTCCAAACCAGAGCCTCACTGGGGCCCCTATTTCCAGGGGACCCCAGGGCAGAAAATATGCTTGGGAGAATGTTCCAAAGGAGAAGGATGGAAAGTGGATTGACTTGTAATCATGGCTTATATCTCATCCTAACCAGAGTCTACTTCCTTCCTCATCCAGGTTAACCCTCCAACCCTAACAGGGCCCCAGGTGTGTAGGGGTGACCCAAGGCTCTTCATGCACCCCTCTGTAAAGACTGGGGTGACCCAAAACTCCTAGTGTACCCTTTTCTAAAGACTGAGGTGACCCATAGCTCCTAGTGCTCCCCTTTGGAAAGATCAAGGTGACCCACAACTCCTAGTGCCCCCCTTTGTAAAGATGGGGGTGATCCATAGTTCCTAGTGCCCCACTTTGTAAAGATGGGGGTGACCCCATGGCTCCTCGTGACCCCCTTTATAAAAATGGGGGTAACCTATGGCTCCTATTACCCCCCTTTGTAAAGATGGTGGTGACTCATGGCTCCTTGTGCCCCCTTCAAAAAGACCAGGCTGAAACTGCCTCCTGAAATGACCCAGAAGAATAGGCAGAAAAGTTCTCCACACAGTGATAAGGCTCTGTAAGAAGGTCAGTCCAGATAAGTCCAGGCTCCACCACCTGCTTGGCGCTTTGCCTTGGGAAGATTAATCTCTCTATACCTTGTCCAAAAAATGAGAATACACCTACTTCTCACTTACCCACTATCTCATCATCTGACATTTTGTATTTACGGCAATAGTAAAAAACCTACTATCTAACTATTTTGCCCATTAATGACATACATCTGACAATAACCCTTTCATCACCAGTGGGACATAAAGCACCCACCTACATTTTCTGCGTCTCAGATCCAGTGGAACATATGTGTCCCACATAATAGTTTGTGATCTGATGTGGCTGTCGTCCATTTTTGCATAACACCACTTTTTGCATAATGACCTGATCTTTGGGACCTAACCATCTCAATAAGTAAGGAGTGGGTATAATAACAGTACCTGCGTCAGGGGGTGGTGGGGTTGGTGAAGGGCCACAGTGAAGGGAAAGCGTTTGGCACAGGGCCTAGGACCCAGGAACGCTCAGTGGGGGTGTGCTATTATATAATTATTATTTCAGAAAAGGGAGAAAAAGAAAACCTTTGAAAGAATTGAGGTTCTTTTCCCACCTTGAGGCAGCAAAGGAAACAGCATTAGAAGTATCACATTAGAAATATAACCTGGCCAACACAAGCCATATAAAGAAAGAAAGAACTTTGTACCGACCTTTCACAAATCTTTTTTAAACCTCTTCTGGTGCAAATAAGGACACCTGGTGGCACATTGGTTAAAGTGCTAGGCTGCTAACTGAAGGTCAGCAGTTCGAACCCACCAGCCACTCTGCAGGAGAAAGATGTGGCAGTCTGCTTCCATAAAGATTTATAGCTTTGGAAACCGTGTGAGGTCGCTACGAGTCAGAATTGACTCAATGGCAGTATTTGGTTTGGGCGGCAAAGTGGTTAAGCTCTCAGCTGCTAACTGAAAGTTCAGCGGTTTGAACTCACCAGCCACTCTGGGGGAGAAAGATGTGGAAGTCTGCTTCCGTAAAGATTTACAGACTTGGAAACCCTAGGGGGCAGTCCTATTCACTATGAGTTGGAATCAACTCAGCGGCAGTGGGACTGTGAAAAAACAGACATACCAAAAAGTAGGCAAAACAGAATGTATAGCTGCACCAGCAATGGGACAAGAAATGGACGCTGCAGCAGCTCAGATGCCCCTGGGCCCCCTCCCACCCCTGCACCCCGAACCTCCACTGATAAGTGCATAATCTTTAGAATGACATCATCCCCAGGTCCTGAAAGGGTTCTCTCCACAATCCTCACATCTAATTCTGATAACAGTGCTCTGTCATTTATCTGGGTGAGCAGAGTCCCTGCAGACCTGAAGCCATTATTTGTCAGGTTTGTAGGAGGCCAAAGCTCTGATTTGGGATAAAACACCCCTGTCCCAGCAAGAGAGGCTGGGGCTGAATCAGCTGGAGTTCATCTGCTCCCCCAGATGGACCCAGTGTACCTCCTGAGAACAGCCCAGCGCTGGGACCATAAGGTGTCCCCCTCACGGTAGAGGAGCCAGGAAGGTTGGTACAAAGGAGGAAAGTGACCCAGAGAAGAAAGAATAGGCAGAGAGAAGATGTAGTCAAGATTCCTCTTAGTATCTAATTAGGGTTTTTTTTTTTTTTACCGTTGATGGAAATGGGAAAGAAGTCAGAAGATGAAAAAACTTTCTAACTTATCTTAAAAGAGGCGCATGGACCTGTGTCACTGAGCCCTGGGGTATAGAATGAGTGTAGAAATTGGCCTAGCCCAGGGAGTCAGGCCTCCCTCCTGGGGAAGCAGCGATTCTGGGACTTGAACTGCATGGGGACCACCTGGGAGTCTTGTTACAAGTGCAGATTCCCATGCAGAAGGCCTGGGGTGGCCTGAGAGCCTGCATTTCTAACCAGCTCTCGGAACCACACAGCACACAGCCCACAGCCAGAGCCGCAGGATGGAGCTCCCACGCCCCCTCCCCTCAACCACCCACCCGGCTGCAACCCCAGGGCCAGGCTCCACCAGCGAGGAGCCCCTTTAAAGGTTCCAGAGCCGGGGAGAAGCGAGAAGAGGAAAGACTTCTGGAAGAGAAACTGCCCTGAAAACAACCGTGTTTCTCAGCCCAACACCTGCTTGAAACTAGATCCTGGCAGGAAGCTCTGGCCGCGCTGGGAAAAGCCACCCTGGAGCTTTGGAGCCTGAATCCACCAGAGAGAAGGGAGCCCCGGGTCCTGGCTCCAGGGCGGGACTCTCCCTCCCCAAGCCCCGCCGACGGCAGGGCTTCCAGCTGAAGAGCCCCAGAAGGGAAGCAGGTGTCCGCACACACGTGCTTATCTACCTTCCAGGTGCCCAGGCCCACGATGGGCACCTTGGCTTTGGTGCTGAGCTCCACGAAGGTGGCCATGGTCAGCGCGGACACGGAGCTGAGAAGCTGGGTGCTGCGCAGCGGGATCCTGAGCGTAGGGTGTTGTGTGCTGCGGTTATTAAAGGCTGGCCCCACCGCAGAGGGAGGAGCCGGCGCTGGGGCGGGAGGTTTCCAGCCCGGGTAGGACAGACAGCAAGTCCGTTCTGGTCTTGTCCTGAAGACCGATTAATGCCAGCGAAACTCACACTTGGCAAACTTGTGCAAAGTCCTCCCTGGTACCAAATGCACGAACAACTTCATGACAGAGACACCTAGGGGTCTTATCAACTCTTGTTTTTTTTCTTCTGCCAGTTTAATGTATGGAACTTGAAACCGTGCAGGTCTTGTCTTTTGTACCCATCAGACTGCTCCACAGCTGAACTTTCTCCCAAAGCACAGACTTGCCCGTTAACTACCTGGACGGCGTCTTTACGTATTGTGTTCTTCACGTATTAGGATGTTTGGCTTTATTCAATTCTACTTATAATAAAAAATGAACTTTTAAAATTCTTGTGCCTTCATTTAAAAAAAAAAACTTTGTGACTATGAAAATGACATACTCATTACAGAAAATTTGGGAAATACAGAAGATTATAAATAAGGAAATGTAAATCACCTGGATTCCCAGTAGGCACATGCCTATTGCCAGTTCTTTGTCCTCCAGCCTTTTTTCTATGCACCTGTATTTGTAATACCCTGCGTATACAGTTGTACATCATGATTCTTAACCTAAACACCATAGAACAAACTTTTGTATACGTTTGTAAAAGCTCTTCATAAAATTGTTTTACACGAAATATTTAATCATTCTAAAATTTCCCTCCCCAAAACATTGTAGCATGTAACGCTCCCTCCAGCAGTGAAAGTGCTTGTTTCTCTGCGTCCTCATCAACACTGAGTATCATCATTAAAAAAATAAAAGTAATTTTTTTTGATAGGCCAAGACTGGCGCCTTGTACATGAAGTTCATGCATAGAGCAAGGTGACTTGTGAAGCATCTCTGTTTTGACATTCACCTTTTTATCTCCTTGCTCCTCAATCACCCTGTTTTAATTACAGTAGTTATAGACCAAAACAAACAAACAAAAACCAACTCACAGTGCCTGTCAGGGGACAGCCCCAGCAAGGAAAGAGCCTCACTGTGTGCCCTGGCAGATAATCCAAAGAACTGACACATAGCCCTTTCCAGATTCATACGTCCAGGGAAACTTACTGACACGGGCAAGCAGCTGCTCTCCAGTGGTGGCCGGTGGGGGTATTTTCCACAACCACCTAGCAAGGAACCCAAGCTTATACACCATTCCAGTTGGGACCAAGGCTTATTGTTTTTCTCCCATGTCCTGGGACAGTCAGTGTTCCCAGGGACTTCACATCCTGGCCCAGATGTCTTCCTTCTTGTTGCTAAGGCATTCCTCGGCCTTGGCCACTGGCCCAGTCATACCGCTCCCGGCCTTTTACCTTAGCCTGAGTCCATCCCAAATTCATCCCGAGCATGCTTCAGGGAAGAGCAAAGCTGACTCCATTAGGGAGGGGATGCATGTAGGTGAATAGCATTACCCTACAGTGCCCCTATAGGACAGAGTAGAACTGCCCCACAGGGTTTCCAAGGAACAGCTGGTAGATTCTAACTGCCGACCTTTTGGTTAGGAGCCGTAGCACTTAACCACTGCACCACCAGGGCTCCTTTTAGTAACCACTAGTTATCACTGTAGATTAGTTTCATCTGTTCTCGAACATTATGTAGATGGACTCATGCAGTCTCTGTTCTTTTGTGTCTTGTTTTGCTGACCATTATGCCTATTATTTAGTTATAGTGTGCTTTAATAAGAAGTCGTGGTGATGTAGTGGTTAAGTGCTGGGCTGCTCATGGAAAAGTCGGCGATTCCAGCCCACCAGATGCTCTGCGGGAGGAAAATGTGGACATCTGCTTCTGTACAGATTACAGCCTTGGAAACCCTATGAGGCAGTTCTACTGTGTTCTATAGGGTCCCTATGAGTGGGAATTGACTTGAGGGTGCTGGGTTTGGAGATAGAAAAGGCAAGGAAGGAGCTACCCCTAGAGCCTTCAGAGAGAGCACGGCCCTGGTGACACCCTTTTTTCAGACTCCTAGCCTCCAGAACTGCGAGACAACAAATTTCTGTTGTTTTAAGCTGCCCAGTTTGTAGAGCTTTGTTCTGGCAGCTTTAGGAGACGAATAGTTGGAAATCTACATTTTTAACAAACATACAAGGTGATCCTTACACACAGCAAAGTCAGAGACCCACGGCATCGCGCTCTACTGCAAAGAAGTCAGTCAGGAACCAAAGACTGATGAAAAGGCCACTTCTGAAGGGAATAGTGGTTTTAGCTTCCAACGAGGCTCTAAAAAAAAAAAAAACCAAACAAAACCCATTGCCGTTGAGTCAATTCTGGCTCATAGCGACCCTACATGACAGAATAGAACTGCTCCATAGACTTTCCAAGGAGTGCCTGGTGGATTCGAACTGCCAACCTTTTGGTTAAGCAGCCGTAGCACTTAACCACTACACCACCGGGGGCTCTAGGGATAAGAAATAGTCCTGTTAAAAAATACAAAACCCTATTGTCATTTCATCTATTCTGGCTCGTGGTGACCCCACATGTTACAGAGTAGAACTGCTCCATAGGGTTTTCTTGGCTGTACTCGTCACAGAAGCAGATTGTCAGGCCTTCCTTCTGTGGCTCTGCTGGGGGGGTTCAAACCACCAAACTCTAGGCTAGTAATTGAGTGTAAACTGTGCCACCTAGGGACCTTAGGCATTGTTAATTTTGAGAGTTTGCTACAAGAACGGACATAGTTTGATAAAAAACTTTAAAAACTTTGTAACTCATGAAAAGCACTCTTGTTGGATTGTTGTCACTGGTGCTGATAGAATATGTTTCCTCACAGGAAGGCAGGCCAAGGTCAAGGTCAAGGCCATTCTAATCAGGGATGGAAGAAAAGCACATACAAGCTTTCTGCCAGGAACTATGTCCTGTTTCTTTGTGAACTACAAACAAGCACCAAGAGTACTTTCCAGGCCTGTCACTGTCTATTAGGCTAGAGTGGACACTGTCCCTCTGGGGACCCCGTGCCTTGGGGAACAGACTGTTCCTCTCTGTCTCCTCTGCTCCCCACCAGCAGAAACCCATTACCTGCCTGCTGTTCCCTGTGTAGTAGGTACCCAAAACCTAAGTTCCCCTGAGCTGGGCTTCCTAGTCAAAGTAGAAAACACCCTGGCTTCCCCCCAGCCTGCTCCCAGTCATGCAATTCCTAAGTTACTTTTTAATTCTTTGTGTGCAGCCTGGTTGCCCAACTCCTTTGTCATATAGCAGTCCCTCCCAATTGAACCCCAGCCATGGAACAGGCCTACACCCAAGTTTGCTGGATGCTGTATTTTACTTGACTGTCAGTTCGCTGTACTGTGGTGGGTTGCATGTTTCTATGATGCTGGAAGGAGCCCAGGTGGCTTAGTGGTTAAGAACTTGACTGCTAACCAAAAGGTCAGCAGTTTGAATCTTTTCCTTGGAACTGTATGGGGCAGTCTACTCTGTCCTGTAGGGTTACTGTAAGTTGAAATCAACTCAATGGCAACTAGTTTGGCTTTTTTTTTTTTAAGATGCTGGAAAGTATGCCACTGGTATTTCAAGTACCAGCAGGGTGACCCATAGTGGACAGGTTTCAGTGGAGCTTCCAACTAAGACAGACTAGGAAGAAAGGCCTGGCGATTTACTTCTGAAAATCAGTCAGCCAAAACCCTATGGATCACAACAGAAGATTGTCTGACATAGTGCTGGAGGATAAGCCCTTTAGGTTGGAAGGCGCTCAAAATACACAGTGACTGCAACAATAAACTCGGGCATACCAATGATCAGGAAGATGGCTCAGAAGGGGACACTATTTTGCTCTGTTGTACATGGGGTCACCATGAGTCAGAGCTGACTCCATGACAACTAACAACAAATATTTCACCAGGCACAAGCAGGGCCACATTATGGTTCTCATGAATTCCTTCCTCCATTAAAAAAAAAAAAATATATATATATATATAAAATGAGGCATTGGTATAGCCTGGATTCATTATTACATACTCATTAGTGTATATTACATTGTACTTTTATTATGTTCCTGTCTTCTTCTAAAATTTAAGAGAAATAAAAATTATAACATTTTCATGGGTCCCTAACAGTATTGTGGGCCCTGGACACTGCACCTGCTGTGCCTAATGCATGAGCCAGCCTCACTCTTTTGTTACATTTTTATTTCTGAAACCTGCATTTACTTTGTATGCCCCAGCCCACCTGTCTAAGGTACCTAAAAACTCAAACCATGGTTTTCTCTGCAAGTCTCTCGGAGTGGTGTGAGCTGGGTTCCAATGTTGGGAAGGTCTTCCTGCCTCCTCCACGCTCTCCTCTCCATCCTGCAGACAAGGCCACGGACCTCTAACTTTTCCCTGGGGACTGCTATTGTGCTGGTGAAAATAGGGCCGAAGTGAGCTTTAAAGGGCTCGTTCCTGTTCATTTGGCTTTTGGCTAAGAGAAAGGAGTTACAGAGCTGCAGGGCACAGGCACCATGGGAGTTTTTGTTCATGGTGAGTCAACAAATTAAACACAGCTGAAAGTCAGAAGGAGGAACTTCTTTTGTGTTAAAAGGAACTCAGAGGGGAAAGGAAAGGGAATTGGGGGCCTTGTTTCCCAGTGCTTGTTCCCTCCGAGATATGGGGTCCAGAAGAGGAGAGGAGAGCGCATCTCTCGGTTTTACAGCTCGTAATTCCAGATTCAGTTTACCCGTTGCTGTCAAGTCGAGTTCGACTCATAGCAATCCTATAGGACAGAGTAGAACTGCCCCCACAGAGTTTCCAAGGAGTAGCTGGTGGCTTTGAACTGCTGACCTTTTGGTTAGCAGCCGAGTTCTTAACCACTGCACCACCAGGGATCCAGGTTCACTTCAGAGATGACCAAATCCTGGCCTGGTTGGAGTTGGCTATGACTCATCAGCAGTGCAGGGGACAGCTGCCGCAGCCCATGACCACATGGCACAGGCTCCTGGCATGGCTCAAGTTTGCTTTTAGCCTGGAGGTAGTAAGCTTTCCGTCTTTTCTGTGTTCTCTGTTGTTGGCGAGTTGGCTTTGTTTGAATCTTGAATTGGATATGAACCTCCAGACTATGAATTATGATATGACTCATTGGGTCAACCGGCGTGATATTTTACACTTAGGAGTGGAAAATCTTAATGCACTTCATTAATTCCAAAGAAAAATTATCTACTTAAAAAAAAATTCTCCACTTCAATATTAGGCAACATGTGCCTATGTCTTAGAGGGTGGTCTCTAAGTTGTAGTAGAACGTCTCACAAATCTATACATGGGTCATTTTATTTTCCAGTTTATATTGGATGATAGGGCAAGGCAGGGATTGTTGAAGTAGTAACAATAGTTGAATTAGTAAATCCTTTGGGACTCACAGAACAGAGAAAGCTGTATTAGCCCTCATAGTATCTCTTCTAGAACCACTTAAATGATAAGTCAGTAAGAAAGGAGATCTTTATTGGCTCAATTGAGAGTAGGAAGGCATTTCGGTTAGCTTTTTTTTTTATTGTGGTCCATAGCGTTTAGCTTGGAGAAGAAACTGAAGTTGTCAACAACTCCATTCAACTTGGATCCACAATAAACGTCCATGGAAGGACCAGTCAAGAAATCAAATGACATACTTCATGGGGCTAATCTGCTGCAAAAGACCTCTTTAAAGTTTTAAAAAGCAAAGATCTCACTTTGATAACTAAGGTACATCAGACTCAAGCCCTGGTCTTTTCAAATGCCTCCTATGCATGCAAAAGTTGGTTAATAAAAAAGGAAATCAGCGAAGAATTAATGAATTCACACTGTGGAGCTGACGAAGAATATTGAATATACTGTACGAGTTGTCCGTAAGTGGAATGTTCATAACCCAGGGAATGCCTGTAGTGCGGACTGTCAGAAGAATGAACAAATAAGTCTCAGAAGAAAAGATAATAGAATTAATATATCACTGTTTTGCAATCCATAATTTTCCTTAGAAGCAAAGATGATGAGACTTCAAGTTGCTTACTTTGGAAACATCATTATGAAAGACCAATCACTAGAAAAGAGCATTATATTTGGTAAAGAAAAGGGCTAATAAAAATGAGGAAAGCAGGAGATGAATTGATACATTCGCTGCAAAATGTACTCAAACATACCAACAATCATGAGGGTGACACAGGACCAGGCAATGTTTCCTTCTGTTATACATAAGGTCACCCTGAGTTGGAGCCAACTCAACAGCAGGTAACAAACTAGCTCAGAACTTATTGGTTACAACAACCACTCTTTTGCTCATGGTTTTGTGAGTTGGCAGTTCGAGCTGGAATTAGTTGGTAAACTTGTCTCTACTCCATATGGTGTCAGCTAGGCTTGCTCCCATGTTAGGGCCTCATTTGTGTGGGCTGGGAAAACTGGGGCCTGTATCCACATACCTCTCTAGGAGGCTAACTTGAACTTGCTCACTAGACAGCAGCATTCTAAGCAACATTACTTCTGCCAGATTTGATTAGTCAAAGCAAATCCTAAGGCCAGTACAGATTTAAGGAGTGGAGAAATAGATTCCCCCTCTTGAAGGGACTGTCTGTGAAAAAGTGTGTGGCCATTTTTAACCAACCCCAGAAGGTTTAAAAAGAGCTGTGATAGGTACTTTCTGGCTTCACGAATTTACGGATGTATTCTTGGTTTTATACTTTTAAGAAACTATGTTTCCCTCTTATTTAGTCTGAGAAATTTATATGTGTAATGAGTTTTATTTTGTTTTAAAAAAAAAATTGAGGGATTATTTCATAGAAAAATGAACTAGGGTTTACCATTTTTCATCCCCTCTAAGAGCCCCATTTCAAGTCATCCAAGAGGGAGAGACAATAGTAACAAATGTATCTAATAGAAATAGGGAGAAAAAGACCCGATTCCAAGATGGTGGGTTGCAGAGAACTTTCTAGGCAGAGGAACAGGATAAGCCCAGGCCCTGTGGTGGGACAGACGGAGATACATTGTGGGAATGACATATGTATCCAATAGTAGAAGTACGTTGGAGCCAGATGGACCCAACAGTAGAAGTACGTTGGAGCCAGATGGACCCAACAGTAGAAGTACGTTGGAGCCAGATGGACCCAACAGTAGAAGTATGTTGGAGCCAGATGGACCACATTCTCGAAGCCATGCTCATGGAGCTAGATTTACCAGAAAGCCTGCAAAAGTTAAGTTTCCATCACCCCCACTTGTACAGGCTCCTTCTTAAGCTTTGTACCTAATTTTGAATCCTTAATTATGTATCTTTTTCCTTAAAAAGAAAACCCAAAAATGTATGTTAATATTTTTTTCTTTATTGCAGAGCAATGGAAAGCCATCAGTTCTTTTTTTTTTTTTAGCTCTTAAAGATTTCAAACACATGCGAAAGTTTAGGTTTCTCTCCTCTTCCTTTCCTTGTACTTGATTTATTTAAGAAACTGTATCGCTTGTTCTCTATCATTTTCCCACAGTCTGTATTTTGCTAATCACTCCGCCTTGGAGTTGTTTACCATGTCACTCTAACCCCTGAATATTCTGGGAACGTGTAACAACCCAGCAGCACCCAAACCCAAGGCCGGTCACATTTCCAAGGGACCGAAAAAAGACTCCAGAACCAGCTATCATGACATACGGTTTATCGGGAAGCTTACTTACGGGCGGCGGCTGGACAGCTTAGTGCTCTGCAACCACCTAGCAGGGGACACAAGTTTATATACCCTTCCGGCTGGGTCCAAGGCTCATGGTTTTTCTCCCACATCGGTGGGCAGTCAGTGTTTCCAGGGACTTTATGTCCAGGCCCAAATGTTTTTCTTCTTGTTGCTAAGGTGTTCCTTGGCCTTGGCCACCAACCCAGTCATGCCACGCCTAGCCTTGTACCTTAGCCTGAGTCCATCCAAAGCTCATCCCCAGTGTGCTTTGGGGAAGAGCAAAACTGACTCCACTAGGAGGGGATGCATATAGCTGAATAGTATTACTGTACAAACTAGTTAGTTAGATCTAGATTCTCGGTCAGATTCAGGTTTGACTGGGCAGTTGGGCACCCTATGTGACTTCGCCGTTGCAGCCTCAGTCAGATGTGAAGGAGGCGGTTTCAGATCTTTTATCCCAGATTTCTCAGAGGGAACGTCAAGACAATTAGACGTCAAGACAAGGGATCAGAGCATTAAAAAAAAAAGGAAAGCAAAATATGCAAGGGGCACCAATTTAGTCCTTAACTGTATGGATGTCTTTAGATGAGTAATTAAAAAATGGCATGCAAAAATGAAGAAATGGATGGAGTCCCCACCCATTCCTTGATGGAATTTTGTAGGAAGCAAGGGGGACTCACAACTGCCTCTACTCAATCTCCCTAATGTAACCGGCTGAACTGGACTAAAGCCCGGTCAGGTCCAGGTCCCCGCTCGGCGCAGCCTGTCTGAACAGAGAGACAGACGCGGTTATTAAGGCAAAGCGAAAGCATTTATTTAGTTGGCCAAGTAAAGGAGCGTGCCAGGGCTCGAGCTGCCAAGGAAGCTTCCTGAAACTGGACAGGGGTCAGCTTTTATGAGGTCATCATAGTAAGCAGAATCAGGAAGTTATACATATTCATGATTTTTGCTGATTATTCATCACGGGCAGGGCTAGGAATTGGCACAGAAGCAACTGTCGGACCCTTCACCTCTAAAACATGCTCGGTTTTTGCAGATGACATAAGTCCGGTGATTTTTTGTTCCTTGGCATGAGTCTTCCGGTTACTTGACATGAGTTTTCTGATTTATCTGCGCATGTTCTATGGTCTGGTGCTAGTTTTTCTTGGAACTTGTTTGTGACTTTTAGCTGTGGAATTGACCCTGAAGTTAAAACAATGTAAAGAGTAGGGAAGTGGTTAAACAAAGTTGGACAGTTCTGATCTAAAGCCCAGATATAGCCTGCCCCCACTGTGAAGGCAGAAATGTGGTCTAGAGACCACCTTACACACCAAAAAAAAAAAACCTATTGCCTTTGAATCGATTCCAACTCATACTCAATCTCCCAGAGATGTAAAAATCTCAAGGCAGATATGCTCAATTTTTCCAAGCTTAAAGAAATTCCAAAAAGAGAAAGGTTCTAATGAGCCTCAAACATCAGATGCAACACTATACCCACTTTTAATATTGAGGTGGTAATAGAGGAAGAAGAGTGGCAGGAAAGCCAGGGTCTCTTTACCCAACCCCCAGCAGAGGACCCAAGGGCTTTCACACATGTGAGGGTAAAATAGCCTGGGGCTGGAGAAGAAACTCTTTTGGGCCTATTGGATACTATTGGATACAGGAGCACAGAGCCCATCACTGCCCAGGCCTGGTAGGCAGCTGTTTAGGGGTGATAGTATGAATTTGGGGAAATATAAGATGCTACTGTGGAAGGAATAAAAATTAAAGTCTGGTTAGAAATTGGAATGTATGATTAAAAAATGTATGTTGTGGTGACATCTCCCTTACCTGAATATATAATTGTTATGACTCGACAGCACTGGGTTTTTTTTTTTTTTTTTTTTTTTATGGATATAATCTCTGAATGGAAATTTCTCCCCCTACTGGGTAAAACGAGAAAAAGAAAAACCTGATAGATTTACCTTTGGTCACTATGAGTCGGAATCGATGTGAAGGCAGTGGGTTTTGTGGGTTCGTTTACCTTTGGTCCAGTGTTGATTGGACAAAATGGGAGCCTTTAGAATTGCCTAAGGCAACTCCAATAGTGACTTTGAAACAATGTCAGAGGCCAATAAGAACTCACTACCCTAATTAAGGAAATATTAGCTGCAAGTGATTTTTAGCATCTACAAACTCAATGTGTGATAGCCTAGTGTGGCCAGAAAGGAAGGCTGACAGTCATGGAGATTAACAGTAGAATATCAGGGAAACAATAAAATAGTACTCCCAATAGCCTCACCAGTCCCTGATATGGTCCAGACTACTCAACAGATACAATAAGCCAAAGGTTACTAATGGGTGCAGTTTACTCAAGTTTGTTGTAGCCTGTTGAGAAATGGGATAATTTCAAGAGCAGAGTCCCTGGGTTGATGGGTGGGGTTCCAGGTAAAAATGGAAAGGCCACCCCTCCGTGGGACCATGGTCAAGTATCCCCTTGTGACACAAGGGATGCTCTGTGTGGGTGCAGGACAGCAGGGGTACGAGAGGCGGGACTGTCAGTGGAGGCTGAGGTTGTGCTTGCCTGTTTCCTCTATGCACCTGTTGTCTCAGTGTGCAGAGAGGTCATCAGCTGAAACTGAAGAGAAGGGTGTTGAGGACTTCAGGAGAAAGGAAACGGGGTAAGTTTCAATGGAAGTGGGCAGTAAAGGACAGACAGTAGAATTGGCCTCTTGGATTTTTCTTTTTTCGTATCTCTTTCTCCCTCTCCCTTTGTCTTTCCATCCATCCATCCATCCACCTACCCATCCGTATCTGTTTGTTTTTTCTCCTCTTTTCTCATTGGCTACCAGAAGCCACACTGTCTGCTTTTCTTTTTGACCCTCTTTTTACCATAATCGGAAACCCTGGTGGCAAAGTGGTTAAGAGCTATAGCTGCTAACCAAAAGGTCAGCAGTTCAAATCCACCAGGCGCTCCTTGGAAACTCTGTCCTACAGGTCGCTATGAGTCGGAACTGACTAGACCACAACGCGTTTGGTTTTTTGAGTTTTTTCCATAATAAGGTAATACTCCCCCTAGTGGCCTGTTGATGACTCTCTCTATTACCAGGTTACATACACAACCTGCTGCGCTAAGGTCACAGCTGACATCACTCTCCCTTGTAAGATGGAAACTGAAGGGATACTGCTTTTATTATTTACAAAGGGTGAAAGGACCCTCTTCTAATTTTGGGACTGGAACTTGTGCCCCGAAACGTTATTTATTTGGAACCTGGGTGCTATTCCTTATCCCTTCCCTCCTTGTCTTCCATTGTCATCTTTAAGTAAAAGTCCTGGGGCTTTAGTTCCTAGTCCTAGGTTTTCTAGTGATCATTACCAGCCTTGCCCTTGACAAAGTAACCCTGGAGAAAGCCATAGACGGGTTATTCCCAGAGTACTTGTATTAAAAATGATCGGGGATCACCAAACTATTTTCCACAGTGACTGTACAAGTTTACATTCCTAAGAGCAATGACCAAGGGTTCGTATTCCTCCACATTCTCACCAACAGTAATTATTTTTTATTTAATTGAATTCATCTTAGTGTCTATAAAGTGGAATCACACTGTGATTGCAGTTTTCCTTGTGGAAAAGTTTGATGGCTCCTCAAAATGTTGAACATGGGATTACCATGTAACCCAGCAATTCTATTCCCTGGTATATTGCCAAGATAAATCAAAACATCTGTCCACATAGAAACTTGCACACACAATGTTTATAGCAGCATTACTCATAATAGCCAAAAAGTGGAAACAACCCAATGTCCACCAACAGATGCAGGAATAAACAAGTTGTGGTCTGTATGTACAATGGAATAATATTTACCCATAAAGAGGAAGGAAGTTCTGATACATGCTACAACATGGATGAACCTCAGTAATATTATGTTAAGTGAAAGAAGCCAGACACAAAAGGTTACATATTGTATGATTCCTTTTATGTAGTCTATCCAAACTCTAACCTAACCAAACCCGTTGCCGTTGAGTTGATTCCAACTCATAGCTACCCTGTAGGACAGAGTAGAACTGCCCCATAGGGTTTCCAAGGCTGCGATCCTTACAGGAGCAGGCTGCCACATCTTTCTCCCATGGAGGGACTGATGGATTTGAACAGCCAACATTTCAGTTAGCAACTGAGTGCTTTACCACCATATGCCACCAGGGCTTCTTACGTAGATAGGCAAATTCATAGAGACAGAAAGCAGATTAATGGTTTCCAGGGGCTGGGAGGAGGAGGAAATGGGGAGTGGACTATACACGTGGACTTTGCCTGATGGAATATGCAGGAATCGAATCAATTACATCCGTGGAAAGAGACAATGGAGGACATCAATAGCATTGGTCAGAACAAGAAGAGGAGCCAATTGTGGAACAGACCATCAATTGCTCCTATGCAAGTTCAAGTTGAAAAGGAAGAAAATTAGAACAAGTTGATGAGAGTCGAAGAATGATCTTGATAATGTCCGACCTGAATTTGGAGACCATCTCAACAATAGATCTGACACACTGAACACTAATGACAGAATACCAGACAAGTCATGGAATGACATCAAAGACATCAAACGTGAAGAAAGCAAAAGGTCATTAAAAAGACAGGAAAGAAAGAAAAGACCAAAATGGATTTCAGAAGAGACTCTGAAATTTGCTCTAGAACCTAGAGTAGCTAAGTGAACAGAAGAAACGATGAAGTAAAAGAGCTGAACAGATTTCAAAGGGCAGCTAGAGAAGACAAAGTATAATGACATGTGCAAAGACCTGCACTTAGAAAAACAAAAGGGAAGAACAAGCTCAGCATTTCTCAAGCTTAAAGAACTGAAAAAAAAAAAAAATCAAGTCTCAAGTTGTAATATTGAAATATTTACGAGGAAAATATTTAATGATGCAGAAAGCATCAAAAGAAGATGGACAAAGGAGAATGAAGAACACCAAGGTCACACGATAACTATGAGCCCAAGAGATAGAAAGGGCCACATGAACCAGAGACTTACATCATCCTGAGACCAGAAGAACTAGTTGGTGCCCGGCCACAACCGATGACTGCCCTGACAGGGAGCACAACAGAGAACCCCTGAGGGAGCAGGAGATCAATGGGATGCAGACCCCAAATTCTCACAAAAAGACCATACTTAATGGTCTGACTGAGACTAGAGGAATCCCGGTGGTCATGGTCCCCAAACCTTCTGTTGGCCCAGGACAGGAACCATTCCCGAAGACAACTCATCAGACATGGAAGGGACTGGACAGTGGGTAGGAGAGAGATGCGGATGAAGAGTGAGCTATTTGTATCAGATGGACACTTGAGACTGTGTTGGCATCTCCTGTCTGGAGGGGGTTTGGGAGAGTAGAGAGGGTTGGAAGCTGGCAAAATTGTCACGAAAGGAGAGACTGGACGGGCTGACTCATTAGGGGGAGAGAAAGTGGGAATACGGAGTAAGGTGTATGTAAACTTATATGTGACAGACTGACTTGATTTGTAAACATTCACTTGAAGCTCAATAAAAATTATATATAAAAAAAGAAGAAGATGGAAGGAATACACAGAATCATTATACCAAAAAAATTGGTCAATGCTCAACCATTTCAGGAGGGAGCATATGATCAGGAATGGATGGCACTGAAGGAAGAGGTCCAAGCTGCACTGCAGGCACTGGTGAAAAACAAGGCTCCAGGAATTGACAGAATACCAATTGAGATGTTTCAACAAACGGATGCAGCACTGGAAGTGCTCATTCATCTATGCCAAGAAATTTGGAAGACAGCCAACTGACTGGAAGAGATGCATATTTGTACCTGTTCCAAAGAAAGGTGATCCAACCGAATGCAGAAATTATCAAACAATGTTATTAATATAACACACAAGTAAAATTTTGCTGAAGATCATTCAAAAGCTATTGCAGCAGTACATCAACAGGGAACTGGCAGAAATTCAAGATGAATTCAGAAGAGGACATGGAACAAGGGATATGGTTGCTGATGTCAAATGGATCCTGGCTGAAAGCAGAGAATACCAGAAAGAAGTTTACCTATGTTTTATTGACTATGCAAAGCCGTTCAACTGTGTAGATCATAATAAATTATGAATAACATTGCAAAGAATGGGATTTCTAGAACACTTATTTGTGCTCATGAGGAGCTACTACATAAATCAAGAGGCAGTTGCTCAAACTGAACAAGGGGATACTGTGTGGTTTAAAGTCAGGAAAGGTGTGTGTAGGGTTGTATCCTTTCACCATATTTGTTCAATCTGTATGCTGAGCAAATAATCTGAGAAGCTGGACTACATGAAGAAGAACTGAGCATCAGGATTAGAGGAAGACTCATTAACAACCTGTGTTACGCAGATGACACAACCTTGGTTGCTCAAAGTGAAGAGGACTTGAAGCACTTACTGATGAAGATCTAAGACGATAGCCTTCAGGATGGATTACACCTCAACACAAAGAAAACAAAAATCCTCACGACTAGACTGATAAGCAACAACATGATAAACAGAGAAAAGGTTGAAGTTGTCAAGGATTTCATTTTACTTGGATCCACAATCAACAGCCATGGAAGCAGCAGTCAAGAAATCAAGGGATACATTGCATTGGGCAAATCTGCTGCAAAAGATCTTAAAGTTTAAAAAGCTAGATGTCGCCTTGAAGATTAAGGTGGACCTGATCCAAGCTATAGTGTTTTCAGTCTCCTCATATGCCTGTGAAAGCTGGACAATGAATATGGAAGACGAAGAAAAATCGGTGCCTTTGAATTATGGTGTTGATGAAGAATATTGAATATACCATGGCCCATCAAAAGAATGAACAAATCTGCCTTGGAAGAAGTACAGCCACAATGGTCCTTAGAAGCAAGGATGGAGAGACTTCATTTCACATACTTTGGACATGTTATCAAGAGGGATCAGTCCCTGGAGAAGAACATCATGCTTGGTAAAGTAGAGGGCCAGCGAAAAAGAGGAAGACCCTCAACAAGATGGACTGACACAGTGGCTGCAACGATGGGCTCAAGCATAACGATGATTAAGAGGATGGTGCAGGACTGGGCAGTGTTTCATTCTGTTGTGCACAGGGTTGATATGAGTCGGAACTGACTCAACAGCACCTAACAACAACAGCAACAAATATTCCTTGTTTCAGATATGCAAGTACTTTTGAGAAAACTCTTAGAGTCATTCTGACACACCCACCACCCAATACTACTAAATGATCGTGAATGCCCCTTACAGATCTAACAGTGTGTTAGTCTCCTAGGACTGCTGTGACATATTACCACAACCTTGGTGGCTTAAAACAACAGACATGTATTCTCTTGCAGTACTGGAGGCCAGGTGTTCAAAATCGAGGTGTCGGCAGGGCAGGGCTTCCTGAAGAGGCCCTGGGGAGAAAGCTGTTCCTTGCCTTTTCTAGCTTCTGAGGGTTGCTGACTTTTCTTGCCTTGTGGCAGCATCACTCCATTGTCTGCCTCCAGCTTCACATCGCCTCCTCCTGTGTGTGTGTAATCTGCCTCTGTTTTATAAGGATACTAGTGATGGAATTTAGGGACCACCAGGATAATCCAAGATAACATCTCCATGTCCTGATCCTTAACTTAATCACCTCTGTTGTTGTTAGTTGCCATTGAGTCAATTGCAGCTCATAGCGACGCCGCGTGTACAGAGCAGAACTGTGCTCCGTGGGATTTTCAAGGCTGTGAACTTCCGGAAACAGATCTCCAGGCTTGTCTTCCAAGGCACCTCTAGGTGGGTTCAAACTGCCAACCTTTCAGCTAGTATTCAAGTATTTCAGCTAGTATTCAAGTGCTTAATCATTGGCACCACCCAGCGACTCCTAATCATCACCTCTGCAAAGAGCCCTTTTCTCTATAAGGTAACTTTTACAAACTCCACAGATTAGAGCCTGCAATCTTTGGGCGGCCATTGTTTAGTTCCCTACAAACAACATAGTCTGAAGAACTAACTCTGCAGAACCAACTCTAACCTGCGATGGAGCGCTGAAAATGTGGACATATAGAGGTTTGCCACAGAACAAATCTGCGAGGTTGGAGGAATGGAGACAACCCTTTTCCTGTCTTAGAACCACCTCAGCAATTTCAG
Source organism: Elephas maximus indicus (assembly GCF_024166365.1). Taxonomy (NCBI): domain Eukaryota; kingdom Metazoa; phylum Chordata; class Mammalia; order Proboscidea; family Elephantidae; genus Elephas; species Elephas maximus. Next base: position 15,294,035 of record NC_064826.1, read on the forward strand.
GTGTGATCAGGGGGCAGATGACCCAGTCAGCAAGGTAAGCACAGGCTTACTTATGCTCACTTGCTAATCTGTAGTGACCAGTTCCATTCACCACATTTTTGATGGTTCACTACAGATTAGTAAGTAAGCACAAGTGAGCCCATGCTTACCTTGCTTACACGGTCATCTGTCCCCGTTAAAACCCACAGCCGTGAAGTCGATTTCAACTCACAGTGACCCTATAGGACAGAGTAGAACTGCCTATAGAGTTTCCAAGGAGAGTCTGGTGGATTCGAACTGCAGATCTTTTGGTTAGCAGCTGCAGCTCTTAACCTCTGCGCCACCAGGGTTTTGAAAAGAAGCTTTCATTCTGTAGGAAGTTGCTGTGGGGTTGGGAGAGAGAGAGATGACAGCCGTACCTAGAAGCAGAATCATTGATGTGGTGAAAAAGATGTGCAGTTGTTCACTACAGACGATCTGGTAAGCAAGGAAGCACAGTGCTTATACTGGATAATTCACCTCTGAGTGTGATCTGAAAACTACCCAGCACCAAGTCCTGGGTGGGGGCAGGTTGTGCATGTCAAGCCACGGCCAGAAGAGGGCAGCACAGACATACATACCTGGCTTTCTGGAACAGTCCAATACAAAACTTGCCCTGAGGGAGGGCTTCCTGAGGAAAAAGAACTGGCTTTAACAAAGCCTGCTTGGTCATATAAAATTAAAAGCCATTTAGAACACAATCTGGAACTCAAGCCCAAGGCCAGAGCTAGACCAAAGTGATCTACCAATGCTAGAAATTTGTCTTTGAAGCCCCACTGCTTCCTCCTCAGAGTGTGGTTAGGGGATTGGTATGGGCACCACGTGGGAGCTTGCAAGAAATGCAGAACCTCAGGCCTCACCCCAGACCCCTGAGTCAGAATCTGCATTTTAACAAGATTGCTAGGTGATTCCAGTTCACAATGAAGTTTGAGAACCACTCCTTCCTTTCATACACAAGCAGCTCTAAAGCCTACCTGTTCCCTGCCCCCAACCTCCCTCCACAGCCTCCAGCCTTGCACCCCACTACACCAGGAGAGGAGAGTCCTACTGGTTTCAGGGTGGTGTTATGGATTAAATTATGTCCCCCAAGATGTATGTTAAAATCCTAACCCTGCCCTGATAGTGCAGCAGTTAAACCCTCGGCTGCTAACGGGAAGGTCAGCGGTTCGAACCCACCAGCCGCTCCACAGGAGAAAGATGTGGCAATCTGCTTCCTTAAAGATTACTACCTTGGAAATCCTATGAGGCAGTTCTACTCTGTCCTATAGGGTCGCTATGAGTCAAAATCGACCCAATGGCAATGGGTTTAGTTTTTGGTTTGGTAAATGTAAATATGACCCTGTATGGCAATAGAGGTTTTCTTTTGTTAATAGGGTCATACCGAGTAGGGTGGGTCCTAAACCTAATCACTTCTGAGTTATAAGAAGACCAGGCACATGTATACATAGGGGGGAAGGTGCCCCGTGAAGACATACACAACGCAGGTGCATCTACAAGCCCAGGAATGTCAAGGATTTCAGCTACAAGAAGCTGAAAGAGTCAAAAAGAGCCTTCTCCTGGAGCCACACTCTGAATTCAGACTTCCAGCCTCCAGAACTGTAAGAAAATAAGTTGCTGTTCTCTCAGGCCACCCACTTGTGTTATCTTTCGTTACAGCAGCACTAGCAACTGAGACAGGTGTTAGCATGGCCTGAAGTAAGCAGATCTGAGTTTCCCTCTTCAGATAACTCAGAAACCTGGTAGTATGTTTCCAACCATCCAACTATACTTGTCTTTGGTGACTGCTTAGCAGGGGGGAAATGGGGATGAGATTCCCCAGACAGATTAAAAACCTGTTAGCACCCACAGTCGGCAGACCAGAGTTGGTTTGCATAAACACACAAATATATGACTTTGAGTGTAAAACGTTGTTTTACGTATTTGCATTTGGTAGGTAGTTCCTTCTGAGGACTAGAGTGTACCTGATCCAAGCCCTGGTATTTTCAATCACCTCATAAGCATGTGAAAGCTGGACAATGAATAAGGAAGACCAAAGAGGAGCTGATGCCTTTGGTTACAGTGTTGGCAAAGAATATTGTGTATACCTGGACTGCCAGAAGAACGAAAAAATCTGTCTTGGAAGGAGTACAGCCAGAATGCTCCTTAGAAGGGAGGATGGCGAGATTTGTCTCTCATACTTTGAACATATTATCAGGACAAACCAGTCCCCGAAGAAGGACATCATGCTTGGTAAAGTAGAGGGTCAGCATAAAACAGGAAAACGCTTGATGAGATGATTTGAGAGTGGCTGCAACAATGGGCTTAAACACAGCAATCAATGACTGTGAGGATGGTGCAGGAGCGGGCAGCGTTTTGTTCTGTTGTACATAGACAGGGTCACTATGAAAGGGGAGTGACTCAGCGGCACCTAACAACAAAGTTAGTTCCTTGAAACAGTGGCAAGAAATAAGCCAGCACTTTTTTTTTTTTTTAACGTCACCTCAGGGAGCATGTTCAGACCTCTGGCTTCTCCTTCCTGGGTGCTCAGGGCCACTTTGAGGAGGAAACTTTGTTCAGAATTATTCTTCTCCCCATCCAAGTCCTAACATCCTGTCAGGGAAGCTGCTGTTAGCTTGCTGTGGAGGGAAAGCCAGTATTACACAAGTGTAGTTGGGGAGTGAGTGAGGGCATGAGCTCCATCCATGAAGAGAGACTGCAGAATAAGGGGCTTCAAGCAGGAGCTTCTCAATCACTTCAGCAAGAGGAGGCTTTCCCAGGACCCTGAGGCAGTCCTTGGAGATAGCATCTGGGCCTAGGGCTGTGACAGGCCCTTTGGGAAGAAGGGCTTTCACCAAGGGAGCCTTGGATGACATCGGGTTCACTATGTCCACCTGCAAACCACATCCCTTTAAGAAGGCACCTGGAAGGGAGCTCCCTGTTCCCTCAGAAAACAGTCATCAGGGGCAAGGCCTGCTGATACCTCTCTGAGCTTTCTCCCCTCACTTCTCAGCCCTGCTTTTATTCCTGACCTCAATTGCCCTCTCCCCTTTTTACAGGTAAGAGAAACAGGTGAAGGGTACCCGAAGGATAAGGAGAGGACCTCAGAACCTGGGTGCCTTCCAGATCTAAATCTGGAGGTATTCGTGAGAGAGCTGCATTTTCTAGCATTCTCTTTCACTCCCCTTTCCTCTGTGTCCCTGCTGGCTCACACTGGGTACTTTTACGCTTCCTCTGTGCTCAGAAGCAATGATAATATAAACTCATATCAACAACAAACAGTTGTCGTTGAGTCAACTCTGATCATGACAATTCTTTGTGTATCGGTGTAAGAACTGTGCTTCATAGGGTTTTCAATGGCTGATTTTTCAGAAGCAGATCACCAGCTCTTTCTTCTCAGGCATCTCTGGGTGGACTCAAACCTCCAACTTTTCAGTTAGCAGCCAAGTGTGTTAACCATTTCCACCACCCAGGGACTCCTTATAGCAACAGGGCTTACAGTAGTCTGGGGCTTTCCCCAACCCCTCCTCTCTCCACTACTCACCTCACTATTTCAGGTTCCCCAAGGCTAGACCTGTTCCCATGGGCTCTCTGCTCCTTATTCATCTTTTAAACCCACTGAAAACATATTCCTATTGGGCCCTAAATGATTCATGGGCTACCTGTCTTAGGCTGAGTTCTCTAGAAAAGCAAAACCTGTGAAATGTATATATATATATATATATATGTATGTATGTATGTATGTATGTATGGAAAACCTGGTGGTGTAGTGGTTAAGTGCTATGGCTGCTAACCAAGAGGTCAGCAGTTCGAATCCATCAGGCACTCCTTGGGAACTCTATGGGGCAGTCCTACTCTGTCCTATAGGGTTGCTATAAGTCGAAATTGACTTGATGGCAGTGGTTTATACACACACACACATAGATTTATATGAAGGAAATGGTCCACACAGTTGTAGAGGCTGGAAAGTTCCAAGTCCATGTGTCAAGGTGGAAGCTTCTCCTGACTCACATAACTACAGGGGCTGACAAACACAAGATCAGCAGGTAAGCTGACAGGCCTCTGGCTCACGGGCTACGGAGGCCGATGAATCCCAAGATCAGCAGGTAAGCTGCTAGCTCAAATTCCAAGAACTGGAAGTCAGACAATGGGAGCCAGATGCAGGATCCAGAGTGAGCAAAAGCCCATGAGCTTTGCCAGAAAGTACACATATATTGAATGAAGTCCATACCACCAAGGAAACTCGCTTTCGACTGATTGGCTGCTCATGGCAGATTTCATCACGGAGATGATTCCATTACATCAGATCTCATGGAGGTGATTACATCATTACATAGCTGCCAAACTACATCATAACTGCCAAGCCACTGAGAATCATTGCCCAGCCAAGTTGACTCACAACCGTAACCATCATACTACTTTTTTCAGGACATCTGCATTTAAAATCCTGAGAGTGAAGCCTTCCAGCCAACATGGCACTATAGATGGGAGCACCATGACATCCCTCCACAGAAAAGACTCAAAAAACTAAGTAAAACAGAGAAAAACGTCAATCCTTGAACCCTAAGCATCAAATGAAGAGATAAAGAACTCAGCCAAGCACTGAATGGAATAAGAAACTCACAGAGAAAAGAGAGCGAAGAGAGATATGTGCAGAGGTCCCATATCAGCTAATGCAGCACAGATTCACCATCTTGGACTCCTGTCAGAGATCAGCAGACAGAGAGTATGGGAAAGCAGCTTCATGGAGCTCCCAGTAGGAGACAGAACACCCAGGAACCAGTGATATACACTTTCCCACCCCCTACCCTTTTCCCCCCTGCTCGACCTCCCCCACTTCATAGCTGGCTGTGGTTACCTGGCCAGCTGAGAAGTGCAGGGCCTGTGCCATTTGAATTCACCCTGCCTATATCGGAGATCCGTGAATAGAGTACGGGAAAGCAGCTTACAGGAGCTCCCAGCAGGAGACAGAGCACCTAGTAACCAGTGATATACACTTTCCAACCCCCCATCCTTCTCCCCTGTGCTACTCAGCCTCCTCGGCTTCCCACCAGCCACAGTCTCTTGCCTGAGAGGCACTGGCTTTGGCCCCTTGCTGCTTGGAGTCACCCCACCCACACTGGCCGGCTCCCGGAGTGCCATTTGTTTGTTCCTGGTGTTGCTTTTTTCCACTTCTTTTGGTTTCTTCCTTGCCTCTCCCCACCTCCCCCTCCTTTCTTTCAAACACCTGGCTCCATGTGCCAGCTTTGCTTCTTCTTGAAAGGCTGTGAAGCACCGTTCAACTGGGGAACACCTTCCTCAACCTGCCGCCACGCCGGTGGGATCCCCAGGGCTTTTTCGTTTGTTGTTTTGTTTTGTTTGCTTATTTTCTTTTTCTTTTTGAGGATTGGGAGCACCTTCTAGCTAGGCTGTACAGTGTGGCTTGGAAGCCACTCCCCATTCTGCATAGCCGCACCAGTGGGATCCCTGGGGGCATTTCTTTTTTTTCTCTTTTCCTTTTTGTCTTTCTTCATTTCTCAGTTTCTCATCTCTTTTTCTGACTCCTGAATACCTGGCACTGTGTGACATCTCTAACCCTTTTAGCATACTGCACAGACTGGGAGCCACTTTCCTGGTCTTTGGAGCTGCATCAATGGGATCCCTGAAGGCTTTTCTTTTCTTTTTTTCTAATTTTTATTTATTTAGTTTCTTTTTCCCTTTTTCTTTTTTTCCCCTTTTGTTTTTCTCCATTTCTTGGTTTCTCATCTCTCCACCACAATGTCAAGCTCCCTTACACTTTTGTTTCTTTGCTTTTGGCTCCTGTTTCTCTCTCCTCTCTTTCCTCTTTCCCATACCCATCTTAGCTCCACATGTCACAACCTCCCCCCCGCCCCCACCTGCCTAACCGCATGGCACACTGAACATCACACGACAAGCAGCACTGGCATGGCCTCCTGGAACCCCTTCACTGGTTCATAGCCCACCTTTGGCCCTAGTATGTGCCACAAACAACCTGCCCCAGCCCCTCCAATTCAGGTGGACCTGCTCTGCTGCACCATAGCTGAGCAACTGGCCCTGCCCATTGGACAAGGAGGTGAAAAGTATTGTGCCCACAGACGAGCAAATGACAAAGAATGTACACCTCACCTGCTCAGACATAACCAAATAAAACAAAAAAATAGGATGAAACAAACAAATCTACAATCAATAAATGAAGAAAATAACTACTGAATGAAGATAACAGACAATATCAAAACATTAAAAAAAAAAAAAAAGGACAGGATGCTTCTGGTAGGCGTCCAAAATAAAATACCAGATGACTTTGTAGCAGAAGAAAAGGCACTAGAACTACCTGATAAAAAAAAAAAAATCTCTAATATTCAGAGCTATCCAAGAGTTGAAGCAAAAAGCAGACAAAAAAAAAAAAAAAGTAAAAAATAGAAAAGGCAGACAAATTCATGGGAAATACAGACAAAAAATGGAAGAGTTCAGGAAAACAATACATGAACAAAATGCCAAAAAAATTCACAACTAGAAATCATACAAAAACAACAATTAGAAATCCAAAAGATAACTGAGATTTCAGAAATGGACAGTGTCATAGAAGGGCTGAGGAGCAGGTTTGAAATAATGGAAGACAGAGTCAGCAAAATTGAAGACAAACACTTGGATGCAACTCGATTTGAGGAAAAATCAGAGAAAAAAACAAAGAAAAATGAAGAAACCCCGAGAATTATGTGGGATACAATCAGAAGGAAGAATATGCGAGTGATTGGAGTTCCAGAACGGGGGAGAAAACAGAAAACACAGACAGGATCATTGAAGAATTGCTCGCAGAAAACTTCCCTAATATCATGAAAGATGAAAAGCTGACCATCCAAGAAACTTAATGAACCCCATATAGGATAGATACCAAAATAAAATCACCAAGGCATAACATAATCACACTCACTACAACCAAAGATAAATCAAAAATCCCGACAGCAGCTTGAGAAAAATGAAAAGTCGCATACAGAGGAGAAACAATAAGATTAAGCTCTGATTATGTGGCAGAAACCATACAGGCAAGAAGGCAATGGGATGACATATACAAAACCTTGAAAATAGAATTGCCAACCAAGAATAATACATCCTGCAAAATGTCCATTCAAATATGACAGTGAAGTTAGGACATTTCCAGATAATCAGAAATTAAGGGAATATGTAAAAACCAAACCAAACTTTCAAGAATTATTAAAGGGAATCCTTTGGTCTGAGAACAAACAACATCAGACAACAGCCTGAAGCTAGGACACAAGATTGCACCAGCCAGACACCAACCTAGGAAATGAACTCTCAAGGACTATCCAAAACCAAAAAAATTACAACAGGGAACCAGAGAGGTTAATGTGTAAATGACAACAACGTCAGAACAAGAAAAGAGGGAATAAACGGTATAGGTATAGAACTTTTTAATGGAGAGGAAAGCAAGGCGATACTAAGTAATTATAGTCTGGTTCAAACCTGGGAAGAGAAGGGTAAATTTCAAAGTAACCACAAAGAAAGTTAACAAACCTACTCATGAAAAATAAAGAAGAAAAACATAAAGTCTCAATAAAAACAAAATCTAAAAAAAAAAAAAAAAGAAATGAAAAAAAATCCACACACAAAAAAAGAAATTCAGCACAGGAGAGTAAGGAGAACAAAGAAACTATCAGCAACACACAAAAAAAAAAAAAAAGAAAGAAAAAACCACTACAAAATGATAGCAATAAACTCACACCTATCAATAATTACACTGAATGTAAATGGCCTAAATGTACTCATAAAGAGACGGAGAGTGACAGAATGGATAAAAAAGCAGGATCCATCAATACGCTGTCTACAAGAGACACACCTTAGAAACAAAGACATAAATTTATTAAAAATCAAAGCGTAAAAAAAAATATCAAACAGCTGCCAAAAAAAGAGCAGGATAAAATAGAGTTTAAAACAAAATCCACCATAAAAGACAAGAAGGACACTATATAGTGATTAAAGGGATGACCCATCATGGAAACATAACCATAATAAACATCTGCATACCCAATGACAGGGCTCCAAAATACATAAAACAAACCCTAACAGCACTGAAAAGAGAAATTGACAGTTCCACAATAATAGTAGGAGACTTTAACATACCACTCTCAGTAAAGGACAGAACACCTAGAAAGAAACACAACAAAGATACAGAAGAGCTACAGGGCACAAGCAGCCAACTTGACCTCATAGACATATATAGAATACTCCATGCAACAGCTGCAAAGTATACATTCTTTCCCAGCACACATGGAATGTTCTCCAAAATAGACCACACCTTAGGCCACCAAGCAACCCTCAACAAAATCCAAAACACTGAGATAATACGAAGTATCATCTCTGGCCACAACGCCATCAAGGTAGAAATTAACAACAGGAAGAGCAAGGAAAAAAAATCAATTACATGGAAACTGAATTAACACCTGCTTAAAAAAAAAAAAAAAAAAATTTTTTTTTTTTTTTAAAAACACCAGGTAATAGAAGAAATCAGAGATGGAATTAAAAAATTCCTAGAATCAAATAAGAATGAAAACACATCATACCAAAACCTTTGGGACACAGCAAAGACTGTCCCTCAGAGGTCAATTTATAGCAATAGATGCACACATCAAAAAAGAAGAAAGAGACAAAATCAAAACATTAGCTACACAGCTCAAACAAATAGAAAGAGAACAACAAAAGAAGCCCACAACCCAGCAGAAGAAAGGAAATAATAAATATCAGAGCAGAAAAAAATGAAATAGAGAATACAAAAAACAATAGAATCAACAAAATCAAAAGTTGGTTCTTTGAAAGGATCAACAAAATTGACAAACCACTGGCCAAAATGACAAAAGAAAAACAGGAGAGGATGCAAATAGCCCAAATAGGAAATGAAATGGGGGACATTATAACAGACCCAACTGAAATAAAAAGGATCATAACAGAATATTATGAAAACTCCAACAAATTTGAAAACCTTGAGGAAATGGACAAATTTCTAGAAACACATTACCTAACCAAATTAACTCAAAATGATGTTGAAAATCTGGACAGACCCGTAATAAGAGAAGAGATTGAAAAGATAATTTAAAAAAAAAAAAAAACTCCCACCAAAAAAAAAAAAAAAAAAGCCCAGGCCCAGATGGCTTCACTGGAGAATTCTACCAAACATTCAGAGAAGAGCTTACACAAGTACTACTCAAACTGTGTCAGAACATAGAAGAGGAAGTGATACTTCTGAATTCATTCTATGAAACCAGCATAGCCCTGATACCAAAACCAGGCAAAGACACCACAAAAAAAAATTACAGACCAATATCTCTCATGAATATAGATGCAAAAATTCTCCATAAAATTCTAGCCAGTAGAATTCAGCATCGTATCAAAAAAATAATACACCACAATCAAGTAGGATTCACACCAGGCATGCAAGGATGGTTCAACGTTAGAAAATCAATCAACATAATCCAATACATAAATAAAATGAAAGAAAAGAATCACATGATCATCCCAATCGACACAGAAAAGGTATTCCACAAAGTCCAGCACCCATTCCTGATAAAAAAAAACTCTCAATAAAATAGGTAGAGAAGGAAAATTCCTCAACATAATAAAAGGCATATATGCAAAACCAATGGCCAACATCTTTCTTAATGGAGAGAGGCTGAAAACATTCTCCTTGAGAACAGGAACAAGACAAGGATGCCCTTTATCACCATCCATATTTAACATTGTGTTGGAAGTTCTGGGTAGAGCGACAAGGCAAGAAAAAGAAATAAAGGGCATCCACATGGGTAATGAAGAAGTTAAACTGTCCCTATTTGTGGGTGATATGATACTATACATAGAAAACCCAAAAGATTGCATGAGAAAACTACTGGAACTAATAGGAAGATTCAGCAGACTAGCAGGATACCAGTTAAACATATAAAAACCAATAAAGAGAACAATGAAAAGGAAATCATGAAAACAATACCATTTATCATAGCCCCTAAAAAAATAAAATACTTAGGAATAAATCTAACCAGGGATATAAAGGACCTATACAAAGAAAACTACAAAACACTACCGCAAAAAAACCAAGAGAGACCTACATAAATGGAAAAACATACCATGCTCATGGATAGGTAGACTCAACATTGTGAAAATGACAATTCTGTCTAAAGCAATTTACAAACACAATGCAATTCCAATCCAAATACTAACAACATTCTTCAAAGAGATGAAAAAACTAATCATTAAATTTATATGAAAAGGTAAGAGGCCTTGAATAAGTAAAGCCCTATTGAAGAAGAAGAAGAAAGTAGGAGGACTGGCACTACCTGACTTCACCGTAGTCAAAACAGCCTGGTACTGATACAATGACAGATACATTAACCGGTGGAACAGAATTGAGAACCCAGATGTAAATCCATCCACCTGTGGTCACCTGATCTTCAACAAGGGTCCAAAGTCCATCGAATGGGGAAAAAATACTCTTTTTTAACAAATGGTGCTGGCAAAACTAGATGTCCACCTGCAAAAAAATGACACAGGACCCATAGCTCACACCATATACAAAAACTAATTCAAAATGGATCAAAGACCTAAATATAAAGTCAAAAATTATAAAGTTCATAGAAGAAAAAATAGGATCAATGCTAGAGGCCCTAATACACGGCATTAACAGGATACAAACCATAACCAACAATATACAAACTCCAGAAGATAAGCTACGTAACTGGCATCTCCTAAAAATTAAACATTTATGCTTATCAAAAAACTCCACCAAAAAGTAAAAAGAGAACCTACAGACTGGGAAAAAAAATTTGGCTATGACAAATCACACAAAGGTCTGATCTCTAAAATCTACAAGAAAATACAACAAAAAGACAAATAATCCAATTTAAAAAATGGACAAAGGAAATGAACAGACACTTCACCAAAGAAGACATTCAAGCGGCCAACAGACACATGATGAAATACACAGGATCACTAGCCATTAGAGAAACGTACATCAAAACCACAATGAGATACCATCTCACCTCGGCATTACTGGCATAAATCAAAAAAACAGGAAATAACAAATGTTGGAGAGGCTGTGGGGAGATAGGAACTCTTAATAAGTCAATCACAAAAAGACAAATATTGTATGAGACCACTACTGTAGAAACTCATGAAAAGGTTTACACATGAAAAGAAACCATCTTTGATGGTTACAAGAGACGGGAGGGATGGGGATGGAAAAACACTAAATAGACAGTAGGTAAGTGGTAACTTTGGTAAACGATAAGACAGCATACAATACTAGGGAAGCCAGGACAACTTCTACAAGGTAAGGTCATGGAAGCTCCATAGTCACATCCAAACTCCCTGAGGGACCAAACTGCTGGGCTGAGGGCTGTAGAGACCATGGTCTCGGGGAACATATAGCTCAATTGGCATAACATAGTTTATAAAGAAGATGGTCTACATTCTCCTTTGGTGAATAGCTTATGGGGTCTTAAAAGCCTGTGAGCGGCCATCTAAGATACAACACTGGTCTCACCCCTTCGGGAGCAAAGGAGAATGAGGATAACTAAAGACATGAGGGAAAGATTAGTCCAAAGGACTAATAGACCACATCTACCATGGCCTCCACCAGACTGAGTCCAGTACAACTAGATGGTGCCCAGCTACCACTACCAACTGCCCTGACAGGGATCACAATAGAGGGTTCCAGACAGAGCTGGAGGAAAATGTAGAAAAAAATTCTAACTCACAAAAAGAGACCAGACTTTCCAGCCTGACGGAGACTGGAGAAACCCTGAGAGTATGGCCCCCAGACACCCTTTTAGCTCAGTAATGAAGTCATTCCCGAGGTTCACCCTTCAGCCAAAGATTGGACAGGCCCATAAAACAAAGCAAGACTGAAGAAGCACACCAGCCCAGGGGCAAGGACTAGAAGGCAGGAGGGAACAGGAAAGCCGGTAAAAGGGAATCCAAGGTTGAGAAGGAAGAGTGTTGACATGTGGTGGGGTTGTTAACCAATGTCATTAAACAATATGCGTAGTAATCGTTTAAGGAGAAACTAGTTGGTTCTGTAAATCTTTATCTAAAGCACAATTAAAATCCTGAGAGTGAGTTGGTAAACAAAGTTTGAGGAGTCTTGAGAAGGTTCTGGTATTACATCTACGGAGAAGGCTGGATTCCAAAGTAGAGTATATGGGAAACCAAACCCAACCCATTGACGTGGAGTCAATTCCAATTCTGAGCAACCTATAGGACAGAGTAGAATGGCCCCATAAAGTTTCCAAGGAGTGGCTGGTAGATTCTAACTGTAGACCTTTTGGTTAGAAGCCTGAGCTCTTAACCACTGCCCCACCAGGGCTCCATATTGGGAAGGGGGATGCTAAATGTGTTACCCATCCCAAGGGTATTTGCCTCTTCATACGGCCTCTGCTTTTGAATTTTTCCACCCAGGAAAGTGGTAGACCTAGGAGAGGCACTCAACTAATATTTCAAATAAAAATAAGAAGGAACGTATAGTGTCATCAAAACTATAGGCATGGCAGTGATGGGAGGAGGGCATCAGGGTGGGTGTTTAATTGACACTGGTCGTGTTGCCATCAACGTAGAAACCTTGACCACTGAGTTTCATAGTCTAACAAGCTTTCGTACATTTCTTTTAAAAAGTTAAGCTTACTTTCCTAAAGAAAATTAGAGAAAAGTTCACAAAGCTGCGTTTGATGTTTGTAGAATTCAGAATTGTACCACCTACAATCTGGAAGGCCCCCCACACCCATCGTGAGCCCAAACTGTGGCCTTTGTTTCTGACTCACACATGCACCTTGGCATTGGCACTGAAGAACCTCTAAGGAGACTGTAAGCTCTTGCACAAGTACAGTGCCTTATGCTTCTCTGTTGCCCCCAGAGGGCCTGGGACAGAACCAGCTTTATAATAAGAGCAGATTCTTGAATGAATGAATGAACCCAAAGTCGTCAGCTTTCTGTATTTCTGTAAGTGTCATTTTGGCTTGTTTAGTATAGAAAATGAATGACTATAAGCAAGGGAAGTAGGGGAGAGGAGGCACTCACCTTTATTAGGCATCACAAGTACATTCACCCCATCACTGTCAAGGTTTTGAAGTGAGAGATTGCCTGAGCAGCAAATAATGACTGAGGTTCTCTGGTTTTGACAACCGTTTTCACCTTCCCTGCCTGCAAGGTCTTCTCACCCATTCAGGTCTAGCACCCATGTCCCCTGCCCTGTGAAGCCCTCATCAATACCACTAGGAAGAGTCTGGAGTCCCTAGGTGTACAAATGGTTAAGCACTTGACTACTAACCAAAGGGTTGGTAGTTTGAACCCACCTACAGGTGCCTCGGAAGAAAGGCTTGGCAATCTGCTCCCAAAGGGTCACAGCCTTGAAAACCCTATGGAGCACAGTTCTACTCTGACACACGTGGGGTCGCCATGAGTTGGAATCAAATCAACAGGAATTGGTAGGCAAAATCCGAGAGTTAATCACTGACTTCTTTGGGTTTTCTTAGCATTTTTACTCAGATCACCTGTACCATCATAAGTTGTACAAGTTTTACCCTCTTCCACCAGTCTGGAAGCTTCCTAAGAACAAGAACCGAGATTTATTTATCTTCATATTCTCCCAGCATAGATCCTGGTGCAGTGAAGATATACACTATTTGGTGAATAAATGAATTAACCAATAAATGAATGAATACAGGTTTCATGGCAGGCACAGGTGAATGAGAGCACAGACACTTTACCAGATATTCTTAAGAGGCTTTACAGAGGAAACTCAGAAGGTGTTGGCATATACCTAGCCATTCCTCAACAGCACAAGTACCTGGGGTAGATACAACCTGGGCTTTTTAATACAACCTGGGCTTGTTTATGGACACGGCCTGTTTCAAAATTTCAGTACAGCATGTCTGTAGCTCTGCCTTTTATAGCATCCTCTTAGGAGTCAGAGCTAGTACACCTTGTTCAAAGTCATGTCCTTGGGCAAACACAGCATGTTATGAGGAAGAATAATTTCTGTCCCCTGCCAGTCCTTATCTCCAGTTTTTGTTTTTTGGCTTTTTTTTTTTTTTTTTTTTGCTGAAGGATAAATCTGGTCCTTGTTTTTCTATATTGGCCTAAGGCAGAAATCCTTGTGGGTTTTTTGTTTATTTTATGGGTTGTTTTCTTTCTTAAATCTTAAAAACTTTAAATGCAATTTTCAATAATAAATTTCTTTTATTGTGGTGAAAATATTCGTAACAAAACATATGCCACCTCAACAACGTGTGCATGTACAATTCAGTGACATTGATTATATTCTTACAAGTTGTACAAATATTCTCGTTATTCTTTTCCAAGTCATTCCACCACCATTGACATAAACTTAATAGCCCCTGAGCAAAAACTCCCACTTTCCCTCTCCTGCCCAGCCCTGGTAGCCTCTACCGTATTTTTATTCAAATAACACAAGAGTTACGCTTTTTTTTTTTACAATCGTGCAATCCTACCGCTCATTATTTTCCCAGGCACACTATATATGTTATATTGTGGGCATGTTATTTATGTGGGCACGTTATTTGTGAAAATACGGTAATAAGCTTTGGTCTCTATATTTTTGCTGATTCCATATAGGTGAGATCATACCATATTTGTCCTTTTGTGACTGACTTATTTTGCTCAGCATAATGTTTTCAAGGTTCCTTCATGTAGTGCCATATATCAGGACTTCATTTCTCATTATGGCCAAGTAGTATTCCACTGTGTGTTGTCACTGTTGTTAGGTGCGTGGAGTCGGTTCCGACCCATGGCCAACCCTATGTACAACAGAATGAAACACTGCCTGGTCCTGTGCCATCCCCACAATCATTGTTATGCTTGAGCCCACTGTGTCAATCCATCTCATTGAGGGTTTTCCTCTTTTTGCTGACCCTCTACTTTACCAAGCATGATGTCCTTCTCCAGGAACTGATCCCTCCTGATAACACGTCCAAAGTATGAGAGATGCAGTCTCACCAACCTTGCTTCTAAGGGGCATTCTGGTTGTACTTCTTCCAAGACAAATTTGTATGCACCACTTTTTGTTTATCCATTCATCTCTTGATGGACATTTCAATTGTTTCTACCTTTTGGCTATTGTGAAAAGTGCTGCAGTGAACACTGGTGTACAGGTTTTTGTTTGTGTTCAATAGTGGATTTTTAATTGGTTGTACAAACGTTGTCCATGAACTGCAGATAATCCTCAAAAGCAGTTACCTGCTCCTCCTCCTTACCTGTTACAACTTCATCATCTTCAACTACACGCTCTATGAGAAGTTTCTTGATGCTCTATCTTGAACCCGGTGCTAAGCCTTTTTCTGAATGCCTTTGTCACACTCTAAGGTTACCACTTTTGTCTCATTATCCCAAGATTTCAAATCCAGCAAAATGGAAGACTTGCCAACAAGTATAAAGTGTTTAGCCTTTTTTGATTGATCCTGGACAAGGTCTTCTCACAGCCTCATAGTTATCCCACCTGAGTCTTGGTTATCTGGATCTCCATTTCCTCTGATGTCTTCTACATCAGCAGGACTATCCTTGCCTAAAGCCATCTTTGCTTCTGAAAGTCTAGATTTTTCCTTTTGATAAGACCATAGGTGACCCTACCACCAAAGAGCATGATACATAGGGTACAGTGGGGTGGCAACTGCATCAACTGTTGCAATGTTAACCTGTGATGCCAAATACCCCTCAACAGGACTCTTGTCAGGAAGTATGAAGACTTCAAGGCCAGCAGAGCTCTTAAGATCTTTGAAAAACACATGGCAGCCGTTGAGTGGCAATGGAGACAAGGACACAGAAGAGTGAAAGGCACTGGTACCAAATGCTACAAGAGGGAAAAAAACACAAAAGTTTGTAATTCGTGGTTATGTGTCAACATGCTAGGAGTCACTAATGGAATGTCACAGGACTCTGTTCTTAACCCATCCTGTTTAACATTCTTTTTAAAATAAGAGAATGTTCTTGTGTGCCATGGAGTCGATTCTGACTTCATAGTGACCCTATAAAGACAGAGTAGAACTGCCCCCATAGGGTTTCCTAGGCTGTAGCCTTTACGGGAGCAGATCACCAGGTCTTTTCTCCCACAGAGCTGCTGGTGAGTTCGAACCACTGACCTTTCAGTTAGTAGCTAAGCACTTAACTGTTGCACCACCAGGGCGCCTTCAAAATAAAAGAATAGAAGGTAATTATTATGCAATTTCTGGTGATATAAATCTAGGAATGTCATAGGTCACGGAAACAAAAACTGAAATGATCTCCTTTGCAATATTTCACTATCAAAACTTAAGTAAACTCACAAAATGAAATGGAACCAGGTTAATGCAGAGTCTTTCCTTTTGATTTAAAGACAAAACTGTTCAAGGGCAGGCTTGGGGGACTCTGGAGAGAGAGTAGTTCTGATGAAATTATTCTGGGGATGTTGGCTGATCACTCACCCAACAGCGGACACCACCTAAGGCTACTTCAATAGAGATGTAGACCCCGATCATGGGAAGTAATGGAATTGTTAGTTTTGTTTTTCTCTTTGCTTGTTAAACGTATGAGTTTATTCGTATATGCTAACCATTTTCTTCTCTCCACTTCTTTCCGTTATTATTTTTTATAGACATTGTTGGAGGTCACTTTTACAGCTTACTTTTTAGGTAACAAACTATTTAGTGGGATTGTGACTGAATTTGAAGAGTAATTAAGAGTCGTGGGTTGGAACCTGTTTTGGAGAAAAGAAGGATAGTTATGTTTTGTTGGTTATTGTGTTGTTCTACAGAAGTTCCAAATATGTGTTGTTGTTGTTAGGTGCTGTCGAGTCGGTTCCCACTCATGGCAACCCTACATACAACAGAATGAAACACTTCCTGGTCCTGCACCATCCTCATGATAGTAATTACGCTTGAGCCCATTGTTAAAGCCACTGTGTCAATCCATCTCGTTGAGGGTCTTCTTCTTCGCTGACCCTCTACTTTACCACTCATGATATTCTTCTCCAGGGACTGATCCCTCCTGATAACATGTCCAAAGTACGTGAGATAAAGTTTGACCATCCTCACTTCTTAGGGTCATTCTGGCTATACTTCTTACAAGACAGGTTTTTTTTGTTCTTTTGATAGTCCATGGTATATTCAATATTCTTCACCAACACCATAATTCAAAGGTGTCAATTCCTCGGTCTTCATTATTTATTGCCCAGCTTTCGCATGCATATGAGACATTTGAAGATGTCATGGCTTGGGTCAGGTGCACCTTAATCCTTAAAGTGACACCTTTGCTTTTTAACAATTTAGAGAGTAAATATACGTAGAATGGCACGTATGGCAGCTGAACAGTGAAAGAGGTTTTCACCACATCAATTGTTCTGGAGATCACATTTGACAAGGCATTGATTAACTCAAATGTGATCAAGCCAGAAGGAACGATGTCGAGCCAGGCAACCATGTCACAATTGAATAGATTTTTGAAGCTACATTTGTTTAAACTGGAGAAGACTCAGGAAGATCCTAGGCTAGTTTATGGCTATTTGAACTGTTATTTGGTAGAAAGAAAAATGTTGAGATGAGGATTATTTCAAAGGGCAAAATTAGGAAATAAGGAAAAGTTGAAAGAAGGTAGATTTGGGTTAAATACAATAAAAGAACATTCTATCCTCCATGGGAAGTAGTGATACCCTTACACTGGAGAGATTCAGAGACTGAATATAATTGGGTCCGTCATGGCTTCTTGTGAGAGATTAAACTGGATGACAAAATTTTCTAACTCTAAGAAGAAAATATTTAGATGCTACAGGGTAGATTTGGCAGGTGCATTAAAGGCACAGTCTTGAATTTTAAGCAGTATTTTTTGCTTTTCTTTAGTCCATTGCTTCTCTTATCAAGCTTACAGACTTCTATTTTTCATTTGATTGCCATACACCTCTCAGAGACTATGACAAAAGCTATGATCTATTACTCTCCAGCATGTATCCATATACAGAAACACATGTGTTATGATACTTTTCAGGGACCACAGGAATCTTATACTGCACTCCATAGGGTTTTCAAGGCTGAGACCTTTTGAAAGCAGATCACCAGGCCTTTCTTCCAAGGTGCCTTTGGGTGGTTTTGAACCGCCAACCTTTCGGTT
Source organism: Elephas maximus indicus (assembly GCF_024166365.1). NCBI lineage: Eukaryota > Metazoa > Chordata > Mammalia > Proboscidea > Elephantidae > Elephas > Elephas maximus. The sequence goes on from NC_064826.1 coordinate 15,312,179, forward strand.
AGTAGTTCAGAACTTAACCATTTGCTTTACCCAGGACACTGGTGATCTTATAATTCTCAAACGAGGACCTCACAGAAATTAAGAACCATAGTTCTCAATACTTTCATTAATAATATTTTTAATAAAATAGATGTCAAGATGCTTGTTATTCCCTCAAATTCACCACCATTACTTGTAATAATAATAATAAACTGGGTGGTGCAAATAGTTAACACACTCAGCTACTAACTGAAAGGTTAGAGGTTTAAGTCCACCCAGCAGCACCTCAGAAGAAAGGCCTGGCTATCTACTTGTCAAAAAAAAAAATCATCCATTGAAAACTCTATGCAGCATTAATGAAAATGCTGTCAACAAGTTGTACACCCACAAAAAACTGAATTGGCAAAGTTGTATGATAGATATATTTATGACAAAAACAATAAAAAGAGTAGCTGCTGAGGCTGCTTATGCAAAACCAAACACCTCATGGGATTTGGTTCCTTGGTTTCGAGGTTTAGGGTCATAGTTTCATGGGATATCCCAGTTCACTGGCCTAATAACATGTTCAGTGCTTCTGTTCTACCTCCTAGTTCATTGTGTAATGCCTGAGGTCTTAAAAGCTTGCAAGCCATCCCACTTTGAAGTGTGGCCTCTGGGGTCTTAAATGCTAACAAGCGGCCATCTAAGATGCATCAATTGGTCTCAACCCACCTGGATCAAAGGAGAATGAAGAACACCAAGGTCACACGATAACTATGAGCCCAAGAGACAGAAAGGACCACATGAACCAGAGACTTACATCATCCTGAGACCAGAAGAACTAGTTGGTGCCCGGCCACAATCGATGACTGCCCTGACAGGGAGCACAACAGAGAACCCCTGAGGGAGCAGGAGAACAGTGGGATGCAGACCCCAAATTCTCATAAAAAGGCCAGACTTAATGGTCTCACTGAGACTAGAAGAATCCTGGCAGTCATGGTCCCCAAACCTTCTGTTGGCCCAGGACAGGAACCATTCCCGAAGACAACTCATCAGACATGGAAGGGACTGGACAATGGGTTGGAGAGAGATGCTGATGAAGAGTGAGCTACTTGTATCAGGTGGACACTTGAGACTATGCTGGCATCTCCTGTCTGGAGGGGAGATGGGAGGGTAGAGAGGGTTAGAAACTGGCAAAACGGTCACGAAAGGAGAGACCGGAAGGAGGGAGTGGGCTGACTCATTAGGGGGAGAGTAAATGGGAGTATGTAGTAAGGTGTATATAAGCTTATATGTGACAGACTGACTTGATTTGTAAACTTTCACTTAAAGCACAATAAAAATTATTTAAAAAAAAAAAAAAAAGCTTGCAAGCAGCCGTACAAGGCACAATAATTGGTCTCTATTCACCTGGAGCAACAGAAGAAGGAAAAGTCAGGAATAGGAGGAGGAAATGGAATGTGTGGGTAATTGCCTCCATGAACAACTGCCCCCTTTGCCATGAGACCAGAAGAACTGGATGGTGCCCAGCTACCATTACTGAACATTTTGATCTATGGAAGAATGGCAGAATCCTGATCAAAAGGGGGTAAAATACAGAATAGAATTTCAAATTCTTACAGACTCCAGATTTTCTGGAACCATCGAGGCTGGGTAAACCCCCAAACTATTACCTAAAATCTTAGACCAAAATTATCCCCTGAAGTCTTCTTAAACCCAAACAATAGTTTAGCTTAACTAGTAAAAAATGTCTGGCTTGAGCATTATGCTCTTTTAAGATCTACCTATACGAGATCAAATTGACAACAGTGACTTGAAATATTAGATAGAAGTCTTTGGGGGCAGTAAATTTATATTAATGGGGGAGGAACAACTCAAAAAAGGAGCGTGAGAATGGTTGCACAATTCCAAGAATGTAATCAGTGTCACTGAATTATACATGTAGAAATGGTTGAATTGGTGCATGTGTTGCTATGAATATTCCCAATAACAACAACAAAATGAAAAAATGTTTTTAAAAGAATGTCCTGAACATTAGGCTCTTTTAAGATCTGTCTATATGAGATCAAATTGACAACAGCAACTTGAAAGATTAGATAAGAAATTTAGGGTGTAAAGAGTTTATGTTAGTGGGGGAGGAACAATTCAAAAAAGGAGGGTGAGAATGGTTGCACAACTTGAAGAGTGTAATCAATGTCGCTGAACTGTGCATATAAAAACTGTTGAATTGGTGTGTTTTGCTGTGTAGATTCTCAACAATAAAATATTTTTAAAAATCAGCTTGTACCAAATCTGCACAGAAAACAGAATTCTTCTAGCTCAAAAAAAAAAAAAAAAAACAAAAAGAGAAAGAGAAAGGAAAGAAGGAAACTCTATGGAGCATAACTCTGACATACTTGGACTTGTATGGAGTCAGAGTTGACTGGACAGCAACTGGCTTATTTGTAATTTAAGACTATTCCTTCAGAGCAATTCTTCCAGGTGCTAGGAGTATATAGCACACTAGGAAGATTTTTAACAAAGTTCCCTTGGGTGTTGAGAACTTTGTTAAAAATGGTCCTAGTGTGCTATATACTGTATATATACTATACACTATACATATAAGTTGATTTTGCATTTTCAGTTTAAAGCCTTGAGTTGTTACAATCATCTGAATGGACAGGCATGGCTGTGCCCACCTGTCTCCCATTAGGAAGAGTTTGGGCTCTTTGCCTTCAATGAGTGAGTGCACCAGGTAACTTTCACCTGCCCCACAGTGGTTAAGCACTTGGCTGCTAACCGAAAGGTCAGTAGTTCAAACTCACCAGCTGCTCTGTGGGAGAAAGATGTGGCAGTCAGCTTCTGTAAAGATGACTGCCTTGGAAACCCTATGGAGCAGTTCTACTCTGTCCTATAGGGTCACTATGAGTCAGAATCTGTTGACAGCAGCATGTTTGGTTTTTGGCATATGTGACAAATTCATGGTGGGGGGGCAAGGTAACTATAAACACAAGGAGCATTTAGTGCTTAAAATTAGAAGGGGGTATGGGGGGTAGATAATTCATGTAACATTTTCTTTGGAGATAAAATTAAGTAAGCTTTTTTTTTCCTTTTAAATTCAGTCATTTCTGACAATTTGCCTACAAGATAATAAGATTGTTTCAGTCCATCCTGAAAAGAAATGAGATAGCTTCCCACTCTATCTTTTGCACAAACACTAAGTGGGTAGGCCATTAGTAGCATTATTGTTCAACTCTTCTATTTTTAATACGGCATAAAATTTTTGCTGGTTTACTTGTTTTCCTGGTTAAGCACTCACATCATCACAGAAAGGCTGGTGATTTGAACCCACTGTTTTACTGAAATATTAAACTTACAAAGTGTTGGGTACAGAATAAAGAGTTTTTTGGGAGGACAAAATAATATTCTGTGCAACGGGAAACCACACAGATATCAGGCAATCATGTGTGTGTGTTCAGTCTTGTAAGGAGTGAGAGAGCTTTTTATTAGGTGAATGGAAGGATTGGGCTCACAAGAGTAGGACATGTCTAATAATGGTTTAAAGGGGGTTGTCAAGTTACAAACAAGCTACAAAAGTTTTTTAACATTAACATTTAGCTTAACATTAATTTACTTGTTTCTTGACTCAACGTGACTAAGGCAATATTTCTAAAACGAGCTGTATAAACATTTTGAAAGAGAAGTTCAGTGATGAATTGTTGGCTTAAAGCCAAAAAAGCCTGTTGCTTTTGAATTGATTCCAACTTATAGTGGTCCTATAGGACAGAGTAGAACTGCCCTATGGGATTTCCAAGGAGCGGCTGTTGGATTCAAACTGTAGAATCTAAACAATAGAACTTCAACTTGGTTTGACTAAGCCTGTACATAGGGTCGCTATGAGTTGGAACCGACTCAGTGGCACCTAACAACAACGAGCCTGCAGAAATCCTCACACCTGGACTAATAAGCAACACCATGATAGGTGGAGAAAAGATTGAAGTTGTCAAGGATTTCATTTTACTTGGGTCCACAATCAACACCCAGGGAAACAGCAGTCAAGAAATCAAATGACACATTGCATCAGGCAAATCTGCTGCAAAAGACCTCTTTAAAGATGTCACCTTGAAGACTAAGGTGCGCCTTACCCAAGCCATGGTGTTTTCAATTGCCTCCTATGTATGTGAAAGCTAGACGATGAATAAGGAAGACCAAAGAAGAATTGATACCTTTGAATTGTGGTATTGGAGAAGAATTTTGGATATACCATGGACTGCCAAAAGAACGAACAAATCTGTCTTGGAATACTCCTTAGAAGCAAGGATGGTGAGACTATGTCTCACATACTTTGGACACGTTGTCAGGAGGGATCAGTTCCCAGAGAAGGACATCATGCTTGGTAAAATAGAAGGTCAGCAGAAAAGAGGAAGACCTTCAATGAGATGGAGTGATACAGTGGCTACAACAATGGGTTGAAGCATAGCAATGATTGTGAGGATGGCACAGGACCAGGCAGTGTTACATTCTGTTGTACATAGGGTTGCTATGAGTCAGAACAAACTCGCTGTTACCTAACAACAATAACAATATACGCCTAGGGAAAGTAGGGATCCTACTAATTGAGGTTAAGGATCTCCATCTTCCATTACACCCATTGCCTTCTAAAATTCCTTCCTCAAAGGAATGAAAGGGGGAAGCTGTCTTCATTCCCATTTCTGGGATGGACTGGGAAGCTTGCAATTTGTGTGAAGCCAGGAGCTAAATAAAGATCCAGGAACAAATCCATTTTTTGTCTGTATGTCCATAATAATTTACACACTGTAGTAATTGACCAGGAAACACATTTTTTTTTACTAAGAAAGAAAATATAAAAATATCCCATGTAAATAATAACCAAAAGATAGCTGGGGTGGCAATCCTAATATCAGGCAAAGTATACTACTATAAGACAAAATCCATTAGAAGAGATAAAGATTGACATTATATAGTGATAAAAGGGTCAATTAATCAAGAAGATTTAACAACCATAAATATATATTCACCCGACATTGGGGCACTTAAATCTATCAAACAAACACTGATAGAATTGGAAGGAAAAATAGATAGTACTACAATAATAGTTGGAACTTCAATATACCACTGTCAATATTGGACAGAACATCTAGAAAGAAGACCAAAAAGAAAACAGAGGACCTGAACGACACTATAAACCAATTAGACTTAGCAGACATATATAGAACACCCCACATAAAAACAACACTGTGTATATTCTACTCCAGTGCACTTGCCACATGGTAGGTCACAAAGCAAGTCTAGATAGATTTTAAAAGATTGGAATCATACAAATTTCTTAGAGTCAAATGAAAATGATATCACAACATACCAAAACTTGTGGGATGCAGCGAAGGCAGTACTCAGGGGAAACTTACAGCAATAAAGACTTACATGAAAAAAAGAAGAAAGCTGTCAAATTTACAGCTTAACTTGACAACTTCAGGAATTAGAAATAGAAAAGCAAACTAAGCCTAAACCTTCTAGAAGAAAGGAAATAAAAAAGATCAGAGAAGAAAAAAAATAAAATTGAAGAACAATAGAAAGAATCTATAAAACCAGATGTTGATTCTTTAAAATATCAATAAAATTTACAAAACTTTAGCTAGATTGACAAAGAAAAAAGAGAAGATGTAAATAACCAAAATAAGAAATGAAAGAAGGGACAACTAACCCAATAGAAATAAAGAGAACAATGACACAATATTATAAAACTGTATGGCAATAAACTGGATAACCTAGATGAAATGGACAAATCCTTAGAAGCACACAACCTACCCAAACTGACTCAAGAGGAAATAGAAAGTCTCAACACACCCATAACAAGTGAAGAGATCAAATCAGTGATGAAAAACCTACCCCCCAAAAAGGTCCTGGACCAAGTGGCTTCACTGGGGAATTCTATCAAATATTTAGAAAAGAATTGACACCAATACTGTTTAAACTCTTTTAACAGATAGAGAAGGAAGGAATACCCCCTAATTCATTCTATGCAGCAAACATAACCCTGATACCAAAACCAGACACAGACACCACAAGAAAACTACATGCCAGTATCTTTTATGAATATAGATGCAAATATCCTCAACAAAATACTAGCAAACAGAATCCTACAGCATATCAAAAGAATCATACACCATGACCAAGTGAGATTTATTCCAGGAATGCAGGGAGGGTTCAACATTAGAAAATCAATCAATGTAATACACCACATCAATTAGAAAAAGGAAAACAACCACATGATCATCTTTATGGATGCAGAATATCATTTCATAAAATCCAACACCTTTTCTTGATGAAAACCCTAGAGAAGATTGAAATAGAAGAGAAATTCTTCAGTATGATTCAGGGCATGTATGTAAAAGACAACAGCCAACATTATACTTAATGGAGAAAGACTGAGAGCTTTCTCCTTAAATTAGAAACAAGGCAAGGGTACCTGCTCTCACCACTCCTTTTTTCTTTTTGGTTAGTAATTACATCTGTGGAACTCTTTTTTTTTTTTTTTTTTTTCTTTAGATGTAGGTTTACAGAGCAAACTATCTTCTCATTAAACAATTAATACACATATTGTTTTGTGACATTGGTTGCCAACCCCATGACATGTCGACACTCTCCCCTTCTCAACCTTAGGTTCCCCATTACCAGCTTTCCTGTCCATTCCTGCCTTTTTGTCCTTGCCCCTGGGCTGGTGTGCCCATTCAGTCTCATTTTGTTTTATGGGCCTGTCTAATCTTTGGCTGAAGGGTAAACCTCACGGGTGACCTCATTACTGAGCTAAAGGGGTATCCAGGGGCTATACTCTCAGGGTTTCTCCAGCCTCTGTCAGACCAGTAAGCCTAGTCTTTGTTTTTTTTTTTTTTTGGAATTTTGTTCTACATTTTTCTCCAACTCTGTCCTGGACCATCTATTGTGATCCCTGTCAGAGCAGTTGATAGTGGTAGGCAGGCACCATCTAGTTGTGCTGGACTCAGTCTGGTGGAGGCCTGCTCTCACCACTTCTATTAAATATTGTATTAGAAGTCCTAGCCAGAGCAATGAGACAAGAAAAAGAAATAAAAGGTATCCAGATTAGAAAAGAAGTAAAATTATTTCTATTCATGAATGATATGATCCTATACATAGAAAATCCCAAAGAGTCCACAAGAAAACTCCTAGAGCTAATAGAGGAATTTAATAAAGTTACAGTGCACAAGGTCAACAAACAAAAACCAGTTGGGTTTCTATACACCAGCAATGAGATATCTGAAAGGGAAATTATGGAAACAATTCCATTTATAATATCATCTAAGAGAATAAAATACCTAGGAATAAATCTAACCAGAGACATGAAGGACTTATACAATGAAAATTATAAAACACTGCTGAGAGAGATTAAAGAAGGCTTAAATAAATGGAAAGATGTTCCATGTTCATGGATTGGAAGACAATATTGTTAAGATGTCTATACTACCCAAAGTGATCTATAGATTCAGTGCAACCCCAGTCAAAATCTCAACAGCATTCTTTACAGAAAGAGAAAAATCAATCCTCAATTTTATATGGAATGGCAAAAGGCCCTGAATGCTTAAAGCAATTTGAAAGAGAAGAACAAAGTAGGAGGACTCACACTTCCTGATTTTAAAACAACTATGTTGTTGTTCTTTTTCTGGGACACTGTCAGGTTATGTTCAGTCTGATTCATTGTCACTGTCAACTGAGCTTTGGATAATTTTTCCGTACAGCTATAACCCTGACTGCTTTCCTGGAGCTTCAGCCATTCCCGAGCTTGGAACACGCAGAGTATAGCTTCTTTTCCAACAGCTACTGCTGTGTTGCTGATTCTGACACACAAAAGAAGCATGGTCACCATGGAACTCGAAGTGACCAATGCTCTGCCCCTGAGCATCTTGGGCCACAACGCTGCTGAAGTGGCCTTGCAGGGTCTTACCCTGGCTGCCCTGCGGCTGCCAGCAGCTTATCATGGCCACCGCCAGAAGCCGCAGCGCCCCCCATCCCCACCTCCCACTCCTCACCGACACCCCAGCCCCAACCGCCTTGGGCCGCTGGCCCCACGTCGCCAGCAGCAGGAGAAGGGGGAGCAACATGTTGTTGTTGTTGTTGTTGTTAGGTGCCGTCGAGTCGGTTCCGACTCATAGCGACCCTATGCACAGCAGAACGAAACACTGCCCGGTCCTGTGCCATCCTTACAATCATTGTTATGCTTGAGCTCATTGTTCCAGTCACTGTGTCAATCCACCTTGTTCAGGGTCCTTCCTCTTTTCCGCTGACCCTGTACTCTGTCAAGCATGGTGTCCTTTTCCAGGGACTGATCCCTCCTGATAACATGTCCAAAGTATGTAAGATGCAGTCTTGCCATCCTTGCCTCTAAGGAGCATTCTGGCTGTACATCTTCCAAGACAGATTTGTTAGTTCTTTTCGCAGTCCGTGGTATATTCAATATTCTTCACCAACACCACAATTCAAAGGCGTCAACTCTTCGTCAGTCTTCCTTATTCATTGTCCAGCTTTCACATGCATATGATGCGATTGAAAATACCATGGCTTGGGTCAGGCGCACCTTAGTCTTCAGGGTGACATCTTTGCTCTTCAATACTTTGAAGAGGTCCTCTGCAGCAGATTTACCAATGCAATGCGTCTTTTGATTTCTTGACTGCTGCTTCCATGGCTGTTGATTATGGATCCAAGTAAAATGAAATCCTTGACAATTTCAATCTTTTCTCCATTTATCATGATGTTGCTCATTGGTCCAGTTGTGAGGATTTTTGTTTTCTTTATGTTGAGGTGTAATCCATACTGAAGGCTGTGGTCTTTGATCTTCATTAGTAAGTGCTTCAAGTCCTTTTCACTTTCAGCAAGCAAGGTTGTGTCATCTGCATAACGCAGGTTGTTAATGAGTCTTCCTCCAATCTTGATGCCCTGTTCTTCTTCATACAGTCCAGCTTCTCGAATTATTTGCTCAGCATACAGGTTAAATAAGTATGGTGAAAGAATACAACCCTGACACACACCTTTCCTGACTTTAAACCAATCAGTATCCCCTTGTTCTGTCCAAAAAACCGCCTCTTGATCTATGTAAAGGTTCTTCATGAGCACAATTAAGTGTTCTGGAATTCCCATTCTTTGCAATGTTATCCATAGTTTGTTATGATCCACACAGTCGAACGCCTTTGTATAGTCAATAAAACACAGGTAAACATCCTTCTGGTATTCTCTGCTTTCAGCCAGGATCCATCTGACATCAGCAATGATATCCCTGGTTCCATAGCCTCTTCTGAAACTGGCCTGAATTTCTGGCAGTTCCCTGCCGATATACTGCTGCAGCTGTTTTTGAATGATCTTCAGCAAAATTTTGCTTGCATGTGATATTAATGATATTGTTCTATAATTTCCACATTTGGTTGGATCACCTTTCTTGGAAATAGGCATAAATATGGATCTCTTCCAGTCAGGTGGCCAGGAAGCTGTCTTCCATATTTCTTGGCATAGACGAGTGAGCACCTCCAGTGCTACATCTGTTTGTTGAAACATCTCAATTGGTGTTCCATCAATTCCTGGAGCCTTATTTTTCGCCAATGCCTTCAGAGCAGCTTGGACTTCTTCCTTCAGTACCATCGGTTTCTGATCATATGCCACCTCTTGAAATGGTTGAATATCGACTAATTCTTTTTGGTATAATGACTCTGTGTATTCCTTCCATCTTCTTTTGATGCTTCCTGCGTCGTTTAATAATATTTTCCCCATGGAATCCTTCACTATTGCAACTCGAGGTTTGAATTTTTTCTTCAGTTCTTTCAGCTTGAGAAACACTAAGCGTGTTCTTCCCTTTTGGTTTTCCATATCCAGCTCTTTGCACATGTCATTATAATACCTTACTTTGTCTTCTCAACACACCCTTTGAAATATTCAGTCCTTTTACTTCATCAGTTCTTCCTTTTGCTTTAGCTGCTTGACGTTCGAGAGGAAGTTTCAGAGTCTCCTCTGACATCGATCTTGGTCTTTTCTTTCTTTCCTGTCTTTCCAGTGACCTCTTGCTCTCTTCATGGATGATGTCCTTCCACAATTTATCTGGTCTTCGGTCACTAGTGTTCAATGTGTCAAATCTATTCTTCAGATGGTCTCTAAATTCAGGTGGGATATACTCAAGGTCATATTTTGGCTCTCATGGACTTGCTCTGATTTTCTTCAGTTTCATCTTGAACTTGCATATGAGCAATTGATGGTCTGTTCAACAGTCAGCCCCTGGCCTTGTTCTGACTGATGATATTGAGCTTTTCCATCATCTCTTTCCACAGCTGTAGTCAATTTGATTTCTGTGTGTTCCATCTGGCGAGGTCCATGTGTATAGTCGCCGTTTATGTTGGTGAATGAAGGTATTTGCAATGATGAAGTCATTGGTGTTGCAAAATTCTATCATTTGCTCTCCGGCATTGTTTCTATCACCAAGGCCATATTTTCCAACTACTGATCCTTCTTCTTTGTTTCCAACTTTCGCATTCCAGTCACCAGTAATTATCAACTATATAGCTACAGTAATCAAAACAGTCTGGTTCTGGTATAACAATAGACACAGAGACCAATGGAATAGAACTGAAAGTCCAGAAATAAACCCCACACATCTATGACCAATTGATTTTTGACAAGGGTGCTAAGTCCATTCAATGGGGAAAGAAAAGTCTCTTCAATAAATGCTGTTGGGAAAATTGGATTTCCACATGCAGAAAAATAAAACAGGGTCCACGTTCACATCATATACAAAAACAAAATCAAAATGGATTAAGGACTTAAATGTGCAAACTAATACCATAAAATTCTTAAAGAAAAAACAGGTAACACTGTTAGGCCTAGCTTTTAACAATGAATTATCTAATATGATAACAAAACCACAAACAACAAAAGACAAAATAAATAAACAGAACCTCTTAAAAATTAAAAACTTTTGTTCATCAAAAGACTTTACCAAAAAAGTCAAAAGACAAGCTACTGACTGGGAGAATATCTTCAGAAACCATATATCTGACAAGACTCTAATAACTAAAATAGATATAAAACTTCAACCTAAACAACAAAAAGACAAAGAACCCAATCATAAAATGGGCAAAGGACTGGAAGAGACATTTCACCAAAGAGGACATTCAAATGGCCACCAAATACAGATGCTCAGCATCACTAGCAAGTCAAAACCACAATGAGCTACCATTTCACTTCTACTAGGATGGCTAAGATAAAATAAACAGACAAAAACTGAAAATAAATGTTGGTGAGGATGTAGGAAAATTGAAACACTTACCCATTGCTGGTGGGAATGCAAAATGGCACAGCCTTTGTACAGTGTGGAGGTTCCTTAAAAAACTAAAAATAGAACTACCATTAAAAAGGGAAAAAAAAGTTTCCTTTCAGTTGATTTCCACTCATAATGACCCTATATGACCCAGCAATTCCACTCCTAGGTTTATACCCAGAAGACTTGAAAGCAGAGACTCAAACAGAGATATGTACACCAATGTTCATTGCAGCACTATTCACAAAAGCCAAGAGGTGGAAACAACTTACATGCCCATCAACATATGAATGAATAAGCAAAATGTGGTACACATATACCAGGGAATACTACTCAGCCAGTAAGAGAAATGGAGTCTTGATACATGCTACAGTATGGATGGAGCTGGAAGACATTAAAACCAAACCAAACCTGTTGCAGTCGAGTCGATTCCAACTCATAGCGACGGTATAGGACAGAGTAGAACTGCCGCACAGAGTTTCCAAGGAGCGCCTGGCAGTTTTGAACTGCCAACCCTTTGGTTAGCAGCCGTAGCACTTAACCACTACGCCACCAGTGTTTCCTGGAAGACATTATACTGAGTGAAATAAGTCAATTACAAAAGAACAAATATTATATGACCTCACTTATACAAAAAGATAAGAAAAGGCAAATGCATAGAGAACAAAGTTTATTAATGATTACCAGGTGTGATAGTGGGGAAAGGGGGAGTTAATAGTGATGGAAATATTGCATTGATTAGGGTAGCGTTGCACAGCCAATTATTGTAATTGCTGTCAATAAGTTGTACACATATAAAAAGTTGAATTGGCAAAAGTTGTATTATAGATATATTTACAACAACAACAACAAACTGTAGCTGCTGAGGTGGATTAGGTACAACCAAAAACCTCATGGGATTTTGTTTCTTGGTTTGGAGGTTTAGAGTCATGGTTTCATGGACATCCCAGCTAACTAGACTGATAACATATTTAGTGCTTCTGTTCTACCTCCCAGTTCATTGCATAGTGCCTGGGGTCTTAAAAGCTTGCAAGCTGCCACCAAGGCACAACAATTGGTCTCTATTCACCTGAGCAACAGAGGAAGAAAGAGAGTTAGGAATAGGAGGAGGAAATGGAATGTGTGGCTAATTGCCTCCATGAACAACTGCCTCCTTTGCCAGGAGACCAGAACTCAACGGTACCCAGCTACCCTTACTGAACATTTTGATCAAAGATTCTATAGATGAATCTAATCACAAAGGAGAAAATGCAGAGCAGAATTTCAACTTCTCATGGACTCCAGACTTCCTGGAGCCCTGAAGGTTGGATGAAACCCTAAACTATTGCCCTAAGATAATCTTTAAACCTTAAACCAGAAATATTCCTGGAAGTCTTCTTAAAACCAAGTAACAATTTAGCTTAAACCCATTGCTGTCGAGTCAATTCTGACTCATAGTTTAACCAGTAAAAAATGTCTGCCTTGAGCATTATACTTTTTTTAAGGTCAACCTATATGGGATCAAATTGATGACAGCAACCTGAAAGATTAGATAGGAACCTAAGGGAGCAGGGAATCTATGCTAATGGGGTAGGAACAACTCAGAAAAGGAGAGTGAGAATGATTGTACAACTCGAAGAATGTAATCAATGTCACTAAATAGTACATGTAGAAACTGTGGAATTCGTACATGTTTTGCTGTGTATATTCTCAACAACAAAATTAATCAAATTTTAAAAAAGAAACAAAATAATAATGAATCTTGAGTGCAGAAGGCACGACGACACAATTATATTAACCATTATAACATTCACTAGTAACACTGTGCTATTGTTACAAGTATCTGGATTTTATCCCTTTATTTCATTCTTTTAATTGTCAGCTTGGCCTTCTTTGATCTTTGGCATTTCATTAATTCTTATCATGAATTCTTTGTTTTCAAGGTACCCCTCCTTTGATAAGAACCGGTAGAAAAAAGAAAGCCATGAGTTTCTTCTTGTGTAAAATACATGAAAGAGATGATATCTGAGACAAAGAATGAGTACTTGCTGTGCTCAGGGTCATAGATGGGAGGTGAGGCCTTGGGGACGTGGGCTCTGGAACCAAGGACACCTGGTTAGAATCTTAGCTTGGTCACACACTAGCTTTGTGACCTTGGACAAACTCTCTGAGCCTCAATTTCTTCATTGGTACAATGTGGGCAACAAAAATACCTACTTTGTAATGACTTTGGAGGGGGCAGTGATGTTTCAGTGGTAGAATTCCCACCTTCCATGAAGGAGACCCAAGCTCGATTCCCAGTCAATGCATCTCATGTGCCGCCACCACCCATTTGTCAGTGGAGACTTGCACGTTGTTATGATGTTTACCATGTTTCAACGGAGCTTCCAAACTGAGACTAGAAACAAAGACCTGGAGATCTACTTCCGAAATCAGCCAGTAAAAACCCTATGGGTCACAACAGTCCAATCTGCAAACAATCATAAGGATACGACAAGACCAGGTAGTGTTTTGTTCATGGTGGCCATGAGTCACGGGTGGAACAGATGGCAGCTAGCAATAACTTTGAGAGGATTTTATGATTATTCTATCAAAATTAGGTTGAACTGCATGATGTTGCCATATTTGTAGTCAAAAAAAGTTGAATCTTTGCAATTTGCATGGCTCAATCTTATATTAGCTATTAAGATCTTTGGAAAAAAAGGTGAGATCTATACACAAGCCTTCGGTGTCCCAATCCCTTGCTCTACCACACCATGAGGGCTTTATTGTCAGTGAAACTTAATTTTAAATGGCTAAGTGCTGGCCAAGTGGGAATATGAAGCAGCTTAATATAGGAGGTGGGCGAAGACACAAATGGTAGGAACGGGAGAGAAACGAAAATCCAGAATTGGCACAAGCTTCTAGACTTCACAAATATACTAACAGTCTAGTTATTCTGCCTCTCATAGGAGCCAAGGGACAATGGAAGGTGCTAGTTATCTTCCTTCATATCAGTGTCATTGGTTAGGGACCAATGCCCAAGGCTCTAGTTTCCTTATAATGCACTCTGGAGCTGCCATTGACAATTGGATCTGAAGTTTTTTGTTTTTTTTTTTTAATAGCGATGTTGGCCATCACTTTGTAGATTTAGATTTTCAAGGTCTGAGCACATGCAGACCCTGATCCACCATTAGGCAGTCAGCTTTGTTCTGTCTGTTGTCACCACGCAGCCTGAGAGGCTTCCTGTGGGCAGAGAGGAAAGTGTCTCAGATTTCAGGGCCACAGTGCAATGAAAGAGCTTGAGGTTGGATGTCAGAAAATCTGCATTGGAATTCCAGCTGGGCTGCTCTTGGGCTGTAAGAAGCAACTTGCTTGAGCTTCACCTTTCTCATCTGCAACATGAGCATAATAGAGACCAACTCAAAGGAGTCTGGTGAAGACTTAGGAAGACAATTTAAGTGTAAATCTCCTTGTAACTGTATGTTAACTGCTGTCCTGCTGACTCCAACTCATGGCGACCTTATGTACAACAGAACGAATGCTGCCTGGTCCTACGCTGTCCTCACAATCGCTGGCATGTTGACGTCCATCATGGCAGTCATTGTGTTTTTTGTTGTTGTTGTTGAGAATATACACAGCAAAATATACACCAATTCAACTCTTTCTACACGTACAATTCAGTGACATTGATTACATTCTTTGAGTTGTGCAACCGTTCTCACCCACCTTTTCTGAGTCGCTCCCCCCCACATTAACATAAATTCACTGTTCCCTAAGGTCCCTATCTAATCTTTCGAGTTGCTGTTGTCACTTTGATCATATAGATAGTTCTTAAAAGAGCATAATGAACAAGACAGACTTTTCTTTTGCTTCATTTCTTTTTTTTTAAACTTTTATTGTGCTTTAAGTGAAAGCTTACAAATCAAGTCAGTCTCTCATATAAAAATTTATACACACCTTGCTATATACTCCTAATTGCTCTCCCCCTAATGAGACAGCACACTCCTTCCCTCCACTTTCTCTTTTTGTGTCCATTCAGTCAGCTTCTGACCCCCTCCACCCTCCCAACTCCCCTCCAGACAGGAGATGCCAACATAGTCTCATGTGTCTACTTGATCCAAGAAGCTCACTCTTCACCAGTATCATTTCCTATCCCATTGTCCAGTCCAATCCCTGTCTGAGGAAGGAATGGTTCCTGTCTTGGACTAACAGAAGGTCTGGCAACCATGACCACCGGGATCCTTCTAGTCTCAGTCAGACCATTAAGTCTGGTCTTTTTACAAGAATTTGGGGTCTGCATCCATTGCTCTCCTGCTCCCTCAGGGGTTCTCTGTTGCAAGGCAGACATTTTTTTTTTACTAGTTAATCTAAACTATTTTTAGGTTTTAAGAAGAATTCAGGGGATATTTTTGGTTAAAGTTTTAAGGATTATCTCAGAGCAGTAGTTTCAGGGGTTGATTCAACCCTCATGGCTTCAGAAATTCTGGAGTCCATGGGAATTTGAAAGTCTGTTCTGTGTTTTTCCTCTTTTGTTCAGGGTTCTTCTATAGACTCTTTGATCAAAATGTTCAGGAATGATAGCCAGGCACCATCCAGTTCTTCTGGTGCTACTGCGTATTTTGAGTGCTTTCCAAGCTAGGGGACTCATCTCCCAGCACAATTATCAGACAATATTCTGTTGTGATCCATAGGGCTTTCATTGACTAACTCTTGGACACAGATTGCCAGGTCTTTCTTTCTAGCCCATCTTAGTCTGGTAGCTCTGCTGAAACCTGTCCACAATGGGTGAACCTGCTGGTATTTGAAATACCAGTGGCATAGCTTCCAGCATCATAACAACACTCAAGCCACCACAGTATAACACATTGAAAGGTGGTGGTGTAATTGTATAGTGCTCCGAGAATTTTAGTTATTAGAAAGTATCATTGTATGTTGAAAGAAAAGGGTATGTGTTTTGGATCTCTTGTGTTAATTAATCTCTCTGAGCCTAAGGATCTTCATGGGCTAAAGGTCAAAGTTAAAAAGAGAGAGAGAGGAGATTAAAGACGATAACATGTGAACAGTATCTAGCAGATCCCAACAATGTACTTCCTTCTTCCTATAAACGTATAACCCTTTATTAAATTAATAAACCACTAGTCACTTGCATGTTACTCTAAGTTTATAGATTTTAACTAACTAAAGAAATCAAGAACCTGCCCACACCACAATTCTATCAAGTGGCGACCACATTAATCAGCTGTTGGCCATCACTACATCTCCTCCATCTTGGCAGAGCTTCTATTCCTGAATCCTTCTTGGCCGTCATAGCAATGACTTGTAACTGTGTAATGCAAGTCCTCCCAGCGTGATTCAGAAAAAAGGCTGTGGGGACTTAAGAGTGACAGATATGCATTCTTTCCGCTACCTGGTGTTCAAGAGGATCATTTAGCTATGAACTCACTTTCTGGTGCCTTCACCAGAAGGAGAAATATTTCTGTTCTGGACACTTGGATGAGCTAGGAAAAGAAACAAATTCTAGACTCGTCACATATGCATAGCTGCTTCACCCCACATCTTATAAAATCATAGCTGGAAGGAGCCTTAGGGACCACCTCATCTCCCAGTGGGCAAAGATGAAGCAAATAGGAAGTCTTTTTATATTATAGAAAGTCAACTTTTTTTTTATTGAGACAAAGCGCTAGATATTGCTTCCACTGACTCCTGGTAAAATCCCAAAAGCTCAAGCTCATTTATTTGATCTTATCATAAAATCACCAGGAAATGATCTTCTAGAAAGCCCTCATCAGAATTTGAAAGATTCTGAAGACTGTTCTCTGATCCAAAGAAGCACATTGTAGCAGTCTTTCTTGAAAACTCAAAGACTAGGAAAGAAGTCCTGACAATTGACTTCCAAAAATCAGCCAATGAACGCTGTTCTATATAATGCTGGAAGATAAGTCCCCTAGGTCGGAAGGCACTCAAAATACACAGTAGCTGCAGCAATAGACTTGAGTATATCAACAATCATGAAGGTGGCACAGGACCAGGAAACATTTAGTTCTGTTGAACATGGGGTCACAACAATCATAATTAACTATATATAGGCATGTTGCCTTGGAAACCCTGGTGACGTAAGTGGTTAAGTGCTACAGCAGCTAACCAAAAGGTTAGCAGTTCAAATCCCCCGGGTGCTCCTTGGAAACTCTATGGGGCAGTTCTACTCTGTCCTATAGGGTCGACGCAAGTCTGAATCGACTCGACGGCAATGGGTTTTTTCAATGGGATAGGCATGTTGCAGTCTATGGGTTTTCATCAGGTTTATAGTGCATATTTTTATCATTTACATTTTATGGTGACTGTTTCCTGATAAAAGAGCCTTGGTGGTGCAGTGGTTAAGTGCTCGGCTGCTAACCAAAAGTTTGTCAGTTCGAATCAACCAGCTGCACCACAGGAAAAAAATGTGGCAGCCTGCTTCTGTAAAAATCACAACTTTGGAAATCCTATGGGGCAGTTCTACTCTGTTCTTTAGGGTCACTAGGAGTCAGAATCAACTCAAATGGCAATGGGTTTGGTTTGGGTTTTTTGGCTCCCTGATAATATGCAACAGTGTTTCTTAACCTTTTTAGAGTCAAGGGCCCACTTGAAGATCTGAACAAAAGCTCTGAGCTCTTTTAGGGAAGAATGCGCATAAAAACATATACCCCAAATTGTGCATATAGCGGATTTTTATTGTACGGGAAATGTGTTTCCTTCATAAAAATAATGTAAATAATATTTGCGACTATTTATGACTCACTCCATAAATGTTCAAGCTTAGCAAACCATTTTGATAATTGCTTCTCAAAAGAGAAAACTGCCTGAAGTTCAATTCTGCTCTTCGAGAAGCCTCTGCTACGTCAGTGAGTTTCTTGGGAGTTTGCTCCCATTTCTTGACAAGTGGTGATTCAATGCCCTGATTCTGAGGAAACTGACGGCTCCTGCAGCAGTGGACAAGCCTTCTCTCAGGATTTTTGCAAAGTGCTTGGAATTTGCAATGACACGTGGAACCTTCTCAGAGGCTAAGGAGACCCGCCCCCACCCTCAGGCTCTCTCCACCCCATTGTCTTAACATTTTCAATGCTTTTGTCACTATATGAAATCATTGTATTCATTTGTTTAATGAATTTATTCATTTATTTAGTGTTTGTGTCGCCTCCACTAGAATGTGAATTCCTAGTATTCATCTATATCCCCAGGGCACAGGCACAGAGGTATTTGTATCCCTACCAAGACCATCACCCAGGGGCGGGCTGCAGCCCACTCCCACAGGCTGGCGAGAGCCAATTGCTCTGTCTCTTCCCAACTCCACATTCAGCGAAGTCAGCAGTGCCAGATGGAGCCATATTGGAACTCACGGAAACAGGAAAAATGCATGCCCCTGTGTTCTTTTAGGAGTCCCTGGGTGGTACACATGGTTAACGTGCTCAGCTGCTGACCAGAGGCACGGGAGGGGAGGGGAGTGAGACAGAAGGCCAAGTCCAAGGGGGCACCAGATAAGGTGCAGAATGACATTTCGAGGCACCACAAATATGGAAGACGCCTGACTGAGGCAGCTAGGCAAGACCAGAGAAGGCATTTCTGCTGACACATCATTGCTATCATCTTGAAATGGGAGGGGGTGCAACTTAGAGATTGCCCCTGAGTGCTCATTACCCTTGCTACCCTCTCTATGCCTCTGCTGGAAACCCTGGTGGCGTAGGGGTTAAGAGCTATGGCTGCTAACCAAAAGGCTGGCAGTTTGAATCTACCGGGCACTCCTTGGAAACTCTATGGGACAGTTCTACTCTGTCCTATAGGGTCACTATGGGTCAGAATTGACTCAACAGTAATGGTTTTTTCTTTTTTTTTTTTTCTTAATGCCTCTGCTGCTAACCTAACAGGTGGAGGTTTGACTCCACCCAAAAGTACCTCAGAAGAAAGGCCTGGTGATCTATTTCCAAAAAATCAGCACTGAAACCCCTACGGAGCACAGTTCTTCTCTGACACACCTGGGGTCACCATGAAACCCCTACGGAGCACAGTTCTACTCTGACACACCTGGGGTCACCATGAAACCCCTACGGAGCACAGTTCTTCTCTGACACACCTGGGGTCACCATGAAACCCCTACGGAGCACAGTTCTTCTCTGACACACCTGGGGTCACCATGAAACCCCTACGGAGCACAGTTCTTCTCTGACACACCTGGGGTCACCATGAAACCCCTACGGAGCACAGTTCTTCTCTGACACACCTGGGGTCACCATGAAACCCCTACGGAGCACAGTTCTTCTCTGACACACCTGGGGTCACCATGAAACCCCTACGGAGCACAGTTCTTCTCTGACACACCTGGGGTCACCATGAAACCCCTACGGAGCACAGTTCTACTCTGACACACCTGGGGTCACCATGAAACCCCTACGGAGCACAGTTCTTCTCTGACACACCTGGGGTCACCATGAAACCCCTACGGAGCACAGTTCTACTCTGACACACCTGGGGTCACCATGAAACCCCTACGGAGCACAGTTCTTCTCTGACACACCTGGGGTCACCACAGGTTGGAATCAACTTGGCGGCAACTGGTTTTATATCTGTTTATCAGAATATCTTCACATATTGTGACCCACGTGGACAGTGCTAATGAGACAGGCTGGCTGAATTAAATAGCCTCTGACTCAGTGTTCTTGGAATCTCAACCTAAGTGCAGCCCACTGTATAACTTTTGCTGCTGGCACCCAAGAACTACTTGTGATTAACAAACCAGGCACATAGACAAGATAAGGGGCTACATTTCAAGGCCCCGTGTGCTTGACCAGCTATAAGTTACTGATAATCATCCTAAGTTGTTTTCCAAGGTGCAGAGCATGTGCAGTAAAGATCAACGTGCCCTATGTATGACCATCCACATGGACAAACATGAGCAGGGACCCCTCGCCAGGATTTGAACCAAGGTCCAGAGGCAGCACGTGTGCACAACATCCCAGAATAAGTCCTGTTCAACATCCCAGCAGCCTTTGTGACAGACTCCATCTAAGTTTCAGCAACCTCTGCTAGAAAATCCATCTTGAATTCTAACTACACGCATTTGATTTTCATAATCCCTCATCTTCTTCTGGAAATCCATTTAATGAATAAAGATAATGCCTTTTTGCCACCTACAAATGTTTATAAACCCTAGGAAATCCTTTGTTCAGAGAGAGACTGGAAGCTAGCGCAGGTGGAAACCCCTCTCCATCTCTCCCTCGCAAGCCTTTGCTTTCTTTCTGTCACTAATAAATCTTTTTCGTGTGGAACCTCTGAGGCTCTCCTGGTCATTCTTGGACAGAAGAAGGCAAGAACCTAGGCAGGGCTTAGTCCCAAGCTGGGAAGCCACACCTTGCAACACTAATAAAACTCTACAATCAAAAAAAAAAAAAAATCACAATATGTAAAGTCCTGGATTGCGCAACCCAATCTGTCCACAAGACATTGTCATAAATCCACCTGCCCGGTAGGGGACTCAAGGGACACAGACCAGGAAATCAGGGCCAATTGGAAATGACCTTTCCAACTGCACAATAAGGCAAACAAACAAAAGCCTGTCCTTATTCAAAATATTGATGTTTTGTTCATCATGATTTTTTTTTTTAATATTGCATTAAAATATTTGTCCCTGAGTGCCTCACTTGGCTCACCCTAATCTCGGCACCGAAGGTCAGGTAGCTTGAAATTGGCCACAGTGGGAGTATTTACCCCACAGAAACTGGCACCCACTGCCAACAATCATCCTTGCCAAAATCCTTACACTTTATCCTCCGTCTCTTCTCTGAATAAAAAAAAAGTGGTTCTCTAAATAGTCACTTCAAATTCCTGGTCTGACTAAAAAGCGCTATCTTGAGGACTTTGCTTTCCCTGAAGCTCTTTTAAGAGGTCACTCTTTTTCTTCCTTCAGTCCTCATGCCAATGAGCCCTCGAGGTGGGGCAGAAGCCTCTTCCATACTTGCCCATTGCAGTTTTCAGTGTATTTCCTCCCCTCTTCCTCAACATCCCAGATACTTTAAAGTACACAGAATCTAATTGTACTTCCCATTATCACTTCTGACCTCGGGGGTCACTGTTCCTTAGTCTAGAGATTCACCACCTTTTCACTGCCACTTATGTTATAATTCTTGGTGACTTTCAATATCCATGTAGTTCTTGGTGACTTTGATATATCAGTTCATTGACCCTCTCAATTTTTGTGAACTTTTCCTCTCTTTGGAGCCCTGTGGCCAGTGGTTAAGAGCCTGGCTGCTAATCAAAAGGTTGGCAGTTCAAATCTACCAGTGGCTCCTTGGAAACCCTATGGGACAGTACTACTCTGTCCTATAGGGTCACTATGAGTCGGAATCCATTTGATGGTAATGGATTTGGTTTTGGTTTTTTTTTTTTTTTTGGTTTTTCCTCTCTTTACTGTCATTACCAATAAATTCTCTATGATTAAATCTCAAACTTATGCATCATACTATGACCAATACCACTTAACTTTCCATCTTATTTCCTCTAGCACTCAACTTCATCAACTCTTTGATGCCATTGTTGTTGTTGTTAGTTGCTGTCAAGTTAATTCCAATTCATGGCGACCCCATGTGAGCAGAGTAGAACTGCTCTATACTATTTTCAAGGTTGTGACCTTTTGGAAGCAGATGACAAGGCTTGTTATCTGAGGTGCCCTTGTTGTTGTTGTTAGGTGCTGTCAATTCAGTTCTGACTGAGCGACCCCATGCACAACAGAAAAAAACACTGCAGTCCTGCACCGTCCTCACAATTGTTGCTATGCTTGAGCCCATTGTTGCAGCCACTGTGTCAATCCATCTCATTGAGGGTCTTCCTCTTTTTTGCTGACCCTCCACTTTATCAAGCATGATGCCCTTCTCCAGGGACTGATCCCTCCTGACAACATGTCCAAAGTATGTGAGACACAGTCTCACCATTCTTGCTTCCAAGGAACATTCTGGCTGTACTTCTTCTAAGACAGATTTGTTCATTCTTTTGGCAGTCCGTGGTATATCCAACATTCTTCTCCAACACCGCAATTCAAAGGCATCAATTCTTCAGTCTTCCTTATTCATCATCCAGCTTTCTCATGCATATGAGGCAACTGAAAACACCATGGCTTGGGTCAGTCACACCTTAGTCCCCAAGGTAACATCTTTGCTTTTGAACACTTTAAAGAGGTCCTTTGCAGCAGATTTACCCAATGCAATGTGTATTTTGATTTCTTGGCTGCTGCTTCCATGGGTATTGATTGTGGACCAAGTAAAGTGAAATCCTTGACAACCTCAGCCTTTTTTCCATTTATCATGATGTTGCTTATTAGTCCAGTGGGATTTTTGTTTTCTTTATGTTGAGTTGTAATCTGTACCGGATGCTGTGGTCTTTGATCTTCATTAGTAAGTGCTTCAAGTCCTCTTCACTTTCAGCAACCAAGGTTGTGTCATCTGCATAATGCAGGTTGTTAATGAGTCTTCCTCTAATCCTGATGCTTCATTCTTCATACAGCCCAGCTTCTTGGATTATTTGCTCAGCATACAGATTGAATAGGTATGGTGAAAGGATACAACCCTGACGCACATCTTTCCTGACTTTAACCCAATCAGTATCCCCTTGTTTTGTTTGAACGACTGCCTCTTGATCCACTTACCGATTCCTCATGAGCACAATTAAGTGTTCCGGAATTCCCATTCTTTACAATGGTATCCATAATTTGTTATGATCCACACAGTCGAATGCCTTTGCATAGTCAATAAAGCACAGGTAAACATCTTTCTGGTATTCTCTGTTTTCAGCCAGAATCCATCTGACATCAAAAATGATATCCCTGGTTCCACGTCCTCTTCTAAATCCAGCTTGAATTTCTGGCAGTTCCCTGTCGATACACTGCTGCAGCCACTTTTGAATGATTTTCAGCAAATTTTTGCTTGCACGTGATATTAATGATATTGTTCTATAATTTCCACATTCGGTTGGATCACCTTTCTTGGAAATAGGCACAAATATGGATCTCTTCCAGTAGGTTGGCCAGGTAGCTGTCTTCTGAATTTCTCGTCATAGATGAGTGAGCACTTCCAGTGCTCCATCCATCTGTTGAAACGTCTCAATTGGTATTCCGTTAATTCCTGGAGCCTTGTTTTTCACCAATGCCTTCAGTGTAGCTTAGATTTCTTCCTTCGTACCATCGGTTCTGATCACGTTACCTCCTGAAATGGTTGAACGTGGATCAATTCTTTTTGATGTAATGACTCTGTATCTTCCTTCCATCTTCTCTTGATGCTTCCTCTGTCATTTAATATTTCCCTGTAGAATCCTTCAGCATTGCAACTCGAGGCTTGAATTTTTTCTTCAGTTCTTTCAGCTTGAGAAATGCAGAGCATGTCCTTCCCTTTTGGTTTTCTATCTCCAGGTCTTTGCGCAGGTCATCATAATACTTTATTTTGTCTTCTCACGTCGCCCTTTGAAATCTTCCATTCAGCATTTTTACTTCATCATTTTTTTCTTTCAATTTAGCTACTCAACGTTCAAGACCAAGTTTCAGAGTCTCTTCTGACATCAATTGGTTGGGTTCAAACCACCAAACTTTTGGCGCATAGTCGTGCACTTAACTATTTGTGACACCAAGGGACAGAGACATAGTGAGGGTAACAAGCACGGTGGGGGGGGAGTCTCTAAATTGCACCCCCCCATTTCAAGATGAATAGATGTTGATAGAGGCCATGTGTCAGCAGAAACACTTTTCCCCCTCTTGTCCAGCTGCCTCAGTCAGGCACCTTCATATTTGTGGCACCTCAGAATGTCATTGCGGGCCTCGTCTGGCACCTGCTTGGATTTGCACCCAGGGTACCTCTTCCCAGGGACTCCTTTCGGTGTGTTAAGACCTCTAATCTACTAAGCTTAGCTCATTTCACTGTCCATCACCACATTCCTTGGATAATCTCGTCCTTCCTGCCCTCTATCCATTTTAGATTCCATGTTCTATTACAATAATTACTCCTTGCATTTACATTTAGCTGGCAAATGCATTTTTTTCTGTTCCTATTAATTAAGAAGACCAAAGACCGTTTACATTTGGATGGAACCAACAATTATATACATTCGCAGTTTTGCTACAGGGCTAACTTAACTCTCTTACCCTTCGTCACAGTTCAAGATTTCTGGGCCATCTGCACATCCCTCAGAATGTTACATTGATCCACTGGATCAATGACATCATGCTAATTGTATCATATGAGCATGAAGTGGCTAGCACATTGGAGACCTCCGAAAGGAACTTGTACTCCAGGGGGTAAGAGATAAACTACAAAGACTCAGAATGCATGTTACACCAGTAAAATTTAGGGATCCAGTGGCTAGAGTATCCTGGGATATTCCATTCCAAGTGAAAAACCAAAAACCAAACCCATTGCCATTGAGTTGATTCCCTATAGGACAGAGTAGAACTGCTCCATAGAGTTTCCAAGGAGTGCCTGGTAGATTTGAACTGCCACACTTTTGGTTAGCAGCCGTAGCTCCTAACTACTATGCCATCAGAGTTTCCATCCCAAGTAAAGGAAAGGCAAATGATTGCACCTTGCAATGACCATAATGAAGATGGAAGCACAACTACTGGTAGGCTTCTTCATATTCTAGAAGCAGTATATTCCACACCTGGGAATATTGTTCAAACCCATATACCAGGTGTCACAAAAGGCAGCTAGGTGTGAATAAGGCCTAAAGCAGGAAGGGGTTTAGCAGCCAGGCCAGGTTGTAATGAAAGCAACCCTGATGCCCTGGCCATATAGTCCAGAATGGTATTAGAGGTATCAGTGGTGGGAAAGGACGTGGAGTATATGGCAAGCCTCAGTTGGGAAAATTACAGTGCAGACCCCTGGAGCAAGGCCATGCCACCAGCAGCAGAGAATTTTATGTCTTCTGAGAAACAAGTCTTGGGATGGTAATGGGCCCTGGTAGAGACAGAGTGCTTGATCATAGGACAGGAGTGACCACGTGGCCACAACTGTTCATCATATCCTTGGTCTTGTCAGCTCCACCGAATCATAAGGTTGGGTGTGCCCAGCAACAACCCATCGAAAGTAGAAGTGGTACATGCAGGATCAAGCATGAGCAGACCAGAGGAGACAAGTAAGCTATGTGAGCAGGTGGCCCAGAGCCCCATGTCATCCACCATTATTCACTAGCCTCTCCCCATCAGTTCATCACTAAGGCTGTATGGGGATCCCTTGCAAACAGCTGATGGAGGAGGGAAAAGCCCGAACTTGGCTCAAGTACGAGTTAACTTGGATATGCGGGTGCAAGTAAAAGTGGATAACATTTGCACTACAGCCACACTTGGGAGTAGCCTTGGAATCCCTCAACACTGAGGAAAAGTCCTCCCAGTGGGCAGAGCCTCAGATGGTACACCTGGTCATCAACTCATGGGCAATAGTGAATGGCTTGGCCAACTGGCCAGGAGCCTAGAAGGAGAGAGATCGGAAGATCAGAGACAACAAGGTCTGGAGCAGGAACACTGGGTGGGTATATAGAAGGGGATACAGTGTATCACATGTCAAACAATGCCTATGAGAGAATATGCACCACAGTAGAGACAATAAGCAACCAAGTAGACAAGATGATTCAGCTAGTTGACATCAGCCAGGCTGTCCCCAGTGCTGGCATGATGGACACATGAACAAAGTGGCCATGGTGACAGGGATCGAGGCTACATATGGCCCCAATAGCATGGACTCCCAAGGTTGGTATAAGTATTCCCATTGCCAAACATCCAACCTCCCAGCAACAGAGACCAATACCAAGTTCCTGTGTGGTACCATCTTTCAAGGATTCTCCAACCCATAAACCAAGTGTCAAATCAGACATCTTCTATAGTGCAAAAGTCTGATCCACACAAATAGGAATAGATATATATTTTGGGTATGGATTTGCTTTTCCTGCCCACAGGTCCTCAGCCAGCAACACTATTAGAGGCATTTCTGAGTATATGATTTTTTGCCTGCCACAGGTTCTCATATTACATGCATCAGACGAGGGGACCCACTTTATAACAAAGAAGGTGTGTAGGTAAGCACGTGACTGTGAAACGCACCGATTGTGTCACTTACAACACTACCCAGAAGCTGCCTAGTGCCAGAGCACTGGTACAGCTTGTTAAAGGCACAGCTAAATGTCAGCTTAGAGGAAACATTTACCAGGATGGGGCACCAACTTGCACGGTACAGCATATGCATTGAATCACAGACCTTTATATGGCATTAGGTTCCAATAGGAAGGATCCATGGGAATAGAAACCAGGGGGTGGAAGCAGGAGTGGTCCTGTATTCCCTCAGGGAATTTGTGCTTCCCAACCCCACAAGTCTGGACTCTGTAGGTTTAGAGGTCCTGCTTCCCAAAAGGGAGCACGAATCCCATTGAAGTATAAGCTAAAACTGCTGCCTAGATATTTGGGGCCCTTTGTGCTACCATTAAGAGCCCTGGTGGTGCAGTGGTTAAAGCATTGGCTGCTAACCAAATGGTCAGCGGTTCGAATCCACCAGCTGCTCTGCAGGAGAAAGATGTGGCAATCTGCTTCAGTGAAGATTACAACCTTGGAAACCCTCTGGGCAGTTCTATTCTGTCCTCTAGGGTCACTATCAGTCCGAATCTACTTTAGGGTAAGGAGTTTGGTTTGGTTTTTGTTTTGTGCTGCCATAGGAACTAGCAGCGGATGAGTCACTAGCCTGGCTAACCCAACCAGCAAGAGAAGATGGGGTGCTGCTCGCTCCCTTGTGACTGTGAGTGGGTGTGCACAGCACCCAGAAGGAAGAAGGGTGTCAAGAACCAAGGGCTCAGAGTTTCAGGAATGAAGGTTTGGTCACACCCCCAGGCAAGTCCCCAAGACCTGCTGAGCTGAAAGCTGGGTGTAAGGGGAACTTAGAATGGATAGTGGGGAGAAGGGGGGCCTGTTGTGATTCTGCAGCTGGCCGCTGCAGGGGCCATGGCTTCAGTTCACCCGTTCACTAACTGTGGGGCCCCTTCAGTGGAGGAGGTCAAATAAAAAACAAATCCAGGCTTTGATGGGAAAAAACATTATTCAGAAAGAAAAGAGGGGGAGGAGGGAAGGGACTCTTACAGCAGGCGAGAGGGTCTACTGTAAAAGTCTGTTCTACAGCTAGTGGCCAGAATGACCACTCCAAGGTGTACACTGGATCATGACACCCCCTATGAAAACCCTTTCAGTGGTTACCTATTGCATTTCAGGAAAAAAAAAAAATCCTTTTTGTGATGATTCTCAAGGTTCTACGTGCTCTGACCCATGCCTGCCTCTCCTGTTTGATCTCCAATTCCATTTCTTATGAACCTTCAACCCTGTCTTAGTCATCTAGTGCTGCTATAACAGAAATACCACAAGTGGATGGCTTTAACAAAGAGAAATTTATCCTCTCACAGTCTAGTAGGCTACAAGTCCAAATTCAGGGCATCATCTGCAGCGACAGGCTTTCTCTCTCTGTTGGCTCTTAAGGAAGGTCCTTGTCATCAATCTTCCCTTAACCTAGGAGCTTCTCAGTGCAGGAACCCCAGATCCAAAGGATGCACTATTCTCCTGGCTCTTGTTTCTTGGTGGTATGAGGTCCCCATGTCTCTCTGCTCACTTCTCTCTTTTATATCTCAAAAGAGATTGGTTTAAGACACAGTCTAATCTTGAGTCCTGCCTCATTAACATAACTGGTCTAATCCCATCTCATTGACATCGTAGAGATAGCATTTACAACACATAGGAAAATCCTATCAGATGAAAAAACAATAGACAATCACAATACTGGGAATCATGGCCTAGCCAGATTGATACGCATATTTTTGGGGGACACAATTCAATCCATAACAACCCCCCACGTCACTCTCTGCTTTACCCATACAGGTTTCCTGCTTCCTACCACCTCCACTTGCACGGGATCCCCTCCACCCACCACCTACCTCTAACCCCTTGTACCCTTCCCTTACCCTGTACACACAAACCAACTCTTTCCAACCTCAAGGTCTTTGCACATCCCAGTGTGTCTCCTCTCCAGGTATGTACATGGTTCATCCTCTCCCTTTGTTCTGGTCTCTGCTCAAAGTCACCTTGTCAAAGCAGCTGACCCTGCCCTCTGTTTTGTTTTTCTTCATATTGCTCCTCATCATCTGGCTTGATAGTACATTTGCTTGTTTTGTTTTTTTGTTGTTGTTGCTATTGTCGTTTGTTTGTTCTTTTATATGCGTATCATCTGTCTCTCCCTCAAGAAAAGAAGCTTGTTATGATCAGAGACTTTGTCCTGTTCATCTCTGTAATATCAGCCTCTAAATGAGTGTCTGTTGAATATTAAATATTCAGTAAATCTGTGTTGGATGAGTAAATGAATGTGTTGAGTGACTGACTGCTCCTCATCAGTAAAGGCGCTAAACTTGCTAAGGGCACTTGCGCTTCCCCTAGGCTCAGGGAACCAAGATTTTTATTTGCAGGATTTGCTTAGCAAAGCCACTTTTCACTGTTTTAAACATAGCACTGGTTCCTGTAGTTCCCAAAAAGCACTCACATGATTAGAATGCTTTTTGAAGGCAGCATGAGTCTGACCAGGAGCTGGCAGCCAGAAAATCAGTCATTCCATCCAGGTCCATGCTAACCGGGAATGGCAGGCTGCTCCATGACCTGTTCCTAAATACCAGACCTGTGTTACCAATTCTCTAGTACACAGCGTTTTGGTTTTGCTCCTGATTCGCTGAGCCTCACCACTCCTGCTCCCACCAAAACCAAATGCCAGATAAATAGGAAGACCCCTCAATCTCATCAGTAACCTATTCCTCATCTGGAATTTATTTGTACTACAAGGACCCCTGCCCTGCATGTTGTACTGATTAAGTCTCCCTCTTGCCACCACACATTCTCAGTCCCCCCACTCATTTAGGTGAAACGACTGGCTCCAGAGGCTCTCGCCACAGAACTATGATACCTTAGTGCACTCCAAAGAGCTGTGAGGGTGTCACAGTCACTGGTTTCTAGTAGTAAAGAAGAAGGCATGATTGCCTTAAGCGTTTCCTACAAATTAGAGGGGTCTCAAAGTTATCCCTGTGTCTTAGTTATCTACTGCTGCTATAACAGAGATACACAGTGGATGGTTTTAACAAAGAGAAGTTCATTTTCTCACAGTAAAGTAGGCTAGAAGTCTAAATTCAGGGTGTCAGCTCCAGGGAAAGGCTCTCTGTCAGCTCTGGAGGAAGGTCTTTCTCGTCAATCTTCCTCTGGACTAGGAGTTTCTCTGCGCAGGAACCACTGGTTCAAAGGATATGCTTTGCTCCTGGTGCTGCTTTCTTGGTGGTATGAGGTCCCCTGTCTCTCTGCTCGCTTCTTTCTATTATATCTCAAGAGATTGCCTCAAGACACAATCCAATCTTGTAGGTTGAGCCCTACCTCACTAACACAACTGCCGCCCATTGTCCGTCATTAACATCATAGATGTAGGATTTACAACATATGGAAAAATCACACAATACCAGGAACCATGGCTCAGCCCAATTAACACACATTTTGGGGGGGACATAATTCAATCCATGATACTCTATTAGAATGCTCTTGAGTAAGTGCCACCTGTTACCGACTCCAGGGGCAGAGTTCTATCATGTGGAGGATATTAACCCACTCCACAGTTGCAGGTGGTCAAGAAAGACACGACTCACACAGGCATTGGATGGAACAACACTTTACTCACATAGAGAAGAGGCAGAAGAGCGTCAGCTTCAATAGTGGGCATCGGTCCCCCCTGGCCAGTGGGTCTCCACTCTGCAGCTGATGTAGAGAGATAATCTGCAGGTACTCCTCTTGTGCTGCAAGAGCAAGACCCCATTCCCTCCCCACTGGGAAAAGACAGAGCAGCGGAGTTGACCAGGTGCCATATAGCTGAAGTACTTAGCTTACCAGTTCCTGGGAATGTTGACACGTTCTCAGGGCAAGAGGAGCGGATAGGCCACAAGCTGCTATGCGATGTGTTTTGTGTCAAGACACCCCAGTAAAAGGGATTCAGTCCCCACTCACATTGTGTCCAAGAAGCCAGGTGGCACAGCTGGTCCTAAGCACGAGGCTCATTTGTGGGTTGCAGCTCAGATGGCCCCCTTCCACAGATGCCTCCCTTTTTCTCTAGTGGATGCAAAAGGGCTCACGTTACTGCTGGAGGGGCTGGGAATTGGGCAGAGCACAGACTCTCTTACTTGTTTCATGTGTGTACTGTTAACAGCTTGGCTGCTGTTGTCAGGTGCCGTCGAGTCTGTTCTGATGAATAGCGACCATAGGTCCAACAGAACAAAACACTGCCTGGTCCTGCATCATCCTCACAATCGTTGCTGGCTTTGGGCTCATTCGTGCAGCCGCTGTGTCAATCCATCTTGTTGAGGGTCATCCTCTTTTTCACTGACCCTCTACTTTACCAAGCATGATGTCCTTCTCCAGGGCTTGGTCCCTCCTGATAACATGTCCAAAGCACATGAGACTTGGTCTCACCATTCTTGCTTCTAAGGGGTATTCTGGCTGTACTTCCTCCAAGACAGATTTGTTCATTCTTCTGGCAGTCCATGATATATTCAATATTCTTCACCAACACCATAATTCAAAGGTGTCAATTCTTCTTCCATCTTCCTCATTCATTGTCCAGGTCTCATGTGCATATGAGGTGATTGAAGATACCATGGCTTGGGTCAGCTGCACCTTAATCCTCAAAGTGAAATCTTTGCTTTTAAACACTTTAAAGAGGTCTTTTTGCGGCAGATTTGCCCAAGGCAACGCATCATTTTATTTCTTGACTGCTGCTTCCATGGGTGCTGATTTGTGGATCCAAGTAAAATGAAATTCTTGATGACTTCAATCTTTTCTCCGTTTATCATGATTTTGCTTATTGGTCTAATTGTGAGAATTTTTGTTTTCGTTATGTTGAAGTATAATCTATACTGAAGGCTGTAGACTTTGATCTTCATCAATGTTTCAAGTCCTCTTCACTTTCAGCAAGCAAGGTTGTGCCATCTGCATATTGCAGGTTGTTAATGAGTCTTCCCCCAATCCTGATGCCACGTTCTTCTTCATATAGTCCAGCTCTTGGATTATTTGCTCAGTTTACAGATTGAATGAGTATAGTGAAAGGATACATTTCCTGATTTTAAACTACTCAGTATCTCCTTATTCTGTTTGAACAACTGCATCTTGGTCTATGTACAGGTTCCTCATGAGCACAATTAAGTGTTCTGGAATTCCCATTCTTTGAAATACTATCCATAATTTGTTATGATCCACACAGTCGAATGCCTTTGCATAGTCAGTAAAACACAAGTAAACATCTTTCTGGTATTCTCTGCTTTCAGCCAGGATCCATCTGACATCAGCAATGATAGCCCTGGTTCCACATCCTCTTCTGAATCTGGCTTGAATTGCTGGCAGTTCCCTGTTGGTGTTCCCTGTTGGTGTACTGCCGGAATCATTTTTGAATTATCTTTCGCATAATTTTAGTTGTGTGTGATATTAATGATATTGTTCCATAATGTCTGCATTCCTTTGGATCATCTTTCTTTGGAATGGGCACAGATATGGGTCTCTTCCAGTCAGTTGGCCAGGTAGCTGTCTTCCAAATTTCCTGGCATAGACAAGTTAGTACCTCCAGCGCTGCATCTGGTTGTTGATATTCCACCAATTCCTGGAGCCTTATTTTTCGCCAGTGCTTTCAGTGCAGCTTGGACTTCTTCATTCAACAACATTGGTTCTTGATCACATGCTACCTCCTGAAATAGCGTGGCAGCTAAAAAT
Organism: Elephas maximus indicus; assembly: GCF_024166365.1. Classification (NCBI taxonomy): domain Eukaryota; kingdom Metazoa; phylum Chordata; class Mammalia; order Proboscidea; family Elephantidae; genus Elephas; species Elephas maximus. The sequence continues at coordinate 15,344,218 of NC_064826.1, forward strand.
TATTGTGGTTGGATTACGATTGCTCTGTGTGAATAACCCCACCCCTGTGGGTTGATTCTATTTCATTTTAAGACTCTTTGGATGAGGGTGAAGAGAGTGTGGCCCTTGCCTCATATGCAAAATTTAAGGCTGTTGTTATTGCTGAGTGCCGTCAAGTCAATTTTCTACTCGAGGAGACTCTATATGCAGAGTAGAACTGCCCCACTGGGTTTTCCAGGCTATAATCTTTACAGCAGCAGATCACCAGGTCTTTCTCCCATGGGATCACTGGTGTGTTTGAACCACCAACCTTTCAGTTAGCAGCAGAGTGCTTGACGGTTGCACCACCACAGCTAACATTCAGTAATCAAGATAAATAACATTTCAATGTAATTTTTTTTAATTAAATTAATGAAAAAAATCTACAATGAAAAAAACATTCAATTTTTAAAAGAAGCCAGGATCAGAAACAGCTGTGCAGAGCCACACTGGGGCCTGAGGTAAAAAGAAAATTTGGTACCATTAATCAGCAAACGTCCAATAAAGCCACTGGGACAGTAGGAAGAATATGGATTTTGAAGGCAGATCACACTCAAATTCTGTCTCTGCCACTTACTAACTACTTGGCTTCCGGCAAATTAATATCACCAAACCTCAGTTTCTTCAGTCTAAAAAGTGGGGAAAGTAATCTAGCTAGCTGTCTTTGCAGAGAGATGGAAAGGCTAAAGTCAGACAATGCATTTGAAGTGCCTGATGCATGGGAGGCACTCAGAAATACTAGATTTTATTATCCACAAGCATTTACTGAGAAGCTGGAGCCCTGATGGTACAGTGGTTAAACGTTCAGCTGCTACCCACAAGGTCGAATCCACCAGCCGCTCCTTGGAAACCCTGTGGGGCAGCTCTACTCTGTCCTATAGGATTGCTATGAATCAGAATCGACTGGATGTCAACGGGTTTGGTTTTTTTGGTTTGTGCTACAAGTGGACCACGTCTTTTTCTTTTTTTGTTTTTCTCTTCTGTTTGAAATCCTCCAGTCTCTACAGGAGGGTTAATGTTGACAGTTCTCTCAATGATGTTTGCCATCTAAATCTCACTCACAAACTTACATGAGCAAATACTGACACAGTGAATCTAGCTCTTCAGAAAACATTGCCTGGCACGAGAGGAATATTTACCTGCTGATTTCTCATGGAGCTGCCACCATGTCTCTGTGTGCAGTTTTCATAGTTTTCCCTTTCAAGGTGGGAGTGGAGCCCTGGTGGCATGGTGGCTAAGAGCTATGGCTGCTAACAGTAGTCACAACAGCCTGGTACTGGTACAACAACAGATACATAGACCAATGGAACAGAACTGAGAATCCAGACATAAATCCACCCATGTATGAGCAGCTGATATTTGACAAAGGCCCAAAGCCAGTTAAATGGGGAAAAGACAGTCTCTTAACAAATGGTGCTAGCATAACTGGATACCCATCTGCAAAAAAAATGAAACAAGACCCTCACACCATGTACAAAAACTAACTCAAAATGGATGAAAAGCCTAAATATAAAATCTAAATCTATAAAGATCGTGGAAGAAAAAATAGGGACAACACTAGGAGCCCTAACGCATGGCATAAAAAGTATACAAAACATTACTAACAATGCACAAACACCAGAAGAGAAACTAGATAACTGGGAGCTCCTAAAAATCAAACACCTATGCTTATCCAAAGACTTCACCAAAAGAGTAAAAAGATTACCTACAGACTGGGAAAAAGTTTTTAGCTATGACATTTTTGATCCGAGCTTGATCTCTAAAACCTACATGATACTGCAAAAACTCAACTACAAAAAGACAAATAACCCAATTAAAAAATGGGCAAAGGATACGAACAGACACTTCACTAAAGAAGACATTCAGGTAGCTAACAGATACATGAGGAAATACTCATGATCATTAGCCATTAGAGAAATACATATCAAAACTACAATGAGATTCCATCTCACTCCAACAAGGCTGGCATAAATCCAAAAAATACAAAATAATAAATGTTGGACAGGTTGTGGAGAGACTGGAACACTTATACACTGCTGGTGGGAATGTAAAATGGTACAACCACTTTGGAAATCGATTTTGCGCTTCCTTAAAAAGCTAGAAATAGAACTACCATATGATCCAGCAATCCCACTCCTTGGAATATATCCTAGAGAAATGAGAGCCTTTACACAAACAAATATATGCACGCCCATGTTCACTGCAGCACTGTTTACAATAGCAAAAAGATGGAAGCAACCAAGCTGCCCATCAACAGATGAATGGATAAATAAATTATGGTATATTCACCCAATGGAATACTACGCATCGATAAAGAACAGTGATGAATCCGCGAAACATTTCTAACACGGAGGAACCTGGAAGGCATTATGCTGAGTGAAATCAGTCAGTTGCAAAAGGACAAATATTGTATGAGGCCACTATTATAAGAACTCAAGGAATAGTTTAAACAGAGAAGAATATATACTTCCATGGTTATGAGAGTGGGGAGGGAGGGAGGGAGAGGGGTATTCACTAATTAGATAGTAGACAAGAACTATTTTAGGTTAAGGGAAAGACAACACACAATACAGGAGAAGTTGGCACAACTGGACTAAACCAAAAGCAAAGAAGTTTCCTGAATAAGCCAAACACTTCGAAGTCCAGAGTAGCAGGGGTGGGGGCTTGGGGACCATGGTTTCAGGGGACATCTAGGTGAATTGGCATAATAAAATGTATTAAGAAAACATTCTGCATCCCACTTTGGTGAGTGGCATCTGGGGTCGTAAATGCTAGAAAGCGGCCATCTAAGATGCATAAATTGGTCTCAACCCACCTGGAACTAAGGAGGATGAAGAATACCAAAGACACAAGGTAATTATGAGCCCAGGAGACAGAAAGGTCTACATAAATCAGAGACTAACTACATCAGCCTGAGACCAGAAGAACTAGATGGTGCCTGGCTACAATGGATGACTGCCCTGACAGGGAACACAACAGAGAACCCCTGAGGGAGCAGAAGAGCAGTGGGATGCAGACCTCAAATTCTCATAAAAAGACCAGACATAATGGTCTGACTGAGTCTAGAAGGACCCCAAAGGCCATGGTCTCCAGACCTTTTGTTAGCCCAAGACTGGAACCATTCCCAAAGCCAACTCTTCAGACAGGGATTGGACTGGACTATAAGATAGAAAATGATACTGGTGAGGAGTGAGCTTCTTGGCTCAACTTTGTGGGCAGCTCCTGTCTGGAGGGGAGATGAGAAGGCAGAGGGGACAGATGCTGGCTGAATGGACACAAGAATCCAGGGTGGAGAGAAGGAGTGTGCTGTCTCATTAGGGGGAGAGCAACTAGGAGTATACAGCAAAGTATATATAAATTTTTGTATGAGAGACTGAAGGCTGTGGTCTTTGATCTTCATTAGTAAATGCTTCAAGTCTTCTTCAATTTCGGCAAGCAAGGCTGTGTCATCTGCATATTGTAGGATATTAATGAGTCTTCCTCCAATGCTGATGCCACATTCTTCTTCATATAGTCCAGCTTCTCGGATTATTTGCTCAGCATGCAGATTGAGTAAATATTGTGAAAAAATACCTTTCCTGATTTTAAACCATGCAGTATCCCCTTAATCTTTGTGAATGACTGCCTCTTGGCGTACGTACAGGTTCCTCATGAGTACGATTAAGCGTTCTGGAAATCCCATCCTTGCCAACGTTATCCATATATGACCTATGCACATCCTCCTATGTACGCCATTTTATATAAGGGACTTGAGCAGCTGGTATTTTGGTATCTGCAATGGGCCCTGGAACCAGTCCCCATGAATACTGAGAGATGACTGTACTACAGTAGTTCTTGGAAGGATCCATTGAAGGTTTTTTAGCACAATCTTAATGTATGCACAGTGGCATTTGACAAAGATTACAGTAGCCACAGAATCAGTTACTGGACTATGTCACTACTGTGTCCCAACCCTCCTATTATTGTTGCCGTAACGATCCCATAAGTCTTGTTTTTCATATTTACATAACCCGGTCAGAATACTCCAGCTTTAGACAAATAGCAACCCCTTATGCAACCTCTATACTCAAGCGTTAAAAAAAAAATAACAAAAGCCTCTAATATCGAATTAACATCCCTATAATAGATGACCCATTTATGTAAACCAACCTGGCTACTCCACGCATCATTTTCACAGGAGGCTAGCTATTATGGATTGAATTGTGTCCCCCCAAAATATGCACTGTAAATCCTAACTCCTATAAAGCTGTGGTTATAATCCAGTTTGGGAATGGGTTTTCTTCGTTATGTTAAGAGGCCATATCAGTCTAAGATGTGTTTCAAGCCAATTACCTTTAAGATATAAAAAGAGCAGATTAGGCATAGAGAAGCAAGCAGGGATGGGCGAAGAGAGATGCCACACCACATGAAGATCACCCAGGAGCCAAGGAATAGAAGCTGAAAAGAGACAAGGACCTTTCCCCAGAGCCAACAGAGACAGACTTGCCTTAGAACTGGCACCCTGATTTCAGACGTCTAGCCTCCTAAACTGTAAGAAAATAAATTTCTGTTTGTTAAGGTCACCCACTTGTGGTATTTCTGCTATAGCAGCACTAGGTAACTAAGACAGTAGCCTTTTGGATATGGACCCTGGTGTTAATAATTAACAGAGCCACCTCGGTGTTGGGCCGCCTGCTCTTTTACCACACGCCAAGCATCCAGCTTGAGGCTCAAATTCAAATTCTATTATCTGGGGGAAAACAGCATTCGAATTTGCCCACTAGCAGTTTTTGCAGAAGTGGAAAAAATCTGGGCTAGCCTGTTCTGTATAAATTTTTCCTACGGGGAGGTACTTTTTAAGAAGTCACTACATGGAAAATCACCAGAATGGAGTTTAGAGAGGTCCTGCCTCCTGAGTCATTACCAGCAAGTGCAGTCCCCAATCTTGCATAATTAGGGGAAAGGCTGGAGGGTGACAGAGCAGAAAGAGTAGTTGGGGGTGGGTGGTGGTGGGAGGTGGAGCATCATGAAGACAGGCTCTTGGAAAGAAACCAAAGATTTTCTTCTGGGCTGGTCACGCGACTTTCCTTTGCCTATCTTGGGAAAATAATGAAGTGTTTTCCATCTGCTAATTAGGGCCCCGGGTGGCACAGTGGTTAAGCACCAGCTTAAGTGCCAAAAGGTCAGCAGTTCGAACCCACCAGCCACTCCATGGCAGAAAGATGTGGCAGTCTGCTTCCATAAAGATTTACAGCCTTGGAAACCCTATGGGAGTTCTACTCTGGCCTATAGGGTCACTATGAGTCGGAATCAACTCAACATCCATGGGTTAATTAGGGCTGATCAATGTGTCATCTATCACCTCCTAAACTGGTACAGGATCCAGCAATGTTTCTTTCCCTTATACATAAGGGTGCTATGAGCAAGAGCCGACTTGATGGCAACTAACCACAGCCGCAGTGGCAACTTGAAATACTTAAAATGACAATATTAAAGCTAACTTTTCTTTTGTGGATTTGCTTTTTAATTCTCCCTCCTCTCCTCACTTTTCTTCTAGACCGTTTTGCTAAGTTATGTGGGTGGCACAAATGGCAAATGGTTAGTTGGCACAACTACTAGCCAAAGCAAGCAGAGACGGGGGAAGAGAGATGCCATGCCATATGAAGATCGGCAATGAGCTAAGGAACAGAAGCTGAAAAGAGACAAGGACCCTCCCCTGGAGCTGACAGAGAGAGAGAGAGAGCCTTCCACTAGAGCTGGTGCCCTGATTCAGAGGCACCTCGGAAGAAAAGCCTGGTGATCTACTTCTGAAAGGTCAGTCTTAGAAACCCTATGGAACAGTTCTACTCTTCACACATGGGGTCGCCATGAGTTGGAATCCACTCCATATCAACTAACAATCACTTTGCTTGAACTTGCTACTTTGACAGAGTAAAGGCTCTGTCTTACTTCCCAAAGGCAAACGTCTTCTGTGCGTTCAGGATCAACTTCCTCAGGACTTCCTATCATCAAGAGATGATGGCTTTTCTAGGAAGGATTGCTGAGCAATACCCAGGTGTGCACAGAGAGCTGGTCCCTGGGATGGGTACGGTGAGAAGATCACTCTGGGAGGCTACACTCTGGTCGGGCAAACTCAGATCTTGTGAAGGTGTTCAAAAAGAATGCAAGGCATTTCTGACATACTTGTCCAAAACCGAAGTGTACTAACCTACATACACCTGCCATCAGTGTGACTCGTAAAAATTAAGGACACGGCATTTGTCAAACCCCAGAGAACATCACACTGGACTTGGGCAATAGACAAACGTATTCTTCTGGGTCCTTAAAAAGAGTGCAACCCAACCGGAAGAATGTAATCAACGTCACTGAATTGTACCTGCAGAAATAGTTGAATTGGTGTCTGTTCTGCTGTGTATATTCCAGTAGCAACAACAAAAATAATTAAAAAAAAAAAAAAAAGTGCAGCTCACACTCCTTCACTTTCGACTTATTTATGGAAAGCCAGTGACTCCTTCTGGAGCATTCGCTTTTAGCGGCCAAGCTCTCTTCTGCGGCGTGGGGGGTGGGCGAGCGTTGAGCGCCCAGCCCGCGCAGGGCGGCGTGGGAGGGCGGAAGCAATCCGGCCCCGCTAGGGCCCAGCGGGAGACGTGGCATCGCCAAGCCGGGGCGGAGGGTGGGGGGGCGTCGAGACTGAGGCAGCCTCCGCGCTGACTGGCCAATCAGAAGCCGCATCGCTCAGGCTCGCGCCAACCGCAGGCCTCCTCCCTGCAGGCCGCAAGGGGTATTTAAAGGCACGCGGCCAACCACTGCGGCAGGGTCCTAGGTTGGTGGTCTGTGCAGCGTTGTGGCCATGGCCAGTTTTCTCGTGCTCAACACCGGCGCCAAGATGCCCATCGTGGGGCTGGGTACCTGGAAGGTAGGCGCCGGGGCGCCGGCGGCCGGGAGCGGCCCGGCGTGGCTCCGTGCAACCCCGCCGCGGACGCCGGGCCTGGGGGGCCTCGCTCGGGCCGCTCGGCTCCCGGCCCCGGCCCGGGTTCCCGTCTCCGGTCCCCGGCGGTCGAGCCGGCCGGGCGGGGCAGCACCGGGGTGGGCGGGCGGGGGTCTCGCGTAGTGGATCCCGCCGGGGCGGCTTTCCGACACTCAGTGGGTGGACCCCGGCTGCGCGTTCCGTGTGGGCGGCGCCGGCTGTGAAGTCACCCGGGAGGAAGGAGTGGAGTGGGGCTCCGACCCAGCCACCCCCAGCCCCGGGGGAGTGGGGCTCAGACCGGCACCCGGCCCCGGGGGGAGTGGGGCTCCGACCCAGCCACCCCCAGCCCCGGGGGAATGGGGCCCGGACCCAGCCACCCCAGCCCCGGGGGAGTGGGGCTCCCCCACCCTAGCCCCTAGGGGACATCGGAGGTGGCCAGCTTCTCCCAAGAGCATCTGGAGCGACCTGACCTTTTGTCTGAATTAACGGTCATCTGTCCCGTTATCACTTTTGGGAGCAAGCATTCCCGGTTCACCCGGAGCCTGCACCTAATTAAATGAAGCACAAGTTTGCCGCCTGCACCTAGTTAAATGAGGAGGCACAAACTCTCCGCCTGCACCTAGTTAAATGAGGAGGCACAAACTCTCCGCCTGCACCTAGTTAAATGAGGAGGCACAAACTCTCCGCCTGCACCTAATTAAATGAGGAGGCACAAACTCGCCTCGGGGCCCAGCCTTCTCCTTCCGGGATGGGGACGAGGTGTTCCTCGCAGACCCCGTAGGCGCCTTGCCTGGGGTGGGGGTGTCCTGAGTGTAACTAGCTTCCCGAGTGCTCCTCCTGCTGAGCAGCCGTCAGTTAAAACCTTCTCGTGTACTACTACTACCACCGGTTGGCCTCCAGTCTCTTCCGACTCATGGTGACACATGTGTTAACAGAGTAGAACGGCTCCATAGGATTTTCTTGGCTGTAAGCTTTAGGGAAGCAGATTGCCAGGCTTTTTTTTTCCCGCCGTGTCACTGGTGGGTTCACAACACCAGCCTTTAGGTTAGCAGCCGAGAACAAACCATTTGGGCCACTCAGGGACCTTCAAACCTTCCCTAATACCTTAAAACCATTTAAGTCTTTTCAGAGCCCCGCCTCCCCCCCCCCCCCCCCCCCGCCCCGCCAAGAAGTGGTTAGGAGTAAAAATGATAGCCTGAGTTTCTCAAAATTAGGGAGCATCGAAAGGTGACATTTTAGGAGGTGAGGCAAAAATCTATTATTTTTAAGCTGCTAATATCACATTGCATAGCTATGACCTGAGTTTCTCTCTTACAGGAACTTTGAATGTGGGCCTGGGTGTTGGGTATTTACACACAGACGAGGAAGGACAAGACAGGACTGAGTAGGCTGAAATAGGGCTGAGGATAGATAGCATTACCTCCACCCTAAAACCTGCCATTGAAAATTAGCGCAGAGAGTGAATAAGAAAATTTCTCTCACAGGGAAAGTGCTTCTGGCTAACGTGAGCAAACTATGTAATCTGTGTTTCCTCTGTAAAGCCCGCTGGTGGCTGTAAGGGTGTGTTTCCTCTGTAAAGCCGGATGGTGGCTGTAAGGGTGTAATTGAATTAGGACCATGAGGCAGAGCTAAATTCCACCTGTCGCAGATTATTCTCTAAATGGAAGCGAAAGAGCTTTCTTGACAACGGCAAATACAGTTTGTGTCACCGCAGGGCACATAGACGTCATGTGTAACTGGAACAAGTTTCACAAAAGGACACTTTACTATATGGGATGTATTCTGATACTTTTATTCCTTAAAAAAATTATGGTCATGATCTCAGAAATTTCACGACCTGTCATTTGAAAATCACTAGGTGGCTTAGCGGTTAAGAGCTCAGCTGCTAACCAAAAGTTCGGTGGTTTGAATCCCCCAGGTGCTCCTTGGAGACCCTGTGGAGCAGTTCTACCCCGTGCTATAGGGTCACTATGAGTCAGAATCGACTCGACAGCGATGGGTGCTCTTTGGTGAGGAAGGAATAAAAGTTTGCAGGTCCAAACCTGTTGTCGAGTCAGTCCGACTCGAAGTGACCCCGTGTGTGTCAGAGTAGAACTGCTCCATAGATCTTCTCGGCTGTAATCTTTGTGGAAGCAGATCGCCAGGCCTTTCTTCCTCAGCACTGTTGGATGGTTTGGAACAACCAGCCCTTAGGTTAGTAGTTTTTATTTGGCCAAGTAAGAGACACTCCTGCTCCAGATCCTGTGTGACTTAGAGGGAGGTCTTTCCGGCAGACTCCTGTCCCCATTGGATAACCCACCAGCGTTGTATTACAAGGAGACTTTAAAACACATCACTCCTGATACCACTAATGTCCTGCTACTAATACATGTTTTGGACCCAACCAAGAAATTGTGGTCATTAAATGGTCACCGTAGCCTCTCACACACACACACACACACACACCGTAGCCTCTCTCACACACACACACACACACTTTTTCCTTAATGCCTCCACTGCCCCCAGCACTTTTAAAAACCACAGAAACAGTGTACATCTGTTCATGTATTGTGATCCTCTGGAGGGCCGCAAGCCGTTGTAGCTGTTGTTGGGTGTCGCAGAGTCACTTCTGACTCAAGGCAATCCATGTGTCAGAGTAGAACCGCCCCACAGGGTCATCTAGGTCGTAATCTTTACGGAAGCAGATTGCCAGTCTTTCTTCCACATAGCTGCTGGGTGGGTTCAAACCCCCAACCTTTGCGCCACCAGGGCCCCTTAACCATTGTCGTAGCTATGGTTTTTTTTTTTTTTTTTAGTACCCACCCCCACCCCTCCCCAGTCAGTTCTTGACTCCTTGAGGTGATACTGCTGCAGTTGAGATTGCAGGGGACAGATGCAGACACACTGAGGGGGCCTCCTGTCACTTTTGCACAGCGGGGCCCGCTTTGACGGCGCAGTTCCCAGGACAGGGAGAGGGTGGAGAGGCCGGCAGTGGAGCTGAGGCTGGGCTGGGCTTTACTGTCCACCTGCCTTTTGTCCCCACTGCCTTCCCACAACCACTACCGCTCCCAAATCAGAGTACTTAAATCCGTCCTGCCCGTCCACATCTCAGCCAGACGGGGCGCCAGCTTCAGGGCAGAACTGATTAGGAGAACAAGGGGTTTGTGTGTCTGACCAAACCTGATTATGAGCTTTGATGTAAAAAAGCTAGCTAGCTTGACTGTTCTCAGAGTGATAAGGCAGCTGAAAGGATACTTCTTCAATGGTGAACTCTTTATCTTGGAAACGGCCATTTACATGATTAAGCTGTAAAAGATTTTGGACACGGTGCACACGTGCCAAGCCAGGCTGCCTGATCAGCATATCCAGTGAAAAGCACGTTTCTGTGGGTTGTGGGGAGTCCACAAAACGCGCCTTGTGGTAGCTGTTTGAGAATTTCTGCCATGCGGAGTCTTGCAAGTGTGGCGGTTTTTCTTTTTTTACATTATACATATTAACACTTTTTTTAAATACACGTTTTTTAGAACAGTTCTGGGTTTATAGAAAAATTGTGCAGAAAGTACAGAGCGCTCCCATAGGCCCCCCTCCCCCATTAGTACATCCTGCCACCTCTTACCAACCGCATGACCTTGGGACAGCGCCTTAAGCTCCCTGTGCCAGAGTTCCCTCTTCTGCAGAGATACTAGCATCTACCTTGTGATGCTGTGGTGGCAATTCAGCGTGAAGATGCATTTAAAACTGGGACATTGTACATGGTTGCTCTCGTTGGGGTTCCATCCAGAGGCACGTTCTGCCCTGGCACAAGCCTGGTGACCAGCCTGTCTGTCCCAGCTCAGGCTTGCCCACCCCAGGTAAGAGCCCTTGGTCACTCCTGCTGTAGCGCACACTTGGCTCAGCATTACCATGCCCCTCCCTGCCCGTCCCCTGCACTTTCGTTGTTAGTTGCTAGTTGCCATTGGACTCGTGGTGACCCCATGTGTGCAGGTAGAGCTGTGCTTCACAGGGTTTTCAGGGCCGTGACCTTTTGGAAGCAAATCACCCGGCCTTTCTCCTAGGCGCTCTTGAACGGGTTCTAACCGCCAGCCCTTGAGTTAGTAGTCCAGCATTCCATTTGCAGGAGTTGACGCTATGAATGACCACAACTTCGACACATTTAATATGCAGTGTGCTTCCAAGTTTACAAGGCCTTGCCTCTGTTTTCCTTTCCCCTTTGAAAGAATTTTGGTCAGCTTCCCAACTCGTGTGTCTATAGCTAATCAGTGCTCTGTCCGGGGCAGGATTGGGAAACAGCAGCCTCTTCACGACCGCAGGAGGTCATTTCTGCCCTTGACTTTTCTACAGAAATAGCCCACGAACTGAATTACCTTTGTGCCAGTTCTGGAACCTCAACTATTCTAGTCTGTACTCCTCCGGTTTCAAGAAACCAAAAAACTGACTTAACCTGAAGTAGGGGGAAGAAAAGGTGTGTGCTTGGGGCGGGGGTTCCTTGGCCTGCAAAGCTGACAGTTGTGGCTTTGGTCCGATTCAAGGGTGAAAGTGACTTCACCAGGGTTCCTCACTAGGGTTTGCACTCTCAGGCCCTCCCTTCCCCGCAGCAGCTCAGGCTCCTCTCGCCCAGGACAGTGGCCCCCACAGAGCGAGAGCTTGTCTTAGCAGTTCCACTGCCCACTCTCGTTCCTGCCCCGCCCCATCGCTGTGACTGAGGGCATGTGTCCTGTGGCCTGGCCTGGAGGTGACCCCTGGTGCCAGGCCTGGGAGTGTGTCCCTTGTGGCCAGGCCTGGTAGTGACTCCGTGGCCACCGGGCGAGCACAGGACGGGGGCACTGCAGCAGCTCTTCAGAGAAAAGTCAGCCGAGAGCCATTGCCTGAAGAAGGTTTTATGCCTGCTGGGCAGATGCTTTCCCACCTTCGTCCCTCAGTTCTCTCCCAGAAAGGGGTGTGCTCTGCTGTTACTGCTCACGACAGTGTCCATGAGAGGCTGTGGTGGGTTCTTCTCTGGACACTGAGGTTTCCTCTCTGCTTCTTCCCTCAGCCATGAAGGCCGTGCAGCCTTCCTGGGTACCCCACTAGCAGGGAGGCCCCAGACGGTCTGAGGTGTGCTCTTGGGGACACCCGAGGGCTGGCCTTGCCCGCGGCCCCTGTGCTCTCGGCAGCGACCAGGGGGTCAGGTAGTGGATGTGCTCCTGCTGGCGGCGGCCTGCTCAAAGCTTTCTCTCACGCTTTTCCTACGCCAGCTCTCCAAGCACAGTCACTCTCTGTGTTAGCAGCCCATCACACTGAAGCTCACTGTTCACTCCCAGGTGTAGATGTGCCCAGCTGGCGTGTCAGTCTCTGCCAGAGCTGTGGGCATGTGTTTGCGCTGGAAACCAGGGGGCTGGTGAGCTGAGGTAGTTACCCAGACCTCCCTCCTTTTCAGCAGCAGGCTCTGCACCCCCACACTGTCCCTGTCCCTCAGATGGCCAGCTGGCCTGCATAGGGACACCATTCAGGCTCTTCCGCCGACTACAGACCATATGGTGATACTGCCAAATTCCCATTCTCCTTCACCTTTCAATCATTTCTGTCTGCGGATACCTCTGAGGGGCAGGCTTCCGGCTCCACCTCCCAAAGCAAGCCATTGACAGGCTTGGGAGACCCTGCCGCTGGGCCTCTCAGTTGCTGTCAGTCATGCTGTCAGACTCAGGACAGCTTCCCACAGCTGCATACAGCCACGTGAGTTCCTGGGTCAGAATCCACGACTGAGTGAGGAAGGAGAGCCCAGGGATCCTCACTACCCTAGAGCACCTGGGTCAGAATCCACGAGTGAGTGAGAAGGGAGAGCCCGGGGGTCCTCACTACCCTAGAGCATCCAGCTCAGGATCCACACGTGAGCGAGGAAGGAGAGTGCGGAGATCCCTGGCTACCCCAACTCTTGCTGACTGACTAAAAATCAAATGGAAATAATTAAGTAGGTAAAGCTGTTTTGGAAATACTTTGAGCTGCTCAGAAGCAGCGGCATCCCTTTTTATCGTGGAAACCTAAAAGATCGAGGGAGTGAGGGATAGTTCCTGCGGTGCTTGGTAAACCGACGATGAGAAGAATCGAGGCAGCGAGATGGCTCTCTGCGTGTCTCTGCTAAGTGGTCTCAGGTGTTGTAACCTGGAGCCGCGGGCGCCTCTCCTCATTGCCCTGTGTGACAGCTGGTAGTTCTGCAGGCCGCTTCAGGCACGGGCCTGACCCTCCCACCGCTGAGCTCAGGAACAGGAGTTTCCATCAGGATCAGTCCGTTTCCATCTGCCTGCTCCCAGGTTTTGTGCAAACTGTGTTTGTTTTGTAGTTTTTTCACCCCATGGCCTTTATGTTTGCTTCCTCTCAGTCGGCTCCAGGCAAAGTAGGGGAGGCTTTGAAGGTGGCAATCGACGTGGGGTACCGCCATATCGACTGCGCCCACGTGTACCAGAATGAGAACGAAGTAGGGGAGGCCATCCAGGAGAAGCTCAAGGAGGGGGTGGTGAAGCGTGAGGATCTCTTCATTGTCAGCAAGGTGATGCATCTGGTGGGGTGGGGCTCAGGGGCCCAATGGAGTGGATGCCTGGAGGGCTCTGGGTATGGGCATGGTGGGGATGGGGAAGCATGTCAGCCGAGGTGACAGAGGGCCTAGAGCCCCCCATCCCTGGCTGGCATTGGGCAGTCATGTCATGAGACTCATTGGTCAGGACCTGTGCTCCTGCTGGGCCAGGCTGCGGTTGGCTTTCCCTTTCCCAGGAGCTCTCTGTAGGGACGGGACTTTGTTCCCATCTGTGGACTGACTCCCCACTTCTCTCCACTTCAGGATGCTGGGCAGGGTGAGGCTGGCCTGCAAAGACCAGCCAGGAGGACGGTAGCCCTGAGAACTTGGCCTGCTGATCTCTCTCTCTATTTTATGCCTCTTGAGAGGTTTCCTTGACCTGATTTTCATGCCTTTCTGTGGCGAGTAGGATCCACAGTGTGAAGTGGGTGCCCCCACAACCATTTAGCAGCTGAGCTGACTCAGCCACTGCATCACGATGGCACGGGCGGGTGGTGGGGAGAGGACAGGGTGGCACTGTCGTCGGAGCTGCCTGGTGCTCCTGGCCAGGCCCAGCCCCATGAGCGGTGGGTGCAGTGTGTTCTCTGTCCTTCAGCTCTGGTCCACATACCATGACAAAAGCCTGGTGAGAGGTGCCTGTAAGAGGACGCTCGACAACCTGAAGCTGGACTACCTGGACCTCTACCTAATCCACTGGCCAACCGGCTTCAAGGTGCGGGCCTGTTGCCTCATGTGCCCTGGGGGCTGTGCTGGGGAGACTCGGTGTCCTGGCTGCTATCTGTGCAGCCAGACCTGCAGTGACAGTGCCACCCAGAGCTGGTTAGCAGTTACAGTCTCAGCCGCTCCTCAGGCCCCTGGCAGGAACCACGGGTGCCCGTGGGCACTGTACTGTCTGAGGAGTACCGGCTTTGTCATCGGGGCTGGTGTAACTCACACCTTTGGGACAGGAAATGTGGCTCGAGTGGGTCAGCGTCCATGCTGCACGCAGGCCGTGAGGAGCCATCTCCTGTTGTCCCCAGCATGTGCACGTGCACACCCTGCATGCGTGCACACGTGTGGACACAGGTTCCACAGCCCCATCCTGCAGGGGCCAGCAGCCTGGCTCTGCACAGAAAGAACTGGAGAGTTGGCATGCCCTCTGCCTTCTCTCTAGCCGCGGCCTAGTTTCTGCAATGTCAACCAGGTTCAAGTTATAGGGTTTTATCCTGTAGCTCCACTTGGTTTCTTTGTGGCATATCAGCCTGAAAGGACTTGACCTGGGTCCTGTTTTCTGTGGGAGGCTCGGCAAGGTGGCAGTGTCAGAGGCTAGTGGCCCAGCAGGACTATACACACAAATACATGAGTCCATGCTGGGACAGGCCCCATGACCAAGTGTTGTCACCTCCACATGACAGGGTGATAGGCTCAGATGTATGAGGGTGATTTCTCACCTCCAGCCCCTTGATGGAAAAGTGCTGGGGCCCCAGGGACAGTTGGCTGGTCTCCTGTTCAGCTGCCCAACGGAGGTGACCGTGGTGATTAAAAATTGCCCGTGCTTGTGGTTTAGAATACATCTTCTAGAACTTTGTTTTCAAAGAAGTAGGCCCCTGCAAGCAGGTCTGAGAAAGGGCTGCTGTTGATTGCTTTGTTTCTGGTCGTAATGGCAGGCGGGGGAGGACTTTTTCCCCTTGGATGAGACAGGCAACGTGATTCCCAGTGACACTGATTTTTTGGACACATGGACGGTAAGGCAATCCCTGGCTTGACCTTTTTTCTTCACTGCTTGTTCTGTGTTGTCCCTGCGAGCAGAGCAAACACAAGGGGTGGGCAGCCTGCTGTAGTGTTTTTTTCCCACTGTATTTTGTTATTTGGTCACTTTGTTCGCTCTCCTTGTCTCCCTAAAGCCAGCCTGGTTCTTGTCTGCCACTTCATGGCTTCCAAAAGGTCTAACTAGCTGGTGCAGGACCGTGAGAGCAGAACCTGTTAAACTGCCGGGTGCAAATGATGCTTCTGGTCCCTGTCCTTTCCGGCATGTTCCAGCACCAAGCTGCACTGTCTTCTCCTTAGGCCATGGAGGAGCTGGTGGACGAGGGGCTGGTGAAGGCGATTGGTGTCTCCAACTTCAACCACCTCCAAGTAGAAAGGATCTTAAACAAGCCTGGCTTAAAATACAAGCCGGCAGTCAACCAGGTAAACATCCACCCAAGAGGCCAGTGTCTCCGGGACACAGTCTGGTCCTGGTGGTTCCTTCTGATAGTGTTGCCTAGGGAGTAGCCAGGAGGCAGGCAGCTAGCCTCTGCAGAGCCTGGGTGGTGATTCAGAGTGACAGTGGGACCTCTGGGAGCAGGAGAGGAAGGGCCAAGCCCAGCGTGGTGCCTCGGGGCCTCAGTTGCAGTGCAGATATTGAGATCTCAGACCTGTGACAGTTGACAAATGGCTGAAGCCAGCACCAGCCCTCAGGGCCTGTGGCCAGAGAGTCACAGGCTAATTGTTCTCGGGGTTGAGGACATTGGCTGGGAATGCAGCAAGCGTCATAGCTGACCTGGGGAGGGGATATTTTGTCACTGTTGTCAGTGGAGGGGGGACTGGTGTGGGATGCTTCCTGTGTGCCCTGTCCGTGGTGCCACACACCCACCCCCTCCCGTGTGCATTTGCAGATCGAGTGCCACCCATACCTGACCCAGGAGAAGCTAGTCCAGTACTGCCAGTCTAAGGGCATCGTGGTGACCGCCTATAGCCCCCTGGGCTCCCCTGATCGACCCTGGTGAGCTTGCCACCACGGGCTTATGGGGGAGATGAGAAATGGCCCTAAAGAAAAACTCACCATCCAGGAAAGTCCTCTGGGCCGAGCCGCAGCCCTGCCCTGGAGCCTTCCTGGGAGGTGTGGTTTCTAGTAGCAAGATGCCTACTCTTAGGTCCCAAGGACAATGGTTGAAACCAACTTCAAAGGGCATATCCCAGCGGGCTGCTGCCCAAGGGGGCTGCAAGGCTTGTCCAGCATGGCTCTCTGGGTAGCGGCGATGGGTTGGTTCACATGGACAGACCCCTTTCTGTCTCCAGGGCCAAGCCAGAGGATCCCTCCCTGCTGGATGACCCCAGAATCAAAGAGATTGCAGCCAAGCATAACAAGACCGTAGCCCAGGTACAGCTGAGCGCAGGCACTGTGACTATCCCCAGCACTTGCTGTGGGCCACACCCTGGAAGTGCTGCTTGAGGGCCAGGAGCATGTAGTAGAAATAAGGAGTGAGCAGGGACTGGGAATTCAGAAGAATCCACATCGTAGAACCTGCTTCTGCTTCCTTCATAGGTTACTGTGTGAAGCCTCTTCTCTATTTGAATGTAATTGGTATCTTGCCAGGTGCAGGGAAATGCTTTCTCCTCAGTGGGGGTGTGAGGTCTTGGGTGTTAGATCGTCTTCTGCAGTGTCCCTGAGGAAGGTGCTGACGTACGTGGCACCATGGCCGAGGGTGGGTCTGGCCTCAGTGCCCTGGACTGGTGCTGGCGAGACCCCAGCAGCTGAGCCTGTCTGCTCACACAGGAGGGTCTAGCATCCCCCCCTCCCGTGACGTGCACACCAGAGAGAATGAGACAGTAACAGGGAGTGCCCCTCTGGTCGCAGGTTCTGATCCGGTTCCCCATACAGAGGAACGTCATCGTGATCCCCAAATCGGTGACCCCCAAGCGCATCGCTGAGAACTTCCAGGTAGGAGCCCATTGGTCGGGCCCGGTTTTCTGCTATGAGGTAGGGCAGGGAGGGGAGACTTCCCAGGACCTCCGTCCCACCTCAAGTTGTCCTACCCCAGCCCCCCCGCCCCCATCTCTTCCCCAGCCAGGGAGCTGACCTCAACAAGAACCGCTACCTGGACCCAGGCAGTGGCTCCTCGTTGGGCCAGGGCCCCTGTGGGGAGGGTCCTAGGCTGTCCGGGCCAGACCTGCTGCACGCCTGTCGGTTCCTCCGTGGTCAAACAGTGCCCACGGTGGGAAACAGCCTGCTAGAGATGGAGCCTTCGTTTCATACATCATTAAAAAAAAAAAAAAAAAAAAAGGTGTTAGAAAAGAAAAATGCTTAAATTCCTAATCTCAGTGCTAGCCTAACCCTTTCCATTTTGCGTCTTACTGTGAGTCCTTTGCACACTTTTACATGGCTGTAATCACGGCGCGTGTACCGCAGTCTGTGACCCTGTGAGGCTGACAGCCGGCCCCGAGGCTCTCCTCGTGCTGCCAAGGCCATGCTGCCTGCTGGCCTCCACATGGCCCAGTCCTCCCTGCGTGGTCTGCTGCCTCCATGCCCAGGGCCGCTCCTCTAGGGTGCTCTTTCTTCCCCTGTCCAGAGCCGTACTTGGCTCCTTTAGGCCCATCTGAGATGCCGTCTTCTCTCTCCTTAGGGGAATTAACTTCTCTTTCCTCTGGGCTCCTTCACTGCTTGCTGCTGCCTTTTACATAGTGTGTGATTAATTATGCTTGCATTATAGCTGTTGACATATCTCTCTCCTCTGCTTCGTTGTAAACTGAGGCAAAGATATACCCATCATGACATTCCCCATGGGTGCCTGTCAGAGTAGAAGTGCTCAGGAGTGTTTCCAAAATGGAAGAAATGTAGAAAGTTCTGGCAGAGAAGGACTGCTTTCATTGTTCCACGTAGTACCTGGCTGAACGTAGGTGTTCCCTGAATATTAATACAACAGACTTGTTCTGAGTTCCATGTACCCACTGCCCACCCCCACTTATGGTGACGGGAGACCTTGTGGTCCTGCTGGTTCCACGTTTTGACATGCTGCTTTTGATCTTTATTTGCAGCACTTACTAGATTTCTTTCCCTGTTAGGTCTTTGACTTTGACCTGAGCAGCTCGGATATGAGCACCTTACTCAGCTACAACAGGAACTGGAGGGTCTGTGCCTTGGTGAGGTGAGTGGGTCCTGGGTGTGAGGATCCAGACCCAGGAGAGGGTCAGGGGCTGGAGGATCAAAGACCAGCTCAGAAGGCCCAGACTTCCAACCTGTGGAAGAGGAAGGTCTGCAGGGAAGCCCCTGGGCCAGGGCTCTGCAGAGCAGCGCATCTATGGCCTGCAGCCTCTCTGGTTAAGATTCACTGCTGTCTTGTTTATCAGACTGCATAGACCAAGATGGAGTGTTTCTGTGGTCAGTTACTAAATTTACTGCTTCCAACTTTTCTACTGACCTACATTGAAGAGTACATGATTCGAGAAGTGAAATGTCATTGAATGAGTGATGGTGCTGCACTGAAGGCGATTCCGCTACTACCCAGCTGCTTTTACATGGGCGCAGTACCTTCCTGTCTCAGCTGTGTGGTGTGACACTTGTGGACCTGTGTCCGCGGAACTGCTCAGTCATGTGGGGGAAATACCAAGAGATTGGCCCCAGGGACACTGTGGGCCTCACCTGAAGTAACTGCATATCCTGGCATTTAAACTTTGAGCCTTCGTGGCTCAACTTGGTGTGTGCTTGCCCCCCCTGCCGCCCCCCCCCATGGAAGACTTCACACGTGGCTCTTTGTGTTAATGACCCTGATGGAAGGGGTGTGGGAGGAAGACCATGGTACCAGGCTCATGACAACCCTAGCTGCAACACTCAGGAGCCTTGTGCCCTGAGAAAGTCACCCAGCCCCTTCCGGCTACCGTGCTCTGGCTCCTTGTCTCCTGAGGTGGTGTGAGCGGAGCCAGATGGTGAGGAAGGCTTCTCTTTCCTTTTTGCTACCAATCCTTTGACTAAATGAAGTTTAAACTCATTCTCTGCTTCGGGCGGCAGCTTCACATTCTGTCAGGTGGGCAGCATCTCCTCTCTCAGGATCCACATTCTCCTCAGAGCTCACTGCTCTGACTGTTAAGAGTTACGTTTGGATCAGTGGGCAGGGGAGAGAGAACTGAATTGTCAAGTTACGTCCATTCTCCTTTCAGAATCTTGCAAGTTCAGTCTTGGCCTTCACCTTCCCACTGCTGACGTGAAGTATTGGAGTCTCAGGGCGTGCGTCCCAGTGGGTTTCTAATGGTGTCTCTTCCCTTAGCCGCCTCCTGCTCTCCACTCTGCTGTGAATACTCCCAGTCACCTGGGGAGCTTTTCTCATCACACAGGCGAGCCCTGTTTTTGGCAGCTATTGCTAGACCGAGCCTCTCCTGCTGACGACAGTGCCCTGCCCATCAGGTGTGATGGGTGAGGAGAAAAGGCAGACTAGGGGGACCTAGCGAATGGATTTTAATACTTGAATAAGAGTTGTATGTTCCACGCTGGGTTCGCCCTGGGCCTCTCATACCCCAGCCAACCAGTCTAACATCACTGGCTATGATGTCGCAGGACGAGCCATGGCCCCTGCTAGATGGAACCTCAAGCCTTGGCAGCCCCACCTGCACCTCGGCTTTGCCCACTTGTCCCCTTCTGTTTCCAGCCATGTGACTAGACTGACTTGACTCGCTGACAACAGGGGGCTCTGGAGGGACTGGTATCTCCCTCCTCGTTCTGGGAGCCTTGTTGTCTCACTTAGGGCCTCACATATGACTCATAATATCTCCTGTGTGTTTCTGTTTTTTCACTCCCTTATTGCTTAAGACGATATTGTTTAAGACAGTAAGACATCGTCTGGTCCTGCCAGCTAGACTGAATTGCTTGGAGGTAGGAATCAGGTCTAGGGCCCTAAATGCAGTGGGCATGAGGAGGGTGGACCCATAGAGGAAGCGCTGAAGGCAGGGGCGTGTGGCGAGGGGTCTGGTGTCCTCAGCTGGCTCCCTGCCTCCGAGGCTCCCTTTGTGCCTGTGATGAGACACACACACTACTTCTGTCTTTTTGTCATTGTGACGGTTGGACTCTCCCTGAAAAGCAAACATGTCCTCTTTCTTCCTGCAGCTGTGCCAGCCACAAGGATTACCCCTTTAAGGCCGAGTTCTGAAGCTGCAGAGTCTGCTCTCCTGCTTTCCTGCGTGTTCCTCACAGTGAAGTGTGGCCGTGGCCCTCGCAGCCGATCAGCAGCTGGAAGACGGACCCGCATGGGCTTGCTCAGCACGAAGCTGGGTCTAAAGAGCAGCATCTAGATTCCCCTAGTTTTCTTTGTCCTTCTTGTTCAGCTGAGGAAAATACAACCCTTTCTGGCCAAGAAGAAGCAAAATATATAGTCAAAATTGTGCCACTAACAATCGGGTTTTGACTGCTTGGAACTGTAATCCTGTCAGCCGGACTCCTCCTTGCCTCCAATAAAAAGGGCTTTTGTGGGCTGGATGTGGTCTCCTTTTGTTTTTGTGGTTTGAGACCATCCCACTTTGTGTCCCACTCCCAGCCCTGATCTGCCCTTCAGTGGGCCCTTCCAGGGTACACAGGAACGAGGACTCCGTCCTGCCCTTTAGCTGGGTCCCCTCACCCAGTGCTTTAACTGTCAGCTCTAGGGTGGTGGTTCTCATCCAGGAAGCTTTGAATGCTCCTGTTGTCAGGGCCCCACCTCTGGTGGTGATGGAATTGGCCAGGACATCAGTGTTTACAGGCTCCCCGGGTGGTTCTGATATGTAGCCAAGACTGAGTACCACAGCTTGGGCCTGAGCCTGGACATAAACCCATTGACAATTTCCCAAATTACTGGGGTGGTTCTCTACCTGTGAAGGCTGGAGAATTCATGTTTCGTAAGCAGCACTACCTGCCAGGGCACTGCCGGGGCTGGGTTAGTTCTTGCTTTCGTGAAGTTCACTGTCTAGAGGGAGGAGAAGCATAGATGGTGTCCAATTGGACAAGGAAGAATGTTTTAAATAGAGTTTCAAATTGAGGCCTTGGGGAACGAACGAGTGCTGTTGCTAGTTTTATGAATAACTGGTTTCCTGATCCAGAATTAAGTTGACAAAGGGATGGGGGGTAGATGAGTGTTGACCTCAAATCTCAAAGTCAAGTTGCTCTGTTACTGACTTGGCTTATTGCTATAGTCCTTATCATCAGGTCACGTGAACTGCTCAGCAGGTTATCTGTTTCAGATGCCCTGAAGGGTTTGGTAATTGTGCCACAGCTGACTGATAGTGGCTGCTGGGCCCCACCCCAGCATGAGGGAGAGCAGCTGAAGTTGAGCTAAGTGGGCCTAGCTCCCAGTCCCCACTTCTGTCCAAGCTCCCCTCACTAGAGAGGCCGGACCTGGCCCCTCTTGTGGCATCTGGTCATCACAGTGGTTGGGTTTCCCTGTTAGGGTAGCAACCCAAGGTCCCGTGACCCCAACTTAAACTGCAAACTTAAGTCATCTTCCGCTAATCAAGAGCTGACTGGTTTTGTTAACTACCCGTGGAGTCAATTCCGACTCATTGCAATCCTATAAGACAGTAGAACTGCCCTACAGGGTTTCCAAGGAGCAGCTGGTGGATTCAAACTGCTGACCTTTTCTTTAGCAGCCAAGCTCTTAACTACAATGACAGCTACATCAGATCATCTGTGGCCTGATCCCTTCCATTTGTCCACTTAGTCAAGAGTTGGGTTAAACATCCTTTGGAAACCTTTGGGATAATCCCTGGTAAGTTTTTAAACCTGACATCTGCCTTCTACATCACTGATATAACTATAGCAAGACAATTTAGAGATCAACCCCAAAGATAAAAGACCAAGCCTGCGTTGCATCTATACTCCTTCACAGCCCTGGTGGTGCAGTGGTTGAGAACTATGGCTGCTAACCAAAAGGTTGACGGTTTGAATCCACCAGGTCCTCCTTGGAAACTATAGGGCAGTTCTACTCTGTCATATAGGGTCCTTATGAGTCGGAATCAACTGGATGGCAGCAGGTTTGGGTTCTTTTTTTTTTTTTTGGTTTTACTCTCAGCAGAGACTCAGAGTATATCTAAGGATGTGTCCTTAAGGGAGCCTTGCCTGGGGAGAGAGATCAAGGACAGTCACAAAGGTGGGAGAACAGCTGGCCCTGAATTAAAGTTTGAACAGGAGTGTTTTCAGCGGTCAGTGGCCTGCGCGTGGGTAGAGGCACAGTGCTGCTTGATGCTGGGAAGTGCATGCAGCGTGAGGGGACTTCTGGGGCAGGTAGGCTGGGGCACCTCACCACCAACTCACCCCCAAGACGGCAGAAGGAGCAGGTAGATGGGTCTGGCGCACCGAGGTGAAGACAGGTGCTGCTTCCCCAATAAAGATCCCTTTCCTTCCCTTTATGGAACCAACACACCTACACCCTCCTGGGCAAATGAGCCACCTTGTGTGAGGTAAGGCTCTGGAGCAACAGGGCTGAGCTCATCTTTGAGGGGCTTTGCTTCCGTGTAGTTGAAGCTACAAAAACACATTCAGGAAATGGTGTTTTACCAAAACAGTGCTTCAGCCAAAGAGCAGAAATATTAATGAGACCAGCTGAAAGAGAACTATGTTATTAAATCTCAAAGCAAGTGGGACCTGTGTTTGGAAATCTCTCTATAAAGCTTGCACAGACATGACTTCAAACACATCATCTCAAGGTCTGGTTCCCAAGAGCCAGGCTTCTCAACCAAACGTCCTCAATACTGCTACAGCTGCACCCTCAGCCTTCCTAGCGCCACGTCCTCGGCCGGCTCGAACAGAAGCGGCCTTTTCTGAGGCCTGTCGTGTGCGCCCTGCAAACTCAGCTTCCGGAACTGGCAGTGTCAAGGTCAGCCGAGGAAGGTTGTCCTTGGGAGTGCGTAGCTCTTAGGATCCAGCCAGTCACAGTCCATAAAGGCAATTTCTAGCCATGGTCTGAGGTGAGACCTTGGTCATTGTCAGGGTCCTGAGGGAAACGTCCCCCCCACCCCCGCCCCCAGAGTTTGAGAGCAAAGCAGTGGAAGCAGCTGAAGGCCTCTCAGGCCCTCTTCCTGCCCTACATCCCAGCTAAGCCTTTGGGGAGGAGCTCTCTGTTTTCCTGGCTACATGTTCTTGGCTCTTAGCACAGCACTTGGCACAGACTGGCTCACGGTAACGCCAGCTACATGAACAAATGAGCAAATGAAGAGCTTTTCTTAAAATCGTTAAAAACTTCCTAGCATGGAATCTAAGCATTTCAGACAGAGACGGATTGCTCAGTTCTGAATGTTGTCAGTTGCCGTCAAGCCTGCTTCGACATGTGGTGACCCCACGCACAACAGAATGAGATGCTGCCTGGCCCCATGCCATCCTCATCATCACTGGCAAACCTGAGTCCATTGCCGCCTTTCATCCTAGGGGGCTCATCTTCCAGCTTTATACCAGGCAGTATTCTCAGTTCTGAATAGCGGCCCACAATACACAAAATGGTGGTGAAGGGTTCTATAGAGTTGAACTGGTCTGAGTTTTAATCGCAATTCTATGCTTCCTAATTTGTGGCTCTAGCAAATCGTTTAACCTGTCAGTCTCCATTTCCTCAACCTGTAAGAATACTGACCTCAGAGGGGTATTGGAGGATTTAATGAGATAATGAATAGAAAGCACCTCTCCCAGCACCCGGCACACAGCACTCAGTACATGATAACCAGTACCGCCATTACTGTTGGACCCACACCCACCCATCCCCACAGCCTGCAGGGGGCTCGGGCTGGAGCAGTGCCTAGTGGCTGCTTCCCTTCTGCAGAAGTGGCACTTTTTCCTCTGTCTGGACTCTATCTAGCCCCAAGCACAGAGGGCAGCTCTAGATACATTTATTAGCGAGCACCACACTGTATTGGGCTTTTGTTTTCAATCTCTAGGGTTGTTCTTCACAGCAAGAAGAGCAAACCCTGGGGAAATGCTGCCCTGAGTAAGAATGGTGCTTTTCAAATTGGTACGTAAAATCATGGAAAGCTAGAGATGGAAAGTACTGTTGTTGGTAGTTGGCACTGAGTCCATTCTGACTCCTGGAGACCCCATTCGTTACAAAGTAGAATTGCTTCATAGGGTTTTCTTGGCAGAATTCTTAACAGAAGCAGATCACCAGGACTTTTCTTCTGCAGTAGCGCTGTGTGGATTCAAACCACCAACCTTTAGGTTAGCAGTTGAACTCAACTGTTCGCGCCATCCAGGGACGTGTAGAAAGGACTATACCCACCAAACCCAATTGCTGTCGAGTTGATTCAGACTCATAGCACCCGTACAGGACAGAGTAGAACTGCCCATAGAGTTTCCAAGGCTGTAAATCTTTATGGAGCAGACAGCCACATTTTTCTCCCATAGAGCAGTTGGTGGGTTTGAACTACTGACCTTTTGGTTAGCACCCAAATGCTTAACCACTATGCCACCAGGGCTCCTCTAGGAAGGACTATAACCCATTGCTGTTGAGTCAATTCCAATTCACAATGACCCTATAGGACAGAGTAGAATTTCCCCATAGGGTCTCAAAGAGCGCCTGGTGGATTTGAACTGCTGACCTTTTGGTTAGCAGCCAAGGTCTTAACCACTGGGACACCAGGGCTTCAGAAAGGACCATAGAGGTCATCTAATCCAGTGTTTCTCTAATTTAGTGTTTGCAAGCTTATTTTTGGCAGCCGACTCCTTTCTTCAAAAGAAATCCTACATGGATCCTCACATATAAACCACATAAAGGCAGAGCAGCTGTGGTTGAAGTGAACTGTTTGTTGCTGTTGAGTCGATTTCCACTCATAGCAACCTCACATGACAGAGTAGAGCTTCCCCATTGGGTTTTAAGTGTTATTAAATCTTCCAGCAAGCTAGTCAGCAACTCTCCCCCTGCCAACCCTCTGAGAGCCCCTGGAACAGTTTCAAAGTCTTGGGGTCTCTTTCTTTTTTCCTTCCCTCCCTCCCTCCCTCCCTCCTTCCCTCCCTCCCTCCCTCTTTCTCTCCTGTCTTTCTTTTTTTTAACAATTTCTGTGATTTAGAAATTCTGGAGCAGCTTAGCTGAGTGCTTCTGGATTGGGTTGTCTCACGAGGTTGCAGTCAATATGGTAGCTGGGGCTGCAGTCTCATCTGAAGCTTGACTGGGGCTGGAGGATCTGCTTCCAAAGCATTTCACTCACTCACAGACAAGCTGGTGCTGGGTGTTGGTAGGAGGCCTCAGTTCCCCATCACCTGTATCTTTCCACAAAGCTGCCAAAGTGTCTCACTGAGTTGTGTCTGACTCCCTGCTGAGTGAGTGCTCTAAGAGAGCACAAGTGGACACCACAATGTCTTTCACTATCCACTCTCTGAGGTCACATACCATCATTTCCACAATATCCTATTGCTTACAACAGGTCAATGCTATTCAATGGCAGGGGCAAGGATCACTGAGGGACAACTTGGAGGCTGGCTACCACAACTTGCAAAACTGGAACTGCA
Source organism: Elephas maximus indicus (assembly GCF_024166365.1). Lineage (NCBI taxonomy): Eukaryota > Metazoa > Chordata > Mammalia > Proboscidea > Elephantidae > Elephas > Elephas maximus. The sequence continues at coordinate 15,369,892 of NC_064826.1, forward strand.
TAAAAGAAATTAAAGGTATAAGGTTTAAAAAGAAGGAATAAAACTGTCATTATTTGCAGATATGATTTCCAAAACAAACCCTAAAGCATCTACAAATAAATTAGTAAAATAAGAGTTTAACAAGCTTGTTAGATATAGCATCAATATATAGAAGTCAATTACATTTCTATACGCCACTATCAAGCAGGTAAAAATGTCATTAAAACAAGATACCATTTATGATTAAAAAAAAAAAATGAGAAGTACCTAGAAATAAACCTGACAAAAAATGTCAGATGCCTCTTGAGAGAAAATTATAAAACTTTATTCAAAAATATTAAGACAAATGGAGAAATTCACTATTTTCTTAGAAAAAAAATCATAGCTCTACCCAAATCATTCTCTCAAAGCAATTCCAACAGAATTTTTTCTTGTTACTTGATAAACTGATTCCAGAATTGATACGGAATGCAAAAAAGAGAGAGAGAAAGAGAAAAGAAATTAAAAATAGCTAAAACTCCTCTGGAGAAAAACAGGTGGAATGACTCCCCTTGCTCAACTTGTTGTTTGTAACTAAAAATATATAGTAATTAAAGCAATGTGGTATTGGCCCAAACAGTAATGAACAGACCTGTGGGATAGAATAGAGAGCCCAGAAACAAACCCATACACGGAAGCCTGGTTAATTCCTGAGCTGGCACTTCAGATCACAAAGGAAAAAACAAACGTAGCAATAAATGTCTATCTGTGGCAACTGCCCCTCCATACTGAAGAAGTAAATCACCAATCATAAACGTTAATTCCATCTGGATTGAAGATTAAAGGTGGAAAGCAAAACTATAAAACTTTTAAAAGTCAATATAGGAGAATATTCCTACCATCTGGATACGCAAGGATTCTTAAGTCTTAACAATTACAAACCATAAAGGAAAAGATGGATAAATTCAACTACATTCACACTGAGAACTTCTTTTCATCAAAGCACACCATAAAGAGAGTGAAAAGCAAGCTGCAACTAGGAGAAGATATTTGCAGTACAAGTAGCTACAAAGGATTTGTGTCCACAATATAAAAAGAACTCCTCCAAATAAATAACAGACCAATTTAAAAGGTGGTAGAAGTGTGTGCATATCCCATAATTGACAAGCCAACTACTAAGTGTATACCACAGGCAAAGTTTGAGCACCAGGAGACATGTGTGAATGTGCATAGCAAGACCAGGAAGCAGTCCAAATGTCCGGCAGCAGTAAAGTGGAAAAAGCCATTGTAGTATATTCTCATGGTGTGCAAACTACAGCTATATGTCTCCATATGAATGAATCTCAAAAATAGGGTCCTTAGCCAAAAAGGAAACCCTGGTGGTGTAGTCATTAAGAGCTCTGGCTGCTAACCAAAAGGCTGGCAGTCCGTATCCACCAGGCGCTCCTTGAAAACCCTGGGGGGCGGTTCTACTCTGTCCTATAGGGTCACTATGAGTTGGGTTTGACTCAATGATGCGACCCTAATACCTCAAAGCATGTTTTCTCCTTTTCAAAATTGACATAACTAACACCATAGTGATACTCTGAGTAACCTATGAGTTTTTTTTAACTGTACCAGCTGCACTGGTCTCTTTCCAAAGGGGTGCGGAGCCATCTCGGCTCCTGTGACCTTGGTCTCTCCTCTTCTTTGTTCTCTTGAGAAATGGCGTTCAGCCTGCAAAACGGCAGTTGGGAAGGCTGCCTGGCGCTTTTGGTCTGCAACTTTCTTTCTTGCTCCTTATCTCAGTCAGAGTGGACTTGGCAGGCCAGTTCCACTAGCTGAGAAATTTTTACTTAAGTTTTTTTTTCCTGTTACAAACATAAAGATTAGAGTCCAGATGTCCAGCATGCATATCTTTAGTTTAATAAAATTTCCTGTAGTTGTTTTGTGATGCATATGACCATCTGTGAGCTACATGCTTGAAAACCTTAGGTCATCCTTGCCGAGGTGATATAGAAGCTCTGATGTAAAAATTGCTTTTCAGAACTCCATAAAGACAGCCTGCGTTGCTGCCAGACTGCCTGTTGGTGTCATCACCTTATAAACTTTCTATTTCTGACTTGGAGTACGTTTCATTGGCTCAACTGCTTCAAGGCATGGACCCCAGTAAGGTGACAATGGCATCCGGTTTTTGTTTTTAGCGAAAAAAGCAAAGCTCGCCACATACACACACAAAAATAGAGTAAGATCTGTTTACATAAAGCTTGAATACTAAACAACGTATTTGGTGATGACGCAATCATAAAAGTATAAGGAAACCCAAGAGAATGACTTAATCAAAATTCAGTGACGGAGGTTGGGGTTGGGGGTGACATCTAAGCAAGGGTCTTCCAAGGTAGGGGTGATATTTACTTCTTAACCTGGGTACTGAGAACGTGTGTATTTGCTTTATTATAATTCTTGGAGTGCTATGCTATATTCCACAATTTAGAAATTAATGTTTGCTCTATGGACGAATGACCTTATTGAATCCTTACAGCAATCCCCTGAGACCCACATATCATGATCCTCATTTTACAACGATGAGCTAAAATCAAGAGAAGTTCATTGATATGCCAAAACATCCCACAACTAGTCAAGGTTCCCACCTCCTAATTCTGTGACTTCTCCATTTTTGCTGCTATCTTCACTCCCGATACAGGAAAACTAGAGTGCCCAACTGCATGTTATTGATCAAAAGAAGTGAAGTCTTTTTATCAGAATTACCTTTAAAAAATCATTTTTTTCTTCTATTTGTGGTTTTCTATGCTGTGTAGATAAGGGGTCCATTCACTAGTGATAAAGATTGCTGGAGTTGGAAGCTGGAAATCATTTCAGTAGTATCAGGTGGGGAGAGATACCAGGCAACAACAGGTTTTGGAAAATTATCAATGCTTCAATCTACTACATAGCTGGTCCCAGGGAAGGGAGGGTCAGCTTTAAGGCCCAGGAGAGAAGCCAGAGAAGTGTTGATGGAACTGGGGCACAGGGCCAGAGGGACCAGAGAATGGGGCACTGACCGCAGGGGACAGGTCCCCTGATGCAGCATAGGAAGGAGGGCCAGGAGGGCCACTATAGGGAACAAGGATGGGGGCAGAGGAGGATGGCAGCAAACACCCCCTACTGCACGGTTCCTCCCAGCCTGGGACTGGCCACTGAGGACGATTGTGTGGCCTTCCCTCTGAGTCACCAGGAGTTGGCAGAATATTGTCTCTGGCAGGGCCCTCAGGGGTCCTCTGGTCCCAGTCGCCATAAGTCAGCAGTTTTGGAGCAGTGTATTATCTCTGGCAGGGCCCTCAGGGTTCATCTGGTCCCAGCCTTCATGTAAAGGAGGATCCAGTGACAGGACCAAGATCAGCCAGCTAATGGCTGGAAGGCTGGGACTAAGACTCGTGTCTGCGCCTGTTTTCCCAGAGGTTTTTATTTTTTTTCTGTAGGTCACCTAAACTGGTGTCATCTTAGTCTGGACACATGAGTCTAGGAGCCCTAAACCTTCACTTTGCAACCTCATCTGACTAGAGACTAAATCGCCTTGTCACTCAAATGGAAGCCAAGGGGTCTAAACTGTGTTTCCACAGAACTTCAGATTTCCCCACCAGAGCTGAGGGATGAGGAAGGGGTGGTTAGGTCTCCTCTCCCTTCCCTCCAAGCCTCACTCACAGCAAGTGCCCTTTTATCTGCTTTATTTGTTGGAATTGTGTGAAGATTCCATTTGCAAAAAGGATTCTAACCCTTTGAAAAGTAAAAAGTTTAAGAACCATTAAAATCTGCATCTCTTGGGATCTCTCTGTCCAATTCCCAAATTTTAGTACCATTTAACAAGTATTCATGGGGATCTAGTTACATGCCTAACTTTGTGGCACATGCTAAGAGGCATTCAGAAGGAGATTACTTCATCCCTAAGGTGGTCGTTGTCTTTAGATGCTGTCGAGTCAGTTCTGACTCATAGCAACTCCATGTACAACAGAATGTAAACGCTGCCCGGTCCTGCCCCATCCTCACCATTTTTGCTATGTTTGAGCCCATTCTTGTAGCCACTGTGTCAATCCATCTCACTGAGGGTCTTCTTTTTTGCTGACCCTCTTCCAAGCATGAGTCTTCCTCCAGGGATTGGTCCCCCCTGATAACATATCCAAAGTAAGTGAGACAAAGTCTTTCCACCCTTGCTTCTAAGGAGCACCCTGGCTGTACTTCCAAGACAGATTTGGTCATTCTTCTGGCAGTCCATTGTATATCCAATATACTTTGCCAAAACTATAATTCAAAGGCATCAATTCTTCTTCAGTCTTTCTTATTCATTGTCCAGCTTTTTGCATGCATATGAGGCAATTGAAAACACCTTGGCTTGGTTCAGGTGCACCCTGTAAATCAAAGTGACACCTTTGCTTTTTAACACTTTAAAGAGGTCTTTTGCAGCAGATTTGCCCAATGCAATACATTGTTTGATTTCTTGACTGCCAGGCATTGATTGTGGATCCGAACAAAACAAAATCCAGTCTTTGATAACTTCGATCTTTTCTCTGTTTATCATGATGTTGCTTATGGGTCCAGTTGTGAGGATTTTTGTTTTCTCTATGTTGAGGCGGAATCCATACTGAAGGCTGTGATCTTTGCTCTTCATCCCCAAGGTACAGATCTACAAATGATTCCTAGGTTAGCTACTTGGAAAAGGGAAGCATTATCCTTAGAGAGTTTTATGAATGATGGTTTGTCCTGCCTATTTCACGCACCATCTTCCCACCATCTTATTTAACTGCATTTCATTTCTTTGCATCTTCCTGGAGAAGAAGTGGTCATGAAAGGGTTAGATGATTTCCTCTTGGTGCTGCTCACCACTGGCTAACCCAGTGCCGTCGAGTCGATTTCGACTCATAGCGACCCTATAGGACAGGGTAGAACTGCCCCTGTTTAGAATTAGAGTTTCCAAGGAGCGCCTGGTGGATTTGAACTGCTGACCTTTTGGTTAGCAGCATAGCACTATAGAAGGGGAGATTTCTTTCTGTGCTTGCAGGAGACAAGGTAGCCCTCCTTCAGTACCTTCCCAGATTATTCCGTACAGGGGAACATAGGTCAATAACAGCTTTCTCACGGGTGGGAGGAGGACAGAACTGGGTGTTCCCAAGTTGGGCACAGTCTGTGTAAACCTTGTGGGTGGTGGCTCCTGGGACTACCTGGAAAGAAGCCGATCTTCTTATCAATGAGAAGGCAGGTGAAAAGGTAAACGACAGGAGGAGTTTAAGGAGTCTGTGAGAGTCATGCCGTCCCTATGTTGTGCAAACAGTTAAATGATTGACTACTGATCAAAAGGCACCTCAGAAGAAAGGCCTGGCAATCTACTCCCAAAAGATCGGTGTGCAGCCGCACTCTGACACACATGGGGTCGCCATCAGTTGGAACTGACTCAAGGGCAACTGGTTTGGTTTTGGTTTCGGGGAGCATAGCTTGAGAGTGTGTGGCCCCAGGATCCAGCAACTGCTCCCTCCACTTATTGATTAAAATTCTGCTTGAATAGGGTGGGGTATATAGTGTTGCTTTCTAAACAAGCCCCAGCTGCTTCTGGCCTGGTACCTGGCCTGCCTGCCTCACAAAACACTCCTAACAGTCCTGACACAGTCTCAGTGGTCCAGGTGAGCTTAACCCTAAGGCAAGGACTGGATACCCTTCTGGGCGCTGTGGCACGAGGAAGGGGAACAGAAGGAAGTCTAGTTCTAGTCTATCCTGTGTGCGCAGAAGGGAGCCTTCTTCGCCCGCGTTCACTCCCATTCCTTGTCCTACTAAAGTTACAGCGTGAATTTGCTGCCCCCTGGTGGCCAAACACATCAACACTCTGTGTGTCAGAGTAGAATTGCACTCCGTAGTTTTCAGCAGTTGTAACCTCACGAAGGAGCCCTGGTGGTGCAGTGGTTAAGAGCCTGGCTGCTAACCAAAAGGTCGCCAGTTCAAATCCACCAGCTGCTCCTGGAAACCCTATAAAAACCAAAACCTATTTCCGCTGAGTCAGTTCTGACTCAGCAAAACCCCATGGGGCAGTTCTACTCTGTCCTAGAGTTGGAATCAAATCCACAGCAATGGGTTTGGATTTTGGGGTTTTAATCTGGTGGAAGCAGATTGCCGGGCCTTCTTCCCAAGGCATCTCTGAGTGGATTCAAGCTTCTAACCTTCTGATTAATAGTCAAACACGTGAACCATTTGCACCACCTAATGCTGTAGTAACGGTGGGTGACCTGGCCAAGGGCCCCTCATTACCTCTGGGAAATGAACCTTCATGACAACAAAAACAACAACCGCACCTGTCCCAGAACTATGATTGAGAGCTTGTAATGTATCAGGTGCCATACTAACCCCTTTTGGAGTCCCGGGATGGCACCAACGGTTAATGTGCTCGGCTGGTAACTGAAAGGCTGGTGACCTACTTTAGAAAAATCAGTCACTGAAAACCCCATGGAGCACAGTTCCACTCTGAGACACACGGGGTCACCAGGAGTCAGAGTTGACTCGAGGGCAACTGGTTTACGAAGCCTTTTACATACATTATCTTGGCAAGCCCCAAAACAATTTGTGAGCTAAGTGTTATTATTCCCACTACCAGAGGAGAAAGCCAGGCCCAGAGCACAAGAATACATGCTGCTAAGTGGCAGGGCTGAGATTCAAACCCAGGTATGTTGGACTCTATAGTCCACACCCTGAGTCCTGCACAAATTCACGTTCCTGTCAGTGCAGATCCCGGCTGGGATGGCATGTCCTTCAGTATTCTCTTCATTGATGGAGGCACGTTACATTCCAATTCGTGTTTCTGTTTCCCCAGTCTGCATCCTGGCAACTGCCCACATCATTTTTTTTCCTCCACAGTTTGTGCCCATCACCAAACCCGGGACCATTCCAACCGGTAACAAGTTGCAGCCGTCCAGTCAATTACGACTCATGGTGACCCCCTGTGTGTCAGAGTAGAACTGTGCTCCGTAGGGCTTTCAGTGGCTGATATTTTAGAAGTAGACCTCCAGTCCTTTCTTCTGAGGTGCCTGTGGACATTTTAAAGGCCTCTTTAAAGTGTTAAAAAGCAAAGGTGTCACCTTGAGGAGTAAAGTGCACCTGAACCAAGCCGTGGTATTTTCATTCGCCTCATATGCATGCAAACTGCATGATAAGTAAGGAAAACTGAAGAAGAATTGATGCTTTTGAGTTATGGTTTTGGCAAAGTATATTGGATATACTATGGATTGCCAGAAGAATGAACAAATCTGTCTTAGAAGAAGTACAGCCAGAACGCTCCTTAGAAGCGAGGATGGCGAGACTTCATCTCACTTACTTTGGACGTGTTGTCAGGGTGGACCAATCCCTAGAGAAAGACATCATGCTTGGTAATCTTTGGGTGAGCAGCTGAGTGTGTTAACCCTTTGCACCACCAAGGACTCACAACCACTCAAGTCTCTCTCTTCTCCTCCTGACATTGTGCAATTTGCCTCCCCCAGCTTGCCCCTAACGTCTCCCCTAGTACAAAGGTTCCTAACCTGGGGTCTGTGAGAGGTTTTGGTAGAATTCAGAGGTCTGTGAACGTGGTCAGGGGAAAAGTCACATTCACCTGTGAACGTAGGAAACAAACAGAAACGGTACCTGAAATGTTGTCAGGAGTAGAAATCAAAGCTGTTTCTACATCACTTTACCGTTGTAGCAGGTATCTCGAAATACCATTTAAGTGCATCACTGCTTTGAAATTACAAGTTATTAGACTTGTCACTAGATTGGTTATTTAATCATTAATAAAGAGCATACATGTTATTAGATCACAAACTTGATTTTTCAATATTTTGATAGCAGCCTTTCAAAGTCATGGAATGCCTTTTCAATCCTGTGCATTTTATTTTATTCTTAGAAGGGGTCGAAAGGCTTCTCCAGCCTGCCTGAGGGGTTCTATGCCAGTCTTGGGCCACCTCCCCAGCTTATATATTGTAGCAGTGACCAGGGGTGGGAGGGGCTGCAGTTCTCCAGAGAGGAAGACCATGGGGTTGATCTTCCAAGTCAAGTCAATGCTTCTGAGTCCCAAAAGGGCCACTATTAATAACTCTTCAGGGACAACAGGTGTCAACTGAGTCTATGGTCTCTCCCTATCCAAATGGCATGTATTGTCCAAACTGAAGAATTGGGTAAGAAAATGCTGGGTGATGAATGACAAGAATCAACCTAAAAACTTACCCAACCTGTTAACATGCTGCTGATAAGACTGGAGCCCTGGCAGCACAGTGGTTAAGCACTCAGTTGTTAACCAAAAGATCAGCAGTTCGAGCCCACCAGCGGCTCCTCGGGAAAAAGAAGTGGCAGTCAGCTTCCATAAAGAGTTACAGCCTTGGGAAGTCTTATGGGGCAGTTGTACTGTGTCCTATAGGGTTGTCATGAGTTGGAATTGACTTGATGGCAGTGGGATAAGACTGGATTATCTCCTAAAATCCAACCAGAAAAACCAAAAGGTAACCAATATGAAATATGTTGTTGTTGTTCCTAATTGCTCTAGAGCCGAGTCGGTTCTGACTCATCATGACCCCGTGTGTGCAGAGTAGAGCTCCTCCATAGGATTTTCAAGGCTGTGGCCTTTCAGAAGCAGAAAGACGCCTCTGGGTGTGTTCGAACCACCAACCTTTCAGATAGTAGCACCACCCAGGGGCTCCTATATAAGATATACCAGTTCCAGGAGAAATAATGTGTCCCTGAATGGTGCAATTAATGTACTTGGCTGTTAACCAAAAGGTTGGAGGTTCGAGTTTACCCAGAGATGCCTCAGAAGAAAGGGCTGGTGATCTCCACTGAAAACCCTACGGAGCATAGTTCTACTCTGACACACATGGGATCACCATGAGTCAGAATCAACTCAACAACTTCTTTTCTTTTTTTTTTTTAACAATAAGAATGCAGCTAACACTAACCTACCACTTACTATGGGTCGGGCACTGTCTCACAGCCACCCTCTGAAGTAGGTATTATTATTATCCTGGTTTCATAAGTGATAACTTGCCCTGCACCACACAGCTGGAAAGCACCCAGGCTGACTTACAATCTGACCACACTGGCTGCCGACATCTGCGCTCCGAGCCACTGTCTGTACCACCTCTCTGAGACCACGTAATGTTAGGAATCTTCATGATCTGAGTGGAATCCTGGAAAATAAACCTAGAATAAAAACATCAGTCTGTTTATCTCCAGCACTGTAGAAGCTGCTTTTCTTCTACATGACTAGCCTGCTTCATTGGACAAAAATTCCCCGGAGTGGAGGAGGCAATCCGGAAGGCTCCCCTAGAGCAATAGACATGTCCCTTCAAGACTCCTGGATTGTACCTGTGTCTGGCATTCACCGTCTTCCTTTGGCTGTTACCCAAGGCTTCCCCATGAGAGGCAGTGAGTAAGGGCGTGGACCACCATCTGTCAGTTTGTCGTACCGTGGCGGCTTGCGTGTTGCTGTGTCACTGGAAGCTCTGCCACTGGTATTTCAAATATCGGCAGGGTCGCCTATGGTGGGCAGGTTTCAGCAGAGCTTCCAGACTGAGACTAAGAAGAAAGGCCTGTCAATCTACTTCTGATATTAAGACCAGGAACAAAGGCCCTGAGATCAGAGGGTGCCTGTTTGAGAAACAGCGAAGAGACTGGTGTGGTTAGAGGAGAAGCAAGTAAAAGACAAATAGACTATACTATCAGGGAGGTGATAGGAGGTTGAGTGTGGAACCTAGAGACTTAGTAAGACAGAGAACACAGGGGCCTCCAAATCTGCAAACAAAATAACAAGAAATGGGCCAGGACACAGAAACAAACCCATCCCCCAGAACAATGGGGCAGGGTATCTAAAAATAGCCTGCAAACTTCTTTAAAGTTGCCTTTCAGAAGCCTCTGGAGAAAACCAGGCCCAGGGACATGCGCAGAACATCCACCTGTGACCGCTGTGTGACCTTCCACCAGACACAGTGAGGGGCTACAGCCCCAGCTGGGGAATCAAACCCAGGGAACGGAAGACTGCGCAGGCGAGACACCCCGTAAGAAGTCCTGCTACGAATCCCAGAGGCCTCCGGGACAGGAGCCATCTTGGAAAGCCGCTGCGTTTGCACCTTAGCTAACATATCCCCGCCTGTGCCTATGAAGAAACATGAATCTTTTCCCACCCAAGAACTTTTAAAAACTGAGGCCTGTCTTTTGTTCTGTGAGATGAGGGTAAGCATTGCTCTAGGCCTTTCTCCTCTCCGCTTGCAAGCCTCCTCAATAAAGTTTGCTCGTGTGGAAAACTACGTGCCTTACCTGCACATTCTTGACCAGTGAGAGACAAGAACCTTATTCCGGTAACAATATTAGCCAAGGAAAACCCTAGGGATCACAACAGAATATTGCCTGATAAAGCGCTAGAAGATACACTCCTTTGATTGGAAGACACTTAAAATGCACAGTGGCTGCAAAAATGGACTCCAGCATCCTAGTGCTGCTGAAGATGCGCAAGACCAGGCAACATTTCATTCTGTTGTTCATGGGGTTGCCACGAGTCAGAGCCAAGTCCACGGCAACCAACAATGAAAACAAATTCACTCGTGACCTTGGGTAAGTCACGTAGCCTTTTGGTGCTGCGTTTTCTCGCCTGTAAAACGAAGATGACAATAGACCTCACCAGTGGTGGTGCAGAGCAAACGAGGCTAGCCAATACTTAGTAAACGGTACCAACGATTATCATCCTCATTTTATTAGTCTCTAACAATTTTGACCCCAAATTCACCTCTCTTGTATTATCCTGAATATTTCCCTGTGTTCTGGAATTTTCAACTTTTGCTCCTTCCTGGACTTTTTTCATCATTCTGTAGCTCTCTTTGGGTAACTATTGTTAACACTTGCTTACCCAGCATTTGCACCAGAACTCACTTTGCTGATGCGACATAAACTCTGACAACTGGAAGTGAGAAGAGGGCCATGTGATGATCACATATTCTCGGAGTGCCCATTCCATAACAGCCTCTGCTTCTCGGCTCTGCGTCTGCATTCTGCTGAGCCCACGTGAATTCTGATAAGCCCGGGGGGCGGGGGGGACGGGACCCAGAGAATGCTTCAGTAAGAATTGAGTTGGCAAAAAGTAGAATGGATCCTTTATCACCACTGTAGAAACAAGATGAATTTCTGTTTTCAACGGAAATAAGAAATTACAAAGGACTGCCGGGCTTGCCCACACGAAAAATTAAAATGGTACAAAAGAAAGATAATTTGATATGGAAAGGGAAACCACAGCTTCGGAAATGTTTATGTCAGTAAGAAAAGGGTCTAATAGCTATGTTTTTCAAGGCCAATCTTTTAAAAACATGTTTGAGAAAAAGAACAAGAACCTTTTACATCATGACCCAGGACACACCTACAATGGAACAAAAATTTCACACCAAAAAAAATTCCTGTGTATGGAATGCTCTGATACTTCTATATTATTCTATTCTATTCCAGGACCCCTGGTGGCACGTGGTTAAGAGCTACGGCTGCTAACCAAAAGGTTGGCAGTTCGAATCCACCAGCCCCTCCTTGGAAATCCTATGGGACAGTTCTACTCTGTCCTATAGGGTTGCTATGAGTCATAATCGACCCAACAGGAACAGGTTTGGGTTTTTTGTTGTTGTTGTTGTTTTATTCTATTGTACTTTATTCCGACGTTTTCTCTAATGCTGGTCATGGGCCACTTAGTTTCATAATCTACTAAAGTGTTGTGACCTGCAGTTTGACAAACAGGGGTATCAAGAGTTCCCATAAATAATTTAGTGGATAAAGGAGATAGATGATGATAGATAGGTAGGTAGATATAGATACTTCAAATAAGAGTAAAAACAATGTTTAATATATGGAAAAGTCTCTGCCTCAATATTCACCAAAGATATGCAAATTAATAAAAAACTACAGTTGCTGTGGGCAGACTCTGACTCACGGCGACCCCATGTGTGTCAGAGTGGAACTGTGCTCCAAGGGCTTTCAATGGCTGAGTTTTGGAAGTAGGAACCAGGCCTTTCTTCCAAGGCACCTCTCGGTGGACTCGAACCTCCAACCTTTCATTAGCAGCCAAGCGTGTTAACTGCATCAACCTAGGATTCCGTATAAATTATGGTGGTAGTTAGATGCCACAGCTACCCCACGTGGAAAAGTAGACCTGCCCCATAGAGTTTCCCAGGCTGGAGTGTTTATGGGAGCAGACGGCCAGGTCTTTCTCTCGCAGAGCCCTTGGCTGGATTCAAACTACCAACCTTTCTGTTTTGGTTAGCAGTTGAACGCTTAACTACCACACCACCAGAGCTCCTTACACAAATTATAACAATGATAAGGTACAATTTCCAGCTGATGAAATTAGCAAAATTAAAAGTAACCATGTCTAATGCGTTAGACAATACAGCAAGATCTTTTTTATATATAATACAGTTATTTATTTATACCCCTGTTCAATTCAAAACAGATTTGAAGTGGCTTTACATACCAAAACTACCATACACAATTGCTGTTAGAATCTATTGATAGCATTTGCTTTTTTTTTTTTTTTTTTTAGTAGCAATTTAGTAGTACATTTAGGGAGCTGTAAAAATATTCATGCCCCAATGTAATTCCACTCTGGGAATTTGTTCCAAAAAAGCAATTCAAAGAAAAAGAAAAATCTCTATGCACAACTTTTATATCATTACTTAGTGAAAAATGAGAAGCAGCCTAAATGGCCAAGAATAGCGTAATGTTTAAATAAGCCCTACTACATCAACTCAAAATATTTTTGCAGCCCATAAAATGATCCTATAAAGCAACATGAGAAAACGTTCATGCTAATGCAAAAATTATAAAACAAAACTGTATATGTATTCCAATTACCGCATCTGCATAACAAATTACCCTAAAATTTAGTGCAAAAAACGTACACACATTCACACATTGTTATGGACTAGAAATTCAAACAGGGCACAGCCATATGGTTTATCTGGGGGTTGGAATCATATAAAGGCTCGTTGAATCACGTCTGGGAGTTGATGCTGGCTGTGAGCTGGGAACTTAGCTGAGTCCATCGGCTAGAACACCTTCACATGGCCTCTCCTTGTATCTTGGGCTTCCTCACAACATGGTGGCTGAGTCGCGAGAGAGAAAGCCAAGTGAAAGTCAATTGCTTTATATGGCCTAGCATGGGAAGCCTAACATCACTTCCACCTTCATTCACTGAGGCCATCACAAGGCCCACCCGGTTTCAAGGAGAGGGTGAAGAGACTCTGCCTTATAATGGGAGAGTGACGAAGTTCTGGAACAGCCTGAGGAACTAGAAACATTGCTTGGCTGTTTTCAGAAAGTACAGTCTGCCACAATCTGTGATCTGGTTCCAATCATATCAGCATCCCAAGAGTATGAGGACCAGGACTGGTAGGAAATATGGAAAAATGAGAGCTTGACTTTCAAATTTCTGTTATTGTTCTGACAATATTCTCTAGGCAATTAAGTCAAAACTTATCAATAAAATCATATGAACAAGGTATAAAGCTCATAAAGCAAACAAAAAAACCCAAACTCATTGCCATTGAGTCAATTCTCATAGTCACTCTACAGAACAGAATAGAACTGTCCCTTAGGGTTTCCAAGGAGTAACTGCTGGTTTCGAACTGCTGACCTTTTGGTTAGCAGCTGAATGCTTAACCATTATATCACCAGGGCTCCTAAGCTCATAAAACTTTGGAAATTGTTCCCTGGGTACCTCGTATGGATTGCATTGTATTCCTCAAAAAGATATGTGAAAGTTACAACCTATACCTGTGAGCGTGACCTTATTTGGAAATAGCATCTTTAAAGATGTTATCAGTTAACATACGGTCATGCTGGAGTGGGTAGGTCCTAATCAAATATGACTGGTGTCCTTATAAAAAGAAAAGAGATACAGAGATAGAGATAGAGATAGAGGGAAGATGGCCACATGAAGATGGAGGCAGAGATGGGTGGGATGCATCTACAAGCCAAAGAGCACCAAGGATTGCCGGGAGCCACCAGAAGGTAGAATAGGCAGGGAAGGCTCCTCCCCTAGAACCTTCATAGATGGCATGTCCCTGCTGACACCTTGAATTTGAACTCCAACCTCTGGAACTGTGAGATAAGTAATTTCTGTTGTTTTAAGTTGGTGGTGGTTTGTTGCTGCAACCCAAAGAAATTCATGTGGCGCCCCATTTCCCTTGGTTCCTTTATTTCTAAAACTCTGCCATTCTCAAGACTGTAGTCCCACTTAGTGTTTAATCCACCACCTCAGCAGCGCCCCTCTCAAGTATGAGAGGTGGATCTGAAGAATGGGACCCAATATCCAGTGGACACGCGTGTCACCCTCAGTGGCTATGACTAGATTTTTCTGCCCTGCTTAATCCATTGTCGCCCAGCCTCTTCCCACTTGTGCAGCCTCATCTACAGGTAACCTCACTTACTAGTTACCGAGGAAAGGAGGGGAAGGGGACTGTCTCTGTCTCATTTGCTAATAAATTCTTGTCTCCACCTAAAAATATATGTGTCCTAAATTTTTCTTCTTGAGGGACGAGGTCCCTGACTTCCTTTACAAGGTCAACTCCTCTACTTGTTTTCTTAATCATCCTTTCTCATCTTCTCCCCAAGATGCCCCCTCTTTGTTTAATTGCATCTTTAATCTTCTTTCCCCTGGCTGGGTCTTTTCTCTGTATCTACAGACATGCCTTTTTCTCCCTTATTTTAAAATGCCTTTCCTCACTCATGCAACCCATTCGGATTGTCATTTGATGTAGAAAGCATTTCTTTCTCTTGCTGTTGCCATTTGATCACCCATTCAGTCTGAGCACCAGCGATTCACCTGGCAGGTTTCTTTCCCACTTCTCCCATCTGCTGTCTCAAATGATATTTTCTCCATCTCCATCCTTCCTTCCTTTTGCAACATCAAAACCAAAACCAAACGTGTTCCTGTCAGTTCCGACTCATGGCGACCCTGTGCGTAACGGAGTAGAACTGCACCATGGGATTTTCTTGGCTGTAATCTTTATGGAAGTAGATCACCAGGTCTTTATTCCACAGTGCCGCTGAGTAGGTTTGAAACACCAACATTTAGGTGAGTACTTGAGTACGAACTGCATCACCCAGGGACCTTCTTGCAACATTAAATAGTATTGTTCACCATCATCTTTCTCAACCTCTATTTCCAGGCTTTCTGGATACCATGATCTCCAATCCGTCCACCTACTTCTCTGACCACCTTTTCTTCATCTCCCTCAGCCTCCTTCTCCTCTTCCTATCACTTGCTCCTCCAACCCAAGGTTTTCGTCCTACTGGCATTCCTTAGCTAAGTCCAGTTATTCCCATAGCTTCTATCATTTAATGACTCCTCCAGGGAACTGAAAGCTTAGCTCATATGACATCTTGGATGTGCAGGATGAAAAATGTGATTTTTCAGCAAGGCCTATAACTAATGACTTTCAATCAGCTTGGGTAACTCTAAGCATTTCTTCAATGTCCTCAGTCTTTCTCAGGTTAAGGTGCTCAGTCTGTCAGTTAGCCTGGCTTAGCTCTGCTCCTTTCCCCCAGATGGTGTCTTCAAAGCACAGGAGACGCCCCTGATCTTGGGTGTGCTGGTCAGTCCTCCAGTAGGCCCCTTGGTCTCCAGGGTGATAACTGTTGTTGGCTTCATCATTGTGTGATTTTATGGCTCTGCTGATGAGCCCCCAGCTATCTAGCTGGGGGTCTGCTCATTCTAGGCTAGTGAGGCCCCATCTTAACTGTCTCTAGCTGAAGAACCCTGAGCCTCCTGCCTCATTCAACATCCCCTATCTTCTCCTTCTCCCTTGAATCTCTTCAATTGAAGGCGCCAGGCTTTTCTTTGATGACCTCTTGACATTGGTGGTTCGGTGGTAGAATTCCCACCTCCCATGTGGGGATTGTTGTTGTTAGGTGCCATCGAGTCATTTCCAACTCAGTGACCCTACATGCAATAGAATGAAACACTGCCCAGTCCTGAGCCATCCTTACAATCATTGTTATGCTTGAGCCCATTGTTGCAGCCACTGTGTCAATCCGTGTCATTGAGGGTCTTCCTCTTTTTTGCTGATCCTCTGCTTTTCCAAGCATGATGTCCTTCTCCAGGGACTGATCCCTCCTGATAACATGTCCAAAGTATGTGAGACACAATCTCGCCATCCTTGCCTCTAAGGAGCATTCTGGTTGTACTTCTTCCAAGACAGATTTGTTTGTTCTTTTGGCAGTCCATGGTATGTTCAATATTCTTTGCCAACACCATTCAAAGGCGTCAATTCTTCTTTGGTCTTCCTTATTCATTGTCCAGCTTTCACATGCATATGAAGCAATTGAAAACACCATGCGCCGGGCCAGGTGCACCTTAGTCTTCAAGGTGACAGCTTTGCTTTTGAACACTTTAAAAAGGTCTTTTGCTGCAGATTTGCCCGATGCAATGTCTCTTTTGATTTCTTGACTTCTGCTTCCATGGGTGTTCATTGTGGATTCAAGTAAAATGAAATTCGTGACAACTTCAATCTTTCCTCTGTTTATCATGATGTTGCTTATTTGTCCAATTGTGAGGATTTTTGTTTTCTTTATGTTGATGTGCAATCTGTACTGAAGGCTGTGGTCTTTGGTCTTCATCAGTAAGTACTTCAAGTCCTCTTCACTTTCAGCAAGCAAGGTTGTGTCATCTGCATATCACAGACTGCTAATAAGAATTCATCAAATCCTGATGTTACTTTCTTCTTCATATAGTCCAGCTTCCTGGATTATTTTCTCAGCATACAGATTGAATAACCCACCAACCCACAGACTGAATAGGTATGGTGAAAAGATACCACCCTGACACACACCTTTCCTGACTTTAAACCACGCAGTATCCCCTAGTTCTGTTTAACATGACTGCCTCTTGGTCTAAGTACAGGTCCCTCATGAGCACAATTCAGTGTTCTGGAATTCCCATTCTTCTCAATGTTATCCATAATTTGTTATGATCCACACAGGCAAATGCCTTAACATAGTCAATAAAACACAGGTAAACATCTTTCCGGTATTCTCTGCCTTCAACCAGGATCCATCCGACATCAGCAATGCTATCCCTGGTTCCACGTCCTCTTCTGAATCTAGCTTGAATTTCTGGCAGTTTCCTGCCAATATACTGATGCAGCTGCTTTTGAATGATCTTCAGTAAAATTTTACTTGTGTGTAATATTAATGATATTGTTTGATAATTTCCTCATTTGGTTGGATCACCTTTCTTGGGAATTGGCATAGTTATGGATCTCTTCCAGTCAGTTGGCCAGGTAACTGTCTTCCAAATTTCTTGGCATAGAAAAGTGAGCACTTTCAGGGCTGCATCTGTTTGTTAAAACATCTCAATTGGTATTTCGTCAATTCCTGGAGCTATGTTTTTCACCAATGCCTTCATTGCAGCTTGGACATCTTCCTTCAGTATCGTTAGTTCCTGATCATATGCTACCTCCTGAAATGGTTGAATGTTGACCAATTCTTTTTGGTATAGTGACTCTGTGTATTCCTTCCATCTTCTTTTGGTGCTTCCTGTGTCATTTAATATTTTCCTCATAAAATCCTTCAATGTCGCGACTCAAGGCTTGATTTCTTAATTTACATCTTTCAGCTTGAGAAATACCAAGAGTGTTCTTCCCTTTTGGTTTTCTATCTCTAGGTTTTTGCACATGTCATTATAATACTTTACTTTGTCTTCTCAAGCCACGCTTTGAAGTATTCTGTTCAGCTCTTTTACTTCATCATTTCTTCCTTTTACTTTAGTTACTTGACGTTCAAGAGCAAGTTTCAGAATCTCTTCTGACATCCATTTTGGTCTTTTCTTTCCTGTCTTTTTAAAGACCTCTTGCTTTTTTTATGTATGGTGTCCTTGGAGTCATTCCACAACTCTCCTGGTCTTCTGTCGTTAGTGTTCAGTGTTTAAAAATCTATCCTCTAGATGGTCTCTAAATTCAGGTGGGATATACTCAAAGCTGTACTCTGGCTCTTGTGGACTTGTTCTAATTTTCTTCAGTTTCAACTTGAACTTGCATATGAGCAGTTGATGGCCTGTTCCACAGTCAGCCCCTTGTTCTGACTGATGATACTGAGCTTCTCCACTGTCTCTTTCCGCAGATGCAGTCAATTTGATTCCTGCGTATTCCATCTGGCAAAGTCCACGTGTATAGTTGCCGTTTATGCTGTTGATAAAAGGTATTTGCAGTGAAGAAGTCATTGGTCTTGTAAAATTCTGTTATGTGATCTCTGGCATCATAGCTATCACCAAGGCCATATTTTCCAACTACCAATCCTTCTTCTTTGTTTCCAAGTTTCACATTCCAATCATCAGTAATTATCTATGCATCCTGATTGCATGTTTGATCAATTTCAGACTGCAGAATTTGGTAAAAATCTTCGATTTGTTCATCTTTGGGCTTAGTGGTTGGTGCATAAATTTGGATAATAGTCACATTAACTGTCCTTCCTTGTAGGCGTATGGATATTATCCTATCACTGACAGTGTAGTACTTCAGGATAGATCTTAAAATGTTCTTTTTGATGATGAATGCAACACCATTCCGCTTCAAGGTATCATTCCTGGCATAGTAGACCATATGATTGCCCAAATCAAAATGGCCAATACTAGTCCATTTCAGGTCACTAATGGCTAGGATATTGATCTTTATGTGTTCCATTTCATTTTTGATGTTATCCAATTTTCCTAGATTCGTACTTCGTACCTTCCAAGTTCTGATTATTAATGGATGTTTGCAGCTGTTTCTTCTCATTTTGAGTTATGCCACATCAGCAGACGAAGGTCTCAAAAGCTTAACTCCCTCCATGTCATTAAGTTCGACTTTACTTTGAGGAGGCAGCTCTTTCCCAATTGTCTTTTGAGTGCCTTCCAACCTGAGGGGCTCATCCTCCAGCACTATATCAGACAATATTCTGCTGTTATTCCTAAGTTTTTCACTGGCTAATTCTTTTCAGAAGTAGACTGCCAGGTCCTTCTTCCTGGTCTGTCTTACTCTGTAAGCTCAGCTGAAACCTACCCGCTATGGGTGACCCTGCTGGTATTTGAATACTGGTGGCATAGCTTCCAGCATCACAGCAACATGCAAGCCCCCACAGTATAACAAACTGACAGACACATGGGGCCATGTGGGAGACCTGGGTTCAATTCTTATCCAATGCACCTACCACCCATCTCTTGGTGGATGCTTGTGTGTTGCTATAATGCTGAACAAGTTTTAAGAGAGTTTCCAGACCAAGCCAGACCAGGAAAAAAGGCCTGGCAACCTACCTCCAAAAATCAGCCAATGAAAACCCTATAGATCGCAATGGCCCAATCTGCAACCAGTTATGGGGATGGCACAGGACTGGGCACCTTTTTGTTCCATCGTGCACAGGATTGCCATGAGTCAGGGGATGACTCAATAGTGGCTATCAACAACAACATGTCGTATCTACTGTCGTCCAGATTTCCACCTAAGCCTCAAAGACAGGGCAAGGTGCCTCCCTGTTGTGCTAATAGAAGAAGAGAGAAGTTAAGGAATTTAGTGAATCCTTTCAGGGTGATATTCTGGCTTGAAGACTGTTGTCCTGCCACATAATCCTACTTTGAATGTCAGCAGTTGAATATCAACTTGGCCTTTCTGTAGGCAACACTTCCTTCCATAACAAATTCTAATCGCCTCCCACACAGATGAATGTCTAGGGCAGACCAAGGTCATCTTCTCATGAAGACAAAAGAGAAAAATCACATTCAATTTCAAATTATTCCTCCAGTTACATTCTTGAATCTCTATCCACTTCAACCCCAGTGACTTTTCTGAGCTCTAGCTTTTAATATCCAACTGTCTATTGGACATCTGCAAACATCTCTAAAACCAAACTCATTTATCTTCCCTCTATTCTATTCTTCTTCCTAGGTTCCCAACATTAAAGTTTAAGGGAAGAAGAACAGCTTTAAAAAAAAGTTCATGAATCTCTAAAACCAGGTGTTTTTTTTAATTCCAGGGCCCCTCCCATCCATCCCCAGAGATTCTGAGTAGGGCCCAGGATCTGCATGTTTAACACAAGCAAGAAGTGGTCCAAGCCCTGCCACCCAGGAGCCAAACCTGACAGGCAGGGAGTGGGGAGCAAACTCCACCTGTGGCTGCCTGTCCAGCCCACCTTCTTGCTCAGTGACATCACCATCTGCCCAGTCGCCTAGTTGAGAAATCTCCTTGGCTGCTAAGGGCTTGAGAAGTACAGGCAGCAAGGGGTTACCAGGACTGATTCATGAACTTTTGTGAGTGCTTTTGGCAAAAATCAGAGCTCTGTGGAGTAGGGCAATCTTCAGGAAGAGGGGCCCTCGCAAGCTGGGCAGGTCCAGGCTCAGGCTTTAGGGACTTGGTTCTGTGATGTAGTGTGAGCTGGTCGCAGCTGGCCGAGGAAGCCTAGGGTGGCCCTCAATATACCTGAGTTGTTAGAATTGGGATCAACCAGCTGGAGAAGAGTGGGTTTTCTCTATTATCCAGTGGAGAGGCCCATTGAGCCTTTTAGCTCCTATGGAGTGGCCAGCCTGAAGGATGAGAGCCACAAATGTAAAGTGAGCTGATCTGTAATGGCAGGCAGAGGAAGCCTGGGGCCTAGAGATATTTCTGCTTTGTGGAAGAAGCCAGCCCTCTGATTCACTGAACTGGCTCCATCCAGTCAAGCCCACCTACAGCTAATCACTCTCCACTCCCTAGAAATTACTCAAGGGGGCGCTAGTGAGCAGAGTTTTTAGGACTCACACTTTGGTGCTCTTTTCTCTCTCCAACCACCTCCATGCCACCTTCCAAGGTTCTCCCACTCAGCGGGGACATGTCGGTGAGGCCCTCTGCTCTCAGCTGAAGTAAGTCCTCTCTAAACTTCCACCCCCGGAGACACAGAAGGATCTGGACATCCTGGGCTTCCTAGGAGCCCAATGCCAGGTGGGCAGCTCTGTGGCACACACAAGCCCCTTTCATACCTGCCACCCTCAGCCACCTTGGACAAAACCCTTCACCTCTCTGGGTCTCAGCCTCTTTATCCAAACTGGAGGGTGTACGGGAGGTGAGGTGGGCCAGGTGATCGATATATTCTCCACCACATCTTTCACTGTAATTCTGGGATTAATTTGAAAAGCAGCACCAATGAAAGTCTCTCCTTAGGCCCTTGGCAGGTGGCCACTCAACACTCTGCTTCCAAGGCCCAGCCTTGGTCATGGTTTCATGGACAGTCCAGGGGTAGACTCCTTTCCCACCCAGGAAGGACGAGGGGCCACAGAGGAGAGTGGAAGGAGAGACTCCAAAGCCCTAAAGAGGGTCTTTGTGAGTGGGGCTCCGGGCTCCAGTCTGAGATGAGAGGTCCCCCAAGCTCTTTCACTCAAGCTTGGTGTGCGTGTTGACTCCAATGGAAATCTACACGCTGGTGGAATGGTTTTTTTTTTTTTTTTCCCTGAGAACTTTGTGCTTATTTTGTTCCCCTGAGCTTCTGAGGAAAAGTTCCCTTTGGAAAATTCCAACTCAGTCTCAGCTAAACAAAGGAGAAAAGGGATTTTTCCACAAGGGCAGGTAGGTAGGGGAACGCCGAACCCCTCGGCTTCATTTGTTTGAAAGGTGTAAAAACCCAGGAGCTGGATGGGTGCAAAGGGGAATCCTGGGGGAGGGGGCAGAGGTGGTGACTGGGTCAGCCCCTCCTCCCTCACCATCCCCCCACCCAGGACAGGGATGAATTTTACACTCTGACTTGCTCTTCTAGGAATCAGCAGTTGGGTATCATCTGAACCCTAGTTATGCAAACATACTAAGTCAAATAGCAGGATAAACGTACTCGGTTTGAATTCCTATCCCAAAAGGAAAAGCCTCTGAGAGAAGCTGGCGCAGGGAATCTTGGGTCCGTCTCTCATCTCTCCTCACCTCTGACAGCCTCCCTACAACTTCTTTCATTCTATTTTATTTTTGCTTCGAGAAGCACTCAGGTGCTTTTTTTGTAACTCGAGATTTAATTCACAAAACATAAAATTTTCCATTTAAAGATGTACACTTCAGTGGTTTTTTGGTGTATTCGGTGTTCTCTGTGACTTTCTCACCCTTGCGACAGAGAGAGGAAGGGGGTTGGGGATGGAAGTTTCTCTGAAGTGTTACCAAGGCAACCCAGGGGGCTAACGCCTGCTCCAGCCTATTGACACAGCCACACCCCTCCCTGGAATTTCTGAGGAAATCCTGCCATTAATGGCACCTTTGGGTCCTTAAGTAAAATTTTCCATTTATCTGAGCCTGTCACATCAATAGCTCCAGGGTCAGAAGCTCCCTCACACACTCTGAGGGGGTTGGTGACCCTTGACCCACCACGAAGTCAGGCCCTGAAGGTGGGCTGACAAGGTCTGGGCCCCAGGGTGGAGGTACGGAGGGGGTTCTGGGGCCAGTCACCCTGCAAAAGAGAGTCCTGGGACACTCAGAAACCTGGGGCTGGCAGAGCCTTCAGGATCAAATGGCTCAACTCCCCCCACAACAGACAAGGAGACTGAGACCCAGAGAGTCCAAAAATGCACAATCCAGTAATGGCAGAAATGAGACCAGAGCCAGCCCCAAAGCAAACCAAACATGTTGCTTTGAGTTAGCTCTGACTCATGGTGATCCCGTGTGTGCAGAGTAGAACCGCTCTATAGGGTTTTCATGCTGTGACCTTTTGGAAACAGATCGTCAGGAAGAATCCAAGGCACCTCTGGGTGGGTTCGAATCACGAACCTTTCAGTTTGTGCCACCCAGGGACTCCTGAGACCAGAACCAGCTGAGCGCATTCTCTTCCAGGTAATTCATTGAGCAATAGATATTAACTGAGCCCTGGCCTCTCCTCATAGGCCAGGCTCTGCTAGACAGAACGATCTGGAAGTCTACATACCCTCAGCTGTAGGGAGGGCTACCTGGGAGGGCGTAGAGGGGCAGTCACCCCGTGCCCAGGGAGAATGCTGGCCTAGAGAAGGAAGAGAGGTCCAGAGAGAAGCCCTGCCGTGAGGCCCTGCCCCCATGGCTGCCCAGAAAGCCTCTCCCTGAGAGTTAGCCTCCACAGCCCCTGTCAGCAGCTCCCTGTCCGGGCCTGGCATGGCCTCCTAGCTCTTGGCCAAAAGCAAGACTGAGACTGGGCTAGCATTTCTTGAGGCAGGGCAGCAGTGTGCTGGAGCTGGCTGGTCCCAGCTATCGAGAGCCAACGTTAAGTTTTCAAGAATATTGAGAGCCAAATGTTTAAACACAAACAAAAGCAAACCTATCCCTGTCCAGCAGATCCCAGCTCATGGCAACCTCATGTGTCACACAGTAGAACTGCATTCCATAGAGTTTTCTTGGCTGTGATCTCTTGCAGAAGTAGATTGCCAGGCCTTTCTTCTGTGGCATTGCTGGGTAGGTTTGAACCAAGAACCTTTCGGTTAGGAGCCGAACGCAAATGATTTGCACTGCTTGGGCACATTAATTATTAAAAATTAAAGTGCATAAATTTCCAGTGAAATAAATTATATTAAAAACAAAGGTAATAAATACTCGAAACTCATTATGTCCTAATTATTTTATCATTATCTACACTCTTGAGGTTATTATGATTTTATCTACCTGGTGAAAAACTCTATCATGGGGTATTTCTTCTGTGTTCAAGTAAAGTCACCCTGTAGCTTGAAACTGGCCATGGTGGGAGTATTTACACTACAGAAGTAGGCAACTGCTACAAATTACCTTTTGTTGTTGTCGTTTTACATTTACCAGGCACCAAAAGGTCCATATTTCCAGATGAGCACGTGACCACTGCACTTCCATCCTGTGTCTGTTCCCATTGCCCATTCTGGAAAAGGCAGGACTCAAACCAGAGTTGCAAATGAGTTAGGCTACAGGGAAGAAACAGAAGGGAAAAGGAAGAAGAAAAGGGGAAAGGAAATGGCATATACATTTCTGCTCAGTTGAGCTTGTTGTTGTTAGTTGTCGTCAAGCCAGTGCCAACTCATACTGACCCTATGTACTATAGAACGAAACCCTGCCCAGTCCAGCACCATCCTCACAATCATTGTTGTGCTTGAGCTCATTGTTGTAGCCACTGTGTCACTCCATCTCGTTGAGGAGCTTCCTCTTTTTCACTGACCCTCTACTTTACCAAGCATGATGTCCTTCTCCAGGGTCTCACCTGACAACATGCCCAAAGTGCAAGAGCTGAAGTCTCTCCATCCTCACCTCTAAGGAGCATTCTGGCTACACTTTTTCCAAGACAGATTTGTTTGTTATTTTGGCAGTCCATGGTGTATTCAGTATTCTTAGCCCATGC
Source organism: Elephas maximus indicus (assembly GCF_024166365.1). Taxonomy (NCBI): domain Eukaryota; kingdom Metazoa; phylum Chordata; class Mammalia; order Proboscidea; family Elephantidae; genus Elephas; species Elephas maximus. The sequence goes on from NC_064826.1 coordinate 15,394,159, forward strand.
CATAATCCAAAGTCATCCATTCTTCTTTGGTCTTCCTTATTCATTGCTCAGCTTTCGCATGCATATGATGTGATTGAAAATACCATGGCTTGGGTCAGCTGCACCTTAGTCCTCAAAGTGCCATCTTTGCTTTTTAACATTTTAAAGAGGTCTTTTGCAGCAGATTTGCCCAATACAATATGTCATTTGATTTCTTGACTGCTGCCTCTGTGGTCATTTATTGTGGATCTAAGTAAAATGAAATCCTTGACAACTTCAATCTTTTCTGTTTATCATGACTTTGTTTATTGGTCCAGTTGTGAGGATTTTGGTTTTCTTTTACGTTAAAGTGCAACCCATACTGAATGCTGTAGTCTTTGATCTTCATCAGTAAGTGCTTCAAGTCCTATTCACTTTTAGCAAGCAAGGTTGTGTCATCTGCATACAGAAGGTTGTTAATAAGAATTCCTCCAATCCTGATGCACCGTTCTTCTTCATATAGTCCAGCTTCTTGGATCATTTCCTCAGCATACAGATTGAATAGGTATGGTGAAAGGATACAACCCTGACACACACCTTTCCTGACTTTAAACCAATCAGTATCCCCTTGTTCTGTTCAAACAACTGCCTCTTGGTCTATGTACAGGTTCCACACAAGCACAATTAAGTGTTCTGGAATTCCCATTCTTCACAACGTTATTCGTAATTTGTTATAACTCACTCAGTCAAATGCCTTTGCATCGTCAATAATACACAGGTAAATATCTTCCTGGCACTCTCTGCTTTCAGCCAAGAACCATCTGACATCAGCAGTGATATCCCGGGTTCCACGTCCTCTTCTGAATCTGGCTTGATGTACTGCTGCAGTCACTTTTGAATGATCTTCAGCAAAATTTTACTTGTGTGTAATATTAATGATATTGTTTGATAATTTTCACATTCTGTTGGATCACCTTTTTTGGGAATGGGCTCCTATATGGATCTCTTCCAGTCTGTTGGCCAGGAAGCTGTCTTTCAAATTTCTTTTTTTTTTTTCCAGGAAGAACAAAGAGTTCATATTGGTTTATTATTTCTGCAGTAACAAACCAACATACTCTTAGTGGGTTCAAACAGCACAAATCTGTTCTCACAGGTCTGGAGGTCAGAAGCCTGAAATCAGTCTCACTGGGCTAAGGTCCAGGTATAGGCAGGGCTGCTTCCTCTGGGAAGCTCTAAGACAATCTATCTCCTTGCCTTTTCAGTTTCTAGGGGCTGTATTTCTTGGTTTGTGGCTCCTTTATCCACCTTCCAGGCTCATCACTTCATTCTCTGCTTCTTCTTTTTTTATCTCCACATGCTCCCAACTTTATTTCATGCCAGATCCTTCATCAAGTACAAGATCTGCTTCTCCTCTTGCCCCTTTACTACCTGTTCTCCACAAACAAATTTCTCGACGTAGACAAATGAGCACCTCCAGCACTGCATCTGTTTGTTGAAACATCGCAATTGGTATTCTGCCAATTCCCAGCGCTTGTTTTACACCAATGCCTTCAGTGCAGCTTGGACTTCCTTCAGTAAGTACCCTTGGTTCCTGATCATATGCTACCTCTTGAAATGGTTGAAGATCGACCAATTCTTTTTGGTATGATGAATCTGTGTACTCCTTCCATCTACTTTTGATGCTTCCTGCATCATTTAATATTTTCCCCATAGAATCCTTCACTATTGCTACTTAAGGCTTGAATTTTTATTTCAGTTCTTTCAGCTTGAGAAATGCTGAGTGTGTTCTTCCCTATGATTATTTGATTCAGAATGGCCAATACTAATCCATTTCAGCTCACTAATGCCTAGGATACTGATCTTCAAGCGTTCCATTTCATTTTTGATGACTTCCAATTTTCCTAGATTCATACATCATACATTCCATGTTCCAATTATTAATGGATGTTTGCAGCTGTTTCTTCTCTTTTTTGAGTCATGCCACATCAGCAAATGAAGGTTCCAAAAGCTTTACTCCATCCATGTCATAAAGGTCGACTCTACTTCAAGGAGGCAGCTCTTTCCCAGTTGTCTTTTGAGTGCCTTCCAACCTGAGGGGCTCACCTTCCAACACTATATCAGACAATGTTTCACTACTATTCTTAAGGTTTTCACTGGCCAGTTGTTTCAGAAGTAGATCGTCAGGTCCTTCTTCCTAGCCTTTCTTAGTCTGGAAGCTCTGCTGAAACCTGTCCACCATGGGTAACCCTGCTAGCATTTAAAATACTGGTGGCCTAGCTTCCAGCATCACAGCAACATGCAAGCCACAACAGTGCAGCAAACTGACACCCGTCCATCAGCTGGGCTTAAGGAATAGTTTATGAAGCCAATTCTTGAGCAACTCAATTGGGGGGCTAAAGGCTAGTGTTGCTCACTGATGCACCCCACAGCTTTTGCCCATTCTCCCCACTCCTAACCAATCACAAAAGCATGGAACCTAATTTTTACATCTCACAGATCAGCTGGATCTTATCTGTGTTCTCTCTCAGGGGCCTCATCCAACATCACTCTTTAGCACCCTATGATGGTTAATGTTATGTGTCAGCTTGACTAGGCTATGATTCTCTGTGGTTTGGCAGACATTGGATTGATCGCTCTTTCATAATGTAATATGATGTAATCAGTTCCATGATACGGTCTGATATAATGTAATCACCTCCATGAGAAGACCTGATACAATCACCGCCATGATGAGATCTGCCTTGAGCAGGATATAAATGGATATTCCAGCAAGGCTCACTCTCACTCTGGATCCTGCATTCGACTTGTCATCTTCTGACCTCTGGTTCTTGGGACGTGAGCCAGCAGCCTGCTGTCTGACCTGCAGGTCTTGGGATTTGCCAGCTCCTGCAACCTGGTGAGCCAGCAGCTTTCTGCTTGACTTGCCGAATTTGTGCTCGTCAGCCCCTGCAACCACATGAGTCTGGAGAACTCTACAGCCCATGGATTTGGGACCTGCCAGCCTCTACAACTTAGATATTTTCTTGAGATAAATCTATGTATTTATATACATATACACTTCACTGGTTTTGCTCCTCTAGAGCACCCAGCCTAAGAAATTTGGTACCGAAAAGTGGGAGTGCTGCTCTAACTTGTTGTTGTTAGGTGCTGTCGAGTCAGTTCCGACTCATAGCGACCCTGTGTACAACAGAACAAAACACTACCCAGTCCTGCGCCATCCTTACAATCACTGTTATGCTTGAGCTCGTTGTTGCAGCCACTGTGTCAATCCACCTTGTTGAGGGTCTTCCTCTTTTCCGCTGACGCTGTACTCTGCCAAGCATGATGTCCTTCTCCAGGGACTCATCCCTCCTGACAACACATTCAAAGTATGTAAGACGCAGTCTCACCATCCTTGCTCTAAGGAGCATTCTGGCCGCAATTCTTCCAAGACAGATTTGTTCATTCATTTGGCAGTCCATGGTACATTCAATATTCTTCGCCAACACCACGATTCAAAGGCATCAACTCTTCTTTGGTCCTCCTTATTCATTGTCCAGCTTTCACATGCATATGATGTGATTGAAAATACCATGGCTTGGGTCAGGCGCACCTTAGTCTTCAGGGTGACATCTTTGCTCTTCAACACTTTGAAGAGGTCCTTTGCGGCAGATTTGCCCAAGGCAATGCGTCTTTTGATTTCTTGACTGCTGCTTCCATGGCTGTTGATTGTGGATCCAAGTAAAATGAAATCTTGACAACTTCAATCTTTTCTCCGTTTATCATGATGTTGCTCATTGGTCCAGTTGTGAGGACTTTTGTTTTCTTTATGTTGAGGTGTAATCCATACTGAAGGCTGTGGTCTTTGATCTTCATTAGTAAGTGCTTCAAGTCCTCTTCACTTTCAGCAAGCAAGGTTGTGTTATCTGCATAACGCAGGTTGTTAATGAGTCTTCCTCCAATCCTGATGCCCCATTCTTCTTCATATAGTCCAGCTTCTCATATTATTTGTTCAGCATACAGATTAAATAGGTATGGTGAAAGAATACAACCCTGACACTCACCTTTCCTGACTTTAAATCAATCAGTATCCCCTTGTTCTGTCTGAACAACTGCCTCTTGATCTATGTAAAGGTTCCTCATGAACACAATTAAGTGTTCTGGAATTCCCATTCTTCGCAGTGTTACCCGTAATTGGATATGATCCACACAGTCGAATATCTTTGCATAGTCAATAAAACACAGGTAAACATCCTTCTGGTATTCTCTGCTTTCAGCCAGGATCCTTCTGACATCAGCAATAATATCCCTAGTTTCATGTCCTCTTCTGAAACCAGCCTGAATTTCTGGCAGTTCCCTGTTGATATACTGCTGCAGCCATTTTTGAATGATCTGCAGGAAAATTTTGCTTGCATGTGACATTAATGATATTGTTCTATAATTTCCACATTCGGTTGGATCACCTTTCTTGGGAATAGGCATAAATACCTTAAAAAGTGGAAGTGCTTTTGGAACTGGGTAATGCGTAGAGTCTGGAAGAGTTTTAAGGTGCCTAATAGCAAAAGCCTAGATTGCCTTGGAGAGACTGCCGGTAGAAGTATGGAGGTCAAAGGCAATTCTGGTGAGAGCTCAGAGGGAAGTGAAGGGAACCTCTATTGTCTTAGAGAATTCTTATGCAGCCAGCAACTGGATGTTGCTAGAAATGTGGGCATTAAACGTGCTTCTGGTGAGGCTATAGAGGAAAATGTGAACATGTGATTGGACGATGGAGAAAGGACAATGCTTTTTATACAGTGGCAAAGAACTTGTCTAAATTACGTTCAAATATTTGGGGGAAGGTAGAACTTGTAAGTGATGAGCTTGGATATCTGGCTAAGGAGATTTCTAAGCAAGATTTTCAAGGGGCTACCTGGTTTCTGCTTGCTGCTTATCATAAAATGCGAGAGGAAAGAGATGGACTTAAAAGTGAACTGTGCAAACTGGACTAAACAAAAAGCAAAGAAGCTTCTGGAATAAACCGAATGCTTCAAAGGCCAGCATAGCAGGGGCGGGGGTTTGGGGACCATGGTTTCACGGGACATCTAAGTCAATTGGCATAATAAAATCTATTAAGAAAACATTCTGCATCCCACCTTGGAGACAGACATCTGGAGTCTTAAATGCTAGCAAGTAGCCATCTAAGATGCATCAATTGGTCTCAACCCACCTGGACCAAAGGAGAATGAAGAACACCAAGGCCACAAGGTAATTATGAGCCCAAGAGACTGAAAGGGCCACATAAATCAGAGAATACGTCAGCCTGAGGCCAGAAGAGCTAGGTGGTTCCTGGCTATAAATGATGACTCCCCTGACAGGGAAAACAACAGAGAACCCCTGAGGGAGCAGGAGATCAGTGGGATGCAGACCCCAGATTCTCATAAAAAGACCAGACTTAATGGTATGATTGAGACTAAAAGGACCCCAGTGGTCATGGCCCCCAGACTGTCTGTTGGCCCAGGACAGGAACCATTCCCAAAGCAACTCTTCAGACAGGGATTGGACTGGACAATGGGTTGGAGAGGGATTTTGGTGAGCAGTGAGCTTCTTGGATCAGGTGGACACTTGAGACTATGTTGGCATCTCCTCCCTGGAGGGTAGATGAGAGGGTAGAGGGGGTTAGAAGCTGGCAAAATGGACACAAAAAGAGAGAGTGGAGGGAAGGAGTGGCCTGTCTCACTGGGGGAGAGGAATTGGGAGTGTGTAGCAAGGTGTATGTAAGTTTTTGTGTGAGAGACTGACTTGATTTGTAAACTTTCACTTAAAGCACAATAAAAATTAAAAAAAAAAAATGAACTGTGCAAAATGAAAACAAGACTTAAAACTTTGGAAAATTTTGTTGTACAAACTGAGGACACGTGTCCTAGAATGTTCACCAAGGACATGGCTACACAGTCTTTTGTTAAAGAGATTAAGCCTGGGACCGATGGAGCTAACCAACTACCACAGCAGAAACCCCATCAGCTTAGACTGAGGGGACAGAGCAAGAATGGAAGGAGAAAACACCGTCTGTCTCCTGGAATTCTACAGGCAGGAAACAGGCCAAAGGAGCTACATCTGTTGTCCTCCAGGAAAAGAAAAGAACCATCCCAGGCGTAACAGCAGAAAATGTCAGCAGGAGTCTGGGAAGCAGAGCTGCCTAGGGATCTAAAGCCTTTTACAAGAGTGACTGTTCATTGGGAAGAAGGAAATAATCAGATTTTTCGGGGATTACTGGATACCAGCTCTCAACTGACACTAATTCCAGGAGACCCAAAACGTCACTGTGGCCCACCAGTCAGAGTGGGGGCATATGGAGGTCAGGTTATTAATGGAGTCTTAGCTCATGTCCATCTCACAGTAGGTCCTGTGGGTCCCTGAACCTATCCTGTAGGGATTTCCCCAGTTCCAGAATGCATAACTGGAATAGACACACTCAGCACCTGGTGGAACCCCAACACTGGATCCCTGACAAATGGAGTAAAGGCTATTATGGTAGGAAAAGCCAAGTGGCAGCCATTAGAACTGCCCCTACCTAGGAAAAGAGTAAACCAAAAGCAATAGTGCACTCCTGGAGGGGTTGCAGAGATTACTGCCACCATCAGGGACTGGTGCAGGGTGGTGATTCCCAGCACATCCCCATTCAACTTGCCTATTTGGCCTGTGGAGAATGACAGTGGACTATCGTAAACTTATAATACATAATGGAGGTAAAGAGTATGTCTGGAATACAGGAGATCCCTTAGGACACCTCTTAGTACTACCATGCTCTGTGATTAAAGTCAACAAAAGACTAGAACAACCCAATTCTGACATGACTACTAATGGCCCAGACTCTTCGGGAATGAAGTTTTGAGTCATCCCACCAGGCAAAGTGAGGTGCTTCCTGAGGGCAAAGGGAAAATAGAATGGGTGGTGGGAGAAGGTAGTCCTAAATACCAACTATGACCATGTGACCAGTTGCAGAAATCAGTGCTGTAATTGTTTTTAGTATTTCTTCCTTATTTGTTATACATGCATATATACAAATAGATAGATGGTAAATATTTCTGTTTTCTTCTCTCCCTTATTCCACTACTCCCTATAAAATATAAGATGTAAATGGGGCTAGTGCATTTTCAGTTGTACACATGTTAATTATATCATGTTAGGTGCAAGTATGACTTTATTAATTGTCTTTTTTTTAGAGATTATATATGGTTTAAAGAGATGTGTACAGGTGCCAAGTTGACAAGGGGTGGACTGTGGACTGTGATGGTTAATGCTATGTGTCAGTTTGGCTAGGCTATGATTCTCAGTGGTTTGGCAGGCCTTGGACTGATTGCTCTTCCATAATGTAATATGATGTAATTACCCCCTGTTGAGATCTGATACAAAGTAATCACCTCCATGATGAGATCTGATACAAAGTAATCACCTCCATGATGGGATCTGATACAAAGTAATCACCTCCATGATGAGATCTGATACAGTTAATCACCTCCATGTTGTGATCTGATACAAAGTAATCACCTCCATGTTGAGATCTGATACACAGTAATCACCTTCATGTTGAGATCTGATACAAAGTAATCACCTCCATGTTGAGATCTGATACACAGTAATCACCTTCCTGTTGAGATCTGATACAAAGTAATCACCTCCATGTTGAGATCTGATACACAGTAATCACCTCCATGTTGAGATCTGCCATGAGCAGTCAGCCTCCACAACTGCATGTGACATTTTCTTGAGATAAATCTGTCTCAAGATGACACAACCTTGCTTGCTAAAAGTGAAGAGGACTTGAAGCACTTACTGATGAAATCAAAGACCACAGTCTCCAGTGTGGATTACACCTTAACATAAAGAAAACAAAAATCCTCACACCTGGACCAATACAGCAACGTCGTGATAAACAGAGATGATATACTTCACCGGTTGTGCTCCCCCAGAGACCCCATCTGAGATGCATCCCACCTACCACCACCAGGTTTCCTGCAAACGTTGCCTGGAGAGCAAGAAGAGCAAACTTTGTTTCCCCTAACATTCCTTGTGAATTTCCTTTGACAAAGTGTCCAATAAATGTTTGTTACATGAATTAGTAAATGAATGAATGAAAAAAAAAATTAAATAAACTGGAGCACCCCTGAAATGTTGGAGTTTATTGGTTGATTAGACCAAATTGTATGTTCATAGATGCAAAATCAGTGTTTTAGGAGCCTCTGAGAAAGCAAGTTTGCTTCATTTGGAGATCCTTACGCTTTCTCAGGAACAACTTGATTCTGTTTTCATAGTGACGCTTAGTCCCTGACTTAGTGAAATGGGTCTCCCCTCTCCCTCTCTTTCTCCTATTTTTCTTTCCGTTTCCTTCCCTTCCCTCTCCCTCCTTTCCTTTTATTCCTTTCTCTTTTTCCTTTCCTTTCTCACTTCCCTCCCTCCTTCCTTCCGTCTTCCTTCTCTCTCTGTTCTGTCTTCCTTTCTTTTTCCTCCCTCCCTTCTTTCCTTCCTTCCGTTCAATCATTTATTAATTTCATTCACCAAATATTGGGAACACCCAGCAGCCTGCTGTCCTCTGGGAGAAAAAAAGGCAGAGAAAGACAGACCTTCCTCCAGCACTGCTTTCTCTCCACAGTAATCAGGAGAGCCCATTTGAGCCTAGGAGTCGGCTTGTTTTGAAAGTTACAAACAGTAGGGGCAGTAGTTCTCAAGGTCTACCTTAAGGGCCAAAGGTCCCAAAATTTAACTTGATTTCTCAAGACTAAAATGTGTTGGGAACTGCTTAATTAAGCTTAAGCATCTTTATTCGAACAAAGGAAAAGTATCTTGAAAACCTTTGATCCAGCAAACAAAATTCCCATATTCATCCCATTGTACAAATAGGATCACATGTATGTGGTGGGGGCATTACCAGTCTCATACTCAGGGTCCCTTTTTCCTCCCCGTTCTATCACTTTTGAAGGCCATGTTCTTCTTCCTGGTCATCTCTCACTTTCTCTTTCTGTTGTTGGCTTCCGACCACTTTCCAGTCCCAGACTTTAATGTGCCTCAGCCTCATCCGAGATACTTGTTAAAAATATAAATCCTCAAGTCACTATCCCACAAGATTCCAAGTGAAATCTTGGGCAGGCCCAGGAATCTGCATATTTACCAAGCTGTCCAGAAGATTTTGACACAGATGTAAACCAGTTGCACCGAGTCCACTGCAAGTCCTGGTGACCCTGTGTGGGCCAGAGTGGAAGTGCGCTCCATGGGGTTTTCAATGGCTGAATTTCCAGAAGTAGATCTCCAGGCTTTTCTTCCGAGGAGCCTCTGGTTACCAACCTAGCGCGTTAACCATTTGTATCACCCAAAGACTCCATGGGTGTTTAAGAGTTCATTTTGCAAAACACTTCCTTATGTTGCTGACATGCCATAAACAACATGATGTTTATTTTCTCTCTAGAGACTATTCATTTCTGCTGCTCCATCTCCACTCTTGCTGGTTATCCTTGCTGGTTGTTTCTTCCTTGTAAGTGCACCATCAACCCTCTGAGCTAAGGGGTAAGGGGTAGGGCCAGGTAGAACTCATTAACTCTGAGGATAAGGAGGTTAACAAAAAAACCAGCAGTCAGAACTGTCATCCTCAGTTTCACCACACGGGGACACCATTGCTCCACATGCCTTTTCTGGTCAGCTTTGCTCCAGTCTTTTTTTTTTTTTTTTTTTTTGCTCAAGTCTGGAAAGTTCCTACTTCCTTTTGTTTATGGTTTAGGGGAAATTTTGCTTTGTTTGATCTGTTTTTCATTCTTTGTCACAATCTTTGATTCAGAAAGACAGAGGTAGGAAGCAGGTTGCAGGAGCAAAGTCGTTGAATTTCCTGTTACCCCGCACCACAGATTTTGGGGAGACACTTTGGATTGAGGTAAAAAAGATGGTATGAAAGCAGGATTACTGAAAATCAAGCTGGAAGAGGCTGATCCGTACCTCAGAGTCTCAGGAGTCATTTTTCTGCCTAACACAGAGATTGCACCCAGCGAAAGGACAGAGACTGAATGTTTGTTGACTACTTCTGTGAGCCAAGTGTTTCACACGGCGTCCTATTTTATCCTCATGATTAATCCTTAGCCCGTTTCTCTCTCAGGAGGGAAAGCCTCAGAGCTGAGGGAAGTGAGGCTCAGACAGACCAGCCTCCACACTCTCCTAAGCCCACATCCTTTCTGCCTTTCAACACTGGCTCTGTGCACTCACGGATCAAACATTTTAAATCAGATTTGCGAACGATTCTACTTGCGACTAACTGACAGGTCCACTCGTTGGTCCTCTGCCTGCACTCAGGAAGGAGAATCTGGAGCCCTGGCTGCTGGGCAGGTGATACAGAGCGAAGCACCCCACCCCAAGGGTGGAGCTGATTTAAACATAAATGAGGGAAGGGAAATGAGTTCTTTCTAAAGAATGGACTCACGCATCCCATTAGCAGCTAAAATCAATGAAGCAAAAATAGATGGGGTTTGAGCAAGCCAGATCAAAGGCCTCCTGGGCCCAGAAGCCCACCTCTCTTTCAGTTTCCTAAGAACACCTCCCACCCCTCCCATACCTGCAGACCTCCACCACGGAATCAAAGGACATCGGAGGAGTGTCCAGCTGAAGTCGCATGGGATACACAAAATAGATGACCTTGCTATCTTTATCCTTCTCTTGTGTCTAACAAGGGTGTAGGCAGGGTGGGGCTCCAGGGTCCTGCCAGGGAAGGTGCAGATAGAACTTAACAGACTAAATTTAGGAATCGCATAATCAGATTTGGGGGAGGGGGCAATTATAAGTAGATGGGGCATGGGAGGATAGGAAGGATACATCTGAGCAGAACTGTGAGACATACAATCTAGAGACTGTCAAATGAGAAGGTCTAGGTGGCAGGCACAGTGGAGAAGCCTCCAATATTGGCATATTTGTGTTGGCAGGCTATTTTCTTATTTTAAATGCATATTGGGGTCTTTTGCCTCCCTGGTCATCTGTAATCTCCTCCCTACACCTAACTGGATGGCACAAATGGTTGAATGCTTGGCTACTGACCAAAAGGTTGGCAGTATAAACCTACCCAGAGAAAGACCTGGTGATCTGCTTCTGAGAGGTCACAGCCATGAAAATGCTATGGAGCAGTTATACTCTGCACACAAGGGGTCACCATGAGGAAGAACCAACTGGAAGGCCACTGGTTACACCCAACTGGCCATGACCCAACTGTGGACAGCATCTGAGACCACATCATGCCTTTTCTTGAGACTGACCTACATTATTTGGGTCTTTTTCCTCTACCTCGTAACAGTCCTACTCTCAGGCCTCCAAATCTGCCTAAGCAAGACAAAAGGAGAAAACCCAAACTAACCAACCATCCATTGGGGCAACATGTACCTGAGTGATTGGTTTATCTAATTTTCTTTCAGGGAACTATGTTGAAGTCATTTAATTGCAACTTGAAAGAGGTTGCGCTGTTTGGCCTCTCCACAGCCACTCATGAGCTAGGTGGTTGCTTCCATATAAAGGCTGTGGCCTAATTCTAGAAGTGCTGACCCCTGGTGGGCCCAGCTGTGAGTGCTGGGCACCATTCGTATATTCATTCTTCATTCACTTGCTCAACAACAGAGCCCTACTCTGTGCCCAGAACGCTCTCGGCACTGCAGGTCAACGCAGTGGGTGTGACAAGGTCTCTGCTCTCATGGAGCTTAAAGTCTAGAGTGGGGAGACAAACAATAAGAAAATACAGCAAAATTCAGGTGGTGAGGAGAGCCAGTGCAAACTTAACATGACGTGATGAAGGTGACCAGGGCTGACTTTAGATGGAAGAAATCTCTCTGCAGACACCATACAAGCCTTCCCAGGCCACATCCTTTCCTGGATCGACTCAGCGTTGGCTTCTGTACGAGGAAGACCCAGGACATCAGGTGTGATGGTTAGATTGTGTGTCAGCTTGGCTGAGCCATGATTCTCAGTGTTCTGGCAGTTGTGATCACTTCCATGCTGAGATTTGATATGTGATCACCCCCATGATGGGATCTGCTGTGAGTAGCCTATCAGTTGAAAGAGAGTTTCCTGGGGATGTGTCCTGCACCGAATATAAGTGGACATTCTGGCAAGGCTCAGGGGATTTTTGCTTGCGCTGGATCCTGAAGATGGCTTCTGTTCCTCTGACCCCCAGTTCTTGGGACTTGAGCTAGCAGCTTACCTACGGTCTTGCCTGGTAATCTTGGGATTCGTGGATCTTCACATCCCCTGAGCAAGAGCCCTGTTTCTGACCTGCCGATCTTGGGCACACCAGCCCCTGGGTCTGCATGAATCATGAGAAGCCTCTATTCTGACCCACAGACTTGAGACATTCCAGCCTCTACAACCACATGAGCCATTTCCTTGATATAATCTCTCTCTACATATATTATATGATAAATATTTATATATATATTTGGTTTGGTTATATATATTTACACACTCTACTGGTTTTGCTTCTCTAGAGAACCCAGTGCAAGACACCAGGGAAGTGGGTGACATCACCCTTCTTGATAACGCTACATGTCCACAGGGCAGAGGATAAGCAATTGGTGAGGCCGCTGCTCTGGCCCAGGTTGGTATGCAGATGTGGAAAGGCAGGAGGTGGAAAGCTGCCTTTTTCTCACCTGGTCACAGATGGCTCCAGCTACAAAGGACCACCCTTCCTTTTATGGATGAATGAGCTGAAGCTGGACAGAGGAAGCGGCTTGTCTGATACCGCACAGCTAGCCATCATCATCTATTTTCTGTTCTCTTGCTGGACCCCTTCCTTCCTGGAAAAGGAAAGGAGAGGATGGAAAAATTGGCAATAACGCCTACTGAATTTCTTGATTCCTAATTCCCCTGTACATGGCTGTGTTTGAATCAACTTGGAAGAGAAAGTTTTAAAAGTCTCTTTAGAGTCTGTTAGTTTAGATGCAGCCAATAATCATTGGGTTGCCAAGACTAATGATTATTGCTATGCATCATTGACTGAACAGCACCATTTACTGAACACCTACTACGTGCCAGAGAACTTTGTATGAATTATCTCACCTTGTTGCAACTATCCTTGTTATGGACTGAATTGTGTCCCCCAAAATTATGCTGAAATCCTAGTCCCTATACCTGTAAATATGACCCTGTTTGGAAATAAGGGTCGTTACTAGAATAGGGTGACTCTGCGTGATGTCTTACAAAGAGCAGAATAGACACAGACACACGCAAGGATAAGACAGATGCCATGTGAAGATCTTTTACAAGCCAAGGAACACCAAGGAACTCCTGGGGCTAAGACAAAGAGGGACCCTAGAGCTGATGCTCTGATTTGGACTTCCAGGCTCCTAAACCATGAGATAATAAATGTCTCTTCTTCAAAGGCTCCCATGTGTGACATTTTTGTTACGGCAGCTCTATGTAACTAAGACGACCCTTCTAGTTGAGAGTTCACTCATGAGGAAACTGAGGTTCGGGGGGATTAAGTCACTTGGTCAAGGAGACACGTTAGTAAGTAATTTGTTGTTGTTGTTGTTAGGTGCCATCAAGCCGGTTCCAACTCATAGCAACCCTATGCGCAACAGAACAAAACGCTGCCCGGTCCTGCGCCATCTTTACAATCGTTGTTATGCTTGAGCTCATTGTTGCAGCCACTGTGTCAACCCGCCTCGTTGAGAGTCTTCCTCTTTTCTGCTGACCCTGTACTCTGCCAAGCATGATGCCCTTCTCCAGAGACTGATCCCTCCTGATAACATGTCCAAAGTATGTAAGATGCAGTCTCACCATCCTTGCCTCTAAGGAACATTCTGGCCTCACTTCTTCCAAGACAGATTTGTTCGTTCTTTTGGCAGTCCATGGTATATTCAATATTCTTCGCCAACACCAGAATTCAAAGGTGTCAACTCTTCATCGGTCTTCCTTATTCATTGTCCAGCTTTCACATGCATATGATGTTATCAAAAATACCATGGCTTGGGTCAGGCGCACCTTAGTCTTCAGGGTGACGTCTTTGCTCTACAACACTTTGAAGAGGTCCTTTGCAGCAGATTTGCCCAATGCAATGCGTCTTTTTATTTCTTGACTGCTGCTTCCATGGCTGTTGATTGTGGATCCAAGTAAAATGAAATCTTGACAACTTCAATCTTTTCTCTGTTTATCATGATGTTGCTCATTGGTGACATATGATCAGGAACCAATGGTACTCAAGGAAGAAGTCCAAGCTGCTCTGAAGACATTGGTGAAAAACAAGGTTCCAGGAATTGATGGAGTATCAATTGAGATGTTTCAACAAACAGATGCAACACTGGAGGTGCTCACTTGTCTATGCCAAGAAATATGGAAGACAGCTTCCTGGCCAATGGACTGGAAGAGATCCATATTTATCCCTATTCCCAAGAAAGGTGATCCAACTGAATGTGGAAATTATAGAACAATATCATTAATATCACACACAAGCAAAATTTTGCTGAAGATCATTCAAAAATGGCTGCAGCAGTATATCAACAGGGAACTACCAGAAATTCAGGCCAGTTTCAGAAGAGGATGTGGAACCAGGGATATCATTGCTGATGTTGGATGGATCCTGGCTGAAAGCAGAGAATACCAGAAGGATGTTTACCTGTGTTTTATTGACTATGCAAAGGCATTCAACTGTGTGGATCATAACAAATTATGGATAACACTGCAAAGAATGGGAATTCCAGAACACGTAATTGTGCTCATGAGGAAACTTTACATAGATCAAGAGGCAGTTGTTCAGACAGAACAAGGGGATACTGATTGGTTTAAATTCAGGAAAGGTATGTGTCAGGATTGTAGTCTTTCCACCATACCTATTTAATCTGTATGCTGAAAAAATAATATGAGAAGTTGGACTATATAAAGAAGAACGGGGCATCAGGATTGGAGGAAGACTCATTAACAACTTGCGTTATACAGATGACACAACCTTGCTTGCTGAACGTGAAGAGGACTTGAAGCACTTACTAATGAAGACCAAAGACCACAGACTTCAGTATGGATTACACCTCAACATAAAGAAAACAAAAATCCTTACAACTGGACCAATGAGCAACATCATGATAAATGGAGAAAAGATCGGAGTTGTCAAGGATTAGTAAGTAATAGAGTTGAATTTGCACATAGATCTCCTGAATCCAAACCTTCTCCTCTTTCTCCTGCAGCACACCAAAGTGAGCGCTGGGAAAGGTGGGAGAGAGGGATTAACCATAATCTTTGTTGAAGAAATTGAAACTCTGAGGCCACATTATCCCAGCATCTTGTGAGTTAAGCACTTCGATACCCGCACCTGGCGGCCCCCCAGCCATATTCCGGGTTAAGTCTTTCCACAGGAAAAACTTGATTCCCTCCTTGGGATGCTGCCATTTTGTGAAGTGAGTCCAACAGAGGGAAGACATCAGCACATGTCACTTACTGCCCAGGTTGCTGACAGCTGGGTGACCATATTCTCATCATCACCCTGATCAGAGTAAAGGATCTGTGTTTTTCTTTGTGCGGGCAACCACCCTGTGTCAGGTAATGTAGGCATACGGTAATGTATTGACTGTGTGGTCAGAAACGATTTCTTATTCATACTTGGACAGCTCACAGCCCCTGACACAGTGATTTGCCCATAGTAAACCACAGTAAATATTTGATGAATGAGTGATAAATGAATAAGTGGAGGAAAGAAAGAAGACTTGAAAGGAGATAGGGAAATAAGAAAAGATGGAGGAAAGAGGAGCAAGTTATTCCCTAAAGACAAAGTAAGCCATTAAACATCTGTTATAATTCCCATGTTGGACTCCTTTATTTTTCTAAAAGGGAGGAAGGATATGGAAAAATGGACAATAACTGCTACTGAGTTTCTTGATTCCTGGTTCCCTCATTCATGGCTGTGCTTGTATCGATCTGAAAGAGATGATTCCTGAAGCCTCTTCACAGTCTATTAATTTTGATGCAGTCAATAAGAAGCCATTGTGGGCAGTAAGAGGAGCCAATCTGCTCTGGCCATGCAGAGAAATGCCACCAAGAGTTCGCCCTTCCTGGAGTCCTGTGCTGTTGATCTACCAATATGTCCTCCGTTTCTTTCCTCAGACTGGTTTTATTTACACACTAGATACATTACAAGTGCAAAAGCTGGACAATGAATAAGGAAAACCAAAGAAGAATGGATGCCTTTGAATTATGGTGTTGATAAAGAATTTTGAATATACCATGAACTGCCAGAAGAACAAACAAACCTGTCTTGGAAGAAATACAGCCAGAATGGTCCTTAGAAGCAAGGATGGTGAGACTTTGTCTTAGTATTTTGAACATGTTATCAGGGGGGACCCTGGAGGAAGACATCATGCTTGGTAGACGGTCAGTGAATGAGAAGACCCTCAACAAGATGAATTGACACAGTGGCTACAACAATGAGCTCAAGCATAACAATGTTTGTGAGGATAGCACAGGGCCGAGTAGTGTTTCATTCTATTGTACATGGGGTCGCTATGAATCAGAACCCACCTGATGGCACCTAACAACAACACATCCCTTAAGTATTGGGGTATTGACCAAGTGGACGGTAGGGAGAGTCTTATTCTACCATTCGTCCAGGTGCTCGGGTGAAACTGGAGTTATGCCTGTCTCCTCTCATTCCCTCACAGCCCAAATATAATTCAAAAGAGAGTCATGGTAGTTCCACTTTCAAAATGTTTCCAGGATCCCATCACTTCTCATCATCTCTGTGGCTACTAGCCTTGTCCATGCTGACGTCCTCTCCAGCCTGGATGCCTGAAGTAGCCTTCAAACAGCCTCCGACATCCACTGTGTATTTCCTATCATTTTATTCACCACACACCAGGCAGAGTGAGCCTCTGAAAACGTTTTAATTATTATTTTTTAAATTTTTATTGTGCTTTAAGTGAAAGTTTACACATCAAGCCAGTCTCTCATACAAAAATTTATATACACTTTGCTATATACTCCTGGTTGCTCTCCCCCTAATGAGACAGCACACTCCTTCTCTTCACCCTCTATTTCTGTGTTCATTCAGCCAGCTTCTGTCCCCCTCTGCCTTCTCATCTCCCTTCCAGACAGGAGCTGCCCACATAGTCTCATGTGTCTACTTGATCCAAGAAGCTCACTTCTCACCAGTATCGTTTTCTGTCTTACAGTCTAGTCCAATCCCTGTCTGAAGAGTTGGCTTTGGGAATGGTTCCTGTCTTGGACTAACAGAAGGTCTGGGGACCACAACCTCTGGGGTCCTTCTAGACTCAGTCTGACCATTATGTCTGGTCTTTATACAAGAATTTGGGATCTGCATCCCACTGCTCTCCTGCTCCCTCAGTGGTTCTCTTTTGTGTTTCCTGTCAGGGCAGTCATCAGTTGTAGCCAGGCATCATCTAGTTCTTCTGGTCTCAGGCTAATGTAGTCTCTGATTTATGTGGCCCTTTCTGTCTCTTGGGCTCATAGTTACCTTGTGTCTTTGGTGTTCTTCGTTCTCCTTTGCTCCAGGTGGGTTGAGACCAATTGATACATCTTAGATGGCTGCATGCTAGCCTTCAAGACCTCAGACTCCACTCTCCAAGGTAGGATGCAGAATGTTTTCTTAACAGATTTTATTATGCCAGTTGACCTAGATGTCCCCTAAAACCATGGTCCCCAAACCCCCTGCCCCTGAACGCTGGCCTTTGAAGCTTTCGGTTTATTCAGGAAACTTCTTTGCTTTTGGTTTAGTCCCGTTGTGCTGACCTCTCCTATATTGTGTGTTGTCCTTCTCTTCACCTAAATTAGTTCTTGTCTACTGTATAATTAGTGAATACCCCTCTCCTTCCCTCCTTCTTATATTCTTAACCATCAAAGAATATTTTCTTCTCTGTTTAAACTATTTCTTCAGTTCTTATAATAGTGGTCTCATACAATATTTGTCCTTTTGCAACTGACTAATTTCAGTCAGCATAATGCCCTCCAGATTCCTTAATTATTTTTTATTTAAAAAATTTTAATTTATTTTTTCAATTTTTAATTAAAATATTAAATTTTAATGTATCAACAGATATATTTTTATTTTCTCCCTTTCCCCCTCCCACTTATCCCCATCCTTTGAAAATTTAGATCACAGCATGCCTTCCATCCCACTGAGAATGAGATCAAGGTCCTTGGCATGGCCCTGAGGGCCATGGGTCTGGTTGCCTCCAGAACATCCTTTCCTTCTACCCTTTTTCTCTCTCACTCTCCTAGAGCCATGCTGGTCTTTCTGCTGTTCCTAGAACGCAGGAAACACACTCCTGCCTCCGGGGCTATTGCAGATTTGTTTCCAAAGCCTGGGAACAGGTTTTACCCAGGAAACCCCCAGGGCTTGCTCCCTTTCTTAATTTAGGTCTCAGCCCAAATGTCACCTCCTCAGAGAAGACTTCCTCTGCCACTGGATCTAAACTAACCCTCCCTTCACGTTCACCTGCCCACTTGACACCAGCACTATGGTTAGAGGTTATTTCTGCTCCTAGGGTCAGCCTCCCCTCCCCCGTCAGTTCCCCTAGGGTCAGGAACCCATGGGCACCACATATGGTGTCCAGACCAGCAGCCAAGAGCTTTAGCTGTTAATTTGTGCAATCCTCTCCTCCTGGCAGCCTAGAATGTAGACATTTAACAGATGGCATCATGTGACTTCGCTTCTACAAAGCCAGTAACAGATTGCATTTCTGGAAAATCTATAGCTCAGTAGTCACATTTTTTACATTTTTCATTCATTAATCCTATTAGGAATATTCCCCTCAGGAAAAGAATAAAAGTGGAACAAGAAGCAAGACAAATAGGCCTTGCAAGGCCTGCTGTTCCTCGTAGGCACAAGCTTATATGTCACCTGTGTGCAAATAGGACATCTGGCTTGGTGCAGATATGAGAATACTGCTGCTCAGAGTGTCACCTAAATACTTGCAAAGACCTCAGGAGATCTTCAGCTTAAGAGTCTCCTTCTTTGAGGAAAGCTGTGGTCAAACATTAAAGAAAAATGACAGGCGAGGTTGTTAGTTGCCATGGGATCAGCTCCAACTCATGGCAAGCTCCTATTCAACAGAGTGAAATATTTCCCGGGCCTGCATCATATTCACTATTGCTGGTGCTCTCAAGTCCACTGTTGCAGCCACTGTATTTTGAGAGCCTTCCAGTCTGGGAGGCTCATTTTGCATCACTATATTGGGCAGTATTCTGTTGTGATCAAACCCTATATGAAGTTTTGGGAGGACAAAGCGTGATTAGCAAACACAGCAGTGGAAGAGCCAAGCAGGCACGGGCTATGTAGCTGGCTGGCTGGTGGTAACCGGTGCCTGCAATGGACTAAGTATTGACCAGAATGCATCAGCAACACGGCGGCTGCTATACTGTTCATCTTAGCCCAGTGTCTGGATCCCAGTTAGGTTGAGGTTAATGCTAGCCCATGAGGTTGGCATTGCTATCTTGTTATCTGCTTGAGGAATAGCTACTCATCCTTCAGGGAGCAGCTCTCACACTGCCCCTTCTGTTGAAGCCTTCTAGCATCCTGCCTTCTCTAAACTGCTGTGAAATTGGCTCTACTTCTAACTGCTAATGTTTGTTAGTCCCGTGCCTATCTCATCCCCCTTACTGAATTGTCAGCTCCATAAGAACTGTCATTTCAACAGCCATCTATTTTACCATCCTCACAGAGTGACTTACACACAGCAGGGGCACAATAAAAAAAGTGCTTGGATCAAAGGAGTTGACAGTTGCCATATATTTTGCTGCTTGGTATTTTTTTGTTTTTTTTTTTTAGTTTAGTGTCTGCTTCCCGACTCTTGTATTGCAACTTCAGAGGTGGAGAGAGATGTCATCAATCAGCTATGTATGAGGGAAACCAAGCCAAACCAGCTGCTGTGGAGTCGATTCCAACTCACGGCAACCCTACGCGTCCCATGCTTCGGAAGCAGATAACCAGAATTTTCTTCTGAGGTGAAGGAACTCTGGGTGGACTTGAACCACCAACCTTTTGGTTAGTAGCCACGTGCTCAACTGTTTGCACTGTCTGGGGACTCCACGCGTAAGGGGAAAGGAGGATTCTTTTTTCTCTCTTGCCTTTATACCCCACTGCCGACAAGTCGATTCCAACTCATAACGACCCTATAAGACAGAGTAGAACTGCCTTATAGAGTTTCCAAAGACGCCTGGTGGATTTGAACTGCCGACCCTTTGGTTAGCAGCCATAGCACTTAACCACTACACCACCAGGGTTTCCTTGCTTTCATATAACCTTTGAATTTTGAGAGAATGGAAGGGATCTTGGTGAATAAAAAAAAGTAAGAAATGTAGCCCATTCTTGGACTATAAGGTGGGGCACAAATTCCCAAAGTTACCATTTCTTCACCCCTAAGATGAATGAATAAGAATTCGTATTCTAACTACCTCGTGAAGCTGTCATGGGCTCTGATAAGATAACGAGCATCTGAAAGCTCTTTGTTAGTCGCAAAACGAGATATGGGTGTAAGGTATTATTATCCTTTTAATCTTTCTAGTCTCATAATGCAGAAATTTTTCCAAAGACAAATTGGGAACTCATTTCAGTTTCTCAGCTGCCTCTTGCTACATGATGCCCATGACAATTCAACCCTGCCGAAGAGTCCTGCTGAATCCAAATAAACAGCGGTGTGAAATAAATTCACCAACCCTTCAGCTCTGCTGAAGACAAGCAGCAATGCCCTTTGGGCCCCTGGGCCTCATCTGCTGGCCAACATGCCCGTTCACATAAGAACATCACGGATGCTCTTGTGGGTAAAGTAAGGCCTTTATTTTTTGTGTCGCAGGTCTCTGCTCTGTCAGTGCCACCAAGGGCCATTCTGTGGGAGGGTGTGGCTGTCCCCTCTGGTCATGGATTGCAAAGTCTCTAGGAGTGGATGCTGGGAGCTCTGCCTAGGCCCTCCCACCCCTTTTGGGCTGTGGCACTCATTCCAGAGCTGATGGCTCTCAGCTGACTCCCGACCCAGGCATTGCCTTCAGTTTAAGAGAGCCCCTTGCTCAAGACCACTCTTCCTCCCATATCCAATCTGGAGCGGGTTATCCCATAGGCAAGGTAAGCACGGTGCTTACTTTGC
Source organism: Elephas maximus indicus (assembly GCF_024166365.1). Taxonomy (NCBI): domain Eukaryota; kingdom Metazoa; phylum Chordata; class Mammalia; order Proboscidea; family Elephantidae; genus Elephas; species Elephas maximus. The sequence goes on from NC_064826.1 coordinate 15,415,173, forward strand.
TTACCAGATGATGTGTAGTGAGCAATTTCACATTTTTTTTTTTTTTACCACATCAGAGATTCTGCTACTAGGTATGGCTGTGCATATGTCTCTCTCCCAATCCCACAGCACCTTCCCACAGAATCAAACCTTTTTTCAAATTTACAATCCCTGATGAGACAGATGACCTAGGAAGCCAGATAAGCATGGGCTTATTTGTGCTTACTTAATAATCTACCCATTACAGGTGATCTGGTTGCGGGGAGGATACGAGATAAAGACCTGGTACTCTTGCCTCAAGGTGGGACAAGTCTGAAGGGCCGCCCCAGCTCCAGAGCTTCCCACAGGATCAGCAGAGGTTTCTGCTGCAATTTCATTGCTACTCCACTTCTCCCTTAGCACAGCCCTGAGCCTCTCCCCCTTCCCAGGGGTAATTCCTCAAAGCCAAACCCAAACCCATCGCCGTTGAGCCAATTCTGACTCATAACAACCCCACAGGGTTTCCAAGCTATAACTCTTTACAGAAGCAGACTGCCACATCTTTCTCCTGTGGAGCTGCTGGTGGGTTCTGACAACCAGCCTTTCGTTTAGCGGTTGATTGCATTACCCACTGTGCCACCAGGGTTCCTGAAAACACTGGGTAATAAAGCTCCTGCATGCAACATTCCAAGGCACTCTACAGATGACACCTCTCAGCTTCACTGTGAGTGGGTTACTGGTCTGTTGTGACATTGAGCCTCTCGGTCCTTGGAGAAGCTAGGTGGGACCTGTGTCAGTCTGTGTCCCCAGGCGAGTTGCCTTGGCTGTGAGCAGCATTCTCCATTTACCCCCATTTGCCATGCAAGCATTATTTTATAACTGCTGCCATGAGAAAAAGGTTGAGAAGTACCAGAGTATTGTGTAGCACGTAGGCCTAAAACTTTTTTAACACAGCATAGCTGCCTTTCCAATGTCCATTCACTCTTGTTCCTTACTAACTGAACCCTGATTTTTCTTTCGGACAGTCATTTTCCCAGCTTAAAAAAAAAGAGCATTTTCCAGCCTCCTCTCCAGCTATGGAGAGCCATGCACAGAGTTCTGGCTCAATAGAAAGAAGCAGAAATTTACTGCTTTCCTAGTAAAGGCATCGCCATATTTCCCTGGTGGTCCTTTCTTTATCTTCTTGCCTGGAACAGGGATGGGAGGATGGTGGCCAAGAAGATAAAGGCCGTGGGCTGAGTGTATTCATCGTCTCTTGTTGCATAACAAATTACCCCAAAACTTAGCCACTTAAAACAAACATTTGTTATCCAGTTTCTGTGGGTCAGGAGTCAGAAAGGGGGCTATCACTTCTGATGTATTCCCTTGGTCACACAACCTAACCATGGTAGAACTGGAGGGGACCACACAAGGATGTAAATACCAGGAGACAGAGATCGTTGGGAGCCATCTTCAAGGTTGCCCATCACAGTCCACACTTTGGCCCCCAATGATTAACGTCCACCTTACTTACAAGATATACCCACCCTTGCCCAAGTCTCCAAAAACCTCATCTCATTACAGGGCCCGCATATATTCAGAGTCTCATCTTTGAAAGCAGGTCCAGGTGTGGATGAAGCACCACAGGTGTAGTTCCTAAAGTACAGCTTCTAGAGCACAGTTCCCCTCCATTCATGCACTCTCCCTAGCATGATACTTCGGTTTTATGACTTACCTGTGCATTGTCAGGAAGAAGGGAACAGAGGGAGAATTTGGCTGTCTTCTGTTTCAAACATCTCCCTCTTCACCACTCCCCCAAACCAGAATGTGTATATATGAGCCTGTGTGCACATGCACACACACAAACACACCCACAGGTGTGCACACTTCACCTAAAGCACATTTGTCAGAAGTGGTGCTCTAACCAAATAGGCAAGATGAAGAACATGGCTTTCGAGCAGGAATACCCAAACTGGTATTTCTGTAATGGAAGCAACAATCCCATCAGAAATGGAGCTCATGTGTGGCTGACCGAACTGGTGCCGAGCAGAGATCCAAACTCTTCCTCTTCCCTCCTTGAAGCTCCCCATAAAGAGCAGTGATGGAGCAAGGGGGGAATGGAAAGGGGAACTCTGGTACGTTTAGGACTAGGGCAGCAGGGCTGGGACCAGGAAAAGTAACTACGGAATTTTACAAGGCAGACAGGTGCCCTGGGGGGAGCGTTCTGATTGTTTACAAGGCTGATGGAAACGCTCTTCGTGGTCTGCAAAACCAGGGACGTGGAAACACTCCTTGGTGAGAATACCTTCAGTTGCCGAAGTGTTTAACTATGATTTTACGTCCTTCACTCCTATCTAGTTGATGGTACCTCTCTGGCATTTGTGTTAATTTCTGATAACTCCCTCAGGGATGGCCAGCTAAGCACTTTCTTCATTGTGTTATTTGTGTGAAAAGTCATACATAAGGGTTCTCAGAGGACTATTCCATTTACAAATAGAAAAGCCAGCCCGGAATACCATTCTGCTGGCTTGCTGTCTGTGCACGTGTTCCCAGAGATTCAATCAGGCTGAATTTTTAAAGTTCATTCTACAAAATGAATGTTAATAACCAACAGCAGCCCTCGCAGTTTTTTCAACTGAAGGCATCAGACCAGAATTTCAGGTTCAGCCCTTCCTGTCCAGGCAGGTAGGTACACAGGCAGGAGAAATTTAAGACCCTGTAGTTAGTATTTAGTATCAAACAACCCTAAAAGAGACCTGGTAGCACTGTGGTTAAGAGCTCAGCTGCTAACCAAAAGGTTGGCAGTTCGAACCCACCAGCCGCTCCATGGGAGAAAGATGTGGCAGTCTGCTCCCAAAAAGATTACAGCTTTGGAAAACCTATGGGGCAGTTCTACTCTGTCCCGTACGGTTGCTATGAGTTGGAACAGTCTGGACAGCAACGGGCTTGGTGTCAAACCATCTGGCTATTAGTCCCCTTCCGGCCTTGGTTCCCTGGTCTCAATCATTTCCCCTGCCTTTTTCCTTTTTTGTCCAGTCCTTACATGAGCCCCAGTTCCAGGAGCTGGACCATATCATTTGTTCCCAAGACTCCAGCACTTCCAGCACTTCCACTGTATCCTCCAAGGATTAATGTCTCATTGTTGGGCTCAAATTCCTGAAGATAGGTGTGGATCTCTATCTGGTGAGAGTCTTCCCTAGTGCCGACTTACTTCCATGACCTTCTTCCTGGCACTTGGGTTTGACGTAACCCTAAGTGTTCCCAGGTCAAAGTAGGAAACCTTTCTATTTTGTTCCTCACGTGTCAGACCACCTATAAGAAACATGGCATTCACAGATGGAAGGGACTTCAAAAGTCATCTAGTCCAACCAATCAAATCAGGCAATCAATCAAACAATTCTTCAAATTCAGAGCTCTCACCTCTCACTCTGACTTAAAGCAGAATACATCAGGGAAACTCTCCCTAATGCTAAGCATCAGTCCCGCCTGAGAGGTCTAAGAATGCCACTTTTCACAGATTGTAATGATCCATCTAATGGGTAGGTGAAGATTGGCCCCCATTGTCAGACAGTGGAGTCAAATCTCAGACAACAGAGGTGAAAGGATGAGAAGGAGGGATCCCCACACACTCTGACTTACACAGAGATGGCTAGCTTTTCCTCTCTGAAACTGGCCATAGATGTCCTGGCTGCCTCCTCATTCAGTCCCATGATGGGGTCATCTTCTCAAACACAGTAGCTACAGGCTCTCGGCTAAGCAAGAAAGACTAGCATTATAGGTTTCAATTTTTTCAATTCTAGAATGATCTAGGGATCTGTGGCTGACTGTTCAAAATAAAGAATATCCTTCCTGGACTCACGGTCAGCTAAGAAGCTATGGACAAGACATGGAAACAAGACCTCCACCTCCACCCCAAAGCTTTGGAGCTTCTTTGCAAAGCAACCTCTCTCCCAGAGTACTCCTTGTAGGTTCACTCCTGGCTAGTCATATGACAGGCCTCAGATCCTTGACCCAGTCTTAATCTGTATTTTTCTAACATTTCCCTCTTACAGGCCAGCTAACCCAGACACATTAGGGCAGGCTGGGGGTGTGGGTGTAGTGTTTTTCATAGATATGGAAATGGCTCAGTCAAAGAAATCTGGGAAGCCCATGAAATGTAGCAGGTTTGGGGCAAAATGGAATCAGCAGGAACAAAAATATTTCAAAAGGTGCCCTGCTAGGAGCTCTGAAGCCTCTAGTAAGATGTCCATCAACTACACCAAAGCACTGATGATGGTAATGGTGGTGCCAACGCCAGTGCAGAAGTAAATGGCAGCAGAAAGACTCAGCTCTTTGGCTGGGCCACTTGTAGGTTATTTATTGAAGCAGGTAGTTTGCAGGTACCTGGCCAAGTAGTGTTAAATGACCGTGTGCGCCACACTTAGTTGTTAAGCTAGATATAAATACATCCCTGAGATGGGGTTACCCAGAACTTTCAGAGGGGCTGGGGGACAGGGTGGTAAAATTGTGCAACACTCAGGCATGCATCAACTGTCACCAAGAGAGCCCCGGTATCTGAGGGCCAGAAATACCGGTGGGACCCCAAGCCCAGGGAAGGCTTTGAACGGAATTCTGGGAAGCAGAGGCAGGCAGAGCGTGCTTCTTTCCACACGGGACAGGCAGGCACTTGGAATCAATGGAACACACTCACACACGCGAACCTACCAGGGTAAAGGCAGTCCCAGAAGAAGAAAGCAGGCCTGATTAATGTGCTCCAGGCTTTGAGAAGATTAATGTATGGACAAGAGGGAACTGATGGATGTAATTTATTTAGACTTTCAAAAAGGCTCCACACTAGCAGCCATTTTTAAAAGGGACCATGGAAACTGGGCTTTAAAGAACGAGCGTTTTGAGGTTAGTGCCGAGAAAGACGCCCACATTTTCCCAGTGCCACTGCCACAGAATAAAGGTGACTTGTGACTCTTACCCTGGGTAGCAATTTCTAAATCAATTCCCTCATCATAACTTCCCTCAGAAAGTGACCTCTCGCTCTTTCGCTTTTGAATTCCAGCTTTGTTCCTCTCTTATCTTACTTAGCACCGTCTACCTTAGTTTCAGGAGCCCTGGTGGTGCAGTGGTTAAGGGCTCGGCTGCTAACCAAAAGGTCGGCAGTTAGAACCCATCAGGCACTCTGTGGAAGAAAAGACCTAGTGATCTGCTCCGGTAAAGATTACAGCCTAGGAGACCCTATGGGGCGGCTCCACTCTCTCCTATAGGGTTGCTATGAGTTAGAATCAACTCAATGGTAGACAACAACAACCTCAGAAAGAAGGAAAATTAGACCCAGTTATTTTTATTTTTTAATCTAACTGAATAAGAAAGAAACTAATCTCCACTACTATTTGATACCCAGGCTGAAGCTAGGGGCCCCCTCCCTGTGTGTGCCCAAGGGTCACCGCGCTTGTGACCTCTGGAACAACCATGCCCCAGGTGCAGCTCGGTACGTCTACTAGGTGAACTCAGGGGCTGGGTCACCTCATCGTCTAAACTGACCCTCACAAAATGGACACAGACTAAGAGAGGTCCTGAAAAGAAATCACAGATCGAAGGTAATGCTAAGAATATACGTACAAGTGAACAAGGAGAAAATGGCAAAACCAACACTACCCCCCTGTGGTACAAGTCCTCTGTCAGCCACACTGTGAGAAAAAAAACAATAATTTAATCGGATCTGACAAGAAGCCTGCCAAAAGAATACAAATTTATCACCTAGGCTTTTTAAAATACGGATTTGCCGCCTCTGTTGTTAATGTTGAACCTTCACCTAATCACAACTCTCCTCATCTGGATATAGAGTTAATGATAATAACAACAACAACAAAACACAGCTCCCATCAGGTCGACCCCGACTCACGGCCACCCCATGTGTGTCAGAGTAGAACTGTGCTCCATAGCATTTTCAATGGCTGATTTTTTCAAAAGTAGATCGCCAGGCCTTTGTTCCCATGATGATAACACATGTATGTAATTTATATGTAAATAAATAGACATACATTGTAGCACATGTGTAAATGTACACACATTGGAACATACAAGTTTATTCCTTTTTATTTGTGGTTATTGTTGCTGTTTTTCTAATTGAGGTTATACTATTAAAACACGGGAAACCGTTGCATCATAGAACTGAAAGAAGTTCATTGATCTAGGGGCTGAAGGAGGGCAGTGATGATAAATTAGAGACGTGAGGAGGGCACATATCTGTGTTATAGCATTTATCATGCTATTTATAATTGTTTATTTTAGGGATTCTTAGCCTGGCGTCTAGGGTCCAAAAAACCAAACCCACTGCTGTCGAGTCGATTCTGCTCATAGCGACCCTGTAGGACAGAGTAGAACTGCCCCATAGAGTTTCCAAGGAGCACCTGGCGGATTTGAACTGCTGACCTCTTGGTTAGTAGCCGTAGCACTTAACCACTATGCCACCAGGGTTTCCAGGAGTCTAGGGTCAAATTATACAAAATAGTTTGCATGTTGAAGTATTTTGTGGAGATGACTCATAACTTTCATACAATTCTCTAAGAGTCTATGTTTTAGTGAACGTTGAGAACTATTGGCTTAGTTCTTGGTCTGCCTTGCCCATCTAAACTGTGCTCCTTGTTGCAGAAACTTTCACCTTTACATACCTGGCACATAATAGGTACATTACAGGGTCTCGGGGCATGGGCAGTGTTGGTTCAGCGGTAGAATTCTCGCTTTTCCTACACGAGACCCGGGTTCAATTCCCCGCCAGTGCTCCTCAGGCACGGCCACCTCTCGTCCATCATTGGAAGCTTGTGTGTTGTTACAATGCTGAACAGGTTTCAGCAGAGCTTCCAGACTAAGGCGAGCTAGGAAGAAAGGCCTGGCAATCTACTTCCAAAAATCAGCCAATGAAAACCCTGTGGATCGCAATGGTCTGATCTGCAACCGGTCATGAGGACGGTGCTGGATTGGGGAGCATCTCATTCCGTTGTATGTGGGCTCATCGTGAGTTGGGGCCAACTCTACGACAGCTAGCAAGAACAACAGGTTCTCAATAATGATTGAATGAATGAATGATTTATCTCTTGCTTTCTCTTCTGAAGAGAAAGGAACCAGAAAACTACAGGAAGTCCAAAGCTGATTCTCTCTCATGCAATGAAAGCCATGTCCACTTTATTCGATAAACACTTCCATAGCACCTACTGTGTGCCAGACACTAAGCCAAGTCCTTCAGCAACACTAACACATTCCATCCTCGTAATAAACCTCAGAGGTAGGTAAAATCATTGTCCTATTTTTCAGATGAGGAAACTGAGGTGCAGAGAGGTGGCGGCTTGCCTCGGTCACACAGCCGGTAAGTCAGAGTCAAACCCAGATAGCCTGGCTGCAGAGTCTGTGCTTGTAATCACTTCCCCGTGGCCGAGCGCAGGTCAGCCCATATAAGGAAAGAGCAGGTGTCCTCAGAAGATGCTCAGTGTAACCTCACAGCCAAGACGCCTGTCATATCCTCCCTCACACCTTGACAAAGAGCGCCCTTCAAAAGCCCTCTGCCTGGTAGGATTATAAAATAGTACAGAGGCTGTGGAAAACAGTTTGGCAGTTCCTCAAAAAGTTAAACATAAAGTTACTCTTTGATCCAGCAATTCCACTCCTAGGTATGTACCTGGAAGAATTGAAAGCAGGAACGCATGCAGATACTTGTACACAGATGTTCATTGCAGCACTACTCACAATAGCCAAAAGGAGGAAACAAACAGCCTAAATGGGTGAACAGATAAACAATACGTGGTGTATACATACAACGGAATAGTACTCAGCCATAAAGAGAAACCAAGTCCTGATACATGCTACAACGTGGATGAACCTTGAAAACATCATGCTGAGTGAAATAAGTCAGTCACAAAAGGACAATTATTGTGTGATCTCACTTACATGAAATATCTAGAAGAAGCAAGTATATAGAAATCAGAGTTTATTAGTGGTTACCCGGGCAGGCGAGAGGGAGGGGGAAAGGAAGACAAAATGCTCGGGGATACTGAGCTTCTGTTAAGGGTGCTGGAAAAATCTGGAATGGTTAAATTAAGGCCAATGGTTGAATAACATGATGAACATAAGTTAATATCACTGAACTGAACACGTGAAGATTGTTGGCACAGCAAACGTTTTGTTACCTGTATATTTACCACAATAAAAAAATGACCAAAAAAAAAAAAAAAAGGAAGAGCCTTCTGGCTTCAAGTCGGGATTGGTGAACAGGAGTCAGCTGTAGGAGGTTGGTGGGTGAAAGGAGGGAGGGTGGGGTATTTATTCCCACGTGTCTCTCCCTACAAGGTTGTCCAGGGCTGCTGCGCCTTTCCACCGAGAGAGTCTTCTCCACTCTACAGGTCCAGTTACTGCTCCCTCCCCACCTCCAGGTGGTGGGCTGGTCAGGGCTCTCCTACGCGGCTGGGGCCTCCAGCCCCTGGCTACCACGCTCTTCTTGTAACTTTCTTACACCCTGCCGTTACCCTGTACATAGACCCTTCATCAAGCTCCCCTCCATCACTGAGTTTGGGTGTGCCATCTGTTTCCTATGGGGGCCCTGAGTGCCACAGATGCCAGAGAAAGCAGAGTAACAGAGAATCCATATTAGGTATACAGATCCCACATACTCATTGAGAATTCCATGAGGAAAATTGCAAGTGCTCATCAGTATCACTTTTCCTGAGTCCCCAGACCATGGTGGTCCAAGCTCCCCAACACTCTGGGAACCTCGGCTGATGCCTCCTCCACTCCTTCGACCTCTCACCTTCCAAAGGCATCCCCACCTGGGTGCTGGACTCACCTGATCCCAGAAGTAAGGCTTTAACCTTACCGCCATCTTGGCAGGGTATGTGTGTGTGAGCTAGCGGACCAGCCCTTCTCCTTTCCTGCAGTATTCCTTTATTACCTTCTTTCCAAGCCACCAGGGTCCTCTCTCCCTGTCCTCTGGGCCTGGCTCCCTCTGGGGAAACGGTTACCCACAGCCTCTAAAGCCAGCTGCATCAGGGCCAGCAGCTCTGCCCTCGGTGACTAAGGAGCCACTCCCCAGCCCCACCCCCACACACAACTACCTTGTTCTTGAAATTGCTGTCACCACCTTCACTTCAGAGGTGTCGATTCACCAGTTTGCCCTTTCCTGCAGCTCTACAGGCTTAATTTCCACCCCAAGCTAATTGGCTATCCTCTCATTTTTTCCCCCAAGTCCCCCAGCATTGTTCCCACCACCCCTCGCCCCTGTAAATATTTATAACTCCACTCCAAATATTTGAAAAGCACATCCAATTTTACTAGGAATCTGATATTCAAAGCTAAGTCACAGCTTTTCCTTCTTCTGCAGCTTACTTGGGAAGCTAGAAAACATCCCTTCTTAATTATAAAATAAAAACAAACACCTTGACCTTTCTTTACTGTCAAAACTGCGTGTGGAAGTTTTGCTTTAAATAATTAAAAATACTAATAAACAACAAAGCAGCCCTTTCTACCCTGCCATAGCAAGAGATGTCTGTTTTAATGAGGTATTGATACAAGGTAGCGATTTTGACGTTCCCCCGATTTCATTAAAATGGGATTATGTGTCGGGGGGAAGTGTAGCCAGAAGAACAAACTCAAAGACCAAGAAGAAGGAAAGCTGCTTGAAGCTAATTAAAGTGGCCTTCAGGATTCGAGGGCAGCGATAAGTAAACACCATCTCCCTGCCAACCACCCCCTCTCCATCACGAACATACAGCTTAGAGTCAGCCAGCCTTTCTGCTTTCAGCTGGCTAGTGGCTGGTGGGCATGAACATTACAGACCCCAGAGTCGTCAGTCAGTGGGGGCCTCTGGGACATCCTGCCCCACCCAAACCTACATTAGGCCATGGCACCTTGAAATAAGGGGATCCTATTCCGACTCATGGCGACCCCACGTGAGTCAGAGTAGAACTGTGCTCCGTAGGGTTTTCAGTGGCTGGTTTGTCAGAAGTACATCGCCGAGCTTCTCTTCCAAGCTCATCTGTTCAGCCCATGCGACCAGGAGGAAGAGTTTCTACTCAATACGATGAGAAGCAGCCTGGGACAAGGCTGAGGGTACCGAGGAGCCAGGTCTTCCAGGGAGCGAAGCAAGGACCTGGGTAGCCAGGCCAACCTGGCTCTCCACCCATCCTGACTCCCTACCTGACCTGACCCCCACCCTGTCTGTCCTATGTGGTCTGTCATCCCACCATCCCACCTGGCCTGACTCCCCACCCAAGGTCATCCCCCAGGAGGCCTGACCCCCACAACACCCACCTGGCCTGACCCCCAGGACCTGACATCCTGAGGTTCAACACAATTCCAGAAAAACATGTGGTGGCAAATGCCCACTTTTTTATATCTTGGGGAGAATGGCAGGCTGAATAATGGCCCCCCAAAGATGCCTGTGTCCTGATTCCTGGAACCTGCAAATATCACCTTACATGGTCGAAGAGATTGTGCAAATGTGATTCAGTTAAGGGTCCTGAAATGGGAAGATGAGCCTGGAATATCCAGGTGAGCCCAATGTAATCACAAGGGTCCTTCTAAGAGGGAGGCAGGAAGGTCAGAGTTAGAAAGAAGGGGAAGTGCTGACAGAAACCGAGGCTGGAGGCAAGCAGAGGCTGGAACCATGAGCCAAGGACATAGGCAACCTGTTGTTGCTGTTGTTAGGTGCCGGTGAGTGGGTTCTGACTCATAGCGACCCCGTGTACAACAGGAGGAAACACTGCTCGGTCCTGCGCCATCCTCACAATTGTTATGCTAGAGCCCATTGTTGCAGCCACTGTGTCAGTCCATCTCACTGAAGGTCTTCCTCTTTTTCGTCGACCCTCTGCTTTACCAAGCTTGATGTCCTTCTCCAGGGACTGATCCCTCTTGACAACAAGTCCAAAGTACACAAGAGGTAGTCTCTCCATCCCTGCCCCTAAGGAGCATTCTGGCTGTACTTCATGACGGATTTGTTCGTTCTTTTGGTAGCCCGTGGTATATTCAATATTCTTCGCCAACGCCACAATTCAAACGTGTTAATTCTTCTTCAGTCTTCCTTATTCATTGTCATCTAGGAGCTGGAAAAGGCAAGGAAATGAATTCTCCCCTACAGCCTCCAGAAGGAGCAGAGCCCCGCTGACCATTTTAGACTTCCGACTAGCAGAACTGTACGAGAATAAACCTGGTGATGCTTGAAGCCACTAAGTTTGTGGTAATTCGCTATGGCAGCAAGAGGAAGCTAATACAGGGGGCACTGGAATATTAAAAAAAAAAAAAAACAGTCACAGTCAAGTTATCCTGACTCGGCCACCCCATGTGTATCAGGGTAGAGCTGTGCGTGCTCCGTAAGGTTTCCAACGACTGACTTTTTCAGAAGGAGATCGTCAGGCCTTTCTTCCCAGGCACATCTGGGTGAACTCTAACTTTCAATCTTACAGTTAGTAGCTGAGCACATTAACCACTGGCACCACCCAGAGATTCCAAATAGCATCTTAAACCACAGCGACCCTGGAGGACACAGTAGAACTGCCCCCTAGGATTTCCAAGGAGCAGCTGGTGGATTCGAACCGCCGACCTTTTGGTTAGCAGCCAGAGCTCTAAACCACTGCATCACCAGGGCTCCAAAATAGTGTATGACAGAAGATGAAAATGTATGAAAAAACTAGAATCTAAACTGATCTCTCTGAAAGGCTGACTGAAGACGAGGAAATGAAACCATCTCTGGAAGTCAAGCGCTGCACGCCAACAGGGTGCTGAGAAGGCCGAGAGGGTGACAGATCCATCCCCTGGAGCTCAGCCCACGGGGGTGCAGGGAAAATGAGCTTTCTTTTCCCGTAGACGGTATGTTTTCTTTCTAGCCTCAGAGCCTGATGGAGCCTTAGGCGTGGAGCAGGCAGTCAGTGAATGTGTGTGGAGGGTAGAGGAGAACGGTGGGAATGGAACGGGAAAGAAAGCTGGGACAGAGCAGGGAACTGCAGAGATTTGGTCGCTGGCAGGTGGCCAGGCGCTGAGGCCCTTTAGAGACTGGAGAGTCCCCTCCTTGAAGAGGAAAGGGAAAGATACTGCAAAGAGGCCAGAGAGGTGGTCGTTGGGGTCAGTTTTGCTTCCATTTTCAGTCGTTCTAAAACAGTTGTGTAGTTCCTAAGCCGCGTCCAGGGAGCTCTGGCGGCACAGTGGTTAAAAACTCAGCTGCTAACCAAAAGGTCGGCAGTTCAAATCCACCAACCACTCCTTGGAGACCTTATAGGGCAGTTCTACTCTGTACTATAGGATCGCTATGAGTTGGAATGGACTCCACAGCAATGAGCAAGCTGCACCTGGAGTCCCTGTGTGGTGCAAACCGATAAGCCCTCAGCCGTTAACCAAAAGGTTGGTGGTTCACGTCTACCCAGAGGCACCACGGAAGAAAGGCCTGGAGGCCTACTTCCCAAAAATCAGCCACTGAAAACCCTAAGGAGCACAGTTCTGTTCTGACACACTTGGGGTCACCATGAGTTGGGGTCACCTCTATGGCAGCTTTTTTTTTTAAACTTCCCATGCTCTGAGCCACAGACCCATCTCAGCTCATCCTGGGCCCCGATGGGGCACATCCCCTTGGCTCAGTTTGCATAATCCAGGGCCAGGTGGACTGCACAGGTTTCACTCAGGGACTCGACACCTGGTCCGTTTTCTGCTGTCGGTTGAAGTCTCAGTCTCTCGTTCTTTCTTCTCTGTGTGTGATAGCTGTTTCGCCCAGAGCCAGCATATCCCCCGAGTCAACCCGCATTCACAGATTTCCAGAAGAAATCCCATCAAACCAAGCACTGTATGTTTTTTTTTTTGAGGTATTAGCGAAGATGAATCACACTGTGCAATTCATGATCTCCCGCCATCTTGTTAGCTTATTCTTCCCCTTTTTACTTTCTCTTCCTCCTCCCAAACCCTCCCCCACCCACAAAAAAAAAAAACACGACATAAATAAATAAAGCTCGTTCTCTCTTTTTCTCATGCAGAATACTTTGGTTCCTTCTCTGAACCCTTGGCACCAGAGAACAGCTACGCTTCAAAGGAACTGACTACACAAGTGAGCTATCGAGGCACTTTCCCCCAAAAGGCAATTCTCTTCCAATGAAAATTCTTGTACCAGACATTAGTTGTTGTCAGCTGCTGCTGAGTGGGCCCCAACTCGTGATGACCTTATGTACAACAGGACAAAACACTGCCCAGTCCTGCGCCAACCCCATGATGAGTCGAAGATCAGACCGTTAGAATCCACAGGGTTTTCATTGGCTGATTCTCACAAGTAGATCGCCAAGCCTTTCTCCTTAGTCCTTCTTAGTCTGGAAGCTCCGTTGAAACCTGTTCAGCATCACAGCAGTGCACAAGCCTTCACTAACAGACAGTTGGTGGCTGCAAGTGAGGTGCATTAGTCGTGAATCAAACCTGGGTTGCCCCATGGTGAGACTTCTACCTCTGAGCTACCAATGCCCCCCACCAGTTACTCAGGGGGTGGCGTTCTTTTCCCATCCCAATGTGCCTGGGAGCTGCAGCTGAGTATAGTAAGGCATCTGTCACACAGTTGCTGTCCTGACCTGGACCCCAGGTGCTCATGGCTGAGGTCTGCAATAAAAGAGTAAGTCAGAGCTCAAAGAGTTTTTCACCACCATCTCCACAGGGCCATGAAAACACAAGGCATCTGCGATATTGGTCCAGCAGCTCTGCAGTGGTGAGAGATAGTACCAGAAGCATTGAAGTGCCTCATGACAACTCCCTGCTCAGATTGCCAGGCCTTTGAGTCAGCCATCAGCTGGTAGAGCTGCAGCTGCGACCTGGGACATGCTTTTGGAGTTGACCTAAGCTGATGTCATTGCCACCAACGGACAGGAAAAAGAAAACTGCAGGTACCACTATGTAACCAGAGAGTCCACGTGAACCACACTTGCCTCTAGGGCCCCTTGAGTGCTCTGGAAGGAATTTGAGCATTAAAAGAATAACGACTGCAAGTCCTCAGCGGGGATGACCAGAATGACCCACCAGGTGTCAGATTTCTATAATGAATGGGAAATAATCCATAAAACAGGGGATGTGTTCTGTCAAGTTGTCTTTACTGGCACCATAACAATGTGGCTGATCCTCCCCAAGGCTAATCAAGAATAGCTTCAAAGTAAAGAGGGTTTGGCTGACCTGGCCCTCTTTTCCCTTCTCTACTTCTCTCAGTTCTCCTTTTCTCCTTCCTCTCCAGGGGACAGCGACATGGGTAGAAAACAATGTCCCAAAGGTTCTTCTTGCTGACCCAAGAAAGGTCAGAGACAACTCCATCCCACATTAAAGATACTCCTGAATTTCCGTGGGAACTTCCTCATACCTCCATCTTTCCCAGACCTCCCAGACACCTCTGTCGGTACATGTGAGCTAAGATCTCGGTACCTGTGGATAGATGTTGCTAAGGCTTACTTCTGTAAGGCTCAAAGTCCTGTTCCTATAAATCTCGGAGCAAGCCAATGACTTTATAGCCTGCTAAATAGTTTAATCATCTTTACAATGTGTGAGCTAGAGCCCTGTCTCCCATCAGCTACACACTCTTTGTGTTATCATCAATATCCTTCTAATCTCATGAAGTCATAAAGAGATGAGCCACAAATTGGGGAAGATAAGACATTTACTGGAAGAGTTGAGAGTTCAGCGCTGTTGTAAGCTTTACTTGATGTCAGTACTAATTTGTTTCACCCAATGATTTGCATGAGGATAAGTATAAAGAATAAAAGAGAAAAGCTGGTGTTAGTGGCTGTACTTCTTGTACTTTAGTCTATGGCTACCAGCAGTTCTGTGGAGACCTTTTCACCTATGGCTCCCTCGCTCCCGGTACTCAGGGTCGTTTAGGTGTCCGTCCCCCTACTCAGCATTGCTTCCAGCCAGATCCCAGCAGGTGCAACAGGACCCTCTGACTTCATAGCCTCATACCACCGTTCTCCCCATCCCCATAACCACTGTTTCCTCCCTAACACAGGGGAACGAGGTTCTCATCAGCTTCTCAAAGGCTGGGAGTTTGACCTCAGCATCCTTTCTTTCTCCCAAAGCAGATTTGCAAGTATTTCTCTAGACCATTCACTCTCCCTCCCTTCTCTTCTCCACACCAAACTTTTATGGATTTTTGTCTTCTGTAGATTCTTTAGTGTTTTTAACCAGCATGTCAACATCTGTAGTTTTCTCTGATACTGTGAACCATTTAATTTTTTTTGTAATTGTGATTCTATTTTATTTATCATACCAAAGGTATTTTTTGCACAGTCTTGTAGCTCTCATTTTTAATGGCCGTATACAACTTTTTAAAAAATGCTTTATTGTGTTTTTGGTGAAAGTTTACACAGCAAATTCGGTTCTCATTTGACAATTTCTATCCATATTGTTCAGTGACATTGGTTACATTTTTCACAATATATCAGCATTCTTATTATTTCCATTTTGGTTGTTCTGTTTCCATTAATCTAGCTTCCCTGTCTCTCCTTGCCTTCTCATGTTTGGTTTAGGAAAAATGCTTACTGTTTGGTTTCATCTAGATGATTATTTAGAGAAGCACAGTACTCATGAGTGCTATTATTTATTTTATGTGCCAATCTGCTACCTGGTTGAAAGGCGAGCTCTGGGAGTGGTTTAAGTTCCAAGTTTAAAGACTATCCCAGGGCAAAAATCTCTGGGGTTTATCTAGTCTCTATTGGCCCAGTAGGTCTGGTCTTTTTTTTTTTTTTAATTTGAGTTTTGTTCTACATTTTTCTCTTATTCTATCTGGGACAGTTTATTGAGTGGTCAGAATGGTCAGCAGTGGTAGCTGGGCACCATCTTGTTCTTCTGGTCTCAAGGTAGGTGAGGCCATTGTTTGTGTAGACTATTAGTCCTGTGGACTAGTTTCTTCTTCAAGTCATTGGTTTCCTTCTTCATTTTTTGCTCCAGATGAGTACAGACCAATAATTGTATCTTAGATGGCTGCTAGCAAGTTTTAAGAACCCTAGACGCTACTCACCAAACTAAGATGTAGAACATTGTCTTAATCGACTATATTCTATCAAATGACTGAATTGCCCCATATGACTATGGTCCTAAGCCATCAAATCCAGTAAACCAATCCCATGAGGTGTTCGGTTTTGTCTATTAAGTATCCGTAACTGTGCCCCCTATGTGCTTTATTTTATATTTAAAACTATATGCAGCACACATAAACATGTATATGCATATACCACAATTACACCCATACATGCACTTTTGTATATTCATATACTCTTTCCAGTACATATATATGTATACATATCTATGTAACCATACATATATTTTTTAGTTATTACTGTTGTAAAACTGTATATTCCCAATGAATTTTTTTGACAATTTCCACACAAATTGTTCATTGACGTTAGTTACATTTATCAGAATTTGTCAGCATTCTCTTTAATTGTGTCTATACCTGTGTTTTATTGACTATGCAAAGGCATGTGGGTCATAACAAATTATGGATAACATTGAGAAGAATGGGAATTTCACAACACTTAATTGTGCTCATGAGGAACCTGTACATAGATCAAGAGGCAGTTGTTCGGACAGAATAAGGGGATACTGCGTGGTTTAAAGTCAGGAAAGGTATGTGCTAGTGTTGCATCCTTTCACCATACTTTTCAATCTGTATGCTGAGCAAGTAATCCGAGAAGCTGGACTACATGAAGAACAATGGGGCAACAGGATTGGGGGAACACTCATGAGCAACCTGTGTTGTGCATATGACACGACCTTGCTTGCTGAAAATAAAGAGGACTTGAACCACTTACTGATGAAGATCAAAGACCATAGCTTTCAGTATGGATTACACCTCAACATAAAGACAACCAAAATCCTCACAACTGGACCAATAAGCAACATCATGATAAATGGAGAAAATATTGAAGTTGTCAAGGATTTTGTTTTACTTGGGTCCACAATCAACAGCCATGGAAGCAGCAGTCGAGAAATCAAAAGATGCATTGCAATGGGCAAATCTGCTGCAAAGGACCTCTTTAAAGTGTTAAAAAGCAAAGATGTCATCCTGAAGACTAAGGTGCACCTGACCCAAGCCATGGTATTTTCATTTGCATCACAAGCATCCAAAAGTTGGACAATGAATAAGGAAAACCGAAGAAGAATGGACGCCTTTGAATTGTGGTGTTGGTGCAGAATATTGAATATACCATGGACTGCCAAATGAACGAACAAATCTGTCTTAGAAGAAGTACAACCAGAATGCTCCTTAGAAGCAAGGATGGTGAGACTGCGTCTTACTTACTTTGGACATGTTGTCAGGAGGGATCAGTCCCTGTAGAAGGACATCATGCTTGGCAAAGTACAGGGTCAGCAGAAAAGAGGAAGACCCTCAATGAGGTGGACTGACACAGTGGGTGCAACAATGAGCTCAAGCGTAACAACGATTGTAAGGATGGTGCAGGACCGGGCAGTGTTTCATTCTGTTGTGCATAGTGTCGTTATGAGTTGGAACCGACTCAACAAGTGTAAAACAATCCCATTTTTAGAGTTATTCTGCCAATTACCTTAGAAAATATTTATAAATGGTAGTGTTTATCTTTGACAGATTTTCCTACTTAAAACTTGAACATGACCTTCCCAAACTTCTAAGCCTGGAAATGAGAACAACCTATAGCTTGAGAATACTAGAAGGGACTTGTAATGGCTGGTGCATGCCAAATTCCTTTTATGATTATAATATATATTTTTGAAATAAATAAGTAAAACTCTATAAATACACAGGATCTCATTTTGAATAAGATTCGAAGACATTTTTGTTTTAGAGCTTTGCTGTTTTTCTGGGCTCTTCCAAAGGTACACAAGAGCAGTTTATTCTCAACCTGTCTTTCTGTTGTTTGATTTAAAGTTCTGTGCATCAAAAAGACAAAAATATCTAGAACTATGGCTGAGTAGATGAGAATTCCAGATTGATGGCAATTAGTATTTCAATAAGGTGCCAGGTTGACTAAAGCTCATTTTATATTGATGTCAGTCTGCCCTCAAAATAGCTTTCCTTCTGAATCTAGACTGTTCAGATGGATTTAATATTATTAGAATATGTTTTCAAAATGTTCTCAGCTATTTTTACCTGTTCTCCAGATGAGCCTTGTAATGATATTGCCAATTTCCAAGAAATAGTTCCATCAGAATGTTGATTGAGTTTTTGATAAGCAGAAAAAGTAATTTGGGAAGAACTAACATTTTTACAATATTCAGTCTTGTCGTTTAGAAACATGACATATGTCTTGAGCTTTTAAAAATTAAAATTACAAGTGGTGGGTACATTTTGCTGTTTTATCTCCGAAGGAAACAGCTCTTAATTTTTTTAAATCAAATGTACAAATTTTCTCCTTTCTTTTCTTAATGACTTCTCCTTTTACCTTTGCTGTTTCCTTCCTTCTCTTTTCCTTAGATTTATTTTATTCTTATTGTTCTGAGTTTTTGTTTGTTTGTTTTTGTTTTGTTTTTTCCTAAACTAAGAAAATTGTTTAAGTCTATGAGTTTACCTGTTATAGAGCTTTGGCTGCCATCTGGTAGATTTCATATGTACTGATCTGTTTGATTATTTTCTCCTCGTTTTGTGATTGTAGTTTTGATATTCTTTTAATTCAACAATTGTTTACAGATTTTTAAAATTTTATCTTACTTGACTAGAGGTTTATGTTTATTTCTTTAAACTTTATTGTCTAGAGGACAGAGACTCTGACCAAAGTAATAACAATAATACAAATAGCTAGCATGTATTGAGTGCATATTATGTGCCAACCAACTACAATAAGCTCTCTAAATATTTATTTACTCCTCACAGCAAGGAGAGCTCTATTATTAACATCTACGTTTTACAGATTAAGAAATTGAGGTTCAGTTAGCAACCCCAATTTGTTTCTCTTAAGCACTGTGTTTTTCAGCCCTTGTAATAATTTCTACTCATTTGAATTTGTCGCATTGTCGTTGGGGCCTAGTGCTTATGATCAATTTGGTAAATGCTCCATAGATGCTTATTATGAACTCTGTCTATAGTTACCAACTTTGCAGTAGACCTAATAATTACCATTCTCTTTGTTCTTATTTGTATTGCCTACTTTATTGGTCAACCAGGTTTGTTAAAGTCTCTGACAATGTTTATACTTTTATCAGTTTCTCCTGATTGTGCCTGAAGCAAGTAAGCCTTTAAATTTCTTGGCACTCCGGCCCATCCTTACTCATATTTCTACAGCTTCGATTCTGTCCTTTACTGCCTCTAAAGTGAATTTTAAAATTTCTTTGACCTTTTACTTTCCCTGCAAGCCCTTCTTATCTCCACTAGCTCCATTTCCACCTCATCTTGTTGCAGTTTCCTCTCAGCTTCTTCTCTCATTACTTTATTTTTCTCTTTCTTAGAGGTTGTGTCTTCTTCAACTGAATAATTGTTAATCCTTTGTTAAAGCTCAAATCAGACAGTGCTCTTTCAGGAAGTCTTCCTTGAATTGTCCCTGGCTAATTGTGTCCTTTTTTTTTTTTTTTATTTGTGTCCACTCTGGGCTTACATACCCCACCCCCCATGCTTCCTCCATAACAGTTCGAGTACTGCTGTCTGTGTCTCCACTGGACTGTGAGATCCCAGAAGGTAGAGCCGGGACTGACCTCTCTCTGTGTCCTTCATACCTAGCACACAGACCAGGAACAGAAAGGACATTTGTTGGCCTGAGGAGCAGAGAAGCTTAGCAGATGGTTCCATTGACAGGGTCCACCATATATGTAGGCAGAGAATATGGCAGCTTTGTGAGGGATGAGTTGAGAATCTCCAAAAGAATCTGCTTCCCTTAAGTATTTCCCACCGTTTTCTGCCACAGTGTTTAAAATTTCCATCATCGGTGTTCTTTGTTTAAAGTACTGATTGTAGGAGAATAAAGTTTAACTGCAACTATGCTTTCTGGTATAGAAATCTTATTAACATGTGTTATTCAAAATGGTGGAGTCCCTGGTGCAAATGGTTAATGTACTAGGCTGCTAACCAAAATGGTGGTTCAAGTCCACCCAGAGGTGCCTGAGAAGAAAGGCCTGTCAATCCACTTCTGAAAAATCAGTCATTGAAAACCCTACGGAGCACAGTTCTACTCTGACACACATGGGGTCACCATGAGTCAGAATCAACTTGACAGGAGCTGGTAACTCGTATTATAATGGTACAAATGATTATCCTAAATATATATACAGAGAGAATAACTTAAGGTTTATAAAAGATGGAAGTTTTTTGAGGGCCTGAACTGTCTTTACGTATATTTGTTTTTCCAGCCCAGCAAAGTGCCTGGACATAGTAAGCACTCAATAAAAGTGTTTCGAATGAACACATGAATCAATGATTTTCACGCACGTTATCTCGTGAAGTCCTCACATCCAAAACCCAAAGCCAGAAGACATCCTGACACCAAACCCTCTGATACTGTTTACCTGAAGGAGTGGGTTCTGTGGAGTCAGAGAGGAGGCCACCTGGATGACACCTTGTCCCATGGACATGTGTTCAGTCACAAGTTGGGGCTGGTGGGAACAAACTTTCTGAAGAGGAAGAACAACCATGAATTTACCTGAGCCCAGAATAGGTGCTGAGACACCTCTTTTGAATCCTGCCAATTCAGCAAGGGGTTAATGGAAAGCTTTCTAGCACGCAAGATAATTAATGGGATTAAATCTCTACCTGTCAATTAAGCCAATGTATTTGAGTATAATGCTATTTAATTCTACACTAGGAACAGTGCAATAAATCAAAGTTTACAGATGTCTTCAGCAAGCCCTTGATGGATGAAACACTAACTCAGGGGTGCATAGAAAATCTCAAATAAGATAACCTCCCATGTGATTAATATAGCTGTCTGCATTGGCATTGGCTCCAGAAGGTTCTAATCCAAACATGTTTAACATCACATATTTTATGGTGACAGATTTAGACACCTGAACTAACTAACCAGGCAAATGGTACTTAATTATACTGACTCATTATGGACCTTAGCAATAAAGCTGGGACACAGAATTATGCATTAGTTCCCGCCACACAGTCCCATACAACATCAGCAGTCTGGTGTCCAGAGGGGCTTACTGAGTCTGGCGCCCAGAGCACAGAGGACAGGAGCTAGATGATTTCTCTAGAGGCTACTTTCCTGCTTTCAGTTGTGCTTGTCCACAAGCTGGCACAGATCAGTGGCCAGCAAGTGATATTACTGATGGCAGCAGGGGATAGGCAAGTGAACCTTGTCTCTTCCAAGTGGCTAGGCCTGTCACAGCCTTTGCAGACAAGGAAGTCCCCAGAGAAAAACTCCTGAAACAAACTCTAAAAGGCATCTTCTATATTTAGAGAGGAAACCCTGGTGGCATAGTGGTTAAGTACTATGGCTGCTAACCAAGAGGTCAGCAGTTCAAATCCACCAGGCACTCCTTGGAAACTCTGTCGGGGCAGTTCTACTCTGTCCTTCTGTCCTATAGGGTTGCTATAGGGTCGCTATGAGTCGGAATCAACTCAACGGCAGTGGGTTTGGTTTTCAGTGGGTATATTTAGAGAAAGTTCATCTGCTGGATCTAGTAGCATGCCAGCCACGTCATGTTGTTGTTGCTGTTAGGTGTTGTCAAGTCAGCTCCAACTCATAGTGACCTCATAACAAAATAAAACATTGCCTGCTGCTGTGCCATCTTCATGATCATTGCTATGTTTAAGCCCATTGCTGCAGTCACTGTGTCAATCCATCTCATTGAGAGTCTCCTTCTTTTATTCTGACCCTCTGCTTTACCAAGCATGATGTCCATCTCCAGCAATCAGTCCCTCCTGATGACATGTCCAAAGTAAGCAAGATGAAGTCTTGCTTTCTCACTTCTAAGGAGTTTTCTGGCTGTACTTCTTCCAAGACTGATTTGTTCATTCTTCTGACTGCCCATGGTATATTCTATTATAGATGCTCACTAAACAGTTGTTGAACAAAAGGCTAAGTAGATGAACTTGGACTTGTATCTGGTAAATTTTTGTCTCATAGTTAAATCAGGCCTAGTCCTAAATCCAGTAGCATCCCCAGCTGGCTGTGTGGCCTTGGAAAAGTTGCTTAACTTCTCTGAGATTCAGTTTTCTCATTTATAAAATGGAGCTGATGAAGATGGTGATAATACTGTCACCCACAGTGGTGTTGGGAGGACAAATGAGGTAAACATGTAAAAGCTCTTGATAAATAATAATGATTATGATTTAAAAAATGATGATTATGATAAGTAATAATAAATCTTTCTTAATTAATGGATTTGACTAAGCCACAATTTGGGTTAGCCATTTCAAAGTTCCCAACAAGGGCAGATCACTAGGGTCATAACAGCAATTGTGAGTGGCCCAACCTTTTGTTACTAGAACTTCAGATCTGACCTCAGTCATCTGACAAACCAGAGTCAGCATCTATGTCTTACCTACATTTTCCAGTTTGCATTTGACAACAGAATCCCAGAAACAGACCTATTCTTGTTTTTCAATTTTTATTTTAGGGGAGGCAGTGCATTGGGGCAAATATCAAAATGAATAAAAAGCTATACATTAAACAGTCACACACTCATTCTGTCTTCATCCTCCTATTTCTAACCCTCCAGACCCCATTGATACTTATTATTTTCTTATACGTTCAGGGGCTTTTTCTTTCCTTATACAAAAGGTAGCATACTTTAGTCTTCTAAACCTTGCTTTTATCCTAGAGTGCTTTCTGTATTAGAATATACAAAGTTCCTGGATTTTTTTTTTTTTTTCTTTTTCCTTTAACAGCAGCATGGGATTCCACTGGGTGGATGTACTGTGCTGTCTTAGTCATCTAGTGCTGCTGTAACAGAAATACAACAAGTGGATGGCTTTAACGAAAAGAAATTTATTCTCTCACAGTCTAGTAGGTTACAAGTCCAAATGCAGGGTATAAGCTCCAGGGGAAAGTCTTCTCTCTCTGTCGGTGCTAGAGAAAGATCCCTTGCCATCAATCTTCCCCTGGTCAAGAAGCTTCTCAGGCTCAGGGACTCCAGGTCCAAAGGACATACTCCGCTCCCAGCACTGCTTTCTTGGTGGTATGAGGTCCCCAACTCTCTGCTGGCTTCCCTTTCTTTTTTATCTCTTGTGAGATAAAAGGTGGTGTAGGCCACACTCCAGGGAAACTTCCTTTACATTGCATCAGGAATGTGACCTGGGTAAGGGTGTTACAATCCCACCCTAATCCTCTTTAACATAAAATTACAACCACAAAAAGGAAGACAACCACACAATACTGGAAATCATGGCCCAGCCAAACTGATACACATGTTTTTGGAGGGACATAATTCAATCCATGACATATGGTTTATATAACCAATACCCTATTTGAGCTCTTATGCTGTTTCCAGTATTTTGCTACTAGAAACAACACTGAAATGAATGCTCAGAAGTGGTTTTGATGGGCCAAAGGATCAACGCGCTTAGAGTTTTGATAGATGTTGCCACCTTTCTTTTCATATGGGTTCTACCATTTTCTACTCCCAGCAGCAATGTTTAAAAGTGTAAAACAGCATTTTCAGAGCAATTTAACAAAGTACAAGTCATGAAGTAAGTAGAACCATGGGTAAAAAGCATCCACGCATTGAAGGGTAAAAACTGCCATATTTTTTAGAAATGAAAGATTTCTGTGTTGGTTGGAGTGAGAGCTGAAGATGAGAATGCAAGACCTACAGCCCGAGCAGCTCTGTACCACCTTCTGTGACAATACCAGCAGCTCACATGTGTGTGTGTGGCTTGTTGATCCTTACGACATCACCATGTTATATGTGACACAAGTGGAGTTCCTAGTCTTATTTACAGAAAGGTCACCTGACTTGTCCAAGGTGAAACAACTGGTCCCAGCGGAGACATCAGCCTCAATCTTCTGACTCCAGATCTTGGCTCTTTCTAGAAAGAAAAACTGAGAGGAAGCGGGCATTCCCACCACCACTCACAGCCATTCTACCCTCCCCTGTCATCCCCACACACTCTCGTCCATCTATCACTGTCTTTCATTCCCACCTTCCAGGTTGGTTTTCCTTGACCCTCCACCTCCATCAGAGTGATGATGTAGACCCTTTTGATGCCCAGATGACATCCTCTCAGCCCACCTCTGATTTCAGCTGCAGTTTTGGTGGACAGACCCAGTGCATACCGATGTGACAGTTCCCACTTCAAGGACTGCCCACATCTCTTCACTTTCCTGCCTGGGGTCTTCTTTTGAAGCCACAGGGTCTCATTCAGCCTGGAACTGGGACTGGGTCATGTTGAGGCACTCAGCCAGTGGAGGCATGAGTTGGCAGATAAATGCCACAGCCTGATGTTGTCTGGGGAAATCTGAGGTGTGTTCTACACAGTTCCTCAGAGCATCTTTGGTGAGATTGAGTCTCAGTTGCCCACAACGGTCATCAGCTCTGTGACACACCCTAACTGGCTTTTCCTCCTTCCATGCTTCACTCTCTCTACTCCCTGCCTTCAGATTCCTGGCATCTTCCCTCAAATAACCACCCACATTTTTTTTTTTCAAGTCCTTATCTCAGGCTCTACTTCCATCCAAGGCAGGTGAGTTTATGGTTCAGCATCCATTAGGGCAGATAGGTAAATAATCTATATGTTTCTGGGGGTGGGAGAACTGGGGAGGGAGGTGTAGAGGCTGTGCACCATCTTGGTACTTGGTGTCAGAAGTCAGGTAAAAGAACTATTTTTTATTGTGCCTCTAAATTATTATCTAAATCTTAGGCAAATCACTTCACCTCTCTGGACCTCAGTTTCTTCATATGCAGAATGGAGGTAAATATTCCCTGCTGCTTCAAAGGTTTGTGTCCCATGATCTGCAATTTTTAACACATGAGTTTTATGGATTGAACTGATATATTAAAGCCCTAACCCCTGGTACCTGTGAATGTGACCGTGCTTAGAAATAGAGTCTTTGAAGGGTTATTAGTTAAGATCACGTGAGGTCACAGTGGAGTAGGATGGGTCCTAATCCAATCTGATTTACTAAAGAAGAGACACAGAGATGGGGAGGCAGAGGGGAGATGGCCATATGAAGATGGAGGCAGAGACTGGAGTGCTGCTTCTATAATCGAAGAAACACGAAGAATTACCAGGAACCACCAGAAGCTCAGAAGAGGCAAGGAAGGGTCTGTCCCCAGAGCCTTCATAGAGAGCATGGGCGTGCTGACACCTTAATTCCAGAACTTCTAGACTCCAAAACTGTGAGAGAATATGTTTCTGTTGTTCCAAGCCACCCAGTTTGCGATGCTTTGTTAAGGCAGCCATAGGAGACTAATACCCTGAGCGTGGAGTTGAGAAGAGCCCCATAATGACACCACCCCTCCCTCCCTTGTAATAGCATCACTTCTGGGGTGAACGAGGATACAGGGAGGCAGTCTGAGAGCCAGGAAGTGCAGGTAACCCACAGCCCAGCTTCTCCAGACCTCCATCCAGAGCAGACAGCCCAACTGACAGACTGTTAGAGTTGTGGGGACCCAGGGTTAGTGTGGGGCTTTACTGACCACCAAGTTTGCACTTTACTACTACACCACCATGGTTTCCAAATTTGGGGGCATTTCTCCAAAACCTGAGTCTGCCTATGAGAGTATTGAATGAGTGGGTGTAATTCATTGTGTAATTTATGGTGGGAAAAGCAAAAATCGACAACCATTGTCTCAGGAAACGTTCTTTAATATGAAGGCTTTGGGTCCTGGTTTGTTTGGGTCCTAGCGGCTGTTCCACCTTGTTAGGGGACAGGAGAGGTCGCTCCACAAAAAGACCTAATGTGCAGTGGGCTTAAGCGGGAGACAGTGTTTCTCTCTCAGTGCTAGGTTCAGTGCCGCCTGTCCAGGCTGGAGGGGCAGCTCTGTTCCATACAGTTCCTTCATCTTGCTGCTCCATTGACCCAAGGTGTTGGGTCTGATGGCCAATGCTGAGTCACTGGCACACTCGTGTTCCAGGTTACAGAAAGGGAAAGAGAAGAAATAGAGAAAAAATAAATTTCTTTTAGGCTGCTGTTGTAAATTTGGGGGGACCCCTTGCGTCTGCCACACCCACCCCAGCCAACCACTCCCTACTCCCTCCCTTCTCCTTGAAAGTCTCTGTGCAGAGCCAATGCCATTGGTTCAGGGGTAGCTGGAACCCGGAGGGCCAGGAGTAGACACATTATCGTAAATGCAAAGTATAGCGTTCTCAGCGACCAGCTGTTCTCACGGTGTCAATGAGAACAGAATATAAAACATAGACTTAAAATTCACCACATAGACTCACGATTGATAGGGGAAGGGGCTGTCACACTGTAGGTTTTGAAACACGTGAGCTGGGATCTTGAGGAAGATTGTAGAATCATCTTTTCTGCAGGCTCTTTCAGAACTCCGTTGTGACTGATCGTTTCTGCTGGAAACCAGAAGCTGAACAAAGGTGACCTCTTGGCCTCCTTCTAGTTTTACGATTTTTAGTATTCTGGGGCCTAACAGGCTTGCCAGCCTGCTACACACAAGAAAACCAACTTAAAAAACAATCTATGTAAAAAGAAATGCTACCTGAGGGGGGGAAAGAATCAATTCCCGGATAATTCTACTTTCATCTTCAGATATTTTCTTCCTTTTATTTTTCTGACTGGACGAGCTGCATGGAGATGGAATGGTCATTCATCTGCTCAGGCTGTTTCTCTTTGTGTTCATATTCTTGTCAGCTGTGACATGACAATCAGTCACCGTGGAGATGACTACATGTGTCAAGAATAGAGAATTTCATAATTCCAGGTGTAGAATGGCTTTCGGCATCCTTGCTGACAATTCCTGTGATAGCTTTGGCTCTTTAGCTACTCTGGTAAGAGTGATAAAGATCTCCTGTTGAAAAGAGTTCTGATTAATATATTTTTTAACTTCTTTAATTCTTTTCTCATTTCCCACTCATGGAGATGGTGCATAGCTAAAGTCAGTGTCACTTTACAATTGTGACAATTCAGAATATGGACAGAAGAATACCTCCTGGTTTTAGTCCTGCAGAAAATAAAATGTCCATTGCCATTCATGAACAAAACCTCTGTGTCCCCAGGGCTCTGGTTTACCTGACCTCTGGTAGAACCTTAGAAGGTAACTGTTATCTCAAGGATCTGGGGAGAATTCTGTCTCTCCCAAAATATATTTCTAAATCAACTGAAGAGTCATAATTAGAAATTTCATTTTTTGGTCACCTGCTAAAAGGCAAAACTCCCTTTAGGCACCACACTCTCCAATTACCTGGAAAGGATACAGGGAACCGAGACCCTGCCTGGTGTATGGAATGGGAAGGGGAACTCCTGAAGCACAGAAAGAGAAGAGGGCATCTTGGAACCAACATCACCTTCTTAGAGTCTTCCTCGAAGGCTAGAAGAATGTATGGCAGAAACTGATGGCTCCACCTATATCCCCTCTGTCCGCCTGAAGGTCACCTACAGCTTGATTACCTCAGGCACCTGTTTTTCGTTTCCTGAAGGTTTTCTCTGGCCTCAGGAGCACATTCAGTCTCTTCGTGGGGTAGCCAGGGAGTAAAGCCCCAGGAGCAAACTGCAACCAATAACAGATGGTGCTATGAATTCAGTTGTGCATCCCTCTGCCACCAAAAAAGACAATTTAAAGCCCTAACCTCCAGTACTTGTGAAAGTGACCTTATTCAGAAATAGGGTCTTTGAAGCTGTTATCCGTTAAGCTCATGTGACGTCATACTGGAGTAGCGTGAGTCCTAGTCCAATCTGATTTATAAAACAAGAGACACAGAGACAGAGAGACAAGGAGGGAAGCCGGCCACGTGAAGACGGAGGCAGAGGCTGAGTGATGCATGCAAAGCAAGGAATGCCAAGAATTTCTAGGAACCACTAGAAACTGGGAAGAGGCGAGGAAGGATCCTCCCCCAGAGCCTTCAGAGAGTGTGGCCTTGCTGACACCTTGATTTCACATTTCTGATCTCCAGGACTGTGAGACAATGCATTCCTGTTGTTTCAAACCACCTTTTTTGTGGTACTTTGTTAAGGCAGCGCTGTGAAACTAATTAAGATGCCATTTGATGGATTAAAATCCCTGCTTCCTTACACGTCCGTGGGATAATCCTCAGGGGTGTTCCACGAGTCTCTCAGAAATCCCCAGTGACTGAGTTCCCATTGCCTGTAGTGACAACCCTGTCATTAACATGCCCTTTATTGACTTTCCTCCCGTCTCACTCCCCCACCCCCTCATCATGCTTCCTGGGATCACCTCTCAAATAAGCTGCTTGTGCCCAATTCCCTATTCATGATTTGTTTCTGACAGAACTCAAACCAATGTCTTCTCAAAACAATAACAACTCATTCATATTCTACCATCCTACCAACCACCCTAAATCAGTTTCTCACAAGTCCCTACACAGAAACTTCTTTCATCACACTTTCCCCAATTGTTCCCTGATGCCCACCCTGTCCCACCTCCACGTCTTTGGTAGCTGTCTTCTCTCTGGAACAGTTTCCTCACCTCTATCCCAACCTATAGGGTAGCTGAGAGTCAGAATTGACTCATTGGCAATGGATACCCCTACCTAAATCCTTCAAGAACCATGAAGCCAGTCCTTGACACTTCTGACAAATTAAGTGGTTTGCCAACACTGTGAACTCCTGGTGGGTTCAAGTTGTCCAGTTTTCCTCATGACCATCCTCGTTGTTTAATTACATCATTAAATAAAAGTCACGCCAATGACCCTATCAGAAGTTGAGAAAAGGATGTCCATCCTTGAGTTAACCTGATGACTAGCGAACCCTCTGTAGACCCGAAAGGACAAATGCTAGCAGCAAAAACACCTTGCCACAGGTATAGCACAACTAAAGTGGAGGGGGCGATGGAGGGGGTGTCATGACAGTCTTGGATGAGGCAGCAGTGGCTTCTCGTTTTCCATCTTAATCAAAAATTGCAAATTTTATTCTCTTGCAGAACAAATGCAAATGTGACTTATGCATCACAATTTCTATAATTGATTTTTTGGGTTTTTGACAGTTCTATGTTGTTTCCAACAAATATCTGTTTCCGCCCGAGGAAGCTGGTTATGTGGTGTGGGCAGGGAGTGGTGCGGGGAGCCTTGATTACTTTCCTTTCCTTCAATTCCAAGACAATTACTGCCAAAATCATTTATTTGGCACTTAGCAGAAGCCACCTCGCATTTTAAATACCATTTTCTACCTACAAAGCCCAGCGTCTCCAGCCAGGACGTGAGAACCTCTCAGGCAGAAGGAAGATGACACCTTTCTGAAATATAAAATTCTCTACTGCCTTCAAGAGTGATGTCAGCGCAGCTGGAGCTCTGTGATCGCATGGTGCAGGGTTATTGTTCTATGCTGGGTCTAGATTTTCTGCCTCCTTCCTCACTGTCAGGCCATCAACCAGCTCTTCTGCTCC
The DNA here is from genome assembly GCF_024166365.1 of Elephas maximus indicus. Classification (NCBI taxonomy): domain Eukaryota; kingdom Metazoa; phylum Chordata; class Mammalia; order Proboscidea; family Elephantidae; genus Elephas; species Elephas maximus. The sequence goes on from NC_064826.1 coordinate 15,444,519, forward strand.
CATTACGCTTACTTCACATGCCTTCCCCTTCTCAGTTCCCAGATTATAATCTGCTGCAGCTGTTTTTGCTGATCGGTGCTGTCGAGTCAGTTCTGACTCACAGCGACCCCTTGTACAACAAAATGAAACACTGCCCCGTCCTGTGCCATACTCACAATCATACTTGTGTTTGAGCCCATCGTTGCAGCCACTGCATCAACCCATCTCATTGAGGGTCTTCCTCTCTTTCGATGACCCTCTACATTACCAAGCATGATGCCCTTCTCCAGGGACTGGCCTCTCCTGATAACATGTCCAAAGTACATGAGATGAAGTCTTGCCATCCTCACCTCTAAGGAGCACTCTGACTGTGCTTCTTCCAAGACAGATTTGTTTGTTCTTCTGGCAGTCTGTGGTGTTCTTTGCCAACACCATAATTTGAAGGCATCAATTCTTCTTTACTCTTCCTTACTCATTGTTCAGCTTTCACATGCATATGAGGCGACTGAAAACACCATGGCTTGGGTCAGGCACACCTTAGTCCTCAAAGTGACATCTTCGCTTTTTAACACTGTCAAGAGGTTTTTGCAGCAAATATGCCTGGTTCAATATATCATTGCACGAAAACCTCATGTGAACTACAGTGCTTACACAACTTCACTCCAGCCCTGTTTTTCCAGGATTCCAGAACTGGAAAACATAAGGCTACTCATTTCCTCAGAAACACCTACGAGCAACACCAGCTTTGCCTCATAGAATGACCTTCCTCAGCATTCCGCTCTATTAGTTCACTTTGCTTTGGGCCATGACCAGATACCCTCACCCCGCACAAGTCACCTCAGGCCATCATCCTGGATCCACCAGGAAAAACTGACTGCAGACTTGTGTCTCGCTAGAGGTGATACAGTAGTATTAAAGTCACCATCCTGGTTAAGAACACACACACAGAGACACACATTAACATAAAATGCATTTTACAAATGTTTGCTGTCTCTTTTCTACAGATGAATTCTATGGGTTGTACAGGCAACTTGCCCTTGCACCAAAAAAAAGAGCTACATCTAACTGAACAACCAACTTTGTAATACAAGAACTTGGGAAATTTGCACAAGGTCGTTCACGGGCATAGAGATTCCCAGTTTTAATGGATTTGATTATCACAACACTTCATACACACATCCTTTCCTGTGGTGCCGTAACCTGATCCCCAGAGAAGTTTCTCCGGCAGAGAGAGAACCAAGAAGCACCTTTGGTTCTACTTTGATGCGAAATCCCAGGCAAGTTCCATTTTCATGGATATCCTAGGGGTTGCCTAATCAGGCCTAATCAGAAACAACCTGGGAAGTTCATGCTGTAGGTGCTGGTAGTGAATGTGGGTGAAAAGTCCCTGCAGCTAAGTAAGGTCAGCTGGAGAACGTCCATGTTGCCATGGCCTAGCCCAGGAGAATCACGCAAAACAACAGTGAAACCAGAAATCCCTGCAGAAACACTCACCAGTTTGGGGGCAGTGTAAAACGGTATCCAGGCATAACAGATACTTTGTGAACTCAATGTGAGGCCAGGTGTCCCCATGACTACAAGACAAGCTGCCATCAAGGAGTTATGGCGCCTCAGACATGCTTTGTGTGGACAGTGTTTCGCAGAGGCTTGTTAGAGGCCGAGTGCCTATTAGGGCCAGAGGCCTTACCTATGTTCATTTACTCTCGAAACCACGTTGAGTAGGATCTGAGGCCTGTAGTTGTTGTCAGCTGCTGTCAGGTTCGCCCCCCACTCACGATGACCCCACTCACAGCAGACCGGATGGTTGTGATCCATAGGGTTTCCACTGACTGATTTTTGGAAATAGATCACCAGGCCTTTCTTCCTAGTCCATCTTAGGCTGGAAGCTCCACTGAAACCTGTTCAGCGTCATAGCAACATGCAAGCCTCCACTGACAGTTGGTGGCTGCACATGAGGCGCGCTGGCTGGGAATCAATCCTGGGCCTCCCACAAGGAAGGCGAGAATTCTACCACTGAGCCGCCATTGCCCGCTGGTTCTGCAGTAGGTACTTTTTAGTCCCATTTTATAGATGAGTATCAGAAAGGTTGAAACAATCTGCCTAAGGTAACCTGGCTAGTCAAAATCAGGGCCAGGATGAAAACCTGTGACTTTTCCACTGAACCACATACGTATCCTGAGGAAGATGCTTTTTGGGATTGAAGCTTCTGGAGAGATACAAATTCTTCTCTACAGGTGATATTCAAAATATTCAACCACCAGTATGGCAGGACACTGATCCACCAGGACAGAGCCAGCAGTAAACAATGGGGCAACTGAACGGGTGCGTATTTGCTATCTGCCCTCCTCACCTGTCCATGAGTGGGATTGTGGAACTCTTCTAATAGGTTGTAGAAAAGCGCTTGCTTCTTCATCATCATCATCATCAAAATATATTTTAATTTCAGGTAGCATTTTTGATACTAGAAATGTAGGTTCATGGCTCAAAATTCCAAAATATTAAAAAGTAAAAAAGAGAAAATAAACATTGTATGTAATTCTAATACACACTCTTTCTCACTCTCCCACCTTAGATAAGATCTCATCCATCTCACATCATAAACATGTCCCCATGTCCTTAAAAATTCTCTGAAGACTTTCATGTCAATAGCTGTTTAACATTTCATTTTAGGAATATGATATAATTGATCTAATCTTCCTCTTCTTATTGCAAATTGAGAGCATCTGCAGGTGTTCACACACATAAACAATGCTTTGATGAACATCTTTGTGCTGACTGTGGAAACAGGCAAGATCTCTTTGCCTTTAAGTTTTTCACCTTTAGAAAATTCCTACGCTAGTTACTGGTTAAGATGATCACAGAATCAAATAATTTATAAACCAGGATTTTAAGCTGGCTCTTATTGTCTCAACTCGCCTCCTGAATCTGGAAAATTTTCCTTCCACTCAATATAGTCACCACTAATATTTAATACTGATAAGGAGCCCTGGTGGTGAAGTGGTTAAGAGCTTGGCTGCTAACCAAAAGGTCAGCAGTTCAAATTCACCAGCTGCTCCTTGGAAACTCCATGGGGCAGTTCTACTCTCCCATAGGGTTCCTATGAGTCAGAATCGACTCAATGGCAATGGGTTTGGGTTTTCTTGGTAATAATGATCATAATTGTTATTATTATTACTTTATGTGATTTCTCACCTGAGGTTCATCACATCATCTTACACCCCTGCTAACATCCTTTATTGATTCCCCACTGCCCTTAAGATAGGAGCTTTTATAATGCTAATGAAGCCATACTCGCAATCGTGGGTTCTAAACCTAATCCCTTCCTAGTATCTTATAAAAAGGGAAAACAGACATGAAGAGATGCAGATACACAGGCGGAAGACAAGTTAACAGAGCCAGGACTTAAAATAAGGTCCGTTGGGCTCTAAACAGAGCCCTGGTGGCACAGCGGTTAACAGCTCAGCTGCCAGCCAAAAGGTAGGGAGTTCTACTCTGTGGTAGTTCTACTGTGTCATGTAGGGTCTCTATGAGTTGAAATTGACTATGGCACACAATAACAACAATCACACATTAAGTTCAAACAGTAGATCTAAATGCCAACTTTAAGTAGAAATTCCCAATTCATGGATTAGCATTACAGGAATGGATGAATGATTCCTGCCGTTTAAGGTCCTCGCTGAATATGGAGATCAGGATCCCATCATGGATCAGAGAACAAAAGGAGCTTTGTCCAGGGAAGTACATCATAGACCTGCCGTACCTACTTTCCAGATCAAGAAGCGTTCATGTGTTTATCTAACACTTGTGAATCAGCCCCCTAACTAGTCCCACCAACTTCCCAAAGGCTAAGCTACCGGCGTTGGATGATGATTGCACTTTCCGGAATACCCGGAGGGGATGGACTCATGGTCTCATCCCTCCACAACCTCCCCTCACCCTTTAAGCTATGTGTGGGCACACACACTTCAGTGTTGGCCAGCTTCCAAGCTCTCGGGAGGATTTATAGTGCAGCGGAAGAATACAAGGTTGGACATCAGACGACCTGAATTCCAGTCCAAGCTTTGTAATTAACTTTAATTGTGTCTATTTCTCTCTGGGTCTGTTTTCTCACCTGAAAACTGAGGTGTTTCAGGCCAGGCCACCTCTGAAATCCCTTCCAACTCTCCCATTTTTCTAACTCATGCATAATATTATGGTTGGCATTGCTGGGAATTGTTTTAAGTCTAAACATGACTTCAGTCCTTAAATTGGGGGGGGTGAAAAGATAATCTGGAGTAGCTCACTTGTTCTTCCATATATGTAAGAGGTCAGTATTACACTCTGGGAGCTCTGGTGGCTCAGTGGTTAAGAGCTCTGCTGCTAACCAAAAGGTCAGCAGTTTGAATTCACCAGCCACTCCTCGGCAACTCTACGGGACAGTTCTACTCTGTCCTAGAGGGTCACAATGAGTTGAAATTCACTCGATGGCAATGGGTTTGGTTTTTGGACCACATCCTAAAAGGAGCCCTTGTTGGTGCAATGGTTAAACCCTCAGCTGCTAACCGAAAGGCTGGTAGTTTGAACTCATTCAGCAGCTCTATGGGAGAAAGACCTGGCTATCTGATTCTGTAAAGATTATAGCCTAGGAAACCTTATAGGGAAGTTCTTCTCTGTCACATGGGGTTGCTATGAGTCAGAATGGACTCAACAGCACCCAATAACAACAACCATACCCTATAGGAGATAAGGAAAAGGCATTAGGAAAGAGGTGAGACCTGAGTTGGTCTTGATGTAGACCTTCTGGCAAAGGTCCTTGGCAGGAAATAGCTTTGATCTGAGCCATAGCCAAAGCACAGTCTTCGTGTAATAAAATTTACTCCTTCAGCAGAGTCCTAGCGGTTCCTAACAGTAATGGCTGCTCAGTAAACTTGTGGGCTGAGCTGGGATGAGACAGGATGTGTTTGTGTCCAGTCTGCAGGTTACCATCACACAGGGCTGTAAGTCGGTATTCAGAACTAAATCTGTCCACACTTTTCTCTGTAATGACAGTATCAGTAATATTTTTAACAGTTGCTTCAACTCAGTGTATGTATGGCATGTCTATATTTGCAAAAGGTGCTGCCATTAATTCATGAAAATGGAGTCTTGATCGCTGACCCTTCACCTTGGAGGAAAGAGGGAGAGTGAACTAAAGGTAGTTAGGCACTGAGTCAGGGTTAGACCATACAGCCCCTCTGTGACTCATCCCTCTCCCCACCCTTCTCCCCAGCTTGAGTTAATGTTACCCAAATGAATCATTTACTGCTTCTTTCAGCTGGTAGGGTAGCTGCCTGATGAACCATTGGACCTTAACGGCTAAGAAATTTTCCAATTATTCACCAAGTCCACCTTTCACTTAAGATCATGGCTCTACCCATTTGTGTAGCATATTATAATATCCAGAGGATAGATCTCTGTCTATAAAGGCATAGACAGATCTAGGGCTAGATCTATTTTTAAATCTCATTTGATCCTCACAACAACTTTACGGGATTTTATTAACTTTATGTTTTTCAAATGAGATAACTTGGGCTTGAAGAGGTCAAATGATTGACCCAACAGCTTTAGATTTCGGAAGGGAAGAGAAAAAGGGGAGCACATAGAAGTAGAGGAAAGGAAGGGGCAGAAGGGACATTCTAGAGTTGTTTTATCTGGCTCAGAAGTGGGGGACTGAAATGAAACCAATGGAAGGATACCTATATGCCACTCCCAGTGACGCCCAAGCCCAGTCCCACGCTTCAGATCTCCATTAAGCACATGGTGGCTGGGAGCATTAGCACAGTAATCCATAGATCCTGGATGTGGATTTTACTTTCATAATTGTGTTTTTCATGTACCATTGTTGTTGTTGTTAGGTGCCGTCGAGTCGGTTCCAACTCATAGCGGCCCTATGCACAGCAGAACGAAACACTGCCCGGTCCTGCATCATCCTCACAATCGTTGTTATGCTTGAGCTCATTGTTGCAGCCACTGTGTCCATCCACCTCGTTGAGGATCTTCCCCTTTTCCACTGACCCTGCACTCTGCCAAGCACGATGTCCTTCTCCAGGGACTGATCCCACCTGACAACATGTCCAAAGTATATAAGATGCAGTCTCGCCATCCTTGCCTCTATACTATTAAGGTGAATTTCAACTTGACCTTATTAAGCAACATGGGGACTATTACAGGTTTCTTAGTTGGGGAAAAAACTCCAACATTGCAACCTGTGTCTAATATCAGCCAGAATTATGGCAGGAAACAGATGGCACATTCCAGTGGGGCATCTGAGGAAAGTTTATCGAGGAGAAATAACCAAGGTGTAGACAAGGAATGGCGTAGGGCCTCAGGAACAGTGGGGCCATTACTACCCTAGACCCGAAGCAGTCATAGCAACTGGGACAGAACTCTAGTCCTAGGTGACAAGATGGCTGCCTAACAGAAGCTGTGGTCTTTGGAGGAGAAATGTACCCAAAGGCAGCATGTGGGCCAGCATGGAGGGATAAATAACCTAGACTTCTCCTTCCTCTCACCCTCCAATCTCTTCCAGATGTCTTCTGTTGGCCAAACCCAAAGAGAAGTGAGAGGGCAAGGGAGCCCATGAACCTCGTCCATTCAAGTCAGCTTCCTAAGGCCAGAGCAGGGTGAGAAAGTGAGGTGCTGGTCTGCAAGGACAAAGGCAGAAGATCCAGTATACATTTGTGTAGCACATTATGATGTCCAAAGAGTGGCTATATATAGATAAATAGATAGATGGATTTAGATATATACAGATGTCTAGATATATGTCAAGGAGCTCTGGTGGTACAATGGTTAAGCACTCAGCTGCTAACCAAAGGTCAGTGGTTTGAACCCACTCAGCCACTCTGTGGGAGAAAAGACCTGGCGATCTGCTCCCATAAAGATTAAAGCCTTAGAAACCCTATGAGCACGTCTACTCTGTCCTCTAAGGTCATTATGACTCAGAATCAACTCAATGCAAACAACAACAGACCTATATCTAGATACATACATATATAGGCCTAGATCTGTTTTTTAACCTCATTTGATCCTCATAAAACCCCTGCAGGATTTTATTAATTTCATGGTTTTCAAATCAAGTAACTTGGGCTCAGAGAACTCCAATGATTGGCCCAAGTAGAAGGACTTCAATTTAAGATTTTGACTTTCATGAATGTTGCTTCCTGCTTCTGTGTCTTCTCATATTCCCATCTCCCCCCAACTCCTCACCTACCTGGGGTTGATCCATCCTTCAGATCTAGTTCAAACCTTTGTAAATGAAATAACTCTACTGATCTCATCCCTTTCTTGCTGTGTAAGGGTCCTTGGTGGTGTTCAACTTCTTACAGTTTAGCAACTATCCATTTATTGACTTTGTACTGTTCTCTGGGCATTGTTTCCTGAGCTCCAGAGTTTAATTTCTGTAGAACGAGATCAATGGAGGGGTCGTTTGGACTCCTTCTCAACATCTGACAACACTTTACAATTCTACCAGACAGCAGATGATCAATAAATACTTCCCAAATTTAAATAAGCCACATGTCGGGCCGTGTGAGTATGTGTGTATGTGAGTGGATACGTATTGTTCACTTGGCCGAAGCACGATGCAGGAGACAGAGCTACTCCAGCTGAAAAGGATTTAATATAGGGACTCAGGTACACATGTCGTCATTAGACAGACAGAAATAAAGAGGTGGCCTTTGGACGATTGATTTCAAGATCAAATTACAGACAGCACCATCAAAACTCATGAGCACACTCATGTTCGGATACCTAGGAATATCGGTAGGTTTGATGAGTTACTCTTCTGAGGTATTTTAGATTGGACACTTTTATTCCAATAGGTGAGATTTGATAGCAGACTTTGGGATCAGCCTTGAAGGGAAGCAGATGGCATGGAAGGAATCTGTAACATCTGCATGGAGAGGAAGGGCAACCCGCCTTCCATTGGTGCTGGCAGGGAGGGTTGAGGTGGGAGAACCAGTGCTTACAAGTATATGAACCTGAGTCTTTTCAGCAGCAACTGTTCATTTAAAAGCCACCATCTCAAGCCCACAACCAACACCACCACTGCCCTTCCCCTCAACTTACACATTCTTTCTCTGTCTTTCTCTCTGTCTCTCTCACACACACACTCCAGCTACCATCTTGGGTCTCTCTTGATCAAGAGAGGCCCCCTAGAGGACATGTGGCACAGCACAAATGCTCCAACTTTCTACAGCTACAGTTTGTTCTTGGCTGCTAACCTAAAGATTGGCAGTTCAAATCCACCCACTGGTACCATGGAAAAAAAAAAGGCCTGGTGATCTGCTTCTGTTCAGATTACCGCCAAGATAAAATAATTCTATTATGAAAACATTCTGCATCCCACTTTGAAATGTGGCGTCAGGGGTCTTCAATGCTAACAAGCAGCCATCTAAGATGCATCAATCGGTCTCAACCCACCTGGATCAAGGGAGAATGAAGAACACCAAGCTCACACGATAACTATGAGCCCAAGAGACAGAAAGGGCCACGTGAACCAGAGACTTACATTATCCTGAGACCAGAAGAACTAGATGGTGCCTGGCCACAACTGATGACTGCCCTGACAGGGAGCACGACAGAGAACCCCTGAGGGAGCAGGAGATCAGTGGGATGCAGACCCCAAATTCTCATAAAAAGACCAGACTTAATGGTCTGACTGAGACTAGAGGAATCCCAGCGGTCATGGTCCCCAAACCTTCTGTTGGCCCAGGACAAGAACCATTCCTGAAGACAACTCATCAGACATGGAAGGGACTGGACAATGGGTTGGAGAGAGATGCTGACGAAGAGTGAGCTACTTGTATCAGGTGGACACTTGAGACTGTGTTGGCATCTCCTGTCTGGAGGGGAGATAGGAGGGTAGAGAGGGTTAGAAACTGGCAAAATTGTCATGAAAGAAGAGACTGGAAGGAGGGAGCGGGCTGACTCATTAGGGGGAGAGTAAGTGGGAGTAGGGAGTAAGGTGTATATAAGCTTGTATGTGACAGACTGACTTGATTTGTAAACTTTCACTTAAAGCACAATAAAAATTATTAAAAAAAAAAAAAAGATTACCGCCAAGAAAACCTTATGGAGCAGCTCCACTCTGCAACACATGGAATTGCCATGAGTTGGAATTGACTGGATGACAACTAACAACAATAGCAACAAATTAGCTCTGTTTGAACTCAACTTTTAGACAAGGGACAAGCACACATCTAAACTGAGACAGCAGTCGCTAAGTGGTGTAAATGGTTAACATGCTCGGCTGCTAAACACCAAATTGGAAACTTGAGTCCACCCTGAGGCACCTTGGAAGAATGAGCTGGTGACCTACTTCCAATCAGCCATTAAAAACCTCGTGGAGCACAGTTCTACTGTGATATTTGTGGGGTCATCTTGAGTTGGAGGTAACTTGATGGCAACTGCTTTTTTAAAAGTGAGACAACACGCAAGTTGGAACTGGAGCTCGTAAGGCTTAGCTCCAGCTGCGTGGGCTGCCCCGCGCTCTTTTCTTGATGTGCTAGGCTCAATGTGGCTAGTCATGACTGGGAACAGTCATTCTCTACGGGGGCAGTTTGGACCCCAGGGGACGTTTGGAGTGTCTGGAGGCATTTTCGATTGTCAAACTAGAGAAAGTCCTACTGGCATCTAGTGGGTAGAGGCCAGGGATGCTGCCAAACGTTTTGCCATACTCAGGACAACAAGAATGTTCTGGTCCACAATGTCAGTAGTGCCTGAGTTCGGGAATCCTGCCTTAGAAGAGGAGCATTCTCCTCCCAGTGGTGCTCCTTGGGGTGTCAGGGGCCTCCAGCTCTCACCAGGGGCCAAGCTCCATGCAATGCTCACAGTTCTCTTCAAACTTGAGATGCAAAAAGGAAAGGAAAAATCCCTACAAACCTGGGGTTCTCAGCTCCTTAGACCAACCAGCAGCAAAAGTCAGTAGGGCACCAGTTGCAAAGACCTTCTGACGGGGGCCACAGAGGCCTGAGGTGTGTTTGCCAGGAGTGGTGCCAGGTCATGACATCTGAGCTGAGAATTTGAAGCATACAGCTTTGACACCCCAGGCTCAGACTGGATGTGATGGGGCCAAGGACAGCTGGCAGCACACATGCTGCCTCTCCAGCTCACCGAGAGGGCGCCACTTCAAAGTCTGAAATGCACGGTGCAAAAGGAGCTCCTGGTAGGCCCTCTTGGCTTCAGTTGCAGCGTCAGTAGGATGGTCTTTCTGGGAGAAAAAAGAGAAAAGGACTGGAACTCATAGAAAGAATGAGGGTGTTGCGAAGTCCTTCTACCTGTCCCTGATTCTTTGCTGTGCCTACAATATGCCAGCTCTGCTCAAGTCCAGACAAAGCTATTTTACTTATCTTAGCCCATTCACAGCGGCGTTGCATTGTCTGTTTGCATGTGTATGGGGGTGGGGACCGTGTGTTTATTTTACATTATCTTCTGAGCTAATGAGCTCAGTCTTCAAAACACAGGGCTGTTGATCCAAGGTTATGGTACACTTCCAATTAAGAACCAGTTATCATCACATGGAGAAAACGGTTTTGGATCACAGAGAGCATGGTTGCCTCAGTGGCCACCTGGGCAGGGAAATTGGCAAAGGAGTGGAGGTGATTCACGGCAAGCCAACCACACTCCACATCCATGCCCAAGCCTCCAGGGCACAGAAGGCTTTGTAAAACAGGAGTGGTGCTGAAGGACCTTCAGGCAACAGTATTGTCTTTCACCCAGAGAATGCTACAGATGCCAGAAATGCCTGTTAGGGGGTGTTAGTCACTGCCCATTGACCCAATCCTCAAAGGGCGTGATTTCAGGATTCCCTTTTTCCAATGATCTTTTTGGGTTTCCACTGAGAGGAGCCAGAGGCCACCATATAGCAGTGAAGGTAGGGGCTCGAAAAATGCCGTTCCTCTGTCGCCGGTACTGGAGATGTCTATGTAACCAGATCATCCCCTAGAGAATCCATAGGCTGTAGACCACCACCACAATAACCACAGTATTCTCCTTGGACAACCACAGAAAAGCACTCACTCTGAAACTGGGTGTAGGATCAGAAAAGCCCAGATTTCTAATGCATGGATGTAGGGGCCATATCGGTTACACCCTGGCAAGTGACTACAAATTGTCCTTATAAATTGCCTGCGTGTACAGGGTTTATGACAATGTGAGAAATAGCAAATCTAAGTGTCTTCACTCCCCCACATGTCTGTCAGTTTGTCACACTGTGGGGGCTTGCATGTTGTTGTGATGCTGGAAGCTATGCCACTGGTATTCAGATACCAGCAGGGTCACCCATGTAGGACAGGTTTCAGCTGAGCTTCCAGACTAAGACAGACTAGGAAGAAGTACTGGCGGTCTACTTCTGAAAAGCGTTAACCAGTGAAAACCTTATGAGTAGCAGCAGAACATTGTCTGATATAGTGCTGGAAGATGAGCCCCCCAGGTTGGAAGGCACTCAAAAGATGACTGGGGAAGAGCTGCCTCCTCAAAGTAGAGTCAACCTTAATGACGTGGATGGAGTAAAACTTTTGGGACCTTCATTTGCTGATGTGGCACGACTCAAAATGAGAAGAAACAGCTGCAAACATCCATTAATAATCGGAAACTGGAATGTAAGAAGTATGAATCTAGGAAAATTGGAAATCGTCAAAAATGAAATGGAATGCATAAACATCAATATCCTAGGCATTAGTGAGCTGAAATGGACTGGTATTGGCCATTCTGAATCAGACAATCATATAGTCTACTATGCTGGGAATGACAACTCAAAGAGGAATGGTGTTGGATTCATAGTCAAAAAGAACGTTTCAAGATCTATCCTGAAGTACAAAGCTGTCAGTGATAGGATAATATCCATACGCCTACAAGGAAGGACAGTTAATGTGACTATTATTCAAATTTACGCACCAACCACTAGAGCCAAAGATGAAGAAATAGATTTTTATCAGCTGCTGCAGTCTGAAATTGATCGAACTTGCAATCAAGATGCATTGATAATTACTGGCGATTGGAATGCAAAAGTTGGAAAGAAATAGAAGGATCAGTAGTTGGAAAATATTGCCTTGGTGATAGAAACAACACCAGAGATCGAATGATAGAATTTTGCAAGACCAACGACTTCTTCGTTGCAAACACCTTCTTTCACCAACATAAACCGCGACTATACACATGGACCTCGCCAGATGGAACACACAGAAATCAAATTGACTACAGCTGTGGAAAGAGACGATGGAAAAGCTCAATATCATCAGACAGAAAAAGGTCAGGGGCCAACTGTGGAACAGAACATCAATTGCTCATATGCAAGTTCAAGCTGAAACTGAAGAAAATCAGAGCAAGTCCATGAGAGCCAAAACATGACCTTGAGTATACCCCACCTGAATTTAGAGACCATCTGAAGAATAGACTTGACACATTGAACACTGGTGACCCAAGACCAGAGGAGTTGTGGAAGGACATCACCCGTGAGGAAGGCAAGAGGTCACTGAAAAGACAGGAAAGAAAGAAAAGACCAAGAGAGATGTCAGAGGAGACTCTGAAACTTGCTCTTGAGCATCGAGCAGCTAAAGCAAAAGTAAGAATTGATGAAGTAAAAGAACTGAACAGAAGATTTCAAAGGGCATCTCGAGAAGACAAAGTAAAGTATTATAATGACATGTGCAAAGACCTGGAGATGGAAAACCAAAAGGGAAGAACGCGCTCAGCGTTTCTCAAGCTGAAAGAACTGAAGAAAAAATTCAAGCCTCGAGTTGCAATAGTGAAGGATTCCATGTGGAAATATTAAACGATGCAGGAAGCAGCAAAAGAAGATGGAAGGAATACACAGAGTCATTATACCAAAAGGAATTAGTTGATGTTCAACCATTTCAAGAGGTGGCATATGATCAGGAACCGATGGTACTGAAGGAAGAAGTCCAAGTTGCTCTGAAGGCATTGGCGAAAAACAAGGCTCCAGGAATTGATGGAATATCAATTGAGATGTTTCAACAAACAGATGCAGCGCTGGAGGTGCTCACTCGTCTATGCCAAGAAATATGGGAGACAGCTTCCTGGCCAACTGATTGGAAGAGATCCATATTTATGTCTATTCCCAAGAAAGGTGATCCAACCGAATGTGGAAATTACAGAACAATATCATTAATATCACACACAAGCAAAATTTTGCTGAAGATCATTCAAGAATGGCTGCAGCAGTATATCGACAGGGAACTGCCAGAAATTCAGACTGGTTTCAGAAGAGGACGTGAAACCAGGGATATCATTGCTGATGTCAGATGGATCTTGGCTGAAAGCAGAGAATACCAGAAGGATGTTTACCTGTGTTTTATTGACCATGCAAAGGCATTCGACTGTGTGGATCATAACAAACTATGGATAACGCTGTGAAGAACGGGAATTCCAGAACACTTAATTGTGCTCATGAGGAACCTTTACATAGATCAAGAGGCAGTTGTTCAGACATAACAAGGGGATACTGATTGGTTTAAAGTCAGGAAAGGTGTGCGTAAGGGTTGTATCCTTTCACCACACCTATTTAATCTGTATGCTGAGCAAATAATCCAAGAAGCTGGACTATATGAAGAAGAATGGGGCATCAGGATTGGAGGAAGACTCATTAACAACCTCCGTTATGCAGATGACACAACCGTGCTTGCTGAAAGTGAAGAGGACTTGAAGCACTTACTAATGAAGATCAAAGACCACAGCCTTCAGTATGGATTACACCTCAACATAAAGAAAACAAAAATCCTCACAACTGGACCATCTTGATAAACGGAGAAAAGACTGAAGTTGTCAGGGATTTCATTTTACTTGGATCCACAATCAACAGCCATGGAAGCAGCAGTCAAGAAATAAAAAGACGCATTGCATTGGGCAAATCTGCTGCAAAAGACCTCCTCAAAGTGTTGAAGAGCAAAGATGTCACCCTGAAGACTAAGGTGCGCCTGACCCAAGCCACGGTATTTTCAGTCACATCATATGCATGTGAAAGCTGGACAATGAATAAGGAAGACCGAAGAAGAGTTGACGCTTTTGAATTGTGGTGTTGGCAAAGAATATTGAATATACCATGGACTGCCAAAAGAACGACCAAATCTGTCTGGAAAGAAGTGCAGCCAGAATTCTCCTTAGAGGCAAGGATGGTGAGACTGTGTCTTACATACTTTGGACATGTTGTCAGGAGGGATCAGTCCCTGGAGAAGGGTATCATGCTTGGCAGAGTACAGGGTCAGCAGAAAAGAGGAAGACCCTCAATGAGGTGGATTGACACAGTGGCTGCAACAATGAGCTCAAGCATAACAACGATTGTAAGGATGATGCAGGACCGGGCAGTGTTTCATTCTGTTGTGCACAGGGTCACTATGAGTCAGAACTGAGTTGACGGCACCTGACAACAAGTGTCGTCACTATACCCCTACCTGAAATTCCGGGTAATAGTTCCATTTCTCTCTGTTTGTTCATGTTATTCCCCCTGAATATGATGCCTCCGCACCCTCACCTCTTTATCCAGTTTCCTCAGGTTACATCCATCTGCATACTTGCTGTTATTTAAGCAAGTTGATTTTATAAGACAAAAAAAAAAAAAAAAAAGACAAGTCATCTTAAAACAGTTTTCTTCGGTAACATTTTGTTTGCAGCTTCAAACTTGGCCACCAGGTGGCAGTAGCACCTCGAGCTTAGCCTTTGTTTTTCTGGATCCCAACCCCCGTCGTGAACTAGTATTTATTGGGCACTTGGTGGCGCAGTGGTTAAGAGCTATGGCTGCTAGCCAAAATGTTGGCAGTTCCAGTCCACCAGGTGCTCCTTGGAAACCCTATGAGGCAATTCTGCCTGTCCTATAGGGTCGCTATGAGTCAAAATTGACTTGCAGGCAATGGTCTTTTTTGGAGACAAGTGATAGATTCCTTCTTGGGCTGCTGCTGTGGTCTGGACGAGAAAAAGACATATTTCTTGAGCAACTGTGTCATTCAGTTACGAAAAATGGTTTAATGTGAAATGCAGTTGATTCCACACCATCTAGAGGAGAGATGGTTTGTGAGCATTAGATCTCTGCTGTGTGTCAGCACAGGCCTGGGTACCGATCTCTAAATATCTCCTCTCTGCTTCCAGATTAAAATGCAAAATCCTACAGAGGGGTCAAGTCCGTGCACAGCCTGGCCCATTGCCTTTTCCGATGTGTTTCCCATCCCAGCACTCACCGAAGCCAGCCCATTCTTTAGCACCCCTGCCTTTGTTCCACCTGCCCACCCCCGTCTAGAAAGAGCACCCCTGCACCTTCAGCTCGGATTTTTACACTGAGGTGGGGAGGGTGGATGGAGGCACAGCTCGATCCCCCTGGTACCCAAAGAGCCTTGCCATATTTGCCAACACTTAGTGTCTGTCTTTCCTGGAATTTGCTACTCAAATTGCTGCTTGTCTTTTTTCTGACCAAGGCTGACAACCACGCCACTCCCCACCAGGTGTCAACCTTCCCAGGAACCATTGCTAACAGAGTGGCAGAAAGGCTATTTGCCAACGGAGTTTGACTTTATTTGATTTACGTTTACCTATATAATTTTTTTTTTTTTTTTATAAGGTGTGCATGTTATGTGGGCCCCGGAGTCCCTAAGTGGTGGAAATTGTTAATGCGCTTGACAGGTAACCAAGAGGTTGGAAGTTCAAGTCCACCCAGGGTCACCTTAGAAGAAAGGCCTGGCGCTGTACTTCCAAAAGGTCACAGCCATTGAAAACCCTGTGGAAACCCCCAGAGTTCTACTTTGATACCACAGGATTGCAGGAGTCAGAATTGACTAAAGAGCAATTGTGGTTTTTTTGTTTTTTTAAAATGTGAATTTCAGAACTGCCACAATTCAGTCTGCTCTCCAGTGGTCATTTTTAAAAGGTGGCACATGCTGGTCTAACTTTGGGATGCCTTGGGAACGCTGAGAACCCCTTGATAGGAGTTCCTCACAAGAGAATGAGAGGGGGGCTGTGACTCCTCCAGGGCCCCTTGGTCTGAAGACCTTGCCTTCCCGTGTCCTTTTGGGCGATAGGTCCCTGTCCAGAGGGCTGGGTTGGTGAGATGTGAGAGGGCCTCTCTCTGCTCCCTAGAATCTCAGGGTCTGAAGCAAAGCTCCCCCAGAACCGCTAACCTGGGCGGCTAGGCCCCGGTGCCTCGATGTTCCTCTTCTTCCTCCGGGGATCCATGTGGTCCCCCCAGAGCCAGCTCACCAGTGGCTGTCCCTGCTGAAGGGCCAAAGCCACCCAGCTCTGCCCTCTGGTAAAAGTGCTGTAATCCCCTCCTCCACTCCCCGTCTCCCCAGCACCATCCCGAGAGAGCTGCTTACAACCCCAGAACTGCCTGAGGGGCTGCTGACGCTCTGCCAGAGCTGCCCCCACCATCTTGCTGGGGAGGGGGGTTGAGGGAGCCCAGTGGGTATCTTCCTGTCCTTCCTATCTCAGGCAGAAGGGAGAATAGACCTCTGGTGCTATGGCCCCAGGACTAGCCCTGATTTGGAAATCCAATGGTGTCCATGTTTCCTCTTTCTCTTTCACCATCTCCCATAGGAACAGGTGAGCCAGAACCTCTTCATATAGAGTGACTGGAGAAACTAGCTCAGCGTCCTTGAAATAGGTCTTCCCCAACTGCACACACCCCAGCTGAGCTCAGGGTATCTCTTAAGTATTCTGCTCAGTAGGAGGGTGCCCGGCTGTGCCCTTCTGAAATCCACTCCTCCACAGTATGACGCACTGAACAATGTTCTCTGAAACATCTCTATGGCAAAATACAGTGTTCTAGGGCCATTTGTTCTAACACTCCACAATGCCTCGTAGACCAATGGCGTAACACTGAGCATACTCAAACCAAACCCATTGCCATCCAGTTGATTCTGGCTAACAGTAACCAGACAGGACAGAGTAGAACTGCCTCATGGGGTGTCCAAGGCTGTAGTCTTTATGGAAGCAGACTGCCACACCTTTCTCCCTCCGAGTGGCTGGTGGGTTCAAACCGGGCACCTTTTGGTTAGTGGCCTAGCACTTAACTGCTGCGCCGCCAGGGATGCTCAACATTAAGCCAGCTCAAAAAATCATAATGGTAAGCATAGCCCAAAATAATGTGGCCAAAGTGTAAGGCTCAGTGATGCACTGCCTTAATCCAAGGGTACGTTTGTTTAATGGAGTGTGTCCACCGCACATCCTAGGGGCAAACTTCCATAAATTGTATTTCTCTCAGCTAAGTTTTTGAGAGCAATCGAGTCAGTTTACTCTCCCTGACAACCACTGGAGAACAAGCAGCATTATCGCTGTGTCAATCAAGGTGCCCTCAGAGTCAGCCCAGCTAGGTGTAGGAGTGACATCCTGTAAAGAACACTTAGAAGCTAATGAGGATGTGATGGAGACCCCACCCACCCACCCCAAACATCAGCAGGTTTCAAGTAACCCCAGCACCTGAATGGTTCAAAATATATTCCTTTCTTTTTCCCTGTCTCGAAAATGTATGGGCATATGTCAAATTAGCAGCACTTTTGTTGCCAAGAAGGCTCTCCGGGTCTATTTAAGTTGTAACACTTTGGCAATTAAACCTATTCAGAACTGTTTAAACTCTGGGAAACACGGAAACTGTGAATGAAGTGTTCTGTTTTGTTTTTAAGTTTCAACAATCAAAACTCAATAAACTTTAATGAATCTCTGAAAGCATCACTATGAAAGTGGCAATGGGGAGATAAAACGAGTTTTTACCCAAATAATGTGTGCCTTCTAAGTTTGTTTGCCAAGTGCACCCTCCCTCTGCAAAGCATTTTCACAAGCTCCACTATGCCAACTTTTTTTACATGTTGCTGTAAAATAATTAGTAGCATAGCACACTTACAAAGGCATGCATTATTTGCGTAAAAATATGATAATTACCACTGGATCCATTTTTAAACAACCATATCCCTTCCTGGCTGTGTTCGATGGTGTATAACTGGTGTATAATTGGCACCCGATGATGTGTACAGTCTACATGGGCTTATGGAAAATGGCGAGGATGCCTCCATCAGTGGACTATCTTGAATAGGCTTTGTCAAGCATGGATCTGAACACCTTGGTCTGTTTCACAAAGTCTAAACCTCCTGCCATCCAGTGAAGCTTATGTCAAATTTTCTGATTCTCCATCTTAATGTAGGAAAAGAGCAGATTGATGCAGTAACATCCTTTCCAAGAGTAAATATTATCTAGCCAGTGACAAGAAAAACTGGAAAAATTAATGTACCTTTATGAAGCAGAAGCTATCTAGATAACAACTGCTCAGTCACCTCCTCAAAAGCTGCAAGCCAAGATCATCACTCTCCCCTTTTCCTGTGCCAATGGCTTCATCAGGAAGTTGGCCATGGTGTCCTCACTAACGACTCCTTTGCCCTGAGAACTCATCTTCGGAGTCTACGGTTTCATTATCTGCCAGATTGGCTTTGCCTTAAACTTCCCACAGTCAAGAAAGGAAACACTCAGGCTAAACTGCCTTACGGCAAACAAAGAGACAACATCCTCCAGCGGAGTCTCTCTGGCCCTCCGCCACTTCCGTGTTTCTGTGGAAACGTGCCATTGTAATGTTTAGGAACCCTATTGTGCCACCTCCCGAACCTCACTGCACACATTCTGGCAAAGATGCAAGATTCTTTTTATAAATAACCCTTAGTTCATTTCGCCTGAATATTTACTCATTACTGGGGTTCGTTATTAATTTGGAAGAGGATAATTACATGTATCGTACGTTCCACAGGACCTAGCACTGTGCCTTATGCCAAATAGACTCGCAATAAATGTTGCACTAAGTTGCAGAGGGGTTCAAAGTCAGGGTACCCTTTATTACTGAATGCGAGTTGGTTATGGAATCCCCCATGAGGCGGACTCCATGGGAGAATTTCTTGTAGGGTTAGAGTTTATGAAATATTACTGATGCAGTGCCTAAGTGCACAAGAGGCTGTTAGAAGATGATCAGAAGAAATTCGCAGTGCTGAAAGAAATGAAATCATTTGAGTTCCTTGTGGCAATTCCACCATAAGTTATTCCCAGGGTATGGATAGCCCTGGAAGTTTCTGGCTCCAGGACACTGTGGGACAGGTTTGACAGATTCCAGTTCAGGGTGAGTCTGGAGAAGCTAACAGAGCACCTAGGGCACCAAGCACACAAATGTTGAGTGTCACAGACTTGCTGCCCCTGCAAGGAGTATGGTCAGCACACAGCCCCCAGCTGTCGGCCCTTCAGGGTCTACCTCAGTGACAAGGAGCCAAGGTACCCAAGAGTCCACCTCCTGGTGACTGAACCAGGCCAGGACATTGGTGGTTCACTGGTAGGACTCTCCCCTTCCACGTGGGAGACCTGGATTCAATTCCCATCCAGTGTTCCTCATGCACAGCCACTACCCATCTGTCAGTGGAGGCTTGCGTGTTGCTATGATGCTGAACACGTTTCAGCAAAACTCTCAGACCAAGACAAACCAGGGAGAAAGTCTTGGTGATCTACTTCCAAAAATCAGTCAGTGGAACCAAACCTTAACTGAGTGTGAGGATAGCCCAGGACCAGGAAGCATTTTGTTCCCTTGTGCATGGGGCCGCCATGATTTGGGGGCTGGCTCAACAGCAGCTAACAACATCTTGTGCCAACTTGGAACACTCTGACAGACAGTCCTCTCCTCTCAGCTCTCCACTGAGTTGGCTGTGGCTTTGTAAGGCTTACTTCCTTACAGGTGTTGATCACTAACAAACACCTTGAACCCTAAACTCTGACGCAGCATTGCATCCAGAGAACCCAACCCACATCTGTCGCATGCCCTTCAGCAGTACCTTAGAGGAATCTGGAAATGGCATCTCCACTTGAGAGAAAAGGATGCAGACTTCATCGCACAATGGAGGCATACTTGCCCTTTTGGGTGGTCCCATTTGGCGCTGTCCCCAATACTCTTTGCATAGACCCTGCTGAGGGGAGGAAAAAAGGGCCAGAGGTATAAATTTCTAACACCAAGACTTGTTTAGAAGAACTGCACTGCACACGGGAAGGAGGCCACGGTCCACTACCCAAGGAAGGGGACCGCCCACACCACACTTTTTCCATCAAAATGACCAGCTTTCCTGAGCTCCACCTCACCCCCTCCCAGAGCTGTCCTGTGAAGGACAGAGAGAAGGGTTCCCAGGGAAGATGAATGGGGAATTTTCCAGCAAATTTCAAAAAGACTATTTGAAGAGTGTTGATTACATATACTTGAAAGGGATTGCCCTACTTGTCCAGCAAAATGTTTAAGATTTATAAAGGAATACAAATGTTTGTTGGTGAAGACCTGGGGTGGTGCAAACTGTTAACGTACTTGGCCACTGACTGAAAGGTCGGAGGTTTGAGCCCCCCTGCAGGTACCTCAGTAGAAGGCTTGGTGATCTACCTGCAAAAATTCAGCCATTGAAAACCATGTGGAGCACAATTCTACTCTGACGCACATGAGGTCACCATGAGTTGGAGTCGACTCAACCACAGTTGTTTTTTTTAAAAAATGTCAATATGGGAAGTAAAGCACTAAGAGTCTTTTTGTTAGCTGATATTTTAGCCTTCTTTCTTTAACTACTGATGTGGACATTGAGTTATTATGGAGGGACTCAGCCCTGGGTTTAGTCAGCAGACTGAGAGCCAAGATCCTGCTCTGGGTCATTTTGGTAGCCTACAACAACTTGTTGTGCCCAATGTAGCATTTATTTCATTTTGCCTTATATCATTCTTGTTGTTAGGTGCTGTTGAGTTGATTTTTGACTCATACTGACTCCATGTGATGGAGAAGAATTGCCCCATAGGGTTTTCTTGGCTGTAATCTTTACAGGAGCAGATTGCCAGGTCTTTCTCCTGTGGAGCTGCTGGGTGGGTTTGAGCTACCAACCTTTTGGTTAGCAGTTGAATGCTCAGCCATTGCACCACCAGGCTGATTGCTGAAAAACCTGTCTCCTCCAGTAGACCATAGGTCCTTGAGGACAGTGACACTGACCCGCCTTCTCCTCATCCCACTCCAGCACAGTGCTCTGTGCCCATTCAGTTTTCAGTGACTCCAAAGGAGAAGATGAGCGAGAGCAAGGCAAAGTGGCAGAATAGTGGGGACTTGGCTTATAAGAAAACACACTGTGCAATCTGCCAAAGCTCGGGGCAAGTTACATGCAGTTCTGCCAAAAGACATCATATCCACTCGATCAGGCAAGTTCATTTAAGCCAACAGGACTTGGCAGAACGGGCAGGTGTTTGAACTGGCCTGACGAAGGTCCTGCTTAGCTAAGCTACTGAGGTCACATAGTCCAGACTGGTCCTGGGGCACCTGATGTGGTCTGTGATACTGGCAGAGAGAGAGGGCTGGGAGGACATGTCCTTGACTGCCTTCCCCTGATTAGGAGATGACTATGGACTTCCAGGTGCCCCGAGACTGGGGGGTCCTCAGGCCTGATTCTCCTCTTCCATTTGCCTTCTTAGCTGCCATCCCTTTCCCTCCTCTCCTCAGTCCCTCTATGGCCACCAAGTTTTCTAGGGTAGAGGTAAATCCCATCATGTTTTAAAACACTGGATGCACCTAAATTCCAAGCTCCCTTTCCCAATTAATGTTAAAAAAAAAAAAAAAAAAAATTGTTCCACTGGTTAATACGTGTTATTCTAGAGAGAGTAGGTCTCGTGGTACATTTAGCGCTTGGCTGCTAAGCAAAAGGTCTGTGATTTCAGCCCACTAGTGGCTCTGTGGGAGAAAGACCTGGCAATCTGCTCCCTTAAAGATTGCAGCCTAGGAAACCCTATGGGGCAGTTCTACTCTGTCCTGCAGGGCCGCTGAGTCAGAATCGGCTCTCCGGCACACAACAACAAAACTGATGAATGGGGAGCGACCACTTGGCCACGCGTGACTAGCACCAAATATTAAATGCCACATGGTAATGTGACGGTAATAAAAAAATAAGTTGTAAAAGAACAAAAACATCCATCCCCTTCCCTTATTAATTTCAAAGACCAAGGCGATCTTGTTATCCTAGGAAAGATGTCAGACACTTTTCTTTTCCCCTTGCCTAGCCCTACTCTATCATGTGTGTGTTGCACAAACACACACTGCACACATATTATACACTGCACACCATACACACACACTATGTATACCACAAACATACACTGCTCACACATTACACACCACACACACCACATACCACACACACTGCATATACCACACACATTACGCACCAAACACACACCACACACAACACACACACCACATATACCACACACATACACCCCACACACATGACACACCAAACACACACACCACACACCACACACACACTATGTATACCCCACACATATTACACACCACACGCTACACACACACACCATACACACACCACACACCCACTACACGTACCACACACATACACCCCACACACATTACACACCAAGCACACACACCACACACACACTACATATACCACACACATGTACCCCGCACATATTACACACAACACAATACACATACACCACACGCACACTACATACCATACACACCACACACACTACACATACCACACACATTACACACCAAACACACACACCACACATACACTACATACACCACACACATATTACACACCACACACTACACACACACCACACACACTACACGTATCACACACATACACCCCACACACATACACACCAAACACACACACTACATACCACACGCACACACACCTCACACACACACACATTTCTGAGACCAGTCATCACAGAAAAAAAGGATTTAAAATAAAAAAGATGCGATGGGAGGGCAGGGTAGAGAAAAAGAAGCAAGCTAGCTGGATGGACGTGCCTCCCAGCCTCAGGGCTAGCGGCTGCCGTGAGTGCAGCCTGGAGACTGTCCAGACATTTCACGAAACACAGAGAAGAGAAAGACGCATTTGCTGTTCTAGAAAGCCACAAGTCGGTGAATGCACATGTGGCCTATCCGAGGAAAGCAAATTAAAGGAGCTGCTGGGAATTCTTCAAGTAGTTAAGCAGAACCCTCTCTCCCCTCTTAAGGCCATGTTTACCCTTCAGAAATTACATTCCCTTAAGTACAGAAACCTAGACAAGCATCACTTTTCAGGAAGGATGTGTTGCCTTAACCCAGCGTTGTCCTTGAGAGGAAGAAGCGCAAAATCCAACATGGCCCGAGACAGCTTCTCGGAGTTGCAACTGCAGAGACAGAGAACAGCTCTGGGGGTTCACACCAACCCTTGGGCAAGGAGAACCAGGATCTTGGGAGGTCAGAGCCAGGCCCTTCTGCAGCCCACAGCCACATTCTGGCGGGAAGACCTTTTGAGAGGTTGCAGACCAGGGAGGTGCCTCCCAGAGCCAGAGAGAGGTAACAGGAAGTGAACACAGGTGGAGCACCCGTGCCCCAGCTCCTGGAATTTGTCACTGGGTCAGTTGCAATCACCTATCCAAGATTTATATTCTTTGTTTACATTGCTCTAGGGACTTTCTTCCAACTGTCCTATCTTTTTCTCCAATGTTCCATTTTGGTTTCAGATTTGGAAACCCACTTGGCCTAGCCCAAGCTAAAAGGGAATTTATGTAAAGATTGCAAGGCTTCACAAGGAAAGAAAACAGATAGCAGGAGAGGGCTGTGCACCCTTCTCTGGGTCTCTGTGTGTCTGTGCCACTCTCTCACTCTACCTCTGGGTCTGTGTCTCTCCCCATGTGGATGTCTCACCTTGCTTCTCCACCTTCTCTTCTGTGGTGAGAGATTCATCCCTTGGTGGACTAGTCTTTAGTGCAGGCAACCAGCCAAGACTAAACACCATGGCTGATTCTCAATTCAGATTCGAAGATAGAAACTTCTGTGAACCAAAAACAGCACATCTTTTACCTTTATGGGGTCATAATCTTAGTAGAGAGAAACAGAGGAGCCCCGGTGGCACAGTGGTTAACAGCTCAGCTGCTAACCAATGGGTCAGCAGTTCAAATCCACCAGCCACTCCTTGGAAACCCTATGGGGCAATTCTACTCTGCTCTACAGGGTTGCTATGAGTCAGAAACGACTTGATGGCAACAGGTTTTAGAGAGAAATTGACAGTATAATAGACACACACAAATACATAATACAAAGTGAGAGAAGCAGTAACGGAAAAGTGTAGACTGCTGTGGGGGAGAATAATGAGAGTTAGATAGATTGGGGGTGCCAGGAAGAGCTATCCTGAGGACATTTAAGCTGAACTCTGAAGAAGGAGGAGGAATTAGTTACTCAAAGGAAAGGGGAGGAAGAACATTGCAGGCCAGGGAACTACACAAGCAAAGCCCGAGGGCAGGGAAGAGCTGATCTTGTTTAAGGGCTATCATGGATTGACTTGTGTCCCCCTCCCCCAAAAGATATGTTAAAGTCGTAACCTCATACCTGTGAACACGACCTTGTTTGGAATTGGGTCTTCAAAGATGTTATTAGTTAACATGTGGTCATACTGGTGTAGGGTGGCTTCTAATCCAGTACGACTGGTGTCTTTCTAAAAAGAGAAGAGACACGGAGAGACAGACATAGAGGGAAGATGACCCTGAGATGACGGAAGCAGATATTGGAGTGAAGCATCTATAAGCCAAGGATCACCAGGAAGCACCAGAAGCTAAGAGAGGCAAGAAAGGCTCTTCCCATAGAGCCTCCAAAGAGAGCACTGCCTTACTGATACCTCAGTTTTGGACTTCTAGCCTCCAGAACTGTGAGACAATAAATTCCTATTGTTTTAAGACACCCAGTGGTTATTTTGTGACAGCAGCCCAAGGAGACTACTATTCAAGGACTTTAAACACCAGTGTGGCCAGAGCCTAGAGAATGAGGTGGAGGGTGAGTTGGGATGAGCTGGATAATTTCTCCGGAGCCAAACCATGTTGGGCCTCACAGGCCATGTTAAGGGCTTGGGATTTATTGCAGATGCAACAGGAAGCCATTAGAGAGTTTGAAGCTGATGCATAATTTTTTTTTTTATTAACTTTTATTGAGCTTCAAGTGAACATTTACAATTCAAGTCAGTCTGTCACATAAAAGTTTACATACATCTTACTCCGTACTCCCACTTGCTCTCCCCCTAATGAGTCAGCCCTTCCATTCTCTCCTTTCGTGACAATTTTGCCAGCTTCCCACTCTCTCTATCCTCCCATCCCCCCTCCAGACAGGAGATGCCAACACAGTCTCAAGTGTCCACCTGATATTATTAGCTCACTCTTCATCAGCATCTCTCTCCTACCCACTGTCCAGTCCCTTTCATGTCTGATGAATTGTCTTCGGGGATGGTTCCCGTCCTGTGCCAACAGAAGGTTTGGGGACCATGGCTGCCGGGATTCCTCTAGTCTCAGTCAGACCATTAAGTATGGTCTTTTTATGAGAATTTGGGGTCTGCATCCCACTGATCTCCTGCTCCCTCATGGGTTCTCTGTTGTGCTCCCTGTGAGGGCAGTCATCGATTGTGGCCGGGCACCAACTAGTTCTTCTGGTCTCAGGATGATGTAGGTCTCTGGTTCATGTGGCCCTTTCTGTCTCTTGGGCTCTTAGTTGTCGTATGACCTTGGTGTTCTTCATTCTCCTTTGCTCCAGGTGGGTTGAGACCAATTGATGTATCTTAGATGGTCGCTTGTTAGCATTGAAGACCCCAGACGCCACATTTCAAAGTGGGATGCAGAATGTTTTCATAATAGAATTATTTTGCCAATTGACTTAGAAGTCCCCTTAAACCATGGTCCCCAAACCCCCGCCCTTGCTCCGCTGACCTTTGAAGCATTCAGTTTATCCCGGAAACTTCTTTGCTTTTGGTCCAGTCCAACTGAGCTGACCTTCCATGTATTGAGTGTTGTCCTTCCCTTCACCTATAGCAGTTCTTATCTACGAATTAATCAATAAAAAACCCTCTCCCTCCCTCCCTCCCTCCCCCCCTCGTAACCACAAAAGTATGTGTTCTTCTCAGTTTATACTATTTCTCAAGATCTTATAATAGTGGTCTTATACAATATTTGTCCTTTTGCCTCTGACTCATTTTGCTCAGCATAATGCCTTCCAGGTTCCTCCATGTTATGAAATGTTTCACAGATTCGTCACTGTTCTTTATCGATGCATAGTATTCCATTGTGTGAATATACCATAATTTATTTACCCATTCATCCGTTGATGGACACCTTGGTTGCTTCCAGCTTTTTGCTATTGTAAGCAGAGCTGCAATAAACATGGGTGTGCATATATCTGTTTGTGTGAAGGCTCTTGTTTCTCTAGGGTATATTCCGAGGAGTGGGATTTCTGGGTTGTATGGTAGTTCTATTTCTAACTGTTTAAGATAACGTCAGATAGATTTCCAAAGTGGTTGTACCATTTTACATTCCCACCAGCAGTGTATATAAGAGTTCCAATCTCTCTGCAGCCTCTCCAACATTTATCATTTTGTGTTTTTTGGATTAATGCCAGCCTTGTTGGAGTGAGATGAAATCTCATTGTAGTTTTGATCTGCATTTCTCTAATGGCTAATGATCGAGAGCATTTTCTCATGTATCTGTTAGCTGCCTGAATATCTTCTTTAGTGAAGTGTGTGTTCATATCCTTTGCCCACTTCTTGATTGGGTTGTTTGTCTTTTTGTGGTTGAGTTTTGACAGAATCATGTAGATTTTAGAGATCAGGCACTGGTCGGAGATGTCATAGCTGAAAATTCTTTCCCAGTCTGTAGGTGGTCTTTTTACTCTTTTGGTGAAGTCTTTAGATGAGCATAGGTGTTTGGTTTTTAGAAGCTCCCAGTTATCGGGTTTCTCTTCATCATTTTTGGTAATGTTTTGTATTCTGTTTATGCCTTGTATTAGGGCTCCTAGGGTTGTCCCTATTTTTTCTTCCATGATCTTTATCGTTTTAGTCTTTATGTTTAGGTCTTTGATCCACTTGGAGTTAGTTTTTGTGCATGGTGTGAGGTATGGGGCCTGTTTCATTCTTTTGCAGATGGATATCCAGTTATGCCAGCACCATTTGTTAAAAAGACTATCTTTTCCCCAATTAACTGACACTGGTCCTTTGTCAAATATCAGCTGCTCATATGTGGATGGATTTATATCTGGGTTCTCAATTCTGTTCCATTGGTCTATGTGCCTGTTGTTGTACCAGTACGAGGCTGTTTTGACTACTGTGGCTGTATAATAGGTTCTGAAATCAGGTAGAGTGAGGCCTCCCACTTTCTTCTTTTTCAGTAATGCTTTGCTTATCCGAGGCTTCTTTCCCTTCCATATGAAGTTGGTGATTTGTTTCTCTATCACCTTAAAAAATGACCTTGGAATTTGGATCGGAAGTGCATTGTATGTATAGATGGCTTTCGGTAGAATAGACATTTTTACTATGTTAAGTCTTCCTATCCATGAGCAAGGTATGTTTTTCCACTTAAGTATGTCCTTTTGAATTTCTTGTAGTAGAGCTTTGTAGTTTTCTTTGTATAGGTCTTTTACATCCTTGGTAAGATTTATTCCTAAGTATTTTATCTTCTTGGGGGCTACTGTGAATGGTATTGATTTGGTTATTTCCTCTTCGGTGTTCTTTTTGTTGATGTAGAGGAATCCAAGTGATTTTTGTATGTTTATTTTATAACCTGAGACTCTGCCAAACTCTTCTATTAGTTTCAGTAGTTTTCTGGAGGATTCCTTAGGGTTTTCTGTGTACAAGATCATGTCATCTGCAAATAGAGATAATTTTACTTCCTCCTTGCCAATCCAGATGCCTTTTATTTCTTTGTCTAGCCTAATTGCCCTGGCTAGGACTTCTAGCACGATGTTGAATAAGAGCGGTGATAAAGGGCATCCTTGTCTGGTTCCCGTTCTCAAGGGAAATGCTTTCAGGTTCTCTCCATTTAGAGTGATATTGGCTGTTGGCTTTGCATAAATGCCCTTTATTATGTTGAGGAATTTTACTTCAATTCCTATTTTGGTGAGAGTTTTTATCATAAATGGGTGTTGGACTTTGTCAAATGCCTTTTCTGCATCAATTGATAAGATCATGTGGTTTTTGTCTTTTATTTATGTGATGGATTACATTAATGGTTTTTCTGATATTAAACCAGCCTTGCATACCTGGTATAAATCCCACTTGATCATGGTGAATTATTTTTTTGATATGTTGTTGAATTCTATTGGCTAGAATTTTGTTGAGGATTTTTACATCTATGTTCATGAGGGATATAGGTCTATAATTTTCTTTTTTTGTAATGTCTTTACCTGGTTTTGGTATCAGGGAGATGGTGGCTTCATAGAATGAATTGGGTAGTATTCCGTCATTTTCTATGCTTTGAAATACCTTCAGTAGTAGTGGGGTTAACTCTTCTCTGAAAGTTTGGTAGAACTCTGCAGTGAAGCCGTCCGGGCCAGGGCTTTTTTTTGTTGAGAGTTTTTTGATTACCGTTTCAATCTCTTTTTTTGTTATGGGTCTATTTAGTTGTTCTACTTCTGAATGTGTTAGTTTAGGTAGGTAGTGTTTTTCCAGGAATTCATCCATTTCTTCTAGGTTTGCAAATTTGTTAGAGTGTAATTTTTCGTAATAATCTGATATGATTCTTTTAATTTCAGTTGGTTCTGTTGTGATGTGGTCCTTCTCGTTTCTTATTCGGGTTATTTGTTTCCTGTATTTCTTTAGTCAGTCTAGCCAATGGTTTATCAATTTTGTTAATTTTTTCAAAGAACCAGCTTTTGGCTTTGTTAATTCTTTCAATTGTTTTTCTGTTCTCTAATTCATTTAGTTCAGCTCTAATTTTTATTATTTGTTTTCTTCGGGTGCCTGATGGATTCTTTTGTTGCTCACTTTCTATTTGTTCAAGTTGTTGGGACAGTTCTCTGATTTTGACTCTTTCTTCTTTTTGTATGTGTGCATTTATCGATATAAATTGGCCTCTGAGCACTGCTTTTGCTGTGTCCCAGAGGTTTTGATAGGAAGTATTTTCATTCTCGTTGCATTCTATGAATTTCCTTATTCCCTCCTTGATGTCTTCTATAACCCAGTCTTTTTTCAGGAGGGTGTTGTTCAGTTTCCAAGTATTTGATTTCTTTTCCCTAGTTTTTCTGTTATTGATTTCTAGTTTTATTGCCTTGTGGTCTGAGAAGATGCTTTGTAATATTTCGATGTTTTGGACTCTGCAAAGGTTTGTTTTATGACCTAATACGTGGTCTATTCTAGAGAATGTTCCATGTGCGCTAGAAAAAAAGTATACTTTGCAGCAGTTGGGTGGAGAGTTCTGTATAAGTCAATGAGGTCAAGTTGGTTGATTGTTGTAATTAGGTCTTCTGTGTCTCTATTGAGCTTCTTACTGGATGTCCTGTCCTTCTCCGAAAGTGGTGTGTTGAAGTCTCCTACTATAATTGTGGAGGTGTCTATCTCACTTTTCAGTTCTGTTAAAATTTGATTTATATATCTTGCAGCCCTGTCATTGGGTGCATAAATATTTAATATGGTTATGTCTTCCTGATCAATTGTCCGTTTTATCATTATGTAGTGTCCTTCTTTATCCTTTGTGGTGGATTTAAGTCTAAAGTCTATTTTGTCAGAAATTAATATTGCTACTCCTCTTCTTTTTTGTTTATTGCTTGCTTGATATATTTTTTTCCATCCTTTGAGTTTTAGTTTGTTTGTGTCTCTAAGTCTAAGGTGTGTCTCTTGTAGGCAGCATATAGACGGATCGTGTTTCTTTATCCAGTCCGAGACTCTCTGTCTCTTTATTGGTTCATTTAGTCCATTTACATTCAGCGTAATTATAGATAAATAAGTGTTTAGTGTTGTCATTTTGATGCCTTTTTACGTGTGTTGTTGACAATTTCATTTTTCCACTTACTTTTTTGTGCTGAGACGTTTTTCTTTGCAAATTGTGAGATCCTCATTTTCGTAGTGTTCGACTTTATGTTTGTTGAGTCGTTACGTTTTTCTTGGCTTTTATCTTGAGTTATGGAGTTGTTATATCTCTTTGTGGTTACCTTATTATTTACCCCTATTTTTCTAAGTAAAAAACTAACTTGTATTGTTCTATATCGCCTTGTATTACTCTCCATATGGCAGTTCTATGCCTCCTGTGTTTAGTCCCTCTTTTTGGTTATTGTGATCTTTTACATATTGACTTCCGTGATTCCCTGTTATGAGTATTTTTTTTTTAATTAATCTTAATTTGTTTTTGTGATTTCCCTATTTGAATTGATATCAGGATGTTCTGTTTTGTGACCTTGTGTTGTGCTGGTATCTGATATTATTGGTTTTCTGACCAAACAATATCCTTTAGTATTCCTTGTAGCTTTGGTTTGGTTTTGGCAAATTCTCTAAACTTGTGTTTATCTATAAATATCTTAATTTCGCCTTCATATTTCAGGGAGAGTTTTGCTGGATATATGATCCTTGGCTGGCAGTTCTTCTCCTTCAGTGCTCTGTATAGGTCGTCCCATTCCCTTCTTGCCTGCATGGTTTCTGCTGAGTAGTCTGAACTTATTCTTATTGATTCTCCCTTGAAGGAAACCTTTCTTTTCTCCCTGGCTGCTTTTAAAATTTTCTGTTTATCTTTGGTTTTGGCGAGTTTGATGATAATATGTCTTGGTGTTTTTCTTTTTGGATCAATCTTAAATGGGGTTCGATGAGCATGTTGAATAGATATCCTTTCGTCTCTCATGATGTCAGGGAAGTTTTCTGTCAGGAGTTCTTCAACTATTTTCTCTGTGTTTTCTGTCCTCCCTCCCTGTTCTGGGACTCCAATCATGCACAAGTTATCCTTCTTGATAGAGTCCCACATGATTCTTAGGGTTTCTTTATTTTTTTAATTCTTTTATCTGATTTTTTTTCAGCTATGTTGGTGTTGATTCCCTGGTCCTCCAGATGTCCCAGTCTGCATTCTAATTGCTCGAGTCTGCTCCTCTGACTTCCTATTGCGTTGTCTAATTCTGTAATTTTATTGTTAATCTTTTGGATTTCTACATGCTGTCTCTCTATGGATTCTTGCAACTTATTAATTTTTCCACTATGTTCTTGAATAATCTTTTTGAGTTCTTCAACAGTTTTATCAGTGTGTTCCTTGTTTTTTTCTGCAGTTTGCCTTATTTCATTTCTGATGTCTTGAAGCATTCTGTAAATTAGTTTTTTATATTCTGTATCTGATAATTCCAGGATTGTATCTTCATTTGGGAAAGACTTTGATTCTTTTGTTTGGGGGGTTGTAGAAGCTGTCATGGTCTGCTTCTTTATGTGGTTTGATATGGACTGCTGTCTCTGAGCCATCACTGGGAAACTAGTTTTTCCAGAAAATCCGCTGACTGGGACACTGGCTCTAGGCTCTGAAAACAATCACTGCTTCCCCGTATTTGTTCGTTTTCCATCTCTAAATCTGTGTTTGTTGTTCAGGGTTCGTAGAAAGTTATGTACGTGATTGATTCACTTGTTTTTCCAAGTCTTTGTTGCAAGAGGGATCCAAGGTAGCGTCTACCTAGTCCGCCATCTTGGCCCCGCCTAATTTTATTTTTTTTTAATGTTTTAAAAGATCACTCTGGCTATGTGTGAACTGATAACTAGGTAACATCAATGGGAGCCTGGAGACCAACACCAATTAGGAGACTATTTCAGGGGACCAGGGGAGAAACTATGCTAGCTCATTCAGCCAAGGCTACAGCAGTAGTGATGGAATAAATGGAGGGTTCAAGGTAAATTTGGAGATAGAAATGACAGGTGTTGGGGGTGGATTTTACATGGTGAGGGGTGGGGCCATGTAAAGGGTGGTACGAAGGATGTTTCCCAGGTTTGAGCAACTGAGTGGATGCAGGTGGCAGTACTGAGGTGGGAAGCCCTGGAGAAGGAGCAGACTGGATGGGAGGGGAAAAGCTGCTCTGTTCTGGACCCATGATGCTTCAGATGCCTGTGAGGCATCAAAGGAGAGATGAGAAGAGTTCATTGTATATATGGGTCTGGCGCTCAGAAAAGAAACCTGGCTGAGAATTATAAATGTGAGATCCAGCAGCATAACGAAGGTATTTAAAAACATGGAAATGGGCCAGGTCACTCAGGGAGAGAGTGTGAAGTGAAATGACCAAGCCTGGGCAACTCCAACATCTAGATCTTAGGCTGAGGGGAAAAAACAGCTAGGAAGACTGAGAGGGAATGTCTGGAGAGGAGTGAGGAACCTGGGCAAAAAGGTCTTCACAGAACAAGGAAAGGGAGGGAACTGGCAACGGAACAGAAGCACTGAGTGGACAGGCAAGAAGAGCCCTAGTGACCTAAAAGCCAACACCAACCCAAGACCTACCTGTGGGGATACAGCACTGTTCAGGACCCAGAGGCGTCTACTTTACCATCATTTTACTATCCCTACTTCCCTTCCAGCCCCTTTGTATTTTACAATTATTCAACTATCATCCATCCACCCATCCATTCATCCGTCTCTCCATCCAGGCATCTGTCCATCCATTCACCCATTCATCCACCCAAGCATCCATCCATCCATCCATGCATCCATCCATCCATCTACCCACCCATCTATCCATTCACCCATCCACCCATCCACCTGCCCACCTATCCATCCACCCATTCATCTATCCACCTATCCATCCATTCAAGCCCCAGACTTCTCACTAGATGCAAAGCAAAAAGGGGTTGTTCTTAGTTGTCTTTCCTTTCACTTTTCCTTTTCTTTCCCTACCAGTATTTGTCTTCTGGCTCTGAAGGAATTGTGCAAGATTTACTTCACACAGTTAGAAAATGATATCCATTCTGGTATTTGGACTTGCGAAGCACCTCAGATTCCAGTTTTATTCTCTCAGGTCAGGAGTAGTAATAATAGCAATCATAGTAGCACTGTGATTAGAACAATCTCCCTTTTAATGAAGAGACGGAATAGTTCTAGCTTCCAAATTACCCACATTGTGTTTTTGCACAGCCTTGATTGCCTCTAACCCATTGAAGCCTATTTCCCCTCGGTTAACTCAGTTTCTTTCAATATTTGCATTTTCTTACGGCCTGTCAGTATGACAAACTCTTATGTAGTCATGCCTTAAAGGTCAGTGTGGTACCTTCACAAAGACTGATGAGACAGTTTTCTAAAAAGACAAATTTGTTGTGCTACCCTTTATAGTGAGCTTCATTCTCTCTTTGCCGCAGACACCCCATCCTGGCTTATCCAGCATCCCTGCTCAGAGCTGACTTTTGCCCTAACTTCTGCCACCACAAGAGCCGCAAGCTTTCTCTTTCTCTGATACGTCCCTTCTTTCTGCCACTACTTGGCAGATACATCGTTTGATATGTCATTTGTCCATCCAGCTTTGCAACAACTGTGGATTCCGCTCAAGCTTCCCCAGCTTCAAGATTCACCTACTAAACATCACGTTATAAGCGAAGACATTTCCGGTCCTCCCTCAAATGAATCTTCTACTGTGTCAAAATTTACCTACAGCCAGCTTCTTCTTCCTTTGCCTATAGTGTTTCAAGGCAACTTGCAAATGATTCTTTCATTGTGTGCCAGCCCCCCATCCCCGGCCTCTCTACACTCTGCCCCCACTTACCCCATTCCAGTTACACCCGCCCAGCACAGATTTTCACAAGTCAAGCCCATTTTTGATCTTTATTTGAGGCAGCATATCACACATCATCAGGAAGGACCAATCACGGGAGAAAGACATCATGCTTCATAAAATAGAAGGCCAGCAAGAAAGGGGGAAACCCCTTAAGAGATGGATGACACAGTGACTCCAACAATGGGCTCAAACATAGCAATGGCTGTGAGGATATTGCAAGACCAGGCAACATTTTGTTATACGCAAGGTTGCCGTGAGCTGACTCACGGCAACCTTGTGTATAACGATGAAATGTTGACTCATGGCAACCTCGTGTCCAACAGAATGAAGCATTGACCAGTCCTGTGCCATCTTCACGATCATGGATGTGCTTGAATCCATGGTTGCAGTCATCGCATGTTTTGAGTGCCTTCCAACCT
Organism: Elephas maximus indicus; assembly: GCF_024166365.1. NCBI lineage: Eukaryota > Metazoa > Chordata > Mammalia > Proboscidea > Elephantidae > Elephas > Elephas maximus. The sequence continues at coordinate 15,478,452 of NC_064826.1, forward strand.
AGGGGGCTCATCGTCCAGCGCTGTATCTGACAATATTCTATTGTGATCCATAAGGTTTTCATTGGCTAATTTTCAGATACAGATCACCAGGTCTTTCTTCCTAGTCTGCTGAATCCTGTCCACCATGCATGGTCCTGCTATACTTGAAACACCGGTGGCATAGCTTCCAATCTCATGGCACCACTCAAGCCACCCCAGTATGACAGACAGACAGATGAGTGATAGAGATTACTACATTGCACCAATTTATTTTTTACATTTTACATTCTCTTCTCCCTAAACTTTGAGCCACGGGTTGCCTCACACCCATTTTGGAAGCAGGTAGGGATATAAACCCTTAGTAGGTGAGCTCCATCCACTTGTGTTTGCAGTGGCAGTGACGAATTAGGGAGACCAAACTTTCAGGAGCAAGAGTTGTTAACACTGCAATGGCCCTACCGAAAAGAGGCTGCAGAATGTCACTCCTAGGGAGTCCTTCAAAATAAAATGAACCTACCTCCAATGATTTAGGAGGACAGATTAGATGACTTTCCAAAATTCCTCCCTGTCCAGTGTTTCTACTGTTCATCTCCCCCGACTCTGCCCTCTGACTTCAGGAGCATCCGTGAAGTTGTATTGGGACTGACTGCACCCATTTTCCCCAACTTCTGTCTCCTGTTGTCACAATTGTATTTATGGGTGAGTTAGGGGTCTTGTAAATTCATCAAAAAGATACCTGAAATATACTCTGGGGTACGTATTAAGTCTAGGAGCATCATGTCCTCTTCCTTCTGTCCTCAAATAACACTTAGGGATCTATTCACACATTTCACCATGTCTTGGATTTGCTGATTCGCTGATTTTCTTTGCCCAAGTTTGTCTTTCCAAGCTTGAGTGAACGGGCACTTCTTTGGGGCACTGAGAGTCTCCTGAGAAATAATTAAGCTGTGGAATTCTTCACTTGAGATGGTAATGATGAACCTGGAAGCTTGTTCTTGTGAAGCCACCTGAATGTAAAAGCCAACCAGGACTGGCCTTCACTGTCTCGCTCAGAGCGGCATTGTAACTTGGTCTGTGTTGCTCAAGCAATTCACTTGCTGAACAAGCATTATTAAGTGTTGGACACAGTGCTAGGGAGACTCCTAAAGACTTGGCCAAACCAAAACCCACTGCCGTCGAGCCGACTCCGACTCATAGTGACCCTATAGGACAAAGTAGAACTGCCGCATAGTTTCCAAGGAGTGCCTGGCAGATTCGAACTGCTGACCTCTTGGTTACCAGCTGTAGTACTTAACCACTACGCCACCGGAGTTTCCTCCCAAAGACTTAGCACCCTGTATAACCCTCTAATTACTATTGGTATAACTGTATACCAGCCACTTTTTATGCCTCTGGACCTCATAGGTAGTGTGTTATTCCAGTTCTAATGCATTTAGTGTCAATGTAGGTCCTTTTTGAAATGCACGAAGCTCAGCAGACCAGAGTTGGAGCCTCATTATTGTGTAGGTTGGGCATTCTATTGAGTGATACTTTCTGGATGTGTTGGTTTTGTAAACTTTTGTCTTATCTCCCTTTATTTCTGTGAGAGAAGGCTTGCAAGCAAGATTATGGCTTTTCTACTTGTTAGGGAGCTCTGATAGGTTTGTTTTGTTTTGTTCTTTTGGTGTCATATCTGGAAAACCAAAGGTTTCCCGTGTAGCCTAATGGAAAGGTACTCACAATAAACTATTTAGTTCTTATTGGAATATTGTCATAGCATAGATTGGTGGCACCACAGTGCCACTCGCCTTATATATACATGTATATATATAGATAGATATAAAAAAGCAGAGTCGTTGCTGTCAAGTCAATTCCAACTTATAGTGATCCTATAGAACAGAGTAGAACTGCCCCATAGGGTTTCCAAGGAGCAGCTGGTGGGTTCGAACTGCTGACCTTTTTGTTAGCAGCCATAGCTCTTAACTACTGTGCCACCAGGGCTCCACTTGCCTTATAATCTCAAAATCCATAACTCGTATCAAAAATTCTGATTTGTTCTTTGAACCAGGATGCCATAATTAGTGAAAACACACAGCATCAAAACATTTAAGAAAAAATTAAAATTTAGTAACAGAAAGGTAACAGAGCAGAGAGTGTGTGGGAGGCAGGTGAGAGCCTGGTCTAGGAGCCAGGTGGACCTGGCATTAACCAGCTCCCCTGCTTCACAGCTGTACAGTTTTGGACATGTTACTACACCTCACTAAGCCTTGGTTTCTTTATCCACAAAATGGGGATAATTAAAATATCATTGCAAGGGTTAAGTAAGCGAATGATCATGAAGGCTTTTGTCTTTATGGAGGAGTCCCAGAGGCCCAGTAGTTAAGAGCTCAGCTCCTAACTAAAATCCACCAGCCAGTCCTTGGAAACCATATGGAGCAGTCCTACTCTGTCCTATAGGGTCACTATGAGTCAGAATCAACTTCAAGGCAACTGGTTTGGGTTGTTTTTTTTTTAATCTTTATGGAAGCAGGCTACCACATCTTTCTCCTGCAGAGCAGCTGGTGGGTTAGAACCAGCAACCTTTCAGTTAGCAGCAGAGTGCATAACCATTGCACCACCAGGACTGCTTAAAGCTTGCTACAGCCCCTCCCCCCTCCAAAAAAAAAAAAAGATCAATCAATCCATTGCTCAAAAACTACACAGCCCTGCCGCTTTTAATCTCTGGATTTACTTATTTCCGGGGCAGGTTAAGGCTGGTCCAAGATACCTGCCATAAAAGTCAGATATATAATCTTGTCACAGTGGAGAAGGAAACTCTTTCTGAGAACACTGTGGCCAGGTCTCCCCCTTGCACAGGCTCAGAGCAGTAAGACCATTCCTTGAGGCAGCTGCAATCCCACCTCCTGCTGAAAACTTAGGCATTCCAACGTCGCCGTTTGCCATTAAGTGCGGTCCTGAGCCTCCGTTTCTGACACGCAAGGGAGTCGAAGTAAATCTCTGTAATTTTTTTTTTCACAGAGTGTGGCATCACAGTAAATGAACCCAATTCCTTCTCTTCTCAAACGTATTGCCCAAATGCACCCCTTTTGTTCGCTGAATTAATTAATAAGCTCTCCTCTGTGCCAAGAGAAAGACCTGAAAAAAAAAATTTTTTTTGATTAAAAAGAAAGAAAGGGGTCACTTAATCACTACCCATTTAGGCATGAGAGCCTGCACAGAGCTCTACTAGTGCTTCCCTTCAAGAAAAGCCTTTCTTCACTGGCACCTAGGTTTGGTTCTTAAGTTTTCACTTAAGCTTCCCAAATTAACACCTGGATCTGTAAGGAGATGGGATTATCTCAGAGAGAAGGAATAGTTGCAAAGTGAGTGAAGTCAGTGGGCTCCAGAATTTTCGTTCTTTCATCACTTCTTTTACTAAGAAGCTGGTCTACTCAGTAAGCTATTGGGCAGAGAAAACCAAAATCAGTCGCTGTCAGGTTGACCCTGACTCATGGTGACCCCACGTGTGTCAGAGCAGAGCTGCGCTTTGTAGGGTTTGCAATGGCTGATTTTGTTGGAAGTGGATTGCCAGGCCTTTCTTTCAAGGCACCTCTGGGTGGATTCGAACTTCCAGACTTTTGGTTAGGAGTCAAGTCCGTTAACCATTTGGACCACCCAGGGACTGGGCAGAGTGAAACCTTCTACAAAAATAAACCAAAGCATTAGCTCTCGATTACCAGAGTCACTATTTGGAGGGGAAGCCAAGCCCAGCATTCTCTCTGTCACCCAGCCATCACAACGTGTCCTCTGGACGTTCTGTTTTTGTAGGTGGTCCCTCTTGAATTGCCCTTGGCAAAATGAATGTCCCCAAAACTCTATGGAGCAGTTCTACTCTGTAATACATGGTATCACCATGAGTCAGAAACAACTTGATGACAGTGGTTTTTGTTTTTCTACAACCCCTGCTAGTGACAAAAGGCCACCACTTGTCTGTCAATTTGTCATATTGTGGTGGCTTGAATTTTTTTATAATTTTTATTGTGCTTTAAGAGAAAGTTTACAAATCAAGTCAGTCTCTCACACAAAAACCATATACACCTTGCTACCCACCACTGCCATCGAACTTAACCACTAAGCCACCAGGGATTCCATACACCTTGCTACACACTACCAATTACTCTCCCCCTAATGAGACAGCCCACTCTCTCCCTCCACTCTCTCTTTTCGTGTCCATTTCGCCAGCTTATAACCCCCTCCACCCTCTCAACTCCCCTCCAGGCAGGAGATGCCAACATAGTCTCAAGTGTCCACCTGATCCAAGAAGCTCACTCCTCACCAGCATCCCTCTCCAACCCATTGTCCGGTGGCTTGCATTTTGCTGTGATTCTGAAAGCTATGCCACCGGTATTTCAAATGCCAGCAGGGTCACCCATGGTGGACTGGTTTCAACAGAGCTTCCAAACTAAGACAGACTAGGAAGCATGACCTGGTGATCTCCTCTAAAAAAAAAAAAAAAGCCAGTGAAAACTTTGTCAATAGCAATGGAACATTGTCTATATAATGCTGGAAGATGAGCCCCCCTGCTTGGAAGGCACTCAAAAGACAACTGGGGAAGAGCTGCCTCCTCGAAGCAGAGTCAACCTTAATGACATGGGTGGAGTCAAGCTTTCGGGACCTTCATTTGCTGATGTGGCATGACTCAAAGTGAGAAGAAACATCCATTAATAATCGGAACATGGAATGTACGACGTATGAACCTAGGAAAACTGGAAGTTGACAAAAATGAAATAGAACGCTTGAAGACAGGTATCCTATGCATTAGTGAGCTGAGATGGACTGGTACTGACCATTTTGAACTGGGCAATCATATGGTCTACTATGCCAGGAGTGACAAATTGAAGAGGAATGGTGCCAAATTCATTATCAGAAAAACATTTTAAGATCTATCCTAAAGTACAATACTGTCAGTGATAGGATAGTATCCATATGCCACAAGGCAGACCAGGTAATAAGATTATTATCTAAATTTTCACACCAACCACTAATCCCAAACAAGAAGAAATTGAAGATTTTTACCAATTTCTGCAGTCCAAAGTTGATCAAACATGCAATCAAGATGCATTGATAACTACTGGTGATTGGAATGTGAAAGTTCAAAATGAAGAAGATGGAAAATATGGCCTTGGTGATGGACACAGTTCTGGAGACTTCATGATAGAATTTCACAAGACCAAAAGTAAATACCTTTTTCCAACAACATAAACAGGGAGAATACTCGCCAGATGGAATACACAGGAATCAAAAGACTTACACCTGTGGAAAGACATGATGGAGAAGCTCAATATTATCAGTCAGAACAAGGCCAGGGCCCGACTGTGAAACAGACCATCAATTGCTCATATGCAAGTACAAGTCGAAGCTGAAGAAAATTTAAACAAGTCCACACGAGGCATTTAGAGATCGCCTGAATTTAGAGATCGTCTCAACAATAGATTTGATGCGTTGAGCACTAATGACTGAAGACCAGACAAGTTGTGGAATGACATCAAGGATATCATACATGAGGAAAGCAAGAGGTCATTAAAAAGACAGGAAAGAAAGAAAAAACCAAAATGGATGTCAGAAGAGACTCTGAAACATAGGGTAGCTAAAGCAAATGGAAGAAATGGTGAAGTAAAAGAGCTGAACAGAATGTTTCAAAGGGCAGCTCGAGAAGACAAAGTATTACAACATGTGCAAAGGCCTGGAGTTAAAAAACCAAAAAGGAAGAACATACTCTGCATTTCTCAAGCTGAAAGAACTGAAGAAAAAATTCAAGCCTTGAGTTTCAATATCAAAGTATTCTATGGGCAAATTATTGAAGGACGCAGGAAGCATCAAAAAAAGATGAAAGGAATACACAGTCACTGTCCTAAAAAGAATTGGTTGATGTTCAACCATTTCAGGAGGTACCATATGATCAAGAACCAATAATATTGAAGGAAGAAATCCAAGCTGCACTGAAGGCGTTGGAGAAAAATAAGTCTCCAGAAATTGATGGTATAAAAATCAAGATGTTTCAACAAATGGATGCAACGCTGGAAGTGCTTACTCATCTATGCTAAGAAATTTGGAAGACAACTCCTGGCCAACCAACTGGAAGAGAGCCATATTTGTGCCCATTCTAAAAAAAGGTGATTCAACAGAATGCAGAAATTATAGAACAATATCATTAACAGGATGCAGAAATTATGGGGCAGTATCGTTAATATTACACACAAGTAAAATTCGTTGAAGATAATTCAAAAACAGTTGCAGCAGTACATCCACAGGGAACTGTCAGAACTTCAAGTCAGATTCAGAAGAGGATGTGGAATGAGGGATATCATTGCTGATGTCAGATGGATCTTGGCTGAAAGCAGAGAAAGATGTTTACCTGTGCTTTGTTGACTATCAACTGTGTGGATCATAATCACAAATTATGGATAGCATTGTGAAGAACAGGAATTCTAGAACACTTACCTGTACATAGACCAAGAGGCAGTCTTTGGAACAGAATAAGAGGATACAGTGTGGTTTAAAATCAGGAAAGTTGTGTGTCAGGGTTGTATCCCTTCACCATACTTAATCAACGTGCATGCTGAGCAAATAATCCAAGAAACTGGACTATATGAAGAAGAACGTGGCATCAAGATTGGAGGAAGACTCATTAAGAAATTGTGATATGCTGATGACACAACCATGCTTCCTGAAAGCAAAGAGGACTTGAAGCACTTACTGATGAAGATCAAAGACCACAGCCTTCAGTATGGATTACACCTTGACATAAAGGAAACAAAAATTCTTACAACTGGACCAATAAGCAAAATCAGGATAAACGGAGAAAAGATTGATGATGTCAAGGATTTCGTTTTACTTGGATCCACAATTAAAGCCCAAGGAAGAAGCAGTCAAGAAATCAAATGATGCATTGCCTTGGGCAAATCTGCTGCAAAAGACCTCTTTCAGGTGTTAAAAAGCCAAGATGTCACATTGGGGACTAAGGTGTGCCTGACCCAATCCATGGTGTTTTCAATCGTCTCACATGCATATGAAAGCTGGACAATGAATAAGGAAGACCAAAGAAGAATTTACACCTTTGAATTGTGGTGTTGGCGAAGAATATTGAATATACATACCACGGACTGCCAGAAGAACAAACAAATCTGCCTTGGAAGAAGTACAGCCAGAATGCTCCTTAGAAGTAGAATGGGGAGAGAGTGTCTCACATACTTTGGACATGTTATCAGAAGGATAGAAACCCTGGTGGAGTAGTGGTTAAGTGCTACGGCTGCTAACCAAGCACTCCTTGGAAACTCTATGGGGCAGTTCTACTCTGTTCTATAGGGTCACTATGAGTGGGAATCGACTCGATGGCAGTGGGTTTTTGGTTTGTATCAGGAGGATCAGTCCCTGGAGAAGGACATCATCCTTATTAATGTAGTGGGAAAGTGAAAAAGAGGAAGATCCTCAATGAGATGGATTGGCACAGTGGCTGCAACAATGGGATTGACAGTGGCATAACAACAATCCTGAGAATGGGACAGGACCTGGCAGTGTTTCAGTCTGTTGTATACAGGGTCGCTATGAGTAGGAACTGACTCGACAACAAGTATCAAAAGGAGTCCCTGGGTGGAGCAAACAGTTAAGTGCTTGACTACTAGTGGACTTGTTGATGGTTTGAACCCACTCAGTGGAGCCATCAGAAGACAGGCGTAGCGATCTGCTTCCAAAAGGTCACAGCCTTGAAAACCCTGCGGAGCAGTTCTACTCTGCACACATGGGGTTGCTATGAGTTGGAGCCGACTGAATGGCAACCGGCAACAGCCAGTGAAAAAGGTGGTCTTCAGAGGCCCCCACAGATGAACGGCAGGAATGGCCTCCTTCCCCAAGCCCCAGAGCAGTTGTCACTTATGGCTGGGCTTCTCAAACCTCCTGCTAAAACTCCTTTGCAAGGTCTCTGGCCAAGGGCTGGGTCTGGCTCCTCCAGGTCCCCATACTGCTCTCTGGCATATCATTGCCTCTGTAGTAATGACAAAGACAAAAATGATGTTAACACCTGCCAATAATGGCACTAAAGGAAGGAAACTTCTCAATCCTCTTGATGTATCAGCAATTTGCAAGTTGAGGACAATCTTTGCAAACTTAGATTGGAAAACACATTACCAGCCACGTATATGGCCATTAAGAATCTGAACCAGATGGAAGGCCGATAAAGCACAGCAGCAAAGCACTTCCTCTAATCTCCCAGCTCCTTGGAACAGGGACGCTCACAACCAGCTGAAGTCTATATTGTGCGAATATCCAGCGCCAGAGCCTTCAGGTACCTGTAATTAGAGGCAGAGAAGAGCTGGCCCAGACTTACAGATTTTCCTGTAATGAGATCATTACTTTATACACTTATCCTGTTCTGCATGAAGAGTTTCTTTATAATCCCTTTACGACTCTCTTCAAGTTTACACAATGTGAGACGCAAGGAGTTTATAAACATAAAACTCAGACACTGGTAGGAGATGCTCAAAGACCCAAAAGAGATATGAAAGCTCAGGATTTTAATCTGACTCCTGTAATTTTGTGCCTCAGTTTTCCTACCTGTAAATTGGAGAGAAGAGTGCTAGTATATCCCATAGGACTATTGAAAGTGTAGTAATTTTGAGAGATTAAAAACATGTTGTATAAAACTACACGTGTAATTTATAAAAAAATTATAGGTCTTCTTTATTCCAAGAAACCCAAGGTTGTTGTTGTTAGGTGCCATCAGGTCGGTTCCAACTCATAGCAACCCTATGTACAACAGAACAAAACACTGCCCAGTCCTGTGCCATCCTCACAATTATTGTTACGCTTGATCCCGCTGTTGCAGCCACTGTGTCAATTCATCTCATTGAGAGTCTTCCTCTTTTTCGCTGACACTCTACCAAGCATGATGTCCTTCTCTAGGGACTGGTCCCTCCTGATAACATGTACAAAGTATGTGAGACGTAGTCTCACCATCCTTGCTTCTAAGGAGCATTCTGGTTGTACTTCTTGTAATGTACCCAAGGTACATCACATATATTCACATGGACGGACGGACGGACGGACGGACGGACGGACAGACGGGTGGGTGGGTGGGTGGATGGGTGGATGGATGGATGGATAGATAGGTTCTGTCAAGTCAACTCATGGCAACCTTATTTATAACAGAATGAAACATTTCCCAGCACTGGGTCATCCTCACAATCACAAGCATGTTTCAGCCCACCATTGTGGCTATTGTGCCAGCCTATCTCACCGAGGGTTTCCCTCACCCTTCCTTCCTGCCCCCTACTTCACCAAACATCATGTCCTCCTCCAGCTCTTGATTCCTTCTGACGATGAGTTCAAAGTGAGTGAGTCAGACAATATTCTGTTTTGATCCACAGGGTTTTCATTGACTAATTTTCAGAAGTAGATTGCCAGGCCTTTCTTCCTAGCCTGTCTTAGTACTGGAAGCTCCGTTGGTATTTCAAATACCAATGACATAGCCTCCAGCATCACAGCAACATGCAAGCTACCATAGTATGACAAACTGACAGCCTGATGGTGGTATAGTCACTTAGTTAATATTTATTGAGTATATAGATATTCAGGAATTGATGTGGGTACTAGTGCTGGAGCAGTGAACAGGATAGATAAAGCCTCTGTCCTTCAGAAGCTTGCAGTCTAGGGCTACTGTTTTAGGTAGGGTGGCCAGGTAAAGTCTCTCTAATGAGTTGATATAAAAAACAGTAATACAATTTATTTTTGTATAATATAAATCATTTCAGATATTGACAAGTACACAAAAATAATAATAAAAAAACTTTGGAAATGTTTTGGAATTAGGTAAAAGTGATGGCTTGACAACATTGTGAGTGTATTAGATGGCACTGAAGTATACACTTTAAGATCGTTTTTAAATTATTTTATTTTATTTTTGTTGTTGATAATGTAGACAACAGAACATGTAACAATTCAACAGTTTCTACATGTGCAATTCAGTGACATTGATTACATTCTTCGAGTCGTGCAACTGTTCTCACCTTCATTTTCTGAGTTGTTCTTCCTCCCTTAACATAAACTCACTCCCCACTAAGTTTCCTATCTAACCTTTTGAGTTGCTGTTGTTAAGATGATCCCATAGAGGACAGATCTTAAAACAGGACAAAGTTCAAGGCAGACATCCTTTACTAGTTAAGCTAGACTATAGTTTGATTTTAAGGAGACTTCAGAGGATATTTTTGGTTTAAGGTTTGAAGATTGTCTCAGGGCAATAGTTTCAGGGGTTCATCCAGCCCCCATGGCTCTAGAAAGTCTGGAATCCATGGGAATTTGAAATTCTGTTCTGCATTTTCTTCCTTTTGATCAAGGTTCTTCTATAGAATCTTTGATCAAAGTGTTCAGCAGTGGTACCCGGGCACCATCCAGTTCTTCTGGTGTCATGGCAAAGGCGGCAGTTGTTCATGGAGGCAATTAGCCACACGTTCCGTTTACTCCTCTTTTTCTTAACTCTCTGTCTTCCTCTGTTGCTCCAGAGATCAATTTGTTGTACCTTGGATGGCCGCTTGGAAGCTTTTAAGACCTCAGGCACTGTGCAACAAACTAGGAGGTAGAACAGAAGCAATCGAAATGATACTAGGCCAATAACTGGGATGTCCCATGAAGCCATGATCCTAAACCTCCAAACCAAATTTTATGAACTGTGTGTATGTAGGAAGCCTCAGCAGCTACTCTTTTTTGTCATTGTAAATATATCTTTCACACAACTTTTCCCAATTCAACTTTTTACAGGCGTATAACTCATTGACATTATGTCCCCTGAAGTCTTCTTAAAATCAAGCTATAGTCTAGCTTAACTGGTAAAGAATGTCTGCCTTGAACATTGAACTTGACATCCTCAAGTACATTAATTGGCTGTGCAACTCTACTCTTCTTTAATGTGATTCTGCCATCACCGTAAACCAAAACTCAGTGCTCCGTAAATAATAATCCCCCTTTCTGCTTTCCACCTCTGGGAACCACTAATAAACTTCAGGCTCTATACATTTGCCTGTTCTTATTTTTTTAACTAAGTGAGGTCATACAATACTTGTCTTCCTGTGATTGACTTATTTCTCGCAGCATCATGTCTTCCAGCTCCATCCATATTGTAGCATGTATCAAGACTTCATTTCTCTTGCTGGCTGAGTAGTATTCCATGGTGTGTACGTACCACATTTTGTTTATCCATTTAGATTGTTTCTAGCTTTGACTATTGTGAATAATGCTGCAATGAACATTGGTGTATCTGTTTGAGTCTCTGCTTTCATTTCTTTTGGGTATATACCTAGGAGTGGAATTGCTGGGTCGTATGGTAGTTCTATTTTTAGTTTTTTGAGGAACTACCTCACCGTTTTCTACAGTATACCATTTTGCATTCCCACCAGCATGGATAAGGGTTCCAATTCCCCCACATCCTAAAATAATTTCGTTATGTAAATTTCACCTAAAAAATACAATACAGAAGGATGAAGGGCTAGAGAGTGAAGGAGGCAGGGCTGCTGTTTTTGGTAGGGTGGCCATGTAAAGTCTCTCCAATGAGTTGATGTTGGAGCAGAAACCAGAACAAAGCCAGGAAGTGAGTACTGTGGATATTTGAAGAAGGAATATTCCAAGCAGAGGGAAGTGCAAAATGCTAAGGCTGGCCCATCGCTTAGTATCACCTTTGCTTCCTCAAGTAGAGGGTGAGAAGTGAGGTCCAGAGAGGGGGTTGTCGCTAGTTGCGGTTGAGATAGCTCCGACTCATGGCGACCCCACAAACAACAAGAATAAAACATTGCCCAGTCCTACACCACTTCACAATTGTTGGTATGTTTGAGTACATTTTGTGGCCACTGTGTATTGTAACTGCCTTCCAACCTAGGAGGCTCATCTTCCAGCACTTGGGGTCACAATATTCTGTGGTCATCTATGGGGTTTTTATTAGCTGATTTTTGGAAATAGATCACCAGGCCTCTCTTCCTATTCTGTTTAAGGCTGGCAGTTCTGCTGAAACCCATCCACCATGGCTGGCCCTGCTGGTATTTGAAATACCAGTGACGTAGCTTCCAGCATCATAGCAACATGGAGTGACCACAGTATGACAAACTCACAGATGAGTGGTAGGAGAGAAGGGGAGACCTGACCTACCCCCTCCCGCATTTAAGGGTGTGGACAGGAGCAGAAGATGTGGAGGTCTCACTGAAGTTCACACGGACTCTGACCAGGAGCTGGCTACCTGAGACTGTGTAAAGAACTGACCTGCAGTGACCTTCAGCTGTGTTCTGAAACCCGTATTTCTCCTAGTGTGAAGAGCCTTCTACTTTTTTTCCTGTAAAATGGGGATTTATTGTGTGTACTCTAAAAATGGCAGCAAAAAGTTTGGAAGTGGTTTTATTTATCCAAAGCAACACTGTTCTCCACCTACACCACGCCTGTGAATGAACAGAAGCCAAACAAAGCCAAGGCCCTACACTTTCTACCCCAAGTGCCCATTACCCTCTCACTAAATATTATTTTTTTGCAAAGGCTTTAGCTAAATTACAAGCCACTTTACGGCCTAAACACTTCCCGCCGTTGCGTGTGTGTTATTCTCAGCCATAAAATGGTTTGAGGTTTCTAGGGTGGGAATAGGTACAACATTACGGTCCATTATTATTATATATTTCTTTTCATTACTCTTTGTTATATTTCTTCAGTTTCACCAAAATCATTCTTGCTCAGCTGTTTACAACCTTCAGATGTGAGTTGACAGTCCCCAGGCTCCCCCAATCATCATTTAGTCCAGCTCTCCCTATTCAGCTCTTTAATCTTCCTTCATAAATCACGTTGTCCTCCTCCATCATCCTTGCTGCCTTCCCCAGCCTCCGCCCCATTTGTCTGTACTTGGCGGATAATTAGGTGCTCAGTGCTGAGCTCAGCCTGCCAGGCAGGGTCTCCACAGAGTCGTCTGCTACTGCAAGTGTTTCTTAGCAGACCCATTTCCATCCCCTCCTGGGCCCCATGTCTCACTCCAACTGAGCCAAGCCAACAAGAGCCCAGAGGACTGCACAAATATTACCCAGACCCAGAACACAGGACCTAGGAGAAAAGATTGCAGAGCTGGGCTGAGTTCCACGTCGAGGCCAAAAGCAGAGATGGAATAAGTAGGGCAGGAAATAATTTTCACCTCCATTTTCAGTGACAACGGGTTTTACACGGCAGCAAAGGTATTTTGCCCTAAACTTGGCTAAAGCCTGCTTGGGGCTGATCTTTCAGGGATTTCTTGCCTTCTGGAAGTCTCTAGAAGTCTCTACTACAGTGAGGTGGTAGACACGAGGTGAGGCCTCCCATACCACAGGCTTGCTGAGGCCTCAGCCCGGCGTCTCACTCTTTTTTTTTTTTTTTGGATCATGTTTAGCTTTTAATTTCTAAGACTATCTGATATTAATGATACAAGGTTTTTTCTTTTTCTGCTTCTTAAGAGCTGACCTTAATTAATTAATGTTTATTGTGCTCAAGTGAAAGTTTACAATTCAAGTCAGCTTCTCATATAAAAACGTATACACACATTGTTATGTGACCCTCGTTGCTCTCCCTACGATGTGACAGCACACTCCTCTCCACCCTTTATTTCCCGTGTCCATTCAACGTGCTTTTGTCCCCCTCTGCCTTCTCATCTCACCTTCAGACTGGAGCTGCCCACATAGTCTCACGTGTCTATTTGAGCTAAGAAGCGCACTCCTCACCAGTATCATTTTATGTCTTATTGTCCAGTCTAATCTTTGTCTGAAGAGTTGGCTTCAAAAATGGTTTTGCTCAGCAGACATGAAAGAAACTGGACAGTGGGTAGGAGAGAGATGCTGATGAAGAGTGAGCTAATGATATCAGGTGGACACTTGAGACTGTGTTGGCATCTCCTGTCTGGAGGGGGGATGGGAGGATAGAGAGAGTGGGAAGCTGGCAAAATTGTCACGAAAGGAGAGACTGGAAGGGCTGACTCATTAGGGGGAGAGCAAGTGGGAGAACGGAGTAAGGTGGATATAAACTTACATGTGACAGTCTGACTTGATTTGTAAACATTCACTTGAAGCTCAATAAAAGTTAATAAAAAAAATGGTTTTAGTTTTGGGCTAACAGAGAGTCCAGGGTCCATGACTTCTGGGGTCCCTCCAGTCTCAGTCAGACCATTAAGTTCGGTCTTTCTACTAGAATTTGAGGTCTGCATCCGACTTTTCTCATGCTCCATCAGGGATTTTCTGTTGTGTTTCCTGTCAGGGCAGTTCTTGGTGGTAGCTGGGCACCATCTAGTTCTTCTGGTCTCAGGCTGATGGAGTCTCTGGTTTATGTGGCCCTTTCTGTCTTTTGGGCTCATATTTTCTATGTGTCTTTTGTGTTCTTCACTCTCCTTTGCTCCAAAGGGGTTGAGACCAATTAATACATCTTAGATGGCTGCTTGCTAGGTTTTAAGACCCCAGACGCCACCCACCGAAGGCATCGCACTCTTTCTTGTCCACACTCTCTGGCCTTTCCACATGCTTCTTCTCTCCCCTAAGTCATGTAAAGGAACTCTTTTTAGCTAGATTACTTCATTCCTCCTCATCAGGCTTGTGGAAGGGGAGAAAGCCAGTTCAGCAGACAGCTTGGTTTGGTTCACATGAGTCAGTCACTTCTCTCTGGCAATTTTGTCCGCTCAGTTTTCCCTTTTCTTGTATGCCCACCCCCAGCACTGTGTATAATATTTATTGTAGAGTAGGTATCTGATGGAGTCCGTTGGTGGTGCAAATGGTTGGTTAATACGCTCGGCAGTTAACCAAAAGATGGAAGGTTATCCGGGGAGGAAATCCATTATAGTGGATACTTTTGGTAGACCTCATGATCTCTCCTGCTTTCAAAATTTCTGTAATCATCTGTACGCAGGAGAAGTTAGTGTTTGGAGAAAAAAAAAATCAAAGAATACAGTTAGTGTAATCTATTAGCAAGACAGCATGGAAGTTCATAACCTAGCTTTGATCCGCAGTTTGGAGGAAGGAGTTTCCAAATACTTGAGGGACCATCTCCCCCCTTGATATGATGTTGGAATTTAACTCCCATTAAGCATAACAGGCATAATGAGTTGGCAGCCAGGGGACGCATCCCCTCTAATGCTTAATGAACAAAAAATAAAACATTTCCTTTTATCTTCCACATCTACCAGAGTAACTTGAATAATCATATTCAAATCCATGACGCATAAGACCCTTCCATCAGCTTAGTATTGTCACAAAGGCGCCTATGGAATGCCAATAAGTACATGATGTTTTTGACGATATTGTCATATAGTAGATGCTACTGCAGATGAATCTTGGGATCTCAGGTGTCATGGATTGAGTGGTATCCCACTAAAAAGATATGTTGAAGTCCTAACTCCTGTACCTGTACATGGGACCCTGCTTGAAAACAGGGACTCTGAAGATGTTATAAGTTAGGTTGACATGAAGTCATACTGGAGTAGGGTGAGTCATAATTCTACATGACTGGTGGAGAAGAGCAGGAGGAAGATGTGGTAGTCATCTTCTGCAAAGGTTTACAGCCTCGGAAGCCCTATGGGGCAGTTCTACTCCATCCTAGAGGGTTACTACGAGTTGGAATTAACTCAATGGCAGTGGGTTTGTTTGTTTGTTTTGATTTGGTGAAGAAAATACACAGAGACAGGGACACAGAAGAAGAAGAACACCATGTAACGATCCAACTGAAAGCCAAGAAACAGCTGGGAAACCAATTCACCAGGTCAGTGAGGCAGATTTAAAGTAAAGGACATTCTACAGTAGCTGTGTCTTCCCATTAGACCCAATGGAATTTGTTGTTGTTAGGCGCCGTCAAGTTGGTTCCGACTCATAGGGACCCTATGTACGGCAGAACGAAACACTGCCTGGTCCTGTGCCGTCATCACAATCATGGTTATGCTTGAGTCTATTGTTGCAGCCACTGTGTCATCTCGTTAAGGATCTTCCTCTTTTTCGATGACTCCCTACTTTACCCAGCGTTATGTCCTACTCCAGGGACTGGTCCCTCCTAATAACATGTCCAAAGTATCTGAGATGAAGTCTCGCTGTCATCTGTTCTAATGAGCATTCTGGCTGTACTTCTTCCAAGACAGATTTGTTCCTTCTCATGGAAGTCCATGGTATATTTGATATTCAAAGGCGTCAATTCTCCTTTGGGCCTTCTTATTCATTGTCCAGATTTGACATGCATATGAGTGATTAAAAGCACCATGGCTTGGGTCCAGGTGCACCTTAATCCTTAAAGTGACATCTTTTTAACACTTTAAAGAGATCTTTTGCAGCAGATTTGCCCAAGGCAATGCATCGTTTGATTTCTTGACTGCTGCTTCTGTGGGCTTTGATTGTGGATCCAAGTAAAATGAAATCTTTGACAACTTCAATCTTTTTTCCGTTTATCATGATGTTGCTTGTTGGTCCAGTTGTGAGGAATTTTGTTTTCTTTATGTTGGGGTGTAATCCATACTGAAGGCTGTGGTCTCTGATCTTCATTAGTAAGTGCTTCAAGTCCTCTTCACTTTCAGCAAGCAAGGTTGTGTCATCTGCATAACGCAGGTTGTTAATGAGTCTTCCTCCAATCCTGATGCCCCATTCTTCTTCATATAGTCCAGCTTCTTAGATTATTTGCTCAGCATATAGATTGAATAAGTATGGTGAAAGGATACAACCCTGACTCTCACCTTTCCTGACTTTAAACCATGCAGTGTTCTCTTGTTCTGTTCGAATGACTGCCTCTTAGTCTAAGTACAGGTTCCCCATGAACACAATTAAGTGTTCTGGAATTCCCATTCTTCACAATGTTATCCATAATTTGTTATGATCCACACAGTCGAATGCCGTTGCATATCATAGTCAATAAAACACAGGTAAACATCTTTCTGGTATTCTCTGCTTTCAGCCATGATCCATCTGACATCAGCAATGATATCCCTTTTTCCATGTCCTCCTCTGAATCTGGCTTGAATTTCTGGCAGTTCCCTGTTGATATACTGCTGCAACCACTTTTGAATGATCTTCAGCAAAATTTTACTTGTGTGTGACATTAATGATATTGTTCAATAATTTCCTCATTCTGTTGGATCACCTTTCTTTGGAATGGGTACAAATATGGATCTCTTCCAAAAGGATGGCCAGGTAGCTGTCTTCCAAATTTCTTGCATAGACAAGTGAGCACTTTCAGCATTGCATCCATTTGTTGAAACATCTCAATCGATATTCTGTTAATCCTGGAGCCTTATTTTTCACCAACGGTTTCAGTGCAGCTTGTAATTCTTCCTTCAGTACCGTTGGTTCTTTATCACATGCTACTTCCTGAAATAATTGAATGTTGACCAGTTCCTTTTGGTACAGTGACTCTGTGCATTCCTTCCATCTTCTCTTGATGCTTCCTGCATCTTTTAGTATTTTCCCTGTAGAATACTTCAGTATTGCAACTTGAGGCTTGAAAGTTTTCTTCAGTTCTTTCAGCTCAAGAAATGTCAAATGTGTTCTTCCCTCTTGGTTTTCTATCTCCAGATCTTTGCACTTTTCTTTATGATACTTGATTTTGTCTTCTGAAGCCACCCTTTGAAATCTTCTGTTCAGCTCTTTTATTTCATCATCTCTTCCTTTTGCTTTAGCTGCTTGACTTTCAGGAGCAACTATCACAGTCTCTTCTGACACCATTTTGGTCTTTTCTTCTTTCCTGTCTTTTTAATGACCTCGCTTTCTTCACATATGATGTCCTTGATGTAACTTCATAACTCGTCTGGTGTTCAATAATTAGTGATCAATGCATCAAATCTATTATTGAGATGGTCTCTAAATTCAGGTGGCATATACTCAAGGTCTTAGTTTGGCCCTCGTGGAATTGTTCTAATTTTCTTTAACTTCAACTGGAACTTGGGTATAAGTAATTGATGGTCTGTTCCACAGTTGGCCCCTAGCCTTGTTCTGACAAATGACATTGAGTTTTTCCACCTTCTCTTTCCACAGATGTAGTTGATTTGATTCATATGTATTCATCTGGTGAGGTCCATGTGTATAGTGCGTTTATGCTGTTGAAAAAAGGTATACGTATGAAGTCATTGGTCCTGCAAAATTCTACCATGTGATCTCCATTGTCGTTTCTATCACCAACACCATGTTTTCTAACTACCGATTTTTCTTTGTTTCCAACTTTTGCATTCCAATCACCAGTAATTACCAATGCATCCTGATTGCATGTTTGATCAATTTCAGACTGCAGGAGTTGATAAAAATCTTAGGTTTCTTCATCTTTTGCCTTAGTAGTTGGTGTGTAAATTTAAATAATAATCATATTAATTGGTCTTCCTTGAAAGTGTTTGGATAGTATCCTATCACTGACAGCATTTTATTTCAGGATAGATCTTGAAATGTTTTTTTTTAACAATCAGTGCAATGCCATTCCACTTCTCTTTGTCATTACTGGCATAGTAGACCATATGATTGCTCAACTCAAAATGGTCCATACCTGTCCATTTCAGCTCACTAATGCCTAGGATATTGACTTTTATGTGTTCCATTTCATTTTTAACAATTTCCAATTTTCCTAGATTCATACTTCGGACATTCAACATTCTGATTCTTAACAGATGTTTACAATTGTTTCTTTTCATTTTTCATTTGAGCCACATCAGCAAATGAAGGTCCTGAAAGCTTGACTCCATCCACGTTATTAAGGTCGACTCTACTTTCAGGAGGCAGCTCTTCTCCAGTCATCTTCTGAGCATCTTCCTACCTGAGGGACTCATCCTCTGTTACTATATCAGACAATGTTCCACTGTCTGATATAGTATATAAGGTTTTTCTCTGGCTAAGTTTTTTTCCTAAGTAGGCCACTAGGTCCTTCTTCCTAACCCTTTTTAGTTTGAAAACTCAGCTGAAATTTGTCCATCCTGGATGACCCTGCTTGTATTTGAATACCAGTGGCATAGCTTTCAGCATCACAGCAACACACAAGCCTTCACAATACAACAAACTGACAGACTCAAGGGGAATGGAATTTGATGGACTTGGAATCATTACCTCCCAATGGAGCACATGTCACCTTTACAGAGAAGGGATTCCAGTACCTGGGAGAATGAAAACCGAGCAGGGGTGACAATGAAGACAATGCCCCCACACATGATGGTCTGCAATCTGCCCAGCTGGGGCTAGAAGGAACAGATTTGGAAGCTAAAGAGTTAGGAGAATGGGAAAGTGGGGAGGGTTCAGGTTATACTTTAGGCCCAAACTGAAATTGAGAAAACCTCTACGGTGAAGTCATCTCTCTCCCCATTATATCCATAAGCTCCTGAGACAAAGGGCTGTGTGTTATGTATCTTTACATTCCTATCATTTAGAAAGGTCTTGGCACATCATGGCTCACCATTCTAGAGCATTGTGTATGTGCCAGGCCCTGTGCGAAGCATCTTACATCATACCACCTTATTCATTTCTCACCACAAGTCTATGAGGGATTGTCTCAGTTACTTAGTGCTGTCATAGCAGAAATAGCACAAGTGGGTGACTTTAAAGAATAGAAATATATTTTCTCACAGTTCTGGGAGCGAAAAGTCCAAGTTGGGGTCGCGGCTCTGTCAATTCCTTCTGTGAGCCTCTGTCTTAGCTCTGATGTCTGCCAGTGATCGTTGGTGTTCCTTTGCTTGCAGACACGTCCTCTCATGTCCTCTGTCTTCCCCTTTGTGTGTATGTGTCTCTGTGTCTATTCTGGTCTTTTTATAACCTAGAGGTGATTAGGTTTAGGATCCACCTTACACAGGTATGAACTCAACTGATCCAGTGACCACATCACGTTAGATTTCCTGTCCTGGGAAGGCATCTGTCCCAGGTCCTGACCCTTGTGAGGTCATGCTGTGGGTGTTCCACCTGAGCTTGAGAAGCCCCTGGTTCCCATTTTTTCTCTGTCCTGTTAGAACTTGTTGAAATACCATCAATGCAAAATGGAAGAGGAACTATTCCCCACTAGAAGCTTTGGAGCTCTAGACTGTTGTTCCGCAAGAAAAATAAGCACTGGGAGAATGAAGTCCCAGGACACAATTCATGGTGGAAAGAGCATGGACTTCTTCATATTAATTGTGTGGCCCCGATGCCGGATCAGACACTCACTGTCCAGGGGCAAGTTACTCCACCTCTCTGAACTTCACTCTCCTTGTCTGTGACTGTTAAATGAGAATAAAATAATATACCTGTTTCAAAGAATGTGGCAGAGTAATACAGATACTAGTTATGTAGAAAACAGATACTAGAATGTAAAACATCTGGCAAAATGCCTGGCACAGAATTGCTACTCAATACATGTCAATTATTCTAATGAATACTGACATATAATAAAGTAATTCATTCATTTGCACAGGTATACATTGAGTGCTACTATGTGCCAGGCACTGTTCTAGGTGCAGGCTTTCTGGCGGTGACACACTAGTGGAAGAGACAGACAATAAAAGAAAAAAATATATATAAAATGATAATTAATATCATATTTGTTTTTTTGGGGTTTTTTTAAGGTAAAATAAAGAAAATAAAGCCAGGTAGGAGCATAGATAGTGGTAGAGGCTGTTATTTTAGATAAAATGGTCAGAAAAGGCCTCTCTGAGGAAGTAACATTGAAGCCCAGAACTGAAGGAATTGAGGAAGTAAACCATGAATATACCTGGGGGAAAAGTGTTCCTGGCCAGGAACAGCGTGTGCAAAGGTCCTGTGTCAGCAAAGTGCTTGGCACGCTGCAGGCACAGCAAGCAACCCAGTGGTTGGAAAGCAGATCGCACAAGGAAGAGAGGTGGCATATGTGTGGGAGAGAGGTAGTTAGGGACAGGTCAGGCTCAAGAGTGTTTCAAGAAGTCTTCATTGTCATTGTCTCATCTTTTTTTTTTTTTTTATAATTTATTTTATTTTGTTGCTGTTGAGAATATACACAGCAAAGCATACACCAAACTCAACAGTTTCTACATGTACAAGTCAGTGACATTGATCTCATTCTTTGTACTGTGCAACCATTCTCACCCTCCTTTTCTGAGTTGTTCCTCCTCCATTAACATAAACTCACTGCCCCCTAAGGTTCCTATCTAATCTTTCAAGTTGGTGTTTTCAATTTGATCCCTTATAGATAGATCTGAAAAGAGCATAATACTCGGGGCAGAATATTCTTTACTAGTTAAGCTCAACTATTGTTTCGTTTTAAGAAGACTTTAGGGGATTTTTTTGGTTTAAGGCTTGCAACCAGCCATCCAAAGCACAACAATTGGTCTATCTTTGCCTGGAGGAATAGAGGAAGAAGGAGAGTCAAGAAGAGGAAATGGAATGTGTAGCTGATTGCCTCCATGAATAACTGTCTCATTTGCCATGAGACCAGAACTGGAATGGTTCCTGGCTACCATGAGTGAACATTTTGATTAAAGATTCTATAGAAGAATGCTGATCAAAAGCGGATGTCATGGATTCAATCGTGTCCCTCAAAAATATCTGTAAACTTGGCTAGGCTATGATTCCCAGTATTGTATGATTATCATTTTGTCATCTGATGTGATTTCCCTATGTGCTGTAAATCCTATCACGATGATGTGATGAGATGAATTAGAGGCAGTTATATTAATGAGATCCACAAGATTTGATAGTGTCTTAAGCCAATCTCTTTTGAGGCATAAAAGAGAGAAGCAAGCAGAGAGACAGGGAACCTCATACCACCAAGAAAGCAGTGCCGGAAGCAGAGCATATCTTTGGACCTGAGGTTCCTGCGTGGAGAAGCTCCTAGACCAAGGGAAGGTTGAAGACACAGACCTTCCTCCAGAGTTGAGAGAGAAAGCCTTTCCCTGGAACCGAAGCCCTGAATTTGGACTTGTAGCCTACTACACTGTGAGAGAATAAATTTCTCTTTGTTAAAGCCATCCACTGATGGTATTTCTGTTAGAGCAGCACTGGATGACCAAGACAGAGGGAAAATATAGAACAGAATTTCAAAATCTCATGGAATCTAGACTTTCTAGAGCCATGGAGGCTGGATGAACCCCCAAAACTATTGCCCTGTGATAATCTCTAAACCTTAAACCAAAAATATCCCCCGAAGTGTTCTTAAAGCCAAACAATAGTTTAGCTTAACTAGTGAAGAATCTTTCCTCTATTTGTAGTCTTGCTTCTGTGATGAGCCAAAAGCTTCCTGGTGGGTGGAGCAGAGCAGTTAGGACTCTAGTCTCTAGAATCAGATGGATCTGTTCATTAGCCAAGCTCCAAACTTAAAATCACCTTGAAAAGTTCTCTTAATCTCTTTCAGCCGTATCTTCCTCTTCTACAAAATGGAGATAATAATAGTGCCTACTATTATGTAAGGGCTCCATACATCAGCTATTATTATCGAGGGCGACAGGACCAGGCTCTATGCTTTTCTTTTATTAATCAATAAATACATAAAAAGCTCTTAACCCTGTGAGAGCAACGTGATGGATAATCCCATACTTCCTAGCGATGGGTGGGCCACACATCTAGACACTTAATGAATTTCTCTAGACTTACAAAACAGTAATAATACTTTTACCTCGCAATCGGTTGCCTGACTGATTCAGAACACAAGAACAAGGAGGGAAACAAAATATGTCTTTGAATTCCCAAAACGCCTGTCAGCAAGATTATGCACTCAAGCTATAAACTTGAATCATGGAGAGCCCGCCATTCCTAACTCGTTTTTAAACCCATTCTTACATGCTCCATCAGTCAGGTTTCTCAGGCTACAGAGGAATGGGAGGGGACAGTGGCCAAAAGCCAACATGCTGAATATAAAAAGAGCAACAGTGCAAAAGAAGACAAAAATAAAAACTGCGAAAAGCATAGCGAAGGACTCAAAAAACAAGAATACGGGAATGTATTCATTCACTCTTTCATTCATTTATTCACTCAGTAAATATTTACAGGGTGACTCTTGTAGGCTGGAGTCCCTGGGTGATACAAACAGTTAACACATTCAGCTGCTAATGTAAAAGATGGAGGTTCAGGTCCACCCAGAGGCACCTCAGAAGGAAGGCCTGAAGTGGTTTGGTTTATTGTAGGCAAAGTATGACTGTTAGGAACTTGGTACACAAAAGTGACAAGAACATCATCCCTGCCCTCACAGAGCTTACAATATGATGGGGGAAGACGGGCAAACAATATCCAGACAGTGTGGTAAGTGATAAGGCAGGGGTGAGAACGCGACACTGTGGGCACTGGAGGACCACCGATTGGTCTTCAGCCATACGAGAAGGTTTCTGGAGGAAATGTGGGACTCCAGAATCTGCCAGGCGCTCCTTGGGAACTCCGTGGGGCAGTTCTACTCTGTCCTATAGGGTCGCTATGAGTCAGAATCGACTCGACGGCACTGGGTTTGGTTTTATTTGATTATTCTCGAGGAGCGCTGGTGGTGCAGTGGTCAAAGCGCTTAGCTGCTAACTGAAGGGCCTGCAGTTCAAACCCACCTATTCGCTCCTCAGGAGAAAGATGTGGCAGTCTGTTTCTGTAAAGATTATGGCCTTGGAAACCCTATGGGGGCAGTTCTACTCTGTCCTATAGGGTCCTATGAGTTGGAACCAACTCAATGGCAATGGGTTTCGTTTTTTGGTTTGTCGTTTTGGTAGTATTTTTGGTAGTATCGGAGTACTCAGGCCACAATACATCCAGTAGCTTAGTATCAGCACATTGCAGTAATGGTTGCTCAAGACCATGACCTTGAGTACACAGGACAGGGGTGGTTCACGTTCAGAGGATCGTATTTGATAAAGCAGGGAAGATTTCCATGCAAATCATCTCAGTAGGACAAATTCCAATTTTAAAGTTTATGCGTTATCTGGAAAATTTCACTTAGTTGGGATGGTTGATTTCTCGGTGATATTGGATGTATGAGAATTACTGTTATGATGCAGTTTTTAGGAAGTGCATGAGGGGTAGTACATAATATCTTGCATTGTACACAGTACTAACGTATTTGCTTTGGTCTTTTTTTTTTTTTTTTATAACTACCTGGTTATACCGGTACCGGTTGCCATGGAGCCAATCCCAACGCATGGTGTCCCCACGTGTGTCGGAGTAGAACTGTGCTCCACAGAGTTTTCAGTGGCTGTGATCTTTTGGAATTAGATCACCAAGCCTTTCTCCTGAGGTGCCTCTGCGTGGACTCGACCATCCAAACGTTCCGTTAGCAGCTGGGCACTTGAACCGTCTGCGTCATCCAGGGATTCCTGTCTGGTTATGGGCAGAAGGTTTAAGAAGCATCCCTGGCTAGGGATGTCCTAAGAAATCTTGGTACGTCACTTTACTTGACTATGTTTCATGGCTAAGTAACGGTCAGGTGTCCTTTGGCTTAGTTTGCTGAAACAAAAGTGCCACCGATTTTCAATATGGCACAATTTGTTAGAGCAAAAAAATGGGAAACAACCTAACTATCCAACAATAGGGGACCGGTTAAATAGAAAATAGCACATCCATAAACGGAATACCATGCAACCATCAGAAAGAATAAGGCAGCCGGGCAAACACTAATATGAAACGCTCTTCAAGATGTATCGTTAAGAAAAAATGCCATTTGAATGAACAAAACTAACTACATTTTTCGTAGCAATGGAAGAATGCAAAAACCACTGGCAACAATGGATGCCTCAAAGTAGGGGTACTGGGGGACAGGGGCTCAGGGGAAGGAAGGAAAATTATTTTACACTGGATAGTTTGTGCCTTTTGAGTTCTGTACCACTTGCATATATCACAAACACAAAAACAAATCTAGAAAAAACATTAAGTAGAGAAAAAGTAAAAAGTGTTCTCAGTCCCAAGGGGAACATGTTGGGAAGGTGGTGGAGGAAAGCGAGCAATAGACCAGGTGCCAAATGAGGGGTGTTCAGGCGCTGCCTTGTCCTTTGCCTGGCTCCGTCACTTAGAGCAGGATCAGGGGTCACAAACCAGCAGCCCGAAGGAAGACTCTGGCTCAAAACCTGGCATAGACCAAGCTTTGAAAGTGGCAGCTTTTAATGCATTCAGACAGAGCGTACACTTTCCACTTCTCCAACAACACTTCTAGGCTTGGCTGCCAGACCATTTCCCACGTTTGTCTAACCTGCCTGGCTCCACACGCATTCAACTTTGTGAGCCATAGAAAATATTTTCAACCTTTCTGACCTTTGGATACCCCCTGGGAGTACTAAGCTCTATATAGGAATAATAACCCCTATCTGCCTCACATCCCTGGGTGGTTCAAATAGTTAAGTGCTTGGTTACCAACTGAAGGGTTGGCAGTTTGATTTCATCCAGAGATGCCTGGAACGAAAGACCTGGCAATCTACTTCCAAAAAACCAGTCATTGAAAACCCTATGGAGCACAGTTCTCTTAACACACGTGGTGTGCCATGAGTCGGAATCAATTCGACAGCAAATATGAACCTCACATAACTGATGCGAGGGGTAGATGAGTTGCTGTGTGTGGAACCAGTTTATAGACTGAAGCAGTCAAGGGCAGCATATGTGCTGTGCTATGGCCACCACCTGGAACAACAGATCAGAACCTATGTCCTAGGATGTGGGTTAGTAACATCTTCATGCTCACTTCATACCTGAGTTGGAGAAAGAGAAGGTGACAGAACCAGGGAAAGAAAAAGAAATGATTTCATGGTTTTTTTTTCTTCCTTAAAATACTATCAATTATATCAGGAACATTGGAAGCCCAGTAAAGAACTCTGAGTGTGCTTCCAAGTGGGCGTCTTAGTTCATGCAGATACAAGAGACCAAGTGGGTGGCTCCTGTCAGGAGGCAGGATGAGGAGACAGGCAGGGACAGGGACTGGTTGAATGGACACGAGAAACCCCGGGTGGAAAGGTAGAATGTGTTGTTACATTATAGGGGTTGCAACTAATGTCACATAGCAATATGTGTATAAATTTGTGTATGAGAAATTAACGTGAGCTGTAAACTTTCACCTAAAGCACAATTAAAAAAAAAAAGAACTCTGAGACACGTTACACTTGACGTAGAAAACACGCTTCTCTGGCATCGTTCTTCTCCTAAAGGTTGGCTTTGTTGTTGTTGTTAGATGCCATTCTCATAATGAGATGTGCCTCCTCAATTCAATAACACAATTTAACAGGCATTCACTCAGCAACGATGAATGGCGAAAACTGAGGCACAAAGTTCTGGGGCTCACCCACAACCACAGGTCTGTCTCTTCAGGCAATGGTTCTCACTTAGTAGTCTCTCCCAGAGCAAGTGCCATTTTCAACCCCTCATCTGTTTTGTATATTAAAAAACCCCAAAATCAAACCCATTGCCATCAAGTCGACTTCGACTCATAGCAACCCTGTAGGAGAGAGCAGAACTGCCCCATAGGGTTTCCAAGGAGCTGCTGGTGGATTTGAGCTGCCAACCTTTTGGTTAGCATCTGTAGCTCTTAACCACTACACCACCAGGGCCCCTTTGTATATAAGAATCCCTGAAAGGGGGGAGGGGCTGAGAAATTGGTGGTTCAAGTGTTAGAATTCTTGCCATCCATGCAGGAGACCTGGGTTCAATTCCCAGCCAGCGCACCTCACGCACAGTCAACACCTGTCTGTCAGTAGAGGCCTGCATGTTGCTATGATGCTGAGTAGGTTTCTGTGAGCTTCCAGACTAAGATGGACTAAGAAAGGCCTGGCTATCTACTTCTGGGGGGAAAAAAAACAGCCAATGAGAGTCCTGTGGATCACAATGGTCCAATCCACAACCAGTCATGGGGATGGCAAAGGACCAGACAGCATTTTGTTCTGTTGTCGGGGGGCCTACTCCATGCCAATTAACAACGTTAACAACAACAAAAAAGGAGCGAGCTTTCTAAAGGTCTCCCTTCCTTTCTTCTATCTTTCCTTCCTTCCTTCCCTCCCTCCCTCCTTCCCTTCTTTTCCACAATTGCTTACTGAGTTTCCACCCTGAGCCGCATGCCAGCTAGATGTTGATGACACTGTGGCTCCTAGGACACAGTCCTTGCCCTTGTGGCACTAACATTCTAGTCTAGAAGGTTTCCTTCCTAGCCCAAGCTCTTAAATGTAGTAATCTGAAAAAGAAAACCTGCCTTTGAATAATGCCCTTAAAGAAGCTAGATTATATAAATCTATCAGTACCCTGGGGCATTGCTTGAGTCTGACCTATGAAATAAGTGCATGAATATTTTTACTTTATAAATACACCTCAATTATATTTATAGCACATCTTTCCTGTGCACAGCTCAAACTAGTTCAAAATTTATGTGATACAGAGATGAGAAAATCACCCATGATAGACAAGGAAACAGGTTTTAAAAAACTCAAGTGACACATCTCCATAAAATTGTCAACTTGAGAGAAGATGCCTATCAAGCAGTATCCCACAGGAGCCATAGGACTTTATTTTTTGATAACAACTTGGTTAAGTGGATTTTATAAATGATTCAAAATACATCTGAGTGGCTGCAACTCGAAGCAAAAATGGCTTTTAAGACAACCTTGACAGCTTTTCTCGCTGACAACACTGGGGCCAAGGTGATGAACGTTCCCTAAATGGTAGGTCTTTCCCTCCGAGTAAGGGGATTGCGCTGAGGTTTAAACACGTGGAGCCCGGCTGCTGTCTAAGAAGCTGTTATTCATTCAGAGATGGTAGAATTTTGAACTGAGGGGAAACGAGGAGAAGAAAAAGTCTAGGAGACGAAGCCATGCCTATGCCTACATGTCATAATTTTGGTGTTACGGTAAAAAGAATTAAAACGTTGAAGTTAAAATGATCCCTACAAATCAATGGTGATGGAATGATTTGGGAAAGCATAGCAAGAATGGTCGCCCAATTTGAAGAACGTAATCAATGTCACTGAATTTAACGTGTAGAAATTGTTGAGTTAGCATGTGTTTTATTATGTATATTTTTACCACAATAAAAAAAAAGAGTCCTAAAAATATATCCTGGATGTTTCTGTTGTTAATTTATAGCCTCTCAGCTCCAAATCCATCATTCAGTGCTCTGTGAGTGACGCTGAGCTGGACATGGTGAATGTTTCTCCTCTGCCAGCTGACCCAATGTTGAGTGTTGTCATGGAGGGTGCTGCAGGGACTCCGTAGGTTGTTATGGAGGGTGCTACAGGAACACTGTAGGAGAAGGTGGCTTCTCTTCTTAGTTTTGGTGTGCTTTCCTCTCTTCTTGTACCTGCAGTACTCAACCAGCATGCAGGACAACCTGTGGTCCTCACCCCCAGTGAGTTCAGCAGCACCTTCCAGCTGGTATCCAGCAAGTTATGCCAGAGCTCCAGCCAGCTTCCTAGCAAGTTCCACTGCCATCCCAGAAGGCAGCCCCTGGGGAGTTTCATCAGCACCCTAGCTAGTGGTTTCCTGCTTGCCAGCCTCACCCTGTGGCACCTAACTGAACTTCTCTGCTGTCCAGAAGGCTTCAGCCACACCCTCTCCAATGAAGTCTCAATCTCAGTCTCATGGGGAGAAGGCCCTCTTCCAAATTTGTTCTTTCCTTGGGAAGTCTGCCTCAGTCCTAGGTAGTGGCTACACCCTGTATTACTATTCTTATAATCTTGAGAGTTCTTTTAACCTCTTAGTAGTTAACCCTCTGTTTGTTGTTGTTAGTTAGTTGCAGTTGAGACACTTCCAATTCACAGTGACCCAATATGTCCAGAGTAGGTCTGTGTTCCACAGGGCTTTCAACAGTTGTTTTTTTGGAAACAGGTCACCTAGGCCTTTCTCCCAAGGTGCCTCTGAGTGGACTCAAACCACCAACCTTCCAGTTAGCAGCCAGGCACATTAACTGTTTGCACCACCCAGGGACTCCCAAGGGCCACACCACACTTCAGAATGGTTTTTCCCAGTTTGTGGCCTTAAGACCACATCAGAATCCTCTAGGTGTTTGTTAAAAGTGCAGATTACTGGCTCCTATCTCAGGCCAACTGAATCAGAATCCCTGGGCATGGGGTCTAGAAACCTGTATTTTTAACAGGCACCCAGGTAATTTTACTGCATTCTAAATTTGAGAACCACGGCCTTAAGAAGATGAGGAGGAACAAGACTAACATGAATAGAGTGCCTGAAAAAAAAAAAAAAAAGATTTCCTGTGGAGTGGATTCTGACTCATAGCAACCCTACAGGATAGGGTAGAACTGCCCCATATGGTTTCCAAGGCTGCAAATCTTTTTTTTTTTTTTCTTTTTTTGAGTAGAGAAATGTACCATTTTATTACAAAGATTCTCACAAACAGGAAAATGGTATCTCAAAAAGGAAACTAGACTATCCACCTCCACCTGCAGAGCTGGGGAGCGCAGGGGGCAGGCAGTGAGAGTTTCTTGGCTCACTTGGGGCCAGGCTGCAACGTGGGAAGGTATGAGAAAGGAACAAATCTAAAAATGGCTGATGTTACCTTAAGGAATCTGAAAAGAACAAGGGGTCCCTGAAGGCCCAGCTACCCCTCCTAGAATGCTCAATAAGAATACCTTTCCAAAAGTACTAAGCAGGTACTCTACATTTCAGGATTTAGTCCTCTGACTGCTTAAAAGCACCGTTTCCACCCATACCCAGCATTCTTTATGGTTCAAAACTAACAGCTGGGGGAGGGGGGAGGGCAGGGGGCAAGGCAGCAGCTGTAGGAGTTTACCCAGCAGAGCTGCCCTGGGCTAGGCTCAGGGCCCTGGTTCCTGTCTAGTCCCTGGGGATATTTATATTTAATATACTTTTATATAAATACACAGAGAAATAGAAAATATAAACTCTGAGGGGTCAGGGGAGAAACATGAATAGAGTGCCTTAAAAAAAAAAAAAAAAGATTTCCTGTGGAGTGGATTCTGACTCATAGCAACCCTACAGGATAGGGTAGAACTGCCCCATATGGTTTCCAAGGCTGCAAATCTTAACGGAAGCAGACTGCCACATCTTTTTCCCCAAAGAGCAACTGGTGGGTTTCAAAAGCTGACCTTTCGGTTGGCAGCGAGTGCTTAACCACTGTGCAACCAGGGCTTTTAAATACAGTGCCTACTACCAGTTAAATTCAACATTTAATGAGCACCTACTTTGTGCCAGGCATAGTGCTGGCAAAATACAGTAATGAAGTAAAGAAAGTCTTAGCCTAGAGTTGCTAACAACACCAAGTAGGTGCCTTGCCAAAAATAACAAAATAATAAACATACTAAGTTAGGCTTTTCACAGATCATATCTGCTAACCCTCACAACAACCAGGCAAGACAGGCACTAGTCTTCCCCTCTTCACCTATGAAGGGATTGAAGCTCAGGGAAGTTGCCTAAGGTAGCAGAGCTGGTGAATGGTGAGCCAAGACACAACCCCACAACTTTCTGAGAGTCCAGTGTTTTTTTCAGGAATTTCAGAGGAATGTCTACTTTCGCTCAATTCACTAGAATTGTTTCAGATGCTAGAACACCTTCAACAGACAATCAAAGGTCTGTCGCTGCAGTGCTGCCAACTGTGAGTTTGTTTTGGCAGTGACAGACAATCCCTTTCCGAGTCCTTGGCTTCTTGACAGTGTTGGAACTTCATCTCCCAGCAAGCCCCGCGGCCACGGCCCCGGCGAGGCATGATGGGTACCTCACCCCCCTCCCTTGGAGTGGCCCGGCGGCGGCGGGCCGCATCATAGCCTGACGTCGGGGCGCGAAGTATCCTGGGACATGTAGTCCAGCCCGCCCCCGGACGCCCCCTCGGATGAATGGGGCCGGCGCCGACTGCGAACTACAGCTCCTCGGCTGGGCGCGTCGGTGCCCGCCGCGGGGGAAGGAGAGGCCACCGCGGGCGCCTCGGGGAGCAGCGCGCTGGGTGGGCGACGATGCTCGGTGGTGCGGCGGCGGGAGCAGCCCGACTTCCTGGGGTAGCGGTCTAGGCGGGCGCTTGATCGGCGCGCTCGCTGCCTGGCCCCGGCCATGCACCCCGCCTTCGCCGTGGGCCTGGTGTTCGCAGGCTGCTGCAGCAACGTGATCTTCCTGGAGCTCCTGGCCCGGTGAGTGGTGCAGCCCTGCGCGCCGCCCGCCGTCCCGGTGGCAGCTTCTCAGCATCCCTGGGAGGGGCACACCCAGGGCGTTGCTGGCGTTACCCCCCTTCCACACTCGGGGGGATTGAAGCCTTAAGAGAGATTCACGTGACTGGCCCAAGGTCAGCTGGAGCTAGGGGCAGAGCCCAGGGTTGCTCTCCAAACCACTCGCCCTCTCTTCCCTTCCAACTCCAGTTCTCTCCGTTCCTGCTAATGCCACATCGTTGACTTGAGCAAAGCTTTTTTGACTTGACGGCAATGGGTTTGGTTTTTGACTTATAAAGCGTTGCCATTTTTGTATGCGCTGCAGACAAAGTTTCATTTGTATTAAAGTGCTCCGCAAAGTACTGGCTTTATTGACTTCCGAGAGAGATGTGGTACTTTGCCCAGACATACATCTCAGTGATGTAGCAGAGCGGATTCTTACTTACGTAGAAGGTCGGGCCACGTGACCCGAGGCAGCATTTGCAGCTGTAAAATATTATATAGTCTTTAGTTTGGAAAGCATGTATATTAAAGTATAACTTTATAAACTGAGAAGAGTAATGACACTTTCCCAAAGGGAAGCTAGATTGGCTTTCTTGAGGGAGCGGGCAAAGAGTGTTGAGTAAGACTGTGCAAAGTTCAGTGGTTAAAAGCTATGACAGAAAAGACAACAGGTGGAGTGGGAAAGGCCAGGCCTGAAAGCTCAGAGTTATGAATTACAGCCTTGGCTCTGTCACCCCCTGGCTCTCTGATGTCTTTGTGTTGCGTCACCTGCAGTAAAACAATGTGTGGTGCGACCTGGCGCCCTATTTCTGAACCCATGCCCTATCTCCATGGGCAGTTGGAACAATCCTGTGCAGAAGACAGGGCAAGAATTACAATCTCTGTCTTATTGAAAGTGAAACATAGACCCAGAGAAGTTACGTGGCCTTTCAAGACCTTGCTTGTAAGTGGTGGAGAATGGGAATCCAGGAAGTGAGAGCTCCTAGTCCAGCACCTTTTTCAGTCTGCCTGTTCTTTCTGAACTTGAGCAGCCCATAGATTTTGGTCACCTGTTCTTCACATGGTGACTGTTAGAAGTGTATTTTACCTTCATGTGACCGTTGATAAGCCATTCTGAAGCAACTAGCTTATTTAAGGTAGTCTGTGTGGGGTTACTTAACATTCGCTCTGCAGAAACTGCTGATAAAGATCTGTCATTTGTCATTCTTGGGAGTAGGTGGTGAGGGTATGTCAACGGAAGAAAAAGTTTATCTGACTGTAAGTCTGGGACATCGCGAAAGAAAGTCACCTTGGGAATTATTTTTAAAAATATGAAACAGCAACCTAATGAGGCCGTCTGTGGAAATGAAGGTCAGAGAATAATAGTGTAATATTTGTGTTGAATATGCTGTCAGTTTAAGTTAAATCTTGCAAGACTGTATGACATCAGAATATGCTAGCAACAGAAGGCCCTCTTTACTAGTTATGAGTCTGTGGCTAAATTGCTTGGTCTCCCTGCATCTGTTCCCGAAACTGTAAAAGGGGGTGATGACTATTCCAACCTCAGAGGGTTTTGAAGGATTAAATGAGATGCACAAAAAAACCGGAAGCGGAGGCGGAGCCAAGATGGCGGACTAGGCAGACGCTACCTCGGATCCCTCTTACAACAAAGACACGGAAAAACAAGTGAATCGATCACATACATAACAATCTACGAACCCTGAACAACAAACACAGATTTAGAGACGGAGAACGAACTAATACGGGGAAGCAGCGATTGTTTCCAGAGCCTGGAGCCAGCGTACCAGTCAGGTACGGCACAAGCACAGAGACCTGCTCCACCCCCCTGAACTAACCCCGGGAGGGGGACCAGCTGGTTCCACGGGCGGCGTGGGACGCAGCCAGTAGGAGAAGTCCCCGGGAGGCAGTGACTGATCTTGGAGCAGAAAGAGCAGCATCCGAGCCGGGGAACCGTCCCGCAGGGATTAGGACTGCACGCAGCGGATTTTCTGGAAAAACTAGTTTCCCAGTGATGGCTCGGAGACAACAATCCATATCAAACCACTTAAAGAAGCAGACCGGGACAGCTTCTCCAACCCCCCAAACAAAAGAATCAAAATCTTTTCCAAATGAAGATACAATTTTGGAATTATCAGATACAGAATATAAAAAACTAATTTACAGAATGCTTAATGATATCACAAATGAAATTAGGATATCTGCAGAAAAAGCCAAGGAACACACTGATAAAACTGTTGAAGAACTCAAAAAGATTATTCAAGAACATACTGGAAAAATTAATAAGTTGCAAGAATCCATAGAGAGACAACATGTAGAAATCCAAAAGATTAACAATAAAATAACAGAATTAGACAACGTAATAGGAAGTCAGAGGAGCAGACTCGAGCAATTAGAATGCAGACTGGGACATCTGGAGGACCAGGGAATTAACACCAACATAGCTGAAAAAAAATCAGATAAAAGAATTAAAAAAAATGAAGAAACCCTAAGAATTATGTGGGACTCTATCAAGAAGGATAACCTGCGGGTGATTGGAGTCCCAGAACAGGGAGGAGGGACAGAAAACACAGAGAAAATAGTTGAAGAACTTCTGACAGAAAACTTCCCTGACATCATGAAAGACGAAAGGATATCTATCCAAGATGCTCATCGAACCCCATTTAAGATTGATCCAAAAAGAAAAACACCAAGACATATTATCATCAAACTCACCAAAACCAAAGATAAACAGAAAATTTTAAAAGCAGCCAGGGAGAAAAGAAAGGTTTCCTTCAAGGGAGAATCAATAAGAATATGTTCTGACTACTCAGCAGAAACCATGCAGGCAAGAAGGGAATGGGACGACATATACAGAACACTGAAGGAGAAAAACTGCCAGCCAAGGATCATATATCCAGCAAAACTCTCTCTGAAATATGAAGGCGAAATTAAGATATTTACAGACAAACACAAGTTTAGAGAATTTGCAAAAACCAAACCAAAGCTACAAGAAATACTAAAGGATATTGTTTGGTCAGAGAACCAATAATATCAGATATCAGCACAACACAAGGTCACAAAACAGAACGTCCTGATATCAACTCAAATAGGGAAATCACAAAAACAAACAAATTAAGATTAATTAAAAAAAAAAAATACACATAACAGGGAATCATGGAAGTCAATAGGTAAAAGATCACAATAATCAAAAAGAGGGACTAAATACAGGAGGCATTGAACTGCCATATGGAGAGTGATACAAGGCGATATAGAACAATACAAGTTAGGTTTTTACTTAGAAAAATAGGGGTATATAATGAGGTAACCACAAAAAGGTATAACAACTCTATAACTCAAGACAAAAACCAAGAAAAACGTAACGACTCAACTAACATAAAGTCAAACACTATGAAAATGAGGATCTCACAATTTACTAAGAAAAACGCCTCAGCACAAAAAAGTATGTGGAAAAATGAAATTGTCAACAACACACATAAAAAGGCATCAAAATGACAGCACTAAAAACTTACTTACCTATAATTACCCTGAATGTAAATGGACTAAATGCACCAATAAAGAGACAGAGAGTCACAGACTGGATAAAGAAACACGATCCATCTATATGCTGCCTACAAGAGACACACCTTAGACTTAGAGACTCAAATAAACTAAAACTCAAAGGATGGAAAAAAGTATATCAAGCAAACAATAAGCAAAAAAGAAGAGGAGTAGCAATATTAATTTCTGACAAAATAGACTTTAGACTTAAATCCACCACAAAGGATAAAGAAGGACACTATATAATGATAAAAGGGACAATTGATCAGGAAGACATAACCATATTAAATATTTACGCACCCAATGACAGGGCTGCAAGATACATAAACCAAATTTTAACAGAACTGAAAAGCGAGATAGATACCTCCACAATTATAGTAGGAGACTTCAACACACCACTTTCGGAGAAGGACAGGACATCCAGCAAGAAGCTCAACAGAGACACGGAAGATCTAATTACAACAATCAACCAACTTGACCTCATTGACTTATACAGAACTCTCCACCCAACTGCTGCAAAATATACTTTTTTTTCCAGCGCACATGGAACATTCTCTAGAATAGACCACATATTAGGACATAAAACAAACCTTTGCAGAGTCCAAAACATCGAAATATTACAAAGCATCTTCTCAGATCACAAGGCAATAAAACTAGAGATCAATAACAGAAAAACGAGGGAAAAGAAATCAAATACTTGGAAAATGAACAATACCCTCCTGAAAAAAGACTGGGTTATAGAAGACATCAAGGAGGGAATAAGGAAATTCATAGAAAGCAACGAGAATGAAAATACTTCCTATCAAAACCTCTGGGACACAGCAAAAGCAGTGCTCAGAGGCCAATTTATATCAATAAATGCACACATACAAAAAGAAGAAAGAGCCAAAATCAGAGAACTGTCCCTACAACTTGAACAAATAGAAAGTGAGCAACAAAAGAATCCATCAGGCACCAGAAGAAAACAAATAATAAAAATTAGAGCTGAACTAAATGAATTAGAGAACAGAAAAACAATTGAAAGAATTAACAAAGCCAAAAGCTGGTTCTTTGAAAAAATTAACAAAATTGATAAACCATTGGCTAGACTGACTAAAGAAATACAGGAAAGGAAACAAATAACCCGAATAAGAAATGAGAAGGACCACATCACAACAGAACCAAATGAAATTAAAAGAATCATTTCAGATTATTATGAAAAATTGTACTCTAACAAATTTGAAAACCTAGAAGAAATGGATGAATTCCTGGAAAAACACTACCTACCTAAACTAACACATTCAGAAGTAGAACAACTAAATAGACCCATAACAAAAAAAGAGATTGAAACGGTAATCAAAAAACTCCCAACAAAAAAAAGTCCCGGCCCGGACGGCTTCACTGCAGAGTTCTACCAAATTTTCAGAGAAGAGTTAACACCACTACTACTAAAGGTATTCCAAAGCATAGAAAATGACGGAATACTACCCAACTCATTCTATGAAGCCACCATCTCCCTGATACCAAAACCAGGTAAAGACATTACAAAAAAAGAAAATTATAGACCTATATCCCTAATGAACATTGATGCAAAAATCCTCAACAAAATTCTAGCCAATAGAATCCAACAACACATCAAAAAAATAATTCACCCTGATCAAGTGGGATTTATACCAGGTATGCAAGGCTGGTTTAATATCAGAAAAACCATTAATGTAATCCATCACATAAATAAAACAAAAGACAAAAACCACATGATCTTATCAATTGATGCAGAAAAGGCATTTGACAAAGTCCAACACCCATTCATGATAAAAACTCTTACCAAAATAGGAATTGAAGGAAAATTCCTCAACATAATAAAGGGCATCTATGCAAAGCCAACAGCCAATGTCACTCTAAATGGAGAGAACCTGAAAGCATTTCCCTTGAGAACGGGAACCAGACAAGGATGCCCTTTATCACCGCTCTTATTCAACATCGTGTTGGAAGTCTTAGCCAGGGCAATCAGGCTAGACAAAGAAATAAAAGGTATCCGGATTGGCAAGGAAGAAGTAAAGTTATCACTTTTTGCAGATGACATGATTATATACACAGAAAACCCTAAGGAATCCTCCAGAAAACTACTGAAACTAATAGAAGAGTTTGGCAGAGTCTCAGGTTATAAAATAAACATACAAAAATCACTTGGATTCCTCTACATCAACAAAAAGAACACCGAAGAGGAAATAACCAAATCAATACCATTCACAATAGCCCCCAAGAAGATAAGATACTTAGGAATAAATCTTACCAAGGATGTAAAAGACCTATACAAAGAAAACTACAAAGCTCTACTACAAGAAATTCAAAAGGACATACTTAAGTGGAAAAACATACCTTGCTCATGGATAGGAAGACTTAACATAGTAAAAATGTCTATTCTACCAAAAGCCATCTATACATTTAACGCACTTCCGATCCAAATTCCAATGTCATATTTTAAGGGGATAGAGAAACAAATCACCAATTTCATATGGAACGGAAAGAAGCCCCGGATAAGCAAAGCACTACTGAAAAAGAAGAAGAAAGTGGGAGGCCTCACCTTACCTGACTTCAGAAACTATTATACAGCCACAGTAGTCAAAACAGCCTGGTATTGGTACAACAACAGACACATAGACCAATGGAACAGAATTGAGAACCCAGACATAGATCCATCCACGTATGAGCAGCTGATATTTGACAAAGGACCAGTGTCAATTAACTGGGGAAAAGATAGCCTTTTTAACAAATGGTGCTGGCATAACTGGATATCCATTTGCAAAAAAATGAAACAGGACCCATACCTCACACCATGCACAAAAACTAACTCCAAGTGGATCAAAGACCTAAACATAAAGACTAAAACGATAAAGATCATGGAAGAAAAAATTGGGACAACCCTAGGAGCCCTAATACAAGGTATAAACAGAATACAAAACATTACCAAAAATGATGAAGAGAAACCCGATAACTGGGAGCTCCTAAAAATCAAACACCTATGCTCATCTAAAGACTTCACCAAAAGAGTAAAAAGACCACCTACAGATTGGGAAAGAATTTTCAGCTATGACATCTCCGACCAGCGCCTGATCTCTAAAATCTACATGATTCTGTCAAAACTCAACCACAAAAAGACAAACAACCCAATCAAGAAGTGGGCAAAGGATATGAACACACATTTCACTAAAGAAGATATTCAGGCAGCCAACAGATACATGAGAAAATGCTCTCGATCATTAGCCATTAGAGAAATGCAAATTAAAACTACGATGAGATTCCATCTCACACCAGCAAGGCTGGCATTAATCCAAAAAACACAAAATAATAAATGTTGGAGAGGCTGCGGAGAGATTGGAACTCTCATACACTGCTGGTGGGAATGTAAAATGGTACAACCACTTTGGAAATCTATCTGGCGTTATCTTAAACAGTTAGAAATAGAACTACCATACAACCCAGAAATCCCACTCCTAGGAATATACCCTAGAGATACAAGAGCCTTCATACAAACAGATATATGCACACCCATGTTTATTGCAGCTCTGTTTACAATAGCAAAAAGTTGGAAGCAACCAAGGTGTCCATCAACGGATGAATGGGTAAATAAATTGTGGTATATTCACACAATGGAATACTACGCATCGATAAAGAACAGTGACGAATCTCTGAAACATTTCATAACATGGAGGAACCTGGAAGGCATTATGCTGAGCGAAATTAGTCAGAGGCAAAAGGACAAATATTGTATAAGACCACTATTATAAGATCTTGAGAAATAGTAAACCTGAGAAGAACACATACTTTTGTGGTTACGAGGGGGGGAGGGAGGGAGGGTGGGAGAGGGTTTTTTATTGATTAATCAGTAGATAAGAACTGCTTTAGGTGAAGGGAAAGACAACACTCAATACATGGAAGGTCAGCTCAATTGGACTGGACCAAAAGCAAAGAAGTTTCCGGGATAAAATGAATGCTTCAAAGGTCAGCGGAGCAAGCGCGGGGGTCTGGGGAACATGGTTTGCGGGGACTTCTAAGTCAATTGGCAAAATAATTCTATTATGAAATCATTCTGCATCCCACTTCGAAATGTGGCGTCTGGGGTCTTAAATGCTAACAAGCAGCCATCTAAGATGCAGCAATTGGTCTCAACCCACCTGGAGCAAAGGAAAATGAAGAACACCAAGCCCACATGACAACTAAGAGCCCAAGAGACAGAAAGGGCCACATGAACCAGAGACCTACATCATCCTGAGACCAGAAGAACTAGTTGGTGCCCGGCCACAATCGATGACTGCCCTGACAGGGAGCTCAGCAGAGGACCCCTGAGGGAGCAGGAGATCAGTGGGATGCAGACCCCAAATTCTCATAACAAGACCAAACTTAATGGTCTGACTGAGACTGGAGGAATCCCGGCGGCCATGCTCCCCAGACCTTCAGCTGACACAGGACAGGAACCATCCCCGAAGACAACTCTTCAGAAATGAAAGGGACTGGTCAGCGGGTGGGAGAGAGAAGCTGATGAAGAGTGAGCTAATTATATCAGGTGGACACTTGAGATTGTGTTGGCAACTCTTGCCTGGAGGGGGGATGGGAGGATAGAGAGAGAGGGAAGCCGGCAAAATTGTCAAGAAAGGAGAGACTGAAAGGGCTGACTCAAGACGGGGAGAGTAAGTGGGAGTAGGGAGTGAGATGTATGTAAACTTATATGTGACAGACTGATTGGATTTGTAAACGTTCACTTGAAGCTTAATAAAAGTTATTATAAAAAAAAAAAAAAAAAAAAAAACCGGAAGCATCGTCATAGCCACTTCCCCTTCTCCCTGATGACTTTTGTCACAGTACATGGGTATACTTTGCTTTATGTGGTCTTCCAGAAAAGTTGTGGATAAATCTAACTTTACAAAATGTTTCTGTGCATTATTTAAAAAAAAACAAAAAACCAGTTGCCTTTGAGTCAATTCTGACTCATGGCGCCCCCATGTATTGCAAAGTAGAGCTGCACCTTATAGGGTTCTCAAAGATGTGACCTTTTGGAAGCAGATCGCCAGGCCTTTCTTCCGGGGTGCCTCTGGATGGATTGAACCGCCAGCGTTTTGGTTAGTAGTTAAGCACTTAACCATTTCCACCACCCAGGGACCTAAGTGCATTATGAAACCCACTGCCGTCGAGTCAATTCTGGCTCATAGCGACCCTATAGGACAGAGTAGAACTGCCCCATAGAGTTTCCGAGGAGCGCCTTTATAGGAGTTTCTATTTAGAACAGTTTATAAATAAATCATCACTCTATTTATATGAACTTTTACATCAGTATTGGGCTTTTATAAAGTGGGAGGAGGTACATTTATTAATATGAATGGTACGTCGGACTGAATAATAAGTGCCTTTTCCTAATTTGCTTAGGCAAGCCCCGACTTCTCAAGTTACACAGATCAGTAGGAGCCCGTTGGACCAGATGATCACCAAGGTTCTTTCTAGATATGGCCTTCTTGGAATTCGTGACTTTACCTGGGACATCACGGTGGAAAGCTCATAGAGTTTTACAGAGCAGGAACTGTACTTTTCACGTGGCTTGCTTTGAACCTGTCTGTCCCCTACCCACTTTACCCACTGCTGTTGAGTTCATTCCGAGCGACCCCGTAGCACAGAGTAGAACTGCCCTGTAGGGTTTCCAAGGCTGTAAATCTTTACGGAGGCAGCTGGTGGGCTTGAACCACTGCCCTTGCAGTTAGCAGCCGAGCGCTTAACAACTGTACCGCCGGGGCTCCTATTACGCATCCTGACAAATGACAAATGGCACAGTAAATATAAATGGAAATGCTAAGTGACTGGCCGAAAGAAAAGAACATTTGTAACCATTTTCCCCAAGTTGGAAAACAAATTTAGGTTTTTGTTTTTGATTTTCATCCCAGTGATTGGAGCATGTGATGAAATCCGAAGCGTGGCGTGCAGAGCAGGTGTGCGGCGCTGAGTGCGTGCCTGGGTCCCCGCCTTCGGGAGCTCTCAGATTCCCTGGGAAACAAGAGACACACCATCAATCGGCTAAGCAGCTAGGCAAGGTGTTGTGTGTCTTATATCAGGAAAACCACCCAGAACATTTTCTTTTTCCCATCTTAGTTTTCAGTCAAAGGCCTGATGTTGAATTAAGTTAGAAAGTTTGCTAAATCTAGAATCAGAAGTACAAAAGGCATAAGCTATCTCCCTAACTCTGTCCATTCGAAATTGCTTTTTTTAAAAAAAATAAATAAAAGTTTGGATTCTTGTCAAAGAGAATTCTAAGTCTCAGCAGATGCATGGATAAAAAAAATGTGGTATTTCCATACGGTGGAATATCATTCAGCCATTAGGAGAAATACTTTAGCATAAATGAACCTTGAAAACACTATGCGGAGTAAAAATGGTTGGATGCAAAAGGGCAAATACTGTAGAATCCCACTTATATGAAATTTCTAGACTAGACAAATGCATAGAGACGGAAGACTGTTAGTGGTTACCAGGGGGTTGGGGAGGGGAGTTATTGCTTCAGGGGCACTGAATTATGGTTTGGGGTGACGAGAAACTTCTGCAAATGGGGAGTGGAGATGGTTGCAGAAATAAGGTGAATGTAATTAATGTCACTGACTTGCCCCCTTAAAAACTGTTCAAATGACAAATGCTTCGTTGTATAAATCTTACCACAATAAAGTTTTTCTAAAAGAGGGAGAATTCAAAGTAAGAGAAACTGTTTGCGGTGAGTGAGTACAATTCCTGAGGAATAAAGTTCAAGAAAAGGAGAGATTTAGGGGAAAGGATCCAAGGTTTTCCTCTGAAGTTCTAAAATGAATTATTCAAGCTGTGTGCTTTAAAATTAAATAATTTCATTGGTAGCTATACAATAATGTGTTCCTAAAAACCTTTGTAAGTTGATTTTTTAAAGATCGACTCATATGAACATATTAGGTAGCGTCTTAGTTTCTTAGTGCTACTGTAACACAGATAACACAAGCGGGTGGCTTTAGAGAACAGAAATTTATTTCCTCACAGTTTAGGAGGCTAGAAGCCTGAATTCAAAGCACCGGCTCTAGGGGAGGACTCTGACTGCGGGCCCGAGGAGAA
The DNA here is from genome assembly GCF_024166365.1 of Elephas maximus indicus. Taxonomy (NCBI): domain Eukaryota; kingdom Metazoa; phylum Chordata; class Mammalia; order Proboscidea; family Elephantidae; genus Elephas; species Elephas maximus. Next base: position 15,520,038 of record NC_064826.1, read on the forward strand.
AACCCCGGACTGTTTGAGCTTCTGTTCCTGGGTTCCTTGGTGGTCTTCACGTGGCGTCTGTCTTCCCCACGCCTGTGCTTCATGTCTCTGTGTCTGTGCCGCACCTTCCACGTCAGGGTTGGTTAGCTTTAGGACACACCCTACACTGATATGGCCTCATGAACATAACAAAGAAAACCCTATTTCCAAACAGGATTGATTCAGGTATAAAAAAAATTAAAACTGTGGCCCTCTAGTGGATTCCCACTCATAGTGACCCTATAGGACAGAGTGGAATTGCTTCATAGGATTTCCTAGGCTGAAATCTTTGTAGGAGCAGATCACCAGGTCTAACCGCTGACCTTTCAGTTAGCAGCCAAATGCTTAACCATGGTGCTACCAGGGCTCCTTTAATTCAGGTATGTTGTTACGTGCCGTCTAGTCGGTTCCAACTCATAGCTACTTTATGTACAACAGAGTGAAACACTGCCCAGTCCTGCTTGTTTGAACCCATTGTTGCAGCCACTGTGTTAATCTATCTTGTTGAGGGTCTTCCTCTCTTTTGCTGACTGTCTACTGAGCATAGTGTCCTTCTCCAGGGATTGGTCCCTCCTGATAACATGTCCAAAGTATGAGAGACGAAGTCTCACCATCCTCACTTCTAAGGGGCATTCTGGCTGTATTTCTTCCAAGACTTTGGTCTTCTGACCATCTATGATATAGTCAATATTCTTTGCCAACGCCATAATTGAAAGGCGTAAATTCTTCCTCAGTCTTCCTTATTCACTGTCCAGCTTTTGCATGCATACGAGGTGAATGAAAATACCGTGGCTTGGGTCAGGCCACCTTAGTCTTCAAGGTGACATCTTGTCTTTAAAGAGGTCTTTTGCAGCAGATTTCCCCAATGCAATGCGTTGTTTGATTTCTTGAGCGCTGCTTCCATGGGCATTGATCGTGGATCCAAGTAAAATGAAATCCTTGACAACTTCAGTCTTTTCTCCATTTATAATGATGCTGCTTATTGGTCCAGCTGTGAAGATTTTTGTTTTCTGTATGTTGAGGTGTAATCCGTATTGAAGGCTGTAGTCTTTGATCTTCATCAGTAAGTGCCTCAAGTCCTCTTCACTTTCAGCAAGCAAGGTTGTGTCATCTGCATAACGCAGTTGGTAATGAGTCTTCCTCCAATCCTGATGCTGTGTCCTCCTTCATATAGGCCACCTTCTCATATTATTTGCTCAGCATGCGTACTGAATAAGTGTGGTGAAAGAATACAACCCTGACACACACTGATTTTGAACTACGCAGTATCCCCTTGTTCTGTTCGAATGATACCTCTTGGTCTATGTGTAGGTTCCTCATGAGCACAATTCAGTGTCCTGGAATTCCCATTCTTCACAGTGTTATCCGTAATTTGTTATGATCCATGCAGTTGAATGCCTTTGCATAGTAAAACACCAGTAAACATCTTTCTGGTATTCTCTGCTTTCAGCCTTTGAAGCCTTCCGTTGAGCTCTTTTACTTAATCATTTCTTCATTCACTTGAGGTGCTCTGCATTCAACAGCAGGTTTCAGAGTCTCTTCTGACATCCATTTTGGTCTTTCTTTCCTGTCTTTTTAATGACCTTTTTCTTTCTTCATATATGACGTCCTTGATATCGTCCCACAACTTGTCTGGTCTTTGGTCATTAGTGTTCAGTGAGTCAAATCTGTTCTTGAGATGGTCTTTAAATCCAGCTGGGATATTCTCAAGGTCGTGCTTTGACTCTGGTGGACTTGTCTTAATTTTCTTCAGCTTCAACTTGAACTTGCGTATGAGCAGTGGATAGTCTTTTCCACAGTTGGCTCCCAGTCTTACTCTGACTGATGATATTAAGCTTCTGTATCATCTCTTTCCACCAGTGTAGTTGATTTAATTCCTGTGTTTTCTGTCTGGCGAGGCCCACGTGTATAGTTGTCATTTATGTTGTTGAAAAAAAGGTATTTCCAATGAATAGGTTGTTGGTCTTACAGAATTCTGTCTTGCGATCTCTGGCTTCATTTCTATCGCCAAGGTCATATTTCCCAATTACCAGTTCTTCTTCTTTGTTTCCAGCTTTCACATTTCCAATCACCAGTAGTTACCAATGCATCTTGATTATACATTTGGTCAATTTCAGACTGCAAAAGTTGATAAAAATCTTCAATTTCTTTATCTTTGGCATTAGTGGTTAGTGCGTAAATTGGTATAATAGTCATATTAACTGGTCTTCCTTGTAGGTGTATGGATATTACCCTATTACTGACAGCGTTGTACTTCAGGATAGCCCTTGAAATGTTCTTTTTGAAGATGAGTGCAATGCCATTCCTCTTCAAGTTGTCATTCCCAGTGTAATAGACCATATGATTTTCTAATTCACAATGGCCAATGCCAGTCCGTTTCAGCTCACTAATGCCTGGGATATCGATGTTTATGCATTCCATTTCATTTTTGACAACTTCAAATTTTCCTAGACACATACTTCATACATTCCACATTCTAACTATTAATGGACATTTGCAGCTGTCTGTCCTCATTTTGAGTCAAGCATCAGCAAATGAAGGTTTCAGAACTTGACTCCATCTGCATCATTAAGGTGGGGACTCTACTTTGAGGAGGCAGCTTCTCCTCAGACATCTTTTGAGTGCCTTCTGACCTGAGAGGCTCATCTTCTGGCACTATATCAGACAGTGTTCCGCTGTTATTTATAAGGTTTTCACTGGCCAATTTTTTTCAGAAATAGACTGCCAGGTCCTTCTTGCTAGTCTGTCTTAGTCTGGAAGTTCTGCTGAAATCTGTCCCCCATGGGTGACCCTGCTGGTATCTGAAATAGTGGTGGCAAAGTTTCTAGCATCATAACAACACACAAGCCACCACCGTACAACAGACTGATAGATGCGTGGTGCGATGGTGGGACTGCAACATGCAAGGTCCTAAATGCTGGCAGTCCTTGCGTTGTGTTCTTTGCCTTTTACTCTCTCTGGCAGGTGGTGTGCTAAGTGCTTTTCAGGAATTGGCACATTTACTCTACAGAAAACCAATGAGATAGGCACTAATTCCATTCCCATTTCACAGGTTAGAAAACTAGACTTAGGATAATTAACTTCCACTGTCACATAGGATGTGATAAACCTGGATCTTGTATGTTGTCTGTACGTTTAACCACTGTGGAACATGGTGTTTCTCAGCCCGAGGCAGCACATGGGAACTGCCTGTGGATCTTAAACACACAGACATACACAACCACACAACTCCTGTCCCTTTCACCAGACCTAGACTAGTGGTTTTCAACCCTGGTTGCACGTCAGAAACAAGTGGGAAGCTTTTAAAAGTACAGTCCAGTTAAATCACAGCTGGGAGGTTGAAGCATCTGGGCTTATAAAGAGCAGTGATTCTAGTGCCTAGCCGGAGCTGAGAAGTGGTGCACTAGGAGCTACCTGGAGCTGAAGTTCCTTTTCCTGTCCCTTCTGCTTAGGCTAACCAAACCAAAAACCCATTGCTATCGAGCCAATTGCAATTCATAGCAACTCTGTAGGACAGAGTGGAACTGCCCCATGGGATCGCACCAGTGGTTAAGTGTTCGGCTGCTAACCATAAGGTCAGGAGTTCGAATCCATTAGCTGCTCTTTGGAAACCCTGCTGGGCAGTTCTCCTCTGTCCTGTAGGGTCACTATGAGTCAGAAAAGACTATACTGCAGTTTTTTGTTTTTTTTTTTTTTTATGGAAGCAGACTGCCGCATCTTTCTCCTGAGGAGCGTCTGGTGGGTTCAAACCACTGACCTTTTGGTTACCAGGTGAGTGCTTAGCCACTGCACCACCAGGCCTCCCACTGACCTTTTGGTTACCAGGTGAGTGCTTAGCCACTGCACCACCAGGCCTCCCTGTACTTAGTGGTTTTAATTTGCTCCTTGAATGCTGTGAATGTCTTCCATGATCTTTTATGGATTCCTGCAACATTTAACCTGTCCCTTGACCATAATAAATGCTCAAAGAGAAATTGTTGAATATAAAGCAGTAGTTTTCAAGGAAACCTTCATGGGCCAAAGAAAAACAAACTTATTGTTGCAGTTCAGTCAGTTCTGACTCATAGCAGCTCGACAGGACAGAGTAGAACTTCTCCATAGGGTTTCCAAGTCTGTAAATCTTTATGGGATCAAATCGCCAGGCCTTTTCTCTGTGGAGAATTGGGTTTGCAACCGACCTTTCGGTTAGCAACTGAGCACTTAGCCACTGCGCCACCAGGACTCCTTCCCTTCATGGGCAGTGGGGCTAAATGAGCAGTAACAGTGTTCCTAAAGATGGCAAGCGTAGTCCTACACAAGAATGACTCACGTCTGGGACGGTCTGTGTTCACGTGTGATAGGTGGTTTGAGAATTTGTATACCCTGGCCTTGCTATTTAATAATAATACCACCAATAGAGAGTGGAGTGTTTAATAAATAGCATTGTCTTAATATAAAATGCATGTATTAGTATTTGGCAATGCAGTTAAGTCCTTCTAATCACAAGCTGTAAACGTCCTTGGTCAAAATGAAAATATAGAATATGAAGGCACGTGAGAATTAGTAATACGGAAACCTGGCAGCTGCAGGAAGGCAAAGACAACTAGCTGCTCGTTTTGTACTTCTGATGATTGAGCAGACCCAATGGAGGACGAGTTCAAGAAAACCATAAACATTTTAAGTAACTAATTTTCTCAGAGTGCCTCATGAGACATGTCAACAGGAATTTTTCTGCTATATGAACTTGTTCCTAGCAGTCACTGAGAAGATTCTCTAACCCTTCCATAGATTGCCAAAGAGGTTCAATTTAATTCCCCGAACACCTGTCGAGTGCCTATTACAGGTAGTTCCTGGATTAGGGATGAGTTCCATTCCTAAGTCTGTCTTTAAGTCGCATTTGTACGTAAGTTGGAACAGGTACGGTTCTTATCTAATGTTAGTCAAATGTTTGTCTTAGTATATAGTATGTAGTATATAGTGTACATTTCTGTGCATAAAAAACATTAAAAACACACTTCCAGGTACACGAAAACATGTTCAGGATAATAATACAGTAATAATATTTTGATGGGTCTTGCAAAGTAGCACCTTTGTTAGTATGAACCATTGTATGTACCTTGACTATTTAATAGAGCAATCTTTATAGGGATTGGTTCATAACTCCCGGTTGTGTGTAAGTCCAAAGGTAGTAACCTGATGACTGCCTGTATATTTGAATACCGTGTTAAGTGTTGTGGAGAGTAGTAGACTGGCAGTGTCTCCCAACCTTGTTTTCATTATTGTCCTCCCAAGGAGTCTGTTTAGACATTTTTTCTTAATCACTGCTCCACAGATATACTGTATTTCTATGTATATATATCTGAGCTTTATACTTATAAAAGGAGTAAGATTGCCCCCTCCCCAGCTGCAAGAAGCCGTTTTTATCCCCTTGGGCACTATCTACAGTGATGCCCTGTTATCCACACAAGGTACATTTCCTCGATTGACAGCAGTCTCCGTGATTCCTGGTTGCACTGAGGTAGAAACATTCCAGAATCTTCACTGAAGACCTCTTGGCTAAGTAAGGATTTCAGTAAGAACATATGACTGATTTCCTGCAGCTTACTAGGAGAGGTGTGTCGTAGTTCTAGGAAGGAGCATACCAGAGAGATTCTTACCCGTGGCCTGGTAGACCTAGGCAGAAGTCAGATGAGAAAGCTTGACAGTCAGGATTTTGCCCTGTGGGTACAATGCTAAATGTCTGTGATCCATGGAACGTGAAAGCCTAGGGAAAGAGGGACGATGGGCAGTTGAAATCGATCCTCCCTACTATTCAGGAACTGTCAATGTAACAAGTCTCGTCAGTGCCCTGTATCTCATTTTTGTGCCTTTTTTTGTTTTCTTTTTTCCTGTCTACTGATGCAGGAAGCATCCAGGATGTGGGAATATCGTGACATTTGCACAGTTTTTATTTATTGCTGTGGAAGGCTTTCTCTTTGAAGCGGATTTAGGAAGGAAGCGACCAGCTATCCCAATAAGGTATGGCACGTTGAAGTCTGTCTTAGTCATCTAGTGCTGCTGTAACTGAAATACCACAAGCGGATGGCTTTAACAAAGAGAAATTATTGTCTCACAGCCTAATAGGCTACAAGTCCAGATGCAGGGCGTCAGCTCCAGGGAGAGGCTTTCTCTATTGGCTCTGGAGGAAGGTCCGTATAATCAGTTTTCCCTTGGTCTGGGAGCTTCTTTGCGCAGGAACCTCCGGTCCAAAGGATGCAGTCTGCTTCCAACACTGCTTTCTTGGTGGTATGAGGTTCCCGTGTCTGTCTGTTTGCTTCTCTCTTTTATATCTCAAAAGAGATTGGCTAAGATGTTATCTAATCTTGTAGATCTCATCAATATAACTGCCACTAATCCATCTTGTTGGAAGCCCTGGTGGTGTAGTGGTTAAGTAGTACGGCTGCTAACCAAGAGGTCAGCAGTTCAAATCCGCCAGGCGCTCCTTGGAAACTCTAGGGGGCAGTTCTGCTCTGTCCTGTAGGGTCACTATGAGTCGGAATCGACTTGACAGCGGTGGGTTTTTTTGGTTTTAATCCAACTCATTACATCATAGTGATAGGATTTACAACACATAGGGAAAACACATCAGATGACAAAATGATAGACAATAAAATAATACTGGAAATCATTGCCTAACCACATTGACACGTATTTTTTATGGGAACACAATTCAATCCATGACAAAGCCTTTTAACTTTTGTTTTTTAAAAGAAGAGCTTTTCCGGGACCTGTATAAAAGGAGCATAAATCATCCTTCCATAAAATTTGTATGAAAGGTATCAGTAGAACAAGAATTTATTTCTGAAGTTAATATGTTGTGAAACTTCAGGGATCTCATTTTCAGTATAAAGTTCTTGCTGCAACACTTATAACTATGATGGACACAGCTCTCTGTGTGTGTGTATGTATAGTAAGTTGTTGTGTGTTATCAAGTTGATCCCAACTCATAGGGGCCCTAGATGACAGAGTAGAACTGCCCCATAGGGTTTCCCAGGTTGTAATCTTTATGGGAGCAGATTACCAGGTCTTTTCTCCCGTGGAGTAGCTGGTGGGTTCAAACCACCGACCTTTTAGTTAGCAGCAGAGCACTTAACCACTGCGCTACTAGGGCTCCATGTAGAGTATAAACCCAAACCAAACCTGTTGCTGTCAAGTCCATTCTGACTCCCAGCGACCCGATAAGACAGAGTGGAACTGCCCCAAAAGGTTGCCAGGGAGCAGCTGGTGGATTTGAACTGCTGACCTTTTTGGTTAGCAGCCACAGCTCTTAAACGCTGCACTGCCAGGGCTGCATAATCAGTCAGAAGCCTAGTTTTACCACAATATATGCTGTCCTTTGTGTCGAGAAGGCTCTCAGACGGTTGAAGAGTGCGCCTGTTCCTTTTTAAAGCTGCCTGGCAAGCCAAGCCAAACGGTCGATTGCAGACCTCCGTCCGTGAGTCCAGATTGCATACTCTACTCACGGGGCAGTTCTTATAATAAACACCGTGTTGAAAACTCAGCATTCTTGCCGTGAGAGACTTGAGTAAAAGTGTAGGCCGTGCATTTTTGAGTACTTGGTAGGATGCTGTGACTTAATCCCTTAGAGGGCGACATTCTGGCGTGACTGTGTCCAGATACTGAAGTGAAGGCTGATCATTGCCAGTGTCCTTTACCACGTTCCTGGGAGCCAGCTGGTGAGAACCTGGCTGGATTTCCTTATTAATGTTGTAAGTCTTCTCATGTGGGGCTGAATATTCTAAATACTTTTTGTTTTTCATAAAGCTGTGTCCTCCTGAAGGCTAGCATTTATATCACAGTAGGAATGGCAGTGTTTTTGACTCCTCTGGCCCTTTCCCTTCTCCCTTTACCTTTCCTGTTCTGCTTCCATGGGTGTAGTTCAGGGACTTATTACTTGCCCCGTAACTTATAGTAGTACCCTAGCTGCCTGACCTCCCTGCTTCCCACCTCTTCATCCCTCTACTTTTAGCTTCCGACAGCTTTCTCAGGCCCCCTCCAGCTCACAAGCCCTCAGTGGTACCGCTATATTCAGAATGAAGTCCGAGCTCCCTGCTCTGCCTGCTGAGGCTCCCCGTGAGCATGCCCTAACAGCCAGACCCCCAAGTGTGTCCTGTCTGTGGCAGCTGTTTACCTTCCGTGTGTGAAGCTGGAATCCAGGCCTTGCCCGTGTCACTCCTCCCCATGAGCAGTTACGAGGCAGCGCTGTGCGGGCAGCCATGTTGGATAAATTGGAATTGATTATCCTGATACACTCTGTCCTTGACACACTGTGTCTCCAGATGGTATCTCTTCAGGATAGGAATGAGAAAATTTGGCAAGGAACATTGTGAAGTCATCACCGATAGCACATTACTTAGCTGTTGCTAGCGGTTTTGCTCGTATGTAATGCTGTGTTCTGTATTCATTGTAAAGCAACTCAAACTACCTAGACTGCGTTCATTTAGCCCTCGTTTGGCTGCCTATTAGGAGTCTCTGGGTGGTGCACATGGTTAAGCACTTAACTACTAGCCAGACGGTTGGCAGTTTGAACCCACCCAGAGGCTCCTCAGAAGACAGGCCTGGTGCTTTGCTTCTGAAAGGTCACAATCTTGAAAACCCTGTAGAGCAATTCTGTTCTGCATAGGTGAGGGCACCATGAGTCAGAACAGACTCCATGACAACGAACGACAGTGGCTTCCTGTTGGGGCATATGGCTCAATGCCTAACAGCAAACAATAGGTTCTAGTCAGGGAACATAGATGGAGACGTATTGCCATCATATTCTTCAGGTGTGCGGAGGTGGAAAAGGCTGGGTATTTGTGCACAAAGACCAGCATTTTCTGAAGAGTATGGGACTGTGAAACCCAGAAAAAAGGGTTCCAAGATTAAAATGTCAGGGAAACACTGGATACAACTATTCAGGGCCTTTAATTTGCTGATTATCATCATCAGTTTCCTAGGGACTACTCTTGAAACCTTTCGTTTTCCACAGTCTTTTCCCCTTTTTCCATAACACATCTTGAAGGAACTAGCAGTTCAGGAAATATACCAGGGAAGATCACTGCAGGTATTGCAGAATCTACACAGGTCAGGTGATCAGTGCAGACCACCACACCACCTCTGCCCTGGCCTGTAGCCTCCTGCGCCCGCCCCTCATGTTCCAGAATTTACACAGGTCAGGTGATCAGCACAGACCATCACACCACCTCTACCTTGGCCTGTAGCCCCCTGCGCCCCGCCCCTCATATTCCTGAATTTATACAGGTCAGGTGATCAGTGCAGACCACCACACCATCTCTGCCCTGGCCTGTAGCCTCCTGCGCCCTGCCCCTCATGTTCCTGAATTTACACAGGTTAGGTGATCAGTGCAGACCACCACACCACCTCTGCCCTGGCTGCCGTGGCCTGTAGCCTCCTGCGCTCCGCCCCTCATGTTCCAGAATTTACACAGGTCAGGTGATCAGTGCAGACCACCACACAGCCTCCACTCTGGCCTGTAGTGCCCTGCGCCCCGCCCCTCATGTTCCTGAACTCCACTGTGAAGAATGTCACTTGGAACCGAGTCTTTGAAAGTCCTTAGCCTATTTATTGAGAGGTGACATTTCCAAGAAACCTCTTCATGTACACCAATGGGAGATACTGTTTTCTGCATTAGTAATTCTAAGGAGCTGAAAATATGATGTAAATAATCTCATTTCCTTTTTGTCTTGAAGTTAGAAAGCTTAAAACAATGTTTGTGACCCACCATAAGCAAATACATGGGGGCTTGTGTTGAAATTTAAACTTCCGATATTGTGTGTCTTACTTACTTTGGTCCTGCATTGTTTTTTATTTTAAATGTTACCTTTTCTCTGATTGCATGTATTAGGTTGAATCATATGAAATTGCTGGTATTCACCCCTTTTTGTCCGACAAAACATGGCAAGTTTATATAATTTAGCAAAATAGGTCTGAAAGCATCCGAAATGTTTTCTAGATCAAAGTAGGGCCTAAAAATGTAAGCTTATTTAGTTATTTATTTGTTCATTGATTGTTCACTTGCCTTCATTCCTTTGTCTTTCTAAGTTGTTGGAGTCACTGGATTTTTTTTTTTTGTTGTTGTTTAAGTTTTTGTCTTTATTTTAAGAGCTATCAACTCCCCCAAAACCCTGATTTTAAATACAAATCTTTACGAGGTGAACAATGTCCTCATTCAGGTGCTGCTGATCCAGAACGTGGGATAACTTTAACAGTCGCTGGGCTCAAAGTAGCCCTCAGCTTGGCAAAACATTTCTTTAGAAATAGTGAAAAATACATAAACAGGAGTGTGGAGGAACTATTTGAGAGAAATAATCATCTTCAGGTATTTCAGAGGTATACGAAAATAAAATATAAAAAATTGATACAATAAGAAAAATTATCTGTTCACTTTAAAAAACCTGCCATGTCTATCAGCTAACACTTCTGAAGCCTAGTTTTAAGTTGCTATGTATATTTTAAACATAATAAAAGTGTTTTTTATTTTTTAACAATCTGTAGTCCAGACTTATCACGTATCAGTCTGGCTTGTAAAGTACTTTCATATGTACTTAGTGTGGGACTTCAAGGAGTGGTGACACGGTTAAGCACTCAGCCACTAACCAGAAGGTTGGTGGTTCCAACCCACTCAGTGGCATCATGGGAGAAAGACCTGGCAATCTGCTCTCGTAAAGCTTATGGCCTAGAAAACCCTGTGGGGCAGTTCGGCTCTGTCACATGGGGTCGCTATGAGTCTGACCGGCACCTTACAACAGCAATATTGGGCTTCACAAAATAATAGTGACACAATCCTTTAACACTGTGAAAACATCCAAAATACTTTTTTTAACCAAGAATATATTTCCTTCTTGGCTTGATCTTCCTGAAGTGGTAGATTCCGTGTGATGGGGTGTCCCCTTGCTTTCCAGGTACTACGCCGTGATGGTCACCATGTTCTTCACCGTCAGTGTGGTGAACAACTACGCCCTGAATCTCAACATCGCCATGCCCCTGCACATGATATTTAGATCTGTGAGTGCTGCCGTTGGCACGCGTGCGTCCCCTGACAATGTTGCCAACTAGGTAGATCGGAAACACAGCAAAAGTAGAAAGTCTTGTGAGGAGAAAAGTCTAGAGTATGAGAATGGGCGTCATGAGCGAGTGACCAGACAGGATGGCTTTCACCTGAGAAGTGAGGGGAAAAGAGAGTGACTGGAAGTGAGGGTTTGCTTTATTTCATTTGGCCCAGCTCTGAGGAGTGATTCCTAAAAGGAAAATTAAAAGTTCCCTCAGAAATAGATTTTACCTTTAATTTCCTTCATCTAGTTGATTTTTATATTTAAACTGGATTTTAATCTTATTTAACTTCTCATCCCTTACTTTTTGTTTCTTCCATAAAGTTCAGTTGGCTTCTAGTACACGAAAGAGGTACCTTGCTTTTCTGATTTTATTTAAGCAGAGGCTTGAGATAATTACATAAAGGAAGACTCTTGCTGAAGGAAGGATTTCTCCTGAAGCAGTAGTGGTCTTCTCTGTCCCATGCGTGGCGGGAGGTCTGGGTGTAGTACTGATATAAATGACAACAGAGTGTTCCCTGAAGGGAACTTCAAGGCGAATATAGTTTGAATTGCAGAAGAATGCAAAATAGGTGATAATTGGAGTTATAACATTATACTGTGTGTTGGAGGTTCTTGGGAGGTCGAATGTGCTAGTCCCGAAGGGAATTTCTAAGGCCAATTATAATGACTAAGATGGCCTCCCAAGTGTTGAACACACAGTAGGCTTTCAGTAAGTACTTGCTGATTGATGGACACCTTCCAGAGAATAAATAGATCCTCATGTGACTTTCACTAAGGCTGTGGGGAGGCAGGAGGACCACTTGTTAAAAGCTTTTACAAATTAGATAGATGGGAAATTTGACCAAAAAACAAATCTGTGATATAATTTATTCCTGCCAGCCTTAGCTTCAGCTAGGAGTTGACCACTTTTATTCTCATTGTCATCTTTAAAAGGTTTTACTAATTTACCTGATAGGTTTTTGTGGTCTATATTTTTTGCTATCTTAGGAGAAAACTGAACTTTACTTATTAATCATCATAACCTCCGTTCTATTTCCCCTCCCCGCCCCCACCCATGTTCCAATTTATCTTGAATTATGTGACTGTCTTTTCCTAGTATGCTAACTCTCTCTTCCTGTTCTCTCTGCTGCAGGGTTCTTTGATTGCCAGCATGATTCTGGGAATTATCATTTTGAAGAAAAGGTAAATGCACTTTCATATTTTATGTATAGGAGTGCTATCCTGAGCCAACATCCATAGCTAGTCATCTGGATTCCTTCTCCCATCATGGGGATATGCTTGTTCTTAGCCTTCTACCTTTTTTTCAGTTCTCTTTGTGACCAGTGATGCACATTTATGAGGCAGTTGACCAAGTAAGGCCCCACCTGTGGCTTTGGAGAAGCGTCTCCTCAGAGTAGAGCTGACTAGCTCCTGTTATTGAGTCATTAGTACCGTGCTAACCTACTAAGCGAATTGATCTAGAATTGCTCTGTCCAGTATGGTAGCCACCAGCCACATGCAACTGTTTGCATTTAGATTACTTAAAATTAACTAGAATATTTCATTTCTCAGCCTCACTAGTCACATTTGAAATGCTTAGTCCCCACATGTGGCTAGGGGCTACCATATTGAAGAGCCCAGATACAGACACTTCCAACAGCACAGAAGTTCTCTTGGCAGTGGTGTCGTAGAAGGTGTTCATCAGTGCAAAGTAATGAACCAAAGGATGATCATACATATTAGAAAAGAAATTCCTAAAAGGCCTAAATGGCCAAGAAGATGGGATGGAAAGTTTCAGAAAAGTTCTTCATGACTCTGTCACCAATGGCTTTTTCAAGGGTAGGTGGGAAATGTCAGAAGTACCTGGGATGCTTTTTCAAAGCCAGTATCTTCCACCTTCATTCTGGGCCTCACTCTCACTCTCACTCTCATTCTCAAGGAGAAGGGCTTTACACATAGAGTCTGGGAAATTTCTCAGTGTATTGCGTATCCAGCCCTAGTATTGGAACTGTACTAGCTTAGAAGGGAACCTGTCAGTTCAGCGTGTGAGAGCCTAGATTTTTAAGTAATGATGCCTGTATCATAAAAGGGCAGTTGTGGAGTTCTGGTGGCGTAGTGCTTAAGAGCTACAGCTGCTAACCAAAAGGTTGGCAGTTCGAACCCACCAGCCACTCCTTGGAAACCCTATGGGGCAGCTCTACTCTGTCCTATAGGGTTGCTATGAATCAGAATCGGTTCAGTGGCAATGGGTTTGGTTTTTGGTTTCTCTGTTAGGCTCCTTGGAAACTCTGGTGGCATAGTGGTTAAGTGCTACGGCTGCTAACCAAGAGGTCAGTAGTTCGAATCTGCCAGGTGCTGCTTGGAAACTCTATGGGGCAGTTCTACTCTGTCCTGTAGGGTCACTCTGAGTTGGAATCGACTCGACGGCAGCAGATTTGGTTTTGGATTAGGCTCCTTATCATGAACGCTGTATCTCCTGAGGCTTATGTATTCCCCACATAAGTGCAATTGTCATTGATGGCCTTCTGGGTTCTCAGCATTTAAGCATGCATGTTTATATAATATTCAGATTTGTTGTGTTTGAAGTGACCATTGTGCTTCTCAGTAGTGTTGAAATTACCAGATCACCACCTTGGGACATACCTGTGGTCCTTCCAACCTTTGATTCTGGCCCCATAACAGGGATACAAAGGAACATGTCACAGAAGGACTTGTATTCTCCTGATATTTACCCCAAATGTGCAGGGCCTTTCTCAAGCATCTCAGTTTCCCTAATGAACTTGTTTTGGGTTTCTAATCTTGAATTGATCCAAGCCTTTTTGACTCTTTTCAATTTGAATCACCCGTAGAGCGAGAATTTCTGTAAGTTAACTATCTAATGTAGTGAATGAGTAACTTACTATCTCTTTTTATTTATCTTGGTTAGAAGCTTCCAGAGTTCATAGAGTGCTCATTATTCCAGAATTCAAAGACCAAACCTGTGTACCTTCACTGTGTCCTTCATCGTGTCTGTGGCCTGAGTTAACCTCTTCATCGTTGTCTTTGCAGACTGAAGAGTTCTTTATTTGTAGATCTGCCCTGGGCAATGCCCGTTTCCTCACCCCACCCTCTTTTCCACTGTGGTCCTCTTAGCCCTTCTACTTCACTTTCCTTGCTTCTTAGCTAGTTTTGTTGGCCTTTTATGAGGTGCTGTGCCCAGGTCTGTACAAAGCATTCGAGTAGAAAACCTTGGAAGGTTCCATGCTATAAGTTTACTTTCTTTTCATTCTTGCCTGAGGCCCTTTGCTTTATCACCAAGAGCCTGAGAGGGAGCCTAATGATGCTACTTTAACCCCTTGCCATCCAGTCGATTGGGACTCAGCAACCCTTTAGGACAGAGTAGAACTGCCCCATAGGGTTTCCAAGGGGCATTTGGTGGATTCGAACTGCCGGCCTTTTGGTGAGCAGCCGAGCTCTTAACCACCGTGCCACCAGGGCTACTTTAGCTAATATGAAATGCCACCGTTATTACTGCCGGCAGTCCTCTAAGTGGAATATGCCTTTAAAAACAGCGTTGAAGTCATTTCACTCTGAGACTATAAAAAAAAATCACCTCCCCTGAAAATGGACGATAGGATTATTTTCTGCGTGTTGAATCCTGCTGTTTGTATCTGATACTCTGTTCTTCGTCTTACCTGGGGTGTGTCCTGAGATCCAGGGCTGGCCCCCAGAAGACAGGAAAAGCAGGGCTTCCTCTTAAGACCTGGATCAGGCTTGGATTTGGATACTTGAGAGCAAAATGGAATGTCACGTCTGCTCTATTTCTACTTTCGTTTTTTTAGTGACACAAACTACATATTGGCAACAAACTATGGGAAACTATTTTTAAACCATACCAGGGGTGTGTGTTGTGGAGAAATAAACCAGCATCTCAACATACTTAACATAGACTGGTAGGGAGTGATTCAGACAGTCATATTTTAGTGACTTGTACTCTCGTGCAATATCTGACTGTAAATATCATGCAGACATTCCGATCTGTGCTTCCCTGAGATGTTTTCTTCTTATTTTTGCAGATACAGTGTATTCAAATACACCTCCATTGCCTTGGTGTCCGTGGGGATATTTATTTGCACTTTGATGTCAGCAAAGCAGGTGGTAAGAATCAGTTCACATATCATTTCTGCCCACTCCTCGCTGTGGGGGCCCAGCACTTAGTAATAAAGTATATGTAAATGCTTACATAATACAAGGATTCAAATCCCTTTCTTGAAGGGAAATGGGTAACATACATGCTTCCCTCATATCTGGACACTGCATGTTGCTCTGATCTCTGTACCTGGTGTTTTTCCTTATTCCCTAGACTTCCCAGCCCAGCGTGAGTGAGAATGACGGATTCCAGGCGTTTGCATGGTGGTTACTAGGCAAGTACGGTAATTACAATGAAGCTAATTGCCTCTGCAGTTCTGTTTGCTGAGTTTTCTCCTAGGGGGCATGTTTCTTGGCAAGAAGCTTTGGCTAAACACATTATACTGTGAAAGGGAGAGCCTCCTGGGAGCGCAGGTCTCTGAACACTCTGAGGTGTGCAAGAAATTGTCCACTCGAGGCAGGCTCTTCTCTAACAGGGATCCACGTTTTCTTGATTGCCATTGGCAGAGAAAGGAGTGTCCGAGCCTACTTGCCCATCCCTCTTGGGGAGCAGCGATTAGCGCACCATCCGTTTCTCTATCATCTGTCCAATGAGCAGGAGCTTCTGCAAAACGAGCACATTAGAGCAGTGGACTCTTCAAATTTCCAAGGGGCCTATTTCCAAATCGTAGATTTATTTTCCTCTTAAGTTTGCTCTTCTGTATGGCAGTGTTCCCAAGCCTGGCTGCTCCTTAGAATCTGCTGGGGAATTTTTTAAAATACAAGTATCTCTTTGAGGAATTAATTAGACCACTGCTGTAGAGATTTCTTCTCACACTGTGGGTTACCAGAGGTGAAACTCTTTCCAGGTGCTTCCAGCAATGGCAATAACAGGCTGAGACTTAGATAGCAGAGAAGTAAGAATGAAAGAACTATGTTCTCCTTGCCTCTTGGCTTGGAAACTTTGTCTTTTTAGTTGCTATTCTTGACATGAAAACAGCCCTTTATGAGCTGTTAGAAAAATACTTTACCCAATAAGGAAAATTTACAAAGGAATGCGCAATAATTTTATGTGCAGCCTCACTAGAAATGCAGATTGAAACAAAAATGCACTAGCTTTTTATTTCTGGCCTATCATATTGGCAAGATAGTAAATGATAATTCTCATAGTTGCCGAGGTTGCAGTAAGAAGCCATTCTCGTGCAAACTGCTGGGAGTAGAAATTGATACAGCCTTCCTGGAAAAAAAGAATGTGTATTAGGTTTTTTAAATGTACACAACCTTTGAGTCAGTAATTCCACTTAGGAGAGTTGATCCTAAGGAGATAATCAACATTTTGTTTAAAGATTCATGCCCAGGGATATGGGTTGGTTTAAATAATGACAGCATTGGAAATAATCTAACCGTTCTCATATTATAGGAAATTTAAGCATGGCACATTCACATGATGGAATATTATCCAGCCACAAAATCATACTTCAGAAAAAAATTTAACAACATGAAGAAAAAGTCCAGGAAAAAGAAAATGAGAAAGCAAGATAAAAAATTATATGTGCAGTCTAACCCTTTCTTACTGTAAAACGTATATATGTAAATGTATAGAGAGAGAGACTGTAAAGGACTGACGGTAATGTTGTGATTGGTTCTTATTTCTTTTTAAAATGTTCTACAAACAGTTGGTCTGCAATATTTGTATGATTTTGAAAAGTAAACGTTCTTTAGGAAAACTTGTGGAAACGGGCAAATGCAGGCGCTTGTAACCTGCTGTTTGTTTTCCAGGTATCGGAGCGCTGACGTTTGCCCTTCTGACGTCAGCGAGGATGGGCATATTCCAAGAGACTCTGTATAAACAGTTTGGGAAACACTCGAAGGAGGCTTTGTTTTATAACGTAAGCAGCTTTTTGAACCTAGGGAAGGTGAAAATTACTAAGTTGCAGTGCATTGTTTCAAATGAAATACGCCATCCTACCATGCAGTTTATTATCAGCAAACTGCACTGGGAGTGTAGACGGAAGTACTTTGAAAAGGCGCAAACAGTTAATGCGCGCGGCAGCTGACTGAAGGTTTGGGGGTTCAGGTCCACACAGAAGTGGCCCGGAAGAAAGGCCTGGTGATCTAGTTCTGAAAAACTGGTCGTTGAAAACTCTGTGGAGCAGCTCTCCTCTGACACGCGTGGGGCCGCCATGAGTCGGAACCGACTCGGTGGCCACTGGCTGGTTAGTTCACGTTGTGGAGCAGCTCTCCTCTGACACGCGTGGGGCCGCCATGAGTCGGAACCGACTCGGTGGCCACTGGCTGGTTAATTCACGTTCTGAGCCACCAGACAGTTCCCTACACGAGACGACCATGGTCAGTCAGTGTGAATAAAACATGTCTGTTTACCAGAGGCAACCCCAGGGACAAGGGACCTTCACCTCCAAAGCCCCTGGAGATGAAATCGGGTTAAAACCAGTGTGGACACCTGGGAAGGGGAGGGGAGGGGAGGGGAGGGGAGGGGAGGGGAGGGGAGGGGAGGGGAGGGGAGGGGAGGGGAGGGGAGGGGAGGGGAGGGGAGGGGAGGGGAGGGGAGGGGAGGGGAGGGGAGGGGAGGGGAGGGGAGGGGAGGGGAGGGGAGGGGAGGGGAGGGGAGGGGAGGGGAGGGGAGGGGAGGGGAGGGGAGGGGAGGGGAGGGGAGGGGAGGGGAGGGGAGGGGAGGGGAGGGGAGGGGAGGGGAGGGGAGGGGAGGGGAGGGGAGGGGAGGGGAGGGGAGGGGAGGGGAGGGGAGGGGAGGGGAGGGGAGGGGAGGGGAGGGGAGGGGAGGGGAGGGGAGGGGAGGGGAGGGGAGGGGAGGGGAGGGGAGGGGAGGGGAGGGGAGGGGAGGGGAGGGGAGGGGAGGGGAGGGGAGGGGAGGGGAGGGGAGGGGTGGGGTGGGGTGGGGTGGGGTGGGGTGGGGTGGGGTGGGGTGGGGTCCCGGAGCTACATGCAGGGGAGGTTTGTGCCGGCAGGCATCTGAGGGGTGGAGTTTGGGAAGATGGGCTGAGAAGATAATTCTTCTCGGTGGACTTTTCTCATTGATAGCAGGTTTAATGAGCTGATTCTCTGTGTCTGAGCCTCCTCCTCTGACCTTCCTGCCCTCCTCCCTCTTTCCTGTTGCCATAATGCCCCAGGCACAGCCCCTCAAGGTTGGGGTGAGGTAGCGGCCTCCAGACACAGCCACCCTGGGGATGACTCTGCTGCCAGCCTTTTGTACTGAAGTTGCAAACAAGCAATTTGAGACAGTTAATTAGAGTCAGAGTAGCTGCTCGGGCCTTCAGAAACAAAGGAACGTTCTCGTTGGTTCACCTCTCTTTCAGAACAGGCCCGGCACACAGTAGCTGCTCAGTAAATGAACTGTGATTCACCATTGCTGTTGTGGGGGTGGCGAGGGGGCTGTCTTTAAGTGTGTGCATCTCAGTTTGCTTGTTGTTTCTTCAGCCTCCTTTCATTCTCGTCTTCTTTTTCCCCAGACCTCGTATTTGTCCTCAGATCCCTTTTCCCTCTAGTTTCCTAAACTCCTTAAAATCCGCCATTTGCACGCTTCATAATTTTTGAATCCTGTATTTAACACTTTTCACAAAAATACTAAAGGGTAGCAAGTCTTCTTGGGCAGGAGGACTATGTATTTAAATTGCCCCATTCCCTTTTATTAAGGAAAGAATGCTAGCTCCAATTTTTGCTTTGTCCATGATGGCCATCAGTCTCCCTAAGGGGGAGAACTGTAACTTTGGGCTTAGTAGCCCTGGCTGGTATAAACCCAAAAGTTGGCAGTTTGCTCCCACCCAGAGGCTCAGAAGAAAGGCCTGGCAATTTGCTCCCACCCAGAGGCTCAGAAGAAAGGTCCCAGCCATGAAAACCTTATGGAGCACAGTTTTACTCTGAAACACACAGGGTTGCCAAGAGTCAGATTTGACTCACCAGCACCTTTTTTTTTTTAGCACGCTATGCAGTACCAAGTGGCCAGACGCGCTGGGTACATTTCAAGTAAATAAGTCTGACTTGCGTTTCTTACCTTGTATTGCTTGTCAAACAGCTGGTAAACTTTTCAAACATTGCAAAACTATATTTTATCATGGTTTTGCATTTATATTTATGTAAAATATTTCTTTCCCCAGCACGCCCTTCCACTACCTGGTTTCATCTTCTTGGCTTCTGATATTTATGACCACGCAGTTCTGTTCAGTAAATCTGGTGAGTTTGGGGTTACGTGGGAGAATTACCTGACAGTTTTTTCTCTGGTGAAGTCTCAGCTTTATTCTTGACTTGACTGCTGCTTTTTTCAGGATCTTATCCACATCATCTGTCCCCTCCACCTTGCAGGAAGTACTGCTATTAATCAATAGTTGTAGCAGCAAAAGCTGTTACAGGCACTTCTCAGTTATTTGCAATTAAAGGAAGAGAATATCTTCAAATCCTCTCTGTTTGACTTTGAAATTTGGGAGTTTGCATTTGAATGTGGAATGTTTGAAGTTTTGAGGACACAGACAAAAATAGGAATAACACACTGCAGAGATGAGAGGCAGGGACTTGGGCAGCCGGCAGCTCTCTGCACCCTTCATCCTTCTCTACCAGGAGAGGCACCTGCGCTTGATCCATCCAGGCTGCCCGGCCTGCCTGAGGGCAGGAGGGAAGCAAAGTTGATGGCCTGGCTTCTTTCTGAGTTACAGGTTAGATAGGCGGTAAATATCCACATTAATTTCAAAAGTCTACAATATAAGGTATTACTTACTAGGAGCCCTGGTGGCGCAGTGGGTAAGAGCTCGGCTCCTAACCAAAAGTCTGCAGTTCCAATCCACTGGCCACTCCTTAGAAACCATGAGCCGGTCGGACTCTGTCTTGTATGATCATTGTGAGTTGGAATTGACTCGACGGCAACAGGTTTGATTTTTGGATTACTAACATGACTGTTTATTAAATTATCTGTTTATTGTCACTTAACCTGAAAGCAGTTATTTATATGATCTGATTATCTACTAATAGACACAAAGTGCTATATAGACAAATGAACACACAAGGAACAAATAACCATTTTTAAATCAGGCCTTTATGTTGCAGGCACCTAGAGTGGTGTTAAAAATATAATCGTCTATTAATTCAAAAAAATAGCAGAATATTTGATTGCTCTCTGATTTAACAAACAATTTGCAAGTGGGGAAAAATGGTCCCTCCTGCTCGGGGAGGCTTCTTCCAGAGAATGGAGGAGTCACAGAGACTGAAATCACTTCTGTTTAAAGAATACAGGTTTCCATGGTGATGAAGGACTTAATGGCCACTGAGTTAACATTAAAAAGGTAACTTTCCAGAAGATTTGCCCCTCCACCCACCTAGAGTCCTGAAACTTCTAGAAAACTTAATCACAGGTCAATGGTTTTGTTATGATCTGCTCCTTGGAACAGGAAATAAAAGCCTCTTAGCCTTTTGGGTGAGAGAGGAAAACAAAATCAGTGACAGGTGAATTCTGGGTTAGGAGTTTTTTAGGTCGTGGATGAGAAAGGGCATCTTGAAATAAAAGTGAAAGACTGATTTTTAATATAAATTTGATTCCACAGTGGTGAGTGTGGTTTGAATTGCAGTAGGTGCTGAGCGAGCCCTTGTTTGCCCTTTGAAGGGAGGGCGTGGTGATGGTAGACTCCCCTCTGTTTGAATTTGTAAATATTGCCTCTCCCATTCGGTCACAGGAGCATTTGTGAAGAGGGTGGTGTCTGAGAAAGTCTGTAAAGCTCTGAATGACATTTAGAATTACTTCTGATTTTTAACCTATAAGGTCTTGGAGATTCCTCACCTCGCTAAGAGCTGTTGAAATAAAAATATTATCAAGTTCCTTGGAATCGATTTAGTTACTAGAATGTGTTTTCTAGAAGTCACAGTGCTGGGTATTTATGATGAACAGTGTTTTAGACTCTGCTTTCAGCTTCTTCAGGATCAACCTTAATTACACATTTTCTTTCTCTTGCTTGTCTTGAGATTAAGTGTCTCAGATTAATCTGATACCCCTTAAATTTTCCAAGAGATCTAAACAGCCATTCTAAACGTTTTAAGTCGTACGGATTACCTCTTTCCTCAGCAGATTTATCCGGTGGGCCTCTGAAGTTAATAAACAGTAGTCACATCTGTTAACTTCCTGTTGTTTTAGTACTGGCTAAGTGTTTTTTTTTTTTAAGTGTGTCAAAGACAACAGTACCAGAGTGCTGAGGTTGCCCAGGAGCCCAGAACAGTGATAACAAATTGTCTTTAATCATAAATACGGGTTTTTATCTTCTTTTTGCAAAAGAAAATGTTCTTTGACTAATCAGATCTCAGCTTTACTTTAATCAGAATTTCTTAAGTTGTGCTGTGTAATTCAAACCCCAAAAGCAGTTTTAACAATACAAAGAAAACTAGCCCTTTGAGGCTTGCTAGGCCCTTATTCCCTTTGATCTTGGATATTTTATTTCCTCTCAAATATTTACTGCGCAAGTCTTGTTATAGAAAAGTAACATAAAAAGGTATGGAAAAAACCAGAATGCTCCTTAGAAACAAGGATGGTGAGACTTCGTCTCATATACTTTGGACATGTTACCAGAAGGGACCAGTCCCTAGAGAAGGACATCATGCTTGGTAAAGTAGAGGGTCAGCAAAAAAGAGGAAGACCCTTAATGAGATGGATTGACACAGTGGCTGGAACAATGGGCTCAAGCTTAGGAACAGTTGTCAGCATGGTGCAGGACTGGGCAGTGTTTCGTTCTCTTGTGCACAGGGTCGCTATGAGTTAGAACCAACTTGACAGCACGTAACAATGGAAAAAAAGTTACAGTTCCATTGCTCTTCTTATCAACTAATTTCATTTTTAACACTGTCCTTCCAGGCATCGTCTTCTTACAGATATCCGTACATAGTTATAATCCTTGTGTAGGTGTAATTTTTTCACCTGCATTCTGAGTTTCTTCAAGTGACTATATCATCGTTACGATTTCTCTGTTTATCAAATGTACGACACCTCATTTAAAGTACCTTTGCTTACGCAGCCCTTGCCCCATCAGTGGGCATTTAGACTGATTCAGAGTCTTTCCTTATCATAAGGAGTGCTACAAAGAATGCAGAACTTCTTTTGAATTCTCTAGGATTAACTCCTAAGAATGGGTGTGAACACTTTTGTGGCCCTTGATAAGTATTGGGAGCCCTGGTGGCATAGTAGTTAACAGCCCGACAGCTGACCAGAAGGTTGGTAGTTCAGATCCACCAGCCTCCTCTTGGAAGCCCTATGGGGCAGTTCTACTCTGTCCTGTAGGGCCGCTATGAGTCAGAATTGATTCAATGGCAATGGTTTGGTTTTGGTTTTTAATAAGAATTGGGGAATTGATTTGTAACAGAAAGACACCAGTTTCCACTACCACCAGCTGAACGACTGCCCACCAGCTCCACTTCCACCTTGCCAGAATTAGGACAGTATTTATACATTTTAAAATTCCTAACAGGTATTGAATGGTACAGTCTTTGCTGAATTTTAAATTCCTTGATTACTGGTGGGACTGTACATATTTCTAAATGTCTTCCATTTTGTGTCGATGGTCAGTCAAGACCATGCCATTTGGAATGTTTCTGTCCTTCACAGTCTGTCTTTGTAAAGTGGAGCCCCGTTCAGGTAAACCGTTTATTTAAAAGTTAAAATATTGTTTGTCTTAAGAAACCACCTAATGACTTTTGAGGCTGAGGTACCCTGGAACCAAGGCAAGCAAAATGGTGTATGGTCCAAATCCATAGATGATGCTCTCTAAGGAAATACACGTTGCCGCCCCTGTTCTGGTCAGTGTGTGTTACCTTGTTGACAAAGGTGAGAGCTTTAGCTGTCCGAGTAATATGACCGTACTCTCTTCTACTCTTTGCAGAATTATATCAGGTTCCAGTCGTCGGCGTGACGGTGCCCATCATGTGGTTCTACCTCCTTATGAATGTCATCACTCAGTATCCTTTGGAGCCCTCTGCCATGTTGTTTCCTTGTGTTGTTTAGGAGAGGAAATGTTCAGTCTTTGCTTCTAGCAGTGCAGTGACCGGAGTTTTGATTTTGCCTTGATTTGCTCTGCAGTAAGCTCGGCTGCTAACCAAAAGTCTGGAGTTCAAGTCCACCAGCTGCTCCTTGGAAACCCTGTGGGGCCATTCTGCTCTGTCCTAGAGGGTCACTGTGAGTCGGTATCAACTTGGTGACAGTGAGTTTGGTTTTTTTTAAGTGGGTGACCGACCTATTCAGTGAGCTCCTTTGTTGAGGACAAAAGAGATGCTGATGGAGCAGTAGGTCACAGAGAGGCGAGCAAGTCGACAGAAGGGTTGTTGGCCGGGAATTTAGAAGTCCCGGGAGTAATTAACAATTAGTGTGACCCGTTTCTGTCGGAGTGATTCCAAGTCATAGAAACCTTATAGGACAGAGCAGAACTGCTCCGCAGGGCTTCCAAGGCCGTGATCTTCCCAGAAGCAGGCTGCCACATCTTTCTCCCCTGGAGCGACTGGTGGGCTTGAACTATGGACCTTTCAGTTAGCAGCCAAGCACTTAACTACTGTGCCGCCAAGGGCTCCTTAAGAATTAGTATATGATGCGAACGATCGATCTGATTTCTACCTGGACCTTTCTGGTATTCTAGGATATTTCAAGTTAACACAAGCTGCCACAAAATTCTGAAAGATACTTCAAATTCATCAAAACCTAATTTTTTTTTTAATGGCTATTTGGTACTACCTTTAGTTTTTATCATAAAAATCACTGAATCTTTAAAATAATGAAATGGATTGAGATTAGCCTTATTCCTCTGTTGATTTGCTGTGCAGAGCTCCTCTTTGGAGGAGGAGGTGGAAGGGCCAGGGACAAGAACACATGAAGGTCAGTTGTATTCAGCCTTCCGGAGAGTGTCACCCTGTGTCATTACGTTGGAGGCGACCTTCATTGTACACTGTGGGAAAAATCCAGAATACGAATAACGGGAGGTTTTAACAAAAAAATAAAAAGGCCATGTGGAATTGGGGTCCACAATTGGAATGGCAGCACAGGAATTCTGTAGGTGTTCTACAAGGGAAGAGCCCAGAGCGGCCCTAGCCAACCCTCAGGTGTTTGCTTCTTTGAATATGAAAATTCATGGCACTGTATCAGTGTTCTGCCCGCTGATCTCTCGAGAACAATCCAGAAAACCACCTTAACTCCCCCCTCCAGGTACGTGTGCATCAGGGGCGTGTTCATCCTGACCACAGAGTGCGCCTCCCTCACCGTCACACTCGTGGTGACGCTGCGCAAGTTTGTGAGCCTCATCTTCTCCATCTTGTACTTCCAGAACCCTTTCACTCTGTGGCACTGGCTGGGCACCTTGTTTGTCTTCACTGGGACCCTGATGTATACAGAGGTGTGGAACCACCTAGGAGCCACAAAAAGGCCACCTCCCGGGGAGGACAAGAAGAACTGAGATCTGCCTGGAGCACACAGAGCTGCTGCGTCCTAGCGAGAGGGGGCTGGTGAAAGGCCAGCCACCGGTTCACTGTCGTCAGTGCTGAGCGACCCCGGTATTGAACCAAAGGTGCGTCCGAGAGTCCTCGGAAGAGGGGTATTCTCAGAGTTCTTGCGGCTCTACAGATCAACGTTTGTAGACTCGTAATAGAAACCCCTTGACCCTGAAATAGGGAAAGAATAGTTCTGTAGGATCGCACAGCCTCTTCATTTGTTCTTTTTTGTTTTGTTTACCAAAATATTCAGGACTGCACTCGCTTGTTGACTTCTGAGTCCCCAGAGGCACTCATTTTTTGTTTGTGGACTTGGACAAGATCAGCCGTTTTGTTGTGATGACTCTATGCCAAATCAGTGATTATCCTGTGACCTGTCCCTTCTTTCTCCTGCCATCCCTCCATCCTCAGCAGCACTTTTCAACCTGACACACACTCCACGTGTCACTGTCAGGAACTACTAGTGGCCAAGTGAACTGGGGTGACACCAGGAGCATTGGGACCAGGCTTCCTCCAGCGTGCTGGGAAAGGAGCGGTGGGCCCTGTGAGCGCAGTGACACTGGAGCAGGACTCTGGGAACCCTCTCTCCCACATTTGCCTTTTTTTCCCCTTTTTTCTATACGCTTTCACATCTCCTGCTTTCTGAACTTAGAGCAAATCCGCAGCACATCTATATGGCACAATGTTAATAAGAAAGAAAGACTGTATGACTTTGAAACAGAGACTGTTTTCCTCAGTCTTCCGTATGAAGCCCATGAGATGGCGCCCCCAGCCTGGCCCAGGAAAGCCGACCCTGGCGGCACCAGAGAGCCGTGGCACCCCCTGGAGGCACTGCATCGCTTCTGGGCTGAATCCCTGTGGGTAGGCAAAGGCTTGGGAAGGCTTCTTCTTAACCAGGAAGATGCAGTGCAGCCTGACAACTCTGCTAGCATCTCAGTCAGGTGAATCACTGAACGTGTGTGTGTTACATGCACCCACATATATACACATGTATGTGCATTATATATCTATAGTACGGATACTTGGGGGGGGTGTGGTGTGTAAGTCAGGTCAAATCACAAATAGAATTTTTGTTTTTCTCTTTTCCTATGAAGTGTCTTGATGTCTTGGTGGGCCTCTGGGAGAGTTCGTATGCATTTATTGTATGCAGAAATGTGCCTCTGGTAGAAATCATTTCAAAGGCTGGTTTGGAAGGAGGAGCGCTGTAGGTCTGCATGTTGCCCTCCTGGGGTTGGTGTGTGACCATTGGGAGGAGGGAGGAGCGCGGGAAGTCAGTGTTCTTTGATTTCCTCTTTCTTCACTTTGCCCCTGACCTTCATTAACCTCACACAAGTACACGTAGGCAGGGAAGCTTACTGTCCCCTTCTCTTTCTGCATATAGAAAAGGCCTTTCCCTTCCTGCTGGGTGTAGGTAGTGTTCTCCAGGCAAGGCGTGGCCCCAGGCGCCTGGGCTCCCTCCACCATCTGTAGTGTTCTCCAGGCAAGGCGTGGCCCCAGGCCCCTGGGCTCCCTCCACCATCTGTAGTGTTCTCCAGGCAAGGCGTGGCCCCAGGCCCCTGGGCTCCCTCCACCATCTGTAGTGTTTTCCAGGCAAGGTGTGGCCCCAGGCCCCTGGGCTCCCTCCACCATCTGTAGCAGAGCTGTCCTGGGACCCCGGGTCACTTTGGGCAAGTCCCTTAAGGTGCCCCAGTTTATTCCATAAAGTGTGGATACTATTTCCCCACCTAAGCCACAGGCCTCAGGCTGGTTAGTTCCGGACGTTTTCAACTGCCCCATGCCTGTGAGGGTCTACCTTAAAGCATACTAAATCTATCATGGAACCAAAAAGCACTTTGTTTAAAATGTGTGGAGTTCGTCAGAATGACGTGCTATAAATACCAAGTGTTAAAGATCCTCTTAAAGACACCAAAAGCTCCTTTTCTTATCCACTTAATAGAAGGAGCTGTCCCTAGGGATTGCTCGAGTGCTACCTAGCTGGTGTCTCTGGGTAACCCTCCGTGGGTACTGCCTTACCTAGCATGGTGTCACCCTTTCGTGCTGGAGCAAATGTTAACGTTTATTCATCGAAACTGGTGCCAGTATACACAGGTCCCATTTAACTGGGTTCATTCCATTTCAGAGTCTTGTTTTGGAAAGTGTCTATTCCTCTCGGTCAGAAGACCTCTGCCAGCCCTGCTAGTGAAGGGGCCAGGTAATAGATTCGCAGGCTCACACACAATTCAAGTAGTGAGCAGCAGGACGCCTGAGATGTCCTGTGGATTGATGTTTCTCTTTAGTAGTTGGGTATCAGGAAATATGTCTAACCAACATTAGTTAATACTTTGCCACTATTTTTTTTTAAACCATGTGTTCACCTTTGTTAACTGATTTTGCAATCCAAGTTGAAATTTTTTCCCAGCTCTTATTAAAGGGGCAAATAAACTATTTTATAGAGAGTCAGACTTTGACCTAACTGGATGAGAAATGCCTTAGTGCTTTTCCTCTTTCTCTGGGTGAAGACCAGGTAGTCTTGTGCTTCAGCGATAGATAGAGGATGTAGTTTGTTTACAAAGGAGTGTCATGTCCAAGGCTCTACCCTTAGAGCAATGATCAAATAGCAAACGACACCAACCAGAAAATGTAGTGTGTGTGTGTGTGTGTGTGTGTGTGTGTGTTTGTGTCCACGTCTCCACCTAACAGCTTGGTAAGACAGCAGACAAGGTGTAAAAGGAAATGACAGTGGCTTTTCAAATTACATAAATTTAAGGTCTACATACCCTCTACCAAAATTTGATTGTCATGTTTTCAATGCTATTGTTTTTCATTTTTTAATTAGTAAGATAATTTTGATCCTTTATTATCTTCCGTATCCAACTAAAACAGCCATTCCATACGTCTGTACTTGGTAAGTTGATACCATGTTCTGAAGCATTTAGACTCAGTCCCTTCTTCCTGCCCACTGGTCATAAATGTTACAGTACTTCAGGGTGGCCAGTGCTGCGAGTGCCACCCACAACCTCTTCTGTTCTTCTGGAAGGCGACACGGTAGTTTTTAAAGAATTCCAGTAAATGTCTTGTCATTTCCCTAGCACCTTCCTCTCCTCTGTCCTATTCTCTCTCACTTCCCAGCCTCAGTTTCTTCACTGTAGCTTCGGTTCGCTGCTGAGCAAGACCTAGAACCTCACATCTGTGCCCCTGTTCTCTGGGTGGTTTTTGTGGATTTTAACAGGGTATTTCTATCAGTGTGCAGCATGTATTTATTTATACATCCTTATAAGCACTGATACTAGGGATGTGCGTCTGTAAGGGTGAGGGTATATAGCAGATGGTGTGAATATCATGAGGATGAGTGTGAACATGAAGGGTTAATGTAAAAATGTACGTGTGTTCTACTCAGAGTAGGGGTGAGAACCTTCACCACCGTCCCCTTCTGTGTTTGGGGAACAGTAGTTTTCCCATTTTGCTCTTTCTTTCTTACCTTCCTCCCCCAGCTCCTTCACCCCACATTGCCAGGTGCCTCTGGAGAAGGCAGATGGAAGATTTAGGTCAGAAAGAATTCAAACCAGTGCCTCAGCTCTGGACTAGGGGGGCGTGTTTGTTGGGGGACCAGTTGGCATGTTCGCGAATGTAGCAAAGGCCTGAGTAGAGGCACCAGTCCACATCGTGAAGAACCACAGCGTAGAGGTCGGAAACCCAGACCCTACCTTTGCTGCAGTTTCTCTTTGGCTTGGAATAAACAGAATTGTCAGTAATTCTGCCCTCATGAGATAACCAAAGCATTTTAGTCTCGACTGCTTTATCCTGACAGCTGGGGTTGGATCTTACCTGGTTGCAGCCCATTCTGAGGTAGAACTGTCAATAGAGATATAATGTGGTCATTATGATTGCTGGTGGGTACGACCTTTGAAAGTGAGTATAAGCAATATTTGTAAGTAAAAGAACGTGTAGTAAGCATTGGAATATATTCAGTGTGAACTGAGTGAGGGCAGGCGACTGACTTTCTTGGCTTTGTAGTGTGTTCTTCTCTCTTTCCAGCGGTTTCCGGGAAAGGAAGAGGCCAGGGATCATGTCTTATTCATTTCTGTATTGCTAGCCCCAGGCACAATGTCTGACTTGTGTTACTAAATGAATGCTGCCAAGGTCTCTTATTCCCTTAAGTTTCTGTGAAACCTTCTAATGAATGGTTCCTGGTACCGACTCCCACTCTTCATCAGCTGCTTGGCAAGAAAGTGAAGAAAAGGAAGCTTCCAAAGATTCCAGGCAAGGAAAGGAGTGGGGGAGCACTGAGGACGCCCCACGGGTTGTCATCAGTATACAGCCTGCCCCCAGTTTGTGCTCACTTGGTTGCCTGGTGGTAGGAGGGAAGTATATCAGGGTTCATTTCTGTTTGAACCCCTGCCGAGAACTTGCATTTCTAACAGTTTCCCAGGCGTTGCTAATGCTGCTGGCTAGGGACCAATTTCAAGAACCACCAAGTAGAGCAGTGGTTCACAAAATTTATTATACATAAGAATCACCTGGGGACCTTGTTAAAATGCAGATTCTGATTCAGTATGTCTGGGGTGGACTCATTAGCATCACCTGGGAACTTGTTAGAAATGCAAATTCTCAGCAGGAGTTCAAACAGAAATGAACCGGTTCGAAGCCCTGTTATATATTTAGCACTTGGCATCACTCGGTGCCCAGGAAGGAAGTGTTCCGAGATGCCCATCAGGGCAGCACTAAAGATCCTTAGAAGTTCCTGCAGTAGGCTGCACTGGGTGGCCAGCCCCACCTCACTTCTCCATGGCCAGCGGAGGTCATTGTCCATTGGTCTGTTCTCGGGGTCACACTGGGACACCTCCCCTGAGCTTTATCTACCTAAACCACTAACCATCCAACCCAGATTCCTCATTTTTGTTCAGGTGAGGCAAGTTGCAAGGGAACCAGAGCGAAGTGAGAAAATAAGGCTTCACTTAAAAAGACATAAAACCCATACTTTCTTAGAAAAAGTTCTAAGAATTCTCTGGCACATTGAATTACTTCTGTTTTTTGAGATATAAAGAAGACTGAACCAAAGAGGGAAGCAGCGCTTGTTCCCAGTGCAGTAAAAACGGCCATGGGTCACTTGGTAGCACAAGTCATTTTGGTGCTGGTCGCTTTCATTCCAGAGAATGGCGTCATCCTCAAAAAGGATAATTTTGCAAGCAAGATTTCCTGAAATTATGTGGCATGGGGGTGGGGAAGGACAGCAGGGGTTTGGTTTATCCAGCCTCTGCGCTCTTCATTCAGTATTTAGTTTTAAGCACAAAGATTGGGGGCAGCGGAGGCTGGAGAGTGGTGGAGACTGTAACACAGCTCAGAGACTTTAGTGGGTGTTCAGGTTTTGAGCTGTGCAAATATCCAGCGTCAACTTCTGCCTTCTGAGGCATTTGAACAGAGAGTTAAGGTGGAGTGGGAAGTTTTTACAAATAAAATCGTTTTGCCAAACAAGCTGAATGAGTTGTTTTTTTGTTTTTTTACCATTATTTTTTATGAAGAGCAAGCTTTTACCTTCTGAAACAACTCATCAGACATCTGGTTTTGATCTTGACTTGTACAATCCTAGTTTCTTAATAAAGGGATACATTTCTCGCCTGTGTTTCCAATCCCCGTTACCTTTCGAGGGCTTGCGTGCCATCTCAGAAGCTCGCCAGGTTTCACCGCCTAGTGGTGATGGTGCAGTTGCTACAAACGAGGGTCAGCAGCCTGGCCCCTGGATCAGTCAGAAACCACTTCTCGGGCTCCAGGCTCCTGGTCTGTTTCGCCTGTTTGGGGAGGTTTTATAGGTTCGTGGCGGTAAGTTTCTGCAGCAGGTCTGTCAAAACCTCTGCCTTAACAGAGATACGTGGACTTGTAATGCCGCAATGGCCCGTCCCCTTTCTTTGTCTTCAGTATGTTGCTTTTAGGTAAATCTAAACAGGAAGCAGCTCTCAGAGCAGTTTACCAGACCCGGTCTGTTGGGAGCCATGTTACAGAAGTTTATGGAGCCATCAGGTCTAGTTGCCAGGGTGGCTTCAGACGCATGGTGGCCCTGCACGGGTCAGAGGAGAACTGTGCTCCGTAGGGTTTTCAGTGGCGGATTTTTCAGAATTAGATCACCAGGCCTTACTTCAGAGGTGCCCCTGGATGAACTTGAACCGCCGACCTTTTGGTTATCAGCAGAGCGCTTTAACTGCCTGCCCCACCCAGGTACAGAACACTAAAAAAAAAAATAGCATAATGAAAATCTATCTCTTTAAAAGTCACGTCACAACTTTGTCAGAAGGAGACGGCTTGGTGTACTTGAACAGTCCCGAGCCTTTCACTGTGAGCAGGGGTGGTGCTGGCTGCTCCTGAAATCCGGTCACTCTGCGGTGAGAGCCTTGTAGGCATAGGGCACATTGAACTCTGAATGTTTACATTCACGGGATTTGAAACCCCGAGCCTGGAAAATTAAAGGACTCCTGGGGAGGATCAGCTATGGTTTAATGCTGGCAAACTGTATAATCACATCAGTGGAGCAGCCTTCTCCTCTGTCCCCTGTGATTCTCCTGCCAGCGGCGAGAGCCACCTACAGAGAGCCACAGGGTATCCCTGCCCAGATGCCCTGAGTAACAAGGGCCCCAGGCACCTAGGTGAATGTCAGGAAAGACCGTTGCTTTGTCCCAGTGTTAACGATGAGCGTTTAAACAGCTATCGGAAGTGAGTACAAATCAATGAATTAAATGTGTTCATGTCAGCAACAGGAGCTCTGGTGGTGCAGTGGTTAAAGCGCTCAGCTAACTGAAAGGTCAGTGGCCTCTCTGTGGGAGAAAGACCTGGCAGCCTGCTTCCATAAGGATTACAGCCTTGGAAACCCTAGGGGGCAGTTCTACTTCGTCCATAAAAAACCCTGTTGCCATCAAGTTGATTCCAACTCTTAGTGACCCTATAGGACAGAGTAGAACTGCCCCCTAGGGTTTCCCAGGAGCCCCTGGTAGATTTGAACCACCGACCTTTTGGTTAGCAGCCATAGCTCTTAACCGCTACACCACCAGAGCTCCCCTTTGTCCATAGCAATCAGGATTGCTGTGAGTTGGAATGGACTCAGCGGCAACAGGTTTGGGTTTTTTTTATTTGTTTTACATCAACAATAATCTTTAAAAGAAAAAGCCAGGAGTTCATCCGGTAGAGATTTGTTAATAGTCAAAGCTTTTCAATGATATTCTTTATCCATAAATTAACTTCTTTTTAAAAATCACTCTCCATCATTAAAATTAAGTTCTTTGGACGTCTACTTCTTCAGCACGTCAGGGCTGTAGCATATGGCTCTGTGGTGATCACAAATGTGATTTAAAGTTTATGGTCATGATTATTGGGGCCTCTTATTTCCTAAAATAGCTTTCAATGCCGTTTACTGCATGAAGGCGTTCCTGTCATGACGATCATATGTCTGTATCAATTTTTGAGAATCTTTAACATTGTTAAAATAATGCGTTTCATTCCCGCAATGAAATGGATGGTGAAAGCACCACCCATCTGTCGGCGGAGGCTTGCGTGTTGCTATGATGCTGAGCAGGTTTTCAGCAGCGCTTCCAGCCTGAGATGGACTAGGAAGAAAGGCCTGGTGATGTTCCAAAAATCGACCAGTGAAAACCCTGTGGAGCACAATGGTCGGGCCCTCAACCAGCCGTGGGGATGGTGCAGGACTGGGCAGCGCTCCGTTCTGCTGTGCGTGGGGTCGCCGTGAGTCGGGGGCCAACTCGACGGCAGCTAACAACAACAAGTAGTAAATAGGAAACATGTATTTACCACGTGAGGTAGGTACTTCACTCTACTTATATTGATTTACCTAATCCTCATGACAAATCATTGAAGTAAGAAAGTCATCCTCCTTTTCCAGAAAAGGAAACTGAGGCACAGAGGGTTAACTAACCTGCCTCAGTTACTCATCAGTGTTGGAGCTGGGACTTGAACCCAAGAAGACTGAGGAATCCGTGCTTTCTTAACCATTGCATTATGTAACCTCAAAAATCTCAGAGATTAGACAACCTACCTTCGACCTACGGCTCCCTGTTTGGTGCAGATCTCTATGTTAAGTGTCAGCAATAAGCATTGAATCTGTTTTCTCACCATGTCAACACTTATCTTTGAATCCATGTCCTATTCTCTACCTTCCCTTCCTGAGAGCTTACGATCTGTACTGCAGAACAAGCGAGAAAAACCCAGGAAGTTAGTAGCAAAAAAAGACTCTGAAACAGGCATGGCAGTTGAAACGTGCGCGTCAGAATGTGCCCATTACACCTGGTGTCTGAAGCACGTGGCTTTCGGATTAATCAACAGTATCAAAGATGCACATTAGAAGCTCAGGTAATGAAGTCACAGAGCCTTTATCAACAGTTTGCTTAAGTACTTGTCATTTACGGAATGTTCAACGCACGTCTTAACCATTCTTACAATGTTCTATTGCGGAAAGCGAAGTATTTAAATCATGTTATCTCATTTACCTGCATAAATGCCATCCCTGAATTAGACTTTGATGATAAACCTTCAGCCGTTATACAAGGATCATCACAAGAGTTTTTATTTTCAATGATTCAGTGTCTTTGGCACAAATGGAGTTTAATGCATTATCCGTTACCCTCTTTCAAACAAGAATATTATGTTATTGCTCAGATTTTAGGTCTAGAAAACATTGTCTCTGCAGATGTGTTTGCATGTTTAATTTTGTCAGAAAATGAAAACTGTAACTGAGTGCCATCCCTTTTATACACATTCTACCAGGGTTACGCTGAACTGCATGTAATAGAAAGCCAAACTACAGTGACTTAACCTGAGAGTTTATTTATCAAAGGGGTTAGGCAGTTTGGGGCTGATTCAGTGACTCAAGGAAGCTGTCAAGGAAAATGGGTGGATGCTACCGTAAAATGGCTCATCCACAAAAACCCACGTCTGCCCACTGTTGCTGGAGGAGCAGTTATATAGCCTCTGCTTCACTTCTGCCTTTCAAATCTCACATGACTGCCTGACATTAGAGAAACCTATCCTAGAGCCCTGCTGGCAAAGATTCAGCCAAATATAGATTCCAAGACTCCCAACCCCTGTGGTACAAGAGAGAGCTTAGATGGGAAAATAGTGCTGAATTGTCAAGAGGAAATCCAGCACAGTCCACCCCTTTGGCTATTAAACAATAATATTTAACTTCCAGACAAACTAGTAACAACGGCAGGCTTCTGCCTAATGTGATATGACTATCCCATGTACAAATGAACAGGCTCTTGTTCTTTCCCCAAAAGCAGAGACCCAAAGTCCCTTAAGTCACCATATCCATGTCCAGGTCAGTCACAATTGCCCTTGATAGCCTGTAACCTAAAGACTCAAAGTTAACCACAACCATCAACGTATTTTGTACAAAATGGAAGGGGGAAAATTTGTTGCTGATGATAAAACTAACTTGCTAACGTTAATACACATTCATAACGATGCAAGGAGTGAAGTATGCATACTTCTCATTTTAGCACCTGTTTATGAAACAAACCAAACCAAACCCATTGCTGTCAAGTCAATTCTGACTCATAGCGACCCTATAGGACAGAGTAGAACCGCCCCATAGGGTTTCCGAGGATTCCAAGGGTGGATTTGAACTGCCAACCTTTTGGTTAGCAACCAAACTCTTAACCACTGTGCCATCAAAAAAAGAAACATTGCCGTAGAGTCAATTCTGACTCATAGCAACCCTATAGGACAGAGTAGAACTGCCCCCTAGGGTTTCCAAGGAGCACTTGGTGGGTTCTAACTCCCCACCTTCTGGTTAGCAGCCGTAGCTCTTAACCGCTACACCACCAGGGTTTCCTCACAGTTGGTATTAACTTTCTTAGTCCACTGCCCATCCCATGTTCCCTGTGCCTCCAGCCAGTTCTTCAGCAGGTCAAGGGTCTTATGGAATGACCCAAACCTTCATCCCTGAGAGTGTGATCCTGCCCATGCTGGTGGTGGTGTCTTCCATTAACTTTGCCTCTGGACATGTAAGTACTAGGAAAGGTCTCCATGGAATGCCTTGAGTTTCAAACATTCCTTATCCCCAAGGTGTAGCAGGAACCCTGTATTCTCTTGATAATCAGGACCAATTCCCCAGCAAGCACAGTAATCCTCTTTTTTGCCTGTAGTTCCAGTGGGATGATGACCAATGTGGCTAGGTGGCAGTCTCAACTTCCTCCTCACCTGAACCTTTGTTGCGTCCCTTGGTGAAAGCATTTCTCCCTTGGGAATGAAAACTTCTTGACCCCCCTATACTCAGAGTTGTGGGAACAAGAAACAAAAGCTTTGCAAGAGGGTTATTAAGGGTAATAGTGTGAGAAGCCACTTCACTTTCATCTCCTACTTCCCAGGCCTGTGTTTTCAATTTATGGGTTAAAGGTAATATTGGTTGCTAATTCAGCTATATACTGCATCTGTATGGTAGCATCCAAACCCAAGAGGAGTTGGCTGAGTTGATGTCATAACTGAATCTTCAATGGCCATTTCACCATTTTATTAGGGTAGCTATTCTGAGCATTGGGATACAGGGCAAGAACACTGATTCCCATGGACACAAGTCCATTGCATCACTTCTTTTTTATAAAAGGAGTTTATTGGTCAAAAGCAATACTGTGAAGGATGAAAGATGGTGAGTAAGGTATCTAGTAAAACCATCAATGGCACTGGCAAGCGGGGAAGACAGATTCATATACGCAGTGCCTTATGTGAACACATCACTGTTCTCTTTCTAATATGAGAAGTGAAATGTAATCAACCTGCCACCAAGTAATTGGATGCCCGCCCCTCCATGGTGGTGCTATATTGGGGGCTGAATGTGGGTGTCTGCTGCTGGCAGGTGGAACACTCAGTAATAGAATGAAATTGCCTTGGCAAGGAGAAGTCGGTGTTTGGAAAACTGCACATAACTCCATCCCTGCCACCATGGCCACATCGTTCGTGGGCCCATTGAGCAAGCTCTGGGTAAAAACCCAACTACAGGAAATAAACCAAATAGTTTGTTTTTCACAGGTAACAAAAGTCTAAATGTAAGTCATCTTGTCAATCAGATTAAAGAGAGCCTCCTATGCAGGGGGTGCTCTTTGATGTGCTTTCGTGTGGAACCAAATATGTCCATTCTCAGAGGTCCATCCACGTATCACTTCTCTTGACCTCTTAATCACTCATCCTCCAACCATGTTCTTTCCAAGTCCCTGACATCCAGCCAAATGATCAGTCACTTCCTATGAATTTGTATAAATTCATCCCCCCTGACCAGATAAACTGCTTGATGTTCTGCCAACTAGAAGGATTTTTCTTCCCTACTGTCCTTCAGGGCACCCCCGAGGGCACTATAATTCTGCAACAGCCCACTTCTAGATGATTCCAGCATATTCAGATGAACTGTCTGTAGATCAGGCCCGGTTTTTCTTCTTTCTTAGTAAACTGATCATAGGACGTTCCCCATGAGGCCACTGGTTTGGATTGAGGGAGAGAGAGAAATGCCATAGGAGTCTGAGTCAATTGTTTATTCAACTTGTCTTCAGGACCTGACAAGCCTGATCTTGGATGTAAACTTCCACTTGATGAAGTTCTGGTGCACATGCCTAACCTTAAGGCTTGGTGGGTCAGATTATACCCAATTCATGGTGGACATCTCAGATTGCATGAGTCATTTTGTATCTCATGGTGAGGCATTTGTGCTCTATCAAGGTCTGTAACAAGCCAGGAGCTAGCTCTCAAATGAAGACTGGAGGTGAATGGAGACAAGGAAAAAGAGAAGCACAGAGGCAAAAATATTGGATGGATTATTCACGTAGATGAAGTCAGCAGCTGATGGCAGGAGTTTAGAAAGAGAAGACTCTGAGCCAGGACTAAAGTCTGCAATTATGAAGAAAGTGACTAGGAGTTTCATGGACAACTGTGCAAGGAGATCAAGAGGATACGATGGCCAGATGGATGAGCAAGAGTTTTTGCAAGGGGGAGATGGAGTATTCGAGAATTTTTGTCTGATTAGAGGGTGGAGGGAGGTTGTTGTCCCAAGGCCCCTCCTTTTCCTCTCACCAGACAACTTCTCATTTCTTCTCCTTACGTCCACTGCAGCCCCATCCCTCCACCCCAGCCTCTATATCCAGCCCACAGTGCTAGGTTCTACTTCCACTCACTCTTGTTAAAATGCTAACTCATAATGGTTTGGGTGTGACCTTGTTACTGGTGGTGGCTGTGTTTTCACCCAGCAAATGTTTATTGAGTTGCATTCTGAACGGGACACTAAAAGGGCATCACTGTTCAGGACCTGGTCTCTAGGATCATATTCTCTGGTTTCAAATTCTGGCTTTAGCACTCACTACTGTGTGACCTTGAGTGAATCATTTAACCTTTCTATACCTCCAAACCAAACCAAACCAAACCCATTGTCGATTCCAACTCATAGCGACCCTATAGGACAGAGTAGAACTGCCCCATAGAGTTTCCAAGGGGCGCCTGGTGGATCTGAACTGCCGACCTTTTGGTTAGCAGCCATAGCACTTACCCAGTACACCACCAGGGTTTCCTCTGTACCTCTACATCTGTAAAATGGGGCTAGCAATACTGTCTACCTCAGAGGGTTCTTATAAAGATGAAGGAAATCATACACGTAAACGAGCTAGAGCAATGCCTGGGCTGCCATGCTCAGTAAATGTTAGCTGCTATTATCGTTATTAACTGTTATTATTAAAGGGATAGGCACTTTTAAGACCTAAGGAGTAAGCCTGCAATCGTGAAATTAAAGTTGAATGGAGAGTTGGAGATGTAGCCAAATAATATTTTGGCAAACAATATTAATGAGTGCCCCTTGCCACTTTACCCTCCCAGACACACTTCTTGCTTCTTTAGCCCAACTCCTTACCCCTTCAGGGAGCATCATAAGGCTTTCCATATGTACTGTCCTCAGGGTCACTCAGGTGGTTAACAAGAATATTC
This sequence comes from Elephas maximus indicus, assembly GCF_024166365.1. NCBI lineage: Eukaryota > Metazoa > Chordata > Mammalia > Proboscidea > Elephantidae > Elephas > Elephas maximus. Next base: position 15,557,621 of record NC_064826.1, read on the forward strand.
CAAGAGACCACCTTCTCTCCCCACCCCCACCGCCCCTCCATTTGCAGGAGTCAAGATGGGAGTCCCATAATGCTGAGTGCCCCTGGTAAGACTCCCCATACGACATCGCACCCAACCCTCACACTCCCAGCCTTAGCACCACTATCTGCCTTGAGGCCATCATGCACTGTCTCCAGTGTGACCATAAAACACGTCACCCAGAGTGGGACACTGTGAGAGTGGGACACTGTGAGAGTGAGGGGTGCTGGAAATAATCAGCAGTTTTAATTGATCTTACAATAGGCCTATCATGTTTGGTAATGGACACCAGACAAGACCAGTTGCCTTCGAGTTGATTCCGACTCAGGGCAACCCGATGTATTGCAAAGTAGAACTGTATTCCATAGGGTTTTCAAGGTTGTGGCCTTTCAGAACAGATCGCCAGGGCTTTCTTCCAAGGTACCTCTGGGTGGATTCGAACCACCAACCTTTCTCTATTAGCAGCCAAGCACTTAACTGTTTACTCCACCCAGGGACTCCTTGGTAAAGCAGAGGGTCAGCCAAAATGAGAGAAACCCTCAATGAGATGGATTGACACAGTAGCCACAATGATGGGCTCAAACATACCAATGACCATGAAGATGGCACAGGACCCAGCAACGTTTCATTCTGTTATACATAAGGTCACCAGGAGTCGGAGCCAACAACAGCATCAACAACAACTGGCCTACGTTGAGAATGAGATGGGCAAACCAGGATGTGCCAATTTACCTACATCTTTTGTTCTGGCCACCACACAGAAGCTAGGTCTCAGGTGTTGGATTCTAGCTTGGAACACCTTGGAGCGACACAGAGAGATTTTGCCTGGCTCTTAATTGCCTGTCTACGGTGTCATCCTTAAACGTTGCTTAAACCCATGCAAAGGAACCACATTTTCGGCTTTTCTGGTGTGAAACCTGAAAGCTACATTTTTTTTTTCTTTTGGAGGCTCCCCACCTCCCCCCGTTCCCAACTCTCTGTCTTTGGTGGGCCCACTTTAAATGTGTTAAATCAAGGAAAAAATATGAAAAGGAGAAAAACAGGTGGGGAGGAAAGAGATGAAAACACTCCTTGACAGCTCACTTCCGTTTTGCAGCTGTGAGAGCTGCGGATTTGAATGGTGTTACCTCCCTCCCTGAGCTAATTCATTCTCTCTCTCTCTTTTTTTTTTTTAAGTCACGTCTCCTTCCTTCAATCAGTGTCAACAGCCCATTACAATCCTTCAGCACCCAAAGTGTAATAACACAAATGTTATCCAGGAAGAAAGCAGTTGGGCTGACAAGATTAGCCATGCACTCCGTCTTTCTTAATCTTCTAATCACATGGTATGCAGCAGTTTACAATAACACGCACCAAGTTTGCTAGAAAATTCCTCCATAAAGGCCCTGTGTAAATCCCCCATCGTGGCATGTCTAAGTTTAGTGCAGAAGCTCGTGTTTTCCAGTAGGAGACGCGGAATGAATTAAGATCGGCTCCTCAGAGAGAGCTTTGCTCACCCGTTACCCACGTGGAGGGTTGTTAATTATGTAAAGAGAGGCACACTTGGTAGAATATACAGCCATGGATGACATTTAGGAGCCACAGAAGGGATTTCACAGTGCTGAAACTGACACTTGGCTGCCACGTGCTGGAAGACAAGTTTCCTGCTTTATGGGGGTCAGGTATTTGTTGATACGACTTGGGATTTTTCCCCTAATGTCTTGGGTAGAGCCCAACTGTGTTCTCGGTATGCAAGAATCACACTCCCCCACCCCCTGCCACCCCAGAGGGTGTGAATGTAAAGGGTATGAATTTTAGTCCACAAACTGGAGTGTGAAAGGAATGTCACATATAATTGATACAAAGAAACTTTATGAGTCCCTTGCCCAGTCCCCACTGTGCTAGAAGTATTCTGGTGGGGCATGCAAGCCCGGTCTTTGCCAGGGCACCCGCACCTCCCTGGGGTACACAAAAATCCAGGAGGTTGTATGGTGTTTAGAAAAGGAACACTGGAAATTATGTTCATTCGTGGTTATTGGGGTCCCTGGAACCTGGCGACCTGTAGCTCCAGTGCCTGCCTGGTTCCAGAACCATTGCCTGGGGGTCCCCTGGACATCCCACTCTTAGCATATCCCTCATCCAAACCCTGGCTTACCTCAGGAGAGGGAGCACGAAGGACCTGGCTACCTTCTTGGTGGAGTCCCTGGGTAGGGCAAAGGGTTAACTAACGAGCTCAGCTGCTAACTGAAAGGTTGGAGGTTTGAGTCCACCCAGAGGAACCGCCGAAGAAAGGCCTGGTGATCTACTTCTGAGAAAATCAGGCATTGAAAACCCTATGGAGCACAGCTCTCCTCTGACACACATGGGGTCCCCATGAGTCAAAACGGAGTGGACAGCAACTGGGAACATTCTTGGAATGGGAGAATTAAAGCCAAGGAAAGCACTTTTAACTAAAACAGAATAGCAAGGCAGAGGCAGATTGTTGCTCTAAGAAACACTGTAAAATTGTGGGTCTTGTTTCTCCAGCCCAGGGAAGAGGAGGGAATTGGTATTATTTTCCTAGCTTCCAGAAAGACTCATCATGCCCCCACCCCCACCAAAGGGAGAGTGTCCTTCTGCCCTGTTCTGTCTGTGGGGACCCCTTGCCTCACTCTTGCTGTTGTTGCCTCCAAGCCTGTTTTCAGACTCTAGACCCTGAAGGAGAGTTTCTCCTCCCTGGTGGCCACAGGAATTTCAGCTCATCTTTGAAGGTCTTATTTGAGAGCTATACTTCTTTCCGACCTCCTCTACTGAGGATGCCCTCGTCACCACTTCTTCCAGGGCCCTTCCTGCCAGGAGAACTGAATATCCCAGGAAGGCATGAAGGTTACCAGTTGCCAGGAAGTCAGTTCTGATTCATGGCAGCCCTGTGTGTGTCAGGGTAGAGCTGTGCTCCATAGATTTTCAATGACTGTGATCTTTCAGAAGGGAGACCCTGGTGGTGTAGTGCTTAAGAGCTACAGCTGTTAATCATAAAGGTCAGCAGTTCTAATCCACCAGACATTCCTTGGAAACCCTATGTGGCAGTTCTACTTTGTCCTATAGAGTTGCTATGAGTCGGAATTGACGGCAGTGGGTTTGGTTTTTGGGCTTTGGATCTTTCAAAAGTAGATTGCCAGGACTTTTTTTTAATAATTTTTATTGAGCTTTAAGTGAACGTTTACAAATCAAATCAGTCTGTCACATATAAGCTTATATATACCTCACTCAGTACTCCCACTTACTCTCCCTCTAATGAGTCAGCCCTTCCAGTCTCTCCTTTCGTGACAATTTTGCCAGTTTCTAACCCTCTCTACCCTCCTGTCTCCCCTCCAGACAGGATATGCCAACACAGTCTCAAGTGTCCACCTGGTACAAGTTGCTCACTCTTCATCAGTTTCTCTCTCCTACCCATTGTCCAGGACTTTCTTTTGAAGAACCTCTGGGTCGACTTGAACTGCCAGCCCTTCAGTTGGTAGCTGAGTGCTTAACCCAGGGATGCAGGAAGACTAGGTGCCCAGTAACCATTGCTGAGTCACGCACATCTGTGCAGGGTCGGAGCCTGGCCATCAGCTGGTCATACAGCAAAGTCAGAACATTTCTTAATGAAAACCCACCCACTGCCGTGGAGTCAATTCCAACTCATAGCGACCCTATAGGGCAAAGTAGAACTGCCACATAGGGTTTCCAAGGCTGTAGTCTTTACAGAAGCAGACTGCCACATCCTTCTCCCATGGAGCAGCTGGTGGGTTCTAACTGGTGACCTTTTGGTTAACAGCCTAACCCTTAACCACTGCACCAAAGCAGATGCCCCAAATCCTGAAATCACCGTTAACTACCGAAATGTAATCAAGGTAGATGATTTATGGGAGACAGTATTGCAGAGTTCAGTATGCTTGCTACCTTGTTCTTGACAATCTCCCACAAGGAGTGAGTGAAAACAAGCCCATTTCAAAGTAGACAAATAGTGCACGCGCTCGCTTTGGATGCTGCGTGGTGAGGTCGTTTCCCAGAGCTAAGAGCTATGCGGTCACCGTACGTTGGAATCGACTCAATGGTGGCGGGTTTTGGTAAGGCGTAGATGCCACACATGCATGGGTCGTGAGCGGCTGTAGGCCTGCCGATGTGCTGGTGAAAGTGTGCTACCTGCCACTTTCATTTCCAGTACCCAGAAAGCCCTGGGTGGGTGTGGCTGGTGGTGGCATTTTGAGGCCTGTTTTGCAAGCAGGAATAATGGTGATAAATGAAGTTTTAGAATACATGATCGACGACGAGCCATTGGTAATGGGCTATGAGGGATTAAGAATTCTTACCATTTTTTAAATATGTTATTCTAATTGGTTGCTGAGTACCACAGTTGCCAAACCCTCCTGGCACAGTGGTTAAGCGTTCAGATGTTAACCAAAAGGTCGGTAGTTCGAATCCAGCAGCCACTCCTTGGAAACTCTATGGGGCAGTTCTACTCTGTCCTACAGGGTTGCTATGAGTCAAATAATCGACTCGATGGCAACGGGTTTGGTTTTGGTGCTAAACTGGCAAAACTTGGATACTAATTTCAAGAAGTTCCTGGATGGTGCGAACGAATAACACGCTCAGCTGCTTTCGGAAATGTTGGAGGTTCAAGTTCACCCAGAGGCACCTTAGAAGAAAGGCCTCACCAGGTCTGAAGAATGAACCATTGAAAACCCTATGGAGCACAGCTTTACTGTGCACACATGGGGTTAATGTGTGTTGGAATCGATTTGATGGCAACTGGTACTAATAATTCCAAGGAGCTTGCGATCTGATGTGATAATAATATGTATTGGTGATTCCCACCACCTAGAGACAATTAATGAAAATATTGGCATATTTCTTTCCAATTTTTTCTATGTCTACATAAAATATGCCAAAATTAAAAAAAAAAAAAGGATCATACTAAATATACAGTTCTTTGTTGTGTTTTATTCACTTAACACTGTTTTGTATGCGTTTCTTATATTCTTGGAAAATGTGACTTTTAATGATTTTACAACATTCTGTCATTTGCGTGTTCCACAGTTATGTAAACAAATTCATTGTTGTTGAACATCGAATTTGTTTCTAAATTATTTTTGCTGTAAATAATGGTCACGTGAACATCCTTGTATATAAATCTGTCTGTACTGATCAGATTTCTTTCTTAGAATATATTCCTAAAAGTAGACTTACTGAGCTATAGGGTGTGAACATTTTAAGATTCTCAAAGACATGTGACCAAATTCTTGCGGCCCTATACCCATTGCCTTTGAGTCGATTCTGACTCATAGCGATCCTATAGGCGGAGTAAAACTGCGGCAATGACTTTCCAAGGAGAGGCTAGTGGATTCAAACTGCTGACCTTTTGGTTAGCAGCCAAGCTCTTAACCACTGCACCACCAGGACTCCTTGTGGCTCTATACTTTACATAATTCACTAAAAACCAAAAACCTAACCCATTGCTGTTGAGTCTATTCCAGCTCATATCAACCCTATAATAACAGAGTAGAACTGGCCCATAGGGTTTCCAAGGCTGTAAATCTCTATGGATCTTTCTCCCATGTAGCGGCTGGTGGGTTCGAACTGCCAACCTTTTGGTTAGCAGCCAAGCACTTTAACCACTGCATCACCAGGGTTCCTGATAATTCATTAGCCAAGTATTTATTGAGCAACTACTGTGTACCAGATATGGTGCTAAGGAATTCATAGATGAGCAAAATCAACAAGGTCCCTGTCCTTGCAGAAATTATAGCCCACTGAGAGAGAATTTAGCTCTAACCTGAGAACAAGAACCTTTGTAAATTTAAGGTTAAATTTCATACAGAGTTAAGATCTTAGGGGAAAGGGGGAAAAAAAACAATAAAAAGAAAGCTTTGATTCTCAGAATACCATTTATGCTAATTATTCTCACAAACAAATGGTATTAAAATTTGCCAAGCATTATAGCAGATGTCAAATTACCCATAAATTATGCACTGTGTTCAGTTAATTAAAGTTATGGAGGAATATCAGAAATTGGTTTAACTCCAAATGGTACTCAATGGGGGAAATAAAAAATAATTATTTTACATCCATAATTTAAAAATAAAAAAAGAACAATTCACATTTCAAAGGAGCTTTCCATTTATTTTTTCAAAAAGTTATCTAGGAAAAAGTGCCAGTGATGTTAGGAACAGAAAGATTTAAGAGGAAGAAAGACTGTGTTGGAAATGTCTACGTAATGTAGTGGGTTCAGCTGACATGGATGCGTCCGCTTTTGTACCGACCCCATAGAGATTGCAGTGAAAATTTTAGCAAGGAAAAAAGGAAAGGGGAGGGGGGACAGGGGGTGGGATAGAGGGAGGAAGGGGAGAAAAATTGAGCCACTAACTGGGAGAACATATTTTTAACACATATGATGAAGGATTAATATCTAGCATTTATAAATAACTCCTAAAACCAAGGAAAGACAAAACAACCTATGATGGTTAAGGTCGTGTGTCAACTTGGCTGGCCATGATTCTCAGTGGTTTAGCAGTTATGTAATGATGTGGTTTGGCAGTTATTTAATGATGTAATTTGGCGGTTATGTAATGATGTAGTCATCCTCCGTGATGTGATCAGCCAATCAGTTGCAAGGGGAGTTTCGTTGAGGTTGTGGCCTGCATCCAATATGTATATGAATGTTCTGGCAAAGCTCGCTTGCTTTCTCTGGATCCTGCATCTGGCTCATCATCACCTGACCTCTGATTCTTGGGACTTGAGCCAGCGGCCGGCCATATTGCCTGCTAATCTTGGAATTTGTCAGCCTCTGCAGCCCATAAGCCAGTGGTCTGCTGTCTGATCTGCCTATCTTTGGTTCATCAGACCCTGCAGCTACATGAGTCAGGAGAAGCATCCAGCATGATGCCTGACCTATGGACTTGGGACTTTCCAACCTGTACAACTGCAGGAGCCATTTCCTTGAAATAAATCTCTCTCTCTCTCTCTTTCTCTATATGTATATATACACACACCAACACACACGTTTCACTGGTTTTGCTTCTCTAGAGAACCCACCCTCAGACACAACCCAATAGAAGAATAGGCAAAAAAGACATGAATGACATTTCAGAGTAAAAAACATCCATGGTCACTAAACATGACAGATGCTCAATCTCATTAATAATTGGGAAAAGACATCCTTAACCCAGAGTGATACATCATGTTAGATTCACCATTTTGGCCAAAACAGAAAATCAGAAAACATCAAGTGCTGGCAAGGATTGTATCAATGGAAACTTTTCAATCATGGCTGTAGAGTATATATTGGTACAGCCAGCTTGGAAAACAATTTGATGTTATCTTTTAAAGCTGAGAGTATGCCCATCCTGCAACCAGAAATTCCACTCTTGACTAGAACCATAGAGAAACTCTTCCATGTGTGCACCACTGGGCATATACATAATTATAACAGTCCTGCCTGCTTTGTAAAAAACTGGAAACAACCAAAATGGCCACTAACAAGAGAATGGAAAAAGGAAAAATAATGAATTAACTATAGCTTTATCCATCAGTAAAGATGAATCTAAAAAACATAATGTTGAATGTAAAAAGCAAGACCCAGAGGAAAACAGAATGATATTTTCGTAAAGCTCAGAAATTAGTTACATCAAACTATCTCTGCCTATCTATCTATATCTATCTACCTGTCTATCATCTCTCTATCTACTCACCCACCCATCCATCCAACCATCCACCATCCATCCATCTATCATCCATATTAAAAAACACAAGGTAATAGCACACAAAGTTGTCAAGGATTTCATTTTACTTGGATCCACAATCAACAGCCATGGAAGCAGCAGTCAAGAAATCAAAAGATGCATTGCATTGGGTAAACCTGCTGCAAAGGACCTTCTTAACGTATTGAGGAGCAAGGATGTCACCTTGAAGACTAAGGTGCACTTGACCCAAGCCATGGTATCTTCAATCGCATCATATGCATGTGAAAGCTGGACGATAAATAAGGAAGACTGAAGAATTGACGCCTTTGAATTGCAGTGTTGGCAAAGAATATTGAATATACCATGGACTGCTGCAAGAAGGAACAAATCTGTCTTAGAAGAAGTACAACCAGAATGCTCCTTAGAGGCAAGGATGGCGAGACTACATCTTACATACTTTGGACATGTTGTCAGGAGGGATCAGTCCCTGGAGAAGGACATCATGCTTGGCAAAGTATAGGGTCAGCAGAAAAGAGGAAGACCCTCAACGAGGTGGATTGACGCAGTGGCTGCCAACAATGAGGTCAAGCATAACAATTGTAAAGATGGCTCAGGACCAGGCAGTGTTTCGTTCTGTTGTGCATGGTGTCGCTATGAGTCAGAACCCACTCAACAGCACCTAACAACAACAACAACAACAACAACAGCACACTAAGGATTCACAATTGTGCTTATCTCTGCCCTCCTGGGACTTACGTTTATTAAGGGAAACACACGATAAACAAGGTAAATAATTTTTTCTTAAATTTTAGGTGCTGAAAAGCACGCTGGATAAAAAGAAAGCAGGAAAAGGGGATGAAGAGTGTTGGGTGTAGTGCGGGTGGGAAAAGTGAGGGAGTGAGCCGAGTGGCTCTCTGGGGAAAGTGTCTGGGACAGAGGGTACAGGAAGTGCTAGACTTTTATTCGTAGCTTAACCTCCTGTATGAAGGCCAGTTTAGTAACACTAGTGCAATGGAGACAACCAACTGTTCACCTTCAAGTTGCTTTGCCTTTTCTTTCTTTTGTCCATCTGGCTTTCTGAATCATATATTGATTGGGTTTTTAAAGACCTCCCCCAAGAACAAGCAAATGTAGTTATTATTTATGTAAACTTAGAGAGCCAAGCAAAATCTTTGTTTTGCAGAACTCATAGTTAGATCAAGAATTTTGCTACAACTTACAAGTACTGCAATTTCAGGGGAAACAGATTGGCTGTCTGTACCTAAGCTCGATGATCCAGTAAATATAAAATTTAAACATTCTGCAGTGGCAATGCGGAATATTTTGCCTTTACAATTGATCGGAAGTACTGTTTCTTACAGAAGTTAGAGAATTAGGGGTCTGCGTTAGGATAATAGAATTTTCGAGAGAAGCTTATAAACTAGGGTGAAAATTAGATTTGGGGCCTCAGTGTCTGGGATTCTAATTTAACATGCTGTGGGACCTGCCTTATCAAATTGCCAGACTAATATCTCATGCCAACAATTGCCCGGGTTAATAAAAAACTTGGAGCTTTTCGCATGTTAATAAGTAAGAGAAAATATAAAACTGCAGACGTTTCTCCTTCTTTAAATGCAGGCGAGTACTGGGTGACCTTAGCTGAACCACTCAGAATTTGATTGAGGCATTATAATTAGTGGATCAAATTGCTCTCATTTTTTGTAGTTCTTGCTCAACAAATCTTGCTGCATATGCTTTTTTTAAAACGGTGATACCCTAGATTCTGGGTTGGGCTGGGTTGATTATTATACAGAGGAGCTATGCTTTGTCTGCTGTTTCCACCATCTTTATAAACAATGCCCTGGGCAGTATCAATAGAGTTTGGGATTGGGATGTCTACATTCATCAAACACTTTAGTGAAGAGAACAGCTGAGGGAGCAGGAGAGCAGTGGGATGCAGACCCCAAATTCTTGAAAAAGACCAGACTTAATGGTCTGACTGAGACTAGAAGGACCCCGGTGGTCATGGCCCCCAGACCTTCTTTTGGCCCAGGACAGGAACCATTCCCAAATCCAACTCTTCAGACAGGGATTGGACTGGACAATGGGATGGAGAGGGATGCTGGTGAGGAGTGAGCTTCTTGGATCAGGTGGACACTTGAGACTGTGTTCTCTTCATGTGGCCACTTTTCAAAATAGTATGAAAATGATAAAAGGCAATGCTTATGCGTTAGGAAATCTAAGAGACAAAGATGCGTGTCTCCCAACACCTTTATGAGAAGCCTTGGTATAAGGGGTTTGCTGGGGTTTGGGGGAAACCAGTACCAATTTACCAGTTGCCATTTAGTTAATTCTGACTCATGGCAACCCCATATGTGTCAGAACAGAACTGTGCTCCATGGGGTTTTCAGAAGTAGATCTCCAGGCCTTTCTTCCTGGTACCTCTAGGTCAACTTGCACTGCCAACTTTTCAGTTAGCAATCAACTGCATTAATCCTTTGCACCACCCAGGAACTCCTTGGGGGAAAAGGGTAAGGGAATCCTCTGGGTGCCTCACACCTCTTCTCCCTCCAGGGCCTCTGTTCCAGTCCTGTCTTTACCACAGAATTCTGTTCAGAGGTGTTCCACTTCTTGGCTTCTCGCCAAGGCCTGGTCTCCCCTCTGCCACTTCTCTTTTATTTATTTTTAATTTTACAAGAGAAATATTATGCATATATAAATAGTTATAAATATAACTATTATAGCTGCATTTTATACAGCTATATGGATTGTTTAAGGAGTTTTTTTCTGGCTTTCTTTTCATTGTTTTGTTTTCTATTTATATTCTAATCCTCTTTTACAATTTACATCTTTAATCTTTGGGTTCTCTGTTTCGTCTTTGAATATGTATTATTGCATGTTTTAAATGTAACACTTTAAGATACTTATTTTGAACTTTCTAGTTTAAAACAGCTCTTTATCAACTTCTCAAACATGTTTCATTTATCAAGTCCAACACAGGAACTTTTTACACTACGGTATTATTTTTTTTTTAATTTGAGCTTTTATTTATTCTTGATTTGTTTTGAAGTTCTTGCTCTTAAACTTTTAAGTATCTCACTATTTTTTTTTTTTTTAAATATATCCTTCTTATTATAGTACTTCTCACTTTGTATGAATAGAAGCAATGGAAGGAGTGATTTCACATGGCCCTGCCAAAGGGGATGGGATCGGTGATTACCTACACCAGACGACTACTGAGAAGGAAAGAGGGCTTTGGGACAACAGGCCTAACTGGGGCAGCCCCAAGCGGACCAGCGTACCTGAGCACTAAACCCACAGAGAAGGTTTACGTTTTCCCTCCTCCACCCCGCTCACGTCCCATGAAATGCAGGAGCCTTTCTGGTTTCACCTAAGACATCCTTCATATCTTCTAAACTCAACTTGTCAAAAATACTTATAAAAATAAGAAGAGCTAATGTGCTCTGAGCCCTGAATGACACAGTGGCCTCAACAACAGGCTCAAACATACCAATCATCGTGAAGATGGCACAGGACCAGGCGATGTTTTGTTCTGTAGCACATGGGGTCCCCATGAGTCAGAGGTGACCCAAGAACAATAACAAATGAGCATTGAGCACTTAGCTTTTGACACACACTTTACATACCCAATTCTGGGGAGAACGGAGTATGAACTTCCCCTGAAGGGGGCGACTCTTCCAGGAGTGGGTGGTGTCATTTGTTACAGTGGGCCTCTCTCATGCTTACAGGGGTTCCTTTTTGCTCAGAAATCACTGGTCTCAGATGTACTTCTTGTTGGATTTGGGGCCAGCCTTGCCGACAACATGCCATCAGACAGGAGGGAAAGATCAGAGGGGATGGGTTCTCAACAGTGAGGGCTGACTTGGTGAAGAATCTGCAATCATAGGGAGCAGCCACAGAGGGGACCCTGGGAAGCTAGTAACTTGGTTTCTACCTTTTTCTAAAACATGGATTCATAAGCTTATTTGTCTGCCATCCATCTGTCAGTTTGTCATACCGTGGTAGCTTGCATGTTGCTGTGAATTTGGAAACTATGCTACCAGTATTTCAAATACCAGTAGGGTCACACATGGTGGACAGGTTTCAGTGGCACTTCCAGACTCAGACAGACTAGGAAGAAAGGCCTAGTGATCTACTTCTGAAAATTAGCTAATGAAAACCCTACGGATCACAACAGACTATTATGCAATATACCACTGGAAGATGAGCCCCCTAGGTTGGAGGGCACTCAAAACACACAGTGGCCACAACAGTGGGGTCGAGAATACCAACGATCCTGAAGATAGTGCAGGACTGGGAACCATTTTGTTATGTTGTATGTGGGTCGCTGTGAGTTGGCGCCAACTGGGCCATAACTAACAACAAGAGCGTGCATATTTGTGGCTCGCCTCTTCCTTGTTGACAAAAGGCATTTCCCGATGTATGCCGTTCTTTGGTCCTCTCTCTGGTGATGAGGACCTGGAGAAGGTGGTTGATGGGAGGCTTAGCCCAAATAGGGCTTCTGTTTTAAATGCGAGAGCCCCACTTCTGCTGAATGCCTTCCCCTCCTTAGGCAGGACCTTACCTGGGTAGCCATGGTCCTCTGAAAGCCCCAGAGCTTCTCAGGGGCTGATGCTACTGCCACAGACAGGCTTTAGTGGCTCCTGAGTAGCAGCTGGTCTCTTACAATAATTATCGTTATCATCTTTTATTGAATCTAAGATGTTATGAATTATAATATACACCATCATTTTATATTCTACCAAGAAAGAAAAAGCAATGCTGCCAATCCAATGATGACATGACATCAACTTTAAAATGTGCCCTGATTTTGTTGTTGTTGCTGTTAGGTGCCGTTGAGCCAATTCCGACTGATCGTTGACTCCATGCAACACAGTAGAACTGCCCATAGGATTTTCTAGGCTGTAATCTTTATGGGGAAACCCTGGTGGCGTAGTGGTTAAGTGCTACGGCTGCTAACCTAAAAGGTCGGCAGTTCGAATCCATCGGACGCTCCTTGGAAACTCTACGGAGCAGTTATAATCTTTCTGTATGGAAGGAGCCCTGGTTGCACAGTGGTTAACTGCTCAGCTGCTAACTGAAAGGTCGGCAGTTCAAACCCACCAGCCACTCCACAGGAGAAAGATGTGACAGTTTGCTTCCATAAAGATTACAGCCTTGGATACCCTGTGGGTTAGTTCTACTCTGTCGTATAGGGTCACTATGAGTCAGGATCAACTTGACGGCAACGGGTTAACCACATCACTAGGTCTTTCTCCCATGGAGCCATGGAGCTGCTGGTTGGGTGGGAATTATCAGCCTTTCTGTTAGCAGCCAAACTCTTGACACTTTCACCACCAGGGCTCCTTTCAGAGATGTTAAAATGTGGGACGGGCGTCTCTTAGAATGGAGAGAATCCTTCTTTTTCTTCAGTTCCCACCGCTTGATTATTAATTCCCTCCTAAGATCCAGCTGGGGCTGGGACCTGCCTGCAGCTTGTTCATCTTGGTTCATTACACTCCCACCCCCTCCTCACCCAGTTCTGTGAGACGACATCTCCAAAAATTGAAGAAACCAAGAGCTGAGTAAGTAAATGGCCTAACTCAGACTCCTAGCAAATGGTTGAACCAGGATTTGAACTCAGCAATTCTGATGGCGGCTCACACGGTTAACCACTATGGTTATATCACCAACCTACATATTTAGACAGGGCCTCTCAAGTAATTGCTTTTTTCCTCCCTGAATTGTGATTTTTGTATTATATAGTGTACATTAAAGAGCATTATAAGAAATGGCTGGGTCAAACTCAAGACTGTATCTAATGCTTGTATAGTATTCAGGGACTCCCTGGTGACACAAACTGTTAACTGCTTGACTACTAGCTGAAAGGTTGGTGGTTCAAACCCACCCAGAGGTGTCTTGGAAGCCAGGCCTGGCGATCTGCTTCCGAAGGGGCACAGCCTTAAAAACCCTATGGAACAGTTCTACTCTGTAATATGTGGGGTCACCATGTGTTGGAATCAAGTAAGTGGCAACTAGCAACAACAACAAAACAACAATGTGGAGAGCATATATTCAAGTAGCGCACCCTTTGGGAGAACTGGGAAAGAAATGTCTCTGAAGTCTCTGAATCACAAAAACTTTTATTGCTTCTGGGTGGCTGGCTTGGCTTGATCTTATGGACACCACGAACCTTAAAACTGTGGAATGAATATCCTTCCGTCCTCCCTCCCTTCCTCCTCCCCTGTACCTCTAAATATGTAGGCTGGTGGTATGACCTTCTTCCCTCCTTTCTTCCTCTGTCTCTTCCTTCCTCCATCTCTCCCACTCTTGCTTCCTCCTTCCCTTCGTCTTTCTTCCTGGATTGCATGCTGATGACAGAAAAGTCGGTGGTACACTAAAGACATGCCTATTAGTAGTCTTTTGTACTTCAGTGTGAATTAATGATCTCAGAGAAAGCTTTTCTGTGGTTTCAGTGAAAAGAACCTGGAGGTGCTGAGACCTGGAAAGGGTGGGGAAAGCCACCAATTTCTAGAGTGGCCGGCGGGGTGGGGAGACATGCCTAAAGAACATCAAGACTAAATATCATGCAAACAAAAAGCGAGTAAACATAGCAGTATCACAATCATACGAAGTAGAGGTTTAAGCAAAAATCATTAAATGAGACATAAAACCCCGCTTTTACATTAAACCTGGTGTATCCCATTACTAACATATAACAGGCCTAAACCCTTAGGAGCTGCATAACATAGTATCAAAGCCCAGAAAGCAAAAAGCATCAGAAGTTCAAACTCCTTTCCATCTGAATCACAGCACTGCCGTCCATAACACTGACCGCCTGTGAGGATTAAGCAGGTTAAGCTAGACAACGCATGTGCAGTGAGTACAAAGATGTCAGCCCACAAACTTTTAATTTTGGGCTCAAATCCAAAGTGCAGGAGAGTTCGTCTTATTCTCAGTCAATTCAGGGCAGTCTCAATAAATCCCGACTTTCCCCTCTTGATTCTTCTCTGGGATTGTGTCCAACTTCCCTGGGGCTGCGGAGCATCAAGGCCTCAAGGGGGCTCCTAGCAGATGGCTGCTCCGTTTGGATCGGGGCTTTGCACTAGTCAGGAAGTCTGGACCCCGCCTGCTCCGGGGCCACGCCTGCACTGCCACTGCTCCCTGTCGTTCTGACCGCTCCAGACACGTCAACCCTCCTTTTTTCTCAATTTCGGTTCTCTTCATGAACCAAAAGCAACAGTAAAACACCAGTTTGCCTTGAGTTGATTCCGACTCGTGGCGACCTCGTGTGTGTCACAGCAGAACTGTGCTCCACAGGGTTTTCAGTGGCTGTCAACTTTTGGAAGGAGATCACCAGGCCTTTCTTCTGAGGTGCCTCTGGGTGGATTTGAACCGCCAACCTTTTGCTTAGTAGCTGAGTATTTAACCGTTTGCCCTACCCAGGGAGCTCCTTCTCTTCATGACAGCACACGATAAACCAACGGCTCTCCTGTGCAGGCCGGGGTCAGGGGCCTGTCTTGAGCCCTCTCCGCCTTGTCCCCACTACTTGGAGATACTGGGAACTCATTGAAACTGCTGCCTGGAGGGGTCTATGCAGGAAACCAGGCAGTGGGCATAAATGCCTGCCGTCAAGTCCCAAACTCAACTGGGCTTTGGAATGTACCCAGTCCCTGGGCCATGCCTCCAGGGGAAACCAGGCAGTGGGCGTAAATGCGTGCCGTCAAGTCCCAAACTCAACTGGGCTTTGGAATGTACCCAGTCCCTGGGCCATGCCTCCGGAGCACCGGGCTTCAGTCTGGCCTGCACCCCAGAATCTCCATGTTGTTGTTCGTTGCCGTCCGGTCCACTCTGACTCGTGGCGACCTTGAAAAAGCCCAGTGTGCCCAGGCTCCGTTGTAAGCCAATTAATTCAGAATCTGTGGGGGCGGGGGCTCAGGCATTGTATTTTTTTTAAAGTTCCCAGGGTGATTCCAATGTGAAGACATGTTTGAGAGCCACGGTTCCTGGAGGGTGGAGTGGGGGTTTCTAGAAAGACCTTGTCCATTTACTCTCTACTCAGCAGTTTATGAGTGACCATCTCGCCACACCCTCGTTAGCATAAGGTGTAATTTTTTATCTTTACTAATTTGAGAGCTGAAAAACGATACGTTATTTTACTGACCACACTTAATATTCTTCGTGTGCTTATTTTTCAGTAGTTTTTCTTTCTTAGTGAATTGTTAGTGCGTGTCCTTTACTTTTTCATCCAGGGATCTCAGTGTTTGATGTTTTTGTGTGAGCTGTTTATTCACACTTTAGTAATTGGGGCCCATTTGTTGCAAATATCCCCCCGCCATTTGTCATCGTATCGTGTTGCTATTTTAAATAGAAATGCTTTTTATTGTTATTGTGGTGGAAATACACATAACGAAACATACACCAATTTGACAATTTCTGCGCTTACAATTCAGCGGCATTGATTACATCCTTCACATCGTGCAGCCATTGAGAGATGCCTTTAACTCTGTGTCTTGGGAAGTCATTGCTCGTGTATGCTCCTGAGTTTTATTTTTTAAAGCAGCACTGTCCAGTAGAACTTTCTGTGAGGATGGAAATGTTTCATATCTACGTTGTCCAATATAGTAGCTACTATAGACCTGGTGGTGCAGAGGTTAAGGCACTCAGCTGCTAACCAAAAGGTCAGTGGTTTGAATCCACCAGCCACTCCGTGGGAGAAAGATGTGACCGTCTGCTTCTGTAAAGATCAAAAAAACCAAAAACAAACAAACAAACAAAACCCCATTGACGTCAGGTCAATTCCAACTCATGGTGACCCTACAGGACAGAGTAGAACTGCCCCCATAGGGTTTCCAAGGAGCAGCTGGTGGATTCAAACCACTGACCTTTTGGTTAAGAGCCTGAGCTCTCAACCACTGGGCCACCAGGGCTCCTGGTAAACAGTACAGCCTGGAAATCCCTATAGCACAATTCTACTCATCCTCCAGGGTTGCTATGAGTAAGGATTGGCTCAAAGGCAAAGGGTTATGGGTAGTTCCACGTAAAGGAGCCATGGTGGTGCAGATGGTTAAGTGCTTGGCTGCTAACTGAAAGGCCGATGGTTAGAACCCGCCCAGAGGCCGCGAGGAAGAAAGACCCTGTGATCTGCTTCTGTAAACATTACAACGAAGAAAACCCTATGGTGCAGTTCTACTCTGTCACATGGGGTCACTGGGAGTCAGAATCAACTCCATGGCACCCAACGACAGTTCCATGTAGCTCTTGAGAACTAGAAACATGAACTGACTTATTTTTATTTAATTTTAATGAAATTTTAAATAACTACATGTGGCTAGTGCTACCATAATGAATAGTACACTTCTAAAGAGTGTATCATTGCAGTTTTGTTCTTTTTGGCCCAAGAGTTCTTTTGAGAATTTTTGTTTTTCTTACAAGTTCTAGTTTCTATGGATTATAATGAAGAAATGAGAAGACAGCTTGTGTAATTTCTGTTTTGTAAACTTTATCAATGTTCTTTGTGCCTGCGCATGTGCTCAATTTATAAAACTCAGGGGAATTGAAGAGAAAGACTGTGGTATAAAATGTTGCTACTTCCATTAATTTTACCAGTTGCATTATTTAAACTACCTACATATTGTCCTCTTCTATTTATTTATTTGCTCTGTCACAGATAATCCTGGTGTTTTAGTATCTCGCTATAGTAGTGCTTCTGTCTCTTCTCAGATATCAAATCGTTTTTTGCTTTATACATCTTGATGTTATGTTAATCAGTTCATAAATGCTCTGGGCTATTATATCATAATTATGAATTTCACCTTGTTTCAGTATAAAAGGATCCTTTTGTTGCATTGACTCAGTTCTGCTTTGAACTTTCCTTTGATAACATCAATGCTGCCTCTGCCTCCCTGTGTTTGCCTGATACATTTTAGCCTATCCTTTTTTTTTTAATCTTAGTCTTTTTATATCATTTATTTTTGGTCTCACTCTTGTAAGAAATACACAGATTTTCTTATTTAACCAAGTCCCTGCCTTCCCTTTTAGTTGTGGAGTTAAATTATTTTTCTTTCTTTTTCAAACTGGTAAGGTCAGCCCTCTCTCTTTTTCTTTCATACTTTTCTGACGAGTTTGAGACAGTCTTTTTTTGTTTTGTTTTGCTGTTCCATTTACAGGTCTAGATCTTACTGCTTTTTTCACTAAATGGCTGAACCAGGAATTAAACTCAAGAATCCTTGTTTCCTTTCTCCCTCCCTTCCTTCCCTCCTTTCTTTCTTTTTCCCTCCCTCCCTCCCTTCCTTCCCTCCCTCTTTCCTTTCTTCTTCCTTTCCCCCTTCCTTTCCTCCTTCCCTCCCTCCCTTTCTTTCTTACTGTCCTCCATTTATGATTTTCTCAAATATTTTTGCAACCATCATTTCAAGAGGAGAAGGAAAGTCTATTGGATTTTCCCATATTTTTACCTTCTGTTGTTCTTTGTTCCTCCCTGAGGTTTAAAGATTTTTCCTGTTATCATTTATTTCCCTTCTGTTTCAAGAACTTCCTCTGGCCATTCTTTTAAGGGTGGGTCAGCTGGTGACAAATTCTTTTAATTCTCCTTCATCTGAGAATGTCTTTATTTCCCCTTCATTCCTGAAGGGTATTTTCGCTGAATAAAGAATTTGGGGTTGACCGTTCTTATGTTATTTGAAATTGTGCCACTTCTTCTGGTCTCCCTGATTGCTGATAAGAAACCTGTTACTACTTAAATTGTTTTTTCCCTGTAAGTATCATTTTTTTTCTCACTGCTTTTAAGACTTTTTTCATTTTCAAAAGTTCGTGATGTAATTGTGTGTGTGTGTGTGTGTGTGTGTGTGTTTCTTCAGGTTTATCCTGTTTGGGGCTCACTATGCATCTTGAATCTGTAGGTTTTCGGCTTTTGCCAAATTTGGGGAATTTTTAATTATTATTTCTTCAGATATTTTTCAGCCCCTCCCCCCCCCCCCCCGCCTTCTGGAATAGCACGAGCATTAGGTCCTTTGTTATACTCCCACATGGAGCCCTGGGGCTCAGTGGTTAAGAACTCAACTGCTAACCAAAAGGTCAGCAGTTCGAATCCACCAGCCACTCCTTGGAAACCCTACGGGGAGTTCTGCTCTGTCCTATAGGGTCTCTATGAGTTGGAATTGACTGGACAGCAATAGTTGTTTTTTTTTTTTTTTGGATTGCCCCAGATGGGGCTCTGTTCCTTTTCTTCCCCAGTCTATTATCTCTCTGTTGTTCAGATTGGGTAATTAATATTTCTCTGTCTTCGAGTTCATTGATTCTTTTCTCTGTCCTCCCCACTTTACTGTGCAGGCCACCCAGTAAGTTTTCAAATTTCAGTTCTTGTATTGCTCCGTTCTAAAATCCCCATTTCGGTCTTCTTTATATCTTCCATTTCTTTACTGAGACCTATGTTTCGTGTGTTTCAAGCATGTTTTTAAATGCTCATTGTGGCATTTTCATGATGGCCACTTCAAAAGCCTTGTGAGATAATTCCAACACCTGTGTTGTTTTAGAGTTGACATCTTTTGAGGGTCTTTTTGTTACCGCAAATTGCAGGTTCGAGCCACCTGCTGCAAAGCCAATACTGAGACCGGAGGCGGTAAGCAGTAAGAAGGCTTTATTGAATACCAGTATTCAAGAGACAGAGGGGGTTAAATTTCTCCCAAATTCTGTCTGCCCTAAAGGGTTGATGGGAGGGTTTTATATGGGAAAGATCAGGGTTACCTAATGTTTTGAGCACATAGTCCACAGATGGTCTTATACATCATAAAACAACTACAAAAACTCTTTATTAAACTAAAGATAAAGATGTCCGGCACCTGGACTCTAATCAGTATATTTGTAACAGGCTGAAAAACTCTCATAAGAATCTCTCGGCTATTTTTTAGTGGAGCTGTTTTGCCAAGTCCACCATGGCTGAGATAGGGAGCAAGAAAGAAAGCCTTCCTTTCGGTTTTCAGGCTGAAGGCCATTTCTCACGAGAACAAAGAAGAAGAGAGACCAAGGCCACAGGAGCTAAGGTAGCTCCGTACCCCTTTGGAAGAGACGGGTACAGCTGGTGCAATTAGAAAATGTTTATAGATTACTTAGAGCATCATTATGGCGTTAGTCATGTCAAGCTCTTAATCACCTATTTTGAATAGGGGAAAACATGTTGCAAGGTATCAGGATGTTTGTTATGTTTAAGAGTGGAACAGGGTGCTCAGCTATATTTTGAACAGGGCCTGCACCATTTTCCAAGGACTAGAGATTAATCACAGCTTATACAGCTATACTGAAACAAATGAGAAAATATATTCTCCCTAATATTAAAACACTAAAAAAAATGCATTTTCCTACTTCATGTTCTCATGCAAGTTGAGGTTGTCCTGATTCTTGTTATGGTGAATGATTTATTTTTATTTTGGATAGTATGCTATTATGAGACTCTGGGTCTTATTTAAATCTTCTGTTTTAGCAGGCTTCCTCTGATCCCATGCCAGCGAGGGAAGGGCACACCACCTCATTGCTGTTAGGTAGGAGTGGAAGTCCAAGTCCCCATTCAGCCTCTGTTGGCACTCAGGGAGGAGGGTGATGCCCGGTTAATGCTGGGTGGAGATGGAAGTTTAGGGTGCCCACTAAGCCTCCCTTGACCCTGAGAGGAGGTGGGTCTGAAACCACCCAATGGGAAGGGGAAGGAGTGCCACATTACTGCTAGGTAAGGTTGGAAGTCCAGGCTCCTTAAGTAGCCTTCCATGATACCGTGGGGGATGGCTCTTGTTAACAGTGAATAGTGGTCAGTCTTGCCTTTCATGAGGTCTTCCCTGTCGTGATCTCACCTTGTTACATCCAGGAGAGGTAGAAACCTTTGCTGACAGGGGCGACTGTAAGGTGAGGGTACACTTTTATCCATGGTGTTTGACTGATGCAGAGCAGTTATTGTCAAGGAGTTCTCTGTCTTGCTAGGCTCCCCCGTCCTAGCCCTTGTTGGCTAGTGAGATTTCTACTGGGACTTTTTTTGTCTGTGCCTGTTGGTGTTTTGGGGTTGTAGGCTTCCTCAACTCCCAGTTTGGGATAAATGAGGCAAAAGGGGAACCCAGGAAACTCACCACCACCTACTTCTCAGGTCCCGAGGACCCTAGCCAGCCTGCCTTCTTCCTCCCACCTCTCAGCATCTTTTTATGTTTGATTGCTACATAATGTCCGGGATTCTAGCTGTACTTACCGGGGAAATAGGGAAAAGCACATCTACCCCATGTTGCCTGAAACCAGAACTATTGTTTTTGTATCTCCCAAATACCCATCGTCGAGTCATTTCCGACTCATGGTGACCCCATGTGCTATGGAGTTGAGCTGCTCCATCAGGTTTTCTTGATTATAACCTTTATAGAAGCAGATCGCCAGGCCTTTCTACCACAGTGCCACAGGCTGGATTTGAACTGCTAACCTTTGGGTTAGTAGACGAGCACAAGCTGTTTGCATGATCCAGAGACCTAAAGCTATTTCATAATAATGTCTAAAATAGTTCATAAGATTTTGTGAAAAAAAAGAAAAAAAAGACTAGAGGATTCTGGTGAAAATTAAACTGTTCCTGAAGATTCTTTTTTAAAGATTCTGGAAAGACAGAAGTCCTCTTCCTCCCCTCTTCCCCAGGCAGGATTGACATGTCCTCTCCTCCCTGTTCCCCGTTTCCCTCCTAGGACCCCAAGCAAAGAGCTTTGCCCAGCTCCTGCTGAGAACAGGGCCAGGTGTAGGACAGGAGCCGACTGCAGATCATGCTATGTCCAAATTTGAGTCATGGGGAAGAGGGTTATTAAAGGGTTTTGACATTTTAAAAAGGGAACTCCTTCTAGGGTTTTGATGTTCATGTTGCTGTTGGGTGTTGTCGAGTCCGACTCATGGCGAACCCATGTGACAAAGTACAACTGCCCCATAGGGTTTTCTTGGCTGTAATCTTTACGGAAGCACATCGTCAGGTCTTTTCTCCTCTGGAGCTGTTAGGTGAGTTCAAACCGCTAGCCTTTCAGTTAGCAGCCGAGTGCTTAGCTATTTGCACCACCAGGGCTCCTTGGTGTTCATAATATTTAACTACTAGGATAAAACTATGTGAAGAGCCCTGGTGGTGCAGTGGTTAAGCACTTGGCTGCTAACCGAAAGGTCGGCAGTTTGAACCCACCAGCTGCTCAACAGGAGAAAGATGTAGCAGTCTGCTTCCGTAAAGATTTCAGCCTTGGAAACCCTATGGGGCAGTTCTACTCTGTCCTACAGGGTCGCTGTAAGTCGGAATCAACTTGATGGCAACACGTTTGGTGTAGGCTTTGAGATAATACTTTGTGGAGTCTTCTTTCCCACAAGAAGTCATGTGCAGAGACTTGAAGGAAAGACCATTTACCAGCCCATAGGGATGTAGTTCAAGCATTCAATAACTAGGAGAGCCTTACTGGAACGTACCAGCTGAATACCAGCCTTGTCTACAATATTGTCAATACATTTTTTTTTTTCTGCAAAAGGCAGAGAGTTAAACCACAAAGAGGATGAAAATTGTTTAATAACACTTCAATGACAAGCAATACACAGTCAGAGTCCAAAAAGGGTGAAAGAAAAGAATTATCTGATATTCTTTATCCTTCACATGGCTAAATCAAGTCGAGAACCACAAAAAATCACAATTAAAATCAAGCTGAAGAAACTTTCATTGCTATTTTCAAATGTAAACTCACTTAAGTATGAGAAAGCAATTAATCCCCCATGAGAGATGCAGCCCGTATCACGGTGGCCACAAGTCAAATGTAACTCCACAGCCTTTCATAATCAGCAGAACCCAATGATTCAGTCCCCTAGAGTACACACTGCTGTTATAAAGGAACCCACTGAAATTGTCAGAGCAGAGTCACAGTTGGGTATATCTAAAGCTCACTCCGCACGTAGCAATGCTGGGGCTTGGGAGATTTGGGCGTTCAATGATACTTCAGAGCAGAGAGCAGCTGGAAGGATCATTTATAGCTATGGGAAAAACTGAAATGACATTTTTAAAAGCTAAGAATAACTCACATTAAAAAAAACTAAAAAAGACACTATTCAGAGAATCGCAAAAGGAACTGAGTATTCCGGTAGAACGTTCTTTTGTGGGTATTTGGTTGAGTGAGAAGAAAGCTGGGATCTGTAAGATAAGAGGAAGGGGCTGGGTGTGATTGGTGCCAGTGTCCATGTTAAGATCAGTTGTCAGCGCTGGGCTACTTGCGGCCCTGAGGGATGGGAGGGAGGATGGGTTTGGTGTTGGCTCCTGGATGACAGACGACTGGGACCGTGGGCTTTCTGCACTGGAAAGAATCTCTTTCATGTGAAATCGACCCTTTAGGTAGTGCTGTAAAACCTTAAGAAAAAGCACACAACAGTTCATACAGTTAACTCCTTGCTTTCACTAAACAAATAAAATAAGCATTGAGTGATGTGAGTACCAGAAAGTTTTTAGAACTATTCATAACAAACTTAGGAATGAGGGACTTCCAAACAAGAACAACAGGGGATGAGGTTCAGAATATGTCATCTGCATGGCTGGCCAAGCCTTGGGTTGTTTAGACTTGGGCTGTTTGGCCCAATGACCAGAAGGTGGCTAGAGTAAGCTGCTCTTCCCCTCAGCTCATGTCTTCTGTAACAGTGCCCCCCAGCATACTCTTCCACAATCATACATGTGTGGACCCAAGCGTGCTCACCCACACATACGCACACGCGTGCTCACCCACACATACGCACACGCGTGCTCACCCACACATACGCACACGCGTGCTCACCCACACATACGCACACGCGTGCTCACCCACACATACGCACACGCGTGCTCACCCACACATACGCACACGCGTGCTCACCCACACATACGCACACGCGTGCTCACCCACACATACGCACACGCGTGCTCACCCACACATACGCACACGCGTGCTCACCCACACATACGCACACACACCCTGAAACCCTTCCTAGAGAAACTGCACCTAATGCCTCCAGGTGTATTTGTACAAGGTTGGTCTGTCCACCAGGACTGACGGCCTCAGGAGCTGGGGGTCTTCTGGGACAGTGGAAAGCAGGAAGCGTTTGGAAAACAGGCTGAGGGTGGGGGCATGCTGGCCATAAAGAAATCAGAACTGTTAGTGGGGAGAAAGCAATGTGTCAGGGTTGAAGAAGTGGGCAGAAGGTTCTACAGGGAGTGAGAAAAAAAGAGTGACAATAAAAAAGACTGGATGTCCTGGGCAAGTCAAAGCAGCTCAGCATGTTAAAGGCAAAATGGACTTTCTTCAGCTATATTCCAGAGCAAGAACGACCTACTGCTAGAGAAGATGCTACCATGTTAACAGAGGACAGACCAAAAAAAGCCTCTCCTTGTTTGCTTTTTTCCGCACCGTGGAGATACTTTTAACCTGGGAAGGTCAAGCAAACATCTTAAGAGAACAAAGGCCCTGGAGAAGAAAGAAGACAGTAGAAGAGGATACCTCCTTTCTCGATCAGTTCGTTTCTGGGCCCAGGTAAGTTCCATCCCAGGTACTGAGGTGACATACACAAGTGTCTCAGGGCGCCTGGCCTTTGAGCATTCACTTACGGGGGGAAAGACTGGAGACAAGAGTATGGCTATCTTTTAAATGGGAATACAAACTGGCAAGCCTAACTTTAAACCTTAGCAAATTCTCATTTCTTAAACAGATGGTTTGCGCATTGAGAAAATACTGGGGTGCCCTGCCCCTGCCCCCTGTAGGCAGTGTGGCCAGGTGGGCAGAGCAGCTCAGTGACCCTAGGCACGTCCCCCGTCTCTCTGAACCTTGGTTTGTCATCTGTAAGTGGAAGAGAAATAACCCACCCTGCCCTAGAGGGGTGAGTCTGACAGAAAACACTCACTTGATTAAAAAAGAATCAGTGACAGAAAAACAATGGCAAAAAAAGTATGAGGAGAATCTTGTGAAAAATGATGCAAACCTTTGAGGGCCCGGTCCCCCTGGCCGTCGCTCTTTCCTGATCCCGGGCGTGAAGAAATGCTGACCTCTGAGGGATACAAACGTTCCCTTGACCACGGGTGAGGCTGGGTTAATCCAGAACATGTGCTGGCATCGTAGGAATCTTTGCCACTGGAAAGTGAAAAACGAAAGATCTTTTTATATATATATAAAATTTATTTTATATTTTTTGTTAGTGTTGTTGAGAATACGCACAGCAGAACGTACACCAATTCAACAGTTTCTACGCATACAATTCAGTGATGAATGATCTTTGAGATGCAAAACCACAATGGCCACACAACCTATTCCTATGACTTCACTGGGTTCCCCGTATCCAAGTTCTGTGGTTTGAGGAAGTGTCTCTATTGAGCTAAATTCTGAATGGTATCTGTGGCAAGTGCTAGACAGCGGCCACAATTAAAAACCGGTTGCTGCTGAGTCAGTTCCAACTCGTGGTGGCTCCATGTTGTCAGAGTAGAACTGTGCTCAGGGGGTGTTCACTGTCTGATTTTTCAGAAGCAGATCACCAGGCTTTCTTTTGAGGTGCTTCTGGGTGGACTCGAACCTCTGTATTTTGGTTAGCAGTCAAGCATGTTAACTGTTTGCACCATCCGAGGGCTCCACATAGCAACCAGCACATCTGAAAAGCATACTAAACACTGTATGTATTAGTGTACGTGCCTTATCCATTAAACAAAATGTAATTGAGTACCTTCTAGAACAAAGCATCATGCTAGCTACTAGAGTATAAAACGAGAAGAGTAAGGCACAGATCCTAAACCCTAGGACCTTAAAATCAAATGCAATTGATATACTTCAGTTCCTGCCATGTCAAGGACAGAGCAAACAAAAGCATGTTGGGGGGCCTGACCTGGACCATACATTGGGCACATCTGGTTTGGGGGGGCTGTGATTTTGTTCCCCCTTTTAAGAAAAGGGGTCCCTGGGTATTGCAAACAGTTAATGCACTTGGCTGCTAACTGAAAGGTTGGTTGGTCAAGTCCCCCCAGAGGCACCTTGGAAGAAAGGCCTGGTGATCTACTTCTGAAAAACCAACCACTGAAAACCCTCTGAGCACCGCTCTACTCTGACACACAGGGGTCGCCACGAGTCGGAATTGCCTGGACGACAGCTGGTTTCTAGTTTTAGGACAAGGTAAAGGTATGATCTGGTGCCTAAAATCCCCGTTTCTGGTCCAGTGCGATTCCTACCACCGGGTTCCTCTCCTTTGGGAGTCTCGTTTCCTGGCTTCCTCCCAGGGAAGCTCAACCTGCAGAGGTTTGTGACATTGCTAGGCTTGCTTTTGGGTCTTCTGGGCTCACAGTTCTGGACCCTTCACCCCTACGCTTGTGCCTCATCCCCACCAAGTTTGCTCTCATTAAAGAATCTGAAATTAACCCCATGAAAATGGCTGATGCTTACACCATTACTTTTTTGGAGGAATGCCGCATTTTAACATGGTCCAAAGTCTTAAGATAACCCAAAAAACCAAACTCTCTGCCATCGAGTCAATTCTGACTCACAGCGACCTTATAGGACAGAGTAGAACTGCCCCGTAGGGTTTCCAAGGAGCGCCTGGTGGATTCGAACTGCCGACCTTTCAGTTAGCAGCTGAACTTTTTTTTTTAATTGTGCTTTAAGTGAAAGTTTACAAATCAAGTCAGTCTCTCCCATGCAAAAATTTATATACACTTTGCTATATACTCCTGGAAACCCTGGTGGCATAGTAGTTAAGTGCTATGGCTGCTAACCAAAGGGTTGGCAGTTCAAATCCGCCAGGTGCTCCTTGGAAACTCTATGGGGCAGTTCTACTCTGTCCTATGGGGTTGCTATGAGTCGGAATCGACTCGACCGCACTGGGTTTGTTTTTTTGGTTTTTATATACTCCTAGTTGCAGCGGCTGAACTCTTAACCACTACACCACCAGGGTTTCCAAGTCTTATGGGATTGCAAATCTAGTGGCTGATTTTCAGGCGCTAACCAGGGGGTGGGAGAGATTTATGCAGTGAAGTTTACTCAGTAAATGTTCAAGTCCTATCATGAGGAGTCCCTGACTCAGTCTGCAAATAAGGAAAACTCAGAGCCTGGCTGACAGGAAGCTAGAAGTGCTCCTTTCTCTCCCTGACCCAGGGGCAGATTATCCAACAGGCAAGGTAAACTCAGTGCTTACTGGGTCACCTGTAGTGAAAAATTTCTCATGGAAAACTGTTCACTACAGATTAGTAGGTAAGCACAAGTAAGCCTGTGCCTACCGTGCTTATTGGGTCATCCGCCCCTGTCAGGAATTGGAAATTTGAAAAGAGGCTTTGATTCTGTAGGAAGGTGCTGTGGGGTTGGGAGAGAGAGAGATGCCAGCCATACCTAGAAGCAGAATCTTTGATGTGAAAAAAATGTGAAATTGTTCGCTACAATGATCTGGTAAGCAAGTAAGCACTGTGCTTACCTTCCCTATTGGATAATCAGCCCCTGCCCTGACCCATCCACTTCCCCCTCTTGCCTTGGGACTCCACCATTTGTTTTAGCTCTTGCCCCTCTTTTCTGTCACTTATTCCTCTAATCATGCGTAATGCCAGCACTGAGCAGGTGCCAGGGATACACCCAAAAGAATGATCTAGAACCTGCCCTGGTGCAGCTTACAGGCCTGCTGGCTTATTCAGTCACACAAACACTATTATAATTGTGTGAGTGGCATGAGGCTAGGAGAGGTTACATGAGGGACACCAGGCAGGTCTCCCTGAGGAAGTGACATTGTAGTTAAGACCAGAGGCGTGAATTAGCCAGACAAAAGGGGAAGGTGGGGTGGATGCTAGGGCTGGAGCAGGGGAATGTTCTAAGACGGAACATCATGACTGAAGGCCCGCCCTGGAGGCCAGATGTCCTTTCTTCAGTTAACAGTTATAGGAATGCTTCCTGGGCAAGGTGGACTTCAGGAATGGCAGGAAGAAGCTTGCTTAGGAGACTAACAGTCAAAGACAAAAAAAAAAAGGAGTTACTTTTGGAGAGAAGCTTAAGGGTGGGAGTGAGTAGTTCATCTAATGGGAGGGCAGGATGGGTGGGATGGCGAGAGTGGGACTTGGGCTCTAGAGTTTACCATGGTTGGACCTGGGGAGTGGGGGCTGTGGCTCAAGTGATGTGCAGTGCTCCTGAGAAGGGACAGAGGCTGCAGCACTTGGGTTCTAGTTTGTGGCTGGAATCTAGAACCAGCTATTCAACAGATGGTCTGTTCTATCCAGAACCAGCTATCCAGGAGATGGTCTAGTCTATCCAGAACCGGCTCTCCAGCAGGTGGTATATTCTGTCCAGAACTGGCTCTCCAGTAGGTGGCCTATTCTGTCCAGAACTAGCTCAATATCAGATGGCCTATTCTATCCAAAACCAACTCTCCACAGGTGGTCTGTTCTATTCAGAACTGATTCTCCAGCAGATGCTCTACTCTGTCCAGAACCGGCTGTCTAGTAAATGGCCTTTTCTGTCCAGAACCGGCTCTCCAGCACGTGGTCTGTTCTGTCCAGCTAGCGCTCCAGCAGGTGGCCTATTCCGTCTAGAACTGGCTCTCTAGCAGGTGGTCTATTTTATCCAGAACCAGCTCTCCTGGACAGCTTTCACACTGCCGAATATGGTTGCTGCTTCCCATTAACTCCAGCTAGTGCTAGATGTCACCAACATTCCCAGACAGAAATATTCCAGGATGGGGCCATTTCCCTGCACCCAGACATTCTGTTTACAAGTTTTGGGTACTTAGTATCAACTAGAAGAAAAGTTTAATTGCTTCCTTGAAGGAGGTGGTCCATCTTACCAGCTTGGGCTGAGTTTCTGGGTCTGTCTTCTTTTTGCCAGGGAAAAGTTTTTGGAACCCCCTTATGAATTCCAGGCCTTTTCAGGGAGAACATCCATGCTCCTGGAAGACCTTGTTTCCCAACCTCTTGCTCCTTCCTAGGGTAATTGAAAATGTCCAAGAAGCACTGCCAAGAGAGTGTAAACTGAGACCAATTCTGCCAACATCTGGGATTTCCAGTGACTGAGCTACTCTGCCTTCAACTCCCCGCAGTGGAACAGCACCAAGCTTGGGATCATCTCTCTGGATTTATACCCAGACTGAGTCTTTTCCCCTAAATGCAGCTTTCTACATTTTATGGGCTAGATCTTTTATTCTAATGATAGAAGCATAAAGATGTTCTTCCCTATTTTAGTGAAAAACATATCATAGATATTATGGCAAAATCTCTAAAATGGTGTGATAAACATATATTGCAAAAAAAATAAAGGTAAGCAAAGTTTCACTGGCTTTTGAATGCATATGTTCTGGTAACTTTTGAAAAAGAACAGGTCTTCATTTAAAATGGATCATAGAGAAAGTGCTCCCTTTCCACGATGCCTTCTCCTTTGTGTTAAAGAAAGCATTAAATGGAAATGCTTAGACAGTCAGAAGTAAGAAAGTGGTGGAGCTAAAAGACACATTTACAACTGCACGCGCAGCGTCAGACTTGAGTGATGGGCCGGGCCCTTTTTCCGTGGGAACAGATGATGGCTAAGCCCACCGCAGCCTACTAGGCATTCTTTTTCTTTTTCTTACTGTATTCCCAGCAGCCTACCTTCCTTTTACTACAAATTCCGAGTTCAAACAAATCCTCCGAGATCCACAGTTTCGACATGGTTACAGCAGCCTAATTAACTAATTACCATGTTAGGATCTCTAGTATCCAGTGAGATGTGCAGACTTAGAAAGGACCACTTAGAGGGGACAGCTCTTTTTCATCATGCCATTTATGAAACACAAAGGGTGTCACAACAACAGAACACAGAGATGAAGGAAAGCATCGCTCAGTTCTGAAATGGTTATCCTGACAAATGGTCCTCATGTGCAAAATAACCCTTTGCCTGGACAGCCACTTTAAAGTGACTTTTAAAAACTATATTAACACTTGAAATTATGAAATACTCATTGTTTAAAATATGGGGGGAAAGTTGGTCATAATCCCACCACCGAAAGACAACAACCGATATTTTGGTCCATTTCTTTTCAGTGTTTTTGTTCTATGCACCCACATGAATATTTTATAATCTACATTATGCTCGATATACATTTATAGCTCACTTTCATCACTTATTATATAATAGGTATTTATTAATATTTAACCTTAATTCATCTGAATTTTTTTTAGCATATAGAGTGGTGTCAGAAGCTTCTCTAAGAGCCATTTTTTCTCATTTATTGAATATTTCATCAAATTCTCACAGATTTTAAATAGTTTTTTTAGGCTACAAAAATAAAATAGATCCACTCCTTGTCATATACCCCAGGGACTTTGGGACTCAACCAGGGACTCAAACAGGTACGTGTACACCTATGTTCATTGCAGCATTAGTCATATAGCCCAAAGGTGGAAACAATCCAGCGCCCACCAAGAGCTGAATGGACACACCAAATGTGGCACACCCATACAGTGGAATATTACTCGTCCATAAAGAGAAAGGGAGTTCTGATGCAACAGTGTGGATGAGCCTCGAAAACACTGTGCTGAGTGAAATAAAAAGTCGGACACAAAAAGGACAAATACTGTCTGACCCCGCTTATATGAAATATCTACAGTAGGCAGATGCATCGAGGCCAAAGTTTATTAGTGGTCACCAGGGGCTGGGGTGAAAGGGGAATGGGCGTTATCGCTGAAGGGATACTGAGATTCTGTTTGGGGTGATGTAAAACGTTTGGAAATGGATAGTGGTGTTGGTAGCACAACATGATGGATGTAATTAATGTAAGCTTTTTGATATATATTTTACAATTAAATATATATATATAGATACACACACATTCTAGAAGTTATCAAAAAAGGAAAAGGAAGAAAATAAAAATAATGAGTAATTCTACCAGAATACCCGCAGTGAACATTTTGGTATACTTCTTTCCAGTCATTCAACCTGCTTTTGGATATTCCAGAGAGACTTTCATGCCTACAGACCCCTTCTGATGAGTTCTTTACACCACAAGGGCCTGGCCACAGGTGATTGGATAAAGGACGGGTACCTGACTCAGGAGAAGCTAACCTATGTATCAGCCTGTAACCCAGAGATCTATCCCCAGTGGGGCACCCCAGAGCAGATGGAGACTGATGCAACCACTCAGATCTTTACTTGGGAGGCTTGTACTTAAGACCTGTAGAGAGATGGTCAGCTGTAGAGACAGGAGCAGCAGCAGAAGGAACAGGAAGCAATGGAATACCCACAAAGGCAGCACACTAACATTCATGATTGAGCGCTTGCTGTAGCAGACTCGGGGCTCTCAACGGTCACATATTCAGCTGTTGAAACACACTGTGGCATATTAAACACCGGGACCTTGAAATGGCCTTTCATAGGCTGGACATCAGCTGGTAAACATTTTTTGAAAGATAGCGTTGTACTAATCAGAGATTTTGGCTGCAAAAGACAGAGCCAACCCTGGCTACTTTGAACATAAAAACGGAGCTTGTTGGTGGGCTCTCAGATGGCTTATAAAATTAATGGAAAACTAGAGAACCAGGCTTGAAAACTGGGCAGCAACCAAGACCCCAGCCGAGTTGCCCACAACAGAGGAGGGGACTCGTGGAACATCATTACTCGTACTGCCAGAATGTATGCCTGGGCCATTCCTCCAAATTCCTAATTCTTCTACCACTGGAGACTTAAGTAATTTCCCTCCCACTGTCCCTGCATCTTCGTGTCACTCGCTCAAGATTCAAAGTCCCGGATAGATGCTTCCAATCATGCAAGCCTAGGCCATAGCCATGTCCTATCTAGAGGGGTAGGGTCCACCCTTTAAATTCCACTGTGGGAGGTGGGGCCCTGCTTCCCAGCGTTGGCATTCCTCTGAAGTCTGTGAAGACACGTGTGCCATGCCTTAACTAACAGCAGAAGGTAATTCTTCCATCCAACAAAACCCAGCTCACCTCTGCCTAGAATGTGATCCAAAAGGAGTTACAACATAATCATCATAAAACTCAAAACCTCTCTGTGGTTCTCCTAACTGTGTAAAGTAACGTAGATCACTGATGACAGGTGCTGGTACCAGACCCCTGAAATTGGAAATTAAAAAAAAAAATCTTAAGGGTTTTATAATGATACCAAGTATTTAAAAAAACCCATTACCGGTGATTCAATTCCAACTCATAGCAACCTTATAGGACAGAGTAGAACTGCCCCACAGAGTTTCCAAGGAGCAGCTGGTGGATTTGAACTGCTGACCTTTTGTTAACAGCCAAGCTCTTAACCACTATGCCACCAGGGCTCCGATACCAAGTACACACACATGTAATACCTACCATTCTATGCAATACAAATCCAAATGTCAATAAAATCTACCAGGAATAATGTAATGTAGCCACCCCTAGGCATTCACTTCAGAACTTGCCTTAGACACTGGCTTTATTACATTTGAATGTGTAGATTAAGGAAGTTTGTGTTTTTGTCAGTATTCCTTATCTATAAAGCTATTAATGTAGTTACCTCATCTTCCTGGTGATTAGTATGTATCAAAAAACCAAAAACCAAACCCGTTGCCGTCGACTTGATTCTGACTCATAGCAACCCTACAGGACAGAGTAGAACTGCCCCATAGAGTTTCCAAGGAGCGCCTGGTGCCGACTTTTTGGTTAGCAGCTGAGCTCTTAACCACAGCGTCACCTGCGCTCTGGTTAGTACATATCGCATTGTAAACCATTAGTCTATTTATTGTGTAAGGCCCAGCAATATTGATATTTTCCAATTTTGTAGGTAATCTAATACTTTGAATTGGTACCCCGATAAAATATTTCTAAAAAGTCTAACATCATTCTCACAACTAAACTCGAAAGTAAAATATTCCTTCTTCATCGATTTATATATATATTTTTTTATAAACTCACCTGTTCCCCAGCATACCTAGAAAGAGTCGTTTACCATTGCTAAGCAGTAAACCCTGCTGTTTTTCACCCTTATAAACTCACCTGTTCCCCAGCATACCTGGAAAGAGTTCTTTACCATTGCTAAGCAGTAAACCCTGCTGTTTTTCACCCTTATAAACTCACCTGTTCCCCAGCATACCTGGAAAGAGTCCTTTACCATTGCTAAGCAGTAAACCCTGCTGTTTTTCACCCTTATAAACTCACCTGTTCCCCAGCATACCTGGAAAGAGTCATTTACCATTGCTAAGCAGTAAACCCTGCTGTTTTTCACCCTTATAAACTCACCTGTTCCCCAGCATACCTGGAAAGAGTCGTTTACCATTGCTAAGCAGTAAACCCTGCTGTTTTTCACCCTTATAAACTCACCTGTTCCCCAGCATACCTGGAAAGAGTCCTTTACCATTGCTAAGCAGTCAACCCTGCTGTTTTTCACCCTTATAAACTCACCTGTTCCCCAGCATACCTGGAAAGAGTCGTTTACCATTGCTAAGCAGTAAACCCTGCTGTTTTTCACCCAGACTTGCTACATAGAGGTGCCTGGTACAAAGCAGCCCAGTTGCAAATAAGCGTGAGCAAGTTCAAAGCAGCCACCTTCATGATGATCCACTTGGAGCACGTATTTGGCACTGTTTGGTTTCCCTGTCTCAAAGCTTTAGTAGACATGGCCACTCTGCTGGTCAGTGGTCACACAGGCTCCAGCTTCAGCTGCACTGGGGGATACTGCCTGGCTCCTGGCCACCACCCTCCCCACCCTGCAGCAGAACTTTGTACATATCACACTGTCTTTTGAACCGGACTATTCAAAGATAGCCTACAGATGTGGGGAAAATTCATCTGACTTCTGTTACATGGTAGCAAATAGACAAAAACTTAATCTTATATATTGATTGTTGTTGTTAGCTTGCCACCGGGTCTATTCCGACTCATGGTGACCTCATGCATGGCACAGTAGAACTGAGCTCCATAGGGTGTTCATGGCTGTAGCCTTTCGGAAGCAGATTGCCAGGCCTATCTTCCGAGGTGCCTCCGGGTGGGTTTGAACTGCCAATCTTTTGGCTAGTAGTTGAGTGCCTTTTTGTGCTGCTCAGGGACTCCCAATACTGATGAAAAGTTCTCAATAAATAGCTTGAAATTGCGGACAATAAAAAGAACTGAAATTGAAAAAAAATTTTAATGACTTTTTAGATTTTGCTTTGTTGAATCATTGCATTCTTAACTTTACTAGCAAACTAAAAAAAAAAAAATACTTGCTGGTACTTTTAGTAACTTTTTCAGAATAGGGACTTTTCTTTTCTATCATTCACACTTTCTAAAAGGTCACACAGGAAGGAAAACTCATAACATTGAAGCCTGTCACATTCAGAAAATCAATTGTAAGCATTTCATAACTACTGTCTGGTCAAGTTATTCATATTGTGTAAAATTTAAAGCCTATGTGTTCCTTTTCATATTTAACAATAGTACAATCATTATATTATTAAAATATATTTAATGTAATATAATTAAACATATTATATAATTATATTAAATATATACTTATATTTAAAACAATATATTAAATAATAATTTGTTATTATTAGTAATAAGTATAGTATAATAATAATAATTATGGCCACTAACATCTGTGACGCCCTTGCTGAGAGGCAGGCACTAAAGTGAAACATCTTATACTAAGGACTAAGAAGTCATCCATGAGTAAAGACAATGGTCCCTTCTCTCATGAAATTTACAGTCCAAGAGGGGTAAGGACATTAAACAAATGATCGCACAAATAACAAATTAATCACTAGATTTCAAGAGCCACAAAGGACAAGTATAGGGTACTCAACAGCGTATTTTAATTAACCTTCAGCCATCAACAGTCTTGGTGAAGGCTGACACCTATATTCTGACACCACCAGAGATATCACTCTTTGTAGTATTCAAAGATTGCAAAAGTCACCCTTTTCTAGTAGCCTATGAGTATATTGTGCCTTTAAATACATATGTTTATATACAAATGGAAGGAAACTATGATTTGTAGTACTGGGCTTGTCGCTGAATCCCTGGGCCCATTTCAATACAGAGGTTCCCATTTATGTTGATGATTTGGGATTCACTTGGCACATATGGGCACCAGAAAATCAATCTAATGATGCCCCAAAACCAAAGCAAACCCATTGCTGTTGAGTCAATTCTGACTCATAGTGACCCTATAGGACAGAGTAGAACTGCCCCCATAGGGTTTCCAAGTAGCAGCTGGTAGATTCGAACTGATCTTTTGGTTAGCAGCTGAGCTCTTAACCACTGCGCCACCAGGGCTCCTAAGGATTCCCGGGTGTCAGTCAATCTGGTAAATCATTACCTTTGAAAAAGAAGTGTGTGATCAGGGGGTGCCCTTCCCATTAGGGCCTGCCGGGCTATCTCATGCTGCCTCTGCACAGAGTCTCTTTCCTGGGTAAGAAACACGACCGGCAAATTACATTGGTGTTAAAAATATGTCAGACGAGTCCAAGAGCTATGATCGTTCTCTTCCTACTAGAGATGGCCAAATATGTGGGAAGAAAAGACAAGTGTAAAAACACTGGAAAATGCACCTGGGGAGAAGAAAAATAAACATGTCTCCACTGTATGATCCTGGACAAGCCACCTGTTACAAACTGAATTGTGCCCTCCCCTCCCCCAAATATGTGTTGAAATCCTGGCCCTTGTACCTGTGATGTGATCCTGTTTGGAATAAGGTTTTTCTTTTGTTATGTTAATGAGGGCATACCAGAATAGGGTAGGGATCCCAAACCTAATCACTTCTGAGTTATTAAAAGACCAGAATAGACACAGAGATTCACACACGGGGAAAGGCAGACACCATGTGAGAACAATCTACAAGCCAAAGAATGCCAACGAATCAAGGTATGTCCAGGGGTACTGACAAGGAGGGAATCGACAGAGCTGAGACCCTGATTTGGACTTTCAGCCTCCAGAACTGTGAGAAAATAAATTCCTGTTCTTTAAAGCCACCTGGTTGTAGTATTTCTGTTACAGCAACACTAGGAAACTGAGAGGCCACCTGCCCTCCCTGAGCCAACATGTCTCCTGTATTGAAAGGAGGTAGTGTGGTGGACATCACTGCCCAATACTTTGTCATCCAGGTCCACTTTTTCACTGGTCTTCACACATCTGGTTTCTTGGCATGTGCAGGCCTTTTGTGCTACACACATACTCTTGGTATATTGGCTTTCAATCAATTGGTTATTCAGCCTTTTTTTTTTTTTGTCCTGGAGAACTGACTTTCAGAGACTTGGCTGACTTCAGGAGCAAAGGTGACCCCTTAGGAGAAGGAGCATCTGGTTGAAGAAACAGACACGCTTGAAGTACAGGGAGCTGGGCTTCTTCTAGAATGCAAAGATCTAGTCACAACAATTCTGGAGCAAAAATCTTAACTAAGCCAGCAGAGCCCTCATGTATGCATTCCAGGGAACCAACCATGCCAAAGCAGGGTGGGTGGCTATGTGACGGAAACTATAAATCACACTAAACCCATTGCCCTCAAGTTGATTCTGATTCATAGTGACCCCACAGGACAGAGTAGAACTGCCTCATAAGGTTCCCAAGGCTGTAATCTTTACGGAAGCAGACTGCCACATTCTTCTTTCTCCCATGGAGCAGCTGGTGGGTTTGAATCGCTGACTTTTCTGTTAGCAGCTGAGTGCATAGCCGCAACACCACCAGGGCTCTTTGAGGGAAACTATAGCAACTGAACCAATAAGCAACATTGTGATAAAAGTAGAAAAGATTGAGGCTGTCAAGGATTTCATTTTACTTGGATCCACAATCAACACCCATGGAGGTAGCAGTCAAGAAATCAAAAGACGCATTGCATTGGGCAAATAGGCTGCAAGAGATCTCTTTAAAGTATTAAAAAGCTAAGATGTCACCTTGAGGACTAAGGCATGCCTGACCCAAGCCATGGTGTTCTCAATCACCTCGTATCATGCAAAAGTTGGACAATGAATAAGGAAGACTGAATAAGAATCGATACCTTTGAGTTGTGGGGTTGGTGAAGAATATTGAACATGCCATGGACTGCCAAAAGAACGAACAAATCTGTCTTGGAAGAAGTACAACCAGAATGCTCCTTGGAAGCAAGAATGGTGAAACTGTGTCTTACGTACTTTGGACATGTTTTCAGGAGGATTCAGTCCCTGGAGAAGGACATCAAGCTTGGTAAAGTAAAGAGTCAGTGAAAAAGAGGAAGACCATTAACGAGATGGACTGTCACAGCTGCTGCAACAATGGACTCAAGCATAGTAGCAATTGTGAGGATGGCACAGGACCTGGCAGTGTTTCGTTCTGTTGTGCACAGGGTTGCTGTAAGTCAGAACTGACTCGACAGCACCTAACGACAACAACATAGCATAGTGATATCTAACAAGTTAAACAAAAATTTAGATTTCTGAAACCAATAGTACATGTGAGTGTTGTATAAGTAAAAACTTCTTGCTGAATATATGTGTTTTGCAGCAATAAAGAGCTGTGCTTTTTTTTTTTTAATATACTCAAACTTAAAAAGAAGATTGTGTTTAAAAAAGCAAGGCTGATTAAAATTATATTTACAGCTCTCTGAGATGCATTTAGAGATGTTCAAATTAATGTGCTTTGGGAGTCATTTGGAAAGGTAAATACCATTTAAGATACGAACAGAGAAGAAGTAAAGCAATAAAGAATTGCATAAGCAAGGAATAAGGAAATAGGTAAGTTGAGTATTCCAATTGTTGAATTATTTAAATTCATATTAAATTATGGTTATAATCATAGGAAGCATTTTATATTGATAAAATACTGGAATAACAAGCACGAAAAGTGATGTTAGCAGATTTTTTTCAGACTTGAACAGCAATCGTATTCACAGGCACTTCCTCCTAAGAAAAGCAAGTCAGTTGGGTCCTAAGTAAATCCCCAGTGACCTTATAGATGAGAATAAAGAACAGGCGTCAGTCTACTGGGACTCAGTAATACTGGGGATCTCCATGCTCCATCATCCCATTCTCCACAAAGAAGGAAGGCAGTGGGAGGACTAGAGATACAGTGACCTCACTCCACCAATGAGAGGAGACCAGACGGTCTCATTCCTAGGCTATAAATTCTACCTGCCCTGGTCTCTGCCCTGCTCTAGTGTCTAGAACAGGGTGTGAGCAGCAAATACCTATAATATACTGAAAATGCAAATACAGGTCTTACAGACATGGTAGGAATTCAACAAATACAGGATGGGTGGATAGAGGGATGAATGAGGATGTGGGAAGGAGGGATGAAGGGGCAGAGGAAGGAGGAAGGGCCTTTTGCGCTGGGAATGGGGAGGATGGCTGTAAAAGCAAAGGCCCTTCCTGGACTTGCTAAACTCACAAAGACACCATGAGTTCATCCACCAATAAACTATCACACAGGCTGCTCCTTTTTCTCTTTAAAGCTGTTTTTTTTTTTATTTTTTATTATTATACTTTAGATGAACGTTTACAGAGCAAATTAGTGTCTCATTAAACAGTTAATATACGTACTGTTTTGTGACATTGGTTGCCAACCCCAACACTCTCCCTTCTTGAACTTGGGTTCCCTACTACCAGCTTTCCTGTCTCTCCTGCCTTCTCGTCCTTGCCGCTGGGCTGGTGTGCCCCTTTAGTCTCGTTTTGTTTTATGGGCCTGTCTAATCTTTGGCTGAAGGGTGAACCTCAGGAGTGACTTTAGTAGTGAGTTAAAAGGCTGTCCGGAGGCCATACTCTCAGGGTTTCTCCAGCTTCTGTCAGACTAGTAATTCTGGTCTTTCTTTTTGTAAGTTAGAATTTTGTTCTACATTTTTCTCCAGCTCTGTCCAGGACCCTCTATTGCAATCCCTGTCAGAGTAGTCGGTGGTGGTAGCCAGGCACCATCTAGTTGTGCAGGACTCAGTCTGGTGGAGGCTGTGCTGGTTGCAGTCCATTAGTTAATGCTGTTTTTTGATGAACAGAACTTCTTAATGTACCTCAATGTTTTGACTTTTTCCTTTCTTACAGCTTTTGTGTTACACTTAAGAAATCTTTCCCCATCTCAAGGTCAGAAAAATGTTGTCTTATGTTATCTTACAGAAGTGTTTTTCCCCTTCACATTTATATAGCCATCTGCTTTAATTTTGGGGTGTAGTGTGAGATCAGGGTCAAATTTAATTTTTTTTCCGTATTTATATCCAGTTGATGCAGAACAAAAGACCAACATTCGCCCACTACTCAGCAGCGCCACCCTTGCCATAAGTCAGCTTTCCACATGCACCTGGATCTGTTTCCGGGCTATTAGTCTGCTATTGCTCTATCCTTGTGCCAATATCATGCTGTCTTCATTTCTGAGATTTTATAATAAACTTTGCTCTTTGGGAGAACAAGCCCTCCCTCCTTGTTCTTCTTCAAAAGTGAGTTCTTGGGTATTCTTGATCGCTTGTATTTATTTGTTGTTGTTGTTACGTGCCGTTGGGTCAGTTCTGACTCATAGTGACCCTGCGTACAACAGAAGGAAACACTGCCCAGTCCTGCGCCATCTTCACAATTGTTGTTATGCTTGAGCCCATTATTGCAGCCACTGTGTCACTCTATCTCATTGAGGGTCTTCCTCTTTTTCACTGACCCTCTACTTTACCAAGCATGATGTCCTTCTCCAGGGACTGATCCCTTTTGATAACATGTCCAAACTATGTGAGATGTAGTCTCACCATCCTTGCTTCTAAGGAGCACTCTGGCTGTACTTTTTCCAAGACAGATTTGCTAGTTCTTTTGGCAGTCCATAGTATATTCACATTCTTTGCCAACACCATAACTCAAAGGCATCAGTTCTTCCTCGGTCTTCCTTCTTCATTGTCCAGCTTTTGCATGCATATGAGGTGACTGAAAATTTAGTATTATATAAATACTAAAACCACCCTCTCAATTTCTGAAAATTTAGTATTATATAAATACTAAAACCACCCTCTCAATTTCCACGGAAAAGCCTGTGAGGATTTTGACTGGAGTGCATTCAATCTATGGATCTACTTGGGGAGAACTGACATTTGTACAATACTGAGTCTTGCAACCCATGAACATGATCTATCCCTTCACTTATTTACATCTTTAATTTTTTTCTAAATAATATGTTTAATACTTTCTGTGTAGAGTTATTACACATCTTTCATTAGATTTACTCTTAAATATTTGATATTTTTGGATGCTAGGGAAATTATCTTTTGAAAAATTCAAATATATTTTTAAATTGTTGCTATTATATAGAAATCAAATTTATTTGTGTATGCTGACATTATAACCTTGCCAAATTCACTTCATAACTGTAACTAAACCTCACACCATTTATTACATGTTCGTGATTTATTGCAATGGCTAGGACATTTGAAACAGCGTTGGGTCTTTTTTTATTATTCCAGCCCCTTCTCCAATTAATTAAAAACTATACTTTTTCATCTTTTTGTGTCGTTCTAGAGATTAAAATATGTGTCCTTGG
Organism: Elephas maximus indicus; assembly: GCF_024166365.1. NCBI lineage: Eukaryota > Metazoa > Chordata > Mammalia > Proboscidea > Elephantidae > Elephas > Elephas maximus. The sequence goes on from NC_064826.1 coordinate 15,597,695, forward strand.
CTCGTCAAGGTGTGGTATCGTTACTTGTAGCCTCCTCCCAGACTTTAGATGCACAGACTTTGAAACACTTCATCTCCACTTACTCCTTTCATGACTTATTATTGCCTTTGTGTATTTTAATTCTATGTATATTTTAGATAAAAATCATTATTGTTTCATACAGTCAATCTCCCTTTAGATTTACTCACGCATTTACCTTTTCTCTTGCTCTTCATTCTTTCCTGTATCTCTGACCTTCTATCTTAGATCATTTTTGTTCTGCCTAAAGAAAATTCTCTAGTGTTTCTTTAATGTAGTTCTTGGGTGACAAGGGTCCAAAGGAAAATGTGGCCTCTGGTGCCAGACTTACCTCCCATAATCCTCATTCTTGCCAGACTCCTGCCCAAGTGATTTTTCACTCTACTATTTGTTCTCCAATGCTGTCAGGTAGACTTTTCTTTAATTCAGGTTTTCTGGTTTTCCTCGGCAGAATGATTGATCCAAGTTACTGAGTCTGCCATTGTTAGAAGCAGAAATCTAGTAACCCACCTGGAGGTTTTTGGTGATACAAAGGATGTTGTGGATTTTCCCAAAAGATGGTTGTTGTTCTTGAACATAAAGAGGTACGTCTGAGGGCCTGAACCTTTTCTCCTTCGCAGCGAATCATCACCACCAAAACTACAGCTAACGTTTGTTTTTTGTCCATGATTCACAAAGAAGTTTCATCTACATTTGGTATAATAACATCGTAAAGTAGGTAATATTATCTGCGTTTCACAGGAGTGGAAATGGCAGCTCAGAGCAGATAAATCACTTTTGTAAGACCACCCAGTAGTTAGCAAGACTGTCACGTGGATTCAAATTAGTGCCTTTTCCCCTCAGGTTAAGGAGTCAGTAAAGAAACAAAGATAGAAATAATCATAGACCAGAAACACACACAGACACCAACACATACAAATAAACATGTACTTACCCAAACAGTTATGACATAGGCCATATGTGTCTAAGGGAATCAGACTGTTTTCCATAAGCCACATACAAAACCAATGTCATTATTTTATAATCACAGCTTGACACACATGTAGTTGCAAACTATGCACATGGAAAGAATGACATATTAGATTCCAGTGCTTGCCCTGGAAAGGCCTCAGGTGCACGGTGCGTTCCGGTGTGGGTTTGAGCAGGAGAGGAAGAAGGGCATCTTAAACATGAGTAGGGAGGTGCTTCGGAGAAATAAACAAAAAAAATTAGAAGATGGAACTTTCTACTTTGTTTATCACTGTCAAATGGCTCTCTCGCTAGTTTCCGAAGGAACGTATGAATACATTAAACCTACTGTTAAGGCACCAAAAGAGCACACAGTTTCTACCCGTTTTGGGGGAAGATTATATGATTTGTTTGTCGTTGTTGTTAGCTGTCGTTGAGTCAGTTCCTACTCACAGGCTGCCCTATGTGTGCAGAGTAGAACTGTTTCATAGGGTTTTCAAGGCCGTGACCTTTCAGGAGCAGATCAACAGGCCTGTCTTCTAAGGAGCCTCTGGGTGGGTTCGAACCATCAACCTTTTGGCTACTGGTTGAGCACTTAACCATTTTGCACCACCAAGGAACTTCTTATTTGACTGTAGTGCTTTTCTATTCCTGTTAAACGGAAGAGTTGAGTTTCACCAGGAGCCTGGGTGAAAAGTACTCACAAATCTTACATTCAATATCCTATTTTTAGAAGTAGCACCAATTCTCAGAGGTGTAGAAAGAGGCTAAAGGTCATATCTTAAGCTGATACCAGTGAGAAGGTAGTTTTGGTATAAGTTTTAGTCACAAAGGAGAATGACTCTTTCTGTCTGACGCTGTGTAATGATCTCAGTTGTGCTTTACCACTTCCGTCTCTCTCTTACCGCTGGTGTTATTTTGGCTGAAAGGTTGGCACATAATTTAACAAGGTAGTTTCTGTCTGTAGAATCCAGAAAATCACTTGGATTCAAAGTTGAAATCTTCCTGGGACGCTCTTCTGATTTCAAGGGAGATGTGTAAATTTCTGGTAGGAAAAAAATAAAGTTTAAAATAAAAGGCAAACAGTTGGATGAGGGAACTTCCTCAAGTCCTAGAAATGTTTTCTATCTTGATTTGCACAAATACAACAAACTCTACATTTAATTCTGTGGACTTTCAATTTGAAGACAAAATAAATACAAATAACATGAGTCTTAGAATAAAATAATAATAATAAATAAAAAACATAACATAAGATGTCAGCCCAGAGCACCTAATAGACACATGCCGTGAGAATACCTAGTGCTCAATCGATACAGGCTTGGGAATGGAATTAAAGTAAATAAAGACCTTGGCAAAGACAATGGTGTGTAGGTACTTAATTGAAAAGTCACCTTTATCACCCTTATAATTACTTTCCATATGATAAAATTCTTCTAAAAGGTTAAAAGGAAAAGAAAACACACAAAGCTAAAAAAGAAGACTCCGAAATAGAATGGAGTTGATAAGATCAGGGTGAAACAAAATTCATTCATAAATGATATCTAATGATTCCAGAGACCTAGAACATAAAGAATCTAAATTTCTATTATTTCTAATCTATGAAGGGCCCAGTATACCTTTGGATACACAGGAGCATTTCCAGAAGTATTACCTTAAAAATGCTAAAGTAAATCATTTCCACAGGTACCTGCAATGAATATGACTGCATGGGCAGTTGTGAGAAACTGCTCCCACCCAAACACATAAAAAAAACTAGATAACATATTAGCAAAGCTCAAAGCCAAAAAAGAAAATTTCCAAGTGCTAGAAATGAAATAGAGACTACAAGTGAAACGGGTGAGAATTGATGTCAAGTGGTCAGGTGTATCAGGACTGGTTACCTGCCTTAGGGGCTGAGGTTTGAACACCTGAGTGCTTGCCAACAAGACCTGGGCTCTTCCATAAGGCAAGAAGCTGGAAAGGAAAGGTCTGGAGAGCCCAGCTCATAGGCCGAGGGACTTTGCCTGGACACAGATCTCACCTGGACTAAAGGTGAAACACCTGTGGGAATTGTACTCTAATGCTTTGCCGTGTGCTGATATGGGATTTCAACTTGAACACCCACCATACTGTGTGGCAATTCCAAGCCAATAAAACAAGTCTACTTTGTTTTCTCTCCCTCTCTCTCCAGACAGGTCCTGGGTGATAAATGAAAATGATAAAAGGAGGCAATTGTATGGAGATGCATTCTTTATTAAATCTTCATGACAAGAAAGTCATTCGATCCATATTTATTGAGCAGCTACTACGTGCCAGACAGTGCTCTGGGTGTTGGGCATTTAGGAATAAATAAGCAGTACTTGACCCTGTACGAATTTCCCATGGGAATGTTGGAGACAGACAAATAACACATTCTCTAACGTCAGGTAGTGAAAAAATGCTATGAAGGAAAACAGTAAGGGGATGAAGAAAGTGACGCACAAGGTAGTCAGTGAAGTCCTCGGGAAAGTGGTGACATTTGAGCAGAGATGTAAGACGTGAAGAAGAAACTCATTCAAGTATATGGGGGGAGGGCATATTGGGCAGAGAGAGTGGCTTGTACAGGGACCCAGAAGTATGCTCAACAAAACCAAATTCCAGTAAAGAATTTGGGGAGCTGTGAACAGAAGATGGACTGTGGATTGTGTCCTTGATAGGACTCTAAGAACAGAGCATTATGGAAAAGACCAGATGAATGTGAAAAAATTAGATAAAATAAAAATTAAAGAAATGGAAAATATATTCATTGAAGTAAGTTCCATATAAAAGATTATGTGTGTGTGTGTATGTATATATATATATATATATATCCATATGCATCTATAAGGAACCATAGTGGCACAATGGTTAAGCTTAGTGCTTGGCTGCTAACCAAAAGGTCAGTGGTTTGAACCCACCCAGTGGCTCCGCAGGATGAAAGACCTGGCAATCTGCTCCCATAAATATTACAGTCTAGGAAACCTTATGGGGAAATTATATTCTGTCTTACGGGGTTATTATGAGTTGAAACTGACTTGACAGTACCCACCAACAACAACATCTGTATCTAGATATATAAATACCTATTAAAAATATAGTATTTGATTCAGGGTTCCTTTTTCCAGCTTTCTAAGACATAAGCCGTCTGTGCTATGGTATAAACAAGTCAAGTTGAATCTGATGATACAGTAAAGCTCTAATTCCAGCAATTTAATGTCTTAAGGGTTTCTCAGCAACAAAATATTTTGGATAAAGATAATATGTTTGGATGACAGGCTACACTGTAATGCCACCACTTTAATTACTTGTACTTATATAATACAGGCTTTTATACAATACTTAATACACTTTCTAATGTTTTAATACATCAAGGGACAAAAGATCTTACTTCCTAATTAAAAACAAAACAAAACATAATTGGGGGGGAATCGAGATGGCAGATTAGTCAGATGCATCATTCCGTCCCCCTACAGCAAAGAGACTTGAAAAACCAAGTGAAACAGATGTAAATAATAATCTTGGAACCCTAAAGAATGAAAAAAAAGGATAAAGAATTGAATTGAACACTGACTGGAAGGAAAAATTGAATGAACATAGTGAACGAGGAGTAACACGAAACAGAGGGGCTCTGCCAGCCATCCCAGATCATTTGCATACCCACATGACACATTCACCGCTCCCCTCTGGGTCTGGTGAGAAGCGGTGGCAGCACAGCCACACATGCGACTGCCTACCACTCCCTCCATTCACCCACCCACTGTTCACTTCTTCCCCACCACCCAGCAAGTGAAGGTAGGCATGTGACCATGTGCTCTCTGGTCCATCACCCCCCACCCAAACCCCCCAACCCAGTGAGAGGTGGCAGCAGCATGGTCTTGCATGCACTGGCCCACCACTCACCCCATCTCTTCATCCAATAGGAGGCAGTGACTGCACCTCTACTAGCCAGCCACACCCACTACACCTGCTGCTCCATCCACTCAGGGAGTGCCATTGCCCACTCCTGCACCACTGGACCAATGACACATAGTAGCCAACAACCACACAACCCACTCTCTGCTTCCCCACAAGATGAGCAGAGACCCATGTTCACACACCCAGACATTACCCCACCCACCTGGTGACAGGTGGTGAGTGCTTCAGTGTGACCAGACTAATGACCAGAGTAGCACACTTGTCCTGTCTGACCAAATATGTCCAAACAAAACAAAAAATCAGGATGCAGCAACCAAACATACAATAAATAAATATAATAACACCTTAATGCCCCACAGACAACACCCAGACCCAGTGCCGTCGAGTCAATTCTGACAACAGACAATATCAAATCATCTAACGAAGCAGGACAAGATGACTCCAGCAAGTGACTAAAATAAAGAACCAGAAACCCTCCCTGAGGATGAAATGGTAATGGAACTACCTGATAAGGAATTCATAAACTTATATCTAGGGTCCTCCAAGAGATCAGGAAAAAGATCAAGGAAAACACAGAGAAAATGCTAGAAGAATTCAGGAAAACAATACAAGAACAAAACAGATAATCAGAAACCTTGCAAAAACAGCAACTAGAAATCCAGAAGATTAACAAAATTTCAGAAATAGACAATTTAATGGAAGGACATAGGAAAAGAATGAGTCAATGGAAGACAGAATCAGTGAGATAGAGGACAAATTTCTTAACACTAATTTGTCTGAAGCGTAATCAGAAGAAAGAATGAAGAAAAGTGAAGAAACCCTAAGAGTTATGTAAAGGCACTACCAAGAGGAATAATTTACACATGATTAGAAATTGAGAACAGCAGGAGACAATAAAAAGCACAGAGAGAGTTTTTGAAGATATCCTGGCAGAAAAAAAAAATCTTAGTATCATGAAAGACAAGAAAATACCCACCCGAGAAGCACAAAGAACCCCATACAGGATAGATCCCAAAAGAAAACCACCAAGACATATCAGAATCAAACTTTCCAAAAACAAAGACAAAGAAAGAATCCTGAGAGCAGCTTGGGAAAAACGAAAGATCACCTACAAATGGGAACCAGTAAGGCTAAGCTCTGGATCCTCAGCAGAAACCATGCATGCAAGAAGGCAATGGGATGACATATATAAAACCCCAAAAGAAAAAAACTGCCAACCAAGAATTACATATCCAGCAAAACTGTCTATCAAACACAATGGCAGAATAATGACATTTTCAGATAAACAGAAATTAAGGGAATTTGTAAAAACTAGACCAACCTTACAAGAAATATTAAAGGGAGTCCTTTGGGCAGAGAACCAACAACAGCAGACAACATCCTGAGATTACGACACATGACAGCATCAGCCAGATACCCACCCGGATAAAGAATGCTCAAAAATAAAATAAAGCTGCACTGAAAACAGGGAACAACAGACATCAGTCTATAAATGATGACAATTTCAAAACAAAAAGAGATAATAAATGGTGTAATTACAGAACTTCTATATGGAGGGGAAGTCAAGGCAGTATCAAGAAATAAAAGACTGCTTTAAACGTAGGAGGATAAAAGTAAACTTCAGGGTAACCACAAAGAAAATTAACAAACCTACTCATTAAAATAAAAAAGAATAAACTCAAAAAGACTCAGCAAACACAAATTCAACAACAACAAAGGAAATGAAAAGAAAACCCACAAACAAAAAGAATTCCACACAGAAAATTATGTAGAACAAAGAAACCATCAACACCAAACACACACAAAAAGTGTAATAAAATGACAGCAGTGAATTCATACCTACCAATAATCGCACTGAATGCAAATGGTTTAAATGCACCAGTCGAGAGACAGAGAATGGCAGATGGATTTAAGAAAAACAAACTCAACCCATCAATATGCTGTCTACAAGAAACATACCTTTAACACAAAGATATAAATAAACAAAAAAAAACAAATGATGGAAAAAGATAAACAGTAACCAAAAAAGAGCAGGTGTGGCAATAGTAATCTCAGATAAAACTGACTTTAAGGTAAAATACACAATAAAAGACAAGGAAGGGATTAAAGCGATAATCCACCAAAAGGACAGAACTGGAATAAATATATACACACCCAAAGATGGAGCTCCAAAATACAGTAAAATAAACTCCAACAACATTGAAAAGAGAAACAGACAGCTCCACAATAATAGTAGGAGACTTTTACACACCACTTTCAGTGAAGGACAGAATAACTAGAAAGACACAGACAAAACACTTCGTTCAACAGCACCGAAACACACATTCTTTTTCAGTGCACATGGCTTACTTTCTAGAATAAACCACATCTTAGCCCACAAAGCAAGCCACAATAAGTATAAAAACATCAAAATAATACAAAGCGTCTTCTCTGATTACAATGCTATAAAAGCAGAAATCAATAACAGGAAGAACAAGGAAAAAAAATCAAATACATGGAAACTGAATAACACCTTGCTTAAAAACCACTGGGTAATAGAAGAAATCAAAGAGGAAATTAAAAAATTTATAGAGAAGAAAACTAAAGATACAAGGGAAGATTAGTCCAAAGGACTAATGGACCACATCTACCACAGTCCCTACCAGACTGAGTCCAGTAAAACTAGTTGGTGCCCAGCTACCACCACTGACTGGTCTGACAGGGATCACAATACGGGGTCCCAGATAGAGCCGGAGAAAAATGTAGAACAAAATTCTAACTCAAAAAGAAAGACCAGACTTGCTGGCCTGACAGAGACTGGAGAAGCCCTGAGAGTATAACCCCTGGACACACTTTCAGCTCAGTAATGAGGTCACTCCTGAGGTTCAACCTTCAGCCAAAGATTGAACAGACCCTTGGAACAAAATGAGACTAAAGGGGCACATCATCCCAGGGGCAAGGACTAGAAGGCAGGAAGGGACAGGAAAGCTGGTAATAGGGAACCCAGGGTTGAGAAGGGAGAGTGTTAACATGTCGTGGGGTTATTTACCAATGTCATAGAACAATGTGTGTACTAACTGTTTGATGAGAAACTAGTTTGTTCTGTAAACCTTCATCTAAAGTAAAAAAAAAAAAAAAATTCATAGAATGCAACAAAGATGGAAACACAACATACCAAAACTTTTGGGAACAGGAAAAGCAATGCTCAGAGATCAATTTATAGCAATAAATGCACAAATCAAAAGAGAAGAAAGGGTCAAAATCAATACTTTAACCCTACAGGGAGCCCTGGTGGTACAGTGGTTAAAGCACTCAGCTGCTAACCAAAAGGTCAGCAGTTTGAGCCCACCAGTCATTCTGTGGGGCAACTCAAACAAATACAAAAAGAGCAGCAAGAGAAGCCATCGGCCACCAAAAAAGAAAGGAAATAATTAAAATTAGAGCAGAAATAAGTGAAACAGAAAACAGAAACACAATCAAAAGAATCAATAAGACTAGAAGCTGGTTCTTTGAAAGGATCAATAAAATCAACAAACCACTGGCCAAATTGACAAAAGAAGGAGAAGATGCAAATAACCCAAATAAGAAATGAGATGGATGACATTACAACAGAACCAATTGAAATAAAAAGAATCATTACAGAATACTATGAAAAACTGGTACTCCAACAAATTGGAAAATCTACAGGAAATGGACAAATTTCTGGAAAAACATTACCTACCTAAACTAACACAAACTGAAGTAGAAAATCTGAACAGACCCATAACAAAAGAAGAAATTGAAGAGGTTATATATATATACACATAGATTTAAAAAAAAAAAAAAACTCACAACAACAACAAAAAAGCCCTGGCCCAGAAGACTACACTGGAGAATTCTACCAAATATTCAGAGACGAGCAGACACAAATACTACTCAAGCTATTCCAGAATCTAGAAAAGGAAGAACACTCCTGAATTCATTCTGTGAAGCCAGTATAACCCTGATACCAAAGCCAGGCAAAGACATCACAAAAGAAAATTACAGACCAACATCCCTCATGAACATAGATGCAAATATTCTCAACAAAATTCTAGCCAATAGAATTCAGAAACATATCAAAAAAATAATACATCATGATCAAGTGGGATTCATCCCAGGTATGCAAGGATGGTTCAACATTAGAAAATCAATCAGTGTAATCTACCACATAAATAAAAGAAAGGTAGCCATATGATCTTCTCAATCACTGCAGAAAAGACTTTTGATAAAGTCCAACACCGATTCTTGATAAAAACTCTCACCAAAATAGGAATAGAAGGGAAATTCCTCAACAGAATTTAAGGGCATATATACTTGGTTTTTTGTTTGTTTGTTTTTTTAAATATAACTAACAGCTAACATTATTCTCAAAAGAGAGAGACTGAAAGCATCCCTTTGAGAATGGGAACCAGACAAGGATATCCTTTATAACCACTCTTTTTCAATATTGCACTGGAAGTCCTAGCTAGAGCAATAACACAAAAAAGGGAAAGAAAGGGCATCCAAATTGGTAAGGAAGAAGTCAATCTGTGCCTATTCGCAGACAACAGGATCCTGTACATAAAAACTTCAAAAGACTCCACAAGAAAGCTACTGGAACTAATAGAAAGTTTCAGCAAAGTATCAGGACACAAGATTAACACACAAAAGTCAGTTGGATCCCTCTATACCAACAAAGAGAACTTTGAAAAAGAAACCAGGAAAACGATACCATTTACAATAGCCCAGCAAAAGATAAAATACTTAGGAATAAATCTAATTAGGGACGTAAAAGACTTATACAAGGAAAACTACAAAACACTAGTGCAAGAAACCAAGAGACTTCCATAAATCTAAAAAATATATACCACAGTCATGGATAGGAAGACTGAACATTGTGAAAATGTCAATACTACCCAAAGCGAACTATAGATACAATGCAATCCCAATTCAAATTCTGTCAACATTCTTTAACTTAAGATGGAAAAACTAATCACCAGATTTATATGGAAAGTAAAGAAGCCCCTGATAAGTAAAGCATTATGAAAAAAGAAGAACAAAGTTGGAGACCTCACGATTCCTGATCTCAGAGCCTACTGTACAGCCGCAGTAGTCAAAACAGCCTGGTACTGGTACAACGACGGACACATAGACCAATGGAATAGAAATGAGAACCCAGAAGTAAAATCCATCCAGCTATGGACAGTTGATCTTCGACAAAGGGGTGAAATCCATTAAATGGGGAAGAGAAAGTCTCTTCAACCAACGGTGCTGACAAAATTGGATATCCATATGCAGAAAAATGAAACAGGATCCATACGTCACATCATTCACAAAAAGTAACTCGAAATGGATCAAAGGCCTAAGTGTAAAACCTAAAACTATAAAGATCAAGAAGGAAAACATGGGGATAGCGTTGGGGCCCTAATCTATGGTATAAATAGAATATGAACCATAATTAAAACCACACAAACTCCAGAAGACAAGCTGGATAATTGGACTCTCCTAAAAATTAAACACTTATGCTCATCAAAAGACTTTAACAAGAGTAAAAAAAGAAGCTACAGACTAGGAAAAAATATTTGGCAATGATATATCTGATAAAGATTTAATCACTAAAACATATAGAAAACTTCAACAACCCAACAACAAAAAGACAAACAACCCAATCATAGTATGAGCAAAGGACATGGACACTTCACCAAAGAGGATATTTGGGCAGCCAACAAATTCATGAAAAGATGCTCCTGATCCTTAGCCATTGTTGTTGTTGTTAGGTACTGTCAAGTTGGTTCCGACTCATAGCAACCCTGTGTACAAGAGAACCAAACCCTGCCGGATCCTGTATCATCCTCATAATCGGTGTTATGCTGGAGCCCATCATTGCAACAACTGTGTCAATCCATCTCGTCAAGGTCTTCCCCTTTTTTGCTGACCCTCTACTTTACCAAGCATGATGTCCTTCTCCAGGGATTGAGGCCTCCTGATAACATGTCCAAAGTATGTGAGATGTAGTCTCGCCATCTTTGCTTCTAAGGAGCGTTCTGGTTGTACTTCTCCCAAGACACATTTGTTTGTCCTTTTGGCAGTCCGTACTATATTCAACATTCTTTGCCAACACCATAATTCAAAGGCATCAATTCTTCTTTGGTCTTCTTTATTCACTGTCCAGCTTTCACGTGCATATGAGGTGATTGAAAACACCATGGCTTGGGTCAGGGATACCTTAGTCTTCAGGGTGACATCTTTGCTTTTCAACACTTTAAAGAGAGATGCAAATAAAAACTACGATGAGATACCATCTCAATGCCTGCAAGAATGGCACTGAACAAAAAACCAAAAAACAACAAATGCTGATGAGATTGTGGGAAGATTGAAACTCTTATGCCCTGCTGGTGGAAATGTAAAATGGTATAACCACTATGGAAAACAGTATGGCGCTTCCTTGAAAAGCTAGGAATAGAAATACCATATGATCCAGCAATCCCACACCTAGGTATATATCCTGGAGAAATAAGCGCTGTCACAGGAATACCCATATGCACACCCATGTTCATTGCAGCATTATTCATCACAGCAAAAAGATGGAAACAACCTAAATGCCCATCGACAGATGAATGGATAAACTGTGGTACTTACACTCAGTGGGATACTATGCAACGATAAAGAATAATGAATCCACAAAACATCTCACAACATGGATGAATCTGGAGGACATCATACTGAGTGAAATAAGTCAGTCATAAAAGGACAAATACTCTATGAGACCACTACTATAAAAAGTCAAGAAAAGGTTTACACAGAGAAAGAAACACTCTCTGATGGCTACCAGGCAGAGGAGTGGGGAGGGAAAATCACTAACTTGAGAGTAGTCACGTGCTAACTTTGGCGAAGGGAAAGGCAATACACAATATAGGGGAAGTTAGCACAGCTTGACCAAGGCAAAGGAAGACACTGAGAGGAACACACACACACACACACACACAGAACCACAGTACATACTATAACATATACAACCCTAAAAAAAAGTAAAAACAAACAATAATTTTACAAGCAGATACATAGGTGGGTATGTATACTTCATAGGGATAGCAGAGTCTAGGAGTACGCCCATGTACATATATAGGTTTGGCTGTGGATATTTTTACATACATATTTGTATGTACAATATGTATATTCATATATATAATAGAGCACACAGGAGGCACAGTCATGGAAGCTTCCTAGACACGACCAAACACCTCTCTGGACCGAGTTGCTGGGTTGAGCGACCATGGTCTCGGGGGGCATCTAGGCCAAGTGGCATAACAGTCCATAAAAAAATGTCCTACATCCTACTTCAGTGAATAGCATCTGGTATCTTAAAAGCTTACAAGTGGCCCCAGAAGATACAACTATCAGCCCCATCCCATCGGAGCAAAGGAGAATGAAGAAAACCAAAGACACAAGGAAGCAATTAGTCCAAAGGACTAGCGGACGACATGAACCACAGTATCCACCAGCCTGAGCCCAGAGGAACTAGACGGTGCCTGGTTATCACCTGACATCTGACAGGGATCACAACAGAGGGACCTGAACAGAGCAGGAGAAAAATGCAGAGCAAAATTCTAATTCACAAAAAAGACCAGACTTACTGGTCTAACAGAGACTAGAGGAACCCCTGAGACTATGACCCCCCCTCAAAAAAAAACCTCAGTACCTTCGGACACCCTTTTAACTCAGAACTGAATCTACTCCCAATGTTCACCATTCAGCCAAATACTAGACAGGTCTATAATGGGGCTATTCTACTCTGTCCTATAGGGTTGCGATGAGTCGGAATCAACTCAACGGCAATGGGTTTGGTTTTTTTTTTTTTTTTGGTTTATAAAACAATAACACCTATGAGGAATGTGCTCCTTAGAACGATCAAGCAAGTACATGAGACCAAATGGGCAATACCTGCTCAAAAGCAAAGACCAGAAGGCAGGAAGGCGCAGGAAAACCTGATGGATGGAAACCGGGAAATTGGGGTAAAAAGGAGGGGAGTGCTGACACATTGTGGGATTGCAACCAATGTCACAAAACAATTTGTGAATAAATTATTGAGTGGGAAACTAATTTTCTCTGTAAACTTTCACCTAAAGCACAATAATATGTTAAAAAAAAAAAAACAAACAACCTATAATTACCAACATTATAACACTCTGCAACCAAGCTTCTTAATAGGATCTTATTCAAAGTATCTAAATTAAAGTCAACCTTGAGGCAACATTACAAATATACTGAAATTACAGTCCAGAACAAGAACCACGTTCTTCAGTCTACAGGTTATTTGAATTTATTTAAACACCCCCAATAAAGCACAAATGAGTTGAATGACGCACGGCAGTTTTAAGGCTATTTTATGGGTTAGTAATTTTTTTTTATCATTACCAAATGCAGGGAAATATAAATGAAGTGTCTGGAACAACAGGAGCTACATCTTAAATGAATTTTAAATAGCTTAAACCTTTTATATAGACTTAAACTCCTCCAAAGCCAAGGGAATTAAAATAATATGTGTAGGAAACATTTTACAAGAACAAAGTTAGAAGCATCCAAGCTAAAGCAGAAATACAGTGGAGGTTATATACCTAAGGATAAAACGTTTGTGTGTCTATTTAGATCACATCATCATGGACCAAACAGGCCTTTTACCGCACGAAACAAAACATAAAAAGATGTTAACATTCTGGTATTACAGGCACAGTCTTGTCAATTATGGGTAATAAATGTACCATTTGGGGGTTATATTGTGAATATTTTGAGAGGAAAAAAATTCCTATTTCAATGACCAGTTGTTCTACATTGATAAAGGTACTTGCGTAGTAAAGCAATTTAGTCACTCTCCTGTCCAAAAATGTGAAGCTGATCACTTTTCAATATAAACTTTCTGTAACGTTTCTATAAAGCCTTGCGGAAACAAATTAAATCAGCAGTAGAGTTTGTGTCTCTTTGAAAGTGCCTGGAAACGGAGGACTTGGAAATAGGCTTTATTTTCAGAATAAATGTCTGCAATGCCCAGATAGCTTCAGAATAATTCATTCCCCCGCCCCCGCACTCCAACAGGACTTAAAGAAATATGTTGATTCAGGTGGCAGCGAGGTTTTTTAACTGAGGAAAGTCATTTTTACGCACCAGAGTAAATACATAAACATATAAAATGCAAATGCCTATAAAATCGCTATAAAGGAGTCTTAGTACTGAAATAGGTAAGCACGCAAAGAGTTTAAAATAAATGAAAGCACATGAACGTGCTATGAAATTAAAAATGTTTCTTTTTAATGGGGCAGTTACATAATTTGTAGTGGAAAATAAAGAGAAAAGTTCAGTTCATTAGGAAGTGCTACGACAAAAGTAAAGGTGCCAGAGAAGCTGTTTCTCCAGAGTGGAATTCGATCTCATACCTATTTGTGCCTTTACGAAAGGACTAATAGTAACTGAAAAAATAATTATCCGTAATTGTCCACAGCAAAATAATCTTTTATATATATAGCAGAAAGCTACCATACACGTCCAGGAAAATACAGTAACAACGTCCATGTTGTCTAAGGCACACCGAGTACGTTTACTGTAAGATGGTTCTAACAGTAAAGTGTTATATCCTTGGGCATCTAATCAAAGGAACAGTCAGCTGTTTAAACAGGAACAGATTGTACACCAAGAAAAGGGAAAAGGTGTGAGTGTGTATCCGCACGGAGAGATGAGGTACAAAAACATTCCTTCTTTCCACTAAACCCTACACTTTGTAATGTGTTCAGTAGAGTTGAGCTAATGGGCTCAACATTTGGGCACTCTATCCAGAATGCTCCCATTAAAACATATAACCACAGTAGCCTGGATTTCATGAAAGAATGGGTGAGTTTATCAGGAACTAGTTAGTTGGCACTTTGACATAAAAAAAAAAAACTTTATAGGACAGGTAATTTCAATAGCGGGAGCTTGACACATAAGACCTGGATGTGTGTGGCATCTGGGAAAGGGAAGGGAGAGGAAAAGGGTCCCGACGGTTGGCAGGAAATAGGACAGAAGCCTTCAAGGAGCTTAAATACACACTGAAGGCATCCTCTCCTATTAGCAATACACTTGAATAAACTTCTGATGGGCTTTCCAACCAGCCCTACACTTGCTAAGGACTCCTCCTGAATGAATGGCTCTTTCAAAAGTTGTTTTCACTGGTCACTTCCTCCAACAAAGACATTTTCTGGTCTCTCGTGGCTTTTCTTTGTTCTTGGAAGCTGAAATCTGGGAGAGCCGGACTTGATGGGACTGCCTTGTTCTGGGTCTTGCAAGTTTTCCACCTTTGACAGGTGCAGTCTTACCACTTTTCTATCACTTGTTTTAGCGGAAGATGTTTGAGATTCCTTCTCTGACTGGTGTCCGCCTTACACAGGTTTCAACTTTCACAGGTTTTACTCTAGTAGCTTACAGAAGCCAGTCTGTCTCAAATGACAAGGAAAAGACAGAATGTTCTGTATCTGGTAATGTATTTCCAAGTCAAGAAACCTGTCAGCATTTACTGTCTCACCATGCTGAAACCATGCTCTTGATTTTATCAGTAATAAAATAATAACAGTAAAATAACAGATAACATTTATTAAGCATATACTGTTGTTGCTGCTGTGTGCCCTCACGTCGATTCTGACTCACAGTGACCCTACAGGTCAGGATAAAACTGCCCCATAGGATTTCCTAAGCTGTGATCTTTATGGGAGCAGATTGTTAGGCCTTTCTCCCTCGGAGCCAATGGTGACTTTGAATCACCAACCTTTCAGTTAGCTGTCAAGTGCTTAACCATTGTGCCCCCAGGGCTCCTTGAGCACATGCTATGTGTTATATTAATTTCCGAATTGAGATCTCCCTACTTGCTTCTGTAAAGTGCACTGCTGCCTGTGAGTGGCCAGCAAAGAGCCTCTTGATGTTATTACCATTCCCTGAATTACAAATTCATCCTAAGATTTTTCTAATTTTGTTTTAGCCCCTTAATTTAATCAAGATTGTCAAAGTTTTTAAAAATAATTTTCAGAGAAAACCATCCTTTTACCAAATAGTTCCACCTACTTTTGAACAGCGTTGTCCTATTCCAATTACTGATAAAATGCAATTTTTTTGTTGCTTATATGTTAATACTAACAAACCCTCATTTAAGGGCTTATGGCACAACAGGTAAGCACTCGCCTGCTAACTACAGGCTGGTGGTTCAAACCCACCCAATAGCCCCGAGGGAGAAAGACCTGGCAATCTGTTTCTGTAAAGGTTATAGCCAAGAAAATCCTATGGAGCAGCTCTCTGCACACACGGGGTTGCTATGAGTCAGAATTGATTCAACGGCATCCAACGACATGTCACAGTGTTTTGGGTACTTAATCCTCACAATAATACTGAGATAGACTTTATCATCCCCTTTTTATACAACAAAAAACTGTAAGAAAGCCACACAACTAGAATCTAGTGGAACTGGGTTTCCAATGGTCATTATGATTTTCCCCCCCAACTTTTATCTTATTGTTGTTGTTGAGAATACACACAGCAAAACACATACCAATTCAACCATTTCTACATGCACAATTTTGTGACATTGAATGCAACCATCCTCATCCTCCTTCTCTGAGTTGCTCTCCCTTCATTTACATAAACTCACTGCTCCCTAAGTTTCCTAACTAAATTTTTGAGTTGCTATTGTCAATTTGATCCCATATAGACAGTTGTTAAAAAAGTATAATGCTCAAGGCTGACCATTTTTACAAGTTAAGCTAAATTATTCTTCAATTTTAAGAAGACTTCAGGAGATATTTTTGGTTTAAGTTTTCAAGATTATCTTAGTGTAATAGTTTCAGGGATTTATCCAGCATCTGTGGCTCCAGAAAGTCTAGAATTCATAAAAATTTGAAATCGTGTTCTACATTTTCCCCCTTTTGATCAAGATTCTTCTATTGAATCTTTGATTGAAATGTTCAGTCATGGTAGCTGGGCACCACTCAGTTTTTCTGGTCTCATTGCAAAGGAGGCAGTTTTTCATGGAGGAAATTAATCTCACATTGCATTTCCTCCTCTTATCCCTGACTCCCCTTCTTCCTCTTTTGCTCCAGGTGAACAAAGACCTGCTGTTGTGCCATGGATATCTGCTTATAAGCTTTTAAGACCCCAGGCACTATTCAACAAACAGAGGCAGTAAGCATTTTATTAGGCCAAATATCTGGGATGTCCCTTGGAACCATGACCCTAAACCTCAAACCAAGGAACCAAATCCCATGAGGTGTTTGGTTGTACATAAGTAGCCTCAGCTGTTACTTTTTTTTTGTCATTGTCATAAATATATCTATCAGACAACTTTGGCCAATTCATCTTCTTATAGGTGTACAACTTACTGACAGCAATTATAATAATCGGCTGTGCAACCCTCCACTTAATCAATGAGATTTTTCCATCACCATTAACCCCCCTCTTTCCCCTTCCTCCCACCCTTGGTAACCACTAATAAACTTCGATCTCTATACATTTGCCTTTTCTTGTCTTTTTATGTAAGTGAGGTTATACGATATTTGTCCTTTTGTGACTGGCTTAGATTGTTTTGATTTTTAGTATTATTTGAAATCATGGATTTCCACGGTTACAATTTTATAAGCCATCGCTGATCCTGACTGCACTCTCATTAAAAAAAAAAACCACTGCTGTTGAGTTGATTCCAACTCATAGTGATCATATAGAGTAGAACTGCTGTACAGGGTTTCCAAGGAGCGGCTGGTGGATTTGAACTGCCTACCTTTTGATCAGCAGCCAAGCTCTTAACCAGTGCGCCACCAGGACCACACAATCACCTTTAAAATGAGAGGTTTGGTCTTCTGACATTATTTACCATCAACACAAGGAGATGGTTAGGCTCTTCTTATCGTCTGTTCTGAATGCCTGGCCAATAAAGAAAACTGATTATTCATTTGAATAATGTCGTTCAAATTGAATTAAGCCTTTAATTCATTTGTGGACACACTGTGCAGTTATCTGAAGTAGAATTTGGAGGACCTTTTATGGTAACAAGATGATCTTGGGGGCTGTCATGGAACAAAAGAAAAGGAGTCAGCTAAGTACTTAGTGGTGAAAACATTATTGACCTAGGTTGTTTTGAGGATTTTTTTCTTTTTAGCCTTACATCAGAAAATATCACTACGTATATGAATTTTGGGTGTAACTTATCACAAATGTTAACATTGACAAAGAATGTAACTGCCTATCACCAGATCCTTGTTATTGACCCAGGGGCGAACCCAAGATAAATCATTCCAATCCATCCAAACTCACTTGAGGGCAGCCAGAGCAGGGAGGTGACAGATAATAGTCCTGTAAGGACAGAGCCTCAGCAAAGCACCACAGCACTCAGTGTGGGCCTCTTCAAAATCCAAGTTGCAAACTAAATTGTGAAATTAATTTAGTAGGTTATAACTGGCATTAAAAAAATTATGATGCTTGACTAATTGCCTCCATAAACAACTGCCTCATTTGCCATGAGACCTTTAGAACTGGATGGTGCCTAGCCACCATTATTGAATGTTTTAATCAAAGATTCTATTAAAAAGTCCTGGTCAAAAGGGGGATAATGCAGAACAGATTTTCCAACTTTCATGAAACTCAGACTTTCTGGGGCCATTGAGGCCGAATGAACCCCTGAAATTACTGCCCTAAAATAATCTTTAAACCTTAACCAAAATATGCACTGAAGTCTTCTTTAAACCAAATAATAGTTTAGCTTAATTAGTAAAGAATGTCTGCCTTGAGCATTGTGCTCTTCTAAAGAACTATTTTCATGGGATCAAACTGACAACAGCAACTCAAAAGTTTAGATAAGAAGTTTAGGGGGCACTGAGTTTATGTTAATGGGGGAAAGTTCAGAAAAGGAGGGTGAGAATGGTTGCACAACTTGAAGGCTACAATTAAGGTCACTCAATTGTACATGCAGAAACTGTTGAACATTTTGCCGTATATATTTTCAACAGCAACAAAAAATAAAATTATTTTGAAAAAGAGTAAAAAATTCTTTTGAAAATTGAGCAGAATAGAAAATTTCAGATTGGATCATCATGGTAAGGGTGTTTTATGATACTTTTGGTTCTTATGTGTATATATATGTACTGAAGCACGATATTATAAAGCATCTCTGTAGTGATGGATCCTTGTCAAAAAAGTTTGAAAGCCACTGGTTTAACGAGTACTAGCTCTGATTTTCTAATATGAAGCACTTATCTAATAAAACAAATGCAGTTCTATGAAGAACTATGGACTCTTCATAGCTAGCAAGCAGAGCCAGTGGCGATTAACAGATCACAGATCATGAAAAGAAATCTTTAATTTCATCCAGTCCAACAAAACACCCAATATATGGAGGTTTTCTGTGACTCCTGTCACAGAGCATCTAACCTCCGTGTGAAAACATTTGGAGGAAGGCTGTTTGCTCCTCTGTGCCGTCACCTCTAACTCCTAGAAACTTCTTCCTTATGCCAAATCCAGATTGAACATAAGGCTGCTGCTTTCCAATGGCCTGTGCTTGTCATTTTAATTTTATATAACTTTCTCCAAATAAATACATTCATTGTAGAACATTTAGAAAATACAAAAAGAAAAAAAAAATGTAAAGGAAAAAATAAAAATTGCCCATAATAGAACAACCCAGAGCTAACAACTACAGCCAGACTGGATATACCTCTCGAGCCTGCTCTTTTCTTATGTAATGACCATTTTCCTCTCACCTCAATATTTTTCTACAATATGATTATGACGGCTACACAGTATGCCAGCATATAGCTATACTGTAACTTATTTTTTAAATCCTGTTTGACAGCTAAATTATTTCTAGTTTTTTATTATATATATAAAAAAATTGATACCAATATCCTTAGACATAAATGATTTCCTTATGATAATTCCTAAATTAGAACTGCTAGGTCAAGCACATGCAGAATTTTAAGGCTTTGATGAATATTGTAAAACTGCCCCCAGAAAAATTGTGCCAATTCATATTCTCGCCAGTGATGTAAGAAAGTGCAGTTACCCACAGCCTCATCCCGAGCAGGCAGTAACTTGTTTTCTGCCTTTTCTGATTTTGCACCAGCCCCGCAAAAGAAAATTAAAAAAAAAAGTTATTCTGTTTTTTGGACATATTGATTGGCCACTTTTATTTCTTCTTTTGTGAATTGCCCAGTCACACCCGTTGCCAATTATCTCTCGACACTTTTAGAATAATTGATTTAGTTCTTTAAATATTTGCAGAAGGCGCTCATGGCCAGTGGAGCTATCACTCCTGTTGATTTGGAACCGAGGTGGCAGACTCCTTTAAAGAAGCTGAGGGTTGAATTAGCTAATACGTCAGATGCTGTCGAGTCGATTCCGACTCATTGTGACCCCATGTGTTTCAGGGCAGAACTGTGCTCCACAGGGTTTTCAACGGCTGTGACCTTTGAAGTAGATTCCCAGGCCTTTGTTCTGAGGCACCGCTGGGTGGATTCAAACCTCCAAATTTCTGGTTGCTGTTTGCACCACCCAGGGACTCTTGTATTAGCTAACACAGTGACTAAAATCCACAGTGTTTTTCCTGCTGAGGAATGTATCGAACAGGAGTGATATAAACTTTGTAAATGTAGATGGAAGATGACCAATTTTTAAGTATTTACATTTCACATCTAAAAACCAACACGTGTACCAAGAAAACCAATAACGGCAGCAGAGGAGTCGGTGATTTATTCTACTCCTTTCCTCTGACCACAAACAAAATTTAGTCCAAACCAAACCAAACCCGTTGCCCTCCAGTCAATTCTGACTCATAGAGACCCTACAGGATAAAGCAGAACTGTCCCATAGAGTTTCCAGGGAGCACCTGGTGGATTTGAACTGCAGACCTTTTGGTTAGCAGCCGTAGCACTTAACCACTATGGCATCAGGGTTTCCAAAATTTAGTCCAGATGCTCTAAAAACATATGCTACCAAAACAAAACCACACACATACACACACAATGTGTACTGCCACCATGGATCCCAGGCACAGGGAGTCAAAAGAAGGAGAATTTCTTTCACGTCACCTCTGGTAAATTCAAACCGCCAGCATTTGGGTTAGTAGTCTAGCACAAACCATTGCACCACTGTGGGACCCTTTTCATTTCCCATCAGTACCCTAATGCAAATACAACTCCAAATGTCTTGAGGAGCCTCAGAAACAACTGCCCAAAGGGGAAACCAAAAGTATGTCTAAAGCTCTTTACCTAAGTGAGGTACTGGTACCTGTAAAGTGCACCTAGGCACAGCTCATAGAAAACAGTAGTTATCCTACTTCCTGCCTCTCTTTCACAACCTACCCTCCTCCCCACACCCAATCTAAACATTTTTTTCTTTTTTCGATTGTGCTTTAGGTGAAGGTTTATAGAGCAAATTAGTTCCCCATTCAATAATTTATACACAAATTTTTCCATGACATTGGTTGCAGTCCCAGCAATGAGTCAGCACTCTCCCCATTACCGCCCTGAGTTCCCCATTTCCATTCCTCCTACCTCTCAATTCTTCCCTTGCCTTGGTCATGTTGTGCTGACTTCTCCCATATTATGTGTGGCCTTTCCCTTCACCAAAGTCAACACGTGCCTACGGTCTAGTTAGTGATTTCCCCTCTCTCCTCCTCCTCGGCCTGGTAGACACCAGAAAATGTTTCTTTCTGTGTTTTAACCTTTCCTTGACTACTTATAATAGTGGTCTATTACAATATTTGTCCTTTTGTGATTGACTTATTCTGCTCAGCATAACGTCCTCCAGATTCATCCACGTTGTGAGATGTTCTGCAGATTCATCATTATTCTTTATCATTGCATAGTATTCCATTGAGTGTATGTACCACAGTTTATCCATTCACCTGTTGATGGGCATATAGGTTGTTTCCATCTTTTGTGCTACTGTGAAAAATGGTGCTGAACATGGCTGTGCATATGTCTAGTCATGTGATGGCTCTTATTTCTCTGGGATATATTCCTAGGAGTAGGATTGCTGGATCATATGGTGTCCCTCTTTCTAGCTTTTTAAGGATGCACCATACTGTTTTCCAGAGTGGTTGTACCATTTTACATTCCCACCAGCAATGCATAAGAGCTCCAATCTCCCCACAACTGCACCAGCATTTGTTTGTTTTTTTTCTTTTCTTTTTTTAATCGGTGCCATTATTGCCAGGGTGAGACAGTATCTCATTATAGTTTCGATTTGGATCTAATGGCTAATGATCTTGCACATCTCTTCGTGTGTTTGTTAGCTGCCTGAGTGTCTACTTTGGTGAAGTGTCTGTTCATGTCGTTTCTCCATTTTTTCATTGGATTGTTGTCTTTTGTTGTTAAGATGCTGAAGTTTTCTACAAATTTTTAGAGATTAGACCATTGTTGGATATGTCATAGGCAAATTTTTTTCCCAGTCTGTAGGCTCTCTTTTTGCTCTTTTGGCAAACTCTTCTGATCAGCACAAGTGTTTAACTTTTAGGAGATCTAGTTTATCTTCTGCTGTTTGCGCATTGTTAGTCATGTCTGGTATTCTATTTACGCCATATATTAGAGCCCCTAGACTTGTCGGCAGTTCAAATCCGCCAGGCGCTCCTTGGAAACTCTATGGGGCAGTTCTACTCTGTCCTATAGCGTCGCTATGAGTTGGAATTGACTCAATGGCAGTGGGTTTTTCGGTGGAGTGGGTAGAGTTGTCCCTATTTTTTCTTCCATAATCTTTATAGTTCTAGGTTTTACATTTAGATCTTTGATCCATTTTGAGTTAGTTTTTGTGTATGGTGTGAGGTATGGATCTTGCTTTATTTTTTGGCAAATGCATATCCAATTTTCCTAGTAACATTTGTTGAAGAGATTTTCTCTTCTCCATTTAACAATCTAAATATTTCTTGAATCTGTCTGTTCCTGCCCCCACTCCCCTTTTTCAGGCCCTTGCTGTCTTGTCTAGACCCTGTAGTAGCCTCCCAGCCATTCTTCCTGGCTCCTGTATTGTCTTCCTTAGATTTATTTTCTATACCACCACAAGTCAGGTTCCTCTAAGATACAACATAGCCATTCAGCGCCCCCCCGGCCCTGCCGCCATTGCTGCAAGACCAGGTTTCCAAGCTGTTCAGCACAACACAAAGGACCTTTTGGCTCTACGTACGCCTACAGCTCTCCTAGCATTAGCATCCTTAGATACTCGCCTGCCCATGGCTCCATGTTGAGGCAAATGTTCTTCCTCTTCTGAGAAACCTTCACTCCCCCTACCAGTCCCTGACTAATTTTGCAACATGAGGACTTAGGAGAACTTCGAAGTGTTACCTGGTCCGATTCTCTCATCCCATGTAGGATTCGGCATCCTTCCCTGGCAGTCTTATGATATTCTTGAAAAGCTCATAAATGGGTTTTCTCGTCTATGGAATGTCAGACGTAGCTCAGCATGCCATTTGGGCCCCCAGTTGCCCTAGTCACATGGTGTTGTAAGAAACCCTCTTATCCATCTCCCTTGAGGAAAAAAGAACTCCTGGAAGTGTCCTTGTCATCTGCGTATCTAGCAGATATCATAGCGTCTGGCACACAGGAAGTGCTCTATAAATAAATGCTTGTTGGAGGAATGAGCTAACTTAAAAATAAATTACAATGTGTTAAAAAACTCGCCTTATGACTTTCATCTTGGACAGACCAGATTCATTAGAGAGCAATTACTGCCATTACACAGGCTCTTTGTTCTACATTTTGGATTTTTAAACTACCAATTTTCTCTATTGTATTTAAAATAACATTTGATATACACACAATTTTATGGAAACATATCACGTGTAAGATAAGCCGCAGTTATGAAGACATTTAGAACATGGTATATTTATCAGGCATAGCATTAAAACAGTCTCCTAGGAGTCACAGGTATTTCTCAGGCCTTAGCCTCAGCCACACTACTGGCACACCAACACAAGCTGAACACTTAAAAGTTTAGTACTTGACTACATTTTTTTTTTAGATAGTTGAAATCATGTATTTATTTATTTTTATTGTGCTTTAGATGAAGGTTTACAGGGCAAATTAGTTTCTCACTAAACAATCAATACATATATTGTTTTGTGACATTGGTTGCCACCCCCCGCCCCCCAGATGTGTCAACACTCTCCCCTTCTCAACCTTGGGTTCTCCATTACCAGCTTTCCTGTCCTCTCCTGCCTTCTCGTCCTTGCCCCTGGGCTGGTGTGCCCATATAGTCTTGTTTTGTTTATGGGCCTGTCTAATCTTTGGCTGAAGGGTAAAACTCAGGAGTGACTTCAGTACTGAGTTAAAAGGGTCAACTACATTTTTAAATACATAATGCCAAACACA
The DNA here is from genome assembly GCF_024166365.1 of Elephas maximus indicus. NCBI lineage: Eukaryota > Metazoa > Chordata > Mammalia > Proboscidea > Elephantidae > Elephas > Elephas maximus. The sequence goes on from NC_064826.1 coordinate 15,621,916, forward strand.
GCTTAGTGTGCTGTTATGTACATAGTAAGTGATTGATAAATATGTTACATTTTAAGAGCCACATCTTGGGTTGGCTACCCCATTCACCATCATTCTTTCTTTTTCAGGATGAAGCCTCCACACATAAGAGTGAGCCCAATGCATATGTTTAAATGTGACCCTGTCCCTCTGGCTTCAGTAGATTCATTTAAGAATGAGTACCTGACCCACGGTGGGCCAATCAAAGGCTTTTCCTGGTTTTTATTTTTTTTTAACCCTCAGGGACAAGCAACACATAAGTTAATTCCTATTTTTGTACTGGGAGCTGCCAGATGGAAAACCTGAAAGCTTTGATGACGATGTTTCCTGTCACATGCAAAAACTGGTGTATAGTAATTTGTAGTCAGAGAATAAAGCCATCATGGAAAAAGAAACAGATAAGAAATAATGCACACCCTAGACAAGAGTCCACGAGGTAATGGGAGTCCAGGAGGTGACAGGAATCTAGGAGGTGACAAGAATCTAGGAAGCGACAAGAAGTGACAGAAGTCCTAGAGGTGATGAGAGGCCAGGAGGTGATGGGAACCCAGGAAGTGATAAGAGTCCAAGAGGTGATGGGAGTTCATGAGGTGATGAGATTCCAGAGGTGATGAGAGTCCAGGAGGTGACAGGAGTCCAGGAGGTGATGGGAGTCCAGGAGGTGACAGGAGTCCAGGAGGTGACGGGAGTTCATGAGGTGATGAGATTCTGGAGGTGACGAGAGTCCAGAAGGTGATGAGATTCTGGAGGTGATGGGAGTTCAGGAGGTGATAAGAAGTAATGAAAGTCCTGGAGGTGATGAGAGTCCAGCAGGTGATGAGATTCTGGAGGTTATGACAGTCCAGGAGGTGATGGGAGTTCAGGAGGTGACAGGAGTTCAGCAGGTGATAAGAAGTGACAGAAGTCCTGGAGGTGATGAGAGTCCAGGAGGTGATGAGATTCTGGAGGTGATGAGAGTCCAGGAGGTGACAGGGGTTTAGGAGGTGATGGGAGTCCAGGAGGTAAGATGAGTTCAGGAAGTGACGAAAGTCCTGGAGGTGACAAGAGTCCAAGAGGTGATGGCAGACAAGGAGGTGATGAGTTGTGGAGGTGATGAGAGTCCAGGAGGTGATAAGAGTCTAAGAGGTGATGGAAGTCAGGAGGTGACAAGAAGTGATGAAAGTCCTGGAGGTGACAAGAGTCCAGGAGGTGACAGAAGCCCAGGAGATGATGAGAGTTCAGGAGGTGATGAGAGTTCGGGATGTGACAAGAGTCCTGTAGATGATAGGAGCCCAGGAGGTGATGAGAGTCTAAGAGGTGAAGGGAGCCCAGGAGGTGAGGGGAGCCCAGGAGGTGATCAGAGTCCAGGAGGTGAGGGAAGCCCAGGAATGAGGGGGGCCCAGGAGGTGACAAGAGTCCTATGGTGGTGGGAGTTCTGGCTATCTTCAGTAACTGGTTCCCAATCTCTGTGAGGCCCAGCTGCACCTCTACCTTTGCCATAGGTAGGCTGTGCGCGACAGTCCACTTCCTTCTAACAGGCTCACGCAAGCATGCCCAAGTTACACTCCTGTCACGTGCAAGCAAATGAATCCTGACAGTATGAAGAAAGAAATGAAAAACTGATTTGCCTGAAATTTTTTCCCCACTAATTTTTTTAACTGAATCCACCAGATAGTTTGGCAGAGTGAAGGAATGGGCTAATTTACATGAGGTTCGTAGTCAGAGAGAAGGAAGGTATTTGTTTTGAAATACATGTCAAACCAAAGCCAGTTCCAGGTACTACCGGTATGTGCCAAGGCAAATCTGGAGCAGTCCTCCACAGAACACAGCTGTCCTCTTCCCTCCGGACGAGACCCACAGCTAAATGTGCTGCAGGATCTCTGTGGCAGAGACCAAGCCCCGGACCAGCAAAGCCGCCCCTTCTGAGTGCTTTGCTTCTGAGCCCCCTGATTAACGCAAGAGGCAGAAGAGAGCTCTCTAATCTAGAAGTGATTTTCCTTTGTACTGAATGGAACAAAGCTTCAGGGCGACAGTGCACTTCTTTGGCAGCTGGGGTTGGAATTCCTGCCTGACATCAACCTTCAACGGGCTCCCTGGTTTGGCCATGAGAAGGCACTACTGGCTGCATCCTCTGAGAGAGGTGCTGTTCCAGGCTGCGAGGTCAAGCTACCAAGGCCTGGCTGCCGTCTAAAAACCCAATGGAATCCCTGGGGGGTGCAAACAGTTAACGCACCAAAAGATTAGAGGTTTGAGGCCACCCAGAGGTGCCTCGGAAGAAAAGTCTGGCGACCTACTTCTGAAAATCAGCCATTGAAAACCCTATGGTGCACAGTTCTACTCCGACACCCATGGGACTTCCATGAGCTGCAGCTGGACAGCAACTGGACAGCCCAGGACTCCAGGCCCCTGCCCCTGCCCTAACCTGTGGTCTCACAGGACCCCAGCCAGAGCTGTCCTTCTGAGGCAGTGCTGCTGCAGAGGCTCCAGGACGACTAGACCTTGGTGCTCTGACTGCCCCTGGCTCGCAGGCGTCCTTGCCAGCTGGCCTGCCCCTCAGTGGACAGCTGGCTTTGCGGAGCGGCCGGGCTTTGGCCCTGGGCTACTCCTCCATTTTTCTGGGTCTGTCTGTCTTTGGCTGGCTGCTTGGTAGCTGCTGCATTGTCCCTTTGGACAGAGCCCTCCCTGGTCTGGCTGGTCCCATTAGGGGCTTGTGTCTCTGTGACAGGCAGCTGGGTGGGGGCCTCGCTTTCTCGCTCTGAGGGTTCGGAAACTGGCTCTATCTTCTGAGGCCTCCCCTTCTTATGAAGAGGTTCTTTCTTCTGGGGATGGACCTCTGTTCCAGGATGACGGTCCTTCTCACTCTGCTCTTCCTGTAAGGGGACATCCTTCGGCAATGGCTCACCGACGGGTGGCTCAGGGGCACCCGAAGGTTCATGGATTTCTCTTCTCTCGTTTCCCCGAGGGCTCTGATGAGGGCTGGGGTTTTGGTGGCCGGGCACCTTTGCCGGAGTGGGCTTCCTACGGGATTCTACCTGCAAAGCTGTCTGATGACCTCCAGGCAGAGCCTTTTTCAGATGCACTGACCCTTTAGCTGTCTCTCTTTGGATAGGGAGTTTTTTTTTCCTAGCTCCCGCTGGCTCTCGGGTTTGGGGGGAAACCAGCCTATCTGAAATCTTCCTGCCAGAAGCATGGCCTACTTTGGGGGCTTTCTTTTCCTTTGCAGGCCTCCCATCTTGCTGAGCGCCCATGTCCTGGGGCAGCTGTGGTTCCAAGGAAGGAGGAGCAATGAGAGGCAGCTTCACTTTCGGAGCCTCCTCGTCTCGGGGCGCCTGGGAGCTGTGCTGGGGCGCAGGCCCCTGGACGGGTGGGCTAATGGGAGGGAGTTTCACCTCATTGGCTCTCTCTTCCTGGACAGACTGGGGATCATGGGCTGTGTTGCTGCTGGGGTTTTGTGGGGGTTTGGGCTGGGGCAGGCTGATGGGAGGAAGTTTGCTGGAGTCTCCTTCCTGAGCTGGCCCAGGCCTAGGAGAGGGCGTCAGGGTCTGATCAGGGCCTGCTCCCGGAGCCTCCTCCCTGCTGGGAGTCAGGAGTTTGGGCATGGGCCGGCGGCTCTGCAGAGGAGCAAGGGTCCGAGGCTGAGGCAGCCTGGTGGGGGCCAGCCGGCTCCGTGGGAGCGAAGTCCCTGGGTCATCCCTGTCCTGGGTCTGTTTTGCATCCGCTGATGAGTCTTGGGGATGAGGCAGCTCTGGGTAAGGAGTGCTGACGTGGACTTCTGCTTTGGGGGTTTCTTTCTTTAGGGGGTTGTGGGAATTTCCAGGAGACAGGGGAGGGCTGGTGGGGGCCACTTTGGCCTCCCCCGATTCCTTATCCTGGTCTGGCTTCGGAGGCACCTGGGGAGGGGTGGGGGAAGACAGCCCTACCTCACTGGCTTTTACCTCAGATGACAGCGCCTCATTTTCAGGCAAATCTGTGGTTAGTGGCTTTGGAGAAAGACCTGGCTGTTGAATACCCCCTTCTTCCTGGTTTGGGGCTAAGTCTTGGGCTTGCTGGGGAATCCCAAGTCCTGTCGAGCTGAGCTGTTGAGGAGGCTCGGGACTGGCATGGCTATTGGGAGAAAGCTCTTCTTTATGGGTCTCTTCCTCCTGAGTTGGCTCTTGGTTCTGGGAGGGAGCCAGGGGCTGACTTTCAGGTGCCTTCGAGTGAATCTGTATTCCAGAGAGGTGCTCTGTTACCTGGCCGTCTGCCTGCAGCTTCGCCAAGCGCCTTGGGGACGGAACCAGGTGTGCTGGTACCCCAGAGAGGGTCTTCTTGCTAGAGGAAGCTCCTGCTTTAATATAAAGAGAAGTTAGCCGGAAACAATCTGAGCAAATAAGGCTTTAGAAATTAATAACGGAACATATCTTTCCCTTCTTTGACATACACAGACTCCTGAAAAGAGTAAAATTTCATATAGAGAAGAACTCAGCCTTCCCTTGTCCTTGGGGATACTAAGCGCTTAGAATTCTCTTATTTAGTGAAACTTAGAGTGATTTTAGTCAACTGAGAATATGAATTTTAATGAATAAACATAAAGAGGCTGCAGTGTGATTAATTACTTTTGTGTGTGGCCTTTCTACCCATGGTCTTGTAACTCCCACCCAGGTGACTGTGTGATAGGGTCATTGTGGTCTACCAAGGGGATTGGTCAGTTTTGCCTTGAAAGACAGCCAATCCCAGAGGAGAGACGAGGAGCCCACCCTTACCAAGGAAGGAAAGACCCAGCAGCAGAGACCTGGCAGCAGGAGATGGCTTGGTGGGCTTCCTGACCCATGGAGAGAGAAAGCTGAGTGCCTCTGGGCAGTGGCTGAGGGCCAGGGAGAGGCGTGCCTGCAAGCACAGCTGGGGAGAGGCTGTCCTGAAGGAAGAACTGTATCCTGAGTGTTCTTGAGCGTGAATTGTAACTGTTACTTCCCTAATAAACCCATAATTGTGAGTATGGTCTGTGATTTCTGTGTGGCCATTGCAATGAGTTATCGAACCCTGCAGAAAAATAGAGAGTGCTGTGGGAGGGACGGTTGGTGTCAGAACTGGTAAAGATGGCGGACAGAGGAGGCATGCCTGACCTCCGTCTCATAGCAATCAGCTTTGTGCTGTTGATCTTGATTCTCCTTCCCCCTTGTGAAGAGAGAGGAGGTCAGATACTGCCCCCACACCATTTTTACAGAGGCTTATTCACAGACACAAAATTTATAACCGGGTTTGTGAGTGGCAAGGAAATTTGCCAAGCGAATGGGATTTTCAATCTCCACCACATTAGAGATCACTGCTGCTTTTGATTGTAGAAACTAGAGGATGGACATCTCAGCAGATGAAGTCCTGTCTGCGTGCTTCCTGTGGACTGGCAGCCTCGGTAAACAAACTGTGAGCTCTGTGAGGGGTCATGTCTGTTCACCAACCCCTTACCAGGTACCGAAGCTCAGCAGACTCTCAATAACTAGGTGATAGACAGACAGAAGGGAGGGATCAGCACCATGGCTCAGAGAAGCTCCCCATGGCGACCCACTCTCCAAGACGCTATCCCGCTCCAAGTCAGCTACCTACCTTCCCCTCAGAGTCCACTCTGGCTTCAGAAATGGCTCTCAGAGGCCAGAGCCATGGTGCTGCTGCAGAAGCAGGTGCCCTCCTTCACCCACCGTGGAAACAAGCTCTCCTAGTGACTGTTTCATGGACGGTCTTATGGACACGGCCACCCTGCAGGCCCTGTTAATTCTAGAAGTCTTGATGTAATGTGATGGCCCTAGGTATCACCTTACAGCCCCGGCCTGAGGACATGGGCTAACAGGTGGAGGTCAGAGGTGGTACACCAGTCTGGAATAGCCTTAAAGAAACAGCTCAGCTCACTTTGGGGGAGTCCTGATAGACTCCAAACCAAACCAGACCTCCAACGTGATCCCAGCATGATCCAGCCCCAGAAGCGAGCCAGGCTCCTAATCACCATTCCCCTCCCATGAGGCAGGATGAGCTCCACCTGTCTGGACTGGTTCCCTTTGTAGTCACCTCTGCTGTCTCTTGGGAGGAGGAGGAGAAGAGTGGGGACAAGGAAAATCTCGCTTGTTAGTCAGTTCCGACTCATAGCGGCCCTATGTACAACAGGATGAAACACCACCCGGTCCTGCACCGTCCTCACAATCGTTGTTGTGCTCGAGCCCATTGTTCTGATCTAATAATGAATAACATCAGCCCTGAAAGGCCTGTTTCTAATAATATCCCATAACATTATATATAATTTTCTTTCAGAGAAATGGAAGTTCAAAGTGGCTTTTCTAATCAAATCAATGATTATTTGCGAGGTGCAGAGTAGAAAACTAAGACTTCGCATTTCCAGTCCGGTTTTTTAATTGCTCAGACAAAACTGTCTTCCACAGAATCTTAAATATTTTTCATTTGAATTTCTTACCTTTGACAGCTCAAACAGAGAAAGAATTCCACTATACTAAGTTATTGATTCTTATTCCTAGGGCTCCTGTGTGTACAAGTATTTATGTAAGCAGACCCAAACTATAGAACTTAAAATCAGAGTGGTCCACAAAAAGTTAAACACAGAATTACCATATGACCCAGCCATTCCACTCCTAGGTATATACCCCAAATCTTGAAAGCAGGGACTCAAACAGATACATGTATACCCGTGTTCACTGCAGTACTATTCACAATAGCCAAAGGGTGGTAAAAGCCCTAGCGTCCATCAGCAGAGGAATGGATACACAAAATGTGGTCTCTCCATACAACGGAACATTATTCAGCCGTAAAGAGAAGTGAAGTCCTGACACATGTTACAATATGGATGAACCTTGAAAACATTACGTGGAGTGAGATAAGTCAGACACAAAAAGACAAAACATTGTGCAATTCCACTTGTATGAAAAATTCAGAAGAGGCGAATCCATAGAGATGGGCTGGGGGAATGGGAGGATATTGCTTAATGGGGACAGAGTTTCTGCTTGGGGAGATGAAAGAGTTTGGAAATAAAGGTGCTGGTTGCACAACATGGTGAATGTAATTGATGCCACTCAATTGTACCCTTAAAAATAGTTAAAATGGCCAATTTTATGTTGTATGTATTTCACCACAATAAAACAAAAAAATGAGAGTGGCCCAGAGGCAAAGTGGAAGAGCTGCCAGGCCTCTGACAGTGGCTCTGTCAAGCTCGGGCCCCTTCTCGGGGAGTCACAGCACTGATTCCATAGTCCTTAGAGTTGGCCCCACTCTCAGCAGTAACCTGTCAACATATGGCTTGCACTTCTCTACACCAACTTCACAGCCCAGAGCTCAGAGAGGCCGTTGGCTCTTCTTCCTGGGTACCAGAGATACCATAAAAGCTTATTCCTGAGCACTGTAATCACTGGATTCTTTTTTTTACTCACTTGAATAATGCCTGGCTGCCACAGTCACTTTATGTACAAATTTATCCTTATACCATCAACTGAAAAAATAGCTTACTCAATAGATTGTATCAGTAAGATCAAACGTTTGGCTCATTAAAAAAACACATTGTTTTCCAAAATACTGAAACTGCCAGAATAAGGGAAGCCTTCATATTTTTTTTTTCATATTAATTATGAATCTCTCCCACCTACTTGTTAAAGCAGGAATTCTACTAGTCAATAGCTGGATGGCCTAGTTTCAGTTATTAAATGCATCTGAAAGTGATAATGCTTTTACAAATTCTATAATTCATACTTTTCATTAAATTGGACAGGCCTGACCTAATTAGTCCACATACATAAAGTTTTATCATTTCCCTGTGCACACATTATCTGGTCTATTAATCTGCCAAATGGTAAGTGTACCCACTAGTCAGGATTCCTGATAGCTGCAGGTGTGCCCTGGGGGCTGCTGATTCTGAACGCCTGTTACCGGGAACTCAGAACTGGTCAGGCTCAGGGGACTGACTCACTGTTAGCCAAACCACAAGAGGCTGATTTAAAAGCCAGAATGCCAACTTATTAATTTACAATGGGAGCTGGGCCTGGCTTAGGGACTGGGGCAGGGCGTTCTAACGTAGGGTACAGTCCCCACAGGGGCAGGTCCACCCTGGGGACCAAATTAAATCAGAAGGTTGCCTGGTTAGCAAAGAATTAAAGCAAGGGGAACCAGATTTCCTCAAGAGAAGCTTCTACGGCATTCTGGAAGCCTCATTAGATCCACTGCACCACTCCGCAGCCTTGGCTTCCTAAAGGACCGTCACCCATTCTGGAGGACCAGAGCAGTGTTGGATCAATATACTGGCATGTTCCTATTTTCATTTCCTCCTTTAAGACTAGGTGCATCCACCACTCCTTGATTAGAGCCTATTTTCAGACAGGTCACACTGTCTTCAGGCTCTTTCCAGTTGGAAGTGGTACCCTGGTCAATCTAGCTCCTACGTGACATGTGTAGACAGAAAATCTCAGCCATGATCTGTTGACTTTGACCATCTCACACTGACCTCATTTCCACCTTCCGGGGGCACCTAGCCCAGGGAAAGAGTATAAAACTGTAAAACAGTACAATTAGCTTGAGCTTCTGGCTAAATGATGACCTGGCCTGCGTCAGCCAAGAATGGCTGCAACGGCAGGATGCAATTAGGCAAGCGAAACCATATCTGGGCACAGAAGTCACAGCGGCTAGAACCACCTATATGCACACAACTGTACAACATCTGCACAGCATTGAGAGTCTCTCATTAACGTCTTACGATACGTATGTGATAGTGAACAGAGCTCCGTCAATGGGGGTGGGCCTTTTAAAGACATCTGGAAACATGAACCAAAATTCTAAGTTAGGGCTTCGGAATTCCTAGCTCCCAAAGAGATGCACTGTTAAATATCCGACATCATTTTGTGCTCATGATCCTTGAGCAGGTCGCGGGAGTGTTAACCCCATTTAGCAGGACAGTAAATGAGAGCTCAGGACTGCTAAGCTGCCCGGCCATGGGTGACAGAGCCAGGTCACAGTGCTGTTTCCAATGTACTCTGAGTGTGACATTTTGAGGATTGGGGCAGTAAGGAAAAAAGAGGGGGGAGGGAGAAAACCCTTGGGTTGAAAAAACACTAAATACAAGCCTGACAAGCAGAACAACGTCCCAGCCCCCTGCAGGAGCAAACTTCCTGAAGGCTCAGCTCTGAACCACATAACCCTTGTGTACGGCCCATGTCCCGGGTGCTGCTCAGCCTGCCCATGAAGGGCAGTCCCTTCATGACAGAGAAGAGCAGAATCTGAGGTCCAGAAAGCGGACTGATGCATCTGGTGTCTTGGGACAGTAGCCCCAGAAGTATGGGGATTAAAGAGTTAGAACAAGCTTTCCCTCCCATGCAAAAAAAAAGAATCTGGCACAAAGGGAATGGGGTTGGAGAAGCTCCTTAGGTACTAACCTGTGGTTGGTGCCAAGCCCTTGGCAGGTTCTTCGGTCAATCCAAGGTATTCTCTAATGAGCTGGCTCAGCCTCTGGTAGGCAGCATCCAGATCATCTATGATAAACAAGAGGATGTACTCTAAAACAACAGAATCTGATCAAAATATGACCAGTTTGCAATAGTTGGTGGCCATGATTTTCTAACTACATTTAATTTTATGAATGTTGTGATAGGTAGAATGCTAAAATGACCCCGATGACCCTCCCCCTGTGTAGCCTCCTCCCCTTGAGGGTAGATGGAACCTGAGATGTCACCAAGATGTCACTCTTGTGATTGTGTTACATTATATGGCAAAGGGTGTTTTGTAGATGTAATTAAGGTTGCTAATCAGTTGACTCTGGGTAAATCAAAAAGGAGATTATCCAGATGGGCCTAACATAATCTTATGAGCCCTGTGAAAACAGGGTTTTTCTGGGCTGGTGTAACTGGAAGCATGAGAGGGATCTACTGAGATATTGCTGGCCTAGAGATGCAGGGGCCACAGATTTAGGAGCTGAGAGCAGCCCCTACAGACAGCCAACGAGGAAAGAGGGGGAAAGAGGGACCTCAGTCTTACAACTACAAGGAACTGAGTTCTACCTGTAACAAGAACGAGCTTTGGATGTTTCCCCAGAGCCTCCTGAAGAGAACTCAGCTCAGTTTTTCACCTTGATTCCAGCCTCATGAAACTCTGAGAAGAGAACCAGGCTTCTGCCCTACAGAACTGTGAGCAAATAAATGGATATTATTTTAAGCTGCTAAGTGTGATAGTTTGCTATGTAGCAGTCAGAAATAATACAAACATGTAATACTTCTACATGTTTCAAAGATCAAAACGTCTAAGTTGAACCATATGAAATTGCTGTTTTCGTGGGTCAATACAGTTCTATCACCGGCAATTTCATATGGTTCAACCTAACGTTTCCCCCCTCATCCAGTCCCCTGCCAAACAGGTAACCAGGGTGATTAATTTCTTGAGGATTCTGGCGGAGGTTTTTCATGGAAATATGATCACATCTTTTTTTTTTTTTTTTACAGCAATGATGGCATATATTAGACCTACGGTTGTGGACCTGGCTTGTTTCAGTAACAGTACAGCTTAAGGCTCTTTCCCTACCAGCACACAGAGAGTTTTCATTCCCTTTTATGGCTGTATAATGTAATGGGGTTTAAAATACACAGAAGTTTCCACATTTCGATAAATTCTCCCATTGACGACTGCTTTAACTAAGTGCCCATGTCTAAGCTAGTGCTTGAGAACGTTTGTTTTACACAGATACTCTCATAAAAAATTCTAGCAGCTGGATTTTTTTACCTTATGATAAAATGGCCTGAGATTCACAGCTGGATTTTTACCTACATGTAAACATGTAGATTATGATAAAATGGCCTGAGATTCATATAACTAAATTAAATTTTAATAATTATTTCATTATAATTAAATCAAATTATGTATTACCTAATTTTGTTCTTACAATGTCCCTTAAGGAGTTCTGGGCACAATGATTAAGCACTCTTCCAAGAGAGAAAGACCTGGAGATCTGCTCCTGTAAAGATTATCTCATTGCCGTTGAGTCAATTCTGACCCATAGCAACCCTATAGGACAGAGCAGATCTGCCCCATAGGGTTTCTAGGTCTGTAATCTTTACAGAAGCTGACTGCCACATCTTTTTCCCACAGAGAGGCTAGTGGGTTCAATTCACAGGGAGACCTTTCAGTTAGCAGCTGAGCGCTTAACCACTGTGCCACCAGGGCTCCCTTTTATAAAGATTACAGCTCAGAAAACCATATGGGGCAGTTCTACTCTATCACGTGGGGTCACTATGAGTCAAAAACGACTTGGTGGCACCCAACTGCAACAACAACGTCCCTTAAGGAAGGAATCTAATCCAGGCTCCTTTTACAGATGAACATCTCAGCAGCCAGAGGCCCACAGGTGGAACAAATCACACCAATGGAGGTGACCCAGTCTCACCAATTAACCCTTAAGGAATAGCGGACATCATACTCTGCTCCAGGCAGTGGAAGGCCAGAAGGAATTCGCACGGTAGAGCCCAAGATCTCTTAGATTCTGATTTGACATTACAAGGAAAATATCTTTTCCCAAAAAATTTTCTTTCCATTAAACTTTTAGCCCAGCGACCTCACACTTCAAAGATAAAACTCTGCCGAAAGCTACCAACCTGCATTGATGACTGCGTCAAAATAGCCTGGGAATTTCTCGTTCATATTAATATAAAGATCCACTCTGGAGATGGCACATTCAATCTCTGCCCGACTGAACAGTCCTTTTCTCCGCAAGTGCCCCTCATATTTCGTCTTGTTCATGGGCACCACCAGGATGTATCGAGGCTCAAAGTAGGAACATTTCAAACTTCTTACCCCCTTTGTGTTTAAGGGAAAGAGAGTCATGATTTAGGAATCATTTATAGACAGCTGACAACAGGTACAAGAAGTTGTATTATTGTGAGGAATTTATTTTATCTGTATAATGAGTTATTCTTTTCCCATAAATGGAGCCCTGGTGGTACAGTGGTTAAGAGCTTGGCTTAACCACAAAAGGTCGGCAGTTCAAATCCACCAGCCGCTCCTTGGAAACCCTTTGGGGCAGTTCTACTCTGTCCTATAGGGTCGCTATAAGTCAGAATCGACCCAACAGCAACAGGGTGTTTTTTTCCTATAAATATCTCAAGGCTGGATTACTTCACTCTGTTTATCAAATATTAACTAGTCATAGGAATTATTAGAACTCATTCCACCTGGGTACCCTCTAATCAATCAGTCTCATAATTATGGCTGCTAAAAAGGAAAACTTCTGGATACAGAATAGCTACATCCACAGCTAGGCTGCGTCTTTATTACCAAGAAGTAATTTAAACTCTACATTTCCAAGGGCATCCCTGCCAAACTGTAAGATAGAAATCTTCCCAGGAGAAAGGGTTCCTTTGTCACCCCTTTGTCATCTCCTTGGGAGCCTTCCTCTTTCCCAGCCTAGCACCTGGCTGGGTGTTTCCCATTACCCCTCACAGCCTCTACCTGCAGCAAGGGAAGGCCAACCTTGTGATGACCGGGAAACCAGAGCATGACGCAGTGTAAGGTACCAGTACCAGTTGCGGTCAAGCTGATTCGGACTCATGGCAACACCATGTGTGTCAGAGCAGGCCTGTGCTCCATAGGGCTTTCAGTGGCTGCTTTCTTGGAAGTTGATTGCCTGGTCTTTCCTCCAAGGTGCCTCTGGGTGGAACCTCCCACTTCTGGTTAGCAACCAAGCACATTAACAGCCTGCACCACCCAAGAACTCCAGTGTAAGGTAGCTTCGGGGAATCTGGAGAGCTTGGTCGTAACTGCAGTTCTCCAGCTAACTATAGACTCTCCGCAAACCCCTCAAGCTTTCCGGGTACCAGTTTACTTGTAGGTTAAATGAAAGAGCTATTCCAAACGGCCTCCAAAGTTACTTCCCTCTCAAGTCTGTCGTCATTCCTTTTACTCAGTGTTCAAAAGCATTGTTTTCGAAGTTCAATGGGAAGAAATGCAGGCTCTTTATAAACACAGTTTCTGAAACAGTCAACGGCAAGAGCAATTTGGAGAAATGTTTCAGCTAGGAGGGTCATTTGTGGTTTATAGACTCACTGTTGGAAATGAGTAGGAGTAAGCTCTCAAGGAAGGAGCCTTGGTGGCACGAGGGTTAAGTGCTCGGCTGCTAAACAAAAGGTTGGTGGTTCGAATACCAGCCACTCTGCAGGAGAAAGATATGGCAGTCTGCTTCTGTAAAGGTTTCAGCCTAGGAAACCCAGTGGGGCAGTTCTACTCTGTCCTACACTATAGGGTTGCTGTAAGTCAGAACCAACTGAACGGCAACAGGTTTGGTTTTGGGTCTTAAGCTCTCAAGGAGAAAAAAAAAGGGAGTCAGCACTCAGAACCTGAATTTGAAATGAAAGGTGTTGGAGAGTGTCTGCACTCAACGGCACATTGAGTTTTGTTTCTGCCTTGTCCGTGGAAGAAACTGTTGGGAAAAGGCACCCCCCTTTTTTTCTAATTAGCACAGAAATAAAGAATATCTCTCTAAAGATACAAAACCAACCGATCGAAGAAGGATAGGAAAGAATTGAAGAATTTGAGGTTAGCGAAGTCAAACAACAGAAGGAACCATGACTGGTTTCAGCAAAGCTAGGGAATACTGCAGAGTGGTGGTGCATCAGGGGTAGAATTCTCGCCTTCCACGAGAGGGACTGGGTTCCAGTCCTGGCCAAATGACCTCATGCACAGCCACCACCTGCCTGTCAGTGGAGGCTCCAGAGTTGTTAAGATGCTGAACGGATTTCAGTGGAGCTTCTAGACTAAGACAAGGAAGAAAGGCCTGGCAATCTACTTCTGAAAATCAGCCGGTGAAAACCCTATGGATCACAACTGATGATGGGGATGGTGCAGGGCCGGGCAGTCTTCCGTTCCATAGTATACTGGGTCGCTGTGAGTCGGGGGCTGGCTCCACGGCAGCTAATGATGACAACAACAGCAACAGGAAATCCATCCAATACAAGCAGCCAAAGAGAAATTACAGCTCTATTACCAGGAGGAAACCCTGGTGGCATAGTGGTTAAGTGCTACAGCTGCTAACCAAAGGGTCAACAGTTCAAATCCACCAGGCACTCCTTGGAAACTCTATGGGGCAGTTCTACTCTCTCCTATCGGGTAGCTATGAGTCTGAATTGACTTGATGGCAATGTTTTATTATTATTATTATTATTATTATTATTATTATTATTATTATTATCATCAGGAGGGACCAGTCCCCAGAGAAGGGCATCATGCCTGGTAAAGTAGAGGGTCAGTGAAAAAGAGGAAGACCCTCAACAAGATGGATTGACACAGTGGCTGCAACGATGGGCTCAAACATAGCAACGACTGTGAGAATGATCCAGGACTGGGCAGCATGTCATTCTGTCATACATAGGGTCACTATGAGTCGGACAAACTTGATGGCACCCAACAACAACAATAACAAGCTCTGTGAAGTTACAAAGGAAAAAATAAGAAAGATTTTTGAGTCCACAGTAAAGGAACACCAGACTTGCCTCGGTTTTGATTTTTCTTAAGTTTGGCCAAACCGAATCATTTTTAAAACAGTTTTCTTTATTACGAATGTGTTATAATGCTCAGTTTCAGCAACTTAAAAAAACAATCCATTATCTTTGAAAATTTCAAATACTTAACAAAGCTATGTATTTTCTAAAACAAATGAACAAGATATTCATGGTTTTACTCCAGATCTTAACTTTGAAGAAACTTCAGAAGCTGTGGCTACCGGGGCAGATAGGAAAAAATCTCAAATTCTGCAAGTCTAACTGGCGGAAAGTATTACAAATACTGCCACCAGTGAGCAAACGGGGCCATTGCCCAGGCACCTCCTGTGAGGAGGGAAAGAGCAACGTCAAATGCACGGGGTTGCCGTGGTCCCTGGGGCGCAGGGAGCCAGTTCCATACCTTGTAGGAATTAGGTTTATCTAAGTCACTTCATATAAGCAGGGAAACCCCCTGCTGTCAAGTCCACCCCGACTCACGGTGACCCCGTGGGTTACGGAGTTAGAGCTGCTCCATAGCGTCATAGCGTCTTCTTGGCTGTAATTTTTATAAACACAGATCACTTTCTTCTGTGGCGCCACTGGGCGGATTTGAACCACCAACTTCTAGGTTAGCAGCTGAGAGCAAACTGTTTGCGCCACCCGGGGACCTTACTGCCACGGATTGAATTATGTCCCCCCAAAAATGTGTGTACGGGTTTGGCTGGGCCATGGTTCCCAGTATTGTGTGATTTTCCTCTGTGTTGTAAATCCTGCCTCTATCATGTTAATGAGGGAGGATGAGTAGCAGCTGTATTAGTGAGGCAGGACTCAGTCTACAAGATTGGATTGTGTTTTGAGGCAATCTCTTGAGATATAAAAGAAGCGTGCGGAGAGACAAGGGGATCTCAAACCACCAAGAAAGCAATGCTGGGAGCAGAGCACGTCCTCTGGACCCAGGGTCCCTGCGAGAAGAAGCTCCTAGCCCGTGGGAACACTGACAAGAAGGCCGACAGAGAAAGCCTTCTCCTGGAGCTGACGCCCTGAATTTAGACTTCTAGCCTACTTTACCGCGGGAAAATAAACTTCTCTTTGTTAAAGCCATCCACTTGTGGTATTTCTGTTATAGCAGCACTAGATGACTAAGACATGGTCTAAAAAGACGAAGATAATTTAAGTAGAGGAAAAACAAAATAAACCTTGGGAGGCAGTCTTACTCGTAGTCTAGGTGACATTTCCGGCACTGCCATCTAGCTCCTGTCATTTATTCTCATGTGTCTGCCTCCCCCATACTAACCATAAGCTTAATGGCTCACACTTGCGATTTCACTCCTCCTGTGGCTGGCTTAGTGTCCTGCTGGATGCTGCAGGTCCCCCCGGCCCAATTCCTTTCCAAGTACAAACCCACTCACACACAAAAATAAGTTGATTGAAGGAAAAACACTTACTTCTATTTCCATATGAATACAGCTGGCTAAACCGTCTCTGGCAATGCCTTCCACAGTGTCCCTATTTAGCCCATAACTGTGATTACCATAATTATACGTTAGAATGAACTTCCCCTGAAATGGGAAACATACAGAGATTTTCATATCATAGCTGCCATAACGGAATTAAGATAAGTAAAATCATCCAATGCCTTGTTTTTAGATGATCCCCTAGGAATGACAAATATTAGCACGTATATGAGAATGGCAATGGGGTTATAAAACCCAGTATCAAACTGTGCAGAGAAATCCATTCAGAGTCCTTCGCTGACCAAAAACAAAGGGGGGCAGGCAGCTTATAATATCGTGCTGATAAAATATGAGAGTGAAACTGAAGTTTATGGGTTCGTGGTAGAACAGACCATTTCGGGTATTAACTCTCCCCGTTCTCATGCTTCCTCCTGCCCAACCTGCGCCACGCACCTTCTTTATTGGGAGAGCAAAACTTTTTTTTTTTAAAAAAACAAATAGCTTGCACTTCGCCTCAGCCATTTTGGCTGTGCCAGAATACCAGGTAGCCCGGAAAAGGCATCCATTCCCCAAAGCCTTGGCATTCTGAGATAACCCATGAACAACAGGCCATTCCTGAAGGCCATGAATTACAGGGACACTCTAAAAGCATTGCTCCCTGAGATAAGCCCTGAAAAACAGTCCCATCCTGTGTTTCCCTATCAAAAAAAAATATTTAGAGATCACTTTTTATTAAAACTGCCCCACAGGCTATTCGACAGAATTGCTGTCGGCCCTCTGGTCATTTGAACTATAAATGCTGCCTTGGTTTTGTATCCTGGAAGTCCAGTTCTTCTGAAAATGGTACAAAAATGCCAGTGAAAACATAGCTCTAGAAATTGTGAGTATTTTTTGACAATATGATGTTGTTTTGAAACCACTAGGTCCAATCTAAATGGGGAGGCTAATGACGACAGAAGGAGTAGAAATGTGTACGGCTTTGACAAGTCTGGCTCCTCGCACACATGATTTTGACATAAATAACTATGTGAAGGTTCCCAGGGCTGCACTGGGTCCCATCTGGTGGCAGCAGCACTATCGAGAAGGGCAGCAACGAAGGCCCCCTGGGCCTCAGAACTGGCCCCAGATGCTCTGGAGTCCCTGAGGACAGGAGCGGTGTAACTGGGCAGGGTTGAGGTGTGGGGGACAACCAGGAGACAGGTGTCACTTGGGGTGGGGGGAGTCTGAGGGGGACGTGTCTGTTGTGGGTGATGAGGGAAACCCACACCCCATGATCAAGGGAACTTTGTGTTGTCATGTATTCCAAAACCTGAAAACCTCAACAATCAGTATCCTTCATAGTTTATGCCCTGGATGCTATACCTTCTTTGTTATTTGGAACAAATGCTGTGGCTCCCTTTATATGTACATATATACACACATATATGACAGACAGACGGTAGGTAGGTACGTAGCTTTCTGAATCCTCTGTTTTCAAAATGTATACCTCCATCCCTTTTCAAATATTTGAGTTTGTTTACTTGCATATGCAAACGTTGCCCTCTGAGAATCCCAAAAATATCATCTGGAAGGGTATGGAATATGGAGGAATCTTGGGGTTGTACTTATGTATATAGAAGAGAACCCCTTTAACTGATTTGTTCAGAATTGAGGTGAAGTGGGACCCCAGCTCCTGGCTGGTGGTGCTCCTCTCATTTCTTCTTGCATGTAGATTTCTTAATAAATAACAACAATCTTATTTCAAAACGCTCCAAGTCTGTGGTCTTATTTCTGCAGAAGGGGTAGAGGATGTCTGGTGAGGGTCTGTGTGTCTGCAGGCGTGGAGGGGGGTGTCTGATGGAGGAGGCGTGTGTGGATGGGCAGGTGTGCAGGTCCGTACCTGCCTGTCGGAGTGGGTGGGTGGGGCTGTCCACAGTAGGTGGAGGTGGGGAATGTGGGGTGTCCGTCCAGGGGGTCCTACAAGTGGGGCGTGCTGTCTGGGTGGGTGTTTTAGGCAGTGAAGGCTGAGCATGTGGGTGTGATACGTGAAGCTGACAACGTGCCATGAGTTCATAATCTCAAATTCTGTCTCTTCATGAAGCCGTCTCAAGCTCACTGCAAAGAAAAGGAGATCGGAGACAAACTACAAGGTGAGGAAAATTACATTATGCGGAAATATTAGCAGGAATAGTAGACGTGAGTACTCCTCAAACATGCCAGGATTTTGTAGAGGAATAAAACTAAATATGGCCCCGAAGTACAGTCATTTCTTTGGCTAGGAACTGAACCAGACTTAACTCGATTACAGATACACTAAGGTAGGGAACATCAGAGGAGCAGACGACAGATGTACTGAGAACAGATGAACCAAACTGAGAAAATATGCTGCAGACTATAATCAGGGAAATTAATACGAATTTTGGGAACTAGTTGTCCTGCAAACTAAGAGACTGCTTCCTACTGATACCAAGATGACGCCTCAAATTGTTACCAAAGCTTTTAGAAATATGAAGTCCCAGAGTACTCTTAAGAAATTAAACTACTGCCAAAATATAGCCCTGGGAGAGAAAAATATAAAGAATTTCCAAATTCTTTTGACAAGGTTAGGCGGAGAGCTGCCTAGGGATTCTAGAGCTTTCTCCCTCATCCCCAAAACAAGCACCACGTGTAGTTGTGGAGTTGGTCATTCAAAGTCAAACACGTGTAAACTGCAGAGCCTTTGCTAATGTTCTACCATGATGTCCACTGAGGCATTGTCGGGGAAGAGGGGCAGGAAACGGGGGCGCAGTCGGGGAGGGAGGAGAGGGTAGATGTAGCTATCCAGCATCACTGGTCAGATGGTGATCTTTCAAAAAGCGGAAACATAGACCAGTCCTGAATCTGGTCCATCAGTGGGCTTTGGGGGAAGGAAGTGGTATAGAACTCATTCGGTGCTGTTTCTAAAGGATGATGATAAACAGAAATAAGGCCCATGGTGGACAGAAAATAAAAAGGTCATTGACCCATGGAGCCCTGGTGGCACAATGGTTAAGAGCTTGGCTGCTAACTGAAAGGTTGATAGTTCAAATCCACCAGATACTCCTTGGAAACCCTGTGGGCAGTTCTACTCTGTCCTATAGGGCTGCTCTGAGTCGGAAGCAACGACGGCAGAAGGTACTCTTTCAGTTTAACTGGTCACGTGTGTATGTGTGTTGACATTAACATATACTTCCAACAAACAGGAAGCCCTGGTGGCATAGTGGTTAAGAGCTATGGCTGCTGACCAAAAGGTCAGCAGTTTGAATCCACCAGGCATTCCTTGGAAACCATATGGGGCAGTTCTACTCTGTCCTGTCGGGTTGGATGAGTCGGAATCGACTTGAAGGCAACGGGGTTTGGTTTTGGGTTTTCAACAAATAAAACAGTGACAAGGCTTGTAGGATACGCTCTGCATGCGAAGGCCTAGAGGGAACAGATAGTTTTTATGAAAACGAACTCAGAGACAAGGCTGTTGTATATCATTACCAATGACTTGATTATCAGGGTTTCAGTTAAAATAAAGCAAACAAAAAACTTAAACTGAGCAAGATTGCCCTGAGTTCCCACGAAATGGACCAGTGCAGGGTAGTTACCATCACCTAGTAAAGACACTCTTTACTCCCTGTTTGTCGTACTGTGGTGGCTTGCGTGTTGCTATGATGCTGGAAGCTATGCTGTCAGTATTTCAAATGCCAGCAGGGTCACCCATGCTGGATAGTTTGCAGTGGAGGTTCCAGGCTAAGGCAGACTAGGAAGAAAGGCCTGGCAATCTACTTCTGAAAGCCAGCCAATGAAAACCTTATGAATACTTATCATGTTTGGTAAAGTGGAGGGTAAGGGAAAAGGAGGGAGATCCTCAATGAGATAGATTAACATAATAGCCTGAACAATGGGTTCAAACATACCAGTGATCATGGAGATGGCGCAGGACCAGGCAATGTTTCATTCCAGTCACCGTAAGTCATAGCCGACGCAACAGCAACTAACAACAATGGGGAAGATACAGCCCTCAAAGAACTTAGGAAGCATCTCCGACATAACAGCAAGGGCTTCCATCTGCACTAACAGACTGCCTGGCCGCCCAGACTCAGGATCTAGGGCTTCCATCTGCACTAACGGACTGCCTGGCCACCCAGACTCAGGATCTAGGGCTTCCATCTGCACTGACGGACTGCCTGGCCGCCCAGACTCAGGATCTAGGGCTTCCATCTGCACTGACGGACTGCCTGGCCGCCCAGACTCAGGATCTAGGGCTTCCATCTGCACTGACGGACTGCCTGGCCGCCCAGACTCAGGATCTAGGGCTTCCATCTGCACTGACGGACTGCCTGGCCGCCCAGACTCAGGATCTAGGGCTTCCATCTGCACTGACGGACTGGCTGCCGAGACTCAGGATCTAGGGCTTCCATCTGCACTGACGGACTGGCTGCCGAGACTCAGGATCTAGGGCTTCCATCTGCACTGACGGACTGGCCGCCGAGACTCAGGATCTAGGGCTTCCATCTGCACTAACGGACTGCCTGGCCACCCAGACTCAGGATCTAGGGCTTCCATCTGCACTAACGGACTGGCCGCCGAGACTCAGGATCTAGGGCTTCCATCTGCACTAACGGACTGCCTGGCCACCCAGACTCAGGATCTAGGGCTTCCATCTGCACTGACGGACTGCCTGGCCGCCCAGACTCAGGATCTAGGGCTTCCATCTGCACTGACGGACTGCCTGGCCACCCAGACTCAGTATCTAGGGTTTCCATCTGCACTGACGGACTGCCTGGCCGCCCAGACTCAGGATCTAGGGCTTCCATCTGCACTGACGGACTGCCTGGCCGCCCAGACTCAGGATCTCTCAAACAGAACAGAACGTGTTTGACGGTGGAAGGTCACAGGTATATACGTGTCCAGGACGAGCAGACTGAATGGGAAGCTCCACACCTACACCTGTGTTTGGGTCACCACAATTAGAAAACACCACAGATAACCAAGCGGAAGGACTACACTCTGGACAGAAAACCCACGTCCTACAACTGCTCAGTTCCAGCTTTGAGCATGAAGTCAGGTCTGGGGGGACTGTCTGTCTTGAGTGAAGCTGAATTAAATAACAGCAGAGCCTGACCAACACAGACCACAAGAATTTTCACAGTGTTTTTAGTTCTAGTTCTTTAAAATGGCTATTCACTTGGTTTTCCTGGAAATTTACAATATTGTCTCCAAGATCAAAAATCGAGAAGCATGTGAACAATGACACGTGAAGTGGCTTAGAAACACAACCCAGTAAGAACACAGCTCTCATAACCAATACAACACTTCATTTTTCTCTTTTGTATTTATCTCTATATTCTAATGTTCCTGCCAAAGAACATGAATTTCTTATGCACTAAAAATAAAGGAGGCCGTTCTTACCATGCTTAGCATTTCATCATAAACTTCCCCAGAGATAAAATGATAATCCACTCGATCCCCTTCTCCAAAGTAAGGAGGTCTTGTCGTGTGACAGGCCCTGAAAATATAGAATACACCATCGAGTCTATTTCTATTAGGTTGAAATTCAAAATGGAAAAGGTTTCAGTACAAATTGTGTTTTTTATGTATACCCAGTTGCTAAGCTCTACAGGGTTAATATAAATCTTGGATTATCAACAACACATTTTTACTCATTATTATCTATCGCACTTCTGAACCCCTTCTTCCACCAAAAGATAGCATTACTTTTAAAAGGATAACAACAGTCATTGCCCATGTTTTCCATCCAAGTGCTTTCTTGTTCTCTCTGGTCTCTGGCATTGTCCACATGCTTTCTTCCTCACCAGCCAACACCCTCCTTTGTCCTCCTCCACCTGGCCAGCCCACCTATCTTTCAGGTACTCAATCCAAGTGTCCCCTCCTCTAAAAAGTCTTTCCTGACCCCCTGTGTCTGGGTCATGCACTTTCTCTTTACAAAACCACAGCCTCAGGGCATGCCACCAAGGGCATCCCAGTAACCGTGACCCCATCTCCACCACTGCCTGATGGCAAAGCTGTCCCATTCTGTATTGCTAACCAGCCACAAGTCAGCTCCGACTCATGGCGGCCCCAGGGCTGTCAGACTGGAACTGTGCTCCACAGGGTTTTCAGTGGCTGGTTTTTTTGGAAGTAGATTGCCAGGCCTTTCTCTCAAGGTGCCTCTGGGAGGACTCCAACCTCAACCTTTTAGTCAGCAGCCAAGCGTGGTGCATCCCTGTTTGCACCGCCCAGGGATTCTATGTACTGCTAGTGAGTGCTTCTCAGTACTGCGTATGGATGAACCTCTTGTTGGACTCCATGGTTCGACGCTGAACAGAACTCTCAGCTCAACTGAAGAGGCCTTTTCTGACCACTGGCAAAATAGCATACCACCCACCACCCCCACTATTCCTCTCTGTCATTGGAACCAGCTCCTTACAAATGCGTTTCCTCCCATGTTCTCCAGTAGAATATATACACCACAAGGGGGGACTTTACTTGTTCATCTTGTCCACAACAGCATTCCTAGTGCCCGGCACATAGTAGGCATTTGACAAACATTTGGAAAACGAATGAATAAATGAAACAACTGAAGCAGACAAACAGCTGCTATGACTGTGTTTTATAGATGACTATAAAAATCCACATGCCCAAGGTCACTCAGCAGGCCAGTGGTGGTCCTAGAGTTAGAATTCAGGGGTCCCAACTAGCCGGGGACTCTTGACTTCCTATGTACCATTCTGCCTTCTCCATGCTATATCCTGGGAATGCAACTTAATTTTTAGAATATCCTGTAGTTTTAAAACAAGGCAAGGGAATTGCTGGACACCTGACATGTGATTTCATGTATTCCTCATGAAAACCCTGAGGTATTATTTTTATTTTACAGATGAGGAAACTGAGGTGCAGAGGTTAAGCAATGCTAGTAAGTAGCAATGCCACTGTGTCGCTAAAATTAATTCTTTTTTTAATATCACACTCGTTAAGAGAGTAAATTTGCAAGTAAACTTCTCATTACAGAGTCAGAAACAAATAATTTTTTATAATTCATACCACTGTTCTCCTTCCCTTAGAGTCATGAATTCATTAGACTAGTAAATTTTAAGGACTAAACATTATATTTAAGGAGACCTGGTGGTACAATGGTTAAGCACTCTGTTGCTGAAGAAATGGCAGGTGGTTTGAACCCATCGAGGCTCTGCAGGAGAAAGAGCCGATGGTCTGCTCCCATAGAGACTGTTGTGTGCCATCGAGGCAATTCCAACTCAGAGCGACCCCATGTGGCAGAGTAAAACCGCCCCATAGGGTTTTCTTGGCTATAATCTTTATGAGAGTAAATTGCCAGGTCTTTCTCCCTTGGTGCTGCTGGGGGTTTGAACCACCAACTTGCGGTTAGCGGCCCGAGCTTAATCATTGTGCAACCAGGCTCCTTCCGTAAATATTCCAAAAGCCAAACCCATTGCCATCGAGTCGATTCCGACTCATAACGATGCTATAGGACAGAGTAGAATTGCCCCACAGGATTTCCAAGGAGTGCCTGGAGGATTCGAACTGCTGACCTTTTGGTTTGCAGCTGTAGCTCTTAACCACTACACCACCAGGGTTTCCTCCATAAAGATTACAGCCAAGAAATTCCTGTGGGGCAGTTCTGCTCTAGGAAATGGGGTCGCTGTGAGTCCAAATTGACTTGATGGCACCACCACCACCAGCAGCAACATCACATTTAAACTGTATACTCAGGAAAGAGTAGATTCTAACAGAAGACTGTCAAAACCCGGTGACACATTTGTCGTTGGAGTGCGCTGGCATTTCTTCAGATGCCTGAGCAGAGACCTGGGACCCTCTGTCTGTCGGTGTCCCTGACAGTGAGAGGAGATAAATCAGTCCTTAGCACAGCCTTTTCACACTGCACTGAATTTACATTTCAGAACCGCTGAAAGGAAGACAAGTTGAAGAAGCAATCTGAAGCTTGCAGGCAGGTAAGTAAAGGGGTGGCTGCACAGATGTGGGAGATGTTGATGACAGACTCTGCTTCACACAGTGGGACCTTCTAATAAGAAGGACCTGAGGTGACCGCAGTGTTGTGGATCCGTCATCCAGTTTTCACATAGAAAGCCAGTGGCTGTGTAGCATGCTGCCCAAATGGGAACATCTTAAAAAGGAAACACTTCATAGTGAAAGTAACATTTCACTACACGGGCTTAGGAGAAGGTGATGCCAAATTTTCAAAAAAGAAAGGGGCTGGGGCCATCATTTTCAATGTCCGTCTCTCCCATCCCTCCTAAATGTAATATCCATTGCAATTTACATTTCTGTGAGCTTATTATTGATTAATCAGTTAACGAATGGTAAGTTAGTTAAATCATGGCTTTCAATGGCAGCCATACCTCTTGTTGCTTCACTTGACAGACAAAAGAGCTGAGTCAGAGATGAGACTCAAGCTACAACACAGGTCCTCAAAGTCCACGGGGGAACTGGACCTCCTAAAGGCCTCAGTGGACCAACGCAAGGCTCCAACGCCCTGGCTACCTGCTGTCAGGGATACCAGCAAACCTAGTCCATGGAGAGGGGAGGAGGCAGGAAAGCAATCTGCAAAGCCAGGCCAAGTAATGGAATATTCAAAAAAAAATCCAGGCAAATGAAACAGGAAGAAAAGATGTCTAGGAAGAACTAGCAGATGGACGAGGAAGGAGAATTTCTCAGTGCGATTCAGAAGCACACAGCTTTAGAATCTCAGTTCTGGGCCAGACTGCATCCGGAAATAATGAACTTGTTACTGCAAATATTTAAGCAGAAGCTTGGCTGCGACTGCATTGAAATTCAAGCACATTCCAGCATGCCATAGCGTTAGTGAACGAATTCCTTCACTGGGGACCCACAAACACCCCAGGAATTCCTAGGGCACTTGGTGAAAAAAAAAAAAAAATGGTAGGTAAGTTAAATTGGTCCTAATGTCTGATGCAAATATATGTCAACAAATTGCTGGGTACAATTTAAGGGATCATGAAAACAGGAGTTCCACCACATACTGAGGCTGAATGTCAACTTCCACGAAGCCACAACTTATTCCCTTTCTGGTAACCACACACCACGTTCCTAGTTCTTCCCATCATCATCCGTCGCCCTGCTCTGGCTGGCTTCCTTGTCTCCATCCAGCCTTCACTCCCTCAAGCCCCTTCCCACACCGCAGCCAGGTGAGCCCTCTGAAACATACCTCTGAGTATGCTGCGCCCTGGCTCGGAAGCCCTTTATGATCAGACAGACCCCTGGCTATCTTTCCGGCCTCACCTCTGCTAACTCCCTTCACACTTTAAGCTGAGCCATCCTGCAACGTGTACTTTCAATTAATGGGATGTGCCTGTTGTCTTCTCTACCTGGAACGCACCACCTTGGGCTCCATACCTCCATTCCTCTTGGCTTCCTCCATCACGTAGATCTTCACTTCCCCGAACACAACACTCACCAAACTATCGCCCAAGGTGGCATTTACTTGTCTAAATGCCCGGTTAGGCCCGGAGCTGCCGGGAGGACAAGCCCTGTGTCTGTCTGTCTCACAGTCTGTCTCATCACCAGCTCAAGGCATATGACTGGCACGCCATGAGTGCTGATTAAACGGAGAGGCACCATCCTACTAGGAGGTAACATCTGCAGAAACTGACACAGTAGATCAGTCTGCATTTGGTATCTGCAGCTCAGACCATCCCATTTAGCTAAATAGCTGTGGTCTTTCACTTGGCTATATTATATTGCTAAAAATTAAAAATAAATAGGGCAGCTCCTGTCTGGAGGGGAGATAAGAAGGGAGAGGGGGACAGAAGCTGGCTGAATAAAAAAAAAAAAAAAAAAATGGACACAGGAAATACAGGGTGGAGAGAAGCAGTGTGCTGTCCCATTAGTGGGAGAGCAACTAGGAGTACCTAGCAAGGTGAATACAAATTTTTGTATGAGAGACTGACTGGATCTGTGAACTTTCAATTAAAGCACACACAAAAAAAGGAAAAAATAAACAAAACTTTTAAAATACACACACACATTTCATAGTCAACATCATGAGGAAACTATGAAAATAGAGATTGCTGCCTGGTGCAGACAGCTAACAAATACCACTGCTAAACAAAAGGTTAGAGGTTCCCGTCCACCCAGAAGCACCTTGGAAGAAAGGTCTGGAGAGCTATTTATGAAAAATTAACCGCTGAAGACACCAGGGATTACAGTTCTACTCTGACACTTACGGGTTTGCCATGAGTCAAAATCAACTCAACACCAACTGGCAGTGGTATGGTGGATCCAGGCGAGAACGTGAGGGCAAACTGGATCAGAATCATGACAATAAATCAATAGACACCTCCCCAACTCTTATTACCAAGTGTGCCTCCACAGCGACATATAAGAAGAACTGGGCTACCAACCGTCCCCAGCACCGCTGGCGCACAGAGAGGTGAAAGAAGTTCTAACTAGAAAGGCTTGGTACCTCGAAGTCACTCTGGTTTGCAGAACCATTCCAGATTCATTCATTAGCACAAGAGTCAGGATATTTCTGGAACACCGCAATCCTTTTGTCCTAGTTTGGCCTTCAAATCTTTGTGTTAAATTTATCTTCTGAAACACGCTCGGTAGCCCCGTATAAGCATAATAGCACTCTATTCTTTTTTATTCTAATATTAAGTTTTAATTTATTTGTATTACTTCAGGGTGTTTAAAATATTTTAATCAGCAAGTAATTATACAACATTTGTATCCTAGAGTCATAGGCATGAGGAACGTAATTTTAGAACCCTAAACAAATGGACCTGTTTAAAATAGTATTTACATTGTTTGAATACGTATAGCTTAAGGGAAGGGATTTCTTTGTGATTGCATTAGAAAATAATTTGCATTTCGTTTTTGTGCTTTACTGTATGTATATCTTTGCAGTTACACCCTCGGCTCACCAACACAGGCTACTAATCTAAAAGCAATTTCTTTGCTAGACATAAAGAATGAAAGAGGAAACCAATGTAAGAGACCATGGTGACAATTCTAGATTTGATTCTCAGAACCTGTGAAGAGTCTACACAGGCAGATGAAGGTTATTTTGGATGGTTCTGGTTTTTCTGCTATTTCCCCCTATTTTAACCAGGTTATTAGGGTATCAGTTCTCTGGGGGGTGCAAACAGCTTGCACTCAGCAGCTAACCTAAAGGTGGGCAGTTGGAAGCCACCCGGCCAATGGCACAGCAAAAGAAAGACTTGGTGATCCGCTTCAGTAAAGGTTATTGTTAGGTGCCACTGAGTTGATTCCAACAGAATAGAACTGCCCCATGGGGTTTTCTTGGCTGTAATCTTTACAGAAGTAGATTGCCAGAGGTCTTTCTCCCACAGAGTCGCTGGGTGGGCTTGAACTGCTGACCTTTCAGTTAGCAGCCAAGCACTTAACCATATTGTGCCACCATAGCTCCTTCGGTAAAGATTACAGCCAAAGAAAACCCTATGGAACAGTTCTACTCTGTAACACATGGGGTTGTCATGAGTCAGAATCGACTCTACGGTAGGGTTTGGCTTTTATTAGGGAATCACTCAGCAAAATATTTGCTCCAGAAAACCCAAAGTACATTGGATGCTCACCTGGGGGAAAGGAAAGAAAAACCACTTGCTGCCCCTCCATTTTCCTTCCTCCTGAAATATGCCACCAAAAGGGAAGACCTGCCTGGAGTCAAGGAAGCTGCCATGCTGTCAGTGAGAGTTCTAGGCAGGGACTGAGAGGGGCTGTCACTGGTACAGACCTGTCTGTCACACATCACAACACTGTGATGTACTTGTCACACCGTGTGGCAACACAATTACACTGAATTAAAAAGCTGAGCATTTTCAAACCCTGGAGAGCGACTGGGCTGGTGCTGAGTGAAGTTAAACATCTGGAGGATTAGTCAAAGAACAGTGCAATAAATGGCAAAGGAGCAGGTAAACTCGCTGTGGAAAAGGTGTAGAATGGCATGGATGAGCCATGGGGGGCGAGGGGGCCCTGCTGGGTGCTTATAGTCTGATTCACAAAAGACAACGTAATTTATTTCTTCTAGATCTTTTTTAAGTTCTTCTATTATTGGGGGTGCCCTTTAGCAATCATCATTACCACATCGATTTGAACAGCACAAGAATCAAGATACCAAATCACTCCAAAACCATTAAGTACATCGACCCGAGGTTATCCATGATTGACCTTCAAGGACAAAAAGTGTCATGGCGCTCTGTCCTTACCAAGAGTTAGTGTCCATTGACCATTCAACTTGCTTACCACTGGTAGCTCTGCTGTAAAATGTAACTTAATTGTTAAGTTGTTTTATGCCTTTTTGAACTTGCTTAAACAGCCCAAATCAGCAATATGAGACCGTACAGGCTTATAAGCCAATAAACGACTTACCCGTATCTGAAGTAGGCATTAAACTGTCTGCAGAGGCGGTGGGCAAGTTCTCGTTTCCCACAAGCTTGAGGACCAGCCAGTATCAGCATGGGATAGGGAGCATCCAGGCTAGGCAGGGTGCTACAACACAGGTCCAGAGGCAATTAGTGCGCTAGGGCAGGCAGACACCCAGGGCACAAACTACATCCAACACGTGAAGTTCCTATGTCGCGTCATAATTAACTCAGTGAAATCATCACTTGTTATATGCAGACACTGTACAGAAGGATAGTCCTGCCTTCTGAAAACAACTTGATTATAATACATTAAAAGTAAACTTCATAGCAATCCACTGCCGTCTGGTCCATTCCGACTCATAGCGACCCTATAGAAGAGCGTAGAGCTGCCCCATAGGGTTTCCAAAGCTGTGACCTTTACGGAAGCAGACTGCCACATCTTCCTCCCCCGGAGCAGCTGGTGGGTTCGAGCTGCAGACCTTCCGGTTAGCGGCCGAGTGCTTAACCACTGTACCACCAGGACTCCCTCATTCATAGAGAAGGTAAAATTCAAGTATAGATAAATTTACTTCAACGAGATTTTAAAAAAGGAAAAATGTGGTAAGATATAGTCTTGATAGCTAAAGTAATCCCCCAGGAAGTTGAAAAATGAAAGAAATAAGACTGCCTTTATCATCCACACTTACTGGATTAAAATAGATATGAAAACTTACCCGTAATATCTAAAATTTACCCGAGCAATGACTATGTGCCAGGCATTGCTCTAGGAGGTCTCATATTGCCTCGTTTAATCAGCACAAGAAGCTTCTGAAGCTGTGTCTATTACTATCCCCATTTAGCACATGACGACATTGAAGTGCACAATGATAATTAACTTATCAGAGGCACAGCTAGTAATAAGAGCTGATTTATGAACCGGTCATCGCTTCCAGGCCTGAAAGACTGGACTCAAGAATGAATAGATTAGTGAAAGGTCCTGCAACAGGTTGGACTGACTGATGAGTCTGGACCCCACTCATGATAAAAATGATAGAAATATAGAATAAAATGTAATGTTTTCTAAAAATACATGCTGAGATGTGGATTCTGTGAAGAGGGGGGCAGTGGCAGTGTAGTTTTTCAACCTCTCTGAATACCTGCATAAAAACAAAAGCCCATGGAAAACATTTCTAACAAAGCCAGGTGAAAAGGTATCTCCAGCAACCCTAAAATACAAATGAGGGGGGTGGGAGGAGAATCACCAAAAGGTCAATATTTGCATGACATTGGAGTCTGAACAGGAGGAGAAAGAAAACAATGGGGCAGTATCTGACAGACCACAGAACAAGGGAACCCCAAAATAGCCAATGGGTTTTCACTGGAAAGCAAGCAGGCTAGAACTAGGAAGTGTTTTGCACCCTCCAATACTGGGTGAGTTCAAGAGGCCCAGGAAAAGGACTGAATTCTCAAAACTGAGCCACCAAAGCTTGCTTCTGAAAACCGAGATCCACATTAAGGAGAAACCGAGGAATCAAAATTGAGCAGAAGAGGATCCACAGAGACAAAGAAGAGAGGAAGGTGTAGATTAAAGGGGGGAGATGAACAGAGACAGAAATTTCAGAAAGCAAGCCACCACATTTTTGAGCACTGCACAAAATCAACAGAAGAAAACGATACAAGGCATTAAAAAAACAACAACAATATAAATTAGAATTAGAAACACTCAGAAATGACGAGGCAGAACTCAGGAAAGAATTAGAAATACAACAGAAAAAAGTCATTTCAGAAATGTAGGCTAAACTAGAAAGAAAGTAAAAGAGAATAAACACCATGTATAATGCCTTAAGAGAAATAGGTTAAAAGTTTTTCTTCATTATAAAGAAGACCCACTCAAATGTGACCAACTGGCTTTTGACAAAGGTGTAAAAACAATTCAACAAAAGGTACTGGAGCAATTGGACATCCCTAGGCAAAAAAAAAAAAAATGGACCTCAACCTAAACCTTGTCATGCCAGATAGCAAGGACACTATCAATGACTTCCAGGCCACAGTCAAGGTACTGCCAAGTCATTTTTTTTTTTTCTATTTTTTTTTCAGTGAAAATATACGCAGCAAAGGATACACCATCTCAGTAAATTCTACATATACAATTCAGTGACATTCTTGACATTCTTCAAATTATATAACCATTCTCACTATCCTTTTCCAACTTTTTCCACCACCATTAACATAAACTCACTGCCCCCCAAGCGCATCTAACCTTTCGAGATGCTGTTCTCAATTTGTTGCTACACAGATAAATCTTTGCAAGAGCACAGTGCTCAAGGCACACATACTTTGCTAATTAAGCTAAACTGTTGCTTGGCTCAAAGTAGAACTCCAGGAAAAGTTTTGGTTTGAGCTTTAAGGTTTAAAGATTATCTCAGGGCAATAGTTTCAGGGGTCTGTCCAGCCTGAATGGTTCCAGAAGGTCTGGATTCCATTAAGGATCGGAAATTCTGCTCTATTTTTTCCCCCCTTTTGATCAGGATTCTTCTGTAGAATCTTAAATCAAAACATTCAGTAATGGTAGATGGTGCCACATCATTTTAATATTGACCCTTCCCCTGGTCATGCCCAGAGAGGGACAGTGATTTCCCAATAATGCAGCTTAAAAGGCCAGAGGCCCAAGAATCAGGGGTGCTCTCGAAGTCTGCTTTCTGTTGCTTCCAGAGAGCTCTGCACTGCTCAGAGAGGGAAGAGCAATGGCAGAACTGCACACTAGCTCTTGATTCTGTCTCCATGAGTTTTCCGCAGTGAATGCTGTTCCCTCCTGGAGCGTCCTGGGCTGCTTGGCCATTTGCTCTTGTTTGCCTGGCAGCCAGAAATGATCAAGAAATACGTGTTCATCAAACGTTGCTGCAATCTTCTTCGATACATATTTTTTAGATAGATATGCCCTAAAGCATGAAAAAGCTAGCAATCTCATCAACCAGGAACAAAACACAATGAGGACCTAAATGCCCTTCTTTTAAATCAAATGTGCTTGTCCAGATGTATGCAAATGAATGATAAATCCTTTCACCTAGAGGGCTACCATAAACATATAAAACTGTCAATGTCTACTTTATTAGATTATATGTAAAAATCATGTCCTAGGATGCAAAATGAAACATTTAGCTCACTGTGGGAAACCAACCATGGAGCAAATACCACATGGAGAAGCCATTTATTCCAAGAGATTTTACAAGTATTTTTAAGACGTCTTTGGGTATTAATAGAATTTCTGCTTTATACTTATAAAGGGACATCTGCTCCAACAGATTGTTTAAAAAGAAATGGAGAAATCCTGGTAAATCTGTCTTCGAACTTAGAGGTGAGAGACTCTATCCTCAACCAAGTTGGGTGGCTCCCCACTGCTGGGTTGATTACAATGCAGTACAAAAGACAACTTCAGGTTTCCCTGAGGCTAACGGTCTTCCTTCTAGGGACTTCCTAATGGTCTGAATTCATGGAAGGCTCTTTGGTAGGGGTATTTACCATTCGCTCACAGCTAAAGAAAAATTTACCATGGAAATAAACCATCACAATTCTCTGTTAATGAGGCAAAGGTCTGTGGTTCTGTCCTATGACAGAAAAGTTAACAAATTTTTTTTGTCCCACCGTTGTCTGTCACAGGCTAGGCACCAGACAAGGGGCCAGGGGAGAGGGTGAAGATGCATCAACTTATCGCCACTCTTAGGAAACCCACACCCAAGTCAGCAGTCTAGCATGTGATAATAACACACTGTAACCAAGATAACACAGTCTGTCAAATAAAGACCTGGGCCCTTCTCTTGGACCAAAAAAAAAAAACAACCAATCTGTTGCCATCGAGTCAATTCCAAATCATAGCGACCCTATAGGACAGAGTAGAACTGCCCCATAAAGTTTTCAAGGAGCGGCTGGTGGACTTGAACTGCTGACCTTTTGGTTAGCAGTAGAACTTTTAACCACTGCGCCACCAGGAAGATCAGAAAGCAGCATTTATGGGAAATGAATGTGTCACAAGATCCACCGCTGGGAAAATGATGAGATTGTCTTCTGCTTGCCCACTCTGAGTTCCACCCTGGGGATTCCTCATAAATACCTGTCAAAAATTCTCTGTGGCTGCATCATGCTGTTTACAACATGGGTCAGGTGATCTTGAGCAGCGATCACTTCCGGGGGAGGGTCATACTTATTCACTGCCGAAACCTTGTCCAGAATTACAAGTGTAAAAAGAAACAAGTTTAATTTCTTAAAAGAAGACAAGGTTTAGGTTTTCTGTAATGAAATATTTCAAACATACAAGAGGGTTTTAGAAAATAATTTAAAATGTCCAGGAATGTCTAGGTCCTGTCTTCACATCAGTCTAAAATTCCTAAACATAAATCATGAGCCCCTTGATCCCCTGTTTCTTTATATTTCTTGGTTTAGGAGGGAAAAACACAAGAAACTGCTAAAGTCCACAGTTACTTTTAATATAAACTTCCAACTTTTAGTATGAGAAGAAAGAACAAAATTCATGGTTCTAAATTTCAGGGAGTTGATACCGCTGATTTTTTTCTCTTGCCAATTCACCAAGAACTATTCTCGTTATTTCAAATTCTGCAAAAACTTCCACCTCTTTGAGCATAGCTTTCTCCATTCAAGGATCTGGGCTCTTCCCTCATAACATACCGTTCCTTCATCCCCTTCTCTTTGTTACCCCTCTAAATACATCATCCTTATCTACCACACCTTTACTGAATACCTGGCTTTTCAATGTTATTCCCCTTGCAAAATGCTAAGGGAAAAGAGAAATCTAATAAGTGACTTTGAGCGTGAGAATAATAACAGACTTGCTAGTATCTGTAACTATTTTTAACTAAGATTTCAGAAAGGCATTTATGAGATGGGATTTCTGCCTCTAAAAAAAAAAAAATTTTTTTTTTTTTTTTTACATATTTATAGGTTTTCATCCCTGCTCTCAAATTTGCATCCAGTCTAAGAAAGTCCTCACTAGTGGAGATTTCAGCTGTCCTCAGTCCCTAAAACAAGACGACACAGCCACCTGAGGCAATGGGGCGGGGGTGCAGGTGCTTGCATTTCAGATCTAGTTACTCTGGGATTGTATGACCAGATGAGTTGTTATTTTAAAGAGCAAAATTAAGGATTTAAAATATCAGAGTAGTGGGTTATCCAAGTCTCTTTGGATTGTATGGCAGAATGACATTATAATACATTTTATTATTAGATGAATTTTGAAAGTGATACAAAATCATACACCTTCCAAATATAATAGTTATCCAAATAATCTACCGTAATGCTGCCAGCCCACAGAAATGGAGCAAGCATTGCTTCTGGTCCCCACCACCAGTCTCTTTACTTCACAGCAGAGCTTTCACTCATTCGTGTGGATGGTCAGCTCTGCAGAGGGCTCAGCTCATAAAGGGTTAAATGCAGAGATCCCAATGAGGACACATTCTCTAAATAAAAAACAAACTTACAGGTGGTTATGTGTCCCATTTATTTATGATATTAGTCCTGCATCAGGCAGCATGAGTTTTTTAACAAATTAATCCCTAAACATATGAAATGATGTGATTACATACCTTTTCTTCCACTTTAATCTTCTTGTGATCTAATTCGGTTAACCGTAGCAGCATAAAAATTATGAAGAGCCAGTAATCAGATTTTTCCTGATTAAAATATCAGGAAGATGATTCCATTACTTTCCTTTTCCCAAATAAACAAGCACCAGCATCCCAAGTTCATGAGCTTAGGTCTCCCACTTGCTACCCATTCTGTTCACGCACATGTGTCCGGTCTACACCTCTGGCATTGTTCAATCTCCAGTGGACAAGGACACTGGTCTACCATCTCTCGTACAGTCTGCAGTTCACAAATGACCAGGCAGAGCAGTTACACGGAGATTCAATTGCCAGGTTTACTCTCACTGACAGCAGTGCTGAAGCTTGTTAGTCAAGTAACAAGATCTTGTTTCCAAAGACCAAGTCAATTTAGGTGCTCCTTTGCCTAACCCTCTAATTGTATCCTAAGAGTTAGAGAAGGAAGGTAAACCTACTACCCTCACACTGCTTGATGTTCTTTATAAAAAGTACTTCTCGAAGAATGTGGAACAGAATTTCAAATTCTCAATGGAATCCAGACTTTCTGGAGCCACTGAGGCTGAATGAACCCCCAAAACTATTGCCCTGAGATAATCTTTAAACTTTAAAATGAAACTCTCCCCTGAAGTCGTCTTTGAACCAAAAAATAGTTAATTTTAATAAGTAAAGTATGTCTGCCTTGAGTATTTTGCTCTTTTAAAGAATTATCTATGTGAGATCACACTGACAACAGCAACTCGAAAGGTTAGATGAGAAGCTTAGGGGCCAGTGAGTTTAAGTAAATGGTGGTGAAACAATTTGGAGAAGGATGGTGAGAATGTCTGCACAACTCAAAGAATGTAGTAAATGCCACTAAGTTGTACATGTACAAATTGTTGAAATGGTGTATGACTGGGTATATTTTTATAAAAAAAAAAAAAGAAAAGAAAATATATTAAATTTATAAATGTACAAAAAAGTACTTCTCAAAGAATTTCAAGATAGTCCCCCACCATCCCGCCACCTGCTATAAATGATTTCTCACCTGAATTGGGTTTCTCAGAAGACTGAGAACTCTAAGGAGAGGTAGATCTTTAATGTATTCTATTTCACGCAGCTCAGCAATCTGTTTAATCAAAGAACCAGAATATTACCAACAAACTAAACTCACAAAGACAAAAGAAAGCACAATAGGAGACAGTGTGGACACTATTATTATTATTTTAACTGCTCTGCTGAACGTCCAGCTTTTCAATGAGAATCTTCTAAAGCTATGCAGGAACAAGGACATTATGGCACACCTCTTCAAGGAATGTTAACGGCCATGGCCACATTCCCCCGCCCCCCACTGGCTAGAGATCAGTAAGTAGATCCTCAACTCAACCATGTTTATTCTAAGGAATAAAATAACATGCACAGTCAGTATAAAAACAGTACCAAAAATGCATATATCAGCTTCCTAAACTAAACTCTAACTAAAGACAGGCAGTTTCATTTCATTTCCTACAGTTAGCATAATAACTACAATTTTATCTCAATAAAATTGGTATTGAACTTTTGCAAAAAGTTAACAACTTATTTTTCATTGATACTTCCCCCCAAATATTTCTGCATGCATCATAAAATCATTCCAGTAGCACAGCCACTGATAACTACTGAATTTTCCAACTGGAAAACACAACTAGGATGTAAACTATTCCCCAACCTTAATCAGAGGAAGAACATGTGCACCATGTTCAAAGGATGCCATTTTCAAAGACCTGCATATGTTAGTCTCGTTACAGTAATGTTATGCTATTATATACATCTTTTTCTATAAAATGACTAGACTCATCCATTAGACTGCCATTTGGATTAGCACTATGAAAAAAGGATCGATTTTTCTCTATTGCATTATTCAGGAAGGTAGAAAAGTAAACTTGGTTCACATTGCTCAGTCAGAGCTTTTGGACAATGAACTGATTTCCCTGCTATACCATTCTCGTTCTTGGAACTAATACAAACATGAGATGTTTTCCTCAATCATCGGGTCTCATAAACTAGGCCTGGCCACATGCACTTGTAGGCACTGCTGGTGAGAGGGATGTTGGTACATTTTTCTAAAGGGCCATCTGATGTTTTCAATATGCACAAGCCATGAACCAGCTATCCTACTTTAAGAAGTTTCTTCTAAAGACAGCATCAGGCATGCAAAAATGTAGATACAAGAATGGTCAGTCCAACACTGTTATGGACTGAATTGTGTTGCCCAAAAATATGTGTTGAATTCCTTGTCCCTGTACCTGTGGATGTGAGCTTGTTTGGAGACAGAGTCTCTCTTTTGTTGTATTAATGAGGCCATCCCAGTGTGGGGTGGGTCCTAATCCTAATCACTTCTGAGTTATAAAAAGAGCAGAACAGACACAGAGTCACACACTGGGGTGGACAGATGCCAAAGAATACCACGGACCTCACGGAGCTACCACCAGGAAGGACCTCCTCCTAGAGCCATGCCCTGAATTTGAACTTCTAGCTTCCCGACCTGTGAGAAAATAAACACCTATTCACTTTTGTTATAGCAGCACTAGGTAACTAAGACAAATGTTATTTGTAGAAGTAAAAAATTTCTATATTTGTAAAAACACCACCTCTGTGTGGTGAGGTGAGTCATGGTACAATCCCACCACAGGATCACTAAGCAGCACTTTTAGAAGATGATAGTATCTGTGGTGGTTGACAAAGAAGAATCTCTTTGACATGTTGCAAACGCCATGAATAGAATGATTATAGGCTATGTAAAAGTACACATTTCCCAGATGTCAGCTGGCATCAGCTGGTCTTTCTGGAGTCAAATGAAAGAGATCCAACTTCCTTCCCTACTCTTCTAAAAGTAAGATGAGCTGGAAAAAGGCAGAGGGGACAAGCATGGTGTCCTCTGGCTCCATGTTCCTACTTCTGCTGAGTGCCCTGCTATCCTGCCTGTGCCCTCTGTGGTGGGCTGAAAATGCCCCCTCCCCAAAGATTGCTGTTGTTGGGGGCCATCAAGTCAATTCCAACTCAGAGCAAACCCATGTGACAGAGTAGAACGGAGCTGCTGGGAGGGTTTAAACTGCCAACCTTTCAGTTAGCAGCCCAGCACTTAACCGTTGCACCACCAGGGCTCCTTCCCTCAAACATACCAAAAACCAAACCACTGCTGTCGAGTCGATTCTGACTCATAGCGACCCTATAGGACAGAGTAGAACTGCCACACAGAGTTTCCAAGGAGCGCCTGGCAGATTCGAACTTCCGACCTCTTGGTTTGCAGCCCTAGAACTTAACCACTATGCCACCAGGGTTTCCCCCTCAAAGATATCCACGTCCAAATCCCTTGAACCAATGAATATTACCATATATGGCAAAAGGGTGGCTATTACTTTAAATGGCAAAAGATGTGATTAAGTTAAGGACTTGCAATGGGAAGATTATCTTGTATTACCTGGGTGGACCCTAAATGCATCACAAGTATCCTTATAATCAGAAGACAGAAGGAGATATTACCACACAAAGGAAGTGAAGGCAATGTGAACATGGAGGCAGAGACTGGAGTGATGTGGCCATAACCCAAGGAATGCTGGCAGCCACAAGAGCTGGAAAAGGCAAGGAACAGATTCTCTCCTAGAGCTTCTAGGGGGAGCACAACCTTGCCTTGACTTCAACCCAATGAAATGAATTTTGGACTCTGGTCTTGAGAATTGTCAGAAAATAAATTTCTATTGTTTAAGCCACCAATTTTGAGGCAGTTTGTTACAGCAGCTATGGGAAACCCATAGCAGATCCCATTCCCATGCCTTTCTTCCTCAAATTTCACAGGCCCAAGACTATTTGCACAGTAGACTCTTACAGAAGTTAGAGGGGCAACAGCACCCTAACCAACCTATACTTACATGCTACCAGAAAGGTTATATCCTTAAAGGAACTTCAGCAGTCTGCTGCCAGGACTGTCACACCAGCCCTGTTGATCCAGATTTCAGTCTACCCTCTTCTCTAACCTCCTCACCTCTCTTCTCAGCTGGTGCCTTCCACCCCAGGAAGCCTTGGACTTCCCAGAAAGAGCAGTCTAATGAACTCTTTGTTTGCCATTTCCTTCCAGGAAATGGTGCTCTTCAAGCCTCGCCATCCACAACCTCATTCAATGAGTTAATATACGTAAAACGTTAGGCTCAATGTTTGCACACAGTAAGTACTCCATACTAGGTATTCAGATGAAAAATATTTTAAATCAAACTTTTATGCTCTGTGATTGCAAAGCTGAGATCTTTGATTTCAAAGGGACAGCAAAGTACATATAACTTGGACAAGCTCTCTTTTAATTAACATGTTCTGGAGACCAAGTGGCCTGTTGAAGTATTTTCCTAAAAAAGATATTTGCCTCCTTAGAAAAAATTGAATACAACCAGTTAAAAAAAATTTTTTTTCACTGCTACATATATATAGCCATGTATAGAAAGAGATCTAGAAAGCTGTTTTCAAACTGTGGGTCTATATCCATAGTGAACCCTGAAATCAATTTAATCAATCCAAACCAGCAGTTTTTAACTGGTAGTTTTTTTAGTGGGACAAAATGGAATAGAAAAATTATTGGAATGTATTTTTTGTGATATGGGTAAATGTTGTTTCAAGAAATTTGGGGTTCAGTTTTTTTGTTTGTTTTCTATGTACATATGCTTGCATGTGTGTAAGAAGCTGCAATGAAAAGTGTATTTCTTACTGTAGGATATAGCCAAAAAATGTTTGAAAGCACTGGTTGAGAATGATGTCTTCTTAAAATGTTAATGGTACAATGGCGTTTCAAGAGATTGTTACTCTCTGAGATCAGAAGAACTAGATGGTGCCCAGCTACCACCAACAACCATTCTGATCAGGGACACAATAGGTGTTCCAGGATAGAATGGGAGAAAAATGTAGAACAAACCTCAAACTCCTTAAAAAAGGCCAGACTTACTGAACAGTAGAGACTAGAGGATCCCCAGAGACTATCACCCTGGGACACCCTTTAAACTTGCAACTGAATCCACTCCCAGAGATCACCTTTCAGCCAAATAATAGATTGGCTCATAAAATAAACAATATCATCCATGAGTATTGTGCTCCTTTAAATAATCACTAATATGAGACCAAACGGTCAATATTTACCATAAAGCAAAGATGAGAAGGTAAGGCGGGAGGGGAGGAAACAGAGAAGCTAGATTAATGGAAATAGAACAACCAAAGTAGAAATGATGAGAACACTGATGCACTGTGGGAAATGTAACCAGTGCCACTGCAAAATATGTATAGGAATTATTAAAAGGGAGCTTAATTTGCTGTGTAAATGTTCACCAAAAATATAATTAAAAAAAAAGATTGTTACTTTCTTGTTTACACTTTCTGTATTATTTAACTTTTCTGCAGGCCTATATTTTTTCTCTCTATATAGGTTAAAAACAAAGCTAAAAAATTTCCAAATATCCTGAAGGACTTCACTTGAAATAGTATGAATACAATTTGTAATGTATAGAAATACAACTTCATCACAGCTATAGCCATAATCATAAATGAAAAAGGAAACAAAACTAGATGCCCAAGAGTTTCAGAGTAGCATATGATTAATAATAAGAACAGAGAAACTCTTCTTTGAGGGAAACCACCCAAAACAGTTAGAACTGACTTACCAATGCATCACCAGGTAGGTTATTGGGCTGCTTTACCTGGCCCCTCCTAGTGTGAGTTCTTTATTTCTCTCACTTTCTCTTTGGTGGCTTGTATAGGAATTCGTTTCTGTTCTACCTTATTTGGCATTCGCTTTCCGGCACACATTGCTGACTCTACTCACCGCTTTGCAAGAATATATAATCTAGGCTAAAATCCATGCTTTCTTGCCTTTATCTTTAATTTAGGGTACATCCATTCTATTAAGCAGTTCAAACCCACCAGCCGCTCTGTGGGAGAAAGATAGCGGCAGTCTGCTCCCATAAATATTTACGCCTCGGAAACCCTATACGGCAGCTCTACTCTGTGCTATATGGTCACTATGAGCCAGAATCCACTGGATGGCAAAGGGTTTTGACATTCTATAAGGGGTTTGAACAATTATCGAACTGTGTGGCTAGAGACCATCTCTTTTAAAAAGGGTGCTCTATCTATGTCACAAGTTAAGGGGCAGTTCTACTCTGTCCTATAGGGTCGCTGTGAGTCAGAATCGACTCGACAGCACTGGGTACTGGGTATGCCACAAGTGATCTAGGTCAGAAGCCTTGAATTCTAAGAAAATGCAGCTTTAATTAGTAAGCTTTAGAAGTTTAAAGAAATGCAAATGACTGGCCAAGAGAGGGTTTGAAAAGTTACTTAAAGAGGAAACAGCTAGGTCCTCAGCGGCCCTGTACCAAGAGAACCACGAGCAGGACAAAGACCAACAGTGGATTTTCATGCTGGCCCGGCACATGTGCTCATCAGTATTATTCCTTTCTTTTACTTTGCCATGGGTTTTAGAAAAATTATAAACCATAAACCAATCTCGCCTGTGATCACAGAAGCACCCACCCTAAGTAAAATATCCCTAAAACCAACCTACCGGATATTAAAATAAAATGCTACAACTAAAGTAGGGATTATTCCAGCCTTCCAGGAAGACCGAAAACTAGTAAATTTGTAAACATAAAGCTTCATAACATGAGAAGAAAGAGCAACAACATGACCATCTCAATGGAAACAGGGAAGGATTTGATAAAATCCAACACGCATGGCTGATGAACAAGAAAAACAAATCTGAGTAAAGCAGCAATAGAAGAATACATCCTCAACATAATAATCTTTCTATATCCTCCTTAAAGATTAGGCTAAACATTTAGACGGCTCTACATTAAAATCAGTAAAAGGCCAAGAGTGTCCACCACCATGTTTATTACTTACAATTCTTTTGAAACCTTTAGCCAAAGAAAAAAGACATGAAGTAGAAATGAGAAACATAAGTACAGAAATAGGACATAAAATTATCATTCTTAGTCAGTGAGATGATTATCTCTTAGAAAATTCAGAAAAACACCTAGAACTTAAAAAAAATTAATTATTGTGATCATATACAAAACGTGTGTACAAATGTAAATATGTATACGTACATGTGTTTGTACACACACGCACAGGCGCACACACCAATACAACAACACTCAGAGTAAATCCTTGGAAAGGATGCCATCAACAAAATCAACTAGAATTTTTAAAATCTAAAAATATTAATAAAAATTTGCAGGGTTTATATCAAGTAAATTATAAAACTTTATCATGAGACACAAAGAATAAGAGGAAATAAATAATAAATTGAGAAGCTGGTTATATTCCTAATTTAAAAAAAGGAAATGTTTACAAGACATCAAATCTTCTTAAATCAACAGCTGGTTTTAATGAAATTCCAATCCAAATCTCAGTGGGGCTTTTTGGGCAACATGACAAGGTAATTTTAAAGTTCAAAGGGAAAATTAAACTGACAGATATCAATGAAATTTTCAAAAGAATTAGCCTTAAGATGGGGGGAACTTATCTTACCAGTTATTAAAATTTTTTCACAAAAATAAAGTAGGAGTAGTGGTGGTGGTGGGTAATGATAAATGCATTACTAGAATAAGAATCAACAAATGGGTCAGTGGGACAGAATAAACAGCCCAGAAACAGGTCTTGGTAGAAATTAGAACAGTGTATATAATACAATTAACCACAAATCAGGGAGAAAATTTACATTAATCAATAGAATCATTGGTTAAGTGAGATAATGAATGGGAATTATTTAGCACAATAATGAGCATATAAACCCCATTGCTTTCGAGGCGATTCTCACCCATAGCGACACTATAGGACAGACTAGAACTGCCTCATAGTGTTTTCAAGGTGCACCTAGTGGATTCAAACTGCCGACCTTTGGGTTAGCAGCCGTAGCACTTAACCACTACACCACCAGGGTTTTCACTGAGCATATAAAAACCCATTGTTGTTGAGTCGATTCCAACTCATAGCGACCCTATAGGACAGAATAGAACTGCCCCACGGGGTTTCCAAGGAGTGCCTGTTGGATTAGAGCTGCCGACCTTTAGGTAGCAGCCAGAGTTCTTAACCACTATGCCACCAGAGCATATAGGTTCTCAATAAATGCTAGCTGTTATCATCATATTATGATTAGATATCAGAAGACATTAATTTAAATGTGTTTCAATTATACCCAAAAATAAATTATGGATTAATAATTGAAGATAATAAAAAAGCCAGAAAAAAAAAAGTTCAACTGAATACCTACTAGATTTCAGAAAATAAAAGGACCAAATAAAAAGGAATAAAGGAAGACACAAAGAGCACAAAGGAAAATATCAATATACTTGATAAATTCTTTTAATATGTATATCAAAATACCGTAAGCATCACAAAAAGCAAAAGAACAATTGTAATAAAATAAATAATAGGCAAAGGGTATGAATAGATCATTTTTTTTTAATGGAAAACAAATGGCTAATAAACACCAGAGAAAAATGTTCAGACTCACTGATAATTCAAAAAATGGGCATATAAAATAAGATACAAAAAAAAAAAAAAACCTGTTCTCTCCCAGGTTGACATAGCTTTAAAAAGGTCTTTGCTGACAAAGGTGCAGTGAGATGTACCTGTAATAAGTTATTCTAACTTCCTACACTGCTGGTGAGAGTATTTGGAAAGAAGCTTCATCAAATATATATCAAGTGCCTTAAAAATGCTCCGACCCACTTAAAGATTTACATACAAGAATGTACACCACAACATTCCTTATAATAGCTAAAATTGTAAACACAACAAATTCCAATAATAAGTGAATGACTCAATAAATTCTGACATACCCATTCAATGGTATATTTTACAACTATTAAATCAAGTTTTCAAAATATGGGAATTAGATGCCTCCCTTACGCTACCCACAAAAACAAACCCCAGATGGATTAAAGATTAAACATCAAAAAACAAAACCTGAAATTATCATGAGAAAGTATATGCCAACTTTGGAATATAGAGAAATTTCTTAAATAAAGCTCACAAAGTAGAAATTATAAAAGACCATATTTAAGTATAACTTTTAAATTCCACTTCTCTGTTCCCCAGATGCACTGTGGCACTTAGTAAGGATTGCCTTCTAAGAGGAGTCAATGGGTGGCACAAAGGGTTAATGCTATCAGCTGCTAACTAAAAGATTAGACGTTCAAGTCCACCCAGAAGAACCTCGGAAGAAAGGCCTGGTGATCTGCTTCTGCAAAATCAGTCATTGAAAACCCTTTGGAGCACAGTTCCACTCTGACACAAATGGGGTTGCCATGAGTGGGAATCAACTTGATGGCGAATGGTAAGAGGTAAAGCTTCCACAGCCATTGTTGGCCTACCATCATAGACAACTGGCACAGGACTGCCCACACAGGTGTGTTGGGATGGGATGTCTGCCTCGAAATTTTAGGGCAAGCTGGACATCCAAAATGGCGAGGGTCCTGGATCACAGTATACGGAGGTTAGAAGGTGCCACCATCACCCAGTCATCCGAACTGGAAACCTGGAGGTCTTCTTCAGCTCCATCTTCTTTCTCATCCACCACCTCCACTCTGTCCTATTAATTCTACCTTAGACATCTCCCTGGGGTCCATCTTTCTCCTCCTTCCCCACTACCTTTGCCTTATCTTAGGCCGTTGTCATCTCTCAGCTGACCCACTTCCTCTGATCTCCACCCTGTCTTCTCTCTCAACCCAGCAGGAAAACACTCAAACCAAAATACCAATAGGTAATCATTCTTGAATCCTATCACGTATACGTTGAACACCAATCAAGCACTTGATGGGAGACAGGCCAATCTGGGTACTACTGAGGGCTCCTGGGAGTCATGCATTCATTCAACAAGTATTCTTAAATCCCATTTATGAGCTGGGCAGTGCACAAAGTGAACAAGATGAAGGCCCTGAAGCTTACAAAGCTAACATTCTAGCAGGAAAGACAGCGTACTCTTAATGATGCAAAAATATAACGTGTGATATGATATAATCTCAGGTAGTAGTTAAGTGCTAATGAAAAATAAAGCACGTGAAAGGATAAGGAAACAGGGAGGGGTTCTGGAGAAAGCACTCGGAGGTCAGGTGGGCATAGAGGCCTCCCTAGAGGGT
Organism: Elephas maximus indicus; assembly: GCF_024166365.1. Taxonomy (NCBI): domain Eukaryota; kingdom Metazoa; phylum Chordata; class Mammalia; order Proboscidea; family Elephantidae; genus Elephas; species Elephas maximus. The sequence continues at coordinate 15,665,930 of NC_064826.1, forward strand.
CTGCAGAGAAACTTGAATGAAATGAAGGAGAGACACGTGTGTTGGAAATTTGGGGAAAAGCTTCTAGCAGAAAGGCCACAAGGCAGAAAGCTCCTGATTGGAATCAGCTTTGGTCTATTCAAGGATTGTCTTAGTTATCTAGTGCTGCTATAACAGAAATACCACAAGTAGATGGTTTTAACAAATAGAAATTTATTCTCTCATAGTTTAGGAAGTTAGAAGTTTGAATTCAGGGCGCCAGCTCCAGGGAAAAGCTTTCTCTCTCTGTCGGCTCTCAGGGAAAGTCCTTGTCATCAATCTTCCCCTGGTCTAGAATCTTGTCAGCACAGGGACCCTGGGTCCAAAGGACACACTCTGCTTCTGGCTCTTCTTGCTTGGTGGTAATGATATCCCTCTCCTCTCTGCTCACTTCTCTCTTTTATATCTCAAGAGATTGACTCAAGATACAACTTAATCCTGTAGCTTGAGTCCTGCCTCATTAACATAACCACCTCTAATCCTGCCTCATCAACATCATAGAGGTTAGGATTTATAACACAGAGGATAATTACATCAGATCACGAAATGGAGGACAACCACACAACACTAGGAACCATGGCCTAGCCAAGTTAACACACATTTCTGGGGACACAATTCAATCCATAACAAGGATCAAAAGAAAAGTACCCACAATTTGGCATTGCACCTCCCCCCACCCAACTGCTAGAGGGAAACTCTGAGTGGTGCAAATGGCTATCATGGTTGGCTACTAACTGAAAGGTTGGAGGTCCCAGTCCACCCAGAGGCATCTCGGGAGAAAGGCCTGGCAATCTACTTGTGAAAACTCAGTGGTTGAAAACCCCATGGAGCTCAGTTCTACTCTGACACCCAGGGGGGCAGCATGGGTCAGAGCCCACTGTACCGTAACTGGTAACTGCTAGAGACAGCTCTGCAAAGGAGCACTTCTCCCCACCAGCTGCCCCAGGAGGGCTGGTGTCCAACTCCAGTCCTGTGAAGTGGCCGTCAGAGGCCCTCTGTCCTTCAGTGCTGGCCGAACCCAATCGTCTGGCTGAGGCACAAGGGTCAGCAGCCTGCACTGTCATCAGTGATCAAGTGCTAAGTCAAGGAGACAACTGGCCACTCCATCACTATGGAGCCAGGTCACCATGAAGTAGGGTAAAGTGATGAGGCAGCATCAGGAGCTGGCCTCAAAGTGTCCACCCGTCAGCTTTCTCTGCACAGCCAGGGCGATCCAGAGAGAGCAGCTATTGTGGCCCCTTTGCTCTCTTGGGGACGATCAGACCTTCTACATGCACAGGACCCACAAGCCTCCAAAGGGGCCTCCTTCCTGCCTGCATTCCATGGCAGGGTCCGTTTGTCAGTGAACAGGGACTGATTTCAGAAGGAGGGCTGATCAGCCCAGCATCTCCCGTCCTCAGTCTGGCCACCTCCGCACCCTGCTGTGAGCCCTTGGAGGCCCCAGGCAGCCCAAGGGATCATCTAGCCTAAGCCTTCTCCTTACAGGTCAACAAACTTAAACCCAAAGAGAAAGCAAGCTCACACAGAAGCCAGATTGTGTTCAATTCCCCCCAAATCCCTTTTGCTCACATATACAAAGAGAAGTTGGAACCATGATCCAATGAAGATGGGGGTAATGCCCTCACATTGCTTGTAGACAGCTAAAAACAAGTACATAATACTGATAAAAGTGTGACCCATAAAACGGCATGCCTCACGGCGAATTAATCATGAGAACCAATAGCTATCTTATGTTTCTTTTATTTTTATTTATTTATTTTTTATCCCACTGGCCATTTCTGCTTGCTTGTCCAACCTCCCCTTAAAGCCTCTTCTAATCTTTGCTTATCCCTCTTTACCCTATAAAAGAAAAGCCTTTTTCTGTTTGATTCTGAGAGGCTGCTGCTTTCTGAGTTACAAACATTCTCTCTGTTGCAGTCATCTTTCTTTCTGAAAAAGCCTCTCTCTAAGTCCAGGTTTGTTTTTATCTGACAATGGAGAAACATCTATTCACCAGAATTTTTTTTTTTTTAATTGTGCTTTAGGTGAAAGTTTACAGCTCAAGTTAACGTCTCATCCAAAAAATTTATACACACATTGTTTTGTGACATTAGTTGCAAACACTACAATGTGACACCACACTCCCCCTTTCCATCCCAGAGTTCTTGTGTTCATTCAACCAGTTCTTGTCCTGTCCTGCCTTCTCATCCTGCCTCTGGACAGGAGCTGCCCATTTGGTCTCCTGTATCTGACTGCACTAAGAAGTATACTCCTTACCAGTATTACCTTTTATTTTATAGTCCAGTCTAACCTGTCTGAAGACTGGGCTTTGGAAATGGTTTTAGTTCTGGGTTAACAGAGCATCTGGGGGCCATAGTTTCAGGGATTCCTCCAGTCTCTGTCAGACCATTAAGTCTGGTCTTTTTACGTGAATTTGAGTTCTGCACCGTACTTTTCTCCTGCTTGGTTCGGGGCTCTCTGTTGTGTTCCCTTGCCAGGGTGGTCATTGGTGGTAGCTGGGCACTATCTAGTTCTTCTGGTCTCAGGCTGATGGAGTCTCTGGTTTAAGTGGACCTTCTGTCTCTTGAGCTGATATTTTCCTTGTGTCTTTGGTGTTCTTCATTTCCTTTGCTCCAAGTGGGTTGGGACCAATTGATGCATCTTTGATGGCCACTTGCAAGCTTTTAAGACCCCCAGACACCACTCACCAAAGTGGGATGCAGAACATTTTCTTAATAAACTTTATTATGCCAATTGACCTAGATGTCCCCCAAAACTATGATCTCCAGGCCCCAGCCCCTGCTACTCTGTTCCTCAGTGTTTGGATATGTTCAGGAAACTTCTTAGCTTTTGCTTTGGTCCAGTTGTGCTGACTTCCCCTGTATTCCCTTCACCGAAGGTTGTTTCTTTTAAATGGTAAATTTTTCCATCCCTGACACTTGGTATTCTCAGTTGTCCTGGAGAAATCTCTGAGGAGCTCTTTGGATGGCTCAAAGAATATTTCAGAGTACTGTTGGCTGCTCCCCAACCTGCCCAGTGGGGAGCCAGGGAATTATGTTATTGTTATGGGCCCAATTGTTGACAAAGGATTCCCCCTTTGGGAGACGTGGCCACTTTTTTTTTTTTTTTAAAGGAATCTTTTTAACATTTGAAAATGATAAACTCCTTTTTTCACTTAATGATACCCCTTTTTTCTTCAAGCTTTTCAAATGTAATTTGAAAAGTCTCTTGAAATGGAAGATAACAATACACTACTGGTGAGGTGTTTCCAGAACTGTGCTGTCTAGTAGAGTAGCTATTAGTCACATGTGGCTACTTAGCACTTGTTTCTGTATGTGAGCAAAAGGGATTTTGGGGGTAACTGAACACAACTGAAATGTGGCTAGAAGGAATTGAGGTGTGTTATAAGTGGAAAATAGGCACCAAAAAAAAAAAAAAAAAACACCGCTGAATCAATCATGGCTCATAGCAATACTATAGGACAGTGTAGACTGCCCCCATAGAGTTTCCAAGACTAATCTTTACAGAAGCAGTCTGCCACATCTTTCTCCCACAGATTAACTGGTGGGTTAGAACCACTGACCTTTAGGTCACTGCGCCACCAGGGCTCCTTGAAACAAACACCAGATTTCAAAAACTTAGTACGAAACAAAAGAATGTAAAATATCTCATCAGCAATTTTTTACGTAGATTACATGTTGAAATGATAATATTCTGGATATGGTGAGTTAAATAAAATATATTATTAAAATTAGTATCAACTTTGTTTTTATTTTTTTATTTCAGCTACTACAAAATTTAAAATTACATACGCAGATGTGCGGCTCTTTTTACAGCTCTCATTATATTTCTATGGGTCAACACTGTTCTAGAGCATTACACCACACACTCTTCTGAAGAGAGGATTGGAATTTTATATACTGTATTACCCTGCAGAGGTTAGGAACACTGAGTCTGAAGGTAAACCATGCTATATTTGAATCTTTGCTCTACTATCTGCTAGATTATATAAACCTTGAGTAAATTACTTAAACTCTGTGCCCTGGTTTCTTCATCTGTAAAACAGTGATAATGATACAGTTACAAAGGAGATTAAGGATCCCTGGGGGCATAGTGGTTAAGAGCTTGGTGGCTAACCAAAAAGTCAGCAGTTCGAATCCACCAGTTTGAATCCTTGGAAACCCTATGGGGCAGTTCTATGAATCAGAATCAACTTGACAGCAGTGGGTTTGGTTTTGGTTTTAATGGGGATTAAACGAGACATTAATATGGAAAGTGCCTAGAAAAGCCTACCTCTGGATTATTTTATTACCGTAATTGTTATTATTACCATTGCTTGTTTTCCCAAATCCTGAGATATGTTGAATTTGGATTTAATGAATGCACTCCACTTTTCTAACACTACCTGTATATACCAGTTAATACGGTTATTATTAAAATTTACGCACCAACCACTAAGGCCAAAGATTAAGAAATAGAAGATTTTTATCAGCTGCTGCAGTCTGAAATTGATTGATCATGCAATCAGGATGCACTGATAATTACTGGAGATTGGAATGTGAAAAAAACAAAGAAGGATCAGTAGTTGGAAAATATGGCCTTGGTGATAGAAACAATAGAATGATAGAATTTTGCAAGACCAACGACTTCTTTGTTGTAAATACCTTCTTTCACCAACATAAATGGTGACTATACACATGGACCTCACCAGATGGAACACACGGGAATCAAATTGACTACATCTGTGGAAAGAAACAGTGGAAAAGCTCAATATCATCAGTCAGAACAAGGCCAGGGGCTGACTATGGAACAGACCATCAGTTGCTCATATGCAAGTTCAAGCTGAAACTGCAGAAAATCAGAGCAAGTCCACGAGAGCCAAAATATGACCTTGAGTATATCCCCCCTGAATTTAGAGACCATCTCAACAATAGATTTGATGCATTGAACACCAGTGACCAAAGACCAGACGAGTTGTGGAATGACATCAAGGACACCATACATGAAGAAAGCAAGAGGTCACTGAAAAGACAGGAAAGAAAGAAAAGACCAAGACGGATGTCAGAGGAGACTCTGAAACTTGCTCACAAATGTCGACCAGCTAAAGCAAAAGGAAAAAATGATGAAGTAAAAGAACTGAATGGAAGAATTCAAAGGGCAGCTCGAGAAGACAAAGTATCATAACAACATGTGCAAAGAGCTGGAGATAGAAAACCAAAAGGGAAGAACACGTGCAGCGTTTCTCAAACTGAAAGAACTGAGGAAAAAATTCAAGCCTCGAGTTGAAATAGTGAAGGAGTCTATGGAGAAAATATTAAATGATGCAGGAAGCATCAAAAGAAGATGGAAGGAATACACAGAATCATTATACCAAAAAGAATTAGTCGATGTTCAGCCATTTCAAGAGGTAGCACATGATCAGGAATCGATGGTACTGAAGGAAGAAGTCCAAGCTGCTCTGAAGGCATTGGCGAAAAACAAGCCTCCAGGGATTGATGGAATATCAATCGAGATGTTTCAACAAACAGGCAGCACTGGAAGTGCTCACTCGTCTATGCCAAGATATATGGAAGACAGCTTTCTGTCCAACTGACTGGAAGAGATCCATATTTATGCCTATTCTCAAGAAAGACAATCCAATCGAATGCAGAAATTATCGAACAATATCATTAATATCACACGCAAGCAAAATTTTGCTGAAGATCATTCAAGAACGGCTGCAGCAGTATGTCAACACGGAACTGCCAGAAATTCAGGCCAGTTTCAGAAGAGGACGTGAAACCAGGGATATAATTGCTGATGTCAGATGGATCCTGGCTGGAAGCAGAGAATACCAGAAGGATGTTTACCTGTGTTTTATTGACTATGCAAAGGCATTTGACTGTCTGGGTCGTAACAAATTATGGATAACATTGCAAAGAATGGGAATTCTAGAACATTTGATTGTGCTCATGAGGAACCTTTACATAGATCAAGAGGCAGTTGTTCATACAGAACAAGGGCATACTGATTGGTTTAAAGTCAGGAAAGGTGTGCATCAGGGTTGTATCCTTTCACCATACCTGTTCAATCTGTATGCTGAGCAAATAATCTGAGAAGCTGGACTATATGAAGAAGAATGGGGCAATAGGATTGGAGGAAGACTCATTAACAATCTACCTTATGCAGATGACACAACCTTGCTTGCTGAAAGTGAAGAGGACTTGAAGCACTTACTGATGAAGATCAGAGACCACAGCCCTCAGTATGGATTGCACCTCAACATAAAGAAAACAAAAATCCTCACAACTGGACCAATAAGCAACATCATGATAAACAGAAAAAAGATTGAAGGTATCAAGGATTTCATTTTACTTGGATCCACAATCAACAGCCATGGAAGCAGCAGTCAAGTAATCAAACAATGCATTGCATTGGGTAAATCTGCTGCATAGGACCTCTTTAAAGTGTTGAAAAGCAAAGATGTCACTTTGAAGACTAAGGTGCACCTGACCCAAGCCATGGTATTTTCAATCGCATCATATGCATGTGAAAGCTGGACAACGAATAAGGAAGATCGAAGAAGAATTGACACCTTTGAATTGTGGTGTTGGCGAAGAATATTGAAAATACCATGGACTGCCAAAAGAACGAACAAATGTGTCTTGGAAGAAGTGCAACCAGAATGCTCCTTAGAAGCAAGGATAGCAAGACTGCATCTTACATACTTTGGACGTGTTGTCAGGAGGATCAGTCCCTGGAGAAGGACATCATGCTTGGCAAAGTACGTGGTCAGCAGAAAAGAGGAGGACCCACAAGAAGGTGGATTGACACAGTGGCTACAACAATGAGCTAGCTCAAGCATAGCAACAATTGTAAGGATGGCGGAGGACTAGGTAGTGTCTCGTTCTGCTGTGCACAGGGTAGCTGTGAGTCGGAACTGACTCAACAGCACCTAACAACAACAACAACCTGTATATACGTCAGAACCATTTTACGTAGGAGATTTCTACAAATCAGTCTACAATAACAATCACATGAAAAGGACACTAAAACCATATGAAACAGACACGGTACTGACTTCTCAAGACGTAGCGCAATGAACAATGTGGTCCATTAGAATTAATGAACTTTAGAAGTTGCCAAAACAATTTAATACTCAAATCAAGTGAGAATGAGGATGAACATTTCGTCTGTGATTGAAAATGACTTATTCCCATATCTAACAGCAGACTTTTTGTAATTTTTAGAAACCTAACAAACACAATAGAACTGAGAAGCCCCATCACAGCTGAACAAAGAACAGCCTCCACAGTACTACATCGGGCTCCAGGCCCTGCCCCCTTCAGCATCAGCCCAACTCCGAATTTTCAAGAAGAAGTACACATTCGACTTCCTTATAAATATTTCAAAAAATGTGATAAAGTACTCCTATGAATAAAATCACTCCTTATTGCATAAGAAGTAAATTATAGGTACCAACTTAATATACCATGATTAGAAACACAAATGCTTTATTTATGGTGGTGGGAAAGGTAGCACTAAATGTGGGTGAAGTTCACAGAGCTTGAATAATGTAACTGATGCCACTAAGTTGTACACAAGAAAAAGGATGCTATGTTATGTATAATTTTGCAACAACAAACTATATATATATGTGTATACATGTATATATGTGTGTATGTGTGTGTATATATATTATATATATACATATATGGAAACCCTGGTTGTATAGTAGTTAAGTACTATGGCTGCGAACCAAAAGGTCAGCAGTTTGAATCTACCAGGCGCTCCTTGGACACTCTATGGGGCAGTTCTACTCTGTCCTATGGGGTCACTGTGAGCTGGAATTGACTTGACAGCAACAGGTTTATATATACATACATATACATATATATATATACATATAAAATAAAACAAATAGGGGCTACAGATGCCACTACTTCTTAGACATAACCAATCACCTCACAGGATTAGTTTTCTTGGTTTGAGTAATAGTCCCATGGGACAACTCAGTCTATCGGCGTAATATAGTTCATAAAGTTTATGTTGTACATTCTAGTTTGATGAGTAGTGTCTGGGGGTCTTAAAATCTTGTGAGCTGCCATCTAAGATACAACTATTGGTCTCTATTCATCTGCAGCAAAAGAGAAAGAAGGAAACTCAAGAGTCAGACAAGGAACCAGACTGTAAGACTAATTGTCTCCTTGAAGCACAGCCTTCTCTACCCTGAGACCAGAACTAGACGGTAACCAGCTACCACTGCCGAATATTCTGATCAGGGTCACAATAGATGGATTGTGATAGAAAGGGTGAAACATGTGGAATGGAACTTCGAATCTTCAAAGAATTCAGACTTGCTGAACGCACTGAGACTGGAAGAATCCCCGAGACAATTGCCCTGAGATATTCTTTAAACTTTGAACCAAAACTATCCCCTGAAGTCACCTTTTAACTAAAGATTAGCTCAAAAGTAAAGAATGTCATCCTTGAATACTACGCACTTTTAAAAAATTATCTATGTGAAACCACATGGACAAAAGTTACTCTAAAGCATAGATGAAAAAGTTGGGGGACAATGAGATTAAGTTAATGGAACTGGAACAACTAGAACAGAAATAATGAGAATGTTGTCACAATGTGAAGAATGTAACCAATGTCATTGAACTTTATGTGTAGAAACTGTTGGATGGGAACCTATTTTGCTGTGTACAGTTTCACCAAAAATAGAATAAAACATGTATTTTTTTATTTTTAAAAATTAAAATTTAATTAAGAGTGAAAAACTATATAATTTATAAAGTGAAACATTCATTAAGCTGGATATGAGAATTTGATTCAATCCACAACACATCAGGCAAGATATAAGACTTCGCTTCCTGTACCTCTTCCCTTAAACGGTAAGCATGGGGCAACACCAGCCTGAGCCTATTCTCCTGTCTCCAATGGCCTTGTTCTGACATTGCAGACATTCTTATGCCAAATTTCTAAAATTTCACAAACACATCTACTTTGGAAAACCATGCACCCTTGGATATAGTTCAAACCTATAAATGTCATTAGAAATTAACAAAAACTTAAAACTAAGAACCGTACACACTTATTAAAACACGCACACACCGTCCTCACAACTACTGCTCTCGAACGTTTGCTATAATAACATTTCTGAGCCAGCATTGAACGTGACGGCCCTTGAGAAATCAATTATGGGACGTTTGTGCTAAGTCTCTACTATGTCCTCACTCTTATGAAGACACCGAAGCCAAGATGTAAAGTATGACTTTACCTTATTATCCTCTAGGTTGAGCACTTCCAAGAGGTCGTGGTTCTCTAAGCCTTGGAGGCTACTGATCTGATTGTTGGACAGATCCAGATTCTGTAGTGCTTTCAGGTCCTCCAGACCTGTGATCTTCTCAATCTGGTTATTGCTCTAAAATTGATAAAATAAACTTAACGTCTTAAAGGCCATTCATAGGACACATTGTAATGACAAGTTTTCACTTTGGATACTGCCCCAAATCTCTTAAAATCAGTAAGCCATTCTTTTTGTTGTTGTTTTTTTTCCCCATTTTCATCACTCACTTTCTTCAACACATACGCACACCCCAGAAAGAAACTCCAATACTTCAGCTGGAAGACTCAGAATATAATATCATTAAAGCAAGATGAGTGTTCAAATCAGTGGGAAAGACAAAAGCTACGTAATAGAAGCTTTTCACATTACACACCTAAAGCCTTAATGACAGCATAATTCCGTGTGTATCTTTAGAAATAGAAATGTAATGTAGTTCTTTCATCACTATCACAATAAGCCACTTGAATATTGCAGCTCCCACATAAACTTGTTTGCATAAACCTCCTAAATGTAGCCCCCTCACATCATGAGGGCTGTGGTAGTGTGTTACAGTGGTGGTTTCCAATGGATTATGCCTCCAGGTAGTCATGCTCTTGTGCAGTGCCCTCCTCTTGAATCTAGGCTGAACCTATGACTTATCTTAGCCAAAAGAATATGGTGTAAGTGCACCAATTCTTAGCCCAAGACTTAAGAAGGCCTGGCAGCTTCTGCTTTCTAGTCTTAGACACCCTAAGCTGCCATGTAAGAACTCCAGCTACCTGTTGGAGAGGCTTTGTGGAAAGGCCACACGAAGGGAGGCCTGAGACTAAATAGAGAGAAAAACTCAGCCATTCCAGCATCTTAGCTGAGCCCAGCCAATCTGCCAGCTGAATGCAGCAAGATCAGCAGAAGAACCACACAGCTGGAACCAGCTCAGATTCTAGAATCACTAGCAAATAAAATCATTTTTTCTCTAAACCACTACATTTTGGGGTGGCTTATTATGCAATGGAAACTCTGGTGGTGTAGTGCTTAAAAGCTATGGCTGCTAACCAAAAGGTCGGCAGTTTAAATCCACCAGGCGCTCCTTGGAAACCCTATGGGGCAGTTCTACTCTATCCTATAGGGTTGCTATGAGTTGGAATCGATTCCACGGCAACGGGTTTGGTTTTTTTGGTTTTTATTACGCAACGATACATAACCAAATAATTTCTTCAACACTCACACATGAATATCTTCTCAGACAATGAGAATAAAACAAAGAAAGATTTAAGATTCAAATGTTGTCTTCTTTCCCAACCCGTATGAACCCATAACAACAAATAACAGTAAAATAATTTACATTTTCTTATACATTTTCTAACCTCATATCATTCTTTGGGTTTTTTAGTCTTGAGGTACAAGAATATGTCACGGTAAAGCTAAACTTTAAGTTGCAGTTTCAAATCATAATAAAGGGCGATTTTGACGTTTCAGTTAATGCTATGTCATGTCCGTTCTTGAATTTTTAAAACTTTTAACATGCATTTAGGAACTAAACCAAAAAACCAAACTCGCTGCCATTGAGCCTATTTTGACTCACAGCGACCCTATAGGACAGAGTCCTATAGGATTTCCAAGGAGCAGCTGATGGATTCAAACCGTCGACCTTTGGTTAGCAGCTAAAAGCCTAACCACAGTGCCACTAGGGCTCCATTTAAGAACTAGAAAATTAAATTAGAATATTGCTGTGCCATGTATAGTATTTTATCATACATGTTTCCAGGTACATTTAATAGAAGAGCTCATTTTCATCCTATTTTTCATAAGATTTTACTTTTACAATGAGCAAGATTTGTGTTCATTAGCATAATTCTATGGCTTTTTAAAATACATTAATAGAATGTTGATAATCTATAAAGCTGGGTGATAGTACATGGGGCGGTTCATTATGCTATTCTCTTTATTTTGAGATATATATTATATAAAAAATAAAAAAATAAAATAAAAAAATAAATAAATATATTATATATATATGAAAAATTTCATTATGAAAAAGAAAATATATTCATAACTGTTCGCCAAAGGTAAGTCAAATTTCCTACTGTTCAGAGTTCAAAAAAAGTTACACAAGGTGTAGTAGAAAAGGGAAAGAAAAAACAACATTGAACTTGACATAATACCCATATTAATTTAAGGAGCCCTGGTGGCACAGCGGTTATAACTTATTGAAATAAGACTGCGATACCCTATCCAAAATATGCCCACATATCAATATTATATACAATACATTTCTTCCCAAAGAACGTTGAAGTGCTTTAGATGTGTCACATAGGCTGTAGTCCTTCTTTACAGTGTCTCTGATGGCTGTCAGACTGGTAGATGAATATGAGTAGAGTGAGGCACAGAAAAGTTTAATTAGATAGCCTAGGGTCATAAAAGAAATCAGAACTCAGAAATATTCAGAACCATGGAATTTTTGAATCGCCAGAGTCATCTAGTCAAACCCTTTGTCCGATGCTGAAAAACGGATGCATTTCTCCAATATGCAGTTAGCCAGTTTCTCCTTAAACAGTTCTTCCTGCTTGTTTTATGATGATGGGGGGAGAAGGGCTTTTAGAGAGGAGCTACTTTCTTAAATAAACGAAGTTAGAACGATTCTTAATCTGCAAATTTGGGAGAAACACACACACACAAGTGCCTCTTACCAAGATAAAACAAATTTTAAAACTTGAACTTCATTATCATTGATTGCTAAGAAGCTGGTCACCAGAATAGCCAGTAGAGTGAACTTCATTTTCCCGTACATTTATGGCAAAAGTTGAAGTTGGAGAATTAACAATTGGTTTATATAAAGAATTTTTCTCTAAATTGCAAAATGAATAGTTAACTAAAGGAATTGGTTTTCTGAATCCATGAACTAAAAAATCAAAGTACTTAAAACTATTGAAACAGTATTTTATAGATTTTTATTAGAATTTGCAAAAGAAGACCTTCCTAATCTCAGGAATTTTAAAGGAAAATAAATGAGAGCATCTGCTGTACGTTCTAGTTCATGTTTCGTAATGGTGTGAGAAGTGGGAAGAATCCACCTAACCCATTAGTAGAAAAACTAAGAATGTTATGCTTATTCTAAAATCTACATAAGATAGAACCGCCAACATGGGTTACTTATCGAGTTATCAAAACCAACTCTTAAAAGTGCTATGTGTTGTTATTCTTAACCATGAGGTCAATTCTCATTCTCTTAGGCACACCCACATATCTCTTTCCAGGTACCATGCTCCTCCTAAGGTTGATGGGTGTGTCACTACAGAGAAGATACCTGACGATAAGGACACAGTTCCAACAAACTGCAAAGTGAGTGATACCTGCTGCCAACAATATTTCATATCATCAGCATTTTAAAGGCTACTTTCTTTTATAATTTAAAATTTTTCTATCCTCCTCTTATCCATTTTATTTTCATTTATGCTTTGCTAACATGCTTTAGTGGGCAGAAAACATACAACCTCAGGTAAATTATTAGACTCTTCCATGCCTTGGTTCCATCGTCCATACTGGGAAGCCAGGACTCTGCCCTCATCAAACTCGCTGTAAGGAAGAAAGGATCTAGAAAAACCATTTGAGCTAAAAGTTCATGGAAATAAGACAGGAATGGCATATTGTATCTGTCAAAAATCTGCATATGCCCTATGTCATTTCAAACAACAGCTTCAGTATCTTCCCATGGGATGCTCAATTTAAGAAATTAATAAAGCTATAAGCCTCACTAAGGAGCCCTGCTGACACAAAGGTTAAGCACTAGGCTGCTAACTGAAAGGTTGGTGGTTTGAACCCACCCAGTGGCTCCGTGGGAGAAAAGGCCTGGTAATCTGCTTCCATAAAGATTCAAACCAAAATCAAACTTGTTGCCGTTGAGTCGATTCCCACTCATAGCGACCCTGTAGGACAGAGTAGAACTGCCTCATGCAGTTTCCAAGGAGCAGCTGGTGGATTTGAACTGCTGACCTTCTGGTTAGCAGCTGTAGCTCTTAACCACTTTGCCACATAAAGATTACAGCCTAAGAAACCCCATGGGGCAGTTCAACTCTGCCCTCTAGAGTTGTTGTGAGTCGGAATCAACTCAACGGCACACACGACAACAACAAGTCTCACTGGCTTGAGATTCTCCCTGTCTACCCAGTGATAGGTGTAATGAAGAACAAAGGCATCAAAGGTAATAGGAAGGAGGAAGAAAGGAAGAAGAAAGAATCCTGGAAAATCCACAAACTATCACATCTGCCCCCAAATTAGTGAGCTACACTGTTACTTCAAAAATATTGCGTATGTCTTTGGAACTATTGTAATCCTGTTGAATTTGCTTGTAAATGATCTGTGCTTGCATTGTCATAATCACGCAGCATGTCACGTGGCTTGTTGGAAAGAGTGCTGTGCACGGGGAAAAGATACACAAGTGTAAACCTTCTGATTGGAATTGTTCACTTACTCTCAGCCCAACTTCTGATTCTCTAGAATGGGAGACTACCATGCATTAATATAAAAGAATTGCCAAAATTCAGTGCACAGAGAACATCTCTTGGTTCATTTGAAGGCAATAAAGTGTGACCAGCAATAATTAGTATGTTTAAACGTTATTTTCACCAATAAGGAATTGCAAAGTATGTTTTTCAATTATTGTTAAAATTATACCTTTCTTTCTCAGTGTAAAAAGTCAATCTGTAAAAAAAAAATTCACTTTACGTATCAAATTTGAAAATCATTGTAATTTAGTGTGAAATACTGATAGCACACACGCAAAAAATATAGATACAGAAAGGAGCAAGCAAAACGGAAGACAATACCATTTCCTAAAGGAATTAACTCTTCATAAACTTGAAAAATCCCAAGTAATCACAATTCATACATTTGCCAAAACGTCAACTGCTACTTCTATGAAGAAGAACATTTTTGTTAGACTCACCAGACAAAGGATTTTGATCGGTAACATGCTTAGGCCATTAATTGTTGTGATCTTGTTATTGGCCAAGCTAAGGTGAGTTAGGTTACTGCATAGCTCCAGTCCTTTGATTTCTTCTATTTCATTGCCTATATACCATGACTGTGTTTAAGGAAAATGGGACTAAAAGCATTTGGAAGAAAAGACAAAAAAAAAAAAATCAGTGCTAAATAATCCTAACAAGAATCAGACAACAGCTTAAACAAAGCAATATCAAATGCCCAGGAGAGGACACACATTAAACCCTGAAACAGGAGCTACACTGTTGTTACTACTAGTCGCTGTTGAGTTGGCACTGACCCACGGTGATCTTCTGTATAACAGAAGGGAACAGTGTCCAGTCCTGGGCCATCTTCATGATCACCGGCATGTTTCAGCCCATTGTTGCTGCTCTTGGGTCACTTCATCTCATGGAGATTTTCCCTTGTTTTTGCTGTCTCTCCACTTTACCAAACATAAGGTTCTTTTCTAGGGCTTGATTGGTCTTTCCTTACGACATGCCCTAAGTAAGTGAGGCTTGCACCAAGCTCTATCTTTCTTGTGACCAGACAATGTCATTCTGTAGCAAATAGGTGGTCTTCTTCCTGTTAGGGCGAACAGCCCTTTCTTTTCTTTCTATCTATGTTGGCTTCTCTTCTCCCTTTCAAATAAATTGGCTTAAATTCTGCCTTAGCTTCCTTACCTGTTGATTAAGCTTCCGTTCATTGCTAAAATTTTAACTTGTTGGCTCTGTCTTCCATCCTGATAGTCATCAAAAACTGTAATCTCAAAGACACCAATCCCACTCACCTCTCTCTGTCTTCAATCTCTGTAGCCAGTTTCTAGGATTTGATGTCATTTCTCCATCAAAGCCCAGTTTTCCCAACCAGATAACCTATGGCATCACCATTCTCTCAGCTACTTGTAACTGGCAGAGCAACCAATCAATCATCATGACCTGGATTTCTTTTTTTTTTTTTTTTTGCTTTAAAATATTTCTTTAATTACTTCCTTCTTTTTCATTCACTCCTCTGACAACACAGTTCAGCTTTAACACCAATGGGTACCTCTAATATCCTATTCTTCCTGTCCTCAACTCACTCTACACATCGTGGTCAGGTCAACTGTTTCAAAAATTGCATGGATATCCTGCTTCAACTAAGATTCTCAAGGGATGAATTTCAAATTCCTCACTCTGGCAATTACGGCCCTTCGCTCTAAGCGAAACCTGTTCATCCAAATTTATCATTATAACCCAATGGAAATTCTCCATTTCTGCCATGTGAATCTTCTCAACAGTTTTGAAATGTATCAAGAACTTTCTTATTTGGCGGTACTTTTTTTAATACTACTTCCCTACTTTCTACACTCTACCCACTCTGGGGTTCCACTTTTATTCTTTCCTATTTTTCAATGTTCATATTAAATCAGCATCTTTAAGTATTTCATCATGACAGCTAGTCCTCATTTTTGTATTGTTTCTCTTTGATTACTTTTTAATTACACAACTAAGGGCAAATGATAGACTGGGAGAATATATAACATACATAGTAGACAAAGGATTATTATCTTGAATACATAAAGAACAGAAATAAATCAATAGAAAAAAAGACCGAACAACCCAATAGAAAATGGACAAAGAATACCAAACGAAAAACCAAACCCAGTGCCGACGAGTCGATTCCGACTCATAGTGACCCACAGGACAGAGTAGAACTGCCCCAAAGAGTTTCCAAGGAGCACCTGGCGGATTTGAACTGCTGACCCTTTGGTTAGCAGCCGTATCACTTAACCACTACACCACCAGGGTTTCCAGACAAAGAATATATCCAGGCAATTCCCAGAGGAGCAAATCCAAGTGGCTAATAAACATATGAAAAGACGCTCTGCTTCACAGGAAGTCAGGAGAATGCAAATTAAGACATGAAGCCATTCTTCGCCCACCAGCTTGGTAAACATTTTAAAGTACAAGGTTTTGAAGAACAGATACTTTGATACTACTGAGTGACAGCGTTCATTATTATATAGCCACTTGGGAGGCAACTTACCAAGACTGATTATAAATATGTCACAGCAATTCTATTTCTTGGTATCCACTCTAGACAAACTATTTTTTCTCAAAGTCTTCACTTAACTTTTAACCCACCGTTATCTCCTTTCCATTATCATTGTAGCTGTTGTTAGCTGTCATGGAATAGGCCCCCAACTCATGGTGACCCCGTGCACAACAAGACTGGACCATCATGACCCAAAGAGTATTCATTGGCTGATTTTTTGGAAGTAGATTGCCAGGCCTTTCTTCCTAGTCTGTCTTAGTCTGGAAAGCTCAGCTGAAACCTGGTCAGTGTGATAGCAACATGCAAGTCTCCAATGACAGATGGGTGGTGGCTGCACATGAGGTGCATTGACCGGGAATGGAACCCAGGTATCCTGCATGGAAGGCGAGAATTCTACCACTAAACCACCGCTGCCACCCCCACTACCAAATGTGGCTAGAGTAGTTTTTACAACAGCACAATGCTTTCTCCTCTTAATTACTCCTACAAACAGGAGATACATACGTGCCTACCAGCAATGGCAAAAGTCAGTAAGGAGGAGGACTGGACCATATAGAACTCTGAGTTCACGTTCGCTTTCAGAAATACCCTCACCCCCTGATCTTCAATTGTCTTAATTTAAGACCTTCCCAAACTGTTGCTTGCCCTTCCTCCTAACACTGTTCTTTCATGTGTCTTGGGACTTTTCAGTAAGAAGAAATACAATCTGATAAATCACTAAACTATTACAACGAATTAGCCTGTGGGGCTAATCGTCTTAGGTATATTCTAATTTTAAAAGACCACTACCAGGAGAGTCTCAAAAGAACTCGAAATCGTCATACTGCATTCCAGCACTAACGTTTTTTATGATTCTGTGACAAAATCTTTCACAGCAGAATTTTTGATCTTAGGTGGAAGCTGAGTGCAGGAACCCTGTGGCACGTAAGTATAACTTTATAACTAGGGGAAAGCCCAACGATATATTTTTATATTTTGGCGATGCTGTCAGTAGTTTACAGTGCTTGACATGAATTATTCACTAGTTCGGTGTGTACTCTTACTCATTTGTCTACAGTCACAAAATATGGCTTGGGTGTATAGGAAATGGTTACTGAGAAATAAGGAGAAATCCATCACAATTCTCTTAGTGGAGAAAGCCACAATGATAGCTTTAATCAAAACCAGTCCCGAAAGATCTGTATCACCTCACCAGTGAAAGGTGTTCTTCACGATAGGAGTGAATCTCTCTAAAGACTGGCGCGAGCGTACAGCTTAAATGGCTGCGTAATAAAAGTGGTAACTACCAATCAATTGCCAAAAACACTCCGCTGCCGTTGAGTCGATTCCAACTCATAGCGACCCTAGAGGACAGAGTCGAACTGCTCAACAGTTTCCAAGGAGCGCCTGGCGGATCTGAACTGCCGACCAGTCGCAGCATGGGAAAAACAGTGAAATTCAGAAGACAAGTGAGTCTCACGATAAACTTTTACCAAATAATCTGGGACGTGTCGCTGAACCTCCCTGGTCTCAGGCTCTTCGGCCATATAGTTAGCAGTGGATAGTCTCTGGATTTAAAATTCTATGAATTTTTTTTTTTAATTCCATGATTTTACAATCATAAAGCAAATTCTAATAAACAGCCAGTCAATACTTATAAAGAATAACGTGTATTCTTTCTCAAGGATAAATCAATTTACTTATCCTTGGCCAGGTGTATCGTCTTGCAGTTTGATTATCAATTAATCATCAGTTATCTGCATAGGGAGGGACAAGACAGCACAGTAAGATAAACTAAAAAATTGATATCTTGTAGTCGTTAACGATTCATTGAGGCCTTAATTTAACCTACCACAATCACATTGTTGGTATCAGTAGCTTAATAAGCCAATTAGTTTTTATTTTAAATGTTTTTCAAATAAATTAATTTCTAATTCTAACGTATAATTTCAAAGATGTTAATTCCCGAGTACATAGACCTGGGTTCAGCTTAATCCCTCACGCATCCCTGGTCCATGCATGGCCTACTTATTTACTTTTTAAAATACAGGTTTCCTCTGCTATCCGAAAGTAGAGTGTTCCTATGAAATCTTTCCTAAGCTGAAATGGCATAAAGCGAAGAAGCAATTACCATTAATTTATATGTGAAAAAAATTTGAGAGTTCCCAGATCCAAAAAGTAACCTACCAAATAGCCCATAAAACCTAAAATAGTACTAGCATACAGCAACAGCAGGAGTGATACGATAAACGCACAGCCTACACGAAGCAGAGGTGCTGTATGTACCGTGCAGTCTCACCTACCAGAATCGGGGAGACAGTGAGCACACACGAAGGCTGAGAGGCCGTGCTGATGGGAGCCCCGGTAGCCTAGCGGGCGACGACATGTGGGGCTGGGTTGAAGAGCGGGGTTTATATTAACTGTGCATCTGATTAACTCCCATCGCCTGGGGTTAACGGGCCACGTTTCACCCGCAATCTGTGCCCCACATGGGTGCAATCCTGGTATTCCCCAAGTAGCGTCTGCCCCCGTTTGGAGGGGTCTTTCTGGGTTTGACTCTCACACTACCTGCCACTCTTGCTGACCTGGGTGCGCGCTGCCTCTTTAACAGCTGGCTGTAAAAAAAACAAAAAAACAAAGGCTGAACGCTACGTTGGCTTTCTTTTTGTAAAAGCAAAAATCCTCCCGGGATTTCTTTCGGTTAGGTTAGCGAAAACAGGGGCTAATTTAGGTCTTTCATAAAAGCCAAGCGGCATAGGGCGAACTTTCAAAGAGCGGGGGATGCCTGTATAATGAAAACTCTTGAACCTGCCCCACCCCACCGCCCCCTCCCCCAGAACTGCAGCACTAAAAAAAAAAAAAAAAATTTTTTTTTTTTTTCTGTGCTCAGCTTTCTTGTCCCATCCTTGTGACCCTGCTCAGAGGTTACCACTGTCCTGGATCTTCTCCTTCCCTTTGAGTTTTATACTTAAACTATATTATCCACTTTTATTAAGATTCATTCTTTTTGCTGTATGTAGATGTAATTTATTCATTTTCCCTGCTGTACGATATTCTATTGTGACTATACCATAATTTATCTTTTCTCTCATCAGTGGGAATTTGGGTTGTTTCAGTTTTTTGTAATTACAAGCAGTGCAGTTATGAACATTCTTATGCAAGCCTCCAGGTACACATATGCAAAAACCTTCCCCATATGTAGGAATGGAGGGGCTGGTCATGGGAAAGAGGATGCTCAACTTGACAATATAAGATTGTTTGCCAAAGTGGTTGAACTAACTTTACACCCACACGCAAGGTATGAAGTTATCCTCCTGAGCTACGTGCCCTCCAACACTTGGTATTTTTAAATTTCTTAAATTTCATTGATACAATACAGTATCTCACGGTGGTCTTCAGCTGCATTTCTCTGAATACAAATGAGTTTGAGCATTTTTTCATGTTTATTAGCCTTATCTGTTTCGTTTTCTCTAACACTCTTTTTCACATAGTTTGCCCACCCTCTTATCCAGGTCATGGAATGTGTTTTCTTTAGGTAGGTCTTTAATGCCCTTCGATAAAGTTTTATTATGTTCTCCCACAGGTCTTACTCATCTTTAATAAGATTAATTTTTGTTTTTGTTACAAATGGTGACTCTTTTTAAAGCTGTGTTTTCTAGTTGCTTCTGGTGTAGAGAAATGCTGTTGATTTCTGTTTATTGATGAGTCGGAAGCGACTTGATGGCAATGGGTTTTTCTGGTTTTTTGAAGTCATAAGCCAGCCACCTTGTATAAACTCTCTAAACTTTCCCTGTTATTTTCAGAATACTCTATTTCAAGTTCTTGCTTATATTCTCTGTAGATAATCACGTCATCTACAAATAATGACTTTTAATGTCCCCTTATCAATCTTTATACCTTTAATTTCTTTCTCTTGTTTTATGGTGCTGTCCAGAACTTCCAAAACAATAATGGATGGAAGTGGTAGGGGTGGATAGCCTTGTCTTGTTCCTAATTTTAAAGGAGAATGCTTAGAACATCTTCCCAGTTAGATAAAGTTTGTTGGGAAAAATCTTTTATAGATGTTTTTACCAAGTGGAGGAAATTCCCTACTATTAATTTACTTATTATCTTTTTAATCTCAATTAAAGTATATTAGTCTTCTCAAAAAAAAAAAAAAAAAACCCAGTCAAGTCTTTTTTTTGTCCCCAAAATTAACTTATAATCTTGTCATAGTTTTGCTTTTCCAGAAAAACTTTTAAACCCCACCATCTGTATCATGTACAACATGATACACTTGAATGGCACAAAAGAGAAGCATGTTTAGTACTGTTTAGGAACTAGCCTACTACTTTTTCCAAACTATAAGATATCTGAGAAGTTTATTTCATGAACAGTGTATGAAAAGTAGCTGGTATGGGCTACTTGTCAACACGCCTTTGTTTTTCAAATGCAGGTAAGGAATAGTATCGTGTTATATTCTAATTACCTGCCATGTCTGAGTTTCAATGGCTCAGATGTAATAACAGCTTTTTATACTTCAGAGATAAGACTCAGTTGCTACACCTAATGTCAAGGGGGAAAAAAAAACAAACCCTACTTTCTTTCCTCATGATATTTGACATGGACAAAGTCATAATAGTTTAGTTTTCCACATGGGAAGACAAAATTATGTAGAAACTATGACTTTTCTGACAGAAAGGTTTTAAACTGTATCTTCTGTTTTGAGTTCAAAATACTATGTGGGTGTGTTTCTTTGTTTCCTTTGGCAATTCCATGCTGTGCATAGAGGAATATTTGTCTGGGAGACAGAGCTCCCCACGCTGAGCTCCAGAGAATGAGTGTCCCCGTCTTTTTTCTGGGTGCCCTCAAGGGGCTCTAGATTCTCAGACTCTAGGTTGGAAGGCACTCCACAATAGCCCCAACAATGGACTCAAACATACCAGCAATCATGAAGATGGCTCAGAACCGGGAACAGTTCATTCTGTCATACGTAAGGTGGCCGTGAGTTGCAGGCAACCTGACAGTCCACCACCACCACCACCACCAACTGGATGCTCCATTCCTTTCACAGGAAGGAGTGTAGGGGTCAGCCGACTTCTAGACCAGGTTTCTCAAGCTTTAACGTGTAGACGGGCTGGGGGATCTTATTAAAAATGCAGGTTCTGATTTAGTAGGTGTGGGTGGGAGCCCAAGAATCTGCATTTATTTCTTGAAGTTCCAGGAGATGCTAGTCCTCCTTCTAGATGGCCTGAGAGCGCTGCTGGTTGAGCGGATTTCTGGGCAGTGAGACTGTGTCTGCAACTTCAATCTCTATGGCACTCGAGCACAAAAGGAAGGCTTTGTGGGCAGATGCTGCTAATGTGTGCCACTTCCAGCTTGTCATCAAGATACCAGCCTATTAGGCCACATTCCGAAGAACTGGCTCATTTCAAGAGCATCATCTCAATGCCCACCAATTGTTCATGTTTACACGAGTTCTGAAGGGACTGGTGCTATGCTCTAAGCTTTTCACCGTATGTGAATAAAATTTTGTTCTACAAAATATGTCAAGAAAGTGTCTCTCCGTTCCCCCACATCTCAGCCTGTCATGAAGGCCATGTCGTGGCTGCTGCCTCATCCCTGGAATGAGGCATCCGGGGGCAATTAATTCATTTTCCACTCTGCCCCACAAATTCTCTGGTGGGTAGGAAGATACTTACGGAGAAATAGAAGGGCTGCTACCTTGTTACCCAGAGAACATGGGTCTCTGGTGTAAAGAAGACTCCGGCTCATTAAACTTGCAAATCCCCACTTAACCCCTTAGGCTCTAGAAGCTGGAGCACACTGACTAGAGAGGAGATCCTGTTTGCATGGAGTCTGGGGTCGGTCAATAGATGGGGTCATGAAGTTGTTACAAACCAAACTTTTTTTTTTTTTTTTGGTGCTGTAGGCATATTGTAAATATACTACAGAAGCTTCTGCCACCCATCTGTCACTTTGTCATAGTACTATGGTGGCTTGCCTCTTGCTGTGATGCTGGAAGCTATGCCACTGATACTTCAAATACCAGCAGAGTCACCCATGGGGGACAGGTTTCAGCAGAGCTTCCAGACTAGGACAGACTAGGAAGAAAGGCCTAGTGATCTAACTCGGAACATTAGCCAATGAAATCCTGTGGATCACAGCAGAATATTATCCCAGAAAGTGCTGGATGTCATCAAGAAAGACCAATCAATAGAGAAGAACATCATGTTTGGTAAAGTGGAGGGCCAGAGTAACAGAGGGAAACTCTTAACGAGCTGGACTGACACAGTGGCTACAACAACGGACTAAAGCATACCAGCGATCGTGAAGATGGCGCAGGACCAGGCCATGTTGTGCACGGGGTCACTGTGAACTGGAGAACCTCAGTGTCAACTAATAACAGAGAAGCTTGCTATTGAAACAGAGATCAGTGTGAATTGTTTTGTAAAATAACTAATGGCTAGTTTTCCTACGACAAAATCTGGATTTTTAAATGGTAAATTTATATAAAATAGGGCATAGCTTTAAGTAAATCTGAAGAAAGGAGTTAAAATCAATTAAAATGCAATTTCTTACCTCATTTTAGAATTAACAGTAAACACCCAGTGACCAGGAGAATGACTGTCTTAGCTGTTCAGGTACAAGGGTTCCTGGCAAGCTTTGACTTACAGTTTTATTCCTTAGTAAATAAAATACCTTTCTTCATTTGGGGATATCAATTCTTAATCATTTAATGAGTCACCCATCTCCAGTGAATTGCTTATCTGGTATTATTCCATGTCATCTGGTACACATTCCTCAATGGCTCGATTAACCACACTGTCCCCCTTACTCATTCAAAGGATACTGTCCAAAATTAGCTTAGTGAGAGCCTGGTACGCAGACAGGTCAGACATTTCAGAAATTTGGTTGCAGGAAAAATCCACCTTCTGGCGAGGAAAAGAGAATAGGCCACATTTTAGGCTTCATTTATCTTCACCACAATCACGTATCGCATATGAGGAAATTAGTTCTGCATGTAGTTAGAATTCATTATTGAAAATACCCTAAGGCTCAAGCACTCATCTGACGCTAATCATTTTCTAACTGGGACCTTCGTCCATCCACTTTGATGGGGACTAAGGAGGCCCCTTGCTTGTGGCTGTGACCACATTAACACCCCTCCCAACCCCCCACAGCCTGAGCGCGTCAATCCCCTAGTCACTCGCTCCATTTTCAGCATTTATTTTAAAGCTCCTTGATTTTCCTCCAGGATTTACCTCAACTTTACTCTTAGTTTCCACTATTTCTTTCATTTGCTCTAAGGTCCAGGAAACGGCGTTCGCTGGTTTCATGCACATATCTTGTTTCCCTTTTCTATTCCTACCTCAATATATTCACCACATCACCCCCTAAATGTCAGAATTATCCTTCATCTCTAGCCCACAGGCCTTCTCTCACCAATTTTCCATCCTTGCTCAAAATTGACTCCTTTAGGAAGCATTTTCGCAAGATCAGCTCTTCCCAGCCAAAAAGAGGAGCCCCTCACTAACAAAGAAACGCAAAGTCCAATAACTTTTGTTTAATTACTTACCTACTGGCAAAAGATAAACAAAAATTATTTTTTGGAAAACGAAGAAAAAGCCAAGTTTTTTGAAACACCTACATTGGTAAATGGCTGGGCACATTGAGATCATTTTCTGGATAACTCTGAAGCAACTATATAATAAGCACTATGCAAATATTCTTCTCTTACCCTTTAAAGCAGCGACTCCACCCTCCAACATTTCTTAGTATTGTACGATTATTGTAGCAATGCATTAAATACTAAGTACTTCAAATATTAAAATCTTTAAGTGCTAACTAACTACTTTCAAAACTGAAAACAAAAATCTAGACACAACTTTAATGGCAAGGGTAGAAAAAAATGTTTAAGTCATTTACAACATAACAAAGAGACAACAGTCATTTTAAACACAAGTGTGTGAACCCTGTCAATATATACCCAAAAAACCAAACCAAACCCATTGCTGTCAAGTCAATTTCCGACTCATAACGACCCTGTAGGACAGTGTAGAACTGCCCCATAGAGTTTGCAAGGAGCACCTGGTGGATTTGAACAGCTGACCTTTTGGTTAGCAACCATAGCTCTTAACCACCATGCCTTCAGGGTTTCCTGTCAATATACAGAAAGGCGCAAATAAAATAGCATTAAGTAAAACAGAAGTCAGAACACAGGATGTTCTGCCTGTACAAACTGCACTAAGTGAAATGCATATTTTGACTAAAATTGAAGTCAGTTTGACAGGATGTAAAATAAGTTTAATGTTCACTCTGTTCTCCTCTATAATAAACCGGTCCCAAATGATGGACCAGGAAGACCTTTATCATCATCTGGGCTCAGGCGAGTAACACTTTCTCCTCAACGCCCTTCATCCTTTGCTGTAGCACATGTCTGCTCACGACAGCTGTCTGCGCACATACCCTCCACGTACCTATAGGACTGGGCTCACTGAGAGATCCTAGAGGGGTTATGGTCCTGCACAAAATGGCCGTGACGCCCATGGGAGCCCAGACCTAGCCGGAAGCACCCATGGAATCAAATCAGCGTTCACTTCACCTGCTAAGGGCGAAGGCACTCTAAGAACTACAGAGGAGTGCAAGTAGGAACCACTGCTCTTCAGGAAATGTCTGCTCTCTCTGGCTGATGCCACAAGGACTGGACTGTTAAATACTAGGGAGGCGGAGCTCCTCAAGAGGGTGGGGCGCGGCGGATTAACCAGTAAGCATGATACACGTGGGCTTAACTGGGCTTAGTTACCAATCTGTGGTGCACAATTTCACCTCATTTTTACCACATAAGTAAGCACAATTAAGCCTGTGCATACCTTGCTTATTGGGTAATCGGTCCCTGGGGTGGGACACAGTACACAAGCATGATTTAAGAAGGAGATACGGGCTTTAGGGTCACTGACAAGGGTTCAATCCCAGCTCTGCTACCTACCAGCGAAGGGTAAGCAGGTTACTTCGCCTATCTGTGCTTTAGTGTCCTTGTCTGTAAAATGGGTCAAGAGTGTGGCCTTGCACCTTTACTGGGAGGACTCCCAGCCCACGTTCACGGGGCATTCACAGGGAGCTGAAAACCGGACCAGGGACAGCCCAGCACCTTGCAACCACTTCCCTAAAGTTGCTGATACATTCGCTCGTAATTCTCCCAGATCTTGGAACTTTAAAGAGGGGGGTAGGATTTATGTTCATTTGTGAGGTTTTGGGGGGAGGGGGAGGCAGGGGTGTGAATAGAAGAAACTCTCGGGAAGTTTTTCCGAGCACAGGGCTTCTGTTGTTACCATGACTGATTTCATGGAGCTTGGGGCAAGGGGAAGGAGCCCTGGTGGCGCAGTGGTTAAGTGCTTGGCTACTAACTAAAAGGTGGGCAGTTCAAACCCACCCAGAGGCTCCATGGGAGAAAAGACCTGGTGATCTACTGCCATAAAGATTACAGCCTAGAAATCCTATGGAGCAGTTCTAGTCTGTCCTATAGGGTCACTGTGAGTCAGAACTGACTAGACAACACACAAGCACAAAGAGGGCGTAGGGGTATTGAACAGCCAAGGGGAATCTGAGCGGCTCTTCAAACTCAACTCCTGGTAAGTCCAGGACCACATGGTCCCACATGGCATACAAATTGGCACCTTGTGTGGCTGACTGGGACAAAGGAATCTTACCCCCACAAAAACTGCTATTTTAAAGGGGAAAAGCACACAACTGACCAAAATGGAAGGATGCGAAACAACAGAAGAAAAACTATAAGGGCGTCTTGCAGGCAGTATGGGGAGGGACGGTCAGAGCCTTCATTTCAGGTTCCAATAGTTGTGAGGCCTCTGCGTGATACTTCGGATCTGAGTTAATTTGGTTTGTGAATAAAACTAATACAGAAGAGCAGACATCCAGTGCTTTTTTATTAAATATTTGAGTCCAATAGAATACTAATCACATGGTCTGGTAACGGCTCCCAAACTTGTCCGCACATTAGAACTACCTGGGGATCTTTCAAAAATTCCGAAGCCGGGGACTTAACCCCCATAACCCGTTGCCATGGAGTCGATTCTGATTCACAGCAGCCCTATAGGACAGAGTAGAACTGCCCCCTGGGTTTCCAAGGCTGTAATCCTTATAGGAACAGACTGCCACATCTTTCTCCCAGGGAGGGCTGGTCGGGTAGAGCCACCGACCTTTAGGTTAGCAGCAGAGCAATTAACCATTGCACCAACAGGGCTGCTTTTCAGGACTTAACTCAGGCCAATTAAATCAGTATCTCTGGGGGTGGGGCCCAGGCATCAGTAAACGGCCTTTCCACCAAGTGTGGTCCCTGGGAGTTTGTTAAAAATGGAAATCTCAGGCCCCACCCCCCACCCTAGACCTACTGAACCCCGCTATCATTTAACCAAGGGCCACGGGTGACTTGTGTGCCCATTGATGCATGGGACCCCACTCTGTGGCCTAGTAAATGGCCCTGTCAACCACTGTTCATGGACGGTTACTTTCTGCTCAGAAAGGCAAGAGCAGAGGAGAAGGAAGGTCTGAAATCAATGTTTTTCTTAAAAAAAACAAAAAACAAGGTCAGATAAATGAGGGCCTAATTTGAGCCCACGAGAAACTTTTGTAGATTTTCCTGATTACAAACCCCATCTGAAATCGTGCTGTGATAAAAACCTACAATAGCCACCAGTGTGTGAGCGAGGGAGCTAAGAGATGGAAGGAAACTGGCCCTTGGGTTTGAATGCTCAGTTTTAGGAAATCTTCCAAAAAATCCTACTCATTGACACACCATTCCACTTTTCCAAAATAAATGATATACACGTCCATCTATTCATTGCAGACACTTAAAATACTGTTTATCTTTACACCTTATTCTCTCTGAATTCTCTACTTCAGTGCTGCTGTGCTGATTTATTGCTAAACACTTAGTATAAGCAGTTAGAGTAGTGACGAAGTCTACCTTGAGATTTTTAGGTGGCTTGAAGTTGAAGAACGTGGTCAGTTTATTTTGAGAAGCGTTAAGTTCTAGAAGATAAGGCATACAACTCACACAACACAAATCTGGTGGGGAGGAGAAAAAAGAAACATAGGCTAAGGTAAGCCAATAAAACAAAAACTAGGCAAAGTCATTAAAAACAGCATGGATTACATCAGAACATCCTTTAATTAGGTCAGATGCAAGCACATTTTAGTTATTCCAGATGAGTGAAATGAATAAAAACAGGAGTATGTGAAATACATTAAAAAAAGAAAAAGTACAGAAAACTCTCCTTGAACCAAAAGCTTAACTTTCTTCCCAGGGCGTCCCCACTGCTTTTCTCGAGATCGCTCAAGTAGCAAATGGCTGAGGCCACCTGCATGTCCCAGCTCACGTCAAATGCTTCAAAAAGTACCAGCCTCAGAGGAAAGGATGAGAAACTAGAGTCTCAGCTAATCCTCCTGATAATTAGCTCCGAAATAATGGAATTATGTCTTTTCAGGAAGGCTGGAAATACCATCATTAGAGAACTCTCTTTGTGGTGAATTAAATGTTGTTTTAATTTGACTTAATCCTAAATCTCATTAATGATTTGAAGTGATTGAAATCGTTGCTATTATTTTGCTTTGAGTCTGGATTGGTTCAAAAATACATCTGAGTTTCGCGTTTTATCCCGAGAAAATATTCTGAAACGTGAATACTAAGAAAAGGATTATTGAGCTAAGAAAGGCTGTTCTGAATGACAGTACAGAATGAACATGACCGTTGTGAAATATTATTTTGCTTCCCTCTGCCACCCCACAGCAGGCGTACTTCGGACAGCAGTATGAATTAGGAGAAGGATCTGGAAGTTGCATTACGGGATTACGGCTGGCTCTACCAGTAACTTGGTGCTCCACCTCAAGAGGATAGTATAATAATCACAACGTCTTCCTCTCTCTTTTTGCTCTAGATGAGAGACCAGCTATCACAGTCCCTCAGAGAGTGGCGCCCAGCGGGAGAACGGGGCCTCCACACCTTCACCAGGTGGCCAGGCAAAGCCGGACCAGGAGAAGAAAGGAAGGTTAGACTTGCCCTGGAGTAGGACGGGGAGGTTCAGACAATGTGAAGGCCTCCCTGCATCCTTCCCTCAAGGGTCTCTGAAAGTAGAAACTCACCACCAATTTCTACTTCATTTCCCCAGACTAAACTATACTCTCTGCCCTCATCATGGTGGTCCCATGTGTGTCAGGGTAGAACTGTGCTCCACAGGGTTTTCAGTGGCTGATTTTTCAAGAAGTGATCTCCAGGCCTTTCTTCCAAGGCACTTGTGGGTGAGCTTGAACTTTCCATTGAGCAGCCAAGTGTGTTTGCATCACCCAGGGGCGCCATATCCTTCTTTGTTGTTGTTGTTAGTTGCCCTTCAGTCAATTCTGACTCATGGCGACCCCAAGTGTTTCAGAGTAGAACTGTGCTCCATAGGGCTTTGAAGGCTGTGACCTTTTGGAAGCTGACTGCAAAGGCTGTCTTCTGAGGCACCTGTGGGTGGCTTTGAACCACCAACCTTTCGGTTAGTACCACAACCAAAAAACCAAACCCAGTGCCGTCGAGTCGATTCCGACTCATAGCGACCCTATAGGACAGAGTAGAACTGCCGAATAGAGTTTCCAAGGAGCGTCTGGCAGGTTCGAACTGGTTAGCAGCTGTAGCACTTAACCACTACACCACCAGGGTTTCCTAGTGCAAAACCTTGCGCGCCTCCCAGGGACTCCTACACTCTTCTTTATTAGATGTAAATAATTCTAGGAGCGGCTGTACGCTGTCGTTATTAATACCTTGATGGGAATTAATGAGGGAGTGAAGAAGTCGGACAAAAGCAAGGCCAAGGAGAACCTGAAACGGCTTTACAATCTTTGTCTATTTGTCTGCTCTGAGCTCAGCTAGAGTGTCCGCTGGTAGTGGCTGGGGCTGGCCATTCTGTGGGCAGATAAGTACGGTACCGTGGAGCTCTGTCTTGTAGGAGCCAGGGCTTAGACACAAAGAGACGAGGAGTGCGTTTCACACTTTGTAGATAGCCAACATTTTTGAGGCACTCTGACTGGAAAAAATCTGTGGACCAGGAGGCTCGGCTTCTGATTTAGAGGAGCCATGCTTCTTATGCGTTCCTTACTCAGCAGTGACCGCGGTGCCCACCAGATGGCAGGAGCGCTTCGTGTCGTGTCTGCAGCAGTCGCTCTCAAAGGGCAGTCCAAGGCCAGCACCATTAACCTCACTACTGTAAACCTATTCGAAATGCAAGTTCTCAGGCCCCAGCCCGGACTTACTGAATCAGAAGCTCTAAGGGCAGGGGCTAGCAATCTGTGTTTTAACATGCCCTCCAGGTGAGTCTTTTTTTTTTTTTTTTTTTTGTGCTTTAGATGAAGGTTTACAGAGCCTTTAGTTTCTCGTTAAAAAATCAGTACGCATATGGTTTTGTGATATTGGTTGCCAACAACACGACATGTCAACACTCTCCTGTCTCAAACTTGGGTTCCCCATTACCAGCTTTCCTGTCCCCTCCTGCCTTCTCGCTCTTACCCCTTGGTCGGTGTGCCCATTTAGTCTTGTTTTGTTTTATGGGCCTGTCTAATCTTCAGGAGTGACTTCAGTATTGAGTTAAAAGGGTGCCCAGGAGCCATACACTCAAAGTTTCTCCAGTCGCTGTCAGACTAGTAAGCCTGGTCTTTGTGTGTGTGTGTCTGTGTCTGTGTCTGTATGTGTCTGTGTGTGCGTCTGTGTGTGTGTGTCTGTGTGTCTGTGTGAGTTTAAATTTGTTCTATATTTTACTCTAGCTCTGTCTGGGGCCCACTATTATGATCCCTGCCAGAGCAGTCAGTGGTAATAGCCAGGCACCACCTAGCTGTACTGGACTCAGTCTGTTGGAGGCTGTGGTAACTGTGGTCCGTTAGACCTTTGGACTTTAATCTTTCCCTTGTGTCTTTGGTTTTCTTCATTCTCCCTCGCTCTAGAAGGGGTGAGACCAGCAGAGTATCTTAGGTGACCCCTCACAAGCTTTTAAGACCCCAGATGCTACTCGCCAAAGCAGAATGTAGAAGATTTTCTTTATAGACTGTTATGCCAGTTGATCTAGATGTTCCCGGAGACCATGGTCCCCAGCCCTCAGCCCAGTAATTTGGTCCCTTGGGGAGTTTGGATGCGTCTATGGAGCTTCTATGACTTTGCCTTGGTCAGGTTGTGCTGACTTCCCCAGTATTGTGTACTGTCTTACTCTTCACCGAAGTTACCACTTATCTATTGTCTAGTTAGTGTTTTTCCCTCCCGCCTCTCCCTCCTCCAGGTGATTCTGATGCAAGTTGAAGTCTGGTTTACGTCAGAACACAGG
This sequence comes from Elephas maximus indicus, assembly GCF_024166365.1. Classification (NCBI taxonomy): domain Eukaryota; kingdom Metazoa; phylum Chordata; class Mammalia; order Proboscidea; family Elephantidae; genus Elephas; species Elephas maximus. The sequence continues at coordinate 15,696,575 of NC_064826.1, forward strand.
CTGTCATCACAAAAAGAAAAACACGGAGTACCTTACACACAGTAGGCTCTCAAACACTGGATGAACTAATGAAATGGGCCATAAAATGTCTAAGAAGACCGGTCTGACTGAAAAAGAAAGAATCGCAGCTGTGGACTTCCTGCTCGAGTAGCAAGGTACTAAGCCAAATCTCTTTTCTCTTTCTCTAGAACTACCAGTTGCCGGTTGCCAAGACTCACGGCAACCCTATGTGTATCAGAGTAGAACTGTGCGCCGTAGGGTTTTCAGAGGCTGATTTTTCAGAAGGAGATCGCCAGGCCTTTCTTCTGAGGCACCTCTGGGTGGACTCTACCTGACCACCTTTTGGTCAGCTGCTGAGTGAGTTTGCACCAGCCGGGGTTCCCAGCACTGTGCAATGCTAAAGGCTTCCACCACTCTGTACCTCCTTATCCAGTAACGGAGAGCAACCTTGAGGTGTGTTGCGGGAGGCGCCCAGAGAGCACCTACGGGCAGCACTAAAAAAGTCATCCTGATGTTGTATCTGGGATTTGCTTTAAAATAACCCTGGGGAAGGGGAGGGAGGAGGGTAGAGATGAAGAAAGATTACCCGCAGGCTGGTGACTGCTGAAGCTAAGTGACCAGCTCATTACGCTATTCTCTTTACCCGAGCACATATTTGTAACTTCCCGTAATAAAGTTTTATAAAAGCAGAGACCAAAGTAAAAGTCTTTCAAAACTGATAGCGTTTTAAGAATTAAAATGTGCTAGAATGTGTCTTAATCACCGAAGCAAGTAGATTTTAATTATTGGAGTCGTATGATAGAAAACAAAATCAGAAAATGCAACAGAAAAGACCATATCTCCAACATTTGTCAACAACAAAAGACAAGGAGAGAAGCAGAGAAAGATTATTGTGAAGAAAGCAGGTCAGAAATAATGACTTACTTCCTCTCCTCGAAATCTGAAGAAAAAATGATGCACCGTTAGCTTCAAACAAGTTCAGAAAATCAGGACCGAGGATCGAGCTTTGAAGAAAATGTGACAACTGTAGGACTAATTACAGTAAATGCAAACAGCTGTCATCACAAATCTATACAACCACAACGGTGGCGTTAGAATTGAAAGAATCAACTAGACAGAGAAAGACAAAAGAAGGGAAAAAAATAATTTGGGGATCCCTGGTGCTCGAATAAGGAGAAGTAGCTAGCCAGGATTAAAATGTAGGTACAAAAGGAAAAAAAAAAAAACACTAAAGGGGGATAAAAAAGGACTAATTCATCTGTGCTAAATAACAAATTAAAAAAAAAACAAACAAAAAGAACAAACCAGTCAAGTCAATTCTGACTCACGGAGACCCCATGTGTGCAGAGTAGAACTACTCCACAGGGTTTTCATGGCTGTGACCTTTCGGAAGCAGATCGCCAGGCCCTTGTTCTGAGGCACCTCTGGATGGGTTCAAATCGCCAACCTTTCAGTTAGTAGCCCAGTGTTTAACCATTTGCACTGCCCAAATACTCCTTAAACAGCTAATAGAAGTAGTGAAAAGAGGAGAGAACCATTAAACCGCCAGCAAGCACTGAGGAAATAACCATCAGTCTCTTAAATGGAGAAATAAATACCCCATCTGACACTCTTAAATATCACTGAATACATCTCACCCATCTCATAATATCGCATATTTGCAAACATGTGCCTTTCTCTTTATTCATCAGTCATTGCTGCCTTTTTTCATGAAAAGCAGAGGCGTCATATGTAAACTGATTCACATCGTCGCATCAAGTTTTTTGGTATTAAAACTATCTTACGTGATGCAAAGTTTAAATTTTGAAGTAATTCCGTGATCCCTCAATTTACTAGCGATTACGTACCTTCAATTTTATTTACCGAAAGATCCAACTTCTGTAGGTGAACGTATCCACAGAGAATGCTGATGTCAATTAAATCACACCCCTGAGAGAACAAAAGGGAAGACTTTAATACTGCTTTAACGGGTACTTCTCCACCTTCTTTGTAACTTCCAGAAATTAGTAGTTGACAGAAAGAAACTCAGAAATTCTTCTGAAAGCAGAGTAGAAGCAAGAAGACAGAATCTTAAGTCTTCTACTAAAAGGAACTCAAAACAGACTACAAACGCCATCAAAAAATGTTCCTCTGAAGAAAATAACAGCTTAGCAAATTAATGTTGTTAACAAATACGAATACTCATAGCAAATTAAAGCCATGTTCGTGAGACTCTTACAGAAGAATTTTACATTATATTATATATACCCACCCAGTGTATATATATATATTATATATATAGCAATAAAGCCTTTATCTAGTAGAAGAAAAGAAAAAGCAAATGCCTAGATTTTAAATTAAGTTTTAGAGCATTCTCACGTAATCCTGAGACCATTAACAACAGTGTTAACTTTCAAAGCTCTTTCACAATAATCTCCTTTGATCAAACAAACCTGTGAGATCAGTAGGGCAGATCATTTCCAATTTAGAGATGAGGAATATGAAGGGCACACAGCAAGTTAACAATGGAGGGAATCCAACTCAGAATCCAAGTCTCCTGAATCCTTGTCCAAAATTCTTACCAAGAAATCCTGCTTCTAGCCAATTTCAAGGAAACCCTGGTGGCATAGTGGTTAAGAGCTACAGCTGCTAACCAAAAGGTCAGCAGTTCGAATCCACCAGGCACTCCTTGGAAGCTATATGGGGCAGTTCTATTCTGTCCTATAGGGTCGCTGTGAGTCAGAATCAAAGACGTGGTCAAACCCATGTGAAATTGCTCACCACAGATTAGTAAGTAAAGGCAATTAAGCCCGTGCATACCTTGCTCAGTGCAAAATGGTGCATACGGTGTTTACTGGTTAATCCGCCCCTGACGCCCGGGAACAAGGGCTCACATTACTGCTTTACGTTGCAAAGGCCAGCCAATGAAGAGTCATCACAACCAAGTTCTCAAGTATAACAATGGAGGTGGTGGTGTTATTAGTTGGCTATTGAGTCGATTCCGACTCATGGTGACCCCATGTGTGCAGAATAGAACTGCTCCATACGGTTTTCACACCTGAGACCTTTTGAAGGCCAAACACCAGAACTGTCTTCCAAGGCACCTCTGGGTGGGTTTGAACCACCAACCTTTCAGTTAATAGTTGAACTCCTAACCATGATAAAATTGTTTAATGAAGGCCACTAGGACAATCATAAACACCAGGAGCAAGGCATTGTGCTTGGCCTGATAAGAAACGTGATGATGAAATGGACCTATATTTTGTCCTTAGGAAACTTAGGACTTCGGTAGAAGAGAAGATATGTACGCATGTAAAAAAGAGAAAGTAAAAAATAATGCATAACATAAGTAAGATATAAGGAAAAAAATCACCAAACCAGGCAGCCCTAAGAGAGTATATTCAGTGAGATAGGTCAATATGACAAAGTAATTCAACAAGGAATATCTCAAATGCAAGGTCAGTGGCAAAATAAATTAAGCTTTGGCCCATCTAGCTGAAATAAGATTTAAAAGATTGCTTTTTCTGTAGATCGATTGGAGGCATGGCACCACGCGTACATAAGCAGAATACTGATTGAAAGGGACTGTGTGGGGTGTGTTGGCTGTTGGGATTTTATACCATTCTGATGCTTACCTAGCGCAATGCACACAGGGAAATCTCTACATGTTATAGCTGAGTCACTCATAAAACGTTATAAAGTGAAAATAGCAAAAGATTAGAGCCTTAATATGCTGTCCTCCAAGGACAAGCGTAGAACCAGCATGGGTGAAAAGAGCTTAATATTTCTTGGTTGGTTTCCTAATTCAGACCCAGGTCAGTACAGCTTTGCAGTGAATTTCACTCCCTGGGCGGTGAAAACAGCTAACTGGTCGGCTTCTAGCTGAAAGGTTGGTGGTTCGAACCCACCAAGAGGCACCTCAGAAGACAGGCCTGGAGATCTGCTTCTGAAAGGTCACAGCCTTGGAAAGCCTAGGGGGCAGTTCTCTGCACACAAGGCACCATGAGTCACAATCCACTCCATCACAACTAACGACAACAGCAAACTTATGGCGCTAGAGCTAAATTTCAACGTGCTTTTTACCGATGTATCTGCATTTATTCTGTGGGTCTCCAAGTAATATTTAACTCTCTACAATAAAAAGAAACAGAGAGTGTTCAATTATTTTTCTAGGACTATAGAGAATCAAGATGAGGGAAGACGGGGAAGTACACGGAAAATTCTGCTCTTGCAACTTCTCTTATGTTAAAAATCAGAGGCGTGAGTCTGTGCTGCTACGGCTAGTATGCAAATCTTGAAAACTGGTGAATAACGATAGGTTGTTTTCCTTTAATAAGAGGTAGCTTCTGGAAAATGAGATGTAGCTCACAGCTATTTATTTCTTGATATACTTATAGGGAAAAAAGTCAATATCAAAATACTTTGTTCTCTTGGATTCAGATATAAATTTTAGGCCTTCTTGCACTGATCAGAGACAAAACTCTTAAAGAGCTTTTGATTGCTTTTATAGAATCAAATACAACCTTCTGGAAAGAAAGAATTGATTACTATAATACAGACCACTTAAGATGAAGAAAAAAGAGTGTGGAGGGAATCAAAACAAAAGAATTTGGGGACCGATTACTGGATTGGCCAGGGCTCTTTGAAATTCAACATTTTACATAAATAACTCTTATCACTCATTTCCATCAAATTTAAGGCTCTGAGATTTGAGGCATCATAAAAGCTACACACACCAGAGCAAATGGATATGGCCCAGCCAGTGTCAAGACATTGCCAGCCCGATGGCCATTTTGTCATACTCACTGATAACGTTAGATTGAGGTAGACCTGCCCGGTCCCACAGCCAGAGCGGCCCAGTTTGCATAGTGCCTCGGCCACCATCTCCTCTCTCAGGACGCCATCAAATTCCTCCTGCAAAAAAAAAAGGGGAGTAAAAAAAGAAAGGACTTCATTAGAAAAGAAGCAACCCACCTAGTCCAATCCAACACTTAGTATATTACTTACTCAGTAGCTGAACCCTTATGGCAACTAACGACAACACTACCAGCCCCAAAGAAAATTCTGCCTTGAGGACACATAAGTATTATGTATAATTAAATAAATATCTATAGAATCAATGTTTTTATTGACACTGAATTTTCAGGTAGTCACTTGCGTTAGGTATTCAAACTTGACCAAACATAGCAGCGGTAGAAACACTGGTGTTAGCAGTAATAGCTACAGTTGATTGAGTGCTTCTTCATTCCAGGCATGGAAGCTCTTGAGGAATCAACTCATTTAACCCTACACTCTCAGGTAAATACCATTATCTCCACTTTACAAATGGAGACACTAAGGTTTAGCAAGGTTAACTTGCTTGAAACCACACAGTCCAGTGTGTGGCAGAGCTGGAATACCAACCCAACTTTGTCTGACTTCAAGGCAATTCTCCTACCCACTTACACTTGACTGCTTGCCCATACCCCAAAGAATGACTACATCAAACTGAGGCAATTGTTTTTCTAATTCTGGTATTCTTAACGGAGAAAACAAATCCTGAGTTCACTTTCTATCAGCTAGTTTTGTTGGATTCATGTAATTTATAAGATTTGTTAAAAGGGTGATTGTTGTTTCCACAGGAGAAATGCCCTTTCTCCAAGAATGACAGACAGAAGACATGACAGGTGGGTCAGTGCTACATCTATGCTGCCTTCAACTCCAAAATGCCCAACATATTAACATTGACACAAAATAGAGCAATTGTGTCAATCACTCCAATATAACCAAACATGACTAGCATAGGGACTTCAACTGTAAACAAAAACAAAAATATTTTTCAGGTCTTCTACATTAATTTAGGAACTAACAATGCATCTCAGGCTGTTGGTACTAAGGGCACAAGCATGTAGACCTATGTAATTGTCAAGATTTTCTTTGCACAAAAACATCCAGTAAGCCAGGGAAGCATATTGCTTAGAAAGAAGGAACATGGGTTTTGGAGTTGGGCAGGCCTGACCTGAGCCCCAGCTCTGTCCTTTGGTTGGGCAACTTTAGGGAAGTCAAGTTTTCTCTGAGCCCCTGTGAGGCACACAGCCTCAGAGCCCAACTCTTCCAGGAGACACCTGCTCTGGCTTATCCTACACTGAGCAGAATAAGTTACACATTCTCCTGAAATTGTCCTTGACAAGATGACCAGTTTTAGCAGGTTTTCTATGCCATCTTAACACTTCATGTGACCTATTAGCTTATTAAGTGCAAAATGCATATAAGCATCCCACCTCTGAGTGGAGACTTAACATGTTAATAAAAGAAAATGGACCTCTTCCTCCATCCTGGCAAATCAAACCCTTGTCTGAAGAAAATGCCTAGTCACCCCCAAGCTCTGAGAGCCTGTGTAAAGATCAATTCTGAATATTCATGACAAATTTACATTTCCTCGTCTGCTCTCTGTAAAAGCCCCCCTCCCCCAAGATGCCTGTGAGCAGTTTTGGAGGCAGCAGCCTTGGTTGCTCCTTTCCTTGCACAACAAAATAAGGTGCCTTTCTTCTCTCCCATCTCGGCCTCTTGTTTATTGGCTGTAACAAGTCATGCCGAACAGAACCTAGGGTTTCCATCTGGCAACATCAGGAATGTTGTTACCTCTTTCAATGTTCTGGGAAGGATGAAAAAAGTAATGCATCTAAAGCTCAGCACCAGTGTCTGGAACATATACATGTTCCCAACAAATGACAGTTGTGACCACTAATTGATGAACTCAGAAATCACACATTTCAATGTTCCAGTCATCCATACCAATCAACCTGTTGCTTTCACGAAATGGGAGAAAGACATTTATTGCTCTAAATGAAGGTCTAGTTTCTCATATAGGGCCTGGGGAAAAATAGAGGTAGAGGAGTGTTACGTTCCCTCCAAAACATTTCTACCTAGACCTATGAAGCTCACCTCCTGTTACATAAATAAGCCAAAGATCGCCTGTGTCTTGGCCCAAGGTTCTTTATTCCTTTGTAGCAAGCTAAGGCCCATTAGCCCAAAAAGTCTGCTAGCACCAAACTCAAATTACAGAGATCCAATTGTTTTAAAAAATAGCCCAGCTGATATTTGACAAAGGACCACTGTCAGTCAATTGGGGAAATGATAGTCTTTTTAACAAATGGTGCTGGCATAACTGGATATCCATTTGCAAAAGAATGAAACAGGACCCATACCTCATACCATGCACAAAAACTAACTCCAAGTGGATCAAAGACCTAAACATAAAGACTAAAACGATAAAGATCATGGAAGAAAAAATAGGGACAACCCTAGGAGCCCTAATACAGGGCATAAACAGAATACAAAACATTACCAAAAATGATGAAGAGAAACCAGATAACTGGGAGCTCCTAAAAATCAAACACCTATGCTCATCTAAAGACTTCACCAAAAGAGTAAAAAGACCACCTACAGACTGGGAAAGAATATACAGCTATGACATCTCCGACCAGTGCCTGATCTCTAAAATCTGCATGATTGTGTCAAAACTCAACCACAAAAAGACAAACAACCCAATCAAGAAGTGGGCAAAGGATATGAACACACATTTCACTAAAGAAGATATTCAGGCAGCCAACAGACACATGAGAAAATGCTCCCGATCATTAGCCATTAGAGAAATGCAAATTAAAACTACGATGAGATTCCATCTCACACCAACTAGACTGGCATTAATCCAAAAAACACAAAATAATAAATGTTGGAGAGGCTGCGGAGAGATTGGAACTCTCATACACTGCTGGTGGGATTGTAAAATGGTACAACCACTTTGGAAATCCATCTGGCGTTATCTTAAACAGTTAGAAATAGAACTACCATACAACCCAGAAATCCCACTCCTCGGAATATACCCTAGAGATACAAGAGCCTTCACACAAACAGATATATGCACACCCATGTTTATTGCAGCTCTGCTTACAATAGCAAAAAGCGGGAAGCAACCAAGGTGTCCGTCAACGGATGAATGGGTAAATAAATTGCGGTATATTCACACAATGGAATACTACGCATCGATAAAGAACAGTGATGAATCTCTGAAACATTTCACAACATGGAGGAATCTGGAAGGCATTATGCTGAGTGAAATGAGTCAGAGGCAAAAGGACAAATACTGTATAAGACCTCTATTATAAGATCTTGAGAAATAGTATAAACTGAGAAGAACACATACTTTTGTGGTTACAAAGGGGGGAGGGAGGGAGGGAGGGAGAGGATTTTTTATTGATCAATCAGTAGATAAGAACTGCTTTGGGTGAAGGGAAAGACAACACTCAATACAAGGAAGGTCAGTCTAATTGGACTGGACTAAAAGCAAAGAGGTTTCCGGGATAAAATGAAAGCTTCAAAGGTCAGCGGAGCAGGGGCTGGGGTCTGGGGAACATGGTTTGAGGGGACTTCTAAGTCAATGGGCAAAACAATTCTATTATGAAAACATTCTGCATCCCACTTTGAAATGTGGCGTCTGGGGTCCTAAATGCCAACAAGCGGCCATCTAAGATACATCAATTGGTCTCAACCCACCTGGAGCAAAGGCAAAGGAAGAACACCAAGGTCACACGACAACTAAGAACCCAAGAGACAGAAAGGGCCACATGAACCAGAGACCTACATTATCCTGAGACCAGAAGAACTAGTTGGTGCCCGGCCACAATCGATGTCTGCCCTGTCAGGGAGCACAACAGACAACTCCTGAGGGAGCAGGAGACCAATGGGATACAGACCCCAAATTCTCATGAAAAGACCATACTTAATGGTATGACTGCGACTAGAGGAATCCCGGAGACAATGCTCCCCAGACCTTCTGATGGCACAGGACAGGAACCATCCCCGAAGACAACTCATCAGGCATGAAAAGGACTGGTCAGTGGGGGGGAGAGAGATGCTGATGAAGAGTGAGCTAATTAAATCAGGTGGACACTGGAGAGTGTGTTGGCAACTCTTGACTGGAGGGGGGATGGGAAGATAGAGAAAGAGGGAAGACGGCAAAATTGGCACGAAACTAGAGACTGAAAGGGCTGACTCAATAGGGGGAGAGCAAGTGGGAGAAGGGAGTAAGATGTATGTAAACTTACATGTGACAGACTGATTGGAATGGTAAATGTTCACTTGAAGCTTAATAAAAATTAATTAAAAAAAAAATTGCCCATATAAGCAGATTCTCTAGCCACCTAAAGCCTGCCTGCTTTACACACTCTGCAAAACTGCTCCCAACATCTGTGAGTCCCAGGGAAGAGGTTATAAGGATCCCAAGATGCTACTGCCCTTGGAGCACTCTGGGCCAGATTCCCCCCTCTTTGCTGTAGAAGGACATCACCAAGGTCTAGGTAAGTCCCCAGCTCCTCTTGCCTCTTCCTTGGGGTGTTCATGCCCACTTCTCTTTGTGGTGGCTCCCTACACCACTTGCCTCTGAAAGATCACCTGCTGTGGGGGACCACCCCTTGCGTTCAGCTGTCAATGCGTGAGCTTGTTGTACAACATTGCTATCTTCTGGTCATGTCTTTTCCTTGGATCAGCCCTGAATTCCCTTAAACTCGCTATACCTCCTACCCTCCACCCTGGAAATATGGAGACATGGCATCATTACTTATAGTGGGTGGATGCCCATTCTTCAACATAGGCATAGACAAGGAGATGGCCACAAGGTCAGCATTTTCCCAGAACTCCAAGGCTAGACTCCCCACAGCAAATACCTCACACCTCCCTTGAGGTTCCTACCACATGGTAGTATCATCCTCTTCTGCTTCAGGTCTCTGTTCATTTTCAAACATCCACAAGTCTGCCCTTACCTTTGTGGGTTCAGAATCCACATGGGTCACCATCCAACACACTTACTCCCAGTGCTTGCACACACACATCTCTACTTTCTTGACTCCAGACACCTTAAACTTGACGTCCACCCAACTAACTTTAGCCACCCACTCCCATGGCCATGCTCTATACCTAGTCATCATATTAATTCAGGTCTTCTATATTACTTCAGGAACAAACAATATTGCTCAGGCTGTTGGTACTGAGGGCAAAAGCACGTAGACCTATGTTATTGTCAAGAGTCACTTCTCTACCCTAGAAACGTCAGACCCCAGGACTCCATTCTCTGATCCCACAATCTCCTGTCCTTCAAGCTTTCCAACTCCTACTAAACTTGTCCTTTGGTAACATAAAATCTCCACTCTGAGCAACAGAGGAAAAAGGAGAGGCAGCAATAGGAGGAGGAAATGAAATGTGTGGTTAATTGCTTCCATGAACAACTGCCTCCTTTGAACTGAAACCAGAACTGGATGGTATCCAGCTACCATTACTGAATGTTTTATCATAGATTCTATAAAAGAATCCTGATCAAAAAGGGGGAAAATGTGGAACAGAATTTCAAATTCTGTTGGAATCCAGACTTTCTAGAACCATTAAGGCTAGATTAACTCCTGGAACTATTGCCCTGAGATAATCTTTAAACCCTAAACCTAGACCCCAAAATAATCTGCTTAAGTCTTCTTAAAACTGATCAACAGTTTAGCTTAATTAGTAAAGAATGCCTGCCTTGACCATTGTGCTCTTTTAAAGAACTATTTATGAGGAATCAAAATGACAACAGCAACTTGAAAGATTAGATAGGAAGCTTAGGGTGCAGTGAGGGTATTTTAATGGGGGGGGGCAACAATTCAGGAAAGGAGGGTGAGAATGGTTGCACAACTTGAAGAATGTAATCAATGTCACTAAATTATACATGTAGAAATTGTTGAATTGGTGTATGTTCTGTGCTGTACATATTTTCAACAACAAAAAATAAAATAACTTCTTAAAAAAAAAAAATCTCCAGTCTGTTCCTCCTTTCTTTTCTCAGAGTCTGTCCCCTCCTGACTATTCTTCCACCCTATTGGCTATCCCATGGCAATTTCAATTTGTCCCTACTCTCAAGTCTCTGTCCCCTTATCGCCTTATTGTAACTACCCCATACATGCTCAAACCTGAATCACTTGTACAATCAGCCACTGCCTTGAGGCAGGGACTGTGTCATGTTCATCATTCATTTGGGGGAAACCTTTGTAGAATGTCAAGTACATGTCTGCCAATACGTAGGCTCAGTGGACGGAAGTATGAGTAGGATATGGTGCCTATCCAGACATTTAGAGTTCAGTCTGGATGACAGACAAGTACACAAGAAAGTTTTGGAATTTGATAAATGTTAAAATAGAGATACTGATTATAGGTAGGGCACCTGTCGTATGTCAGTTCTGGGCTCAGGTAGAAGGTTAGCAAAGCCTTCCTGAGAAGAGAGCAATTAAGCCACGACCCAAAGTTGTAAGTTATTCTGGCAAAGATGGAAAATGGGGGCAAGGGCAGAGAAGAGGGTTGAGCAGGGTGATGCAGGCTAAAGGACCAACGTGTACAAAATCCAGAAAGCAAAGGAGAGCATGGCCCAATGAAGGAACTACGAAGAGTTCAAAATGGCTGAAGCATAAAGTGGCAACAGGGAAAAGTGTCTAGTATATGCTAGGTACTCAAACATGGGTTGAATGAATGAATGAACCTATTCCTACCCCTGAGCTGCTGAGTGGGCTGGAAAAGAACCCAAGCCATGCATCCTGGTGCCACTCAAGCCGACTTCTGGCTGGGTCTTAGTGCTGGGTGAGAGTCTCCTGTTCTTTCTCAGCTCCCTTTTGACCATTGTTGGCTAGTCCAGGGAAACCCTGGTGGCTTAGTGGTTAAATGCTATGGCTGCTAACCAAGAGATGGGTAGTTCATATCTGCCAGGCGCTCCTTGGAAACTCTATGGGGCAGTTCTACTCTGTCCTATAGGGTCGCTATGAGTAGGAATCAACTCGATAGCAGTGGGTTTGGTTTTTTTTTTTTTTGGTTTGGCTAGTCCAGATCTTCCTCACATTCCTCAAACTGTCCCATGCTCACTCACAGCAGATTCCATTCTCTTCTCCTTCAGAGGCAAAACAGAAACCAACACCACCCCCTCAACATCCTGCAGCTGTCCTACGGCCTCTTACTCCAGTCTGAGGAAGGCTGCCCCTTCTCCATCCTCAGAGTCCCACTCCCTCTGTTTCCTTAAGGACCTTGCTAAGGGATCATCAGTTTTGACCTCTTTTACCTGTGTTTTCAACCTGTCACTCTCCACTGGCTCCTTCTCCAGGCTATACCAGTATCTGAGTCTCTTCTGTCCTAAAAAGGCTCTCTTCCGTTCTGCGTGTTCCTTTAGCTATCACTACCCCAGCCCACCCTACACTACAGCGTCCCTTAATAACCAAGCTTTTCCAGAGTTGTTTTGTTTATTTTTATCCCTCAGTTCCCCCTTCCTCACCTCAAATTCACTCTTCAACTCACTTCAGTTAGGTTTCTGCCTCTACCACATCACAAAAACCACAAGGGCCCAGGTCTCCAATGACTCAAATAGACAAAGCTAATGAGCACATCTCAGGACTCTTCTTACTTAACCCATCCCCATGTTCTTGAAACTCTTTCTTCCTTGGCTTCCCTATCATAGAGCTCTTCTGTTCTCTAAATATTCCTTCCCAGTATCCTTGCCTGATTCCTCTTCATCTGCCTGCCACTTAAATCTGTAACCCTCAGGGTTCTCTGTTTTCCTCTTCTATCCTATCCTTTCCTCTTCCTGGTTGGTCTTCCAGACTCCAATCCTGACGATTCCCAGATCTCCTACCCTAAGCCCCCTCCTCTGATTTCTGGATGCATATGATCCATATATCCAACTCCTTACTGCACAGTTCCATCTATGCCTGTTTCCTATTATAGTGAATAGTCTTAACATCCCCCAAGACCATGCCATTGACTTAACAGTCATCCTAGACTTCTAACATTCAACTAGTAACTTGTCCTGTCTTAAATATTTCAAATATACTTCTATCTCTAGCTTCCTTCTCATTCCCACTGTCTAATTCTAACTTACCTCCCCCTCTTAGATATTGCTAGAGTTTCCTCTAGTCTTACTATCTTCTAATTGGATCCCACTTACCACCAAGGCAGTTCTCCACCACTTAGAAACTCAAAGTCACAGTCCATACAACAGCCCAGAGCCCTCTACTATCCAGTTACAGTCCATACAACAGCCCAGAGCCCTCTACTATCCAGTTCTGACCTTGCTGTCTTCTGCTCTCACCTATAACTCATCAGTAGGATGAGTTACCTGTCCACATACCACCTCTCCACCTAGACAAGAGTCTGTTCTTCTGTAAAATCTTCCACAATCCCGGAAGCCCAGTTGTCACCTGTACACATCTCTGTATATGATCCTTCAGATGCCTAATTGCTATGATTTGCACACAATCCTGTCTCACCTTGAGTGCAGGGACCATGCATGTCCTCAGTCATGCTATCATCTTCTTCCCTCATAATTATCACTATTATCTATTACATCTGTAATTCTCTGAGAGCCTGCTCTGTATCAGACGCTATATTAAGAACTTTAACATAGAGTTTTTCATGAAAATTGATGCTCACAGCACTCCATGAGTACGCATTATTACCCACATTAAGTGATCAGCAAAGAGCGGTTTTGATGCATCAACCTTTAGACCCAGGCACTTCTGCACAATATACTCAAAGAGTACTTCTCACCTGGCGATCATTCAGTGAATGTTTGTTCAACGAAAGCTAAATTGATTAAATTACATTACGGGGCCGTAGTTAGTGGATGAACCAAAAACCAAACCCATTGCCCTCAGGTCAATTCCGACTCACAGCAATCCTATACACATGTAAATTTTAATTATTTTTACTAGTAACAATATAGTATATTATTCTAAGCACTTTATATCTAGCATCTCATTTAATTCTCACAACTCTCCCATGAGAGCTATTATAATGCCCATATTACAGGTGAAACATCCTGAGGTGAACTCACTCACTCAAGATCTCACAACTCACGAGACGCTAAACCGAGACTCAAACGTGTATCTTTGATTCCAAAGCTGATGCTCTTAACAACTGGTGTGCACTGGCTAGCTCAAATTCCTGAGGGCTTCTGAGACTTGAGACTAATTGCATCATAAGCAAACACTGAGCACTGTTACTATAGCATTACCAGTCTTAATCCATTGAAGATATGGAAAATAAATGACTGAAGATGAAAGGGCAAATGTTTCCTTTTAAAACTTTTTTTTCCAGTTTATTCAGCTTATTAAATGTACGTGATACTATAAAAAGCCAAAAGAGAACATGAGAAAACAAAATAAATATTTAGAACTTCAATTGGAGAAATAAGGACTTTTCCCACATGGTCCTACGACCCAAAAAGAAAGAACCAGTTCAAGTCAATACCTTCTATGGGTTGCTAATGGCATACTGAAGACAGATTAACGAGGGTACTAATGCGCCCCACAGGCGAAGAACACCCGTTCATTAGAATAATAGAGTAACTGGTGATTCATTTGTGAATTCCTCTGGGTTGGAAGTTGGTGGAAACCATACAAACATCTCCAAGTTGCAAAAACACTGCTACAGTTCTAGAATAATCACTTATTAGGGCAGCAAAGTAAATCAACAAAAGACAAACAAAATAGGTAATACTTTTCAATGGTCAACCTTAAGCAAAATTGTGTAGAAGCAGGTAGAAGAGGAAAGAAAAAACGGGACTTGAGGGTAGAAAAAAAAAGGGGGGGGGGTCAAATGTGATCCAAAGGGCATTACAAAAGAAGCCACTTACTAAGAGAGTAAGCGCCTAATGGTGGAAGCAGAGTAACAGAAGGCATTGTAGTTGAAGGGGGAGGAGAAAAAGGAATGGGACAAATGAGGAAAGGGGAATGAAGTTCGTGAAACAGAAAGGGCATAACAAACAAGTGGTGCCTCAAGGAGGAAAGCTGACGAGGAAAAGGAAATACTCAAGATGCAAAGAGGGGAAGCCAGAAGAATGTCACAGAAGGAGGATATTGGAAACATCCTATTTTTCTGTATTACATCTACTTCTGAAAAGAATTTGAAGCAACTTATACTATGAAGGCAGAGGAAAGGGGAGGAAAAACCTAACCTAAAGAAAACATTGAAATTAAGAAAAAATACTTGGTTCTGTGTTTCCTGGCAGCCAAGCCAGAGGAAAACCTAACCGTTTATTGAAAGGAAGCAAATCAATTCATGGTTACTGAAAGGAAGCAAACAATTAGAAGCCAAGAGAAGAAGTAATGTGGAAAGGGATGGAACAGGCAAAGGCCTAAGAAAGGGACCAAAACCCAAACCCAAACCAAACCCATTGACGTTGAGTCTATTCTGATGCATATCAACCCTATAGGACAAACCAGAACTGCTCCATAGAGTTTCCAAGGAGCACCTGGTGGATTCGAACTGCTGACTTCTTGGTTAGCAGCTGTGGCACTTAACCACCAGGCCACCAGGGTTTCGTAAGAAAGGAAGAGGATGATATTAACTGAGAAAGAAGTGGAATCGAGGGATGGTTAGAAGAGGTGTCATAGAAAAGAGGGAATTTGTATGTAGGAGGCAAATAGGGATGGGGAATATACACTCTTCATATCCTAAAATCCTCCCACAGGGAGCTGGCTGAACATTCCATGGCTCCTCCCGTGTGTGTGTGTGTGTGTGTGTGTGTGTGTGAACCATATGGGGCAAGCTCTACCCTGTCCTATAGGGTCGCTATTAGTAGGAATCAACTAAACCAGCGGATTTGGTTTGGGTTTGGGGGAAGGAAGGAGCCCTGGTGGCACAGTGATTAAGTGCTCGCCTGCTAATCGCAAAGGCTGGCGGTTTGAGAGACGTGGCAATTTGCTCCAGTAAAGATTAAAAACCAAAAAACCAAACTGTGTAGTTGATTCCGACTCATAGGTACCCTATAGGACAGAATAGAACTGACGCAGTGGTTCAGAACTCAGCTGCTAAGCAAAAGGTCACCAGTTCCAATCCACCAGCCGCTCCTTGGAAATCCTATGGGGCAGTGCTACCCGTCCTATAGGGTCGCTACGAGCCGAAATCGACTTGACAATCAAGGGTTTGGGTTTTTGTTTTTTATAGGGTTTCTAAAGTTGTCATCTTTTCGGAAGCAACTGCCACATCTTTTTCCCACAGAGCAACTGGTGGGTAGCAGCCCAGCGTTGAACTATTGCGCCACCAGGGCTCCTAACTCCCCCGCCTCTGCCGGCCTCAGAAACCCCATAGGGCAGTTCTTCCCTGTCCTGTAGGGTCGCTATGAGTCTTAATCGACTCGACGGCAACGGGTTTGGTTGTCTGGGTTGGAGGAAGGAGAGTGAAGGGACTAGAGTGAGAGAGTGCTGGAGTACTTAAACTCCTGGGAGACATGGGCTTGGGATGCCAAAGGCATAATTTTCAAAGACGTAAAGCCATAACTCTCATACATATATAAAGATACCGTTTCTTAACGACGCAGAGTGTAGCATAAGAAACCGAAACATGCTAATTCAAAAGAAAGATATCTGGAGATACTTCAGGCAGGAAGTGAGGAAACGGGGGTGGGGGGGTAATAGAAATGAGAAAAAAAGAGGGGGCGCCGCCGAGCAGTCGGGAAGAGGTGCTGCTGGAGGTAGGAGCTGGGCGAGAGGGGGGACTGGGGGCTGCCGCTGAGGTAGTTAGCAGGCCCGACGGCTGGAGGAGACATCGAGGGTGCGAGGGGCGGGGGGATGGCACACCTCCAGGTTCAGCATTTCGGACTCTGAGGACTCCTCCGATTCCACTTCGGCCTGTTTCTGGTCCTCGTCCTCGTCCTCGTCCCCGTCCCCGTCCCCGACCACGTCCTCGTCTTCGTCCTCGATCTCGTCCTCGACTTCTTCTGCGTCCAGCCTCCGATAGCGGTGAATGAGCTGGCGGAGAAGGTAGGAGGAGGTTTTGTGGAAAGCATTTTTCGGCCTCTGCCCCATGGGAAAAGTAGTGGAGAAACACTGACGCTCATTCTCGGAGTGCAGCGAGATCGACTGCGCCTCAGGTGGTGAAGTGCTCCTGCCTCCCTGGGGACCGCTCCCGGGGGCCGCCATCTTGTTTACGGGAGTTGCCTCGGAGACCGACGCCGGGAGGCGGCGCGCAAGGGGTTCTGGGGGCTGTAGTCCTCGCCCGCGGCGCGTCCTCGCGTCGGTCTGCGCCTGGCTCGCGGTGTGCAGCTGCTATTTTTCCCTATTGTGTCCTTCTGTGTCTCGGCTTTCACTCTTTTTGTACCTCTTTCTCTTTTTTACCTTTCTCCACACCCCGATTCTTTTTCTCTCCGCCTCGAGGCTCCTTTAGAGGCATTTTATCCACCTCGGAGTCCCACGTGCGCCTCCTGGGCCGCCGTCTGCACGAAGGGCTTTTCTTGGAAGGGTGTGATTCCCCTGATCTGCCCGTGGGAAAGCTCACAGCACGTTCTGGAATGCCACTCTATGCAGAGCCATGTTAGGAGTCGAGGGTGTGCGTACATGCAATGGAAGGCGGGGTTTACGGTTTAATTGCGAATAATAAAGAGAAACTACCAGACTACATTGGCCAAGTCTGTTGCAAAAGATCCCTATAATTAAAGTGTTAAAAAGCAAAGATGTCACTTTGAGTACTAAGGTGCGCCTGACTCAAGCCGTGGTATTTTCAACTGCCTTGCGCGTGGGAAAGCTGGACAATGAATAAGGATGACCAAAGAATTGATTCCTTTGAATTATGGTGTTGGTGGAGACTATTGAATATACCATCGACTGCCAGAAGAACGAACAAATTTGTTTTGGAAGAAGTACAGCCAGAATGCTCCTTGGAAGTAAGATGGCAAGACTTGGTCTCGCACACTTTGGACATGTTATCAAGAGGACCAGTCCCTGAAGAAGGACATCATTCTTGGTAAAGTAGAGGGTCAGTGAAAAAGAGGAAGACCCTTAACCAGATGGGTTGACACAGGGCTGCACAGTGGGCTCAAAGATAGCGACGATTGTGAGGATGGTGTAGGGCCAGGCAGTGTTTCCTTCTGTTTGTACATAGGGTCACTATGAGTCAAAACTGACTCCATGGCACCTAAAAACAACAAAAACCAGACTGCTAAGGAGCCCTGGTGGCACAGTGGTTAAAGCACTTAGCTGCTAACCAAAAGGTCGGTGGTTTGAACCCACCAGCTGCTCCTGGGAGAAAAATGTGGCAGTCTGCTTCTGTAAGATTACAGCCTTGGAAGCCCTGTGGGGCAATCCTACTCTGTTCTTTAGCATCATTATGAGTTGGAATGGGTGTCAAGGCACAGGGTTTGGTTTGGTACCAGAGTACTGAGAGCCGATTTTCAATTAATTTACATTTTCCCCACTGTTCTGTTAAGCCATGTGTGGAGGTGGGGGGGCGGGGGGACTGGCAATGGTCTAACAGTCCAAAAAGAGAGGGAAAAAATAGCTGTCAAGTCAACACCAGCTCCGAAGCCTCTGAAAAGCTATTAGCCTCCCATAAATAACGGTATTAGTCCCGTGACCTGCATCGGTATTTATTTCTATCTTGGTGCATAGGTTCTCTTTGCAGAGCTATGAAATACTATTGCAAGATTGCAAAGCATGATTTTGCGCTAGTGTGATTTTATGTGACCCAAATCTCATAGCCTGAAGCTCCACCAAGTAGACACTCTATAGAACAGCAGAATAAAATTATAGTAACTATTACTGCTGTAGTGATGGCAGTAGAGATCCTTGTAGGGAAGTCGCCCTCATCTGTCTGGCCTTACAGGGCCTTTTCTCCATGCTTCAGTGACGGCAGTTGCAAATACAAAATGATCCTGTCAATGGCTGTCAGGGGAGAAGGGAGAAAATCCTTATGGACACCATCCGTTGACTATTATCTTTCTCAGTGCTTGAGGGACTGTTAAAACTGACCTAAAGCTTTCAGAATTACCTTCCTTCATTATCTTGCTAGTCATAAATGCAAAGGCTACGATGAAAGAGTGTCTTTCCACTAGGCGTATCTTGCTTGGTTATTTCTTTTTCCAGATTATCCCCCAACCTCATCCCTATAGGGCCTGGCCCTAGCAAACTGAGGTAGGAAAGAAGGAGGCAAGAAGTACAAAAATGCAAACCTAGTGTGTTTTTGTTTTTTTTCAGCAGTTTAATCAGCAATTTCAGCACAGCAAGCTTTGCCAGTGGCAATCTACTGAGGAACGTGTCTTAAGGCAGTTAGAACTTGTCAAAGAATAATTTCCAAAAAGTTACAAACATGACTAGCATACAAATGTAGAATGAAACATGTGTCAAACATCTTATTCAACTCATTGATTCATGAGAGAACAAGATGGTGAGGCAAGTTCAAGAGCCTTTTGAGGAACAGGCTATTTATACTCCACAAGGAAAGACATTCTGAAATAAGTTGTTGTTGTTGTTAGGTGCCGTCGAGGTGGTTCCAACTCATAGCGACCCTATGCACAACAGAACGAAACACTACCAGGTCCTGCGCCATCCTCACAATCGTTGTTAAACGCTTGAGTTCATTCTTGCAGCCACTGTGTCAATCTACCTCGTTCAGGGTCTTCCTCTTTTCTGCTGACCCTGTACTCTGCCAAGTATGATGTCCCTCTCCAGGGACTGATCCCTCCTGACAACATGTCCAAAGTATGTAAGACGCAGTCTCGCCATCCTTGCTTCTAAGGAGCGTTCTGGCTGCACTTCATGCAAGACAGATTCGTTCGTTCTTCTGGCAGTCCATGGTATATTCAATATTCTTCGCCAACACCACAATTCGAAGCCGTCAGCTCTTCTTTGGTCTTCCTTATTCATTGTCCGGCTTTCACATGCATATGATGTTATTGAAAATACCATGGCTTGGGTCAGGCACACCTTAGTCTTCAGGGTGCCGTCTTTGCTCTTCAACAGTTTCAAGAGGTCCTTTGCAGCAGATTTACCCAATAAAATCCGTCTTTTGATTTCTTGACTGATGCTTCCATGGGCTTTGATTGTGGATCCAAGTAAAATGAAATCTTTGACAACTTCAATCTTTTCTCCATTTATCACACTGTTGCTCATTGGTCCAGTTGTGAGGATTTTTGTTTTCTTTACATTGAGGTGCAATGCATAATGAAGGCTGTGGTCTTTGATCTTCATTAGTAAGTGCTTCAAGTCCTCTTCACTTTCAGCAAGCAAGGTTGTGTCATCTGCATAACGCAGGTTGTTAATGAGTCTTCCTCCAATCCTGATGCCCCGTTCTTATTCATACAGTACAGCTTCTCATATTATTCGCTCAGCATAGAGATTAAATAGGTATGGTGAAAGAATACAACCCAGACGCACACCTTTCCTGACTTTAAACCAATCAGTATCCCCTTGTGCTGTCCGAACAACTGCCTCCTGGTCTATGTAAAGGTTCTTCATCAGCACAAATAAGTGTTCTGGAATTCCCACTCTTCGCAATGTTATCCATAGTTTGTTAAGATCCACACAGTCGAATGCCTTAGCACAGTCAATAAAACACAGGTAAACATCCTTCTGGTATTCTCTGCTTCCAGCCAGGATCCATCTGACATCAGCAATGATATCCCTGGTTCCACGTTCTCTTCTGAGACTGGCCTGAATTTCTGGCAGTTCCCTGTTGATACACTGCTGCAGCCGTTTTTGAATGATCTTCAGCAAAATTTTGCTTGCGTGTGATTATTACTGATAATGTTCTATAATTTCCACATTTGGTTGGATCACCTTTCTTGGGAATAGGCATAAATCTGGATCTCTTCCAGTCAGTTGGCCAGGAAACTGTCTTCCATATTTCTTGGCATAGATGAGCAAGCACCTCCAGTATTGCCTCTGTTTGTTGAATCATCTCAATTGATATTCCATCGATTCCTGGAGCCTTGTTTTTCGCCAATGCCTTCAGAGCAGCTTGGCCTTCTTCCTTCAGTACCATCGGTTCCTGATCATATGCCACCTCTTGAAATGGTTGAACATTGACTAATTCTTTTTGGTATAATGATTCTGTGTATTCCTTCCATCTTCTTTTGATGCTTCCTGCGTCGTTTAATATTTTCCCCATGGAATCCTTCACTATTGCAACTCAAGGCTTGAATTTTTTTCTTCAGTTCTTTCAGCTTGAGAAACGCCGAGCATGTTCTTCCCTTATGGTTTTCCATCTCCAGCTCTTTGCCCATGTCATTATAGTACTTTACTTTGTCTTCTTGAGAGGCCCTTTGAAATCTTCTGTTCAGTTCTTTTACTTCATCAATTCTTCCTTTTGCTTTAGCTGCTCAATGCTCAAGAGCTAGTTTCAGAGTCTGCTCTGACATCCATCTTGGTCTTTTCTTTCTTTCCTGTCTTTTCAGTGACCTCTTGCTTTCTTCATGTATGGTGTCCTTGATGTCATTCCACAACTCATCTGGTCTTCGGTCACTAGTGTTCAGTGCCTCAAATCTATTCTTGAGATGGTCTCTAAATTTAGGTGGGACATACTCAAGGTCATGTTTTGGCTCTCATGGACTTGCTCTGATTTTCTTCACTTTCAGCTTAAACTTGCATATGAGCAATTTATGGTCTATCCCACAGTCGGCCCCTGGCCTTGTTCTGACTGATGATATTGAGCTTTTCCATCATCTCTTTCCACAGATGTAGTCAATTTGATTTCTGTGTGCTCCACCTGGTGAGGTCCATGTGTAGAGTCACCACTTATGTTGGTGAAAGAAGATATTTGCAATGAAGAAGTCGTTGGTCTTGCAAAATTCTATCATTCAATCTCCGGCATTGTTTCTATCACCAAGGCCATATTTTCCAACTACTGATCCTTCTTTGTTTCCAACTTTGGTATTCCAATCACCAGTAATTATCAGTGTATCTTGATTTCATGTTCGATCAATTGCAGACTGGAGCAGCTGATAAAAATCTTCTATTTCTTCATCTTTGGCCCTAGTGGTTGGTGCGTAAATTTGAATAATAGTCGTATTAACTGGTCTTCCTAGTAGGGGTATGGATATTATCCTCTCACTGACAGCTTTGTACTTCAGGATAGATCTTGAAACGTTCTTTTGACGATGAATGCAACACCATTCCTCTTCAAGTTGTCATTCCCAGCATAGTAGACTATATGATTGTCTGATTCAAAATGGCCAATACCAGTCCATTTCAGCTCACTAATGCCTAGGATATCGATGTTTATGCATTCCATTTCATTTTTTACGATTTCCAATTTTCCTAGATTCATACTTCGTGCCCTTCCAGGTTCTGATTATTAATGGATGTTTGCAGCTGTTTCTTCTCATTTTGAGTCATGCCACATCAGTAAATGAAGGTCCCGAAAGCTTTACTCCATCCACGTCATTAAGGTCTACTCTACTTTGAGGAGGCAGCTCTTCCCCAGTCATCTTTTGAGTGCCTTCCAACCTGGGGAGGCTCATCTTCCAGCACTATATCAGACAATGTTCCGCTGCTATTCATAAGGCTTTCGCTGGCTAATGCTTTTCAGAAGACTGCCGGGTCCTTCTTCCTAGTCTGTCTTAGTCTGGAAGCTCAGCTGAAACCTATCCTCCATGGGTGACCCTGCTGGTATCTGAATACCGGTGGCATAGCTTCCAGCATCACAGCAACATGGAAGCCCCCACAGTACAACAGACTGACAGACAGGTTGGGGTGAAATAAGTTAGAGACAAAAAAACTACAACCTTTGCATTCTATTTTCTAAGTGTTCTCTCTTTTCATCTTTATGTCTATCCTCTGTCTCTCTTCATTTGACGGATGAGGTAACCAAGGTTCAAAGAGGATAAATAACTGGCCCAAAGTCCAGTTGTTGTTGTTGTTAGGTGCCATCGAGTCAATTCCAACTCACAGAGACCCTGTGTACCACAGAACGAAACACTGCCCAGTCCTGCGCCATGCTCACAATCATTGTCATGCTTGAGCCCATTGTTGCAGCCACTGTGTCAGTCCATCTTATTTGAGGGTCTTCCTCTTTTCTGCTGACCCTCTACTTTACCAAGCATGATGTCCTACTCCAGGGACTGATCTCACCTGATAACTTGTCCACAGAATGTAAGACACAGTCTCACCATCCTTGCTTCTAAGGACCATTCAGGCTGCACTTCATCCAAGACTGATTTGTTAGTTCTTTTGGCAGCCCATGGTATATGCGCAACCACCACAATTCAAAGGTGTCAATTCTTCTTCAGTCTTCCTTATTCATTGTCCAGCTTTCACATGCATATGATGCGACTGAAAATACCAAGCCTTGAGTCAGAGGCACCTTAATCCTCAAAGTGACATCCTGGCTTTTCAACACTTTAAAGAGGTCCTTTGCAGCAGATTGACCTAATGCAATGCGTCTTTTGATTTTTTGACTGCTGCTTCCATGGCTGTTGATTGTGGATCCAAGTAAAATGAAATCCTTGACAACTTCAATCTTCTCTCCGTTTATCATTGCTTATTGGTCCAGTTGTGAGGATTTTTGTTTTCCTTATGTTGCGGTGTAATCCATACTGAAGGCTGTGGTCTTGGATCTTCATCAGTAAGTGCTTCAAGTCCTCTTCACTTTCAGCAAGCAAGGTTGTGTCATTTGCATAATGCAGGTTGTTAATGAGTCTTCCTCCAATCCTATTGCCCCATTCTTCTTCTTATAGTCCAGCTTCTTGGATTATTTGTTCAGCATACATACTAAATAGGTATGGTGAAAGGGTATAACCCTGGTGCACACCTTTCCTGACTTTAAACCACGCAGTATCCCCTTGTTCTCTACGAACAACTGCCTCTTGATCTATGTAAAGGTTCCTCATGAGCACAATTAAGTGTTATGGAACTCCCATTCTATAGGAAGAAGGACCCAGCAGTCTACTTCTGAAAAGAATTAGCCAGTGAAAACCTTATGGATAGCGCCAAAACACTGTGATAGTTGTTAGCTGCCATTAAATTGACTCTGACTCATGGTGACGTTATGCATAACAGAAGAAAATGTTGCCCAGTCCTGCGCCATCCTCACAACTACCAGCATGTTTCAGTCCATCGTGTGGTTACTAGGCCATTCTATCTCACCGAGAGCCTCCCATGCCCTTGCTGGCCATCTGCTTCACCAAACATGATGTCCTCCTCCAGTGACTGATCCCTCCTGATGACGTGGCCAAAGCAAGAGAGCTGGACAGTTTTCTGTTGTGACCCATAAAGTTTTCATTGGCTGATTTTCAGATATAGATCCTTAAGCCTTTCTTTTTAGTCTGCTGGTATTTGAAATATCATTGGCATAGCTTCCAGCATCGTAACAACACAGGAGCCGCCACAATGTGACAAATTAACAGATGGATGATGGCAAGGTCTGGTGGTGGTACTGAAGTCCAAACCCGGAATGACAATGCCAGAGTGCACCTTCAACTACTATTTCACAGGTGAAAAAAGGTGAGCCACCAAGATAAAGCTACACTGTATCAGCCAATATTCTTAAGTATAGATACAAGAATTCATTCAGAGGAGTACCCTTTCATATAGAATCATTTCACATAGAAACCTACCAACACCATAAAAAACCTAAAAGTCCATCTTATCCCAACTCTTTTAAAGAAGAAGAAATTGATGGCTCTCGAGGGGCAAAAATTGCCCAATACATTAACAGCAGCAGGTTGGGAATCAGAGTCTAGACCTCCTGCTGCTCAGTCTCAGCTCTTGCTAGTTCACCAAAATGCTCCCTAGGCTGGAATTTGACAAATAGAATCCCTACTTTTGGTTGCTAGACATCAAAATAGAAGGCTTTGCCTCTAGAAGGTAAGTTATTTTTCCAGGTAGAGAAGATAGGATTAGGTAGAGGGAGAGGATCAGAGGGGAAGAATATTTTGTCTAAACTCTTCCCATTAGCACAAAACATCAATAATCACTTCCATGAATTCGTTGCTTATTGTAAACCAGCATCTCGTTTAATCATTCCACCTGCAATCTGAAATGGAAATTGGTACTCCCATTTTACAAAAGAGAAGAATGAGTCTCAAAAATGTTAAGTAAGTTGCCCAGTCAACACAATTTGCATCCAAAGCAAAACTCCAACTCAAGTTATCCTGGTTCCAAAGTCCTTGCGCTTAACCATGAATACTCTGCTTTCTCCAAAAGTATGAATTTGAGTCTCAGGAACCAATTGTGAGGCACAGAGAGCCTAGCCCTAGTGAGACCAAAATACTGGAAATGGTAGTGTGTGTGTGTGTGTGTTTGTGTGTGTGTGTGTGTGTGTGTGTGTTCAGGGGCAGGCCAGAAACCCCAGGGAAGTGGAGGAGGGTGGACAGAGGCACTGAGAGATATGATGACCCAGGAGAAGAGGATCTTCTGTGATAGCCCTGGGTCCTTACCACCTTGCGTGAGAGGAAGAAGACAGGGAGAAGAGTCACCATGACACCATGATGCTCAAGAGAGCTTCTCTAGGTGGGAGCATCCAAGATAGGCAGCAGGGAGGGGAAAGCAAAGGGGGAAAGAGCTTACATTTGAATAAGAGGTAGTAATGACCAGCTTCAGCTACTTGGCAGCTTTGTCTCAGTGCTATTATTTACTCTTATTCTTGCCTTTTCTAAGTGGAGCAGGGGTTTCCTCCAATCTGGATTCAGCGCTCTGATGTAAGAACTACCTCATTGGGAATGGAACTATTCATTCTCGGTGAATGGAAAGAAACTATCCATTTCCCAAGACTGCTGTAACAAAATACTACAAAATGGGTGCCTTCAAACAACAGAAATCTATTCTCTCACAGTTCTGGAGGTTAGAGGCCAGAAATCAAGGTGTTCACAGGGCCATACTCTCTCTGAAGGCTCTAAGTGAGAAACTTCCTTGCCTCTTCTAGCTTCTGGTGTTTATGGGCAATCCTTGGCATTCCTTGGCTTGTAGACACATTGCTCCACTTTCTGACTCCATCTTCACATGGCTTCCTAACCTGCGTGCATCTTTGTCTCTTATCCTCTTCTTGAAAGGACAGCACCCTACTCCAGTATGACCTCATCCTAACTTAACTAATTATATCTGCATAGAGCCTGTTTCTAAACAAGGTCACATTCACAGACACCAGAGGTTAGGACTTCAACATACCTTTTGGGGGGACACAAATCAACCCACACCAAGTACCTTCCTGGGAGTGTGGACCTTGCGGAAGGTAAAGAATGTGTATTCTCTTCTGGTACCTGCACCACTCCTCAAATGTGTGGAAGGAAAAACAGGTTGAGCAGTATTTCTCAGGCATATTGAGATGGTAGCACCTTGAACTCAGGTGTTTTTTATGGAACACTATAATTTTTTGCAGAATATCATAAAATGAGGAGAGCAGATAGGCAGTTGGAAGCAACATTGATACGATAACAGGAATTATAACAGCAATCACTCATTGAGTAACTGAGTAATTACTATGTGCCGGGCACCTTTCTAAGCACACGTACTAACTTAATTCCCACAGGGACCCTACAAGGTAGAGATTGATATTATTACCCCATAATATAGATGAGGAAAGGAGCATTGAGAGGTTATGAATCCACTCAAGTTCACAAAGCAGCAAAGTTAGGACTCCAACAAAAAGCATCTGGTTTCCCAGCCTGGATCCTGAATCACAATGTTTCCGGAATGAGGTTCTTGCATCTCACTGGTCAAGAATGAGCAGGTAAGGCACGTAGTTTTCCACGTGAGCAAAGCTTTATTGAAGAGGCTTGCAAGCGGAGAGGAGGACGGCCTAGAGCAACGCTTACCCTCATCTTAAAGAACAAAAGATGGGCCTGAGTTTTTAAAAGTTCTTGGGCTGGAAAAGATTCATGTTAATTCGTAGACACAGGTGGGGATATGTTAACTAAGGTGCGCGCGCAACAGGTTTCCAAGATGGGGTATCACACCTGTGCAGTCTCTCGCTCCCTGGGTTCGATTCCCTGGCTGGGGCCGTAGCTCCTCACTGCCTCTGGTGGAAGGTCACACAGCAGTCAGAGGTGAATGTTCTGTGCATGTCCCTGGGACTGGTTTTCTCCAGCTGCTTCCAAAAGGCAACTTTAAAGAAGTTTGGGGCTATTTTTGGATACCCTGCCCCATTGCTCTGGGGAATGGCTTTGTTTCTGTGCCCTGGCCCATTTCCTGTTAATTTGTTTGCAGATTTGGGGGCCCCTCTGTTCCCTGTCATACTAAGTCTCTAGATTCCATACTCAACCCCCTACCACCTCCCTGGTAGTGTAGTCTATTTCTCTTTTACTTGCTTCTCCTCTAACCACACCAGTCCCTTGGCTATTTCTCAAATAGTCACCCTCCAATCTCAGGGCCTTTGCTCTCTGTCTTAACAATACTATACTTACTCTCAACTGCTTTAGTAAA
This sequence comes from Elephas maximus indicus, assembly GCF_024166365.1. Taxonomy (NCBI): domain Eukaryota; kingdom Metazoa; phylum Chordata; class Mammalia; order Proboscidea; family Elephantidae; genus Elephas; species Elephas maximus. The sequence continues at coordinate 15,723,727 of NC_064826.1, forward strand.
ACTTTATGGGAGAGAAACTTAAATTTGAGATAATTCTATCCATTAACTTCTATCCTTTGAGGTTTCCTAATATTCATTGTATGCATCTGCCAGTTTGTCATACTATAGGGGCCTGCGTGTTGCTGTGATGCTGGAAGATATGCCACCGGTATTCCAAATACCAGCAGGGTCACCCACGGTGGACGGGTTTCAGTTGAGTTTCCAGACCAAGACAGACTAGGGAGAAGGGCCTGGCAATCTACTTCTGAAAAATATTAGCCAGTGAAAACCTTATGAATAGCAGCGGAACTTTGTCTGATATAGTGCAGAAGATGAGCCCCTCAGGTTGGAAGGCACTCAAAAGACGACCAGGGAAGAGCTGCCTCCTTAAAGTAGAGTCGACCTTAATGATGTGGATGGAGTAAAGCTTTCGGGACCTTCATCTGCTGATGTGGCATGATTTAAAATGAGAAGAAACAGCTGCAAACATCCATTAACAATCTGAATGTAGAATGTACGAAGTATGAATCTAGGAAAATTGGAAATAGTCAAAAATGAGATGAAACACTGGAAGATCTTATCTAAGGCATTAGTGAACTGAAATGAATTGGCATTGGTCATTTTGAATCAGACAATCATACGGTCTACTATGCTGGGAATGACAACTTGAAGAGGAACGACGTTGCATTCACATCAAAAAGAACATTTCAAGATCTATCCTGAAGTACAATTCTGTCAGTGATAGGATAATATCTATACACCTACAAGGAAGACCAGTTAATATGACTGTTATTCAAATTTACACACCAACAACTAAACCCAAAGATGAACAGATTGAACATTTTTACCAACTTCTGCAGTCTGAAATTGATCAAACATGCAATCAGGATGCACTGATAATTACTGGTAATTGGAATGTGAAAGTTGAAAACAAAGAAGAAGGATTGGTAGTTGGAAAATATGGCCTTGGTGATAGAAACAGTGCCAGGTATTGCATGATAGAATTTTGCAAGATCAATGACTTAATCACTGAAAATATCTTTTTCAACAACCTAAGAGGTGACTATATAGGGGGACCTTGCCAGATGGGAATACACAGGAATCAAATCGACTGCATCTGTGGACAGAGATGATGGAAAAGCTCAATATTGTCAGTCAAAACAAAGCCGGAAGGTGACTGAGGAACAGACCATCAACTGCAAATACTCAAGTGCAGGTTGAAGCTGAAGAAAATTAGAACAAGTCCAAGCGAGTCAAAGTATAGCCTTGAGTATATCCCACCTGAATATAGAGACCATCTCAGGAATAGATTTCGTGCATTTAAGACTAATGACCAAAGACCAGATAAGCTGTGGAATGACATCAAGGATATCATACATGAAGAAAGCAAGAGGTCGTTAAAAAGATGGGAAAGAAAGAAAAGACCAAAATGGATGTCAGAGGAGACTCTGAAACTTGCTCTTGAATGTTGAGTAGCTAAAGTGAATTGAAGAAATGTTGAAGTCAAGGAGCTGAACAGAAGATTTCAAAGGGCGGCTCAAGAAGGCAAAGTAAAGTATTATAATGAAATGTGCAAAGACTTGGGGTTAGGAAACCAAAAGGGAAAAACACACTCAACATTTCTCAAGCTGAAAGAGCAGAAGAGAAAATTCAAACCATGAGTTGCTATAGTGAAGGATTCTGTGGGCAAAATACTGACTGATGCAGGAAGCGTCAAAAGAAGATGGAAGGAATACACAGAGTCACTGTACCAAAAAGAACTGGTCTACATTCAACCATTTCAGGAGGTAACATATGATCAAGAACCAATGATACTGAAAAAAGAAGTCCAAGCTGCACTGAAGGCATTGGTGAAAAACAAGGCTCCAGGAATTGACGGAACACCAACTGAGATGTTTCAACAAACAGATACAGCACTGAAAGTGCTCACTTATCTATGCTGAGAAATTTGGAAGACTGCTACCTGGATAACTGACTGGAAGAGATCTATGTTTATGCCTATTCCAAAGAAAGGTGATCCAACTGAATGTGGAAATTATTAAGCAATATAAATATCATGCACAAGTAAAATTTTTCTGAAGGCCATTCAAAAATGCTTGCAGCAGTACATAGATAGGGAACTTCCAGAAATTCAAGCCAGGTTCAGAAGAGGACATGGAATGAGGCCTATCCTTGCTGATGTCAGATGGATCTTGGCTGAAATTGGAAAATACCAGAAAGATGTTTACCTGTGTTTTATTGACTATGCAAAGGCATTTGACTGTATGGATCATAACAAATTATGGATAACATTGCAAAGAATGGGAATTCCAGAACACTTATTTGTGCTCATGAGGAACCTGTACATAGATCAAGAGGCAGTTGTTTGAACAGAACAAGGGAACACTGCATGGTAAGGAAAGGTGTGCATCAGGGTTGTATCCTTTCACCATACCTATTCAATCTGTATGCAGAGCGAGTAATCCGAGAAGCTGAACTATATGAAGAAGAACAGGGCATCAAGATTGGAGGAAGGCTTATTAGCAAGCTGCATTATGCAGATGACACAACCTTGCTTGCTGAAAATGAAGAGGACTTGAAGCACTTCCTGATGAAGACCAAAGACCACAGCCTTCAGTATGGATTACTCCCAAACATACAGAAAACAAAAATTGTCACAACTGGACCAATAAGCAACATCATAATAAATGGAGAAAAGATTGAAGCTGTCAAAGATTTCATTTTACTTGACTCCACACTCAACACCCATGGAAGTAGCAGTCAAGAAATCAAACAATGCATTGCACTGGGGAAATCTGCAGCAAAAGACATCTTTGGAGTGTTAAAAAGCAAAGATGTCACTTTGCAGACTAAGGTGTGCCTGACCTAAGCCTTGGTGTTTTCAATCGCCTCATATACATGTGAAAACTGGACAATAAATAAGGAAGACTGAAGAAGAATTGACGCCTTTGAATTGTGGTGTTGACGCAGAATATCGATGTCTTAGTCATCTAAAAAAAAAAAGTGCTATAACAGAATTACTACAAGTGGATGGCTTTAACAAAGAGAAATTTATTCTCTCACAGTCTAGTAGGTTACAAATCCAAATTCAGGGTGTCAGCTCCAGGGGACGGATTTCTTTCTCTGTTGGCTCTGGAGGAAGGTCCTTGTCCTCAATCTTCCCCTGGCCGAGGAGCTTCTCAGGTGCAGTGACCCCATTTCCAAAGGATGCGCTCTGCTCCTAGTGCTGCTTTCTTGATGGTATTTAGGTCCCCAACTCTTTGCCTGCTTCCCTTTCCTTTTATGTCTTGAGAGATAAAAGGTGGTACAGGCCACACCCCAGGGAAAATCCTCTTACATTGGATCGGAAATGTAGCCTGAGCAAGCGTGTTACATTCCATCCTAATCCTCTTTAACCATAGGCAGAGACTATGATTTATAATACATAGGAAAATCACAAAATGAAGGACCACCACACATGGCCTAACCAAGTTGACACATATTTTGGGGGGACACAATTCAATCCATTGCTATTGAATGTACCATGGACTGCCAAAAGAATGAACAAATCTGCCTTGGAAGAAGTATGGCCAGAATGCTGCTTAGAAGCAAGGATGGCGAGACTACATCTCACATACTTTGGACATGCTATCAGGAGGGGTCTGTCCCTTGAGAAGGACATCATGCTTAGCAAAGTAGAGGGTCAGCAAAAAAGAGAAAGACCCTCAATGAGATGGATTGGCACAGTAGCTACAACAATGGGCTCAAGCATAACAATGGTCATGAGGATGGTTCAGGACCAGGTAGTGTTTTCATTCTGTTGTACATAGGGTTGCTATGAGTCAGAACTAACTTGACAGCACTTAACAACAACAATTTTTAATCGTAGAAGGGATGATTCTTCATGGCGAAGTGTGATGATTAATTTTATGTGTTAATGTGAGTAGGCTATGGTTCCCAGTGGTTAGACCAAATACTAGCCTCATTGGTGTCATGTAGTAGTTACATGTGAATAAATTATTTGGCCTTGAGTAGAGCAGATTACATCCCATAACATACAGGTAGTCCCTGGCTCAAGACGGAATTATGTTCTGACAACTCCATTGTGAGTGCTGGCACAAGTTGAATGCTTTTTCTGTTTTGTTTTGTTTTCATTATTATTGCCTTTTATTATCAATATCTTTATAAGTCCAATTTTTGCCTTTGGCTGTTGGCATGAGAATGACGACATCAGCAAATTAGACGCCATAACCTTGTATGTAGTACATATTACTAATGATAAAAAAAAAATGATAAGAGGTACAAAAAAAAGGACAGTCATAAACGTGGTTTGTCATAACTTGAATACATCATAGGATAGGAACTACCTGTAAATTTAATGTAATGTCATCCCTTTCCATAACGGAATGTGATGTAATCAATCATTTGAGGTCATGCCAGTGTTGAGTCGATCCTAAACCTCATCATTCCGAGCTGTAAAAAGTGCAGAGTAGACACAGAGTCACACACAGGGGAAGACAGACTACATGTGCGGATTGTCTGCAAGCCAAGGAACATCTGGGGCTACCAACAAGGAAGGAATCTACAGAACCAAGGCGCTGGTTTGGAATTTAACCTCCAGAACTGTGAGGAAATAAATGTTTGTTCTTTAAAGCCACCACCTGTGGTATTTCTGTTACAGCAGCACCAGAAAACCAGGGCAGAAAGGAATATTATGTGTTCTGGCAAAAAGCAAGTATCAGTTTTATTAACTAATAACAGCCTACTGGATATATAGTGATTAAACAAACAATTATACAAATAGTGATTGGATTTCGATTGCCATAAGGGTTATGAAAGGAAAACATAGGAGCCATGAAAACATTGCCTGAGGCCTTGACCCAACATGGTGGGGAGGGGTCCTTCAATATGCCAGCCAAGCCCTGTGAGCCTCCTGGTGATTACCAGGGTTATAAGGAAGCAGGTGGCACACAGCCTTTGCAGAAATCAGCTGTATTCATGCTTTGATTGGAGTAATTAATTGGTCTAACAGAGCCTGATAAGGTCCTGGCAGGACTTGGTTGAACTGAATAATACCTGTCCCAGCAAATACCAAAGGCATTTTCTGTGGTGCCCCACTAATAGAGACCCCTGGCTTGCGTATTTTCTGTGAGAATGACTGCCTCTTGATCTATGTACAGGTTCCGCATGAGATACTGGTGTTGAGATCAAAGATAAAAACTGCAGTCCAGGAAAAGATCACCTTATAAGCTCAGAGACAAAGGTGGAAAAGTCAAACCAGCAAGGAATTGTTTGCAAAGGAATTGTGAGCATCAAGTGGCGAATTAAATCTGAACAGAGAAGGAGGTAAGGATTGCTGAGAATTTCTAGCTCAGATTATCTTAGCCGACAGAAGGGTGGATTTCATTAGGGATGACACAAAGCCTTAAGATCAAAATGATTAAAATGATGACCAGAGGGGACTGGAGGAATCTTTTGGAGGAAGATAGGGGGGCTTGAGGATGTTATGCTACGACACTCAGAAGAAGATCAAAAACCATGAGGAATTCAGGAAGAAATGATCTCAGGAGGTACTAGAAAGAAAAGAGAGCTTAAAAGACACAAGGTTTAATAACCAAAGCATAACAGTGGTACCGAATAATAAAAACAGAAGGGGAAATGAAATGTGTAAGAAATCCCACCATAACACATATGCTTCTAAAATGGCAATATACTTCACCTAGTTAAGAACGAGTTGGAACTCTGGTGCTCTGGGGAAAGTGAATCATGCCGACTCCGATGTAAAGCACAGGAAACACTGTCACCACTATCACCAATTGGTTATACAACCTGTGAAGCCCCTACTATGTGCAGGAAACTGTATCAGGTGCTGGGGATACAAAGAGTTCATATCTTGAAAGCAAGGACTCAAACAGATATGTTTACACCAATGTTTAGAGCAGCATCATTACCAATAACCAGAAGGTGGAAACAACCCAAGTATCCATTAAGAGATGAATGGTTAAACAAAATGTGGTAGATACACACAATGCATTGTCATTCAGCCTTACTGGAAGTTCTGATATATGCCATGACGTGGATGAAGCTTGAAAACATTATGTTGAGTGAAATAAGCCAGACACAAGAAAGCAAATATTGTATGAGTCTACTAATATGAAATATCTAAAAAAAAAAAAAAAATCTAGAATAGGCAAATTCATAGCGACAGAAACTAGAACGGACATTACAGGCGGGGCTGAGGGGAGAAAGCAACGGGAAGATACTGCTTAATGGGGACGGAGTTTCTGTTTGGGGTGAGGAAAAAGTTTCGGAAGTAGACAGCGGTGATGGTTGTACAACATGGTGAATGTATTTCATGCTACTGAGTTGTACACTTAAAAATGGTTAAAATGAACATTTTATGTTTATATATATATATATATATATATATATATATATATATATGACCACAACACAATTTTACAAAAATTAATACCAACCAAAATAAAAAGTTGAAGTCTTGGTCTCTTCATCTTTTCATTCAAGGGATTTGCATTATGGTTTGGGTAGCAGAAAATAAACATTTAGGGGAACAAAGAAGCAAGAGAAGTCCCATCTGATTGATCTAGAGCTAGTGACACAGAACTGGAGCCAGCAACACCCTGCCACTCCCCATTTACCTGGGCAGACCTGGCTTGCTCATCACAGAATCTCTCTTTGAGCTCAGATGAGGCCCTGCCACAGGCCAGTGAGTGGACAGTATCAGCTGATACCACGTGCCCTAAGCCAGGGTGACCAGAAGCTTCATGGACGAGGTGAGAGTTGAACTAGACCTTGAGGGAGAAAGAGACACACAAGAGGAGGGGAGAGCATTCCAGGAAGGGACTTGGCATGAACAGAGGCAACGAGGCTGGCTTGAGTGGGTTTCAGGAAGAGTAACTAACACCGAAAAGAACCTGCTCACAGGAACCTAGAACACTTCATTGTGCTCATGCAGAATCTGTACATAGATCAAGAGGCAGTTATTCCCACAGAAAATACACAAGCCATGGTGTTTTCAATTGCCTCACTTGCACGCAAGCTGGACAATGGAAAAGGAAGACCAAGGAAGGACTGATACACTTGGATTGTGGTGTTGGTTCCTCTCTTGGAGGAAGTACAGCCAAATGCTCCTTAGAAGGGAGGATGGCAATACTTTGTCTCATGTGCCTTGGACATGTTGTCAGGAGGAACCAGCCCCTGGAGAAGGACACCGTGCTTGGTAAAGTAGAGGGTCAGCAAAAAAAAGGAAGACCCTTAAAGAGATGGATTGACACAGTGGCTGCAACAATGGGCTCAAACATACCCACTGTTGCCAGGATGGCACAGGACCTGGGAACATTTCGTTCTGTTATACTCAGTGGCACCTAACGACAACATAGGAACTTGGGAAGAAGGGTGAGAGTGCTGCCTTCCTGAAAGAAAAGGGACAGAGTGGACATGAGTGATGACAAGAACGAAATTGCCGTGTCTCCAAATGTCTCAGCTGAATCCAAGGGATGAGAAGTAAAAGAAGAAAGAAAGGATGGTCATGCTGAGAGATACAGGCGTGAGGAGAAGGGAGGGACCCTGTGTTTCTGGATTTTACACGAAGTCTACTGCGCATGCTGTTGTTAACCTCTGAAGAGTTGGCTCCGACTCCTGGTGACCTTGTGTATAACTGAAGGGACCGTTGCCTGGTCCTGGCCGTCCTCACAATCATTGGTGTTTCAAGTCCATTGTCGCAGCTATTGTGTCAGTCCATCTCGTTGAGGGTTTCCCTTGTTTTTGCTGACCCAAATGGTTTTTAGGGCACTAAAATGTGGGGTAGTTTATAAAGCAGCAAGAGCTAACTTATTTATACGGTGTCTATCTCTCAGGCGATATCACCCAATCAGTTAGTAACGGATTGAGGTGAGGATCTTTTTCTTCTGGCTTTCACTCAGGTGACTAGTTTCATGTTGGCCTTTGCTATTTATTGTCAACACTACCTTTCATCCTAAAGAAACCTTTGCTGCTATCAAGACCAAAAGAGAAGCTGCAAATCTTTACAGCAGTGTAGACAACACTAATGGGCAGTTTCTAAGAAAGGGACAGAACAAAAGTCCTTTGGAATCTGCAAAAGGGAAAGAACAAACCTCATACTTTTTACCATTGCTGCCTGGCCAGGTGGACCTCTGGGACGTTCTGCCTGATTTCATGCCCCTCTGTCTGGGGAGCAGGCCTGTCTTCCTCAAGGCCTGTGATGATGCAAACAGCTCACAGTATTAAGAAGTCTAGGATATACACAAAAGGAGCCCTGGTGACACAATGATTAAGCGCTCAGCTGCTAACCGAAAGGTTGGCAGTTCAAACCCACCTGTGGCCCCATGGTAGATTATAGCCTAGAAAACCCTGTGGAGCAGTTCTACTCTGTTGTATGGGGTCGCTATGAGTTGGAATCGATTCGACACCACACAACAACAGGATATATCTACAAATAATATTAATGAAGAGAGGCACAAGTGCAGGAAAAAGTACAGGTAGACAAAAAGTGGTGTGGAAATTCTTTTTCCTTAAAATTAAATATTTGATGTCCCAAAATGGAAAGAGGATAGTGAAGAGAAAAATGACATGCTGAGTCATGCCACAGGGCCTGATGCTGAGTCTTAGGACGCTGGCGACATTCCTTTTGGAGAACAAAATCAATAGCCATCAGAATACGGGTGACGCTTGACCTCTGGTCCCTCCCTGCCCTTCGAGGTGAGTGGATTTGTGCTTGAATTATTTATCTGATTTGTAAAGAGTCTTGCAGATACAAACAGCTCCCAGTATGCATAGTAATATTATTCTAAATAAATGGAAGGGGAGGGCCTTTTCAAAGTTCATGTATTATTGAAGCTCCCCCAAGCCACTCTCACCTTGTCAGGTTTTGATTTTTGTTCCTGACTGAAACAGGCTACTCAAGAGTCCACCTTCACTGTGTGCTAATTCAGAAAGTAATTTATGGCTTTAACAAAGCTCCTTTGAATAAAAAATCAGGTTTGAGAAATAGAATGTTAATTATTTTGAAACGGAGTTGTTCTTGATATTATTGCTGTTTTTCCAATGTTTGAAATTCTCGAGAGAAAATTGCATTTTGAGGCAGAGGGTGGAACACCGTGCTCGTTGTTGTTGTTAGGTGGGGTAGAGTTAGTTCCAACTCACAGTGACCCTACACACAACACTGCCCAGTCCTGTGCCATCCTCATGATCACCGTTATGCTTGAGCCCATTGTTGGAGCCACTGTGTCAGTCCATCTCCTTGAGGGTCTTCCTCTTTTTCGCTGACCTTCTACTTTACCAAGCATGATGTCCTTCTCTGGGGACTGATTTCTCCTGACAACCAGGGGTTCTTTCTGGTTTGAACCTCTGCTGAGAATTTGCATTTCCACCCATGTGTACTGAATCAGGATCTACCTTTTAACAAGACCCTAGGTGATTCTTATGTATAATAAACTTTGAGAACCACTGCTCTACTAGTGGTTCTCAGAATTGGTCCCTAACCAGAAGCATTCACATAGCCTGGGAACTTGTTAGAAATGCACATTCTCAGCAGGGGTTTGAACCAGAATGAACTGGTTCAAAGCCCTGCTGATAACATGTCCAAAGATAAAATTTTTCTTCAGTCTTCCCAAGCCCATTCAAGAAGTTAAGCACTATTTAGATATCTTGCAGCCATAGAAATATGTTTGCAATTTGAGCATAAGAAGTAAACACAAATTTGAGTTACATTCAGCAATAATTTGCCTATTAGAAGTTCATGTGAGAGTTGGCACCAATCTGGGACTGCCTAAGGGTGCTTTTTCTTTCAAACTTTGCTCCTTTAATTCTTTCTCAAAGGAATTGTATCTTCCCCTGCCTCATTTCTCTTCTATGCAGTCGAACCAACCAATTGGGCAAGCTCGGCCTATACCCAAACCTACCTCAAGTATTGAACTAATTTGAGGGAGGGCGTCTTAATTATCTAGTACTGTTACAACAGAAATACCATAAGTAGATGGCTTTAACAAAGAGAAATTTATTCTCTGATGGTTTAGGAGAGTAGAAGTCTGAATTCACAGTGCTAGGTCCAGGGGAAGTCTTTCTCTCTCTGTTGGCTCTGGGGAAAGGTCCTTGTCATCAATCTTCCCCTGGACTAGGAGCTTCTCAGCACAGGGACTCCAGGTCCAAAGGATGTGCTCCCCTCCTAGTTCTTCATTCTTGGTGGTAGGAGGTCTCCCTGTCTCTCTGCTAGCTTCTCTCTTTTATTTCTCAAAAGAGACTGACTCAAGATACAACTTAATCTTGTAGATTGACGCCTGCCTCATTAACATCATAGAAGTAGGATTTATAACACAGGAAAATCACATCAGATGACAAAATGGTGGACAATCACACAATACTGGGAATCATGGCCTAGCCAAGTTGACACACATTTTGGGGGGACACAATTCAATCCATAACAGAGAGTATCAGCAATTTCAAGCCCTTGGCCATCTAGCTAGTGGCATAGTGGTTAAACATTTGGCTGCTAACCAAAAAGTTGGTGTTTCATACTTATCAGCTGGTCCATGGGAGAAAGTCGTGACAGTCAGCTTCCATAAAGATTAACCACCCCCCCAAAAAAACCCAAATTCATTGCCATCAAGTTGATTCCAACTTACAGCCTTGGAAACCCTATGGGGCAATTCTACTCTATCTTATACAGTTGCTATGAATTGGAATCATCTCAGTGCAATGGGTTTGGTTTTTTGGTTTTGACCATCAAGCTAAAAGTCCCGAGTGATACAAATGGTTACACACTCAGCTACTAACCAAAAAGGTTGGTGGTTTGAATCCACCCAGAGGCGTCTCAGGAGAAAGGCCTAGTGATCAACTTCTGAGAAGAGATAGCCATTGACAACCCAATATGCAGTTCTACTTTGCAACACCTGAGGTTGCCACTAGTCAGGACTGGCTTGACAGTACCTTGTTTGTTTGTTTGATTTGCTATCTAGCTGGAATTAAATTAAATTATTCTGCAAACTATATCCAGCACTTTGTACTGTAGGAAATAATCCTGGGCACGCATGTGGTCAGGATTATAGCATTCTTCTACCTGCCAGCTACCCCCACTGTTGATTCAATCTACTGCTTCCATCCTAATGAACATCTCCCCCACCTTCTGACAGGGAGCCCTGGTGGCACAGTGGTTAAGAGCTCGGCTGTTGGCAGTTGGAATACACCAGCTGCTCCTTGGAAACCCTAGGGGACAGTTCTACTCTGTCCTATGGGGTCATTATGAGTTGGAATTGACTTCACAGCAATGGCTTTTTTTTTTTTTCCCCACCTCCTGACTGCAGTTATGAGAATTGCAGGGTTAGGTTTCAGATGAGAATAATCACTACTCATTAGATGTTTTGTAAGCCCAACCTATTGCAAGGACTACGATATCACAATTTACAACGTTACATGGCTAATTGCTAATCCTATGCCATCTCAAAAATTATATTTTATGTTAGTTTTTTAAACGGGCATGGATCACAGCTAAGATCTAGGCAAGGGGATTTTCTCCATGCCCGATCAGCTCATACTCATTCAAATAATAACTTAAGGCTTAGACAGAGAACTCTCAAGTTTGATTCATATCTTCCCCTTCCAGCCATTTCTCAAAGAAGCTGCCAAGTCTCCTTAGATAAATCCTAACCAATATTTTGTATTTTCATTGTGCTTGTTTTTTTTCTAGTAAAAGTAAAGAGATGGTGTATTTTTCATCCTGGCAATAAACCTGCACCAGCAGAGAATTAGATGTCAGGGTCGTTGGTAGCAGGCACATTATTTAGCTGATGAATTAATAGGAATTTGCGGGAGGAGAGGTAGGCTTTAAAGTTAAAGATGAATCACAATTAGCTTTTTAGTCTCATTAGAATTCCATTCTCGGCTGCTACTAATTTTCTTTTTGACCGCAAAAGACACTGGGTTTTCTGAGTAAAGAAGAAAAAGATCTATATTGTTTTACAGCAGGACCCACTGAAGAGGCTGCCACCCGAGTAAGCAGCTGTTCATTGCATCACCTAGAATGGAAAAGATGGGCCCCAAAGGGAGGATTGGCAAAGAAAAGCATGCACGGGAGTGCAGGGTGGAATTTTGAAAGCACAACCAAAATCAGTTTGGAAGTGGGAAAATGAGGTGAGAAGACAGATGAGGAAGAGCAAGAAGAAATGGGTGAGCACCTGGAAACCACAAGCCCCTGCCTGGGCCCAGGGAGTAGAGTGGAGGGGAAGGCAGAGCGGAGCACGGACACCAAAGTGGTCATGAGCCAAACATCATGGACGAAATGATCAGACGCTTTGAAAGGAAGGTTAGGTCTGTCATGCAAGGACACCTATGAGTCCTCTTAACTCCAAATGACACGGTGTGGCTATTTTGAATCTGTGGCAAACTTCCCCATCACCCACCTGTCAGTTTGTCATACTGTGGTGGCCTGTGTGTTGCTATGGTGCTGAAAGCTATGTATGCCACCAGTATTTCAAATAACAGCAAGGTCACCCATGGTGGACAGGTTTCAGTGGAGTTTCCAGACTGCGACAGACTAGGAAGAAAGACCTGGTGATCTACGTCCGAAAATCAGTCAATGAAAACCCTGTGGATAACAACAAAATACTGTCTGGTCCCAAAGCCCAGTGCCGTCGAGTCGATTCCGACTCTGTGTCTGACACAGTGCTGGAATATGAGTTCCCCAGGTGGGAAGGCACTCAAAATGCACAACGGCTGCAACAACGGACCACAGTTTACTAACAATCATGGAGGCGATGCAAGAGTGAGCAGTGCTGTTGTTCTGTTGTACATGAGGTTGTCATGAATTGGAGCCACTCAATTCAACTGACAACAACCATCACTGAGTGATTGGTTGGTGTTTGGACCTTGCTTTGGGAGCAGAATTTGGGCTTGTGGCTTGATTCTGCCTTATTCCCTCCTCTCCTTTTCTCTGCTCCAAACAAACCCTGGTCTGCTATTAGTGTCACCAGAACTATCCACCCACCTAAACTTTCTGATTTGAGACGATAACATTTCATTGTTAAGCAGCCCCATTAACATATTAATTGAGAGCAAAAGAGCATAGGTATTTTAATTATGCGACAAAATGTAGAATCTGAGCAGTAGGCTGTCAAAGCTACGATTCTGAGCTCAGCCATTCAAAACCCCAAGCAACTCAAGTAAGGAAACATCACAGCAGGCAAAATGTGCAGCTATCCAAAATAGGGACAAGGCCAGCACCACCAAAGCTCAAGGCTGTTATTAGAACATTAGACATTCTTCTTAAAACAAGTTTGGTCCATGTTTCCGGAGAAAAGCAGCAACTCAGGGAAAGCTGATTCCGTAAGTTTGGAGCCATTCTACTAGAATGGAGGAACAAGAACTCACAAAGACCAACCATTAAAGAAGAGGGCTGCCAAGAGAGGCTGCAACAAGAAATGGATGACTCAGCGAGAAGATGGCAGCCTCTTAAAAATGAAGTGTGGGCAGAGACTCAGCCTGTCCCCGCTTCCCCGATGGCTCCTCCCAGGGTGGCTCTGTGCACTTCTCAGCCGTCCTTAAAGATGGGAGGAAATGAACATTCCGTGACCTCATCCCAGCATTAAAAGGGGTCAACTTTTGGTTGGGAAATGGCAGTCTCTCTTTGAAATTTATGTACTAACCAGAAGTTTCTAGATTCCTGGAATTTCCCTTAGGCAGGCAAGATAAATAAGAAAAGTACCCATACTAGCTCACAGTGATACAACAACGTGATGCGGACTAAGAATGGAGGGATGGACCAAGTACTAAAGGAGAGAGCAGCGTGGCTAACTGTGCCCCTTTGTGGATCCAGCAGTTCTCACCATTCTAGGCTAGTGGACAAGGAAAAACACCAAGGCCCAGCGAGGAGAGAAAGGACATGACAATGTTTTCCTTTTAGTTTGAGTCCCCTGTTCTTTTTTTTTTTTTTGGTGAAGATATACACAGCAGAACATACACCCATTCTTCAGTTTCTATGTGTACAGTTCAATAACATTGGTTACATTCTTCATATTGTGTCATCATTCTTGCTATCCCTCCCCATATTGTTTCACCACCATTGACTTAGACTCACTACCCCCTAAACTTCTCATCTATGTTTTAGAGTTACTGTTGACAATTTGCTCTGATATAGATAATTCTTTAAATGAGAGCAATGCTCATGTTGAACATTCTTCACTACTTAGCTAGACAATTGTTTAAAGATGATTTCAGGGGATAATTTCAGTTCATGGTTTGAAGATTTTCTTAGAGTGATAGATTTGGGGGTTCCTTTAGTTTCAATAGGTCCAGTAAGTCTGGATTCTGTAAGAATTTGAAATTCTGTTCCACATTTCCCCCTTTTGATCAGGGTTCATCTATTGATTCTGTGATCAAAACATTCAGTAATGATAGCCAGACACCATCCAGTTCTTCTGGTGTAATGGCTAAGGAGTGGGTCCCCTAATTTGCTAGACTCTGGGTGCCTAACTTCTTTAATATTTATAAAAAATATCTCATACTACCAGTCTTCACAGTGGCCTCCATGGAATTGTAAATTATTTAACATGTTTCCACTGAAAACAAATCTAGGATCTCAACCCACTAGCAAATTCATAAGCAGCTGCCCCACCTAGTACTGCCACCATTTCTGACACAGATGGAATCAAGAGATTTCACAGTATGGATACCTGTTATTTGCCAGGCACTGTGCTGGGTTCTTTACATACTTTCTCTTTCTTAATATTCACAATGGTGGTGTTAGTATCTCCATTTTGCAGACAAGGAAATTGAGTTTAGGAAGGTAGGTGACTTGCCTAGGAGCACCTAAGCTAGTAGGTGATGCAAAAAGTGTGAACCCAGGTCTTCTGATCCCAAAGCCCTGCTCTTTCTACAACATTCTGTGCATTGCCCTGAACACTGTGAAATACAACAAGTATCACTGAGATGTCTTAGAGGAGAAAAGTGGAGATTTTATTGGCTCAACAAGTAGAATTAAAAAACTTGAGTCAGGAGACGCTTGGACTGGAATACACCCCAATATTTTGAGAGCTAATATGCATGCCTCAGTCCCCACCGTACCCCTCCAACCTAACGGAATGTCATTGCTCTTCAGGTATTCCTCCTTTCAGCCACCAGCTCAGAGATTGGGAGAGAAAGGGGTAGAAGGGGAGTCCCTGTGTGTTGCAAATGGTTAACCAGTTCGGCTGCTGTCGTGGATTGAATTGTGTCCCCCAAAATACATGTATCAATTTGCCTAGGCCATGATTCCCAGTATTGTGTGATTGTCCACCATTTTGTCATCTGATGTGATTTTCCCATGTGTTGTAAATCCTACCTCTATGATGTTAATGAGGTGGGATAATTGGCAGTTATATTAATGAGGCAGGACTTAGTCTACAAGATTGGATTGTGTCTTAAGGCAATCTCTTTTGAGATATAAAAGAGAGAAGCTAGCAGAGAGAGAGGAGGACATCATACCAAGAAAGTAGCACCGGGAGTAGAGCGCGTCCTTTGGACCTGGAGTCCCTAAGCCTGAGAGCTCCTCAACCAGGGGAGGATCAATGAGAAGGGCCTTCCTCCAGAGCCGACAGAGAGAAAGCCTCCCTGGAGCTGATGCCCTGAATTTGGACTTCTAGCCTACTAAACTCTGGAAAAATAAACTTCTATTTGTTGAAGCTATCCGCTTGTGGTATTTCTGTTATAGCAGCACGAAATAACTAAGACAGCTGCCAACCAAAAGGTTGGAGGTTCCTTGCAGTCCACCCAGAGGAGCCTCAGAAGAAAGGCCTGGCAATCTACTTCAAAAAATCAGCAGTTGAAAACCCTAGAGAGCACAGGTCCACTCTGACACACATAGGGTCGCCATGAGTTGCAGTCAACTCAAGGGCAACTGGTGGTGGTAGTGGCTCTTGGAGGAGGCTGGCCCCACCAAACTGAGGTCCCTGGATTGGTTTAGCCAGTTGAGAGTGTCCTGCTTCCTGCCAGTGATCGATTCAGGATGAGCACAGGACCCTGGTCTGGCTCTCTCTGCTGGAGGGTCTTCTGGGAAAGGTTTATTGTCTGTTTACATGAAGATTCAGACTTGTTTCATGGATGTTATGGATTGAATTGTGTCCCCCAAAACGTATGTCAGCTGGGCTGGGCCACGAGTCCCTGTATTGAGTGGTTATCCACCGTTTTGTGATCTGATGTGATTATTCTGCATTTGTAAATCCTAAGTAATTAAGAACTATGGCTGCTAACTAAAAAGGCCAGCAGTTTGAATCCACCAGCTGCTCCTTGGAAACCCTATGGGGCAGTTCTACTCTGTCCTAAAGGGTTGCTATGCTTCAGAATTGACTTTACGTCAGTGGGTTTGGTTTTAATTTTTTTTATGTTAATGAGGCAGGACTCAGTCTACAAGATTAGGTTGCATCTTGAGTCAATTCCTTTTGAGATATGAACGACAAAAGTGACTAGAGACAAGAGGGACCTCATACCACCAAGAATGAAGAACTGGGAGGTGAGTGCATCCATTGGACCCGGGGCCCCTGTGCTGAGAACTCCTAGACCAGGGGAAGACTGATGACAAGAAGCTTTTCCCAGAGCTGACAGAGAGAGAAAGCCTTCCCCTGGATCTGGCACCCTGAATTCACACTTCTAACTTCCTAAACTGTGAGAGAATAAACTTCTGTTTGTTAAAGCCATTCACTTGTGGTATTTCTGTTATAGCAGCACTAGATGACTAAGACAATGGGTATAGAGTTTCTGTTTGGGATGACAAAAAAGATTTGGAAATAGTAGTGGTGGCTGCACAATATTGTGTTTATACTTATTGCTACTGAATTGTACTAAAAAAATGGTTAAAATGATACATTTTATGGAGAAAAAAGATGCAGAGGACAGAAAGATGGTCTCACCTTCCGTGGGTTGGTGACACTTCTGCCTACGACCCTTAGAACCATGTCAGCCTCCTTGTGGTCTAAAGCCGGGCCAACACCTGAGGTTGGCATTGTGGACAGTCAGCAAGAGCCTGTGCCTTTGGAAATGTTGGGCAGCTCTATTTACAACCCAGGGCTGTCGATCTCTGGGCTTCTTAGGTGGGAGAAACACCTCACTGTGTATTTGCTGGAGAACCTAGGCCTTTCTCCACACCTCTGTTTTCTCTAAAACAGGACTGATACCTGCTCTCCAGCCCCCTGAGCTTCGTGAATCCAAGTGCTTCTAGTGTGTCCAGGAGAACCAGTAACCAATTCTGACTCATGGCTTCCCCATGTGTGTCAGTGGAGAACTGTGCTCTTTAAGGTTTTCAACAAGGAGCCCTGGTGGTGCAGTGGGTAAGCACTTGGCTGCTAGCCGAAAGGTCAGCAGTTTGAACCCACCAGTCACTCTGTGGGAGAAAGACATGGCAGTCTGCTTCCGTAAAGATTTACAGCCTTGAAAACTCTGTGGGGCAGCTTCACCCTGTCCTGTAAGATTTTCAATGGCTGGTCTTTTGGAAGTAGATCGTCAGGCCTGTCTCCCAAGGCACCTCTGGGCGGACTCCAGCTGGCAACCCTTGAGATTGTATTCGAGGTGTTAACCGTTTGCACCACCCAGGGACTCCTTCTCCAGGAGAACTCAGCACAAATTCCCAACTTCAGGAGCCCAGAACTCCTCCGTGTAGTGGGTTTTCAGAAGCAGATTAGGGTAGAATCGCTTATCAGAAGTCTGCATCAGGAGCTTCAGAAAATCACCTGCCTTCTCAGTCAGTGGGATGGGGCATGGGTCTGTGAGAGGGAACCTGGGTCCCAAGAGTGGGCGCCTTATGCCCGGGCCACGCGCCAGCTTGGGTCTTTTGTTATTTCCCTTGGCCACGGTAATGGCTCTTGATGTTTCTTCCAATGGTTAAACAGTTGTTGTTGTTGTTAGTTGCCGTTGGGTCCACCCCAGGTGTACAGAATAGAACTGATTCTTAGGATTCTCAAGGCTGTGACGTTTCAGAAGTAGATTGCCAGGCCTGTCTTCCAAGGCACCAAAGGGTTACTTGGGCTATTTTGTTTTTTTAAAGAATCTGGGTAATTAATCACATTCATTTTCCTTTTGTAGTTTAGAGAGCTTTCTCTGTGAAATGTAGAGCAATTTCACAGGAAGCCATAGGAAAGTTCTCTCCCCATGTTCCTTTACAAGAACGGGTTCGTCTCTGTTAGCAAAGGCAGTCATTGGCTCTGCTCTTTCCTGTGATGATGACATGAGGCGTCTCTGATTTCTCCAGGGCTCTTCTCAGGCTTAGGACCTCACCTACTGGCTTCTCTTCTCCCAATCTGGTCCCCTCTCAGCAGCCTCCTCCTATTTGTCTGCCATCCATCCATCCATCCATCCATCCATCCATCCATCCATCCATCCATCCATCCATCCATCCATCCATCCATCCATCCATCCATCCATCCATCCATCCATCCATCCATCCATCCATCCATCCATCCATCCATCCATCCATCCATCCATCCATCCATCCATCCATCCATCCATCCATCCATCCATCCATCCATCCATCCATCCATCCATCCATCCATCCATCCATCCATCCATCCATCCATCCATCCATCCATCCATCCATCCATCCATCCATCCATCCATCCATCCATCCATCCATCCATCCATCCATCCATCCATCCATCCATCCATCCATCCATCCATCCATCCATCCATCCATCCATCCATCCATCCATCCATCCATCCATCCATCCATCCATCCATCCATCCATCCATATCATCCCTGGGAGGTGCAAATGGCAAAGGGTTAATGTGCTGGGCTGCTAACTGAAAGGTTGGAGGTTCCAGTCCACCCAGAGGTGCCTTGGAAGAAAGTCCTGGCTATCTACTTCTGAAAAATCAGCCATTGAAAACCTTGTAGAGCACAGTTCTACTCTAACACATATGTGGTCACAGGGTCACCATGAGTGGGAATCGGCTGATGGCAACTGGTTTGTTTGTTTTTTAAACTATGTTCTTTGGACATGTTATGAAGAGGGACCAGTCCCTGGAGAAGGACATCATGCTTGATAAGGTAAAGGGTCAGCAAGAGAGGAAGACTTTTGAGGAGACACATGGACACAGTGGCCGCAACAATGGGTTTAAAGATAGCAACAATTGCAGCTCCCTGTTCCTCCTGTCGCTTCAGGTCAACCACAACCTTCCAGATCTTCTGACCTGGACGTGAGGCAGCGTCGGCACCAAGGTGTTGAGTGAAGCCCTCTCCCCCAGCCGTGGGGACCACAGTTACTAGGAGGGGCTGGGACTTGCCAGGGTGGAGGTCGCCAGGGGTAGGAGTGAGAGGGGAATGGTGTTATGGCTTAGTGGGTACAGAGTCTCTGTTTGGGGTGATGAAAAGTTTTGGAAGCAAAGAGTGGTGGTGGTTGTACAACGTTCTAAGTCTGGCTAATACCACTGATTACACCCTTGAAAATGGTTAAAATGTCAAATTTTATGTTGTGTACTTTTCACCTTAAAAAAAAAAAGATGAGAGAGCACATGAGATGTTATTCGCTTTCATCTGGCTTAATAAACACTTCACTGTGCAAACAGGTGAGTACAGCCAGGCATGACTTGAGTCTATTCTTCTAGGACCTTTCACTCTTGAACTGAACCAAGGCTTTTCTTCCTTGCTTTGAAGAAAGTACTCTCTCTCTCGCTCTGGTGCTAAAAGCATCCACAGTCATCATCTTCCCAAAAGCTGCTTTTGTCTCTTTCTCCAGATGTAGCAATTAAGAACTCTTTCATGACCCAAGCTTCCTCCTACCAGTTAACTCAGTGTTGGCTGACTAATTAACTCTCCAAAGAGAGCCCAGGCTCTCCTCTCTGCTGGCTCCCTGGCTCCCTCCATGTCTTCATTTCCGCTTGAAAGGAGCCCTGATGCCTCAGTGGTTAAGCATTGAGGTGTGAACCCAAATGTCGGGCGGTTCAAGCCCACCAGCCTCTCGGTGGGAGAAAGACGTGGCAGTCTGCTTCCACAAAGATTACAGCTTTGGAAACCTTATGTGGGAGTTCTTCTCTGTCCTACAATGTCCTACAGGGTCGCTCTGAGTGAGAATCGACTTCACAGCAGTGGGTTTGGTTTAGATCACCCCCGGGGCTGCAGGACCTCAGACTTGGGCTCCTGTTTTCCTTCCAGTCGGGAGATACCTTCCTCGACAAACACATTTACTCATTTCATTACTTCATCCTCCATAGAGAGGGACCGCTGTGCTCAATTCAAAGTTCAAGTAGGTTTTGCCACTGACGAGACCGTTTCTTTGCTGTTGTTAGTCGCCCTGGAGTTGACCCCAACCCACGGTGACCCCACACACAACGGAACGAAACGCTGCCCGGTCCTGCGCCATGCTCAGTTACAGATCGTACCGTTGTGACCCCGAGAGTTTCCAATGGCTGATTTTTGGAGGTAGATTGCCAGGCCTTTCTTCCTAGTCCTTCTTAGTCTGGAAGCTCTGCTGAAACCTGTTCAGCGTCATAGCAACACACAAGCCTCCGCTGACAGACAGGTGGCGGCTGCCTATCAGGTGCATTATCTGGGAATCGAACCCAGGCCTCCTGCATGGGAGGTGAGAGCTCTACCACTGAGCCACCACTGCCCTCTTTTTTGTTAATATTGTTGTTGCCATAGAGTTGATTCCAATTCATGGTGACCTCGTGTGTGTCAGAGTAGAACTGCTCCATAGGGTTTTCTAGGCTGCGGCCTTTCAGAAGCAGTAGCCAGGCCTGTCTTCCAAGGCACCTCCAGGTGGATTTGAACCGCCAACCTTTCTGCTAGTAGTTGAGCACTTAACTGTTTTAGCCACCCAGAGACTCTTTTCTTTGTTAACAGTACTTAAAAAATTCCCATACACTTGAGTAGATTAAAACCACCTTCAAGTGTCTTGGGGTCCTGGTGGCACAGCAGTTGCGTGGTTGGCTGCTAACCAAAATGTCGGCAGTTGGAATCCACCAGCCACTCCTGGGAAGCTCTATGGGGCAGTTCTACTCTCTCCTGTAGGGTCACTATGAGTCAGAATCGACTCGATGGCAGTGGGTTTTAAACGGATTAGCAGGGTGGGTTTTTCCTCCATTTTATTTCCTGTTATAATAGAACAATTTTATCAGCTGGTTTCAAAGTTTTAACTCCCTTGTCTAGGTGAATGACTGCAAATTTTCTTCCTAATTCTCTTTTGGACTCCTCAAGCTGTAGGCCCCCACCCCAAAGTCAGTGTGTATAAAATTAACACGTTGCCTCCCCCTTAGGGTCCTCCCTTCCTCACTCAGCCTGCTAATGGTACCACTATCTTCCCTGTCACCAGAGTCTGTCAATGGTGCTGCTGCCCTCCCTGTCACCAGAGGCTGTCAATGGTAACACAGCCCTACCTGTCATCAGAGTCTGTCAATGGTGCTGCTGTCCACCCTGTCACCAGAGTCTGTTAATGTTACATAGTCCTCCCTGTCACCGGAGCCTGTCAATGGTGCTGCTGCCCTCCCTGTCACCAGAGGCTGTCAATGGTCTCGCCGTCCTCCCTGTCACCAGAGGCTGTCAACGGTCCCACTGTCCTCCCTGTCACCAGAGGCTGTCAACGGTCCCACTGTCCTCCCTGTCACCAGAGCCTGTCAATGGTCCCACCATCCTCCCTGTCACCAGAGTTGGTTAATTTTTGCCACAGCCCTCCCTGTCACCAGAGCCTGTCAATGGTGCTGCCATCCTCCCTGTCACCAGAGTCTGTCAATGGTCCCGCCATCCTCTCTGTCATCAGAGTCTGTCAACAGTCCCGCTGTCTTCTCTGTCACCAGAGTATGTCAACGGTCCAGCTGTCCTCTTTTTCACCAGGGTATCTCAACAGTCCCGTCATCCTCCCTGCCACCAAAGCCTGTCAGTGGTGCTGCTCCCCTCCCTGTAACCAGAGTCTGTTAATGTTACCACCGTTCTCCCTGTCACCAGAGTCTGTCAACGGTGCCACCATCCTCTGTGTCACCAGAGTCTGTCAATGGTCCTGCCATCCTCCCTGTCACCAGAGCCTGTTAATGGTCCCACCGTCCTCCCTGTCACCAGAGCCTGTCAATGGTGCTGCTGCTCTCCCTGTCACCAGAGCTTGTCAATAGTGCTGCTATCCTCCCTGTCTCAAGAGCCTGTTAACGGTCCCGCTGTCCTCCCTGTCACCAGAGTCCGTGAACAGTCCCACTGTCCTATCTTCAGAGCCTGTTAACGGTCCCGCTGCCCTCCCTGTCACCAGAGTCCGTGAACAGTCCCACTGTCCTATCTTCAGAGCCTGTTAATGGTCCCGCTGCCCTCCCTGTCACCAGAGTCTGTCAACGGTCCCGCTGTCCTCCCTGTCACCAGAGCCTATCAATGGTGCTGCTGCCCTCCCTGTCACCAGAGTCTGTGAACAGTCCTGCCATCCTCCCTATCACCAGAGTCTGTTAACGGTACCGCTGTCCTCCCTGTCACCTAAATTAAAGCACTGACAGCGTCATGTTCAATTCCTCTCTCTTCGTCCCACTCTCAAACATTTGCCGGACCGACATATAATTTCACCTCTTGTGTTTGTTCCCTCTGCTCTGTTCTACCACCATTTCCTAGTCCAGACTTTCTCTGTTTCTTTTTTCAGATTGTTGCATCAGCTTCTTAACCAGGCGGGCTCTTGTCCCTCCTTTCTCTAAGTAGGTGTGTCCAAGTTCATCTTCCTTGATCTTTGATCAAGTCACTTGTTATCATACTACCAGGTTCCTTAGGACCTAAAGATGAAAGTCAGCCACAGTCAATCATTTTATAGCAAGGTACAATATAAACAGATATAAACACAACCAACCGAGAAACAAGCTCCCCAGATGAAAATTTACATGTCTTTCCTGGCATTCAAAGCCCTCCATTGTTGGCCCCAGTATACCTTCCCAAGGCTCCCCTGTGCAACGCTTCCAACATACGAGTACACATTTGTAACCCAACAAGCTCATGCTGTTCCCTTCATCAGTCGTTCTCTCTGCCCGTGTCTAAACATATAGTCCTACTCATCCCAGTCTAAGACAGACTAGGAAGAAAGGCCTGGCTGTTTACTTCCAAAAATCAGCCAGTGAAAGCCTTACGGGTCACAAGGGTCCAATCTTCAACTCATCATGCAGATGGTGCAGGACTGGGCAGCATTGTGTTGCATTGTGCATGGTGTCATCATGAACTGGGGGCCAACTCAACAGCAGCTAGCAACAACTCATTCTAAAAGCCATGCCCAAATGCCACTTCCATCATGAAACATTCCTGGCCCTTTTTCCTTCTCCCCATCCAAGCTGGGAAAATCTCTGATCTCCTTCAGTGCCTCTACTCATACTACCCATTGCCTTTGAGTCGACTCTGACACATAGGAACCCTATAGGACAGAGTAGAACTGCCCCATAGGGTTTCTAATGCCCTTACATAACCCCTAAAACTCTTTTGTGATGTTTGAAACAAAGCTTCAGCACAGCATCTGGTTCAGGTTATTGAGCTATTTTCTGAAGAGATTGTGGCCCCTGCTTGCGGAGTCTCTAATTCCAACCAACGTCTGTGTCTCATCTCCCTAAGAAGATGGAGAAGAAGTGGAAATGTTTCAAGGGCTCTCCTTGGCCCTGGGAGCCTGCGGTGTGTGCTGATGGTGATTCCCAGTGGCAAATCCCTGCCATGACTGTTTTCTCCAGAACCAGTGCCGGAGCTCTGAAGGCAGCTCTGAGAACATCTTCCCTCCAAAGGCTGGAGGCGGCACCTCTCAATGCCTCCCGAGGAGAACTGAGGGGGCCAAAAGTAGCTTTCCCATCCAGAGCCATTAATCTGCTGTTTAAGATGCAGACCTTGATTTCTTTTCACAGCCTGCTCAGCTCCATTTGGCGGTTTTGATGAGATGGCACGCTGCGTGCAAGAACTGGGTCGGGTCGCACCATTTAAAAAGGTATCATGACTGATGCGGGCACTACACACAAAAGGGAGCAGGGGTCGCACAGCTTCACGCTTTGTGGCGTGAAATCGGGCCGCTTCCACTTGGGGAGGGGCCTTTTTGATGTCACTGGGTGAGGGACTAAGTCATAATTATGTAGATCTAAATTACCTTCCAGCAAACCCACTGGTGACACTTTATTAACATCGCAGCAGGTTTTAATTCCAGTGGAAGACTAATCACCCTTCAGCCACCCCATCCAGCCCATGGAATATGTTTGGAATTAAGCAGGGACTTTGGTTGACAAGAACTTGAGATGCTGTTTCACCATTTTGGTCTCAGACTTCATGCTGGTCAGAAGGTGCGTGTCCTCCTTTCACGGTAGTGGTTGGGATGCGTGTGGGCCTGGGTTCCAAAGACTAGGCTCCTCTGCCCAGTGATGTCTGTCACACCGGAACCCGAGAACCTGGTGGTTACTAGGCACCTTGGATGTCACTGATCACCTAAGTCTTCATCAAAGTCAGTACACCTCCAAGCTACGTTTCTTCCAGAATCATTTATGACCGAGGTGGCCAGCTGATATCGCCATGAACGTTTTCCAGCCCGAAGGGGCTCTTTCACACTCGGAGCTAGAGCTATAGCACCTCAGGGTCCCTCCTCAGTGCTGTTAGCTGCCAATTCTACCTCACGGCGACCACACGTGTGCAGAGCTGAACTACTCCACAGGGTTTTCAAGGCTGTGACTTTTCAGAAGCGGATCACCAGGCCTGTCTTCTGAGGCACCTCTGGGTGGGTTTGAACCACCAACCTTTCTTTTAGTAGATAGCTCACCTGTTTGTGCCTCCTAGGGACTCCTTAAGGAGACTGACATAGCCAGGGGGAAGGGCTTAGGGATAAAGGGGGGCTCCTTGGAACTAGCGTGTTTCCATCTCTTATCTGGTGACCGTCAGGTAGATCCTGATCCTTGTAACTGATGAGTCTTGTTTTGGTTCCCCCAGGCGCTTGTCTTTTCCATCTTCCATTGGAGTGAACCAAGGAGACTGCTTTGTAGACAAGATCAAAGAGCCTTGCTTCAGGGGTGTTCAAACAGTCCCTGTAAACACTAAACTGTGCAATCTGCTTGTCTCTACCGTGGAGGGAGCTAGCCTTTCTCATACCCAGCTCTGGGATCTGCGGGCCATGGGCTTTTTAAATATCTGTAAAAGGGAAGATTTCTTCAGCTTACCTTAAATTCAGTAATATTTGTTATTGTTACCTGCCATTCAGTCAGCTCCAACTCATGGCCACCCCACGTACAACACAACAAAATATTGCCCGGTCCTGTGCCATCTTCACAATCATTGCTATGCTCATTGTTGTAACTACTGTGTATTTTTACTGCCTTTGGAGGCTCGTCTTCCAGCACCGTATCAGACGATATTCTGTCGTGATTCGTAGAGTTTTCACTGGTTAATTTTCAGAAGTAGACTGGCCTTTTTTCCTAGTCTGTCTTCATCTGGAAGCCCCACTGAAACCTGTCCACCATGGCTGACCCTGCTGGTATTTGAAATACTGGTGGCATAGCTTCCAGCATCACAGCAACACACAAGCCACCACAGTACGACAAACTGATAGATGGGTGGTGGGATAATGTTTAGCACTCGGCAAAAGCATAGAGGAAATGCCAAAGAGCTGGGAGGAACCGTCTGGCCCAGTAGTTCCCCAACCAGAATTGGCACGGGAACTTAAAGAGTAAAATGCATTGCCAGATCTTACTCCAGACCTATTACATCAACATCTCCAGTGGTTGGGTGTAGGATTTTCTTCTCTTTTTGGCTTCCATGAGGCTTAATTGTAGCAAGTCTCCTAATTCTTCAATGTGGTTTTGGGTCTCAGTTTGTTATTTTTATCTTAACTTCTTTATGTATATGTTTCATAATTCCAGACTACCTCAAATTCTTTCTGGGAACAGGTGTATGTGTATAAAAAAAAAATAGGAGGGGTCAAATTATAAATAAATTTGAAAACAGAAGTCAGTTATAAAAGTCCTCAACTCATTAGAGCAGAAAAGATACAAAATCTCTGCTCTTATAGAGCTTATGTTTTACTTAAATGAATGAATTGTATCAGATGTCAGGCAGTGGTAAATACCATGGAGAAAAATGAAGCAGAGAAGGGGGAGAGGGCATGGCAGAGGGGGCATCTGGCTTACATAGTTGGTCAAGAAAGGACTCACTTAGCAGGTGAAATTTAAATAGAGAGGCCTGGAGAAGGTGAGGGCGAGTTGGGTTTCAATATCTCTGGAATTTGTCCGCACTGCCATGGCCCTAGTTCAAGCCCCCAGTGTCTTTCTTCAGGCTTACTGACTAGTCTCTCTGCCATCCTCCTTCCAGTGCGTTATCCATCTTTCTAAATATGCTGTTATGGATTGGATTGTGTTCCCCCCGAATATATGTTGGAGTCCTGTGGATGTGATCCTGCTTGGAAGTAGAGTTTTCTTTGCTATGTTAATGAGGTCGTGTCAGTGTAGGGTGTGTTTTAAACCTATTAACTTTTGGGATACAAAAAGGGCAGATTAGGCACAGAGGAAAGCAAGAGACAGAGGTGGAAGACAGACAGTATCTCAAGATGAGCCACAGATGAGTCACAAGGCTAGGAACCCCAAGGATTGCCAGCTACTAGAAGGTGGGACAGGTAAGAAAGGACCTCTCCTATAGCCAGTGCCCTGAATTCAGACTTAAAGCATTCAGAATTGTGAGAAAATAAGTTTCTGTTCTTTAAAACCACCCGTTTGTGGTATTTTTGTTATAGCAGCACTAGATAACTAAGACAAATAGTATTTCTAAATGTGAGTTTTCTGAAGTCCAAACCTGCTCCTACTTTCTTGCTGAAAACCCCTTAGTGGCCTCTCCAAATTCCTCAAGGTAGAAACCCAGACTCATTAACATCTCCTACAAGGCCCCTGAGCACTTCTCCAGGCTTCTCTCACTCAAGTCCCCACTTGTAGCTGTAAATACTGTTAGTCTTTCCAGTAGGCATGGCTCTGAGCTTTCAAAAAATTTCATGAGCCAGTTTCTTCTCATTCAGTAAAGAAAATAACTGGGTTTGGATTTGTTGTTGATTCTCTTTTATTGGGTTTTGAGATGCTTTCAAGAGAACCTGGCTTCCTGGAAAAAAGCCAGAAAGAGTGGATTTTTTGTGAGACAGGATGGAACTTTCTATTCAGTAGGTAAGAGCAATGGTGCAGACAAGGGACTCGTACAGCTTCGCTAAGTCTCGGGCTGCAGCTTTGCGTTATTAACTCAGCGATGGGCTGGCAGTGCAGCCCTGGCTATCACAGCATCTGCTCCATGGACTCCATCCAGGAAAGTGAGTTGGCCACCGGGGTGGGGTGTCGGGGGTGGGGGGTGGCTGCATGAGGCCTCCAGTACTAGCTCTGTGCACTCTGGGTCAGAGAAGTACCAGGCCATTGGGGACCAGTTAGTACCCTTGTGCCGTGCGACAGGCTGGGACTACACACTGGGTCCTGGCTTGCAAATTTGAGTTACAGGGCCCAAGGTCAAGTGGCTCCCTCAGTGCAAGCCCATACTCACAACTAGGGAAATGACAACTAGTAGGTGTCCAACTGGGGGGATCAGAGGGCTGACTCTGCATCAGAAGTCGGGAGAACCCACGCAGGCAGCTCCCCAAGAGATGCTGTCTTCCTAGCAGACTCTAGAACCTGCTCTCCAGAGGCGGCTGAGGCAAACTTTTCAGGTAGTGCTCTCTATATCGGCACCAGTTGCTGTTGCTGTTAGTTGCTGTCAAGCCCGCTCTGACTCACGGTGACCTTATGGATAACAGAACTAAATGCTCCCAGGTGCTGGAGGGCTTGCTAACTAGCACCAGACGGGTGAAAAATGAGTGGTGAAGTATGTTCAGGATATGAGGTTGACTTACAAGATTTTTTAGGCTTTACACCTTTTCCAGAATGAATATGAAAATAAGTACGCCCAGTGCCTGGCGGATAGGGAGCAGCACATGGGGTTCTGAGCCCCCAGAGCCAACGGAGGACTCTGTCTCCAGATCCAGCTGTCTGCTGGGGCAGGACCTGCACCTTAGCTGACTGCATCTGGGAAACATGGAAATTAAAATCCAGGAAAATGGTATCATCTGGTTAAGAAAACTGCAAAACTTAGGAATGTCTATGACCCCTATGAAAATGCTTTATGTTTGCTGTTCTGGAGATGAATGAGTTTAAGTTCCAAAGGCCCAGTACCTTGTGCTTTATGAGACTCTTAAAACTGGCTGAGTTAGCAGCATTTCTGTGCTGTTTCCTCATTTTAAAATCGCCACTTCAGATCTCATTGAAAACCATTAACATTTACTTCCATTGGGGTGTCAGAGAAATACAAGAAACTCTGAGCTGTCAGAGAAGAGGGCAGAAATTGGAAAATAGACTTTTCTCCCAGTCCTTTTCATGTTTTCACAAGTGGGGCCGGGTTGTCAGAGGAAGAGACTCAATTCTGAGAACTGGCATTGAATGGCACTGCGATGGAAAACTTCTGAAGGAAAATGGGCTCATCCATGAGATGGTTAGAATCTCAGTGAGAATTTGGGAGCAGGGATGTGTGGCCTCTTGGTTAGGGTTTTTAAGTTTTAATAACTTAATAGCTTGGTAAATTAGAGGGTCAGCAAAAAAGAGGAAGACCCTCAATGAGATAGACTGACAGTGGCTGTAACAATTGGCTTATGCATAACAATAATTGTGAACGTGGTGCAGGACCCGGCAGTGTTTTGTTCTGTTGTGCATAGGGTCATTATGAGTCGGAACTGACTCGATGGCACCTAACAACAACAATTATAAATATTAATTTCTTCTATTTACATATTAGATTTATATAGCTTTCCTGTGAGTAGCAAAGATACTGAACTAAGACCTATAAACATGGGTTCAGTAATATCACAGGCAACGACTCATCTGTCAGTTTAGCTTGAGTGTTGCTAAGATGCTGGAAGCTATGCCACCAGTATTTCAGATACCAGCAGGGTCACCCATGGTGGACAGGTTTCAGGGGGGCTTCCAGACTAAGACAGACTAGGAGGAAAGGTCTGGTGACCTACTTCCAAAAATCATCCAGTGAGTGCCTTATGGATCACCACAGAACGTTGTCTGCTATAGTGCTGGGAGATGAGCACCCTAGGTGGGAAGGCACTGGAAATACACAGTGGCTGCAACATGGACTTGATCGTACCAATAATTGTGAAGATGGCACAGGACAGGGCAACGTTTAGTTCTCTTATATGTGGGGTCACCATGAGTGGGAGCCAACTCAACAGTGACCAGCAAAAACACAAACATCACAGAAGTTAAAATGAAGGCAGCAGAGAAAGCAAAATATATCAATAAATGAGGGGGCCCAGGGGCATTACTTGACTGAGTCACATATACCTGTTTCTTCTGTTTTTAGGACACGTGTGCTG
The DNA here is from genome assembly GCF_024166365.1 of Elephas maximus indicus. Taxonomy (NCBI): domain Eukaryota; kingdom Metazoa; phylum Chordata; class Mammalia; order Proboscidea; family Elephantidae; genus Elephas; species Elephas maximus. Next base: position 15,753,021 of record NC_064826.1, read on the forward strand.
ACTGAGCACTTACTATTTACAAAGCACTACCCTCTGCTTCCTTGAGCCCCTAAATTTGGCTTCAATTCCCATCACTCCACTCAAGTAGTTCTCTTTGAAGTCAATACTTTCACTCTTTAAAAATCCCTTGCTCTTTCTACTCTCCTCACCAAGGTCATCTGTTCTGTAACAGGCAGGATAGGCAAGATTACGCTTCAGTAACAAAAAATAACCCCAAATTCCAAAGCAACACAGATGTATATTTTGCTTACACCACAAGTCTACTGGAGGTCTACTGCTTGTAAGCCTCAGCCCGAAGGTGCTCAGCTTTAGCTTCCTGGGTTAGCAAATCTATCTCCACCAAGTACCTGGAGGTACCCTACTCTGCCAGTAAGCTTCCCACCAAAAGGCGCTCAGCTTTCTGTCTCCATGGGTGGGATGCCCACCTTGCTGTCTCCTGTGGTCTCCTGGTTCTACTGCCACCATTTCTCTGCCACTGCTTCTTGCCCTCTCTGGTGTTACAGCTGTCCCTCTCTGTCTTCAGTGTTACAGCTCCTACTCTCTCTCTGTGTCTATCCCTTTAAGCCTAGCCAGATGGCAAAACTGACCAAGCCCCTCTTTAGGGTTCCACGCACCTCATTTGCATAGTCCCACCCACTCATTTGGTGGGAGTTACAAAGACTATGGCCAGAAGGGCCATGTTAAGTAATTCACTGCACTGTAATGGCAGAGAGGGAAGTGAGCTCTGGAGGGTTTCACACAGGTAATTACATACTGTAGCCAGTGAGTGATACACTTTTACTTATTACTCAGTGACCACATGATCCCCCAAACACAAGGGACCAGGAAATGCAACCCTACTATATTCCTACAAGGTGGCGAGTGGGAAATACTGAGACTCTCCTTTCATATAACACGACAATTTGGGAACTCATTGGAGACCCACTGGCCGTTCCTCAGCACCTTCAGGAAGAGCAATGATAAATTCATGGCAGAAGGCCATGAAATCTGCCAAGTCCTGGTCCCTGAAGGATACTGAAGCCTTGTGACTTTAATGAGATGCACGTAATCCACTGGAGGCAATGAGAGGAATGGGCTGTCAGGGTGGTGGGGTGCAGCTGGGTACAATCTTGAAATAAAATACAAACGGTGTTCAGTGTGGGCTTCGGGCTTCCAGAGGCAGCCAGCAGCTGTCCCGGGCCCAGCCTGCCATGACCTCAGCCTTTTAAGCCACAGGCCCTGTGCGGGGGCTCTGCTATGGTACTGCATCCCCACAGCAGGCTTTTAGATATTGGGTCAAAAGTGCTTCAGAGAATGGGATAAAATAATAAGATTGTATTATTATTTATTATGTCCGTGTAATATTTACTACGTGGCAGGCATGAACACCTCTTTATACAACACTGTTGGATAGGAGCTATTACTGTTATTATCAACAACTCATTTCAGAGATGAGGGAACTGATGCTTAGGGAGTTTAATAACTAGTACATCAAACCACTTGTAAAAAGCTGAGGGGAGATTTTGAGCCAAGGCACAGAAGATTCTAGAACCTGAGCATTTTACGCTCTCACACTCCGGGCCTCTCCAGCCGTTGGCCCAGGTGTAGGTCATCAGCAGCCTCCAGCTGGCTGGCTGGGCTCAGCCCCTAGGCCAGAGCTTCTTCCTGAGGGTAATGTGGATGTACTGGCCACAGCAGGAGCCCTGGTGGCGCAGTGGTTAAGCACTTGGCTACTAACCTAAGGGTCAGCGGTTTGAACCCACCAGCTACCTCACGGGAGAAAGACATGACAGTCTGCTTCCCCTAAGTATTTGTAGCCTTGGAAACCCTATGGGGCAGTTTTACTCTGTCACATGGGGTTGCCGTGAGTCAGAATCAACTTGATGGCAATGGGTTTTTTGGTTACTGGCCACGGAGGAGCGCTCAGGCTGCGGGCTGAGGACAACCAGCGAGAGTGGGGAACGGCCACCTCAAATCTCAGTCCAGGAAGTGGCTCCCTGGGGGCTGCAGGGAGGACAGATGACAGTGGATCAACCTGGCAGGGAATGTCCTTGGAGCCCAAGTGGAGCACATGAGGCCCCTCCCTCTGCTTCCTGGAGGTGAAGGGGCTTGGCCCCCAAGAGAGACATGAGGGTCTCAGATATGGAATCTGGCACTGGGCAGAGCGAGGTGTCCTTGGGCCACTCAGGGCTGTGTGGTCTAGGTGAAGTCTTTAATCAGAGCCTTGTTCCCTCTGTAAAGGGGGTGATAACAGGCTCTATCTGCTAGGGTCGCAGTGAGGAGTAAATGGGATAACGTGTTAAAGCAGTTAGCACAGTATCTGGCATGTATTAAGTGCCCAACAACTAGTGTCTAAACAGGACAATAAAAAAAATAGCTGTAATAAAATACAAATGAACAAAATGGTTGTCCGATCTCTTGCAGAAAGTAAATCCTTAGGAAAATGCCGCCTGGTGATGAAGCAAGTTTGGATGGGGGAGACTATTGATTCGGTCTGGGGTCAGGTCCCTCCTGGAGTATCTACTGCAAAGTCATCAGACTGGTCTCAAAGCCAGGGATCACATTTCAAAATGGGACAGAGTACAACAGCAACATGCTCACTCACCTGGAAGCACTGACCGTCCTTATTTTTTCATTTATTTAATAATTTTTATTGTGCTTTAAGTGAAAGTTTACAAATCAAGTCAGTCTCTCACACAAAAACCCATATACACCTTGCTACACACTCCCAATTACTCTCCCCCTAATGAGACAGCCTGCTCTCTCCCTCCACTCTCTCTTTTTGTGTCCATTTCGCCAGTTTCTAACCCTCTCCACACTCTCATCTCCCTTCCAGGCAGGAGATGCCAATATAGTCTCAAGTGTCCATCTGATCCAAGAAGCTCACTCCTCCCCAGCATCCCTCTCCAACCCATTGTCTAGTCCAATCCTGTCTGAAGAGCTGGCTTTGGGAATGGTTCCTGTCCTGGGCCAACAGAAGGTCTGGGGGCCATGACCACCAGGGTCCTTCTAGTCTCAGTCAGACCATTAAGTCTGGTCTTATGAGAATTTGGGGTCTGCATCCCACTGCTCTCCTGCTCCCTCAGGGTTTCTCTGTTGTGTTCCCTGTCAGGGCAGTCATCGGTTATAGCCGGGCACCGTCTAGTTCTTCTGGTCTCAGGATGATGTAGTTGCTGGCTCATGTGGCCCTTCCTGTCTCTTGGGCTAGTAATCGCCTTGTGTCTTCAGTGTTCTTCATTCTCCTTTGATCCAGGTGGGCTGAGACCAACTGATGCATCTTAGATGGCTGCTTGCTAGCATTTAAGACCCCAGACACCACTCTTCAAAGTGGGATGCAGAATGTTTTCTTAATGGATTTTATTATGCCAATTGACTTACATGTCCCCTGAAACCATGGTCCCCAGACCCCTGCCCCTGCTACGCTGGCCTTTGAAGCATTCAGTTTATTTGGGAAACTTCTTTGCTTCTGGTTTAGTCCAGTTGTGCTGACCTCCCCTGTACTATGTGCCGTCTTTCCCTTCACCTAAAGTAGTTCTTATCTACCATCTAATTAGTGAATGCCCCTCTCCCCTCTCATAACCACAAAAGAATGTTTTCTTCTTGGTTTAAACTATGTCTCAAGTTCTTATAATAGTGGTCTTATACAATATTTGTCCTTTTGCAACTCACTGATTTCACTCAGCATAATGCCTTCCAGGTTCCTCCATGTTATGAAATGTTTCACAGATTTCTCACTGTTCTTTATCGATGCATAGTATGCCATTGTGTGCATATACCATAATTTATTTATCCATTCATCCGTTGATAGGCACCTTGGTTGCTTCCCTCTTTTTGCTATTGTAAACAGTGCTGCAATAAACATGGGTGTGCATATATGTTTGTGTAAAGGCTCGTATTTCTCTAGGATATATTCCAAGGAGTGGGATTGCTGGATCATATGGTAGTTCTATTTCTAGCTTTTTAAGGAAGCGCCAAATAGATTCCCAAAGTGGTTGTACCATTTGACATTCCCACCAGCAGTGTATAAGTGTTCCAGTCTCTCCACAGCCTCTCCAACATTTATTCTTTTGTGTTTTTTGGATTAATGCCAGCCTTGTTGGAGTGAGATGAAATCTCATTGTAGTTTTGATCTGCATTTCTCTAATGGCTAATGATCGTGAACATTTCCTCATATGTCTGTTAGCTACCTGAACGTCTTCTTTAGTGAAGTGTCTATTCATATCTGGTCCACTGGTCCATGTATCTGTTGTTGTACCAGTACCAGGCTGTTTTGACTACTGTGGCGGTATAATAGGTTCTAAAATCAGGTAAAGTAAGGCCTCCCACTTTGTTCTTCTTTTTCAGTAATGTCTTATTTATCCGGGGCCTCTTTATCTTCCATATGAAATTGGTGATTTGTTTCTCCATCTCATTAAAGATTGTCATTGGGATTTGGATAGGAATTGCATTAAATGTATAGATCCCTTTTGGTAGAATAGACATTTTTCTAATGTTAAGTCTTCCTATCCACGAGCAAGGTATGCTCTTCCACTTAGGTAGGTCTCTTTTGGTTTCTCGCAGAAGTGTACTGTAATTTTCTTTGTATAAGTCTTTTGCATCTCTGGTAAGATTTATTCCTAAGTATTTTTATTTTATTTTATCTTCTTGGGGGCTACTGTAAATGGCATTGATTTGGTGATTTCCTCTTCGATGTTCTCTTTGTTGGTGTAGAGGAATCCAACTGATTTTTGTATGTTTATCTTGTATCCCGATACTCTGCTGAACTCTTCTATTAGTTTCAGTAGTTTTCTAGATTCCTTAGGGTTTTCCGTGTATAAGACCATGTCATCTGCAAATAGAGATACTTTTTCTTCTTCCTTGCCAATCTGGATGCCCTTTATTTCTTTATCTAGCCTAATTGCTCCGGCTAGGACTTCCAGCACAATGCTGAATAAGAGTGGTGATAAAGGGCATCCTTGTCTGGTTCCCCATCTCAGTGGGAATGCTTTCAGGCTCTCTCCATTTAGGGTGATGTTGGCTGTTGGCTTTGTATAAATGCCCTTTATTATGTTGAGGAATTTTCCTTCAATTCCTACTTTGCTGAGAGTTTTTTTTTATCATGAATGAGTGTTGAGCTTTGTCAAATGCCTTTTCTGCATCATTTGATAAAATCATGTGATTCTTGTCTTTTGTTTTATTTATGTGGTGGATTACATTAATTGTTTTTCTAATGTTGAACCATCCCTGCATACCTGGTATGAATCCCACTTGGTCAGGGTGAATTATTTCTTTGATATGTTGTTGAATTCTATTGGCTAGAATTTTGTTGAGGATTTTTGCATCTAAGTTCATGAGGGACATAGGTCTGTAATTTTCTTTTCTTGTGATGTCTTTACCCGGTTTTGGTATCAGGGATATGGTGGCTTCATAGAATGAGTTTGGTAGTATTCCTTCCTTTTCTATGCTCTGAAATACCTTTAGTAGTAGTGGTGTTAATTCTTCTCTGAAAGTTTGGTAGAGCTCTGCAGTGAAGCCATCCGGACCAGGGCTTTTTTTTTTTTTTTTTGATTACCTTTTCAATCTCTTCTTTTGTTATGGGTCTATTTAGTTGTTCTACCTCTGTTTGTGTTAATTTAGGTAGGTAGTGTGTTTCTAGGAATTCCTTCATTTCTTCTAGGTTTTCAAATTCTGAGAATAGTTTTTCATAGTAATCTGGTAGGATTCTTTTAATTTCAGTTGGGTCTGTTGTAATATTGCCCATCTCATTTCTTATTTGGGTTATTTGCTTCCTCTCCTGTTTTTCTTTTGTCAGTTTGGGCAGTGGTTTATCAATTTTGTTGATTTTTTCCAAAAACCAGCTTTTGGTCTTGTAATTCTTTAAACTGTTTTTCTGTTTTCTATTTCATTTAGTTCAGCTCTAATTTTTAGTATTTGTTTTCTTCTGGTGCCTGTGGGTTTCTTTCATTGCTCTCTTTCTATTTGTTCAAGTTGTAGGGATAATTCTTTGATTTTGGCCCTTTTTTCTTTTTGGATGTGTGCATTTATTGATATAAATTGGCCACTGAGCACCACTTTTGCTGTGTCCCAAAGGTTCTGATAGGAAGTGTTTTCATTCTCATTGGATTCTCTGAATTTCTTTATTCCATCCTTAATGTCTTCTATAATCCAGTGTTTTATGAGCAGGGTATTGTTCAGCTTCCAAGTGTTTGATTTCTTTTCCCTGCTTTTCCTGTTATTTATTTCCACTTTTATGGCCTTATGGTCAGAGAAGATGCTTCGTAATATTTCAATGTTTTGGATTCTGCTAAGGCTTGCTTTATGACCTAATATGTGGTCTATTCTAGAGAATGTTCCATGTGCACTAGAAAAGAAAGTATAGTTGGTTGCTGTTTGGTGGAGTGCTCTGTGTATGTCTACGAGGTCAAGTTGGTTGATTGAGGCATTTAGACCTTCTGTGTCTTTATTGAGCTTCTTTCTGGGTGTCCTGTCCTTCACTGAAAGTGGTGTGTTGAAGTCTCCCACTATTATTGTGGAGCTGTCTATCTCACTTTTCAGTGCTGATAGAGTTTGTTTTATGTATCTTACACCCTGTCATTGGGTGCATAAATATTTAATATGGTTACATCTTCTTGGTGTATTGTCCCTTTAATCATTATATAGTGTCCTTCCTTATCCCTTCTAATGGATTTAACTTTAAAGTCTATTTTGTCAGAAATTAATATTGCCACTCCTGCTCTTTTTTGATTGTTGTTTGCTTGATACATTTTTTTCCATCCTTTGAGTTTTAGTTTGTTTGTGTCTCTAAGTCTCAGGTGTGTCTCTTGTAGGCAGCATATGGATGGATCTTGTTTTTTAATCCATTCTGCCACTCTCCATCTCTTTATTGGTGTATTTAGTCCATTTACATTCAGGGTAATTATGGAGAGGTGTGAATATAGTGCTGTCATTTTGATGTCTTTTTTTGTGTGTTGACAGTTTCTTTTTCCCTCTTTATGTGCTGAGTAGATTTTCTTTATATATTGTCCTTTCCTCATATTTGTTGTTGTTGATTTTGTTTCTGCTGAGTCTGTACTTTTCCCTTGTATTTTATTTTGATGAGTAGGATAGTTTGTCTCCTTTGTGGTTACCTTATTATTTACCCCTATTTTTCTAAATTTAAAACTAACTTTCATTTCTTTGTATCGCCGTATCTTCCTCTCCATATGGAAGGTGTATTAGTACATTTCTTAGTCCCTCTTTATTATTTTAATGTTGTCTTCTTTTATAGAATAAGATCGCCGTTACCCTGTGTTGGTTTTTTTTTTTTTTTTTAATCTTGCTTTATTTTTTTGGATTTCCCTGTCTGGGTTGACTTCTGGTTGCTCTGCCCAGTGTCCTAGTCTTGGGCTGTTGCCTGATATTATTGATTTCCTAACCAAAGAACTCCCTTTAGTATTTCCTGTAGTTTTGGTTTGGTTTTTATGAATTCCCTCAACTTGTGTTTATCTGGAAATGTCTTAATTTCACTTTCATATTTAAGAGACAGTTTTGATGGATATATGATTCTTGGCAGGCAATTTTTTTTCCTTCAATTTTTAAAAAATATGTCATCCCATTGCCTTCTTGCCTGCATGGTTTCTGCGGAGTAGTCCGAGCTTATTCTTATGGGCTCTCCTCTGTAGGTGACTTTTCGTTTATCCCTCGCTGCTCTTATAATTCTCTCTTTATCTTTGGTTTTGGCAAGCTTGATTATAATATGTCCTGGTGCCTTTCTTTTAACATCTACCTTGTGTGGAGTTCAATGAGCATCTTGGATAGATATCTTCTCATCTTTTACAATATCAGGGAAGTTTTCTGCCAACAAATCCTCAACCATTTTCTCTGTATTTTCTGTTATCCCTCCCTGTTCTGGTACTCCAGTCACTCGTAGGTTATTTCTCTTGATAGAGTCCCACATGATTCTTAAGGTTTCTTCATTTTTTTTAATTTATCTGATTTTTCTTCAAATATATTAGTGCCAAGTGATTTATTCGAGTTCAGAAGTTCTAGCTTCTACTTGCTCCATTCTGCTCCTCTGACTTTCTATTGAGTTATCTAATTCTGTAATTTTATTGTTAATCTTCCGAATTTCTGATTGCTGTCTGTCTCTGGATTTTTCCAGCTTATTAAACTTTTCATTATGTTCCTGAATAATCTTTCTGAGTTCTTCAGTTGTTTTATCTCTGTGTTCCTTGGCTTGTTCTGTGTGTTGCCTCATTTCCTTCCTGATATCTTGAAGGGTTCTGTATATTAAACTTTTGTATTCTGCATCTGGTCATTCCAGGAATGCACTTTAATCTAGAAGATCCCTGGATTCTTTGTTTTGAGAGCCTGTTGAGGTGATCATGGCCTGTTTCTTTATGTGACTTGATATTGACTGTTGTCTCCGAGCCACCTATAAGTTATTGTATTAGTTTATGCTTGCTTACTGTGTCGTAGCTGCTTGCTTTGTTTTGTTTTGGTATACGCCTATAGGTTGCTTGAGTGAGCTAGCTTGATTATTTTCACCTTTGCAGCTCTGGTGTCCTGTCCCCAGCTGCCTAGAGCTGTTATCAGGTATATCAGTCTAGGAGTCCATTCAGTTTTCTTGTATGAATTCAGCTCAGGTGTCCAGGTAGCTGATCATCAAGTGTGTGGTAAAGGCTCTGTCCTTCAGTCTTAGAGGGGCAGGGGTGATTGGCGTATATACCAGTATCTGATTGCACCAGGGGGTCACGCTCTGAACAAGGCAGGGGGCTGAGAACTGACCCCCAAGTGTCTCTGAGGAAAATGTGTCTCTGTTCCCTAAAGCATGCTGGTGGGTGGGTTCTGCAGAGGGACGATGGGCACCCAAATTTTATGGTTGTAAGGACTGGGAGGCACCAGTTATCTTTGGACCTCTGTCACAGGTGGCTGGGTGACCTGAGTGGAGCTACCAGTCCTTAGGTCCCTGATGTGGGTAGGTGAGGACCTTGTTTAATAGGCAAAGCAAAGTCAAATGGCAAACACCCACCTCTCCACCGCACTGCTGAAATGGTCGGAGTTTGCCAACAAGGGCCTATTCTCCCAAAATAGGCCCACACAAGGTCCATGCAGAAGGGAAAGGTGCTCAAGGTCCACGGATGGTTTATACCTAGACAGAAGTCGCTTTTGTCTTGAGCTCCCCCCGTTAATGGAGCTAGCAAATTATCTTTTCCCCCCAGTTGCAAATTTTTTCCTTCCCCAAGGCCAGGAGGATGGCTCTAGGTGCTCACCAGGGTCTATCTCAGGCCCAGGGATTCAGCTGCTGAAGTCAGCTTGGGGTGGGGCGGGGGGCGCGGTAAAATATATGCAAGTACTTAGCTTTTGCCGAGGGCGCCATTCTTCTCAGGTTCCGGAGGTATGAGTGGGCTGTGTGGCTGCTGCTTCTCCCTGAGGAAACTGCGGCCAAACACTGGGACCAGCCCACGGCCGCCGCTCCGGGAATGGTGCCTGAGGGCTTCCCGTGATTCAGGTCCGATAACTCCTCTCCACTTCTGAACAGCCTTTTCCTCCTCCTGCCCCTCAGTTTGTTGTCTAAGCTTGCCTTTGATGCTCAGGGCTCCCAGCTTGTCACAAATATACTCATTTCACTTGTTTTTTGGGGTCTTTGTTGTAAAGAGGGCTTGATGGAAGCATCTATTTTGCCATCTTGGCTCCCGAGTCCTTCATTTATTTTTTCAGGTATATGTACATACATAAGCTGCAAATAGATTTAAAAGAACACATACTCAGCTTTTACAGGTCATTGCATTCTCGGGGACAGGGCCTTGTGCTCCAGGTGTGAATGTCTGACAACAGGTCTAACCAGAGACCGGGTATGGTGAGGCACCTCAAATCACGAGCACTTCATCACGCACACCTCGCTTTGTTAGCAGGGTTCTTTTCTGGTGTTTGCGTCTTGGTTCACTTTGAAAGAAACTTCCAGCTCCATCCCAGTGGCTTTTGCATCTCATTACACTCTTGATAATTAGCTCTATCTCATTACACCCAGCCCAGCCGGAACAGGATTAGTTGTTTTCAGGTGTAAACCTGCAGTGTGCATCTTACACCTCTTCAAGATTCCAGACAGCCCTTCTGCCCCCGCCAAATTAGGACAACCACTTCCAGCTGTGTACACTTCATTACAGCTTCCATTTCTGGAAAGGACTCTACCACAATTCACATCTGGTCCCATGCTTATTAATTATGTACTTTGTTCAACAACTGTGCCTAATTAAGACAAAGTTGAGACCTTTGCTGAACCCAGCCACTCTCTGTTTTTCTGTGCTTAGTACCTCACTTCCTTCCCTCCAAATGATACCCAATTTGCTGCACAGCCCTGCCACGTTAAGACAACTACTCTCAGTTGGGTGTACTTTAGCTCACGCTTGGCTTTTCAAGCATGACGTGTTGATGGGGGCTTGCCTGAGTTTCATATCCTGCTAGAACAGGTACTTTGGTGGACTCCAACCACATTTGCCCTGAGTGGAGTGCGTCTCTTTGGGCCTACTCAGCCCTGGAGCTTGACCCTGTTCTCCCTCTGGTCTTCACTATAACTCTCTGTGCCCTGTTCCTGGGGAGGCAGCCGCAGCTGAGCCTCACAGCCAGGATCCTGAATGTAATGTCCACTGATGGTGCCTTGGGGGCGGGAGGAAGTCCACTTCTTCCAGCAACATGGGGTAAGGGAAGCACTGTCAGCACTGGGCTAACCGGTGGGGCACGGTGAATAGTCAGACACAGTCCCAAGCCTCCAGAAGAGCAAAGCTCAGAGCAGAGCAGCAGAGCGCGGGGCTGGAGATTTCAGTCCTCAGTCTTATGAGCTGGCTTCCTGAAGGAAAGGGCAGTCTGGGCAGATGGAGGCGGAAATATGGACTTGGGAGGCCAACTTCAGAGTGAATGCTGTATGAAGCCCATGCACGTGTTGGCTCTGTGTCCCAAGAGGCTGCCTCTCATTTGCTCATCATTCCATGAACCCCCAAGTCACCTGACCCTGTAACAGGCAGATGAATATTTTGACTGAATGAATGAATGACTGCATTAGTGCCAAGAAGTTCATGGCTATGACCTGATAGTAGGACCACTGGATTTGGCTGCCAGCTCAACTTTGCTGAGGTGAAGCTTTACTCCCCAGGCTGTAGGAGACATAAATTAATGCCTGCCAAGCTTAGAAGACATTCAGGTAAGAATGTAGCCCTGGAGAAGGGCTGGGCTTTTGGGGGTGAGAGCCTCTGCAGAGGGCAGAAATTCCAGGTGTGTGTATGTGGGGAGGTGTCCCATTACAGGTCCTGTGTGACCGCCTGTCTCAAGGCTGTGGGAACTCAGGCCAGGTTCTGTCACTAAACTGGGATGGTTTGGGCCTGAAAAGAGCACCCTTTCAGGGCAATGGCAGCTGGAGGAACACATTCTTGCCTAATCATCAGGAGTGTAATCAGCTGTGAGGAGGGAAAATGCTCTAATTGGGCCGTAAAATTAAAAACCCCACTGTAAGGCAGGAATAAAAAGATGGCGATCTGGTTCAAAAAGGTCACAGCCCTGAAAACCCTGTGGAGCAGTTCTACTCTGCACACAGGGGGTCGCCATGAGTCAGAATCGGCTCAATGGCAAGCAACAACAAATGAAGATCAAAGTTGTTAAAAGAAACTGTGCTAATGGGTCAGGTATAAATGAGTAACTTGTGGGGTGAAGGGTATACCACCCCAAAGAGTGGCTTGTTTATAAATTGAAAGGTATAATGACAGGTGATGATAAGATTCAAAAGTCACCAAAAGATGTAGAAGAAACCATTATGAGCAGTGCTGAGAACACAGCTTGCCAATGCGTATCAAGAATTAGGTCCTATCCTTTGAATCGATAGCTCCTTTTCAAGGAATTTGGAGTCCCTGGGTGGTGCAAACAGTTAACATGCTCTGTTCATAACTGAAAGGTTGGAAGTTTGAGTCTACCCAGAGGTACCTGGGAAGAAAGGCCTGGTGATCTACTTATGAAAAATCAGCCATTGAAAACCGTATGGAGCAGTTCTGCTTTGACACACGAGTCACCATGAGTCTGAATTGACTCGACCGCATCTGGTTAGCTGGTTAAAGCACTTCTGATCCCACCCCTGCCTCTTCTGGCATCTCTGACACTGCTCCAGAGTGGACAGGAGGGCAAAGAAGGCAGACAGAAGCCAAGCTGGGAGGCCACGGTCACTAAAAGAGCTTCCAAACAGAAGTGGTCGGCTCTCCTGTCCCCTCATCTTCCTGCCATTGCCTCCTCTTGGGCAACCTACTTCCAGGGTGTTGTTCAGGAGCAGTACGGTTTTCCACGGTTGACTCTTACACAGGCTCAACGTCTTCCCAATCAGCCCTCTGGAGGCACAAGAATTTACGACATTACTGCCTGCTGGAACCCTCAGGAAGGCCATCCTCCAGCTGCCTGCGAGTCACCTTCACAGCCGCGCCCCCTGCTGGAACCCTCAGGAAGGCCATCCTCCAGCTGCCTGCGGGTCACCTTCACAGCCGCGCCCCCGCTGACGTGATCTCTAACTCAGCCCCGAGTGTTCATCTGTTGGACGCTGGTCAGAGCCCAGTCTCTCTTAAAGGCAGACAAGGGTGTCGTCTCCTCTGTCTGTCCCCACAGCTACAGCGTTGGGCACGTATTAGGCTTTCAGGAATGTTTGCTGAATAAAGAATACAAGAAAAACAATGTACAGCACTTCAGCTTCCCAAAACTTTTTTTAATTTTCTGTGTTTCCCACCAAGACCCAAGTTGTACAAACAGGTGTAAAATTCCAGACCATCAGGGCGTGAGGCGCCACCATGTGCAGTTAAAGTCCTCCCAGCTCACCCTCCCTTGTGTCTTCAAGGCGTGTCTCCATTAGTGCACAGCGCCTCTGTGACACGTCAACCAGGGGCAGCAAAAGCATGTGGAGATGGGACAGCAGCAAGGTATGGTGTGCCACTACAGTAGTGAGCACCAACACCACTGGAGAACATTCTAGAAATGCACTCAGCTGGAGCCGCACAGAGGAGAAGTGTCACAGGCTCTCCTATCTTCCCTGTGCTCAGCTGAGCAACTCGGGGCTACTTTCTAGGGTGAGACAGACTGAGGGGCTCATAAGGAGGACAGGTGAGTGTCGATGTTCCCAGGGAGAAGTTCCCTAACAGTCATCCTCTCTGGCAAAGTAGCAGGAAAAAAATCAAGCAAAAGATTGAATCACTTTTCATTTTTCATGTTTATCACTAATTTGATGGCTCTTGGTTTTAATAGCAGAAATAAAATGAAAAGGCAATAAAGCAACTATAACCTGTGTACAAGCCAGAGCATATAAAACTCTCCCAGGCATTGGGATAAAAGGGCTTTTTTTCTGCCCCCACAGCCCTGTTTTCTTGGTTTAAAAAAAAAAAAAAATTTTTTTTTCTTTTCTTGGTTAGGAAAGTTAAAAGCTGTGGCTAGCCCAGAAGCCATTCATTCAATTCTGGCAACAGGGACAAAAAGCAAAGCATGTACGTGTAATTCTTTGAACTGTCAACTGACAAGCCTTAGTCAAAATCTTACATAATAAGAGCCTGTTGAATGGTTAAGAAGGGATGACAACTTAGGTGGCAGTCTGTTTTCCATGGCCTGGAATTGGAGTTCTCTCTATGTTGGGCAACCAGCAAGACATTAAGTGGTAATTTATCCATTCACTTTTCAGAATCCAACAGTTTGACACACTTTCCTCGCCATCCCACCCACATCCTCTTGGAATCGACTGCATTAAAACTAGACGTTAAATCCAAACATTCTATACTACAAACTTCCTGTAGGGTTTATAAGAGAAGCCAAAGCTAAGAGAATATAATCCTTACCCCTTCCCTCCACTAAAGCATCAGTGTAGCACAAACCGAGTCAGCTCAGAATATACCAACCCAACACCAAAGACACATATGACTAAGGAAATGGAAATGGTCCCCCCTCTGCTGCACTGCCCCACTAAACGGTGGTTATTTTCTTATCCTTGGTGGCTTGCTTGATGGCAGCCTGCTCGCAGATGATCTCCTTGAGTCGCTGCAGCCTCATGTTCTGGGTGGCCTGGTCCCCGACGCCCGTCTGGCTGCGGTGCAGCAGGGTCAGGGCGTGGATGTACTCCAGCTCCGTGTACTTCACACCCTGGTCCACCACCAGGTTCAGGAGCTCGTCGGCCGTGTTGTACAGCATCTCGTAGTACTGCCTGAGGAAGCAAGACACACACTGGTCACCGTGTCCCCGTCAACGCTTTCATTCCAGTAGCAATGACTATGCTGATGTTTATTTATTTTTACTTGATTCACTCAGTAAACATTTATTGACCCCTCGGCATTGTGCTGGGCCCTGGGACTCTGGTGGGGACCAATGCAGACATGGACTTTACCCTTGTGGCACACTTTCAATGAGAAGATGCCTCTGAAGATCCAGGGAGACCTCACGTTTTTTCAGGGGCTCAGCCCACTCTAGACTTTCTCCTGGTTTTGCATTTACCTCAGGAGGTCTGAAGGAAAACAGAGAGGTGGGGCAGAGAACCAAGAGGGAGAGAACTATCTGGCAGGCACTGCCAGCAGCTTTTGTCTCACTCATTCATTCATTCATACATTGGCTGCTCTGTGAAATAGGTGGTTTTCTCTTCCATAAATGGGATAATAATAGTAAAAAAAAATATATAACTCTTAGGGTTATTGAATGATTAAACTGATTCATACATATAAAGCTCAGAATAGTTACTGGCACAATTCCAAGTGCTCAATAAACATGAACTATTATTATCAGAAACAATAATGATAATGATTAGCGGTAGTTACAGTAGTACATAATGATCAAGACACAGCCTCTTTCCTCAAAGAGCTGAGGCAAGTAGGGAAGGTACTGAAAAGTCAGAGAAATAGTGACTATGTGTCTGTTGACATTCCTTTAACCCTCACTGCACCCAGTGAGGTATTACTCCATTTTAGACAAGTTGGGGAATTTGCCCAGTGTCACCAAGAGAGTGACTGTGCCAGGACATGAGGTTTCTATTCCAAGTCCAGTATCTTTCTTCATCAACATGGACAACTATCAAGAGGAATGCTCCAAGTGCCATGAGTAAGGTGTAAATGCAATGGCTTTCAGAGGAAGGAGAAACTCTACCATGTTGAGGGGAGGGTGAGGCGTCAAGGAAGACTTCCTATGGGGTAGGATTCTGTCAGGCAGGGCTTCCCGGAAGGAAATTCTAGATTGAGGGAAGAGCATGTGCAAAGAAAGACAGGCAAGAGTAATCTGGTTACATTAGGGAGCATGGGGGGACAGCAGAAGAGTCGTGGGAAAAGGCAGCTAAAGACAGAAGGCAGAGAGCTCGAACGTCAGGCTAGGACTTCAGGCCTAATTAAGTCGATAAAGGATCCCTCACTCCCTCCCTCCAAGGCTCTGTTGAGAGCAGAGGCACCAATTCAAAGCGGTGCTTCTGCAAGACCAGTGTTACAGTGGTGTGTGAGATGGTCTGGGAGGGGATCGACTGTAATTCTAGCAAAAACGGAGGGGACTCGAGAGCCTTTCGTGGCAAGGCCACTGCGGGGGCTGGGGGGAGAGGGTAGGGAGTGGTGCTGTAATAGAAGTGTGCACTAGAGTGACTCTTCGGTGCAGAGAGGAGAGAGAGATGGGTGTCAGAAAGTGGAGAAGGTGACTACTAGCCGTTCTTAAAACAACATTATGCCACCAGTATCCCTCAACGAGTCCATTGGACTCTGAAGACATGGCTTGCATGGCCACTCCAAATGATCCAGGAGGTCAAGTTCATTGTAGGCTCTAAGCCAGCATTGCTATCACAGCTCATGAGCAAAAGGACAGGAGAGTCTTCCCAGGTATGGTTTACCTCCTCCCCTCTTCCTGACAGAGAAGGTAGTTTTGCCAGGATCAAAGGGACAGAACAAGGCCACTGGCTCAAGGTAACTCTTGGGGTAAAGGGGTCTTACCGATAGACCAGGAACACTGTACTATTGGACTCAAGGCCTTGGATTGGTTTCTTTTTCATCAGAATCATCTTGAAAAAAAGAATGTCCTCTGGGAAAACTAAGCCATTCTTCTTGGGGGTGAGGAATACATTCTGGGAGCTTCATAATTTCAAAAACATTTTTTTTTTTTATTAATTTTTATTAAGCTTCAAGTGAACATTTACCATTCCAATCAGTCTGTCACATGTAGGTTTACATACATCTTACTCCCTTCTCCCACTTGCTCTCCCCCTATTGAGTCAGCCCTTACAGTCTCTCGTTTCGTGCCAATTTTGCCATCTTCCCTCTCTCTCTATCTTCCCATCCCCCCTCCAGTCAAGAGTTGCCAACACACTCTCCAGTGTCCACCTGATTTAATTAGCTCTCTCTTCATCGGCATCTCTTTCCCCCCCACTGACCAGTCCTTTTCATGCCTGGTGATTTGTCTTCGGGGATGGTTCCTGTCCTGTGTCATCAGACGTTCTGGGGAGCATTGTCTCTGGGATTCCTCTAGTCTCAATCATACCATTAGGTATGTTCTTTTCATGAGAGTTTGGGGTCTGTATCCCATTGGTCTCCTGCTCCCTCAGGAGTTGTCTGTTGTGTTCCCTGACAGGGCAGACATCGATTGTGGCCGGGCACCAACTAGTTCTTCTGGTCTCAGGATAATGTAGGTCTCTGGTTCATGTGGCCCTTTCTGTCTCTTGGGTTCTTAGTTGTCGTGTGACCTTGGTGTTCTTCCTTTGCCTTTGCTCCAGGTGGGTTGAGACCAATTGATGTATCTTAGATGGCCGCTTGTTGGCATTTAGGACCCCAGACGCCACATTTCAAAGTGGGATGCAGAATGTTTTCATAATAGAATTATTTTGCCCATTGACTTAGAAGTCCCCTCAAACCAAGTTCCCCAGACCCCAGCCCCTGCTCCGCTGACCTTTGAAGCTTTCATTTTATCCCAGAAACCTCTTTGCTTTTAGTCCAGTCCAATTAGGCTCAAAAACATTTTATAAATTGCTGCCACCATGAGAATGTGCTCAAGATGAGTTTTTTGTATGTGTCTTTTAGCATGGTAATTCCTTTTCCTGCTGTGTTAAACTTCCTTATCTAATTCAAATACTCCTTTTTTAAAATTTTTGTGGTAAAATATACATACAAAAAAAGCTTGCCATTTTAGCATGTAGAATTCAGGGACATGAATTACATTCACCATGTTGTGTCACTGTCACCACTATCCATGTTCAAAATTGTTTCATCACCCCAAAGAGAAACTCAGTACACCTTCGGCAGTAACTCCCCATCTCTCCACCCTGACCCCTGTAACCACTAAGAAACGCTTGTCTCTGTGCATTTGCGTGCTCTAGATATATTTCCTGAAAGCAGGATCTATTTGTCCTTTTGTGTGTGACTTATTTCACTTAGCAATACTGTTCTTAAGGCTCTCTTTATAAAAAAAAAAAAAAAATTTTTTTTTTTATGTAAAGTAATATTCCGTTGTATGGATATACCAAATTTCTTTATCCGTTCATCTGTTGAGGGACATTTGTGTTATTTCCACCTTAACATACTCTGTTTCAAAATAGGAGAAATAACACTCTTTTGTAAATATTCCCTAGATAGTGGCGGGGATGGAAAATACTCATCTTAGATTGTAAAGTTAGTGAGTGTCTCCTGAGAGCAAATCTTTCAGCATCCCTGTGTAGAGGGTTCTCTTAGTGCTAATTTTCTGTAATGGTTTCAAATGACAGTTCATTTTAACCTCATGGAACCAAATATTTAGGAATCACCGGTTGAGGGTAATGCTGGATGTAGCCAGAGGTACTTCTGATACAAGATGAGAAAGGACTCTACCCTCTAGGGCTTGGGAGTCCAATAGCAGCTACACTCAGGTTATTTTTTGAAGCTTCATGTTTAGTATAAAACCAAGTGAATTTTGTATCCTACTGTTCAATATATCTGTTGTAATTTAAAAATAATGTTTTAATGACCTTAGGTGGTGTAAAATGCTCGACTGCTAATCTAAAGGTTGTCAGTTCACACCCACTCAATGGTACTTTGGAAGAAAAGGCTTGGCAACGAGCCAAGAAGACCCTAGGGGGCATAGTTCTACTCTGCAACACGTGGGCCTGCCATGAGTTGGAATAGACTCGATGGCAACTAACAACAATAACAAGACAAAAAAATAAAAACAAACAAAAAATAATGTTTTAATAGCGCCCAGGGTCTTAAAACCTTGCAAGCAGCCACCCAAGGAACAACAGTTGGTCTCTATTTACCTGGAGCACAGAGGAAAAAGAGTGTCAGGAATACGAAGAGGATATCAAATGTGTGGCTAATTGTCTCCTTTGTCATGAGACCAGAAGAATTGGATGGTGCCCGGCTACCATTACTGAACATTTTGATCATAGATTTCACAGAAGAATCCTGATCAAAAGGGAGAAAATTCAGAACAGAATTTCAAATTCTCATGGACTCTAGACTTTCTGGAGCCATGGAGGGTGGATGAACCCCTGAAACTATTTCCCTAAGATAATCTTTAAGCCTTAAACCAAAAACATCCCCTGAAATCATCTTAAAACTGAGCAATAGTTTTGCTTAACTAGTAAGAAAAGGTCTGCCTTGAGCATTATGCTCTTTTAAGAACTAGCTATATGGAATCCAATTGACGCAGCAACTCAAAAGATTAGATAGGAACCTTAGGGGACAGTGAGTCTATGTTAATGATGGAGGAATCACTCAGAAAATGCGGGCAAGAATGGTTGCACAACTTGAAGAGTGTAATCAATGTCACTAAACTACATGTAGAAACTGTTGAATCGGTGTATGTTTTACTGTGTATACTCTCAAAAAAAAAAAGTTTTAAGAAAAACTTGATGCTGTAAGAAAACACACCATTATTTACTCCGCAGCTTCACATGGCCCTTGGCACATCACAGCTTCCTCTCTGATGCCGGACTGCTTTGAGAAATGAGGCCCCTTCTCATCTAATTCTGCTTCTCTTAGATACACAGGTGAGGGAGACAGTTGTGCAGTTAGGGAACTACCGAAGGATAACTTTTTAAAATTGCTCATAAAGGACCCAAATATGAATCTAAATTTACCAAAAACAATGAGAAGGAGTTGGGGCTCAGGAGTCCTTCAAGATGCAAGGGACTTGATGGCTGCAATTTCTAGACTAGTGGTTCTCAAACTCTAAAACGACTGGAGGAGCTTATGGAAGTACAGGTTCCCAGGGCTCCAACCCCGGACACTCTGACTCCCACCGGCTGAGCAGCCAGGAGTCTGAGCGAGAGTCTGGTCTGGGAATAGTTATAGAACCTCTCCTGTCTCCTCCGCAGCCAGGAGTCTGAGCGAGAGTCTGGTCTGGGAATAGTTATAGAACCTCTCCTGTCTCCTCCGCAGCCAGGAGTCTGAGCGAGAGTCTGGTCTGGGAATAGTTATAGAACCTCTCCTGTCTTCTCCACAGCCAGGAGTCTGAGCGAGAGTCTGGTCTGGGAATAGTTATAGAACCACTCCTGTCTCCTCCGGCCAAGGACTCCAAAGCATCAGGGACGGCTACAGATGCAATAAGTGGTTTGTGCTGCCTTTCACAGAAATTAGATGAGAAGAATTGGGTTTCTTTGTATTATAAGGTTGATATTTTCATCATTTATCTTAAGAAGTAACAATGAGACCAGAAGAAATTGGATTTCTTTTGGAAAAATCTGATGAATTGTTTCCAGGGATACGGGCTGGTTTTCTGCAGAGGCTGCTGTTCCATGCTGGGAGGAAACAACAAAACAAAGATGCCGCGATTTCCAGCCTTAGATCGTCCAGTGTGCTAAGTGATAAAGGGCATGGCACTTGAGTCTTTAATGATCAGGATCTTCTGTGCTGTGAAGACCTTTATAAATCTCAGGATGACACTCTGAAGTGGATTGTCAGACTAAAAGAGCCCTCAAGAGCCTGGGACGAACGGTGCCCCAGAATCACATAGCTGAGTTATTAAACAAAATTGACAGGTAACTGATGGTGTATTTTCTATAGTTAGGGGAGAAAATTCCCCATAACCACGATGATATATTAGATCATAAAGGAACATGAATATTTAACGACAGAATGAAACTGATTTATCTTTCAGAACAGTACCCAGTCGCAAAGGCGGCTAAATCGGCATAGCGACACTTACACTTGGAGGTGGAGAGAGGGTGCCACAAGGTGCCCCAGAGAAACAGGAAAACGCCCCCAAACCATGCAATAAGAATGAGCTTCCATGACAAACACTGACACACTGAAATGAAATCCTGGAACCCAATTAGGATAAATAATTTATCAGCACTTATTGAGGCCCCAGGAAAACTCGAGCTTGGCCTTCACCATCATACGTTAGGATAGCGGTCATGGCTGCCAGGGCGGCACATTTTACACTAGATGGCACTTTTCTTAGCTGCCTGGATGGGACTGTTGAGCCCACATTTGATTTAGACATTTTCTACATCCTGACTTATAACCCAGTCTTCCCATAGTACTGAGGGGTCAACTGCAAGACTGCAGGAGCCAGGGGCCAAATTCCTGTTCTGAGGACCAATTAACTTCACATCACCGCGATGAGTGGCATATTCTGTGTGAGGTGGCTGCCTTTCCCTGGTTTCCTTTGCTCTTTGCTGTGCCCCTCTGGGCAGCAGTTCTCAAAGGGGTGGGATTATAGAGGTGAGGTGGCTGGTGTCCCATAGACTGGTCTCTTATATGTAGCCTACAACATGACAATATTTATACCTTTGTTTGCAAACACATCATTTCTCTGATCTCTCTCATGTTTGCTTTATCAGTAGACTGTTCTTCCCCTGTTTTTTCCTTCATATTTCATGGTGTTACATTGTAACTCTTTCTCCCTCATTGATTCTGGCTGAAGAAATTTATACCAGGAAGGATATGAAGGACATTTTGGTAGTCTGGACAGATCTTTTTAAAGTTGTAAAATAAAGTTTATGTTGTCTTTCGCTGATGATAAAATTAATACACATGTCCTATGGAATACAAAGGAGCCCTACTGGTGCAATGGTTAAGAGCTCGACTGCTAACCCAAAGGTCAACACTTGGAATCCACTAGGCGCTCCTTGGAAACGCTATGGGGGCAGTTCCATTCTGTCCTATAGGGTCGCGTTGTGAGTGGGAACCAACTTGACAGCACATGGCAACAACAACAACATGGAATATATGGACCATATAGAGAAGATTAAGCAGAAAAATAAATTACTCATAAAGTTCTAGCACAAAGATATACCACATTTTGATATATTTTCTTCTAGGCCCCCCCTGCCTCCTGCCATATAGCCAATTTCTTTTCTATAGTTGAAATATTTAGGTTGAAACAGAATTAGATACTTATGTCCAATTAAAAAAAATCTCTTCCCTGAGGATACATTTCCAAAAGGAGAATTAGTCAAAAGGTAAGTATATTTTTTTAAGGAATCTTGGCAATGCTTCAAATTGTTTTCTAGAAAAGTTATCAATTTAGTCTCCTACCCACAGCATATATGACAGTGTCCATCATATTTTTTCACATTATTTTAATTTACATGACATTAAATAGTTTTTCATCTATTTATTGGTTTTCAATGAATGTAGGAGCTACTGGTGGCGCAGTGGTTAAAGTGCTTGGCTGCTAACCGACAGGTAGAAGGTTCAAACCCATCAGCCGCACCAAGGAGAAAGATGTGGCAGTCTGCTTCCGTAAAGAGTTACAGCCTTGGAAATCGGAATCAACTTAACTGCAGTGGGTTTTAGGTGTGCATGGATGTATAAGTAAATTGTTCATATCTTTTTTCTTTTGCAAGTTAGTGCTTATCTTATTTCTCTTCAGAACTCTTCATAAGTTTTCATAGCCAAGAAGCAAGGAGAGCTCTATTCTCCCATCCCTGGTTCTACCTCTCATTTCTGAAAGGTCCTGACAACAATTTCTGTTCTCTTATTTGTAAGTTGAGGAAAGCAAGCTCCACTGAAACCAGCTATTCCCACCCCCCAGTGACTCTCATTCCTTTACCTGCAGGCCTTCCATAAAGCCTGGTGTGGGGTGAAGGGGCGGACAGGGAATTGCCCTCAGTCCCTGGGGAAGTTCTGCCATCAGCCTCCCCTGACTTGGTGGCATTAGATCCCTGACTGGAAGCTTTTTTTTTTTTTAATTGTTGTAAAAATATATGTAACACATTTGTCAGTTCAATGTTTTTCACATGTACAATTTAGTGATCTTGATTACATTATACATGTGCAACCACCTCCATAATAGTTGTTAAACTTTCCAGCACCATAAACGGAAACTCACTGCTTCCTAAACCACGACTACCCCTTTCTTTGGTCTCTCAATATTCGCCTATTCCAGCTACTTCACATAAGCAGGATTGCACAATATTTGTCCTTTTGGGACTGATTTATCTCACTCAGCAGCATGTTTTCAAGGTTGTGGCACGTATCAGGACTCCACTTCTCTTTATGGCTGAGTAATATTCCACTGTATGTGCGTACCACATTTTGTTTATCCATTCATTTTGAAAGTTGTATTTTTAAATACACAGCTATGTCTCATGCTACATTTCAGAATCTGCCAGGATTCTAGTAACAACAATAATAAACGGGTAACTTCCAGCTGCATTAACACATTCAACCTTATAACAACTCTTTGAGATAGTACGACAATTATCCACATTGTACAGATGAGCAAACCGGGCTTGAGAGGGTATAAGTGATCTGACTGAGGTCTTGAAACTAAGGACTGTGAACCCTGTTCGAACTCCAAAGCCACCTTAGTATTTTATGCCAAAAATATTTGAAACCGTAAAAAGTAAAATTACTCATTGCAAAGGATGCTTGTATAGCTAATATATTTTAGTCATGATTTAGGAAATATGAATTAAATAAAAATCACATACTAACTCAACTCTCTGCCTTCCATTGTGATGGAACGAGCCAATGTTGTGACAATTCAAAATTGCTTTACACAAATGGCAGTTATATTTGAATAACCCTGGTTTTGATCTGGGAATTCAGAGCTCTAGACCAAATAATGAAGGCATGCCATAAATTCTGTACTTAATTCGGGAGTTTCAGGAAAGATTTCTGGCTTTTTCATTTTGTTACTTATCTGTATTATCCCCCTTTGGCCCCTCCAAGCTGGTCACAGACAAGATGGCCTTTCTTCCCTAAAGTTGGCTGCCCTTCGGAGTCATTACTTCCTTGGGGAGGGGAGATAATTTGGCATTTTCATTGTAAAGATGTTCTCTCCTCGTCCTGCCTGACAGAGAGGCAGGACTAATATCAACAAGCACATTAAGCAGTGAGGTGGGTGGACTTCTTAAATAGAAATATGAAAGGAAGACAAATTCACCTGAACATAACTTAGAATAGTTCTCCAAATTCTTTTTTAGCCAGCAGCTGAGGCATTTTGGGTACTTTAATAAAAGCCCCATGGCTGATGGGTCATTAAATTGTCAAGTGAAATATCCAACTCCTGTTTTCTCTGTCCACTCAAGGTACATATGATAATGAGCAGGGAAACGAGAGAGAAGAAAGGACCTGAATAATCCATAAACTAGATCATCATCTCATAAATAATTGAGAGGTGGTTATAGCGGTAAGTCTTAGAGAAGTAAATACTCAAGAGACCAACCAAACTCAGGTTCTGGTTAAGTCTTCCATCCCCCTCAACTAGCTGTGTGACCTTGGGCAAACAATGGCAGCTCCTGGGCCTGTTTCCCAGGTGAATAACAGACGGGTTAGAGCAGGTGCTAGTTAAGCACTGGCAATTTGGGATTTTAAAACCCTTAAAGTGACCCTGCTTGGCCCTTTAAAATCATGCGGCTTCCATCAGAATTAGCTGCTGCTGATTTTCCCCCCAAGAAACAGTCGGCAAGATGCAGTAACGACTGCTTGGAAAACATCCGGTAATCTTAGCTCAGATGTTGTTCCCAGACCTATCAAAAAATGGGTGGTAATTCTTGTGTGTCAGAAGAATAAATTAGTTTATTAAAACATATAACATAATTGCTCACATTTGTCTTGCCCTTTGAAGGGTTTAGCATTTATTATAGACATGATTGAAAATTCTAATTTGGAATGAGTTGTGATTTCCATTTCAGGAATGAGAAAACTAGGGTAGAGAAGAGTGAAATACTTTTCAGGGGGTTCTTGGCAGAACTGCATGTATATTCTGAATCGGGGGAGTTCCTAACACTCCTCACGACAGCTTGCGCAGGCTTTTGTTCTAGCCAGCATACTGGGAGACAGAAGTGCAGTCTGGGCTTCAGAAAACACACTGCCTAGGTTCCCTCAGCAGAAAATCATCCCTGGGAGCCTGCTGCTTTAAGGCTTGTAGGGGGTTCGTTGATCAGTAGTCCTCTACGCACATTTTCTTGACTTAACGTGACACACGCACACACCGCCACCCTCATCCATGGCACTGTGCTGAGACAGGGTGGTTACCTGTTGCCTTGGTTCTGGTACTACCCTGCTTCGGCAGTACCGGGGGGTGTCTGTCCTGGGGAGACCTTAGAAGCTAAAGTCAGCCAGTGGTATATGCTCATCTCAGGAACATATCCTGACATTTTTGATCGTCGTCAGAAGCAGCCAGAGCCTTGCTTTATTTCTCTTCAGAAAACGCAACCATTCAAAACAAAAGAATTCCTCCGAGACGCACCCATCCCTTTTGAAGTGATGACACTCTACTCAGCCCAGTTACAGGTCCTGGTGTAGAGGAACATTGCTTTTCATCGCTTAGCTGAGCTTGGCTCCCCACCTTGGGAACACACTCTACAGTCGTGAATATCTGTGGCTGAGGTTTCCTCCCCAACAATTGGAGGATTCAGGTACATCAGATAAAATTTTAAATTAAGTTTTCTACAGCAGGGCTTGGGGAGGATCTGCATTTTAAATTCAGCACAATTAAAACTGTGTCTTTTTGGCCTGGCACTGCCTTTGGTCAAACCCCATTGGTATGAATAATTATTCAGTCCATTAAGAAGTCGGCTCCACTTCTCCCATTTTGAAGGTTTTAATAAATATTGATCAGGCACATTTCTGTTTGCACTTGCCAAAGCAATTCTGATGGAGTCATCTTCTGATGTTATCAAATAATGAAATATGAGAGAGTGAATAGGATTACCCTCTTGTTCTGTGATTTTTTATTTAGGGCCTTCATTTTACTTTCATAATCGTGTTTGTCTCAGATGCCTGTAAATGCTCTTTGATTATCCATAGGTGAGTCCAGGTTAAGGAGAGATGTGCTGTACTGAGTATCACTTTCGGGGGCCTTTTCGATTTGTAAAAATTATCTATCCAATATCACTTTACAGAGTCTTCTCAATTAAAAAAAAAAAAAAACTTTATCTAATATCACGGATTGATAAAAGGACTTGGTGTTGTGCACTTTGGTGGCCTGAAGGTGACAGACTGTCTACCAGTTGGCAAAAAAGTTTATAATGTATATTATCTACATTTCTCAGGCTGACAATCTGGGAAACAATTGCTGAGATAGGAATAAAAACAATTCAGCGGCCCTATGGCTTTTTCCCTTTCAAGTAATGCAACGGAATTGTGAACTTTTCAGTAAATAATGTGAAAGATTTCTTCAAAGGAAAACCCACCAGCACTGTTAGCAATGTTAAGGAAGCTCTAAGAACATTACAAATGCTAATGTAACATAAAAAGTGCAGCCTTTGTCTTCAAGAAGCTTCTTAGATTTAAAAGATTTTTTTTTCTTTTTTAACCCAATCCAGTCCCAGATCAAAGGTAAGTACTAGGCAAATGTTTGAACTTAAAGTAAAACAAATTCTGGGCTTGCCAGTCTGCCTGCTGCCCTTCCGCTCCTTCTCTGTTGGTCCCTGAGAGGAGGCAAGAGTTAGAGACCGAGACTTCTGCTCCCAGCGACCAGTGGAGTTAGAGATGGAATGGAGACGTGAGGGCAGTGAGCTTTGGGTTTCTGCGTTTATTAATGGCATCCTGAATTGACTTGATGGCAACGGGTTTTTTTTTTTTTTCCCGGCCTCTACCTTTGAGTGTCGGAAGAGGAACGTCGGCAGGGACAGGCATGGACTGCATAGCCTTGATAAGAAAGTATGCTCATTAGGGCATTAAGCCAAGGAGGCCAAGGTGATGGTTGGTTCCTGTAGGTGCCAGTTAGTTTTGCAAAGAGAAGGCCTAGTCTTTGCCACAGACTCTGCCCCTAGCCAGCTACCTAACAGATGTGTTGAGAAGGAAGCTGGGGGAAGCAGAATGGAGAGTTCACTGTAACCATTGTCTCTGCTGAGGGTCTTAAGATGCAAAGGCTGTTATTCAGCCGTCAGTTGCTGAGTCATTCAAAGCCCTAGGACGTTTTGGTCCTGGTTAGTGACCCCACACATCTGTCAGTATGTCCTACTGTGGTGGCTCCTGTGCTGCTATGATGCCGGAAGCTGGGGTCGCCTGTGTTTCAAATACCAGCTGGGCTACCCACATGGACAGGTTTCAGCAGCACTTCCGGATTTAGACAGACTAGGAAGAAAGATTTGGCAATCTATTTCTGAAAACTAGCTAATGAAAACCTTATGGATCACAGAATATTGTCTGACACTTTCAGTCACTTCCTCTGGATAGTCATCAGGAGGGACTGATCACTGCAGAAGGACTTCATGTTTGGGAAAGTGGAGGGCCAGTGAAGGCGAGGAAACCCTCAGTGAGATGGATTGACACAATGGCTCCAACAATGGATCAAACTTGCCAACCATCACGAAGATGGCATAGGATCGGGCAATGTTTCATTTCATTATACATAAGGTCACCACGAGTCAGAGCCAGCTTGACAGCAACTAACCACAAGAGTGACCCCAGTACACTTAGTATTGTTAGGGGATTTCTCTCCTTTGCTGAGACAAAAGACAATATCTTTTAGAGCTGAAGGGCCAGAAAGGAAAATGGCTGCAGCAGAGGAACCACAAAGAATCAGGGGATTATTTGAAAAGTGTGAGCCTGTGCAAATCAGTAGGTCCTAATTAAACACTGCAGGGTGTACTTACTAAACCCCCATAGGTTATTTCCAAAAGAGAGAAAACTTAAATAAACCCAAACTACAAAATGGGCCACCTGAGATGCAAGCATGTGCGACTCAGAATGGATGTCGATTAGAAAAGTAATAGACTAAACAAGAAGGAGAGTGTGGAAATATGTACCATGCCCAGCAGGGTTTAATTAAAGACCCAAAGACTGACAAACATGATGGATAGCTTTGGAGAGCAATGTGAGTTTGGTGGATGAAAGGACCGCTATGGTGGGTATCTATTTGGACGTCAGTGAACTATTTGATACAGTGCCTCTAAAAAAATATAACCAGAATGATAAATTTAATCCGAATGGCTGCCCCTGATAGGACACAGGCTGAAAAACAAACCAAGCGTAATGATAAAGGCAAATCTACACATCCTGGAGAGAAAGTGTCCAGTGAATGCTGAGGACGTTGGCTTTATCACTGATGTCACTTACTAGGGGCAAAGAACGATGGAAAGGGCAACTGTTACTAAATGGGCAAGGGCTCTGAGTGGCAACAAAGACAGAGAAATAATGTACAGGACCCCAGAGAAATTAGAATTATGAGCAGCAAACAACGAAATGAGGTTAATCTTGGAAAAATGCAGGCAAATTTGTCTGGAAGAAATTCTAACCTCACGTACTCCACAGCTGGGAAAAAGCTTAGAACAGCAACTGTGAAAATGAACTGGGGGCTGCTCGGGTGAAAGGCCAGGGAACCAGGACACTTTCTTGCCTCCTGTAAAAAAAAACTACCAGTTTCAGGGCACAGAGGTGGTGATAATTCCTGACTTGGTTGTACCTCACAGTTCTGGGTTGCCTTATACTATAAGCCAATTGAAAGAAAATCAGAAGAGCACCAAATGGGATTAAAGGGACAGAGGGCTGGAGGAGAACAGAAGATTAAAAGAGGTTCAGTCCAATTTTTGTTCAAATGGCAGCTTATAGTGAGGTTTTCTGTGACCGCCTTATCTAAAGAATACCTGCACCATCCTCATCAAGCTCTGTCCTTTACTGAACGTTTTTTTTTTAACACTTAGCCCCACCTAAAAATATATATTTTGAAAATATTTAATATATATACTTGATATATTACATAATCCACTGCTATTGAGTTGATTCTGACTCATAGTGAACTAACAGGACAGAGGGGAACTGCCCCATAGAGTTTCCAAGGCTGTAATCTTTCAGAAGCAGACTGCCACATCCTTCTCCCTTGGAGTGGCTGGTGGGTTCAAACCGCTGACCTTTTGGTTAGCAGATGAACACTTAGCCACTTCACCACTGGGGCTCCTTATATATCACACGCACAAAATTAGAGAGACAGCATAGTATGGTGGTTAAAATCATGGACTCTGGAACCAGTGGCCTGGGTTCAAATCCCATTTTTGCCTCTTACTATTTGTATGACCTTGTGAAATGGATTTCTCTCTCTATGAGTTAGTTTCTTCATTGGAAAAAAGGAAACAGTGATATGGGATTGTTATAAGGATGAACTTATTAAGAACAGTAGCTGCAAGAGAGTAAATGTTGTGTATGTGTTCTATCGCATCTAGGTTTGGAGCCCTGGTGGCACAGCGGTTAAGAGCTCTGGCTGCTAACTAAAACATCGGCAGTCTGAATCTTCCAGCTGCTCCTTGGAAACCCTACGGGGCAGTTCTACTCTGTTCTATAGAGTTGCTATGAGTTGGCATCAACTCTATGGCAATGAACATAACGCACATCTTTTACCTAATGTCAAGATCTTGGAAGTTTCTTGGCGTGTCTGACCTTCAGTTTCTTCATTTATACCACAGGGTAAATAACATTACATCACAGGTTGAGTGTAAAGGTTGAGTCAGATGATACGGTGGAACACCCGCTATGTACAAGTGGTAAAAAGAATAGCTCGCTTTTATTGAATACGTACCATGTACTCTATACCAGCCACCATTCTAAGTGTTCATGTATAGATTATCTCTTCACCACACCTGTGTGAAGTATACCTTCCACAGTGAAACGTTTTTTTATTAGTCCTTCCCTCTTGACGCAGGAAGAATGGCTTCTGTTTTTTTTTCTCTCAGATGAACCTGGTACCCTGGATCCTAGCCCCTCCCACCTCCTTCAGAATTGGTTGAGTTTTTTTTTTTAGAACTCTTGTATCTACTCTATTCATTGGTTCTTTCACATCTGTCTTCAAAAATCCTTATGTTTCTCATATTTTGGAAAAACAAAACAACAATCCTCAACTCTTTCACATGATCCTGTGTCCACCCACCTACCATCTTGTTTCTCTTCTCACTTTCATTCATAAATTTCTTGAACACATGATTTATATTCACTGTCTGTTCTTCCAAAGTCTCCATTTTATCTGTGGAACCACACTCAAAAAGGTCACCAACGACATCCTGGTGAACAAACACAATGATCAGGCCTCTTCCCTTCGATAGCTTTCCATCCTAAATGCAACTCTCTTTGAGCCATGTTATCCAGGTTCCTCTCCTGGCTCCCTCTCAGTTCCTTCTCTGATTCCTTCTTTGGCTTCTATCTGTCTGCCCACTGCAGGCATCCTCACAGGTAGGCCTTGGCCCTCTGTTCTCTCTCTGCTTCCAAAAGCTTTTTATCTGTGCATATGATGCTCAGGTCTCTTTCTAAAGATCTAATCTCTCTCAATAGGTCAAAGCTCATTTTCATTGGTCTCCAGACATTTCTACTCAATGCCCTTATCAAGTGGACTCCCTGACTTCCAAGGTTTGCTTAAAAGAGCTACAGTTTGCAAAGTCTTAAAACCTTAGTGTTGCCACCTTTGATTCTTTGCTCTCCTTCTCTCCTCTTCCCCAATCATCACCAGGTCTACTGATGTCATATCTTTTATATTTATTTCTTCCTTCCAGTCTCATTATCACAGACCCTAGTCACTTCCATTGGGTTTTTACAATTGTCTCCTAACTGGCGTCTCTCACAAACCCTCGTCCTCCTAGACTCATCTTCTCAGTTCTAACTGGATCATACCATGGTTCTGTGTAACAAAATCTTGCTTTTGCACTGCTATTAACAGGATCAAGTCCAAACTCTTAACACTGACAGCCAAGACCTTTTTAAGGATTTGGTTCCTATTCCACCTTTTTCTCCTACTTCTCTTCTGCATCAACTTTCCATTTTAGCCAAACTGAGCTACTCACTGTCCCCTGAACATACTTTGTACTTTTTGGTTCTGGGCTTGTGTATCCAAAACCTAACCTTTAAGGCTGTCCTACCCTCTACGAAGCTATCTTCAGCAATTTCTTCCTTCTCTGTCACTTACTGGATAGGCTACTCACTTAACACATATTATTTAGGAGAATTTTTTTTTTTTAATTAAGATATTTTTGAACTAGTGATATAATAAAAAAGGTTACTAGGCACTTTCTATCTCTGTGAACTTGGGACAGTCACTTAATCTTTCTGGGCCTCAGTTTCCTCATCCGTAGAATGGGGACCTTGATAGTACCTACCTCATAGGGTTGTTAGAGGATTAAATGAGTTAATATCTATAAAATGTTTAGAGCAGTGCCTAGCACATAATACATGCTATATAAAAAGAGTCTGTTAAATAAGCAAAATAAGAGCAAAGAGACAGAGCAAAGGCTCTCTCTCAGCCTTGTCTCCCAGCCACCCACCCTATTTCCTTTCTTGGAGACAATCATCGTTACTACCGTTTTTTTACACATACAACGCAGGCTTCTACACTTGTTTGCCAACCGTGCCCCCCACCCCCCCATGAGATATTTTCCTCAAAGCTGCTATGCTAACACTGGCATAGTGTTGCTTACAAAAATACTGAGGGGGCGGTGGGGGGGACATGGTTAGCAAACAAGCATAGAAGGCACACGTTATTTGTGTAAATATGGTAATTTACAGAATCTCCTTCCAGATAAATGTTATACATATATGAGCACATGCGTGTGAGTCTGTTTACTACACATTTAAGGAGAAATGGTAGTTGACACGCTCTTCTTCACCTTGCTTTACTCACTTAATGTATCTTGGAGACAGTTCCAGTTCAGTACCTATCAGCCTAACTCATTCTTCTAATGGCTGCACAATATTCAACTGTATGGATGTACCATAATATATTTATCATCTTCACCCGCACTGCAGGCTTCTTGATGACAAAGACTAGGTCTTAGGACTCTCCGTGTCATCCTTAGTGCTAACAGAGTGTCTTTCAAAATTCTGGTTTTGTTTATTGGCTCAACAAATACTTAAGCATTGATTACGCAGCGGGTGGTATAGAGCAGGTACTGGGGGTGCAGAGATGAGTGAAACATACCCCGTGCTCTATGGCGATGCAGGGTCAGGTGTGAAAGTAGCCGTGTAGTTACCTCAACGTGACTGTGGCTGAAATGAAGGTGCAGGTGAGCTTCTCTGAGATCACAAACAGGAAGGGTTGTAGCTTCTTGGGAGAGTCAGGGAAGGCTTTTTAGAGGAGACATTTACAATGAGATAAATAAGAGGGGCAGAAAGTACTTCACATGCTTAGGAAATGGAATGTGTGAATTGGGTGAAAAAGTGGGAAGAATATGGCATTTGTGGGGAACTACAAATGGGTTTGTTCCTCACTGGAGGGCAAGGAGAGTGTGAAGGGGGAAGGTAAGCTGGGGCCAGATTAGAAGGGACCCTGTGCATCATGCTAAAGTCTTTGCACTTTCATGGGCAGGCGGTAGGAGATGGAGGCTGAGATGACTTGCAGTTGTTAACCTTTAATTCTGCCAAGGTTTTAAAAACAAAACAATTACCATCTACTATTACTTGGATTTAATAAAAGAAGTTATTTTAACACTTCTCAAAGAGGAAGAAAATAATCTCGGAACAAAAAAGTTAATGTTTTATTTTGGGAAAAACTCACTCCATTGTTGTTCCTTTCCTCATTTTCCGGTGGGCGAGAGGCAGTCCGGCCTCGGTTTGCACTCTGGCATCTGGGAGCCAGTGCTGTAGTTGGT
Source organism: Elephas maximus indicus (assembly GCF_024166365.1). Lineage (NCBI taxonomy): Eukaryota > Metazoa > Chordata > Mammalia > Proboscidea > Elephantidae > Elephas > Elephas maximus. Next base: position 15,784,918 of record NC_064826.1, read on the forward strand.
GGGGAGGAGTCTGGTGACAGACAGATGTTAGGAAGGAGTCAGGCACAGTGACAACTGTGTTCTAGAAAGATCCCTCCAGCTGCAGTGTAGAGGATGGACCAGAAGGCAAGAGAGACTTCAGACTACTGAACTGCCTAGATTTTCCCAGGTTTGCTTAACTTCTCCTCGTCCCTCAGACTGTATCAATCTTCTAAAAGGTTTCCTCACAACTCCATGTCCCCAGCTTGTGGGTGAAAAAACCAAGCTCAGAGGGAGAAAGGGGTGTCAATATCTCAGTGGAGAACAGCAAATCCAGACCCTCATCTCTGATCTCCTACTTCAGACCAACCAGATAGGACCAAACCTGTGGCTGTTGAGACCAGTCAATTCTGACTCATGGCAACCCCACGTGTTACAGAGCAGAAATGAGCTACATAGGGTTTTCTTGGCTGTAATCTTTACAGAAGCAGATTGCCAGGACTTTCTTCCATGGTGTTGTCAGGTGGGTTTGAACTGCCAACCTTCTGGTTAGTAGTGAGAAACTGTCTTAATTCTCCTGGAATCCAGGTTTCTGGCTCCGTGGGGCTCAGGTGACCCACTCAGGCCATTTGTCCTTGAGTGCCCTTTTGAACCTTGAGCCTTGGAGAAACTGGTTCTTGGTGATTGTCTTTGAGTCAAATAATGGTCTAGATAAACTAGTAAGACCACTTGCCTTGGGCATTGTGCTCTTTTCAAGAATTCAGTCAGTTTTGGGAAACAGACTCCAAGGGTCAGACTGGGAGCTGTGTTTAAGATAAATCAATAATAATTTTAATTGTTCAAGACAACGCTGCATGAAAAGACTTCCTGACCACAATCTATCAGTTTTTTTAAAAAATTTTTTATTGTGCTTTAAGTGAAAGTTTACAAATCAAGTCAGTCTCTCATACAAACATTTATATACACCATGCTATATTCTCCTAGTTGCTCTCCCGCTAGTGAGACAGCACACTCCTTCTCTCCACCCTGTATTACCCATGTTCATTCAGCCAGCTTCTGTCCCCCTCTGCCTTCTCATCTCCCCTCCAGACAGAAGCTGCTCACATAGTCTCATGTGCCTACTTGATCCAAGAAGCTCACTTCTCATCAGTATCATTTTCTGTCTTATAGTCCAGTCCAATCCCTGTCTACAGAGTTGACTTTGGGAATGGTTCCTGTATTGGGCTAACAGAAGGTCTGGGGACCATGATCTCTAGGGTCCTTCTAGTCTCAGTCAGACCATTAAGTCTGGTCTTCTACGAAAATTTGAGGCCTGCATCCCACTGTTCTCCTGCTCCGTCAGGAGTTCTCTGTTGTGTTCCCTGGCAGGGTAGTCAAGGTTGTAGCCAGGCACCGTCTAGTTCTTCTGGTCTCAGGCTGATGTAGTCTCTGATTTGTGTGGCCCTTTCTGTTTCTTGCGCTCATAATTACCTTGTGTCTTTGGTGTTCTTTATTCTCCTTTGATCCAGGTGGGTTAAGACCAATTGATGCATCTTAGATGGCTGCTTCCTAGCGTTTAAGACCCCAGACGCCACTCTCCAAAGTTGGATGCAGAATGTTTTCTTAATAGATTTTATTATGCCAATTGACCTAGGTGTCCCCTGAAACCATGGTCCCCAAACCCCCTGCCCCTGCTACACTGGCCTTCAAAGCGTTCAGTTTATTCAGGAAACTTCTTTGCTTTTGGTTTAGTCCAGTTGTGCTGACCTCCCCCGTATTGTGTGGTGTTTTTCCGTTCACCTAAAATAGTTCTTGCCTACTATCTCATTAGTGAATACCCCCTCCCTCCCTCCCTCCTTCCCTATTCTTGGAACCATCAAAGAATATTTTTTTCGCTGCTTAAATTATTTCTTGAGTTCTTGTAATAGTGGTCTCATATAATATTTGTCCTTTTGCAACTAATTTCATTCAGCATAATGCTCTAGATTCCTCCATGTTATGAAATGTTTCACAGATTCATCTCTGTTCTTTATTGTTGTATAGTATTCCATTGTGTGAATATACCATAATTTATTTACTCATTCATCCATTGATGGGCAGCTTGGTTGCGTCCATCTTTTTGCTATTGTAAACAGTGCTGCAATGAACATAGGTGTACACATATCTGTTCATGTAAAGGCTCTTATTTCTCTAGGATATATTCCAAGGAGTGGGATTTCTAGCTTTTTAAGGAACTGTCGAATCGATTTCCAAAGTGGTTGTACCATTTTACATTCCTACCAGCAGTGTATAAGTGTTCCAGTCTCTCCACAACCTCTTCGATACTTATTTTGTTTTTTGGATTAATGCCAGTCTTGTTAGAGTGAGATGGTATCTTTTGTAGTTTTGATCTGCATTTCTCTAATAGCTAATGATCGTGAACATTTCCTTATGTATCTGTTAGCTGCCTGAATGTCTTCTTTAGCAAAGTGCCTGTTCATATCCTTTGCCCCTTTTTTAATTGGGCTATTTGTCTTTTTGTTGTTGAGTTTTTGCAGGAGCATGTAGATTTTAGAGATCAGATGCTGATCAGAAATATCATAGCTAAAAACTTTTTTCCAGTCTGTAGATAATCTTTTTATTCTTTTGGTGAAGTCTTTAGATGAGCATAGGTATTTGATTTTTAGGAGCCCCCAGTTATCTAGTTTCTCTTCTGGTGTTTGTGCATTGTTAGTAATGTTTTGTATACTGTTTATGCCATGTATTAGGGCTCCTAGCGTTGTCCCTATTTTTTCTCCCATGATCTTTATCGTTTTAGATTTTATATTTAGGTCTTTGATCCATTTTGAGTTAGTTTTTGTGCATGGTGTGAGGTATGGGTCTTGTTTCATTTTTTTGCAGATGGATACCCAGTTATGCCAGCATCATTTGTTAAACAGTCTGTCTTTTCCCCATTTAACTAACTTTGGGCCTTTGTCAAACATCAGCTGCTCATATGTGGATGGATTTATGGCTGGATTCTCAATTCTGTTCCATTGGTCTACGTATCTGTTGTACCGGTACCAGGCTGTTTTGACTACTGCGGCGGTATAATAGGTTCTAAAATCAGGTAGTGTGAGGCCTCCTTTAGAAGAACTTAGTTCTTCTTTTTCAGTAATGCTTTACTTATCCGGGGCCTCCTTCCCTTACATATGAAGATGGTGATTTGTTTCTCCATCTCATTAAAAAATATTGTTGGAATTTGAATCAGAATTGCATTGTATCTATAGATGGCTTTTGGTAGAAGAGACATTTTTACTATGTTGAGTCTTCCTATCCAGGAGCAAGGTATGTTTTTCCACTTATGTAGGTCTCTTTTGGTTTCTTGCAGTAGTATCTTGTAACTTTCTTTGTATAAGTCTTTTACGTCTCTGGTAAGATTTATTCCTAAATATTTTATCTTCTTGGGGGCTACCGTAAATGGTATTGATTTGGTGATTTCCTCTTCTTTTTGTTGGCGTAGAGGAATCCTACTGATTTTCGTATGTTTATCTTGTATCCTGATACTCTGCTGAACTCTTCTATTAGTATCAGTTGTTTTCGTGAGGAGTCTTTAGGGTTTTCTGTGTATAAGATCATGTCATCTGCAAATAGAGATACTTTTACTTCTTCCGTGCCTATCTGGATGCCCTTTATTTCTTTATCTAGCCTAATTGCTCTGGCTAAGACCTCCAGCAGAATGTTGAACAAGAGTGGTGATAAAGGGCATTCTTGTCTGGTCCCATTCTCAAGGGGAATGCTTTCAGACTCTCTCTATTTAGGATGATGTTGGCTGTTGGCTTTGTATAAATGCCCTTTATTACGTTGAGGAATTTTCCTTCTATCCCTATTTTGTCGAGAGTTTTTATCATATCAGTTCTGTTTTGACCCATTCCATGGCAATGCTGATAAGATTTGGTATAAGAGCATTTCTAGGTTCTCTCAACTTCCCAGCATTTTTGACTCTTTAGTTGAAATGTTGCTCTGATTTGCAGATCATATATTAAATGAAATTCAATCTTTTTCTATTATTGGCTTAATATGGCTTTTGTTTTCATAGTAGTCAAGTGCAAACCATCTGTGCCAGCCAGGGACCTATGTCTAGATCAGCACTGGCATGGAACGAGTAACAAACGCACAACTGGGCTGGGATGAGGTGGTATGGCGAGGAAAGGGGAAGCTGGCAGTAAGAACATCAGGAAGCAAGACAGACAGACACCTGTTACTCCAGGGACCTCCCGCCCCTACTCCTCACCTGGTTGGGGTGAAGTGAGAGGAAGGAAGGCCCTAAGACACACCAGGTATACATTTGGAGTACAATCGCTATCTCTGACAACTGTAGGTGACAGGCGTGGTAACTTTGATTTGGCAGGTAAACAAAGGGTCAGAAAAGAAGGTCACAAAGACTTCACGTGTTCATGAAGGATCTGAACCCTGGCCTGTGTGATTCAGAAGCCCCAGTGCAGACTAGAGCTATGGGAAGCGTGTAGGCACCAGTGACCCGTTATTACAGAGCACGAAGTCACATCCAGGGTGTGAGGAGGGCGCCTGGAGGGAAATGAGGTATAATAAGATAAAATTACCCATAGGAAAATGCATTATGAGAGTCCACAGAGAAGATCAGACACTGCGGGGAGAGAATAGCAGGTTTTTTTTGTTTTTTAAAAACGGCCCTTTCTGTATAAAAAGACTAATGCTGAGGCTGCTCTATAGTGCCCTGCTCCCGTGTCTATATATGAAGAGAAAAGCCTTTGAGGGGAGAAATATATGTGCCCTTTGCATTCTTTTTTAGAAGGAAGAAGTAACTGATTTGAAAAAATCTCCCAGAAAGGGTGAGGTTAGGAGAGGAAGGTCTTTAGGGTGCTAATGCCTCTATTTAAATGCTAATCCTAACCTACAACTCGGGACCACACAAAACCCCAAGTTTTTCAAACACCATAAAGTGAATTTAATATGAAACCTTAATTTCTTTACAAAAAGGCTTTTTATCTCTGAAGAGAAAGCCAGCACCAAGACTTTCCTGCAGAAGCCATTGTAAGATGAGTAGAATAAACTGGGCATGAGGCAGGAAGTTCATGGCAGGGACTCCGAGCCCTGAGCGAGCAGGGTGTGGGAAAGGGGGCTCAGCTAGCCACAAGAGTTCCCCTCAGGGTACTTACCTTTGGAGATCAACATTTGCGACAGATTGTACTTGATGGAGGTTGATGCCATTTTTCCCTCCCCCAGCTGCTTCTGGTTGTCGTGTAATGAATTGCATCCTCCCCAATTTTTTTTTTAAATATATGTCAACTTGGTTAGGCCATAATTTCCAGTATTGTGTGCTTGTCCTCCATTTTGCAATTGATAGAATTTTCCTATACATTGTAAATCCTAATCTCTGTCTGTGGTTAATGAGGTAAGACTGGATTATGTTGAAGAGGATTAGGGCAGATATAACACCCTTGCTCAGGTCACATCCCTGGATCAAGTGTAAAAGGAGTTTCCCTAGGGTGTGGTCTGCACCACCTTTTATCTTAAAAGAGATAAAAGGAAACGGAAGTGAGCAGAGCATGTCCTTTAGACCTGAGGTTCCTGCTCAGAGAAGCTCCTAGACTATGGAAAGATTGATGACAAGGGCCTTCCTCCAGAGCCAACAGAGAAAGCCTTCCCCTGGAGCTGACGCCTTGAATTTGGACTTTGAGCCTACTAGACTGTGGGAGAATAAAATTCTGTTTGTTAAAGCCATCCACTTGTGGTATTTCTGTTATAGCAGCACTAGATGACTAAGCTGCCAGTAATAACCTGTGCTGAGGGCGCTGGGGTTTGCAGGAAGGCTGAGGACAAAGAAAGGAGGAGACTCAAAGGCTTGGGAATCGCTGGGCCCAGAGTAGTGAGAGCGGCTCAGAGTGGCCATGAGGCCTCTTGAGGATTTCCGCGCTGCTGCATTTCCCATGGGAACTGGCGTTCCTGAAGGTAGGCAGCTGGGCCTGATGCTGGGGAAGGGCCTGCTTAAATCAGAATGAGGCGGCGGAGGCCTGGGGGACCACCGACCGTCTGCGGATGTACGGCAAGACAGCTTAGGAAAGTAAAAGCAGGAAATGTTTGTGGTGGGGGTAATGACAAGGAGTGGGTGCATGGGATGTTTCTGGGGTCTTTTAAAGTTCTGTTTTTATCTGAAAGGAGCCCTGGTGGTGCAATAGCTACTAACTGAAAGGTAGGCGGTTCGAGCCCACCCAGTGGCTCTGCAGGAGAAACACCTGGCAATCTGCTTCTGTAAAGACTACAGCCTAGAACATTCTGTGGGGCAGTTCTACTCTGCCACACAGGGTTGCTAAGAGTTGAAATCAACTCAACGACACCTAACAACAACAATTTTTATCTGACGATGGTTGCGTGAGTCTATTCACCGTGTAAAAAGCTATCACATTGCGTATTTCAGGTCTGTGAAGTTTCTGTATGTTATGCTTCCATGAAAACATAGTGCTTCCTCTCCTCCCTCCTGAAACAAAAAAAAAGGGAGTGCAGGCAATAGGCCAAGTGTTGGGGTGGGTACCTGGATGTATATTTGTAACTCAGTCTCTTATCCTAACGTGAAGACAAATGCTAATTTTATGAACCCTGAAACCATTATGCTAAGTGAAAGAAGCCAGTTGCAAAAGACCACCTATTGTATGATTTAATTTACAGGAAAAGTCCAGAACAAGCAAAATCCATACAGGGAGACAGTAGATTCATGGCTGCCAGGGGTGGAGGAAGGAGGGTATGGGAGTGACCGCTAATGGGTACGGGATATCTTTTCGGGGATGATGAAAATGTTCTAAAGTTAGACAGCGACGATGGCTGCATAACTCTAAGCATACTAAAAACCACTGAATCGCATATTTTAAAAGGGTTAATTTTATGGTATGTAAATTATATCTCAAGAAAGCTGTTATACAAATGCTCATTCTATGAGCTAGAACCCTGGCTTCTTAAATACATGGAGGACATCTGCCCAGAGCCAGGCCTGCTGTGAAGACTGAGTGGTTCCTCAAGACATTTGCTGCAGCTTGATGTTAGCTCTGATATTTGCAGAAATGATTCTATACGCTGACCGACAAAGAAACATTTCAGCAGTTCACATTTTCACTAAGTGCCCCTGAAAGTGACCAAAGCCATTTCGGAGGGCTCCACACTTTTGTAGGCTCTGTCAGCCCCAGCATCTTTGCACTAAGTGACTTTGAAATCCCTTGAGTCAAAGAAGCATCTGACATGTCACTACATGCTAGGAGCTTTACACGTGTACCTGATTTAGACCTCGCACCCCGTTTCGCAAAGGTGAAATACTTTCCTAAGGTCACCTGGATAGTTAACAACAGCACCAGGACTTGAACTCTGTCTACGCATAATTCACCACCCTACCATACCCACTCCAGGGAACAGCTTATACCCAGAATCAACCTAGGACACAGACAAAGATGCTGCTAACTCACATCGAGAGATGGGCACTGATCACATTCGTGACAGCCTTATACAAACTGCAAAGTGCTAAGCCAATATATGTACCTGGCGAGTACATATTAATATTATTTTAGCCTGGGTATCGGATGAGGAAAACATTAGGTAAACGAAGAAGGTGAGGTGCAGGTATGTGCTCAAAGTGTGAGTGTTGTGCTAACTTGTGCTGGGTGAGAGGTGAGCCGTCCTGCACGCTCCACTCTTACACAGCTGACCTTCAGATCTTTACTCCTGGTAATGAATGGCTCTTCACAGCTGGGCTGAGGCTGGCTGTACCCGTGAGGAAGTCACGGGCAGGATGTGATGCCAGTGGGTACAGATTTTAAAGAAAAATATGCTGAGCCCTAATAGGAAAAGTAAAACGTTACTCAAAAGGCAGCAAAAGCCTCCTGGAAACCTGAGCCCAGTTTTCTACAAAAACTATAGAAGTTGGTGGGAAAGGGCAGAGAGGGCTGATTCCATTTCCCTCATGCTTGCTACCTTCAGAATTAGTGTCTCCTCATTTCCAGTGGTTCCAGCAACCTAACGAATCCACAGGTGCAGCACATCTGCCTGTGCTGAGCGTTGTGGCTACTGATTATTCCCCTGAGGTCCAGAGGAAATGCTGTTCTCATTATCTGCCTGTCAGTGGAGAACATGGAAGGGAAGGGAGGTAGGTGGAGGGTAGATGACTTGAGGTAATCCACGAGTCAGAGTAGTTAGAATTAAAACTACTCTGCCTTGACTCCAAGTTGTTGGTGTTACCAACCTAGATGGCCCTCTAAATACCCTGCTTCAAGTTGGCACCACTGCACTGGAGCTGCAGAGGCTATGCTGGGGGATTTGGAGAAAAATGAGGAAGCCAGTAAGCCTTTGAGGCTGTCCTGTTCTACAGTGAGACTTCTCTAGCCATTTCCTGGCTTCTCTCTCCATACTTCCTTCTGGATAGTCAGATGGATAGACAGATGCATGGATTCATGGATGGATAGATAGATGGACGGACAGATAGATATAGAGGACAGACAGACAGATGGACAGAGAGTTGCTATCGAATTAACTCCCATTTATGGTGACCTCAAGTACAACAGAACGAAATGCTGCCTGGTCCTGCATCATACTCATAATTGCTGGCATGTTCAAGTCCGTCGTTACTGCTATTATGACAATACATCTCACCAAGGGTCTACACTTGCCCTCGGTAACCTTCAACATCCCCAAATATATGTCCTCCTTAAGCGATTTATTCCTCCTGATGTGTCCATAGCAAGTGAGTTGGATGACATTCTGTTGTGGTTCGTAAGGTTTTCACGTGACAGTACAGACGTGCTGTGACATCTCAGATGCATCTATTCCAGTCCCTGATCCATCATCTGCTGACTCTGTGATCCTGATCATGCCACTTAATCCCACCGTGCCTCAGTTTCCTTATCTGGAGAGATGAATGGCTTAGAATAGATGACATCCAATAACTATGCATTGGGCAAAGCTGCTACAAAGGACCTCTTTAAAGTGTTGAAAAGCAAAAATGTCACCTTGAAGAGTAAGGTGCACCTGACCCAAGTCATGGTATTTTCAATCACATCATATGCCTGTGAAAGCTGGAAAATGGATACGGAAGACTGAAGAAGAGTTGGCACCTTTGAATTGTGGTGTTGGCGAAGAATATTGAATATACCATGGACTGCCAAAAGAACGCACAAATCTGTCTTAGAAGAGGTACAACCAGAATGCTCCTTAGAAGCAAGGATGGCGAGACTGCGTCTTACATACTTTGGACATGTTGTCAGGAGGGATCAGTCTCTGGAGAAGGACATCATGCTTGGGAGAGTACAGGGTCAGCAGAAAAGAGGAAGACCCTCAACAAGGTGGATTGACAGGGTGGCTGCAACAATGAGCTCAAGCATAACAGCGATTGTAAGGATGGCTCAGGACTGGGCAGTGTTTTGTTCTGTTGTGCACAGGGTCGCTATGAGTCGGAACCGACGCAACGGCACCTAACAAGAACTATGCTACCCTATGAGGATGACTGGAGGTGTGGAGAGGTGGATCATTATTATATTATTTCCATTTTCTAGGAAAAGACATCTAGGCTCGGAGAGACTAGGCCTCAGTCACCCAACTAATCAATGATGGAGCTCTGAATTAAACCTGCATCTCCTAAACCCAAAGCCTGTAACCTATCACCTTTGTATTAGGCCACACAGGCTCCTGACAATGAACCTGGCTCCCTGGCTTCCTCGGTGCCACTGTACTAAACTACAGCGCACCAGCCACAGGTCGCCCACACACTTATTATTTGCGCTTTCACTTTCATTTTTTCTACCAGGCATTGTGTCACTCAATGTGCAGTTAGAAAAACGTGCTTCTGAAAGGGCACCGCGTGCATGGGGAACAGGGCAGACACAGCTCTAATTCAGTACATACTCAATTGAAAGTAATAGGGGCTTCATTGTAATAAAAAGCTTTATTGTGCTTTGTAATGAAGACACAAAGCACTTAGTTGAAATCATAGTCTTTTAAACTAGTCTGCTTTATACTTTATAGTGGAGGCGCAGATACAAGGGAATTCAGAAGTGATTTCTGCAAAATGACTTACTCAAAGTAGCCATACCTGTGAGTGGAAACCATGAGGTGCTCCTTTTGGGCCAGGGTTTCATGTTTTTTTCTCTTTTCCTACCGTGTTTATGGTGGGCAGTCTCTGATTTCCTCAATGTTTATTCTACTTGTGAGCACTTACATACTTCCTAATAGACATCAATCCATATTATATGATCTTGATCAGGATATAGGAATCCCGTATTCACATCTATGCATATGCGAGTGTGCGCACGTACCCCAGGATATAAGATACCTCAGTGGGAGGAGAGGGAAATGAGGATTTTAAAGCCTTTAAATAAAGATCATAACTGTTTTGGACTGCACAAAGATACAGAGTAATTAAAAAGCTTTTCAAAGAATGGGCTAAGTCCATTAAATTCAGTTAAATAATTTCTCAGAACTACTGCAAGAAACACTTCTTGCTGTTTTGTTCTCTCACAATGAACCGAAGGGAGAATATCTCATTTTCCAAATGGAACTTTATGGAGTTTTCAATAAGCCCCCTCAGCACTTATCTAAATCTTTAATTAGTTCTATAATATACTGATGATATCAAGCCTAATTAAATTTATATAGATAAGGCGCCATGAAATTCTAACCAAGTGAGCTGGAAAGCATCTATTACATAGTAAATTTAATGGTTCAAGCTGATAACTACAATTTTGTATCAAAAAATTAAATTCAATTTACATGTTGTATTCAAACTGATTTTCAGTGTGCAAATTATTGGAAAAAATCTCTTAAATATATCAGTGAAATTACTAATCCAGCCTGTTTAAATATCAGTTATTAATGTCTGCATTTGCAAATAAGCCACACACATTTGCATTTTTACTGCATATAGTAAAAAAAAAAAAATTTAAACCTTACGCTGTTTTATTAAGAATACTAAGTGATTTTTCTTTTGGATTTATGCATAAATTAGGAGGCAAGCAATGACTACTGTGTCTAAAGAAGAGAGAGTCAGCAATTTACCATATAGCAAAGCAAAGATGATATGTACTTTGCTGACTAAAGTAGTTTACTTTACCCTTTGGGAACAGCAATTTTGATGGTAAAATTCTCCCTTATTTAGAATCGACTGGAACGGAACCATATACAAACACCTGCTACCTTAATCAGTGAAAGGTGCTGTGTACAAACTTGGTGGTATTTACCACCAGCATTGGGAGGGGAAGGCTTTATCAGAGGGTCAAGTCCCCCCCCCACCCCCCAGGCAGGTCACATGTCACAGTATGGCCAATGAGTGTGCTTGGGAAGCTATATTAAATATATTAAAGCTATATTACATATTCACTGACCAGTCAAAGAGAAGGCCCGCCTTCCTGATCAATAACAGTGCCGTTCTTAGTTTCTACAGGTGATTGGCTACCCCTTAAAAGCAGCAGCATTAATCATGCTTACATCTTTTTCTTTGCTACATACATGTATGTTAAAGACATTAATTACAAATATTAATTGAGCTTCAGTGACCTCAAAATTAGCTATATATTTGTAAAAACTTGTGCAGAGATTACCCTGGGCTAGCCGTAATTTCCTTTCCCTAAAACGTACTTTATTATTCTTGGATTCCACTCCACTGTTGGACAAAAACAACTGTCTTTTAAATAATCAAATATTTATTAAATATCTATCACATATCCATTCAGGTGCTTGCATTACAGGAGCTGTACATAATATGCTAATGACTTCAGAGAACAGAAAAACGAGCGTCAACTGGGGTAATCAATCGTTCCAGAGGAGGGGTGGGAGTGTGATTGTTTTGAAGGGTGGGAAGTTTATGGGTAAGTCGGCAGAGCAGCAAGAGCACAGGCATGCAAGTTGGAGTCTAAGTCACATGTGAGGAGGACAGTGAGGATATCATTGGTAAGTGGACCTTCTGGAATAAATAGCGAGAGAAGGGGCTATCCAATGAAAGAAAGGCAATTATTTGGAGAATTTTTATTCAAGTCTGGAAAGATTAGGCTGGATAGAGTATTTACTACGAGGTCACTAGGGACTGTCCAAAAATTAAGTGAAGTAGTGTTTGGGTATAATTATTCCAACTACAACACAAAATATGGCTAAGAGGAAAAATCTGAGGACATGAACATTAGCTGAGAGAGCACTGCTTTATGCCAGATGTGGTGTCATAGCGATGGCAGGAACAGTGAAAGACGAATTTAACCCAGAACCATTTAGGAGAAGTCAACAGGTCTCTGTGTTTAACTGTGTGGCATTCAGTTGAGTAATCAATTTGAACCCAGAGCAAATGCTCTACTAATGGTGTCCAGAGAAGAAACTAGAAAGGTGATGCCCTTACCCAGGACCAAGAAGGCCGCTAAGGAGGAATGGGGATCATCTTCTAAACTGTGCCTAAAATGTCCATGGCAAAGTTTATAAAGCCCTGGATGCTAAAGCTACAGGAACACAGTCCCTGTCTCTTTGCCTTGGTATAGGATGGGAAGAATGGAATGGCCAACACCAGGCCCTCACCTCTGTTGATGTATTTGTAACTAATTGAGATGATCCATTTGAACTTCTTTGAGGCTCTCCACTAGGAAAAAATGCTAGCGAAATTCAATTATTATTGAATTATAATCCTATAAGATATTTTACCCATCATCTCTTGCTTTTTGATTATCTGAGCCTGATTTCTTTTTATAATTCAAAGTGTTACTAGTGAAAGCAAAAAGTTACCCCACCCTCCCTCTGTGAGGAAACCGGTCCACTGAAATGCCCTTCAATGGTGCCCTGTAGGATCCAGCTCAGGGCAATGTGTGAGCAGCTTGCAGTCTTTGATTGAGAAAACTTGGTCAAAAGTGCTGAGCTCTCCTACTTTTGGTTTTTATCCTTGCTGCGTTTCATCTCTCCTCTGATTACTATGTTCGTGTTTCAAATGAGAATTAAATCCCTCTGCCTTGCCCCCTAATTTGACTCACTTTTCAGGAATGTCAACCTCTACCAAAAAAAACCTATGGCAGCCCTAAGAAACTAGTACAGCATCAAGGTGACTACTTGGAGTTTGTATTTACAATTTTAAAAAGTAAAACAGAGGGCAAATGGTGGGTGTGGTATTTCTGTTGTAAGAGAAAATTTTAGTTCATACATAAACTATTTTATTAACATTGAATAATACATGTAAAACTGAATTTTATTCTTTTAAATTTTTAATTGTTTTAAATTATAGCCAAGAAAACTCTATGGAGCTCAGTTCTGCTCCAACACATGAGGTTGCCATGAGTTGGGTGCCAATTCAAAGGCAGTCAACAACAACAATAACTAAAAAAGAAACCAAGAAAATGAAAAGTTCCAGCGGTGGCAGTATGTAATAACTGCCTAAATTGTACATTTTGCATGCATTTTGGTTTATTAAAATCAACAAATTAGTTTTCAGACAATGATTTACATAAAATATTAGTATATCAAACTGTAATAGGATAAGAAAGGTCAAAGTTCAAGCTGTTAGGTATATTAAAAAATAATTGAATCAATTGTGTTTTTTTCCTTTTTTGTACTGCAATATTTATTCTAATTTTTAAAAGTTTTACTGGCATAATCATACACACGCAGTTCAACGAATTTTTTTCTTTGCCTGCTCTATGTGGGGTGGTGCAGAAGGTGCTAATGGATTAGCTTCACTTTAGGGTAAGCAGATGAGGTGCCAACTGCCAGCTTGGGAACTCTTCCTCCAATGCCAGAATGAGAATGAGAATTAATTCTGGGCTCCAACATCCACACCAAAAGCCTTGGCGTTTCCTAAATATTTTCTAAGCCGCTTCTTCCAGGAATTAATTCTGGAAGTCAGCCTCTTGGAGGGGTGAAAACAATAGTGCTATTTGATATATTTGCACACCTACAAAGCTTTCATTAACCTCTGCTTTCAGTTTCTTTCTGCACCTCCACAGTTTTCTGAATTGCTGATCAGGAGCCTGGAGCCTCTCCAAAGCTCACCCTGCACATCCAGACGGAGGTTCTCCCCAGTGGTTTATCCATTAACTGTGTCTCATCTTCTTCCTTTCTTCTAGAAATCTGCTGATATCTTTTGTTCATTGGTAAACCGCTTCCTATGCTTTCTCAGCTGCAGATTTATTCTTTTTTGTTCCTCTGTGAAAGTACAGTAGTGGTCTGCCATCTTGACCCCTGTATATTATTTACACCTCATGAGCTTTGTTAAAGTAAACATATTAGAGACAATGCAGATCTTATTAAAATAACTTTCAACATATGGCATTAATTTTCAGCCAGTGGTCTGGGAGGAGAAGGTCCCTGGATGGCACAAACGGTTTGCTCTCAGCTACTAACTGAAAGGCTGGCGGTTCACACCCATCCAGTGACACCATGGAAGAAAGGCCTGGCAATCTGTTTCCATTAAAGATTACAGCCAAGAAGAGCCTATGAACTGAGTTCTACTCTGTAACACATGGAGTTGCCATGAGTCAGAATTGCTCCACGGCAGCAGGTTTGCTCTGCTTTGGGTTTCATGGGGGAAGAAAACAGTATTGCTTATTTATTGTACCTAAGCAGGCACATAGTGAGGAGGACGCTGCCTGAGTTTTCTAACTGCTTTCACCTCCAGACAGAAATACAGAAAAGAGGTATTTGGAACCTAGAGGAGAGCTGGGCTCTATTGTGCCGACTCTCAAAAGAGCAGGATTCTTCAGGTCCCCATGTCCAGGCTGGCCCTGAGGCCCAGCTGCCTCCCAGATGGCAAACTGACCGTCACACTCCCTTACCCGGCCAAGCCCCCCAGCTCAGGGTGGGGCTGGTTCCCAGCTGGCATCAGGGCTATGGGTGTGGTAACGAGCAGTGGCAGTAAAGGGTATCAGATGGCTGTGAGCTTGGGGTGGGGGCGCATCTCTAATACGATGGAACATGGAGAGGTGCCAATCAGCCCCGTTAGCAGCCGGGCGATGGTGACAAGCCCCAGCTTGCCTGCGATGGTGATGACAGCGACAGCAGGGAGAACAGGCCAACAGCTGCCACAGAAACAGAGTAGCAGCCACTGGACAGTGATGGCAGCTACAAATGCAGAGGGTGGTGACAGACTAGGGGCAATGCAGGCCTAACACTTCCATGTAATATGCTAAAAATCGCCTCCAGTAGACAGCATTTGACTTTCTAGGTAATACGGCCGTAAGACAAGACTTGGGTATGCCTCAAGATGCTGATGACCAGGAGCCGCCTTCTAATACTGAGGTCAGAGGACCTTGCAAAGGCCTTTATCACCATCTCTGTCTCACTGACTCCTAGTTTCAGCTTGCGATGGGTTAATTAATTTCTAGGTAGACTAGTATTTCTAGAAGGGCTGTACTCTTTGTTGTCATCAGGTGGCAATAAAGAGTCATAATTTATAATCCCAGATGGTTCAGTTTAGCTACTAGGGAGATCAGGCATTTAGTATTTTAAATCACATCTTTATACCTCAGCACACTGCCTACTTACTAAAACAATCAGAATGGATCTAGTAACAAATGTAAATTTACCCAAGAAAAATCTTCATACCAAAATACCAAACGAAAGAGTTCCTTTTTACTTCTTTAGCAAAACAACAAAAAACCATTGCCATCAAGTTGATCCTGACTCATAGCGGCCCTAGAGGACAGAGTAGAACAGCCCCACAGGATTTCTAAGGCTGTCATCTTTATGGGAGCAGGCTGTCACATCTTCCCCCCATAGAGTAGCTGGTGGGTTGGAACCACTGACCTTTCCATTGGCAGCCGAGCACTTTAACCACTGCACCACAAGCGCTCCTTTTCATTTCTTTAGCTGTTCTTAATTTAATGGGTCTGTAATGGGGTCTTAGATTCATTTGCACGAAAGTTTCCTTCTCTTCCTTTAGATTCATCCCTTCTGACTTTAGGATTGCCATGTCTCCAGTAGCTTATCGCAGCAACATATCCTCTTGTCTAGTAGGAGAATGTCCTCTTCCGGCTGGGATGGTGTGTATGCCAGAGTCTGAGCTAATAGTACTCCTGACCCTCTTCTCCTGAGTATAACCTACTCTTCCTCTAGCTTGTTGTTCTTTAGTCCTAATTAGCTCCACAATCAACTCTTAATAGTACAAAAGAAAAATCACTGAGCTCCTGTTAAGGGCAATGGAAAAACTCGAGAACGGTTAATGGCAATGGCTGAACAACACGGTGAACGTGATTCACACCACTGAACTGTACATGTGAAGATTACTGAAATGTTAACTGCTTAATTATCTATATATTTACTACAATAAAAAAAATCACCAGGAATACTAAAAACATTCCCTTAGTTCCAGAAGGAGCATTACAAACTTTGCATCTGTCTTTCCTCAACCATAGAAAGTTCTTCCCTGTTGGAGAGAAAAGAAGCGCCCCTGTCATTCCCTAGTGTTACTCTCTTTTGCTGTTTTCACAAAAGGATGTTATTATAACATCCTCTCTAATACTTCCTATCACACTGTACTGCTTACATTACTACCCCCTACTATACTGTGCACAAGCAGTAACCCTATCTTCATCTCTGTAGCTTCGGGGATGGTTAGCACTCACAGATGTTCATTAAGGATTTGACATATAAATGAATGAATGACCCTTTGCTATAGCATGTCTTAACCATCTCAAGCAACCGACTTCTTTAGGAATGCTTCAGATACTGAAATAGTTGCATGCTTTCTGCTTGTACATGGTTATAGTTTTAAGGAAATCAGTGGTTAGAAACTCCCAATGGTAGTTGGCTCCAAAGATGAGTAAAAGCCTAAAAATGGGCTACTTTAAAAATACCACCAACCTAAGTGAGGAAGAGGCTTAGTGTATCAAGCAGCATATTTTGGACAATGAGGATATCTCATCCCTAAGAAAGAAAGCCAAGTGAATGAGCCTTTCTTGGTCTGGATAGGTTGGCTTCCTTGGTCACAAGACAAACCTAACTGGATGGGTGTCCTGTGTTTCAGGGTCTGCTTCCCTTTGCTCCCTCCTAATTGCCCAGAAAGATTAAAGGGTCTAAAGGTCTACTTGCTAGACATGCCTGTATAGCTGAGAATGTTCCTTCTGGGGCAGACAGCAGAGCATAGGTTTGACCAGATTCCTTCTAGAGAGAAAGCAAGAATTTGAAGGTTATGCATCAGTGACCCCAACACTACCTCAGCTCCCCTCCAAATGGGTCAGGGATCCCAGGTCCTCCTTCTTCACCTGGCATGTTCATGGTACCTCTCTACACTGTTGTCATGAGCTCTGGGGTACAAGAAAAGAACCTGTGTCCTCTGTGGAGAAATCTTCACTGGAGACCAAAAGGTAGTACCACGGTTAGCACTTTGCAAAGTCTGTGGCAACGTTCATCTCCCAATCTTTGGGAGCTGCCCACGCCTACAGCAGCAACACAAGAGCCCGGCTGCCCTCACACCACAGTGCTGGAAACACTCGGTGATCTTTTGCTAAGGATCTGCCTGTCCAATCCTTGTTGTTAGGTGCCATCGGGTCAGTTGGCTCATAGCACAACAGAACAAAATGCTGCCTGGTCCTGTGCCACCCTCACAGGCGTTGTTCCATTTGTGCCCATTGTTGCAGCCACTGTGTCAGTCCATCTCGTTGATCCATCTTCCTCTTTTTCACTGATCCATCACTTTACCAAGCATGGTGTCCTCTAGGGACGGATCCCTCCTGATAACATGTCCAAAGTATGTGTGACATAGTCTTGCCATCCTCACTTCTAAGGAGCATCCTGGCTGTACTTCTTCCAAGACAGATTTGTTTGGTCTTTTGGCAGTCCATGATATTTTCAATATACTTTGCCAATACCATAATTCAAAGGTGTCTTCGGTTTTCCTTATTCATTGTCCAGCTTTCGCACGTATATGAAGTGGTTGAAAACACCATGGCTTGGGTCAGGCACACCTTAGTACCAAGGTGACATCTTTGTTTTTCAATACTTTAAAGAGATCTTTTGCAACAGATTTGCCCAAGGCAGTCGTCATTTGATTTCTGACTGCTGCTTCCACGAGTGCTGACAGGAGAAGCCTTCCTCTATAAAATTTCAAGCTCACATAATCATAGTTCTTATATTTTGTTCTGACTTACAATTCAGTGGAATTTAGATAGTAATTAATTGTGTTATAGTTTCTACTTTAATTTCTTTAGGAAAAAAAATCTAAAGTGATGCGGGCAGAGCAGAACTGATAGCTAACATGGAACATGGAACTATCACTACCAAAAGCTAATACAGCTAATAACTGCTCTGCATTTACTTAGTAGCAGAGACATGATTATTGCAGATGGTGAACAGAACGTCAGAATTTCTCACAGAGCTATGTCTGTCAATAAGCAAGCCCCCAGCAGCGATAGTATTCTACTCTCAGAGGAAAAGGCAAACATTAAAGAGAGTGGGGTTAACATGACATCCTTAGGGCTATATCAGAAACTGAGCCGGGGGAGAGCTCAAACCAAACAGTATCCCCTCCCCAGAGGGTTCTCATAACCCTGTTCTCCCCAGGATGCCTGTCCCTGCCCTATGGCATACTGTTTCCAAAGGGAATGTGAAGGAATTTGAGTTTGAGAGCATTGTCTGTATGGAGATCTCCAGGAGGGATCTGTGGCAGAAGTTAGACATCCAGGTTCTAGTGCTGTCAGGGTCATTCCCTGGCCAGGTGCTCCCTCACTCTCTCTGAGCCAGTTGCCTGCCCATTAACAGAAGGGGCTAAATGACATGACCTCAAAGGTCCTATGGAATGAAGACTTTCTAGGTTTGGGAAAATATGACCTAAGTAATCTGAACGCCAACCAAGGCCTGTTCTTACTGAATTCTGAACTTATCACTGCCCCAGCTGCTTTCTCCTCCCACCAATCCAGGAAAACGGTGAAGTCAGTGTAGCTCCTTGCATATTTGCTGCTTTTCTCCTCAGGTTCTTAATCCCTGTTCATTGTCTTTCAGGAGGCAGGGAGGAAAGGGGAAAGACTGAGAAAAGGAGGGAGGGAGGGAGGGAAAGAGAGAGAAACGAGGGACAGACAGAAAGAGTAGAGAGCTACTGATCAGCTTGCTTTCCTTGACTCCCTAGCTCATAAGAGTGCCACTAAGTGAACTCACATTCATAGATGCCTTCAGCTCACAGGAGAAATATTCATACAGATTACTATTATTTTTGGTAATCTTGGCATTTATTGTTAATCATAGTGACAGAAGACAACAAAAGGATGTATATTCAAAAAGGCTTTTCTTCTCCTTTGATAGCAATCCCTTGGAAGTTTTATTTTTGTATGAGTCGCTTAAACACTTAAAACATCTACTTGTCACATCCAGGGTTAAAAAATGCTTCCTTGGAACCAACTAAATTTGAAACTATGTAGTGGAACCTACTACAGAACGCAGCTCCTTCTTCTCAAAGGCCCAGTTTACGGAGAGCCGCAGCAGGTACATTTTGTAACCTCCTCTGCTTTTATAGCATTTGATTCATGAGACAATATCTTTCCCCTACCTATAAAGGTCTCCTTCCTTCCAAACTGCACCTATTTCAAAGCACAGCTCAAAACTGCTGCTTCTACAACATTTTTTCTAATTCCTTCCACCTACTCTGAATAATGTCCCAATAGCACCTCTACTTTTCATAAAACAATTGTTTTAAAATGTCTGTCTTTGACTCATAATGAGCTCAGTACTTTACTGTCTATACCACTCATTAGTTGCTTTATAATTCCTTCAGCACACTGCTATTGGGTGTAGTAGGTATTGCCATATTTTTGTTTACCCAGCCTCCATCCCTTTTCTTTTGGTAACATAATCTTTCCTTTTCTCTGGAATACATTCTTCGAGATCCAGGTAGGACTGATCAACCCTTCACAACAATCAGAATGCTCCATTACCCTTGGCCACAGCACAACTGTCTTGAAAATGGACAGGGCCCACCAGAGTCCCTTCATGAGATGTGCTGTGTGGATTTTGGGAGAAAGAGGGTCTCTCTTTCCCTAAGATCTCCAGCTATGAGTATGACATAAGTTGGGGTTACTGGCTTGCCACCATGGGGAGATACACTATGCAATAACAATGCCAAGAAAATGCAAACTGGACTAAGAGTCAGAGGGAGAAAAAGACTGAGAACTGTTGACATGGTCTGAATCCTTGGATAAAACCACCAAGTCTAAAACCAATGATCCTTGAGCGTCCCAGTTCCATGATTCAATACATTTCCTTTTTGACTTAAGCTAGTCTGAATTAGATTTCTGCTCCTTGCAACTGAAAGAGTCCTGATGAACACACTGGATGTCGTAAGTAGTATAGCATTGTACTGGCACTGAGCTAGGCGGTAGCTACATTACAAAGATGGCCCTTAATGAGCCACGCCTATTATCATTCATGTTTTGGGTAGCCCCCTCCCACACTGAATCTGGGCTGTCCCATGACTCACTGTACCTCATAGAATGTGCAGAAGTGATACTGTGCCACTTCTGGGATCAAACCTTTAAAAAGGCCTGGAAGCTTCTACTGTCATGCTTTTGGGAGCTTTCTGGATATGTCATCAGTAAAGACCAATTGCTAGAGAAGGACATCATGATTGGTAAAGCAGAAGTCAGTGCATACGAGGAAAATCCTCAATGAGATGGACTGACGCAACAGTGCAGGATCAGGCAATGTTCCGCTCTGTTATCCAGTTATACATAAGGTTATCGTAAGTTGGAGTTGGCTCGATGGCAACTAGCAACATTTATACTTTTGGAAGAGAGGTGTGCTCTTGGCCATAGCCACTCTCCCTGTGCTGTGTGGTCCAGCCTTCCTCCCTGGCCTGCATGCCCTGTAACGCGGCTGCCATGATGGTTTTCTGAGGTCCCACTCCCCTTCCTGCCTCTGCTGGAAGGCACACCCTAGGTGCAGTGCTTAAAATCCTTTCTCATATTCTTTTCGGCTCTCCTTTGTGGAGCCCTGGTGGTGCAGTGGTTAACAGCTCGGCTGCTAACCAAAAGGTGGGCAGTTGGAATCCACCAGCCATTCCTTGGAAACCCTATGGGGCAGTTTTACTCTGTCCTGTAGGTTGTTATGGGTTGGAATCGACATCACAGCAATGGGTTTTTTGGTTTGTTTATCCCTGTAGTCATACAAAACAAATTCTCCTTTCATTTTCCCTCAGGGAAGGTAAAAAAACTGTTGCCCTTCCTCTGAGCCCTTTCAACTAGGAACACCATGTCATCACTGTTTAATAAAGTCAACAAAAACACGGAGGTTTTTTTGGTTTAATGCATTACACTGTCATAAGCACTATAGCATGGCGGCTAAAATGCAGGTAATCATGGTCCTGTCATTTACTAGTTGTGAAGACCTTGGGTTATGTAATTGTTTTTTTGGGAGGATCGAGGGTTACCTAATCGTTCAAAGACTCAATTTCCCCAGTTGTAAAATGAAAATGACAATACCTAACCATACTAGCTTATCATATGGATTGCATAAAATAATGTGTGTTAATCATAGAAGTGGAGGGTCTTGCACAAAGTATGTCCTGGACACACAGCAGTTATTAATAATATTAGCAATAATAATATAATGATGCAAAGTAATTATTTTAAATAAGCTGTTGTTGGTAGTTAGGCTCACCTATATACAGCAAAAAATGAAGTGTTATGACAGAATTGTAGAGCTATAAAAACTTTTATGTGGTTCAAAATGGAAAATGAGGGGTTATGGTTAATCAGATATTCTGGTTTATGCTGAGACATCAAATTGAGTCACCAATTTTCAAAGACAGAAGACGGTAAAGTACCTGTAAAGCTACTGCCATACTAAATGTAGTAATATTCTTAGATGATGGAGAGAATCTTCCAGAGCTCAGGGGCAAATTTCATGAACCCCAACTATCATTACAGTGAACAAGCACAGAAGTTCCAGTTGGTATGATTTTCCATGTGGAAGAATTATCGATAACCAGTTCTCACTGTTCTTATATTTGGTTCTGAATGTAAACAACAGTTCAAAGAAAGAGGTTAACACTGAACAGGGAAAAGCAAACCTATGGTTCTGCAAGAGGGACAGCTTGATCTAGGAGATTAAGCAAACCTTCGAAGCCAGGATTTATAACAGTTTACCGATCAAGAATGGACAAGATGGATTAGACAGAATAGAAAAACTTAACTACTAATTATTTGAATTAAAATGATATGTGAGCACGTATAGTTTATATTTCTAGGGGTGAGCCAGTCTTAGTGCAAACAACAGGACACCTATGTGCGATAATATGCTGTGTTTGCCAATATATGCTCTTTGTGCCTGCCTGGGTGTGGGTCCCCTCTAAGGTGATTCCCAAAAGGATATCTCTCTTTCCTACAGGTGAGCTAACATGTTGTTGTTGTTGTGTGCCATCAAGTCAATCCTGACTCATAGTGACCCCATGTGACAGAGTAGAGCTGCCTCATAAGGTTTTCTAGGCTGCTACCTTTAGAGGAGCAGATCTCCAGGTCTTTTCTCCCACAGAGCCGCTACTGGGTTCGAACCACCAACATGTGGTTTGCAGCTGAGTGCTTAACCGTTGTGCCACCTGACTCCTTTGAACTAACTTAGAGGAAAGTATTATCCAAGTAGATCTACAAAGGTCCGAATGGAAGGAAGGGAGCCCAGGAAAGGAACTGCAGGTTTTACTGGAAAATTGTGGGAGTTTTTTTTTTGGGGGGGGGGGTGGGTTGGTTTTGTTTTTTAATTTACAAAAAGGGGCAAAGAGCTATTACAGGTTCTTTAGCTTGATCGCCCATAATTTCAACATATGCCTTTGGTGAGAGGAGCCTCCAAATGCCTGAAAGGACAGCCTTCCCTCTGCAGGGGGAACGGTATATATTTAAGGCTCATTAGAAAAAAAAAAAAAAAAAAAACCATTAGAGGAGCTGGCAAATAGCTGATAGTCAATAGCTACAAAACTTAACTCAGGCAATCAGCTCCCTGGCAGACACACACATCCCTTGTTTAAATGTTAGTTATGTGTCATTATCATTTCAATACTTATGTCCCTGGAGAATTGGCAAACCCAGAAATGGGGGGGGGGGGGAAGCAAAATTTCTCGAAATAGGAAAATACAAATTCTCCTCTGCTCTATAATTAAGGTTAACAAAAGAAACAGACAGACTGCCACAAAGATGGAGCAGAGAGAAGCCGACACTTCAAGTGACTGATTTACCCCAGCAAGTAATTACTTTATGTTTTTCACAAACATTTGAAACCTATGATTACTCTCCCAACAGCCACATCCACAGCACACTGTCACCTAAGGGAGAAACGAGACTAGGCTGTAATTAATTTCTGGTGGAATATATCATGGAGCCTTTAACGCTGTCGATAAAATGCTCTAGCCACTAAAATTCCCAACCTCTCCCTCCCTCTTTCCCCATACCCCAAAATGTTTAATCAGCGTCTTTGTGAAGCCATTGCCTAGAGGAGAAAGAGGCCTGGTGCTAAAGCCTGCTGAAATGTGGAGGCCATTGATCCAAGAGAGAGAGAAGTCAATCAAGGCCTGGCCTCCACTACCCCCACTTATTTTTTTCTCATTTGACTCTGTCTCCAGCTGAGAAAAATAGAAAGGGCACGATTCTTTGGAGGAATTTAAACATGTAGATGGCAGGCAATGGAAATCATTATAGCAGCCAGCGAAGCCTGTATCTTTGAAGGTTAGAACAGAAAGATTAAGAGTGCCTCCAGGAAAAAGGGAAAAGGCTGATCTGAATAAAACCTTTCCATCAACTGGAAAGCTACAGTGAGGCAAGGCAGATGAAGAGCCACAGCAGACGTGACATTTATGTTTTTGAGCACCTACATGTTTGTTTTGTGAATTACTGTTCAGAGCCTTATAAGATCTTTATAGGTCACGCACAAGCAGTAGCCTGCATGTCTCTCTGTCTTACTCTCCAGTATGTGGTGAGCAAACGCTACCACCCCTATTGTGACTACGCAAAGAAACAGGCCTACGTTACTTCCTTCCTTGTTCATTCACTCATGCGTTCATTCACACACACAGGCATTTGTCTGTCCAGGCAACAAGTGTTGAAGTGCCTGCTACGTGCAGTTTCTAGGTGGTCAAACGATTAAGCACTCAGCTCCTACCTGAAAGGCTGGCAGTTTGAATCTACCTAGAGGCACCTCAGAAGAAAGGCCTGGCCATCTACTGAAAGATCATAGCCACTGAAAATCCTGGAGTACAGTTTTACTCTGAGATACGTGGGGTTGCCATGAGTCAGAACAGACTGACTGAAAACGGTTTGGCTTTGGGTTTATGCATTGTTTATCTCAGAAATCTTTGCAGTTATTTTTGTGGATTTGGACTGGGGACAGTTTTTAAAAAACACATCCTGCAATCCTCTCTTTTGAGAGCTAGGGCTCAAGGCAGAGCTCCAGGCCTCAGAACCCATCTCTCGCTCAACGTGGAGCTCTGGGAGGTCGGATCTGCATGACACCGTAGGGTAGATCTTCTAGTCCAGCTCCCTCATTTTATAGATCAGGACACTGCAGCCAAGAGAGCTATCCAAGGTTATGCAACAGTTAAGGGTTAAGCTTGTTTACAGGTTGCCTTCTAGATGCCTGAACGCTACCTAGTCCACCCCAAACTTCAAAGACCATCTGACTCTGCCTCAGCTTCTACGTATGCAAACTGGAAATGGTAATGGAGACAGCCTGGAGGGGTAGTTTTAATGATGAATCAGTCTATTCCAGAAAAGGTCTTTTAGGTGATTTTTAATTTCACTGCTTGCACTTAAGAGAAAAAAGAATGAGGTGGACTGAAGGAGAACCTGGATATTGTGTAAGTCTCAAAGAAAATGAGGTTAGGCCAGTACGTCTCCAAGGGTGTCCAAAAACTACCAGCATCAAGATCTCCAGGGTACTAGTCAAATTGCAGACACCCAGGCCACAGCCTCGACATTCTAAATCAGAATTTCTAGGGCTGGGGTCAAAGAGTTCCCATTAAAACAAGTTCTCTGGGAGATTTTTACACCCTCTAGCCTTTCTGTCCATTGTTTGTCTATCAGTTTGTTGCATTATAGTGGCTTGCATGTTGCTGTCATACTGAAAGCTGTGCCACCAGTATTTCAAAAACCTATGGAGAACTAGTTGGTGCCCGGCCACAATCGATGACTGCCCTGACAGGGAGCACAGCAGAGGACCCCTGAAGGAGCAGGAGATCAGTGGGATACAAAAACCCCAAATTCTCATAAAAAGACCAAACTTAATGGTCTGACTGAGACTAGAGGAATCCCGGCGGCCATGGTCCCCAGACCTTCTGTTGGCACAGGACAGGAACCATCCCCGAAGACAACTCATCAGACATGAAAGGGACTGGTCAGCGGGTGGGAGAGAGACGCTGATGAAGAGTGAGCTAATTATATCAGGTGGACACTTGAGATTGTGTTGGCAACTCTTGTCTGGAGGGGGGATGGGAGGATAGAGAGAGAGGGAAGCCGGCAAAATTGTCAAGAAAGGAGAGACTGAAAGGGCTGACTCAAGAGGGGGAGAGCAAGTGGGAGTAGGGAGTGAGATGTATGTAAACTTATATGTGACAGACTGATTGGATTTGTAAACGTTCACTTGAAACTTAATAAAAGTTATTAAAAAAAAAAAAAAACCTATGGTGGACAGGTTTCAGCAGAGTTTCCAGACTAAGGCAGACTAGGAAGAAGGACCTGGCTATCTACTTCTAAAATACTGGCCAGTGACAACCTTATAAATAGTAGCGGAACATTCTCTGATATAGTGCTGGAAAATGAGACCCTCAGGTTGGAAGTCATCAAAATATGACTGGGGAAGAGCTGCCTTCTCAAAGTAGAACCAAAATAAAAAAAAACCTGTTGTCATTGAGTCGACTCCAACTTGTAGCGACCCTACAAGACAGAGTACAATTGTCCCATTGGGTTTCCAAGGCTGTAAGTTTCAGGGAAGCCAAATGTCACAATTTCTCCTACAGAACAGCTGGTGGGTTTGAAGCGTCAACCTTTTGGGTAGCAGCCAAGTGCTTAACTACTGCGCCACCAGGATTCCTTCCTCAAAGTAGAGTTGACCTTAATGACGTAGATAGAGTAAAGCTTTTGGAACCTTCATTTGCTTATGTGGCATGACGCAAAACGAGAAGAAATAGCTGCAAACGTCCAGCAATAATTGGAATGTGGAATGTACAAAGTATGAATCTGAGAAAATTGGAAGTGGTCAAAGATGAAATGGAGCACCTAAGGATCACTATCCTAGGCAGTGGTGAGCGGAAACAGACTGGTACTGGCCATTTTGAATTGTACAATCATATGGTCTACTATGCCAGGGATGACAAATTGAAGAGGAACAATGTCACATTCATAGTTAGAAAGAAGATTTCAAGATCTATCCTGACGTATAAGGCTGTCAGTGAAAGGATAATATGCTTAAGCCTACTAGGAAGACCAGTTAATAAGACTATTATTCAAATTTACACACCAACCACTAATGCCAAAGATGAGGAAACTGAAGATTTTTACCAACTTCTGCAGTCTGAAATTGATCAAACATGCAATCAAGATGCATTGATAATTACTGGTGACAGAATGCTAAAGCTGGAAACAAAGAAGGATCGGTAGTTAGAAAATATGCCCTTAGGGATAGAAACACCACCATACATCGCATGACAGATTTTTGCAAGACCAACGACCTCTTCGTTGCAAATACCTTTTTCAACAACATAAACAGTGATTATACATGTGAACTGGATGGAATACACAGGAATCAAATCGACTACATCTGTGGAAAGACATGATGGAAAAGCTCAATATCATCAGCCAGAACATGGCCAGGGGGTGACTGTGGAACAGACCATCAATTGCTCGTATGCAGGCTCAAGCTAAAGCTGAAGAAAATTAAAACAAGTCCACAAAAGCCAAAGTATGAACTTGAGTATATCCCACCTGAATTTAGGGGCCGCTTCAAGGATATATTTGATGTATTGAAAAATAATGACTGAAGACCAGAGCAGTTGTGGGATGACATCAAGGACATCATACATGAAGAAAGTAAAAGGTCACTGAAAAGACAGGAAAGAAAGAAAAGACCAAAATGGATGTCAGAAGAAACTCTGAAACTTGCTTCTGAATGTTGAGTAGCTAAAGCAAAAGGAAGAAATGATAAAGTAAAAGAGCTAAACAGAAGATTTCAAAGGATGGCTCAAGAAGACGAAGTAAAGTATAACACTGAAATGTTCAAAGAGCTGGAGATAGAAAATCAAAAGGGGAGAACATGGTCAGCATTTCTCAAGATGAAAGAAATGAGAAGAAAAGCCTCAAGTAGCAATATTGAAGAATTCTATGGGCAAAATATTGAATGATGCATGATGCATCAAAAGCAGATGGAAGGAATACATACAGTCACTGTACCCAAAAGAACTGGTTGATGTTCAACTATTTCAGGAGGTAGCATATGATCAAGAACTGATGGGACTGGAGGAAGAAGTCTGAGCTGCACTGAAGGCATTGGTGAAAAATAAGATTCCAGGAACTGACAGAATACCAACTGAGATGTTTCAACAAACGGATGCAATGCTGGAAGCGCTGACTTGTCTATGCCAAGAAATCTGGAAGACAGCTATCTTGCCAACCGACTGGAAGAGATCCATATTTGTGCCCATTTCAGAGAAAGGTGATCCAACAGAATATGAAAATTATTGAACAATATCAACTTGATGGCAATGATTTTATCATTAATAACACACGCAAGTAAACTTTTGTTGAAGATAATTCAAAAATGGTTGCAGCAGTACATTGACAGGGAACTTCCAGATGACATAGAATGAGGCATATCAATGCTGATGTCAGATGGATCTTGGCTGAAAGCACAGAATACCAGAAAGATGTTTACTCATGTTTTATGGATTATGCAAAGGCATTCGACTGTGTGGATCATAACAAATTATGGATAATATTGTGAAGAATGGGAATTCCAGAACGCTTAATTGTGTTCATGCAGAACCTGTACATAGAGCGAGAGGCAATCATTTGAACAGAATAAGGGTATACACTGCATGGCTTAAAATCAGAAAAGGTGTGCATCAGGGCTGTATCTTTTCACCATACTTATTCAATCTGTATGCTTAGCAAATAATCTGAGAAGCTGAACTACATGAAGAAGAATGCAGCATCAAGGTTGGAGGAAGACTCGTTAACAACCTGTGTTATGCAGATGACAGAAGCTTATTTGCTAAAAGTGAATAGGACTTGAAACACTTACTGATGAAGATCAAAGACCACACAGCCTTCAGTATGGATTATGCCTCAACATAAAGCAAACAAAAATCCTCACAACTGGACCAGTGAACAACATCGTGATAAATGAAGAAAAGACTGAAGTTGTCAAGGATTTCATTTTACTGGGATCCATAATCAACACCCGTGGAAGCAGCAGTCAAGAAATCAAATGACGTATTGCATTGGGCAAATCTACTGCAAAAGACCTCTTTAAAGTGTTAAAAAACAAAGATGTGACTTTGAGGACGTAGGCGCACCTGACCTAAGCAATGGTATTTTCAATTGCCTCATATGTAAAACCTGAACAATGAATAAGGAAGACTGAAGAAGAATTGATGCCTTTGAATTATGCTGTTGGCAAAGAATATTGAATATACCATGGACTGCCAGAAGAACAAACAAATCTGTCTTGGAAGAAGTAGTGCCAGAATGCTCCTCAGAAGTGAGGATGGTGAGACTTTGTTTCTCCTGGTTTGGACATGTTATCAGGAGGGACCAGTCCCTGGAGAAGGACATCATACTTAGCAAAGTAGAGGGGCAGTGAAAAAGAAGAAGACCCTTAAGGAGATGGACTGACACAGTGGCTGCAACGATCTCGAACATGACTGTGAGGATGACACAGGACCAGCTAATGTTTTGTTTTGTTGTACACGGTCAGTATGAGTCTGAACTGACTCGATGGCATCTAACAAGAACAAACCTTGTTTTTGTTGTTGTATGCCATTGAGTCAAATCTGACTTATAGTGACCCTTTATAGGACAGAGTACAGCTGCCCCCATGGGTTTCCAAGGCCAAACGGGCAGTCCCTGGGTTATTGTCTGACTTAAGGACAACTAGTACTTGTCCTTTAATGTTATGTAAATTTGCCCTCACTTTGAAAGGGCTGAACCAACCCCTACTTGCAACAAATTCTTCATCACAATTCCCTTCACTTCCTGCACATGCAGCTTTTAAATCACTGAAAAGGTTTCACTAAAGTATTTTGGGCTAAATAAGAACCGTATGCACCTATTACGATTTAACCTACAAATTCAACTTAAAGACACAGGAACAGATCTCACTCGTAACCTGGAGACTGCTTGTAATCTTTACGGAAGTAGGCTGCCATCTTTCCCCTGCTCGTGGGTTCGACTGGCTAACTTTTTGTTTAACAGCCAAGTGCTTAACCCCTGTGTACCAGGGCTCCTTCTTCTAGCCTTCCAGTAAGACCCAGTGCCGTCGAGTCGGTTCCGACTCATAGCGACCCTACAGGACAGAGTAGAACGGCGCCACAGAGTTTCCTTAGAGGGCATAAAAAGGACAAGAAAGAAGTGCAACTGAAGGGGCCACAGGTAAACGCTCTGCTGCTAACCCAGGGTTGGTGGTTTGAACTCGCCCAGTGGCTCTGCGGAAGAAAGACCTGGTGATCTGCTGCTGTAAAGGTCACAGCACAGAAGACCCTATCGGGAAGTTCCACTCTGTCACACGGGGCTGCTACGAGTCAGCATCGACTTGACGGCACCAACACCAACGACAGCCTTTGAGGACCACGCGGTTAAGCTGCTTATTTTCTTCAAAGTGCAGATGTACTTATCTGGGATTAATGACAGAGTTCTTCAGTGATGGGAATCGTGTATTTGCTCTAATTTGTGCTGTGGTTCCAAGAGAACGGTCCTGGGTGTTAAGTGCTACTGCCCCAGGATGGTCACTGGGCTGGCCAGCAGACGACCAACGAGCAGCACGGGGCACCTCAGGGTGAGCAAAACCAGCCCAGAACACAGCCCTGGAGGAGGAGCCTACAGAGCTTCTACAGAGAAACTCTAATTAACGCTAATTAAAACTGCCAGAGGTCAGAGCTCAATGGAAATCAAGGGGAAAAGACACACAACCAGAAAAAATAAAGGAAAAGAAAATGTTCAAGAGCCAAGTGCTTGATTGAAAAATGAAACCATATTTTAATTAAACAAAACAAAACAAAGACCCAATATTTACCAAAACAACAGCCCTGAGTTAAGAGTACACCTGGACTTTGAAGCTGGACAGACCTAAGTCTGAGTCCTGACTCGTACTATTATGTAACTAGAAGCGATGTATTATGTATATTGTGTAGATGCATATATTATGTATTATGGAAATGGAGTTTTTTTCTGCATCTCTAGAATGTGGTAACATAGTTTCATATAGAGTTTCAGGAAGAATTTGGTTAGCCAATGTAGATAAAGCATTTACCACAATTTATGTTATATAGTAAGTTCAATTATATGATAGTAAAGATAATTACTCTTATTTTTAATGCTAGAATATCATCACCATCACTGAAAGGAAATAACCAGTTTAGGCATCTAAAAATTGACACTAACATGACTTGGCTTCTGGAAACTGTCCTTGTTCCAGAGTAACAGTTTGAAGTCAAAGGTCTGCAGGGCTGGGTACATGAACACCTTCTTGGCAACCTATCTGCATTTGGCTGAAGATGTTCTCTGAAACATACATGGAAATTCATATACGCCAAACATACAATGAAACCCAAATCACAGTTGTAAAGACTATGGATGGTGGACCATGTGTCTATTACAGAGAAGTAAAGGAAAACAAACACAAAAACCAAACACCCAGAAACTAAAAACAACCACGACACAGCCAGAGTCGGGAGCCACAGGAACCTCCTAGCTGAGTGGAAAGAGAGAGTATGCTAATAGAAAGCAGAGCAGTAAAATACTAAAGTATGGGAAAACAAAGAATATGCCATGGAATCAGGCACGAATTTCAGAGTACAGAAAACCAGAAGAAAAAAGCATTATGAAGAAAGAAATCGATATGGACAGACCCATCAGTGAAGGTTTTAGAGAGCAAAAGAGACTCTGGTTGACCATAGAGTTCCCTGTGGCATTCGGGCTCCCTGCAGAATTTCGTCTTGTTCTGTCTAGACTGACAAAGGGTGTTAAGCAATATGGGTGGTGGGAATGTGGGAAAAGGGCTCTTTGTACAGGATGGAGTGAGAAAACGGGTGACAGAGCAGCTGGGCAGGAAGTCTGGTCTTGCTCTTGTCTTAGGGGTTGCAGCTCTGCCGTTAAAACTATGGCAACTGTGCCCGTCTGCTCCTTTTAAGCACAAACATTTAAATGCTACATCTTTATTTAGAAAATAAGAAAGGTCAGCTTCCGGCTTCAAGTTTTTCAGTAAGAATTCTAATAAAGCCAGTAATTGATCATTCTCGGATTTAGTCAAAGAACAAGCTTAATGTCTTTTCAGTATGACGCAATCCTTCCCTGGCAGAAAAATGGCCTCAGTGGGTGAGTTAATTCAATTTCCTAAC
Source organism: Elephas maximus indicus (assembly GCF_024166365.1). Lineage (NCBI taxonomy): Eukaryota > Metazoa > Chordata > Mammalia > Proboscidea > Elephantidae > Elephas > Elephas maximus. Next base: position 15,816,359 of record NC_064826.1, read on the forward strand.
TCTGATGACTACAGAGGTGGTGCAGGGTATATAAACAGCTCAATGTGATGAGCGATTTTGGACAAGTCAGTTCTGATTTCTGTTCTTTGGGATCTTTACCAGAAACAATAATACCCGCCATCCATGCTAATCTTGGAATCATGCCAACTCTAGCGTATTATGTGCTAAAAGGGAAGACTGCCACTGCCTACCAACAGTCTCGAGGACCCCTAAACTACATGTTGATATTATATATGTACAAAGTATGGTGATGTTAACTGCACATAATCAAAAGAAGTCTTACTTAAACAAAATGCCACACATGAGATACACTTACGTGTTCATGAGAAATCAAGCATCAACTATTCACATATTTTTGAGAGCCTCGCTGTCCTGGGCTACTCTCTGGGGTATATGTGGACCAGCAAGGCAAGCTGACCTGCCTTCTGGGAGTCCACCCAGATAAGACAATTAGAGATCAATTAATTGTTTAAATGGAAAAAGGAGATCAGTAGAAAATGGTATGGTCAGAAGTGGTGGTGGTGTTGATTCTGACTCATAGCGACCCCATGTGACAGAGTACAGCTGCCCCATAGGGTTTTCTTGGCTGTAATCTTTACAGAAGGAGATGGCCAGGTTTTTCTCCCACAGAGCTGCTGGGTGGGTTTGAACCACTAACCTTTTGGTTAGCAGCTGACCGCTTATCTGTTGCTTTACCAGGGCTCCTTAGAAATGAGATAGCAAAGGCAAATGAAGGCATAATTAACTAGAGAGATGTGACGTGATTTAAATATATGTATATACAAATCTTTAAGAAAATTCTCTCAGAGATCAGGCCATAAAATTTTTTGTGTTGCTAAGAAATTTTACTGACTGGTACATTTCCACCTATCAGAGAACAAACGCTAGGCAGCCCATCGTGTTTGCCCGTTTCCCCTGGCTCCTAGGAAGGTCTGGGCTAGTTCCGCATAGCCATTAAATGCAAGAGATGGTGTTCCCAACACAATTTTCAGGGGCAGCATCATTAAAAGAAGTTTTGACATCAGACGACTCCTGCCTACAAAATTAACCACAAATCCACATGGTAAATAATCTTACTTCAAATATCTCAAAACTGGCGTGTTATAGTTAGAGGATGGGACAGAATGGTTCACCTGGAATTGGAATAGCAGATACAATCAATGGCAGAATAAAGCTGGGAAAACAAGAAACAGAAAAGGATGTGCAAAATATTTTGTTTCTTTCTCAGAAACAAAACTGTACGTCTAACAAGGTAATCAAAAGATATTTTATTTCATGGAGAGGTGGTAATATTTTCAGCTCAGTTACCCCTGAAGTCTACTTCAGGTGCAGTACCACTCTTGATGCAGAAAAAAGGGTTTCAGAGCCTACAGGTATTCATCTCTCTGGATGTTTCAGGGTGCTTCCAGTAGGTGGCAGCATGCCACTGCTAATCCCTCTCTCTCACAATGCATCCTGGCCACTCCAAATAGGAAAACCCATAATAACCTTTCCTGTAGAAAACCAAAGTAATGTTCCCAGTGTGATAGGTTTGTGGGAAATAAGTCTACCGAAACAGCTCCCTTGGGAGGAATTCCACATTCTCAGCCATGCCAGGGGTCACTCCTGGCCTGAGAGAAGGTACAAGGTCAAGGATAAAGCAGGGGTCTGCACTGGTATGTTTAGTTTCTACACTGACTCTGTCACTCTGTCTTCTTGAGGAAGACAACTGTGCGGTTTACCTCAAAGATGAGTTGGAGAAGTTAAGATGAGAAAATGCTTTAGTTTTTTGGGAAGAAAGATGCAATATAAATTCATGGGACAGGACCGTTTCAGAGCTGTCAGCAATGTGGCCATGTACACTCTTTGGCTTTTGTGCACTGTCCTCTTCCAGTTCTCCCACCACTACGGAGCCACTCCTTCCCTATCTTCTTCAGGGGTTTCTCTTCCTCCTCATATCCTTTAATACTAGTATTCTCCAGAGGATTGTTGTCCATCTACAGTGCTTCTCATCTGCTCAAATGGCTTCAAATATCTGCGTGCTAGTGATTCCCCGAGTCTGTTTGTCCTATCCAGGCCTCTTCCCCAAGGCTCCAGCTTATGTATCCAGTTGCGTACTGGACATCTCGTCTTGGGAGTTCCACAGACTTACACTCACCACATCCACTGATGATCTTCTCTCCACAAACCTTCTCCTCCCTCCTGCTGTGGATTAAATTTTGTCCATCTTGAAACATGAATTCAAGTCCTGGCCCCTATACCTGTGGATGTGATCCTGTTTGGAAATAGGGGTTTTCTTCTGTTATGTTAATGAGGCCATACCAGAGTTGGGTGGGTCCCAAACCTAATCACTTCCGAGTTATAAAAAAAGCAGAATAGAGACACACAGGGGAAAGACAGACATCTATGTGAGGCCGTTTACAAGTACATGAATGCCAAGGAGTGGTGGCAGCTACTAGATGCTGAGAGAGACAAAGAAGGACCTTCTTCTAGAGCCGACAGCCTGAATTCAGACTTCTACTTTCCTTAACTATGAGAAAATAAATTTCTGTTTTTCAAAGCCACCCACTTGTGGCTTTTTTTTGTTAAAGTAGTACTAGGTAACTCAATACTCCTGCAGGCTTATCTTACGTGATGGCATCATAACTCAGGTAGACACCCATGCATGGTCCTCAGGGAAGGATTACCCAATAAACAAGGTATGCGTGGGCTTACTTGTGCTTACTTACTGATCTGCAGTACACAATTTTACCTGTTTTTCAACACATCAAACATGTGGTACGACCCATGTGAAACTGTGCACTACAGATTAGTAAGTAAACACAATTAAGTCCGTGTGTACCTTGCTTACTGTTTAATTCACCTCTCTTCCTTGACTCTGTTGTCTTCTTCACCCTTCCTATTCAATCACTCTCCAAACCTGCCAATTTTAGCTCCTTAATACTTGTCAAATCTGTCCCCTCTTCTCCATCCCCATCGGCCGTGATCCAGTTCAGGCCCTCCACATCTCTCTTCTAGCAAACACCTTCCAATGGGTCTGCAAGGACTCCAGTTTTATCTCCCTCAAATCCAATTCCTACATAGCTGCTAAAATAACCTACTTAGAATACAAATTTGACCATTTTGCTCCTGTGCTTATAACCCTTCGGTTACCTACAGCATGAAGTTCCAGCATCTTAACTTTATTACTCCATGAACGTTTGTTGAGTGCCTACTACACGTCAGGTACTGTTCTAGACTACGGGGCTATGACAGTGATCAAAAAAAGTCCTTGCCTCATGGAGCTAACATTCTACTTGGGATAGACAGATAAGGAACAAATAAACAAGATAAAATATATCAGGTGTTGTTATGTGCTATGATAAAATAAACCAGGGTAAGGAGAATTGGGTACTGGTAGGGGAGGGAGGCAGCTTTTGAAGTTTAGGAGGGCAGGCCTCTGATCAGGTGGCATTTGTGCCCAGCTTATTTACTATTAGCCAGCTCCAACTTCCCTTCAATCTCATTACCACTATGTTCCTTGCCAGTCACCCTGAAGAGCCCTTTCTGTTTGAAATGGCTCTCTCCCCACCCTGTATGAAGTCCAGCATTAGGCGTCAGCTCTTTCTCCAAAAATTCTTCCTTGTTCTCCTACCTCCCAGGACAGATTAGGGAAACTCAACAAGACTTAGAGATTTCCTTTACAATGTTCCACCATCAACGTGGGTGTAAAAGTTGGGATATTTAGTTCCTATGAAATACAACTTAGGACTTTGGAAGCTTTAAAGTTCAATCTCTCTGTACTCGCTCTCTTTCTTTCAAACAACAACAACGAAAAAATGTGAGTGTACAATTCACATTCACCCATTTAAAGTGCGAAATTAATTTTTTTTTGTATATTCACAGGACTATGCAACCATTACCTCTAATGCCAGAACATTTTTATCCCCCTTAAAAAAAAATCCTATATGCATTAGCAGTCAGTTTCCATTCTTCCCCTTCTTGTCCTCCCCAACCCCATATCATAAGTAACCGCTATTCTACTTGTCTGTGTGAGTTCGCCTATTCAGAAAATTTCATATGAATGCAGTCAGACAGTGTGTGTTCTTTTGTGTCTGACTTCTTATTCTTACACTCAATATTTCCAAGGTTCATCCATGTACTAGTACTTCATTTCTCTTTGTGCCTGACTAATACCCACTCTATGGGTTTCCTACATTTTATTTATCCACAAGCTGATAGACATCTGGGTAGATGTATGCTTTCATTTTTCTTGGGTACATAAATAGGAGGGGAATTGCTAGGTTATATGGTAACTCTAAAGGAGCCCTGGTGGTGCAATGGTTAAGTGCTTGGCTGCTAACTGAAAGGTTGGTGGTTTGAACCTATTAGTCACTATGTGGAAGAAAAGAGCCAGTGATATGCTCCTGTAAAGATTACAGCCTAAGAAACCCTATGGGGCAGTGCTACTGTCTTACAGGGTTGCTGTGAGTTGGAATTGACAGCACACAACAACCTGGTAATGCTATTTTTAACTTTTTGAGAAACTGCCAAGTAGTTGCACCATTTTATATTCCCACCAGCCATGTCTGGGGGCTCCAAATTCTCATCCTCACCAACATGTTATTGTCTTTTTTGATTATAGCCATCCTAGTGGCTATGAGGTGGGATCTCACGGTGGCTATACTGTTTTTTTTTGATTATAGCCATCCTAGTTTTTTTAGTGGCTATGAGGTGTTATCTCACCGCGGTTTTGATCTGCATTTCCCTAATGATGTGATTTTGAGCATCTTTTCATGTGATTACTGACCATCTGTATACTTCTTTGGAGAACGGTCTACAGTTGCCCCTCAGTATCCACAGGCGATTGGTTCCAGGACTCTCTGCAGGTACCAAAACCCATGGGTGCTCAAGTCTTTTATATAAAATGGTGTAGTATTTGCATATAACCTACCCACCTTCTCCTGTATACTTTAAATCATCTCTAGATTACTTATAGTAACTAATACAATATAAATGCTATGGAAATAGTTGTTTCATCACAACTGAAGATTCTTCTGGAAGGGAGCCTGTTTCTTCTCTGAGTTTCTTGAGCGCCTCTGGGAACACTGAGGCCTCCTGGGCATCAGCGACGCAGATCCACCCATGACCTTGAAGTTCTGGAGGCTGTAGTGCTTTACAGAGCTAGCCAGCCATCCCTTACTAGCCTAAAACTCCTTCCCCTTGCTCTCTTCAACCCCCCCACACTGAGCCTTTGAGGGATTGCTCTGACCATGTCATTGCTTTTTAGGAGTCATTATTTCACTACGTGGGTGCACACACGTAGTCAACGAACAAGACACAAGGTGAACGATGCTCTAACAACGAGTGCTGGGGTGAGACCGAGAGTCTGTTAAATGGCGGGAGGCTACAGCAGGGGATGCCTACATGTCACTTCATTTGTGTGGATTCTGCAGGGTGCTCGACACACGGTGAATTCAAGTTCTGCTTTTTGGAACTTTCTTTTTTTTCCAAATATTTTTGATCTGTGGTTGGTTGAATCCACGGATATGGAACCCATGGAAATAGAGGGTCAACTGTATTCCAATCCTTTGCCTATTTTTTTTAAAAGTAACATCCTTTTAGAACAGTTTTAAATTTACAGAAAAATCGAGCAGATAGTACAGAGAGTTCCCATATACCCCTTATACCCCGTTTCTCTATTATTAACATCTTACATTAGGATGGTGCATTTGTGACAACTAATGAACTAAGAGTGACATATTATTATTAACTAAAGTCCACAGTTTATTTAGAATCCCTTAATTTTTACCCAATGACCTTTTTCAGGATCTCCTTGAGGATACCACCTTACATTAGTTTATCACATCTCCTTAGGCTCTTCTTGGTAGTGACAGTTTCTCACACTTCCCTTGCTTCTCATGTCCTTGACAGTTGTAGGTATTTTGTAGGCTGCTCCTCCACTGGAATTTGTCTGATGTTTTTCTCATTATTAGGTTGGAGTTACGGGTTTTTGGGAGGAAGATGACAGAGGTAAAGTACCATTTTCGTCACACCATATCAATGGTACAAACTCTCAACGTGATTTATGTCTGTTGGTGTTTACCTTGACTACCTGGTTGAGGTAGTTTTTGTCAGATTTCTCCACCGTAAAGCTGCTCTTGTTTTTCCCCTCTTCCATACTGTGCTCTTTGGAAGGAAGGCACTGCGTACAGCCCACGCTTAAGGATAATGCTCTCCCTCCTGGAGGATATAATATCTACATAATTTATTTGGAATTGTTCTGCACAGGAGATTTGTCTCTTCTCCATTTCTTAATGTATTCAATCATCTATATCAGTGTGGACTCATGAATATTTATTTTATACTTTGGGTTATAATCCAATACTACTTTATTTTGTTGCTCAAACTGTTTCCGATTTGGTCATTGGGAGCTCTCTCCGTTGGCTCCTGTGCCCCCATGAAACACCCCTATTAGTGTATGCATGTGTGTGTGTTTTAGTACTTCCTTATTTTCTTTTTTTTTTTTGGTACGACAAGATGCTCCAGGCTCATCTTATATATTTCCTGCTCCTAGAATAAACCATTGTTCCAAGGACCTCTAGTTCCTTACCTGGAAACCAAGATCTGGGCATTAGATGTGCTCATGTTACTGGGGTGCCTTTGCCTATTTTTAAGTTGGGTTATTTGTCCTCTTATTATTGAGTTGTAAGAGTTCGTTTATATATTCTGGATACGAGTCTCTTAACAGATACATGATTTGTAAACATTTTCTCCCATTCTGTGGATTATCTTTTCACTTTCTTGATGCAACTTCTTTTTGACTTAAATATATATGGTGTAAACTCCTGGCTTGGAAGGTAACATTTCTGGACTCTGTTGGTGAGGCAACCATATTTCACCATAGACCCATGTCCTGAGGAGGCACTCTAGGCAACAATTTTCCTACTTTTGCCCTCAGGTTTCAAGATGGTTCCTTCTCTAGTGGTGGGAACTTTCTGTTGGCTTCTATGGAGCAGAGGTTCCTACATATGGGTACAATAGAGACCACAAGGCTTCAATAGTTAAGTGACTATACATAAGAGGAACAGCTCCAAAGCTAACTGAGTGTTGCTGGAAGAGAAGCAGGGGTAGGGAGGGATGGGGCACCTAGCAGCAGAGGTTGCTTGTCTTTGAAAATAAAACCACCCCATTAGCATCCTTTTAGAGTGGTTACAACTGAGCTTTGTCACGGGAAACACATGATGAAGACCTATACTGGGAAGAGCTTGCCTTTCTTACTGACCGTTCAATGAGAAAAGAGAGGCCGACAATGCAATCTTTTGCACATCACACTAGAAACACTCTAACTGCATTATTATTTGCCCTGCACACACCAGACCTTACCATGGAATTGGGGTGTGAGAAGTCTGTTCCTAAACACATATATCTGAAGCTTGTTCCTACTTTAGGTAAGCTCTGTAGGAAAAATAAAGGCATGCAGATCAAAGCATGTCAGACATCTTGTCCAGCCCCCAAGTGGCCAACTCTTTGTACTGAGCTAATTGAACTGATCAGCACCATTTGACACAGATGAAGGCACTTACTTTGCACATGCTTTCTTCACGTGACCTCCAGGACATGACACTCTCCTGGTTGTCCTTCTACTTTATTGGCTGCTCCTTCCAGGTTCCTTTGCTGGTTCTTCCTCAGCACTCCAACATTGAAACAGTGGAGCAGCCCAAAGTTCAATCCTTGGACAGCTTCTCTTCTTCTCTACTTGTGTTACCATGCGGTCTCAACTCTCATTGCTCATGGTTTTAAATGTTATTTATATGCTGATGAATCCCAAACTTCTATCTCCAGCCTGGACCCCTTTTCTGAAACCTGGATTTGTAAATCCGGCTCCTTATGTTTTATGTCTACTTGAACATCTAATAGGCACCTCAAACTTGACATTTCCAAACCCAAACTCATCATATCCCTGACCCAACTGCTTCTCCATCCCCAACAACCTGCCTTTCCCAAGGTTTGGCTCATTTTCAGCAAAGGAAAACTGTATCCTTTGAATTGCTCAGATAAAAAGAAACCATGGAGTCATCATCTTTGCTTGCTCTCTTTATTTCACAACTCACCTCAATTCTTCAGTAAATCCTGTCAGTTCTACCTTTAAAATATATCCTAATCTGACTAATTCTCATCCCCTCCAGTGCTACCATCTTGGTTTGAGTCGCCACTATCTTTCACCTAGATTATCACAACAACTTTCTAACAGATCTCTCTGTGTCTGCCCTTGCCTGCCACTTCACCTCCCCAAATGTCTATTTTCAACATAGCAGCCAGAGTGACTCTTTTATGACGTAGGTCAGATTATGGCACGCTTCTGCTCAAAACCCTCCAACAGCTTCCTACTTTATGCAGAGTAAAAGCCAGTGTCATTACAGCGGTCCTCAAGATCTCAGCCCCTCATTTTAACCTCATCTCCTACTACTCTCCTCCTTGCTCACCCTACTTCAGCCAGGCTGGCCTTCTTGCTGGTCTTCAGATGCCAAGCATTGCCCTCCCCTTGGGTCTTTGTTCATAGATTTCTTTCTTGGTATGCTCTTCCCCTGGACACCCACATGGCTTGCTCCCACTCTTCCTTCAGGCCCTCCCTCGAATGTTACCATCTCATTAAGGAGTTTCATGAAACGCTATGAAACACTGCAGATTACCTCCACTGTTACCTGTACTCTCTGTTCTCCTTCCCATAGATAATTTTTTTCCATAGCATATATCATCATTACCTGTACTCTCTGTTCTCCTTCCCATAGATAATTTTTTTCCATAGCATATATCATCATCTGACATACTTTGTATTTTACTTTTTTATTACTTTGTCCTTCTTGCCCCACAATACTGCAAGTTTCATGAGGGCAGGACCTAGAGAGAACACACACTGAATAAATATTTGTTGAATGAGTGAATAAAAGGGCGAGGAAACTTTCCTATCTGTCAGAATTTCTCCCCTTAGCACTTCTGGAATCTTAGCTTTCATTTCCTTATCCTTGTCCATTTGAAGAAGGAGATAGCAGTCTAAAGAAAACCAAAATGAAAAAGAAAACAAAACAAAAACAAAGCGAGGTCAGATGAAGCCCTGAAGGGGGGAAGCAGGAAGTCGAGGCAACAGAAGAGATAAAGGAGAAGGAGAGGCATCTGTAACAGGGAGAGGCAGATACACAGGGAAAACGGTGTGTGTGTGCATAGGGGACAGCTAGGAAGAAAACTCTGGGGTATTCTTCATGAATAATAGCTTCGCTTAAACTCTAAAGGTTTCCAGATAAGCCTGGGGGACTTCAATGCCCATCCCAACCTCCTCCATTATGCCCCGCCTGGCTCCTAGATGGCTTCCATGACTCGCTTTTAGAAAACCACGTGACAGCTCAGGTTAAGATGATCTTCTGATGCAGGGAATTAACAAGCACACTCAGAAAAGGCCTTCACTTTCGAGTTAATCTGTGGTGATTTTCCAGGACAAAGTATCTTTTGGAGTCTGAAAATCAACAGTGGGATCAGAAGGGTCAACCTCATGGCAGAGCTTAAGTGATCATTAGCATAGAGGACAGAACCTCCCTGTAATTCTGGGAACGTTACCGGTTGTCTTGATCCTTTGTTCGCCCACGATTTATCTTCCTATTAGAGATCAGTTGCAGTATAGGTGTACGCACAAAGAGACAGACAACTTAAAAATACCGTGAATAGAAAAATCACCACAAATGGCATCCCTCCAGATTCCTCGATCCTTTATTTCGGAAAGGATGTTATGTTTTCCACTGGCCAGGAAGGCCACAGAAGTAAAAAGCTACCAGAGTCTTGCAACTTCTTGTTAAATCTGTTTTCTGACACATGGCAACTAGTGATTAATTACTGTGTTAGAAGATAGCATTCCTACAGAGATTTGCTGGAAATACAGATGCCGTCCATGTTTGATTAGACAGCGCTTAAGAAATGCTGAGGCATACCGCTGCAGTCTATTATTTCTGGTTATTTTGGTATTGCTGTTATATTTATTTTTCATAGCTTCGAATTTGGTAGAATTGATGAAGCCCATTTTGCAAAACCTGTCCCTGCCAAAAAGAAGGAGTAAAAAAAAAAATAAGGCTATAAAAGTGTCTATGTAGGTGTGTACGTGTGAGAGCAAGAGAAAACGGGAAAGGGAGAGAAGATGAACAATAAGGATCCATTATTCCTCTTTGTAATGCTTCCTGCTCTCAGAATCAAGAGAAGACTGCATGAGAGATGCTGTGTGTCCTATAAGCTTGTAAGAAAATTGACCCACGTCAACTGCTTATAGCTTCAAGGCATGACAAATAAACTCAGCTTTGTCATTATCCAAGCCCTTCACTGACACCAAAATAGGCCTTGATTTGATGCCTATTCATTCACTCAATACACATAATGAGCACTTACTTTGGGCCAGGTGCTCAGCGAGACACGGAGGGAACAGACAGACAATTTCCAGATAGACAGTCTCGGCTTCTTGGTGCTTATAGTCTAGACAGGAGGTGTTGTCTGAACCAGGATCAGGAGGACAGGGTCATCTGGTGCTATGTTTATACCAGCCTATTTCCTTTCATAACCCATTTGATAGGAAGTGGCAAAAGAACACAGAGTTGTAGTGGTCGAGCCTCTCCCAAGCGGTCACATATCCACTGATGTGACCGCTTGGGAGAGGCTCGACCACTACAACTCAAGGTCCTGGGTGGTGCAACAGTTTGTGGTCAATTATTAACTAAAAGCTGAGGGCCCAAATCCACCCAGCAGCATAGTGAAAGAATGGCTTGACGATCTGCTTCGGTTAAGATTACAGCCATGAAAACCTTATGGAGCAGTTCTGCAACACATGGGGTCACCATGGGGCGGAATCGACTTGATGGCAAGTTTGTTTTTTGGGGGCATGATTCACAAATCTAGTACTGAAAGGGATGACTCAGTTGCCATCCAATTATTTCCTGAAGAAATGCTTCATTGGCGCATGGTCCACCCTCAATACTGCTTAGTCAGCGTTTCATTACTCTGATGCCAGTTTCTCTTACTGCGTGTTAGGCCCCAAACTGTCTGCCAAAAACTGTGTTAATTTATTTATTTCAGCTAAAAAAAAAAAAAATCATTAAAGAAAGGGATGATTGAATTTAGGAATTATGTTCCTCAGAGAATTAGTAATGGTTCTCTGTATTCCTCAGGCCTCCATGTTCTTAACTTCCCCTTGTCGGTGTTATTATGAATAGACTAATTTAATAATGAGATCATTCCCCACAAGAGCAGCCAAATAAATGCAGCATTCAGTCACACCTGGTTTCCCTAATCAGAGCAAGGAAGGCTTTCCAACAATTTAGCCTAAAACAGGGAATTTAATGAACACATACATACAATCACACATACAATCATGCCCCCACAATAGGAAGAAAAAGATAGGGAAGGAGAAGGACAGAAAAGCATGAAACAAACGGACCGGAGGAAAAAAGGTTAACAAAGAGGATACATGGCCATACGATTAAAAAAAAGATCCTAGCATATATGTCTTGAAATTGTCTGAGTAATAAAATATTTCATTATTCCCTTAAATGCCTCAAGAATTATTTCAAAATTTTCCGAACTTCTCAAGGAAATAGAAAGTCCAGTGGATAGACACAGAAGTACTAAATGTTAGGTAGGAGCATTCTGGAGTATTAAGAACAGGGAATTTTCTAGTCATAAAAGTTTCTGGAAAATGAAGGAGCTGATGGACTTATCCAGAGAGGCATCGAGGACAACACAGCAAGCAAAAACCATGATTATCACCCGTCTTCATCCAAAGTGTCTACGCTTTCATTAAAGCACTGAAGGTCTGATGATTTAAGTAAGGGTCAGAGAGTGCTGAGACTACAGGAAGAGAGAATAAAATTATCTCCAAAATTTGTAAAAGGGCCTACATAAAGGAACACTAAGAACCAAGATGGGCAAACTGAGAAAAGAGAAAGTGTAAATGCTATTTAAAGACGACTCTTCAGTTATCTGAAGGGTGGGCATAAATAGTGATGAGCAAACATCTTCCTCAGTTTGAAAACAATGAGAGGAGAATTTTAACAGCAATAAAACAGGAGAGATGAGGAAATACAGTCATGTAAAAATACGCTCAACACAGTGTTATTTACAATGAGAGAAAAACTGGAAACAATCCAAATGCCCCAAAATCCACACGTGATTAAATAAATACGGTAAGGTATGGTTTATGCCATGGAATATCATTCAGGCATTAAAAATAATGTTTCCAAGGAACACTAATGGACATGGGAGACATCATGTCTTCAGAGACTATTCGTGATACAAGAAAATGCAATAAATGAATATAAAACTAAATTAATATAGTTCCAATTTTGTAAAAAGAGAAATCATATGCACATATACATACAACACACACATAAAGCCAGGAGAAAGGATACCAAATGTCACAGTGGCTCATTCTAGGTTAGTGGTTTATGGGTAACGTTTATATTCCTTTTTATATTTTACCTTACACTTTTATGCAATGAGCATATATTAGTTTTACAGTCAGTAAAAAGTTACTAATATATTGTAGCAAGCAGAACGTAGGTGAAAAACAGGAAAATCTACCTGCCTAAGGAATATTAAGCACCCGGTACAGAATTTTATAGAATTATCTTCTTTATGACCTAAGAACCCCAAAAAACAAAAACAAACCCAGTGCCGTCGAGTCGATTCCAACTCATAGCGACCCTAGAGGACACAGTAGAACTACCCCATAGTGTTTCCAAGGAGCGCCTGGTGGATTTGAACTGCCGACCCTTTGGTTAGCAGCCGTAGCACTTAATCACTATGCCACCAGGGTTTCCGACCTAAGAACACCTATCTGTTAATTAACTTTTTTAGTATAAATTTAAATGACATTTCCTTGGTGAAAAAGACATAAAGAAGGCTTTTTTTTTTTTTTTTTTAAATAAACTTTTAAGTACCTAAGAAACTGTAAATGACTGTATAGGCAGTGAAGCCTTAACTTTGGCACCAGGAACTGAGCCTAACCAACCTTCCCTCTTACCTTGCAAAGTCCAGGTCAGCCTCCCGTGACATGGTGATGTTGGTCAAATTCTGCTGAAGAACAAAGATGTTCCTGCACATTTTCTTGATGCCGGACTCACTGATGCGCCTGAAGTACTGGGCACTGTTAATGAGGATGCAGGAGATCAGGTGTCCCAGCCCTGATGGGTCATGTGAGGGCAGTGGGGAGAGAGGGGAAGATCGATGAGTGCCATCCTGCATACCCTTGCACACAAGGCTTTTCTCTTCTAATCCCCCACAGTTTAAATGATCAAGGACCACACATCTCTGATGGCTGCAATAATTCCAGAGTATTTCTACACTGCCAGAAGTTACAAATGGGAGGCTTCATGCTGGCAACAAAGCCTGGTATGTCCGCAGCTCCAGCACTGCCATACACACATCAGGCCATCACAACAAGGCCCTACAGAACATGACAAGTTGTCATAAACTACGAAGTGCATAGGAATTCTTGCTTCTCTGCACAGACGTTTGGGGAGCTGAGAAGAACACCTGTAAACACACATGATCTGTTTGGTCCTCATCTTCCTCCCACAAAACAGATGGGGGAGCATTTTTGACTGTAAACTTGATTGGGAACCTAAGTAAGTAAAGACAAACCAATCTAAAATTGGGCCATCGGCACAATGCTAACACACCTCAACATTAGCAATGGGGTGTATCTGTGAAGTAGTAATTGGACGGAATGCACTCAGAAACAAAGGGTGAAAGAAAGACAGATGGTGCATTGGCTGTTGAGTTCCCATGAGACATCGATGGACATTTCTGAGGTCTCAGAGTGGTTTGTTCTTAGACTGTCTTATGGCCTATGAAGGTCAGCAAAGGGCACTCAGTACATCAACAAACTATCAGGTCCCATTCAGGATGTGCTGTTTGGTTCAGGTGAGGAATGTTAGTTCAGGACAGTGAGGGGCCCATGGTGGAGGGTGGTGGACCATTTCTAAAAGTTAGATTTTCATTCTAAACACTTAGAATTAAGATAACATCTCCTCCTCCTTTTACCCTTATTCTTGCAAAGTTAGACTCTAGCAGGACATTTTCCTCAGAAATCTAAAGCTAGCCTGACTAGTCATAGCAGTCTGAGCCCTGGTGGCACAGTGGTTAAAGTACTCAGCTGCTAACCAAAAGGTCAGCGGTTCTTCTAAAGGCAGATCTCTCCATGGGCACATGTCCCAGGGCACATCTTCAAGTTCACTGGCTCCCTCTGCTTTCAGAATGACTTTTCCTTTGATGAGGATGAAGGTAGGAAAGGGAGGGGAGGGTGGTCGTCTCTTGCTGCAGTTACACTCACCCAAACTCACCTGTATGCGCAAATACGTGAAAGTGAGGAAAAAGTGTCTACTCGAAGAAAAAGAAAAATATACATGGATTCTGCACTTAAAGCTAGCTAATTTATCTATATGGCAAATCTCTTTAAGTCAAGTTTTGGCACAATTTACCTAAACTCATAACTTCAGGTAAAATGTGGTTCCGCTTTTGTTTTTGTCTAATGAGATCATCAAATTCAAAACCGATCGTGAAATCATGTTGTCACATACAAGCACGGAACAAATAGAGTCTGGCAGTTTTCTGAGCAATGAGGACAAATAAAAGAATGTAATGAATAGATTATAACTGAATGAAAATTTAAATAATAAAATTTACTATAAGTAACACAAGAAAGGTGGGACTCCTATAGATTAGCATGTAAAAATATTCACGCACATGTATCTCTTCTTCCAAGAAGCCCTGGTGCACCACGGGGATAGGGTGGGAGCAGTCTTCCCTGGTACAGGGCATTGTTTGTAGAGAATTAAAAACAATAATAAAGCCAATCAGAAGCCTGTCTACGTCTTTGTTATTACCATGCACCAGCAATTCTAAACAATTTATCAGTGATGAAATACTCCTCCCTGCCACTGGGGAAGACTGTGACTTCTCCCTCTCGGAATTCAGCTAAGAGACAGAGAAATATTTAGCTTTTCAAACAGGAAGTCTCTAAGTTCCAATTTTTTAGTTAGAATCCATTCCAGGTCATAGGACTTACACGTGTATTTCAACAAGGTGTTGCCACTCAGAAGATCAGACCTACAGAAAGCTGTGGGGAAAATGAGAAGAAAACTCTGGGAACTCTGAATGTTGGTAAACAAGGCGTAGAAGAGCCATAAAAGGGACATCCTGTGCAGGAAGGGGAAAGCGAAATTCTGGGGGATCCCGGACATTCCCACAGTTCTAATGTGCCAAAGGGCTGGCTAATAGCAAACCCTTTAATCACTTGGAATTGTCACCTAAAGTCTTTTAGGGATATTCTCCTCGGGGACGCATCTCCATCTTAATGGCAATTTAACAGTAAACAGGTTCCTTTTTTTCAGTCCTATTTTGCTGTAACATAACTGTGTCATAAAGCAAGCAACGGCCACACGATGGTATTTGATTTCCCACCCTCAGGTTGCTACAATCCTTGGACAAGGTACTTTCCTAATTGTGTACCTGTTGCTGTTAGTTGCTGTTGGGTTAGCTCAGACTCCAGGTGACCTTACGTATAACAGAACAAAACATTGCCCTGTCCTGAGCCGTCCTCATGGCTGTTGCTATGTTTGAGTCCATCGTTGCAGCTATTGTGTTAATTCAATCTCATTGAGGGTTTCCCTCGTTTTTGTTGGCCTTCTACTTTATTAAATATGTTAAATACGACGTCTTTTTTCTAGTGATAGGCCTTTTTAAATTGCTTTTTCAGTTTATTTATGTTTTTATTGATTTAAATACCACTGGTTTAATTCTGTGAGAGAACACAAGTACTTCTGGCCTCCAGGCCTACATATAAACAACACCGAACAAGAAAAAAGGAACCATAATTTGAAGTCCTAACAGGGGCTCTGTGGGCAGAATTCAGCATGAAAAATTAGTTAGCTGGCACCACATTCTTCAAAATCTCAAATGTGATGCCTTTAGATGGCACAGTCTCTCACACCCTTCTTGCCTGCCAGGCCCCTGAAGGAACTTGTGGAGGGAGTCTTCCCAAAACTGCCGTTAACCGGAGGCTTCCGTTCTTTTTCAGAGAACGCATTCTGTGAGGGAAAACATCCTCTTACGGAGATAATTTTAGCCAGTGAGGGATCTTTCAGGCTTCTTTCCTCATAGACTTTTTTCCCCTTTATAAGCTCCCTGTGAGTTAATTCATGGCCCCCTCCGCAGTCACCCAAATCTCATAAGTGGCATGTCAGGGAGGCAGCTGGGCCGCCATCTGCCTTATCTTGGATTAAATCTCCTTATCAACCAGGAGCAGATGGGAGCCATATTGTTGTCTACCTAGTCATACACGGAGGGGCTAGGTGCTACAGCTTTAATCAAAAAAGAAAGAAAAAAATTTTTTTTCTAAAAGTTTTGAACTTCAGTAATGTAAAAGATCAGGAAAATCCCCAGTCTTCTTCTTCCCAAGCTCCCAGAGACAGATGGCGGGACTGACCTTCAAAGATGTATTGAAACTTGTGCTGCTGAAGGCTGGCGCTCATGGCCTCTTCAATGGCACTGATGTCTTTGTTGAGCTTGACCACCAGAGGGTCATAGTCCATACTTTCCACGTTAGCCACAATGGCGTAGTTGCCCTCCTTTGCGAGAGGGATGAGGTAGTGGAAACAGTGAACTCTGAAAAGAGAGAGATGGGAGGGCAGTTAATAAATCTTTCTGTTGAAAATAATGATCTTATAATACAGTACTGTTATGTACTGAATTGTATGAGCCCCAAAATAAGTGTTAGAATCCTAACGTCTATACCTGTGGATGTAATCTCATTTAGGAACAGGTTTTATTTGCTATGTTAATGAGGCCATATCACTGTAGGGTATGACTTTTGAGATATAAAAAGAGCAGATTAGACATAGAAAGAAGCAAGGAAGCACAAGAGGGGAAGATGAATGCCATGTGGAAATGGCCAAGGAACGGAAGAACAGAAGCTGAGACAAAGATCTTCCCCCAGAGCCGACGGGGAGCCTTCCTCTAGAGCCAGTGGCCTTGTAAGCTTTTAAGTACTCTTTCCCTTTCCCCTCAAAAGCTATCTTAGTTATTCTGTGAGACAACTGAGAGAAGCTGAATAAGTTGGCTTCTGTGGTCCTCGCTTGTTCAGTCTGTATGATTGGGGTGAGGAACAGAGGAGCTCTGAAGTTCCTTTCAATGCTAGGATTGAATGTACAGTGGAAAAAGCATCAGACATTTCAACAGATATCACTGCAGGGAAAATAAGAGGTGGACTTCACAGAACTTAAAAGTGTAGGCTTTGGAATAAGACTACTTGGCTTTGACTCCAGGTCCAACATTTACTAGCCGTGTGATGTTAGGTAAGTTCCTTTCTCTTTCTAGGCCTGTTCTCTTATCTGTGAAATGGGGATGGCAATACCTACCTCATAGGGTGCTATGAGGAGCCACTACGTGTAATGGTTAGCACAATGCCCAGGACAGAGGAAGTGCACAGTGTTGGCTATTATCACTGTCATCACTGTAACTGCATTTAATATTATTAATTTACTACTTAAAACATTATTACTTTATTGAACATCTATGAATGTTAAAAATTGTGCTAGGCCCTGGGAATATAAGACATATTTGTGCCTTGACAGACTTCACTGTCTATGGCGTAGGCCAAGAAAAAAACAACCCAAAGAAATGCCTTGTTCAGAAGCACATGTACCAGTGGCCATCAGTGTCTGCTGCGGGGTTCCAGGAAGGGTCATGACAGGAGGTGATACTTGACTTGAGTCTCATAAGATGCACTGAGTGAGCCTGAGGAAGGAGTGGCCCAAGTCAGCTTGACCAGGCAAAGAAGTCTGAGGGGGGTGAGGGCTGGCTACTCCTCCATAACCTCATTATTATGTTGTAATGGAAGCAAGTTTCAGTCCAAATTCGACCATACACACATACATATATGTAAAACCAAACCAAACACCATCCAGTGGCAGGTACAGTCCAGCCGGTTCTGTAAGGTAGGTGAAGTCCTAATGCTCTACCCTTCTGGGTGCTCTGATCCTTCATGGAAGGTTCACTGGAGGTAGACATGACAACATTCTAGAAGGAGGACTCTCTGTTACCCTCATAGTTGACATCGGGTAACCTTTGGGTATTTCCAGTTTGGGGCGATTATTAGTAAAGCTGCTATAAACATTCATGTATAGGTTTTTTTGTAAATATAAATTTTCATTTCTCTTGGGTGTGTACCTAGAAGTGAGATTGGTAGGACACAAAGGAAGCGTATGGGTAATCTGTTAAGAAACTACCAAACCGTTCGAAAGGAATGTACCATTTTGCTTTCTCACCAGCACTGTATGAGAGGTCCAGCTGCTCTGCATCCTTACCAGCACTTAATATTGTCAGGTTTAAAAGAAAATTTTTTATTAAGTTTTAGCTATTCTAATAGATACATAGTGGCATCTCATTGTGGTTTTAATTTTAATTTTCCTAATGACTAATAGAAACCCTGGTGGTGTAGTGGTTAAGAGCCACGGCTGCTAACCAAAAGGCTGGCAGTTCGAACCCCCCAGCCTTTCCCTGGAAACTCTATGGGGCAGCTCTACCCTGTCCTATAGGGTCGCTACGAGTTGGAATCGGCTCAATGGCAATGGGATAATGACTAACAATGTTGATTTTTTTTTTACATACATATTTTCTATCCTCATATGTTTGCCGAGGTATCTATATCTTTTATAACTTTTCTAAATTGTGTTGTTTCTTTTTCTTATTATTGAGTTTTGACAGGTTTTTTTTTTTTCTTTTAATATAGTCTGGATACAAGTCCTTTATCAGATACGTGTCTTGCAAATATTGCCTTTCAATCTTTAGCTTGCCTTTCCATCTTCTTAACAATGTCTTTGATGAGGTCTGATTTATTTATTTTTTTATGAATGGTACTTTTGGTGTTCTATTTAATAAATCAGTTCCTAAATAAGGTAGTGAAATTTTTCCTCTAGAAGTTTTTTACTTTTTAGGTTTTACATTTAGGTCTAGGACCCATTTTGACCTATGGTCTGTATATGATACCTATATTCTTATACCTTGTTGATGGAAGGGGAGCCAAATATCTTGAGTAGCATTCATTCTCACTGATGGGTACTCGTCCTAACAGTTGCTAACTAACTAACAGCTAATTTCACCAATAAAAACACATTCTGACATTCATCTGCAAACTGGTAAAGTATACAGTTTTGATCAGAATACCAGTAATAGAAGTACTGGTCTCAGCCCCATCTGAAATGTGATTTTCTGATATGATGAAAGTTGACCAGCTCTGTAGCGGGATTCATGACTACAGCAAATAATTACTACTGTGGTTAAAAAACATTTTTTTAAATTATATTTTATTATGTTTTCTGCAAAAGTTCATATAGCAAATTGGTTCCCATTTGAAAATTTCTATACAAATTGTTCAGTGACATTAGTCACATTTCTCACAACGTGTCAACAGTCTCTTTAACTGTATTCTGGTGGTTCCATTTTCAGTGCTCTGGTTTCCCTGCTCCCTTATCTTCTCATCTTTGCTGCAGAGTGATTGCTGGCCGACCTTCTGGTCCCATACAGGTGGTTTTTTAATGGAGCACCATACTCACGGGCAATATCCTTTACTTTGTGTGTCAATGTGCTATTTCACTAAAAGGTGACCTCACGGGACAGTTTTGGTTCAAGGTTTAAAGAGTATCTCAGGGAGTCCTCTAGTCTCAATTGATTCAGAAAGTCTGGACTTTTCAAGAATATGAGTTCTGCTCTGCATTTTTCTTCTCTTCTATTAGGGTCCATCTATTGTGGCCCCGATCAGAATGGTTAGTAGTGGTAACTGGGCACCATCTAGTTCTTCTGGTCTCAGGATAGATGAGGCCATGGCTCATGTAGGCCATTAGCCCTGTGGACTAGTTTCTTCTCTGAGACCTGTGGTTGAAATTTAAACTACGTAGCACCATCTCTAAAGTCAAACCATCTATGCTAAGGTGTCTTTAAAGGTGTCTTTAAATTAGATTGTAGAAATATCCCCAGACAATGGGAAGACCATGTATAAATGCGTGAAGATCTAAATGGTGGGATCTGAGGAATTACAAATGGTTCCTTTTCACTGCACACAGATTCCATAACAAAGGCATGGGTTAGGCTAGGAAGACGGTCAGAGCCACATCATCATAGGCTTTGGAGGCCATCTAAGGAATCTGGACTTTATTTTAGTAGCCATAGGAAGCTTTAGGAGGATTTTAAGGGGAAAAATGATGTAACCAGATCTGGCTTTGGCAAGATCACTCTGGTACAGCATAAAGGATGCACTGATGGTAGAGAACGGGAGCAAGTGGAAGCAGAGAGACTAGTTAGGAAATTATTATGAATTGGAAGTGAGAGCTTATGAGATCCAGAAGGAGGTCAGAGATATAAACACTGTTTTAGGGTGC
This sequence comes from Elephas maximus indicus, assembly GCF_024166365.1. Taxonomy (NCBI): domain Eukaryota; kingdom Metazoa; phylum Chordata; class Mammalia; order Proboscidea; family Elephantidae; genus Elephas; species Elephas maximus. Next base: position 15,836,785 of record NC_064826.1, read on the forward strand.
TATCTTCTTCCCAAATGATTACAGATGAAAAAGAAATTAAAATAGTCACCGGAGGATGTCAAATTCAAATAAATTTTTTTTTTCTTTTGGACTCTGGCATGTTCTTGCTGACCTTAACATGACTTTGGCATTAAGGGTTTCTGCAAACACTGCTGATTACACAGCGGGATGGTTGATTTTCAGAAAGTGCACAGTTAGGATCCCAAAGGTGATGGGCAGTTGCTGTTGAACCCACTTTGAGCCCTCCTGATGATGAGCAAAATCAGCTGATAAAGGTGACATTCTTGGCATTGTGGACTCAAATGGCAACTTAATTTTCTTCTTCTAAAATTCAAATAAAAAAAATCTCAACACGTTTTAATGCTGTCACCAAGTCTTTCACTGTGGACAGGGCTGCTTGGTGATTAATGTGACACAGGTGAAATGTCAAAGGCTCTCTGGATGGGCCCTTCAACACAGAACCTGCTAGATCTGAGAACACTTTTTGGTTTGAACTTTAACAGTGTTGAAGAAAAATATGGGCTATGGACATAAAAATATTTCGGGGAATGAGATACTTTTTTTGCATTTGGCTAGTATTTCTCATTTATTTTTTGCTGTTCTGTGTTCTTTTAAGGCAACTTGTTCTCTTGTGACTTTCTGACTAAGAGTTCCAGAGACAGTGGCTGACCAGCCACTTCATCATACCAGCCCTGGAGGCCTAGGTTCTAACTCTCTCTGTTTTTCATTGAGGCAAAACTCAGATAACATAAAACTAACCATTTGAAAGTGAACAATTCAGTGGCATTTAGTCCATTTACGATGTTGTACAACTACCACCTCTGTCTTGCTCCCAAACATGTTCATCACACAAAAGGAAAGCCCAGGCCCATGAAGTGTTACTCCCTCTTCTCCTCCTTCCCGCAGCCTTTGGCAACTTTCTGCCTCTATGGATTTTTTCTGGATATTTCATATAAATGGAATCATACAATCTGTGATCTTTTGCCTTTTGTGTCTGGATTCTTTCACTCAACGTGATGTTTTTGAGGTTCATTCATTCCACATTGTTGCATGTATCAATACTTCATTCCTTTTTGTAGTTGAATAATATTTTCTGGTGAATATGTATATGAGCCCTGGTGGCACAGTGGCTAAGTGTTCAGGTGCTAAGTCAAAGGCTTGCAGTTCGAGCCCACCTGCTGCTTCACAGGAGAAAGATGTGCCTGTCTGCTTCCATAAAAATCACAGCCGTGGAAACACCATGGGGCAGTTCTACTCTGTCCTTTAGGGCTGCTATGAGTCAGAATCGACTCGATACAGGTGGGTTTGTTTTGGTTTTGGCGTTTATATATATATATATATATTTTTTTTTTTTCTTTTTTCACATTTTTATCCATTTATCCATGCATAGATATTTGGGTTCTTTCCACCTTTTGGCTACTGTAAATAGTGTTGCTAGGAACATTCAAGTATACAAGTATTTGTTTGAATACTTGTTTTCCATTCTTTTGGGTATATACCTAGGAGCAGAATTGCTAGGTCATATGTTAATTTGATGTTTAATTTTTTGAGGCACCACCAAACTACTTCTCTCTTTTTAAAGGAGGATGGGAAGCAAACAAAGAGCTGATTGTGATGATAAGGGTAATGCTGGCCCACACTCTCTGTAACTCCTACATGTGTGTCTATTTTGTAAGTGGACAAAATAGCATTTACTTGATCTGGGTTCAAACCAGCTAACTCTCAAGAGCCAATCAGGTTTTCACTGAGCACCTAAAATGAAGGAGGGCTGATCCAGGCTCTGAAGCCATGACAATGAACAAGGTATCTTGTTCCCTGTCTTCCAGGAGCTAATAATGTCTTCCATCATCAGCCCCCTTTGGGTGCCCTGAGCACACAGCAGTCTCCTCTATTACAGCATTGTTATGCCACATTGTAATGATTTGTGTGATATTTGTCTTATTGATTTTCTATCATCAACCAGATGAACAACAAAAACAAAAAGCTTGTTAATTGTAGCAGGCTTTAAAAGGAACAAGGACAAAATGGAGTATATTCATAAGAAAGCAACCAGAATGTTGAAACCATGCTATATGAGGAGGCAAGGAAATTTAATCTAGAAAGAATAAATACATTTCTGCGTTCTCAGTAAAGTCAAGGAAAGACAATGCTGCATCCCAGCACTGTAAAATCCAGTCTTTTTTGTTATTCATTCCTGAAATTACCTTCTTCTGTTTCTAAACGCCACTTCATCCTTCCAAACTAATGTTGGAGGAGATAGAGCAACGGGTGCTTCAGCACTGTACGGTTCCTTGTAAAGTTAATGAACGAAGACTAAAACATGTTCAGCATTATCAAGAGTAATATTGCCAGGGTGTACCAAAATTAAAAGGGAAGATCCAAGGTTAAGGATTTAAAAGATCCTGCTTAAACATGTTGAAAATATCCCACTTGGAATTAACTGCGTTGCAAGCAGGCAATTATGAATGTAGGATGTATTGTACCCCAAAAGATGAATAGCGTCAATTCCGGCAGTTGTGGCAGGAATTAATTTGGTGTTCTCTTTGTTTTTCTGTGCAGTCCAGGTAAGAGCAGCATCAGAATGTTACTGGGTGTTTTTTTTTCCTTCAGTGTATTCCATTTACCTATTGGTAGAAAACACCTGATTTCATTCAGTTTGTTAATAGAAAACAAATCTAAAAATTATCGTAAAGCAGATCAGAAGAACGTATTGAAAGAGCCTTTATTTTTGGACAGCTTAATGTAAGAAACGAGAACGGAAACAGTGCTGAGGAAAAGAGATTCCAAATCTGCAGTACTCTGTCTCTTGCTCCACTCACACGTGCTCCCAAGCAATAAAGAAGTAACTCACGGGCAAAATAATGAAGAACGAAAGGAAGAGGCACTGACAATGCATTGTTCTCAGGCTTTGCCTGGGCACACCTGAAGGACACCCAAGTTCTACCTGGGATCCAAACATATTCCAAAGGCTTACTGATGAACTAGAGTCCCACTGGTTTTTTTTTTACATTTTAAAAATCTACATCTAGTAAAGACTTTAAACAAAAATATTTGATCAACTTTAATAATGACCAGAAAATGTGTTACTATACACCTTCTGATCCTGAGGTTTCTGACCCTGAAGTTTCACAAGTACATATCCAGCTGTCGATGTGACATGCAACCTGGACAGTTAACGTGCATCTCAAACTTAACGTCTTTAAAATGGAATTCTTAATTCCCATCCCTCCCCCAGCCTTTCTCCTTTCTGTGACCCTGAGTTAATGGTCCTAGCATCCCACAGTTGCTCTGGCCCCAGACCTGGTGCTTTTCCTTGAATCCTTCCTTTCTCTCATCACATCAGTTGTTGTTCAATACAACCTATCAACAATTTATCAGCTCCATGTTCACAAGATGGCCCCAATCCAACGCTTCTCACACTCCCACCTCTGTCATCTGGTGCTCAGAACTGGTCTCAACTGGTTGTCCTGGTTCCATACATATTTTTGCCAGCTATCCACTTTCCAGAGTGATATATATAAACACATATATGTTAAAAGATCACACTGGCTATTTCACAGATATACATATGTATCTATTGTATATCCCTCTATATATCTATCGTATATGTATATATTTAAATACCCAAAGTGATCTCTTAAAAATGTAATTTATATCTCTCGCCTTCTTAAAACTCCTCTATGGCTTCTAAATACACTTACAATACAGTCTGACTATTCACGTGGGTGACGACTATACTGTGTGGAGGCTACGTGGCCGACATGATCAGGCTCCAGCCTGCCTCTCGTCTCCTATCCTTTCTTCTCCCACCCACTTTGTTCACCTGGCTACAATCGCATTGAGCTTCTTTCTGGTCCTTGGAACAGCCAAGCTCACTCAGTACCTTCATGAGTGTCGTTCCTCTGTTTGAAACTCTCCCTGCTAGGGTTTTGTAAAGGAGGTTTCTTCTCGTCACCTTGCAGTATTTCTTCTGAATATTCTATTAAAAAAAAAAAAAAATTTCCTCTTCCTAATCCTTATCACATCCTGGCTGTACGCTCCATCCCTGCGCTGCCAGTACAGGAGCTATGCGCCACAGTGACTATGGACTGCTGAAATGTGACTAGTCCAAATTGAGATGTGCTGTGTAAGCGTAAAATGCACGGTGGATTCCAAAGACTTAGTATGAAAAAAAAAAGTCACACAAAATACCTGATTCATCATTTTTATGATAATTACATGCTGAAACAACAACATTTTAGATATAATGGGTGAGATAAAATATATTACAATAATTCATTTTGCCTGTTTCCTTCTTTTTTTTTTCTTAACATGGCTACCTTCTATACTTTCTGTAATTTAAAATCACATAATGGGGTTCCCATTTGTAGCTCACATTATATTTCTATTGGATGGCACTGCTCAATCCCATCGTGTTACTATTTCAGCTGTACTTATCTGAAATTACCTTTTTTGTTTACTCATAGGCTGTCTTCCCCCCTTAGAATGTAAGTTCCATGACAGCAGGGGCTTTGAATGTTTTGCTCACTGCTGTTTTTTATCAATTTGGCTTAGCCTGACAACACTGCCTGGCACATACGACGCACTCAATAAATATCTGCTGAACGAGTGAATGATATGAATGAAGGAACAAATGAATGAATGGTTGAAGACTTGCTAGTCCTTCCTTGCCACCATTTTTGTATGTATAATAACATGCTACCAAAGCTAAGCAGAATATTCTATACTGCAGGCAGGGGAAGGAACAAGAGTTCAAGAATAGTGGCAACTTTGAACCCATTTTCTTGAATTATTTAATGTAATGTCTTCTCTTGGATTTTAAGTTCTTTGAAGGAAGAAACCATGGTTCTTGCATCTGCATACCCACTTCTTGATTAGCAGAGGACCGTAATAAAAATACCAACGACAATAAAGTAGCCCTAATCCCAAAGCACTTACCATACAGCAGGCATTGTGCTAATGCCATACTATTTCCTTTATAAAATCTGAGTTAGGAATTATTGTTTCCATTTTTAAGATGAAGAAACTGAGGGCTAGTAAAGCAAATTAACTGACTTAAGATCACAGAGCCAGCTGGTACAGCCATTCGAATCCAGGTCTTTCTGATTTCACGTAAACTCTTAATCACCAAGCTCCCAATATAGCATGTGCTCAAAAACCTTAAGAATGACCGAAGACTGCTAAAAATAACTTCTAGTGTAAAAACAGACTGTGGCAATAGTAACAACCCCCAACTATGGTGATATTCCTCAGCAAACAAGAAAATGATGTATGAATGACAGTGCCTCTGAATCGCCAAGCCCAGGGCTTGGCTGTGTCATACCTGACTTCCAGATGTAAGACCAGCAGGCAGCGGTCGGCCATGTCCTGGAAAGACTTGGCCAGCTCGCTCAGTGTCTGCATGATCTGCTCCGACACAGGCGGGAGATCCATGTTCACGTGGCTCTCTCGACCAGGAGACAGCACTGAGAGAGGGGAGAGGACAAGACCAGTCATCTCATTAGCTGCCTACAGACTTTTAAAGTGACATATTATTTTGTTGCATATCCTGTTGTTTTTATCAATTTGGCTAATGCTAGTGTTGGCAGCATTCGAAGCCCAATACATGACAAACTATTTCTATGCCTGATTAAACATAGAAGCCCAGCTGATTGTCTTAAAGCAATTCACAGAACAACAGAAACAGAACCTTAGGGTTGGAAGGGACCTTGACAGCCATCTGGGCCAGCCACTTCACCATGCTTGTGTACACATTTAGGTGGTTGTCCATTTCTGGTGGCATGTATATGCAAATGTTTGTGAAAGAAAACTGAGTATCTTTTGAGGCAGCTTGTTTCATCTCTGAAAGGTTTGACTATCTTACATCAAGCCAGTATCTGTCTTTCAATAACTCCTAATCAGTGACCCTGATTCTCCCTAACTCTCCTACAAAGTAAAGTTAATCACTGGTGTATGTGTTAGCACTTCAAGTATTGAAGATGTCTATTCTGGCTTCCTGGAAGCCTTCCCTTCTCCAGGCTAAATACCCCTAATTCTTCGACCATTCTTCAAGTGACTTGACTGAATCATTTCACGATTCTTATAACTTACTGACAAAAACATTCCAGTATTCCTGTATCTTTCCTGGAATGTGGGAGTCAGGACCAGATATCCTAAACACAACAGAGTGGTCTACCTGTGTGGGGAGGGTCATCACCTTCCTGTTCCAGACGTGTACTGCTTGCACTGAAGCCTAGCATCTTCTATGGGGTGGAAGTGGCCGTGCGTTGCATTCTACTCTCAAGACCCATCTCAGATATGACTTTCCCCTTGAATTATCTTTCCCCTATCACTAGACCCATTGGTTCTGTAGACATGGAATAGGTAATGGAGGCGCGGGAGTGGGAGAGGCAGTATTACCCAAGCAGATTTTCTGTTATTCCCAGCGCCAGGGAGAGGCGATCCTGCGCTTTATTTTCTGTAGGAGAACTAAACGTTGTGGTAGGATTTTATCTCTCATGTACATGTTACCAATGCCTCCTGCCCTCCCCCATGTCTGTTACATGGCACTTACATTGGCCCTTTACTTAATAAGTGACAAGTATGAGCTATAAATATTCCTATTTTACAAAATATAGACACAAAAAGTTTCATAAAAATCTTGTCATAATATAAATTTCTTACAGAATATGCTGTTTAGAGGAATGCAGAGGTGAGCTATCTTTAGTGTGAAGAGTTTAGTTCTTATATTGAAAAGTTTAGTTTATCTGCTATATAACTTTAGATTTCTGTATATCCGCATTGTTTATCTTTAAGTCATACTTTATCCCACATCAGGGGGTCATATCTGTAAAAGAATGGTAATATTGCTGCCCAGGTCTATTCTTAGAAAGCAGTAAACCCTCTTAGACTGTACTACCATAGTCTGATGAAATCTTAAGTTTTATCTCTTATAATTTAATATTGTTAAGTGCTGTTGAGTCGGTTCTGACTCACAGTGACCCTATGTACAACAGAATGAAACACTGCCTGGTCCTGCGCCATCCTCACAATCATTGCTATCTTTGAGTCCACTATTGCAGCCACTGTGTCTATCCATCTCATTAAGGGTCTTCCTCTTTTTCAAAACCCTGTACTTTACCAAGCATGATGTCCTTCTCCAGGGACTGGTCCCTCCTGATAACATGTCCAACGTACGTGAGACGAAGTCTCGCCATCCTCACTTCCAAGGAGCATTCTGGCTGCATTTCTTCCAAGACAAATCTTCTTGTTCTTCTGGCGGTCCGTGGTATATTCAATATTCTTTTCCAACACCATGATTCAAAGGCATCAAACTCTTCTTCAGTCTTCCTTATTCATTGTCCAGCTTTTGCATGCATATGAGGCTACTGAAAATCTCGTGCCTTAGGTCTGGCATATCGTAGTCCTCAAAGTGACATTTTGTTTCCTTTTTTTTTTTTTTTAACACTTTAGAGAGGTTTTTTGCAACAGATTTGCCCAATGTAATACATCGTTTGATTACCTTGACTGCTGCTTCCATGGGCGTTGACCGTGGATTCAAGTAAAATGAAATCCTTAGCAACTTCAGTCTTTTCTCCATTTATCATGTTGCTTACTCGCCCAGTTGTGAGGATTTTTGCTTTCTTTAGGTTAAGGTGTAATCCATACTGAAGGCTGTAGTCTCTGGTCTTCACCAGTAAGTTCTTTAAGTCCTCTTTGCTTTCAGAAAGCTAGGTCGTGTCATCCTCCAATCCTGATGCCACGTTCTTCTTTATTTAGTCTGGCTTCTTTGATTATTTGCTGAGCATACAGGATGAATAAGAATGGTGAAAGGATACAACCCTGACACACACCTTTCCTGACTTCAAATCACACAGTATGCCCTTGTTCTGTTCAAATGACTGCCTCTTGATTTATGTATAGGTTTTGCATGAGCACACTTAAGTGTTCTGAAATTCACATTGTTCCCCATGTTACCCATAATTTGTTATGATCCACACAGTTGAAAAGTCTTTCCTTGTTAACAAAGTTTGAGTAATAAGAATCTTGAAAATGTTAGCAGAATGATACAACCATTTTGGAAGATGATATGGCACTTCCTTAGAAAGCTAGAAATAGAAATACCATATGATACAGCAATCCCTCTCCTATGAATATATCCTAGAGAAATAAAAGCTGTCACATGAATAACATAGCACACCCATGTTCACTGCAGCATTGTTCACAATAGCAAAAAGATGGAAACAACCTAGATGCCCATCAACAGATGAACAGATAAAGAAACTATGGTACATACATACAATGGAGTACTATGCAAAGGTAAAGAACAATGATGAATCTGCAAGCATCTCACAACATGGATGAATCTGGAGGGCAACATATTGAGTGAACTAAGTCAATCACGAAAGGACAAGTATTGTATGCGACCACTACTATAAAAACTCATGAAAAGGTTTACACACAAAAAGAAACAATCTTTGATAGTTATGAGGGAGGGTAGAGGAGGAGAGGGGAAAACACTAAATAGACAATAGATAAGTGGTAATTTGATGAAGGGTAAGGTAGTACACAATACTGGGGAGCTGTCCAAGGCAAGGTCATGGAAGCTCCATACACATATCCAAACTCCATGAGGGACTGAATTACTGGGCTGAGAGCTGTGGGGACCATAGTCTCAGGGAACATCTAGCTCAACTGGCATAACATAGCTTATAAAGAAAATGTTCTACATTTCACTTTGGTGAGAAGCGACTGGGGTCTTAAAAGCTTGTAAGCGGCCATCTAAGATATTCCACTGTTCTCACCCGGTCTGGAGCAAGGGAGAATGAAGAAAACCAAAGACACAAGGGAAAGATTAGTCCAAAGGAATAACGGACCACAACTACCACAGCCTCCACCAGACTGAGTCCAGCACAACTAGATGGTGCTTGGTTACCACCACTGACTGCTCTTACAGGGATCACAGTAGAGGGTCCTGGACAGAAGTGGAGAAAAATGTAGAACAAAATTTAAACTCACACACAAAAAAAAACCAGACTTACTGGCCTGACAGAGACTGGAGAAACCCCAAGAGTATGGCCCCTGGACACCCTTTTAGCTTAGTACTGAAGTCACTCCTGGGGTTTAACCTTCAGCCAAAGGTTAGACAGGCGCATAAAACAAAAATAAGACTAAAGGGGCACACCAGCCAAGGGGCAAGACTAGAAGGCGGGAGGGACAGGAAAGCTGATAATAGGGAACCCAAGGTTGAGAAGGGGAGAGTGTTGACATGTCACAGGGTTGGTAACCAACGTCAGAAAACAATGTTTACTAATTGTTTAACGCGAAGCTAGTTTGTTCTATAAACCTTCATCTAAATTAAACAAACAAAAAAAAAGGAGTCTCGAAAATGTCAGAAGAGCCTTCTATGTTTAATTCTAACTTCCTAAACTCTCTACAACAGAAATGGAATTGTTGCCATAACTCTGGTCAATTTCGAAATAAACTGACCTCTACTAGAGAAGTTCATTGCTTCTGTCTTTCAACCTTCATCCAGTGCTTGGGAAGTCTATGCCTGCCTCTGCTTTGAAATGAAATGAAATTGACTTTTTCCCTTTAACAAAATTCCCATGAATCAGAATCCCTAGACAGGGATGTCTTCAGGTTTTAGGCTCTGAACCCTTCTGTATGCCTTCCCTGTTTCATGGTTGCAGCAACTGACCATTGCCAAATTACAAATTAAAAGAAAAAATACGAGTAAGTTAAAAGCAAGATTAGCCGCCGACTTAAAATTTGCAAAGTAAAAGTAGCTTAGAATAGGAGCACACCATACATGTCATTTGACTGTAATCTATAGCAAAACCATAACATTTTATTAAAGAAACATGAGAAATTACACCCAGAGTGCTACTGAAAGGCTGGCTTGTGAATTCCTGAGGGCTCACTGAAATTTGCAAGGTTTTCTTAACTAGAAGGAACATATACAGCAAGGAAATGCTCAGTATGGCAAAGAAAGACAACCCTAAGTAGTTAACTAGCTCTTAAATGTCAAATGGAAATCTACAAAAAAGCAATGCTGACAGAATCTGTTTGCGAGATTAAAGTCAAAATATGAGGGTCCTGGGCGTGTAGGTGCACACACACATATACACACACACACACACGTGTACACAGTCTTTTAGAGGCTACATTGTATATCTCAGGGATTGCTTTCGTATCAGCAGAGCCAATGTGTACTGATAGTCTTTAAAAATACTAGGAAGTGGTCACTTAGGTACTCTAAGTTGTTTTTGTAATCCTGAGGATGTAATGAGAGTATTCATGGTATCTTGTTCTTCTTATGACCACTTCATAAAAGCAGACATCTTTGAGGCTCCTAGCCATCTGTGGCAATGTAACTGGTTTCCTGTATTAAATGGATTGGTCTATATGAGGACGCTGGGGCAGACATTACTTGTTGGGTGAACCAACAGATATTTTCAATTCCCTTCTCCCTTGCTGGCTCCACTATAGACTCTGGAAAGCTAAATGTTTGCATTACCAGCCTTGTTTGTAGCCAGAGGTGGTCATGCATCACAGTGCGGAAAATGACCTCCTAAGTAGTCTTCTGTGGCTTCTGGAGAGACTTTTGCCTTTTCCTGATGAAAGGAGAGAGCTAATGCTGGTACCAACCTTTTTCTCCTCCTTTTCCTGATTTGACTGTGGTATCCAAACTGCAATAGTCGTCTTGATACTGAGAGGGAAAGACTGAGAACCAGAGAGGTGCTCGTCTAGATACTGTTGAACCATTGACCAACACCAGCAACTGCTAGCCTTCAGATTTCTTGTTATATTAGGAAAATGAACACCTATTTGTTTATGCCACTGTCAATTTTTTTTTAAGAAATAACTTGGTGCCAAATTAAATCCTAATGTTTTCAGCCTCTGAAATTTTAAATTCTAATATGATACTCTCAGATCAAAACTTTTTCTTCCGTCAGCTCTTGCAAACCCTTGTTTCCGTTATGCCACCTATTCAACTTTAACTCTGTAATTCCTTCATTATCTCTAGAGCACTAGGCATGGATTGCATGGTTGATACTCTGAACTACTCTTACCAGAAACCTCAACCCCCTTGAATCCCGTTCTTTCACTACAACCCCATAACCCATTGCTGTCGAGTGGATTCCAACTCATAACAACCCTACAGGACAGGGTAGAACTGCCCCATAGGGTTTCCAACGCTGTAATCTTTACAGATGCAGACTGCCACATCTTCCTCCTCAAGGGTGGCTGGTGGGTTCGAACACTACCTTTTGGTTAGCAGTGGAGTGCTTAACCGCTGTGCCACCAGGGCTCCTTCACTATACCCACTGCCATTGAGTCGATTCTGACTCATAGCAACCTTATAGGCCAGAATAGAACTACCGCATAAGGTTTCCAAGGCTGTAATCTTTACGAAAGCAGGCTGCCACATCTTTCTCCCAAGCGGCTGGTGGGTTTGAACTGCCAACCTTTTGCTTAGCAGCCGAGCACTTAACCACTGCACCATCAGGGCTCCTTCCTTTTACTATAACTGTCCTAAATAATTTAACCTAGTCCTGGGTCAATTCTATGCCTTATATTCTTTGACGGAAAAACAAAGCTAAAAACAGTGTAGATTGTTGCCACTAAGTGTTCCTGGATTTTAACATTAAAAAAAAAGCCTTTAACGCCACTTGCCAATCAAATTCCACTACGGCTTGGTTAGCCGTTAAGCTCCTTTCCCTTTCTCAGCAACTTTTCCAAGATCATGTTGCTCTCCTCAGACTCTTTGGCCTATCTACTCCCCATTGTCAATGCTTGCTTTCTCCACAGTCTTGCCTTCCAGTAACTCTTCAATGGGCCATAGTCTGTTTTCCACTTTCACCTTTTTATTAATAGCCTAACCAAATCCACTGGATGCTTTTCAGTCTGCATCTCAGAAAGGCTCACTGCTGCATTTGACATCACTGACCATTTCCTTGAAATTCTGCCTTCTTTTGGCTTCTATGGAAACCCTGGTGGAGCAGTGGTTAAGAGCTACGGCTGCTAACCAAAAGGTCAGCAGTTTAAATCTACCAGGCACTCCTTGGAAACCCTATGGGGCAGTTCTCCTCTGTCCTATTGGGTCGCTATGAGTCAGAATCGACTCAACGGCAACGGGTTTGGTTTGGTTTTTGGTTTTGGCTTTTATGGCATCAGAGCCCTCTGGCTGTCCTTTTACCTCTCTGAACTTCCCTTCAGTTTCCTTCACTGGATCCTGTCCTTTAGTCCACCCATAAATGGTGGTGTTCCTGGCATTTTTTTTCTCTAGTGGTCTTCTTTACATGCCATCCTAGATGTCTCTCTGAGTGAGTGCATCCATTTTACTGGTTTTCACTATTATCTATGAGTTCATGATTCCTACACCTGTCCACAAAGCTCCAGGTTCATTTGGGCAACATTCCAAGATGTCTCTACCTGTTGACCCCATAGGCATCTCAATGCAATGTGTCCAAAACTAAACTCAAGCTCTTCCTTCAACATCTGCTCTTTATCCTGAATTCCCTTTCTATCAGGGGCACATCAATCTAGGAATCTAAGCTGCAAATGTGAGAGTAATTTTTAAATCTTTCTTCTCTTTCACTAATACCTGCCGTCTTTATTTCCTAAACATTTTTGGAATATATTTTACCTTTTCTATAACTACTGCCAAGGAGTCTTGGTCGTGCAGTGGTTGAAGCACTCAGCTAACGTAAAGTTTGGCAGTTCAAACTTACCAGCAGCTCTGCAGAAGAAAGAGGTGGCGGTTTGCTTTCGTAAAGATTATAGCTTTGGAAACCCTATGGGGCAGTTCTACTCTGTCTTACAGGGTGGTTATGAGTCGGAATCCAATAGCAACGGGTTTCTACCTGGGGCTGCTTTCTTGGTTTAGCCCTCATCTCTTCCATGGACTGCTGAAACCATTTCCTAACTGCTGTCTGTGCCTCATGTCTGGCCTCTACTGTAACTCAATCTTCCATGTTTATCTAATTAACTATGAGATAGAAAAATAGTTATTTCTTTAAAACACCAAATTGACCACGTTAGTTTCTTGTTTAAATAAGCTTCAATGTTTCCCACTGCTTATATAATCAAGACCAAGCTCCTTAGCAAGGCTTTCCACTGTTTTTGGTATCGACCCTACCCTCCAGTTTCTGTCCATCTCTAGTCACTTTCTCCTTGCCCCTCCAACTTGTCCTCTCCCAACCCTGGTCCTTTGGTCCACCACCCTTTTAATCAAATACCCTATATATAACATGCTATTTTATGATTCTATACCTTTGATGGCTCTTAATCTTTTTTCAAAACTATGCATGCTTTATCTGGCTCAGAAAGTCTTTTCTGATACCCAAGCCTTTTCTAGGTGTTTTAATTTTTATTTATTTTTTACACAGTTCTATTATAGTACTTATCACACTCCACTGATATTGTCTGTTTATCAATAAGTCTTCCTGCCAAATTATTAACTACTCTAGGGCAGGGATTATACGCAATATATCCTGCCATTTTCAAGGCCGGCAGAATAAGTATTATAGGAGCTCAATCAATACTTTTTGAATTAAACTGAACAAATCATTTAATTGACCAATATAACGTGATAAAAAGTTCACATAATAACAGACTGATATAGAGCAGGAAAGAGAAGGAGCAATTTACCATTGATAACTATAAGTTTCTCCTTAGCTTCCTGGCTATGTTCTAGGGACAGAGTGGCGATGGGGAAGTAGTTCATTATCTGGTTTCCTGGACTTCCCAGGAGCCTTGCAGATACACAGCTGAAAGCAATCTGGTCAATCCCTACAGCCCAAGCACTTTCCCTATAAATTGTTTTGCCTTTAGAAGTTTTAATTTCATGAGTAGGCGGGCCACTTTATTGCAGTTAAGATACTTGGGGTCTCTCTTTTCTATTGACAGGAAATCCCCGGGATATCAAATATCCAGCACCTTTCAAGGAAAGCCAGCATGCGAGCTGTCACGGAGAAGCAATCGGCCCAGGACATTAGGATGTCTCAAGTGGTCCCACATCCTAATATTAAGCAGACTCAAATCTGTTTAGGTCTTAAAATTCGTCAAAATTGGACTCATTCAGACCCAGAAGAGCATCTGTTTTCAAGGATGCAGCTGCCACACTTTCCGTGGCGACTTACTGTGACTTCTTTAATTGACTCATCTGAGGATGTCCTTGTACCTCTGCAATAGAATCTAAAATTGTTACAATATTAGCTTAGACTGGGATCAGCTGCCAGGAAAGTGATCAATTGAAAAGGGAAAGACGGTTATCATGGCAGGAAAAGCAAGGTTAGCCCTGAGAATTCAAACTTTTTAGGAGATAGAAAAAGACATTGAAGAATGATTCCGTGAGATTTTTTTCACTGGAAACATTTTAGAAAGATCAAATTTCGGTACAATAATTATTTCTGAATCCTATTCCTATTTGTACAGAGAAATGACAGACACCACATAATGGTCTCTGTTCGAATTTGGGATAAAATTATTTAATATTTCCACTCTTCAGTTTCCTATCTAGAAAATTGTGGTAATAGTATCTTCATAGACGCTATTGCAATGTGTTTTTAGGTCTTATAATTCTGAGATCTCTGATGTTGTTAAGGAGTCCTGGTGGTGCAGTAGTTAAGCACTTGGCTGCTAAGTGTAAGAAAGATGAGGCAGTTTGCTTCTCTGAAAATTATAACCTTGGACGCCCTATGGGGCAGTTCTACTCTGTCCTATAGGGTTGCTAGGAGTTGGAATTGACTTGACGGCAACAGGTTTTTTTTTGTTTTTTTTTTGCCACCTTTCTTAATAAAAACAGGAGTGTTGATTTGGTCTGTGACATGAACTCAGGGGGCTTACGGAGTCAGATGGGGGCTGTGACAGTAGCCCCTCCATCTAACCTTTTTCTTAGCCTCAAGTACCTGTAGGATACTATACTATCAAGCCTAGCATTGGGACAGGATTTAAAAGTATCACACACTATAGTACCACAGTTCCAAATTGGAACCTTAGCACCAGTAACTCTATCCTCAGCCTTGTTAATTTCACCCATACAAAACTATACTCCTTCCTGCTGTTGCCCAGAGGAATATAGTTTATTCTTCTACTTTTCATTACTTCTAGGATCTTGAACTAATTTCTCAACAACCCAAAGCCTCACTTTCCTCATTTATACAATTCGGAGAGTGGTCATGAGGACAGAGGAGGCAACGTGACATTCAACACTGTGCCCAGCACAAAGCTATCTTCTCTGACTCCAGCAACACTCTGCAGTTCTCCTGTGGCTGCAGTGTGTTTCACCTTCCACCATATTTGCCTATATCATCCCTATGAGTTTGTGAGATCTGTGATAACAAAAACAAGCATTTAGCTCTTCCTTACACTCAGTGGATACCCAATAATGCTTACTGAATTTAGTTGCCAAGTTAAGGCAAAATTAAGAAATTTTATATTGGTATTCTTCCACCATGCCTTTAACCTAATGCCTTACAAATAGTTCATTAGCCTGTAACATTATTCTGTCTCAGGGTAAAAGACTGAAGCTCCAGGAAGGCTATGAGTGTCTGATGCTGAGGAATTATCCCAAGCACCGAACTACATAGAAAAAAAAAAACAAACAGATTTCCATTCTGAAAAGCAAAACAAAAATAAAACCAACGCCACAATGGATACTTGTTCCTTTAGGCCACCAAGAGATATGAGGCCAATTCTGAGCCAGAAGTATATACTACACACACGGTAAGTTCCATAGAGTGGAAATCACATTCAGTTCCTCTGGAAACAGGGCTTGATGGTAACAAGCCTGAGCATGCCTCAGGTTCTTCGAGACACTAGGCTTTAGGCTGCTGCAGTGGAAACCAGCATGGCCCCGCGAATTTTACACCCCACGAGTGATGGTATAGACGTCAGTCTCTTTCAGTCCTGGGGAGAAACATTAAGATTGACTTTTTCTTTATTCCCAACAATCTTCCCTGAGGCTTGGTAAAAACCCAATCATCTCCTAGAAGGCACGTGGAGTGGCCAATTCAGCTCCGTTCCACACATGAAGGCGGAATGGGGGGAAACGCTAGTGAACATTCCTATCATCGTGCTGAAAAGCATGACTGTGGAGCTGTGTCAGATGTCCATGGACTTTGTGAGCCTTCTGTATTTCTGCAAAACCTCTCCTCAAAGAACATCTTAAAGTGTTAACAAATACTAAAACGGACATTTTAGGTGAATAAATGACACATTTATGTTTTAAGGGAATTTTAGAGATATTTATGTGTTCAAATAGAATCCTTGTAGCTTTAGCGTTTGTAAATCTTCCAAAGAGCCTTAGGGGGTGGCTTATTCACTGGGTGAATTGGAAGCATTAGGTCCATTCGCAAATAGAGAAACTGAACCAAGCAGAAATGAAGCCCGTTTTCTAACACGGCAGAGCAAGCAAGTGCCACACATAGGGACAGGACTAAAGGGGCTGAACTGAAAGTCCTGTATGGAGTCCCTCCTCAATTTCCTTTTTTCGAGTTGCCTTTTTTTCATGGGTTTTCCTTTTAGGGCAGCTGCATTATTCATAAATTTGGGCCTGAGTTGAAAAATACTCATTACCTTCTTGACAGGGAGCAGGTACAATCTCACTTTTATCTCTGTAACCCCAGTATATAATGCATTTCTGGAACCTGCAGGGAACAACCAAGTGTAGTGAAGATGTCCTTCGGAGGTAGACAGACCTGAGTTCCAATTCTGACTTTATTATATACTATTTGAGAGACCATGGTCAAGTGGCTGAAGTTATCTATAACAGACTTCCCATCTGTAACCTCCCAAGGTTATTCTAATAACGAAATGAGAAAATACACAAAGGCTTAGAATAGTGTTTGACACACAGGTACTTAAC
Organism: Elephas maximus indicus; assembly: GCF_024166365.1. Lineage (NCBI taxonomy): Eukaryota > Metazoa > Chordata > Mammalia > Proboscidea > Elephantidae > Elephas > Elephas maximus. Next base: position 15,853,637 of record NC_064826.1, read on the forward strand.
TCAGCATTAATAAGGTACAAATTGCTACTACTACCACGGCTGTTATTCAACAAAGATATGTGAAGGAATAAATAACCAAAACCCAGCATCCCTCTCCTTCATCTGCAGCCCAGTTGAGCAAGGGAATAACTAGACTGACTTTACATGTTTGGTGGCAAAACCTGATGAGCTAGAGCGACTGCAGAGCAGGGGAGGCAGAATCCTAGAAGCACTGATCTCTGAGAGCCTGTTGCTGTGCAGACAACACATAGACACTGATTCATATGGAAGACAGACGTGACTCTGTCACCACGCACACAGACTATCATGGTGAGTAGCCGCGCGGTTCGCGAGGGCTCCCTTTGAAGTACGTTGGAAGTAAGAAATACCCAGAGAATTAGCTTGCTAACACATGGTGCAGGGTTTGCAGGTATAAATCTTGCTGAGAGAACTTCGACTCAGTGAGGACAAGTGTGGCCACTCCAGCGCGTGGTAAAGACAATGGCTCTGTATCTCCCCGTTAATCTGTCTTGTGTCAGACATCCCCTAAATCGATGAGCTGGTGCTGTACACACACTGCCTTGTGAAGGTTAATAATATATACAGCCATATTTCTGTCTTTATACATTAGGAACCCATGAGTACTGTTCTCACATCCATTCCAGTCTTGCTATATAATCCCTAGAATAATAAACAGTTCAAACAGGTGTTTCCAAAATCAAGAGATTAGTAACCTGATTTTATGCCAGTTAAGGGTAATCTACATACAGAAACAATAATTTATCTGCCAATGGATTATATAATTTCAGGATATTGCCTCAAAATCTAAATAACTCCCTAAGTAAAAGGATATTAATGCTCTCATACTATGAACCTGATTCTCTTAGCCACGCGACATTTTCGTTGGGTTAACTACCTATGTGTAGGCCCAGAAAGTCATAGCAAAATTCTGACTTGGCCACTCCTAACTGAAAGACCTTGGGGAAATCGTCCGGTCTGTGACCTGAGCAGTAGCAGTTTCTGCCTCAGAGAGCTGTTGCAAAGATTCAATGAGATAAAACACAGAAAGCATTTAGATCAATGCGTGGCACCTAGTAAGTGCTCAGTATATCTAGTATTATGGATTATTATTATTTTGCCTCCTAGAGGGAAACTTTCATGACTGAGACTCCTAGACTCAGCCCCTTGTTGTTGCTGTTAGGTGCCATTGAGCCAGTTCTGACTCACATGTACAACAGAAGGAAACACTGCTTGGCCCTACACCATCCCCACAATCGTCGCTATCTTTGAGCCCACTGTTGCAGCCACTGTGTCAATCCACCTTGTTGAGGGTCTTCCTCTTTTTCACTGACTCTCTACTTTACCAAGCATGATGTCCTTCTCCAGGGACTGGTTACTGCTGATAACATGCCCAAAGTATCTGACGTGAAATCTCACCATCTTCGCTTCTAAGGAGCATTCTGGCCGTACTTCTTCCAAGACAGATTTGTTTGTTCTTCTGGCATTCCATGGTACATTGAGTACTGTCAACACCATAACTCAAAGGCATCAATTCTTCAGTTTTCCTTACTCATTGCCCAGCTTTCGCATGTATCTGAGGTGACTGGAAATATAATGGCTTGGGTCAGGCTCACCTTAGCCCTCAAAGTGACATCTTTGTTTTTTAATGCTTTAAAGAGGTCTTTTGCAGTGGATATGCCCCATGCAATAAGTCCTTTGATTTCGTGACTGCTGCTTCCATGGGTGTTGAATGTGGATCCAAGTAAAATGAAATCCTTGACAACTTCAATCTTTTCTGTTTATCGGGATGTTGCTTATTGTTTCCAGTTGTGAGGATTTTCGTTTGCTTTACGTTGAGGTGTAATCTGTACTGAATGAAGGCTGTAGTCTTTGATCTTCATCAGTAAGTGCTTCAAGTTGTCTTCACTTTCAGCAAGCAAGGTTGTGTCATCTGCATATCTCAGGTTGTTAATGAGTCCCTTATTCATCCAAAGACTGCGAAATATCTGAAAGCTGTGGGCTTAGTTGTTCACACAGCTAATGGACAGAGGAAATGATATATTAAGACACCAGCAATGTATAAAATCACGACATTTTGAGCTATGGAATCACAAACGTATGAGAACACAACAGAATCTAAGTAATGTTTAAATCAGTGAAGACAGGCAGGAGAAAAAAAGGCTTAAGGGTACTGGGTTCAGAGAAGCTACTTTCTGCAGACAGAGTTTCCAATTCAGTAATCAACGTGGCATTTCAGGCAGGCAGGGGGTCGGTGATAGCTTGATGGGAAAGCAAGGAATGACACTCAGAAGCAGTTGAGGAGGAGATAAAGCAGTAATTCTCACGTTATTTTGAGGGAAGAATGACAGGTATCTCTCTTTTCAAGGAAAGGATGTCTGTGAAGCTTGGTTCTTCAACAAAGTGAACTTAGGAGTCATCTTAGGAATGCAAGAGAATAGTCAACAAAGCTTTGAAAATGTTTCTGAGATCAGGTCTGCCTTACTCAAACAGGGCCTGAAAGGTCATACTTATATTATCTTTTCAGTCAGCATTTATCTCATGGACACAGCTTTTTCCCTGATGCCAAAGGCATCGGGAGGAGAGGGGAAGAGATGGAATACACACGCCTGTGTGTCCATGAGGCAGAGGAAAGGGAGTAAAGATGGTGAAATTATACAGCTATTGCTGTCACCCATGAAACTTTGACCTAAAATGATAGAAATTGTGTTATCTGTATCTGAAAAGACAGAAATTGCGTTATAAATTATTTCAATGTGCACATAAGGACACTGACAAGTCAGGTCTTCTACTAAGGTTGAAAACAGCTGAATCAGGCTTATTTTGGAAAGATGCTTTTTAAAATTTACTACCATAGGAGTCTCATTACTTGCTTTCTTGGGAATATGCTCCCTTTCATGTTACCCAGACAAAACGTACTGCAGAAGGTGAAGATGGGAAAACAGCCCACGCCCTTGTCTGCTGTCGACTGAGCACCATCCCAGCCCCTTTCCCGGAAGCATGGAAATTACGTTTTCCAACTTCTTGCCAGCAGGGTTCTCGGTTTAGATTCTGCCAGTGTGAGGCACACCTAAGAGATTTGGAAAGTAAAAAAGAAAGGGAAGGCCTTACTCTCCTCTTGCTGTGGTAGGAAGCCTCTCGGGCAGATGACAAATAAGAAAGTCCCTGCATACAGCTGCTTTCTCGCTGCAGGTTGGTGAAGTCACTGGTCTAGCGCCTGTATTTCCTGAGTTCCTCAAAGCCAGCGGCCAGTTTCCTTGCTCTCTGCTTCCTTCCAACTGTCTTCCAAGCCTTTCCAACAATTTCTGAAGCATCTAATTCCCAGGATTAAATTCCTTCTTGGTTGAAATACCTAAGGTGGTTTCTGTTTTCCTGGCTGAACACATCTTCTACTCCTGAGGTATTTCTGAACTATGGCAACTCAAAGCTCAGAGACTTTGGGAGCAGGCAGGAGTGAGATGGAAGGTCACAAAAAATTCTTGAGCTACCCTTCAATGGGATGTTGTAGCCCCCAGGGCAAGGGTTTCTAAATGTGTGGACCTCTCAGTCTCCCATTCTCTCAGTCTAGCTCTTCTCACCTCAGTCAGAGAAGCTTCACTTCTGTTACCCATTAAGACTTGGCAGAAAATTTTGCTTGAAGAAATGGTTCAGCTGCTAAACCCACTGCCCTTACAGAGGAAGTATTTGGTCACAAGCAAACAAGTTCCCACTGGGGTCCACTACCCAGTCGTTGCCAGTCAGTATAGGGCTAAACGTCAAACATTTAGACTATAGCAGAACACTTATAAACTGAGGACAAGTGTTAGGAAAATCTATATAAATAATACTTGGAAACAGGTGAGCTGCTTTCTCTTTATTATTTTAGTTACATTAACTCTTTTTTTTTTTTTTAATTTACTGAGCACTAACCAAATTACAAATTTTTCTCATTCTCAATAACATACTGCAAGATTCCCCTGCAAAGTAGATTCAACCTTCCTTTTGGAAAATGTTTCACAGATCCATTTTGCTTTCCAATTTGTCAGAAACCTGTACCACGTGCTTCTATAATTTCTAAATAAATTCCAGGTTAAAAATATAGACCTAAACAAAATAGATTTCTTAGTGAGGTATTCAATTTGGAATTGCTTATCAATGGTTATATAAAAAGCTTCAGCTTAATACGACTATATCTTCCACAAAAACTTCATGTTCATGAGCACATTTAAATACGTAATAACTTCAGGACTCCATAGCTCAGACCACTAGCCCTTTGGCAACTAGATTAAAGGTGTAAAATTTAGAAAGAATTACCTATATACTCATAAAAGCTTAGATTTATTTGTTTGTAGGGTCATTACTCAGAGTGTTCACTTTTAAAGAGTGAATACTGTAATATCTTGCATCTTCCTCTGCTGGTTTGACTGAGTACAATGTGATTTTCAGAGAAACAATGAGCTGATATTGGTAAGTCTTTGTTTAGCAAGACACAAAAGCTTAATTGAAAAATACGTTCATATCCATTTGGAAATTAAACATATATATTTGACACTTGTGGCAAGACTTGGTCTCCAATCACTAATTAGAAGGATCTATGCATCCTGCTTTTGTTCCCTTGAAGGTAAGTCCTGTAGTCTCTTTAATTGGCCCTTGGGCAGCTCCCATACTTTTCTTTGCCTAGTGCGAATCCATTTGGCTTCAGGTACTTATTACAATTTTTTCTAGGTGTAAACAAGCATAATTGGTTTAGGGATCACCGTCAAATGTATTAGTCTGCAGCTTCTAGAATTTCTTCCTTCACTCTGTTTTGAGAATAGACATATCTGCCCTAATTTGGTGTTCTGTCACCTTTTATATGCTCCCTGGTTTCTCAAATGCGGCACATTTCCTTAACGCCCCCGGATTTAATCCTTTTGAGCCCTACTTCAAAGAAGCTAGATGCCGCCATGAGGGAAAAGCCCGACGCTTTCCTCACAATTTTCCTTACCATGATTCTTCTATCTTTGCATTTGAAGAACAGTCCCCTTTCTAAATAAGACAGAGAAGTAGAATGATTCTACTTTCTATTAACATTACATTCACTGTCTTCACCAAGCAGGGGGCCTATCTATTTCAAGTTCTTTCTGTGCCTGAACGTAGCCTTTTGTTGTTCTCAGTATCAGTGACCATCAAATTGGGCTTCAGCCTCCCTGGCACTGTACCTACAGGCTTGTCTTGTATTTGGTGTGCCTGCCACCTACTTCGCTGTGATTACCGGTCTCTTATCTCACGTTTTAGACATATTCTTCTATGTGAGCTCACCAGAGAGTTCTTTAGCTGCTATAGAAGAGTGTGGTGGTTAAAATTATAGGCTGTGAACGCATACTAAGTCAGTTCAAATTGTGGTTCCAGCATTATTCAACAGCTATGTGTCCTTGGGTAAGTTATTTCACCTCTCTGTGCCTTGTCTTTCCAGTATGTAGAAATGGAGATAATTATGGTACCTTCTTCATGGGTTACTGTGAGGATTAAATGAATGTGTGTATTTGTGTGCATGTATTCTTTCTGCATGTATTGTTTCTCTCTTTCTCTCTCTATCTGGAGTCCACAAGTGGTGCAAAGGTTAAGCACTTGCCTACTAACTGAAGGTTGGTGGTTCAGATTCATCCAGAGGAGCCCTGAAAGAAAGACCTGGCAATCTACTTCCAAAAGATCACAGCCATTGAAACCCTATGGAGCCCAGTTTTACTCCGAAATACATGGGTTGCCATGAGTTGCAACTGACTCAAGGGCAACTGCTTTTATTTGATTTTTATCTATCGATCTATTGGACAATCAATTGATTGATCTTACATTAGAATAGGCTCTAACTAGAGTGTGTCTGCTGTTATTATTTCTTGTTGAGATTACTTAGTATTTTGTAACCCAAATTTTATATTTTATAAGTTCCCACCCTTCATCATGAACTATATTCTCTTTGATAGTTCTAGCTATGGGATCATAACTATATTTTCTCCAAATTTCTGAAAAATTTAACTTTATGAAAACTAAATATCTAGCTGCTGTTCAGTCAATTCCAACTCAAGGTGTTTCCAGGGGGCGCCTTGGAAGTAAGGCCTGGTGATCTGCTTCTGAAAGGACAGCCTTGAAAACCCTATGGAACACACTTCTACTCTGCACACATGGGGTTGTCATGAGTCAGAATCGACTCAGTGGCAACTACCAACAGCAACAAAAACATGCAGCCAAGCCTTTCTTTGCTGTGTGGACTCCAATATGATTTGGTAACATTCTCCAAAAACTATCATACTTTTTACTTTCCCAGTGAATTCTTCCATTCAGTCAGAATTAAGTACAGAATATTGGGTCTCCATGTTTTTCTCTTGAGAAAAAAAACTCATCAAAAAAACGAGGCAAGAACTTACTTCTCATTTTATTTCAGTAGAATTCTAAAAACCAAAATCAAACCCGTTGCTATTGAGTCGATTCCGACTCACAGTGACCCTATAGGACAGGGTAGAACTGTTCCATAGGATGTCTAAGGAGCAGCTGGTGGATCTGAACTGCCGACCTTTCGATTAGCAGCCAAGCTGTTAAGTCAAGCTAACTGAGACATCCTCCCCTTGTCCCCATCACCATGGCCATGTCACTGTCATTGTTACATCTGGGAAGCATCACCCACTTTCTTATCTCACTCAGAGGTCTGCAGGGTATCTTTTTTTTTTAAACAATATCACTTGCTTCTTCCTTTCTTGTTTGTTTTAATCTTCATTCAAATGTTTCCAACCTCTCCTCCAAGAGGTGACTCTCCATAGAAATATTTCCTACATTTTAACAATTGGTTGCTAAACAGTTGTGGTTTCCTCCATATGAGATACAGAACTCAGGATAAAGGTAAAGGGATTCATAGAGTTTTAATTTACTTGGGAGCTGCAAACAGTCCATTTTGTACTTTAGCATCATTTTATTTGAAAGCACTATATGTATGTTTGGCAAAGATGTTGGTAAGTAATTGCAAAAGCAATAGTAGAGTCAATTCTCAAAGAAACTCATACAGGATCTCCTAATTTTATTTTAGTTAGAGCATCAACCTCTTCTTCATTAAACCACTCGCAAGGACGACTCTTTTTAAGGACGACTAACAAGCTAAGTTACTTTCGGAACATTCAGAAGCTTACTGCCCACTGTAGGAATTACTTTCTTTTGCTCTTGTGCTAAACCTTTTGTTATGGGTTGAACTGTGTCCCCAAAAATGTGTGTCAACTTAGCCATGATTCCCAGTATTGTGTGACTGCCCACCATTTTGTTATCTGATGTGATTTTCCTCTTTGTTGTAAATCCTACCTCTGTGATGTTAATGAGGCAATATTAGAAGCAGTTACATTAACGAGGCAGGACTCAACCTACAAGATTCGGTTGTGTCCTGAGTCAATCTGTTTTGAGGTATAGAAGAGAGAAGTGAGCAGAGATTGGGCAGGGGAAACTCATACCACGAAGAAAGCAGCACCGGGAGCAGAGTGCATCCTTTGGACCCGGGGTTCCTGTGCTGAAAAGCTCCTAGAGCAGGGAAGATTACTGACGAGGATCTTCCTCCACACCCAACAGAGAGAGAAAGCCTTCCCCTGGACCCGGCACCCTGAATTCAGACTTATAGCCTCCCAGACTGTGAGAGAATCAATTTCTCTTTGTTAAAGCCATCCACTTGTGGTATTTCTGTTATAGCAGCACTAGGTAACTAAGACACCCTTCTAGACTTTTGGCTACTTATAATTTTCTGCATGCTAACCCATAAACAGAACTCCTATTTCATTCTACCTCCCAATGTGGGACAAACGCAGGGGAGGAAATAAATGACTTTCAGTACATTTTGCTACTTTTAGCAGATCTGTTAGGAGAATAACATCTAAGATTAGATTTATCTACTATAAATCAAATAATATGAACTACAAATCTGTATAATAAAAGAGATTTCTATGAATCAGTCAATTTAGTATATACCCTAAGAAGTATTTTATACAATAAAGTTCTAGTTCAACTAAATAATTTGGATGGTTTCTTTTAGTTGGTCGTATTTAGATTTGCCCACACAACAGTGGGCTCGAGCACAACGATTGTGAGGGTGGCACAGGACTCAGCAGTGTTTCCTTCTGTTGTACACAGGGCAGCTACGAGTCGGAACTGACTTGATGGCACCTGACAATGACAACAACATTTAGATTTTAGCTGTGATGTGCAGGTAAAGTTTCACTTTAGTGAGTGTCATGTTAACATAGGGCTCTATTTGGCAAAGCTACATCCATAACTGATCATAGTACTTGGCACAGTAATAGCCCCCCATGTTCAGACAAGAAATCTGAAAATATCCTTGATGCTTCTATCTCCCCACTCTAATTAGAGGTGAAGGCCTGCTGATCATTCTTCCTTCATACGTCTCGAATCTACCCCCACCCTTCCGTCACCACTGCCTCTGCCCTGATACAATCCTTCACGATCCACCACCAGCATCACTGCATCAGGTTTCTAACTAACCTCTTTGTCTCAAGAATTATTCCTCCCACTGATTACCCCATAGTCTTGCTGGAGAAATCGTTCTAAAACATCATCTGGTCATTGCCTCTGTGTCCAAAATCTTTCAATAGCTTAACAATGGCTTACAAATAAAAACTGGCCCTTGTCCACATCTCCAGTTTCATTGCTTGTTGCTCCCCTACCCTGAGCCCTATGTTCTATCCCACTCCTTCTTTATCTGGCTCATTACCATTTATCTTCAAGACCCAGATCGGCTGCCACCTTCTCCAGAAAGTCTTCCCTGATACTTACAATCCCGCTGCAGATATATACTTCCCATAGCATGTTGTGCTTACTCCATAGTTGATGTTATAGGTTAAATTGTGTGAAAGTCTTAACCCCTGTACTTGTAAATACGACCCTGTTTGGAAATAGAGCCTTTCTTTTGTTATGTTCACCCAGAGTAGGGTGGGTTCTAAACCTAATCACTTCTGAGTAATGGTTGATTAAAAAAGAGCAGAACAGACACTGGCACACACAGGGGGAAGACAGACACCAGAAACTATGACAGAGGCCCACAGAAGGAACCAATATGGCTGAGATCCTGAATTGTTATCTTAGCCTCCAGAACTGTGAGAAGATAAGGTCTTGTTCTTTAAAGTCACCCACTTGTGGTATTTTTTGTTACAGCAGCACTAAGTAACTAAGACTCCGGCCATATCATATTACGGCGTAATTACTTTCATTACTGTTTCTTCCACGACTAATAAATGCCTGCAGTTAGAGGCTGGGTCTTGTTTACACAGATCCCTAGGGCCTAGCACAGAGTTACTAGAAACAAAAAACCAAACCAACTGCCTTGAGCCGATTTAGGCTCATAGTGACCCAACAGGGTTTCCAAGGATACAAATCTCTGCAGAAGTAGCTGGCTACATCTTCCTCCTGTGGAGCCCCTGGTAGTTTCCAACTGCCAGCCTTCTGGTTAGCAGTAGATTGCTTTAACCATCAGGGTTCCATCTGGCAAAGCTACATCCATAACTGAGCATAGTGCTTGGCACAGTAACAGCCCCCCACGTTCAGACAAGAAACCTGAAAATACCCTCGATGCTTCTGTCTCCATCAGGGCTCACTAAAAAAAAAAAAAAAAAAAAAAATCATTGCCATCGAGTTGATTCCATTTCATAGCAACCCTATTGGACAGAGCAGAGCTGCCACATAGGGTTTCCAAGCAGCAGCCGGTGGATTCAAACTGACAACCTTTTGGTTAGCAGCCGAGCCCTTAACCACTGTGCCACCAGGGCTCCAATCAGGACTCAGTACTATGTTATTTGTTAAACTGACTTGGTCTACAAGTATTTACTGAATGAACGAATGTCTTTTCATAAGACTTTTCTAAGACAGTGCTTCACTGATCTAATTTCTATTGGGTAAATCCAATAGAACCCATGGTTTATGAATCCTTGCCTATGGCTGTCACCATTTCAACTACCCAGATGATGGCCATCTCCCCATTTGTGACTTCTGTCTGAAGAATGCCTACTGGAGAAGATGGATGGGGAGGGAAAGAGCTGACAAAGCTGGGAACCCATTGGAGAGTCAGAGGTCATTCATAAGACAAAAAATAGAGGGAAGCCAAATTTACTTGTCCAGGTAATACCACTCTCACTATTTCCTCATTCTCTGCAACTCAAAGGATCCACACCACACAAAATTACAGACAAGTCCCCAGTGCAGACAGTGAGAATCCCTGAGCTTCCGCCCGTGCAGTGTCTGTGTAAGAGTTGCTCTGCATACCCTACCACAGGGCGTTTCCAAAACATACTCTGAACTTAATGAAGCAATTCTAGTATTTCAAGTTTGCTGGACTACCTGCTTCTGTTAGGTAATGAAACAAATGACAGGAAAGAGAAGGACTTTCTAACCCAGAAAGAAGGAAGCATGACCAAGAATCACCAAAACAAGAGTTTTACAAGAAAATAAAGCTTTGCTTTATATTTCAGAATATTTCAGATGAAGGATTGATAAAAATCTTTTTGTCAGATAAGAAAATGCAGATCACAAATGCAGTGGACAGACTAACCACCTACAAGGAAGAGTGTGGAAAGAATGGGAAGTACAGACTATGAAAAGGAGAAAGTTAGAGGAACAGGGTGAAATTTCTTCTGTTTAATGAAAAGCAATGTGGCCCCCAGATTAATATCCCACCTCTGCCATTGGTAAGCTATATCACATAGCTTTCCTGCTTCAGCTTACCCAGCTGTAAAGTCGGAATAAAGATGTTAGCTCTCTAACTAGCTCAGAAGTGACTGTGGGACAGATCAGTAATATTTGTGCCTACAGTGTAAGGTACAAATGTACAACGTGAGAGAACCTTCTGTGGGGACACACCAGGAGGCGGAAAGGAAAGGGCGAATATGAGAAATGGACACAATAACTTCACAGCTTCCTCAATGCCCCTGGGCTGTTCGCCTCAAGCAAGAGAGAAGACGAAGGCTTCCATGGAAGCTCAGGGAGGCAAGTGAACTCATGGAGATGAGCCAGGATGAGCAGGCCTGGCTGCGGCCCCATGGGCTCAGTAAACGCTAATGACGAAGAGAGTCAGCCTGCCACTGGTGATAGAGCGCTGGCTAAACACTCTATTAGCTTTTCATTTTGGGAATTAATGTCCTTCATGGCATGTGTACACTAACCAGTAATGAACTGTCTCCTTAGAACTGCCTGGGGTACTCCTTACTGCCTCTGCAAGATGGCATAAATTTCACATGGAAATTAGCACTTTAAAGGAGGCCGTAACTCCTTTAAAAGAGGTTTGTTTTCTATTAGTTTCTGCAAACATCCGGCCTTAAGAAAATGTGCCTCTAAAATAAGAAAAAAATCTATCCAAGGTACTTTGTAAAAACACATACATAGGTATATGAATGTATTAAATATGTATAATCACATTTATGTATGTACCCTGGTGGCACAGTGATTAAGAGCTCAGTTGCTAACCAGAAGGTCAGCAGTTCAAATCTACCAGCCAGTCCTTGGAAACCCTATGGGGCAGTTCTACTCTGTCCTATAGGGTCATTATGAGTCTGAACTGACTCGACGGCACCGAACAACAACATTATCTAGAATACATATACACACATATAGGAGCCCTGGTGGTAGTGTGGTTAAGAGCGCAGGTTGCTAACTCAATGATTGGCAGTTCAAATTCACCAGCTGCTCCTTGGAAACCCTTTGGGATAGTTCTACTTTGTCATACATGATCACTTTGAGTCAGAATCAACTCGATGGCACACAACACACATGCATATATATACATATGTGTACACCTGATTTACATAAGAGTCCAGATATGAGTTGGGGATATTTTTAAAAATAAACTCTGATATCTTATCAGTCCTCTAAAACAATAAAGAGAAATCATCTCACACTAATCATGTCTTGCACATTAACCCTGATGATTAGGTCTCCTCCATTTACCAAGGTCCTCTAAGCCTTGTCTACTGCTGCAGAAGCAGAAGGCCAGGCCTGGGCCTTTGACGCTCATAACTGTATTTCACTGCTCTTGCTCTGTGTCCCACAAAGGGCCGCACAGTTAGGGCTGAGGTGGCGTTCTGTTTTCAGTGCTTAACCGGCTTCTCTGATAAAATTCCTCCTTTGTGCGTTCTTCACCTAGGAGATGTTTCTTTCTTCTTCTTTTTTTTTTTTTTATTGTGCTTTAGGTGAAGGTTTATAGCTCAATTTTTATTTCAAAAATTTATACACACATTGTTTTATGACATTGGTTGCAACCCCCACAATGTGACAGTATGCACCCCCTTTTCACCCTGGGTTCCCTGTGTCCATTCATCCAGTTCCTGTCCTTTCTTGCCTTCTCATCTTGCTTTTGTACGCGAGTTGCCCATTTGGTCTCGTATACTTGACTGAACTAAGAAGCACATTTCACATGTGTGTTATTTTTGTTTTATAGACCTATCTAATCTTTGTCTAAAAAGTGGGCTTTGGGAATGGTTTCAGTCCTGGATTAGCAGAATGTCCGGGGGCCATGGTTTCAGGAGTTCCTCCAGTCTCTGTCAGAACCAGAAAGTCTGGTCGTTTTTCATGAATTTGTATTCTGTTCTGCATTTTTCTCCCACTCTGCCTGGGACTCTCTGTTGTAACCCCTGTCAGAACGGTCATTGGTGGTAGCTGGGCACCATCTAGATGGTTCTTCTGGTCTCAGGCTGGTAGAGTCTCTGGCTCATGTGGTCCTTTAGTCCTTTGGGCTAGTATTTTCCTTGTGTCTTTGGTTTTCTTCATTCTCCTTTGCTCCGGATGGGATGGAACTAATAGATGTATCTTAGATGGCCACTTGCAAGCTTTTAAGACCCCAGATGGAACTTAACAAAGCAGGAAGAAGACATTTCTTAAGACCCATAAGTAACCTGGGAATTCCTGTTAGGTCTAAGGAGAAACTAGTAGATGAATAAAGACAACTCTTCTGGTGGGGGTGGTTTAGTCTGTGACTAGTAATCTTGAACTAGTGAAGCTGTGCATTGATACAACTAAGTTTAAAAGCCTGAGAGAGAAATATGGTTGGTGCTCCAACTTAGCTGGCTTTTTTTCTTTTTTGCTAATATAGGAAGTTAACATTAGGGAGATTATGTTATATTCTGACAAAAAGAACTACATGAGGAGTCAGAAGGTCCGTGATCTTTTGCTGATTTTCCTAAGAAACTTTTGGCTTTATTTTATTCCCCAAAGATTTATATACTGCCTATTTTCCTAAGAACTTCAAGTTCTTATATATTACCTCATTTTAATCTTGCAGATTTTAATTAAAAAGATTTCACAGGGGCATATATACACAACCATGGCTTGCACCAGGTGCATCTTAGTACTCAAAGTGACTTTGCTTTTTAACACTTCAAAGAGGTTTTTTGCAGCAGACTTGATTTCTTGACTGCTGCTTCCATGAGCACTGAATGAAATCCTTGACAATTTCTATCTTTTCTTCATTTATCGTGTTGTTTATTGGTCCAGGAGAGGATTTTTTTTTCTTTTTGTTGAGGTGTAATTCATACTGAAGGCTGTGGTCTTTGATCTTCATCAGTAAGCGCTTCAAGTCCTTTTCGTTTTCATAACTCAAGGTATGGTATTTTCAATTGCCTTATGTGCATGCCGAAGCTGGACAATGAATAAGAAAAGACCAAAGAAGAATTGATGCATTTGAATTGTGGTGCTGGCAAAGAATATTGACTATACCACGGACTGCCAGAAGAACAAACAAATCTGTCCTGTAAGAAGTACAGCAAGAGTGCTCCTTAGAAGGGAGGGTGGATAGACTTGGTCTCATGTACTGTGGACACGTTATCAGGAGGGACCAGTCCCTGGAGAAGGACATCATGCTTAGTAGAGGGTTACCGAAAAAGAGGATGACCTTCAAGGAGATGGACTGACACAGTGGCTGCAACAATGGGCTCAAACATCACAATGATTGTGAGGATGGCGCAGGATTGGACAGTGTTTCGTTCTGTTGTACAAAGGGTTACTATTAGTCAGAACTGACTCGATGGCACCTAACAACAACAATATATACATAATAAAAAAATCTCATAAAATATATAAGACAAATTTCTATTTCTAAACTTAATATTCTTAACATTTACCCTTTCAAGACAAACTACCCGTTTCTTCTTTTCTCCATAATCTTCAATATTTCCTAAGTAACTGCGTTAAAAATAAAACAAAGAGCTTTGTGTTAATTTAACCATGTATTTCCACTCATGTCTTAGGCAGATGGTGGCCCCTGCTGGGCTGTAAGCTCCATAATGGCTGCTGGGGCCTCGCATCTGTTGCTCACCGGTGAGTCCCCTATACCTAACACAGTCCTGGCCACAGAGCAGAAAGTACGACTGAAGTTCCCCAGGAACAAAGAAATGATATGCTTTCCTGCTCAGCACCTATCTCATCTTCCTCTTTATCTACATGGGAGCTCTCACCTTTTTCTTTTTTAACACCTTAATTATATAGATTACTCTCTAATAATCTAAGTACAAAATTGCTTTTTGCCCCAAATCCTTGATACAGCAGTTGTCTGACTGGGCTTTGGTGCCCACGACATCTATTATTTGTAACTTTCACTCTTTGCTTCACTTGTCAGAAAAGCCCCTGAGCATTTCTTTCGGCCCAGGACTGTCTCTAGGCTAGAGAGAAGTTCCTAGGAGTTGGAAAGTTCTGCATTCCACTTGGAATATATTTTATAGTTTGCTATTACATCACAACAGTGCAGTGTGAGTGCAGTTAAACCAATGGTTTTCTTGTTGGTCTACTTGTTGTTACTGGATGCCGTTGAGTCAATTCTGACTTATAGTAAGCCTGTATGACACAGTAGGGGTGCCCCATAGAGTAGTCTGTAATCTTTATGGAAGAAGCCCTGGTCGCTCAATGGTTGAGTGCTCAGTTGCTAACCAAAAGGTCAGCAGTTGGAATCCACCAGCTGCTCCACGGGAGAAAAGACCTGGCGATCTGTTCCCATAAAGATGTACAGGCCTGAGAAACCCTATGGGGAAGTTCTGCTTTGTCCTATAGGGTCACAATGCGTCAGAATCGACTTGACGCACACAACAACAACAATCTTTACAAAAGCAGACTGCCAGGTGCTTTCTCCCGTAGAGCCGCTGGGTGGGTTCCAACTGCCTCTCTTTTGGTTAGCAGCCGAGCACTTAACTGTTATTCCACTAGGGCTCCTTTGTTGGTCCAATAGCATTTATTAAACACTTAGTGTACGCTCCAATGTGTACCCTGAAACTAAAAACCATTCAGAGAGTTTAAAAGATTATTTCTAAGCATTTCAAAGTCGTAAGCACTTTAAACATGGGAGTTTCCCCTCCCCCCCAACAAAAATATGGGAGGCCCATGCCAGTATTTCTGTGATATCTCATCTAGGGGAGTCAGATGAGGCACAGCTGCAGCCCATGATTAGCCAGGGTCACCTGGTGAAGTGGCCGAAACATGGAGAGTAGCCACAGGCTGCTGCACTCCCTCCCGCTGGAACCATCTCCTTGTTTTCATAATGCCTGCCACCCTGATATCTCAAAGCCACCCCCACATGCACAGCATGTGAAAACATATTGAAACCCTCTCTGGATCACAATACATCTGTTCTAAGAGGCTGAATGAGAGATGCCAGGGGAACATTAACTCGGAATTTCCTAACTTGAGTGCAATTAAAATCTCAGTCACAGTGCAGAATTAATGTAGCCCTTTGCATCTTAAATACATATTTTAATCAGATGACACCCATCTGTAGAAGATGAGACTGCATTTTTATTGAGGATTCCAAATGATATAATCTGTTCCTATGAAGCGTAAATGGTTTGGTTCGTGTTCCCAGAAGCCTAGAAAGAATTACACAGATCTGGCACGAGCACATGTGGTGACACTGTTTTGCTTAAATTCAAATCTGTTTAACTTACATGATGAGTGTTGTTTGTGTGAGAGGATTTAGATTGTGCGTAAAGAGCGACAGAAAACAAGAACACAGCTCTTTAAACGTCTTGGGCTGTGTCTCCAGAGTCTGTCAAAGGGGCCAGAGGCCACGGAAGACACACCTTGCGTTGGCTTGGGCTCTGTCAGCGCAGTGACAGTCTTTTAACTAATTTAATCTAATGAGTGACGGTCTCTTAACTAATTTAAGCTAATGAGAATCTTCACCTAAGGTAAAAGGTATGTTAATGAGCCCAACTAATACCTGGCAGCCACATAATTCATTCTGACAGAGAAGATTTTGGGCAAGGGGAAAGTTTCTCAGGAAACTGAACCACATCACAGGAAGTACACAGTAAATGCATCTTTTTCTATTTTGAGATGTTACTTTGTATGTCTGTTCTAGGTGGCACTTTCTCCGCTATTTCTGTATTATGTATCTTCTTCAAGAAGGTAAAGCTCTGACTAGAAGGAAAGTGGCCTGGGTTCCACACCTGGCTGTGGTACTAGCTTGGTGTGTGACCTTTGCTGTTGTTAGGTGCCATCGAGTTGGTTTCGACTCAGAGCAACACCACCTGACAGAGCAGAACTGCCTCATCGGGTTTTCCTGGCTATAATCTTTAGGGAAGCAGACGAACAGGCCTTTCTCCTGTGGAGCTGCTGGGTGAGTTCAAACCACCAACCTTTCGGTTAGCAGCTAAGAGCTTAACCACTGGGCCACCAATGCTCCATGTGACCTTGGGAAAGCCACAGTTTGGGCTCTCCGTTTTCTCCATAAATTGAGGGAAGAGACAGGAGTGCTGTTAAGATAAGAATGTGGGTGCTGGAGTAAGATGGCACATTTAAATTCTGCCTCCACCACCCACTTAGCCTCTCTCAGCCTGTTTCCTCCTCTGGGAAATGAGGATAACCTCATAGGCTATTGTAAAGACTAGACAAGGTAACACATTAAAGATCTATTCCAGAGCCTGCCTCCTGCTTAGTGTTCAATACTGCTGTGACTGCTGTACAAAGAGAATGGAACTCTCCTAGTCCTGGCTTTGTCACTTCCCCAAATCAAACCCACTACTCTTGAGTCAATTCTGACCCTATATGGTTTCCGAGGCTATAAATCTCTGTGGAAGCCGACTGCCACGTCTTTCTCTCACAGAGCCATTGGTGGTTTTGAACCGCCAGCCTTTTGGTTAGCAGTCAATTGCTTTAACCACTGTGCCACTGGGGCTACCTGCATAATTTTAGAGAAGTTACTCAGTCTTCTGAACCTTATTTTCGTCATCTGAAAAATAGAGGGCGTAAGACCTGCTGTATTAGTTTTCTATTGTTGCTGGGACAAATTACACAAATTTTATCATCTTACATTCTGTAGGCTAGAAGTATGATGCTGGGCTAAACTTAAGGGGCTAAACTTAAGGGGTTGGCAGGGCTGTGTTCCTTTCTGAAGGCTCTAGGGGTGAATTCATTTCCTTGCCTTTTCCAACCTCACAATCACCAACATGTTCAAGTCCATCATTGCGGCTCTTGTGCCAATCCATCTCATTAAGAGTCTCCCATACTCTTGCTGGCACTCTACTTCACCAAACATGATATTCTCTTCTAGTGATTGCTCTCTCCTCATGATATATCCAAAGTAAATGAGTTGAATGATGTTCTGTTGTGATCTGTAAGGTTTTCATTGGCTTATTTTCAAAAGTAGATCACCAGACCTTTCTTTTTAAGTTTGTCTCAATCTGGAAATTCCACTGAAATCTGTCCACCATAGCTGACCTGCTGGTATTTGGTGAAATACCAGTGGCATAGCTTCTAGCATCATAGCAACATGCAAGCCATTACAATATGACAAACTGATGAGTGGTAGATAATTATGGAAGGTATGTTATACCTGCAAACATTAAATATAATCACATTATTTTTGCCAATTTTTCTCATATGTCTATTTATGTATGTACACACAATATATAGCTTTAAAAATTTTCATTATATCTAAAGAAAATAAGTTTTCTCAGGGTTCTCCTGTATCTCATGGAAATATTGTTGATAGATGGAAACCAGTTTCATTCCTCTTTGTTGGTCAACCACCCTGTTGGTTTTTGCTTCATAGTATTTATGAAACCAGAAAACACCTTGGCCAAGATGGTAGGGCTATGAACAAAGCAGAATTTAGAAGAAGCCACCTTAAGAAGTACTGTATAGTAGAGCTTTTATCACCTCACCCAAACACAAGGACAGTGAATTCTTCTGGTAAGATCTGAGTTTAGCCATGAGAACCAGCAATGAGGGCAGATTCACAATTACTCTTGCCATGAATTTCAGAGAAGAAACTGTGAAAGCCCAGATTCTAGCTAATGTTTGGAAGGTCCATTTTCCTCTCGTTTCTGGATCTCAGGAAGACTGACTGAACTTTGCGGACAGCAGGCTCTTCCTTGATTGGGTTGATCTAACATATTCTCATATAGTCATGTAAATTATTAATTAGAATTGATTAAAAACTTAAAAGTAAGCACCCATTGAGGATATTTTGCTACTGTCATAATTTTTCTAGCTTACTTTTTTATTTCCATCAAGGCTAGATCTGCCCAGAGATTAAACGGTCAAACAGTTTTTACAAGTGTTTTACTAGGTATAGTAACGTGTGCCCACCCCTCCCCTAACCACTTTCAACTCTTGGTTGATTTCTTTGGTTCTTATCCCTATATAGGGCTTGCCTATTTTGCTGTTGTGTGATTTTTCAGTTTTAGGTATTTATTTGTTACCTTCTAAGTGTCTCTGTGTCTGCCTTTGATGACACCAACAATAGGTAACTCTGTGTGTGTGTCTGCGCCTTCTCTGACACATGCCAATGAACTCCACAATTGATGAACAAATACTGACACGTTATTAACTCAAGTCCAGGGTTTACATTAGGGCTGACAATTCCATGGGTTTTGACAAGTGCATTATGTCATGTATCTAACATTACAGTATCATGCAGAATAGTTTCACTGCCCTAAAAAGGCTGTGTGCTTCATCTATTTATCCCTGTCATTTATCTACACAAAATAAATTTGTATAGATTTTTTTTTTTCACTTAGCAGTATGCATTTAAGGTTCACCCCTTTCTTTTGTAGCTTGATAATACATTTATCGTTGGAAGATACTCCATTGTATGGGTGTACCAGAGTTTATTCATTCACCACTGAAGGGCATCTTGGTTGCTTCCAAATATAGGCAATTATGAATAAAATTGCTATAAACATTTGTGTGCAGGTTTTTGTGTGGGCCTATATTTTCAACTCCCTTGGTAAATACCTAGGTGCAGGATTGCTGGATCAAATGGTAAGCCTGTGTTTAGCTCTGTAAGAACTGCCAGGCTGCCTTCCAAAGACGCTGTACCATTTTGCATTCCCACCAGCAATGGATGGGAGTTCCAGCTGTTCCACATCCTCCCGAGTATTTGGTGTTGTCAGTGTTCGGGATTTTAGCTATTCTATCAGGCGTGTAGGGATATCTCATTGTTGTTTTAATTTCCAATTCCCTGATGATATATGGGAGCCCTCGTGGCTCAGTAGGTAAGAGCTCAGCTGCTAACCAAAAGGTTGGCAATTCAAATCTACCAGCCGCCCCTTGGAAACCCTATGGGACAGTTCTGTTCTATAGGGTTGGTGTGAGTTGAAATCGACTTGATGGCAATGGGTTTGGTTTAATGATACATGATATTTACACTTTCATAGGCTTATCTGGAAACCCTGGTGGCGTAGTGGTTAAGTGCTACCGCTGTTAACCAAAAGGTTGGCAGTTCGAATCTGCCAGGCGCTCCTTGGAAACTCTACGGGGCAGTTCTACTCTGTCCTATAGGGTCACTATGAGTTGGAGTCGACTCGACGGTACTGGGTTTGGTTTTGGTTTTGGTTTTATTTGCTGTGTATCTTCCTTGGTGAGGTGTCTGTTCAGATTTTTTGCCCATTTTGTCACTGGGTTCTTTGTTTCTTATTGTAGAGTTTTTAGGAGTTCTTTGTATATCTCGGACACAAGTCCTTTAACAGATATATGTTTTGCTAATATTTTCTCTCAGTCTGTGGCTTACCTTTTCGTTCTCTTAGTGTGTTTTTAAAATTATGTTCTGGCAAACTTGGCTATAAGTCCAAGCTCCTTCACAGAGTAGCTATTGCTCATCTGCACAAAGGAGGAATAGCTTGTGCCATAGCTTTAAAGGTAAAGGAGTAGAGTTCATGTTGGTAGCAGTAGTGAATCTGCAACTTTTGTGCTCATAACAACAAAAAGAAGGGGGCACCTCCTAATCTCCCCTTGACTTTCTGCCAACATCACTGGAAACAAAAAGGAGAGTTGAGGAGGGCTTCACTAAGACGTTAGTGTGGTCATGACGGTGATGTTGATGGGAGGGAGACTGGCTTCACTGCAGTCTGTGCCAGAAAGTTCTTTCTTCTGCTGTTAGACCTCTCTAGCGAATTACTCGTTTCAGTTAGTCTACTCTTCATCTCCAGAATTTCTATGTGGTTTCTTTCTGTAATTTCTAGCCCTTTATTGATGAGCTTATAATTTTAATTCAATGTATCCTTGGTTTCCTTTAGTCCTTTAGCCAAGCTTTCCCCTAACTCTCTCAAGCTTTCCCTTATCTCTTTGACCATATTTATAAGAGTTAGTCTCCAGACTGCCTGACCATATTCCAATATCTGGCCTCCGTCAGGGTCAGTTTGTGTGACTTATTTTTTTCTGGGAATGGGCCATCTATTCACAACTCTTTGCATGCCTTGTTAACTCTTCCTTGAAAACTAGGGTCAGTTTGTGTGACGCCCTGAGTTTGGACTTTTAGTCTACTTTACTGTGAGGAAATAAATTTCTCTTGGTTAAAGCCATCCACTTTAGTATTTCTGTTACAGCAGCACTATGACTAAGACATGTGGCAATCCTGGAAATCAGATTCTCCTCTTTCCCTAGGGTTTGCTTTTGTTGGTTCTTGATGGCTTCAGTTGTTTGTTTAGTGGCTTTTCCAAAGTATTTTTGTAGAGGCTGCATTCTCTGTAGTGTGAGGCCATTAGAATTCTGTTAGCTCAGTGGTCAGTCAATGACCTGAAAGAGATTCCCTTTAACGTGAAATTCAGGTCCCGTTTTCTTCATTAAGCAGTCCCCTCGTTGTTGTAAATTTCAGATTAGATACCAGAATTCCAAAAGAGCTGCATCTGTCGATCTTCGCCAGGTGTGGTTGTTTCAGTGGAGAAGCCGATTCTTTTGGCATCCTACGCCGCCATGTTCTGTGAAATCATTTCTCATTTTTTCTATTGTCTTCTAGCTTCAAGTATTATATTTGCAAAGTCATTGCTTTTCTGCTTCATGATCCTTTCTATAAAATCTTCTTTTCCTGGACAGTTGTAGGATATTCTTTTTATCCCAAGGATTCTACAATTTTACAATGACTGCCTTAGTGAAAATATAGGTCTATTTTCATCTACTGTACTGGGCACTGTAGGCCCATTCAATGTGAAAATTCATGTCATTTTTTCCCATAGATATAGCTCCTGTGTATTATAAGAGTTCAGAAAAGGGGTACTTAATTCAATTGGAAAGGGTCAGTTTCTTGAAGTGTTAATGCCTAAGATGAATTTAAAGGATGAGTAGAAATTAACCAGGTGAAGGGGAGTGGAGAAAGGAAGGGCATTCTACTCAGAGGGGACAGTTTGAATAAAGGCAAAGATGTGAGAAATGACATAGAATTACAGGGGGAACTAAGGGCAGTTCAATACCAATAATGCAGAGACCCAGATTGTGAAGAACTTTCTATGCCATTTTAAGAATGTTGAATGCTGCCCAGAAGATGATGGGAAGCCACCATAGGAAGCTATCTGGTCATACCTACATGTAGATAGATCACTTTGGTGTGGTGGTTGCATTGTAGGAGCGTAAGGAGAATGAAAGCAGACCAACAGTTGAGAGCTTATTGAAATAATTGAGGTGAGCAACTAGGTCTTACTTATCTAGTGCTGCTATAACAGAAATACCACAAGTGGATGGCTTTAAGAAAGAGAAATTTATTTCTTCACAGTAAAGTAGGCTAAAAGTTTGAATTCAGGATGTCACCTCCAGGGGAAGTCTTTCTCTCTCTGCCGGCCTTCTCATCAATCGTCCCCTGGACTAGGAGCTTCTCCGAGCAGGGATCCTGGGTCCAAAGGACTTGCTCTGCTCCTAGCACTGCTTTCTTAGTGGTATGAGGTCCCCAAGTCTCTCTGCTGACTTCTCTCTTTCCTACCTCAAAAGAGATCGGCTTAAGACACTAAACTTGTAGATCTCATCAATATAATTGCCACTAATCCATCTCATTAATATCATACTGATAGGATTTACAACACATAGGGAAATCATATCACATGATAAAATGGTACACAATCACACAATACTAGGAATCAGGACCTAGACAAGTTGACAGATATTTTGGGGGGACATGATTTAATCCATGACAAACAGTAAAGGTGTAAATTAAGGCAGTGTCAGTAGGGATGAAGAAGAAAGGATAAATGTAGAAATACTTAGGAAGTAAAAGGAATGGATCTTCATAGAAACTCTCAGAAATAGACATTATTATTAGATCCGATTTACAAGAGCAATAATTGAGGCTCATGGAGCTTAAGAATCATGTCCAAGGCCCCAGAGCCAGAAACAGCAACGCTTCTACGAAGTAAATGCATTAAGCTTTCTAGCAGCTAATTTAAAACAGAACTTCTGGAACAGAACATATTCATTAGTCAGTGAGAAACCCTTGTGCCAAAGCAGGAACTGAAGGAAAGCTTGTTTAAGGAAAGGAAAGACAAGTCAAAGTCGAAGGCCAGAAAGAATATTTTGAGTAAATAAAATCCACATTTAACAAGGGATAAAACAGGCACATGATTAAATATATTGCTTTAAATAAGGAAGGTAATGACCAAAATACTGTAGGAATTCAAAGGTAATTGCAATATTTAATCCTAGGAGAAATTATTTTTTTTAGTTTTTATTGTGCTTTAAGTGAAAGTTTACAAATCAAGTCAGTCTCTCATACAAAAACTTATATACACCTTGCTAAAATATACACCTTGCTACATGCTCCCAATTGCTCTCCCCCTAATGAGACCACCCGCCCCCTCCCTCCACTCTCTCTTTTCGTGTCCATTTCGCCAGCTTCTAACCCCCTCTACCCTCTCATCTCCCCTCCAGGCAGGAGATGCCAACATAGTCTCAAGTGTCCACCTGATCCAAGAAGCTCACGCCTCTCCAGCATCCCTCTCCAACCCATTGTCCAGACCAATCCCTGTCTGAAGAGTTGGCTTTGGGAAATTGTTCCTGTCCTGGGCCAACAGAAGGTCTGGGGGCCATGATCACCGGGGTCCTTCTACTCTCAGTCAGACCATTAAGTCTGTTCTCCTGCTCTCCTGCTCCCTCAGGGGTTCTCTGTTGTGTTGCCTATCAGGGCAGTCATTGGTTGTAGCTGGGCACCATCTAGTTCTTCTGGTCTCAGGCTGATGTAGTCTCTGGTTTATGTGACCCTTTCTATCTCTTGGGCTCGTAATTACCTTGTGTCCTTGCTGTTCTTCATTCTCCTTTGATCCAGGTGGGTTGAGACCAATTGATGCATCTTAGATGGCTACATACTAGTGTTTAAGACCCCAGATGCCACTCTCCAAAGTGGGATGCAGAATGTTTTCTTAATAGATTTTATTATACCAAATGACTTAGATGTCCCCGGAAACCATGGTCCCCAAACACCCGCCCCTGCTATGCTGGCCTTTGAAGCATTCAGTTTATTCAGAAAACTTCTTTGCTTTTGGTTTAGTCCAGTTGTGCTGACCTTGCCTGTATTGTGTGTTGTCTTTCCCTTCACCTAAAGTAGTTCTTATCTACTATCTAATTAGTGGATACCCCCTCCCTCCCTCCCTCCCCCATCTTGTAACCATCAAAGAATATTTTCTTTTCTGTTTAAACTATTTCTCGAGTTCCTATAATAGTGGTCTTATACAATATTTGTCTTTTTGCAACTGACTAATTTCACTCAGCATAATGCCTTCCAGATTCCTCCATGTTATGAAATGTTTCACAGATTCATCACTGTTCTTTATTGATGTGTAGTATCCCATTGTGTGAATATACCATAATTTATTTATCCATTCATCCGTTGATGGGCACCTTGGTTGCTTCCATCTTTTTGCTATTGTAAACAGTGCTGCAATGAACATGGGTGTGCATATATCTGTTTGTGTAAAGGCTCTTATTTCTCTAGGATATATTCCAAGGAGTGGGATTGCTGGATGGTATGGTAGTTCTAGCTTTTTAAGAAGCACCAAATCAATTTCCAAAGTGGTTGTACCATTTTACATTCCCATCAGCAGTAAGTGTTCCAGTCTCTCGAGGAGAAATTGTTAACAGAGATAAATGCATGACTTGGGAGGAATTTTCCTGGGTTCTAAGATAATTGTTACTATCAGTGCTTAAAGTCAATTCAGAATGGAAGCTGGGTAGCGATTTCAGGCTCTCACTGGAAGCATTTTGTTCATTTAATTCAATCTGATAAAACATTTACTGGGTGCCTGCTATGCTTAAGGAGCTATGCCTTGAAATGGGTTTATTACTGACACTAATAATCACAGTGGCCTTGTCAACATTTATATCAGTATGAAGTGTCTCTGGGCCTGGTGTCACGTGCTAGGGCTGGCTGTGATTTCTATCCAGTGCCTTGATTTACAATCTAAGCCAATACTGGAGCTGCCGCATTGATGAGGGAAGGACGTCTCGGTGCCAGTTGATCTGGTAGCGGTGTCTGTGTTGTTGGCCCATTCCGGTGACTAATTCAGGGTGGAAAGAAGAGAATTATGTGAACTGCAACATGGGTAATTGACCCCTAAATGAATTTAAGCTAAATATCCGTTTTCACTACTTTTATTTCCCATCCCTTCCAAGTATACTACTGGGATGCATCTCTCAACTAGTTAGATGTTTCAAATGGTTCTGCTACAGATAATAGGAGATCCACAATAACAAGCCTTTTTGTTGTTTCAGGATGTATGTGGAACCTGAAGAGCTGATCTTTACTAAAGGACTGGGATACAGAGAAAATCATGGGATAATCCAATATTTGAATAGTGAACAGAGAAGATACCATATTAATATTTAAGAATTCTGATTTCTTAATCTAAAGACCACAACAGCTTGGACCTTTATACGGAAAATTCTAGTTTAGACTAGGTTACACTGTGCCATCAGGAATTTACTGGACTAAAGACTATACTTACTCAAAATTAAGTACTTTAAAGATATGGTACATATTTTAAGTTCATGCATATTTATTTTTTATTTTTAAAACTCTACTATATATCGCATTAATGAAGTTTCAGTATTCTGTACACCTTCCTAAGGCTATATGGGGTCACTCAGACACTTAACAATCTATAATTAGTCTGCCTTTAAAATGAAACTATTTATAAAAGGCCTAACTGAAAAAAAAAAAAAAATCCCTATGAACAATCTATTCAATGAGACAGGTTACAAGTTAATCCCTAATGAAGAAAGGAAGAAAAGCTTTGACTTTAGGGAAATATGCTTGCATTAAAAAACTTGATTCAGT
The DNA here is from genome assembly GCF_024166365.1 of Elephas maximus indicus. Taxonomy (NCBI): domain Eukaryota; kingdom Metazoa; phylum Chordata; class Mammalia; order Proboscidea; family Elephantidae; genus Elephas; species Elephas maximus. Next base: position 15,879,138 of record NC_064826.1, read on the forward strand.
TAATTTTAAGCCATGAATATAAAGACCCTTTTTGAGTATACCATAGAGGAATACTAAAAAGAAGCCATCATTTTAATTGTGCATCTTAGACTCTCTCTATAGTCCTCATATTGCACCCCACCCCCCCAAAAAGTAAGTATATTATCAGTCGGAAAACACAATTTTTTTTGTAAGGAAATGTACAGAAACCCAGGAAACATGTTCTTTGTACAGTTTAAACTGATGAGTGATAAATAAGTAATACATGTTTTCTGACCTGATTTCCTCCTAATTTCCCATGTGTGGGAGGACAGACATGGCTACAATTCTCTGCAGCTCTTCCCATCAGAAGGGAGAGTCTTTTCTCCCTGCCCCCTTTGACTCTGGGCTGGCCTCATGGCTTCCACTGACTAATGGGCTACGGCTAAAGTTATGTTGTGTGAGTCTAGGGGTCTGGGTCTTAGGTATTATAGCTTCCACCTCTGCCTTCTTGGAAGTGCCCTGAAACCTCTGTGCAGTGAAGAAGCCCAGGATGAAAAACCACGTGGAAAGAGAGGCCTTGCTTTCCCAGATGACAGAGCCCCCAGGTCACCCTGGGGAAACCAGAAGGCCTGCCCAGTCTACTCAGTGAATGGTGGAGGAATATTCGGGTGGTCTGCGGCACAGTCATTGATATCTGAAACACTAACTCTCCCTACGCTCCAGCACCACCTCTTCTTTGGCCACTGCATGCTTCATTTTCCAATGATTAATACAGACATAAGCAGCTTCCCCAGAAGAACAATAATTCCAAAATGCTGTAACTGCCAAAGTTAATACAACGCAGGTATTAGGTAAGATAAACTTCTTTGCTATTTTGTAGAAAAGGAGAAAGCTTGATAATTATGCTGCTTAAGGGTGGATGAGATGAAAGATGACTCTACTGCCATAGTCCGGGCTGTTTCTAGAGTTACTTTAGATCATGATCAGTCAGGCTCTTTTAAAAAGTAGTTGGAACATCTCCTGTGTATTTTCTACAGGAAACATATACAACTGAAGAAGGCTCTATCAATATTTTTCTGCAATTTATTTTTTCTTTAGACTCAAAGATGTCTCACTTCCTTTCTATCTTTGCCTTATGGGAACTGTCATTAGTCTGTCCTTTTTTGCCAGAAAATTCTGTCCTATTTGAGCCACTTCTATCTTTACCACTTAGTTTAAGTTACTTGGGAAGCATCTGGAGACTGCTAAAATCCTAACTATGCCATCATTTCATATACAATTCACTGTGCTCACCTAATAAAAAACAAACAAACAAAAAAAGCAATGGCAGAAGAGACAACTTACAGATTAGGAGAAAATTTTCAGATATGGGTCTAATATCCTGTATCAGGATATTTATATATATATATATGTAAAAAACTTCTATAACTTGACAACAAAAAGACAACCTAACTAATCAAAAAATGGGCAAAAGACTTGAACAGACAGTTCACCAAAGAGGATATTCAAATGACTATCATGCACATGAAAAGATGCTCAACATTATTAGCCATCAAAAAAAAAAAAAAAAAAATCCCACTGCCATCAAGTCAAGTCTGACTCATAGTGACCCTACAGGACAGAGCAGAACTGCCCCACAGGGCTTCCAAGGAGTGGCTGGTGGATTCAAACTGCCCACATTTTGGTTAGCAGCTGAGATCTTAACCACCACACCACCTGTTGTTAGGTGCTAATGAATCGGTTCTGACTCACAGTGACCCTATATACAACAGAATGATACACTGCCAGTCCTGCGCCATCCTCACAACCATTGTTATGTTTTAGCCCATTGTTGCAGCCACTGTGTCAATCCATCTTGTTGACAGTCTTCCTTTTTCACACTGACCCTCTACTTTACCAAGCATGATGTCCTTCTCCAGGGACTGGTCCCTCCTGATAACATGTCCAAAGTATGTGAGATGAAGTCTCACTATCTCGCTTCCAAGGAACACTCTGGCTGTACTTCTTCTAAGACATATTTGTTTGTTTGTTTTTTTGGCAGTGCATGGTATATTCAATATTCTTTATCAACACCATAATTCAAAGGCATCAATTTTTCTTCAGTCTTCCTTATTCATTGTCCAGCTTTCACATGCATATGAAGTGACTGAAAATACCATGGCTTGGGTCAGGTGCACCTTAGTCCTCAAAGTGACGTCTTTCTTTTTAACACTTTAAAGAGGTAGCAGATTTGCCCAATGCAATTGGTCTACTTAAGAGAGATGGAAATCAAAGCCACAATGAGATATCTCCTCATTCCCATTAAAACTGCAATGATAAAAACAAACTTTAAATTATACACATCTATCACGGATGGGGAAACCCTGGTGGCGTAGTGGTTAAGTGCTACAGCTGCTAACCAAACGGCCGGCAGTTTGAATCCACCAGGCGCTCCTTGGAAACTCTATGAGGCAGTTCTACTCTGTCCTAGAGGGTCGCTATGAGTCGGAATCGACTTGACGGCACTGGGTTTGGTTTTTTGGTTTTTACCATGGGTGGTACAAATAGTTAAATGCTGGCCTGATAACCAAAAGGCTGGCACTTCAAGTCCTGCCAAAGGCACCTCAGAAGAAAGGTCTGGGGATCTGCTACCGAAAAATCAGCCATTGAAAACTGTATGGAGCACATTTCTACTCTGACACACATGGGGTCTCTATGAGTAGGAATGAAGTCCATGACAGCCAATATGTGTGTGTTGGTGCATTATGATACTAACATATTATACACATTTGAAAACGTATACAGAAAAGAAAGTAAAGAACAAGAAAAAAAATGAAACAAATAATATTCTTAAATGTCTTCCCAATCACGATGGCTTCACAGTGGTGTTAGCTAATATTCTAAAGGCGTGTACGTACTTAGGGCAGCATTCATGTAACAATTGTTGTGTGCTGTCAGGCTGATTCTGACTCATAGAGAACCTATAGGCCAGGGTTGAACTGCCCTATAGACTTTAAGTATTTTCTCCTGTGGAGCCGTTGGTGGGTTTGAACCACTGGCCTATTGGTTAGCAGCCAAGAGCTTAAGCATTGTGCCACCAGGGATCCTGACACTAATAATAGTGGATACAAATCCATATTCCAAATGATATTCTTGGCAAGTTCCATTTCTTCTATTGATTTCCATTCATATCTGATTAGATTATTGTTACTGATTTGATAGCATCATAATGTGACTGATGAAGAGCAAGAAAAAATGTCAGCTATGCCATTTCCCACTGTTGGCTCTTGCTCAACCTTTATCCATGGTGTCTTAGGCTGGGTTCTCTAGAGAAGCAAAACCACTAAAGCATATAAATATCTATACAGAGAGATTTATACCAAGGAAATGGCTCACATGGTTTTTGAGGCTGAAACGTCCAAGCCTGTGGGTCAGGCTTGAGGCTTCTCCTGATTCACGTAGCCACAAGGGCTGGAAACCTAAGATCAGCAGGTCAGACAGCAGGGCTCTAGCTCACAGGCTGTAAAGACCTACAAATCCCAAGATCAGCAGGCAAGATGGCAGATAAGCTGCTAGCTCGAGTCCTAAGAACCAGAGGTCAGATGAATAGGAGCCAGCTGCAGGATCCAGAGCTAGCAAAAGCCTGCAAGCCTTGCCAGAAAGTCCACCTATACTGGATGCAGGCCACACCCCCAAGGAAACTCCCTTTCAAATGATTGGCTATTCACAGCAGATTCCCATGATGGAGGTAATCACAGCATATCAAATCTCATCATGGAAGTGATCATATCATTGTATGACTGCCAAACTACATCATAACTGCCAAACCACTGAGAATCATGGCCCAGCAAAGCTGACACACAACTTTATCAATTACACACAGTTTCCTCTTTAAACCATTTATCTAGTTTGTGAAGGCGAGTTTAGTAAAAACTAGAAAATGTAACCCATAAATCCAGCTCACCAGGCACATAAGAACTATATGTTACAAAATACTGAAAATGAATGAGAGGTGGAGATGCCAAAGCTGGGCCCTCTCTGGGGTAGAATCCTTGGGGTTCCCTCAGGATACTTCCCATATGGTATACCTGACATAAAGCCCAAATGAGGGCTCCATGTCCCCTCTTACATGAATTATTAGTAACACACTGTTTCTGATTATTTTAGTTAAAAAAAATATATATATAAATAAATGGTCTCGTTTTCTTCCAGGCCCCAATGTACTGTCTTGCATAGTCCCTGTGTGTGTGTGTGGGGAGGGGGGGGCATATACTCCACACTGAAAATAACAGATCTAGAGAACAGAACAGTAAGCCTGAATCTTAACAGTAAATTTTGAATTCCCTAGGAGTGAGAGGAGAACAATATCTAGGACTTTTTCTTTTTTTTTTTTTAATCCGATTTCATGAGGTGGTAAGGAGTAATGGCTCACTGGAAGGCGACAGAATGTGATAGCTAAAAGCTTGGGCTCTGATGTCACTCAGGTGCAGTTTGCATACTAACCCCGCAAAACAAAAACACAAAACCTATTGCCATCCAGTCGAATCCAACTCAGAACTGACCCTATCACCACCCCTAAATGGTACAATGACTTCAAAGGTCACAGGCCATGAAGATTAGATAAAATAATGCAAAGAGCTTTGCCTATAATATGATTACTATCATTATTACCATATCTTAGAAAAAGGCTGAAGTCCTCATTAGAAAACATCATCCACACAAGCAATGGGGGGTTGGAAGGCAGGAAGTGGAAGCGTGAAGTACACCTGGTCTCAGACACTAACTTCCATGCCTAGCAAACACTACTGAAGTTCTAGCTGAACTGAGACTCTCATAATGCCCTTAAGAGTGTTATTATCCCAGAGGCAGCAGAAGGTGTAAGCAGTTAACCAGATCATTTGTTACCCCTGTGGATTAGACACAGCTGAAGCTTAAGTAGGTCTTCAATACAGCTATTCCATAAGATGGTTCCGATCCAGACAAAATCCCTTGGTGCTAGCAGGCCTGAGAACTCCAGAGTGACTAGTGGCTCTTGAGTTACGTAGTCTGCCATTTTGTTATAGGTTTCACTAAAGCAGCTTCTTAATTTCCACAGCTTCTGACACACTGAAGTACAAGTATACAGAGAAAGCCACCTTGTGAGAGTTGGAGGTTTAATCTTCAGTTTCACTCATTGTGCCCACAATAAATACAACCTTACTCTGTGCCTGAGTCCAAGGCCATTTAGCTTCTGGAAGGCTGTTAAACTTAAAGGCTCGATGTCTAATTTCAAATGCAAGACACCTAAGATTTCTTGACAAAACCAAACCAAACCCATTGCCATCCAGGAGATTCCAACTCATAGCGACCCTATAAGACAGAGTAGAACTGCCCCATAGGGTTTCCAAGGAGTGGCTGGTGGATTCCAATGCAGATCTTTTGCTTAGCAGCTGAGTTCTTAACCACTGAGCCAAATTATCAAGCAGAATGGACTAGCTAATCACAGCAAGAAAATGAAGAAGGAAGAAAATTCTGGAGGCAGACCTGGGCATAATTTCCCTGGGTGGGGCAAGTGGTTTAAAATCAGCCGCTAACCTAAAGGTTGGTGGTTTGAAGCCACCCAGTGGTGCCATGGAAGAAAGCCCTGGTGATCTGCTTCCAGAAAGATTACAGCCAAGAAAACATTACGGATCAGTTCTATTCTGTAGCATGTGGGGTTGCCATGAGTCGGAATCAACGTTACGGATCAGTTCTGTTCTGTAGCATGTGGGGTTGCCATGAGTCGGAATCAACGTTACGGATCAGTTCTATTCTGTAGCATGTGGGGTTGCCATGAGTCGGAATCAACCCTATGGATCAGTTCTATTCTGTAGCATGTGGGGTTGCCGTGAGTCGGAATCAATGTTACGGATCAGTTCTATTCTGTAGCATGTGGGGTTGCCGTGAGCCGGAATCAACGTTACGGATCAGTTCTATTCTGTAGCATGTGGGGTTGCCATGAGTCAGAATCAACGCTACGGATCAGTTCTATTCTGTAGCATGTGGGGTTGCCATGAGTCCGAATCAACGCTATGGTCAGTTCTATTCTGTAGCATGTGGGGTTGCCATGAGTCGGAATCAATGCTATGGATCAGTTCTGTTCTGTAGCATGTGGCGTTGCCATGAGTCGGAATCAACGCTATGGCAACGTGTTTGGCTTTCTGGTTTTTACTACTATGGGCAAATTCTGGAATAAAATGAGAGAGACAGAAATGAAATATTCTCAGAATGGCTAAGAATGAGGAAAAGCTTTTAAAAAGCAGAAGGAATAAACCTACTATTTATCTAGAGATCAATGTTTGCCAAGCTCTGTACCAGGAGTTATATATACAGAAATTGACTTCATCCTGAAAACAATCCTGTGAAGAATTTATACTACAGACAACACAGTTGGCAATGTTAAGTACCTTGTTCAAGTTCACACCATTATGTGGCAGAGCTGGGATTTGAACTGAAGCCCACACTCTGTCACTGGGTTATGGTGGTGCTGAGAAACAGAAAGAAGGCAGGAGTGTAACATCAGATGTTGGTCCTGCCCCAGTGCTCCACGAGTACAGCTGGATGAAGCGAGAAAAAGTCTGGGCATGGTGTTGAAGACCACCTTTTCCCCCTTGTCTTTCGGAGCTGGGGTGGTGGTGGGAGGAGTTTCTAGCCGTTAGTGGCACTTGCGGCAGCCATCTGTCTGTCAGTGACCCCTGCTCTGCTTCCTGGAGCGAGGCAGATACAGCAGCATATGCAAAGCTCTTTTGTGGGGGTGTTTCTCTAGCACATTTCCAAGATTTGTGTGAAAAGCTCAAAGGCTGTTGGCTTGAGCAAACGCGTTAATTGGGCTTGTGGTACCTTTCAACAAATACTTCGGTGGTGGATTTTTTAGACACTCTCTTTCAGAAGCAGAGATAACAGAAGTTCTGAACATTTCTCTCTGGGTAAAGTCAGAGCAAATTTTTTCTTAGCACTAGTGTATGAAGAAAGACTCGATGTTATCTTTATTTTGATGATTGCAACGATTATCCATAAGCCTTCACATTAATATTGCTAGGTCAGAATCTCTATTCGCACAATCTTTCTCAGTATCCTGACATCACTATTTAAAAATTGTCCCCGTAAAGTCAAAATCTAGTCATCACGCTACTTGATTGAGAGTCTACATTTCCCTAAAAGTTGTGTGAGACTTGTACAGAATGGACGGGTCCTCAGTGGGGCCAAGGAGAGAGTTTCCACCAAAGGAGGAGGAAGTGTGGCCATCTTATTCTGTTCCTTTCAGGCTGCTTTGCCTAAATCTCCATTATATCAAAAAGAAGAGACCTGGGGTCTTAACCAGAAAACAAGCCTCCTTAGTGAGAGTGCCAAAGATAACCTGGAGCAAAAAGTTGTGGTCAGCTGCCCTGGAGTTGCCCCTGACTCAGGGCAACCCCATGTGTTACAGAATAGAAACAGCCCCATAGGGTTTTCTTGGCTGTAATCACTAAGGAAGCAGTTCCCTAGGCCTTTTCTTCCACAGAGCCACTGGGTGGGTTTCAACTGCCAACCTTTGGGTTATCAATCAATTGCAAATCGCATGCAGCACGCAGGCTCCTTGGAAGAAAAGGTAAACGTATAAAATTATATGCTATAGATCAGGTCCAAAGCTTTGATAAAGTATGTTGTTGTTAGGTGCTGTCGAGTCAGTTCTGGGTCATAAATAATCCTCAGAACGAAACACTGTCCAGTCCTGTGCCATCCTGACAGTCTTGCCATCTTTGAGCCCACTGTTGCAGCCACTGTGTCACTCAATCTCACTGGGGGTCTTCCTCTTTTTCAGTGACCCTCTACTTTACTAAGCATGATGTCCTTCTCCAGGGACTGGTCCCTCCCAATAACATGTCCAAAGTATGTGAGATGAAGTCTCGTCATTCTCACTTCTAAGGAGCGTTTTGGTTGTACTTCTTCCAAGACAGATTTGTTTGTTCTTCTAGCAGTCCATGGTATATTCAATATTCTTTGCCGATACCATAATTCAAAGGCGTCTACTCTTCTGTGGTCATCCTTATTCGTTATTCAGCTTTCTCATGCATGTGAAGTGATTGAAAATACCATGGCTTGGGTCAGGTGCACCTTAGTCCTCAAAGCGACATCCTTGCTTTTTAACACTTCAATGGGATCTTTTTGCAGCAGATTTGTCCAATGCAGTAAATCACTGGATTCTTGACTGCTGCTTCCATGGCTTTTGATTATGAATCCAAGTAAAATAAAGTCCTTGGCAACTTCAAGCTTCATTTATCATGATGCTGTTATTGGTCCAGTTGTGAAGACTTTTGTTTTCTTTATGTTGCAGTGCAATCCATACTGAAGGCTGTAGTCTTTGATCTTCATCAGTAAGTGCTTCAAGTCCTTTTTGCTTTCAGTAAGCAAAGTAATGTCACCTACATATTGCAAGCTATTAAGGAAGCTTCCTCCAATCCAGATGCTGCATTCTTCTTCATACAGTCCAGCTTCTCAGATTATTTGCTCAGCATACAGAGTGCATAAGTATGGTGAAAGGATACAACCCGGACACACACCTTTCCTTACTTTAAACCATGCTGAATCCCTTTGTTCTGTTTGAATGACTGCCTCTTGGTCTACGTACAGGTTCCACATGAGCACAGTTAAGAGTTCTGGAACTCCCAATCTTCGTAAAGTTATCCGTAATTTGTTACGATCCACACAGTCGGATACCTTTGCATAGTCAATAAAACACAGGTAAACATCTTTCTGGTATTCTCTGCATTCAGCCAGGATCCTTCTGATATCAGCAACGATATCCCTTGTTCTACATCCTCTTTTGAATTCGACTTGAATTTCTGGCAGTTCCTGGTAGATGTACTGCTGCAAATGCTTTTGAATGATCTTCAGCACAATTTTACTTGTGTGTTATTAATGATATTGTTTGATAATTTCTGCATTCTGATGGATCACCTTTCTTCGTGAGTGGGCACAAACATGGATCTCATCTAGTCAGTTAGCCAGGTAGCTGTCTTCCAAATTTCTTGGCATAATCGAGCAAGTGCTTCCAGTGTTACAACTGTTTGCTGAAACTTCTCAATTCCTGGATCCTTGTTTTTCATCAAGGCCTTCGGTGCAGCTTGGGCTTCTTCCTTCCGTACCATCGGTTCTTGATCATATACCACTTCCTGAAATGGTTGAACGTTGACCAATAGTTTTTGGTACTGTGGCTCTGTGTATTCCTTTCATCTTCCTTTGTTGCTTCCTGCGTTGTTCAACATCTTGCTCATAGAATCCTCCAAAACTGTAAATCCAGGATTGAATTTTTTTTTCAGTTCTTTTAGCTTGAGAAATGCCGAGTGTGTTCTTCCCTTTTGGCTGTCTAACTTGGGGTCTTTCCATGTTTTATTATAATACTTTAATAAAGTATATATACCTTTTAAAAATAATCTTTTCTGAACCTCAGGCAGATTTTTTTCAGACTTAAAAAAGTTTAAATTCTCAATAATGAGGTATATATAGAAAGAGACGCTGTTTGAGCAGATATTTCTCCCCCAGGTGTCAGGTTAATGACTTTATCATTTTCCTTTCAGGAAGTTTCTCATATAAAGACAGTCTGTATTTACCAAGAGGCCCACTTACATTGCTTATCACCGCCTTTATTGAGGTTCTATAATATAATCATTCCGATAATACCCTGCACCTTGTCTCTTAACCACATCAGACTTCATAATGCCTCCTCTTTGCCATACTCTGTGAGTTTTAGCAGAACAGGCTTCCAAAGAGATATAGAAGACACATATATTAGAAAATAAAAAGAATGAAAAAGAAGAGGGGAAAACCTCAACTGCAATTAAAATCTAATAGTCCTTCACTGCATGTGCCATCGCAAGTTAATACAGACATTTCCAATAACTCTAATCTTTAAGTGGTGATTGTTGAAAGAAGAAATCAAGTTTGCGTTTCTTAAAAGACAAGAGGGAAGAAAATGACTTGTCATATCTGGCTGGTTTGGAAATATAAAATCCAATTCTGAAGGGGCTGAGATAAGAGGAGAGCAGTCCAAATGCCATCGGCTTAGCAAACACTAAATAATGAACAACGCAGGGACTGTCCAGCATGATAAAATACTCTATTAGAGGGACTGTTTTTAAATGAGTGATAATTGTGGCACAGCCACAGTGAAAGGTTATTGAATTTTTATCTGTAGCAGGAAGCTTTTGACAGACTTGCTGAAAAGTCACCTACAAATAGTCCCTTCTTTAGATGCATTTGACCAAAGGGGTTTTCTAGCACGTAACATCTTTCTGACATTTATAGGACTTTTTCTTCCTTGAAGAATCTGATGAGATATTCTTGGTTTCCGTAAAGACACTTAGTTTTTCATCAGTCTTATGAAAAAGTCCTTATTATTCTTTCTTTCATAAAATTGGATTAAGTTGTGAGTTAAGAACCTCAGTCAAATCCACCCAGGATTCAATGACCAGAGTAGAAAGATGTTAGTACACAAAACTGTTATTACTAAGCAGTGCTATGCCTTGGAGACCTACACCTGAGAGTATATACTGACACATGCGGCACTCACGTCAAGAAGAAAATCTTTTTTCATTCTTATTGTATGATTTACTGTTTTAAATTTAGGATAATAAAGAAAAAGAGACCCTTTTCCTGATGGCCAAATTTGGTTCCAAAATTGATTCTTCTGAGGAAGGTAGTATAACTTTTAAGGAGCCCTGGTGGTGTAATGGTTAAGTGCTTGGCTGCTAAACAAAAGGTTGGTAGTTTGAACCCACCAGCCACTCTGTGGGAGAAAAATGTGGCAGTCTGCTTCTGTAGAGATTAAAAAAAAAAATTACAGCCTTGGAAATCTGTATGGTTTCATTTCTACTCCGTCCTACAGGCTTGAACTATGAGTTGGAATCAACTCGATGGCAATGGGATATGGATATGGCTTTTAGGCTCCAGCTTCTTCAAGTGGGTGAAGTAATGTCAAGCTTACTTTCCCCCGCCCCCTCTTTACAGTGTGTCCAATGCCTTTCACAGTAGGGACACAGCACGCCAGTTACCTCACTGCTGTGATTCTGTGAGACAGCTGAAAAACAGCATGGCTCCTGTGCAGAAACTGAGGCATGCTGGTAACAAGTGATGATGTTGCGTCTCCAGCCACTGTGGTCTGCACTCTGAGAAAGTTACAGTCGAGCCCAGATTCTCTCACTGACTCACTTCTGACCTTGGGCAAATGGCCAAACCTCTGTGTTTCATGATCTTTCTTTGTAAAAGGAAGAGAAGGGCTGGACTGCCAACTAGAGCTTGAGGCAGGGATAAAGGATTAAGAATTAATGATTTTAAAGGTCCTTGAAAGTATGAAATGCAATCAAAATGCAGAGTGCCATTATCATCATCATGATGTCCTCTGGGGCTGTTACGTGTATGCACAGTCACACATACCCGCCCCTTCATGACATTTCCCTGGGGCTGGCGGTCTGGAAAGGGTCTCTATGCACTATTGATTAATAAGTAAGCTGTCTGAAAAAGCATATCCAGTTGACAGAACATTTTTTCTAAATTCAATTCCATAAAGTGGTGGCGATTCTTCCATTAAGTCTGGGCCAGGCCTCTGTTCTCTTTCTGCCCTGCCAGGATTCTTCTCTCCTCCTTGACTGTGTTTGCAGCACACCTAAACTTTGTTTTAAACAAAGGTGAAGAAAGTAAAGGACACAGACTTTCTGTAGTGAGGAGTTCAAATAGGTTCTATGTTGGTTAGGGGGATTGTTACCGCCACTTTTAAAGCACCCAATTATCTGAGGGCTTTTCTAGATAAGAGCTGAGATTTAACAGTTCAATCAGTGCCATCAAGTACAGTTGACACTAAGTATCCGTGGGTTCCATATCCATGGACTCAACTAACTGCAGGTCAAAAATATTTGGGGGAAAAAAAAGTTCATAGTGATGAACACTATGCTGAATCCACGTGAATGAAGTGCTGTGTAGACATCCCCTGCTGTGGCCTCCTGCCATCTCACAGATCCTCAATCTCTCTCCAGCACTCCTTGTTTGAATATTGTTCACCTCGTCTCTTGTTTCTTTGCTACTTATGTTGTGTGCACCCTTTGTTTCTGTAAAAAAGGCTCTTAAAAAACAATGACGTGGTCAGAGCAATCCCTCCAAGGCTAAGTGTGACCGGATGGGGGAAAGCGAGAGGAAGGAGTTTCAGGCTAGTAAAATGCTACACCCTCCAGAACTTCAAGGTCACAAGAGACTGGGCAGTGGCTGATGCCCAGGCAGCATCAATGTTCCCAGAAGAGCCCAAGAACCTTAGAGAAGAGGAAGGCTACCTTCCACATTAAGAAAACCCATTGCTGTCGAGTCGATTTTGACTCATAGCGACCCTATGGGACAGAGCAGAACTGCCCCATAGAGTTTCCAAGGAGCACTTGGTGGATTTGAACTGCTGACCTTTTGGTTAGTAGCTGTAGCACTTAACCACTACGCCACCAGGGTTTCCAACAGCAATCTTCAATCATGATGAAACAACTAATTCCATAGCACTTATGTTGTATTAGGTATTACAAGTAATCTAGAGATGATTTAATGTATATGGGAGGATTCCCAAAGCCAACTCTTCAGACAGGAATTGGACTGGATTCTTGGATCAAGTAGACACATGAGCCTATGTTGGCATCTCCTGCCTGAAGGGGCGATGAAAGGGTAGAGGGGGTCAGAAGCTGGCTAAATGGACACAAAAAGAGAGAGCGGAGGGAAGGAATGTGCTGTCTCATTAGGGGGGGAGCAATTAGGAGTATATACCAAAAAACCAAACCCAGTGCTGTCGAGTCGATTCCAATGCATAGCAACCCTATAGGACAGAGTAGAATCGCCCCACAGAGTTTCCAAGGAGCACCTGGCGGATTCGAACTGCCGACCCTTTGGTTTGCAGCCGTAGCACTTAACCACTACACCACGAGGGTTTCCTAGGAGTATATAGCAAAGTGTTTATAAATTTTTGTATGAGAGTCCGACTTGATTTGTAAACTTTCACTTAATATACAACAAAAATTAAAAGAAAAAAGTATATGGGAAGATTGTGTAGGTTATATGAAAACACTACTCCATTTTACATAAGAGACTTGAGCATCCTTGAATTTTGGTATCTGTGGGGGGTCCTGGAACCAATTTCCCTTGGAAAATCTTTCACTGCTTCCCACTGTGGACCTTCTTCCATTTGGCAGCTGTGATAGTCTAGGTTATGCGTCGACTTGCCTAGGCCATGATTCGTCCTCCATTTTGTGAAAAGCCAATCAGTTGAAAGGGGAGCTTCCTTTGGGGTGTAACCTGCATCCAACATATATGGATGTTCTGGGAAAGCTCTCTCTCTTTGGATCCTGCTTCTGACTCATCGTCCTCTGACCTTCAGTTCTTGGGACTGGAGCCAACAGCCTGCCATCTGACCTGCACATTTTGGGATTTGTTAGCTCCCGAGCCAAGCGAGTCAGGAGATGCCTCCAGCCTGATGTCTGACCCACAGATTTGGGACTAGCCAGCCTTCACGACTGCATGAGCCATTTCTTTGAAATTAATCTCTCTCTCTCTCTATGGAGATATTTATCTGCTTCACTGGTTTTGCTCCTCTAGAGAATCCAGCTTAAGACAGCAGCCAAATCAGTCCCTTGGTGCCACACAAGCCACTCCTCCTCATCTCTGTTCAGGCATCAGCATTTCGCCAGCTCCTTAGTCTGCCTCTGCAGTATGCCATTTTAGAGCCTATCTTGCTTTCCAACTCCTTCTGCCTCCCCCATTCCCAAAGATTTCCACTTTTATTTCTTCCTGTTCTCAGTTTATAGTTTGCTTGCAGATACAATCATTCAGCTGGAAGCTCTCAGCCACCACACTTAAGTATCCATGATGTTACCGTATTTTAGTATTTCCCTTACAGATACAAATGGTGGCATTTTCAAAGAAACAGCCACATCATTCTTTAAGGGTAGATGCTGAGAAACCATGATCACATTGACACGCCCACAGCACTAGCCTTCTGTAGCTCCACAATTGATAACTGCCTCTTTGTCGGGGGAGGGGGCACTGCTTTCTACTCCCATGGGTACTCGGCACAGGACAATGGACTCTGCTGATGTCCACCTGATTGATGAGAAGGAAAAAGCGTTTGGGTCTGGCTTGTTTTCATTAAAGCTGAGCCCTGTTTTCCTAGTTCTGAAGAACAAAAATGTGACTCTTTTCTGATTCAACCCTGGCTTCTCAGATGGGCACCTGTAGGCAGAGGCCATGCCCAGGTGCAGGTTTGTTCTTAGACACATTCCTAGGACCTCAGATACATGTGGGTGTACTGGTGGGGCAAAAGCCACGATTTATTAGGAATAATTCAGGAGCACAAATATTAATAGAGTTTCCAGAGCAACCACAAGACTTGAGGAGATAAAAGAGAAGCCAGACTAAAGGCATCCTAGTACTAGTGAAGAAGTGCAATGAGTGAGAACCCCAGTGATAAGATTCAAAGTAGAAGCCCTAGGAACCCCACAATGAGTACCCACTATGGGTCAGACAATTCTAAGAACTTCAAATTCATCATCTAGTTTAATGGTTACAGCAGCCCAAAGAATCCCAAACCCACTGCTGTCAAGTCGATTCTGACTCATAGCAACCCTATAGGAGAGAATAGAACAGCCCCATAGAGTTCCCAAGGAGCACCTGGTGGATTCAAACTGCCCAAAGAATAGGCATTATGATTTCTATTCAACAGGTGAGAAGACCAATGCTCAGAAACGCTAAATTCTTTCCCTGTGGTGATACCCATAGCCTGATTTGTTCCTAAGTGGGTCTGACTTGAAAATTAAATATGTGCTCTATGCCTTCTAGACTAAGGGAGAAGCAGGTGTAAGAGTCCATGAATTAAAAGAACATGGTATATGGGGAAACCGAAGATGACCATGATTAAGGAGCCATAAGCAGGCATTCAACGAGGGGAGAGGGAGGACAACAGAGTAGAAATGTTTAGAAAGGGGAGTGGTCCTTTTGTATCGGCATTTACAATGTGCTAAAAGCAAAGGGTCGCTATGAGTCGGGATCGACTAGAAAGCACTGGAACTGGACTGGGAAAAGCAAACGAACATGGGGAATTACACTGGAGTCAGTACATTAATGTAGAGAAGCACTAGAGAGGTCCAGATGTTTCTCCATATAAATTAGACAAAAACTGGCATCTCCTTTGTGAGTAATGCCATGGGTTTCAGAAGAGTCCTAAGAAAAACCAGGAGGACACTCTGAGCACAGGGACTTTCCACACAATTCTTTCTTCATTGTGACAAATTTGATGAGTTTGTAAATATCAACAGAGTGCAATTAAGATTAAAAATGAACAAAACTGAATCATCATAAAATTATCATCATTTGGTGTTTCTACTCTGACAAAATATATGAGTAGTTGAGAAATTGGATATTACACTAAAATATATTTGAACTTTATAAAAAACATTTGATGAAGACTCGTACAAAAGTACAAAAACCAAACCCACTGCGATCGAGTGGATTTTGACTCATAGCGACCCTATACGTCAGAGTAGAACTATTTCATAGGGTTTCCAGGGAATGGCTGGCAGATTTGAACAGCCGACCTTTTGGTTAGCAGCCCGAGGTCTTAACCATAAAAGTACAAGTGGTGTCAATTAGATAAGATGAAAACAAATTCAGAGCTGGACATTGGTCGGGAAACATATGAACAAAATATAATACCAATAGTAACCCATTTTCTCAGTAAACAGCATGACCATGAAATTAAGCAAGGGCAATGAACTTAGTAGAGGAAGAAAAACGATACCAGTGGAACCACAGAATGAAAATCAGCCTAAGAAAATGACAAGTAATAAGACCAAAAGTAAAGGGCATGGAAAACCCAACCTAGTAAACGTGATTAGAAAAAGTAAATACATAGACAGAGCGAGGCTAAGCAAGGCCTGAGGAGGAACTGTCTGATAACAGTCTACAAATATTTGAAACTTGTAAATACCAAAGAGGGAGAGGAATTACCACACAAGGAGCTTTAATTAAAAATAATCAGATGACATTATGACAGCGAAAATTTTGACTTAATTGTTTGACAAAAGCAAAGCTGGAACAGGACAGTTTCCCATGAGACCTTGGCTAGGGAAATTCTTATTGTCATTTGTGTCAAGGCAGAAAAGTAAACACCAGAGAGTCTGCATTTTATTTTTCACTACCCATAAAGACATACAAAACCCATGATAGTGGTTTCCAGTGTTTAGAAATTCATATTAAATCTTCTAGAAAATGCTAAATCATCCTGGTATGATGCACAACCATGTACTTGTGGGTCGGGGTGGAGAGACACCTGGGCCTTTTCCATCTTTATCTTCAATGATGTAACTGGCTTGTAGACACTTCCACATTCATTCCATTGGTTTGGCCTTCACACCCCTTTGTGTTAAGAGACCAACTGGCACCTTCTGTCCTGGCTTGAGGAGGGTAAAAGGACCTTTTTCATTTCTAATTGGATCTGGGGGACTGTTAGGCTAACTAGCAATTGCTAAGCATAAGTGGATTGTGTCCTGACTGTGGCAGAGACATGAAGTGCAGTATCTTTGTGCCTGGTATTCTTTTTTTTTTTTTTTTTTAAATAATATTTATTGTGCTTTAAGTGAAAGTTTACAAATCAAGTCAGTCTCTCACACAAAAACCCATATACACCTTGCTACACACTCCCAATTACTCTCCCTCTTTTTTTTTTTTTTAATGAGATAGCCTGCTCTCTCCCTCCACTCTCTCTTTTCGTGTCCATTTCACCAGCTTCTAACCCCCTCTACCCTCTCATCTCCCCTCTTGTGCCTGGTATTCTTGTCTATGCTTGTCCATAAAGTGGAAATCCAAGCTTCTGAGAAAAGAAGAACTAGTAAATAACTACAAAGCATTCCCAATATATAAAGAGCTGCAGAAATTAAAGAAGACATTTTCAGGGCTGTACGGTGGTTCCCACCACCTGTCTGTTCACATCCCCTGGGGAGAAGTTAAAAAGCACCCTTGTCAGACATCTCCCCACAAAGCTGCACCAGAAGCACAACAGGTGATTCCAATGTGAGCTGAGGTGGAGAACCAATTGACTTAGATGTCCCCTGAAACCATGGTCCCTAGACCCCTGCCACGCTGGCCTTTGAAGCATTCAGTTTATTCAGGAAACTTCTTTGCTTCTGGTTTAGTCCAATTGTGCTGACCTCCCCTGTATTATGTGCTGTCTTTCCCGTCACCTAAAGTAGTTCTTATCTACTATCTAATTAGTGAATACCCCTCTGCCCCCCTCCCTCCCCCATCTCGTAACCATCAAAAAATATTTTCTTCTCTGTTTAAACTACTTCTCAAGTTCTTATAATAATGGTCTTATACAACATTTATCCTTTTGCAATTGACTAATTTCACTCAGCATAATGCCTTCCAGATTTCTCTATGTTATGAAATGTTTCATGGATTCATCACTGTTCTTTAACGAGTTTTGAGTTTTTGAGTATTCCATTGTGTGAATATACCATAATATATTTATCCATTCATCTGCTGATGGGCAACTTGGTTGCTTCCATCTTTTTGCTATTGTAAACAGTGCTGTAATGAACATGGGTGTGCATATATCTGCTTGTGTAAAGGCTCTTATTTCTCTAGGATATATTCCACGGAATGGGACTGCTGGATTGTTCTATTTCCAGCTTTTTAAGGAAGCACCAAATCGATTTCCAAAGTGGTTGTACCATTTTACATTCCCATCAGCAGTGTATAAGTGTCCCAGTCTCTCCACAACCTCGCCAACATTTATTATTTTGTGTTTTCTGGATTAATATCAGCCTTGCTGGAGTGAGATGGAATCTCACTGTAGTTGTGATTTGCATTTCTCTAATGGCTAATGATCATGAGCATTTCCTCATGTACCTGTTAGCTACCCGAATGTCTTTTTTAGTGAAGTACCTGTTCATATTCTTTGCCCAATTTTTAATTGGGTTATTTGTCTTTTTGTAGTTGAGTTTTTGCAGGAGCATGTAGATTTTAGAGATCAGATGCTGATCAGAAATGTCATAGCTAAAAACTTTTTCCCAGTCTGTAGGTAATCTTTTTACTTTTTTGGTGAAGTCTTTGGATAAGCATAGGTGTTTGATTTTTAGGAGCTCCCAGTTATCTAGTTCTCTTCTGGTGTTTGTGCATTGTTAGTAATGTTTTGTATACTGTTTATGCCATATATTAGGGCTTCTAGCATTGTCCTTTTTTTTCTTCCATGATCTTTATCGTTTTAGATTTTATATTTAGGTCTTTGATCCATTTTGAGTTCATTTTGTGCATGGCGTGAGGTATGGGTGTTGCTTCATCTTTTTGCAGATGGATATCCAGTTATGCCAGCACCATTTGTTAAACAGACTGCCTCTTCCCCATTTAAGTGACTTTGGGCCTTTGTCAAGTATCAGCTGCTCATATGTGGATGGATTTATGTCTGGATTCTCAATTCTGTTCCACTGGTCTATGTATCTGTTGTTGTACCAGTACCAGGCTCTTTTGACTACTGTGGTGGTATAATAGGTTCTAAAATCAGGTAGAGGCCTCCCACTTCATTCTTCTTTTTCAGTAATGCTTTACTTATCCGGGGCCTCTTTCCCTTCCATATGAAGTTGGTGATTTGTTTATCCATCTCGTTGAGAAAGGTCATTGGAATTTGGATCAGAATTGCATTGTATCTATAGATTGCTTTTGGTAGACTAGACGCTTTTACAATGTTGAGTCTCCTTATCCATGAGCAAGGTACGTTTTTCCACTTATGTAGGTCTCTCTTGGTTTCTTGCAGTAGTGTCTCGTTGTTTTCTTTGTATAGGTCTTTTATGTCTCTGGTAAGATTTATTCCTAAGTATTTTATCTTCTTGGAGGCTACTGTAAATGGTATTGATATGGTGATTTCCTCTTCAATGTTTTTTTTTTGTTGGTGTAGAGGAATCCAACTGATTTTTGTATGTTTATCTTGTATCCTGACACTCTGCTGAACTCTTCTGTTAGTTTCAGTAGTTTTCTTGAGGAGTCTTTAGGGTTTTCGGTGTATAAAATCATGTTATCTGCAAATAGAGATACTTTTACTTCTTCCTTACCAATCTGGATGCCCTTTCTTTCTTTATCTAGACTAACTGCTCTGTCTAGGACCTCCATGACAATGTTGAATAATAGTGGTGATAAAGTATGTCCTTGTCTGGTTCGCGATCTCAAGGGGAATGTTTTCAGACTCTCTCCATTTAGGATGATGTTGGCTGCTGGCTTTGTATAAATGCCCTTTATTATGCTGAGAAATTTTCTTTCTATTCCTATTTTGCTGAGAGTTTTTATAATGAGTGAGTGTTGAACTTTGTCAAATGCCTTTTCTGCATCAATTGATAATATCATATGGTTCTTGTCTAGATTACATTAATTGTTTTTCTAATGTTGAACCATCCCTGCATACCTGGTATGAATCCCACTTGGTCAGGGTGAATTATTTCTTTGATATGTTGTTGAATTCTATTGGCTAGAATTTTGTTGAGGATTTTTGCATCTAAGTTCATGAGGGACATAGGTCTGCAATTTTCTTTTTTTGTGGTGTCTTTACCTGGTTTTGGTATCAGGGATATGGTGGCTTCATAGAATGAGTTTGGTAGTATTCTGTCCTTTTCTATGCTCTGAAATACCTTTAGTAGTAGTGGTGTTAACTCTTCTCTGAAAGTTTCGTAGAACTCTGTAGTGAAGCTGTAAGGGCCAGGGGTTTTCTTTGTTGGGAGTTTTTTGATTACCTTTTCAATCTCTTCTTTTGTTATGGGTCTATTTAGTTGTTCTCCCTCTGTTTGTGTTAGTTTAGGTAGGTAGTGTGTTTCTAGAAATTCATCCATTTCTTCTAGGTTTTCAAATTTGTTAGAGTACAATTTTTCATAGCAATCTGGTAGGATTCTTTTAATTTCAGTTGGGTCTGTTGTAATATCGCCCATCTCATTTCTTTTTTGGGTTATTTGCTTCCTCTCCTGTTTAACTTTTGTCAGGTTGGCCAATAGTTTATCAATTTTGTTAATTTTTTTCTATTTGTTCAAGTTGTAGGGATAATTCTTTGATTTTGGCCCTCTCTTCTTTTTGGATGTGTGCATTTATTGATATAAATTGATCTCTGAGCACTGCTTTTTGGCTGTGTCCCAAAGGTTCTGATAGGAAATGTTTTCATTCTCATTGAATTCTATGAATTTCTTTATTCCATGCTTAATGTTGTCTATGACCTAGTCATTTTTGAGCAGGGTATTGTTCAGTTTCCAGGTATTTGATTTCTTTTCCCTGCTTTATTTGTTATTGATTTCTACTCTTATGGCCTTATGGTGAGAGAAGATGCTTTGTAATATTTCGATGTTTTGGATTCTGCTAAGGCTTGCTTTATGCCCGAATACATGGTATATTCTAATGTTCTGTGTGGGCTAGAGGACAAAGTATACTTGGCTGCTGTTGGGTGGAGTTTTCTGTATATGTCTATGAGGTCAAGTTGGTTGACTGTGGAATTTAGATCTTCCGTGTCTTTATTGAGCTTCTTTGTTGATGTTCTGTCCTTCACTGCAAGTGGTGTGTTGAAGTCTCCTACTATAATTGTGGAGCTGTCTATCTCACTTTTCAGTGCTGTCAGAGCTTGTTTTATGTATCTTGCAGCCCTGTCATTGGGTGCATAAATATTAAATATGGTTACATTCACCTGCTATATTGTCCCTTTTATCATTATATAGTGTCTTTCCTCATCCTTTGTGGTGGATTTAACTTTAAAGTCTATTTTGTCAGAAATTAGTATTACTACTCCTGCTCTTTTTTGATTTTCGTTTGGTTGATATATTTTTTTCCATCCTTTGAATGTTAGTTTGTTTGTGTCTCTAAGTCTAAGGTGTGTCTCTTGTAGGCAGCATATAGATGGATAGTGTTGTTTTAATCCCCTCTGCCACTCTCTGTCTCTTTATTGGTGTATTTAGTCCATTTAGATTCAGCATAATTATGGATAGATATGAGTTTATTTCTGTCATTTTGATCTTTTTTTGTGTGCTGTTGACAGTTTCTTTTCCCCACTTAGTTTTTTGTGCTGAGTAGTTTATATAGTTTTTTCCTCTTATTCACTGTTGTTCATTTTGTTTCTGCTGAGTCTCTATTTTTTTCTTGTATTTTTATTTTGATGAGTATGTTTGTTAGTGTCCTTTGGGGTTACCTTAATATTTACCCCTATTTTTTTAAGCTTAAACCTAAACTTTACTTCTTTATATTGTCTTGTCTTCCTCTCCATATGAAAGATCTATGACTACATTTCTTAGTCCCTCTTTATTGTTTTAATAGTTTCTTCTTTTACACAGTGACATCGCTGTTTCCCTATTTGGAGTGTTTTTTTAATCTTGATTTATTTTTGTGATTTCCTTATCTGGGTTGATATCTGGTTGCTCTGTCCTGTGTTCTAGTCTCGGGGTGATATCTGATATTGTTGATTTTCTAACCAGAGAATTCTCTTTAGTATTTCTTGTAGTTTTGGTTTGGTTTCTACAAATTCCTTAAAATTCTGTTTACCTGGAAATTTCCTAATTTTGCCTTCATATTTGAAAGACAGTGTTGCTGGATATATGATTCTTGGTTGGCATTTTTTTTCCTTCAATGCTTTATGTAAGTCATTCCATTGCCTTCTTGCCTGCATTGTTTCTGCTGAGTAGTCCGACCTTACTGTTATTGTCTCTCCTTTGTAGGTAACTTTTTGTTTATCCCTAGCTGCTCTTAAAAGTCTTTCTTTATCTTTGGTTTTGGCAAGTTTGATTATAATATGTCTTGGTGACTTTCTTTTAACATCTACCCTATGTGGAATTCCACGAGCATCTTGGATATCTTTTCATCTTTCCCAATATCAGGGAAATTTTCTGCCAACAAATCTTCAGCAATTCTCCCTGTATTTTCTGTTATCCTTCCCTGTTCTGGTAGTCCAATCACTCATAGGTTATTTCTCTTGATAGAGTCCCACATGATTCTTAAAAAAAAAGGCTTCTTAATTTTTTGAAATTCTTTTACCTGATTTTTCTTCAAATATATTGGTGCCAAGTGTTTTATCTTCAGTCTCACCAATTCTGCATTCCACTTCCACAATGCCGCTCCTCTGACTTTCTATTGAGTTGTCTAATTCTGTAATTTTATTGTTAATCTTCTGAATTTCTGATTGCTGTCTCTCTATGGATTCTTATAGTTTATTAAACTTTTCGTTATGATCTTGAATAACCTTTTTCATTTCTTCAACTGCTTTATCAGTGTGTTCCTTGGCTTGTTCTGTGTATTCCCTGATCTCATTCCTGATGTCTTGAAGAGTTCTGTATATTCATCTTTTGTATTGTGCATCTGGTAATTCTAGGAAGGCACCTTCATCCAGAAAATCCCTTGTTTGTTTTGAGAGCTTGTTGAAGTAATCATGGTCTGCTTCTTTATGTGATTTGATATTGAGTGTTGTCTCCGAGCCATCTGTAAGTTATTGTATTAGTTTATTTTATGTTTGCTTACTCTATCCTAGCTTCTTGGTTTGTTTTGTTTTGATATGCCAAAATAGGCTGCTTGAGTGAGCTAACTTGATTATTTTTGCCTTTGAAGCTCTAACATTACAAGGATATTTCTGAGGAAGAAAGTTTAACTTGCAAATGGGTTTTCTGTCAACAATGCACATTAAGAACTAACAGAAAACAAATATTTTTTCTTAGTGAAAAATATTCAGGTAAATTCTTTTAAGCTCCACATGGCTTTGTCTGAAACTTATAAGGTTATGTACACTTATTAAGGGTGGACTAGTACATGAGCCACTAAGAAGTAGCTGCAGGCCCTAATCACTGTTCATGGTAGAAAACACAGCCACCCCCATTCGGAGCCTTTCAGATCCACGATATTGTAATTGGTATCACTTGCATAATCGTCTAAGGTAGACAACCTTTTTTTTAGCAGCTATTCAACTCATGGGGACATCGGACTTATACCAGATGCATTCATCATATTAAAAAATAGCCATCAGAAAGGTAAAAAGACAAAAGCCATTTGTAGATGGAAAGTAGAGTCAATCCAGAATCCAGAGGGAAACGCCTAGAGAAGACTAAATCAATTGGAGGCATAAAAATCAATCCCAGGACATCACTGCTGATAAGACATGTTGACAGCACTTGCCCTTGATATGAAGTGATGAAAATCACACTTTACCACTGTGGTTTTCCTTTCTGTAACTTATAAGCTGGGTCTAGTCAAGAGAAAAACATCAGACTAACCCATATAGAAGGACACTCTACAAAATGCTTGACCAGTACTTTTCAAAACCGTCAAGGTCATCAAAAAACAAAGAAAGTTGGAGAAACTGTCAGTCTAGATGAGTCTAAGGAGGCATAACAACTAAATGTAATGTGGTCTCCTGGACAGGGTCCTGGAACGGAGAAAGGACATTAAGTAAAAACTAATAAGGATATTCAAATAAAGTACGGACTTTACCAGTATCAACGTGTCAGTATCAGCTCATTAGTTGTAGCAAATGTACCATACTAAAGTAGGACATTAATAACAGGGGAAACTGGGTGTGAGTGTAAGGAAACTCTCTGTAGTTCTAAATCTTCGTTATAAATCTAAAGTTATTCTAAAATAAAAAGTTTAATAAAACAAGATCAGTCCTGGGAGCACCACATGAATCTATCAGCATTCTTCGATGAACTGTGGTATGGTCTTATGACGTTAGTAGCTAGCATCTTCTAGAACTGTGAGAAAAACTCAAAGATTCATGGGAGAGTCAGTATAACAGCCACGTTTGAAACTAGTGAAAAGGAAAACTATGGTCATTTTATACTAGCTGACAGGAGCACTAATTGATTAAACAAAATCAATAATTAGATAACCAAATTGTGGCAGAAGTCATCTGGCAGTGTGCAAATTTGGCAATAATATGAAATTATGTTCCTGCAATAGTAGAACATCTGTCCTGTCCTGTGCTGGGAAAACAAAAGGTTCTTAAGTTATTATAAATACAGCACAGGGCAGTGTTTCTCAGAAGTTGTGCTGTGGAAGGGAAGTTCTATGAGATGCTGTGGTAAAAGATTCCACAGATAAGTTGGGGAAACAATGCGTTGCTGTAGTTACCTTGTTAACATATTAAAGACTTCAGAAGTTTTCTGGTCTGGAATTCCATTTAATGTTCTTTAACCTAATATTTCCCAAGTCTTTCTGACTTCCAATTCCTTTAACATCCATTAACATTGATAGAAAAAAATTTGAGTAGTGCTGGCCTTAAATCATATACTTCTCTGAACAAGGATTTGGAGTCTGGCCAATTACCCACGTTTTGCTATAACTAGATAGACATTTCAAGCACGTCTCAAAAGTCTAATTGCATGTACTGGCGTTATTTTAAACCTTCATCAGTGGCCCCTAGAACTTTCTGTCCTGATGGAAATGCTCTGTAGGTGTGCTATCCAATACAGTAGCTACTGAGCATTTGAAATGTGGCTAAGAAACTGAATTTTAATTGATTTACACAGACATTTAAGGACCTACACAAGTCTAGTCGCTACTATGTAGGACAGTGCAGCATCTAGAAGGCATTATATAAAATGGTGTCAAGGTAGGGGGAGTTTTTATCTTAGAAAATGCTCACTGAATAAACAGAGCGATAAATTAGAGAAATGTTTTATTACAACTAAGATGGAATTCAAAAGAGATATGTGCAATAATTCCATATATTTAAGGCCTAGAAACTCTGGTTGGGCAAAAGAAAATGATCAGAGATGATCACAACGTAACAGTGGCATTAAAGTGTCTCCATTAAAAAAAAAGTATATATATATATACACACACGCACACATACACACACACACACACACACACACACACACACACATATATGACCACCCGCCTGGGATGGTTTAAGATGAATATGGCATGAAAGGGCCAGGCAGTGGCTCTACAGCCTTGGTAATAGTCAAGAAAATGATGTAGTAGAAAGAGAACTCATCTGGGAATTGGCAGGCCCATTGCAGTTCAGGCCTAGACATGCAGTGTGACCACTCCAAGGCCTTATTAATTTCTGCATGTGTGAAACAATTGGTTTGGACCAGATGATTTCTAAGATGCTAAGTGATAATTCTACTTGAAGAAAAACGTACGTAAGTAATTGTATAACTAATATTGCAATGCCCGAACCAATTCTAGGAACCAAAATTATGAGATTTATCTGCCCTGGAAGTTGGAGGGATATTTAACTTTGTGGTTACTCATAGTGCAAAAGAGGAGGGCATGGCTTTTGATTCCTCTTTATTACCCATGCACGTGGGCTCTGTGGGAACTTCAGCAGCAGGAACTTAGTGAGCCAAGGGTGGAAGAGCTTGGGTCAAAGAACCTACTCTAGGGCCCACACTCACAAAGGCTAACAGTTAACCTGTCCAAGACAGCATGGGTGACCCAGAGCCTGATCTGGGCTCTTAATCCTACTCAATTTGGTTGCCTTTGACTCAGAGACTGGGACCTGCAAACCAAAAGGCTTTACGAACCAGAGATGTGGACAAGGAATTCCATGTTTTCAGATCCACGAAAGTATTTTAGAGAGAAAGTACTTAACATTCAATTTCTGAAGAGATTACAACAGAAGAAAGTAGTTAAGACTGAAGCTTTGTTGTTGTTGTGTGCCCTCAAGTCAATTCCGACTCAGACAGCCTAGAACTGCTCCATAGGGTTTCCCAGGCTTTAAACTTTACTGGAATAAATTGCCAGGTCTTTTTTTCCACGATGTGGCTGGTGAGTTCGAACTACCACCTTTCAGTTAGCAGCCAAGTGCTTAACCGCTGCAGCACCAGGGCTCTTTTAGACTGAAGCAAGGGGGCTTTAATAAAAAAGAGGACCTCCAATTGACATAACAGAATGACTTAAGAAAAGGATCTGCATCCCACTTTGGTGAGCGGTACCTGGGGTCTTAAATGCTAGCAAGCGGCCATCTAAGATGTATCAATTGGTCTCAACCCATCTGGAGGAAAGGAGAATGAAGAACACCAAAGACACAAGGTAAATATGAGCCCAAGAGACAGAAGGGGCCACATAAACCGAGACTACATCAGCCTGAGACCCGAAGAACTAGATGGTGCCTGGCTACCACCAATGACTGCTCTGACAGGGAACACAACAGAGAATCCCTGATGGAGCGGGAGAACGTGGGATGCAGACCTCAAATTCTTGCAAAAAGACCAGACTTAATGGTCTGACTCAGACTAGAGAGACCCTAGAGGTAATGGTCCCCAGACCTTCTGTTAACCCAAGACTGGAACCGTTCCTGAAGCCAACTCTTCACACAGGGATTGGACCGGCTATAGGTCAGAAAATGATACTGGTGAGGAGTGAGCTTCTTGGCCCGAGTAGATACATTAGACTAAGTGGGCAGCTCCTGTCTGGAGGCAAGATGAGAAGGCAGCCGGGGATAAGAGCTGGTTGAATGGACATGGGGAATACAGGGTAGAGAGGAAGAGTGTGCTGTCTCATTATGGGGAGAGCAGCTAGGAGTACATAGCAAGGTATATATAAATTGTTGTATGAGAGACTGATTTGGTTTATAAACTTTCACTTAAAGCACATTAAAAAAAAAAAGAGAACCTCTTAGATGGTAAGGATGCTTAAATAGCAGAATATATAATCAAAGAAGTTGTAGAATCTCTAACCTGAGAGATTTTTACAGAATCTAAGACAGAGAAGGTCTTCTTGAGGAAGAAATGCAGACGAAATAAGCCCATGAGCCGCCTTCCAATTCTGTGTAGCCTTTTTTTTTTTTTTCAAAGTAACTCATCCTTAAAATAAATGCGTAAAATACAAAAAATAATCATTAATGTTCATTTGGAAAGCACTCAAACAATTTTTATGTAGGCGATATTTTGCTATGAGAATTTTCTTAACCATAACAATTATTGAGTCTTTATTTAGGACTCTTACAAATAGCACATATATTATAAACAGCAGAAATTATTTTGTGCCTTTACCACAAGGCTGAAATTGTGATCAATGGGGAAGCGTGTGTAAACGGAGACCCTGAACGTCCAACACTAAATGCTTCTTTGACATGTCTGTTAAAACAGATGTGGAACAGTAAGGTATTCTGGAGGCGAAGGTGGGGAGAAAGATGGAGTCAGGAAACAAGACACAGACAGACAAAGAGAAGCAGAGATCCAGCAGAGAAGGCCACACTGGGTCATTCCAAGACTTCGCTGGGACTGTTTCTGGAGCTCTTTTTGTCTGGGATCAAATAATCCTGGGACTAATTGTGGCCGAGGTTGTTGCCATATGGGAAGTGCTTACCTGAGATTGAAAGCAATGAAGAGGAAGCACCAAGAGAAAGAGAGAGAGAGAGAGAGAGAGAGAGAATGTGAGCATGTCTGTGATCCGATGGTATCTGTGAACCTCTGGACCCAGCCATACCTGAAGCCCTTTGATTTACCAGTTTTATGAGACAATGTATTCTTTTTTTTTTCTTCAAACAGTCCGTGACTTTCCACTGAAAGACTGTTAAGTAGAACAGGTGTAGAGAAGACTGAAGGGTCAGCACCAATGGAGATGGAGCAGGGTGCACAGATGACAGTAGGACCAAAGTAAGCTGATCATTTTAAGTAAGTGAGGCCAGGGGACCATTTTAAGTAAAAGAAGACAGAGTGACATTTGGGCAAACACTAAAGGACATGGAAAAAATTATCTTTGTAAAACTGGTTAACTCTTTATCTCCTGGATAATGTACTGCCAAGTCTGCCCTGCTACTAAAGTATAACATTTTCTTTAGTACAGTGTGAAACGTTTCCCGTGGGTGAGAATCCTGCTATAGTATTTGAAGAGATATTCTACTATGAAAATAATTTTCTGCAAACTTACCTTAGTCTATTACATTAATAACTCCTTAATTTTAACAAAACAGGGCATTTTCCATACCAAACAGTTAACAGGATATAAATCAAGAAATAAACCTAACATCCTCTCTTCTTGGTAGCCCCCCATTCTGCTGAGTACCCATGAATGCTAGATAAAAGGGTGACATTTTCTTCAGGCTATCCCGTCTCCAGACTTGGAAACCCTTTTGCTACGATAATCATTTAGTTCACTTTTGAAAAGAACAATAAAAAGCTGTCCCTCATTCCCTTTCTGGAGTCACACTGACATAGAGCAATCAAAGTAACCCATTATCAGAGAATCCTAGCCTTGTTCAAATTATAAACATCAATGGGCATCTCTCCTGGGAATTCAAAGAACGAGCAAAAGTGGGTGAGCTAGGCTTGTTGTTAGAAGGATAAACCGATACACTTGATGCTTTGTTGTAGCAAAGACACCAGAAGTGGTGATTACTATTCACTTGGGTTTCACATTGATCTTCAAAATGCTGACAGTCACTTAAACCACTCACGGGGTGGAATAATCGCCCAAGAGGAACAACTGAGAGGGTACAACTTATATTATAAAATGGAATTGAGCACAGGAGATGGAAGTATTAACAGGCATGGTAGAAGAAGTCTTTGTCAGAATAACTGAAATGAGTAAAGACGTGAATTAGACATTGGCTGTACTGAGTATTCTTGGTGACATGAATACAACAGCAAAATTGTGCAGTTACAAAGTACGGCATCATTCAGAGGGGACCTTCCTCCCTTTGAAGACAGCTGGTGCCAGGTCAGCCTGGGTGAATCCCTCAGTGGAATGCTGTAGAGCTTATGTCTCATCTTGCTTCGTGTGACCCTTTAGAGCGGACAAAACAGAAATCTGGAATGCTATGCCATTTACAGTAATATACTGTATTATTAAACACTGGACATTAATGGCCTACTAAACAAGAGGATGCCTTTCAACCATGGCTAATGAGCCTACCCAGGCAGCCCTGCATGTCCAAGAGCCACAGGACACCAGGACAAGAGGCTCTGGTCCCTTTCCAGAGTTGTTTATTTTATAATTAGCAAAAGCAAAGTTAGCTCTTTCTGCTATTTTTTGGGGGGGCGTGGGGACAGGGAGATAAAATTAATAATCTAGACTATGGCTTTCAATAGAATTGCCTGATGTTACAGAATGACAAAGTTGAAGGGACCTTCCAAGAGTCCTTACTTAGGCAGAGTCGGCTCAGATACATCACTGGGCCCAATCTTCAATAGACGGATGCATTTTCTGTTCCTATAGATTTCTGAGACTAAACATGTATACTTTTATTACCAGCAAAAAAAGTAATATTTTAAATAATAAAAAGCATGAACTAAAAAGTAGTATTTTAGAAAGATTTCTAAAGCAGATTATGTGATCTCCCTCAGAAGCCCCTATCCTTCAGTGCTCTTTCTCCCCACACCCACCCTTCTGGCCCTCAGGACCCACTCATCATCAGCATGAGGTTGTCTGTGGTCAGCATTCAAGGGCTCCCCAGACTCTTGCTCTGGGGGAATTTCAGGGAAACATTCACCCCTGTGAATTTCATCCACCACTCTTCCACCTCTAGGCTGAAAACCACGGTTAACCAAGTAATAATACTTCTCACGGAGCAGTGATACTAAATAACTCGCTCCAAGTTCACAGCCCAAATAATTTAAATATTTTCCTTCTAATAATCTTCCATTAACCTTGAAATAAAATTCAGAGCTGATTTTGTGTCTTCGATCTTTCATCTGTTATTTTTTTCTGTCTCTCCATTCATGCATCTAAATTGGTCTTTTTCCTTTATTCCTTCCTCATATCATCTTTTTCCTCTATTTTAACTGCCTAATACATACTTCTGAACGAATGCCTTTTAAAAGTATTTGTTTTACAGTCATTGAATAGAGTTTATGCACCCTAAAATTTTCTGAACGAATGCCTTTCAAAAGTATTTGTTTTATACTCATTGAATAGAGTTTATGAACCCTAAAATTTTCAGAAGGAGCTCTGGTGGTGCAGTGGTTAAGCACTCGGCTGCTAACGGAAAGCCTGACGGCGCGAACCTACCAGCAGCTCCATGGGAGAAAGATGTGGCAGTCTGCTTCCAAAAAGATTAAGCCTTGGAAACCCTATGGGGGAAGTTCTACTCTGTCCTATAGGGTTGCCATGAGTTAGAATCAACTCGATGGCAATGGCTTTGGTTTGGCTGGGTTAAAGTTTTTAGATTATTTTTCTCGAGTCATTGGTCCTTGGTAGAAGAAGAGGTTTGCCATTTTTATCTCATACCCTATTTCTTAATTGTCTTGAAATCCATAATTATCTCTCAAAGCCGAAACCAAACCAAACCTGTTGCTGTCAAGTCAATTCCAATTCATAGCAACCCCACAGGATAGAGTAGAACTACCCCATAGGGTTCCCAAGGAGCGCCTGGTAGATTCGAACTGCTGACCTTTTGGTTAGCAGCTGTAGCTCTTAACCACTATGCCACCAGGGCTTCCAATTATCTCTCAGTCTTCTCTTTTCCACAATAACCGTTTTCCTCATTGTCTCTATATTCCAAACTTTAATCACATCCATTATTCTCTTTGTAGACACTTTTTCATGAGCTTTATGCCAGTAAAACGAGGATGTCAGCCATGTGTTCAGCCCTGAATGGGGACACAGTCTCTGTCTTTGAGAAGTTGATGTACCGAGGACCAGATACATTGCTTTCTGGTTTTGAGACACAGTCATGTGATCTTACATGATTCATGTTTCTAAGGTTTAGCGTCAAGCTACGTTAACACGGATCTATTTTGGCTTCCCAGGCCCCACACAGCCAACCTGAGATTTGTTCTGTTTCCAGAATCACAAGCTAGAAGAGCAGCAGCACCAGTAGAATTTCAACACAGACCTTCGCACCATGTGGACACTGCCCCCCACGGTGACACGTATGTGCCTCACATTGCAAATGTAAGTGCTTGGTCTAGGTCCTCAGTTGTGTTCACAAGGGCCACCCTGCCAGATACTCACTCTGCGATGCAGAAAGGTTGGAGAAAGCGGACTTTGTTCGGCCTGCCAACCACTCCAGGCTTTCATGCATGTTGGCCAAGGCTTTGAGGTCACTGACGTCACGCAGGATGTCTTGTGGAGGGATCAGCTTATCGCCCAGGTTCCCAATAAGCACTTCGGACTCCTTGCCAAAGGCTGCCCTAAAAAACACATCAGAAACAGATTCAACATGCAGCATGGAGAGGGCCAGGGTGGGAAACACTTTTGACGGTTGTTATAATCACAGTTTTATGGCATGCTGTTTTTCCCAGCCATCACCCGTCCGTCAGTTGGTTGTACTGGGGTGGCTTGCATTTTGCTGTGATGCTGGAAGCTACGTCACTGGTATTTCAAATACCAGCAGGGTTACCCATGGCGAACATGTTTCAGCAGAGCTTCCACACTAACACAGACTAGGAAGAAAGACTTGGCAATTTACTTAGAAAAATCAGTCAAAAAAACTGACGGATCATTGGACTCAAGTATACCAATGATCATGAGGATAGCGCAGGACCTGGCCATGTCTCATTTTGTTGTACATAAAGTTGCCATGAGTGGGAGCCGACTCGTTGACAAATAACAACAACACTGTCCCCAGGTTTAAGTGTGTGAGAAAACTATTATATGTCTGTTTAAAATTATTCTGGTAGGAAAAAAGCATTATCTGGTAGGGGAAAGAAAGTTCTTAAAAAAAACAGAAGAGACACCAGTGGCTGTACCTTCGACAGGAGCCAGTGTGGGCCTGACCTAGGCAATAACGATCTCTGGGGATGCCTCCACGCCTGCCCTCCAGGGGCATTTTCCTTGCTTCTTTTCTTGCTATGGAGGCTGACAGAGAGCTATGGGTGGTAAATATGTACATAGTTTAAAGCCTACTGTCATAAGTAAAACAACCAAGTTAACCTGGCAGTTAGAAATTGTTTAAAATGTCCAAAAGCAAAGAGGGCCCAGCCTCTTTAAGAGAGTAGTTTGTAGTTGAGATTGATGGCAAGCTTCGCTCATTTATTCATTCATTCATTTGTTTCAAAAGGATCTCGGGCAATAAATTATAAAGCATTAGGGTATTTATCATTTGAAAAGAGAAACCAGTAAAAAAATCAATGCTGGGACCCTCTTCCTGACTAGAAAAATACATTTAGGAGGGTTTCACACAGACCCCAGTGTCCTCAGAATAGGTTTTCAGGTTGACATATTAAGCAACATGGGGTCATGGAGAGATGGAGTTGGAAGGGACTTTACCACCCCTGTGAAACAGCCACTGCTGAGATGGAGAATTGCAGACAGGCTCCGAGGGGCAAGCTGCTCTCTGCCTCCGTGATATCTGAGTGGCAGAGCCAGGGCTGAGGCAGCCTCATGCCCACAGGCCTCTTTCTTTTAAAAAAGGGACAGAGAGGGCTGATGTGATAAGCGATGGATGAAGGTGCTAGGGAGAAAAATCAAGTCCTCTCAGGAAAGTTCCACACAGGCAGTAAGCTGATGCCGGAGGTAAGTTTTCTAAGAGTCTCAAGTCTTCCAAAACTTAAAGTATTGCAAGTGGAAAGAGGTAAGGGCTTTATTTAGGTAGAACAAGCCAAATTATGTTTCAACCAAGCAGTCACTAACAGCAGCTGACATACAGTTGGACACACTGGCTGACATACCGTTGAGACAAGTGGGAATTAAGTGCTTATAAAAAATGTTTATGCTACCAAGCAAATATTTAAGTACCCAACAGAGGGTCATATTTTGTAAAGAAAAGGCACAACTGGTTGGCTGCTTTGGGGAAGTCTCGGCTGGGGAGGCAGTAGAGTCGGGGGGACCATGCATATCAAACTGGAATGTGTGAGCACATCCTAGCCAGGAGCTTGGGCCAGGTTGGGAGTGGGGGCATGTTCTGCATGTGTAACAGTGGGATGCACGGGACCACATTTTCTCTGAGTAACAAGGGTTAGCGCACAGGGGTCAGAGTCAGACAGACCTGGGTTTGCATCCCAGATCTGCCACTCGCTGGCTGTGTGACCTTGAGCTGCGACTTAACTTCTCTGAGAATTAGCTGGGGGTAATAGTACTGACCTTATACGAAGTCATATATGGACTAGATCAGCTGATTAAAAAATTTTTACTGTGAAAATTTCGATAATCATGGAAGTGGAGAGAAGGGTATTACAAACTTCTATGTACGCACCTCCTGGAGTCCCTGGGTGTTGCAAATGGTTAAGCACTGCACTACTACCTGAAAGGCTGCTGGTTCAAAACCACCCAGAGGTGCCTGGAAGGTAAGGTCCAGTGATCTGTTTCTGAAACCCTTGTGGAGCAGTTCTACTCTGCACACACGGGGTGGCCACAGGTCGGAATCAACTTGCAGGCAACTCACGACAGCTTCAACCATCAGCGGCTCCTGGTGAGTGGGGCTCCAGCTGTCCACATCTGCCTCCTTGCCCTCTGGACTGGGCTGAAGTCGCCCATTTGGGCGATGCTTTTAGGTGCACAGTGCAGCATGGAACTGAGTAAAAGCTAGGAAGTTGTAGCTATTTTGATTAAGGCCGTTGAGATGATCACTTTATTTACCACCAACCCCAAAGTATATGAGGATGATTAAGTTTAAATAGGTAAGAAGGATCAGAAATATGAGTCGGAATTGACTGGATGGCAACAGATTTTTTTGGTTTAGATCAGAGATAAGTAAGTTAAATCTTGAGGGCTAGCATTACAAACGGACACCACAATGCCACAGCAAATGCCACCATGTCCCAGAGTCCAGGCTTTTACCAGAATCTGTCAGTGGTAAATTACTGAGAGAAAAACCACTAGTTGCTTCCCCAATACCCACTATTTCCCGCCTTCTTGGTAAAAGGACCCTGATGTTGTCGGGGCCAGCCATGTGCCCAACACACAAACAAAACACCTCACTAAATTTCCCAGTCTCCCTTGCAGATGTCGTAGCTAGTGAGAGGGCAACAGAAAGCACCAGACAGGGCTTCCAAGAAAGCTCTTCAAAGCCCTCGTACTCAGCTGGCAGGGGCATCTGTTGCCTCCCCCCTCTCTGGAAGGCAGCCGTGGAGCCTGGGGCTGCAGTAGCTCTCTTCAACCTTGAGTACAGAACTCAGCACTGAGAATCAGCTGGGTAAAGTGACTTGCCTTCACAGAGCTGCAGTACAGTCCCGGACCCTGGGCCTCTGGGCCTCACGTCATACGAGAGAAAACGCAGCCCTGCTATGCTTAAGCCACTGCTACCTCGTGTTTCTGTCACTAACAGCTCAATGCAATTTCCCTAGAACACTGTCTCTGAATTTAAATATTCCCAAAATCGAGTTACTGGGGAACAGAAAACAATGTCTTCTCCATGGTTGGAGCCCAGCCGACAGAATATCGTCCCCGTGGCCGCACTCAGTCGGGGTTGTAAATATTTAGTTTTCTTAATCTGTCCTTATATATCAATGCTCCCAGCCCCTTAATCATCTTTGACAGATATAACATACAACATGCCTCTGAGCTGGATGCTGAAAAGGCAACAGGGGAGGCAAACAGCTTTGAAACACAGGCTTGCAGCCATTTTTATGCATGTAGGTATAACCCTGGGTGGAACGTGACAATCCAGACAAATGTATTTATGTAAAAGTCTCATCTGCGTGTGCGGGGCGCTTCGGGCTGGGCATGTCTGTGGTGTGCTTCCAGGGCTGTGCGCTGAGCCCATTCCCCCTGGCTAGCTGAGATTTGCTTAACCTCCTCAGGCAGGAGAGCAACAGACTGAGAAAAACACAAACTGCCTCATGTTGAATACACAGCAGACACCTCATTTGACAGGAATCCATAACTGCCCCCTAACAACCCGGAGAGAGCAGGGAAACCCTGACACCGAGACCCACTGACTGACAGCTATAACTGTGTCACGGAAAATCGTTCCTTCGAGGGTTTGAGTGTGTCAAAGAGCATGGTGGAGGGCTTTTATGTGTGACAACATCCTTAAATGGATGGCTCCAGCTGCTTGACTACACATTGTTTTTTCTAAACTTTGATTTATTAAATAAATGAGGACATACACAACAAAAAACCATGCAGTCATTAGAAATTATACTTGATTGCATAGCAAAACGTTTGTTACAGCCTACTTTTAGTCAGCACATGCAATGGAATAAAATAAGCTCTTATAAAGCTCTATGTACCATATGGTATTGAAAAGAAAAATAACTATATACATGATGGGTTCAAACCACCAACCTTTTGGTTGGCAATCAAACACTTTAACCACTACACTACCAGGACTCCTCATATATATGTATGTATCATAAAACCAAACCTGTTGCCATCGAGTTGCTTCCAATTCATAGCGACCCTGTTGGACAGAGTAGAACTGCACCATAGGGTTTTCAAGGAGCTGGTGGATTTGAACTGCTGACCTTTTCGTTAGCGGCCGAACTTAACCACTGGGGATAGAGAGATATAGAGATATACATATAGAGAGAGATAGAGATATATATATATAAATATATATAAATAAAACTGATAAAAAATAGGCTCGCCATATACCCAAATGTTAGCTGTGGGACTGGATTGGGCTTTGTGCTTTTCTGTACTTTCTGTCTTCAAAGAACAGATTTACTTTCCAATTAAAAAAAAAAAAGAAAACCCTCCACAAATGAGAAAGTCTTTTAAATGGGCATGTCAGGAATCACAACATGGAAAACTGGAGAATGTGGTATTATACTTCCTTGAGTTAAATTGGGAGGCAGCAGATGGTTGGTCTGGATTGCAGCTCGTGGCTTGCTAAAGAAGTAGTCAGGCCCTCACTTCCAGAAGGACTATTCTTCAATATCTGGACCCCTATCATTCTTCATTCTAGATCTGAGTTCGACTTTGTTTTCATTTTCTGGTTATTATGAAAGCAAATTATTTAATGAAAACAAGAAATATTCTTCTGTAAAACAGGCAGAAGAATGACTGTTTTCTTGGGAAGGTAGTAACAGAAATCAGAACTCATAATGCGTTTGTTTTAGGCACTAAGCCCTGTGGAGTGACTAGCAGTAATCAGTAGGCCAACACGCTCACACAGAAGCCTACGCAGCTGAAGGGAGTGTTAAACCTGTTAAGCCTCATTTTACCACACAATCTTTCAAGAGTCTTCTCTGACAAGAATTCATTTAAGCGAATTTTGCCAAGAGTATTAAGCCTGTTAAGTTTAATTTTACTATACAATTATAATCTTTAAAGAGGTCTTTCTGACAAGAAATCATTGAAGAAAACTTTGCCAAAGATGCCGCAAAGTATGTCCACTTAGTTTTTAAATAATTCTGTTATCCACTGGAATTTTAGGAAGCCCTCCTCCCCAAAGTCTGCATTTTCAGCAGATTTAATGCAATTATGAAAGAAGCATCACCAATGGTTTCAAAGGGGTAGATTTTCAGAGCTGTGCCTATCTGATCGTATTTGTCCTCAGACCCATTTCTCTCTCTCCCTGACCCATCCCCCAGGCTCCCAACACTGCTTTCCATGGCGGAGCCCAGCTATGAGATGGAGGCCAGGCACACAGCCTGGAGGCTGAGTTCTCCTAGGAGACCAGCGGCACAAGGAAGGGCAAGGAATGGCTCCAAGGGCACACCAGACTGACCCAGATGCCTTGTATTTTATAAGGGTGGTGATGTGGTCATGAGTAACAGACTGGACATGGAATTGCCTTCCTTGCTGAAATGTTCCTGCCGGTACCTCCTTCGGAGGATTTACTCAACATTTTCACAGTCATGGTAACCCACACAATGTTTCTACCCAGGAAACTTACTTTACAGCAAAAGTAGCAAGGCAGGGACTTCACTTCTGGAGTTCCCCTCTCTTGCTGCACACCCAGTCACGCCGAAGGGGTTGGCCTCACAGGCAAATGACTTATGCAGGATTCAGCTATGGTACCAGTTGGGGGACAACACTTACCAGACTGGAGTGCCAGACAACTTGACACAGAGACTGATATATGGTGCTTTTTTCCCCCAATAACAAGAAAGCGTGTCTGGGAACCACGGTTTGCAAGCGGGAATGGCCCTTCCTCTTATTATTAAAGCCTTTCACAGGGGTTTTGCTCTTGCCCCAACAACTTTGGGCTATGGTGGTCTAGAGATACCAAGATCAAGTTTTACAATACAGGCGTAAGGGTGAGAAGAGACACAGTGTATGCGGGTTGGCTCTAAAGGTCTTGGGCCTATTTGTTCTAAAATCCATTGCTCACCTTTCCTTTGCTCTGATCTGTAGTGTATGTGTGTTAAGGGATGAGTGTTTTTGTGTGTGTATGTGTGGCCCCTGCAGGCTTTGTCCACCAGGCTCCCAGCTGGTACTGACAATGGCGACGCTGGTAGAAAACTGAATGGCAAAGGAAAAGGAGAAGCCAGGGTTACAATATCCCCTTCCCTCCCTCCTTGCCTTGGGTGGTGTCTCTACCAATGGCTGCATCTCCAGGGCCCCAACTTCCTTTGGACACCTCTGTGCTCCAGTAACACTGCCTCCACAAGGACCCCTGTTGGCACAAGTGGTCAAGCTCTTGGCTGCTAACCAAAAGGCTGGTGGTTCAAACCTCTCTGTGGGAGAAAGACCTGGCAATATGCTTCTGTAAAGATTACAGCCAAGAAAACCCTCTGGGACAGTTCTACTCTGTCACGTGGGGTCTCTATGAGTTGAAATTGACTTGATGGCGGCACCCAACAGCAGCAACAGCGCGGCCTCCTCCCTGAGGCCTTCCAGCAGAAGGCAGGCAGTGGCTTCCTGCTGTTGCTAATCTATGGCTTGTTTTAATGCTCTGTTTGATGCTCAGATTCCATTAACCTGTGTAACCAATTCCCTGCCTGAGAAATGTGAGGTAAATACTTGAAGTGGTTTCTGCTTTCCCTGGCAGACCTTGGCTGACACAAGACCTAATAACTATGTTTGGCTATATTCAAAGCTACAGGGAATTGATTGGCTTCCTCAGCCTGGGGATTAATTAGCTCTGTCGTGACCTGTTAAAGATCACTTAGCCACTATCTGGCAGAGCTCAAACTGATGAAGGGTTATAAAAAAGTCAGGTTACCTATCTAGATTCCTAATACTACTGACTGATTCTTACGAGATGTGACAATGACATTTCCATTTATCATGTCAGCTTTATACAACTGCTTAATTGTCAACCCTTTCAAAAGCTAATTTGTCTATGTCAAAAATAATGGGGGTAGGCCTATTCTGATGGGTTCTTTAATCAGGTCTTCGAAAAATGTTTTTCTAAACTTTAGCTAAGGCCTCATAAATGGGAAGGAACAACATAGTCCAGTTATCTTGATTACAATATTATGTTTTTCCTCTTAGAAACTGCTAAAGCTCATCACTCTGTCTACCCTCCACTGGCTTTTAATGCACGTGGATTTCATTACACACTAGCGTGTGAATAGCTATTTTTCATATTTCATAAGCCAGTGCTCCTCTCTAGACGTTTGCCTGGCTCCTCCTATAATCACAACGTAAGGGTTTTCATTTGCTTTCTTTGCTTACTCTTCTTCCACCATGTAAGCCCTTGCAAATACGCTTGACCGGCTAAATGGGGCTGAATTGGGAAGAAGCGTGAGGGTCCTCACTCTGTTCTTGCAATTGAGGTGGGCAGACAACACTGGCAAATTCTCCCCCTGGTTCTCTTCAGGACTTAGAGCACTATTTATTCTTTTTTTCCTTTTCTTTTTCTGTTTGTAGGGAAATCGGGGTTTTGACACACATGGGGTTGCCATGAGTCAGAATTGACTTGACAGCAAATGGTTCGGTTTTACTAACACAGAGATCAAAGTCAGAGAACTAACTGGGACCACCATTCAGGTGGGGGATGCGCAACCACCAGCTCCTCTCCTCGTGGCTCTGCTTCCTGGGACACGCACCAAACACCTGACTCACAGATTTCTGCCATTCTGGCATTTAGAGGGATCTTGGTAGGTAGTCTAAACTAGTAGTTCTCATCCTGCCTATATATTAAAAGCTTAACCAGGGAAGCTTAAACAAGATACCTGATGCCAAACTTCACCTGCAGAAATTCTGATTTGATAGACCATGAATGGGGCTCAGGTATGAGTTTTTTTTTTTTTTAGCAACAGCTTTGCTGTTGTTGTTAGGTGCCGTTGAGTTGGTTCCAACTCTTAGTGCCCCATGTACAATAATTCACAAATCATAAAATTAACCCATTTAAATTATACAAGTAAATGGGTTTTAGTATATTCAGAGTTGTGCAGTCATTACCACCGTCAATTTTAGAACGTTTTCATCACCCTCAAAAGAAGTCCTATACTTATTAGACTCCCCATTTCCCCCCACCCCCAACAGCCCTAGGTATCCACCCTTCTACTTTCTGTGTCTATAGATTTGTCTATTCTGGAAATTCATATATGACTCCTATTCATATGAATAGAATCATACAGTATGAGGTCTTTTGTGACTGGCTTCTTTCACTTCGTATACTCTTTTCAAGATTCATCCATACTGTAGCATGTATCAGTACTTCCTCTCTTTTAATGTCAAATAATATTCCACTGTATGAATATACTACATTTTATTTATTCATACATCAGTTGATGGACATCTGGGTTGTTCCTGCTTTTTGGCTATTAAGAATAATGCTGTTTTGAATGTTCGTGTACAAATTTTGGTGTGGATGTATGTTTCATTTCTTTCAGGTATATGCCTATGAGTAGAATTGTTGGGTCATATTAAACCTTTTGAGGAAATGCCAGACTGTCTTCCACAGTGGCTGCATCATTCTACATTCCCACCAGCAGTGGATGGGGGTTCCAAGTTATCCACATCCTCAGTGGGCTGAATCTTGAGCGCTGAACTGGGCAGGTATAGGAGGTGGGGGTGGGAGCAGCAGAGGGCACTGCAGAAAGAAGAAACACGTATGGCAATGACAAAGAGGTAGGAAAGAGTGTGATGGACTGGGGAAGTGCAGAAGTTCAACAGGGTAGAAGGACTGAGGGAAGTGGGCATTCTTCATCTGGCAGGGAATGTTAAGCCTGCAGCAGAGAGCAGCATCAGGAGAGACAGAGCTGGAGAAAGACTAGAACAGGCATGGGCCCCTCCTGCAGAGACCTGGGACTGTATCACAGCTTGCCCTTGTCTTAAGACACCTCCTTCTGCTCACCTACTGCAGCTAGACAAGTATCCTTCCTATTATCATGATGCACAGATGATCACTACCAGCCCCACCTTCTGAAGGGCTGAGTGGGACCAAAATGTTGTCGTTGTTGGGTGCCGTCGAGTTGGTTCATAGTGACGCCAGGTACAACACAACAAAACGTTGCCTGGTCTTGCGCCATCCTCACAATTATTATGTCTGAGCCCATTGTTGCAGCCACTGTGTCAATCCATCTCGTTGAGGTGCTTCCTCTTTTTTTGATGACACCTCTACTTGACCAAGCATGATGTCCTTCTCCAGGGACTGATCCCACCTGATAACATGTCCAGAGTGTGTGAGGTGTAGTCTCGCCATCCTTGCTTCTAAGGAGCATTCTAGCTGTACTTCCTCCAAGACAGATTTGTTTGTTCTTTTGGCAGTCCACGGTATATTCAATATTCTTCGCCAACACCACAATTCAAATGCCTCAATTCTTTTTCAGTCTACCTTATTCATCATCTAGCTTTCTCATACATATG
Source organism: Elephas maximus indicus (assembly GCF_024166365.1). NCBI lineage: Eukaryota > Metazoa > Chordata > Mammalia > Proboscidea > Elephantidae > Elephas > Elephas maximus. The sequence continues at coordinate 15,919,635 of NC_064826.1, forward strand.
AGGTGATTAAAAACACCAAGGCCTCGGTCAGGCACACCTTAGTCCTCAAGGTGACATCTTTGCTTTTTGACACTTTAGAAAGGTCTTTTGCAGCACATTTGCTCAATGCAATGGGTCTTCTGATTTCTTGACTGCTGCTCCCATGGGCATTGACTGTGGATCCAAGTAAAATGAAATACTTGACAACTTTAGTCTTTTTTGTGTTTATCAGGATGTTGCTTATTGCCAGTTGTGAGGAGTTTTGTTTTCTTTATGTTGAAGTGTAATCCATACTGAAAGCTGTGGTCTTTGATTTTCATCAGTAAATGCTTCAAGTTCTCTTTACTTTCAGCAAGCAGGGTTGTGTCATCTGTATAACGCAGGTTGTTAAGGAGTCTTCTTCCAATCCTAATGCCGCACTCTTGACATAGAGTCCAGCTTCTCAGATTATTTGCTCGGCATACAGACTGAATAGGTATGGTAAAAGGATACAACCTTGATGCACACCTTTCCCGACTTTAGAACACACAGTATCCCCTTGTTCTGTTTGAACAACTGCCTCTTGATTTATGTACAGGTTCCTCCTTAGCACAATTATGTGTTCTGGAATTCCCATTCTTTGCAATGTTATCTATAACTTGTTATGATTCACACAGTCGAATGCCTTTGCATAGTCAATAAAACACAGGTAAACATCCTTATGGTATTCTCTGCTTTCAGCCAGGATCCATCTGACATCAGCAATGATATCCCTAGTTCCGTGTCTTCCTCTGAATCCAGCTTGAATTCCTGGCAGTTCCCTGTCGATATACTGCTGCAGCTGCTTTTGAATGCTTTTCAGCAAAATTTTACTTGCATGTGATATTAGTGACATTGTTCGATAATTTTCGCATTTGGTTGAGACCAAACTAGAGGGCTTAAAACATCTTTTTCTTTTATTAAGAATCTAAATGAGAGACAGTAAATTGAAGAATTTCACGATCTGAAATTAAACAAAAAATAAAATGTAGAAATGCCTTACTATTGACTTTCTGATGATAATAACTAAAACCAAACCCACTGCCCGTTGAGCTGATACCAACTCACAGTGGCCCTGTAAGGCAGAGCAGAGCTGCCCCACAGGGCCCCCAAAGCTGTAAATCTTCAGGGAAGCAGACTGCCAAACCTTCCTCCTATGGGGCAGCTGGTGTGTCTGAACCACCTACTTTTCAGTTAGCAGCCGAGTGCTTTAACCACTGTACCACCAGAACACCTGAATGATACTAACAGATAATTATAAATCTGAAACAATTCTCAAATAATTGTCCAACTAGACTAGCATTTATGTACTATGTAGAGGAGATTATAATTTTTTTTTTCCCATTTACTGCCAAACTTAGGCTAAGAGGAGTTGTATCATTTTGATAGAATAACAAAGTGCTTAATGCAATCATCACGAACATTACCGGATATGTTCGTAGCGGGGCCTCCAGTTAATGGCCTGTCTTTTTTGTTTAACTTTGAGATTTAAGTTTCTTCTCATCCAGCCTTGCCTGGCTGTGCCCTACACTCATCTATGACCTTTATCTCATTTAATTGAGGATTAAAAAAAAATTAGCATTGTCTACCCTCGTACTTATTTAATATATTAATGTTTGCAGATTCATTTTTCCTTTCCTAATTGTATTTTTTAAGTCATATTAAGCATCTATAGACAGTGAAATAAACGTCTTCACCGATGAACACTTCGTTTAAGCTAGCTCAAGTTTTCAGGTCTCCTGCATCAGATCTTTCACTTGCTCCTTCCAATTTACCTAAAGATTCTTCAATAGCTGTAGATAGCTGTGACTTTTTAACAGCTGTTGTTATGTTATTTTGAGACCTTTGAAATGTTCAAGTGGAACTTTTCTTAAAATTATTTATGCTCTATTTTATTCACCTTACTTCTACATCTTGGGGTCCCTTGGTAGTGTAAGCAGTTAACACGCCTGGCTACTAACCAAAAGGTTGGTGGTTTGAGTCTACCTAGAGGTGCCTTGGAAGAAATGTCTGGTGATCTACTTCCAAAAAATCAGCCACTGAAAACCGTATGGAGCACAGTTCTACTCTGACACGTGTGGGGCTGCCATGAGTCAGTATCGCCTCGATGGCAACTGGCTACTGGTTGTTTCTACATCCAAATATAGTTCTAACCCAACTGGATTTCTGCTTCTCTTAAAATTATCTAATCTGAACTGGATGAAGAACTTGAGGAGGTATAAAAAGACTTACCAAACACAAAACCAAAACAAAGTAATAAAGAGCTGGGTTTAGACCTCAGAAGCCTCTGAGCTTCATAAAGGAACATGTTACTATCATTTTTGTCTTGTAATTTTTAGGGAGTCCACTGAAGGCATTTTCTTCCAATTTAAGGCATTCTTTATGTTTGATTCTTTTCATTTTTAAATTGAGTTTCATTCATTCAACAAATATTTATTCGGGATCTATGATGGGCTATAACGGTTTCATAGAAGGAAGGAAAAAGTTAAAACCTGTTTTTCTTCTTTTATTCCAAAGATTCTTTTTCATTAAAATTTTATTATAGAAATCTTGCAAATAAAAACTTAGAAATCATCACGACCGACCCACTTGCTCTCTGAAACCAGTATCTGCTATCATTTAATCGCAGTGACCTCATAAGTTCATAAAATAAAGAGCAGCCTCCATAAACATACTACTTTTGGTTTCCTGGACAAAATAAAAAGTTATCTTCCAAGTAATTTAATAACTAAAAATATTTTTTAAATGTTCTTTAGTCTCTATTCTGTATTGAGTACAGGCAGTCCCTGACTTTTAACATTTTCAAGTTAACAACCAGCTGCACTTACGATGGTACTTTTTTTTGGTACACCTTATTATCAGTGATATGTACTACATATTACGTTGCAATGCATAATTTGCTGATGTTACCATTCTCAGATGTTCACTCTCAGACATTCAATTTTATGAACGATTGTTCAAAACACTGCGGTATAGCAGGCTATGGCCTGGTCTACAATGAAGTCGGTGTCAGGAGTCATAACACAGAAAGTTGGGCAACGTTCAGCTCTAACGAAATACGACAATTGAACTGTGCACACATCCGAGCGCTACCAACAATAACAAACTACCAAAAATAACACAAAATCTAGAGTGAAAGTATCTGTATGATAAGCAACTTGACTATCGGTCAAGAATTATGATGATCAATGAACGCGAAGGAATAACTCAAACCTCCAAAACCACAAAGACTCAATCCATTATCAGGCTGGTTGATTGCTGCATGGTGACTCCGGAAGCCAGACCACCAGGGTTCAAACTCCAGCTCTGTCACTTACTAGCTCCACAAATGAAGTTAATTCATTTCTTTGCATCTCAGTTTCTCATCTGCTGAATGGGAGTAATAATAGCCCCTAAAACGCATACTGCTGCTGTACAGTGTGTGGCACCATCAGCTATTACTGTTGTGATTGTTGAAATACATTGTAGGATCTGTCAAGAGACTTAATTCTTCATCATTTACATTCTGCCTGCTACAGTTCAAGGCTGATTTGCAGGTATTACACATTCTTTGACCTTTATCACCTGAAATCTCTGGTCCTGGCCCTGCCAATTACATCTATCCATTTGAGGATTTTCAAACCTGGCTCTGGAGAAGAGACTCTTATTCTCTGAAATTCAAGGGCTTTGAGTGAAATGGGGGTAAGAGATATTCTTTGGGCAGGTTTTCCAAACACATATGTCCTCCTAACTCCTAAACAGCCCCTTCTCCACTCTCTTTCCCTCCCCCTACACCTTACACCTTCTGTTAACAACATCCTCAGAAAGCAGGACTCCCTTTTCTCACTGAATCCTCATTGATCTCAAAAAGATAAATAGAAATATAGACATGGCAGGTGTGAAGACAATGGGCCAGAAAACCTGCTTTCAGCTTCTTTGGGAACAAAAGGTATTTGCTGTTTTTTTGTTCTCTGTAAAACCCTGGCTTGACCTCTTTTTTTTCCCTCTTCAGAGTTAGCCTGGAAATAATACATTTTACTTTTTAGTTAAAAAACAAGAATAGGAGAGGGCCTCATTTGGTAATGAAGGGCACATAACCTTCATTCACCGCAAAGAGCACCAGGTCCTACACACATCTGGGGGCCGAGCAGCGCTCTGAGCTTTACAAAGCAGCTCCAGGAGAGAGCGGGACTTTCCTGTCGTCTGGGCTGCTGCCCTGCTCTAGGGCTCACCCACGGGCTGGATCAAGGCTCTCTGTCAGCTCAGCCACACGCAGTACTTCCCTTTGCTCTCAATGTCCAATCAGGAGAGACAATGTGGTGGGTTAAAAAGAAAGAATCAATCACATACAAAGTAAAACAGACCTATAAAATTATTTTTCCTCTGTTAAAACAAACATAATTTGTTTTCAAGCTATGTCTTCATGAAAAAACATGGATACATTTCTCAGACATGATGTTCATCAAAAGAAGCCAGATACTATGATTCTGCCCTCTGGGTGGGTTTGAACTCCAACCTCTCGTCTAGTAGTTGAGTGCTTAACCATTTGTGGAAATACAAGGACAGGCAAAGCTAAGCTGTGGTGATGAAAGTCAGAATCATGGTTACCTGGGGCCGGGCCTTTTGGGGCACTAGAAAAGCTCTATATTTGGGAGGTAATTATATATAACAATTCATTGACTTGTATACCTAAGATTATACTCGTTTCATGTATAACTTACCTAAAAACAAAAACAAAAAAAACCGCATAATTTGTTTTCCCTTCATATTTAAGACAAAAGGTGATATAATTCAGCAAACACAACAAGGGTAAAGAAAGCCAGGACCTTCATTCCAGCTTTTGGAATTCTGACTCATGGCAATCCCATAGTGATACATATGACTGAATGGGTACACTTAAAGAGGAGAAGGAAGATGCTGACCCAGAATGCTCAAAAATTCGGCAGGAGAAAAATATGACACAATCCTGTGACAGCAGAGCCTTGTAGCCTGACCTCTGTCCTAGGGTCGGCTTGATGATTTCTAATTGGGCCTCCAATCAATCGATCACTCAATCATTCCTTCCCTGTCTTGATAGAAAAAAAAGCATCAGGCTACTCTCTATTGCTATAGCTCTGACAGAGCTATCTAAGTGAAGGGGAAGGGTGGAAGATAGGAATTGGAAATAAAATTTAAGAGTTTAAAGTTTATTTCAGAATCTGGGAAAATATATTCAGCAAAACAAAGGCTTTAAAGGAAAACAATTCTATGACTTCCATACAGGTAAAGATTTCCTGAACAGGATACCAAATGTCCTATCCATAAAAAATAAAAATAAATTGGACTTATTACAATTTTTAAAATTCTTTTTATTAACAGATACTATTGTTGCTGTTAGTTGCTGTCGAGTCAATGATTCAAATCATGGCGACCCCAATGTGCAGAGTAGGACTGCAATCCATAGGGTTTTCAAGGCTGTGACTTTTCAGAAGCAGATCGCCAGGCCTGTCTTCCAAAGAGCCTCTAGGTTAGTTTGAACCACCAACCATTCGGCTAGTAGTCAAGCGCTTAAAGATTTGTGGTTAAGAGACTGAAAAGACAATCTGCGAAGTGGGAGAAGATATTATATATGACAATAAACTTACACCCAGATACATAAAAAAAATTTCTATAAATATCTATGGGAAAGACAGACAACTTAATAAGAAATTGGCAATAGATGTGAATAAATGTTTCAAAAGAAGATATCTAAATGGCCATTAATACATAAAAATATGTAAGAGAGTGCTCAGCTTCATTAGTCATAAGCTGCCAAATTTCTCTGCGATAATGTAACACTAAGGAAGAAAAACAGAAATATGAAAGTTTTAGGTTAAATTACAGGGTACCTTTTGAATATTACGGTTTTAAGAAAGGTTAAAATACTATAGAACATTTTCATAATAGAATGTCATTTAAAAAACTTTTCATAATAAAATGTCATTTAAAAAAACACTATGGTATGTAAATATGGTTAACTTTGTGAACAGAAAGGCCTGTTTATCTATAACTGCAATCCACCTTCTGAAAATGAAATAAGCCCACAGTTCTCTGACGAATGAAAAGCTAAATGTTGGCCATAACTTGCTTCATTTCTATTTTTTGGTCTTTGTTTCTTTGAAGTGCTTTTATTTTTTACTATTTATCTATTCACTTGGATAGGCAAAAGACAGTAAGGATAAACCTAATTTCAATGTGACAAAAGATTGTCTCCATTTTTCCCCTACTTTACACTTCTCTAAAATGGTAGAGGTGAGAAGGTTTCAGTGTGGCCAGCCCGCCATGGAGAAATAGGTAGCTTCGTCAAACCAGGCTATATTTTCATAGCTAAGTAAATATTTTAAATTGTACAAAGGGAAACATTGAGTGATGAAGTTGAAAGACTCTACTTTTGTCAAAACAAGTAGAAAACAATCAGTGATAATACAATACATATGAACAAACATGGGAAGCACATTTTCATTTCCAGAAAGTCCACCTAACAGTTCCATGAACTGAAGAATAGGCGAAGAGCAACTGTAACGTGCTCTGTAAGGGCAGGAACCGTAGCCCGTTAATTGTCATAGTTCCAGGATATGGCACATCATAGAGTCAATCAAAAAAGCTTTGCCGAATGAATGAATGGATGAGATTTTTTCCATAAGAAGGGAGAATGGCCTGCAAATCAAAGCTGAAAGATATTTGACCTGATTTAGCAATGTTCCCAATTTGATTCACATCGATTCCTTCCTTCAGATGTCCAAGGCATACTTAAAGGGGAAATACGGCAAGGTATGATGAAAACAGACTTCACTTGTTCAATTAGTTGTTGCTTGATATTTAGAAATGGTCAACATTTTCTACAAGACACAATAAATTAACAGTTCTTTGCCTCTATGTCTAAAACGACTTAGAAAATAGACCTTTTACCTTATGAAATCTTCTTCCTCTTCTCTCTTGGGTCTCAGCTGTTTGGGTTGAGCCATATTAATCCAGTTTAGAAGAGATTTCAAGAGTCTGCTGATATCATCATCTTTTGCCCAAGATGCACTGATGACAAGTTTTTCCTCTGACTGGACAATGCCCCTAAACACAACCAGTGGAGAAGAGTCCTTTCAGCACAATGTGGGGTATTCAGTTAGCATTTTTCACCAACTTTTGCTGTAGAAAAAAGATATCACGTTCATCTCTCTTATTGACATAACCCCTTACCTGAATTGGGGTCAGTAACATGTATTACATACTCTACTTTACTGGGAAACATGATTTCTGGATTTCATTTTTAGTTTCTTGATTGCTGAGTAATTATAAAAGCTGATAATACTAATTAGTCCCTTTTATCATTTTTTTATAATAGTTTATCCATTAGGATAAATAAAAAATGTATGAAAGGTTTGGGAGGAATCTTTCAAGAGAGACGGTGAATAAATAAAAAGTGGTGTAACTATACAAAAGAATGTTATTAAATGACAACATAAATGGTACCTGAAGGGTGACAGAATATGTTAAAGAAAAAAAAAAAGATAACTCTTTGACTTAAAGAACAAAAACAAAACTTACTGTGCTAAAATATGTATAACAAAAGATTCACCATTTTTATTATTTTTAAGTGTACAATTCAGTGGCATTAATTACACTCACCGTGTTGTGCGACTATTGCCATTATCTACTTACAAAAGTTTATCACCTCAACAGAAACTCAGTACTCCTTAAGTAATAGCTACCCATGCCCCCTTAACCCAGCCCCTGGTAACCATGAATAAACTTTTGTCTCTATGCCTATTCTAGATATCCATACAAGTGGGATTATACAATATTATTCTTTTTGTCTGACTTTCTGACTTACTTCGCTCAGCATAATGTTTTCCAGGTTTATATACGTCATAGCATGTACCAGAGCTTCATTTCTCTTTATGGCTGAGTAATATTCCATTGTATATATCTTAGTCATCTAATGCTGCTATAACAGAAATACCACAAGTGGATGGCTTTAACAAAGAGAAATTTTACTTCTTCACAGTAAAGTACGCTAAAAGTCCAAATTCAAGGTGTCAGCTCCAGGGGAAGGCTTTCTCTCTCTGTTGGCCTTCTCATCAATCTTGCCCCAGACTAGGAACTTCTTTGTGCAGGAACCCCAAGGTCCAAAGGACACGCTCTGCTCCTGGCACTGCTTTCTTGGTGGTATGAGGTCGCCTGTCTCTCTGCTTGCTTCTATCTTTTATATCTCAAGAGACTGCCTCAAGACACAACCCAATCCTGTAGGCTGAGTTCTGCCCCACTAACCCAACTGCTGCCCATCCTCCCTCACTAACATCATAGGGGCAGAATTTACAACATATAGGAAAATCACACAATACCAGGAATAATGGCCCAGCCCAATTGATACACACATTTTTGGGGGGACATAATTCACTCCATAACAGTATACTTGTACCACATTTTGTTTATCCATTCATCTGTTGACAGACACTTGGGTTGTTTTCACCTTTTGGCTACTGTAAATAGTGCTATAATGAACACCGGTATACAAGTATCTGTTTGTGTTCCTGCTTTCAAGTCTTTTGGGTAAATATATAAGAGTGGACTTGCTGGGTCACACGGTAATTCTCTGTTAACTTTTTGAGGAAACGCCAAACTGTTTTCCATAGTGGCTGCACCATTTTACATCGCCACCGGCGAGGGACTAGGGTTCTAATTTCTCCACATCCTTGCCAACACTTGTCATACTTCTGATAACAGCCATTCTAGTGGGTGTGATGTAGTATCTCACTGTAGTTTTTTTTGATTTGCATTTCCGTAATGACTAATGACACTGAGCATCTTCTCATGTGTTTACTGGGCATTTGAATAACTTCTTTGGACAATATTCTATTTAGGTCCTTTGACCATTTTTAAATTGGGATTCCCTGACTTCTCGGTTTAAAGTAATAGCCAGTTCTATTGGAAGGTATTTTTTGAACTACGTATATCCTTCTACTCAAAGCTAATCTATCACCTTAAAGAAGGTCAGCCCCAATGCCGGCAGAAAACACATTTGATTAGTGCAATCTCCAGTGGGCTTTGACTAGTGACTTAAAGTTGACAGGTGTTGAAGTTCTTTACGAGGCCCTATGGATTTTTTTTTTTATGGATTAGCTATTAATACTGCTCTTACCAGAACGTACCTGTATATTCATCTTAAATACTAAATTTAAACTTCATTAAAAAGCCGTTTCTGTTCAACAGTTCTGTCACTAATTTAATGGTCTAAAAACCCTTGTCAGCAATTCTAGGTGCCAGAAATGACACTTACTAACGAAGAGAGGGCTAATTAGCTGGCTACTCCACTGAAGTTGACCATGACTCGAGAGGTTGTCCCCCTATCACAGGCAGAACACTATTTTGGTATAAGGGTTATTCTAGGGGGACGTTATGCATAGTTTTTCTATGTATGAATAACACAAGATACATGAATGTGTGAGTGTATGAATGTGTGTGACTGTGTGTATGATAAAATCTCTTTGACCCCACTGACAATTTAGTGTTTACAGACCAGAGAAACTGAACCCTCCAAAAGTTGGCTCATGACAGCCTGCCTTGAGGTAACATGGTTTTATGTTGTGGGGGCAATACTGCTCTGGTTCTCTAAAAAGAAGCTGGAATAAATAATAGAGCTATGGTAGATTTCTAGAATTCTTATAACTCACTAGAAGGAAAAGTTTTCTAACAGTTACTGTGGTCAGCTATTCAGAATGTAGACAGCAGAACTTTCCCTCCAATCTCTTGAGTTACTCTCCCACTGGTACCTTCTTCCGTTGCTTCTTTTCTCTTGTTATTTTCTTACATCTATTCTGCAATGCTTATGGATTAATCTCATATAATAGTTTATATAGTCTTATACATGATTGTGAGGATTTTGCAGGACTGGGCAGTGTTTCATTCTGTCCTACATAGGGGTCGCTATGAGTCAGAACCGACTTGACTGCACCTAACAACAGCAGCATACATGGGGTGCTGGGTGCAATCTTACAGAATGATACTACCTTAGATTCATGATATTCCATCCTAGATGACCATCAATGTTCTTTGGCCTTGTTTTTACCTGTTTCTGTTCAGTTACCTCTCCCATTTCCCTCAATGGCTATTTTTTTTTAAAGCATTCACCCTTTTCTTTATCCACTCATTGATTTTTCTCCACATCCTTCCTATCTGACATAAGAAGGAAGGGACCTAATTATATATGTTCTGACATTCCATTCCCCAACGCCCACAGAAATGTGTTCAAAGCTGTACCCATACTCAGTCATTAACAGGAACACCCGCCTAGGTTCTTGTAACCCTTTCGCCCTTCTCATTATCTTCAACAACCCCCTACGTTATTTTTTCAAAAAATGAATGAATGAATGAATCTCTACCCCTCTAGTAAAGCTCCTCTCTTTCCTTAAAGATGCTGTCATCAAATGAGTGGCCTCGCTGACTCTGCTTTCTCACTTCATTCACTCATGAATCTCTCTGCAGGGTCTACCCTATGATTTAAACCAACCATTACTTTTTTGAAAATTATTCAATAATTGTATCTTTTCCTTCTAGATTATTTATTTGGCTGTTTTACAAATTCACTGGCTTCTCCCCTCCTAAACGTCCTGTTCTTGTAATATGGATTATATTTCTTCCTTTATCTCTCTGAATATTTTAAAAACAGTGATAAAGTTCCTTTGTATCACTACAGTCTTTGGATGTCAAACATCCTGTTTGTCGCATCTGCCTTCTTCTCTCATGATAATGGCTTTCCTCATGTGGTCTCCTATTTTTCTCTGCAAGCTCTACTTGAATGGGACTCCCCCTCTGCAAGAATCTCACATTTGCATCTGGGGTCTTAAACACTAGCAAGCGGCCCTCTAAGATGCATCAATTGGTCTCAACTCACCTGGACCAAAGGAGAGTGAAGAACACCAAGGACACAAGGTAATTATGAGCCCAAGAGACAGAAAGGGCCACATAAATTAGAGATTACATCAGCCTGAGACCCAAAGAACTAGATGGTTCCCAGCTAAACCGATGACTGCCTTGACAGGGAACACAACAGAGAACCCCTGAGGGAGCAGGAGAACAGTGGGATGCAGACCTCAAATTCTTGTAAGAAGACCTGACTTAATGGTCTAATTCAGACTAGAGGGAGCCCGGAGGTCATGGTCCCCAGACCTTCTGTTAGCCTAAGACAGGAACCTTTCCCAAGTCCAACTCTTCAGACAGGGATTGGACTGGACTACGGGATAGAAAACGATGCTGGTGAGGAGTGAGCTTCTTGGCTCAAGTAGACACATGAGACTGTGTGGCCAGCTCCTGTCTGGAGGGGAGATGAGAGGGCAGAGAGAGAGAGAGGCTGGCTGAATGGACATGGAAACACAGGGTGGAGAGAAGGAATGTTCTGTCTCATTAGGGGGAGAGCAACTAGGAGTATATTGCAGGGTGTATATAAATTTCTGTATGAGAGACTGACTTGATTTGTAAACTTTCACTTAAAGCACAATAAAAAAAAAAAAAAAAGAATCCTACATTTGCCCTGGGTTTTGGAGATGGCACTCTTGCTTGGTTTGCATTTGTCTCTTGTGGGCACTATGAGTTTTGCTGGCCCCAAATTAAAAAAAAAAAAAAAATTGTTTTGGCTTAAAGCTCCATGATAGGATCTGCTGTGAGTAGCCAATCATTTGAAAGGGAGTTTCTCTGGGGGTGTGGCCTGCATCGAATATAAGTGAACTCTCTGGTAAGGCTCTCGGGCTTTTGTTTGTTTTGGATCCTGCAGGAGCCGACTCCTGTTCATCTGACCTCTGGTTCCTGGGCCTTGAGCTAGCAGCTTACTTGTAGTATTGCCTGATGATCTTGAAATTTGTCGGCCTTCCCAGCCTGGGAACAAGAGTCCTGCCGTCTGACCTGATGATCTTGGGTTTGCCAGCCCCTGCAGCTGCATGAATCAGGAGAAGCCTACAGCTTGACCTTCAGATTTGGGACGTTCCAGCCTATACAACCCCATGAGCCAATTCCTTGATATAAATCTCTTTACATATTTACATGCTTTACTGGTTTTGCTTCTCTAGAGAACTCAGTCTAAGACATCTGCCCTGTTGCTGTTGTGTGTCATCAAGTTGATTATGACTCATGGCGAGCCTATAGGACAGAGTAGAACTGCCCCATAGGGTTTCCTAGGCTGTAATCTTTATGGGAACAGATCACCAGGTCTTTTCTCCTACAGAGCAGCAAGGGGGTTCCAACCGCTGATATTTTGGTTAGCAGCTGAGCACTTAACCACTGTGCCACCAGGGCTCTTCAATATCTGCTCTAAGGTTCAGGAAACAGTTTGGGTCTGGAGATATGAGATGGTAGTGTACGTTTTTGGGGATTAGAGTTTTTCATTTAAGCACTAGCAGCAATAAAAGAAATCAGCTCAATAGGATATGATACTACATTAAAGGTACCCAGGTTATTTACTTATTTTTTTGAAGACTGAATTAATTTAATAACTTCATATTATGTTACTGCCTTCAGTAATATTCATAGATTCTGCTTTGTCAAAGAACAGTAATCCAAATTAACTAAAATGCTACCCATACGCCGTCTACAGCAAGAAATACTTTAATTTGTCCTGGAATGAACATTAATCCCATGAGAAGTTTCAAATATTCTAATTTAAAATACCGTCACGGATTCTGACTTATAGCACAGATTAGCGATACAAAATTACTGTAAAGTGAATTTCCCATTCAAGTGGCAAAGTTTCTATACTGACCAACAGCATGTCTTAGTTTATGACTTTGTGATAAACCAGATCATGTGGGTGACAAAATTCCAGGGCACATCCAAATAGTCTCAAAAAAGGTGAGCTAAATCTCCAACAATTGTTCTGCAAGAGGAGTAGTGTTAATAATTACTACCAGAGCCATAATCTACTAATTAATTCACAGCTCACTGGGCCAGAGACAGAGCCATCTGTGTAACTATGCACACTGGTTCCCAGGAGGAGGACGACGAGGAGGAGGAGGATGAGGAGGAGGAGGAGGAGGAGGATGAGGAGGAGGAGGAGGAGGAGGATGAGGAGGAGGAGGAGGATGAGGAGGAGGGAAATAGGTATAGCTCTTGGAACAGGTGATAAGGCTGTGGTGAGGAGGGTCCAGCCTCTAGACACAGCTCGGTGAACTGCACTCAGAAAACATCTGCTGGAGTCGACGGGCTCTGATGTGCATTGCTTTCTCTCCGGAACAGTTGGAAGTGCAAGTGCGCACGGTTCCTGGATGCAGCTGGGGTGTGCAGTCTTTCATTAGGTAAACAACCAGGGGCAGGTGGGCTAATTGGATTCAACTGTTTGGAGACAGCCAGGGCATGGTGTTTACTTTCCCAGATTCAATCTTTCAGACCCTTCAAAAACGAGGAGCCAGGCTAGACAAATGAACCCTGGACAAGGTTGGTCCAAATTAAGCTGCTGCAGCTGAATTTCAGCTGTAAGTGACTGGACCCATAGCGGGCCGAAGTGCAGGGCAATGTCCAGCAATGTGAGTGACATCAACCGGGGATGCAAAAATGGAGGTTCGTATTAGGCTTCTGCTTAAAACAAAACAATACAAACACAAAATAAAACAAACAAAATTCTCTTAAGATAAAGTGAAAAATTAATGGGAAGAGAGCAGATAAGAAACATCAGGCCATCTTTTACATCACACTCAGTGCAGGTCAGAGAGCTTTAGGGTGCTGTTATTTCTAAACTATACTTGCCCAGACTCAACTCTCAGTGGGCCTAGTGTGGAGAACGCAGTATGTGTTTTCTGAAATCTTCCCTAATAAATGTGAATCCACAGTTGAAAAACAATGTTCTAGCGGGAGAAAGACATGTAAATCAATAATTGATCAAATATAATCAAACATTAAAAAGACTGCAATACAATGGGGTGAATACAATGATAAAGTTATGCATAATAAAGTATAGGAGTGTATAATAAAAGCGCTCATACGTTGAGTGCCTTCTATGAGCCCGATACTGAGCATATTTTATAAATGTCCTTTTGAATCCATTCCATATTTAATAAAAACAAATACGTACAGCTAAGTCAAGGTGGGATATACTCAAGGTCGTATTTTGGCTCTTGTGGACTTGCTCTGATTTTCTTCACTTTCAGCTTGAACTTGCATATGAGCAATTGATGGTCTGTTCCACAGTCGGCCCCTGGCCTTGTTCTGACTGATGATATCGAGCTTTTCTATCGCCTCTTTCCACAGATGTAGTCAATTTGATTTCTGTGTGTTCCATCTGGCAAGGTCCATGGGTATTGCTGCCGTTTATGTTGGTGAAAGAAGGTATTTGCAATGAAGAAGTTGTTGGTCTTGCAAAATTCTATCATTTGATCCCTGGCATTGTTTCTATCACCAAGGCCATATTTTCCAACTACTGATCCTTCTTCTTTGTTTCCAACTTTTGCATTCCAGTCGCCAGTAATCATCAATGCATCTTGATTGCATGTTTGATCAATTTCAGACTGCAGCAGCTGATAAAAATCTTCTATTTCTTCATCTTTGGCCCTAGTGGTTGGTGCATAAATTTGAATAATAGTCATATTAACTGGTCTTCCTTGTAGACGTATAGATATTATCCTGTCACTGACAGTGTTGTACTTCAGGATAGATCTTGAAACGTTCTTTTTGACGATGAATGCAACACCATTCCTCTTCAAGTTGTCATTCCCAGCATAGTAGACTATATGGTTGTCCAATTCAAAATGGGCAATACCAGTCCATTTCAGCTCACTAATGCCTAAGATATCGATGTTTATGCATTCCATTTCATTTTTGACGATTTCCAATTTTCCTAGATTCATACTTCGTACATTCCAGGTTCCGATTATTAATGGATGTTTGCAGCTGTTTCTTCTCATTTTAAGTCATGCCACATCAGCAGATGAAGGTCCCGAAAGCTCTACTCCACCCACGTCATTAAGGTCGACTCTACTTTGAGGAGGCAGCTCTTCCCCAGTTATCTTTTGAGTGCCTTCCAACCTGGGGGGCTCATCTTCCAGCACTATATCAGACAATGTTCTGCTGCTACTCATAAGGTTTTCACTGGCTAACACTTTTCAGAAGTAGACTGCTGGTCCTTCTTCCTAGTCTGTCTTAGTCTGGAAGCTCAGCTGAAACCTGTCCTCCATGGGTGACCCTGCTGGTATCTGAATACTGGTGGCATAGCTTCCAGCACCACAGCAACACACTAGCTCCCACAGAGTTCATGCTGAAACTGATGAAAATCAGAGCAAGTCCACGAGAGCCAAAATACAACCTTGAGTATATCCCACCAGAATTTAGAGACCATCTCAAGAATAGATTTGACACATTGAACACTAGTGACCAAAGACCAGATGAGTTGTGGTATGACATCAAGGACACCATCCATAAAGAAAGCATGAGGTCACTGAAAAGACAGGAAAGAGAAAAGACCAAGGTGGATGTCAGAGGAGGCTCTGAAACTTGCTCTTGAGTGTCGAGCAGCTAAA
The DNA here is from genome assembly GCF_024166365.1 of Elephas maximus indicus. Lineage (NCBI taxonomy): Eukaryota > Metazoa > Chordata > Mammalia > Proboscidea > Elephantidae > Elephas > Elephas maximus. Next base: position 15,935,117 of record NC_064826.1, read on the forward strand.
GCAAAAGGAAGAATTCATTAAGTAAAAGAACCGAACAGAAGATTTCAAAGGGCCTCTTGAGAAGACAAAATAAAATATAATGACGTGCAAAGAGCTGGAGATGGAAAACCAAAAGGGAAGAACACGCTCAGCGTTTCTCAAGCTGAAAGAACTGAAGAAAAAATTGAAGCCTTGAGTTGTAATAGTGAACGATTCCATGGGGGAAGTATTAAATGATGGAGGAAGCATCAAAAGAAGATGGAAGGAATACACAGAGTCATTATACCAAAAAGAATCAGTTGATATTCAACCATTTCAAGAGGTGGCATATGATCAGGAACCGATGGTACTGAAGGAAGAAGTCCAAGCTGCTCTGAAGGCATTGGCAAAAAACAAGGCTCCAGGAATCAATGGAATATCAGTTGAGATGTTTCAGCAACCAGATGCAGCGCTGGAGGTGCTCACTCATCTATGCCAAGAAATATGGAAGACAGCTTCCTGGCCAACTGTCTGGAAGAGATCCATATTTATGCCTATTCCCAAGAAAGGTGATCCAACTGAATGTGGAAATTATAGAACAATATCATTAATATCACACACAAGCAAAATTCTGCTGAAGATCATTCAAAAATGGCTGTGGCAGTATATTGATAGGGAACTGCCAGAAATTCAGGCAGGTTTCAGAAGAGGATGTGGAACCAGGGATATCATTGGTGATGTCAGATGGATCCTGGCTGAAAGCAGAGAATACCAGAAGGATGTTAACCTGTGTTTTATTGATTATGCAAAGGCATTTGACTGTGTGGATCATAACAAACTATGGATAACACTGCGAAGAACGGGAATTCCAGAACACTTCATTGTGCTCATAAGGAACCTTTATATAGATCAAGAGGCAGTTGTTCGGACAGAACAAGGGGATACAGAATGGTTTAAAGTCAGGAAAGGTGTGCACCAGGGTTGTATTCTTTCACCATACCTATTTAATCTCTATGCTGAACAAATAATACGAGAAGCTGGACTATGTGAAGAAGAACACGGCATCAAGATTGGAGGAAGACTCATTAACAACCTGCGTTATGCAGATGACACAACCTTGCTTGCTGAAAGTGAAGAGGACTTGAAGCACTTACTAATGAAGATCAAAGACCACAGCCTTCAGTATGGATTACACCTCAACATAAAGAAAACAAAAATCCTCACAACTGGACCAATGAGCAACATCATGATAAATGGTGAAAAGATTGAAGTTGTCAAGGATTTCATTTTATTTGGATCCACAATCAACAGCCATGGAAGCAACAGTCAAGAAATCAAAAGACGCATTGCATTGGGCAAATCTGCTGCAAAAGACCTCTTCAAAGTGTTGAAGAGCAAAGATGTCACCCTGAAGACTTAAGGTGTGCCTGACCCAAGCCATGGTATTTTCAGTCACATCATATGCATGTGAAAGCCGGACAATGAATAAGGAAGACCGAAGAAGAGTTGACGCCTTTGAATTGTGGTGTTGGCGAAGAATATTGAATATGCCACGGACTGCCAAAAGAACGTACAAATCTGCCTTGGAGGAAGTACAACCAGAATGCTCCTTAGAAGCAAGGATGGCGAGACTGCGTCTTACATACTTTGGACATGTTGTCAGGAGGGATCAATACATGGAGAAGGACATCATGCTTGGCAGAGTACAGGGTCAGCGGAAAAGAGAAAGTACCTCAAGGAGGTGGATTGACACAGTGGCTGCAACAATGAGCTCAAGCATAACAATGATTGTAAGGATGGGGCAGGACCAGGCAGTGTTTCGTTCTGTTGTGCATAGGGTCGCTATGAGTTGGAACTAACTCAATGGCACCTAACGACAACAACAACATAGCTAAGTCAGTGCCAGGTGAGTGGGGGCAGGAGGGGTGCAGATGGAAAATGCACCTTCAAGAGACAGGCCAGAAGACTATCTTGCATGGGCCTTGCAGAAGGGTTTCCCTGGTGCACGCCCTTGGCTCTCCTGGGGTTCAAGGGCAGTTAGGCTGGCAAAGGCTGCAAGGGAAGCTCAGCTAGGCACTCATTCCTGTAGGATACTGGGCAATGTTTGAATCTGTTGTATATGGAGTTACCATGAGTCATAGCCGACTTGATGGCAACTAACAACACCACTAAGCCCAACACAATGTAGAGGCAAAAAAAAAAAAAATGTAATGAACTAATTCTGTCTTAGTCATCTAGTGCTGCTATAACAGAAGTACCACAAGTGGATGGCTTATTTTCTCACAGTCTAGTAGGTTACAAGTCCAAATTCAGGGAGTCAGCTCCAGGGGAAGGCTTTCTCTCATAGTCGGCTCTGGAGGAAAGTCCTTCTCATCAATCTTCCCCGGACTAGGATCTCTGCGCAGGAACCCCAGGTCCAAAGGACACGCTCTGCTCCTCGTGCTGCTTTCTTGGTGATATGATGTCCCCAACTCTCTGCTTGCTTCCCTTTCCTTTTTATCTCTTGAGAGATAAAAGGTGGTAAAGGCCACACCCCAGGGAAACTCCCTTTACAATGGATCAGGAAGGTGACCTGAGTAAGGGTGATGTTACAATTCCACCCTAATCCTCTCAACATAAAATTACAATCACAAAATGGTGGACAATTACACAATACTGGGAATCATGGCCTAACCAAGTTGATACACACATTTTTGGGGGGACATAATTCAATCCATGACAGATACTAAATTGGAATGGAGGAAACTTCAGAAAACTGTGATTTCCAGTATTTAAATGGCCATTTTAGGACACGTATTTACAATTTTTCTACTCCCAGGACAAAGAGGGTAAGCAAGAGGAGGCTGTATCCCAGGCTAAAGAGGACAAGCAAGGGGAGAGAAGCACTCAGCTTGGGAGAAGCCGACGAAGGGACCCTGCCTGCTTGCTACTGCAGCACCGGAGAGTAACAGCTGACTTTTCCTTTCAGCCCCAAGGGGTGTGACTAATTAAGGAAAAGTCTCCTAGTCCTCATTTCCCTTTAAGGAAATCTCTCTTCCTCCAAAGCATGTAAGATGACATCACTGTGCAGCATTCCTCTGCAGAGTAGAAAGGCTCACAGGCAGGTGAGATGTGCTTGACCTTCCCTCAGGTCTCCAGGCTCCCAGGGGATGCTCGGGTTCTCTCAGCAGAGGGCATTGCGAGCTTATGGATTTGAAAATTCCTGTAGAAGATAGCTGCTGAGAATCACGTGGGAGAATCAAATTGCGCCGTCTTCCTGCTCCCTTCCTCCTCCTCAAAGTTATATCATTTTCCATCATTTGAATTGTATATTGCTTTCTATTTAAGTCAGTCATCTGTTGGCAGTAAAACTAGAACATTTCCTGTTTTTCCTCTCACTGTAATCAGGATTTGGCTGTCCAAATTAGGACTGCCCTAATTACTCCTCAGCAGGTGCCAACCGGGGGGAGGGCAACGAATGGGAAGAGAGGAAGTAAGGACACTTTCCATCTTCAGATTCATATAATAAGAAAACACATTCTCTCTCGCCTGAAAAACTTGATTAAGAACGGGCCACACACACCATGGGGTTGTGTGTGTGTGTGTGTGTGTGTGTGTGTGTGCGCGCACGCTCGAGTGTGTGCTGTGTAAAAACCATAGAAATGATTTTCTATTCGTTCCCCTTCAAAGCTTCACAGAATTACTCTTCCCAACCCTGAGATGAATTCAGCCCAGGCCTGTACTTCAGCACTCCCAGCTGTTACCCTGTAAATGCAATGATCTGATGGTGGGCTCCATCCTCAGGGCAGCTGGCCAGGAGGAATACCAAACTGGTACAGTCTCTTGGGGGAGGGAATCAAGACGTTATTGATGGCCACAATATGCTGAAACCCAAAAGCAATGGCTACTTCCAAGAAGAATCCCTCAGTGGTGCAAACGGTTAACGTGCTCAGTTAAGGAGCCTCTGAGGAAAGGTTTGGCCATCTATTTCCACAAAATCAGCCATGGAAAACCCTGTGGAGCACGGTTCTACTCTGACACACATGGAGTTGTGACGAGTTGTAATTGACTTGGCGGCAACTGGTTACATTCCAAGAAGGAATAGTAAAAGGGATATACAGGTTTGGTGCTTGGACAAAATGGCAAAGTATAAATTGCAGAGAAATTCGATTTCTAAAAGCAGGAGAGACCATGGTGACCCAAACTCTCCATTAAAAAAACCATTAAAACTAAACTTGTTGCCATCGAGTCAATTCTGACTCATAGTGACCATAAAGGACAGAGTAGAGCTGCCCGTAGGGTTTCCAAGGAGCAGTTGGTGGACTTGAACTGCCGACCTTCTGGTTAGCAGTCAAGCTCTTAACCGCTGTGCCACCAGGGCTCCACTAAACTCTCCATGCTTCTACCTAAAGCCAATCCCTCCTCTTATGCATTAGATCCCATCCCTACTCACCTAGCCAAAAACATAATTTCAGCAATTCTTCTATTTCTTTACTACGTAAACAATTTACCCTCTCTTCCAGACCATGTCCTTCATTACAATCTTACACTTATTTCTCCTATTTAAAATAATCAATAAAACAAAAGCACTTCATGTGACCTCACTTCTCTAGCTATTGATCCATTTCTCTGATCCCCTCTGCAGCAAAACTCACCGAAGAAGTTTTGGCTGTATTTACAATTTCTCTATTCCCATTTTCTTTTGTAAGCCTACACCAATCCTTTTTTTATCCTTTTTTTTTTTTTTTACTCCATAGATTGGAAGCACTGGCGGTGTACTGGTTAAGTGCTATGGTTGCTAACCAAAGGGTAGGCAGTTCTAATCCGCCGGGTGCTCCTTGGAAACGCTATAGGGCAGTTCTATTCTGTCCTACAGGGTTGCTATGAGTTGGAATCGACTTGACAGCAGCAGTTTTTTTTTTTTTTTTTTACTCCATAGAAACAGGTCTTGTGAAGGCCATCAATAATCTTCACATTGCTAAATTTATCACTTGGTCCATTCTCAGCTCTAATGCCAACGTAGTAGCAGCATTTGACCAGTTACCCATCCCCTTGCATCCCTTTACTTGGTTTCCAAACACTACATTCCCTTGGTTTTCCTCCTACCTCACTGGTTGTTGTTTCTGTGTCCTCTTATGCTGGTTTCTCTTCATCTTGCAAACTTCTTAAAGTCCACAGTCTTCTCCTCTGCTCTATCTACACTCACTCCTGTGAAAATTTCATCTAGCCTCATGGTTTTAAATATTTACTATTGATATATCAGTGGCCGCCAAATATATATCTTCGGCCCAGACCTCTCTTCTGGACTTTTGATGTACGTATCTAAATGCCTATCCGTATCTCCATTTGAATGTCAAATAACAGATATTCCTAATTTAAATTGTGATTTACTTGCCCCTGCCATGTCCTCCATTTCAGCAGCTGGCAACTCCATCTTCCCATTGCTCAGATAAAAGCTATTTGTGACTCCTTTCCTTCTCTCACACCCTGTATCCGGTCTCTCAGGTAATTCTGCTGGCTGCTCCTTCAAAATATATCGAGAAATCATCCATTCTCACCATCTCTAAAGCTACCAGTCAGTGCGACCTACCTTCATTTTTCTCCTGGATTATCATAGTATCTTCCATCCTTGTCTCCCTATAGCCCATTTGCAAAATTTATATTTTAAAATGTAAGTCAGACCATGCCACTCCTAGGCACAATCCTTGCACTGGCTCCCAATTCACTCAGAGTAGAATTCAACATTCTTACAGTGGCCAACAAAGCCCTATGTGGTCTGGTTCTATATTGCCTCTTGGACATCCTTCCAATATGCAACTCCTTGCTTACTTTACTCCAGCCACACTGGACTCCCTGCTGTCCGTCAAAAATGTCACACAGAGTCCTGCCTTAGATTCTCTGCCTTCTGCCTGGGCACTCTTTCCCCAAATGTCTAGCTTCCTCAACTCCTTCAAGCCTCCTTTGAGCCTTAACTCAACAGGGCCTACTGCCTGGAACGCCCAATTTAACACGGCAATCTCCTTCTCCCACACTCCTGATCCTTACTATTGATAGGTGCTGTCGAGTTGTTTCCAACTCATAGTGACACTGTACAACAGAATGAAACACTGCCAGATCCTGTGCCCTCCTCAAAATCTTTGTTATGCTTGAGCCCATTGTTGCAGCCACTATGTCAATCCATCTTGTTGAGGGTCTTCCTCCGCTTCACCAACCCTCTAGTTTACCAAGCAAGATGTCCTCCTCCAGAGACTGGTCCCTCCAGATAGTATGTCCAAAGTATGTGAGATGAAGTCCTGACATTCCTGCTTCTAAGGAGCATTCTGGCTGTACTTCTTCCAAGGCAGATTTGTTTGTTCTTCTGGCGGTCCACAGTATACTCAATATTCTTTGCCAACATCAGAATTCGAAGGCACCGATTCTTTTTAGGTCTTCCTTATTAGTCTGGATTTAGCATGCACATGAGGTGATTGAAAACACCATGGCTTGGGTCAGGAGCACCTCTCATCTCCCCTCCTGGCAGGAGATGCCAACATAGTCTCAAATGTCCAGATGATCCAAGAAGCTCGCTCCTCACCAGCATCCCTTGCCAACCCATTGTCTAGTCCAATCCCTCTCTGAAGAGTTGGACTTGGGAATGGTTCCTGTCCTGGACAAACAGAAGGTCTGGGGGCCATGACCACCAGGGTCCTTCTAGTCTCAGTCAGACCATTAAGTCTGGTCTTTTTATAAGAATTTGGGGTCTGCATCCCACTGCTCTCCTGCTCCCTCAGGGGTTCTCTGTTGTGTCCCCTGTCAGGGCAGTCATCGGTTGTAGCTGGACACCATCTAGTTCTTTTGGTCTCAGGCTGACGTAGTCTCTGGTTTATGTGGCCCTTTCTACCTCTTGGGCTCGTAATTACCTTGTGTCCTTGGTGTTCTTCATTCTCTTTTGATCCAGGTGGGTTGAGGCCAATTAATACATCCTAGATGGCCACTTGCTAGCATTTAAGACCCCAGATGCCACTCTCCAAAGTGGGATGCAGAATGTTTTCTTAATAGATTTTATTATGCCAATTGATTTAGATGTCCCCTAAAACCATGGTCCCCAGACCTCTGCCATGCTGGCCTTTGAAGCATTCAGTTTATTCAAGTAACTTCTTTGCTTCTGGTTTAGTCCAGTTGTGCTGACCTCCCCTGTATTGTGTGCTGTCTTTCTCTTCACCTAAAGTAGCTCTTATCTACTATCTAATTAGTGAATACCCCTCTCCCACCCTTCCTCCCTCCCCCCTCTCGTAACCATCAAAGAATATTTTCTTCTCTGTTTAAAAGATTTCTCCAGTTCTTATAATAGTGGTCTTATACAATATTTGTCCTTTTGCAACTGACTAATTTCACTCAGCATAATGCCTTCCAGGTTCCTCCATGTTATGAAATGTTTCACAGATTCCTCACTGTTCTTTATCGATGCGTAGTATTCCGTTATGTGAATATACCATAATTTCTTTATCCATTCATCCGTTGGTTGCTTCCATCTTTTTGCTATTGTAAACAGTGCTGCAGTGAACATGGGTGTGCATGTATCTGTTCGTGTAAAGGCTCTTATTTCTCTAGGATATATTCCAAGGAGTGGGATTGTTGGATCATATGGTAGTTCTATTTCCAGCTTTTTAAGGAAGCACCAAATCAATTTCCAAAGTGGTTGTACCATTTTACAGTCCCACCAGGAGTGTATAAGTGTTCCAATCTCTCCACAGCCTCTCCAACATTTATTGATGTGTTTTTTGGATTAACGCCAGCCTTGTTGGAGTGAGATGGAATTCATTGTAGTTTTGATTTGCATTTCTCTAATGGCTAATGACCCTAAGCATTTCCTCATGTATCTGTTAGCTACCTGAATGTCTTCTTTAGTGAAGTGTGTTCATATCTTTTGCCCATTTTTTAATTGGGTTATTTGTCTTTTTGAGGTTGAGTTTTTGCAGTATTATGTAGATTTTAGAGATCAGGCACTGATCGAAAATGTCATAGCTAAAAACTTTTTCCCAGACTGTAGGTAATCTTTTTACTCTTTTGGCGAAGTCTTTGGATGAGCATCGGTGTTTGATTTTTAGGAGCTCCCAGTTATCTAGTGTTAGTAATGTTTTGTATACTGTTTATGCCATGTATTAGGGCTCCTAACGTTGTCCCTATTTCTTCTTCCATGATCTTTATCATTTTAGATTTTATATTTTAGGTCTTTGATACATTTTGAGCTCGTTTTTGTGCATGGGGTGAGGTATGGGTCTTGTTTCATTTTTTTTTGCAGATGGATATTCAGTTATGCCAGCACCATTTGTTAAAAAGACTGTCTTTTCCCCATTAACTGTTTTGGGGCCTTTGTCAAATATCATCTGCTCATATGTGGATGGATTTTGTCTGGATTCGCAATTCTGTTCCATTCATCTATGTATCTGTTGTTGTACCAGTACCAGGCTGTTTTGGCTACTGTGGCGGTATAAAAGGTTCTCAAATCAGATAGGGTAAGGCCTCCCCCTTTGCTTTTCTTTTTCAGTAATGCTTTACTTATCCGGGGCCTCTTTCCCTTGCATATGAAGTTGGTGATTTGTTTCTCTATCTCATTAAAGAATGTCGTTGGAATTTGGATCGGAACTGCATTAAATGTATAGATTGCTTTTGGTAGAATAGACATTTTTTATAATGTTAAGTCTTCCTATCTATGAGAAAGGTATGTTTTTCCACTTACGTAGGTGTCTTTTGGTTTCTTGCAAAAGTGTTTTGTAGTTTTCTTTGTATAAGCCTTTCACATCTCTGGTAAGATTTATTCCTAAGTATTTTATCTTCTTGGGGGCTACTGTAAATGGTATTGATGTGGTGATTTCCTCTTCGATGTTTTTTGTGTTGGTGTAGAGGAATCCAACTGATTTTTGTATGTTTATCTTGTATCCCGATACTTTGCTGAACTCTTCTATTCGTTTCAGTAGTTTCGAGAGGATTCCTTATGGTTTTCTGTGTATGAGATCATGTCATTTGCAAATAGAGATAATTTTACTTCTTCATTGCCAATCTGGATGCCCTTTATTTCTTTACCTAGCCTAATTGCTCTGGTTAGGACCTGGAGCACAACGTTGAATAAGAGCGGTGATAAAGGTCATCCTTGCCTGGTTCCTGATCTCAAGGAGAATGCTTTCAGGCTCTCTCCATTTAGGATGATGTTGGCTGTTGGCTTTGTATAAATGCCCTTTATTATGTTGAGGAATTTTCCTTCTATTCCTATTTTCCTGAGAGTTTTTATCATGAATGGGTGTTGAACTTTGTCAAATAGCTTTTCCGCATCAATTGATAAAATCATGTGATTCTTGTCTTTTGTTTTATTTATATGGTGGATTACATTAATTGTTTTCTAATGTTGAACCACTCCTACATACCTGGTATGAATCCCACTTGGTCATGGTGAATTATTTTTTTTGATATGCTGTTGAATTCTATTGGCTAGAATTTTGTTGAGGATTTTTGCATCTAAGTTCATGAGGGATATAGGTCTGCAATTTTCTTTTTTTGTGGTATCTTTACCTGGTTTTGGTATCAGGGATATGCTGGCTTCACAGAATGAGTTTGGGAGTATTCCATCCTTTTCTATGCTTTGAAATACCTTTAGTAGTAGTGGTGTTAACTCTTCTCTGGTAGAACTCTGCAGCGAAGCCTTCTGTGCCAGGGCTTTTTTTTTTGTTGGGAGTTTTTTGATTACCTTTTCAATCTCTTCTTTTGTTATGGGTCTACTTAGTTGTTCTGTTTGTGTTAGTTTAGGTAGGTAGTGTGTTTCTAGGAATTCATCCATTTCTTCTAGGTTTTCAAATTTGTTAGAGTACAATTTTTCATTGTAATCTGATATGATTCTTTTAATTTCAGTTGGGTCTGTTGAAATATTGCCCATCTCATTTCTTCTTTGGGTTATTTGCTGCTGCTTCTGTTTTTCTTTTGTCAGTTTGGCCAATGGTTTATCAATTTTGCTGATTTTTTCAAAGAACCAGCTTTTGGTCTTGTTAATCGTTTCAATTGTTTTTCTGTTTTCTATTTCATTTAATTCAGCTCTAATTTTTATTATTTGTTTTCTTCTGGTGCCTGAGTGTTTCTTTTGTTGCTCTCTTTCTGTTTGTTCAGGTTGTAGGGATAATTCTTTGGTTTTGGCCCTTTCTTCTTTTTGGATGTGTGCATTTATTGATATAAATTGGCCTCTGAGTACTGCTTTCGCTGTGTCCCAAAGGTTCTGATAGGAAGTGTTTTCATTCTCATTGGATTCTACGAATGTCTTTATTCCATCCTTAATGTCTTCTATAATCCAGTCTTTTATGAGCAGGGTATTGTTCAGTTTCCAAGTGTTTGATTTCTTTTCCCTGCTTTTCCTGTTATTGATTTCCACTTTTATGGCCTTATGGTCAGAGAAGATTCTTTGTAATATTTCAATGTTTTGGATTCTGCTAAGGCTTGCTTTATGACCTAATGTGTGGTCTATCCTAGAGAATGTTCCATGTGCACTAGAAAAGAAAGTATACTTGGTTGGTGTTGTGTAGACTGTTCTGTATATGTCTATGAGGTCAAGTTGGTTTATTGTGGCATTTAGATCTTCCGTGCCTTTATTGAGCTTCTTTCTGGATGTCCTGTCCTTCAGCAAAAGTGGTGTGTTGAAGTCTCCTACTATTATTGTGAAGCTATCTCACTTTTCAATGCTGGTAAATTTTGTTTTATGTATCTTGCAGCCCTGTCATTGGGTGCATAAATATTTATTATGGTTATATCTTCTTGGTATACTGTCCCTTTAATCATTATATAGTGTCCTTCCTTATCCTTTACGATGGATTTAACTTTAAAGTCTATTTTGTCAGAAAATATTGCCACTTCTGCTCTTTTTTGATTGTTGTTTGCTTAATATGTTTTTTTCCATCCTTTGAGTTCTAGTTTGTTTGTGTCTCCAAGTCTATGGTGTGTCTCTTGTAGGCAGCATATAGACTGATTGTGTTTTTTAATCCATTCTGCCACTCTCTGTGTCTTTATTAGTGCATTTAGTCCATTTACATTCAGCGTAATTATGGATAGGTATGAATTTAGTGCTATCGTTTGGATGTCTTTTTTTGCGTGTTGTTGACAGTTTCTTTTTCCTGCTTAATTTTATGTGCTGTGTAGATTATATTTATATATTTGTCCTTTCCTCGTATTCGTTGTTGTTGATTTTGTTTCTGCTGAGTCTCTATTTTTTTCTTGTATTTTATTTTGATGAGTAGGATAGTTTGTCTCCTTTGTGATTACCTTATTATTTACCCCTATTTTTCTAAATTTAAACCTAACTTTTATTTCTTTGTATGACCGCATCTTCCTCTCCATACAGAAGATCCATGACTACATTTCCTAGTCCCTCTTTATTGTTTTAATGTTGTCTTCTTTTACATAATAATATCACTGTTATTCTGTTTTGAGTGTTTTTTTAATCTTGATTTATTTTTTTTTATTTCCCTGTCTGCGTTGACTTCTGATTGGGTTCATTCCTGATACTGATTTTCTAACCAAAGAACTCCCTTTAGTATTTCTTGTAGTTTTGGTTCGGTTTTTACGAATTCCCTGAACTTCTGTTTATCTGGAAATGTCTAATTTTACCTTCACACTTGAGAGACAGTTTTGGTGGATATATGATTCTTGGCTAGCAATTTTTTTCCTTCAATTTTTTATATAAGTCATCCCATTGCTTTCTCACCTGCACGATTTCTGCCGAGTAGACCGAGTTTATTCTTATTGGGTCTCCTTTGTAGGTGACTTTTTGTTTATCCTTAGCTGCCCTTAAAATTCTCTCTTTATCTTCAGTTTTGGCAAGTTTGATTATGTCTTGGTGACTTTCTTTTAACATCTAACTTATGTGGAGTTCAATGACCATCTTGGATAGATATCTTCTCATCTTTCACGATATCAGGGAAGTTTTCCACCAACAAATCTTTAACAATTCTCTGTTGTTTTGTTAACTCTCCCTGTTCTGGTATTCCAATCACTTGTAGGTTATTTCTCTTGATACAGTCCCACGTGATTCTTAAGGTTTCGTCATTGTTTTTAATTATTTTATCTGATTTTTCTTCATATATATTAGTGCTAAGTGCTTTATCTTCAAGTTCAGAAGTTTTGCCTTCTACTTGCTCAATTCTGCTCCTCTGGCTTTCTACTCAGTTGCCTGCTTCTGTAATTTTATTGTTAATCTTTTTGAATTTCTGATTGCTGTCTGTCTATGAATTTTTCCGCTCATTAAATTTTTCATTGTGTTCCTGAATAACCTTTTGAATTTCTTCAATTGCTTTATCTGTGTGTTCCTTGGCTTGTCCTGTGTATTGCCTCATTTTCTTCCTGATGTCTTAAAGGATTCTGTATATTTATCTTTTGTATTCTGCCTCTGGTAATTCCAGGAATGCACTTTCATCTACAAGGTCTCTCGATTCTTTGTTTCGAGAGCTTGTTGAGGCTATCACAGTCTGTTTCTTTATGTGACTTGATATTGATTGTTGTCTCTGAGCCATGTATAAGTTATTGTATTAGTTTATGTCCGCTTACTGTGTCATAGCTTCTTGCTTTGTTTTGTTTTGATATATCCAAATGGATTGCTTGAGTTAGCTAGCTTGATGATTTTCACCTTTGGAATTCTGATGTTCTGTCCCCAGATGGCTAGAATTGTTTGTTATCCGGTATATCAGTCTAGGAGTCCATTCACTTTTCTTAGTCTTAGCGGGGCAGGGGTGGTTGGTGTAGGTACCAGTATCTGGTTGCAGGAGGGGGCACACTCTGAACAAGGTCGGGGGCTGAGAATCGTCCCCCATGTGTCCCTGAAGAAAGCGTGTCCCTGCTCCCTAGAGCATACAGGTGGGTGGGTTCTGCAGATGGACCATGGGCACCCAATGTTTTTGGTTGTAAGGACTGGGAGGTACCAGTTATCCTTGGACCCCTGTTGTGGGTGGCTGGGTAACCTGAGTGGAGCTAGCAGTCCTTAGGCCCCTGATGCGGGTAGGTAAAGACCCTGCTTAATAGGCAAAACAATGTCAAACATCAAACACCCAGCTCTCCACCGCACAGCTGACATGGTTGGAGTCTGCAAACAAGGGCCTATTCTCCTGAAATAGGCCCACACAGGCCCTTGCAGAGGGGAAAGTTACTTAAAGTCCACGGACCGTTTATGCCTGGACAGGAGCCGCTTCTGTCCTGAGCTCCCCTGGTTAGTGGAGCTGGCAAATTATCTTTTCCCCCAATTGCAAATTTATTCCTTCTCCAAGGCTGGGAGGATGGCTCTAGATGGTCAACAGTGCCTATCTCAGGCCCAGGGAATTCAGCCGCTGAAGCTGGCTTGGGGATAGGGGGGTGTGGTAAAATATACACAAGTACTTAGCTTTTGCTGAGAGCACCTTTCTTCTCTGGTTCTGGAGGTGTGAGGAGCCTGTGTGGCTGGCTGCTTCTCCCTGATGAAACTGCAGCCGAACGCTAGTACCAGCCCACTGCTGTGGCTCCGGGAATGGTGCCGGAGGGCTTCCCGCAATTCAGGTCCGGTAATTCCTCTCTGCTTCTAAACCATCTCTTCCTCTCCCTGCCCCTCAGTTCGTTTTCTAAGCTTGCCTTTGATGCTCAGGGCTCCTACCTTGTCATAAATATACTCATTTCACTTGTTTTTTTGGGTCTTTGCTGTAAAGACGGCTCGCTGGAAGCCTCTATTCTGCCATCTTGGCTCCGGCTCCCCGATTCCACACCTTAGTCTTTAAAGTGACATCTTTGCTTTTTAACACTTTAAAGAGGTCTTTTACAGCAGATTTGCCCAATGATTCCATGGATGTTATGGATCCAAGTAAAATGAAATCCTTGACAACTTCAATCTTTTCTCCGTTTATTATGATGTTGCTTACTGGCCCAGTTGTGAGCATTTTTGCTGTCTTTATGTTGAGGTGTAATCCATACTGAAGGCTGCAGTCTTTAATCTTCATCAGTAAGTGCTTCAAGTCCTTTTCACTTTCAACAAGCAAGATTGTGTCATCTGCATATTGGAGGTTGTTAATGACTCTTCCTCCAATCCTAATGCCATGTTCTTCTCCACATAGTCCAGATTCTCAGATTATTTTGCTCAGCATACAGATTGAATAAGTGTGGTGAAAGAATACAACCCTGATGCACACCTTTCCTGACTTTAAACCACACAGTATCCACTTGTTCTGTTGGAACAACTGCCCTTGGTCTATGTACAGGTTTTGCTCGAGCACAATTAAGTTCTCAAGAATTCCCATTCTTCACAATGTTATCTACAATTTGTTATGATCCACACAGTTGAATGCCTTTGCACAGTCAATAAAACACAGGTAAACATCTTTCTGGTATTCTCTGCTTTCAGCCAGGATCCATCTGGCATCAGCCATTATGTTCCTCATTCCCTGTCCTCTTCTGAATCTGGCTTAAATTTCTGGCAGTTCCCTATCAATGTACTGCTGCTACTTACCCTGCTTCATTCCTTTTCTCCAGAAAACTTTTTACCTCTTAAGGTTCTATACAGCATATTCTACATTATGTTTATTATATTATTCTATATTTATATTACTATATACATGTATTCTATATAACATTTGGAGCCCTGGTGGTGTAGTGGTTAAGAGCTATGGCAAGCTATAGCTGGTAACCATAAAGGTCGGCAGTTCAAATCCACCAGCCACTCCTTGGAAACTCTAGGGGGTAGTTCTACTCTGCCCTGTAGGTCACCGCTCATAGGTAACAGGTTTTTTTTTGTTATATAACATTTATCGTATTATTTATTGTGTATCTCCTCTCTCCCATCCACAACAGATTGTAAACCCTATGAGAGCAGGGTTTTTGTCTTTTTTGTTCACTTTTCCACAAATCCACAAGCCCTTTTACATATTAGTTGAATGAATGAATGAGATCTTAGCAACTAAGTAAAAAATTTTAAGGAAGGAGTGATCATCTATGCCCACCATTACTGTTAAAGAATGTTTTGACATAAATTTAGGCAAGAATCTTAGAGTACTAAAATTCAAAATGTAGGCTCACAGGACCACTTCTGAAAATGTTGGAGGCATCCTGGAAGACAGAGACAAATGCCTGAGAGCAAATGCCTAGATGTTAATAAAAGAAAGGGAAGTACAGTGGAGAAATTAGGTAAGTTTGGAATTACGGGAAAAATTTTAGAACAGGTTATCAAAAATGGCTGGTGAGCAATTAGAAAGTGGTACTTACAGGAGCCAGGAAGATCTCACATGACTTGGTTCCTTTTCTGATTGGGCTAACTGACCAAAAAATACCAAACTTGTTGCCTTTGAGTCAATTCCAACACACAGCAACCCTATAGGACAGAGTAGAATGGCCACGGTTTCACAGGAGCACCTGGTGGATTTAAACTGTTGACCTTTTGGTTAGCAGCCATAGCTCTTAACCACTATACCACCAGGGTTTCTAGTTGTTGGTTGTCTTCATTTTGTTTACAAGGCTAATTTCAAAGCTGGTGCAGACGAGCGCTCTTAAGGAAACATTGGGCAGATCAAGAAGCAATGGATCCTAAAGGTACAGGGGTGGAGGGATGCCTGAAAATACTTGGTGGTGTCCATAGCTGACTTGTACATGCACAGCTTGGGGAGGTAGGTGGGAGGGTTATCTGCATTAAAAGGAACAGGACTGGGAGGACACCATAAAGAAATACGACAAAGTCTCTTACAGAGCGGGCGGTGAAACACAGGGGGTATTATCATAGGTGATGGTAAAGGTGATCGTAATAATTGCCATCATCATCAAAATACCAACTAATCATTTCTGGGGAACTTACTATGTACCCAAAACAGTTCTCAATGATTCACATGAATTAACTCATTTAATTTTCAAAACAACCCTATGAGTGAAGGGCTGTTATTACCCTTTTCTGCAGATGACGAAAATAAAGCAAAGAGACGTTTAGTAATATTTCAAGGTCATATAACAAGTAGGTGGAAAAGCTGGCATCCAACTTCAGCTCCAGGATCTGCTCTTAAACTAAAGCCCAAGTTCATAGAAAGATACATGAACTTTTGAATTAATGAGTTAATATTTGGGTATTGATACGAAAGGAAGTCTCAAGAGGTATGGCCAAAATTTTTCATCTTAGCGCTGTCCTATTGAACATTTTCTTCAATGACACAAATCAAGATACTAAAAGATTACTTATAAAGTTGAGCATGACATGGAATTTGGAGGAACAGCTAAGATTTTTTGATGACAGAATTAGGATTTAAAAATATCTCAATGGACTGAAATGATAAGCTCAAAATGAAAACGCTAAATGTAATGGGTAAATGCAACATCTTGAATTTAAGTTTTAAAAAAATCACTACAGATACAGCATAGAAAAGATATGGTTTAATACGAACTAGTTCGTCTTCTTACATTTCCCGACACCTGACAGTCAACCAGCGGTCAAGTCTTATCTCCTTGAATGTGTCCATTCCCCTCCATTTTCTATGCCTCTCCCCGAAATCGGGCACTCATTCTCTCTCTCCCTTCTGCCTCTACACTCCTACTTTCTAACCCACCTTCCACAAAGCTCAGATAAATCTCCCTGTAGCACACCTCTGTACCTGGTTCTCCTGCTTATGCATCTTAGGCAGCTCCCTACTACCTAAGTGAAAAAGGTCAAGTTCCTTGATCCCGGCATTTAAGATCCTCCAGTTTGGCCCCAGGCATCCTTTCTTAAATGCGGACATGCACCACTCTCTCTTCCTTATCCTACTTTTCCTCACCTCCCTGACGTGGCTCCAGTGATTTCCTCACAAGGAAAAAAAAAAAAAAAAAAAAACAAGCCAAATCCATTGCTTCGAGTCGGCCTCAAGTCTGTTGAAATCCTACTCATTCTTCAAGGCCTAGTTTATATCCTTCGGCAAGCCTTTCCTGTCCTCCTTACACAATTTCTTCCTCCTGGCTTGTCATCTTTACCTATATTACTGTATTTTCTGTCACAAATTAATACTGTAGACATCCATGTCCTATCTCTTTGTCACCTGTTTCCCTTTCTGTGCTCCACCAGGAATGTAAACTCATTGAAGGCAGGACCTGTGATGGTGGGTTGACTTCATCCCCACACACTCACACTGTGTCTTGGATCTGACAGACGCAGGGCAAGGCTTCTGCTGATTACTCAGAGCACCCGGGGAACACCAGGCTCAGTTTGGGATACTCCTTTTTAAGGTGAACACTGCCAAGCTAATGGGCAACAGAGAAGCAAGTCTGGGATGGTCTACAGACCTAGGACATTCCAAAAACTAGGCAAGGTCAGTGTAGTGGGGGGAAATGAAGACTAAATGGGCCATCTTAGCTCTCTTCACATACTTGAAGGGTTTTCAGGTATAAAAAGGATTGAAATGATCTGAAATCACTCCGGAAAAAAAAAGGGCTATGCCTAATGGAGAAGGGAGTATCACTTCAATATAGGAAAAAGTTTTCTGATGAGAACTCTTCAACAAAGAGCAAGTCTGCTTTGTGGATGAGGTGACCTTCCAATCACTTGACACACTGATAGGAAAGCCTCCCGTCAGAAACGATGATGGCAAGATTTCCTACAATAGATAAAGTGTCAAGCTACGTGAACTTCAAAGATTTCTTTCCAAATAAGGACAACAATAATACATTAATATTCATGGGGGGCAGGGCTTAGATTTTAGGGTCTCCTTTACTTCATCTTGAACAGGTGACACAACATCTCCATTATAATTAATATTTGTTAGTATTAATATTTGTTAGACATTGTTGGGTGCCCATAAACAAACAATAAAGAAGGCAATGATCTGCTTTAAAAAAAAAAAAACTTAAAGTTCAGCAAATGGGAAACATAAACATAAAATAAATTTAAAATGTAATGTTATTGTTTAAAATGCAATTGATTAAAAAGATTTTTTTATATTTAAGTTTTAATATCTAAAGTATGTCATTCAATTCTCATTTAATAGATGTGACTTTGGAGTTTGGTTTTACAAAATTGAAAATGTAATGCTCTATAGCCCAGTAATTCCACTCATATTCAACTAACCATGAACTGTGGCTTTTAAAATTTTTATTTGGGTATCTTAAAAGAATTTTGAAAAATTGTATTTTCCTTCCAAGATTTTTTTTCCTTTTTTTTTTCATTGTGCTTTAAGTGAAAGTTTACAAATCAAGTCAGTCTCTCATACAAAAATTTATAACACCTTGCTATGTATTCCTAGTTGCTCTCCCCCTAATGAGACAGCACACTCCTCCTCTCCACCCTGTACTCCCCGTGTCCATTCAACCAGCTCCGGTCCCTGTCTGCCTTCTCATCTCACCTCCAGACAAGAACTGCCCACATAGTCTCATGTGTCTACTTGAGCCAAGAAGCTCACTCTTCATCAGTATCATTTTCTATCCTATAAAGTCCAGCCCAATTCCTGTCTGAAGAGTTGGCTTTGGGAATGGTTCCAGTCTTAGGCTAACAGAAGGTCTGGGGACCATGACCTCTGGGGTCCTTCTAGTTGTCTTCTGAGATTTTTAAGTGCAGAGATAATTTTTTTTTTAGCATAAGCTAAATAATTAAATAATTATTGAATAAAAAAGTAAATATTATTTGGAGTGCATTGCTTACTGAGATGATTTTTTTTTTCTTTATTAATAGACTCATGTAAATGTTGGTAAATACTACCAATTGCTGAATGAGGGAGGTTAAGCATTAATCCATGTTGTAGTCCCCTGCCAGGTGAATCTTCCCTTAACATGGCTTCCTGCCTCACTTGTAATGATTCTTTACTATCTACTATATAAAATCTCCATTTCCAAGTCTTATATACTTTTTTATTTTGGCGAAAGTACATACACAGCCAAAGATACACCATTTCAACAATTTCTATATGTACAATTCAGTGACATTAGTTACATTCTTCAAGTTGTGCTATCATTGTCACGATCCTTTTCCAAATTATTCTACCACCATTATCTTAAACTCATTGCCCACTAAACTTCCAATCCAACCTTTTGAGTCCAGTCTTATTTAAGACCCTTCGTTATTTGGTTTTACTCTTCTTGTTCAATAGTATCTCCTACTAGGAACTCTATTTCAGCAAAATTTTCTCTCCATTGTCTCCTCTATAAATATCGAACATAAACACTGAATAATATAAATACCTAAGAAGAACTGATGCCTTTGAATTGTGGTGTTGGTGAAGAATACTAAATATACCATGGACTGCCAAAAGAATGAACAAGTCTGTCTTGGAAGCAGTAGGACCAGAATGCTCCTTTGAAGCAAGGATGGAGAGACTACGTCTTACATACTTTGGACATGTTTGTCAGGAGGGATCAGTCCCTGTAGAAGGACATAATGCTTGGTAAAGTACAGGGTCAGCGGAAAGAGGAAGACCCTCAATGAGATGGACTGACACAGTGGCTGCAACGATGGCACAACAAAGATTGTAAGGGTGGCATACGACCGGGCAAGTGTTTCATTCTGTGCTACATAGGGTCGCTATAAGTCAGAACCGACTTGATGGCATATAACAACAACAACAACAACCTTCATGCTTCCTCTTCATGCTGCAATGTCACTGTTTATTCTCTCCACCTCCATAAACCCCATCTGTCATTAATAAGGTCCAGCACTCATCTTACCTTCTGTGGAATCTTTCCTGACTCCAACCATCCTTCCTCTCACTCCTATTGTGTTCCTGCCCTTACATCCTGTATTGTACAAGTAGCACTGATGATATATTACACTTTACCTATCTCTAATTATACATTGCATATAATTTGGTATTTTATTATACATTATTTCCTTCCCTAATTGTTTCAAGTCTTGTCAACCAGGCCATAATTTGTTCCTATTATTAGCTTTCTGTGAGAAGTGCTATGATCTTTTCCACAAGCCCAGGGAGATTTCTGAACCCAGAGAAAAGAAATCAGAGGGATAACTAAAGGTTTTCAAGTTCATAACAATGGCTTTCATTTCCACTGATGTTGAAAACATGAGTAACTGTCCTTTTGTGACAGTAGGACGGCTATAGATCAAACATCAAGAGAAGCATGTTTTTAAGAGCTAAGAAGAAATGCTGTTATAAGACTTTTAAGAGTAACTAATGGTTTGAAAATGCTTTATTCTAAAGATCTTTTAGAATCATAAGATGGATGAATCAAGACCTGGAATTTCCTTGAGGAAGACAAAGCCTACAATTCTAGGCTTTCATGAAAATCAAGGCTGACACATCAGAACTACCCAATGGCCATCATAAATGGCTCTGTCCCTTCATTCCTTTTGTTCTTTCTGTCGGTATGACTGCATAGGACCTAGAAGACTATTTCTGTGGCCCACGTTCTCATTATGCCCATTGACAAACTTGATGATACTCCCTTTCTATAATGGTGGAAGTTAGGCGACGAAGGCAGTATCATCAACCAGAACAAACATTGGGTTCTAAAGTATGCAGCTCTTAACAGAAGATCTACCTGTAGGCCGCAGTGCAGGTATCCTTGTATTCCTGGAGCTTGACACACACCATGTTGAGGAATTGATCTGAATATGCACTCAAGTCGTGCATCAAGTTCATGAGGTCTTGGACTGTCTTCTCCACAATGATTGTGCTCTGGACAAAAACAAAAAGAGAGGACACTGATGAGATACTTTATGCAGTAATGTGTAGGACAAGGAAGGACAAGTGAAAGGGTGGGTGAAATGGTTTAAGATGCTTGAGTTTTTCCTGGGAGGTTCCGATATTTAAAAATATTAACTAAAGACAACAACAAAATAATGGTTATGTTTCATAGTTCAGGTCCTTCAAAGACCTGAGAAAGCGCTTTTTGTGGAAGGACATAGGCTAGGGATTTTCAAACTGATTTCATGGGATTCTTGGCACCCACAAGACATCTCTGTGGCTTTTAAGAAAGAAAACTGGAGCCTGATTTATTACTTCAAGGGCTGTACTTTGAGATTTGGGACCTCTGACAGGTACCACAAAGCAGAAGCCTTCGATGATTTATTTTAAAAGTTTCAAAACCATCAATCTATTAGGAACAACAAAGACTAACATTTGTATTGTGCCTTACAACTTGTAGAATGTTTTCACATACACAACATATGCTATTTCACTTAAGCCTCACATATTAATCATGATTATAATAAATATTTATTGGTTTCTTTCAAGTGCCAGGTACAATGCTAAGCACTCTACAAGCTTTATCTCGTTTAATCTTCTCAGCAGCCCTACAATCAGGTGGATCCTATAATCACCCCTGGTTTAAAGATGAGGATACAGGCTTAGAGAGATGAAGTGACCAAAGGAAGGACTCCCTGTCTTTGCTCTTTTAACTGCACCATTCTGCCTCTGAGTGAAACCTGAGTTCTCCTACCCACAGCCCGATTATTTCCTCATTAGGTCATACATTTCCTATTATTGTTACACTGTAGAAGCAAGATCCAAGTAGAATCAGACATATTTTAAAACTAAATTAACTGTATGCCAGTGTTCACTGCAGCACTTTTCACAATAGCCAAAATGTGGAAAGCACTGAAATGTCCATCAGCAGATGAACGGATAAATAAAATGTGGTTTATACACACAATGGAATACTAGTCAGCCTTAAAGAGAAATGAAGTCCTGACACACGCCATAACATGGATGAACCTTGAAAACATTATGCTGAGTGAAATAACTTGGTCAAAAAAGGACAAACACTGTATGACCTCATTTACATGAGATAAGTAAATATACAGAAACCAAAGACTATGGAAAAGGGAGAGTTTTTGCTTAGGGAGCACAGAGTTTCTGTTAATGGCGGTAGAATAATTTGGAAGAGGATAGCAAGAATGGTTGCACAACTTGAAGACGAATTAATGCCACGGATTTGCAAGTGGAAAAATTGTTGAATTGGTGAATGTTTTGCTGCGTGTATTTTCATCACATGTTAGAAAAACAAAAACCAGAATTAAATATCAAAGGGAAAAAATAATAAGCCCATCTTACAGCTAGAGATATAATACTGTGCAGTGAATCAGTGTCATATCTGAAAAGAGGTATATTCAGTAAAATCCCAACCTGCGATTGAGAAAAGACTGGGCTGTTTAAACCTTAGCTCGTGCCTCTTTCAAAAGGTGCAGAATTACACTGGGCTAAGTCTTAATCACACGTCTAGCACCTTGGAATCCTTTGGTCAATAACTGGTTTGCTCAGTACAAATTTATAGAAAATTACACAGGAAATGGTAGCCATAGAAGCAAACATTTAAAAAAGTGTTTTCCAGTCTGACAGTGACCCATACGGAATCAGTGGCATTTCTGTTATGCTTAAATATGGACTATGGGGTGTGGGGCTTAGGTTTTGGGGTTTTTTTTCCTTCTAAAAATAAAAAAGGACAGATAAACATACACAGCTTTTCTTACCACGGGAGGAGACTGGCTCTTGCTCTGAGTTGTCACACTTGCTCAGCATGACTACTTGGTTGCAGAGGTTTCTTGTTTTCTTTCCCTCTCTTTTCCTTTCCTCTCCTCTCCCAGAAAATAATCCGGAAAGGAAGGAACAGTTATGTTCTGTAAGGCAAACCTCATAGGAGCCCAAATTACATTCTCCACAGAATCCCCACAAGTTCAACTTCCTTTTCTGTATTGATTTTAAGATTAAAGCCCTGCTGCTTTACCCTGATCCATAAGCCCGTGTTCGTGTGTGAGTGACAGGAATTGATTCTGCTCCGCTACATGTCCCCAAGCTCCTAAAAAGAATCTAAAATCCTCACCCTGATTCAGAACACAGCTCTCCCACAACATGTGAATGGTAATTAATAAAGGAGAGCACAGTTCGGCCATCCTAACAGCGTCTGCTCAAGTCTACAACACCACAGAGGAGGTGAGCGTGGGGAGACAGCTGATTGCTGGGGAAAAGGGCCTGGTTCTCTTCCCTATATGCTACTGATAACCATCTCTGGGGTAGGTTTGGGTAGCCCGTTCCTTTTTTATGACCCAATTTAGCCCTCTGATGACCAAGGATAATTTGATCGCCACCATACCCCACTAACGCCCACTGCTTGTAGATTCAATTTGTGCACTAGTGCTTTTATACAAGCGGATACTATGTCATTTCCACAGTCATCTCCAGTGTGTCTGATCTCCCTGGTTAGACAATCTGTTTCTCAAACGTGGGATCTGCATTCTTTTTTTCTTTGCCATTTTCCCATTCTTTCCCTACCCTACTTGTTTCTAATTGCTCCGGATTTTCAGAACGATACTGATATCGAAAGAAACAATACTAATAATGCAAAGACGCAAAAATAAAGCTCTCTCTGCATGTCGTGTATGTGAGGGATGTTAACCATAGACATCCCTGCAACTTGAAATTTCTCTGGGGGGATTCGGTTTGGTCTGTCTTTGGCACAGCACTTTAGGTCGAGGAGAACTGTGTGGATGGCGTGTGAAGGGGAGGTGGCTGCAAGTCCGTTTGTATAGCCCCCAGAGGTAAAGGTTTTGGGGGTGAACAGAGCTTCCAGGCATGGAATGATCAGAAGGCCACGGCTTAATTCTAATGGCTACACTCAGCCCAGAGCCTGTGTGATGCTGTATGATTACATACAATCTTCCAGCTATTTGGTTGGTTTACCTTGTCATGGTGGCACTCTGGATAATCAATCACAACATTCTCTTCAAGGAAAATGACACTGGTTTGGCAAATGATGGGTATTTTTACAGGGGAAAAAAGTTTCCATTTTTCAAGAATTTATAACAATTTCCAAATCAGAGGCTCTGACACATAAATGTTGAAAATGTCAAATTTCTAACAAGGTCGATCCTGTTTGTGTTTATTCGATCTCTTGGGCACTGCAAATGATTTTATTGAGTCACTGTTAATTTTAAGATTTGCAAATGCTGCCTATTTCAACTTCATAATAAGTAAAACCCAGAATTTTATTCATTATAATTTCTATTACACACATCACAAATGATATTTGTTTAGACACAACTCAATTCACATTTCTTGGAACTTAGTACCAGGTAATAAAGTCTGCCATGACATGAAAATGAGAAAAACACCCAAGGTGGAGAAAAATCCAGGACAGCTGATACAAGTAAAAAAAAAAAAAACACCATGAAAACTAAAGTAAGAATTGGGTGTATAAAAAACACTTCTTTGCTTCCAAACTTTAAAAAAGCTTAGTGAATTAATTAAGATGATCGGACCTTTGAGACTTTATCTACTATTTCCCCAAATGGGGCTCTGCATCCTAATATTAATATCAATATTACAGAAAATGTCCAAAGAATTGGGAAAATGCTGAGTTAACGAAAGCTGAAGGGGTTTCTTCAGAGACTTTTAATATGCCGGTGTCATTGTGAATATCAAAGAGATGTATATGGTTTTCAATCTTCCTATAATTTATTGAAGCAAAGAAAACATGTTTCACATCTTGTGACACCTACTGGAATGGTGTTACCCAGAACATGGTTTGGGAACATCTCCCCTGTTATCTGGTTACACCCATGAGCACCAAGGCTCAATACAGTTAGATGGCATGCCTGAGGGCACACAGGGAGGTACTAGTAGAAACAGAGTGAGAACTCAGGTCTCTTACCTCTCAGTCCACATCCTTCCCCACATGCCAAGCCTCTGGTTCCTGCCTACCTCTGTAGCCTTCCCTTCAGCTCCACTGAGCATGTCCACGCTGGCTGCAACCACGCTAAAGGACTAGGTATTCCTTGACTATCTAGGTGAACGCCTGCCTTTCTGCTTTTGTGTATTCTGTTCTCTGTCCCTGGAATGCCCTTCCAGGCTGATGCTGCTCGCCCTTGAAGAGTTATCTGAAGTCGGCTCAAGGGTTATCTGCCCTTCTTCTCTGCTATCAGAACACCCTGGCGTAATCTCAGCCGAGGTATATACAGGGTATGCTGACTACTGGCTCACTCCATTGTTGACTCTACTAGATTGTAATCTCTTTTGATCAGTGTTGTCTTCCTATCCCTGCCACCTAGCAGGGTATGTAGCATATCACAGGTGCTCAATAAATGTTTATTATATGGATTAACGCATGTGCACAGTGCATTCAGAACAGATGAAAAGACAGACTTAGAGTATAATTATAATGCAAAGTAGTGGGACATATGCCTGATGTAGTCAGGTGGAATCAGACTACAGCCTCATTACTACATTAAATAAACACACACAAAACAAAAACAACCAAATCAGCTGCCAAGGAGTCAACCTGAACTCATGGAGGCCCCATGTGTGTCAGTAGAACTGTGCTCCATGGGGTTTTCAGTGCTGATTTTGGGGAAATAAACTGCCAGGACTTTCTTTCGAGATACCTCGGGGTAGACTCAAACTACCAACTTTTGTTAGCAGCCAAGCATGTCAATTGTTTCCACCACCCAGGAACTCTTATTCCTATATTTCTGTGTCTTAATCCCCATGGTGTTAAGGACTGAACATTTATTGTAACTGAGGGTCTTAGATTTTTTTATAAAAATACTACTAATATCACCTGATCGCATTTTTTTTCTGTAATGGCAATCCATTATATGAACAACTAAATGTGCTATTTTTAAAGTTTTAAGAAACAGAAATAAATTCACAAATTGGAGGGCAAAAAAACCCCACAGTAAGCCCCTTTCAGTTTGGAAAAACACAGTCTCTGTATGTGTGTTTTAGCCCCTGGAGCAGAGATGGTTCAGACATGCTACAAAGGACTTGGGGTTCTAGAAACTCCTTTAGAAAGAATTTTCAAGAAAACACAGGGTAAGTCTGCCCATCACCTCAGGACTGCCCCCCTGCCCCTCCAGCACATAAGTCACTGCAGAGCCAGGGCTTCACTAATGTTTGATGATGACAGTACAGCCCTGTGTGTTGGGACATATTCAACTACAAGACAGTAGAGCTTGTCACACCAACTACTATCAGATGCAGTTGGCTGTAAACAATGACACTAACTACTACAATGACAGTAATGACAGAAGCCATAAACGAAACCTTCTTTTGGTTTTTTAATCCATGTATTGGTCTACGTGATATTTAAAATGTTCTGAGTCTGCTGCTTTTGAACAAGCCAGCTGGTAAAAGACCACACGCTCAGGAGCTGGGGCCTGAAGGGCTGCCACTTTAGCCCTTCTCCAACCATCGCCCACCCTGCAAGCAGAGTTGGCTTTGAAAAAGTTTCATGTCCCTCAGAAATGAGTGCTTGTGTCCCCTGAAAGAATAGTCATAGCAGTTGTAACTGCCAGAGAATGAAAGCAAGGCTCATGTCCACCACCAGTTGAATGTGCAAGTAAACTGTGGCATATTCACACAATAGGATACTACACAGCAATGGGAAGTGATGAGCTACATGCAGCAACACGGGTGGATCTCACAGACATGCTGAGTGAAAGCAGGCAGGCACCAAAGAGTGTACACTGTGTGATTTCATTTATATGCAGTTCAAAAATAGGCCAAACTACTCTCTGGTTAATAGAGGTCCGAGGTCAGTATAGTGGTTCCCTTGGAGAGGCTGGGTCCTGATTGAGAAGGAGAGGAACTTCCAGGCACTAGAAATGTCTTGATTGGGTAGTGGTTACAAGAATACTACACACATAAGCAAAAATTCCTTGCACTTAAGATTTGCGCACTTTATAGTCCGTAGGTTTGACATGAAAAGAAAAACTGTAAAATGATGTCTGATTATGTCTCTCCCCACCTTACAGGTTTTTACTCAGTAGGCCCCATGTGCTCCAGGTGGCCTTTGTGACATCTCCTACCATTCCTCCCCTTGCTTCTGTGGAATCCAGCTCCATGGGGCCTCCTTCTGTACTTCATTCCCATCACAAGGCCTCAGCACCTGCCTGCAATGCTCCGACCCCTGTCCTTGTCTCCTAGCACACTTTCCATCATTCAGGTCTCAGCTCAGAAGTTCTTTCTGCAGGAAGACACCCCCCAACACTCATGCCAGATTAGGTCCACCTGTTACAAACACTGTTACAGATTGGATTGTGTCCCTCTAAGATTTGTGTTCAAGTCCTAGCCCCCACTGCATGGGAATGAAGCCTTGTTTGGAAATAGGATCTTTGAAGATGCCATCAGTTAGGTTAAGCGTGTGGAAGGCTGAGGGCTCCCTCCTGCTGCTGGAGAGAAACAGTGGAGAGACGAGGAGGGGGCATCTCGGAGTCCTAATTCTAGAGGTGAAAGCAACTTTTGCATCCACTGTCCAATTCTCTCATTTTAAAAAAGAAAAGGAACCGCAGCAAAATACAAAGGGCCTGTCAAAGGTACAGAGCTAGTTTAAGAATCCAGGCCTTCTAACTCCCGCTGGTCCAAGCTGATGAACAGAGATCAAAAAGAATAAATCGCTGTAATGACTGTTTATTAAATTTATAAAATTCCATGAATAAAGTCAGAAGAAACTCACCTGTCACCATCTGAGGTGGCTATTAAACTAAATTCTTCTGTGAACACTGGTAAGTCAGGAGAAGGAATTAGGCATTTGCTCTTGTCTTTCCAGGAGGAGCTGCATTCCAGGATTACCAAGGAGGGAGAGCTCTAATTTATGGCAAGAACACCACCCAAGGACTGTAGAAGAATGACAGAATTGGAAAACCATTTTCTAGCTCCTAATAAAATAACGATGCAGGTAAAGATTATCAACTGGTTCTAAAACAAACAGATGAAAGTGGACGGGCAAATGAACTTCTGTGCTGTGCCAAAGTTACACACCCAGATCACTTTCCGGTCCCACAGGGAAACCCTGACTATACGACAGAGGGACCAGATGGTTTCAATCCTCGTCCAGGGGTCAATCTTAGCACTGCTGATGTTAGGAAGCCAGCTCTCATGTCTCCTGATGCAATACAGTATGAAACAGAACATTACCTATGATGTGCAAAGCACTTTGCAGCTTATAGGTTACACATGAAAAGAAAAATTTTGAATCGAAAAGGCATAAAAAGCAACCAGTATAGGTAAGCTTATAGAGAACAGACACAAAGATAACCAAATTCTAACCCCCAGCTGACTTGATTGACCAAGGTATAATACCCCAGAGTACTCTCTTATCTTTTCTCTTATTTTTGTACACCTGTATATAAATATAAACACCATTTACATTATGTGATGCATATGTGAAAGTTAGAAGCAGCTACCTATTATCCACCTGTCAATCTATCCAATATCTATTAAGCACCGACTACGCGCCAGGCTTCTGTCATTCCTAACACTATGCTCGGCTCTGAGAACATTATCATCTTCTGGTTTACTCATCTCTTCTAAACTGTAAACTCCCCCCCAAAACAAATCTATTGCCATCGAGTCTGACTCATGGTGACTCTAGAGACCCTGGAGGACAGAACAGAACTGCCTCCACAGGGTTTCCAAGGAGGACCTGTTGGATTTGAACTGCCGACCTTTTGGTTAGCAGCCGAACTCTTAACCACTATACCACCAGGATTTCCCTGTAATCTCTATGAGGCAGGAAATTGCGGTTTACAGTTTAGAAGAGATGAAAAAACAAACGAGAACATTATAATAAGTATGCTATATGCAAGTCTAAGGACTTTACATGGATGACTTTATTTAACTCCCTATGAATCTTATTTCACCACATGTAAGGTAGGTACTGTTATTACCCCCATTTAACAGTTGAGGAAACTGAAGTATCAAGAGGTCAAAGAGCTGTTCAAGGTCACACGACCAGAAAGTTGTAGTGCCAGCCAGGATTTGAATCCATGCAGCCTCAATCCAGAGCCCATCTTGTAACCACTATTTTTTTGTTTCTTCTAGTAAAAACAAACACATCAGCAGTGAGTTAATCTCTCTAGGCAGCACGGTCAAGGTCAAGTTGAATGAGGACTGATTGTGGAAGAAGTTTATGGTGACTTTCAGACTGAAGCTTCAATGGTAGGGCTGGTGAGACCAAAACCAGGTTTACTGGAAGCTGAGAAGGGGGTGTGTGGTAAGGAAGTGAGACATTCGTTTGGAACCATTGGCAGTGAAAAGGAGGGTGTTAGTAGGCTCAGCAAGTAGATGGGATGGAGTCAGGATAACAAATGAAGATCGTCTTCTCCTGCTGGCCTGTAGGCTGTTCTGTATGACCAGCCTTCTGGGGGCACAGGCCATGCCAATGCCAGCAGCCAAGAGACTCCTCATGCCCACTATGAAGCCAGCAAGAGCCCCTTTCTCTTCCCACTTTCCTGATACTGTGGCCTCTTCTTTCACCCAGAACTGACACCCAAGACAACAGGATAAACAACAAGGACATAAGACTGTCGTGCAGGCTCAGATTCATAGTTCAACCTGTCTTAAATTTCTCTTTGTGAAATTATGCTTGAGCATAATTTTCCAGGCCCTGCTAACAACATCACCAGAACACTTTCTAACTCCCTCCTTCCTGAGAACTTAGAGTACTTGGCAAATATCTCAGTCAATACCCCAACAGCTTGTGAGAAAGCAGAGCAGTCATTATTGTCCCTATTTTATAGCAAGTCTAACACTTACAGCAGTTTCAAGGAATGGGTCTAACACTTAAGAAGAGATGTTCAAAGAATCCCAGAACATCAAGCTGACACCAAAGGAGGTTTGAAATGCTGTCATTTCTTCGCATTTCTCAGATTCTCATTCCTGTCCGGCTGGTTTCTGTCATGTCACAAAACATCTGCAGTCGCAGAAACCCCTCTCTTAGAGCAATGGTGTTATTCATGCATTTTGCGGGATTATTTTGTCCTTTTAATGATTATGTGTCCTCGATCACTCCCCTCAGGGCCAAGGAACAAACAAACCCCAAGATGCAGAGAGCAAAATCTTTACCATCCTTTTTGCTAGCAGAGGCAGGGTCTGCTCAGCAGGAGGCTCGGGGGACCCAGGACAGGGCACGATTCATTAGGGCTGCATTATAAATACATAAATCAGCATGTCAAAGGAGGAAGTGCGGCGCACCCGTGGGAAACGTATGCTACGTGCACGTTTGTTCCACGTTTGTTCCACTCCGCGCAGGCTCACCTGCTCACCATATAATAATCAATTACGCTGACAAGTTTCTCTACAAATCCTGTCAGCCTCAGTTACTCCTGCACCTTCAAGGTGAGATCCGGGGCCCTCTGTGGAGGAGAATGAACAGGGAGCTTGGCTTCCAGAAAAACAGAACGTATGGAACTGTTTGGGGGGGGAAAGGATTTGAGCAAGCATGCAAGTGTGCACACGCAAGGGGAAATTTGTTCAAGGGTAGAGAACAGCTCAGGTATCCCTCATACTGGGACTGCCATAACATCTGAGAACTAATGGGTTTTCCAAAGTAGCTCTTACTTGAAATAAAAATGGCTATTGTAAACTGAGCATTCTAGCTCACTCCCGGAGTAAATTTAACTGAGCAAAACAATATGTGCTACTGGGCAAAACTTAAATGACTAGAAAACAGTAGACCTGGGCCCCAAACATGGTTCTAGCACCGGCTAACTTTGGGGTACTGAACGAGTTACTCTCTTTCTTCACTTGCAAGGTGTGTGATATTCTTCATTAACAAGGGGTGACCTGAAGCAGGCCAGGAACTTAGAAAGTGAACTTGGGCTTTAGCTCATCTTCCAGGTTGAGATGAGTCATTCACACTCATCTTTTTTCGCGATTTTCGTTACAATAGCACATTATGAAGAGAGAGGTTTAAATGAGATTGGAAATCACCACAACACATGCTGGTGGGCTAAACTCAACGGCCTCCTGCCAAAGCCTGTGCGAAGGGAACAGTGACAGAACCACCCACACACTGCACAGGGAAGCAGATTTCTCCTGAGCCCAGGAACAGTTAGTGGTTGAAAATCAGAATCCTGAAGCTTCGACATATTTCTTTCTAGGACAATCTTTTCACACAGGAAACATCTACACCACTGGGAAAGATAGAGCCCACACTTAGAACGAACAATAATTTCCAAAAATCTTCCTGATTTCACCTATCAGGGTGTAAAAAACCACACTGGACCAACATAGGTCCAACTTTTTATTTTGCCAGGTAAGGATGCTTAAAACAAAACAAAACAGAAATTGATCATCTACAATACCAGTGTTTTCATAAAAGTATGAATATTTTAACACAAAAAATAGAGGAAAGAATATTAGAAAATAAAGATAGTCCTTACCAAGAAAGTAAAGTTGAAAATCCTCCCTCCCTTCCTCCTTCTCATTGCCTCTCTCGCTCTCTCTCACACACACACACATTCTTTCTCTCAAACACATACACACACATTCATAGACACATATACATGCACACTCATTCTCTCTCAAACACATGCACACACTCCTACACACACACACACACACACACATACACTACCCACTACATTGACCTTTTTTTGTGAAGCACATTTTGGACTGGCTGGCCCAGGTTGGTGGACTGGCCTTTGGAAACCACGGCCATAGGAGGTATGTAACTGTCAAGAGATATTAGTAGGTACCATTAACAGGGTGCATGGTTTGTAGTCACTATGCCAAAGGGCAATGCTCCACTGCTGTGACTGTCTCAAACTTTGGTAGGTTTTTGCTTTGATGTGGGAAGTGACCATTCTAACAAACTGGGGCTTCATATTTTCTAGAGTCTCTCACTAGATGAGATGAGAACAAAGACAGGCTCATGTTTTAAAAAAAAAAAAAAAAAAATAGGAGAAATTAACTATGCAGAGATTCAGTTGTCCTGATTATATCTTTGGGTTAAGTATAAAAATTACTTTAAACGCAAAACTCGGAATTACTAAATGAAATCGTGAAATTGTTCAACAGCCTCTTCCTTTGGGTGACCTGGAGGCACTAAGAACATGCAGATATAATTTGGAAAGGAAACTCTAATGATTCATAAAATTACCGCAGTTCCCATGCAACTGAAAACAATAGAGCTCACTGCAAAATACAGGATATTCAAATCATTTTAATGGTTTCTCATTTTTTTCTTTTAAACCCTCTGCTCCTTTTATCACTAAGATTTTTTTTTTTTTTTTTAATGAAAAGTAGAATGTCCCTGCCGCCCATTTTCTTCTTTGATTGTCTCCCTTTTGTTCTAAAAATGAGGGTGAAATTAAGTGCTTAGATCACTAGAGATTTCCAGATGGTCAGACAAATGAGTGGTTGGACTCCTGGGCTTGCATTTCCCACAGATAACGGACACACATCTCTCGCTGTGTCTTCATGGCTCTCATTCAATACAAATTTGATGGAGTCAAAGTATCTTCAATACGTGACAAGCAAATTTCTGCTGAGAATGAGGTTCAAAATTGGTTTAATTGCTAAAATCAAAATGGGAATTTTCTACGCATTTATAAAAATACAACTTCAGTTTCGTGGTACATGGATTTGAAATAAAATATAAAATGTTTACATTATATATATATATTAATTTTAGCAGCTTATTCTGAAATGTAACTGTTTTTTTCCTCTGATTTATTTGGCTCCCTTCCTCAGCTCTCTCCTTCCTTCAGTTCATTTCACTAACCCTTTTCCCAGTTCTCTAGAGTTACTGTTCCTGTGTTACAACCCTAGGTCATTGTTCTTCTTTTATTTTCATGTTTTCCATTACTGTTCTCCCTTCTGTCTTGAACTGTCTATCACGTAACGGGCCTGTAGACAAACAGCTGAATTACAACTGTAGATGCTTATTTTATTATATAAATATGCATATACTGATTGTTATAGTCCAAGCATTATTCTATGTGCTTTTTAAAGTGTGAACTCATTGAATCATCATAGTAACTCTGTGAGGTAGAAACTGTTATCATCTCCATTTTACAGATGATAAAACTGAGGCACAAAAAGTTCAATAATTAGGCCAAGGTAAAAAAGAAAAAAAATTTTTTTTTTTTTTTTAATACTACTAATAAATGGTAGAGCCAGATTCAAAACCAGTCAGTCTGGCTCTAGACCCCTTGTTTTTAATTACTGGTAGAGGGAGAGGAAGGAGGTAGAGGAGGAAGAGAGGGAGGTGGAAAATAGAGGGAGAGAGAAGTTAATGACTGAATGGCTGGGGGTGAGGAGGACAGAGGGAGGGGCAGCCTAGGAGTGGCTATGAATTCATCAGAAAATCTGGGCTTGCAGTTCACTAGGCTGTGGGGCAAGGAGACGTAAGGTGGCATGGCCACCTTAGGAGAAGAGCTTTGCCATCTTGAGGATAAATGGTAACTGGTGTGACTCGAGGTCACTGGTGCCTGGAACGTTGGCCAGGGTAGAAGAGAAGAGTGTGACTTGTGGTGTGCTGGTAAACGTCTGACAACCAGCTCTCCAGAGAGACGGGGGAGTCCTGATTTGTAGTGTTTGCTGATTTCCATAGTGTAAATACTCCCATCACGGCCAATTTCAAGCTCCCAAAATGATGCCACCAAATGTGGAGTTGGGAGGAGATGCTCAGCAACACACGTAGTAATAAGCATTGGTACCAGCATCCACCACAGACACAAGTCACCTCAAGAGCACAGGTAATAGCCATAGTGAAATAACCAAGAGGTGATGAAGTTGAGTGCTTATTACCTTTGATTTTAATATAACAGAATTTAATGTTTAGCAATGGCTGTGCTTAATAACTGGCTCCCAACATTCCTGAAAATTCAACGATTGGCTCTGGTGAGCCTGGAGCTGTCAGCTTCTGCACACCTCCCCCAAGTACAACTACCCAAACACACCTATTCTCGAATAAGTGGATGAACGGTGATCTAGGGGCCTGATCTTCACACCATCCCAAATTCAGCATGGCCAGGAAATAAATGCGTAGAGGGGAAGACAAACAAAAATGCCAGAGCTTATGCAAAAGGGCATATGCACTCTAGCCTGATAGAGAAAAAGGTCAAGTGTGAAAGAAGAGAATTTGAGAAGGTAAGTTTGGAGAAAAGCTGAGGCTGTATTCTCTAACATTTTACAGGCCATGAGGGGCAAAGGAAAGATGCTGCTGAACCTTGCCACCCATCCTCACACTCCCCAAGCGAGGTCCTGAATCTTCTGTCTCTGGTCTATGTAGACACATTACTCACGAGAAACAAACGGGTTACGAAGGAGCAAAGGACGTTTCGTGAGATAACAGGCCTTAGGTGAGCAATAATGACAAATGGTAAAGAAATAATAAAATTCAGGAATTTAACAAATACCACTTATACACATAGCTGGAAATGTCACCAAGAAAAATCTGCATGGACAGGGAGAAGTCACTTGTCGCAGGGAGCTAGCAATCTTTGGAGAAAGCCTGTTTTACTTACCAAGGTTTCCCCAGAATCAATCATAGTGTAGTAAAATCACATTCAGTATGTTTTTCATTAAATGAGTTTCCAATATATCTGTTCCATGAGGTAACTATTGGTGAGATTCCTGTCACTTGAGTATAAAGGGATACAGGAAGGGGGGAGGAAGCAATGGGGAAAAAAAACTATGTTTGTATGGAAAACTTTCTGCCTTTTTCTACACTGCTCAAGATTCTAGTCATATTTGGAAATTCATGCACTAACAAAGGAATGCATGTTTAAAATTCTTACCTTCAGCTTTTTATATAACCACTATTTTTTTTTTTTACTAGGTATAGCACAATATAGAATTTTATGTATAAAACACTTATCAAATGTTTGTCAAACTGAAATATTACTGCAAGATCCACCTTGTGACTTCAAACTGCCAAATAATGGTTGTTTTGCTAACTGACCCCTGAACATAAAATTATAACTGGCAACCCAACACAGTAGGGCATCTTAGGTCAAAAGCTAAGCGAGCTTCCATGTCCCAGGTGGCAGGCTGTAGGCTGAATTAGAAGTTACTTAATACAGCTCTCACTTTTGTAATTGTAATGAGGAAACAAAGCTGTTAGCCTGGGATACTCTGGAATGGTTTACAGACAAGTCAGAATCTGAGCTGGGGCTTTAGGGAGGGTGCGTAGAAAAATTGGGCCTTTACGGTATGCGTAGACAGTGAAGAGGGGTATGGGTATTCTATATTCCTCCAGGCAGAGTCAGGGCCATATGGGTAAGCACAGACGCAGGAATGTGAAAGATGTATTTAGGGGAGAACTTACTTCCAGGTTAGAAAAAAAAAAAAAAACAACCTATGAAGGTAAGAAGAACAGGAGGGAGACAAACATAACACAATTTTGGAAGCTGGAAAGCAGATGACAGTAGCAACACCTTTAGAGATTCAAGAAAATGGACTCCTATGTCAGTAGTAGGGAAAACTGAGAAACAACCCAATCTAACTGCAAATTCCCGACAGCTCCAGCTACATGTGGATGTGGGGTCAAAAGGGAAGGGGTGGTTAATACAAGGACTAATTAAAAGTCTATCTAAGAAGTAGTCAGACTCCCAGTTCCCTTCCCCTACTGGCCAACAGTTTCTCCTGCACCCTGGCCAAAACGTGAAGGCTTAGTCTCTTGGACTGGGGACATCATGGACTGGGAGGGCAATTAAGAGTGGAAGAAAACAGTGGAGTTAAGTAAATTTATGCATACTGGATACCGAGAATCCCCAGCTCTCTTCCACCCTCTTCCATTTGTTTTCTTGGATGCTGCCATCAAGCCTTCGATCTCCAGACAGCAGATTAACTTTCTCTGTGAAGTCTGGCCCAAGGGGAATGACCTGAAGATACTGACATTGGAGGTTTCCCAAATTAATCGTCCAGTCCAAGGCAGGAAATGAAGACGGAAGCATAAGTCCAAGCTACACAGCTCTTGCCCTTTAATATTTGAAAGATACCAAGGATCTCTTTGAACCAAACTCCATACAGAACCATTACTAAAGATAGAGTATTTGAATTTACTTATACAAGAAAGGAAACCCTGGTGGCATAGTGGGTAAGCACTACAGCTGCTAACCAAAGGGTCAGCAGTTCGAATCCGCCAGGCACTCCTTGGAAACTCTGTGGAGCAGTTCTACTCTGTCCTATAGGGTCGCTATGAGTTGGAATCGACTTGATGGCAGTGGGTTTGAGTTTTTGGTTTTATACAAGAAAACTCTTGTTTTTCACCCTCTGTATTCCTGGAAATTACCTGATTATCAAATTAATGAAATAGCCTCCACTTCATGCTGCTTCAAATGAGAAAGCCATTAGCACACATGCTGTCAAGATCCCCGGACCCACAGAGTCAGATAACACACGGAGTGCAGGGCACGCGTTACCATCTTCCTTTAATTAAGTTAATCAATACACATCTACTCAGGGGTCTACAGAAAAGACCTGGTCTATTTTAATATGTACACCCACCTCCGAGGCTTCTAAAAATTAGTCTCTGGCAGGTTTAAGCTAAGTGACTAGGGTTTTCCACTGTTACCCTACAGGTCAAACCATGTATCACATTTAGGTGAATGTGGCAGGATAATCTTCTGAAAGACTAATTTCTGTTCTTAAAGGAAACTTGGGAGGACCCACAAAGGTATTTTTCTCCTTTCCTGCCCCAACTGTGGAGGAATCGCCAAGTTTTTGGATTCCCAGGAAAGAATAAACAGCTTCCTTCTGCTTCAAGGAACTTACACCATGAACATCTACCGTCCCGGTCTCTGAGATAGGACACTGGACTGCTCCAGATGGGAAGCGGAAGGAGGTTCTGTATGTTTTGAGAGGAAGGATGATGATGACGGTGATAGCAGCACTGATCGTTTACTGCATGCTGACTTCTGTGTTCGAAAGTCTTCATATTAATATGTAAGTTAGAATTTACATATTTCCTTAATCCTCACAGGAACGCTATTTTACAAAACCTCTACTTCCCAGGCGCTTCTTGGAAACTCTACTGGGCAGTTCTACTCTGTTCCATAGGGTCGCTATGAGTCGGAATCGACTCGATGGCAGTGGGTTTGGTTTGGTTTTTCTATTTTACAAAGGACAAAACTGAGACACAGAGACAGTAAGAAACTTGCCCAGAGTCACACAACTAGTAAGTGGCAGGGCCAGGACTTGAACCCAGAGAGTCTGGCTCCAGAGCCCACTGGCTTAACCACTTTTTAGAAAGTGGATCCCTGGAGCCTGGGAATGCCTGGACCTGGCAGTAGCGGGATCCTTGAGGTGGTGGTGTGTGGATGTCTGGGAGCCCAACACTATGCTACATACAGCCTTGAGGACCCAGGACAAGGGGCAGTGGTTGAGTTTGGTTGGAATGGGCAGTGGGTGTAGAGATCGTAGGGTTCAAGAGAGCTAAATATCTTCAAATTAACCAAATGAACTTGCAAGGTAAACCTCTAGGCAAAGACTGGGATGGAGAGAAAACTGGTAGAAAGGTAAAGAGACATTTTTTATAACCAAATTTACACCCGTTACAGTATAGTTGAGCCCTGGTGGCGCAGCAGTTAAGAGCTTGGCCCAACAGGTTGGCAGTTCAAATCCACCAGCTGCTCCTTGGAAACCCTATGAGGCAGTTCTGCTCTGTCCCATAGGGTTGCTGTGAGTTGGAATCAATTCGACGGCAGTGGGTTGGGCCTTGGGTTTGCTATAGTACAGTGGGCACACACATTTCTCTCTTCATTAGAGAAAGCTGCATAACTCTTTCATAGCTCTTGCTTTAAAATGCAGAGCTTCAGGGCAAACGTACAAGCTCTCAGATCCAGAGACAATCAAAAGTTCTACTTTGGAACACGGCAAATGGATAGTAATTAAACTGGAGGTCGCTTGTCACATTTGAGATTTAGTGGAAAAAAAGAAGTGGCCATGTCCCAGACCACCTGATCTGCACAACCTGGCCGCTGGATGGCGGGCCTCCCATCAATGACGGTCCAGAAGTTGTACCAGCACAGCCCCTCTGGCCGCCTATCTCAGTGCTCCACAGGTTCCAGCTGTGCTGACTGGCATGCCCCCATCGCACTGTGCCTTCTGGGAGTTTTCTTCCCTCCGTCTAAACGCCTGTCTCTCCTTTCTCTGCATGGTACCATCCCATCATCCTGCAAGGCTGAATGGGCAGCTCTCTCTTCAAAGTCCTTCCTATTTCCAAACTCCTCATTCATTCCTTTGTATACCCAATGGGCTTTGATCAGAGAAGTACTGTAGGGTTATCTGCTTATCTATGCCCCTGTACCCTAGCCTCTTGCCCCCGACCATCTCATCCCAAATAGGCTTTGAGACTCACGAGGGCTAGTGGATCCTGAATGGCTGGTCAGTGAGGTGGCAGCTGGTGGGCCAAATGTCTAAGGGAGGCCATATGACATTAAGGAGGGTAGAGGCTACAGACTCAGAAAGGCTGGTGGTATAGATTGTACTGTACCCCTCCAAAATGTGTGAATTTGGCTAGGCCATGGTCCCCAGGACTGTGTGGTTGTCCTCCATTTTGTGATCTGATGAAAATTTCCTGTGTGTTGTAAATTCTAATATCTGCCTGTGGTTAATGAAGCAAAATTAGGTTATGTTAAAGAGGATTAGGGTGGGATGCAACACCCTTACTCAGGTCATAGCCCTGTCAGGATGCAAGGGGAGTCTCCCTTGGGTGTGGCCTGCATCATCTTTTATTTTACAAGAGAGAAAAGGAGAGAGAGAAGGACCTCCTACCATCAACAAAGAAGACCCAGAACGAAGCACATCCTTTGGACCCAAGGTCCTTGCACTGAGAAACTCCTAGGCCAAAGGGAAGATTGATGACAAGCACCTTCCCCCAGAACCAAGAGAGAGAGAAAACCTTCCCCTGGAGCTGGCACTCTGAATTTGAGCTTCTAGCCTCCTAGACTGTAAGAGAATAAACTTTTGTTTGTTAAATCCATCCACTTGTGGTATTTGTTACAACAGTACTAGATAGCGAAAACAGCTGGGCTTCACCACAACCCAGCCACAGACTGGTCCTGTGACCTTGAGAAGTCACTTAATTCCTCTCAGCCTCATATTTCAAGTATTTACTTCACAGCACTGCGGTAAAGATTAAGCGACATCACATGTCTGGAACACACGCTGCTCACTAAGTAGCAGTATTGTTAATCCCTTCCCCATAAATGTTAGTTTAATTGATGCGATCTTCCCGGAAAAAAAAAAAAAAATGGTGAGAAAGGAGTTTGTGCTATGGATTGAACTGGGTTTCCCCAAAACAAGTGCTGCAAATTCTACCCCTATCTCTGTGGATGCAACCCCATCTGGACGTAGGATTTTCTCTGTTATTCTCATGATGCCCCCATCAGTGTAAGGTGTGCTTTAGGCCAACTGCTTTTAAGATATAAGGGGAACAGTTTAGGCACAGAGGTAAACAAGGACAAACTGGGGAAGAAGGATGGCAAGCTGAGACCACTTGGGAACTAAAGAACACAGCTGAAAAGAGACAAGGGCCCTCCCAGAGCCCACAGAGAGAGAAAGCCTTCCCCTGAAACCAGGGCTCTGACTTCCGCTTTAAGCCTCCTTAACTGTGAGAACAAAATTTCTGTTATAGCAGCGCTAAGAAACTAAGAGTCTGATCTTTATTAAGAAAATAAGTTCACATGCTTGGTCATTAGGAGAGATATCTGAACAGATCATCTGAGTATTTCAGTTGAGGGATGAATAAAAATAAATGAGAAAACGTAAGAGATGGGAGATAATGAAGTCCAATTGTGTGTTAAGGGTAGCACCATAACTTAAAAGAACTGTTGGCATATACTGAATTTATATATAAAAACCCCATATAATTTCTAAGTAAATTATAGGAGTGGACCCTAAAGATTTTCATCGTATATGAACTATCCTTATGTTTTCAATTGCTTGCTTTAATGTATTTCCCAAGGAATTTCTTAACCTTCATTTCCACTGATAAAAGGTTTCCATTTTTTTTCATAAAGGGCATGAAAACAAGAAATCCATAAAAATTACAATCTTAGAAATCATCTTAAATCTGATTGGGCAAATGAAATTAGTCAAGATAATAACTATGTTCCAACAAATTTATCTAGGAAAAAAATTAAAAAGTATCATATAATGCTAAATGCCTTTGAAATTACACACACAGTAATCCTTCATTGTTCTCTCATTTTTCACACAAGCACTTCTGAAATCAAATGCCAATTTCTGTCAAGTGGTTCACCAATTTCAAGGCAATATTTAATAAAACAAAATTCCACTACAACCACTTTACGGGAGTTATGTAATTTCTTACGCTTCCATCTTTGATGATTTCTCTAATATATTCATACCTTCCTATTTTCTTAAATGGATTCTATAGATCTTAATGTAACTTCATAATGACTCATTATGACTTAATGATTTGTCATTATTAACAGCAGCTTTTCTGTTCAGTAGCAAAGCCGTGCTCTCAAAGGCTCTCACGGCAGACGGAGAAGTTTGCACGCCACTTAAATGGCTCCAGACCAGCATGCAATGTTATGATTTTATACAAAGTTACTTAAAGAGATTAAAACCAAATCAAATGCATTGCCGTTGGGTCAATGTTGCCTCACAGTTACCCTACAGGGAAGAGTAGAACTGTCCCACAGGGTTTCCAAGGCTGTAAATCTTTTTTTTTTTTTCAATTGTACTTTAGAAGAAGGTTTACAGAACAAACTAGCTTCTCATTAAACAGTACACATACCGTTTTATGACATTGGTGAACAACCCCACGACATGTCTACGCTCTCCCTTTTTCACCTTGGGTTCCCTATTTCCAGCTATCCTGTCCCCTCCTGTTTTCTAGTCCTTGCCCCTAGGCTGGTGTGCCCCTTTAGTCCAGTTTTGTTTTATTAGCCTGTCTAATCTTTGGCTGAAGGGTGAACCTCAGAAGTGACTTCATTACTGAGCTAAAAGAGTGTCTGGGGGCCATAATCTTGGGGTTTCTCTAGTCTCTGTCAGACCAGCAAGTCTGGCCTTTTTTCGTGAGTTAGAATTTTGTTCTACATTTTTCTCCAGCTCTGTCCGGGACCCTCTATTGTGATTCCTGTCAGAACAGTCAGTTGTGGTAGCTGGGCACCATCTAGTTGTACTGGACTCAGTCTGGTGAAGGCTGTGGCAATTGTGGTCTGTTAGTCCTTTGGACTAAACTTTTCCTTGTGTCTTTAGTTTTCTTCATTCTCCCTTGAAGGGGTAAGAGCAGTGCAGTATCCTAGATGGTGGCTCACAGGCTTTTAAGACCCCAGATGCTACTTACCAAAGCAGAATGTAGAACATTTTCTTTAGAAACTACGTAATGCCAATTGAGCTAGATATTCCCCAAAGCCATGGTCCCCACAGCCCTCAGCCCAGCAGTTCGGTCCCTTAGGGAGTCTGGATGTGTCTATGGAGCTTCCATGACCTTGCCTTGTACAAGTTGTGCTAGCTTCCCCAGTATTCTGTACTGTCTTACCCTTCACCAAAGTTACCACTTATCTGTTGTCTAGTACTTTTCCCTCCCCAGCTCTTCCCTCCCTCATAACCATCAAAGATTATTTCTTTTTGTGTGTAAATCTTTTCATGAATTTTTATAGTAGTCTCATACAATATTTGTCCTTTTGTGATTGACTTATTTCACTCAGCATAATGCCCTCCAGATTCATCCATGTTGTGAGATGCTTCGCAAATTCTTCATTGTTCTTTATGGTTGCATAATACTCTATCGTGTGTATGTACCACAGTTTGTTTATCCATTCATCTGTTGATGGGCACCTAGATTGTTTCCATCTTTTTGCTATTGTGAACAGTGCTGCAATGAACATGGGTGTGCATACGTCTATTCATGTGATGGCTCTTATTTCTCTAGGATATTTTCCTAGGAAAGGGATTGCTGGATCATATGGTATTTCTATTTCTAGCTTTCTAATGAAGTGCCATATCATTTTCCAAAATGGTTGTACCACTTTGCATTCCTATCAGCAGTGCATAAGAGTTCGGATCTCCCCGCAGCCTCTCCAACATTTGTTATTTTGTTTTTTTAATTCATTCCAGTAGTGCTAGCGTGAGGATGTATCTCATTGTGGTTTTGATTTGCATTTCTCTAATAGCTAGTGATCTCAAGCATTTCCTCATGTGTCTGTTAGGTGTTTGAATGTCTTCTTTGGTGAAGTGTCTGTTCATTTCCTTTGCCCGTTTTTAATTGGATTATTTGTCCTTTTGTTGTGGAGGTGTTGGATTTTCCTGTTGCTTTTAGAGATTAGGCCTTTGTTGGATTTGTTATAGCCAAAATTGTTTCCAAGTCCATAGGTTCTCTTTTTACTCTTTCGGTGAAGTCTTTTGATGAGCATAAGTGTTAAATTTTTAGAAGAGCCCAGTTATCTAGTTTATCTTCTGGAGTTTGTGTTTTGTTAGTTGTGGATTGTATCCTGTTAATGCCATATATTAGGGCCTCTAGAGGTGATCCTATTTTTTCTTCTATGATCTTTACAGTTTTTGGTTTTATATTTAGGTCTTTGATCCTGTAAATCTTTATGGAAGCAGACTACCACATTTTTCTCCTGCAGAGTGGCTATTGTGTTCAAACCACTGACCTTTTGGTTAGCAGCTGACATGGATTGAACTGTGTCCCCCCAAAATATGTGTCAACTTGGTTAGGCCATGATTCCCAATATTGTGTGGTTGTCCTCTATTTTATGATTATAATTTTATGTTACAGAGGATTAGGGTGGGATTGTTACACCCTTACTAAGGTCATATTCCTGACCCAATATAAAGTAGTTTCCCTGGGATGTGGACTGCACCACCTTTCATATTACAAGAGATAAAAGGAAACGGAAGCAAGCAGAGATGGCGGGGGGACCTGATACCACCAAGAAAGAAGCATCGGGAACATAGTGCATCCTTTGGATCCAGGGTTCCTGCATGGAGAAGCTCCTACTGTAGGGTAAAACTGATGAGAAGGACCTTCCTCCAGAGCTGACGCAGAGAGAAAGCCTTCCCCTGGAGCTGATGTCTGAATTTGGACTTCTAGCCTACTAGACTGTGAGAAAATAAATTTCTCTTTGTTAAAACCATCCACTTTTGATATTTCTGTTATAGCAGCACTAGGTGACTAAGACAGCAGCTGAACGCTTAACTACTGTGCTACCAGGGCTCCGAGACTGACCTTATAGGCACAGTAGAAATGCCCATAGGGTTTCCAAGGCTATAATCTTTATGGAAGCAGACAGCCAAATCTTTCTCCCCTGGAATTGCTGGTAGGTTGGAACTGCCAACCTTTCAGTTAGCAGCTGAGTGCTTAACCACAGCACAACCAGGGCTCCAGCTATTAAATCTCAATGGTTAGAATACAGAACAGCAGTAGACTCTTAACTATTGTCAGTCTCTGCAATGGGTAATTTGGTACTCCTAAAGATAATGTGCATAGTCCCTGGGTGGCACAAAAGGTTAAGTGCTCAGCTGGCTACTAACCGAAAGGCTGGTGGTTTGAAATCAACCGGAGGTACCTTGGGAGAAAGGCCTGGCGATCTAGTCTGGAAAGATCCTAGTCACTAAAAACCCTATGGAGCGAGCTCTACGCTGAAACACATGGGTTCGCCATGAGTTTCGCTGGAACAGAGACGACAAAAACTGGTTTGGTTTTTGTTTTCTTTTTAAGATAACGTGAACCGGAAAATCTAGTAGTCAATTTTTTTTTTTTTTTTTAGAATAAACAGGCTTTGGCCGAAGGCCTGTAGGTAAAGTACACTGGCTTCCATGCCTGGGTTCATGACCACTATTTATGTAACTCAGAAGTTTTCAATTTTGGTGATACTAATTTTTTTTAATTGACTTTTGACATTTGATTTCTTAATCAAGTACTTAAAGGAAATAAAATGGAAGAGCATCACTTTCCACTCCAACAAGGATATAAGCCAAGTGTGCAAACGGTGCAGTGACTGCTTTAACGATTAAGACAGGAATATATACAGAGACGTAGTTTTCATATCCCTGGGTTAAAATTGAAGTTTCTGAAAAGCAAAGTCTGGTCTTGCTTACCTAGCATTGTAGCCTGTACATATTAAGCCATCAATTAGTATTTATTTCTCAAAATAATCACAGGGGTAAGAGAAAAAGAGCCTTGAGTATTTCATCAAATGCAACAACTGCTCAAGAAAGGGTGCGAGCAGTGCACCTGGATCTCTCCCCCCGCCCCCATGAGAGCACAGCACGCGGGTGGATAGCCACACTGTGACTGGATTGAGAAACTACAGAAGGAACCGGGGCTGCCCATCCAACACAGGAGAAAGGTAGCTCACAGAGGCCTCCTGATGTCCCCAGGCAGTCCAGGGCTCTCATGGCTCATGGGGACATTCCTTGGGTTTCTGCTCTAAGGGGTCCTGCTCTGAGGAACCTGGTCAGCTAGCCCCACTTCTGTATTCTCACTCCTTACCACAAGTGGCCTGTCTTTGGTGGGCATATATTGGTATACATTTATTTCTCTATTCCAAAATGGTAGCGACAGGAGACTTAACCCTTGTTCCATAATCATCTACAGTCACCATTCTCCCTCTGTTTTTCCTAATTTGAGAGTGAATGCCTTAGAAGACAGAGGAAAAAGATTCAACAATTTACCCCTTACTAAAATGAATGCCCTGGTGGCACAAACGATTAAGTTACTGGCTGCTAACTGAGAGGCTGGTGGTTCAAACCCACCCAGTGGCTATGTGGGAGAAAGACCTGGCAATCTGCTCCCAGGAAGGTTACTGCCCAGAAAATACTATGGGGCAGTTCAAC
The DNA here is from genome assembly GCF_024166365.1 of Elephas maximus indicus. NCBI lineage: Eukaryota > Metazoa > Chordata > Mammalia > Proboscidea > Elephantidae > Elephas > Elephas maximus. The sequence goes on from NC_064826.1 coordinate 15,979,516, forward strand.
TTTGTCATATAGGGTCACTATGAGTTGAATGTGACTCAACAGCACCTAACAACAACAACAACATGCCATGGATTACTACTGCGCAAGTTATTAAACTCTAATTATTTACAGAAAAAGTTTAGAAGCCATTGGAATTACCAAACAATTCTTGTTAACTTTTACAAGTTAACAAGAGCCCTAAAGCCTTCCTGATCCTGAAGGGGCAGTGTAGTGGAGAGAAGAATCTGGAATCAGGAGTGAGAAGGTCTGGATATTAGATCCAAGCGTACCGCTTGCCAGCTATGCTATGTTAACTAAGTCATATAGTTTTCTTCTCTACAAGGTGGAAGAAATAATATTGACCTCACAAGGCATAAGGTGAAATGCTATCCACATATTCACTGATATTATCAGTTTCCACATATAAATCAGTAGACCTAGCCAAATAGTTTCAAATCCTGTGAACAAGTAATGACAGAGACCACACATTGCTCTGTACTATTCCGTAATAGCTGTTTATGTGAAGTAACAGCAGAGGCATGGTCAGCAAGTATCAAAAGAAGAACTGATGATGGTCCAAGGCATAGAGAGTATGAACTCTAGAGTCTCGAAGTCCTCATCAATAGCAGAAGGTACACTTATTACTGCTAATACCAGCCTAAACAGACAACTGACCTGCTATCTATCTACTGCCTGTTATAAGATCTAGTCACCTCACTTAGCTCTGTTTGGTCAGCAGATTCTAGTGCCTGGTGGATTAAAACTGCCGACTTTTTGGTTAGCAGCCACAGCTCTTAGCACTATACCACCGGGGTTTCCAATAGATTCCAGTATCACTGTCGAATGCCACAACTGTCAGTCACTGGTGCTTAGCTACAAAGCTGGGAGAATTTTCCCAAAACAAAGCTACCCAACACTTGGTGGTAGTCTGTATCACAGCCTTTATTTTTTATGGCAAGCTGTTTAAATGAAATAGAATATACAAACAGAAGAGTGCTAGAAATCATTACGTATACAGCTCAATAAATGCTTACAAGGTAAACGCACTCATATAACCACCAAAATCAAAATACAGAACGTTACCAGCACTCTCGAAGCCCGCCCTGTGTACTCTCCCAGCCATTTTCCCTGGCCCGAGAGTAACCACTTTGACTCCTTTAATCTGTTTCTGAACTTACATTAGGGAATAACACAGTATATGTTCTTTTGTGTCTGGCTTTTTTTCCTAAATATTAAGTCTGTGAGCTTCATCCACATTGTGGCAGTTGGCAGTAGCTTGTTCTTTTTCATGACTTTATAGTATTCCACTGTTTACATACACAGGCAGTTGCCAGGGTTACCAAGGAGCTCCGTTCCTGAGTGTGTCTTTAAGTCGGATCTGTAGCTAAGTGGGACAGGCGCGTACGGTTCTTAGTTAGCCTGACTTTAGTGCAAGAAAAGGCTTGAGGCCTTTTCAGTGATTTAAAAGCCACATGTGCAGCAAGTGAAGGCGATTGTGACAAAGAATGTGTTGTGAGTAGGGGCTGGTTCAGTCCTTTCAGAGTGAGGGCACATTTACACGACATTACAAGGCAAGTAGGACTTGTCCGTAAGTTGGATGTTCGTAACCTGGGGACTTACTATACCACAGATTATTAATTTATTCTAATGATGATATATTTTTTTTTAATGATGATATAGGGTTATTTCCATTTTAGCTATGAACATTCTAGTTCATGTCTTTTGATGAACATATGTATATATATATTTTTGAGTATAAAATTAGGAGCAGAACTTCTGTGTAATAGGATACGTGTATGGTTGATACAAGGAGCCCTGGTGGTGAAGTGGTTAAGTGCTCAGCTGCTAACCAAAAGGTTGGCAGTTCAAATCCACCAGCTGCTCCTTGGAAACCCTATGGGGCAGTTCTATCCTGTCTTATAGGGTGGCCATGAGTCAGAATCTAATTGATGACCACGGGTTTATGGTCAATACAAGGAGCCCTCGTGGCGCAGTGATTATGCACTTGGCTGCTAACTGAAAGGTCAGGGGTTTGAACGCACCCAGTGGCTCCATGGGAGAAAGACCTGGCAATCTGCTCCCATAAAGATTACCACTTAGGAAACTTTATGGACAATTCTACTCTGCCATATAGGGTCACTATGGGTCAGAATCGACCTGAAGGCACACAACAACGACAACATGAGGGACACCACCAAAGGGGTTCCAAAGTAGGTATGACAATTTGCACTTCGACTAGCAGTGTGTTAGAGTTCTAATTGTCCTATGTTCTTACCTCAATTGATATTGACGGTTTTTCTAAAGTCATTTTGTTAGATGTTTAGTGGCGTCGTGTTATGGTATGGTTAATGGGATCTCGTAATGGTGCTTTACTCTGTATTTCCCTGGAGACTAATGAAGCTGAGAATCTTTTCATATGTTTACGGCCATTAGGACACCTTATTTTCATAAATACCTATTCAATTCTTTAGCCTATCTTTAATTGGGTTGTCTGTCCTTTTCTCACTAGTTTATAGGAGTTCTATATGTATTCTGGACAGAAATACTTTGTTGGACACATGTAGCAGAAATATTTTCTCTCACTCTGTGGCTTGCCTTTTTGCTCCCTTAAAGGTGTCTTTTGATGAAGAGAAGTTTTTAAGAAACAAAAACTATCTTTTCTTTTATGGCTGGCGCTTTTTGTGTCTTATATAAGAAACCTTTGCCTAATCACAGGTCAGGAAAATATTCTCCTCTTTCATCTTCCAAAAGATTTATATTATTGTTCCATTTGGAGATCCAATTGAACCAGCAGCAGTTATGGAAAAGATGATCCTTTTCCCCCACAGCATTGCAATGGCTTTTGCCATAAATCAGGTGTTGGTCAATTTTTGGTCTCTCTATTCTGCTCTACCGATTTCTTTTTAATGTATACAAAAAAAAGTGCTGACCTTCCTATGATTATATTTGTACTTTCAATATTCATTGATAAAGGAAACATTTAATGGTCCAAGAAACTATGCATTCGGTAATACTTACATATTTTATAGTTATCATTATAGCATTTAACCATGTTTACAAAGAGTACATTATGTTTGAGATCAAATTATTCAGATTCATGAATCTTTGCAATAACCCAAAGACCCACAGCCTGGGGAACTGCTGCTTTCAAACTTGATTTTTAAAGACGAACGCTCTCACTCACAAATCTTTAGTATAATTCCTCACTATTACCATAAATCTATCACCATATGTAAACTGGAAAAAATGCTTTTCCTACATAATGTAAACCAAACACAGAAATGTAAACCTACATAGAAAACCAAAAGGGAAGAACAAGCCTAGCATTTCTTAAGTTGAAAGAACTGAAGAAAAAATTCAAGCCTCGAGTTGCAATACTGAAGGATCCTATGAGGAAAATATTAAACGATGCTGGAAGAATCAAAAGAAGATGGTAGGAACACACAGAGTCACTGTACCAAAAAGAACTGGTCGATGTTCAACCATTTCAGGAGTTAGCATATGATCAAGGACCAATGGTACTGAAGGAAGACGTCCAAGCTGCAGTGAAAGCACTGGCGAAAAACAAGACTCCAGGAATTGACGGGGTACCAACTGAGACGTTTCAACAAATTGATGCAGCCCCGGAAGTACTTACTCACCTATGCTAAGAAATTGGAAAGACAGCTACCTGGCCAGCCAACTGGAAGAGATCCACATTTGCACGCATTCTAAATGAAAGGTGATCTCACAGAATGTGGAAATTATTGAACAATATCATTCATATCACAAGTAAAATTTTGCTGAAGATCGTGCAAAAGCAGTTGTTGCAGCACATCAACAGAGAACCGCCAGAAATTCAAGACGGACTCAGGAAAGGGCATCGAGAAGGGCTGATGGCAGGTAGATCCTGGCTGAAAGCAGAGAATACCAGAACGATGTTTACCTGTGTTTTAATGGCTATGCAAAGGCATTCAACTGTGTGGATCATAACAAATTATGGATAACATTGCGAAGAACGGGAATTCTAAAACACTTAATTGTGCTCATGAGAAACCTGTACACAGATCAGATGGCAGTCGTTCAAATAGAAGAAGGGGATACTGCCTGGCTTAAAGTCAAGAAAGGTGTGCATCAGGGTTGTATCCTTTCACCATTCTTATTCAATCTGTATGCTGAGCAAATAATCGAGAAGCTAGGCTATATGAAGAAGAACGTGGCATCAGGATAAGAGGGAGATTCATTAACAACCTGCGATATGCAGGTGACACAACCTTGCTTGCTAAAGTGAAGAGGACTTGAAGCACTTACTGATGAAGATCAAAGACCACAGCCTTCAGTATGGATTACGCCTCAACATAAAGGAAACAAAAATCCTCACAACTGAACTAATAAGCAGCATCAAGGTAAACGAAGAAAAGATTGAAGTCATAAAGGATTTCATTTTACTTGGATTCACAATCAGTGCCCATGGAAACAGTAGTCAAGAAATCAAATGATGCATTGCATTAGGCAAATCTGCTGCAAAAGACCTCTTTAAAGTATTAAAAAGCAAAGATGTCACTTTAAGGACTAAGTTGTGCCTGACCCAAGCCATGGTGTTTTCAATTGCCTCATATGCATGTGGAAGCTGGACGATGAGTGAGGAAGACTGAAGAATTGATGCCTTTGAATTATGGTGTTGGCGAAGAATACTGAATACACCATGGACTATCTATAGGGTCGCTATGATTCAGAATTGACTAGACAGCAATGGGTTTGGTTTTGGTTTTTTGAGCAGAAGAACAAACAAATCTGTCTTGGAAGAAGTACAGCCAGGATGCTCCTTAGAAGCCAGGATGGTGGGACTTCGTTTCACATAGTTTGGTTATGTTATCAGGAGGGACCAGTTCCTGGAGAAGGATGTCATATTTGGTAGAGGGTCATCAAAAAAGAGGAAGACCCTCAACAGATGGACTGACACAGTGGCTGCAACAATGGGCTCAAGCATAACAATGATTATGAGGATGGCACAGGACCGGGCAGTGTTTTGTTCTGTTGTACATAGGGTTGCTATGAGCTGGAACTGACTTGATGGCACCTAACAACAATAACAACACATAATGTCCACCTCAGTTTTTTTTTTTTTTTTTTGAGAAGTTATCCCCCGCACCTTTGTTTAAGACAAAAGCTTGCAGAGGTCCTTGCACATCTTGGGAATAGCTATCAGTGTCACAGTTGAAAGCAGTGGTTTAGCTCACCTAACAAAAAACAAAAACAAAACAAACAGAAAAGAAAACCCAGTGCCATCGGGTTGATTCCGACTCATAGTGACCCTACAGGACAGAGTAGAACTGCCCCATACAGTTTCCAAGGAGCACCTGGCGGATTTGAACTGCTGACCCTTTGGTTAAAAGGTCATCCTTTCTGCTCTAACTAGTATTTTGTTTAGTCAACCAATCAATTAATCCAAGTGATACAATGCCTCAATTAACAAAGCTTCTGGGAATAATGCTCTTTCTAATGAAGTAGGTCAAAGTGGAAAAAAAGATGAAGAGCGGAAACACGTGAGCCAGAGTTGGTGTATGCCTTGCAGCTTTACTGGGATGTTTCCACAGCTGCACACACAACTGCCGACTGAGTACTCTGTATTATGACTTTTATTTTTAACCTCCAGAGAAAATGGAACGGACCTTAGACAGAACTAATGTCGAAGCATTCCTTTGACATTACAACCTTGGCTTCTTTGCCTTTCTTCACCTTGACATGCCAGGTAACTGACTGCTAAAGCAGCTTTTCTCTAATAGTGATCCAGGAAAGACCTTCATCAGAATCACTCCTGGGTGGGGCGGGAGGGGGAAGCTTGTTAAAATCGTGATTCCTGATCATTCCAGATTTAGAGGATGGAAATCTGTTGGGGGTGGGGTCCAGGAACTTTGATTTTGAAAGAAGGCCTAGAGGCAATTTTTGCATACCAAAATTTAAGAACCATTGTTTCTGGTCCTATCGTAGCTTTTTCTCATTTCCTGAGAACCTCTGGGTGCAGACGGGTCTCTTCAAGGACTTAGTGCCCACCCTGTCTGAGCACGGGTTGGCTTGAAAGGAATCTCCCTTCCCATGCCTCATCCCTCTTTTGACTTGAGAACAGACTGGAAGAGATTGCTTCCAGCTAAGGAGTATCACAACTTGCTTTATAAAGGAGGTGGCAGCTGAGCCAGTAATGTTTGGCTATTTGGGAATGGGTGGACAGGCACTGCCAACAGAGAGAAGGACAGGAGTAAGAACTGAAACGCTAGAATGCCCTCGGCGTGAGGGAAACAGGACGCAGTTGCGTTTGGCTGAGGTGTAGGGATTGCTTCTAGCTACAGAGAAAAATACACACGTAGAGATCGTGTGCACTCTGCATATAATGCATTTAGGTAGCTTATAAGATCGTGCACACAAAGGTTCTTACACAGGATACAAATATTATTTCATGGGCCAAGAAAATTTAAATTCCACGTCTAAACCTGGAAGGAACAAGGAAAAAGAAAAATACCAATTATTAAGCACTTTACTATTACTATTAAGTCTGGGTGGTGCAAGCGGTTTGTGATTGGCTGTGATTCTAAAGGCTGGTGGTTCAAATCTATCCAGCAGCTCCGTAAAAGAAAGGCCCAGCGACCTGCTTCCGTAAAGATTACAGCCCCAGAAGAAATCCTATGGAGCAGTTCTACTTTGTAACACAAGCGGTTGCCATGAGTCGGGGACCAGCTAGATGGCAGCTAACAACAAGAAGCCTTCTGTGTGTTGGCTCTCTACTAGATACTTTATATATCTGATCTTCTTTACTTCACCAACATTTCCCTTTAATATTATTTTCCTTAGTATGAAACCCAAACCAGTAGACATTATAATACTTGCCCAAAGTTACACAGCAGCTATATGAGGGAAAGACTTCCTCTAAATTCTTTTTGTACGGTTTCCTCTCCCCTCTCACAGACTGCCAAAGAAATCCATCCCCAGAGCCATCAGAATGAGTTTTTCATTGTCCAAGTGGCACTTTTTAGAAACGAGGAATTGTTGGCGCTTTGACTTGCTCCTTTAGAACTTTTAGCTTGATGCTCTCTAGTGCTCTGTTAGCTCGACTGTGTAATATTTGCAACGCTGTGGAAATGAGGCTTAGAAAGGGAAAGTGAGTGGCCCGCCATTAGCCAGTCTGTGCAGCCAGATGTTCCTCCAGCCTAGCAATTCCGAGGCTGACTCTGACTCACAGTTAACATTGTGGGGTTGGTCTCCTGTCAGGGGCAAATGGGCACTGGCCTACAGGCTTTGGACCTTTTCAAAGGGGAAAAACAGACCTGCAGTGCTGTGTGGGTCTTCAGAATTCTACCTAGACAGCCAGCATTGTATAGGCTGAACCACATGAAAATTGGCAGTATTTGACCTTGTTTGACCTACAAAAGCAGAGATTTCTTCACCTAAGAGAAAAGCTCCAGGTATGCTCTCAGGATTTTCTAGTTCGTGTTCTAGAAGACATACAACTCTTTGTTATAGAACTTTCATTATAAAGTGTCAACGTGCAAAACAATGACAACACTGACTGTTACACTTAAAAGTGCTCCAAGCAATTTCTCACCCAGTGTCTTATTCTATCTTCTTCATAATCCTGTAAAATGAAGACATATAAAAAATTGCATTCTGCTCTAACTCTTAAAAGGCACAGATGAACCTCTTATGTTAGGCCATTTGTTCTAGCTCTAGAAGGATTTTGTGAATTCACTTTCTAAAAAAAATCCAACCAACCAACCCCATCGTGATGGAGGATGGCATGAAAGCAGCTCTCTAGTTTTTGCCGTCGATATGATTTCCTCCCAGTGCTAATGACACTAAGCCACCACCCCATGAATAAATCCATTTAGGTCTCCTAATGCCAGCTGCAAGGAGGAAATTAAAGCGAATGAACGGGAAGTCGGGCGTTGCAGCAGTTCCAGCAGGGGTACTTGGATCCAAGAGCCACTCATCCATTAACCAAACAGCAGCACTTTCAAACCCAGCGGGAACAAGGGGCCCCCTGCTGAGAAACAGAAATTAACTTTGAGAGGAGATAATTCGTCTTTAGATGGTTGTCATATTCAGAAAAGCTCTCTAGGCGGTGGTGGAAAGAGGAAGTGAGGCTCTTGACAACACAGCCACACATAAAACAAAAGCTTATCAGGGAGCCAGGTGGCAGTAGAGATTGATACTCTGACTTGCTTCCCCTGGGACACAGGCTGGGGTGCGGTTCGCTTCTACCGGCTGCTTGGAAACACTAAGACTGCACAATGACTGCAAATTTAGGTTGAACTCAACTGAAAAGGATCAACGAGACAAGCAGAAGAAGGTCTTCACAAGGCTGTTGGGGAAGGTTTTGCAAGGTTTGGGGGAGAAGAGTCAGTACCCAGAGGGTGACAACGATGGCAACAAAAACTGGCTGGAGTGGCTGATTGTCACAAAATAAGTGACTGGAAATTGAAATGCATCCTGGGATTGGAGAGCAAGCTCAACTAGATGCCACTTGCTGTTCAAAACAGATGAAGCTGAGAAATGCCTAAGCCTGTGATGCTATTTTGACTAACTTGAAAATAGTATCACAGGGTGTCCCACTGCCACGGGGTAAAGGTACAGGAAAACTCTCTGACGTCAGTGAACTGAGTAGAACACCATTCAGTTTCAGAAACACCATTTATCTATTGCCTACACAATGCGAGGGTCCTACCTTCAGGGGGTTCCCGGACATGTGATTCCAAAAGGCACTCACGATGGCTTCTTCAGAGCCACCAGGCAAATAATATTATGTCCGTTTAGTCCTGGGGTATTAGAAGACAATCATCCAGGTAAATCTAGTGGAGGTGTTATTTAAAAAGTGCTCTATGTTTCCACCGTATTTCTGGTTTTACCTAAGAACATATCAAGCAAGGAACTTGAATCACGAGATGTGAAGAAGCCTGATGATGCAGAAAGGGAGCAGCTTTGTGGATTTCAGACAGGACACACATGAATTGGCAACTGCCCTGCCGTTTATTTTTACAAATGCGAATGAACCTATGAGGTACTCGTTAACCCGTTGCCATTGAGTTGATTCCGACTCACAGCGATCCTACATGACAGAGTAGAATTGCCCTATAGGGCGACTGCCACATCTTTCTCCTGTGGAGCAGCTCGTGGGTTCGAACTGCCTACCTTTTGGTTAGCAACCAATTGCTTACCACTGCACCACCAGGGCTCCTTTATGAGATACTAGCCTGTAAAATGTCTGGCAGATGATACAAATCAGTCATTCATTCATTCAACAGACATTTTCTGAGCACCTGCTACCTGTGAGACACTCCCCTAGGAGTGCCCATGCAGTGATGAGAGGGGCTGTCTATACCAGAGGAACTCACAGACTTGTGAGTGACAGAAGTAAACAAGTGCCACAGAAGAGGTGATGAAACCTGTTCATAAACAGCAGGGCCAGGAAGCAGGTCCAGGCGGTGTGCCCCGTGTGCTGAACCGTCCCGATACTCTCACAATGCTCAGTTGCTAAAGCATCGCACACAGTTGCACCAATAACGTCAATCTGTGTGGAGCTTTAAATTCACAATGTACTTTCGCATTTATTACTTCTTTAATCCCCATACTGATCCTGTAAGAGTCAAGTTAGCATTATTTCCATTTTATAGATCAGTAAACTAAGGCTCAAGGAAGTTAAGCGTCCTGTGAAAGGTCACAGGAACATTCTCTAGGGTAAACGGTTAATGCACTTGGCTGCTAACCAGAAGGTTGGTTGTTTGAGTCTACCCAGAGATTCCTTCCTTCTAAAAAATCAGCCACTGAGAACTCTATGTAGTACAGTTCTACTCTGACACACACAGGCTTGCCATGAGTTAGAATCAACTTGATGGCAACTGGTTTCTTTGGGTTTTCATTGAAAGCTCATACAGCTAGTGAGTGGCAGGTCTGGAATCTGGTCCCATGTCTAATCTCAAAGCCCCCCCCCCCTTTTAAAATGACACCAGGCCAGTGTCTTAGAATCAATATTCATGTAAGGTTTCACTTTATGAAGTGCTTTTACAAGACTGTGGAATCTTCTTGACCACACTGTGAAGCAAATATCTCAGATTACAGGTAAGGAAACTGAGGCTCAGAGATAGTTGGGGTATGATCAGTTTACATAGCTAGTAAGTGGTAACCTTAAGGCTGGATTACAACCAGGTTGCCAGCTTCTAAATCAATGCCTTTTCCTACCACAATCTATATATACAAAGCTGTTCACTAACATTCTTGAGTATTAAGGGGAATGCTGGGTAACAACTTTGATGGACAGAGGGAACATGGAGAGCTAAATTAATACCTACTTTCCTATCATGATAGAAAACCCTGGTGGCGTAGTGGTTAAGAGCTACGGCTGCTAACCAAAAGGCTGGCAGTTTGAATTCACCAGGCGCTCCTTGGAAATCCTATGGGGCAGTTCTACTCTGTCCTGTAGGGTCCTATGAGTCGGAATCGACTTGATGGCAATGGGTTTCCTCTCACTATGGAGTCCTGGTGGTGCAATGGTTAAGTGATTGGCTGCTAACCGAAATGTTGATGGTTTGAATCTACCAGCCACTCCACAGGAGAAAGATATGGTAGTCCGCTTCTGTAAACAGTACAGCCTTGGAAATCCCATGGGGCAGTTCTACTCTGCCCTATAAGGTTGTTATGAGTTAGAATCAACTCAAGGGCAAAGGGTTTGGTTCCTATCACCAGTTGCTTCTACCCCTTCTCCAAAGAATACTTTTCAGAATAGTTTATCATTCAGTTTTATGTTAACCAAAGACTAGTTGCCATCGATTCAATTCCAACTCATAGTGACCCTATAGAACAGAGTAGAACAGTCCCATAGGGTTTCCAAGGAGCAGCTGGTGGATTTGGACTCCTGATCTTTTGGTTACCAGCCACAGCTCTTAACCACTATGCTACTGTGGTTTTCTGTTTCATGTTAAGAATAGTGCTATTACAACACTACTTGAGCACTTAGCATATTGTTGTTAGGTGTCGTCAAGCAGGTTCCAACTCATGGCCCCCAGGTACGACAGAATGAAACACTGCCCAGTCCTGCGCCATCCTCACAATCGTTGCTATGCTTGATTCCAGTGTCGTAGCCATTTTGTCAATCAATCTTGTTGAGGGTCTTCCTGATAACACGTCCGAAGTATGTGTGATGTAGTCTTGCCATCCTTGCTTCTAAGGCGTATTCTGGCTGTACTTCTCCAAGAAAGATTTGTTCGTTTTCTTGGCAGTCCATGGTATATTCAATATCCTTCGCCAACACCACAATTCAAAGACCTCAATTCTTATTTGGTTTTCCTTATTCACTGTCTAGCTTTCACATGCATAGGGGACGACTGAAAATACCATGACTTGGGTCAGGCGCACCTTAGTCTTCAAGGGGACAACTTTGTTTTTCAACACTTCAAAGAGGTCTTCTGCAGAAGATTTGCCCAATGCAACGCTCCGTTCCATTTCCTAACTGCTGCTTCCATGGATGTTGATTGTGGATTCAAGTAAAATGAAATCCTTGAAAACTTCAGTCTTTTCTCCGTTTATCATGATGTTGCTTATTGGTTAAGTTGCGGGGATTTTTGTTTTATGTTGAGCTGTAATCCATACTGAAGGCTGTGTCTTTGACCTTCATCAGTAAGTGCTTCAAGTCCTCTTCACTTTCAGCAAGCAAGGTTGTGTCATCTGCATAACGCAGGTTGTTAATGAGTCTTCCTCCAATCCTGATGCCCTGTTCTTCATATAGTCCCACTTCTCGGATTACTTGCTCAGCATACAGACTGAATAGGTATGGTGAAAAGATACAACCCTGATACACACCTTTCCTGACTTTAAGCCACATAGTATCCATCCCTTGTTCTACTAGAACCACTGCCTCTTGATCTATGTATAGGTTCCTCATGATCACAATTAAGTGTTCTGGAATTTTCATTCTTTGCAAGTGTTATCCATAATTTATTATGATCTATGCAGTCAAATACCTTTGCATAGTCAATAAAACACAAGTAAACATCTTTCTGGTATTCTCTGCTTTCAGCAAGGATCCATCTGACATCTGCCCCATAGGCTTTTCCAGGCTGTAATTTTTATGGGAGCAGGTCTCCAGATCTTTTCTCCCTCAGAGCAGCTGGTGGGTTCAACTGCCGACCTTTTGGTGAGCAGCCGAGTGCTTAATCAATGAACCACCAGGGTTCCTTATAGCAGAGGTACTTTCTATAAATGCCTGGCACATGTCCTATATGAGAAACAGGCATCCACTTCTCTTTGCTGGTAAAAATAACTGATTTGGCAGTATTTTAGGAGTGGGAGGAGGGCCCATTTATAGTATCATCATCAACTAAGGGGCAGCACTGTGTTCTGCTTCCTGCAAATTCGAAAGACATGAAGGGAGTCATAACAAGAACTAAGATTATAACACACTGCACAAACTACACAAGTCTTTAGCTCATGGTGTAGATCATAAGGCTTCTTCTTTCTTTAATTAATGTCAAAAGGCAAGTTCTCTCTTTCTTTCTTTTTTAATTGGTTTCTAGGAGTAAAGGAAGAGCACAGAGAGGAAGGATACACCCAAACAGAAGAAATGGCTAGGGGGGATTATTTGAAGTAGGGGTGGGATGGGAGGTGAGAGGGCTCCAAAGTTTAAAGTGCCTCAGGGTCCTACACAGTCTCTCCATTTTGCTGATGGCTGCGCTTGTGTGTTAAAAACAAAATATCTGCTGAGTGGATTAAAGGAATGAATTGAATTCCCCAGGTTCCGATTACCTTTCCCTTTGCCAGTTTTTATCCGCAGCGATCAGTAAGACTGTCAGATGAGATATTAACTTCTTCCCTCTTGCACTCTTTTTTTTAACTTCAGAGCATGTGAAGTACTGGATTAAAAAAAAAACTTTTTCTTTTTCACCAGTGAAACCCAGAAGGAGAATGCTATAGAAAAATTCTAGGAGACCAGTGAGAAAGGGTGTGCTTGGGTGAGGGGAGAGCAGCCTCCCTCAGCCCCCAGACCCCCTCATTCCCTGTGTCTGTCAGTCACAGATCTACCTGGCTGCACCCTGAGAAGCAGGAAGCTGGACAGCCAGAGTCTGGACAGGCAGCTGTAAAATGACACTGCAGGTCTGCCGTGAGGAGGCCCTTCTCTGCAGTCAGATGGGATGGACCGGTATACACACTCCTGCCTATAAGCACTGCTTCTCTTAGCCAGGTTGCTGGCTAAGGCCACGGGCTCCTGGTTAAGGCTGCTGCCTCCGTGTGTGCATCATCTTCTTGAAGGTTACACACTCTACCTCATAAGGCAAATGTAAACACATTACCAGGGGCTGTGGACTGCCAGAACCTATCATGAGTAGGTCCTGCTCACAGGAATGGCAGCAGAAGGCACCTGGAAGCTGTGGTCTCTCTCCTAGGAAGGGAGGGGAGGGACGGAGGAGAGAGGACTTGGGTCTTGGGTCAGGAACAGGGTTCAACACAGACGTGCTTCTTAGCTGACCTGAACCAATAGATTCTCGTGAGGCCTAACCTGGCCAGAAGTGGTAGGAGATGCTGCTAGAACAGGATCTCTGTGGTAAAGGCCCAGGAAACACTTGTTAAACTGTGCCCAATGCAGTCACGAGGCCTCGGAAGTGGCATCCATCACCTGTGAATGGTTTTCAGGTCCTCAAGAGTGCCTACGCTTGATGCTGAACAATGTAGAAATTAGGGCAAAGAAAGATCTTCCTTCCCCATAAAACAGATGATGGTTATCCAAACAGTAAATGAGATCTTGACAGTGACAATATTGAGAGACGAGGACAGCAAAAGAACCCAGCTAGCTCTAAGATGAAGCAGGTGTTCCCACTGGTGAGTGAGTGTATGGTTATCCCCAATGTCATGCTAAAGGATGGAAGTGTTTCAGAGAAGTCTGACGCTACCTCAATCGCCTAAAACCTGGTCAGATTGTACTTTAAGGGGCACTTCTCTGCCTTAGGCCAGAATCATCCACTGGATTGTGAACACTGGGAGCAAAGAGGTAGGTAACTGACTAAACCTAGCTTCCCACAGCTTAACTGATCTCAAACCCCCAGGCCTGGAAGGAGTACTTCAGAGCAAAGGTCCCTGTTTGTTTGTTTATTTAGTTTATTTTTTTAACAACTGTTTGGTCCCTAGGTCATTGTGAGAATGCTCAATAAATATAAACTTTCTGTGTGAATTTATGCAGACCGCAGATTTCAAGCGCCAGCAGATGTTGCTACTCCTTTTCCCTTGGAAAGAATACGTTTATCTAAGAAGACGCCATTAGAATTTTACTTGCTCCCAAATCTCCATTCCAAAGATTGGAGTCAAGAAAATGCTGCACTTATTTTTAAAAAGAGAGAGTGCATTTTAGAAACTACTGATTAAATTTCCATCATCTCTTGGGTCATGAGCATTTAGAAAAGGAAATGTTACCTACGAGCCAGCAAGCATTCACTAAGAAGTTGTGTTAGCACACTGAGTGATCTAATGTCTTGAATTATACTGAGGGATATCCTTGTGGTAAAAATAATGGGGCGGATGACAGTTCATGTAGTCAAGTATTAGCAGTGGTTGAAAAGTTATACTGACAAGGAGTTGCTTGATGGATTCTTTTCAACCTAAAGAGATATCCGTAACAGAATAAAGTGATCTATATTGAGAGCTCTGGAAAAGACATGCAGGATTTATTCACTAAATCTAAGAATACGAAAAGGCTGAGATTGTTGCTACTACCACTGATAAACTAGTACTAATGACAAAGTCAGGGCTCAAAATAATACCAAAAACGTGAAATTTAAGAGTAATAGAATTTTTTCACTTAGATTCCAAATTACTGGCTTTGCGAAGCTCATAAGGAAAAAATGAAAGATCTGGCAATTTTAATTGGTCAAAAATCAATGTGAATTAAAAATCTGATCAGTTCTTCAAAGACCAAAGGTCTTGGGCTGGACGAACAGCAGTATATGGTGCTGCCAGGACTTTGAACTGGGTCATTACAGTTTGAACCCCTAAAGAGAATATGCATTTCTGCCCCAGATACCCTGAAGTAGCGCCTACAGTTTAACAAGGTCCTCAGGTGATTCTTATGTATATTCTAGAAGAATTGCTTGAGAATCTTGTTAAAATGTAGATGCTGATTCAGTATACCTGGGGAGGAAATGTGAATTCTCAGCAGGGCTTCACACCAGCAGGAACCATTTTAAAGCCTTGGGTGCTACTCATAGGCAGATCAAATCGATAGGCCTTACTTCTTAAAAGTTCACGGCACCCTCCTGCTTAAAATCCTCCAATGGCTACCCACTATGCTTAAAATCCATACTTACCACTATGACTATGAGGCCTTAAATGAGCTGACTGCAACCCTCCTTTCTGATGTATCTCATGGTACTCTCCCCTGCTCTCACTATATTCCCCACGCGGGCTCTCTTTCTGTTGGCAAGATTCATTCCTCCCGCAGAGACTGCACTTACTCCTTCCTCAGCCTGGGATGCACTGCCCACGGGTCTTCATTCCTGGCTCCTTCCTATCATTCAGGAACAGCTCACATGTCATCTCTCTGACCATTGCTCCAAAATAAGCCACCCTCACAATACTTTCTACCATATTATCTCATTTTATTGTTTTCATAGCATTTTTGACTGAGACCATCTCTCTTACTGATTTGTTTCCTGGTTTACTTGGTCTTTTCACTACTAGACCGTAAACTCCTTTAAGTCTAGGACCTGGCCGGTCTTATTGTTGGTGTATTCCCATTGTCTAGAACAGAGACCAAAACAGAACAGGGGCTCTAGAAGCATTTGTTCAATAAAAAGTTAAACATGTGCTTCTCAGATCATCAAAGACTGTGTTCAATTCTAGGTTATCTCATTTTGAGAGGGACGCTGGAGGTTTTCCAGGGGAAAGTTGCCAGGATGGTGGGAATTGTAGAAACACCCCATGAAAAAGAGTTGAATAAAGTATTGTTGTTTGGTGCCGTCAAGTCAGTTATGACTCATAGCAACCCCATGTACAACAGAACAAAACGCTGCCTGGTCCTGTGCCATCCTTACAATCGTTATGTTCGAGCCCATTGTTGTGGCCACTCTATCAATTCATCTCATCAAGGGTCTTCCTCTTTTTCGCTGACCATCTACTTTACCAAGCATGATGTCCTTCTCCAGGGACTGGTCCCTCCTGAAAAAGCGTCCAAAGTATGAAGTCTTGCCATCCTCATTTAAAAAAATTTTTTTTATTGTACTTTAGATGAAGGTTTACAGAACTAGTTTCTTATTCGAAAATTAGTATACACGTTGTCGTATGACATTGTTTAACAATCCCACAACATGTCAACACTCTCCCTTTTCAACCTTGGGTTCCCTATTACCAGCTTTCCTGTTCCCTCCTGCCTTCTAATCTTTGCCCCTGGGCTGGCGTGCCCGTTTAGTCTCGTTTTGTTTTATGGGTCTGTTCAATCTCTGGCTGAAGGGTGAACCTCAGGAGTGACTTCATTACTGAGCTGAAAAGGTGTCCGGGGGCCACACTCTCAGGGTTTCTCCAGTCTCTGTCAGGCCAGTAAGTCTGGTCTTTTTGAGTTAGAATTTTGTTCTACGTTTTTCTCCAGCTCTGTATGGGACCCTCTATTGTGATCCCTGTCAGAGCAGTCAGTGGTGGTAGCCAGGCACCATCTAGTTGTACTGGACTCAGCCTGGTGGAGGCCATGGTAGATGTGGTCCATTAATCCTTTGACTAATCTTTCCCTCGTATCTTTAGTTTTCTTCATTCTTCCTTGCTTCCGAAGGGGTGAGACCAGGGGAGTATTCTAGACGGCTGCTCACATTGCCATCCTTACTTCTAAGGGGCATTCTGGCTGTACGTCTTCCAAAACAGATTTGTTTGTTCTTCTGGCACTCCACGGTATATTCAATGTTCTTCGCCAACACCATAATTCAAAAGCATCAGTTCTTTTTTGGTCTTCCTTATTCATTTTCCACCTTTCACATGCATATGAGGCGACTGAAAATACCATGGCATGGGTCAGCAACACCTTAGTCCTCAAAGTGACATTTTTGCTTTTTAATAAAGAGATCTTTTGCAGTGATTTGCCCAGTGCAATATGTCATTTGATTTTTTGACCCCTGCTTTCATGGGTGTTGATTGTGGATCCAAGTAAAATCATATCCATGACAACTTCAATAATTTTTCTGTTTATTATGATATTGTTTATTGGTCCAGTTATGAGGGTTTATTTATTTATTGTTATGTTGAGGTGTAATCCATACTGAAGGCTACAGTCTTTGGTCTTCATCAGTAAGTGCTTCAAGTCCTCTTCATTTTCAGCAAGAAAGGTTGTGTCATCTGTATGTTGCAGGTTGTTAATGAGTCTCCCTCTAATCCTGATGCCACGTTCTTCTACATATGGTCCAGTTTCTCGGATTATTTGCTCAGCATACAGACTGAATAAGTATGGTGTAAGGATACAACCCTAATGCACATCTTTCCTGATTTTAAATCATGCAGTATCCATCCCCTTGTTCTGTTCAAACGACTGCCTCTTGGTTTATGTACAGGTTTTGCATGAGTACAATTAAGTGTTTTGCAATTCTCAGTTTTTGAAACATTATCCATAATTGTTATGACTCACACAGTAGGATGCCTTTGCACAATCAACAAAACAGTAAACATCTTCCTGGTATTCTATGCTTTCAGCCAAGATCCATTTGACATCAGCATCATTATCCCTCATTCCAAGTCGACTTCTGTATCTGGTTATCCTTTTGGTTTTCTAACTCCAAGTCTTTGCACATGTCATTATAATACCTTGTCTTCTCAAGCCACCCTTTGAAATCTTCTGTTCAGCTCTTTCTCATCTTCATTTCCTCCACTTGCTTTAGCTGCTCTATGTTCAAGAGCAACTTCCAGAGTCTCTTCTTACATCCATTTTGGTCTCTTCTTTCTTTTCTCTCTTTCAATGATTTTTGCTTTTTCATTTATGATGTCCTCCGACAATTCATCTGGTCTTTGGTCATTAGTGTTCAATGTGTCAAATCTATTCTTGAGATGGTTTCTAAATTCAGGTGGGATATACTCAAGGTTGTGCTTTGGCTCTTGTGAACTTTTTTTAATTTTCTTCAGCTTCAACTTGAACTTGCATGTGAGCAATTCATGGTTTGTGCTGTAGTCAGCCCCTGGCCTTCTTCTGACTGATAATATTGAGCTTTTCCATTGTCTCTTTCCACAGATGTAGTCGATGTGATTCCTGTATATTCCATCAGGTGAGGTCCGTGTGTACAGTTGCCATTTATATTGTTGAAAAAAAGTATTTGCAATGAGTAAGTCATTGGTTTGCAAAATTCTATCAAGTGATCTCCAGGGTCATTTCTATCACCAAGAGCATATTTTCCAACTACCACTGCTTCTTCTTTGGTTCCAACTTTCACATTCCAATCACCGGTAGTTATCAATGCATTTTGATTGCATGTTTGACCAATTTCAGACTGCAGAAGTTGGTAAAAATCTTCAGTTTTGTCATCTTTGGCATTAGTAGTTGGTACATAAATTTGAGTAACAGTCATATTATCTGATCTTTCTTGTAATCCTATGGCTATTATCATATCATTGACAGTGTTATACTTCAAGGTGTGTCTTGAAATGTTCTTTTTGACTATGAATGCAACACCATTCCTCTTCAATTTGTCATTTCAGGCATAACAGACCATATGATTGTCTGATTCAAAATGGCCAATACAAGTCCATTTCAGCTCACTAATGCCTAGGATATCAGTATTATCTTTAGAATATCCTAAAGTGCAAAGATTCTAGAATTTCTACATTCTTATCAGTGCCAAAGCTTTAGGTTGTAAACGTGCAAGTTATATGGCACTCGGAAAAATTTTGAATTTTCTTTAAGACAAGTAATGTATATATCACAGGAACTGGTCATATTTTGTTGGTTTAGAAGAATACAAGCAGATCAAAGAAACTGAAATGGTACTGAAAAATAGTTCCTGAACATATTTATATTAAGAGTTATTTCCTTAAACACTACATCCATGAATAATTCATATACCTTAGTTGTAAGATATTGAAAACGTTAATATTTCATATGCTGAAGTGTTTAGAGATGGAAATTCATAACACATTTTCAAAGATGAGCAAAAACAATAAAACCCGATTTTCAGAAAAATCAAGTTTTATCTGTTGTTTCAGGGTATATGAATTTGGGTAAGAAACAATAGAATGGAATGATTAATTCAGTCAACATCTTCTTCAGTACCTACTAAAACTACATAAGAGGTATTAGTGCAATGGAGGGCAAAACAAGACACTGTGCCTGCTTTCAGTAAACAGGGAAGGAGGCAGACAGTTAAACAAGCCATTATAGCAGTATGATAAGAATAGTGATGTGCCAGACCTGGTTCCTATCAGCTGGAGAAAGTGGATTGTTTCAAATTAGAGCTCCGTGCATATGACCATACCCAGGAACAGCCTACCAGTTTGGGGACTCTCTGAGGGCCTGTAGTGGTTCAGACCCAGCCCCCAAAGTTCCAAGATACTCTAGCATAATTGTAGGGAATTAGAAGTGAATCCCGGTGGCGCAGCAATTAAGAATGCTACTAACCAAAAGATCAGTAGTTCGAATCCACCAGCTGCTTCTTGGAAACCCTATGAGGCAGTTCTACTCTGTCTCATAGGGTCGCTATGAGTCGGAATCGACTTGACAGCAAGGGGTTTATTTGTTTTGGGTCTAGTCCTGTAGTCCTCTAAAAAAGTGCCCTTGTGGCTATGTTTACATGGTATTTCATAGTAAATAACTCTTATTTATCTATGTTATCCCATTTACATTTCTAAGGGAGGCATGGCAAATTCTAGCACCATGATTTTTACAAATGAGGCCACACTGTGATGGTCTGGGTCTTAAAACTCACATGAAACCCTGGCTTAAAGTCCAGCAATCTTGACACTATTCTAGGGTTTGGCAAACTATGGCCTGCAGGCCAAATCCAGCTTGCCATCTATTTTTGTAAGTGAAGTTGTATTGGAACATAGCCACACCCATTCATTTATGTACTGTCCACGGTACTTTCCTGCTACAAAGGTAAAGTAGAGCAGGTGCAACAGAGATTGCATGGCCCAATATATTAATTTCCTAGGACTGTCGTAACAAAGTACCACAAACTGGGTACAGCTTGTAAGAAAAGAAATTTATTATCTCACAGCTCTGGAAGTTGTCAAGGATTTCATTTTACTTGGATCCACAATCAACAGCCATGGAAGCAGCAGTCAAGAAATCAAAAGACGCATTGCATTGGGCAAATCTGCTGCAAAACACCTCTTCAAAGTGTTGAAAAGCAAAGATGTCACCCTGAAGACTAAGGTGCACCTGACCCAAGCCATGGTATTTTCAATCGCATTATATGCATTTGAAAGTTGGACAATGAATAAGGAAGACTGAAGAAGAGTTGATGCCTTTGAATTGTGGTGCTGGTGAAGAATATTGAATATACCACGGACTGCCAAAAGAACGAACAAATCTGTCTTAGAAGAAGTACAACCAGAATGCTCCTTAGAAGCAAGGATGGCGAGACTGCATCTCACATACTTTGGACATGTGGTCAGGAGGGATCAGTCCCTGGAGAAGAACATCATGCTTGGCAGAGTACAGGTTCAGTGGAAACGAGGAAGACCCTCAGTGAGGTGGATTGACACAGTGGCTGCAACAATGAGCTCAAGCATAACGATTGTAAGGATGGCACAGGACCGGGCAGTGTTTTGTTCTGTTGTGCATAGAGTCGCTGTGAGTTGGAACTGACTCGACAGCACCTAACAACAACAACACAGTCCTGGAGGCTGGGTGTCTGTGATCAGGGTATCTGCCATGTTGATTCCTTCTCAGGGCTCTGTTCTAGGCCTCTCTCCTGGCTTTTGGTGACAGTTGGCAATTCCTGGCATTCCATGGCTTGTAGACATCACTCCAATCTCTGCCTCCACCTTAATATGGCTGACTTCCCTCTGTCTTTCTCTCTGTGTCTCCTTTCCACTTTTTATAAGACACTATTTCCAAACAAGGTCATGTTCACAGGTACCAGGATTAAGGATTTCAACATATATTTTCGTGGGGTACATAAATCATAACATTACAAAGTCTAAAATAATTACTATCTGGTCCTTTACAGAAAAAGTACATTGACTCCGTGTATTTATGCTATATTGCCTCAGTCGAGAGGTCCCCTAAATTTCCATGCAATATGTGGTGGAGCAATCTATATCTCTGGGCACTGGAACGGGACTCTCTAGGCCCAGAGGCCCTCTCCGGGGATGCAGCTCAGCACACATCAGTCAGAGCTTGGCTGCGGGTGGTAAAACGGCTGTGGTTACGAGGTACCTGACTAACTTCAAACTGGCCTAGGTTTCTTTCGTTAACATTTTTGAGGTTTACAAGAAACTAAAGAAGAAGAACTGAATAAGAAGATAGACTGAGACTTAAAAGATTAAATGAAACCCTCAGGTAAAGCGAGTAGCTGACAGGGCTAGAAATGGATTTTCTGAAATTCCAGTCTCAGCATGCTCCTTGCATTGTCTTTTCTCAAATTTCCTTTTGCTTTATCTCCTGTTTCTGTGCTTGATTGAAGGCCAACTTCAAAAACGGAAACTAAATGTGATGTTTTACTTCTTTTTGCTGCAAATTAAACCTTCCCTAGTGTGGGGGGTGTGTGGGGGGGGAGGGTAGGAAGTGAGTGCTGTTATCATAGAACTCATTGCTATGTCTG
The DNA here is from genome assembly GCF_024166365.1 of Elephas maximus indicus. Taxonomy (NCBI): domain Eukaryota; kingdom Metazoa; phylum Chordata; class Mammalia; order Proboscidea; family Elephantidae; genus Elephas; species Elephas maximus. The sequence goes on from NC_064826.1 coordinate 16,001,232, forward strand.
TTGGTTCATCAGAGTGAACAAATGCCTGCCTTTTATGTTCTTTTCAATCCTGTAAGACTGACAAGTTCAGCCAGTCAACCAGAGACACTTCATTTCCTCCGAAGGAGAAGAGTGCACGATCAGCATTCTGAGGCTACTGCAGTAATGAGTCCGATCACTGTGACTTGACTTCATGACATGATTCTAAACTAAACCTTCAACCTGCTCAAGTAAGCAGAGCTTCCTTCAACTTACTGCATGCAACGTAAGTTGTAAAGTTTTGTTTAAACCTAGCTCCAGACTGATATTGAGAAAGGTGATTCTCAGGGTGAATGGGAGAAGTCATGGCCAGGACATGTGGCAGGAGTTACATGCTGGAGAGGTGACATAAGTGGAATGCTTCTACTGGGGAGAAAGCCCATCAGGCCACATGAAAGGGCTTCTGATTTTTTGAGGAAACACATACCAGACTGTGTGGGATGAGTCTAACCTAGAGATAGCTGCAGTCACTTCAAGGGGCAGTCTAGATTTCTAACCTGGATATCTCTGCTAGTTGGCTCACACTGGATACTCATAACATTCTGACTGATGCTATCTGTCATGAGACGGACCAGACAACAGGTGTGCATGGGCCATGTCACTGTGGCTCCTGCACTGGAAATCCGCATACAGTCTAAGCCTACCTCATCAGAGTAGGCCCCGTGGCATCTTTCTAAACAGATGACAGTTTACTCACTTTATTTCGTATGAAGATAAAACACAAAAGCAATGGAAACCAAGTTCCCATGATGTAGGGGCTGCTTTTACATTGAAACTTCAATTTCAAGATATAAATTTGGATTTTTTTTGGCTTGAGTTGATGAACGTTCTTTTAAAGTAAAATAAATAAATAAATCCATATTTGATAGATATTGGATTTGACACTGTAAACTGCATTACAATCAACGTGATTGTGATTTCAATGTAGACACAAATATTTTAGGTAGTATTTCAGATGGGGTTTAAAATGACCCCCTTTTTAGTCAAGAATAGGCTGCTAAAGGGAATTTCAAATTAGATAATAACTTTCAGTTAAATCTGAGGAAAAGGATACAGCAATGCTGTTCTACCTATAGAAGCACGGCAGGGAGGTACGGCCAAGAAGAAACGTGAGCTGTAAGGACTGCATATGTCAAACTGCTAAGAACGGAATGTGTGGTAGCCTTGAAGAATCAGAGAAATTAGTTGAGTAAAAATGTAGATGAGAATATACACAATTTAAGGTGATCCTTGGATTTAATAAGGCGGTAAAGATGAGCAATTGAGCAGTTTTCTTGTCAGGATCATCGTGGAGGTGGTAGTGATTTATACCTATCTGAAGAAGTAGGTATGAGAAATAACCTTGGTGTAGAAAAAGAATGGATCTCAAAGGAGAGAAAATTTGCAGCAGAAAAGGCCTTGTCCATTGTGGATATGTACATTCTCATCTCAGCAAAAGTCATCTTCCTAGTCAACAAATTAAAAAGACCTGGGCATCAGGGTACCTGTTGCCATCAAGTCGATGTCGACTCATAGGCAACCCTATAGGATGCAGTAGAACTTCCCCATAGGGCCTCCAAGGCTGTAATCTTCACAGAAGCAGCCTGCTACATCTTTCTCCCACGGAGCAGCTGGTGAGTTGGAACAACTGACCTTTCAGTTAGCAGCTGAGCATTTAACCACTGAGCTACCAGAGTTCCTTCAACATCATGGCAGACCCTGACCTTCTTCCTCCAAGGAAATCAGTGGCCATGAGACGCTGCCTGCTAACACCTTTCATACCATTCTTTCCTCTCCCACTGCTTTACTTCAGGGTTTCATCTTCCTTTATAAAAATCTCCTTTATTGTGAAATATTGCATACACACATACACACACACACACACACACACACACGAGTCCCTGGGTGGTACAAATGGTTAAGCACTCAACTACTAGCCCAAAGGTTGGTGGTTCAAACCCACCCAGGTGTGTTTCAGAAGACAGGTCTAGCAATCTGTTTCCAAAAGGTCACGATTTTGAAAACTCTATGGAGCAGTTCTACGCTGCACACATGGGGTTGCCGTGAATCAGAATCTACTCCATGGCAACAACAAGAGTACATACATAGAGAGAAGTTTATAATATGGATATACCTTTTAATAAACAATCATAAAGTCAATGCCAATGAAACCAAAAGCCTGGTAAAGAAACAAAACTTTCCAGTACACCAAGTGCCCAGCCCTCTACCTAAGTTAACCTTTGTAATAGTCCTTTCTTTGCTATTCTGTATGATTTTACCATTTAGATATGTATTCCTAAACTATATACTTTAATTTTGCCTGTTATGAATGGAATCCTGGTTTACATATTCTTTGGTGTCTTTCTTCTTTCTCTCAACATTACGTTTGTTAGAGTCATCCATGCTGCTGTGTATAACACGAGTTCATTCATTTCCATGGCTGTGTAGGGCTTCATTATAGGTATATATGATAATGCATCCCTTTCCTTCAATGTGCTATGTTATTTCATGCCTCAGTACCTTTCTTAATGCTTTTTGCATAATCCTGTACTTGGGACGTTCTCTCACTTTTCCAGATTCATCTTAATTATCATCTCCTTTATGAAATCTTTCTTTAAAGACCTTTGAGGTAGGCTTGACCACTTCCTCTCCTGAACTTCCAATGTGCCATATACAGATGTATATCATAGTAGGTATAACACTGATCTATTAATATGCCTGTCTCTTCTACTAAACAATAATTTTGAGTGCAGGGCTCAGATCTTCTTCATCTCTGTCTTACACGGTGCTGTGTATTGAGTGTGTGTATATATATATATATATATATACATGATACATGTTGGCCTAAGTCTTCCGTGGCTGACACTCTAAAGCTCAAGAGCACTCTGAAATGATGACCAGCTTTGGTCTTCATTCTTTGTTGACTACCAACTCATCTGCCCATTTCCCTATTACCAGTAGACAAACATGCAAATGCTAAGCAACCCTGCAAAGGAAAATACAGTGAAAGTGAATTTATTAAGAGCATACATTTTTCACCGGAGCACAATCTTCAAAGCAATATGCTGCACTGTCATTATCTCATTAGAGTAATTTCAACACTTGCTCCTGTTAACTTATTAAAAAACATTTTAAATCATTTTCTTCACTGCAGGCACAACAAACTATTTCATTACCCAAATATGGATCAGTGCTAAGTGATACGGCAAGAGACGTGATCAAAGAACTGCACATACACAGGAAGGAGCCAGAGTTCAGAGGCAGGCATTGTATGATGACATACAGCTGTAAACCACTGCTTGCCAAAGAGGAAATGATTTCTTAAAATTCTGGTCCCACTATGCCACGACAAGGCTAACACAGCATACTTCTCATCTTATTCTAAGTACTCTAGAGAGAAAAGATGCCTTGTTATTTGACGTACATTTTTTCTTTCATAGGATACACCAGGTAGAGCGTCTATTAACCTCTACTCATTCTATAAATGTGCTGAATGCTATAAAATAATTCCATGTAAACACTGGATGAAAACCTTCAAGTTACCAAAAAAGCAAAAACCAAACCTTGTCATTTTAAACACATTGTCTAAAGCAGAGGTTAGCAAACTATGGCCTGTGAGCTAAATCTAGAACACATATTTTTGTAAATAAAGTTTTATTGGAATACAATCATACTCATTTATCTACATACTGTCTACGGCTGCTTTTATGCTACAATGGCAGAATTGTTACAACAGAGACCATATGGCCAGACTGCATAGCTGAACCTATTTACTACCCAGCCCCTTACAGAAAGCTTGCTGACTCCTGGTCTAAAGTCTTGCTACCCAAAGTATGGCCCATGGACCAGCAGCAACAGCACCATGGGGAGTTAGCTCAAAATGCAGAATCTTGAGTCTCAATCAGACTGACCGAACCATGATCTACCTTTTAAAAAGATCCCCCAGGTGATTAACAAAAATATTAAAATTTTAAAGAACACAGTCCTAAAGATCAATAAAACTACAAAAAACGAGGTGGGCTTATTACTAGACTCACAATAGACAGACAATAGAGAAGAAAGGGAGCTTCTTACAAAGATTTTTATAAAGATGATGAAAATGAAAAAAGAAGTAGTTATCAAATTATAGAAAGTGTTAACATTGTGTATGAAGGGGAGAGATTTTCACATCACATCACGCCACTAGAGAGCAAGGGGAATATGTATACTACTGTAGCCCAGATGGCTTCCCAACCCCTAAAAGAACCCTTACTACTGAAAGCAGGTCTAGGCCCCATATTCCTCACCCTAGGACAAAAACAAGTAAATAGGAAACAAATTTGCTGACTTCAACCAAGTCCATTCGGTTGTCAGATTCATTTCCTGTCTAAATACTCCATTTTCCCTTGTGTAACAGGAAAATTGTGTTTTCAATAAGGCAAATGGGTTATGATTTGCTTCCTGAAAGTAAACATGTTACATAATCCATTTGAAATCTGTTTTTCTTTTTATGTGTTGTGTTCCATTTGAAACAGGTTATCTGCTGTCACTGTGGATTTAGTTTTTTCTGCCTTATAAGGACTGGACAAAGACTCTTTCCTTCTAAAGTTACAAAGCCTGGTCTATCGTTATTTATATTTAATATCTTCAAGTTTTCTAAAGTTTTGGAGTTGGCTAGTTTCACATCCAAACTAGACACCTCTCAGCTGCTAACCAAAAGGTCTGCTTTGTGGGAGAAAGACCTGGCGATCTGTTCCTGTAAAGATTAAGAAACCCTATGGGGCCGTTCTACTATTTCACATGGGGTCACTATGAGTTGGAATTGGCTCAACGGCACCCAACAACAGATAAAAGATAACACAGGGCTATATTTTATGATCTTCACTTCCAACCAATAAAAAGTGAAATTTAGACTTGTGAAAATGTGAGAATCAGAATCCTCAATGGAAAAACAGTACCACGAGCCAGCAAAACTATGGCAATAATGTGGGGGAAGAGTTACGATTTGCTCCTTTGATGACAACTTTCAGTTGCTCAGAGATTTATATCTTCCGCCCCCAAACCTCCCTAGCTTTGGGAGTGCTGGACTTAGGGGGCAGCGGATGCATTCATGAAAAAACGATCCTTTTTAAAAGAGCTTTCAGACTGGACCGTCTTTGATTTCAGAGATGACAGTCCTTCTTGTCACAGAAAGTTTCTACTGTTTTTTACCCTCCACTCTCCCAGCTGACTAGGGAGGAATGCTGCTGCTACTTTATGTCTCTTCCAGGGCATTACCGAATGTTACGGCTGGGAGGAAATTCTGAAGACACCACACTCCTGGTTAAAAAGAACACTGAAGCCATTGCTGTCGAGTCGATTCCGACTTAGTGACCCTGTAGGACAGAGTAGAACCGCTCAGCGGGTGGGCTGATGGTGGATTAGGCCCAGCGCGGGTAACTGCACTGTCCAGAGTCATGGCCAGGTTGGCAGCAGATCACCAAGATGTATGCTCCTTGAGAACAGAGATTTTTTTTTTCTTTTCAATCTTCGCACTTCCTAGTGCTTAGTGTAGCGTCCAGGACAGAGTCAGTGTTCAGTAATTGCTCAGCTGAACACACATCTCTGGGTTCCAGTCCGAAGTTTGTGCCATTGTACCATGCTTTTTCACATATAACAATGGATTAATCTCTCTTTTATCTTGCAAAAGAATCAGAAGTCATATTTCAAATTATGTTTTTTTGCGCAGGTATAATTAAATCTTTAAAAGGCGGGATGGCAAAGAAATTAGAGGCTGGAGCATAACAGGCATTTTACAACCATAGATGCCAACAGCGGGCTGCTCCCACTCTGCTCCCCCACCCTAGTATAACTGCAATTATATCCCAGGGTGAATAGTATAATTATCTAAATGAAACCAGACCAAAAAAAAAAAAACATAAAAGGATTAGTGGCTCAAGGCCTTGTGGCTGGAGGATGGATCCAGGCTGACAATTTCATAAAGTAGCCATCAATTATTGAAAGCATTGTGACTTTTCAGACAACATTCTGGATAGCAAGGGGGGAAAAAAACTCTAAAATTTTGAAAACCATAAATTAGGAGAGAGATGCATGTTACTTGGTTTTGGAGTGAAACGTGCTGTGCCTAATTTAGACAAAGGAGCAGATGGAGAGGCAAATTCACCCTAACAGAGGAGGTGGCTCAAGACACCGCTTTGCTAGAAGTGCAGCAGAATAAAGTAAAAAGTGTTGGTGCTGCTAAAATCCAATATAAAGACATTCTCAACACAGGAATGGTAAACCTGTTGCTGTCGACTTGATTCCAACACCCAGCAACCCTACAGAACAGGGTAGAACTACCTCAAAGGGTTTCCCAGGAGCAGCTGATGGATTCGAACTGCAGACCTTCTGGTTAGCAGCCAAGCTCCTAACCACTGCGCCACCAGGGCTCCTTTTAAAGCTTACACGAAGGGTATAGCAGGTTTTAAATAACGCCACAGGTAGAATGGAAAGAGAACTAGGCCAAAAAGGAGGCGGACCGGTGTTCTACCACTGAATTTGCCATTTGCCATGTAACGTGTTGTCTACAGTGAGGGACCTGGATTAATTTCTAAGGTACCTTCTAGCTCTAAAATTCTATTGAAGTCTAGTCTTTATATCAGAGTACCAATATTGTTGTTGTTCTTAGTTACCTTTGAGATGGACCCTGACTCGTGGCGACCCCACGTACACCAGACAAAATGCAGCTTGGTCCTGTGCCATCCCCATGAATCAGTTGCAGGTTGGAGCTCAGGGATTTTTGGATGTAGATCGCCAGCCCTTTCTTCCTAGTCCATGTCAGACTGGAACCTCTGTTAAAACCTGTTTAGCATCATAGCAACATGCAAACCTCCACTGACAGATAGGTAGTGGCCGTGCATGAGGAGCACTGGTCCGAAACAGAAGCAGGTCTCCTGCATGGAAGGTGAGACTTCTCCCACTGAAGCACCAATGCCTTAGTACCAACGCTAGCTGAGAAAAATTCATACTGTAGGCTCACCATACACTATCAGGCTTTTATTAAATACAGTCATGATTTAGAAAGAATATTTGCCCCAGGCATATGAGTTTGATCACGACATTCCCTGTCTCCTATGTAGTATTTCTGACATATAACTAAACCAGCCTGTAGGCCCAGGACCTGAGAGCAATAAGGGAAAAGAATTAAAATAAGCCTAAAATGTTTGCCATCGTCTGGAGTAGTTGCATTCACTAAGCTAGCTCTGCAGCAGGTGATGTCTTCTGTCCAGGTAGAAGGTCTGCAAACGGGTTAACACTCCTGAGGTAACACCTGGTCAACAGTTTCATGAGCCAGTCGGTTTGGTTTTCCCTTGATACATCTAGCCGAGAAAGAGTAAACATAATTTTCAATCCAGTTACTTCTGCTTATTTCTATAAGACTACTCCATAAAAAAGACATTATAAACATATAACTACTCACATAAATATTGAACTAATGCATTTTAGACAAATGTATGAACTATAGCAAGATTTTAAAAAATGTAGCTACCCGGGGGCTAATTAAAAACATTCATCAAGTAAATTGTAACTTATCTCTGCTTTTTGCAGGGTTTTCACTTAAAGAGAAATCTTTAATTTTCCTTTATTTATGTTCTATACATCAGAAAGCTTCTGACCACTGCATGCTTACACATTCCTTGCAATGGTGGCTATTGAAGAACGTCATTTCTGCACTTACCCTTTGGCCTTCTACCTATATCCCTCACCCTACTCATTCCTCTCCAAATGAGAGGGACTTGCTAATCTAATAAATAGGTTTGCTTTGATAGGCCCTGTCCCTACGAGTGTCAGCCAGAAGCCACTCTTTAGCATAACTCTTTGCAATTTCCATTTTATTCATTCAGCAAATGAGTGGCTACTATGTGACAGAAATTTCTTCTATCTCTGAAGTAAAACCCTGAAAAACTGGACGAAAAGGGTACCTCTGGTTTGAGAGGCAGAAAATTAACCGACACTCCGGTCCTCTCTCAGCTTCACGGGCTACTCCCTCTGGCTAAGTCTGGGAAGCAAAGAGCAAGCGCGGCAAGCAAGGTCATCAGAACACTTCCGCAAGGGCCTGATACGCGGGCTTGACCTTGGAATGACCAAGAGGACAACAAATTCTGAAACGCTTTGTGGAATAAAAAGGACAAAGCAATTAAGCTCCTGCAGTTGAAATGGTGCAAAGAGGAGTAGTGTCTGTCCAGTGAGGAGAGGCCTGGAATGGCTCTCGTTTGAGCGCAGTTATCGGACTTTGACTTTGTAGCTATTTGCACGTGAATACTTGGGGCATTCTGTACTCCACAGATATGACCATCCATCATGGGAATAGCTGTGACTATGGAGGGAAAAAAGAAAACGCAGATAAAAATGAGGAAGAAAAAGAAACTAGAAGCCTAGGTGGATTTTTTTCTCCCCCAAAGACTATTTCTAATACATGCAATCCAAAAAGGACTGAGGACACAGATAACCTGTTAATGAGTTAGCTGCCTTTTCCCCAAGGCAGGACTTTAACTGACAGAGCCTCTGTGTGTTCAAAAAGGTAATGAGAAATGTACAGCTTCATCTTTATACAAATATGAACAGGCAGCAGCTTCTGGAGGACAGAGAGGTGATGGGCAGCCTCACCCAGTGATGGCCTGTGAGGGCTCAGGGAGAAAGACCCGGCGGAGGCCCAATCTGTATCCTGAAAAGTCAGCCTGTCTGGTTTGTTTGGTCAATTATAACAATCAATCAAAAGAATGACTTCAAATGCTGAACTGAGCAAAATGCTGGGGTTCACTGAACCTCAGGGAGCTATGACGTCATTACCCAAAACTTCTGTCTGAAGAGAAACACTCATGGAGAACTTTCTGCCTTCCCTTCATAGCTAGACTACTGGAGCCCTGCCTTTGTGGGTTCTCTGACCCTGTCTGTGCACTGCCAAAGCCCCTGGACGTGCATCCGTATGAGCTCATCCCTTCTCTAAAGCCCTTCACAACTCTGTACTTCTTCCCTCTTCAGTACATGGAGACAAATGTTTACTAGTGGCTTTTTTTTTTCACCAAGGGCTGGGAAGAGGAAGAAATGAGGAGTTATTTATTACTTAAGGGGTACCGAGTTTCTGTTTAAGGCGATGAAAGACGTTTGAAAATGGATAGTGGTGATGGCTGAACAACATGGTGAATGGAATTAATGTCACTAAATTGTATACTTAAATATGATTAAAATGGCATTTTACCAAATGTATTTAACCATCAAAAAAAAAAAAAAGTAAACTCTTGTGCTCAAAGTTCGACACCTCCCTAATAGAGTTTCAGGCCCTCCAGTAAACCTTATTTATCATTCTCCATTCATTCCTTCACTCGTTTAGACGAATCTCACTGTCTCATCAACACAGCATCGTCAGCTTCCCGTTTGGCGTTTCTGTTTCGGTAGTGCCTGTTGCTGGGTTGCCTTCTCCATTTCCACACGTCCTATTATGCCCAGCTCAGGACCCAGCTCTTGCCTAAAGTCCTCTTGAATCCTCTAGGCCTCAGTGGCCTCTCTCAACTCTTACAGTGCAAGTCTTCTGAGCCATCACATTCAATGCTCAGGTATAACCTGTCCTCTACAGTTCTCCGCGGTACAGGTATGAACACACCAGTGATCACGAAGATGGCGCAGGACTGGGACATGTTTCCTTCTGTTATACACAGGGTCACTGTGAGTCAAAGCCGACTTGAAGGCAACTAACAACAACAACTAAATTGGAAGCTCCTGAGGAGTGGGAGCCGTACTTTAAATTTCTTCCATATTCCCACTTCACCTTGTCCAGTGATAGCACAAAGCAGGTGTTCAATAAATAAGTATTGGTCATTTAGCCTTGTTAGAATTTCAACAGTGGAAACCACTTGACTGTGTCGTGTCATTCTTGCTATACTAGATTTATCAGATTTTGACCAACCCATCTTGGAGGACCTATACTGAGAGTAAGTACACTCGAGTTTTTGAGTAGGACAAGATCCTTGAAAAGCATGACAAAAAAACAGCTGCTTTATTGGAAGAGCTAACCTTAGAGGGCCATTTAACTTTCAAGCTGAGATAGTCTTGCTTTTCTCCCTTTGTTTTCTCAGTAGAACATTCTCTGAGCCAGAGCTGCAACATTCAGACCGGACAAAATGTCTTAGGCTAAGAACCTCGGAAATTCCCCAAGAGCAGCAGTTCTCTGCCTCCCCTCGTTTGGCTCTTGCCAGTAGTCTTGCCAGATCAGCAATTCTGCTGCTCCAAGAATGATAACTATCATTTGCTTGGGCTGTCGAGCCAGCCTTTTTTCTTTTCCTAGTATCTTTTGATGGGACACTCTTCTTCTACAACCTTTAAGGAAAAAGAAATCTAAAGATGCCTTTGTTAGCAAGTGAAGTCAACAATATTTCAGGCAAAGGCAGCCCTCTAAGATCTGAGTGACAGGGCGTTAATGCAGTTCAGCCTCCGTCAGCAGATCTGTCATAAGGTATTACCTCTTCTCCTGCTTATTCACCAAGAAATGGGCTCAGGCAAGATCCACACAGACAGCAGCCAATCAATGCCTCCAAAGACTTAGCCCAAATGAGGGATGTTTCCTGGAACAGCCTCGGTGACAACAAAGATGGCCATTGCTGGGCTTACCTTTATTCAGGATAGAAAGTAAATTCAGAGTTGAGTTTAAAACCCAGGGCTTATCCCTACACCGATGTCTATAGGGATGGTCTAGTGTTCAGCCATGATTCTTAGCACCAAGCAAAGCTGGTAAACAAGTGTCACTAGCTGTAATTACTTTCTCATTCAGCAGTCCCTCCTGACCCCTATACCCATGTGGATAAAGCCTTCCAGCTTGTTCTTTTTAAACTGACCTCATAACGCAGATGCAATAGATGAATTCCAGAAAAGTTGCATCTAAATTGAAATCTATTTCACATACACTATGACGGATGATGGATTGCTGAAGAAAACATTTGGAATTATGACTGGCCTCACAAAACAAAAATTTTGAGGTCATTACTGACTCTCATAAAATGCATAGGGCTGGCTGCAGAGAATTTTTTGCCAACAAGGTTTCTTCCTTTCTAGCCTCTCTAGACTTTCTTCAAAAGCCTAGCTGGCTACACTATATACAAGTTATTCAAAGATACATTTTTTTCTCTCCTGGCTTTGCAGAAATCACTTCTACAAGTCTAGCTAATCAGGAACTTCTTTAAGAAAATCAGTCAGCCAGACATGACCCTATTTCTTCCTCATCCAGAGATAAGACTTTAAGTTAAATACCTTTGTAAAAATTCAGGATGATCATATTATATGTCTGTTCTGCCTACACAGAGAGCTTGTCTCTCATTGGCTCACATCACAGTCTTCTTCCTCCACCGTCATGAGGACAAGTCCTCCTGAAGAGTCACAATCAATAAAGCCATGGCTTATGGATTGGAAACCCTGGTGGCATAGTGGTTAAGAGCCACGGCTGCTAACCAAAACGTCGGCAGTTTGAATCTACCAGGCACTCCTTGGAAACTCTAAAGGGCAGTTCTACTCTGTCCTATAGGGTCGCTAAGAGTCGGAATCGACTCGACGGCAACCGTTCTATGGACTGATCGCAGCATGAGCTGGTTGATTTCCTGTTCCATGACACTATTTAAAGGAAATGTCTGGATGAGTACTTTTAGAAATTGAACAGTCTTTTAACAAAGCAACTATTCCCTTACTTACTGCATTGCTCTGCATGTTTGGATTTTCTAAATAATATATGAAAAACCTGGGAACAACACCATGGTCAAATACTTTGGGAATGATGGGGAATTTATTCCTGGGAAGGCTGAAGGGGAACTAAAATTACTAGGTTTGGTTATGCTATAAAACAAATAACAGCAAAATGTTAATTGAAGAATATGAGTGGCGAGAATGGAGGTGTTCATTGTATAATCTTCCCAGCCTTTTGGTATGTTTAGAATTTCTGCAGAATAAATTCCTGGGAAAAAATATTGCCAGGATCTTACACTGATTGTCTAATCATGTATCGAACTGTTGGCAAAGATTAGTGACCACTTCTTCTTGTCTAATAGAAAACATTTTTATTTCCGAGAGTGCTTTCTTAGCATCTTTCCCTTTAATGCTGATGGGATTTTTCTGAATGGAGTGATCATATGGGTGTGTGGACCAGTAACAATAACTGTTATGAAGCAACATGTCAATATGCACAGCACTTCATAAAGTCCCAGTTAATACATGATCCCACTGTACTTCTCACCTTAGTCTTAAAAGCCAGTGTGAGCAAGTATCCTTCTCATTTCGTGGACGTGGAAACTAAAATTCAGGGATGGTAAGTAGCCTGTTGAAGATCATAGAGCTGACAAGGAGACCAGACCCAGCTTCTCTGTGCTTTTCCCACCATGCCACGACGAAGCTCATGTTAATTACTTGCAAGAATGGTTATGAAGAATCACAGCAAAAATTCTACAAGAAACAGTGTTTAAACCAGTGATAGAATTAATAATCCAAACACAGCACAGCTTGGTAAGATGGCCTGAAGACACAGATAAGATCCTTAAAGTCCCCGTTACTAATGAAAGATTGAATTTGCTCAATTGTCTTGAAGTAAACAGGTGAGTGTTGAAAGCTACAGAGACAATCTAAACAATCAAAGACAACTGCAAAGGTTATCTCCTACTCTATCTTCTTGAAGTAGCCACAAGCAGTCTGTCCCTACTTGTCAAGAGGTTGTTGATAGATCAGTGGTAGAATTCTCACCTTCCATGTGGTAGACCTGGGTTTGATTCCTGGCCAATGTAGCTCAAGCCCAGCTACCATCTTTTTGTCAGTAGGGGCTTGTGTGTTACTGTGATGCTGAGAAGGCTTGAACAGAGCTTCTAGACTAAGACTAGGAAGGCCTGGCAATCTACTTCCAAAAAGTGCACGGGTTATCATGAGTTAGGGGCTGACTTGAGGGCAACTAACAACAACAACTTCTCACAAAGAGGCTAAGCATACTGCTAGTGAATAAAATAAAATGTGAGCAAAAATCAGAGAAAATAAAAGCTACTATTGGCTGTAAGTTACTGTTTTTTGGGGTCTGGATAAACACAGAAGAATCAGAAGAGACTCCATGGCCTCTTGATGCTAAGAGTGACTTTAGCACAGTGAGACCACTGCACCACCATTCCGAGCTTCCAGGGGGGAAATCAATTGATCAGCTCTCTGTTCAGCTTAACGGTTTTCATGATGCCTTCCAGCAGACCTTCAACTGGACTCATTTATTTACGCTACTACAGGCTAAATCTATTCTGTACAGGGGTGGAACGGCAACAACTGGTAGTGATGTAAACACTGCTCAAACGCAACATCTTTCATATTAACATAATCTGACATGATGAAAACAACATGCTCTTACTGCTGGCCAACTTCTTTGGGAAGCCAGAGAGAAGTTACCAGCAGCACCTTGGCTTAGCTCAGGAGGTATTAGACATGGACATCAGAGTAATTATCTCTAGCAAGTCATTATACTGTAAGCAGCTGAGTCCACCAATTTTCAATAAGTCTTACCTAAAATACCAGGAATCACTGAGCCTACCAATAAAACACTCATTTTGAGCCTTGTTGACATCTAAAGGGGCTCTGGTGGTGCAGTGGTTAAGAGCTCAGCTGTTAACCAAAAAGGTCGGCAGTTTGAATCCACCAACCACTCCTTGGAAACCCTATGGGCAGTTCTACTCTGTCCTGTAGGGTCACCACGGGTCAGAATCGACTCGACAGCAAAAGGTTTTTTTTTCTTTCTTTCTCTGACACTCAGAATTTAGACCATCCTAGACCTACTACTGCCTTAACAGCAATCCTTCTACACTGTCTTGTGCCAGAGAGTCTGCAAGGAAAACATAGCAAATTAAAAAGACTGCGTTCTGTACAACTTGCTTCCAGATATTAGCTGCAGTGGGTTGAACAGTGACCCCCGAAATTCATGTCCACTGAAAACCTCAGAATGCGGCCTTATTTGGAATAGGGTCTCTGCAGATGTAATAAAGGTAAGGATTGAAATGAGCTCATACTGGATTAGGGTGAGCCCTAAATCCAATGAGAGTGTCTTTATAAGAGACAGAAAAGGACATATGAGACACAGGGAAGAAGGCCTTGTGAAGACAAGGCAGAGATTGGAGCGATGCTGCTACAAGCCAAGGAATGCCTGAAGCCACCAGAAGCTGGAAGAGGCAAAGACGGATCTTCCCCTGGAGCCTTTGGAGAGAGTGTGGCCCTGCTAACACCTTGATTTCAGATGTCTGGCCTCCAGAACTGTGGGTGAATAAATTTCTGATGTTATAAGCCATCCAGTGTGTAGTAATTCGTTAAGGCAACCCTAGGAAACGAAGACAAGACTTTAGTGGTGAGACACACTCCATGTTGCTCCTGTATCATCTCCTCCATTACACTTGGGTGGTGGGAGGCAGGAAATAGAAACTGCTGGGTGGGTGCTGGAAACCCTGGTGGTATAGTGGTTAAGTGCTATGGCTGCTAACCAAAAATTTGGCAGTTCATATCTACCAGGCACTCCTTGGAAACCGTATGGGGCAGTTCTACTCTGGCCTATAGGAGTCAGAAGTGACTCAATGGCAATGGATTTTCTAGGTGGATGCTAGGAGACCCAGTGGCGTAATGGTTAGGTATTCAGCTGCTAATCAGAAGGTCAGGGTTCAAACTTACCAGCAGCTCCGCAGGAGAAAGATTACAGCCTAAGAAACCTTATGGGGCAGTTCTGTTCTGCCTGTGCACAACACGAAGGTAAAGGCTATAGTAGGAAGACCAGGAAGTAGGGCAGACAGCAGGTCAGTGATGAGAAAGAGATTCAGATTGAAAATCTAGACTAGGGTTTTGCAGGGAGAGATGGCAGCACAGTCAGCAGAGGTGAGAGTTAAGGAGCAGGCAGGGAATGGTGTCAGAGTAGCTGAGTTGAAAGTCAAGCACAGGAGATGTGGGGTCAGGAGGAGAGGAATTCATTCCAGTCATTGTTCCATTCAATCAATAGTGTTCTTATGACATTAAAAAACAAAAACAAAAACCTGTTGCTGTCAAGTCGATTCCGAATCATAGTGATCCTATAGGACAGAGCAGAACTGCCCCCACAGTGTTTCCAAGGAGCAGCTGGTGGATTCAAACTGCCAACCTTTTGGTTAGCAGCAGTGCTCTTAACCACTACGCCACCAGGGTTCCTCCTATGACATAGGCCGTATTATTCCAGAAATTCTAAGTTGGATTCAGAAGAGGACCTGGAACCAGGGATATCATTGCTGATGTCAGACGGATCCTGGCTGAAAGCAGAGAATGCCAGGAAGATGTTTACCTTTGTTTTATTGACTATGCAAGAGCATTCGACTGTGTGGATCATAACAAACTACGGATAACATGGCGAAGAATGGGAATTCCAGAACACTTAATTGTGCTCATGAGGAACCTGTACATAGATCAAGAGGCAGTCAGTCCAAAAGAACAAGGAGAAAATGCGTGGTTTAAAGTCAGGAAAACTATGTGTCAGGGTGTTTCTTTTCACCATTCCTATTTGATCTGTATGCTGAGCAAATAATCTGAGAAGCTGGAGTATATGAAGAACAGGGCATCAGGATTGGAGGAAGGCTCATTAACAACCCACGTTATGTAAATGATACAACCTTGCTTGCTGAAAGTGAAAAGGACTTGAAGCACTTACTGATGAAGATCAAAGACCATAGCCTTCAGTATGGATTATACTTCAACATAAAGAAAACAACAATCCTTACAACTGGACCAATAAGCAATATCATGATAAAAAGAGAAAAGATTGAAGTTGTCAAGGATTTCATTTTTCTTGGATCCACTATCAACATTCATGGAAGCAGCAGTCAAGAAATCAAAAGACACATTGCATTGGGCAAATCTGCTGCAAAAGACCTCTTTAAAGACTTAAAAAGCAAAGATGTCACCCTGAAGACTAAGGCGCACCTGACCGAAACCATGGTGTGTTCAATTGCCTCATATGCATGTGAAAGCTGGACAAGGAATAAGGAAGACTGAAGAAGAACTGATGCCTTTGAATTGTGGTGTTGGAGAATACTGAATATATTATGACAAAAGAATGAACAAATCTGTCTTGGGAAGAGTATGACCAGAATGCCCCTTAGAAGCAAGGATGGCAAGACCATGTCTCACATACTTTGGACATGTTATCAGGAGGGATCAGTCCGTAGAGAAGGACATTATGCTTGGGAGAGGGTTAGCAAAAAAGTGGAAGACCTTCAGTGAGATGGACTGACACAGTGGCTGCAACAACGGGCTTAAGCATAACAACGACTGTGAGGATGGCACAGGACCAGGCAGTGTTTCGTTCTGTTGTACATAGGGTCGCTATGAGTTGGAATCGACTCGCTGGCACCTAACAACAACAACATTCCCAGTTCATAGAGGAGAAAATAGGTATAGAGAGGTTAAGCCATCTGGTCTCAGTCACAAAGTTTTGGATTTAAACTCATCTGTATCTGGTTTTTGATACCTGATTCCAAGGCTTATATACCAAACTGGGTTCCAAGTACCGAACAGAGACTACTAGAAACATAACTGTCTGAATTAGATAATGCCTCAACTATTATTTTTTATGGACTTCTTCCTTTTCAGGACAATAACTGAGTCTATGGAGTAGAAAGATCCAGACTAGTGGTACTAACTATGCTTCACGTTGGAATCATTTGGAGATCTTAAAAACCACTGATGCCTAGGCCTCACTCCTGACTGAATAAATCAACGCTCTGGGAGCGGGTTCTGGACACCAGTCTTTCCAGAAAGTTCCCACGTGGCTCTAAGGGGAAGCTGGGTTGACAACCCCTGCTCCGAGCCCACAGGTAAACGTGTGGCTGGCTGAGTGAGAGAGGAGAGTGTGATGACTGAAGGCAGAGTCTAACCTGTTCACTTCTCAGATGTTACTCTGACAGACGGGGGCAGTGCAGAAATGAAAATATGCTTTCAATGTTTCGAGACTGCCCAATGTTTTTACTTGCACAGCTTATGTTTTGAGTCGGAGCATCAGGACAACTGTCTGTGTCTCAGCTTGCCCTACAGGAGCCAGAAAAGCAGGCTCCTCCTGCAGTTGGAAAGAACCTTGCAGATCCAGCCCCGTGCTAGACAGGGAGCAGCTTCTGCTGCTACTGCAAATATTGTTTTCGCAGTTTCTGGGCCTGTAAGCAACAATGCTCAATGATTTTTTTTTGCAGTGACTACTGTTATTCACACAATGGATAGATCCTACTTCCTGGCCTCCGGCTGGGCATGGTAGTGTGTATAAGGCACAGTGTGCGTCAGCCTGACCTGGAGGACTGGCTAGAACACAGATTCCTGGGCCCCCACCCTGCAATGGGATGGGGTTCTGGAATTTGCATTTCTCACAAGCTCCCAAACCATGCACCACACTTTACACAGCACTGGTGTAAATCGATGCTACTCAAACTCTAATGTGTATATAGATGTCACCTGGTGGTATCCTTCAACTGCAGATTCTGACCAGAGGTTGGATACTCTTGTCCACAGACCGCTCTCTAAGTAGCAAGGGTACAGGATGCTACATGGCAGGGTAGGGAGAAAACAACTATCGCACATTTGTTCATGGAGACAGGTGTCCATTCAGCTAACAGTCTGACAGACAAAGGATAAAAACCTTAAGCACTAGTGCCCACCCCCCTGACTTTTTTTAGATGGGGACCCTCAACCTCAACAACCGGTCACCTCAAGTTGATTCTGACTCTTAGCGACCCTATAGAACAGAGTAGAACTGCACCACAGGGTTTCCAAGGAGACCTGGTAGATTTGAACTGCCAACCTTCATGGTTAACAGCCATAGCTCTTAACCACTATACCACCAGGGTTTCTGGGGACACTAAAGAACAAATGAGTTAAATGATATCCTCACAGCAGTAGTAAACTAGGGAACTGAAGTGAGTGTCTTCACATGTCTAAGGAACCAACAATCTGTAGTCTCCTGGAGACATATAAGACACGAGAGGGTATCCATGTCAATCCATTTGTCCCCGTAGCACCATGTCCAGAATGCTAGGAGATCTGATTCAGGAGAAAGGATGAACTTCTCTTAAGAGGCTTCCTTAATTTGTGTTATCAATTGAATTGTGTCCCCTCAAAATGTGTTGTAAATCCTGATCCCAATACTTGTGGTTATAATTTCACTTGGGAATGGTTTTTCTTTGTTATGTTAATGAGACGGTATTAGTGTAGGGGTGTCTTAAGTCAATCTCTTTTCAGATATAAGACAGATTAAATAAGCAAGCAAACAGAGATGGGGGAAGAGAGATGCCAAGCCACATGAAGAATAGAAGCTCAAAAGAGACTAGGACCTTCCCTCAGAGCTGACAGAGTCTTCACTTAGAACTGATGCCCTGAATTTGGACTTCTAGCCTATGACGCCATGAGAAAATAAATTTCTGTTTGTCAAAGCCATCCACTTGTGGTATTTCTGTCACAGCGGCACTAGATAACCGAGACAATTTGAATCAGCAGGCTTTGTCTTACAATGGACGGAAGCCATTTTGTAGAAAAAATGATGTCCAAAGAGGACTCTATGGTAGTAAGACCACGAAATATATTCAATCCTGCCTCATGTTGACAGCATTAGGCATAACAACTGTACGTTTCAACTGAAGCACTGTCAAGAATCTTAAACACAAGACCGTGCATCTTACAACATGTGTGTGTGGAGGGTGGGCATGCACACACGTGTCCTTACACTGTAGGAATCCATCATTAATTCATTCATCCACTCATTCTTATCCATCTTTAGATATTGTGTGCCTCCTCTATGACAGAAGGAGCTGGGGATTTAGGAGAGAACCAACTACAACAAAGCACTACTGGTAGTAACCAAGGAACCAGCTAGGAACCAAGCTGTTCCATGAACTGGAAAGTGTCTCAGGCTTTCATTTCTCTGTGAGGCAGAAGAGGGGAGTCAGGGGTTAGAGGCCTGCTTCTCAAACTATGGTGAGTGCTTAGTTTCTTTTCCTCAATCCGTTGCACATTGATACTTTTACAAAATAGGTAGTCCCCAACTTAGACGGGGTTCCATTCCTACAGTTCCATTATAAGTTGGTTCTGACGTAAGTTGAACACCTTTTTTTTTTTTTTTTTGGTCTTCATTATTATTGCCTTTTAATAGCAGTATCTTTAAAAATTCAATATTTATTTGTTTTTTGGGGTTGGCATGACAATGATAACATCAGTAAATTACATGCTGCAACACTGTATGTGGTACATATTACTACCGATAATATGTAAAAAAAAAAGGATGGTCGTTAGTGCCATTCATTGTAACTTGACTATGTCATAAGTTGAGGACTACCTGTATAATAAAAAATAATTGGCTAGAAAAAGAAAAAATTAACTCACAAAGACATATAAAACAGAAGTCTCAGTTTTGTAGTATTAGATTCAACAGGGAGTCCCTGGGTGGTACAAATTGTTAAGTGCTTAGTTACTAACTGAAAGGTTGGTGGTTTGAGTCCACCCAGAGATGCCTCAGAATAAAGGCCTGGTGATGTCCTTCCAAAAAATCCGACACTGAAAACCCTGCGGAACACTGTACTACTCTGACACACGTGGCGTTGCTGTGAATCAGAATCAACTCTGTGGCAACTGGTAGATTCAACAATGGCAAATTGCTTTAATAAAAAAGTACCTAAATGCTTACTCTCAGATTCTGTACGTCTCATGTTGTTGTTGTTGTTAGACACCTTTAAGTCGATTTCAACTCGTGGCGACCCCCTGTGACAGAGTAGAACTGGCCCATTGGGTTTTCTTGGGTGTAATCTTTAACGGAGCAGATCACCAGGTCTTTCTACCGTTGGGGCTGCTGGGTGGGTTCAAACCACAAACCTTTCAGTTAAACACCTGAGCACTTAACAGCTGCACTACCAGGGCTCCTTGTGTGTCTCAAAGCCAACTGGTAAATGGGTTGCAGACGTGCACCACGCTCAGTCTACAGTTTGAGTAGAGGTGGCACAGACCATGGGCTCCAGGGTTAGACTGCCTGCCTTTGATCCCAGTTCTGCTATTTACTAGCTGTGTAGCTGTGGGCAAGTTACTTAATTCCTTTGTTTCTCAGTTTCCTCATCATAATAGGAATATGACCTTCACAGAGTTGTCCTCAAGATAGGTAAAGCACTTACAAGTCAATACATGTGAAGCACTTAGAATAGTGCCTGGCCCACAGCGAATGCTCCTGAAGTGTTAGCTGCTATCATTACTACATTACTGCCAGCGACTGTTATCACAGCTATGTCACTGTCACCACTCCTGCTGTTCCTACTAGCACTACTCTGTCATATCAATTGGGTTTAACCCTTGCAGTTTCTTCACCTATAAGATGGTGACCAAGGTCTTTCCCCTCCTATTGACCTTCCTTCCTTATGGGTCTGTGGCTGGAAGTGAAATCTCCAGTGTGGAAGCACATCAGTGCCCACGGACATGCCCCCGTAGCCCAAGTCTCTGCACTGGCAGCTGCCACAGCAGAGAGGCGAGGGGAAGGTGTCCGGGGTTCTCTTTAGAGAGCTCCCGGCACCGTGTCTGCTTATCATCGGACAAGTGAAAGCACCGCCGAGACAGCTGTCCTTCTCCCCTCCGGGGGAGGCCAGACTGGGCTGATGCTACGTGACACTGAGGGCCACCTCAGGGAAAGGCACAGGAGGCTCTCCTCCTCTGTGACCACACAACAGTCCGGCAGAGGGAGTAACTTCAAAGGAGATCATTATACTTGGGTAACTGAATCCTTAACCCACCTGCCTCGTCCACACACATACATATTTCTTCAAGTTTCCTTAACATTTATTGTTCTGAGCTACATTTTGAGATTTATTTCTAACTTTTTGTTCAGATTAGCCACCTAAAACGAGTGGGGAATAAAAATATTAAGGAGTCAAGGAAACATATTTAAGAATCGCTGAGATTTGCACATAAGAAATTATGCTAGGAAACAATCTACCATCATTACTAAGCAAGAGAATTTCTCAAGACAGGAAACGGAAATAGCCATCTCCTCATTTGCGTTTTAAGTATCATAACTCCCAAGAATATGAAACAAATATACTGATAAGGTCTTAACTAACTGCATCCTCTTAACAGAAAATTTTCATGAAGAAAGAGAGGACAACAAAATAACCAACTAACAAAGCAGATGTTCTGGCTCTGGAAACAAATTTGGAGGCTAACAGCTTAAATGGCCTCTGCTTCAAGAGGAAGCCTCACGCACAATTACCAAACCTGAACAAGGTCAAAGGGAGCAGAGGTAAGCTTGGAGCACTGACTTACGGGACAAGAGGCTTGCTGATGTACAAGATGGCTAGTGATGAGACTGGAGTGATTAGTCAGGCACGTGGGTGAGCTGCCCCGAGGTGTCACTTAGCTCTCAGTGTGTGGCCCTGACATGGCCCAGACTGTAGTCGACAAGTTATGAACTTGTGTGTCTTTGCTACTCAAGCTGAAAATGACTGTGTTTAAAAAGACAGAATCTATGGTTCACAGACTCACTCCGCAGTGCGTTGTCTCCATTGTTTTCTTTTGAATTCAGTACCCTAAGCACGGTCAAGTTGCTCTGCACGGCATGTGGCATGGCACTGTAAGGAAGTAAATACTGAGAGGTTTCCTGATGGAGACCAGGCTAATGCCGCTGTCAGAGAAAAGACAAGAACAACAATTCCGGGCCACTCTCTACTTCTCGTCCACTCTAGCCCTGTAGTCATTTATGACACTCAAAGCTTACTCTCATTTGTTTTTTTTTTTAAATAATCATCGTCTGATATTAATAATTAATAATCATTATATTCCTAGGCACATAAAAAGTCTTTACTTAAAAAAGAAGAAAAAAACAACAAAAATAACCTAGCAGTGCCAAAAAAAAAAAAAAAGCTCACTTTCTACGTCCATTCATCTATCCATCCATTCAGGCATGCATTCATTCATTTAGTAAATATTTATTGAGCCTCTTCTAGCCAGCAAGCACTATACTATGCTTTTGGAAATGACCTTCTAGTGGGAAAAGACAGAAAATAAACAAGTTAGAAAATTAAGTAAACTTAATAATGATAGTTCTGGTAAGTGCTATGAACGGAGGAAAAAGGTGCTAAAATAGTGATTAATTGGGGGATCCCTTCAGGATCCTGGCAAAAAAGAGAATTCCACTCGGAAGATTCAAATGAAGAGTAATGAAAGAAGCGGGGGACTTAGAGAACTGTGGGCAGGGTTGAGGGAGACAAAGAGATGTTAAGACACCTGGAGACACGGCAATAGCAGAAGGCTGAATCCAGGGGCAAGGAGAAGAAACGGCACTGCCAGAGTCCAGTGGGAGCTGGAGGTGTGGAGGAGGTGTCACCTGGCAGGACCTCTGCTATGGAGGGATGCACTCACAGCCAGAACATGACCTGAGGTAGAGGGTAGGGGAGAGGAAACAATGCAACTGCTCTCTCCTCTCACTCTCTAATTTCCTGCCAGAGCTTCTGACTGGCAGAACCTGAAGCCACCTGGCATGGGAGCATGGGTGGAACAGGCCAGAAGGTTCAGGCTCTTAGACAAATGAACAGGGCAGATCAATGCAGAGAATGAATGCAGGGTGGGGAGTAGTGGAGAATAACCAGGAAGCGGATCTACTTAGGGTAGTCAGGGAAAGCCTCCCTGTGGAGGTGATATTTGAACTGAGTCTTGGAGAACAGAAGGTCCCAGCCACACACAGAATCAGAGGAAAAGTAATATGGCAGAGGGAATAGTGAGTGCATGCTTCTGCTGTTCCTCCTACTCTGCATCCCATACTCAGTATAGAGCCCTCACCATGGGCACGTCTAACACAGACCCAGACAACCCAAACCAGCACGTTCCTAGGTGTGACGCCATATTCAAGTTCTACGGCACGTCTAACACAGACTCAGACAACCCAAACCAACACCGTCCTAGATGTGATGCCATATTCAAGTTCTATGGCACGTCTAACGCAGACCCAGACAACCCAAACCAACACCGTCCTAGATGTGACGCCATATTTAAGTTCTACGGCACGTCTAACACAGACCCAGACAACCCAAACCAACACGTTCCTAGATGTGACGCCATATATAAGTTTTATGGCATGTCTAACACAGACCCTTTCAATCCAAATGAATGCTGTCCTAGATGTGATGCCATATTCAAGTTCCAGGAGAAGCAGAGAGCTCTATTTTACTTTCTCAATGTCAGATAAGAGTTTGCTCATAAAAACTGAGTACTTGGAGCTTAGAGACTCCCCTGTAAAAGGTCTAGCAGTTCTGTTAATTCTAATATGCAAAGAAGAAAAAAACAGAACAAACAAAACAAAACAAAAACAAGGCAAGCATATACAAAAGCAGGTAAGGGCAGGCTACTGAAGCAAGAGTAACTGCCTTCCATTTATATAACTTCTCTTGGAAGAGCTCAAGCCTCCCATATTCCTAGACATCCTCATATTGTGTAACTTGTGTAAAAATGGGCTGCTGTATCCATCACTTTCAATCACTATAAAGATTCAATTACAATGTAACAATAGTTAACGTACACCTGTAATTTAAACTCTTACTAATTTTCTTTTTGTTTTATATTTACCTTCAAGTCACCAGGCGAACATGTATATAAAATAAGTACCTCAAGCCTATTAATCCAAGCATCTACTGAGATGTATGCTAACATGTCTATTTCCATTGCTCAGAAACCATCTCTTTATACAGTTAGAGTAAATTTTTCAATATTAACAAAATCATCATTTGAATTAAGCGATCTGACTTTTAAAACAAGCTGGTTGGCTGGTTCACTGAAATGTATTGTGAAGTAGCCAAGTTATTTACAGTAAATCTGCCCTCAAATGGTACAGGGGGTTTCCTGTTGGTACCTGAGGTTAGACGGAGTAACTTCCTCCCTATTAGTCCTTCACACTCCAAGACACATTCACCAACAGAAAAATAATTCCTTTCAAGGACAAACTGCAGACAAATAATGAGGAGTTGCCTGCATATTAATGAGGCCCACCCTCGCCAACATCCAAAGCTAACCATTTTTTTCTCGAAGATCTTAAGGACTTTCATTATCCCTGCATTAGTCCTAAATTGCCCTGGTGCCTGTTTATTTTCTCTTGTTTTGTCCCCGATGAATCTGGAAACAGATGGTAATTCGTTGTCCTCTTTTTTTTTTTTTTTAATTTATGACTCTTGCCAAGTTGATGAAAATGGCTGATAAAAGATGCAAGTTCGAAATGTATCACTACCTGGAGGAGGGGCCGCTGCACCCCCAGCACCTTCATGGTGTCTGCATTAGCGAGGATCTTCAAAGGGTCAGATGTTTTCGTGACTCCTTCAATCTCCTTGTTGATCTCAGCCAAGACTTGGTTGAGGAAGATGTTTTTGATGTACACAGTGAGAAACTCTCGAAGAGGACACTGCTTGGCTGGGCCAAGTCCCAGGGCATACTCAATCTCCTGGATAAATCTGGAAGAAAACAGAGTGAAAAGGTTACTAAGTGTATCAGACAACGGTTATACAAATACGACGCAATACACATGGGCATCTGTAGACTTTGGTTATTTTCATGGAGAGATGTGGGGATGTTTCTAGGTCCTCGCTCTAAAATTCATCTACATATGAGTTTGTTTGTTTTTTTTTTTTTAAAGTACAGGTTATTTCACTAATTGAATACAAACAAGATGAAAGAGAAAACATGACTTCTAAACCAGGGGGGAAAAAGGGGAGATGATATATTTTCATTAATCCATGAGACAGCTGGAAACAAGAATACAAAAAGCAAAGAACAAGCATGATAAACAGAAAACACAAATTATGATGTAAATTAAAAAGCGCACCCCAAAATACTACATATTTCTCATTGAAACCCTTCTATATGTAGATAGAAATGTTAAAAAGAAAAAAAAAAAAAAGGAGGGGGGATGAATGGATATCCTTTTTGAGGGACCGGGAGGTTAAGAAAGGGAATGGGGATGGGAGTTGGGTGGAGAAAGGAGGACCTCAACCTTATCTGTAATAAGCTACTCCCTTTACTGAAAAAACACCTAAGGCATGTACAACCAAATGTTAATAGCTGTCAAATTTGGGAGATAAGTAGGTAGACGTTTGTTTTATTATTCTTTGTACTCTCCTATGCAGGCAGCTCTCACTTTGTATGAATTTCAGTTGCCACAGTTAAATAACACCAGTCCTGCAACAACACAGTTCAAATTTCAGTTACCAGGGTATATTAACTGTGAGCAATTGCACAAAATACAAACTTTGCTGCCGGCTCTCCAGTCCAGAAATCACTATGTAAATAACTGATGTTCATCGTGATCAGTGGCCAATCACGTCACTTCTTTCAAAGTTTGTCAGTGACTGGTCACCATGTACTAGTCAGCTCACATACAGGCAGCAAAGCCTTTAGCTGTGTTGCCTCCTTGTCTCCCAGTGATAAACCCATGGGACATTTTATAAAAGTGGATAATCAAAAGAGAGAATTGGCCAACAAAGTACAGCAAAGAAACAAAAAGTGGTAAAATGATGCGAAACTCAAATTGAACATCAACAAAGCCAAAGAAGAGACAATCCTGCCATTTGAGAGACATATGCTGCCACAGTGAAAGCAAACTTCACATCAGTAAGGAAAAGGGATGAAGACTTCCCAGAGGGGTTAAGTCCAGTCAAAAACTTCCCAATAAAGGAACACTTGGAGATATTTCACGACACTAATAAAGCAAAGGATAAAATGTTGGTACCTGATCCAAACTTACAAAGAAGTATGACAGTTTATCAAGGCAAAAAGATGCTCACTGTATATTTAAGTTAATATAAGAAGGCGATCACAGTTTAAACTACTCTTGATAATATTTTAACAAATTAAAGCACTTTAATTCTCAATGTTTCTAAAGTTACAGCATACTAACTACGTATTAGCTTTCCTATTTATTTCCCTGTACATTTACATAACTGACAGTAAGAGAGTTTTTAACATTTTGACAAAAAAGTATAAAGATCATGGAACAATCACGACTTTTCCCATCGATTATTGAGGTCACTGTGCATGGTTTCAGCTTGCACGCTCAGTTTTATGGTCCCATGCTATTACACAGAACAAGGGCTGTCTTTAAATTTTTTTTTATAAAAGGGGAGGAGGGAAGGAAAGTTACCTACACCCCCCCCCCAAAAAAAAAAAGAAATGAAAAATAAAGTCAAAAGACAAATGACTGGTTAGGTAATGTTTGCAACATATATCACAAACAAGGGCTAGAAATCAAGGGAAAACAAAGGACAAAAAAGGCAGTTTATAGTAAAAGAAATACAAATGATTGTAAAACATAAGAAAAAATTCTCAGCTTCATAAATGTAAGAAAAACGCAAAATATACTATACTAAGGGGATTCCTGGTAATGCCACAGTTAAAGTGCTCAGCTGCTAACCGCAAGGTCAGTGGTTCGAACCTACCAGCCATTCCATGGGAGAAAGACGTAGTCTGCTTCCGTAAAGATTTACAGTCTTGGAAACTCTATGGGGTAGTTCTACTCTGTCCTACAGAGTCATTATGAATCAGAATTGACTCAACAGCAATGTTTTTTTTTTTTTTTTTGTGGCTTAAGGTACTCTTTTGCACAGTCATGCAACTGGCCAGATTCTAAAAGTCTGAAAAAACATTCTTTCAGCATAGGTGTGGTCTAAGATGTACAATACTGGGAATGAAAACCGGTACAACTCTTAGGAAGGGCTAATTGGTATCATCATTCAGAATTATAAATGCATTTCCTTTTGACCCAGAAATCCCACTTCTGGGAAACTCTTCCTACAGCTATATGTGAATACAGATGAGATGATGTACGTACAAGGTACAAAGATCACTGCAGCATTGTTTTTATGACAAAAGACTGGAAACACACAAAAATCCCTCAGTCATGGAACAGTTAAGTAAACTGTGGTATATCTACACATTGGATTCCTACGTAGTTCTTCTGATCCCCAAATGTGGAAGCATTTTATGCACTTACGTGAAATACTCTATCTTTAGGATATGTTGTTAAGTAAACAAAGAAAGGTGCAGAACAGTAGGTATTTAGTAATATTTACTACACTAACCTTCGTTTAAGAAATGAATAACCTCACTTGTTTTTCTCAGCGTAAAGGCACCCTGGGAAGATTCCAAAAAAACTAATAAAATTTAGTACCTGTAAAAGGTGGAGGTGGGGGAAGCTGGAGGAGAAGCGGGAATGGCACTTTTCAATAATTTTTTTTAGCCACTTGATTTTTAAAAGCTGTGAATGTATTTCCTACTCAAATAAAATTAAATTAGAAAATATAAAAATTACCTACACATATCAGAAGCTATATTTCGTAAGCTGTTTTCTAATTAGACCACATTTAAAGTTTGGCATATAAATGTTCCTTAAGGTCAGGTGTTTAACCTAATAAAGAGCTTCCCTTAATTAATAAACAAATGCAGTACAGGCAGTCCTCAGGTTGTGAGTGTCCTACTTACACTTACTTACAACCCGAACTAACCCCGTAAAGCCTATTGTATTAAAAATTCAGGGAATATAAAATGGTTTGTAATAACAAACGGGTGTTACTTTGCAATGCTCATCAAGATATTATTATTATGACTGTATTATTATGGTAAAGATGTTTTAGTGTATCTGGGAGTGTTTCTTTAATTTTTTATGCATAGAAAGATACACTAAATATTATATACTAAGACAAACATTTGACTAACTGATGTTAGATAAGAACTGTATCTAATTGTTCCGACTACATACAAATTGGACTTAAAGACAGACTTAGGAACAGAGCTGGTTCATAATCTGGAGACTGCCTGTACAGTTCATCTTGCACACCGGGATTAAATACTCCATTAACCTCTTGGGTATGTGTGTCTGTGTGCGTGTCAGGGGAGGTGCATGGTAAGATTATCACAAAGAATGCAGGAGAGAAAGTGAGAACTGAGAAGCAAAGAGAAACAGCAATAAGGCTTCTTAACTCATGTTATCAACATGGAAAGGGACATAAAGTCATGACCCAAAACAAGATACAATAAATTTTTATGAAGAGGCTGAGTGGAAGATGGTAGGCAAAATGGAGAAATAAAAATAAACAGTTAACCATGGCCAATAATTTTAAAATCTTTGAATCCCACAGCCCACTACAGTGAACCCTTCCGATCTCATCTAACCCACAGAGAAATCCCCCTACCCCCAAGGACATTCTGATTGCCTTGATCAACCTTTGATAGAAAACTACTGGTATTAATTTGCTAATGCGGAAATATACCAAAGGCCTTTCTGTTTTATTATTCTTTAACATTATGGAATCAATCCCTGAATCACTATTCTTTTCAAACCAAAAAAACCCACTGCCATCGAGTCGATTCCGAATAATAGAGACCCTATAGGACAGAGTAGAATTGCCCCATAGAGTTTCCAAGGAACGCCTGGCGGATTCGAACTGCTGACCTCTTGGTTAGCAGCCGTAGCACCTAACCACTACACCACCAGGGTTTCCATTCTTTTCCAAAGGGTTTAGAAAAAGAGTATTCTCAGCAGAACTGTTTCTTACACCTTCAAAATCTTTAGCATTTATTAGAAGGAAATTTTTACTGGTCACCCTCTCTCAAATAGAGTGGCCAAACCAAAACCAAACCTGTTGCTATCAAGTCCATTCCAACTCATATTGACCCTACAGGACAGAGCAGAACTGCCTCACCGGGTTTCCAAGGAGCAGCTGGTGGATTTGAATGGCTGACCTTTTGGTTAGCAGTTGTGGCTCTTAACCACTGCACCACCAGGACTCCCCAAATAGAGTGGCAGAAGGCTCTAAATTATCTACATTTTCTTTCTTTTTAGTCCTTCATTTGCCTTTGGTGTCCCTAAAGTATGAAACTTCTCTGCATGGCACTGATAGAGTGGTTCCTACCCTTCCAGCTGAGTAATTTCTTTCAGATACAAATAATTTATTCCCTAAGACACACACATCAGTCTAAAATGACACATCCAGGTTGATACTGCCATCTCTACTTCGAGGGGACCCATCCAAGATGTCCCTTAACCTGCTTTCAAAGCTGTGAAGGACCTCACTGTGCAGAAAGCATGGCGGCACATGCTGGTAAGAATGAAGGAGAATAATTGGGCTGTCCGCACAGAAGCCCCTTCTTCACTGCAGTGAAAGATGGGAAGCAGTTACATCAGTGGAAAACTGGCCTTTCTTGGGTAGGAACGGCACAGAACAGGAAGTTTTCTAGCTCTCTAAGAAGTAAAGATTTCATTTTACTTGGATCCACAATCAACACCCATGGACGCAGCAGCCAAGAAATCAAACAACATAGTGCATTGGGCAAATCTGCTGCAAAAGACCTCTTTAAAGTGTTAAAAAGCAAAGATGTCACTTTGAGGACTAAGGTGCGCCTGACTCAAGTCATGGTATTTTCAATCACCTCATATGTATGTGAAAGCTGGACAATGAATAAGGAAGATGAAAGAATTGATACCTAGGAATTACGGCGTTGGCAAAGAATATTGAACATACCAAGGATTACCAAGAGAACAAACAAATATGTTTTGGAGTAATACAGCCAAAATACTCCTCAGAAGTGAGGATGGCGAGACACTGTGTCATGTACTCTGGACATGTTATCAGGAAGGCCCAGTCCCTGAAAAACGACACTGTGCTTGGTAGAGGGTTAGTGAAAAAGAGGAAGATCCTCAATGAAATGGACTGATACAGTGGCTGCAACAATGGGCTCAAACGTAGCAATAATCGTAAGGATGGCACAAGACCAGGCAGTGTTTCGTTCTGTTGTACACTGGGACAGTATGAGTTGGGACCAACTCAATGGCATCTAACAACAACAGCAATAGGAAGTAAAGCACACTCACAGTCACTGTGCAGGGAAGAATGATTTAGGGCAGAAGAGTGGTCAAGAGCAGAGCATTCAGAGTAGGTATTCCAGAGACTGAAACTTGATTAGCCTCTTTTAACCTTACTTTTGTATTCTGTAAAATTGACATAATACTACCTACCTCACAGGCCTGCTGTGATAATTCAATGAGGCAATAAAAGCTAAGCACCATACATGGTAACTTCCAAATAACATTTGTTGTTATTGTTGTGTGCCATCAAGTTGACTTTTAACTCACAGTGAGCCCATGTGACAAAGTAGAACTGCCCCATAGGGTTTTTTAGGCTGTAATCTTTATAGGAGCAGACAGAAAGGTCTTTTCTTCTTTGGGGCCATTGAGTAGGTTCAAACTGCCAACCATTAGGTTAGCAGTCAAGCACTTAACTGTTGCACCGCCAAACCCAAGCAAAATTAGCCCATTGTCAAGTTGATTCCAACTCATAGAGACCCTATAGGACAGAGCAGAACAGCCCCATAGTTCATTTCCAAGGAATAGCTGGTGGACTCAAACTGCCGACCTTCTGAGTAACACAAGCTCTTAACCACTGTGTCACCAGGGCTCTGTTGCACACCAGGACTCCTTAAATAACATTTAGGGTTACGTAAACCCTAATGAGGTTTAGAGCAAAGTATGAAATATTTTCATTTTTTTCACCTTACTTTACCAAGCAACTGGCCATGATCAGCAATTCAGAGCAATAGTTTAATACTGTAAGTATTTCAGCAACAAACAGATGCAGGAATGACCAACTGCTAGTATGCAATGCGCCATGTGAGCAGGTGCTAAGTGTACACTGCTCATTGCTGTATCCTTAGGGCCTAGGACCACCGTGTGGCTGGCGCAGAGTAGGCTCTCGGTAGATACTTACTGAATTAAGTATTGAATACAATAATTAACAGGCTATTTGCATATTCAATTGCTAACCAAAAGGTCTCAGGCTCAGGTCCAACCCAAGGCGCCTTGGAAGAAAGCCCTGGTGATCTGCTTCCCAACACCCAGCCACGAGCAGCCCAGTACAGCAGAGGTCTGCTCTGGTGCACACGCCTCGCCCCGACTCAGAGCTGACTCCACGGCAAACGGTCTGGACTTCAGCTCAGTTCCTGAACGGAGGGCATGACCTGTCTGACAAAAAAGCCCTTCCCCCAAGCATTTAGACTAGGAGTCCACACAGAAGATTAAAAAAAGCAAGCAAGCAAGCAAAAGAAATCATCATACATCTCCTTCACCCCACTGTTAACAGATACCTCTCATTAAAAGAGTGTCCTTAGTCCTTGCCCACATTCCCACATGGCTTTTCACTTTGTGCAATTATGGCCGTGCACACTACTTAGCATCCTGTTCTTCCACAGAGTATCATAGACTCATTCCATCATGCGCCATGGAATTACTAAACCAAACACTTATTAAGAACATTAATGCTGCCTCCAGGTTTTGGTATAGATAACCCTATAGTTAAAATCTTCATTTTGCTTCTGTTGAATAATTACCACCTGTTAAAATATTGGAAGTAGATCTTCAGCACTCTTCATGGGTGATTCTGTATTTTATTTCCTCAAAATACATCCCACACAGTCTACTGCATGGTTCCTTTCACCTGGTATTTAAAAAATGATCTGTTGGATGAGAGACAAGAAGGAGAGTCAAGGGTGGAGAGGAGAATCATCAAAAAGCCCCATTTTTCCAATAACGCTCCTAATCGGCTCTATGGAAGCAAGGAAACATTCAATTTCTAACGGCGAAAAAGAATCTAATTAGGAAAGAAAACACTTCAAAGTTCAGGTGGAACATGGAACCCAGTCAAAAGGGTGTTATTTAATCTCGTGAAGTGTTTTGACACTAGGGACTTCCTATTCCTGGAAATAACGAACAGCCGAACACAAAGACAGGCACATTTGTGGAAGTGGAAAAGAGACAACGAGAACTCTAGAAAAGGATCTACATAAAGCTGTATATAGAGCATCTAATGCCAGGATTTTGGGGAACCTCATTCAGATCAGGCTCCTCAACCTAAGGTTGTAAAGTAGGGGAAAGCAAAAAACAAATAATGAAAGTAGGCAACCGATGCTCATTGCATTTTAGTGTTTAAAGCATGGATCTCATTTCATAAATTCTACTATTGCTATTTGTAAATATTTAAACCAGAAATTTTCTTTTCAGATTATCACCAACCAACACATGTGCCTGCCGTGCCTGTATCTTTCAACTTACTCCTTCTTGTGACAAGTATGCATCCTTTGGAATGCACACATGAGCACACATTTCACCTAGCAATTTCAGAAATTTTATCTTGATTTGATTTCTACCCAGAGAAATTGTAAACTAATTAAAATTGCACTCAAGCTTCCCAAGCTTCTGATTTGCAAAGCTCGTTGCTTAGCTCAGGCTCCCTATCACAAATTTCATTGCACTGTGAGCTCCATTTCTTCTACTTCATCTCGGCCAAGAATTGTGGCTGCTACAGCTGGAGATATCCTTGAACACAGAGGGCCTACACTATATTTTAGAAGCTGCAATGAAAGCAGTGATTTTTAGTCATTTGAATAAAAACAGTTGCTCCTAGTAAATAAATATGCCTTACTTTCATACCCAAATGAATTTTTTAGATTCTATGTCCAACATCACCAGTAACGGGCCAAACTGTCATAGTGTGCCTCCTGAGAGGTTGCAGAGAACACAACAACATCGCTTCTCTAGTATTCCTGCCAAAGATGCATAGCTTGGATCCAGTCATGAGGAAACACCATCCTTCCAGAAAACCAAAACACAAAATCAAAGGTACAAATTTCAGAAAATTCAAGTTCAGAATTCTGCCTTTTCGAGCCCAAGTAATTCATTCTTAATTCTGTCATAAATAGTGTTTCACTATTTACTGCTAGCTAAGTTTTCAAGTATATATTTACTTATAATCTGACCTTTCCATACAACATACATCGCTTTAATTCTTTTTACTTTGGTATTTGCTATTTTGCTGTAAATTACCAAACATATGTTTTGGTACTTAGGCTGAATAATGTACACAGAGCATTTATTTGGTAAACTTGGGATTCTTCTTCTGAGCCCACGTATTAGAACCTGTAGACAGGTGTGATTCACCCTTATGGCGTCTGCATTCTGCAGGATCCGCCAGTATACCCTTCCCAGTAATGCATCTTCTAGTCTTAACCCTGTAGATATATACGATGCTTCCCTCTGCAAAGAAGCGCTGGACCTCTTCCACTGCGTAATTGCTCTGAAGGCATTTTTGTTCTCTGAATCATCTTCTTCCCTTCATTTTAGCCCAATGTTTCTCTGTGAAAGGCTGTATGGGTTGCATGAAATTTACAAGACCTGCGGAAGCTCTACTAAAGCAGTCAGGCCCATTCCAAGATAGGTCCACGTGGTGCCATCTATGCCCCACCCTGTCCTGCCAGTACTCTGCCCTCACGTTGAACATACGTACACTTCATGATGTTGTATGACTCAGATTATGTATAAACATATATATTAAAAGCAGAATTAGTAATAACAGTGACATGCTACTTACCAGAGAGTCATGAACAAATTAGTTGTGCTCTAAAAACCACAATTCTGAAGTTGAATTTTCTAAAATGTGCACCTTTGATTTTGTGTTTTGGATTCTGTTTTATGGAAAGAATACAAACACCAGAAGCAACAACCACCACCCTAGAGCGTAAATGAACCACGAGGAGAAAACAACATGTTCACCCTCCCCCCAACTCCAGAAAGAATCTGTGGCCCTCGAATGAGAATGGAACACTGATGCTAAATGCACGACTTTTCTAGAGAAATACGGATCCGTGTGAAAAGATGCCAAGATGCAGTAATCAGAGAGTCCTGGACTCTGATGACACATCCTTTCCATCACTCTAAGGGAAACAGTGGGCTTTTATGAGAACACAGCATACCCAAGTCCCAACCACACTTGATTTGAATGAGGGGAAAAAAAAAAATCAACTCACAGTCCATAATAAAATGCACTCTCAAACACGAGCCCAGTCTTGGATGTGCTAACTGTAGTTGGGGACATGGGCTTTTAATATCAAACACCAGTGAGGCCATGCAGAGGGCCAGAAAGAACTCAGTCTGCAGAAAAAGGCCGTCCAGAAAGCCTGGCTCCTTGAAAACATATTTCTTACTTCCTCAACTGTGCTCAGATACGACACTTAAGGCACAGAGACAAGTGGAAAACAACTTTGGCAAAGAAGGAAAGGAGCCTCAGAGGAACTGACTGGAGATGTATGCAACTTACTTGGATTATCTGACTGGAAAAAGATCATTTAGAAATGATTTACAAGGGACTCGTTCAGAAACAGCAGCAACAGGCATATTTAAGAGCATAAATCAGCGAAACATGAAAAGGGAAGAAAAATCCATACAGGTTAATGCACTTTGGAGCACATTAGCCTCTTAATTCATGGGCATAAGTCACAGGCACATCAGGAAGAGGCTTCCCCAACAGCCTGTAATTGCTCATGTTGAGTGGGACTACTCGGTGCCTTTTGTACATAAAGATTTTCTCGATGAAAGTGCAAAATAAGCTCATCATTGCAGAGCTGGATCCTGCTCACGGCCCACACCCCTAGTAGACCATCTACTGTCCAAGGGAAATAAAAAGGGACTTGGGTGTGCTTATTTATAGCGAATGGGATTCACGCCTAGGACTAGAGGAGAAAAGAAGACAGAATAATGAAAGAAAGGGAGGGCAGAATACTACCTACAGAATTTGGACTCTGCAGGCTTATAAACACATTTAACTTTTTAAAATCTTACTGTGAGTATATCGCTAGTGATTTGTGACTACACTTAGGTATCCCCTCTAGACAGAAAAGCACGTTAAGTAAGATAAAGTGACCCTCTTTAAAGTGACGGTTGTTTAATTTTTTAAGCATATAATTTGGAAATTGAAGTGACTCAAACTCTAACTCTAAATATCAAGCAGTCTTTTGCATGCATTAAAATATGCATAAAATATGCATGTAAGTGAATAAATAAATTTTTTTTTTAGTGATATAAAACTCAGAGACGAAATGATAATGACCCTGCTTTTCCAATAAGGTTGGAATTGTTTTCATCCTTTCGATTTATCTGGTTTATAAAACTGTCACGATTTTCCAAGAAAAACCACCACTTATTGCAAAATGTCTATATTATTACCTAGAAAGGTACATGTCCTATTTTTTACCTTAATTTAATTTTTTACTTTAGGCGGGCTGAATCAGGTCGGCCTTCAAATATTCTAGCGCTACGGGTCAGTAGGAGCGATACAAGAAATCACTGTGTTACGAACAGCTTCTGTGCCTTGAGCACTTTCCACGTCCTAATCCTTAGAAGAGCTTTACACAGATAATTTCATTTAAATCTGAAACAACTCTGGGGCCCGTACCATTACCATCTCTGTCTTATCTATGACGAAACTGAGCAACAGAAAAGATCAGAGTAACAGTAGTAGCTGACAGTTATCCTGTGCTTGCTACGTGTCAGCGCTGTTTTAAGCAATCAATGTGTTTTGCTTTACTTATTCCTTACAACTCTATGAAGTACTGTTATTATTACCATGTGAATAAAGAAATGAAGGCATAGAGAGGTTAAGTAACTTTCCCAAAGTCACACAGCCAGTAAATGATGAGGCCAAAATTTGAACTCTGATGGGTTGGCTCCACAGGCCATGCTGGACTTCACCACTACTCTCTACTATGGACTCCTCTAACATCGCTCCTAAATGATCTTCCCAGGGTAGGACTTCGGAGGCAGGCAAGTTAGGGGAGGCCAGTCAATACAGTTAAGTCCTATAAAGTGTGTGTTCATGTAGTGGAAGCTTGTGGGAATTGAGAAGACCATTATATTGCTAATTATAAATATTTTAATATATCAGACCTAATAATTATTTCTCTTAAAATAAATCTTATCTCCAGTCCTGAATCTTTCCCCAAGTCCTTGATCTGTATTTCCAACCACCTGTTAGATACTTTCAACCACTGTCCTCCTGATAATTCCAAAGTTGAATTCTTCATTGCCTCCCTCCCCCTGTCATATCAATTCTCCTCTTCTGTGTTCTCTATTTTTGCCCATCCTCATTCCAATCAACCAGGTTCTAATGTAAAAATCATCTGTGACTTCCTCTTATTTGTAGTCTTGCTATGCACCCAAGAAGCTTTCAAGACCTAGAGATGCTGTCTTTATATTATCTCTTACATTCATTCACTTGTTCACGCCTTCACTTCCTTAGGGAATATTTACGGAATGTCTACCTTACGCTGTGCACTGTTCTAGATGCTGGGCATTCACAGTGAAAGAATCATGCCCAGGGGCTATCACTCCCCGGCACATGATATGAATGGTGTCACCTCAATCAGTGCAATGCTGGAGCCCGAGCAGACGTTCCAGTGCCTCCATTTGTAATATGCAGCACTCTAATCTTTAATCTAGGCTTTTGTTAAATGAGATGATGCAGATGAAAGAACAGAACTCAATATATGGTAATTCTTTTCCCCAAAAACACTCTTGTCACTGGTTTTCCCATCTTAAATCCTTCATTCCCACATTTTACCAGTTATATAGCTATTTTGGAAACCCTGGTGGCGTAGTGGTTAAGTGCTACAGTTGCTAACCAAAAGGTCGGCAGTTCGAATCTGCCAGGCGCTCCTTGGAAACTCTATGGGCCAGTTCTACTCTGTCCTATAGGGTTGCTGTGAGTCTGAATGGACTTGACGGCACTGGGTTTGGTTTGATTTGGATAGCTATTTTAATAATCTCACTAAAGCACAGAATATATAACTACTTGCAGTTTTGTAAACGTGCCCTGCTGTCTCTCACTTCCAGGTCTTCACACCTGCTGGTCTACTTACCTAGAACATTCTCCCCATACCTCTGTTCCCAACTGTCACTTGCCCTTCAGTTGCTAGCTTAAATGTCACTTTTTCCAGGATTGAACGGCCTTACACTCTGCTCCCACAGCACCTTAGGTCCACAGCACTCCTCCTATTAAGGTAACTCGACTGCCTACTAGTCTGTAAGCATCTTGGGGGGGGAGACTGTATTTTGTTCACCGTACATAGTGCCTGGTTATCTAGTATGTACTCAGGAAATAAGTTCAACATTATCTTCACATCTACTCATCAGCAAACTACCCATTGCTTTCTGTATACTCCCTGTATTTTTTTTTTTAATCCCATGCTTTTTCTCCTGATGTCCATTTCATTTATTTCAAGTCTACCCTTGCATTTTCTAAATCCTGGTACATCAGCTAGAGTGGAGGTCTGAACAATCACCATTTTCACTGTACCCTTCCTTCTAGGACCACTTCAAAGCTAACTCACTCATAAAAGCTTCCCTAATCTCTTTTTTTTTATTATTTTTTTTAATCTCTTAAAACAACTTTATTTATTTCAACTACCTTAAATACTTTATTACATAGCATTAGTTACTCTCTAACTATGTGTTTTCTCTCGTCTATTAGTTAAGCTCTTTGAGAGCAGAAACTGTGTTTGGAACATCACTGAATCCTATCTAGAGCACCTAACACTATGTCTAGCACAGCAGACATTCTTAATGAATGTTATAATAAATGATAATACTTTATGTTGTTATAACACTTATTTGGCTTGTTTTTTGAAGGGTTTACAATGCACAGATTCTTTTAAAGCTATGATTGAGGGGAGATATATGGCTGCCTAAGCAAGATGAAAAAAGAATAGAGATAGTGAAAGAAAAACAAACAAAAATATAGAAGGTTGTGATGTCGAATTATGCATGTATTATGTTACAGGTATTAACAGGAGGCATTTTTAAGAGAAACTGTTAGCAAGTCAAAACCTGGTCCTTTATTCCTTCGTAAAATTTAGGGAAATCTGGCCTAATCTAAATATTACTGGGGCATCAATGACAGAAGCCAAAGACTGGAAGTTGCTATGCCAAGTAAGTACCAAACATTTGTATCTCACGTGTCATAAAACGAATCATGTGCCTGGTGAAATGAAATTACAGTATATGTTTGCCAGAAGAGAGAGGCCAGCCATTGGTTCTCTTCTCCACTATTCCCCAGTGGGACGCATTTTACTGTGTGTAATAAACGAATGCCGTCAGTCTCAACCACCTCGCAGAAGTATGACTATTTGGCAGCTCACCTTGTTTCTGAACTTAGCTTAGGATTATTTCTTACCCAACTCTTACGTTTATTATCACTTGATTAACTGCCAATCTGAATGCAAAGTGCTCTAAGGAAAAGTACTTAAAAACTATGGAATGATCTCCTAGTCAATAATTACGATGTGAGTTGTAGACATTTCTTGCCTCCTAAACTTTTCTATTCTTATCTTCCTTTATCCACAGACTTAATTACTTCAGTTAAGCTGTAACAACCTTCTCAGATCACCATTGATCCTCTCTTCTCCCACATCCATGCTTTGCCAGAGCTATTTCTATAAATAAATATCTTGCAACAAAGTTATTTTTCTAGAATGGTTCAAAGTTCTCCTCAAATTTATCTCCTACAGAGCTCTCCACTTAGAAGAGATCATCTGCTTTCTAGAGTCTTATTTTTGGCCGTCTATTTCCTATTATAGGAAACCCTGGTGGTGCAGTGGTTACGAGCTACATATGCTAACCGAAGGCCTGCAGTTTGAATCCACCAGGCGCTCCTTGGGAACTCAACAGGGCATTTCTACTCTTCTGTCTTATAGGGTCGCTATGAGTCGGAACTGACTTGATGATAATGGGTTTGGTTATCATCATCCCACATGATCTAGCAGTTAGGATTCCTGGTGGTTGCCCTGGCGGCCCAGGGTTCGACTCTCAGTGTAGGAACACCAGCATTATTGGAACCCTGGTGGTGCAGTGGTTAAGAGCTATGGCTGCTAACCAAAAGGCTGGCAATTCAAATTTACTAGCTGCTCCATAGAAACCCTATGGTACAGTTCTACTCTGTCGTATATGGTTGCTATGAGTCGGAATAGAGTCGACAGCAGCAGGTTTGGTTTGGTTTTATTTTCATGTCACCCTCTCAGTGTTGCATCATGGCAAAATGAGTTGGAGAAACGACTTACCATCAAAAGTGAGCTAAAACCAAAACCAAACCAAACCCAGTGTCGTCGAGTCGATTCCGACTCATAGCAACCCTACAGGACAGAGTAGAATCGCCCCATAGAGTTTCCAAGGAGCGCCTGGCGGATTTGAACTGCCGACCCTTTGGTTAGCTGCCGTAGCGCTTAACCACCACGCCACCAGGGTTTCCAAAGTGAGCTAAGTTAAACATTTTTTTTTAAATAATTTTTATTGTGCTTTAAGTGAAAGTTTACAAATCAAGTCAGTCTGTCACATATAAGCTTATATACACCTTACTCCATACTCCCACTTACTCTCCCCAAGTCAGCCCGCTCCCTCCTTCCAGTCTCTCCTTTCGTGACGGTTTTGCCAGTTTCTAACCCTCTCTACCCTCCTATCTCCCCTCCAGACAGAAGATGCCATCACAGTCTCAAGTGCCCACCTGATACAAGTAGCTCACTCTTCATCAGCATCTCTCTCCAACCCATTGTCCAGTCCCTTCCATGTCTGATGAGTAGTCTTCGGGAATGGTTCCTGTCCTGGGCCAACAGAAGGTTTGGGGACCATGACCACCAGGATTCTTCTAGTCTCAGTCAGACCCTTAAGTCTGGTCTTTTTATGAGAATTTGGGGTCTGCATCCCACTGTTCTCCTGCTCCCTCAGGGGTTCTCTGTTGTGCTCTCTGTCAGGGCAGTCATCAGTTGTGGCCGGGCACCATCTAGTTCTTCTGGTCTCAGGATGATGTAAGTTTCTGTTCATGTGGCCCTTTCTGTCTCTCGGGATCATAGTTATCGTGTGACCTTGGTATTCTTCATTCTCCTTTGATCCAGGTGGGTTGAGACCAATTGATGCATCTTAGATGGCCACTTGTTAGCATTTAAGACCCCAGATGCCACACTTCAAAATGGGATGCAGAACGTTTTCATAATAGAATTATTTTGCCAACTGACTTAGAAGTCCCCTTAAGCCATAGTCCCCAAACCCCCATCCTTGCTCCGCTGACCTTCGAAGCATTCAGTTTATCCTGGAAACTTCTTTGCTTTTGGTCCGGTACAGTTGAGCTGACCTTCCGTGTATTGAGTATTGTTCTTCCCTTCACCTAAAGTAGTTCTTATCTACTAACTAATCAGTAAATAACCCTCTCCCACCCTCCCTCCCTCCCCCCTCGTAACCACAAAAGTATGTGTTCTTCTCAGTTTATACTATTTCTCAAGATCTTATAATAGTGGTCTTATACAATATTTGTCCTTTTGCCTCTGACTAATTTCACTCAGCATAATGCCTTCCAGGTTCCTCCATGTTATGAAATGTTTCACAGATTCGCACTGTTCTTTATCGATGCGTAGTATTCCATTGTGTGAATATACCACAATTTATTTAACCATTCATCCGTTGATGGACACCTTGGTTGCTTCCAGCTTTTTGCTGTTGTAAACAGAGCTGCAATAAACATGGGTGTGCATATATCTGTTCGTGTAAAAGCTCTTATTTCTCTAGGGTATATTCCGAGGAGTGGGATTTCTGGGTTGTATGGTAGTTCTATTTCTAACTTTTTAAGGAAACGCCAGATAGATTTCCAAAGTGGCTGTACCATTTTACATTCCCACCAGCAGTGTATAAGAGTTCCAATCTCTCCGCAGCCTCTCCAACATTTATTATTTTGTGTTTTTTGGATTAATGCCAGCCTTGTTGGAGTGAGATGGAATCTCATTGTAGTTTTAATTTGCATTTCTCTAATGGCTAATGATCGAGAGCATTTTCTCATGTATCTGTTAGCTGCCTGAATATCTTCTTTAGTGAAGTGCATGTTCATATCTTTTGCCCACTTTTTGATTGGGTCGTTTGTCTCTTTGTGGTTGAGTTTTAACAGAATCATATAGATTTTAGAGATCAGGCGCTGGTCAGAGATGTCATAGCTGAAAATTTTTTCCCAATCTGTAGGTGGTCTTTAGTTAAACATTTTTAAGGCATCTCAGTCAGCATTCCCCTATTATCATCTTATTTTCCTTAAAGAGGCATCTGAGAATCATTTCCTTCCATACAGTCGGTTTCATAAATAGCTCCACTAATTAGGTAGGGATTAAAGACTTTTTAATTCCTAGCATTCCATTTTATTCAAGTTTTCATAACCCCATAAGGCTAAGTCAGAGTTAAAACTTTTTCTTATCAATCTCAACTACAGGAACGTACAGATTATTACATTTGTCTATGGGGTAACACAGAAGAAAAAGTCCTCGTATGTAGCTGATTACTTACAGCTGAATATCTATCAATCGTATATGCATTAAATGACGGAATGAGCAGCATTTTCAAAGAAAAACTATTTTCTACAGAAGAATTTCGATGAGGGTATTATAAGTTCCTGCAGAACTGATATTTCTCTGGAGTATGCTGACGACAAATCTCTAAAACAGAGAGAAGATAAAACAGCTGTCCAAGAGCCTTGCTCCAGAGCGTTACTCTTGGGCTGATTGTTGCCAGTAATTGCAACTGAATATAGAAGAGACAGAAAAAGCCTATGAAAATAGTTTGTATGTTTAAAAAAAAAAAAAAAAAAAAAGCAACGTAAGTACTGGTTTCATCTGAGAAATATTTCTTGTTTTCGAGGCAATGGAAAAAAAATTAAGGAATATATGCTTCTTCATATCACAGATACAAACTGCATCTTAATGCAAAAAAATTATTTCAGAAAACTACTTGTCATCATATGAAATATATGAAAAAACAGAAACAAAAACAAAAAAAACCAGCTCATCATACGAGCAGCCAGTTCCCTGACAATTTATTTTCAGTACAGTTGTATACATAAAACTGCCCACTTTTATGAGGTTGACAATGAAAAATTACGGTCACAGGCACGACAGCCACAGGCAGGAGAGTCAGCTTTGTCTCCAGCCGTTCTGTACTCAGTGAGCGTTCTGTCCCTTCGCCCTTACTGGTACCTGTAAGTGTTTTTATGCCATTCCCCATATGCACATCTTGTTTTGGCAGCTAGATAATGAGCCCCTCTTGGACAGGAGGTATTCATTGTCTCTTATTTCTTTTTAAAAGATATGCAAGCAGCAATCATTTTACAAATGTTTGCTTTTTTTGACAAATTCCTGGCAATCGTCATTCACATAAAATCCCAGCAAGTATCTGAAACATGATGGTAAACCTCCCAAACATCTAACTAGTTGATTAATTCAGCCCACATTCACTGACTGGTAAGAGCTATGCCCCGAAGCTGGGGCCCAGTCAACGCGGCCAGGCGGCCACAGGATGGCCCCTCCCATCTGCAGGGCTCTTCAGCTTACAAAGGACTCTCACATACTTGAGCCTCATTCTGCTCTGGGGCTGCTAAGAAGAGATCATTATTTCCATCGTACATATGAAGAAACCGCAATCTAGCAAGATAAATACTTTGCTGAAGGTCACAATGCTATCAAGTTTTCAGGTGCATCCTGAACCCATATCTGGTTCCTAATTAGTTTACCACCATTCCTTCTCCTGAAGCCCTGATGGTGAAGCGGTTAACTGTTTGGCTGCTAACCAAAGGGTCAGTGGTTCGAATCCACCCGTCACTTCCTGGAAACCCTATGGGGCAGTTCTACTCTGTCCTATAGGATTG
This sequence comes from Elephas maximus indicus, assembly GCF_024166365.1. Classification (NCBI taxonomy): domain Eukaryota; kingdom Metazoa; phylum Chordata; class Mammalia; order Proboscidea; family Elephantidae; genus Elephas; species Elephas maximus. The sequence continues at coordinate 16,043,783 of NC_064826.1, forward strand.
CTATGAGTTGGAATCAACTCTACAGCAATGGGTTTTTTTCTTTACTCTTTCTTCTACACCACATTCTAAAAAGAAGGCAAAGCCGCTATGCATGTAAACTCGAAAAAAAGTTATGAGAGGGCCACAGACTCAATGATTCTGGAAAATTTCCCAATTAGCAGAGAGAAAGACATAATTTTCACAACTAATTTTTAGATATTTTGGTAGTTTGGGGACTTTCTGCTAAACTACTAGGTCCTATTGACGTACTCAGCCGCTAACTGAAAGATTGGCGGTTCAAGTCCACCCAGAGGTGCCATACCTCAGCCCCAGGAGCTATCGGAAATCTAAAATTTTCTAGGACTCAATCACAATGTTAGGCCAAGCACAAAATCTGCATCTTTTGCCTCTCAGTTCAATGCTCTATTCTCCAATGACAAAAGTGAAAGAGTAATTAGACTATATGGGTTTCTCCTTAACCGGGTTGGCCATTTCCCTGAACAGCACAATTACCCTGCTAATGAGATTAAATTTGGTTTAACTAGAGGATTATTTCACAGCAGAGCCCCTCGCTGGCTCCAGTTCCCACGGGGTCCATCATTCTGTTGATGTGCCTATCTAACATTCATTTGCTTTAATGAAAGCCAGACATAAGAATTGGGCCTGCACATCCGAGGAAAACACAAGGGCTTTTGTTTATATTGAAAAAGAGCCTCATTTAGTCAATCTGAATCTCCCTAATACCCAGTGAAATATTTATTAATGAGTATCAGCACAGCAAGCCAGATAGTCTTATTTGCATTAATTTAAACCATAAATAATTTAAGATAGATTTCATTCCTTAAGTCATGGTTTCTAGAAAAATCCTCAATAGTATGCTGAATAAAAAGAGACCATTAGCGAGACAAAGCTTATTAAAAGTTGAGGGTGGTGGACGTTATGTCCACCCTTGTAGTACATGGATCATTTCCCAATAATACATAATTCATTATCATGTTATATTCACCTCAGTTGAGGTGAGAGAATGAAACTGTCAAAATTTTTTTTTTTTTTTAATACCTGCAGGTCAGGATTATAGGGCCCATGTGTGTGCTATTCCTCAGGTTGGGGTAAAAATCAGTTATCAGAAGATTTGGGCATCCATTTATTCAGTCACTCACAAAACATCTAGTGTCAGGCACCGCTAGATGTCGAGAAATGGACAAGACACAGAATCTGCTCTTAAGGTGCTCGGGCTAAAGCAAGGCTGAATCCAAACTACATATTATGACCTATTAGTGGTCATGAGCAACCCTAGCACAGTGGTTAAGAGCTTGGCTGCTAACCAAAAGGTCAGCAGTTCTAATCCACTAGTCACTCCTTAGAAACTCTATGGGGCAGTACTACTCTGTCCTATAGTGTCACTATGAGTCAGAATTGACTCGATGGCAATGAGTTTGGGTTTTTGTTTGGGCTTAGTGACCATGAAATAAAACTAAAGTGTCAAAACCAGCAATGAGAGAGATGGAGAGTAGGGAAGGGAAGAATAAGGGGAAAGAGATAGCTATAGGTAAATACATAGAGAACTGAACATAATAGAAAATATCAGAGGATATTACATGTATAAATGGTAAGCTCTGCTTTGTGGAAACAAAACTACGTCTGTGGAAGGAGACGGTGGAAAAGCTGAACACCAGAACAGGGCCAATAGCCAACTTCGGAACAGACCATCAATTGCTCATATGCAAGTTCAAGATGAAGTTGAAGAAAATTAAAACTAGTCCATGAGAGCCAAAGTACGACCTTGAGTATATCCCATCTGAATTTAGAGACCATTTCTCAAGAGTAGGTTTGATGCATTGAACACTAATGACCAAAGACCAGACGAGTTGTGGGAAGACATCAAGGACGTTATACATGAAGAATGCAAAAGGTCATTAAAAAGACAGGAAAGAAAAGGCCAAAATGGCTGTCAGAAGAGACTCTAAAACTTGCTTTTGAACATAGAGCAGCTAAAGTGAATGGAAGAAATGATGAACCAAAAGAGTTGAACAGAAGATTTCAACGGGTGGCTTGAGAAGACAAAGTATTATAATGAAATGTGCAAAGACTTGGAATTATAAAACCAAAAGAGACAACACGCTCAGCATTTCTCAAGCTGAAAGGACTGAAGAAAAAAATTTAAGCTTTGAGCAGCACTATTAAAGGATTCTATGGGCAAAAACGTTAAACAACACAGGAAGCATCAACAGAAGATGGAACACACAGAGCCATTGTCACAAAAAGATCTGGTCCACATTCAACCATTTTAGTAGGTAGCATACGATCCAGAACTGATGGTACTGAAGGAAGAAGTCTAGGCTGTACTGAAGGCACTGGCAAAAAACAAGGATCCAGGAATTGATGGAATACCATTATTAGATGTTTCAACAAACCGGTGCAATGCTAAAGGGCTCACTCATCTGTGCCAAGAAATTTGTAAGACCGCCACCTGGCCAGCTGACAGAAAAAGATCCATATTCGTGCCCATTTCAACGAAAGGTGATCCAACAGAATGCAAAAATTATCAAACAACATCATTAATATCACACGCAAGTAAAATTTTGCTGAAGATAATTAAAAAACGGTTGCAGCTCCCAGAAATTCAAGCCAGATTCAGAAGAGGATGTGGAACAAGGGATGTCATTGCTGATGTCAGATGGATCTTGGCAGAAAGAGAATACCAGAAAGATGTTGACTATGTTTTATTGACTGTGAAAAGTCATTCAACTGTGTGGATCACAACAAATTATGGATAACATTGCAGAGAATGGAAATCCCAGAACACTTAATTGTGTTCATGAAAAACCTGTACATAGACCAAGGGGGAATCATTTGAACAGAACAAGGGAATACTGAGTGGTTTCAAATCAGGACAGGTGTGTGTCAGGGTTGTATCCTCTCACCACACTTAGTCAATCTGTATGCCAACCAAATAATCCAAGAAGTTGGACTATATGAAGAAGAATGCGGCAGCAGGGTCGGAGGAAGACTCATTAACAATTTGCAGTATGCAGATGATACGACCTTGCTTGTTAAGTGAAGAGGCCTTGAAGCACTTCCTGATGAACAACATAAATGTGGGGGATGCTAGTGAATAATGTCTAACTCATAGTCAATAATAAGAAAATAATTTCCCAGTGCGTCTTTCCATGCCCATCCTTACTCCATCCCTTGGAAATTTGCACAGGAAGAAACAGCATTGTAAAGAAAGCAATAACCAGCAAAAGCCGCTGTCACGTTCTCTAAGTGCCCTGGCTCCTGGCCTTCTGCCATGTAACACTTCTTTATTCATTTCAAAAAGATGGGCTTGATCAACTGTGACTGCAAGGCTGCGCCATTCTGTTCCTCAAGATAATATACGTAAGTCACATCACTGGAGGGGAACAAAAGCATGAGGTGATCTGTAAGACTTGTATGCCTTGCCCTCTGACTTGAGAAGTTATGCATATTTGACATTTGTAGTACTGCCATTAGAAAATAAAGGATGCCTGCCTCTTAGGTTCCCCGTGCCAAGAAAAAAAGTAATAATTAGATGACAGCACTGTCTGTTACTTGGGTCACTTGACCCTGGAAAGCAATGACAAGGGAATGTCCATGAAATGTTTCCACGGATGAACTTCTTTCTGACCACTGTGCCTAAGAGTGCTTGAATTTTTTAAAGAAAAGAAGGAAACACTTATTATCAGAGGACTAAAAAAAAAAAAATCAGTGCAAAAATATTAATAATATAACTATTAATACTGCCTTAGCAGGAAAATGAAGGAGATATTAACTTTTATTCTTGGGGTTCTGAATCTTTCATTCAGAGTGTCATAAAGAGAATCACACTGATTAGTTTGGGTTTTGGTAAAGAGAAGAAACTGTCTCTTCTTTGGTCAATTAATTTCCTAGGAGAAGACACTGTTAAAAAATGCAGAAGAAATCAGAATAGCTAACAAATGCACCACTGAAGGATATATGTATTTTCAAATGTACAAGCAACGCATAAATCTACCCATCTAATCTAAATACGATTTTAAGAGAATTCAAAAGGGACGATGATGATAACAATAACAATCTGTCAACTTTGTCTTCAGAATTCTCAAGTCACTTCCATATTCATTACCTAATTTAATGCCACCAACAATCTTATTTTATTAGTATTTAACCTGGTCCCGTGAACGCATGTTATTCCCTTTAAATTTGTAATGAGATCAACTTAGAAGAAGGGATAATGGAATCGTCCCCAAACAAGTCCCATCTCTACTACTGGCTACAGATTTGGTCCATACCCGCTTCCCCTAGATTATTATAACTGCCTCTGTCTGGGCTGGTCTTCCTCATTTCCCTTTCAATATTCACCATACATTTCACCACCAGATTAATCTGCATCAAAGATTTCACACAGTGAGACTCCCCTTTCCAACTGCCTTCATTTGCTGCTTCTTCCATCGCATGAATCTAAAACCGTCTTGGCTATACAGCCCTCTGATGATGTGGCTCTATTACTTTCCAACATCTCTGCAGGATGCTGGCTTGCTTGGATTTCATGAGATTCCAGAATCCTTCCTGCCCTGTACCTGTCACTTCTGTCTTCCCACTCATCCAGAATACATCCCATTTCCGTGAAGTTGCAGAACACCCACATTTAACTCTACGAAATCAATGATACAAGGGCTGAGAGACAGCAAGCAATGCAAATACAGCCAAGTCTACTCAATGAGGGCATGTCCCATGGTAACCAGGACTGGGAGACACGAACCTCGGTTCTTCAATCTGACTCAGCTCCTGGCTGCCCTTCATGGCATCAGCATCTAACCACTCTGAGTGACTGTAATCCAGTATTTCAAAATATGTATGTTTCGCGCAATGTCTGTTACACACAAGGTGAAGACTTTTTGGGGGGTTTATCTCTAATGTGCTAAGTGGTTTTCATTTCACCTTAGGTTCAGTTAGAACCTAAGCACCCATGTAAGACTGGAATGCTATTATAGAGCCTACCTACATTCTACCTGTCTTTCAAAAGCTCAGCTTCAGGCTCACTGTCTCCAGTCCACATTAGCATCTTCTCTCTAGCTCTGATAGCCTAAGGAACACAATTTTGTGTTTGTACCTCCTCTTTGACTGCCCTCTGTCATGTCTCTGTAATTATTTCTCCCCAATGCATTTTTATTTCTCTGAATACAAGGTCTGTGCCTTTTATTTTTTCCGTATTTCACATGGTTCTAAGTACACTGTACCCGTCACATTAAGAACTCAATGGTATGATCTATTGGACAACAGGATACAGAGAAGAGAACACAGCGTTTGAGATCAGACAGGCCTGGGCTAGAATCTCAGCTCTCTCCGATACTTAAGTGACCTCTGTGGTCCTCGGGCCCTAATCTACAAAATGGAGAAGCACTATCTGCCTTGGAGCACTGCTGTAAAGTTAGCCATGATGTACATATTACACTAATGCCTTAAATTCACCTCATGTATATGCCTGAAATACTGTTTTTTTTCACATGGTAGGTAATAATTCTAACAATTAATTTGCTCATTTATTTGTAAATGTGCCAACCAAAAAATCATAGAATATTTGTATCATAAAATTATGTCTCCTTAAATAGGAATTCCCTTGAAATTTTTAATGACTCAAGTTTACAAAAAATGGAGATCTCTAAAACTGACTTGGAGCTTACTAACATCTTATGTTTATATACTGTTTGCAGATTACACATTACCAGTCTTTCCTAACTTGACAACAGGAAGTATTGGGGACCACTATCCGGTCAAGGAAGTTGAAAGTACTTGGTATCTTGCTGCTAACATTGACTAAGACATTCATAATGTACTCTGGGCCAATAGGAGTGTGGGCCCCTCTGCCTGGGCTGGTCAGCCTCCAGGCAGTTCCACGATTCACTCTCACTTCAGCCAGGTCTCTGCACATATATCATGTTCTTAAGACGGTCAAGAAAGGCCTGACATCTAAAATAGCTCCCAATCACTGTCTGTCTCCTTTTGTTGCTTTAATTTTTAGAATTATTATAATCTGATACCATACATATTTACTGGCTTCTCTGTTTATTTCCCATCTGTCTCACTGGCACGCAAGCACTAAGTAGGCAAGGGCTGAGGTTGGTTCCTAGCTGTAAACCTAGAAAAGTGTCTAGCACGCTGCAGATACTCAATGATACTTGTTGAATAAATGTAAACTTGTGGGCTCCTGTTCAGTTCTCTCTATAGACGCCAAGGACTAGAAACTCCAGGAATTACAACCAGAGTTATGACTCACTAAACCAATCAGTGAACAAATACGGGTAATGTCTTTAAGATTTCCTTCCCACCAGACCCACTCCAACCACCCTTGCTCAGAGAATAACAAAGCTCCAGAGCCCAGTTCTGGTTAGCCCACCCGACGAGTTCCTTGACCTCCACTTGCGCCAGATACTAAAACTGGAATCTGTGAAAGAAAAAAAGTGCTTATGTAACACTGCTCTAGATCTTGTCACCTTTCTCTAATACCTCATAAAGATTGTTGTTTAATGATGGTATCTGAAAAGTAAGAAAAGAGTATGAATCTAATGACATTACTTGGGCAGAATAACTTCAGATTTTTTTTTTTTTTTTTTTGCATTATCCCCAGAAGCACATTCTTGCAGGTTCAAATCCTGCAGCTCTCAATCTGGCCCCCTGCAAAAAGTAACATATGCTCACAATAAATCTTTAAAATGACTCTATTAATAGAGTGGCTGTGGTGACAGTTTTATAAATGGGACCCATCTTTATGCAAACTGTGTTTTATTAGATTGCATTATAATGATTTGTAATAAGAACAGAGATGAATTCTGAGAGAAGAACTCCAAACGTTCCTAAGCCGGTTAGGGGTTTCAGAGTCCATGAATTCTGGGTGGCAGACTGTGCATTCCGGGAACAACAGACATCATCAGATTAGTTTTGCTACAGTTAAATGCTTCTCCGCCTGCTTTTTCCAATCAGATAATAACAGTCTAATAACTGACTTTGTGTCTGTCAATCCAATTACTTCCTATTTGGGATGTGCTGACACGCCATTAAATCAGCAGACAGATGGCAGGGTCTTTCATTACCCTCCAACTGAATAATTAGCTTCCCATGCAGAGAACTGGGGAGGGAGCCCATCTATGAAGTCAGGTGTCCTCCAAATAAAACCAAAGACATAAATGGCTAAAAATAATCTTGTTAATGCTATGTTAGTGTCAGGTCTGTAACAGGCAAAGCCATCTAGTTCATCCTTTAGTCAAATGAGGACCCTTTCTGGACAGCCTTGGTCATGAGGGGTGGCCCTCCGGCCATATTTCCACTAGAGCCCTTTCCCCCATATGTCTGATTGCTACACACCCCAGGAAAAATATCACCTCAGTCTGGGATTCAAGTGATGTTACCTTGGGAGTTGAAGGTACTTTCATCTGACCTGATCTCATTAGAAAAATTAAAGGAGTACAACGCCGATTCAAAGAGGCTACCTATGGAGATAGAGCAACAGAATTTAATGGGAAACTTTTGAGGCCAGTGCACTGGATACCTATAGTAAATTAAAATGCAATTATAGGAATTTTGATGAAGTTACACTGTAACTGTATATCTTCCTTAGAAGCTTACAATTAGGAAAAAAGAACCTAGAAGGAAGCAACATCATATGTCTTCCATACGCCCCACTCCACCTAGCATAACAACCAGCATGTAAAACCAGCATGTAACAGGTGGGCCATAAACTCTGTGAATTGACTCAGGATGTTTTTAAAAGGTTGTCAATAATAATGATTACAACTATTTTTAATAGGAAAAATTTGGGATATAGTTGGTGAAGTGAACACCCCAAAACAACTAGAGTTTACTTCTCAGAAACGACCTGGTTGACAGAGAAGTAAGGCCTTTTTCCAGCCCTTCCATGTCCCTGGACTAGCTGACACAGCTGTCTCGCCATCATGATTAAATTCTAATTAGAGATTTGGCGCTTCGTGCTGTTAGTGATTTAGAACATGAGGAACGGAAAAGGCAGATGAATCTGGAGACTGCATGACAACATGGGTGGGCGATGGCCTGGGCGTGGAGAGACGGGGTTCCGACGGCTGAGCTAGCTATAACCGTGCAGCCCTGGCCTCAGCCCTCACATTCTGTGGTAGAGTAGGAGGTGCTGGCAGGATTTGGTCTTTTCCTCAGCTTTCCTCACAATTAAGAATAATTCCCTCAGGGCCCTAAAAGGGACCTGGAACATCACTGCTATGCCCTTATCAATATTCACTCCCAAAGGCCACAGAGACTAATAAACTCCCAGCTGCAGGGAACAGAGAGGGTCAACATACTAAAACAGCACTAAAAGCAAGGGGACATTAGTATGCTGAACCGCTAAAGCAGACAACTTTATGGCCCTTTAATGAGGATCTTATTTTCTTGGTTGTGGTTAGAGGGAAGAGCAGACCCATTAGCCATTGTTCTCTCTTTTCTAAGTGTCTTCATTCCCTGCTTACCGAGGGTAATTGTTGTATCTAACAATAGCTATATATGAACTTGCTTGTGTAATACCTGATTTTTTTAAAAAAAGGTATTTTGATACACTGTCTCTTCAATTGAACATTTAAGAAAGTGCTCTCAGTGAGAAGTTGCTTTGAAAAACTGAATAATTAGGCTGAGAGATGCTCAGCTCAATAGGGCCAAAGAGTGCTGCTCCTAGAGAAGAGAAAATGATCCGTGGCAGCTGCATTGACACATTCAGAAAATATCAGCAGCCTGGACAGCTTCCAAGGAAGGAACATTTGGGCTGAATGGAAACCTGAATGAGTTGAATTGAAGGTAGGGCCTCTCAGATGCTCAGAGAAGGTATGGAATAGCCAAGTAATTAAAGTCCAAAATCAGGAAAAAGAAGATTTAGTTTTGAAATTTTACAAACACTAAAAACAAAGAGTTCCAAAGCAGAAGAGGTAGGCTCTGTTTCTGGGCTAAGTCAGTCAGGCAGCTTCAATGTCACCAGTACGGGTGACAAGGGCCTAGGCTACTGGTGGCTTTCTGAAGTAACTCAGAGACTTGGTCTATGACTCACCTGGACAGCAGAGATGAAAATACAACCTGAATTACTGAAGTCACTGGAATGTATATGCCATTGTATCTCTGAAGAGATATTTTTCTAACTAGGAGCCCTGGTGACACGATAGTTAAGTGCTTGGCTACTAACCAAAGGTTAGTAGTTCTAATTTGCCAGTGGCTTCAGGGGAGAAAAGACCTGGCGATCTGCTCCCATAAAGATTACAGCCTAGGAAACCTTCTACAGCCATTATACTCTGTTACATGGGGTCATTACGAGTTGGAATCAACTTGACAGTACCTAACAACAACAACGACAGGGTTCAAAAGCACCGGAAGCCTCATGAAGGATTCTAAGTTGATTTCAGAAACTGCAAAGTGGAGGAAAATAGTCAGGAACAAAATAATGGCCTAGTCTATGAGTAGAAAATGGTTTCCTCGTGCTAGGGTCTCCAGACTTAACTCTTCAGTTAGCCTCCCACTGGCGCAGGAGAGCATGTAGAGGGAAAGACCTACAAAACACACAGTGGCATTTTTATCGCTGTCAGAACAGTAGTGTGAGGCTGAAAGTCCTCTTGGAGTTGTATATTCGAGAATCACAGCTCCACAGTTAGGTGAGGGACCTGATAATTTACTTATCTTAACAGCATTAACAGGCTACTACTGCCTTTGTCCAGGGTCTCTTCAAATCATTAGGACTAAACTCATAATGTAGATGATGAGACAAAGTGAAAAGATTCCCTGCATGAGCTGCTTCTTGAAGATTCTGAGGTCCCACGTTTATTAAAATGTCTTCGTTCACCAATTCAACACACTGTGCTTGCTTTCCCAGTAATCTGCTTGTGTTCAAAGGTACAGGAAAGAAAGGGCGGGAACAGGAAAGAGAATGCCTCAGAAGAAGCCCCATCACCTTCCCTTCTGCCAACATCCTCCTGTGAGTTAATAAGATAGATTGACACAAAAGCGGAAACAATGACTGAAACACCAATGATCATGAATATACTGCAGGACTGGGCGGCATTTTGTTCTTTATACATGAGGTTTCCATCAGTCAGGGCCAACCTGATGACAACCAACAACTACCACCATGTGTGAGGCTCTAGTCGCGGCAGCTATGAACACAGTGCTGAACTAGGCAGACACAGCCCCTACTCATATAAAGTAGACAGTAAGTGCAACAACTTGGGCCGACGTAACTCTAGCTCATATATAAGTAAACCTACTTGTAATTTTGCAGCAACATCACGAGTGCTTCCATACTTATGAATATACTGAAAACCACCTGTGAACTTACCTAGCACCAGCTTCACAGACCACCAGACGCTGGGAACTCTGAATGAGATCAGCTGTAAGATTATTTTGAGTTCCACAATGTTAAGATTCCACCATTTTAAGGCTCCATAGTTCAATACCAGATCCTGATTTCCAGCCTTAATAAAAATGACACTTCACTGACTAAAATATCCCACAATCCCCAGCCTACACAAATGTCTTCTTTCACTAAAACCTAATTATGTCTGTAACTAAGGCAGATATTTATACTGACAATTCAATTGATGTAATGTACATACCCCTCCATGCTTCAGAGAGTTGAGTTTAAATGCCTTTTTTGATTACTAATTATTTCTGAGTGAGTTTAATGCTTTGAAAGCCACTGGGACCACATGCCTGAGAAGGAATGTTCTGTGTATTTGACAAGCAAGTTCCACAGAGCCCCCAGCGCGTGTAGCATGAGCTCTCTACCTGCAAATGGCCACCTGGAAAGGCTTGCTTTGTGGAGCGAAGACTTTTTCAGCCATGGTAGCTTCCCTTCAGTTTCTGGCTAGCTGAAAACCTTAAATAGGAGGACAGCTCAATTCTAGTAACGGGGGATAAATTATATAAAAGATTTACCTAATCGTTTATTTCAAATGGAACGCATGTGGTCACCCAGAAAACAAAAATTACGTGAAACTGGGCTAGCATGTGATCTTTGTGATCGAGGCAAATGGCTTCCATGTATTTCCTACTAATTATCTCAGTTCTATCATTTCGGTGCATTTTGAAGTGTTACAGTAATCACCCCCACGGTTCCAGGAAATCGACTCACGCTTTTGCATCGTCTGTTCCAGCCTGCTCAGTGCCTGGCAACATGTAAGTGCCCCCAGTGGGATGGGCAGAGACTCATGAGCAGCTTAAAGCTTCAGGACTATCAAGCAATCCCAGGTGAAGACATCTCTCAGACTTTCCCAGAGGAAATCAGTTCATCCCACTCCCCTCCCAGCTCCACCTACTGCATGCCCTACGGCTCCTAAAAACGCTTCTTCTCCAGCCGGGTAACCCCGGTCCACTCAGCCACCTCTGGTGCGCTGACCGTGGTGTAGGTCGCGAAGCGGGCTGACTCTCGTCTCTGCCGGGGAGGCCGAGTTGTGTTCGTTATCTGTTCGTTATTCACCAGGCTGGAGGCAGGCTCTCACTGCCCCAGGACGGCCTGACACTAATGGCGTCAGGTTTGTCACATGAGCATGTATATTTCATCTAATTATGTGGTCAGCTGCCTGAAGAGCTCACTATGCAGGAAAAGTGGCAAGTCCTTGGACACCTTAAGCCAGGTGATCAATATGTTGACTTCATTTAAGAGGGAGAGCAAGAATCTAAGTCGGTGTAACATGGTTGTAACTTAAACATAAAGTCTATAACTGCTTTGAATAACAATGTATTCCTAGAAATTGAACTGGAAGTGTTGTTGTTAGGTGCCATCAAGTCGGTTCTGACTCACAGGAACCCCCATAGGTCAGAGTAGAACTGCCCCACAGGGTTTCCAAAGAGCAGCTGGTGGATTCGAACTGCCGACTTTGGTTTGGCAGCCGAGCTCTTAACCACTGTGCCACCAGGGCTCTGAACTGGAAAGGAGAACCTCTTTTCCCATCATGCCCCCTACCAATACCAAAATAATACTTCCCCTTGAAGTGGACGGAACCACACTATGAGAAATCTTTATGATATTTTATACGCATACACACATTCACCTTAGAAACTAGGTGATGCAGTGTATCCAGCAAAGTGCTGGTGTGGGAACACAGTGGCAGCACCAGAGGAAGGTAACACAGGATGGTGACTCAGTGTCTTCCTCATGACTTTTGAGGACTTTGTTAGAAGGAAGGCCAAGTCACGGCAGGAGCTACTCGCTGGCCAGCTCCCATGTCGTCCACATCTAAGAATCTCCCCCAAAGCCTAGAACAGCATCTGGTGGAACCAGAGTTACCAAATACTTATTAAATGGCCACACTACAGTTTCCTGGTTCCCTGTGAAAATGCCAGAACCAGGCTTTACACTGCGATCCCACAGCAGACTTTCTAAGGGACAAGAACTTTCAGGGCACTGCTGACTGTGGACATACTAGATTCCTGGAATTGTATTTACAGTAAATGATTTAGTGTTGGAAAATCGTATTTCATGGTGGTTAAGTAGAGGAGCATTTTTAGCTAGGTCAAGCCACTAAAAACAACACCCATTGCTGTCATGTCGATTCCAACTCATAGCGCCCCTATAGGACAGAGCGGAGCTGCCCCATAGGGCTTCCAAGGCTGTAAATCTTTATACAGCAGACGGCCACATCTTTCTTCTGTGCAGCAGCTGGTGGTTCCAACTGTCAATCTTCTGGTCAGCGGCCAAGCGCCGAACCACTGCTCCACCAGGGCTCCTTGATCAAGCTGCTACTACCTGTGAAACCTTGAACAAGTTATTTACCCTCCAGGAGCTGTCTCTTTATCCATAAAACAATCACCTATATGCTGAGGGATTAATGACATCACCCATAAAAAGTGCTCACTGTAGTATCTGACAGCAAATGCTCAATAAATGGTACTTATCATTATTGCTGTTATTCATGGATCCTTCCTCTTTTATGCCTAAAGCACTTTCCATCTTTCTATTCCGATCATTTGGAATTTATTTACAATCTTAAAGTACCATTGTAACGACTTCTGCGTTTACGGCTGATACTGCCTGCTAAAGTGTAAGCTACTTGAATTTAGAAACTGGTTCAGTTTCCATATATATACACATGCTCCATAAATCGTAGCACAACAGTTGGAGCACAGGAGATGCCCAAAACTATCTATTAGTGGACTAATTTTATTATTTTATACTTTTGACAGGGCAAGAAAGAGTATGGGTCTTTTGCCTTTCAGGTTTTCTTCTAACAGATTGCTTTGGAAAATTTTAATATGCAACAAACTATGTTCTTTGGAGACACATCAATCATAAATTCCTTCCAACAGCTAGGATGGCGGTCTTCACCGCTGAATCCTTCTGCACCCTTTCTGGGCTGGGAGCGGCTGGTGGGTTTGAACCACTGGACTTTCACTTAGCAGCCAGGCGCTTAAGCACTGTGCTACCAGAGCTCCCGATGGCTAACTAGGGTTGGGAATATGATAACTGGTGATTCAATTCACGGACATTATTAGACCCCTACAGGAGGTGAAGTCATGACCTTGGACTCACCCAAATCATGCTCCAGTTAACTACAATATATTCTTCTGGGGTCATGTAGCCACAGATACCTGTCTGGAGTGCTTGGAGTACCACAGCCATTAAGAGTCAAAACCAGCAACCAAGCAGTTAACTGCATTTGGGGGGAAAAATGCCTCCTTCTTTTTTTTTTTTTTTTAGAAGTTAGCCTGACTGCCGCTGTGATTCTTGAACAGCTTGTTCTGAACCACATGGCCTTCCAGCCTCCCGATCTTCCCACTATGTTCCATGCTCAACTGGCTTTCAACAGCTTTCCCGAAGCAACCCTCCAGCATACTAAACTCGGGATTCTTTAACACCAAGTAAACTCTTCTCTCTTTAATGGGATAATTTAGCCTTCTGACTTTCACAGCAGATGCATTTAAGACTCAGTGATGTCATTTAATTACAGACTCAGTGAAGAAATCTGAGAGCGTCATTATAACTAGCCCGGGATGGCAGCTCCCTGATGGGGCCCATCAGTAACACCACGCACGAGAAAAACGGGCTCCAGGGAGTAGAAAGGCAAGAGAGAGACACAGGGCAGGGCCTGTGCTCTATCCTCTGCACGTTAATGCCGAGGGTTCTCTACAGATCCTCTAGGTAAATGGAGATAACACTCAGACAGGCAAAGATCGAGGGTCTAAATTAGACAGCAAATAAACGATTAGGTCAATCTACCTAGAGAATCATTATCAAAGTGGATTTTCTCAATTAGAGTGATCAAATTAAGACATCAAAGGTACATTTTTCTGTCCTCTTAATGGTCTCTTGAAGTCTTAACCACTAGAGTTCAATAACTTCCACAAGACCATTACGAACATTGCACTTGACCTTCCACCTAGTAAGAGATGATGAAGATGAAGACAATATGGGCAAAGTCTATATGTTAATCAAATGAAAGAGTGCTTTAAGGAAAAAATTAAAGTGTCATAATTAAGATTTTTACTGATTTGAATTATTAATATAATATCATTGAAAATGGAAGAATTAAAGTGGATGTTTTAAAATGAATGGTTATTATCCCTAAAGAACATAAGGATGCAAATGTGAAGAATTTATCATGTTCATAAGTTGCCCAAAGAAAGCAAAGCAAACCAAACCAAAAGTAAACACGTGCTTCATTTACGGCAGAGAATTTTCTTTTGTTACCCATTGCCATCAACTAAGGGTCTGAGTAATTAAATTCTACAAAAGTGTTTACCAATATTTGAAAGTATACCACTTGCAGCCCCAAATCGGTACTACGTCCTGTTACTGAGAACATGTATCACTGATACACGGTAAGTAAAGGAAGAAAGTAGTAAGCTACCTTGTAAGCTTGTGCAACTCCAAACTTTCTTTCCTTCCAAATCATTTTCAGTTTTAAAAAGCTATCTACAGGCAATGACCTCATACACTAACTCTCCCCAGTTCACCGAATGCATAGTTTATTACGCTACTTAGGCAGTGGAGCTCAGGAGTACAGACATGGATGCGTAATTTGGCATGGTGAATGCGATTAACGATCTGGCCTTCTGCCACTACGAATCATACAAAATCCATTGCTCAGAAAGACAGTTATGTCCTAGGGTAACCAGAACTAGGATGATGCCAGGGCCATGGCTTGATGCCATGAGGTCACACTCGGCAGTGCTTTATACAGCAGCATCAAAGTCCACATGGGTACCGTGTCAAGGATCCACTCTTGCAACCATCAACCAAGACGGACAACCCTTGTCTTGAGATATTTCCAAACAGAGCTGGTCTCGGCAAAGGGCTTGGCAGTCTATGTAGTAATGAAACTGAAGGATTTATGAAGACCTGGATACCCTAATCCCCTACTACTGCAGAAGGGCTAAGAAAGTAAAGTTTTCAAGGGATGCAAAGACCCAGGTCCAGGGTAGAAGTAGGAGTTACAGAAGGTTCTTTCAAAAAAAAAAAAAAATTGTTGAACCCTACTGTGTGCCAGGCATTGTATGAATTACTTCATACATTTGATCACTAATCTTCACAAAGTTCTGCATAAAGTTATTCCCATTTTGGAAATGAGGTGCAGTGAAGTTAAGTAACTTGTTCAAAGTCAGTAAGCAAATAAATGGCATAGCTGAGATTTAAAACCCTTGTCTGTCTTGGTGCTTGGGTTTTCCACTCTGTCACCCCGCTTTTCAATGGCTTCGGGTGGTAACCAGGGCAGAATCAACCCGTGGGTGACCTTGAGGCCAGAGGCTGGTCTGTGGAGGCACGCTTGTGTTTCTGTATATTCCAAACAGAAGACCACTAGCCTCTGATATCATCCCCCTCTCCCACCTGTACAGTGTAAATGTAGCTATGCACCTGAGGCCTGAGAACATTCCAGCTAAGGTGACAGGCATTCCTGGCATTCATTTAACCAGATTTTATCTGCAAAAGAGTGTTTCTGGGGATTCATTAAAGCATGATTTGCCCTAGGCTCCACTTCCACTATGGATGATGCTGTGAAAAAGGCTCCCATGTCAGGATCATTTTTCTGCCCTTATTGAAAACTCATCCTTTGACAGATTCCAGCCCGCTCAATCTGATTCTCATCTGTTCAAGCAGCTTACTGCAAAAGAGACTCCTTGCCTGGTGAGATCATCATGCAGGGAGCATCAGATAATTTCTGATTGAATTTTGCATCACTTTGATTAATGTTAATGCCCTCAAGGCCCCAAGGATGGATGAATTTATGTGATTGGAAATAACCCAACAATTTCATAAAACCAAGAAGGGATATTTGCTTATTTGGAAGCCTAGAGGCCCAGGTAGCTAACTAATTTGGGTCTCGAAATGATTGCATGCCTTCAGAAGCTATGTTTATTTTCATAAACCTAGACATGTATAAAGATAACATTTCCTAATGTAAGTTTCTGACAAATAACCGGCAATGCCTGGATTGATGACTGTCTCTGAACTAAGAAAGCTAACATGCTCTCAACAAAAGCTTAAAAGATGCTACGAAGCTCGATTAACCACAACTGAACCAGAGGTGAGGCTTGGCAATCTCTTGATACTACCCAACTTGACGGAATTCATCACCAAAAATAAATTAGGTAGAAGAACTCAAACAGGCTAGCAGTACAAAGGATTAAAAAAAAAAAAAAAATTAAAAGCCATAAAATAATGACTAATATTAGAAGAGGCTGATTCTGGCAAAACAAAAGCTTTTTGTGTTGTCATTAAGCAGCAGGTTTGTAAGGAACCATCATTTGTGGTTTGCAGCTGATGAACCTAAAGTTAGACAACTTGCCCACAGGTGTAAGAGTTGTGAGCGAGCCAAGAACACAACTGCAAGTTGAGACTCGGAGCCCCCTACCTCTCCACGGATAGGATGAGTTGAGCTAAGGACTATATGGGAGACTCACAAAGGTAAAGAAGCCCAAAGCAAGGCAAATATTCTGGAGACTTATCTAGTTCTCCCACAAGCTTCAGGTCTGGGGGTGGCTAGGCTTGGAGGACTGCAATTATTTGGAATAACCCCAGACATTGACAGAATCAATGGATTTTTGAATGAGACAGGGTCTTTGCATTCATTGCTATTTTAGTTCTTCCACTTTACAGATAAAAAAAAGAAACCCAGAAAGACCAAATGATGTGTTCAAGACCATAACAGAGCCAGATCCCAAACTCAGGTCTCTCAACTCCCCGCCAATGCCATCCCAATGTAGGCAAGCCATCTTTGGATCTTAGAACCTAGAGAGAGTTGTTTATTTCTATGGTGAATCCAGGAAATCCAAGAGGTCTGGTCTGACTTTGAGTTCAGTGGCCACCCTCGTGTACCAGCAAATCAACCAGAGAATCTAGAATAGCCTTCAAAAGTGTTCAGCTTCCAACAGTTCTCTTCACAGGGTTTTGAGTTCTATACTTAAAGGAATTTTTGCTTCTTACTACTTCATATTTCCCTTACATAGGACACAGTAGATAAGAGTTGGTATTTTCTTTTAAGACCAAAAGGTTCGAGTGAATGCAAGTAGGATGGAGTGAGTGTTCTTGTCCACTCCTGTCAATGTTGTTCACTCACTGGTCAGTGCTTCCAGGCTCATAAAATGTCATGTGCCCAGTTTTGTGACATTATACTTGCAGTGACCATGAGCAGGGCATGTTGTCATAGGTACAGTCTTTGGAGGATCAGCTAATCACTTAGCTGAGTGCTTTAGGAGGCAAAAACGAACAATTTGTATTTTTAAAAACACCAACATGGAGGAAGGGGCCCCATGTAAATCTCCCTTCAAGAGAACTGGCTGTGGAGGGCAGAGCTGACTGGCAGCCTACAGGGTCTCCCTTTGGAAGTCTCGAAGTCCATGCCAGGCCACAGCCCTGACAGCTCCCAACCAGTGACTAAGCGTGACAGGCATCCTTGAACGGAGCCACTGGGGAATTCCTTATGACACCACTCTGCCCCCAAGTGGAAAAAGACATTGCTCTGGGGCATTACTTGTACAAACAGTAATTCTGGTAGACTCCTGGTAATCTCGTAGAGTTGTTAAGTCCCAACAAGAGGTTGTCTCTATTAATATAAAAAAAGAAGTTTAAAAAACCAGTGTGCAGGAAGAAGCCTGTTTAATAACTGGCTCTTAAAACCAGTTTTGGAGCTCCCAAATTCAGCACATATCTGGGGTTGCTAATATCATTAATGCCTCCCTCTTCCAGATCAAAACAAACAAAACAAGCAATAAAACCACTTATTGATTTGGTAACGCGGTCAAATAAACACAATAGTGTGGCTTTTTTAAATTCTTAAAATAAGCAATTACAGAAAGAAGAAATTATTTCAAATATAAAGAAAATGAAAGTTTTTTGGAAGGCATATTAACTATGAATGCTAAGGCATTTAGGATATTCTTTAATGACTAGAAATAAAAACATGGCTAGTGGAAAAAAAATTGCTAGTGACCATTGTTGTTGTTTTGTGTGCCATTGAGTCAATTCTGACTCATAGCAACCCTATAGGACAGAGTAGAACTGCCCCATAGGGTTTTCAAGGAGTGGCTGGTGGATTTGAACTGCCGAGCTTTTGATTAGCAGTGAAGCTCTTAACCACTGCGCCACCAGGGGTCCTAGTGACCATTAAAGACCCTTAGCTCTATGCTAGTATCACTTGTCAAGCAAAACCCATCCCTCTAGCACCCAGCACCTGCCCTTCCACCTACCTGAACATACTGCCCTGCTCTCTGGAAATCAGCAGGTAAGCCCTGTGATCTTTCTAGACATCAAGAAACCACTGATTGAAATTGTCTGAATGGACCAAAGACCCAGCTGAGTCCTGAAAAGTTTCAGGCAACAGTTCCTAAGAAATTTAAATTGTTCCTTCCCTTTTTTTCTTTTCCTTTTGCTGTTTATAGCACCATAAATCCACACTTCTCACCCAGCACTGCCACAAAAATAAGAGTTACTAGTATTGAGAAAGCCTTTAAAACAAAACAAAACAAAACAGCTCATTTTTATAGATGAGGGCACTGAATGCATAGTATTTAAACCTCTCACTTATACAGCGAAGATGGCAAGTAGATATAAATTTTATGGTATCTAAAAGCAAAACCCTGTAGCCTACCAAAATAAAATTACCTTCCTAATGTAACTTTGCAATGGAAATTTAAACTCCGAAGGTTTCTGCATCCAGGATACTCACTGATGTATGAATTATACTCACATAGATGAATCAATAGGGTTTGTCTGATTGCTTCATCCTCCCTCTATTCTGTCAAATCTTCTAAGGCAGTAGGAAAGATCATAAGGATGTTTGAGGATTGCTTATTTGAAGATACAGAGGAGGCCAAATCCTATCATACCTATCAAGGAATAGAGCCTGACCATGAAATTGTAATTAACACTGTAACAATTTACTTAACAGTCTCTGATGCAGCCCGTGTGTGGCTCCACCAGAAAGGAACCGCTGTTAGCATTTTAGAATTAAATTAAAAGAAAAAACCAACATGACAGAGGCCACGTTATAGACTAATGAGGACTTAGACAAAACAATTATTGCTTGGGTATTATTTCTACCATGTGGTAGAATGAAGGGGAACACAGCTCTGAAACTGAGCTTAGACCACAAAAGATTTTAATTGAGTAATGGTGGGAAGACAGTAAGCGGCCCTTCTGACTCTACCCGTACCCTAGGAATAGTGGAGAGGTCTTAAATGAGATAATGTCTGCAGTCAAGTCTTGTTTAACGTTAATAAGGGAGTCAGGAGGGACTTGGTTTCCATTTTTTTTTTCTCTCTCTAATAACCCCCTAAGATCAGAATCAAGAGATGGAATTGGATGGATGGCAACTTGGATTAAAATTCTTACTCTTAGTACATTTTGTTTGCCTTAATTATGGCACCAAAAGACCAAACCCGTTGCTGCGGAGTCTATTCCAACTCATAGCAACCCTACAGGACAGAGCAGAACTGCCGCATCAGGTTTCCAAGGAGCAGCTGATGGATTTGAACTGCTGACCTTTTGGTTAGCAGCTGAGCTCTTATCCACTATGCCACCAGGGGTCCAATTATGGCACAGTCCTGGTTAAAATGCAAAGATCTTTGGAAGAATGCTTGAAAAGAACTATACTTTTATAAGTCCTTCAGTGACACTTTTCTATTTTGAAAATAGCCTGTGAAGTAGAGAGTGAATATTACTATACATGTAGACAGCAAAGGGCTGAGTGATGTAAGGAAACTGTAGTTTAGGGAACAGAGTATCAGCCAAGTAAGCTATGGTACCAAGACAAGCTTCATAATGACATATGACAGTAAAAGGTGCTATGTATGTACTAGCAGAGGTAGTGGGGGTTCAGTGGCGGAATTCTCACCTTCCATGCAGGAGACCTGGGTTCCATTCCCAGCCAGTATGCCTCATACGTAGCCACCACCCATTTGTCAGTGAGGCTTGTGTGTTGCTCTGATGCTGAACAAGTTTCAAAGGAGCTTCCAGATTAAGATGGACTAGGAAGAAAGGCCTGGCAATCTAGTTCCAGAAATAGACCAATAAAAACTCTATGGATCATAAGGGTCCAGTCCACAACTGATCAAGGGGATGGCACAGGACAAGGCAATGTTTCCTTCTGTTGTGCACGGGGTCACCACAAGTCGGGGGCAGACTTAACAGCAGCTAACAACCATAATATATATGCACTAGCTACATGCCAGAGACTGTTCTCAAAACTTTGTATGTATTAACAAGTTTAATTGTTACAACAACCTTATAAGGTAAGTACTACTATTATTATTCCTTTATAACAGATAAGCTGTTTGTTATATGGGGTTAATGAAGCAAATAAACATTTTAAACATATAAACTGAAGTGCACAGAGATTTAGTGACTTGCTCCAGGTCACACAGTTAGTAACTGACTACATCAGGATTGAATCTAGACACTATGGTTTAGAAGTCTGCATTTTCAACCACTCTGTCAGGATCTCTCATCTACACTATTCATCTGCTTCCTATTATAACTCCAAATCAGGCCATCTTAAAACCAAAACTAAAACCCTTGTCATCCAGTCAATTCCCACTCATAGCAATCTCATAGGACAGAGCAGAACTACCCCACAGGGCTTCCAAAGCTGTCGTCTTTATGGAAACAGACTGCCACATCTTTCTCCCACAAAGTAGCTGGTGAGTTTGAACCACTGACCTTTGGCCAAACAGCCAAGTGCTTCACCAGGGTTCCCAGGTCATCCTACTCCCACCAATAGTCACAATACTTGCCTTGTTCTTTAAAATGAAATTCACTAAGAATCTGAAAGCATTTTTCAGCTCTACAGTAGCAATCTCTCTCGTGACCCTGTGTTGTTGTTGTTAAGTGCCATTGAGTCGGTTCTGACTCACAGTGACATTATGTACAACAGAACCAGACACTGCCTGGCCACGCTGACAATCATTGTGATGTTTGAGCCTATTGTTGGAGCAACTGTGTCAATCCATCCCATTGACGGCCTTCCTCTTTTTCGCTGACCCTCTACTGTTACCAAGCATGATGTCCATCTCCAGGGACTGTCCCTCCGGACAACATGTCCAAAGCATGTGAAATTTAGTCTCACTGTCCTTGCTTCTATAGGAGCATTCTGGTTGTACTTCTTCCAAGTCAGATTTGTTCATTCTTTTGGCAGTCCATAGTATGTTCAATATTCTCTGCCTACACCACAATTCAAAGGCATCAATTCTTCAGTCTTCCTTGTTCATCGTCCAGTTTTTGCATGCATACGAGGTTACTGAAAACACCAAGGCTTGGGTCAGGCGCACTTTAGTTCTCAAACGTGACGTCTTTGCTTTTCAACACTTTAAAGAGGTCTCTTGCAGCAGATTTACCCAGTGACCTCTGCAGGATGTATTTTTACTGTATATCGTGGTTCAAAAAGGGACTCTTGGATTGCCTGCATCAGAACCAGACTAGGAACTCAGTAATAAGGTCTCCAGATAATTTCTTCTGAAAATGTATCTAATGAAAGCAAATTTCATTGATTGACCAATAAGAAAAAAAAAAATCTATTTTTGCCCCAACAAGCAGAAGCTTAGAAGATAGAATGAAGCATACATGGTTTTTAATTTTAGTAGAAATCTGATAGATATTATGCTCAAAGTATTTTCCCTGATAGAATACAAGAATTGTTAAAGATCCAATTATTAAACTCAGCCTCTTAGCAGACTAAATATGAAAAGTCAATAACAAAAGATAATTGTGAAATAATTTCTGAAAATATAAATTAAGTAATTTTCTTGGCCCTCAAGTGTTTCCATATTTAGAACAAAATTAAAGCTCTTGCTGTTCTTCGCTTTTAATTTCATTACTTTATAGAAGGTTAAAGGGACCTTCTTGCTATGAGGCAGTTTTGTTTCATATTTTTAAGTACAGTGGTGAAATACAGAAAATACTCGTAGACATAAGGCAATTAGGAAGCCTCAGAAAGACCAGGAGCAAATTTTTTGCCCATAACCTGCCATAAAGAAACACAGAAAAGCATGCTTTGTTAAGAGCACTCATTTGAAGACCCAAAGCAATAGGTTTCTGAACTTAATCCAAATTATTTAGCATATGAATAGGCTTACTCTGGGCCAAACAGTAGCTCTTAAACATTTGACAACTCTTAAAAAATAATACGTTGATGATTTAAGAGGACACAAATCAAACACGAACTGGATTTTCACCAATTATACATGATCTTAAAAACTGGAGAGAAGAGTGAGTGAATCACGTCCACATTCACAATGGAACCCAACTCCCATCATTACATGGCATGGCCCTTCGTTCACAAAGGGGTCAATTAGCTTTCTCTGGCAGCCCCATTTTCCACATAAAGAAACTGGGCTTGGGGCAACAGTGCCAGATGTCTGGAACAAGAGACGAGATGTTCAATTGACTCCTGCGAGATGACTGAATGAATTAATGTTGACCTGGAACTAACGCACACATCATGATGTTGCAGTGAGCAGCATCAGAAAGGAGAAGGGAGAAGAGTAGCTCGCCTTCAAGGGGAAGCGGCACTGCTGTTTTTTGGGGCAACAACATAAAGACAACAGCATTGGTATTTCTAGCACCAAAGGGTGGAATCAGAAAATAGGCTGGACAATCAATAAAGAGACTGGAAAAAAGGAACCTGAAACTGAAATTTCCTCAAGTGGCTAATCTAACCTTTACAATCATACACTTGCAGCCTGAAGTGCCCTCTTCCTTTAGCTTTCTACCCCAGCTAGAATTAGATCACTACCTTATTTTGCCTTATCTCTCTAAGACTGCTTTTTATCTATAGAATTGCCCAGGAATGTCCAAAGAGCCTTAAGTCCACTAAAATTATAAGCAAAAAGTAGATGTACTTCCTTCAGGAAATCAGTGATGTGGTTTCCTTCTAGCACTACCCCCAATCCTTTATCTCCTACAAATTCCTTTCTTAAGGTTCAAGAACCTAAAATTTTAATCTTTCCTCTATACATGGTGGAATATCCCAAATGGTCTATGGCAATGACTGGTTACCTGCACTGAGGGTCCTGTGTCAGCTCCTATGCATTTATGCACTTAGGGTGCCCAACACAAGAGTGAATAAACAAGTGTGTGGGATTAGGGATTCATCACAGAGAAAAAGATCTCGTGTATCTTCATAGATATTTTGATGCCTTAACTGTGTCACAGTCTCCCTCTTCTGTACTAGATCCAAGGAAAAACTATAGGAAGAATATATCCCAGGTAACATGAACGTATTCTGCCAGATGCACCTGCTACATGGTTGGCAGATAAAATTAATTTATCCTCTTGTCTAACTTTATCAAGGATGACAAGCTAAATGAGAAAAGTATAAGGACAAGGCTACATCGTATACCCAGACTAAGAAAGCCATGGGTTTGCAGAGTACCCTGTGGGATTGTCAAGTTGACTGCTTTATTGGATGGCCCAATAGGCTTGGGGTCATTTCTCCATGATGCAGGCTAAGAATGATCAACGTACATTCCTCTCATTTTTACAAAATGACGCACTGTGGCTTTGCAACTCATCCGTGTTGATTTCCGCACCTTTCCCCAATGGAGAGGCATGTTACAGATTGAAGAGACTTGCTTATGTTTTTATAGCTAGCAGTGAGGTCTGAGTAAAATTAATAGGACCTGTTGCTCATTTAGAGCTCTGGAATATGATTTATTTTCAGAATGTTCTTCCTATGACTTTAGGAACATGGATTCACCATCTCAGATTAAGTTTTTTGAGATTTAATATTTTAGACTTTTATATAACTAATTTTAGGTGTCTATTTTCTTGTGCATAAATATTTTCCTTAATAAAATGTTAAGATATATTTTAAATAAAATGTTCCTGCAAATAATTGCTACAAAAAAATGGAACCAAAAAAAAAAGAAGGAAAAAAATGTGACATGTGGCACAACATCACAACATGGCAAACAGTTTGGGGGGAAATACAAACCCTTACCTCTGACAAGATACACTTAAAAAAAAAAAAAAGGTAAAATATTGTCTCCCTATGGGAAAACTGTCACAATTATGACTCTACAGAGAGTTAAGGCCACTGAGAACCTCTAGACCCCGATCCCAGAGTAAAAACTCTGTCCTCCTGCCACATACCTGGGTCACTACTAGAGGTGACAGGGTCAGGTTAGCCATGTTTTCATCATTATTGACTCAACTAAGAATGGGTGGGGAAGAAAGCTGAGTGGAGGATTAGTAGCTTTTGGGGAAAATAATCATAAACTTTGAACTGACACTGTGAATTATCCATAAGCCTCAGTGATTCGTGAAATTGGTCCAGGGATGAGCTTCATACAGCCTATTTAATTCAACAAAAAACATCCAATTCACTAAACCCAATGCAAATATAAACTCAGTACTAATGTCCATAAGTTAAGGCTCATATACTACAATATGCACAAAGAGAATAAGAAATTAGGCTTAAGCGAAGTAGATTTTTTAATTGCTGTTTTCTAAAAAAATCAAGTTACCGTGTTTTTACAGACATAATGTGTGTGCTATATGTTTTTTGCCAACTTTTGCCAACTATGCCCCCCCTTTGAAGTATTTTCAGGGCACAGTTGGCAGAATATATAAAATACACACGTTATTTGCATAAAAATACAGTAAATGTCATCACGTGTTCTGTGCTTAACATCCATGGTCAACATGCCACTGTTTTTAACAGAAATCACTTGAGTTAAACAGTGACAGCATAAAAATAAGAATAATGACCTCAACTGGAGCTAACATTTATTAAATGCTTACAATATGCTAGACTCTGTTTAAGCTAACTTTATACATACTATCTCATTATCTTTGATTGCTCTCTTTTTTCAACGTCTTTATCAAATATTACTCTATTTCCTACTGGGGCATCTTTAAACCTTTATGAACATCAAGAGCCCACAGCTGGTAAGGTGGCTGTATTCATTTAAAAAGCAAGTAAACCATTATAGTAACACATATGAAATTGGCTATGCATATGCTTTCTGCTCACGCCTGAGAAAATTTGAAAACACAAGCTCAATCTTCAGGGATGGTAACAGTCTATGATTCTGTAGCCTTCCCGACTCTGCCCTAGCTGGTCAGCTCAACTGGTAGAGAATTAGATGTGGTCAGGGCTGTTGCTTACTCTGCTGATGCCGGTTTATTCTGTACCGAGAATAATCACTCAGTACCATGTATCATATCCTTAACTCCAATTATGTGTCTTGAAAACACGGATTTCTTATCATGAAGGAACCAGAAACAAGAGAGAGTGGCTTAAGGCAAACCCAGCCCTAATACTGGACCGTGGGAGTTGATAGATTGAAACTACCACCACCATAAAACAAATCTCAAATGTGTTTTGTACTGGTAGAGTGTCAGTAGGCTTACCTGTATATACACCGCTACTGGCCATATAGTGCATTTAGGTCACAGCAGTTGTGGAGGGAGTGGTGGTAGAGGGTAGCTTTGTGTACATAAGACTATACAGAGGCAAGGAAAGAGAATGCCAGTATCTCCAAGGATTTATTTTATCAGCTGACTGCTGACATTTCAGCACCCCAAATGTAAAAGTTAATTAGAACCCATTATAAAAAAGTACCTAGAGATTACAGCAGAAGTAAAAGGTAGCATGTTTTAGGGCCGGATCTGCTCCGGCAAGCATCATATGCCAGGCAGTAGTTCTAAAACTCAGCTGCTCTCCACAATCATCTAGGGAGCTCAAAAAGCAAAGGTAAGTAAAACAAAAGCCAGGAAATATCCCGAGTATCAGGCTCTGCTCCAAACCTACTGTACCGGGTTATTTTTCTCAAGAGGAGTTGACAGGAGGGCAGAGAAGTGGGGAGGGAAACAGGAATTTGTGCTTTTGAAGAGTTCCCCAGGTAATTTTCAGCTGTCATCTTTGGAAACCACTGCCCCAGAGATACCAGTTATGACGACTTGAGTTGAAAAGTTTGAATTTCACATGACTTGAATGCTTACTCTGTGCCAGGCTCTGCCTAAGCTAACATATATATACTGTCTCTAAAATAAATATACTGTCTCTAAAATAGGAATCAGAAATTAGTGGATAACCTGTAAAAAGTGTGGTTTTTCAACTAGAAGTGAGAGCCTTCCTCTGTGCCTCAGAGGAGGTTATGAGACCTAGGAGAGAGAGAGGAGAGAGGACACAGTGATGGAAGCGATCAGAAGGTAGCACACGGCCGCGAGGAGCCCCACAGAAGACTATGGAATAGCTTGCCCATTTACTGTCACAGCAACCCTATGAGGTAGGTATTACTACTCTGCCCTTTGACGGATGAGGAAACTCAAGCCCAGGAAAGTTCTGTGATTTGCTCAGAGTCACCCAGGTAAGACGGCAACAGACTAACAGCCTAGAAGTCAGGAGAAAGACGTCCGGCTCAGGCTTGCTGAGAAATTAACTGATCTTGGCAGACTACTTTAGCACTCTGGGCTTCCAATGCTATCGCTTGTAAAGCACAAGGTCTAGATAATTTCTAAGGTCCCTTACAACATTAACAATGATTCTTAAGTTGCCACTAGCAAAGTTTCTTGGTTAAGGTTTAGTTTCTCTTCTATTACATTTTATTGCCATGTTATAACGATGTACTGCAAAGGAGGGCATTAGAAATCTAGGTAAGGTACTACGGCATGAGTTATTGAGAGTTCAGGTTTTTATAAACAGGAAAAGAAATAGTTTTATCTTGCTTTAATAATTTATTTTTTGTTGTTGTCGAGAATATACACAGTGGAACATACACCAGTTCAACAGTTTCTACATGTACAACCCAGTGACGCTGATTACATTCTCTGAGCTGCGCAACCATTCTCACCCTCCTTTTCTGAGTGTTCCTCCCCCGGTAACATAAACTTGCTGCTTCCTAAGTTTCCTATCTTTTGAGTTACTGTTGTCAGTTTGATTGATCCCCTACAGGTAGATTATAAAAGAGCAGAGCGCTCGAGGCAGGCATTCTTTACTAGTTAAGGTAAACTATTGTTTGGTTTGAACAAGTTAGGGGATAATTTTGGTTTAAGGTTTAAAGATGATCTCAGAGCAATAGTTTTGAGGAAGAAATAATGTTAATTAATACGTTGCCAGTTCTGTTTGAATCTGATGATGGGAAAGAGTCTCTACGTTCTCAGACATATGCTGCAATGAGAAGTGGCATCTTCCACAAGACCAGGTGTTCGAGACTGCTTTGTGAGATGTTCCTAAATATTACCAGGGCTGCAGTAACGTCTCTGTCTGCAAAATACATGCCCGGCACAGCCTGGGATGCAGAGCACATACTAAGCAGGGAACTCAAACGTGCAGAGCGGCTGTGTAATTGTTGAACTTGTGTCTCATATATTCATAGTTAATTTTGGCAACCAACTGCAGTTACGGGAAGGGGGAAGACGGGGAGGGGGTGACTTCTTCTGTCCTTCAGCTTCCCAGAAATGTATTAGAAATGACAGCCTATGATTGCTGCAGACAGTATCTAATTAACTGTCATTATAAAACACATGTCAGAGCCTGGGGCCTATGAGGGATCGGATGTCTAATTTCTCTCCAGAATAATAAGCGTCTCCTGTGAAACAGGCTGGGGAATGAGTTTTGTTGTCTTATCAATCAACTGATTTCAATCTGACCCCCTATTTCCCACCCCTACCTCACCCTTTCCTGATGTACCCCCTCCTCTAACTACGTTGGAACTCAAATTTTTGACAAGTGATAGATTTAAAACAACTTCTTGTCATCTTCTGCCCTGGCCATCTCAATAAAGAGCTACTGCAGAAATATGATATGGAAATGCAAGCTGTTTGTAAAAACTATTAACTCAATAATAAAACAATTATTCCTAAACAGCCAGGAAAATTACTTACAAGCTTTATTTTCTCTCATTTGCCACTCTACAGATTGAGATTCTATTTTCACTCCTATTAATGAGAACAAAGAATTTAATCTTTTTTTCCTTCTATTATGCAAAAACAAGCATGGTTATTAGGGAGCTAGCTAGCTTCCAGTTAATTTTATTTAGGAATGAGTTGCAGAGAGGAACTCATTACTGGCATCCCCTAACTAGGGGGTTAAGATGAAATGGGGCCTGAATCAACATGGAAAGTAAGTAATTTCCCTCAGTTCCTTTTTCCATTCATAAGCTTACTCATCAGCTTCCCCAAACAGATCCATGACATTCTGCAATGGAGCAAGGAGCAGGAGCAAATGAGGTTGAATGAAAGAAGAGAAGAGACAGTCAGTCAGTAGAAGTTGTGTAAGATTCTGTATATAACACATCCAGGGTCACCCCCAGCTATTTCACTCCAATATAGGTTCAGTGTGCATCCACAACCATGTATGAGTTTCCAGGAGTGGAGGCCAAATCCTATACCTGCTTAATCTATGTCACTGATAATAACCAAAGCACTGCTTTTCAAAGTGTGGGTCTCCAGTATGGATTACACCTCAACAGAGAGAAAACAAAAATCCTCACAAGTGGACCAATAAGCAACATCACGATAAACAGAGAAAAGATTAAAGTTGTCAAGGATTTCATTTTACTTGAATCCACTATCAACATCCATGGAAGCAGCAGTCAAGAAATCAAAAGATGCACTGCATCGGGCAAATCAACTGCAAAAGACCTCTTTAAAGTGCTAAAAAGAAAAATGTCACCTTGAAGACTAAGGCACACCTGACCCATGCCATGGTGTTTTCAATCACCTCATATGCATGCGAAAGCTGGACAGTGAATAAGGAAGACCGAAGAATTGAAGCCTTTGAATTGTGGTGTTGGTGAAGAATACTGAATATACCACAGACTGTCAAAAGAAGAAACAAATCTGTCTTGGAAGAAGTACAACCAGAATGCTCCTTAGAGGCAAGGATGGTAAGACTACGTCCCACATACTTTGGACATGTTATCAGGACGAATCAGTCCCTGGAGAAGGACATCATGCTTGGTAGGGTAGAGGACCATCGAAAAACAAGAAGACCCTCGATGAGCTGGACTGACACAATGGCTGCAACAATGAGCTCAAGCATAGCAAGGATTGTGAGGAGGGCGCAGGACCAGGCAGCGTTTTGTTTTGTTGTACACAGGGTCGCTAGGAGTCGGAATAGACTAGATAGCACCTAACGACAACAACGTGATGTTGACTATTGAGTCAGAAAGCAGTCATGTGATTGAGACATATCCCATGGCCAACACAATTCAGTAGTCACTCACATCTGCCCGTGAGAGGGGAGTGCTAATACATAATCACTGCAGTAAAAATCAAAATATGGGTTTTTCTACATCTACTATGACACTTTGTTCAGGCCACAGAGGACTGAAACTGGCCCCGAGGTTGAAGCAGGCTATTGGACTTCATGAACTAACTGGGTTGCCACATACAGGGTCAGTTTCAGACCTCCATCCCTCTATCCAACCAGTATTGTGGACTGATAACCGTGTGTCTGGCACAGTGATAGGAGCTGGGGATATATAGATGAAGATATGTTTCTTGTTCTGAAGAAGTTTACTATCTAACCGGAGGATATCAATCTGTAAACAAATGAGTGCATTAACTACCGGAGGCTCTGTGACACAAATCCGCACAGGGTTCTGTGCAAACAAATGGAAGGAGCAATTATTCTCTGGACAGGCTAATCGGAGGAGAGCTGATACTTAAGGTGGACAAGGGGGAGGAGACGAGGGCATAAAACATGCAGGCATGGGGGAGGGACAGAGGTATAGCAGAGCAAGGCAAAAGATGACACTACTGAGGCCGGGCCAGACCTGGCAGATCTCATGTTAGACTTTAGACTGTTCCAGCAGGTGGGGAACCATGGACAGGTGGAAGCTACAGAACAAGGTAACTGGCTATGTGCTTTAGAAAGATTGCTCTGAAGTGACAGTCTAGAGTCAAGAAGTTCACTTAGAAGTCCTTGACTATGCACCCCCACCTCTCAACTCAGAGCTTATCTCCTCAAAATTATGCAGTCTACCTCCCTCAGCACTTCATTACAGAATGCCCTCATGTCGCTTCCTGTCTAGGCTTTATCACCAAAGCACGCTACCCAAGACAACACTTAAAAAAATTATGCCCCAAATTTTGCCTCACTTACTTTTATCCTAGGGAAACCACCTGGTTATAAAAAAAAAAAAAAAAAAAAAAAAAATCCTGTTTATTTCAAACATTTACTGTATTTCTATATAGTCAAAGAACCGATTAAGATATTAATAAACAAGGCACTCACTTTCAAGATGGAAGAAAATTTCAGATTGGTACATGGGAGATACTTCTCATTCTTTTGACATCCAGCCTAAATGCCATCTCCCCCAAGCAGTCTATCCTAATCTCTTGGCGAGACGTATTTCTAGCCCACTCTAAACTGCCACAGCTTTTCATTTGAACTTAATGCATTTGTTACACTCCACCCTCCATTCTGTATCTTTCCCACCAGGCTATCAGCTCCTGAAGGCTTTTATGGCTATCTCAGTTCTGCCCTTGGTAGCTTGTGAGCTTGGGTCAATAACATCTTTGAGCCTCAAGTTCCTCATCTATAAAACCAAAACCAAACCCACTGCCATCGAGTTGATTCCGACTCATAGCAACCCTACAGGATAGAGCAGAACTGCCCCATAGGGTTTCCGAGGAGCATCTGGTGGATTCAAACTGCCGACCATTTGGCTAGCAGCTATAGCTCTTAACCACTACGCCACCAAGGTTTCCTCCCCATCTACAGAAGAGATATAATTACCAACCACCTCACTGGGCAATTGGGGAGATTAATTTGAATGTCCAGTACACAGCTTGGCACATTGTTTGGGCTCAGAAAGTGTTGCTTCCTTCTCCCATTCCCTTGGCGGGGTGGGGGTGGGGGTGGGGCTGGAATCATATCTTTCTCTCTTAGACTATCTAGGGAGAAGCAATACACATAAAAGATAGGTGACAAATATTTGCTGGCATAATGGCTGAATGAATGAATGATAAATAAAAACAATACATTAACCCAAAAACTCTCTAGTGGCAGAGTTTAATTGCAGTAATACAGTCATGGGAGAAAGGCTTTTGGACATGGATGTATCCCTGTAACCCCTCATAACAAATCAGAAGTTTCTGGAAGGATAACCCTATTGTTGGGGCTATGGTGTGTGAAGAGTCAATCATTTTCTGTGATCTGTGGATTTCTGGGGAGTGGTGAAACACTTTGCTGATTAGATGGGGAGTCACTGTGAAATATCACTGCAGAGCTGTTGACCAGAGGCAATTTATGAGTTCCAGTCATATGCCCCACCCCTGTAGTTCTGGAGGATGAGAACAGCAGACAGGATGTGGTTTTTTTCAGCCAGTCAGTCCCACAGGGGTCAGGTGTGCTACTTTTATATGCAAAAGATGCTACTCTTTAGGATTTTCAAAAGTAATCAATCAATTTAAGACATGTTGCTTACAAGATGCTAGGGAAGGTGCATTTGGGCTATCCTCTTTAGTAACACAGATATGTTACAAGAGAATTTTGCATTAGAATAAAACAAAGAACATTTTAAAAAGAATTGTCTCCCACGAGTACTTTATATATATTGACATACTATTCTATTAAAGGCACAGTAAAAGTTCCTGATGTAAAGATGACCACCAGTATTGCTGTCAGAGACATGATACTGTTGGCCACTCGTTCTTCTTCAGTTTGGAAACTCATTCTTCAAAATTTTCTTATTCCCACCCCCAAACTTTCACCCTTGCCCAAAAATATCGAAGTTGCAACTGAGCTATTATACCACCAAGTGGTAGAAGTTGCCTGGGTCATGGTTGAATATAGTACTTATACAGATAATATAACTATACAAAGGCAACTTTTAAAAAGAAATAAAAATCCAAATTCTATTTTATACTTACTGACAGATTATTCTCGATTTTAATTGTAGTCATAGATAAAATCCACCTTGGTAACTCATTTTGAATTTATTTCCTCAAATCAAACCCATTTGAAAGCTTGTCACAGGCACCAAAACTTACTTCATCCCAGCTTAAAATCAAGATCCACTCAGCTTGCTTTGGAAAAACATTTTGTGGCTATTCTTCAATCTGTGCTGTTGAAGACAATGTCCAAGAGGTCTTAGCTGCGGGGACTCTCTCTCTCCTGTTTACATAGGAAAAGAGTAGAACTCTACAGACCATAGCTTTGCGATGAAGAGTTTGTACTGCCTCTAACATGTTTCCCCAATCAGGCATTGCCTTTCCACATTATTTTGAAAGAAGAGAGAGCCTTCTCTCTTCTCTCCTCACCATTATTTCAGAGCGGTCTACACTAGCAGTCGGTACTTCATCACCTGGCAGTCTCTCCCCATCCACCTGAGTCTGGCTCTCATAGTCCCTGCTTGCCTGAGGTTCTAGGTGATCTCTTGTTGGTGGTCCTCCACCTGATGTCTCCACAGGAGGAGACACCATCTCTTGAAATCCCTCGTCACTGTGCTGGGAAAGAGACAAGCTGCTGTTCCCCTACTAGTGGCTACACTGCTCTTTTACTTTTCCACTAACCGTTCCTCTTTAATCTTTCTAGGCTCCTCTCTACCATCTAAAATTAAATATTGGCCACCTACTTTTTTTTAAACTCTGTAGGCCCTCCCTCAATAATATCATTTATTGTGGCAGCTTCAATCATCATATATACCCACACCTGTATACTAAATTTGTAACTAGTGCCTCAGGCTCAATGTCAACTGCCTATGTCACAAGCATGATGTGCAGGGAACTCAGGCCAAAACGTATGCAGCCACTAGCTCCTCTCTCAGCCCAAGCCCTTGCTCTTCCTGCTGTGTTGGTTACTACATGTCTTGGTTACTGACATGACCACTTACCCAGATGTCCAGTCTAGAAAATTTGGAAGTCAGTTGTGAGGTCTTTTCTTCATCTCTTAAATGCATCTCCTTCTCTCAGCTGTTCTGACCACTACCTTGGTTTAAGTCCTCATTCTTTCTCACCTTGTTGACTATGACAACCACCACTCTGAGCCAGAGGGGATTCTCTACTGCAGGGATCTGGAAAGGTGACTTCTCTGCTGAAGGCCGTCCAAGGCCTCCCCACAGATGAACACAGGGCAAACTCTGTGACACGCAAAGCCCTCCATGATCTGGTGCCCAGTTGCCTTTCCAGACCCCTCTCCTAGATTCCTTAATGATAACAAGTCTTTGACAGTGACAACACCTGTGCCTAGACTGGCTTCTACCTTTCCCATTTGGCAAATTCCACTTTCATGGCCCATTTTTTCTATGAATCCTTAATCAGGTGAAATGCCTCACCTCCTTTCTCTGGGTCTCCACACTTCCGCTGCCGTGTGCATCTCAGAGAATGGGCCCACAGTCCTTCGCGGCCAAGTACTTCAGAACTCAGAAGGCTTTGGGTTTTAGAAGGTGGCATAGTTCCACTCTAACACACACAGGGTTGCCATGAGTTGGAATCAACTCAGCAGCAACTTTCTTTTTTTTTTTTCACTACATACCACGGAATAACTCCAGCAGGATTTGGGGCACCTGTACCTGTTGCTGTCGAGTCGATTCCAACTCATAGAGACCCTATAGTTTGAGGTAGCACCTCAAAATCAAACACACATATGAAGAGTCACGCTAAGTGGTACAAGTAAAGACCATATTTCATATCATTCTCAGTCTGGGTCTAATGTTAGTGCCAAATTAGTCTCACAAAAGAACTTCCATTTCTCCGAGCTTTTTGAAATTTGGAATTGTGAATAAGGGGTTACATATAATTAGTCTCTTACAAGTTTTCCCAACTAGATGTGACATCAGGCTCAAGAATAGCTGTTTTTTTAAAACCCCAATGGATGGTTCCTGATGCCTGATGTCTGATCCACTATTAGCAAAAACACGCTTGCTAAGTAAATACCTTACTAAATCTGCATTGGCTACAACTTGCATTTAATGTTTACAAGAAAACTATCAATAACATAATAAGCACTGTCATAAGAGATCAAATTACGGTTTACATTAAAGGTCGTCAAGGAGAAAGGCCACTTTAGAAGACCATAGAAGGATTAAAGAGATGCAGATAGCACAGTGTTTAAAAGAGGTGGCTCTGGAGTCAGACAGACCTGGGTGTGTATTCTAGCTCCGTTAGCTGTGGGTAACGAGCAAGTTGCTTGCCTTCTCGAAGCCTTAGTTAGCCTCTTTGCGGATAAAATGGAGACCACTCTAGTATCTACCCGATACACCTATTACAAAGAACAGAGAAGAGTAACAGTACCAGTTGCCCTTCAGTTGGCTCCACCTCGTGGCAATCTCAAACGTGTATGCTCCATAGGGTTTTCATTGGCTTATTTTTCAGAAGTAGATTGCCAGGCCTTTCTTCTGAGGTCCCTCTGGGTAGACTCAAACCTCCAACCTAATAGCAGCTGAGGATGTTAACCATCTGCACCACCCAGGGCCTCCTAGACGAGGATGTTGTTGTTGTTATTGTTAGGTGCCATCGAGTGGGTTCCAACCCCTAGGGACCCTATGTACAACAGAGTGAAACACTGCCCAGTCATATGCCATCCTCACAATCGTTGTTATGCTTGAGGCCATTGTTGTAGCCACTGTGTCAATCCATCTCCTTGAGGGTCCTCCTCTTTCTGTTGACCCTCTGCTTTACCAAGCACTATGACCTTCTTCAGGGACTGATCCCTCCTGACGACACGTCCAAATTATGTCTCACCAGCCTCACTTCCAAGGAACAGTTTAGGTGTACTTCTTCCAAGACAGATTTTTTCGTTCTTTTGACAGTAAATAGTTAAATAATACTATGATCATGAAATGATTAAAAGAACATTTATCAGGTTTTTCCTGAAACAGCTACATGAGGGATCAAGGCACAGTCTGCATCCATACATAGATTTCACCCAGTTTTTTCAAGCCAGGATCTGCTCTTCCCAACAAAGGACCTGGTCACTCTCCTGACGTCTCATCTCAGCACAGGTGGGTGTGTGTAAAACTCAGCAGGTGAAGCGGGTGAAACAAAGGCACTTGCTATAACTACATTGAAAATGGTACTGCTCTAGAAAAAAGGGTGGCGGATAGAATTGGAGTGAGGCTTCCTGGGGTGACTGCTAATGGTACTTCAAACCTGGAAGCTCATTCTGAACAAAAATCAGCTCCTTTGGATATTAAACATTCACGATAAAGGGAAAAGTTTAAAACTGTTTCAGATTTGCCTTGTTATCTAGGAAACAGATTTATGGATTGCCTTTAGAGTTTTTTTTCCCCTCTCATTAGAAAATAACGAAAAATTTCTCTCAAGTCTTTTTTCCCCCCTTAAGTAAATGTTAACTATTCCCCTTAGTTGTTATTAAAAAGAAGAAGAAATCATATGTGCTTCTATGTGCTACATGGCTCAAGGCACAAAGTGTGCAGACAAATCTCAAAATTGGAATAAAAACCAGACACAACCCCAGGACAGAAAGATTTGATGGATCAAAAACCTGTCTGTTCAAAGTCTCTGAGAAAATGATGCATTCATTGGGATTGAAGCTTTCTAATATCACAGCCTAACCACTGGACATGGTGGTCAGCAAATTTAGCTGCTATCAAATACCAAAACTTGGCTTTCTCTGGCAGTTACAGACAAGCTTTCAATGTTCAAAAATACAAGCATATTTTTAAACAGTTCTGCACCAGGCTTCGGCGAGCCTCTCTGCAAGCTTCCTCGTGTTTAGTCCTCACAATGTTGTGCAGTAAACACTAAACTCAGGTGTGGAGAGTGATGTTCAGAGAGGCTGAAAAACTGGCCTGTGGTCACACAGCCTTGCATGTGGCCAACCCAGGCTCTGGTGTGGTTGTTGTTGCTAGGTGCTGTTGAGCTGGTTCCAACCCTATGCACAACAGAACAAAACAGCCTGGTCCTGCACCATCCTCACAGTCGTTGTTATGCTTGAATCCGTGGTAGCAGCCACTGTGTAAATCCATCTTGTTGAGGGTCTTCCTCTGTTTTTTTTATTTTAACAAGTGTGATGTCCTTCTCCAGGGGCTGATTCCTCCTGATAACATGTCCAAAGTATGTGAGACTCAGTCTCACCATCCTTGCTTCTAAGGAGCTCTCTGGCTGTACTTCTTCCAAGACAGATTTGTTCCTTCTTCTGGCAGTCCATGGTATATCCAATATTCTTCTCCAACACCATAATTCAATGCCATCAATTCTTCTTCAGTCTTCCTTATTCATTGTCCAGCTTTCGCATGCATATGAGGTGACTGAAAACACCATGGCTTGGGTCAGATGCACCTTAGTCTTCAAGGTGACACCTTTGCTCAGGTGCAGCAGATGTCAAGGCTCATGTGCTTTCCATTCTCACTGAAACACACAAAATGTCCTTCCCCAGGTCTGCCTCCTAACTTATTCCGAAAGACTCACCTGAGTGTCATAGCCTCTGATATGACATCCTCTTTTCTATGCGCCCATAATCTGCCATTTACATTTCTTCCATAGAACCTACCACAGCACTTTAAAGTTATCCTTTTACCAGTCTGACTCAAACACTCTCTGAGAAGCTGGGCCAGGCCTTTTTTCCCTCTTGTATCCAGTACCTGGTATCTACGAGCCAATCAAAAAGTACTTGAACGGAATGTCTGCCCTAAGCTCAACATCACACTTTAGGGAATTCATTCTACTATAATCATGTAGCAAACAGCTATTCTTTTCTTGTGCGTCAGGTACAAAATTATGGTGATAACTGGGAATCCCTACTTTCTCAAAAACACTGCAGCATTTCCATTTTGCCAATTAAGCTTTATTATCTAACCCTGGTGATGGCTTGAATTTGAAAGAGAGTTCTGACTATTCTTAGTTTCCTAAAGGAGAGGTAAATTGGGTACAGTCAGCTACTGCTGCAGATCCAGTAGCTTCAGCCACAGAATTTTATATACACTGGGGACTCTGACCCACACAACTGCTGATAGCCTGTTTTCAAGTGACATTGGGAAAACAAACAAACAAATGGTCCGAGATGGCAGTAATATTCTTTTGAATAGCACATTTTCTTGATGAAAACATCAATAGTGGCCCATGCTGACCATGGAAACCACATTATCAAATCATCTGGCAAATGATTCCATGTCTTTCATTCCATCTCATTTCCAACATCTCAGTTCTGCCCTTCCCACTTAAGAGCATTGACGCAAAAAGCAATATGCTTGCTGTTTCCTACGTAGGGTTTCTAAATCCCCTTCCTTAAGTATTAGTAATTCCATAAGGATTTTCTCTTATAAGAAGATTGCTTTCCACCCATGACAATCACGTCTCATCTCTTCAAATCATCACCGGAAGAAACTTTTCTAGATCAGTCTATGGATAAACTTAACTCTATGCCCCCAGGCACTTCTCTATTCTATTGACGCCATGCATATGATTTTGCGACCATTGACAGCTTTCACTGAATCCAGAATTACGGAATCTTAGTTATGGAAGAGATTGTCTACTAGATTGTGAACTCTCTGAGGTGGAGGGCTATGTCTTAAAGCGCCTTCATCTTCAGAACCAGCATGGCAAGGAGTCTCACCATAGTGGGTACTCAGTAATGTTAGT
This sequence comes from Elephas maximus indicus, assembly GCF_024166365.1. Lineage (NCBI taxonomy): Eukaryota > Metazoa > Chordata > Mammalia > Proboscidea > Elephantidae > Elephas > Elephas maximus. Next base: position 16,081,746 of record NC_064826.1, read on the forward strand.
GAATGACCCTGAATTCAAGATGATGGGTCAGCAGTTTTTTAAATTATGTGCCTCAGAACTATATGATTTTTCAGGATATGATTTGGAAAAACACAGAGGGACCTTGCACTTACAGAATGAGTTTTTTGTTCTGAAATAGGCAACGCAAATAGGAAGATTTGCAAAATTTTTAAATTGGAATTTTAAAGAAATGAGTTTTAAACTAAATGAAGGAAAATAACAGGCAAGAGCCAAGTCCTCTGAATAGGAACAAGTGTACAAGCAAATAAAAGGGGGCAAGTATGTAAATAAGTTTCCAGTTATCACTAAGGTCAGGGGGGAAATTTCTAAAAAAAAGCTCTAGTGTTTGGCACAGGGTGTGTAAAAGGGGAAACCTATAGAGGAGGAAGAATTTTGAACCAGAGAAGATGAAGAGAGTAAAATGGAAAAGATCCAGCTCTTTGGGGAATCTGATTTCAACTCTAATGAAAGTGTTTTTTTTTTTTTTTTTTTCTTATCCCCCAACCTTGAGAAAGCCTATGAGTATATTAAGTATCTGGGTGAGTGATCATTACTGAATGACCTGGGCAATCTGACCTTCAATACTTCAGAGAATATTAGAAATATAATTAGAAATATAATTAGCAGATAAGAACTCTTACCTGTTCTTTCCCTTCAATACACATTAGAAAATGAACTGCACTTGTTGGGACTTTGAGAATCACTGTCAAGGACTAATTGTCTCTCCTACAGGGCAGGGTAGAAAATGTCATGGATTGAATTATGTCTCCCCAGAAATGTGTGTGATCAATTTGGCTGGGCCATGATTCCCAGTATTGTGTGGCTGTTCTCCATTTTGTGATGGTAATTTTATGTTAAAGAGGATTAGGGTGGGATTGTAATACCCTTACTAAGGTCACATCCCTGATCCAATGTAAAGGGATTTTCCCTGGGGTGTGGCCTGCACCACCTTCTATCTCCCAAGGGATAAAAAAAGGAAGGGGAAGCAAGCAGAGAGTTGGGGACCTCACACCAACAGGAAAAAAGCACCAGGAGCAGAGCGTATCCTTTGCACCCCGGGGTTCCTGTGCAGAGAAGCTCCTCATCTAGGGGAAGATTGACGAGAACGACCTTCCTCCAAAGCTGACAGAGAGAGAAAGCCTTCCCTGGGAGCTGAGACCCTGAATTTGGACTTATAGCCTGCTAGACTGTGAGAGAATAAATTTCTCTTTGTTAAAGCCGTCCACTTGTGGCATTTCTGTTATAGCTGCACTAGATGACTAAGACAAATGTCAGGGACTAATTCTCTCCTCCCTCCTACAGGGGGATAAGGAGGCTCAGAAGGGTGCGGAAGGGTGGTAGATGAGGCATGGGCAGCATCGGCTGGTAGTTTTGAAGTGTTAACCCTTCTACTCTAAAATTTTGATTCCCAATTACAATTTTATATTAAAACAACTCCATTAAATTTTAGCCAGTCCAAATTTCATCGAGGTAGATAAATATTTTTCACTACCATTCTAATGAAATGTCACTACAATTATTTTAGGAAGCATATTAAATTGGAACTTAATTTAAATAGAAAGTGAGTTGCTTTCCTTTAAAGGATTACACTGTTGCCTGTGTTAAGCAAATAATAATTAACACAAGTACATACAGTTATAATTAGCAGGGAATTTAATTAAACAAATATGCCAACATAACCAGATGCATGACAAAGTAATTGTAATATGCCCTGCCAATGGATTCTTTCTCACTTCATAGTTCTTACATAGTAATTATAAAGCTATCTTTTTTATAAGCAGGGAAGTTCTAAATAGGAGCCTCCTAAAAACCACATTCCAGGAAAAGAAAGCAAACAAAAGAAACCTTAGTGAAGTGGGAGCACTGGAGAATGCAGTCAATTATTTTACTCAGAACTCCAAGTACAAGTTCAGTTGATTTTGATTCTTTAACATCATCTGAACTTTGCCAGATTTCACCCTCATTTCAGCTTTATGGGGCTGTATCCCTAAACTGAAAGGAGTCCTGGTGTCGCAGTGGTTCAGTGCCAAGCTGTGAACCGACATCGGTTCTTCCCCAAACCTACAAGGCTCTTCTAGGGAGAAAGCTGTGGCGTTCTATTTCCGTAAAGATTACAGCCCTGGAAACCCCATGAGGCAGTTTTACTTTGTTCTACGGGGTTGCTATGAGTCAGAATCAATCACAGCAATGGATTGATCCCTAAGCTGAGCAGTGCCAAAACCATACTAAAAAAAAAAAATCCTACTTTTACCAAGTAGTACTCTGTCCTTCAGAGCCTTGGTGGTGCAGTGGTTAAGAGCTCAGTTGCTAACCAAAAAGGTTGGCAGTTTGAATTCACCAGGCGCTCCTTGGAAACTCTATGGGGCAGTTCTACCCTGTCCTATAGGGTCACCGTGAGTCAGAGGTAACTCGACAGCAACGAGTTTTCCAGGTCCTTCAAAAAGAAAGCAAGACACCTAGAACTCATGTTCCACTCTGAGACCTATACCCTTGAAACTACTTTCTCATTACTTCAAATATCACCTAAAGGGAAAATTAAACGGCAATTATGCCTGCATATTGTGTGCCGTTCAGTCAATTCTGACTCACATCAACCCTATATGACTGAGTAGGACTGCCCCATAGGGTTCCCTAGGCTGTAACTAGGTTTCCAAGGAGTGGCTGCTGGATTTGAACTGCTGACCTTTCGGTTAGCAGTCGAATGTTTAACCACAGGGCCACCAAGGGTCATGCTTGGTAAAGTACAGGGTCAGTGAAGAAGAGGAAGACCCTCAATGAGACAGATTGACACAATGGCTGCAGCAATGGGCTCGAGCATAACAACGGCTGTGAGTATGGTATAGGACCAGGTACTCTTTCGTTCTATAGTACATAGAGTCACCGTGAGTCAGAACCAACTGGATGACAGATAACAACAATGCATGCATAAGACATAAAACTTCTTTTCCAATTCTCTCTCACAGGAAGTCTACTCTTTGTTGGGTTCATTGCCACTGGGTTGATTCTGACTCATATCAATCTATAGGACAGAGTAGAACTGTTTCATAGGGTTTCCAAGGAGTGGCTGGTGGATTTGAACTAGTAGCCTTTTGGCTAGCTGCCAAACTCTTAACCACTGCGCCACCCGAGTTCCCTTCTGGGAATAGGACGTATTTTCTCTTGACCTGAAAGTCCAAAATCAAACAATTTCCAATGGCAAGACTGCCTCAGTAAAAGACCTTTCTCTGAGCCAAGTCCTCCCTCCCAGACCATGGCATTCTGGGGCTCTCCTAACAGGAGTCAGTGGATCATCCGCACCTTAGAGACCCCAGAATGAATTACTAATAGCTGCTTCTTGCAGGACAGCTTCACGTATGTTTTACTGGATGGATGAACTTCTTGGTGCACATCCTCTCTTCTCAGGGGGATTATTATTTTTAAATTGTGTACTTTTAGGGCAGTTTTTTTTGGAAGTTTGCCAATCCTAGTGCAAACACTCACTGCCTGGACGTCTGCCTGACATTTGAAAACTACCTAGAGATGTGGGAAGTGGAAAGATGGGCAGAAGTGGGGAAGGAAAATAAAGCAAATTAGCATTTATTAACAATCAGCTGTGTGCCTGGCAACTTGCTGATCAATTTACCTATAATTCCTCATTTAATTTTCACAACTAACCTTAAGGGAGGTAGTATTGTTGCCATTTAACTTAAGAGACAAGGGCAGAGGTCACAAGGTTAAGAAACTACCGAGCCACAGAGACTTTCTATGTTTCTCTGAGGTTTATTTCTATTTTTTATGGCTATAGAAATCAAAACAAGTACGTCTGAGAGATTTCCTAGTTGGCAAATTCTGGGACTGTGAGGGCCATTAAAAGCCAATATGCTCAGTAGAAATCTGTTGAAGTGCTTTCACACAACTCTATTTTTTCTATAGTTCTCTTCCCAAGCTTCCTTATTTGATGAAAGGATTATATTCTCCATCTCTTGAAAGTATCTGGTGTTAGAATTTGTTTTTTTTTTTTGGTTAGGTACTCAGATAACTTCTCTTTTGAAAAGCATTAAAATTCAGGCAATCCTGTATAAAAGTAACGACAGCTGCTAACATTTATTAAGCATTATTCTAACACTTGTGTATTAACTCATTTAATTCTGCCAACAACCCCATGAAGTTAGAAAAATTTTTATCTTCATTTTACAGATGAGAAAACTGGGACCCCCAGAGGTTAAGTAATCTGCTTAGGTCACACAGCTAGTAAATTAAGGAATCCAGGGTTCCAATTAATGGTATCAAAATTGTGCTCTTCCCCTCTTAATTCATCCAAGAAACCAATCAACATAACTGAACATTCATTCTGTGCCAGAAATGAAAGGCACAGTCCAGAGTCCTCGCAGCAGACATAATCTGACGCTAAACAAATTGTGCTCCAAATTTCCATTTATTAGAGCCAGGTGACTTACAAAGAGATTTAAAAAACAAAAAAACAAATCCATTGCTGTTGAGTTGATTTCGACTCATAGCAACCCTACATGCCCACAGAGTTTCCAAGGAGCACCTGGTGGATTCAAACTGCCAACCTTTTGATTAGGAGCCGTAGCACTTAACCACTATGCCACCAGGGTTTCCTACAAAGAGATAATAAACGTTTATATTTGGTACTCAGTCCTGTTTTAAGCAAATCTCACCACCATTCCAGTCTGCCCTGTGGTTCAGTGGCTTCGCTAGGCCACCCAGGCTGTGGCGGGGACAGCAGCAGTAGCTACATGTGGACCCCAGGAACTTGTTTTCTCACAGAGGACATCTCCCCAAAGGGGATTCTCCAAGTGTGGTGCCCAGACCAACAGCATCCACACCACCCGTGAACTTGCTAGAAATGCAGACGTCCATGTTTCTACATGGGCATGCTGACCTTTGGCTGGGGAGGCAGTCTGGCTTTTTAAATGGGTGTCCAACAGACACTTATTTTAAATGTTCTCCCTTGTTATGAAAGAAATATACCATGACTTCAGAACATAATGACAAGAGTAAAGAATAACCAGAGTCAATGTTTTGGTATATCATTTTGTCTTTTTCTTTCTACATTTATAAACAGCTTTTTACACACTTAAGATCATACTGTACATGCTATTCATATACTACTTTATTCACTTCTTATATTTTAGACACTTCTTGGTGTCACTAAAAACATTTGGTAAATATCATTTTAATTACTGCACAACATCACATCATGTGGATATAGCATGATTGACTTACCATTCCCCTATTGCTAGAAATTTCGTTTATTTCCAATTTTCTGCTGTTATAAATAAACTGTGATGAACATATTTGTGCAGCAATATTTGTTCACATATTAGTCAGTGTATTCCAAAAAAAAAAAAAAAAAAAAAACCCAGTGCCATTGAGTCGATTCCGACTTATAGCGACCCTATAGGACAGAGTAGAACCAACCCCATAGAGTTTCCAAGGAGCGCCTGGCGGATTCGAACGGCTGACTCTTTGGTTAGCAGCCGTAGCACTTAACCACTACGCCGTCAGTGTGTTACCTTGGTATAAATATCTAAAAGTGAAAAACACTGAGTTCAAATATGTCCATACTTACAGCTTGTATGAATCAATACTCCTGACAACAGAGTACAAGGCTACTTACTGTTGGTATACCATCTGGCAAAGGAAAGGAAAATTTTTTTTTTAATTTTAATTTGTAGTTTTTGGTTTCTAGTAATGTTGAATTTCTTATACATTAATCAGCCATTTATGACATTTTTGCATATATCTGATCTCATTTGTTGATTTTATTATTTAGGTTAAATAACATGAAATTGGCCTTTTCTAGGTGCAATACAGTTGAAAAACTGGCAATTTCTTATCATTCAAACTTAATAGTTTAACTTTCAGGATTCTAAACTGCTTCACTTATGCCCCATGCACCACTTATACCGTGGTAGGAACTTCAGTTTATTTAGGAAACAGGACATATATACACGAAAAGAAGAAAAAAATACCTGTCACTAGTCTCAGCACCATCCTGGGTTCTACTGGTGCTCTGCCTCCTCCTGTAACTCAGGACCCAATGGGATTTTAAAATGGGTAAGACACAGAAAGGGCTGTAGATGGAAATGCCCGGCATGAGAGAGCTGAGCTTCCAGAGACAGGGAAGAGCATCCATGGGTCTCTCCATCGGCCTTTTTCCCTCTCCTCCTTGGAAAGCTGCAGTGAAGTCTCATGTAAGGAGGCAAGTCAGTGTTTGCTTACTAATCTGTATTGCTAGTAAGTTGAACAGGGAGGTGGCTAGAACTGAATTCATTTTTCAGCTATTATGTCAATCAACAGAGTTGACTGCACATTGAAAAGTAAATCAAATACTTGCCAGGCAGTAAAGAGCAGTGGACTTAAAGTCTTTATCTTTCAGACACCCACGAGTCTACCTAACTCTGTCATCTAAACTAGCTGTGGGACCTTCAGTGAATCAAAAACCAATCTGTGCATCGGTTCACGCTTTTATATAATGACACAGATGAGAAGAGCTCTAATGTCTCTTTCCAGTTCTACATCCTATAAAGGCACTGGCAACTGGACAATGCTACAGGCAACCTCTTCCACTTGGAACTCTGGCAGTAGTGTATTTTATCCAAGGAGACTCATAGCAAATCTTTCAAAGTAGGCTCTTAAGAACTCTTAAACTCTCACCTACGCTAGAAAATATGAGTCTTTTTATGAGTTCCAGGAGTCTGTTTCAAATGCTTCAGAAGAAAGAGAGTGTTATCCAAGCCAATTAAATCATTTCTTCGGTCTGGCTCTGTGCAACTGTTGGGGTTTTTCCAAAAATGGTCCTTAGGGTAACTTCTGCTTACATTGTTTGGTTAAAAAATTCAGAGGTAAACATCAACAGGAAATGCTAATTTTCCTTTAACACTTCTTAATTAGGAAGGATTGAAGCCCCAGTAGATTTACTGTTAATATTAAATTCTTAATTTATTGGGTTTTTTTGCTTATCACCAATAGGCCAAATACGTGGTAATTTTGGTGGTGAGCTTGCCGTCTTGTTTTTACCATCAAGTTGCAAAGCTGGGTATTGCAGGTCAGATAATGATAAAAGAAACTCCAGGAGATGATGCTGATCTGTTTATCCTGTTACAGTTTTGTTGTATCAGATACTGCTTCATAGAAGGAGACCATTTCCTAGGACTTGGAAATATTTCTGTTACACAAAACCTTCTGTTGTCTAGATAAAAGACCCCTTTTCAATTTGCCTGACAAGACGTTAAACATGCTGTGCTACATTTGATTTTTTTTTTTTTTTTGAGGAAAGAAGGTTCTGTAGTGCAGTGGAAGCAATTGGGGGATGAGAATCAGGAGGCCTGGGCTCTGGCTTTGTGACCAATGTCTTTGCTAGATGGGTCAAGTTCAGACCATATGAGTGAATGGGAAGTGGTCACCAGAGGAGGAGAGAGAAAGAGTACTCAAGGTGCCAGCCACTCAGGTGTGGGGTAGAATCAGGGCAGAGAAGGATGAGAAGGAGACCTGTGCTAGAAGACACATGATCCTGAGATTTGAAGGGGACAGGTGTCCAGTGGTTTTATGGCCCATCTCTCCTCCCCATTACTCTAGGACTGACATTCTATTAAGGAAAAACATTAAGATGGTGTATATCCCTCCATATCCCATCTTGTCACCAACAGTATTTTGAAAAAGTTCCTGTGTTTATTAAGAGTATTACACATTATATTCAAATGTAGCTACTATACAAAAACTCTACACCAAAATGCTATGCTTTCATTAAAAAGACTAAATGAAAAATGGACAGGGCCTTCCAAATGCCTCTGTTATACAAATTTGCTTTGACTCAATATAGTTTGCTGTGTCCATATATATATTAGTAATGCAGTTTTACCATGAGCTCTTGGAAGGGGGTAGCCTCATTACACAGAACTGAGCATCACAATAGTACGTGGAGAAGCAGAATTTACTTCCTGGTGGTTGTACCTGAAGAGATTTTGACTTGTCCTGACATTTTCACCAGTGGTCAGACTGGCGCTGACTTGGTGGGCAATGATTGAGTCTAACCTGCACCCTGCTCCTGCTCATTGTCCTACATCCCCGTGTCTTCTTTTTTCATGCTAGAGGGTACTTCTAGATCAAACTGAAGAGCAGTGATGTCCACCTTCACTGCACACTCCCACTTTCCTTTTCTTCTACTTTACCCCTTCCTGAGGCTCTGAATACCCCAACAACCAAGGACTGATGGTCTTTCTCCTTATTCCTTTCCCTCAACTCCCATCAGAACTGCCAACTCATCAGGGCCCTTCTCTCAGCTTGCTGTTGTGGAGGACAGGGACCAACAGCGAAGTGACACTGAGCTGAAGTGTCTGCTGTCAACTTGACGTGCGCTACTATGCAGTGATGACAAAGATGGCGTGGGTGGCTCTAGAGTCATACTACCGAGGTCTGAATTCTGGTTCTGCCATTTAATTGTGTGGTCGTGAAAAAGTTATGTAATCCTATTAAGCCTAAATTTCTTCATCTGTAAAATAAGGAAGCTCATTTAATTCCTGGGAAGACTAAATGAGCTAATAAGAAGTCCTTAGAACAGCGTTTGTCCCGTGGAGAGTCCCAGAACTTGGGAGTCATTCAAAACAAACAGCTTTGGGGTCACTGGACAAACCAGTATTTCACGAGAATCCTGATCCATGAGCAACTTGTCTTTATTCAGATCTGCAGTATTCCGAGAACGTTAATATAATAGGCTTTTCCACAAGTAACAAAATACATCCTACAACAGGATTACTGCTCTTTTTTAATCACAATTTTATCAAAGTTGAGATTTCATGGCATAAAAGCCTCTCTTAGATGAATCTACCAGGCAGTTTCGGCTTCAAGATCCCTCAGGAAAAGAGCTGTCTGATAGTATTCTCTCCCTTCTCACCGTGGGCATTTCCAAAGCTGAAGCTTCCTCAAGACATCCCTCTAAATATCGGGATCATAAAGCAAACATAGTCTACGTCTTAAAAAAAATCAGACACTTCACTTTTTTTTTTTTTTTACCATCTTCTTTAATGCAGCAGAAAAATCCTGAGCCATTTAAACAGACCATAAAACTTCAACTTATGCTCAATGGCTTATAGTCAACTTTCCATCATTTCCTCTGTGTAATTGCATTTCAAAGCAGGATCCACTGTCTTTACACGTAAGAAGAGGGCCCTGGAAGGGTGGCTGCATGTGTACTAAGGCAACGTAGGCATTCACTTATTCTCTTACATACAGAAAACCAAATCGTGGACAACAATTTCCCAGAGAGATGTTCTAACAATGTACAGTGAGGCTGGGGACATATTTAATCCTTCAATACATATTGTTAACAAGCAGCCAGATGATCATGATCTTACCCATTTTACACTCTCATTCTAGAATCCTGACTTGAACATTTCCATCTATTACTCTAAAAGTCACCATTTTTTTTTTTTTTTTACTATAATCGCAATGACCCTCTTAAACTAAATAGATCAGATCCAAATATTCTAAACTCATGTTGGTCAGTATTGTTATGCAACTTCACAAAGTGTTTTATAAATGCTTTTCAGAATTTCTTCCCATCTTCTGCTTTTTTGGTTGCACAACATTAGGGAAAAATGAGCCACGTTTCAGAAATGAAATACTTTCTGAATTGTGTCACTTCAGAAATTTTTCTTTCCTGCGCTGACAGCAAAAGTTTCTTGGTCTCCAGATGGTGCTGCATAAAGTATTTTACGTATTTGTGCATTTGGGTGTTTTTATTTTTACATGGTGGGTCCAAAGCTCTAACGCATTATTAACGGGGTGTATGACACAAAAAAAGGTAAAGAACTATGAATTTTGGGGGGTTTTATAACATACCCTTAGTAGAGTAATAGAGTTACGGACTGGTTGGAGCTTAAACAGACTTACAGAGGTAATTTTAGACATAATCAAGCTCAGCAACCTCATTCTACAGGTGAGATAATGCAAGTTCAAAGAGACTAAGTGAATTTTTTAAAACTTTTTTGTTAAGCGACACTATCAAAATAAAAAGAAAGTAGCCCTCTAGGCTTCCTTAGCTGATTAAACATTCCCGCCTGCCATCTGACACCGCAACCCAGGAACTCAGGAGAAAACAAGCAAAAATTGTTACCAAGGTGGTAATTATGGGTGATTTATTTTCTGTAATGGGGTTGTACCGTTTTTACGATGAAATTTTACAATGAAATCAGTAATTATGAAAATTACATGGAAATATGAAAAAACATGATGTGTAAGACAAAAAGCAGAATATAAAACAGTATATGTAGTATTATAAGGATGCATACGCATGAGGAAAAGGACGGGAGTATGGTTGTTATGTTAGGATGGAAAGATGATTTTTTTTCCTTCATCCAAATATCCCATTGGCATCACACTGTTTTCCCAGTGATTTAACTGGGATGGGAGCTAGCATGCAGACTCTGGTAATACTAGCTAAATCTTCAAGGATGAAGAGGCGTCACAGAGAAGGGAGCTAATCCAGACTAACACTCCACATTGAGTCAAAAACACAAGCATCTGAAGAAATAGTAAAAGCAGCTCTGGGCATGTGAAGACACAGCTGAGGGGATGAGAGCCGTGCTTTATGCCTGTTCGTTCAGAGCCTAGCACATGCTAGGTGCTCAGCAAATTGGATTTAGTAATGCTGTTTTTATTCTATAGCTCCTTTTAAAAATTCTGAACGAATGGCTGAGTGATTGCTTCATATGGTTTTTCGATGTTATGTCAAGAACTTCATATAGCATTAAGTAGATCTTATGGAAATAAAACTAGTCAACGGAGGATTTGTTAGCACTTATTTTCTGGTGGCTTTTGTTTAGTCTGATTCTTAGCATCTGCATTAAAATTTAAATACTTTAAGTTGATAGAGGGAGAAAATGCAGGGTCTACCTTTATGCCAAGATTTTCTTTTCTAGCAGGAAAAAAATCATCACTGGAAAACATTTACTAATCCACAACTATAACACTGTGTTTATAAACCCAAAACAAAAAACCCACTGCTGTCGAGTTGATTCCGACTCATTGTGACCATAAAGGACAGAGAGGAACTGTCCCGCAGGGTTTCCAAAACTGTAAATCTTTATGGAAGTAAACTGCTGTATCTTCCTCCTGCAGAGCGGCTGGTGGCTTCAAGCCACCTATCATTGGATTAGCAGCCAAGTGGTTCAACCACTGTGCCACCAGGGCGCCAGTATTTATAGATCTATGGAAAAATATGGACTACCTCTCCTTTTTAAGGGCAAAAAAATTGATGGGGAGAAAAAGCATCAATTCAGTTTCTTTGAACAGATTTAGATCTGAATCTTAGAAACAGTACTTAGTAGCCATTTTAAATTCTAAAGAAATAAAATTATCATTAGTTAAATATTTGATGCTTAACATACTGCTAGCATTAAATTTAAAGTAAAATCAAGCTGGATTTTAAAATGGTCCATCCATGTACTTTACAGTACGTCAGGGCACCTCATATAATCAAATAATACTATACACTTGCAGTGGCTGGTCATTTTATCACTGTAAGGAATTATAACAGTTTGTAGCAGTAGCATCTTCACTTTAGTTCTCTTTCCTCTGATCACTCCTTAAATGCTGACTTGACTAAGTCCCCCTAAATGTACATAACTCATTTCTAGAGTTCTTGTTTGTTGATGAAATGTAATCTAAACTCAACTCTGAATGCGTATTAACACATTCCTTTACTTAAAAACATTTTTTGCTAGGGATGCAAAGGTGAGTAAGATCAGTCCCTGCCTCAGAGAGTCCACAGTAAGGTAGCTGATTCAGAAAAGTAAATAGTTACAATGAGAACTACAGAATGGGTCTTGAGAGAGAACGGTTATTTCAGCTTCCTGGCACTCATATTCCAAACGGGTGAAAGTCTCCTATACTTATAAATTCAAGCTGAAAAGACATAAAACGCAAAAAGAACATTCTAAAGAGAGTCAGTTCTTTGATCTTTGAGAGGCCAATATGGCGGAGAAAAACATCAAGAGTATTCTGCAGAAGAAGGATAACAGGAACAGTGACAGAGAAGCAGGATGACCACATCACAGAAAAAGGAAGGCAAACCGACTGGCTTTACCAAAGCACACCTGATAATGTGGGCCACATGCAGGCACTCATGTGAGAGAACGCCTGACAGAGACAGTGGAAAGCTGAAAGGTTGAGGAGAATTGGAAATCAAATCTCTGGTGAAAATCCTGCAAGATTAGCTAAGGCTGCAGTTTTTACTGAAACAGAAAACAACAAAGCGCTGACAAACACCCCAACCAAGATGCTGGTTGTACGGAGTTACTTGCTCAGTTTTATTATTCACCTAACTGTGGCTTTCCTGCTTTAATTCAGTTCATGACAATCAATTATACTTGCATGAAAAGGAAACCAAGTAGTTTCTTAGAAGATGCAACAACTTCTTACGTGCTGACAAATCAAGTCTGGGTGGAGGCAAAGCAGCAATGCAATTTAAACTATTTTGGGCTATATGTTTTCTCAGATCTTTCCCTTGCTAACCCTCCGCATCCCAGATACTTGACTAATTGAAACTCTAGATTTCAAGAAGAAGTCCCACTTAGAAATGTGAAAACTAGCATCTCAAATGATTTAATTGTAATGTTTGGGAATGGTGACCACTAGTACCATTAAAAATAACTACCAGAGAAATGCAAATACATGTCACTTTGTTGGGAAAGGAGAAAGACAGGAACCAACTTCACATAAACAAAGCTGCGTTTGTGACCACGAAATGGCCTTTGATGGTTTTGTCTGTGATGAAACAAGAAACTTGGAGGATTCAGTAATCCAGTTCTGGGGAAGAAAAGTACTTTCTGGGTGGTGATCCTCCTTCATGATAATACACAAGTGTGAGTATGAAATACAAACATTTCTTGTCCTAATGGTCTGACTCTTGCATTTCAGGAAGCTTTGTGTGCTCCAAATATGGGTCTTCTGAAGTTGACTCATGAAAAAGTTCAAAACAAGTCCACTATCCCCTCCGGCACTGCTCTTCACCTCTTAGTCCCACACTATGTGGAACCATAGCTTCAGAGCTGGATTCCCCACAGCATGACAGGATGGCAGGCATTACTGCTTTGCATACACATCCACTCCAGAAGAAACCCATGGGCTACCATTACTGCTCTCGGTCTCCATCCAGGGAAGACCATATAAAACCAAAATTGCCTAAGATCTCCTAAAACCTGAAATTCAATAGGTGCATAGGAAAAACTCTTTTAGGCCAGTTATTCTTAAATATACCATGTGAAAATATTCTTGAAATACAAAACACATTTTCATTTACAATTAATAAAAATAGCTCACTATTAAGGTCATAGATAACCTGGAATCTTCAGAGGAGGGGGACAATAACCAAATGCAGTAGAGAAACAGAGAGAAGCCCATGTGATTTGAATCCCCAGATAATTCTAATATGCAAGGCCCCTTGCCTGCCAATGACTAGAAAACACTAAAACACACAATACTGGGCCACACAGCTTTTCTTCATTTCAAGTGAATTTCCAACAATCTCATTTTGGTCTGAGCAGCTTATCTGCTTAGTATTCATGGCACGAAAAAATCACTGGTAAAGAAAAAGCCAACCAACCTTTTGGAGGGTCAAAGAAGGAGGGCAAAAATATGGCTAGGATTCTTTATCTTCTGCTGAATCTCAAGGCACAGTGAAGAAAAGCGATTAGGCTTGGTAAAAGAATTGACCATTGCCTTGATATTAAAATACTAGTTCACACTGGATCCTGCTCAGTGCTTGAACTAGGGACTTATAGACACAATACTGTGCCTTTGAAGTCTGGCCAGAATAGAATTACTTATGACATAGACAACAGATATTATAACAGCCATATTATACTATCCATACTCATACAAGAAAGACTGTTAATATGACTATTACTCAAATTTTCACGCCAAACGCTAATGCCAAAGATGAAGAAAATGAAGTTTTTTGCCACCTTCTGCAGTCAGAAATTGATCAAATATGCAATCAAGATACATGGATAATTACTGATAACTAGAATGTGAAAAGTTAGAAACAAAGAAGAAGGAACAACAGTTGAAAAATAAAATATGGCCTTGGTGATAGAAGCGACACAGGAGATTGCATGATAGAATTCTGCAAGACCAATGACCTATTCACTGTAAATACCTTTTCTCAACAACATAAAAGGTAACCATACACGTGGACCTTACCATATGGAATACACAGGAATCAAATCGACTACATCTGTAGAAAGAGACGATGGAGAGGCTCAATATCATCAGTCACGACAAGGCCAGGAACTGACTGCAGAAGAGACTATCAATTGCTCCAATGCAAGTTCAAGTTGAAACTGAAGAAAATTAGAACAAGTCCCTGAGAGCCAAAGTACGACCTTGAGTATCTCCACCTGAATTTAGAGAACATCTCAAGAATAAATTTGATGCATTGAACACTAATGATGGAAGACCAGATCAGCTGTGTGATGACATCAAGGACAACACACATGAAGTAAGCAAAAGGTCAATAAAAAGACAAAAAAGAAATAAAAGACCAAAACTGATGTCAGAAGAGACTCTGAAACTTGCTCTTGAACGTACAGTAGCTAAAACAAAAGAAATGATGAAGTAAAAGAGCTGAACAGAAGATTTCAAAGGGTGCCCTAAGAAGACGAAGTGAAGTATTATAATAAAATGTTCAAAGACCTGGATATAGCAAACCAAAGAGGAAGAACATGCTTGGCATTTCTCAAGCTGAAAGAACTGAAGAAAAAAATTAAAGTCTGAAGTTACAACACTGAAGGATTTTATAGGAAAAATATTAAACAATGCAGGAAGCATCAGAAGAAGATGGAAGGAATACACAGTCACCATACCAGAAACAGTTGCAGACGTTCTACCATTTCAGGAGGTAATATATAAATCAAGAACTGACGGTACTGAAGGAAGAAGTCCAAGCTGCACTGAAGACACTGGTGAAAAACAAGGCTCCAGGAATTGACAGGATACCAATTGTTTCAACAAACAGATGTAGCACTGGAGGTGCTCACTAGTCTATGCCAACTAATTTGGAAAAGAGCTACCCGGCCAATGGACTGGAAGAGATCCATATTTGTACCCATTCCAAAGAAAGGTGATCCAACAGAATGCGAAAATTACTGAACAATATCATTAATATCACACACAAATAAAATTTTACTGAAGATCATTCAAAAACAGTTGCAGCAGTACAACCACAGGGAACCACTGGAAATTCGAGTCAGGTTCATAAGATGACGTGGAACCAAACCAGGGATATCACTGCTGATGTCAGATGGAACTTGGCTGTAAGCAGAGAATAATAGAAAGATGTTTACCTGTGTTTTACTGGCTATGAAAAAGCTTTTGACTGTGTGGGTCATAACAAATTATGGATAACACTGTGAAGAAATGGGAATTCCAGAACTCATAATTGTGCTCATGAGGAACCTGTACCTAGACCAAGGGGCAGTCTGTCTGAACAGAACAAGGGTATACTGCATGATTTAAAATCAAGAAAGGTGTGCCTCAGGACTGTATCCTTTCACAGTACCTATTCAATGCTGAGCAACCAAGCCAAGGAGCTGCATTATATGAAGAAGAACACAGCATCAGGACTGGAGGGCAACTCATTAACAACCAGTAACATGCAGATGATACAAACATGTTTACTGAAAGTGAAGAGGACTTGAAGTAAGAGGATGAAAATCAAAGACTAAGCTTTCAATATGGATTACAACTCAACATAAAGAAAATAAAAATCTTCACAACTTGACTAACAAGCAGCATCATGATAAAAGAAAATGTTGAAGTTGCCAATGATTTCATCTTACTTGGATCTGTGAATCAACACCCGTGGAAGCAGTAGTCAGGAAATCAAATGACATATTGCAATGGGTAAATCTGCTGCAAAAGACCTCTTTAAAGTGAAGTAAAGATGTCACCTTGAGGACTAAGATGTGCCTGACCCAAGCCATGATATTTTCAATTGTCCCATATGCATGCAAAAGCTGGGCAATAAATAAGGAAGACTGAAGAAAAATTGAAGCCTCTGAATTACGGTGTTGGCGAAGAATATTGAATATACCATGGATTGCCAGAAGAATGAACAAATCTGTCTTGGAAGAAGTACAGCCAGGAGGCTCCTTAGAAGTGAGGGTGCTGAGACTTGGTCTCATGTACTTTGGACATGTTATAAGAAAGATACTTGGGATTAGATAATGAACCCAACAACAACAGCATGGTGTAGACTGGACAATACTCAAAATAATTACGTCACATTTCTAATTTATTATACTTGTTTAGAAGGAGTCCTGGTGGTATACTGTTTAAGAACTTGGCTGCTAACTGAAAAGTCAGTGGTTGAAATCCACCAGCCACACCGCAGGAAAAAAATGTGTCAGTCTGCTTCCGTAAAGATTACAGCCTTGGAAATTCCAAGGGGCAGTTCTGCTCTGCCCTTTGGGGTCGCTGTGAGTTGGAATTGACTTGACAATAGCGGGTTTGGTTTTGGCTTTTTATATTTATTTAAAGCTGTTGTTGTTGTTAGGTGCCACCGAGTCGGTTCTAACTCATAGCAACTGTGTACAACAGAATGAAACACTGCCTGGTCCTTTACCATCCTCATAATCATTGCCACCACTGGGTCACTCCAGGTAGTTGAGGGCTTTCCTTTTTTCGCTTACCCTCTACTTTACCAAGCATGATGTCCTTCTTCAGGGACTAGTCCTTCCTAATAACATGTCCAAAGTTAGCAGTTTGAAATTCTTCATTCTGATTATGCATAAATCATTTTAATATAGGCCACCATCCAGCAGGTCTCAGACACATGAGTAAAACTGTGAAGGAAGGCATCTGGAGAATATTCCCCCTGTGGATAACCTCTTTGTGCTCTACTGACAAATCTATCAGCTAAGACAGTGATTTGAACAGAAGAGCAGAGTACCAAAATCCCTGAATTTAATTTCCAAGTAATAGTTTTCCCAAATTACTACCACAGTGAGTGAGTCATCTTTACTGACGTATCTGAGAACAGAAGCTTGACCTAAAGCCACCTGTCCTGGCTCCTGAGCCTACCTATACTCTCATATCACCTTCAGCTGTCCAGCAAAATCACCGAGGCTAAGTGCCCTGTGCAGAACCACAGAGGCCTAAGGCTGCCGTCTTTAGAACAGCCTACTTCCATGGTTGGCCCTTGGCTAGTGTCTGGGACCTTGGTGTGTTCTGTAACTGATAAGGGTGGTTTACTGTGTACAATGCGGTGTACGCTGAACACCTGCTTTCCTTCTGGGGTCTGAGGTTTTGGTATGTGCTGTACTGAGGGTGCCTACAGGACCAGGTGACCAGTTCTCTCACACAGGTTGTTGCATTTTTGTTGCTGGAGGAGGACTGTCCTTTGTGTGACCCCTCACAGGAGAGAAAGAGCATAAGAAACCTGCCCTTTTTATGTGCTGGATTCTTCTATCTCCCTTGAACCTTTTCCCCTTATGATTCAGCTGTGTACCCTGACTACATCCCTGTAATAGATCTCAGCCATGAGTACCACTACATGCTGAGTCCCATGCATCCTTCTAGTAAACCTCCAAGCATGGGGGTGATCTTGGGGATCCAAATACAGCCCTGAAATGCCTTCCCAATATGGGCCTTCGTGTGGCTCCTCTCATCATGGGGCACATTCATTGGTAGACTTTACTTTCTCTCATAGAGCTTGTCCTAGCTCTTTGCGCCTTCCTAAATTACTGATAAAGTGCATTAATGAGTAAAGAAGACTCACCGCAGATTTCCAGGATTGGAGGTCTTTCTTCAAAACTATTTTTAACAAGTAGCCTTCTGGAGAAAATATCCACAGGTTCATTGCCTAATCCACAGTATCAACTCTGGTGGTGGAAATATAAGACCAGGTAAAAAGATGCTAGTTCGGTAACTGATCCGTGAAAGAAGTATTTGAGGGCAATACAGATGTTGTGGTGCCTAAGGACACAGTCCGCCAGCAGTGTCTACATCTGCAAATAGGGCTGGCCTAGGCCAAGGGTAAGGGAAGATTTAAGGAATATGCCCATACAGAGAAAGAAAAAAAATCTACTGGTCTCTCCCAGTCTCTTTGACTCGATAAATTCCTCTTTTTCAGTGTGAGAACAAGGAGCAAAAAGTTAACAGGACATTCTAAATCTGAAGACGAAATTTTCCATCAGGATGTGGGTGCTGCAATTACGTGGTGGTAACTGCTAGACAAGAGAAAAATTAATATTCTCCCTGCTGGTGTTTCTTGCTGAATCATACAGATTTTAAACACTGCTTCAGAACAGCAACAGTTACGCTGGGGGGACAAGAGCAGAGGAAAGGTTAATAAGCCAGGCTGTATGTTGCATCTGATCCTATGAGGGGCAAAATGGGCAAACGGCCTTTCTTTTTTGATCAGGATAATTCAACACAGCAGAGTCAGGAGGATATGTCATCATCACTTCACCAACGTTCACTAAATAGTACGTGGATCTCAAAGCCCATTCACCAATTATTTCATTTGACCTGCACCGATTTCTATGACCACTTCTGGTGTGATTCTTCAATAAATGTTATTACTAATCCTCCTGGAGTTCTTGCTAACAGCTCGACATGCCAAACACATTTCTTGTAAGAAAAATAAACTAACAACAACTATGCCAACTCCCAGGAGCCCTGGTGGCACAGTGGTTAAGAGTTGGGCTGCTTACCAAAAGGTCAGCTGTTTGAATCCACCAGCTGCCCCCTGGAAGCCCTTTGGGGCAGTTCTAATCTGTCCTATAGGGTCGCTATGAGTTGGAATTGACTTGACCGCAATGGGTTTGTTTTTATTTGTTTATGCCAACGACCACCATATCCACTGCCACAGGAGCAACACAGCAGTTACACCATTTACTCATCCTACTGTGTACTCAAAAAGCCCAAACCCACTGCCGTCAAGTTGATTCTGACTCATGATGACCCCATGTATCACGGAGAATACAGTACACATCCCGGACTACATTAGTTCTGGTGGTATTTGCATCTTGGTGTGTTCACTGCCATGAACTCTAATATTATATAAGATTAAAAAAAAATAGGTCTTAATATATACCAATAATAGGGCTTCAGAAAACTGAATCATTAGCAACTTGGCATTGACTTGACTTTCAGACTCACAGCAGAGATGTCTCAGGGATTAAGGGCAACAAAATGCTACCTGAAGATACACTTAAAACAAAAACAAAAAAACCCTGTTCCTGTCGAGTAGATTCCAACTAATAGCAACCCTACAGGACAGAGTAGATCGCCCTGTAGGGTTTCCAAGGAGCACCTGGTGGATTTGAACTGCTGACCCTTTGGTTAAAAGCCAAACTCTTAACCATTACGCCACCAGGTTTTCCTGGAAGATTCACTGCACACAGCAAGTTTATGTCACTTCTACTACAGACTTAGAAACACAGATGCTTCTTAAAGTGCTGTGAGAAGCAGCATAGCTTCCATCTCCATATACCTGGATCCTAACATTCCCAGGTGGTATCATCCTGGGGTAATGCCCTTCCTCTGAACTTCTGACTCTTTCTCTTCAACCTATTTTCTTCTCTCTTTCTCCTTTGTTTTTGCTTTCTCCAAAGTGCTCCAGTGAGGCCCTCTCTAGAAAAGGAAATTCTGTCCTGACTCTTAAGGAGCGTGGTAGAACTTACTACTGTCAGTCTAGCAGGTGAGTGAGGAACCATGGGAGAAATGAGCTGCATCTCTGCTGCTTTGAAATTTTTTAGCAACAGATGAAAAGGTTCCTGCGTTCTGTTTGAATTTGCCCTGTACGAACCTGTGTGTATGTATCGTTACAATCGTGTTTCATTGAAGTTTTCTCTTAAAAAATGAGCACTGAATTATAGAGCTACCAGCGACCCTTATAAACCTCAACACCAAGGCAAAGTTTTCCTGAAAAGCAACATCTCTGGCACAGAAGCAAGTTTCTCCCCTCACTGGCACACCTGCATGTTAACTCAGCCTCTGGCAGAGATGCACCGTGCGTGGCTCAGCAAGTCAAAACATCATAGTAGGTAGTGACTTGCCTCTGGGAAAATTAACTCTAAGTTAACCACTGAAGGACTCTGAGAGTTAATTCACCAGGCTACAATTTTTTGAATTAAAAACTGGGATAAGATTTCTTCTTCTACAATAAGGCTTTATGGTAAAATAACTGGCAATTACGCTAGCAAAAAAAAAAAAAAAGAACTTTAGCAGGTTTAATACACAACGTTGGAAAATTAATCTACCTTGAACTTTTTGGATTGATTAAAAGCTAAAGGGGAAAAACATCAAAAAAATCAAAGTAAACAAAGTCCATGAGTTAGAAAGCCCGCTCCTAAAAAATATGACTAAACATGTAATGGGAAAACCCTTTTCCTACCGTTTGATACGTTACCATGAAATGTTGAACAATGGTATGCTGTTAGAGACTGAGGTAATGCTTTTAAAATCACTTTTTTTTTCCGTTTTAATAGGTAGGGATTTTCTATTAACATCATTTGGAAAACACAGAAAAGTAAGAAGTAAGTGCATTCGCTCAACAAGCCTTTACTGAAGGGATGTGCTGCTGCCAGACAGCTACCCAACAGTGAAAAGGCCAACATGAGTCCTTTCACATAAAACGGCCTGTTGCCAAAACCAAGTAAAAAGACAAGAAAACAATTTTTATTGTGTATTGTGAAAAAGTGCCTTGAAATAATAATAATAAAAAAAGAGTTACACAGGAGGGAATGGTTCTAAAGCAAACCACGGCTTCTGTTTTGTTCTATTTTATTCCAGTCCTTTTATAAACGTTTAAGTGCTTGTTTCATACAGTCACTTTCTGTCGTATTTTTTCACTTAAAGTTCCCTCATGAACACTTTCCAAATCCCTATGCACGCCTTATAGGCAGAATTTTAATAACAGTTGGTATTACTGAGTAGGCTACCCTTAACTGAGCATAGTGTACAAGGCACTTTCTATATGTTAGCTCATTTAATCTTCACAACAACCTTTAAGACAGGTACTCTCACCATCCTCATTTTATGGATTAAAAATTAGATAGCAAGTTTAAGTAACTTACTGAAGATTGTATAATAAAAAGCATAGCTGAGACTCAAGACAGGCAGTCAGACTTGAGTCCCAGCACTCCTCACATGACTAAATTATACCTCCTTAATGGTTGTGCTAACAGCCCATTGCTGTGTTATTTAGTATTTGGTACGCGAACACTGTATGGAGGAAAATAGAAACAACAGAGAAAAAAATATGGGGTGACAATGAATGCAACAACATAGGAGGAAAAAAAAAAAGCAGAGCAGTAGAAAAAGCTCTCCTTGGAATGACCAAATGAGTCAAGGGAAAAAAAAAACAAAAATGAGTTTTGAAATTATCTCCCTGGAAAATGTCTCAACCCAGCTAACCCAGAATTGACCGTATATTTAAAAATAACCTTTTTTTTTTATTCCAAGTAAAGGGACAAATGCTTATTATGTACTGTTTTCACCATGAAAACATTAGCTGGAACCTTCCAAATATTTGGGATCATGCACAATAAGCAGGAAAGAACTCGGCATTGCAGGTTTGGCTGCAAGGGTGATTCCTCGGCCTCAGCTAACATAAAGGGTGCACGGAATCAGAGCTCTTCTGAGAGCCGTGACCAACCCAGATCACCAGCGAGGACTGCTTTGACCTGCTGGAAGTTCTCCATGTTGCAGGGGTTCACGTACGGAAGGCCGGCCAATGGTGGCCTAGCATGAGAACATTTGTAATATTAAGGGTCCCTAGCAATAATTCCCACCAAGGCTGTAGTTCGGTCTGTGCCTCATCTTACCTTTCAATAGCTATAACTGTCAGAAAGCTCCTCCTTTAATGGAGTCAAAGTCTCTGAGCTGGGTTCCTGTGAAGTGGCATCGTCACTGCCAAATTTACAAGACTATCTTATTGCCTTATTAAAGACACCGCAGACAGGAATCATGAAGCTAAAAGAGAGCTGAAATATCTCTCTTCCAAGGTTCCTTCCAACTCTTTAAAAGATTCTCTGAATCTGTTTCAGTTCCTAATAACTTGGCCGTAATACACCCCATTGGAAACCCTGGTGGCGTAGTGGTTATGTACTACGGCTGCTAACCAAGAGGTCAGCAGTCCAAATCCACCAGGCGCTTCTTGGAAACTCTACGGGGCAGTTCTACTCTGTCCTATATGGTCGCTATGAGTTGGGATCGACTCGACAGCAGTGGGCTTGGTCTTGGTTTTTTTTTAATACACCCTATCAGTCTCTCTTTGCTTTATTTGCACTTAAACTCACTGACGCACTTAAAACTCACTAATCACCAAATATCTTCATATTTTTAAATATATTCATGCTGTTTTCCTCTACTTTAACCTCAGTTTTTGATTTCCCTTTATCATATTGATGTATCTGAATCCTAATCCTTCCTTCAAGAGCCGATTGAAACATCATCTTTCCACGGAGATTTCCTTGTTAACCTTGGCCATTTTTCCTTTTCTCTACTCTAAACTACTTTCCTATTTAGCTGACACATCATACTGTCCCTTGTATCACTGGCTGACCTTTGGGCACGTATATTTTATTCAATGTCCCCCCACCACCACTCTTCCAAACCCACATCCCAGCATTTCTATTGTCAACCAAATGTTAGGTTCATTGAGTAAAGACCATGCATCATACATTTCACTTTTCTTAGTCTTTTTTTTAAAAGCCTTATGTAAAAACTATAATGTAATGAAACGGTTAAGAGCCAGAGCTTTGAAATCAGCCTATACAGTGCCCAAACCTGTGCTGCATCACTCACTCCTGAGTGCCGAATGTACGTGGAAGGTAGGTGGCAGCTGGAGGGTGAGGGCTTACTGTATTATTTCCTATAACTGATGACACCGGAACTCTGGTGGTACAGTGGTTAAGAGTTATGGCTGCTAACCACAAGGTTGGAAGTTCAAATCCACCAGCCACTCCTTGGAAACCCTACGGGGCAGTTCTGCTCTGTCTTATAGGGTCACTATGAATCGGAACCGACTCGATGGCACCTAACAACAACAACATACCTAGGGAGTCTTCTGTAATGCTTTGCATATAGCAAGTACTCAATAAATATCTTCATGTTATATCCTCTTGCATCTAAATTTTCTCTGTACAGTTAACAAGATTGAATTTTCTTCTACACTTTTTGCCTCTAGGAAAGATGTACCTGGCAGATGTTTAACTACCACAAATCAGCTGTGAACAAAATGATGTCTGTATATATATAATTTGGCTGTAAAGTTTAGAAAGTGATTGTACTGACAGAAAGAGTGCAAATGGAGACAGTAAATGGATATAAAACATGAAATATCTCCCCTGCTAACGTTACTTTCTCCTCAGATTTCTCTTTCCAAACTAGGGATTCCTGTTTTTTCCCTCCCCTTAGGAGCAGAAGAGGAGCCTTGATAGTGCAGTGGTTACAGTGCTCACCTGCAAACCGAAAGGTCAGTGGTTTGAATCCACCCACCGTTCTGCGGGGGAAAGACGTGGCAGTCTGCTCCCGTAAAGATTATAGGCTTAGAAACCCTGTGGGGGCAGTTCCACTCTGTCCTATAGGGTCACTCTAAGTCAAAATCAGCTCAATGACAATGGGTTTGCTTTTTTTTTTTTAAGAGGTATATACACCAACCTAACAGCAGGCAGCAGTCAGAAAGAAGAAGCTCGAGTTTATTTAGAAGACTTCACAGCATCAGGTTACAGAAATGTCAAAGTAGCTCAAAGCCAAAGATCAGGGTCATTCACCTAAGGTGGATAGGCTCGTTCCTTAAAAAAAAATAGGACCCAATAAATGGTCCTTGTCAATCATGGCCACACTACCATGCCCCAGGCATGATCCATAATGGCAGCCATGGGGGTTTTGACTGATTCCATGGTTATGCAAAGAATGGCACCCAATTTCCCAAAAGATCCTCATGTTTCTTGGAGAAATCCATCCGTGATCTCTCCCTGCAGCTTTGATACATGACACGTCACAGTGCTTTCGGGCGAGCTTCTGCCAGTGGTGCAAAAACTGATGACATGAAGCAGGTACTGACAATGGCGCAGCTGCTGATGGGGGCATTTAAATCAACGCCTATTCTTTCCACGCCACCATGCAAAGCCCCTTGTACGGCTCTAAAACAAATACAGCTTAATTTTATTTCCTGCCTGGCTTTGTGTCATTTTGACATGTCCTCAGTCAAACACGACCCGTCCTTCAATCAGGCCCCATTTTTCTGGAGAGGGGAAAACAAGAGGAAGCTAAAGTAATTACTGAAAACTCAAAGCAGCAGCTTTAGCCTAATTACCTTGACTTTCCTTTTTTTCTATCGATTGTCTCTGATTAATACACACGTATCGGCTGAGCTGGTACAGCCTGGTGTTACTATGATAAGAAAAGATGCCGCTGGGAAGCCAAATGCAATTAGGAGGCCGAGAGTCCCCCCTCCCTGCTGAGGCACACACCCGTGCAGCACAGCCGTCGGTGTGAGGCTCTCAGGAACCACCAGCAGCACCTAGACAGCCAGGGTCTTTGCCCCTCCCTGCTGAGGCGCACACCCGTGCAGCACAGCCGTCGGTGTGAGGCTCTCAGGAACCACCAGCAGCACCTAGACAGCCAGGGTCTTTGCCCCTCCCTGCTGAGGTGCACACCCGTGCAGCACAGCCGTCGGTGTGAGGCTCTCAGGAACCACCAGCAGCACCTAGACAGCCAGGGTCTTTGTGAAGCGTCTTCTGCTGTCTGTCGCGCCTCTGCCACCAGGGGGCGGTTAGGGAAAGGAAAAACAACCCCTTCTTGTGTGTTCCTCTTTTGATGTTAATATGCTACGGTTCCCCTATTTTCAGCACATAATCTATTAGGACTCTAGGGTCAACAACTCCGGGGGGACAAACAACCCAGGAACCAAGGTGACATCCTTTTGAGCTGCATGTGTCCCTTTTAAATGCTGCTGTATTTAAAGACGCGACTTGGAAAAAAAAAAAATGAAGCAGTATTGGGTAAACTGCCCTGAATATTAATGTACAGTTGGCAATGCTTTTAACAGTTCCTGATGCCTCTGCCAGGGAGAAAGGTGCAGTTTCTTTGCTGTAGGATATGAAACTTGTTTGAAAAGTAATTATTTCTAAAGCACTTTAAACTTTTCAATCGCTCATAAACCCAAGCTTTCTGAACAATAACAATCTCTCATATACGGAAAGTCTTCACCTGCTATTGAGGTATACCTCATTGTAAGCAAACGCAATTTGGTAAGTTATCTGAAAACTGGTTTTCTAGAACCAAGGAAACCCTGATAAATAAGATCCCATATTGCATCCAGTTTTATTTCATCTTCTCAAGCAACCCTGGTGGCGTAGTGGCTAAGAGCTACAGATGCTAACCAAGAGACTGGCAGTTCGAATCCACCAGGTGCTCCTTGGAAACCCTATGGGGCAGTTCTATACGGTCACGATGAGTTGGAATCAACTTGATGACAATGGTTTCATTGTTTTTTTTTCTTCTTGAAAGCAACCTTGAAGAGGAAGTAAATAAAACAGGAACAGTTAGCAATGCTAAAAAAAAAAAAAAAAAAAAAAAAAACCCTAAAAGAGGGAATTCTCAAAAGATAGATCTTGGTTACATATTCCAGAAGGAAATTAGCATTCTCAAGGGCTGCTATGGCCTTAAAAACCAAGCTAGTGGTGCAAAATCCAAGAAGCTTGGAAAAAGTAGTGGAAGGAATCTAATGGCTACAAGGGTAAAAATTAATAAAAGGATTATCAACCTAAAGAGGAAAGAATGACATACAGCAGAGACAGTGTACAGACCAGGAGAAGCAGTAGGATCAGTAGTTAGTCCCCATAACGAGAATTATAACAACAACGAAGCCACATCTACTATAAAATGACAATTCTACAAACTTCGGAGGCATTTTACGAAACCCCTCCTCCAAAAAACCAAACCCACTGCCGTCGATTCAGACTCATAGCAACCCTATAGGATGGAGTAGAACCGCCCCATAGGGTTTCCTCTACCACTAGGGCCCCATTTTATGAAGAGGCAAACTAATGTCGATTAAATTAGCACCATCAGTCCCTGAGGCAATCAATGCAATCAACTGGTGGGAGGCAGAAATGTATCACCAGTGCAGGTCAGAAAATAGCAAGGAATTCATTGGAAGGCACTGAGCAACCAGGTCCTACTATAACCTACATAATAGTGTATAAAAGCATCAGATAATATCACAGATTATTCATTCATGGTATACTTTAATGGAATATTGGCTCAGGTACGTTATATAATATTTAACAGTTAATTAGGACAAATTTTCAGAAATGAAGGCTGAAAATCATCTTGAGCATTGTGAAGTAACTAATTCCAAAAAGCAATACTGTGCTTACATACAGCTCCATTGGAGTACTTGGGCAACGCTTCAGTAGTTCAAAAAACACGTGAGTGCTTGCCATGTCCCAGACTGTGGAATACAGAGGCAGGTGTAACCTGGTTCTTTCTTTCTACAATGGCCATTGTCTAGTGGAGAAAGTCACTTAGATAATTATGACCAAAAAAAAAAAACCCAATCCCATTGCTGTTGAGTGGATTCCAACTCATAGGGACCCTACACAAAGTGATAAAAACAATGATGAGAGGAACAAGATGTTAAGAGAAAACAAAGAAAAGAAAGGGGGAGGACGTTTCATTTAAAAAATTAAAAAAATTATGTAAGTTGCACTTAAAAAAAAAAAAAAAAACAAGTAGCCATCAGATGGGCAGCAGGGCTGGAGCGGGGGTGGAGGAGCCAGTCCTGCCTCTTGAGGACTTCCTAGACTTGGAAAGGACTTTGGATTTGTTGCCAGGTGACTTGGATTTCAGGCCTGACTCCTCCATCCCTCCCACTTTCCCTTTATTTCCACAGAACAAGGGGATATCGATTGGTTTAAAGTCAGGAAAGGTGTGCGTCAGGGTTGTACCCTCTCACCATACCTATTCAATCTGTATGCTGAGCAAATAATCTGAGAAGCTGGACTATATGAGGAAGAACCGGGCATCAGGGTTGAAGGAAGACTCATTAACAACCTGTGTTATGCAGATGGCACAACCTTGCTTGCTGAAAGTGAAAAGGACTTGAAGCACTTACTGATGAAGATCAGACCACAGTCTTCAGTATGGATTGCACCTCAACATAAAGAAAAAAATCCTCACAACTGAACCCATGAGCAACATCATGATAAATGGAGAAAAGATTGAAGTTGTCAAGGATTTCATTTTGCTTGGATCCACAATCAACAGCCATGGAAGCAGCAGTCAAGAAATCAAACAATGCATTAAACCAAAACCAAACCAAACCCAGTGCCGTCGAGTCGATCCCGACTCATAGCAACCCTATAGGACAGAGTAGAACCGCCCCATAGAGTTTCCAAGGAGTGCCTGGCGAATTCGAACTGCTGACCCTTTGGTTAGCAGCCGTAGCACTTAACCACTACACCACAACGCATTACATTGGGTAAATCTGCTGCAAATGACCTCTTTAAAGTGTTGAAAAGCAAAGATGTCACACTGAAGACTAAGGAGCACCTGATCCAAGCCATGGTATTTTCAATCGCATCATACGCATGTGAAAGCTGGACAATGAATAGGAAGACAGAAGAAGAACTGATGCCTTTGAATTGTGGTGTTGGCAAAGAATACTGAATATACCATGGACTGCCAAAAGAATGAACAAATCTGTATTGGAAGAAGTACAACCAGAATGCTCCTGACAAGCAAGGATGGCGAGGCTGCGTCTCACGTGTTTTGGACATGTTGTCAGGAGGGATCAGTCCCTGGAGAACGGCATCATGCTTGGCAAAGTTCAGGGTCAGTGGAAAAGAGGAAGACCCTCAATGAGGTGGATTGACACAGTGGTTGCAACAATGAGCTCAAGCATAACAACCATTCTAAGGATGGCCCAGGACCCGGCAGTGTTTCTTTCTGTTGTGCATAGGGTTGCTATAAGTCAGAACTGACTCGACGGCACCTAACAACAACAACAACCAGTATTTACCATATATGTGACTGTTTCAAACACGTTGTTTCAGCTACGAGGAACAGTAAACTGACTAAAATAGTAAAACTGACTTAAAACATCGTTTTAAGGAATAGAAACCACTCCAGTTATTTTAAGCAGAAAGGGATTTAATATAGTTTGGGGCTTACAGTATCATAGGAAGACCTGGTGGAACTGGGTTCAGGCTAAGCTTCCAGGAATAACTTAAAAAAAAAAAAAACTGCCTGACCAACCATTAGGAGGAGAGTGCAGAATTATAAGGCTGCCAAGGCTACAATCACCTCAGGATAGTGAGATAGCGACAAAGCCAGTGAGTGCCTTGTAACACTGCTGCAAAAGATACCAGCATCTCCATACTTGCCTCCAAAGACAGTCAGGCAACGAAAGGCAGCTTTCACCTCCGTTCCCCTTTCCAAATCTCACGTGAGTGTACCTAAACCAAATAACCAAACCAGTAACCATCACATTGATTCTGACCATGGTGACCCTATGTGTGTCAGAAAATAGAACTGTGCTCCACAAGGTTTACAATGGCCAACTTTTTGGAACTAGCTTGGCAGGCCTTTCTTCTGTGGTGCCTCTGGGTGGATTAGAAGTACTAACCTTTTGGTTAGTAGCAGAGTGTTTAATCATTTGTGTCTCCCAGGGGCTCCAAGTGTATCTTAAGGAAGAACCTAATTCATTCCCTGAACTCGGCTTCAAGGGAGACTAGGAAATGTAGCTATGAAGGCGTACGAGCAGGAATTCAGAATGTTTTCTGAATGCCAAAATCCACCACAAGCAGATAAAGACAGTTATTAGCATTCATGACAAGAATTCCAAAGCCGGCAGTTTGAGAATTAGTTAATTCAGTGCCTCTAAAATATCACTGACCCCCTGCTGGTGCAGCAGTTAAGGGCTCGGCTGCTAACCAAAAGGTCAGCAGTTCGAATCCACCAACCACATCTTGGAAACCATATGGGGCAGTTCTACTCTGTCCTGTGGGGTCGCTATGAATCAGAATTGACTCAGTGGCAACGGGTTACGGGTAACATATCATTAAGGACTCAGGGTCTTTCATTTTTCTGTTTTATCATCAGAGGCTTGTCCCTTCTTGGTTGAAAAATGGCTGCCACAGTTCAAGGTAACACATGTACACTTGACACTGTTGACAGAAACAAATGGGACTATTTCCACGTATAGCTTTTAATCAGAGAAAACCTTTCCCCATCAGCTTCAGGAGACTTTCTCTCACACTTTCTGACCAGAACTATATCATTTAGTCATGCCCCGAGCCATCGCTGGGAAGGGAGACAGCATTAGCGTGACTGGCCTAGACAAATCGCAATGCACCCTGTGGGGCAGGAAATAGGTCCCTTCCCTGAGCACATCGTCTTGCAGAGAGAGAAACCTAACACAATCCAGATCTGACATCCGGGAAGACGGGATGTGGTATGGATTTAGGTAGGCTGCCAATAGGTTCAGAAAGTCGCCCACCTGAAATCTCTACGCCTTACTTTCCTCAGCTACAACCCAAGGATGGTCATATCTGCCTTCTCATCTACCAGGGTCATCACTCCTGCAGGATCCAATGGAGTACCATGGAAAATCTCTACAGACAATGTGAGATATTCTTAGTATAAGGGTGAGTGAGAAAGGAGAGTTTTGTTTTCAGAAAGCACTACCCTCTCCAAACAGTGTTAATTAGAAGGGCAAGTAATTGTTAGGAAGCAAAGCAATTTGCTGAGATGTGTGTTTTCGAAGCGTTTTATATTGTCCTGAAAAAGAAGGCTAGATTGTATCTGATGAAAGACAACCAACAAACCATGAATCTCTTGGAGTGTTTCTAGAAAACTTTTTTTTTTTAAACAGACACTCTCTTGACAAGTTTTACTATGTTGATGAAAGTGGACTACATCTGTGAAGCATGCTAGCCACTGTCCCGGCAGGTACTAATGGATCAAGAGCCTGAAGTTCAAGGGCAGAGCTTACCGTTAATACGCATGCTAACACCCACGCAGAGTCTTGTGTATGAAATGTGTGGATAATCGGAAATTTCATGGCCCCAGAGTCTCCAAAGGGCCACAGGCTTACTCGTGGCTCACAGAGCACAAGCTAATGTGTATCAACTCCTCCTGTCAAGCTCTAATACTTTTTTGTACTTTCAGTGGAATTTTATTTCCTATAGTTGTATGGGCGTGGCAAGGAATGCTGCCTGTTAATATGCTCGTAGTATCTTCCTGCTTGCCAAAATTAATTCAGCGAACCAAACTACATTATAATATGAAATATCATCACAGAATTGATCCCATAAATCTATGACGAAATTTTTCAAAGGACTATCACGTAATGTTTTCATTTGTTTACTCTCTAATTTTGCTATAGTAGAATCCTGTACTTACAGATACAATGAACCATGCTACAGGACTCACAGTTCCACATTAACATTAATGATACTATTATATTCCAGGTAGTGCCTGTAATTTCGTCATTTAAATCTTATGCAAAGATTGGAAAACGCTTTGGCCAGTAGAACATCACCTTTTAGAAATGATAAAGAAATTATGCATAATAATTATGTTATTATGGAGGCTTTGTAATGTGTCAGCATGGCCAGGTTGAACTACATTTCCCAGAATTCCCTTGCCTCTATGCATTCAGGTAGGGTGGCCCACAAGAGACATTTTTGCTTGAGATTTAAAGGCCAGAAGTGAAGCAGTAGCCACTGTGTTTTTAACACTCAGCAAACTGCATCTTTAATGTGAACTGCTGGCTCCACTCCTAGACATAGAGCAACACCCTCTTTAAGCTCCTCCCACTCCTGAGCCAGGTGTGTGTTTAGCTCCAGAATAAGGGTTTCAGCTTTTCCTGTAGGACCTCCATATCATCAAGACTGGGGGCAGCGAGAACTAACACAGATTACAGCCCATCCTCGTGGGCTCCAGCTTGTCCTTGCTCCTCCTGACTTTACAGCCAGCCTTCCTTCCTGAGAGTCTGCCCTGAGTCAGGCGCCAGCATCAGATTGAAAGCAGCAGCCTCCACAGAGGTGGATTAGCCAGATCCTACGGTCACATAAGGTGAAGTTCCTATGACAAATCCCACATATGTGTGTGTTCACATCACACACACACACACACACACCTCTCGAAGTGGTTCTGCTTCTCTGATTGAACCTATGTTCAATGATATTTAATGCCATAATTAATTTGTTGGAATATCATCCCATGGCACACTGTCCATCAAGCTCTTTGTATTAAAATGCCCAAGGGTAAGCTTTTCTTTTCAGTTCCTGAGTCTCATGTGGTCAGAGCTCCTGCAGCAGCCTCATCAGCCAACATTACAGCTGCTGCTAAAGCCGAGTAATTGACAGATGTGTGGATCATCAAGAAATGGTTAGTTAGAGCATACAGAGGCAAGAAAGATTGTTCCATGTTCAAGGAGGATTTCCATTTGAAAAGGTTCAAAACTAAGTTTTAGCATGAAAAGCTAAATCTCAATTATCTGCTAAGATTTGCTTTCAAAACTCCTCATTCTCCAATCATTTTAGAAAACTTTGGCATTGCTGTATTTGAAATTTTGATTTTTCAAAACACATATATTAGAGAAAGGAGCTAAATGAGGATAGCACAAAGGGTATGTTAAGGAGCGTACATCTCTGAAGAGGGGGTGATGGCATCATCTCTTGTGCAAAAGGATTAACAATGTCAGTCTTCCAAAAAACAATAGCTATTATTATCACAGCTAACGTTCACACACACCCACTCCTCACTTATCAACATCCTTAGGTTCTCAAGACCAGGCTGTTATGTGAAAATTGTATACGGCTGTGAAACAAAATTTATCTCAAAGTAGGTGCCGGTTTTATGAATTTTAGATGCAACATTTTAACTCAACAACTACTCCGTAGGGGAAACTCCCATGATTACCTCCTCTCCACAGGTGAGGAGCCTAAGACACAGGGAGGTAAAATAACTTTCCTAAGATCCCTCAATAGGAAAGGAGCAGGACATGGACATGAATCGCGGCACTCTGCCAACTCCTGAACACGACCACGCCGCCAAAAATGCCATACTTACATTTTAAATGTACACAAAAATTTAGAAACAGAAATACTGCTTAAAACACTCAACTTCCCACTCAACATACAATTCCTCTTTCTTGTCTAAACGCCTTAACTCACATTCCCTGACCAAACCATCTGGACGTAACCTCTTTTCTCAAAGTACTGATTAGAATGTATGCTTCTGGACACCAGGTCCGTAACTTCTTCAAGACATTTCCAGACACTTTAAAGCGACTTGCATATATTCATGTTTTTCATGAATAAATGGTCTGTGGTACTCAAGGACTAACTGTATAAACCTCTTTAAGGCAGAGACCATATCTTCTTCTAGCTTCCTTTAAAAATGTATATGCTGCAGGACGAACAGCAGCTACTCACATAAGCCCAAATAATTGAATAGCCAATCAGCTTTTTAATCCAGCAAGATAAAAGCTGAAAGAGGACACAAACATCTGCAAAAATGATATGCACTAAATGACCAAGGGCAAGTTTTCTTTTAAGTTCACCAAATTGCCTACCTCTAGAACAAGGGTGTCTTAGAAGAAGTACAACCACAATGCTCCTTGGAAGCAAGGATGGCGAGACTGCGTCTCATACACTTTGGACATGTTGTCAGCAGGGATCAGTCCCTGGAGAAGGTCATCATGCTTGGTAAAGTAGAGGGTCAGCGAAAAAGAGGAAGACCCTCAATGAGATGGATTGACATAATGGCTGCAACAATGAGCTCAAGCATAACAACAATTGTGAGGATGGTGTAGGACCAGGCAGTGTTTCATTCTGTTTTGCATAGGGTCACTATCAGTCGGAACCAACTCAACAGCACCTAACAACAATAACAGAACAAAGGGGTCTAACTTGAAGCCTAAAGGTCATTTCAGACTGATAAAAAGTATTCAAATTTAAGGCATTTGACAGAACTAAGGCCTCTAAGGAAACCCTGGTGGTGTAGTGGTTAAGTGCTATGGATGTTAACCAACGGGTTGGCAGTTCAAATCCACCATATGCTCCTTGGAAACTCTAACGGGCAGTTCTACCCTGTCCTATAGGGTCGCTATGAGTCGGAATCTACTCAACGGCACTGGGTGTTTTTGTTAAGGCCTCTAAGGAAACCCTGGTGGCATAGTGGTTAAGTGCTACAGCTGCTAACCAAAGGGTCAGCAGTTCGAATCTCCCAGGCCCTCCTTGGAAATTGTACAGGGCAGTTCTACTCTGTCCTATAGGTCGCTTTGAGTCGGAATCGACTCGACAGCACTGGGTTTGGTTTTTTTTCGGAAGGCCTCTAACTAAACTGTGCACCAAACCCACTCCATTTCAGATTTTTAAATACAGCTTCTTTCATACAACACAGCCTATCACTTCCACAAAATTTCCACTCCACCTTTGATCTA
The DNA here is from genome assembly GCF_024166365.1 of Elephas maximus indicus. Lineage (NCBI taxonomy): Eukaryota > Metazoa > Chordata > Mammalia > Proboscidea > Elephantidae > Elephas > Elephas maximus. The sequence goes on from NC_064826.1 coordinate 16,115,224, forward strand.
AAGGTACTTCTACAGAAAAATGTAGTTTTGCCCACTGTACTCTACTTGTCCAAAAGTTCTAAGCAGAGGAGCTTGTGGTTAGAACTGGCCGATGTTTAAGACGGTTATTCAGCTTGTTCAGATGTTCAACATAACGTTAAACGTGTGACTTTAGTGGCTAAGCCGATTCTTAGAAGATACTCCTAGACCCCCCTAGAAAATGTTTTTCTCACCCCCTTTACAGTACCCTGCATCTACATTTTAAAAAAATGTTCCAGGAAACTCCTGGTCAGCCAAATCCTGTCACCTGGAGCTACCCTTGCAAAAGTGGTCAACCCCTGCAAAGGTGGTCAGCCAAGACTCTGCCACCTGCAACTTTGTAAATGTTAACCAATCACAAATGCTCCAGCTGTACCCCCTACTTATGGTTTCTGCCTTTATTAACCTCTGCAACACTGCTGCTCCTTGGAGCACTTTGTCAAGATCCTCCTGGCTTGGTGTTTCCCGAGTTTGCAAAATGCTTTCCTTTTTTGCCATAATAAAACTCTTTGTTTTTAAAATTCAAACAGACTCAAGGTTCTTTCCACTACAACAATAGCAAATCTAACAATGGATACAAGATGTATAGAACTTGTTATCTCAGGAGATAACTAGACTCAAAACAGTAAATATTTCGAAAGAATTTTTGGTAAGTTAAAAGAAAGGACATTCACAGTACAAAGGGCAAGGTCACTTGATGTCATAGAGGTCAATGGCGTCATTCTATAAACTGTCTTTTGTTGCTGTTAGAAAGTACACTCCCTACACTATGGCAGGGAGTCATAAAAGGCAGTGGAGGTAGGACTGGCAGTTCTTGGACCACACAAATAATTTGCATTTGTATTACCCTTTATGGTTTAGAAGGTACTTCTGGATCTTAGGCTCTGTTTTGGCCTCCATTTCAGGCAGTTACTTTCACTGTCTCTGGCAGCTACAAACTGTCAAAACAAGCCATCTGTTTTATAAATGTATTCGATATATAAAAGAAGCCTTGGTGACACAATGGTTAAGTGCTCAGCTGCTAACCAAAGGTTGGCAGTTAGAACCCACCCCGCAGCTCTGTATAAGAGAAGACCTGGTGCTCTGCTCCTGCAAAGACTGCAGTCCAGGAAACCCTATGGGGCCATTCTAGTCTGTCCCATAGAGTAGCTATGAGTTGAAATTGACTCAATAGCGCAAAACAACATTCTATATATGAAAAGGAGTATATTCGTTTCAGTCACTGGGAAACAATTCAGATGGAATGGAAGTAACGACACATGGTAAGCTCCCTTCTGCAGTATCTCAGGAGATGTTAGCACCATTATCTTCAAATTAGAAGCAGTTAATAATTTTGAACATATTTTTGGTGTTTTGAGAATACCATTTTCATAAGATGATTTTAAATCTTTTTAATGTAATAATTATTGGGCATTGTCTTAAAATATGTGTTCAAAATTATCTATGCAAAACAGGTCACAATGACTGGAACAACTTGACTTCTATGCACATGCTCAGTCAGATAGTTAATCATTGCAGAGTGCCTGGTGGCCGGAAGTTCAAATGGCAACAAGTTACCAGTTTGTTGTTCCATTATCCACACCCTCAAGTATAAAGCTCCTTCTGCTACAAGAATTCTTCTTGCCTTTTAATACGTTGCACTAAGCACTACAGTCTTTCCCAGCAATGCTAACCACAAAGGTAATGATCCCGTACATTTAATTTTTCCAGCCCTCGAATGTCTGCCAGCATTATAAATGAGTCATTAGCAGCATCAGATAGACTGACATTGTTATTTGCTACTGCTGAGAAATCTCATTTCTTTCAAGATAGCATGAGGACAATTTGGATTTAATAATTGAGGGGAACAGAAGGCACACAAAGTTAGAAAGAATCTAAAAGAACACTGGCCCAACTTTCTGGTATATTTACTTTGTCATTGAACTAAAAGGTTGAATGACATATTTTATCAAAAGGTCCTCGCTGGCAAAACGTGGAAACAACCCAGTGTCTGTCAACAGATGAAGGGAGAACAAAATGTGGTACATACATACTCAGCCTTAAAGAAAAATGAAGTCCTGCTACATGCTACCACATGGATGAACCTTGAATAACACTGTGCTGAGTAAAATAAGTCAGTTACGAAAGGACAAATATTGTATGATCTCACTTACATGGAACAGGCAAATGTATAGACACCAAAGTTTATTAGTGGTTACCAGGTGGGAGGGAAGGGGAAAAGGGGAGTCCTTGCTTAGGGGACACTAAGTTTCTGTCAATGGTGATGGAATAATTTAGAAACAGATAGCGGTGATGGTTGAACAACACAACGGACATAATCAACGTCACTGAATTCTACATGTAAAAAATGATGAATTGGCAAATGTTTTGTTACATATATTTTTATCGCAATAAAACAATTTTTAAAAAGTGGTCCCAAAAGAAAGATTCTGGCCTATAATAAACATGGACATTGTCTCTAATACAAAATAAAAAACCTCCTCTTTACCTCATATGGCTTGAAGGGAAAAACAATTTGCTACACCAAGTACCCAGATGCCACAGGCCTCACTGCTAGCCACCACCAGCTTCTAATGGACAAACACACCCTGGTCAAACAATATCTAAGCAACCAGAAACTTTAAACTACTACTTCCATGTTGGATTTAGAAATCAAAGAACATGAGAAAGACCTACACAGCCTGGAACATTTATTAGAAAAATCTTCCTGCCTAAGGACTTAAAAAAAAAAAGAATAAGCTTTACAAGGCAGAAGAACACTTATACCAGAAAAGGAATGTCAGGGGAAAAAAAGTTTAGAGGCTGTTTGGGGAATAGCAAGCAGTTCAGTTTAGCTGAAACATGGAGCCTTGGGGAAGGGAAATGGGAGTGGATTGAACGTATTGGCAGGGACCTATTATCGAGTGCTCAGAGTTCCAGGCTAATCACGTGTGTTCAGTGATAGCCAATAAGGAGCCACAGAGGTGTTTAAGGATAGTGGAAAGATTGAAGCTATGCCTGGAAATTACTATGACAGCACTGTACAAGACACAGTAAAGACCAGCTAGTAGGTGGCTGTACTTGTCCATATGCAGCCAGAACTAGATTAACGGCTACAGAAATATGAAAAGGATACCAAATTGAAGAGTAATTCTTAGGATGAAATCTATAGGATTCAGATACTAGTGGCAAAAGGAAGATAAATTTGAGGTTTATGGTATAGTTAGTTGAAAAAACAAGAGAGAAAAAAAAAGTTATGGCGAGATGGTAAACCCTTTGTTAGACGTGCATGCCAAGGGTATATGCAGGTAAAGATGTCTAGAAAAAAGCTGATAATGAGGATTTTGGGTTTTAAGAGAGAAAGTAGGATGACATTACATAAATATAATGGTAAAGCAAAGAAATAAGATCACTGATCTAGATATATAGACTAGAAGGATTACCTGGGTTAATAATTTGTATAGAAACAGTATTTTAGGAGTAGGAAGAAGAAAGAAGAGTCAAAAGAGAACAAAGAAAATGAACAGTCAGAAAGGTGGGAGAACAAAGACAGTGTAGAGTTCCATCTGTAGATATTTATGAGCACAAGGAAGAGGTGGTTACCTGTTCTGAAAGAACTAAAAGGCCGAGGAAGATAAATCCTGGGGAGACAACCTGTTGGATTTAGCAACTAGTGGGTTATTTATTATAGTGACCATTTAGACCAGTGGTTCTCAACTGCAGAAGCACATCTGAATCTTTTGGGAAGATCTGAAAAATTATTGATGGAGAGGCACATCACTGACCATTAAATCAATTTGTTGGAGTGGTGCCCAAGCTTTAGTAGTTTTTAAAAGCCACCCAGATGAGTCTAATGACATTCAGTGTCAAGAACTACTGTTGTAAACAGACTGATGCTCAGCAAGATATTCAACAGGAAAGATAAGAGTCAGAAGAGAATAGGAGGCAGTAAGTACACTGTTCTACTATGTCCTATAGGGTCGCTATGAGTTGGAATTGACTTGATGCACACAACAAGTACACTGTTCTCTTTTAATGAAATTGATGTAGAAAGCAAAGCAGTGACTTGAAAGAGTGTCAGATCCAGGAAGGTTTATTTAGGATAAGGAGAGAATGGGCACACTTATAGGTAGACGGAAATAAACCAATGGACGCAGAGAAAATAAACATTGTATGGGGTGGGATGAAGTGAGGGTTGGATTGTGGTGGGTGGGGCGTAATGAAGAATTTGGGAGAGAATACAATCTAAAGCACAAATGAGCTTAGGTTGATATGGAATAAGAAAATGTATTCCTCACAAAAGGAATAAAGGAAGAGAAGAAAGAGGAAGATGAAGCGAGATTTCTGAGGCAGAGAAGGGGAATACTAGGAGAATGGCCTTAGGATGGTCTCAACTCGTAAATTCAAGAGGGAGGATTTGGGGTTTAAAGAAGTGGAGGAGGACTAAACCATATCAAAAGTTAAAGAACGTAAGATCCATTTAACTGAGGTGGGTGGGCAACCCTATACTCTAATTGATTAGATTTCTTTTTGATGAAAGACGGAGGAAGATGACTGGAGAGCATGGAGGACACTGGGGATAAACTTGGGAGTCATCTAGTGGAGGTTTATAAACAACGTCTCAAGATTAGAAGTCAGATACCAACTGCTTTACAAAAAAGGAAATGGACTGCTTGAAGCAAAGCCTCAACTAACATCTACATTAAGTCTGAAGAGAGTTAAAGATCTGATGAAGAGTCCTGAGCTAGGATGGCTTTAAAACAGGTGACGGCCCCTGAACCATACTTTACCCCTTAAGAGATACTAATGATGAAGTGTGAATCGTGGTCCATTTAACCCTAAAATTTCAAAATGTCGCATGAAATCAAGAGGAACGCTAGAATATCACTGAATCCTTAGGTTTCTGGAAGGGAGAGAGAAACTGAAGGAAACTGGGGGAAGTATAATTTCTCCAATAAATGGTCTCTAACAGAAACAATCAGAGATCACCTAAAGTTTCAGCTTCAGATCTTTGAAAAAAAAAAAAGTGAAGAATTATCACGAGATAAGTGAACTTCAAAGTTTCCATTTACATTCTGCCAGGTCCTGTTTAAATAAAATGGAAAACCAATTTATGACTCATCGCCGTCTCCCTGCTTAATGTGATAATGACTGCACAGGCTTAAAAGGTTTAATTTTAAATTCTTCCTAGTACTTGGGCTGTTCCCATCAATAGTTTGAGTTTTTAAGTGTCACCCACTCACCCGGAGCTGCTAACGGAAGCTGTCCCAGTGATACAATGAAGCTGTCCTGTGGATAACAACCTACCCGTACAAATTTGATCTGCCAAAGGTGCTACTGTCTAGTGCTTGGTAAATGGTTTGTATAAAAATCCATATATTGAGCTGAGCAGAAATGAAATAAAATCTGAGCAGTGACAGAATGTCAATTACGGAGTTGGTAAAATAGCCCTTTTAAAAAGTTGTTAACTTCGGCATTTTTTTTTATTCTACGATTTATATTTAGATATCATATTCCTCTGTCACAAACCACATTTTTAAAAAAGCAAAATGCTATTTGGTAGAAAGGAGAAAAAATTATTCCTTCATGCAACCATCGTCTTGGGTAAAAATAATGAAGTTGAAGTTTACATGTTAAACTATGTACATATACACATATGACATATCGGGAAGAGAGGGCAAACAAGCAGAAATACTCCCTGCTGACCACATAATAAAAGGTTATGTTTCTGTCATCTGCATAGTATCCTGGAGAATTAGAAGTGAGAGATAAAGAGTCTCAACAGGTCACCAGAAGATTTCTACAGAGAGCTGGTGCATCACAAACACTGGGAAGGAAGTCACCGTAGACATAAAAAGTAAAGATTTCTCAAACTTAATGACAAAACCTGAATGTAGGTAGTTTAAACTTGGCAAGGAAAGGTAGTAAGAGGGCAACATTCAGGTACAAGGTGTAAAAAATTTAACATTTGAAACCTGAGTTCTGATTTTCAGAATACTTTGGCAAGGAGTTGACAATCCAACCCCTTGGATTCTTACTAAATCACTGTGGGGTAGGTAAGCCAGGTGTTTATTATACCCATTCTAGAGTTTAGGTAACAGAGGCTCAGAAAGGTTAAGTCCCTCACCCAGAAGCAACTATCTAGTAAGTGTTGGATCCAGGATTCAAACTGAGGTCTTATCATGCCAAACCCTACACTATTGCACTTGACCAGTGAGTGTTTTACTTGGCTAGAAACATCACTCTTTTATCTATAGCTTTATCCCCTCTCTCTCTCTGCTGCTTTGCAAGGTAAGTAGTCCTGGAAGTCAGTTATGATTTTTTTCTTCATAACCTGTTGCTGTCCAGTCGATCGCAACTCATAGGGACCCTACAGGACAGAGTAGAACTGCCCCACGAGGTTTCCAGGCCTGTAAATCTTTATGGAAGCAGACTGCCACAACTTTCTCCCATGGAACAGCTGGGGGGTTCAAACCACAGACCTTTTGGTTAGCAGCCAAGCACTTAACCACTGTACCACCAGGGCTCCTTTTTCATCATACCTGAGTAATAAGCAAAGAGTCTTCAGTTAGCACCCATTACTTTACAAAGAGTCCAAAAATACAGGGCATTCTTTTATTTATATCTCACAAAAAAGAAATCAAAAGAAAGAAAAAAAAATTAAAAAGACATCAAAACTCGAATTCAAATACTGTTTTACAAAAGATAAATTACTACAGGGTGAAATATTTTTTAAATATTAAAAGTACTGCTCTTCTATTTAAATATGACCACACTTTAAGTAAATTCTAAAACAAAAAACCGTAACAACTAACTCCCATTTTCTACGTGAACAGCTAGATGTACTTTGCAATGATTACCAAGTGAGTCCTGTGAAGTCAAATGAGATCTAAGAGAGGAAAGTGGAATATTGAATCTTACTAAAAGCTTATCCTTCATAGCATTCACTATGAAATGACTAAAGCTCTTCATACTAGTGAATATCTGTTAAAGTGAGTTAATTCATACAAAGCTGAAAAGAAAAAAAAAAAAGCAAAGAGCATATAATTTCAAATTGTTTTATATTCAGTATTGGCATTTTTGGACTTCTTTTAAAACGTTCATTGGATAACTCAGACATTTTGGATTGTAAGCTCCATGAGGGCAGGAGCTTGTCTTCTTCTCTACTGTCTGCCCAGAACTTGGAACACAAAAGAAGGAAGGAATTGAAGGGAATGGAGAAAAGGAGAGGGAAAGGAGAAAGACTAATGGTTTTATAAAGAATAAATGCATCCAAACAGGCATTCCAAAGAGAACTGGGAATGTGCCATGTCTGAAACTCTTGGTAACTCATCAAATTGACTTGATTCACAGCAAAAGCCATTTTTTTCCTGCCACTCTGCTCAGCAGATATGGCAGCGCCATTAGTACCATTTTTTATCATCTGTTTACAAGGAACAATGGAAACTTAAGCCATTTCAGCAAAGGGCCATCACAGGCAATTCGTTCCAAGACTCTGTACTTGAGGGTCCTGCCTGCTAACTTCTATGGTTCTCCCTATCAGGTCCCTGTTCGGGTGGAGAACATAATTTCAACCCAATTTAACAAGATTTCCACTATCGTCACTACCAATTACTGCACTGTTTCCAGTCACCTCATTTGCACTGTAGGTTAGAAAGAAGGTCACTAAGAAGCTGCTTTAGCTGTCTTTGGAACTGATGGAGTTTTTTTTTCCCCCCTTTCTTCTTTGAATCTTCCTTGCTTTGTGGTTGTTATGTTAGAAATAGCAGCAATAACAGAATAATAGAAAATCAAAGCCGCGTTATTTGGTCAAAAGCCTACATCTTTTATTCCCGTCACCTAAATACAGGAAATGCACATAGTAGTCAGTGATTATTCATACGAAAGCTACAACAATTTCTAGAGGCCTGTTATCTTCCATCTTTCTGGGGAGGTTTCTGGATTAAGACTTAATAATCTTATTCTTCTTACCAAGAGTTGGGCTGTCTCCTATAGTCAGGAGAGACTCTATGACCTAAGTTCACAGGAGCACTTAGAAAAAGAGAATCGTATGTGTTGATTGTGAGTATTTCCATTTTTTAAAATTACCATTAAAACCATGAGAATGATGTTTAGAAAGAGAAGACACATTCAATAAAATGTTGAACAAAAATCTATAACTAAAAATAAAATAACAGAGCATTATGCTCATTTAAGACCTGTCTATATGATTGTCATTTCATATGTTGACATAAATTGTCAACGGCAGTTCGAAAGATTAGATAGGAACCTTTAGGGGGCAGTGAATTTATGTTAAAGACGGAGGAGCAATGAGAAAAGGAGGGCGAGAATGGCTGCACAACTCAAAGGCTGTAATCAGTGTCACCAAATTGTACATGTAGAACCTTGAACTGGTGTATGTTCTGCTGTGTATATATACAGCCACAACCAAAAAATAAAATAAATTATTAAAAGAAGAAGAAAACTTTATGGAACACAGTTCTACTCTGACACACACGGAGTCAACTCGAAAGCAACTAGTTTGGTTTTGATGCGTAGTATTCCTGGTGACACTGAGTCTACTGATTACTGTCTTTAATTCTTTGAAAAGCATGAGAAAATAACCATTAAGCCTGCAAAATAATAATAATACTAACATCAGGAAAGCTTGAGAAGATCTTACTACCTCCATGGACACAAGAAGATTTCTTACAGGTAAGTGTTCTCTTCCAAAAATGCCAGAGGATATCATTCCAATCACAGGAAACACAAGGAGTTCTTAATATGCAGTGAAAAAACTCGACTGCTGCCTTTTTCCAGCTAAGGATTTATCTGGCAGTATCTTTTATATATTTCTTCCTTCCTCCATGCCCTCAAATATCAGTTTGCAATGTGTGTATATTGGCCGCAAACGAGTCCAAATTTACTATCACTGACAAACAAGCAAATAGTGGTGCTTTAATAATTACACAAACTTGTGTAGTTTGACCCTATAGGACAAATTACACAATACACTACCATAATTACTGTCTTCTCAAAATATAAGATTTTTAAAAATTAGCATAAATATATACAGCAAGTCCCTGGGTTACAAACATCTGACTTACAGACAACTCCTACTTGCCCTATGTAAACTTCCCCCACACTGAAACAACTGAGCCAACCCCCTACTTGCAACAAAATCATCTTCAAATCTGACTTTCCCTTGTGGCATGTACAGTTTTTAAATCATTGAAATGGCTTCTAGGCTTTTCTTGTACTAAAAACAAAACCAAACCTGTTGTCAAGTCAATTCCGACTCATAGCGACTCCACAGGACAGAGTAGAACTGCTCCGTAGAGTTTCCAAGAAGCACCTGGCAGATTCGAACTGTCAACCTTTTGGTTAGCAGCTGTAGCTCTTAACCGCTACGCCACCAGGGTTTCCTTCTTGTACTAAAAAAAACCCACTGCCATGGAGTCGATTCCAACTCAAAGTAAGGCTAACTAAGACCCGTATGCACTTGTTACAACTTACCTACAATTCTGACTTAAAGGTAGACGAGGGACTACCTGTATTTCCCAGAGAGAGAAACCAAGTCAGCTGGCAGCCACTTGTCTTCTTCCAGCCTCCCTCAAGTTGTAGTTTACAATTGAGGTTTTTGCATTTGTGCTTTTTATCCTTTTTTGAAACTGTTTCTAAGGGGAAAATTTGTACATAACCAACATTATCTCAGAAGCTGAAGGACTTTTTGTGGAAGAGGGATCAGACTATTTCCACAAAAGATAAAACTGGAACCATCACAGGTAAGGCTGCAAAGAGAGTGTGTTGTACTCAAGGAATGCTTTCTAGTGGGCACTTTTATTGAAAGATGAATGGGGCTTCCTTAAAACATGTAGAGTTTTGCATTATAAAAGGCTTAAATATGGGGATGAACAAAAATCACAATAGATACTACAGACAAGGTCCTGTGATGGAGGGGGGACAGACTAAGAAGACCTTAAAGGTCCTTCTCAACTCTGAGTACGTAAATGTCATTTTTGTACTGCTATTGCTAATTTTTTTTTTTTTTATTGCTAACAGGGAGCCCTGGTGGCAGAGTAGTTAAGCGCTCAGCTACTAGCCAAAAGGCCGGTGGCTTGAACCCAGCAGCCACTCCATGGGAGAAAGATGTAGCAGTCTGCTTCCATAAAGATTACAGCCTTGGAAACCCTATGGGGCAGTTCTACTCTGTCCTATAGGGTTTCTCCAAAACTAAAAACGCACTGCTGTCGAGTAGATATGAGAATAAGATAGGGTCACTACGAGTCGGAACTGAGTTGACAGGAACGGGTTGGTTTTTTTGAGTTTTATTGCTTACAAGGCAGGGAGGAATAAAAAGCCCTTGAGAACAACTGGTGATTCATGGCTCTACAATGGATTCTGGGCATTTATCTATTTATTTCATATGTTGAGCCCAGGGCGAAGAAGAGAAGTGAGACACAGATTTTAGCCTGCTGGTGTAATGGAGGTAACTCAGTAGACCCTGAATTAAAGCCACTTGCTAGATACACACACACACACACACACACACACACACACACAAAATCTCATACACATATGTATACAACATATACAGAAGAAGGGGCAAGGTATAAAATGAAAATGTCTACTTGAAATCAAAGCCCACTTAAAACTCAATTCACTCTAAAAATAAAACTATGCTTGGTACTAACCTTATAATCTTTACTGCTAAATTTCAAAATGTCTCATCTCTGATCACATTGTACCTGACTCTGTTTAGGTGTAATGTGACATGTTTTAGGTATCATGTGACATGGCTTGGCTTTCACCCAGGTGGAGTTAATGCTGGGGAGGCAGCAAGACTTGGTGTCAAAGGCGTGGCCTCTAGCACCAGACAGACCACAGCTCAAATTCCAGATTTATCATAAAGGTGCCTGATCTGGACAGATTGTTTCACTGTTCTGAACCTTGGCTTCTCGTATATAAAAGTAATAAAATATATTCACAATATTGATAGTAGGATTAAATGGAATAATGTAGGTAAAGTGCTTAGCATAATGACCTGTGCAAAGAAGTCATTTCTACTCTTATTAGCTAGCTAATAAGTGAGTGAAGAGTCCAAAAGGAGTTTATAGACCAGAACAAGTGTGCATCGTGTTATAGGTGAATACAGTTTAAGTTACAGAGAGCTAGAAGGCAATGAAGTAAGGAAAGTTTACACTGAATACCAAGGCAAGTTGCCAGTGAATATAACCATTTTCCAAAGGAAGGACAGAAAAGTCCAACTCGAACCTGACAAGGGCCTTAGGTACTCTTTGGTTGATTCAAATGGCTAAAAAGGTTTAAGGCCGCCTATAACTCTCAATGTTATCTACAGTTCTGAAACAAAAATCTGAGTTCAGTGAACACTATGTGACAACATCAATGGGAAGTCCCAAGAAAAATTTCCCCAGTACATACTGTCTCAGAAATGATCCTTTCAAAACAACTCCCAAACAAAGAGTCACTTTCAGGAAAAAGCAGCTGTTTATCCTGCTGCCAAAGGTTCACAAAGCCATTAAGTGGAGGTTTAGCTCCCTTGTAACTTCCCTTTTCCCGACCTGATGCACTACCATAAATTTTTAACGTAACGTTTTAAGGTCCAGTGAAACAGTTCTAAGTATCGACTTTAGCTGCAGCTTCTTCTCACCCAGTGACTGTCGATCAACAAGAAATGTGATTTTGGGAGCAAAGGAAGAATCGGATATTTATGTGCTGTTATCAAATTAACAAACTGTCAGGTGGCAATGTTTGAAAAGAGCTTTGCCAAGGAATATAAAAGGGAAAAAAGTGACATTCAACTGTAATTACCCTAAGGCATAAAAGTGAATTTGTAGTTTTTCAATGTAAATAATTTAAAAACAAGTACATGCAAAGGAAAGTGATACGCACTATAAGCAATAAAAGAACACGAACAAAAATCACAACAATCTCTAGTGTTAATGACTTTTCTTGCACAAACTTGTTTGTTAAATTATTTACATTGAAAAGATTACACTTTAACATGGAGCAACGGTCAAATGTTCGGCCACTAAGTGAAAGGTTGGGAGTTTGAACCCACCCAGCCACTCTGTGGGAGAAAGACCTGGTGATCTGTACCCATAAAGATTGCAGCCTAGAAAATCCTATGAGGCGGTTCTGCTCTGTCACATGGGGTCACTTGAGTTGAAATCGACTCAATAGCACCTAACAACGATAACCACATGACACAGCAAATACAATAAATGAATAAATAGCGACCCTATAGGACAGAACAGAACTGCCTCACAGGGTTTCCAAGAAGCAGCTGGTAGATTTGAACAGCCAACCTTTTGATTAGCAGCCGAACGCTTAACCACTTCGCCATGAGGGCCCTGAATAAAAAATGACTATGTCACAAAACCTTATTTGTCTTAATTTATAGGCAAAGAAATAGAGCCTCTAAGAGTTTCAGTTACTTGGCAAAGTCACAAACTAGTAAATGGCAGAGCTGGTATTTAAAAACAGGTCTGTTTGATCCCATCACCCGTGCTTACAGTCACTCCACTACAGCCATGTTCCTGTTCATGAGAACTCCAAAATGTCATGTGTGAATTAAAGTAGACAACAGGAACCAGACTTGAGTGGGATGCATGCCAGGGACATGGACTTAAAGATGGGCTCGAGAGAGACTGGGGGGTGGAGGGAATTGGAGAAGTAATCATGGAGGAAGAGGCATTCGAATTGGCCCTTCATAGACTGCCAAGATTTCAGTAGGTAAAGAATGAACAGAACAGCACTGCAAACATGAAGGAATTTGCACAGCATGAGAAAACTCAGAAATACAAAATTGCAGCAACTACTGGAGGGCAGTGAACAGGCTCACAGCCACATCAAAAAATAATTTCCTGGTTAGGGAGTTGGGCCTTGATTTGTAGGCAGTGGGGAGCCATTATAGACTGCTGAACAGGGAGTTTGTGCATAATGACTCAACAGAGGTCAGTGTAGAGAAGGGTGGCCTGATGCTCACTGATTCAACAAATCTAAGAGTGTCTGCTGCGTGCCAGGCAGCTTTTGAACGGAGTTCGTCAAACTCTCTTTGCTACGCTTCAATAGACTGCTATTGTTGTTGTATGCCATTAAGTCGATTTTCAACTCATAGCAACCCCATGTGACAGAGGAGAACTGCCCTACAGGATTTTTTTTTAATTTTTATTGTGCTTTAAGTGAAAGTTTACAAATCATGTCAGTCTCTCACACAAAAATTTATTGCTAAATACTCCCTATTACTCTCCCCCTCATGAGACAACCCGCTCTCTCCCTCCACTCTCTCTTTTCTTGTCCATTTCGCCAGCTTCTAACCCCCTCTACCCTCTCATCTCCCCTCCAGGCAGGAGATGCCAACATAGTCTCAAGTGTCCACCTGATCCAAGAAGCTCACTCCTCACCAGCATCCCTTCCCCAATCCATTGTCCAGTCCAATCCCTGTCTGAAGAGTTGGCTTTGGGAATGGTTCCTGTCCTGGGCCAACAGAAGGTCTGGGGGCCACGACCACCAGGGTCCTTCTAGTCTCAGTCAGACCATTAAGTCTGGTCTTAAGAGAATTTGGGGTCTGCATCCCACTGCTCTCCTGCTCCCTCAGGGGTTCTCTGTTGTGTTCCCTGTCAGGGCAGTCATCGGTTGTAGCCAGGCACCATCTAGCTCTTCTGGTCTCAGGCTGATGTAGTCTCTGGTTTATGTGGCCCTTTCTATCTCTTGGGCTCGTAATTACCTTGTGTCCTTGGTGTTCTTCATTCTCCTTTGATCCAGGTGAGTTGACACAAATTGATGCATCTTAGATGGCCGCTTGCTAGCAATTAAGACCCCAGACGCCTCTCTCCAAGGTGGGATGCAGAATGTTTTGTTAATAGATTTTATTATGCCAATTGACTTAGATGTCCCCTGAAACCATGGTCCCCAAACCCCCACCCCTGCTATGCTGGCCTTCGAAGCATTCAGTTTATTCAGGGAACTTCTTTGCTTTTCATTTAGTCCAGTTGTGCTGACCTCGCCTGTATTGTGTGTTGTCTTTCCCGTCACCTAAAGTAGTTCTTATCTACTGTCTAATTAGTGAATACCTCTTCTCCCACCCCCTATAACCATCAAAGAATATTTTCTTCTCTGTTTAAACTACTTCTTGAGTTCTTCTCATAGTGGTCTTATACGATATTTGTCCTTTTGCAACTGGCTAATTTCACTCAGCATAATGCCTTCCAGATTCCTCCATGCTATGAAATGTTTCACAGATTCATCACTGTTCTTTCTCAACGCGATTCATTGTGTGAATATACCATAACTTATTTATCCATTCATCTGTTGTTGGGCACCTTGGTTGCCTCCAGCTTTTTGCTATTGTAAACAGTGCTGCAATGAACATGGGTGTGCATGTATCTGTTCGTGTAAAGGCTCTTATTTCTCTAGGATATATTCCAAGAAGTGGGATTCCTGGATCGTATGGTAGTTCTATTTTCTAGCTTTTTAAGGAAGTGCCAAATCGATTTCCAAAGTGGTTGTACCATTTTACATTCTGACCAGCAGTGTAGAAGGGTTCCAATCTCTCCACAGCCTCTCTGACATTATTGTTTTGTGTTTTTTGGATTAATGCCAACCTTGTTTGAGTGAGATAAAATCTCATTGTAGTTTTGATTTGTATTTCTCTAATGGCTAACGATCGTGGGCATTTCCTCATGAATGCGTTAGCTACCTGAATAAAAACATGGAACACTTCACGAATACGTATGTCATCCTTGTGCAGGGGCCATGCTAATCTACTCTGTATCGTTCCAATTTTAGTATATGTGCTGCCAAAGCAAACACCCTATAGGATTTCCTAAGCTGTAATCTTTACAGGAGCAGGTCTCCAGGCCTCCCCCCTCCCCCAAGAGCCACCAGGTGAGTTTGAACAGCCAAGTTTTCAGTTAGCATCCAAGCACCTAACCACTGCATCTGCAGGGCACTTGCTATTCCCTCTGTCCCAAATATCTGCATGAATCACTTCCTCACTTCCTTTGGCCATTGCTCAAATATCGCTTTGATAGAGACCTCTTTCTTAACAGCCTTGTTTCCCACTATATCTTTGCAGTACTTATCACCAATTGTCCTATTAAATGATTTATTCATAAAATAATATAATCAAGATAACCCATTGCTGTCGAGTAGATTCCCACTCATAGTGAGCCAGCCTACAGGACAGGTGGAACTGTCTCATAGGGTTTCCAAGGTTGCAAATCTTTATACAAGTTGACTGTGGAGCAGCTGATGGGTTCAAACTGTTGACCTTTTGGTTAGCAGGCAAACACTTTAACCCAGAGTGTAAGCTCAAAAAAGATGGAATTGTGTTAGTTTTGTTCACTGATGTACCCTTCAGAGCCGAGAACAATGCCATGTACACAGTAGGTACTCAATAAATAGTTGTTGAATGAGTGAGTAAATAAATGAATGTACGGAGACGCACAGTGGCAGAGGCAAATGTCACTGGGCTCTACAAGAATTGAGATGTAAGAGGTTCTGCTTTGCAGTCTGCATCATTGACCTGTCTTTCAGTAATGAGTTAAAATGTTTGTCCTTTACTTCCACTAAAGTCTAGTTTGATGGAGATATCTTCCAGTTGAGTTTGGAGTAACTGAAAAAGTAAGTGAAGGATTCTCAACAGATCTAGTAGATCTCTATGCCTCAAACTATTCAACAAGAAAGGCTGTAAGACTTCTAAAATGTCGGCCTGGAAGAACCGGCTTGACCATGGTGCCTAAGACCCCAGACCAAAGCACCCAGCCCAGGGACAAACCTGCCACTGCCAAATCCCATGAACCTTGATAGTGGGATCTTCTGCTCTCACAGAATTTAGATCTGATGACCAGGAATTACATGTAAGGTGATCTGGGTTATATAAATCAGCACTTCACTGTTAATTTTGGATAGGTCATTATCGAAAAAAACCTATCCTTCTTCAGTAGCCCAAGGTATTACTCCCTGTCTTAGTTTTCTAGTGCTGCTGTAACAGAAGTACCACAAGTCGGTGCCTTTAAAGAACAGAAATTATTTTCTCACCGCTTAAGAGGCTAGAAGTCTGAATTCAGGGCACTGGCTCTCAGAGAAGGCTTGCTCTCTGTGGGCTCTGGGGAAGACTCTTGTCTCTTCTAGCATCCCTTGGTTCCTTGGAGATCTTCACGTGGCATCTATCTCCCCCCACTTGTTTTCTCGCCTCTGTCTGTGCTGCTTCTTGTACCACTCAGAAAGGATTACAACATACCCTACACTGATACGGCCTCATTAACACAACAAAGAGAACTTTACTCCCAAATGGGATTTCTTCCAGAGGTACAAGGATGAGGATTTACAGCATCTACTCTGGGGGGACACGATTCAACCCATAACATTCCCCATTAAGTCCAACAGCTACTCGGTGTTCTATCTCCACCCTAACCAACCCCACCCAGGATATAATGAAGGAACCCACAGAGGACGTGGAAGGCTGAATGCAACTGCTCCAGGTTTAGCAGAAACCGCCACAGGCCAAGTGGCGGCAGCTGCTGCACAGCTGGCTTTGACATGGACCACCTGACCTCTCCCTGCCCCCTTTCTGCCCTTTATAGAGCTTTCATTTTTGCAAAGAACCCCAAACCAGCAACCTTAGTGAGCCACAGATGAGTAGCACAAATAGATTCACTCATATGACAGATTTCACCTGGTAAATCAGTAACGGCATGAATTCCAAAACAGGTATATAATTTAAGATTGTTAATGCAAATGCAGGCATAATATTTGCTTTATAAGTAATACTCATAAAGAAAGAACTTTTTATTCTCTGAGGGATACAAATAAAATCAAAGCTGCGAGAGGATCACTGAGCTAGGAAAAGGTTAAGAGCAGTTTAAATAATGAATACAGAAGTGGAATTCTGGCTGACAGAAATTTCTTTTTCCTGCTACTGCATCCACATGGCAATAATCCAATCTAAGAAGCTGAATTTATGCAGTAAGGGCATAACTCAAAGGCTGCTTGTTTAAAAATGCAACAATTTAGGGCGGTTTGGAAGAGTGATATTATATACCACTTTGTATTCTAAAAGGCAGGGAAATTTTACATTGCTTTTCACCGAAGACACTTAAATGAACACTCCAGTAAAAATTAATGGATTATTTTCCCTTTCAGGATGACTTTTAAAAGACCTAGAATTCCAGTTGAAGTGCTTAACGGTTATCAAAGAACTAAAGTTTCAAAAATGTTTCCAAATTGGCTACTGATAGAAACACGTAATTGCCCAAAGTGGAATTTAACAGTTTCTCACTTTGGAAATGATGTATTTCATCCTTAACATTCCTCGGTCTTCAGAGTCTCGAGTTGTTGTTCTATTGCAGAGAGAATTTAACTATCTTTCTCCATTGAAAGAGCCTCTGGTTTTCCACGGAGCCCCAGGTGAAATGGAAGGCGACGAGAGCTCAGTGCACCCTAGTCAAGTAGCGGAACATGTGTTGTCAAAGAAACCAGCTTCTCTTAAGTTTTCAGTCTTAAACTCTCCAAATCAAAATGCACTACTGATAGGGTTCCAACTTTTCCTTATTATGACAGAATGGTTTTAAACTTTCCAAGTCCTTACTGGGATAAGGAGTAAGGCCTGTTTAGCAAGAAATCAGAAAGGAACGCTGCATCTCTCAAGTTCTGACCTCCCCTTTTCTGCCAGAACGGGCACGCAGCTGCTGTTACGGATCTTCATCTGATCTCCCTTACTTTAAAAGCTGTATATTCAAACTCAGCTCTGCCAGGAACTACGAAGCATCTAAGATTTTACCCTGCTTGCAAACTAACAAGTTAGACTTCCACAGTTTCATGCATGCCGGCAGATGAAAAGATATCCCAAGGTCAGAGGCAAAGGACAGTATATAGTTCTCAGAAATAGCGGTAGGCAGAGTATCATCAATTTCTTGCACTGGTTCCTTAAGCCCCATTTCCAAAAAGCCAAACAATGAGGGTCAAGTGACACATGTACACACAGTAGGTTGCATTACAAGAGGGAAATACTGAGGTTAGGAAACCGCAGTCTTTCATAATGGGCTGCAAACAAACACACCCAACTTTGTCCTGGAGGGAGGAGTTATTTTTATGATACCGGACAGCAAAGAAACCTGTCCTCTACTCCAGAGAGAGACACAGTTTCTCTTACCAGGCTGTTCCTTGACTAGGTGGCCCACAACAAAAGGGTGTCAGTGCCTCTGTTCACAAGACATGCAGAGACACAAGAGACTCAAGGAGAACTGTCTCCCAACAAACTCCTTCTTACCATGTAAACCTGTCCCATGGTTGCATGGAATAGAGAAACCTGGCTTACTAAGAGGTCATGAAAAGGACCTCTTAGTAAGTCTTTTGATGAAGTACAGAGGTTAAAAAACTTACTCCATCTTACACCAAGTATCATATTATACCTGCATCTGTCTTTCTCTAAACCTTACAACGACCTTAATCTAAGAGTGGTAAAATCTGACCTCTAACATAGTTAGAAGAGTTCTGGTGGCACAGTGGTTAAGAGCTTAGCTGCTAATCAAATGGTCGACAATTCAAATCCACCAGCCAGCCGCTCCTTGGAAACCCTATGGGGCAGTTCTACTCTGTCCTATAGGGTTGATATGAGTCAGAATCAATTTGATGACAACAGATTTTATTATGTTTTGTTTTAACATAGTAACAATGTTAGGAATAGGAATGAGACCTCTTTACTTTCAAACACACCGTTCTCTGCCATACCACACTGCCTCCCTATTAAAAGAGATTCTCTGTCTTATTAATGGTTCCAATTATCAGCTTTGATTCCTGGTTCTTTTCCCTAAGGGTAATGTATGAACCCCACACAGGTAATACTCAAAAAGTAAGCTTGATGATGTTTCAAAGTATTTTTCTTTATAACAAGCTCCTAAGAGTATGGAAAACAGTAAACTGCAAGGTGATGTCACTGCTGATAAATGTGCAAAATAAGGACGTTTTTCTTAATCATAATGAAAAAATGGAAATGAAGTTCCATGTTTTCCCATCTTCGCCCAAAGCCAAGGCCGGTCCATTAATTAAGTGACAGGAAGAATGAGTTCTCTGAAATTCAAGTTCTCCATTTCCCCTTAATTGGATACAAGCAGTAAATGCAAGAGCAAGTCCACCAGAAGCAAAAGAAATAGAGCAAAACTGCGATTTTAACATCAAATACCACCGGTTAGATACATATTTACTTGAAGAAAACTGAAGTTTCCTACTTAATGCTAGGAGCCCTGGTGGCGCAGTGGTTAAGAGCTTGGCTGCTAACCATAAGGTCAGCAGTTTGAATCCACCAGCTGCTCCTTGGAAACCCTATGGGGCAGTTCTAATCTGCCCTATAGGGTCTCCATGAGTCGGAACTGACTTGAAGGTACATAATAACAACAACATTTAATGCCCAAGAGAATATCTTCTTAAAATTATCACATAAATTTTACCCTTGACTAACAATCTGTTGTTTTTGTCAAAATTATGGGCCAAGCAGGGGGCATATTTAGAACGGCAGTCAAGCCACAGTCTCAAGTTATCTACCCCCTTGCTGGAATAGAAATACTATGGAATACCATGGAAATACTATTGTTCAGTCAACAGTACAGCTGGGCTGCCGTAAGTATATGTCAATAAGTTAAGCCAAGTACTATTTTCAGTTCTCTTAAAAGCTCTTTGTTTCTGATATTTTAATAGAAAGTAACTGTGGTAGGGGTGCACAGTCTACCACACAGTCAGAGATTTCTAGTTTTAGAACTTGGGAGACCTCAACAAATAACAATGTCTTTTTCTTTACCATGAATAAGAATGTAACGTATTTCCAGAGCAAGACCTACCATTTTGGCCATCATGGTTACTTCGTGCAAAGTGCTTGTCTTCTGACTGGCGGCTCTGCCTTCCAATCTCATCGCTAATGACTCAGAGGCAACACCCATGGAAGAAGAGCACCCTTCGGTTGCATAATGTAAAATTATTCTAAGTCTGTATTATCTTGTATTACATTTTAGCCTATTATTTACCAGCAAAACAGGTGCTCTACGCATTTGTACAGATTAGGAAACTAAGGCCCATCTCTCAAACTCCTATACTTATCAACCTATTTCAGAGGTAGATTCACTTGTGCAAAAAATCATGAGGGCTTATCCTGGGCACTGAGCAAAGAACTGGGAATATAGTGAGAACAGAGACACAGTCCTTGCCTCCAGAGGCCCACGGCCCAGTGGTGGTGATTTTGGGGGACAGACACACTAGACAATCACATGCAATCAACCGCGATCCAGTGGAATAAGGGCCAATAATAATTCTGAACTCCTGTGCAAGCCATCAATTCATTCATTCATTCATTTATTCATTCATCCTTACTTATTGAGGACTGGCTAATTTCTATCGAGCACAATACTAGAATGATAAATAAGACATTGCAAACTTGTCTAAAACTCTGGCTTACTACAAGAAAAATAATTATGCTTCTTGAAAAGGTGAAGCATGTTCTAAGTTTCTTCCAATTCAATTTAGTGAGAAACCATCAAAATCTACTTCAAAGAAAAATAAGATTTTTACAGTAGACCTGAGAAAGCTTGAACCTGTGTAAGGTGGAAACTTGTCAGAGAAGGAAAGTATTCTTTCCACTAAAACAAGCAGGAAAAGATAGTAAGACTGCACCCTGTCAAAGGTGGAAAACTTGCAAGACCTGGGAAAACAAGACAGTCCCCTCAAGTTCCGGCACTCACAGATTTCACCGTATACTGTTTTATTTGTCACTATGCTTTATTAAAAAAAATAATTTTTATTACTTTTTTAGCTTTGTTTTTGCAGTGCAAAGCCTCAAACTGTGCACACAATGAATAGCAGCAGATGGAACAAGGCTTGAAAGCCTAATGCAATGAAGACTGTAACTAAAGGAATGAACGGCTAAATGGAAGTCAAAGTTCAAACAACTCATATCCACAGCTTTCTGGAAAATAAATTACTTCCATCTAAATAGTCTGGATGTTTTCAGTTTCTTTACCCTTTAATCCACCTGAAATGCCCACGACCACGATACTTTTCCTAAAATACCACTCTACATCCTTGTTTGACAAGAAAATCTCCAATGGCTCCAAGCTGCCTGGAGGATACCTCTTTAGTCTCGCATTAAGGGCCCTCCATAAATCTGGTCTTTTTCTCCCAAAATGAGCCACTTCTCAGAAAAGACTAGCCCACCTAGTGTCCTCTAAACATGCCTGCTGCCAATAGCCTCACTCCTCTTTCTCTTCGAAGACCATTATCCTACCTTTTCCTGCCACATTTATACCACCTGATGAGTGCCTATTTCATTTAATCCTCACTAATTTTTTTTTTTTTTTATAGCCCTATGAAGAAGGAAGCACTATTATCCTGCTTTTACATTTCAGAATACTGAGACTAAGAGCAAATAAGGGCCTAAGGTCACACAAACAGCCAGGGAGTGAGGAAGCCAGGATTTGAACTGAGGTCTCTAATTCTACAGTCCAAACTCTACCACTGCAGTGCAATAAGCAGGGTTATCTGATGGTGACCCCCAGAGCTCACTCAGTGGTGCCCGGAAAGCTGGCTAGTGCAGGTGCAAATCTTTCTCGAAGAAGAACGGACTGCACCCCGACCCAGTTTTCCCCAGTACTGGTGACTTCACCCCTCAGAAGGGATGGGGAAACCACAGCTTCTGTAAGTCTTAGGGTGTCTAGATACCAGGGAGCCGACATTCTCAATCACCTTCTGTAAGCAGCTGGGCCCCAAACTGAATTTCTTGGTCCTAAGCAGCCTATGTATGCCTCACTGGCAAGGCTGCTTTCCCCTTCTTGCCCAAAGGCAAGGCAGAAAAAACAGGACACAAACCCACACTGCAGGCTCAGCAGAGCCCAAACTCCACTCTGCTTCTCCGTGCAACGAGCAAGAATAGGATTCCCTGTGTGGTATAAACAGTTAAGTGCTCAACTACTAGCCATAAGGTTGGTGACCTGAACCCACCCAGAGGCATCTCGGAAGTAAGGCCTGGCAATCTGCTTCAGAAAGGAAACAGGCTTGAAAATCCTAAGGAAGAGTTCTACTTTGCACACATAGGGTCACCATGAGTTGGAATCTACTTGACAGCAACTAACAACAACAGCATGCCTTCATTTCCCTTGCTGACTTAGCCTTAGTAAGTTCTCCCCCTCCCCAGTAAAATCTACTCTTTGACCCATGCTGGGTGAGGCTATGCAATCAGTCTTGAACCCTGGTACACGACAGATGGAGACCTAGGTGGAACCTACCGCACATGATGCCTTTGGCCACGAATCTTTCCCATTCTTTAAAGGTTGGGCCGGTATTTCCTCTGTGAAGAAGTCCCTGATTCGCCTTATTGAAGGAGGGTCTTTTGGCCTCTGAACTATAGCAAATGTTTGTTATACATATCATCTAAGGCACTTTTTTTCCCCACAAATATGCATTTTTATCGCAACGAACTTGTAAGCTTCCCAAGGGTAGGGGAGGAGCTCTATATATTTAGTTCCTTCCACATGCCCTGTGTGTATGCCTTGTATTAAGAATTTCATGTGTATCTGCTGGTTGTATGTGTGTACATGCGTACGAGTATATTTTGTTCTTCACAAGGCCGCACTTCATCCACTCGTTAGATACATTTGAGCACCTACTGCATGCCAAGCACTATGTTGGACTCCTTCAAGTTTCCAGTAACATGGATACGTGAATAACATACTGCAGTAAAAGCTATGTGGGACCATCGGGGGACACAGGCACAACAGTCATGTTTTAGTGGGACCAGTCTAACAGGGAACAAACTTCTACAATTGATGGAGAGAAATACAACAATTACTTAGTTATTAAAGGAATATACTAATTTAAAAGGAGATTATTTCTTCATTTGTAAAATGATGAAGCTCACTTAATGATCAACAGTTCTTCCACCAGTTATTAACCTTAAGTTACACACAAAAGGGCAATTTTGCTGATTTCTTCCTTTGGCATTAGCCTTCTGAAAGCATAAGACACAGCAATAAACCTTCCAGAAGTTCCAATAATTCATCTTCATCTGGAATTCCTTCTCTTTGGTTTTTCCTTTTATTTTTCCATTTTAAGAGCCAAATCTTCTGAATCTATGGGAAATACCAAGCGGAATTACATGCTAACAAGACATTTTCTTTAAACCCATAAATGAGTGATAAAATAATTTCTTGTGTCTTTATTTCTATCTGAGACTAAGAAACTCTGACACAGAGCTGGGTATGGATTGTGGCCAACTGAAGAAATAAGTAAATTTTATAAGATTTTATAAATGCAATGTAAAACAAATGAACTCTATAATTACAGAAAACGCTCTGGGAGAAAGTTGTTCTTTTTGAGGCATTTTCCTTTTTATATTTCATGACGGGAGACCAAATCTATATTAAAAATCATTCTACTTCTTCAAGTCTAATGGTGAAGGCTGATGTAAGAACTGTATGCTTGTGAACAGGGAGAATTTCTCTTACAGGTACTTCTAAAGCAGTGTCCTTCTTTCTCAAATTTTTCTCAAGCAGCGTCTATAAATAGGTTGTATTCACCCGAGATTCTCTCCCGTACACAGGTACTTCAACTCTGTAATAAGCCCTTGCAAGTACTTGTTCAATTTCTGTCTTCTCCGCCATATTGAACAGTCCTTGAGGGCAGGGTCCCATGTCAGCTTTCAGAGTGCTGCGGTCTTTTCAGGGCTTGGCACCTCGTAGGTACTCAATAATTATTTGTGGAGTGAATCACTAAATGAATGGAATGAATTTTAACTAATATTCCAGAATAAGTATCTCTGAAGGTAGTGACGTGACCTATAGTCTTTGAAAACTTGAATTTCGTATTTTTAAGAGATGGGAAAATATTTCATGATCTGGATACGGTACACTTTTTACATAACTCAGAGTAAAGCTAATTTCCTTAATGATTCTGCATCTCCTAGAAATGGTTCTCTCCCCATGTGAATAGGAATAATGCGACTATTGGACAGTAACTTTCCCATGGAGAAATGTGCTTCCTAGAGTAAGAGCTGCCATGAGAAGTAAGCTGCCTGGTCTCATATGTCTTTACTACAAATACCTTCTCTTAACTACCCTCGCCCCACCACCCCCACTAAAATAAATAAAGGCACTGGTACCCTGGCACTCTCTACGTTTCTCCCTTTCTCTCTCTCTGAAAGCCCCTAATAATGAAACAAAACAAACAAGCAAGCAAGCAAGCATGCAATATCTAGTAAAACAACATACCAAATATGGAAGAGGTAAGAACTGGTCCATCTTTGAATTCAGCACAGTTAATGAGGACAGGGGAAACCCTGGTGGCATAGTGGTTAAGTGTTATGGCTGCTAACCAAAAGGTCACCAGTTCAAATCCACTAGGCGCTTCTTGGAAACTCTATGGGGTAGTTCTACTCTGTTCTATAGGGTTGCTCTGAGTCTGAATCGACTCGATGGCAAGGGGTAATTAGGACAGAAAGTAGCTGCTAGAAATGAAGAGAGGCTTAAGAATTAGGAAAAAGTACAAGAAAATACCAGGGCTAAGTCAACCAATCAACCAATAAAAACAACACCTTTGATGATTTCACTCAAAATACAGGGCTCCATATTTTATATTGTAAGCTCTTAATAACTGTAACTTTTAACTTGAGATCTTTTTTTTAATTTTTATTGTGAAAGTTTACAAATCAAGTCAGTCTCTCACACAAAAACTTACATACACCTTGCTACATACTCCCAATTGCTCTCCCCCTAATGAGACAGCCCGCTCCCTCCCTCCACTCTCTCTTTTCATGTCCATTCACCAGCTTCTAACCCCCTCTACCCTCTCATCTCCCCTCCAGGCAGGAGATGCCAACATAGTCTCAAGTGTCCACCTGGCTCAAGAAGCTCGCTCCTCACCAGCATCCCTCTCCCACACATTGTCCAGTCCAAACCCTGTCTGAAGAGTTGTTGGCTTTGGGAATGGTTCCTGTCCTGGGCCAACAGAAGGTCTGGGGGCCATGACCACTGGGGTCCTTCTAGTCTCAGTCAGACCATTAAGTCTGGTCTTTTTAAGAGAATCTGGGGTCTGCATCCTACTGCTCTCTTGCTCCCTCAGGGGTTCTTTGTTGTGGTCCCTATAAGGGCAGTCATCTGTTGTAGCCAGGCACCATCTAGTTCTTCTGGTCTCAGGATGATGTAGTCTCTGGTTCATGTGGCCCCTTCTGTCTCTTGGGCTCGTAATTACCTTGTGTCCTTGGTGTTCTTCATTCTCCTTTGATCCAGGTGGGCTGAGACCAGAGATCCTTCTTTCCCATTTGTTGTATTCCCAGTATTTATACCTTACCCCCAACCCCCTCGCCCCCCACCCCAAATTATTAGAAAACAAGAGAGTTTATAGGCTATTTCAGGAGCAGTAAGGAAAGGGGTTAACTATTTATAACTGGTAATGTTTAGTGGTGGCAGCAAGAAAGGAGAGGATAACGTGACCCCTGAAGTCTGAGGATAGCTGGTTTGGAATTCCAAAGCCTAAGAACACCCATACAAAGCTACACACAGTTACCATTCTCTGTCTTCTGTCTTTTCTCTATTCATCCAACCCAGGAAAGAACCACTGCTCTTCTGTGATGATCGTGATTTTGAGGAAAAAGAAGACAAGGAAGAAGAAGGAGAGGAAAGATGAACACAATCAGAAGGTTTTAGAACTATAAGAAGATGTAGAGAGCCACAGATACAACTTAGCCCAACAGAGCAGAGAAAAATGGGGCACAGAGATGTGACGTGCTTCTCAAGATCATCAAGGGACAGAGCAGCGGCTGGAGTTCACATTTACTTACTCCTTTGTCGTCTAGTGTTATTTTCATTATAGGAATGGGGAAGAGAGGAACAAATCCAAAATGAGCATAAACAATTTAAAAAACAGAGAGGTAGGGTACAACAGTGAGAACTATGGTGATTCAAAAACTGTGACCAGTAGTCAGGGAATGTCAAAAACAAAAGGCACCCATATAGAATGAGCCCTCTCTCCCACCTAGGAAGTCTCCTGAATGATTCCTGCTAGGACAAGACTAGAGTCTCTGGGTGGTCCAATAGTTAACACACTTGGCTGATAACTAAAAGGTTGGCAATTCGAGTCCACCCAGAGATGGCATGGAAGAAGGGACTGGTGATCTACTTCTGAAAAATCAGCCTTTCACTGAAAATCTAGGGAGCACAGCTCTACTCTGACACTTGTGGAGTTGTCATGAGTCAGAGCTGACTCAACAGCGACTGGCACTGGTAGGACGAGACTAAATTCTGAGCTATGGCCAGAGATAAGGTGGCCCTCGTCCTGTTCTCTGCCAGCCGACTCTCTCAGCAGCACCCAAACGAGGCCAGTTTTAGGAGTGTTCAGGGTTATTTTAACCGCACTGCCTACAGGGAAGTACACGCCAGGCTGAGTCTGAGCTCCTCAAAACGTAGGGGGTCTTATCAGTACCCAGCTGAGTCTATTTTCCCTATAAACACCCCGAATTGCTTAATACCATGTACTTTCATGAGACATTCAAAAATGATGTATCTTATCAGTGGGTTTCAGTTTATGCGTCCTTACACAAAAATCCATGAAGCTTCCTCTACTTTTGAGTTTTCACTAAATCCCTTTCTCTCTCATTTCAGCCTGAGCCTGGCAATCCAGCTCTACAGGTAGCAAATTGAAATGTTTAGTGGCCTATTGCAGACAGATTGAATCTGAAAAGAATACGGCAATAAGAAAGCAGGCATCGATATCCTACAGTAAACGTCTCGCCGATGACAGCCCTGATGTGGGGTGAACGACTGAGCATTTGTTAAACTTCTACCATTGTGAAGGTAACCTATTATTTTCCTGGCTGTGCACTGAAATGCCTCAATCACCGACAGAACCAGTCAGTAAAAAATGATATAGTTCATTTTCTATGGCTGCTGTTCCATGGGGACAGTGTGTGGCATACTGTACCCTCATCCTTTGAACACCGCTGTATAAACAGTGTGCTTAATTTACCCTTCCTTCATTCATTTTGTATGACATTTGATATACTGGTGGTGATGGCTTTTCCTTCACTTTTTTTTTTGGTTGTTAAAATTATTCCTGATAAAATTTGGTTGTAAATTTAGGATTACTCTATCAAAAAGAAAAGAAAAAGAATGTGGCAACCATGTTAAAGCAACACACAGAAAAAAGAAATCAGCAGCAGCTGCCCTGGAAGAAATTTCTTTGTCTGACTCCTAAAAATAGTTTAGGCTATTGGATAGCTCTCATACAGTAGCATTTCATATCTGCAACTACCAGCTTATATCCTGTTATGGAGTGAATTGTGTCCCCCAAAATTATGTGTTGTAACTCCTAATCTCTACGCCTATGGTTAAAATCCCTTTTGGGAGTGGTTGTCTGTTACAGTAATGAGGCAGGATTAGCGTATGGTGTGTCTTGGGTCAATCTCTTACAAAATATAAAAGGAGGAGATTAAGCTGAAGCAGTCAAGTAGAGATTGGGGAAGACAGACGCCAAGCTACCTGGATCTCCAAGGAATCAGGAAACAGAAGCTGAAAAGACAAGGGCCTTCCCCTAGAGCCAGCAGAGACAGAAAGCCTTCCCCTAGAGCTGGCGTCCTGACTTTGGACACAGGAAGTCCAAACCTGAAAGTCAGGTTATGTGGAAGTGAGTGGCCAGCAATGGAAGCTCCATCACCACCTGTGCTGTGTCTGCTGGACTTCTTCCTGAGTCGTCTGTTCTAACTGCCTGCCACTACTGCACGCAACGTTTCATTAAATTTATAATTCTTTTATGGCTGATATAAATGCATACGCAAAGTACTAAGGATCTAAAAGTCAATGCTGGTGCTCCTCTGTCATCTGATGATAAGAGGGTAATAGTGACTTATTTAAGTATGGCATGAAAACATTTTTTCATAGTAATAGTAACAATAATCATAATAATGGCAGTCCAGCTAGTGGATACAGCATTTACCTTGTGCCAGGCACTGTAGGATCTAAGCGCTTTACTCCCAAAAACCCTATCAAGTGGGTCTATTGCTATTCCCATTTTACAGATGAGGAAACTGAGACAATGACAGATTGTGTAATTTGCCTAAGGCTTCCCAGCTCCTAAAGGATTTGCACCTATGCAGTCTGGCTTCAAGGGAGCCCTGGTTGTGCACTGGTGAAACTGCTCGACTGCTAACCAAACGGTCAGTGGTTTGAACCCACCAGCCACTCCATGGGAGGAAGATGTGGCAGTCTGCTTCAGAAAAGATTACAGCCTTGGAAACTATGGGCAATTCTACTCTGTCCTACAGGGTCGCTATGAGGTGGAATAGACTCAATGGCAAATAGGGTTTTTTTTGGTCTGGCTTCATTTTTTTTTTCAGAGCCACAGATACTTCATCACTGCACAGAAACCTCACACCACTCTTAAAAGGAAATGGAAAACAGATTATTACCGTGATGACTCAGAGAAAATGGCAAAACAGCGGTAAACTCACTATGGGCAATGAATATAATCCCCAGCTATCTAGTCTGAGGTCTGGCCAAACCCATACTAATTATGACTATGCCCCCTTCTGTTGGACCAGATTTAATAATCAAAACTTTCATCTGATAAGAAACAAGGTGTCTATACAGCTTGGCAGGTAGCAGCTCCACCTACTGGGCTGAGCCTGGTGACCGGCCTCTGCTGATAATCAGTTTGCACACATTTCACTCAGGGCTGTGGACAGACTAGTTCTCATTCAACCAACCCCCTGCTGAGAATTAGCATTTCTACTCCACGTATACTGAATCAGAATCCACATTTTAACAAGATCTTGTTAAAAATTTGAATCACCTGGGGATCTCGTTAAAACGTAGATTCTGATTTGGTATACATGGTCAGAAACGCAAATTCTCAGCAGGGGGTTGAACCTGAAATAACCAGTTCGAAGCCCTGGTTTCACTGTTGCTGATGGCTAATGCCTGGGACCGTCCTGCCTCCTTTTTATCTTTTTTTTCCTGATGTCATCACCTGCATTCTATTCCTTCACAAAATCTATACATTTCTGTAGTACCTCTACCAATGTCAACCTTGGCACACATGGCCTGGGTACAATCGGCCGTCCTTTGCTGTGACACAGAGT
Organism: Elephas maximus indicus; assembly: GCF_024166365.1. Classification (NCBI taxonomy): domain Eukaryota; kingdom Metazoa; phylum Chordata; class Mammalia; order Proboscidea; family Elephantidae; genus Elephas; species Elephas maximus. Next base: position 16,144,334 of record NC_064826.1, read on the forward strand.
ACACTGTTAAAGAGGCACTAGCTTATCTGGATCACCCTCGTGAAGCTAGCTCCCACTAAGAACTTCCCGTTGACACCCAGGGGAAGCAGTCGTGTGTGCCAGCAGAGCAGACCAAACCTATCAGAAGCAATTTCTTTTGGAGCCATAACTGAGCCCAGAACTACAAAATGGCTGCTCTGAAAAACAAGCAACTGAACGATGAACCAACTTGTATTTTCTCACGCCACAGGAAGCCAACATTAGCAAGGTGAGCTTACAGTGAGCATGACCATGGGGGACAGCGTCAGAGTGGGGTAGTGGGGCTACGGGGTTCCCAGACCAGACAGCCTCGGTGTGATGGCCAGTCCTGCCCTGCACTAGCTGTGGGCTTTCGGTAACTCACTGAGACTCAGTTTCTTCCTCTTCAGATTGGAAATAATGATAATGTCATAGGTGGCTGTGAGACTTAAGTGACAGAATATGCATAAACCACTGAGAACACTGTTGGCAATGAACCAGAAACCTCTCCCCAACCATAACTGAAGTTCCATGATGGCAGGGATTCTTGTCTGTTTATTCTCCAGGACATAATACATGCTCTGTAAATATCTGTTGAATAAAGGAGCGAATAAAAACACTTACTGCCATCTTCCTTGCAACGGAGTTGATTAATGTCAATTCCTCTCTGTCAGTGATGTAGGGAGAAATTCTTTTATTAGGACTAGGTGAGTTTCAAATGAATATGTCCCCACCTGGCCAACTAGAATGTTGTGTTCTTTCACAAACTCAAGAAGAGCTTACGATGAATGACGATAAATGCCTTAAAATTTTTCACTTAATAAAGTTTATTAAAAGTTACTTATGAAGCTGTCCTTTTTCTGTAGTGACCACATATACCATGGCATTTTGTCATCTTCTTGTAACACTGCTGCGTCAGGAGATCTCAGCTGTATCGCAGTACAAAGAACACTGGCCCTCCAGTCAGAGGTAGGTTTGAGTCTTGGCTCACCAGCTGCGCGGCTCCAACCCAGACTTCTCTGAGTCTTAGGGTTTTCATTAGGTTCATTCTTGCAGATTTCAAAAAGGGCACTTTAAAAGTAACAAACTACAAAGCACCATACGAACTTTAGGTATTGCTTTTGTTATTCCATTATCTAGTTGCCAACCGTCACTCAAGATAACCAGGATTTCGGAATTTCAAATTTACAGGCCTCCAACCCAACAGAAACAGAGATAATAGAAAACATTTTTCAGAAGTAAGAGTTTGGTAGTCGAGAAAAAAATAAGTGTTTATCTAAATGGTATTCTGTTGTCAATTTTTTTCTTTGTCTCTACTTAAAAATGGCTTTTCGGTCATTTTCTTCCCTAATCACAGGTATAAAAGGTGGATGGTATACTTTTACCAGTAAAAGCTTCAATGCAAATCCTTCAAAGCACTTGACAATTAGGTGCTAAATGAATCTTTTGGCTTCAATTTTATATTGGTTTAAAAAAGAGAAAAGAACAGGCAGGAAAAGGCTAATGTGCACAAACAGAATATAATAAAAGCTCTGGTTTATCAGGATGGAGACAGGAAAAGCTCAAAGAGTGAAAGCAGTCCCCCACCATACTGTCTTCACGCTCATGTTAACTGGTCTGAGAGTCTGCAGTTGCAACAACTTCCCATTTGCAATCTCTTTTTAGAAGCAAATCAACCACACAGCTCTGAACCTTCCCAGGAGCAGCTTTGGTCTGGGCCATCCACACCAGAACGTTAATGGAGAGCTAGCTGGCTGCTGCAGGCTTCCCACCTCTCGGGTCTCCTGCAACGCAGAGACGGGCAGGCTTTTCTTTCCCGTCCCGAGAAGGAATCAGCAAGAACTGGAAATTTCCAGGGTTCCTAAACCTATTTTGAAGTTGAAACATGTTTCTGTCCGCAAACTAAGAATCTGAGCTCTTTTGGGAGATATTCTTTGTGTCCATCCACATATACTTAGAAACCTGTCCTTTTTTTCTCCTTTGTGTTTCTTTTTTATGTTCTATAATAACGCAGAGGAGGTTACTGGTGTCTCAGTGTTGCTGTAATAGAAATATTTCAAGTGGGGGGCTTCAACAAACAGAAATTCATTTTCTCACAGGTTTAGGAGGCTAGAAGTCTGAATTCTGGGCACCTGCTTATGGCAAAGGCTCCTCTGTCTGCTCTGAGGGAAAATCCCTGTCTCAGCTTCTCTGGCGTTCTTCTCAGAGTTCCTTGGAGAATTCCATGCGCCATCTATCTTTCCCACATTTGTGCTCGCTTCTCTGTGCCTAGGGGCCCTGGCTGCACGGTGGTTATATACTACCAACAACAGTATAAAGAATGTAAAATGTCTTATTAATAATTGTTATACTGATTACAGGGTGAAATTATAATATTCTGGGATGTACTGGGTGAAATAAAATATATTATTAAAGTTTATTTCACCTATTTTTAATAGTGTCTTTGATGTGGCTCCTAAACCAAAAAACCAAATCAGTTGCCATGAAGTTCTGACTCATGGTGGCCCCACGCATGTCAAAGTAGAATTGTGCCCCCTAGGGTTTTCAGTGGCTGATTTTCCGGAAGTAGACTGCCAAGCCTTTCTTCCGCGGTACTCCTGGGTAGATTCAAACTGCCTACCTTTTGGTTAGCAGCTGAGCTCTTAACCATTGGAGCCACTCAAGGACAATGTGGCCCCTAAACCAAACCCTTTGCTGTTGAGCTGATTTAAGTCATATGTGGTTCCTAAAAATTTTAAAAATTGTATTTATGGCTTGCATTATATTTCTAATGGAGAGTTCTGATCTGTACACTTATTAGTCAAACAAAAGTCATGTCTAATGTTGTCTTAGGGGCTTGTATGTGTGTATATCTGAAAACATAAATAAAAATAGAAATACAAATATGTGTGTGCATATCTCCTTTGCAGTAGGATTTTGTAATTAATAAACCTCGTTTGTAAACAAACTAGATTTTTCATTAGTTAAAAGTAATTTATCATAATCTAATTATACTGGGGCTGACGGGACTAATAGAGGAATAAGATATATGTGTAACTTGTCATGCATACACGTACACCTGCATACATGCACACACGTGGCAGTCACAAAGGCAGCGTTAACTCCGACTCGTTGAGAGGGAAGTCCAGCCACAAGGCAGCAGAAAGGCCAGGTGTATCTAAGACTTTGAAAAATTAAGTTTTATCATTTTTAAAGTTATAAATGCATTGGAATTGCTAGCTAAACGCTATCTAGTAGAAACTATAATAAACAAATAAAAATAACGTAGTCACAGCAAAGACCCAAATGGAAGCAAAAGGGCTTTTTTAAAAGTATCTAAAAACGATTTGATTAAAAAGGGCAATCATTTCGCTTTTGTTCTGATTCAATCAGGTTAATTATCTCCTTCATTAAAATCTTTACGATTATACTTGGATTCATATTATCATATCACAAATTATGAGATTCTAACTCACTTTGCAGGAAATTCTAGTGGTGCAGTGGTTAAGCACTTGGCTGCTAACGGAAAGGTAGTGGTTCGGACCCACCAGCAGCTCCGAGGGAGAAACACTTGGAGATCAGTTTGCATAAAGATTAAGCCTAGGAAACTTTAGAGAGCAGTTATACTCCATCGCATGGAGTCAAAATCAACTCGAGGACATCTAACAACAATTACACTTTGCACAGATCTTTGGGGGCATGTAAGAGCTAATCAGATAATAGAAAAATTATAAAGTTTAGGACTACATTTTAGTTTTAATTACTCAACTTGGAAAATCCAGATTTCGAATGCTTTTAACCACTTGCAAATTCAAAGTAATGTTTGTCTTCATTGACATACATCCTCGAATTTTAATCCTCAGACCTACTGCTTACCTGGTCATCTTTATTTCACTATGTGAGAATATGCCATGAGGTAACAGCTACTTTCAATAAACATACAAGAACTGAAACATCCAAATAAGACTTAGCCTCTTCAAAATAATTGCCTAGGGATGCTGTACATTTACCCCAGGGCTACTGCTACCGTTAAAAATATTCTGGACTTCTACTTTAGGAACTGTGTCTTAAAAAATAATAATAATAAATTAAATGGTGACATATACTTGTCAGCTACAATTTTTTCTGGTCATTTAAAATGCAGTCTAATGAATGAAGAAGTAAACTGGCTGGGCACTACCATTTGATGTTAAAAAATAGACATACACACGTTTATATGTGTATATACATACATATACGTATACAGTAAACATGCATAACATATAAAATACATAAAGCAATTGTACTCAATACTTAGATGCTTAAATTCGCTCTAAGGAACTTTATAGGAAATACAAAAAAATGTTTGGGATGATGGCAGCATTTTTATTTTTAAAAAACACTTCTAAAGTAAATATGTTTGTGGATAAAATTCATCAAGTCTGGATTGCTTACCAAAATATTACGTTAATGATCTAATGATCATGTCTAACACATCAACTCAAAATCAGCTACAAAGAGGCGTTCCCAGCTCAGAATCACATAATCATAGTGGTATCAGGGAAGACCTTCAACATCCTCTCAAGAAAACAGAGAGAAATGGAGTTGTCCGAGGTCACAATGGTAGAAAATGGTAGTCTAGTATCCTGAGTCATAGCCCAGTCCTCCTTTCATGCTAATTCATATCTATATCCTTCCCTTCCCTTTCAAATCCAGAGAGGCCCAGTATTCTCTCATTCTCACATTTACAGTATTTGTTTGTGTGGATAGGTTTTTCCAGAATACATTTAACAAAATTAAGCCATGTCCCTTCCGCTGAGGAAGCTATAACCACTACATTGCCCCTTCTACCATTACCAATTCCATGTAGTGATTGATTTACTGCCCTGATTTTCCTGAACACTCTGAGTTCATTCTTCTTAAAACTAGTACTGTTGATTCTCTTCCAAAAATCTACTATGTCTACAGGTTCTCTGAGGTTTTCTTCTCAAATTACAAAATAGCTACTTCTAACGCCCTCTTGTGATTTATATTTAGCCTAAGATTTGAATCTGATCAAGTTAAATTTGGTCACAACAGATACTTGTTGATGTTATTGTAAGGCACCATCAAGTGGGTTCCGACTCACAGCAACCCTATGTACAACAGAATGAAACACTGCCTGGTCCTGCGCTATCCTCACAGTCTTTACTATGTTTAAGCCATTATTGCAGCCACTTTGTCACTCTATCTCATCAAGGGTCTTCCTCTTTTCCACTGACCCTCTACTTTACCAAGTATGATGTCCTTCTTCAAGGACTGATCACTCCTGATAACATGTCCAAAATATGTGGGATTAAGTCTCACCATCCTTGCTTCTAAGGAACATTCTGGTTGCACTTCCTCTAAGACAGATTTGTTCGTTCTTTTGGCAGTCCATGGTATATTCAATATTCAATATTCTTTGTCAACACCATAATTCAAAGGCATGAATTCTTTGGTCTTTCATATTCATTGTGCAGCTTTCCCATTCATACGAGGCGACTGAAAATGCCATGGTTTGGTCAGGTGCACCTTAGTCCTCAAAGTGACTTCTTTGCTTTTCAACATTTCAAGGGGTTCTTTTGCAGCAGATTTTCCCAATGCAATATGTCGTTTGATTTCTTGACTGCTCTTTCTGTGGACACTGATAGTGGATCCCAATAAAGTGAAATCCTTGACAACTTCAATTTTTTCTCCATTTATCATGATGTTGCTTATTAGTCCAGTTGTGAATGTTTTTGTTTTCCTTATGTCGAGGTATAATCCATACTGTTAATATTTAATATCAGAACAAAGCTCTTTTTTTCTCCCTTTAATAACTAAAAAGTGAATGTCACCGGACAATGGCCTTTGCAATGTAACTTGGACCACATTCGATACCTAAATCTCCACATTAAAAAAAAAAAACCAAGACAACCTACTTCAGGTAATAAAAGCATGAATCCTGTAAAATAAATAAATGTGGGCTGTGTTTGACACATGGATCTCGGGCAGGAACTATTAGCGAAACAGTGACTTCAGTTTCAAAATCACAGACCAGAGGCTGAGTTTGACCGCGGGTCTCCTCAGATCTCCTTTACTAATGAATAAGTGGAAACCATTTCCTGCAATCTTGGAATTTGTCATAATTCACAGAGCAAATCAGAGAAAATTTCAGGGAATGAGCCCACAACCAGTATCTTTCCAATTGCCTTTGTTCACATACAAAGTCAAAATGACTCTGCTATAGAGAACTTGAATCAGCATAATACAGAATAGTTTAGTACAGCTTTTCCAAGTTGTATCTTTTGAAAAAATAGTCTTAAGAGAAGGTAAGAGTCGTTTTTAAGAGATGAGTAGTTTTAAAGAGGGGATTCTGTTAACATATAACTCTGGAAAATACTGCATGTTATATCAATCTATTTGGCACAATTCACTTTAGCACATTAAAAAACCAAAAAGCATGCTGCCGTCGAGTCAATTCTGATTCACAGTGGCCCTATAAGATAGAGTAGAAGTGCCCCATAGTGTTTCCAAGAAGCAGCTGATGGGTTCGAACTGCTGACCTTCTGGTTAGCAGTCAAGCTCTTAACCACTATGCCACCAGGGTTCCTTTAGCACACTATAGCTCAAAAAAGTCCTGGAGTAAAAATACCTGTTAAATTTTATTTAACCAAGGGCTTTTGCCAAATTCCATCTTCTCCCTTACCAGCTAGAACTTTAGCTACATTTCTTGGGGCACCAGCATTCTGTGGAACATAGTTTACCAAATGCTGGTTTATTCAAAAGTAATATATAAGATTGAAAGACAAATGAACACAGTGTCAGACTAAATATAAGGAACATTCTTTATGACAGTAGGAAGCTATCTATCGTAGACCTCAGTTTTCCTAAAAATAAGACTCATATTTCACAGGTTTATAATGCAAAATTAATTAGCCTAATACATTTTCCATAACAATGACAAATAGAAAACTTTATTCATTAAGCCAAAATCAAACATTTAATGGATGTGCAATGTTTCCAACTCTGCTGAAGGTCCTAGCGATGGTCCTTACATGATGGAGCTCACATTTGGCTGGGAAGACAAACACTGAAATAAAGACTTATATGGCTATATTAGAGGAACAACTACTGACTCTGCTCAGAAAACTGTCAGAGAAAACTCTACTGAGGAGCTGAGCTGAGGGATGAATACCAATTTGCCAGAGGAGCTAAAGGAACAGTGTTAAAAACAGAGAGGAGCGCATAAGAATACGAGTCTTTCAACATTCAGATGTAAACATACTCTTCGTAAATACATTTAACACTAGCCTCTTAAATATATGTTTAATTTCACCCTTGCAAATATTTGTATCATCTATTGATGTGGTTCTAAAAAAGGTGAATGCTGATAGTAACTCTGAACAATAACAACTACTATTTTTAAAGTCACCTCAAGTTACTGCATAGTTTTAAAGGGGGTACAGTGGTTAAGAGCCACAGTTGCTAACCAAAAGGTCGGCAGTACAAATCTACCCCCTACTCCTTGGAAACTAATAGGGCAGTTCTACTTTGTCCTATAGGGTTGGTATGAGTTGGAATCAACTGGATGGCAACGGGTATATATAGCCTAAAACTGGTAAAGCCCACGCCCACTTTCACTGAGTAATATAGACATTTATATCATGATTCAGTTTTTAAGTTTCACATAACTGGTACACATAAATTAACCATCAATTCTACACTGCAAAACCTCAAAATGTGGCCTCAGAAGCCACCAAGTGAGCAAAACAATGGCCAGCATATTTGACATAATAATAAAAAAAAAAAACCTAGGCATTAGAGCCTAGCACATAGCTACATGCCCAATGGATTGGTTATTATGTTCATAAGTGTAAGAGACAGTTATATAGTATATAGTGCTAAAAATTAAAGTTATACAATATCTCTATGCATCTTCTTTAAGATAACAGTCTCCACTTACACTCTCAAAGGTAAAGCCACCACTTAAACCAATCATAATGATTTCATCTACCTACATTTTTTTTTTTTTTTACCTACCTACTACCTAACTACCTACCACCCTACCTACCTACCTATTTATATAGGGTACAAGGCTTACTTTTTTTCATGGACAGGCACTGATCCAAAGGGCAGGGAAAAAAAAAAAAAAAGGGGGGGTCACACATATAAAATTAACTTAATATTCTTTTTCATAGCACATTCCAGCTTTTTAATAAAGCCTTCAATTCACGGTTTGTTTGTTTTTGTTTTTTTTTTTAAACAGGACACATGCAGTTATACCACATTTTAAAGAACTACTTCAGTTTTATAGAACAGCTGGTTATATGAGGAAACAGAATTTGGACTCTGAAGTTTCGAACATACTTTATCATTAACTCACTGGGTGGCCTTATGTGAGTTTTTATAACCTCCATTTTTTTATCTATAAAATGGGGGAATAATGACTTTTACTTCATAGGACTACTGTAAGAGTTAAATGAGATAATCTATGTTAAAATGCCTTCCCCCTTTCTTAAACTAGCAAATAAGTAACTTAGCCTCTCCATTTTCTTTCTTTCCAGTTTGTTTCTATGAATGGGGGCAAAGATAGAGAATAACAGAAACAAAGACAATGATAGGAGATAAAGAGAACATACCAGTTTAAGGTGTACCTCAACCCTGAAGGGATTACCTTGGGAGCTTTTAAAAAATATCTTCCAGTTCCCAGGTCTTCCCCCATCATATCAGAATCACCAGGTGTGGAGTCCACTCATGGGAACTGTTTTAAAAGTTCCTAGCTTGGCTCAGAAGCCCTGGTGGCACAGTGGCTAAAGCACTCGGCTGCTAACCAAAAGGCTGGCAGTTTGAACCCACTAGCTATTCCATGGGAGAAAGATGTGGCAGTTTGCTTCCGTAAAGATTTACAGCATTAGAAACCTTATGGAGTAGTTCTACTCTGTCCTACAGGGTCGCTGTGAGTCGGAATCAACTCAACGGCAGTGAGTTTTACGTGGTGTGGTGGCTAAGTGTTTGGCTGCTAACCTGAGGGTTAGTGGTTCAAGCCCGCCAGCCACTTGCTGGGAGAAAAGATCTCTACGGAAATGCTAAAGGGCAACTCTACCCTGCCCTATAGCATCATTATGAGTTGGAATTGACTGGACAGTACCTAAAAACAACAGGTAATTCTGGTGCAGACATTCCAGACCTGTTTCTAGAACAAATTTCCTAAAGCAGAAAACAGTTCTAACACAAAGTTGGTGCTCAAAAAATGTTTATATCACGTGAATATAAGGAAAACAAAAATCCTCACAACTGCACCAATAAACAGCATCATGATGAACAGAGAAAAGATTGAAATTGTCAAGAATTTCATTTCACTTGGACCCACAACGAACACCCATGGAAGCAGCTGTTGAGAAATCAAAACACGCATTGCATTGGGAAAATCTGCTGCAAAAGACCTTTTCAAAGTGTTGCAAAGCAAAGATGTCACCCTGAAGACTAAGGTGCCCCTGACCATGGTGCCATGGTGTTTTTAATCACCTCATATGCATGCAAAAGCTAGAAGAAGAAGAATTGATGCCTTTGAACTGTGGTTTTGGCAAAGAATACTGAATATACCATGGACTGCCAAAAGAACGAACAAATCTGTCTTAGAAGAAGTACAACCAGAACGCTCCTTAGAAGCAAAGATGGTAAGACTACGTCTCACATACTTTAGACATGTTATCAAGAGGGATCAGTCCCTAGAGAAGGACATCCTGCTTGGTAAAGTAGAGGGCCAGAGAAAAAGAGGAAGACCCTCAACAAAATGGATTGACACACTGGCTACAACAATGTGAGGGTGATACAGGACCAGGCAGCATTTCATTCTGTTGTACATAGGCTCGCTAGGAGCTGGAACCATTAACAACAACCACATACGATTGGCTGACTGGGCCATCGGTAACATGGTTTAAAAAAAGAACTACACTAATAATATTCTAAGCATGGAGATACACTGACAAACAACACTTTTTGCTCTCAGTCTAATAAGGCAGACCTACATATAAGCAGACAAATTAAAACGAAATTGTGATAAATCCAACAACAAAAGCACAGCAAGAAGAAGAGTGGGATTAATGTGCTGCTCGGTAGCAGCTAATTTCAAGAAATCAATAGATTATGCCATTCTATTACCAACAACAATAAAATCTGCAGAAGATTATATAGAAAAAGAGACCACAATTTAAAGGGACATATCAATTTGCTTTACATTTATAATGTCATACTTTAAATGCTCCTTGATCAGTAGTATATTTTATTTTTTAACAACCTGAGGAACAGTAGAAATAACTTCTGAAACCTAGAAAATACTTGACCTGTATTTATACGTTGATCTTAATATAGTAAAACATTATTTCGAGTACTCCCTAATACAGCCACATTTCAATACAGCAAATGAATCTGAACAGTTCCCTGGCTTCTACTATAATAGGATTTGATCCATACAACATAAATGTTCAGATAAGCATAATTCAGATACCACTAGAATTCCATCTCAAACTTTTCAAATGCTGAGACAACTTAATGGACATCACTGATAACAAGGACTACAAAAGCTGCTGTCACTACCACTATAACAATGACCAACACAGGCTTATTTAAACTGTTGGTGGCTTGGTTTTGCCCCAACCGTTAAATAATGGTAAGAACAATGATAAGTCTCTCGCTATCAGTCAGGACAGGTTAGTAGTGAAAGCGCTCAACTACTGAGCAGAGAACTGAAGACTGAGAGTGAAATGTTGACTCTTGGTATCTGGAATGTCTAGTTTCTTGTCTAAAAACAAATCAAAAGAGAATATATCTTCAACTGATTCTTTATTACATCCAGGTAGACAATCTGGATGTAATAAAGATACAACTCTGCTCCCTCGGGTTTGAAAAGGAGTGGAGATAATATTCTAACTCTAGAAATAAGCCATATTCTCTCACCTTCTGAGCATTTACAGTGGTTCTGAAGCCTGGAACACATCAGGATCCCACACAAGGGCTTGGAAAAGTTCAGATTGCTGGGCCCCACCTCTAGCTCTTCTGATTCAGAAGGTCTGGGTGGGTGTGAGAATTTATGTGTCTAACAAGTTCCCAGGTGACGTTGATGGTGCTGGTCCAGGGATCAGCCCAGGAGACTCACTGGCATGCATGAGCTCTTCCACCTGGAACAACCCTACACAACCCGTGCACACCCACTGAAGCTTAGCTCAAGAACAATCTTTTCTCTAAAGCCTTTCCTGGAACCCTAGTGTATTCTCCTATCTGCTTTCCTCCTGTCTCTTATAGAAAAACTTCCCTCTTTATTGATCTTCTCTGTCAACGGCTACTTAGAAGGGTCTACATGGTCTTCTTCATTTGTATCCTGAATGCCTGAAACAGACTGCATTTTACACATTTTCACTAATTTAAATATATGTAACGATCAAGTGAGTAGGCTCTGGAATCAGACTACCTGAGTTTGACTCATGGTTCCACGACCTCCTAACTGTGTAAACCTCAGTATCCCCATCAAAAAATACAAACAAAAAACAAAATAATGAGGATATCAACAGGGCATACCTCCCAGGACTGTTGTGCAAATTAAATAAAACAACGCATGTAAAGTACTTAGCATGGTGCTTGACACTTGGCAAATGCTTAATAAACATCATCATTATTTCACTGACAATATTACTAAGAAATGCTGATTCTAAGAAGGAGAGGGATGAAAAGGTGCTGCACATATTTTATGGAAGAACTACGTGTGTGAGTATACACTGATTTTCACGCACAGACTGATACTGCTTCGGAATACACACTGAGTTTGTTGCTGTTGCTGTGTGCCATACAGTCGGTTCCGACTCATAGCAACCCCACAGAGCACAGCAGAACATCCCCATAGGGTTTCCAAGGGACGGCTGGTGAATTCGAACTGCTGACCTTTTGGTTAAGCTGCTGTAGCCCTGAACCACTGCGCCACTAGGGCTCCATACCAGTTTAGGATGGACTAAGTCTCTGATGGTGCAAATGACTGAGCACTGAAATGATCAAGTGAGCCTTCCAAGCTGTTGAATGCAACAAACTAAATGACTGATGGAGGCTTTATTTGTCTGAGACAGACATACTACATTTTTACCTATACTGAAAGATAATTTATTTGCTTAAAAACAAACAAACAAAAACCATGCAGGCCAGAGCTTCCCGTAGCACTCATAACAGAGAATACTAATGACTACTATAATTGGGCACCATTTCTTCTCTTATCAGTCCCAAAGAAGCAATACTCTTCACTTTACTGTCATTTCTAACTTAAAATAAAATACTAATCCATTGAGGCTCAAAGTAAAAGGCTGTGTGTAGGAATACTCCAAAATTGAGCCACCTAGCTAGAATACGAAAGCTAACCCCAGTTTGAATCAAACCCCATACTGTTAACTAGACTCCATTTTAAAGCAGACTTCAGCTCAAGCAAACCCTCTGCTTCTGCATTCCTGAGAATGTAGCCCATGACTTCTCTAAACTTTAACAGCTCTTAGCAAATAAGGGTGGGGGGGTAGGAATGTGGAGGTTCTGGGAAGGGTGAAGAGAGGTTATGGCGTTGTTGGTCTCTCAGTATCTCTCCCCATTTTACTGATAGTCATGTGTTATCCTGCGCTTACCTTCCCCATTTCACCACATTAAAAAGCTCACCTCTCCCTCAGAATGGTACAGCACTTGGTAGATTCGTTTCTGCCCTATGTTTCCCTAATTCGAAAATTATATTACCCTCGATAAAACTCTTTTGTTTTTTTACTTTCAACAGACTTTGAAATTTTACTCTTTGACAGTTGCAAGTTATTGTTTTACTGCTGCCACTTTTTCAATATGCATTTCATTTTGTTGAAGATTTCATTCCATATAATTAAATATATACATTGATCAAAGGAAATGTGTGTGTACATATGTACATAATAAAGTGCCTGTAATATATAGCATGTATTCACAGAAAGTTCCATTTTCAACCTGTTTCACATAAAGGCCAGCCCTTTCAGAGTTAAGAATGCTACAAAACTCACTGCTTTCTCCTTCTAGGCTTTGGTGAAGCTCCTACAAAATTATACAATGACCTCAGGACATTTCTATTTGATTTATAGGGTGTCTCAATCATGATTCTAACTCTGAGTTCAATGGTAGATTAAGTAGTGTTAAGTAATTCTATTCTAGACCAACTATTTTAAGAGTGCTTCAAGGCAAATAAAGATGTTCTCTAAGCCTACTTTTAAAAATAAGTTCTTCATATGCCTATACACATACACACAGAGTTTGCTAGAGTCATACACTGGCACTTTAAGATTTAACGACAATACTTATGCTATACTCTTATCCAATGGGACTTATACTTTTAAGTACATTTCATGGTAACTGATTAACAGCTATTTAAGCTAAAAGAATTCTCAGTTGTTTGAATTTTTAAGGCCAGACCAAAGAATTTAACTAATTTGAAGAAAAGTGAGTTCTTGCATTAACAGTCAGGTCCTGACGGCTGGGGAATAATGGTGTTAAGAGGCATCAGAGGGGGGTTGGGAATGCCAATATAGAAATTTAGAACCCAAAATTTATGGAATGATGAAGGAAACAAGAGAAAACCAGTAACTAAATGTAATGCCATTCCAAATGATATCTACTTTTAATCAAAAATGTAGTATCCCAGTTATCATGGATTGAATTGTGTCCCCTAAAAATATGTGCTGTAAATCTTAACCCCATTTAATTATAATCACATTTGGAAATGGGTTTTCTTCATTATATTAATGGGAGAGTACCAGTGTAGGGTGTGTCTGAGGTCAATCTCTTTTGAGATATAAAAGAGATTAAACAAGCAAGCTAGAGAAGCAGAGATAGGAGAAGAGAGATGACACACCATAGGAAGATCTCCAAGGAACAAGGACCTTCCCCCAGAGCTGACAGAGACAGAAAGCCTTCCCCTTGAGCCAGCACCTGAACTTGTACTTGCAGCCTCCTAACCTATGAGAAAATAAATTTGTGTGTTAAAGCCATCCACTTGTGGTATTTCTTTTATAGCAGCACTAGATAACTAAGACACCAGTCAATCTCAGCTTCTGCTAGTCAAAACAGATGGAAAGCATACTCCGCACAACTGGTTACCAAGTTATGGTTACCAAGCAGTAAGCAGTAAGCTTGGTAACTGCCACAATCGTCTAGTGCACCTAACTCCACACATGGTCCCTGGTGATGACGTCCATCTAGCAGTGATCTTGTTCACCAGCATGATTCCATCCCACCAAGCTGTGACTGACTGGATCAAGGGCAGACACCTCACCCTAAGCGCCCAAACCAAAGGCTGGTTAGAAGCCAAGATCACAGAAGGCTAAGAATATAAGAAAGCCGAAATAGAGGAAAAAGCAACTGAAGGGTGATACAGGAGAAAAAGGCTGGAAATATGATGTATTAGTTGAATTTATTTAAAAAAAAAAATTGCCATTAAGTCGATTCCGATTCATAGTGAAACTATAGGGCAGAGTAGAACTGTCCCATAAGGTTTCCAAGGAGCAGCTGATGAATTCAAACTGCCGACCTTTTGGTTAGCAGCCAAATACTTAAACCGCTGCACCACCAGGGCTCCTGAATTTATAAAAGGAACTCAAATTGTGAGAAAATAAAACCACAAAGGGAAAAGCAGGCATGGACATTAGTTGAATATTTTGCTGGACAATGTATACCCTGTAGGCTAGCTATCATTCAGCTTCCACTCTCCCCTTCTGCTCAGTGTACAATGTTTACTACCTCTTCTGTGTTTTTAATAACTTCCAAGTACATCACGCCTCCCATCACATACTTGCCGTAACAGTCAACAACCTAAATGAGTCTCTAGTCTTCACAAAGGGAGGATCCAAAAGGCCGAGTAAAAGTTCTACCAACGGATTTTTTTTTCCCTTTTCAAAAATTAGCAGACTTTATTTTTTAAGATCAGTTTAAAGCTGACAGAAAATTGAGGAGAGAGTACAGAGAGTTCCCATACACCCCCTCTTTCCAGCACTTAGTATCCCCTATTATGAACATCTTGCATTACTGTGGTGTATTGCTAAAATTGATAAACCCATATTGATATATTATTATTAGCTAGAGAACTCCATTGTTTACTTTAGGTTCACTCTTTCTGCCCATAGACTTTAAACCTTCTAGTTGAGGAGCTGGGTGCTACAAGCAATCTGTGGCTAGCTGCTAACCTAAAGGTTGGCAGTTTGAAACCACCCAGCTGTTCTGTGGAAGGAAGGCCTGCCGAACTGTTTCCATAAAGATTACGCCAAGAAAAACCAATGGAGCAGTTTTATTCTGTAAAACATGGAGTTGACATGAGTCAGGCGCCAACTGAATGGCAGCTAACAAAAAGCCGTCATTTCTGAAAAGCTCATTCTTCTCCACTAATCAAATTCTCATTGGAGAGAAGAATACAGATGGTATTAATGGCCTCACAACCACCATCCTTGGGAATTTTATAATCAGTAACTCCTTCTTCAATTTTCACTTGTCTCTCCCCAGTCTCTTTACTCTCTCTCTCTCTCTCACCCCACATACCTCCCGTCTCTTTTCGATTCATAAACACTTACAAGGACTTCATTACTGCTGACAAATCACAGTGATTTGCAGGTGTTTGAGAAAGGAAAAGCAGTTCTTTCTCACCAAAACGAAGCAGAGTGTTACTACAGACATCCAAAGATCCTATGATCTCAAGAATACAATTAAGATTTCCAGTGGTATCACTAATGATATATAAAACACCGAATTTCACCTTATGTATTATCAACATACATATCCCATTCATAACAAGTCCTAGACTTAAACCAGAAGGTTCCATATCTCCTGTCTCCATATCTCACTTCTGCCCTTTCCTGCACCATCTAACCCCAACTGCCAGTAGCTCAAAATCTCCCAATCAAGTAGGACTGCATGCCGCAACTGCCTGTGGGTAAAACTACCTATCTAAACATAAACATGAATAGGGTTCACATAATCTGTACCCTCTGCATCCTTTCAAAGTATATATTTCCTCCTAGGAGATGTCGCACAGCTTCCTATTAATCCCATTCATGAAATCTTTATATTCTTGCTCAAATAGGTATAAAGAATAATGAGTACCCGCGTAGCTGCTACCCAGTGTTAGAAATAAAACGTTACAAACAGAGTTAATGCCTGGTGAGCAGTCCTTGTTTGCACAGACCCCCACCTCAAGGTGAGAGGAATGACGAAGCATTTGTTGTTATTTTAAAAGCTGCCAGAGTATCCTATATCTTTCATATTTTCTAAATCTTATGTCCTTGTTTACTGCATTTTTACTAATTCAAGTTTATCTAATGGTTCACTATTTCTCTCTTGAGCTGTGTCTAATGTGATGTTTAACCTATACACTAAATTTTTAAATACAAATATTATTATTTTTTTTTTCTCTAGAAGACTACTTGGTCCTTTTTCAAGTCTGCCAAGTCTGTTTTGATATCATCTCATTCTTTAAGCATGTTTTGACACACATTTTATTTTAAGTGTTTGAAATATACCCATTTTGTACTCTGTAACCAATCATTTCATCCATAAAGTTACCGGGCGACCATTCAGCTGCTTGAATATTTCTGCTAATGTTACATATTCCTTGTGTATTTTTGTAATTTGGGATTGTGAACCCATATTTTAAGAGATTTTATCCATGGGAAGACTCAAGGCCTCAATTGAGGGTCTATTCCTCTAAAGAGAAATGTTTGCTTTTGCCAAAACAAATTTGTCATCTCTCTGCTGATTAGTGGATTTTTTCTATCCTACCCTTTTACTGAAGGTGTAACACTTCAAAAATTCAATACTTTATGTGCAGGTTACAATTCTAATTTCCTTATTGTTCAGGCCCAAGGCTCTGTCTCCTGTAGTATCGCAGCTGTTAAAACTCAAACCTCTAGGTTACTGAGACTGACAAATGCCCCCAAGGCAGCTGCAATCTCAGTGTCAGTTTACTGCTCTGGTTTTTAGTGTTCTCTTTATTTTTATCCCCATGAGACCTCTTACTCTCTAACAAGGTCAGCAATACATTTAAAAGAAAGTTTATTATATTCTATCCAGCATTTCTAACTGCTTTGTACTGGGAACTCTTCCAGACTTTCTAGCTCTCAATCTTGCCAGAAATCAAACCCCTTCATTTTCTTTTTATGTGGTCATTTCTAATATTTTTTCTTCCCCATTCCCTTTGACCTAGTACCCACCAATTTGTCATGTATCATGGTAAAGCCACTTACTTCATCAAACCAAATTTTTAAAAAGTCAAGGTAATTTGGTATTTTTAAAATTGCCAATTCAAAAAATTGAAAACCCAATTTAAAAAATAGTAATTTTGTATTTAAATTCTCTTTGTCTTCAGAAGCATATCAAGTCTGCATATAAAAACCGTTTCCATCGAGTTGATTACGACTCATAGCGATCCTATAAAACAGGCAGAACTATTCCATAGGATTTCCAAGGCTGTAAACTTTAGACAAGCAGAAGCAGACATCTTTCTCCTGCAGAGTGGTTGGTGGGTTTGAATTGCCGACTTGTCAGCGGCTAAGCGCTTCACCACTGTGCTACCAGGGCTCCATCCTTGTACAGTTAAACCATCACTTGTATAGCTTTTACAAAGTTAACAAGGGTGAATTAAAGCACAAAGACTGAAGTTTTCTAGCATTTTAGATAATTTTTTAAGCATAAGGGATGAATACATAATCTTTTATTTCTAAAGCACTATGTCTGAGTTTACTTGTAGTCCTGTGAAAAGACAGAAAAATAATATGACCTGGGACATCTTTTCTGAGCCGTGACCAGTCTTCATAAAGTTCCTCTCATGTGTGCTAAGTAGCATGTGCTATTTAAAGTTTGCCAAAGTAGAAGTGTCTCAACTATTTGGATAAATAGAACAAGGCACAATGGCAGAACAATAAATTTTTAAGATATCAAACATGATTTTGTGGCTTTTAAAATCATCTAGAACAGACTGCAAACCATACATAAACTAACTTGGGTACAGTTCATTGTGATCATCTGTTCCATACATTATGTTTTAATAAAAAAGGGAAAATTTCTATTGTTCTGGGTATTTGACTTTATATCTTTTTTTTTTTTTTTTAACATTACTCTATATTTTAGATGTTTAGATGTACTGGGAAAGTATTCATCAGCGTTTCGTATTTTTCTGTTAATACATAGTACCTAATTTTTACTTAATTGATGCCTTTGAATTGTGGGGTTGGTGAAGAATACTGAATGGACTGCCAGAAGAACAAACAAATCTGTCTTGGAAGAAGTACAACCAGAATGCTCCTTAGAAGCAAGAATGGCGAAACTGCGTCTTACATACTTTGGACATGTTGTCAGGAGGGATCAGTCCCTGGAGAAGGACATCATGCTTGGTAAAGTACAGGATGAGCAGAAAAGAGGAAGACCCTCAATGAGATGGACTGACACAGTGGCTGCAACAATGGGCTCAAGCATAACAATGATCGTGGATGTCACAGGATCAGGCAGTGT
This sequence comes from Elephas maximus indicus, assembly GCF_024166365.1. Classification (NCBI taxonomy): domain Eukaryota; kingdom Metazoa; phylum Chordata; class Mammalia; order Proboscidea; family Elephantidae; genus Elephas; species Elephas maximus. Next base: position 16,162,826 of record NC_064826.1, read on the forward strand.
TTCATTCTTTGGTACACAGGGTTGCTAAGGGTCGAAACCGACTCAACGGCACCTAACAACAACAACAATTTTTCTCCATGAGTGTGTCACAAAAGTGAGAACATTTTAACAGAGCTGGCAAAGTGGCTTTTCTTAATTCAGGAATACCTAAAATATCGTAAGACTGCCCAAAAATTGGAGAAAAGAGAATGTGCTGTTCAGGGACTATAAAGCCATGTTAGAGGTGGGCTTTCAAATGGATTTTATCAGATATTATTTTCACCAATTCTAACATTAAATAATATTTAATTAATGATCAGTGAAAGAATAATAATCACAAGGTATTTTTATTTGCTTCAAAAACACAGATGTTAGTCATAATGGCTCAGATGATAAGATTATAAGCTATTCATTCTTTTATTGCTGATCTCTCGATAGTTTAATACATAGGTTAGATGCTGAGCCCTAAGATATGAACCCGCACTGCCTGTGAAATCAGTACACTGTGAGGAAAGTGAACAAGTCAGATGTAGAACACTCAGCAAACTTGATACTGATCAATTATGCCCCTAGCAGAGCAATCAAGGAGTGCTAACTTTGAAAGTAAGCCCATTGACCTGGAAGAATGAGAAACAACACCCACAGTGATTTCCATCCTTCTCATCTGTCTGCAAACACCAACAAAGCATTTCAGCTGGAAGGAGCCATGTAACATAAATACACAGGGAAGGAGAAGCCAGGCCTGGCAAAGAAAGGGAAAAGCGAGAGAAGAGGTGGCGTGCCATTCAAAAGAGCCACAGTGCTCAGAAAACCAAGGTGCGGAGGGCTGTCTTTCAAAGGATCTTGGCACGTTTTCTCCCTTTCACAGAAGGACAAAGCCTCTGCAAGACCAGAACACCTACTGATTTAAAGAACAGTACTCCATGGTGCTCAGCACAAAGGGGAAATGTGCACATACTTTGCCACATCTGTACCCAGTGTGCTCAGCACAAAGGGGAAATGTGCACATACTTTGCCACATCTGTACCCAGTCCTTTCCTTCAAAAGCACGTGCTGGCGCTTGAGAATATCAATCTGCTCTACTCTGGGAACCAGCAGGTGCAGCTCTTGAGTCATGGGCAGAGATCCTGAAACTCCACGTGGCAGTACAGCCTCTAACTGTAACCGTGGCTTCTCATCTGGAACAGGACTACCTGCAGTAAAATTATAAGCTTATAAGCTGTGTCAGAGAAGGGTGGCTTAGGAAATTGCTCGGACATGAACCTACACACTTCCATAATGCCACACACGGTTACCTGGGTGTTGCTTTAGTAGACATTATATACTAAACCAGGAATGGGAATTCTCAGAAAAGCCACGATGTTGATGTGTATGTTTGAAGAATTTGGGCAAATTGTTTTACCTCTCTGTGTCTCAATTTCTTTACCTGTAAAATTGAGAAAGTAATGGTACCTACCTCATACATTGCAAGGTTTAAATAAACATATGTGAAGTGCTTAAAACAGTATTAGATTTATACTATTACATAACTGTTAGCTGTTCTAATAAAGTTATTTATCATGTTTAAAAGACTTATTTGTTTTGGTTGGTGGCTTGAGTCCACCCAGAGGTATCTCAGAAGGAAGGCCTGGTGATCTACTTCTGAAGAATCTTCTAGTGAAAACCCTGCGGAGTGAACAACTGCCTCCTTTTCCATGACACCAGAAAAACTGGATGGTGCTGGGCTACCATTACTGAACATTTTCATCAAAGATTCTGTAGAAGAATCATAATCAAAAAGGGGTAAAATGTGGACCAGAATTTCAAATTTTCATATAATCTAGACTTTCTGGAACCATGGAGGCTAGATGAATCCCTGAAACTACTGCCCTGAGATAATCTTTAAACCTTAATCCAAAAATATCCCCTTGATATTTTCCTTTAATGAAACAATAGTTTAGCTTAATTAGTAAAGAACATCTGCCTTGAAAACAAAGTGTATTAAGAAAACGTTCTGCATCCCACTTTGGGGAGTGGCATCTGGGGTCTTAAAAGCTGGCAAGTGGCCATCTAAGATGCATCAATTGGTCTCAACCCACTTGGAGCAAAAGAGAATGAAGAACACCAAAGACACAAGGAAAACATGAGCCCAAGAGACAGAAAGGGCCACATAAACTCCATTGGCTCCATGAGTCAGAATCGACTTGACAGCAACTTGTTATCAAACACCATTTATCGAACTTGTCAATTTTTATATTTTTTACAAGGTTGGAACTCAACAATTTTGATATCTCCTTCCTCTGCCACAGTAAATGGAGAAGTATGTGTTCCACGTGCGTATTTTAGAATTAACATCAGAATAAAGGAAAAGTATAAGAGCAGGTCTGCCAGAAGAACAAAACCCATGAACATTTTTAATGGAATAACTGCTCTAAAATGGAAACAAAAGAAAATTAAGCAGAAATCTCACATGGCAGCAAAATTTCATCAGATTCATCTGATTTATTATACTGACTATAGATTTTCTGTATTATAGACATTTGAATATACTAGATAGCATACCACTTCTTTTGAACAAAACAGCAGTACTGCTATACATCTGTTTGATATTTCACACATACTAGGTTTCCTTTTTAACGTCTTATTTTGTAATCACTGTAGACTTACAGAAGCATTGCAAAGACAGCACAGATAGTTCCCAGACACCTGCCACCCACTTCCCCTTATTTAACTATGGTACAATTATCAAAACCAAGAAATTAATATAGGTACAATACTATTAACTAAAGACCTCATTTTGATTCCCCAGTTTTCCCACTAATGTCTGCTTTCTGTTCCAGGATCCCACCCTGGATACAACCCTGCATTTAACTGTCATGTCTCCACACTCTCCAACCTGTGACAGTTCCTCAGTTTTTCCTTATCTTTTGTAACAAGGGTACTTTAGAAGAACAGATTTTGTTTGTCTGATGTTTTCTGGAGATTGGACTGAGGTTAGGGATTTGGGGGAAGAATACCATAAAGGTGATGTGCCCTTCTCTTCTTATCACATCAGGGGATACATGATATCAACGTGTCTTCTGAATGGTGATTCAAACTTTGTTCAGGGGGTTAAGGTGATATCAGTCATGTTTCTCTACTATAAGATTACTGTTTGTGCCTTTCCATACTATAGTTGTTAGCAGACAATCCAGTCCAGCCCACACTCTAGGACGGAAGAATTAAGTTTTGCCTCTTGGAGGGAGGAGTATCAAAGAATTTGTGGACATTTATGTTAAAACCAGGCTCTTTGGTGGTGCAATGGTTAAATGCTCGACTACAAGCTGAAAGGTAGGCAGTTCAAACTCACCCAGAGGCACTTCAGATGACAGCCCTGGTGATCTGCTTCCAAAATGTAACAGCATTGAAAACACCATGGAGCACAGTTCTCATCTGATACACACGGTAATGTCATGAGCTGAAATGAACTCAATGGCAACTAACAACAACAGCCGTGATAAAGCCACCACCATCATTAGTACGTACTTTGGAAGAGATACTCTGAGGCCATACAAATGTACTGTTTCTCCAACTTAGATGTTTTTTAAAAGAAATTTATCGTTTCACTTGACCTTCACAAAAATTCACTTTATAAATGAATAAACTGAGGCTGAAAAAGGCAGGCTTGGCATGATTATAAGTAAAGGGTAAAACGGACTCCCAGTTTCATGTAAACCTACATGGCAGTGCTAAAATAGTTGCTGAGCTTTAGCATTATCGACTTCATGGTCCAAAATAGGGCTGAGAACCAGTTCTGCCTGGTTCAACCATGGCCAACAAAGCGAAACTGACCTGAATTTTTAAAATTTGGGTAAAATGGAGCAATAACCAAAACAGGAAAAGTCACGAGTCACAGCTCTGCTAGGAATTTAATCTCCCTTTTGGAAAACAAGGGCAGCATACGCATTGCATAGCGACCAAATCCCTTGCCCACTGGATTTTGGCCAGAGTAGGAAACAGCAGTGCCCCACTCAAAAATGGTGACTGTCCACACTGCTTTGAATGTGTGTCACTCTCCACAGTCTTGCCAATAATCCAGTCTCTTATATCAGGCTCTTGAAAGGGCTCACATTGCCTCTTTCAAATCTCCCATTCTAGGACTTTGACTCATAGTTTTCCCATTCTGGATCACCCAAATTTTGAAAATTTGGGTCTGTTTTGCTTTCAATTCATCAGCCATGATGGAACTGGTTCAAACCAGTTCAAAGCCCTGGTCCAAAACAGTAAATGGGCATAAATGGGGATCCCCATTCGTTCTGAGGAACTCATTTTACTGCAAGCTAAATTTGAATAAAGAAAATAAGGGAGCGGACTGAGCTAGCAGACAACTGAGTGTCCCATACTTGGAGTTATGTACAAAATCACCATTCCCCTTCTAAGTCACACTTTGATGTATCAGATTACTTCTTTTGGACAAAAAGACTATATTGGGATTGTTGGCATTTTTTAAAATCACATATTTTTCAAATCAAGATAAAAGTCATGCTCATCTGATGAAACCATAAAAAATATATATGTGGTATAAAGAGAATACAAACCATGACTAACACACAAGTCCCAGAAAATAAACTAGATAACTGGGTTCTTCTAAGAAGTAAGCACTTACACTCCTCAAAAGAATTCACCAAATGAGGAAAAAAGAAAACCTATGGACCGAGAAAAAATTTTGGCTATAAAGTATCTGACAAAGGTCTAGTCTCTAAAATCTAAGAGATACTCCAACACCTCAACAAAAAAAGACGGGCAAAGGATATGAACAGGTACTTCACTAAAGAAGACATTCAGGCAATTAACAGACACATGAGGAAATGATCATTAGCCATTAGAAAAATTCAAATAAAAACTACAATAAGATACTATCTCATCCCAACATTACTGGCATGAATCAAAAAAACGGAAAATAACAAATGTTGGAGAGGTTGCAGGGAGACTGGAACTGTTATGCACTGCTGGTGGGAGTGTAAAATGGTAGAACCATTTTGAAAAATGATATGGCGCTTCCTTAAAAAGCTAGAAAGAGAAATACCATGCGCTCTAATAATCCCGCTTCTAGGAATATATCCTAGGGAAATAAGAGCTGTCACATGAATAGATACATGCACAGCCATGTTCACTGTAGCATTACCCACAACCACAAAAAGACAACCTATGTGCCCATCAACAAATGAATGGATAAATAAATTATGGTATATACACACAATGGAATACTACATAACAATAAAGAACAATGATGAAACTTCAAGAAACAGCTCACAGAATCTGGAGGGCATTATGCTCAGTGAAGTCAGTCAACCACAAAAAGACAAACACTATATGAGAGCACTATTATAAAAACTCAGGAAAAGGTTTACACACAGTAAGAAACAGTCTTTGATGGTTAGGAGGGAAGAGGGTGGTGATAGAAAAACACTAAGAAGCTAGCAGGTAAGTGGTAACTTTGGTGAAGGGAAAGACAATACACAGTACAGAGGAAGTCAGCCCAACCTGATCAAGGCAAAGTCATCGAAGCTTCACAGACACATCCAAACTCCCTGAGGGTGGAGTTACTGGGCTGAGGGCTGGGGACAACAGTCTTGGAGGACATCTAGCTCAATCGGCATAACATAATTCACAAAGAAAGTGTTCTAAACCCGACCTTGGTGAGTAGCGCCTGGGTCTTAAAAGCCTGCGAGCAGCCATCTAAGATACAGCTACTGGCCCTATCTAGTCCGGAGCAAAGGAGAATGAAGAAAACAAGGGAAATATTAGCCTAAGGACTAATGGACCACAGCCTCCACTAGCCTGAGCCCAGAACAACAAGATGGTGCCTAGCTACCATCATCGACTGCTCTGACAGGGATCACAACAGAGTCCCAGACAGAGCAGGAGAAAAATGTAGAACAAAATTCAAACTCACCAAAAAAGATCAGACTTACTGGTCTGACAGAGATTGGAGAAAGACACCTCGAGAGTGTGGCCCCGGGACACCCTTTTGCCTCAGAACTGAAGTCACTCCTGAAGTTCACCCTTTAGTCAAAGATTAGACATGTCTATAAAACAAACGATAATACACGTAAGGAACGTGCTTCATAGTTCTATCGCGTATAGGAGACTAAGTGGGCACTCTTGCCCAAAAATAAAGACGAGAAGGCAGGAAGGGACAGGAAAACTGGATGAGAAACTAATTTGCTCTGCAGACTTTCAGCTAAAACACAATTTAAAAAAGAGCATTAAAAAAAATACAAAAAAGTAGAAAATAAAAACCACAGATAACTATTTTTATTATTTCTCATATTGTTGTCGTATGCTGCTGAGTAGATTCCTACTCCTAGTGACCCTATACCACAGAATCCAACTGCCCCGTAGGGCTTCCTAGGGCAGGTCACCAGGTCTTTTCTCCCACCGAGCAGCTGGTAGGTTTCATCTTCACTTCAGTCCTATGATGTATGTACTACTATCCCATTTTACAAAGAAGGAAACTGGTTTGGTGGCTACATAATAGTACATGATCTAAGTAAACAGACAACATCATTTACTGGTTAATCACTTGGCAGCTAACCAAAAGGTCTACAGTTCAAATCTGCAGCCCACTCCAGGGAAGAAAGGTGTGGTAGACTGTTTCCATAAAGATTACAGACTTGGAAACCCTATGGGGCAGTTTTACTCTGTCCTATAGGGTTGCTATGAATGACTCAGAATCGACTTGATGGCAATTGGCTTGGTACTTAGCCTTTCTACTATTTCTTGGTATTTAGGCTCCTGACAACTTACAAAACAGTAACGAAGGTGGCTAATGCTAAATTCTGACTAAGTGAACTGAGAAGTTAAACAGTCTTTATTAAACATTGCTGAATAAGCGGTATCAAAATGAAAGGTAATAAAAGCAAGGCTTTTATTTTCAAAATCTCAGACTCCCTATAACACAAAGTCTCATGGCCTGGAACCCACTGAATCACATTTTTCATGAAGAACAGTCATTGTAGGTGACGTCCCCTTCCCTCCATGATCACAGCTTTTGGTGGTATGATTTAGACAATGGAAATGCAAAATTACTCAAGTATGGTCAGTTGATAAACAGTCAGCTTGATCAGAAAAATCACTTTGGTCTGGCACCACTTTGCCTTTCAACTTTAAATCTAAACAAGGCTTTCTAAAGTCCTGTAGGTGCACCTCACTTAGCTACAGTGGGAAGAATAAAGTCCATACGCCAATAATACTAGATGTAAGCTAAGGCCCAGAGAATGAGGAAACCTGTTTTGCTACTGCTACTTTGGAAGTTTTATGTGAATAAGTAGAAGGTTTCCTATTTTCTCACAAATACAGGCCTTTCCCACTACAGATTTAGAGAGAACATTTCTTTTTAGATTAAAAAAAAGAAAAAAGCCCTTCGAAGCAAGTCTCCGTCATTCAGAAAGATGTCTGGTCCTGACATGCCCTTTACAAATTTTATTTACATGAGAAACACGAACAGAAAGAGACTTTATGCTCTCCACCATCTAATTTCTCTAAGCTACAGCCATCGATTCTTTTTAAGTTTATTTATTCAAAACAACAGCACAAACAATTCTTTTTTCTTGGGTCAGCAGCCTACTGAATTAACATCAATCATCAAAGGAGACGGGGCTGGAAAGAAGATGGAAGCCCATTTTCTCAGAGATTGATTTTTTTTAAGCCAGAACACAGGCATAAGCAGAAGGCTGTTTACCATAGAAAATGGTCAACTTGAAAGTCACCAGCAAAAATGAGGCACTCGTAGGGCTGACCAGGTTTTTTGAAACCTAAAATAAAGAAAACATTTGTGTTCTTTAAAAGTCATTTAAAATGTGTTCAAATGGTCTGTGAGAGTTTGATTTCTTCACTCTCTAAAGCCCATCCTGAATAGCTTAAAACGAGGAGAGGGCGGTTCCAAGAAGAAGTCGATCAATGTTGGTGTTTATTATAATGATTTTCTAATGGCTTTCTCTACTCTCTTTACTTACTTTGATGTATTTAAAGTGGGAAAAGTTCATCAAAGACTTCTGTGATTAGGGGCTTAAACATATTTAAATAACCACCTTTGGCATGTTTTAAATATGATTTGCTCCATAGGTCCTACCAAAACTCTTCTTTGAAAACCTTGATTCACTTCTTGTTAGGAGGAATTCAGCTCAATTACTTTTCCTTGCAAGATAAGGGTGGAGAGTTCTTGCCTGAAAATGAAGTCAGAAGGGTCAGTCTTCTTGAGACGGCGCTCCCAACTGCAGAAGTAATTGGTTTATATCCATTCTCCACTCTGCTGTGTCTGGGGAACATGTTTCCTTCCCAGAGCTTTTCTGGAGATTTATGGAAGGTGAGGAATGCGTGAGACCAAGCTTGTAGAAACTACTGGCCTCCAGTTGCATGAGAATGTGCTAGCTTCTGTGTTTTAGAGGTTTTTAAACAATTGCCATATTGTGAAATCAACTTTAGGAGAAACTTGTGAGATTTCTCGGTCAGCTGGGAGTGGATGAAGAAAAAAAAAAAAAGTGGTCCCCATATGCCTGAGTTGGTTGGCAGAGTGGACCTGCGTTATCACTATTTTCTCTTAAATTGAGACAAAATGTATGTCAGTTCAGAATTTGGTATCAAAGCCATCAATCACCCTCTTGTCTGAGAATGAAGCAGGAATACCATTTGTTTTCCAGATGTAAAACCAAGGCTATCAACCTCTAATGCCCAGGGACTATGCTGAGGACTAAAGGGTGTTCCTTGGTACTGAGAACATATACAAATCCATTAAAATAAAAGTCAATGAAAAGCATGCAGGACTTTCACCTAATCAAAAGTTAATGAGTACCAAAACTCCATTAAACACTGAGCTATTAAACTTTGTTAAGTCATCTAAACTTTCATTTCTACCTCTTCTCATACTAGATCACAGGCAAATGAACAACTTAATGTTGCATTGAATTATTATCATTTTGGTGTATCTTGGGGTAATCTTTTAGCTTCAACATTCTGTAGCATGTTGTACAGTGAGAAAATGTAAACTCTAGAAGAAAAAAAGGCCAACGACAACATACCATTCTATGGGGAAAAGGGCATGATTTGAGTGGGACTTCAGCATTTTTCAGCATATTCTCCAGGGCCAGCTCTGGAACCTGTGGCTTCAGTAGGAGATCCTGGCACAACGGAAGTACTCTGCTCTGAGGGGCTGACAACCACAAGGAGAAGAAATCTGAGAGGCCTTCAGAGCACTTGCAGCATAGGGGTGGGGTGAGGGAAGTTCATCACAATCAGTTATGAGAGGGACAACTTAAGGGTGGCATTAATAAAAATGTTTCAGGGAAAAATAAGTCAACAAGTATGAGAGGGAACAAAGGCGGTGGGGGGGAGGCTTTGCAAAATTCTGCTCAAAAGTTTTCAAACTGGCTCATTCACTTTCAGCATGGTAGTACATCCCAAAAGCACAGCTTCTGGGAGAGAAACTTCAGACTTACAGGGACAGTGGCTGAAAACACGTCCTGCTCTACCAAGGCTGGGAGTACTGAGGATAACCCCTAAGGCCAGGACTTAAGTTATAATGCGAGAGGGGCCTAAGTATTTTAATGAAACATAAGTCACGCGGTTGGTTTGAACCTACGAAGAATCACTAGCAAAAATATTAAAAAATAAAGTAAAATACCTAAGTGAGAGAAATAACTGAGATCAACCAGGCAGAAGGAGAGGCGGTAGGGGCCATCCAGAGCTCATTTGGTGACATGTGGAAGTTTAAAAGGCAAGAAGGCAAAGGAGAATGAGACCAGGTAAGAGAGTCAGCTTATGACCTCCAAGAAAAGAAAATAATTTCCAAATAAACATAACCTTGAGAAATCAGTTACTTTAATAAAGGGGTCGGCATGAAGGAACCAGTTGGGAGTAAACTGTATTAAATTACTTCCCTGTGAGTGAACACACAGTGTAATAAGCTGTGAAGAGGGTAATTCTGTACTTACATTGTGTTCTGTAAGCAAAGTGGGAAATTGAGTTACTGAACCTTGCTTAAGTTCTTATCCAAATGAGTGTTTCAATTAGCTAACTAAGATTTCCCCGTGTTTTGGAACTGGAATTGGTACGTGGAATAAAGCAGTCAATCTACAGTGCTCTAAAGTAACACAGCAAATGTGTTATAAACCAAAAACCTATTGCCGTCGAGGCGATTTCAACTCATAGCGATACTGTAGGATAGAGCAGAACTGCCCCACAGGGTTTCCAAAGCTGTAATCTTTACAGAAGCAGACTGTCACATCTTTCTCCCATGGAGCAGCTGGTGGGTTCCAACTGCCAATCTTTTGGCTAAAAGCCGACTGCTTTAACCACTGTGCCACTGTGTTCTACATGGGATTACATCTAATCAAAGAAGGTTATTAGTATTTTTAATAACAGCAATATTGTTATTTTTAATAATTTTTATGGTGCTTTAAGTTTACAAATCAAGTCAGTCTGTCACATGTAAGCTTATATACACCTTACTACATACTCCCATTTACTCTCCCCCTAATGAGTCAGCCTGCTCCCTTCTTCCAGTCTCTCATTTCGTGACCCTTTTGCCAGTTTCTAACCCTCTCTACCCTCCCATCTCCCCTCCAGACAGGAGATGCCAATACACTCTCAAGTGTCCACCTGATACAATTACCTCACTCTTCATCAGCATCTCTCTCCAGCCCATTGTCCAGTCCCTTCCATGTCTGATGAGTAGTCTTCGGGAATGGTTCTTGTCCTGGGCCAACAGAAGGTTTGGGGACCATGACCACCGGGATTCTTCTAGTCTCAGTCAGGCCATTAAGTCTGGTCTTTTTATGAGAATTTGGGGTCTGCATCCCACTGTTCTCCTACTCCCTCAGGAGTTCTCTGTTGTGTTCCCTGTCAGGGCAGTCATCAGTTCTGGCCGGGCGCCATCTAGTTCTTCTGGTCTCAGGATGATGTAAGTCTCTGGTTCATGTGGCCCTTTCTGTCTCTTGGGCTCATAGTTATTGTGTGACCTTGGTGTTCTTCATTCTCCTTTGATCCAGGTGGGTTGAGACCAATTGATGCACCTTAGATGGCCGCTTGTTAGCATTTAAGACCCCAGACACCACACTTCTAAGTGGGATGCAGAATGTTATCATAATAGAGTTTATTATGCCAATTGACTTAGAAGTCCCCTTAAGCCATAGTCCCCAAACCCCCACCCTTGCTCCGCTGACCTCCTAAGCATTCAGTTTATCCTGGAAACTGCTTTTGGTCCAGTCCAGTTGAGCTGACCTTCCCTGTATTGAGTATTATCCTTCCCTTCACCTAAAGTAGTTCTTATCTACTAACTAATCAGTAAATAACCCCCTCCCACCCTCCCTCCCTCCCCGCCTCATAACCACAAAAGTATGTGTTCTTCTCAGTTTATACTATTTCTCAAGATCTTATAATAGTGGTCTTATATAGTATTTGTCCTTTTGCATCTGACTAATTTCACTCAGCATAATGCCCTCCAGGTTCCTCCATGTTATGAAATGTTTCACAGATTCGTCACTTAATAACAGCAATATTATTTAGGTAAAGATCTTTTATGTTGTTCTTTATCACGATAGAATTTACATACTATGGAGTTTACCTTTTTTTTTTTTTTTTAGGTTATTCTTAATTTAATAAATACAGGAGGGAATGAACCCTTATTAACCATAGTCAATGAAAGTTTAAAAGTACAATTACAATGGTGCATTTACCCCACTACACTGTTGAAGTGGGGTCCTGAAGGAGCAGTGGTTGAGAGCTTGGGGGCTAACCAAAAAGGTCCCAGGAGCTGCTCCTTGGAAACCCTTTAGGGCTGTTCTATTCTGTCCTACAGGGTTGCTATGAGGCAGAATTGACTCAACAGCAGTGGGTTTGGTTGTGTTTAGTTTGTTTAGTTTGGTTTTGTTATGGGGCAGGCAATGAACATCCTAATTCACTAAGTGATTTAAGCTCTCTAAAATGTATCTATCTACCCAGTGAAAGAAACATAACATGTACAAAATCCTCCAGTGAAAGCTAACAAGAAAAAAACAAAGTATGCCCTTCTGATACTACTTAGCAGAGAGGAGAAGGACTTAAGAGTAATTGCTGGTTTGGGTAGCCTTGGGGAATGAGAAGGTGAGATGAACTTTGACTTACCTTTGTAATATCTTCAAGGTGCTCAGCACAGCTTTATGTGCACATAATGAACACTGAAGAAATACTTGCCAAATTAAACTACAGAATGAAGGAAGAAGCTGGAATATAGGAGGAAGGCAAAGCCAAAGTAAAAAAAAAAAAAAACAGCAAAAACAAAACACCAGAGCAATGGAAACTTTAAAATACAGGGATGTCATTCCAAATTGAAGCTTTGGAAATTTATTTTATAGTTGATAACTGGGATGACTTTTTTTTTTTTTTTTTTCATTTGACAGATGAGAAATTCCACTAGGTATCCCTTGTGGGAAGATCAGTATGGCCTTGACAAAGATGGAAGTGTCCAAAGATGAAATCATGGAACAAATCAAGCCCCGTAAATCACCTGGATAGAACACTTTGTCCCACGGTTCGGTGGAGGCTTGTGGAATGGCAAAGACACAGGGATTTTTTCATTTGTCCTTAGAAACAGCAATATAGCAAGACCATAACAAAGATGTCAGAGAGAATCTTCTAATTCTTTTTTTTTTTTTTTTCTCTAGAACTTAAAAATGAGAGACAAGGGGGACACTAAGAATTGCCAAACCACTTCATTTCATTTCATGCATAGGAACCAGGGAGGCCAAATAAAACAGAATAGTTCTCTCTAAGGATATAAGAGATTATATCAGTATGAACATGAATGACTGTCACAATAAAGGAGGCAAGAAGTCTAAGCCTTGGAGACTCGTTACTTCGTTTACACACACATACATACAGACATTTTACTGTGTTTTTATTTTTGTACCCTGAAATGCTAATTTTATACGACTTTTTGAAAAGCTTTCTATAATATACATGGTAAGAACTTTCTACTGCAAATAAAAGGTCTTAATCACAGATAGTCTTTTTACCTATGAAAAGTACCAGGAAAACAGGAAAATAAATAGCTCAAGGGGAAAACATACTTGGACCACATAGATATATAATACTCTGTTTTGGGGAAAAAAGGAGAGGGTGTTGGTTAATAAAATGTCTTATGGGAAACTAATGAACCACAGAAAGCTCAGTCCCCTCCCCTTTACTCTGTGTGGATCAGATCCGATGTTGAATACTGTGTACAGTCCTGGTTCCCACACATGCATGAAAAAGGACAACAGTCTACTAGAGAGGAACCAAAGGAGGGCAACCACACTGGAAGAAGCTATCGAAGCACTAGGGCTATCTAGCCTGGACATCAGGCTAATATGAATCAAAGGTTTAACAACTGTCATAAAAGGGATTGTTGTTTTTATTGTTGTTAGTTGCTGTCAAGTCAATTCTGAGTCATGGCGACCCCATGCGTGCAAAGTAGAACTGCTCAACAGGGCTTTTAAGGCTGTGACTTTTCAGAAGCAGATCACCAGGCCTGTCCTCCAAGGCACCCCCGGGTGGATTCAAACCAGCAACCACTTGGCTAATACTTGAGCACTTAACTATTTGTTCCACCTGGGGACAAGACTTAACTCTATGCTGCTCTCCAAAATTGGCATACTCGTCTTTCACTGATTTAAAAAATAAATTTTTGAGCACATTCTAAATGCAATGTACTATGCTGGCTGAGGTAGAAGATACAAAGGTGGACAGACGAGAATCTCGTCCTCAGAGTATGCAGTCTAGAAAGGGAATTAAGACATTAGATTTATTAATTAACAGAGTATGAGTGCCATCTAGTACCTGGAACACTGCCTGGTACATGATAAGCACTTAATATTTTTTTTGAATGACTGCAACCAGGGCCAGATTCAATCATTTGAACAAGATATGTGAATTATGTATATACGTGTGTGTGTGTGTGTGTGTGTGTCTTAGCTATCCATGATGTAACTTCTTTTTAAGTGTGACGATAGCATTAGTGATTAAACCAAAAAGTGTCATATGCCATTTTAGTGGAATGAGATGAACTAGGTTATAAAACTTTTAGCAGATGCAGGGTACTAAGATTTTTATTATACACCACACTTTCTACGACAAGAATATTCCACATATTCTACAACAGAGAAAATGAGTCAATGAATTTAGCTGTTCAAAATTGTTAATTTCCCACAAAGAAAAACTGACTTTCACCAATTTTGCTTTAAACAGATCACACTTCAATCTTGATGCTTGTTTCATAATAAATGCTATAATTATAAATGAACAAATGAAAAGATGTCATAAAAAAAAATTTAATGATCAGAAAACAAATATTATAACAAATTACTGTATTTTATTTTTAGATAGATCTTTCATCTCTAATATGTTATAATTAAAAACATTTCTTTTTATTCTTTGCTCTTACATATTCTTCCAAGATTTTATCACAACCAAGCTGCCAAACAATGTCTACTTCCAAACATAATGAGGATAATGAATCGAGTCTTTTCTTGAATCACTGTTGTACAATGAGGGTTTTTTAGTCTCTTTAGGGATGAAAATGAACATTCTGTTGTGCAGTTTGTGATCATTACAGTTAGGAACATACATAAAGCAATTTCGACACCGGGAAAAATGCACAGTGTTTTATCTTCTATTACACGTGCCTCAAGTAAAATTTGTCTTTCCTGAATGTGTAAACTTAGTTCTCATGTAAGAATCAAATTGTCACACTTCTCCATAAAGGTTTGTATTTAAGTAATCGGGATACCAGAAGACCAAACCCACTGCTGTTGAGTAAATTTCAATTCATAGCAACCGTACTGGACAGGGTAGAACTGCCCCGTCCGGTTTCTAAGGCTGTAAATCTTTAGGAAGCAGACTGCCACATCTTTCTCCCATGGAGCGGCTGGTGGGTTCGAACCATTACCCTTTCAGTTAGCAACCAAGTGCTTTAGCCACTGCCAGCAGGGCTCCCTGTCATCAGGATAAGCCTGCACTAATTTCTTGGATGAGTTCATACATTCTTCATCGGGTATATCCATATTGTTTAAAAAGGAAAATCTATTTGAAAGAATATCACATACTTTCACCCTTCTTTTCAAGCAAGATTCAGCATGTCAATGATGGTGTAGTATGTGGCTACTCGAAATTGATCTCTGGCACTCCGTAATTCTGGAGCACTTTTTGCTTGTCATTTACTTGTTTCTTTCTAAAGCTTCTGTGACAGTGAACTGCTTGATAATCAGTATTTGGCAGGATTTGTTTTTTGGTGTTTTCAAAATCTTCTGTTAAATTATCTAAACACCCTGGTAGAGATCTGTGCATATCTTTAAATTGTGTCTTGCACTTTATTGGTGATGCTTTCAGCTTCTCTTTTGGTATCTCCTTTTTATGCCTGATCTCTGTGTCTACCCATGACTATCTAGTAATATGATCCATCCTTGCCCAGTAACCAACCGTGTTGGATCCAGTTGCACACTTGGAGAATGTAGCAAGAGGTAGACTTGGCAGCCCACTCCCACCTCTTGTTTATTAGAAAGAAACAGCATACTCCCAAGACACCCACTGACATACAGAGTTTCAATTACATGAGAGGGGACTATAGGAGACAGATGGCAACAGAAGGTGTTTACGTGGTAGGGGCCTTATAGATTAAACAACCTTCCACATGGGCGCCCTCATGACCCTTTGTGAACTTGACTTCCAGCCAGCAAATTCCCATGCACTGGAATTGGTATCATTAGTGCCCTGCCAGTTCCCTTCCACTGCAGTGCGCACTTTTCTTTGTGTCCTGTCTTCTTGGCCATCTATGGGTCTTTGCTTTGGAGAAGTGGTGCCCCTGTTTTGTTGATGCCTTAAGACCTTGCTTCCTGGGTAGTCTGTCCCTGACTGCATCTCTCACCCTGCTTGACAGAGTTACATCAGTTGATCTGGCTGACTGATCTTCCTCTCCAAAGCTGCAGGCTCATGGAGAATACAATCTTCCCCAATAGAGAAGAGCCATTCTTTGTTCATAGTATAAGCACAGAAAATACCAATTGTCAGAGAAAAGAACCAATAAGCACTATGGGGGTTTAGAGGCTAAAGAAATCAGAAGTAAAAATTACAAGAAGGCAGGTTTCATCTCAACTCAATAACTGAAGCTGCCCAACTAAGT
The DNA here is from genome assembly GCF_024166365.1 of Elephas maximus indicus. Taxonomy (NCBI): domain Eukaryota; kingdom Metazoa; phylum Chordata; class Mammalia; order Proboscidea; family Elephantidae; genus Elephas; species Elephas maximus. The sequence goes on from NC_064826.1 coordinate 16,178,955, forward strand.
AACAAATATTGAACTTCCAGTTGCCCAAAGCAAAATCAAACTTTTGAAGCCTGTTTTCAGAGGAATACTTTATACTGTTCCTCACTCCTCCCCTGTCACCTGGAGATGAAGTCAGGGGCTAAGTCATCTCCGCAGGGCCATCAGGAATGCAGTCTGTTCTTAATCGAATACTCTACAAAGTAGAATGATTTGTCCACACTAGAAGCAGACAAACTAGTAAGTCAGCCTTCCAGAATCTTCCAGAAAAGGTCAAATCTTTCCTGCTATAGAACCACAGCCTATATTGTTCCCATAATACACTGCCTGATTTCTATGAATAACTTGGAGTTTTCTAAGGTGATTTAACGATGTATCTTTAAATAGAACTGTTGTTTTTGTTAGGTGCTGTTGAGTTGGTTCCAACTCATAGTGACTCCACATACAACAGAACGAAACACTGCCCAGTCCTCCACCATCCTCACAATCGTTGTTATGCTTGAGCCCACTGTTGCAGCCGCTGTGTCAACCCATCTCACTGAGGATTCCTCTTTCTCACTGACCCTCTACTCTGCCAAGCACGATGTCCTTCTCCAGGGACTGATCTTCTGATAACACGTCCAAAGTATGTAGGACGAAGTCTCGCCATCCTCACTTCTAAGGAGCACTCTGGTTGTATTTCTTCCAAGACAGACTTGTTCATTACATAGAACTAGGAAGACAAAAAGTCTTCACAGATTGATATAATGTTAAATTCATACACATGCTGTTCTGATACTAACTAAATTTTATCTAAGGAAACAACATGAGATTGCAGAGAGAAATCAATGTGAATTTTGCTGAATATCACATGATAAAGAATAAAATTAAGTCCTTTCCAAATGCCTTTGAACAAAATGAGAAAATCCTTTGATACTTGTAAAAAAAGAGAAAAGTCCTCCATTTGGTGGTGGCTCTACTACTAGCAAAACACAATCGCCAAATCACTTGTCTATGACCTGCTACCATCAAGGTAAACCCAAGTACAGGTTTACTACTCCATTTGGTAGTAGTTGCCTCAAGTTAAACGCCAATCGGAGCTTTGATTGTATAGCATTTCATAAACTTATAATTCAAAGCAAAATTACCAAACTGGCAACCTACGAACCAAAATCATATTTGATATGGGAAAACGATATTAAATTTTTTACAATTAGTTGACAATTGAATATATGAGCATTTTACCTGTAAATCCTACTTTTTTGTTTGCTTTTTATATTTAGAGATCTGGCACCACTAGGAAGATATTATTCTAGATGACAATGACCAGCCTGACCTGAGTAGCACTGGCCTTTTAAATGGGACCCCAACATGCATACCATTCATGCCTAAGCCACTCATTTAGGTTATCAGCCAGGCCAGGTTCTAAGAGGTCTTTAAATTTGTGGACCTTTATCTCAAGGAACAAACATTTAATGCAGGGAAATAAAAGTAAAGATTATTTTTTAAAGCCTGAATAACTTTGGAATATAATCAGCATACTTTTATATGTACAGAATTTTGAACATTGACAAACTGACTTCTGGACTTCAACCATGCTATACAATGGCTCTGGAAACCCTGGTGGCGTAGTGGTTAAGTGCTACAGCTGCTACCCGAGAGTTCAGCAGTTCGAATATGCCAGGCACTCCTTGGAAACTCAATGGGGCAGTTCTACTCTGTCCGGTAGGGTCGCCATGAGTCGGAATCGACTCGAGGGCAGTGGGTTTGATTTTTAGTTTGGTTATACAATGGCTCTACAGAACAATGACCACACTGAGGCTCTGACTGGCAGATATTTCATTTATGGATAGCCAACAAAGACTTCTTTAAAGTGTCGAAAAGCAAAGAAGTCACTTTGAGGACGAAGGTGTGCCTGACCCAAGCCATGATATTTTCAATCACTTCATATCTATGTGAAAGCTGGACAGTGAATAAGGAAGACAAAAGAAGAATTGATGCCTTTGATTTATGACGCTGGCAAAGAATATTGAATATACCATGGACTGCCAGAAGAACAAACAAGTCTGTCTTGGGAGAAGTACAGCCAGAGTGCTCCTTGGAAGCGAGGGTGATGAGACTTCTTCTCACATACTTTGGACATATAATCGGGGCGGGGGGGGGACGGACATCATGCTTGGTAAAATAAAAAAAATAGAGTGAGCAAAAAATAGATCGAGACAGTGACTACAACAATGGACTCAAGCATAACAACAACTGTGAGGATGGCGCAGGACTGGGCAGTATTTTGTTGTGTTGTACAAAAGGGTCGCTACAGTCGAAACAGACTCTATGGCACCTAACGACAACAACAGTTAAGGGTATCTTGAAAACCTCCAAATGGAATTGATAATGAAGGAATTTTGAAACAATGTTTTCCAAAAACAACAACAACAAAAGACCAAGGGTTTTCCAAGGGTGAGGAAGGAGGAAGACACTAACCTAACATTTATTTAGCATAAGAAATTTAGTATTACATACTGGCAAGAACACTTTCTTACTTGAATTGCTAATTTGGAGCTGATACAATCTTCTAAGATGTTGCTAATATGATGGAGCCTCTTCCCTTTCCTGCTCTCATTACATTCAGATGCCAGGACTAAGCATAATGTTAAGCACTGTAATTCCGCCTTTATTAGATTCAGGTATATAAATGGCATCCCAGTGAGCGTGGTGAATTTTGATCATTATTTCTCCACTCAAGTTGTGTTCATCTTCCTGCTGAGAGGGTGATCACTGAGTTTTACCACAAGCCCAAGGGACTCATTATTTATTATATTACATTTTATGGTATGGAGTAAATAAATAGCATTAAAGTGCTAGATTCATTCACAGAGATGAACTGTATTCGTAAACTGGAGAATTTCTTTAAATCAAGCCTATGCTGCTAATAGGCTCTCCATAAAAATGCAGAAAGCACTCATTGTAATATGGCAGCAATAAAGGGAGGCAGCTGGGTTAACACAGAAACATGAGAAGTCTACGCAAGACACATAAATGGCATATAACCGAATCACCAGGTTAAATAAACAAGCCTCTTTTGGTAATTTGTCATTTTCATGTAACTGGGTTGTAAAAATTCACCTTAAAAATAATATAATTAGCATGACAGGGAATTCAAAATAAACTAAGCGTACGAATGCGTAAAGAATCCAGCAGCTTCCACCCCTCCTAAGATGTGCCTTAATTACTGTGCATCTTGTCTCAATCGGCTTGTCTCAATATTAAAAGCCCACTGGGCAGGGAATATGTTTGCATTTGTCTTTTGTATTACATATAATCCACTCTCATTTCCATCTCTGGTTTCTAGGGTTTTATGCAGCTGCTTTTGGTATAGCTTTTGGCTATAAAAAATGTCCCAGCCACCAATCCCTTGGGATTTTCTTTCCCCATCTCTTATGTGACTTTTAATCATTTAAGGCAAGCTACATTATTTTTCCTTGGCAGATTTAAACTCAGGAGAGCTTGAGAGTCACACCAATTCCTTGCCTCCCTTCAACTTCTCTACAGAAAGTCACTCTGAGCTTTAAGGGTCGGGCCCCATCCTACCCCATATCTGCTCATCCTTACACAGTGTTGTACCAACACCATCCATACAGCTAGGAGGACATTCAACAATAGCAGTGATAATGAATTTCCTGCATCAGTTATGATATTCATGTAGCATTATGAAACGGTACAATACAGACGTAAAGAACAAGGTAGATGAGTATTAACAATGAAGTGTCCTAGTGATTATTTAAAATCATACCTAAGACGGTTGCCATAGGAACTGAAATCAACATATAAAAGATGGCCAGGGGAAAAAGCACGCGGGCAGTCTCTTTTTTTTTTTTGAGATCTACCTCCAGGCTAATGCGTTAGCTCAGAGACCATGTGAAGCAGTGTGGAAGTCAAGGCAGAGCCAGCTTCACAGAACGAGGTCTGGACGCACAGGTGAAATTCCGAATCAGGGTGCGTGCAGGAGCAACAAATGGAACTTTTCGAAATAGAGAAAAGAACAAAGAAAAATACACACAAGAGAGAGGTAGGAGAGACAAAGTTGACTTCCTTCACTCAACATCCAGAAAAATCAAAAAGGAAGCTAGAAAAAGCAATTAAGAAAAAAACCAGATCTAAGCATCGCAACAACCAGCTTCAGAAGCCAGGGACGCAGGGTAAAGTCTACTCCCCCTCAGTCATACTCAGTAGCTTCCTTACTGGACTCTAAAAGTTGGGGCAGGCCGATTGTACTCGTAGCACCCAGCTTCCCTACCTAGGAACTCCCGTTAAAACGATGCCTTCACGGAATCAACACCAAAAAAGCAGAGTAGGAGAGAGCAAGGCAGGCCAGAGGCGGGCAGATGTCAGGTTCTGTCCGCTTGGCTGCCGACACCACAGGGCTCCTCCCGCCCTGTAACGCCTGGGGAGCCGGTGGCAGTGAGTGCTGGGGGAGAACCACAGTGTGTTTTACTTCAAAGTTTGGTCTTCTCAAAACATAAATATTTAGAAGTCTCAGGGTAGGGACATGCCTTCTTGGGTATTAAACATAGTCAAGTATTTAACGAACATGGTTCTTCACTCACTGAGGTGTTTCAATATTATTTCATCGGTTTCTAAAATCCAATTTTCCATATTAAAACTTTTCCGTTTAATCTAGTGACTGAATCACAACTTCTGAATCATCGGAATAGCATGGAAACGTCCCCTGCCCCCCCTTCCTGACACGCACACAGGTGACCCCAGCTTAACCTCGCTGCCAGCGCAGGTCTGTCTCCCTCTCTACCCCGCGCGTCGTCTCTCCCCTGCACTGTGCTGTGTGGACCCCGCCCTGCGTTCAGGCGGCCTCAGCACAACACACCCAGCTGAGTGCCACAGCTGCTCTCTTCCTTACCCACTGCCACATACCTTCTGTTCCTCCTCCTCTTTCAACGCTGCACACCTGGAGCCTCCAGGGCCAAGCCTGATTTTGTTCCTTGGCCTGTCCCTCCAGTCATAGCCTCCTTGAATAAAGGCAGCTCTGGGGCAGTGGGCTAGTGGCAGCAGTGGGGAAAGAAAGATAAATGCCCTCTGGTCAAAAGAAAGCGAGTTAACCCAACATCTCCTATAAATGCTTTAGAAACTAGGAAGGGAACATAGATGAAGCCGAATACAATGTGAGAGGCAAGAAAAAGAGACCAGTTCTGTTGTGCCTAACAAGAAGGGTCCCACACATTCCCACCCACCCTCAGGACCCCATCATCACCTCCCCTTCCCATGTATCAGCCCAGAACTGCCACCGAGGCCACATGCTGCTCCTCCCAACACTGATCCCTGGATCACACCCAGCTCTCTAGAAAACAACTCCTGCCCTAGGCCCGGGGAACCACAACCAGGACAGAGGGAAGAGCGGTGGTCTTACCTCTAAAACAAGGAGGCTGGACAAGACAGTCTCTAAAGTCCCTTCTATCTCCCATATTCTAAAATTGCATGAGCTTCTGACCCCATTTCCAGAATTCAGAAGGAAGAGGTGTGCCCCTAGAATCTCAAACTAAACTCCAAATACATTCTCAGGACACATGCTCACAATTTTGTTAAATGGGAGAAAGTCACAGCTAGACACTGGAGGTATACCGTGGGTAAAACTGTTTTGCAAAAGCTTGCACCAAATAAGATGAGATTATTCCTATGGGAAAATGCATTCTGAGTTGCAAACAACTGACTTACAAATGAACCAGACATACGGCACATACTCTGTTCACAAGAACGAAACTATATTGTTATGACAATACAGGGTGCTCTGTTACAGTAAAGCCTCAGAAAACAAGCGTTTTGGCAAATGACCATGAACGAGGCCTAGAGATGTTCACAGAGCATTCTACAATTCATATATATATACTTTTATTGGGCCTACTTGCTTTTCTAGAACACATTTATGAGAAAAGCAAGGCCTTCTTATAACTTATTTCCATTAATACATTTAATGGTTTTTATTCCCCTGTCTATATTTATTGTACTTCCTTTGACACAAAAAACCATTCAGAATATAACCTAAACAGGGCTTCTGTATTACATCAAATTTTAACTTTATATTTGTCTGTGGAGTCTGGAGGCAGGAAAGGTTGCCCGCCAGTGTCTAAAACACAACATGGCCATTAAGGTAAAACATCTAAGCCTGATGATGGCATAAGTAGCAGCTGAGAAACCTACAAAGCAAGAAAGCAACTGAACTGATTCAGGTACTTTGTGGGAAAACAGCAAAAGGCATTTGATTGTAAAGGCAACTGGGGGTTTGCACCAAATGCACCGGCTGCTGGAGTTGCAAGCACTTGAAGTTGAAAACTTCTGATCTGATACTGCCTGACACACAGTGTGGCGTAAGGGAAGGGTCAGGAGGCTTGGCTTCTTTTCAGTCTTTGCTTCTAACTACTTCTGTTACCATGAACAAGTCGCAAGGCCTCTGGCTACTGGCCTCAAGTTCCTCTCAAACTAAATATGGGGGCTAGGAGAGGCCTCTTTCTATGGCTCCTAGCGCAGTAACTGATATGTAACAGTGATGACTTTTTTTTTGTTTAAACCTGTGTGACTGAACCTGGAAAGGCCTGGAGGGATATGGCTAATGTTCTTAGGTCTTATATAGTCAAATAAAGAGTAAAATGTACTAAGAAAATGCAAATGTAAAAAGTGAAATGTACCACAAAATAACAAAAGCATTCATGAGAACAAAAGAGCAAATTAAGGCCAGTGGGTTCCACAGGTAACTTCCCTCAAGCAGGAAGGGGAAAGCTTTTCCGAGTAAGTCAGGCTCATACATAAAAGCACCTGAGGCAGCTGGAGCGTAAGTGTGCAGTGGGGAGGCAATTTGTTTCTCTTCCATAAGCTGGTGCTGAATTTGGGGGGAAAACAGCTTTAAAGGGAGAAGAGGTTACATTCTCAGCAGCTATTTGAGGACCATGCATCGTCCGCCCATGGTCACCTCTGCTGCCTGACTGCTGGGTGGTGAAACGGTCATGTCATTAACCTTCAAAGTGTTCTGAGAGCACTAACCCCAAGATACACTCCTAGAATAATGTGTTCGTTGTTCTAATAAGCTGAGAAAACATTGCATATGCTATTTGCTTCTAGAAATCTCTAATGCACCTTGTAGGTTAAAGGCTCTGAAAAGTCCTGCAATAAAGAAGGCTGCTTTAAAAACAACAAAAAAGTACATTACACTTTTATGATGCTAAAAAGAGTCTGCTAGAATAGAGTTTCTTAGAACAAAAACCACTGCTTTAATTCTGCTTTCTAGTCAGGGCTCCTAGCACAGTATCCGATATGTAATGGTGTTCAGGTTTTTTTTTTTCTTTCTTTCTTTTTTAAACTGCATGACTGAACCTGGAAAGGCCTGAAACCTGGAGATAGGGCTGATGTTCTTATTAGGTCTTCTAGAGCAAAAGCAAAGAGTAAAATGTACTAAGGAAATGCAAAAAACAGTAAAAATGTACAACAAAATAACAACAGCTTTCCATGAGAAGAAGAGAGTAAGTTCCATGGGTAACTTTCCTCAAGCAGCAAGGGAGAAAGCTCTAGAAACCAAACACACTGAGCAGGGCTTCCGGAAGCATTACGCTCCACACGGGCTCAATAAACACTAGCTGGTGCTTCCCAGCACTGGCCATAACTCATTTATCTGTCCACTTACGTTCTCCATGCCTCAATTTCCCTGTCTATAAAATAAACACATATTTACTGTAAACTAAAACAGCCAATCTACAATCACTGAGGGGTTGGGAGGCTTCATTTAAGTTTCAGAAGCATGTGGAAACGGGCAGATGATGAGTGGCGGGGCCCGTCACCCCGCCCCCATGACTGCGAGTGCGCTAAACAGATTAGGAAGGCAGTGGGCCAGCTTTCCTGGCTCCCACACTTCCTGTCGCGGGAGAGCTGTCCTTTTTACAGAACCACCCCTTCTCACTTGCTCAGGGTAGAGAGACAAAGATGAGACTTGCTAAGGCAATAAAACCGCATACAGTCAATTTAGTTCCAATGATTTACATTAACAAAAGAACCCCTTTATTAATCTATGACAAATATCTTTTGCCTACACAGTTCATAAAATTATTTCCTAGGAAGAGCCAATACTTAATAACCTAAAACCAAGCCCATTGCCGTCAGGTTGATTCCAACTCATTGAGACCCTATAGGACAGAATAAACTGTTCCATGGGTTTTCCAAGGCTGTAAATCTTTATAGAAGCAGTCTGCCACATCCTTCTCCCGCAGAGCAACTGGTGGGTTTGAACTGCTGACCTTTTGGTTAGCAACCAAGTGCTTTAACCAGTGGACCTCCAGTGCTCCTTTAAGATGTAATAGAATGGTTAAAAAAAAAAAAGAAAAGAAAAAGAAATACAGTTCTGTGCTTTGAACATAGAGCTGAGGGAGCCAGAAATCTTTGATTAGCATCTTGACCATGTATCATGGGTTCCCAACCCATCCGTTTGCAGTGACTTGAGAGCAGGGACTATGACAATCACTCTTGCATCCCAAGTGATGGCACAGCATCTCCGGAACACATTAGGCACCAGGTAAAGGCTGACTGGATGGGTGGATGGATGCCTGTGTCTGTATGTCCTATGAAGTGATAATTAAAGCCTAACCAATGGCTGACAGTAATGGCTTCCAGTCATTGTTTGTAAAATGCTTTAGCAGAAAATTTAACTTGTTTCCATCGCCATTAACATAAGCCTTAAAGAAAGACAGCATCTGTATGCTCTACAAAATGTGCACCAGCGTAATATACGACATGGCTATCAATCTGTACACCAGTCACCCCAATCCATTCTGGAGAAAAATCATTGCTTCCAACATAATACACTAAAACAAATTTATAAATGTTAATAAAATTTTTAAAAGGTCAGGTCACTATTTCCTGTAACATATGTCAGAGGGAACCCAATACATCTCAGCATCAGGTCATTGGTGGGACAGCTATGACATTAAGGGATGGAGAAAATGGGATTTTTTCTCTTTTAAAATTAGTTAACCAACACATCTGTCTGTTTCCCCCCGGCTGCCTGGTCGGAAAAAAGCACTGCAACAGGGGAAATTTATTGAAACATATCATTAAATCAATATGGCAGAAAAAAAAAAGCACTCCACTTTGTATGGTGCTATAAAAGTCATGTATGTGGGAAAAAGGAAGAAAGCAAATTGGCACCGAAAATACCAACAAAAGTGTTTTATAAAGGTAAACGGGTTCCTAGAATTTATAAACTTAGTACATTAGGGAGAAAGACTGGAATCTTGAAATTTGCTTTGTAACCCCCTGTCCTTGGTTCTTAGGCTAAAATTAGACACAGCCCTCTTCCTCAAGAATCTAGCTTGAAAATGACAAACAAAAGCGACGCTTCTGGCTAGATTACTAAACATTACTTTGGCAGACAGGTAATAACACAGATTAAGAAAGTGGCACACCAGGGCTTTATTTACCTACAAACAATGATGCTATTTTTGGTTGATCATCCAGGGAGATTCAGAGGGCAGAGAAGAAATACGCTGTCAGGTAATTCTGCTTGAGAGTAAAATGTGTTCTGAATATCTGAGAAGTAAACACTGGAAACACACGTATAGGTCTTACAGACATTCTAAACAGATTTAAATAAAATCTTAAACCACTTCAGATTATTCAATATTTCAAGGTCAACTCTTAGAAACTCCAGGAGATATATATATATGTATGCGCACATACACGCACGGTGGCACAGTGGTTAAAGTGCTCAGGTGCTAACCAAAAGGTCAGTGGTTCGAATCCACCAGCTGCTCAGTGGAAGAAAGATGTGGCAGTCTGCTTCCACAAAGATTTACAGCCTTGGGAACCCTATGGGGCCGTTCTGCTCTGCCCTATAGGATTGCTATGAGTCAGAATCGACACAACAGCAACATTTGATTTGGTTTTATACATGCACACATACACACAAACACATTCCAATTACCTAAATTTGTAGCGTACACTGATACTACTGCATAACTTGGAAAAGAAGAAAGATTGCTTTTGAAAATCTCAGGATAATTCAGTTCTACAAGTGAGTCTTAGAGACCAACTGGCCCGATCTTAGCTTGTTAGCATCATGAACTTAAATGTTTACAGTGGCTTGTAAAGCACATTTATACATCCGTGTTTGATCTTCACAACAACCATGCAATAGAGAGAAGTTAGCTGACTTACCCGAGACCACCCAGCTAACCATGAGAGCTGAATGGGGAGAAGCAAGGCATGTAAGCAAACTAGCTCCTCCCTTACATTCAATCCAGGGGAAATGCTCATAAAATGAAATGAATCAGTATGGCTAACAGTAATAAAGGTGTGTCTATAAGAAAAAATAATAAGCATTTAAAACAGGCAATTTAATAATTGGTATTGCAACTAAATTTGCATGACAATGCATATGCCACAGAGAAGGAAACAAATAAATCGAATTCCCTCTAACACCCAGGCTGCTCCTGGGAATAAAGGGAGACCACTGCGTTTTTACTGAATACAGTGGAGATCCCACCATCACTGCACAATGCGGTATCCACCTTTTGCAGTCAAGGTGCCCGTGCTTTCAAAAATGGAAAAGGAAAAACAGAGAGTTACGAAAATCACCTTGAACTTGGCCTGTGGGTTGTTTCTGTTCATCTTTGGATTTCTTTAAAATCTTTTTCAAAAAGAGGGAATAATCCCCACCTTGCATGGCAGCCCAGCCTATGGAGACCCATTTTGTCACAGGCCATTAGTGCTCATCACTACACAGCTTAATGCCGTTGTCGGTTCCCGTTAGTGAACTCTGCATAGATTTATCTTCCCGCTAATGCAGCAGACGCGAAGGGAAGCTGCACAGGTCTCGGGGTGCTTGCCTGTATGGGACAGCATTCTGAAGTCATTCTGGGCCAAAGGCACTTAGAGAAATGGAGATGGCCATACATGTTTCTCCCATCATGCTGGCCTGTAACTGCCAATGCTGTTCACAGCGTGAAAGATCTGGGTACTCAGAGGAACCTCTGCTCAGAGGTGGAACATTGTTATCTTGGGACTGCAGCTCAGAGAGCAGGAGGAAAGTTTTAAAACGCTTGCATATCCTGACTTCACAACTTTACTTCCATTCAAGAAACATTCATTCAGTGCCTACTATGTATCGGGCACCATTCTGAGTGGTAGGGAAAGAACAATGAACAAAAGAGACAAAAATCTCTGTCCTCATGGAACTGATATTCTAGTTGGGGGAGACAGACAATAAACTAGATAAATAAAAGATAAAGTATGCTAGATGGTGCTAAGGGCAGTGGGGGAAAGAGCAGGGCCTGCTGGAGTGTAATGCCACACTTTTAAGAGGACAGCCAGGGAAGGCTTCACAAGGTACAAGACCATAAAGCAAATGCTCTGAAGGTTCAAGGAACGGCTAGGAGACCAGGGTGGCTGGAGGAGAGGGAACTGCAGAGGTTGTAGAAAACGCCCTCTGTGCTAACTAGCAGGGGGCAGGTTAGGTATGGCTTTGTAAACCACTGCCAAGACTCTGGTTTCTAATCTGGATGGATTGTTACTGGAGAGTTTTGAGTCAAGAAGTCTGTAAGACAAGACTTAAATTTTAGCAGCATCACACTGGTAAAAGGGTAGAGGGCAAGAGATAAGGCAGGAGATCAGTTAGGAGCCTAAGTCCCTAATGCTGGCAAGAGACAATGGTGGCTTAGACCAGGGTAGTAGTTACGATGGTGGTAAACAATGGTTAGATTCTGGATATTTCTTGAAGAGTCAATAGTATATGCTGACATACAGCTTCTGGGGTGTGAGACAAAGGAGTAACTTCTAGGTTTGTTTTTTTTTTTTTTTTTGTGTCTGAGCAACTGGAAGGATGGAGTTGCCATTTATTGAGAAGCGGCAATTGGTAAAGGGATGGGGGGAATGTCAGGGTCTCAGTTTTGGACACTTCAAACATCAGGTTCCTATATGACAAAAAACTGAAAATGTCAAATCAACTGGAAGACATATAAGGCTGGAGTTCATTGGAGAGGTCCAGGTTGGAGATACAAATTTGGGAGTTAGTAGCTTGGGATGGTACTTGAAGCCCTAGGACTGGATGAGATCACCAGGGAAATGAGTATAGACCAAAAAAGAGAAGAGGTACAAGGAAGAAACCCTGGGAGCTACCAGGCTAAGGTGGAGTAGAGGAGGACAGAGCCAGCGAGGAGGGAGGAAACCAGAAGAGCACATTCTGCAGGGAGCCCAGTGAAGAAGGTCTCTCCAGGAGGATGTCAAGATGGACAGTGTCAAATACTACAGACAAGTTTGGTAACATGTCAGAGTAGCTGGGTACAACAGTGGTGACACTGTCCTTACCCACATGGCAAGTGCGGACAGGAGAGAGTGCACAGAGAGGAAAAATTGGGGTTGTAGTTGTTCCAAGCCATCTCGTGTTTCAATTTCTCCAACGCACACACACAAAAAGAAAATTAACAGCCTTATTCCTTACACATGTCACTTTTTACTTATGAAAACTGAACAAGTCTATGCATGTTTTGGGCATCTTAGAACAATACATAGGAAATCCCACCCTCAGTCAACTCTACTGATACACTGACCACACTCTCTCTGGCCATCCTCCACCGCTTCCTTCTGAGCAAGTCTTTTCCTAGGCAGGAAAAGGCAAAATCTGGTATTAGCCTGCTGTACTCAGGAAGGCAGACACCACGTCACACCTTTTTCTTTGTTTATATATGTATGTATCACTGAGAACCTAAGCGGCAGCCCCCCTTCAGGCCGTGTGTGGCCTCCTGCACAACCCACATCCCCTGCTCTTCATCAAATTCTGCGCTCGACGTTAGTGAGGCATTTACTGTATTTTGTTGTGAGGTGCTCACTGTGTATCAACAGTATGATTAGAACGAAAGCAGCACTGGGCTGCTCCATAAAATAAGCAGAAGGGAAAAAATTGAGAATAGGAAAGAAAAAAAAAACAAGAAAACCCCTAATTTGTACTAAAACATTTAATATTTTGATCTACTGGTTTTAAAATCCACAGAGTTGAACGAGGCCCATTCAGTGAGGGCTGCATTCTTTTCCCTGACTTAAAGTTCAGGCTGGACAGTCCCCACTGTAGTTTTCAGTCTAGAGGTCAGCACAAAGCAGGCACCGAAGTGCTGCAGGCCTATCACCGAGCCGTCCTTCACATAAAGCACCAGAAGGAGTATCTCCGAGGTGCAGGCGTCTATACACCGCCACCCTCCTCCCCTTCCAGCTTCTCCTTTTTAAACACTACTGCAGCAAAGACAGGTAGGTAACTGTCAGCATTGCGCTTCACCTCAGCTCACAGACCAGAGTTTTCCCCTATTCACCACTGCTTGGAAAAATACTCGGCGAAGAAATGAGTGGAAGCAAATTAGACATTCTGCAGTCTATTGATTAAGCTACACTGAATCAGGGTCACACCGGGTGTGCTGTGGGGGAAGGGAAGCAATCAATTCAAGGCTGCAAAAAAATTAATGAAAACACGCGCGCAAGTGTCAGCCCTTTTTCACCGTCTTATTAACATTCAGGCTGTGCCTCTGGAACATACAGCCCAAGGGCAATAACAAACCCTAGTCCAGGGAAAAAAACAAAAAAACCAAACCTATTGCCATCAAGTCTATTCTGACTCATAGTGACCCTATAGGACAGAGCAGAACTGCTCCCACAGAGTATCCAAGGAACACTTGGTAGATTCAAACTGCTGACCTTTTGGTTAGCAGCCATAGCTTTTAACTATCACGCCACCAGAGTTTCCAGACTGGGGAAGGGAAGGTGTGTAGTTAACTTACACTGCAGGTTGGTGGCAGACAGTGTTGGCCCCTGCTTCTGGACTAGTGAAGTGGATGCCAGCAAGATAAGGCTTACCCAGAGAGGAGTGTAAGCCAGTCACATCTTACTCACGAGGGGAAAGTCCACAGAAATGAAGTGGCTAGAGAGGTAAAGTGCTCACTTTCTCCATCTACGATAAAGAGGTTTTTCAGAGTTGTGGGTCCTATAATATTTACAGTGGAAAGAACAGAAAAGTAGCTACCAGCCTTTCCTCACCATAGCACCCAACAAGAGGCCAGTGGGACAGTGACCCAAACTACCTTCAAACTTCAGTATGTGCAGGAATCACCTGGCAAGCCTATGCCATGCAAGGTAAAAACCAGGAACCCATATTTTTAGCAAGTTCCCCGATGATTCTGATGTAAGTGACTCTTGGAACATACTTTGACAAGCAGTGTAAAAGTATAAAATTGAACCAAATAACCAATAATCTGGTTTGGGGAAAAAGAAAAGAAAGAAATTCAAATTAGCATTACTAAACTAGTCATTTTGCGATAAGAACCAGTCTAGGTGAAAGGTCCTTAGAGCATCCTTTGTATATATTTGCTTAGTGAATAAATGAGAGAATTCATAAATAAATATCCTCAGATATGTAATAGTTACTGTGATGCTTAATGTCATGTGTCCAGTTGGCTAGGCTATGATTCTCAGCGGTTTGGCAGACACTAAGTAATCACCTTCCATTTTGTCATCTGATGTGAGCAGCCAATCAGCTGAAAGGGGAGTTTCCTTGGGGGTGTGGCCTACCCCAGTATATAAATGGATGTCCTGGCAAAGCTTGCTCTCTCTCTCTCTCTACCCTGCACCCTTCTCATTACCTGGCCTCCCGTTCTTGGGACATAAGCCTGCAGAAGTCTCTGGCCCACCACCTGACCTGCAGATATTGGATTCACCAGCCCCTGCAACCCTGTGAACCAGCAAAGGCCTCCAGCCTGCCACCTGACCTGCAGATTTGGGGTTCGTCAGCCACTGCAATGACATGAACCAGCAGAGGTCTTCAGCCTGTTGCCTGACCCACATATCTGGGGCTTGTCAGCCCCCACAACTGTGTAAGCCATTTCCTTAAAATAAATTTCTCTATATTATTTATATTCACTTCTCTGGTTTTTTCCTCTAGAGAACCCAGACTAAGACAGTTACCATTTACTGAGGACTCACATAATCCTCAACAACTCTGTGAAATAGGTACTACTACTACTATGGCTATTACTACCGCTGCTACTGCGACTACTACTACACTCGTTAGGAAGATGAAGAAGCCGAGGCAGAGAGTGATGAAGCGACTTGGCCGGCATCACACTGCCAAAAAATTGTAGAGCTCAATCTACCCTGCACCACAGTCTAGCCCTACCCACTATGGAATGGTGTCTCTGAGTTGGTCAGTGGCTGAACATTCCTGGGCATTTTTCCTAAGAGAAGACCTACAGCTGTTTCCATCCTGGAGAAACCAGCTCTAAACATGGTCTTTTCTCCCACTGATCTTACCACAAAAAATCTTTGCTGAATTCTTACCAAATCGATCATTAGCTAGGTTGAGGAGTTTGTTTTTAATCTGTGACTAAACTTCCTAAAGGTCATTTCTTACCCATGCAGCGCTGGTCTGGGTAAATGAGTCTCTCCATGTACAAGCACCCTGGGATCAGTCAGCACCCATGTCTTTATCCTCCCACATCCTCACGGAATGGCATTCTTTTCCCAACCTGGAGTCATGGTCTAGTTCGTGTCCCGCCCCCTCCATGAAGCCTCTCTGGAGGATTAAGCATCCAGTCCTCATTTATTTCTGTCTTGTCTGAAGTATCTACTGTGCTTCTGGTGAGCTTCACTGTCATAATAAATCTGCAGGATCGAGTGAGTATAAACTGCAGAATAAGTCCAAACAGACAGTCAATCCCAAGATTTTTGTTACAACAGGTTATGGACAGACAGTACCCCAAGGTCTATGGGTAGTTCAGGAGGCAGATAGTGGGGTGGGGCACTGTGCATGCCCTTGTGGGGCCAGGGTGACACTAACCAGCCTGGTTACACAGGCGACATTCAGAGGGACAGTCACATTAACAGGCGATATGGACCTCCTTACTCAGACACAGGGGAGATGCAAGTCATTTTTAACCTGCTGGAATTCTGAAAGGCCCCAGAATTATACTGAAAAAGGGGCTACAAGGCCTATATATTATCTGCACGCACTTTCAAGCCATCGTCAGGTAAGGTAAAGGGCAGCCAAGCAAGTTCATACCAGCCCAAGGCGGAATCACTGAATTTGACAGTGGAGGCCTTACCCTATAGAGTCCTCACCGGACAAATGTGTTTGGTCGTGTGTTTGCTCTGCCTGTCTGGCTGGCTGGCTGGCTGGCTTCCTCTCTTCCTGGCTTAACTGCTTCTGTACACGCTGTGCTCTCTGATGGGAAAGTTCTCCCCCTACCCCTGGGTAAGTATTACTCAGCTTCCAGGTCTCACCTTAGACATTTCCTCTTTAGGAGGACTTCCTTCACCCTGGAAGGCTGAATTGGATTCCTCTCCAATATTCTCCCTCTGGCATTCTCTGGCACATGGTGGCCTTTTTCAGGGTGGCTTATGTCCCCCACTAGCCTGTGAGCACTATGAGGGTCGAAGCGTTACTCACATCTGTTTTATTCATCTTGACTAGTACAGGGGTAGCCCATGGTAGGTGCTCAGTCAATGGCTGATGAATAAATCAATGAATAAGCCACTGAATGAATAAATAAATAAGCAAACTAAGCCTTGGAAAAGTCCAAGGTCATACAGCAAGTTCATTTGTTTCATGCGTAAAGTGTCTAAGAGCAGAGATTGGGACTCATTTCTTCAGAAAGCCCCATCCAGTGCAGACCACTGAAAGAAACATAAAGAGAACCTACATCTATCTCTTGGTTCCAAATTCTTCCACACAGCCTCAGTAATTGGCTCAGTTATCTCCAAGTACTAATTCCACATTCAACCAAGGAAGCATCCACCCTGGATTCGAAAATAACAATACAACTCTGGTTTGGTATGAAACTCAAAAAACACACCCAAATAATTCTATTCTCAGGAAACTGAAAATCATTCCTGCTTATAACTATAATTTATACTAGAAGTATTACTATCCTCTTTAGTGAAAATGTCTCTTCTTGGGGCCTAATGTTAATTATGAGTGGAAAGAAACTGATGTCCAACACTCTCTTTTGCCCATGATTTCATTCGTTATCATTAAGTTAAAATAAGAAGCCAGAAGTGATCAGCAACAATCACCAGGCAATTGGCATGACTTTCGTTTTTTTAATCAGGCCTCAGTTCCTAGAAGAAATGTCATTTTACCTTACTAGGCTGAGAAGAAAAAGGCAAGAAATAATACCTGCCACTTCTGATTATCTCCCTGGCTACCTTCACATCTTCACAGCGTGTGCTAAATTAGATGAATGAGCATTTTCCCCCTAAGTGTCATTTGCTATTTGAAATGCTCTTCTGGATTCTTCTCATTTCAAGTTCCAAAATCCGATATTTTCCCCCAATGACTTAACTCCTACACCTGAGCATCAAAAGCAAAACCCAGCCAAGTGTAATGTAAAACTTTAAATCACTGCAAAACTGTACTGTATCATTTCACAGGATTCTAGCTGGAATTAGATTACTGGGACAAATCACTATTAGTTCAAATAACTACAACTCTATTATTTTGGGAAATATTTTCTGCTTAAATGGGAACCTTTTAAAACAGGTGGCTGTCTGTCTTTTTATTCCTCAAGGTTCAGTACAGTCCTCACAGTTGACTTGTTTAATATAAATATGTCCGTAACAGGTAATTCGTCAGTATTCTGTGCCACTTCATTTCAATCATTATGGTAATTATGAGGGCCAATCATTATTTACAAGACATTTTCTGTATTTGAGGGGGCTACTGTTATTTTATTAGTATTTAAAAAATTCAAAAATAGTAATTCTCACTATTCTAGTTACATACTTTGGATACTGTACAAGATAAAAATCATTTTCTATTTCTTCGGAGCTCCATTTTTGCTAATGTCTTTCCACAGGCAGAAAAGAAAGTAGCCTATTCTATGTATTATTAGTAGTGGTAGCCAGGCACCATCTAATTCTTCCCGTCTTGGGGTCATGTAGGCTGTAGTGCGTGTCGTCCATAAGTCCTTTGGACTAACTGCTCCCTTAAGTCTTTGGTTTTCTTCACTCCCTTTACTCCGGGTAGGTTGATACCACTAGTATCTTAAATAGCTGCTCCCCCAAGTCCTGTTAGACTACAAATGCTGAGGTGGAATAAAAGGGCCTATTACTTGAGTATAAATGAGCCCTTAGCCACAGGAGAGAAAGATACGAGCAACTGCTGTGCCCAGTACAGAGATACAATGAAAGCCGCAGATATTTTTTTCTCACCCTTCCATTTACTCTGCCTATAACCAACAGCCCCCAAATGCCAAGGCCCCACAGATCATCTAAAAATGTTAATCCATTTAACTGTCCATTTTCAGTTTCTATAACAACCACCTCTACAAAGATCATTTATTGAGACCTTATTGTGTTTCAAGTACAATTCTAAGTAATCTTAGACACATCAGCTCATCTTCTCCTCCTAGCAATACCATGAAGCTAATGGTATCATCCCTATTCTACAGATGAAGGAACTGAGACTTAGAGAACTTAAGTGACTAAAGTGGGAATGAAATTTAGACTCCAAAGCCTGAACCTCAATAGTATTTCTGCCTTCAGGGCTAAAAAGTCTTACTCACAGTTCTCAAAATACTAATGTATTTAAGGCACTCCTTTAAATTCCTACAAAGGCATCTCATTTTCATGCAGGGTTCATTTTTATAAATCCTTACCCACACATGCACAAGGCCAGTGCTGGACTGACAGAGATTTCCCAGTGAATTACTTGATTGATTTTTAAGGAAAAATTCCGTATCTTATAAACCCTATTTTATGAGTCTCAAAGGTGAAAAATACATGGTATCTACGAGGAAACATTTCTTCCCATGGCTACCTCCTTTCTTTCCCGTCTTTGTTGTTATTAACTGCTGTTGAGTCAATTCTGACTCATGGCAACGCCATGTGTTACAGAGTGGAACTGCTCCATAGGGTTTTCTTGGCTGTAATCTTAATGAAAACAGATCGCCAAGCCTATCTTCTGCAGCACTGCTGGGTGGGCTCAAACCTTTAGGTTAGCAGAGGAGCACAAACTGTTTGGGCCACACAAGGACCTTTCCTAATTAGGTTTCTTAGTTGTAATTAAACCTTCTCAGTTTCCTATTCACCTTGCCCTAACCAAACTGGAACTCCTCCACCTCTCCTCCTGGCCCATATTCCCAGGCTGTCCAGGGCTCTCCTCTGCCTTTTCCCTTGGCTCCCGCAATAAATGTATAAAGACACATAGCTCTCAACAGACACCACACCATTCTCACATATCATATTTCGCTCACTCCAAATCCCGCTGTGCAGCTCAGAAACAGGGAAGCCGTCTGGAGAGTGACAACACAGAAAAAAGGTTCATAAAGTCTGGCTTACTCTTTCTACTCTGACAAAAAGGAAGAAAACAGGGCTATATGGGAGAGAAAATTCAGCTATACAGTGAAAGGTATTTGCTGAGCTTTGACGAGTTTACCAGGAACGAGGGAATGTTTGCAGAGTTGAAGACCCAGAGAAAAATAGATTAGAGTAGGTATTTACCTTGTTAACTGCTAGAGAGAATGAAAAGTTCTAAAAGACAGCGTATGGCTGCATTTGCGTGCAAATGTAAAACAGCGCAAAAATAGCACAGAGAGGTCCCACGTACTCTTGGAAAAGTTACTTCTGAGACACAATTTTATAAATATAGGGGTGTCTTGGCATTTTTTTTTTTTTTTTGCATATGGTGGATATTTTCAACCATGCTAAGCAAACAAGTTGAGACTTATTTTATCATGGTAATTTACAGGGGCTTGCTTTCACCCATAGGGAAAAAGGTTTCGGAAAACTAAGTTATCATTTTGGATTCCAAACCAATACAACAGAGAATCTGAGACTCTAAAAAAAAAAAAAACCTAGTATCTACCTACAAATATGAAGTATCACTGTTAATACTAGTGATAATCTCCTCTGAAATTTCACTGGAATACACCCTCAAGCCCACCTAAATCTACAGAAGAACTGCACACACAGCTCCTCCCGTTATACATTCTAGTGAGTAACTGCAGTTCTCAAAGTCCTTGAAGGTCACAAACTCACTCATTTGCTAACCACTTTGCCTACAATCTCCCCTAATTAAGAGATGTTAACACTGCCGAAATATGGGACTGATAGATTTAAATGCCTGAAATGTCTGTGTCCTGGAGATTTTTACTCCCTGTTTATCTTCTTTCAACTAGAAGAAGTCGAGGTTAATATTTAAGTCCAAAAAGGGTCTATGTTCATATACTTTTAGGAAGTCCCCAACTTAGAGCTATTTTCCTTTTTATAACACTTTTATTTAATTTTATATCTATATGTAAATATTAGTATTATGGAAGAGAGAATGGAGAATAGGGAAAGAACTGAAATTGCATAAACAGCAGATTGCTCTGTAGGTAACAGACTATGTGGGTCCTCCCCACCTCCCACCCCGACCGAGCCCTCTGGTCCTGGGCTGTGTCCCTCCCCAGCTGCCCCACTGTCTCCACTTCTCTCTCACTTGGTCTCCTCCTGGAACCATGGCTCACTCTTTCTCTCACTGTTTCTCCTTCCCTTGGACCCTTACCACTTTCTTTTCATCTTCTTTACAGGGTTCCCTTTGCCATTCTCCACACCTTCCCTTTGCTCCACTCCCCCGTCAATTGGCTTAAATGGAACTGAGTTATCTTTTTTTTTTTTGAACAATTGTTATGTTTAGTAAGTAAAACACTATAATCTCTGCATTGCATTAAAAGACTAATTCAATAGCTTATGTTTCTCTAAGGACAAAGGAAAGGAAAGAAAAGTACATTTTACCGGTATGCAGCCATCAATTTATTTTGGATAATCAAATGAAAAACAAAAATCTCTCTACCATCTCCCATTTGTCTTCATTTTTGTAGGTGCCGGCAAAACAGGATGTCCAACTGCAGAAAAATGAAACAGGACCCATACCTCACACCGTATACAAAAACTAATTTAAAATGGATCAAAGACCTAAATATAAAGCCCAAAACTATGAAGTTCATAGAAGAAAAAATAGGATCAATGCTAGGGGGCCTAATACATGGCATTAACAGAACACAAACCACAACCAACAACACACAGACTTTAGAAGATAAGGTAGCTAACTGGGATCTTTTAAAAATTAAACGCTTATGCTTACCAAAAGACTTCACCAAACGAGGCAAAAGAGAACCTACAGACTGCGAAAAAATTTTTCGTTATTACAAATCAGACAAAGGTCTAATCTCTGAAATCTACAAGAAAATCCAACACCTCTACAACAAAAAGACAAAAAAAAAAAGATACTGTACTTCTATATCGCCTGTGAAAGTCATCCCAATTCATAATTTTCACATACAAATTTCAAAAAATACATCTTTATACCACCAGTATTTATGCCAGCACCTTTTACTCTACATTGAGAATATTCACTGTGGAGAAGAGCAGTTTTAAACCAGCAACATCGTAGCTAAATTACCCGGAAAAGGAAACCAGCCAGCTTTGCTGTTCGTCCCCGTGCTAATAATGAGAATCATCCTACCAAGTAGTACCTGCTACTAGAGCTTCTGCGTTACAGGGTATGGTCCTTGTGGGTGACTCTGATGTCAGATAGAAGTCCTCAGAGTAATTTTAAAAATCATCCTATCCAATGAACAGGCAATCTTGATGCCATGACACTAATCCAAACTATACGTGATCCAAAGCCAATTTCTATTAGAGTGAACAATCCTTTTCTTATGATAATGCAATAATTTTCCAGACTAATGAATCATGATGTTTTCCTGAAAATGTTCAATTCAAAACAAACAGGGAAATCTGCAGTGCTAATGTGCTACAGGTGTTGATACTTTTTTTTTATTTTGTTTTGATTTTTAATTATTTGAAGGTAGATCATCCTTTTCCTCTAGATTTATTCAAGTTTGAATGAAAAGTTCCTACTTCAGCTCAGAGTTTTGATCTTCTTGGCTATGATGTCTTCCTTGGCCTAGATCCTGACGAGGCTAGGTCTCCATATACGCCATCAATCGTCCACACCAAATGCTGGGCGTGGGGAGAAGGTGACTTTTCTACAGAACTCAGTTCCTCGTAGGGGAGGGAAGAGGGGAGGTGTGGGGTGTGACTTTCCATGATACTCTTCCTTACACTGGGAGTACTTTGGTTCTTTGGAAAATAACCAAATGTTAGGAATATAAACACCTTTCTCTTATTCCTGAAATGCTTAGCTTTCATGGTCACGCTAATTCAATCAATAAAGAAACACCTTTTTTTTCTTCTCTTGGGGTACTCAAAAAATGCCCATTCCAGAAAGGAAGCTGATCAATCTGAATACTAAGAATACGTCTCCTGGCATTTCCCCCTCTTTGAATTTCTTCCATTGCAGTTATTGTCTAAATTAGAGTTAATCCCCAAAACAGGAGCTATCCAGCAGGGGTGGTTATTGATTATATCTGATGATCAGAATGGTACTCCCTATTTGAGCTTCCACACTGCATGGAAGTCAACCAGGATGATTAGTTTCAAATCTTAATATAAAATTCACTTCACTGTCCAAAGGCATAACTCCCCTTAGTTGGGGACTTTCATACAACTACTCCATTGATAATTCAGATCCTATATAATACATGGACATAAACACACACCATGTCAAGTTTTGGCTTTCTATGAGAAAACACCAATTTGAAGATTAAAAATAAGACTAAGTATTCTTAAAAGGGTACAATTTTCATTTTGGGAAGGAAATAAACAACTTCAAGTGGCTACCAGGGGGAAGAACAATTGCGTTTAAAGCTCCATTTCACAAATTAAATTCTGGCTGCATTTTATCATGAAGACTTTTTTTTATTCGCAGCACCAGAAATACATTCCACAGCCAATGTTCTCAAGTGAAAACATACAGTATTTAGACAAGCTGTAATTCCCTGGTAATGTTTCCACATAATCATTTCACACACGACTGCTAATCACACCATGTGGGGAAATCTCTCAACTACAGGACGTATATGTGGCTATAAACCTGAATTATCAAATTGATAATGAAAGGAAACAGGGTCAAATACAAGTACGTTCTCAGAAGATTCAAAGTATTTATAATCTGGTTTGGGTAGTTTTGGGTACTTGCAGAAGGGTAAAAACTTGCAAAATAACCAAATTTCAGGACTATAAATACCTTTATCTTATTCGTTGGAGCCCTCGTGGCACAGTAGTTAAAATGCTCAGCTGCTAACCAAAAGGTCGGCAATTTGCGCTTGCCAGCCACTCCGTGGAAGAAAGATGTGGCAGTCTGCTTCCATAAAGATTTACAGTCTTGAAATCCCTATAGGGCAGTTTTACTCTGTCTTACAGGGTCACGATGAGTTGGAATCGGCTCAACGGCAAAGTTTTTTTTTTCTTTAATCTTGTTTCTGAAATGCTTAGCTAAAGTTTTTTTTTCCCCCAGAGAGGTGACATTGAATAAGCTCCCATTCAAACACTTATCATTCCAAGGTCTAAGCACCAAGCTCTTTAAAAATTATTTATTGAGGTCCATATTCCAATAGCTTTTCCACCAAACTACACACTCTCTCTCTCTCCTAGCACCCTCTCAAACCACTAGGAGGCAGCCACAGAGGAAGAGGCTGGAATTGCACCCAGCTGCCGAGTGCCTTCTCCTACTGAGAAGCCATGTGTGGCATTCAAAGGAGCTCCACTTTTCTCCTCCTGTTCCACAAGAACAACCCAGAAGGTGGTGACTGAAAGCATTAATGAGGTCTCTGTAGAAGAACGCCAAGAGAAACACTCGGCACAGGCACACTGCTCCTTCCCGTCTTCAGAAACACAAATGAGCAGGAAGAAGTCAAAGCTATAAATAATCCGCAGTGATAGAAAGCGGCCATGTTTCACACATGGCAGGCACTGGCAGAGAACGTCACGGAGCCAGTCATGAAATGCTGAGCCATTAAATTAATGCCAGTTGGCTGGGATATGAACCCTGTCACATATATTGGAAACTAGATGAAACATAACTAAATGTAATGATAAAAAGCAATGAAAAAGGCGCTGGAAAAGGTAATCACGCAGCTCCAGGCTTGTTGAATGGCTTTGTCAATATCTGGAGAAGAGGAATTCCATGGGACCAGAAGAAACCTCAAGGGCTACCCTGGAAGATTTTTCAATCATTAGGAAGAAATTATACGAGGTGTTTGTAATGCCAATACTTTTAAAAAAGGGGGGGGCATTATTACTTTAAAATAAAAAGCTCAAGAAAATGCCAAATTAAATTTAAAATCCTAAAATGATTTTTTTTCCTTTATGAATGGGAGAATGAAACTTAGGATGCCAGGAAAGTCTACTCAAGATTCACGGCAACCCACCATAGGCAGGGAAAACCCTCCTTTCACTTCTCTCTCTTCCTGATATTAAAGGTACCAGCTGGAAAAGCACAGGTATCAGAAAAATAAATAAGAAAAATTAAGTAAGCCAACTGCTTTCTTTTATAAATTTTTTCTGGCACCATCTCTTCCTAACTTCACTTTTTAATTTTACTCAAACGAAACATTCAAGCAGCTGCCACACATCCTTTTCGAAAGGCATAAATCCAAAATGAACAAATACGCGAATTTCAAAAAGTAATAGAGGTTCTGAATCAAAACTGCTAATCCTTCAGTCAAACTCTTCCATGTAAATATACAGATGTATCTATTTTTCCTCACGCAAGATTGAGGCTTGGCAAGATAGACCAACCAATGGCCTGAGTTAGCCAGACTTCTTTCCACACCTTTTACGGCTCCTGCTATATAATCCTGCTTTAAAATAAGGAATAAAGAATAAATCATATATCAGGAGGTATATGTCTTTAAAACTAATTTAAAATTTCAAACCAAACCCAACCCACTGCCATCACTAATAGTGAGCATATAGGATAGAGTAGAACTGCCCCATAGGGTTTCCAAGGCTATAATCTTTATGGAAGCAGACTGCCATGTCTTTCTCCTGTGATAACAGAGTCATGATGACTAAAATATTTGAGAACAATGTTATACTTGTCATAGCTCATGAAAAAAAAGAAAAGTCCAAAAGGTAGAAGTTATCTGAGAAATGCCACATTTGAGTAATGCCATAAAATACAGGGACACGTTTGCTCTCCAGAAGGCAATGCTGATGTGACATGTTTGTAAAGACTTTCCTGCAGACAGCATAGGGGATTCTTGAAAGTTTCCATTTGACTTTATACCAGGGCCCCAAGCTAACATGGGAACCACAATGTTCAATTCTAAAAATACTCAATTGCTCCTACTTTTCCGCAATAGATATCCCTAATCTACATAGACAAGTTTTCTTTGAAATAAATTACATTGTAAATTGGCTTGAAAATTTAACCTGAGTAAATTCTTTTATATTAAAGTCTGTAAGTTATGCAAATAATTATACTGAAATTAACAGGTTAAATCTATAATGTTTTCTTCTGAATTGGCTCAACTATTTTTAGACTCCTATCTTTTAACAAGCAAAACGAAGAGAGGGACACAGTGATTAGACTAGAACACCAAGAGAAAGTACTATGAAGTTCTGAGCTCCACCTGGCCTGCTAGGTCTCTGGGACCCAGAGCTGGTCATAATATATCTTTTCACCTTCACTTTGTGAACTGAATATTGAACATAACAACATTTACTCTAACCCAACAGGAGAATTATGTTTAAGAACTACTTCCAAACTGTCCTACTGAAATTACATTCCAGAGTTAAAGAGACCAATTAAAACCATCATAGAAGAGTCCTAGAGCCTTGGCATCTCCTATCTGGAGGGGAGATGAGAGGGAAGAGGGGGTTAGAAACTGGTGGAATGGATATGAAAAGAGAGAGTGGAGGGAAGGAGTGGGCTGTCTCATTAGGGGGAGAGCTATTATGAGTATATACCAAGGTGTATATAAATTTTTATATGAGAGACTGACTTGATTTGTAAACTTTCACTTAAAGCACAATAAAAATTAAAAAAAAAAAAGAGTCCTAGAGCCTAAGAAACCTCTCATTTTAAGGGTTTTAAATGGTGGC
Source organism: Elephas maximus indicus (assembly GCF_024166365.1). Classification (NCBI taxonomy): domain Eukaryota; kingdom Metazoa; phylum Chordata; class Mammalia; order Proboscidea; family Elephantidae; genus Elephas; species Elephas maximus. Next base: position 16,204,923 of record NC_064826.1, read on the forward strand.
TCAGACCTGCAATATAGAGAGTAAGAGAGAAGAACTGGGGTTCTGGTGTCCTGATCAGGCTTGACTCCCAGACTTCCATTTTAAGCAGCATGATATTGGTTAAGCCTACTTTGACTCTCTACGCCTCAGTCTCCTGAGCTCCAAAATGGGGAGAATAGTACCTACCTCACAGAGCTGCTGTGAAGACTGAATTAAACAATACACGCAAAGCATTTATAACATAGCTGAGCACATCACTGGAAACGCTGGTGGCGTGGTGGTTAAGCATTACAGCTGCTAACCAAAACGTCAGCAGTTTAAATCTACCAGGTGCTCTTTAGAAGCCATATGGGGCAGTTCTACTCTGTCCTGTAGGGTCACTATGAGTTGGAATCAACTTGAATGCAATGGGTTTGGTTTTTGGGCACATCACAAAGATTCAATAATCATAGCTATTTTATTTTTATTTACTGAATTAAGTGAGACTTTTACAATATACAAGCAAATTGCAAAAGTGATACCCAGAATGTATACTTAACCATTAGCTCCATCCCACATTACTCAAACGTTCCTAGAATTTAGAATGTTTGCAAACTATTATTAACTTTCTCATATGTAATTATACCTTAGTTATCTAGTGCTGCTGTAAAAGAAACACCACAAGTGAGTAGCTTTAATAAAAAGAAATTTATTTTCTCACAGTTTAGAAGGCTAGAAGTCCAAATTCAGGGTGCTGGCTCTAGGGGAAGGCTTTCTCTCTGTCGCCTCTGGAGGAAGGTTCTTGTCTCTTCTGAGCTTCTGCTCTTGGGCAATCTTCATGTGGCTTCGAATGTCTCTTCCCCATCCCTGCTTCACCGTTTGCTTGTTTAAGGTCTTTTATATCTCAAAGGAGACTGAATCAAGATATACCCTACACTAATTCTGCCTCGCTAACGTAAGAAAGACAACCCATTCCCAAATGGGATTATAACCACAGGCAAAGACATTAGAATTTACAATTCATATTTCTGAGGGACATAATTCAAACCATAATAATACCTTAATTCAAAATATAAGAATTCAAGACGTATGCTCATTACTATTTCTAGATACAAGCAGGAAACAATATTAATGTTCCAGAAATTCAATGTCTGCAAACTGGATGTGAGCAATGCAAGCAAAATCACTAGGACTGCATCAGTAATCTGACTCCTTATGGCTTCGGTGATAGTTTTCCTGGGGTTTGCTCCTATAATGAGTACAGACAGACTTGATCCATTAAGGACCATGCCTGCTGTCTTAATGTGTTCCCTCAAGTAATTCAATCATGTTTGTTTGGGAGAGAGTAACTCATGAGATATCTCAGGGACATTCAAAGGCCAGAGTTCCTTGGGATATGCTAACATATTTAAATTACAGAGGAGTTTCCTGATTGCATTAAAAACACATCCATCTTCCCCTTCTTGTCTTTGCAAAGGGTATAGCACTGGCTTTGTCACAACAAAATGCAAACTTCTCCAAGGCTGGGGTTGCTAATTACATTTTGAAGAACAACTCATTTCTCTCGGTAGTTATTTATCACAGATCAAATAATAGCTGAAATATACCTACACAGATAAACATGTTCTATCCAACTCACATATTTCATCTAACTCAAAGGTAAGTACCTATGTGGGTAATTCCTAAGCATGGGCTCAGGAGAAAAAGTCTAGAAGACTGAGAACAAATTAAAAACAAAAATAGAAATTTTAGAAATATCAAGGTCATGAGGAAGAGCTTACACTTTCCTTCTGAGCCAGAGAAAGCAGAAAAAAAAAAAAAAAAAAAAAGAGCATGAGATATCACTACTATTTGGAAGAAAAAAATCTCTAGTCCCTAGTAGTGCAGAAAACCACAAAGTTCACATAAACTGCCAGAAAGATTTCAGAAGTATCAGCAGACGCTTCCTTCCTCTCCCCAGTCAAAAACAATGAATAAAACTTCCTGCAGCAGCTCCAAAGCCTATGACAAAATCCCTCTAACGTTTACATCTGTAATGATTTTTCTTCTTTCCAGAGAGAAAATACAGGTGAAATGAAAAATGATGACAGCCTTTGTGATGCTCAGTAAGCTGGAAGTATGTTTGCAAACTTCAAACCTGATTGACTTGTTGTAGCACCTTTTCTGACAGGCAGGGTTACACAAATGCCTGACAGGAGGTTCCTCTGGTTTGTGAGCTTTGGGCTTGGGACAGGGAGGAGGAAAGGGGCTTCATTAGCTGTCAAGGGAAATTAATGGTCTACCTTAAGGAATCCTACAGACTATCATTTTAATCAAACACAGGCAGCCTGTCAGCTAACATAAAGCACTGAAGACAGCAAAGGAGGTGACTTTCTCTGCTTCATTCAGCCTCATCTTTACAATGACCTAAGAATTACAAACCAAAACCAAACCCACCGCCGTCAAGTCAATTCCAACTCATAGTGACCCTGTAGGACAGAGCAGAACTGGCCCACAGGGTTTCCAAGGCTGTCAATTTTTACGGAAGCAGACTGCCACATCTCTCTCCTGCGGAGTGGCTGGTGGAAGCTGCTAACCACTGACCTTTCGATTAGCAGCTGACTGCTGTAACCATCGTACCACCAGGACTCCTTAGCTAAGAATTAGTCGTCTTTACGTATCTTCACTACAAAACACATTTGGAAATGTATCTTTGTACTTTATCAACTTGGATATCAAAGCAACCTAGAAAAGGAAAACTGGATGCAAATCTGCTTTGGGAGGCAATGACTATAAAGCCACACATGAGCACAAAACCTGGGCCAGGGTCACCTAACAACCAGCTGCCCTTCCTCACCATCATAGTTCTACCAGTGGGAACTATAAGACCTCATTCTCTACTAAAAAATAACAGTATTAATGCACTCACCTAATATTTATTGAGAACCTACCACATGCCACACACCATCAAAATGCTACGTGTGCAAAGATGATCTAGAAATGGTAGCTGGCATGTTCTTTCAGAAGGAAAAGTAGATGAGAATACTTAGGTAACAATACGCTAGGCTCTGCAAGGGCACAGAGGAAAGAGAAAGGAGCTCCTGAGAGAAGGGGAGGAGAAAAAAAGGTATAAGAACGTATCCCAGAAAAGATGCTGCTGAAGGTTGAGTAGAGATTCCCCAGGTTAAAAGGAGGGAATGGGCATCAAGTAGAAAGAAAGCACACATGAAGGAACAGAGGCATGAGTGAGCACAGGGCCTGGCGGAGCTTTAAATACTGTAGCACAGCTAGACAGAAAAAAAAAATTTTTTTTTGACTACAGGAAAAATACTCCTCAGAGTTGACAATTCCATGGTGACTGGGTACAAGGTGAATGGGAGGTGAGAGGGGAAGAAGACCAGAGAATACCCCTGAACAGCAGAGTGGGAACAAAAGGAGAAACTTTAAGTGGTAGCTGGGGGTGGTGATACACAGAATCAGAAAAAGAGACGTCCTAAGATGGGAGAGACGTCAGCATAAATTCCAGGGAAGGAGTCAGTAAAGAGAAAAAGGTTGAAGACACAGGAGAGACTGAATCGAACAAACAGAACAAGATCTGGGAGGCAACGGAGGAAATGGGACTGAGACTAGTAGTGGCACTGCCTCTGAACAGAAAAGGGCACACGAAGGGATGTGCTTAGACAACAAGTACGTTTTTAGGAAAACTGGAAGAAAGTCAATGCTAGGGGATTGACGGACATTGTTGTCAAGAATTCTCTTTTATTCTCGAAATACCATAAGTCCCTAACTAGGAGTATAAGTGCCATAAAGACAAGGACAATATGTGGCACATGGTAAGCACTCAATGAATATTTGCTGAAAAAATGGATGAAATTAAAATAACAACAACAAAAAAAAGACTAAATTGAAGGATTTCCCACCCAAAATTCCATTTAAGTGCACCTGGTTCCTGTTTCATGTGGGAGTTGCATCTTGGAAATCAACATGTCAATCAAAAACAAGTGAAAAAGGAAATGAATGAAGGCTTATAAAGCAGAAGGATCTCCTCCAACATTCAGTGAAGCTTGCTGGTTCCTTTTTATTCTTTAGTAAAATTCTCATTTCAATTTTCTTAAAAGCTTCAAACAAGAAAGAGCTGTAGATTCACTCAGATGCATTTCTAACACTGATGCGCCTCTATCAGACCTGCTCAGCATTTCTAATTTTACTTCCAAAGAATGGGTTTTAGTGCCTTTTTTCACTAAGTTTTCTTTGCTATTCTTATTTCCGCTCTTACATTTTAAAATTTCTCCACCATACTTCACACAGATTCACAAAGCAAGAATAAATATAACATGCAAACAAGAAGTTGAAGACTTCACTGATGTGGCACTCTGGGCACACCAGACGGGGGGGGACAGAGCTTCGTGAGGCTGGCATGGCATCAGGGCGACAGGAGGTGCCAGCGGCCACCAGCAGAGGCTGCAGATGCATCAAAACTCAGAAAACAAAGGAGGTATGACAAGTGTGACTGTACACAACCTATTTTATTCTAATAACTAACCAGCTAAAGTGAAGGCAATGGATAAATATAATTAACATAGGCTTTTTCAAGATAGTGCAAAAACCAAAAACCAAACCCGTTGCCTTCGAGTCAATTCCAACTCATAGGGAGTACGCTTATAGGATAGAGTAGAACTGCCTCATAGGGTTTCCAAGGCTGTAATCCTTCTTTTTTTTTTAATCTTTCTGGAAGCAGACTGCCACATCTTTCTCCCACGGAAGAGCTGGTGGGCTTGAACCGCCAACCTTTCAGTTAGCAGCCGAGTGCTTAGCCGCTGTGCTACCAGGGCTCCTTCAAGACAGTACAAAGAGGTTAAAAACATGTATCTTAGTATGCAAGAATTAATATACAAGATTCCAAAGACACACTGAAAAAAATAGTTACTATCCATCAACTTTACCTTGTGCTTTTAAATCTGGCTCACTCATCTACCTGTGATTCATTTCCTCATTTACTCAAAACATTTGTACTGACCGCCTGTTACGGACCACAACCACGTGACTTGCAGTCAATAACAGTCAATTCCCTCCTCACTACAACGATGTTAGAGTCTCAACTGGACTCGTACCTGTTCACTGATTCCTACTATATTCCTATATCCAAATGGCTCCTGGTTTATCCCTTATTTCAACCTTTTCCCTACCCTTTTGGATGAGATTGTGTTCCCAAACGCTGTTGCTGTTGTTAGGTCCCACAGAGTTGGTTCCAACACATAGTGGTCCTACATACAACAGAACAAAACACTGCCCGGTCCTGTGCCATCCTCACGATGGTTGTTATGCTTGAGCCCACTATTGCAGCCACTGTGTCAATCCATCTCGTTGATGGTCTTCCTCTTTTTCACTGACCCTGGACTTTACCAAACATGGTGTCCTCTAGGGACTGATTCCACCTGATAATGCATCCAAAGTATTTGAGATGTAGTCTTGCCATCTTTGCTTCTAAGGAGCATTCTGGCTGTACTTCTTCCAAGACAGATCTGTCAGTTCTTTTAGCAGTCCATGGTATATTCAACATTGTTCGCCAACACCATAATTCAAAGGCATCAATTCTTCTTCGGTCTGCCTTACTTGTTGTCCAGCTTTCGCACGGATATGAGACGGGTGAAAAACACTATGGCTTGGGTTAGGCGCAACTTAGTCTTCAAGGTGACATCTTTGCTTTTCGACACTTTAAAGCAGTCTTCTGCAGCACTGCTCAATGTGATACATCCTTTCATGTCCTGACTGCAGCTTACATAGGTGTTGACTATGCATCCAAGTAAAACAAAATCCTTGACAACTTCCATCTTTTCTCCGTTTATCATGATGTTGCCTGTTGGTCCAGTTGTGAGGGTTTTTGTTTTCTTTATGTTGAGGTGCAATCCATATTGAAATCTGTAGTCACTGATCTTCATCAGTAAGTGCTTTAAGTTCTTTCCTGTTCAGCAAGCAAGGCTGTGTCATCTGCATACCACAGGTTGTTAACGAATCTTCCAAAGATCTTGATGCCATGCTCTTCTTCATACAGTCTGGCTTTTCAGGTTATTTGCTCGGCATACAGATTGAATACGTATGGTGAAAGGATACAACTCTGATGCACGCCTTTCCTGACCAGAAACTATTCAGTATCCCCTTGTGCTGGTGGAACAACTGCCTCTTGGTCTATGTACAGGTTAGTCATGAGGACAATTAAGTGCTCTGGAATTCCCATTCTTTGCAACATTATTCATAATTTGTTATGATCCACACAATCCAATGCCTTTGCATAGTCAATAAAACACAAGTAAACATCTTTCTGGTATTTTCTTCCAGTCAGGGTCCCTCTGACATCAGCAATGGTAGCCTTCATTCCATGTCCTCTTCTGAATCCAGTTTAAATTTCTGGCAGCTCCCCGTCCATGTGCTGCTGCAACTGCCTTTGAATGATCTTCAGCAAACCTTACTTGTGTGTGACATTAATGATATCGTTCAATAATTCTCATTCTATTGGATCACTTTTCTTTGGAATGGGCAGAAATGTGGATCTCTTCCAGTTGGTTGGCTAGGTAGCTGTCTTTCAAATTTCTTGGCATATGTAAAAATTCATACAAATGTATGAACATGCATGTAAATGTATATGTAAATATTCGTACACATCACTGTATGTATGTATGTCATACTGCAATTTAAAAAATTACGTATTTTTTAAAATTTACAGATTTTAACTTACAGGGCCCAATTAAGTAAGCTGCTCCCATATTCTTTCATTAATTAAAAAGTGATATCCTAGCAGCTTCTGGAACTAGAATTTTTTCTTCTTGCCATGTATCCAATACTTTCTGGCCTATTTACAATGTGGTAGATTACAGGGATAGGCTTTTAAAAATGTTCATTGAGTTTAAATATAGTAAGTATAAAATAATTACTATTCTCCTCAACTACCAAAAATTACTTGAGGACATCAAAAACTCCAATATCTATTTCAGTTGCAAAACAAAAGACAGGACAGCCACAGCATTTCTAAGTTCAAAACCACTACTTTCAGAAAAAAATGAAAGCAAGGTAATTAAACACTGAATCTTAGGATGCTTCTACCTCTGCTCTTCGTAACTGGCTGTTCTCACCTGTATCAAAGACGTTTCCTTTCTCACTTATTAAATAACAAGATCTCAAGATGATAATGTTACTTAGTATTGGAGGGTTTTTGTTTTTTTTTTTTCCCTTTTCGGTTAGGTTTTAACTATAAAAGGAAAATTTTAAAAAAGACTTTTGACTGTGGAATGGAAATATTTGGCTTGTAGTGGGATAATAAAGCAATGTTAACAATTAAATGTTCAAATAACAACTACTGAAAGTAAAAAAGTTGAAAATGACAAAGGAAGAACCCTTGGTGTTGTATGGAAGCCATCACAACGAACCATACAGAGCAGAAACAAGACAAACGAACAGGAGTGCTGTGTGTGTATATTTTACGACAGGCAAGGGAGATGGTAAAGTAATCTTCAGAATCACACAGAGAAACAATGCAAACACTCAAAGGAAAATAAGTTACTAAAGGGAGAAATCTTTTTTCCCCCCTAGGTATGCCTATGCTATTTTTTGATACCAAATTACATTATCAATTTAGACTTCAAAATCAGATGTAAATGGGCCTGTGGCTAGACATAAACCTATTTCGCTAAATACTGACTAAGCATATTTTCGCCATGGCCGTCCAAAAGAAGAATACATCTTCAGAATACATAAAACAGCATACAAATTATGCAGACATTTTGCACTACAAAGAATCTTTTCTGCTGTGTTTTATATGTCAGCTTTCAATAATGTTAGTTGTTAATGATAAAATGTAATTAATACTGACAAGAAAACCTGCATCTAAAATATCAGTTTAAATCCAAGTCGAGATCACAGCAGCAAAATCATAATGATCTTAGGTTTGCTTGGAAATATGATCTTAGTCCCATATTAGCTTTTACAGCAGTAGAAAGCCAGTTTTTCTTTTTGCCTTAAGAGCCACTGAAGGAGTTAACTTGTACCAGCGACTGGTTGGTATGGGTTGAACTGTGTCCACCATAAATATGAGGTGAATCATAACCCCCAAGAAAAAGAAGATTCTCAAGGAGATGGACTGACACAGTGGCTGCACCAACAGGTTCAAACATAGCAATGATTGTGAGGATGGTGCAGGACTGGGCCACGTTTAGTTCGATTGTACCTGGGGTCACTATGAGTAGGAACCAATTCCAAGGCACCTAACAACAACAACAACAACATACCTACGGATGCAATCCTGTTTGGGAATAGGGTTTTATTTACTATGTTAAGGAGGCCATATTAGTGTAGAGTGGTCCTAAACCTAATCACCTGTGAGATGTAAAAAGAGCAAATCAGACACAGAAGGGAGCACAAATAGGGGAAGGCAGATGTTATGTGAAGATCACCAAGGAACGCAGCAACAGAAGTTGAGAGAGACAAGGATCTTCCCCCAGAGCTGACAGAAAGAGAACCATCCCCTATAGCCAGTGCCTTGAATTTGGACTTCCAGCCTTCTAGTCTGTTTTTTAAAGCCACCCACTTGTGGTATTTCCATTACAGCAGCACTAGGAAGCTTAAACATTGACACAGAGAAAGAATAGAAAAATGCAACAACAGGAACAGAGACGGGGGAAAAGAAAGCAGAAGGAGTTACATGGTAAGGAGACATGGAGTTCCTCTGACAGCTGCTTTAGATACAGCCACGGCATGGTGTCCCTCCTACCCTTGTGTTGGGAAGAAGTCAGTCAATGCTGGGACGAGGCAGAAGTCAACTCTAATTCCCTGGCCCTGCCACTGATAACCATAAGCACTGAGCTGAAGTATGTAAAAGTAACTCAAATGAACAAGACTGGAAGAAACATATCTCTCCTGAGGTCGCACAGGGTATCAGACAGACTTACAATCAGAGACTCACAGAATGGAGACCTGGCAGCTGAGCATCTGATTAAGCTTCTTGAATTTAGTGTGTGGTTATGTATCTCCAGGAGGGACACTTTTCTGGGAAAAGTTCCTCATTTCTGGATTGTTTTATTCATTGGAAAATTCTCATTATGTATAGTGGACATCTTTTTAACATCCAACCAACTAGTTCCAACCCATACTTAAGAAGCAACAAAGAACAAAATGGCTTTCTCTCTTTTAAAGTGCAGGCCTTTATATATTTGAAAATGGATACCACGTCTTCCGTTTTTCACTAACGTGTCCAGTCATTTCTTCTGCTTCTTATCAGGAATGGCCTATACACTTCTGTTAACTAGCCTGGCTTGTCTGACCTCACTGGACACTGTCACTGAAATGTGCACTGACATATGGTGTGGAGCTTTGGTGGGCTCCCCCTCTCACTCAACAATATAAAACCGCCGGTTAGGTACAGTCAAGGCATGGCCATAGATCACACAACGTACTTTGAAAAAACAAAAGCTTCAAACAAAAAACAATATTTGAATCTTCAAAATTTCGTTTGAAGATTAAAAGCATTTAACACTTATAAATTCAGAAGCAGTTACCAAAATGTGGTGTTTGAAATCTAAATAGACCATCACTCGGTATTTCATAGGCCTAGTAGGTCAGTCTTAAAACCTAGCAATATTTTTCATCATTCTGAAGACTAAAACAATAAAAAATGTGTTTCATAAAAATGCACAGGGTGGCCACATTTCCCCCCATGCATGAATAATGGATGATCCACCGTGTTATGTGCTAGACGATCTAATCAGCAGCATCTTTCAAAATGTCTACATAAGCTTTAGCTCATTAAGAGCAAACATGTACCTGTATAAAAATATCACATACCTGTGAGCACTCAGAATAATATTCTGTCAAATACCAATGCACACATCAAACTGACATGTGTGGGACAACTTTTCTGTATTTCTCAAGGATGAAAATACTAAGGAGAGAAATATTGAAGAACTATTTCAACTTGTAACATCCATGCTTAGTCTCCAAATATTGACATTTAAATCCCTCTTTCAAAACCACACATATACACACAGACAACTGGCTCTCACTGTATCTAACAGCAGAAACCCTGCTGGCGTAGTGGTTAAGTGCTATGGCTGCTAACCAAAAGGTCGGCAGTTTGAATCCACCAGGCGCTCCTTGGAAACTCTATGGGGCAGTTCTACTCTGTCCTTTAGGGTCACTGAGTCAGAATTGACTCAACGGGTTTGGTTTTTTTTAAAAATATCTAACAGCAAGAAACGATCAGGGACTAGTGTACACTTTCTAAATTAAACTGAAAAAAAAAAAAAAAACTAACAGAAATTGAATAAGAAGCCAAATAAGGAAAGTTTTTAAACTAGATTTCTTCTATGAGAAAAGGTTTTATAATCTGGGAAGTGCTTTCATAAAACATGAAAGAATGATAAGGCAAAAGTTAATTCAACTCTAAGCTATCAGGGTAGTAATTTGAGAAAGAAAAAGGTAAAAGATAAAAATTCTAAGTTTTAATTAATAAAACTAATTAATTAAAACAAAACATGATTTTTTTTTTTTAGTAATTTTTTTTTTTTAAAGAATAGTAGTTTAGGATCAATGCTGTTAAATAAAAAGCGTATTTCTAAAATCACCCTTCTATTTCTCCTATATCTTATCCTACAGCAAACACTTTCTAGTCACTTATGACAGAAGGAAAACCAGAATAAAACTAGCACACATCTGAAAGCAGGGACTGAAACATACTTGAACATGAATGTTCACTGCAGCACTATTCACAATAGCCAAGTGTCCACCTGCAGATGAACGGATAAACAAAAGACGTTTTATATATATATATAATGAATAAAGAGAAAGGAAGTTTGGATACATGATACAACATGAATGAACCTTGAAAACATGCTGAGTGAAATGAGTCAGACGCAAAAGGACAAATAGTGTACATTCTCACTTACTGAAATATCTAGAACACGCAAAGGCATAGAGACAAAAGTTTATCAGTGGTTACGAGGGGCTGGAGGCAGGTCCAACGAGGAGCTGTTATTACTTAAGGGACACTGAGCTTCTGTTTGTGGTGAAGAAGAGCTTTAGGAAATAGTGGTAACGGCTGCACAGCTGGCGACCGTAATTGACATCACTGATTTGCACACTAAGAAGTTGTCTTAGACAATAGTCTTTGCTGACAGCCATTACACCATGCTCCCTCTAAGCCTTCATAACCTTTGGAAGTTGTAGACCTAGTCCCAGAAGTCTCACTTAATTCAAAATACAATGCTCTCCTTTTTGTTTAAGCGAAAGGGCATTTTTATTTTTACCTTGAAGACCCTGTGTACAAGTTCCAAACTCAAAGGCCTCAACACACACCCCTGTTCGTTCACATTAGTGTTTTGCTGTTCCTGGAACACATTAACTGTTCTCTTCTTCACTTGCTATTTCCTCTGCCCTGGTCAACACCTCACCCCCACTGCAGATATTCATACGGCTTCCTTCCTCACTTCATTTTCAAATCTAAACAAATGCCACGTTCCCAGAAAAGGCTTCTGTCCACCGTCTCTGAAACAGTGCCCATCACTGCCAGTCACCATCAAACTCCTAACTCCTCTGTGTTCTTCATGAAACTATCACGACCTGATATTGTACCCATATGTACTTGGCTTACGTTTTTACTGTCTAACTTTCTACTACACTGTATTCCGTGAGGGCAGACTTGTTCATTGCTAGATGAAGAGAACCTGGAACAAAGTAAAAAGTGCTCAATAAATTGTGTTAAACGAATAAGTAAATGAATTTTTCTTTTGCTAAATTATAACACTGCATTTTATAATGCTTTTGACCTGACAGTACTGTCAACATATGATACTGCTGCCACTGTTAGTTGCCATCGAGTCAATTCTGACTCATGGTGACCCCTTGTCTGCAGAGTAGCACCGGTCCACAGAGTGTTCAAGGCTGTGACCTTTTCGTAGCTGACTGCCAGGCATGTCTTCTGAGGCGTCCCTGGGTGAGTTCGAACCGCCAAGCTTTTGGTTAGTAGTTAAGCGCTTAACCGTTTGTGCCAGCCAGGGACTCCTAACATATAAGATACAATATTATAAGTACTATCACTCATAAAAAAATATATATATATATAAATATATATATATAAACTAAATCTGTTAATCACAATTGTCATTTACAGGTAACATGTTTAGAAACATAGGTTGCCACGTTTAATGGCGTAATCGCTGCTGAAGACTTTCATTGCTTCAGGTTTGGTGTCAGCCTTGAGGTTCCCGACAGTGCCACCTCAAGCACCAACTAGCAATCACAAGCATTCAAAGTTAACTGACTACCAGGCCATGAGTAACTCAGTGCAGCTAACTGGCAGTTTCTACATCTGGCAAGAACAAGTTTTTGAAGTTATTCTTCTCTATAACTAGATGATAGGATTACAGTTACTACTTGTTATAGCTGCAGTTTCCGTTAAAGGAGGCACACAGACTCCGAGGAGATACTGCCCATCACCAAGAGCTCAAATGACCTTCATGCCGGCACGCTCCTTTCTGACCGATAGTTCTTGTTCTACCCGGAAGCCTTTAATTGCCCTCTGATCTTAATGAAGTGTGGCTGACAACAAATAGTGAAAACATGCTCACGGCCTGGATGCTCAACATTCAGGCTGTGTGCTGCAGAGTGAGCATTAGGGACACTTGTGCAACCTGAAATGCCATCGCTGTCCCCAACATCTTCAGCCTCCTGCCTCTTGCCATGTCACCCCAAGACAGCAAACATCTGTTCGTCGAAGTCTCAGAGGAATCACACTTCATGGAGGCAAAGTACTCACTACCCTGAAGACTCAAATGCCTTTGAAGAAGCTAGTTGAAGTAAATTCACAAAAAAGAAACAAGAAACTGTAAAATCCACTCGTTGCTTCAACTTTTAAAGTTTAAGTTGTCACACCTTAGTTTCCTTAAATATGATAAAAGCATTTCTCAGTCACAGAATGACAAAACTTGGGAAGGAAAGCAGCGTCCAGACCACCCAGCACCTTCACTTTACAGACAGAAAAGCTAAGGCTGATTTGGCCAAGGTCAAAACTGAGACCTTGCCCCAGCCCCCACGCCGCCTTCAGTGCCCTCTCCTGGCTATGCTGCGATACACAAAGCTCTTTTCCTTTGAAACAATGGTTCCAGTGCTGAATGATTAAATTGTTACTGTATGAATTTCCTGAGTTTCTTCTAATCACAAATTTTAACATAGATTCTCCGCAAGTGTGAGCTAAATTATTTTCCTTGGGCTTAGTGTCTGCTCATTCCTGATTCATTTCCTAACACTGAAGAATTGGGATTTTTGTTTCCAAAGCAACAACAAAAAGCAACTGCCGCTAAGTCAGTACCAACTCATGGAGACCCCAGGTGTGTCAGAGTAGAACCGTGCTCCATAGAGTTTTGGTGGCTGGTTTTTTCAATGTAGATGGCCAGGCCTTTCATTCTAGGTACCTCTGGGTAAACTCAAACCAGCAACCTTTCATTAGCAGCCAAGCGCATTAGCCGTTTACACCACCCAAACCCCAGCACCGTTCTTTGATGAGCCCACCTCCGTAACTGGCCGGGAGCCTGTGGCTGTGAGACGGTGGGTACGACAGAGTCAAATTCCTGGCTTTGTTTTCCTTAGCGCCACCTCTCACCTATGTGCACTATCAGCCCAGAGAGCAAAAGAGCATTGGAGTGTTTCCTGAATACTTCAGCTCGATGTTATAAGCATTTACATTTTTAAAAGAATAATTTTTTTTTTTTTTTGGTCTCATTCACATTTTGCTATATACATATACTACAAGGTATAAAGTCTTTAATGGCTACCTGCTGTCTTAATCATCCAGTGCTGCTATAACAGAAATACCACAAGTGTATGGCTTTAACAAAGAGAAATTTGTTCTCTCACAATCTAGTAGGTTGCAGGTCCAAATTCAGGGTGTCAGCTCCAGGGGAAGGCTTTCTCTCTGTCGGCTCTGGAGAAAGGTCCTTGTCCTCAATCTTCCCATGGTCGAGGAGCTAGCTTTTCAGGACGCGCTCTGCCCCTGGTCCTCCTTTCTTGGTGGTGCTAGGTCCCCAACTCTCTGCTTGCTTCCCTTTCCTTTTTATCTCTTGAGAGATAAAAGGTGGTGCAGGCCACATCCCAGGGAAACTGGATCAGGGACCTGACCTGGGTAAGGGTGGTATTACAATCCCACCCTAATTCTTTTTAACATAAAATTACAATCACAAAATGGAGGACAAACACACAATGCTGGAAATCATGGCCTAGCCAAATTGACACAAACACTTTTGGGGGGACATAATTTAATCCATGACACCTGCCTATCAAGGAATTAACTTACCTTGCAGACCACATAATATTTCTATGACTTCCACTAAGTGACACAGAGAAATGTACTAAAAATTCTAAGGCACAATGTATTATATGTTTTTAGGCTTTCAGAGAGTAAGGAATAATGAGAAATGAATGGGAAAACATGGAAAAATGAATTCTCACTCTCTCCCACAGAATCCTCACAAATAACTGCTACAAAGTAATTTTAAATTTCCTGAATGACTATATATTAGAAAAAAAAGTGTCACTATGTGTCAGACTATAGTTGATACCTCAAAAAAATGTACTTCATCGGTACAATGTTTATATTTACACCAGGGTTAATAATCGGAGTGATGTAATTATTCACAAGCAATAATTTTTGAAATGAAGGAACCTAAATTCAAGAAAGGGTCTATGTCATTCAAATTTCAACACTAACATATCTTCCTTCTGTTCCCCAGATTCAAGGCCCATTAAATAAATCCCATTTATTAGGATGAACCCATCTATTTCTCTCCAAGGTTTCCAAAGAGAGCTGAAAACAGCAAACATGTCAAACGGGAAAACAGGCATGAGCCATATCACTTCCAGGGACTATATTTTGGGGAAAGTGGAAACCCTGGTGGCGTAGTGGTTAAGAGCCATGGCTGTCAACCAAAAGGTTGGTAGTTTGAATCTAGCAGGCACTCCTTGGAAACTCTATGGGGCAGTTCTACTCTGTGTTTTAGGGTTGCTATGAGTCAGAATTGACTCAACAGCAACAGGTTTTTTGTTTTTTGGGTTTTTTTTTTTTTGGTATTTTAGAAGATCAAAGACAACAGCCTTCAGTATGAGTTACACCTCAACATAAAGAAAACAAAGATCCTCACAACTGGACTAATAAGCAACATCGTGATAAACAGAGAAAAGACAGAAGTTGTCAAGGATTTCATTTTACTTGGATCCACAATCAACACAAATAGGAGCAGCAGTCAAGAAATTAAATGATGTATTGCAGAGGGAGAATCTGCTGTAAAAGACCTTTTTAAAGTGTTAAAAAGTAAAGATGCTACTTTGAGGACTAAGGTGTGCCTGAACCAAGCCACGGTATTTTCAATCACCTCAAATGCATGCAAAAGCTGAATAACGAATAAGGAAAATCGAAGAAGAATTGATGCCTTTGACTCACAGTATTGGCGAAGAATATTGAATATACCATGGACTGCCAAAAGAACAAATCTGTCTTAGTGTTCCTTAGAAGCAAGGTGGCAATACTCCGTCTCACATACTTTGGATGTGTTATATGGAGGGACCAGTCCCTGGAGAAGGATATAGTGCTTGGTAAAGTAGAAGGTCGATGAAAAGGAGGAACACCTCAACAAGATGGATTGAACAGTGCCTGCAACGATGGGCTCAAACATAGCAACAACCGTGAGGGTGGCGCAGGACTGGGCAGCATTTCATTCTTTTGTACATAGGGTCGCTATGAGTTGGAACCGACCTGAAGGCACCTCACAACAACAATTTCAGAATATGCTTAGACATGGCTAGAAACCTATTTGTTGGAATACGTTTTTGTGCATTTAGGCTCCCTGGCAGAAAAACTGATTAAACGACCTCTTATCACCAAAAGCTTCCATTAAGGGTTTAATTGCACACAGTGTATTTACGGGTTAAGAATAAAGCAAGAAAGATGATCCTGTATTCCATTTTCAAGAGATGCTCTGTCTAACAGACAAGCTCGGCCAGAAAAAGAAAACAGGAAAGCATTAAACACAAAACAAGTCAAGGGCCGGCAGAGGTAATGGGTAGTGAACTAACAAGAAGTCAGGCCATTGTCCCTTTGCCTGTGTCAACATCCTGTGTGACTTCATGGTGAGGAGAGTGCAGTAGTGACGAGAACCCTACAAAAGAAGTCTGCGAGGTTACCAGATTTGAGGACCTTCTGCAACAATTTCATGGAAGGACAGTGTGGAGGACTACTGGGAAAACATAAATGGATAAAAGGAATCTGCTGTGTGGTGTTCTTAGAAGGGCGGTCCAGAGCTTTCATTATAGAAAACTCTCCAGGCTGCAAACAATGCACTGCCAACTCAGTGGAAATGATGACAAGATGGCTTTTAATAAATGAGGTGCAGAAAAGCCGCGTGCAAAGCTTCAGGAATACAGAGTACCAGGAATGCTGGGCATGCAGGAAAAGCCGCAAAGGAAAATTAAGGACCTACAGGCTTAAAGAAGTTCCTCCCTTCCAATGATAAACGTGCAAATTCACCAAGGGATAGTGTGAGAAAATAATGACATCACATTTAAGTAACTGTTGTTTTGCGGTAAATGCAGTTTCTTGATTCCTTCTGAACTTATTTCGTGAATATGACGCAACTTATTAACAAAGAATAATTATTACAATAAATTAGAAAAAGAGCTTGGCAAATTAGAATGGGAAAATAACATGAGCCATTTGATACAGGAGGGAGCACATTCCAGAAAGCATTAGAAGGAGAATTACTGGGTCGGAGGTTGTGTGAATGCTCAGTTGTATCTAGCTGGTTTCAAGAGTGGCTGTACCAATTTACAAACTCCCACGAGGCAGAAAGTCTGTAATGGTCACCTGTTTATCAAGGAAGTAACTTACCTTGCAAATCAGATAATATTCCTGTGACTTCCACCAAGAGTTACACAAAGAATGAATGAATGATAAACACATATTTATATCATGTAGCAAAATCTTCTGCAGTTCTAACCAATAATAAATTAAAATTTGGAATGAAACTATAGACCAGATAAGCGAGTAAAAAAAAGTGGGGGTACTATCAAACCCTAAAAAAAACTCTCTCACAAAACAGCATAAATGTATTACTAGAAAATAACTATCAAGAACTGCAATCAGCGGCGGATTAACCAGCTTAGAGTAAGCAAGGTACACACGGGCTTGATTGTGCTTACTTACTCATCTGTGTACTACATACAGATCAGAAAGTAAGCACAATTAAGCCCCTGCATTCTTTACTTATTGGGAAATCCGTTCCTGAGTAACACCTTAAACTAAGCCAATTTTCTTAAAGAAGTGCACTTAAGTGACACAAGTAGAAACACATTTATGTTAGTGAAATCAGTACTGATATAGGGGACACAATTTTCATTCTCCTAACTTGGCCTTAAAAAGAAGAAAAAAAAAAAAATCGCCTTCTATGTGAAAAATTCCCTCGAAGTGATTATTGACAACACTGCTAAAAAGCATCCAAAGGATTTCTTGTATACTTGGTAACAAATGTAAGTATAAGGATTCCATTTACCCGAACCATATAGTGTAACTCAGCAGTGAATTATGGTGCTAAATCGAGGTTAGAAGATACCTATAATGATTAAGGTATTTTCCCATTTTCCTAACAATTAGCGACACTAACTAATTAGAAATCAATTGTAATTAGAGAAGAGAGTGAGTACTAAACTAACTGCCAAAGCCAGTAAACGTGTGTGTGTATATACATACACATATAATCAAGAAATTCTATATGTTGTCCTTTACCTATTTTATGTATATATGTGTATACATGTGTATATATAAACTAGAAATTGCCATAATTTACCTATTTTATGTGTGTATACACACACACATATATACACACATACACGTGTGTGTATCAGCTAAACCTATAAATAGTCTAAATCCTCTTAAATCTATGCTTCTTAAATGAATTCATATGCTGCAAATATTTGCTAAACAGGCTTTTTTTTTTTTGAGGTTAAGAAAGTTTCTTTAAAAATCTCTATAATTTTTTATTGTGTAAAAGTCAGCTTTCTGTTTTTAAGTTTATATATTTGAGTTTTGCATTTAAAGCTAATTGGGGAAAATAAGCAGTACAATTCAAATAACCGGTTACTGAACCACACCTTTGAATTTAACTAGCTCTAATGATACCAATTTAATAAGTGTTGCTTAGTAAGAAGGTATGATAATTCCAGTAATAAACTGCTTATGTTTTGTAAAAGTACCTATAATACCATCTCTAGAAAATTCAGTAGCATTTGTTTAACTGTTACTCCAAATGCCTCAGATATTAAAGGAGTTACCCAAGAAAGTGAATGTGATGTTTTGGTGCATATAACTTCTATGCCACCCAGGAGTATCCGGTGCATTATATGAAAATATATACTGGTTCATTTCAGAGAAAATAATATAGTTAATATTAAATGTGTCCAATAAGTTCCTTATTGGTATATAGGCACATAGGACTTAGAATTTTTTTTCAATGATAATATCATGGATTCTTAGTTCCCTACAATCATAGCATCATAATAAACTGAGCGCTCTAACAGGTTTTATTCTAGCCACCATGCTATCTTTTTATATATTATACCACGTATCTGACTGATAGAATGCCTTTCAGTTTTTGCACATCATATTTGTTCAGAGACCTGCCAATTCTCAAAGGGTATGTGAGTCATTAATATAAATAAAGTAGATCGGGGGTCCGCATTTTTTTCCTATTAAGGGCCAGAGAGTAAACATATTAGGCTTTGTGAGCCATATGGGGTCTACTGCAACTATTAGACTCTGCTGCGGAGCGTGTAAGCAGCCACGAACAATATGTGAATGGGTGAACATACATGTGTTTCAATAAAACTTTATTTATAAAAAGAGCCACTAGCGGAATTTCTCCCATGGGCTATTGTTTGCCAATTCCGAGACAGAGAGGAAGGAAAGGGAAGAGGAAAGGAGGGGGTGATGGAAGGGAGGTAGGGGAGGAGGGGAAAGGAGAATGAGGAGAGAGAGAGAGAGAGGGAGAAGAGAGAGAGGAAAAGAGTGAAAAAGAGAGACAAAAAGAATGAAAGACAATAAGAAAGTCAAATAAAAGTATTTAGGGACTTTCACTTCTGAGACCAAGTAGCCACTTCGTGGGATTGACATTACCTATTGTATTGATTATCTAACTTTGATAGTAAAGCCCTAGAAAATGGAGCACATTTCCTTGTAACTTGTTTCCATGCTGAATGAACTCCTGGCAGGCAGCACATCGACATAAATAAGGAAAATACTGATCTGCAGTAAGTACATCATGGGGTCTGACTTACCTTAGTAATGGATGGAATATGACAGTAATGTTTCTGGCTCCAGGTTTGCAGACAAATTTCGTTCCTCCTCCCTCAATTAAGTTGTCATCAGGTCCCCCTTTAAGGAAAAAGAAAAAAGAGCGATTTAGCTCACTGGAACTTTTACAAAGAAACAAACCAAACCTAGCCAGATGAATGCTATACTGTCAATAAGCAGGACCATCTTTGAAGCCAACTGCCTTCCATATCTACAAAGTTATTCAGAATGATCTGAGCCAGTCTTCCTCACGTGCATAAACAATCGGTTAGCATCTTCGCCTGGGGGAGCATCCTGGCCCACAGGAAGAATGAATGGCATACTTAAAGCAACAGCATGAGGCTATATCTCAGCTGAGGTCAAAGTCTGATCTCTAGTCATCAGTGTAACGTACAAGAACTTTCAGGGCAAAGAAGACATGCCATTCAAAGCTGTCCAAGGTTGTGAAGCTTGGAGTAGAGACTCATATAAATCTAACTGACCACATTTCATCAAACCTAAGACTTCACACTTTCTTATTACTTAGAATCTTTTTTTCGCCTTATTGAAAAGCTCCGTTGACTAAAAAAAACAAGCTTCTTTACCATCAATTTCTCATATGCATTTAGTAAAGAAATGTAAGAAAAATAAACTGGTTAAGGTACTCTTAAAACTATATAATAGAGTCCAACTCTTCTGAATGACTCTTTGACTAAGAGTTGCCAACATCCTTGTTTTCTAGTGTCATCTGTTGTTACCATGAGGGTACATTTCTTAAAGAGTGTTCCATAGTACATCTAAGATTTTATTGCAACATGCTGATACGCATTCTGCAAGATTTAGTTTTGGTGCTTTCTTGATACTATCAGGACTCATATTCCTACTACTGTCAGTATTCTAATACTATCAATACTTCTGATACTATCAGGACTCATATTCCTACTACTGTCAGTATTCTGATACTATCAATACTTCTGATACTATCAGGACTCATATTTCTTCAAATAGTCTTCAAGTGGTCAATTAACCCAAACATTTAAGGGTGGTGGCACAGGAATAGCAACCACGTTCACACAAAGTAAAGCAATAACAACTCATCATGACTATCTTCCAGTTGACAGCCATTAAGAGCCCATTGGCTTAAGATACACCCGCATTTCAGAGAGTTCAGAATGTAAAAAAAAAATTTGTATCTTAGAATGTTGGGAGAACCGCATTCCCCCTACTCTTCATGTTTCTTTCCATTAGAATACACGGAAATAAATTCAGCCTCTCTCCCCCTTTTTACTCTGGGGAAAGTGAAGTAACTTCTTCAGCTGGTAAAGCTGGGAAGAATAAGCTGGACATGCTTCGCTCAGCAACTCCCTCCTTCCAATTTAGAAACCAGAAAGCCGACAGAGAGTAAGCATTTGCCAGTGTAAGAAAACAAGACCAGTTGCGATCTAGTTGATTCTAACTCATGGCAACCCCATGTGTGTCGGAGTAAAACTGCATTCCACAGGGTTTTCAATGGCTGATGTTTTGGAATTAGATTGCCAGGTCTTTCTTCTGAGGCATCTCTGGGTAGACTCAAATTTCCAACCTTTCTGTTAGCAGCCAAGCATGTTAACCATTTGCACACGTTAACCATTTGCACACGTTAACCGTTTGCATACGTTAGCTCTTGCACCTGCCAGTGGCTCCTCTATGGTATCAGATGAACACTAAAAGTCCTGCCCTTTTCAGAGAAGGCCTGAGAGGCTCAGCACTTTGTGCAAGTGGGTAAGTAAATTTGTCTAATTTTGACATAAGTTCATCTGCATCTCAAACTAGGCTATACTCATCAATCTACCTGATATCAGTATAAAAGTGATACCTCACCTTCCTTTGTCCTTATTTATCTTATCTCTCAATAGCTTCAGAACTTAGATTGGAAAGTGGGCTTCCTGAAAACTCAATCTACACATGTAATATTTCATCTTTCTTTTCTAAATTAAACATTTTCTTTTCTGATAACTCTTTGCATAATATCGAACACAACTAAATCTCACTCCTGAATTTATTATCTTAATGGTCTCTGAGGGTCCGGGAAATTGACTGATAAAAACATGTGAAGCTTCAGAAATCCATACCTTAGATCATTAAGATCTCCCAGAGGCATGTGGGTCTAGACAAACACCATTTGGATCAGTTCACTTTACCCACTAATCAGAGCATGGCTTCTCCTTAGGAGTAAAAGCAAACATAATGGCACGGATAGCTCTTGATTCAAAATCATGAGCTTTTTCCCACCTCATTTGAAAAAAAAAAAATCTATCTTTTATTACGATATTTCCATCAGAGCTACTAGCTCTGCTAAGTCAGTGGTTTGGCTGACTTACAAGGGAAGCACAAACGGCAGCAAGGCTAACACAAACATCTTTCCTTTAACAAAACTGCTCCTCAACAGGTCGGATGGTATGGTTACAAACAGGGAAAAAAAACAATAAATAACATCTTCTTTATTAACACTTCTTCAAAGATCATGAAATGTAGTCAAAATTGAATCACCTAGGAAACGTGTTGTGTGTGTGTCTGTGTGTGTCTGTGTGTGTCTGTGTGTGTCTAGAAAAAACCAGGTTATGTTCTGCACTCCAAAAGCAACATAAATAACTCCCTATGAGAGAAGTAAATCTACGAAAAAATACACTAAGCTCAATATATTTTTTAAAGTTATATGTGAATTGGGACTAGATGATCTCCACTGGTCCTATTCTGAAGCGCTATGATTTTAGGTATTCAAGAATTACATACAGACCTGATTAACGTAGCTCCAGTCAAAGTGGTACCTTCATGCGCACAAACTGCACCGTACGCTTGCCCAGCTCTACGCCTTTGCCCACGCTGGGCTCCCACTGGGAGGGCCCTCTCCCCTCCTACCACGCCTGTGGGCCCCGGGTCTAGCCCTAAACCGTCCAAGGTACCTTTCTCAGTGTTCACAATGCCATTTACAGAGACTGTACATACAACGACGCATATGAACCTCAACATAGGTCACTCCTATCGTTGTCATTTGTTTTCTAAGCTTCTCCTACCTGGAAAGCAAGTTTTTGAAAAGTGGTTATAAAAACATGGATTTGCTGAATGAAGGATGGAACAAATGAAGATCTAACATAGTAGGATGTTATCAGAATTAGATGAGAAAGCATATGTGAAAGTCCTTTGTAAGCTGTCAAGAACCTAACAAAAGTAAGCAATTCTCTGTATCCCCAAAGCCTTGCAGGTAGTGGGTGTGCTGAATAAACATTTGTTGATAGCAGTAATACAGGGAACGAAGAGAACAAAAAATAAAACACAATACCCAAAATAAAGCACAGGAGCCACCGGAAAGGTAAGGGAGAGGAAGACGTGGCTGTGGAAAAAGGGCAGGTGACAGTGCATCCGGCTAGAAACTAAGCAATGGCGTCATTTATTCTAAGCCCCTGCTAGTCACAGAAAGATAATTACACAGTAGGGTTAAATAAAATAAAAACTCAAGTTTGGGTAGAAATATAAAAAAAGAGAGACTGCCTCCCCGCTCCCGCTCCCGCCCCCGCCCCCAGCTCCAACCAAAATTCCGCCTACAGGAGCCTTGTCATCTCTTCCAGCTCCATTTCCAGGTGCCATCTACACTGGATTTGACATGATGGCCTCTTCACAGGCTAGAAATCCAAGTCTGGCTTACTAAATTTCTAGTAAACAGCACCAACCTGGTGAAAATAAAGCTGTCAAAACCAAAAGCAAAGGACATGGCCAAAGACTACACAGTCTGTGAGGCTCTGCCCCTGATGTTAGACATTCTGTTGTTACCATGAGGGTACATGGTAACAACAGAATGTACCCCTCCAGCGCGTCAGTATTCTGGGAAAGAGACAACAGGCACCTGGCCTCACATGCCTTGCTGTGATCAAGTAACCTGGGAGCTGCTGTCACCAACGTTCTTAAGGAACATGTTGTTCAATCCCAAGAAGGGCTCAGGAAGGGCCCAGCTTCTCCCTCCCCTTCATTCATTACGCTTACAGCCTAATCTGGGCTGTCAAGGCCAGGTAAGAGGCACCAGAGACAATGATGAGCAATGATGGATGGCTGGAATGAAAACGTAGCTGACAATGGTATTACAAGGAGAATATAGATTGTGCAAAAAGGAGGGGAAGACATGGCCCAGTCATATTTCCTGCCTTTAGCAGAGAGGACAGTGGTTTGACAGGTTTGCTCAGACGACTGGCAGCAGCAGGCACAAAGCCTCCCGTCAACGGCGGGGATGAGGGCGTCTCAGTGCTCTCAGGCTCGTATCTTCCTCTGTAACTCATTTACTCTTAAGTAATTAGCATCTAAATTTATTTATTTATTCCTTGATTCTGGCCAACTATAATTTGAGGCAGTTTATTATAAACATAGTAATCTTAATAAAAAAGAAAGAAAAACAAAGCCCCAGAAAAAGAAAAACGTTCCCAAAGAGAATACCACAGTATGGTGGAAAAATGTCAAAAAGTTCTTAGGTCAGTGTAACTGTGGTAGGATTACTGAAATTCTCTGAGCCTCAGCATTCCCATTTATAAGATAAGGATTGCTATAAACTCTTCCAAAGACTTGGGTTACATTTAAATAGAATACTGTTCATGAGGACATTCAGTACAGTGTTCAGCTGCTAACCAGTTGCCATCAAGTCAGCTCTAACTCATGGTGACCCCATGTGTGTCAGAGTAGACTGTGTTCTATAGGATTTTCAATGGTTGATTTTTTGGAAGTAGACCACTAGGCCTTTCTTCCCAGACACCTCTGGGAGGACTCAAATCTCCAACCTTTTGGTTAGCAGCCTAGCATGTTAACCATTTGCACCACCCACAGGCTCCCTTTGACACCTAGTGCATCTTCACATTGAAGACTAAGATGCACCAGACCCAAGCTATGGTATTTTCAACTGCATCATATGCATGTGAAAGCTGGACAATGATTAAGGAAGACCCAACAAGAATTGACACCTTTGAATTGTGGTGTTGGCAAAGAATATTGAATATACCATGGACTGCCAAAAGAACAAATCTGTCTCGGAAGAAGTACAACCAGAATGCTCCTTCGAGGCAAGGATGGTGAGACTGTGTGTTACATACTTTGGACATGTTGTCAGGTGGGATCAGTCCCTGGAGGACATCGTGCTTAGTAAAGTAGAGGGTCAGCAGAAAAGAGGAAGACCCTCAATGAGATGGATTGACACAGTGGCTGCAAAAGTGGGCTTAAGCATAACAACGATTGTAAGGACGGCGCAGGACCTGACAGTGTTTCGCTCTATGGTACATAGGGTTGCTATGAGTCGGAATCGACTCGACAGCACCTAACAATGACAACAACAACATCTTCAAGTAACTGGTTACTATCTTTCATCTGGAAACCCTGGTTGCGTAGTATTTAAGTGCTATGGCTGCCAACCAAAAGGTCAGCAGTTCGAATCCACCAAGTGCTCCTTGGAAACTCTATGGGGCTGTTCTACTCTGTCCTATAGGGTCGCTTTGAGTCAAAATCGACTCAACAGCAGTGGGTTTTTTTTTTTTTTTATCTTTCATTTGAGAATTACCAAGCATTTAAATTATCTAATTAACTTCACACACACACACACACACACACACAATCACTGAATCATGAACTAGAAAATGAAATGTCAAAATTCAGAAAATGGCAGTACTAGTCATTATCACTGAGGAGACCAACTTTGCAACAGATGAATAAAGTGTGTCTTATTTGGGGGTAATGTTACTCCAGTGAAAGGTTTAGAAAACTGCTTAGAACACTTACAGCATGACAGAATAAGTGAGCCTTTCTATTTTCAAATTAATAATAATCAATATTCAATGTGCAGATGTTAACAGTATGAACTCTCTGTGCCAAGTGCTCAAATTAAAATAGCACAGAGTTCGATGGTGACTGTGGAGTCACAGAATGCAGTACGCCCTGTCTGGCAGCTTTAATGTGTCCTGGATTTATAATTGGCCTCACACAGAAAGGAGCCACAGTGAAGGTGAATTTTTTTTTTTTACAGCAAATAGTTTGCTTCATAAATATTTCCTAAGGATTATTATGAAAATGCATACGATACAATATGGAACTTCTAATCCTATCAATAAATAGGTCTTTAATTGGCTCTTAGAGCCAGCTGAAAGGTCTAAGAGTTCCAGGAACCACAGCTGTCACCTTCCAAGGTGTCCTTTGACTGTGGTCTTAGCAAGTACCTTCTCCGCTGGCACAAACTATCATGACTTGAAGCTGTTGCTGCTGCTACCACACCGTCAAGTGTGTAACAGGGGTCAGTAAGCTTGGGGTTTGGCGCTCGAATGGCTTACCATAATAATAAAATCAAGCAAATAAGGATTCGTGATTGCACTGCACTGCTCAAGGGTGAGCTGCTCTTGGACCTGGGAAGAAAATCCAGGCAACAAGCCCCTTCAAAGAAAGAATCATCTGGACTGAACTCTGATCTAGTATATAAGTATTAATAACAATACTATTTTGTTCAGTGATGTATCCCTTGGGCCCAGAGTAGTTTCTGGCACATAATAACTATGCAGTAAATATTTGCTGCATGAATAAAATAATGAAAAGAACGATAATGTCCTTTGTCAGCTACCTGTACATCAAGCGAATTCTAGGCACAAACCAGTTAGGAACAAACAGGAAGTGTGTTTTTGCATAAAATATGCTCAGTGATGAATCTATGTTTCAGTCAAGTGTTGAAGAACCATATTAAGATATTATTTTTAGAGGACAATCTTCCAAATTGAAATAAACAAGTTATCCTTACCGTGTTATTGTTGTGTGCCATCGAGTCGATTCTGACTCTAGCGACCCAACAGGACAGAACAGAACTGCCCCATAGGGTTTCCAAGGTTGTAATCTTTACGGGAGCAGGTTGCCACAACTTTCTCTCATGGAGCGGAAGGTGGGTTTAAATTGCCGACCTTACAGTTAGCAGCCAGGCACTTAACCACAGGGCCACTCCTATTCTCACCATTAGAGAAGTAAATGTCTTATTATATTTCATTTCTCAATTATCTCTTATTCCTGGGCCACTCTATCGTTGCAGTGTAGGTAATCAAGACAGGAGCCTAGTATTCTCCAAGGTATAGGAAGAAGGTAAAAGAGGGGGGAAAGAGCTTCATATTTATTGAACATCTACTAGGAAAGTGGTACTGCACTGGTCCCTTGGCATACGGTATCTCACTGAACTCTAACGACATTATACAGTATTATTATCTAATAGAGATGAAAAAACAGAGGCTCGCGGGCAGAGGGAGGGAAGTCATTGTGTCTTTTTTAGGGTCACCTATCACTTTTTTTTTTTTTTATCACTATATGGAAGATTCAGTATTCAAACTTCAGTCTGCCTCCTCCAAGAATGCACTTTTTTTTAACTACAATGTACCCAATATAATTTTATCTTCCTAAGAAACTCACACGTTAAATAAAATCATGCAGATGATGGTGACACAGGGAAGTTCCTTAAAAGCACACACTAAGCCCTGATTTTGTGGTGGTTTGACACATAAAATGCATTTTTCCACAGAATCAATGTTAAACACAACAGTTAATTATCCAAACCAACACACAAAAGCATCTTTGATCAAGAATGTAACTGAAGCTTAAGACAAACAACAGTCTACAGTACCTAACTACCACATTGACAATATTTCTGGGGGAAATTCATTTAGTGGCTCAACTGAGGCCAGAAATAGAACTTTCCTCTCTACTACAGTCCTGGATTCAGAACTAGAACTCCACCTTGCCCACTTCTCCTGATTAGCCTTTAGTGGGTATGAAGACTCCCCAACCCCAAACTACTGATAAGGCCTCCTACAGGACAAACTAGAACTGCCCCATAGGGTCTCCAAGGAGCGGCTGGTTGTTTTGAACTACTGACCTTTTGGTTAGCAGCCACAGCTCTTAACCACTGTGCCACCAGGGCTCCCCTTGAAGTCTAGGAACACAAAAGTAGGAAGACAATGGAGACTCTGGAGACTTTGCCTGTCTTAATTCTAAGAACACTAACTGATGGAAAGCTATCTTTTTTCTGTTTCATCTTTTCAAAAATGTTCCAATAGCTCTCCTTCACAGCTTCTTTTATTGTTACCACTGATAACACCAGAGGCCCACACCATGTCTCAGTTTCCCCATGATGCAGAAAAAGCATGGCGTCCCACAAAAATCATCTAACAATTCTTAATTTCCTTGTCTCTAACTCTGTTGTCCAGTAACACTTTAGAATCCTGGGAAAGAATCTTGGCCTAGCACTTATGATTACCACCCCCCACTCATAAGATGGAGGGTGTAAGTCCTATGAGAAGAACAGGGATGTTGGTGGGTTACTCTGGCACGCAAAGGTTATGGTAAAGTAGAGATGTCAAATACTAGTGAGGATGCCTCTCCTTCTTCTCACAAGCATTGGCAGTCATTGTCAACAGAATCAGAACCCTAAGCAACCACCTACAGTTGATGGAAGGTGACGTAAAAGCTGCAGCTTATCATCCTTGCAGGGAAATACCTTGACTCTTGCTCTACATCCTTCATCCTTCCCTCATTGGAATTCGAAGCCAAAACAAGACAAATTAAAATAAGAATAACAATTTAAAAAGCTCTCCTGGGCATGGCACAAAATAGGTCTCTTAGGGGTGGCATGAGGGAGCAAAGAATTAGGAGTTCACGAAAACTGAGTAAGTACACGCTTGACTCCTAGTAGGGTTGGGGCTTAAGGTGAGTGGTGATGAACTGAACTAACCTTTAAAAGGAAGGGGAGAAAAAAATGTGACGAATGATTCCTTGAGAAATGCTTTTCTACTGCTGAGGGCCCAGTTCAGATAAAATATCTGAAATTTACAGCAGTGCCGTACAATTACGGAATATTCTAGAGCAGGAATAAGAGTGGAGAAGAGAGACTCTGAGAGCTAGAGTTTGGGATTTATCAACTAGGTGTAGTAGAAGAACAAGGGCAAAAAGGAATTGAAGGTTCTGGGTCAAGACTTGGTAGGAAAGGAAATGAGGTTGGAAAGAGCATGACAGACTCAGAGAAAGTGCAGGAAGCTGAGATTTGGGATCTCCATAAGGCCAAAGACTAATTATGCCTGGAGTTAGAGTGAGAGAGATTTAAAGGAATGAGAGGCTGCAGTTAGAGAGTGGGGTACCAAGAATTATGTCCTACTTCACTTTCACTGTGGTCACAGCCACAGGAGCCCCTGCCCTAAATTAGACATTGGCAGGGGAGCGGGTTGGAGATTAAATCTAATGCTTGGTAGGAGTCCCTGAGAGATGCAAATGGTTAACATGTTCAACTGCAAACAAAAAGGCTGGATGTTCAAGTATACCCAGAGACACCTTGGAAGAAAGGCCTGGTCATCTACTTCGAAAAACTCAGCCACTGAAAACCCTACGGAGTACGGTTCTACTCTAACACACATGGGGTCACCATGAGACAGAGTTGGCTTGATGGCAACTGGTTAAAGAATTAGGCAGAAGAAAATAAGGAAGATTCCAAGGTTGTCAGCCAAGAGGAAAATGGAAGTTCCTCTGGATCCTCCCTAGAGATGCTCATAGGTATAAGACATACTGTAAGAGAATCTGGATTAGGGACTGCCTAATGGTGGGTTACTGTGACAGAGACAATATTACACACTTTGAAGTACAAAGAATAGTATACTAGGCACGTACAGTTTATCTGTTGGAAATTTCAATGTGAGCAGACTGCTAAGAAGCAAATGACTCATCTGAGTGTTGCTATAAGTAAGAACATCTGTCCTAGACTTTTGGTCAAAAAACCATGAAACGATTTTTATGAAATAAAAAAATTATATTCTTTTGTATTTCCATGAATTGAATATATTCTAGCTCCTAAATAACAAGGTAATTTTATAACAAGCTACTATTATTTTGGGGTGGTCTCTTGGTTTAAAAAAATAAAACCAGGAAGAAAAACAGGTCCTTAATTAGCTTCCTAACAATAAATTAAAAGAGGTTTGGGAGACTGGGACCACAAGGAGCGATCTTAGTTATCTGGTGCTGCTGTAACAGAAATACCACAAGTGAATGGCTTTAACAAACAGAAATTTATTCTCTCATAGTCTAGGAGGCTAAAAGTCCAAATTCCAGATGCCAACTCCAGGGGAAGGCTTTCTCTCTCTGTAGGCTCTGGAGGAAGGTCCTTGTCATCAATCTTCCCCTGGTCTAGGAGCTTCCAAGCGCAGGGATCCCAGGGTCCAAAGGATGCGCTATTCTCCTAGCTCTTCATTCTTGGTGGCATGAGGTCCCCTTGTCTCTCTGCTGGCTTCTCCATTTTATATCTCAAAGGAGATGACTCAAGGCACAACCTAATCTTGTAGATTGAGTCCTGCCTCATTAACATAACTGCTTCTAATCCTGCCTCATTAACATCACAGAAGTAGGATTTATAACACACAGCAAAAATCATATCAGATGACAAAATGGTGTACAATCACACAATAGTGGGAATCATGGCCTAGCTAAGCTAACCCACATTTCTGGGGGGCAAAATTCAATCCATAACAGAAACAAAGAAAGATGAAGCAACAAATTTCAAGGTTAATAATAGCTCATCCCGAATCATCAGCCAAATGTGTTCACCTGGAGCTCTTCCGTGAGCAGACGTCAAAGGGCCCATTAGTAGCAGTCCTGAATGTACCTGTAACGGAGTCTGAAATGGCACGCTCTGTGAAGAGCAAAATGTAAGAGATGAGCCAATTACCGAAGGACCCACAGTCACTGCATGTATAGTTTTAAATGGTTGATCAATAAGGCAAAAGGGAACGTTAACTGAACATCTTTGAGGAGTATTCCTATCTTAGTGACATTATTCTCCAACTCACTTTAAGGCTACATAAGGAGAGTGCATTGATTCCTTTTTCTGATTCCACTCTTTAACGGATTCTCTAGTTTTAATTATCTCGAAACTATTAAACATGTTATAGTGACCAGTCAGGCTTATCTAGTGGCTAGATTCTCGTGTTGTGTAAGTTGGGGCCTCTACTTTACTTATCATGGTCCAGGTTGGTGCTAACTATTATATCCCAAACCAAAATGAGCAAGATCCATCCTACGCCAACTTCAAAGATGCAGCAATTCCTAAAAAAGTAAAGAAGGTAACTATCTGGCCCCTCACGTACCCGACCCAAAAGGACACTGAATATTCAGAGCTGCCTCTTTGGTAAAGCAAGATTCCAGGAGCCCTGCTCTGTGGAACCCTGCGAGCTGAAGATGATGAATGGCAACAATTCAAGGTTCTCAAGGACACACTGAAAGGTGAAGTAGAGAGAGGTCTCATAAACCAGTGAAAACAAAAACCCAAGGAAATCACAACCAATCTAGGGTGAAACAACAGCAGGAGAAATGCTTCCCCTTCGTTCCTCCTTCTTCCCTTCCACATCCTTCCTCCAGGATGAATATTGCCTTTTTTACTCTCATTTATCCCCATGAAAGGCTCTAATGCTCATTTTTTTAAAACAGCTTTATTCAGATATTAAGTCACATACTATAAAATTCACCCTTTGAAGTGTACAATTCAGTAGTTCCAGTATATTCATAGAGTTGTGCAGCCATCGGCACTATCTCACTCCAGAACATTTTATCCCCCCAAAAGATGAACCCCCACAGCCATTCGCAGCACTCCCCATTGCCTCTTTGCCCCAGCCCCTCAAAACCACTGATTTGTTTTCTGTCCCTCTAGATTTGTCTATTCTGGACATTCATATAAATGGAACTATACAATACAGACCTTTGTTTCTGGCTTCTGTCACTTAGCATAATACTTCTAGATTCATTCATGTTGTAACATGTATTAGTTCTTCATTTCTTTTTATGGCTGAATAATATTTCAGTATATGGATATGCCACATTTAGTTTAGCCATTCATTAGTTGATGGACATGTGGGTCATTGCCACTTTTTGGCTATTATGAATAACGCTTCCATGGACATTCATGTACAAGTTTTTATGTGGACTATGTTTTCATTTCTCGTGGGTATATTCTAGATGTGGAATTGCTGGGTAATACGGTAACTCTCCCATAAAGATCACAGCCTAGGACATCCTATGGGCAGTTCTACTCTGCCCTACAGGGTCATTATGAGTTGGAATAAACTTGACAGCACACAATAACAACAGTGGTAACTCTATATATATCATTGTAGGAAACAAACTGTATTCCATAGTGGCCACATCCTATTGCTCATTTTTATATAACCAGTTGTTTAAAAAAGAAATCTGGGTGGGTGGACAACACACAGGCAAAGTGTGAGTATTCTGTTTTCAAAAAAAGCCCCCTTGCCAACAGACCCAGTTCTCCTGCCTCCTATAGGGGTGGCCCTGCTGGTATGAAAGCATCATTCAGGAAACACTAGTAGGTATAACAGAAGCTGGCTAGAGGGTGAAGCACTGGGAATCCATACAGCTGGGAAACCCCGTGTGCTTTCTGTACTGTTTAAGTGTGTGTGCTGGCTTATCGTCTATGATTAAAGCAGACAAGAAGCTATCTCTCCTTACTCAAGTTACAGATTTTGGAAGATTTTACTGTTTGCTCAGTAGCTTGTGTAAAGATACAGCAAGAGCGACATGAAGGATGACAGAGTGCAGGGTTCTCTAATCAGAAGACCCCACCTCAGAAAGGACCTAACATGTATGTCTGGCTAGTCAGGAGTCTTCTGATGATGGCTTGCCAGCTGAGTGGTAGATTTATGATGTGGATAAGCATCAGCTGGAAGCAGATGGAGCCCATCAATCTTATTTTACCTGTGAAATGGTCTACGATGGAGCCCAGGCCACTGCATAAACACACTAGTTGATATAAAAGAGGTGGTGTGGTTAAACGCGGCCATTGTCTTCACACGCAGAGATCTGCTGAAATTTAAGCACAGAACTCCCAATGCTGGAGAGGAATGATTTTGAAGAGGGGATAAATGGGACAGATTCTAAGAAGAGTAACCCAAAATGACTAAGAGAATTGGGATAGATAGCTTTTTAAACATAAATTTAGAGTTAAAATATGGGTTGTAAACTTGATGGCATTGAGCTTACTGACAAAATCAGTGCTGGCATTCAGTCAGGAACAGCACTACTTCACGGCTCATTGGAAGCACCTGATTACCGAGGCACAGGTGCCTTTAAATAACCTTACTGGCAATCCCATAGTCACAGTTTACGTGTAATTACCAATAGTCAACTTTCCAGGCACCGTAGGCAGTAACTCTTGCAATAGTCTCACAGAAGAACAAAAAATCGTTTTTCCAGGCCAACTAAATATGAGCCATGACATCATCAACACTAAAAATTACAGCTGGTAGGGGCATGGTTTTTGTTGTTGTTGCCACTGTTCTATACAGAGGGTAATATAGGATTACGCATACAAATGCAGAGTTGTTCATACAAATACAGAATTGTTCAACAAATTAGGATAAAAATCACCAGTGTTTTATAAATCTATCCACTGCAAACCTCAATGCCCAATACTTTTTAGCCCAATGGATCCTATACTGATAAAAAAAAGAAACACAGGCTTCTCATTCACCTACAAATAAAATAATGACAACAAGCAAAAAAAAAGAGCCTGCTATGTTTGAGGTCTTGACCGCCTTCCTTCATAAAATGCAATAAATTCAATGTCACCCACACGCCGAGGCAGGAAACTGTGAATTTCCCACTTCTATTTGCTGCAGATTTATCTGGCACATTTATGAACATACGTGATCATCTGGACCTTCAGTTTTCAACCTTTATCATATGAAAAGACATTAAGAAAAAAAGCTCAAGAATTTTAGTACATGCTTTTAACCTGGGGGTGGAGGGGGAAACACAGCTAAGTCCATGATTTTAATCCCAGAAATTCTGATTCAATAACCTGGTGGAACATAGGAATTTGAATTTTTAACAAAACTCCTAGGCAATTCTGATACAAGGCAGCCCAGGCTGTCCCTTGGGGAGACAGTGACCCAGAAAAGTGCCAACTAAAACACAGAGTTACATGAACTTTTCAGACCTATAACTATTTTCTAACCCTGCGTTGCAAGTTACTGGAAGAAAATGTTCTTTACTCTGAATATCTTCATTAGCAAGGAATGTTGCCCATAATACCAAAAAAAGAAGGAAAAAAAAAAAAAAAAAAACACCTCCATTTGATTCCTAGAAATTTTTATATAGGAAGGGTTTTGAAGCAAAAACAATCATTGGTAAGATCACTGATTAACAACCTATTTCTTCTTTCCAAGCACTTCGTGTTGTTGTTGTTAGGTGCCATCAAGTTGGTTGCAACTCACAGTGACCCTATGTACAACAGAAGGAAACACTGCCTGGTCCTGTGCCATCCTCACAATCGTTGCCATGTTTAAGCCCAGTGTTACTGTCACTGTCTCAATCCATTTCGTTGACAGTCTTCCTCTTTTTCACTGATCCCCTACAAGCATTCAGCAGTGGTTTGTTTATATACAGTTTTAACTGGACACAACATACATCAAACCTCCACAGGCTCGTTTTCTAGAGATTTCTAATGACTTTTTATATATCTTATGTTTTATTCTCAAAATTTTTATCTTCCAGTTGTACAGTCAGTCCTGAGTGTTGAAGAGTGCATACCCTAAGTGTTAGAACTTACATACCATTTGAACCAGTTCTAGGAATTTACTCCCACCATAAATAAGAAAAAAAAAACACTGCTGTCAAGTTGATTCCAACCCATAGCAACCCTATAGGACAAAGTAGAACCGTCCCATATGGCTTCCAAGGAGCACCTGATGGATTCGAACTGCCAACCTTCTGGTCAGCAGCCATAGCTCTTAACCACTATAACATCAGAGTTTCTAAATATATATATACATATCTTTCTCTTGGTGCTTCCTCTTCATCGCTTTCAATCTCAGGTAAGCACTTCCCATATGGCAACAACCTCAGCCACCATTAATCCCAGGATTATTTGATCCCAGACAAAAAGAGCTCCAGAAGGAGTCCCGGAGAAGTCTTGGAATGACCCAGTGTGGCCTTCTCTGCTGGATCTCTGCTTCTCTTTGTCTGTCTGTGTCTTGTTTTCTGACTCCATCTTTCTCCCCACCTTCGCCTCCAGAATACCTTAGTGTTCCACATCTGTTTTAACAGACATGTCAAAGAAGCATTTCGTGTTGGACGTTCAGGGTCTCCGTTTACACACGCTTCCCCATTGATCACAATTTCAGCCTTGTGGTAAAGGCACAAAATAATTCCTGCTGTTTGAGTGGCGAAGTGGTTAAGTGCTACGACTGCTAATCAAAAAGTCGGCAGTTTGAATCCACCATAGGGTTTCCGCTCCTTGGAAACCATATGGGGCAGTTCTACTCTGTCCTATAGGGTTGCTATGAGTCGAAATTAACTGAACAGCAACGGGACTGATTTTTCTTTGGAATAAATAAACAGGGAATTGATTTTACATATATAAAATGTATGCATATATATGTATATGTATGTATGTGTGTATGTATATATATAAAAAATGTATGTATATACATACACCACACACACACACAGAGACGAACATACACACACATACACACATGAAGCTAGTACAACCAGAATGTTCCTTAAGAGAAAGGATGGTAAGGCTTTGTCTAGCTTACTTTGGACACTTCATCAGGAAAGACCAATCACTAGAAAAGGACATCATGTTTGGTAGAGGGCTAATAACGAAAATGAGAAAAACCTTCAATGAGATAGACTGACACAATCTCTGCAAAGGCAGATTCAAACGTACCAACGATCGCGAAGATGGCACAGGGCCAGGGAATGTTTCGTTCTGTTATACCTAAGGTCACCATGAGTCAGAGTAGACTCGATGGCAACTAACGACATGTAACTGGAACATAACGCAGCCATTAAAAATCTGTAGCTACTGCAGTAAGGCAAGAGAAAGGTATAAAAACCATAGAATAAAAAAAGAAAGAAAACTGTATTTTCAGATGACTGCCTATGTTGCAAATCCCAAAGAAACTATCGAAATCTCCTAAAACTAGTAAATTCGTCAAGGTCATAGAATTCACCGTCAACACACAAAAATCAACTGCATTTCTATATACTAATAATTAGCAAGCACAGGCCAAAATTAAAATCACAACACCATTTTCAATCACTCCAAACAAAATTAAATATTTATTCACTCAATAAAACAGGATCTGTATGCTAATTATTACAAAATGCTAACAAAAGAACTCACTGCAGACCTAAATAAATGGAGAGACATACTGTGTTCACGGACTGGAAAACTCAGCAAAGATGTCAATTCTCCCTAAGTTGATCGATAGGTTTGATGCAGTTCCAGTCAAAATCCCAGCAAGTTTTTTTTTTTTGTAGACACTGACCAGCTCATTCTAACATTTATACAGAAAGGGCCTGGCCCTAAAATGATCTCGACAAAGGAGAATAAAGTGTGAGGAATACCAGCCTTTAAAGGCAGTGATTTTAATAATGTTTGCAGCAGGATATTTTCTATACATGTTTATTGAGCTAACAAAGTTCTCTTCTATTCCTAGTTTGCTGAGGTTTTTTTTTTTAATCATTAACGAATGATGAATTTTATCGAACATATTTTTTCGCATCTATTCATGAGATCATATGATTTTTCTTCTTTAATCTGTTAGTGTGGTGAATTAATTGATTTCTAATGCTAAGCCAAGCTTGCACTCCTGGGATAAGCTCGTGTTGGTCGTGATGTACTATCTCTGTCAGTTACTGCTGGATTCAGTTCCCTGACTTGTTCAAAATATTTCCTCTCGTCATGAATCGCATTAGCCTAAAATTTTATTTTTTCAAAATGTCCCTACCCAGTTTTTGAATCAAAGTTATTCTCGCTTCATAAAATGAGTAAGACAACGTTCCCTCTTGTTCTATACCGTGAAATACTTTTATCAACCTGGAATTACTTGATTCAGAACTATTTTGTAGTGCTCGCCTATGAAATGCTGATCTCAGTGTGTTAGTGTACATGCGAACATTTGTAAACTACTCATTGAATGTCTTTACAATTGTTCAGAGATTTTTTTTTCCTTCGAGACAGTTTTGGCAAGTAATGTTTTTCTAGAATCTATCCATTTTGTATAAGTTTTCTAATTTATTGATGTAAATTTCTTGATTAAAAAGCAAACAAACCAGTTGCTGTTCAGTCAAATCCAACTCATGGTGACCCCAGGCAAGTTGAGTGGAACTGTGCTCCACAGAGTTTTAAATGGTTGATTTTTCAAAAGTAGATCACCAGGCTTTTCTTCCAAGGTACCTCTGGGTGGACTCAAAACACCAACCTTTTGGTTAGCAGCCGAGCACTTAACTGCTCATACCACCCGGGATGTCTAAAGTTGTTAACCTTTCTGAGTCTCCTTTTCCTTATCAATAAAAAAAAGGGGAGTGAACCAGATAGTATTCTCTTGAGAAATCTCCCTCTCCGTGGATTTTTATTTCCTGGACTATAAAATTTGCTTTATAATATATTCTACCATAGGTTTTATTTACATTTCCCAATACTGCATAAAAATAATACAGTAGTACCTTTATCAAATAAAAAATTATTCTAGTTATTATAACCATTAAAAGATCATATGCGACAATTCTAATGGATTGTAAATGAGAGTGAACTTTACTTTTGCTTTGGGATATTATGCTTTAAAAAAAATAATTGGTATTTTGGGCTGACAATTTTACTTCGCTTATTTACAAATATCTTACGCTCTGTTTCTTTTATGGGAAGCATCTTAGATCCTGCCTTGATTATCACACAAATTCCCCATTGCAGAGAAATAAATGGACAAAAATATGTGATTTTAATCTAAAATGTTTCTCAGTTATTCACCTTAAATCAGCATCTGAACTTTCAAATCACTATAAGCAATGGTTCTCAAAAGCAATTCTGAAGGAAATGTATCTAACAGGAAAATACAATTTACTTAATGGCATTCAATAATCTATAATCAGTAACTCATCATCTTTGTGCCTAGGAGAGGGCTCCTGGTTATAAAAACATAAGCAATAAACATAAACCATGGCCTCAGGAAGTTCACGATATGCCTGGGGTATAAAAGAGAATATACCAAAGTTATTATAAAATACAGCAAAAGAATAAAAAAAAAAAAGCCTTCCAAAAAGACAAAACTATTGATCTTGAGTTTGGAAATCAATTTATGTAAGCATAAAAAAAATCCAGGGGAAAAGTGTAAAGTTACAATTGTTCGGCAGAAAAACGCGCTGTTCCTCTACAAAGTAGCCTGATATTAATAAGATAATATATTGTCAAAGATAACACATAATACAAAACTCCTAATACTGGTAGGCAATAAATACTCCTTTTGGCTGATCAAAACTGGTGACTCGAACATGTAACAAAGAAGCTACTTATCAAAATTTTCTAAATACATCAGATAAAATTATTGTTACAATACTCTTCCTAGAACTTTTCCTTTGTATTTTTTAAAGACTGGTGAATCTGCCTTTTAAATGCTGTTTTTCAAATGTCTAAAATATAGACAAGGCTTTTATTAAAATAAAACTCACAAAAGAATGCCTTGTCAATTTAGCTCAGGAGGGAAGAGAGACCTACAGAGGTTATCAACAAAAAGGCTTTGAAGACACAGATGAAGGGACTGAGGCCTAGGAACAGGGACACAGCTTCGGCGTAAACATTTTTTATCTCAACAATCAAGCAGCACCCCGGCAACAGAAAACTAAGGGGAGACTGGAACAAAAAAGACAGGAGGCAGATTAAATTCAAATATATCCAACAAGCATTTACTGAGCACCAAACATGTACCAGGTAGTATACACTGTCCAGTGATAGTAAGACCAACATCAACCTTTGGTTGCTCGAGCCCAAAACCCTGGAGTTATCCTCACCCTTCTCCTTCTCTCATGCAATCCATCTCTTCGCATCTAATCCTTCAGGAAATCCTGTTAATTCAACTTTTGAAACATAAAAGCTCCCAGCGCTTCTCACCACCCTCACTGCTACTACCCTCCAAGCCACCACCATCTCTCTCCTAGATTGCTGGCTTCTAACTGGTCTTTTAAATGTGCCATGAGGAACCTGCACGTAGATCAAGAGGCAGGCCTTCAAACAGAACAAGGGGATACTGCGTGATTTAAAGTCAAGAATGGTGTGCATCATGGTTGTACCCCTTCACTGTACTTATTCAATTTGTATGCTGAGCAAATAATCCGAGAAGCTGGACTATACGAAGAACACAGCAAATGTTGCTTCCTGAAAGTGAAGAGGACTTAAAGCACTCACTAATAAAGATCAAAGACCTCAGCCTTCAGTAAGGGTTACCCCTCAACATAAGGAAAACAAAACAACTCACAACTGGACCAACAGGCAACATGATGATAAATGGAGCAAACACTGAAGTTGTCAAGGATTTCATTTCACTTG
Source organism: Elephas maximus indicus (assembly GCF_024166365.1). Lineage (NCBI taxonomy): Eukaryota > Metazoa > Chordata > Mammalia > Proboscidea > Elephantidae > Elephas > Elephas maximus. Next base: position 16,243,628 of record NC_064826.1, read on the forward strand.
GATCCACGATCAACACCCATGGAAGCAGCAGTCAAGAAATCAAAACAACACATTGTTATTGGGCAAATCTGCTGCAAAAAAACCTCTTTAAAGTGTTAAAAAGTAAAGACGCCAGCTTGAAGAGTACGGTGTATGCCTTACCCAAGCCATGGCGTTTTCAATCGCCTCATATGTACGTGAAAGCTGGACAATGAATAAGGCAAACCAAAGAAGAACTGATGCCTTTGAACTATGGTGTTGGCGGAGAATACTGAGTATACCATGGACTGCCGAAAGAACCGACAAATCTGTCTTGGAAGATGTGCAGCCAGAATGCTCCTTAGAAGCAAGGATGGTGAGACTTCATCTCACATACTTTGGACGCGTTATTAGGAGGGATCAGTCCCTGGAGAAGGACATCACGCTTGGTAAAGCAGATAGTCATCAAAAAAGTGGGAAATCGTCAAGGAGATATTGACACAGTTGCTGCGACAATGGGCTCAAGCATAGTGATTGTGAGGGTGGTGCAGGACCAGGCAGTTTTTTTTTTTTTTTCTGTTGTACACGGGGTCACTGTGAGTCAAAACTGACTCGACGGCATCTAACAACAACTGGTCTCTCTGCTCCCATCCTTGCACCTGACAGTGGATTCTCAATGGAGAGGTCAGAGTGATCCTGTTAAAATACAAGTCTAATCCAGTTAGTCCTCTCTCCAAAATGCTCCAGAGGCTTCCCATCTCATTTGGAGAAGGAACCAAACTCCTTACAATGACCGTAAGACTACACTACCTGGCTCCCTGGAATTTTCTGAGTTCTTCTCCTCCGGCTCCTTCCCTGTCTCACTCCGCTCCCTGTCCCACAGGCCTTCTTGCTCTCGTAAACATTCCGTGCACTGGTCTGCCCCAGGGCCTCTGTTCATCCTGTTCCCTCTGCCTGTCAACATTCTTTCTCAGATCTGCAGGGCTCACTCACTTACCTTTTCAGATCTTTACCTAATTATCTCCTTTTCAGTAGGACCTCCCCTGGTATATAAAATAAGGGTAAAATAAAATATAAATTCACTTCAATTTAATTAGTAGAAGCATTTATTTCTATGTATCAGTAATTAAAACCAGGCACGATTATATAATTCTGAGAAAAGAGATTCCACAGTGAATGCTCACTAAAACGACACACTCACACAAGCACACAACCAAAGCACACACACAAACAATTTAAATATCATATCATCAAACTCAGAACTCGACAGGACTGCCTTGCTTTTCCGGTCTCAAAAGCTTTCCACCTTTGACCGGGTGTAGTCTTATCACTCTTCTACTGCTTGTTTTAGCGGAAAATATTTGAGTTTTTCTTCTCTTACACAGGTTCCGGCTTTTGCAGGTTTTACTGTAGATATAAAAGTCTGAGATGCCACCTTCTTCCTAACAATCTATCCTGATGATTTTCCCATGTCTTTAAATACTCTTAAGAACACGAATATTAGCAATTGCATAACACTGTATGGAAGCACCAAGCATTCACCATTCAACAATTGTTATCAGAAAGCCTGCTACCTGCCAGGCACTATGCTACCCATTGCTGTTGCCATGGAGTCGGGATTGTAGTGACCCTCTAGGACAGAGTAGAACTGCCCCATAGGGTTTCCAAGGAGCAGCTGATGGATTCAAACTGATTAGCAGCCGAGCTCTTAACCACTGTGCCACCAGGGCTCCGGCACTACGCTAGGTGCTGGGAAACAAGAATTATCTAAAATCCCATAGGTCCTGTCTTCATGCAGCTGATCATACTAGAAAGGAGACAGACATTTAAGCACGCCCACAAATAAATGTATGATTACAAATTGTCTTCTGCATTAGGAAGGATTAGAACAGAGGGGCAAGAAAGACTATGAACCAAGACCTTGAGCAACTGCAAGGCCAATTTCAGTATCGATAGATTCTACACATAAAATAGCATGGGGAAGCTCTGTATTTTCACATTGGATTTCATTAAAAAATATATTTTTTCTTTCCTACTATCTCCTTTAATCGGTCAACCCTTAACGAAGGCAAAATGTATAATTCGAGTTCCCAATATTTCCATAGGGCTCAGAACAATATTTTAAAAATTGTTGGGACTGTGGTTGTACAAGAACGTATCCTCATGTTTTAATGATACAAATTTAGGCATGTAGGGTTAAAAAGGCATAATGCCTAGAAATGTTTTAAATACTTCAGCAAAGAAGAAAAAAAGAGAATAAAATGGGAGATGAAGCAAATATGGCAAAATCTAACCACTGAAAATAGATGATATGTATACAGAAGTTCTCTAAACTATTCTTCCAATTTTTTGTTTGTTTAAAACTCTTCAAAAGAAAAAATAAAAAGCTTCCAGGAATACAGTAGTTACATTTAACACAAATAACAACCATTTATTAATTCTCCCTTCAACTACTAGAGTCTTCAGTAAGAAATCCTCTAAAACTGTTTCAGCATATCTGAATATTACATTCATAGTTATCATTATTTAACAATTGAAAGATAATAACCAAGTTTATCTACCCAAACCAAAAACCAAACCCACTGCCGTCTAGTCGATTCCGACTCACAGTGACCCTACAGGACAGAGCGGAACTGCCCCATAGAGTTTCCAGGGAGCGCCTGGTGGATTTGAACTGCTGACCTTTTGGTTAACAGCCATAGCACTTAACCACTATACCAACAGGGTAAGGGCAAAACTCTAACAGCAAGCGCACAGTAAAAAGTACTTACATAAAATGTCCTAGGGTTCTTTTGTGACCACTCCTTCCTGGGAGCCCCTGGCCATCTATCACAGTACTTATGGTAATAATTGCATTCATACTAAAGTAAGTTCCCTCAAGATAAATGCCTACCTTTAGCCATCTGGGATCCCTTTAGCCAAGTACAGGCCTGGTAAATAGCACACACTCTGTAAACAATGAGCAGGAGAGCAACGTAGCATGACACCCAGTGCGTATCTTCAGAAGCATTTAGGTTCAGGCGGGTGGCAGTCAATGGTCTCAAAAGTACCCAACTAAAGGAATCACCTGCTCAGGACACATAGCACTTGTCCAAATCACAGGGCAGACTGAAGGCAAAACACCACAGTTGGGTGCAAGTTGGTTACAAGTTCATTTTAACTGGAAAAAGCTTAAATTCTGGCTCCAGAACAAATTACTGTTTTGCCACATTAGGCTCATGCATCTTTCCATATTGGAATGTTTTCATTTCATCTTCATTTTTATTGCTTTTTTGCAACAGCTAAACATATTGATCTCTGTAACCACCTTGAAGGCAGGGTTTTTTGTCTCCCATTTAGTATAATGTTGAAACTTCTAAGACGGTGTTCAGGATTTGCTGACCACAATACACACAAAGCCATCCTAAGGAGGCAGAAGGAAACTACCACAAACTCAAATAGGATAATCAAAGAAAAAAAAAAAAAATCAAACAGACTGTTAAACCTAGCTACCTTAAAGGAACACAGAAAAGATATCCACTAGACTCACTCTCCTGTTTTTTTCAAGGAAAAATTATTTCCATTCTTCTTTCCCATTTGTCCATTAGAAAACAAATGGTCCTGAACTCAGATTAAAGTGTTCTACATTAACCTAAAAATGCAGAATCTGGTTTAAAACAAACTACCTGAAAAATTCTGCTATAAAACTTTGAACATCTTCAAGTTGAATCATATTCTGCTAACAAACCTTTTAATGCCCTACTTCAAAAGAAAATTTTCTTGTTCATAATAGAAAAAAGTCAATAAAGGACTACTTAAAAACGACTTAATGGTATCAATTTTTTGCTTGCTTCCCTTCCCCCATCTTGTAATATATGAAATTCAAACTTCAGGGCTGTGCTTGTTTTCTAAACTCTATTTGTATACTTCAGTTGCATGTAGTTTGATGAAATGCTCCATTTTATATCACTCTATGAATAACAGAACTGCCCCAGTGGCACAGGGCTCCAGGCATAAAGGAGGTTCACAATCACTGGAGCAAATGCGCCCATTATAATAATCCTCATTGCTCCTGTTAGTGCTTCTTGTGAGAAGTGTATAAAATGATTACAGTCTTCTGATCTTCTCAAAGCAGAGAAGGAAATATTAGAACAATCACAGAATGCTTATGATACAATTCCACTCTGATCTCTTTTATGTATGACTCCATGGAGATCTTGAAGGCTCCGTCTGGCACACTATAATTATTTATTTGCTAAATTTCTGAGCTTGATGCTATGCAATGGGTTTAAATATTGTTATGTAGATGACGCTTAGGGACAATGTCTTTCTGATGCTGCTATGCCAAATCTATTTTTACTCCTCAGTACTATTTTATCTGAGATCCAACATCATATGCATTAAAATAAGTTGTTCTTCAATGTTTCAAAACTTGATTTATTAGTTGCTCACAGTCCATGTGCCTCAGAAAACTGCAATGTGCCTTTACTCTCGCTGCCGGTACAAAAGGCTGAGACTCAATTTCCCTTCGCTTTATCATTTGATCAGCATGTCAGACACACGTGCTAAGTTCTCCTTTCAACTATATAAACCACTTAAAATTCATGCATTTTTCAGGATCAGACCAGTGCACCAGGAGGGTGATTAATGCATCTGTCATCTTCCATATTTACTAATGTCTCAAAACACTGGTCTCAAACGACAAACCCTCCTATCGTACACTACTCTGCAGCCAGGCTGTAATTCTGATGCTTGCCAAAACTCAGAACACAAATTACTTTATTATTAGCAAATACATATTTTATGATCCACAGCTAAGAAAAAGGGGGAACAATTCTGGGGCCGATAAATAACTAAAACAAGGAGGAATACTAGATGGAATAAGCACAGAGTATAGGAATTTTTAGGGAGAAGAGAAATAAAATGGTCTGGAAAGGACAAGGAAGACCAAGTAAGATACCTGCCATACCCATGTTTATATGGGACAAAAAGGGTCACCATTTAAAATAGCAGCAAGGGTAGCAGGCCCTCAAGGGTGAGGAAGGTTTTAGTTCCAACGGCTCTAGCAAGAAGGTAAAAGGACCATTCAACAGAACACATTTAGGCCATATGGGATCTGGAAGGTAAAAAGGATAAATTTAGGCACTGGGCAGAGGAAGGAAGTGAAAAGGCAAAGACCAGGGTTGGGGATAAGGGACTTGAGGATGATGGATGACCGGGGAGCCCTCAGCTCTTTGTGATAACTGACAAGAACAAGGTACAGGGCACGAAGAGACAGAACAGATTGTGGAGGTGGAGGATTAAGGGGCACGGGGATTGCCAGAAATATGCAGAACTCTAGAGGCTTCACCTTTCTTCTTGCTGATTGTGGTATGGAAACTAACCTCTTGATATGGACTAACTAAATGAACAATTCTCAATCCTGTCTTTCTTACTGGATCAACGAAGGCAATCGACACAGTTAATCATTCCCTCCTGGACAAGCTTTCTTCTCTAAGCTTCTAAGGCCCCACGCACTCTTAATTTTTCTCCTAACTAGTGGACCAGTCCTTCTCTGTTTTCATTCTAATTCTTCTTCATTATCCTGACCTTTTATCATTCAAGTACCCTAGGGGCCAATCTTTGAACCCTTTCTCTGCTCTAACTATGCCCCTCAACATCTATATGTACTAATGACTCCTCAATTCATCTTTCTAGCCCAGACTACTCTCTTGAATGCCAGACTTGTACATCCAACTGACTACTCAACATCTGCTCTGGAACTCTAATAGGCATGCCTCTACCTAACATGTCCTAAACAAACTCTTGACTCACTTCCCACACTTTTTTTGCTCCTGCCATAATACTCTTTATCTCAATAAACTCTACCTTTCCATTTGCTCAAGTCAAAAACTTTAAAGTCACCATTGGCTTTTCTCTTTCTGCCATGCCCCCCATCTATCTGCACACAACTTCACATTACCTTCAAAAAAAAAATCCTGAATCTGTTTCTAATCATGAACCAATTAAATCAACTGTGAGATCGTCATACTGTGGTGACTTGCCTGTTGCTGTGATGCTGGAAGTTATGCCAAGGGTATTTCAAATACCAGCAGGGTCAGCCATGGCGGAGAGGTTTCAGTGGAGCTTCTTGACCAAAATATGCTAGAAGAAGGACCTGGAGATTTGCTTCTAAAAACACTAGCCAGTGACACCCTTATGAATAGCAGAGAAACACTGATATAGTGCCAGAAGATGAGCCCCTAAGGTTGGAAGGCTCTCATATTACAACTGGGGAAAAGCTGCTTCCTCAAAGTACAGTTGACCTTAATGATGTGGATGGAGTAAAACTTTCAGGACTTTCATTTGCTGATGTGGCATGACTCAAAATGAGAAGAACAGCTACGAACATCCATTAATAATCGGCATGTGCAATGTATGTGATATAAATGTAGGAAAATTGGAAGTTGTCAAAAATGAAACGGAAAGCTTGAAGATTCTAGGCATTAGTGAGCCAAAATGGACTGGTATTGGTGATTTTGAAGGGGACAATTATAAGGTCTACTATCCGGGGATGACAAATTAAAGAGGAACGGCACCACATTCATTGTCAAAAAGAATATTTCAAGATCTATCTTGAAGTACAATGCTGTCAGTGATAGGATAATATCCATATGCCTATAAGGAAGACCAATTAATACGACCATTATTCAAATTTAAGCACCAACCACTAACACCAAAGATGAAGAAACTAGATTTTTACCAACTTCTGCAGTCTGATATTGATAACATACGCCATCAAGATGACTGAAATGCAAAAGTTAGAAACAAAGAAGAAGAATCAGTAGTTGAAAAATACAGCCACGCTGATAGAAATATTGCCAGAGATAGCATGATAGAATTTTGGGAGACCAACAACCTATTCAATGGAAGTACCTTTTTTCAACAATATAAACAGTGACTATACACATGGACATTGCCAAATGGAATACACAGGAATCAAACCAACTACATATGTGGAAAGATGATGGAGAAGCTCAATATCATCAATCAGAACAAGGCCAGGGGCCAACTGCAGAACAGATTATCAATTGTTCATATGCAAGTTCAAGTTGAAACTGAAGAAAATTAGAATAAGCCCAGGAGAGCCAAAGTACAACCTTGAGTATACCCCACCTGAATTCACAGACCATCTCAAGAATGCGTTTGTCCCACTGAACGCTAATGACTGAAGACCAGGGGAGTTGTGGGATGACATCATACATGAAGAAAGTAAAAGGTCATTAAAAAGACAAGAACGAAAGAAAAGACCAAATGGATGTCAGAAGAGACTCTCAATCTTACTCTTGAATATACAGTAGCTGAAGCAAATAGAAGAAATGATGAAATTAAAGAGCTGAACAGAAATTTTCAAAGGGCAGCTCGAGAAGAAAATATGCAAAGACCTGGAGTTAGAAAACCAAAAGGGAAGAACACATTTGGCATTTCTCAAGCTGAAAGAACTGAAGGAAAAATTCAAGCCTCAAGTTGCGATACTGAAGACTTCTAAGGGCAAAATATTGAATGCTGCAGAAAGAATCAAAAGAAGATGGAAAGATACACAGAGTGACTTTACCAAAAAAAAATGGTTAACATTCAACCATTTCAGGAGGTAGCATATGATCAAGAACCAATGGTACTGAAGGAAGAAGTCTAAGCTGCACTGAAGGCACTGGCAAAAAACAAGGCTTCAGGAATTGACAGAATACCAATTGAGGTGTTTCGACAAATAGATGCAATGCTGGAGACACTCACTCATCTATCCCGAGAAATTGGGAAGACAGCTACCTGTCTGTAAGAGATTGTAAGAGATCCATATTTGTGCCCATTCCAAAGGAAGGTGATCCAACAGAATGCAGAAATTATCAAACAGTATCATTAATATTACACACAAGTAAAATTTTGCTGAAGATCGTTCAAAAGCGGCTGCAGCAGTACATTGACAAGGAACTGCCAGAAATTCAAGCTGGATTCAGAAGAGAACGTGGAACTAGGGATATGGCTGCTGATGTCAGATGGCTAAAATCGGAGAATACAAGAAAACACGTTCACCCGTGTTTTACTGACTATGCAAAGGCATTTGACTGTGTGAATCATAACAAATTATGGATTACATTGTGAAGAATGGGAATTTCAGAGCACTTAATTGTGTTCATGCAGAACGTGTACATAGACCAAGAGGCAGTTGTTTGAACTAAACAGGCAGATACTGCATGGTTTAAAGCCAAGACAGGTGTGCATCAGGGTTGTATCCTTTCACCACACTTATTCAATCTGTATCCTGAACAAATAATCAGAGAAGGTGGACTATATGAAGAAGAACTCCGCATCAGGATTAAAGGAAGACTCGTTAACAACCTGCGTTATGCAGACGACACAGCCTTGCTTGATGAAAGTGAAGAGGGCTTGAAGCACTTACTGATGAAGATCAAAGACCACAGCCTTCAGTATGGATTGCAACTCAACACAAAGAAAACAAAAATCCTCACAACTGAACCAATAAGCAACATTATGATAAACAGAGAAAAGATCAAAGCTGTCAAGGATTTTAATTTACTTGGGTCCACAATCAATGCCCATGGAAGCAGCAGTTAAGAAATCAAATGACATATTGCATTAGGCAAATCTGCTGCAAAAGATCTCTCTAAAGTGTGGAAAAGCAAGGATGTCACCTTGAGAACTTGGGTGCATGTGACCCAAGCCATGGGATTTTCAATAGCCCCATGCATGTGAAAGCTGGACGATGAATAAGGAAGACTGAAGAAGAATTGATGAATTTGAATTGCGGTGGTAGCGAAGAATATTGAATATAGCATATACTGTTTTTTTTGTTGTTTGTTTTTGTCAGAAGAACCAATAAGTCTGTCTTGAAAGAAGTACAGCCAGGGTGCTCTGTGTAGGCAAGGATGGTGAGACTTCATTTCATGTTCTTTGGTCATGTTATCAAGAGAGTCCAGTCCCTGGAGAAGGACATCATGCTTGGTAAAGTAGAGGGTCAGCGAAAAAGAAGAAGAACCTCAAGGAGATGGATTGATACAGTGACTGCAATAATGGGCTCAAACATAGCAAGGATTGGCATAAGACTGGGCAGTGTTTGTCCATAGGGTCGCTACGAGTTAGAACTGACTGGACGGCACGTAATACCAACAGCAACATCCAATTAACGACTTGTTCAAAGCCACGACGAGTAGCTCTGTACTAAATTATTGGCATAGTCTTGTAGTTGATTTGTTTCCTTCTATTTTTGCCTCCTATAATCTCTTCTCAACACCGTAGTCAGAATGACTTTTTGAAATTATAAGACAGGTTACATAATTTATTTGCTTCAAATCTTGCAATAGCTTACCACCTGACCCAGCAAGAGCCAAAGGTTTTACAGTGGCCTTTAACACCCTCCATGAGCTGACTCCTTTTTTGTCTGACCTCACATTTTACCACTCTCTCCCTTGCTCCTGCTGGCCTCCCTCCTGTTCCTCAGAGCAGCTAAGTAAATTCCCGTCACAGGTCCTTTCTACCTGCTATTTCGAAGAACATTCTTTCTCCAAATACCTACACAACTCCCTTTTTGGGGAAACAGTTTTCCATGAATATTTGTCCTCTCAGCAAAGGTATTTACAGTTAACATAAGAATGTTTACACAAGAAGATAATCCAGGTTCATAAATATTAGAGATGTCTCCCTCCCCAGAGACAGTCCAGGGTAATACACACCTTTCCTCCTGCCCAGAGAAGAGTTGCTTTCATTCCAGATTAAAGCTAAGGGCTCTCTCTCTCTCTAGGGGGAGCATGGGCAGGTCACCATCAGCCCTTTATGAGATCAGAGTCTCCCAATGTCGAGGTCCCTGTGCAGGCACCATCTGGCCCTCACCACATCGTCCTGTGTGGTTAATCCTGTGTGGATTCCTGGGTTTGGGGAAACCCAGGAAGGGTATAATTTTACCCCTTCACAGTTTCTGACTTAATCTTCCCATCCTCACTCCCACCAGTTGTTTGATTAAAGGTCACCTTATTACCAAATAGGCCCTCGCTAAGCACCCAACGGTGCAGTGGTTAAAGCACTCGGCTGCTAACTGAAAGGTCCAGAGTTGGAACTCACCAGCCGCTCTGCAGGGGGTAAAGATTGTCTGCCTCCATAAAGATTACAGCCTTGGAAACCCTTTGGGGCAGTTCTACTCTGTCCTACAGGGCCCCTATGAGTTGCAATCGACTTGACAGCAGTGGGTTTGAGGTTTGGTTTGGAGGCACCCAATCTAAGGTAGCAAAATTCCTCTGCTGACACTCGCTCCATATACTTTGTAATGTGTTTATTTTTATCCATCTCACTCATCACAATAGGACACATTATAGACGTGCTTGTTTGTTTATCGCCACTCTTTCTCTACTGAAATGGAAGCTCTAAGCCTGCAGGGACCTCAGACCACACACAAAAGCTAAAAAAAAAAAAAAAAAAAAAGGATCTATCTCCTGAATGTAAGAGCTACAACTATAATGAGAAAACACAGGTGTAAATCTTTGTTACCTTGAATTAGGCAGCAGGTTCTCATATATGACACCAGAAGCACAAGCAACCAAAGGAAAAAACAGATGCACTGGGCTTGGCAAAACTGTAAACAGTAGTGCTTGCAAGGACACTATCGAGAAAATGATAAGACGACACACTGAACGGAAGAAAACATTTGCAAATCATATCCCTGCTAAGGATCTACTGTTATAATTCAACATTAAGAAGGCAAATAACTCAATTAAACATGGGCAAAGAATTCAAATAGATAATACTTTAAAAAAGATACACAAATGACCAGCAATCACATGAAAACATGCTCAACATCACTAGTGATTAGGGAAATGCAGTTCGAAACCACAGTGATGAACCACTTCACAGCCACGAGGATGGCTATAATCAAAACAGACAGGCACCGGCACTGGCAAGGATGTGGAAAAATTGGATCTCTCCTGTATTGCTGGTGGGTTTATAAAACCACACCACCTCTTTGGAAAGCAGTTTAGTGGTTCCTCAAAAAGTTAAACATGTTTACCATATAACCCAGCAACTGAACAAATCATCAACTGCGATAGTAGTAGGTATTCAACAATTTAAAAATTCCTTTAGAAAACTGTAACCTTGGAATACATCTTAAACCTGGGAACCCGCCCCCCCCCCCAACACACAGGTGTTTGCTGGCACACAGAAGAAAGGCGAGCCATCCACAGGCAATAAGAGCATCCCTAAGGCCGGGGCTTTCCCAAGTGGGCTGACTGCCTGAGGCGCTCACGCCAAGGCACAGAACACGCCTGTCAAGAAGAAAGGCCCTGCTGAAGCAGAAAGATCTGATTGCATGGACCTCACCCTGCCATATCGTATTCCTCAACCTGTTCACCCATAATCTCTTTTAGATGGGCTTCTCCCCCTTCTCATCATGGCAGCTTTGTTTAGTCCGAAATTCAATCACAGATGAATTAGGCTTTCGGAAACATTCTCATTCTAGCTCTGCAGTCACATCAGAAACCCTAGACCCTGTGTTAATTTTGTTACAGCTTTTCGTTCTCGCATTTCAATGCAAAATCACTTCCCCCTGGAGAATGCCACTGATATTGGCAAGAAAGCACAAGGGGCTGCCACACAGCTCAATCGCCAATAACAACTGAGGAAACTCAACCCTCTGCAGACGTTAGTAATCACAGGAAAACAGCCAGAACTTTAATCACAATTCTTTCAAAAACAGCCAGGCATTCTGAAATGTTGTTATTCTAGGATATGACCCTAATACAGTACTTAATCAAAGCCATTGCTAGTACAGAACAACCTGCAGACTTTAATAAAATCCAATTTCAGAAAAGTCAGTGTGTCAGCATCACATTGAACCTAATTTAGCAAACTCTGAAAGATTACACATGTACTTACTCTACAGACACACATTTGTTGTACGATACCACATACTGCCTCTATATTTGGAACTGTGTATTTATACACACACACACTAGCATTTAGGCACGCAGTCTCCCAATTAAAGTTGCAGAGTCGACAGAAGTACTGGAAAATGCAGACCTGTGTAACTGGCGACCAGCTGGGTAGGCAGGTGCAGGGTCTGGACTGGATGGATAGTCCTCATGCCCCAGAGATGGGCTGGAGGCTTTCTTCAAAATCGAAATTTGGGATGCAGCATTTCAGCGCCAGGCCTCTGCTGGCAACGCAAACAAGCCCCAGATGTTCAGGAAGGAAGCCATGCAGCTTGACTTGACTCCGCCACCAGCTCTAGATTTGGGCTGTGTCCTACTGGGTATGGTCACACCTTAAGATACAGCAGCTGCCACAATGCCTATGGGAGCTGAGCCAGCACAGGGGAACTGTTCCCTGTCATCAGGGAGAAGGAGAGAGAAGAAAGCAGGGAATCAATAACCCATCTTGTCTGCCATACCCGCACCTCCAGGCCTTTCTCTCCTCTACGCTGGGAGAGAAGCGGGCTAAGTGGCCGGGGTAGAGCAGCATGAAGAAGGAGAGAGAGGTCATGTGGAACCATTTTCGTTCATTTATAAAGCTGAGGTCCATCAGGGAACGTGAATATAATGGTGGGTGGTATACAACAATTCAGAGTGATTTCTAGTCTGTTACAAATGTAGGGAATGAGTTAACCCTTAGGTTTTTTACAAAATATATATTCCCACATATTTATATGTACATGTCTCCAAACATTTCCACAGACCGCTTTATATCACCAGATATTTCTACCAGCTCTCCACACTCTTGAAAAGAGAAAGATTCCTCTGAATAGAAATAATGTGACCATCAGTAAATGTTCCAGGACAATGACACCAATAAACACCAAAACTCAGCATTTCAATGAAGTGAAAAGTCAATCTGAGATTTTTTTACCTCTGAAAAAAACCACCTAGATAGCAAAAGAGATCTATGAAAAATAAAAACAAAAAGAATATGCCAAACAAAACTATTCTTCATTATAAATAAATAAGTGGACTATAAGATGGCACCTAACAGCAACAACCACAAACAAAGGAGATGCTGGTAAGGGCTTTCATATGTATTGCATTTCCACGTTCTGTCACCAGATCAATTAGGGGATTATCCCCAGGGCAGGCGGTTCACAGCGAACCTGCTTTCAAATGTATATTGACAATATTTAATTATGTACTTTCTTGGCATAATCTGTATGTAGTTATGTAGTTGATACTTCCATAGAAGCTCAGAAAAAGATTTTTCATCAATGTGTGTTGCTATTTGACCAGACAAAGGCTGGAGATGTTAAGAAAATAAGCCAGCTGTGCTTTCAGCTGTGAGCTAGAACTCTGCATTGCTCAGAGACATGGCCGCCTTTCTTTGCCATAATAGGCTGCAGAGAACAAAGGAATAAGAGGGCAAAGTCGTAAGCCTTCTTAGTTTCTTCTGAATCAGAGTTTTTTTTACTTTTGTTTGCTGAATTACAAATTCTTAGAACATCAGAGAAACTCATATGTAAATGTAAATACTGAAATATTTTCTAAATGATTTTCTATTGATCGCCTTTTTGGAAAATCTACAGCACTGATTCTCTCCATTAGTGCAAATAATAGAGGGTATTTAGTACCTAGATGATGTGATAAGTGGAAAATTATACCTCCCTTGTTTCACTGAAGAAGAAAATAAAGTCTACAGAAATAAACAGTAATGCCTTACAATAACACAGCTACCAAAAGTCCAAATTGTTTTACAATCATAGTCTCTCCTGAGCCATACAATATTGTGAGGTAAAGCAAGTACTGAAACAACCTGATTAGAAAATTAAGATCCCTCGAAAGGTGATTCACCTTGCTTAAGATCACTACGAGTGGTTAGTTGTTAAAAAACAAACCCAAGAATAAACATGCGAGGCAATGCAAGGGACATTCAAAACGCATGGGGCCTTCCTAGTTTTTAATCCCTGCCCCATAATTAACTTGTACTGTGCTACCTGGGGGAAATAATGTTGATTTGGACATGAATTAGCAGAACAGAATTATGCAAAAAAAGAATCATACCCCTTGCTCCTATCTCATGATAAATACCCAAATAACAATTTTGTAAGTAAGATTTATGCTTTGGACACAAAGCACTATACACAATTTCAAGAAGTTCAGTCTCTGCTCATGCATCTCAGAAACAACCAATGTCCAGAGGAGTCCACAGTAGATGTGAAAGTTAAAGTCAGAGAGGCTTAGTTTGGTATCATCAGAGCCACAGTGATAAAATACACTATATTAAGTCCAGCACATGAAGATCATACAATATGGTCATTGCTATCAATTGAATTGTGTCCTCAGAAAGATTAAGCTAAGTAACCCCTGTATCTGTGAATGTGACCCTGTTTGGAATTCGGGTCTTTGAAGATGTTACCAGTTAACATGAGGTCATACTGGAATAAGATGGGTCCTAGTCCTGTATGACTGGTGCCCTTATAAAAGGGCAGAGATACAGAGAGGGAGATTCTTCCTCAAAGCCCCAGAAGGATCACCCAAGACACTGGCCTCAGACTCCCATCTCAATTCAGCGTTAAATATTTATCTGAAATACTTGATCTGTACCTAGATTTCAAAAATTGTAGAGTTGAAAGGGTAGATTCACATACTCAAGTTGTTCCAAACATGATTAAATGTTTCCTACAGCTGAGTCAATTACCAGTTTTTAAATTTAAATTAAAATTAACAATTCAGCTCCTCAGTTCTACTAGGCACATTCAAGCACTCAAGAGCCTCCTGTAGTGACTCGTGGCTACTGAATTGGACAGCATAGCTTCCTACAGTTCTCCAGTCTCCAGACCATCAGGCATCTTTCTGCTGATACTGGCACAGCTTTCCAAAGGACAAATGGAGGTTAACAAAGTCCAAGCACTAAGTAAGTGATCTGTTCACCAACATAATTTGTATTTCTTGATGCCCACAGTAGGTAATTAGATTGCGAGGGTGTAACAAAAGGCTATTAGCTGTGACCAATAATCATTCTCCCATGCTGAGTTGGGCATCTTGGACCTAAGACTGCATTTCTGGCCTCGCCTTGCAGCTAGGTGTGGCTCTGTGATTAAGTTTTGGCCAACGTGATAGAAGCAAAAGTGTTGCGTGCCTTCTTGAAACTTGCCTTAAAACACAGCCAGTACAAGTTCTTTGCCCCGTTTCTACTTTGTCCCTTTCTTCATACAGGGGCTGCCATGGCCACCATCTTGGACCACGGTTCTGCCATAAGGATGGGAGAACCATCAGTTGGAAGGAACCTGAATATCCAAGGACTTTGTGGGACAAGGCCACCAAAACTGCCCTGAACTACATACTTCCTGACTTCTAAGTAAGAGGGGAAATGTCTACCTTGTGGAAGCATTGTTATTTTAGGTCCTTGCTACCAGCAGCACAACCTAATCCTTAACGATAAGGTGGGTATTCTAGTGACATCAATTATCATGGCACTAACCACCTAGCTATATCTGGATGATCTAGCAGGCTCAGAGGACAGTCCATGTATGTAACCGTAACTGAAAATTTGCTGCTTACTCAAATTCATATACCCACAATATCTTCATCTCAAAAGAACCCTGATTTTATTCTTCTGAGCAGCATGCTTCATGGTCAACTGACCCCATGCCCTTGTCAGAGATGGAATTAGGCATGAGTCTGTGGAACAATTCAGGCCAATGAGATGTGAAGATGCCCTGGACAAGGCTTGCTTGCTTTCAAAGGAGAGTCAAAGAAGAAGCGGGCCCTTGCTGCCTCTAGATGTCTTTCATGGATGTGACAGATGTGAACACTATGATGCCTGGGAAACTGGTGTGCACCTTGGAGCGAATTTGAAGATGAAGTCCATGCTTGGAAAAGAGAACCACCAGAATAGCAGAAAAAAAGCTGGAGCCCTCATGTACCATACCTGAAGCCCACCCTACCTGACAGACTTCCTGTATTTAAGCCAATCCAAAGCGGGAAGGGGTGATTCTATAACTAATAGTCAAAGGCATCCAAAATGATAGAAAAATTTCTCCATAGAAGCATGCTATTCTTTTAACAAAATTCAAAACAAAGCAAACAAGTATAAACGAACAAAAAATTCAGAGCTGAGCTATGGGAACAGAGTGATCTATTACAGAGAGAATGGCCTTTGAAAGCAGGAAAATCTGATCTTAACTAGTTTTGCTATTAATTTGATTTGCAAATATGAGCAATTCAAAGCACATTTTCCCTATCTTAAAAAAAAAAATTAACGTTGCCTACTTTTGCCTTTTATCCTAAATGAGGCAGCACATTAAGAAATACAAGAACCCAGCCACAGCTCTCACAAAATTTTTTGTAAATCCCTGAAACATTTACTTTGTCAGTATAAAATAAATAACACTTCCACTACTGTGGTTAACGACAAGAAAGAAACCCAGATTAGGTCAAGGACTGGGGTATTCGAAAAATGGAATATCCAGCTGTGGGATAAAAGAAAGAGATGATACAGGGATAGAGAGAACATAAAACTGTAGAGCGAGAGCAAACCTGGAGCAAGGGGAAGTGGCCAAGGCTAGTTGGGAGCCACTCCTGGCAGACACATGCAACAAAGTCATATTCCTCCACAAAAGTCATATTTATCATTCTATGACAGTTTTGTCCCAATAACACACCGAATGGCAAATTTCACTGTGGTTTGTAGATAATCTTAGTCACTAGGCCCCATTTCTACTTACTGGACAAAGAGTATCTATTTTTATCTAATGCACAGATAGACATCACAAGCATTTATTTTTTAATAAGTGCCTTTTTAAAAATCATTAAATTCTACTACATATCTTTAAATAACTACATAAAATGTGTATTCTGACCAAAAAAAAAAAAAAAATTGGTCTTTCTGTGTGCCATCGAGTCAATTCCAACTTAAAGTGACCCTACAGGACAGAGCAGAACTACTTCATAGAGTTTCCTAGGCTGTAAATTTTATGAGAGCAGATCACCAGGTATTTTCTCCCACAGAGCCACTGGTGGGTTCAAACTGTCCACCTTTTGGTCACCAGGGCTCCTTAATAGAAAATTAGAATGCAATTATTCTTGTTTTAATATTTAATCAGAATAAGAGAATAGGCTTATTTGCTTAATAAATTATTAAATAATGTTGCATATTTTACTGTATTTGCCCAATATATGCTTGCTTGCTCATCGATAATAGAAACACACTATTATAAGAATTTTGGTTAAGTGAGGTACAGGAATTCTGACAATTTATGTAATAAGGAAAGGATCAGCTTTCAAAGCCTTTCAATGTGTGGAAAAGAGAGAATGGAAGAAGGATCCGGAATCAGGGATTTCTGTAATTCAAGAGCTCCCGGCTATAAAGATCCCGTATGATTACTTACTGTATAGATCTGACAACTGAACTCCATCAGCTATTCTTCTCAATCCAGACTCCCAAAGACAAAATGATTCTGTTTTATAATTACATACACATTAGTGATTCAGGGAGCAAGATGGCCTATGGCTTAACGATTTCCAGCTGGATTATCTCTGGCTCTGAGGGTTATGCCTGCTGGGTGAGGATAACCAGAGTTAATTTCAGAGTGAGCTGGAGATACCAAGAACTAATGAAGAAATGTCAGCGTCCACAACAGAACAATAAAGCAGCACCTCCCCTCTTTCTCTGACAAACCTCTCCTTGCCTACATGCAATTCATCCTCCTGCTCACTTGTAAAAACCAAAGAGAACAGCCCTGTGGTGCTTACCTACAACAGGAAGTGGTGGCTGTTCAGAGCAGGTTATCCCTCCTGAGTTTCACAACAAATGAAGAGAAGAATTACTGAGAACAACATGAAAGAATTTCCTAATTTTTTGGAAGGTTTAAGCTCTTTAATCAATACCTATCAATTTAGTTGTTGAATGGACCTTCCCAGACTTCCAGGTGTGAACACTCCTGCATGCCCTGTAGAGAACAAAAGGAAATGCATTCCAAAGGCTTCCTAGACTACAACGAACTCAAGCCTAATTTTACCATACTTTCCTCTGGCCAAATAATAAACTCGGTAAGTGAATTATGAAATTTCGAATGGGGAAAATATGAAAGCTGTTTAGTCCCAACAAACTCCAAACACATTCTCAGGATCACAACACACATCACTGCCTCAAGTCCAGGCCCAAGAGAGCTCACTTCTGCCAACAGCTAAATAGGTCCTTTAACAGAGTCACATCCGCAACTTGTTCGAGAATGTGTACTTTTTAAACAAATATATACAGGGTTAAAAATGAAGGAAAAGTAGCATGTTACTAGGAAATTACATATAAAGCCACCAACCAACCAACCAGTTGCTGTCAAGTGGATTTCAACTCATGGTGACTCCATGTGTTTCCGAGTAAAACTGCACTCCACAAGGTTTTTAAGGCTGTGAGCTTCCAAAAGTAGGTCACACCAGGACTTTCTTCCGAGGTGCCGTGGGTGGGTTCAAACCAACAACTTTTGGTTAGTAGCCAAGCACTTAAACCTTTGCACAACCCAGAGATTTCATGTATATATATGTATATACATATACACACATATGTATGTATATGTGTATGTATATAAAATGTATGCATGAAATGTATATATGTATATATATATATATAAAATGGCAAAAGGGCAATCTATGTTATTTTACTTAATACCAAATAAGTTATTTTCCCCAAGGCAGAAAACCATAAATAAGTAAACCATGAGTACTGAAACAGAAGGTATTTTGTTTGCTTTTAGGATGCTATTTATATTTTAAAAGGGTGGAGTAGGAAGTGTGAGGTACGGAAAGAGAGAGAAAAGGCAATCATTCCTCTTTTGCCTTCATGGTATTTAATTTCTGTTCTATGAACTGAGGATCCGGGTCTCATGAATCTAAATGCAGCCACATGGCCCAGCTCCTAACAACTGGTCTATTACGCTACACCTGGATTTATCTGAACAATTAAATGGCTTGCCCAAAACAAAAGACATTTCTGCCTTCTAGTAGATAAAATACACAATTTCCCATAGGGGATGAATATTGGGCAAGAATACAAAGAAGTACACCTACCCAAAAAGACACCTAGCAACAGTTAAAAAACAAAAAGTCAGGAAACAGAAAATGTCAAATCCCCAAAGGAAAAACAAATTCAAACTTTGGTTAGAGCTCAGGCACCACTCGTCTTGTGATGAAACTAGAGTCTACAGTCTCCCCTACGGGAAAAGAAGCTACTAGAACTAATCAAAGTGCACTGTTTGGTGGATTTTTTCCCCCAAAGTTCAAAACAAAAGCCAGAGTAGCAGCATAGCTTTCATGTCACTGTTGGCTGGGAATTTAACTTTTCTTCAGAAAAAACTGAACCAGACATGAGAGTTTCACATGCTAGCTTCCCCTTTCTGGTTCCAATTCCCTGCCTGGTATGCTAGAAGCTGCAGAAATCTGGAGGACAAACTGAACTGTTAATTGCATATTCAAGCCATCTGATTGTGCTGACGGGTTCGAATAATGACACTCAACTTGGGCATTTCACTTGAAGATTTTTGTTCTGAGGCGCAAACACCTTGTAAAAGAAAGATGATTTGAATAAAACGGGCTCCTGACTCCTCCTCTTTCCAAGGCCAGTCTAGTTCCGTCTTATTCTGAGAACTGGAGTTTCAGTGAGTTCTGAGTTCAGGCAATTTGAGTTTTCATTATGAATCTCAAAGACACTGCCATCCCCATTCAAAACTTCCAAAGAGCAATCGTTAATGCCTGATGGAGATAAATGACTTTACTTTTGTCTTCACTTTGCAATCATGTCCTTGGACTAATAAAAATTAAATGAAACAAGTATTAAATAATTAAGTTTCAGAGATTTCTACCAACCTCCTCTTGGATATGAAGGCCTTGCGTTTTCCATAATTTACAGTATACTTTGATACGGTATCGATTCCTTGTCTTTACAATATATTTCAACTGCAAGAAAGGTGGGGTTAAACTTTCATTTTGCAGTTGAGGTACCCCCTGTAGGAACAGGCCCTCAAAGTTCTAAATACCAAAAGTTCCTTTTTATTTCCAGGGAAGTACATGAAGCCTAAATCTATTCTGGGGTGTATCCTTAACCCTTTCCCAAAGATGATCAACTCTCTATGTATTGATAATAGTAAATGTTTAACTTAATTAAGTGCATAGAATATGCAGATTATACCAGGTTCAAGTTTTCAAAAGAGATAGAAGGCAAAATACCTGACCTCAAGGACCTTACTGATTTGAGATAACAGATTTGGGGTCACACTGGTGAGCAACCACCTACAGATCTTCAAAACTAAAACAAAAAGAAAGAAGCCCCGGCCGCACATCAATACTGTTTTAGAAAGCTACAAAAGGGATTCTAATATGTCACTGGGGTCCAGAAGCCCTGATAAAGTAGGTATCTGTGAAAGCATCAAAATCAGAGGCCTGTAAGAAATTCTAATTCAAGGGATCTGGGGTGAGGCCCTGGGTCCTTCATTTTTTAAACAAATGTCCCAGGTGATTCTAAATGATGTTGGGAGCTGCTGGGTTAGAAATTAAGAGAACACCTGTTTGAGACTTCTTAAATGTATCACTAACTTCTTGGGGCTCCAATTACCTGATCTGTTAAATGGGACTGTTGAATTATATGATTTCTAAGGTCCTACCCAGATTGAAAGTACTATGATACTGTGGATTACAAAACAGCATATGAACTAACTTAAGTATAAATTACACATAAATGACAATGTAGAATTGAATAAAGGAGTGTTTATCAGATGTCTTAGTAATCTAGTGCTACTGTAACAGAAATACCACAAGTGGGTGGCTTTAACAAACCAAAATTTATTTTCTCACAGTTTAGCAGGCTAGAAGTCTGAATCCAGGGTGCCTGCTCTAGGGGAAGAATTTCTCTCTGCACCGGCTCTGGAGGAAAGTCCTTGTCTCTCTGAACTTCTGCTCCTGGACAATCTTCTGCTCCTGGCTTGGTATCTCTCTTCCCCCAACTCTGCTGTTCTTGATTGCCTGCTTGTTTAATCTCTTGTATATCTTAAAGGAGATTGATTTAAGACACACCCTACATTAATCTTGCCTCATTAACATAACAAAGACAACCCATTCTCAAATGGGATTATAACCATAGGAATAGAAATTAGGATTTATAACATATATTTCTGGGGGACACAATTCTATCCATAACACTGGAATTAAGCTTTGAGCAAATTCTTTAAAATTTATGAGAGAGACCTGGCAGAGGGAACAAAGCAAAGCAATTTAGAAATGGAGACAGAGAGAGGGAAATAAGTTTTTGTTGGATACTACTGACCTTTTGGTTAGTAGCACTTAACCACCACGCCATTTGTTGGGTAGGAACAAGCAAATTGGTTTTGTTGAACAAAAGTCATATTGGGATTATGGAAAGAAGAGATTGAAAAGGTCAGTTCCTACAGCCAGCACCTCTTCTGAAATAGAAATGATTTTTCTTTACATGAAAAAATACATATACATCTCTCACACACAATTTCTTTTTCCTGCATTAATTTTTCTCCTTAGCACCTATCATTATTAAAGCATCGTCTATTTCTTACTTGTTTATTATCTACCTCCTCTTCTAGAACACAAGCTCCATGATGACAGAGATTTCCTTCCGTTTTGTCCACTGCTGTGTCCTGGTTTTCCAAAGTAGTACCTCAGTGAACATTTGTTGAATGGATAAATTAACAAACGAATGAGAAGACCCAGAGGGGCAGAGATCAGAAATAGTAACTATGGTCATACACACTTCAATTTTTTATTAATTAAACCCAGAGGAGACCTATTTTACATGGAAGGAAGCTTCAGTTCAGAGCAATGAGATAGGTTAGGAGAAAATGGCAACAGACTCGTCAAAAGCCTGAAAAACAGTGACACAAGTGAAATAAGAAAAACAGGAATGGGCAGATTTTTAAAATATTATAAAAGAAAAAAAGCACTTAGGATCTGTCATGGGTTGAACTGTGTCCCCGGAAAATATCTGTCAACTTGGCTGGGACGTCATTACTGGTGTTGATTGCCCACCATTTTGTCAACTGATGTGATTTTCCTGTGTGTTGTAAATCCTGTCTCTTTGATGCTGATGAGATGGTATTAGTGGCAGTTATGTTGATAAGGCAGGATTCAATCTATAAGATTGGATTGTGTTTTGAGCCAATCTCTTTTGAGTTATAAAAGAGAGAGGCCAGCAGAGAGACACTGGGACCTTATACCACCAAGAAAGAAGCACTGGGAGCACAGCGGGTCCTTTGGACCCAGGGTCTCTTCATTGAGAGGCAACCAGTCCAAGGGAAGACCTTCCACCAGAACAGAGAGAGAAAACCTTCCCCTGGAGCTGACACCCTGAATTTGGACTTCTAGCCTACTAGACCATGAGAGAATAAACTTCTGTTTGTTAAAGCCATCCACATGTAGTATTTGTTATAGCAGCTGTCATGGACTGAATTATGTCCCCCAAAAAATGTGTGTATTAACTTGCTTAGGCCATGATTCCCAGTATTCTGTGCTTGTCCTCCATTTTATGATTATAATTTTATGTTAAAGAACATTAGGGTGGGACTATAACACCCCTACCAGGTCACATCTCGGATCCAATGTAAAGGGAGTTTCCCTTGGGTGTAGCCTGCACCACAGTTTTATCTTTCAAGAGATAAAAGGAAAGGAAAGCTGGCAGAGAGGGAGGACCTCATACCTCATACCACCAAGAAAGGAGCAATAGAAGCAGAGTACGTCCTTTGGACCTAAGGTTCCTGCACTGAGACGCTCTCAGACCAGGGGAAGATGGATGACAAGGACTTTCCTCCAGAGCCGACAGAGAGAGAAGGCCTTCCCCTGGAGCTGATGCCCTGAATTTGGACCTGTAGCCTACTAGACTGTGAGAGAATAAATTTCTCCATGTTAAAGTCATCCACTTGTGGTATTTCTGTTATAGCAGCACTAGATAACCAAAACAGGAACATATAAGGCAAAGATAATTATCAGAGAGGACTCACACACAGTTTTGGGTTCCAATCACATTGAGAATGCTGCTATCTTGGGCAAACATGGACATTTGGGAACAAAAAGGGTTTCAAGGAGATGATAAAGAGTGTGACATTAGGTAAGTATGGTCTCCTCTACCTCTTCACCTCCCTCACATGTTAACGTCCCCAAGGTTCTGTTCTAAATTCCTGACTTTTCTTACTCGCTCTCTTAATGGCCAAATACACAATCACGATATCACCCTGAATACTAAAAATGCTCCAATCCACGCGTGGTCCAGACCTCTCTCCAGAATCCAGATTTCACCTATGTCACACATTTCAAATTTAACAGGTCCAAATCTGAGCTCCTCTACACCCTGCCCTTCTTCCCCCAAAGCCAGGCCCTCTACCACCCTTTTCCCAGTAGTCATCTAATACTTCTCCCTATCTCTTCCCTCCCTGACCCAATCAGTCATTCTCTCCCCAGACACAGCCACAGTTAAGCTCTTCTTCATCTCTGATGTTACCACCTGCAATAATCTCATAATTCTCGTACCTTGTCTCACAGACATACCACAGTTTGCCTTACCACAAACACAACTGGTTCTCTCAAATCTCTGGAACTCTGTAAATGCTCTACCTTGTACACCTGGCTAACTCTTAGCCACTCTCTGATATTGGGCTCAATACTTCTTTCTTCTAAAGAATCTTTCCTGCACCACTCAAGTGTGCTCCTACCCTCCCACAGCATCCTGCATATTAGACACATACAGCCATTTCACTCCTGGGATTGTCATCATTGTTATAAAAAACATTTACGTATCTGTTTTCCCAACTAGACCAATGTTCTTCAGTGCCCAGGGCACAGCTGTTGATGTTGTTGTTGTTATACGTTGGCTCTGACTCGTGGTGACCTTATACATAACAAAATACTGCCTGGTCCTGTGCTATCTTCATGATCTTTAGTATGTTTGAGTCCACTGTTTCGGCTACTGTGTCGATCCATCTCATTAAGGGTTTCCCTCTTTTTTGTGGACCCCTTACTTTACCAAACATGTTGTCCTTTTCTAGTAATTGATCTTTCCTGATAACGTGCCCAAAGCCATCAAGCCGAAGTCTCGCCACCCTCACTTCTAAGGTGCATTCTGGTTATATTTCTTCTAAAATTGATTTGTGAAACCAAAAAACCAAATCAACTGATAGGGTCATTACGAGTGTGTAAACTGATCTACAGGCCCCTATTAACTCTTAAACGAATGAATAAAATACCATGCCTCATAAGGGATTATTTGAATGACAAAAACCTCATAGGTAGTTGTAAAATGTAGAACCAGAGTTCTAAAAGGGGGCAAAAATGTAGTTAAATTCATAGAGCTAACACTTTGAGCCAAAAAGGTAGACAAGATTTCAAAGAAATTAAATGTAAAGAAAGAAGAAGAGAAGGTCAAAGTAAGAGTATAAAGAGCCAGAGGGAAAATAAACCAGTATAAAAGAAAAACACCACTCTAAAATTAGATTGGACTGATCACTGTATGACCCTTTGAATATACTAAAAGCCACTGAATTGGACACTTTAAATAGGTGAATTATATGGTATGGGAATTATATCTCAAATAAAGCTGTTTAAAAAAACACTAAAGAACAAAGGATACTGATATTTCTTAGCTTGAACATACACTATTATTTTTGAAAGGATAAAACTCATCTGCAAAGAATGAAGCTTTCAATACCCCATAAACTCATTTGTACTCATTTAGCCTCTATTGCCTTTTTCTTTTAACATGTAATTATTGTTTGAAAAATCTTTTTATTACCTTGAGAAATAGGGCAATTTTGATCTTTGTGATTCATTTTTGTTGCCACTTAAAATGCATTTTCCTAAATTTTAATCATTAGCCCTAGGATCATTATTTCTATTTACACCAAACTGGCAAGGTATCTAGTCATTTTTGCATGTGTGAATGGTAATAATGAAAACCTCCATTTACACATCTTTCAAGCTTTAAAATAAAAACACAGAGGGATTGTGGCTGCATAAGGACAGCTGAGACATAATGAAGTCAATTCTATTTGATGAAAATATGTTTAAGAAAATCTATTTTAAACAAATTGCAAAGTAGTCTCTTTTACTTTGTCTTTTCATGCACTGGCTTCTGGAATATTTGTGAGTCCAGGTATAGGACCCTCTGACATTAAGCTATGAGAAATAAAGAGCACTATTTAAAGTGCTGCTCTTAACAAAAAACATTGTCAGTCTCCTCATCTGTGAAATAGTTTTCACTAGATCCTCTTTTAACGTTCATCCAGCTTCAAATCCTAAGCCAGTGTTAGTAATGCAGAGAACAGCTGGTGGGTCCAAACATCTTCTGATCCCATATCAAAAGCAGCACTTAATGTCCAAGCAGTCTTCCCAGGCACCCTGCCTTCAAGCAGATACAGCATGGGAACGCCTGTCCAAAGCACCTCCTGGATGAGTCAAGAGGGAAAGGCCTAGGCGATCTCCTGAAAGGCTCCTCCCAGACTGTACACGCCACTTGTGCCTCTTTTATCACATCTATGTTGGACACCTGTGACTTGCCAGGCACTATGACCTAGGTACTGCTGGTGCTACAACCACGAAAAGGCAAGGTTAGTGCAGTGGCAGGCACAACGCAGCACGCAATTATCACTTGTGGAATGGAAGTGCATCCATGACTACCCAAAGAGTCAGTACCCACAGAGGGAATAACGGGGCTCAAAAGAGAGGGTAGGTCCCTACAATACATGGAGAGGGGGGTGTTAAAAACGGTTTCCTGGAAGTTTTGGGAGAAATTTGGAAAACTCACCTGGGGCCTAATTCAGTGTTAATCAGTGTTTCCAAGGTAAAAAATAGAGTGAAGAAGGATTTTCAATTTTACTTTACACATCTCTGCACTGTCTGAATCTCTACAATAAGCATATGCAGCTTCCATAATTAAAGAATCTATACACTTAAAATAAAGTCAACTAAAGCAATAACTATGTAATAAAGATGAACAAAAGTGCTGCATAAAGAAGAAAGAGGACTTAAGCATCCACAGATATTCTCACTGTTGCATGCCTTTCTCCATACTCAAGAGAAGTAGTCTTTTCCTTACCAAAAGAAACTGCGAGAATAAACAAATTACTAACTCATGTCAGGTACTACATTTTCATTTCAGAGACAAAAAGGCCAATACATTATAAAAAAAAACGCTAAAGTATCCCTTCACTGTTAATCAAGTTTAAATGAAACTCTTTATGGATGCCTAGAGACCCAAAACTGAAGTATTAGTACACCATTAATATTTTAATTGAACTCATGAATATTCATAGTCATCTATTTTTTTAAAGAACAAGATAACTAAATTATTCTAATATGCAAATTTCAGTCCTGACATGACATCTTTTCTTCCTTCATCTACATTACAAAAACCAATGTATTTTGGGCCCATTCATTATTTACATAATGCTGGACTTCTTCAGTTTAACAAGATCTACTGAACACAAGCAGCATTTTCTCAGACGGGGGCAGAGTGATTGTGGTGTTCCAAAGTCATCTCATCCTAATCTTTGGAGAGAGTTGTATTTTATTTTTTCATGATTCCAAACTAATTTCATCATCACCCCCTATACCTGTTCTTCACTACAAGCCCAAGAGAACACGGAGATCACAATGTTATTAAAGATTTCATTCTTTGCTTTTTCTTTCAATGCTTGAGGAAACTCCAGCTCGAACGTGGCAAAGACTGCTAAGAACTTTGACAGCTATGCCAACTGTTTTATAAAACGAATAATGTATTACTTTGATTTTCAATCATAAATAAATTTATGCAAATTCACTGACAGCCCCCAAAAGTGAATCGACTCCTTCTGATGAAGTGGTACATAGCCTATTTAATTCAAGGAGCTTTCAGAAGCATATAACCACAACAGGATTTATATATATTTCACATCATGTTATTATTTCAAGATAGCCAGGGTGATAAATATAATGGCTAAAAATTCTGTAAGAAATTCTGTCACTGATTTGAAGATATAAAAATATATCCTAATCAAAAACTATGCGACTGGAGAACAGGAAGTTGGACTGCATGTTGCCTAATAAATAATTAGCAGTATGGGAAATGCACTGCAGTCCTGTAATGTCAAGTGAAATAAAAAAATTCATTTCTGCATACCGAGGATGGCCAGGTAAGACATGAAACTCCCATCAAGCATATGATGAGAGATGAAACAAATTCAAAAAAGAGAATTATAGTTAAAAGGGGGATATAGAACCATGGACTTCCTTAACTTTGAATCCCACGTGACAATTCCATTATAAGAACTATAATTTTAACAAATTAAGGTAATAATATAAGAATAATAATTCCAAATGTAGAATAAGCTGGAAAAAATTTGCTTGGGTTTTGTACCTGCTCTACCTGTTGGAGGGTTATGAAAAGTGCCACAATCTCTGCAGATGGAGATGTGTCTCTGACTATGGCCACTTGCTTGCATAATGTGATTGTACTGGTACTTCATTACACGATACTTCAAGTAAGCCAGATGGATCCATCTTGGTTGCTTTTTTGTTTTATCGTTTGCTATTTTAAATGCCAGAAAAATTTCATATGCAAAACAAAACTACCAGTTCTGTTCATTCATTGAATAAATATGCATTGAGCATTTAAAAAAAAAAAAAACAGATAAGGCCTGTGGAAATAATAAATTTGAACTCTATAATGTTAATTCATGGATGAAGATGGTCAATAATTGCTAGATTACAGTGAAAAGTGCATATTCTAGACCTTTTCCAGGAAACTCATCCACGCTGAGAATGTATACAAGGCAACATGAGTAGAAGCAAGGGGACTGAACGAACAGCAACAGGTTTTCTTCCAGAATCTGGGACCTAATTTGTTGTGCAACCCTGGCAAAGTCACTTAACCTCTTTGGGCCTCAGTTCCCCCTTCTGTAAAGCAAACCAAATGTTATCCAACAGCTCCTCTAATTTTAAAATACTCTTTGGAATCGTTTGTTGTGTAGAAGGAAGAGAATGAAAATGCTGATAACAGTGATCCAGGAACTTACAAAGTGGCATTTTTTTATTCAGAACTTTTTATGAATAAAAATATTATTTAAGAAAAGATAAAACAAGTTTGTAACTGCATCATATATTTTCTATCTTCCTAAGGCCTGATAAATGCATTAATAAAAGAATGAATACTTAAAGGAAAGTGGAGATGACCTATTTTGCTTTTCTTAGTCTACTTTATACCCACTTTAATAAAAGTCTGACCCAGGTCCATCATTTGCGTAATTTATACTTTTTGATTTTGTCTGTCACTAAGCAATATTGTGAGAGAGATTGCTAAGTTTCTCTGTGAGAAGCTTCTGTGCCTACAAGTATGTGAGCATCTTCTTCCATCAAGAAGTATATATCCAACCCTGAACATATTATCTGTCTCACTCATGTACGCACATACACACACTGTAAATAACATACCTCGAAAGCCAATTAAAAAAATTTAAGTTAATCTTAGCATCCTTTTAAAAAAAATTTTGGGATAAAATATATATAGCATAAAATTTGCCTTTTACCCATTTTTAAATGTACAATTCAGTGATATTAATGATATTCACAAGGTCGTACAACCATCACCACCATTTCTAAAAATTTTTCATCACCTGAAACAGAAACTCTGTACCCACTGAGTAATAACTCCCTCAGCATCTTTTCTGTCAGCAGAAATAAATGTCCATCTACCAGCAAGAATTGGGTATCGCAACAAGACTGTTTTACAATGTCAGTAGCTTACACAAATGCTGAATTCA
Source organism: Elephas maximus indicus (assembly GCF_024166365.1). Classification (NCBI taxonomy): domain Eukaryota; kingdom Metazoa; phylum Chordata; class Mammalia; order Proboscidea; family Elephantidae; genus Elephas; species Elephas maximus. The sequence continues at coordinate 16,272,330 of NC_064826.1, forward strand.
AAATCAGCACAACTAAGGTTATTTTAAAGGGCATCCTCTAACTGGTCATCATCGTAGTTAAACGGATGAGTTAATTTGCCACAGGTCTCCAGAACTTCAAAAAAGATTTGCTGTGTTATGTAAGGGCCCTCTGGGTAAAAGGCCTCACGGTTACGTGTTCAATGGTATATTTCAGTTTAATATTCTCTGTCTCCATACTGGCAATGAGTCTTCATTGAGATGACTTGGAAGGTCCCATCTCTCACTTCTGATTGTTTGCTTTTCTATTGAGACTGAGTGAGATTGCCTCTAGCATTATCTGGGTGGTGATTGCTTCCCCCTTGAGAAACTGGATTTACAGATTTGAGATTACTAGGATCCCCTCCTTCGCTCATTTTGATTTAGCTGGCTGTTACTAAACTGGACAATGTAAGAGAATGCTGTAAATAATTCGAACTCAACTAACAGATGCCCCTTATAAATGGGCTAACTGGAAAAAAAAAAAAAAGAAGGCACACTTAATATACTATATAATGGTAATTTGACTATGAAGGAAACAACGGATGAAAATTAAACAGACATGGCAACCAATCACTTTTCTTAAGGTGTGATCTGCCAGTTACCTCAACCAACACAGATCCTAATATTATCATTCTAGGCCATATGTGTAATTCTCAGGCAAAAAATAAATCTTCTAGTGAGTCTGTAAGAACCGTTGGCACCCAGTCATGCCAGCCTGCACTCACATCTTGAGAATTTTCTCTAGTCCAAAAAGATATATAACAAGGGGGGCGGGTAAGAGAGGTGGGAGAGAAGCTAGCCATAAACGTGATTTACTCAAAGATTCAAAAGATGTAAAGATCTAAGGGATTCTTTTTAAATTTGCTAATAGGTAATAGCAAAAGCGCTGGCAGCGCTCAGCACACGTGAGCTGGAGCAGTATGCGGAGGTCCAGAACACTTTCAGTATTCACTGTGCCCATCTGTCAGCAACACAGTCACCAAGCAGAATGAGAATTACCAAAGCCCCTTTCAGATATAATCTGTCAACCACATCTAGTTCTCTTGCCAAAGAAAATCAGAAGTGAGGAGCGCAAAAACAGACTGGCCTTATGTAACCATGGAGAGGTTTGTTTAAGGTAAACCTGGAGATGCAGAAAGGAAAAGGGTCAATCACGGGACTGCTGTAACCACTCCCTGGAATACTCTGAATTGTACATCACTGGGTGCCCAGAAGGAGCCCCAGTGGTGCAGTGGTTAAGTGCTAACCGATAGGTTGGCAGTTCAAACCCACCAGCCACCCTGCGGGAGAAAGACGTGGCAGTCTGCTTTTGTAAAGACTACTGCCTTGGAAACCCTAAGGGGCAGTTCTACTCTGTCCTGTAGGGTTGCTAGGAGTTGGAATTGACACAACAGCAGTGGGCAGTGGGTTTGAGGGGACCCAGAGAGCATGGAGGGAGAGAGGAACCATGAGCACATAAAGCCACCTTGCTCTGTCATGCTTCTTAAAACCTTACCTGCAAGAAATGGTTTATGAATTCACCAAAGTGGTCCCCTTTAGACAATGAACACACTAAGCTTACCCCTCTCTCATCACCCCATTCTCATACTCTACCACCAAAGCATGAGAATTTTTAAATCATGGGAACTGTTTCAATTCAGAAAATATTGATTAAATATGTGTTCAAAGATAAAGAAGTGAATAGGTGTAATGGATCCATAATGTTCTGAAAATGAAGGGGTGCTCTTTTAAAGTGAGGGCTCTAAAGATTACAAGCTAACGCCTCTTCCTTACATAGATACTATCGTCAGTACCATCACTGCATTAAATAACCACTCACTAACCGATACAGAATTGGATCCCAATGTGGAGAAATGAGCATAAGGCGTGTAGTAACTCAGCATGTATATAAAGAACACACACTGATTGACTTCGGGGAAAAAATTCACTTTAAATTTAAAACTTTCTTAGCCCCAGAAGACATGGCTCCCCGGACTCTCTGTTAGCCCAGATCTAAAACCATTCCCGAAGTCAACTCTTCAGACACACATTAGACTAGACTATAAGACATAAAATGATACTTGTGAAGAGTGACTTTCTTAGCTCAAGTAGACACATGAGACTATGTGGGCAGCTCCTGTCCGGAGGTGATATGAGAAGGCAGGGGGGGACGGGAGCTGGCTGAATGGACACGGGAAATACAGGGTAGAGAGGAGGAATGTGCTGTCACATTATAGGGAGGCCAACTAGGGTCACGTAACAACGTATATATAAATTTTTGTATGAGAAACTAACTTGAAATGTAAACTTTCACTTAAAGCACAACAAAAAAAAATTACACACACACACAAAAAAACTTTCTTGGCTAGAAATTGAACACTTCTCTTTTCTCTCCAAGAGAAAAAAGAACAGAGTGAATTGATCCCATCAGGCACTTCACCGATATGCTGGGTAACACAGGGCACAGTAAACAAATAACCAGGTCATCAGCTTCACAAATAATGTAATTACAATATACTTATTCCAATATTCCTTCCACAAACTTGTTTCTAATAGATTCTTCATCCCCACTGATGATAAAGGATAATATTTTAACTCTTAAGAGTTTTCAAAATCTTTGCCAAATAGCATCTCTGCAGGTAACATCTTTCCAGGTGCATCTGGACACAAAGGGCAGAGATAGAGATGTAAAGGGAAAAAGATGAAAGGAGAAAAAGCAGCCAGTAGGAGACCTAAGCGCAGCAGTATTAACAAGAGCGAGTCAATTCACACTTCAGAGAGGCAGTGGCTGTGCTGGCCAGGAGCTCCATCGCTCACACTTGTGACAGGAGACCTTGCAGGAAGGAGACCATTAGTAATCTGTGGTGCAGGCCAGCAACCCTTCCACAGACAGGCTGGCTGACACACACACACAAGGAGTACTAATCTGAACGATTCTTTAGGAAAAAACAACCACCTTATTTAGTACTAAAGGCAATCAACAAGTATTTTTTATTCAGTGTTTATTAAATGACCCCTGGTGGTGCAGTGGTAAGAGCTCAGCTGCTATCCAAAAGGTTGGAGTTCTAATCCACCAGCCACTCCTTGGAAATTCGATGGGGCAGTCCTACTCTGTCCTACAGGGTGGCTGTGAGTAAGAATCAACTTGATGGCAATCGGTTTGGATTTTGCTTTATTAAATGAGAGGGACAGAAGGGCTATAAAAAATGCCTACTCTCAGGGAGTTTACACTCTAGTTAAGAAATTTATAATCTAGATTTTGTCTAACAGATTACAAATTAATTTGTATAGTTCAATGCCACTTCAGAGCATTTCACACCAAAAAAAAAAAAAAGGCTAGAAAGGTTTATGCCTTTCAAATAATGGATCATAGGACAGGTGACTCCTATTTTCCTTAATGACAATGTTTTACTTGAATAATTAAAACATTTTTTAAAAGAAGGTGTTTGAAATTGGTATTATTTCAAATTACTTATATATTGTCAATTGTTTATCATACGGCTCGTATTCTCAAATATTACCTTAGAACCTGGACGGTGAGGTGCTTCCTAGTAGGTGGAGGATATCTAGATCAAAAATTCAAAAATAATAGACTGTTTCCCTAAAACATTCCCCATTTTCATAGTGAGGAGTCAAGTTTGTTAAATTGGAAATGTCTAGAAGTTATGAGTAGGCGGCTGAGTCACACACTCTCTGCAATCACTAGCGATCACATTCAGATATCACTATTCTCCGGTTCCTAATTGGCGATCACAGTGAGGCTGCGTCAGTGCAATGACATGTTGAGACGTCCTCAAACCTACCCAGAATCCCAGCAGCTCTTCAAATCAGTGACACATCATCTCTAAACTTCATAATTTTATTTTACTAAAATGATTTTTGTTATGCCAGGAGGAATTCCTTTATTACTTTTTGTTTGTTTATAGTTTCCTTATTCTGCCATAGTCTTTCGAATGTTAGAAATCTTTCATGAACACACGCAGAAACCATCAATTCTTTTTATTTATGTTGTTCCAAGTAAAATGATTATCCAAGCAACTTGGTTGTTTATTATTCTTGATTTATTGCTCCTTTTATATTGAGTATGCTTTTACATGTTTTTCCCTAAGCTCACTGATTTCCCAGTTCCAGTCTTCTTGTCCAGGCAGGTTTGTGTTTTAGCCTATTCAGTTATTCATTGCTATGACTCAGATCAAGGAGCCCTGGAGGTGCAGTGGTTAAAGCACTCGGCTACAGACCAAAAGGTCAGGGTTCGAACCCACCAGCCACTCCAGAAGAGAAAAAAGTGGCAGTCTGCTTCAGTAAAGATTTATAGCCTTGGAAACTGTATGAGGCAGTTCTACTCTGTACTGCAGGGTCACTATGAGTCAGAACTGACCCGACTGCAGTGGGTTTCATTTTGGTTTGGTTTATGATTCAGATCTGTTTGCATAGCTACAAACTTGGAGAAGTAATTTACAAAGCATTCTAGACAAGAATTTGAGTTATGTAAAGTAAATTGTAACGATACAGAAACAAAAGACTGGTACATTGGGTTAAAGTCCTTCAAAACACAAGGATGATCATTCAACTAACTGTCCAGTTTCTTTCAGGCCTGTGGAGGGCACTTAACTTCTGCATCCACAGACACGCTGCCTGTTCCATTAGATCCTCTTGTCACCCCCGGTTCATCTTCAGCCAACAACACAGCAACAGAGAAGCTCTCAACATCTCATTTTCCAGCGAACCCTAACTGTTCCCTGCCCTTCCATTTAAAGGTATTCACTTTACTAGCAATGTCCACACCCACTGGCTCCCGTCTCTCCAATGGCGTTTCGTCTGTCTATAAGCACCACCAAAGGGGCTTATCTGGCGACTGCTCTGACTCAAACTTGTCCTTCCTCCTTGGAACCGCTTCAGGACCTAAAGCCACACAAATGATCACTGAATAAACATTTTGAAATGGTATTCGCTCTAGGGTCACTACAAGTCAGAATCGATCCAACAAAAACAGGTTTGGTTCTTTGGTTTTATTCTTTAACTGTATCACGTATTTAACTTGTACCTTCCCCAAGACTGTAAATAATTTTAGGGCAGAGTTGTGAAACTCTTCTGAATTCTACTGTCCAGAAAGGAAAGGCCACCCAGGATGCCCAACAGGAGAGATGAGAGGAAGGCAAGAAGGTACCAATACTTATGTGAGCATTTCAAAGCACTTTCAAATGACATCGTTTTTAAACATTGCTTATCACACTCTAGCTTCTTCTAAATGCCTATGTAGAGGCAGCTCCTGCTGAGTAACTTGGCTTTGGTTCTCAGCAAACATCACCCTAAGCAGCTGCAACATGGTGATCTTAGATGTCCCTCAATCTTCTTCCAAACCTCTAGGTAGTCCTGTTACTTTGTACAACACGAAAACCAGACATACAGCAAAAAGGTGTTGAGGGGTAGTGAAGAGTCCTGGCTTCATCACTTCCTGGGCATGTGAGTTTGGGTATATGATGCCTATGTGCCTCAGTTTACATTTCTGTAACATGGGTATGATGATAATGCCTGCCTCATACGACTGTTGTGAAGACCAGCAGAGTTACAACATGTATAGCACTTAAAACAGTGTCTGGGGCATAGAGAGTGCTTAGTAAGTGGTAGCTATGCCAATAATGATAATGGTTATTATTAACATTAGCTATTAATACTAATCACAATTATTATCATTCTATAAAGCTGGGAGTACATGATAAGAAGTCAACTTTGCCCCAAAGCCACAGAATCCCAGGGAGTTGAGAGTGTATGGCACAAACTTCAGTGTTTCTCAAAGGGTGGCCCAAGTACCATCAGCACCTGAGTAGGTACTTATTGAAACATGTAGAGCCTTGGGCCCAAATCCCAGGCCTACTGAATCAGAATCTCTGAAGATGGAGACCAGAAGTGTGCATTTTTACCAAGAGTCACTTGGGCTACACTGAAAATTCAGAGCCACTATAGAGAAGGAACAATGTATACTGGGGAAAAAAAGCAATAAAGGAAGTCAGAAAATCTGATTGCTCCTTGCAGCTCTGCCACTAAACTGGCCTTGTAAACTCAGAATCAAACCTTAGCTTCTTTAGCATTTACTCTGCTAAACTATCAAACAGTGCAAATGAGCTGTATGATCATTAGCCTCTGAAGGTACCTCAGGTTCCCAATCCCCAGTTTAAAGACATCTCTATGCCCCAAAATACGCAGAGGCGCTCCTCAACACTAACATGGAGCCATATACACTACATATTGACACTACTAACTTGGCTGACTACTAACTCTTCAAAACAGTTTGTTCTACTACAGTAGGTTCTGTGTTGCTGTGATGCTGGAAGCTATGCCACTGGTATTTCAAATACTAGCAGCATCACCCAAGGTGGACAAGTTGCAGTGGAGATTCCAGACTAAAACAGACTAGGAATAAGGACCTGGCGGTCTACTTCCAAAAAAACTGGCCAATGAAAACCTTATGAATAGCAGCGGAACACCATCTGATGTTGTGCCAGAAGATGAGCCCCTCAGGTTGGAAGGCACTCAGAAGACGACTGGGGGGGTGCTGCCTCCTCAAAGTAGAATCAGCCTTAATGATGTGGGTGGAATCAACCTTCCAGGATCTTCATTTGCTGTACTGCACAAATCAAAATGAGAAGAAAAGCTGCAAACATCCATTAATAATAGGACATGGAATGTACGAAGGATGAATCTAGGAAAACTGGAAGTCATAAAAAACGAAATAGAAGGCATAAAGATCAATATCCTAGGTATTAGTGAGCTGAAATAGACTGATATTGGCCATGTTGAATCAATCATATAGTCTTGTAGGTGAGGAACGACAAACTGAAGAGGGGTAGTGGCCCATTTATAGCAAAAAGATCATTTCAAGATCTATCCTGAGGTATAATATCCAACAAACAACAAGCAGATTACAGGTAGGTATGTTAACAAGGCAGGACTCAATGTACAAGATTAAGTTGTATCTTGAGTCAATCTCTTTTGAGATATAAGACAGTACTGAGCAGAAAGAAGGGGACCTCGTTACCACCAAACAAGAAGAGCCAGGTGCGGAGCACATTTTTTGGGTCCAGGGTCCCTGCACTGAGAAGTTCGTAGGTCAGGGGAATATTGGTTACAAGGACCTTTCCCCAGAGCCAACAGAGAAAGAAAGGCTTCGCCTGGAGCTGGAGCCCTGAATTGGGCTTCAAGCCTCCTCGACTGTGAGAAAATAAATTTCTCCTTGTTAAAGCCATCCACTTGTGTATTTCTGTTATAGCAGCACTAGATAACTATGACAGATGTTTATCTGTGCTTTATTAACTATGCAAAGGCATGTGACAGTGTGGATCATAACAAATTATGAATAATATTGTGAAAAATGGGAATTCCAGAACACTTAACTGTGCTCATGTGGAACCTGTACATAGACTAAGAGGCAGGTGTCCAAACAGAAGAAAAGGATACTGTGTGGCTGAAAATCAGGAAAGGTGTGTGTCAGGGTTGTATCATTTCACCACATTTATTCAATCTGTATGCTGGGCAAATAACCTTGAGAAGCTGCACTGTATGAAGAGGAACATGGCATCAGGATTGGAGAAGACTCATTAACAACCTGTGTTATGCAGATGACACAACATCGCTTGCAGAAAGCAAAGTGGATGAGAAGCATTTACTGACAAAGATTAAAGACTACGGCCTTCAATGTGGGTTACACCTCAACATAAAGAAAACAAAAATCTCCACAACAGACACATAAGCAAAATCGTGATAAACAGAGAAAAGATTGAAGTTGTCAAGGATTTAATTTTACTTGAATCCACAATCAACACGCATGGAAACAGCAGTTAAGAAATCAAAAGATGCAATGCATTGGGCAGATCTGCTGTAAAAGACCTCTTTAAAGTGTTGAAAATCAAAGATGTGACCTTGAAGACTAAGGTGCACTTGACCCAAGTCATAGTGTTTTCAATCACCTCACATGCATGCGAAAGCTGGACGATGAATAAGGAAGACTGCAGAAAAAACTGACACCTTTGAATTGTGATGTTGGCGAAAAATATTATACCATGGACTGCCAAAAGAATGAACAAATCTGTCTTGGAAGAAGTACACCCACATACTTTGGACATATCAGGAGGGATCAGTTCCTGGAGAAGGACATCGGGCTTGGTAAAGTAGAAGATCAGGGAAAAAGAGGAAGACCCTCAATGAGACGTACTGACACAGTGACTGCAACAAAGGGCTCAACCATAACGATGATCGTGAGGATGATGCAGGACCCGGCAGTATTTCGTTCGGCTGTACATAGAGTCACTATGAGTTGGAACCGACTCCAAGACACCTAACAACAACAACAACAACCTATGCATAACCAATGCCAACCCACTGCCGTTGACTCTATTCTAATTCATAGCGACCCTATAGGACTGAGTAGAACTGTCCCATAGAGTTCCAATTTGGATTCGAACTGCCGACCTTTTGGTTGTCAGCGGTAGCTTGCCATAGCTCTTAACCAATGCACTACCAGGGCTCCGTGTGTGTGTGTGTGTGCACGCGTGTGTGTATACATACGCACACACACACACACACACACACCCTCTGCTTTGAAAACAATTTGGTATCTTTCCCAGTTCAAAATAACTATCAGCTGGTGCCTGATATCTGAGTTTCAGTCATTTTCCTGAAAGTTATGTCAACTTATACATTCCATCTTACTTTCAAAACTTAAGCTGCTCACTTATTAGTTACTGTCCTTTGGACATACCTAACACCTTTGACATCCCCTTTACTCAAATCCCATATGGTGACTGACCGAAACAGTCATCGACTGCACCCATTGTGACACTTGCCCCACATGCTTCCACACATGTACCATTTGATTTGGCACGTCATTAAGCTTCTTTTCTTTTATCAACTCAGAATTTATTCTGACACCTCTCTGGTTATCTGGGTGTGTTTTGTAAAAATACTTCAGCTTTTTAAAAAATATTCATTTCTCTTTGTTCTTTCTCAAAGGAACTTACAAAATCATAAAGTTGGCATTTACCCCTCTTTCCTTCACCTTGAAAATTAGCTCTCTCAAATTATTTTTAGTCCTCTATGTCTGTTTGTTCCCTAACCAAAAACAGTATCAGTAAGAATGCTAGGCTTATAAATATGAACTTTCTATTCACACCATACCACTCAACATTCTTATAATTCAGACTGTACCTGTTTTTTCCAAACCAATCTTTCACTTAAAAAAAAAAAAAGAATTAACGTTTTATAAAACTACACTATTCTGAGACACTGAGCTCTTCAAAATGAGTATGATCTGAACATTTCCTTTTCATGAGTCCGATCTTTTCCTATGTAAAGAGAGAATGCATCATTTTTTAATTTGCATTCCAAAACAACTCTACCATAGCACTTATCGTGCTTTTTCATGTTTTATTTGGTTCTGGAAATACTATCAATCCTACTAGCTATAATACGCTCTATAAGGGGGCACCTAGCAAAGTTCCTTGCACATAAATGGTACTGAATAAAAATTTGTTGAATTAGTGAGGTTATACATAAAGCAAACCCAAACAGCAGAAATCAAATGATTTTCTCACATATTGTACCTAAGTGATTTTCAAATATATCAAAATTTTAAATGTAAAAATGAAACTGAATAAGTACTCCAAAAAGTCCTGAGAGGATTCTCTATATAATAACTTCAGGCAGAGGAAGTCTTTTATGTCGCAAAGGAAGAAGGCATTCAAGAAAGCTTGCTGAATTTAACAAAATGAAGATCACCACTTCTGCATGGCAAAACTATATAGTTAGCAAAGTCAAAAACTAAATGGGAAAAAATTTGAAGCTCATGTCTCAAAATGTTAAATTCCCCGATAAATTTCTACAAATAAGTAAGGAAAAAAATGAGAGTTAATTAAAAACTATCCAAAATAATATAAACAGACATGTCAAAAAACTAAATTGCTCTTCAATATATAAATACATTCAACCTCACGTTTACGAGAATGCAAATGAAAACTAAAATGAAACAGTTTTTTATATATCAGAGTGGGAAGGAGTCAAGGGTTTGATAACACAACGTGTCCACAAGGATGTGAAGAAACAGGCTCATGAACTGCTTGGTGAAACCACAGACTGACACAATCATCATAGTGGGCAACGTCTACCAAAACTACACATGCACGTGCCATTCGATCTACCAATTCCACTTCTAATAACTGATCTTACAGATATAGTCACACACACGTGAAATGACATTTATATCGCAGTTGTTTGTGACAGCAAAGGACTGGAAACAACTTGAATGCCCACTGTAGGTGACTGGGTATATAAATTACGGTACATCATCAGTGCAACGGAATACACTCTTTCCATTAAGAAAACAAAGAAAAAAAAAACTCCATGATATAATAAAAGAAAAAAACAACGCTCAAACAGCATTTACACTGTCCTACCATTTGTGTAAAACAGGAGAAAAAAGAATGTGCACATATTTCCTTATATACTCAAAAAATATCTCAGAAAAGATAAGAAACGACGGGTATCAGGTGCCCATGAGAAAGCTAATGGGGTGGCTAGCACATAGAGGTGGGAGAAAATGTTCGCCACATACCCTTTTACGCTTCTGAATTCTGAAACATGTGAATGTATTACCTATTTAAATTGACTTCAAGAAAATAATGAAATAGAAGTTCTCCGTTTTAAGGCGGCACAGTGTATCAAATGGCAGGAGGGAGGGAGGGAGGAAGAGAAAGAATAAGAGAGCGTGTGTGCACAAAAGCAAGTAACTTTATTCTCACATCACTACTCTGTTAAAAATGCACAAGCAGACCTAAAACCCTGTCCCTTTTTCTTGGCATTCCGTACAGTTGTGCACAGTGCCTAGGTTTGTCAGTTGAGATATTCTGGACCTTTGGTCTAATAGGTTCAGAATTGTTCAATACCTACACACAACTATAAAATCTTTTAAACACAGTTTACTAACAGTATTTACCAAAGGCAGCCTTTCTCCTTTCCGTGAATGTTAATTACGCACCAATTACGTGTAAGGTGCCCTTCCAGGCACCAAGGCAAGCCACGGAGCACGGTGGCAGCACGGTGGCAGCACGGCGGCAGCCCCTGCGGAGCCGGCTGGCAGTAGGCTAAGTAAACCGGCTGCTGTCAGGTCCGCCTCACGGTGACCCCACGCGGGTCAGAGGAGAGCTCTACTCCATGGAGTTTCCAGGGACCGACTTTTCGGAAGCAGATCACCAGGACTTTCTTCCAAGGTACTTCTGGGTGGACCTGTACCTCTAACTTTTCAGTTAGCAACCAAGAGCATTACCTATTTATGCCACCCAGGGACTCCAGCAGGCTAGGTAACTAAGTTTAAATACACATCTTCCTGGGCACCAATAATCAGTGATGTTTCTGGGTTGGGGGGGCACTTGATTTAGAGGCTCTGTTGACAATGGCTTAAGAATTTATTCATTTAAATTGAGGATTTGGGTTCTGCTAATCCTACAGGGTCACTATGAGTTGGAACTGACTCAAGGGAAATGAGTGTAACCCGAATGGTACTTTAGTCAACATTTAAGTGCTTACGACATGCTGAGCCAGGCTTTATGTGCACTCTTCTATTTCACATCCACAACAGACCTTGAGGTTATAACTGCCATCATTCCCACCTTAAAAAACGAAAACCTACTGCCGTTGAGTCAAGTCCTATAAGACAGAGTAGAACTGTCCCACAGGGTTTCCAAGGCTGTAAATCTTTAAGGGAACAGACTGCCACGTCTTCTTCCTGTGGAAAAGCTGGTGGGTTCGAACTGCCAACCTTTAGTTAGCAGCCCCACACTTTAACCACTGCACCACCAGGGCTCCTCATTCCCACTTTACAGGTGAGAAAAGTGAGGCTTAGACAGGTTAACTAACTCTGACTCTAAAACCCATAAATTAACCATTCTTTATACTATCTCTTGTGTGCTTCTAATTTCTGATCTCGGACATACAGAGAGATTATAGATAAAACACAGATGTTTAAGGTTTGGCCCCAGGCCCTCTCATGTCAAACCCAAAGCATAAAAGAAAAACACACCAAACCCACTATCATCGTGTCAATTCTGACTCATAAAGACCCTACAGCACAGAACAGAACTGCCCCATAGGGTTTCCAAGGCTGTAAACTTTATGGAAGAAAACTGCCAAATCTTTCTCCTGCGGAGTGGCTGGTGGGTTTGAACCGCTGACCTTTTGGTTAGCAGCCAAGCTGAAATTCCTCAAGATTTGACTAAATTAAAAACATGCTTAAAAGATGGAATCTACAGCTTTACTTCGTTTAGGCCAATGCATTTCATGTACCTTTAAAAATATCAAACTCATGTTCCCTATTTTTAAAAATTATACCACATATCTATAACCCCCACTGAGCTGCCACGATATTTTATTGTGTTGGATCTTGGGCACCCTTTAAGCCCTGGGAGCTTCACAGCTGTGCTTCTGTTTTTTGCAAGCAGCTGTTACCACAGTCCTCAGTTCCATTTAGCTGCAGGTTCTGAGTTCTCAAAGTGTAGTCCTGAACCAACACCGTCTGCACCACCTGGGAACCGGCTTCATGTGCAATTCTTACCCGGCTCCAGACTGGGGTGGCCAGATTTAGCAATAACAAAAAACAAGACACCCAGTTAAATCTGAATTTCAGGCAAACAAAGAATAATGTTTTGGTATAAGTATACTCAAATATTGCATGGGACATACTTAAAAAATTAGTTGCTGTTTATGTGAAATTCAAATTTAACTGGGCTCTTGTATTTATTTTATCTGGCAACCCTATCCCAGGCCTACTGAATCAAAAACTGGGTGGATTTCAGCAATCCGTGTTTTAATACGTCCTCGAGGTGGTTCTGATGCATGCTAAAGTTTGAGAACCACTGACTTAGACTCAGCTCCCTCCTGAGCCATTTCTAACCAAGCCCGGGTCTAAGTTACAAACCCACTTCTATACCAGCCAAAATATTAATTGAGCACTTGCTATGTCCTAGGCACTGTTTTAAGTATTCTGCTGGATTTTCTCTTTTAATGCCTGTGAACAACCTCATGAGGTAACTACTATTATTAACTACTCATTTCACAGATGAGAAACTAAGAATAGAAGAGTTTAAGCCCAGGATCAGGCATGCTTCATAGAACTCATCAATCTTATGATCCTCCCTCTCAACCCACCATGCAACATAGGAGTTCACTTCTCCCTTGGTTGATATCAGGTTACGGTTCCCCTGAACACCATTCCATTTTGCTATGATTCTGAAAAAGGGAAACATCTTTCCCAGGGCCACTCATTGGGATTCTAATTCAAACTAAAATGGTATAACTGGGCACCTCAACACTACTATTCCCCAGATTAGATCCCTGGGTTATCACACTAGGCTGGGTGAAGCTGGCATTCATGGAACCCTTGAAGGCTATGATTCAGGCCGCTAGAACTGGCCTTAGGAGCCTTAGTTCACAGGCGTCAAGCCGCAGCCCCAGAAGCACTGGCAGCTAAGCCACAAGTTAGGGTGTATTTCAACAGACTAATTTCTCGAAAGTAGAATCAATATTCTGCTTCCTCTTTGACTCTCACATTTCATGCCAGAGGGCCTTATCCATTAAAAACTTTGAAAATTTGTTAAATTATAGCAAATATCTTAGCCTGCCTCTTGCTGGTCAGTTGCTAAAATCTGCCATCTTGACTAGATCTTACCTTCAAAACTGACCACTAGAAGTTGGTTTAGCTTAAAAAAAAAAAAAAAAAAAAACACTACTGCTGTCGATGGATGCCAACTCATAGTGACCATATAGGACAGATTAGAACTGTCCCATAGGGTTTCCAAGGAGCAGCTAGTAGATTTGAACTGCTAACTTCTTGGTTGGCAGCCGAGTTTTTAACTACTGCACCCCCAGGCCTCCTTGGTTTAGTTAGGTATAGTTAAAAGTACGTCATAAAGTAGCTAAAAACGTCTTTATTATATCTAATGTGATTTCCTATTTAAAATAAGCGGAAAAAGAACACAAAGAGGTGGGAACCTAACTTTGGCCTATGACTGATTAGGAAAAATAAATGCATTTCTACGAAGCAAATATCTTTCCAAAAAGGCCTACTTGAGTCATACCCACATGTCGACAAGAATAAAACCAAAAAATTCTCAAGTACCATCATTTTTCTCTAGAGTATAACTCCATTCTACAGAACCATGACCAAAAGAGGAAAGTTCAGGTGGGCAAATTGGGCTATGGCAAAAGGCAGTCATCTCAAAGTATAATTTCATTCCTAGTAATTTGCAGAAACAAATTTCTATCATCACCCACTTCTGCATTCCTGTAAAAAGTGTGAGCATTATATGTTTGCTTTTAAGGTCCTGTTTTACAAGGTCCTGTCTTCACCTATTTTAAGATTCTCCTCAATTTTTCCAACTAACTTATACCAACTAACTAACTTATACCAACTAACTAACTTATACCACTTAGTTTTATCAAATCCATTTCAATGACAACACAGAAAAGACCCACAATCAGACACCTCCCACTCAAACCACACATAACTAGGCTACAGCTGGTGCAGATTAAACACAACTGTTAACAGGTGCTTGGAAGCAAAGGCTTTACCAGATAAGTGCACTTATCTTTAGGTTCTTAAAAATAACTACAGCATCTTAATTTTTATACACAAGCAAACCCATCTGACCTGGAAACAGTAGGAAAGAAGAAATAAAGTGATGGGGGCGAAACGAGGAGTAAAACCAGAAACCTCAGTCAACTGCAGCTGCAGAGCAGGTCAACTCAGTGCTTTACAGATGTTCACTAGAGCTAAGCGGCCCAAGTTTAAGTCACTTTTAAAAATATACAACTCTTCAGACTTAAAAAAAAAAAAAAGTCTATTTTCACTCTAATAATTAAAAACCGGTTTTCCTTCCTTCCAACACTTCAGTCTCTTTCAATTTCATATGCCATTAAAATCACTATTTCCTCAAGCTGGGATGTGACAACCCAACACTACGAATCAAACAAATGGAATAAGACATTCCAGAATACCACCCTCAGCCCCCAGAAAGCTGCCCGCAAACAGCCCTCCTTAGCCTGAAACATCATTTTAAATAAAAAAGTGGCACAGAAATGCCCTGACCAATTCCAGCTTCTTTTCCCGACTTCATGGTTCACCACAGTCTATCCCCACAGACCACAGCATTCCTGATGAGTCTTTCTATTAAAATTAATTAGGAAAGTATTCCGTTTGGCCACAGGGGGGCTAGCAATACAAAAATGTGATGACTCAGGGACTAAAAACTAAAAGATTTTATTAAGAGGCACAAGGATTACTAAGGACACGTTGAGATCCTTTTATTTCAGATTTCTTAAGGAACAAGGTCCCAGTCTGATACATGAACCCCATGACCCCATTAGTTACATCATTAGAAACTACAATGACTCAATGCCCACAATCTTTCTCTCAATTTGTTGCCTTAGTACAAAACACGAATATTTCAGCTGTGCTTATCTGAGACTAATTGCAATTTTCCAGCTCTTCGCACACTTGTGAAAACAGCTGCGGGTAAAATAAAGCTAATATTTTTCCTAGGTAAGAAAGAGCTCCATTTGTCAGGGGTAGACCCTAACTGCTGAAGCAATGAGACCTAATAAAAATGACAAGGCTGGAAGAGCCAGGTAAATGGGGCTGGGAGAACCACGTTAGCCAGAAGCTCAAGGCAGCAATATCAGGGAGGCAGGGGAACCCAGGAAGCAGAGCAGCAGAAAGAGAGTTAATCCAGACACCAGGCTAGGGCTCAGTGCAGAAGCTACCCCCTGAGCATGGGCAGCCCGCCCAGAACAGGAGGCCAGAGCTGACTAAGGAAGCAAAACTATCTCTCACAGCAATGCAACTATTTCCTCCCAGTAAAATGCAAGCAAACAGAAATGTTGTTGTTGGGTGCCATCTAGTCAATTCCAACTCATAGAGCTGCCCCCACAGGATTCTCTATGCTCTAATCTTTATGGGGGAGCCCTGGTGGTGCAGTGGTTAAGGTCTAGACTAATAACCAAAAGGTCAGAAGTTCGAATCCTCCAGCCACTCCCTGAAAACCCTGTGAGGCAGTTCTGCTCTGTCCTATAGGGTTGCTATGAGTTGAAATCGACTCAACAGCAACAAGTTTAATCTTTATGGGAAAACATTGCCAAGTCTTTCTCCTGCAGAGCCACTGGGTAGGTTCAAACCACCAACCTTTCAGTTGACAGCCGAGCTCCAAACCATTGTGCCACCAGGGTTCCTTACAAATATAGGTACCATTCCAACTCAATGAGGAATGCCTAAGGCAATCCAGTTTAAATAGTGCAGGAATGGTACACAAAACCCATGGAAACAAAGCATAAATGGGCTCTGTTCTGCACTGTACAGGGCATAAACAAGTAGGTAACAATGGTGTTTTAGAAACCCTTAAGGAAAAAGGCTGAAGAATTAAGGGACAGAGAAACACTGGTTAAAGAAGATAAGTTGTTGCAGTTGTCAAATGTCATCAAGTCGGCCCCCGACTCATGCACAACAAAACGAAATTCTGCCCAGTCCTGCACCGTCCCCATGATGGGCTGCAGAACACATGGTTGCGATCCACAGGGTTTTTATTTACTGATTTTCAGAAGATATAGAAGAACTTATTTCTCTGTGGCACTAAACTGTGCTTACACAATTTAAGAATTTTTCAAGGGTAAATTCAACCGTACATGATTTTTGCCTTATTTGCAAAGGCAGATGGTATTGACTGCTTACCTGAGGGCCATTCCAATCCCACTTCTCACAATATGGACTAAAAAGCCAAATGTCTGCTTTTGTCAACTTTTCCTGCAAGGAGGAGGGCCCATGTGACCCAGACATGAGCTGAGGTGACCCAAGAAAGCTTTTGTTTTACTGACAAAAAGGGAACAAGCTGACACACCCCTTTCCTCACCCTCTGCCTTGAGCATGAACGTAGGACCATCCTTACAGCAGCCATCTTGTGACCACAAAACCAAGACCAAAAGAATTGTACAAGAATCAGGTCTGATTTCCAGTCATGGAAATAACTGCCTATATTAAGACTTCCTTTTATGTGAATAATAATAAATCCCTGCTGTAATTAGGTTTTCTGTTACAAGTGAATGTATTCCTAACTGATACAAGAACCAATTCACAGTATCCTAAAAATTTAACCTCTGTAGAAGATGGAACACCATCAGGTAAATATCTATTCCTGAGTGGTGGGATTATGAGAAACTTTTTCTTTCTTTCGTTATATACACATACGTGTGTGTGTGTCTATGTGCGTAGGTATGTACATATCCCTATATATGCTTTTTCTTCTTTTACTCATCTGTGCTTTCTAAATATTTATTCTCTGATGATTTACTTGATTAGGCAGAAATTAGGAATGAATATTCATTTGACACTAATATAGCCATGTAAGCATACTTTAACATAAAAGACTGAAAAAAATGGAGAGCCATACTAGAATACTGGAAAGTAAGTTTCAAAATAAGGAGCCTATTCTCCATTTATAAATCTATACGTTCAGTATCCAAAACCAAACCAAACTCACCGCCGTCGAGTCAATTCCGACTCATAGCAACCCTACAGGACAGAGTAGAACTGCCCCATAGAGTTTCCAAGGAGCACCTGGCACTTTCGAACTGCTGACCTCTCTTCCCATCAAAAAGCAATGGGACATGTAATGGAACTTTGACATGGTGATTCTAAATTTAATCTAGAAGAATAAATAAGGATAGCCAATAATATTTCCAAAAGAAAAAATGCAAGAGGATACTTGTCCCGCAGTTTTGTAAGCACAGCAGAAAACTGCAGTAATTAACACAGTGTTGTATTGGAACAGGCATGGGTAAAAACGTCAATTACAATTTCTGAAGAGCCCAGAACCAGACCCATATGTCTAAGGAGCCCCTGGGTAGCACAAACGGGCATTCGACTGCTAGCTGAAAGGTTGGCAATTCAAACCTACCCAGAACAGGCACCTTGGAAGGAAAGTCCAGGTGATCTACTTCCAAAAGCTTACAACCTTGAAAACTCTATGGAGCAGCTCCTCTCTGCACACATGGGGTCACCATGAGTCAGAATCAACTTGACAGCAACTACCACCACCACCACCAAGGAGGCATTAGCCTAATCTTCCCCCCACCCTGCCCAGTCACTGCTCTTCCATCTATATGGGGTTCTCGTAGGGCCTGGCTACCTTCTTACCTGAGTTCATTTCCAAGTCACAGTAAAGGATAGCTGACCCAGATCTGAGATTCTGGGACTGGGTAGATAAAAAGTTCAGGAAGCATCTAGAAAACTACAGTCTAGAGAGAAAGAAAAATGAAGCCAGCAGGCAGGTTCAAGAGGAAATGAGAAACAAAGAGAAAGAAAAAAGAATGAAAACCTAGTGCCATTGAAGTCCCTGATCATCACTGTTCCCAAGGCCCAGCCACATTCTTCTTCTGTAGTTCTGGGAAAAACCCACTTTCCTCAGTAATTACCCTTTGCTTAAGCTCAGTAGGAGCCCTAGTGGCAGAGTGGTTAAAGTGGTCGGCTGCTAACCAAAAGTTCGGTGGTTCGAACTCACCAGCTGCTCCTTGGAAGAAAGATGTGGCAGTCTGCTTCCGTAAAGACTTACAACCTTGGGAACCCTATGGGGCAGTTCTACTCTGTCCTACAGGATCACTGAGTCGGAATGGACTCGACCGCAACGGGCTGGGTTTGGTTTGGGTTTAAGCCCAGTTAAGCTGGGCCTTTCTCACCTGAAACCAAGAACCCCTAATTATGCATACACAATTAGTAATTATTTCCAATAATTTGAGAAAGTGCAGAACCGGTCAGTAAAAACTGCAGGGACACTGATTTTTACAACAGAAAAACATTAACTTGAAGTCTGACCTCACATTTTACACAAAAATAAATTTTATATGGATTAAGGGCCTAATTATGATAAAGAAACACTGAACTATGGTGTTATAAGAGTCTAGGAAAAAGTGTGCTTGCTTGTTTGTTTTTAATACTGGGGTACGGAAGTCCTAGCTAAGCAAAAAAAAAAAAAAAAAAGTTGTAGTAGAGAAAAAAGGTAGATTTAATGACACAAAAACATTAAATTTCTGCATAGTGATACTATAAAAAGTTCAGGCAGCAAACTGGGAGAAAACAATTTAATCATACTTAACAGAAAGGAATATCTGTATAATACATACAAATCAATAAGAAGTACAGAAAATGGTGAAAGGATAACAAAGGCCACTTGGAAAGAAAACAAATAGAAACACACACCAAATGTAAACCAAAGTGGAAGTCCACAATTTGGGGTAATCAATTTAACTGATGAAAATCACTGATCCAATAAGCCTTTTGCGCAATTCCTGTAGATTAGCACATACAGGCAGTCCTTGAGAACGTCCAACTTACGGACGATTCGCACCTACTCTTTCACGTTAGGCAAATTTGCCCTCACTCTGAAAGGACTGGACCAAACCCTACGGCCAATGAATTCTTCATCACAATCACCTTCACTTGCTGCACATAAATCAGCTTTTAAATCACTGAAACCGCCTCAAGCCTTTTCTTGCACTAAAGTCAGGCTAACTAAGAACCGTACGCGCCTGTCCCACTTAGCTACTCAGGAACTGACCTCATTCGTAACATGGGGACTCCCTGTGTTTTTCCTCCCATGCCCTTTACCCTTATAATAGTAAGGGGACTCATGTGGTCAGTCATATGGTGGCCCTGGAGGAACCACAGCTGGGCACGGAATTTCCTTCTCCTCCACCCAGGCTTTTCTTGGAGTCAGTCATCGGGAGCATTTCCCGCCTGAGCAGTAACACTCCCCCCAAGCAGTAACATCCCCCCACCCCAAGCAGTAACATTCCCTTCCCAGCAGTAACATTCCCCCCCAGCAGTAACATTCCCCCACCCCAAGCAGTAACATTCCCTCCCCAGCAGTAACATTCCCCCCAGCAGTAACATCTCCCCACCCCAAGCAGTAACATTCCTCCCAGCAGTAACATTCCCCCCCAGCGGTAACATTCCCCCCCAGCATCAGCATCCCCCCCAAGCAAGGACATTCCCCCCCAGCGTCAGCATCCCCCCAGGCAGGAACATTCCCCCTCTGAGCAACTGAAAGTTTATTGCATGATCTGAAGAAGTATTAACAGTGTAAACTTCTCGGATACCTGAGACGATCATAAATTAAGCACAATTTACATCTCATATCTCTTCAATGATCCTAACCACAGCCTAGGGGGAGAATCTACCTGAGGAGGAAAAAACCATCTTAATTCCTTAAAAAGGGGGGGGGGGGGGAAGGAATGTGAAAGCAAATTTAAAAATATGTATAACATTTGTTTGTAATTTTAAAAAATTATTGTCCTAACATCAAAAAGGGAAGGATTTTAAACACATTTTTGCTAATGCTTCCCTCCTAAATGCCTCAGGTATTTCGTGAACTTAAAAGAAAGTACTATTTGTACATTTAAATGAAGAAATTGATCACTATGAAGTTAGACCTAGAAAATAAATATAAAACAAAATATGCAGTAACTTTTAATTTCAAGTTATAGCTGCATGCTAAGAAGCTACAGTTCTAATACTGTTATTAGATTTCTCTTTTACCCATTTCCTGAGATTTACATTTATAACAGATTCCAGGGCAAAATGTTTTTACTAAAAAAAGAAAGAAGTATAATGCCAGCGAACATTTCCTGTTAGGAAGCATTTCACTGTGGGTGTTTAGCAAGCATATTTCTGCTTTGATCAAGGAATAAAAAGCAGATGAATTAACAAACATATGACACAGGTCAAGAACAACGTGTGGGGGCAAACACTTCTCATGCTAATTCCCCACGCTTGTTCTGCCTGAGGTACACTGGGAAAAGGACTGTGGGATCTCAGCGGTTAGTATCAGGAGAATTTTCTTCACAGCTCCCTAAGATCACAAACGTTTTATTCACTACGCACCTGTATCTCTCAGCATCCTGGCAGGCCCTAAGAGCATAAATCGAATAACTATATTTACTCAGAATAAAACCCTAATGCTTTTTAAAGATCATGAAAAATGGAAAGCCTTGATTTCAAAATCAAATCACTAACTCTGGGCCCACGAAAGCCCTAAGCCATTGATAGAATGCATATGGCACATGTCGTTCAACTGGGAGAGAATCAATACCCAACCTAAGGTTTCTGTGTTTTAGTGGGGCAGGAAGGAGGTCAGATGGTGTTTTAAAAAGCACAAATACTACAATATTCTAAGAAAGTCAGGATAAATAAAAGCTGTATTTTCTATGGTGAAGGAATGGGTGCTCGTCTCTTCGGTCACGCATTCCAGCTGCTTTGTAAAGAGCTCAGTGACCCGCAAGATACTGAGGTGAGAGGCACTTAGAAACTCCAAAGGAGGCCCAGCCTCAATCAACATGTTCTCTCTTTCTCTGACAAATTCCATCCACTTACTCGCTTGCTCACTGCTGAAAGAGAGGGAAGGAGAAAGGGTCTAAAAGACCCTTGGCAGGAAACCTTACCCAGTTCTTGGGTATCAGAAAGGTTTCCTTGCTGTCTTGGCTTCCCCTCTTCTCACATTTTCATAACTGTGGATTCCCCTAAGACTGAGTCCTCAGTCCTATGCTTTGGATATACCTACTCCTTTAGCATTTTAGCTATTTCCACCAATGTCCACAGAAAAATCTCTATTAATGCCTTATCTCGTTCATGTCTAGGCCCATAATCTTCCCAAAGAGGTTTAATTCCCATCATAATACTTCCTTCGTAGGTCTCTAGCATCTAAGCACAAATGCTTATGTTACACTGAAACTGTATCTCAACCTTACCATGGTACTTCTTTTTTCATTCTGTAAAAATCAGACATGGTCTACTCTATTAAATGTAAAGTTGGAACTTAACCTTTCTTTCTGGACAGTGTGGGAGCTATGAGTTTGGCAATGAAGTAGGGCTTACGGAGGTGAACAATAGGAACCAGACACTAAAATCAAGTTAATGTTAACAAAATGAGATGGAAAAAGCAGGGCAAGAAATCTCCTTTCAAAATAAGAAGAATTAACTCTAGATATGTATGGAAATTCCATTTAGGATAAGAATCAGCGACAGGAAACAGCCAGAAGGGACTATTTGTACTGAAATACAAGCCATTAACTTGAGCCAAGCTAACAGCAAATGACTGCAGTGGCAACTGCTGGCTGCAGATAATTAGTTTAGAATCTTTTTTAACATGAATATTTTATCATGCAGCACAAAACTCGTTATGGAGAAGAATTAAGAGAGCCAGGACGTCTGAAGGCTCTGGAGGGGTGATCTGTCAGGTCCCAATAAAGAGCCTTCTAGGAGAAATCAGGTTTAGTGATTCGGCAAGACTGGATTTCATTAAAGTTACAACAATCCATTAAGAACATATCTGGTGACAAGTTAAGGAGTCCAGGTACCAAGCCGCACTGCAACAACTTAACTATGCGCAATACCTGACAGGAGAAATGAACTTGGTGAAAAATCAACTCGAGTGACTATCATTTTCTCAGTGACGCACACACTCATCTCTGCCAGAAAGGACCTAAGATGTCTGGTTAATTCTCTCATAAAAGCATAACTACCTATGTGCAGAGCCCAGTGACACAGTAGCTAAGCGCTCAACTGCCAACCAAAAAGTTGGTGGTTCGAACCACCAGCTGCTCCACAGGAGAAAGGTACAGCAGTCTGCTTGCCAAAAGATTACAGCTTTGGAAGCCCTATGGGGCAGTTCTACTCCATCCTATAGGGTCGCTATGAGTTGGAACTGACACAACAGCCACAGGTACCTTATGTGCTTACATATGAAAGGAGAAAATTCAAAATTTTGACGATTAAAAATTGGATGATCCATGCCATGTAGAAGGGTGCCAACCTGGAATTATTTCAAGAATAATTGGCTATGGGTATATGCTACATAGCTAACAATCATGGTTAGGGTCCCACTTAAACCTCAGAATTTCCCCTATCAGGTAAGTATCACTATCAGCCCATTTTCTAGACGAAAAAAGAAGAGAGATGCTGAGTAACCATGTTGACAAGCACACAGCTGAAGGAGCAAAGCCAAAGTTCAAATGCAGACACGCTGACTCCAAAGTCAGTGAGTGCGTTCTCCGTGTAGACCTCAAGTGACCAGAGGGATTCTAGTATAAGCTTATCTTCTTCAACAAAGTTTTTCAGTGTCTTTGAACTTTATTTAAAAACTAAAAACTGGCATGTAGGTATTATTCAAAAAAATTATTGTTATTAAAAAAAAAGGAAACAGTTTAACTTTGAGGATAGGGCATAAAGTACAATACCTGGAAAAATGGCTAGCATACAGCTAATGTACTAAAAAAAAAAAAAATGTACTACCACCTTCTTAATCTCTACACACTCGGTCACCAGCCAAGAAAACAAGCATTTAATTATCGCAAGTGTCTCAATCTATTTAGATGCCTCATTCTGTACAAAGAATAGCCAAGTCTAGGGCAGCTCCTTAGGCTGATGGGGACCCAATAAATATTTGCTCATTGTTATTTACATAAGTACTTGCCCTGGCCATTCTGTGTTACAGGAAGTAAGCCATACCCCAGGTTATTACAGGCTAGATTCAGTTTTTCCAGTCACCTCTAACCCACCGTTTTCCCAAATGTTTTCTTTCCATAGTAGTCTTGGAGGCTGTTGTATGCGTCATGACATATATAGCTCCCCTACTATAGCTAAGGGGAGCTAGAAGACAAAGAGTCTTATGATAGTTAATCCGTCTCTTGATTCCACAATGTTAGGGGCAGGACACAGGGTTATAAAAACTTCGTGAGACACGATCACTGTCCATGAGGAGCTCACGGTCTAGCTGAGGAGACAAATGAATGAATACAAAAGTACAACGTGATGACTGCTGATATATAAGGAGCTACCAGCACAGGGAAGAGAAGACATTGCCCTCTGAGGGCACGCGGGGCTCCTTTCATAAAAACTGCCCTGCAGATCTGCGCAGCAGGGCAGGCCTAGGTAAGAGCCGGTTCCCGCGCAGTACTGAGGAGGAAACGACAATGGCAGCTCAGCAGCCAGGAAACAGGGAAGGCATCCAGAAGGGTTCAGAACCTAAAACCAAAAGAGAGTCCTGTGACTGGGATCCTGATTCATGGGGATTTCGTTAAAGGGAAAAAGTCAGTTTCGTTGTATTTCAAAGCACCGTCAGGTGTAGATACTGCCCAAGCACTGGATGAAAGCTGAAGGGCAGAAGCAGTGACCTGCTCTGCTCTAGCAGAGGTCAATTTATTTTGAAGTTGACCAGAATTATAATAACAATTCTACTCCTGTTGTAGAGAGCTTAGGAATTTAGAATTAAACATAGGCTCTTCGGCCGACATTTTTAAGATTCTTATTACTCATACCTTATTAACAAGGAAAGACTTTTAGAAGACAGTATTAGATTATAAGAGAGAAAACTTAAGATTTGATCAGTCTATAGCAGTACAGTCAATGAGGGCTTTACTGCTTTCAGCAATAGGCCTGAGCTGCAATATTACCACTTTCCTGCAGATATGATCCCCTGACACAGGATAAAGTATAACTTAAGGTAAGAAAGGCCAATATACAGAAATCTAAATTTATATAGCAGATACACTAAGCTTTTCAATATAAGAACTAAATTCTTCACTCTCAAGATGGCTCACCTCTGCATTCCTCAAAACAGTACATTCTCTAAGAAATTTACATCATGACAAGATGTGTATGGAACTTTTTATATCTATATCATGTAAAATGGGAACATTTATGGCTCATACTTGCCACTTACAAAATCCACTTATTAAGTAAAGGGCCAATGTAAGTGCCATGTAACAGACACGGGGCGGGGGGGCAGGCAGCATTGGTGACATGTACATGAGCGATAAAAACCTACCACAATGTTTAATTCTCCTGCAGAAAATAAAACACAGGATTACCTGTCCCTGGTGCTGGGAACAACAGCAAATCTACTTGGGTGATACTGCCTCTCCCATTCCTGTGCTTCCATTACCTATTCCATGTCTATAAAAGGAATGGGTCTGGTGATAGAGAAAATAGTTCAAGGGAAAGCCATATTTGAGATGGGCCTTGAAAGACAGACCAGACATTACTGGGTAGAGACAAAAAGAAGACGGAAGGGAGAAATGCTTCTGGGTTGAAGTAACAGCAGGTGCAGAGGCGCAAGGCAGCAAGTATAAAGAACTTCAGGAACTGCAAGTGGTTCAGAGAGCAGGAGCGGGGCAGGGGGCTAAGGATAACCTCTGCAAGCAGGGACAGGTAGCACAGTAAAGAAGTCTTGAGCGGAAAACAGGGATGTGCTGCTTGAGGGGCACTGAGTTTCCGGTGAGGGTGATGAAAACCTGTGGAAATGGACAGCGGTGGTGGCAGTACAACATGGCGACCATGTTTAATGTCACTGAACTGTACACATAAAAATGGCTGAAATGGTTGGTTACACATATTTAACCACGATAAAAATGGTTTAAAAAGATGTCAATGGCAGAGAAGAGAGAAAAACCGTAAATTCAACAAAATCAAATTTGATTCTTTGGGGGTAAAATCTTGAAAATGAAAGCCACGTATTAGGAACAATATTTATCAGGACTCTATTCAGCACATTACGGAACCATCAGGGGTAGGGGATTTCTTCAGTGTAAGGCAGGCAATGATCCAAGTGGGAGGTAGCTAAAGCACCTGAATGAGGTGGGGCAGTGGGAACGAAAAAAGATATAAATTACAGATTCACTGTGGATATAATATTAGTTTTTACATGTATATCACAGTTTATAAAATACTCTTTATATCCATTATCTCATTTGATTCTCATAATAATCCTATAAGGTAGGTAGGATATATAACACCGTCCCTACTTGATCAATGGAGTCAGCCTGAGAGGTTGTAACTTGCCCAGTGTGGCATACCCATTACTGAATGGCAAGGGTAGTCCTAGAGCTCAGAGCATTTAATCCAGTGATCCTTCAAGTAGACACAAAAGATCAGAAGTGAGGAGGGGGAGGTCCTGCTCCTTCACTTATTTATTAATTCATCAATTACATTTTGTCTGAAGGTATAACACAAAATTTTGACAAGAAAAAGAACAGACACAACAGTGAATATACACATTAATGGTAAGAAGTACCTTGATTTCTGAGATATTCCAGTGTGAAAAAACGTGAATTTTTACAACCTAGAAAATATGGTATTGACTAGGTACTTACCCTGCACCAGACACGGTACCAGGTGCTATGAACCCAGTGGCAGGTACAGCCCTACGGCTGCTTGTGCTGATTATACATGTAGGCTCAGCCCCATCACCATTCAGGGCAACTGTTGCTCCTCTCCACCTCATTCTAGGTCACCACTGAGTCTCAGCGAAAGGGGCCTGCAGTAACTGTCCAATTTGCCATATCTTCCTGGGGGTGGCTATGGCTGAAAGGAGGTAATGCCTAATGCATCGGGCTTTCAAAGTAATTTCCAATGCCAGTAATATGCCTCAATTTCCCTACCAGTAGGTATCAATAAAACACCTTCAGCTAAAAGTCTCAAACACTCGATAGGCTGTAAAGAAGCAGCTTTTTGTTTTTACATGACAGCAGTAACACAAAGACATCTTCAATGATTTGTGCCCTGTCTATTAAAACTGCTACTTTGAAGAGAGGCTAAAACATTTAAGGTGCGATGTAAAGCGATGCTAGCTGACACATAAACCAATAACTCTGTCTAGAGCTTAGAGAAGCATTTTTATGAGGTCTGAAAATCACGGTTCAATAGAGCCATGTTTTGTTTGGTTTTTTCCATTTCTGAAATCAAAGGTTCTTAATGATATAAAATAACTGCAATATCACGCAGTCAGAATGCAACCAGTTTTATTACTTTTTATATTCAATCAAAATGCCAAACGCCATTCACAATGCCATTATTCCTGAACCATGAAAACATATTTAAATTCATTATTATTATTACTTTTAAAGACGTCCAAAATGATCTAGCTCTGTCTTCTCATGAAGGCTCCATAAAATAAGAAAATGAATTTCCCTCTCCACCCCCGTGTCAGAAATGGACTTGCTGCTCCCGCTGCCAATGAGGCGAGAGAAACACGACTTCTCTACCACAAACTCACGCATTTAATAGATCATTTTTTTTCCTTGGTAATTACTGTAATAACAGTAACTCATCCCAAACTTCAGCATTTCAACAGTGGCATCTTATTTCTTATTTTCATTTCCATATTTAGTTTGCTTACCTCTTGGACAAATTTAAATGAACGAAAATCAGCTAGATTACAGGTGGGATAAACCCCAAAAGAAACACCATATGGAGATCCATATGCTTTGGCACTATATCAGCATGTGACAGGGTCCTGGAATATAACTTCAGAGCAACTGACACCCCTCTGCACCAGCCCTCTGTGTGGGTGCTCTAGAACATTCGCAATGCTAACATATTCTGAATACAGTAAATCAAAAGGCACAGCAGCTGCTTTTCTCCTTCCAAAAAAGTAAACACAGAAATTTCAAAACAACTTAAATTGGCAAAAACATTATCTCCCTATACTCTCGACCAGGAAATCACACAATGAAACTTATAAAGAAAAACCTGGAAAAAAAGATAAAACAAATGGCAAATCAGTGAGTAATACAACAGGATAGTTATGGCAGCTGTACAACTGAAAACGTGTCTAAAATGCAGGCACTACTCATACAGCAAGGGTCTTCATAAGATGTCACATAGGAAGAAGCTGATTAATTTGGACGCGTTCTTTGTATCGCAGTATATATCATAAAATTACCAAGAACCACCTGTCTGATAGGGTACTATATCACTTGTGATTCAGCCAGAGAACCAGTAAGAGATACACATTAAGGGGATTCACTTCAAGGAATCGGTTTACACAATTGTGGGGACTGGCTAGGCAAGTCCCAAAGCCACAGGACAGGCTGTCAAGGAGGGCAGGTTCTAACTCTCAGGCAACAGCTGAAGGTGCTGGTCCCAAAGGCAGAATTTCTTCTTCAGGGAAGCCTCAGCTCTGCTTTTCCAGCCTTTCACTGATTGAATCAGACCCACCCAGATTCTCTAGGATAATCTCTCTTACTTAAAGTCAACTGACTGTGGACTTTAATCACATCTACGAAATACCTTCAGAGCAGCACCCAGATTAGTGTTTGAGCACTCAGAACAAGCTGACACATGAAAAGGACCATCACAGGTAATAATCTGGAGGTGGGCACCAGGCCTTTACTTCTGGGGTTAGAGAGGGCAGGCCATACTCTCGTATTTGCACCTCGCCAAGGTTTGAGTGTTTATGCTTTTCTTTTCCTTTTTTTTAATGCATGAAAACAGATGATAAAGTATAAAAAGCCCTATACTAATGATATTGCTGGTGGTAATAAAAAACATAAGGCCATTGAGCAAAAGCTAGATGTCACTGAATGCTAAATTTGCTCAGAGATACAGGTTTTACAGCCTCAAGTTTAGTGCTATACGAAAAAACAAAACAAAAAAAACTTTATTGTTGAAATTCCAGCAGGGAAAAATAATCTTGTTATTGTGAACGATGGTGGTAAATGTATAATAAAATAAGCCCAAACAGGGCCTGGTAAGTTACACAACCATACGTTCTGCAGTAAGTTCTGTCATACAAAGAGTTCGGGCTAGAGTTAGAGGTTCTTATTTAGGAAGCACCTACTGTGTGTCTGACACTGTCCTTGACACTGGGGGCACAGTGGTACACAGAGAAATATGGCTTCTGCCCTCCGAGAGCTTATCTGGTAAGTATAAATGGTGGACTATAGAACACATCGCTCCAGCCAGTGCTGGGTTGTTTATTAGCTAATGAAAGTGAAAAAAGTTTCATAACAAAATCATGGCTTCAATGCAAATTAAAAAAATGCCTTACAACCTACATTAAAGAAGTTTAGGTTCATAAGAAATACTCAACTGAAAGCAAAATTCATTGATTTCTCATCATTTATGATTAATGAAAAGAACTAAAGAGGTAAATTTCAAAATTAAAAATGTCAGGGAACAGAATGAGCAAAAAAAAAAGTGATTTTTTTTTTTTTTTTACCAACAATGCAACCTATGATCATTTCAAAGTCATGTTAGCAGGCAGAAAAGGTTACTAGATTGTTACGGAAATCTAGATGGAAAATGTGTTCCAGACTTCAGCAAGGCATTTGCCAAGATTTCTCGTGCTGGCCTCAGCTAAAATTACATATAAATATAAGTGAAATGATAATCTAGTTAGGTGTACTAACTGAAATATAACACCAAAAGAGAATGGTTAGCAAATAAGTATTAACTTAGAGAACATTCTGTCATGTCAAGAGAAGGGTACTACCCTTTGCTCTTGTCTTGGTCAGTCTTTGTTTTTCCAATAACATGGAGGAAGGATACTGCCCATTTATCAAATGTGTGCATGTCATGAGACCTCGAGGAGTCCCGTGGTGGTGTACATACTTAAGTGCTGGACTATAAACCAAAAGGTAGGCAGTTCAAGCCCGACCAGAAATGTCTCAAAACCTTCGTGATCTGCTTCCAAAAGGTCATAGCCTTGAAAACACTATGGTGTACAGTTCTACTCTGCACACTTGGGGTCACTGTAAGTCAGAATCAACTCTGCGTCAACTAACAACAACAACAACATGACGTGGGAAGACAATAAAAACAGAATCAGGATTCAAAATGATCATGGCAGCTTAGAGCTATGCACCCAGGCTAAGAAGAAGACAATTTAAAAGAAAAAAGATTAAGTTCTATACTGCAGCTAAAAAATCAGCCATGTAAGAGTAGGATGGTATCTAGAAAAGGCAAAATTATAAGGACAGAAATCAGGTTGCCAGAGGCTGGGAATGGGGAAAGAGATTGACTAAACAGAGCACTACGGAAATTCTGGGAATGGGGAAATGTTCTATGTCTCAATTGTGGTGATGATTACATGATGGCATAAAACCAAAAACCAAACCCGTCTCCGTCGAGTCAATTCCAACTCATAGCAATCCTATAGGACACAGCAGAACTGCCCCATAGGGTTCCCAAGGAGAGCCTGGTGGATTTGAACTGCCCACTTTTGGTTGGCAGCTGTAGCACTTAACCACTACACCACCAGGGTTTCTACATGATGGTATATATATTTGTCAAAACTCATCTACTGTCCACTTAAAAAGGGTGAATTTTACCATATGCAAATTATTTCTCAATAAACCTGACTTAAAAAAAAAATGGAAAGATGTAGCTTAAAAACAGCACCAATGAAGAACCCTTAAAAGTTAATATGAATCAACACAGCAACTGGCTATAAAGCGTATCTAGAGTAACACTGCACAACATTAACAGAAACACAGAGAAGTAATTGGTCACGGTCCAACTCTCCTCTGCTGTTGCAGGTGGCTGCAGTCAGGTTAGCCCCTGACATATGGCAACCCTGTTAGGTTAGTTAAATCCTATCTGATACAGAGCATCCACCTTTTTATTGTGGTGAAATAAATATTTAAAAAACATTTGCTGTTTCAACCATTTTTACATGTACCATTCAGTTACATACACACATCACGTTGTGCAACCATCACCATCATCTATTTCCAAGTGTTTTCATCACCCTCAAGAGAAATTCAGTGCCTCTTAAGAATCCACTTCTTTTAAGAGTGATTTAAACCAACTGGAACAGCCAAGAATATCAATCAGAATGTCAAGGGCACTGGAAACCCAAGAAATATAAACTGGGAACCAGGGATTTTAGTCTGGAAAAGAGGAGGCTTAGCACCAACATGTGAGCCACCCTTATATACCAGAAGGACTGCACATAAAACTGAGATTAGACATTCCCTGTGGCTGTAACAGGGTCAAACTAGGGCCCATATGTCTAAGCAACAGATACAGAATAGAAAACTATCCCTTGAACTATTTTCAATATTGCAGGGTCTTTTAGCCATCTATGGCTACTCTCCCGGTTTTTGAATTTTGTCTGCATTATTTTTCAAGTGAGAGATGAAAAGAATATGAACTGAGGAATCTGTAGTGAATATGGAAAGGGGGATACTAAAATATCCAAAAGTGAAATTTAAAAGATTTTGTGACAAAAGAATATGAAGAAATAAGAGAAAAGGAAGTTAAACCAAGTTACACTATTTAACGGGAAAGGGAAAGAACCTAACATTGAATAGCTATGAGGTACTAAAAGAGCTCTGGTGGCGCAACGGTTAAGCGCTAGGCTGATAACCAAAAGGTCGGCAGTTGGATCTCACCGGCTGCTCTGCAGGATAAAGACGGGGCAGTCTGCTTCTGTAAAGGTTGTAGCCTTGGAACCCCTATGGGGGAGTTCTACTCTGTTCTGTAGGGTCTCTATGAGTCAGAATCAACTCAACAGCAATAGGGTTAAAAAAAGGTACTAACTGCTG
Source organism: Elephas maximus indicus (assembly GCF_024166365.1). Taxonomy (NCBI): domain Eukaryota; kingdom Metazoa; phylum Chordata; class Mammalia; order Proboscidea; family Elephantidae; genus Elephas; species Elephas maximus. The sequence continues at coordinate 16,303,719 of NC_064826.1, forward strand.
TCCTAAGCATTTTACACACATTTAGGCCTCTGAGTAAACCACTGACATAGGTATTACAACCACATCTTTAGAAAAGAGGAAACAGGCTCAAAGAGTTTCAACAAGTGGCTCAATTTCTAAAAACCAGAGGCGTCAGGTTTCTTGTTTAGATTTTATTCTAAAGCCCAGGCCGTTTCCACTATACACCAGTGATTCCCAGAGGTAGGATTTAGCTATCTGGAAAATCAACTTTTGAGAGATATTTCATTTCTTAATGATACCAACAAATGAGGCACTACTATACTTATTTCACCATAAAGTAAGAGCCTTGAACCTAAAGTGGGGGAGGGGAGGAATCTCTCATTTATGAGTATTTGGCAGAGAAAAAACTACCACATAGGTGAAAGGATTGTTCAAGGAACATTTTCACCCTTTGCAGGTTTTCAAATACTGAGCATACATACAGATCCTTTGACTTTTAAAGGCCCAAAGTGAAATGGGATTAAAAATCAAAATAATCTGAACAAAAGGTGAAGCGTTATCCTCCTACTCATTCAAACCTTATCTCCATATTATTTCATGTACTAGACACAAAGCCGTGAAGCATGCTGACCAGGAAGAAGGAGGAAGGAAAGCTACAAACGGAAGATAACAAGGTTCTGTCCCCAGCCAATCAACCCAGCATATCAATACCCTGTTGCTGTAGAAACAGAACATAAAAGGCTACTGCTTTAATTCCCTTGATTTGATTAAATCTCACATTTGACAAAATACCATCCAACAAACTTATTAGCATAGTTCCGGAGATCGAGAGTAGACGAAGGGAAACAAAGGACAGTGCTGGGGTTCTGACATTTCAGTTAAAATTGAAGGAAAAAAGGCCGGACACACTGCGAAGTGACCTAATTTAATTTTTTTATAAGACTTGATAAAAACGGGTTCCGAAGTCCTTGATCCTTGCTGTAAGAGAAAAGACAATTTCAAACCAAAGATATCAGGCTCACATGGAGAAAAAAGGTAAATCAGTTTCCTGCTGGGAAAACAAATGAATGGCGGAAGTTACTATAAAAGTCACTTTACCAGCAGGAATTGTACTAGATTTCAATTTAACTCGATCTTTAAATGATTATGGGACTAGAAGGGAGACAGATAAGACAATGAAGACATTAGTCCCAGACATGCTGTGATTATCAAGGTTTTAAAATTTACTTTAGATCTGGGGGAAAAAATGCACACACATACAAAGCTGGAATTGTTATTGGCATTCAGTGGAACAAAAATATCTGCTAAAATTTACTTTGAAAACATATTTTTCAGTCTACCTGGGTATAATTTTAAGTTAGGTTACAAGCATAGATGATGAGGCATCTTTTGGTTTGTTCAAGAAATATGTGCTGGGTTCTAAACCCTTTGGTTTTCCCCAAAGCACCACTATTTGGTACTCAAAGCCAGGCAAAAAATGTGTGTATACAATCATCACCAAAATGTAGCCCCTAGCCTTTGCTATTCAACTTCGTTCAGAAAGGTATAATTCAAAATTTTTTAAGTAATGCTATTTTGTGGAGAAATAAGATAAACCTAATTTCATTTGGAGGCTAACTAAAGACTGAGGGCCCATTTATCATTTCTAAAATGCTAGCCAGCAGATAAGATTAGTTTCTGTCACTCACAGTACTGTCAAGATGATTCAATATGATTGCAAAGCTGACTTTTATGGACATATTTGAGCGAACAATAAATGTTCCCACAGAGGCTTCAATTTGAGGATCTCAAAGAATTTGACCGATATGGAGGAAAAACGACAAGCGCAATGCCAGCACTAGGTTCATTTTATAAACTCACGCCACCCTTTTCTAAAGACGATCTAGAAGAAGCCACCAAAATTATTAAAAGTCCGGACAAAAATGATACAGAAATAAAATTTTAAGGAACTGGGATGACTGTGGCTGAAGAAAAAGCAGCGTAAAGATAAGCTAGTAATAGTTATTAAATATATGAAAGTTTAGTGCATCAAGGATGGGTGAAGCTGTTGAAGCGAGCTACTAGAGCAAAAGCTGAGTTAAGCGATCAGGGAAAATGAAGAAAGAACTGGAGCACAATATAACCACTGGACACTGAAAGCACAAAGCACTCCTCTGAAAGTCGACACTAAGGAATAACAGCTGAGTAACACCTTGAGTGGAGTCAACAGGATTAATTAAATTATATCTGGGTATTCCAGGTCATCTATCTCAGATTTCAAAAAAATACTGAATTAAATAGAAGCGCAAAAAAATTCCTCAGGGAAAAATCTTAGGCAATAGAGCTTATGTTAGGATACTAAATTTACACACAAAGTGAATTTTGGAAGAGTTATCAAAAATCTGATTGCCTTCTTAAATCAATACCAAAGCGAACTAAATCCCTTACCACAACATTCAGAAAATACAAACTGCAAAGCCAGCCAAGAATTCAAGGAAAAATCTAGAAAACTCAAGTTTCCCAATACGCTCAAGCTGTTACGTTTGTACAATAACTGAAAGTAAGCCTAATTGCACTTAACATTATTAATATTTAAAAGCTCTGTGTTTTAATTTGAACACATCAACATTTCTTAAAAACCCTGCCTTGGCTATCTAGTGCTGCTATAACAGAAATACCACAAGTGGATGGCTTTAACAAAGAGAAATTTATTCTCTCACAGTCTAATAGAAGTCCAAATTCAGGGTGCCAGGTTCCAGTGGAAGGCTCTCTGTCTTTGTTGGCACTGGGGAAAGGTCCTTATCATCAATCTTCCCTGGTCAAGGAGCTTCTCTGCTCAGGAACCCTGGGTCCAAAAAATGCACTATTCTCCTGGCTCTTGTTTCTTGGTGGTATGAGGTCCCCATGTCTCTCTGTTCCCTTCTCTCTTCTATATCTCAAAAGAGACTAACTTAAGATACAACCTAATCTTGTAGATTGAGTCTTACCTCATTAACTTAACTGCTTCTAATCCTGCCTCACTAACATCATGGAGGCAAGATTTTTAACACATAGGAAAATCGCATCAAGATGGCAAAATGGTGGACAATCACACAATACTGGAAGTTACGGCCTAGCCAAATTGATACACATATTGGGGGTACATAATTCAATCCATAACACAATAAGAATTTTTCTAAATACACAGAAGAAAAATAAAACTGGTACTGATACTCAAATACACTATTTAACATCATCCATTATATCAGTTTCAAACAATTTCAAAGCATTTTTGGACACCTGTAAATGAGCATTCTCCAAGTGACATTATTATTTCAAGTAGTTTTTAAAAATGCACTTATGCTGTGCACTAAAACAAGACACACTAATATGAGAGTTCAGAAACCTTGGAGTCTCCCAGGAATCAAAAATGCATGACCACCTCAAGGGAGAATAGATCCTCTGCCTTCCGCACTGGGCACCCTCACTCTCATGACCCAATTATGGTGCTTCATGAAAACCTCTTTCCCAAAAAATTACTCCCAACGCTGGTATGTTTACTCTATCATACTCCTTAAGTATCTCCCCAATAGACGCCAAAAATAGTGATTAAAAACTGTTCTTTAAACTACACATATACCTTAATGGATGATTTATACTTAGAAGAAAATTTACCGGGCAACTATTTATGGGACCTGCCACTCCTCTGTCAGTCTGTCATACTGTGATGGCTTCTGTGTTGCTATGATACTGGAGACTCTGAAACTTGTTCTTAAACATAGAGTAGCTAAGGCAAAAGGTGGAAATGATGAGGTCAAAGGGCTGAACAGAAGATTCCAAAGGGCAGCTCAACAAGACAAAGTATTATAATGAAATGTGCAAAGACCTGGAGTTAGAAAACCAAAAGCAAAGAATACATTTGACATTTCTCAAACTAAAAGAACTGAGGAAAAAATCGAAGCCTCAAGTTGCAATACTGAAGGATCTGATAAGCAAAAAATTAAACGACACAGGAGGCATGAAAAGAAGGTGGAAAGAATACACAGGGTAACTGTACCAAAAAGAACTGGTTGTCGTTCAACCAATTCAGAAGGCACCATATGATCAAGAACCGATGGTACTAAAGGAAGAAGTCCAAGCTGTACAGAAGGCATTGGTGAAAAGCAAGGTTCCAGGAATTGACAGAATACCAACTGACATGTTTCAACAAATAGATGCAATACTGAAAGTGCTCAGACATCTATGCCAAGAAATTGGGAAGACAACTACCTGGCCAACTGACTGGAAGAGATCCGTATTTGTATGCATTTCAAAGAAAGGTGACCCAAACAAATGCAAAAATTATCGAATAATGTCATTAATATCACACGCAAGTAAAATTTTGCTGAAGATCTTTCAAAAGCGGCTGCAGCAGTATATTGACAGGGAACCTCCAGAAAGTCAAGGCAGATTTAGAAGGGGACGTGGAACCAGGGATATCATTGCTGATGTCAGATGGATCCTGGCTGAAAGCAAAGAATATCAGAAAGATGTTTACTTGTGTTTTATTGACTATGCAACGGCATTGGACTGTGTGGATCATAACAAATTATGAGTAACATCGTGAAGAATGGAAATTCAAGAACACGTAATTGTGCTCATGCAGAACCTCTACACAGACCAAGAAGCAGTTGTTCATACAGAACAAGGAGATATTGATTGGTTTAAAGTCAGGAAAGGTGTGGGTCAGGGTTATACCTTTTCACCATACTTATTCAATCTCTATGCTGAGCAAATATCCACAGAAACTGGACTATATGAAAAAGAACGGGGCATCAGGATTGGAGGAAGACTCATGAATAACCTGCATTATGCAGATGACACACCTTGCCTGCTGAAAATGAACAGGACTTGAAGCACTTACTGATGAGGATCAAAGACCACAGCCTTCATTATAGATTACATCTCAACATAAAGAAAACAAAAATCCTCACAACTGGACCAATAAGCAACATCATGATAAACAGAGAAAAGACTGAAGTTGTCAAGGATTTCATTTTACTTGGATTCACAATCAACGTCCATGAAAGCAGCAGTCCAGAAGTCAAAGGATGTATTCCATTAGGCAAATTTGCTGCAAAGGACCTCTTTAAAGTGTTAAAAAGCAAAAATGTCACCTTGAAAACAAAGGTGCAACTGATCCAAGTCATGGTATTTTTAATCATCTCATAGGTATTTTTTAGGTATGCAAACCCTGTACAGCGAATCAGGAAGACTGAAGAAGAATTGATGTCTTTGAACTATGGCGTTGGTGAAGAATATTAAATATACCATAGACTACTAGAAGAGTAAACAAATCCGTTTTAGAAGAACAGCCAGAATGCTCCTTATAAGGGAGCACGACAAGTATCTTAGTCATCTAGTGCTGCTATAACAGAAATACTGCAAGTGGATGGCTTTAACAAAGAGAAGTTTATTTTCTCACAGTAATGAAGGCTAAAAGTCCAAATTAAGGGTGTCAGCTCCAGGGGAAGGCTTTCTCTGTCAGCCTTCTTATTATTCCTCCCCCAGACTAGGAGTTTCTCTGTGCAGGGACCCTGGGTCCAAAGGTCAAGCTCTGCTCTCTGCACTGCTTTCTTGGTAGTATGAGGTTCCCCTCTCTGCTGGCTTCCCTCTCTTTTTTATCTCTTAAGAGATAAAAGTGGTGCAGGCCAAACCCCAGGGAAACTCCCTTTACTTTGGATCTGAGATGTGACCTCAGCAAGGGTATTACAATCCCACCCCAATCCTCTATAACATAAAATTACGATCACAAAATGGAGGAAAACCACACAATACTGGGAATCATAGCCTAGCCAAATTGATACATACATTGGGGGCAGGGGGACATAATTCAATCCATGACAAGACTCTGTCTCATGTACTTTGGACATATTATCAGGAGGGACTAGTTTCTGAAGAAGCACATGCTGATAGAGTAGAGGGTCAGCAAAAAAGTAGAAGACCCTCAACGAGACAGATTGACATGGTGGCTGCAACAATGGGATCAAACATAGCAACAATTGTGAGGATGGTACAGGACCAGGCAGTGCTTTGTTCTGTTGTACATAGGGTCACTATGAATCAGAATTGACTTGACGACCCCTAACAACACAACATTTATGAGACAGAGAGCACGCTTATTCCCAAATGTCTGTGGCCAGCAATTTAATATAACCAACAGGGATAGAGAATGGAGTAACTCACATGACAGACATTCAGGCATGTAAAAGTAAGCTGAGTATCATTTGAGCAGAAGTTCCCAGAGACCGCACGCCTAACTTATACTTGTGTCATGCACAATTTTCATTTTTTAATGGGGAGAATAGTTTCCAATACAAAAAAAATGAAGTAAATAAAGCTATAACTAGCCTAATTAAATATGAAAACAGTAGATTGCAAATGTGAATGCCTCAAAAACGTATCTTCTCCCTCAACACTCATTTCACGGTAGACACATATATTCAGAAGAGAAGAACATGATTTTCTTATTGTTACTTCTTTTAATGTACAACCTTTCATATTCCTATATTTAAAAAAAAAACTGCTGGTAATATTCAGAAAAAGGGAAATAGCTAGCAAGAAGCATTCTGATTCATTTTGTAAGAAAAAAAACACACACACATCAAGGGATTCCAAATTTCAAAACAAAAAATGTTTTTTAAAATTTATGACAAAGTAAACAGAGAATAAATATAAACTTCTCTGTATAACAAAGTCTTTCTCTACTTTATAATGAAAGCTATTAGTTTTGTAAGTGAAACCGGCAGTCCATTAGGTCAATGTATTGTCCTATAACATGCAAATTGATAACTGCTGATACCGAGGGCAGGTATCTTCCAGAATAAAAGACCTAAAGCTTTAAAGCTTTTGAATAAGGAAGGAATGACAATTTCTGTATGAAAAACACACATATGCATTAATAAATGAAAGCACAGATTTGGAAATTATGTTTGTAAATCTGAAAGCGAATAAAGAGGCAACTTAGCAATTTAGCATTCGTTATAAAAATGAAGCCATGCATGGAAAACTTATTAATGTTCTTTTAATAGTTTTCTGAGGTAATAAGAACTCTGATGGGGTAATCAGCTGAAGTTACTGGCTTTTAATGTGTTTTCTTTTCCTAGGCACCTAGTACCATAGCTACCTATGAAATTTCCATTACTGGTTCATTGACAAATGGGACAGAAACAGTATTTCGGGGCAGGAGTTTGAAGAAAAAGGAAATCCAGTGGCAACACTGAGATGTTATGTGGGTTACCACAGATTATATAATGACAAAAAGTGGCCATCAGAGTAAAATTGCAGCTCCTGTAAGCAACTGCATTAGTGAGGCAGGTGCTGCACAAATGATAACACGCAATGGCAACAGTAATAACAAAAAATGCCTTACGTTTATCTAATGCCTTCCCTCCAGAGTGCTCAAAACTACCAACAGAAAACAGCTAACCGCTCTTCCCAGGTCATGGAGGTCCTTGGTGGTGCTTTTTTCACACACCTGCATTATGGAATGGCTTATAAAAGAATCATACAGAAAGACGGGATGTTGGGAGATTACCTACAGTGAACCCATTACCTCCGAGGCAGATTTGCCCCTAAAGCATGCCTTCTTTGGATTTTCTGAGAGTCCACATATTTCCTTAGTAAGGCAATATTACGAATTCCTTGGTCCGGGGATCACAAACTTCATAGAGCAGTGAATTTCTTCCAGTAGGCCAACTAAAAATTCAGGTTACATTCATGATGAAATCTTGGATGTAACCAAGGGGTGTTTTCATGCTTATAAAACCATATTATAATTTTCTTTTCTACACTTGAAAAATGCTAAGTCATACAGAAAAGGAAAAAAAAAAAACAAACCCCAAATTATTAAATCGTCACAACCTACACTGATATTTTGGTTAGCCTTTAGAGAGAAACTATGTCTGAGTCAAATGCCTTCTCCTGTTCTTGATTAACAGGCAGTAAGATGGAGTCCCTAGGCAGTGCAAAGGGTTAATGCACTCGGCTGCTACACAAAAGGCTGGAGGTTCAAGTCCACCCAGAGGTGCCTCAGAAGAAAAGCCTGTTGATCTACTCCTGAAAAAGCAGCCATTGAAAACTCTGTGGAGCACAGTTCTACTCTGACACACATGGGGTCACTATGAGTTGGAGCTGACTCCGGGGCAACTGATTTCTAGGACAGCCTGTCCTCACTTAAAACAGCAATTAATAGAACGCAACTAGGACCCAGAACGCTGCTGAGTCAGTCTTGCCAAATGAAGCTGGTTCCTGAGTTCATCGCTTGAGTTCATTTTAAAGTTCAAACATTGGCAGTTATGCAAAATGAGATAAAAAGATACCGCCCAGGAGGTAAGGTTAAGGCTGGCTCCGAACTGGTTCGGGGCTGTTAACGGCCGACAGGAACAGGGCAGCGGACCGATACACATCAACCAAATCTGTTGCCCCCGGGCTTTCGCTCGAACTGACTCGATGGCCACGGGCCTGGTTTGCTGGGCTTCAGGACGTTTCCCACATGGGTCCCAAAAGTTTCCAGGGCCTGACAGGGGAGACCGGATTACCGGCAGGGCTGTGCAGAGCGACACGTTCAGAACAGCGCCATCCGCCGCCATCTTTGAGCCGGGCACCGCTGTTTGTTTCCTACTCGGGTCAAAATCCAGGGGGCAACGGATCTGGTTGCTATGCGAAACGTATGCTGCCATTGCTTATGTCAGCAATTACTGAACTATTCTGAACGGGTTGGAAGCTCTGGGTTAAGGGCAAGATGAGATCCAAGAGGTGGCCGTTTTAGATTGCTGCTGAGGACAATATTAAATTTAAAAACGTCTAACCTAATGAAAGCATCACAGTGCTTGCAGTCGGACAGAACGAAGAATGATGCTATCCCACTTGCATGCAGGGGCATGACACGCTGCCTCCACCTTCTGCTGCACTCTTTGTAAGCCTACAACAACGCAGCGTGTATATGTGCGATTAAATACAAAACTGTTCTCTTAGAAGACATGGAGTAGACAGTCGTAAGCACACCACAGGTACATAGTGACCCTATAGGACAGAGTAGAACTGCCCCACAGAGTTTCCAGGGAGCGCCTGGTGGATTCCAACTGCCGATCTTTTGGTTAGCAGCCACTACGAGTTGGAATCGAAAGGAGAACTCTACAGCAGCAGAACGTGGAAGGACGATTCATCCATTCTGAAAACGCAGCAACAGGGAATTCTGAGAATTCACCATCTGTGGTAAGAGAAAGAATGCTCTCATCTGCCGCTTATTGTGCCACAGTGGAAAAAGCACTGAGTTTGAGTTCAGGAAGAGTGTTAGATCTGCTACCCATGACACTGTGTAAGTTACCCTCTAAACAGTTGCCTCATCTGTTAAAATGCAAATACCCCTATTGTTGTTGTTGTTAGGTGCAGTCATGTCGGTTCCAACTCACAGGGACCCTATATACAACAGAACGAAACACTGCCCTGTCCTGTACCATCGTCACAACCGTTATGCTTGAGCCCACTGCTGCAGCCACTGTGTCAATCCACCTCACTGAGGGTCTTCCTCTTTTTTTCCCTACAGCCTCACATATCTCTCAATCATAACAAAGTATGTGAAAAGGTAGGGAAAGCTTTTATAGTTATTCCCACTCAAAAAAGGCACCTTTTATTTATCAGAAGAAAAGGAGTCAATAGCGCAAGCTACCCTGATCACTAGGTAAAACGTTTTACAATTATGTCCTCAATCCAATATAGTTAGTTCCTCTTTCATTACACTTCATACTGATATATCTTAAATATGGAATATATTTCTACAAAAAATAAACTGAAGAATGCTATACAGCCATTTCCAAAAAAAAAAAAGATATTAACTTCCAGTTGGACTAGTGTCAGGAGTGTGGAGAAAACAATCCGACACGGCATTCTGCTAGACTGCCTGCTAAGCCTGGAAGCACCAATCATGGCAGCTGATTCACAGGGGAACAAAGAATCTGACTACTAGAGGCACTTTTAGTCAGAAAATAACAAAATAGCTTATAGGTGGTATATTCTTTATTTCAATAGATAATGTAGATTTAAAATGATAAAGTATAAGAAGTAAGTAGGCAGCTACATAAATGGCATAAAAGAAAAAATTTGATTTCCGGACACCCGAGCTAAGGAGATAGTACATCTCACTTAAACCAAGAGGGCAGACAGCGAGAACTGTCATCAAACATCCATTCTCTCCTTCTTCCAGGCACGTGGATGCCTGGAACAGTCTATATCCCTGAGTCTTTACTGTCGCTAGGTACGGTATATAACTAATTTCTGGCTAATGAAAGGTGGATACTCAATATATAGTATTTGAGTTAAATTGAAACATAAAAAGATTGTTTTTAAAAAGTAAAACATAGTCATTTCATGTCCTAAAAATGGAAACTGAATAACGTATGGTCCCATCCCATCTCCAAATAATGACTCTTTTAAAGAGTCCTAGCAGCATAGTGGCTAAGAGCTTGATTGCTAACCAAAACGTCAGCAGTTTGAATCTACCAGCCACTCTCTGAAAAGCCGGTGGGGCAGTTCTACTCTGTCTTATATGGTTGCTTTGCGTCGAATCGACTTGACAGCAATGGGTTTGGTTTGGATTTTGGCGGTGTCCTTTTGTACTCTGCCTCAACGGCACAAGAATTCCAACGTGTGGTGACACATCCAGAGCCACTGAGAAGTAAGCTGCTAACACCCTTTGGGACAATGTCAGCTCTGAACTGACACTGTCCAGGCACACCATACTTTTTCAGTCTGTGTCCCCAAAGACAGTAAACTGCCAATCAAGCAATTCTTTGCTGGATATGAAGGACTCAGTGAGACCAAAGGTGGATAAGCTGTTTATGTTTGCTGGCTTGAAATCACAACAGAAGCAATCTTCAAAGTCTATTTGTTTCCTCCTGACTGACTTTGAACATGGATATAATCCTAAATTCTGCCTGTGTATGTGAGTGTATATACATGTTAATGTAATTCAACACTACTAGGTTAAACTGCAGAGAAAACATTTCTCAGCCCTTGATTAAGGCCTGCATTAAACCATCAGACCCCATCACAAGCCTTGCTGATGAGTAGCTATTTGGACACACACAGAGCTGTGATTTCCATCCACTTTACTAATCAGCAAGTTCAGATTTGCTGCTAATGTGACGGTGATGAACAGGACTGCTGCTAATGTGACAGTGATGAACAGGAATGACAGCTCGGGGTTGATTAAAATTAGGCGAGGTTTTCAGCCTAGGACAAAGTGGAGAGGCTCTGAAAACAAGTGCAGTCAAACAAGCATCTCTGAGACTGAAAGGAAACACCAAAAACACATGTTTACTGATTATACATACATTTGAGCAAACACACACTGCAATGTTACATCGTTTAAAATGTATGAAGTCATTAATCAAATCTACACTAAATCAAAAACGGCAAGAAAAGCGTGAACACGCAGAACCAAAGTGCTGAGCGAAACAAAATGTCGAAAGGTACAGGCTATGGTTTGATTGTGAAAATCCAGCGCACTCTGGGAACACAAAGCAAGTACTTATCACAACGGAAATAAAGTTCTCTATTATCTGAGCGACGTAGAAAAAGGAGTTCTCAAATGTCATGTGGACTCCTCCCACTTTGCCATTCTCAGAAACTTAGAGTTTGATATCTTATCCGTAGCCTTCAAGGCAATTCTCTCTCCTTCCTTACCCTTCCACTTATTCTGTGCCATCAAAGCCGGGCCAGTATATTAACAAATACGGGGGAACAGAAGGACCGCTCAAGTGGGTCTGTAGGGGTCCAAATGCTCCTGTCGTGTTTGCATTTTCCAATACAGTCTTCTAACTCCATCTAACAATGTTGCCAGAAGCACAGTAGGGTTTCCAAAAACAAAATGAAACAAAACACAAACAAAAGAAAGTATACACAGAGATGGAACAGGCATTATGAAACCAGTCCCCACGGCACTACCATAGCTTTGTAAAGGTAACACAGAAAAACCATGGCAAGGAGCTGGTGAGCTAGAGTAGAAAAGAATACAGACACCCTTTAAAAAAAAAAAAAAAGGTACGTTAATACATTCTGCCTCTGTTAAATTCCAAATAAAGTGACCAGATTCTCACTGTTGGCAGTATTCAATTTAATTCCTAAAGGTAGACATACTTATAACATTAACCTACACCAATGAGTAGTTCAAAAAAGCATGGCATCAAAGCTCCAATGTCTTGGCACAGGCCTTTATTGAAGCACTCAATACCAAGGAATATTTCAACACAAACATTCACATGGACACGGTTCCATAAAAAATAAATGAGAAAATATATGCTAAGAAGATTAGTCTCGGACATCCAGCAAATTTCAACACAGGTTTTCTATAATGTTAGTAATGACTGAAATGTCCTACTGGTCAACACTAAACAGGGATGTTTAAATAGACTTCTAAGAATCCAAAAATCTACAGACGAACCAGACACATTTTACAAGCATTTCTGCAAGAGGTAACAAAGGAGGTAAAAGAACAGGATACACTGAATGCTTGCAAAGCTTCTGTAACCAGACACTGAAAGTCCATCAACACAGGCAAATCTTCAATGACTGTATTCCCAGTGGCAGTCACTGACAGGGCTGATTTGGGTCATGCTCCATCCATGTAATTTTCTTCCTGAAATCTCAGACAGTCGCCTGCGTGCAAAAGGAATCTCTAGTTTCACACTCCAGCCTTTTATAGCAATGTCAGTCCCTTCTTAGTAAATCGTCTTTTCTCATGCATAATTGTTGAAATTAACCTTTATTAGGATTCCTTCTCAAAAGTAAATTTTCTGAAATTATCTGAATTACTTTATTGCTTCTAAATAAGTCAATTACTGATGCCGCCAAACAAAATTATTACATTGGAGTAAATAATTCATTTTTCCCCCCATCTGCGAAGGCTCAAAATCAAACACGGCTCCGAAGTTAAGCTCAGATGTGGTCGATTTAAGGCCTCGCCACAATCAAATTCCCTTTCTTCTAGAAGAAAAGGATGGCAAAAGCAATTTTTCTCCTCAGTCAGTGTTTTTAGCTTTGCTTTGTATTCTGGCATTAATTACTATCATAGCACCATGTACAAAAACCATTCGGCACTCAGGAAAATACGTTACCCACTGAACTAAGCATAAGGAGCCCTGGTGGGGCAGTGGTTAAGCATGCTCAGGTTTTAACAGAGAGGCGGGTGGTTTGAACCCACCAACCAGTCCTCAGAAAAAAGAGGCAGCAGTCTAATTCCGTGAAGCTTGCACTCTGGAAACCCTATGGGGCAGTTCTACTCTGTGCTATAGGCCACTAGGAGTCAGAATTGACTGATGGCAATGGGTTTGGTTTGGTTTAGAAACTAAGCACCACCTTTTGTCAGTGCGGTGTCTCTGCTCCTCCTACTTACACTGGGAGAATAGAATTTATATCCACTTCCTAAGAACTAATTTAAGGTTGGCAGTTTGAGTCCACCCAGAGGTGCCTCAGAAGAAAGGCCTGGCAATCTAGTTCAAAAAATCAACCATTAAAAACCCTGCGGAGCACAGCTCTACTTTGACACTGATGGGATCGCCATGAGTTGGAATCGCCTCCACAGAAATTGATTTTTTTTTTTTTACTTTATCCTAAATCTTGCCATCTTAAGCTCATCCTTCATTTTTCTAAAATATTGAAATATGATGTTTTCATATGCTAATGAATGACAGTTAAAGAGCCAGGTTCAGGCAGATGGGGACAGAAAAAGTTCAGAATATTTTTGGAAGGAACTAGGTTCCACCAAATTGGAGATAATAAATGCTCTATACTTGTACGTCTACCAGGCCTCTCTGCCCCATAATTTTTAACAACTATTCAATAGAAGCAGCTCTGGTGATGTAATGGTTAAAAACTCAGGCTGCTAACCAAAAAAGGTCAGCAGTTCAAACCCACCAGCCCCCCCCCCTTGGAAGCCCTATAGGGCGGGTCTACTCTGTTACATAGTGTCGCTATGAGTTGCAGTTGATTCCATGGCACACAACAACAATTCAAGAGAAGTTTTCGGTTTGTTTGTTTCTAATAAAGTAGTTACCACATCATTAAACATCAGATTCACTGAAAAGGAGCAGTAAAACTGAACCCTCAACCAGAACACCAAGAAGGATTTTTGTTCTGAAGGACTATCGTATCTTTACATAATTTTTTTTCTTCATATGTCTTTCCCTCACTGACTTGGGCTCCAAGGTTGGCAGTACTGCTTCCAAGCTTGCCATGACCATAGTCTTTTTGGTTTTATTATAATGTCCCTTTCTCTCCTCTCTAGTTCTCACCTACTTGTCAAAATTTTAAGAGTAGAGCCAAGTAGATTATACCATGAATCTAAAATGCCAGACATGAAATGGTTCATTATATCAGAACTAATTAAAGAAGCATGGATATTGTCCGACATGGATGGCTAGATTCCAGAAAATACGGATGGCAAAACCTGTTGTTCAGAAGTTAACCTACAATACATTTATAAGTACATTTATAGTCAATAAAATAAAGGTATCATCTCATGTTTAAGGAAACGAAAAATAACGGGCACCATAGTATTAATATGGAAACCCTGGTGGCGCAGTGGTTAAGAGCTACAGCTGATAACCAAAAGGTCAGCAGTTCGAATCCACCAGGCGCTCCTTAAAATTCCTGTGGGGGAGTTCTACTCTGTCCTATAGGGCCGCTATGAGTCAAAATCAACTAAACAATGGTTACGGGTTATACTACTAATTTTAATTAAAATTCTTTTCTCTCTAGAAATTTTTCGTTTTACTCTTCTCTACAGTTTTGCTTTGCTACAGAAAATATGTATACTCACAGACTTTATTTCGCATTGGCTGCTACTCCATCCAAATGTTGAACAATTTAGGTCTCTAGTAGACCCTGCTTCCTGAGTCCCGCCCCAACATCAGAAATGCCAAGAACCTTGCCGGTGCTTTAACTAGAACAAAGATGAGGGTGAGCCCCTCCACCGCACTCAAGACTGTGCAGCTGACTATGCTAAATCACCTGCCTTCCTTGTGGCCTTCCTCACAGATGCCTTGGAATGCAAAGTGGGTTGGGATTACTTTCCTTCACCTCCTTCATCCTTAACAAGGCCCTATACGAGTGAGTGAAAAGACACCCTGGTGGCGCAATGATTAAGCCCTTGGCTGCTAACCAAAACAATGGTGGTATGAACCCACCCAGTGGCTCTGCAGGTGAAAGACCTAGGGATCTGCGTCCAGAAAGACTCCCCGTTGAGCTGATTCTGACTCACAGTGACCCTACAGCCACCCTGCAGCACAGAGCAGAACTGCCCCACAGGGCTCCAAGGCTGTAATCTTCACAGAAGCAGCCTGTCACATCTTTCTCCCATGGAGCAGCTGGTGGGTTCAAGCCGCCAACCTTCTGGTTTGCAGCTGAGCACTTAACCACTGCACCACCAGGGCTCCTTCCCATAAAGATTACAGCCTAGAAAACCCTATGGGGCAGTTCTAGTCTGTCGTGTGGGCTCGCTATGAGTTGAAATCAACTTGACTTGATGGCACCTAACAATGAGTGAAAGCTGACCTTCCCCTGCCATTGTTTTACCTTTCGTTTTTTAGTCTCGATACCCCCTCACCCCAGGTCCTTCCTTCTATTTACCCCTGACTTTTTTTAGAGTGACTAAGCAATCCCATTTTTTGGATTAATAAAAAGCATACAAAGTAAATTTACATACGCTTTAGCTTCTCCTCAGGGGATTAGTGTTTGAGGAGAAATAAATGCACACCTGTTTTCTTAACATTTCTATTTTGCCAATGGAAAAAAAAAAATGTCCAGGTCTTCAAATATCGTACCTGTTTCGAGGATACTCTATCACACCTCTCCCACCTCTGTGCTGCCATTTCTTGGCAGTGTAGCCCTGTTGTGAGCTTTGGGATCAGAAGGCAGCCCTAGCCCCGGCTGTGCACTTGCAGCTACGTGACCTTGGGCATGTTCTTTATGTGCTTGGGACCTCATTTCCCACGTCTATTCCTGCACTTCTGAGAGGATTCTATGAAACAACGCACTTATGTAGCTGGCACACTGTTAAGCTCCCAATATACACTGGCGGAGAGGTGGCTCTTTTCCTGTCTGCAGTTATAAAGGAGACTACAAGTGGCTCCTCCTGATCAGCCCTGCCTGCTTCATTTGCAAAGGCTGAAAAAAAAAATCTCAAATGGAAAAATGATGGCCTAGATATGATTCGGAACCTCCAGATAAAAGTGATATTTTTAACATTATCCCTCTAGTTGTCTTTTTCTTTGTTCTGAATAGATAAGCCTGCAGACAACGATGACATCTGAAGATACATAACTCACCTAAAGGTCGTGTAAACAGTCAAGAGAGATTATGAAGTCAGAAAGACAGGTTTGAACCCTGCTCCACAATTTACTGAGTTTTTTTAATCTTTCTGATGCCCACTGCCTCTAAAAGAGGAATAATAATACCTACACCTCACAAATGTATTGCTACATCAAATGAAGTAAAAAGAGTCAAGCTCCTGGCACAAAAGGACTCAGATGTAAGCTCCCTCCCCTGATAAACATGAAGAACTTTAACTGCAATCTCATCTGCAGAAAACTTGCATTTTATCCCAAGAGAACAGGGCTGTCTAAACCGTAGGGATTTATTTGTGAAAATCTGCTCCTAATATTCTGGTTACATAAACAAGTGATGCGCAGTAATCACAATGATGTGTGTGTGTGTGTGTGTGTGTGTGTGTTTTTAATTAAAGGCACAGCATATCTCATGAACATAATAAAAGCAGAAGAGGAAGAGATGGATAAAAAGGAGGCAGCTGGTATAAAGTGTATGCATCAAAGAGGCAATAGGGCCAGTAGAGCTTTTCAATAAAAGCAAGAGAACAGTAGGTGGTAATGACATGGATACTTTAGATCTGAGGAAGCAAAACATATTCATCACTCTTCAGGATGCCAGGGGAGGCTTGGATAACATCTCCTGTCTTAATGAGCTATACTCCGTTCCCAGCTGTTCAGAACAATGACAGAGTTCACTGCGGCAGAGAACCCACAAACAAAAACTCCACAATCCCTAGAGCCAGAGGTGCAGGGCAAATGCTCAATCAGACATCTGTTGATGTTTGGATGTATAAATGAACAGGGATTAAAAAAGAAAATATCGTGCACATTCGGGATCTTTCTTCTCTAGTAACTGTCAAACTTATGTGTGTTTTTTAATCCCTTCTCCTTTGGTAAAGGTTGGCTTTGAGTACTTTCCATAAATTAATCCATCGACTTTATTATTTAGAGTTGTTTGAGGTTTATAGAAAATTGAGGAGGTAGTACCCAGAGTTCCCATATACCCCATCACTCGGAGCATTTTTAAGGGTTCTGGTTGGCTTGAGTTATAAAACGGTCATTAAGAATTTGAGTGAACCAATAGGGAAAATGACCAGAGAAGAGAATTTGAGGCTCCATTCCTTATTTAAGGAGCCCTGGTGGCACAGTAGTTAAAGCGCTTAGCTGCTAACCAAAGGTCAGCAGTTCGAACCCACCATCCACTTAGTGGGAGAAAGATGTGACAACCTGCTTCAGTAAAGACTGAAGCCTTGGAAACTCTATGGGGCAGTTACACTTTGTCCTACAGGGTCACGATGAGTCGGAGTTAACTCAGTAACGATGGGTTTTATTCCATGTTTAGGTTTGCATAAACCAATTGACAGTGGCAACAATCTGAACACAATATAATGATCAAGCACAAAAAATACATATATAAAAAATTTGACACAATTTTGACTCATGACCCTATAGGGCAGAGTAGAACTGCCCCATAGTTTCCAAGGAGCACCTGGTAGATTGGAACTGCTGGCCTTTTAGTTAGCAGCCATAGCACTTAACCACTACAAACCCCAGGGTTTCCTACACATATATAGTTATAGTTTTATAGCCTTATCCAGAGCCCTGGGGGCACAGTGGTTAAGAGCTATAGCTACCGATGTGGCACGACTCAAAATGAGAAGAAACAGCTGCAAACATCCACTAATAATTGGAACCTGGAATGTACAAAGCATGAATCTAAAAAATTGGAAATCATCAAAAATAAAATGGAACACATAAACATCAATAAGGCGTCAGTGAGCTGAAATGGACTGGTATTGCCCATTTTGAATTGGACAATCATATAGTCTACTATGCTGGGAATGACAACTCGAAGAGGAATGGTGTTGCATTCATCATCAAAAAGAACGTTTCAAGATCTATCCTGAAGTACCATGCTGTCAGTGATAGGATAATATCCATACGCCTACAAGGAAGACCAGTTAATACAACTATTATTCAAATTTATGCACCAACAACGAAGGCCAAAGATGAAGAAAAAGAAGATTTTTATCAGCTGCTGCAGTCTGAAATTGAGCGAACATGCAATCAGGATGCGTTGACAATTACTGGCAATTGGAACGCGAAAGTTGGAAACAAAGAAAAAGGACTGGTAGTTGGAAAATATGATAGAAACAATGCCGGAGATCAAATGATAGAATTTTGTAAGACCAATGACTTCTTCACTGCAAATACCTTCTTTCACCAACATAAACAGCAACTACACAGAGGGACCTCGTTAGATGGAACACACAGAAATCAAATTGACTACATCGGTGGAAAGAGACGATGGAAAAGCTCAATATCATCAGTCAGAACAAGGCCAAGGGCCAACTGTGGAACAGACCATCAACTGCTCATGTGCAAGTTCAAGCTGAAACTGAAGAAAATCAGAACAAGTCCATGAGAGCCAAAATATGACCTTCAGTATATCCCAGCTGAATTTACAGACCACCTCAAGAAAAGATTTGACACACTGAACACCAGTGACCGAAGACCAGACGAGCTGTGGAATGACATCAAGGACATCGTACATGAAGAAAGCAAGAGGTCATTCAAAAGACAGGAAAGAAAGAAAAGACCAAGATGGGTACCAGAGGAGACTCTGAAACTTGCTCACAAATGACAAGCAGCTAAAGCAAAAGGAAGAAATGATGCTGTAAAAGTACTGAACCGAAAATTTTGAAGGGCGGATCAAGACAACGAAGTAAAGTATTATAATGACATGTGCAAAGAGCTGGAGATAGAAAACCAAGAGAAAAACACGCTCGGCATTTCTCAAGCCGAAAGAACTGAAGAAAAAAATTCAAGCCTCGAGTTGCAATAGTGAAGGATTCTATGGTGAAATTATTAAATGATGCAAGGAGCATCAAAAGAAGATGGAAGGAATACACAGAGTCATTATACCAAAAAGAATTAGTCAATGTTAAACCATTTCAAGAGGTAGCATATGATCAGGAACCCATGGTACTGAAGGAAGAAGTCCAAGCTGCTCTGAAGGCATTGACGAAAAACAAGCTCCAAGAATTGATGGAATATCAATTGAGATGTTTCAACAAATGGATGCAGCACTGGAGGTGCTCACTCGTCTATGCCAAGAAATATGGAGGACAGCTTCCTGGCCAACTGACTGGAAGAGATCCGTATTTATGCCTATTCCCAAGAAAGATGAGCCAACCGAACATGGAAATTATAGAACAATATCATTAATATCACACACAAGCAAAATTTGGCTGCGGATCGTTCAAAAACAACTGCAGCAGTATATCGACAGGCAACTGCCAGAAATTCAGGCTGGTTTCAGAAGAGGACGTGGAACCAGGGATATTCAGTGCTGAAGTCAGATGGATCCTGGCTGAAAGCAGAGAATACCAGTAGGATGTTTACCTGTGTTTTACCGACTATGCAAAGGCATTCAACTGTGTGGATCATAACAAATTATAGATAACGTTGCGAAGAATGGGAATTCCAGAACACTTAATTGTGCTCATAAGGAGCATTTACATAGATCAAGAGGCAGTTGTTTGGACAGAACAAGGGGATACTGATTGGTTTAAAGTCAGGAAAGGTGTGCGTCAGGGTTCTATTCTTTCACCATGCCTATTCAATCTGTATGCTAAGCAAATAATCTGCGAAGCTGGACTATATGAAAAAGAACAGGGCATCAGGATTGGAGGAAGACTCACTAACAACCTGCATATGCAGACAACACAACCTTGCTCGATGAAAGTGAAGAGGACTTACTAAGGAAGATCAGAGACCACAGCCTTCAGTACGGTCTGCACCTCAATATAAAGAAAACATAAGTCCTCACAGCTGAACCAATAAGCAACATCACAATAAAAAAAGACAAGACTGAAGTTGTCAAAGATTTCATTTTACTCGGACCCCACGATCAACACCCATGGAAGCAGCAGTCAAGAAATCAAACAAAGCACTGCACTGGGTAAGTCTGCTGCAAAGGATGTCTTTAAAGTGTTGAAGAGCAAAGACGTCACCCTGGAGACTAAGCTGCGCCTGACCCAAGCCATGGTACTTTCAATTGCATCAAATCCATGTGAAAGCTGGACAATGAATAAGGAAGACTGAAGAAGAATTGACGCCTTTGAATTGTGGTGTTGGTGAGGTATACTGAATATACCATGGACTGCCAAAAGAACGAACAAATCTGTCTTGGAAGAAGTACAACCAGAATGCTCCTTAGAAGCAAGGATGGTGAGACTGCGTCTTATATACTTTGGACATGTTGTCAGGAGGGATCAGTCCCTGGAGAAGGACATCATGCTTGGCAAAGTACAGGGTCAATGGAAAAAAGGAAGACCCTCAACAAGGTGGTTGACACAGTGGCTGCAACAATGAGCTCAAGCATAACAACGATTGTAAGGATGGCGCAGGACCAGGCAGTGTTTCGTCCTGTTGTGCATAGGGTCGCTATGAGTCGGAACCAACTCAAGGGCACCTAAAAGATGTAAGAAATATTCAATTAATGGGGTGCTAACTGATGGTCAGTGTTCCTCTAACTAGCCTCCCTTTTTTATCAGAGTTCTAAACTATTTCCAACTAAGTTTCTACAGTAAACTTAAAGTACAAGCAGTTCCCAGGTAACAATCGAGATCACATCCTGAGTGTGTCTTTAAGTCGAATTTGTAGGTAAGCTGGAACACGTAAATAGGGTTCTTATTTAGTCTTACTTTAGTAGAGTCCGGAAGCCCTGGTGGCATAGTGGTTAAGAGTTCGGCTGCTAACCAAAAGGTTGGTGCTCCCTGGAAACCGTATGGGGCAGTTTAACTTTCTCCTATAGGGTTGCTATGAGTCAGAATCAACTCGACAGCAACGGGTTTTATTTTTTTTTTAGTAGAGTCCAAGGAGCCCCGATAGTCCAGTTGTTAAGTGCTACGTTCGCTAACCAAAAGGTTGGCAGTTCGAATCCACCAGTCGCTTCCTGGAAACCCTATGGGGTAGTTCTACTCTGTCCTATACAGTTTCTATGAGTGAGAATCCACTCAACAGCAGTGGTTTCAGTGCAAGAAAAGGTTTGAAGCCTTTTCAATGATTTAAAAGCTGCAGTGCAGCAAGTGAAGTTGATTGTGATGAAGAAATTTGTTGTAAGTGGTGGCTGGTTCAATTGTATCAAAGTGAGGGCAAATGTACATAACATTCAAGTGCAAGGACCAGCTGTCCTTCACTCCAGTTCCTAACACAGGGGCTTATTGTAGTTACATTCTTACTACCTTCTCTCTAATGCCCCCCCCCGCCCTCCCCCCAGAAAACCAAACATGTTGCTTTAGAGCCAATTCGTAACCCTAGTAACCCTGCAGGACAGAGTAGAACTGCCACAGAGTTTCCAAGGAGTGCCTGGCGGATATGAACTGCCCACCTTTTAGTTAGCAGCCATAGCTCTTAACCACTACAACACCAGTGTTTCCTCTAGCATGCCCAGGGAAGTGAAATGCCTTTGTGAAACTATGTGGTAAACTTGGTAGTCATGACATATTTTTTGGCTGCAGGAAGCTGTATCTTGGTAAGCTTTTCTCTTGAGAAGTGCAATGTAGGATCAATGGCGAAGATTTTATGGAATCTTAGATTGTGGATTTAAAAAAAAAAAAAAAAACTCTGCAGATCAATTTGGTCTTTCTTCTTAGTCCAGTGAATAACTGGTTTATTTCAAATTACTGATCTTATATCATAAATTCCTAATCTGACATCAACTTGGATAAAGAAGGAGTGGCCAACATTTATAAATGAGATTAACTTATTTGAGCAAATTGGAAAGAAAAAGATTGGGGATTTCTGTCAAACTGATTTATGCATTGGTCTACAGCATCCCAAAGAAATGACAGTTTCTCAACAGCTTTGGTAACAATATTGCATTGGTCTCTCAAGTGAAGAAAGAGCCAATTATCAGGGGAAAGGAAAATAATGCACCAACCATAAGTCTCTTCCAGCAGAAGACGCTAAAGACACTGATGCCCTAGCGGAATTATAGGCTTCATCTGCTAATGTTTAGGGAAGTCAGCCCTTCGGGAACAAAAGGCAAATAACAGAGCCTCTGTCACTCTGGAACACGGGCTCAAGAAAAACACTGATAAGCAAGAATCCCTTTAGACCAGAGCTTCTTAAACTGCGGTCCATGGATGGAACTCAAGGGGTGCATGATCTTGGATGGAAAAAATACATCTTTATTTCACTAATCTCTAATTGAAATTCTGCATTACTTTCAATTATAGTTACAGGCATTAGCCACAGGAGTATTAACATTCCTGTAATTTTGTCACCAATAGAAAATACAAATACTTTCATATCATATTACAGTTGTTGCAGGTATCTCAAAATAACACTTACGTTCATAACTATTTGAAACGATAGTATTATTAGACTTCCTGCTATATTTTGTGATTTATTGTGTCAATAATCGTATTTCAACATGGTTGGATCCCTTTGCATTCCTATGAATTTTTTTAAATGAATTTAACATTATTCCGAGGAGTTCAAAGGGGTCAAAAGTTAAGAACACTGCTTTAGAAAGAAGGAAGTAGGGTGAGGAATAGGAAATATTCCCAAATACTCCTAGAAAGCCGGGCATAACCCCATCATGAGGAAGACTTTTCCAAGAAACACATACACATATTGTTCACTTTCTGAAATCTACAACCATGTTGGGAGGCACCACTAGCTTATTATTCTTACTTGGAAACCACAATAAAACTGAGAAAGGTTAAGATCACTTATTTGGTCTCAAAAGGAATAATTTCAAGCAATCAGTTTGATCTTGGAAATATTAACCTAACAGCAGTGGCTGTTCTGAGAAAGGAGGGGGCAGCTGAGTGATAAGTCAGCAAACAAATGATGAGTAGCCACATGCTCCTCAGTATAAAATACTGCCTAATTTTTTATGGGACCAGTGTAGGCATGCCAAGAACCACAGCCCTTATAACTAGCAACGACCTGTCGTAGACAACTCAAGTAGGCTAAATGCACACTTCAAAGACGGAACAGGTCAACAGCTCTTTATCTGGAAAGGACTTGGAATGCCCTGACAACCAAATAACTTTGTGAAAGACTAGAGAGGAGATTAAAACAATCAGACAAGCTTTGACAGTCCATCTCTATACATAAGAAATATTCCTGAAACGGTGGCTTACAATGTGGATTTTTTTTAATGTGCTAAGAAGCTCATTATTGAAAGGAACGTTACAGTAAGATTTGAAAGATGTACATACTCTAATTTTCAGATCAGAGCATGTCTTTATTCCCAATGTCTAGGACCACACTTTTCCAAAGAATGGCAATAAACTATGACCTCAACAGATCTTGCCAAACTATTAGTTGTGATGGTGCAGTGGTTAAGAGCTTGGCTGCTAACCAAAACGGTTGGCAGTTCTAATCCACCAGCCACTCCTTGGAACCCCTATGGGGCAGTTCTACTCTGTCCCATAGAGTCACTATGAGTCAGAATCAATTTAATGGCAATGGATTTCATATTTAAATCCTTACTGAGTTTAATATAGACAGTCTACTTTAACAGAGGTATGCAATGGCTAGAAGTCCCTGGGTGGCACAGTTAAACATTCAACCACTAGCCAGAAGGTCAGTTCGAACCCGTCCAGAGGCACCTCAGAAGACAGCCCGGCAATCTGCTTCTCAAAGGTCACAGCCTTGGAAACCTATGGAGCAGTTCTACTCTGTACAACCTGATGGCAACTAATAACAACAAATGCAGTAGCAAATTGATCATTTGCATTTATTCTATCAGATTCTAAATCTTAAACTTCCTTTCTTTCCAGCCTGTTCTTTTTTTCCACAGTCTCCCAGAAATGGTTGACCTCAGCAATCAATACATATGAAGCTGTGGCATGTGACAGCTGTTAGCTAGACTCCTAACTGAGGGTAAGGAAGGATCATCACAGCATTGCAGCTATAGATAGACTATATTTCTTGCTGGCATCAGGTAAAAGCAAACACACGGTGGTAAGTTCAACACCAATGGGCAACTTGAGCTGGTTCAGAAGTGCAGGTTCTGGACGCCTTTCAAATGGGCTCGTTTCTGAAAAGCTTTAAAAACAAACCAGATAACTAGGCTCTCAAGGGGCCATCCGAGAGGTCCCTGGGAGATAAGATCCCATTTCATTCCAATCACTTATAAAATAAGCTATTTAAAAATCATGTGTATGCATGGGTCTTACAAAGGGGTACTCCTGAGACAAATTCTATGCACTTAAGATGCTGTGCAGCTGAAAAGAAATACCCTTTCCCTCTTTGAACAAAGAATTTTCTATTTTCTACGCTAGTCTGGGCTATATGCCATCCCAATTTTTTAAACTCTGCATACACAGTTATGATTCAGTTGAAAACAAAGACGGTGCCACTATAATTGTGTCCAATGAGCCCAAAATATTAAACTTTTATTTTCAAGTATGGCTTTCATCACTCCCTGCTCCAATGCAGTATATATGATAATACATTATTTGTTATTCAGAAGAGGAAAGGTTCCATACAAAATGAATGGCTTCAATTGCCTTATAAATAAAACATGGATAAATGTCTTAGTAAAATAAATTAAAGGAGCATTTGTATTTGATCACTCCATCATATTACTGTCTTTATCTACATGCAGAAGAAGCTGTTGTTGTGTATCTCCTGAAATACATTATGTGTAAAGTCCATAATGGAGAAAAATCACTATGAAGTTATGGCTGAAACCCAAACAAATCACACATATTAAGCACCTCAGAGAGACTCAAAACCCATTAAAGGCACGATATTCAGAAAAGGTAATGACGGCCCACAGCTGTGGGTGGGGGGTTGGTTTGTTTCTATGTTTGTTTTGGAAGTGCTTCTGCTAGCCTGACTATTTTAAAAATTAAACTGTAAGATATTACTGTAGGTGTGAGTAGGGTGATGCTACTTAGCTATATGAACCCCCTGCTCATGGAGTCAGCTTTGTTTTTCCCTGAAGCATGCTGGGGATAAACTCAGGATGAACTCAAGATAAAGTACAAGGCCAGAAGTGGCATGACTGGGCCAACGGCCAAGGCCGAGGAACACCTTATCAACTAGAAGAGAAACACCTGGGCCTGGACGTATAGCCCTTGGAAGCACTGGCCGCCCAAGGACGTGGGGAAGAAACAATAAACCTTGGCCCCAGCTGGAAATGTATATAAGCTTGTGCCCCTTGCTAGGCAGTAGCAGAGCGCTACTTGGGTCCAGCCACCCCCTGGATCATCCTGTGTGTAAGCTCCCCTAATAAACCGTATGTCCCGATCACTGGTTCCAGAGTCCTTCTTTGGTCTCTTGGCAATGTGGCCAACCATGGGTTTGGACACATTACTGAACAGTGTGGTATTAAACAAATTCCACTTTCACTTTAAGTTTACCAAAATGACATAAGTCGGAAAATACTGGTTTTGATGAAATAATACATTTGATAATGTTGATGTTATGAACTGGACTTATGAGACTTAAACTTAAGGAAAACTGTATCTACACCATTAATACAGGTAGTTCCTGGATTACAAACAAGTTCCATTCCTAAATGTATCTGTCTTTAAGTCGAATTTGTACGTAAATTGGAATAGTTAGGAACAGTTCGTATCTAACATCAGATAGTCAAATCTTTGTCTTAGTATATACTATACCGTGTACCTTCCTATGTTAAAAATAATAATAATAAACATTTTCAGATACACCAAAACATCTTTAATGTAATAACACAGTACTAATAATGTTTTGATCCGTACCGCAAAGTAGTGCCTGTTTGTTAGTATGAACTATTGTATGTACCTCAAGTTTTTAATATAATAGGTTTTATGGGGGGTGGTTCATTACTACGGGCTGTACATAAATCAGACATTCATCAGGCATTCATAACCCAGGGACTGCCTGGATCACATTGCTAAAATTACAAATATATCGCTAGAGCAGAGGGCTTAATTACACCCGACATGAAAGAGCCAGTAAAATAAAAATCATCCAATTTCTAAGAATTCGAAATTTTCAATGCATGTTTCCCATAGCATAAAAGAACTCTAGAAGAAGAATGTTAAAAATATCACCAGTAAGCTCATTCAATGCAATAAAAGTTAAAGCCTGATTCAAACAAATGTCACTTTGAAAACTGATAAACACTGTCATTTCCACTAGCAAACATCAGACTGGCTCAGTTTACCATTCAGACCACATAATGTGCACTTACTAGCCCCAAAGGGTCAACATCCCACATAACGCCCTTTCCTTTCTGTTATACACCATCACCGACAGTAATCACCCTGCATTTGAAGCTTATTTCCCATCATACTGGTGCTATCTAAAATACATACTTGGTTGATTTTTATGGCTGAATGGGGAAAGGCATAAATGAGACTCAAAAACTTTACTCTCCTTCTGTGCTTGTTGAGGGAAGAGAGAGAGGGGAGGGAGGAGGAAGGGGACAGAGAAAGAAAGGACACACACAGAGAGAAAGAAGAAGGGGAGAGAGAGAGAATAAAGACCGAGGAGAGAAAGGAGAACTTCAGAGACTGTAAGAGAGAAGAATTAACGACAGCACAGAGATCTCTCATAATTAATTTATATATTAATATATTTATATTAATTTATATAAACTAATAATTTGGATTACTTACATTTCAGAATGATTCCAATACTCAATTTCTTAATGGAATATATATTTCATTTGTTGAAATATTTTGCAAAATAAACTATAATTGTAGAATAACTGGGTGCTTTTTTCCTAAATCTGCTTCATCAATTGACAAATGCATTTATCAGCACTTCACACCTCAATAAAATGAGCCAGAAACCAAACCAGCTACTGGAGAGTCAACTCCAACTCACGGCGCCCGCGTGTGTTTCACAGCAGAACTGCACTCCACAGGGTTTCCAACAGCTGTGCTCCTTCAGCAGGAGATCTCCAGGCCTTTCTTACAAGAAGCCCTGATAGCACAGTGGTTAAGAGCTCAGGTGCCAACCAAAAGGTCAGCCGTTGGAATCCACCAGCCACTCCTTGGAAACCCTATGAGGCAGTTCTACTCTGTCCTGTGGGGTCACTATGAGTCAGAATCGACTTGGTGGCAACTAGTTAGGTTTCTTTCTTTTTTTTTTTTTTATTCCAAGGTGCCTCTAGGTAGATTCGAGCTGCCAACCTTTCTGTTAGTAGCTGAGCACTTAACCAGGATTCCTTCAGTAAAACAAGGGTCTCCAAATCCAATTCTTTGTATTCAGACTTTTACTGAGTACCTTCTACAGGCTCTATCTTGTACTTGTCCCTAAAAATAGCAAATGAATGAGATACTGACCCTGAGTGAGGCAGATACAACAGTAATAATTAAACAGTGTCCTTAAGTACAGTTAATAACAGACAGGCAAAGGGCTTATGGTACACCCAAAAGAGGCATGTATCTGCTAAGAACTTGATCCTTTCTGTCATGTTGTTGCCACATTATTCACTCTATGTCTTAGCTTTTAATTTTATATGCTTGGATTATAAAGTTTCATGTACCAATATTAAGTTATCCTTTCCTTTGGAAATGGTTTCATTACTTCGAAGCAGGGAGTCTTTGTGTATCTAAACATTTAATAAATATTTCTCTTTACCTTCTAATTTCATATGTTTTGATCTGTTACATTTTATTCTTCTCACCATATGAAGTGAACTTAACAGATATTTCCCAAATTTTTCTAGCATCATGTATTGACCATTTCCATTCTGCACTGCATTGTCACACACAGCATGTCCTAATAAAAACTGAGGTGTCTACTCACTCCCACTTATCTACTGGTCGGAACCCTGGTGGCATAGTGGTTAAGTGCTACGGCTGCTAACCATAAGGGTTGGCAGTTCGAATCCACCAGGTGCTCCTTGGAAACTCTATGGGGCAGTTCTACTCTGTCCTATAGGGTCGCTATGAGTCGGAAACAACTCGACGGCAATGGGTTTGGTTTTTTTTTTTTCTTCTACTGGTCACCTTTAGACTAGGAATTTTACCTGCAAACTGCTTCCTAATGGCATTGCCTGGCTGACTTGACCTCCTGTAAATGCTCGACTTCGTAAAATGACTTAAGATTCTCATTTGGAGGCTAATGAACTTCTACCAAACTTTCATTTTCAATGGAGAAGCCTTATGTGGTTCCTTAGCTTTCTTGTTTCCTCTCAGATTTTTTTTAAATAGCTTTTTCCTGTGGTTTTAAAGGCAATATATACCTATTTTTTATATATTTTATTGATGTGTTTGATGTTGTGCTATATATATAATTTTGTAGTTTGGTTTTAATTTCTAAAAATATAAATGTTTCCTCTTACTAAATATTCTTCATAAACACATTAATACCTAATACTTAACTACTTACCTGAAATTTCTCAACTGTTAGGCATTTAGGTAGCTCCTAATTTTTCACTGCTGCAATGAACATATTTTTAATTTCAGCTTCTTCTATATTTCATATTATTTCCTTAGGATGGAAGCCTAAAACTATCCTAGCAGAAAGGAAAAACAAGGAGAAAGGGCATGAATAATTTTAATTCTTTTGATACACTGTAGAAGATTGTTTTTAAAAAAGCCCAAAACACTCTGTACTATGACTTTGCAACACCTCCCATCAAGAAATGGAATCAATTTCTCCACCTTTCAAGCCTGGGTTAGGCTATGGGATCTTAGCAAATATGATGCAAGCCCAAAGTTGAAGAGTCCTTGAGCCTGGGGGGCTTACTGCCACGTGAGGAAGCCCAAGCTGGCCTCCTGAATGATGACAGATCGTGTGCTGAGGTCATTCCAGATTGGCCAGGACCAGCTGAGCCAGTCCAGACCCTAATGACTGCCCAGTCAAGCCACAGAGGAATGCAAATGATGTCACCAAGTTTGGGGTGGTTATTATGCAATTATAGACTGATATATGCATATTGGCAATTTATTGGGCTTTTAATTAGAGATGAATTACTATTTTCTGTTTAAAATATTTCAGAGCCAAGATTCAAAATCCTTACATGGAGGAAAAAAAATTCAGAATAATGTAGTATCTTTGTTAACATTCTCAGAGTAATCCCAGATTTGCAGGTCTCCTTTTCCTGCCTACGCAGAAAACTGGTAACATAGGGACTGGCTTTTTGTTCGAATTGTCTGAGTTCTACCTTGCGAACCGCCTTTAAACCCTCTCTCTGAGACACCCTGGAAGTGCCATAGCTGTTTCTTCTATTTTCTATTAATAGCATTCCCTCTCATGCATTCACTAACATGTCTTCCAGCCTTCTTGATAACATTTTTACAAATGAGGCATTTGTCACTTAAATGGGTAGAGCTCCTACTACACTGTGAAGTTCTCATTTAGTCTCTCGTTTTCCAAACTAAGAACAATCTCGACGGTTATGATATATGGCATATCTCTCGGCTTATGGATGGGATGTCTCACTAGGCATATGCATACAAGAGCAGAAAGAGTGGATTTAGGTGGGTATATGTGTAAATGTTAGTCAGTGACTGGCCCACGTCGTAAGTGGACAAATTTACATATTAGGAGAACAACAGGCAAACAACTCAAAGTAACCAGAAGCAAAAATATCTTAAATGAATGTTTTCTACTGCAAACAGTTCAAATCATGTAAAAAAAAAAAAAAAAAAAACAGCTAGGCAGTTTGCACAACAGTCTAGCAGTTCCTCACCATACGACAGAGTCACCATACGACAGTCACCATACGACAGAGTCACCATAGGACAGAGTCAGCACAGGACAGAGTCACCAAAGGACGGATTCACCATACGATGGAGTCACCACACAACGAAGCAGTACATACCTAGGTACGTACCCAAGGGACCCGAAAACGTGTCCACACAAAATCCTGCATAGGAATGCTCACAGCAACATGATTCACAGTAGCCAAAAAGTAGAAACAACTCAAATATTCATGAGCTGATAAATGGATAAATGAAATGTGTATATAATGGAATGTTAGTTGGCAATAAAAAACAATGAGGTATTGATACATGCTACGACATGGATGAACCTTGAAAATATTATGCTAAGTGAAAGAAGTCAGTCACAAAAGACCACATATTGTATGATTCCATTTATATGAGATATCCAAGAACGGCAAACCCATAGAGACACAAAGTGGATAGGTGACTGCCTAGGACTGGGGGCAATGGAGAGAGAACTCAGCGTCCTGCGCTAGTGAAGGTGTGACCTGCCTGGTGGGAAGATATGAAAATTTTATAGCCCACCTAAGGAAAGTATGCCCTATAGCTGTTGTGACAGACCGCACTGTGCGACGACAGTATCAGCTAAGGGGGATGGGATCTCTTTTAGGGATGATGAAAATGTTCTAAAATCAATTGTGGTGATGGTTACACAGCCCTGTGAAAATACTTAAAAACCACTGAATTGCATACTTTAAATGAATGAATTTTATGGTATATGAATTAAGTCTCAATAAAGCTGTTTTTTTTTAATTTAAAAACAAAGTAAAAATAGAGAAATGATGCAAAACAAACAAGAATGCCCCCAAACCTTGTAGTGTTCCTACAGTTGCTGAGACTGTCATATGGCCCGCAGAAGAGGCTGCAGTCTTAACAGTGACCGTCGAAATCCTTACACTATTTTAAAAGCACGCCATTAAGCGATGATTCAATTCAAAGATGTACCAATCACATGCAGGCTAATGTCGAAGAGCTGTAATTGACAGATTTTCTCTTCAGGCTGAGGCGGCCACAGTCACTGGCAATAAAGCCCTTCGATGGCACATGTTCACTGTTTTAATGACGGTTATAAATTGCGAGAAGAGACGCAGTTGGTGCATTCTTTAGAGCCTCACTCTACTGGAGCATCTACTGCTGCTGCTCCAAAAACAAACACCACTGGAAAGACAGAGTCCTACACTAAGGATGGAGTGACCTCCGTGGTGGGAAGATAGACCAGTTTTATAGCCCACCTAAAGAACGTCCCATAGTTGTTGAAATAGGCTACACTGTGCATCAACATTAACTGGCTGCAGAAAAATATTAGTCCAGTTCTTTGGCACTCTCGCAGTATAATAAAGCCAACAATAAAGTCGTATGGTAAATTAAAAAAAAAAAGAGCAGCTAAAATCAAAGCTAACTATCTTGTAGAGATATGTACAAAAGAAACAATGTACTTTAAAGAATTTACTCTTCTGACACTAATTATTAAGAACTGGCATCCCTGTGTGGTGCAAATGGTTAACACACTTGGCTACCAACCGAAAGGTTTGAATCCACACAGAGGTACCTCAGAAGAAAGGTCTGGCAATCTACTTCAGAAAAATCAGCCACAGAAAACTCTCTGGAGCACAGTTCTCCTCTGACACACATGGGGTCACCATCTGTCAGAATCAATTCAACAGCAACTAACAACCATTCTTCTTTACACAAATCTTTATATTTTCGTTACTCTCCTCTTTAGAACTTCGGTGCTTCTTGCTGCCTTTGTGGACATTCTATAAATCTAAACTATGGTAGCCTTTCATCAGTAATTTAGAGACAGAAGGGGTTACTTGCTCATCTGACACTGCTCAGAAGTACCTCTTTGTTAAGTTTCCAGAACATTCATTCCAAAAGTAGGCTTGTCAGAAATTACAAAGGAAGGGGGGAAAAAAAGCTACTTAACAACAACAACAATTTTAAATATAAACCAAAAGAAAAAAAAAAAAGCCACTTATTTTAAATATAAACCGACTCATGGCAACCCTGTAGGATAGAGTAGAACCTCCCCATAGAGTTTCCAAGGAGTGCCTGGTGGATTTAAACTGCCAACTTTCTGGTTAGCAGCTGTAGCTCTTAATCACTGCGCCACTAAGGTTTCCGTTTCTTGTAAGTATTAGAACAGAACCAAAAACCAAACCCAGTGCCATCGAGTTGATTCCGACTCATAGCGACCCTATATGACAGAGTAGAACTGCCCCATAGGGTTTCCAAGGAGCACCTGGCGGATTCGAACTGCTGACCCTTTGGTTCACAGCTGTAGCACTTAACCACTATGCCACCAGGGTTTCCAAGTATTAGAATTGCATTAGTTAAATTGAATTACAAATAGTAATCAAGTCATTAACACATATAAAGCACTTAGAACAATGTCTGAGTATAATAAAAACTCAAAAATGTTAGATATCATACCCCCATGCGTAAATTAGCAATCATAATACGGGGCCCTGAGCCAGCAACAAATGTGCTGGAAAAAAAAACGTCAGCCAAGGGAACAACCACGTTTTCCCTCTGCCCAACTACTGTCCTGCAATTTGGAGAGTAGTTACAGCTCACACATCCAGCAATTTCATAAATCCAGATAATAATCAAGAATTGAAAGTAAACAGGAAAGGCCTCTCAGGAGACAAGACAGATGTTACAAATTTCATAAGCCTTACTATTCACTTCAGGTCTATTTAACTTTGCCTTTACACAGAGCAACGCGTTCTTATATCCAATTTCTAAGTCTAAGGAAAGAAAGAGGGGTGGCAAAATTACTAGAAACAAGTAAGCTAACAGCAGAGAGAAAATGTCTGACAATGTTTCAAGAAAGGAAAGGAAAGGAAGAGGGGGGAGGGAAGTAGAGAGGGAAGAGGGAGGGAGGGGGAGGAAGAGAGAAAGAAAGTAATGGAAATTAAACTAAATAAAGGGTAGACCCAAGAGCTCCAAAAGGCAGGATACTGGACAATATGAATCATCCCTTAGTATACTGTGTGAAGTTCATACTGATGCCACCAAGCTATTAATATGAAGCTACATTATGTTTAAAATATTCTGTTCAAGAAGACAGAAATACATTAAAAAATCCTAGAAAGATTTTCCTCAAAAATGGATAAAACATTTAAAGATAATGATAACAACAGGCACAGAGCTAAAAAAGTTTATATACTTTATCTTCAACCCTAATTATATCCCTGAAGATGGAAATCAACAACCTTGATGTTTAACGTACTGAGGCTAAGGAAGAGTAACTTGCTATAGGTCATATGACTAACAGGAGATGAGTCAGAATATGAACCCAGGTCTGGATGACTGCTGGGCTCTTTCTGCTACAACGTGATGCCTCAGACATGTGTGCATTCATTCATTCATTCATTCATTCACTCATTCATTCCAAACATTTACAGGTTCTGGCCTTAAAGGTAATCTCATAAGGAGTTGAAAAACAGTGTTATCCTAAGTCTGCCCTCTCCATCGAGTTCCTGGCTAGCTAAGAGTGTGGCATACTCACGCTGACCCTCACACAGCCATACTCACGCTGACCCTCACACAGCCATACTCACGCTGACCCTCACACAGCCATACTCACGCTGACCCTCACACAGCCATACTCATGCTGACCCTCACACAGCCATACTCACGCTGACCCTCACACAGCCATGGGGTTTATGGATTCATCTCCTCTCCTCTCTCAAGGAGCCCATGTTTTTCTATATCAACATTTCTCACTCCCTGGTGGATCCTTCCCCTCAGCATGTTCTCTGGAGCTAAAACACATCTATTTTACTTTTTCTAAACAACTTTATTGAGGCCTAATTAGCAGAACAGAAAACTTGTCCAGTTTAAGTGTATAATTCAGTGATTTTCAGTAAATTTACTTAGTTGCACAGACGTCACGACCATCCTATTTCAGAACACATTTCTCACCCAAATAAGACCCCTTGTACCCATTTACAATAAATCCTTGTTCCCACCCCAATCCAGACGATCACTCATCTACTTTCTGTCTACAGATCTGCCATTTTTAGGCATTTCGTACAAATGGAATCATACAATGTGTGGTCTTTCGTGTCTGGCTTCTTTCAGTTAACAAAAGTGTTTGAGGTCCACACTGTGGCATATATCAATAGTTTATTACTTTTTATTATTGAACAGTATTCCATTGTATGGATAAAACCAAATCCACTGCCATCGAGTCGATTCCGACTCATAGTGACCCTACAGGACAGAGTAGAACTGCCCCACAGAGTTTCCAAGGAGAGCCTGGAAGATTTGAACTGCTGACCTCTTCAGCAGCAGCCGTAGCACTTAACCACTACACCACCAGGGTTTCCGCTGTATGGATATAACACGTTTATTTTATCCATTCATTAGGCGATGGACATTTGGGTTGTTTTCACTTTTGGGCTATTTTTTTTTTTTAATGTTTTTATTGTGCTTTAGTTGAAAGTTAAAAATCAAGTCAGTCTCAAATACAAAACCTTATATACACCTTGCTATATACTTCTAATTGCCCTTCCCTTAATGAGACAGCACACTCCTCTCCACCCTGTATTTCCGTGTCCGTTCAGGCAGCTTCTGTCCCCCTCGGCCTTCACATCTCCCCTCCAGACAGGAGCTACACACATAGTCTCATGTGTCTACTTGATCCAAGAAGCCCACTCCTCACCAGTATCATTTTCTGTCTTATAGTCCAGTCCAATCTCTGAAGAGTTGGCTTCGGGAATGGTTCCTGTCTTAGGCTAACAGAAGGTCTGGGGACCACGACCTCTGGGGTCCCTCCAGTCTCAGTCAGACCATTAAGTCTGGTCTTTTTATGAGAATTTGAGGTCTGCATCCCACTGCTGTCCTGCTCCTCCAGGGATGCTCTGTTGTGTTCCCTGTCATGGCAGTCATCGGTTGTAGCAGGGCACCATCTAGTTCTCCTGGTCTCAGGCTGACATAGTCTCTGATTTACGTGGTCCATTCTGGCTCCTGGGCTCATTCTTACCTTGTGTCTTTGGTGTTCTTCATTCTCCTTTGCTCCATGTGGGTTGAGACCAATTGTTACATCTTAGATAGCCACTTGCTAGCGTTTAAGACTTTTTTGGGCTATTTTGAATAAGGCTGCTATGAACATTCAGGTGCATATCTTTGACACCCCTAGTTTTGAACCTTAGTTTCTTCACTTAATAGTCTGGTAACCTCAGAACTGTAATTTTTTTAAGAGGTGAAGGTGCAGTCTTCCTCATGGAGATCTGTGAGTAGGAAATAAAATACCGTAAGAGAGCATTTATTCAGAAATCGAAACTGTGTGGAGGCATGCAAGCAATAGGATTGCTTTAAAAGCACGCATTCCAACAAATCCCAGCACTGCAATGATATTCAGTGATGCACTGTGGGTGGTGACAGAAGGACCCACAGGGCTGCAAATGACTCCGCAGTGTTGTCATGATGACATGTTCAGTTCATTATAGACAGGAGGACAGAGGTCTCAGCAGAAGTTGGAGTGGCTGCATTGTAATGCACAAGTTGTGACTTCTCAGTTGTTTATAAGATTTGACACAGTGGCTGCAACAATGGGCTCAAGCTAACAATGATTGTGAGGATACAGCAGAGCCGGGCATTGTTCCTCTGTGTTGTACCTAGAGTCACTATGGGTCGGAAGCGACTCGACGGCACCTAACAATGACAACAACAACATAAGGTTTGGCAGGTAAGAACCATTTCACATTGCAGTGTGCAAATACGTATATTAATTATTCTGTTTCTGAATCCTAACAAGAGAAAGAAAAACTGGAAAAATATGTTCAGGAGATGCTGAAGCTCCATCAAGTTGGTTTTGTTTATGGTGAAAAAGATACCCAAATTTTAAAAATAGTGTTAATCCAGTACATTTAGATTCTAGACACCCTTGCTACATAATTTTCTACTATATAATGACTGTAGTATAGCAAGTGTAAATACAGTACTTATGAGTGATATGATTAAAAAACTAAACTAGTTGCTATCTAGTTGACCGACTCATGGTGACCCCATGTGTGTCAGAATAGAACTGTGCTCCACGGGGTTTTTTGTTTTCTTCCCCCCTTAATATTTTACTTTCGTTGTTATTGAGAATATACACAGCAGAACATATACCAATTCAACAATTTCTACATGTATAATTCAGTGACACTGATTACATTCTTTGGGTTGTGCAACCCATATAGTTTTCAACGGCTAGTTTTTTGGAAATATCAGTGTGATTACCAGTCCCTTCTTTCAAGGCATCTCTGATTGGACTTGAACTTCCGACCTTTAGGTTGGCAGCTGAGTGCCTTAACTGTTTGCACCATCCAGGGACTCTGTAGCTAACTACTCCTGCATGTATTTTATTGGTCATACCCAAATGCAAAGGACACTGGCAAATGTAGCTCTCCAAGCTGGGAACATTTCCACCTAGAACACAATCAGAAGAAAAAACAAAAGGCCAAAGAAGAGAAGGGTAAATGGATTCTAGCTAAGCAACCAGCAGTCTCTGCCAGATTCCCTTTTGCTCAAGACCAAAAATTATCAAAAGTAAGTCTGGAATAAAAATTCTATTAACGCTGATGTACAACTAAACACCCAACACAAAGATAATGCCTCTGTATGCTGTGTTACTCTTTTTAAGAGCATGGTACGCCTTATGACACATTTAAACTGATTACTCACTTTCAACTGAAAACCAGAGCCTGAAATCTCCCTTGAAATAACAGAATTTGACAGCCAGCCCTACATCCTTTTTCTAAATGTCCCCCCATGTCCAGGTGTGTAATTCATCCATAAAGCCCAAGCGAAGGAGACTTGTACAAACACCCAGTTAGAGAGCCTGGTAATTGGTAATTTGTCACTATAGCTACAGGTTTTATGTCATTGGGTGGAAATGCCTCTTTCCAAATTGCTCGAGGCCCAGGGGAAAAGGCTTAAGGTTGATGATCTCTTAATGCACATGCATAATTCCATTAGATTTGATCTTCTCCAGGGAAAATAAGATAATTCCTAAGTGCTGCGGTGTTAAAAAGGCCCTAGAAGTAGCTCATCAAAGGCAACAGGGCTACCCTGATTAGTACTACCTTTCTAAACTTTGGAGCCCTGGTGGTGCAGTGGTTAAGAGCTCTGTTGCTAATCATAAGGTCGGCAGTTCAAATCCAGGAGCAGCTCTTTGGAAACCCTATGGGGCAGTTCTGCTCTGTCCTATTGGGTCGCTATGAGCTGGAATGGGCTCAATGTCAGTGGCTTTGGTTTTTGGTTTCTAAACTTCATTGTAAGGCTTAGAGCAAAGTGTGGTCTCTGGACCAGCAGCATCAGCATCACGTGAGAATCTGTCAGAAACACTCATTTTCAGATTGCCCCAGACCTACTCAATCAGAAACTCAAGGAATGAAGTCTAGCAATCTACGTTTTAACAAGCCTCCCAGGTTCCGATGCACCCTGAAGTTGGAGTACGCTGTCACTGGGTATACTCCATATTTCACTTCTTTTACTGAGTTGACGTAAGTTTTCAAGGACAAATAAAATGAGAAATGCCGTTATATATTTGATTAGCTACCTTTATGGCTATGAAAAAAAATGACTATTTATTGTTGGTTTAAGAGGAGAAAAATTATAATGCTCCAGCTTATACTCTGGTTTACATCTCACCACTAACCGCTGGTGAGGGGGAAAAAAGTCAACTAGGCATGCCAGAATTCTTCCAGCCACACTCAGCTGTGGTCGCGGGCCATGTGGTACTTCTCGACGGAGGCCTTGAGGAACAGCAGTGACTCCTGTGCCTTCTGCAAGAAACACCACATGCTGGGCCACATATTGGACGCTGTATTGCTAGGCAAGAGAGCTACGCCCTCTATGCCCCGTTTGCACTGCACGCGTGTTTCTGTTGAGTGCACAACGCAACAGAATGAGATTCTCATTGCTGGCTCTGTTATGGTACGACCTTCAGCAAGTGACCGAACATCTGTTCTTTCCTTCTGAAAGGACAGGCGATGCCCACTCACATTCCCTCCATAAGGGATGCTTTGATGATCACAGTCTATAAAACAACTAACCTCATTTTAAGAAGAAAAACTGAGTAAAGTTGCTACTTAGTAACTAAAGATTTGAACAATTAATTAAAAGACTTAACAAAATCTTGAAATTTTATGTTAGTAGGAGTATTTTTTAGACTGCTAAGTGAACTGGATAGGTGTTCACACTACTTCAGTATGCCAATTTTAACTTGTTTTATTTCATTTAATTGAGAAACCTGAAGTTTCTAAGGTTTGGGAGACATGGAAACATGACCCCAGGAAAACTGCATTATCTGTTTACTTAAGAATCTTTTTAAAACATCTATCAGTCTATCCAAAAGGAATCATACCATCAAAAATATTGCTAGTTTAGTGGTTTTAAAATTATTTTTAGAAAAATAATATTTGCTGCCAAATTAAATCTTAGGTAAGCGCCAGGCTAGAGAAAAACACGTTTACATCTAGAATATATGAAGAGCATCAAAAAATTATTAAAGAGAAGGGAAAAAAGGCAAATAGCCCAATTAAAGAAAATCAGGAAGAGGTTAAAGGTTAAATCATAATAATAATTCAATGATGGAAACAACAGATTTCAGTAAGTATACAAAAAGACACTAAACCTGGCTAGTAATCAGGAACTTACTCCAATCAAGTGGGTAACAATTTTTTAAACTGGTAATATCAAATGATGCCAAAGATGAAAGGAAATGGACACTCAGAGACAGTGTAAACTGGTAAACAATTTTTGGAAAGTAATTTGGCAGTCTATCAAATTTTCAAAAGACTTATCCTTTTACCCCGGAATTCCTCTTCTAGGTATCTTTTTTAAAAGAATATTCACAAATGTTCATAAAAGTGTTTGCAGCAACATTTTTGAAAGAGCAAAATGTGGAGTGTATGTGTGAAACCACGTAATGCTCACATAAATACACAGAACAGAAGCTAAAAAGACACGCACTGAATTCCTCGCCATGGATATCCTGGGCAGAGGAACAGGAGTACGAGATGGGAAGATTTTACTTAACTTGTAAAAACTACACAAGTAAATCACAAACAACAATTTCATGTATAAAACTTAAAAAGCACAGAAGCAGAGAAACACCTGGAAGGGGGAAAAAAAAAAAAGCTTACAATGAATCCCAATATCAAAAAAA
Source organism: Elephas maximus indicus (assembly GCF_024166365.1). NCBI lineage: Eukaryota > Metazoa > Chordata > Mammalia > Proboscidea > Elephantidae > Elephas > Elephas maximus. Next base: position 16,342,868 of record NC_064826.1, read on the forward strand.
ACCTGAGTCTCCCTGTTTGAAGCTTTCAGGGAACACTGGGAATCTTGACTTGCCAGCATATACCTTTTCAGGCCCCTTTAGGGGTCCAGAGAACATACAGTTTGAAAACCACTAAAACCTAAAAAACCGAACCTAGTGCCGTCGAGTCGATTCCACCTCATAGAAAACCACTGGGCTAGGTAAAATGCAGAAGATGCTTCCTAGTGCCACAGGAAAATGCAATGTTTCTTGAGTATTACAATGCCACTGAGGTCCATCCAGATCTCAGACACATACATCAGTACATTTAGGCCATTACAAAGTTTTGCCTTCAACTTAAATCAATCACACACCAACATGAAGAAATATATCTTCCTAATCCATTTAAATATTCTAAAACATAACCTGTCACTCACCTGCCAAATGTAGCACAACTAACGAATAAGCCAACCACTGTGGGAATGAGTATTTTTAACAATACTTCTTTCAGCATGTCTTCCGTTTTAAAGAAACCTTCACTGAAGAAGGTCACTTGAAAGTATTTATACAGTCACGGAGTACACAGACAAGGGAGTTTTTGTCCACCCTGTACTAAACGCCGGAGCGTTGTGGGCACAGAGCATGAGCAGGGGGCGTCAGCAGTAGCTAATGGCAATTAAGGTGAACACAACCACAAAATCATAGCAATTAAAACTCAGGAATGTGGGAAGGCATCCAAGCTACTAATCATTTATAACATTTTTTACATTATTTAAGGGACTCTAGCTATACAGAACATCAAGCTTTTGTTATTATGCTATAAAGTTTTTTTTTAATTCTACTATCAAGCAATTAGAGAGAAATTTAAAAACAATAATGCAATCTGCAATAGCACTCAATTTTAAGAAGAAATCAGAATTATCGTGGAATATCCTCAGTAACTTGGGAGGTCTTGCAATTAGCTGGCCTCAGAGAAAGTTCATCTAAGAGACGGAGAAATTCTTGGTGTTGCATTAGAAAAATTTTCACGGCTCTAGTTCATTTCATATCATAGGAACAAGACATGTCCATTAAAGAGATGATGTCATAGTTAGCCAAAGGTTCTTCTTCACTACCATTATCATGGTGTCCGCAAAAGTCATACAATTTTAACTCAGGAGCTTGCAGTGAAGAGCAGACTATGAAACCATGAAAATAAACCCATACTTTTGAGCGTACTGGGCTCAAAGACAAAGATACAGTTATCAAAACTGATAGAAGGGCACTTGAAGCAAAAGTGAAGATTTGGTCACAGTTACTGGGAGTCAAGACCTAATTAAGGGGAGTTCTTTTTTTTTTTAAAGCTGATGGTGGAAGACTTTCACGTCATACCTTAGGTGTGCCCCGCCACCACCCAGCCCAACTTATTCAAGCCACTCCTCAAGCCTTAGCAACTCCTCTTAAACCAGCCTTTTGCTTAGGCTTAGTCTTGAGCTTTTCTTCCATTTATTCCGACTTTAAAAGTTCAAGGACTCCAGTGTTTCCATCAACCATATAGATGATTCCCGCATTTCAATACCTGACCTGAATCTCTCCCAACCTGCAGCTTTGAACCTTGAGGTTTCAGTCTTTAATATCACTGGCTTACACCCACCTCCATGCTCATAAAAATCTAATTTCACAAATTAAATTGATCACAGATCCTAAGAAAATAGGCTTCTCTGCTCCTGCACCATCTACTTGTGCTGCTGCGGGATATCCTTGTCAAATCAATTATTTCAATGGGAACTGGGATTACGGTGCAGACTAGAGAGTTCCAGACACGCAATAACAATGTAATTTTCCCAGTAGAAATTTCCATAATAATTAAATATCTGTATCTGTTCAGATAGACACACACAATCATATAAATATACATCCATCTATCACTACTAAAGCTTGATTACAGGATACTTAAAAGTATCATTGCCAGGAAAGATTTTCAAAAAGCTTTCTTCCACTTTCATCATCCACTGTGATATAAACTGGGCATAAAGCAAATCAAACAAAGCTGATACGCTGCCAGAAGAACAGCTGATGCCCCCACCCCACCACTGGGAATTTCAGATCATAATATGGTCAGTACCAACAGTGAGCCTTTGAAAATAAATACAAGTTTCTTAATTAATTGAATGGTTATAAATAATTACAGCTGTATCAAGCCATAGTTTAAAAAACAGCCTCATATTAAAAGAAAACCTAGAATACCCTTGATTTTCCTCTCTACTAAACGATGACCCCTACTTTCCTTTGATAATTCATATTTAATCACTATGCCTTTCCAGGTTAATTCCTCCCAATTCTTATAAATTCAATTGTTTCTGCCTATCTTTGATACTTGCATAAAATCTGAATACAGGTATACATGTATTTAGTTCACATTATTACTACAAAAAGATACTGTTTTATGCGCTTTTATTGAAGTTATTTTATTGTCTCCTTCTGTAGATAATAAGGCTCTCAAATTTGAGAGCTGGATTTGTATAAGTAAAAATGTGTGTTTACACACATACTCACATGTGTAATAACAGCATCTCACAAACCTAATGAAAACCAGGCACCTTCTTTCCCTTCCTCTCTCCCAAATCTGCATACCATTGCTGGGGTTCACAGACTCCCTGAAGGTCATCCATACATGTCCTCCTCCTCTCCCCCCAAACACATACGTACACACATCCGTTACCAAAAAACAAAAACTAAACCCAGTGCCGTCAAGTCGATTCCGACTCATAGCGACCCTATAGGACAGGGTAGAACTGCCCAACAGAGTTTCCAAGGAGCACCGGGCGGATTCAAACTGCCAACCCCATGGTTAGGAGTCATAGCACTTAACCACTACGCCACCAGGGTTTCCACACATAGGTTAAGAAGCCTTAATTCATCTACTTAGACATCCTACGTTATGGACTAGAAATGTAGAGCCATTTTCCAACAAAGAAAACATCTATGAACATGACACTATAAATTTCTTCAGCAAATATTTATTGAACACCAAAAGCATATAATCATCACCACCCTAAAAACATGAAGATCGGCTGAGGCTGACAGCTACGCATCTGACAGGATCGACTCTTCAGCCTCTGATTGGCAGTTCTTCCTCCGCCTTTCCCCAAGATTAAACTGCAGCCAATTTTCATCCAGTCAGTAATAGATACTCTTCTCCAACAAAGGAAGGAGGATTAGCAAGACTGACACATAAAGCTGAGAATCCATAGTGGGGCTGCAAGAATGACAGACCAGATCAATGCATCATGTTCCTAAATCAGAGCTGCTTTAGGGAGGAGATGCAGCCACAGAAATCACTGATTATAGAGACGTCAGGTGGTCTCTTCCATTCATGGTGAGCATAGTCTGGAAACTGCTTAGGAAGCTGTTTTTTTGTTGTTGTTGTTTTCCAAATAATCCCCAAGGGTTTAACAAAATCCCCTACCCTTTTTGCAAGTGGAAAAACCAAGGCTGGAAGGTGAGGAAGGCTGATTCATAGAGGCCAACTAACCAATCTTTAGCCCCACCCAGGCCAGGGAAAGGTCCTCCACCTGTGTTTCAATTTAGAAGCACACGGTTCAGAAAAAAAAAAATTTTTTTTTAATTTAAGAAGTGTGATCCAGTAAATTCTGACTCAAGACGACCCCATTTGTGTCACAGGAGAAATGTTCTCTGTAACGCTCTCAGTGGCTGATTTTTCGGAAGTAGATCACCAAACCCTTCTCGCAAGGTGCCTCTAGGTGGAATGGAACCTCCAATATTTCATTAGCAGCCTAGCTTATTAACCATTCGCACCACCCAGGACTCCAGGCAGTTCATAAACAGTACACACTGACAATTTAAAGTACACAGGACACTTTCCTAAGTGCATGAGAACAGGTCGCGTGATACAAAAATACTGACGAGGACCCTTCACTAAAGAATCTCAGGGCCTAATGGATAAAAAAAGAAAGACATGAGTTTTTACTCGGCAGAGTCAGCCAACACAACAGGCACATGGCTCTTCTATTTCTCAGCTGAAATTAGATGTCTAAATTAAGAGAAGAAAGGGTGAAAAATATTTTCCAGAATGAATTTTCACTGTGTTGTATCTCCTCCGGGAGCCCCGGTTACGCTGATGACACAGTTCACTTTGTTTTACAGCAGGTCTGGGGCTGCCTTACTTCTTCTCAGGCATCTAAGCTTGACAAAGGTCACTCATCAATAAGTGGTAACCTATGTCCTAAGACAAGCCACTACCGAAACTATGTCTCAAGTGATACAAAACAATTAAAAACACCAATGAAAACAACAGACTCCAAAAATAGCTAACCTCCATTTAGAAGAGTTTTCTAATGAAAGAAATCTTGGCCTCTCTCCAAAGTCTATAAACATTTTAAATATTCCTTCACCCACTGAATAGGCAAAAGAAATTTATTGGAGAAAGTGTGAATAATAAGTAATAACGCATTAACAAGAAACATGGCTGCGCTTCCAAAACACAGTCCAAGCAAATATACACAATGGACACTCCGCAGACCAAATAAGCCACTAAGGAAATAGGCATTTGTGGTGCTTGCATTTCCAGATTGTTTGTTCTTTCCCTCCTCTGAGTTTTCCACTGCCTTCATACAATCTTAGAATCAAAATCAAAAGACAAATTTTTTTTTTTACATATAATTTCACGTCCGCCGTCCCTCCCCCACCCCCCGCCCCGCTTTGCTGTCAAGTGTCTGACCCTGGTTTGATAATCTCATTTCCTGAGAATCAAAAAGCTGGAAATTTAAGCTTCCTAGAGTGTTAATTGCAGCCCTGCTCCATTGCTAATCAAAAAATTGGATGTTTTGCATGAAAATGCTTCTCTAATTAATTCTCAGTCATAAATCGCCCTGGTTTTAATAACCCCTCCTTGATTGGATAGCCTTTGAAGAGACGATGCAGCTAATCCGCTAAACTAGAAAAAACGCACGCGGAGGAAATAATAAGTGGGTTCACAAGGTATGAACTAGATGATTGCATTAATACTGTCAACCAAAAAACTGAGTCTCCTTGCCGGGCCTTTCATGCCTCACCCTACACCCCAGGAAAATAAACCACGGAACCAGGAATCATGAACAAAAGCAACCACCAAAGAGGTCGTGCAAAAAGTCCAACCTCTGCGCCCTCCTTCCATAAAACAGCTATTCCTATTATTTTTTTAAAAAGAGGTTTCCCTTGACATTTTTTTTTTCTTGGAAACCAAAGATCCAACAATGTCCACTTGTCACACTGTATATTTTAATAAGACCAGGTTTTTGCTTCCCCTTCCTTCCCTCTGCTTCCGACTGACAATACATTACCATACATATCTCCAAGAGGTGCTGAACTGAATTTTCATTACCCAAAATGTCAAGATGCGTTTTTGTCATCAGAGCACACAGCTGGTGTACACCAGCAGCTCCTTGATTAATTCAAATGGAACAAGGCACCTATACATAACTTCATTTTCCCTAGACTAGGCCTTGCATTTTAGCAAGTTTTAATTCACAGCTTGTCAATTTAAGATACCATTTGCTCCCATGGTGGCACTCAGAGAAAAATAGAAAGTCTTAATTAGCCACGTTAGTCCTATGATTACCAATAAAGCAACAATCGGGAAATTTTAGCTGCAGGGTAGGACTTACTTAGGGCTCAGTCCCTGCATTTTAATGATAATACACAAGATTTCAGAAGATGCTAGAAAACTACATAGATATAAGATAATAAGTACTTTTAGTGAACATTATTTTTAACATAAAAATGGATATATATACAGCTTTCCAGCTGACTTCCAGTAAAATAGTAGTATCTACTTTCTTAATACTTAAAAACTTCATGGAGGTAGATATAGAGATAGAGAGAGAGAGAGAGATGGAATTCCTAAAGCAATGACATGGAGTAACAGGTCTGGTCTACTCACCAAAAAAGGGGGATTTGAGGTTGATTCCAACTTGGATATAGAATGCCTGAATCCACCTCAATAAGATATATTAAAAACATACCAGCCACTACAATGAGATACCACTATACACCAAATGTCTGAAATTAAAAAGACAGCCCACACCAAGTGTTAGCATACACTGCTGGTAGGAACAGAAAATGATACACATGCTTTAGAAAACTTTCTGGCAGTTTCTTCAGAAGTTAAATATACACCTACCATATGATCCAGCAATCCGACTCCCAGGTTTTCCCAAGGGAAATGAGAATACTGCATATGTCCCACACAAAGACCTGTACGCAAATGTTCAAAGCAGCATGATTCACCACAGCCAAAAACTGGAAACAACCCAAATGGCCATCAAGAACTGGAGGATAAACAAAATGTGGTACATCCATACAAGGGACTCAACAATAAAAAGGGATAAACTACTGATACACGCAGCAGTATGGACGAATGTCAAAAATCATTATGTTTCAAACAAAAGAAGCCAGTCACAAAACTGTATATCGTATAATTCCATTTACATAAAATTCTAGACATTGTAAACTAATCTACTGTGACATAAAACACTTCGGCTGTTACCTGGGGCTGGGGGTGAAGGGAAAAACAGACCACAAAAGGGTACAAGGAGACTTTTGGGTGATCAAAATGTTTTGTATCTTGTGACATTGTTTTCACAGGGAGCTCAGGTGGTACAGTGGCTAAGCGCTTGGCTGCTAACCAAAAGGTTGGTGGTTTGAACCCACCAGCCACTTCACAGGAGAAAGATGTGGCAGTCTGCTTCCGTAAAGATTACAGCCTTGGAAACCCTATGGGGCAGTTCTACTCTGTCCTATATAGTCACTATGAGTCAGAATCGACTTGACAGCAATGGGTTTTTTGTTGTTGTCGTTTATACATCAAATACATCAAAGCTCACTTTAAATGGATTTGGTTTACTGTATGTAAATTATACCTCAATAATGTAGAACAATGTACAAGCCGTTTCAAATGCAAGCTTTTTGCAAATTCTGTACGATAAAGCTGTATTATAGAATAACTTTATTATTTATGAATTCTGTGACTTTGATCAATTACTTAACCTATGAGCCCTGGTTTTCTTAACCGGAAAAAAATGAGACACTAAGGCCTATTTGATAGAATAATTATGAGAAACAAATGATAATTATGTAAGAACCTGCAAATAAGTGCCATCTCAATAAACCTCACTCTCTTCTCTCAAATGATATTAATTTCCCTTACTTTCCTTCTTGATATAACTTAATCTATATTTGTTTATCTCTCCTAAGCATTATTAACATATTGGGAAAAGGTCTAAGTTTAGAGAGAAAAGATCTGCACCTCTGTCTACTTCAGCCACTTGGTCCATGTGCAACATTGAACAATCTCCTAGCATCTCTTCCTTTGTAGAAGGCATGAATATTGGGTGCTTACGATGGCACTAGTTTACTACATGGAAACCCTGATGGTGTAGTGTTTAAGTACTACGGCTGTGAACCAAAGGGTTGGCAGTTCGGATCCGCCAGGTGCTCTTTGGAAACTCTATGGGGCAGTTCTACTCTGTCCTATAGGGTCACTATGAGTCGGAATCGACTCAATGGCACTTGGTTTGGTTTTTTTCTCTCTTTTTTTGTACTACATGCCAGGTACTGTGTGAGGTGCCAGATAAGTATGGTAAACCCGGCTGATATTGTTCCTGCCTACACAGGCTTAGAATGAGTGAATAACACACATTTGAAACAAACTACAAATAATTAATTGAAGAATTATAAGCAAGCCATGTGCTACAAAGAAGGAAGCTACCCTAGTCTGGGGGAATTAGAAACAGAAAGGAAAAAAAAAGCTTTCCCAAGGAAGTAATAGTTAAGAGGATAAAAGAAGGAAGTTTAGAGTGGTGATTGACACATGATATAAGTACTTAATAAGTATTGTATATAATTTTTATTATCAAGCGAAGGATTATCCTAAAGATAAAAACTTGACATCAGGGAGACAACAGGGGAAACCCAACTGCAGGCACAGAAAGAAGCATGTAAGGAGGCCTGAGACCTGAACGAGCTTGGCAGGTTCTAAGAAGTCCAACACAGCTCTGGTGAGGAAATGGCCAAGCAGAGGGTGGAGGTAAGCAGTGGTCCAGTCATGCAGAACTTTATGAGGCATATTAAGGACATGGGGCTTAGCCCTACGTGACATACGAAATCACTAAATACTTTTCAATTACTCTGGTTCTGGTATAAAGAATGGTTTGGAGGGATTCAAAAATAGAAGTAGGAAAATCCAAGAGATGACAGTGGTCAACCAAGGGGGAGGCCAGGGACAATTCAAAAAGTGGATGGGTTTGTAGACACTGAGGAGGCAGCATCAGCAGGATCTGGGGATTGCTTTAATGTGTGATGTGAAGAAGAGTCAAGAATGACTTCTAGGTTTACCAGATAGCTAGTCAAGAATACTATTTAATGAAAGGAGGCGTATTGAAAGAAAAGCAGATGTGGGGTAGTTGGGAGTAGGACAGATCATGAGTTTGATCTAGACATGGTCAGTATCAGGTACCCATGAGAGCCCAAAAATATCTCCAAAGAGAGGTAACAGAATCTGTCCTGGTTTTCTCAGAAGGCTTTCATGATGATGATGTTTTGCACTGTAGATATGAATTATAAATATTAAAAAAATGTTATTTCATACCATAAAAGTTCACAGCAACATAGAAAACCTGATAGACTTCCATCTTCCTCAAAGTCCCCTTGGCTTCCAAACTAAAGTCACAGAGAAGAGGAAGGGCAGGGAGTAACTGTAAAACTAACAATTAGAGTAAATTTGGGGTAGGAGGAAAAAAGTTGCTTGTTTCCTTCCTTACAATAAGAGAACTGTTATAGTAGGTTCCATCCATTAAGAGGGAATATTTCGGAGTCTAAAAGGAAGAATCATGAAATATCAAGGTTGGGTGGTATGTTAGTTTTCCACTGATGTGTAACAAATTACCACAAACTTGGCAGCTTAAAACAAAAGAAATACATTATCTCAAGCAATCAATACATATGAAGCTGTGGCATCCTGTAGTGGTCTAATCTTCCCCAAAACTCTGTGCTTCACCTACAACAAAATACCTACGATTCCATGAAGTTCTTGCACATTGATACTTACAAAAGCCCTAAGAAATATGCAGAGCAAGTATTGCTAACTTCATAATACAGAAGAGCAGTTCAGGCTCACTATGAGTCGGAATCGACTGAAGAGCAAAGGTTTTGTGTTTTTGTTTTTTTAGTCCAGGCTCAGGAAGGTAAGGCGACTTGCTAGATAAAAGCAGGATGAGTACTAGGTGCTCCCTCCACTAAACCACGATACAGCAAGCTACTCCGCACAAAAGGCGGAGCACCAACATTCCATACGTGAACATCCCTAACCAACTAAACACGGATATGTAAATTAGTTAGCCAGGGCTGAAATCAGATATTAATGTGCAAACAAACAGGAACTTACTTGAGCTAAGTGGGCATGAATATGCAAATGAACTGGCTGCAGTTCAGCAGATGTCATCATAATTCCAGGAATGAACATCTTATATTATGACTATTACAATATTCATGTAATATTCATACATACCATCATATAGTACTGTAATATTGGCTTTTCAAGTTTAAAATTGTGGTGAAGCCAAAAGTAACTTGGTGCATATTTTCATCCACATCACAATTACAAGCTGGAAACCAAATGTAAGCACAAAGAACTCCGCAGTCTCCGTATATAACCAAGCTGCCATCACAACTTGTGGTCCAAGATGAGCGTTCTATTTTTAACCAATGGAACCTGAGGAACAGGTTAGGTTGGTCCTTCATAATCTGGCCCCTGCCATCTCTCCAGCCTCATTCACCATGTACAGTCTGATATAATATACGATGGGTACGTCTAAGACAAAGTTGTTTCTTTTAGGAATTTTAGCAATTATGTATGTGACATAACTATATAACACTTGAACACCACTCAGAATACCCACTGTGTGCTTATGTTTAGCTTTTGTCCAAGTATAATAATGGCCTTTGTCTTCCTATCATTACCAGTATATCACTGGCTTCTTATCAATTCTTAATCCCTCAAGTGTTAGGATGAGCAACGGCCAAAATCATTCACGATAGCTTTGGTGTCCTTTTTATCACCTCTGGTTTCTAGAAGTAACAAATCATAATCAGTAGAAGTCTGTACATATAAGCTACATTCCTTAATTAACTGGAAAAGTTATATCAAGATCAGTAATAAAAACTCACATTATGAGGGAAAAGCCAAAACTCACACTTTTATATACTTCTTTATTTGGAAGCTTCTCTTCATCCTCTATAACCAAGTACTTAGGGAAGCTTTCCTGCCTGTTCCAGCACATGTGTGTATGTGTGTGTGTGTCTGTGTGTCTGTGTACATGCATGTACATGCATATATGCACATGTCTTTACACATGGGATGGGGTGGGAAAGAATGACATCATGTTCCTTGCCTTTAACAGCATGACCTGAAGTTACACTCATTACTTCCACTCACATTCCACTGGCCAGAATTCAATTCCATGACCGTTAATGGTGGCAAGCAAGGCTTGGAAATGCTTATATTTTGGATTATGTTCCCAGCAAAAGATCAGGGAGTCTCTTAACATATTGGGGGACAAGTGCAAGTCACTGTGACATGTTTATAGTCTCTTTTCTTTTGCTCCCCCAAGGCAAAACTCGGCTCTGTTCATCATTGTATCCTGAAGGCCTAGTGAAATGTCCAACACAAGTAAACCTATAATAAATCTTTACAAAATCAATAAATAAACAGAAAGTCATAGAAAATACAGGGAACAATGGGAGAAAAGCCGCTTGCTCCAATTTATGCAACTCTCTGGCATTCCAAATGGACGGTAAGGCAGAAGAGGGAGCAGGTGAGGTGGGAGGGAGCTGTCCTGACCTCACAGCTGTCTTCTCTTGAAGCGTTTAAGGTAAAGCACTAGTTCATTGGTAAGTCACAGCTTCGGCGTGAGTCCAGGGCTTCACCAGAACGGTGGAAGCCAAAGACCCAATCCAGCTGTCACATAAAACTCCAGATTTGGTCTAGACATCTAAATGGGAGCATTAGACTACATACGTGGTGTTGTCTCTGGAGCCTGAAGAGGGTTTTATAATTTTAAATAGTCTATATTTGTGCTTTTATAAAACATATAATATATAAAAAGAGTATACATAACACTTGTACAGGTTTTAAAAGACTAATAAAACAAACACGAGCATTTCCATCAGTTAGCTTAAGAAACAGAACAGTCCGTCTATCTCTGAAGTTCATGTGTTCCTTTCTCTGGTCCTCCATCATGCCCAGCAGGGATCTCTTTCCTGAGTTTTAGATTTGTGTTCCTTTACCTTCTCCACATCTTTATCGCATGAGGATGCAGGCCAAAATAATACACTATTAGGTTCTGCCTGCTCTGACCTTCGCATAAAGGGAATCGGGCTACATACATTCTTAGGTGACTGCAGCTGAGATTCAACCACGTTAACGCACAGTACAGTTCAATCACTTCCACCGCCGTGTAGTACCGTCCTGGATGGCTACACCACAATACATATGACAATTCGGCTGTATGCGGGCACTTGAGCTGTTTCAGCTTTTTGCTGTTAAAACAGTGTTGACATGAACATTTTTGTCAATAGGTTTTTACCTTTCACATTTGAGTTCTTAACCCATCAGAAATTTTTTCCTAAATGACCTGAGATAAAAATCCAATTTCTTTTTTTTCTTTATGGATAACCAGTTGTTTCACCATGCTTCATTGAACAGTCAGTCTGTCCATTCCCTACAAAAAGGAGCCCCGGTGGCACAGTGAAGCACTCAGCTGCTAACTGAAAGGTCAGCAGTTCGAACCCACCAGCCGCTCTGTGGGAGATATGGCAGTCTGCTTCCGTAAAGATTATGGCCTTAGAAACCATATGGGGCAGTTCTGTTCTGTCCTATAGGGTCACTAAGAGTCAGAATCAACTCAATGTCAGTGGGTTTATCTTATTCTTTCTTTTTGGTGGGGGGGGGGCTTCCCTACAAATCTGTAATGCCATCTCTCTCTGCTCCTGGGAGTCTATGGAGCTTTACAACGGTGCTTTGGGTGCTAAGCAGAGGAAGGGTAGAGGGGCAGATGGAGTGGGAGGGTCTAAGCAGGTGGGGCTCTGGGTCCCCACCCCCACTTAGTCAGACCACCTCCACTTTAACCTGTTTCCTATACTGAACTGTGAAATAAGCCTCAAACACAAAAAAGGATCAGTGACTAACGAAACAAGTTAGATTATATGAATTCTAAAGCATTTTCTAGCATTAAAATCTGTTTTATTTTCTACACATCATACTACATGCACATTTACATCAAATGCTTACAAGTTGTGATAACACATCACGTCAAATTAAAAAAAACAACAACCTTGCCATCGAGTCAATCCCGACTCACAGCGACGCTCTAAGACAGAGCAGAACTGCCCTGTTGGCTTTCCAAGGCTATATAAGCTTTAGGGAAGCAGACAGCCATACCATTCTTCCACAGAGCGGCTGGTGGGTTCCAACCGCTGACCTTTTGGTTAGCAGCCGAGCTCTTAACCAATGTGCCACCAGGGCTCCAGATAAGGCAACCTCTAACTATTAGTATTCCTGAAAGAACCCAAACTTCATCTTGAAAGAATTAAATAGCCTTATTAATCACAGTGGGATAACGATACACGTGTTATTTACGGCCCTCACCAGGTGCCAATAATTACTTTCTTCACCGTTTGCCATAAACTTCTGTGGCCTTCTCTATTCTCTAAAAAAGCTCAAGCCAGACTTGGTTGTTTCATATAGACTATCAGAGTTGTCAAAAATATAAATTTTTTACAATCCTAAAGCAAGCCCAAAAAATGAGCACAGCTGTTACTTTTACCTTACTAAAAACACTGATGTGAATCAAATGATGACAAATATGGGATAAGGTGACTTAAAATTTCCTGTTGCATCATTTTATAAGTTTTTATTGTTATTTTTCATACTTTTGGCTCCATTTAAAAACTTTTAATTGAAGTATAATATACCTGCAGAAAAATGCACATATATTATGTATTAATAAAAAGTAAATCCATTGCCATTGAGTGGATTCCAACTCATAGTGACCCTGATAGTAGCACTGCCCCATAGGGTCTCCAAGGCTGTAATCTTCATGGAAGCAGGCTGTCACATCTTTTTCCCTTGGAGTGGCTAGCGGGTTGCAACTGCCAACCTCTTGATTAGTAGCCAAGCGCTTAACCATTGCACCACCAAGGCTCTTTATATTAAGTATGTTGTTGTTGTTGTTAAGTGTCATAGTGTCAGTCATGACTCATATGTACAACAGAAGGAAACAATGCCCGGCCCTGCGCCATGCTCGCAATCATTGGCATGCTTAAGCTCGCTATTGCAGCCGCTGTGTCAATCTATTTCATTGAGGGTCTTTCTCTTTTTCAATGACCCTCTGCTTTACCAAGCATGATGTCCTTCTCCAGGGACTGGTGCCTCCTGACAATACGTCCAGGGTACATGAGACGAAGTCTTGCCATCCTTGCTTCTAAGGAGTATTCTGGCTGCACTTCTACCAAGATACTTTTGTTCATTCTTCTGGGAGTCCATGGAATATTCTGTATTCTTCATGAACGCCATACTTCAAAGGCGCCAATTCTTCTTCAGTCTTCAGGATTCATTGTCCAGCTTTCGCATGCATATAAGGCTATAGAAAATACCATGGTTTCAGTTAGGCACATCTTAAAGTTCTCAAAGTGACATCTTTGCTTTTTAACACTTTAAAGCAGTCTTTTGCAGCCGATTTGCCCAATGTAATCTTCCATGGGTGTTGATTGTGGACCCAAGTAAAATGAAATCCTTGACAACTTCTATATCTTCTCCATTTATCATGATGTTGCTTATTGGTCCAGTTGTGAGGATTTTTGCTTTCCTTGTGTTGAGGTACAATCCATACTGAAGCTGGGGTCTTTGATCTTCATCAGTAAGTGGTTCAAGTCCTCTTCACTTTCTGCAAGCAAGGTTGTGTCATCTGCATAACACAGGTTGTCAGTGAGTCTTCCTCCCATCCTGATGCCCTGTTCTTCTTCATGTAGTCCAGCTTCTTGGATTATTTGCTCAGCATACAGATTGAATAGGTATGGTGAAAAGATACAACCGTAACGCACACCTTTCCTGACTTTAAACCAATCAGTATCACCCTGTTCTATTCGAACAACTGCCTTTTTGTCTATGTACAGGTTCCACACAAGCACAATGAAGTGTTGTGGAATTCCCATTCTTTGCAGTGTTATCCAAAATTTGTTATAATCCTCAAAGTCGAATGCCTTTGTATAGTCAATAAAACACAGGTAAACATCTTTCTGGTACTCTCTGTTTTCGGCCAGGATCCATCCGAGATCAGCGTTGATATCCCTCATTCCACATCCTCTTCTGAATCCGGCTTGAACTTCTGGCAGTTCCCTGTTGATGTAATGTTGCAACCACTTTTGAAAGACCTTCAGCATAGTTTTATTTGCATGTGATATTAATGACCAAAAAAAAAAAAAACCAAACCCATTGCCACCGAGTCAATTCCGACTCATAGCAACCCTACAGGACAGAGTAGAACTGCCCCATAAGGTTTCCAAGGAGTACCTGGGGGATTCGAACTGCCGACCTTTTGGTTAGCAGCCATAGCTCTTAACCACTATGCTACCAGGGTTTCCGATATTAATGACACTGTTCCCTAATTTCTGCACTCTGTTGGATCACCTTTCTTTGGAATGGGTACAAATACGGATTTCTTCCAGTCAGCTGAACAGGAAGCTGACTTCCAAATTCCTTGACATAGGTGAGTAAGGACCTCCAGTACGCCATCCATCTGTTGAAACATCTCAATTAGTATTCCGTCAATTCCTGGAGACTTGTTTTTCACTATTCCCTTCAATGCAGCTTAGCTTTCTTCCTTCAGTACCACCGGTTCTCGATCATATGCTAGCTACCTCCTGAAACGGCTGCACGTCCACCAATTCTTTTTGGTACAGTGACCCTGCGTATTTCTTCCATCATCATCTCATGTATCTTGAATTGTTCAATATTTTCCCCATAGATTCCTTCATGACTTCTTCACTGCAAATATTAAGTGCAGGGCTTAAAATTTTTTTTTTACAAGTTGAAAAGACCCATGTAAAATATTTTTGGCTCACTTTTACAATTCAAATGCATTATTTTTTTTCCTGATTTGTTCTGATGAATGAAGAAATTAATAGAATGCAATTTTTTAAAAATAAGGTTATATACCACCAAAAAGTTCTGAGTAACAACCAAGGATCTTTCTCAAGAGTAAGATTCGTGGGCTTTAAAAAATGGGCCTCATGGTTGTTAGTTTATGCCCTCAAGCTCCATCTTCTGTGACCTCCAGGCTCTTTTCTAGTCCACTGGTTCAGCTACCAGTGTTCTGTCTACTGTGTAGATAGGATTTATAGAAATTAGACTTATTTAGAAATTAAATCCATTTCATATAAATAGATCCCCACATGGAGAACATTTTTAAATAAATTAAATTTCCACATCACATAGATGAAGAGGTAGTACACTCATTAAACAATCTCGGTAAAAGAACATTTTTATTTCCTAAGTGATTTGAAATAAATGCATTAGTCTGTTTGTGACTATGAGGTAACTTTATTTCTTACTTACTTCTTAGGGACAGATTAAAAAATTAGCATTCATAAAACTATTATTTCTTTATAAAACAACTTTTACATATAAGTTCTTTTTTTTAAAGGACTATAAATACACAAAAGAAAAGACATCAATTTTTATACACTATTTACAGCCAAAAACATAAGTGGTAATTAGGAAAGGCTATGCAATTTTTAGAAAAATATGTACTTTTTTTTAATGTTCCCTGCATACTGTAACATAGTTATGGAAAAAGTTATTAAAACAACATTTACAAGGCTACAAAAAATGTTCTAATCAAATGTGCAGATATAAAGCTTTACAAGCACTTTTGCTGTTTAAAGTTGGGGAACAATGTGTGGTATGAGTGCAAAATTGCTGTTCTATACAATGCGCCTTGCTTCAGCCAAAATGCCCCAGGCCCCACTTTAAATGCTGTTACAGGATAGCTTGCCATTTAGGAGATTCTTATTATAAACCCTTTTGTAAAAAGGATAATCAACTCATGGTTAATCTATTGCAAATATTGCCTTATCTTAAGGCAAGGCATCTCCATACAGATTAATTACACCCGCTATCACTAAGTATTCATAACCCCAGTCACAGAAAAACTCAGAAAATTCAGGTCAGGTCAGGAACAACAGACCGGTTTTCCCCGATGTCAGTACTTCCATATTTACTACATAAAGCAAATCCTCTTAGAGAAGTCAATTCTCAAGTGGTTGGTGCTTTACAGGAGATTTTAATGTCAAGGCTATAGAAATGCCATTCATTAAACTAATGGGGATAAAAATGGCACTCTAAAGGTAATATTATTGAGTACAAACAGAAGTACTAAGTAGCCCCAAGACAGAAAAGAAACTGTAATCAAAATTAAGTACACATTTCTACTTGGATCAATGAGAATTAATGTAATTAATTTACTCATTCTTGAGTTTTATTATCCTTAAAAATGAGAGAAAACAAATCACAAGGACTCCTACTCTGTTGATTAAAGCTTCCACAACGTCTCCCAAATAAGTAGGTTTCTTCCTACAAACAAAGAGATATTGAAGATAGAATCCTCCTTCATTATATATTTATATTTAAGTGCCTAATTCAAAGCCCACATTATCCTAGGCACTGGAATAGACCAACGAATAAAGCCAAGGCAAGCATAGGAAATAAACAAGACAACAAAAAAACTAGAGATGTGCATATTATGAAAAGGTGTATGAAGAAAATTTAAAAAACTGCTGTGATAAAGAATCCCAGGACTGGGGGTAGGCGGGAGTATGCTGGAAGAGGTCAGGAAACAATTATGAGAATTGGCAGTAGATGCAGAAATGGAAGTCACATGCACACGGGCACTAAGAAAAGCTTGGTCTTGCCTGAGATGACTGGGCAAGAGCCTATAGAGTGAGCACAGTAGAGATTCCAGGACCAGGCCCTGGGAAAATCCAACAAGTGCTTCGGAAGACTCAGAAGGAGCAGGAAGATGAGAAAAGATCGAGTGAGGCAAATGCAGAAAAGCGAATGCTATGTCTGGCAATATGGGAGTCGCTGGTGACCTTGGTAAGAGCCAATTCAGTGGAACAGTGAGAATGGAATGATCTGAGGAGAACATGACAGGTAAGAAAGGGGAGGCGGTACTCCTAATTCCACAAGGATCAACTTTTAAAAGCATCATTCTAATTTAAATCAATTTAAAACAACCCAAACCCATTAAAACCCTACAGAACAGAGCAGGACTGCCCCACAGGGTTTCCAAGGTGTAAATGTTTATAGAAGCTGACTGCGACATCTAACTTTATACTCACAATACCCCACTGTGGTACTCAGGACTGATAACAGCTCTATTTTTTATATGAGAAAACTGAGCCATAGTGGCAGTGTTTTTAATTTTTTTAACCCTTGTGAGATAATGGGTTCACCGATTATCTTATTCTCCTAAGAACTGTACATTAAACCTGAGATGATGATATTCAAGGTTAGTGCTCATTAAAACTAGTATCTTTCTCAACCTACAACTCTGCTGTCTAATATACAATGAAGCAGCAGAGAGACTCTGAACAACAGGAAGGCTATGATTAACGTAGACACATACACAAGTTAGATCTCCACCTGTTATCTCGCATACTTTGAAATGGCACCCCCACCTCCTCAGCTCCACTGCCAACAGCAGACTATATAATGAACCATCTGTACCCTAACAGTAAGCGCCAATTGAGATGGGTTGATGATACCAAAGACGTCTCATTTTTAAATGTTTTCCTCCCTTGTGTTGTTAGGCTCGGCAATGTTTTTAATTGGGTGATAAATGGAAAATGTTGGCAGGAACTTAACTTGTGTAAAATTTGAGCTTTTTAATATTACTTTGGTGGTCTTTTGAATGGATTTCTTTGCTGTTCCCCTGCTATGGAAGGAAAAGTTGACCCTATGAACCAAACCACTGGGAAGCGAAGCCTGCAGCTACGCGGCATTAACAGAAGAGACAAAAATCTTCTGCCAGACTCTTATGCTTTGACTCAGCTATTCAATTAGACCTGTTCAAGCACAAAGCTGAAATGCAGATCTCACTGTGGTCCTTGGACCAGACAGATTAATAGAATAACTGAAAAAGGACAGCCTTTTAGAGTGATTTCCCCCTCTTTTTTCCTGCTGAAATGTTAAAAGCATTCTTCGGAAAAAAAACTTTTGCTCCTGAATGAAGCAGCATCAAACTTTTACAAAAACTGGCCAGCTGATCTACTCTCTCACAAAGTATGTGCTGTGTTGGCTCAGCGGCATTACTGTTTAATGACTGTCATGAATGGGGTGTGTTCGCTATTTCTTCCCCTGCTAACTCACGATAATGCCCTAGTTTCATGAACACAGGTAAGTGCAATAGAATATTGCTTGAAAGTTCCATATTTCAAATAACTTTCTGAAAGATGGGAAGTTCCTAGTTAGGTTACAGTGATTTCTCAATTAACCATCCTCAGAAAACACAATTCCTTTTAAACTTAGTTGGATTTTAAAATGTTTTCAATTATATACAGCGTTGTTGTCCTAGGCCACACAAATCAAGGGCAACATTTCCATTTAGTAAAGCTCATGTGTAACTACAAAGAATAAAAATATATCTACACATGCCTCTACTTCTCTCCAAACATGACATCTAACAGAAAGCCGTGGAGCTGATGACGGCTGCCAGGGGCCCCAGCATCTCCATTTGGGGTCCTGCCTACCTCAACCTTTTTTTTTTTTTTAATTTTACCTTTGGTGAAAACACACACAGCAAAACCCGCTCCCAATCCACAGTTTCGTATCAGTGAAACTGGTTACATTCCTCACTTTGGATCAACATCCAAGTTACTTCTGTTCTAGATCTCCCTGCCCCCCAACCTTCTCATCTGGGCCTAAAACTAGCTGTTGATCCTTTGGTCTTAGTTTTTCTTTTTTTTAAGAAACACAATACTCAAGGGTGACAATCTTTACTCTTTGGGCTAAACTGTAACTTAGTTTAAAGGTGACTTCAGGGGGGTAGTTTCAATTCAAGGTTTGAAGAGCAGCTCAGGGGCTATATAGCCTCAAGGAATCCTTCAGCCTCAATGGTCCAGTGCCCTGCCAGCTCTTAATGGTGACCTATGGTGCTTTAGGGAAGCCCTGGTGGCGTAGTGGTTAAGAGCTATGGCTGCTAACCGAGAGGTCGGCTGTTGGAATCCACCAGGCACTCCTTGGAAACCATACAGGGCAGTTCTACTCTGTCCTGTAGGGAATTGACTTGACAGCAATGGGTTTGGTTTTGGTTTTTATGATGCTTCAGACTTCACTCTTCATTGCTACACTATTTTGCTTCTCAAGGGCTTCTGGGCCACTGGGGGATCTGAAAATTGTCCCACATGGCAGAGCAGAGTGCTCCCTACTCTCACTGATGCTTGCTAGAAAGAATCTAGTATCAGTCATTTACCCCTGCTGACTAATTATTCTTGTATTTCAGTGAGTGCCAGGTGGTATTGCTGTCCCAGTAACTACATGGTCTACCTTTACATCAAGTGTCAAATGAAAGGCTTTCTCTCCATTAAAGGAATTTCATATACTGGAAGCCAGGCAGAGAGAAATTATGGAGGCTCATGTAAACTCCTCATTAAGCCAACCCTGCAGAGAAATTAGAATTAGGACACTATGAGATGGAAGATCTCTCTAAACCTCGATAACTTTCTACTCCCCTAAGCGGCTGTTCGAACGTGATCCGAAGTCCCAAAGAATGTGTGCTCTGTTCTCACCATGTCCTTCCCTGTTTTACAGCCCACCCTACTCTCCTGGGGACAGCTGTCTGCTAAAGCCTGGGTCCCCCTCCCCCTCACTCCTTGCCTAAGCACAGAGGGAGTCACTCCTTCATTTGTTCCAAATTTAGCTACTCTCTGTACTTCAAGAGTCCAAGATGCACATTTCATGTTTTCTAAAACATACGAAAATATTTTCATATTGAATAAAATGATACCTGTCTTAGGCTGGGTTCTCTAGAGGAGCAAATACATAAATATGTAAAGAGTGAAGTATATACATAAATATACAGAGAAAATTTTATTTCAAAGAAATGGCTCATGCCGTTGTGGAGGCTGGCAAGCTCCAAATCCAGGGGTCAGACGTCAGGCTGGAGGCTTCTCCTGACTCACATGGTTGCAAGAGTTGACCAACTCGAAATCAACAGGTCAGGCAGAAAGCTGCTGGCTCGTGTCCCAAGAACCAGAGGTCCATGATTCTCAGTAGTTTGGTAGATATTAGGTAATCAACCTCAACTTTGTGATCTGATGTGAGCAGCCAATCAGTTCAAAGGGGAGTTTCCTTGGGGTGTGACCTGCATCCAGTATACATGGATATTCTGGCAAAGCTCATCCACTCTTGATCCTGCACCCAACTTGTCATCCTCTGACCTCTGGTTCTTGGGAAGTGAGCTGACAATTTGCCATCTGACCTGCAGATTTTGGGATGTGCCAGCCTCCACAACCCTGTGAGCCAGGAGCTTTCTGCCTGACCTGCTGATTTTGAGTTTGTCAGCCCATGTAACAACATCAACCAGGAGAAGCGTCTAGCCTGATGCCTGACCCATGGATTTCGGACTTGACAGCCTCCACAACTGTGTGAGCCATTTCCTTGAAATAAATTTTTCTGTATATATTTATGCATATGCTTCACTAGTTCTGTTCCTCTAGAGAAACCAGCAAAAGATATTTTGTACTGGGAGTGGGGTTGCTACTCTAACAGATACATAAAATGTAAAAGCAGTTTTGGGATTGGATAACAGGTAGAGGCTGGAAGATTTTTAAGATGCCTAATTGTAAAAGCCTAGATTGCCTTGAAGAAACTGTTGGTAGAATTATGGATGTCAAACACAATTCTGGTGAGGGCTCAGAAGGAAGTGAGAAAAGCCAAAGAGAAAGTCTCTATTGTCGTACAGAATACACATGGCACCAAAATGTGGATGTTAAATGTGCTTCTGGTGAGGCTTTAAAAAGAAATATGAACACGTGATTAGACAATGGAGAAAGGGCAATGCTTTTTATGCAGTGGTAAAGAACTTGTTTGAATTACGTTCAAATGTTTGGTGGAAGGCAGAACTTCTAAGTGATAAACTTGGATATTCGGTTAGGGAGATTTCTAAACAAGATCTTAAAGGGGCCGCATGGTTTCTCCTTGATGCTTATAGTAAAATGCGAGAGGAAAGAGATTGACTTAAAGATGAACTGTGCAAAATGTAAACGAAACTTAAAGATTTAGAAAATTCTGTTGTACAAACTAAGGACACATGCTCTAGAATTTTCACCAAGGAAATGGCTACACAATCTTTTGTTAAAGAGATTGTGCCTGTGACTGATGGATCTAACCAGCTTAGACTGAAAGGGACAGAGAAAGAGTGAAAGGAGAGAATGCTGTCTCTTGGAATTTTACAGGCAGGAAACAGGCCAAGGGAGCTACATCTGTTGTCCTCCAAGAAAATAAAAGAACAATCTCCAGAACAGCTCAGAGATCAGCAGAACTGCTAGAAAGACCAAGGGAAGCAGAGCTGCCTGGGTCTCAGTAAGGCCACGACCTCAGGGGTATCCAAGGATGAGGCCACTGCCTCTGAGGTCTCACAGAGTACAACCATGGCCTCCTAGGTTTCAAAGAGTCAGATCTTCACCAACTTGGTTCCAGGGTGTGGGGCTGCCATTAAATTTGGCAGTGCCCAAAGCTGAAGGGGCAGGTCTGCCACGTCCAAGGGGCAGAAGAACAGGGCCTCCCAGGGCCAAGGGGGTAGGTCACCACTCAGATGGACTAGGAGAATGGGGCCACCCAAAGTCGAGGGAGCAGAGTTGCTGTCCCAGGAGCTGAAACCCAGGACTGAGAGGCCTCCATCCAGAATCCAGAAAGCAGGACCAACACCCAGAGTCTGAAGGGCAAAAGCCTTGCCCAGATGGTCCCAAAAAACAGAGAATTATTACCAAGCCTTGAGAGCTAATGTAAATTGTTCTGCTGTGTTTGGGACTTTCTTGGTGTCTATCATCCCTTCTTCCCCTCCAATTTCTCCCATTTGTAATGGAAATACCTACCTTATGTCTACTTTGGAAACAGATAACTTGTAATGTAGATCTCACAGGTTCACAGATGAAGAAGAATTTTGCCCCATGATGGAATACACCTAAAGTTTCACCCATATTTGATTTAAATGATTCAGAAAATGAGATTTGCAACTTGCAGTTGACTTAAGACTTTTAGGATGGTATGATGGGGTGAATGTGTTTTGCATGTGGAAAGGACATAAATTCTGGGGGGTATAATGGCGGAATGTTACGCATTCAACTGTGTCCCCCCAAAATATGTGTTGTAATTCCTAATGTGGTTATAATCCTATTTGGTAATGGGTTATCTTTATCGTGTTATAAGGCAGGATTAGTGTAGGGTGTGTCTTTATTCAATCTCTTTAGAAATATAAATGATTAAGCAAGCAAGCCAGCTAGCATAGATGGGGGGAGAGAGATGCCAAACCACATGAAGCTCACCCAGGAGCAGGAACTCTAGGATCTTCCTAGAGAGCTGGCAGAGAGAAAATGTTGCCCTGGAGCCGGCGCCCTGAATTAGGGCTTCTAGCCTCTTAAGCTGTGAGAAAATAAATTTGTTTGTTAAAGCCACCCATTTACAGTATTTTTGTTACAGCAGCACTAGATAATTAAGACAATAACCCATTCTTCAGGAGCCCTGGTGGAGCAGTAGTTAAGCACTCAGTTGCTAACCAAAAGGTTGGTGGTTTGAATCTACCAGTCCCTCCATATGAGAAAGATGTGGCAGTCTGCCTCCTTAAAGATTTACACCCTTTGAAACCCTAGGGTTTCCTGGGGCAGTTCTACTCTGTCCTATAGGGTCTCAATTAGTCAGAATTGACTCAGTAGCAATGGATTTGGGTATTTTTTTTTTAACCCCAGTGTCCTTTTCCTAATATCATAGAAACATGCCCTGTCTTAGTCATCTAGCACTGCTATAACAGAAATACCACAAGTGGATGGCTTTAACAAAGAGAAATTTATTTCCTCACAGTAAAGTAGGTTAAAAGTCCAAATTCAAAGTGTCAGCTCCAGGGGAAGGCATTCTCTCTCTGCCAGCTCTCGAAGAGGGTCCTTGTCCTCAATCTTCCCATGGTCATGGACCTTCTCAGGTACAAGGGACCCCAGGTCCAAAGGACACACTCTGCTCCTGGTGCTGCTTTCTTGGCGGTATGAGGTCATCCGGTCTCTCTGCTTGCTTCTTTTATATCTCAAGAGATTGCCTCAGGACACAATCTAATCTTTTAGGTTGAGTCCTGCCTCACTAACACAACTGCCACCCATTCTCCCCCCTTAACAACATAGAGGCAAAATTTACAACACATAGGAAAAGCACACAATACAGAGAATCGTGGCCCACCCAATTGATACACACATTTTTAAAGAAACCAGTGCCGTCGAGTCGATTCCGACTCACAGCGACCCTATAGGACAGAGTAGAACTGCCCCATAGACACACATTTTTAGGGGGACATAATTCAATCCATGACATGCCCCTATGCTTTTACTTCTGGAAACCACATATATGAGCTAAGGAGCTACTACTGTGATATGAGAGAGCATAGCAGTCTCTAAAAAAATGTACAGGCATTCAGTTTAATAATGAAGATCAAAGAAAGAATAATGATGAGATGGTCTTTAAATCATAGCTGATGAGTATGATTACCTTATACTTGATGAGTCTTCAAAAATAAACATTTAGTTGTGTAGGTTAGTCACTACAAAATGTTCCATGTACCCTCAATACATCAAAGACAGTAAAAGCGTTTTTACTCATCCGTCATGGCGAGAGCCAAGAGGTCTAGAAGAATTTAAATAATCACTCCTTTCTCTCAACTCTTCTAGCCATTTTATGCATACCATTTACTTAGTCGTTAGCATTTACTTTATTTTAAAATAAAATTCATATATATGTATATATGCTTTACTTTTGCAACTGGACCTTAAGGCTGTATCTTTTATTTCTTTGTACCCCACTTCCATTCCTCCACACTGCCTAGGATAATGTCTTATACTCAGCAGGGAGCAGGCCTTCAACAAATCTTTCTTAATTGATTACATTTACCATGATTAATAGCCTTCTATTAGAGAAGGAAATGTTATTGATTTAATTTATCTTTATATACCTACTATCTTTACCACATAATTTATTTTCTAAGTATTTTCTTCTGCATATTAAAACTCTTTCTGAACCACACCTGTATATCAAATATTCTGTGTATCAAAGTTATGTTGATTAGACCACACTATTTAGAGGCAACCATTTTCCCTTTAAATAATACCTGAAGCTGCATTTGCCCTATTCCAAATCTCAGATACTCCTGCCATATTTTGAAAGACCTCAAAAATAAGAATGAACAGTAACAGTGGCAGCCAGAGAAGACTGGTGTCCTAGAGGGTAACTGGCCTTAAGCATCCTATCTTTAAGCATGAGGAGTCTGACCTATCTCTTTTGCTTTCAGCTCCCACTTGAATGGTGGCAGGACTATAAATCCTGTGGCCATAGTAATAGTTTTAGCTGCTTGGCAACAGATACTGGGAAATTATAGAAGAAACAGATTATCAAGTCTTTAAAATTTTTGTTATCTTGCAAGGATTTGTGAATGCAGACCACAAATTTATTTGCTATAAAAGCTTCGGATCACCCTCCAGAAAACAACTGTTTCCTGAGAAATTCCAATCACCCACCTTGAAGTTCTCCACTCCGACTGTAGAGCTCCCTTCTCTGTTCTCGCAGATAGGCGCTCATACTGATGGCATGGGAGGACGATTCAAACCTGTAACGAAACGCAGGGTTAAAAAAAGATTATGTAGTATTATGGATTGAATTGTGCCCCCCCAAAAAAATGTATGTCAACTTGGCTAGGCCATGATTCCCAGTATTGTGTGGCTGTCCTCCATCTTGTGACCTGATGTATTTATCCTCTGTCTTGTAAAGCCTAACCTCTATGATGTTAATGAGGCAGAATTAGAAGCAGTTAACGAGGCAGGACACAATCTACAAGATTAGGTTATATCTTGAGTCAATCTTTTTTGAGATATAAAAGACAGACATGGGCAGAGAGGAGAGGACCTCACACCACCATGAAATAAGAGTCAAGAGTGAGTGCCTCCTTTGGACCTAGGGTCCCTGTGCAGAGAAGCTCCTAGACCAGGGGAAGATTGATAACAAGGACCTTCCCCCAGAGCCAACAGAGACAGAAAGCATTCCCAGGAGCTGGCACTCTGAATTTGGACTTCTAGCATCCTAGACTGTGAAAGAATAAATTTCTCTTTGTTAAAGACATCCACTTATGGTTTATCTGTTACAGCAGCTGTAGATGACCAAATAGATGGTGCCCAGCTCTGTATTCCAAAAGTACTTGCCTTTAGTCTGTATGATGTTCCCTGTTGTTCCACGGCCAAGACATTCTGGCTAGATTGTGTCAGGGCAGGGACAACTGCCAAAGACCTTGATTTATGGATGATATTCCTAGCTAACACGCCTACCTCTACAACATCACTTGGATCTTCTGCTTATTCTCCGTTTCAACTGGTACAACTCTGATCTGCCCAGCTTTGTTTCACCTCCAGACCTCCATCATCCTCTCCTATGCACACGCTCCAGAGCATCCTATAAAGTCAACTGAATTAGGCTGTTATTCAGCTCAAAAGTCATCACCAACTGTCAGCTGCCACCGCAGAAATACTGGCTCCTTAGAGCAGACTCTTGTCTCCCTAGTTAGAGGACAAGGATCAGGGGCAAGCTGGAACTGCTGCTGAATAACTACACTAAAGCAGCAAGGCAGCTATAGCCTCTCTCTAAATGTCCTGAAAAACAACACAGTTTGGAAATGGCTGGCAGTTTTTGACCTGAAGCCTACCACATAAAATACTCCCCAAAATACCAAACTACAAAATGTGTGGTCATAGCTACCCAGAGACTGTTTTCAAGGTCAGAAACGCAAGTGATAGGCTCACGATAAAGAACGGGTCTCTAAAAGCTGAAACAATGAATACTAAAAAGAAAAACAAAGAAAAGTTAAGACAAACTTGCAGACAGGAGAGGGGGGAAAAAACAGGTAAAATTAAGACTATATCGAACAGAAAACCCGTTGGTGTGCTAAGAAATTCCATTTTGAACCTGAAGTTTTCAAAGGTAGGCTAACAGGCTTAGAAGAGGAGAAATCCCTCTAGAATTACTGTCACTTAGGCGTAAACAGCAACATTATGAAACAGCAACAGTGACAATGGGACAGACTTCTGCCACGAGGAAGGAGCGCTGTCAGTTCCTTAATTACACCTTCTTTATCCATTCCTTGGCAAGGAAGATGAATACCAAGATGAATGTCAGTCTGAGGGAAACACCTGGGTTACTTCATCCTGTCCTTGTACCCTGCCAAGAACTGAGAGGACACTAATAGCCAGAAGGAAGAAAAGTATGCAGTACTTCAAAAGTGCCACCTGCCAGTCAAGTGCAGAAAAGAAGCCACTGACCTCCAAAAAGCATGCCGGCAGCCATTGATCAGAGATGGCAAGGGAAAAAATAAACTCTGGGGCAAAGAATAGAGAGACTCACGTTGTGCAGTAAGAAGGGACTTAAACACACTTAATTAACCTTAAAAAACCTTAGCTAGGGGCAATTAGAGAAGGGTAATAAAGATCTTCACAGATGTGATAAAAACGAATTACAGCTTGCCAAAATCTTAATCCTTTATGACCTGATGTATTTTTGCCACTCAGAAATCCTTTTTTTGTTTACAGCAAGTCACAGATTGATACGATCTTATAGTAAAAGAGGCATCTGAGATTATTCAGTTTCACTTCCTTATTTTATGGCCAAAGGCACTGAGGCTCACCAAGACAAGAGACTTGCCCTGGCTCACAACACTCATTAGAGTAGAACCAAGATTAGAAGTAGGCACATCTGTAATGATGGTCTGACTGTGTGGCTGATGTGCTTTTATTACTTACTACCCAATCATGATAAACGTATAACAATTATTTGTTTGTTTTCAAAAATTTGTATCTTTCCAATGCCGCAACTTTAAAGGATTGACAAAATGTTAGAAAATGTATGTTGTGGTCTAAGGCTTAAAGTTACGGGTGAGGGTTGAAAGCTTGAAATCTGAAATCCCTTAAACCTGTTCTCCATAACATACCTAGATAAAGAATGGTAGGTTGAGCCAGAAAGAAAAGGCCCGGTTATTTGGCATCTGTCACCTCTATCAGCCATCTCTTCCTTCCTTGCTGGCATAGCCCCTATTTTATTGGGATTTCTGCTTCCTTGTTTCCTCTTTACTCAGCCATGTGCTCAGGAAAAATGGCTCCTTCTCTAGCTCCAGCCTTGGCACCAGAGACGAACAATGACTTGTTTAAGACAATCTCCGTGGTTCCCTTCTCCTTGCCAGTGAGTGTAAGATCCAATCCTAGAACTTGAGGGGGACTTGCAGAGGACCTTGCTCACTGACAGGAA
This sequence comes from Elephas maximus indicus, assembly GCF_024166365.1. Classification (NCBI taxonomy): domain Eukaryota; kingdom Metazoa; phylum Chordata; class Mammalia; order Proboscidea; family Elephantidae; genus Elephas; species Elephas maximus. The sequence goes on from NC_064826.1 coordinate 16,370,457, forward strand.
GCTTTTTTTCATTGATAAAAGAAGATTCTTGGGAAGAACCATATCCTGTTTCCTTGGTGTCTTGGTCACCTAATGCTGCTATAACAGAAATACCACAAGTGGATGGCTTTAACAAAGGTAAGTTTATTTTCTCACAGTCTAGTAAGCTAGAAGTCCAAATTCAGGGTGCCAGCTCTGAGGGAAGGCTTTCTGTCTCTGCTGGCTCTGGAGGAAGGTTCTTGTCATCAATCTTCCCTTGGTCTAGGAGCTTCTCCCGGCAGGAACCCTGGGTCCAAAGGATGCACTCTGTTCCCAGCACTGCTTTCCTGGTGGTATGGGTCTCCCTATCTCTGCTCACTTCTCTGTTTTATGTCTCGCAAGAGATTGGCTTAAAACACTATCTAATCTTGTAGATCTCATGAATATAACTGTGGCTAATCCATCTCATTATCATCATAGTGATAGTATTTACAACACAGAGGGAAATCATGACAGATGACAAAATGGTAGACAATCATACAATACTGGGAATCATGACCTAGCCAAGTGACAGATATTTTGGGGGGACACAATTCAATCCATGACACTTGGCATCACCATCTTTACTGGACCAGCACTGATACAAACATCACTAACATGTTCAGGATGATAAGGCTGAGAGATGGAAAAGGGCTGGCTCCTTCACCATATTGTAGTGTTGAATTAAGGAACTCTCCCATGTGTGAGACAATAACTTTCCTATGGTTTAAGCTATGTGGTGTTACTTGCAGCCTAAAGCGTTTTAACAGATATTGCATCTAACTTCTGAATAAAACCTAAGCAAAAGAAACACATTCAATAAACAAAATGGGTTTCATTCAGGCAGAAGGGTACAAACTAAATCTTTCTGCAAGGCCACAAGATTAAATGAACTGCTGAAACCTTCCATAATGATTAAAAACTCTGTGAATCCATGATAAAAACAAACTTCAAAAGTGAATTGGTAAAAGGTACTGAAGCTTCAGCTATTCAAAACAAATGAATTCAAAATACTGGGATGATATTTTTGTAGTCACTTCACATGCTTGGATTTATATTTATATTTTACTTCTTAAATATCTATTAACCCCTCAAAAGAGCACACAGGTCTGGAATTAGGCTGCCAAATTTTAATTCTGCTTCTACTACTTGCTAGCTACATGATCTCACATAAGTTACTTAAACTCTTTTGTGTCTCAACTGTTTATGTGTAAAAGAGGATTAAGTTTAGAGCAAACACCGACAAGGTAGTAAGCAGTAAATGAGATAACCCACGAAAATGGCGCAGCACCTTAGCTAGCACTTAGTAAATACTCAGTGTTAGCTATGACTGCTCCTGCTAAAATTTGGTATAATCTGAATTAAATTACACTTCTATGTGATTTTTTTTGAGAAACTTATCTAGCACAGAGCCTGGCACATAGCACAAGCACTGAATCAATGGTAGCTTCTGTTGTTATTAATGCTGATATTAATATTACTGTCAGTTGTTACCCAGAGTCACACGCTTTGGGCACACGGCCTGGTGGGGTTAACTAAGATAGTAATTAGATACAAAGAACTTCAAGATTGTTCCTTTATTAAATATAACCACGTATAACCCCATGCTACTTACACAAGGAGATTTGCATAACGTTATTAACAAGAGTTGCCTCTTGGCACTTGGGGCTTTTTCAAAGGCTGAAATAGTTCATTTCCTTTTATTTCATATACAATTCCCCAGAAACAACTTGAGAGTTTTATTTTCCATCATTTCATATAAGACTCCTAGAGACAAATTCCAGAACTTTTTATTAAAAGTCCTGGATAGTCCAGTTACCATACTCCAAAAGAGCCACTTCCCCTTGCAGAAAATAACAGTACACAAGAGTCAATACTTCACTTCCTATAAACAACTTCAAATCAACTTTAACTGGAGAAAGTAATTGCTGTCAGTAAAGTAGAAAGTCATCCTACTCGGGATCTAAGACACTTTCGCACCAGCCATCCTAGAAGCAGGCCCAGTACTTACTTGAAAAGAGAATTCTTTGGCCTTTGAGGTTTCTTCTTGGCAAAAAAAGCTGCAAACTCACGTCCAGAGCTGGCATAACTTAGTTGAGCTGATGGTTCAGAGGCCGTACGAGTATTTTTCATGTCCAAGTACTCAGTCAATAGCATCTGTGAACCAAATCAACAGCTTAATACCCACAACTATAATGTGGTGCAATTAAGAAAAACTAATTTAAAACCATGAAAATCTAACTCTAAAACTTCATTCTTGAAATCCAGAAATATATTAACTTGGCCATTCGTTTTTCTAGTTGAAGGTCAGGGGAAAGATTCACTCTTGTTGCTACCTATTCCTAAAACTAGGAACAGGGTGTGGTGGGCATTTGAAAATGGGGGTAAAAGGAATTATTTTATTGAGTGCCTACTATGTGCTAGGCACTGTGCTAAGTTGACAAATATCACTCAGTTATAATTTAACCCATATTCCAGACTACGGCAGCATCCGCAGCAATGGCACAGTTACTGGGTGCTCTCTCTGTTCTGGGCAAGGGGGTAATCCATTCAGATGGATTACCTCATTTAAAGCACAAAATTTTATCAGGTAAATTAACAGATTACAGATAAGAAAATGGGAGCACAGAGAAGTTCAGGAGTTGCAAAAGTGAACCCTGGTGGACAGACACAGAGTCCATGCTGTTACCCTTCACTCTAATATAGCACAGAGATCACTACTCTAACAAACCTGTCAACAAGATGTATCGTAGGTTACAGGAAGCTCAATAGTCCTGACAAAGAACTTCTAAGGTCACTGCTCATCTGAAAGTTTCAAAGCAAGAAAACCAACAACTACTTTTTTGGTCTAGTAGGTCCTGCTCATAAAATCAATCCATTCTAGAGCCACTCTAGGGCCAGGGCTGGGATCATCTGTTCCACTATTTCTATGGCCAATATTCTAAAAAGTTAGCATTATTTGAAAGAAAATAGCAGATCCAAACGGAAATTACCACAGCTCCTAAGAATATCTAACCTGGGCCTAAAGCACATCAACTCCTATAATCACTCACCACATTTAAAATTTCAAGATATCCAAGTAAATATAGGCAAGCATTTCTACCCATGACTGAAGTAAAAGCTTTTCAGAGACTCAGGGTCCCATATAAGCATTCGTTCCTGCCATGTATATGCAAGTATGCATTCAGTGAAGGTTTGAGGACCGTTTTTAGCAACATCAAAAACCGCTTTTATGAAGCACCTCATGAACATGGTGCAGCCCCAAGTAAAAGTTCAAAGCAATTTTGTCTCTACAATTTTTTTTTTTTTTTATAAACACATACACATTACTGAGCACTTACCAAAAACCAGAAATCTATGGAGTCAAAGTTACTATCTACTTTTTAGAGATAAAGAAACACAATCAGTGGTATTAAGAAACTAGCCTAATTAGACAACAACAGGCCAGGATTCAATGCAACTTTAGTTGATTCCAAAACATGTGCCCTTAACCACGATATTCTACAACCACTAAGAGCATACAAACTGTCAATAAGAACAGGACTATGGATGGCACTAAACAGGTCTGATTTATTTCACCTTCTGTACAATAAAGACTGCACTGGGAAAGTCTAAAACACGTTAACAGATTAGTCAATGTTCTTTATTTATTTATGAGACCACTAGAGTATTATTCAGTGTGTTGGTGAAGTAACATTGAAAAATAAGATCTCTATTAATACATCACCCAAACTGTCCACTAGTCAGGGAGAATATTGAGTTGGACCTCTACTTTAGTTAACAACTCAAACAAGGGGCTCAATTACACTGTAGATTTGGCACTGCTGCTAGTAACATGATTTTCAGCAATCTGTCGTCAGAAGAAGGCTAGTAAACCAGAATGGAATTTCAAATTGATGCAATGTAAAAAGATGTCTACAAATGCACTGGGTCTCTCAGGTGTTGGTTTAAATACCAACATGACAGAGATGAGCTTTTACCAAAGAATGAAGACACACTAAACCAAAAAATTCTTTTGAGGTATTTATTGTCCTAGAATTCAATGATCGGCCTTGTATAATAAAATAGGCCTTTTTCCAGCACCCACAATAATGAAAAGAACGTACTTCTAGAAGAAACCCTGGTGGTGTTGTGGTTAAGAGCTACGGCTGCTAATCAACAGGTCGGCAGTTCAAATTTACCAGGTGCTCCTTGGAAACCCTATAGGGTAGCTCTACTCTATCCTATAGGGTTGCTGAGTCAGAATCAACTCGCGGGCAATGGGTGTTTGTTTGTTTGTTTGTTTGTTTGTTTGTTTGTTTGTTTGTTTGTTTGTTTGTTTGTTTGTTTGTTTTTGGTACTTTTGGGAGGGTTCCTAAGGATAACCTAATCAACAGAAGGGCTTAGGCTATGTTAATGACCTCCAAATTTCAATCATAGGAGCACTGTTAGAAGACAACGCAGCTCATGTGACAGCAATCTGTTTCAGGGCTGATTCAGTTCTATGGCAAAATACACGGCTCACATGCTAACACTCACAGTCATCATGGTTAACACACATGCTGATTACATGAACTCACAATTATAATAGCTTCATATATTAACACTCATTAAATTATGGTTTACTCTAATAATTTCCATTAAAAAGAATCCTACACAGTATTTACTGAGCCTCCCTTCTGAATAAATCAACTCATGTTTGGATTAAAGCGTTAACACATAAATCAAACATTTAATTTTTATTAGTCCCACAATCTACCACTTTGATTCCTATAAATACAACAGCAAGATTGAAACAATGCTGTTGCTGTTGTTAGGTGCCATCGAGTCGGTTCCAACTCATAGCGACCCTATGTACAAGAGAACGAAATACTGCCCGGTCCTGAGCCATCCTCACAATCGTTTGCTTGAGTACACTGTTGCAGCCACTGTGTCAATCCATCTCATAAAAACAATATAACAGTATTTTAAAAATTAAGACCTCGACTTAAAATTGCTAAACGCGATCAGGTTTCCCCATAAGGTTGCTGGCAAATGGAATGTTGACAAAGAGAAAACAGAAAAAGTTCAGTTATATTTTCAAGATAGCAGTCTAATTTCCTCCATTGTATAAGGACTACAACATTCCTCAATAAGAAAACCAAAAGCAAAACAAACACAGTAATTTTGAAAATGAAATGGCTGCCTGCTTAATTATACTCATTATCAATGGTAATTGTACAGTTAAAACCACCATTAGGATGGTCGTGAGAATAATTTCTTACTTTAGTATTTGGAGTCAAACAGACCCACCAAAACATTTCAAGACTATCCAACACCTGATGGGTAAAGCCAGGCTTAAAGAGCGCATGTTTAACTTTTTTTTTTTTTTCCTCTCTTTGACCCAACAAGAGTTCTTAACAACAACAACAAAAGTTTTAGTGGCTTTCAAAAGGATATTTTTACTCATAGTAAATTAAACATATACTTAACACATAAAATATGCACAGTATTGTGTTCAGTATAAAAACAGGACACAAAAATAAATCCCATCCTAAATGTGCTCATCTAGTAACGGGCAGATGAGTGTACAAGGGAGAAAGTGGTAACCTAGTAAGTATCAGGACAAAGAAACCGCTGCGAGCATTTAGAGGAAGGTCAGATTGTTCCTAACTAGGACCAAAAAAGGTTTCAAGATGATGGTGCTATACTCCCAAAACCCACTGCCATCGAGTCAACTCAGACCCACAGCAACCCTCCAGGACAGAGCCGATCTGTCTCATCCGGTTTTTACCAGGCTGTAAACCTTTAGGGAAACAGGCTGCCGCATCTTTCTCCCGGGGAGTGGCTGGCGGGTTCGAGCCACACAACCTTTTGGTCAGCACTCGAGCTCTTAACCACTGCACCAGGAGGGCTCCAAAAAAGAAACAGTGCTGGGAAATCAGAAGGATATAAATAAGTACCAAGGTTTTTGTTTGTTTGTTTAATTTTTGAGTTTATTTTTTTCTGCTTCTAATTAGCTCTTCCATTCCCATGGGTGGGGGATGAGATCTAGAAAGTGAACCAAAGTAGAACTTAAATGATTTTCACGAGCAACATGTGCTCCATTCAGATGTTAGCAATCAGAGTCCACATGCATGGAGAAGGCGACCCCATACAGAAGGAAACCAAGGGGGGTTCTTCAGCTGTGAGGTTTTATCTTCTCCAGGAGGTATTATCTCTACCTTCTTCTTTCGAGAAGTTCTTTTTGCAGTGGTCTTGTTATGTCACTTACCCTTGGTCTTCTGATGACAACTAGCTGCCTCTACCTTCGCAATACATATAAACTTGTAACAGATGCCCGTGGTAGGCTACACCTTTCTTATATTCTTCTCTCTCTGGAGTTCAACAAGGCACCAGGAGCCTGACACTCATATTAACACTATCAAGTTTGTTGTTGTTAGCTGCTGTTGAGTCGGTTCCGACTCAGCAACCCTATGCACAACAGAACGAAACACTGCCCGGTCCTGCGTCATCCTTACAATCGTTGTTATGCTTGAGCTCATTGTTGCAGCCACTGTGTCAATCCACCTCGTTGAGAATCTTCCTCTTTTCCGCTGACCCTGTACTCTGCCAAGCATGATGTCCTTCTCCAGGGGCTCATCCCTCCTGAAAACACGTCCAAAATATGTAAGACGCAGTCTCACCACCCTTGCCTCTAAGGAGCATTCTGACCGCACTTCTTCCAAGACAGATTTGTTCGTTCTTTTGGCAGTCCATGGTATATTCAATATTCTTCGCCAACATCACAATTCAAAGGCATCAACTCTTCTTCGGTCTTCCTTATTCATTGCCCAGCTTTCACATGCATATGATGCAATTGAAAATACCATGGCTTGGCTCAGGGGCACCTTAGTCTTCAGAGTGACATCTTTGCTCTTCAACACTTTGAAGAGGTCTTTTGCAGCAGATTTGCCCAATGCAACGCGTCTTTTGATTTCTTAACTGCTGCTTCCATGGCTGTTGATTGTGGATCCAAGTAAAACGAAATCCATGACAACTTCAATCTTTTCTCCGTTTATCATGATGTTGCTCATTGGTCCAGTTGTGAGGATTTTTTATTTCTTTATGTTGAGGTGTAATCCATACTGAAGGCTGTGGTCTCTGATCTTCATTAGTAAGTGCTTCAAGTCCTCTTCACTTTCAGCAAGCAAGGTTGTGTCATCTGCATAACGCAGGTTGTTAATGAGTCTTCCTCCAATCCTGATGCCCCGTTCTTCATATAGTCCAGCTTCTCGTATTATTTGTTCGGCATACAGATTAAGTAGGTATGGTGAAAGAACACAACCCTGACACACACCTTTCCTGACTTTAAACCAATCAGTATCCCCCTTGTTCTGTCCGAACAACTGCCTCTTGATCTATGTAAAGATTCCTCACGAGCACAATTAAGTGTTCTGTAATTGCCATTCTTTGCGGTGTTATCCACAGTTTATGATCCACACAGTTGAATGCCTTTGCATAGTCAATAAAACACAGGTAAACATCCTTCTGGTATTCTCTGCCTTCAGCCAGGATCCATCTGACATCAGCAATGATATCCCTGGTTCCATGTTCTCTTCTGAAACCGGCCTGAATTTCTGGCAGTTCCCTGTCATTTTCGAATAATCTTCAGCAAAATTTTGCTTGCGTGTGATATTAATGATATTGTTCTATAATCTCCACATTCGGTTGGATTACCTTCTTGGGAATAGGCATAAATATGGATCTCTTCCAGTCAGTTGGCCAGGACGCTGCCTTCCATATTTCTTGGCATAAACGAGTGAGCACCTCCAGTGCTGCATCTGTTTGTTGAAACATCTCAGTTGATATTCCGTCAATTCCTGAAGACTTGTTTTTCGCCAATGCCTTCAGAGCAGCTTGGACTTCTTCCTTCAGTACTATTGGTTCCTGATCATATGCCACCTCTTGACATGGCTGAATATCAACTAATTCTTTTTGGTATAATGACTCCATGTATTCCTTCCATCTTCTTTTGATGCTTCCTGCGTCGTTTAATATTTTCCCCATGGAATCCTTCACTATTGCAACCCGAGGCTTGAGTTTTTTCTTCAGTTCTTTCAGCTTGAGAAACGCTGAGCGTTTTCCATCTCCAGGTCTTTGCACATGTCATTATAATACTTTTTCTTCTCGAGAGGCCCTTTGAAATCTTCTGTTCAGTTCTTTTACTTGATCAGTTCTTCCTTTTGCTTTAGCTGCTCAGTGCTCAAGAGCAAGTTTCAGAGTCTCCTGTGACATCCATCTTGGTCTTTTCTTTCTTTCCTGTCTTTTCAATGACCTCTTGCTTTTTTCATGGATGATGTCCTTGATGTCATTCCACAACTCGTTTGGTCTTCGGTCACTAGTGTTCAATGCGTCAAATCTGTTCTTGAGATGGTCTCTAAATTCAGGTGGGATATACTCAAGGTCATATTTTGGCTCTCGTGGACTTGCTCTGATTTTCTTCAGTTTCAGCTTGAACTTGCATATGAGCAATTGATGGTCTGTTCCACAGTCGGCCCCTGGCCTTGTTCTGACTGATGATATTGAGCTTTTCCACTGTCTCTTTCCACAGATGTAGTCAATTTGATTTCTGTGTGTTCCATCTGGCGAGGTCCATGTGTATAGTCGCCGTTTATGTTGGTGAAAGAAGGTATTAGCAATGAAGAAGTCGTTGGTCTTGCAAAATTCTACCATTCGATCTCCTGCATTGTTTCTATCACCAAGACCATATTTTCCCACTACTAATCCTTCTTCGTTTCCAACTTTCACATTCCAATCGCCAGTACTTATCAATGCATCTTGATTGCATGTTCGATCAATTTCAGACTGCAGCAGCTGATAAAAATCTTCTTTTTCTTCATCTTTGGCCCTAGTGGTTGGTGCGTAAATTTGAATAATAGTCATATTAACTGGTCCTCCTTGTAGGCGTATGGATATTATCCTATCACTGACAGCATTGTACTTCAGGATAGACCTTGAAAAGTTCTTTTTGACGATGAATGCAACACCATTCCTCTTCGAGTTGTCATTCCCAGCGTAGTAGACTATATGATTGTCTGATTCAAAATAGCCAATACCAGTCCATTTGAGCTCACTTATGCCTAGGATATAGATGTTTATGCGTTCCATTTCATTTTTGATGATTTCCAATTTTCCCAGATTCATACTTCGTACATTCCAGGTTCCAATTAGTAATGGATGTTTGCAGCTGTTTCTTCTCATTTTTGAGTCGTGCCACATCAGCAAATGAAGGTCCTGAAAGCTTTACTCCATCCATATCATTAAGGTCAACTCTACTTTGAGGAGGCAGCTCTTCCCCAGTCATCTTTTGAGCGCCTTCCAACCTCAGTGACTCATCTTCCAGGACTATATCAGACAATGTTCCACTGCTATTCATAAGGTTTTCACTGGCTGATGTTTTTCAGAAGTAGACTGCCAGGTCCTTCTTCCTAGTCTGTCTTAGTCTGGAAGCTCAGCTGAAACCTGTCCTCCATGGGTGACCCTGCTGGTATCTGAATACCGGTGGCATAGCTTCCAGCATCGCAGCAACACACAAGCCCCCACAGTACGACAAACTGACAGACACGCGGGGGAGGCTATCAGGTAACCAATGATTGTATCTCCAAAAGACGCTATATTTTTTTTTCTCGTTTTCACATCAAAACCAGTCATTTTACATCAATGCCAGATATTAATAATTTATATTTTCTCAGTGAAAAAATAGCACATATAAGAAAATTATCAAAAGTGCCTCTGATTGATCTAGTTCATATTTCAACAATCTATGTATATATACATAGCTATATGCATTTTTTTGCTCACATTTTCACATGCATATACATATACAGAGGCCAGGAACATGAAACAGCATATTATGTGAATACCCCATGACTCCTGCCTTCTGGGAGGTTACTATCTATCTTAACTGTCAACTAAGACCTCTTATCCTCATTAAAACTCAAACAGCAGTTTGTTATCTCTCAAGGATTTTATCTTACACTGCTTTGCTTTATAGCCTGACTCTTTGTTCAGGCCATGCCTTTTCTTTATGTCTCTGTCAGCATCTAACACAGTGTCGTGGAAAAAGTAGGACCTCCCTAGTGTTGTTATCAGGTGCCATCAAGTTGGCTCCGAATCACAGCAACCCTATGTACAAAAGAACGAAACACTGCCCAATCCTGTGCCATCTACACAATCATGGCTATGTTTGAGGCCACTGTTGAAGCCACCGTGTCAAACCATCTCGTTTGGGGCCTTTCTCTTTTTCAATGACTTTCTACTTTATCAAGCAAGGACTGGTCCCTCCTGATAACATGTCCAAAGTATGTGAGATGAAGTCTCTCCATCCTAGCTTCTAAGGAGCATCCTGGTTGTACTTATCCCACAACAGATTTGTTAGTTCTTCTGGCAGCCCATGGTATATTCAATATTCTGCGTCAACACCGTAATTCAAAAGTATTTGAATTCCTTCAGTATTCTTTATTCATTGTCCAGCTTTTGCATGCATATGATGCGATTGGAAATACCATAGTTCGGGTCAGGTACACCTTAGTCTTCAAAGTGACATCTTTGCTTTTAAATACTTCAAAGAGGTCTTTTGCAGCAGGTTTTTCCAATGCAATACGTCATCTGATTTCTTGACTGCTGATTCCATGTGCATTGACTATGGAATCAAGTGAAATGAAATGCTTGACAGCTTCATTATTTTCTCCATTTATCATGATGATGTTTATTGGTCCAGTTGTGACGATTTCTGTTTTCTTCATGTTGAGCTGTGTAATCCATACTGAAGGCTGTGGTTTTTGATCTTCAAGTGCTTCAAGTCCTCTTCCCTTTCAGCAAGCAAGGCTGTTTCATCTGCACGTTGCAGGCTGTTAATGAGACTTCCTCCAGTTCTGATGCTGTGTTCTCTTCATATAGTCCAGCTTCTCAGATTATTTGCTCAGCATACAGACTGAATAAATATGTTGAAAGGATACAACTCTTACACACACCTTTTGTGATTTTAAACCATGCAGTAGCCCCTTGTTCTGTTTGAATAACTGCCTGTTGGTCTATGGACAGGTTCCTCATGAGCACAATAAAGTGTTCTGCAATTCCCATTCTGCACAATGTTATCCATAATTTATTATGATCCACACAGTCAAAATGCTTTCAGCCAAGATCCCTTGGACATCAGCGATGATATCCCTCATTCCACATCCTCTTCTGAATCTGGCTTGAATTTCTGACAGTTCCCTGTCGACATACTGCAGCAACTGCTTTTGAATGATCCTTAGCAAAATTTTACTTGTGTGTGATATTAATGATATTGTTGGATAATTTCTGCACTCTGTAGGATCACTTATCACTGGAACGGGCACAAATATGGATCTTTCCCAGTCAGCTGGACAGGTCTTCCAAATTTCTTGGCAGAGTGAGCACCTCCAGTGCTGCATCCATTTGTTAAAACATTTCAATTGGCATTCCATCAATTCCTGGAGCCCTGTTTTTCACTAATGACTTCAGTGCAGCTTAGACTTCTTCCTTCAATGTCATCAGTTCTTATCATGCTACCTCCTGAAATGGTGGAACTCTGTATAGTCCTTCCACCTTCTTGTAATGCTTCCTGCGTCATTCAATATTTTGCCCATAGAATTCTTCAATATTACAACTCAAGACTTGAATTTTTGTTTCACCTCTTCCAGCTTGAGAAATGCCGAGCATGTTCTTACCTTTTGGTTTTCTAACTGCAGGTCTTTGCCCATTTCATTATGATACTTTGTCTCCTTGAGCCTCCCTGTGAAACTTCTGTTCTTTTACTTCATCATTTCTCCCATTCACTTTAGCTACTTTACATTCAAGAGCAACTTTCATGGCCTTTTCTTTCTTTCCTGTCTTTTTAATGTCCTCTTGTTTTCTTCATGTATGATCTCCTTGATATCATCCCATGATTTGTCTGGTTTTCTGTCATTAGTGTTCAATGTGTCAAATCTATTCCTGAGATGGTCTTTAAATTCAGGTAGGATATACTCAGGGTGGTACTTTGGCTCTCATAGACTTGTTTTCATTTTCTTCAGCTTGAATTTGCATATGAGCAACTGATGGTCTGTTCTGCAGTTGGCCCCTGGCCTTTTTCTGACTGATGATATTGAACTCCATCATCTCTTTCCACAGATGTAGTCGATTTGATTCCTGTGTATTCCATCCAGTGATGTCCATGTGTATAGTCACAATTTATGTTGTTGAAAAAAAGTACTTGCAGTGAGTAAGTCGTTGGTCTTGCAAAATTCTATAATGCAATCTCTGGAGTCATTTCTATCACCAAGGCCATATTTTCCAACTACCATGCCTTCTTCTTTGTTTCCAACTTTTGCATTCCAATCATCAGTAAGTATCAGTGCATCTTGATTGCATGTTTCATCAATTTCAGACTGCAGAAGTTGGTAAAAAAAAAAAAAATCTTCAGTTTCTTCATCTTTGGAACTAGTTGTTCATCTGTGAATGAGAATAATAGTCGTATTAACTGGTCTTCCTTGAAGGCATGTGGATATTATCCTGTCACTGACAGCACTGTACTACAGGATAGATCTTGAAATGTTCTTTTTGACAATGAATGTTCCTCTTCATTTTTTCATTCCCAACATAGTAGCCCATATGATTGTTCGATTCAAAATGGCCAACACCAGACCATTTCAGCTTGCTAATGCCTAGGGTATCAATCTTTATGTATTTCATTTTTGATGGCTTCCAATTTTCCTAGATTCATGCTTCATATATTTCACATTTCAATTATTCATGGATGTTTGTAGCTGTTTCTTCTTATTTTGAGTCGTGCCACATTGGCAAACGGAGGTCCCAAAAGCTTGACTGCATCCACGTCATCAAGGTCAGCTCTACTTTGAGAAGGCAGCTCTTCCCCAGTCGTCTTTTGAATGCCTTCCAACCTGAGTTGCTCATCTTCCGGCACTATACCAGACAAAGTTCTGCTGCAATTCATAAGGTTTCTACTGGCCAGTTTCTTTACAAGTAGACTGCAGGTCCTTCTTCCTAGTCTGTCTTAGTCTGGAAGCTCTACTGAAACCTGTCCAAAATGGATGACCCTGCTGGTATTTGAAATACCAGAGGCATAGCTTCCAGCATCACAGCAATATGCAAGTCACCATAACACAACAAATTGACAGGAGCTCCCTAGTAAGTTACCTAAATTGAAAGATGCGGTAAAGGGCAGCTACTTATTGTTGTCTCACAGTCACACATGAGCTCCTCTGAGTATAACTACAACACCCATGGAGAAATTTCAGGTTTTCTGAGGTATATTAATTCACTCACATCACAGAAATACCATTTATTAAATTTCTGCTCCAACAAGATAAGTACTACTCTAATGACCTGAAAGAGTTAATGCATCTTGGAAAGGACCCAAAATACTCTCCAGACACAGCCTATTCAATTAAAGTGGCTGTGATCCAGAATCTACAATTAGCAGTTCAGTTACTAAAGACCCTTTATATTGGTTATCTGTATATGTGAACATTGACATACCTATAAAACACAATGCTTGCTTATAGTTTATTCAAAATGGAATCTTTAGGGGTAACAAACGCAGATTCAATTAACATTTTCTTTGTACCTACTTCATGCAAATACCTGTGGCAAATACCCTCCCATCAGGATTTAAGGGAAATGCTGTGAAGATCAGCCAATAGTGGGGTTTGGAGGGTCCTGTCTATCTAACGAGAAATGAGCAACTACTTTTTTGGCAAGCATTGAGGATACAAAGATAGAGTGGTTCCTTTTTTAAAGAAGTCCACAAAGAAGATCTCAACTGAATTCACTTAAGGCTTTTCATGATCAGATTCAGGCTGTCTAATCACGTCTTACGCTCCTCAGAATGAATTACGTACACTGAAAGTTCAGTATGGGTACTCACTGTTCTGAATATCTGTGTATTATTAATACCTGGCATGACCTTCCCACCTGCGTAAATCCTAACCATCCATCAAGGAACAGTTCAGCTCCTACCACATACATAAAAACGTCTCTGACCAATCTATCTAAAGCCATCCTTTAAATCCCTTCAGGACGCACGGATTATTACCTTACGAATTACTACTGCACATTATTTACCTTCCCTCTATTTACCTCTTAATCTGCCAACATGACCTGATGAGAACCCAACCAAACCAAACCTGTTGCCAGCGAGTCAATTCCAACTCATAGTGACTCTACAGGACAGAGCAGAACCGCCCCATAGGGTTTCCAAGGAGCGCCCAGTGGATTCAAACTGCCAACCTTTCAGTTAGCAGCCGTAGCTCTTAACCACTGTGCCACCAGGGTTTCCAACCTGATGAGAAGGTGCTACTATGTCTAATACTTCCTTGTATTACCACAAATATAACCCAATTTACGTCACCTAAAATACCTTCTAAAACCCCTTAATAACTAAAGAAGCAAGCTGGTATCACTCGTTTCTAGATTTTGTCAGCTTTTACATCACATAAAAGATTTTGCCTACAACTTAATGCAAAATTCTTCTATGTGAAGATGATGAAACATATATACCCTTTTGAGCAAGACACCAAACTGATAAAAAAAATACCTACTGACAGCTTGGTTAAACAACAGGTTTTACGTTGATCTTTATATGCTCATAAAAATTTCAAACAGTACAGAAATATATAAAGATTCAAGTATTCTTGAATAGTTCTATTATATGCAATATATCGTATTGATTTGCCTTTGTTAATACTTCATTCTTTTTCTCCTGGCATCCTTCTAAACAGTAATAAGCACAGTGTTCTCCATACATAAAGTACCTTAGAAAGCATTACATGCATTCCAACAGAGAGGCCAATTCCATCAGTGAACAAAAAGAGCTGCCTGACAGGAACTATGTGGTTCCTATTGGACCATATTGGACCCTTTTTGCATTCACTTCTCCATACATCACAAGCCCATCTCAATTTGTCAATTATGCTACACATGCCTGGTCCAACACATTCAACTCTCCTCCCCACTCACCCCTGCCCTTAACCCCACGACCCAAGGGCAACAGTGGAACAGACGAAATGCCTAATAGTGTGGAAAACAGTTGTACACCTGAAACATTTCTCTCCAATGTTTTCTTCTTCATTTTCATTCTCAAAAAGACTGCCACACCCAGTTGAAAGATGCAGTAAAATGAAATGCAGTAGGATGTTTAACCTGGCTCCACATCATATGAGAGTGAATGTTTGTAAACATGACTTCAGAACAGCAGAGGGGGGAAAAAGAGCCTCACTCTTGGAGTTATGAACATTGCCACAGCTCCACCTAATTATCCTTGGCTCTATTCTACCACTCAGTAACAAGCTCACCCCATAAAACAAGCCATAGGAAAGAAAAAGACAGCATGCTATTTAAATAACAACCATGTTAACACAGAAGCAATACAGTACAATTCATGTAACTCGTGTTCACTGCTAATTGCTTAAGACATCCTGCTATGGAGAAGACAGCAACGGTAGCCAGGCCCTGGTCTTCTTTAAATGCCAGCTCTTAATAACAAACTCCAAAAAGGTCTTAATTGCATTTACCAGGAGCTCATGAACTTTAAAAGTTGTTAATCAGATTTCCACGTAAATGGAACGACAATTAAAGGTTAAGTACAGGTTTCAGAAATTTCAGAAGTTGAGAATATATTGCCCTTCACAGGGGGAAAAAAACTATCAGCCTTGACAGGAACTAAACATCTTAATTAAACATGCAGAAGTACCATGCTTATTTTTGCGTGAAGTTCTATTTTCAAATGTCAAAGTTAATCACATACTTGACTACAAATGTGCAATATTCTCCCAGCCAGAGGAGAGACACCTTAGTATTCTTTTCTGAGACCACATCCGCAGGTCTCCAAAAAATATCTCTGGTGTCCGCTCAGGCCTGCTCCCTGCCAGAGCTACCTGAAAATCCAAGAAGCCCAGGGAAAGGCCTTCTGCAGAGAGATCTTAATTGTCCTCCATCTGAGGAGTAATCTGAAGCCACACATTCTCAATCAATCTCACTTCATATTTATGTGGCTCGGGAGAAACATGAGGCACTTCCTCCATAAATTCGCTGCACCTGTGTCCCTGGAGTGACATGTTGACAAATGAATATGACATCTCTTCAAACTCCAAGAAGAATTTATGATTCCTTGAAAGAATGTATTTGATCAATTATAGTGTCATCACAGTTGAAAGCCAAACCGTGTCTTTGGAGTACACTTCACAAAATATGCCTGAGCTGGTATTCGGCAATGGGATGAATGACAGATCCCAATCCCCAGAGTCAGGTCCTCATTCCAGCTCTACCACTCACTCTCTGACTCTCCGGCTTAAGAGGAGCTAGGTGTAACAACCACTCAGTGCGGAAATGCGTAAGATGAATAGCTACACGGTGCTCTAGACAAAACAGCTGCAGATCTCAAAATCAGAAAATATTTGTAGGTACAATATCTAGCCAGTAAAAATAAGTAATGATTCTTTAAGCTAGGTACACCATAAAGAAAAAAAAAAATTCCTTCTGCAACCCCACAGTTTTTCTGCTTTCATCACTCAGTATACTTCTAACTCTCCCTTCTGTTATTCCTTCTAAAAGTCTGAGAAAAAAAAATCAGTGTGCGCTCAATGAAAAGTATCTACAGCACACTTCAAAAGAAAAGAATGGATTCTTCAGGTTCCTAGAGCTACCGCTACGACTGCTGTTGGAGTTATTTCTAGTAATTGGACTATGTGAGTACATGTGGTCACAGAATAAACCAAAGCTCATCAGTTTTAAAGAAAACCAAAACCAAAAAGAAATCCAGAAGTGAAAAATTAATACAACATAATGGTTACCCAATTTAAAATGAAAAAAAAAAAAAAAAAAAAGAGGAAGGAAAGAATTTTTAAATGGTTCTTTTTAGAAGATTCATCTACTCAACTATGAGGTCCCTCAGCAGAGTCCAGGGTTGACTCTCAAGGGCTGTGTGCCAACTTTAACCAAGAAGGGCTGTGTTTTGGTCACCCAGTACTGTTATAACAGAAATACCATAAGTAGATGGCTTTAACAAAGAGAAATTTATTTTCTCACAGTCTAGTAGGTTACAAGTCTAAATTCAGGGCACCAGCTCCAGGGGAAGGCTTTCTCTCTCTGTGGTCTCTGGAGGAAGGTCTTGGTTTTCAATCTTCTCCTGGTCAAGGAGCTTCTCAGGCACAGGGGCCCCGCGTCCAAAGGCCACACTCTGCTCCCAGTGCTGCTTTCTTGGTGCTATAAGGTCCCCAACTCTCTGCTTGCTTCCCTTTCCTTTTATGTCTTGAGAGATAAAAGGCGGTACAGGCCACACCCCAGGGATCAGGGAGGTGTTACAATTCCATCCTAATCCTCTCAACATAAAATTACAATCACAAAATGGAGGACAACCACACATGGCCTAAACAAGTTGATACACACATTTTGGGGGAGACATAATTCAATCTATGACAGGCTATTTCTTCTGGAAACAGCATATTGGAGTCTCACACCTGATTCAATCCAACAAATATCAGCAAGTCTTCTGATAGACCATCTGACTGAGAAAATGGCCTCACTCTCAATATACTGAACTCCAAGCTGTAGGAAGGAGGGCTGGGCTGAGGTACCACACCTGCTTTTCTTGCTAGTGCCCCTTTGTGATCAACAGCATACAGTAAGGCTGTTGATCAGGAGTTATGAGATTTGTCTGTGAGACAGAATTTCTCTGTAGAAAAATGTTTTATTCTGTTTTATATCTCCAAAGAATCCTGCACTGAGTCTTACTGTGTGGATGTTCAAACAATATCAACTGAATAAATGATCTTTATGCCTGGCCCCATTATTACCCTGCTCTCCCAAAGCAGGTTTACCCAACAAGTTAATCAGGGCAGCACTTCAATAAAGACAGCGCACAACGTTCCTAGGTACTGGTCCATACAAACAATCTCTTATGAGCCAGTACCACCACTACGTCCAGCACAGGCCTCCAATGAGACTGACCCCTCCAATGTCTCACGAAACCACACCAGCTCATTCCAACATCTGTGGTCCTAATAATTCGGTAAGTCTTCTCATTTCCCCTCTGCTATACAAAATTCGATCTTTCAAGGACCAACACAAATACCAACTTTTCACTAATGTTTCTGCTCTTCGACAAGTACTTATTGAATCTAAGGTACTGTGTGAGATATTGCATATGCAAAAATGAAAACAAAAGTCTAGGCCCCGAAGGAGTGCCCCAGGTTCCTCAATAGTTTGTCTCTTTTCAACTAGAGTAGTTTCTCTATTGCCCTACACAAATATTATTGCAAATAAAATGTTCCTTGAGTATCACAGACATCACACCAAAAGTATTCATTCAAAAGTACCAGCAGAGCAGCAGATTCCAGCCACTGACTTGTTTCTTGTCTCTGTTGTGCAGCTTCTCTTGCCTGTTTCTATATTTCAATTATTCGTTTAAACAAGATAAAATGAGTGCCTTCTATGTGCTAGGCCTAACCTAAGCACCTTCATTTGTCACGTAGGTGCTATCTAGAGTGACTTTCTTCTCCAAACCACCTCTCATGTCCTTGGTCTGGGGCATTCCACACTCACAGAGATTACAGTCTGTTAGGGATTGAATTGTATCCCCCCAAAATGTATGTCAACTTGGCTAAGCCATGATTTCCAGTATTGTGTGACTGTCTACCATTTTGTCATGTGTTGTGATTTTCCCATGTGTTGTAAATCCTACCTCTATGATTTTAATGAGATCAGGTTAGTGGTAGTAATGTTAATGAGGCGGGACTCAATCCACAAGATTAGGTTGTGTTTTAAGCCAATCTCTTTTGAGACATAAAAGAGAAAAGTGAGCAGAGAGACAAGGGGACCTCAGGCCATCATGAAAGCAGAGCCAGGAGCAGAGTGTGTCCTTCGGACCCCGGGTTCCTGCACTGAGAAGCTCACAGATCAGGGGAAGATTGATGACAAGTACCTTCCCCCAGAGCTGACACAGAGACAGAAAGAGAGCCTTCCCCTGGAGCTGATACCCTGAATACGGACTTCTAGCCTCCTAGGCTGTGAGAGAATAAATTTCTCTTTGTTAAAGCCATCCACTTGTGGTATTTCTG
Source organism: Elephas maximus indicus (assembly GCF_024166365.1). Taxonomy (NCBI): domain Eukaryota; kingdom Metazoa; phylum Chordata; class Mammalia; order Proboscidea; family Elephantidae; genus Elephas; species Elephas maximus. Next base: position 16,389,533 of record NC_064826.1, read on the forward strand.
TTATAGCGGAACTAGATAACTAAGACATAGTCCAATAGAAAGCTCTGAGAAAGTCGGAAGGCACATCCACCATCAAGTTCAAGGTGACTTTCTGTACCATTCAATGGAACAGACTGTGGAGTTCACTTCAAGATGTCTCCTAAACTTTCTTGAACATTAAACAGTGATTAGCTAATATAGAATCTGGTTTGCTTTTATTACCCCTTTTTATCTACCAGAGTAGCTCCATCTGAAGTTCTTCTCCCTCCTGGGACTGTTTGATTATATGATCACACGAATGTGAACGTATGATGGCGGACTCCAAAAGGCAAGAGAGTCATCATTCCTGACACTGATATACTTTCATGTAGCTGTGAAGATATAATAGTTAGTGACTCTTTTGTTCACATTGGTGAAGCTATTTTTTCTTTGGGACTCATGAAACCAAAACCCAAACACTTGTTGAACCCCTCTAGAATCTGGTGACCCATCTGAGTACAGTTATTCTAGGATTCAGTCACAAAACCTTGCAACCAGAAATGAGAGTTGTTAATAACAATGTACAGGCTGGATACACCTGCTTTTCTTTCTTTTGCATTTACTTTCAACTGATAAAAAATGTTTTTGTTGTTGTTAGGAGCCACAGAGTCAGTTCCAACTCACAGAGATCCTATGTACAACAGAATGAAATATTGCATGGTTCTGCACCATCCTCATAAACATTGTATGCTTGAGCCCATTGTTGCAGCCACTATGTCAATCCATCTCGGCAAGGTCTTCCTCTTTTTCAATGACCCTATGGTCTACCAAGCATGATGTCCTTCTCCAAGGACTGGACCCTCCTGGTAACATGTCCAAAGTATGTGAGACAAAGTCTTGCCATCCTTGGTTCTAAGGAGCATTTGAAAATGTATTTATCTTTAAATAATACTTATGGATCATGGTGAAATACTTCTGCATTGATTACAGAATGTGGCATAGCACCCAGACATTCTGGTTTAGCTGAAAGTGGAAGGAAGAGACTGTTCACATAATTATTTCTAATAATCTGCATTCTCAGAGGATGAACCTATTATAATCAATAATTCTCAGATTAATAAATAATATAACTTTATGTTTGGGGACACGATGGAGAAGGGGAGAGCTGCACTGCTTATGTTTCACGCAATTGTTACTTTTGCTGCTTGAAATATCACTAGAGCCATAGAGAGATCATTCCATTTTTAGGTCGAAACGGCAGTCACTTAGAACTCATAAATCTATGGGCTGTCAATTATGCACATTATACATGCAGTTTTAAAACTGCAGTCAGAACTTATAAAGTTATTATTTTTTCTCATGTGTTAGCCATGGTACTTCAGCTGAAAGCCATTGATGGGAATCCAGACGATGGTATTCCAGACCTTTGTCAGAGACGAGTTCAAAGTTGATGATAATACCATTAAATAATAGTCACACATTCCCACCTTAGGAATATGTTCTGTTCTTGGCAGGGAAGGTGTCTGACGGTTCATAACCTTCAGCCTAACAATAAACCAAAACCAAAACCTTGTGAGAAATGAAGGTGGCACTGGAGAAATAATTAAAAATATAATATAAAACAAAAACTAAAGGTTGTTTTAGTACGGAAGAAATTTCCTTTTAGAAATAAATGAAACATACTTTCTAGTCTATTGGAAACTGAATATTTAGAATGTTTTCAGTCCAGTGATATGCGAACAGGGGTAAAAATGTAATAGTAGCCTGTCCCCAGTTTTCTGTAAGACTGGCATTTAAAAGCAGCCTGAACCACATGATTTAGAATTGAATCATATATCGTCTTAAAATGCCAGTGCTGTTAAAAATGATATTAGTTTGCTCTCAACTTGTCTAGAAGTAATCTAAGAACAAGCACCACGGCTTCTATTTTTTCTTTAACTCCTATATTATCTATGGAGGTTGCTCAATTCCAATGACATGAATAAAAGGCTTTTTATAGAGAAAGAAAATCACCCTGCTTTCAAAATAACTTAAAACATACCATTCCTAACTGTGTAAGAGTTAAATTAACTATTATTATTATAAAGAAAACCCTCTTCAACAAAGAATACCATTTACTAAACAGAACTGACAAAGCAAGAGATGATTGATACCTTTAATATAGAGAATATTCTCCTTAACACAAGCTTAAAAGGCTACTAACATATATTTATGATTAATTTTCCTTAGAAAACTTTATTAAAATAGATACAACAGGAAAAAAAACTATGAATCAAGGAAATCCTCTAGATATTATAAATAAGTGGGCCAAAGATTAATCACTAATCTCAAAGAAATGACTTTTTTAAAATTTTCTATTGTAGTAATATGTATATAACAAAACATTTGCTATTTCAACCCTTTTTAAGTTTATAATTCAGTGGCATTAATTACATTCACCATGTTGTACAAATATCACCACTGTTCCCAAACATTTTCATCACCCTCAAGAGAAACTCAGTACCACATAAGCAATAAGAAACAACTTTTTAATTAAAATACAATGTTTGAAACTTTCAATATACATTTTCCTTTTTTTAAGGGATTAAACATCTGTATTTTTTTTTATGTTGTTAAGAGCTATTACTGAAAATACGTAAAGACTTCTTTTGAAGGCGCCTTGATAGCAAAGTATGTAAACCCAGACAGTCTCCACCAGCAAGTGAGCATCAATGTTCTATGCTAGAAACTGTCACCCAGAATTTTTATTATGGAACTTTCCACTAGATTCCACATAGAATCTGGTCAGCCAAGGATATAAAAAAACTGAGCCTTGTTGTAGGAAATAAAAATATATTTCTGCTTTCATAGAAAATGATTTCTATAACCCCGCTGCATTCTTGATAATTCCCAGTGATTTTACATTCTCACAGTCTGCTACAGATTTTTCGTAGTGATTTATGTTGGGCTCTTTTAAAGCCTAGCTCATATTTATGGTTTATTCTCCTCCCAGAAAAAGGTAACAATCCATTCCATCTATACATATCACGATAAACTTACAGACTAACAGAGGGTGGACACACATGGACTTTACATAATGGAAGGGAGACTGATGAACAACTGGTAATGCCATTTTAAAGCACTTTTCACGTGAAAAAAAAATATATATAAAATGGACTATCAAATTGAACAACCAACCTTGCAGGACAGAATTTTAAACAGACATATATTTCAAATGTCCATATATTGCCTTTGTGCTCAGGGCAAACACCAAGGTAAGTCATTCACATATGTAACAGTCTGTTGGCTGTTCTGTCAGTATTACTAAGAACATGTTTCCACAAGGTACATTTGTTAGACTGTCAGCTGCTGTCAACAATCTGCAATGGTGGGGGGTCAAAACAATCTAGTTAAAAATAATGTTTATAAAAACAAACAAACAAACAAAAACCCCTATTATCTAGAGTTGATGAGCATTTGCGATTCTGAACACATGAGCTGGCCAGAGAGCTGACAGTCAGCTGGGGTATGAAGACAGCAGGGGCTGTTGAGGGAACAAGACTGCTGACTTTTCTCTATGGCTGTGCTGGCATTGTTCTGCCTCTTCAGTCACCAGCTTTCCCTATGGTCACATCATTTCCTGCTTCCCATCAGCACATATGACACTTCCCTGTTTTCTTAGATTCTTAGTAACCGCCGTTTTCCCATCTCTAAAATCAACAGGTATCTTGAAGAGATGCATACATTTAAGGCAGTTTCTTTACTTTTCCTCATCTTACACTTGTTAGGGTCTCAGAATCAAGAAAATGAGCTATTTATTGCTACTGCTGCTGCAGGGAGCATCTCTGATCTTTATTTATTCCTCTTCCCTCCTCCCTGCTTTTCATGATTCTTGTCTGTTTTGTCTTCCGTTGCTTCTCCTACACTTCTTTCATGAGAAAGCTGGATGGTTCAACAAATCACAGTGCACCAGGCTAATTATCAGGGCCTCCCCTCTTCTCAGTGAGCAGGATAAAAAGGTTTAAAAGTTAAGAACCAGGCACCAGGTCTATCTGGAATCATCCTGGGTTTTTTTCCCCTCTTCTCAGTGAGCAGGATAAAAAGGTTTAGAAGGTAAGAACCAGGCACCAGGTATATCTGGAATCATCCTGGTTTACAGCTATGTGTTCTTAACACAGTTCTGACTTCTTTCTATCACATCAATTAGCCATGGACTGAGCAGATCTATCCTACACACTGAGAATTGGCATCATACATGGAGACCTTACTAAAGACACATCACTCCATCTCTCGGGCGGCAGCTCAGTCGATGGGCAGCCTCCATCTCAAATCCCTCAGTAAATCCCTGTGACTCTTTCTGACTCAAGATTTTTAAATAAAATATGTCTGAAGATGATTGAGTAGGAAATAACCAAATAGAAAAAATATATATATCACTGTGAGTCTATCAAAGGAATGAGTGGAAAAATTCATTTGGTCAAGGCTAGAAGAAAATATCATATATTAATAAGTCACATATTAATACATTTCCTAAATTAATAAGCACTTATATTAATCTATATTAATCTGTGTTAAACATATACATTTAAATTTAAAATCTCATTTACAGGTAAAGAAAATAATACTAAAAGAAGATCTTGCCCAGAATAACAAGTCAACAGGAAATCCAGGAGTAGAAATGAGAAATAAAACATCAGAGTTCCAAATCACAGTGTTAAAATGGTATTTTGTACCCCACACAGTGTCTTCCACATATCCACTGAACTACCTAGGAATGCAAAAGAAGGCCAGAAAGAACCCACAATGCCAAAACTGAGGTCTCACACACTGCCAAATTTTTAAGACTTTCCACTAAGACCTACACTTCATGATTTAACTGGGCTACACCACTGGAGGACAGTGAGTCTGCTCACTTGCAAGTACTCTCCAAACTCACCAACACAGGGCAGCCTTCATTACTGCATAGACACTAATTTGAGGGACAGCTAGCCTTGCGCCATACCACCTCATATGAATACTTCCTGTCCTACATCCATCGGAAACGGTTGATTTGGCCGGAGTCACTAAAAAAAATAAGAGCTTTCATAACCTGCCAAAGCAAACTGAAAACCATTTTTCCCCTTTAGTACTTGATTCAGGGTTAAAAACCAACATTAAACCTACCAAAACATTCCTGTGTCCTCGGAGGTCAGGAAAAAGGACATAACTGCACCTGTAGTCTAAGCAGGACAGGTAGAAAATAAGAAAGTGGCAGAAATATGTTTGGCAATTTGTATTGTAGATTAGGGGTGAGTTCTAGGCTATTCCCACAGCCAGAACTTGAAATTAACAGTTTGTTACTGCATATCCTCCATATTCCCAAATCAAGACTATGATCACCACATATCTTGAAAAAGCGAGGGTATTCATTAGTGTTCTCAGTTCCTGCTGGGCTCACAGATCTGGTTTACCCCAAACCCATTGCTGTGGAGTTGATTCCAACTCATAGTGACCCTATAGGACAGATGAGAACTGCCCCATAGGGTTTCTTTAAAAAGCAAGGGTATTCATTAGTCTTCTCAGTTCCTGCTGGGCTCACAGATCTTTTCTAGTGCCACCCCAAACCCATTGCTGTGGAGTTGATTCCAACTCATAGTGACCCTATAGGTGAGATGAGAACTGCCCCATAGGGTTTCCAAGGCTGTCATCTTTATGGAAGCAGATTGTCTGCCATAGCTTTCTCCCTCGGGGCCACTGGTAGGTTGTACCAGTGTACCACCAGGCTCCTATCTAGTCCACGAGGGCTTCTGAAATTACCTATGAGGAGGGATCAGTTCTGATACTTTTGTAAAATACAAAATAAGATAAAGACAAAATCCAAGCCCCAATTTTATTGTTGTTATTAAATTCAACAGACACAAAATTACTTTGTAAAATCATTGGACGTTTCTAAATTTCTCAATTTCCATACTTGTTTTATTGAGGATTAGTAACAGCCAGCAGACTGGCTCCAGTCTGTGGACCACAGTTTGAGCAGCACTGATTGAGTCAGTTAGAAGTTGGCACGCACTTTACTAGCTAATTACGAACAAAGAAGAAACCATTTTCATTTTACAGACAAATCTACACAAAAAGCTAGGAGCCACCATTCAAAAACACCATCAAATCACCAGAGAACATTTTACAGCACAAAGAGTGGGGCAAAAAATACAAAAGCAAATCTCTCAATCCTAAACACTGAACACAGTCCCCTCTTAAATAGGAAAACAGTTTTATTGACAGTCTCTGGGCTGAGGTAGGAAAAAGTACCAAAAGAGCTGGTCCAGCTGCATTGGTCTCATGCACAGGCAGAGAGAATGCTGATACCAGAGAAAGAAATGTGTGGATCATTCAGGTTTACAGCCAGAGCGGGAAAACAATCCCAAGTAAAAGTAAGGACTCTACGTGTGGCTCTTCAAGAAATAAGAAAGGTCTTCCACACCAACGCTATTAGAAAATATCTGGGTTGGCTCAGCAATCTCTTAAAGTTGATGAAACATCTGAAATTGTCAGCACAGCTCCTGGCAAGCCACACAGGTGGCTGGCCACCACAGATACTCATGAGAATCACCTGGGGAGTTTAAAAACGACCAAGTCCAGGCCCAGCCCTAGGGATTAGGATTCAGTTAGTCTAGGGAAGGTCCCCTGGTGGATACAGTTTGTGCTCAGCTACTAGCCAAAAGGTTGATGGTTCAAACCCACCCAGCAGTACCATGAAGGAAAATGCCTGGCAATCTGCTTCCATAAAGATTACAGCCAAGAAGACCCTGCAGAGCAGTTCTGCTTTGCACACACAGGGTTGCCATGAATCAGGATCAACTCGAAGGCAATTAACAACAACAAGGGCAGGGCCTGGGTATAGTATTTTTTTTACACTCCCCTAGGTGATTCTAACATGCAGTCAAGACTGAGAACAACTGAGGAACCAGAAGGAGCCCTGGCATAGGAATTAAATCCTTGGGTTCTAGAAATAGCCTTACCAATTTGGGGGTATGTTGTCCTATACAAGTCATGTCATATTTCAAACCTAACTTCACACAATTATAAAGGCCTCAGATGTATGTTAACTGTAAAGCACTTTACATATGTTCTAGCCAAGTTTTTCACACACAGTATTTACTAGGTGAGAGATTTCAGGGACTCTTAATAAATCTGAAGATCAGAGTCCTACAACTGCGTCTGCACACTTGAGTAGATTATGTAATGAGTTTAGAAAAATTTCAATTTGTCAGCTTATCAGTTGAAAGCTTTGGGAAATGCTGTCTTTCAGGCCATCAAATACATGGCAGGAAGGCCATCTCAATCAGTAGACATACGGCCCAGGAACCAGAAAAGAAAAAAATATGTGTAGACACACACACAAAATCACATTTGTGCCCCCAGAGTTTTGCTGAATTCCAGAAAAATCTGTTCTACTCAAAATGAGAGTTTTATACGCAGCTAATCTCTAGACAAATAGACGTGACAAAAAAGTGCACCAAAAAGTGTAAATTCAAGAGCTCATTCAATCCTGTGACTTTAAAGTATCATCTGTCTGCTAAGGACTCCAGCCTAGGCCTCTGCCCTGAGCACCCAGAAACACCTGCCCACCTGTCAGCTCAATATCATCTTCTCTCACAAGCACCACAGATTTAGTATTGCCAAAATTATACCCCTGATTTTCTTCTCCCTCCCTGTTACGAATTGAATTGTCTCCCAAAAATGTGTGTCAACTTGGCTAGCCCATGATTCCCAGTATTGTGTGGTTCTTCACCATTTTGTGATCTGATGTGATTATCCTATGTGTTGTACATTTTAACCTCTATGATGTTAATGAGACATGATTAGAGGCAGTTATGTTAATGAAGCGGAACTCAAGCTACAGAATTGGGTTGTATCTTGAGTCAGTCTCTTTTGAGAGAGAAAATAGAAGCCAGCAGAGAGAAGACGGACCATGCCACCAAGAAAAAAGTGCCAGGAGAGGAGCGCGTCCTTTGGACCCATGGTCCCTGCACTGAGAAGCTCCTCGACCAGGAAAGATTGATGACAGAGAAAGAAAGCCTTCCCCTGGAGCTGGCACCCTGAATTCAGACTTCCAGCCTCCTAAACTGTGAGAGAATAAATTGCTGTTTGTTAAAACCATCCACTTGTGGTATTTCTGTCACAGCAGCACTAGATAACTAAAACACTCCCCCAGTTTTAATGTGGCTGTCTCCCTCCCACCACTTGGGACTCACCTCAAATGTCATCTCTTCATAGAGGCCTTTCTGACCTCCCTAGCTTAAAGAAGACACCTCTAGAACAAGTCACACCGACAATGTTGTTGCCTTAATTTTATCTTTTCCACAGGCCTCGTCGGTAAGAGCATCACCTCATGAGCATATGAGTTTATTGTCTCCATCTCCCCACTAAGATGTAAGCTCTGTCTATCTTGCTCATTGCTGTGGCCCCAACACATAAAATATCACCTGGTACAATGGCAGTCCTCGATAAATATTACTCTCCAACTAAATATGTGTCCAAGTGGAGGCATATGGAAGGAAGGAAGTTCTTAGAAGATCAAGAAAGGAATAAACAGACCCACAGATGGTTAGGCTCTTCTAAAGCTTTCCTCCTTTTTCACACCTGAGATTCCACGTACACTAGATAAAGCTGCTCACTCAGATGCATAAAATTCCTCCATGCTCAACTTGTTGCTCTCTGCTTTGTTCCTTCCTTTTCTGGTCTCCTTGGTCCATTTTGCTGGCTCTCATGCAGAATCTCCCTTGCCCCCTTGGACTAAAAACTCCTTTGGTCAGCTACCCCGTCTTTATAATTTGGCTTCTCCTTAGTCAACACTCAGACTGACCCCTCAGCCATCCACAGGCAGTGAGCGAGCTACCCCCACTCTTATGCCAGACCTCAGCATACCTTTTGGGCCAGGATATCTGTACACCCAGATCTCCTGCTACAGGAAAACAGGAAGTGATCATAATTCCCCATACTGCCTAGTTCCAGGGGTCTGCATTTGTCCCTGGACCTGACACAATGGCCACAATAAAGGCTTCATTCTTCCCCAAGCTTTCTGAATCTGGGCATTGTCCTCTTGTTGCAGGTGCTTCTTGTATGGTTTGAGCTTTCTGTGGATAGAAGACCATACCTCACTTAACTGCCACATCTCCCTTTCAGAGGATATTTTCCAGCTGCCCTTTCTGGAAATGTAACCGTGAAAGGTAAGGATGACATCCGAGCCCCTTAGGTACCATGCCTCGTTCTGGCACCTGATCACAGTTGAGAAGATGGGGGCTTTGCTAAGAGCCACCCATACCAACCACGGACACCCCCAGAGAGGGTAAACCACCAGGCAGGCACGCAGCTGAATCTGGATAGCAACAAGGACAAGCAAGCACTTATTCGCCCAGAGTATCCACTGGATTCTGCACCCTGCTGTTTGACCAGGGGAAGAGTGATAGAGGAGTATTTGGTATTTGAGTTTCTACCATCAGCATTCACTTCACAGACCAAGTGCTTACCAGCAAGCCTGACAATGACTCCCTCGAAGGCTACTCAGGTGCCTCCTGGTGAAAAAACCAATGATGAGCCTACACCCAGCACTGCACATGACAGAGCTCACCAAGAGGCTAGGTGGACACTTCTCCCTGCTCTGGGCCTCTCCTGGAAGGAGAGTTCTGGGAAACCCATCCTCTACTGAAATGTGCATTTCTGCTTCTCGTCCTGCTTATAGCCTCCACACCAGGTCTGGTTTCTACAGCCACTGCCACGCCTAAGATCCAGGACAAATGCACCAACCATGGAAGAAACCCTGAGGCTGACGGGGCTGTGGTACTAACCCTACCGGGAAAAGACACTGTCTGAAACTCACTCCACATCTCCTTTCACCGCTGCTCTGGCTTCTCACTTCACCGCTTTCCCAAACAGCTGGTTCCCTCAGACATGCACTTTGTATCGTAGATTACATCGCCACCACACTCCTCTTCTTTGATCAATGATGCTCATCTTTATCTTTCATTGGTCAAGCTTATCACCCTTCAATACAAACTTCCTATTGAGCTGCCATCATCTCAAACTCAAAAGTGTTCAAAGCAAATTCATCTTCTCTTTGTTACAAACAGTGCCACTATTCTTTTACAGTTATGCAAAACTGATTACTTGGTCATCTTTGATTCATTCCTTTCCTCGATATCCAACCAATCTTCAAGTCCCTCAAATGCCTTCTCCTGCTCCTCAGAGTCCATCCACCCCCTCTTCATCCATATTTCACTTTATTAATTATCCCTTCTCTGTCCTGGAGCATAAATCACCTCTCCTTCTCTACTAGGTCCATTCCTTTAGCTCATAAATGGGCCCAAATACCACCCCTCTCAAGCTCTCCTTGAGTTGCTTCCCCATCCCCACTAGACTGAGGAATTGCTTCCTCTGTTTCCACAGCACTTCACTGCTGTTCCATCATCAAGCTCATCATGTTATCACTATGTATATGTCTGACTACCTACTACTTGGGGCTTTTTGAAGCAGTGATCCTAGTTTTTTCAACTTTAAATCTCCAAAGGGTAACATATTTGAATAAGTGTTCACTAAATGACTAAGTTCTCCTTTACATGCTCTCTAATAACTACCCCTTCCTTTCTCTTCTCACTGTCCTTATTTTGTCCCCTACTCATCTCGTGCTAAACTTTCAAAGCAGCTTTTATAATTGGCCTGGAGTCTTCTCTCAGACAATTCATGATGAAAACTACTTCCAGTTATCCTTTATAAAACAATAATTTCATAATACCAATTTCAGCTTTGAAAAAACAAAACAAAAAAAAAAAAAAAGCCAACCAAAAACCATTAATAGCTCTTCTCATTACTCAGGGCACACTTTGTCAGCATGTCGATCGTTAGTAATCAGTAGATCTGAAAGACCCATGTGATCAGAATTTCATTTCACAACTTCCCAAGATTATTAACAAGAGGAGAACTCAGCCAGCAGAGCTGCCCTCTCCTACACTCTGCTCAAGGGCTCCCATCTCAGGAACATCCATCAACACACACACGGACACACAGGACACATACAAAGGCTTAGCAGTTTTAGTCAGAATTAGCCCCACTGTACCATTCATAAGCCCTACCCCTTAGAGGAGGACTGGGGCCTTGGAGGAAGTGATACACACCTCTTCAAGATAATGTTAGAAACGCTTGCTCCATAAAATATAAAATTCAAAATCCTTAGCTGAGATTTTCAGGTGATCCATGACCCACCCCAACCTGCCTGGCCAACATAGATACAACAGAAGGAAACACTGCCTGGTCCTGCACAATCCTCACAATCGTTAATGCTTAAGCTCACTGTTGCAGCCACTGCATCACTGTTTATGTGTGTGTATACATACATCAATTCCAACTAATAGCGACCCTATAGGACAGAGTAGAACTGCCCCATAGTGTTTCCAAAGAGCAGCTGGTGGAATCAAACTGCCAACCTTTTGGTTAGCAGCCAGGCTGTAAACCACTGAGACACCAGGGCTCCGTAGACACACACACACCTCCATGCTATTCTAATCAGTAGATTCCCTCCCCCCACACACTCCTTGAACTTTCCTGCCTCTGTTTTTCTGGCACTGCTTTTCCAGATCTTACTCTCTTACTCATCTGCGAATGAACACCACTGCCACCTTGAAGCATTTCCAACAACTCACGATCTCTCTTTTCCTTTAACTTCTCTGGTACTTACAGTCCATGTCATTTGTTTGGCATTTACCACCAGCTGTTCAAGTTACAACTTTTGAAATGGAAGATTTCACTCAAAATCTCCCAGTGGTACTAAAATACCTCCAGTCACATCATGAACACTGATGACCAAATGTAACATAAGAAGTTAATTCTAAGGCTAAACATGCGTGAAAGGAAGAGGGAATTGAGTTGGCAGCCAAGGGCGGAGATCAAGGTGGGGAGAATGGCAGAGTGAGTGCTTTCATACAAGAGCAGAGCTGATTCTCTCTCATACTTTCCTCCCTATCTCTTAGTGTGTGGCCCTCTCTCCCCAAACAGTTAGAGTCAGTGAAAACATGAAGAGAAAATAAGAAAGCCCTTGTGGTTCTCAGGAACTACAATAACTTTTTGAAAAGTTTTGAAAGGTCTCAGATGTTACCTATGCAAGGTTCTGACTTGGGAACAGTTAAAATGTGTGTCTGTGTGACAGAGGGCAACAGTGATTACTCAATTTGATCATTAAAGTTGTTTTTTAAGATGCTTTTAAATAAACCCATTTAATTAAAAGAACAAAATAAAGAGGCTGTAACTCACGAGACGCATTGTGCTAACCCTGAGTGTGGTTTCTTTGAGCTGTCTCAGCTGAGTGATAGATGGAAGAGTTTCCCACTGAGTTACAGTCACCTTGATTACTTTACTGTTAGACATCATTACCCACCTCACAATTCACTGTGAGGCAGATCCAGGGAAAACCCGGGCAGGGTCAGCTGGGTTGAGACACTGATATTCTCCCACTGTATCTGTGCTTCCTTTGTGTTCCAGACTTTATGTCTCTTAATAAATCCTGCCTCCTTCACAAGTGCCAGACCAGTGATACATCTTTTTTGGCCTCAGGTACTCATGTGTCAGTAGTTAGAAGGTAGCTTCATGTGGTACCTTTACTCTCTTTCATGCATACGACACGCACACAAACACAAATATACATTCGCTGTGCATTTCACTGATAATAAGAGGTACATTATTTCACAGATTTTCAGCTCTGGAATGGAAGGGATCTTGTGCGTGATGATATGTGGTTGTTGTTAGCTGCATCGAGTCAACTCTAACTCATGGGGATACCCCTTGGGTACAAAAGATGAAATGCTGCCAATCCTGCAATATCCTCACAACTGCCGGCACGTTCGAGTCCACCATTGCTGCCACTGTGCCGATCCACCTCACTGAGGGTCTCCCTTGCCCTCAGTGCTCTCTACTTCACACAATGTCCTCCTCTAGAGACTGATCACTCCTGATGAGGAGTCCAAAGCAAACAAGTCAGACAATGTTCTGTTGTGATCCATAAGGTTTTCATTAACTAATTTTTAGGAGCAGATCGCCAGGCCTTTCTTCCTAGTCTGTCTTAGCCTAGAAACTCGGCAGAAGCCTGCCCACCAAAGGTGGCCCTGCTGGTATTTGAAATACCAGTGGCATGGCTTTCAGCACCCTAGCAACACTCAAGCCACCACAGTAGGACAGACTGACAGATGCGTGATGGGATGACACACTGACCTGGTGAAACATGACACATTTCCTTGAAACTTGACTGGAAGACCTTGAAGACAGAGATCATGGCTAGGATACACACACTGACCAAAAGGAACATCAGTGATCTAATCCACCCTCCCTGTGGTGCAATGAATCACTTTCACATGGCCTTTCTCACCACGGTTTTATGACTCCTACAAAATGACTGAGTGAACTATGCAAATAAGGTAATTGTGGCCCACTAAGGGGATTGTACAGCTTGCAAATAATGCAAATAAGCTGCATGGAACCCGTATGAGGCTGGGGCCATGAAAATAAGATATATAGAACCCTAATGAGGGGATTGGTCAGTTTTTCCATCCCTCTAGGCTTTAAATGAGCCCATCCCAGAGGCAGAAAAGGGGACCTCACTACCGCCAAGAAGAGACAGGCGCAGAGCATGTCCTTTGGCCCGGGGTCCCTGCACTGAGAGCCTCCTAGACCCAGGAGACAGAGAGCTGTAATGCTGGAGACAGCATGAGATAGCAAGAAGTGAAAGCAGAGGAATGGCAGCAGCAGAACCAGGAGACCAGCACAAGATGACATAGTGAGCTTCCGGCCCACTGAGGAAGGCAGCAACGGTGGGCACGCTGACCCACGGAGCAAGAGAGCTGAGGGCCTTCAGGCCAAAGCTTCCTGGTGAGTGGGGTGCCTCCAGGCCTTTATTGGCGAAGCTAAAGAGCTTTGCAGCACTTGCCCGAGTAGGGCAGAGGATAGGCAGAGTGGCCAAGGGGCCAAGTCAAGAGAGAGGCCTGCCTGCGGGCATGGCAGAGAAGCTGTCCTGACTGAAGAACTGTATCCTGAGTTGTTCCTCACGCTAACTGTAACCTGTTACTTCTCTAACAAACCCCATAATTCTGAACACTGTCTGTGAGTTCTGTGTGGCCTTTGCAATGAATTAACAATCCCAGCAGAGAAGCAGAAACCCTGGTGGCATAGTGGTTAGCAGTTCGAATTCACCAGGCGCTCTTCGGAAACTCTATGGGGCAGTTCTACTCTGTCCTATAGAGTCACTATGAGTCAAAATCAACTCGACGGCAGTGGGTTTGGGTTTTTTGGCAGAGAAGTAGAAAGTGCCATGGGAGGGACAGGGAATTGGTAAAAAGGTTGGAGGGTGGAGGTATGTGTGACAAAACACCTAGTAAGAATCAGCCTTCAGCTGTTGAGCTTGATGCTCCTCCCCTCTTGTGCAGTGACAGGAGGTCAGACGCCCCCCGTTTTATACGTGAAACACACACACAGTCAGAAATCAAATCTCCTGACTTCCATCATTCCGCTCATGTTCTGTATGCCCCCTCGGCAAAAACAAAAATACTGATGAACTGCCTCATGGTCACCTGTAAACAACAGGAAATCACAGGTGTTCTTCAGAGAGGAAAATGGGATGTAAACAAAAGCCAGAACATGTGTAAGGCAGAAACCTGTCAGAGGAGGAAAACTAAAATATATTCCACCAAAAACAAGCATGCTGTCAAAGGCAGAACACTCGTAAGACCCAGAAAATCAAGGCAGTCTCATCAAGTTCCGGATCTCACAGGTTTCATTCTATTAGAAGCATTACAAGGTCAGGGACAATGTCCACTTTCCTCACGGTGATATTCCGAGAGCCTAGCACAGTGCCTTGCGAAATCATAGGCACTTTATAGATGAAGTTATGAATGAAAGGTCTAAGATAAAAAACCTGGCTGCTGTATTTCCTGGCAAGGAAGCCAGACAGGAGGCGGTGGCAGGGTTGTCAGAAGACCGCCTCATCCAAATCTGGGAAACCTGTTAAAAGTGAAGAGACCTAGGTGCCTCACACACTGGCTGAGGAAGAATTTCTGGGGCTGGGGCCCAGGAATCTATATCTTTAACACGCATTCCAGGAGATTCTTGTGGCCCTGAGAGTTTGGGAGTCAGGGCATATGAGATAATAAGGGACTACACTGAAGGTAATGGAAAGGAAGGAGAAAACGCCAGAGAAATAAACACTTAGATCTAAAGAGCAGAGACAAACCCTGGGCAAGGAGGGGGAAAAAAGGGAAAGTTGGTTATAAACTAATGTAAGAACCATTTAAATACAAATGTACAAACATTAAAGAATTAGAACTTGGGGAAGGATTAATTCCATCAGCGTGCAAGAGGCCAGAGGTACCATATGAGACATCATTAGGATAATTAAATAATTAACACCCATAGGATTAAAATTCCTCTTGGGGAAGATGATAATGAACAAGAGACACCTAATGTAGTTTGGCAAATGACTGTTCAAATACCTGCAGACAAAGACAGATCAGAACTAAATATGGAGGAAAGTGAAAAGTACCTCGTGACGGTCGCCTAAAACTTACAGAAAAGAGTTCGAGGTAGCAAATTAATTCACGCTCCTCAAATTAGTCAGACATGTGCAGATGAGCTTTTAAAAGTATTAGGGGGGAAAAGATGAGGGGAAGAAAAATGCTGCTAAAAATGTAGTGGGGTATGGAATTAATGAAGACTCAGCTAGCTCAGAAAGTGAGCTGATTCTTTTAAATTTGTCTTTGACAAGAAAAATGAAGAAGACATATTTGTATGATTAGAGAGAATGAAGACTGCAAAAATAGTGACTGACAAAGAGCCGCTGGGGAATGCCTGACAAACTGAACTCACAGGGCTCAGAAGGGCTGGAGGAGGGGAAGGAGGCTCTTCTGAGAGCACACTCACCTGCAGAGTCACTTACAACCATGATGGAAACATCACAGCAATGTGGAGAAACAGAGGGGAGGAACAATTAAAATGGTTACAAAGAGAGACAATGAAAAATGTTAATGGTGAAGCCAGTGAAGTGTTTTCCCATTCAGACTATGGATGAGGCCAGGGACATTCTACTTCACTATTAGCACTTAAAAAAAAAACCAATGCCATCGAGTCAATTTCAATTCATAGTGACCCTATAGGACAGAGTAGAACTGCCCCATTGGATTTCCAAGGAGTGGCTGGTGAATTCAAACTGCTGACCTTTTGGTTAGCAGCCAAGCTCTTAACTGCACCATATTAACACCTGGAAAAAAACCCAACGCCATCCAATCGCTTCCAACTCATAACGATCCTACATTAGCCCCTAGTTTAGGTCAAACAGAAACTGACCGCAGAAGAGTTGAACGTGTATAAAGACAGTGAGTTAGCAAGTGAACGCTACCAAACATCGCCATTTCTTCTGAGCAGAACAACTTAATACAAAGGAGGTTATAACCCCCTTTTTTCCTTCTCTCTCATACATGAAATAATACAATAGCAAAAGGCAAAGTACTTCAACACCTGGTAGGTAATTCAGTCATAAACCACAATCAGACTAGAAAGCTAAAAACTCTAGTAACACAAATATGGTAGGTTTGAGAAACTATAAAGTAAAAAAGGACAATGTATGCTATAAATTTGGGCAAATATTCTCAGTACTTTCTTTAAAAAAGAAGTCCTTGGATACTTTTGGAGAACATGCTAAATTTTAAGAAAAACTAATCAGAAATCATAAAAGCACCTTTACTATAATCTTTATATACTTCAATGAATCCTGGAGTTCCTCACATTTGCGCACGCTCCAACACCACCTCATCCACTGGCAAACACTCAAATATATTTTCATTAATTCATCTTCAATGTAAAAACAGGCCAGACAGGCAAATCTATAAAGAGGTGCATGTTTCTAGGAGATTGACACCAAGCTAATGGGAAAAAATCTTAGGTGGATCCCAAATAATAAAAAATATGAACAAAAAAGACTAAATTCCACACTTCCTACAAGCCAGATTAAAAAGGCGAGTGGGAGAAGCCTTAATTTTTGGACAGTGCATTCCATGTCCTACACATTAAAAACTACAAACCAATTAAATGAAATTGAAAGCCACTGAATTCACATACGAGAAAGACGCACGACATCGTGGAGGCTGTTTATTTCATGGGTCAGTCCCATATCCTTGGTCAGCTTCCCAAAACTGAACTCAATGGCTTTAGTGGAGAAAGATGATGCCAACAGATGACCCCAGAAGAAACGCTGTCAGGCTTTTGTTTGTCGTGTTGCCTTCTCTCAGGAAAAGGGAGACAGAGAAAAGAAAAAGGGAAAGGCTATTGGACCTGACTACTGGGAGAATAAGCTTCATCATCTATAAGTGTTGACATCAAATGAAGAGGAGAGAAGAGAGGTAATCGTGTCACTCATGTGAGTGACACTAGCTCTGGCCTAAAGGAGACAGTAAGAACGAAACCCAAGACCCTCCCATCCAAGGGGCAGAGCTCCAGCGGAGATGAGCAAGCACAGACATATCCAGCTGGGCTAGGAAAAAGGGGGTACACAAAGATGACCCTGCCACCCTGGGGCTGACCTAACTCAGAATCTGTCAGTTTTTCTAAATGCCAAGGAAAAATCTTTCAAAAACAGGCAAGATGATACAAGAAATGATACACACTACTCTTGAAACAACTGGCAAGAGTATATTCTACCTCCTTTAAAAAAAAAAAATGCACTGTGTAAGATAATTCAAACACCCTTATTATTACTCTCAGGAATAAAAAACTCATAAGAACAAATTATGAAAAGGAAAATTTAATCAAAGATTTGACTCCAAAGAAACAATGAAGAAAACTCACTTGCTTCAGTGTTGAAGGAAACGAGTTTACTCATTCCCTTATTTATTTAACATAATCCAGGTAGGATAACAAGCAATGGCAGAAACTTTACAGCAACTCCAGATACTTCTGCAAATTAAGAAGTTACTAGATAACGGAGCATTCTTCCCAAAAATATATGTCCAAGGAACATCTAAAACTCAGGCAGCACAAGCACAGAAGGGCAGAACTAGGAGAGAGAATCCTACAACAAAGGTGTTCCAGGTGCCACTGGGAACGCTGGTGGCGCAGTAGTTAAGAGCTCAGCTGCTAACCAAAAGGTCAGCAGTTCAAATCTACCAGCCACTCCTTGGAAACCCTATGGGGCAGTTCTGCTCTGTCCTATAGGGTCCCTAGACTCCAAAGCAATGGGGTTTGGTGCCATTTGATAGCCATTGTTAGCACACCACCACCGAATTTACCTGCAGCTTCCCTGCTGAGAACACTAGGAACTAAAGAACAGAGAAGCAAGAAAAAAGGGGCCTCTCCAAGCCAAAATTTACTGATGTTACAAAATCCATTGTTAAACACTAAAGCATTCGATGCCTGGGTCTGCTTCTCTGGTTACTTATTCTACACAGAACTGTAACCACCGTGGTTCTCAGCCTTCGCAGCCTACGCCACAGTAAAGAGCAAGTTCGAAAGCAAGAGGAGGCTTGTGTGAGACAGACCTGATAAAGAGCCAGATATGATACAACCAAACATCAAGGAAAAAAAGACGTACGTCATGAAAAGCAGACAAGTGAAATAGAAAGAAATGGAAGTCCAGGGCTAGCTCAGAGCAGGGTAATGCAGCACTGCCTCCTTAAGTGGAGGGCGACCTCTGACATCCTAGAACAGTGCACTCAATACAAGGAGGTGCTGAAGAGTTCCAGTGACCCTCATTTAACCAAGTCCATAACGATGGCCCTTCACTCGTCAAGAACAACTCTGAACATGCTCAGTATAGTGTGACAAAAGGACCAAATCTGAGAAAACATTTTAGAAAAATTTCCATGAAAATGTTAAGATACAATCTCTCATGCTTGAAGGGGTAAGTTTTTATTTTCTGGAAAATTAAGTTATATTGAAAACCAGATTTCTTAGTGCGGAATAAATTGGGCATGACCAATCTTTTTCTCCCCCCGCCCCCCGTTCCCCAAAGAAAATATGATGCAATAGTTAGGAGTTTATTTAACATAAAGCAATCAGTCTTCATCAGAACAAAGACAGACATTGAAGACAAAAAGCAGTAAGGAGAAAGCTTTAATAACAGAAAAACAAAGAGCAATGTGGCTTTAAGGACTATTACGATGGCGCTATCCTGAGGTCTGAGAAAGGCACCTCATTTCTGTGCTGCACACAAGCCTTAAACCCCTTAAAGAATGGTTAAATAAGCTCCAAATATCTTTGAAGCAACATCAATGGTCATCGGGTTTACAATGTTGTCTGCACTGAATTAATAGTTAATAAATGCCGCGGGCAATTCTTCGGCATTCTTCAACCCCCTCCCCAAACTCTAGGAAATAAAAGCAGCCCCCACCAACATTTTACAGTCTAGAAGGGTTTGCAAGATGATGTGGTAGGGAAGCTTTGAGGTTTGTAATATCAGAAAGAGAAATGTACCCTGAATGCCAGAGGGGGGAGCTCAGAGCAAAGGGAAAGATCACGTTTATGCTGGGCGAGAAAGGGAAATCTGAAAACCTTCCGAGCTTTTACACAATCTCCTTTTTTCTCTTTTTTTCAGTATTCACTTATGAAGGAGGGGTTGCAATACCCTTTGAAATAAACAATCTTTTTTTTTTTTTCTCCGTTTTTTTTCCTCGGTGAAGGGAAAATAAATAAAAGTGCTCCTGACGGTAACCTGTTTAAACCACAGGCAGGTGTCTGAAAGCTCTGCTGTAGGGAAGTCTCCAGCACACAGCCTCCCCTCCCTAATCAGTTTTGTTTGCAAATGAACCTACACAGTAGGATTGGGTCTAATGATGCTGGAGGCACAGGGAAGGAATTAGCCCAAGACAATCATTATTTTAAAGAGGTGTTTGGCCTCCTCCAGATTCCTTTATATGTTTACTTCTACAGACAAAATGAAATTTTAATAGGCTCTTTCTATAATTAAGGAGGCTATGTTTTTTATATTCACTGGCCTTTTCACCACTAAGGAAAGCAACTATCCAGCAAGGAAAGAGCCCTGGTGGTACAGTGGTTAAGAGCTCCGCTGCTAACTGAAAGGTCGGCAGTTCAAACTCAACAGCCATTTCGCTGGAGAAAGATGTGGCAGTCTACTCCTGAAAATCAGCGCCTTGGAAACCATGAGGCAGTTCTATTCTGCCCTACATACAGGGTCACTATGAGTTGGAGTTGACTCTATGGCAATGGGCTTTATCCAACAAGGGAGAAGCCACTGGCCAGGATCTTCTAGAAAACTTCCCAATGTAGACAAATGTACAGAGCTAGCCAGGGTCAACTTGCAACCTTCTTCCAGATCTGAAGAGTTGCCCTTCCTCAAAGTGAGCTCTCAATCCTCAACAGTTGTGCAGTGACCAGAGATACAGAATTGGCATTAAAATTGTTACAAACAAACAGTATAGTTCTTGGCTCTACATGGAAAGCTAGAGCTCCCAGATCAGCGCCCCAAGAACATCTTTAATGAAATCAGCATCCGTTTGTATCTGTTGGCTAATGCCACAACCGCTGCGAGGAACAAACCACCACAGAAATCGGGGGTACATACAGCACAAAGCTCAACATGCACCCAGCACTAAGCATTTCTTTCCTGCTCACATACATGCTAGTTATCTGGGGTTTGGAAGTGGGTTGGGTTCAGCTGGGCTTGGCACCAAACTGCAGATAGGTCTAG
This sequence comes from Elephas maximus indicus, assembly GCF_024166365.1. NCBI lineage: Eukaryota > Metazoa > Chordata > Mammalia > Proboscidea > Elephantidae > Elephas > Elephas maximus. The sequence continues at coordinate 16,410,180 of NC_064826.1, forward strand.
TACCAGACAGAACTATGTGTCTTTTATCCTCCTTCAGTCAGCAGTTACTAGAAGCCTGTTCTTCTCACAGCAAAAGCTAGGAGGGGAAAAGACCAAGTCCAACTGCACAAGCACAGGCCAAGCCTGTGCTGGTGGCTTATCTGCTAATAGTCTGTTAGCCACGGCAAGTCACGTGTCCCGTCCCAACGCCAATGGGGCAGAAGGGAGGGAAGTTGGGGAATGCGTACTTGCTGAACAGTAATAGGACCTACCACATTCTGAGATCCAAGCTGCAGAGGTATCCTGCTACTACCAATGGAATACAAAAGTCTCTTCACTTCATCTAGGTGAAAGAGATCTAGTTCTATATCCCTGCCATTTATAGAGTCATTAGAAAATAACTAAGACTTAAATGGGGGGAGGGGGGAGACCTGAAGAACTGAAATCATATTGTATTTCTGAGTGTAAGTGAACAATATTAGGAGCTTTCTCAGCTTGACTAATAACAGGAACAAATTACAACTACCGAGTTATGCTCGGCGTACCCTAGTGTTTTGAGTCCACGTATTTTGAGTCCACGTACTTCCTAAACTGTCTACCTTACATCAACAATTTTTTATGCAGTACTGGCTTTATGTAGAAATAGTTTGCTAGGCAGCAGAATTACAAAGAGAAGAGAAGGCAGAAGAGATCATGCCAAGGTTTTTGGATAACGTACACAATCATGGTGAAATGGGCAGAAACTGGAAGAGGGTGGAAAGCACTTGACAGATTTATAGCAGCTATTAACAAATCTTTACAGTAAATAACAATTTAGGATAATTTTAAAAGGCTGACAATTTACCTACACTTAAGAGTTAACTTGTCAACCACATAGCCAGTTAAATCCTCCAGGAATTAAGAGGAAGGATGGCAATAGAGAGGAGATTATAAAACACACACAAAACAAAGCTTTACTCTTTATTAAGGGGAATAATGAACACCAAGTTCAAATTCCACCAACAACTACTGAATGCCTACTATGTGTCCCATGTGTTATCTCACCAAATATAAAAACGACACTGTCAGGTAGGAATTGTTATCCACAGTTTACAAATGAGTAAAGGGAACCTTGGTGAAGTTCTGTAATTTAAACATAACTAGTCAGTTGCAACCCTGGTAGCATAGTAGTTAAGTGCTACAGCTGCTAACCAAAGGGTCAGCAGTTCGAATCAGCCAGGCGCTCCTTGGAAACTCTGTGGGACAGTTCCACTCTGTCCTATAGGGTCGCTATGAGTTGGAATCAACTCGACAGCACTGGGTTTGGTTTTGGTTTATTACTTTAAATACAAGGCATCAATCAATTGGCCAAAGGTTACAAGAAGGGGAAAATCTCAATCCCTTCAGGTAATGTTTTCATATTCTGCTTCCTGGAATGAGTTTTAACTAAAGCAACTGAACCGACTGTTTCCCATAAAGCCTTATAAAAGCTTTGTCAAAAGGAAGCAAAATACACTCTCTGCATTCAAAGGCTCTAGATATCTACCTACAGTCTACAGCTTTTGTACAGCAATTCTCTACTTCATTACAGGTCCAGTCTATAAACCTATCCTTCATGGCACACAACTCCACTTAACATGCAAATGTGCCTCCAATAACAGTGTCTCAGATACAAGGTAATCTATGCCTACTTACAGTATGCTACATTTAATTTATACATATATTACCCTGGAAGAGCACAGTAGGGAGGAGACTGATAAAACAGATTCCTCCACCCACAACAGTGATTAGCAAAGAAGAAAACACTAGTAGATCGCAAACCTGCAATGACTCCTCTCACTTTCAGATAATTAATTGTGAATTTTTTAAAGCAAGTGACTCACAAGGGAGGGTACAAATTTATTGTTTTCCACAATCTAATAATCTTGGCAGCTATGAAGGTTATCTATTTATTGATGGGCAACTGTAATTTATCTTCCCTAGGTAAAATGCAGTTATTTCAATGTTCCCCCCTCCTTTTATGAATGCTGGCCTCAGCAGTAAACATGTAAATGATTCCACAAGAACAAAAACACTCATTAAATGTCAATAAACGCCCAAAGCACAGCTATAAAACTGTCAGAAAATCCTGTGAAGGGTCTGCAATGGACCACCAGGCTCAGGAAGAAGAGTGAGTTGAGGTGCTTGTGATGCGAGACCAAGATCTAGTCCTGGCTATGCCATGAAGTCTTTATTTGACCTTTAAAGTCAACTGACTTCTCTGGGTATCATTTTGCTCATCCATAAAACACAGAAGCCGGATTCAATTAATTCAGAATCATGTACTGGGCACCTACTGCATACAGCCCTGATCTAGGTGCTATGGAAACAGCAGTGAACAAAATGGACAAGGTGTCTGACCTCATTAAAGTTCCATTCCAGTGGGGAGATGGATCCATTAGAAGCCCTCCACTTCTAAAACTCTATGACCATTCAAACCTTCAGGTGATAACTCATTCAAGGATATACGGTGTCCAAGGAGGTAAGAAACAAGGAGTGCACTTATTTTTCAACAGTATGTCGGTTACATTTTCAAATTTATGCCTATCATGTTTTTGTCCAACATCCAGACACCCTGTCAGGTGAAGTACGTCTAATGTCAAAACACTGTGTCCAATTGTTAATCTGAACAAAAGTATAATAAACACCCTATTTTCCCTATATGTCTCATTTTTGGACTCCCTGTATAATCTCTACAACTAAAAAGATTTCTATTTGTCATTATTAAATACTTTTTCTGCCTGTAAATTAGATCTATTTCATTTTATAGAAAAATTAATTCCTGAAAAATATGCCTATGAGTCGGGCAATTTTCAGTTCTGTCACTGTCTCTGTGATGCATCTACAAGTGGGAAGTCCACGTTAAAAGATTTTCAAAACAGTCATGATTTTAAGTTAGCTATCTTTTAAGTAACAGCATTGACCGTGCTTTGGATTTTCTGAGTTCGTCTGAGAATCAGCACCTCTCTCTGAACCCCCGTTCTCTTTCCCTGTGTTCTTCAGACCAGCAGCATCCTCCACTGATGGAAGGGTCCTGGGAAGAAGAGGCAGAGGTTATCCAAACCTCTGGGACTTGAGGAGACGCTCACAAAATGCAGCCCTCTACAGGAACTTCTCAATAAATGACAGGGAAGTGCTTCTTTAAAAAAAAAAAAAAAAAATGCCTGTGAAATCCTGTTTCCACCCTACTTTCTTCCATTCTTCTACTAAAAATGTAAAATAAAAATATAAGGGAAAAAAAAGGCAATAACAACTGTTGTGGAAGATGTAAAGAAACTGGAATTCTCATACATTACGGCTGGAAATATAAAATGTTGCAGCCAATCTGGAAAACACTTTGGCAGTTTCTCAAAAGTTAAACATAGAGTTACCATATGAACCAGCAGTTCCACTCCTGGGTATACTGAAATTGTAAACACATGTTCACACAAAATGTTGTACATAAATGTTCACAGCAGCGTTGTTCATAATAAGCCAAAAAGTGGAAACAACCCAAACATCCATCATCTGACAAATGGATAAACTAAAGCGGTATATCCATACGATGGGATAATATTCAGCCACAAAAAGGAAGTACTGATTAAGGCTACAGCACGGGTGAACCTTGAAAACATTACGCTAACTGAGAGAAGCCAGTCACAAAAGATGACACATTATATTATTCCCTTTATATGAAATGTTCAGAATGGACAAATCCATAGATAAGGTGATTCATCATGGCCAGGGTCTGGGGGAGGGGGAATTGGGGGTTACTGCTAACGGGGAGTGATGCTAAGGACCAAGGTCCTTTTTGGGGAATAAGTTAGTGGTGATGGCTGCACCGTCTTGTAAATATACTAAAAAACACTGAATTACACATTGTGGAATGGTGAATTTTAAGATATATGTGAGTTATATCTCAATTTAAATTTTTTAATTAAAAATTATGAAAAAATATTGGTTTCAATATGTAATAAAATTAATTTAGAAAAACTTAGAAAACGACATGTAGAAATGAAAAGCTGAAAATTTTCTAGTGAAATATTTAAAATAACGTTCAGGTGTTGATTTCAAAGTAGTTTTTATACATGGCTCAATATTTCAGGTCTAAAGCAAACATCATTAAAGTTGATTAAAACAGAATGTGAAAAGCTATGTTTCTATCAAATCTTTCTCCAATATACCAACTTCATTGCTCCAGTTCCCTTGCATCTACCAATCAGTACACTCCTTATTTCTCCTTCATTGTTGTTCTTCCCACTCATACTGTTCATCACCTCAACCCCTATTCTCAGGTCATGTATCACTTGCCCTTTCAGCCTTTTCCTCTGTAACCAACTTCTGATTCATTACAAATTAGGATTTTCAGACATACACATATGCATAACATTCATAAGATAACTTCTGCTCTGTGAAAAAAAGGTGATAAAACACAAAAAATTAAGAAAAGTGGTATTTACCATACACACTACATCAAAAGTTAACTTTTAAGACCCGAAATTATCTAGTGAAGAGCTGTTGTGGCATAGTGGTTAAGAGCTCAGTTGCTAATCAAAAGGTTGGCAGTTCAAATCCACCAGCCACTCCTTGGAAACCCTATGGGGCAGCTCTACTCTGTTCTATAGGGTCGCTATGAGTCGGAATTGACTTGATGGCAATAGGCCTTTTTTTTAATTGTGCTTTAAGCGAAAGTTTACAGTTCAAGCTAGCTTCTTGTACAAAAATTTATACATTGTCACGTGACCCTAGTTGCTCTCCCTATAATATGACACCACATTCCTCCTTTCCACCCTAGATTTCCTTTGTCCATTCAACCACCTCCTGTCCCTTTTTGCCTTCTCATCTCACCTCCAGACAGGAGCTCCCCATTTAATTTCATGTATCTACTTAAGCTAAAAAAAAAAAAAAAAAAAAAGCACTCTCTTCAGAGTATCATTTTATGTCTTATAGTCCAGTCTAATCTTTGTCTGAAGAGTTGGCTTCGGTAATGGTTTCAGTTCTGGGCTAACAGAGAGTCCGGGGGGCCATGTCTTCCAGGGTCCCTCCAGTTGCAGTCAGACCATTAACTCTGGACTTTTTGTTAGAATTTGAGTGCTATGCCCCACTTTTCTCCTGCTCCATCAGGGACTCTCTATTGTGTTCCCTTTCAGGGCTATCATTGGTAATAATCGGGCACCATCTAGTTCCTCTGGTCTCAGGCTGATGGAGTCTCTGGTTTATGTAGCCCTTTCTGTCTCTTAGGCTAATATTTTCCTTGTGTCTTTGGTGTTCTTCATTCTCCTTTGCCCCAGGTGTGTTGAGACCAATTGATGTATCTTAGATGGCCACTTGCTACCTTTTAAGACCCCAGACGCCACTGTTTTTAATAACCTACTTAAGAACTAAATATATACGATAAGTACCAATAAATGCTTGTGGAATAAAGAGCAAGTGGCATGATAAGGGAACACACTAATGTAGAAAACAGCTGAAGGCATCTGAGAATTGTTAAACAAGTCTTCAAGCCACAACTAATGAATCTGTTCCTTGATTTATAAATTCTACAATAGCAAATTTCTGAACATTTACTTTGTGCCTAACTAGCCAAACCTGCTAAGCTCCAGAAGTTTTAGAAGAATTATGTGAAAGGCCCCATAATAAATATAGAAAAGTATCAATAGGGAATGATTACCATTTGTTCTGACAATTGCTACTTCCTGATCACTTTAAGGCATGTGCCCTGTTTGTGGCACAGGCTAGACCTGCTGGAATTGTTGCTGCTGTTGGTTGCCACTGAGTCGATTCCAACTCATGGCCACCCATGTGTGCAGAGTAGATCTGTGCTCCACAGGGTTTTCAAGGCTGTGACCTTTCAGGAGGAGATCAGCAAGTCTGTCTTCCCACGCATCTCTGGGTGGGTTCAGAACCACAAACTTTTCGGTCAGTAGTTGAGTACTTAACCATTTGTACCACCCAGGGATGCCTTACGCCTACTGGAGTAACAAATGGCCTTCAGATGCCAACGAAAAACCAAGTCGAGGGTGAAAGGAAAGTTGGTACTCTCTGGTCTAGAAGTCCAAGTGGAGAAGAACTACTTAAGGCTCAGTTTAGTTGGCCCTGACCAGAACCTAACTTGCAGTTGAGAAATTCTGCCCCAAAACAACAGAAAAGATAGCTGTTCCTCACATCAGACCAAGTAAATAAAACAGGAAATGTTTAAATCAGGACATTCTCAATGCTGAGGTTTAATAACCTGTAGACATACAAATCACTGTCAAGTGTGATCCAGCAATTCTGAGAGCTGATTTTAAGCTTCCATTAGGCTGGAGCACTTTTACCATGATCGGATCAATCATAAGTTGAGAAGTTAAATACCCTATTTCTCAAACTCTTGAAAGCATCACAGACTGAAAGCAAATAATTTGCAAACACAAGGTAGTCATATCTCTCATTCTTTCCTGTAATAAGGAAATTGATTCTCTTCCCTAAATCTACCAATTGGTTTTTCTTCTTCTTTTAATCAGGATTATTAAAATGTAGTATAATTTTTCTAGGTGCCCTGGTGGCAAAATGGTTAAGCACTCAGTTGCTAACTGAAAGGTTGGTAATTCGAACCTGCCAGCCACTCTGTGGGAGAAAGGTGTGGCAGCCTGCTCCCATAAAGATTTCAGCCTAGGAAACCATATGGGGCAGTTCTACTCTGTCCTGTAGGGCCACTGAGTGGGAATCGACTCAACAGCACACAACATAATTTCTCCAACTGGAATCCTCAATCTCAAATGAGGGACAGAGGATCTCCAAGGTGGGCGGGGGGGGGAGCATGGGGGAGGAAATAGTAAGAAAATATTTGGCCACCAGCCTTTCAAATTGTAATTTCTATGGTGGCAATAAATGGGGTGCCCATGTGTCTGTCAGTCTGTCATACTGTGGGAGCCTGCATGTTGCTGTGATGCTGGAAGCTATGCCACCAGTATTCAAATACCAGCAGGGTCACCCATGGTGGACAGGTTTCAGCTGAGCTTCCAAACTAAGACAGACTAGAAAGAAGGACTCGGCAGTCTACTTCTGAAAAGCATTAGCCAGTGAAAACCTTAAGAACGGCAGCTGAACACTGTCTGATATAGTGCCGGAAGATGAGCCCCTCAAGTTGGAAGGCACTCAGAAGATGACTGGAGAACAGCTGCCTCCTCAGAATAGAGTCAGCCTTAAATAGGTGGATGGAGTCAAGAGAAGAAGTACAACTGGAATGTTCCCTAGGAGCAAGGAGGGCGAGACTACGTCTCATATACTTTGGCCATGTTATCAGGAGAGAGCAGTCCCTGGAGAAGGACATCATGCTTGGTAGAGGGTCAGCGAAAAAGAGGGAGGCCTTCAATGAGATGGACTGACACAGCGGCTACAACAATGGGCTTAAGCTAACAATGACTGTGAGGATGGCGCTGGGCTGGGCAGTGTTTTGTTCTATTGTACGTAGGGTCGCAGTGAGTCGGAACTGACTTGACTGCACCTAACAACAACAAATGGAGAGGACTGGGAAAGGAAGTCTCCAAAGGCAAGATGTTAATTCAAAATTCTGTGGTTTAACTTTTCTATGCCACCCACCTCCATGTTGTCCTGCATCCAATTGCAAATGTAACCACTAGATGGCAAAAGGGGGTTGGAAAGTAACTGAAAGAAATTAATCCAAGATACCATGCTATTTTCCTTTTTGACTAGATGTTAAAATTCTTGCTCTACCCAAAATTAGAGCAAAGTCCATTTCCATTCTACTTCCTGTTTTGTGAACAAGAGATGATTAATCACAGCGCTTGGTATTCCATAAGCTAACAGTTTCTAAATTATCCTGTTGAAATGTCAAGGTTGTCAATGAAAATGCATGGAGGTGAGCAAAATGTCTGAGACATGGCCTCTAGAGCATGCATGAATCAAATGCAACCTAGTGGAGGTGTCATCACACTATGGAGGAAGGCATTCAGTGGGTAAGCCCCCGCTGGGAAGCTATATACAAAAACAATTACTCCTCATCCCAACTAAAAAGTTCCCTACCTTATGAGGCATTTGAAACACAATCCAAGATCATGACCCACAAGAGCTGATTATCTTGAAAAAAAATAAAAGAACTCATCTAATCACCTGTGATACATCTAGAGGAACATCAAGAGGGTCAGGCAGGACGCTAAGGCATCTACAGAGCGGGTGGACCACTAGGTAGACTGTAGAGCCATGGCTTCAAAACGGATCCAATTACTAATTAGTGGGAAAGCCAGAGGCCCATAGCATGGATCACACCGTCCATATAAACTGCTCAATCCCCTATTTTCCCTTAAGAGAGGAGACACCTGAAGTTCACCAAGAAACTGACATCAAAAGATCTTCATGAAAAAAATCAACAGAATCTCATGAACTAAAGCGTCTGCTAATTTTTAGGGATAAGACCCTCTGTATTATATAATCATGTTGATGATGGCTACCATCTGTTTAATTAAGGCAAAAACAACCCACATATAATTAGCATTCTTTCCTTACCATGGACACACCAATACTGTTTTTAAAACTGCCCTTGGCAAAGCAATGACAGCAAGACGAGGTAACTGTTCTCACAATTTCAGAAAAGAACTTCTGAAAGAAAGGCAAAAGTAACCAATATTTATAATTTTCCACAGGAAAATTAGCAGAAAATTGAGCCATGTAAATAAACTTGCCATAAACATCCAAACAGATACTATTATTATCCCACACTTTGTGAGCAACGGTTATTTGCATGTAATTAATTTGCTTACTTCTGGTGCCTCAGACAATGTAATATGCTTATCAGCTTGGTTTCTAAACAATAAGTGTTTAACTCGTCCTTTTATATTTATAAGAAAATATTTATCTTGCTCCTTCTTTGACAGATTCAGAGCCATCTGCAGGAGCAATGCACAGAGCTGCTTCTGCAGCAATTATAGACATAACCCCCAACTGGGGCATGATGTCACCCACTCTAATGGGAACATGGAAGTAGCCAAGGTGAAGCTCAGTAACACCTCTGTCACCTGGGCAGGCTTGTTCGTCAATCATGCACTGTGCCAAACACATGTGAAAACATCTCAGAGAAAGGGGGTGCCAATCCACCACCCCTACTCCCAACTTCTAAATCCTGTCCTCCCTTGAAAGGGCAACTCTCTACCAACTTCCCCCCACCCCTGCAGCTTTCATGGGTGCTCAGCTCACTGTCCAAGAAGTCGCCTGCCCCAGCTGCAATTCATGAAGCACAGCCGTCCCCCAGAAGGCACCATGACAGCGTCTGTCCCTTCTCCTGAACCCCATCCCTGAGAAAATGGCACCATTTCCTCCACAGAGTTGCTGTCACCAGTGACTTAGTATTGACGCTATGAGAACTCCCCTCACTTGTTCCATGCCCTGGCCAATCTAGTTACTGGAAGCTTTGTCCCCAGAGAATTCTGGTAGTGATTTGACAGGCCATGGGTTAAAGATAATATAAGTCCCACCTATTGATCCCTCTCTCTCCTTCTTCTTTTTTTTTAAGGTTAGCTAGCTTCTCTCTGAGTATAAGAAATAAGAGTCAAACTGATCACATTCTTTATGAATTATTTATTGACGATATTGAAAGTGCTAAGCCTCACATCAAATATACAATATTCTAAGAGCCTAAAAATGATGTTACCTATAAATATTTCTGGCTTCTAAAAAAAAAAAAAGTTTTTTTTTTTTTTTTTTAAATATTTCTGGCTTCTCTTTATATAAGTGAAGCTTCTGGAGTGCAGGGTTATGTGAATAAACTATATTCATTCATTCTATAATTACTGAGTCCCTACTATGTCCAAGGACAGCATTAGATGTAACAGGGTACATGGTGATTAGGTAATCACGTGGTTCTCAATGAGTTTAAAATCTAGCAGGGAAGAAACTAACAAAGGAGTTCACACACAAATGTATTCCTGCATACACACAATTACCAAATGAGCAAAGAGACATGAAGGTAAGACAGAATGCTATGAGAAAACCAGGCACGGCTGATCTAAGGTGACAAAAAGACAGGGTAGAATCTCTAAGCCAGTATTAGTTTTTCCTGTGGTTTTACGCCCCTATATTATGAAGTCTCTACAATAATTCTAAAAAAAAGTCTCATAAAGAAAATTATTTAACTCTTCTTCACGTTACCCCATTAATTCTACCACTTTCCTTAATGACATTATCAAAATGAGAATAATCCTTTACTTTTCTACTTTAAAAAAACATAAACATTTCCCACAATTTCCTAAGATGAAGCCTTCATATAAAAGAAAAAAAAATTTTTTTTACTTCTCTAAAATTCTACTACCAATTTTTTCTATTATTAAAAAGAATGAGACTCCTAGTTTTTTTGAACAGCTCCATAAATCCCCAAGGGATTTTCCACCAATACCCATTTCAATCAGCTCTCTTCAAGTTGAATGTCATTCTGAACTGGGTCATTTTGAATTGCTGCATGAGCCAGTAAAACATGTAACCTATATAACCTCCATGTTAAGAAAATGTGGTTCTTAAATCAGAAATATGCAGTCTGACTGTAATTTCACTGGCTTCCATCTAATTTAAGCACCCTCTTCATTATGTAATGCAGGCTATAGGGAACAGTGATCCCTTATATTAGTTAGGCTTTTTACTATGCAATGCAAGCTATATAAGTACCCTTTTATTATGTAACGTAAGCTATAGCAAGCAGAGAACTCTAGTTAAGTACCCTTTTCATTATGTAGTGCAGGCTACATAAGAACTCTTCTGATTATGTAATGAAAGTTATAAAAACCAAACCCACTGCTATGGAGTCGGTTTCGACTCATTGTAGCCCTATAGAAAAGAGTAGCATTGCCCCATAGGGTTTCCAAGGAGCAGCTGGTGGACTCAAACTGCCGACCTTTTGGTTAGGAGCCAAACACTTAACCACCGCACCACCAGGGCCCCTAAGGAGCCATAACCCGTTGCTGTCAAGTTGATTCCGACTCATAGCAACCCTATGGAACAGTACAACTGCCCCGTAGAGTTTCCAAGGAGCGCCTGGTGGATTCGAACTGCCGACCTTTTGGTTAGCAGCCATACCTCTTAACCACTACACCACCAGGGTTTCCATTAATGAGCCACAGGGAACACAAAACCTCTACGCTCAACCTTAAACACGGGAACATTCGAATCACCCACAGGGAAGGATAACTTAGTCATTTCAAGGGATCAAATAACTTGACTGAGCAACTAAAAAGAAGAAAATCTCAGATCTGAGCCGCTGTTTTGCTTTGTTTTTGGTTTTGCCCACAACGCTGGAATTCCCTGCACCTACTTTTTAACAAAGAAATGAAGACATGGCATCATCTCCTGGCCTGCTTACAGTGCCCAGAGACAAATGCCAGAGCAATGGGCACAAAAGCACCAGTCAAGGCCTCAGCACCAGTTAGGGGCAAAAGGCATTGGTCCTTTGTAAAAAATGAAATGCTAAAGTGACCGTCAATAAGGCTGTTGTGCATAAGGTAATGATCACCTCATGAGCTACAGATAATACTTATTTCTGACTTCGGCCTACTATTACTGGTGGTCATTTACATGTCTATCTCCCTCAGTAAATTAAATATTGTATTTCGTCATCTCTACCTCTCTAGAGCAGCCCGAAAAAATACTCAATAACTATTCAATAAACGAAGGAATATAATTGGCTGATAAAAACAAATTATGCAGACATCAGGGGAAAAAAGGAATTTATTGGTAGGAGGAAAAAAAATTTTTTTTAGTACCATACTTATTGGCCTTCATTCTAGCTCTTTAGTTGAAAATGACAGAAAACAACTCAAAACAGCTTCAAGAAAAAAAAAGAGGAATTTCCTATGAGGATTCAGAGGTATATCATAGAATCCAAAGGCAAAAAAACCTGCTGAGACTCCTGACCCACAGAAACTGTGGCTGTTTTAAGCAACTAAGTTCCCGGTAATGTGCGAAGGAAACCACAGGAAACTAATACGGTAGGTCTGGGTTGTGGCCTGAGATCCAAGTTTCACAATTTGAAGAGAACGACTACTTATATTTGGGAGCCCTGGTGGCACAGCGGTTAAGAGCTACATTGAGCTACAGCTGCTAACCAAATGGGCAGCAGTTCGAATCCACCAGCCGCTCCTTGGAAACCCCATGGGGCAGTTCTACCCTGTCCTATAGGGTCGCTGTGAGTCAGAATCGACTGGATGGCAACAAGTTAACTACTCATTTGACACCAATATTTGCTGCTTCCTGTTGTTGATCTTTCACATTTCCCTTTTCCCAAACAGAATGCAATTCCTTAAAACACAAACCACATACTCTGGGGCTTCCAGGACTGAAAAAAAAAAAAGCTACCCCCTAGGGTTTCTAAGGAATGGCTAGTGGATGTGAACTCCTGACGTTCTGGTTAACAGCCATGGCTCACAGTAGCTCTCAACCACCGTGCCACCAGGGTTCCTCCCAGGACAGAATTCAGTAAATGCTTGAGTGTTGGCTGCTTATGGGCATGCCACTGTCACCTTCCTGATCTCACTTCATCCAGATTTTGGTTAATCTTTACATTTGCATCACATCAAAACATCCTAGTCAGGTGGAAAATTCCTTCACCTTGATTCTCAAACTTGTTCCTTTAGTACATCCATAATAAGCCCTCAATCAGTATCTTCCATGCCGTGACCCTCCTTTCATCTTCTTCCTGGAAATTTTCCCAGTCCTAATGACCATACAACAGCTCATATGCCCGACTGCACTCAGTTGTTAACCAAAAGGTTGGCAGTTCAAACCCACCCAGTGGCACTGCAGTAAAAAGTCCTGGCAATCTGCTTCAGTAAAGACTACAGTCACGACAACTCTATGGAGCTTGGTCCTACTCTGTAACGCACGAGGCTGCCATGAGCTGGAACTGACTCAGTGGCAATGGGTACTGTCATTCCGTAATTATCCAAAATTATCGTTAGACAATGCATCTGATAATCCTCAAATTGAAACCACCCATTGTTTTCTTGAAATCGTTTTTCCACATCTACCTTCCTTAATTCTACCTAGAAATGTTGCTACTTGAAATAACGTTGTTATTCAGAAACTGTCCCCCGTTTCTTCTGCTATGCAACACTCTTTGAATATAGTTATACCAGGAAGCTCATATTGATCCACCTTATGACTTCTAAACACAGTCAAGGATGACCTTTTCCTCCACACTGAGAACATCTACCATCCTTACAATATTTTCCCATAAATCTTCATTTGTTTTATTCTTAACTTAAATTGTAAAAGCTTACCGTGTATGAGGGTGGTATTTAATCCTATATCCCACATAACAGTTTGCTATAAAATAGCCAACGAACAAATTACAATGGTCTCCCTAGCCCCCGAGTGTACTCACCATCCTTATGGTTCCCAATTCATCTTATAGCTACACAATATTTAATTATTCCTGAGAGGAGTTACATGTGTGATTACATGCAGTTATTCAAAGCAGGCTAAAGGATTATGTAGAGTCCTGGGACAGACAGCTACAGCAGAACTTCAGGAGGTGGTTCTTTAGAAAAGGCTTAACTGGCGACTCTGATATGGCCCCTTGAAGAACATGGCCCCCACCACAGGAGAATCAATACAGTGACCCATTTTTTCTCTGCAGCACATGATCAGCCTATGAATACTTTTTAGACATTCTTCTTGGTAACTTCTGACACATTGTTTCCCATGAATTCTGTGACTTCAACTCAGTATTATCTTAGCAGTAAAACAGGAAGGTTATTCTGAGACTGAGTACAGAATGTTACCCAGACCAACACACAAACTTAGCAAGCAAAAAGAACTAACTTGCCAACCTTGTGATCCAAGCTATTTTTCCATTCCTTTCACATTCTGATGAGGCAAGGGAAACTACAGTAATCAATACTAAATTTCTGGGCACTAATGTGCCAGATCGAAAAACATATGTACAGTTTAAGATCCCAGTTCTATGGCCTAAATATGTTAAGCACTGACTGAGTCAAGAAAGAAACTAATACATGAATTCTGTATTAATTAGTTGTCCCTTTTCCTGAACTTAAAGATATGTTTGATGGCATTCTCTTCATGAGATGAGGGTCTTTGTCTTTTTCACTGACCGTCTACTTTATCAAGAATGACGTCCTTCTACAGTGACTGGTCCCTCCTGGTAACACGTCCGAAGTATGTGAGACACAGTCTCACCATTCTTGCTTCTCAGACTTCTTCCAAGACAGATTTTTTCATTCTCCTGGCAGTCCATGGTATATTCAATATTCTTAGTCAATACCTAATTCAAAGGTATCAATAGCCTTCCCCTAGAGCTTCCTAAACTGAGAAAATATATTTGTTCTTTAAAACCACTCATTTGTGGTATTTCTATTACAGCAGTACTAAGAAGCTAAGACATATGGGGTCGACTCACTCACAGGAGTCAGCGGAACAACTCCAGTCTCCGTGATTTAGGCTTAAGGGGACCCTTTTGATGACTAGTAGGAGAAGCACTCAATGCCCCACAATTGTCGCACGCAGCTGGATGTGGGTCATTTTGTATTTCCACTAGCAATGTATGAGGGATCCAGTTTCTCCTCAGCTTCAGCAACATTTGTTGTTATCACTCTTTACAACAGAATCAAACACTGCCCGGTCCTGCGCCATCCTCACAATTGTTGCTATGCTTCAGCCCATTGCTGCAGCCACTGTGTCGATCCACTTCCTTGAGGGTTTTCTACTTTTTCGCTGACCCTCTACTTTCCTAAGCATGATGCCCTTCTCCAGGGACTGATTCCCCCGATAACATGTCCAAAGTATGTGAGATGTAGTCTCACCATCCTTGCATCTAAGGAGCATTCTGGCTGTACTTCTTCCAAGACAGATTTGTTCATTCTTTTGGCAAAAAAAAATTAAAAAAAAAAACTTTTTTCCCCCTGGTATATTCAGTACTCTTTCCCAATAACACAGTTCAAAGGCCTCAATTTTTCTCTAGTCTTCCTTATTCTTTGTCCAGTTTTCACATGCCATAGCTTGGGTCCGGTGTACCTTAGTCTTCAAAGTGACATCTCTGCTTTTAAAAACTTTAAAGAGGTCTTTTGCAGCAGATTTGCCCAATGCAATGCGTCTTTTGATTTCTTGACTGCTGCTTCCATGGCTGTTGATTGTGGATCCAAGTAAAATGAAAACCTTGACAACTTCAATCTTTTCTCCATTTATCATGATGTTATTTATTGGTCCAGTTGTGAGGATTTTTGTTTTCTTTATGTTGAGGTATAATCCATACTGAAGGCTTTGGTCTTTATCATCACGAGTAAGTGCTTCAAGTCCTCTTCACTTTCAGCAAGCAAGGTTGTGTCATCTGCATAATGCAGGTTAACAAGTCTTCCTCCAAACTTGATGCCCCATTCTTCTTCATGTAGTCCAGCTACCTGGATTATTTGTTCAGCATACAGATTGAAAAGGTAGGGTAATAGGATTCTTATAGTCACTGCATTTATTCTGCTCTTAGCTACAAACCAGATTTTCTTACCCCATCACCCTTCTGATCACACAATCTTTTAACACTGCAAGTGTTACAATGGTTTTTAGTTATACAGACAGACCTTTGATCTTTACATCCCAGAGCCCCTTCTTGAATCTATGACAGGAAACTCCCTCCCTCTCAAAACAGTTGATTAATAAATTATTAGTAAGTTCTTTTATTGAGCAGGAATCTATCTTACTTTGGACTTTTTATCCTGAGTTCTGTCCTTTGATAAAATAGAATTAAAAGAATTACTTATGCATACGGGAACAGTTCAAAGATTTAAAGGAAATTATCATATCTCCACCAAATCTTCCCTTTGCAGCTCTGTGAATCACCTCCCTTATATTACACACCTGTACGCTTTTCTGCAATTCCAGCTTCCAAGGCATAAAAATCACATAATCTCATAGTCTTTATCTGCTAAAAATTCATTTTATCTAAATTTAGTTGAATTCTCAATGTTTCTAGACAATGCACTGAGTCATCTGTCTTTGATTTCTTCCCTCATACAAAGGAGATATGCCCAACACTCTTCACTCTCTTTCACACCTCACATGCTCCCTGCACCATTGCCAGGACCTCATCCCTCTGCACTCAAGAATTTGCTTATTCTCACTTCCCCCAAATGAAGAGTCATCCCTCCGTTAAGATTTCAGCCCTGTCATCCCTTTTCTGCATTCTTTTCTGAATCTTCTAGAATTGTTTTCCTCAATTATTTCCTCTAAATTATCTGGTAGGAGAGGAGATACGAGGGAATACTAACATTTATGGATCATGAGTTAGGTTCTGTTGTTGGCACTTTGTACACATTATTTCATATAATCCTTCCATCTCCGCTTTCCATCATTTTCTTGGCTTTCGCACATACAAGGTCTCCTTTGCTGAATAAAGTTCCTTTTAAAATGAAAGTACATTACATATGTATCTATTATATTTATAGCCAGAGAGCTCAATGGAAGCGAGGATGGCGAGACTTCATCTCACATACTTTAGACACATTATCAGGAGATACCAGTCCCTGGAGAAGGACATCATGCTTGGTAGAGCAAAGGGTCAGCAAAAAAAAGGAAAACCCTCAACGAGATGGACTGATACAGTGGCTTCAACAATGGGCTCGAGCGTAACTACAATTGTGAGGATGGTACAGGAGCAGGCAGTGCTTTATTCTGTTGTACATAGGGTCACTGTGCATCAGAACAGACTCAACAGTGCCAAACAATTATATGCACAGTACTGTGGGTAGAAATGGTACAAAGATGAATAAACAACCCATTATTCTTTCACTCAGAAGATCTTAAGAGCTACAAAGAAAAACATCCATATACACAAATAATATAATGTTTTTACCAAAGGAGGGAGGAGAGAAGATAGGAATAAAAATGTGGTTAGCCACTCTCCAATTTTTAAATCAGAACACTGTTGCTGTGTTATCATTTTATATACCAACCTGTTCATGTGGACAACAGTCACGTGCTTTACTAAGCTGGATGTATATGGCTAATAATGATACTGTTCAATAATATCCACTTTCTGTAGGATCACCTTTCTTTGGAATGGGCACAAACATGGATCTCTTCCAGGCGGTTGGCAAGGTAGCTGTCTTCCAAATTTCTTGGCATAGACGAATAAGCACCGCTAGCACTGCCTCCATTTGTTGAAACATCTCAGTTGGTATTGCATCAATTCCTGGAGCCTTGTTTTTTGCCAATGCCCTCAGTACAGCTTGGACTTCCTCAGTCAGTAACATTGGTTCTTGATCAGATGCTACATCCTGAAATGGCTGAACATCTACCAATTCTTTTTGGTACAGTAACTCTGTGTATTCCTTCCATCTTCTTCTGATGCTCCCTGCATCGTTCAATATTTCGTCCATAAAATCCCTCAAAATTGCAACTCGAGGCTTGAATTTTTTCTTCAGTTCCTTCAGCTTGAGGAATGCTGAGTGTGTTCTTCCCTTTTGGTTTTCTAACTCTAGGTTTTTGCACATCTCACAGTCTCTTCTGACATCCATCTTGGTCTTTTCTTTCTTCCCTGTCTTTTTAATGACCTTCTGCTTTCTTCATGTATGATGTCCTTGATGTCATCCCACAATTCATCTGGTCTGCCATATAAGCCACCATACGATCTACCATATGATCCAGCAATTCCATTCCTGGGTATATACCCAAGAGAAATAAAAACATACCATATGTGCACACAGAAACTTGTACACAAATACAGCATTATTATTCGTAATAGTCACAATGTAGAAACAACCCAAATGTCCATCAGCTGATAAATAAATAAAATTGGTGTATCCATACAATTAAATATTATTTGCCCATTATAAGACATGAAAATACCGACACATGCTACCACTTGGACAAACCTCAAAAATATTATGCTAAGTGAAGACACCAGTCAGAAAAAACCACATATTACATGATTCCGCTCATATGAAAGTCCAGAATAGGGAAATCTATAGAGACAGAAGATAGATTAGTGATTGTTTAGGGCTGGGAATGAGGCAGGCAGGGTTGAAGGATAGAGGGACGATGGCTAAAGAGTATAGAGTTTCTTTTTGAGGTGATGAAAATGTTCTAAAATGACTGTGGTGATGGTTGCACATATCTGTGAGTATATACTAAAAACCACTGAATTGTATGCTTTAAATGGGTGAATTGTATCCTATGTGAATTACATTTCAATAAAGCTATTTAAAATGTATATATGTAAAATATTGTGTATATTGTTCTGCAGCTTACTTTATTCACTCAGTATTATGTTTCTGAGATTTATCCACATATATACATGTACCTCTTTAAAGTGCTAAAAAGCAAAGATGTCACTTTGAGGACTAAGGTGAGTCTGACCCAAGCCATGGTATTTTCAATCACCTCATATACATGCAAAAGCTGGACAATGAATAAAGAAGACTGAAGAAAAATTGATGCCTTTGAATTATGGTGTTGGTCAAGAATATTCAGTATACCATGAATTTCCAGAAGAACAAACAAATCCTTAGAAGCAAGGATAGCGAGACTTCATTTCACTTACTTTGGAACATGCTGTCAGAAGGGACTAATCTTGGGAGAAGGGCGTCATGCTTGGTAGAGCAGAGGGTAAAAAAAAAGAAGACCCTCAGTGAGATGGATTGACACAGGGGCTACAACAATGGGCTCAAATATAGCAGCAATTGCGAGGATGGTGCAGGACTAGGCAATGTTTCATTCTATTTTCACAGGGCTGCTATGGGTCGGAACCAACTTGATGGCACCTAACAACAACCACCTACATGTACAACTAGTTTGCTTATTTTAACTCCTCCACTGTATGGGGGAAAATATCACACTTCATTTATCAATTCCCCTATCTTTTTTTTTTTAAATAGTTCAACAATGAACATCCTGTGTCTCCTTGTTTTATTTATGTGACAATTTCTAGGCTAACCTAAAAGGAGAATGGCTGAGTTAAAGGGTGTATACATCTACAACTTTACTAGGTACTTCCAGATTGCTCAAGAAAAAGACTGCATCAATTTATTCCCATCAGTGATATACAAGAGTTCCTATTTCCTTTCATTCTTGCCAACACTTGGAATTATCATGCTTATTAGTTCTTGCTAATCAATAGTTGTAAAATGGAATCTCACTGGGACTTTATTTTTCATTTCCCTGGTTATTAGTGAGACTGAACATCTTTCATAATTGGCCATTTAAGCTTCTTCCTGTGTAAATAGCCTAGTCATATCCTTTGCCCATTTTCTATTGAGTAGTTTGTCTTCTTATTGATTTGTACGACTTCATTTAAATTCTGGATACTTATCTTTGGTCACTTAAAAGTGCTACAAATATATACTCCTGGTGTATGGTCTGTCTTTTCATTTTGTTTTTAAGGTCGTTCATTATACTGAAGATTTGTATCTTAATGTATTCCAAAATGTTAATCTTTTCTTTTAGGACTTGTGATTTTTATATCTTGTTTAAGTAATTCCTCCCTATCACAATGCCATGAAAGTATACATCTTGAATTTACCTATGTAAGTTTTAAAAATTTTGCTTTTCACATTTTGATCTATAATCAATCTGTAATTTGTTTTTGTATATGGTGTTAGATGGAGATTTACTTTTAACTTTTTCCATATAGACAGCCAACAGCTCTGTCATCACTTATCAGTTATTACTTATCAAGTCTATCGCTTACCCCACTCATCAGTAACTGGTATGTTACCTTCAAGTCCATATTGCCTAGCCATTTTGCATCAGCACTATAAATGCTGGATCAGGTGAAGAACAAACTGGATATAAGAACCATCTGGTGAAAGGTTTTTGAACGGGAGAACAAACACATGGTCTTTAAGTATTACTCCATAGATCGTTTATTAGTTATAAAGGAAATGTGCCTCTTTAAAAATGGAGAAAGTTAGGGAACATACCTCAATCAAGTGATCAAACTTAGCATCACCAATAATGGAACAAACTGGCATAGGCGATCTGATGTGACATAATGGGAAGTACGCAATAACTCCTGTGTAGTAGTCTTGCCAAAATGGTTGAACCTGAATCTAATCACGAGGGGAGAAAATAGATAAATTCAGATGTGGGGCATTCTACAAGACAATTGGCCTGAACTCTTCAAATATATCAATAAAACAAAAAAGGTGAAGGACTATTCTAGATTAGAGAAAACTAAGTGGGCAGGAGAAATAAAAGACAATACAAGATCCTTGTTTGGATCCTACCTTATTATTGAAAACTCAGTTATAAAAGATATTTTTGAATATTTGAGGAAATTTGAGTATAAATTATTTATTAGACAATATACTTGTATCACTATTAAACCTCTTGTATGTGATGATGGTACTGAAGCTATGTTAAAGAAGGTCCTCTCACAGTGCTCCTGGGATCAACACCCACGACTTCCTTCCAAAGAAGCAAAGGAAGAAGAATGGAGCAGAGGGAGAAGTCAACCCACAATGCAGGCCCAACAAGGCCACTGCCTGACACTATAGGCAGCTCTGGGGCTACGATGATCCTTCAGGGTCATCTGGGGTTTGGCGAAATGGCCTAACACCCACTGGTCAGTGAATGGATGTGGGCCAACCCACGTAAGGTAAGGATCTTGGCTCTCTGCAGCTCTGGAAGTCTCTGAAGTGGCTGATACCTAAAGTCCTGGACACCAACATCTCTGATATGGACTACAGTGCAAATATGAATAGTCCCCTCTTCAATACCTTTCAAAGGCTCCACTGCCCTCCCAACAAAGTCCAAACTCACACGAGTCCCCACAGGGGAACTGAGGCCTATAAAAACCAAGTCACTTAGCACAATGCCCCAGGGCCAGCCAAAGTGGCAGAAGTGAAAGTCAAGCCGCAACCTACCTTAACACCAAAGTCATCACAGTTTCTATGACATCACCAATAAAGTGCCAATTTGAGAGTATGGAGTGGGATCAGGATAGGAATGGCAAACAAGGACCATCCACAGCATCGTTTCTTACAAGCAGTCTTCCCATCTATGTAGGCCCCAACAAACATGACTTTTAAATAGAGTGAATTAAGAATGCTCCCTGGTCACTTTTTTGGATTTAAGCACTAAGAAAAGTGACAAGAACACAAACAGATATATGCATACCCATGTTTATTGCAGCTCTGTTTACAACAGCAAAAAGCTGGAAGCAACCAAGGTGTCCATCAACGGATGAATGGGTAAATAAATTGTGGTATATTCACATAATGGAATACTACTCATCGATAAAGAACAGTGACGAATCTGTGAAACATTTCATAACATGGAGGAACCTGGAAGGCATTATGCTGAGCGAAATTAGTCAGAGGCAAAAGGACAAATATTGTGTAAGACCACTATTCTAAGATCTTGAGAAATAGTATAAACTGAGAAGAACACATACTTTTGTGGTTATGAGGCGGGGAGGGAGGGAGGGTGGGAGAGGGTTTTTTTACTGATTAGTGAGTAGATAAGAACTGCTTTAGGTGAAGGGAAGGACAACACTCAATACATGGAAGGTCAGCTCAACTGGACTGGACCAAAAGCAAAGAAGTTTCCGGGATAAAATGAATGCTTCAAAGGTCAGCAGAGCAAGGGCGGGGGTTTGGGGACCATGGTTTAAGGGGACTTCTAAGTCAATTGGCAAAATAATTCTATTATGAAAACATTCTGCATCCCACTTTGAAATGTGGCATCTGGGGTCTTAAATGCTAACGAGCAGCCATCTAAGATGCATCAATTGGTCTCACCCACCTGGATCAAAGGAGAATGAAGAACACCAACGCCACATGATAACTAAGAGCCCAAGAGACAGAAAGGGCC
Organism: Elephas maximus indicus; assembly: GCF_024166365.1. NCBI lineage: Eukaryota > Metazoa > Chordata > Mammalia > Proboscidea > Elephantidae > Elephas > Elephas maximus. The sequence continues at coordinate 16,431,957 of NC_064826.1, forward strand.
ACATGAACCAGAGACCTACATCATCCTGAGACCAGAAGAACTAGTTGGGCCCGGCCACAATCAAGGACTGCCCTGACAGGGAGCACAATAGAGAACCCCTGAGGGAGCAGGAGATCAGTGGGATGCAGACCCCAAATTCTCACAAAAAGACCATACTTAATGGTCTGGCAGAGACTAGAGGAATCCTGGCAGTCATGGTCCCCAAACCTTCTGTTGGCACAGGACAGGAACCATTCCCAAAGGCAACTCATCAGACATGAAAGGGACTGGACAGTGGGTAGGAGAGAGATGCTGATGAAGAGTGAACTATTTGTATCAGGTGGACACTTGAGACTGTGTTGGCATCTCCTGTCTGGAGGGGGGATGGGAGGATAGAGAGAGTTGGAAGCTGGCAAAATTCTCACAAAAGGAGAGACTGGAAGGGCTGACTCATTAGGGGGAGAGCAAGTGGGAGTACGGAGTAAGGCGTATATAAACTTATATGTGACAGTTTGACTTGATTTGTAAACGTTCACTTGAAGCTCAATAAAAGTTAATAAAAGAAAAGAAAAGTGACAAGAAATTTGGTTTTGAAATGCCCAAATTGCCAGTTTAAGCATAACCTTCACTGAAGCTTATAAATCAGAAGAAAATTCAACGAGCTGTACAAGAAGAAAATCACTGAACTCAACAGAAGGAATCCTTCTGAGATGAGCCTTCAGTAGATGGAGCTGTCCCCTCTGAATTGGTGCTGAACCACAGAGCAAGGAAGTCTGGAGTGCTGTAAATACAGTCATTCAGACAAGGGTTCTGAACATTTGCAATGATTAAAATGCCAATCACCCCTCTCCTAAGAGCACTGGCATTAACCCTGGTATACTGGCCACATTTCAACCTTGAATAATGTTATTATTAAACATGAACTGAGCACCAACAATGCCTTCAGCACCATTAGAGAGAGAGACTGAATCCTTACTAGTGGTTTCACATCAAGATGACTACCGTTTAGAGTAAGAGCTGCAATGACTGTAAACCACATTTGGATTCCATTTTCATGGGAAAAAAATTAAGTCCCAAACATCTATCTCTCCCCTTAAATTTTAACAAGATCCAGGAGTTTATTTATGGGAAAACATTCTTTATGATTGCTACTGTTTTCTGAAGCTTACTGTTGTCATATGAGTTAGGCTCATGACCAGGCCCTGTTTCAGTAAAATAACTCAGAGAATATTTGATTTTTACATGTTGGCTTAGGATTAACATTCCATCGTTAGGTTGCGGAATTGGGCTGCCCTTAAAACCAAACCAACATCGAGTCGATATTGGAAAAATAATTAGACGTTACCACAAATCAACAAGGGAATATTAAAATACCCAAATACATTCAGGTCAAAATTTATTCAATCCTCCAAAATGCTCCCCTACAACATGCCAGTTTTTATGAGCTAACTAATTCTAACCCATGAAATATTAGCCCCAAAAAAGGTGAAACCTGAAGGTACCCAGCAGGTACAAATCAGAAAGTCTGCACAACCTTCTTAGAAGTTCTTACAAGGCTTAATGTTAAGGTTAGACTGCCCACTGCAGAGCCAGGCAGTCAGATAATGGCACATCAAAAGCAACACACCCTATGAACAAGCCCACTGACAGACAGGTGACTACTCTTTAAGGATCCACATTAAAGTTTAGAGTCTTGCTTCTTCCTTTCAAAGGCCACACTTAGAAGTATAAATTGCATTATAAGAGAGAAACAAAAAAACCTGCAACTCAAAATAGAGAAAGAAACTGCTCTGTGATGATTTACTATTCCACGTCTTTTAAAAGGCAGGAGACAGACAGCAAGTGAGCCCGTACATTCAAGCATTTCATTTCAGTAAACAACACTGCTTGAGTCCCACATAAACCAGGATGTTCCACTTAACATGGCGACACAGCTTTCCCCAAAGCCAGCACACTTTTGTGACCCTGAAGTTAATCTGATCACTGGGAGATGCCCCCATTGGGGTATTTGATGTTGGGGTTTTTGTCCAAACGACTTTCTTGAGAATGTCAATATGTGTTTAGACGGAATGTAAAGACCAAGAAATTGTTCTACTTTTGCTGATGCTTGAGTCCTGAAAACATTTAATCTACAAATACACAATCTGTGATTAGATCTGGTAGAATTCTACTAGTGTACAGATGTTCTAAATGAACTGGCAGAGATCAGAAAAGCACAGGAAATGGGAAATGTCTTTATAATGGCATAAATGACTAAGAATATTTTTATTTAATCATAAGAATTCTAGAGTTTATTTCTAATGACATTACAATTAAAGACCACACTATAGTAGGTAAAGTGATTTGATGAGAATCTGTGATCTGCAGATGGTAGAAAGATCTTTCTACTTCCTTATGTTTGGTTACCACTCTTAATAAACTATTTAAGGCTCTTTCCTTTGTACCCAAAAATTACTCTAGGAATTCAAAACGTGAAGTTTAACTGGCTTTTAGAAATGTGGATATGAGTTTATACTAACCTACATACATTCTTTTGGCAAGTTCTTTTAGATACAAAAGATGAGTATCTTTAAGATGGCTGGTCAAAATTTTGAGTATAGTCCACGGCAAAAAAATAGAGCAAAGTTATAACTTCAGCCTCTTAAGATCATAGTCCAATCCAATGTAGTAGCTATCCTAAACCTTACAGAGGCTGACCTAGCACCACTGAAATGGTATATATATTACTAACATCTATTGGTGACCTTGGATGTACATATCCAAACAGCCAAAATATGACAGAGAGAGTAAACAGATACCCATGTGTTCACAATGAGAATGCACTGGTAGTCACACCCAGAGAGACAATCACACACATTCAGACATACATTCCTTAATCTTAAAGTTCTTTTGATAACCCCACACAAAGCTCTAATGCTTTCTGCCATAACAGAATTCTTTCCTTCCTCCCTCTTCTGATATTCTAATAAGATGACAACTCTGAGTTACCCTGAAACACATGCCCAACACGTCATCATGATTCCTGCAGGCTAACTGTGTGGTGCTCATAGACATAAAATCAACTCAGAAATACACTCACTGGATATTGGTTCAGCAGGATGGGCTGTCTGGAGGTATAGAAAAAACGAAAAGGCAGTAAGTAGCCAGGCCCAGGCAAAATAAAATTCCATTTTTTAACCCTGAAAAGAGACTCCCTGCAAGTCTATTGCTTAGTCTCTATTTCCTCATTTGTAGAACAAGGCTAATAAATCTCAATACTCTTAAGAAAAGCACATATGTATGCTAATTAACAATAATAACAAACCAAGAAAATGCGAAATTTGTTTAAAATGTTAACTGGCATTGGGTTTCCATGCAAGTAAGGTCCAGTAATTTTCAGTTCTTTAATTCAACCCCCTCAAACAGCTAACTAACCCAGAGAAGAGGAAAGTATTTCCAGCACATATCGAGCTGGCCAAAAGTAACATTCTTCAGAATACCAGATCCCAGGGGTAATGAAAATACATAGAAGAGAAAGAAAGAATTAATTAAATGACCACAGCCTGACAAATGTCTGAGTAAGGCCAGTTGTTAATGTGCTCCACAGTAAGAAAAATTGGGTGCAGTTAGGACGAGGATGGCAGAAAGTCACACCCACTGCTCTGAGATGGTGATCTCAAAAGCTAATAATGAAAATACTCAGGGAAACAAAAGCAAATCAAGTCTGCTGACCATTTCTAGAAACATTTTGAAGATAAACAAACAACTGCAGCCTCCAGCATATTTTGCCTCTCCTAAGTGGTGGTATTCCACATGACTACTTTGGGAAAATGAGAAAAAGATGACTGTGCTTTCCTGCAGCCTATAACACAGACATTTACACATGGACCTCTCTCTCTCACTGGGGCAGTCGGTCGGCAGGTGTCATACCGGGAAAACGGTGCCATGAATTAAGTGAGAGAATAAACGTAATGCAGCGAAAAGTCTAGTATTTCTAGTAAACCATCAAAATGGTAGCTTTCCAGTTGAAAACAAAGCCTGAATAAAGTGGCAATAAAGCTTGCTCATTCTGGTACTGTATTTTAGCTACACATTTCTAAATTTGTCATTTATTGTACAATTCCTTATGAGCAATGTGGAGGCTCAGCCTATGAGTGAGGACAACAATGATTTATCAATGCACTGACCTACTGGGGGCTTATCTGATTCTAATGACGCGTCTCTCTGCACTCACCCCAGAGAGCTTCAACAAGAGAAAACTTTTAATAGCAGATGGTCCGACCCCAGGCTACCCAAGGAGGCTCGGACAGGTCTTTTGGTGTTATAAATAAAGTGGTAGGTATTGAAATATATAAAGGAAAATAAAAAGAATCACTGACACAGGTTTGGTTTTTTACTGGTCCCACAGTCCATGACCACTGTCACTAGACTACAGAAATATCTAGACTATACATATGGTGCAGTGAAAAGAATGTGGGAAGCAATAGGGCATTTTTCAGACCATATGCTTGAAATCTGATACTTTATTCCCATGGAAGCAGTACAATGTGGTGTAAGAAAATAGCATGGGATTTGGAATCCCAATCGACCTCAAGTTCAAGTTTACTTTCTCCAGTAGATAACCATGTGACTTCATGTAAATTACTCCCGGCCTCCAATTCTTCGTCTATGATATAGGAATTAAAGGAGACAAGGAACATGAAAGAGCTATGCAAGCAGTAAATCACAACCTAAGTGTTAATTATCTCTAGAACAGCAAAGCAGACTCATACTTAAGATGTTTTTGCAAATTATGGACATATTTTATCTTCAAGATCATGTATATCTTGCTTATATGCCCAATACCAACAGTGTCTTGCCCACCGTAGCCAAACAATTATCTATTAAGTGAGGTTAATGGACGGACGGATGGACGGGATGGAACTGGATAGGATGGAATAGATGCAATTCCTTTCTGTTTTGTGAGCTCTAAATTATAACCTAGTCATCACCTTTGGGTCGTACATTTGCTCCGAAAGGGCAAACAAAAATCATATTTAGAAAACACAATTTTAACATCAATATTTATTAGTAATACTCATAGTATTTAATAGATCTGAATAGACACCACAAAAAAAGGGGTTTTTTTTTTTGCCTTTTTTTTTTTTTTTTTTAAACAATTCCCACAAGGTCTTTAACTCTACTCAAATATTTATTGTTGGCCTTTTGATTATTACTTCAGATCACTCCCCTTCTCCTTCATATTTAGTATGGATCATTGCCTACATACCAACAAAATTACAAACTGTTTTATTGACATTTGCCCTACGTACATCATTAGAACTTTACTACTAAATCAATGCTGTGTGGTTTTAATAAAAAGTTTCCACAGCCTCAAAAACATTGTAAATCCTGCCTTCGACAAAATATACACTACCTTTTAACTTTTTTTTTTCATTCAGTCTCTTAGTCAACAAAAATTTCTACGCGTCAGGCACCAAGATAGGCATTAAGACATAGCTGTGCAGGGGACCCAGTCATGGTCCTGAGAAAGTTCCCAGTCGAGCCAAGACCAGGCGATGGCAATATGGAATGGAAACTGTAGCAAAGTGCAGACAGCATTAGGGGAAGTCCACACCAGATGGACTAATCCTCTCTTATGGACTCCAGAATTGCTACCCAGAAAGCTTAACATCAGAGTTGAGACATAAAAGGTATATGAGAGTTTCCTAGGGAAAAAGGGGTGAGAAGATGTTTCCTAGGCAGAAGTCCAGTGCATACAAAAGCTTGGAGACAAGAAAGAAGAGGATGCGGCCAAGAACTACAGTAGATACCAAGCTCAGAAGTCAGACTCAAGAAAGGCCTTGTGAGCCACGTTTAGGTATCTGGAAGTTAAGGAGAGATCATCACTTAGAAAGATCATCCCGCCAGTAACACGGACAGTAAATTAGAGCAGGGCTAGAAAATCAGCTAATAGGATGTCCTGAACTAAAGCTGCGTTCTTGGACAGAGACAGAGAAATGAGAGGATCTTAGAGATATGAAGGGGTGCAATTGTTTTGGACAAAGATATGATGGATGTGCTTGATTTGGAATGCCAACATTCAGAAATCACTAAAATGGAGAACAAAGCTGGCTGAGCTGTGCAAAAAAAGTATAACTCAATAAATGCTGGCACCGCTGTAATAGCCAAATTCATTTCTACTAACATTCACAAACAACCCACAGAGAAGTTCAGAACTTGAGTTCTTGGCCAAATGCTATGCCCAGCCAGCTGTCTTCCCAGAAAGGCAGTAGGACCACAGTAATTACGGGAAGGACGAGAGAAAGGACACTGAAGAGACAGAAGTAGTGAACAAAGCCCTTTAAGGGCCTCAAATAGCTCCTCAAACTCTCAAGATGAGAAATGCTAAAGAATGGTGTGGCGGTGGGTGCGGGGGTGGGGGTGGGGATGGGGGTGGGTGCGGGGGTGGGGGTGGGGGTGGGGGTGTTTCCAATAACTAAAAAAGATTTTCACCCTCGTTCCAAGAAATATCAAGTAGGATCTTGCTACTCAAAGAGGGAAAAGGGAGTCAAAGCAGCATTGGCATCACCAGAGAGCTTGCTGTTGTTTTTGTTGTTGTTAGATGCCATCAGGTCAATGCCGACTCATAGCGACCCTATATACAAAAGAACGAAATACTGCCTGGTCTCGCACCATCCTCACGATCATTATTATGTTTGAGTCCACTGTTGTAGCCACTGTGTCAGTTCATCTCATTGAGGGTCTTCCTCTCTTTCGCTGACCTTCTACTAAGCATGATGTCCTTCTCCAAGGGCTGGTGCCTCCTGATAACATATCCAAATTACGTGAGAAGTCTCACCATTCTCACTTCCAAGAGGCATTCTGGCTATATTTCTTCCAAGACAGACTAGTTTGTTCTTCTGGCAGCCCATGGTCTATTCAATATCCTTCGCCAACACCATAATTCAAAGGCGTCAATTCTTCTTTGGTGTTCCTTCTTCGTCATCCAGCTTTCAAATGCACATGAGGCAATTGAAAATATCATGGCCTGGGTCAGGTACGCCTTGGTTCTCAAAGTGATATTTACTCTCAACACTTAAAGAGGTCTATTGCAGAATATCTGCCCAATGCAATGCGTCATTTGATTTCTTTGCTGCTGCTTCATGGGTGCTGATTGTGGATTCACGTAAAATGAAATCTTGACAACGCCAAGCTTTTCTCCATTTATCATGATATTGCTTACTGGTCCAGTTGTGAGGGTTTTTCTGTTCTTTATGTTGAGGTTTAATCCATACTGAAGGCTGTGGTTTTGATCTTCATAAGTAAGTGCTTCAAGCCGTCTTCACTTTCAGCAAGCAAGGTTGGGTCATCTGCATATCGCAAGTTGTTAATTAGTCTTCCACCAATCCTGAAGCCACATTCTTCTTCATATAGTACAGTTTCTCAGATTATTTGCTCAGCATACAGACTGAATAAGTATGGTGAAAAGATGCAACCCTGATGCGCACCCTTCTTGATTTTAAACCATGCAGTATTCCTTTGCTCTATTCGAAGGACTGCCTCTTGGTCTACATATAGCTTTCACTTGAACACAATTAAGTGCTCTGGAATTCCCATTCTTCACAATGTTATCCATAATTTGTTATGATCCACATAGTCGAATGCCCTTGCATAGTCAATCTTTCTGGTACTGTTAGAACTACAAATTATCTGGTCCCACGAAGAACTACTGGATGTTATTGTTAGTTACAGTATTTAATGAAGAGAGAAAGAACCTAATATTTACTGAATGGCTCATTGTTGTTGTTAGTTTCCACCAAGTCACTTAGACTCATGGTGACCCCACGTGTGCAGACTGGAACTACTCCATAAACATCCATGGTTGTGACCTTTCTGAAGCAGATCGCCAGGTCTATCTTCTGAGGCACCTCTGAGTGGGTTCAAACCCCAGCCTTTTGGCTAGTAGTTGAGGGCCTAACCATTTGTACCATCCTTTAAAAGAAAATTCCCAGGTGATTCATGTACATGTTAAAGCTTGACATGCACTAATTAGGGGACTTGTTCACAACTTAATGCCATATAGATAAAATGAAAAGGACAGCACTTCTGACCCCAAATCAGTTTTAAGGAGTAATTCAATAAAAGACTTCAAATTTATGCAACTTACAAAGCAGAAGACATAGGCAGTTAATAGCAATTAACATAAATCAAAAAGAACTTTGGGATTTCCTTTATTCGGCAGGCCAGAATACTTAGGCAAAACAAACAAACAAAAAATTATGATTTGTTTTTGTTTTAAATGCTTTCTAGAGGAAAAAAAATCATTTCCACTACATATTTATTTAGTATTGCAATAGACAACTTACATACTTAAACTCGTTTCCAGTTTTCTAGTTTCCCAAAGGGCTTTGCAGAGCCCTTAATTATATGCCAGCCTGAAACAACTACTTCATTAGCTAATTTTCTGCCCACCCCCTTCTGTCAGGTGAAATGCGTTACCCCAGCTCTTAGTGAAGACACAGTTAATGTGTTTTAGGTAGTGATTTGCCTTAAAAGGGGGTAATTAACATTCTAGTTCCAAAGTAAGCACTGCATCTATTAGTGCGATGCCTTCGGGGACGGACAAAAGAAGGGAAACTTACGTCAAGCCTGGACAAAAAAGCAAAGAAAGTCATCAAAAAATCATCGTGGATGGTATTTAATGTCCTTAGTTATTAAAGAAATCCTCAATAAAATATTTAGACTGATGATTTACCGTTTAATTATTAAAGAGCATAGAACACACTGTCGACGTTAAGAAAGACCAGAATTTAACGTAACTAACAACACTGAGAGGTTTTAGCAACTGACTGGATAAGAGAGTGAAGAAAACAGACACTTCCGTAAATTTGGATCAATATTAGTAAAACAGCCACTGCAAACAGGTTCAATTCCTTCAGACTGCCAAACAAATAAAAAAAAATTTTATGCGTGTGTGTGTGTGTGTGTGTGTGTGTGTGTGTGTGTGTATGGACTCTGCCAGCAAGGAAAAGTACTATATACAAATGGTGAGGGTAACTAGGATTCTTAGGCACATCCCAGAGTGGTATTAAGAATCATGGCAACTCTTCTAGTTAGCTAAAAGAAAATCTCAAAGATACTTGTATAACTTTAGTGCTTTCTGTACAACTTGGCTAAAAGTGTAGGAACCTGACTTCAACTAGAAACCCACGGCTACAAACAATTCCTGAAGCCATCACTCCGAGGTCTCCCTCTTTTGGTTCTGTTCTCCTCCTTGGTATATGTGTTACTTTCTGCTTCTGCTCTCCTTCCCTGTTTTTAGGTCTCTTCTTATTTCCCTATATCTCTCACAAAATTTATTTTCCAGCATACCTACTGATCTACCAGTGGACATACCCCACTCATCTCTATACTTGCCCTCTCATTATCTAGTTTGTTAGCCCAACGTGTAATACAAACAGGGAAACAAGACCTCTCAGAGTGGCAATGGAAAGGAAAGAGGGCCCTAGACAAACCTTGTTATTGTTATTGTATGTTGTCGAGTCAATTCCGACTCATAGCAAACCTACAGGACAGAGTAGAACTGCCCCGTTGGGCTTCCTAGGTTGTAATCTTTGTGAGGCAGGTCACAAGATCTTTTCTCCTGCGGAGCTGCTAGCGGATTCGAACCACCAATCTTAACCACCAACCTTAACCACTGCATTTATCGAGTGCTCTTAACTGCTTAACCACAGCACCACCAGGGCTTCTTAGGCAAAGCTTAGGCAATTGTTATGACCAGCAAGTGCTAAAACTTGGGAAAGGGGTGAAAAATGATTCCTCAAAGAGATCTGGCTTTTGTTCCTAAAATGATGGAGTGCGGAGCAAAAAACATGAGAAACTACTCAATCTGACAGCACGCTGACATAAAAAAGCAAAGTAAAAATTCCTATGAAATAACTGGAGAGGACATCCGAAAACCACAATCTTCAGTCACTAGGGTGACTTTACAACAAGCAGTCACATACAAATATTAGGAAGTCACTGATTAAACCAAAAAACCCCAACCCATTGCCATCAAGTCAAATTCGAACTCATAGTGGCACTATCGGACAGAGCAGAACTGCTCCACAGGATTTCCAAGACTGTAAATCTTTATGGAAGCAGACTGCTACATCCTTCTCCCGTGGAACAGCTTGGTGGGTTCAAACCGCTGACCTTTCAGTTAGCAGCCAAGCTATCCACTGCGCCACCAGGGCTCCTACACTTATTAAATAGTTGCCCCAAAATTAATTAATGACAAGTGAGCAGAATGGTGGCATAGTGGTTAAGAGCTCAGATGCTAACCAAAAGGTCAGCAGTTCTAATCCACCAGCTGCTCCTTGCAAATCTTTTGGGGCAGTTCTGCTCTGTCCTATAGGGTCGCTATGAGTCAGAATCGACTCAACAGCACCTAACAACAATAAGTGGGCAGAGGGGCAAAGTGAGCAACCCATCAAACCTAGTATAGACATGTATACACAATAGGCAATTAGTAAGTACTGGCCAATTAAATATTATCGTGAACTTCTAACACATTAGATGGAACCCTAGTGTTGGACTGCTTAAGAGCTTGGCTGCTAACCAAAAGTTCGGCAGTTTGAATCCACCAGCCACTTCTTGGAAACCCAGTGGGGTAGTTCTGTTATCGGAATATGGTTCTTGCCTCTCACTGGCCAAGAACGAGCAGGTAAGGCGTGCAGCTTTCCACACGAGCAAAGCTTTATTGAAGAGGCTTGCAAGCAGAGACAAGGAGGGCCTAAAGCAACGCTTACCCCCGTCTCACAGAACGAGAGACCCACCTGGGTTTTTAAAAGTTCTTGGGCAGGAAAAGATTCATGTTCATTCACAGGCATAGGAGGGGTTTTCTGGCGAGTAGCCCGTTTTGGGTGGAGATAGGCTAACTAAGGTGTGTGCGCAGCAGCTTTCTAAGATGGCTCCTGTCCCAGAGGCCTCTGGGATTCGTAGCAGGACTTATTATGGGCTGTCATGCCTGTGCAGTCTCTTGCTCCCCAAGTTCGATTCCCGGCTGCTGCTGCTGCCCCTCACTGCCCCTGGTTGAAGGTCACACAGCAGTCACAGGTGGATATTCTGCGCATGTCCCTGGAGCTGGTTTCATCCAGTTGCTTCTGTAAAACAACTTCAAAGAAGTTTGCAGGCTACTTTCTGGTTCCCTGCCCCATTGTTCTGGGGAATGGCTTTGCTTCTGCACCCTGGCCCATTTCCTGTTACTTTGCAGATTTGGGGGGGGGGGTGCTTTTTTTTTTTTTTTCTGTTCCCTGTCTTAGTTCTACTCTGTCCTATTGGGTCACTATGAGTCAGAATCGACTCTATGACACTTAACAACATCAACAATACATTGACGATTATGTGTAGAATAACCAAAAAAAAGAAACCAAAGTCCCTATCCTCTAGGGCCAGGGTCTTCAAGTACATGGATTTACAAATTTTAGGAGCACATTAATCCAAGGTCTCATCATTTCATGTCTGATGGACCATAATAGTCTTCTAACTGCTTTTCCTGCCTCCATTTTTCTCCAGGCTGCTCATGTGTCTTCAGAGCTACCAACCCCTGCTCCTAGAACCCCAACTGCCTTGTACGTAAACTCAAAATGTATATAAAATCACTGACCATGGTTGGTACTCAACTACTTTTGGTTCCATATGAATCCTTAGCTGGCATCCGAAATCCTCAGAAGCCTACTGACCTCTGAAGTTTGAATGGTGACTACACTCTTCCAAGAACCTTCTACTCCAAGCACAATGGGATACGAGCTGTCAACAGAACCTGCCATGTGAAGACATCTCTACTTTCCCTGCTTGGAATACATGCCATCCCTAATCCCTCTCTTATTTCCTTCTCTTAGCACAATCCTACTCTTCGGTTCAGGCTCTCTATCCCCAGCGCGCTGCCCAGCTCTAATCCCGCCTCCATGCAAAGCCTTTCTGAAAGGGCCCAACTGCCCAGTGATCTCTTTCCTCCTGTGATGTGATGTTCAACAGAGTATTTTGTCTACATGACTCATAAGACATATCTCACGTGCATCTCCTTCTCAGAATATTAGGTGCTACTTGAAACTTGAAACTAGTGGGATAAAATTTCTGGAATGTATAGAGGTGAGTCTCATAGTTGAAGCATAATTCCAACTATGCTGCTCTCTACATCTCTAGCCTGTAAGAAGGTATCCTGCACGCAAATAGGTGTTTCATGGGCAGATGATGAGACAGCTTCAGAGACGCCAGTAGTGTGTTATTTCTTGATCTGGGTGTTGATTACATGGGTGTGCTTAGTGTATGAAAACATATAAAGCTGGACATTAACTATGTGTACAGTTTACTGTACATATAAAAAATACACACGTACAGATCGGGTTTTTTACAGATAGAGGAGTAGAAAAGGAGGAGGTAAAAGAGGAGGGTGGAAAGAAAAAACCAGGAAATATAATCTGCACAAATGAAATAAATTAATTCTCAACTACTGGCCTGGCAGCCATCTCAGTACTTTTAGGCACCTAGTTATCAGCAAGGTTACTTAAGAACGTTTAATATTTTTTAAGCTATTAATCACTTTCACCCTTTTTAAACAAGGTATAGTTTGGCTGAAATAAAATCAGTAACTATAAACTGAAAAATGGCAACATTTCAGAGGATAATACAGACATAATTTATAGGAATGCCAGGAGGACCAGTTCATTTACGTGGATAAAGTACTCTGTAAATGTAAATGGTATACAAACTCTAAATGATGATGATAATGATGGCTGAGTTATCTATACTTTAACCTTTACAAATGTAATTAAAAATAATAAGCACTTAACTGCTACTTTATATTCTCTAATGAGTTTAGAGATACTAATTAAGTCACAGGGCATCCCCTGAAATATGTATAAATATTTCCATTTAGGGAAAATGGAAGTCAAGTAACTTAGGGTCACAGTGAAAGGAAGAATGGTAATCCAGTTCTCTTTGGTCCTTAGCAAATTCAGTTGGGAATGTGGAAGGCACTGAAACAAACAAATGAGGAAAACAAAAACTCAATTCTGGTTTTGGTTTTAGCTCCTTCTGTAAATCTGACTGAAAGAAGGAAAGGATTCCTGGGGAGTGTCTAAAAGGATGCTCTTTAAAGATCTAGATCTGTCCCCACTATGTGCTCTATATAGGGCAGTTCTACAGGTTTTTCGAGCCCCCGTGGCACAGTGGGTAAATGCTTGGCTGCTAACCAAAAAGCTGATAGTTCAAATCCACCAACCACTCCCTGGAAACACTAGAGGGGCAGTTCTACTCTGTTCTATGGTGTTGCTATGAGTTGGGATTGACTCGATGGCAACAAGTTTATGTGCTCTAGTCTACTTGAAAAGATCCATATAATTGAATAAGGCAAATGCAGAGAGTGAACATAAAGAAAAAAGTTTATGTGCAAGTGTATAAAATCATTGAGATTCTCCACTGAACAGAACTGTATACACCAGAAGGAAGTAACGAAATAGGACGATGACGGTGCAACCCTATTTCACTATAGGGTCACGGATGTATCCTTGGCCGCACCCCTATGCTGCAATCTATTGAAAATGGCACCTGTGCTGGGGTAGGAACATCACACTAACTCTACAGTTGCTTAAGTGAGGAAACAGCTTGAGCCACGTGAAATAAACCTTAACCTGGGAGGCTGTCGCCCATCATGGCCCCTTATGACATTTAAGTCTTTCTAGTTTTTAGTTTAGTAGAAGTTAAGTTCCCATGATTTTAGGTATGGGACTTCTAGCCTAGAAGGCCTGCCTACTAGTCACTACTCATTTCTTTTTCTAGATTACGACAAGCATGTTAAGCCTAATGCATGAGTAAGACACCTAGTAAAGAAAAGCAGACAAAGCCAGAAAGGTTTCTATAAATTTTGAAAACAGTGGAGACAATGTACCATATGGTTAAGAGTAAAGCTGGCTTGAATCATGGCCTCACCCAATAAGAGGTGGGGTAAGTCATTTAACCTCTTTAAATCTTTGGTCGCCTAAAAAGTAAGAAGAACAAAAGTATTACAGATGTGAAGATTAAATGAGATAGTATGTGTAAAATACTAAGCATAAGTGAGCTATAACAAATGCTCAATAAATGTTCAGTATAATTTTTATTTATTATTAATAGAGAGGATACATTTAGAAAGAAGAGAATGGTGTGCCTGCACTAGGGGAACAGCAGGTACAGACGCTTAAGGCAGCAGTGGGAAGGTCGTGAGTACTGAAGGAAAAGTGGGTAAGAGTGAGAGGACAGGCTTGCAAATAATAGGAAAAGACAGCAAGGTAACAGAAGACCAAAACATAAGTCCTTTGTGAAATGACTGAGCACATGCTGTGAAATGGCATAGTATTAGTTTACAGACAAAAAGCAAAGGGGTAGTCCTCAATGCCCAGAGAAGGCTGCAACCTTAAAAAAAATTTTTTTTAACTGCAACTTTACGTATCTGGACAGGGAATGTTATTTAAATATAAATTCGGCACCACGGGGGGCGGCGGCGGGGGAGAGGCTAGACGCTGGCCTAGATAGGATGGCTAGACTGGCTATATCTGTGATAGGTCCAGGCTGTCATAAATCAAGGCCTGAGCTGGCTAAAAACTGGATTACTGCAATGCTGCAAATCAAAGAAGATTTGCAAATGGATCCCTAAATGAAACACTCTTCTGAAGGTAAAATCGTGCTTCATCGTCTTGGTCCATCTGTATTTTTTTGTTCGCTGGAACAGGATGGTACCAAAATCTCAGCCTTACAATATCAATGCAACCAAACTACATCTCTTCCACTGAAAGGAATGATAACCCTGAAAAAGTCACTGTGCAGATTTTGCCATCTTTGAAGTGGAAAGCCTCCTCCCTGTAAGATGGGTGGGACACCTCACGGGGACACTGTAATAACTTGAGGAAACAGACGCCAGGAGGAAGGTTGCTTGGAGAGAGAGATACCAGGCTGACCGAATAAGACAGCAAAGGCAGAGCTGGGGCTGGAACTGAGTTCTAGTTTCATAATCTGGTTTGCTCTTGGCACCCAACTTGCCACTTAGCCTCTTAGGTGCCTTCCTAATTGGTGACATAAAAAACAAAAAACCAGTTGCCATCAAGACAATTCTGACTCATTATGACCCTGTGTGTTTCACAGTAGAACTGCGCTCCATAAAGTTTTCAAGGGCTTTCTTCCTGGAAGCCATACTTAGTTGTAAAAACATACGATAATCAGTTAAAATCATTCTTTTAAAAAGTCTTCCTTTTCTATAGTAGTTCAGAGAATGAACTTTGAAATCAGACCAGGATTCAAAGCCTGGCTCTACTGTTTACCAGTTCTATGAGTTTGGAGTCACTGTCATCATATGAACATGGAAATAATACCAACTCAGAAGTGCGGTGAGAATGAAGGAAATAATGTATTTAAAGCTTGGCTCAGGTCACATAAATTTGCATAAATAAGTATGACTGCTTTAATTTCTTGAATTAACATGAGTATTTCCTTCTTACAGTCTAGTGTCTAACTCATGGGCATCCTTGCATCACAGTAGCCTAGAGGGCTGGTTAAACAGCTTGGTGAGTCCACCCCCCACCTCGGAGTTTCTTGTTCTATAGGTCTGGCATAGGGCCCTAGAATTTGCATTTCTAACTAGCCATCAAGTGATGCCAATGCTGCTAGTCTGGGCACCACACTTTGAGAGCCAGGAAAAGTCATTCTTGATGTCACCATCCAGCCCAACAAATTTTCCTGAGAAGATAAAGGAATGAAGCTCTCCCAGAAAGAGGCAGAAAAGGCTAACATTAAAAAATGAAGCAATTGTTTGCCATGTATATATGCAATAAAGAAAAAAAAAAATAGCATCTGCTGAATTAAGAGCTGAAAAATCCCTAAAGAGAACATTTGGGCTCTCCCGCACCCTCTCCCCTAAGACGTTAGCACGAGTTTATCCTGCACAAATCTCAAGTGATTCACTGTCAGATTAGATCCCCTCAGAAACACAGGCAGAACGAACAGATGGCCTTTTCCTTTCTCAACACTGGATGTGTACGCATGTGTGTGTGTGTAATTTTTTCCTTGAGAAATAAAACTCACTGCCTCCAGAGTCACACAGGGCCTAAACGAGAATACTCTCATCCACCCCTTAACAAGCTCAGTCCTGGGTTCCTCTTCACCTGCTCCTGTGAGGCCCAGCTGGCCGTGGTGGAAGGGAGACAGCATAAAATCAAGAGCATGAGAGACATAGATGGGGCTTTTTCCAACCTCTTCTGCTGCCTCCCAGATTTTATTTTAAACAAAAGGGCACTGCTCTTCACTGCATACATGGCCTCATCTTTCTAGTCGTCTGATTAATGATCCCAGGAGATGAACAATAGGTCATTACACACATTGGAATGGTGTTTATATGGGATGAGAGGAAAATTCTAAGGCTGCTTTATATTAAAAATGCAAGCTTTCCTTAATGGGAGCGCTTTAAATGTCACTATTTTAATTCGGGAAGTTTGCATTTACCCTTCTACAAGCAAATGGATCTTTCATCATCTTCAACAGCTACTGGGTAAGGAAAAAAGGCAAAGGTACTGCAGTCTGACCAGCAACGGTAATCTAAAACCTTGGTGGCCACGGCAAACTACACTAGCTACCACAGACTAGCCGGGCATCTTCCCACGGAGGCTTTCGGAAGTAATTTACTACCATAAACTGACACAGTCACAGCAATTCTAATTTCATATCCTTGTGGTTTCTTTTTCCCTTTTTTTTTTTTTGGTGCTTTTAACTTCGCTGTCTTTAAAAAGGACACTGTCAGGCACTTTTGGGGAGGTCTTTTTTATGCTAGGTTATTTGTAACATTCTCTTGAAGCTTGAAATTAAAAATTTCTTTCTCCTACCAATTTAGTCCCTTCCCATTTGGCAAACTGTTTTTTTCCCCCTGATTCTTGCATCTCTAATGGAGCTGAAAATTAATATGACTTTTTTGTTTAATTCTTTGATTGTGCCTAAGAGTCATCAAAGATGTTAGCGTGGTTCTGTACAGTACCCCGGGAGTTGTGATAAAACCCTAACATTTCTATAGCACCTCAGCTCCCAAAGGACCACAGAACCCTTCACAAACTACACACTTCACACCACTCACTCCAAGCTGCCCCTCAGGTGAAATGCACACTCAGTCAACACCATCGACTGAGAAGAATTACATAATAGAAGCTGTGATGATTTAAAAGCAAGAACGAAGACTTCAAGAAGGTAGTTACACACAAAAGATATCCCTGAAAAAAGTGGATTTAATTTACAGCAAGCAAGTTTTACTTATAACAAGTTATGAAGAAAAATGTTTTTTAATAAGAATAAAGAACTCGAAAAAATCAAAATGCAAAAGCACCTTTTTTACTAAAGAATTAAGGACACTTTTGCATAATTTTATGTTAACTTACTCACTGTGATATCTTTCACCTCTTCCAACTCTATAATTGTCAGGCCACTGAGGAAAAGGATGCCAATGGCCTCGCATCAGCTACATGGGAACAACACTGTGGACTCTCAGTTATTAACGGCTTCTCTTGCCAACATTATTTCATGCCCCTTATCTGGAAATTGGAGCTAATCTGCCTGGCCGACAGACACCCTCCAAATGGCGATGATTTAACTACAGTCCAGTCTAAGAGAAAGCAGGATGAACTGCTCTCATGGGAACTTAGCAAACCTTCACAGTTTTACAATACCTCTGCTACAGATTTTTAAATCTACAAAAATTCATCAAATTTACAAGACATTTAAAATTTCATCTTAAATTAACCAATCAATAGCTATGCATTGAGTATCTACTACTCATTGATTCAAGCAATATTATTAGGTGCATACTGCATATAATGGGCTGTGTCAAGCCCTGTAGAGAGAAAACCACAATTAATAAACCATAGCCTTTTTTTCTCAAAAGGCTTAAAGATAAGTTGGAAAATGGATTAAAAATGAAAATGCAAAAGCACTGTGAGAAATTTAAATAAGTTTAAAAATGATCCTCAAAAGGACCTTTAGTCTGATTGAAAAGATGTAGATTCAGTAGAAGAAAAATGTAGCTCTGAGATATGTCAAATGGGTAGTAAAAACATGAAGTGCCATGAGTCCTTGCAAGGAAACGATGAATGAATGAATATTCACAGGTCAGATGAGACAGAGATAGGACTGAAGCATATGAGAGAAGGTATTCAGGGATAGGGGCAAAGACTGGGGGGGAGATGGACGGTGTAACAACAGTACCGACGTAAGAAAGGACAGTGTCACACTGGAGGACAGAGAGAAAGACTAACTTATTGGAACATAGCACTTACGTAGGAAAAGAGTGAAAGTAAGGTTGGAAAAGTAGGTTTTGTCCCAATTGTTGAAGCACTTGAATGCCAGGCCAAGGAAATACGATCTTATCGAACAGACTAGTTTATTAGCGGGAAACACAGACCATTAGCAATGCAGCAAAAATTTAGCTTGCGCTTCTTTGGTTATAAAGGGCTGTTACTACAGGTGGACTGGCAGACAGCACCACTGCACCATAGGAGTCAAACTCTTCAGTAGCCCCTTCCCCTCCTGCAACTGAAGATTCTCATATCTCTACATAACACACTAAGGGTCTATGGTCACCTAAACCAAAAACCGAACCTACTGCCATCGAGTCATAGCAACTCTACAGGACAGAGAACTGCCTCACAGGGTTTCCAAGGCTGTAAATCTTTACAGAAGCAGGCTGCTGGTGGGTTAGAACCACCAACATTTTGGTTAGCAGCTGAGTACTTTTACCACTGTGCAACCAGGGCTCCTTCACTCTCACAGCTGTTTTGTTCCCAAAGCACCCAGGGAGGCCAGCTGCACCTCTGCTGGGTTACTAGGTATCTTTGAAGGCACTGACGCCCTACACACCAGCACACTCTATCAGATCTATCCGCCTCCAGCAAGGGGTCCAGATGACGCACCCCTGACAAAGGGGAGTAATTCTCCACAATTGGAAGGGACGACGCCAGGTCAAACTCAGGGCACTGAAGCTCCACTTTCAGTCTATGCCAATCAGCCAAGTACCTAGTTTGTCTGGGTATGGAAAAACATGAAATGATACCCCTTTCTGATCACAGCAGGTGACCAGATCACCAACAGGTGCCCAGAATCTGAGAAGAGAGAAAGGAAAAATGCCTACAGGAACAGTCAGTCTATTTCCCTACTGATACAGGCTCAATTCTGTCAGGATCAAATGTCCAATGAAACTCAACCCCATTTTCCTGGGGGAACATTCTATGGTCCGCTAGTTCTCACTGCAGAAACATTGCCTGACACTCAGTTTACATTCTGCATTTCTCCCTTTCAGCTATGCTAACTTATACCATTGTGGAAAATATTCATTGATTCCTTTTCTTCATACTTGAATTTTTAAAAAATATTGTAAGGTCTTAGCCCCATTGTTTCCAGGTTAACATCTGCATTCAAAAAGCAACTGCCCTACGTTATCTATTAGAATCTCCTTTTCCTTTCCCATCTTAGAAGACACTGCCAGTTTTGGTCCCTTGATAAAAACAGGGTTGACAATACACAAGTGGTCTGTTGATTTTGCTTTGGAGCCCCTTTGTGGTGAGCCACTACCTGTGTAAATGCTTGAAGTGCACTTCATTAAGCCAGATACTGAGGAGCTGTAACTCTGTTCTGAGGGACTAACTTCACAATGACGGTCTTTCTTCATCATCATCCTCCTATATCGGAAAAGGTTAACATCTCTGCTTCCACACTCATTCCTGAACGTGTCATTTCCTCTAAAAAGCACCGAAACGTGCCTCATGAATGCCTTAATCACTGCAGATGCTCTGCCTGGGACTCCCACCCATGTGTCTAGCTTTCTGGTGCACACGTGCCCCACACTCCAGGCAGCACCCCAGATGCCGCTGGGTGGAAGGGGCTCATCAGCCCAGCTCTGTGATGAGATGCTGGTCTGTGCGGCACAGCCAAAAATAGTGCTGGCCTTTCCCGTTGCCTTATCACATCGCCTGCACACATCTAGTGTGCTGTCACTCATCACGCCCGCGAGCCTGGCTACTCTGGGCTATGCTTTCGTCATTCGCGGCAGTTGACTTGGTGGCAGCGCTCATCATCCTCTGGTGTGTCATACCCAACTCAGAGATTTTGTGGTTGTTGTTCACTATATATTTTCAAAACTCTTTTATGTTGCCAATCAAAAAAGGCCCATGCTGCTTACTTGTGTGACACAACTCTTTGGCAACACAACAACTACTTCTGGGAAGCCCAGAACTATTTAAAAAAAAAAAAAAATCACCTGTATCTTTGAGCACTATAAAATTTGTTATATAAACTTACTGAGGACAAAAAAAAATTAAAATGATTTTGAAGATAATACCCTGGGCAGAAGGACACATCAGCTTTTTTCAATACATCACTGCATTTTAGGTGTAGATTTGACAGCGAAAATGTATTTTGTCCATCCTTCTACAACTAGGCAAAAGTACACATAAAGACAGGTGGGTGGATATCATGCTGTTAAACAGTTTAAGAGAGAGCGATGTCTCTGAATAACATATGTTCTTAGGATTCTTAAGTTAAAAACCCAAAACCAAACCCACCACTGTCAAGTCAATTCCAACTCATAGCGACCCCACAGGACAGGGTAGAACTGCCCCATAGAGTTTCCAAGGAGCACCTGGTGCATTTGAAATGCTGACCCTTTGGTTAGCAGCCGTAGCACTTAACCGCTACGCCACCAGGGTTTCTAATAAGTCAGGAAGGACTTTATTATGACTACATACAATTTTTGTAAATTAAGCACAGCCCCTGTAGTTCTGATGGACCTGAAGTACCAGGAAACTCCTGTCTCCACCTCACCAATTAGTTCTCAGTCATGGTGAAGGTCAGCCTGGCTCATGCAGGGATGAAGAGGGGAATAAAGGACACAAAGCCAGAATATCAAGTTATCCTCATTCAAAAGCCTTGTCGTATGGCTATCCTGATATTCTTTTTGTCCTGTTTGCTCTGCTTCACTCTGACGCTCATAAATTATTCTAAGCGCTCCATTTGTACAGCTTGAGCTATTATCCCCGGGCAGGTCATACCTAAATTTCCATCACCTGCCCTAACCGCTCTTCGACTCTCCTGTGCTCCACCTCCAGCTGCCTGTAACACAATTCTCCAGGGATGTTCTCCCAACACCTGAAATTGAACATGTGCAAAGCACCATCCTCCTAAGCCTGATTCCCAATCGCTTCACCCTGACTTAGGCCTCTCTTTCATTTCTGAAAGTCAGTGTTGAAAGGCTTTGAGAATTCTTTGAAAATCTCTCCAATCTCTGCCTCCTGTCTTCACGGCCACGGCCCTAGTCCAGCTGCTCTCCCCTGCTGTAGTGATGGCCCTTGCTTCTAATTGGTATTTCTCCAGCTATTTCCCTTCTCCGCCAATTCATTTTGCACACTGCTGCCAGATGAAAAACATAAGCACACATCCACCACCACCTAGGAAGTAACTGTGCATGCGCACACAGGCGCACACACACACACAAATGGATCTTAAATCCGCTCAGGTCTCTAGACCCAAGCAGGAAGTTACAGTACAAAAATAAATAGTAAATGACACCACAGGGAAGCAATCAACAAAATCCAGACTATGGGCAACTATATAACAAAGAGTCTGGTTTCTTAACTAAATTTCAAGGGGTTAAAAACAGGAGAGATGGAAGGAAATTCCATAGATTAAAAAGTCTTAAACTTATCAATCAAGCTGAAAGATGTGAATTTTACTTGGATCCTGATTCAAACTAACTAGAAAAAATATCAAAATATGACATTTGAAATAAATGGAATCCTTAAGACTAGTTGGATATTTGATAATATTAAGGGAATTATGTTTTTGGGTATGGTTTTTTTTTTTTTTTTTTAAATAAAGAGTTCTTATCTTTTGGAGATACATACAGAAATACTTACAGATGAAATAATACGAGCTCTAGGACTTTTCCAAAATACTGAGAGACAGGGAAGTGGGTAGAGGGTAAGATGAAAACTGATAACTATTGAAACTGATGAAATGATAGGTACCTGGGGGTTCATCGTACTATTCTATTTCTGAACAAGATTGACATTGCCCATAATGAAAAACAAAACAAAATGGAAAACTATAATGGCAGCCTGCTGCCTACACAGCCAAGTCCAAAGTGACCAATCTGTTATTCAAAGATGACTCAAAATTATTAAATCTTACTTTGTGTGTACATGTGTGATACTTTCCCCAAAAAAAAGAAAAAAAAATTCAAACAAACATAACATCCATTCTCTCAGTTCTCTGTAATACTATTCCTATTATATATTCAGCCCTGACCACGCTAAATGTGCCAGGCCCCACTGTGTCCAGGAACTCAGCTGCTTCAACTCATTCTGACCTCTTCCTTCTGGGCCTTCTCTAGCATGTGTGTGCACAGTGAACATGCTTCCATGGTGGCATAGCCCGCTCTGCACTGTTCTCTAACTGCTTTATGTTATTCTTTTTAAATGAGCAAAACGAACATGTGAAAAAGGGAGAAATATTTTTCCCAGCGGAAAAACAACAAATTCCGCTATTAGGAAATTTAGAAAATTCATACAAATAAAAAATGAGGGGGGCATGGGGAGAAGCCTAGAAAAACTCCTTTCCTTAATAGCAGACAATAATTCTTAATGTTCTGATTTAATGGCTCCCAATCCAAAAAAAAAACCTCTTGGGTGAAGAGCGTGCTTGTCAGCACTCTCAGTTATACAGGTCAGAAGTAAGAACTGCCTGTGCATGCTGCCTTTGGATTGCTACTCCAAATACAGTGGATAAAATCTGAAAAAGGAAATCAATTACAACACAGTTGTTCAGGTTTTCCTTTTGCTTTAAAATATCTATACATTAAAGCATTTTCCATCTGTATAGAATTTCCACATCCTATCATCATTTGCTATGTTTTACAGCACACAGGCACTCTTCTAAGTGTGCTACAGTAATGGAACTTTCATAATTAAGTTAAATTCACTTTTTGAAAACTTCTCCCACCCCTTAAGAGAGTCTTTAATGGCCATGGTTTCAATATAACCAAACCAACAGCATTTGCTTCTCCAGGAGTGTGCATCAGAATCGGTTAGGATCCTGCTGAAGTAGACTCCCCAGAGTGGGGTCCACAGGGAATTCTGACTGTGCACCCCTGACAAAGGATCACTGTTTCAAGATAGCAGCTGTGACAGTTAAGGTTATGTGTCAACTTGGCTAGGCTGTGATTCTCAGTGGTTTGGCAGATTTTATGTAACAATCCTCCATTTTGTGATTGGATGTGAGCAGCCAATCAATTGAAAGAGGAGTTTCCTTGGGAGTGTGGCCTACATTCAATATATATGGATGTTCTGGCAAAGTCTGACCTCTCTCGATCCTTCTGGTTCTTGGGATATGAGCCAACTGCCTGCTGTCTTACCTGCATACTTTGGGACCTACCAGCCTCTGCAAAAAAGAGAGTCAGAAGAACTCTCCAGCCTTATGTCTGATCCACAGATTTGGGAATTGCCAGCCTCCTCAACTGCAGGAGCCATTTCCTTGAAATAAATCTCTCTCTTTCTCTCTCTGTGGTTTTGCTCCTCTAGAGAACCCAGTCTAAGACAGTGGTGATGACAAAACTAAGACTGACCTGATGAATACAACAGAAAACAGAACACTTCACTGACCAGCTTATATACACGTCTAGAACAGACCAAACAATGGGATTCAATGTCACAGTGAACTATTCCTGACGTCTGCACTGGTGCACCTTAGAGATGTGTCTTAACCATGGCAACTGGGTCCTGCACAGCTCAGCAGCGCTTCACAGAGTCTTCTTTCATTAGCAGAACTCATTCAACTAATGGAGATCTTACAGGCTAAGATTAGAAGAAATCCTACAACAGTAGGTTCTACATCACCTTTCCCCATAGAGGGTTTTGGTATGGACTAAAGTGTGTCCCCCAAAAATGCATGTCAATTTGGCTACGCCATGATTCCCAGTATCGTGTGATTATTCACCATTTTGTCATCTGATATTATTTTCCTACGGGTTGTAAATCCTACCTCTATGATGTTAATGAGGCAGGATTAGAAGCAGTTATGTTAATGAGGCAGGACTCAATCTACAAGATTAGGTTGTACCTTGAGTCAATCTCTTTTGAGATATAAAAGAAAGAAGCAAGCAGAGAGGCAAGCAGACCTCATACCACCAAGAATGAAGAATCAGGAGGGGAGCACGTCCTTTGGACCTGGGGTTCCTACACTGAGAAGCTCCTAGACTAGGGGAAGACTGATGACAAGGACCTTCTCCCAGAGGCAAGAAAAAGAGAAAGCCTCTCCCTGGAGCTGAATTTGGACTTCTACTCTACTGGACTATGAAAGAATAAATTTGTTTGTTAAAACCATCTACTTGTGGTATTTCTGTTATAGCAGCACTAGATGACTAAGACATTCTACAACAGCAGATTCTACATCACCTTTTCCCACAGAGGGTTTTGGGTTAAAGGCATGAAATATTAATATCTTGTTATTTAACTTAGACTCAATTTTTAAATTAAGCACTGATACTCATACTATGACACACACATCAGCCATATTCTTCCTCTCTATACACAAACCTTTACTCCAGAACAAGAAAATAGGCAGTGCAAACTAGTGTGAAAAGGACTGCTCCCTTCACCACTTGAAGGCAGTCCTCACTGGAGGGGCAAACAGGCACAAGATGCACTCCCACCCTCACGGGCACAGTAAATGCCAAAGGCCCTGCCAAAAGCCATTTCATAAAAGCAAGACAAACAAGAAAAAACAAAACTATCCCTAAAAAAAGGAAGAAAAGGGGAAGGGAAAAAGGCAAGGAGGGAGGAGAGCTACCAAAATATTTGGAGTCCCTGGGTGGTGCAAACAGTCAAGCACAGTACTACTAGCAGAGAGCCTGGTGGTTCAAACTCATGCAGAGACACCTCAGAAGAAAGGCCTGGCAACCTACTTCCAAAAGACCACAGCCTTGAGAACACTATGCAGCAGTTCTGCTCTGCACACATGGGTCATCATGAGTCGAAATTGACTCAACAGCAACTAACAACAACAACAACCAAAATATTCCAGATGTTCGGATAATCTAATCTGAGAAAAAAAAAATCTGAGGCCACTGCTAAAAACATAATGAAATAACCTTGATTCCCTTCACTCTTCAGGGCAATGCAAAGGCTTAAATCAATCTCGGTGAATTTATAAAACTCTTTGGTATTTTAGAAGAGAAAAAGCAAATCCCTACTCAGTGACCACTGTTCTTTTAAATGTGAAATTCTGAACCTTCACAATTCAAAAATAATATGGTAATATGTGTATAGATGTATATGTATAAATATACTTTATACACACACACATTTAGTAAACTGCCTGGTAAGGCATGTTCCTCAACACAAAATCCTCATTTAAAAAATATATAAACTAAAATCATTTCACCAAATAAATCAACAAAAAACAAATATCATAGAATTGCTTAAGATAAATGTCAAGATGCTAAAGCATAATCAAAACTGGTCTTGTAAGTCACTGACTTAAAAATTTAAACAGGAAGCTTGGGTAAACTAAGTACTACGCTTGACTCTTTTGGTGCTAAAAACATGATTTAAAACTGTTATCTCAGTTTCCCCAGCTCTAAAATGGGG
This sequence comes from Elephas maximus indicus, assembly GCF_024166365.1. Taxonomy (NCBI): domain Eukaryota; kingdom Metazoa; phylum Chordata; class Mammalia; order Proboscidea; family Elephantidae; genus Elephas; species Elephas maximus. The sequence continues at coordinate 16,457,585 of NC_064826.1, forward strand.
GGAGAGGAAATATTATGATAAAAGATAACAAAAAGATCAATGACATTAATAAAATGTAAGAAGTAATTTCAGTGCCTGAGACTAAAGTAATGGACAAAGTATAATTGCTCTAGGAATCTTCATAAACTCACTTGAACAAAGCCATTCTCTAAAGGACTTGTATTTTCCTAAATGTGTCTTCAATGGTTTTTGTTTTACTATGGCCAAGTTGGTAACTTCTTCTGAGCCTGGTAACCATTTAAATATTCTCTAACCAATCGAGAGCAATTAACAAGAGTAAAATGCTGGCCTTTATCTGGTAACAAAGACCAGATAAGTAAACCTACAAACCACAGAAAGCTGTGTTGGAGTAAACACAGCTCTGAATTCTTGCCAATCTTCCCACTGCATGGCCCTATTTTCCCTCCACTTGAATCTGGGTTGGCCTTTTTGACCAACAGAAGACAGCAGATGTGACACTATGTGATATCCAAGGCTGGGACTAAAAGATCTCTAGCCTCCACCACATAGAACACTCCCAACTGGAAGCCAGCGACCAAGAAAGAAGTTCAACTGCCTGGAGATCACCATGCTACGAGGTCATAGGGACAGAGGGGAGCCATGTGGAGAAGTACTAAGGTGCCACACATGTGAGAAAAGCCTTCTTGGACCTTCTGACCCAGCCTAGCCTGCAGCTGGCGCAGCCAAGTGAATGACACCAGCCAGAACCACGCAAAGCAGAAGAACTGCCTGGCTGAGCCCTGCCTGAATTCTTGACTCCCAAAGCAGTGAGCAAATAAAATAGTTGTTGTCTTAAAGCCATTAAGTTTCTGAATAATTTTGTATGTAGCAATAGGTAAGCAAAGCAAAAGAACTATAAATATAGTTCAAGAATTCAAATATACGTATGCACTGCTTCCACAGTCAGGAAAGGTTTAAGAGAAAGAATACTAAAAAAAAAGGAAGAAGAAGTATAATCAATTCAGGAAAATATTAAGCACTTTTGCTCTAAAATCTTCTCAGGTAGGCAAGAGCTACATCAGTGAAGGCCTGTCAGTTGCTCTAATTTCACTCAAAACACGTAAGTGATGCTCTCCACATCACATTATTTCACCTATTAGCATTAATCACCACGATTACCATGGCCTCTTGGTTCCTTGCTCTGATGCAGGTGAGCCCAACTCTGTAAGCACACAGCCCGCGTAAGCACATGTAAAACAGCACTAGCATCGCCAGTCCAATGGGCACTTGGCTTTTAATAGCTCATCCTCTAAAATCTCAGCCAAAACAAGAGAAAGAGAAAAGCTTAGAGATGGTGGGCTGGAGGGAAGACCTGTCATTTCTACCCATAATTTCTGTCTACTCAGGCCCAAGCAGACCCATTCTAGGTCACCAGGAATTGAAGGAGAGTAGAACTTTCCACCAGATCTGCCTAATCCGGGTTACCCTGCACCAAGCTACTATTATTTCCTAAAGTTTGGCTGAGTGTACAAAGATGCCCACTGACATGCACACCAGGCTTCTGTGGGCAATAAACACCCTCACACTCTGACTTGTCGTGTGCCGTGCCTGGCACTGGGAGCCGGCAGGAGCTCGGCAGCCCAACAGTCCCTGCTTTACGCATTAGTCATCAACTTGAAACAAGCCAGGAAGAATCCTGGTGCTACAGAAACAGACTCCAATTTAGAAGAAGGAATTTTAACTTTCAAATGTTAACTGAATTCTATTCATTGGGTAGTATTATCCATTATCCACTGATAAAACAGAACAACAACAACAAAAAAATCTAGGAACAAATATCTTTCTCTAGACTTAACAGCCCAGCTGACAACATGACTTTAATATGCCACCTAAAATAGAGGCTATAAAAAAGTTTTAAAGGCTGAGAAATGAAGAAAAAACTATTTCTGCAAGCATAATCTCACCAGTTATCTGGCTTGGAATACTGGGGAAAGCTCATTTTACTTTAAAGGTATGGAATCCTGAGCTAACCAAAATATGGAATGCAATAAAACCTAAGAATAACCTAGTTTCAGACCTGGACTCAAAACAGAAATTGCATCTGTCACCTTCAAAATCCCCTCCAGGTCATGGATCAGTACCAATAATATTTGTGGATTTTCTTACCTGACAGCCAACCTCATGTTTTCTCTCCATGAGGTTAATTTTATTACTATTTAAACATCTATGTAGCAATGAACAAAAGTAAAACGATTTTACATTCTGTGTCTGTTAATCTCCAGAAAAAGAAATGGAGGCAGGAAAAAGTAAAGTGAGGTGTTCAGGGTGTCACTGTCAGGGGTGAACGGCATTATGAGAGCCCACTGCCCCCACCTGCACAACACTTCTTAGCATGCAGAGGGGATACCCGTTAGGCCAACAATGGCGAAGTGGACACCTGTATTTTAAAATTACACACACAAAAATGGGAATTTTTCCCAGAAGCATAACATTCCGAAGATGGTTGGCTCAACATGACCCCCCTTAGTTCCTCTCTTATGCAGAATTCAACAAGAAACAGAAGGTTTTGTGTTTTAGCTTGGTCTTAAACACATGAAAATGCTCAGCCATCAGCTTGACAGGCGCGTCACCAAGTAGGTGACATTTTGGAAGGTGCTGCTGCTTCTCAGAAGGGCAAAAACATGTACTTCTATTATCACAGTTTCAAAAAGAGTGTAAACCTGAAAAAAGGAGCGCAACGGTGTGTGGTCGCACGGCTGACAGCAGGAGAAAGCTCTGACACCCCGCGATATGATAGCTACAGCCTTGTCTCTCAGCGTCTGTCTGCAGTCACAAACATGCCTAGACAAACGAGCCTCACCAAGTAAAGGAAGGATTCTGCCTGCCAAGGAAAGCCCACGTTCCAACGAAGAAAAACTGCTCAAGTCTGCGCTGTTGAGTTGGTTGCCATCGAGTCGATCTGACTCGTGTGCAGAGCAGAACCACTTCATAGGGTTTTCAAGGCTGTGACCTTTTGGAAGCAAATCACCAGGCCTGTCTTTGGAGGTGCCTCTGAGTGGGTCTGTACTGCCAACCTTTTAGCTAGTAGTCAAGAGCTTAACCATTTGTGCCAGCCAAGGACTTCTCTCAGGTCTTTAAAAGCTCAAAAAATTCTTCTGCTAAGATTTAATTCAGAAAAGTATTATTATTTCCCGGTAAGAAACATTTCCCATTCCAGGAAACACTGAAATCCTAACTCGAGACACTTGTTACTCCATCCATCGTGTTATCCCATCAACCCCATTCATGCCATTGCATGCTCAACTGCAGACAACTGTTGTTCCTCTAGATTATTTCGTTCTTCAAGAATGATTTTAAACTAAAGAACATTCCACCAACAAGTACATGAAAACCAAGTTTTAGCCTGATGCATAAAACTCTACATGGAAACTAAAACCAAAAATCTAACTTCCTACACTCCCCGTGCTGGTACACATTGAGTATTTTCTGGGTAGGGCTCTCCTGAGTTACCACCCTGAACTACTACACTGAATTTAATGGGAAACATATACCCTTGCAGGCCGCCCTTCACTTCACCAGAGTGAGCTCTCTGACAGCAATGTCTATCTTGTGTTCATCTTTATTCCCCAGTACCTAGCACACAGTTGATTCCAATAATTTAACACTAACCTATCATTACAAATATCTGTCATATTAGAAACTACGATGGCAGGTCAATTCTATCATTTTATACATTTTCTGAAAAGGTTCCCAAAAAGTTTATAAATGCCTTTCTCCCTTTTTGTTTTCCTTTACCATCCCCCATCAAAACCTGTGTTGCTTATTGCATTATTAGACAATAACTCAAGTAATATCATTGAGAATCTTCATTAGCCTACAGAACAGCTTCCCTGATTTAGCCTCTACCCTCTCCATTCACCTCTTTACACTGCTACCATGTATCCTCCTTCATCTCATCACACCCCTCATCAAAACTCCCGATGGCCCGTTATTACCTAAAGCAAAGGTCCTCAAACTTCAGTGTGCATCAGAATCACCCAGCGGGCTTATCAACACACAGGATGTAGGACCCCAGCCCCCAGAGTTTCTAATTCAGTAGGTAGGAAGTGGGAATGAAATTCTGCATTTTTGTTATGCTCCCAGGTAATGCCCTGGTGGCGCAACGGTTAAGTGCTTGTTGCTAACCAAAAGGTTGGTGGTGGTTCAAACCCACCAGCGCCTGAGAGAGAAACTCCTGGCAATCTCCTTCCATAAATATTACAGCCAAGAAAGCCCTAAGGGGAATTTCTACTCTGTCACAGGGGGTCGCTATGAGTCATCATCGACTCAACAGCACCCAACAACAAACAACAATGGTGATGCTGGTGGTCCAGGAAACATACTTTGAGAACCACTGGCCCAAAGCAAAGGTTCTCAAAGACAGATCCCAAGCAAATACATCAGAATCACCTTAAAAAGCTTAAAAACAAAGAATCAAGTCCTTATCCATAGAGATTCTCCTTCAGGAGGCCTGGGATGGGGCTAGGAATGGTGCCATATTCAGTAAATCTAATACGTAGGCAGCTTCGAAAGCCATTAGTCTAAAAAAAAAAAAAAATGGCGAACCCCTTGCTGTTGTTAGGTGTAGAGCCTAATACTACTCAATTACATGTAACAAGAAAGAAACTCGAGGGAGTTGGAAAAGACAGAAACTTAAAAACAATCTTTAAATATTGAGATGAACCTCTTATTTAAAAATGCTTTCATCTCAAATCTGTGAATTAATAATAAACATTAGTAGACTAGGTAGTTATAAAACAACATAGATTAATTCAGGACATTATTACGTCATTCTTCCAAAACATATATGTGAAAAAAAAAGATGGGGACAAAAAAAATTGATAAGTAGGAGGGAGAGAAAGAACAGAGGAAGAGAGAGAGGTAAAAGGCAAAGAATGTTGCCGTGTCTTAACCTCAAACCAATTAAACACAAACATGAAGTCAGCTGTTATTTCTATGGCAGACCTCTCACCTGTCTTACTGGATCGGTGTCATGTTCTGTATTTATGACATAGCTATGACAGCATGCATTAACATGAAATAGCAAAAGTATTGCCAAGTGTATGATCTGGGGGCTACAAGTTACTAAAAGATATAACACATAATTTATACCTCATTCTTTAGTATCTTAGGCACATCTTGTTTACCTTCTCTTAACTGTAAAATTTCCAACATCGATATTGAAGAAAACTAAGGTAATGAAGACCACGGATCCACAATAAAAATAAGCCCTTTCCAGGAAATACGTGAGTGGTCGCCTAGGGCTGTAGGGCAGTGGGAAGCAACAGGGATTGACTGTTAATGGGCACCAGTTTCCATGTGAAGTGACTAAAGTGTTCTATAATTATATTATGGTGTTAACAAAATGCTGAAAGATTTTATTTCTGTGTACTGGAATAACAGCTACTCTTTTCTTTTTGGTCATCTGTATTTTCGGTAATGATTATAAGTTGCTTGTGTAATAAAAAATAAAAAGAAATGATATTATGGCGATGGTTGCACAACTCCATGTAAGTATGCTAAAAGCTATTGAATTCTATGTTAAACATATGAACTTTACAGTATGTAACTATATCTCAATAAAGCTGTTTTAAAAAATAATGTCATTCCATACCATGAAGATAGGAGCCCCAAATCACTCATTAGAAACCACATGTATGAAAGGGATAGTCCATCTTCATTATCTGAGGATTCCATATTAGTGAATTCGCCTGTTCACTAAAATTTATTTCTAACTTCAAAATTGATACTTGCAGCCCTTTTGTGATCATCTGAGACTCATGCATGGGTTGGCGCACATCCCCAGCTGAGGTGGGACAAGACTGGCTTAAAACAAAAAAAAAAAAAATCCATTACCACTGAGCTGTTTCTGCCTCAAAACAACCCTATAGAACAGAGTAGAGCTGCCCCCATACAGTTTCCAAGGAGCGCCTGGTGGATTTGAACTGCCGACCTTTGGGATGGCAGCCGTAGCATTTAACGACTATGCCACCAAGTTTCCAAGGCTGGCTTGGTATTCACTAGTTCAGTGTTCACAGGGACTTTATAGAATATAACCACTGTGAAGAACATGAATCCACTGGATAACTCCTTCAAAAAGCCAGAAACACATGTTAAATTTTTTAGATTTTAGCTATTAAATATCTGATGGAACCTAAAGCGCCTTAGTTTATTATAATCATTTTTAATATGAGATCACAGGTTTTGCTTTCAAATGCCTGGGAATTATATACATTTGACAAATCCAAATAAATATTTACCAGGAAGACAGAATATCTTACTTTGTTCATAACCATAATAAATTCTTCACAATAGCATTAGAAATAGGGACCTACTACTATGTTAAAAACTTGTTTTGAATTTAGAACATTAGTTCAAATTAGGAAACCCTGGTGGCGCAGAGGTTAAGAGCTACAGCTGCTAACCAAAAGGTCAGCAGTTCAAATTAGCCAAATATCAGTGACCATAAGAACATACTCAGAAATTATAACCATGTCAGAGTCAGACTCTGCTCCTTCGGTTCATGATCCTTTCTTTGGCTGTATGAAATCTAACTGATGAATTTCTCATTTCACTTATTCATTTCTATTCACTTTTACCCTCCAAGTTATGAGTCACATTTTCCTGCTTTTTCACAAGTACAATAATTACCTGCTGGACACTGTGAATGCTATGTTTTTGAGACTCTGATTTATGCTGTCTTCTTTAGAGTGAATTTTTCATTGGCAAGCAGTAAATTTATGGGTGGATCAGGCTCATACTTCAGAGACTTTGTTCTGAGGAACCCTCACTCCAGGCCTAACAAACCAAACCAGACTCACTGCCATTGAGGTGATTGTGACCCACAGTAACCCTGTAGGACAGAGTAGAACTGCCCCATAGGTTTCCAAGACTGTAATCTTTATGGAAGCAGACTGACACATCTTTTTCCTATGGAGCGGCTGGTGGGTTCAAACAACCAACCTTCTGGTTTAGCAGCTAAGCACTCAGCCATGGCACCACCACGGCTCCTACTCTAGGTCTAGATCACCCCTATTCCTAAGGAATGACCTTTTTGAGATCAGAGCTGAAAGCATAGGACGTTCACGAAGTTCTCTTCCCAGTGGTCTGATCTCTAACATTTCCCAGCATTATGCAACTTCCAGAACCTCCACCAGCTCAGAATCCTCCAGCAGGTCTTGTGGCCTGGCCCATGCAGCTTAGTATTTGACCAAAAGCACAATGGTGCTCTGAAGATTTCTGGGGCACCCGCTCTGTGCAAAGGAGCCCTGGTGGCACAATAGTTAAGCACTCAGCTGCTAACCAAAACTTCGGCGGTTCGAACCCCCCGGCCACTCCAAAAGAGAAAAGACCTGGCCATCTGTTGCCATAAAGATTACAGTCTAGGAAACTGTATGGGGAAGTTTTGCACTGTCATATACGGTCACTATGAGTCAGAATTGACGTGACAGTACACAACAACAAACAACATCTCTGTGCAACTGCCTTCTCTCCAGTTCCCTAATCCACAAATCCCAGCCCCTCCACGGCTCTGAACTTCCATCTCTGTCTCCACTGCCCAGGGAAGCCTCTGCAGCCTTTGTGTTGATATCACTTCCCTTCGCCATGGTTTGAAAGTGCCTCCAAGCAGGACACTGGGATGAACGTGGAGCTCACCTCAGGTATTTCCCATCTCTCAAGGATTATAGCCGTGTTGTCTGGAAACAGCTGCTTCATATACTCCATCTGGTTTAATATTCACTTACAGGAGGATCATCATTGCTTATCATCACTTCCAAAAGCTGAGGTCCCTGATACTAATTAATTTTTAAATAACTTTAAAATCCATTATATTATTTCATTCTTAATATAAACATATGATGTGAAAGGCACATATCACTTCCATTTGACAGATGAGTAAGCCAAGATACAAGGAAGTTGAACAACCAGCCTCCAAGCCACAAGGATAAGTTTATTCACTATGTAAACATTCATCAAGCGCCTAGTACAGGCACATGATTATTGGCATAGCAGTAAACAAAACTCGGGGAATATAGTTCGACCTGTGCTACAAGCCAGTTCAAACCAGCTGAGTCATGGCTGACAAAGTAAAATTAGAACAGCTCTTAAGCTTTAAAATTTGGGTGATCCAGAACAATAATCGTAATGGGAAAAATTATGGGTTGAAGTCCTGGAATGGGAGACTTGGAAGAGGTGTAGTGAGCCCTTTCAGGAGCCTGATGTGGGAGGCTGGATTACTGCCAGGACTGTGGAGAGCAACACACATACAAAGCAGCACGCTAGGCTGCCATCTTTGAGCAGGGCACCATTGTTCCCGACTCTGCTCAAAATGCAATGGGCAAGAAAACTGGTTGCTATGCAATGCATAAGCTACTGTTGTTTTCTAACAGGGAGACAGTTTCCAGCAGGGCTTCGACCCATAATTTTTCCAGTTCTGGTTATTCTTCCACTTCACTCAAATTTTGAAAATTTGGGTCTGTTCCAGTTTTGCTTCCTTGGCCATGGCTGAACTGCAAAAAACCAGGTCAAAGACCTGGTTCCAACCCACATTTCTCTATTGAGTCATCAACAAAGCACCCAGACTGTACCAAAAAATGTCTAATGACTGAATAACCAAGAATCAATCATTCAAGCCACCAGGGGTACGTTATACTCTCAGAAATAACTGCAATTTACATTCCTGATTTATTTTTTCCTGCAAAGACTCTCCCATTTGCCATGCAAGTAATTTCATTCCTACATAGTTACATTTTTCAATTCCCTACCTATACTTAATTTTTTTCATATTAGTCGGGACTAGCTAACCAAGTCACCTCTGTTCAGCTATGTCGAACTTGCTTCAGCTAATTCTTAATTGTATTCCTAACTTCTCACTGGCCAAATCAAATATATTCTCCTGGCACTTAGAGAGAAAATCTAATACAATTTCTAAATTCTATCTCAGCAACTTCATACCACACAGTAACATCATTCCTCCATAGAGTGAATTACTCACAGTGATCCATTTATACCTTATAGATTTATTCTTATGTTCTTGACCTGTTATTTAACCCAATATATGCAAAAGTAGACAGCTGGCAAATGGCCAATAAAATTAAGCTACATACACATTTAAAAAATGGTGTTTAAGAACACTGTAGTATTTACTACCTTAGTACATAACTAACTCCACTTACAAGAGACAAACCAAATACTGTAACATCACCGCTAGCTACACATTGAGAATCTATTCCTATTTATAAAGTTTGGCCAAAAAAAAAAAAAAGAGTTCATTAAAAAGTCTTTTTAAGATGTCTGGTAGAAGTTCACAATATCAACAGCATCTCCTTTAAATGAAAGCATTAGTTTCTTAACCTGTTTATGATTCTTAGGTATTGTTTTTTATTATGTGATGTTATTCTGAGTCAACATGACATCCTTTACAAAGGGCCTTACCTGCAGGACATCTTGGATCTTCACCCACACATCTGCCATGTCATACAATTTGATCTCTTCCTGCTGAGTCAGGGAAGGCCCAACAGTCTGCTGCAGATATCCCAGGACCACAGAGTGTGCAGCAGCAACAGCATTGAACTTGTCAAACAGTAACTCCAGCAGTTCCAGAAGTAACCTTGTGGTAAAAAACAATAGTAATAATAACAAATGAATAAAATTTATATTCACACACATATATACAGTTTATACTGAACTCCAAAAAAAAAAAAAGCTAAAGGTCAGTACCATACTATGATGTCAAACATTAGCATAAATGGTAGATCTGATTTCAAACAGTTGTATGATCTAAGCAACTTTCCTTACCTTATCTTAGCCTGTTTCCTCCGCTATAAAATCCAAATAATACAAAAATTTAAAATTCTATTGTAAAGAACCTAGACCAGCAATAGCAGCTCAATAAACATTTGTTTCTTTTTTAACATATTTCAGTGATTACAATACTACTATAAGGTATTCATTCGGCAGTTTCTTCAAGGAATTCAGAACATTTTTCAGACAACCGTTCAGATGTGTTACAGAGAATATGCTATTCCCCGACTATAAATTGGGCAATATGGTAAGGACACTAAGGACTCTTAGTCATGAAAAGCTGTGCTTACTACCACTCGAAGCCTCCAGTAATTTAAGCCCAGTGCCATCGAGTCGATTCCGACTCATAGCAACCCTATAGGACAGAGTAGAACTGCCCCACAGTTTCCAAGGCCTAAGTTCCTGAAAAAACTGCACACGTGCCAAGCAGTCTGACTTTCACCACAGGCAGTATCGGCATTATCTCATCCATCATAGTCAGATATGCTGGACACATAGTATTACATCGATTTTATAGACTCAAGGACACAAAATGAGGTTGAAAGGGAGCTGGGCCTAGAACAAATGCTGACTTTCAGGTCAGTGCAGTTGCCCCCTACCTCTCACTACAGTTCCGGAATGTAGATGTGTATTTGGAGATAGCTCCGAGCTTTCTGCCATGGATGCAAATTAATCTCTCTGCCGCTGAGCCTTCCTGCATCACGGATCACCTGGCTGGAATCGTCCCTTTCCTCTGAACGCGCACAGGACTTGGCCCCACCTTTAAGGAGCTGCTCACTTTTATTAATATACGTTCTAAATATTTTACCTTCCTTCTCCATTATTAGTCTTGAAGGGTCAGCACTGCGTAAGACACCTTTGTATACTTCAGAGCACTTAGGACAGTGATCACCAAATATTTGCTGAAGAGTTTAACGCATTTATTATGAACGACTATAGAAAATCTTGGAATGTGAATTTTATTGTATATTTTGTGGCTCTCGACTCATAGTTCCCCCAAAAATTTATAAGTCAATGCAGAAAGTAGAAAAGGAAAGCAAGATAGCTTGTCAGCTGTGCCAATTAACAAGATTTTACCCTCGTAAATAAGAGGTTATAACTACAATCTCATCCAAATATACAGCGTATTATCTATTCCTATGGCTTTCTTTTTTTATGGCTTCTTTACTGCCCAATTATTGTAATTAACATGCCAATGTGACAGCCCGTAAGGTAGTTACGATAAAACCCTAATATCTATTTGACGCTGTAAGTTAGACGAGACAGAATCAATAGATATTTAGGTAGTGCTCCCAGCCCTGAATGTGCATAATCTGAAAATTACACATTGGATCTGTACACAGGACCCATTCTGCCCCTTTGAATGACATTTTTAATTTTGTTATCTTTTAAAGGTCAGTTCATATTTACTCTCACATAGGCCTAAAATGCTTCTCCTTCCCCAACTGTGTTACCAGAGAACCTACCCAAGAATCAGCAGGGAGAAGAGCCAAGCACAGAAAGCTGCATCCAAACACAACAGCTGAAACAGTTAAATCAGTCGAAGCAACAATCTGTACGAAACTGGTATCTGGCATCACACAGGAAATCCTGGTGGCGTAGTGGTTAAGTGCTACAGCTGCTAACCAAAGGGTCGGCAGTTCAAATGTGCCAGGTGCTCCTTGGAAACTCTATGGGGCAGTTCTACTCTGTCCTATAGGGTCGCTATGAGTCAGAATCGACTCCATGGTATTGGGTTTGGTTTTTCGGTTTGGCATCACACAGAGTAAATAACTAAGTTAAAGTTCTACTTTTCAAATAAAGATTTATGCTGAGTTTGTAAGCCTATGGTTCCCAAATACCAATTCCAAACCATAATGTATTTTCCAGTGGCACAAAGCAAACTAAGAAAAAGAAGGACGATATACAGACTTTTCACAAAAGTAAATTTAGTTAAGCGTATACTCTTTGTACCCTTCTGGTAGGAAAATCACAGTTATTTTCTGTCATGATGGCAGTTATGTGGTCAAAAATCCTTACTTGACACAATTAAAACTTTATAACCTTATGCTATACCCCCACATTTGTTGGACTCAGATTGTTCCATGACATTCAGAAGCCTGGGGGCACACGGAGGGTAGTCCCCACTTCCAAATGGCATGACATTCCCGGTACAGTCCTACAAACCAGCAACAAGGCAGAAAACCCAGGGCCGCTGAGCTCCATGACTGCACACCCTGCCTCTCAGACGATGGTTACCTTGCCTAAGAAAGAGAGATTTAAAGTGAAGACAGAAATTTGGGGAAAGAAATATTGGGTTTAGATCTGGACATGAGAATTTTACGGTACTATGTCCTTGGGTACTGGGATATACAAATCTGGCGCTTAGGAGAGAGAATGGTTAAGTATTTGAGAGGATGAGATGACTCAGAGTAGAAAAGCAATCAGGAAAGCAAGACAACATTGTAGGAAATAGCAGCACTGAAAAGCCGGTCAGGAAGTGGCTAGGGGAAAAGCAGAAGCCATGAGGGAAAATTTTGGAAGGCTAAGTAGAAGAAGGTATCAACAGAGTCAAAGGTTCCACGGAGGTCAGGTAAGGTAAAGACAGAAATTTACAAGGAAGAGGTTCCAGTGACCTTGGCAAGACTGGTTTCAGCAAAGCACTGGAGACCGAGCTCTGCAGCGGGATGCGGACAGAATGGTTAACAGGAAAAAAGCAGCTGAAGTCAATCATGGGCTTTTCAAAGGCACACCATTCCTCACCAATACACACTTCTTAAAAAGGAGAAGGCTCTCTCTTGTGAATCAAAGAATAAAAGAGATTAAGGATCGCTCACATAAATAGGATATAAATCTGCACTAGTCTAGCCAATTTAAAGCTACAGGAAATAAACTGAAATATGTTGTTAATATTCATAGACACACTTCTACTGCATGCAACAGGCTAGACTGAGAAAACACTCATTTGCCTTTAGCGGCAGACACACACGAAGATGACCTAAACACACAAACCCCTCTACAATCCTTCTCCACCCCATCCCTACCAAAAAATATTAAGTAAATAAAAGAAGATAAAACATTAGAGTACAGTCAGCTCACTGGGCTAAATCCTGTTAGGCTCAAAGTTTTCACCACTGATCCAAAAGACAAAACAGCAGACAGGATCATTAAATTATTAGATGATTCTTTAAACTGAACTGAATTAGAAAAGGCTCTTATAGGAACTGGCTAAGAACTTAAGAAATGAGAATTTTAATTAATTGCAGTTTCTACCCCTCAGAAGAAATAATAATACACACTCACACGCACACACACCCCACTGGCTATTTCTAGAGTCACATAATAGGCAATAATATGCAATAAAGCAACACAATTAGTGAAAGAAAATATTAGCCTGGTATGCAAACGTCGTATGGTATAAAGCACTGGCATTAGAAACCTAGATTTCTCCTTCGGTGAGTACTGTCTAGGGTCTTAAAAGCCTGTGACTGGCCATCTAAGATACTCCATTGGTCTCATCCCTTAGGGAGCAACAGAGAATGAAGAAAACTAAAGACACAAGGGAAAGATTATTCCAAAGGACTAATGGACCACATCTACCACAGCCTCCACCAGGCAGTCCAGCACAACAAGATGGCACCCAGCTACCACCACTGACTGCTCTGACAGGGATCACAATCGAGGGTCCCGGAACAAAATTCTAACTCACAAAACAAAAACCCAGACTTACTGGCCTGACAGAAACTGGAGAAACCCCGAAAGTATGGCTCCCGCACACCCTTTTAGCTCAATAATGAAGTCACTCCTGAGATGCACGCTTCACCCAAAGATTAAACAGGCTCGTGAAACAAAACAAGACTAAACGGTCACACCAGCCCAGCAGCAAGGACTAGAAGGCAAGAGGAAACAGGAAAGTTGGTAATAGGAAACCCAAGGTCGAGAAGGGAGAGTGTTGATATGTCGTGGGGTCGTTAACCAATGTCACAAAACAATATGTGTACTGCTTAATGATAAACTAGTCTGTTCTATAAACCTTCATCTAAAGTAAAATAAAAATAAATAAATAAAGTGGCTTATTCTAAATTGAAAAAAAAAAAAAAAAGAAACCTCAATTTCAATACCAACTCCACAGAAATAGTCATGGGATTTTCTATATGTCACGGGACTTCACTGAATCTCAGGTTCCTCAGTTACAAATTTCTTCAATCACAATTTCTTAATCACAAATTCACTGTGAGGATTAAATGCAAAAATGTACTTGAACACATACTAAAAAAAAAAAAAAACAAAGAGTACATTGTTTTCTGTACCGTCAACGCTTCCTGTCTAGAGGGAAGAAAAGGGAGACGAGAGCACTGCAGACGGGCCTACTTCACTCCACTGCTGCTGCTACTCCGCTAAGCAGGCCACATCACCTCCCCAGATATAAACACCACCCCCACACTAGTCTCCCTTCTTCCAGTCCCTCTAGACTCTAAACTCGTTGAGGGTAAGAAATGTGTCTGCCTGATCACTGTATTCCAGTATTTGTTAATGCCCAGCATATAAAATAAAAAAGTACTTGCTGAATGAAAGAATGAGCTCCAGCAGAATGGGACATATGGGGGCCTGATTACGAATAGTGGTGAGGAAATAAGGGTTAAAGATGATAATCTCCTGGTTTTAGAAACCCACAATAAAAAAAAATATTTCACATAAGCTACCCTTTCAAAAAGGTAACCTTATCAACCCAAACATGAGAACATAAAGAAGCTGTAAACTCTATGCAGAGCTAACTTTAATACTGCAATAAAATCTATTTTAAATAAGAAATAGGAATATGTTAAGATGAAAAACTATTTATTCTTTAAATGCACATCCAATTACCTGGCAGTTTCTACGAAAAGCTTTCTTATAGGTGTAAGCAAACTGTTATTTATTCTCCTAGATCTTTGACTAACCTCCCATCTTTACTAGCTGTCCCTACTCTTCTTCAAGTGCCATCAAAGGGAAGAAAAAAAAAAAAGGGCAGAGGCATAAGAAGAAGAAAATGCGAAGGAATAGTCAAAGTTGCCCAAGGCAAGAAGAGCCTATGGTGTAAAGCTACATCATCAAGCTATGAAAATGTTCAATATTTAAGGTGAGATAAAACTATCTGAATCTAAATTTAACATCCAGGAAACCCTGAATTAGTCATTTGGCTGGAAAACCCATGTCTGCAGCCAAGAAGCTGCCTTACTTGGTCACAAAGCAAAGACACCCACAAAGCAGAAAATCAGTTCTATTCTACCTCTCATCTGCTGAGACCTTAATATCAGGGTTCTGTATTTCCCCACTGACAAACGCAATGACCCCAGAATATTTTCGTACTCCTATGCCCTAAAAGGTAAGAAAATACTGAGTTCTGAGCTTAGGTTTTACATGAAATATCAAAAGAAACTGATCACCAATTATTTCATATCAAAATGGTCTTAGCATTACCTGCCTAGACTTCACATGTTTTCTTCATATGCTTAGCTGAGCTGCTATTTTTCATTTCAAACAGGTCAAAGGTCCCGTTTAATCTTCCACGTTATCTAATACCTCCTTCTGAGGGGACAGTGGTAAGTTTCACCACTTCTTAATAACGGTCTTCATGTAAAAAGAAGTTACTATTTGAAGAGCACTGACTAATTCTCTATCTGCACTATGAAAAGAACAGGAAAAAAATTATTAGCAATATCGAATGAAGCACAGCGAAAATAAAAAAAACACTTCGCTAGATCCTGGCTCTAGTCACTTCCGTCCTTGTCAAGTTGGGCTCAGCTCCTGGATTCTAAAGAGAGGACCTCTAATGACCTTCCAGTTCTGAAATCTGTCAAGTTAGAGACTAAGATAAGAAAATAAACCCAGGACCTCTTTCCTGAATTAACATATTAGTGTTATTCTTTCTAAAACCTTTCTCCCGTTACAACAATAATAGGTGATCACAGCAGAACACTGGAAAAATTATCCATAAATCTACTTTCCTGAGATAACCAAAGTTGAGATTTCAGGTGGATATTCCTAGTACTTGACCAGTCGAGTTGCCATCAAGGTGATTCCAACTCATGGCAGTCCCATCTGTGTTACAGTAGGACTGTGGTCCAGAGGGTTTTCAGCGGCTAATTTTTCAGAAGTAAATCACCAGGCCTTTCTTCCGAGGAACCTCTGAGTGGACTCTCGAACCTCCAATCTTTCAGTTAGTAGTCAAGCATGTTAACCATCTGCACTACCCAGGGACTCCTCTTAGTACTTCTTATTGTTGCTGTTAGGTGCTGTTGAGTCAGCTCTGACTCATAGCGACCCTATGCACAACAGAACGAAACACTGCCTGGTCCTGTGCCATCTTTACATTCCTTATGCTTCAGCTCATTGCTGCAGCCACCCTGTCAATCCACCTTGTTGAGGGTCTTCCTCTTTTCCACTGGCACTATACTTTGCCGAGCATGATGTCCTTCTCCAGGGACTCATCCCTCCTGAAAACATGTCTGAAGTATGTAAGACGCAGTTTCACCACCCTTGCTTCTAAGAAACATTCTGGTTGTACTTCTTCTAAGACAGATTTGTTCATTCTTTTGGCAGTCCATGGTATATTCAATATTCTTCACCAACACCACAATTCAAAGGCGTCAACTCTTCTTTGGTCTTTCTTATTCGCTTTCACATTCATGTGATGCAATTGCAAATACCATGACTTGGGTCAGGCGCACCTTAGTCTTCAAGGTGACATCTTTGCTTTCCGACATTTTAAAGAGGTCCTTTGCAGCAGATTTACCCAGTGCAATGCATCTTTTGATTTCTTGACTGCTGCTTCCATGGCTGTTGACTGTGGATCCAAGTAAAATGAAATATTTGACAACTTCAATCTTTTCTCCATTTATCATGATGGTGCTCATTGGTCCAGTTGTGAGGATTTTTGTTTTCTTTATGTTGAGGTGTAATCCATACTGAAGGCTGTGGTCTTTGATCTTCATCAGTAAGTGCTTCGAGTCCTCTTCACTTTCAGCAAGCAAGCTTGTGTCATCTGCATAACACAGGTTGTTAATAAATCTTCCTCCAATCCTGATGCCCCGTTCTTCTACATATAATCCAGCTTCTCCAATTATCTGCTCAGCATACAAATTGAATAGGTGTGGTGGAAGGACACAACCCTGACACACACCTTTCCTGACTTTAAACCAATCAGTATCCCCTTGTTCTGTCTGAACAACTGCCTCTTGATCTATGTAAAGGTTCCTCATGAGTACAATTAACTGTTCTGGAATTCCCATTCTTCACAATGTTATCCATAATTTGTTACGACACACACAGTTGAATGCCTTTGCATAGTCAATAAAACATAGGTAAACATCCTTCTGGTATTCTCTGCTTTCAGCCAGGATCCATCTGACATCACCACTGATATCCCTGGTTCCACGTCCTCTTCTGAAACCAGCCTGAGTTTCTGGCAGTTCCCTGTCGACATACTGCTGCAGCCATTTTTGAATGATCTTCAGCAAAATTTTGCTTGCCTGTGATATTAACGATATTGTTCTATAATTTCCACATCCGGCTGGATCACCTTTCTTGGGAATAGGCATAAATGTGGATCTCTTCCAGTCAGTTGGCCAGGAAGCTGTCTTCCATATTTCTTGGCATAGACGAAGGAGCACCTCCAGCGCTGCATCGGTTTGTTGAAACATCTCAACTGATATTCCATCAATTCTCGGAGCTTCATTTTTCACCAATGCCTTCAGAGCAGCTTGGACTTCTTCCTTTAGTACCATTGGTTCCTGATCATATGCTACCTCTTGAAATGCTTGAACATCAACTAATTCCTTTTGGTATAATGAGTCTGTATATTCCTTCCATCTTCTTTTGATGCTTCCTGTGTCATTTAATATTTCCCCCATAGAATCCTTTACTATTGCAACTGGAGGCTTGAATTTTTTTCTCAGTTCTTTCAGCTTGAGAAACGCTGAGCATGTTCTTCCCTTTTGGTTTTCTATCTCCAGCTCTTTGCACATGTCATCACAATACTTTACTCTGCCTTCTCGAGCCACCCTTTGAAATCTTCTGTTCAGTTCTTTTACTTCATCATTTCTTCCTTTTGCTTTAGCTGCTCGACGTTCATGAGCAAGTTGCAGAGTCTCCTCTGACATCCATCTTGGTCTTTTCTTTCTTTTTTGTCTTTTCAGGGACCGCTTGCTTTCTTCCTGTATGATGTCCTTGATGTCATTCCACAACTCGTCTGGTCTTCGGTCACTAGTGTTCAATGCATCAAATCTATTCTTGAGACGGTCTCTAAATTCAGGTGGGATATACTCAAAGCTTTACTCCATCCACGTCATTAAGGTCGACTCTACTTTGAGGAGGCAGCTCTTCCCCAGTCATCTTTTGAGTGCCTTACAAACTGGGGGGCTCATCTTCCAGCACTATTTCAGACAATGTTCTGCTACTATTCATAAGGTTTTCACTGGCTAATGCTTTGCAGAAGTAGACTGCCAGGTCCTTCTTCCTAGTCTTAGTCTGGAAGCTCAGCTGAAACCCGTCCTCCATGGGTGACCCTGCTCGTATCTGGATACCACTGGCATAGCTTCCAGCATCACAGCAACACTCAAGCCCCCACAGTACGACAAATTGACACTTAGGTGTACATTATTCTAAGTACAAGAAGGTACAGGTCCCTAGATGAATGGTTTAGGTAACTAAGTCATCAGTTTGATTCTCAAGTGAGCTAATTAGGAGCCACTTCCTTTGTGACTGCTGACCACACTTCTTAACATGGCCAGCACTCTCTGAAAGGCTGGCCAATGATACAATGGGGTATGGATGGGAATGGATATGTCCGTGCAAATACATGTGAATGCCCTTCTCCTGAGGTAAAACAGGGCCGAGGGAATGAATTAGGAGTATTATCTTTATATAGGCCAGAAGGCAAGCTTACGTGGTAGAAAGGCACTCCTTGTCATTTTAATTCCAGCACCAACAAGCTTTGCAAACTGTCAAATCACTTCAGCGTTCATGTTTCCCTGGGCAGATTTGGGATTCATGATAATGCCCCTACCTCAGATGAGGCCAGTGGTGAGGCTCACTCAGGTGAGATGCCAGATGGCAGGCTGGTTTGTGAAGCACAAGTGCTACAAAGCTGCAAAATTCTGTGATGTCTGTAATGTTATGAAGAGTGTTCTCAAACTCTAGCCTGCATAAGACTCATCTAGAAAGCATGTTAGAGCAGAGTCCTGTGGGCCCTGCCCCGAGATTAATTACCCACCCCTCCACAGTCATCATCTGCATTTCTAACTCTCAAGTGGCATTTGTGCTGCTGATCCTTAGATCCCACTATGAGAGCTGAGATTAAATTAAAAAAAAAAAAAAAATTCACTTCCTCTTATTAAATATTATCTTCTTTGCATCTCGTTCTTATCTGTCATTCAAAAACTTGGGCATTTAATCTGTGCCCACACTAAATCAGGCTGCAACTCCTACAGACTCAGAGCACAATCTGATTAGGGACTGTGACAAGCGGATGCATCAGGAGCTAGAGGAGCCAGAAGACAGGAAATACCATCTGAGATTAACACGAAGGTGCTGTAATCAGATCTGACACCATCCCCAAGCATCAGCAAGGTAGAATTTCACTTGACACAAATGTTTTTTGATTGTTTTTGCAATGAATAAGATTCCGTGTCAGTTGGAGCTTGGGGTACCTTTTGTACTATGATACCAATCAATATATGGTATACACGGATGGAGGCAGTTCCCACTGTCTGCCAAGTGAAGTGGCCTGGATATAGTACAAAGACTGCATAAGGTTACCAACAATCCACGAAATAGATTTTAGCTATTACCCCCTTAACTGTTCCACTCACTAGCTTGAACTTGCTGCAATATGTAAAACAAAAGAAATCAAAAGCAGATTATTTTTATTCTGCCAGATAGAAAACAAGCTCTAGGAAATGTAATATTGAGTAACATCTCTGGCCCATTCAGCCAAGGTTCCTTTCTCTGGAGACTATAACCAAAGAACAATATACAACCAGAAAAGCAACTGCCCAACTTCAAGTTTAGAGAAGAGCTACAAACATTACTGACATTATTCATTTACCTGATATGAAGCTAAAGGTGTCTTGGTTAGGCACTCGGCTGCTAACCGAAAGACTGGCAGTTCAAACCCACCAGCCACTTCACGGGAGAAAGGTGTGGCAATCTGCTTCCCTAAAGATTACAGCCTTGGAAGCCCTATGGGGCAGTTCTGCTGTGTCCTATGAGTTGGCATCTACTCGACAGCAACGGGTTAGGTTTGGTATTTTTTATCAAGGTGCTATTATCAATTAATGTACTCAAGTCTTTCTAGAAAGTACATAGGTTTGGGACCAATACTACCTTCCATGGTAATGAAGCGTACATTTTAGTTAACAATTACAGTAATAAGTCCCATATGTAAAGAATTAATTCCTTTCATTTGTTCTAAAAATATTTCAGCAAAGCTGCAGGCGATAGATAAATCCTAGCTGAAGAATAGTAGAACTTCTTCTATAGGTCCTTGTTCATCCTATTCATACCCTTCAGTATTTAATAGTTGGGTGTATTTAAAGCATGTTCTCACTGATACATGTAATCAAAACTAGAGATTTAATCAAATGGAATCATAATCACGGAAGTTAAATTTACTTGCTTCCCGCTTGCTTTGATTCAAATTAACTACCATCTCAATTACATCGAGACCTTTCCTGATTCCAAGCATGTCCAGGGCCTGCACGCAGTGCTTGGGAATAGCTACAGGAAGCCACAAGGACAAACACTTGACCTTGCTTCAAAGCTGCTCTTAAATGACTTTTCTGTAAAATAAAATGGCCAATTCCACAAAGTTCAGCATTTCAGATACTTAGGAGAAGAGGAAATAATACACAAAGTGGAGATAAAAGGAAATGCCCCTTATGTGAAAAAAAACACATGCCTGACTCTTGTCACAGGTCTGAGAGGAATCATGAGGGCTATTCCATTTACTTCTTTTTCCATAAGCACTGTGCTTGCCCTGGAGACCCGTACTAGACTTCCTCACAGATAAACCCACCTTCATAAAAACGCCCTATTGCATCATTACACCCTCATACTGAGTTTTGATCTCCAAAACAAAAGTTTTAAGTACGTTTTTTCCAACTTTTATAACAATTCAATGTATTTCTACAAATCTATAGCCTTCATGGAAACCCTAGTGGCGTAGTGGTTAAGTGCTACTACGGCTGCCAACCAAGAGGTTGGCAGTTCAAATCTGCCAGGCGCTCCTTGGAAACTCTATATGGGGCAGTTCTACTCTGTCCCATAGGGTCACTATGAGCCAGAATCGACTCGACAGCAGTGGGTTTGGTTTGGTTTTGGTTTATAGCCTTCAGAGACTGAAAACCAGAAAACAAAATGTTTCAGGAAATGAAGCAAATACCAGCCTTGAAAATAACTATGACTATAAAGTAAATGATTCAGTGTTAGAATTACTCAGCAAGCATGCAGCTAACACTAGCAATCAACTATATGCCATATACACAGGAGGCAGAAATGAAAGGGACGTACAGTCTACTACGATGCACTGCAGCATGCCTTACATTCTACTACAAGTGGTATGTTTAAAAAGAGTAAAGGACCACTCCTGCAGATTCCAGACGTATCAAGGGTCTAAATATTAAGAAAGAAACTATAAAAGTACTAGAGGGAGAGGCGGAGCCAAGATGGTGGACTAGGCAGACACTACCTCGGATCCCTCTTACAACAAAGACACGGAAAAACAAGTGAATCGATCACATACATAACAATCTACAAACCCTGAACAACAAACACAGACTTAGAGACGGAGAACGAACTAATACGGGGAAGCAGCTATTGTTTTCAGAGCCTGCAGCCAGCGTACCAGTCAGGTACGGCACAAGCACAGAGAGCTGCTCCACCCCCCTGAGCTAACCCCAGGAGGGGGACCAGCCGGCTCCGCAGGCGGCGTCGGACGCAGCCGGTAGGAGAAGTCCCCGGGAGGCAGCTACTGGTATTGGAGCAGGGAGAACAGCGTCCCAGCCGGGACGCTCGGTCACGGCACAAGCACAGGGAGCTGCTCCACCCACCTGAACTAAGCCCGCGAGTGGGCCCAACTGGTTCTCGGGGGCGGCACAGCAACGCGGCTGGAGGGACGAGAAGTCCCCGGGAGGCAGCGACTGATTTTGGAGTCGAGAGTGCACTGTCCCAGCAGGAGAGCCTTGACGCTGGGCGTGGGGCTGGAAGTGCAGGATCTGACCGTGACTCCAGCGGGCCAGACACCCCGGGGGCAATCTCCACACAGCCAGCACACATAGGTGACGTGCCCTGCGGGAATCTCAGATATAATAGTCATTCCAAGCAAGACAAGCAACTCTGGCTATATTCTGAGGTGCTACTCTCCTATCTCTCTGTTTCCTCCCCCACCCTCCCCAGGCAGCTTCATTAACATCCGAATAGCCTGAGCCAGAGGGAGAACTCTGATAGGGATCTGACTGCATTTTTTTTAGCGGATTTTCTGGAAAAACTAGTTTCCCAGTGATGGCTCGGAGACAACAATCCATATCAAACCACTTAAAGAAGCAGACCATGACAGCTTCTCCAACCCCCCAAACAAAACAATCAAAATCTTTCCCAAATGAAGATACAATCCTGGAATTATCAGATACAGAATATAAAAACTAATTTACAGAATGCTTCAAGACATCAGAAATGAAATAAGGCAAACTGCAGAAAAAGCCAAGGAACACACTGATAAAACTGTTGCAGAACTGAAAAAGATTATTCAAGAACATAGTGGAAAAATTAATAAGTTGCAAGAATCCATAGAGAGACAGCATGTAGAAATCCAAAAGATTAACAATAAAATTACAGAATTAGACAACGCAATAGGAAGTCAGAGGAGCAGACTCGAGCAATTAGAATGCAGACTGGGACATCTGGAGGACCAGGGAATCAACACCAACATAGCTGAAAAAAAATCAGATAAAAGAATTAAAAAAAATGAAGAAACCCTAAGAATCATGTGGGACTCTATCAAGAAGGACAACCTGCAGGTGATTGGAGTCCCAGAACAGGGAGTGGGGACAGAAAACACAGAGAAAATAGTTGAAGAACTCCTGACAGAAAACTTCCCTGACACCATGAAAGACGAAAGGATATCTATCCAAGATGCTCATCGAACCCCATTTAAGATTGATCCAAAAAGAAAAACTCCAAGACATATTATCATCAAACTCACCAAAACCAAAGATAAAGAGAAAATTTTAAAAGCAGCCAGGGAGAAAAGAAAGGTCTCCTTCAAGGGAGAATCAATAAGAATAAGTTCAGACTACTCAGCAGAAACCATGCAGGCAAGAAGGGAATGGGACGACATATACAGAACACTGAAGGAGAAAAACTGCCAGCCAAGGATCATATATCCAGCAAAACTCTCTCTGAAATATGAAGGTGAAATGAAGATATTTTCAGATAAACACAAGTTTAGAGAATTTGCAAAAACTAAACCAAAGCTACAAGAAATACTAAAGGATATTGTTTGGTCAGAGAACCAATAATCTCAGATATCAGCACAAAACAAGGTCACAAAACAGAACGTCCTGATATAAACTCAAATAGGGAAATCACAAAAACAAACAAATTAAGATTAATTAAAAAAAAAAAATACACATAACAGGGAATCATGGACGTCAATAGGTAAAAGATCACAATAATCAAAAAGAGGGACTAAATACAGGAGGCATTGAACTGCCATATGGAGAGTGATACAAGGCGATATAGAACGATACAAGTTAGGTTTTTACTTAGAAAAATAGGGGTAAATAATAAGGTAACCACAAAAAGGTATAACAACTCTATAACTCAAGATAAAAGCCAAGAAAAACGTAACGACTCAACTAACATAAAGTCAAACACTATGAAAATGAGGATCTCACAATTTACTAAGAAAAACGCCTCAGCACAAAAAAGTATGTGGAAAAATGAAATTGTCAACAACACACATAAAAAGGCATCAAAATGACAGCACTAAAAACTTATTTATCTATAATTACCCTGAATGTAAATGGACTAAATGCACCAATAAAGAGACAGAGAGTCACAGACTGGATAAAGAAACACGATCCGTCTATATGCTGCCTACAAGAGACACACCTTAGACTTAGAGACACAAACAAACTAAAACTCAAAGGATGGAAAAAAATATATCAAGCAAACAATAAGCAAAAAAGAAGAGGAGTAGCAATATTAATTTCTGACAAAATAGACTTTAGACTTAAATCCACCACAAAGGATAAAGAAGGACACTATATAATGATAAAAGGGACAATTGGTCAGGAAGACATAACCATATTAAATATTTACGCACCCAATGACAGGGCTGCAAGATACATAAATCAAATTTTAACAGAATTGAAAAGTGAGATAGATACCTCCACAATTATAGTAGGAGACTTCAACACACCACTTTTGGAGAAGGACAGGACACCCAGTAAGAAGCTCAATAGAGACACGGAAGACCTAATTACAACAATCAACCAACTTGACCTCATTGACTTATACAGAACTCTCCACCCAACTGCTGCAAAATATACTTTTTTTTCTAGCGCACGTGGAACATTCTCTAGAATAGACCACATATTAGGTCATAAAACAAACCTTTGCAGAGTCCAAAACATCCAAATATTACAAAGCATCTTCTCAGACCACAAGGCAATAAAACTAGAAATCAATAACAGAAAAACTAGGGAAAAGAAATCAAATACTTGGAAAATGAACAATACCCTCCTGAAAAAAGACTGGGTTATAGAAGACATCAAGGAGGGAATAAGGAAATTCTTAGAAAGCAACGAGAATGAAAATACTTCCTATCAAAACCTCTGGGACACAGCAAAAGCAGTGCTCAGAGGCCAATTTATATCGATAAATGCACACATACAAAAAGAAGAAAGAGCCAAAATCAGAGAACTGTCCCTACAACTTGAACAAATAGAAAGTGAGCAACAAAAGAATCCATCAGGCACCAGAAGAAAACAAATAATAAAAATTAGAGCTGAACTAAATGAACTAGAGAACAGAAAAACAATGGGAAGAATTAACAAAGCCAAAAGCTGGTTCTTTGAAAAAATTAACAAAATTGATAAACCATTGGCTAGACTGACTAAAGAAATACAGGAAAGGAAACAAATAACCCGAATAAGAAACGAGAAGGACCACATCACAACAGAACCAAATGAAATTAAAAGAATCATTTCAGATTATTATGAAAAATTGTACTCTAACAAATTTGAAAACCTAGAAGAAATGGATGAATTCCTGGAAAAACACTACCTACCTAAACTAACACATTCAGAAGTACAACAACTAAATAGACCCATAACAAAAAAAGAGATTGAAACGGTAATCAAAAAACTCCCAACAAAAAAAAGCTCTGGCCCGGACGGCTTCACTGCAGAGTTCTACTAAACTTTCAGAGAAGAGTTAACACCACTACTTCTGAAGGTATTCCAAAGCATAGAAAATGACGGAATACTACCCAACTCATTCTATGAAGCCACCATCTCCCTGATACCAAAACCAGGTAAAGACATCACAAAAAAAGAAAATTATAGACCTATATCCCTCATGAACATAGATGCAAAAATCCTCAACAAAATTCTAGCCAATAGAATCCAACAACACATCAAAAAAATAATTCACCATGATCAAGTGGGATAGGCTGGTTTAATATCAGAAAAACCCTTCATGTAATCCATCACATAAATAAAACAAAAGACAAAAACCACATGATCTTATCAATTGATACAGAAAAGGCATTTGACAAAGTCCAACAGCCATTTATGATAAAAACTCTTACCAAAATAGGAATTGAAGGAAAATTCCTCAACATAATAAAGGGCATCTATGCAAAGCTAACAGCCAATATCACTCTAAATGGACAGAACCTGAAAGCATTTCCCTTGAGAACGGGAACCAGACAAGGATGCCCTTTATCACCGCTCTTATTCAACATCGTGCTGGAAGTCCTAGCCAGGGCAATTAGGCTAGACAAAGAAATAAAAGGTATCCGGATTGGCAAGGAGGAAGTAAAGTTATCACTATTTGCAGATGACATGATTATATACACAGAAAACCCTAAAGAATCCTCCAGAAAACTACTGAAACTAATAGAAGAGTTTGGCAGAGTCTCAAGTTATAAGATAAACACACAAAAATCACTTGGATTCCTCTACATCAACAAAAAGAACATCGAAGAGGAAATAACCAAATCAATACCATTCACAGGAGCCCCCAAGAAGATAAAATACTTAGGAATAAATCTTACCAAGGATGTAAAAGACCTATACAAAGAAAACTACAAAGCTCTACTACAAGAAATTCAAAAGGACCTACTTAAGTGGAAAAACATACCTTGCTCATGGATAGGAAGACTTAACATAGTAAAAATGTCTATTCTACCCAAATCCATCTATACATTTAACGCACTTCCGATCCAAATTCCAATGTCATATTTTAAGGGGATAGAGAAACAAATCACCAATTTCATATGGAAGGGAAAGAAGCCCTGGATAAGCAAAGCACTACTGAAAAAGAAGAAGAAAGTGGGAGGCCTCACTCTACCTGATTTCAGAACCTATTATACACCCACAGTAGTCAAAACAGCCTGGTACTGGTACAACAACAGGCACATAGACCAATGGAACAGAATTGAGAACCCAGACATAGATCCATCCACGTATGAGCAGCTGATATTTGACAAAGGACCAGTGTCAATTAATTGGGGAAAAGATAGCCTTTTTAACAAATGGTGATGGCATAACTGGATATCCATTTGCAAAAAAATGAAACAGGACCCATACCTTACACCATGCACAAAAACTAACTCCAAGTGGATCAAAGACCTAAACATAAAGACTAAAATGATAAAGATCATGGAAGAAAAAATTGGGACAACGTTAGGAGCCCTAATACAAGGCATAAACAGAATACAAAACATTACCAAAAATGATGAAGAGAAACCAGATAACTGGGAGCTCCTAAAAATCAAACACCTATGCTCATCTAAAGACTTCACCAAAAGAGTAAAAAGACCACCTACAGACTGGGAAAGAATTTTCAGCTATGACATCTCCGACCAGCGCCTGATCTCTAAAATCTACATGATTCTGTCAAAACTCAACCACAAAAGGACAAACAACCCAATCAAAAAGTGGGCAAAGGATATGAACACACATTTCACTCAAGAAGATATTCAGGCAGCCAACAGATACATGAAAAAATGCTCTCGATCATTAGCCGTTAGAGAAATGCAAATTAAAACTACGATGAGATTCCATCTCACGCCAGCAAGGCTGGCATTAATCCAAAAAACACAAAATAATAAATGTTGGAGAGGCTGCAGAGAGATTGGAACTCTCATACACTGCTGGTGGAAATGTAAAATGGTACAACCACTTTGGAAATCTATCTGGCATTATCTTAAACAGTTAGAAATAGAACTACCATACAACCCAGAAATCCCACTCCTCGGAATATACCCTAGAGATACAAGAGCCTTCACACAAACAGATATATGCACACCCATGTTTATTGCAGCTCTGTTTACAATAGCAAAAAGCTGGAAGCAACCAAGGTGTCCATCAACGGATGAATGGGTAAATAAATTCAGGTATATTCACACAATGGAATACTACGCATCGATAAAGAACAGTGACGAATCTCTGAAACATTTCATAACATGGAGGAACCTGGAAGGCATTATGCTGAGCGAAATGAGTCAGAGGCAAAAGGACAAATATTGTATAAGACCACTATTATAAGATCTTGAGAAACAGTAAACCTGAGAAGAACACATACTTTTGTGGTTACGAGGAGGGGAGGGAGGGAGGGTGGGAGAGGGTTTTTTATTGATTAATCAGTAGATAAGAACTGCTTTAGGTGAACGGAAAGACAACACTCAATACATGGAAGGTCAGCTCAATTGGACTGGACCAAAAGCAAAGAAGTTTCCGGGATAAAATGAATGCTTCAAAGGTCAGCGGAGCAAGGGCGGGGGTCTGGGGAACATGGTTTGCGGGTACTTCTAAGTCAATTGGCAAAATAATTCTAGTATGAAATCATTCTGCATCCCACTTTGAAATGTGGCATCTGGGGTCTTAAATGCTAACAAGCGGCCATCTAAGATGCAGCAATTGGTCTCAACCCACCTGGAGCAAAGGAAAATGAAGAACACCAAGGCCACACGACAATTAAGAGCCCAAGAGACAGAGAGGGCCACATGAACCAGAAACCTACATCATCCTGAGACCAGAAGAACTAGTTGGTGCCCGGCCACAATCGATGACTGCCCTGACAGGGAGCACAGCAGAGGACCCCTGAGGGAGCAGGAGATCAGTGGGATACAGACCCCAAATTCTCATAAAAAGACCAAACTTAATGGTCTGACTGAGACTAGAGGAATCCTGGAGGCCATGGTCCCCAGACCTTCTGTTGGCACAGGACAGGAACCATCCCTGAAGAAACTCATCAGACATGAAAGGGGCTGGTCAGCTGGTGGGAGAGAGATGCTGATGAAGAGTGAGCTAATTATATCAGGTGGACACTTGAGATTGTGTTGGCAACTCTTGTCTGGAGGGGGGATGGGAGGATAAAGAGAGAGGGAAGCCGGCAAAATTGTCACGAAAGGAGAGACTGAAAGGGCTGACTCCAGAGGGGGAGAGCAAGTGGGAGTAGGGAGTGAGATGTATGTAAACTTATATATGACAGACTGATTGGATTTGTAAACATTCACTCGAAGCTTAATAAAAGTAAAAAAAAAAAAAAAAAAGGGACAAGAGAGAGGCAACAGAGCACAGTGCAGACAGGAATGGACCCTGGAGCCTAATGGCCTGAGATTGAGGTCTGCATCCTCTACCCTCTTGTTGTATGCCCTTGGGCAAGTCACGTTACCTTTCTTCCTCTTGGCTTCCTCGTCTGTACAATGGGCACAATAATAATGGTGGTGTATGGGAATGTGTTTAGTGAACTTTGGCAAAGCTCATATCAAGTGTTCTGTAAATGTTTGCTATTAGTATTGTTATCATTGTTATGATGTATTAAAAATGTTTTCTCCAAAAAAAAAAAAAAAAGTACTAGAGGGAAGTTTGGAAAATTTTATTTATAATCTCACAGTAAGAAAGTTCTAAACTTTACTAAAAACCTAGAAAGCATAAAAGAAAATATTAATAAATATGGCCTCATAAAAATAAAAACAAATGTCCACATGGCTATATCATAAGCAAAGTCAAAAGAAGTAAACTGGGGAGAAAATTGGTACATAACACCCAGACAAAAGAAGTGATTGCCTTAATATATAAAAAGCTCTGCAATTCAAGAAAGAGACAAATGAAATACCAGAAAAATAGATTGTTTAATAAAAAAGAAATACACATTATTTGAACACTTATTAATGAAAATTTCAAACGTAAAAAAGTAAAAAGGATAGTATAATGAACCGCTCTTTATGTATCATCCGGCTTCAGAATCATTTTATGGCAATCTTGTTTCATCTACATCTCTAACCACTCTCACTCCAGGTTATTTGAAGCAAACCCCAGGCATCGTAACAAGTTATTTTCAAACCAACTAAAAGAAGTTCAACCTCACTCATAATAAGAGAAATGGACATCAAAACCATCTTCGAAATACTACTTTTCAGCTATCCAATTGGTAAAAATCAAAAAAGTTGGCAATACAACCTATTGGCAAGGAAATAACTCTCAAACATTACCAATGACATTAAAAATTGGTATTATCCCTTAAAAAAAAAAAAAATTGGCAAAAATCATTGCAGGTCAATCCACAGCAGTCAGCAAAAACTCTGCCGACAGTGCATCAAGAACCTGGCTGCACGTCCCAGACAGAGCAGGAGAAAAACTGTAGAACAAAAAATCATATTCATAAAAAAGATCAGACTTACGGGTCTGACAGAGACTGGAGGAACCCCCAAGACTATGGCCCTAAGACACCCTTCCGAACTGGAGATGAAGCCGGAGACCACCTTTCAGCCAAACCATAGACAAGCCCATAAAATAAACGATAACAGCTGAGAGGAACGTGCTCCTTAGAGCAATCAATTATACAATATCAAAAGGGCAACATTTGCCCAAAAGCAAAAATTACAAGGCAGGAGATGGTAGAAAATGAAGACAACAGTAAATGAAGAGCCTAGGATGGAAATGGGGAGGGTGCTGACACACTGTGCAGAATGAAACCAACGTCATGGAGCACTTTATGTACAAACTATCGAATGGGAAACTAATTTGCTCTGAAAACTTTCACCTAACGCACGATAAAAAAAAAAAATCTTTTCATCGCACATTTTACATGCCAACATCATGCTAACTGCACAACAAGAACAAATGGTAAGTGCTACAGCAATGGACTCAAACATACCAATGATCATGAAGATGACACAGGACTCGGCAACATTTTGTTCGACTATATATAAGGTCGCCACGAGTCAGGGCCGACTCGAGGGCAACTAACATCATCATCGTCAAAGGAACAGAGCTTGATGACTACAATCTGTACAAGATGACAATCAAAGCTGCCCTTGTTTTATTATTAAAAAAAAAGAAAAAAGACACCTGACACCCACCTACCCAGACTAGGTCAGGTCCCCCTGGTCACCTGCTCTCACGGCACGCTTTGCTTTTCCTCTGTAGCCCTAAACTACAGTTCATATTCACCTGAAGTTCTCCAATTAATGCCTTTCTTCCCCTCTAGACTTCAAACTTCATGGGGACGGGGACCATTTGAGCCTAGTGCCTGGCCCGTAGCAGATATTCAGTACGTGTGAAATTCATTCTTTCATCTTCCCAAGTATTTATTACGAATCAGGTGGGCACTGCACTACATTCTAGAGATACAGTGTTGAACAAAGCAAACGAGGTCTCTCTTCTCATATATCATAAAAAGAAACTTAATGAACACGATCCAGCTAATTTGCAAAAAGGTATCACATTTTTCCAAATACTAAATTAAGTTTCGTGGAAGTTCATTCTCCCAATAGGTATTTTTGCTTTTAATGGTATCTTTTGATTAAAATAACTTGAGTAATAATTAAAATTCTTAAATAATATATTTTTACTATAACTTAACATGACAGTTCTGCTGTACACAGGGTCACTATGAGTTGGGACCAACTCGATGACACCTAACAACAATATGACAGTTATAAAATAAAAATGAAAAAAAATTACAGCCTTACTACTCAAACACAACTACTTGAGGCATTAACGTATATTTCTTTCCAGTGTTTTCCATGAATCTTTCTTCAATATCACAATGCAAACATGTAATGTTTTCTTCTGCTTTTTATATTGGAAAGTTAATCTTCCTTCATTGATAATAGAGGTCAAAGAACATTCCCGAAATGGTCTCCTTCCAAAAGGAAAAAGGTCCTTCTGGCAGTCATTCAACCTTTTCACCCTCTTCATGACCAACAGTTTTACCAGAGTAGACCAGGCCTCCGGCATCTAACCCAGCAGTGGATTTTCTGTCTTCACACTTAAACAGGGTCATTTTCAAATAGATGGAGAGTCATGCATGCCAATCTTTTTCTTTTCTCACATTCTGCTCTCTTCCACACTCTTGACAAGGTATCACACCTTTGAGGAGACATTTCTCTTTCTTCCATCTATTCCTCCTGCTTTTCTTATTTGTTAAATATTGGAGAACTTCTTCCAGCTTCTTTGAAACAAAAATGACATGAAAATACTCGTAAGTTAGATTTTGGACGAGAATCAACAATTAGGCAGCAGGAGTTGGAAAAAAGTGGTTATGAGCTGCAGAGACAGCACGCCACCTAGGCCATCTGAGGTTGACAACACTGCCCGCCTTTCTGGGGAAATTATGGGTAGCAGGTGGTTCGGGCAGATTAGCAAGGCACATGTTACCCTAATGTTCATCAAATTGGCAACAACAGTAGATGAAATTTCCTTTAATAGTAACTGGTGGCTTATAGATACTAGCTGGATTACAAATGAACAGAAAAGAAAAATTATTTCTCCTATAAATAGACAAGAGATAATCTGGGAGATCAAAAATAAAATAAATTAATAATTGGATCACCAAAATGATTTTTGAAAACTGGCTGCAAAAGCACCCTGGCTCTGTAGGAATTAAAAGCGAGACCGAATTCACTAGCCAGATTCCTTGTACATTTCTAGAAAAATAGCACACAACATTAATTCTCTTTACATAAAGA
This sequence comes from Elephas maximus indicus, assembly GCF_024166365.1. Lineage (NCBI taxonomy): Eukaryota > Metazoa > Chordata > Mammalia > Proboscidea > Elephantidae > Elephas > Elephas maximus. The sequence goes on from NC_064826.1 coordinate 16,489,593, forward strand.
TGAATGAAAACAGGCCGGCAATGCATCACAACCAGAATATATTTAATAAGATGATGTTGAACAATGAAACTTTTCGGGAAAGTCACAGCACTGGAATCTTGCCTCCAAGTAGCATTTAAATGCTAATGTTGTGGACTAGGCCATATCACTGAGGGTGGGGGAGAGAATATGTATGTTTGGGAGAGAAGGTTCAGGGTTCTTCTTGCCTATGGCCCAACTTTCTTAAAGAAACACATTCTTCTACCTTTAGCTGTAAGATTCCTTGAATTTGGTAAACAAAACAATGCCTAAGGTTGTCATTTTACTTCTCTCTAAAATACCAGCCAGTAACACCCTCTCAAGTAAAGTTCAGTGCACACCAAGCACCATGCAAGCTTCAAGGGACAATCTGACACTATTCCTTCTAAAATCTCAAACCTCTAGAACCAACAATGTGAATCATTATTTAAAACAGTTAACAAGGAAATTAATACTGGATGAATTTTAAAGCATTTGATAGCACCTGAAGTCTAGACTTCTTTTTTTATATGAAACACACAACCACCAGAGACTGGCTCAAAATTATCAGTCACTGAGAATCCCAGCCCATGAGTTTAATTTTTGATCTCCAAAAGAAAGTGGTTCACTCCAAATACTTCTTTTTCTCTGTAGTATTTTATCGGGTAATAAAAAGTTTTGCTGCACAATTTCAGAGTTGTATGGTTTATAAAATGGGATCAGTTACAAACATGAAACCAAGGCAAACAGCTTGTTCACTTGTCAGTGTCCAATATACACTCTGCCTGCTGAAGCTTTTTAAAATACTGACAAAAAACGGAACTTAAAGGGAAAAAAACTCTCCCTCTGGCTCATTCCTCATAGAGAAACACTTCTTATTTCCTAGGGCAGTCTGCTGAATTTCCACTTCAAGACCCTAATTTCCACCTGTGCATTCTGGAAGGAGCCGAAGGAATGGAGAAGGAAGTGGTCAAAATACCGTGACAAACACAGTGCTTTTAAGGGTGCTGTAATGAGATCTGCAGAAAGTTATTGATCTGTGCTCTTTCGTTTTATTTCCAATATATACTTTAGTAATGTTATTTCCCTAAGAAAGTTCAGCGTATTCTTCTAGGGACTTGCAGCAACAGGGCAAATAGCAAACCAGAATTTTGGAGTATTCGTTAGCAAAGAGTCAAAACATCTTCAATGAAATCCAGGCACCCAGCAAAGGACGAAGAAAAGCAAGTTCAATTTAGAATCATTCCTCAGCTTCTTTGGCTCACAGCGTGAGAGATCAAACAACAGGGACTAACAATAAATAAATATGTGTTTTCATATATTGTTGTAGTTGTTAGGTGCCATCAAGCTGGTTCCGACTCATAGCGACCCCTATGCGCAACAGAACGAAACAATGCCCAATCCTGCACCATCTTCACAATCATTGCTGTGTTTCAGCCCGTTGTTGCAGCCACTGCATCAATCCATCTCATTGAGTGTCTTCCCTTCTTCGCTGGCCCTCAATTTACCAAACATGATGCCCTTCTCCACAGACTGGTCCCTCCTGATAACATGCTCAAAGTATATGCGACAAAGTTTCGCCATCCTCGCTTCTAAGGAGCATTCTGGCTGCACTTCTTCCAAGACATATTTGTTCGTTCTTCTGGCAGTCCATGGTATATTCAATATTCTTTGTCAATGCCAGAATTCAAAGGCATCAATTCTTCTTCAGTCTTCCTTATTCACTGCCCAGCTTTCACACGTATATGAGGCGATTGAAAATCCCACAGCTTGGGTCAGGTGCACCTTAGTCCTCAAAGTGACGTCTTTGCTTTTTAACACTTTAAAGAGGTCTTGTGCAACAGATTTGCCCAATGCAATACGTCTTTTGATTTCCTGACTGCTGTTTCCATGGGCATTGATTGTGGATCCAATTAAAACGAAATCCTTGACTTCTCTGTTTTCATGATGTTGCTTACTGGTCCAGTTGTGAGGATTTTTTGTTTTCTTTATACATACATGTGCACATATACACGTGTGTATGTACATATGTGTATGTCCCTTACCCATCTGTCAGGTGTTAATGCTGTAGGGGCTTGCATGTTGCTATGATACTGGAAGCTATGCCTCCACTATTTCAAATCCTAGCAGGGTCACCCCCAGTGGGCAGGTTTCAGTGAAGCATCCAGACTGGGACAGAGAAGGAAGAACACCCGGCAATCTACTTCTGAAAACTAGCCAGTGAAAATCCTGTGGGTCACACAGAACATTGTTTGATCTAACAATCATGCAAATAGTGCAGGACTGGGCAACATTTTGTTCTGTTGTGCATAAGGTTGCCATGAGTCAGAGCCCACTCAAGGACAACTAATGACATTTACATATGCATGAAGGAGCCCTGGTGGTGCAATGGTTAAAGAGCTCAGATGGTGACCAAAAGGTCAGCGGTTTGAATCCATGAGCCATTCTGTGGGAGAAAGATGCGGCAATCTTCTTCCATAAAGATAGACTACAGGCTTGGAAACCCTATGGGGCAATTCTACTCTGTTCTATAAGGTCACTGTAAGTCGGAATCAACTCAACAGCACTGGGCTTGGTTTTGGGTTATGTATGCATGCATGCATGGAATAGTATTTACTGGTGCTATTCTACTAAACACTGTAAGTATACAACCTCAGTTAAAGCAAGTAGCCTTTTAAGATAGGTATTACCTTCCTTACAGCTGGGACACAAAGTGAACTCTGCTTCTCTCCAAAATCCATGCTCATTAAAACATTTGTTTTCAAACATTTCAAAAGAGTTGAAGTGCTTTAAAATATATTTAAATTTAAGGTTATTTAGATGTACAAAAGAAAAGAGACTACTTAAATAGATAACATTAATTTTTTTTTTTTTTAATTTGAAAGGAAGTCTGGGGGTTTGCACTGAATAAACAAATATTATTTCTCCTTAAATTTGTTTATTTTCTTAAAAAAAAAAGGCCCTAAGTACAAACAGCAGAATTCATTAACGAACATGTCATCAAGATGTCACAGGAAATTACAACCCCTTCTACACACTGTCACCTCCCAGGAACTCATGCCACTTGAATAAAAGAGAAGACATACTGTGCTTTGCCCTGTCTTCTCATATGGAACTATAGTTTCCATGGATCTTTTTCTCCCATGGAGACCCCTTTATAGCAGATCTTGGATTTTCCAGCAAAGTCCAGTGTCACATACCTTGTTCTACTATTGGACGACACACTGGTCTATGATATCCTAAAATGTAGTTTGGCAAACGTGAGCTTCCAATGTAGGATAGCCACAGGTCTTAGTACAGTTTCAGCTTTCTCCTCATGAAACAAGAATTATGAAATCCAAATCCTATTAGTTGTTTTAAATAAATACAAGAATTCCTGAGAATAATTTGACTGTTGGCTAGGATCACCACACATTAAAGAAGAAAGCATGGGACAGAAGAAAGACCTTGGACTTTAGAATCAATCAGACTTATAATCAACTCTAAGACCAGCCACTTGTTCTGTGACCTTGAGCTAAATACTTCAATCTCTGAGTTCCAGTAGTCTCCTTAACTGTAAAATATAAGTCCTAATATCTAGCTTATAAAGCTGTAGTAAGAATTAAATGAGATAATATACACAAATTGCCTTGAACACTGCTTAGTACTTAGTACATGTTCAATAATTGCTACATTTTTTCATTCAATTTTGTTATCTCAGTATGAACTATAGGCTTTAAACTACTCAACTGCATCAAAAACCAGACAGCTATAGAATGTCTAGTCTAAGTGTTTTCACCACTCTGAGTTTGTATGGGCTACAGTATCCTAGGGAGCTCAGCTGCTAACCAAAAGGTCAGCAGTTCGAATCCACTAGCCACTCTTCGGGAGAAAGATGTGGCGGTTTGCTCCCACAAAGATCACAACATCTACTCTCTACTATAGGGTTACTATGAACTGGAATTGACTCGACGGCAATAGGTTATAGTACCTTAAATTCAATAAAACAACATGAATAGAGATAACATTTACTTATTCCCCCACCCAAGATATTATATAATAAATAGTTATAATACATTGCACCCCTACCTACCTTGGCTGGTTCTCCCCAGTAAGGTTCTCTCCTCTCTGGTAGCCACCGTCGGCCACCTGGGTTGTGGACCTCTTCACAATCTGCTTCAGCTCCTGCTCCAAGCGCTCTTTGATCGCCTTCACTGTCTCTGGGATCTTCTTCAGTTTGGACAGCCCCTTGATAAGGATGCCCATGAAGAGGGTACTGTTTTCCTCTGGATCCAACTCTAAATCCTCCTTGATCTCCTGCAGGTTTATCTCCCTCACTGTAAAATAAAATAACAAACACAGATTCCACTACAAAATGCAAAAAGTGATGATCTCATAAGTGGGATCCTTGCTTTGATTACGCTCTTAAAGGAATCAGAAAAGATTTTCCAATTAAAGTATAATTAAGTTATATTTACATAGTAACTATCCAAGAATCACAAATTAACAGTTACATCCTATAAGTCATCCACATCAGTTAGCAATAAAAGGCAAAGCAATTAAAAATTGGTAAGCAAATCTCCACAGGAGACCCCCATTTGTGCAATGAGTCAGTTAACAACATTTATTAAACCGTCATGTTCAGGGAATGCCATACCGGGTGCTGCAAGAGAGTACTGAAGAGCCACATCCTAGTCTCAAGTTCCTATTAATCAGTTGGTGAGGACAAGCAGCTGGAGAAAAAGACATTATAAATACATACAGAAAAAAAGGCAAATAAGGTAAAATTAATACAAGAAATCATAAAAGAGATAAAAGATAAAGGAAAAACAACATGTATAAGTAGTAAGATGACTTTGAGGAAAAAAGTAATGAAAATGTATTTCATAAATACAAAAAACTTGTTTCTTTATTAAAAAAAAAAATAGATCTACTACAGCATCCTTGTCTATAGGTGACAGGTCTTGCTAATCCATGGAAGTTTTCTGAGAAGTCACTTTACATGTCAGAAGCCTCCACAGAGGCTAAAGCTTTCATCCAAGCCATTTGGCATGAATGGAAGTAACAGCCGAAAAAAGTGGTTCTTAACCTCAAGGGATGCGAGTGATCTGAGACCTCTATTATCTACTGAAAACCACAGACCTTTGCCTCAAAACAATGCATCTACATGCAAAATTTTTCATATGTTTCAGGGGTTTCACAACTACCATAAGGACAACAGGTTAAAAGCTTCTTTCAATTTCCAAGTGGCTGGGTTAAGACAGGCAAAACAAAAGTGAACAAAAGCCGGCAGATGGACCCTAGTAATGGAGACTTTTGCTCTGCAGAGAGACCCTAGTGATTATAGTTTTCCCCCGTCCTTCCCTCTCCTCCGCTATTCAAACCTACAACTGATTTTTTTTTTTTTTTAACATTGGATATCTTGAAAGAATGAATGCATTCTTCTATAGTAGATCCAAGCTCACCTGTACAACAAGCCCACTCTTAGATTGTCTAGCACCACTGCAATGGTACTGAAATCTGTTTATTTAGGAAAGAATGCCAATATCCCAGTACATGGAAGAAATCCTTGCAGAACTGCTGTAACAAGTCTCCAAAACCTCTACGCCAGATGACACAGAATCCCCTGTAGGCTACTCTCCCAGTCTGTTTTTTCCCTGCTCCCAATTCATAAAATTCACTTAAATATGAACTAAAGCATTTAATGACACACATTACATAGTTGCTTACACAGATTTCTTCTCACGTGAATAAATCCTCTACATATCTATCGTGTTGGTACTGTCTCACTTAGACTCATCAGGCCTCAGGAGAAAAGTACATAAAGAATGACCAAAACCATATAGTTTTATTGGCAATGTAGAAGGCAGTTGATTATATGGTATTTAATATTTTTTTAATAATCACAGTAAAACTGAAAGTAGAACCAGGAAGCCTTAAGCCTCTAAAGATGACATGACAATTCTGAAGACAAACCAAACAAAATCATTGCTATTCCCAAACGTGATATTACAAAACAGAGATTTCAGTTACTGGTTCTGTTCTATACATGAAGTTAGAAACCTCAGGCCATAGAAATACTCCATCCAGCCAAACCTACCCGACAGCAAGGGGAGGAAAGTACTTAGCAGCCAAGGAACCACCTAAATTCAGCATGTTAGAGGGAGAAAAAAATGAAGCAAAACTATATGCAGAGCTTCAGGCAGGAAAGAAAGTAATAGAAATTTCACTGGGACAAAATGCGCTTCACACAAGAGCACACAGGAGGCACAAACAGGACACGTGCAAAAGGCCTCCGGAACATCACGGCTCTCTGCCACACGGGTGACTTAGTGATGAGATGTATGTGGTTTAAATCTATCAATTTCTAGAGTACATGGGATATAGCTATTTATATGCACACCAATATGAGAGCAAGCCCGTTAAAAAAACAACAAATAAGCAAGGTATGATAAAATGCCACAAACCCACATGGAACATTTGTTTTGAACCTTATCTTTCTGTCTGTCTCCTGAAATTTCCTAGAGCATAAACACTGAGCAGATCCAATATTAATTAATTTATATTATCTATTTCACTTACATCAGCTGAAAATTAAAAGGCAATTTAGAAGAATAATATAATCAACCATGAAGACTATTCTAATAATCACAAAAACCCTGTGAGGTCAGAAAGACTTACTGGAGCTTTACGAAAAAAGCCTCAAATAAAATTCATTTAGATGAAATTCAGGAAGGCCTTACATCACCATTAAAACAAAATGTACATACTTCCAAACTAATAAACCCTAAACCACTCCCTGGTATTTGTATTAAAACAATATGTACTCAATGTGCAAGTTTTACAGCATTTAGAAATTAGAAATATTACCTTTTCCAATTCTCTTAACTCTGATTTTTCTGCTCTGAAGGTGTTACCAAGTGACACTTTCTGGAACCTGGTTTTGAGGACTGTTATTGATTGACAGAATATTACTAAGTATTAAAAGACTTTCATGTCCTCTAATCAATTATTTCTACTGAAAACCTACTCGCCCCAAGTATTTCTTATTACACACATAGTCTGTAGATGTAGATACATATATATCCTTAATGGATATAAATCATGTCTGTAGGTGGAGCTAAATATGGAATATTATGGAAGGAGAGCTTAAGACTAGGATTCATGAAACAGTTAGCTAGGTAATATCTAAGATCCTTTTAAGCGCTACGATTTTATAATTCTATCAACTAGTTTAAATCTATCTCTCTGTTATAGGGCCTGTATCTACTCAAATATATGCCTATATTATAGACAGGCCATTTAAAAATGTATCATAAGCAACATGAATAATCTATCTTTGCAGCTAAATATTTTATTTTTAAAAACTACTTTTCTGGCTTCTATTGAGTACAGAAAGCAATCTAGACCAGTCCGTCGCTGCCCTTCTTTCTCAGTATGTTTGTCAGGTCAAGATTAGTAACACACGCCATTGCTACATACACCCACCTAACTGCACAAGATAAAGCTTCCGGTAACACACTTCAACTTTCTATCAAATCAGGTACATTATTTTATTGTTTATAAATACACATATAAAGGGATAATTACCTTAGTAATTACAGTAAAAACAAACTAACAAAAAAAACCCATTGCTGTTGAGTTGATTCCAACTCATAGTGACCCTACAGGACAGAGTAGAACTGCCCCATAGGGTTTCCAAGCAACAGCTGGTGGATCTGAACTGCCGATCTTTTAGTTAGCAGTCAAATGCTTAACCACTGCGCCTCCAAGGTCTCAACTATAGTATAGTAAAATAACTATAGTAATTACAGTATAGTATTACTATAATGTTGTCGTTGTCAGATGCAGTCAAGTCGGTTCTGACTCATAGCAACCCTAGGGACCCTATGCACAACAGAACGAAACACTGCCTGTCCTGTGCCATCCTTATAATCCTTGTTATGCTTGAGCTCATTGTTGCAGACACTGTGCAAATCTACCTCATTGAGGGTCTTCCTCTTTTCTGCTGACCCTGTACTTTGCCAAGCATGATGTCCTTCTCCAGGGACTGATCCCTCCTGAACATGTCCAAAGTATTTAAGACGCAGGATCACCACCCTTGCTTCTCAGGAGCATTCTGGCTTTACTTCTTCTAAGACAGATTTGTTTGTTCTTTTGGCAGTCCATGGTATATTCAATATTCTTCGCCAATATCACAATTCAAAGGCGTCAATTCTTCTTCAGTCTTCCTTATTCATTGTCCAGCTTTCACATGAATATCATGCAATTGAAAATACCATGGCTTGGATTAGGCGCACCTTAGTCTTCAAGGTAACATCTTTGCTTTTCGACATTTTAAAGAGGTCCTCTGCAGCAGATTTACCCAGTGCAATGCATCTTTTGATTTCTTGACTGCTGCTTCCATGGCTGTTGACTGTGGATCCAAGTAAAATGAAATCTTTGACAACTTCAACCTTTTCTCCATTCATCATGATGTGTTGCTCATTGGTCCAGTTGTGAGGATTTTTGGTTTCTTTATGTTGAGGTGCAATCCATACTGAAGGCTGTGGTCTTTGATCTTCATTAGTAAGTGCTTCAAGTCCTTTGCACTTTCAGCAAGCAAGGTTGTGTCATCTGCATAACACAGCTTGTTAATGAGTCTTCCTCCAATCCTGATGCCCTCTTCTTCTTCATATAGTCCAGCTTCTTGGATTATTTGCTTAGCATACAGATTGAATAAGTATGGTGAAAGAATACAACCCTGACGCACACCTTTCCTGACTTTAAACCAATCAGTATCCCCTTGTTCTGTCTGAACAACTGCCTCTTGATCTATTTAAAGGTTCCTCATGAGTACAATTAACTGTTCTGGAATTCCCATTCTTCGCAATGTTATCCATAATTTGTTATGACACACACAGTTGAATGCCTTTGCACAGTCAATAAAACACAGGTAAACATCCTTCTGGTATTCTCTGCTTTCAGCCAGGATCCATCTGACATCAGCAATGATATCCCTGGTTCCATGTCCTCTTCCGAAGCCAGCCTGAATTTCTGGCAGTTCCCTGTCTGTGTACTGCTGCAGCCATTTTTGAATGATCTTCACCAAAATTTTGCTTGTGTGTGATAACAATGATATTGTTCTATAATTTCCGCATTCAGTTGGATCACCTTTCTTGGGAATAGGCATAAATAAGGATCTCTTCCAGTCAGTTAGCCAGGAAGCTGCCTTCCATATTTCTTGGCATAGACAAGCATCACTGCAACACACAAGCCCCCACAGTATGACAAACTGACAGACATGTGGGGGTATATTACTATAATGTTTACTATGAAAACTCCAGGTTAATGTCATTCCTTGCACTACGCATGGTAAATAAACTGTGTAAAGTTTACTCATATATATGATTTCAACCTACACATAATTTAAGCTACATACTGTAGTCATAAGAACTGTCTGCCTCTAAGAGACAGAATATACGACAGAATACGAAAGGGAGCCTTTAAACATTTACCAAGCATACTTACCAAAGTATCAAAAGAATTACACATCTACCATGCTGCCCCCAAAGATGGGAACCTGGCCTCAGGGTAGTTACAATATTCTCAAGTAGCAAATAATCAGAAAGTTACCACTTAAAAAAAAACTCCTGTACTTCTGATAAAAGCAGCATTATAAATTCATACTCTTGAAGTATCCAATCTCCTCAAAACACAATTACAGATAAAATATAAATTAAGAAATTACAAAGAAACAGTCTGGCTCAAAAGTCAGACTGACATCTCTATGGACAAGAGATGCAGAGAGTAGAGTCAGAGTGTGGCTCCCATGGGCTGAGCGGGCAGAGGCAGGCAGGATGTGGCTTGTGACGGTGCTGCACACCAGTCAGATGAGCCCACAGAATCCTCCGTTGACGGCTGCCAGCACAGGCCCAAGTTGAGCTCTGGACCTGGGGTGTTAGGCTGCTGGCCTCATCAAATCCTAGCCTCCTTCCTCAACCAGATAGAGGCTTGGTCAATTACGTACTTTAAATACCATTCATTTCACCAATGAAGAATTACTTCTAGCAATTCGTATTCCAATCAGTACATCCACTGGTACAGACCAAGAGAGCAGTATCTGAGGCCTGGTTGCCTTTGGAGTAAAGAATCCCGATTAGATTCTTTCAAATGTTAAATAATTACCCCTGGTGTGTAGATTCCTGATTAAGGGACTTCAAAAATGTTAACCAAGCACCCCTAAGGTGCAGATTAAATTACTTTAAAGAAAACTTCAGACAATAAAACAACCCACTCCCGAAAGGAGGCTGCAAAACAGTGTTGACAAGGACTACTGGGGCTTTCCTTATAAGAAGCTAGGAGCTTACACACCTCCTGGTAAGGTTATCCCTTGGTCTGCAGCACAGGGGTGGTATCAATTCAGAGGCAGATGAAACCCACATTGCAGTGAGCTGTGGAAGAAGGATGAGTATGCACTATTCCTTCCACAGGTGGGTGATGGGAGAATCATGGTATGTTTACTTGGGGGGGGGGGTAGATGGAGTTGGTGGCTCTACTAGAACAAGAGCAAACGAGGAAACAAACAAACAAAAAACATCCATTGAATCATTTTCCCATAGGGCAGCACTTGACATACATTATCTCATTTAGACCAAGGAAGACTTAACTTTGAAGGTCAAGGAGCAGGAAGTAGAAGAGAGGCTACTAAAAACATAAGAGGGAGAGGGGATCACAGAAGAGACAAGGATCAAACAAACTGATGGCTTATTTGCATCGGTAGTCACTAAAATGTATTGAGTTGCCATCCATTGCTAATGTATGTATTTCTAAGATGTATGTAATTGCCAGGGAGACACCATGATGCAGAGGAAGGAACAAGAGCTGACTGTCATACGATTTTCTATTTGATTATCACCACTACCGTTTTCCAGTTGTGTGATCTCCTTCAAATCATCTAAACTTGCTGAACCTCAATTTCTTCATCTGCAAAGTAGAGATAATATAATCTGTCATGAGTTGTGCATATTAAAGGAGATAATGTGACACCAGTACACACGAAAAAAAGGTGAAAAGTTACTTTTAAAACTTCCAGCTTTGGGAACTTCCAGGTTGCTTAAGACAACAGTGGCTGCCTAGGTTCCCATCTCCCAATATTTCCTCCAAAAACAATACACAATAACAAGATGAAAACAAAATAAAACTACATAAAACTCATGCCCTCAGCATAACTTGAAAACAGAAGTTGCATAAAATTCAAAACCAATGTACATAAATATAAGGAAAAAATCTAATCCCAGCAAGAGAAAACCCATGTGCCTGCCCCAACCCTGCTCAGCCACTAGGCTTTGTTGCAAACAAAGGTAGACTATAATGAAGAAAGAAGAAGGGGGTTAATGATGAGCCTAAGGTTGACCTAAAATCATCCGCAGAAAGACAAAGTCCACCCTAAATTTCCAAATAGTAAAAAATATCCAAGAAGATGACATCATGGAATACAGGGAAGAGACATAAAAGTAGACGCAATTTGAAGGCGGTTTTGAAACATGCAGCTTCTGGGGGGAAAACAAGACAAAAAGAAAGAGAGGAGCTCTTCGGCTATTGGGTGTTGAAGGAAAAAAGAAGCAAAAGGGAAATTCTGGAATCTACAAAAGAGCCAAAAATCAGAGAACACACCATCCCCCTCCTCCCAACAAAACAAACAAAAATATTCACCGAACTATCCGGATTTTGCTGTACTGACAGAAGAGGGAGCCAATGAACTAAGAATCCTGTAAAACACCCCAATACTATAAAAATTAACATAAAAATGTTGAACAGATTCAACCAGGGGTATTATAAAAATTCAGAAAATGAAACACAAATCAACAGAGGAAAACTCTCTAAAACAAAACAACCAGGAAGCACAAAAAAACTAGAAGACAACACTTCAAATAGAATTAAGTACACAAACAAAAATTTGGAGATGTAAAAAAACACCTTGAATCAGAAATTTAAAAACTAAGAACAGATATGGGCAAAAAACAGGAAAGTGTGAAAAGAGAACTGATTAAATACAGGAAGGATATAGAAAAAAAGAATTATCTCTCAGACATGAAGAATAAATTATAAAATGTCAAAGGGGGAATAGGCTCAAATGAAAATGTTCTATAGGGTAGTGAGGAAATTCAGGGAACTAAAAAACATAATAAAAAAGATAAAAAGATCAAAGAGAAATAGTAGAAATGGAAGACAAGTAAAGGAAAAAAATATCACTGGAGAGATAAAGAAAAAAAAAAATAATGCAACAGAACTAACACTTAAAGTTATAAACCAAGAAAACTAACCAGATTTTTTTTTTTTTTAAATCTTGAAACTATGACATGAAAGAGTCCATTGCGTAGCTGGAAAAATTAACCCAAAACGATCAACTCTAAGACATATCCTGGTAAACTATTAAACTTGTAAGATAAAAAAAATCCTCAAAGAGAGAGAAATGGGTGGTAATGAGGGAGAGGCGCTATGGATTAAAAGAAACTTGAAAGAACCTTCATTGGATCCCGATTCAAACAAACTCTTAAAAAAATGTATTTTTGATATAAATGACGCAATTGGAAATATGAACACTGACTGGGTATTTAATAATATAAGAGAAATATTGTTAATTTTGTGGCAGTGTGACAATGGCACTGTGGCTGTGTTTACACAAACTCCTCATCCACTGAGATACTTCACGAAATAGCTGCAAATGAAAATGTTTACGGGGAAAAGATCGAATAACTTACAAGGGCAAAAAACTTAGGCTGGCATTAGAGATTTTTAAAAAATAAAGGAAAGCAACAATGGAACAGTATTAAAAAAAAAAAAAGTCAATTAGTGACAAGGAATTTATACCCACCAAAGTTGTTCTTTGAGTACCATGGCTATAGAAAAAGTGGAGGAATCTATTAGATGCCAAGCTTCATCCAACCAAGAGATGACTTGTAAAATTTGAGCAAAAAGACTGATGAGTATCTTACGTAGTTAAGATGGGGACAAGGGTGGAAGACAGTTATATAAAAGTAGTACGTTGTGGAAAAGTAAAAGCAATGCAAGTAAAAAATGGGAGAACAGGGAGAGAAGGAGAAAAGTAGAATAAGTTTATTGATTATTATATATAGGCATTAGATGGGAATTAAAGGATACCAATAGGAGACGAATAAATCAGAGTAAAAGGTGAAATAATAATTAAAAAAAAAAGGCTAAAAGCATTTTTAAAAAATACTAAAAAAAAAACCACTGTCGCTGAGTCGATTCCAACTCACAGTGACCCTACAGGACAAAGTAGAACTGCCTCACAGGATTTCCAAGGCTGTAAATCTTTACTGAAGCCGACTGCCACATCTTTCTCCCACAGAGCAGCTGATAGGTTCCAACCACTGACGTTCTGGTTAGTAGCCGAGTGCCTTAACCACTGTGACACCAGGGCTCCTCTTTAAAAGATGTACAAAGGTATATTTCAAAGTTATACAAAGACAATCACTAGCACAAAAAATAAACCTTCCTGAATACCAAAACAAAGTATAAAGAGCAAAAAATAAATACGTTTGTACAGAAAGCAAACAAACGTAACATAATACACATATTAATAAAATATTATGACAGAGTTGTGTCAAAACACAACAGTCACATCAATATATTATCAATGAATTTAACTTATCCAATGAATCAAAGGCTTTTCAATTCGGCTCACAAGGCATGACCCAACGCTACGCTATCTATAAGAGATATATCTAAAACAAACTGATTTAGCGAGACTGAAATACAGGAATGGATAAAGGGATGTCAGCCAAAGGCATTAAACATGACAAAGTAGGGCATTTTTTAATACCAACAGCCCAGTCACGATGAAGCTATAACACTTATGATGACTAATATACCAAATAACACGCTAACCACCGTTCTGAAGCAAAAACTAATGACGTGCAGAGAGACAGACAGAAAAACACCAATAACGGAAAACTTCAGCACAGCGCAAATAGTAAGACAGGAGATGGAAGACCTAAACAACATAATTAAATGAGGCAGATCTTAGGGACATACACCAAACTCTGCACCTAATAAGGAAACCCTGGTAGCATGGTGGTTAAGAGCTATGGCTGCTAACCAAAAGATCAGCAGTTTGAACGCACCAGGAGCTCCTCAAAAACCCTGTGGGGCAGTTCTACCCTGTCCTATAGGATCACTAGGAGTCGGAATCACCTCGGCGGCCAACGGGTTGGTTGGTCGACACTTAATCATAGTGAACCCACCTTCTTCTCAATCACTTACAGAGCATTCACAATAACTCATCATATATTAAGTCACAAGGAAAACATCAGTAAGTTCCATAAAGTAAAAACATTATAAATAACACTCTCTGGTTATAATGTATCAAAGTCAGAAAGTATCAAGGGAAAAACTAAAAAAAAAAAACCCCACAAAAAGGCTCATTTACATTTAAATCTAAAATTCTTCTATCAAAAACACCTGGGTGAAAGAAAAAATACAAAATGAAATAAGACCATTTTTTAAAAAAGATAATGAAAACCTTGCATATTGGTATCTATGGGATATATACAGCAGTGAGGAAAAAAATTCCTATCATTAAACACTTTTATTAGTAAAGATTTGTAAGTTAAACCACATGATTTAAATGTCTAGCTCAATATAATTTAAAGAAGAAAAACACAGAAAACCAAAAGAAAGCACAAGAAGGAAATAAAGTGCATCTTATCCTTTTTTTTTCCAACCACACCCTCCCCCCCTCCGCCCAAGGTATTTTCATAAGCATGCTATGTTAACTTTTTTTTTACATGTTGCATAATGTGCTTATGAAAATACCTCTCAGGGAAGACGGTGAGGTTGGCAAAAAACAGACAACATGCACGTTATTTGCATTAAAATATGGTAAATAAAGATAAAAACAGAAATTAGCGAGGTGGGGAACAAAAAACAGTGGGCCTAATAAATATATCAAAATTCTGGTTGTTTCTTGAAAATACTAACAATATAGACACACCACTAATCTGATTAAGAAAAAAAGGGAGATCACGCAAATCAAGAAATGACAAAAGGAATTTTTAAAAAAATTTTAAAGACCATAAGAAACTACTTTGTAAACCTCTGTGTATACATAATTTAAAAGCGACATGAAATGGATAATTTCCTAGAGAAACACAGATTGTCAAATTTCATCCCACCAGAGACAAAATGTTTAAAGAGGCCAATTTCCACTGAAGAAATTGTGAAAATTACTATGGAACTACCCCATTTAAAAGGGGATCAGACACCTGTGGCTTCACAGGGAAATTCATACCCGTTCAAGCATCGGATAATCCCAACATTCCATTAAAGGCTTCAAAGCATTGAAAAAGAAGGAAGCTTCCTAATTCCTTCTATGAAGCAAATATTACATTGAAACCAAAATACAACAAGGTTTAGACTTAAAGGCCATTATCACATATTAACATTAACGCAAAAATTCTAAATGATACATTTGTTGTTGTTGTGTGCCACTGAGTCAATCGCAACTCCCAGCAACCCTACAGAACAGAACAGAATTGCCCATAGAATTTCCTAGTCTGCAATCCTTTCAGGAGCAGATCACGAGTCTTTCTCCTGTAGAAGGACTGGTGGGCTCCAATTCCCAGCCTTTCTGTTAGCAGCAGAGTCCTCAGTCATTGCACTACCAGAGCTTCTCAAATAAAAAAAATAGCAAACGGAATTCAACAGCACATTGAGAAAATAATACACTACAATTGAGAGTGATTTATTCTAAGAATATAAAATCGGTTAAATATCGTTGTGAGGTGCTGCCGAGGCCGTTCCCACTCAAACCGACCCTATGTACAACACAAAACACTGCCCAGTCCTGTGCCGTACTCATGAAAGTTGTTACATTTGAGCCCGCTATTATAACCACTGTGTCAATCCATCTTGTTGAGGTCTTCCTCTTCTTCAATGACCTTCCAGCATCACAGCAACATGCAAGCCCCCACAGTATGACAAACTCACAGACACATGGAATATTAGGAAATCCATTAATACAATATGCCGCTTTAATCAATTTAAAGATAAAGTAAAAGAAAAAAAGGCATAATAGAACTTAAACATATGAAAAATGGCTCAAACCCACACATAATTGATGTTGTTCTTAGGTACCATCAAGTCGCTTCCAACTCATAGCAACCCTACGTACAACAGAATGAAACACTGCCCAGCTCTGCGCCATCCTCATGGTCATTGTTATGTTTGTGCTCATTGTCGTAGCCCCTGTGTCAATTCATCTCATCCAGGGTCTTCCTCTTTTTTCGCTGACCCTCTACTTTACCAAGCATGATGTTCTTCTCCAGGGACTGATCTCTCCTGATAACATGTCCAAAGTATGTGAGACGTAATCTCGCCATCCTCACTTGTAAGGAGCACTCTGGCTGTACTTCTTCCAAGACAAATTTGTTCATTCTTTCGGCAGTCCATGGTATATTCAACATTCTTCACCAACATCATAACTCAAAGACATCAACTCTTCAGTCTTCCTTATTCACTGCCCAGCTTTCACATGCATATGAGGCAACTGAAAACACCAACGCTTGGGTCAGGCGCACCTTAGTCTTTAAAGTGACATCTTTGCTTTTCAATACTTTAAAGAGGTCTTTTTAAGCAGATTTCCCCAATGCAATGGGACATTTGATTTCTTGACTGCTGTTTTCATGGGCATTCATTGTGGATCCCAACAAAATGAAATCTTTGACAACTTCAATCATTTCTCTACTTATCACGATGTTGCTTATTGGTCCAGTTGCGAGGATTTTTGTTTTCTTTATGTTGAGGTGTAATCCATACTGAGGGTTGTAATCTTTGATCTTCATCAGTAAGTGCTTCAAGTCCTCTTCACATTCTAACAAGCAAGGTTGTGTCATCTGCATATCACAGGTTGTTAACGAGTCTTCCTCCAATTCTCACGCCCCATTCTTCTTCAATATGGTCTAGCATCTCTGATTGTTTGATTAGCATACAGATTGAATAGGTTTGGTGAAAGGATATAACCCTGACGCACACCTTTCCTGACTTTAAACTATGCAGTATTCCCTTGTTCTGTTCAAATGACTGCCTTCTGGTCAAAATATACGTTCCTCATGAGCACAAGTAAGTGTTGTGGAATTCCCATTCTTTTCAATGTTATCCATAATTTGTTATGATCCACACAGTTGAATAAAACATAGTCAATAAAACACAGGTAAACATTTTTCTGGTATTCCCAGCTTTCAGCCAGGATCCATCCGACATCAACAATGACACCCCTTGTTCCACATCCTCTTCTGAGTCAGGCTTGAATTTCTGGCAGTTCCCTGTCTATGTAGCACTACGTCCGTTTTCGAATTATCGTCAGCAAAATTTTACTTGTGTGTGATATTAATGAAACTGTTCAACAAATTCTGCTTAATTTTCTTTGGAATGGGCACAAATATGGATCTCTTCTAGTTGGTTGGCTAGGTAGCTGGTTGTCTTCCAAATCTCTCGGCATAGGCAAATGAGCACCTCCAGCGTTGCATCCACTTGTTGAAACATCTCAACTGGTATTATATCAATTCCTGGATCCTTGTTTTTCTCCAATACCTTCAGAGCAGCTTGGTCTTATTCTTTCAATGTGACCATTTCTTGGTCATATGTTACCTTCTGAAATGGTTGAATGTCGACCAGTTCTTTTTGGTACAGTGACTCTGTGTATTCCTTCTATCTTCTTTTAATGTTCCCTGCATTGTTCAGTATTTTGCCCAAAGAATCCTTCTAAACTGCAACTCAAGACTTGAATTTTTTCTGCCAGTTCTTCAGTTCATTGTAATACTTTATTTTGTGTTCTCGACTTGCTCTTTGAAATTTTCTTTTCAGCTCTTTCATCATTTCTTCTATTCACTTTGGCTATTCTACATTCAAGAGCAAATTTCAGAGTTTCTTCTGACACCCATTTTGCTCTTTTCTTTCTTTCCTGTCTTTTCAATGGCCTTTTGCTTTCTTCATGTATGATGCCCTTGATGTCATCCCACAACTGGTCTGGTCGTCAGTCATTAGTATTCAATGTGTCAAAGCTATTCTTGAGATTATCTCTAAATTCAAGTGGAATATACTCAAGGTCATTCTTTGGCTCTTGTAGACTTGTTTTTAATTTTATTCAGCTTCAGCTTGAATCTGGATATGAGCCATTGATGGTCTATCCCACAGTTGGCCCCTGGCCTTATTCTGACTGATGATATTGAACTTTTCCATTGTCTCATTCCATAGATGTAGTCGATTTGATTCCTGTGTTTCTATCTAGTGAGATCCACACGTATAGTCGCTCCGTGTTGTTGAAAATGGTATTTGCAATGAAAAAGTCATTGGTCTTACAAAATTCTATCATGGAATCTCTGGCATCATTTCTATCACCAAGGCCATATTTTTCAACTACAGATCCTTCTTCTTTGTTTCTAACTTTTGCATTCCAATCACCAGTAATTATCAATGCATCTTGCTTGCATATTTGATCAATTTCAGACTGCAGAAGTTGGTACAAATCTTCAATTTCCTCATCATTGGCATTAGTGGTAGGTGCGTAAATTTGAATAATAGTCATATTAACTGGTCTTTCTTGTAGGTGTATGGATATTATCCTATCACTGACAGCATTGTACTTCAGGACAGAACTTGAAATGTTCTTTTTGACTATGACCGTGATGCCATTTCTCTTCAATTTGTGATTCCCAGCATAGTACATCATAGGATGTCTGACTCATAACGGCTAATTCAGTTCATTTCAGCTCAGTAATGCCTAGGGTATCAATCTTTATGCTGTTCAATTCATTTCTGACAATTTCCAATCTTCCCAGATTCATGGTTCATTCCGATTATTAATGGATGTTTGAAGCTGTTTTTTCTCATTTTGAGTCATACCACATCAGCAAATGAAGGTCCCAAAAGTTTGACTCCATCCACATCACTAAGATCGACTCTACTTTGAGGAGGCAGGTCTTCCTCAGTCGTATTTTGAGTGTCTTCCAGCCTAAAGGGTTCATCATCTGGCACTATACCAGACAATGTTCCATTGCCATTCATAAGGTTTTCATTAGTCAGTTTTTTTCAGAAATAGACCCCCAGGTTCTTCTTCCTAGTATGTCTTAGTGTGGGAGCTTCACTGAAGCCTGTCCACCATGGGTGACCCTGCTGGTATCTGAAATACCAGCGGCATAGATTCCAACATCAAAGCAACACACAAGCCACCACAGTACAATAAACTTACAGACATGTGGAGGATAATAAAAATGTCTGTATGCAAATATTATATTCAAGTTCATAAATTTGTTTTATTTTACCAGGTCATGGGTTAGCAAGTCTGAATTTCCTTTATGTGTAACACCAAACTGGTTGCCATCGAGTCGATTCCAACTCGTATCAACCCTATAGGACAGAGAAGAACTGCCCCATAGGGTTTCCAAGGAGTCCCTGGTGGATTCAAACTGCCAACCTTTTGGTTAGCAGCCATAGCTCTTAACCACTATGCCACCAGGGTTTCCATGTATATACAATATACAAGGATGGTACAAATAAATAAACATATCATTGATGATAAAAGCCAGGTTTCTCACTATAGGAGAAAAGAGCTAGAAATAAGGAAACAGGAACTCTAGAACCACTGTGGGTTGATTTGGAATTAGATGCATAAGCATAAGCTCTATTTGGAATATACATACAAATGGATAGGAAGAGACAGATATGAATTTGTGGGTACATACGTGTTTGTATATATACACGTATACACACACAAACACACACATTTCCTAGTCTGTCAGCTAACAACGTCTACTGCAATGACATAATAGCAGCAATGAGTACAAACAGAACCCAGATCTTGGTTTCTGAATATTATTCTCCAAAGAAGAATCAGAGCTCCTTAGAGAAATAGTAAATTCCAAGATTGGGGCAAGGGTAGTACAAGGTAAGCCTGGAATGATGGCTTGTGGTACTAGGAAGTAAGTATTCAAACAATGATAGGGGCATGTTGGAAGGACAAAGGAGTCAACTCATAGAAACTCACAAGGTCCAAATCTAGGAGATACTGCACAACAAAATAATGATAGCAATTGATTATAACTCAGAGCAAAATAAATATCCATGAATTCTTACTGATAAAAATAATTGAATAAATAAGTAAATGCAGAAAGGACATCTCTCCTCACAGAATTCTAATTAATAAAAGTAGAAAGAACGACAAGAATACAAAATCACAACTTGGCAAACACCCAATAATTGCTGCAGGCAAGAATCATTCATTGGAACATGTATTGTGTTTGAAATAAGAAAGAAAAATAGATGGTTGGTAATTTAAAAATATAAAGTCTAGTTCATAAAAAGGTGCTAAAAATTAAGGTTAATTAAAAACTAAAAGAACAAAAATTTAATCAATAGCTTCTTACCCAGCAGTAGGTTACGTAACTGGTCAAAAACTCAAGAGTAAATATCGTACTTAACGGTGATGTTTTAGAGATGTTACCTTTAAAGGGAAGACCCACTATGGTCTCTACCATTTGACATTATATTGCAGGCTCCAGCCACGTAAAAATAAACAAACAAACAAAAAGAGGTCAAAAAACTTTAAAATTTTTAAGAAATAGAGACAAAGCTGTCCATAACTGCAGCCACTGATGTTTAAATACACAATCCCGGAAAATATACAAACTATTATAATCTTTAAAATAATTCAGGAAAATTGCTAGATACAATATCAACATGAAAAAAATTAAACTTTTCATAAGTATAATAAAACAGAAAGTCCAATAGAAAAAAAAAAATCATTCACAGGGAGCTGGCTGTCTCATTAGGGGGAGAGCAATTGGGAGTATGTAGCAAGGTGTATATAAGTTTTTGTGTGAGAGACTGACTTGATTTGTAAACTCCCACTTAAAGCACAATGAAAATTTTTTTTAAAAAAAATCATTCACAATAACAACAACAAAAGTAATAAAGTAGTAAGGAATACACCTATCAAAAGACTAGCCAGACATTTATAAATCTAAACAATTAAAAGAAGAAGTAATTCTGAATTCATAGACGGGAAGACTCAGTAAATGATGCAAATTCTCTCTAATTACTCTACAACTTAAATAAAATTACAATCAAAATCCCAGTAAGATTATTAATGGAGCCTGACACCCTCATTTTAAGATGCATATGGAAGAGTGAAGGGCCAAGAATAGCACAGATAATTCTGAACGTGAGCAAGTTGGGAATATTTCTCTTACCATATATCAAAATAAATGATAAAGTTATAGATGTTAAGACACTATTATATTAGTGCAGAGATAGACAAATTGCCCAGTGGAGCAAAAGACTCTATAAAAACCCACAGACGTGAAAACGTATGATGAAAGTGGCATTAAAACTCAGTGGGTTGTATCCCCAAGTACTTTTCAATAAACATTCAGTTCCCAAACCAGGTATTATATACCATTTTTTAGCGTATTTTTTCAGAAAACTATGCTTTCTCTTCTATAATTTAATAAAAATCAAGCATTGTACATTTGCTGTTAAATGATACAGAGTGGAGATTTACCTGTAATGACTGGATATTATGAATTTTATTAATAGTTGCATTAAAACAAATTTAAGAATACAAAAAAAAAAAAAAAAACCTCAGTGGGGACTCTGTACTGTCTCTTCAACTTTGCAAATAAAAAGTCTATTTTAAAAATTGTAAAAGTAAACGAAAATTAAGGAGCCCTGGTGGCGCAATTGTTAAGCACCCAACTGCTAACCAAAACGTTGGCAGTTCAAACCCATCTGGCTCCACAGAAGAAAAGACCAGGCAATTTGCTCCCTAAAGATTAGAGCCCAGGAAACTGTATGGGACAGTTCTCCTCTGTTACACAGGGTGCCTATGAGTCAGAATCCACTCAAGAGCACAAAACGACAAAAACAACAAATGAAAATTAACTAACAATGGATCAATGACCTAAATACAAGGAAGAAAACCATAAACTCTTAGAAGAAAACAAGGGTAAAGCTTCAAGACCTTTCTTTAAACAATGAATGCATAGATATGACACCAAAGCACATGCAACAAATGAAAAAAAAGATATAATCAAAACTAAAAATTTTTGTGCATCAAAGAACGTTATCCAAAAGATAAACATACATCCTACAAAACAGAAGAAAATATGTCATCACCATATATCTGGTAAGGGTTTAATACCCAGAATATATAAACAACACCTACAACTCCACAACAAAAAGACAAGGAACCCAATTAAAAAATAAGCAAAGGACTTGAAAAAACATTTCTACAAAGAAAATATACAGCCAATAAGCATATGAAAAGATGCTCCAAGTCATTAGTCATCAGGGAAATGCAAATCAAAACCACAATGAGGTACCACTTCAGACCCACCAGGATGGCTATTAACAGAAAGACAAAAAATAAACAGTGTTGAGGAGGATGTGGAGAAATTAGAACCCTCAGGCATTGCTGGTGGGAATGCAAAATGGTGCAGCTGTTGAGGAAAAAAGTTTAGACACAGCTTGGCGTTCCCTCAAAAAGCGAAACACAGAATTACTATGTGATCCAACAATTCTACACCTAGGTATATACCCCAAAGTCTTGAAAGCAGAGACTCAGGTACTTGTACATCAGTGTTCATTGCAGTACTACGCACAAGAGCCAAAAGATGGAAACCACTGAGGTGTCCATCAACAGTGAATGGATAAACAAGAAGTGGTAGAAACATACAATGAAATATTACTCAATCATAAAGAGAAATTAGGCTCTAATACATTCTAAAACATGCAGGAACCTTAAAAACATTATGTTAAGTGAAATAAGTCAGTCATAAAAAGGCAAATATTATATGATCCCACACACACGAAATATCTAGAATAGACAAATGCACAGAGACCAAAACTTATTAGTGGTTACTGGGACCTGGGTTGGGGTGGGGGGTGATGGGGAGTTACTGCTTAAGGGGTACTGGGTATTTCTTTGGGACGATGAAAAACTTTTGGAAATAGACAGTGTTGAAGGTTGTACATGGTGAATGTAATTGATGCCACTGAATTGTACACTTGAAAATGGTTAAAATGGCAAACGTTTTTGTTATATACATTGTATTACAATAAAGTATATATAGAGAGAGAGAGATATTGTCAATAAATAAAAAGATTTTTTAAAAGTCAGTGGGGGAGGGGGCCAAGATGGCTGACTAGGTAGACGCTACCTCGGATCCCTCTTGCAACAAAGACTTGGAAAAACAAGTGAATCCATCACATACATGACAAGCTATGAACCCTGAACAACAAACACAGATTTAAAGAGTGGACCTGAGTGACAGAGACGGAGAACGAACAACTACGGGGAACCAGTGACTCTTTTCGGAGCCTGGAGCCAGCGTCCCAGTCAGGTAACCCTGGCGCCAGGCTTAGGACTGGGCGCAGGGGAGCTGAACACGACATCTGTGATGGCCCAAACACAGGGCGCAGCCCTACCCCCCTGAACTGACCCCGGGAGGGGGCCCAGCAGGTCCGCATGGACGGCGTGGCAATGCAGCTGGAGGGAGAAGTCCCCGGGAGGCAGTGACTGGTTTTGGAGCTGGGAGTGCAGCATCCCAGCCAGGGAACCTTGGCGTCGGGCTTTGGACTGGGCACAGGGGAGCTGAACGCGGCATCTGGTCACGGCACAAACACGGGGCGCAGCCCTACTCCCCCGAACTAACACCGGAAGGGGGCCCAGCCAGTCCACGGGGGTGGCGCGGCAACACGGCTAGCGGGACGAGAAGTCCCCAGGAGGCAGCGACTGATTTTGGAGCCGGGAGTGCAGCGTCCCAGCAGGGGATCCTTGACGCTGGGCTTTGGACTGGCAGTGGAGGATCTGACCGCAGCTTCAGCGGGCCAGACCCTCGAGGACAATCTCCACACAGCCAGCACACACAGGCAACACGCCCCTCGGGAATCTCAGATAAAATAGTCATCCCAAGCAAGACAAGCAACTTTGGCTATATTCCGGGGTGCTACTCTCTGCTGTTTTTCCGAACCCTCCCCTCCCCTTCCCAGGCGGCTTCATTAACATTGGAATTTCCTGAGCCAGAGGGAGAACGGCTCCGGCTCCGCGCCTTTGCTTTTCCATTTTTTTTTTTTGGTCTTTTCCTAACCCATTCTTCCGGC
Organism: Elephas maximus indicus; assembly: GCF_024166365.1. Lineage (NCBI taxonomy): Eukaryota > Metazoa > Chordata > Mammalia > Proboscidea > Elephantidae > Elephas > Elephas maximus. The sequence continues at coordinate 16,513,731 of NC_064826.1, forward strand.
CTGAGAGAAGCAACCACAAAAAACCCAGGGACCAAAAATCCTTCCCTAATTGGACTAAAAACACAGAACCAGCTACAGCCAAGCATATATGATCCAAATCTCGGGCTTTCATCCTTACAGGGAACAAGGACGCTGTTATAATGCAAAGGCAGTTCTGACCGGGATCTGACTACATTTTTTTTAGCGGATTTACTGGAAAAACAAGTTTCCCAGGTCTGATATCTCTACTTATTCAACAAAGCCCTAACTGACCCACAACAGGGAACTGAGGGCTGAAGCTCCCCCCAGACCACCTAGCCTCTTGCCTTAGGGGTCTAAGGAGGATGACACCTACCAATCAGTAGAGGTACTTGCACTGGGGGCCTAAGGTACAGCTGCAGAGCCTTCCCACCAAGGTGCTATATGAATAGAGACAGACCAACCTCACTGCCACTCGGGGGAAGCCTGTCAGCATCCTGCCCCACCTGGAGTGTGAACCCTAGCTGCTGATAGAATCTGGTGCACACAACTATCACCACTACTTCTCGAGGTGGATAGGTGTTAGGGTGCAGCACACACTTGATGACCCAAAATCAGATTCTACTCAAGAATAGTGAATAGACTCAGGCATATATATCTGGCAACGGCCCAAACCAGCTGGTAATAGGTCATAAGTAAGTCAAGGGCTACAAGAAACAAGACAGCACAATCTAGTAGCCCACCCACGTATACTGAAAGAAAACAAAACAAGATAAGACTCAGTCAGCAATTACAGAATAAACCACTACTTTATATCTTAGTGATGGCTCAGAGACAGGAGTAGATATCAAACCACATAAAGAAGCAGACCATGACACCTTCTACAACCCCCCCAAAAAAAGAATCAAAATCTTTCCCAAATGAAGATACTATCCTGGAATTATCAGATACAGAATATAAAAAACTAATTTACAGAATGCTTCAAGACATCAGGGATGACCTCAGAAACGAAATAAGGCAAACCGCAGAAAAAGCCAAGGAACACACTGATAAAACAGCTGAAGAACTCAAAAAGATTATTCAAGAACATAGTGGAAAAATTAATAAGTTGCAAGAATCCATAGAGAAACAGCATGTAGAAATGCATAAGATTAACAATAAAATTACAGAATTAGACAATGCAATAGGAAGTCAGAGGAGCAGACTCGAGCAATTAGAATGCAGATTGGGAAATCCGGAGGACCAGGGAATTAACACCAACATAGCTGAAAAAAAATCAGATAAAAGAATTTAAAAAAATGAAGAAACCCTAAGAATCATGTGGGACTCAACCAAGAAAGATAACTTGCGTGTGATTGGAGTCCCAGAACAGGGAGGGAGGACAGAAAACACGGAGAAAATAGTTGAAGATCTGCTGACAGAAAACTTCCCTGACATCATGAAAGACGAAAGGATATCTATCTAAGATGCTCATCGAACCCCATTTAAGATTGATCCAAAAATAAAAACGCCAAGACAATTATCATCAAGCTTGCCAAAACCAAAGATAAAGAGAAAATTTTAAAAGCAGCCAGGGAGAAAAGAAAGGTCTCCTTCAAGGGAGAATAAATAAGTTCAGACTACTCAGCAGAAACCATGCAGGCAAGAAGGGAATGGGACGACATATACAGAGCACTGAAGAAGAAAAACTGCCAGCCAAGGATCAAATATCCAGCAAAACTCTCTCTGAAATATGAAGGCAAAATTAAGATATTTACAGATAAACACAAGCTTAGAGAACTCGCAAAAACCAAACCAAACCTACAAGAAATACTAAAAGGAAATTGTTTGGTCAGAAAACCAATAATATCAGATACCAGCACAACACAAGGTCACAGAACAGAACATCCTGATATCAACTCAAACAGGGAAATCACAAAAACAAATTAAGATTAATTAAAAAAAAAAAAATGCTCCAAACAGGGAATCACTGAAGTCAATATGTAAAAGATCACAATAATCAAAAAGAGGGACTAAATACAGGTGGCATAGAACTGCCATACGGAGAGGGACACAAGGCGATATAGGACAATACAAGTTAGGTTTTTACTTAGAAAAATAGGGGTAAATATTAAGGTAACCACAAAGAGGTATAACAACTCCATAACTCAAGAGAAAAGCCAAGAAAAACGTAACAACTCAACAAACATAAAGTCGAACACTACGAAAATGAGGATCTCACAATTTACTAAGAAAAACATCTCAGCACAAAAAAGTATGTGGAAAAATGAAATTGTCAACAACACACATAAAAAGGCATCAAAATGACAACACTAAACACTTATTTATCTATAATTACGTTGAATGTAAATGGACTAAATGCACCAATAAAGAGACAGAGAGTCACAGACTGGATAAAGAAACACGATCCGTCTACATGCTGCCTACAAGAGACACACCTTAGACTTAGAGACACAAACAAACTAAAACTCAAAGGATGGAAAAAAATATATCAAGCAAACAATAAGCAAAAAAGAAGAGGAGTAGCAATATTAATTTCTGACAAAATAGACTTTAGACTTAAATCCACCACAAAGGATAAAGGACACTACATAATGATAAAAGGGACAATTGATCAGGAAGACATAACCATATTAAATATTTATGCACCCAATGACAGGGCTGCAAGATACATAAATCAAATTTTAACAAAACTTGAAAGTGAGATAGACACTTCCACAATTATAGTAGGAGACTTCAACACACCACTTTCGGAGAAGGACAGGACATCCAGTAAGAAGCTCAATAGAGACACGGAAGATCTACTTACAACAATCAACCAACTTGACCTCATTGACTTATACAGAACTCTCCACCCAACTGCTGCAAAATATACTTTTTTTTCTAGCGCACATGGAATATTCTCTAGAATAGACCACGTATTAGGTCATAAAACAAACCTTTGCAGAGTCCAAAACATCCAAATATTACAAAGCATCTTCTCAGACCACAAGGCAATAAAACTAGAAATCAATAACAGAAAAACTAGGGAAAAGAAATCAAATACTTGGAAAATGAACAATACCCTCCTGAAAAAAGACTGGGTTATAGAAGACATCAAGGAGGGAATAAGGAAATTCATAGAATGCAACGAGAATGAAAATACTTCCTATCAAAACCTCTGGGACACAGCAAAAGCAGTGCTCAGAGGCCAATTTATATCGATAAATGCACACATACAAAAGGAAGAAAGAGCCAAAAGCAGAGAACCGTCCCTACAACTTGAACAAATAGAAAGTGAGCAACAAAAGAATCCATCAGGCACCAGAAGAAAACAAATAATAAAAGTTAGAGCTGAACTAAATGAATTAGAGAACAGAAAAACAATTGAAAGAATTAACAAAGCCAAAAGCTGGTTCTTTGAAAAAATTAACAAAATTGATAAACCACTGGCTAGACTGACTAAAGAAATACAGGAAAGGAAACAAATAACCCGAATAAGAAACGAGAAGGGCCACATTACAACAGACCCAACTGAAATTAAAAGAATCATTTCAGATTATTATGAAAAATTGTACTCTAACAAATTTGCAAACCTAGAAGAAATGGATGAATTCCTGGAAAAACACTACCTACCTAAACTAACACATTCAGAAGTAGAACAACTAAATAGACCCATAACAAAAAAGAGATTGAAACGGTAATGAAAAAACTCCCAACAAAAAAAAAGCCCTGGCCCGGACGGCTTCACTGCAGAGTTCTACCAAACTTTCAGAGAAGAGTTAACACCACTACTACTGAAGGTATTTCAAAGCATAGAAAATGACATAATACTACCCAACTCATTCTATGAAGCCACCATCTCCCTGATACCAAAACCAGGTAAAGACATCACAAAAAAAGAAAATGACAGACCTATATCCCTCATGAACATAGATGCAAAAATCCTCAACAAAATTCTAGCCAATAGAATTCAACAACATATCAAATAAATAATTCACCCTGATCAAGTGGGATTTATACCAGGTATGCAAGGCTGGTTTAATATCAGAAAAACCATTAATGTAATCCACCACATAAATAAAACAAAAGACAAAAACCACATGATCTTATCAATTGATGCAGAAAAGGCATTTGACAAAGTTCAACTCCCTTTTATGATAAAAACTCTCACCAAAGTAGGAATTGAAGGAAAATTCCTCAACATAATAAAGGGCATATATGCAAAGCCAACAGCCAACATCATTCTAAATGGAGAGAACCTGAAAGCATTTCGCTTGAGAACGGGAACCAGACAAGGATGCCCTTTATCACCGCTCTTATTCAACATCGTGCTAGAAGTCCTAGCCAGGGCAATTAGGCTAGACAAAGAAATAAAGGGCAACCAGATTGGCAAGGAGGAAGTAAAATTATCTCTATTTGCAGATGACATGATCTTATACACAGAAATCCCTAAGGAATCCTCCAGAAAACTACTGAAACTAATAGAAGAGTTTGGCAGAGTCTCAAGTTATAAAATAAACATACAAAAATCATTTGTATTCCTCTACATCAACAAAAAGAACACCGAAGAGGAAATAACCAAATCAATACCATTCACGGTAGCCCCCAAGAAGATAAAATACTTAGGAATAAATCTTACCAAGGATGTAAAAGACCTATACAAAGAAAACTACAAAGCTCTACTACAAGAAATTCAAAAGGACCTACTTAAGTGGAAAAACATACCTTGGTCATGGATAGGAAGACTTAACATAGTAAAAATGTCTATTCTACCAAAAGCCACCTATACATACAATGCACTTCCGATCCAAATTCCAATGTCATTTTTTAAGGTGATAGAGAAACAAATCACCAACTTCATATGGAAGGGAAAGAAGCCCCGGATAAGCAAAGCATTACTGAAAAAGAAGAAGAAAGTGGGAGGCCTCACTCTACCTGATTTCAGAACCTATTATACAGCCACAGTAGTCAAAACAGCCTGGTATTGGTACAACAACAGGCACATAGACCAGTGGAACAGAATTGAGAACCCAGATATAAATCCAACCACATATGAGCACCTGATATTTGACAAAGGCCCAGCGTCAGTTAATTGGGGAAAAGATAGTCTTTTTAACAAATGGTACTGGCATAATTGGATATCCATTTGCAAAAAAATGAAACATACCTCACACCAAGCACAAAAACTAACTCCAAGTGGATCAAAGACCTAAACATAAAGACTAAAACGATAAAGATCATGGAGGAAAAAATAGGGACAACCCTAGGAGCCCTAATACAAGGCATAAACAGAATACAAAACATTACCATAAATGATGAAGAGAAACCAGATAACTGGGAGCTCCTAAAAATCAAACACCTATGCTCATCTAAAGACTTCACCAAAAGAGTAAAAAGACCACCTACAGACTGGGAAAGAATTTTCAGCTATGATATCTCCGACCAGCGCCTGATCTCTAAAATCTACATGACTCTGTCAAAACTCAACCACAAAAAGACAAACAACCCAATCAAGAAGTGGGCAAAGGAAATGAACACACACTTCACTAAAGAGGATATTCAGGCAGCTAACAGATACATGAGAAAATGCTCTCGATCATTAGCCATTAGAGAAATGCAAATTAAAACTACGATGAGATTCCATCTCACTCCAACAAGGCTGGCATTAATCCAAAAAACACAAAATAATAAATGTTGGAGAGGCTGCAGAGAGATTGGAACTCTTATACAGTGCTGGTGGGAATGTCAAATGGTACAACCACTTTGGAAATCTATCTGGCGTTATCTTAAACAGTTAGAAATAGAACTACCATACAACCCAGAAATCCCACTTCTTGGAATATACCCTAGAGATACAAGAGCCTTCACACAAACAGATATATGCACACCCATGTTTATTGCAGCTCTGTTTACAATAGCAAAAAGCTGGAAGCAACCAAGGTGTCCATCAATGGATGAATGGGTAAATAAACAGTGGTATATTCACACAATGGAATACTACGCATCGATAAAGAACAGTGACGAATCTGTGAAACATTTCATAACATGGAGGAACCTGGAAGGCATGATGCTGAGCGAAATCAGTCAGAGGCCAAAGGACAAATATTGTATAAGACCACTATTATAAGATCTTGAGAAATAGTATAAACTGAGAAGAACACATACTTTTGTGGTTACGAGGGGGGAGGGAGAGGGTTTTTTACTGATTAGTTAGTAGATAAGAACTGCTTTAGGTGAAGGGAAGGACAACACTCAATACATGGAAGGTCAGCCGAATTGGACTAGACCAAAAGCAAAGAAGTTTCCGGGATAAAATGAATGCTTCAAAGGTCAGCAGAGCAAGGGCAGGGGTTTGGGAACCATGCTCTAAGGAGACTTCTAAGTCAATTGGCAAAATAATTCTATTATGAAAACATTCTGCATCCCACTTTGAAATGTGGCATCTGGGGTCTTAAATGCTAACGAGCAGCCATCTAAGATGCATCAATTGGTCTCAACCCACCTGGATCAAAGGAGAATGAAGAACACCAACGCCACATGATAACTAAGAGCCCAAGAGACAGAAAGGGCCACATGAACCAGAGACCTACATTATCCTGAGACCAGAAGAACTAGTTGGTGCCCGGCCACAATTGATGACTGCCCTCACAGGGAGCACAATAGAGAACCCCTGAGGGAGCAGGAGATCAGTGGGATGCAGACCCCAAATTCTCATGAAAATACCATACTTAATGGTCTGACTGTGACTAGAGGAATCCCGGCGGGCATGGTCCCCAAACCTTTTGTTGGCACAAGACAGGAACCCTTCCCGAAGACAACTCATCAGACATGAAAGGGACTGGACAGTGGGTAGGAGAGAGATGCTGAAGAAGAGTGAGCTAATTATATCAGGCGGACACTTGAGACTGTGGTGGCATCTCCTGTCTGGAGAGGGGATGGGAGGATAGAGAGAGTAGGAAGCTGGCAAAATTGTCACGAAACGAGAGACTGGAAGGGCTGACTCATTAGGGGGAGAGCAAGTGGGAGTAAGGAGTAAGATGTATATAAACTTATATGTGACAGACTGACTTGATTTCTAAACGTTCACTTGAAGCTCAATAAAAGTTAATAAAAAAAAAAACTCAATCACTAATGATGAAAAGAAGTCAATGAAAACATAAATTCCAAATAGCTTGAGAGACCTAAGTTTTAAAAGTAAACCTATAAAATACTAAGAAAACACAAGCAAATATATTTTAGGAAATCATACTAGAAAACGGTTTCTTAAGACAGGAGTACAGATTATATAGAAAAATATTGATGACCTTAACTACATTAAAATAAAATGTAACACATCTGTACAATAATAAGAAAACATAAAGAAGATAAGCTGTAAGCAGCTATAGGCAAGCAACCAATTAACAGAAAAATGATTGGTATACACTTAAGTGCCCTACGTACTAAGGAAGAAATGGCATAATAAACTGAACAACAGGCAACTCACAGAAGAGATATAAATTGTCCATATACATGCCACTAGAAACCAGAGAAATGTAAGCTACAAACACAAAGTCTGTCAGAATTGCAAAAATTAATTTACAAAAATTGTTTAAGTCTAACAAAACCAATTTTAAAGTCAAGGAAGGAGAGAAATAAATTATATACTGCTGGGAGGAGTCTGTGGAAAATAAGTTTAAAATGCACAACATTTCTATATACACACATGCACCCTAAGAGCACAGCTTCCCAACTTTTTGTGCATTGTGTATGTACGGTTACTAAAAGGAGCCCTGGTGGCGCAGTGGTTAAGAGCTTGGTTCTTAACCAAAAGGTCGGCAGTTCGGATTCACCATCCGCTCCTTGGAAACCCTACAAGGCAGTTCTATTCTGTCCTCTAGGGTCACTATGGGAAACCCTGGTGACATAGTGGTTAAGTGCTTCAGCTGCTAACCAAAAGGTCGGCAGTTCGAATCCACCAGGCGCTCCTTGGAAACTCTTGTGGGGAAGTTCTACTCTGTCCTACAGGGTCACTATGAGTCGGAATCGACTCGACGGCAACAGGTTTAACGCGTAGGGTCACTATGAGTCAGAATCAACTCCAGGGCAACAGGTTTTCTTTTTTTTTTTTTTTTGATCTGGGGTAGAGAGAGAAGAAAGGAATCGAAGGATTTGTGGCCATCAAGTCAATTTCAACTCATGGTGACCGTAAAGGACAGGATAGAGCTGCCCCATAGCATTTCCAAGGCTGTAATTTTTCTGGATGCAGACTGCACATCTTTCTCCCATGGAGCAGCTGGAGGGTCCAAAGTGCTGACATTTCAGTTAGCAGCTCAGCATTTTAATCACTGAGCCATCAGGGCTCCTTCATTGTGCCTATAATGTTTTATTTCTTGAAAAAAGAGAATCTGAAGCAAATATTAAGGTTTATTAATCTCGTGGGAAGTACATAGGGCGATGGTTATAGTGAGCTCCAAAATATACAACATGAATAATATAATACTTTATATTTAAAAATAGGTACTTTATAAAAGATACGTATCATGAAATCATGGTAGTAATGGATTTCTTAAAACAAAAGGAATACAAATGATAATGGATAAATTTTAAAATAATTAAAAATTATCTTAAATAAAAGTTAATTTAAATAAACTCTGGCCTTGCTTTATTTTTACATTTAGAAATATCTGAACTACTAATTCCACCATTCTGTTTTGTCTCGCTTGTATACAGTCCTCAACTCCACTTATGAACAATCATGTTGTTAGGAGCCATTGGTTGGTTCTGATTTCATAACAACCCCACGTACAACAGAATGAAACACTGCCGGGTCCTGCGTCATCCTCACAATCATTGTTATGCTTGAGCCCATTGTTGCAGCCACTGCGTTAATCCATCTTGTTGAGGGTCTTCCTCTTTTTCAATGACCCTCTACTTTACCAAGCAGGATGTCCTTCTCCAGGGACTGATCCCTCTTGATAACATGTCCAAAGTACGTAAGACGTAGTCTTGCCATCCTTGCTTCTAAGGAGCTTTCTGCCTGTGCTTCCTCTAAGACAGATTTGTTTGTTCTTCTGGCAGTCCATGGTACAGTCAATGTTCTTCACCAGCACCAGAATTCAAAGGCACCAATTCTTCTTCAAACTTCCTTATTCATTGTCCAGTTTTTGCATGCATATGAGAAATTCACAAAGATATTCACTAAGAGCACTAAAAGCAAACATAAGGACACTTTAGAAAGAGGTGACAAGATGCCAAGGGAGGCTCTGATCTAAGGACAGCAGTAACTCAAAAGACATCGCATTATTTCTGAGAATCTAATTTTAACTTTCTAAACAAGGGAGTGCCAAGAAGAGAAACTTCATGTCCTCTTATTTCATGTGTATGCATCTCAGGATACATAGCTCCCATTCCAAACAGAGCGAATTTTTAAAATATCAGACCAAAAATCCTTACGGTAAATATCAAGTCTCAGAACAAGACGTTGTGAAATAAAAAGCACGTTAAAAAAGAAACGCCAGCAAGAGGGAAAAAATGACTTGGTATGTGCTCTCTTTAGCTGTTATTGCTTAAACTAAGACAGTAAAAAAAGAAAAGAAGCAAGAAGTCCAGTCCCATTACAGTCATATTCACAGCAATCCCAGCAGTAGATTGAATAAAATGAATGAAGAAGCCACAAATGAAATGCCTGTGTACCCTGGGAGTAATCGCTCAGTCAAAATGTTCCAAAGTAAGCTTGCCAAATGAAGGGACATCCTGCGAGTCCAGAAGCTTAAGCCAACATTCTCCTACAATCATTGGCTTTACTCCACACTTGTACCGTCCTTCTACCTAAGTTACAGTTGAATTGCTACATCTAAATTAGACATTAGCTTCCCTGAAAAAACCGTGACTGATGAAGATAATAAGAAAGGCTTACAAAAATGCATCCCCCTGACTATTTAGAGTGGAAACAGCATGAGGCTAGGCTCCAACAACGACCATCTTGGTTGAACTTGGACCTATCACTCAGTCTTTCTGGATTCAGTTTCCACCTTTGTAAAATTAGTTTAAAAATAATACCTGATTAACCAATAAGCATAAGCAGCTTTTCATATGTTTACTAGTATGGGTTCCCCCTTTACGCAAACTGCCTGCCCATATTTGTGTCTACTTTTCTATTAGCTTGTCTTATGGATTTATAGGAGTTCTTTATATATTCTGGATATGTAACCCATCAGATAAATGCCAATCTTTCCATGTACACAAACCACTTTGAGTCTCTTTGGTGAGCTGCCTACTGTTTGTCCAGGTTTTTATTATACCACTTCTTTTCCTCATTAATATGTAGGAACATTAAGTAGATGCTAATCATTTTCCTGTTAATAGGCTGCTTATGTCTGTCAATCCATGGCTTGACTTCGCACTTTTGGTTAGCAGCTGTAGCACTTAGCCACTAAAAGTCAGAGAGATGCGACACGAGCAGGATGTGACCCACCATTGTTAGCTTTGAAGACGAAGGAAAGGGCCGTGAGCCAAGGAATGTGGTGACTGCTAAAAGCTAGAAAAGTCAAATAAATGGATTCTCCCCTAGAGCCTCCAGGAAGGAATGCAGCCCTGCCAATCCCTTGATTTTTACGCAGTGAGACCCACATTTGGCTTCTGACCCACAGACCCGTGGGATAAAACATTCATGCTGCTTAAAATGCTAAATTTGTGGCAATTTGCTACGGCAGCAACAGAAAACTATACACAGCATCCCCAGCTTATTTCCAGCAAAACAAATGAGTCAGAAATGCGTACTCTGACGCCTGGCTCCAGAGCTGAAACCGTGGCTCCGCTGCTTGCCAGATGTATAAGCTTCACAGCTGTGTATGCTGAAGTTATTAACCTCCCTGTGCCTCAGTTTCCTTGTCTATAAAACAGGGCTAATGACAGTACCCATCTCATAAGATCACTGAATGATTAAATGACTTAAATCATGTAAAGCACCTAAAACATGGCTTCATACGTAGTATTAAACACGTGGTAACTACTAGTACTACTGACCTTCATCAATAATATTTTAACTACCTCTTTTTCAGTCACACACAGAAAAATCACAAGATCAACAGTCTTCAAAACAGCGAGAAAATCAACCTCCTAACAAAAAGGAAGGTCTGTACACATCTCTACAAGCAGTAGCCATCACGGTCCCAGCTCCATCAACTACCATGCCACTCTTCAAGAGTCTTTCCTGAAAACAAAGGAACACATGGCCAAAGTCACAGCGTCGCCATGAACTCTGCCGAGTAAATGCCAACTACAGGGCCTGACGGAAAAAGCGCCCATCAAAAATAAGAGCCACTTTATTAAAAATAATAAAAAAATAATAAATAATAATAAAAAATAATAGATGTAGCAAAATTAGTTTCTACTGAAATGTGCCATTAACTGGCATCTGTTCAGTTTATTGATATTTACACAGCCCTTTTAATTTGCAAAAAAGCCTGAGCTACAGTTTCTTCACAAACAATTAGAAACTGTATTTCACTTGGCCGCTGACTTGTCAACATTTCTGTAAAATGATATAATCAAGCTAAGTAGTGATGATTCACATTATAGAAACACAAAGATGTAACAACTGATAATTTCAACAGAAGGCAGGGGTAAAATATAAAAAATAAGTACAAACATATTTTCTGCTTAGTAATTCCACAGCTCTACAACAGCTCAAAGTATGTGTCAAAACTCAAAAAATAACACTACCACATTAGAAAAGAGGAGAAAACAAAGAGGCTAGCGTACAAACCTCTGTAGAGTATCCTAAGAAGAATACGCACTTAGGGTCTTCTTAAAAATCACTAATTAGTAGACTGGTAAAAGGAAAAGCTATTATAAAATAATTCCAATACTTTCCTACAATAAAAGTAATAAACTTCAAGATTTTAAGCCTAAATAAAGCTAAAATAATTTAAATGACATCTGAAAATGTAATTAAATACACTCCAGCAACAATACATTGTTAACTCTCAAAAGAAACATTTTCAGAGGGGGGATGGGAAGATAGAGAGAGAGGGAAGCTGGCAAAATTGTCAGGAAACGAGAGACTGAAAGGGCTGACTCAATAGGGGGAGAGCAAGTGGGAGAAGGGAGTAAGATGTACGTAAACTTACATGTGACAGACTGAATGGATTTGTAAATGTTCACTTGGAGCTTAATAAAAGTTAATTAAAAAAAAAAAAAGAAACATTTTCAATTTGTCACATAAAATGTATTGAGTCCAAATTATTTTTCTACCTTTTCATTATTTCAAGCTTAAGAACTATTCTTAAATTTTTATCTGAAAAGCCAACAACAATAGGTAATGCTATTTCTTTCAAAGGCACTGAGGACTTTGGCTGCTGCACATAAAGGCACCTGTGGGCATCCCTCAGGAGACACCCTGTCCTGTCTCGCCACCAAGGCTGCCACAGCAGAGAACTCTTAGAACTCTTCACTGAGGCCCACACAGTCTCTGAGCCCAGCTGAGTAGAGCTCTCTGAAGGGGCAGGCCTGAGGAACTCCAGAACTCCCCAAACCTCTGCATTCTGACTCTAAGTACGTTCTCCCTCCCGAGCCTTAAATTTTGCTTAAATTGGCTCTCCTCTCAATAGGATATCAGGTGGCCCCTAAGACAAAATGGGACTAGTTTGTGGATATTTCATCAAAGCACACCTGTGTGTGTCGGGGGGAAGGGTGTTGGGGGTGGAGGAACTATGCCAAAATTTTTATTTTGTCTTTTCATTTTGACGCTACATTCTTTAAAAAAAACTGTGTAAGTATTTTCGGGATCACCCAGATGACCGTCTTATAACCAAAACACGGGGATGCGGGGGAAGGCACACCACGAGGAGGGGCTGCCAGAGGATACAAAGGAGCCGGGATATAGGACAGGACCAAGCACAGACAGTACAGGAAGCAGCTGGGTGCAAGCTAGCAGGAACGATAGAGGCTATGGCAAACAGGAAAGTACACTCTACCAAAAAGCACCCAATTTAACTGGCAAAAAACAAGCAAAACACATCTACAGCTGGATTCAGCAGGCAGGCCAGGTTCAGCTGCTGCAAATACTTCAACTCTGATAAGGCAACAGGACCACCATCACTGTATATCTTACTCTCTCCAAGGGTCCCACCTTTGGGTAACGAAGAGTCACCACAGGCTCCCAGGCCTGGCTCAGGACCACCCACCCAGCTCCCCTGGGGTTCCCCACCTAGAAACCTTGAAACTGCAGCACAGGAACAAGAAGTTTAGTGGCTGAAGAATTAAATACTTACCACTAGAGCTTCCAGAAGTAGAATACTGCGAGGTATCAAGGAATTTCCTGGAAGTTGGGAGGTTTGTGACATCAATCAGAGGCCCAGGAGAAGCATCTTTCACGAGGGAGCTGAAGGGGGAAAGCAGCAGCAGTTACCACATTCTCCAATATCAGTTCAAGGTACAGTACAGGCCCATCTGAGCGCTCTTGTCATGGGCGCGCTTTACACTGTGACTTCCAACAACTCCCCAGTCTACTGCCAATAGAGCCGTGACTGTCACAGAGAGGCCTAAAGTATTCTAAGTGTCCCAACTATGTAAACTTTCATTTTGTCTTTTCATTTCCAAGTTACATTTCAGAAAACTATGGTAAGTATATTCTGAATCACATGGATGACCACTGTAGAACCAAATTATGCCAAGCAATCTCAGTACCCTCCTTTACTCTGTATCAAAAACTAATTTATCAACAAAGTAAGCTCAAATGGCATCAAGTCGTAATAACTGAATAAAAGTCTAACAGTAGTTAAACCGTATTTAGCTTGTGTTTTTCAATCTGGAGTTCTTGACATATTCTGGGGGTTTGCTACATTTACTTCTCATTAACAGAGGTTCATAAATTTCATCAAATCGAGAATCACAGCAATAAAAGGTGATCTAAAAACTCTCAAGCAGGTTAATTCTGTATTTGATTACCCATTTCACCTTTTCCAAAAAGGCTTAGCCCCTCACCTTAATGATTAACTTCTGAATCTCCAGAATAAACATATTAATTTTAAATGACACAAAAACTATAGAAACAATGAGAATTTCAAGTGAATTCCCATTTATGAGCGCCTGCTAAGCACAAGCATGTAGATGATGCAAAGGGAAAAACTACCTGCACCTCCCCTCAAGGACACAGCTGTATTGCATACACATCTCAGTCAAGTCCCCAAGCGTAAAGAGGCCAAAGCCATGGCTACCACCTCTTTCCACGTCCTCAGTAGCTGCCTTGGGAAGGGATTCTCACAGTGGGCTGCAAAGGGAGGCCAGGCAAAGCGGAAGCACGAAGAGATGGCACCCTGAGAAAGCTTTATCAAAATGAGAGGGGAGGATTATGCAACTCTGAAAAACATCCAATCCCACTGAGTGATACTGAGACATCCATTTCTCCCTCCCACATTCCTATGGAACCAAGGGGCTGAAAAAAAAAAAAAAAAAAAAACCCCGTTGCTGTCAAGTCAATTCTGACTCATAGTGACCCTATAGGACAGAGTAGAACTGCCCCATAGGGTTTCCAAGGAGCACCTCGTGGATCCAAACTGCGGACCTTTTGGTAAGCAGCTGTAGCACTTTACAATTACACCACCAGGGTTGTCAGGATGTGTTTATTTGCAAAGGAATAAAAAAATAAACATGCTCTTTCAGAAAACTTTGAAAAACAAACTTCATAGTGAAGGACAAAATTATCATTTAGGGTGTTACTTTTACTGAGTGCTGACAATGTGTGAGGCACTGTCCTAGCCCTTGAGGACAATGATGGAGGTCACTAACCTATCCTTTCACTTGTTACAGGGGAGAGGAAATCATTACTCAAGCAATCTTTGTGTCGCAGTGCTTAAGAGCTCAGCTGCTAAACAAAAGGTCAGCAGTTCAAACCCACCAGCTGCTCCTCGGAAGCCCTATGGGGCAGTTCTACTCTGTCCTATAGGGTCGCTATGAGTTGGAACTGACTCGACAGCAACAGGTTCTTTTTTGATTTATTATATGCTTGGCGCTGTGCTCAGTGCTAAGGATGCAAGTAAGGCTGAGACATGAGCTAAACCAAACTTAGCACATTTCTGATCGTTAGAATCATTTGCAGATTAATGTGAAATGTTAAGTATAAGAGACAAAAGTAACCAAAACCAAAAAACCAAACCCATTACCATCAAGTCGATTCCAACCCATAGCAACCCTGAACGATAGAACAGAATGAGCCCATAGGGTTTCCAAAGCTGTAATCTTTACGGAAGCAGACTGTCACATCTTTCTCCCATGGAACAGCTGCTGGGTTCAAGTTAGTGGCCAAGTGCTTAACCCTATGCCGCCAGGGCTCACAAAAGTGAAAGACGCGGCATTTATGAGAAACTGAGTGGGCAGTCAGTTCCCACAGCTCTTTTCCTACATTGAAAGCTATAGGTTCCTGCTTGCCTAGACTATCCTAAGAAAAGCCAATGGAACCATTCTGAAAAAATGAAAATTAATCTCTCTTACTAGTTTGGTCACTTCCAGGATAATGTAGCTACAAATCTGAACCTTCGAGTCCGATAATTTGTCACAACAGTTGGTCTCTTTAGAAAGTCAGTTAGATAACAGATTTCTGTTCTTTCATCTTGTATATATTCACAACTTCTGTCCTCTCATTTTTCCTTTCTCCAACCTCGTCTTCGCGGAATCCTGGTGGCACCGTGGTTAAGCACTCAGCTGCTAACCAAAAGTCAGCAGTTGGAACCCACCGGCAGCTCCGTGGGAGAAAGCTGTGACAGTGTGATTCCATGAGGATTTGCAGCCTTGGAAATCCTACGGGGCACTTCTGTTCTGTGCTATACGGTCACTACGAGTCAGAGTTGACTCGATGGCAACAGATTTGGTTGTTTTGATTACCTCAACTGCTTTTACCTTCATTTTACTCCAGTTGCAACACCTGCTCGACACACCTTGTTAGCCCCCTCGATGCACATGCCCAAAGAGTCAGAATAACCACTGATGCTCGTAGTGGTGCTACTGAGCAATTACGGTCCCTTAGTTACACTTGACTACTAATCTCAAGGTGGGAGGTTTGAACCTACTCAGCAGTGCCACAGAAGAAAGACCTGGTGATCTGCTCATGTAAAGATTACAGCCCAGGAAACCCTGTGGAGGAGTCCTACCTGGTAACAAGTGGGGCTGCTGCGAGTCGGAACCGACTCCACAGCAGCGGGTGTGGGATTTTCTCGGGTTTTTTGTTCGCTTGTTTGTTTACTGAGCAATTAAGAAAAAATGTAGTTTCAACTTCAAATGATAGAAAAAACATATAATTCGTTTATAATAATTTTTCTAATGAAGTGGACAAATGTTTAAAGCATTGATAAACAAAGGTATCGATCAGCAGGAAAATTCAGGACTACAGCTGGACTACTGCCTGCCGACCCTATACGTGCAGCAGCGCCATGAGTACACACGTGTGTGCACACCAAAATGTGTATATATGTATTCAAAACAATACACACTTCTATAAACACAGATGTAACCGTGATTCACTTCAGGTTAAAACCTACAATTATTTTCTCAGTTTTCACCTGAAAATATATTTCAGTTAAATACAGTTACTTGCCATTTCAACTCGGAAAAACATAACCCACCAACTTTATTATCAGAGCCAGAGGGGCCCTCAAACTCTATCAATAAACTTTTAGAAAGAATTTACTGCAAAACTATTTTCATAGACTCATCTCCCTCTCTCTCTCTCTGAAATTTTCCCCTGGGCTTCAATTTTCTCCTTTGTGAACACTAACCCAAAGGCAAGTAACTCTGGAAATGACTTTTGAATTTTTTATTTTTTTCTTTTATGGATGAATTTAGTCTCAAGAGTTCAACAGAAAGGGGCTCGACCCACTCATTTAGTTACCAGGAACATGAAGCTCAATGGAAAAGCAGGTACTATCATAAAATACTGCATTTATATAGTATGTCCCTCACTTCCATTTCTGAAGAGAAAAAAAGGGCCTGTTCTCACCATAGATCAGAGATAAAGTTGAAAATGTATTAATTACTCAACACCCTCAAAGCATTTGAATCTCCCAGAAAAAGTATTTTTCAAAACTAAAAAAGAAATCAAAATTAAATTGTTCATTTTCAAGCTTCTAATTAACTGGAAAGCTCCGAACTACTTTATTTTGAAAGAAATATTGATAGGACTACTTTATCTTTTTAAATACATATGATTACAGATCCATTCACAGCTGAAAGTTGAAGAAGATGTCCGTAGTGGTGTTAACTACAACTCCTCCTGGTATAAGGCCAGGCCAAACCAAAGAAGCTGCTGCTGGGTCAGCCCTGACTCGTGGCGACCCCACGTGTGTCAGAACAGATCTGTACTTCACAGGGTTTTCACTGGCTGGTTCTTCAGAAGTACATCACCAGGCCTTTCTTTCAAG
The DNA here is from genome assembly GCF_024166365.1 of Elephas maximus indicus. Taxonomy (NCBI): domain Eukaryota; kingdom Metazoa; phylum Chordata; class Mammalia; order Proboscidea; family Elephantidae; genus Elephas; species Elephas maximus. The sequence continues at coordinate 16,531,064 of NC_064826.1, forward strand.
CCACTTCTGAGTGGATTCAAACTTCCAACGTTTTGGTTAGCAGATGTGTTGATCGTTGACCCCACCTTACAGTCCTTAGCATAAGATACCAGTTGCCATCAAGTCAACGCTAACCCAAACACCCTATAGGGCAGACTAGAACTGCCCCATAGGGTTTTCTAGGCTGCCATTTTTACGAAAGCAGATGGCCAGGTCTTTCTCCCATGGAATGGCTGGTAGGGTCAAACTGCTGGCCTTTCAGTTAGCTGCCAAGAGCTTTAATCACTGCATCACCACAGCTCCTTTTTAGTATAAGATGCGTTGTTGTTGTTAGGTGCTGTCAAGTCAGTTGCAACTCATACCGAGCCCATGCACAACAGAACGAAACACTGGCCGGTTCTGAGCCATCCTTAAAATCGTTGTTATGCCTGAGCTCATTGTTGCAGCCACTGTGTCAATCCACCTCGTTGAGGGTCTTCCTCTTTTCCGCTGACCCTGTACCCCGCCAAGCATGATGTCCTTCTCCAGGGACTGATCCCTCCTGACAGCATGTCCAAAGTATGTAAGACACAGTCTCGCCATCCTTGCTTCTAAGGAGCATTCTGGTTGTACTTCTTCCAAGACAGATTTGTTCGTTCTTTTGGCAGTCCATGGTATATACTCAATATTCTTCGCCAACACTACAATTCAAAGGTGTCAATTGTTCTTCGGTCTTGCTTATTCACTGTCCAGCTTTCACATGCATATGATGCGATTGAAAATACCATGGCTTGGGTCAGGTGCACCTTAGTCTTCAAGGTGACATCTTTGCTCTTCAATTTAGTATAAGATAATAAGATAAGATAATAAGATAGTCCCCCAAAATTACTAATTGTACATTGTGAGTGAATGCCGTCTGCTATTTAAAAATCATATGGTAGAGGACAGAAAAACTACAAAGCAAATTATACCAAGAAGAAATAAGCAACAACCACTACCACCAGAGCCCAAGACCTTTCTGGAAGTTAACCATCCATCCAACTAGTAAGGCTCTACTTTTAAACATGTGTGATTTCAATATTTCAAGCCAGGAAAATAATTACTTTTTTGTTTTGTTTTAAAAAATGCTAACAGCTTATTAGACATTAAATTTTTAATTAGAACTTTTCTCCATTCTTTCACTTTGTAATAAATGCATCTAGCTATGTCCAAAATTTGCAGCTGCAGCTCATTTGGGTGATTTTATCATCAAATTAAAAATGACAGAAATGAGCTGAACTCTAAGTTGTAAATCTAGTAAGTAATACATTCAGCTCTACGACCCTAACAGCTGGCACAGTACCTGTCAAAGAGCAAGTACTCATAAAAGTTTGTTAAATCAAACTGAGCTCAGAAATATCTGTCAAAGATAATATGTTCTGAGTAAGAAAATCTACCTGAATAACGCAACAGGGAACAGCTGCCCTAACAGGAATTCCCCATAGCTCTGCGATCTGGCTGAACATGCAGAGAGAATAATGGTGTGGAGAGGACAAAAGTAAACCAGAGTCCTGGTTCAAATGACAGACAAAGGGTGAAGACGATGGAATAAAAAATAAAGTGAAGCTAAAAATCCAAATGAAGAGAAAAACAGCAACAAGGAACTGAAGGACAACAAGAAGCAGACAGAGAGATGTAAAAAGAAAAGCGCGAAAAGACAAAATACTTAGGGAGCAAATATTACAATGGGGTCCAGAAGACTCATCACACACCCAGAGACAGACACCAAAGACCAGGGGGCTTGAACAATTTTCTCCTCCACTGAGCTAGAGGACGGCCCAGGAAGCAAGGTCAAATCAAGTATTAACCCAGGATGCATGGAACAAGTGGAAGGATTGACTGTTTTTCTAATAACTTTTCATTGAAAATGTAAAATAAAATATAATCTACTAACATTATTTTGGTATGCCTTCCAAAGCATTTTACAAAAAGGAGTTTCTGTCTGTCCATCTCTCTCTTTCTTCCTAACACACGCACATGCACACACACACACACGCTCACATATACTACAAAAATGCACACAGGCTCGTTTTTCACATTCCTTGGGTCACCGTGCATGGAGTGGGGGGTTTTATATAATAAGTATACATACAACAAAACGTTCGCCATTTCAACGATTCAGCGACGTTAATTAAGCTCATCAGGTTGGGCCACCATCACCACTGTCTGTTTCCAAGTGTCTCCATCACCCTTAACAGAAGCTCGGTGCCCCCTGAGCAATGTCTCCCTCTCTCCCCCTCCCTCCCGCCCCTAGTAACCACCAAGAAACCCTGGTCTCTATTTATTCGCCTATTCTAGATACTTCATATAAGTTGTTGCTGTTGTTAGGTGCCATCGAGTCAGTTCCAACTCATAGCAACCCTGTGTACAACAGAACAAAATATTGCCAGGTCCTGTGCCATCCTTCATGTAAGTAGAATCATATAATATTTGCCCTTCTGTGCCTGACTTATTTCACTCAGCATAATGTTTTCAAGGTTCATCCATGTACTTAGCATGTATCAGAACTTCATTTCTCTTTATGGCTGAGTCATATTCCATTGTATGTATATACCACATTTTGTTCAACTATTCATCTGTTGATGGACAATTGGGTTGTTTCCATATTTTGGCTTTGGTGCATGGTTCCGCAATGAACACTGGTGTACAAGTATCTGTTTGCATTCCTCCTTTCAGTTCTCTTGGGTATATACCCAGGAGTGGAATTGCTGGATCATCTGGTAATTTTGTGTTTAACTTTTTGATGAACCTCTAAACTTTCCCGTAGTGGCTGCACCATTTTACAATCCCACCAAGCAATGAATGAGGGTTACAATTTCCCTTGGTTTTTCCCTTCAACAATATAGCCTAAACATTTTCCCAAGTCATAAAAAAAATCTTCAAAAGTACCATCTTTAACAATATTTATTATTAAAGTAATAGATGCTCATGACGAGTAAGTTCACAGTGTAGAGGGTATAAAGTAAGTCCTTTCCTATTCTCCACCACCCTTTTCCATTTCCCATGGGTAACTGTTTTTATTGGTTTTTTTACACTGTCAATCCAGGAATTTTCTAAGCACTAACAAGCTTATTTTTTAACAAGCATTTATATCTATATTTTATATAGGACATATATTTAAATATTTATCATCTCAATTCTTACACAAATTGGCTCATACTATACATGTAGTTTTTCAACTTTCTTTTTTGACTCAATAGTACATTTAGAAATCTCCCTATCAGCACATAGAGATCTTCTCCATTTGCTCTAAGCTCAAGTGTTACAGTCCACGGGTATGCCATAATCCATTTAACCACACTCCTCTTGATAAACATTTAAGGCGTTGTGCTTTTTGTTGTTGTTGTTCTTATCAAAGATGTTGAAATGAATACTGTTACATATATTTGTACAAAGGGGTGCTATTTTCTGTAGGATGTAAGCCTAGAAATGGAATCCCATGGTCAAGCAATACGCAAAGTTTTTTTTTCCAAAAAGGCATATGTGTTGATCCACCAGAAGAGAAAGCTACTCATTTTCCCCATCCCTGCCAGCACAGCACACTATCTATATATTTAATCTTGATAATCTTCTGATCAAAAAATTGTATTTTATATTTCAAACCTGAATTTCTCTGAGTACTCATGCTATTCAGCAATTTTATGTTCATTAACCATTTTCATCTTTTAATCTACAAATTACCTGTTTATAGCCTCTGCCCATTTTTCTATTGAGTAGTATGTCTATTATTAATCTGAAAAATATTTTCATACTTTAGAGATATTAAAGCTTTATATAATATATATTCTTATATTTTGATTCTGTTTTACTGTGGAGAATTTCTTAGTTTTTGAATAGTCAAATCATTTCATATTTTCCTTGTTTTCTGATTTGTTTGGGAAAGCCTCCTCCACACATTCTTCTGTATTTCTTTCTAATACTAATAAAGCTTTATTTTTCTTGTGGCTTTTAAACCTAGCTAGAATTTTTTTGCATATAACAGGTAGGAATCTGAATTTATTTTCTTCAAATCAACAGCCAAATGTCTTAACTCCATTTACTAAACAGTCATCAGTCCCCCCAACCCGACCCATATATACTGGGGCCTGCTGCTTTATTCTATTTAGTCCCAGCAATCTAACTTTCTGTTTGCATGCCAGTGCTGGTTTGAGTAAAGTAGCTTCATAATATACTGTAGCATCAGACAAGAAAAGCCTCTCTCATAATCTCCTTTCTCAATTTTTGTCTAACAATTCACACACATTTTTTTCTTCCATGTGAACTTCAGACTGAATTGGACAGTTTCAAAACTCTGTTGGGATTTAATTGCAGCTGACACCTTTAGAAGCTTTAAGTATTTTTATGGAGAACCATGGAAGGGCTCCCATGTATTTAGGTGTTGTTTCACATCCTCCAAATATAATTTTTGTTATTTTTTCATGTAGGCATGTACCTTTTTTATTTATTAATTCTATACTGCTTGTTTATTTTTTACTTCAAAAAAATCATCTGCTCTTCTTTATATGTACGTGCCTTCATGTGATTTCCTTTGTTCTCTACTGCAGGAGAAATCTGTTGCTGGGTTTTTATGTTTGCTTGTTTTTGTCTCTGTATGTGGGAAGAATTCCCATTGCTTGAGCGAAAGCAAAAAAGACAGCTCTCCTTCCTACTATGGAAGATGAAGGAGGCCAGAAATAACCCAAGTTCAGCCAACTAGATGCCTCCACCCAGGACTCTGAATCTTGAAAAGATAAAGATGCAGGGACATTTAGAGATCATTTGCAGTAGAGTTCAAAATCCAGCAACTGTAGGTGTGGTGCCTGCAGGGGCAGTATCCCAAGCAGACCATTCCTGTAGCTTGTCTACGTTTGTGTCCTCAGCTGCTGTCTTAGTTATCCGGTGCTGCTATGACAGAAATACCACAAGTGGACGGCTTTAACAAACAAATTTTCACAGCTTAGGAGGCTAGAAGTCCCATTTCAGGGTGCCAGCTCCACGGGAAGGTCCTTGTCTCCTTTCAAGGTCTGTGGGCCCAGCATTCCTTGGAAATTTCCATGTGTCTTGGCATCAATTTTCCCCTGGGTCTAGGAGCTTTCTCAGCACAGGGACCCTAGGTTCAAAGGACAAACTCTGCTCCCAACTCTTCTGTCTTGGTGGTAATGAGGTCCCTCCTTTCTCTGCTCGCTTCCCTTTTTTACATCTCAAATGAGATTGACTACTCAAGATACAGCCTAATCCCATATACTGCATCCTGCCTTATTGACATAACTGCCTGGAATCCTGCCTCTTTAACATCATAGAGGTTAGGATTTACAACACGTAGGATAATTACACCAGATCACAAAATGGAGGACAACCACATAATACTGAGAATCATGGCCTAGTCAAGCTGACACACATTTCTGGGGGACACAATTCAATCCATAACAGCTGCTTGATATCTCTTGGTTTCTGCTGGTTTCCACAGCCTGATTTTTCAGACTGCCTATAGATTCTGTGAACTATTTGATAACTTTCCAACACATTCCTTTTCTGTTCTGGTCACCAGGACTAATTTCTACTATTTGCAACCAAGAACTCTGGTATCACCCTTTGTAACAGAGAATATGTTTTACTTGTTTCTGTCTTCTAGTGATTTTTAAATATTTAAATATGCACATCTGAGTAACTACAAAGTTTAACATTCATTTCAGTAATTATAAAAGTCTAAAACGAAACAATGACTTCTGACATCTTAAGTTAGATGAAGATTTCGGCATTCCTTTCTATCTCCTTCCTACCCAAACTTCCCAGTCTGTACTAACTTAACATGGCAAAATAAATTCTATTTATTATTACAGAATATTCTTTGGCCATATAGACCATCTTTCTCAAGAACAGATTTCGGCTTATATTTTTTGATCTTGTAACAGGTATTTATATGCAAATTTACATATTTTATGGTTTGTAGTCCTCAAAGGGAACCCCTGGTAGTGTAGTGGTTAAGTGCTAAAGCTGCTAACCAAAAGGCTGGCAGTTCGAATCCACCAGGTGTTCCCTGGAAACCCTGTGGGGCGGTTCTACTCCGTCCTGTAGGGTCGCTATGAGTCAGCATTGACTTGACAGCAATTGGTTTGGTTTTTTGGTTTTAGTCTTCAAAGAGGAGCACTGGTGGCTCATTAGTTAAATTGCTTGGCTGCTAACTGAAAGGTTGATGGTTCGAACCCACCATCTGCTCCACAGGAGAAATATGTGACAGGCTGCTTCCATACAGATTTACAGCTTTGGAAATCCTATGGGGCAGCTCTACTCTGTTCTGTAGGGTTGCTATAAGTCCAAATCAACTCAATGGCAATGGGTTTGTTTGTTTGTTTGTTTCCAGTCCTCAAAGTCTTCTACAACTACTTATAACTTTATTCTGAATATGCTGATTTTGATATCTTAGAGTTCATCTTTGAGCAATTTTCTCAGAAAAAGAACACAAGTGATTTCTTTTTTGCTGTTAATTTATACCTGAGAATGTCTCTTTGATGTCTATGCACATCAGTGTCCACTTGGCTGGGTACAGAAGTCTTTGGTCCCAACTCTCTTCCCCATTCAACACTCTGTAGACTTTGCTCCACTGTCTTCTGACATCTAATGTTCAGAAAATCCTGGCAAGCCTGATTTTTGTTCCTTTCTGTGTATCAGAATTAGGTTTAACTGTCTAAAACCAAAGACACAAATAATAGCTGCCTGAATAAAACAAAGGTTTTCTTTCCTCTCATATAAAAGAGTGAGCCCGTCCAGGGCTAGTATGGAGGCTCCATGTCATCAAGGAGTTCAGCATGATGTTTCCATTCTCGGGTACCCTCAGGGTCCAAAATGGCTTCGATCCATGTTCCAGGCAGGAAGTAAAGGAAGGTGAGTAAAGGCAGTTCAGTCGACCCCTTCAAAGAGGTTTTTGTGAACCCCCACTCAAAAGCTTACGAGCAAAAGTCTTACTAATCACCTGGAACTACCGAAGGGGCTGGAAAGTATTATCTTTAGCTGGGCATATGGCCACTAGGAACAAAATAAAGATTATCATTAAAAATAAAGATGGGAGAATAATAATTGGATGAGTAACTATCTCTGTCATAGCAGGTGACATAATTTTTCTTCCTGGGTGCTTAAGGGATTTTTCTTTTTTTTTAATTCTTGAAATTTATAAAAATCTTCAGATCATATCTAAGAATGAGTTTATTCACTAATTTTATATTGAATCCTTTTGTTCTGCAGTCTGAGGTTTCAGTCTGTTTGTGTTTCCTGTGTCTTTATTTATACTAGAATTACTGTTTCTGTTCCTATCATTTTAGTTTCAGAGAACAGCTGAAATCACTGGAATGATCAGCCTTCTCCATCTTCCATTTCTCTCACTTCATCATCTTGCACTGTGCCTCTTCATGATGGCCAAGTGTTCCTTCCATGTTACTGATTCAGTTCTTCTGTCTAATGCTTTTAACAAAGATTTAAATTTCCCTACCTCATTTTGTTCTTCCTTATATTTTGTTCATATTTTAGTCAGTTTTGTTACCACCTCTCTCTTCTATTCTTATAGCTCCCCATCAACATTTCATAGAAGTGATATGCCTGCTACATACAACCATAAATCTCAGTGACATTCGACAATAAGCACATATTTGGTGGTCAGCTGGTCCAGGCTGGGCAGCTGTGCTGATCTTGGCTCTGTTCCACTGTCTCCCATCCTCCTCCTGTGACCAACACCATCACGGTGAAGGCAGAGGCACAAGGGGCACACCCAACCAGCCAAGCACATTTCAGCCCCTCCCTGTGTCACATCTACTAAGGACTGGCAAAAGCAAGTAACATGGCCAAGCCCAGAAATCAAAAAGCAGTAGATATATTTCTCCCACTGAAGTGGAGGAGGAAGGGGTAATGATTATTTTGGACAATAACCTAATCTACCATATTACGTTTCTTACAGCTTTTGAGAAATCCTGAGCTTAAGTCTCCTAAATTTTTATCTTTCTTTATAAGGTTTTTTCTCAAATACATGCTCTTTCTCTGACATCTCAAGGTAATACTCATGTCTCCTTATGCTATATTTACATAGGATCCAAAGTAATATTATTATTTATCCTGGCATTGAAAGAAATCTACTCGCACCTGCATTTTACAGCCAGGCGCTATGGACGCAGCCCTGCCCCGACCACCACTTTACTCTCCACTGAAGTACTGACAGTTACTGTATTCAGATGCAGTCTTGAAGTTAAGGCTCAGGTACACAATTTGGGTGCCTGGAAGATTTCCTAGTGAAGACACGTAGGAGCTTCTTTTTTTCTGTCAGGGTCTCTGACTAAATTGAAGTATCACACACAAAGTTGGCATTTTTCCTTCGAGCCATACAGGGCATGAAAGAATTTATTCCCAGCATGCACTGCTCTTCTTGTCTACACCTGGATGAAAAAGTACGTGCACACGTATTTTAGCAGATAATGCTAAAATGCTCTCTGAAAAGATCTTATAGCTATTTTAAAGTTATGTTAGAAGGACACGCCTCACACACAGCTATCTGATGTATATTAATAACTCCAATGTTCCACTACCTTAAGACATAGTCTTATTCCCTACCAGGTCTACACTAACCTAATGAATTTCTTGAGCCCACCTAGGCCCTTAAACAGAGGGCTATGCTGCGACCAGCCCAGGGGTAAAAGGAAAGTATTCTCTCTGAACCTCTCAAACTATTCCAGAAAGCAGATTGCCTAAAGCTGAACACAACTCTAAGTAACAAAAAATCTTAAAATTTTAGGTCATATGTCTATAATCCTTAGGATAACTTCACTGTCCAAATTTAAGGATTTTCACTTCCTTCTGAGATATACCAGAGTATCTCTGATCCAGTCTGTAAGAAGCCCGGAGAAATGTTTCTTATGATTTCTTACACAGAAGGACCAAAATAAATGTCCAAGGAATGAATGAACAAACTTTGAATGTCGGCCCTTCAGAACATGGAGTATTTTCTATTATACAACCATCTTCAAGTGTCAGGGACAGTATATTAAAAGGAAAAATAAACTACAATGATATTCTGGAAAAGAAGGAACATTCCTTACAACACTACACTCCCACAAGGTACCACAGCAAAGAGCCTCTTGAGCCCACCTCATTCTCCCTTTGTCCTTGTTACGCTGCACAACTCGGCCAGTGGACTTGATGTACAGATGCCGGTGCAGCTCATCGATGAGAACCAGGTGCAGGTTCATCTTCTTGCTGTGAAGCTCCAGCCTGAGGTCACTGAGTCCTTCTACCTGGAGCAGGGGCCCCTCCAAAGACTCAACCGCCGATACCTGAAAAGAACAAACAATTAAATAGGATGACTGAATAACATAGCAGGATTGTAAATGAGGAAGAATACTTTTAAAACGTACTGTGAAAAAGGGATTATGAGAAGCATACCAGCACACACCAGGCTTTGTAGAGCATCATGTGGATGGGCCTGGTTATGCCCTTGAAGGGCTTATCATTTTAGATAATGCTGAAGACAGCCATCTTGACAAAGGCATATGAAGCACCAAAACAAAAACAAAGCTATTTATTCCCACATATTTTTTTTTATATTGCCTACTAATGGACACTTGTAAAGTGACTTCCCTATTAAATGATGATGTCATTCCTAGTCTCACAGGCATTCCACCTACTAATGCTTTAAATCTACATTTAATCAAAGTTAGCCTTTTAGGGAGAAGACTAACTAGAAGCACATCACATAAATTTAATAATAATAATTTATTCTCTCGGTGCTCATTACTCAGAGCTGGCTGAGTCTCTATGTGCATCTACATACAGCCAGTCTCTCTCTCTCTTTCCCACATACACACACGTAGAGGAAAATGCATTTTTTACATGAATGCTACAAGCAGACAATGGAGTTACCACCTCTCCTCTGTCTGATCTAGTGCATAGAAGAAAAGGAGATCTCAATGATGAACAGAAGATAGACTACAGAGGGGGAGGTACTCCTGGAATAAAGTGCAATTTGGGAGATTTTAAACACAGGAAGGACTGGATGAACGAAATTGGTGTAAGAATGTCTACAATAAATGGGGAAGATGAGGGGACTCGGGGAGCCTGGAGGTGCTGGCTTTGAAACTCAAAGTGGTTACTGCAAAGAGGGACAAAAGCCAGCATGTATATGATCCTATTTACCCATGTCTATAAAATTACATTTATATGTATCTGTATGATATGACCCCACTTAGTCATGTCTATAAGATTATATTTAAGTGTCTCTATGTATAAGGAGCCCTAATGGCACAGTTCAGGTGCTAATCAAAAGGTTGGCAGTTTGAATCCCCTAGATGCTCCTAGGAAACCCTATGGGGCACTTCTACTCTGTTTTTATAGGGTCACTATGAGTCAGAATCGACTCACGGCAATGGGTTTGGTTTTTTTTTTTTTTTAATGCATAAAGACCATGTATATTTTTCAAAGAAAAAAACTTAAGGTGAAGATTATACTCTGGTTATTATTCCTTAGGAGATTTTTTAAAAGGAGGGGTAAGAAAATACAAAGAAATGTTTAAAAAAAAAAAAAAAAAGAGAGAAAAGATGACTATCAGTGAACTCAGTTTTAGAAAACAGCAGTATCAAGCTCTCTGTGGAGATGAACGTGCTATGACTATCCCCTGCATAGGTTATACTTCTAAATTTTCCTAATATGTGCAGATTAAGGCAATAATAATATTTACTCCAGGGTAAAACCATTAAATGCAACTATGGATATAAGTAAAACCATTAAATGCAACTATGGATATAAAAAGACGTTCCTAAAAAGTAAAACACATGTCCAAAGGCAACAGATAACAAAAGCCATGAAACATACTGGCGATCAAAAATGTCAATCACACATCAAGGGGAGTATAAGCAGCTCTGGGAGCTGGTGGACAGAGAATCAGAAAGCTTGGTAGCTGTACAAACCAGCCCGAAATGGTGAGGGAAATGCAGTCGCTTGCCCACAAACACATCACTTGTTTTTTGATGTGCTATAATCAAATGTCAGCAGCAAATAAGTTTCCTGAAGTTAACCAAGAAAGAATGGGGGAATGGAAGAGTGACGAGCCCTGGGCCAGCTCTGCCCTCTGAAGCCTGCCAGTTCATTTCCACACTGGCTGGCAACTGCCCCCGCAACGGGAGCCCCTGGGCCTTGTACAGGCTGCAGCAATTCCAAATGGAAAGGCAGCCACGCAAAATGACCGAAGTGTCCCCAAGGAGGAAAAAATAACAACAAATTCATTTACACTTACATCCTAAAATGGATTCTAACTCGGGTCTCTAGCAGAGAAAAGAGGATGCATTAACCTTCAGTGACATGGAGATCCAGAAAATGAAAAATAATTTGGTAAACCACTGGCCCATCATGCAGCCTTATCCCTTAAGGTAATTAAATCCAGCTGAGATACTTCAGCTTAAAAGCCACCCACTGCACCTCCACACTCGATTTGTTTGTAGGAATCTGCATGAAGATTTTTAACCCCAACAGCTCATGTTCCAAACACAAAATTATAGGACAAAGTCAACTTGCAGACCCCCTAATTAAATAAGAAAAAATGCAGGTAAAGCACTTAGCATGGTGCCTGGCACATACTGAGTACTCACTGAAATTATTCTGTGGAAAAAGAAATCCCAGAAGGTATTTCCAACGCAGTTTAATGCAACATTTTCAGTAAAGTGGTGTTTCTTTCATAGAAGCATTATAACCATTTAGATGACAAACTTTCTGAATATGCTTCCTTGACCCAAAATACAAGTGTATATATATATATATATATATATACATATATATACATACACACACATATATATATATATAATCAAGGGTAGTCTTAGAATGTCAATGATTTGAAAATCTCAACTCAAATAGAATAGTCTCCCATTTCTAAAAGAAAACAGGGCTTTGTTTTTTGGCCTTCACTTACCGAAGTCTATTTATAAAACTATAATTTTTTTTTTTTTTTTTTAATATCAGAAGCTAGGCAAGACCATTGTCTTCCTCTACTGTAACTTTACTAAGTGGTACTCAAACCAACATGAAGAAAACAGTTGTCAATGCAACATTTGATCTCTAGAAGGATAAGTTTAGAAACCTGATGTTTATCTTACCCAAGTAGCTTGGTCCAGAGTTTACACACCTGAAGAAACTCGGCCAGGCAGCATACTGTCAACCTGACAGACCACCACCAGTGGCCAATTCTGCTATACTGGGGGGGGACGGGGGTGGTCCAGGTATTTACTAACATCTGGGCTTTAGAAAACAGAAAGAAAACAAAAAGTTGCTGTCCAATCTATTCTGACTCATGGCAACCTCATGTGTGTCAGAGTACAACTGTGCTCCACAGGATTATCAGTGACTGTGACCTCCTGGAAGAAGACCGCCAGGCCTTTCTTCCGAGATCCCTCTGGGTGGAGTCAAACCACCAACCTTTCAATTAGTAGCCAAGCGCTTAACCATTTGCACCGCCCAAGGACTCTTATCTGAGCTGGCCTTGAAGAGAAACATTAAACATCCCTCCATATTTAGCAATGTGTATAACCAAAAATAAAAACACAAATAAGGGGAATTTTTAAACATGTACAGAAAGTGGTCCATTTATAAATCATTTTGCTGTTTTCCAAGTTTAATGACCACAGAGCACTTTCCAAATAACACGTTGGTGAAGAATCAACAGGGATGCAGTTGGATTAAGTAGACAGCAAGAAAATGGCCTCATAGATTAGTAAATTGCTGTAAGAAATTATCAAAATTTGGTTCGTAAGTGTGCCAAGCAACGCTGAATAATGTCACAAATACATATTACAAGTAGAGAACAAGACACAACAGATGAAAGACTACACAGACAACATACAATGGGTCAGTTCCGTGGTAAATGCTGTCTCTGCATCTATCCACAGGTCAAATACCAAGAGATCTCCAACGTGACTGCCCAGCATTCGCAGGTATGCCACGTCATTTCTTACAGGTAGAGTACGACCTCATGAGAAGACCAGTTAAATGTATTTGGAATTTTTCTTGTGTATATTTTAAAAAAAACAGGTTTTGGGGGAAGATAGTACCAACAAGGATTTTTTTTAACAGAGCACCTATTACCACCTAAGAGAGCACGAGTGTTCCATTCAATGCCCTTGGAAACTGCCAATCCAGATAAAAGAAATCTGTTTGAGAGACGAAAACAAAGATTTCCTTTAGGATTATGAAGATAAGCAAACATTTTCAAAACGTTTTAGCACATGACGTTGTGCAGGTCTGCATGTTTTGTTACTAGAAACCTATCCGCCTAAGAACACAAAAATTCGAAAAAATGTTTCTGTGGCTGAAAAAAGCAAGCAAAGGTACAGTGAAATGTACATAATCAAGAATTGTAAGGTTCTTCAAAGAATTTTGCATTTAGTTGGCAGTAAGTCTACAACAAAGGAAAATCTTTGTAATTTAGGAACTACGATTTCCTTAAATTTTCTTTCCCAAATATCTATTTCCCAATGTCATTTCAGTGTAAAAAACAGATAACTATTCACTGAGAAGGAGCCCTAGTGACACAATGGTTAAAGCACTCGGCTCCTAACTGAAATGTCGGCAATTTGAACCCACCAGCCACTCCATGGGAGAAAGATGGGGCAGTCTGCTTCTGAAAAGACTGCAGCCTTGGGACACTGCTACTCTGTCCTGTAGGACGCCTGTGTGTCGGAATCGACTTGAAGGCACCGGACAACGACATTCTTCAGTAGTTAAACATTTGTCTTCCGCCCATCTGACTCAAGTTTATTAGGTAAAAAGATTCTGGAGGAACACCAAAGTTGTCTGTTCTCAGCTGCTTCACAGGAAAAATTCTGGGAAAGAAATGGCTTTTCTTCTTCTCCCACGGGGCAGATGGAACATGAAAACTTGCAGCAGATAACTTTAATAACTCTCTAAATAGAACTAAGGCTGAGGCCCAAGTCAAGGAGCTCTGGTGGGGCGATGGTTAACCACTCGGCAACTAACCAAAAGGCCAGCGATTCGAACCCACAAGTGGCCCTGCAGGAGAAAAGACCTGGCGGTCTGCTCCTGTACAAATTACAGCCTAGGAAACTGTATGGGGCAGTTCTATTCTCTCCTAGTGTCGCTACGAGTCAGACTCGACTTGACAGCACACAACCACAGCCAAGCCAAAACAAAACGTAAGAAACCCAGGAAAAACCGTTGTTGCTTTTAGCTGCCTTCGAGTCAGCCCAACTCATGTTCTACAGAGTAGTCCTGTTCCACAGGGTTTTCTTGGCTGTAATCTTTACAGAAGCGGATCGCCAGGCCTTTCTTCTGCAGAGCTGCTGTGTGGGTTTGAACCACCAACTTCTAGGTTAGTGCCCATAGCAAACCACCTGTGCCACATGAAAAGTTATAAGTGTATAAAAACCAACCTAATAACTAAGCCATTTGCTAGCTAAGGAAAAAAATGTTTATTTTGGCAACAATGTTCCCTAAGACAGGCAAATGTGTTGTCATTGTTGAGTCCAAAACAAACATTTCCTTCAGGCTTTGAAGATAATTACACTGTTTATTAACTTCTCATAGGTCAGTATATCTCCCTTAGGGAAGCATTTCTCTAGTAAGACAATACAACCATTCTGAAAATGGTTCCTTGGTCCAACTTACAGATTCAGTCAAAAGATACAAACTAAGGCTGGTCCAGAGAACTTACACCTTCTCCCCTTCCACATGCTTATAGAAAGACAAAAGGTAAACTTTTTAAACAGCCTCAACTGAAGGAAGATACCAAAAATCTTCGGGTATGAACAACAAAAGAAACATACCTTGGAACACCAGATTTATTTAGTGTCCAGGTCCCTGGCCCACTGCCACCCTGACCCTGGACTGCTGAAATGTAACCTCCTCAGGACCCCTCGACGCCTCCCCCCAGGCCTTCACCCCCAAGTCTCTATCTTTAGGCTCAGGGTACCCTAGACCAGCACAAGAAGCCTCCAGTCTCCTGTGAATGCAGAATGATTCAGACCCACCTGGACACAAGCAGGGTGACGTTTATCACATGTGCCCCAAGAATCCCAGATCATTCACTGCCAAATATTTCTTCCAGATGTTTCCATTTTGTTACACACTATTTCTCAAAGCAGAAAATTTTCTCTTTATCACACATAAACTGGTCAGAGAGAAATCTACAATTTAGTTTAAAACACACACACGCATATATAGTATAAATAATGTTTCAGTTTGAAGGACATGAAACTATACCCTCTACTTACTTATTCACGTGGTTAGGTTCCAAAGCCCAGGTCATTACGCAAAATCCGAGTTATGTGAAAATGGAGGATGGCCACGTCAGATCACAAAATGGAGGATGACTACAACATTACGTAATTGCCAAATTACATCATTACCAAACCACTGAGAATCATGACCCAGCCAAGCTATCAGAGCCAGCTTTACTCTTGCCTTACATCTCAGCACTCATTACTGCCAGACATAAGTTGTTAATGCGCAACGTAGTCAGAGAGTACTTTTTACTCTTATTGTAAATGTGAAATGTCAGATAAGGAGACAGTCATCAAGTGAGGAGAAAGTACACTGTTTTTATAGGTCAGAAATGATCAAATATTGGCTATTTCATATGGTTCAACCTACCAGTTTTGAGAGCTTTGGTGCATCTAGGACATTACAGTGGTCTTTGTAGAACACTGTGACCTTTATAGAGTCCTATAAAACCAGGAATAATTGTATTCCTAGATAAGCTAGGGATAATTTTACTAGTAGAATACACCTCTGCATTATATAAAACCTCTGTGACATGAAAGCACAACCATCTGGAACCCATGTTCACAAAAATCCCATCTGTTAAACGTAACTTGTAAACAACACGTTTACAGCTAGACACTAGTCACTACAAGGGACACAAGTAGAGGCTGGCTTAGACTGGCCTTCACACAAAAAGATGGGGAGACGGAGAGCAGAGACTTCAAGGGTGAATAAAGGGAATCCACTCAAGGCTCAGGGCTACCGTGAAGGCTTGGGAATGTCTTAGGGGATCTAGAGGAAAAACTGCATCTCTGGTCCCAGCTTCACCGGAGAAGACTAAGATGGGTTGGCTCCCCTTGGCTCAGCTTTGCTGCTGACTGAAGCCCTCAGGGCTATTGACAGTTTGGTTCTTAAGACAGACTTCCCAAGATAGCTGCACCATAAGGCAAGGCCGAGTGCCTGAAGCAAGAACACTTTTTTCCCCCAAGTAGCCTGAGCTAAAAAAAAAAAAATTCTTTTTTTTTAGCTCAACCTATATCCTAATCAAAAATGCCCGTTCTTAAATCAGTCTGAAAACATCCTATCGATCAGATCCACTCAGGTGTCCCTTTCTCCCTATACTGCAGACTCAGCGTCCTGTGGCCATTAAGGCCAGGATGCTGTCTACCTTCCACTCTTCCTTCATTACTGCCAGGGTTATTGCATGTTTTTATTTAATAAACCTTCATCAGCTCAAATGAAGGGTTGTTATTAGTTGAGCTAACAGCCAAATGATAATGCTCCAGAGAGATCTCCGTGCTTGCTGGTGCATTAACAAAGAGAGGTGAAGGGCCGAGGTCAAGCATGTGTCAATGTAAATGAAGCGATATCAGGTACTAAGGGCTTAATGCAATAGACTGCCTGGGAGATAATGGAATTTACAGGATAAAGCAAATGAGATGAAGTTATTGATAAGTGAAAAGAGGGAGGGAGGCCTAGATAAAAGTGCTGTCAAAGAAAAGACCTTTTGCTGGTGAATTTCTTCTTTAAAGAATCTTCAAATCTATCTTAGGAAACAAAATTCAAAAGAGATCAAATGTAACTTCTAGCCCCATGAAAGAACTCACCCCATTACTGCCACAAAGCACAGACTTGTACTACAAGCCTATCATTTTATTAAGCCATTATTAAGCTTTCTTTGGGTTTTTTGTTGTTCTTTTTCCCTTTTCTTTTTTTTTTTTTGCTTTGTTTGTCGTAAAGGTCAGGGCATTCTACCACAAATAAATCCCAGACTGTATTAAAACTCGTCTGTTTTTGTTTTGTTTCGTTTTTTCTCCCCTCTTGAAAAGTCGGGGAAGCCAGGTCTTTTAAAATATTCCATCAGCCCAAGCCTCACAGAATCACAGTATCTGAGAAATGAAATGTAAGAATTTTCCATCATAAGGGACCTCAAAGGTTGTCAAGTCTGCGCCCCCATCCCAATTTTACAGATTAAAAAAAGCAAGGCCTAGAAACGTACTTTTCCTTAACCTTTCTTTTACCTTTGAGTTAATAAAATAATACATATTCAATCAAAAAATAAATAAATAAAAAGGATGGTCCACATTCTCTCTCACCAAATATTATATATAATACATTTTGACTCGACTACTACCAATCATTTTTCAACACAAAGTTTTTACAAAAACTCTATTATTTTAAACACGCTTTTTTCATTTGGCAATACACTGGGAACACTGCCCATCACTAAATATCATAGGACATTTGGTGATTCCATAGGATTCGACAATATGATTACGCCACAAATGATTTAAACAATTTTGTACCCTTAACATGTTGCTAATTTTTTCCTTTCATAAATCCTACTGTAGTAAACACTCTTGTATACATATTTCTGAATAACCTCCCCCCCCCCAAAAAAGTTGCTGTCCAGTTGATTCTTAATGCATGGCAACTCCAGGGGTTTCAGAGTAAAAATGTGCTCTATAGGGTTTTCATTGGCTATGATCGTGTAGATTTAGATTGCCAGGCCTTTCTAACAAGGTGTCTTTGGTGGATTCAAATCGACAGTACCCAAGTGCTTAACCATTTGCAACACCCAAGGACTTCCTATTTCTGAATAAACATAACATAAATTTCTTCTTTGCTCAGGAGAAAATCCTAAAAACAGAATTCTAATTCCAAAATTATGCATATACTTAGAGCTTCTGATGCATAATGCCAAATTAAGAGCCTTATATCATCTAGATGGCCTTATAACGTATGTGCACAATCACTTCCCTAATGAAATTAAACTATACCTAACACCTCAGAAGAAAACTAAGGTGAACTATTAAAGTCCCACAAAGGAAATGGCTTTTTGCACTTTGAAAGTTAGGCCAAAAAAACCCAAACCCACTGCCGTCGAGTTGATTCTGACTCATAGCGACCCTCTAAGACTGAGCAGAGCTGCCCTATAGAGTTTTCAAGGAGTGCCTGGTGGATTAGAACTGCCAACCTTTTAGGTTAGCAGCCATAGCTCTTAACCACTACACCACCGGGGTTTCCGAGAGCTAGGCAACCACAAGTAACTAGTATGGGGACGAATCGCAGAGAAAATGGACTTCTTTAACAAGATCCTCCTACCTGTCAAGTCAAGCAAAAGCCACTGATCAACATTCTCAGACTGTCATCAAGGTGAGATGGGGGCTCCCATCAACAAGATGGATAGCCACAGTTGCAACTTATACATGTATGTGGCTCCCATACGGCCACAGTGACACTGACTGACCAACCAAACAACTGCTCAAGGAAGTCCACCTGTGAAATTCGAGGAGTCCAGAGATACCATGGAGGATGTCAGCAAAGGACTTAGATCATTCCCCCTAGAGACTCAAGTGTGTAAACACACACGCACACATCTTGGCGTAGTTTATCTGACTAAAACAACTTGATATCAGGTAGCGCAGAAATGCTGCTGAGTGTAAACAAGGTCCACACGATCTCTTTTCTTTTTACCTGGAATTGGGCGACTGTGACGATGAGGATGATGATACCTACGCCATCCTAAATGTTTGTGCACTGCTTTATACTTTACAAAACACTCTACTGATGATGATACTAAAAAACAGGGGAAGAGCATGATTTGTCTAGGAATCTAGGACCACAGAACAGCTCAGTTGTTGCGTCAGAACTAGAACTAAGACCTTCTGGCTTTTAGATCCATTTTGTTTCCCCTGTAACAACACACTGTACCCAGCCACCACTGGTCAATTAACAAATTGGTGCCCCATTTTCAATCCAGTAAACCCCTGCAATAAATCAGGTAAGAATCCTCACAAAGAGGCAGGAATCAGAGCGTCAAGGTGAAAACAACAGCTTTGAGGGCTAGAAGTCAGCCTGAACCTGGGGAAGCATCTAATTTAACCATTAAACTAAACTCACTCTGACCAAATCACCAGGATGTACAATCAGAATCAAGCCCAAATACTCATCAGCTCTATTCCAACACTGCAATAGAGGATGGCCACAAAGTAACATCAGCCAAACAACAGCATTTTTGCATAAATGGGAATATCTCCCTGGCCTCTAACTACTTAGAGCTAGTGTTAAAGTAACTCAAAGAGAATTTGATGGGCTCTATTTTTGGAGCCCTGGTGGCTCAATGGTTAAGACCTCAGAAATTAACCAAAAGGTCGGCAGTTGGAATCTACCAGACGCTCCTTGGAAACCCTATGGGGCAGTTCTACTCTGTCCTATAAGGTTGTTATGAGTTGGAATTAACTCGACGGCAATGCTTTTGTTTTGATTATTCTGTAGCATAGGCTATACCCTACACCACCATTCCAAATTTGTCCCTATCTGGGAATCAGCTGGGGAGTTTCACAAATTACTGAAACCCATGTCTTCCAGGGATTTTGATTTCATCAGTTTGGGGTGTGGCCTTGGCCTTAAAATTCTTGAAAGATCCTGTAATGTTCAGACAAAGCTTGGGAATCACCACCAGACAGCCAAGCCAGCCAGTGGAAAACTGCTGAACCTTGTATGGTTTAGTGCAACAAAATAAAATTTCTAATTGCTTTAAAATAAAAAGGCAACTAAATAGCAGATAAAAGAGCAAAACTAAAGAGAAAAAAAGCTAATACACTATCCAGGTGCCTATCAAAGAGTCTGGCTTTTAGAAAACCTAACCTGCAAAGACAAATATAAATAAAAAGGGCTTTGAGCAGCAAGAAAAATAATTGCTACAAAGTCCTGCACTTTTACTCCATTAGAGAAAAATAAAGCTGCCTCATCAAGCCTACTCACTTAATTTTGGACATACAAACCAAGGTTATTCATTTTATATTTTCAGCTTTTGCTAGATCTATTTGAAGAGCCTATATAGGTGTTCAAGGAAATGAAGGGGCCATAAATGCAGCTAGGAGCAGCTACATTTGACCATCTTATTTAAAATAGCAAACCACACCAACCCTGCTCTCGCCCCCAGGACTCCTGGCCCCCTTTCTGGTGCTACCTTTTTCCACAGTACACAATCACGATAAGAGACACCATTGATCTGTTCATCATCTCTCTCCGCTAGCATGTAAGCTCCTTCCAGGTGAGGGCCACTTTCACAGACACACATACCAACAACAAAACTGGCCAACAAACTCATGGCCACGTGTTAGAGACCCAGTGGTTTGTGCCAACACTGCAGTGTATGTGCCAGATTCTCTCCTGATAGATTATTAGTCTCGAATGCTGTCCAGTATCCTACACCAGGAACAGGTGGGTTTTAACAACAGTTATTCCATTATTGGCCGGTGATGTGTTATCTATCATTTTGTGAAGAAATCTACCTGGAACATCAAAACATTTTCATAGAGCCACTGAACCACTTGCAGGTAGAGTGCAATAAGCTCACTAGAATTTTCCAGCTCCTGATATTTATAGAGCTTTCACACCAATATCACTCCCAGAGTCATGAGGAGAAAAAAACACCCTGTGAATCTCAGAAACTTTCAAGCCAGAGAAAAGGCATGTGTGCTTTGGCCTTTACCTGCATCTTAGCCATTTGGTAGTTGGTGCACCATCACCCCTCCCCTGTCCACAGCCCGTTGCTGTCGAATCGATTCCAACTCACAGTGACCCTATAGGACAGAGTAGAACTGCCCCATAGGGTTTCCAAGCAGCACCCGATTGATTCGAACTGCCAACCTTTTGGTTAGCAGCCGTAGCTCTTAACCACTACGTCACCAGGGTTCCCCCCACCGCCCCCCGTCCATAAAGAAGAAAAAATAAGAATCAGTCTATTTGTTAATGACACAATTTTACAGGCACAAATAGGAGCGACATTATTGGTCAACTGGTGGTGTTATCTGATCACTGACAGAATCACTTGATATCAATTACTCTAACATTAAAATCAACACTGTCAATAACCACCCCCCAATTCTGAACAGGTTTAGATCTAATTATAGTGCCCAGCAGATCAACAAGCTCATCTTGGGTAGTTTGCCAGCAAGTTACAGAGCTTTTAGAGAGTCAATGGGTACCCTATGAACATACACCTAAAGCAGGCCTGCATGTTGCTATGGTGCTGAACGAATTTCAGTGGAGCTTCCAGACTATGACAGACTAAGAAGAAAGGCCTGACATTCTACCCCCCGAAAATCAGTCAAATGAAAACCCTACAATAGGCATAGGGTTTCCACTAGTCAGGGCCACCTCAATACAGCTAATAACCACAACAGGTTGCCCTGGTGATTGATGACACAAAATCTGCAGTCTGTCCATGCCAAATCCCAACAATTATGGCAAGGAACTTTGGGGTCTTGTTCACACACTTGTGCATGTGTTAGAGCAGACTAGAACTGTTTTCTGAGAAAAATCCTATTTCTGCCTGCAGGAGTTCCTTTAACCGTAAAAAGGTGGGCTAGTCCTTCTTTCAGGTACATGTCCATGTTGGACAAGAACAACAGGAGTAAAATGAGCAACCTAGCCTTATCTTCAACACTTTTACTAGCTCAAAATAAGTATACTGCCCATGCTTTACATACATGTTCTTATATTTCATTTAATCCCATCAACGACCCTTGGGGGATAGGTATCATTAACTCCAACTTTCAGCAAAGACGAGTGAAACCAAACCAAAAAGACCAAACCCACTGCTGTCGAGTCAATTCTGACTCTGAGGGACCCTATAGGACAGAGTAGAACTGTCCCATAGGGTTTTCAAGGCTGTAATCTTTACAGGACCAGACTGCCACATCTTTATCCAGCAGAGCGACTGGTGGGTTCAAACCGCTGACCTTTTGGGTTAGCAGCCGAGTGCTTAACCACTGCACCACCAGGGCTCCTGACAAGTGAACCAATTAGTCCCAAATCATCCAGATAGTAAGACTCCAAGCTGGGATTCAGGCACAGGCCCAACTGACCCAAACTAAGACCATGCTCACATTCGCAACCTTGAATGCTGCCCAACAACTGCAAAGATTCCTGCGAATGGGAAATATTACAGACATAATTATTTTTATTACAGGAGTTTAGAAAACTATACAATTACGTAGTTGCCTCACTCACTTTATCACAGATGTGGTCACATTTTCAGTGTAAGTGAAATAATTTCACCCTACCGTTCTCTCAGCAAAGCATGCTGGGGTCCTTTGGGAAGAAGACAGCTACGTAAATACAAGTTATTATTATGATTATCATAATAATCCTTATGTGACTACACAGCTATAGATTCTTTTTTTAAAAAAGGCATACAAGTAAAAAGAGACAAAATGATTAAGAGACATTCAAAATCTACAATCTAAGGAAGGCTTAGAAATGAAAAAGATTATTTTAGTCACAAGCCTTGTGACTGTCAGCTAAAGTGCTTCAAAACTATTCGCACTGGCTTGCTTTCCACTGATTGAATGCAATTATGAATTGACTTCTATGGGTTGATAAATCAGAACTTGCCTAAGTGGTTTTCAAAGCTCATCTGTGCAATTTTAGTTTGATGCAGACTTCTAGACAAATTGTCTTTTTTTAAAAAAAAAAAAAAGTTCATAAAAATATTAACTACCACCAAATACCTTCCTGGCTAGCTCATGGCACTGGGAAGAAGCTGCTATTCCTGTATTAATAATTCTTCCCAGAATTAATCAGTCACTGTACATTAGAACCAGCAGCTGGAGTGTTTTGAGTGATAATGAAACCTGTAACAAGGCATCTTCAGCCGTCTTTTCAAGACAATAAGGGAATTAAAATTTCAATTTAAATGCAGAGGTTTGAAACACGCTTCACTGGCAAAATTACTTCAATTAATGTGAGTGGAATACAAAGGACAGACTGCAGAAATGTGATGCGGCAACCAGGAATTATGTCATTAATGTGCTTGCATCAGCCCTGCACGATGACTGCAAAGGTCTAATTTAAACCGTACGAATCACAATGCTACAGGCTACAATATTAATCAAGCCTCCGATTTCAATGTGACGGATACAGGCTTCTCGTTGGATCACTTCGAGCTTTTCATAAGCCAACAGCAGCTGTTTACCTTGAAGAAGGAAACAAAAGGCCAGGCCTATTTGCAGACACCCCCTGTCGTGACAATTTAATTATTTCATGCAATACTCAGGTTATCATATCAAAAATAAATAAATAACTATCCTGTCTAGAAGCCAAGCCCCGAGCTATCAGGCCAGTCGGACGGTGAAGTAGGGGGCAGGAGGTGGCGAGAGCCATGGTCACTGCTGATTTATTTACTCCAGACTTATTAACCTGTTCTGAGTGCAGATTAAATTTACTGGGCAGCTGCACCTGTCTTCAAACGGACATTCAAAATCTTTTGATAAACAAATCCAAGGAAGTCAGAGGGTTTTGAAAGACTAGATTGTTTTTTCTTCATTTTCCTCTGGTATCTTTTCGCAAAGATTTCCTTTTGGACCCTTTGAGACGCCTTAAGTAGATTTTGCTTCTAATGGCATATAACCATGGGAAAGGAAATGTGATTATTTTTTCATATGAAGTCCACTGAAAGAGCAATTACAGACCTTACTGTTCACTCTTATGTACAAAGGACCAAATTGAAGACTATTTCCAACCTTTTAAAGGCACCGTAAATACTACCTTTATGAAATCTCCCTTGTATACTGGGATATGCTAACTACTCCCCAAATTGTGCAAAGCACTGCATCATCTGCAAAACGGGGATGAGATCAGAAACCTAACTCTCATAGCACTGCTGAGAAAATGAAACGAGTTAACAAATGTAACATATTTAAAATGGTACCAACACGTAGGGAATGCCCAATAAATATTAGCTATTATTATAGTTATTATTGATGTTGTTCATTTAAATATTACAAAAAGGAAAGATGAGGAACTAGAGAACCTTGCCATTAAAAACCAACCAGAGAAGAGAAGAGACCAGAGCTCCTAAAGAGTTGTATTAAAACCCTTTCATGACAAAATAATAAATGTTGGAGAGGTTATGGAGAGAACAGAAGTCTTAAACGCACTGCTGGTGGGAATGTCAAATGGTACAACCACTTTGGAAAACAACTTGGCACTTCCTTAAAAAGCTAGAAATAGAAATACCGTATGATCCAGCAATCCCACTCCTAGGAATATACTCAAGAGAAATAAGAGCCATCACACAAATAGACATATGCACACCCACGTTGACTGCAGCACTATTCACAACTCTTCACTATTCACAACCGCAAAAAGCAACCTAAGTGCCCATCAACGGATGAATGGATAAACAAATTATGATACATACACACAAAAGAATACTATGCGAACAAAGAACAATTATGAATCCACGAAACGTCTCACAACACGGATGAATCTAGAGGGCATTATGCTGAGTGAAGTTAGCCACAAAAAGACAAATATTGTATGAGATCACTATTATAAGAACTCAAGAAAAGGTTTAAACACAGGAGAAAACATTCTTTGATGGTTACAAGGGTGGGGAAGGAGAGGGGGGGAGTTCACTAACTAGATAGTAGGCAAAGATCAACTTTGGTGAGGGGAAAGAACCCACACAATACAGGGGAAGTCAGCACAACTGGACCCAAGTAAAAGCTAAGAAGTTTTCTGGACACATCCAAATACTTTGAGGGACAGAGTAGCTGGGGCTGGGGCCTGGGGACATAGTTTTGGGGGATATCTAGGTCAACTGGAATAACAAAGTTTATTAAGAAAATGTTCTGCATCCCACTTTGGTGAGTGGTGTCTGGGGTCTTAAAAGCTTGCAAGTGGCCATCTAAGATGCATCAATTGGTCCTATCCCACTTGGAGCAAAGGAGAATGAAAAAAACAAGATGCAAAGAAAATATTAGACCAAGAGACTAAAGGGCCACATGAACCAGAGACTCCACCAGCCTGAGACCAGAAGAACTAGATGGTGCCTGGCTACCACCAATGATGCCCTGACAGGGAATACAACAGAGAATCCGAGGCGGAGCGGAGCAAAGTGAAGAGCAAGACTCAATTCACGTAAAAAGACCAGATTCAATGGTCTGACACAGGCTGGAGGAAGCCCCAAAACTATGGCCCCTGGACACACTGTTAACCCAGAACTGAAACCATTCCCAAAGCCCACTCTTCAGACACAGACAGGATTATAAAACAAAAAATAATACATATGAGGAGTATGGGTGGCTCCTGTCCCAAAGCAGGAAGAGACAAGAACTGGTCAAACAGACACAGGGAACCTGGGGTGGAAAGGGGGAGTGTGTTGTCACGTTGCAGGGACTGCAACTAACATCATAGTATGTGTATAAAGTTTTGTATAAGAAATTAACTTTTAACTAAAACACAATAAATAAAAAATAAAAAGCCCTTTCATGACCTTTGGACTATATGGTTGCCCAGCCACATTTTCTGCCTCTTGGGTTTCTTGGGACCCTACTTTTCCAGTTAAAAGTATTTGCTACCCTCTAGTGGGGACTTGTGTAACACTGAAAAATGAAAGAAACATTTGTTGGAGCAAAATAGCTGGGGTATTAAGCTTAAACGTGAGGTAGTGCATCCAGGAAGCATGACTGGATAAAACTTTTGTCTCTTGTGGCTTTTGTATTGCTAGGTAAGCACTGCAAGCATGTTTACGGTTTCCTGTGTGATCGCTAGGGAGCCCTGGTAGGTTTGTTTTTGGGTTTTTCTATGTGTGTCATGTTTGGAAAACCGGAAGTGTAACCAAATGGAAGGCACCCAGCAATAAATTCTACCAGCTATAACTGGTGGGCCAGACAGAGTCCTACCAATCATGGCACCAGAATACTCCCTGAGTTTTGTGGTACCCATGTATTTCCACATAATATTCTCAAAATCCATATTCAAAACCAAAAAACCCCACTGCCGTCGAGTCAATTCTGACTCATAGTGACCCTGTAGGACAGAGTAGAACTGCCCAATAGAGCTTCCAAGGAGCGCCTGGTGGATTCGAACTGCCGACCTCTTGGTTAGCAGCCATAGCAGTTAACCACTACGCTACCGGGGTCTCCAAAATCCGTATTACCAAACTAAAATTTAAACACACTCAAAGACTCAGCATCCTTCCATTAATGAAAACACATGATATCAACAAAAAATTCAAAGCAGAAAATAAGTGGGTCTTGACAGGGCTGTAAAGCTTTTCATGCCGTCCCTTACTTGGCGGGTACTCTGTGAGCGCTGATTACATAGGCTCCACTACGCCCTTTCCTTCACGCTAGGTACCAGTTGCCTTTGAGTCAACTCCAGTGCTGGCAACCCCATTGTGTCAAATAGAACTGTGCTCCATGATTGATTTGTGGGAAACGGATCTCCAAGCTTTCCTTCAAGGTGCCTCTGGGTGGTTGACAGCCAAGCACATTCACCATTAGTACCACTCAGCAGAGTTTCCAGTCTAAGACAGACTAAGAAGAAAATCTGGCTACCAACTTCCAAAAATCAGCCAATGAAAACCCTATGGATCACAATTGTCCTCTGTTTGTGTGGGGTCGCCATAAGTCAGGGGCCAACTAGAGTCAAGGCCAACCCGATAGCAGCTAACAAAAACATGCCAGGCACAAAAAAAAAAAAAAAGCACAAGACAGACAAAAATAGATAAGACACAGCCCCTGCCCTCCATGACCTGCCACACAAACAAAAGCAATTAATTACATTATAATGAAATACATGCACTTTATAGAAACACAAAGACAAGCACTAACTGCCTAAAACATTCAGAGAATTGATGAAATTTGAGCCAAGTCTCAAAGAATAAATCATTATGTTCCAGGCAGAAAGGATTAAGAATAGGTTCAGGAAATATGTAGTCAATTAAAATAGAAAAGTCAACCACATCCCTATACACCAGCAACAAATAATTAGAAATTGCAATTAAAAAAGAGCAAACGTCTTAAAAAGCAACAAAAGTTATAGGGTACACAGAAATAAATCTAACAAAATTCATATAAGACCTCGAAAGAATACACAACTAAACATTATTAAAGTATATAAATTAATACATCAGTAAATGACAAACCATGTTCACTCATTTAAAAAAACAAAAAAAAAAGCCTGTTGCCATGGAATTGATCCTGACTCATAAAGACCATATATGACAGAGTAGAAATAACCCATAGGGTTTCCAAGAAGCAGCTAGTGGATTCAAACTGCTGACTTTTTGGTTAGTAGCTAAGCTCTTAGCCACTGTGTCATAGAAAGACTCAATACTGCAAAGAGGAAATGTTCTTAAATTCAGTGCAATTCTAATCAAAATCCCACCACACTTTTTGTGGAACATGACAAGCTGATTCTAAAATTCATATAGAAGAGTAAGGGGCCAAGAATACCACAGACAGTTTTGAACAGCAAGGTGAGGGAACATAATTCACCAGTTATCAAAATATATTATAAAGCCACAGTAATTAAAACAGCATGGCTTTGCTGCAGGGACAGATGAGACCAAATGAACAAAATGAAGAGCATAAAAACATACCCATACGTATGTGAAAACTTGGTATGTGACCAAGACGGCATCATAAATCAGTAGGAAAAGGATTCAATAAATGGTCTGAACCAACTGGCTAATGATAGAGAAGAAAGATAAAATTAGATCCCTAGTTCATACCATCTATAAAAATAGATCCTAGATGGATTAAAAATGAAAATATAGGCAATTCTCTTTATGGCATCAAGATAAGAAAAGATTTCTTAAACAAAAATCACTACCGTAAAGGAAAAACAATGAAATATTTTATCGCATTAAAATTTAAAACTTTATGAGAGAAAAAAAAAAAAGTAAAAAGATAAACTACAAACTGGAAGAAGACATTTGCAGTCCATTTAATGGATAAAGGATTAACATCCAGAACACATAAAGAACTACAAGTAGAAAAAAAGAAATGAAGCCAAACAGAAAACATGAACAAAGGATACGAACAGGCAATTCACAAAGGAATAAAACTAAATGGCCAATATAAAAAGATGCTCAATCTTACTAGTTATCAAACTAAATAAGATATTATTTTACAACAGTCAGAATGGCAAGAAATAGTAAGTCTAATAAACACGTGTTAGAGGGGATGCTGACCAAACAGAAATTGTGGTGGGAACATAACTGATTTAAACACTTCGGAGAGCAAACTGGCAATACCTAGTAGAAGTAAAAATATATATACCCTAAAAAAAATTTTTTTTTAAATATATATATATATATATCTCCTACATCCGGTAATTCCATGTTTAGGTATCTATCCTGGGAATACTATCCCACAAGTCCTTAAAGAGACAAACGTGTACAAGGAAATTCACTGAGGCGTGATAGGAAGAGTAAAAAAGGTGGGAACACCTATCTGTACCTCAATAACTTATTCACACAATTGGCAACTACATCAGAATTTAAGTAAACTATATAAATCAAAAAAAATTTTTTTATATAAATCATTAAGAATACATCTCAAAAAAATAATACTGACTGAAACAAAAGCAACGTAAATGATGATACATACAGAATGACTCCATTATTTAAATTTTCAATACTCCAAACCTGATACATTATGTTTTAGATAAACATAGGCAAAGTATAAAAATGTACGTTTACCAACTTCAACAGAGAAACTACCTCTGGAGAGAACAGGAGAATGGACAGACGTAGGTGTAACTTTTTAAGAAATCTGAAGACGTGGAAAACAATAACGTTTTTATGGTGGGCTCATAGCTGTTATGCAATATCATTTTCTGTACTTTCCTGTATATTTGAAATGTTCATAAATTTTTAAAAATTTAAAAACCATGAACAAAGACAGATACATGAAGGAGGAACGTGGCATATTCGAAAACAGCAAAGTATCTGATCAAATTGGTATTTTTTAACAATGTACTTTTAAACCATCCTTTAGGTCTGCTAGAAGAGAATACAGGGAAGTATTAAAGCCAAACAAAAATCAACCCATATCAACATGCATTCACACAAGTAATTTAATCGACCTACATTGTGATGGCATTAAATAAACACAAAAATAAGTGAACTGTGCAATGCTTTACAATTTAAAATAAGCTTTCACATCCATAATCTCAACTGATCCTCATAACAACCATGTCTGAAGAAATTGAGACTCAGAAACTGTTGAATAACTTACCTAACCTTTATTAAGCTAGCATGGTGAAACTAGGAATTATATAAATATGAATTATAGCCCCACTTCGTATCACAGAGTATTATTTGTTCTGGTAGGAATATTTTATTGCACCTCTCTTGAAGGATTCACAAAAAACCACAATTCTTTGCTTTACATCTGTTGAATACAGAGAGTTGAAAACAGATGGGATAGAGGTTAAGTGATAAGCAAGGGCCTTTCCTCACTGATAGAATCAGGAAAATCCTGCTGTCACCCACCTGCCCTATCACGGCCAATAAACCCATTGGCATCGAATCGATTCCAACTCATGATGAGTCATTGCCGATGTCACCCATAAATGGTAACCACTCCCTCCCCCAGTCACACAGACCTAAACTATGTTTCATTCTGAGTCCTTTACTGCCTCCCAACAGCCACACTCTCTTCTCACCAGACATCAACGCATTCTGACCCAAAAAACTTAAAAGGAGGGAAAAAATGATTCAAACACTCTTACACCATACCAAGAACTCTCTGATGTCTAAAACTATGCTTAATGTTTCAAAATTCTCCATAAATGTGTTATCCCCACCTGTGTCTCTTTCACTCCTGACAACTGTCACACTGCCTCTCACTTCTGGTGCCTAATTTTCCCTTTACTCTGCGCTCTACCAGAGACCAGGTAAAACAATTTACGGAGCAGAGCAGGCACCTGATGTTTCCTCAAGGCATCGCTATCTCCCACGTCTAGGAAATTCTCTCATACACTCACCCTTTTCTAGGGGCACCTGCTCTCCCCACCCCCCCCCCCCCCGCCCCGTCCCATCCTCCACCACCACAACAGCACTGTGTCAGTTAGAACTGACTGGCCATCACAGTACCCAGACTGGCTCAATCTAGGTCCTGCTCCAGGGCTTCTGAATTAGGAAAAAAAAGAGGATTCTTTTCCTCTGCAAAGCTGAGGGCTGTGGCCTATACTCCTCAACTCCCCCAACACCCACCCCCACTCGCACGTGGGAGAAACCAGCCTACAGGAGAACAGTGGAGAAGTCACGCTGAGAAAACATACAGGTAGCATTCCACATACAGCCTGTTCCTTTAGCTTACTGGTTACATGAGCCAAGCAACTGTTTTCCCCCATCGCTAGCTAGAACTGAATTTCTGTAACTTGCAACCAAAAACTTAAAGAAGTGTTCAGTGAGGTCCTTAAGAAAAGTAAGTCAAAGAAATAAAAGACAGTATTCAGTACGGATTAGCCCTTAAGTAAATCAGTGAGCCCTTAACTAACAAAGACTGTAAAACAAAAGTCTGAAATCCTAAAATGAACATAATTAACACAAAAATGAACTCTCAAAACCTAATTTTAATATGTAGCACTTGTTTAAAAGCAGACCTACTCCGAAAAAAATCCTGACTCAGATGGGTATGTCTGTGCTACATAAATATATACAGACTTATCTGTTCTGATTGCTCACTTCTGAAGTATAATTTAGCACATACATGCATTCCTAATGCATAAGCCAACAAGGCTGGAAGGTAAGTCGTTTTCTTCTGGTGGGACACCCTACAGCATGAGAAATGGTGACGTTGCTTTGAACAAGATATTGAACCTGACTACTCTTTTGCCACTTCCAAGAGCAGACCATTACCGACCACCTTCCCGGTGAGAACTGGCCGTTCATTCTGATCACATACCAGTTTGTCATACGTAACAGAAAATGATGACACCTCTCACTCCATTAAAAGTTTTCTGATGAAAGACTTCTTAACAAAATGCTTCTAGAAAGCATGAATGAATTAGAACAACTTAGATCATTTAACCTGTTTCCCCTACCAATTCCCCTCAGTGCTTTCTCCAGCGTTGCATCCAATCCAATTTGGAGAAACTAAGATACGGGGTTTTCACCTATGAAGGAAAAGAAAACAATTCGAAGCACGGGCCATAGCTTCATCTGCTACTGAGAGCTTCTGTAGTCCTAGGCCAACTGTAAATGAGACGGAAGTGAGGCTTGGGGGCAGCCCTCTCCAAGAGCCACCAAAAACTCTGCTAGTGAGTCGACTCTGACTCATGGTGACCCCGTATGTGCAGAGTAGAACTGCTCCATAGAGTTTTCTTGGTTGTAATCCTTATAGAAGCAGATCGCCAGGTTAGTAGTCATTTGCACCACCTAGGGACCTTCCGGGATCCCTGGTTGCGTAGTGGTTAGGTATTACAGATGCTAACCAAAAGGTCGGCAGTTTGAATCCACCAGGCACTCCTTGGAAACTCTATGGGGCAGTTCTGCACTGTCCTATAGAGCCACATGATTCGGAATTGACTCGATGGCAATGGGTTTGGTTTCTTTTTTGGTTTTTGGTAGGGACCTTACAAGAGCCACAGACCCAGGGAAAGTTAGGATCATTAGGGAGTAAATCTGTATTCTTATTATTTATTCATCTTCTTGAGGCTCAGCCACATGTACCACAAACTGCCACCTTCTCTGGATTTTCATTTCTAATTCAAAAACTACTGGAACACATTGAATTAAGACAGAAGCTAAAGGCTAGGCTGTAGAATACTCTTGCTTGACTAAGTTACCTCTGGCATTATTCACACAAAAAAAAGTCATTCTACGTCTTATCAAGTTAAAGAAAAAAACAAAGTCCCAACATAAAAAATCCTTCAGAGAATTTGTGGCACTTCAACTTTATAAAGTTCCAAAAACTCTCTCATGCAGATTTCATTTTTTTTTAATGGGAGTCATTAAATATCTCCTGCTAAAGCTAACACCTCTCACTACCATTCTAACATGATTTCAGTGCTGCTTTCTCACCATTATACTTCCTGCCCCTGTTCCAAAGGCAGACAATGCATAAATACTAATCACAACTACCTCTCATTTCCAACACTGGGACCAGGAAGGGGACAACCCAGGCCTCACCTGAGCTGGCACAGGGATCCTGAGGGGCAGCGGGTAATAAGCTACCTACATTACAGGATTCAGAGAGAACAAAAGGGAAGCGCCTGCCCAGCTCTGCAGAAATGACCAGGAGCACAGGCGGGTCTCTTACCAGCATGTCCGTGGCACTGAGATAGTGCTTGCTGGCCATGCACTGCTCCAGCTTTTGAGGCACTTGTTTGATATTCTCAATTTCATCCAGCAGGTTCAGGACGTGCTTGTGTTCAATTCCCTCAATCCACAGTTTCCGAAGCTCATCCCGTTTGCAGTGTAACAGCATCTTGCATGAGAGCAGATTCTCCTTCACCTAAGATGAAATACAGTCAATCTCGGGTCATTCAAAGTCTTGCCGCCTAAACTCGTAAGTAATCTGGTTAGTATTCCTCACTGGTACTTGTATGTGTAATTCAAACTCTCAATTAATCCACCTGGTTGGTCATCTTGCAAAATTCTAATCCTGGTTCTGACTCTAACTCATATGGGTCCATCTCTACCTCTCTGGGTCTGTAGTTTCTCCCCTGTTAAATGAGAAAACTATTCCTGGCCTACCTTTGAGTGAATCTAGAAAAAATTACAAAGGATATAAAGTACCCTGAAAATACAAGTACCACATAAATGCTAATATATCTAAAAGAAAAAGGACTGATATGAGACTCTATGCTCTTTTTCCTTCTCCACTGGGCCTTGCAGATTTTCTGTCCACCTGACAGACCACTGGGTCCAATCCTGTAGCTCTAGAACTTCAGCTGAAATGCCTAGCCGAGGAAATGGGTGTTCATCTCAGCTGACTAAAATAAGAATAAGCCCAGTTTCTAGAAAGAAGTAGACACAGCAAGAGATAATCCTAAAATTAAAGGAATTCGGACATACCTAGGCCTAAATTATTTTTTGTCATGTACTCTGAATTTTAAATATTAAATAAGACAATCTCCAGCATCCCCGCAGACTGGCAGAGCAGGGGGATGAGTGCAGGCCTATCATGACAAGAAAAAAGGGGGGGAGAGGAGCAGGAGGAATAGACACAGTGCACATGATTAGAGCAAGTTTTTATTTTCTACCCTAATTGAAGATTTTCATTTTCACGACATGGGAAAAAAAAAAAAGAACCATGACCTTTCACAACTCACAAGACTGCTTTCACACACTTTTGACAGTCCTAACATGTATTTTAAGGAGCTCTGGTGACACAGCGGTTAAGTGCTCGGCTGCTAACCAAAAGGTCAGCAGTTTGGACCTACCAGCTGCTCTGCAGGAGAAAGATGTGGAAGTCAGCTTCCATAAAGATTACAGCCTTGGAAACCCTATAGGGCAGGTCTACTCTGTCCTATACGGCCAATAGGAGTTGTTATTGACTCTATGGCAATGGGTTTGGTTTTTTAACATGTATTTTTAGTTAAATTAGAATTCAATATTTGTTTACAGTTTGGTTTCTGCTTTTTGTTTTGAGGTAAAATTTACCCATGAATACATCTCAAGTGCACGATTTGATGGGTTTTAGCAGATGCAAACACCCGCATCATCCAAGCCCTTGTCGATACACAGGGCAGTTCCATCAGCCCAGGGAGCCTGTCATGCTTTTTTGACAATTAAAAATCTTCCTCTATACGATCTGGGGTGGCAGTGCACACACTCACTGGCACTGTACTTCCTGTGGTTACAGAACTAAAAGTTCACCATTTTTCCAAGAAGCATAAATATAAAGATAGAATGAAAAGATTAGAAGGTTTTTTGAAAAAGCATCTAATCCAGTCCCACTTTAGGACTACCCCTAAATCATACTTCTGTGAAACTTTTCCATGTAAAAAATCCCTGAGGAGGGGATTCTGAAATCTCTCCTGGTAAGTGGAGTGGAACGGTTATTAACTTTGAAGGGGCTCACAGACCCCTTTGAAAATCTGATGGAGATGGTTCTAGTTATCCCTACTCCTTCCTGCAATCCCACCAAAGTGACAGTAAAGGAATTGATAACCTTTACACCTTAAACCAAAACTATCCCCTGAAGTCTTCTTAAAACCAACCAGTAATAGGTTAATTGGTAAAGAACGTCTTCTTTGAGCATAGTGCTGTTTTAAAGAACCATCTAAATGGAATCGAACTGACAACAGCATCTCCAAAGGGTAGACAGGAAGCTTAGAGGGCAGATAGTTTATGTTAATGGAGGGAGAAGAATTCGGAAAAGGGGGATGAGAATGGTTGCCCACCTTGAAGAATGTACTCAGTGTCACTGAACTTTGCATGTAGAAACAGTTGAATTGGTGTATGTTTTGCTGTGTGTTTTCAACAATAAAAAAATTGCTTTAAAAAAAAAGGCAGAAAAGGAAAGAAGGCAACAGTGAGTTAAAAGCTGGTAACAAAATTCTGGAAGCTGGCAAGAGAATGGCTGATGACTAACTAAATTTGCATCCCGAGAAATGTGAAAACCTCAGCCTGGAGAGGGCTTTGCTATCACAGTAAAGAGACACCAAGGATCCTGAAGGCAGAGTTTCAGGGTTCCAGCTTCTCTATAAGGAGCACTGTGAGCCTATATCCCATCAGACCTCACACAGAGGCAATTCCCTTCCCCCTACATTGGTCAAAACAGGATACCTGCAATCTGGAGAGAATGAGTCAGAAAGGACCTGGGCAGGAAATGCCAGGCACAGCTGAGGAGAGCGCGAGGCATGAGACAGGAAACAGCAGGATGAAGTCAAAGTCAGCCTGTTGAACAGTAAGGTGCTCAGCCCGCTCTGGACCTTCAGCTCCAATAACACTGGCAGTATGACTTCCAGTCCCAATACAAGTGATCTGTGGCTTTGCACTGGGGACAGTGACCTGGTCCAAGTGAAAAGAAAGAGCTATAGATAGTGATATTTGAGGTTTACAAAGGAAATTACTGGGTCCCTACCCAGTCATCACTAGGTAAGCCCATAGCATTCGCTCAGCTTTGTGATGCCTCCCTCTTACAGATAAATGGTTAGCCAAGGGTCACCAGACATTCAAGGGACACCTGGACTATAAAAAGACAGGCATAAAAACAAACAAGAAGAAAATAGTACTGGAGGCGGGCTGGGGGGACGGAAGCTATGTAGAGAATAGGAAAAAAAAACTTTAAAAAAAAACCATAATTAATTTTGTTAGAGAAATAAGAGAAGATACTACATAAATGAAATAAACAGGATGTTATTAAAAATTAAGATAATAAAAAATAGCTCTTAGAAATTAAAAATATGATAGCTGAAATTTTTTTTAAATCTAATATAAAGTTTAGAAGAAACTCTTAAAGAAACCCCCCAAATATAAAACTCAAAAAACAAGAGATGGGAAATAGGAGACAGAAGAAAATTAGGGGTTTAATCTGAGAGGTCCAGTATTAGCCAAACAGGAGTTATGGGAAAGCCGGGAGGGGGGATGAGAAAACGGAATGGAGAGAAATACGAATAAAATAATAAAAGAACACTTTCAGACTTGCAAACTCTCCAAAACTGAACCTGAGATGCATCATAACTCAGGGAGCTACTGAAGAATGTGCCCCATCAAAACAAGTGAAAAACAGAAGAGAACACGCGATCCAGGAAAGGGGGAATCCAACAGAGAAGAAAGCCAACAGGATCCTTCAATCATTAACTCCAGGAACGATGACAACAACAACAAAAATTACACAAGAGAAAATGCAATCATAGTATGCTGTGTGGCTTAGCTGTAAATATTTTAGGAGTTAATAAAAGGGTAGGCACTATTGACTTAACCAAAAACTAGGATCCAAACAGAGAGAGAGAGGATGAAGGAAGATGTGATACGGCAAGGGAAAAAGAGTGGGAGGGCCTCAGTCCTCATCTTCCACACCTGGAAGTCAATATACAATGCCTAAAATTTGAAAGAAAAAAAAAAAAGTATTATGTAGAAATATAAAAATACCTGAAAAAAAACAACTAAAAGAATAAGAGTCAGTGCCTCTGAAGTGCTGGAGTTGGGAATGGGGTAGCATGAGGTAGAGGAATGCTGGTTTTTATCAGCATTTGTGGTTTTATTTGACTTCTACACACATCTCCAAAAGCCATTCCCAGGCTCCCTTGGAGTTCCTGGTCCCTGAGTTAAGAACTGCAGCTACTCAACTCCTTCTATTTTAAATCCTAGTTAAAATCTGGTTAGAATTTGATTTCTGATGTTCTACACATATCAGCTTAGTCCTATATCAGCTTAGTCCTATAATTCTCAGCTTTTTCCTCTGCACGCAATAGTTACTATGGAAACAGTTAAAAATAAATCTTATGTCATACAACACCCAACTAGGCTCTTGATCAAGAGAGTGGGAGATAAACTTACAAAGTGTCAATAAAGCTTGGCAAACTTCTTTCTGATTGGAAAAAGACCATTATGGCACCTCACGCTAGGACATACACAATGGAGTCGGGTGGCTTCTCACTTTTGCTTACTACACGGAAGGAGGCACGAAAAGGAAGGTAAAATTTGTGAAGAAAAACTTCAGCATCGGGCTGTGTAGAAAATGAGCATCGCCAAAATTATCCCGTAAACTGAGGTAACCAAAGCTGCAGACATAAGGAGCTACGAGAACTTTTAATACTAAACTGCCCTGAATAGTCAGCTTTTTGTTTGGCAAGTCAGAGTTATAAAGAAATGTTATTTTAGAGCCTGAGGAGGAGGGAGAAATTCTACTCAG
Source organism: Elephas maximus indicus (assembly GCF_024166365.1). NCBI lineage: Eukaryota > Metazoa > Chordata > Mammalia > Proboscidea > Elephantidae > Elephas > Elephas maximus. Next base: position 16,567,900 of record NC_064826.1, read on the forward strand.
CAATAAAAGGGAAGAGGTGTGAAGAATCTCCAAAACGTGAAGCCGAACGAAAGAAGTCAGACACAAAAGAGTACACACTGTAGGATTCCTTTCACATATGAAGTTCGAAAACAAAACCAAAACCAAACCCAGTGCCGTCGAGTCAATTTCAGCTCATAGCGACCCTACAGGACAGAGTAGAACTGCCCCATAGAGTTTCCAAGGAGCGCCTAGCGGATTCGAACTGCCGACCCTTCAGTTAGCACCCACAGCCCTTAACCACTACGCCACCTGGGTTTCCTATAAAGTTCTAGAACACGCAAAACTAAGGTATAGTGATCGAACTGAAGTCAACAGTTCCTTGGGGCAGGGTGTGGACAGAAGTGACAACAATGAGGCAGGAGGAAACTGGGTTGATGGTAAGGCTTTCCAGGGTACGTGTATTTCCCCAAAGCTCTGTTGACCTGTACTCTCCAAATATGCGCATTTTGAGAGTATTCTAGTGTACGTAAATTTATACCTCGATAAAGATGATTTTTAAAAGCAGGGATGGGGGAAGCAGGACTACGTCCAATCAATGAAAAATAACATGTAAATGTGAGAAAGGTACCAAATTACACCTAAACATTTACTTCTCAAATCCGTGATCCGTGTTCTACTAATGTGCTATCTTAATTCCATTTTATTTAATTTTAAGGATAATCAAGGCTTAAAAATTATATTACTGTATTTTTATGCAACGAATGCCTGCCTTCCATGTTTGTTTACCAACAGCTCCCTCCCACCCAAGGTATTTTCATAAGCACTGCTATGTCCATTTTTTAATTTACGTGTTGCTGTAATTAAAAAAAAAAAAATTAGCATAGAGAGGCTGGGCGCTGTTGGCAAACAACTGTAAAAGGTAGGTGTTATTTGCATAAAAATACAGCACTGTTTCTTACTTAAACAGAACTCTTAAAAGTCAGGCTATTCAAATTAGGACATCAAGACTAAAGTACACAGATCCCTCCTCAAATACTAGTGTCCTTCCCTTCCTCAGAATTCTAATAAACTCCTAACAAAAAAAAACCAAACCCACTGCCGTCCAGTTTCTGACTCACAGCTGCCCTACAGGACAGAATAGAACTGCCCATAGAGTTTCCGAGGAATGACTGATGGATTTGAACTGCCGACAGTTTGGTTAGCAGCCGTAGCACTTAACCACTACGCCACCAGGGTTTCCTAATAAATTCACAGTTGCTCCTAAATGGCCTGTTCAACAATAGCAAGAATTTCAGTGTCAATATATGAGAAGTGCAAACCCATCACTGTTGAGTGGATCCCAACTCATAGAGACCCTACAGGATGCAGCAGAACTGCCCCCCAGGTTTCCAAAGCTGTCATCTTTACAGAAGCAGTCTGCCACATATTTCTTCCACAGAGCAGCTGGTGGGCTCAAACTACCAACCTTTTATTTAACAGCTGAGCACTTAGCCACTGAGCCACCAGGGCTCCTTTAAGAAGTTAAAGTCACTCTAATGAGAGACTACCAGAAAAAGAGCAAACAAGGAAAACACCGCCCAAGAGGCTATTGTGAGTTGAAATGTCCGGGGAGGACACCAACAGTAGAGAAAGAGAGATTTCTGCAATCCTACTTGGGACAGACAGAGAGATGAGGAAAGCCAGCTGGCGCCTTTCAATAGCACTGTGGTAGCATTTGAGAGAGTGAGCCTTGGTGGCGCAGTGGTTAAGCACTCGGCTGCTAACCTTAAAGGTTGGTGGACGCAACCCACCAGTGGCTCTGCGGGAGAAAGACCTGGAGCAACCTGCTCCCGTAAAGATTACAGCCGGGAAAAGCACATGAGGCAGCTCTACTCTGTCCCGTGGGGTCGCTGTGAGTCGGAATCGACTGGACGGCACGCACCAACAAGCACCTGAAAGCAAGGAGCAGAGACGATTTCAGAGGGGCCAACGGATCTGCAGGTCCCGGCGAGGTAGTAGAAGGCCGTAACTTTCAACTCAGAAAAGGAGAAAAGCACTGGATTTGAATAAAGATAAGGGGGGGTGGAGGAATGCCTCTGAGTGTGTTTATTGGCTATACTAAAGTACAACTAACTTCCAAGCACCTCACTGAAACGGTGGACCAGACTTAGGCTGAAAAGCTTCCCGTGACCAAGGCAGGATAAATAAAAATTAACACAACCAAAAACCAAACCAAACCTGCTGCTGTCGAGTCAGTCCTGCCTCACAGCAACACGACAGAACACAGTAGGAAACTGCTGCCCTTTTGGTTAGCAGCGAAGCTTTTAAACACTGTGCCACCAGGGCTCCCATTAATACAAGAGTCAACATTATTCTTCACTTTTAAAGTATAGAATATCAGTGGTATTATTATTATTTTGGTAGTAAATCTACACATAAGCATTTTGATGGCTATTCTCCTGACCCAAGTGTCCAACCCAATTTTTTCCACAGTAGAGTACCTAGAAAGAAAGAACTTCACGAACACCACTCACAGTTCTGCTTAAGAGCCCTTTAGAAGTATAAATCATTCTTAAATTACCCTCCAACTTTTACTTCCCGTGCTTTTTTCCCTCTTGGGTTTTTTTAGCTGCCATTCTAAGGACTTAAATTCTCTGAGAAGCTCTATTCAACCCTTTCTGAGGGCAATAACTTCCTTTTGAGTTGCAGTGTGGATACAGTACACAAAAAATCCTCTGAATCCTGTTAACTTATTGGAAAGATGAGCTCATGGCTACTGTGACTGCATTAATGCACTCCAGACCACTGTCTGGATTTTAAATTGCCGTATCTCATCACTGCCCACTGCTTGGCACGTCCATTTCTACAAACCCAGAGGCCTCTTTCCTGGCTCATAAAAACATTAGTAATTGCGCTGTAGATAACTTCCTACCAAAGCCATGTTGTTCAACTGTGCCTATTTTTTATATTAACTATGGTTATTCTTCATTCTAATCCTACCTTTCAAGGTACACTTTCACATAAAAGCCAAAAAAAAATTTCATTTAAATGTTAGGTAACAAATGTTGCATTACTGGCTGATTAAGCCTGAACAACTTCACTTGCATAATCATGTAAAGTTAGTTCCATTTACAGGCAAGGAAATTGAGTTAAGAGCACAACTGGGTGAAACGTAAACCATCTGTGCACACATCACAACTGAGACAAGTATCTGCAGTTTCCCTTCAGCTGACCCTGCTCCCGTGATAAGCATTAAACCAAAACCAAACTCACTGCAGTGGAGTCAGTTGTGACTCACAGCGACCCTACAGGCCAGAGCAGAACTGCCCCATAGGGTTTCCGAGGCTGAAATCTTCATGGAAACAGACTGCCACATCTTTTTCCCGTGGAGCTGCTGGTGGGTTCGAACCGCCGACCTTTTGATTAGCAGCCGAGCACTTAAGTGCTGCACTACCAGGGCTCTTGCGATAAGCATTAGACTGTGCTTAAAAAAACAAAGGTTGCCATCGAGCTGATTTCAATTCATGGCAACCCCATGTATTTCAGAGTAAAACTGCACTCCACAGGGTTTTCAATGGCTATGATCTTATAGTAGACTGCCAGGCCTTTCTTCTGCAGCACTGCTGAGTGGCTTCAAACCATCCACCTTTTGGTTAGTAGCTGACTGCAAACCATTTGCACTAACCAGGGAGCACCTGCTAGCTACTGTGCCTGGTACAGCAGCACCTGAGGGTCTGCGCCCATTAGCATGTAAGCTCCCCAACGACAGAGACTTGTTTTTTTCCACTGTTACAGCTCCTGCACCTAATACAGAACCCACCATGCAGCTGGCGCTCAGCAAATACTTGTAAATGAATCCTCATAATATTCTAGAAAATTTCAACTCGAATCTACACATTCTCAATCTCTGGTAGACCAAGGACTGCTGAGTCATCTACATTTTTACTTTAAAAAATATATATAGCTATATTTTGTATATAATCAAAAACGCAATTAAAAACCAAAAGACAGTAAAAGATGAGTGAGGAAACATCAGTGTTTTCTTGGTGATAAGAAACGGACTTTCGTGATATAAAACTGTCAAATTATGCAATGAAAACAAACTCACTTTCATTTTTCCCAATATTTTTCTTCTGCCACTTATCAATCATTAAAGGCTTTCTTGAAAGGAGCTTTTAGCCCTTTATTCCTCTCCCCAATATTGAAGCTAATTCGTAACACTGAATTATGTGGCATTTGTTTTCTTGGCAACTGTCTAAAATAACACAAAGTTTTCTTTCTTTGTTTTGTGAAAATGAGGACAGCGAAAAGACTGGCGACGTTTACAAATGTGAACTCATCAGGATGGGACTCATTTTCTCAATACCAGGCGGACACTCTTTGTTAGCAGCAACGATGCTATCGACACAGAGTGACAGACAGTCAAGGCAGAAATCACTGCTGGTGCTTCCCCTGAGATTAGGACAAAGTTCCCTCAGTCAACCCAACTAATCAGAAAACACAAATACCAAAAGGTCCCTCACCCTTGCTGTGATTACTCGAGGCAGAGCCAGAAGGTCAGCAGCTCTATACATTCATTTGCTGACCCCTCTTGACTTCAGTACATTGGGTCAAAATGGACTACAGTTTACTTAAATCTAGAGCAACTGATTTATAGCTTTACCTCGTTTCACAGATAAATCCATAGGATGAGCTCGCCACTTGAAAAGGTTAAGAATTACAGTATTCCTTTCAAAAGCGCCTGGTTAATTTTAAAATGTAAAGAGGTCAGCATATTGCTTCAAAAAAGGTTAAAGGCTTACTGATTCTGGAACTGTACTCTTGGAGCCTGAAAGTCATATATCAACAGTGTTCTTATAAGAAGAACGCATGCATCTGCTTAGAGAATCGTAATACCAGGTCTAGAGGACAGGAAATAAGGCATGTGAGGATGCTGTAGGTGCAACTATTTCTGGGCAGGTACCCTCCAAAAAAAAAAAAAAAAAGCCAGTGCCGTCGAGTCGATTCCAACTCGTAGCGACCCTATAGGACAGAACAGAACTGCCCCATAGAGTTTCCAAGGAGCACCTGGTGGATTTGAACTGCCGACCCTTTGGTTAGCAGCCATAGCACTTAACCACTACGCCACCAGGATTTCCAGGTACCCTTCAAGAGCCCCTTAATCCATCTAGCAGCCCAGGGCAGTGGGTTTCAGACTACTGTCTGTGGAGCCCTCTACCCCCAAGGTACTGTAGGGGCAGCCACCGAGGGGCATGGAGGGGACCAAGCATGAGGCTCTGGACCTATTACCCCAACACCAAACAACAGGAGAGTGCCACCTCTCTGTTTGGTAGGTGGGGGTTCTGCTAAATATCTCATCTAAAAATAAGTAAGTAGCAAATTTCTGCTGTTTAAAAAAAAAAGTCTGAAAACCAGCAGCAAGGGCTTTAGATTCAGGTACAGCAAATTTTGAATTCTAAATTTGTTGAATGGGAACTAGGCATAATCACCCCTGGCAAATAACCGGGGCTAAACAGGTGGTGGCAAACATTTTTATTTATCAGAGAGCAGTGCTAAAAGGAATTAAAGGAGTGGCCCTCAAAACACACAGCCAAGAATTACGCAGACTATGATGTGGCAATACATTTGATAAATTTGATAGTTCGCCTCTTGGTCAAATATAAAAATACCCCTTAAACCCATTTTGTCCAATAAGCACTAAGGTAACTAGGTCACAAGAGCTTTTCAAGGACCTAGAAAAGGGGAAGGGGAGAGGGGGAGAAAGGCAGAGAGAGAAAGGAAGAGGAGGAGGGAGGAAGGGGGGAGGGAGGGAGGAAGAGAGGGAAGAAAAAGCTCTAAAATATCAAAAGAAAATTTTAATATAAAAATGAATACACGTTTGTCATTACTAAAGCACGATATCAAGAATTTTGGTATTGTATTTTTAAACAATTTGTTATTTTCTTCACAAAAATTACCAAGAATGTACAATAATTGCAGAGAAATCACAACCAACTTCAAATTAGGTGCGGTACTCAAAGCCAAATTTTCAAAAGCAAAAAAATAAAATAGTTCCAAATCACAGCTATGTGGTTTTATATATGTGTCTTAGTTGTCTAATGCCGCTACAACAGAAATACCACAGGTGGATGGCTTTAACAAAGAGAAGTTTATTTTCTCCCAGTAAAGAAGGCTAAAAGTCCAAATTCCGCACATGAGCTCCAGGGGAAAGCTTTCTCTTTCTGTCGGCTCTGGAGGAAGGTCCTTGACCTCAATCTTGCCCCGGTCAAGGAGCTTCTTAGGTGCAGGGACCCTGTGTCCAAAGGACGTGCTCCACTCCTGGTGCTGCTTTCTTGGCGGTACGAAGTCCTCAACTCTGCTTGCTTCCCTTTCCTTTTATCTCTTGAGAGATAAAAGGTGTTACAGGCCACACCCCAGGAAAACTCCCTTTACCTTGGATCAGGGAGGTGACCTGAGCGTTACAATCCCACCCTAATCCTCTCAATATAAAATTACAATCACAAAATGGAGGACAGCCACACAATACTGGGAATCATGGCCTAATCAAGTTGATACACACATTTTTGGGGGGACATAATTCAATCCATGGCAGTATGTATACATACTTCTGTGTATATATGTAGGTATATGTGTTTCAGTGTATATATGTATATATAAATATACCCAAATATGCCCATGTACACACACAAAATGTGTGATGTGTACATTAAGTATACTTGATGTCATGATATGGGAGCCTCCTCTCATAGCAGACGCCTAGGGTCTTAAAACAGCTCTGCTCTTTGGTTTGGATTCCTTCCAGTCTTCCTCAAGTTGCGGCCCTCTTCGCTGCGTCATCCCACTCTACAGTGAGAAGCAATGGCAGAAGCCAGAGGATAAGATGTAGGGAAGGCAAGAAGCAACCCAAAATGTCATCGTGATCCTCTTCAGCTAGACATTCCAGTCAGCGAAAAAGCCCTGACAAAAGCGGTTATGAATCGCTCAGTAAGGACAATTGGCCACTACTCCAAACCACCCCTGTGCTACAGAAGGTGCCGCCATGGCGGTACGAGAAAGGCTGCTTACCTGCTTTATCTTATTTCGGGAATTGGTGATGCGCTCTGTGATGCTCTGGTAGGTGCGGATGGCAGTTGTCAGCTCTGTGTAGTGCTGCACAATCAGCTCATCCAGGTCACGGTCACACTTCTCATAGGCTTCTTCCAGGCGACCTTTCTCGTTTTCTCTGTCTTCAACATCATCACTGGCCGACAGAGTCCTGGTAAAGACAGAGAACATATCAAGCTGAATAAAACTTAAGAGAAAAAAGCAAAAGAAAGATGAGTTAGCCAATACGCGAGACTATTCATTTTGCTAACCAGAAAATGAAATGGACCACTAACAAACAACACAAACCTATCTTCTCAGAGAATTTCCAACAGTCCGACTGAAGGGATTTGCTGGTTGCCCATCCAAGGAGCTTTTCCCCTCACTTTATCTCTTGCCACTAGAAACTACTTTCATCAGACAGCAGGCGGTCTTGATTTGTCTAAGTGAATCCTGGCAATTCCTAGTCATCCCATTCCTCTTACAGTGACTTTCCCTGCCCAGCCAGTGAGACCTGAGGAACTTCCATGACTACTTTTCTCACAGGAAGAGTAGCTACAGGACACAGTTCCCTTTTCCTGATGCTGGATATTGGTATAGAAAGCTGAGATATCCAAACACATCAACCATCTTACAACCACGGAAGGGAAAGCCAGGAGAGATGACACCTACAGCTTTATGTCACTGTGCCACCAAGGCAGCCAGCCCTGCAATGCCACGCCTCAGGATTTCTTGTTAGGGAGATAATAAACAGCCATTGTTTAGGTCACTTTCGTGGGTCTTCTCATCCATGTAGCTGAAAGAATACTAACTGATGGAATGACTCATACACTGAGAAGCCACCTTCTGATAGCTCATCTGAATGACGTGAATTTGGTACAAAGCCCCCAGCGGCCTGGAAATGAGGTCATATTAACCCTAAAATCTTTTATGACAGCAATCATCTAAGCTACCCTACAAGACAGTCCCTGCATTTGCTATTCTTCCAACAGCACTAACAAGATTGATGTGAATCAACAATAACCACAGAATGAGACAGATACTTATTAAAAATCTTTCAATAACTTAGTTTGATTTGTGGGCCACAGATCTTTGTTTCCTCTATTATCTTTCCTGGATAATTTTTTTTAATTTAGTGTTATAATCGGTAACAAAGAACCCTTTTCTTCTTATCTGCTGGCTGCAGTAATTTAGAGTTTCATTAAATTCCCTCAGATTTGTCAGCTTATACATTCAGCCTGGTTTATTTCATTTATCTTTTTTAACTTAGGGAGGGGGTATTTTAGGCTCTCAATGATGGATGTAATCAATTACAAGTCCATCATTAGAACTGCTTTCAGAGACGGTCTGTCAGCAAATCAATCACACACCGACTTCTAGATATTTGCAAGCAAAATACTGTACAATAGCCACCCCCAAACTATCATTTAGAGCAAAGGATCTTAATTCATGAGCCACATGATATGTAAAACTTCTTTTTCAATTTAGAGGTAAATTCAGCAGGCCAGTCTTTGACGTCAACCTAACTTCCAAAAAAGAATTTTGCAAATGTGTTAGGGATACTAAGGGACCGGGGGTTGCATGAAATCCAGGGAAGGGAAGGAGAGGATAGAAGTATAATGAAGGAAAAGGCAAAGCTTGAAAGGACAGCCTGGTATACAAGGACAGCAACGACAGGGAATCACAGCACTTGAATTAAGGCCTTTCCCATGCCAGACCCTGCTTCCCCATCTGTAAACTGGGAACCCTAAACTAGACTACCTCCAAGATAATCTAGGTTCAGATTGAGAATCCCCACTGAAATGTCTGACCATTAAAAGTGAGTCAGAGTGGAGAACTTGAGGGCCATTAAGCTTCAAAGATAGAGTTACCAAGATTATTTGCAACGTTAGGGCACAGAATAGCTTAGCATACCTTCCTGTGGCTTCTATGATACATAACTTTGCTCTTTAAATCTGAAACCTTCCAGGCTGTTAATATAAAATAAAGCAAAATCATAAAATGCCTTCAATTTATCAACCGGCCCAAAAGGAACAGACCCTAGATACTTAACTCTTACCATTTCCCTTTATAAAGCAGATAGCCACAGAGTTTCCAAAGCTACACTTGATCAGTCTGTAGTCTTTACAGTGCTCTGCATGACTTCTTCCCACCACCATTTGCAGAAACAACACACCAAACATCTCACTTGTTTATGTTAACTAGCAGGATTACCACTACGGGAAATGGCAGGCCCATGGCAGGTCCAGAGAAGACACCTCCTGCAGCAGCAGCTGTCATTCTAGCACGTTGCAGGAGCAGTATGAGTTACTCAGGAAACACAAAGGTTTACTAAAATGGAGGTTAGAGGGGCAACTGGGTCTCCGGGGATTTTAAAAAATATATTTACATACGGAAATATCCTGTGTCAGGTTTGCCCCACATTTGAAATTCATCCTCTTGATGTAAACTAAGGAGCTCTGGGGGCACAGTGGTTAAGTGCTCGGCTGCTAACTGAAATGTTGGCGGTTCGAACCCACCAGGGGCTCCAAGGGAAAAAGATGTGGCAGGCTGCATCTGTAAGGGTTACAGGCTTGGACACCCTATAGGGAAGTTCTACTCTGTCCTACAGGGTGGCTATCAGTCAGAATCGACTCGCCAGCAGCAGGGTTTTGGTTTGGATGTAAACTGAGCTGAATGACATTTTGTCTTGAGTCAAAAATACTTACATTCAAAAACTCCAAGAGCATAAAACCATTATTTTTTTTTTAATTTAAGAAAAGGAAGGCAACATGGATAATGATAATAAAAAAAAAATGATAATAGCAGCTAATATTTATGGAGGCTTTTTTTTTTTGTAGGTGCCAGGACCCAGATGTTTTGTACACCTCACAGAATGTATGTTTTATCTTCATAACAACCCTTGAAATGGGTTCTATTATTATTTCCCCTCCCTCCATTTTGCAGATAAAACCGCTGAGATTTCAGGAGGTTACATTAACGTGTGCCACCTCACGCAATGAAGGTAAGTGAGAGTAAAAGGATTCAAAACCCAGGTCGGCCTGTTTTCAGATTATGCTCTTCATGGCACTGTGGGCATTGGAGTCAGACTCTCGGCTCCACCATCACTTACTCATACGACCTTGGTAACTGCGCCTCATTTTGCTCATATACAAAATGGAGATAACAGGCATGCCTACCTCATAGGGTTGTTGGTGAGAATTAAATGAGATAAAACAAGGCCTGGCATATAATTAAAAAAAAACACCAAACCCATTGCTGTTGAGTCAATTACAACTCATAGCGACCCTAGAGGACAGGGCAGAACTGCCCCAAAGGGTTTCCAAGGAGCGCCTGGTGGATTTGAACTGCTGACCTTTTGGTTAGCAGCCACAGCTCTTAACCACTACACCACCAGGGTTTCTAGCATATAATTAGCACTCAACAAATGTTGTTCTTAGCTATTGTTATAGCCCGTTGCCGTGGAGTCAATTCCAATTCATAGTGACCCTGCAGGACAGAGAAGAAGTGCCCCATAGGGTTTCCAAGGAACAGCTGGTGGATTCAAACTGCAGACCTTTTTGGTCAGCAGCTGAACACTTAGCCACTGCGCCACCAGGGCTCCATTATTGGTATAGGAGTAGTAAGAGCAGTAGTACTACTAGTTGCAACAGCAGCCACAGTCGTAGTAAAGGTTGTAGTATTTTTCCACAATGTAATGGAAAGGACATTCTCTAGAGATAAGGGTTCAAATTCCATCACCTCTACCTACTAGATCACTTGGAATTGGACGTGAGACTTAACCTCTCCAACTGTCATTTCACTCCTCCTTGATGTCAGACTGTGAAGGCTCTGAGATTTAACCCGACCTGCAAGCTAACTAGTTAGTCTGTCACAGTATCATCATCATCATCGATGATGACAGAAGACACAAAACTCCCAGGTCAGAGACAAAGGACTTCATTACTCACAGCACAGCCAAGCAGCATGAGCATCGCGTATGTGCATCGGTTTGCCTTGCTCCCAGGTCCCACGGGTGGCTACCAAAAGGGGCCCAAATGGATGCCTACACATGGAGCGAACTACTAGAGAGGAACCCTGAGCCTGAGCGTAGAAGACCAAATCTTTGATACAGGGCAGTAGATACGCCTGCCCTTGCTCTGAAGAAAGAGAATATCCTCCAAGGCTGCCTGCTGTGCAGACATCCTTGTAAAGGCAGTCTAGAATAAAGCGCACTCAGCGCTTCACTCACACCAACTTCAGAAATGCAAGAGACCCGTGGAGAATTGTCTCCCAACAATAAGGAAACCTAATTCCCTGGCTTCCTTTAAGGACTGAATGACAGCATTGTGCCAAGCAACAGTAGGCAGTAAATAGATTGATTTCTAACCTATTTTCTGCAAAATGAAACCAGAAATAAAGGGCCTCACACAATAAATATTTGCAAAGTGAATGAGGAACAGACCATAAAAGCCTGAAACAGTGAACAAATTCTAGCTAAAAGATCCACTCATGCTATCAAAAAACCAGAAAAGTCAGCAAATTTCAGTGGGATTACCTTCCTTTAAGCCAGCCAGTTGACCTGGGCTGCTAGCAAAGATGTAGAAGAGAATACCTGTCATCTAGTTCACCCCACCACCCACGTCAGGAAGCTGTCCTCAGCCTTCTCTGCCCCTGTGCAATGGAAAACCCACCAGCATACCAAGTACTCATTGTGATTTTGAACAGCTCTACCTGTTACAAGGCCTTTCATTAAAATATAGTAAAATCGGCCTCTTTATAACTTCTACCCAATGACCTGAGTTCTACCTTTTTCAGTAACACAAAATAAAAGTCTATTCCCTCTGCTGTAAAATTACCCCCTAAATTTTAAAAGACCCTCCATACTTCTTTATTTCTTAGGTTAAAACCAGTTGCCGCGGAGCCGACTCCAACTCATGGCACTTCCATGTGTGTCAGAGAAGAGCTGTGCTCCATGAGGATTTTCAGCGGCTGATTTTTCAGAAGTGGATCCTCAGGCCTTTCTCCTGAGGCACTTCTGGGTGCACTCAAACTGCCAACCTTTAAGTTAGCAGCGGAGAGCTTAACCAGATTCCCAGTTTCTTCAACTGTTTCTTCCACGACACGGCTTCCAAGCAGCACACCGTAAGTATCAGAAGTGAAATTAAAGCACAATACAACTCCATATTGTTGTTGCTGTTGTTGTTAGGTGCCATCGAGTCGGTTCCGACCCACAGCCACCTTATGTACAACAGAACGCAACACTGCCCAGTTCTGTACCATCCTCACAGTCGTTGCTATGTTTGAGCCTATTGTTCCAGCCACTGTGTCAATCCATTTCTTCAAGGGTCTCCCTCTTTTTCGATGACCCTCTGCCTTACCAAGGATGATGTCCTTCTCCAGGGCCTGGTCCCTCCTGATAATATGTTCAAAGTACACGAGATGATGTCTCGCCATCCTCGCTTCCAAGAAGCACTCTGGCTGTACTTCTTCAAGACAGACTTGTTCTTTCTTCTGGCGGGCCGTGGCATACTCAACATTCTTTGCCAGCACCATAATTCAGAAGCATCAATTCTTCTTCTGTCTTCCTTACTCACTATCCAGCTTTTGCATGTATATGAGGGGACTGAGAATACCATGGCTTGGGTCAGGCACACCTCAGTCCTCAAAGTGACATCTTTGCTTTTCAACACTTTAAAGAGGTCTTTTGCAGCAGATTTGACCAATGCAATGCATCTTCTGATTTCCTGACTGCTGCTTCCATGGGCATTGATCCACAGATCCAAGTAAGATAAAATCCTGGAAAACTTCAGTCTCTTCTCCGTTTATCATGATGCTGCTCGTTGGTCCAGTTGTGAGGACTTTTGTGTCCTTAATGTTGAGGTGCAATCCATACTGAAAGCTGTAGTCTTTGATCTTCATCAATAAGTACTTCAAGCCTTCTTTGCTTTCAGCAAGCAAGGTTGTCAATGAATCTTCCTCCAATCTTAATGCTACATTCTTCTTCATATAGTCCTGCTTCCCTGATTATTGGCTCAGCATACAGATTGAATAAGTATGATGAAAGGAAACGACCCTGACCCACACCTTTCCTGAGTTTGAACCAGGTAGTATCCCCTTGTTCTATTCTAACAATTGCCTCTTGGTCTATGAACATGTTCTGCGTGAGCACAATGAAGTGTTCTGGAATTCCCATTCTTCGCAGTGTTATCCACAGTTTGTTATGACCCACACAGTCGAATGCCTCTGCATAGTCAATAAAACACAGGTAAACATCCTTCTGGTACTCTCTGCTTTTAGCCAGGATCATCTGACGTCAGCAATGACACCCCTGGTTCCACGTCCTCTTCTGAGCCCAGCCTGAATTTCTGGCAGTTCCCTGTCGATACACTGCCGCAGTCATACTTGACTCCAAAGCCCATACTTCCCTCTGAAGTCCTCTCAAAAACAGCTCTCACATGAACTTACTATATGCCTGGCATTTACCTAAGTGACTCCAACATCATGGCTCACTCCTGACAGCCATCCTATGAGGCAGGTGCACTATCATCTCTCTTTTTACAGATGAAGAAGCTGAGCTGTAGTCCAAGGCACAGAGTTTTTCAGTAGTAAAGTCGGGCCTCAGAGCCACGCTGTCTGGCTCCAGAATCTGGTTCTTAGCCACTTAGCTATCCTGCCTCTCAAGACGTGGTGCTCAAAACAGATTGAGTAAGTATGATGAAAGGAAACGACCCTGACCCACACCTTTCCTGAGCATATTCCTAATACAGTATGACCAGTCAAAAAGAGGGAGGCTTTTATAACCCATAATACGGGCACTCTGATAACCTATGCTAACATTATACTGGAATTTTTAAAATAGCAAGTCCAAAAATGATCCAAGATCCCTTTGACAGTAAGGCTGATAAGCCAGCTCTCACTCATTTCTCACTTGAGAAATTTAAAACTAAATGCACAGATTCACATACATCCTTACGTCCTACACTTTGGGCGGAGAGACAGAAGCAAGACAAATCAAAAAAAAAAACCAAACCCAGTGCCATTGAGTCGATTCCAACTCATAGCAACCCTATAGGACAGAGTAGAGCTGCCCCCTAGAGTTTCCAAGGAGCGCCTGGTGGATTCGAACAGCCAGCCCTTTGGTCAGCAGCCATAGCACTTAACCACTACGCCACCAGGGTTTGCAGAAGCAAGACACAGAATGTAAATTATTGAGTGTTTATAATATGCAGACAATGCCGTGGTTATTCTGTACGCACATCTAAGACAGTCCTCACAACAGCCTAGAGAGATAAATAACATCACCTCTCCTGTTACAGACAAAGAATGAGGCTCGCAGAGGTGAAGTAACTTGCATACATGCATACAGCTAACAAGCATCAGAATTGGAAGTAAAGTCAACTATACTTGACTCCAGAGCCCACATCCTTTTACACCAGGTTGTTGTTTGCTGCTGTCGAGTCGGCCCCCAACTCATGGTAACCCCAGGCACAACAAAACGAAACGCCGTCCAGTCCTACATCATCCCCGTGATCAGCTGGGGTTGCAAATGGAACCATCTTCCAACTAAAAAACCAAAAAAAACAAAAACAAATCCGTTGCTGTCGAGTCAATTCTCACTCCTAGCAACCCTGTAGGACAGTGTAGAACATGCCCATAGGGTTTCCAAGGCTATAATCTTTACAGAAGCAGATTGCCACATCTGTCTTCCACAGAGCGGCTGGCAGATTCAAACTTCAGACCTTTCGGTTAGTAGCCGAGCACTTAACCGCTGTGCCACTAGGGTCCTTCTTTCTACTATAAAACCAGTAAACCAAACCCCTAGCAGTTGAGCCAATTCTAACTCATAGAGACAGGTTATGAAATTCTACCCTTCCTGCCTTCCTCACCTGAGCTGCAGGACGGCACCCTAATGAAGCTATAGCTCATATGTACACAGAACAGTGGACAGCTAGAGATGTAAACAGGGCACTAAGCAGCTTTTTTAGTAGTGAACAGTCTTGAATCCAATAAGGAAGCTTAAAAGAACATGAGCTAAAAGGCACCAACCAGAGGACCAACAATGTAACTTCCCACCCCAAGACGTGTTCAAGTTATTGAATCATTCTTTCGATTTTTTTTCCATTCCTGTCTCAAAGCCATTATGATTACCAGCTATAGTCAAGTTCACGTAAGAACAAAAAAGAGTAAACTAGATTCCAGCTAAAGCTGGACACAGACATTTCTGGATCACTAAAAATTTCTCGGTAAGACAGCTCTGGTATTTTACATAATGAATTACATCTTTAACCAGGAGTCATTACTCCCCGGGAAGGAATTTATTCACTGAATGTGTTCCAAGGACTGTGGTACACATGTTAGGCTACTGTTAACAGCACTTGTATAAACAAGTGTATTAAATGGTTCCAGTAAGTTCATGGCCAGGAGCTCCAAATGAGCCCTAAAAGCAAGCATAAAAACCTAGGGCAAATAACTGGGGATCTCAAACAGAATTCGTCCGTTTCCGGGTTTGATACCAGCTGCTGTATCTCAGCGCACCCGGTCAAGTGTTTTGAAAGGAAAATAACTAGTCACTACCACTGGCTCCTTCCATGGAGCAATTTCCCTTTTGCTTTGGACTTAATGGAGTAATGAAGCCCAGACAGCTGAGAAGACATAAAAGTCGATATTATTCTTTAAAAAGACAAAAGGAAGATCAAATCAAAGAAAAAGCATACCTATGAAAATAAAGTTAGTCACCAAAAGGTGACCTGACACTCAAGAGAAATAACAACCTTCAATCAAAGGCAAAATAAGAAGACTAAAAAAACCAAATCTAGAGCACCACCATTAAGCATGCACCAGGGGACGGGATGATTAGTGAAAGGAGAGCGAGAATGGCTGCACAACTTGAAGGCGGCCATGAGCGTCACTGAACTGTACATACAGAAATCGTTGAGACGATGTATGTTTTGTTATGTGTATTTTCACAATAAAAAAAGAAAAAGAATACACCAGGGGATTGGTGATGGTCGCACAACATAATGAACTTAACGTCGCTGAATTGTAAAGGTAAGAAAATGTGGAAAGGGCAAGTGTTTTCCGACCCAATGGCACTGGGGGTGGGGTGCTTATATATATTTTCACAATTAAAAAAACTGTCAAAAGTCCCACTGAAAGATGATATGACTAATAATCCAAAAAAAAAAAAAAAAACACCAGGAAAGTTTCTGACTGCCCTAATCAAGTATGTGGGACCTCCCAAGGCCTCCATGAAAAACAGGAAAAGAGCACAGCTCTGGAATGAGAAACCCAGACTCAGATGATGGCTCTGCAGCTGTCGAGCTACTTGACCCGGGACAAGTCACTTAACCTCTCAGAGTCTATTTCTTAACTTGTAAAACTGGCAAGATAATAAGACGATCTGCTTCACCACGTTACTGTGAGACTTGGAGAAGAGTGGGAACAGGGTTTGCAAAATATAAAGTGCAATAGAAGTGCTCCCTGATGCATTAATAAGAACACGATAAATAATCTGTGAATCACAGCATTGTTGGCCTGCATCCCCTGCTGCACCCCTCCTCCGCTTCCCCCCACCCCAAGTTGCTGAGAATGTTTATTTATGAACTGGGATCAGCCCTTTTCTCTGTATTCTTCCAGTGCCTGGTGCGTTAAGTGCTCGGTAAAGGCTAGCTAATGAGCAGCAGCCAGATCCTGTATCTGGAGAGGTCATGAAGGACAGCCCCAGCCTTATGAGAGAATAGGAGCTAAATTATCTCACCCAGCAATGCCTGTTCTAAACCTCTAGGAAAGAAGAAAACGTAGCTACAGTGACCCTATTCAATTTATTTAGTCATTCAACAAATACTTAGTAAGCACCTGTTACTTAACAGACACAGCTCTACGTGGCTGGAGATATAACTGTGAACAAAATCAATCCCTCCCTCAGGAAGCTTGCAATCTAGGGGGAGAGCCGGGCAACAAAACAAATACACAAGCACATAACGTGGCGGGGAGGGAGGACAGCTATGGAGAAAACTGAGGTGGAGTAAAAGGGATGGGGAGCACCAGGGTGATGCAAACAATTAATACATTGGGCTGCTAAAGAAGTTCAAGTCCACCCAGAGCTGCCTCAGAAGAAAGGCCTGGCAATCTACTCCCGAAAAATCAGACATTGGAAACCCCGTGAAGCACAGCTCTACTGTGACGCACGTGGGGTCACCACGAGTCAGGATCCGGCTTCCCTTACGGGGGCTGGAGGTTATTTCACATGGGGAGGCCAGAGAAGGACTCCGTGGCGAAGATGGCGTTTGAATACACCTTTACAGCAGATGAAGGAGAGAGACATGTCATTATGGGGGGGGGGGAGGGGGAATTATTTCAGAGAGAATAGAAGATGCAAAGGCCCTGAAGTAGGAGCATGTCTGGCATGTTCACGGCACAAGCAATGGCAAGGAGTCCACGTGGCTTTACAGAAGCAATCACAGGTGACAGTACTAGGAGGTGAGGTCAAAGGAGGCCAGGAGCCAGATCTGTGGGCTTCTATGCTGAGTGTTTTTTAAACCCACTGGAGGGCTGGCCTCAAGCCCAAGAATGACAGCTGACTGCTGTTTGAAAAGGATCTCTGTGGCTACTGACAAGCCCCAGTGCTTCCCAGAAAGGTCTTCTGTGATATCTAACCTACTACAATTTTAAGTCTATTTCTCCTCAGTCCAGCATTTGATTGGGGGCCAGGGGAAGACAAAATTCTCTGAATAACAACATTCACATTCAAGTCTCATTTTAGTTATCCCCCACCTCTTTCCAAAAAGATATGAGATGGTTTGTACAAGTATGTACATAAAAAAGATAAAATGCATGTTAAAAAAGTGGGAATAGTTAGGCAGGACAAAACAATACCATATAAATGTAAAATACAAATATGCAAGACATATGGGCAAGTATAGTTTATATAAAATGAACCTCAAAATTAACTGAGCTTCCTGCCAGCCAAAGCAACAAGGGAAATATAGTCAGTTACATAATTTTCATGATCAAAAATAGACTCCAGCTCCTATGAAGAAGCAAACTCTAAATGAGCCCTGAACTCTAAATCCTTCACATAAAACAATATGAGAGATGTTCTGCAATATTGAGAACAATGTCCTCAACAACTTTTTGATAAAATGGATAAAGTAATGAATTTTATACGGCCATTTCTTACAGGATTCTTCAAAAGCATAACATTAAAACTTAAACTCAGGCCTGGAGATTTTGGAAGGCTCAAATATGAAGCTTTCCAATTACCCAGTTTAAGCCAAGGATGGCATTTAGGGAACTGATAGGACTAAATGGAGCAAATGATGTTTCATAAATGCCCTCCTCTCAGCAAGGAGTTCAAGCTGACCAGCCAGCAATTCTCTGAAGAAAGTCTATAGCGCAAGTATTTCGTGTGAGAGGACAATAGTGGGCTGTTAAGTATCATAAACCAGAAAAGCATGTAGGAAGGCTGACAACCAATCATGAAAAATTAAAAGCCTGACCAGGGAGGGCTCTCCCCTGAGCTTCAGGATGGCCCGCAGGTGATGCCAGAACTACCATTCCAGGGCAGTTTAGGGTATTTTTAAGCAAAGTAACAAGAGTCTCCCAGAGTCCTACCCGCAGATAATTAACTTGCTGCAGAAATACTTCATGCAATACACCTGAATTGTGGCGACACCTGCAGTATAATTAGCATTAAGTCATGCTTTCTGACAACAGTTAATAGGCTTAATTGTCTACCAACGGCCTCCCTGGTTGGGATCCAGTGACCTCTCCTCCAGAAATAATAAAGATTAACAAAATAATTAATGGAAATCCCTTCAAGCAACTCAGAAAAACCAATTGTCGTAAGGCTTCACATACCCAAAACCACTTCCCAGGAAGCTACAGCTCTGTGGAGCACAATTACCAGGAAGAAATCAAATCTCCTCAGCGACCCCATTCTGAGAAGTACTCAAAATGGGCCACAGAGCAGACAGGCTGGAGATCATGGAGCCTCAGCACTGTTTACCATCAGGGACCTGAACCCCTCAGTCGGTAGACACTACCTTCTCTCCTGTCAGGACAATTCCAACAAATTTTTAAAATGGCTTAATGGAAAGGGCACTAGGCAGGAGCTCATCTTCATATACTGACAAAATATTCCAGCACAAATTACCATAAAACAAAGACTGAGCATTTTTAAATTCTCAACGTATGCTCAAGGGTTAACTGCTTTCAGAACCTTACTCTACACAGGAAGAAAATTAATGATTACCTTATTGATCTTCTAAGAGCATAATATTCCTTTTTGCTATTGATCCTAATGCAAAAAGAGTCTAGACCTGATATGATTCTTCAAAACGTGAGTCCTATTTTCTTGCCCGAAATGCTTTTAACCAGAAGACATTCGCTCACACTATTAGATCTATTTAGCCCTTATTTCAAAGTGTGAGAGTCAGATTTTCTTTTCCTTTAAATTTTTTTTTTTTTTTTTTAATACACCAGCAGCCGATTTAAGAAATGCTTGACAGCAACGTATACCTATTTACGTTTGCAGGGGAACTAAACACTGTTCTGAGTTGAGAGAAAGTACAAACCGAAGAGGAAGGAAAGAGATCACTAAGAATACAAACACTAACGAAATCAAGGCTTCCAACCAGTTCGTTCCGGTTCAAACCCCTGCTGAGATTTGCATTTCCACCCTGGATATGCTGAATCAGAATCCACAGTTTAACAAGATCCCCAAGTGATTCTTATGTATAATAAATTTTGAGAACCACCGGTCTACTAGTAAGGAGCCCTGGTGGCAGAGTGGTTAAAGTGTTTGACTACTAACCAAAAGGTCGGTGGTTTGAACCCACCAGCCACTCCGAGGGAGAAAGATGTGACAGTCTGCTTCTCAAGATTTACAGCCTGGGGAACCCTACAGGGCAGTTCGACTCTGTTGTATAGGGTGGGTACGAGTCATAATGGACTGGGTGGCAGTGGGGTTTGGCTCTACTAGTGTTCTCACACTCGGTCCCTAACCAACAGCACTAGCATCACCTGGGAACTTGTTAGAAATGCAAATTCTCAGCAGGGGTTTGAAGCCCTGAACAAAGTGAAGAGTGTCTTTGAAGCCTGTTATGCCAAGCAGAGTGCTTTGTATACGATGAACAGTCTACAAATGTTTCCTGTGAGTTATAAAAATATGAGACCTCTATCATAATTCTGAGCTTGTGTACAAAATCACACATTAAAGAAACATTCAAAACGTGTATTACTATGTAATCACACAAGACATGCCTTCACTCAAAGCACAGCAAAATCTACATTACACTTTTAAATCAGATTTTATTACACTCAATTATACATTGTGATTGCCTGTTTCCTAATTATGTCTTATTAGATCCCATAAAACACATGATAATCCCTCCCAACTGATGACAATTCACGATGACAAGTCCCTCTGAAAAAGTTTTCTGATGTATAAAAACATCCCTTAATTCGGTACAAAGAGATCCATTTAATATCAAGTGACAGTAAACGGTTTCTGCTTTAATGTCAATGGAAAAATCACTGGTGTCTTGCTTTAGACAGCACTTACCACCAATTACTACACCCAACACATGCAGTTGTTCAATATTGTAATTAATCCCATTCTACCAAACAATTCAGGGACCACAAGCTATACCATGTTTTAGCCGATAAAGATGGCCATCATCCAAAATTAACGAAAATCACCCCCAAGAAGTATAAAACTGAGTCCGGGGTTGACAAAGTCAACTTAAAACCTGCCCCTACTGGGAACCCAACTCTACCTTTTCCCCACCTTCAGTTTAAGCCCCATGTCCTCCTTGAAGCACCGTCTACAACAAACTGAGTTTTCAACTCCAGTCAAATTTTGTTTGTTTCTACATTACAGCATCTGGTAATTTTAAAGGTGTATGCTATTTTTTAATTCAGAGTTTCTGGTGAGTTCCTCAGAAATACTGTTCTACAAGATACTAAAAGGTGTTAGGTGGTCAAATAGGTTTTGGAAACTCCAGTTACACAAACTGAAGCAGGTTCCTAAACTACAGGACTTGCGAGAGATTTTCATGTTTGTGTGCAAGATGCCTCTGCAGGGCGGGCGTCAGGGTGGGCACGTGGACCTGCCATGAACCATGTATTACACAGCATTTCTGGAATGTGTCAATCTACAGAGCCTTGGGCTTCCCACCAACCTGTCTCCTCCCAGCATTGTTGCTCTCAGCTGCTGTCCAGTCGGCCCCCAATTCATGGCGGCCCCATGCAAGATGGGATTGGACCATTGTGACCCACTGGGTTTTCACTGGCTGATTTTCAGAAGTGGGCCACCAGGCCTTTCTTCCCAGTCCATCTCAGTCTGGAAGCTCCACTGAAACTTGTTCAGCATCAGAGCAACACACAGGCCTCCCCGGCAGACCAGTGGGCTGCACTGGTCAGAAATTGAACATACATATAAACACATGTACACACATACATTTTTATGGAAATTTCCAAACATGCACAAAAACAAGTGAATCACAGCACAAACCTCGCTGCAACAATTATCAGCACGTTCCAATCTTGGTCCATCTACGCCCCACCAACTCTAACTTTCCCCCCTGATTATTCTGAAGTAAATCCAAGACACTGTCATTTTTACTGATAAATACACACAGGATGTATCTCTTAAAAATAATGCTTTTAAAAAAAATAGCCACAAGACCATTAATTCAGCTAAGAAAATTTAACAATTTACTGGTGGTGCAACGGCTAAGCACTCAGCTGTCAACCAAAAGGTTGGCAGTTTAACCAACCCTGCCGATCTCCTTCCGTAAATATTAAATCAAAAAACCAAACTCTCTGCCGCCGAGCTGATTCTGACTCGTAGAACCCCAATGGGGCAGTTCTACTCTATCACGTTGAGTTGCTATGAGTCAGAATTGACTCAATGGCACCCAACCACAAAGATTGATTTCTTGTATCTTATCTCCCCAAGTAAATTATGTTCTGAGGTACTCAAACTTTAATGTGCATTTGAACCACCTGGTAATCTTGTTAAGCCAAAGATTCGGGTCCGGTGGTACCAGAGAGTCTGCATTTCTAGCAAGCTTGTAATTGATATTTTGAGTAAGGTAAGGTCTGTTCTAATACTCATCAAAACCACAGGCACCAAGTTTTAAATGAAAAAAACCTTGAATTAAATTCCACTTTCTTTTTTTTTTATTTATTAAATTTTTGTGCTTTAAGTGAAAGTTTACAAATCGAGTCAGTCTCTCATACAAAAGTTTATATACACCTTGCTATATACTCCTAATTGCTCTCCCCCTAATGAGACAGCATGCTTCTTCCCTCCACCCTCTGTTCTTGTGTCCATTTGGCCAGCTCCATTTTTTTTAACAAAGAAAAAATAAATAAAAGTCAGAAAGGTCCTCATAAGAATCTTGAAATATTTACTTTTCCCACCAACAGTTCAAACGTAACAGGAATTTTTCCCTTATTGCTCCCGTTAAATGGTGATTTCCTATTTAATCCCCAACGCATAAAGGACGGTCTACTACAAAGACCCATGTCCTAACTCATGTATGGCTTGAAAGCAATTAATAAAAACAGAAGAAGCAACAGAGTATAAGACAAGGAGTAGAGCTCACCACTGCAAACTGAAAAATGCCAGCACAGGTTGCAGACATCCAAATGCAAAAACAAAATAAGACAAAGAGTCTAAACGCTGTGCTGCCTAAAGAAAACTCAGTTGCCAGCCTGAGTCCTCAGGCCAACAATTAACAACACTACAATAGGAGTCCAGTTAAGCACAGAACTACTAGCCAAAAGTTCAGCAGTTTGAACCCACCCAGAGGCACCTCAGAAGACAGGCCTGGTGATCTGCTTCCGAAAAGTCAGAGCCTTGAAAATCCTGTGGAGCAGCTCTACTCTGTACACATGGGCTCACCATGAGAACTGACTTGATGACAAGTAATAATAACAATACTACATTACCAAGGGAAGGAACGAACATTCGAACACCCTCTCAGTACCAAATTGTGCTAGGCACTTTTATATACTCTGTCTCATTTAATTTTCCCCAAAACCCCATTTTACAAATGAGAAATTAAGGTATATGGTTTTAAGTAACTCACCCAAGGTCACGTAGCTAACACAGTAAGTTTCTACTAACCACATACCTATATACTGCTCCTTCCACCATAGGATGTGACCACCTATCCATAAGCAACAGCAACATTTCAGTGCTAAAAATTACATGAGGTTAGAAACCAAGATGTAGGTTCCCAAGGTATTAGTCCTGAACATGCAGCCCAAAAATGGGAATTGTTTTGCCTCTTTAAGTGAGCATATACCGTCGGACTTCCTGAAAGTTTATAAACTGTTTAGTCTCCAGGTAGTCTAGCCATAACTTTCAAACAGCACTGCATCACCAACGCCAACACTGCCCAGGGCACAAAGAGAGCTAGAAAACCTAAAACCATTATGAGACAGGCTCAAATGAAGACAGGAGGTGGTGATGGGTACATTAACACCTAACACACCTTCCAGGGCTGTGCTGACACAGAGTGACCACATTCCTCTCCTGCCACACGCTGTGCCGGGGACCTCAAAGCTGTTTGTTCAAAGACCTGATCAAAGCCTGAACCCCTTCCACAAAGTTTACTTTGAACTAAATACCGGCAGACCAAAATACTCTCTGGGGAGAAAGGGAATTTAACAGGTGTCTACAATAAAGGATTTTCCAAGTTTTTGAAATCCCAACTTCTGTGAAGATATAAACGTGAGCCTTCTGCTATCTTCAAACCTCCTTGACATCTGCAACCAGAGGGTGTCTACAAAGGCTCTGCTCCAAGGTTTCAATAAGGTCTCCTCAAGTCACAGCCAAAGTTTGTCTTCCCAATTAAGCCAACTATTAACGGCCAACTTAGAAGAAAAGACGGACAACATTTAATTGGAAAGCAAATCACCTAACAGTAAGTGGTAGACACATTTCCCAATTAAAAACCTGGTAAGAACTCACAAAAAATAAAACAGCATCTCCAAATGCCATCTTCCTTATTCCCATTTAGAAATGCTGCCTCCACTAACCTCGCACCAAACAAAAGGCTGGGAGGGGAGGGGGGATCAATAAAAAAGTAGGAAAATGGGTGTGTGTGTGTGAAGCTGTCCAAATTGGACATCAACAGGTAATCAGGACTCTGTCCACCCAATTAGTTTCATTTTAAAGGGCCAATGGCAAGACTTCAAACCAAAAGCTCTACTTAGTGACTGCAGAGTTGGCGGCAGCCTGCATCAGCCCAGGGCCTCTCTGCATCAGACTAAACCCAAGCACTGTCTGTTGGGTCCCTCCACAGCTCTTCATCAAAGTCCCCCTCCAGTCCTGAGAACCTCTTCTGCAAACTCCTGGGAGTCCACCCTTTGAAACATCTGACTGTCACAAAATATTTTTATTCAGTTGTTTTTAGGTGATTAAAAATAATATTAATGAGTCTCAAGGTAATTTAGAAATATCCAGCTACCCAAGGCTAAAACTTTCATTACAATTACACTGTGCTTCATCTTTCAATGATTTTGGATTTTAAACACTTTAAAATGATGGAGTATCATGCTAGCAAAATACAGGAGAGTCATTATTTAACTATTTAATACTATGGCTGGAAATAGCAATGAGATTTGGATATTCCCTATTTTTATATCTACTCTGTCCTTAAATCAAACTTTCATCCGCCTGTGGTGACTGTTTTTCCAGCATTAAAAGATGACTGTAATAATGAATGCTGTTCCAACTACCAGGAATAGCATCATAAAAAAATACAAAAAGCGTTGTGCTAATACATAATGTAGTATAGAAATAGCGCATTTTTTACATATCTGAGCAAGAGATTTGAAGAATGTATAACACTCACTATTCAAAAAAGAAAAACCCAACTGTTCAGTGATATAAGAAAAACCAAACTGATCAAACTTTCAAAGAACAGTGGACTCTATCACTAACAGGTCATCTATTTTGTGACAAAATAAGTCACACACAGGAACATTAAAGAGAAGTGGCAATGTACGGGGCTCAACTTTGGGAATACTGACGATTTTATAAATATGAGCCTAAAATGGGTTTTCCTTTTTGAGGCATGTTGCCAAAGCAACCAGGAAAGCTACAGTCTTTGAGAGAATTTGACAAAGGTTAAGGATAGGAGGCGGCAGCAAAGCTTCATATGAGGAAATAAGAATAAGAAATACAATGTTGCAAGAAGCATACCACAAAGAATACAAAGGGAACAGACACACAAAGCCGCAACTTGTGAGTGACAGTGCAACTTACTAACAAGAAATCCACACTCCCCATTCCATTCTTCCCTGCAGGACCCTCCACTCCCAAACACGACAGTAATTCTGCCAGACTCCTCTCACTGCAGCTGCCTGTGTCACTGGCAACCATCAGAAGCACTTCAGGAGGGAAATGACAAGGAAGAGAGTTAGCAACACTCTCACTACAACGCCAAAATTTTCCTTTGATTCAAAGAAATGTTGACATACAAACATCAACACTCCAGCACCAACAATCTCCAGTCTTAAACAGGACACTAAGCCTGGGGACTCCCTTCTGTCATACTTCTGTTACAGGTACGATAATAGTAACAGTGTCATTCAAGTGGTCCCAGGTGGTCAAGAATAAGGAAGAAAGAGGGAAAACAATAATAATACACAACAGAGGGTCAAAGTAAAAAAACGTCTAGGCCTAAATTATGGTGATAAAGTCAAGGTCATATAGATGGGCATGAGAGATGGACAACCACAAAAATCACATTCCACACCACCCAGCAGGAGATTGCCCCTGGAGAACACGAACTGGTGGTCAACCACGAACAAAGGCAAGGTATGTCTGAATCAGTATCAGTAAAAAAGCTTTAGTTTGCCTTTTATGCTTTTGTA
This sequence comes from Elephas maximus indicus, assembly GCF_024166365.1. NCBI lineage: Eukaryota > Metazoa > Chordata > Mammalia > Proboscidea > Elephantidae > Elephas > Elephas maximus. The sequence continues at coordinate 16,593,802 of NC_064826.1, forward strand.
AAATATGGGACCAAAAAACCCAAACCAAACCCACTGCCATCAAGTCAATTCCAACTCATAGTGACCCTATAGGACAGCGTAGAACTACCCCACAGGGTTTCCAAGGAGCGCCTAGTAGGTTCCAGGTGCCGACCTTTTGGTTAGCAGCCATAGCTCTTAACCACTGCACCATCAGGCTTTCCAAATGTAAGACATCTAGGGCAAACTGGTATATAAGAAATGGGGAAAGCCTACAGGATGAAAAGTACACAGATGAGATGGTGCATCTGAATACGGCTGCTACCGTCTCTAATGCCCACTCTATTTCTACTGGAAGTAACCACTCCTTCCCTTTGATTCCCATCATGTTTAATCTCTACCTCTCTTCTAGGTTAGTATAATAGTTTATTTACATATTTTGTCCCCCAAAGAGACTACACTCTCCTCAAAGGTAGCATCTATGCCTGAATCATCTTTGCAAAACTCAGGATAGTCACTCTTTCACTCAAGTTATTTATTGAATACATAATACGGGCCAGGCACCATGCTACAAGCTGGCACTAAATACATACTGTTTAAATGAATGTTGACTAAAAGGCAAAAAAAGTAAACAAGTTCAAAAAAGAATTCAAATAAACTCATGTATTGTAGCTCCACAGGGGATTAAGAAATGAAGCTACAAATACCCTAGCTGGAGTTTTGGTATCAAGAGCCACATCCATATTCCTATGCACTGTCACAGGAAACCTGCAGGCCTGAGGCTGTCAGATCCAGATGAGCCTTTCTTCTGTATGGCCTACCAAGTATACTAGGCATTTCCATACAGAGAATTATTCTCTAATTCCTACAGAGGCAATTGATAATAATGAATTAGCATGCTATTTTTTTAATACTAAGCTGTTGTTAGCTGCCATCTCGTCAGCCCCCAACTCATGGAGACCCCACGCACAACAGAATGAAATGCTAGTTGGTCCCTTTGCCATCCCCATAATCGGTTACAGGCTGCTCCACTGTGATCCATAGGGTTTTCATTGGCTAATTTTGAGAAGCAGATCACCAGGCCTTTCTTCCTAGTCCATCTTAGTCTAGAAGCTCTGCCGAAACCTGTTCAGCATCATAGCAACATGCAAGCCTCCACTGACAGACACAGGGTGGCTGTACACGAGGTACACCGGCTGGGAAGAAAACCGGGTCTCCCTCACGGAAGGTGAGAATTCTACCACTGGACCACCAATGCCCCAATCTTAAACTACAGTCCCCAAAATAAAGCCAAAAAACCAAACCCTCTGCCATCGAGTCGATTCGAACTCATGGCAACCCTATGAGACACAGCAGAACTGCTCCATAGGGTTTCCAAGGAGCGCCTGGTGGATTCAAACTGCTGACCTTTATGGTAGCAGCCATAGCTCTTAACCACTACAGCACCAGGGTTTCCAAGTCCCCTAAATAAGACCCCTGAAATGGGCTCTTATCTGTCCATGAACTGATAGACTGTCTTAAAGGTATGATTTATTCACTCATTCAACATATTTATCAAATGCTTATTACCTAGTAGGTATTATTGGGCCCTGGGTTTTTCAAAAGATCATCAGGACACTCCAGCGGCCCAAGAACTCAGGGAAAAGTTCAACAGAGGTGGGGAAAAAAGGGGAGAATATCTTATTTAACGAAAAATACTCAAATTGAAATTCAAATGCCAACAACGTCAAAACGGGTCGTAATACATTTTATTCCGGTTGTTTTTTACAGTCATTCCCTGTGTCATGTCATACTTAGTGGTACTTGAAGAGCTCCCCCCTGACCCCCGCCAATTTATTGAGGTATTTCCCTTAAAAAATAAATAAAAGAACCCCTAAAAGATCTGCCACTTTCACTATACATATTGTGGGAAAATAAAATGCACAGAGGGTAATTGGAAATTCAGTTTTGTTTGTTTTTTTAAGAAATAGACCAGGATAGGAAGGCAGGAAAAGGCAGAACAAAAACTGACAATGGATGCAGGTCTTCAAGCCCAGAGCCCTGCCACCAGCTGAAGTTCTTATACTGGAGGCTGTAACCACTCACAGGTGGTTGAAGGTGTCCATGGCGTGGGTGAGAACAAACCTGAGAGGGATCTCTAGGGTGCGGGGCCTTACACCCAGAAGCCCAGGAAGCATGGCGCCTCCCCCGTGAGCGCTGCTACAGGCGATCCATCAGTAAACGTTGCACGGATGAGTGAACATACCTTCACCTGGCCTTCTCTACCAAGCGCACACAGCCTGCTTTTAGGGCCAGGGGACCCTAACCACGGGCTCTGCCCCTAACCAAGGGCTTTGTCTCTAAAGAAAAGACTGGGGGAGGTGAATCCTCTCTCCAGCCCCAGAGACAAGAGGACGCCGTGGGAGGGGCCCGGGGGGGACAGGGCGGGAAGGGGGAGGGTCGGCAGGGTGCACTCAGACAGCCCCTCTCCCTTCCAAAAACGAGGTCGGGTCCCTGACCCCTGTCCCCTGACCCTGCCTCCTGCCTCCCTCACCTGATCACAGAGATGAGCAGCCCCGAAGGGTCTTTGCTTTTGCTGACAGTGCTTCTGTATTTCCCACCAGCTGCTTCTGCCGCCATCTTGTACGGGGCGGGAGGAGGGCCGGTGGGCTGGAAGCGACCACAGCGCTTGAAAACTCTGTTTGACCCCGCAGAAGTCTCCGCCAATGGGATAAGAGAAATCCCGACGACCGGAACTAGGGCATCCAATCGCTGGAGTGAGGAGGCGGGACTGAGGCTGCAAGTTTCGACGCCACGATGGGCGAGGTCTCTCTAAGCACTCTGGGAATTGTAGTTTTCATTCTACTGTTCCTCGGAGCGAGAAACCGGTAGTAATCTGCCTGAAGTCGCTCGAGGAGTGTCTTCACTTATATTTATTCCTACCTTAAGTTTGTTTTCAGTTTGCTTGTTTTTAGAATATAATGAGGTTTTTAATCAGCTTTATCTGGCGACCCCAAGTTGTGGGGAGGAGGGGCTATGCTTCATACCTATGCTCAAAGTTTGTTTCATTGGCAATTGCTTTAAACACGAGTGGTAAAAATAATAGTAATTGTTTAATCCAATAAATTGCGAAAATGAATTAGACACAGAGAAGCTTGCCTTTGGTATTCCCTAAAACTAAATGTTCCTGTTTAGATTTGATTTAATGTTAGTTTGATTTTTCCCAATGCCCCTAAATTTCCAAACAAACCGTTGCTGTCCAGTCAATGCGAGCTCTTACCGACCCTATAGGACAGAGTAGAACTGCCCCATAGGGTTTTCAAGGAGCAGCTGGTGGATTCGAACTGCTACCTTTTGGTTAGCAGCTGAGCTCTTAACCTCTGTGCCACCAAAACCAAAAAAAAAAAAAAAAAAAAAACCATTGCCATCCCCTCGATTCCGACTCATAGTGACACTATAGCACAGAGTAGAAACTGCCCCATAGGGTTTCCAAGGATGGGCTGGTGGATTCCAACTGCAGACCTTTTGATTAGCTGCCGTAGCGCTTAACGACTGCACCAACAAAATCATATTCAGGAGCACTCAAAGGAATAACTGATAAACAAAAGTCAACATAACAAAAATAAAACTGATCAGATTGCAGATTCCTTTTCTTCTCAAGCTTAATAAGATTCAGATAGTAAAATGAGTATCTGTCTTTCATTACTATTTTTACTAGTAAATTATATTTTAGGCTTAGTCACTAACTCAGAAGACAAACAAAAACCAAGAGGAGAGTACCTACAGAGAATCATTGGGGAAACGCAAATCAAACCCACAATGAGATCCCACTTCATACCCACTCAAATGACTACAATACAAATAAAAAAAATAAATAACAAGCGCTGGTGATGATGATGGTGAGAAATTCGGAACTCCTACACTGCTGGTAGTAATGTAAAATGAGGCATTGGCTGTGGAAACAGTTTAGCTAGGCCTGTCTTAGGAGGCCTCTATACAGGATCGCTACGAGTCGGAACCCACTCGATGGCACTGAGTTCACTGGGAAGGGTGGGTTTAGTTAGTAGTGAGCACTTAACTGTTCGTGCCACCAAGAGACTCCTAGAATTACCACCCCCCAGCAATTCCACTCCTAGGTATACAGTCAGAACTGAAAACCGGTATTCAAATAAAAAGTTGCACGTGAATACTAAAAGAAGCACTATTCATGATAGCCAAAAGGTGGAAACAGCCCAAACACCTGTCAATGGATTTAAAAAATGTGGTATATCCATACAATGGAATATTATTTAATCATAAAGGAATAAAGTACTGATATATGCTACAACATGGATGAACTTGAAAACATTACGCTGCATGACAGAAGCTGGACATAAAAGGCCACATATTATCTGATTCCATCTACATGAAGTATTCAGAATAGACAAACCCATAGAGTTAGAAAACAATTTAGTGGTTGCTGAGGGGCCGAGGGGAGCTGGGGATGAAATGCGGAGTGGCTGCTTATTGAGCATGAGGCTTCCTTTGGAAGTGACAAGAATGTTCTGGAACCAGATAGTGGTGATGGCTGCACAACTTTGTGAATGTCCTATGTGACACTGAATGGTGCACTTTAAAATAGCTAAAATGGTAGCTTTCATGTTAAGTGTATTTTACCACAATAAAAAAAATAATCCAGGCTGTAAAGTAGGACTACCTACATTCAGCCTCAGCTCTCCACATACTTATTAAGCTACTTTAGTCAAGTTACTTACCCTTTCTGTGCCTGTTTCCTTATCTGTAAAGAATGTGATAATAGTATTTCACTTAGAGAGTTATTGTGAGAATAAGTGAGTTATACAGATCGGCACCATTTTACTAGAGTATGGTAATAATTCTGTTTAAAATATGTCCCAGTGGGTATTACAAAGTTATTTTTGAGCAGCAATACTAATTTTTCATTTTTTCTTTATGCTTTTCTGTGTTTTCCAAATTTCCTATGATAGGTATTGCTTTTATAGACAAATAAATAAAAATACATTTTTAAAAAAGTAAGTATTAAACAAGGATCAAAAGTGATGTCCTGTTGTCACAAGCTGCAAATGCAATTGTGTGATAATTAAGTTAACAGACCCACGTTAAATCTTCATTCAATAAACTCTTTGTTTCTCAGTTCCACTTCGTATCCCAGGAAAAACCTGTCCATTGTAATTTTCATCTTTACATGACAGTCATACCTTGTAATGTTGCTGCTAATCCAGGTGACCTGCTAAACGAACTCCAATCCTTCACTGGACTGCAAACAGCGGGGAAGGGGGAAATCAGGGAAAGGTTTTGTGGGTCTACCCACTTACAACCTTCAGCCTTCAACACAGATCCCCCATACTCACCAAATTACTTGGGACCAACTAAAGTTTATGACTAGCTAAGAGATTAATTATAGGCTTCTCTGTGTGGAGGGGCTGTCATACTCATCAGAGAATCAAAAGAAAAGAAAAGCAGAAACGCCCATAAGCCGCAGCAGCTACCCAATACCCAAAGAACAATGAGCATAACTGCTGAAGATGTTCCAATGGGAACTTATCAGCAATGGCTAGGATGACTGCGGAAGTCTTTATGGATGGCATTGTGGTTGCTAGTTGCCGTGGAGTTGACTCAAGGCAACCTTATGTATAACAGAATGAAAGTCTGCCCGGTCCTGAGCCATCTTCATGATGGTTGGTATGTTTGAGTCCATTGTGCAGCCATTGCTTCCTGGAATAGGTGGGGTTTAATTAAGCTGGACCAGACAAAAGAAGAGCAGAGACTCAAACACCTGAAGAGGAAGAGAAGGGCCTTCTAGACAGGATAAAGCACAGAATGAAAGGATGCATTCTGTGTTCAAGGGAATCCTTTGGCTAAAACAAAGGGTTCATGGAGAAGTGCTGTCAGAAGGTGAAGAGATGCGTAGAACTCAGCTCAGACAGGACCTTGAACCCCGTGACCAGGCATTCGATGAATTTGTGCAGGGAGGGAGGTAGTAGTGTGAGCACAGGTCTTGTTTTATGTTGTCTATTGTATTGTAAACCAGGGCAGGCTGTTCCTTATTATTACATTTGTAAATATACCCAGAGGCTTTTAAAGCCACGGAACATCCAATTAAATTAAAATGCTTTGACCTCTTTGGATGAGAGGCTCTATATAAATCCAAGGTATTGATATTCTTATTATTGTGGATAAATGAAACGTGTGAGTGAGGCTAACTCAGCAGCAGAATGGCTTCCCTGAGGTTTGTTTAAAAAAAAAAAAAAAGCCTACACCAGGGTGTCTGTGCAACACACAGCACAGACAAGGGGGATTTTAAAAAGAGTGCCTCATAGGTGTGGGCAGAAGTCTGGGAAACGAGATGGTCCATGCCCCCATCAACACTGCCTACTTATAAGGGTTAGCTCAACTAAGTTATAAAAATGCTTTCCAGGCATGACTGAGTAAGTCAGACAGAGGGTATATACCATAAACTGGAGGAAAAAGTCAATGACACTTTCATCATGGGGAAAAAAAACTGTTACCTGTTACTATTTTATTCAGGGCTTAAATTTTCTATCAACTTTTTATTTACTTTGATTGACATAAATCTTATATTAATATAAGATTGATTTAAGATATGTCACCGTTAGCTGCCGTTAACTCCAGTACTGACTCAAAGCAACCTCATGCACAACGGGATCAGACCATTGTGATCCACAGGGTTTTCTTTTTGTCGTTTTGTGTGTGTGTGTGTGTGTGTGTGCTTTAGGTGAAAGTTTACAGCTCTATTTAGTTTCTCATACAAAAATTTATGCACACGTTGTTATGTTACCCTAGCTGCTATCCCTATAACGTGACAGCACACTCCCCTTTTCTACCCCGCAATTCCTGTGTCCATTCAACCAAATCCTATCCCTTTCTACCTTCTCATCTTGCCTCATCTTGCCTCAATCTGCCCATTTAGTCTTGTGCATCTACTTGAATTAAGAAGCACAATCTTCATGAGTATCATTTTATGTCTTATAAACCAGTCTAATCTTTGTCTGAAGAGTTGGCTTCGGGAATGTTTTCAGTTCTGGATTAACAGAATGTCTGGGGGCCAGGTCTTCTGGGGTTCCTCCAGTCTCAGTCAGACCATTAAGTCTGAACTTTTTACTAGAATTTGACATCTGCACCCCATTTTCTCCTGCTTTGTCAGGAACTCTGTTTTGTTCCGTCAGAGTGGTCATTGGCAGCAGACGGGCACCATCTAGTTCTTCCGGTCCCAGGCTGATGGAGTCTCTGGCTTATGTGGCCCCTTTTATCTCTTGGGTTAATATTTTTCTTGTGTCTTTGGTATTCTTCATTCTCCTTTGCTCCAGGTGCGTTGGGACCAATTGATGCATCTGAGATGGTCGCTTGCTAACTTTAAGAGCCCAGATGCCACTCACCAAAGTGGGATGTAGAACATATTCTTAATAAACTTTCTTATGCCCATTGACCTAGATGTTCCCTGACACCATGGTCCCCAGACCGCTGGCTCTGCTACACTGTCCCTTGAACTGTTTGGTTGTGTTCACGAAACCTCTTAGCTTTTTGTTCAGTCAGTGGTGCTGACTTCCCGCATATTTTGTGTGGTCCTTCCCTTCACCTAAGATAATTCTTGTCTACTACCTGGTTAGTGAATTCCCCTTTTCCTCCCTCTCCACCCTCATAACCATCAAAGAACGTTTTCTTCTGTGTTTAAACCTGTTCTTAAGTTCTTATAATAGTGATCTCATATAATATTTGTCCTTTTGTGACCAATTTCACTCAGCATAATGCCTTCCAGATTCTTCCAAATCATGAGATGTGTCACAGATTCATTGTTGTTCTTTATAACTGTATAGTAGCCCATTGTGTGACTATACCATAATTTGTTTATCCATTCATCCGTTGATGGGCAACTAGGTTTTCCATCCTTTTACTATTGTGAACCCTGCTGCAATGAACATGGGTGTGCATATAGCTCTTCATGTGACAGCTCTTATTTCTCTAGGATGTATTCCAAGGAATGGGATTGCTGGATTGTAAAAGCTAGTTCTATTTCTAGCTTTTAAGGAAGTGCCAGATAGATTTCCAAAGTGGCTGTACTATTTCACATTCTCAACAGCAGTATTTAAGTGTTCGGAAACCCTGGGGGCATAGTGGTTAACAGCTACAGCTACTAACCATAAAGGTCGGCCGTTCAAATCCACCAAGTGCTCATTGGAAACTCTATGGGGCAGTTCTACTCTGTCCTATAGGGTCGCTATCAGTTGGAATCAACTTGATGGCAATGCGTTTTTTGGTTTTTTAGTCTCTCCACAACCTCTGCAACATTTATTGTTTTGTATTTTTTGGATTAATGTTAGCCTTGCTGGACTGAGATGGTATCTCATTGTAGTTTTGATTTGCATTTATCTAATGGCTAATGACTGCGAGCGTTATGTCTTCCTTGGTGAAGTATCTGTTCATATCCTTTGCCCATTTTTTATTGGGTTATTTGTTTTGTTGTTGCTGAGGTTTTGCAGTATCTTATATAGAGGTTAGGCCCTGATTGGATATGTCATAGCAAAAAATTTTTTCCCAGTCTGTAGGTTGTCTTTTTACTCTGGTGAAGTCTTTGAATGAGCACAGGTGTTCAATTTTTAGGAGCTCACAATTATCTAGTTTCCCTTCTTTTTTTTTTTTTTTTTTTGTAGTTTGTGCATTGTGAGTCATGGTTTGTATTCTGTTAGAGCCCTGTATTAGGGCTTCTAGCATTGTTTCTATTTTTTCTTCCATGATCTTTATCATTTTAGATTTTATTTTTAGGTCTTTGATACATTTTGAGCTACTTTTTGTACATGGTGTGAGGTATGGGTCTTGTTTCATTTTTTTGCAGATGGATATCAAGTAATGCCAGCACTATTTATTGAAGAGACTGTCTTTTCCCAATTAAAAGGGCTTTAGGGCTTTAAACTTATCTATGGATTCTCAATTCTGTTCCATTGGTCTATGTATCTGTTGTTGTACCAGTACCAGGCTGTTTTGACTACTGTGGTGGTATAATACGTTCTAAAATCAGATAGTGTGAGGCCTCCCACTTTGTTCTTCTTCTTCAGTAATACTTTACTTATCCGGGGCCTCTTTCCTTTCCACGTGAAGTTGGTGATTTTTTTCTCCGTCTCATTTAAAAATGTCATTGGAATTTGGTGATCCGTAGGGTTTTCATTGTCTGATTTTTAAAACATAGATCACCACGAATTTCTTCCTAGCTTGTCATAGTCTAGAACCTCTGCTGAAACCTGTTCAGCATCAATAGTCACACGCAAGCCTCCACTGAGAGACGGTGGTAGCTATGCTTGAGGAGCATTGGCCAGGGATCAAACCGCCTTCTCCCAGGCTCAGTGGTTCTGCCACTAAACCACCACTGCCCCTCCTGTTTAAGAAGGACGTAAGCACCTTCCATTCTATTTGAGGGGAATGTTCTATAAATAGATCACAGTATACCTGTCAGCAGTTGATTCTGTTTCCCATACTCTCACTACCTGGTTCAGACTATTTTGTCTGATCAGGGAAGTGTGGTTACATCTTAGTGCTCCACTTGAGTTTTAGGATGAGTTTGGCAAAAAGTAGTCTTTTCAGAGGAGGAGCCAAGATGGCGGAATAGACAGACGCTTCCTTCGAGCCCTCTTTACAACAAAGACCCAAAAAAAACAAGTGAAACGAGTATATTTGTGACAAGCTGGGAGCCCTGAGCATCAAAGGCAAGCTTAGACAACGAACTGAGGGGCAGGGGTAGGAAGAGGCCATTCAGAAGCGGAGAACAGTTACCGGACCTGAATCGCAGGGAGCCCTCAGGCACCATTCCCCGGGCAGCAGTGGTGGTGGCGGCAGCGGCCTGTACTAGCGTTCAGCTGCAGTTTCCTCAGGGAGAAGCAGCCAGCCACACAGCCCATTCACACCTCCGGAACCTGAGAACTGCACTCTCGGCAAAAGCTACATACTTGTGTATATTTTGCCACGCCCCACCTGCCTCCCCCAGCCGGCTTCAGTGGCTGAATCCCTGGGCCTGAAATAGACCCTGGTGAGCACTTAGAGCCGTCCTCCTTGCCTTGGGGAAGAAAAAAATTTGCAGTTGGGGGGAAAGGATAATTTGCTAGCTCCATTAACTGGGGGAGCACAGGACAAAAGAGGCTCCTGTCCAGGCATAAACTGTCTGTGGACCTTGAGCACCTTTCCCTTCTGTATGCACCTGTGTGGGTCTACTTCCGGAGAATAGGCCCTTGTTGGCAAACTCCGACCATTTCAGCTGTGCAGTATAGAGGTGGGTGTTTGACGTTTGACGTTGCTTTGCCTATAAAACAAGGTCCTCACCTACCCACCTGGAAACCCTGGTGGCGTAGTGGTTAAGTGCTACAGCTGCCAACCAAAGGGTCAGCAGTTTGAATCCACCAGGTGCTCCTTGGAACCTCTATTTTTGGTCACCTACCCACCAGGGACCTAAGGACTAGTAGCTCCACTCAGGTAACCCAGCCACCTGTGACAGGGGTCCAAAGATAACTGTTACTTCCCAGTACTTTCAACCAAAAACTTTGGGTGCCCGTGGTCCCTCTGCAGAACCCATCTACCAGGATGAGCTAGGGAACAGAGATGCGTTTTCCTCAGAGACACTTGGGGGTCGGTTCTCAGCCCCCTGCCTTATTCAGAGCATGACCCCCTGTTGCAATCAGATACCGCTATATACACCAATCACCCTTGCCCCTCTAAGACTGTAGGACAGAGCCTGTACCACACACTTGATATCAGCTACCTGGAAACCTGAGCTGAATTCATACAAGAAAACTAAGTGGACTCCTAGACTGATATACCTGATAACAGCTCTAGCCAGCTGGGGACAGGACACCAGAGCTCCAAAGGTGAAAACAATCAAGCTAGCTCACTCAAGCAACCCATAGAGGTATACCAAAACAAAACAAAGCAAGCAGATATGACACAATAAACAAGCATAAACTAATAAAATAACTTAGAGATGGCTTGGAGACAACAGTCAATATCAAGTCACATAAAGAAACAGGCCATGATCACCTCAACAGGCTCTCAAAACAAAGAATCCGGGGATCTTTTAGATGAAAGTGCATTCCTGGAATTACCAGATGAAGAATACAAAAGTTTAATATACAGAACCCTTCAAAACATCAGGAAGGAAATGAGGCAATACGCAGAACAAGCCAAGGAACACACAGATAAAGCAACTGAAGAAATTAGAAAGATTATTCAGGAACATAATGAAAAGTTTAATAAGCAGGAAAAATCCATACACAGACAGCAATCAGAAATTCAGAAGATTAACAATAAAATTACAGAATTAGATAACTCGATAGAAAGTCAGAGGAATAGAATTGAGCAAGTAGAAGCTAGAATTTCTGAACTCGAAGATAAATCACTTGGCACTAATATATTTGAAGAAAAATCAGATAAACAAATTTTAAAAAATGAAGAAACCTTAAGAATCATGTGGGACTCTATTAAGAGAAATAACCTACGAGTGATTGGAGTACCAGAACAGGGAGGGATAACAGAAAATACAGAGAAAATTCTTGAGGATTTGTTGGCAGAACACTTCCCTGATATTGTGAAAGATGAGAAGATATCTATCCAAGATGCTCATCGAACTACACATAAGGTAGAACTTAAAAGAAAGTCACCAGGACTTATTATAATCAAGCTTGCCAAAACCAAAGATAAAGAGAGAATTATAAAAACAGCGAGGGATAAACAAAAAGTCACCTACAAAGGAGTGCCAATAAGAATAAGCTTGGACAGAAACCATGCAGGCAAGAAGGCAATGGGATGACATATTTAAAAAATTGAAGGAAAAAAATTACCTGCCAAGAATCATATATCCATCAAAACTGTCTCTTAAATATGAAGGTGAAATTAAGACATTTCCAGATAAACACAAGTTGAGGGAATTCGTAAAAACCAAACCAAAACTACAAGAAATACTAAAGGGAGTTCTTTGGTTAGAAAATCAATAATATCAGGTATCAACCCAAGACTAGAACACTGGGCAGAGCAACCAAAAGTCAACCCAGACAGGGAAATCCAAAAAAACCAAAGCAAGATTAAAAAAAAAAAAAAGCCCAACACAGGGTAACGGCGATGTTATTACATAAAAGAAGACAACGCTAAAATAATAAAGAGGGAGTAAGAAATGTAATCATATACCTTCCATACGGAGAGAAAGATAGGGCGATACAAAGAAATAAAAGTTAGTTTTAAATTTAGAAAAATGGGCAAATAATAAGGTAACCACAAAAGAGACAAACTATCCTACTCACCAAAATACAAGGGAAAAAATATAGACTCAGCAAAAACAAAATCAACAAGTATGAGGACAGAACAATATATAAAGAAAATCTACTCAGCAGATAAAATCAAGTGGGAAAAATAAACTGTCAACACACAAAAAAAGACATCAAAATGATAGCACTAAATTCATACCTATCCATAATTATCCTGAATGTAAATGGACTAAATGCACCAATAAAGAGATGAGAGTGGCAGAATGGATTAAAAAACAAGATCCATTTATATGCTGCCTAGAAGAGACATACCTTAGACTTAGAGACACAAACAAACTAAAACTCAAAGGATGAAAAAAAAATATATCAAGCAAATAACAATCAAAAAAGAGCAGAAGTGGCAATATTAATTTCTGACAAAATAGACTTTAAAGTTAAATCCATCAGAAAGGATAAGGAAGGACACTATATAATGATTAAAGGGACAATACACCAAGAAGATATAACCATATGAAATGTTTATGCACTCAATGACAGGGCTTCAAGATACATAAAACAAACTCTATCAGCACTGAAAAGAGAGATAGACAGCTCCAAAATAATAGTAGGAGACTTCAACACACCACTTTTGGTGAAGGACAAGACATCCAGAAAGATGCTCAATAAAGACATGGAAGATCTAAATGCCACAATCAACCACCTTGACCTCGTAGACATATACAGAACACTCCACCAAACAGCAACCAACTATACTTTCTTTTCTAGTTCACATGGAACATTCTCTAGAATAGACCACATATCAGGTCATAAAGCAAGCCTTAGCAGAATCCAAAACACTGAAATATTACAAAGCATCTTCTCTGACCATAAGGCCATAAAAATGCAAATCAATAACAGAAAAAGCAGGGAAAAGAAATAAAACACTTGGAAGCTGGACAATGCCCTGCTCAAAAAAGACTGGATTATAGAAGACGAAGACATTAAGGATGGAATAAAGAAATTCATAGAATCTAATGAGAATGAAAACACTTCCTATCAGAACCTTTGGGACACAGCAAAAGTGGTGCTCAGAGGCCAATTTATATCAATAAATGCACACATCCAGAAATAAGAAAGGGTCTAAATCAAAGAATTATCCCTACAACTTGAACAAATAGAAAGAGAGCAACAAAAGAAACCCACAGGCACCAGAAGAAAACAAATAATAAAAATTAGAGCTGAACTAAATGAAATGGAAAACAGAAAAACAATTGAAAGACTGGCCAAACTGTCAAAAGAAAAACAGGAGAGGAAGCAAATAACCCGAATAAGAAATGAGATGGGCAATATTACAACAGACCCAACTGAAATTAAAAGAATCATATCAGATTACTATGAAAAACTATACTCAAACAAATTTGAAAACCTAGAAGAAATGGATGAATTCCTAGAAACACACTACCTACCTAAACTAACACAAACAGTGGTAAATAGTACTGTAACAAAAGAAGAGATTGAAAAGGTAATCAAAAAACTCCCAACAAAAAAAAAGCCCTGGTCCAGACAGCTTCACTGCAGAGTTCTACCAAACTTTCAGAGGAGAGTTAACACCACCACTACTAAAGGTATTTCAGAGCATAGAAAAGGACGGAATACTACCAAATGCATTCTATGAAGCCAGCATATCCTTGATACCAAAACCAGGTAAAGACACCACAGAAAAAGAAAATTACAGACCGATATCCCTCATGAACTTAGATGCAAAAATCCTCAACAAAATTCTAGCCAATAGAATTCAACAACATATCAAAAAAATAATTCACCATGACCAAGTGGGATTCAAACCAGGTATGCAGGGATGGTTCAACATTAGAAAAACAATTAATGTAATCCACCACATATATAAAACAAAAGACAAGAATCACATGATTTTATCAATTGATGCAGAAAAGGCATTTGACAAAGTTCAACACTCATTCATGATAAAAACTCTCAGCAAAATAGGAATACAAGGAAAATTCCTCAACAAAATAAAGGGCATTTATACAAAGCCAATAGCCAACATCATCCTAAATGGAGAGAGCCTGAAAGCATTCCGCTTGAGATCAGGACCCAGACAAGGACGCCCTGTATCACCACTCTTATTCAACATTGTGCTGGAGGTCCTAGCCAGAGCAATTAGGCTAGAAAAGAAATAAAGGGCATCCAGACTGGCAAGGAAGAAGTCAAAGGATCTCTATTTGCAGATGACATGATCTTATACACAGAAAACCCTAAGGAATCCTCAAGAAAACTGCTGAAACTAATACAAGAGTTCAGCAGAGTATTGGGATACAAGATAAACATGCAAAAATCAGTTGGATTCCTCTACACCAACAAAAAGAACATCGAAGAGGAAATCACCAAATCAATACCATTCATAGTAGCCCCCAAGAAGATAAAATACTTAGGAATAAATCCTTCCAGAGATGTAAAAGACTTATACAAAGAAGACTACAAAACACTTCTGCAAGAAACCAAAAGAGACCTACATAAGTGGAAAAACGTACCTTGCTCATGGATAGAAAGATTTAACATTATAAAAATGCCTATTCTACCAAAAGCGATCTATACATTTAGTGCAATTCTGATCCAAATCCCAAGGACGTTCTTTAACGAGATGGAGAAACAAATCACCAATTTCATATGGAAGGGAAAGAGACCCCGGATAAATAGGGCATTACTGAAAAAGAAGAATAAAGTGGGAGGCCTTACTCTACCTGATTTTAGAACGTATTATACTGCCACAGTAGTCAAAACAGCCTGGTACTGGTACAACAGATATATGGACCAGTGGAACAGAATTGAGAATCCAGACATAAATCCATCCACATATGAGCAGTTGATATTTGACAAAGGCCCCAAAACAGTTCAATGGGGGAAAAGACTGTCTTTTTAACAAATGGTGCCGCCATAACTGGATATCCATCTGCAAAAAAAAAATGAAACAAGACCCATACCTCACTCCATGCACAAAAACTAACTCAAAATGGATCAAAGACCTAAATATAAAATCTGAAGCGATAAAGATCACGGAAGAAAAAATAGAGACATTAGGAGCCCTAATACTTGGCATAAACAGTATACAAAACATTATAAAGAATGTAGAAGAAAAACTAGATAACTGGGAGCTCCTAAAAATCAAACACCTCTGCTCATCCAAAGCCTTCACCAAAAGAGTAAGAAGACTTCCTTCAGACTGGGAAAAAGTTTTTAGCTATGATGTTTCTGATCAGTGCCTGATCTCTAAAATCTACACGATACTGCAAAAACTCAACTGCAAAAAGACAAATAACCCAATTAAAAAATGGGCAAAAGATATGAATAGACACTTCACTGAAGAAGACATTCAGGTAGCTAACAGATATATGAGGAAATATTCACGATCATTAGCCATTAGAGAAATGCAGATCAAAACTACAATGAGATTTCATCTCAGTTCAACAAGGCTGGCAGTAATCCAAAAAACACAAAATAATAAATGTTGGAGAGGCTGTGGAGAGATTGGAACACTTTTACTTTGCTGGTGGGAATGTAAATTAGTACAGGCACTTTGGAAATCGATTTGGTGCTTCCTTCCAAAGCTAGAAATAGAACTGCCACACGATCCAGCAATCCCTGTCCTTGAAATATATCCTAGAGAAATAAGAGCCTTTACACGAATAGATATATGCACACCCATGTTCATTGCAGCACTGTTTACAATAGCAAAACAGTGGAACCAACCAAGATGCCCATCGACGGATGAATGGATAAATAAATTATGGTATATTCACCCAATGGAATACTGTGCATCGATAAAGAACAGTGAGGAATCTGTGAAACATTTCTTAACACGGAGAAACCTGGAAGGCATTATGCTGAGTGAAATGAGTCAGTTGCAAAAGGACAAATATTGTATAAGACCACTATTATAAGAACTTGAGAAATAGTTTAAACTGAGAAGAAAACATTCTTTTGTGGTTACGAGAAGGGGGGGGAGGCAGGGTGGGAGAAGAGCATTCGCTAGTTAGATAGTAGATAAGAACTACTTTAGGTGACAGGAAAGGCAGCAAACAATACAGGGGAAAAAGAGGTCAGCACAATTGGACTAAGCCAAAAGCAAAGAAGTTTCCTGCATAAACTGAATGCTCCGAAGGCCAGCGTAGCAGGGGCAGGGGTCTGGGGACCATGGTTTCAGGGGACATCTAAGTCAATTGGCATAATAAAATCCATTAAGAAAACATTCTGCATCCCACTTTGAAGAGCGGCGTCTGGGGTCTTAAACGCTAGCAAGCAGCCATCTAAGATGCATCAATTTGTCTCAACCCACCTGGATCCAAGGAGAATGAACAACACCAAGGATGCAAGGTAATTACGAGGCCAAGAGACAGAAAGGGCCACACGAACTAGAGACTTACATCATCCTGAGGCCAGAAGAACTAGATGGTGCCTGGCTACAACCGATGACTGCCCTGACAGGGAACACAACAGAGAACCCCTGAGGGAGCAGGAAACAGTGGGATGCAGACCTCAAATTCTCATAAGACCAGACTTAATGGTCTGACTGAGACTAGAAAGACACCAGTGGTCATGGCCTCCTGACCTTCTGTTGGCCCAGGACAGGAACCATTCCCAAAGCCAACTCTTCAGACATGGATTGGACTGTACGATGGGTTGGAGAGGGATGTTGGGGAGGAGTGAGCTTCTTGGATCAGGTGGACACTTGAGACTATGTTGGCATCTCCTGCCTGGAGGGGAGATGAGAGGGTGGAGGGGGCTAGAAGCTGGTGAAATGGACATGAAAAGAGAGAGTGGAGGGAGAGAGCAGGCTGTCTCACTAGAGGGAGAGTAATTAGGAGTGTGTAGCAAGGTGTATATGGGTGTTTGTGTGAAAGACTGACTTGATTTGTAAACTTTCACTTAAAGCACACTAAAAATTATTTTTTAAAAAAGTAGTCTTTTGAAAAATAAGGACGGCTTTGTTGAAAAAGAAGTGCTTTCTGTCATCTGGTTTTGCAAGCCTAACTGCTGGTTAGCTAAGGCAGAGATATGGACAACTGTCCCTAGCTTCCTCACCAAATTCTATCATCCAACAAACTTTGAATGCATACAATGTTCCAGGCACCTTTTACAGCCAAATACCACCTGGGAGCCCCCACCTAGATTTCCAGCCAACAACCCAAACTAAACCTCATTTTCCCACACCTTCATCTCCACTGGCTTCTTTCTCTGTGTTACGAGTTTCAGTAAATAGCTCAAATATCTATCGGTTGCCTAGGTTAGGCTCTCTTGGGGTCATCATTCAACTCGTCTTCAAGTTCTATCAATTTCATTGACTCAATGTTTCAAAAATCTATCCCTCTATTGGCATTCCCATCTGCATGGCCTTGACGAGGCCCTCATTTCTCTTCTCAACTGGTGGAATGGCTTCCCAGTTGTTACCCCTTTCTCTTAATACCATCCGCACTCCAATCTACCCTTCCTCATGAATTGTTCTAAAGCATGAATGTGATCCTTCCACCCCTGGTTTGAAAACCTCCAAAGACTCCATTGCCCATAGCAGTGTTTTTCAAGCTGTTTACTAGAGACCCAGCTCCTGGTTATCTTTCCAGACTCCTCATTGGTTACCCTATGAAAGGATCATTCTATGTATCAACTTGGCTAGGCTATGGTGCCCAGTTGTTTAGTCAAACACAATCTAGATGTTGTTAAGAAGGTATCAGAATCAATTCAACTGTGTCTTAGGTTGGGTTCTCTAGAGAAGCAAAACCAGTAAAGTATGTAAATATATGGCTGTTAACCAAAAAGTTTGGCAGTTCAAATGCACCAGGTGCTCCTTGGAAGCTCTATGGGGCAGTTCTACCTTGTCCTATAGGGTCGCTATGAGTCAGAATCGACTCGGCGGCAGTGGATTTTTTTTATATCATGTTGTTGTAGAGGCTGGAAAGTTCCAAGCCCATGAGACTCTTCCTAATTCATGTAGCCACAGGAGCTGGCAAAATGAAGATCAGCAGGTCAGACAGCAGCTCCTTTAACACTGGGGCTCAGTAAGTTCTGGTTCCCCTAGTGTAGATGACAGACACTGAATAAAGCAGGCGAGGAAAAAGAGAAAATACATTAAATAAAAATCAAGTGAGATACCTGGAAGAAGGAATCAGAGAGTCAGAGAGAAAAGAGACTAAAGGTAGTTACGGCAAGAAGAGGTAGAGCACTTCTAACTCCTCAAGTTGTCAATCACTGCCCAAGTCAACAAGCTACAGAACATCTGCCTCCACAAACCCACCAGTGGGTCCTTGGGAGAAAAGGACTGGCAATCTGCTCCCCAAAGATTATAGCCCAGGAAACCATATGTAGCAGCTCTACTCTGCCCTATAGGGTCGCTATGAGTCAGAATTGACTCAATAGCATAAAACGACAATGTTTATTATGCTGCTGTTGCTGTTGTCAGGTGCCGTCGAGTCTGTTGCGACTCACAACAACCTTATGCACAACAAAACAAAACACTGCCCAGTCCTGAGCCATCCTTACAATCGTTGTTATGCTTGAGCTCATTGATGCAGCCACTATGTCGATCCACCTCGTTGAGGGGCTTCCTCTTTTCCGCTGACCCTGTACTCTGCCAAGCATGACGTCCTTCCTCAGGGACTAATCCCTCCTGACAACATGTCCAAAGTATGTAAGACACAGTCTCTCCATCCTTGCTTCTAAGGAGCATTCTGGTTGTACTTCCTCTAAGACAGATTTGTTCATTCATTTGGCAGTCCATGGTATATTCAATATTCTTCGCCAACACCACAATTCAAAGGCATCAATTCTTCTTCCGTCTTCCTTAATCATTGTCCAGCTTTCACATACATATGATGCGACTTAAAATACCATGGCTTGGGTCAGGCGCACCTTAGTCTTCAAGGTGACATCTTTGTTCTTCAACACTTTGAAGAGGTCTTTTGCAGCAGATTTACCCAAAGCAATGCATCTTTTGATCTCTTGACTGGTTGTTAATGAGTCTTCTTCCCATCCTGATGCCCCGCTCTTCTTCATATAGTCCAGCTTCTTGGACTATTTGTTCAGCATACAGATTGAATAAGTATGATGAAAGAATACAACCCTGACACACACCTTTCCTGACTTTAAACCAATCAGTATCCCCTTGTACTGCCCAAACAAGTGCCTCTTGATCTATGTAAAAGGTTCCTCATGAACACAATTAAGTGTTCTGGAATTCCCATTCTTCACAATGTTATCCGTAACTTGTTATGATCCACACAGGCGAATGCCTTTGCATAGTCAATAAAACACAGGTAAACATCCTTCTGGTATTCTCTGCTTTCAGCCAGGATCCATCTGACATGAGCAATGATATCCCTGGTTCCACTTCCTCTTCTGAAACCAGCCTGAATTTCTGGCAGTTCCCTGTCGATATACTGCTGCAGCCGTTTTTGAATGATCTTCAGCAAAATTTTGCTTGCGTGTGATATTAATGATATTGTTCTATAATTTCCACATTCAGTTGGATCACCTTTTTGGGAATAGGCAGAAATACGGGTCTATTCCAGTCAGTTGGCCAGGAAGCTGTCTTCAATATTTCGTGGCATAGATGAGTGAGCACCTCCAGTGCATCTGTTTGTTGAAACATCTCAAATGATATTCCATCAATTCCTGGACCCTTGTATTTTGCCAATGCCTTCAGAGCAGCTAGGACTTCTTCCTTCAATACCATCAATTCCTGATCATATGCCACCTCTTGAAATGGTTTAACACTGACTAATTCTTTTTCGTATAATGGCTCTGTGTGTTCCTTCCCTCTTCTTTTGGTGCTTCCTGCGTCGTTTGATATTTTCCCTATATAATTCTTCACTACTGCAACTCGAGCCTTGAGTTTGTTCTTCAGTTCTTTCAGCTTGAGAAATGCCGAAAGTGTTCTTCCCTTTTGGTTTTCCATGTCCCGCTCTTTGTGCATGTCATTATAATACTTCACTTTGTCTTCTTGAGACGTCCTTCAATTCTTCCTTTTGCTTTAGCTGCTTGATGTTCGAGAGCAAGTTTCAGAGTCTCCTCTGACACCCATCTTGGTCTTTTCTTTCTTTCCGGTCTTTTCAATGACCTCTTGCTTTCTTCATGGGTGATGTCCTTGATGTCATTCTACAACTCATCTGGTCTTGGTCACTAGTATTGAATGTATCAAATCTATTCTTGAGATGGTCTCTAAATTTAGGTGGAATGTACTCAAGGTCATATTTTGGCTCTCTTGGACTTGCTCTTAATTTCTTCAGTTTCAGCTTCAACTTGCATATGAGCAATTGATGGTCTGTTCCACAGTCGGCCCCTGGCCTTGTTCTGACTGATGATGTTGAGCTTTTCCATCATCTCTTTCCACAGATGTAGTCAATTTGATTTCTGTGTGCTCCATCTGGCAAGGTCATCGTTTATGTTGGTGAAAGAAGGTATTTGCAATGAAGAAGTCATTGGTCTTGCAAAATTCTATCATTCGATTTCCAGCATTGTTTATATCACCAAGACCATATTTTCCAACTACTGATCCTTCTTCTTTGTTTCCAATTTTCACATTCCAGTAGCCAGTAAGTAGCAATGCATCTTGATTGTATGTTCAATCAATTTCAGACTGCAGCAGCTGATAAAAATCTTCTATTTCTTCATTTTTGGCCCTAGTGGTTGGTGTGTAAATTTGAATAATCGTCATATTAACTCATCTTCCTTGTAGGTGTATGGATATTATCCTATCAAGGACAGCGTTGTACTTCTGGATAGATCCTGAGACGTTGTTTTGATGATGAATGCAACCCCATTCCTCTTCTGTCAGTTTGTCATACTGTGGGGGCTTGCATGTTGCTGTGATGCTGGAAGCTATGCCACCAGTGTTCAGATACCAGCAGGGTCACCCATAGAGGACAGGTTTCACCTGAGCTTCCAGACTAAGACAGACTAGGAAGAAGACCCGGAAGTCTACTTCTGAAAAGCATTAGCCAGTGAAAACCTTATGAATAAATAGCAGTGGAATGTTGTCTGACATAGTGTGGAAAGATGAGCTCCCCAGGTTGGAAGGCACTCAAAAGATGACTGGGGAAGAGCTGCCTCCTCAAAGTAGAGTCAACCTTAATGACGTGGATGGAGTAATGCTTTCAGGACCTTCATTCGCTGATGTGGCACAACTCAAAATGAGAATAAACAGCTGCAAACATCCATGAATAATCTGAACCTGGAATGTATGAAGTATGAATCTAGGAAAATTGGAAATCATAAAAAATGAAATGGAATGTATAAATATCGATATCCTAGGCATTAGTGAGCTGAAATGGACTGGTATTGGCCATTTTGAATTGGACAATCATAAGTTTATTATAGAAAAATTTAAATATAGAGCAAGAAAATGAATTAAATAATTACCCATATTCCTGCCACCCACTACCCAGAGATAACCACTGTTAATATTTTGTTTTATATTCTTTCTAAGATTTCATTTATGTATATGTACTACATAGTATCACCTTACTTGCTTTATTTGAAACAGTAAACATCTTTCTGCATGATTACATAATCTATTACTACTGATTTTTTTTAATGGCTAAATAGAATAGCATTGAACAGATACACAATTATTTAACCAACCTCCTGCTATTAGACATATGAGTATTTTGCCTTTCTTTATTATATAACAGTACTACAGGAGCCCTGGTTGTGCAGTGGTTAAAGTGCTCAACTGCAATCCAAAAAGTCAGTGTTTCAAACCCACCAACTGCTGCACGAGAGAAAGATGTGACAGTCTGCTTCCATAACGATTACAGCCTTGGAAACCCTGTGGGGCAGTTATACCCTGTCGTAGTGGGTCACTGTGAGTCAGAATCAGTCAACAGCAGTGGGTTTGGAAGCACGACTATAATGAAATCCATTGATAAAAAACAGCTAGCTACATAGTATAAATCGATTAGCTCCTAAGGACCAATATGTCTCTGTTTCAAAAAAAAAAAACCCTTGAGAGAAAAGCCATTGTATGTGTGGAGGGAGTGATTACACATTAAGACCTATTTATATTTTGTATTTTTTTTTTCATGTTGGTACATTTGCACCAAGAGACTTGTACAAAAATATTCATAGAAGCTCTATTCATGATATCCCCCGAACTGGGCATTACAACTGAAGCACCAAATAACAGTCATACAACTGAAGCACCAAATAACAGTCATACAACAGAATACTCCAGAACAATGAAAAAGAAACCAAGGTCAGCTACACAACAACATGAATAAATTTTTAAGATACATGGTGGAATAAACAAAGACAGACACAAAAGAATATATACTGTATAATTCCATCTATATAAAGTTCAAAAGCAGGCAAAGCAAAGTATACTGTCATAAATCAAGATGGTGACCACCTTCTAGGTAAGAGGGAGGGATAGCGATTGGGGGAGGCATAAGGGGCTTTCTAGAGTGTTGGATATATTCTCTGTCTTTACTTGGGTGATAGTTACTTAGATATTAATTTCATTTTATGTTTTGTTCCCTTTTCTGAATGTGACAATACATTGTTCATTTTCTGAATGTGACTATTTATTCTGAATATATGTATGTGTATTCTGAATATATATGCTTATATATGCATTAAATATTCTCGTAAGTATACAAGAAGCTGATAACATGATAACATTGGTTGTCTCAGAGGAGAAAACAGGATGGTTAAGGGGTAGGGTTGTATTTTTAAATTTTGAACAATATGAATTTATCATCTGTTCAAAAAATAACAATTAAATTATTCCAACAAGCTTTACCAGCATAACATCCGTAGTTCTGGCAGACTGTAACAGGTAAGATATTTTTGCTTTTTATGTAAGTGTGTTTTAGTTTTGTCACAAATACCTTACACAGCACAGTCCTCATATTTGTGTTCTACTAAGGTAATGATAGAAATCCTGGTGGCGTAGTGGTTAAGTGCTACGGCTGCTAACCAAAAAGGTCGGCAGTTCAAGTCCACCAGGTGCTCCTTGGAAACTCTATGGGGCAGTTCTACTCTGTCCTATAGGGTCATTAGGAGTCCGAATCGACTCGACGGCAGTGGGTTTTAAGGTAATGATGCTCTGGTGATTATTAGCACCTGTTGGAGAAAGTCTATGGCATTTCACTCTCTTATTTCCAATCACTTGCCTCTTGCTTCAGTGTTCTGTGTTCTTGTTTCACTTCATCTGCAAAAATACTTGCTTTCCCTTCTAATATTTCATCGGTATTTTGGATACAGTTGCTACACACAGTTCAGCCCCATTTTAACATTAAGTTATTGCTCAAATCCCATACAGTTCTTTTTAAATAATAGCTCAGGAGCACCACTTTTATAAACACATGTAGGCACCAAAATAAACACAAAAGAGATGACTTGTATTTAACTTTACAGGCTTGTGAAATTTCTACACTTCAATTTCAGAAATATTAAGTAACTAAAGCTTCAGATATACACACAGATCTTAATTAACGGTCGTCGCCACCTGTTACCTATTCAGTGCGAACCTTTATAAACTAATAAATATGGTTTTCACCTGAGCACTGAATGCTGGGTTCTTCGGCTGGACGGATCATATGGAAAAGTTTCTGCTGAACCTTGGGGAAAAATGAATAATATTTCCATACATGAGAGATTAGAATGAGTACAATGAAAAGCAAAATGTAGAGAAATATGGGTGTGCACAACAGGAAGACCGAATACCTTAAATAGTAAAAATACCTATTGGGTGACTTGATAAAATAGCAGAAGTCCCAAAATCTTCTTTTTTTTTTTCCAACAGTAATCACAGTTAACAGATAGGAAAACTGAGATACAGAGTAACTTGGAATGTCTATTCAAGGTTTTCATTCTGAATCCAGTGGTGATGTTTAGAAGTTAAGAATGATATGACACAGGTAGTGATCTACTGGAACAGATGTCTTGGCCTTGGACCTGGACATCACCTGTGGTGCTAGGATTTAAGGCTTTAGGGGCTTCTGTGTGGCTGTGGGAGGTGTGATGAAGGGAGGACACTGTGGGGAAGGGCTTCAGGTAGTGGCTATGCACAACAGTAAATAGCATCTCAATATTAACAAACATTGAAACTCTACTGGTACGTAGCAACATAGTATCAGTCCTGTTCTAATCCTAGTTCTTCCCAATAACAAGTGCTTGATATATAGTAGGCCCTGTTCTAGATGTCCTAAACTTGCTATCTTTTGTGGTGAGCCATTAAGTCGATTCTGACTCATAGCAACCCTATAGGACAGAGGAGAACTGCCTCACAGGGTTTCCTAGGCTCTGAACTTTATGGGCTCAAACATTGCAACAATTGTAAGGATGATGCAGGACCAAGCAATGTTTTGTTCTGATATGCATAAGGTCGCTATGAGTCAGAACTGGTTTCATGGCACCTGACAACAACAACAACAATCTTTTTTTTTTTAAATAATTTTTATTGTGCTTTAAGTGAAAGTTTACAAATCAAGTCAGTCCGTCACATATAACCTTATATACACCTTACTCCATACTCCCATTTACTCTCCCCCTAATGAGTCAGCCCTCTCCCTCCTTCCAGTCTCTCCTTTCATGACAATTTTGCCAGTTTCTAACCCCTTCTACCCTCCCATCTCCCCTCCAGACAGGAGATGCCAACACAGTCCCAAGTGTCCACCTGATACAAGTAGCTCACTCTTCGTCAGCATCTCTCTCCAACCCATTGTCCAGTCCCTTCCATGTCTGATGAGTTGTCTTCAGGAATGGTTCCTGTCCTGGGCCAACAGAAGGATTGGGGACCATGACCGCCGGGATTCCTCTAGTCTCAGCCAGACCATTAAGTATGGTCTTTTTGTGAGGATTTGGGGTCTGCATCCCACTGTTCTCCTGCTCCCTCAGGGGTTCTCTGTTGTGCTCCCTGTCAGGGCAGTCATTGGTTGTAGCCGGGCACCATCTAGTTCTTCTGGTCTCAGGATGATGTAAGCCTCTAGTTCATGTGGCCCTTTCTGTCTCTTGGGCTCATAGTTATCATGTGACCTTGGTGTTCTTTATTCTCCTTTGATCCAGGTGGGTTGAGACCAATTGGTGCATCTTAGATGGCCACTTGTTAGCATTTAAGACCCCAGACGCCACACTTCAAAGTGGGATGCAGAATGAACAACAACAATCTTTATGGGAGCAGATCGCCAGGGCTTTTCTCCCGTGGAGCCACTGGTGGGTTCAGACAGTTGACCTTTCAGTTAGCAGTGGAGTGCTTAACCATTGCACCACCAGGGCCCCTTATATTATCTCTAGTCTCCCTATAATGTTTTTAGGTAGAAATAATTATTCCAGATTGTACCAAGGAGAAATGTGGGGCAGAAATGGTAAATGAATCACTTTGAATTCCCACATTCATTTAAAGTGACTTTTTGAACATAAGAACAAAACGCAAACTATGAGCTTTAATAGGATTCTAGCTTTAAAAAAAAAAACAACAACTAGGAGACAATTTTTTTTTTTTTTAATTTTGGAATTTTAAATACAGGCTGTGTATCATTCTTTTCCTAGGTCTTATAATAATATAGGAAAGTAGCCTTATTTTTAGGACATGTGTGCTGAAATATTTACAGATGAAATAGCATGATATCTGCAGGTTATTTTCAAATGGTTTAGGAAAAAATAATGTACTATGCCACCAGGGTTTCCTATGTATAAATAGATAAAACAAATTTGGCCTAATGGTAGCAATTGGTAAATCTAGGTGAAGGTATATAGGTTTCCATTGTTTGATTCTTCCAACATTTCTGTAGGTCTGAATGTTTTAAAAATAAGATGTTGAGAGAGAAAAGATAAAAGGTATTGATGAAAAAAAAGTGTACATATTGGGAATTTAATACAGCAATGAGCCAGACAGGGGAAAAAGGAGATGAGAAAGTAGGGGTGCCCTGTAGAAACACGTAGGCAGATTGGTTTAACACAAGCAAATAATACAATATGGTACGTGGTTACAACCTGAGGTTACGTGGTTTTAGAAATGAAGCGTTTACATAATAACACATTGAGCCAGCGGCACAGAGTGAAGGAGGATGTTTAATGGTCTTACTCAGAAAATGCCAGGGGTTTGCTCACAGCAGAATCTTTAGCACAGCTGGCAAGCAGGAAGTCCTACTTTCCACCACAGGGGATTAACAGCTTTGGGTTGGTATGGGTTGTGCCAAAGCAAGAAGAGTAGTCAAAGAGGCCACAGACACAGTGAGGAGAACGGGCGAGGAGCTGGAGCACCAGGCAGCCATTTTCAGTAACAAGCAGAGCAGGCAACTAGCAAGTAATTTGTAGACTACATGGTAGACAGGCAAATCTTCTGGAAAATATGTAATAAAGATTCAATACTTCACCATGAAGCTTTGACAGGCAAATGTATCTGCATTTGCAGCAAGAGCAACACGGAGCAATGAAAAAGGGTGCGAACTAGACCAGAACCTTTCTCTTCAACGTATTGGTTAAGGATTTTTACCAGGGCCTTAGAAGGTACATTTTAGAGTATGTTTAGTACAAATGCCTAGAGTAAAACAAGTGTTTTCCATACAGGAAGTACATTCAATCTCTCTTAACAAATATTTGTTGTCATTTTCATAGAGCTCTGGGGTAAGGGATTTTTCTGAGCATTATTACATTTGGATGCCTGGACCCCACATCACTGTTCAGTCCGTATTCTGTTGTCCTGAGTAGGTAAACAAAACGGTGAAGAGCCCCCTTTGCAGAATCTGCTCTCAGCCTTATTTCTGTCTGGCTTGTATGTTATAGGAACATGAGGAATACCAATGAAATAGCTACAAAAGTCCAGAAGCTTTAAGAGATGGGAAGCTGAGAATGGAACCAGGGAGAAAAAAGCGTTAGTGGGAAACCCAATAAGATGATTTGGGGTTACACAGAGACGAAGGGTTTCCCGACTCTAAGGATTATGAGTCACACGTGAATGAGTGAGTGTGGGAAGTTACACACAAATATACACATTCTTACACACGCATTCATTCTCTCACACACTCACACACATACTTACACACTCATACACTCTCACATATACACAAACTAAAGCTCTCACAATCACACTCATGCACACCCACACACACACACAGTCTCACATACTCACACACTAATGTTCTTACACTCACACAGCCATACACTCTTACACACACTAACAATGTCACGCAATCACACATATGCACGTGCACACACACAGAGTTTTCACAAAAATCTTTATTTAGCCTCCAGCATGCTACCCTCCCCACAAAATCTGAACTGTTCTTCCCACAATGCAACATGCTGTCTGGCGGCCCCTCCTTGGCCGTCACTGCCTAGCCTTCTCCATGCTTCACACCACGGAAGGCGGAGAGTTGAAGCATCACCTTGCAGCAAATTCCAAAAGGCCTTTGGCATATCCCATTGGTTTTATATCAGGTTTATTGCTGAATTTCAAGGGCTTCTCCTGATCTGCTTTATTACTGGTTTTAATCTTGCTTGTTTTAGGCTTCTGAGCCCCACTGCAAACACCTAATACACTCTTTGTACCTAAAAAGATGTATAAATACTATGTATCATATCCCCATTCTATAACCACAGTATATCTTCCATGTTAGGCAGCACCCATATGTGGCCTACATTTTTGATTATTCCCCCCCAAAACTCTAAATTAATACAATTAATTTAGAAACTCCACCTCCTGTCCTCAGAGCAAGTAATTGAATACTCCAGTATGAAAATAAACCATTTTTCCACATAAGTGCTGATTCCCGGAGGGTTCCCACTGAGCGGTACATCTATAGGCAACAGTTCTGAGAGGGCGGTGTGTGCTGTGCACACACATTCTAACACTTCGTTATTTTGCCTGAGATCTTAAGCCACTTTTGCTCTAACACACCCTTCAGAATTCTATGGCAAAAGGTATGGAGGAAGCTCTGTTTTCTGAGTGGAAATCAGATGACCCCAAAGATTCAAGGGTAGCAAAGGAGATAAAGCTTGTGGCCACACAGGGCTGGAGAAGAGCAGGTCTGTTCTTGAAGTCCTCCTCTCCAGCTCCATTCTCTTCCCCCTAAGCGCCCCTGGATTCAGGTGAGGTGTAAGAACCTCTATGTCAGGCATTGTCTTGTGTATCCTGAATCCTTTCCTGGGCTTTGCCTGTGGTGAGCACTCAAGGAGGCTAGAAACATTGAAGCCTCCCGGAGTGGTACACAGATGAGGAGCAGCAGAAGACAGCCCCACCTCTGAGCAATTGCCCAGGGCCCAGACCAGAAAGGACAGGAAAAAAAGCCTCATCTCAGCTTTGCGATAGCAGCCTACAAATGTGAAGGCATGCGCAAAAATATGGGCATAAAATGCAGCTTGGATGTGGATAAAATATCTTAAAATTGAGAGACAGTATATAGTACACTAAGTTAGGAGGAGTCCTAGTAGCACAGGAGTTAAGCTCTCAGTTGCTAACTGAAAGGTCAACAGTTTAAACCCACCAGTCACCCTGTGGGCTAAAGATGTGGCAGTCTGCTTCCGTAAAGATTACAGCCTTGGAAACCCCATGGGGCAGTTCTACTCTGTCCAATATGGTCATTATGAGTTGGAATCAACTCAATAAAACAATGGGTTTTTCTTTTTAGGCTAAGTTAAGAATCCACCACCTGTCTGTCACTTTGTCTTACTATGGTGGCTTACATGTTATGATGCTGAAAGCTAGGCAGCCAGCATTTCACATACTACCAGGGTCACTCACGGTGGATAGGTTTCAAAGAAGCTTCCAGTCCAAGGCTGACTAGGAAGAAAGGCCTGGTGATAAGTTTCTGAAAATCAGCCAGTGAAAACCTTATGGATCATAACAGAATAAAGTGCTGGCAGATCCTGACAATGTTTTGTTCTCTTACATGTGAGACCGCGATGGGTCTGAGTTGGCTCGACAGCAACTAACAACAACGAAGTTAAGAATATGGGCTCTAGGGTCAGGTTACTTGGATGTGAATCCTGTTTCTGCCACTTCCTGGCTGATAGTGACATTAGGTGAGCTACTTGACCTCTCTGTGCCTCATTTTCTTCATTGGTAAAATGGGGTAATAACAGTGCTGACTTCTAGAGTTGCTGTGAAGATTTAAAGAATTCAGTACCACTTAAAACAGTGTCAGACACATTATCAATAGTGTTACCTATTATTATTATTGAAGACGCCTCAGGTTGGATGGAAACCCTGGTTGCATAGTGGTTAAGAGCTACAGCTGCTAACCAAAAGCCTGGCAGTTCAAATCCACCAGGTGCTCCTTAGAAACTCTATGGGACAGTTCTACTCTGTCCTATAGGGTTGCTGTGAGTCGGAATCAGCTCAACAGCAATGGGTTAATGGGTTAGGCTGGGTGGGCAGCACACAGAGGGGGGCGAGAAATTGGCTGTCAGAGAGGGCCTGGAGCTCATCCAATTACACAGCCTCACGTTGTGAAACAGGGTTGCTGTTCATTTCATCCTAAACCAAAACCAAAACCAAAACCAAACCCAGTACCGTGGAGTCAATTCTGACTCATAGCGACCCTGTAGGACAGAGTAGAACTGCCCCACAGAGTTTTCAAGGAGCACCTGGCGGATTTGAACTGCTGACCCTTTGGTTAGCAGCCATAACACTTAACCTCTACTCCACCAGGGTTTCCCATTTCATCCCAAGACGCCTTAAAAGGTGAAATAGATAAGAGCCGAGGTAGAGCCAAGATGGCGGAATAGACAGACGCATCCGGCGAGCCCTCTTTACAACAAAGACCCCCCAAAACAAGTGAAGCAAGCATATTTGTGACAAGCTGGGAGCTCTGAGCATCAAAGGCAAGCTTAGACAACGAACTGAGGGGCAGGGGGAGGAAGAGGACGTTCAGAAGTGGAGAGGAGTTACCGGCCCTGAATCGCAGGGAGCCCTCAGGCCCCATCCCCTGAGCGGTGGTGGTGGCGGGCTGGTGCTAATGTTTCAGCCAGTTTCCTCAGGGAGAAGCAGCCAGACATACAGCCCACTCACACCTCAGGAACCTGAGGAGAACGGAGCTCTCGGCAAAAGCTAAGTACTTGCGTATATTTTACTGCTCCCCCCCACCCCAACCCAGCTTCAGTGGCTGAATTCCCTGGGCCTGAGACAGGCCCTGTTGAGCGCCTACAGCTATCCTCCCAGCCTTGGAGAAGGAAAAATTTTTCAACTGGGGAAAAGATAATTTGCTAGCTCCATTAACTGGGGGAGCTCAGGAGAGAAGCAGCTCCTGTCCAGGCATAAATGGTCCATGGGCTTTCAGTACCTTTCCCCTCTGCACGGACCTGTGTGGGCCTATTTCAGGAGAGTAGGCCCTTGTTGGCAGACTCTAACCGTTTCAGCTATGCAGCGGAGAGTTGGGTGTTTGATGTTTGACATTGCTTTGCCTATTAAACAGGGTCCTCACCTACCCATATCAGGGGCCTAGGGACTTGTAGCTCCACTCAGGTCACCCAGCCACCCACGACATGGGTCCAAGGATAACTGGTACCTCCCAGTCCTTACAACCAAAAACATTGGGTGTCCACGGTCCGTCTGCAGAACACACCTACCTGTATGCTCTAGGGATCAGGGACACACTTTCCTCAGAGACATGTGGGGGACGATTCTCAGCCCCCTGCCTTGTTCAGAGTGTGACCCCCTTGCTGAAACCAGATACCGGTACTTACACCAATCACCCCTGCAGCCCTAAGACTGTAGGACAGAGTCTGTAGCACACACTTGATGATCAGCTACCTGGACACCCGAGCTGAATTCATACAAGAAAAATGAATGGACTCCTAGACTGATATACCTGATAACAGCTCTAGCCAGCTGGGGACAGGATGTCAGAGCTCCAAAGGCAAAAATAATCAAAAGGTGAAATAGTAGTCTGAAAGATTTGGGGTTTTCTTGATTCCTGTATCTTTTCTGATTCTCCTATATTGTAGCCATCTTTCCTGCTTTATAGCCAAACAGATTTCCAGTTAACCTCTTCTCTCTCTTTTCCTAGAAGGTTCTATACTGGGATCATTCTCATGGTCTTTGTTTGCCAAGGAAATTTTCTCCTCCTCCGTGTCTTCTTATCCTCCCTCTGAGTTAGAATTTAGTTTAAGAAGTTTTCTCAAAACAAGTGGGAAGAAAATGAGCACTGTTATCTTACCCCAACCTCCTTCACGTTGTCTCTTTTTCTTAGCCCGTAAAGCATCTAAGAGATTTCTGGCTGTTTGTCTTTTTATATCCCCTTCATTCCATCCAGTTTTGCAAACCTAAGTTATGGCGATTCCTTCCCTCCTTACAAAAGGGAATGTGCCTCTCAGACATCCTTGTCAGGGACCCTACATGGCTATTTAGTACAATTTTACCTGTTGCCTTCCAGTCAATTCTGACTCATAGCAACTCTACAGGACAGAATAGAACTGCCTCATAGGGTTTCCTGGGCTGGAATCTCTATAAGAGCAGATAGGCAGGTCTTTTCTCCCGCAGAGCAGCTGGTGGGTTCAGACCACCATTCTTTCCATTAGCAGCCAAGAGTTTAACCACTGTGACACCAAGCCTCCTTTGTAAGCTTTAGATGCCAGAAAAGGATCGGACCATCGGCCTCCAAATCAGGAAGCTGGGAGACACGTGTCCCAAGGGTTGGGTAAGATGGTCTATTAGTGTGTAAGGCAAAACAAGAAAACATTTATCTGTATCTGTTTTAAAAAAAGAAAGGACTTAAACCTTAATATTTAATACATAAAGTAAATATAATGTCACCTCACTGTCTCACAGTCGTCTGTCACCAGTGTTCCCAGTGTCCCTGGGAAGAACGGGAATTCCACAATGAGTTGGGGCTGGCTACGATCCCTATTCTTACTCATCCTATCTCACAGCATTGTGAAATGTTGCAATTTGTGTGCATTCAGTTAACATGGTTTTTCAGATCATGTTATTTAATTTTAATCCACAAAATGAAGAAGAAGCTTTAAAACACTCTTGCAGCAAGACCATGAATTGAAGCTAATTTAATAAATGAAAGCACAAGGGGATAACAAGAAACTGGCAGAACTGACACTTTTCTTCTGGTGTGAGCTCTATTTCAGCGGCACTACAGGTAAAAACTGTGATGATCTATAGATCTGACACAGTTCTCTTGATTAAAAAAAAAAGTTTATTTCCATTGAGAATAAAAAGTTTTGTATCACCGAAACGCTTTGCCATCAAGTTGATTCCGACTCATAGTGACCCTATAGGATGGAGTAGAACTGCCTCACAGAGTTTCCAAGGAGTGGCTGGTGGATTCAAACTGCTGACCTTTTGGCTAGCAGTTGAGCTCTTAACCACTGTGCCAGGGCTCCTTTGTATGACAAATAAACAAAATAAAAATTATTTCAAAATGTTATTTATAATATTCAGTGAAGGTTACAGTCATCTCAAGGCTTGACTAGGGTGGACGGATTCACTTCCAAGAATATTTCCTCACATGGCTGTTGGCTGGAGGCCTCAGTTTCTTGCTACGTGGACTTCTCCATCAGTCTGCTCACAGCATGGCAGCTAGCTTCCCCCAGTGAGAGTGATCTGAGAAAGGGAAAGAGAGCAAGACAGAAGCTGCAGTGTCTTCTGTAGCCTAGTCTTGCAAGTGATATACCATCACTTCTGCCGTATTCTATTGGTCACACAGACCAGCCCTGGTACCAGGTGGGAAGGGAATGAACACTGAGTATGAATACCAGGGCGACCATCTCAGAGGCTGGCCACCCCAGGTAGGAATACTATGTAATGATGTGCTACTTTGCATCTCTTCCCAACTCCACATTCAGTGATGTCACCTTGATTGCTTGAAATTGACCATGGTGGAAGCGTTTATATTGTTAGTTACCACCTAGTTGAATGCAACTCTTGGTGACCCCATGTAAAACAGAATGAAACATTGTCTGATCTCACGCCATCCTATGATGGCCAGCATGCTTAAGCAAATTGTTTCTTTCCAATCAAGAGGGCTCATCTTCTAGCACTGCATCAGACGATGTTCTGTTATGATCCATTGGGTTTTTATTAGCTAATTTCTAGAAGTAGATTTATAGCATAGAAACCAACGTATGCTATAAATCAGGTGAAATCTTTTTGTTTGGGTTTTTTTTTTTTTTTTTTTTCCTGGAGAGCCACCTGTTCAACATTTTCCAGCCCATCACTGATTGCAGTATACCACCACACTCTGCTGTCCATGCTACATTCAGCAAGGTGATGGTGGGAGGGAGTATGCAAGAGTGGGAAAGGACGTGGTAGAGAGAATTAGCTGGAAGTAGCTGGGATGGGATAGGGGTTAAAAAACCAAGGCAGAAGCAGCTAACCAGGATAGAGGTGGTAGAGGTGAGACTAAGTGAGGGACCTGTCCCTCAGGGGTCCTAAAGGAGGGCAATGGCAGCCTTCAGATTGCTCCATGCTCATCATGAATGTCTAGGATGAGGCCAGACTGGATAGACCCCGTCCAAGTATAACTTGGTGGGGACTCAAGGCTCACAACTCCATCGGAGGCTGATGGACCTTATCTGAGTTTTGAGCTTGCACTCATATTAGTGCCCTACTCTAAGACTAACAGGGGGGATTTGAGAGTGGGAAAGCATTGGTTCGGAGCAATGATTATAGAAACAAGGAGAGAAGATTGGAAGAGGAGCAAGAGGCAACGGAAATGTTCTGGATTAAAATGCTCTTGCACAGAAGAGTGACCAGAATTATAATAATAATAACCAGAACTGAGCACCTCTAATGAGCTGAGCTCCCATTTCAATCTCTATTCACTATTAGATAATGAATACCTGTGTAGGCTTGTTTTATCATCACTATAAATGTTCAAAACTCAATTTAACAAGTGCTTACTTAAGGTCTGCTGTCTTGGAAGAAGTACAGCCAGAGTGCTCCTTAGAAGCAAGGATGGCAAGACTTCATCTCATGTACTTTGGACATGTTATCGGGGGCACCAGTCTTTGGAGAAGGACATCATGCTTGGTAAGGTAGAGGGTCAGCAAAAAAGGGAAGACCTTCAATGAAATGGATTGCCACAGTGGCTGGAACAATGGGCTCAAGTATAACAAGGATTGTGAGGATGGTGCAGGACCAGGCAGTGTTTCCTTCTGTTGTACATGGGGTCACTGTGAGTTGGAACTGACTCAATGGCATCTAACAACAGCAACATGGTGGCACAGTGGTTAAGAGTTTGACTGCTAACCAAAAGACCACGGGTTCGAATCTACGAGCTGTTCCTGGGAAGCCCTATGGAGCAGTTCTACTCTGTCCTGTAGGGTTGCCATGAGTTGGAGTTACCTTGACAGCAGGTGGCATCAATTTCTTGGTTCAGCATACATTTGAACTAATGGGTCTGTGTTGCTGGGTGGATTGTCAAACTGCCGACCTTCTGGTTAGCGGCCGAGCTCTTAACAACTGTGCCGCCAGGGCTGCAAGCCAAGATAGGTGGGCTGAAATACAATAACCATAACCAGAACTTTCAGAATTAAGTCATCAAACTACTTATGGAATCCAGTGGTTCTACTCTGATGTGAATATCTACCATCAGGTAACATTAGATTTTTTTTTTCTTTTCTTTTACAGAAACGTTCTAGAGAGTCCAGTGGTCCACCTACCGCTGTCCTCTGCCAGCCAGTCTAACTCTGACAGCTGGATCTCCTCTAGGCTCAGTCTTAGGAATGGTAATGTGGGAAGTCTGGAGGATGAAATAATACACCTCATTTCAGTTCTTGACTTTTGTGTTTAATTTTGAGTTTTACCAGAAGCAGTCCCTGAGACAAATATTCAAGGGCAAGTAGTTTATTCTGGAGGGGCGGAAAGCACCAAGGAGGGCAAGGGGGAGGGAAGGCGGCCAAGAGAGGACGCATTATCACGGTAGCTACCCTGTGGGTGAGGGAGCTTCATGCTGTTTAACTTTCTGAGGAACCATCAGACTGGTTTCCACAGTGGCTGCACCATTTTACAATCCTACCAGCAATGGATGAGGGTTCCTATTGCAATTCTATTCCTAGGTATATACCCTGAAGAAATGAAAGCAGGGATTTAAACAGATACTTGTACACCAATGTTCACTGCAGCGCTATTCACAATAGCCAAATGATGGAAACAACCTAAATGCCCATCGACAGATGAACGGATGTACAAAATGTGATATATACATACAACGGAATGCTACTCAGCCATAGAGAGAATTGAAGTCCTGATGCATGCTACAACATGGATGAACCTTGCAAACATTGTTTTGAGTGGAATAAGTCATTCACTAAAGGACGAATATTATATGAGTTCACTTATATCAAATGTGTAGAACAAGCAAA
Organism: Elephas maximus indicus; assembly: GCF_024166365.1. NCBI lineage: Eukaryota > Metazoa > Chordata > Mammalia > Proboscidea > Elephantidae > Elephas > Elephas maximus. The sequence continues at coordinate 16,629,318 of NC_064826.1, forward strand.
TGTATACAGGCCTAAGGTTATTATTAGTGGTTACCGGGCGAGAGGCTGGACGGGAAGTGGGTAAGGGAACTCACTGCTTAGGAGACACTGAGCTGCTGTTAAAGGTGATGGAAAAAGTTAGAAATGGATGACAGTGATGGCTGTACAACATAATGAATACAACTAATGTCACTAAATTGCTCATGTGAAGAATGTTGAAATGGTAAATGTTTTCTTACACATATACTTACCACAACAACAACAATTTTTTTTTTTTTAGTAAGAAGCTGTGGCATATGGTATAGAACACACTCCTGAGTTATCTGAATCGAAGCTGAGGAAGCTGGGATATTTATAAACAACATCCAACAGTTATTGTTTGAGGAGTATTCCCAGGAGATGATAAAAAAAATAAACAGAAAATGTAAGACTGCTTTTGAATTCATATAAGAGGAAGTTGGAGAGGCAGAAGCAGAGAATTCAGGGACCTGGGGACATGATGGGAACCCTGGTGGCATAGCGGTTAAGTGCTACAGCTGCTAACCAAAAGGTCAGCAGTTCAAATCCACCAGCTGCTCCTTGGAAACTCTACGGTGCAGTTCAACTCTGTCCTATACGGTAGCTATGAGTCGGAATTGACTCGACAGTAACGGGTTTGGTTTTTTGGTTTGGGGACGTGATGAGTTAGAATCTTATTCTTGAAACACTAGAAAGCCACTAAAGGATTCTCAGTATGGGAATGTTATCTGCCTTATGTTTTTAGCTTTTAAAGATTGCTCTGGATGCTGTGTGGGAAATCGATTGTGGGGGTTGAAACAGAAACCAATTGGAAGCCATTTCAATTAGTAGTTGAGGCAAGAGACAGTGAGGACTTAGGCTGGGAGGGTGGCAGCGGAGAAGGAGTCACTAAAAACATATCTGGAAGGTAGAATCAACAGAATTGCAAGTAAGGAGTGAGACAAAGAAAACTCCTTGGTGACTCGGAGGCTTTGACTTGAACTATGTAACTGGCAGTGCTATTGCTAATTCTGCAAAGGCTGTGGAGGTATACATTTGAGTGTAAAAAATCAAGAATTTTGTTTTGAATGTGTTATGTTTGAGATGTCAGCTAGACATCCAAGTGAAGCTATTAAGTAGGCAGTTGGATCTGAAAATCTAGATTTCAAAGACATTTGGCCTTGAGATATAAATTTAGGCCTTAATAATATCAATTTAGGTGTCAAATGCTGGGATAACATGTATAGCCAAGAGCTCAAATGTCTAGCTTTAAAATAGTTGTAGAAGACATTTCTACCCGGTGCCAGCTATCTTCTGTCTGAAACCCTAGATCCACTACCCGCCCTCCCTTTCTACTCAGCTTTCTGCCTCAAGGGGGTTGATATGTATGGACTACTACACAAACGGCTCCTTGCCCCCTGGCTCCTGGTTGGGTTCCACCAGCAGGAAAAGCCCCACAGCAGAAGAGAAGTAGGAAGGATGGGGAGGGAGGTCGTGTATATTCCCTTGGTTCCCTCCCTCTGGTTGAGAGGTCACCTCAATCAAAGGTCATTGCTACTCTCCCAAGATGGCTTCTTCTACTTGACTCTCTTCTGGATCCCAGTTACCTCTCTTTTCCTTTCCTCCACGCTGGGGGTGGGGGTGGGGTAGGATGGGGGGGTGGGGGGAGTTGGACTGGGGGGGTGGGGTTAGGTAGCAGCTCTGCTGTTTTTAGTTTTGGCACTGTAGTATTCCTTGTGGATCCCCTCCGTCCAGTTCATACCTTTTTAAACAGTCCATTTATTAAATGCTTCTCAAATCATCTAAGTTTAGTACCCCATGTGTTTCTTCTCAGGACTCTGAAAAATACATTTCCTTTTTCCTCTTGAAAATCATCCCCAAACAATAATAAAAGCAAAGAACAGAGCACAAATTCCACCTTGTCATGTATAACCCCAAGTCACACTATACAAAGGCAGAAAAGTGAGTGAGGAATAACAAATGTCCGGGCAAAGCTCAAGGAAGTCAAGAATATATGTATGTATGTGTGTGTATGTATGTACAAAAACAAGCGCGCTTTTCCATAAATGGAAACACTTTCTATAAATGGAAACTTCCATAGATTGTACAATTTGCTTTCTATAAATCATACAATTTGTACTTTTTGTGTGTCTGGCTTTAGTCCCTGTGTGGTGCAAATGGCTAATGTGCCCGGCTGCTAATTGAAAGGTTAGGGTTTGTGTCCACTCAGAGTAACCTCAGAAGGAAGAATTGGCGATCTACTTTCGAAAGAAACCAGGCACTGAAAACTCGGGAAGCACAATTCTATCATGACACGTGTGGGGTCACCACGAGTCTAAGTAGACTCTACTGCAATCCTTTTTTTTTTCTTTTGACTCAATATAATGCTTGTGAGAAACCTCAAATTAATCTTCAAATGAAGGTTTTCTTATAAAGCTACTTTTTACTTATTTTATACGCAATCTTCACTTTTTAAAAATTATACAAGTAATGTATACGTTTATTCTTAAGAAATTCAAACAATACTGACATATTCAGAATAAAATGAAAACTCCTCTCCAGCCGTGAATTTTCAGTCTCACACTCCTCCCGACAGTGAGAATTATTGACAATTTGGCGTATATCTTCCCATTCATTTTTAATGTGTTATATTCCTAAATATGCACATACGTATCCTAATACACTATACAAATTGAATCTGTTTTAAATAAATGGGATTATGGAATTGTGATATTAAACTTGCTTTAATCAGCTAGTGGAAACTCTGCTAATCAAAAGGTCGGCAGTTCAAATCCAGATTGGCAGATTACCAATCTTCCGAATTTTTACGAATTTGATGGCAAAAGAGTGTTGTCTCATTTTTTTTTTAACTTTGAAAATCGAGGGATAGTATCCACGTGGAAAACTTTGCATAAGTTTACCGTTACAACAAATTTTCAAAAAAACCTAACGTGAACACACAACATAGCACCCAGCTCAAGAGACAGGCTGTTACCAGCACTCTTCATCAACCCCTCTTCATCACCCCATACTAAGGTTCTGACCTCTAAGAGCATGGATTCATTTGTCCTGTTTTTGTATTTTTTATACATGGAATCAAGCAATTTGCACTCTTCAGTCTGGCTTCTCTGACTCAGTATAATGCTTGTAAGAAACCTCTACCTTGTGCATGTAACCGTGGCTCATTCGTTCTTATTGTTCTATCTCAGTCTTAATTTGTATTTTGTTGATTTTAGTTAGAATGTTGTCTTAGTCATCTTGTGCTGCTATAACAGAAATACCACAAGTGGATGGCTTTAACAAAGAGAAATTTATTCTCTCACAGTCTAGGAGGCTGGAAGTCCGGACTCAGGGTGCCAGCTCCAGTGGAAGGCTTTCTCTCTCTGTCAGCTCTGGGAAAGGGTCCTTGTCATCAATCTTCCCCGGTGGAGGAGTTTCTCAGCGCAGAGATCCTGGGTCCAAGGGACACGCTATTCTCCTGGCTCTTGTTTCTTGGTGGTACAGCTCCCCCGTCTCTCTGCTGGCTTCCCTTTTTTATATATCAAAAGAGATTGACTTAAAAACAACCTAATGTCTTAGATTGAGTTCTGCTTCATTAATCTAACTGCCTCTAATCCTGCCTCATTAACATTATAGAGGTAGGATTTACAACACATAGGAAAGTCACATTACATGACAAAATGGTGGACAATCACACAATACTGAGAATCGTGACCTAGCCAAGCTGACACATATTTCGGGGCGGGGGGGAGCACAATTCAGTCCATGACAAATGGTATTTTGTTTATGGACAGAAAATAGGCATCTTTGTAAAAATAAATCTCACCATCTAAAAATATGGCGAGTCTCTCAATTTATTTTATTCTTTTACAATGTCACTTAACAATATTTTATTTTTCTTCTTATAGGTGTAAGCACATTTCTTACTAGACTTGTTTCTAGGTACTTTATAATTTTCATTGCTAATATAGTAAAGTCCTTTTATTTCTATTACATATTATTATTGATTTTTTGAGGTCAAATAGGAAATACCATGATTTTTATATGTTGATTTCAAATCTAGTCAAATTTCTGAACTTTCTTATCAATCTTAATAATTTTAGCTAATAGAATTTCTAGTCATATCCTTTACAAATAATGACAGTTTTGTTGCTTTCTCTCAATATCGGTGATTTATTTCTTTTTCTTCTGTAGTACATTGACTCAAAGCTTCAGTACAATGCTTAATAGTTGAGCTGTTGTGGACTCCCTAATTCAGGGGGAAATTTTCCCCATGAAGTTCAATTGCTTGCTCTGAATTTATGGCTGAATCTATGGCAGATACCTTGTACCAAGTTGAGGGTGTTTTCTTCCTTTCCAATTTGATATGGGCTTTTTTTTTTTTAATGTTAATCAGAAATAACAGTTGAACTTTATGAGATTTTTAAAGTGTACATCAATGGGTTCACTTTCCCCACCTATTTGTTAATGTAGAAAATTACATGAAAGGATTTCCTAGCATTGCAACATCTTTATACTCATGGGATCAAATCATATCCAGCTATGGTGTGGATTTGTGATATATATATATATACATATACATATAATTATATGGAACCCTGGTGGTGCAGTGGTTAAGAGCTCAGCTGCCAACCAAAAGGTCGGTGGTTTGAGTCCACCAGCCTCTCTTTGGAAACCCTGTGAGAAAGACCTGTTTATTGAAAGTTCGGGAAGAACTTGCCTATAAAATTATCTGAGACTAAGACTTTTTAAGGGTAGATTTTTGATTACCTGTTCAATTTCTTTTATGGTTACAGAATCATTTCAGTTTTCTGAGAAGACCTTAAGTCAATGTGGAAATTTATATTTCCCAAGAAAATCATCTATTTCGTATATATTTTCCAGCATAATGGCCTAAAAAACATAAAAAAACCAAAAAAACAGTTGCCGTAAAGCTGACTTTGACTCAGAAAAAAACCTATAAAACAGAGTAGAACTGCCTCCTACGGTTTCCAAGGAGAGGCTGGTGAATTCGAACTGCTGACGTTTTGGTTAGCAACTGAGCTCTTAACCAATTTGCCACCTCTTATGATTTTAAAAATCACTACTGACTCTTTGGTTTGTTCTTTTTCTTTTATCTAATGTTTATTATTTTTATATTTTCTTTTATCTTTATAAGAGTTGCCAACAGTTTTTAACTTATATTCCTTTGAAGAATTGGTTTATGTTCACCTTGATCAAGTCTACTATTTTCATCAATTTCTGCTTTTCTTGTAATTCCTTCTCTTTACTTTTTTGGACTTCTTTAATTGTTCTTTTAAAAGTTTCTTATGGTAAATAGTCAGCTCATTCATCTTAAATACATCTTATTTTCTAATAAATGTATTTAAGGCTATAAATTTTCCTTGGCTGCACCCCAACAGATTTTGATATGTCTGCCTATTGTGGCCATTTATTTCCAGTCTCACTATTGATTTCCTTTGTGATCCAAAAATGATTTAAGCATAATGTTTTAAATACATAAGTTAATATATTTTCAGAGACTTGAATTTCTTTTTTAACATGAAAAATATCTAAATGAATTTTTAAAAAAAATTTCAATTAAACAAGTTTAAAGAAGAGCTATAACATTTCAGATAATTCTAAAGAATATTTATTAGCAATAGTTCAGCCCCTGAAGCTCACGTGAGACATAGCACTAATATTAACCATTTTTTGTAATCAAGATATATATGGCCCAGTATATAAGCCTTATAGAAATTCTTGCTATAACATACTCAGAGCGTCTTGTCTGCCTTTTGTGCAATCATAGAGCAGATAACACCACAAATTTTTCAATGAGAAATGGATGCAGATGGAAGTTAAGCCCCTAGACAGGTCTCAGTGGTGGGGGAGGGGGTAGATACTGCTAGATCAGGGCTGAGTCCACTCACTCACTGTGCTTTCTCCAGAATCCATTCTCACACAGCCAGGACCAGAACACTAAACCCCTGGCACCCAGTCCCAATCGGGCCCACAGAGTCAGAGCTAGAGAAATATTATGCTAGAACACTATCAAAATTTTTATCTGCCACTATTTAGAAGGGCAGCTCAAGAGCAAGACAAGCAGGAAAGAAAGGCCACACAGCTCACCAGCTCTTCCTCCTCTCAAGGGCTTAAGGGAATCTCATTCCGGGAAATGTGTACAGAGCCTTTGCCATTGTGTCCCAGAAGTGCTCCACTTGCTTATCCTTTGAACTTTAGATTGCATTATAAGAGCTAACATTTGCTTGCTTGAAAGGAGGCTGAACTCTTCTCGACCCTTCTCCCTGGCCATTTGGAAAAGGTCTGAGAGCGAGAATGATTTCTCTAATAAACGGAGACAGAGTCTCCTTTACCAAAAATATTTTCATCAATCTTTCAATTTTACCCTGTTTTTAAAGCGGAATTCAAAGTGATTTTTGGATTTGAAATAATTCCTCTGGCCTATAATTCTCTAAGTGCATAAATTAGTGAGTCTGGCCCATAAGGAGGGAAACTGAGGCAGAGAGCAGGGAAGTGATGGTGTCAAAGTCAAGATTGGAAGAAGCGAAATTCGAGACCCTGTGAGGGCATACTGAGTGGATGATAAACGTAGCCAGGGGGTTTCCAATTTTCTTCCCTTTCTCTCCTCAATAGTTCCTCGCATCTTGAGATAACTGTCTCCTGGGCTGCATCTATAGCTCTCTTTCTCCAGGGCAGAACATGATAATGAAAAGGGACTTCACATGTTGAGACCTAAAGCAACACTTTCTGCTCTGCTCCTCCGCAACTCAAATCATCCAAATAATTACTGGGGTCCCTGAGTCATGAAAAAACTGAAAAAAAAAAAAATTGCTGTTGAGTCGATTCCAATTCACAGAGACCCCACGTGTTGCAGAGCAGAACTGCACCCCATCCATAGCACCTTCATGGCTATGACCTTTCAGAAGCAGATTGCCAGGTCTTTCTTCTGAGGTGCCTCTGAGTGGGCTCGAACCGCCAACCTTTCTCTTAGTAGTTGAGTTCTTAACAATTTGCACCACCCAGGGGCTCCCTTTAAATGTCCTTTAAGCAGTTTAAATTTGGGTGCTAAAATGCTATTCCAAGTGTGAATTCTGTAAACAAAAACATTATTTGCACATAATTATTTTCATTAGAACTCTTTTACAGCTTATATTCCTTACAAACCACTTTCTTGGCTAATCTGCCTTAGAAGGAAGTTTACTTAAGAAGGCAGCTTATAAAAGTTGTAAGTTGTTAAGAAGTTACTAAGGAAAATGATTTATGTGCAAAATAAAATATTGATTAAATGGTTATAACCTGGAGTGCGCTCTCACATAAAAGAAAAATAAGAGGCAAAGAAGTAAAAGCATTCAAGTGAAGAGAGATCTAGAAATAGAATTAATTACTACGAGGTTTCTTCTGAGGGGTTAAAATGCCTTACCTGGTCATAATCCCTCCCTTTTCTTGCCTCGTGGAAAGAATCGAAGAAACTTACAAAGAACTACTTCAGCAGAAGCTGCAAAAAGGGAAGTCGCTAAAGTGATTCTTTAAGTTAAAGCGATAGCCAATAGCTGATATAAGGTGTGAAAACAACTCTTTGCTCTAAGCCAATGGAGCCATAGAAGTGAACCATCTTATATGTTATCTGACTTTAAAAGAAAGATGAAAGAGAAATTACAAATACCTTTTCAAATCAAGTCTTGGGATAATCAACTATGCTATAAATGATAGTATTTAGAACTCGTAAGAAATGAACTGACTTCTACCATCTCCCCGAGTTTCTCCAACTATTGCCCATAGACTAGTGCATCTGAAGCAAAGCAGGCTAGAAACAGGGGATGCTAGTCCTTACCAATACACAAGCCTTTTCTGTCTACCTGAACTTGCCAGGAGACCACATTTCCCAGCCCACTTTACACTTAAGGGTGGCCTCTTGGTTGAGTTCAGCCCCGGGCATATTATGAACCACCACCATGATTGTGTCTCAGATCTCTCACATACGAATACATCAAGCTCTCAATAGTCCTTCATTTCTTGGAGGGAGAAAGGATTTTCCGTGGAAGGCTCTAAGGTACTAGAAGATGGCAGAGACACGAAATGAAATGGAAGGAGTCTGGGTCCCTGCTTCTCTGCATGGAAAGCTGTCCATCCATTTCGAATGGGATGTGAGAGAGAAATGAACCCTTTTCTGTGTTAAGCCCCTGAGATTGGAGGATATTTTCTATGGCAGTTAGCCTACCTTGGATTGTGTTTTGAGTATTGTATGTAAGAAGTCTTTGTCTAAAATTACAGAGATTTTCTTCTAGAAGTTTCAAAGTTGTTGGTTTTACATTTAGATCAAAAATTCATTGAGTTACTTTTTCATGTGGTGTGAGATATAAAGTTTTTATGTAGACATGTATGTATTCATCTAATCATTCCAGTATTATTTGCTGAAAAGACTACTTAATTCCACTGAATTGCTTTTATACCTTTGTTGAAAATGAATTTTGGAACGATGAAAGTGTATGGGAGACGAGAAAGTAAACACAAATAGAGCTGACAATCTTTCAAAAAGTTTGGGAAGGGAAGGAGAAAGATAGATTATAGTGGGGTGAGATAGACATCTTACTTTTTTTTATTGTGCTTCAAGTGAAAGTTTACAGTTCAAGTTAGCTTCTCATTCAAAAACTTATACACATGTTGTTATGTGACTCTAGTTGCTCTCCCTATAATGTAACAGCACACGCCTCCTTTCCACCCTGTATTTTCCATGTCCATTCAACCAGCTCCTGTCCCTTTCTGCCTTCTCATCTCGCCTCCAGACAGGAGCTGCCCATGTAGCCTCACATAGCTACTTGAGCTAAGAAACACACTCTTCACAAGTATCATTTAATGTCTATAGTCCAGTCTAATCTTTGTGAGATAGACATCTTTTTCTTTTGAAAATTTTCAGATGCACAAAAGGTTGAAATTACAATGTAATGAACACCCATATACACCTCACCAAGATTCACCAATTCCCAACGAGTTATCACACCCAATTCATCTCACACTCTGGAAAGATTCTTAGTTTTTCCCAAAGCCTCTGTTGTATACAACACGGCACTTTACTCCTAAACATTTCAGCATATATCTCCCAACCAATCAGTTGCCATCGAGTTGATTCTGACTCATGGTGACCCTGTGTATGTCAGAGTAGAACTGTGCTCCGTAGCGTTTTCAATGGTTGGTTTTTCAGAAGTAGATTGCCAGGCCTTTCTTCCTAGATGTCTTTGGGTAGATTAGAACCTTCTCTCTTTCAGTTAGCAGCTGAGCACATTCACCATTTGCATCACCCAAGGATTCATAGATCTCCCAAGAACAGGGATGTTCTGTACCTGATCTAAGACAATCAATATTAATTTAATAGCTGCATCCAACGTACAGTCCATACTCATATTTCCCCAATTAATCTGAAAATGTCCTCTAGCATTCTTTTTTTTTTTTCCCCCTTCTAATCTGGGATCCAATCATGGCTCACATATTGCATTTGGCAAATTATGTCTCTTTAGTTTCTAGCAACGTACAACAGTCTCATTGCTCCTTTCTATTTGTGTGTGTGTGTGTAAAAATATACATAACGAAACACACCTCTTCAACAGTTTTTACATGTGCAGTTCAATGACAAAGGTTTCATACTTCACATTGTCACCATTCTCACCTTCTCTAGCCATATTGTTTCACCACTGTTCACTTAAACTCTCTGCCCCTTAAAGTTCTTATCTGTGCTTTGGGATTACTTGTTGTCCATTTGATCTCAGATAGATACTTCTTTAAAAGAGTGAAATGCTCAAGGTAAACATTATTTACTGAGCTAAATTGTCATTTAGTTTAAAAATGACTTCATGGCATAGTATCGGTTCGAGGTTTAAAAATTGCTACCAGGTGATAGATCAGGGGTTCATCTGGTCTCAATGGAACCAGTAAGCCTTGTTTTCATGAAAAATTGCTTCCTTCTATTTTTCATGTCATTGAATCCTTTGAAGGATACAGGTTAGTTGTCCAGCAGAACATCTCATATTCTGGATTCATCTGTGTTCTTGTCCTAAGTATTCGTTCAGACATTTCTTGCAAAAACACCATACAGGTGATGCTATATGGCCAGTTATATCACTTCAGGAGGAACATAATATCAAGCATCCAACTTTGGGGTATGCCAAGCTTGACCATTTGGTTAAGGTGATGCCTACCAGGTATGAAGCAGAGAGTTTTCAAGATTGGAGAAACAAGTTAAAATTGATAACACCAAAAGAGTGAAGATAATCAATGGAATGAAGTTCAGAAGGAGGGAGGAGGTGATGGAATCAGGAACAAAGGAGGAGGGATTAGCCTTAAACAGAGAGAAATAGATCTTCCACTGGGTCAGGAGGAAAGGACACAAATCCTCTGCAGATGGTGTTAGTGTGGAGGCGTGATACAAGCAACCGACAAATTCACTGTCTGCTGATTCTTATTATTTTCTCTGTGAAGTAGGAGGCAAGGTCATTCGCTAAATGCGAGGGGACTTGGTAGGGCTGAAGGGTTGGAGACCTGAGAATGTGGAGGGGGTTTGATATATTGGCTTTGTAGAACAGGGAAGCAGAACAGATGGCCTGCCAGGCAATTTTGGAAGGTTTAGCAGAAGTTGGAGGCCATCTGCAGCCCAGGAACAGAGGCAGAGAATGTGGGCAGTTGGATTGGACAAAGAATGCTGCCTGGCCAGGTGGTTGAATTGGATAGGCAGTGAGACAAGGGATTGAGGAAAGGGAAAACAATGAAGACAGGAGAAGGAGCTGCTGGGTACGAAGAAAACAGAAGGATCAGGAAAGATGAGATGTGGAACTGGTCAGTGAAGAAATAATGAACGAATGAAAGTTTTCAGCTGGGGAAGAGAACTTTGAACAAATGCTTTTGGAAATGGAAAAGTTCTAGATGAGGACCAGGTCTAGGAATGAGGCCTTGGAAGCGGATGGCCGAAAAGAAGTGGAGGTCATGTTTATTGGCATTGAAGCCACCAAGGAACTGATTGTCCAAGGCAACAAGCCATTTATGAAATGTTGAAGGGACCCATGATAACGTCTGGTTTTGGGGTGAGAGGAAGATTCTAGAGAATCCAGGCATTTGTTACTAGCTCATATCAGCATAGGGAGCCCTGGTGCCACAACGGTTAAGTGCTAGGCTGCTAACAAAAGGGTCTGGTTCAGGAGCTTCGCTGGAGAAATATGTAGCAGTCTGCTTCCATAAACATTTACAGCCCTGGAAACCCTATCCTACTTGCAGGTTTAGCTATTGTAAGCGATGTAGTACCTCTTGAAAATTATACTCTTAAACGTATAACATGGCCATGGAAATTTCATACCTGAAATTATTTTGATCAAAGAAACTGTGTAGTTAACACTCAGGTCTTTTTTTTGTCCTTCTATTTTTTTTTTTTTAATGGAGTTTTTAGCCATGCAGACTATAGGACTTAAACTTCCCTGCAATTCATCTTTCCCGATCCCTCACCTGGCAGCCCTGCTTGAGCACAGTCGCTGGGGTTCGTTATGACTGCATGGTCTCCATAAAATGAGGGCATTGCGTGATATCAGGGAGATGTTCTTGACCTTTTCTTGATTGTTGACCTCTTTGAAAATTTGATGAAAATATGACTCCTCTCTTCAGAAAAATGACACTTGCACACAGCCATGCATTTCTGCATGTAATTTAAGGAGGTTCACAGACTCCCTGGGTGGTGCAAATAGTTAACACACTCAGCTGTTAACCAAAATGTTGAAATTTTGAATTTACCCAGAGATGGCTCAGAAAAAAAGGCCTGGCCTGGCACCTACTTCAGGAAAATTAGCCATCAAAAACCCTGTGGAGTGCAGTTCCACCCCGACACACATAGGGTGGCCATGAGTTGGAAGTGACTAGAAGGAAACTGTTTTTTTCTTACATTTGATTACCATAGGTATTTTTTCAGTTCTGTAGCATTATGGGAAACTCTGGTGGCATAGTGGTGAAGTGCTATGGCTGCTAACCAAAGGGTCGGCAGTTCGAATCCCCCAGGCGCTCCTTGCAAACTCTATGGGGCAGTTCTACTCTGTCCTATAGGGTCGCTATGAGTCGGAATCGACTCGACAGCACTGGGTTTGGTTTTTTGGGTATAGTATTATGACTATCCACTTGTTGCCGTCAGGTCCATTCCGACTCATAGCAACCCTATAGAACAGAGTAAAACTGCCTGATAAGGTTTCCAAGGAGCAGCTGGTGGATTCGAACTGCTGAGCTTTTGGTTAGCAGTAAACCTCTTAATCACTGTGCCACCAGGGCTCCATTATGACTACAGTTATACTGCAAAGTCCGTTGGTCTTTTAGCCAAAAGAAAGAAAAATTTTATTGCAGTCTGTTTTTCCTACACTTGTCCCTGAGATCCCTTTCCATAGCTAGTGAGGTCTGGAGCTACAATGTAAGCTCCCCCTCCGTGACCTGACTTTTCTCTCCTAGCCTGATGCCTGCCCATTAGAACACCTGGTAGTCTTATGCCAGCTACCCCAACAGATTTTATTTAAAAAGGATCAATCTCTGCAGCTGAAACAGCTGAGCCTGACATCCTGTTTGTTGACTGGCGACAGCCCAAAGCACAGCTGTCGATGGAAGTGGTGGAAGGGACATCAGAGACCCTGATCACACAGCCAATTCCCTGTGACCTGCGAATCAGCAGTCAGAGTGGGGTTCTGGCACAGAAGGCAGTGTGGGGACCTGGTGGGCTGAGGACAAGGTCTCTGCTGGACCCATCTGTGCTCGTGGTCTCAAGGGTGCTTAGAAATGACAAGACCTTGGAGCAAACTGAGGAAAACATTCTCTCCAAGTTAGCAACCAAGCTATAAGCACACACCATTTAAAAAAAAGAAAGAAAGAAATCATGTCTGGCTACTGCCTTAAAATTTTTTTTTTTTTAATTTTTTATTATACTTTTAGATGAAGGTTTCTGGAACAAACTAGTTTCTCATTAAACAGTTAGTACACATGTTGTTTTGCGACATTGGTTAACAACCCTAAGACATGTCAATGCTCTCCCCTTCTCCACCTTGGGCTCCCTATTACCAACTTTCACGTCCCCTCCTGCCCTGTACTCCCTGACCCTGGGCTGATGTGCCTCTTTAGTCTTGTTTTATTTTATGGGCCTGTCCAATCTTTGGCTGAAGGTTGAGCCTCAGGAGTGACTTCATTACTGAGCTGAAAGGGTGTCTGGGGGCCATACTCTCAGGGTTTTCCTGTCTCTGTCCGGCCAACAAGTCTGGTCTTTCTTTCTGAGTTAGAATTTTGTTCTACATTTTTCTCCAGCTCTGTCCAGGACCCTGAATTGTGATCCCTGTCAGAGCAGTCAGTGGTGGTAGCTGGGCACCATCTAGTTGTCCTGGACTCAGTCTGGTGGAGGCCATGGTAGATGTGGTCCATTAGTTCTTGGACTAATCTTTCCCTCGTGTCTTTAGTTTTCTTCATTCTTCTTTGCTCCTGAAGGGGTGAGACCAGTGGAGTATCCCAGATTATTGCCTTAATTTTTTATTCTCCTTAAATTAAAATTAGTCACCAAGATGGTACTCTGTCTTTCCATGAAAAGGCTATGAACAAAATAGAGGTGACAATAGAAGGCAAATGCTCAAAGAGGGGTGTATGTAGAGAGAAAAGAGTAAAGGACTGAAGCTTGGCGAGTACATCCCCTTCCAGGACTGGAGGTGGAAGAGGAGCCAGTAATGAATACGGAAAAGGATCCATTGGGAGGATGTTACGGATTGAATTGTATTCCCCCAAAAGATGTGGAAGTAGTAACCCCCGTACCTGTGAACGTAACCCTGTTTGGGAACATGGTTTTCTTTTGTAATGCTAATGAGGCCATACTAGAGTACGGTGGGTCCTAAACCTAATCCTTTTTTTTTTTTTTTTAATATATCTACTTTTTTATTTTCATCTTCTCCCACAAGAATATAAGATCCATTAAAGAAGGGACATGGTCTGTATTATGCAATGTTATACCCCAGCACTTTTTTTTTTTAATTGTGCTTTAGGTGAAAGTTTACAGCTCAAGTCAGTTTCTCATATAAAAATTTATACACACGTTGTTGTGTGACCCTAGTTGCTATCTCTGTAATGTGACTGTACACTCCTTTCCACCCCGGATTTCCCGTGTCCATTCAACTAGCTCCTAAATGTTTTTGCCTTCTCATCTCACCTCCAGACAGAAACTACGCATTTAGTCTCTTGTACCTACTTTAGCTAAGAAGCACACTCTTCACAAGTATCATTTTATATCTTCTTTTCTTTGAAGAGTTGACTTCAGGAATGGTTTTAGTTCTGGGCTAACAAAGAATCCAGGGAACATGTCTTCTAGGGTTCCTCCTGTCTCAGTCAGACTTTTAAGTCTGGTCTTTTCACTAGAATTTGAGTTCTGCACCCCACTTTTCTCCTGCACCATCAGGGACTCTGTTTTTTTCCCTGTCAGGGTGGTCATTGGTGGTAGCCAGGCACCATCTCATTCTTCTGGTCTCGGGCTGATGGAGTCTCTGATTAAACCCAATCTTTTTGAGTGGTGTCTTACAATGGGGAGAACAGACACAGAGAGACACTCATACAAGGGAGATCCATGTGACAAAGGCAGCAGATGCTTCTACAAGCAGCAACGGAACTCCAAGGATTGTGGCAGCCACCAGAAAGTAGGAGAGAAGCCCATGGAAGGAATCAACACTGCCAAGACCCTTATTTGGACTTTTAGCCTCCAGAACTATGAGAAAATGAATTTATGTTAAAAAAAAAAAAAAAAAAAAGTTGGGGCAGGGGGAACTAACAGTTTCTCCAACGCTGCAGGAGGAGGTCTACTTAGTATCCTAACTGGGGTTTCACCGTGGGTGCCGATCCTAACTGTTCTGGAAAGTAAGTGGGCTCCGTAGATCAGATTATTTCTTCCCACTCTTTCTCCTAAGAAGCAATTACTTTTATTCCGTTTCTCTCTACAGTGTTTCTTCTTTACTATGGCAGTTCATTCTCTATCTACTTTGTTAAATTCCTAGAATGGTGATATGAGAATTATGCATGGTCTACTTATTATTTTGATTTTATCTATGGTTCAAAAGGATTTGAAATTATTTACAATAAGGACTAAAATATTAGCAAACCACAAAAAGACAGCAAAAGGATAAGAGGAAAGGAATAGGAGGCTATAGCTCTCTCATAAAAACTTAGGCTATGGAAAACTACTACAATTGATCCCAAAACATAGCTCTGAGCTCCCTGGAAGCCAAGGTAAAAAGAGAAATAGAATTACTTAGGTGGTCTTATTTATCTGTTAAATATACCAACTTTAAGAATGTCTTCCCATTTTTAAGTTCTAAAATGAATTTTTCTGTCATGGAGATATTTTTATATAAGAGATATAAACTAATATGGTGAGTTCAAATATGTTCAATTTTATTTGAGATATAAGAACATTCGTATATGGAAATTTCTCAAATATATCCTTGATACACACCAAGGGCAGAATGTTGTTAAGATTTTCTCATAGGTAGCTTAAAGAAGTCTCTCACAGATGTGTTATCTGCCAGTGTTTTGATTGAACGTGAGGATAGAACTTAGAGAGTTTAGTCTAGAGGAATAAATCTTTATCAGTGTTTCTTAGAAAATTCTTTTCAATTATCACTTGTCTCAGGTGGGTAATTAACAGGCAATGAATGGCAGATAATTTGAGAAACTTTGTTGGTAGAAGATTAGTGTGCTTTAGGTGTCAGTGTGCTGATGGCAAAGCTGAGTTTATCCTGGTAATGAAGAAAGAAGCTGGATTTACATTCTTGCCTGGATGGGGGTCTTTCTGTTTGTTTCCTGGGTAGGTTTCAGGCACACATGCAAACACTGTCAAAATTTTTCTCAGGAAGCAGCCTTGGATAACTAAAACATCTCCTGAAAATTAAATGAGATAAACTACTGAACAAGAGCTAGTTAGCCTGGAAGCCAGAACACATCTGCTCATGATGATGATACTGAATTTGGCACAAGTGGTTTTAGGCTTTTCTTGCTGATAATAGTTGGTCAATGGGATTGTTTGCTTTTTAGGATGACTGGGAAAGAGAGTAAGATAGTGCCATCATCATAGAAAAGGATGTGTATTTCCTGTTTGCTATGGGAACAGATTTTTTTTTTTTTTTTATGGGAACAGAGATTGCATCCAGCTCATTGAAAAGTTGTACCAAATTATATTGAATGGGATAAAGACCTTAGCTTCTTTTTCAGTTTTCAAAATTGAGGATCTATGACATTCCTCATAAGTGGGAGAGTCAGGATTTGAATCCACATCTCTTAGTGTGAAAGGGGGCAGTTCCAGTGCAGTTTGCTGCCTTTCCGTGTGCCCTATGAATGAGTCTTGTGCTTAGGATCACATGAGTTGGTTTGGTTTCTTAGAATGGGATAAAAATGTGGGCTGACTCCCTTTTACCGGAGCATCTTGACCCAAAACACGTCCCACAGCAGATGGCGGCCTATCAGCACATCCCCACCCTCTTGCCCTGAGCACATGTCAACGTTCTCAGGAACCACTTAGTTAAGCATGTAAGCGCCTGGCCAACCCCACTTCTATATCTGTTCCCAGCAGGGAGGGAACAGAATCATTCTCCTGAAGCACAAGGGGGCTGCATGCAGACCATCTCACTGCATCGGCTGCAGAGCAAGACTCTCTGGCCATGGGGGACCCGCACCCGCTACTGAAGCTGACCTTGCTCTGTCTCTCCTCTATGTGAGTAAAGCATTGTTCCAGCCAGTGCCTGGGTGAATTGTGTCTTTCTTGGGACCCCGACAGCTACAACTATGGAGCGGGCTGCTATCTTCCATGTAATGGGACGCCTCCCCTGGAGGTGGTAACAAGTGGTACTCGTTCATCACTTAAACTCCAAAGCCCTTGGCTTTCTGCTATATCATGGGACACAGGACACTGAAAGATGGGCTAGAAGACAATTTGGCCACTTACTAAATGTATGGCCTTAGCCCAGTGCTGTGTAATAGAAAGATAATGCTGGCTGTATGTGCAATTTTAAGTGTTTTGGTAGTCATGTTTTTGAATGTTAAAAGAGATGAGATTAAATAATTATATTTTACTTATTTTTTATTCCAATACATCCAATATAATTTTAACATGTAATCAATATTTTAAAAATTATCGATGAGATATTTTACATTCTTCATTTTGTATTGTCATTGTAAATTTTATACTATAATACATTCCAATTTGAACTAGACACATTTCAAGTGCTCAATAGGCACATATGACTAGTGGCTACCGTATTGGTTGGGGTAGCCTTAGCCTATATAATTTCCTATTTTGTAAAATAGAAGCGATAATAACATGCCTCTCAGGATTAAGCATAACACGAAGTAATTTAGCTAAAAGTGTTCTTTAAAAAACATAGTGGGTGTGGTAAGCTGAATAATACCCCCCTCCAAAAAAGCCCATGTCCTAATCTTTGGAACCTATGTATGTTACCTTATATAGCAAAAGGGGTTTTGCAAGTGTGATTCAATTCGGGATCCTGAGATGGCAAGTTTATCCTGGGTTATCTGGGTGCACCTGATGTAATCACAGAAGGAGGCAGGAGATCGCAGTGAGTGTTAGGAGACATGACAACTGAAGCTAGAGGTTGGAGTGATCCAAGGAACAGGTCACAAGCCAAGGAATGCAGGTAGCCTCTGGAACCTGAGGGAGGCAAGGAAACGATTATCTCCACAGAGCCTCCAGAAGGAACCAGCCCTTCTGAAGAAAGACCTGGCGATCTGCTTCCAAAAAGTCAGCCAACGAAAATCTTTATGGATCACAATGAGCCAATCCCATTGTGCATGGGGTTGCCATGAGTCAGGGGCCAACTTACAGCAGCTAACAACATGTGCAGGAAACATACATGTAATTATACTCAAAATTTGAAATCTTGGGGAAGCTATACTTACTGTATGTTGAGTAGGTCTTACTTAAAGAGCAGAGTTCCATCTTAGGTTTTTTTTTTTTTTTTAAAAAAGGAAGGAACCAGCTCTGCCAACCCTTAGACTTTAGCCCAGTGAGACTGATTTTGGAATTCTGATCTCCAGAACTATAAGATAACAAACTGCTCTTATCTGAAGCCACTAAGTTTATAATAATTTGTTACAGCAGCAATACAAAACCAATACAATGAGCAAGGTAAATGAAATGTATCATTGGTATCATCTGTTAGTATAAAACGATGGCAATTTTAGGCTTGGCAAGATTGCTCTGACCATGGCCAGTTTCAGGCTACCAGTGTGGCGTCACTGAACATGGAGTTGGGAATAGGGTGCAACCTGGCCCCAGCACGCCCCTGCTCCCCAGGCACAGTGGTTCAGTCTGTGAGCAAAAATAAAAATCCAAGTAGTACACACAGGGCCCTTTTGAGAATTTGGTACTAAACCAACAAGGGCATCTGGGATGTGGCCAGGAGCAAAGGAGGCGTCTCCAACCTGCCTTCAAGTTAGAAACAATGGCTCCAGTTCCCTCTGTGGGGAGCAGAAGAGGAGGACTGTCACCACCATCCCCAATGTCTCCTCCCAGGGATTAAGCCTTTAGAATCCATTGATAGGGAGTCCCTGAGTACTGCACTGTTAACACACTTGGCTGCTAACCAAAAGGTTGGAGGTTTGAGTCCACCCAGAGACACCTCAGAAGAAAGGCCTGGAGATCTACTTCCAAAATATCAGCCATTGAAAACCCTATGGAGCACAGTTCTATTCTGACACACATGGGGTTGCCATGAGTCAGAAGTGACCTCATGGCAATTGGTTTTTTGTCTGTTTTTTGTTCATCTATAATTCCAGGTATCAGAGTGGGCCTCAAGAGGAAGATCCTGGGCTTTCTGCCAATAAGGCACATGGGAAAGTGTTGCTGTAGGGCAAATAATAATGGAAAAAGCACGAGCGCTGTGAACATACCTGCACACTGAGTTTGTGGAGCAAAGAGTTCGTACAGTTTCCGTCAACAGTGCTCTACATCTGGAAGCATCTCACTCCTGGTCAGACATCGCATGGCCTTGTCTAAAACTTCACATCCATTGGGGAGTCTGTGGAGAAGAGGCTGGGAAGTCCTCATTAACCCCTCCCCTGCTATCCTTTGCAAACAGGACAGCAGGCAGGCATCCTTGGGCTTGTCTGACATTGGCCGAATTCCCACACAAACAACCATCACCTGAATCTCCAGTGGCTGGGAAATCAATAAGATTGAACAGGTTCAGCCTGACAAGGGTGGTACAATCCAGCCAACTTTGTTGTGAAAGGAGATTAGATACCCTTAGTAGGAGCTGTGAGAGTTTAAATATGTGCTAAACGCAGCGTCGAAAGCCTGTTAGACACAGCTCTGAGCTTCTCGAAGGTGTGAGGGGAGACATTTTCTCAGTGCAGAACCGTAGAGCATGTTAACACCCTCTGTCTCTGTGGATGAAACACTGTCAGCCCGTTCAGCTGCAAGTCTCTCTATTTTTTCCATTAGCATTCCGTTTTATTCTGAGAGAATGATACACAGTAGTTTTGAGAGCTGTCACTGGAACAGGTCAGGCAGGTGGGAAAAATTAGCTGCTCAAAGCCCGCTGGAAGCCCTTTTGAAGGAGACGAAGTGTACGCAGGTGAAGACGAAGACTCATCAAGATGGAGGGGACCGTTCAGAGCAGGCTGGTGATGAAATGCTGAGCATTTTTTCTGATTGCAAAATGGCCATTCTGGGGCTTTCTTGGTGCTGAGCTGCAGGTGAGGCGTGGGTATAAATCTTTCTTCCCAGCAGCAGTGAGTTCAGTCCGAGACTCCCTGTGCAATTAAGGAAGCTCTGGACACACTCTTTTGCATGAAATGAAGATTAAGAGGTAGAAGGAACTGGAGAAGCGGGAGAGGGAAGAATAACGGAATTGGTGAGAAAGAGGGGCCGCGGGACAGTGGTTTTGCATCTACTTCCTCTAAAACATTTTCCACCTGATACTCAGATGTCTGACCAGAACCAGTGAGACATATATATACAGAGAGAGAGACAGTTTTACTTCAAAGGATTGGCTCACAGGATTATGGTGGCTGAAATGACCAAAATCTGTAAGTCAGGTGGCAGGCTGGAGACCTCTGCTGACTCACAGGATGGTGGGATCTGGCAAGTCCAAAATCTGTAGGTCAGGTGACAAGCAGGCTGGAGACTTCTGCAGTCTTGCATCCCAAGATGTGTAAGTCAGGTGACTAGAAGAGTGCAGAGGGGAGAGAGAAGGTTCTGCCAAAGTATCTATTTTACGGTCTGAAGGCAGACCACACCTCAAAGAACTTCACTTTTAACTGATTGATTGCATTATATTAGCTTACACTATGGAAGATGATTACATCATATCGCATCACATCACTTTTCAAAACAGCAACTAGACCAGTGTTTGGCCAAACCACTGGGAAGCATAGCTTATCCAAGTTGACGCATAAAATTAACCATTACATCAGGGTTAACAATTCAAGCAGCCCTGCATCTCAACAGTCAAGCTGGGCTGGGGCTGAAGCTCTGCTCCCTGTTCCCAGTTACCTGGCTAGATGGAGAGGGACTTGGCTCATTTCTGCAAGCCTTCTGGCACTCTGCAGTCCTCTGGTGCCCCAAGATGTACGGGCTTCCCCTGTGGCCGGATGGTAGAGACAGGCTAGAGCATTGGAGCACAGCAAATCAGGGCCACTCATCACTCAGGGGTCAGGGCCCAAGTTTACGGAATGAAACCCATAACAAGGAGGATATGGAAATATTTCTCTGAGTGTGACTTAATGCAATCAAACCAGAGCCTTTGGCTTTTAGCTTGCTTAAAACTCTCAGTCCTGGCCCTCAGTAAGAGCTGGATGCTATATTAGGGTAGTTGATGGGCTGAGACCCATCAATTTCAATATCCTAGGATTATGGCAAAATCATTTAGAGGTTCCTCTGGCTGATGGACTATTCTTTTTCTCTTCCATCATTACAGCATGTCAATGATGCGTTTGCCATAATTAACTACCTTAATGTTAACAGCAAACTTCGATGATGTACATCCGCCCTCAAACTCACTACGATGGAGGGAAAAAGACAGACTTTTTTTTTTTTCTTGCTGAACACAATCCCCCGGGGAAATTAGAAGCTAAGGAAATTTCCAGCAATGAAATTAAAAACCGGTCCCTCAGTGGATTAAATCAAATAGGGAACAGTAGGAACATTCTGGCTGTAACTTAACTGTAAGGGACATTTCAGTGTCATTTCAGGGTTGACAATGCTGGCTAACAATGGGTCTTCAATACAAGTTGTAAGAATAAAAAGAAGGAAGGGAGGGAAGAGGAAAAGTGACATGGAGGGGAAGGACCAGCTGGCTCAAGGTTAACTTTGATTTTTGAGAGAACCAGTGAAAGGAGAGACTAAAAATAATATAAATGTGTATGTTGGGAAATATATTTATTTAGTTGTTTCCAAAAACTTTTGATATGTCACTAGCTACACTGAGTAGAAGATCTAAAGAACAGGGGATCTTGTACCTATATGTTCATACAGTGGGAGAGTTCCCCCAACATTGCCTTTAGTTATGCTACCGAGCACCACTTGCAAGCGGAATAAGCAAAGTTTATCTGAGTTACGTCCACCCCTGTCTGCCGGTGTGTTGTACTGTGCTGGCTTCTGTGTTGTTATGATGCTGGAAGCTATGCCACTGGTATTTCAAATACCAGCAGGGTCACCCACGGTGGACAGGTTTCAGTGGAGCTTCCAGACTAAGATTAAGAAGGAAGGGTTGCTGACCTAGTTCTGCAAATTAGCCAGTGAAAACCTTAGGGATCACAACAGAATATCGTCTGATAGAGTGCTGGAAGATAAGCTCCCTAGGCTGGAAGGCACCACACAATAGCCACAGCAGTTGTTGTTGGTTGCTATCAAGTCAGTTCTGATTCATAGTGACCTCATGTGTGCACAGTAGAAATGCTCCATAAGGTTTTCAAGGCTGTGACCTCCTGGAAGCAGATTGCAAGGCCTGTCTTCCAAAGCACTGCTGGGTAGGTTTCAAATGACAGCCTTTCAGCTAGTACTGAAGTGCTCAACCATTTGTGCCACTAGGGACCAGCTGCAACAATAGACTCACACATAACAGTGATCATGAAGATGATGCAGAACTGGGTGACATTTCGTTCTGTTATACATAAGGTCTCTGTGAGTCAAAGCGACTCAATGGTAATGAACAACAACAACGTCTGAGTCAAAGACAAAACTTACTAGAAAAAGTAATCTCCTGAAACTCTTGGATTAAAATGAGAAAAAAATGGTATTGTTGTAAAAAAAAAAAAAAAAAAAGTAGATTGAGAGAGAGACAGATTTTAACGAAAAGATTCAGTTGTGGAAATCAGTGTTCACTTAAGTTAAGAACCAGCCTGGTCATTAAATTAATGCTGTGTATAACACAAAAAAAAAAGTTTTTTTTTTATAACACTTGAAAAATTTGTCTTTACAATTTGGGAGATATTAGCATAACGTTGGCAGGTGATTTGTCCCAGTCCATAGTGTTGAAGTTTGGGGATGGGGCTAGAAATACATACACCTTCATTATTCTGCCAGAGTAAGTGAAGGATGTGACCTTAATCCATAGATATTAATCAAAACCCAATTAAATACCAGATGATGAATGGTGACAATCTGAAGTTTCTCTTCTGGTCTCACTTGAGGGAGAGACTGAAAAAATGTAAAAATGGAATATAAAGAAATAGGACAAAGATGCCTTCAGAGGCAAGCAAAAGTGAGAGAAATCTCAAGAAGTCATTGACTAAATGGGTCAGCGCACCCCATCTTGATGGCTGTTGGTAAGACACCACCAGAAACCTATCATCACCATCACTGAGAGACACAAGGCTCTTGCGTCTAAAGCCTGAGGCCCAGAGCCATTTGCTTTCATTCCCTCCAGTACTCCTTCTCAGCCTATCCTCCGCACAGTACAGACTCCGCCCTCCAGATGCAGAGACCTTGGTGTACAAGATGGGCAGGTGGCAACTCCAGTGCTCCTTCAGCCTGACTTGCATGAGCACAAGGATAAGGTACCAACAGGAGCTCCCAGTTTCCTTTCCCAACCCCGTCTCTCTCTTGCTCATTCATGGGTATGTGTGTTTACATGCTGTTACGGATTGAATTGTGTCCCCCCAAAATGTGTGTCAACTTGGCTAGTCCATGATTTCCGGTATTATATGATTGCCCACCATTTCTGATGTGGTTTTCCTATGTGTTGTAAATCCTACCTCTATAATGTTAATGAGGTGGGATTAGTGGTAGTTATGTCAATGAGGCAGGACTCAATCCACAAGATTAGGTTGTATCTTAAGTCAAAAGAACAGAGAGACAGGGGGCCTCATACCGCCAAGAAACAAGAGCCAGGAGTCCCTGGGGTCTCTGTGCTGAGAAGCTCCTTGACTAGGTAAGATTGATGACAAGCACCTTCCCCCGAAGCTGACGGAGAGAGAAAGCCTTCCCCTGGAGTTGGCAACTTGAATTCTGGCTTCTAGCCTCCCAGACTGTGAGAGAATAAACTTCTCTTTATTAAAGCCATCCACTTGTGATATTTCTGTCATAACAGCACTAGATGACTAAGGCACACATACACTCTCTCCTTTTACTCTGTACTAGCCAATTCTTTCTCCCCTCCCCCTTTTAGCTTATTTTTGCAGATTATACTTTGAGTATGATAAATAAATCTAGACTGTTTTCATTGCAGGGAGCCCTGGTGGTACAGTGATTAAGAACTATGGCTGCTAACCAAGCGGTCAGCAGTTTGGATCCGCTACCTCTTCCTTGGAAACCCTATTGGGGAGTTCTACTCTATCCTATAGGGCCGCTATGAGTTGAAATTGACTAGATGGCAATAAGTTTTTTTTTTTTTTTTGGTTTATTTTCATTGCAAGCAACAAAATTCTACCTCAAACTGACCTTAGCACAAAAGGGAACTTACTGGTTCTCATGATGGAAAAGCCGAGAGCTTTAGGCATGGTTTGTTCCAGGAGCTTGAACCATGTCAAATCATTACAACTCAGTTTTCTTCTTTCTCTTCTGTGTTAGAGATTTTCTAATTTCTTCCAAGAGTACATTTTCAAGAAGATGTTCTCCATATGGGAGCTCCCAGCAGCTTCAAGCATCTATCATCCTTCTATTAATAGCTACAAATATCTGCTGGAGCTTATCTTTCCAGGTAAATCCAGTGAAAGTCACTGGATTGAATTGCCTGCTTGGATTGTATACCCATCATTGAACCAATGAGTGTAGCCAGCAGAATAGAACATGCTGATTTGCCATGCTTGCCCCACATGCCAATTTCTAGAGCTAAGGGTGGGTGGGGTCACTTCTACCAGAACCACGGGGCCTGGGAGTTGTATTAGGACAAGAAGAAGGAATGAGTTCTGGGTAATCATCCACTACACATTTTTTTTCCTCTTTTCCCCTTTCTTTACATCCCTGGAAACTTAAGAACATGCCTTCTTTTGATTTTCAGGAACAACTTCTCCTACCCCGGTTCCAGTTGGAAAAGAAATTTCTCAGTGGTGGGCTGCTCTTCCTCTGACCTACTTTGTCTTCTCTCAGAGCTCTCTGGCCAAGTGATTCAGCATTTCTCCCTGTTTCCAAGACTTTCTAGCTGACTTGCTCTGTTCAGTTAATTTTCTCATTTCTGATTACTCCAGCTTCCCACCAAATTCCATCATATCACTCTACACCATTCTGCTGCCTGCGCCCATGCCTCTAAATGTTTCCCTTTGCACCATTCCCTCGGCATCCTGGAGCTGCCGGGACTAACCTGCCAAACGATGCTGACCTTAACATATGAAAACACAAGTCACTTGTTATTGTCCAAAAAGAAATAGGTTTTTTAAAAAAAATCCACAGGAAACTGGGTGGATGGGTAGGAAATTTACTATAATCAGCGATGGTAGAATTACAAAATTATTACACATGAGTAAATGTTTGGAATTATTTTGCTTTGCATTCCAGGGCTTAGCAATTTGTTGGTATGGGAAGTGTTCTCAGAGGTTATGGCAAAAATCCTAAATTTATAAGCTGGGTTTTCTTGCTGGTTGTTGTTAACTTCTGTTGAGTTGGTTCCAACTCACAGTGATCCTATGTACAACAGAACGAAACACTGCCTGGTCCTGTGCATCCTCAGGTTATGTTTGAGCCCATTGTTGCAGCCACTGTGTCAATCCATCTCATTGAGGGTCTTCCTCTTTTTCGATGGCCCTCTATTTTACCAAGCATGATATCCGTTTCCAGGGACTGGTCTCTCCTAATAACAAAGTATGTGAAACAAAGTCTTACCATCCAAACTTCTAAGGAGCATTCTGGCTATACTTCTTCCAAGACAGATTTGTTCATTCTTCTGGCAGTCTGTGGTATATTCAATATTCTTTGCCAACACCACAATTCAAATGTATCAATTATTCTTTAGTCTTATTCATTGTCCAGTTTCTTACCCTGATAAAATATGTAATGCTTAGGTAGTAAATCCAAATATCTACAGCAGGTGATGGGAACTGTGTTAATTGGAGTGTGTATGACTCTTCTGAAGGGGGTGTGCAGTGGCTGAGAGTGCAGATTCTGACATTAGACTGGGTGCAAATCTTGGCTCCACGATTTCTTACCGTGTGATTTTGTCTAGATATCTGGCCTCTCTGTGCCTCAGTTTCTTATCTGTAAAATGGGAGTATCATTAGCACCTACCTTGTAGAATCACTGTGAGTACTAAATGATTTAATATATGTAAAGCACTTAGAATAGTTTCTGGCACATAATAAGAACTATATAAATGTTGGCAATTATTATTATTTTTAAATACAGTCAATTATTCCCATCTAAGAATGTGTGTTATCTTGTGAGATCTTTTAACATTTCAGGATAAGCTGGAAATCCAGTTTGTTTTCACATGTAGTTTCCTGACTATGTGTGTTTGAACTAACTGAAAAAAATAGTTTTTACACCATGAAGACTATATTGGTTAGGAATGCATTCGGCTGCAAGTTACTGAAAATCCAGCTGAAACCGGTTGCTGTTGAGTTCATTCAGACAATTCTTCTCTGTGTCCTTAGCTTATTGGCTTTCATCATCAAGCCTGTCACCACATGTGACAATGACCACAGCTCTCAGCGTCATGTTCATCTTCTTGGCATGAGGAAGGGACAAGGCAGCAGCATCTCCCCTCTAATCAGGATAGCAAACTCTTTTCCAAAACAGTCCCCCTACACACTAGTCCAGGAGTCTGAGTTATTTATGTAGCCACTTCTTGCAAGAGAACCCGCATAGTGGGGGGCACCAAGGAAGATGATGTTTGGAACAGGGATTTGTGAAATCTATCAACAGAGTCTCCCAAGGACAAGCAAAGGAATATACATTTGCAAGTCAGATATAATGGCTGTTACTTCTTCCTGGATCCATATGTAAGTGTCTTTCCCAGTGTGTGTTCGTGGGTAGAAAATTTCAGATTAAATTTAAGAGAGAATTTTGAGATCAACATGGCTGACAGCTGAAGTGTCTGACCTTCTAAGTCAGGTTCACCTAAAATGTCACATCACAGAGGTGATTGGGCATGAAGGTGTTCCCAAGAGATGAGATCCTTAATATCACAGATGGTGAGACTTTCTTTTAATTAAATAAACTATGAAATGTAGCACTGCTCTTCTACAAATATTTGCACTAGCCAGACTTCTGACTACAAACGCTACTTTTGTGCAGAAGTAAGTTGTTGTTGTTGTTAGTTGCCATTAAATTGATTCCGACTCATGGCGACCCCATGTGTTGCAGAACAGAACTGCTCCATAAGGTTTTCAAGACTGTCACCTTTTGGAAGCAGGTCTCTAGGCCTTTCTTCCGAGGTGCCTCTGGGTGTGTTTGAACCACCAACATTTTAGATAGTGGAGCGCTTAGCCATTTGCGCTACCCAGGGATTCCAAGTAAAGACAAGACTATTCTTGTTTTGAATGCTATCTGAACACCCCTTCCAAAAATCCAGAGCCAAATGTTTCACAATGCAACCCAGTAAACCAGCGACGTGAGGAGTAATGTGCAGAGATGCTGTGGCAAAAGCTTTGAAATTCAGCAGCTTGCTAGGAATAACACAAAGGGTCAAGTCTTGGAAGTGGATTTGGGGAAGGTAATTTAGGTTGTTGAGCTATAAAACCAAATGGAAATAATCTTCTCCATCAAGCCCAGACTGTCCATCAGGAAGGAAGATTTTTTTTTTTATTGCTGAAACCAATCCATAGCAAATGGATTTTTTCTTTCGTTCAATTTCTCTTTCCTCAGATGCTTTCTCTTGAAAGCTTTGGCCATACTGCCTAGGTGCTTAAGAATTTTATCCACAGTGTCTCTCCGACTGGATTGCAAGGTTATGGAGGGTGGGGTCTTTTTTCTTACTTTTTTTTTTTGGTTTTGCTCTTTGAGTGTCCAGTACAGTCTCATACACCCAGTAGCTGCTCAATAAATACTTGGTTCTTGACTGATTCTCTGGCTGACTGGTGGTTAGGTAGATGAATGAGCCCATTCATTCATTCATTTTTCATCCTATTGAAATCTTGGCATTTGGAGGATGAGGGTGGTATAAAGAGAAGCTTGCAGAGTCTGCACAATCCAACATTCATTTTCTGATGGTGCTCAGTGATGCTGTGGCCCAGGCCTGGGCTCTGAGCTCTGTCTGAGGCCAGATGGGAATAAGATCCTATCTGATCCTATCCCAGCTTTGATACTCTGGACTCATATGACTTTAGATAAGTTATTTAACTTATCAAAACCTGAAACCTTCATATACTATTTCAGGTTGATGGGTGCCAATAACAAAACTAAGTCTGGCTAGCCCAAGTGGCAAAAAAAATTTATTGCCGTGATACTGAGTACCTCAGTTGAACAACCAAGATAAGGAACGTGGCAGCCCTGGTGAGCTCACAGTAGAAGGATCTCTGCTGATAATGGACACGGCTCCACACGTGCATGCCTGCCACTTCAGGTTTCCCATTCTTTCTGGGAGAGGGAATGAAGCTGGCCCAGCTTCGGTTGGGCCAGATGTTTGTCCCTGAATCAGTTGTGAGCTGAGTGTACGTCCAGCTTTCTTACTCTGACAAAATATGCAAGCCGAAGTTCTAAATTCGAATGTCTACAGCGATCCAGCAGGTGATGTGAATAAGAACAAAACCGGGTATCAGAACAGGGAGTGATGGGAACTGTGGGAAACCGTGTGTGTGTGACTCTTCCGGAGGTGGTATACAGTAGCTGAGCATGCAATCGACCCAGGAGGTCTGTACAGCACTCAGCTTCCTCATTTCTGAAATGCGGATCATAGTACCTAACACAGGGTACTTAGGAGTCTCTGGGTGGTACACATGGTTAATATGCTTGGCTGCTAACCAAAAGATGAGAGGTTCAAGTCCACCTAGTGGTACCTCAGAAGAAAGGCCTGGTGATCTGTTCCCCCAAAATCAGGCATTGAAAACCCTATGAAGCATGGTTCTACTCAATTCTCATAGGGTCACCGTGAGCTGGAGTCAATTCAACCGCAACTGGTGAAGACAGGCTATGTGTGAAGATTAAATAAGATGACACACATAAAATTCTTACTTAGTGAGTGCCTGGAACTCAGTAAGCAAGGGGTAGTAGTAATAGCAGTATTGGTAGCAGCAGCAATAGTGGTAGTCCTGACTTGCATAAAGGATGCTTTGTGGGCAAGCATAGCTATTCTTTGTCAAACGTCAGTTACACCTGGCTTTCCTGTTACAGGGGAAAACTCTGTTGTAGATTTACAAGTCTAGAATTTACCAAAAGCAATTTTTGAGCCTATTTCTATTTTCAGCCTATATTGCCTTCAGGGCCAACATGTTTCGTTCCTTTACAACCTGCTTTGTCAATTCATAATTTGTTGTATATGTCCTAAAATCACTCTTTTCAAGCTCCTACAAAAGCCTCTTGGGTCAATCACAGTAGCCCCTGAGACCTTCAGCACCAGGACCTGTTCGAGTTTCTGAATGTGAGTGGATAGGAATATTTGCACAGGCTCTGGCTTTCTTCTGAGCTGCATTACAAGCCATGTATTTTCTTTGTGTATCTCCTCAGACAAGTTTGTAGCCTTTTTCACTTTATTGAAGGGTCAGAGTAAAATGACTTCTTTACAGGGTCTGGGTGAGGTGCTGCAGATGGGAAGGACGAAGCTGAATCTCCCTGTCTCTGCTTGGTGACTGGCTGGGTGCCATCACCAGCTCTAGGGCTCATTTCCGTGGCTTGTCACCAGCACAGGTGATCCAAACTCACACCTCAATGCAATGACGAGTTATCTTACACAGCTTTGGGGTCACTCTGAGCACAACCCAAAATTCATAAATGCAAGAGTCTACTGATTGAGGATTTAGTGATGGCACACTTTGTTTTACCCTCTTTATTCTTTTTATGATTGGGGTGCAATTAGGGGCCTCTGAAAAAGAGGTGCTCCTCCATATAAAACTGCAGAGACCCCACTAAGGCTCTTCCTTAGGTTCCACCAGGTGAATTAGACACATTAACCTGAACTCCCAGAAATCCTCTCGTGATGTGACTCATACGTGACAACTGCGTATCTTCCCCGTGTATCATCATCTGGCAATTATTTGTCCAAAGGCAGGGGTGCGGCGGTGCAGATAATTCAAAACAGCAAACAATCCAAATGCCATTTCTGCTTGGGTTGAGAATACATTATGCAAATTTGGGAAGCAAATTTACCTTCTTTATTACATTTTGCTTGGATTCATATTAAAAAAATGGTTTGCATTCTCTATGGGGGTGTGTGTATGTAGGGGAAAGTGGGTGAGGAATGGCATCCCTGGAGTTCAAGAGAAGCATACAACCGTGGCACCTGAAGAGGCCCCAGAAACCATAACACAAGTCTTCCTCATCTTTTTAAAGGAAGCAACCAAGGCTCAGAGAGGCTAAGTGCCTTATATGAGATCCCAGAGGTGACTGGTAGCAGAGCCAGGCCCAGACCTTCAGACTCTGTTTCCCTGATCCCTAATCAGCAGCCTGAATGTCCCAGCCTGATCAGGCAACCAAGGTGCCAGCACCCATGTAATTTTCACAATAACCAGGTAAAGTGGGCAAGGTCATTTTATTACCTCCAGGGCTTCAGAGAGGTAAACTGACTTACGCCTGATATGCAGTGGAGCAGAAACTTGAACCCAGGTCTGCTGATTCTTTTCCAGGTTCTATGGCTTGCCCTCCAAACACTTGAAAGGGAAGATTAAATGGTTTACTATGTGACAGAGTGAGAGTTACAAACTCTTCCAGCGTGACAGTGTACCCAAAAGGAAGCCATCTCCATTTTAACTTCTGGAGGCACCAAGCTTTCCAACAAGGCTGTGTCAGGAGGCTCCACCTCCAAGTGGACTAGAGAACACCTGCTCCCCCAAGGCAGCCTAGTAGGCCTGGTGCGCTCTGCATCTTCTTACCACGTGCTGCCAGGATTGGAATTGCTCGGCATCTACCAGGAGCTCTCAAGGAGGTTCACCTGTGTTCTGTGTGAGCCAGGAGTGGGGGATCGCTGGGAGGCCACAAACGTTTGAATGCGTGAATCTGTACCTGGTGGAGCAAGGGGACAGGTAGGGAGAGCACTATGCTTCCAATCAGGCCACTGGCAGCATCTGCCAACCTGATGGGCACCTGGGGCCTGGCTGCCAGTGAGTGAAGTTGACCTTGAAATCACAGCTAAAGAGCAAACATATGGGAGATAGGCAGGCCTCCACCTCGGGCTCACCTCCCCAAGAAGTACAGCAGGGAGGTGAACTAAGGGACACTCACAGGGGCAGCCAAGGCAGGAAGTAGCAGCTCGGGGGCCCCTGGGGAGCAGGGCAGCTAGAGGGAACAGTAATGAGCGTGGCCAGGCTACCATGCTGATTTGGCAGCTGTGGTCAAGGGTCATTAGTGGCCAATAGCATTCTGTAGCTTGACAGCAGTTTCCTGTACTTTCCTGTGTTAGCAGGTGTTTTCAGTGCCGTGGGCCCACCTGGAGCAATTCTGCAGAAGGTGCTGGAACCCCTGGAGTTACTCAGAGGCTGGCATGGCACTGGAGGTGGACTTAAAGTGGGAGCAGATCCCAAAGATTGAGGGGTTGCAGGGTCAAGGAGGGTTCGCTTTGAGCTCCCAGGTTTGACACCTTGGACCCATCAGCACCACTCTCCTGTCCTGTATGCTCTTATATTCTGTCAAGAATGAAGATAAATATTTACCCTCGGATGCAGAATAAGGCCAGAATCTGGCTAATGGGTGAAAGGCCTTCCTTTTAATCAGTGTCTGACTTTATTAATGTTTTATTAATTCTTTCTGGGCAAAGCTTTTTTCTCTGCTCATAGCAACATAGCTTGGAATTGCTGGAGCTGTCAATGATAGCAATGTTACCACAGTGCCATGGGCTACCAGCCACAGTACATAACAATACAACTCTAGTTTATGGAATGCTAACACTGATGGAATCCTTTGCTTAGAATTTCTCTTTTAATTCTCACAATAACCAGGTAGAGTGGGCAAGATCATTTTATTATCTCTGGGGCTTCAGAGAGATAAACTGACTTGCCCCAGGATGCACAGGGGAGAAGAAACTAAACCCAGGTCTGCTTTTCCGGATTCTATGGCTCGCCCTCCAAACACCTGGGAGGGAAGATTAAGTGGCTTATGAGGTGACAAGAGTGAGAACTAGAGCTGAACGCAGTGGCCAGCTCAGTGCTCAGTGTACAGTGGGTACTCAGCCATGCTGCACTGAGCTGATAACTCTAGGTTGCCCCCGTCATTTGGTTCAAGGATCCTGTTACCAGCTCACAGGCTTTACAGAACAGGTAGCTGCGGACATGGTGTAATTTGAGAATCGTTAGAAAAAATTAGAAATGCAAATGCTTGGGACCCATAATGGATTGAACTGTGACGCCCAAAAATATATATTGTAAATCCTAACCGCTAGTGGTTATAATCCCATTTGGGAATGGGTTTTCTTTGTTACGTTAACGAGGCAGTATGAGTATAGGATGTGTCTTGAGTCCATCTCTTTTGAGTTGTAAAAGAGTAGATTAAGCAAGGAAGCAAGCAAGCAGAGATTGGGGACTATAGATACTATGCCACATGAGGTCTCCAGGGAACCACAAAATAGAAGCTGCAAAGAGACAAAGATCTCCACCCAGGGCCAGCAGAGACAGTCTTGCTCTGAATTTGGACTTCTAGCCTCCTAAACTGTGAGAAAATAACTTTCCGTTTGTTAAAGCCACCACTTGTTACAGTAGCACTAGATAACTAAGACAGACCCCAACCAGACCCACCCAGCGGCTCCTCGGGAGAAAGACCTGGCAACCTCCTCCATACAGCCAAGAAAACCCTAAGGGACAGGTCTGCTCTGTCACACGGGGTGGGCATGAGTCAAAATTGACTGGAGGGCACACAACAACAACATCCAGACCTACTGAATTGGAAAGCCTGGGTGGATGCTTCACTCCGTGGTTTAACAAGTCTTCCAGGTAATTTTGATACTCACTGAAGACTGAGAACTGCTGGTTTGGACCAGGGGCTGGCCAACTTTTTCCGTAAAAGACGTGATAAAATATTTTAGTCTTTGCAGGCCTCACACACTCTGTCAAGGCTATTCAACTCTACGGTTGTTGTGTGAAAGCAGCCGTAGACAGTATGTAAATGAATGGGAGTAGCAGTGTTCCAATAAAACTTTATTTACAGAACAGGTAGGTTGGATTGGGCCCACAAAGCATTGTATTCTGATCCCTGGCTTAGACTAATCAGGGCTTACTTGGTTAAAGAATGATACTAATGGGTACCAGTGTGAGTATACACATAGAATAAATTTCTGTAAGTAAAAGTGGTTTTCAAAGTGTAATGTACTATTTTATCAAATTTTTATTTTATGACAACTCATTTCCAGTCTAAAATACCCAGTTTTTCAGTATTTCAAAGAAGCCTAAATGAGTTTTCTTTTTTTACAAAATTATATTTTATTTTCTTTTTATATTGTATCTGTTAGCTTTTGTTGCTTACCATCTACCCCAAAGCTAGTAACAACCATTGCTCAGCTGCTTACTGAAAGGTTGGAGGTTCAAGTCCACCCAGAGGTGCCTCAGAAGAAAAGCCTGGTGATCTACTTCTGAAAAATCAGCCATTATAAACCCTGTGGAGCACCGTTCTACTCTGACACACATGGGGTTGCCATGAGTTGGAATCAACTCCTTGGCAATTGGTTTGGTTTTAGCATTTTATTATTGTATTATGTTAGATGAAGATGTAGGTCTCTTACATATCTCTTTTCCCCTCCCTGTGGTCTCCTAATGTAGCTATATCACAATTTTTAGTTAAATCGATATTTGTGTTAATATTACATTACTGTTTAAACTTTGTTCACTCTTGTACCAAGTAGTGTACTTTGATTGTTTCCTTTAGTGAACATTTTTTCCTGGTATTAATGATTGCCTCATATTTTTTCATTTCCTGTTTTCTTTATAAATGTCTAATTTTTCCTCCAATAACTTCTTAATACAATTTTCCATACTATCACACTCACGTGATTGGTCAGTTCCTTCTTTTCCCGGGAATCTTCCATTCTCTTGATTCAGTCTTGACTGTTGCTCTCTGGGCTTGCAACACAGCTAAGCTTTCATGCTGGAGCCCCTTTAGCATCTTTCTAAGAATTTTTTTTTTTTAATAATTTTTATTGTGCTTTAAGTGAAAGTTTACAAATCAAGTCAGTCTCTCACATAAAAACCCATATACACCTTGCTACACACTCCCAATTACTCTCCCCCTAATGAGACAGCCCGCTCTCTCCCTCCACTCTCTCTTTTTGTGTCCATTTCTCCAGCTTCTAACCCCCTCCACACTCATCTCCCCTCCAGGCAGGAGATGCCAACATAGTCTCAAGTGTCCATCTGATCCAAGAAGCTCACTCCTCACTAGCGTCCCTCTCCAACCCATTGTCCAGTCCAATCCATGTCTGAAGAGTTGGCTTTGGGAATGGTTCCTGTCCTGGGCCAACAGAAGGTCTGGGGGCCATGACCACCGGGGTCCTTCTAGTCTCAGTCAGACCATTAAGCCTGGTCTTATGAGAATTTGAGGTCTGCATCCCACTGCTTTCCTGCTCCCTCAGGGGTTCTCTGTTGTGTTCCCTGTCAGGGCAGTCATCGGTTGTAGCCAGGCACCATCTAGTTCTGGTCTCAGGATGGTGTAGTCACTGGTTCATGTGGCCCTTTCTGTCTCTTGGGCTTGTAATCGCCTTGTATCCTTGGTGTTCTTCTTTCTCCTTTGATCCAGGTGGTTTCTAAGAATTTTTATCTCCCTCTGGTGTTGGATCTTCTACTGCCTGCTTCCCATCCTTTCATATTCTTGGTTTATTCTTTTTTGTGGAGCACATTCTCTAGTATTATTCTCTAGTAGCTTCCTGAGAATGATTCATGAGAGACAAAACCTTTTCAGGTCCTTTTGTGCCTGAAGATGTCTTTATTTTACCTTTACAGTCAATAGTCTGGCTAGATATACAACCCCTCCTCACTTACTGATGTGGCTGATTCCAAAGACCAGGCCATTAATGCTAAAATCAATGTTACGTGAAAATAGAGGATGACTACATCATTACATAACTGCCAAATTATATCATTACATAACTGCCAAACCATTAAGAATCATGGCTCAACCAAATTGACACATAACCATCACAGCCAGAGTTATTCTTGCCTCGCACTTTGGTGTTTGTTACTGCCAGATGTACACTGTTAACATGCAAAATAGTTGAATATTAGATTTTTTACTATTGTTGTAAATGTGAAATGTCAGATAACAAGATAGTTGATAAGTGAGGAGTAGGTGTAGGTTGAACATAATTTTCCTTCAGAATTTTGAAGACCTCTCCCCATATCTTCTAATTTCCAACAATGCTGCTAAGAAGTCCAATGACATTTTGATTCCTAATATTTTGTATTTAACTTAAAAAAAATCCCTGAAAGGTTTGGCATCTTTTTCCTGATGTCTTTCCCAGCCCACAGCTATGGTACCTTTTCATTTCTAATTCAAAGCCTACAGAATTAGCTTATATCAAATTTCCAATAGTATCTTTTGGTGGGGCTATTTTTCATTCTTTGTATTGACATTTGGAGACTCATGTTCTCTGGGTTTCTTGTATTATTTCTTGATAATTTTCTCCCTATGGCTTCCTTTGATCTCTCTGAAACATTCATTAATTAGCTGCTTATCTTTTTGTTATACTCTCTGGGAGATTTCATGAACTCTTCTGATCCTTCTGCTGAAAAAATATTTAAATTTTTCTCTTTAATATTTTTAATTTTTAAGGCCTCCTTTTTCTGATCATTTGAATGGTTCCTAGTCTTTTTCCATGGACGGAATATTTTCACTTTTTCAAAGAATATCAATTACATATATATTTTTAAATTTGCTATCTACGTTCCCTCTGTCTCTCCTTTTTTCCTCTTTTCTTTTCTCTCTCTGTCTCTCTCTGTGTACACCTGTGTATGTGTATGTTCTAATGTCGTTCGTATTGGAGAATTTCCTCAAATGTCAAGAGAGCCTTGGTCGTCAGTTCATATTTTAAAAAACTCCAAAAAAATCAAACCCATTGCTGTCTAGCCAATTCCGACTCATAGCGACCCTATAGGATAAAGTAGAATTGCCCCATAGAGTTTCTAAGGAATGCCTGGTGGATTTGAACTGCTGGCCTTTTGGTTAGCAGCCATAGCACTTAGCCACTACACCACCAGGGTTTAAAATGAGCTAGTAAAGAGCTAATGGGAAATTCCATTTGTAAGATGGAACTCGTTGTCTTCATTGCAGGTTAGTGGGATGGCAAGCCCCACTTGGTTTTCATTGTGGAAATTCACAACGATCTGTACCTCTGGTATTTCCTCTGAGCCATTCAGTAATTTATTTTATTTGGGTACTAGAGTGGTGGACAAAGGAGGAGGCTGTGGTAATAACACTAGTTCCCAGTGTTCTGGCAGCTGAGCATGGGGTGAGGGCTTGGGGTCTCACTGTTCATTTTATACACAATCTTCCCTTTTTCAGCCCAATGCCTATTCCCTGCCTTCCACTGGACTGGTGTCCCTGAATCTGGAGCTACTGTCATTTAGTTTCTCCTTGTTGCAGGGTATGCAAGTGGTAGGGTATGCAAGTGGTAGGCACCTAGTCACTTGGCCTCTCAGGATGGGGTGAGGCTCTGAGGGGTTATCTCTGTTCCTTATATAGAACTTTTTTTCTTTCAATGTATTATTTAATAAATAATAAAAGTAGATGATAAACTATATGATTATTCTTTTTTGAAAATAATATTTTACTGTGTTTTCAGTGAAGGTTTATACAGCAATTTAGGTTTCCATTCACCAATTTCTATACAAGTTGTTCAGTGACATTGGTTACATTCTTCACAGTGTGTGAACATCTACTTATTTTCATTCTGGTTATTCCATTTCCATTAATCTAGTTTCCCTGCCCCCTTACATTCTTACCTTTCTTTTAAAGTAATTGTTGACCATTTGGTCTCCCTTATATAGACTTTTGGAAACCCTGGTGTCATAGTGGTTAAGAGCTATGGCTGCTAACCAAAATGTCTGCAGTTCAAATCCACCAGGTACTCCTTGGAAACTCTATGGGGCAGTTCTACTCTGTCCTATAGGGCTGCTATGAGTCGGAATCGACTCAATGGCAACAGGTTTTGTTTTCTGTTTTTAGTATATAGGCTTTTCATCAATCTCCCCATTTTTAGCCCCTTACCTCACCCCTGCTCTCTGTGAAATTTAGTCTCTTAAATTCCTGATCATTAAGTTAACATCTCTACAGGCTTCCTTCATTCTGTTACACCATTTCAACTCCTTCATTGATTTTAATATATCATAGTTTGAGGTTACAGACATTCTTGAATTTCATGAATTATAAAATTTATGTTTTGTTTCTAATTTATCCTCATTGGTTTTTTGTGATTTCTGAGAAGAAAGGGGACAGAAAAATCTTTACCATCTTAAAATTGGAAACCTCTGGTAGCCCATTTTTTTAAGGCAAAACAAAACAAAAAAACAACCAAACCCTTTGCCGTTGAGTCAATTCTGACTCATAGTGACCCTATAGGTCAGAGTAGAACTGCCCCATAGGGTTTCCAAGGAGAACCTGATGGATTTGAACTGCTGACCTTTTGGCCTTTTGGTTAGCAATCATACCTCTTAACCACTACACCACCAGGTTTGTTAAGGTAGACATTAGCAAATTGCCCTCCACAGAGTTTGTACCAATTGATATACAAAAATATAAAAAAGCATTCATTTCTCCAAATCTTCACCAGCTTTTTAATCTCAGCCAATCTTAGTGAAAAATGGAGATGGCATAGTTTCAATTACCACACTCTTTAACAAATAACACACACACTCTGCCGGGACTGTTTTAGTTTTGTCACTTCCGCGCGTTATATGTTTGGGTGTGTTATTTATGTGGGCACATTATTTGAGAAAAAAATGCAGCGTATCCTGGGTAAAGGGCACTAAGGCCTCATTCATCCTAAACTTTGTCAGTAAATACATATTCTTACACACAAACATTTGTTGATAAATGAACATACACCTTTCTTTGGAAAGTATCTCAAAGGGCTCGCATTTCTGACAGAGTCAGTAGAGTTATATTTATATCTGAGAAATTGCATGAGGAAGCCTCTTCATATACAATAAAGGGCATGAGGAAGTGGAAGTTTAAGGACTCTGGACCCTGTGCCATTATTCCCTAGTTTGCCTTCGGAAAGTTTCCTCCAGGGAGGCGAGTAGAGGCAAAAAAAAAAAAAAGGATTGGGAGACTTACCCTACATTATGCTTTCTTCTCAAGTTCCCGACTTCTTAGCTCTTAGATTTACACAGTATGTGTCCTCTAAGCTGTTCAAGGTGCTGTATAATCTCTTTGATGGTGAACATTTCACAAACATCACAACAGTTCAGCTGACAGGCACCATGTTGCAATGAAAAATTTGGCACAGAAGTTAACCCAAGTCCCTGGACTACAGTCACTGAGGGTTGTGGAAAGAGCTGTTTAAATGAGAAAGATTTGATTATGAAGTTATCTATCCTCAGGTTTAGGAAAATTTGATGGGGATTGGATTTTCTAGTTCATGACCAATCCTCCTGTATTGAGGGTCCTTGTCTATCTAGAAATACAGAGATACAGCACTAAGGACATTGACATAGGTATTTAGGGAAGATGTGCCACATTCGAGCAAATTGAGTACACCAACTTATGAAAGAGAGACCTGATTCCCCCCCCCCTTTGTTGACTTTCCCTCCATTTTAACCATTTAGTGCACAATTCATGACCCTAATTACATTCAACATGTTGTGCAACCATCACCACTATTTCAAAGTGTTTTTTGTCACCTCAAACCGAAACTCAGTACCGCTTCAGCAGTTAACTCCCTATTACCCTCTCCCCACTAGCCCACTAATAAACTTTCACCTCTAAGCATCTGCCTATTCTAGATATTTCAGGTAATGTGAAATCATATCATATTTTTCCTTTTCTGTCTTTCTGACTCATTTCATTCAGCATATTTTCAAGGTGCGTCCATGTCATATCGTGTATCAGAACTTCATTTCCCTTCACGGCTGAATAATATTCTATTGTATATATATACCATCTTTTAGCTATTCATCTGTTTATTGACATTTTATGAGAACTTTTATACCTAATTCCCAGTATCAGCTCATATTTGTGAGCTAGGTTAGTATTTTGGATTAAATTGTGTCACCTCCAAAATTTGTGTTGAATTCCTGGCCCTTGCTCCTGTGGATGTGATCTTATTTGGAAATAGAGTTTTCTTTTGTTACATTAATGAGGTGATACCAGTGTAGGGTGGATCCTAAACCTAATCACTTCTCAGTTATAGAAAAGACCAGAAAAGACACAGAGACATATACATGCACAGGAAAAGACAAGTGGCACATGAACATCATCTACAAACCAAGGAAAGGAACTCCCAGGGCTACCAACATCTTTGGATTTGGACTTTTAGCCTCCTGATCTGTACAAAAACAAATTTCTGTTCTTTAAAGCCACCCACTTGTGGTATTTCTGTTATAGCAGCACTAGGTAACTGTCTTAGTCATCCAGTGCTGCTATAACAGAAATACCACAAGTGGATTGCTTCAACAAACAGAAGTTTATTCTCTCACAGACTGGTAGGCTAGAAGTTTGAATTCAGGGCATCAGCTCCAGGGGAAGCTTTTCTCAGTCAACTCTGAGGAAAGGTCCTTGTCATCAATCTTTCCCAGTCGAGGAGTCTCTTAGCGCAGGGACCCTGGGACCAAAGGATGCACTATTCTCCTGGCTCTTGTTTCTTGGTGACATGAGATCCCCTTGTCTCTCTGTTCTCTTCTCTCCCCTATATCTCAAAAGAGATTGGCTTGAAACACAACCTAATCTTGTAGATTGAGTTCTGCCTCATCAACATAACTGCCGCAATCCAATCTCATTAGCATCATAGAAATAGGATTTATAACACATAGGAAAATCACATCAGGTGAAAAAAATGGTGGGCAATCACACAATTCTGGGAATCATAGCCTAGCCAACTTGACACACAAATTTTTGGGGGGACACAATTCAATCCATGAGAGTAACTAAGACATTTGGGGAAGTAACCTCAGCAGAGGAAAGAGGATTAAAGAGAAGATAAAGATTCCTCTTAGTGTGGCAGTTCAGCCACACAGGCTTCACGGCACCCTCTCTTACATTTTTTGAGCTTTAACATCTATAACTCACCTTCTAAGGGTTACACTCCTGGAGGATTGAAAGGGCTTTTACCGTTCTGAAAAAAGTAAAAAACAAAAGAATCTACTACATTGGTTTCATTTAAAATAGATTTATGGTTCTGAATCTACTTCACTTCATTCCATCACCCTCACAAAAAGGTAAAATGGAAATAAAGAAATCTCTTTCCTCCTTGATATCGGAAGAGAAAACCCAACCACACAATCCACCAGACTGTTGTAGATGGTGCCATAGATACGGATGTCTGCCTTGCATTTCCGTCAATCTCCTAAGTGTGAGCCTTTGTTTCCCTAGTGCACGGCTAACACCTGTGAGTCTCCAATGCCACACCATCCTTCTACCTTATTGAAGAGATACCTGACAATTTCATCAATAAGGTTTTTTGTTGTCACTTGACAAGGGAACAATATGCTGACAGACTAAGCCCACAATAGCTTCTATCAATCAAGCACTTTGGGAAATCAGAAATGACAATGAGACCTACTGCATTAAATAACCCATGGTGCTGGGAATTAATCAGAAATTTGGTGTTGTAGAAAATAAATGAGTTTTTAATAAATTAGATTTGAGAATTACTTACAAGCTGTGGATTATGGGCCTGTGCAGAGGCAGCTTCTGATTCACTGGGAAATCTGCAGGGGGCAACTGCTGCTAAAGGAGGTAAGAAAAAATGCTGGTTCCTCTGGAGAGAAGGAGAGGAGTTTGCTAACCACAAGCCAACTTTTTCCCCGCTTGTCCATTCCTACATTGACTGGTCGTCTCTGTGTTTGTGGCCCTTACCTTCTCAGTGTTGCCTTTGATATCCAACAGGGGAAAATTTATTCTACTAATTTTTTTACACTCTCCATCTGCTTTTCATCTTAAAATATGATGGCACTCAATTTCGTAATTAAATTAATCTGTTTAGTTTGTTTGGGAGACATTCAATTAATGATCTACAATGGGCAGCAAGACCTGGCTTGCCAGACCCTAGCACTCAATTAGATTCAATTCAAGGCAATACACCGATTACTTCAAGTGCCTACTATGCGTGAAATGTTATGCTAGGTATTGGGAATACAAAATTGCCAAATCTCCCTCAAGGGTCTTAGAATCTTGTGGAGAAGCTGCATCTGAATAAGAAGCAAGGTAT
Organism: Elephas maximus indicus; assembly: GCF_024166365.1. Lineage (NCBI taxonomy): Eukaryota > Metazoa > Chordata > Mammalia > Proboscidea > Elephantidae > Elephas > Elephas maximus. The sequence continues at coordinate 16,670,207 of NC_064826.1, forward strand.
CTTAAGGCCTCAGATAAAATTAAAACTTACCCTGGTTGCTCAGTGGTTATGCACTTGGCTGCCAACCAAAAGGTTGGTGGTTCAAAGGCACGCAAAACTCTGTGGAGAAAGACCTGAAGATCTGCTCCTGTAAAGATTACAACTTAAGAAACTCTTTGGGGGCCATTCTATTCTGTCACTTGGGGTCACTATGAGTCTAAAATCAACAACATAGAATGGCAGAGGAGAGGCAGGAAACTCTAGCTCGAAGGGTTTGGGAAGACTTCATAGAGAACGAGGCATTTGGAGTAGATGCTGGAAGCCTAATCAAATTTTGATAGGTGAGGGAAGGCATTCAAGGCTGATGGAACGGGATGAGCAAAAGCTTAGATGGAGTCTTGAAAGTGCAGGACATGTTTGAAAATTGTTAGCAGTTCATGCATTCATCCAACAAACATTGAGTGCCTACTCTAGCTCAACTACTGCACAATAAGGTGACACTTTTTTTTTATAAGGTTGAGGCAGGAATATCATAGGACATGAGTGAAAGGAAAAGCAAGGGACTAGATTTTGAAGGACTACACCATGTACAAGTTCATATAAAATGTATAATTTTATTTTGTTTAATGTGGTTTTCATAAATGCGGTTATAGTGAGCATATTTTCTGTAGCTTGACTTTTTTCACTTAATATATCTTGAAGATACTGTGTCCATACTGTAGGACCATCTCACTCTTTTTTTTTTTTTTTTTATTGCTCTGTCGTATAGAGATAGACAATAGTTTATTTAACCATTTTCGTATTGATGGTTATTTAGATTTGGGACAATGATCTTAAGCATTTTATTTCATGAAAAGAGATCAGCCCAAAAGCCATTACTGTGTTGTAGACTTTCTTAAAGGAAGATACTTTAGAGCCAAAACTAGGTAATATTAATCAATCAGTCAATCCTCGATCAATCAATATGTGTGGAGGACTCTATCAGGGTCTTGTTAGAAAAGAGATACTGCGTCCATAAAGGCACTATTTACAGAAACTGTGGGCAAGGTTTAGGGAAACTAGAAAGGGATGGGATTGCGGAGTACCCCTACAGGCTAACAAAAGTAGAAAGCTTTCACCACCTCTAGGCCAGACTGGCAACCCATCTCAAGTAGCTAGCTGTACATAGAGAGGCAGCCAACTCACCATGAGCAGGCAGAGGGATCCATGGCAAACTAACACCTTGACTTCACTCTTCCTGCCTTTTTATTTCTTCCTGGGCCTGCCATTGGCCAAGAGCCTGATTGACAAAGGCAACAGAGGTCAGCCTCTTGGGGGCACAGGAAAGGCTGGAGAAGGATGGAGGAAACTCTGGAGGTGCACTTAGAAAATCTCTAGTACAAGGTTCAGTTAGGAGTTATCAAAATTTTTATGTTCAAAAATGATACTGAAAGATGTGGAGTTTTCACTGAGAATTTCAGGCTGGGTATCTATCAGAAAACAATGAAATATTTTGAGGGTCAAAAACAGGACTTCTAGGAAAGTCTACAAAATACTTGATTAGTACTCCCCCAAGACAAGATTTCTCCATCTATATCTTTATTCTTGATCTTTCTTCTTAGTATCAGACTAAGATTTAAATTGATTGCTGGGCATCGTTTCTACATTGAACTTAAAGTAGAAACTCATGCCTCTCTAAAACTGTACCCTGCCCCAGCACCCTAAATACTTTCTCCTTCCTTTGCCCCTGAACCACTTTATTCCCTCACCTTATTATATCAGCCATCATTTTAAGTTTCTTCCTGAAGTAGTTAGATCCTTGGAATCAAGGGTGTGGCCCTTTTGTGGTCTCGACAATATCCTGCGCAGAGCCTGTGTACTGCCATCTTGGGAGAAATAGGAACTTTCTCAGAGCAGATCTATTCCACGGGAATCAGCCTGTTCTGTACCACCTTAGTTAGCTCTTCCTAAACCATCAAAATACTTTAGCTATTTCCTTGCTCTATGGGAAGTTATTTGAGGGCAGGGACCGTGTTTATTTCTCTTGCTACATCTCCTGGAGTCCCATTTTCTGAAGAAAGAACTTAACACTCAGTAGGTGTCCAGTGGCTACTGTTTATGTTTTTGCTCTCATCGTTTTAATTGTGTCTGGAGTAAAGCACATCTCAGCTTGGGCACCATGGAAGCTTACTAGATGAACCTCAGTGTGGGAACTAAGTTTGGAACTGTTATGTTAAAGATGGATTCCTGTTGCGCCAGGACTCCCAACTGGGAAAATTGCTTTCAGTTCAGCCAGCGTTTAACTGCTTTTTCAGCTGACATGAATGTGCAAAGGAAGAAAGGCCACCAAGAGATTCCGTTGTGGCTTGGTGATTACGCATTAACAGACAATCAAACTTTGGACAGGATGAATCTTCTAGTGCCGCAGGTATCAAGAAAAGGTACTAAATTGTTCTGATCTCATTGAAATAGCTGTTAGACAAGACTGAAAAATGCATGAGTATAACTGTCCCTTTGTGGGTCTTTTCCACATTCATTTGAAAGAGGCATGGCAGCTCATAAAGAACAGCAACTTCCCTGCAAGCCAGAGGGCTTAATGAAGAATTAAGGAAATTGCGACCTTGTATCTGAAATAATAGAAGAAAAATTGAATTATTCTTCCATATTAAATGCATATATTCCTGAGTATTTCTGCCAAAATGGCTTTCCTAACCCATGGAGTGAAATACACTTTGTTTTCACACGGGGGCTTTAAACAAAGCTGTGGGCTCTGCCACAACTGCTTTGAAGGGAACGAAACACATCAGGATGAAAAAGCAATCTCGATGTATGGTTATATCAGCCCTAAATTGTATCACAGCTGCTTCTGGCACCATTAGATGGAACACTGGGTAATTTATAGAACTCATTTTTAACAATTTGATTGTTGGTATATATCTGCTGAATTGATTGGTTGAGGAGACAGATCTCTATTTTTATAATAGCAATAACATCGTTTGAAGATTACTGCTCAATTTATTCCTGATGCTAACATTACCAATCAGCATTTATCAATTTATATTGGAAAAATATGTCCTTATTTCTTAATTATCTGTTTAATTGTAGAGAGACTAGAGTCCCCTGATGACCTGGATTTGCCAGCACTGGGGAGCCTGCCAAAGTCACTGAGAGTCTTAATGTTTGATGTTTGGCTCCTAGAGGGCTCTGTGCAACCTGGTGATAGGAACACATTTACTCCGTGGGGCAGAGGTGGTTCAGTGGTAGAATTCTCACTCTCCATGCCAGAGCCCTGGGTTCAATTCCCAGCCAATGTACCTCCTGTGCAGCTGTCTGTCAGTGGAGGCTTGCATGTTGCTACGGTTGCTAAGGAATCTCAGCAGAATTTCCACACTAAAGTAGAGTAGGAAGAAAGGCGTGGTGATGTTGTTAGGTGCCATCAAGTCGGTTCCAACTCATAGCGCCCCTGTGCACAACAGAACGAAGCACTGCCCAGAACCGCACCACCCTTACAATCGTTGTTACGCTTGAGCTCATTGTTGCAGCCACTGTGCCAATCCACCTCGTTGAGAGTCTTCCTCTTTTCCACTGACCCTGTACTTTGCCAAGGATGATGTCCGTCTCCAGGGACTGATCCCACCTGGCATGGTGAAATACTTCCAAAAATCGGCCAATGAAAACACAACGCTTCAAACCACAACTGATCGTACAGATTGCACAGGACCGGACAGCATTTCATTTCATTTGCATGGGGTTGCCAACTTGACAGGAGCTAACAAAACAATAACCACCCCTGTGTTTAAGAAGGCACCCATGGCAAGCAACACAGCCGTTCTCCTGGGCCTGGACAAACAAGTCTGCAAGCCTGTCTGCAAGTCTGAAATGGCTTCTCCACTGACCTACTTGCCTGCTGATCTAAGCTTGCCAGCTCTAGTCATCAAGAATCCTGGTGGTAATACCCTCCATCAAGCCTTCCTTGGGCAGCACCATGGGGCTTTCTGAAGAGTGTGTGGATGGGAGTAGGACTGCCCGATTTTGGTGGTCACTCGCTGGAATAAATTGGAGACCTCATTTCTGACCAAAGGGTTCAGATTGGCAAAAATGGAAGTTGTCGTACACATAGCCAGTTTCCTCTTCACCCCAGCCCCCAAAACTGAATATAAACATAGAAGATAGTTGCTATAATCGAGTCCTATCACACATCTGTGTTCACTGTTGGGTGTTCTGCTCATCTCCTTCACTGTGTGGCCCCAACCCAACTTTCTTCTCCCTGTGTCTTGCGATTCCTGTCAACATCTTTCAGTGTCACTGCCTGGATTCCACCTCTTCTCATTACCTGTGCCCCCTACATCCCCTTCTTCAGCTCACTGTCTCAGGTTATCTCTGAAGGTTTTGTTTCACCATTTGCCTGCAAGACTCCTAGGGAAGGAAATACTCCCATCACTTCTCGCTGATGTCCATAATCCCAGTCGCTGCCCACTGCCAAACCTTTCAGATTGGAAAGTAGCAGCTCTTGATTTCTACCCAGCTGCCCACTTGAATGGATAAGACTCATCATCAAAGGCTGAGTGCGAGCCCAGTAATCAAAACCCAAGCCTAGAATTGTGTGAATGCCCTGGGCATGCAGCTACTTTGAAATTCCTGGGCACTGTAGCAGGAGAAAGCAGTCTTTGTCGCAAGTGGGATCCAATCACAAGTTAAGAAAGCCTCCCTTCCAGAAGGGAGAACAGTTTGCTTGGGGCCAACAGCCTCTTCAGGGATTGTCATCACACCTTTTCTAAATCACTTTGTTTTTTTATTATTCTTTTCATCTCCAAACCCATTGCCATCCAGTCAGTTCTAACTCACAGCGACTCTGTAGGACTGAATAGAACTACCCCATAGGGTTTCCAAGGAGTGATTGGTGGATTTGAATTGTCTGCCTCTTGGTTAGCAGCCAAGCTCTTAACCACTGCGCCACCAGGGCTCTTCTTTTCATCATAGGCATCATCAACATTATAAATTGCTGCCATTTGTTGAATGCTTACCGTACGTAAGGCGCACTTATAAGGAATTTACTTGAAGTTTTCTCCTTTTATATTTTTAACAACCTTACTATTAAGAGGAGACAGAATAGTTTTTGGAGACGGAGTGCCCAGGTTCAAATCCCAGCCTCACCACTTACTAACAGCTTGAACTTGACAAAGTTACTTAACTTCTCTGTTATAGACTGAATTGTGGATTGAAATTATGAATTGAAGTATGACCCCCAAAACGTATGCTGAAGTCCTAGTCCCTGGTAGCTGTGAATGTGAACTTGTTTGGAAGTAGGGTCTTTGAAGATGTTATTGGTTTAAGTTAACATGGGATCATATTGGAGAATGATGGACCCTAATACAATCTGAGTGCTGTCCTTATAAAAGAGGAACGACACCCCAGAAACACACAGTGGGGAGATGGCCACATGAAGATGCACCTACAAGCCAAGGAATACCTGGGGCTACCAGAAGCTGAGAGAGGCAAGAAATGATCTTCTCCTAGGGCCTTTAGAGAGAACACAGCCCTACTGATACCCCGAATTCAGACTTCTAGCCTCCAGACCTGTGAGACAATAAATTTCTGTTTTTAAAAGCCACTCAGTTTGTGGTATTTTGTTATAGCAAACCCAGGACACTAAGCCATGCTCTCTCTCCCTCAGTTTCCTCATGCAAGAAGGGATCATAATAGCCATTGAAGTTGGCTGCCCAAGACCCAATTCTAACTCATGGCGACCCCGTGTGATACAGTAGCACTGCCCCATAGGACTTTTTTTTCTTTTAGTTGTGCTTTAGGTGAAACTTTAAAGAGCAAATTAGTTTCTCATTTGACAGTTTATACACAAATTGTTTTGTGACATTGGTTGCAATCCCCAGGATGTGTCAACACTCTCCCCTTCTCCACCCTGGGTTACCTGTTTCCATTTGTCCCGTTTTCCTGTCCCTTCCTGCCTTCTAGTCTTTGCTTTTGAGCAGGTGTTGCCTATTTGGTCTCATTGACATGATTGAGCTGAGAAGGACGTTCCTCCTGTGTGTTACTTTTTTTTTTTTAAATATAAACCCTTGTAATCTTTGGCTGAACAGTGAACTTTGGGAGTGACTTCAGTTCCGAGTTTTGGCTGTAATCTTTATGGCGGCAGATCACCAGTCCTTTCCTGCCAGAGCTGCAGGTGCATTTGAACTGCCAACCTTTCAGTTAGCAGCCAAGCACTTAACCATTTTGGCCACAAGGTCTTCCTACCATAATACAAAGTACCACAAAGAGTTGTGAGGACTGAATGAAACAATCCGTGGGAAGCAATTAAAGTAATACCTGGCATATAGTCAGTCCTTAACAAAAGTTAGCTGTTATTATTATTTCCAAATTTTGCAGATCAGAAAACTAAGGCAGAGCAGATCAATAAAAGTGCCTGGGGCCACATGTTCTGGGTCTGTTGACTCTAAGGTGTATGTTTATAATATCTCCCAGGAGTTTGTAGCTGCTTATTCTGCTGCCCACGGGGGAGGAACAGGACAGGCTATATTTCAGCCTTTTATGTAAATTACAAATATGTACCCAGCCCCAGATACATTTTGTGTTCACTAGCCTACCTCTACTTCAAGTTGCAAAGAATAGACAACACAGAGTAAAATAAAATGTCTGCCTCTAATTTTTACTGACCAAAGGCAAGTGGATACGTGAAAGGCTGATACATTGATAGTATTCTCCATGTACAAATACACATAAAAAGTGGAGATGCCTTATCTCACCATCTGCCAAATATCTATACTCCACATTCCCAGCCACTGGAAAGCAGGCTATCAATCCTGGCTCCTATCTCACCACCCTCATCACTCTCCACAAATTGGTACATGAGAGATAGTGGACGTGGACGGCAGTTCACAGTGCCGGGACCGATCTCTACAGGCATTTCTTACGCAGAAAGCTGCCCATTCCCCAAGAGAAAACACCAGATGAATCCTGCTCAAGGGCATTTCAAAGTCATTACAGCAAAATTCTTAAGACCTGGACCATTTCAAAATTACCTTTAATAGACTTATCTTTTAATTTTCTTTGGCTTTGTTCGAATTAGGAGCACTTTCACACGTTTTTCTATCACTCCACCTTTGAAGTGCCAAAACTGTGCTGTGGTTGATATTGACTAGTTATTTACAATTGGACATGGCCCATTTGACCACATGTAGGTAATAGGGCAAGTTCATGAATTTAGGTACTTTTACATTGAAATGTAATTCTACCTAAATTGTGGATGGGCCTCTGGACATAGATTTGAGCTACTTTTTGAAAGCTAATAACATGTAATGTGGAAATTATGAATGCAGGCGAACTTCTCTCCTTTGGAGGTGGTTAGGAAGGGCTGGTGGAGCATGTATCTAGACTCCAAGGGAACTACTTTGGCGGGAAACAAGACGTTAGGTGAGAAAGTGAAGCGTCAAGCCTATTTCAAAGGCTGAGTTCTCTGATTCTGTAGGGGTGGGTGAGTGTGTGTGTTGGAGAATAGACTGTGTCTAGGTCAGGGGTCAATAAACATTGGTTTTGTAAAGAGCCATGTAGTAAATATTACAGGTTTTACAGGTCATATGGTCTCTGCTGTTGCAGCATGAAAGTAGCCATAGGTAGTACATAAATGACTGGCATGAGTTCCAGTAAAACTTTATTTATAAAAACAGGTGTGGGCCAGGTCTGGTTCAGGCAAGATCTAGCTTATACTTTTATTGGTGGAGCTAGTTTGAGTGGGTTTCTGTTACTGTCAACCAAGGTAGTCTTGACTAGGGCAGAAAGGTAAGAATGTAGAAGGTAAGAAGGAAAACTGATGGGAATATGAAAGCTAATGGATTAACTGATATTGCCTTGGCATTGGGCCTGCTACTTAACCATTAAGTCATTGTGTAGGCCTTCTAACCAGAGGACCCCCGAAAAAGAGGAAGACTTTTGACAAGGTGAATTGACACAGTGGCTGCAACAATGGCTCAAACATAGCAACAATTGTGGAGATGGCGTGGAACCAGGCAGGGTTTCATTCTATTGTTCATAGGGTCACTGAATCAGAATTGACTTGACAGTACCTAACAACAACGACAATCTAACCATTGGGGGATTTCAATTTTACTCAAGAAAAAAATTTTTCCTTAGACATATAGCTGTGACCACTCTTTCCAGTTGTTTTCCTCCCTCCCTGACTGAGCCAAGAGAACCTCAGCACCTACTTACGCTCAGAGCATAGAATTTTAAAAAGGCTATAATAGGGAGCACCTGTAATCTAAGGGGCAGTAACCAGCTCCTGATTGCCAGTTGCCACTGAGTTGACTCCAACTACTAGTGACCCCATGTACGTCAGAGTAAAACTGCGGTAATCAGGGCTTTCTTTCTTTTTTCCTTTTTTAAGAATAATTATGTACATTTATTGACAGGGAATGATTTTCAATATACTTTTTTAAAATAATTTATTCTATTTTTGTTGTTTTTTGAAAATATATGCAGCAGAACATACAGCAAGTCAACAATTTCTACATGTACAACTCAGTGACATTGATTACATTCTTTAAGCTGTGCAAACATTCTCACTCTTCTTTACCAAATTACTCCTCCTGCATTAACATAAACTCACTGCTCCCTAAGTTTCCTATCTAATCTTTTGAGTAACTAAAAAAAATAATTTTTTTTTTTTTTTGGTAGCCATTGTCAATTTGATCTCATATAGATAGTTCTTAAAAGAGCATAACGTTCAAGGCAGACACTCTATCTATTAAGAGCACTATTGTTTGATTTTAAGATATTCAGGATATTTTTGTTTTAAGGTTTAAAGATTATCTCAGGGCAATAATTTCAGGGGTTCATCCAGCCTCCGTGGCTCCAGAAAGTCTGGAGTTCATGAGAATTTCAAAATCTATTCTGCATTTTCCCTCTTTTGGCCAGATGAAAACATTCAGTAATGGTAGAAGCACTATCCAGTTCTTCTGGTCTCATGGCAAAGGAGGCCTTTGTTCATGGAGGCAATTAGCCGCACACTCCATTTCCTCCTCCTGTACTGACTCTCCCTCTTCCGCTGTTGCTCCAGGCAAATAGAGACCAATTATTGTGTACATAGGGCTTTCAAAGGTGGATTCTTCAGAAGTACATTGCCAAGCCTTTCTTTTAGGGTGCCTCTGATAGACTCAAACCTCTAACTTTTTGGTTAGCAACCGAGTACATTAACCATTTATACCACCCAGGGTCTCCATGAGTTCTTGAAGCTGTCCTGAAATCACAACCAATCCCCCTGTCTTAAGGGAAATCTTTCAGGATTCTCAGCCTGCTGTGAGGCTGACAGCTTGAGTCATGCATCTCAGTCTTTCAGGGTACATTCCCAAATTGCCTTACTGCTCCTTGAACTGGGTTTAGAGAGCTTAAAATTACTCATGGCTACCAGGTCTCAGTCCCTTTGCAAGTAACTGGAATAGAAGACTGTAGAATTCTGGTATCAAAATTTTATTTATAGTAAATTTGGCTTCAAAGTCTTTTGTCATTCATTCATCATCACAGCTTTTACGAAAAGTCTCATGTTTATACATCTTTTAGTTAAAAGAGTAACAAAAACCATATCACAAGTTTAAACTCCAAGTAAGTCCTTTAGCCTTATTCTGATTGGAGGTGGCATTGATTAATCCAGTCATAAGCATTGTAAATTGCTCTCTCTTGATATCCATCAGCACCAACACTTGAAGAGGACCTCCTTACGGGCCATGACCTGTTCCACAGTGGACTGGAAGCACCATCCTCTTCTCAAAATCTTGGATTACTTTCATTTGTCAGATCGCCCCTCATAGGGACCTGTGGTAGTGGAGCTTTCCAGTAAAGAACGGATAATTCAGTGTGGTGAATAGGCTCCAGCTCTCAGATGGAGTGTGATACAGATGGTCTCCCTCGATGCAGTTTATGCTCTCAGCCAGCAGTTCCTGCACATTAGATCACATTCTCTGAATAACAAGCATCTAGTGTATACGCCAAGGTGTGCAACTTACCCAGTGTAGATTTAAATGCTACGATGCATTACAAAGTGGTACATGTCACCCCAGGTTGTGTTTGCCTCCATCATGGCTTAGGCTGATAGGATGCAACGTAACAGGATGTGGCAAGCTGGGGAAGTATAATGCAATGCTACGTGTCCTGCCTGCCAAGCAGTGTGCGCTCAGTGGGAGCAACACATTACAACAGAGAGCCCTGCTCTCATGATTCTGAATCTGTCAGTGGTCTGGGGGAGCCCGCTCGCTTAGCTAATGGGCTCTCTGAACACCTTAGCAACCCCTGCACAGTTCTAAGTTGCATTTTACCCAATTCTGTTAGCAATTACTTTCAAAAGAAGAAGCCCAGCAGCCCCAACCTAAAACAACCTCAGGGAAGAGACAAGCCTGGAACCGCATGTCTTGTGGTTGGAAATGAGGCATGCTTGAGATTCTGGCATTTGCCTCCAATTTGTGTAGCCTCTTGTGAGGGCAACATCCCATGTAGTCCCTGCGTATGTTTGCCAGGTTCGCATGTCACTGTGAGTATGATCGAGTTGCTGATACCAAAGAGTCTGCATGAGATTATCATCAGCCAACAAGCCACATTTCTGTAAAATGGAAGAAAGCACTGCTTTTTCTACTAGGTGTCAAAGTTGGAGGAACAAGGCCTTTGGAACTCGGAGGGTATTGCTCTCCTCTCTGTCACCCATGGTGAACTTTCCTGCCTTTCCAACCCACTGAGGAAGGGGAGGCTCCATTTGAATGCAGGGATCCCATATGAGGCCTTGAGAGGGAACCATGTGCAAACCCCTCACAGAACCACTCCACGTACCAGGGATGTCCTGTGGAGCACAGGGAACATTTAGAGTCATTCCAGAAGGTGTTATGGATTAAATTGTATCCCCCCAGAATATGTGTTGGAATCCTAACCCCTATACCTGTCGAGGAGCCCTGATGGGTCAGAGGTTAAGAGCTTGGCTGATAACCAAAAGCTCAGCTGTTCGAATCTACCAGCTGCTCTTTGGAAACCCTATGGCGGAGTTCTATTCTGTCCTATAAGGTCACTATGAGTCGGAATCAACTTGATGGCAATGGGTTTTATGTTTGTGGATGTGATCCTGTTTGGAAATAGGGCTTTCTTTGTTATGTTAGTTAGATCATACCTGAGTGGGGTGGGGGGGTGGGTTATAAATCTAATCACTTCTGAGTTAAAAAACAGCAGATTAGACATGAGACATGCACACATGGGGGAAGACAGGTTCCATGTGAGGATCAACTAAAAGTCAAGGGAAGCCAAAGAACCAAAGAAGGCCTAGGGCTACTGACAAAGAAGAAATCAACATGGCCAAGTACCTATTTAGAACTTTTAGCCTCCAAAACTATGATAAAATGAGTTTCTGTTCTTTCAAGCCACCCACTTGTGATATCTGTGTTACAGCAGCACTAGGTAACTCAGATAGAAGGTCTTCCCTGTTTTTTAACTAGGTGATAAGCCTGGCTGTCTAAGCAGATGCAGATTGAACTTATTAGCCAGATATGGACTCTATTTAGTATTGCTGAGACCCTAGCATTCTCTCCCAGGAGACTGTTCTCAGGGAGAGTGTTTCAACCTGAGGGTTGGTTGCCTTAGACCAAACCTGATGTCATTGAGTAAATTCCAACTCATGGCAACCCTATAGGACAGAGTAGAACTACCCCATAGAGTTTCCAAGGAGCACCTGGTAGATTCTAACTGCCGACCTTTCGGTTAGCAGCTGTAGGTCTTAACCACTATGCCACCAGCATTTCCTGTCTTAGACCAGGGGTTCTCAAAACCACTTGGAGAGGTAATTAGAGCTGTAAATTTCCTGAGATTCTGAATCAATCTGCATTTTAAACAATGGTCCTGAGTAATTAATTCTGTAGCACACGGCCCTTGGTGATAACACTTAGTGAGCATTTACTATGTGCTCGGCAGAGTTGCAGGCACTGAAGACAGAAGGTAAAAAATCATTAATGTCTACAATCCTAACATAGGGAGCAACTTCCCGAGAAGGAGCAGTCCAAATTGTTGTTGGTAGGTACTGTCGAGTTGGCTCTGATTCATGGTGACTCTACATACAACAGAGGGAAAGACCGTCCCATCCCGCGCCATCCTCACAACCTTGCTATGTTGGAGCCAACTGTTGCAGCCACTGTGTCAATTCATCTTGTTGGCGGTCTTCCTCTTTTTCGCTGACCCTGTACTTTACCAAGCGTGATGTCCTTCTCCAGAGAGTGGTCCTTCTTGATAACACATCCAAAGTATGTAAGACATAGTCTCACCATCGTTGCTTCTAAGGAGCATTCTGGCTGTATTTCTTCCAAGACAGCTTTGTTCGTTCTTCTGGCAGTCCATGGTATATTCAATATTATTCACCAACACCATAATTCAAAGGCATCAATTCTTATTTAGTCTTTCTTTTTCATTGTCCAGCTTTCGCGTGCATATGAGGCAATTGGAAATATCCACGGCTTGAGTCAGGCACACCTTAATCCTCAAAGTGACATACCTAAGCCTTAAGTGGATTCAGCACTTGAGGTTGGGTCCTTTGTTAATGATTTTTTTTTTTTGGCTTACGTTATTTTCAAGGCAGTGCTTTTGCCTATCAAAGGCTGCTTTGTTTCCTACAAAGAAGATGCCCGGAATAACAAGAAGAAAAATTAAAATTTGTGCAGAGCCTGGATGGGGGCTGCATTCGAACTTAGGGCCACTCTGCATTTCTAAAATCTTCGAGGGAATTAGATCAAGTATCTATGTTTTAGACTCACCTGTTCTGGAATCTAAAACATCAAGATTTGTGTTTAGTTAAAATGCCTCATTCTGCAGTTGTGGTTTATTTCTTTTTTGTCTGTGCTCAAGAAAGGTGGGAAACAGCTCATTTCTATTCCTTAAAAAAAAAAAAAAGCCTTCTCATAAGCTTGAAAGTCTTTATTTACGTTATTACGCAGACTTTTAGCTCAGACTAAGTATCTCTTTTCTTTCACCTTACACTTAGCTGCTATTTTCCAACTCAAATCATTCTTGCTTATTTCCAGAACGTCTCCAATTTACCCATTGCCATTCTGGAGTAAATACACTGGCTAAAATTAAGTTCTAACCGGTGCTATAGAGTTGGAGTCGACCAAAACTGCACTAAGGCCATTCAATTTCAAATGGCCTGTTGGTTTTCTCTAACCTGGGGCCTAACACCTGTTTTTTTCTATTATTTTCAGCCCTGACCAGACCTCTCTATTAAGATTCTCTCCATATTCAAGGGTTGCATATATATCATAGGTAGGAATTGTTATTGCAAATATTTGTTTCCATTAATTAGCAATGCCCCTCGGATGAAGCCTGACTGTGTTTTTCTATTGTAACCATGTGGTCGCTGTAGCCCCACGGTGATGCACAGCCCAGCAACATTCCTTAACGATCCTCTTAATTACACAGTTGGGGTAACCATTCTGTCTAAAAAATCTGCTTTGTAATTACAAAATCACCAGCCCAGCCAGCCGTGTTGACCCATCAATCGCTGGCATCCACAGCGTCCTTAAACTGTGTGCTGTCTTCTCTCCAAACGACAGGGAGGCTTTAGGAATTGGGGAGAGTGGAGCCCACCTGCCTCTGCAATAAATGGTGCTGCCTCTTTCTGCCCAGAGCTGCTTCATCGCTGGGCCTCTTCCTTTACCCCTCGCCATCTTCCCCTTCACGATAATGTCAAACCACAAGGGAATTCAACCTCTCTTTCAAATCCATCTACAAAAAGCTAGTTGCAGTGATTTCAGCAGAAGCCTGAAAAAGTAATTACGGTCCCTCAGGTTGACTGGCCAGCTTCCTCAGATGCAGAGGCTGTTGAAATTGCCACTTAACTCATTCCCTTTCACTACCCACACTTGTGTCATCAGTTCCAAGATCAATATGTGTCCTTTTGCTACAGTGGGTATTGCACTGTATTGTGATGATTTGCGGATTCTGTTGGTCTCTTCTGTTGTTCTGTTAACCCCAGGACTCCAGCACCCAGCACAGTGCCTGACCCATAGAAAGGCTCAATGGATCTTTGAAGTTAGTGGGCAAATGAAAAAGCCGGCAAGTACTCCATTTTCTGAGGCTTCACATCTTTACAAGAAGAAAGGCTTGGTGATCTCCTTCTGAAAATTAGCCAGTGAAAACATTATGGATCACAACAGAACCTTGTTCAACTCACTTGCTTTGGACATATCATCAGGTGGGATCAATCCCTGGAGGAGAACTTCATGTTTGGTGAAGTAGAGGGCCAAGAAGGGCAAGGGAGACCCTTGGCAAGACGAATTGGCACAATAGCCACAGCAATGGACTTGAACACACTGATGGTCACGAGAATGATGCAGAACAAGACAATATTTTGTTCTGTTGGACGTAAGGTTGCCATGAGCTGGAGCCAACTAGACTGCATCTCTCTCTATCTGCCTACCTACATACTTTCCTACCTACCACATCTTTACAGTTAAAAGGCTCCTCTTGGTTTAATTTGTCCTAACTGCAGTGTACATGAAGAAATCTTGGGACCCAGCAAACATACATGCATCTTGATTGTCTAGGTAGGGAACCTCCTTTTTGAGATCACAAAGCTATTGCTTAACTATGTGGTGAGAGTTACAAGTACCCTGGTGTCCTCTATATGTCTTTCCTGATTCCATTCAGAAATCATCACCTTCCTCTCACTGCGAAAATATTGTAGCTCCAGGTGTCCTTTGGGAGCCGATGGCCTCTAGAGCCATAGGCATGGTGGGTCCTGAAGACTTGTGCCCCAGTCAATACCTCTTCTTACACAAAACCCACCTTCTGGAGCAGTTGGTATTGGCTGGGAGATTTCATTATGGTGTGAGATACATGATTTGAGTCAAAAGGAAGTCTCAGAATAATAGGGACCCTCACATATTGCTGGATGGAATGAAAAGTGGTACAGCCACGTTGGAAGACAGTCTGGCAGTTTCTTACAAAGCTAAACATAGTTGTACCATATGATCCAACAATTGTGCTCCTAAGTATTTACCCAATTGATCTGAAAACTTATGCCTGCACAAATGTTTATAACAACTTCATTTGTAATCACCAAAAAAAATGGAAGCAAAGAAGATGTCCTTCAGTAGGTGAATAGATAAACAAACTGTGGTACATTCGTAAAAGGGAATATTACTCAGCAATAAAAAGAAAAATCAAGCCACAAAAAGACAAAGGAGAAAGTTATATGGATATCGATAAGTAAAAGAAGCAAGTCTAAAAAGGCTATATCATGCATGATTCCCATTATATGACATTCTGGAAAAGGCAAAGCTATACAACCAGTAAAATGATCAGTGGTTTCTAAGGGTTTGGGGTGGGGGGAGTGATGCACAGGTAAAGTACAGGAGATTTTTAAGGTGGTAAAATTATCCTAAGGAGCCCTGGCAGTGCAATGGTTAAGTGCTAGGTTGCTAACCAAAAGGTTGGCAGTTCAAATCCACCCAGTGGCTCTGCAGGAGAAAGACCTGGTGATCTGTTCCCATAAAGACTGCAATCTAGGAAACCTATGGGGGAGTTCTACCCTGTCACATGGATTGTTATGAGTCAAAATCAACTCAATGCACCTAACGACAGCAAGGTTATTCTCTATGATCCTGTAATGTATACATGGCATTACGAATTTGCCAAAACCCATAAAGTTTCACAGCACGAAGAGTGAAATGTATGCAAATTTTTAAAAAATCATTTAGGAAGCCCGGGAATTCCAGAAGGAAATCCAGATGTTGACAAGAGAATCATACAAATATAGGAAACAGCCTCACTAAAAGGAGTAGGGGGGAAATGTAGTCACCCCAGTACCTTGGGAAATGAGTGGAGTCTGTAAGACTAAAGCAAAAGGAACTGCACATGAGCACTGTACGCTGGTTGATAAAGTCGATTTCCACAGGTGTACGGGTTAACTGTCTGATACTGGTATACCTGTATACTAAAATGGAATGATTAGGCAAATGGTTGGTGGATGATAGGGGTCAGGCTTCTCACTGTGGGACAGCAATTCACAGGTGATCAAAGGGAGGAGGCTAAAATGATCCATGTGGTAATGGGTTAGAGTTGGAGACATCAGTATGAACTCATGTTCAGCTTAGTATAGATACAGGTATGACATATAGAAATATTTATAGATACGAGTATATGTATGTACTCTGTCAGCATATGTGCTTAGCCCACCCCCTGACACCCTTCATTCCCACCAGCCTGTAAGCTACAACACTTCTATGAGAAAAACAAAGGAAACTTGCCTCCCACTTGCACCCTTGAAGCCCACCCTAACTGCCCCTCCAGGTAGAAGCAAGAGGGTAAGAGATTTAGTTAATCTTTCAACAGAAACTCATAGCGAATAGCACTCTCACTACTTAGCAGGGTCTTCATTTGAAAAAACAGACCTACCCATTTCTCTCTGAAAGAGTTGCCAGTGCTAACAAAAATGATATCATTAGTAAACCTAAAGAAACATGTAATAGCATCGTTTTTATAATCTCTTCTCGTTATAAAAATAATATAGCTGCCACAGAGTTCATATTTTACAATAAGCACAGATTCACATATGTAATTTAAAACTAATGCCTGCTTATTAAGGAAAATTTGAAAAATAAGAAAAAATTAAAAGAAGGGAATAAAAATGTCCCACAATCTTGGAACAGCAAGACGGCAGCTTGGCATAGCTGAAAGAACATAAGAATCCTGAGTTTAAACACCAGCTCCACCGCTTTTTAAAAATAATTGTGGTAAAATTTATATAATAAAAAATCATCACTTTAACCATTTTAAGTGTACAATTCAGTGTCTTTAATTATATTCATCATTTTGTACAACCATCACCACCAGCTGTTTCCAAACCTTTTGCCTCACCCCAAACAGAAACTCAGTAATAACTCCTCATTCTTCCCTCCTACCAGGCCCTATAAACACTAATAAACTTCTGTCTCTGCATGTGCACTCTACTATTAAGCTAAAGTTTGGCAGTTCAAATCCACTCAGGGGCAGTATGAAAAAAAGGCCCGGCAATCTGCTTTCCAAAGGTCACAGCCTTAAAAACCCCATTCACTCTGTAATACATGGGGTCGCCATGAGTCAGAATCCACTCAACGGTAATGGCTATGGTTTGTCTGGACCCCCTAGAGCTCATGGGTGTTACAAATGGTTAACTCCCTCGGCTGTAAACGAAAAGTTAGAAGATTAAGTCCACCAGAGATGTCTCAAAAAAAGGCCTAGTGATCGGCTTCCAGAAAAATCGGCCACTGAAAATGCTGTGGAGCACAGTTCTATTCTGACACACATGGGGTCACCATGAGTCAAAGTCAACTCAGTGGCAACTGGCCTTTTAACCCCCTCGTGTTTATTTTCCCGTGGAAGGAGACAATGAGCAATTAATTATAAATAATTATTATAAATTATTCTAAGGAACAATCCTTATTCATTTTGGTATGAATAAGATCATCAGATCCTTTCTCTAAAAGTAGATTTTGATAGATGAAAGCCTGGTACAAACCTGAGGCCCTGGTTTTGGGGAACGGAGTTACATGGGCACAATGTCGCTTAGAGGAAGTCTCTGATGGCAGGATGAGAGGCCTTGATTGTGGTCACATAACACCTTTGCCTGGGACCAGTCGGGGATCCCTGCTTGAAAACTGCAGGGCTTTGGTATCTCTGGGTAAACAGTTTCTTCCTTATCGCCGCGTTCCTCCCAGAGCTGGTGGGCGTGGTCTGTGCAGGACAGTCCAAAGCTCGATCCAAGAATCCAGGTGCCCATAAGCCCAAAGGCCGGGCTGTTTCACACTCTCTTTATCTCTCTATCTCCTGTGGGGACTGTTGCGGCAGGCCAGAGGGGAACCAGGGATGATAAATTTTCTTAGAAAAATCATATTAAAGCTCAATTTGTTAAATCAGCCTCGTGATCTTATCGATGGTGGGCACTTGCCCTAGCAATGAAACCATGAGGTGATAAATCCCTTAGGCTGAGTTCACAGATGATTATCTTAACAGTGTGGACGAAATCAATGGGGAAGTCATCTGAAGAACGATCTTGGGGCTTCTATAATACCAGGCTGGTAATATTGCTTGATCAGATTGTAATCATTATTTAACCCCTAGTGTGTATGTCATTTCAATAACAAAGCCTTCAGCTTGGTTGGAATTTTCCTCTTCTCCTAGAGAGAGCAGTGCAAACACCTGTTACCTATGTGCCTATTTTCAAGACCCAAATTCAGAAGCTTAATGTGGCAGAGGGTTTCCTGGGAATTTTTGGAAACTAGCTGAGAGAGGAGGTTTCATATTGCTGGGAATTAACATTAATTTATGCGATGCAGCTGCTTCTCACAGGCCTTCTAAAAGTTTCAGGGGAATCTAGTCAGGAGCATCTATCTTTTGGGGGACTTCCTGATGAGGGGGATATCAGGTTAAGCAAGTGAATATGTTTAGGAAGCAGTCTTGGGGCTTGCGATGGGGCCATTCCGTGTGCTAGGTCTTGTGCTCACCACAGATGAAAGGCTGCGAACAAGGCCTTCCCTCCCTCGAGGAGCTTCAGGTATAGGGCTGTTGTGAGCTTACCATGTGCCAACGCTGAGCTAAGTGCATTACTTGAGTCATTTAACCTTTCTAGCGGTCTAGGACTGTTATTCCCATTTCACAGAGGAGGCAAGTGAGGCACAGTAATGCTGTGTGCTTTATCCAAGATCACAGAGCTAGAAAGTGGCAGAGTTGGGGTTTCAGTCCTGTCCACCATTTAAGCCCACATCCTCAACTCCACACTGCACCACCTCATGGGAGGTTAGAGCTGGGATGGGCTGGGATTAGACACAGTGGAGCTGAATGGACCTCTTTGACTCAACTTGTCCCTGTTGTTGTTGAGTGCTGTCGAGTTGATTCCAACTTATAGCAACCCTATAGGACAGAGAAGAACTGCCCTATAGGGTGCCCTAGGCTGTAATCTTTACAGAAGCAGATGGCCAGGTCTCTTCTCCCAGGGAGTGACTGGTGAGTTCAAATCACCGACCTTTCAGTAAGCATTCAAGCAGTTAACCACTGTGCTACCAGGGCTCCTTTAAGGTCTAGGGCAGGGTTGGCAAATCTGTGCCTAAAATATTTACTGTCTGGCCTTTTATAAGAAGCCCTGGTGGGTGGCTCTATGGTTAAGTGCTCAGCTGCTAACTGAAAGGTCAGGAGTTCAAATCCACCAGGCGATACCTAGGAAAAAAGATGTGGCAGTCTGTTTCCATAAAGATTTACAGGCTTGGAAACCCTAAGAGGCAGTTCTACTCTGTCCTATAGGGTTGTGATGAGTTGAAATCAACTCGATGACAACAGGTTTGATTTTTGTTTTGGGGCCCTTTACAAGAGTCCCTGAGTGTTGCAGTTGGTTAAGTGCTCAGCTACTAGCTAAAGGTTGGCTGTTTGAATCTCCCTTGAGGCACTGTCTTAGTCACCTTGTGCTGCTATAACAGAAATACCACAAGCAGATGGCTTAAACAAAAAGAAATTTATTTCTTCACAGCAGAGTAGGCTAAAAGTCCAAATTCAGGGCATCAGCTCTAAGGGAAGGCTTTTTCTCCGTCAGCCTTATCAATCTTCCCCAGACTAGGAGCTTCTCTGTGCAGGGAGCCTGGGCCCAAAGGATGTGCTCTGGACCCAGCGCTGTTTTATTGGTGGAATGAGGTTCCCAAATTTCTGCTTGCTTCCCTTTCCTTTTATCTCTTGTAAGATAAAAGGTGGTGTAGGCCACAACCCAGGGAAACTCCCTTTACATTAGATCAGGGATGTGACCTGGGTAAGGGCATTACAATCCCACCCCAAGCCTCTTTAACATAAAATTACAATCACAAATTGGAGGACCATCACACAATGTAGGTGATCATGGCCTAACCAAGTTGACGCATATTTTGGGGGGACACAATTCAATCCACGACAGACACCTTGGAAAAAAGCCCTGGTAATCTACTTCTGAAAGGCCACAGCCATTGAAAACCCTATGGAGCACATTTCTACTCTGACACGCATGGGATCACCCTGAGGCTGAATCAACACTAAACGGTCTGATTTTTTAGATTGGCCCTCCATAGAAAATGTTTGCAGACATGTTTCCAGGAGATAAGGACAAGTAAGAGAAAGCAACCACACACCGTAACATGCGGTAGAGAGTGGGAAGTGCATCCCATAACTCCCTGCGTTAGGAAGCCAGGGCAGCACAGAGTGTGCGTCAGTCACTAGTGAGTTGCTGTTGTAGAGAAGGCTGATGGAGCAATGAGGGAGTGTGGGACAGAAAGAGAAGGCAGGGCTGGCTGGCAGTGGTTAACAATGCAATAAATGAGAAGACATAAACCCAGGGGGAGAGGCAGGGATGGGGGTTAGGAAAGGAGAATGACTTAAATTTGGGCTTCTTGGAAAGCAGAGTCTGAGATGAGGACTTGAGTACAGGTGGTTTACTTGAGAGGTGTCTTAGGCTGGGTTCTGTAGAGGAGCAAAGCCAGCAAAGCTTATATTTAAATGCATATATATAACAACAACAGCAACAAAACCTGTTGCTGTTTATTCCAACTCATAGTGACTGTGTAAGACAGAGTGGAATTGCCCCCTAGGGTTTCCAAGGAGTGGCAGGTGGATTCAAACTGCCAACCTTTTCTTTAGCAGCTAAGCTCTTAACCACTGCACCACCAGTGCTCATAAATATATACAGAGAGAGGTTTGTTTTGAGGAAATGGCTTACACAGTTGCAGAGGCTGGCAAGTCCCAAATCCATGGATCAGGTCTCAGGCTGGAGGCTTCTCTTGACTCTTGTGGTTGCAGAGGCTGAAAAACTCAAAATTGGCAGGTCAGTCAGCAGGCTGCTGGCTCACGGGGCTGTGGGAGCTGGCAAATCCCCAAATCTGCAGGCCAGGTGGCAGCTTACTGGCTAAAGTCCCAAGAAACAGAGGTCAAATGATGACAAGTTGGGTGTAGGATCGAGAGAGAGATAGAGAGCTTTGCCAGAACATCCATATATATTAGATGTAGGCTTACATCAGATCTCACAAAATGGAGAATGATTATGTAATATCTGCCAAACCACTGAGAACAACAACCTAGTCAAGTTGACACATAACCTTAACCATCACAGGAGGTGATCTCAGGAAGGAAAAGTACAAGGGTGGAGAGAATGATACAGGGAAGGGAGGAAAGCTAGTAAAGGGTGTGATAATGACTGGTTGGACGAAAGGCCTGGTGATTTACTTCTGAAAATCAGCCAATGAGAACCCCCATGGATCATAACGGCCCCATGTACAACCAATCATAGGGTTGGTGCAGAACTGGGCATTGTTTCATTCTGCTGTGCACAGGGTTGCCGTGAGTCGGGACCAACTCAATGGCAGCTAATGACAACAACGACTGGTTACTTCTGTGAGCAACTGGGGCTCAGTTTTTCTGAGAATCCTTTGAGGAACAGTGTAGAACAAGCCTCAGAATCACCCTGCTTTAAGACAAGGAAGATGGGTATTTACTGTCTGTATTAGTCAGGATTCTCCAAAGAAACACAACCAATGAGAGATAGATACAGAGATATAGATTATATACAGAGAGAGACAAAGAGATCAATCAATTGATTGATTTTAAGGAATTGGCTCACATGACTTTGGTGGTCGGCAAGCCCAAAATCTGTATGACAGGCCAGCAGGCTGGAAACTCAACCAGGATTTCTTACTACAGTCTCGAAGCAGAATTCCTTCTCTTCTCAGAAACCTCAGTTTTTGCTGTTAAGACCTTCAACTGATTGGATGAGGCCCCCACATTACTGAGGATAATCTTTACTTAAAGTCAATTGACTGTAAATGTTAATTTCATGTACAAAATATTTTCCCAGCAACATCTAGACTAGTCTTTAACCAAACAACTGGATACCACAGCCCAGCCAGGTTACACATAAACTTAACCATCACACCCTGACCCCTTCCCCATTGGTTAATCTCCATGACCTCCTCTGCACTTCCAGGCTGCATCTGCAGATGGCTGCCAGGTGCCTTCTGAAACTTCAAGCCCTGAGCCAGAGAGTATTGACGTGTCATGGGGCCAGCAACAATGTCACAAAGCAATGTGTGTATTAATTGTTTAATGAGAAAGGAATTTGCTCTATAAACCTTTATCTAAAGTACAATGAAGAAAAAAAAAATTTTAGTTTGAAATATTAAGGAATAAAGGAAAAAAGAAAAAAAGAAAGAAAGCCCCCTGCCAGGCAGGCAAAGGAGATAACTGTGCTTGAAGTGGCGTGCTGGCAGGGTGCATGGAGCTGTCCAGCATAGCTGTGCTGAAATCTAGAAAGTCAAGGGAACGCGGCACTAGGAACCACAAACGTCTGCTGTAGAGCTGTCTGTGCAGCAAAGCAGGCTCAGGATTAAGCTTTGGCCCCAGGGTGTGAGGCATTCTGTCAGACCAACCCTCCCTGCTGTGGCTACTCAGATTCCAGGCTTGCCACTTCCCTCCTCGTGTTGGGAAGGGCAGGTTCTTGGAGTCAAGAGGACCTTGCTTCTATTTGGGCTTACCCTATCTAGGTCCCTGACTGATCCTCATAAACCATTTATTTTTCCAATTAGAAAAAGTATCCCTTTCTAACTCATAAATTTGTGATGAGGATTAAATATGTTTCAAGCTTTACAAAAGAACATTGTTGTGGTTAGTTGCCATTCAGTTGGCTTCGATTCACAGAAATCTTACATATAACGAAATGTTGCCTGGTACAGTGCCATCTTCGTGATGTTGGTATGTTTAAGTCCATTGTTACTGCTATTATGTCAATCTGTTTCATTAAAAATTTCCCTCATTTTTGTTGGCCCTCTACTTTACCAAATATGTGTCCTTTTCTACAACTGGTCTTTCCTGATGATGTGTGCAAAGTAAGTGAGCCAAAGTCTCTCCATTCTCATTCCTAAGGATCATTCTGGTTGTATTTCTTCTAAGACAGATGTTATGGATTGAACTGTATCCCCCTAAAATATGTGTTTTAAATCCTAACCTCTATGCCTGTGGTTATAATCTCATTTGGGAATGGATTGTGTTTGTTACGTTAATGAGGTAGGAGTAATGTAGGGTTTATCTGGAGTCAATCTCTTTTGAGATATAAAAGAGATTGAACAAGAGAGTTAGAAGCAGAGACGGGGAAAGAGAGATGCCAAGCCACATGAAGGTCACCCAGGAGCAGAAACTCAGAGAACCAGGACCTTCCTCCAGAGCCAACAGAGAGAGAAAACCTTCTCCTAGAGCCAGCACCCTGAATTCAGACTTCTAGCCTTCTAAACTATGAGAAAATAAATTTCTGTTTGTTAAAGCCACTCACTTGTACTATTTCTGTTATATCAGCACTAGATAACTAAGACAACAGATTTGTTCATTCTTTTGGCAGTTCATGGCATATTCAATATTCTTTGCCAATACCACAGTTCCAATGCATCAACTCTTCTTCTGCCTTCCTTTTTCACATGCATATGAGGGATTGAAAGGACCATGGCTTGGGTAAAAAAGAACGTAGTGCCGTATGAACATGACATTATTATTATTATCATTGTTATTATTAATTCTGTCTTTAATCCTTTCTCTCTAATTCTTTCTTCCTCATCTTTGTCTTTAATGCAGAAGATTTTTTTAAGAGCCCCAAACCTTGTAGTTGTAGCACATCCGCACAGTGGAATTTTGCCTCTGAGGTGGAGATGGGTTTGCTTGACCCCAGGGTGTGTCCGCTACCCATTGGATACATTGGCAGATTTCCCACCTCCCTGTTGATCAGACCAGCCTCCAGGCCCCGAAGAACTGCAACTATCCATGAAAAACCACAGGCAGATTGCGGTCTCTGACAGAAGCTGATTAACCTTTGGCCAGGACTTTTCTTTGAAATTAAAAAAAAAAAAAAATGAGGAAACAGTGGAACCTTCCTGAGTCCCAGCACAGTTCTATTTCCTGAAAAAAGAAATCTGTTTGGGCAGCAGATGGTAAACTTCTTCACGTTACAAGCACCTCACTTTCCTGGGACCATTGAAAAGGCTCTTTTTCTGTTTCCAAGCAGCTGATCTTTGATTGTGCTTGCTACTTATGCTGTATCTGGGGAGAAAAGAATATCTTGTTGCTTTAAAATATATGCAAAATATCTCACCCCAACAGAAGACAGTTTTCATCAGAAGAGGAAATAAGCAGAGAAAGGGAGAAAAGAAGGGAGGGGAGAAACAGAGCAGTGAGCCAGCTCGGATGCCATCCACAGCCCCGGCCATCAAGGAAGAGGCAGCGTCGAGAGAGAGATGACAGCAACAGGGGATTGTCAACATCTGGAATGCACCGCTCACCACGGCTTGGTTCAGTCTAGGTGAAAATGCTATGAAAATATCTATTTTGCTTGAATCCATTCATTTTCTCAACAGCTGAAGGAGGCAGCAGGTATAACCAATTCCATCTCGGAGGTATGGGAAATCAGTGCCTAGTGTTCTAAGACATTGAAGTTGGGGGAGAATTCAGAAACACCTGTTCTCTGGGTCAGCCTGGGATGAAATAGTCTGCTACCCTGGAGCCCCTTTCTGCCCTTGCCTTGCCAGTTCATCCCTCTGCCTCCAACAGCATTTCCTTCTTCAGGTTATTATGAGTACTAGTGTCAAGGTTCTGCCATTTGGAGATTTTTTTTTTTTTAATTGAAACCCTCAAACTCTGGAATCAATCCCTCAAAGTTCTTTCTTGTTTTAAACACTGAAAGTCAGAGATGACCACTATTTTTAATGGGAAGCATAGATCAAAGGCAAGAGGTAAACCCACAGCTACAGATCTGTCATTTAGACCATTTCCCCACCATCGCTGCATTTGGGGTTAGCAGTAAACAACACGTCTCACGTCAATTACTTCAGTTTCCTACCAGACTCTGCATTCCTGAGAATTTGACAATTTAACAAGTATGTTTCCCCACGTCACAGAAGTAAGCTGGATACTCATTTCCCTTTAGTAGATAAAAGCACTAAGACAGAGAAATGGCAAATGGCTTTGCTTGTCGTCTTACCAAAGCCAACAGACTAGTCAGCATTTGGATATACAATGCTGGAGTCTTCCCTTCGATTTAGGCTTGCTTATTAATATACAAACGAGCCCTGGTGATTAAAGAGCTCGGTTGCTAACCAAAAGGTCGGTGGTTCAAAAATACCAGAAGCTCTGTGGGAGAAAGATGTGGCAGTCTGCTTCCAGAAAGATTTACAGCCTTGGAAACCCTATGGGGCAGTCCTACTCTGTCCTACAGAGTCACTATGGGTCAGAATCGACTTAACAGCAGCTGGTTCCAAATGGCACAACAGTTAAGCACTTGGCTGCTAATCAAAGGTTGGTAGTTCAAACCCACCAAACGGTTCTATGGGAGAAAGACCTGGCTACCTACCCTCATAAAGATTACAGCCTAGAAAACCCTGTGGGGTGGTTCTGCTATGTAACATGGGGTAACTATGAGTCAAAATTGACTCCACAGCAGTGAACAACAACAACAACAACAACTAATATATACAGTCCAGTCCTGGGCTCAGGGTCATGAGGCAAAGAGGAATAGTGAGCTAGGAAAACACATTCATTGTGAAAGAAATATATGTGTGGTATATATATATATATATATATATATACGTATGTATATATATCATCTGTCAGTTTGTCATACTGGTGGCTTACATGTTGCTATGAGGCTGGAAGCTATGCCACTGGTATATCAAATACTAGCAGGGTCACTCATGGTGGACAGGCTTCAGTGGAGATCCCAGACTAAGACAGACTAGAAATAAAAGCCTGGAGATCTACTTCCAAAAATATTTGTTGTTGTTGGGTGTTGTCGAGTCGGTTCCAACATACAACAACCCCATGTACAATGGAACAAAACACTTTCCAGTCCTGCACCATCCTCGCAATCATTGTTATGCTTGACCTGTTGTTGAAGTCATTGTGTCAATCCATCTCATTGAGGGTTTTCCTCTTTTTCACTGACCCTTTACTTTAGGAAGCATGAATATACTTTTGCAGGGACTAGTCCCTCCTGATAACAAGTCCAAAATACTTGAGACAAAGTCTTACCATTCTCACTTCCAAGGAGCATTCTGACTGTATTTCTTCCAAGACAGATTTGTTCATTCTCTGGCAGTCCATGGTATATTCAATATTCTTTGCCGACACCATGATTCAAAGGCATCAATTCTTCTTTGGTCTTCCTTATTCATTGTCCAGCTTTCCCATGCATATGAGGCTTGGGTCAGGCTTACCTTAGTCTTAAAGGTGACATCTTTGCTTTTTAACACTTTAGAGAGGTCTTTTGCAGCAGATTTGCCCAACACAATGCATCTCTTGATTTCTTGACTGCTGCTTCTATGGGTGTTGGTTATGAATCCAAGTAAAATGAAATCCTTGACAACTTCAATATTTTCACCTTTGTCATGATGTTGTTTATTGGTCCAGTTGTGAGGATTTTTGTTTTCTTTATGTTGAGGTGTAATCCTTATGGAAGGCTGTAGTCTTTGATCTTCATCAGTACGTGCTTCAAGTCCTCTTCACTTCCAGCAAGCAAGGTTGTATCATACGCATATCACAGGTTGTTAATGAGTTTTCCTCCAATCCTGATGCTGAGTTTTTCTTCATATAGTCTAGCTTCAAGGATTATTTGCTCAGCATACAGATTGGATAAGCATGGTGAAAGGATACAACCCTGACGCACACCTTTCCTCATTTTAAACCACACAGTATCCCCTTGTTCTATTTGAACAATTGCCTCTTGATCTAGGTATAGGTTCCTCATGAGCACAATTAAGTGTTATGGAATTCCTATTCTTTGAAATGTTATCTATAATTTGTTATGATCCTCCCAGTCAAATGCCTTTGCATAGTTAATAAAACACAGGTAAACATCTTTCTGGTATTCTTTGCCTTCAGCCAGGTCCATTTGATATCAGCAATGATATCCCTCATTCCACTCCTCTTTTGAATCTGCTTGAATTTCTGGCAGTTCCCTGTCGATGTACTGCTGCAACCGCTTATATATGTATACACTTCACTGGTTTTGCTCCTCTAGAGAACCCAGCCTAAGACAACAACTAGGTTTTTTTTTTTTTCTTTTCTTTAAATCATGATAGTTATTATTTCTATGTCTTCTCCCTACTGGGATTCTTAAACCAGACCCAGTCTTTGTTTTGCAATGATGGTGCTGAAACATGACTTAGAAAAGCCTGGGGAAAGAGCACAGGAAACTGTGCAAGTGATACAAAAGATGAACCTAAGGGAGAGGCGTTAAAGCTCAAGGTCATGTCCTGTTATTGGGGCAATGTGCCTTTTTTTTTTTTTTTCCTGAATATTCCTTTCTATGGAGGGTCTTCTTCTTTTTCTCCTTTTTGTTATGGGCATTTTCAAACATACACAAAAACAGAGAAGATTCTCTAATCAACTGCCAGTGTATTTATCATTCGGCCCAACAATTATTAACATTTTACCAATCATATGAAACTTGCTTTTGCTGCCTTAGTTTCTCCCATATATACTCAGAAAGGAATTGTTGTTATTGTTAGCTGATCTTGAGTTGGCACCCGACTCATGGTGACCACATGCAAAATGGTATAAAACATTGCCCGGTCCAGCACCATCCCCATGACCTGTTGTACATTGGACCTTTGTGATCCATAGGGGTTTTATTGGTTGATTCTCGGAAACAGATTGCTAGAATTTTCTTCCTAATCTACCTTACTCTGGAAGCTCCACTTAAACCTGTTTGGCCTCACAGCAACACGCAAGCCTCAACTACAAACAGGTGGTAGCTCAGTGTGAGATGCATCGGCCGGGCATTGAACTGACGTCTTCAGCACGGAAGATGAGAATTCTGCCATGAATCACTGCCCCCAGAAAAGAATTAGCAAGGTTTATTCTCCTCTTCTCTAACAGGTATGGCTGGGACAATAGTGAAGACCTTGAGTCCCGTTATCCCCTGCCACACATCATTTTAAGTACAAGAGATTCCTGAAAGATTCAAGTTTTCCAATCTGGCATCCTCATCCCAAACTTTCCCATGAGTTGGAAAAGTAGCCATCCACACTTCTTTTTTCCCCTAACTCCTGTTACATTATGCAGTATTAAACAATTAGAGATTAAAGTGACAAATTAACTGTTAACTGCTAAATACTTAATGTCAAGAAAAAATCATTTAAAACCCATAAAAATTCAGGCGATAAATCTAAATTGTGTAGTGGAAAAATGTTACATTAACTTAGATTTTGCGGTACAGGAATATTGTCTTATATCAGACCTTTGCTGATTGGAGAACACGCAACACATTTACTGCATAAATTTATGAACATGTTCCAGGAACCCCATTCATTTTCTCTGTATTGTTTTCTCCTGGCATTTATAGCAACTTCAGTTTGTCACTGAACAAGGGTAAGTGATTTTTTAATTTTATCCTCCAGCTTTGGCCCTTGTCGAGTGGAGTGCATTCCTGGTCAGCTCATTTTCCTTTCATCCCCCTCAAAAAATCAGGCTGGTTTTTAAAAACTTGAGTGCTAGAATTCAAGGCAGGGCTGGAAGGGAGCTGGGGCCCAGGGACAGGAGGCACCCACCTCCCACCTCTGGCAGCAATTCACTCAGAGACTTCAGCCTGGTACCTGTCAGGGATTCTACTGGGGTTGCCGGGGGAAACTGGGGGTAATAATACTTGCCACAAACCAATTAATGAAGTAACGTGGAGATGAATGAGCCTGTGAGTTATAGAATGCTCCTTGGATTAAAGTGGTAATAAAGAGATGTGGATCAGATGGGATCCTCTGAGTCTTTGTTCATGTTGTCTTTACTTCTTGGGATGTTGCATCCCTTGCTCTTTGCCTAACCACAAGGCTGTCACAGATAGCTGCGTAAGTTGTGTACTGCACAGCTCCAGGACCTCCATTCACACAGAGCACAATGTGATCAGCCATCCAGATCCTCACCATCCACCTCTGGGGTGTCCTCTCTTACCCCCTCAATCCTCAAGTCTCTCTCCCTTTAATGAACACTTAAAGATGCTACCAGACGTGCCTCTGGCAGGTGTTCTGATCCCAATCTGATGAGAGGACCATGCCACCAAATAGCAGGATTCTCACTAGGGAACCCTGCATACCCTGGATAAGCTGCCAAGAGGGGGACTTAACCCCACAGGTAAAACCCATTCTCCTCAATGATGTTGAGCTGCCCACAGAAAATCCCAGCAAGGGTTTCTGGGCCAAGGAGGACACAGCCACTGCCACAGAGAAACCAGAATTGCTGCTCAGACACAGCCACAGTTTTCATATGAAAGGATAAGAAACAGGAGGCCTGGGTTTATTGTCAGATTAGTTGATGGATCAACCTGAAATTCTCAGGATATTGTTACAAGAATTCCCTACCTAGGAGCTGGGGCCAAGCCAGCCATGTCCAGTGATTTCAACCTTGGGCATCCTTGGGAGCCATCGGGAACTGGGTTTAGGTGTCCCTAAGCCTCACCTTCCTTCAAATAAGAGACTGGAGCCTTTCTATTATTATCATCCAGGTTCCCAGCTCAAGCTCTGCTGTTGACTATGACCTGGCTACTTGGCCATGTCCTCTAAGCCTAGCTAGCATACCACCCCCTCATTGCTTCTGGCCCACCAGCCAGACCCACTAGACAGCCAGAACAAAGTAGCTGTACTAACAGTTTCACACTTGTCGTATGTTACCTGTGATACATTTGGTACACCATACTGTACCACCTGAGTCTATAGGACACAGACCAGGTTTCATTAATTTTTCTACCCCCAGAGCCCATGCCAAAGATGACCACACATTGGCATTCAAAAAGCATTTGTTAATAGTGCCATTCACGAAATGAGCAATTTTAAATTTCCTATAGTAATAAAAGACACATTGCTCTAATATCTATTTTTTTATTATCTTATGTTTACATGCCTGTGGTTAGTAATCCGAACCTGTTTCCATGGTGAATGCAGCAAGCCTGTGTGATTAAGGGTCTACAAGTTTCTCTTCTCTTTGAAAAAGCTGTGTGATTACCAGGTCTATAACTTCATCTTCTTTTGTAAATTATTTCTAAATAATTTACCTCTCACTGTTCATCATCCCTTAAAATTGAGTTTTCCTGCTATGCCATTGACTTTCTTGTGCAAAATCCTTAAAAATGTTTAAAGAGAACTAGGACAGGAAATTCCTAAAGGTCAGAAAGAGGAAAAGGTAATACCCTATGCCAGGAGGCCCTGGTGGCGCAGTGGTTAAGAACTATGGCTGCTGACCAAAAGGTTGACTGTTCATATCCACCAGCTGCTCCTTAGAAATCCTATGGGACAGTTCTACTCAGTCCTATAGGGTGGCTATGAGTCAGAATTGATTTTTTTTTTTTTTTGGTTATCCTATGACAGGGTATGTATAATCTCATTGTATTCATTCTCCACAGCTGTCCTAAGAAAACACCACAGACTGGGTGGCTCATGAGAGCAGAAATGTACTGTCTCATGGTTCTGGAGGCTAGAAGTCCAAATTCAGAGTGTCAACATGGATATGCTCTCTCTGAAGGCTCTAGGGGAAAATCCTTTCTTGTTTTTCCTAACTTCTGGTAGCCTCAGGTGTTCCTTGGCTTGCAGCTGCAACATAACCCCATCTCTACCTCTGGCCTCATATGGTCACCTTCCCTCTGTGTCTTCTCTGTGTGTCCTTTCTCCTCTTTTATAAGGACATCACTCATACAGGACTAGTACCTACCTTACTCCAGTACAACCTCATGTTAATCAATAACATCTTCAAAGACCCTATTTCCAAACGAGATCATGTTCACAGATACAGGGGTTAGGACTTCAACATATATTTTTTTTGAGGGGGGGGCACAGTTCAACCCATAACTTTAATCCTCACTAGTCTATTTTACAGATGAGAAAATTAAGTCTCAGAGAGGTAAGTAGCTACACAAGATAGAACAGGACTTTAAAAGAACTGGGTTCAAATCCTGATAGATCTGACTCTGAGGTTCATGCCCCTCTCACTACATGTGCGTCAGAAGTTGGGCCAGTAAGATAAATCATCAATGAGACCATTAAAGGTCAAGAAAGAAGGGAAGAAGAATAATCTCTTCCACAGATGAATTGTTTAGTGATGGAGGAAGACAAATGGAGAGGATATTCTTATACTAGCTGGCCTTGATTTTATCCAAGAGAAGGGCAGGGATTATATCTGTCCCTTTTACTATTGTCTACTCTGTGCTTATCACAATGCCTAGCTCATCATGTGTTGAATAGATTTCTAGTTTCTAACATGAGACTTTTTTTTTTGCAATTAGATCTCAGCAAGAATAATCAAATACATCTTTTTAAATTTTAGCTACCATGCTTACAAATTGTTTCAAGAACATGTAACCAGTGGTGCCATGTGACAAAGGATGCAGACACAGCTGCAAGCCAAGGAACTCCAAAGATTGCTAGGGGCCACCAGAAGCTAAGAGAGAGGCATGGACCAGTTTCTCTCTCAGAGCCTTAGAAAGAACCAACATGGCCAATACTCTGATTTGGACTTCTAGACTTTATAACTGTGAGACAATTTCTGTCCTTTAAAGACATTAACTTTGTGATATTTTGTTAAGAAGGGCCTGCAAAACTAATACACATGCCAACCCATATGAATCAGGTGCAAATTTGATCTTCCTCTATTAGTTAGAAGTAGGAAACCACCCCCTCATAAAGCCATTGGTGTGTATTGATACAACAAAGGGGGTCTGGGCCAACTGATCATATACGTTCCTGTGCATACTGCATCTGACACGATCCCAATGGTGTGTATTTTGCAATGTATAGTGGATTGCTATTGTGCCCAACTAAATTTATGACCTGGTAGTTCTGAAACAGTGGGCTCAGAAAGGTCATTTGGGGTCTCATCATCACTGGGTGTCCTAGGTGTAGGTCTCTACTAGGGCCCGGGGGCAGACCAGGAACTATTTCTCAAGAGAATAGTCATTCTCTGCTTCAGAGGGTGTGGCCTTGCTCTAGAAACCTACTATAATCCCCCATATTGAGGTTTGCCAGAAACTTCCACAGCATTCTTACCCACCAGACATTTCCCTATCAATCTTGCAGGGTCTGCTGGGTCATGTCATCCAAACGACAGGGTAGTTTGCCCCATAGGCTGGACCTGCTGCTGAGTTCTTTTTTGTTATGGACCCTACTGGTCAACTGATAAACTGGTCAGAATAGCATTTGCTAGTGCTGTGTATGTTGTTGTTGTTGTTAGGTGCCATCAAGTCGGTTCCGACTCATAGCGACCCTATGCACAACAGAACGAAACACTGCCCAGTCCTGCGCCATCCTTGCAATCGTTGTGATGCTTGAGCCCATTGTTGCAGCCACTGTGTCATTCCACCTCCTTGAGGGTCTTCCTCTTTTCCGCTGACCCTGTACTCTACCAAGCATGATATCCTTCTCCAGGGACTGATCCCTCCTGACAACATGTCCAAAGTATGTAAGACGCAGTCTCGCCATCCTTGCCTCTAAGGAGCATTCTGGTTGTACTTCTTCCAAGACAGATTTGTTCATTCTTTTGGCAGTCCATGGTATATTTAATATTCTTCGCCAACACCACAATTCAAGGGCATCAACTCTTCTTCAGTCTTCCTTATTCATTGTCCAGCTTTCACATGCGTATGATGTGATTGAAAATACCATGGCTTGGGTCAGGCGCACCTTAGTCTTCAGGGTGACACCTTTGCTCTTCCACACTTTGAAGAGGTCCTTTGCAGCAGATTTGCCCAATGCAATGCGTCTTTTGATTTCTTGACTGCTGCTTCCACGGCTGTTGATTGTGGATCCAAGTAAAATGAAATCCTTGACAACTTCAACCTTTTCTCCATTTATCATGATGTTGCTCATTGGGCCAGTTGTGAGGATTTTTGTTTTCTTTATGTTGAGGTGTAATCTATACTGAAGCTTGTGGTCTTTGATCTTCATTTAGTAAGTGCTTCAAGTCCTCTTCACTTTCAGCAAGCAAGGTTGTATCATCTGCATAACACAGGTTGATAATGAGTCTTCCTCCAATCCTGATGCCCCATTCTTCTTCATATAGTCCAGCTTCTCGTATTATTTGTTCAGCATACAGATTAAATAGGTATGGTGAAAGAATACAACCCTGACGCCCACCTTTTCTGACTTTAAACCAATCAATATCCCCTTGTTCTGTCAGAACAACTGCCTCTTGATCCATGTAAAGATTTCTCATGAGCACAATTAAGTGTTCTGGAATTCCCATTCTTCACAGTGTTATCCATAGTTTGTTATGTTCCCCCACGTGTCTGTCAGTTTGTCGTACTGTGGGGGCTTGTGTGTTGCTGTGATGCTGGAAGCTCTGCCATGGGTATTCAGATACCAGCAGGGTCACCCATGGAGGACAGGTTTCAGCTGAGCTTCCAGACTAAGACAGACTAGGAAGAAGGACCTGGCAGTCTACTTCTGAAAAGCATTAGCTAGGGAAAACTTTATGAATAGTGCTGTGTATGCTGCTTCCAAAATCCAAAAAGGCTCAACACTGTGCGTCCTTCTTAATGTTAGGAGGTGCTGTGTCTAAAGACTTAGTCCCTACCTTAGAGTGGATATCCCAGGACATCTGAGACTTTATGGACTCCTAAAAATGTCATCACCAACTACCTAGTTACAGGAAACTTAATGGAACAAGTCAAAAAACACCACAGGGGTGCAATTAGCAAAATCCAACCTGTAGGGAAAATGACCCAGTTTCTTTAATAAATAAATTGCAAGGAAATAAAGAGATGGAAGGGGAACTTATGAAATGGATTTTGGAAATGTATCAACCAATTGCAGTGTGTAGGTTTAATTTGTGTCTTTATTCAAACAAGAAACAAAAAAAAATTATGACATTTAGGAAACAACTGGAAATTTCACCAGTGACTGAATATTTGATGACATTAAGGAAGTACTGTTAATTACTTTTAGATGTGCTAGTGATATTATGAAGCCATGGTGGAGCAGTGGTTACAAGCTTGGCCGCCAATCAGAAGGTCGACAGTTTGAACACACCAGCCACTCCTTGGAAACCCTATGGGGCATTTCTGCTCTGTCCCATAGTGTCACTATGAGTCAGAATCGACTTGAAGGCAAAGGGTTTTGGTTTTGTTAATAATACTATAACTATGTTAAAAAGAAGGCTTTTTTTATATTTAAAGGTACATATGGAATATTTATGAATGAAGGCTATGGTATCTGGGATTTACTTCAAAATAATATGGGGGGGAAGTGGGTGAAGTCATAGAGAAAACAAAGTTGTCTATGAGTTGAGAATTGTTGAAGCTAGGTGAGGGGTCATGGTGATTTATGACATGATTCTGCCTAATTTTGTACATTTAAAAAACTTTATAGTAAAATTAAACAATTTTTTTAAATTTAAAAATGTTGAATTCACTAATGTGCTTGCCACTGGAGTCTGTAGCGTTTATCCCCACACAGTGACCCGCTTACAAGGGCATCTAGGACACACTTGCTGTCCTTTTTCACTGGATCCCATTAATGTGAGGTCATTAACATTCTGATGGGATGTTATCTAGTGCTGCTGTAATAGAAATACCACAAGTGAGTGGCTTTAACAAAGAGAAATTAATTTTCTCACAGTAAAGTAGGCTAGAAGTCCAAATTTAGGGCATCATCTCCAGGGGAAGGGCTTCTCTCTCTGTCAGCTCTGGAGGAAGATCCTTCTCCTCAATCTTCCCCTGGACTAGGAGCTTCTCCGCGCAGGAACCCCGGGTCTAAAGGATGTGCTCTGCTCCCAGCGCTGCCTTCTTGGTGGTATGAAGTTCCCCTGTCTCTCTGCTCACTTCCCTCTTTTATATCCCAAAAGAAATGGGCTCAAGGCACAATCCAATTCTGTAGATTGAGTCCTGACCCATCAACATCATAAAACACCAGAAGACCAAACTCGTTGCTGTTGAGCTGACACAGAGGCAGGATTTACAGCACAGAGGAAATCACATATGATAACAAAATGGTGGACAGTCACACAATCCTGTGAATTATGGCCCAGCCAAATTGATACACATATTTTTGGGGGACATTCAATCCATGACAGATGTCAAGACAATCAAGTCCCTACAGCCTCTACTGGGGCAGAGAACTGGCAGATTAACACAGCCCTGGGGCGAGGCTGTACGTGCAAGTCAGCCCCTCTCAGGTGAAATCAGGCAGATTCTGATCCTCCCGGTATGGACCGGGATGGGGCAGAAGGCATCTGCCAGATCAACAGCCACGTACCAGTAACTGCAATCTGTGCTGCGTTGGTCGGCTTCAGTGAAGATACCACAGCTGGCACGGCTGTTGGAACCACCACTCGATCAGGTTTGCGGTCGTCATCCATCACAATCTAGCTTATTTGTTGGTTTACTCAGATCAAGATGGGTGAACTGAATGGGATATTATGGGGTCTAGTACCCCCTGCATCCTGCAAGATTTTGAGGGTAGTGCTAATCTCTGAAGTTCTTTCTGGGGTGCAAAGTTGCTTTACTGTCTTGGCCAGGAAGAAGGGATGAATTACCCAATAAGCAAGGTACATTATCTTGCTTACTGGTTATGCCCCTGCCAGGAAAGCAGGAGAGGAGGGCAGTGACGAGAGCTTCCCCAGTCCTTCCTATCACAGTGACTCTTGCTGTACAGTCAGGGAACTAAGGTGAGGATTCTTCCAACTGCTCAGGACATCCCTCTTGATTACATTCTTGGGCTTTCTCATAGCACTTTATTCTGCGGCATCAACAGAGGAGCTCCAGGGTGGAAGTAAGAGGCACAAGGCTGGACATCACCAGCTTGCACAGTGTGAAGCTAGCTGGGGTCTGTGCAGGACTGGGCACTGTACCACTGGCTAGATTAACAGATACGAGAGACCTGGAAGATTCAAGGAGTCCGGGGTAGTGAAAACAGTTAAGGCACTTGGCTGCTGACCAGAAGTTTGGAGGTTCGAGTCCATCCAGACATACCTCGGGGGAAATGCCTGGCAATCCACTTCTGAAAAATCAGCCATTGAAAACCCTATGGAGCCCGTTTCTACTCTAACACACAGGGAGTCACTATGAGTTGGGGTCAACTCTACAACTACTGATTTTTCTGGAAGAGAATTTGAGTGGTATATAGAGATGTCCAATACAGTACTCATGTCAAAGGGTTGTCGAGAGGATTAAATGAGGGAACCAAGTAAAACTGCATCGTAAATTACATAAAACTCAAAAAAAGTTAGTATTCTCATAGGTTTATTACTATCATCGTTAGCATTACTGTTATCATTGTTATTATTTCCCCAAGGAATAGACTTTTCATTTAGGGAAAAAGCAAGGTGCAGAAAGCTGAGATTTATTCTTCCATCACCTTCCATCATCTCTGGGGTCTTCTTCAGGAATTCATTTGCTTCCTTAGCCCCATAAGGCATGCAAATATGATTAAAACGACAAGCAGCAATTGCCATTTTAACTCTTCCTACCAGATTCTTCACTGATAATAACAAGTTCTCCGTTTCAGCTACCTTCCTTCCCACTGTTCATTAATTTTTTACTCAGCGGCAGTGCTGGATACTTCTCATTTCCTAAGTTCTCCTTTCTGAGACCTGTGGTGATTTCATTATGTCACCTGGATTCTGAGCTAGTCCTAATTCCGAATCTCGCTAACTGTATTATCAGGGTCTCAAAACTTGCTTTCTTGAAGCATAAAATCCTAGTAACTTCCAAACTAGCCCAGAGGAAAAAAATTGGGGGGGAAAACAGTAGTCAATTTAAAAGAAGGCAAAAAGGGAAATAAGAAAGAAACAGAGAGGCCCAATAGAAAGATGGTATGGTAAATATAAACCTAAACAATCAGTAATTGCTTAATAAAAATGGACTATTTGGACAGCACAAAAGTTTTCCAGACTACCCAGTGAAACAAACAAACAAAAAAAGTTTTCCAGACTAGGTTTTAAAAATCCAAATACACGCTATTTCCAAAAAGGCATCTAAACGTGAGGCTATAGAAAGATTTGAGCTGAAAGAATGAAATGTCTGGTTCTTGCCAAGATGGAGTAACAGGGGCCAGATTTGCCCTCCTGCCTGAAACAAACACGAAACCAGGCAAAATACTTGAAATAGTAGTTTTTCAAGATACTGGCCTAATTAGGCAATAGAGAACCATGCTCCCTAAAAATGGGAAATAATGAGGGAAGCCCTGTGATTGCTCTAGTTTATTGTCTTGAGAGTTTGCAGATCTCTGAGAAGGGAGGGAGATCTGAGGAGAACCCACTTTTTTTTTTTAATTTATTTATTGTGCTCTAAGTGAAAGTTTACAAATCAAGTCAGTCTCTCATACAAAAACGTACACACACCTTGCTATGCACTCCTAGCTATTCTCCCCATAATGGTAGACAGCACATTCCTCCTCTCCACCCTATATTCCCCGTATCCATTCAGGCAGCTCCTGTCCCCCTCTTCCTTCTCATCTGGCATCCAGACAGGGGTTGTCCACATAGTCTCATGTGTCTATTTGAGCCAAGAAGCTCACTCCTCACCAGTATTATATTCTGTCTTATAGTCCAGTCCAATCCCTGTCTGAAGAATTGGCTTTGGGAATGGTTCCAGTCTTGGGCTAACAAAGGGTCTGGGGACCATGACCTCCAGGGTCCCTCTAGTCTCAGTAAGACCATTAAGTCCGGTCTTTTTATGAGAATTTGAGATCTGCATCCCATTGTTCTCCTGCTCCATCAGGGATTCTCTGTTGTGTCCCCTGTCAGGGCAATGATCAGTGGTAGCTGGGCACCATCTAGGAGAACCCACTTCTCTGGGTTCCAGTTCTACTCTGTCCTATTGGGTCACTATGAGTTGGAATCAACTAGATGGCTACGGGTTTGGTTTGGGGTTTTTGTTCTACCAGTGGTTCTCAGAATTGGTCCCCAACAAGCAGCATTAGTGTTACCTGGGAACAAGTTGGAGTCCTAGTGGCACAGTGGTTAAGAGCTCAGCTGCTAACCGAAAGGTTGGCAGTTGAAGTCCACCAGCTGCATCTTGAAAACCCTATAGGGTACTTCTACTCTGTCCTGTAGGGTTGCTATGAGTTGGAATCAACTCTATGGCAATGGGTTTGGTTTCGGCTTAGGAACTTATTAGAAATGCAAATTCTCAGGGGGGATTCGATCTGGAACAAATCAGTTAGAAACCCTAAAATGTAGAAGACCAGAACAATTAACAATCCAAAAAATTAACAAACTTTGCCTAATGGCACCCAACAGTACGGCACCTAACACCATTAGCATGATTTTTTCTCATGAACCCATGGAAAATTTCTAAAAATTGACCACATGCTGAGCCAGAAAAGAAATCTCCATGTATCTCAGAGTATTAAAATCATAGAGAAGAGTGTTGCAAGTTGGATTCTCCAGAAGAATGCTTTGAGATGGAATTTGGGGAGCAGGTTGTTTATTAGGAATTGACCCCTGTGTAAGGAAGGGATGGGAAGCAGGAAGAAGGAGTTAAATGTGACGCTGGTCCAGCAAGGCTTGGGCCTACCTGGTGGGGAGCTCTGCAAGTATTGCCCATCTGAGTGGCCTCATCTGGCTGAAACAGCTGGGCCTTATGCCCCCAGCATTGCTCAGTCACACAGTGCAGGTTGCCTTGTGACCTCAGGTGAGGTAGCTCTTCGCAGCTGAAGCAGACCTAAGTGAGCTGAGAACTAGAAACCCTCTGCTGACCAACTGCCCACAGCTAAGTAGCAAGTCTTTTCCTTGAGGGACTTTCTGGGAAACACATCTCCATGTGTAGCACAAACAACCTCTAAGACCACAAGGCAATGAAGTTAAAAAGTAATTGGGCCGTTTCACACCCACAAGGATTGCTATTATCAGAAAAGTGGGAAACAATAAGCATTGGCAAGCATGTGGAGAAATTAGAATCCTCATCCATTGCTGGCGGGAATGTCAAATAGTGCAGTCACTGTTAAAAACAGTTCAACAGTTCCTCAAAAAGTTAAGCGTAGGGTTACCACATGACCTAGCAATTCTACTCTTAGCTATACATCCAAGACAACTGAAAACATATGTTCACATTAAAGAGGTGTTCACAATGCTCACAGCAGCACTATTTGTAGTAGCCAAAAAGTGAAAACAACCCAAATGTCCATTAACTGGTGAATAGATAAACAAAATGTAGTATATATGTACAATGGAATATTATTCAGCCATATAAAGGCGTGAGGTCCTGACACATTCTACAGCATTGGATAAACCTTGAAAACATTATGCTAAGCAAGACACAAAAGGCCACATATGGTATAATTCCAGTCCAGAATAAGCAAATCCATAGAGACAGAAAATAGATTAGTGGTCACCAAGGGCTAGGGGAAGGGGGAGATGAGAAGTGACTGCTTAACGGGCATGGGGTTTCTTTTTAGGGTGATGTAAACGTTCTAGAATTAGATTATGATGAAGGTTGTACAACCTCATGAATATACTAAAAATCACTGAATTGTACACTTCAAAAGAGAGAATTTTGTGCCGCATAAATTATATCTCAATATTTTAAAAGATGGGAAAAAAGATAGCAGTAACAAAAGATCATTGTTAAAACAGTACTTAAAAAAAAAAAAAAGCTAACTACAAAAGAGCTAAAAAACCAGAATAGTCTTAGGATCATTAAAGAAATTGAATCAACGATCAAAATTTTTCCCTCAATGAAAATTGCAGGCCCAGATGGCCACTCTAGCAAGGATTCCAGGTACATGAAATGCCTATTACATACTTCCAGGGAACAGAAAAAGAGAGGATGAGCACCATTTAATCAATGAGATTAGAGGAACCTTAAAAGAACCTTAGAAGAAAATTATGGGTCAATCTCACTCATGTATATAGATTGAAAAAATGTAAACAAAACATTGGCCAATCTAATCCAGCAAATATATGCAAAGGACATTCCACCCTAACCAAATTGGGTTCACCCCAGAAGGTATTGTTGTTAGCTGCCGTTGAGTCAGGCCCCAATTCATGACAACTCCATGCTCAGTGGAACTAAACACTGCCTAGTCCTGCACTGGCGCCGTCCCCACGATAGGTTAAGATGAGACCATTGTGGTCCATAGGGTTTTCACTTGCTGATTTGGAAATAGGCTTTTCTTCCTCGTTCATCTTAGTCCAGAAGCTCTGATGAAACCCATTCAGCATCATAGCAACATGCAAGCCCCCAATGACAGATCGATGGTTGGGGCACAAGAGGTGCATTGGCTGGGGACTGAACCTGGGTCTCGCACACGGAAGGTGAGAACTCTACCACTGAGCCACGAATGCTCTTCCCGGAAAGTAGAGGCCATTGCCAGTGCTGGCCTGTCTTTTTGCTTTGCCACCAGTCGGCTTCACCTTTGGATATTGTTATGGATTGAATTTTGTTCCCTGAAAATTTGTGTCAACTTGGCTAGTCCATGATTCCCAGTATTGTGTGATTGTCCACCAGTTTGTCATCTGATGTGATTTTCCTATGTGTTGTAAATTCTACCTCTACAATGTTAATGAGATGGGATTATAGGCAGTTATGCTAATGAGGCAGAACTCACTGTACAAGATTAGGCTGTGTCTTAAGTCAATCTCTTTTGAGATATAAGAAAGAAACAAGCAGAGAGACCACCAAGAAACAAGAGCTAGAAGAATAGCGCCTCCTTGGGACCAAGGGCTCCTGCAGTGAGAAGCTCTTCAACTGGGGAAGATTGATGACAAGGACCTTCCACCAGAGCTGATAGAGAGAGAAAGCCTTCCCCTGGAGCTGGGACCCTGAATTCAGACTTCTAGTCATCTAGGCTGTGAAGGAATAAATTTCTCTTTGTTAAAGCCTTCCACTTATGGTATTTCTGTTATAGCAGCACTAGATAACTAAGACAGATGTCTTTGTCAGGCACCAGTCCCTGCATTCCCCAAATTCCAGGACATACGTGTAAGTCTTTCTCCATGTATCTTGATTTGAGCTCCTCCAGAAGCAGACCCTGAACAAAGGTTTGAGTGCAAACGGTTTATTTGGTTGGGGATCCCAGCTGCATTGGCAGGGGAGTGGGGGAATGAGACAGTAAAGGGAGGCTAGCCTATAAAGAGATGTTGTCAAGGAAGTACTATTAAGGATTCTGGACCTCAATGCCACTGTGAAACTCTGAGAGCTAGTATGAAGTCAACACTTCAGATGTACCCCACCAAAGGTCAAGGGAGCTGGGATATTTAGGTACCAACTCCTATCAGTCACTGGTTGAAGGCTGTCACCAGGTTGCAGAGGAGCAATAATTTCCAGCACTTTCTGCCTATTGCACAAGTAGCAAAGTGGCTCCAAGAGCCAGAGAAAGCCTTCAGGCAAAGATATGCAGGGCTGGAAGTT
The DNA here is from genome assembly GCF_024166365.1 of Elephas maximus indicus. Classification (NCBI taxonomy): domain Eukaryota; kingdom Metazoa; phylum Chordata; class Mammalia; order Proboscidea; family Elephantidae; genus Elephas; species Elephas maximus. The sequence goes on from NC_064826.1 coordinate 16,711,536, forward strand.
GGAGGTTGGGTCACTGAGCACTGAAGTAAGGGCTAGGGGATATGGGCAAAACACCAACCATGTCTGCCACACCGTGGAAGAGGGGTGGGGCTGGAGAGAGTGACAATGAACAGCACAGTGACAGCACTTCCAGAAAATATCCAACTCTTGGCCTCTAGCCTGCCCTTGCCCCCCAGTATATTGTTATCATTGTCATTACTACTTGCTGTGAAGTTGGTTCCGGCTCATGGCAACTCCTTGTGCTAAAGAGTAAAACTGCTCCGGAGGGTTTCCTTGGTTGTCAGCTTAACGAGAGCAGTTTGCCAGGCCTTATCTTCCATGGTACCACTGGGTGAATTCGAACTGCCAGCCTTTAGGTTAGCAGTTGAGTGCAAATCATCTGCACCACCTAGGGACCTCCCTGGAAACCCTGGTGGCGTAGTGGTTAAGTGCTATAGCTGCTAACCGAAGGGTCAGCAGTTCAAATCTGCCAGGTGCTCCTTGGAAACTCTATGGGGCAGTTCTTCTCTGTCCTATAGGGTCACTATGAGTCGGAATTTGCTCGAGGGCACTGGGTTTGGTTTTGGTTTGGTTTAGGGACCTCCCCAATAAATTAGCTTCTCTTGTATCCTTTCACCGTATTTATTTGATCTGTATCCTAGGCAAATAATCCAAGAGGCTGGATTATATGAAGAAGAATGTGGCATCAGGATTGGAGGAACATTCATCAACAACCTGCGATACTCAGATGACACAACCTTGCTTGCTGAAAGTGAAGAGAATGTGAAACACTGATGAAGATCAAAGACCACAGCCTTCCATATGGATTACACCTCAGCATAAAAAAAATTAAAAATTCTCACAACTGTACCAGTAAGCAACATCATGATAAACAGAGAAAAGATTTCATTTTACTTGGATCCACGATCAATGCCAGCAGTCAAGAAATCAAACAATGAATTGCATTGGGCAAATCAGCTGCAAAAGACCTCTTTAAAGTATTAAAAAGCAAAGATGTCACTTTAAAGACTAAGGTGCGCCTGACCCAAGCCATGGTGTTTTCAATCACCTCTAATGCATGGGAAAGCTGGATAATGAATAAGGAATACTGAAGGAGAATTGATGCCTTTGAATTACGGTGTTGGCGAAGAATACTGAATATACCATGGACTGCCAGAAGAACAAACAAATCTGTCTTGGAAAGTACAGCCAGAATGCTCCTTAGAACCAAGGATGGCGAGGCTTGTCTCACATATTTCGGACATGTTATCAGGGGGGACCAGTCCCTGTAAAGCAACAACATGCTTGGTAAAGTACAGGGTCAGCAAAAAAGAGAAAGATCCTCGAGGAAATGGATTGACACAGTGGCTGCAACAATGGGCTCAAGCTTAACAATTGTGAGGATGGCGCCAGACCAGGCAGTGTGTCTTTCTGTTATACTGAGGGTCGTTACGAGTCAGAACTGAATTCAATGGCACCTAACAACGACAACAATATGTTGCCTGGACGTGAGTGATGGGCCAGTGCCATCTGACTTACACGTGCTGCATCGATGGTCTAGCACCGTACTTTGGAGTGTAAGGGTATTTTGTGCCTATAATCATCAGCTGAGGAACCAGAGCCAAAACTGTGAGACAGGAAGAATCCCATTTTAACATCTGTTGTGGGTTGAACTGAGTTCCCCAAAATGGTATGTCCAAGTCCTAACCTCTGGTACCTGTGAACGTGACCTTATTTGGAAACAGGATCTTTCCAGATGTAATTAAGTTCATACTGGAGTAGGGTGGACCCTAAGTTCACTTATAAGGAAAGTCCTAGTTTCCTTTATAAGAAGGACAGGTGAAGAGGCAGTGATGTACAGGCACACAAGGGGAATGCCATGTGATGCCGAAGGCAGAAATTGGAGTGATGCATCTGTAAGCCAAAGACTGCTGGCAATACCAGAACCCAGAAGAGGGGCATGCAATGGACTCTCCCTCACAGGTCCCAGAAGGAACCAACCCTACCCTTGATTTCGGACTTCTGGCCTCCAGAACTGTGAGAGATTGTATTTTTGCTGTTTTAAGCCACCAAGTTTGTGGTCATTTGTTACAGCAATCCTAGGAGATTAATACAACATCCTATTACAAATCCTTACAATTCTTTACCCATTCCTGTTTTCACTTGAGGTAACTCTGACAAATTGTTTTTTGAAACCCTGAATCCAATTAAAACCTACATATGTTGATGAAGAAAGTGCTAATTATAAGTCTGAGAGGGAATAATAGTTTAAATATCTTCAGAAAGTACTAGAGCATTAGTAATATTTCAGGCATATGGCACAAGCTCTTTTGTTATTTCTCAAAGGGTAGAGCACATTTTAGTGAGGAAGGAAATCTCCCCAGCGCTGGAGTTGATGGTAATCTGCATCCTGTAATCCATCTGTGCAGCCGCTCCCTTGCCCCCAGAAGCTCAAGTCCTACGCGTAGTCCTCCCACTTACCCAAGTAATAGTTCAGATCAACTTTCCATCTCAAGTCCAAAACTAAAAAGCTGGAGAAATCATTGTCACCATCTGTTCAAGCGTCAACAGGCCAGAACAACCCAATCGGCCAGAAACATTGGGCAAAAACAAGGCTGCCACTGCCAACTGAGAGCTCACACAATTCCTATCCCAAGGCCTCCCAATTGTAGCTCTTGGGGTTGGGGAGTTGATTCTACCTTTACAACATCTCGCATATACACCCCTCCATTCCCAACTCCTACCTGCTTAGATAAGGGTTCCATAAGAACTATAGCCTTCTGGAAGATTTTTTTTTTTTTTTTTGCCTCTCAAATCTTCCACCACTATCTACCCTGTACTCTGCAGCCAGGTTACCACTGTTGCATAGACTCCAGTTCATGGCAACCCCACTTATGACACAGTAGAACTGTGCTCTATGGGGTTTTCAATGGCTGTTTTGTTTTGTTTTGTTTTCTGGAAATAGATCGTCAGGGCTTTGTTCCAAGGAGCCTCTTGGGTAGATTGGAACCTCCAACTTTTCGGTTAGCAGCCAAGTGCGGTAACCATTTGCATCCATTAAGCCACTTAAAATACCATTTCCGTCATTTCATTCTCTTGCTCAGTATCTGCTTTGGCTCTATTTTTTAATCCAAGGCCACATGCTGGTTTCCAAAAGTCTTAAACAATCTGGCCCTTTGTTATCAGCCTAGAATTCTCTGTCCCTGACTCCCAATGTGTGTCCTGTGCCTTTTTTATCTGGTTTGCTTTCCCACTCTTTCCCAAACTCACGATACTTTTCATTGCTCTCACATTGTCTGTGTTCTAAGTGTTCCCTTCCCACCCCACCCCATCATATGCAAATATTACTAAATAAAATGACATGTGTCAAAGAATCTAGCACACTACCTGGCATATTAACTAATCCCCACATAGTTAGCCCATTCCTACAAAGCTCACTGATTATAATTTGGGGTCCACCAGTCATGCTAAGCCCTCAACCTCAGAGGAATGAGGCAGAAAGGGAAACCGATTTCAAATTTCAATCAACAGCATCTTCCAAACCAATCAATCAAAACCCCGCCCTCTTTACTGCCTATCTTATCACTGTTTAATTTTTTTTATAACATTTGTTATAACTTGAAATCATCATATTCATGTATTCTTGATTGTCTAGACCTCCCCAGTAGGATGTGAACCCCGTTAGAAGCATACCCCTGTCTTGTTTACCACTGTATCTCCAAGTGCCTAGAACCAGGCCTGGCATATAGCCGGCATTCAAAAAATGGCAGTGGAACGAATGAATGAACCTATTTCATGAAGCTAGAATGCTTTCTCGCTTTCCTCCACGCTAAGAGCATTGACCTGGTACCACAGATTTGAGCTTTGGTTACATCCAGTGGAGCATCTTACTGAAATTAATTGTCCAAAGTTATTTCATACATGTCTCTCTTATTTCTCCACCTAGATACACTTCCTGTTGGCAAGAAGTAGAGCTTGTGCGTAACTATGAGTTGGAATCAACTATACAGCAACAGGTTTGTTTTTTTTTGGTTTTGCGAGATGTACATCTGATGGAATATTACTCAGCCATAAAGAGAAATGAAGTTCTAACACATGCCGTGATATGGATGAACCTTGAAAACATAATGCTGAGTAAAATAAGCCAGCCACAAAAGGACAAATATGGTACAATCACTGATCTGGGAATAAGAGATAACGTTTTTTTTACAACTATCTCCAGTATTTATTTCCAGAACTTTTTATCACCCCAAACAGAAACTCTGTACCAATTAAACAATAACTTGCCATTACCCCTTCCCCCACCCGTAGTAACGACTGATCTACTTTCTGTCTCTATGCACTCTTCCTATTTAGGTATTTCATATTAACAGGCTCATACAGTATTTGTCCATTTGTGACTGACTTATTTCACTTAGCAAAATGATTTCAAGGTGTATATCCTTAGAATATGTATACGTTATGATATATACAAAGTATATATCTGTATAAATAATAAAAAATAATAAAACAAACATCACGTGCCCACCACTCAGAATTTACTGTTAACATTTCAGCATCGTTTTTTCCAGATTCTTTTAAATAAGGGAAATAAAACATTATTGATAAGCATACGTAAGTCCCTTTCACTAGATGTTTTTATGATTTCCACCCAGAAATGCTCCTTGAGGGTAAAAGTCATGTCATATACTTTCTCCATCCCTGCCTTCTTCCACTGCAGTCCTTCTAGAACAAATGGAGGTGTGGGTGCTCTAGGGATACTTGTTGAATTAAATTGAAATGGTAGTTTATTTACGCTGTAGAAATCTGATTTAAAGAGGATAAGAGGCTTCTTGATTGTCAAAGCCAAGAAAAATCTACAGTGTTTCTAGATCACGTATAAAAGATTGTATTAAATTTATCAACTTTGTGACAAAGCTGGAGATAAATTCTCTCCCTCCAAGATCCCTGAGAAACAATTCAATTTAAAAAGGAACCAAAACAGGGGAATGGGACTTCCATCCCGCTTCATCCAGAAAGTCTTTGAAAACAGCATCCAGCCAGCTAATCGGACTAGAAAGGCTTCCAGCAGTGAAGAGATGATGAAGGAGACACAGGTCCTTTCAAGGCAATCTTCTTCTGTGAACCGAAACCAGGGGTAGCAGGATTCTGATATCCAGGCGCAGCTGGAAATTCTGGACACTACGGTGACCCGCCAGGGTGACAGCCCTGAGCAACAAAACCAGCACAAAAGCAGGAGCTGGAAGACCCAGGGCCCAAGCCTAGCTGTCGCTAGTCATATAACAAGTTGCTTGGCCCCCTTTGGGCTCAGGCTCCTCACCTGAACTGGAACCTCTCTGATCCCCGTAATCTCTAAATATTTTGTTATTCTGAATCCAGTTGGTTTCCAAACAGAGTCAGACTCCTTCATAATTTAAAGCTGTGTTAGTTCTTCGTTTCCGTGCAACCGGTTGCCCCCAAACTTACAGCCTCACGGTTCCTGTGGGTCAGGAATTGGGCCCAGCTTCTCTGGGTCCTCTGGCTCCTGCAGTCTCTCACAGGCTGTGAGCAATGTGTTGGCAGGGGCTGCAGGCATCTTGAGGCTGGACAGAGGGAGGGGTCTGCTTCCAAGTTCACTCCTGTGCTCGTTGCCAGGCCTCAGGTCCTTGCTGGCTGTCAGCTAGAGACATCAGTTCCTTGAAATGTGGGCTTGCTTCTCCATAGGGCAGCTCATGACAGGGCAGTTGGTTTTTCTCAGAATGAAAGATGAGAGAGAGGAGTAGGGGAGGGGTACAGGACAGGTAAGGGGAAGGAGGGAGGAAGAGAATGAGAAGGAGAAGAAACGAAGAGAGGAGAGAGACACCATGATGGAAGCCAGCCTTTTTGTAAAATAATCTCGGAAGTGACAGCTTTTGGGTTCTGCCATATACTCATTAGCGTTGAATCGATAAATCCAGTGCACCCTCTAGTGGAGGAGATTACACAAGGGAGTGAATACCAGGAGGTGGGGGTCATTGGGTCTCTTTGAGGGCGCCTACCACAGAATGGAAATGGACCCAAGGTTAGATAGAGACATAGGACAAGGTGACATCTGCCTGGTGTGTCCTGGGACGGGCACACATGTAGGATGACCAACACATCCCCGTTTGTGACTTTCTGCGTCTCAGCACGGAAAGTCCTGTTAGTACAGGACACCACTCAGTCCCTGCCCACAGGGCAGCTGGTCACACTGTGGCTGTTGTGATGATTGCTACTTCTCCTTCCCAGGTGTGCTGTCAGTACAGGGGGAGGGGAGCCTTTCTGGAGAAGGAACTGCTCTCTATCACAGTCGCTCTGCACAGACAAAGCCAGTATCACCCCTGGGACAGGGTCTGCACTAAAATGGGCCATGCGTGACTTGCCGTAATGAGCAATGTGTTGGAACTTGGCAGCTGGTGTCTTCCCTAGGAAGCCCTTCTTGCTGAATCGGTGTACAGTTGATTGTGTCATGCAGGGCATTGTTGCAAATGCCACTTCGGCTGGCACTGGATTGGTGGATACTAGCATGTCTTCCTGCAGAAAGGGCACCACGCCATCCTGACAGATGGATCCATGTGCTGGCACATTGTGGAATCAACAGGTGCCCCAAGTACGAAAGGGACAGGCTAGAAAAGGGATTTCAGAAAGTCAAAACTCATGCCCAAGTCCTAGGGGAGATAGAGGGAGTGTTAAGGGAGTGTTAAAAGCCTATACAACTTTGAGATGAGTTTTCTGAAAACAGAATGAAGTAGATTGATATCCTTCTAAAAGGCTTTGCAAAAGAATTTGGCATAAAAGGAAATTTCTACCTACCCTGGTTTTTTTCACTCTTAGTGGCAGCACATGGCCAAATGGAAGAGCACCTCCTTCTCCCCATCACCACAATGAATCAGAGCAAAACCGAGAGAAATCGATTCCCCAGATTTAATTCGCCTCTCAATTCTCTCCCGTAACCACCTCGCCCCCCCCCCCTTTTTACCTTTTTACAGGTGTGGCTAAATCGACTGTCGTGTTCCTTTAAAAAATCCTTTGGTGAAATCTACTTTGAGAACCATTTTTGCTGAAAAACTTCTGCCTTGGACATCATGCTCTTTCAAGAACCATATATACGGATCAAATTGTTAACAGCAACTTGAAAGATAGGAATCTTGGCAGGTGGGCACAGAGGGGGTGGTAAGTTTATGTTAATGGGGGAGGAACAGCTCAGAAAAGGAGGGTGAGAATGGCCACACGTCTCAAAGAAGGCAATCTGTGTCACTGAACTGGATGTATAGAAACTGTTGAATGGGACATATAGAAACTGTTGAATACTGTAATAAAAACAAAAATAATAATATATTATTATTATATTGAAAATAATATAAGGATGTCTCATATGTGATGACAATTTTTTTACTTACGAGTCATCCTCCTTCTACTAGAATATAATTCAGCTCACCGCTGTGACTACTATTTCCTGTGTTTTCCTCAGAAACTCTGGGAAATGCACTCTCAGGGAAGAGGAACTATACCAGACACAGAGAGGAGCTGAGGAGTAGTTTCAATGCAGTGCTTCCTTAGAAGCTAGAGCAATATAGGGTAAGGACTGGTAAGGCGAGCACTGCACTAAGCTGATGTGATTGTGCTAATAGCTCCAGCAACTCAGCTGTCTAGAGGTTGTATCCGGCTTTCCTGAGGCCAAGACAGGGAAAGGAGAAAGAAAGCATGGTTACAGACAGAAGCTATGAGATGCTGCGGAGGGGAACCCGTTGCTGAATCTCTGGCCAGGGCTATGCGGTTTCAGAGGGTTCCGGGGTAGTGCAACGTCTAACGTGTTTGCCTGCTAACCTAAAGGTCGGAGGTCCGAGTCCACCCAGAGGCACTTCAGAAAAAAGGCCTTGTGATTTACTCCTGAAAAATCAGCCACTGAAAACTCTGTGGAGCACAGTTCTACTCTGACACACCATGCATTGGAATTAACTCGAAGGTAGCTGGTTTTTAAGAATTATTCTCTCTAATACTTTCTCATCTATAATCCCACCTCGCAGAGGTGGTAGGGAAGGGGTTGTTAACCCTGCTTTTGTCTACAAGGAAACCAAGGGGTGAAGAGAATTTTGTCATGTATTTGGACTCCCAGGCCAGTACCTTATCCTTGGACCAGAAGACCACACCAGAACATTGCCCTAACCAGAGCTGAACCACCTGCCATTTGGTACCTATGTAGCACATCTCTCAGCGCTTAGCACCCACTCGACAACCTTCTTGACTTAACACAATAAAGGAAAATATGTTTGTCATTTTCATCCCCCCTCCCTTCCAAGGAAGACAGAGGCCCAGAAAGATTTTTCCAAACCAAAACCAAACCTATTGCTGTCAAGTCAATTCCAACTCATAGCAACCCTATGGGACAGAGTAGAACTGCCCCATACGGTTTTCAAGGATCAGCTGATGGATTTGAACTGCAAATCTTTTTTGATTAGCAGCTGAGCTCTTAACCTTTGTGCCGCCAGGCTCCAGGAAGATCTTCGTGAGGAAGTAAAACAAAGACGCTAAGAGAAACTCTAATTGTTGGAAGTTAGAACTACATGGGAACTACGTAAGTAGACAATCAGCTCTCTACCAGTCCTCTACCACAGCTAAAGTAGACCCAGAGGGACATTGCCCAGAAAAGAGAGCATGTGCTCAGCATTGTGGTGGACCCCATAGTTCTGCCCCTTCCCCCATGGCCCGGTGCTAGCTCTGAGTATCAGAAAAAACACAAGCTCCCCCAATGCAGACCGCAGCAGAGCCCTGTCTTCATTCCCTTTGCTTCTTGACTCATTGCAGGAATCTCATTATGAACTCATTTCATCTCTCCAGGGAGCAAGCTGATAGAAGACGCTGTTAAAATTGTATTTCAGTGTCTCGAACCTATTTAAAGCAGACTGCTGGGAGGTTATTATCATTTTTGTCATTAGAGGTGGAAACAATGCTAACAATAATAATATTTTTATTGAGCACTGAAACCACAAATGTTTACTGAATAAGTATTACATATACTTAGCACTGTACCAGGCACTGTTGGAGCTTCCAAGGAGCTTAGTACCTTGCCCCTGCCTCAAGGAATTTACAACATAGGTGGAAGACAAGATACATTTTTAAATATTTTTCAGTTGAAGTGGGAGGATTCCAGTCTTCAGACACAGAAGACTCAGATTCTAGTTTTCAGGTCACCATTTATTCACTGTGTGATATGGAGCTCCTCAGAGCTCCATGACCCTCAATGTCCTTATTGATAGAGTGATAGGTTTATTTTTATTTATTCAACACGTATTTAATGAATATATGTCATGGAGCCCTGGTGGTGCTGTGGTTAACAGCTCATTTGCTAACCAAAAGGTTGGCAGTTCAAATCCACCAGCTGCTCCTTGGAAACTCTATGAGGCAGTTGTACTATGTCCTATAGGGTTGCTATGAGTTGTAATCGACTTGATGGCAACTGGGTTTATTAGGAATCTTAGTAGGTATTGGGGTTATAAAAATAAAATAACCCACATTTTAGTGGGTGCACAGATAAACCAACAGATATTCACAAAATTCTGTGCAAAACAGCATCATGTTTGGTAGAGTAGAGGTTCAACAAAAAAGAGAGAAACCCTCAGTGAGATGGATCGACAAACAACAATGGGCTCAAATGTACCAATGATCATGAAGACAGCGCAGAAGCAGGCAACGTTTTGTTCTGTTATACATAATAAGGTTGTGATGAGTTGGGTCCCACTCAACAGCAACTAACAACAACAACAGCATGCAAGATACTGTGACAGAGAGGCATTCTTTCAATCTTTCACGCCTACACTTAGCACCTACTGTGTGCCATGCACTCTTTATGTACTTGGAATACATCAGTGAGCAAAATGGACAGAAATCCCCTACCTTCATGGAGCTTATATTCTAGCAGGAAGGAGAGAGACAGCAAATAATAATAATGGGTAATAATTAATAGGTAAATTGTACAACATGTTAGAACATGATAAGTACAATGAAGATGAAAGCAGAGTAAATTGTGTCAGGAGTAACGAGAGGTTGGGTTGAGCGAGAGATGAGAGGGTATTTTGAGTAGAAAGACAAGGAAATGAGTGAGTTAATCATGCAAATAGTTGGGGAAAGAGTATCCTAGGCAGAAGGTGGATCCCTGGTGGTGAAATGGTTAAGTGCTCGGGTGCTAATGAAAGGTTGGTGGTTCAAACCTGCCCAGTGGCTACCGAACCACCCAGTGCTGTCGAGTCGATTCCGACTCATAGCGACCCATGGCTACGTGGGAGAAAGACCTGAAAACCTGCTTCCGTAAATATTACAGCCTAGAAAACCTTATAGGGAAGTTCTACTCTGTCACATGGGGTCACTATGAGTGCAATTGACTTGACAGCATCTAACAACAATAGGCAGAAGGTACAGCCAACAAAAGGCCCTACGAGGGTGGGCCTGCAGTATTGGAAGAGTGATGAAGCGGTCAACAGAATTTATGGAGGGACGGCTCTTTAAGAAACTCCATAAAGGAAGAAGGAAAGCAGGACAGGGAAGAGGACGTGGCCTGGTAAAGTCAAGCCTGGGCCGATCCATGGGGGAGCTCCAGGTCATAAACTACCCTGTAGAATTTTCCAACTTGAGGCAGCTTTTGTACCCTGTATTAGTTCATCGATGGCTGACCCCTGGGAGAGTGCAACTTCCCAGACATCTCAGGGTGAGGAGCTTTGCCAACCAAGGACAATTCTCTGTGAAGGTCACAGTTATAAGACACTAGCTACAACACTTACAGAGCCCTGGTGGTGCAGTGGTTAAGAGCTTGACTGCTAACCAAAAGGTTGGCAGTTCGAATGCACTACCTGCTCCTTGGAAACCCTATGGGGCAGTTCTCCTCTGTCCTGTAGGGTCGGTATGAGTTGGAGTTGACTTGATAGCAACCGATTTGGTTTGGTTGATTTTACAGCACTTGAGGCAGCTGGGTGATGGGTGTGTTGGCTAGAAAGGGGATGTGGGTGGGGTATGGGTCTGGATTGAATCGTGTCACCCCAAAATATGTGTTGGAATCCTAACTCCTGTACCTGTGGATGTTATCCTATTTTGAAATAGGGTGTTCTTTGTTGTGTTAACGGGACCACATCAGTATAGGGTGTGTCCTAAACTTAGTCGCTTCTGAGTCATAAAAAAAGCAGCTTAGACACACACATAAGCACAAACGGGAGGAAGATAGATGCCATGTGATGATCGCCAAGGAACCTAGGAATGCTGGGTCTACAGAAGCTGAAAAAGATAAGGATCTTCTCCTAGAGCTGACTGAGAGACGGTCTTTCCCCAGAGCCAATGCCCCGAATTCAGAATTCTAGCCTCTTGAACAGTACAGAAATAAATTTCTGTTCTTTAAAGCCACTCACTTGTGATATTTTTGCTATAACAGCACTAGGAAACTAAGACAGGCATCAACAATGTTTACTACATCATGCCATAAATCTCAAGGGTAAATGCCCAATCTATATCAGTCAGGGCGCTTTCGGTTGCAAGTGACAGAAAGCCATCCCCATCTAACCTAAGGAAAAAAGGCAGGGAAACAGTTTTATTGACTCACATATCTAAAAATTAGACTTGGCTACATCCAGGGCTCAAATAATATTACCAGAGCTCCATCTATTTCTCCCTCTCTCAGACGAACTCTTGTATGTGATGATAACGATGACATCCCACAGCCCAAGAATCCCATTCTGCTGATTTAGCAATCCCAGGGGAAAGAGAATGTCCTTTGTAGCTCTGGCAGGAAAGTACCAGGAGGCTACTGATTGGCCCACTTGGGTCTCATACCTGTCCCAGGACCAACCACTGCAGGCAGGCGAAGGACAGAGTGCCCAGGTTGCAGTGACGGTTGGGTCAGCTCTACCTGAACCACATGTAAAGGGTTTCCCATGGAAGAGAGGGATTCAGTTATCAGAAGAAGAAAGGGTTGTTGGTTGGGAAGAAAAACGACAGCTCTCTACTACCTCCATTTCCCTAACTTCTATCATTCTCCTTGGGGCCAGACTCTTAGTTAGCAGAGGGGAGGAGATGTCACCCTCCAGTTCAGGAATAATATAAACTTTCCTAACCTTGGCTGCCATTTTTAAGTAGCCCCAGGAATTGATGTGAAGTAATATTTGTGTCTCCTTGTAGTTCATCTCAATTCTGTTTTATGGTGAGAAAGTCTGGGGAGAGAAGAGGGCCTGAGGAAGGCCAAAATAGAAGTAAAAATTTTTGACCCAATGGATAGGCAATAAATTCCTTAGTGGTGAGGTTCTGAACCAGGATGTTATGACCTTTCCAGCATTAATGTCTTGTGCTCAGTCAACCCAGTTGTTCACACGAGTTGAGTGAAGCCTGGGGCTGAGGGATGAGATGTCCTATCCTCATGCTTTCAGCAATTATGGTTTAGAGCTCTTTATTAAATTCTGCTTTAATGACACGGAAGATAATGTTTCAGAAAAGAATATATAATTCACTTCTACAATGGATTTTATTTTTCCCATTCACATGAATATTCCTTGTCTTAGGCTTGGTTCTCTAGAGAAGCAAAACCAGTAATGCATATAAATATATATAGATATATTTAAGGAAACAGCTCATGCGGCTGTAGGAGTTGGAACGTCCCAAGTCCTTGAATCAAGATAGAGTACTTTCCCAATTCACAGAGCCACAGAAACTGGTGAACCCAAGATGGGCAGGTTGGAGAGCAGGGATCCCACTCATAGGTTGTGACAGTCAAGGAATACCCAAGATTGGCAGGCAAGACAGCAAGATTTCTCCTGAGTCAGCTGCGGGGGCTGGTGAACCCAAAATAGGCAGATTGGGGAACAGGACTCTTGCTCGCAGGCTGTGAAGATCGGCAAATCTCAAGATGGACAGATAAGCTGCTAGCTCAAGACCCAAGAACCAGAGGTCAGACAAGAGACAGCTGCTGGATCTAGAACAAGCCAACAACCTTTGTAAGGTGAGCAGAAAAGAAGTAAGTGGCAGAAGGCAGAGAGATGAAGGCTGAGGGAGCAGTGAGCCACCACAGGCCCCACCCCTGCCGGTACCACCCAGCAGATTCCATCATGGGGGTGATTGCATATCAGATTTCAATAGGAAAGTGACCACGACATTATACAACTGCCAAAACACTGAGAAAGAATCATGACCCAGCCAACTTGACACACAATCTTAACCATCACATTCCTTTTTCCTTTTTCAAACTTTTTTATTGAGGTAAATATATATATATATATGTGTGTGTGTCTAAGTAAGTATGTATGTATGCACATACGCACATATACATACATACATATATATTTTTGAATTGTAAGTACACACACACACATATATATACTTCTGAGTGGCGCAAATTGTTTGTGCTCAGATGATAACCAAAAGCTTGGTGGTTTGAACCCACCCAGAACCACTGCAGAAGAAAAGGCCTGGCAATCTGCTCCCATAAAGATTACACCCAAGAAAACCCTATGAAGCAGGTCTACTCTGTAACACACGGGTCTTCATGAGTTGGAATTAACCCGGTGGCACACAACAAAAGCAACACGTACATACATAAAACAAAACTTTTGCCATGTCAACATTTTTTACATGTACAGTTCGGTGACATTGAATATGTTCATCGTGTTGTACAACCATCCTCTCTATCCATTTCCTAATTTTTCCATCACCCTTATGACATGGATATTTCTTAGCTCAGAATCCTCCAACTGCTTTTAGCAAACGAACGTTATACCTTGCATCAAAATTAGATTCTGATTTAGATATAAACGTTGCTGGTCTAAAACTTTGCTCCTCTAAATCTACCTCTGTCTCAAGTCTGGACCTTGTAGGGTATATAGAAAAAAAAAATTGACTCTTAATAAAAACATTATGTACACCAGGCAAAACAGTCTCTTCCAAAAAACAAAATGACATGGAAATGTCAAATGGTACACAGTGACAATTTCTAGTGTAGGAAGGAAGATCACCAACAAGATTTTATTCATTAGTGAGCAGTGTTGTCCATAAACTACCTACATCTGAATCACCTGGGATGCTTGTTAAAAAGGCAGATGTCTGGAGTCCTATGTCAGATTTAATGAATCACAATTCTGTGAATGAGATAAGGTATTTACATGTTTAAGAAGTATTCCAGTACCAAGAAAGTGAAGAGACAACGTACAGAGTGTAGAAAATATTTGCAAATCAGATATCTGATAAAAGTCCAGTATCCATAATATGTAAAGAACTCCTACAACTCAACAACTAAAAGACAAACAATGTAATTTAAAAATGGGCAAAGGAATTGAATAGACATTTCACCAAAGAACATACACAAATGGCCAATAAGCATATGAAAAGATGCTCAACGTCATTAGTTATGAGGAAAATGCAAATCAAAACCACAATGAGATTCTAGTTCACTTCCACTGGGATGGATATTATGAAAAAAAATCAGAAAAACTAAGTGTTGGTGAGGATGTGGAGAAACTGGAGCACTTATCCATGCTGGTGAGAACATAAAGTGAAGTAGCCACTGTGGAAAACAGTTTGGTGGTTCCTCAAAAATTTAAATGTAGAGTTACCATATGAGCCAGTAATTCTGCTCCTGGGCATGTACCCAAAAGACTTGAAAGCAGGAACTCAAACAGACACATGTACACCAATGTTCACTGCAGCACTATTCACAATAGCCAACAGGTGGGAACAACCCAAGTGTCTACCAACAGATGGTTGGATAAACAAAATATAACAGAATATCACTCACCATAAAGAAAATGAAGTTCTGACACTTGATGCTACTTGTAAAAATGGCTTGGGGGCAGTGTCCGACCTCCTCTAACTTCATGAAGGGGAAGGAGAATCAAGAACAGCCAAAGGCTGATTCCTATGAAGTACAGGTCAGATATGCCTCCTCTCTCCACCATCTTTACCAGTTCTGATACCAGCACTCCTCCAACACTCTCTACTTCTCTGCTGAGTTCAATAATTTGTTGCAATGGCCACACAGAATGCACAGACCATTCTCACAATTATGGGGTTTATTAGGGAGTAACAGGTTATAATTTAGGCTCAGGAACAATCAAGGATATGGTTCTTCCATCAGGATAGCCTCTTCCCAGCCGTGCTCCCAGGCATACCTCTCCCTGACCCTAGGCCCCTCTCCAAAGGCGCTCAGCTATCTCTCTCCCTGGGCAGGGAAGCCTATTGCACTGTCTCCTGCTGCTGGGTCTCTCCTGCTGGGTCTCTGTGGTTGCTTCTTGCTCTTTTAGTGTTACAGTTCTCTCTCTCTCTGTCTCCTGGTTCCAGGGCTTCTCGGCACAGGGATTCCAGGTCCAAAGAACGCACTGGCTGTTTTTCCTTGTTGGTGGTAGAATCTTCTCCAAACCCACCTCTGGGATGGCTCATTTCAAGCCCAGCGGGATGGTAAAACTGACCAATCCCTTTGGTCAGTTATCCCATCAACAGTCCCAGCCCACCACTTGGGTGAGAGTTACAAGACTAAGGCTAGAAAGGCCACACGCATAGATGATTTATCACGCTGCACTACGACATGGAGGAACGTTGAAAGCATTATGCTAAGTGAAATAAACCAGACACAAAAGGGCAAATGTTGTATGACTCCACTTACATGACATTTCTAGAGTAGCCAACACTATGGAGACAGAAAGCAGAGTAGTAGCTACTAGAGGCAGAGAGGAGTGGGAAATAGGGAGTGATTGCTTAACGGATACGTAGCTGGTGTTCTCTGGGATGAAAACGTTTTGGAACTAAAGAGAGGTAGTGTTTGCACAACATCATGAATGCTCTAAATGCCATGAAAACGTGCACGTTAAAATGGTTAACTGTATGATATATGAAGTTCACTTAAAAAAAATATATATATATATAGTCTCCCGGGTGATTCTGGTACCCATTAACACTTAGAACTGCCACTCCAAACAGAAAGCCACTAGAGGTAGAACTATGTTTTTGGTGTCTAATCATGCCTGGCACTTTGTAGGCACTTGAATTTTGAGGCTGTTTTAAAAAGCTACACCTCTGTAAGGACAGATGAAGAAATTAGAGATATGAGTGCAGTGCCATTCTTCATCACACGATCACTCTGTAGAAAGAAGGCAGAAAGAAACACACACTGAGATTAGTATTTCTAAAGACAGTGTACTATTCGGTCGGGAAACACCTACCTAGAGTTTCAAAGGATAAAAGAAATGAAAGGATGAGGGGACTGAAAAATGTGTTTCTTTGAAAACTATATTTAAAATATCACTTGAGTACTATTCAAACTTTCTGTTAGCTGACATCACATTTATTTTGTATATTACCGTGTTAAAGCCGTTATGGAATGGCTCTGTCTCAGAGCAGTGGCAAATCAAAGAAACATACACAGTCCCAGCGCTACCTGTTTCCCCCATGACCCCTCTGAGGCCCTGCAGAGGTCAGCTGCCAGGTGTCTGGACCAGAGGCCAGTGCAGAGGGAGGTAAACACCAGTAAGCAGTTCTCTCTCTTAACTCCACCAGGAGCTGCCCGCTGACCTACAGAGAAGTACATTTGGTTTGCATTTTGTGGCGGTTTATACGTTCTAACTCAGTCTTGGTAAGTACTCTTTTGCAGTCCAAACTCTCTTTGGATAAACCCAGCTAGCAGGAAAAGAGAGCAGTGAGCTGACCTTTTATTTCTTTTTCCTTCTGATTCTGCCACTTCTGCCCTACCCCAGGAACTTGGTGTCTGCACAAGAAAAAAACCAAACCCAACCCGCTGCCGTGGGAGTCGATTCCGACTCATAGCGACCCTATAGGACAGAGTAGAACTGCATGAGCAACCGAGAAATCAAGCATTTTGCCTTGTTTAACAGCTAAGATGCATTGTGTTCTGGACATTATGTTCTGTCCCGAGGTTAGCAGTGCCCACGTTAACATTACTGACTTCTGACAAGACTGGATTTGAACCACAGGTTCAACATCCATCCTCCCTCAATGTCACCAGCTACCCATAACCGTAGTCAAAAAAAAAAAAAAAAAAAAAATCCATTGCTGTCGAGTTGATTCTGACTCATAGCGACCTTGTAGGACAGGGTATAACTGCCCCATTGGGTTTCCAAGGAGTGGCAGGTGGATTCAAACTGCCAACCTTTTGATTAGCAGCCGTACCTCTTAACCACTACACCACCAGGACTCCAGAACCCTAGCCAGCTGTCCCCAAATCCCTAGCCAGCTCTCCCCAAATCCCTAGCCACCTGTCCCCAAATCTCTAGCCAGCCGTCCCCAAATGAAGCCTGTGGCTATCAGGGAAAACTGGTGAGTACTTGTCATTAATTCTATTTGGCATTATCTCCATTTTCAGATAAACAACTAAGAGTCCATATCTTCTGATGATATTGCTTAAAAGCTCTACCCTTAAACAAAACTCCATCCTCATAGTCATATGAAAGTGGTATCATTTGGGTATCATATTTTCTTAGAAATCTCAGCAAGCTGCCCAACGCTGCTTAGATTTTGTGTTGTCAATAATCCTAGGATCTTATGGGCCACAAATATCCTGGTACAGGTGTGGTAACCACCTGATCTGCAAGGGAAGGAAGGGTAAGGGAAACTTCTCCATCACCGTCCTTCTCTCCAACATCCAGAAAGGGGCCAAGGACCTGGAATCAGCCCAGGGAAAAGGCTGGACATACCGCCATTATCTCTTCACCTTGAAGCCAAAGAGCAAGGCTTTTACTTATTTATTGGTTTGTTTGCTTGTTTTAGATTTCTGAAATTATAAAATAATGCATGCTCAAGTTAGTTTAAAATAATGTGAACATGTATAGAGCAAAAAACTAAAGTCCCCAATTCATCACATCGATCTTATTTGCCTCAAAAATAAGCAACTTAATGATTTTGTTCTTTTTTTTTCACAACTTATTCCAAGGCTGTATTGCCTTTTTATACCCAGCCTCAGAAGTCATCTAACATCTCCTACCATATTCTACTCATCGAAGCAATCACAAAGTCGCAACTAGGTTAAAAATCCATTGCCACTGAGTCAATTCCAACTCATAGTGATCCTATAAGGCAGAGTAGAACTGCCCCCATAGTGTTTCCAAGACTGTAATCTTTATGGAAGCAGACTGCCACCTCTTTCTCCTGGGTGAGTTTGAACCGCCAAAATTTTGGCTCCTTAACCAGGTTCAAGGGGGAGGGAAATAGACTCCACCTCTTTCTAGGGAGTGGTGAAGTTCTGGAAAAGTGCATGTGTCTAGAAATATTGGAAATATTGCTGTGGCCATCTTTGGAAAATGCAATAGGCCACAACCGTAATATAAAGTCAGGGCTGTGACAATCCATATACTTTCTCTTCCAGTCAAATGGGAGGTGAGAAATGGAGTTTTAATTATCCTGGAACTCAGATTTCTGGGGTCCATGAAGTCGAGGTGACCCACCCAGGCCATTGTCCTAAGAGGTTCTTTTGAACCTTGAGTCTTCAAACAACTGGTTTCCTAAAGCCACCTTTACGTCAAACAATGGTCTAGATAAATTAGCAAAGACTGTTTTGCCTTAGGCTCTTCTGTGCTCTTTTGAAGAATTATCTATGCGCAGTTTCCAAGGGCCCCTGGTGGTGCAGTGGTTAAGCACTCAGCTGCTAACCCACCAGCCTCTTCAAGGGAGGAAGATGTGGCAGTCTGCTTCCGTAAAGATTATAGCCTTGGAAAGCCTACGGGGCAGTGGGAACCAGCTCCACGGGTGTCAGTTTCAAGAAACAGAGACTCTGAAGGTCAGACTAGAGATATGTTTTAGGGTAAATCAATAGTTATTTTAATTGTTCTTTGAGACAATGCAGGATGAAACTTTCCTGACTACAAATTGTTTATTATCAGTTCTGTTCTGGCCCTTTTTCCATGACAATATCAATAAGATGGGGTATAAGAATCTTTGGAAATTCTTTCCTCTTGGGAACATTTTTTAGCTCTGGTGGAACAGTGGTTAAGAGCTTGGCTGCTAACCAAAAAGTCAGCAGTTCAAATCTACCAGCCACTGCGTGGAAATCCCATAAGACAGTTCTACTCTGTTCTGTAGGGTCGCTATGAGTCAGAAGCGACACAATGACAATGGTTTTGGTTTGATTTTTTTTAGTTGAAATGTTACCCTGATTTTCAAATCGTATATTAAATAAACTTCAATCAATTTGTGTTATTACCTTAATGTGATTTTTGTTTGAACAGAGGAGACGGTGACCAGAGGTGGAATAGGGTGTGAGTAACATCACCCCACTCTAGCTCTAAAAGGCTGAGGAAGGCAAAGCAGAAGTGAAGTGAGAGAGCTACATAGCTACATTAAGCATTTAACATTCTGATGGGAGAAGGCTGGCATTTGCTGCGGTTTTGTTCATACTTGAATTCCTCTGTCCAAACCCATAGATAGCCCAGTCATGAAGATAGTGCCGATACCTAGATTGATAAGGTCCATCACAGTTCGTGATTAACTACAAATTCCTAATGTGTTCAGCAAGACACATCTCCACCTCCCAGCAGACAAAGAGGCAGACACAATGATCCATGAAAGGAAGCAGAGGAGATGCTGCCCAAGTGAAATGAGCCTGTCTGTGTCACCATCCTCACCTTGTGTTTTGTAGCTGTACCTTCAGACTTCCAGATCATTGCCTGAGGTTTACTGATGGTTTCTTTCAGGGATCATTAAAAGTGATTTGTTGCTGGCAAGCTTGTGTTTTGCATGCTTAGGATTCAGCTTACAGCTTGTAGCTTGGGAAGGGGTATCTGGAGGACAGCTTCCCCATCCAGGAAGCCTTCTAGCCCGGGAAGTCAAAGGGGGCTTCAGTAGTCCATTGGTGATGGTTGATGCGGGGCTTGAGTCGAGGGGAACGTTCCCTGGGAACAGGAGTGAGAACACAGGAGGTTGCTGCCTACTCCCTCTTGTCAGGCTGCCGCAATGAAGAGAGCCTGGGGAGCATGCAGCTTTGAGTGGTCTACATTCTAGACCCTAAAGGAGGCTACCGATGGTGCATAGAGGAGAATTCAAATCCACCAGCCACTCCTTGGAAACCCTATGCGGCAGTTCTACTCCGTCCTATAGGGTTGCTATGAGTAGGGATTGAATAGAAGGCAATGGGTTTGG
This sequence comes from Elephas maximus indicus, assembly GCF_024166365.1. NCBI lineage: Eukaryota > Metazoa > Chordata > Mammalia > Proboscidea > Elephantidae > Elephas > Elephas maximus. The sequence goes on from NC_064826.1 coordinate 16,731,618, forward strand.
ATTTTCCTTGTTATGTTAAGGAAGCAGTGTTAGCATAAGGTTTGTCTTAAGTCAATTTCATTTGAGATATGAAAAGAGCAGATTGAACAAGCAAGCAAGCAAGCAGAGGTGGGGAAAGGTAGATGCCATGCCACATGAGATCTCTAAGGAACCAAGAATAGAAGCTGAAAAGGAACAAAGAACTTCCTCCATAGGCAACAAAAAGAGAAAGCCTTCCCCTAGAACTGGTGCTGAGAATTTGGACTGTGAGAAAATAAATTTGCTTGTTAAAGCCACCAACTTGAGGTGTTTCTATTATAACAGCAGTAAGTAACTAAGACAGATGGAAATTGCCTTATATGCATGCAGAAGCTGGACAATGAAAACAGAAGGCAGATGGAAAATTGATGCATTTGAATTGTGTGGTTGGTGAAGAATATGGACTGCCAGAAGAGTGAAAAAATCAGTCTTAGAACAAATCAGTCTGCTTCTTAGAAGCAAGGATGGTGAAACTTTGTCTTGCTTACTGTGGATGCGTCATCGGGAAAGACCAATAGCTAGAAAAAGACATCATAGTTGCTAAAGTAGAGGGTTAGTGAAAACGAGGGGAGCCCTCAGTAAGATGGATTGACACAATGGGCTCAAACACACCAAAGCTCAAGAAGATGGCACAGAACCAGGCAATGTTTCATTCTGGTACACATAAGGTTGTTATGGGTCAGAACTGATTCAACGGCAACTAACAACAACAACATGGGTGAAAATAGGCACGCCCAGCATCCGGGTGCCCTCTCTCTAGTCGCCGCCCTTCTCTTTGGAATAGCCCTCTGTCCTGGAATGTACACATTCAGCTTGTCCAGCCTCAGAGACATGGCCCTTTCCCCCAGAATCCTCCAAGGAACAACCCCAAATGCCAATCAGCCCAGTTGTTTTCTCTTCCTTCCTTCACCCGACAACTATAAAAGCAACAACAACAACAAGCCTGTTGCCGTCGAGTCAGTTGCGACTCATAGTGACCTTAGACTATAAAAAAAAAAAATTTTTTTTTTTTTTTATAGTTAGCAAAAATTCTTGGTGCAGAACCTCCTTAGTCCACGCAGTGGCATTGGGGCTTATGTTTTTATGTGTGCCGCTTTTTACTTGTTAACAGAAATCAATCCCACTGCTGTGTGCTTAGGTCTCAGGCCAGGGTCTCACGCAAAGAAACAGTCCAGCAACAACAACGCAAAGCAGATCCAGTCTGTACTGGTGTGATGGTCAGTTTTATACGTCAACTAGGCCAGGCTGTAGTACCCAGTTATTTAATCAGAAACTAATACAGGTATTGCTGTGGAGATATTTTGGAGATGTGGTTAACTTACACAATCAGTTGACTTTCAGTAACAGAAATTACTTTCCATATTGTGGGTGGGCCTCATCCAATCAGTTGAAAGGTCTTAAGAGTAAAACTGATGTTTTCCTGAAGAAATCCTGCCTCAAGACTGCAGTGTCAGCCCCTGTCTGAGAAATTCCAGCCCGCCGACCTGCCCTACAGATTTTGGATTTGTAAGCCCCCCGTTTTATAAACTACTCTATGAGCCAAAGAATGCCAAGGAATGCCTGGAACCAGGAAGGACCCTCCCCTGGAGCTGATGGCCTGATTTAGACTTCTAGCCTTCCAAACTGTGAGATAATAAATTCTTTTTCTTTAAAATCACCCACTTGTAATATTTGTGTTATGGTAGCACTAGGTAACTAAGACAATGAGGAAACCAAGAATCAGAAAAATTAAAAGATAAATCCAAGTTCTGCTTTAGACTCACTGCCGTCAAGTTGATTCCAACTCATAACGACCCTATAGGACAGAGTAGAATTGCCCCATAGGGTTTCCAAGGCTACAATCTTTACGGAAGCAGATTGCCATGTATTTGTCCTGTGGAGTGGCTAGTGGGTTCGAACCATCAACCTTTCAGTTAGCAGCCAAGCATTAAACCATTACACCAGCAGGGCTCCTTAAGTTCTGCTTTAAAAAAAGTGGGTTCGAACCATCAACCTTTCAGTTAGCAGCCAAGCATTAAACCATTACACCAGCAGGGCTCCTTAAGTTCTGCTTTAGGTCCCACTTTTTCTAATAATCAAGTTAGGGCTAGAAGCAAAGTTTTCAGACTCCACCACAGGGTGCTGACTTTTTATAAAAGAATATATTTGGTTCACATTGATTAATTAATTTAACACATTTACCTTGAGGACTAGGGTGTCCAGTACGGGCTGAATAAAAGGTTGAGTAAGAAAATCCCTACCTTCATGGAGTTCAGGGTACAAGGAAGGGACATGGGTGCTGTTATAGAGCTGCGACCTCCCCTGGTTTCTCACCACGGTCAGGAGAAAGGCAATTTGTGGAAGGCGCTTTCCTGAGTGTTATCTGCTGCCTGCCTTCCCCTCCTTCCTTGGATGGTGTTGGCATAGCTTCTCCCAAATTACTGGCTATACACATCAGAGACGACATATACTAACTCATGCACTAATTCTCAGTGAAAGGTCTCGATGCAGAGAGGCCAAAGGTAATACTTTTTCCTACATATGCATACGGAGGCAGTCACGGTGACAGGGAAGAGGGCTGCTCTGTGAGTCTTCCAAAGATGGAGAACCAGCCTTGGACGGAAAGGAAGTTTAGTAGAACAGTAAGCTCAGGGGCTGCTGGGGAAAGCAGGCATCCAACGCACTTAAACATCACAGACTCTCCCTGCCCTCACTATTGCAGTTCCCAGGTTTCTTCCTATCGCGTAAAATTTTTTTAAAATTAATTTTGTCGTTGAGAATGTACACAGCAAAATATACACCAATTCAGCAGTTTCGACACGTGCAGTTCAGTGACTTTGATTCTTCTCATTACTTTTAAAATCATTAAGAAGATAATTAAAGCAGAGAGAATTATTTCCAAGAGAAAGAGGAAGGGAGTAAAAAGAAGAATTACGTAAGGCAATAAAAATGGTTAGAACAAGAATTTAGAAAGACTCAAATTAGACAATACCAATTATAAAAAAGTTGAGAACAAATTTGAAAGATTAACAATTAAAAATAGATACTGAATTGTATTAAGTAAAAAATTATAATTAACAGTTTAAAACAAAATTACAACTAATGTTACAATCAAATAATTTTTAAAGATTAAGAGTTTAAAAGTAGAGTCCAATAGTATAAAGTAACTACTTGCAATTAATTAAAGCAATAGTTTAGAGAAGAAAAAAAAGATGAGTACATAATAGAAAAATGGGCAAAGAACATGAATTCACCTCTGAAGAAATCCAAGTAGTAATATATACGGAAAAAGATTCATTCTCACTAGTAATAAAAGAAATGCAAATTAAAACTCTGAGCCATTGCTTTTACCTATCAAGTTAGCAACTGTTTAAAAATGATGATATTCAGTGTAGTCAAGGATACAGGAAGCACCTTATGTCCCACTGGTAGAACTGTAAGATGTTTCAGCATACAGAGGTTGGCAAGGCATGTGAGGGCCTTGATAATATACATACTTTTTTGCCCAGCAGTTTCACTGTCGGGCTTTATCCTAAAGAGATAATCACAAGTATGCACAGCAATTTACCTACAAGAATCTTCATCAAATTCATTGCAGCATTATTCACAATAGCGAAAAGATGGAAACAACCTAAGTGCCCATCGACACATAAATGGATAAACAAACTATGGTATATACACACAATGGAATATTATCCAACAATAAAGAACAATGATCAATCTGTGAAACATCTCACAACATGGATAAATCTGGATGGTATTATGTTGAGTGAAGTAAATCAATCACAAAAGGACAAATACTGTATGAGACTACTATTATAAAAACTCATGAGAAGGTTTACACACAGAAAGAAACAATCTTTGATGTTTATGAGGGAGGGGAGGGTTGAGGAGGGAAAAACATTAACTGGACAATAGATAGGTGGTAACATTGGTGAAGAGTAAGACTATAGACAGTACTGGGGAAGCCAGCACAACTTGACCAAGGCAAGGTCATAGAAACTCCATAGACACATCCAAACACCCTGAGGGACTGAATTACTGGGCTGAGGGCTGGGGACCATGGTCTTAGAGGACATCTAGCTCAATTGGAATAACATAGTTTATAAAGAAAACGTTCTAGATCTTACTTTGGTGAGTAGTGTCTGGGGTCTTAAAAGCTTGTGAGAGACCATCTAAGATACTTCACTGGTCCCACCCTGGCTGGAGAAAAGAAGAATGAAGAAAGCCAAGGACACAAGGGAAAGATTAGTCCAAAGGACTAACAGACCACAACTACCACAACCTCCACCAGACTAAGTCCAACCCAACCAGATGGTGCCTGGCTATCACTACCAAGCACTCTGGCAGGGATCACAATAGATGGGCCCAGACAGAGCTGGAGAAAAATGTAGAACAAAATCTAAACTCACAGTAAAAGACCGGACTTAATGGTCTGACTGAGACTGGAGAAACCCCAAGAGTATGGTCCCCAGATACCCTTTTAACTCAGTACTGAAATCACTCCTGAGGTTCACCCTTCAGCCACAGATTAGACAGGCCCAGAAAACAAACAATAATGTACCTAGCTCAACCACGTATATGAGACTAAATGGGCACACCAGCCCCTGGAGCAAGGACGAGAAGTCACGAGGGGACAGGAAAACTGGATGAATGCAAATGGGGAACCCAAGATCAAGAGCGGTAGAGTGTCGACACGTCTTGGGGCTGGCACCAATCTCACAGAACAAAATGAGTATTAATTGTTCAATGAGAAGCTAGTTTGTTTGCTCTATAAGCCTTCATCTGAAGCACAATAAAAAACAAAAGAGTGGTATGGCAAAATAAATAAACAAATAAAAGAATCTCCATCAAAGCATTTTTAATAGTCATTTAAAATTAGGAAAAATTCCTCAACCCATAATACTAGGAAATTTGATAAATAAACTAAGGTTTATTATCAAAGGAATACCATGGAAACATTAAAATTACTGATGTAAAAGAATACTCATTGGCATACAAAAGAGATTCAAAATATATTAAATAAAAAAAAGTGGGTTTAAGAACAGCGTAAATTATATGATACCACTTATTTTGGAGAAAAAATACATATGTGATACATATGTGTGTGTATTCTTAATATAATAGTTATAGTTACATTTGAGCAGTAGTATCATGGGTGATTTTTAATTTTTAATCTTTTGTTTACCCACATTTTCTGTAACGAACAAAGACACAAAAGTTAGATGAAGGAAAATAGGATAACAGTTTAAAAATAAGAATTTTAAATTAAGAACTTAAAAATAGAATTGATTTAAGTACTCTAAATGTTTACAAGATATACAAACAAGGTACAAAATAAAGGAATAGGAAATATAATTAATGAGATACGTTAAAGCATGCAGAATAAAATCAACAGCACCAGGATAACATAAAATCACCACTTCTTGAGCTCCTTCTGAATGCCAGCTGCTGGGCTGGTTACTTTATTTTTTAAATAATATTTTATTGCGTTTTCAATGAAAATTCACTCAGCAAATCAGGCTCCCATTTGACAATTTCTATGAAAGCTGTTCTGTGACACTGGCTAGATTTTTCACAAGGTGTCAACATTCTCATGAATTGTGCTCTGGTTGTTCTGTTTCTAGCACTCTAGTTGCCCTGTGCTGGTCACTTCAAACACTTTAAATGCATTACCTACATAACCCCTGTGCCACCAGAGCTCCTTACCTAAAATCACATAATAGGGCATTCTTTTGTTTAGAGGAACCAATGGATTGAAAAAAAAAGATCTGAGAAAAGCAAGTTTCAGTTCTTATAGGATCCTCCAGATTGGACATCCTGTCCCTCCTTGAGGAAGCCCTTCCTCACAGCCAAATCTCAGGGTAAATGACTTTCCTTCTGTCATTCACGTGCTGTCAAGAGGGAAGACATTTGCATGGTTCCTCTGGCTCCAACCCACCCAGCTATAAATTCTGTCCCCGGCCCAGAAGAGCTCTGGGCTCTGAAAGCCCCCACCCCTATTTTCCTCCAGGCTCTTTCTTTACCCCCACCTCCTACCTCAGTAATTAAATGGACCAAGTAACCGGGGCCCTGTGCCATGACCATTTGGGGCTAAACTAATGGCGGGAACTAAAGGTGACTTGATACACAAAGGGTTGAAGCCATTTATCTGTTAGCAGGCTTCATGTGGCAAGTCACAGAAAGCAAGACTCAGGTTTATCGGCAAATATAACTTAAAAGGAGCCCTGGTGGTGCAGTGGTCAAGAGCTCAGCTCCTAACCAAAAGTTAGGCAGTTCGAATCCACCAGCCACTCCTTGGAGACCCTATGGGGCAGCTCTACTCTGTCCTATAGGGTCATTATGAGTAGGAATTGACTTAAATGCATTTGGGATTTATTTTTTTTTTCCTAACTTAGAAGTCCAAGCACACCTGTGATTTCAGGTAAGGCTTGATTCAGACCCAAGAGGTAGGACTGGGATTCAGTTGCTCTCTCCCTCCAGTTCTCTCTGAGTTAGCTTCATCTTCAGGCAGGTTTCTCTTGGGATTAGAAAGGGACACCACAGGCCTCTGCTCTTTACCATGCAGTGTGAGCCTATTCCAGCGATTTCCTTTCTAATCATTGCCTTCAAACAATTAAAGAAGCAAGTTTTTCTCTCCTCGAAGCACCAGTAAAAGTCTTCTCGGTCGCACTGAAAAAGCAGTTGCCTTGGAGCGGATTCCAATCACGTGTTTCAGAGTAGGGCTGTGCTCCTTAAGAGTTTTCAGTGGTGAATTTTTCCGAAGTAGATAACCACGTCTTTCTTCCAAGGTGTCTCTAGGTGGACTTGGACCTCCAACCTTTTGGTTAGCAGCTGAGCATGTTCACCCTTTGCACCACCCATGGATTCCCTAGGTTGCACTAGTAGTATGACATGAGGATAAGCTTAAGCTACTTAGGAGCCTCACCCTCACATCTGCCTGGTGGCTGAGAATAGGAAAAGGATTCATTCATCAACCAGAAGTTAGAATATTGATCGTGGAAGAGGAGAGAAGTAGAGTTCAGGGAAGAACCAACAATCATTTATCCCAGCAATGCCTTCTGCCTTAGAAACCTGGGGAAGACTACACTGTCAAGGTGACATCTGAGTTGAGGCATTAAGGAAGTTTATGAGCTGCGAAACAGAAGGAAGTCTTTCTAGATGGAGGTAAAACCAAAAACCAAACCAGTTGCCAGCAAGTTAATTCCAACTCACAGTGACCTCATGTGTTTCAGAGTAGAACCGTGCTCCATAAGGTTTATAGTAGCTGTGATCTTCAGGAAGTAGGTTGCCAGGTCTTTCTTCCAAGGTGCCTCTGAATGGATCTGAACCACCAACCCTTCATTTAGCAGCCCAGCCCTTAAGTCTTTGTGCCACCCAGGGACTTCTAGAGGGGGGTAACAGCACACTAAATAGTTCAGAGTTGTGAAATATTTTGGACTACTCTGAAATGGTGCAAAGTTCACTGAGATGGTAGTCATATGGGAGGGAGAGATTGGCTGGGATCAGATCCTGCCTGATTAGTAGCCAAGCAACAGATGCGTTTCACTTACATGTACTTACTCTCCAATACCTGGCCCTGGAATGCTGGCTGTAGCGCACCAAGCCACGGTGAAAACACTTGAAACCTGTGGTGTGCTGACAAATGTTTAACAAGCAGTTTGGGGGGGAGGGGAGGGTGGGAAAGCCTTGATTAGTAGTGGTAGCTTTCCACTGTGGTGTAACTAAATATTCCCACCACAGTCAATTTCAAGCCAGCAATGTGATGCCATTGAATGTAGAGCTGGGGTGTCGCGGAATGTGGCCTGGTTCTGGCTCCAGCACCCCACTACTTTAAAAAGCCCCTGTGACATCTTCCTCAATTTGAGATTGTCTTCAATATATCTGTCCCACTGCTTCCATCTTTTGATTTTCTTTTCATCTTTTGATTTTCTCGGCTTCACAGATGAATGGCTATTCAGACAAATCTGAATAGATGTGGAATATTCTCTGGCTAATTATGAAGCTTTCTGGATCCCAGCTTTCCAGTATTCACTTGTTCCCTAAGACTTATTCTATCAAGCGAATGAATCTGTTTCTCTCTCTCAATTAATTTTTTTGTTGAGATATTACTTACATTCTACATACAGTCAGTGCATACAGCTTGGTAAATTTTTACAAATATGTACGCCCATGTGATCTCCACACAGGTCAAGGCATGGAACATTTCCAGTATACCAGGTGGCTCCATTACACCCCATCCCAGTCAGTCTCATTCGCCTTTGAGAAAACTATAGCCACTCTTCTTTTTTTAAGATAATTTTATTTTGTTATTGTTGTTGAGAATATACACAGCAAAACATACACCAATTCAACCATTTTTACATGTACAGTTCAGTGACATTGATTATATTCTTCAAGTTGTGCAACCATCCTCACCCTCCTTTTCTGAGTTGTTCCTCCCCCCATTAACACTCCCTCACTGCCCCCTAAGATTCGTATCTAATCTTTTGAGATGCTGTTGTCACTTTGATCCCATATAGATAATTCTTAAGAGATCATAGGAGCCTTGGTGGTGCAGTGGTTAAGAGTTTGGCTGTGAACCAGAAGGTCAGCAGTTTGAATCCACCAGCTGTTCCTGAGAAACCCCATGGGTGCAGTTCCACTCTGTCCTACAGGGTCACTATGAGTCAGAATCGACTAGATGGCAATGGATTTTTTGGGGGGGTGGTTTAAGAGAGCGTAACGTTCAAGGCAGACATGCCTTACTAGTTAAGCAAAATTATTGTTTGGTTTTAAGAAGACTTCAGGGGATATTTTTAGTAACCGCTATTCCGATATCTGTCACTGTAGATTAATTTTATCTGTTCTTGAACATCATGTAAAGGGGCTCACGAAGTCTGTGTTCTTTTGTGTCTGCCTTCTTTTGCTCAACATGATGCCTATTATATTCAGCCATGTTGTTGAGTGTAACAATAGCTTATTCTTTTTCATTGTACTATAGCATTCTATTGCGTGAACATACCACAATTTATTTATCCTTTCAACAGTTGATGGACACTTGGGTTATTTCCTGTTTTGGGCACTTGTGAACAAAGCTGCAATGAACATTTCTGTACACATCTTTTGGTGGACATAAGAACTCATTTCTGTTGCATATATCCCCAGGAGTGGAATTGCTGAGTCATTAGCTAATGCATGATTAGCTAATGAATTGAATGGCACCTCCAATATTCCCACAGGGAAGGTATATTGACTCCTGCCAGGCCTGGGCTACCTCTGTGCTGGAGGCCAGCATCCCACCTCAGAGCTGTGCCTTGATCTTTCTGATCTCTTTTAGTAATGGTACCAGCTGAGGCTGCAGTGTCTTGTACCTGGCATCTGAGCCCTGGCGGTATGGCTTGTGAAGGCAGTTTCCCATGAGAGAGGAGCATGAGGTGGTAGCAAAAGTACTGAACTGAATTGCGGGAGATCTGGATTCTTGCTGGACTCTGCTGTGACCAGGCTTTGTAGCCTTGGGTAAGTCACTCAAACTCTTTGGGGCTCATCTCCTTCATCTGTGAAATAAAGAGGAAGATTGATGGTTGTCAAGGTCGCTTGATTCCTAGTGAAAGAATTGCATTGCATTGTCCAGACTCCTTGTTCCAGGCTGAAGGTTGGAACGTGTTTTGTTTTGGAACACGTAAGTAAAACAGAGTCTCACTGAGGTTGAGGCAGTCACCAAGTCCACACCTTGAGTGCCTCTCTGAATTAGGACAAAAGTGGGATCAAACAGGGCAGCACACTCAGGTGAGGACCAGGTCTGTAGATGTGTACTTGTGGACATTTTTACACTATTAGCATCGATAAACAGGTGTTGCTCTCCTGTCCAACATCTTAGCAGAAGTGTTTATATAACCTTGATGCATTTTAAGCATTTGTTATTTGGAAGTAAAGAGGCCAACAGCCTGCTTTTCAGAAACCTCTCAAGCTCCATGACGGGTAGATATTGTTAAAGGGCTAGGAGAACGTCCCTGGGCTCTCAGACAAAAATGGCTTGAAAATTCATCAAGGCCAGAGGAGCCATTCAGGGGAGATGACAGATGGAAAGTTCACTCCTGTTTAAGGAATGGAGATGAGAAATGAGTCTTTTCTGACTTGGGCTCTGTTCATTCGGGATGATCACTACAAAGCCAACACAAAGAAACACAAAGGGCCTTGGGACACTTACAGGGCAGGAGTTTGGAAGAGAAAGGAGCCAGACTGGATTTGCCTCTCACTCTCTGTTCTCACCTTCCCTTCTCACTGCCATCCCTCCACCCACACCCTTATACCAACACCCAGTCTATCAGCCACTATATTTTGATGAACTTGGGATGAGAGGAAAAGAAACGAGGTGTCAAGGAAAAATGAAAAAAGCCAAAAGAAGAATGTCCTGGAAATGTCAGAGAGTAGCTTTTTAGAAATCTGCTATAAATTTGGTGAGGCTTTACTCTAGAATAATCTTTACATCAGAGGTACCAGGAAATCTCCATGGTGTGTTGCCAAGTTATGATCCAGGGGTAACATTTATTCTAGCTATATAGTGCTATTCCCCCATGTGTCTGTCAGTTTGTTGTACTGTGGGGTCCTGTGTGTTGCTGTGATGCTGGAAGCTATGCCACTGGTATTCAAATACCAGCAGGGTCACCAGTGGTGGACAGGCTTCAGCTGAACTTCCAGACTAAGACAGACTAGGAAGAAGGACCCGGCAGTCCACTTCTGAAAAGAATTAGCCAGTGAAAACCTTATGTGTTTTCAATTGCCTTGTATGCATGCGAAAGCTGGATAGTGAATAAGGAAGACCGAGAAGAACTGATGCTTTTGAATTGTGGTGTTGGTGAAGAGTATTGAATATACCATGGACTGCCAAAAGAAAGAAGAAATCTGTCTTGGAAGAAGTACAACCAGAATGTCCCTTAGAAGCAAGGATGGGCGAGACTATGTCTCACATACTTTGGACATGTTGTCAGGAGGGATCAGTCTCTGGAGAAGGACATCATGCTTGGTAAAGTACAGGATCAGCAAAAAAGAGGAAGACCCTGGATGAGATGGATTGACATAGTTGCTGTAACAATGGGTTCAAGCATAGCAACAAATGCGAGGATGGCACATGACTGAGCAGTGTTTCATTCTGTTGTGCATAGGGTCAATATGAGTCGGAACTGACTTGGCCCCTAACAACAACAACAACATATAGTGCTAAGTGATCTTTGTCAAGCAGAACGGTCGTCGCAGCCCACCCTATGACATGGCACAACATATACAACGTGAGCACTCTTGGAAAAGATAAGCAGGAGCCAAAGATAGATGGTGTTAGGAATTGAATTGTGTCCCCCCATCCCCCGCAAAAAAAAAAAAAAAAGAATATGTTGAAGTCTTAACCCTTGTATGAGTGAAACTGACCTTGCTTGGAAATAAGGTCTTTGAAGATGTTACCAGTTGGCATGTGCTCATAAATACTTTGGGTCCTGATTCAGTCTGAGTGACGGCCATATAAAAGAAGAGACACACCACTTGGCTGTCCCTGATACACTGGGGGAGAGTGTAGGACGAGTAGATGAGAAGAAGGAGTACAAACAGAAAGAACGTGACATGGGATGATAAGCCAGCACTGGGGAGAGAGACCAGGAAAGGCAACCATGTGCCAGCGGAGGCAGAGATTGTAGAAGGCAGAGCTGTAAGCCAAAGAATGCTAGGGACAACTGGCTGTCACAGAAGCTAGGACAGAGGCATGTAATGGATTCTCCCACAGAAGGAATCAACATGGCGGATATCCTGGTTTCAGACATCTAGCCTCCAGACTGGCAAGACTATATATTCCGTTCTTATAAGCCACCCACTTTGTGGTACTTTGTTACAGCAGCCCTAGGGCAGTGGTGCAGAAGGAGAGGTTCCTAAGACGTGGGAAAACTTGACCTCATGCTGTTCTTAGATGCACAGGCAGCATAGTGATCAGCTCTACTCCAACAGTGATGGAGTGTGGGAGACCATGTGATTTGTGCCCTCAAGGTGGAGGGTTACTGTTATAGTGTAGCTGTGATTGTCTTGTTTGCTGACTGGTTCATGCTATTTTGAATCTTTGCATCTCCTCAAGTGTGCTGCCCAAAATTCTTCTTCTCAGAAAATGTCACACAAGCACATACCTGTGCACACACACACACAAATTGAGAACCGCTGCTTTGGGGCTGCACTGCTTTTCTCTGATTCTCTGTACAATAATTGGTGTAAAAAGTTTGAAGGCTGATATTCAGTTATGGGTTGTGGAATAAGCCTGCATCCATATTCTCAGAATATCTTTGTATCGATTGTCCACACTACACATGAAGTACTTTTCGGTGATTTTAATTGGTTTGCTATAACTTTTTTTTTTTTTTTTAATAACTATGGCAACTATATGTCCTAGATTTTCAAGGATGACCTGATTTCAAGGACTGGTTCAATTGTCTCTCTAAGTACACAAATAATAGTGAGAACATATGCTCCAATCTTTAGTTCAGAAAATATGATCATTACAACTATATTCTATTTCAGCAAAGGCCAGAGTATGAGTGCTCTATCATCCAGCTGAAATGCTACTCACAAGAGCTGGGAAGAGGGCTATGATGAACACACTGATTAGCTTTACTAGCTGGAGACCAGGACCGCTCTCTTCTCTGACACCTCATCATCCCATGTGTCTTATTTATCTAGAGATGCTATAACAGAAATACCACAAGTGGATGGCTTTAACAAACAGAAATTTATTCTCTCACGGTTTTTTGTTGTTGCTGTTAGGTGCCATTGAATTGGCCCTGACTGATAGCAGCCGTATGTACTACAGAATGAAAGACTGCCGAGTCCCGCAACATGTTCACAATCATTGTTTTGCTTGAGCCCATTGTTGCAGCCACTGTGTCAGTCCATCTCTTTGAGGGTCTTCCTCTTTTTGCTGACCCTCTACTTTACCAAGCATGATGCCCTTCTCCAGGGACTGATTCCTCCTGATAACATGCCCAAAGTACGTGAGACGTAGTCTCGCTATCCTTGCTTCTAAGCAGCATTCTGATTGTACTTCTTCCAAGATAGATTTGTTTGCTCTTTTGGCAGTCCATGATATATCCAATATTCTTCGCCAACACCACAATTCAAAAGAATCAATGCTTCTTTGGTCTTCCTTACTCATCGTCCAGCTTTCTCATGCGTATGAGGCGATGGAAAACACTTAAGGTTTTCACTGGCTAATTCTTTTCAGACTGCTGGATCCTTCTTCCTAGTCTTTTCTTAGTCTGGAAGCTCAGCCGAAGCCTGTCTGCCACTGGTAACCCTGCTGGTATTTGAATGCCAGTGGCATAGCTTCCAGCATCACAGCAACACACTACCCACAGTACAAGAAACTGACAGACAGGTGGAGAAATATTATCATAGTAGGCATTTTTCCAGGAGTAAGGTGTATCTTTTTTAAAATTTTTATTCAGAAGGCTTCTTTGTGATGATGTTAGTTGAAATGGAGTAGGAATTCTAAATATTTTTAGGTTTCCCGACAGGATAACTGACTTGCTTCTGTTCTCTAAACAGTGAAAGCATCACACCACCATCTTCTGAGGCTTAACCTTCATTATCTTTAGTATATTTGGTTGAAAGAGCTCATTTAAATTCTAAGAAGATAAATATCTCCAAGGTAACTAGCAGTTCCTTCATCCCTCTCTACTCTCTCCAAGAAATGCTTTCTTTGTAAGTAGTTACTGCATCCCGTCGGTGCTACGCATTGGGGTAATAAGTGAGGGTTTGTTTGTGGAGAGGGAGATTCCAAAGGAATGAAAGACATAATTCCCGGGGCTTTTGGTTCCCTGTAGAAGTAAAGTTTAAAGGTACTATACAATTTGAGAGTAAGTACAAAGTAACATGTAGTCTCAAACTGCAATGTAACATCGTACGATTTGGATACATATATGAAGAGACAAACAAAATGATGAGGTGTAATCAATTCAACACTCTGCTACTGACCAGAGATACCCATGGCTGTCGAGTCCATTCAACTCATAGCAACCCTATAACGCAGAGAAGAACTCCCCTATAGGGTTTCCAACGCTGTAATATTTACAGAAGCAGACTGCCACATGCTTCTCCTGTGAAGCCGCTGGTGTGTTAGGACCACCTGCCTTTCACTCAGCAGCCTAGTGCTTAACCACTGGACCACCAGGGCTCCGGCCTGGGGTACAGAGATAAAAAAGAGGTACTTTCTGCTGTAAAGATTCTTATAGTAATAGATAAGCATACAATTGAAGCTCAAAAACGTTACCGCATTGCTGTGGGTGCCTTCGGCATAAGAGGACTGCCACATCGTGTGTGACCCACTGACTTCCAAGTGAAGGAGACACAAATGTGGGAAATAAATGCTCGGGGTGCTTGGTGCAAACAACTTATTTTTCTGTTTTCTCATACGCAGATTTGAAAGCCATAATGTTTTAATTTCTTTTATTTATAATAAGATGTAAAAGAAGTACATAGTTCATGCGATAAGCCCATAGGCCAAATACAGTTCAAAAAAATTTTTTTTCATAACTAAGACTAAAATAAAGAACTGCTAAGTTTTGCCTCAGGGAGTTTTTAAAATAGGAATCTAGGCAGGGCTCCATTAGGAGAGTGCATCTCCCACATTAAACCGTGAGTTCCTTTGGGACAGAGTTGTGTCTTTAACTCACAAGCCTAAGTTTCTAGAATAATGTCTGGCATACAGCACGCCTTCAAAGCATGTTCGTTAAAAAAAAATAGAAATTTTTTTTTTTTTTTTTTAGGGTAGGAAAACTTCATTGAAAGCTGCCAGTTACAAGCCTTTCCTGCCGTCAAGACTACAACTCCCAGAATGCCATGTTCCCTTTGCGCTCTTGGGACGAAGCTGAGGACGCTCCACCACTCACCTCACTAGACCGAAACTACAATTCCCACTATACTCAGGGGTTCCGGAAGCCTTGTTAAACACTACCTGTTGCCATAGCATCCGGGTCCGGACCGACCAACCCGGATGCCCGCGCCTTGTGGAGACGGGCCTTTCTCAGTTCTGACCAACCGGAGGCAGGTTTGCTGTGGCACGTGACCGGAGGGGGCGGGGACTCAGGACCGGCGCCTTCTCCTTGCTCTTTGGGGTCGTGGCCTTGCTCCTGCTGTGCACGGGAAGTGTGCGGGCACCTCCACGCGCGTATGTGAGCGTGGTGCCTGCAGTGCTTGTGAGTCCTCGCTAGGTCGCTGCGCGAGCAGACGCGGGAGCCATGGGCGGGACGGCTAGCACCCGCCGGGTCACCTTCGAGGCGGACGAGAATGAGAACATCACGGTGGTGAAGGGCATCCGGGTGAGTGAGCGGGGCGGGCAGAGCGCAAGCACTCGGACTCAGACCCCGAAGCCTGTGCTCTCGGGACCCGCAGCCCTTGTCCAGCGTCCCAGCCTTCAGTGTTGCCCGGGGAGAAGGCCGGAGTTTCACAACTTGGGACCTCCACTGGGAAAGTAGTTTCTGCTTGTGTACAAGTGCTAGGCACTGTGCTGGGGCGGGTGGGCTGCCAGGTTGAATGGGACCCTCCAGGGGCGCGCAGCCTCGTCTTGACTGTACTTCTCACTAGTTGCGGGACTTTATTTGCAACCTCTGACTGTACTTATTTGTGAAACGGGTCTTTTCTTATGCCTCCTGGTTTCAGGACCCAAACTCTGCTTTTCTGTTGCCACATCACCCCTCTCAGGGCAAATTGGCATTTTAAGGAGCCTCTTTATTTGTGCTTTGTCATCTAGTGTTCTCCCTCTGATACAACCCCCTCCCTCCAACATACACCCCCACACCCCCACACTTTTCTGGCTGTCCTCTGGTGACTTCTGCCTTCTTGACTTTCACTTGATATCTGTCTTTCCCAGGCGCCTTCTCTGTGACCTGCCCTGCTTGAGTCTTGAATTAGGCCCGGTGCTTCAGGACTAATGCCTGCCAGCCTGATTCATTGGCTAGAGGTTGAGATTTGCAGTTTTTCAGACCACTAGAAGTCATATGGAAACCCTGGTGGGTAGTGAGAAGAGCTACAGCTGCTAACCAAAAGGTTGGCATTTCAAATCCACCAGGCACTCCTTGGAAACCCTATGGGGCAGTTCTACTCTGTCCTGTAGAGTCACTATGAGTTGGAATCGGTTCAGTGGCAACGGGTTTGGTTTTTTTTTTTTTTTTTTTGGTAGACGTCGTATTCCCAGTTCTAGATCAAGATATTGTAGGGAAGTTTTTCTTAATTTTTATGCCTTCTGCACGTGCTTGATACATAAACTGAAAACTTGATTTTTCTCCAGGGTGTCTGTCAGTATGCCAGCACTAACTTGATAAACACTCTTCGCTGCACCTGACTTTGGAGCCTCACATTTTTGGAAGTATGATGCCTGAACCTAGTAAATAAAGCAGTCTTGACTTCAGGAAGTTTTATAATATTTTATATGCTTCTTCATCTGTTATTGCACAGCCAGTATAAGTAAATTAAATGTGTAAATTGTTTTTAGCATTTGTTACTAGGAAATAAAGCCTCATAAATATTTAAAGTGTTTAAAAACTTTCTACTCTGAAACTGTTACCTGGAAAACATTTATTAAAGTTTTCTTTTTAGAAACTCAAGACTGTTGAACTCTATTTTTGGCCTGTGGCCAGCCTGCCTTATTAACGGTAGTACCACATTTTGTAATAAAATAATCCGAGGCTGCATTCTTTGCGTTATTGTGGTTTAGTTGGTACTCTTCGGAGTCAAATAAAAATTACTGTAAACCTTGAGTTTTAAGCAGAGGTTTGTTTAATCTTGCTTTTAGGCCTTTGGTGTTCCACACCAGAGAGTAGAAGTAAGAAAAAATACAGTAAATTTTGGGTAAGAAGACAATGAGTAGACAAATCTGTAAATCTGCATTCTCATGCTTTAGTTCAGATAGTGGTGGTCGCAAACAAAACCGAAAGACAATTTGGCCACAGTGCAGACATTCATATGAAATGTTAGATGCACAAGGCTGAATAGGATAAATATGACAGTAGGGCTAGGTGATAGATTAAAATGGAAAGATTGTTTAAAAAACCTTTTTTTTTTTTTAAATAAACTGTGTCCCTTGGACACTAAAATTGACAGAAGCATTCCTGCATTCTTTATTGTTTTCATTCTCATACATTATATCTTATCTGCATTGAAAAAATTCAAGCACATGCCATACTCGTTTTGATCGCCGTGCTTTCCTTCAGAATATACCCTTCACCTGGAATGCCCTTGGACTATGCCCTGTTCCTTCAAATCCTTTTTCAAGGGTGACTTGAAATCTCTCTGAGCCTCAGCTTTCTCATCTGCTAAATGTATGCCTCTGAGGACCTCTCATCTTTTCTTGTTTTGACTATGAGTCTAGTTGTGCTCTAAGTTTCTTGTAGCCATACTCAGCCCATTGCTGTTTTCTCTACAATGGCAAGCTATTGAATTGTTGAGTACTCAGAGTCCATTCTGATATCTTGGAGGTCATGGTAAAAAGAGCATGAATTTGGAGTTAAACAAACTTCAGTTTAATTTTCTAGCCTTTTGGCCATGGACAAATCACTTCTCTGATTCTTTCTTTATCCCTAGGGGGAATACCATCACTTATGTTAATTAATTGAGGTAAGAAGATGATAGGATTCCTTCAGTATCTAAAGTTCAAAGACTCTTTGGAAGTGTTGTGTAGTGTTGGGGAGGCAGCATGTGCTTTGGAGCCAGGCAGACCTGGTTTGGATCCTAACTCTGCTTCTCAGTAGCTGTGTGGCCCTGGACAAATCACTTTTGTTTTAAATTTTATTGTGCTTTAAGTGAAAGTTTACAAATCAAGTCAGTCTCTCACACAAAAACCCATATACACCTTGCTACACACTCCCAATTACTCTCCCCCTAATGAGACAGCCCGCTCTCTCCCTCCACTCTCTCTTTTCATGTCCGTTTCGCCAGCTTCTAACCCCCTCCATCCTCTCATCTCCCCTCCAGGCAGGAGATGCCAACATAGTCTCAAGTGGACAAATCACTTTTGATTGTGTTTCGTTGTTCAGTGTATCTGGAGAATGCAACCTGCTTGTGAGATTTGTGGGAGCCCTGGTGGCATAGTGGTTAACAGTTCAGCTGCTAACTGAAAGGTCAGCAGTTCAAACCCACCAGCTGCTCTATGGGAATAAGATGTGGCAGTCTGCTTCCATAAGAATTTACAGCCTTGGAAACCCTATGGGGCGGTTCTGCTCTATCCTGTAGGGTCTCTGTGAGTCAGAATCGACTTGATGGCAGTGGGGTTAGGTTTGTTTTTCTGTCTTTAAGCATCTAGCACAGTGCCTAGTACTTCATGAGTAGCAGCTGTAATTAGCGGTATTCAGTGTAATGGCTACATAAAGTTGTTGTTAGGTGCCATCGAGTCGGTTCCAACTCATAGCGACCTTGTGCACAACGGAACGAAACACTGCCTGGTCCTGCGCCATCCTTACAATCATTGTTATGCTTGAACTCATTGTCGCAGCCACTGTGTCAATCCACCTCGTTGAGGGTCTTCCTCTTTTCCGCTGACCCTGTACTCTGCCAAGCATGATGTCCTTCTCCAGGGACTGATTCCTCCTGACAACATGTCCAAAGTATGTATGAACTTAAGATAACTGGATAAAATAAGAGCATCTTGTGCCTCATGAAGGACGCCCACAGGTGTCCCTCACAGAGTGGACTGGGAGATGGGAGCACTGCCTGACTTTTGCCTAGGTCTTTTGTAGATGCTTTTCAGCTGATCTTTATACTTTTCTTGACTCAAAGCGAGTACCTTGTTTCTTTTTTTTTTTTTTTTTCCCAAACAAGCTTCTGAGGCATGAGGAGGCATCTCAGTATCATAAGTGAGCCACTGTTTAGCTCAGTTGGTAAAAACATGGTGCTAATGAAGCCCAAACTTCAGTTTTAAATTGCAGATGGGTTAGGTCAACTTGGAGCCCTGGTGGGACAGTGGTTAAGCACCAGGCTGCTAACCAAAAAGTCAGTGGTTTGAACCTACCATTTGCTCCGCAGGAGAAAGATGTGGCAGTCTGCTTCCATAACGATTGACCTTACCAGGGCCGTTCTCCTGTGTCTTGTATATGTCATGTGGTTGGTTTGAGTCAGAATCGACTCAACAGCAATGGGTTTGGTTTTGGTACATCAACTCGGCTGGAGAAGACTTTCCAACTTTGTCTAATCAATGGCCGAGCTTAGGTTGTAGGAAACAAGAGTGTATTTGTGATTCAGCAGAGCCAGTCACTGCTGGAAAACCAGTGCTTGTTCTGTTGTACTGATAGAGATAGTCATTTCATCTTCATTTGTCTTATACACAGAATCACATTTAGTGAGCAATGTAAGGGTTTCAGTAACCAGGCTGAGTTTATTAATGGATCACGTGTTTCCAGATTTTTTTGCTGGAACCCTCAACAGTTACAGTTAAAAGAACTACTTACAATTTTAAGTTTAAACTTCTCAACTACCGGGTGTTATTTTCTACAGGGTCTTGTTTTTTCCCTTTATTCTTAGCAATTCATAGCTTTTTCCAATTTTCCATAAAATAACCTGTATTCTTACACCTGATTTGAATTTAGAATCTGAAACAACTTGTATGGGTTGGATGAAATGTCACCCTCTTGCCTTGTCCTCCTTTTCCAATCTAAAATAAATTTATAGTGATAGAATTACCACCTCTTTTCAGTACTCATATTACATGTGCTTAATAGGATTTTTGTGAGCACCTGCCGTGCCAGCTCGGTGAGTCTGCCAGCGACTCAGTCATTCACACGTTTATCTGAAACATCAAAGCTGTAGTAGTGAACTCTTCAAGAGCAAAAGTCAACTTCAATGAGTATCATCTTCAAAGAAATGTTATCATGCTTTCCAGGCATAAACTGCACTGTGCAACTGGCCTTGAAGATGCAGGCTGAAATTCACAGGAGCAGTGGGTGATGGTAGTATGGATACTTACATGGAACACAACCAATAACTTTGGGAAGTATTGGCAGTTGAGAACTCCAGATGAAGAAATTACTTAATGTGGGGTGTTGTTGATGCTCTAGAGGAGAGACTACACATCCAGTCAGTCATGGGGAGTGTTGAGGAGTGTGGTGCAGGTAATCCAGTTAACTGGCAGATGCTTGTTCACTTTCCGCTCGAGATTCCATGCTTTGCTTGGGCAAAGCACTCTTTTAAACTTTCTAAGATTTTATAAAGGAAGTACAAGTTTCTGGTCCCCACTGATGACAAATATAAAGAAACACAAGTGACAAACTACAAACATAAGCTAAGAATTACATGTTTTATATATATATATATATGTCAAGAAAAACCCAACCCTGTTGCTGTCGAGTCGATTCCAATTCATAGCGACCCTACAGGACAGAGTAGAACTGCCCCATAGGGTTTCCAAGGAGTGGCTGGTGGATTCTAACTGCCAACCTTTTGGTTAGCAGCTGAGTCCTTAAGCACTGTACCACCAGGGCTCCATATATATGTATACATATATATACATACATACACACACACACATATATACGTGTATGTATACATATATATATGTCATTTCCTCCCCTGCCCTTAACTAAGTATTTGGGAGTAAATAATTTCCAAATAAAAGTCTTTTTTTTTGGAGCCTGTAACTCAAAATGGTAGCTGAAAAGCAGACCAGTACCCTCACAGAAAATGGTGCAACATGGGAGGGAGACAAAGAAAGAAAAATAGGTAAACTTCCTTTAATCACTTTGAGAGGACACATCTCAAAGTGGGTGGGTCTGGTTTTCTTGTCTCACGGGGCTCCTAACTTCACCTGTCAGAAAACCCCCCCAAAACCAAGCACCTTGCCGTTAAGATGATTCCTGCTCACAGCGACCCTATAGAACAGAGTAGAACTGCCGCATAGGGTTTCCAAGCCCTATAGAACAGAGTAGAACTGCCGCATAGGGTTTCCAAGGAGCGGCTGGTGGATTTGAACCGCGGATCTTTTGGTTAGCAGCTGAACACTTAACATTTGGTGCCACCAGGGCTTCTTACCTATCAGAGAACAGCAATTTACAGAGTTTCCTTCTTCCTTTTCCTTGGAAGTGGAAACATTTTAGCCATCTCACCCAGTCTCCTAAGGAAAGGCTGGGTCTGGATTGGTAGGCGGTGTATTTGTTAGTTTTGGGTAAGATCAACAAAGGTGGGTGGGAAGAATAAAGATGGCATGCATCTTTTTCTCTTCCCTGGAGTGCATGTTGGTATGGTGAGTACAGCCCAAAACTTGGCAAGGCCTGTTTGCTTAAATTTGTCTTTAGGAGCAGTGACAGTAGGTCGGATAGTCAAGGACTGAATTCTGCTTGTTGGCAGGCCTGCTTCACTCGGCGCTCTCTCAGAGCAGTGGTTCTTCTTATAAATCAGACCTCAGAACACTTTGAATCTGTGAGCTGTGGACTCTGCCCAGCCAGAAAAATGCATCTAAGCAGACAGTTTCGCCTAAGTTGAGGAATTCATCTGTGGACTCCCCAGGGTATGATTCCTAGCATTATTGGGGGCAAGGGGGCATTTCACCATTCTTTGCTTGAAGTAATTTCTGCAAATTGCACTTGGTATTGCCTTGACTTAGATTCCAGAGATGGCTTCCAAGGAGCGCCTGGTGGATTTGAACTGCGGACCTTTTGGTTAGCAGCCGAACTCTTAACCCCTACACCACCAGGGTTTCCCCAGGTATAGTAGGTATCACTAGATAGGAAACACTGTTTCTCAAACAAGTGTCCTGTTTAAGGAAAAACATGTTTCCTGAAGGAGTTGCTGCTAACGCAAGGGCAGCATATCCAGCTGTTGCAGAAACTTATGTTGTAGCTTTGATTCCTTTATGGATCACTTAGCATCACAAAGAAGAGTTGTTTTACAGATACAGATTGTGTATATAACCCTGGACAGGTGCTGAATCTTGTGAGCTGCTTCACAAGTGAGTACCGCAGTTCACAAAGATAGGTGAGTATGCCGCTGAGGCCAGCTGAGCTCCAAAATCCAAACCAAACCCACGGCCGTTGAGTTGATTTCTACTCATAGCGACCCCATAGGGGTTTCCAAGGCTGTAAATCTCTACAGAAGCAGACTGCCATGTCTTCCTCCCGTGGAGCTAATTGTGGTTTAGAACCACCTATTTTTTGGTTTTATCTTTTGGTTAGCAGTCCGTTGCTTTAACCACTGTACAACCAGGGCCCCTTGAGCCCAGCTCAGATAATGTTAACTTCAGATACAAAGGATAACACGGCACAGCTGTTACTTTGTGTTGGCATAGCCGAGAAGGGACTGGGATGGGCAGATTGAGCTTGATGTTGGCAGAGTGGCATCTGCTGTCTGCCATGGCTGCGCCATGGGACGGGCCCAAGGATGCATTGGTTGAGTGATTGCGAAGAAGAAAAGGAGGAGGTTGACTCCCATAAGGCAGTCCTGCAATACATTTATCAACTCAAAAAATAAATTGTGTTCCTTGGATGACATGGTTATAAATGTCCTGAAATTTAACCAAAAACCACATTGGGAAATGTTTTGAATTGATAGTATTTGAAATTAAGTAGCTAATTTTGAGGTATCAGAAGCCACAAAAATAATATAAAGTTAACAGAAACACTTAGTAATTAATTTGAAAGAGAGATTCTGCTTTTACTACCCATGGATGTAGAAAGAGGGACACGTGACCACCTCACATCCTCACACCAGGGTTCATGCAGCTGCTCCTGGTAGCAGCTCTAGGCCCAGTCCTCAAGGGCTGGGTAGAGGAGGACCCCAGTGCAGGCTCAGGCTGAGTTGATGAGAATGAACCAAGATGAAATAATCAGTTGAAGTCCCCATAACTGGAGCTCTGTGGGTAACAACTACCAAATATCTGTGTAGCACATTACCGTTTTGTGATGTCCTTTTGATCCTCCACATAGCCTGGAGGGTTGGTAGTATCTTCATTGTCACTTGAAGCAAGTGGGGCCCATTGAGGTTAGGTGACTTCTCTAGGGCTAGATAACTAGTAGTGTCCAGTGCTTTTTCCTCTATTCTGGGCCAGCTTTTTGTTTTACTCACTCAAGGAATGATAATTTTGAGGATGCTTTAGGGTTTGGAAGGAATTTTTGTACTAGGTGTTTCAAAAGCCCGGTAGATGATGGCAAGATGTGAATTTTGATGGGAA
The DNA here is from genome assembly GCF_024166365.1 of Elephas maximus indicus. NCBI lineage: Eukaryota > Metazoa > Chordata > Mammalia > Proboscidea > Elephantidae > Elephas > Elephas maximus. The sequence continues at coordinate 16,754,770 of NC_064826.1, forward strand.
GCAGATTGTTATTTAGAAGAAAGGGTGGCTGTCTCCAATACAGGTGAGAATTTGTAGCTAAGACTGATTTTTAGCAAACACACTCACTTTTAGATTTGGTGGAATGTATTTTTAGTGTAGTTGTAGCCCCTTTACTTTGGTGTGAAATATAGAAGTATAAATTGAAATAAAGAATTTTTTTATATATATATACATAAATTATATATAAATCAAATTAGCTTTTTATTTATAAACTGATATATGTAGCATATTATATATTGTGTTCATATTATAGAGTAGTACATAATAGTATATTACATATAGTAGCATATATATACTGGGTTAGCGTATATATTAGAATATACTGCGTTAACATATTAAATAGTAGATGTAAGGATCCCTGGTGGCACAGTGATTAAGTACTTGGCTGCTAACCGAAAGGCTGGTGGTTTGAACCCACCAGTCACTCCGTGGGAGAAAGACCTGACAATGTGCTCCTGTAAAGCCTAGGAAACCCTATGGGGCAGTTCTAATGTCTTATGGGGTTGCTATGAGTGGGAATCGGTGGCACACAACTCATAATAAAAATTCCGTGAGCTTTACTTAAATTATGTATCAATTAAAGTAGCCTTAAACATTGTAAAAACTAATAAGGCCATTTATCTTCTTCAGAGGAAATGATATGTTTTTACTATGTTGCTTGAGAGTGAAGAGATTAGGGGTTACAGCTTCAGATTCTGATGCTACCACTAACTGGATGTCATTCAGGGCCTCATTTTCTCACCTATAAATTGAGAGGATTGGAGTCCGTCTTCAAGGGTTTTTTCTAAGACCTGTCTCAGCTTCGCAGCGGAGCATTAGCAACAGTCCCATGGCTCTCAGTTGTTGGAAAAGATGCAGTTGGCTCTGGCATCTTCATATAGAGAGTCCCTTGGCACTCTCTTCCACTTCTCTTCCAAGATAGGAGTCATAGGTTTGTGCTTCAAAGATGACAAGTTTTGAGGTGTGGTTTCCCCTTTGCCATCTCACCTCCTTTTTGGTTTTGGCCCTGAGGAGTAAGTAACTGTTCAGGTATAAACTGTTCTGTTACTGATGTATCCCAAGGGCCTAGACCAGAGCCTGGCTTAGTATTTATTTGTTGAATGAATGGATCACACTGTTGTGGAAAGGTAGGCATGAAAACAAATACTTGTTCCATAATTGGAGTGCTGCCTTGGAGGATTGTGCAAGCTATAGTGGGGTATAAGGCGGGGTAACTTCGGGTAGGCAGTGTTGGAATGGAATGGGGAACTGGTGTGGTCAGAGAAGCCTCAGGATGTTTGAAAGTGATTTTCAGGATCCAGAGGAGAAGGCAACGTGGGCCTGTGTAAAGGCAAAGATATGGCACAAACAAGTAGCCAGTTAGGAGTAAGAAACAGAGGATGAAAAATTAAGGGAGAAGTTGTGGGAAGTTGAGATTGGAGAGTTCGGTGATGAGCAGGTGATGGAGAAGTCTTGAATGTCATGCAGAAGAACTTGGACTGTTCCTATGAATAAACTAAAAACCAAACCATTTGCTGCTGAGTTGATTCCAGCTCGTGGTGACCTCATGTGTTGCAGAGTAGGACTGTGCACCATAGCGTTTTCAAGGCTGTGACCTCTCAGAAGTAGATTGTCAGATCTTTGTTCCCAGGCACCTCTGGTTGGCTTCAAACCACCAACTATTCAGTTAGTAGTCAAGTTTTTAACAGTTTGTGTCCTTCAGTGCTGCCCTTCCTGTTAATTGAAGGATTAGAAGCAGGAAGTTACTGTAATCAGATTTGCGTATTAGGACAATTGATGTTGGTACCATGAATTACCAACAAAGCAAACCTGTTGCGCTCTAGTCAATTCCAACTTACAGTGACCTATCGGACAGAGTAGAACTGCACCATGGAATTTCCGAGGAGTGCCTGGTGGATTGAAACTGCCGACCTTTTGGTTAGCAGCTGTACTCTTAACCACTTATGCTACCATGAATTAGGGCAGGGAAAATGGGATGGGAGAAGAGATGATGAATTCATTATATCTTTAGAGGTTGAGGAAGTCATGACTCAGAATGAGGGTGAGAGGAGTCAAGGACAAATGCTGTGTTCTCCTTTAGGAAACTGGTTGGAGGTGGTATCGTTAATGAGGTAAGGAAAGCAGGAAGAAGAAATTTTTGGAAAACCTGAGTTCAGTTGAGGACACATTAGGTTGGAGGTGCCTGTGGTCTGTCCAAGGGCAGCTGTCCATCAGGCAAGTTGTCGTGTAGGTCTGGCTCACAGGACACCGGTTTTGGGCTGGAGAGAATGGATTTAGTATCCGTTTATTTCTCAACAGTGGTTGAAAATCAAGAGAGTGGCTGAGAGTACCAACAAGAGCGCGCAGAGTGAGTGGAGAAGAGAGCAAAGAACAGAATGTGGGGCCTTCTACGTCAGGGTAGGCAGGGAAGGGGAAGCCTGCAGAAGAGAGAAGCAATGGCCAGAGTCCCTGGAGAACCAGGACAGCGAGACGTCAGAAAAGCCAGGGGAGGGGTATCCAGAAGAGGGGAGTGGCCAAAGATGTTAGATGCTAAAGGGAACCCCAAGAAATAAGGTGTATGATTTATTTGGTCATGGTGACTTTCATCAGAACACTTTTTCACTCCTGTGTTGGGGGTAAAAGCCACATAGTAGTGAGTTGAGGAAGTAGATATGTGAAGATAGTAGAAGAGATAAAGGACAGTAGCAAGAAACTTGTTGAAAAAGAGGGTATGTGTGTGTGTTTTGTTAATATGGAAAAGATTTGGGGATGTTACAGGCTAAGAGAGGGAGAGACTGAGAATCCAGGCCCGACGAGGTAGTATTGTGGAAGAAAGCCCTTGAGGAAACAGGAGGGGATGATCTAGCCCTGGGTGTCCTTCCTGAGGACTTCTGCTCCACTCCCACCTCTAATCTGTCTTGAGTCTGGCAGTACAGGGACATGGCTAAGAGGGTGACCTTGAGACTCAGACTGCCTGGTTTGAATCCTTTTTGCTTTCTAATAAATTTATTGAGTTGTGTAATCATCACTGCAGCCTGGTTGAAAACATTTTAATCAGTCCAGCAAGGTCCCTCTGTCCCTTTACAGTTAACCCCCATTTCTGCCTCAACTCCTGGCAACCACTTGTCTCCTTTCTGCCACTGTAAACCCTTTGCCATGTAGTAGATTCCGACTTGTAGCGACACCATAGGACAGGGTAAAACTGCCCCATAAGTTTCCAAGGCTGTAATCTTTACGGAAGTGGACTGCCACATCTTTGTCCTGTGGCCCGACATTTCCCTTAGTAGCCGAACGCTTGACCTTGCCTTTTCTGGGTGTTTTGCATAGATGGTGTCATATGATACGTGGCTTTGTGTCTGGCTTCTCTGACTTAGCCTACTGATTTGTCCGTGTGTCCATGTTGTAGCAGTTGTCAGAATCCCGTTCCTCTTCATTGATGGATTGTATTCCATGGTGTGGATAGATACTGTTTTGTTTATCCGATCACCAGTCGATGAACGTTCATTTGTTTCCACCGTTTGGCTGTTGTGAATTATGCTGCTGCAGCCATTCCTGTGCTTTATAGCTTCTTAATTGGTCCTTCATTGGACCTCCTTCAGGGGTCCTCCTGCTCCTGTGCTTGTCCCCGCCCAATCTGATTTCGACACTGTAGCTAGAGTGATCTTTCTAAACTGTAAATCTGGTCGTGTCCTAACCCTGCTTAATATTCTTCTGTACTGCTCATTTAAGGAGCCCTGGTGGTGCAGCGGTCAAGCACTTGGCTGCTAACTGAAGGGTCAGTAGTTCGAACCCGCCAGCCCACTCAGCAGGAGAAAGATGTGGCAGTCTGCTCCTGTAAAGACTACAGCCTTGGAGTCCCCATGGGGCAGTTCTACTCTATCCTGTAGGATTTTTTTGAGTCAGAATCGACTCTCCAGCAATGGGTTTGGTTTGGTTTTTTTAGTGTCCATTTGCCCTTAGGGTCAAGTTGAAACTCTGGAACTTGAAGGGTTCGCTGAGTCTTCAAAATCCCAAATCTTCTTTCCCTCTCCACCTTCTCTTTGACTATGCCCCTCTCCAACTTTGTGCGTCATTCATTCATTCAGTCAGGTTTAATGAGACTCTGGGGGTATGGTACCAGGACAGCGGAGTCCTTGCTTTCATGCAGCTTTCTAGCATGAAAGGCAAGACTTAAGAAACATCAGATAGATGTAAGTACTATAAAGAAAACAGGATGATGTGATAGTAGTTGGGGGACTGGTGACCTCAGATATCCAGCCCTGCATGTTCCCCAGAGCCTCTGCCCTATTGCCAGCTGCTACTTGGTATCTCCACCTGCATGTCTACTAGTGGCAAGCCCTGTTTGTCATCTGTGCTGTAATGTGGTTCCCTCTCCCTGGAGCACTTACCCTGTGCCTTTTCTTCTCAGCTTCTGCTCATTCTTCCCTTATAAGTTTTCCCCGACCCTCTGCTCCAGCCCCACCTGCACCCCAGCCCCAAAGCCTGGTCAGATGCCCCACCCATCATGCATTCTGTACTCCCGTTATAGGCTGATCTACCTTAAATCATTGTATTTAAATGCCTGATGATTGTCTCTTTCTGCCATGCTGCTTTGACGACTGTTGAATACCCAAGTCTAGCCTATATCACCATCTGTCACTGCGTCATACTGTGCTGGCTTACGTGTTGCTATGATGCTGGAATCTATGCCACCAGGGTCACACTCATGGTGGACAGATTTCAGGGGGCTTCCAGACTAAGACTAGGAAGAACGATATGGCGATCTATTTCAGAAATAAGCCGATGCAAACACTGTGGACCACAACAGGATATTGTCAGATGTTGTGCTTGAAGATGAGCCTGCTGGGTTGGAAAGCACTGCACAATAGTCGCAACAATAGACTCACACATGGCAACTAACAACAACAGCCTAGTTGCCGTCATCGTTGGTGTTGAGAGAGTGATTGTCTGTGGTTAGCCTTGAACAGGTGGGATGGAGGAACACTGTTTCCTTTGGGTTTGGTGGGAAGAAACTAAGGCCTGTTGCATGCATAAAAAAATTTGTAGAGTCAGGGGAGGAAAGTTGAAGGGGTCCTGATGGCTTAGGTTTTCCCGGCGATTACAGTTTAGTGCCCAGTATAAAATGAGGAGCAGTTATTTATAATGAGCAGTTAACGGTGCATTAGAGGAAATAGAAGAGTAGCGCTGTGGGGTGCATTTTGGGATCTAAAACTATTTTTACTTGCTTTTAGTTTCACAGCTATTAGATTCAACCTCATTTCTTTAGGCCATTCATTATACATATTGATACGGATGACTAAATTACTTGGATGTTATTGTATAGGGTTTTTTTTTCCCCTCTTGTTCTTTTGTAATTGATTTTATGTTGCTTTTTCAGCTTTCGGAAAATGTGATTGATCGAATGAAGGAATCCTCTCCGTCTGGTTCGAAGTCTCCACGGTATTCTGGTGGTTATGGTGCCTCAGGTATTTCAGAATTTCAGCTCTAGGGTTTTTAGTAGAACAGTGATACGTGGTTAAAGTTCACTTGATTGTCTGGTCCCCTAGATTTCTACCTTTTCTTATTTGGATGTTGGGATTTTTATGGAGAATATTTGAAATCAGTACCAGGGCTTCTCTTAAAATGTTTTGCACTAAAAATGGAATTTACTTTCAAAGAGTCTCTCTTGAAATTTTGTTTTCTCATTCATAAAGCCTCTAGCAGGCTTTGGAAGGTTACGTCGTGTATTTTTTTGTGTTAAATGGATTGCTTATAGGTGTATTACACACATAGGAGTAAATATTTATTAAAAAAAGTGACACCCGGATACCCTGCAAACTCAGAGCTGAAGCCATTCCTGAAGTCTACCCTTCAGCCAAAGATTAGACAGACCTATAAAACAAACAGTAACACGTGTGAGGAATGTGCTTCTTTACTCAATCAAGTGTATGAGACCAAATGGGCAACACCTGCCCAAAAGCAAAGAGGAGAGGGCAGGAAGGAACAGGAAAACTGGATGAATGGACACAGTGAACCCAGGATGGAAAGGGAAAAGGGGAGAGTGCTGACACATTGTGGGGATTGCAACTAATGTCACTAAACAATTTGTGTATAAATTTTTGAATGAGAAACTAATTTGCCCTGTAAATTTTCACCTAAAACACACACGCACACAAAACAAACATTGAACTTCGAAAATATTGATTTAATGTTTCAAATTGTGAAATACCTCAAATGATTTTATTTTCTAATTGATTTCTTCTAATCTTATGCAAGGTCTTTCTTCTGTTACCAAACCAAAAAAAACCAAACCCAGTGCCATTGAGTCGATTCCAACTCATAGCGACCCTATAGAACAGAGTAGAACTGCCCCATAGAGTTTCCTAGGAGCGCCTGGTGGATTTGAACTGCTGACCCTTTGGTTAGCAGCTGTAGCACTTAAACACTACGCCACCAGGGTTTCCTTTCCTGTTATAGTCAGTCTTAATTACTGATGAAAATATGATGTTAAATGACATCTCTAGAGAGTTCTTAAGCCAATTTTATCTGTAGATACTAGTGGATAAGAGAACTAATACTGTTTCCCGTCCGTTCCCTCTCCCATGCCCCATCCACCTATTCCTTTAACAAATATTTATTGAACATCTGCTGTGTGCCAAGCACTGTTCTTGTTCTCATTGGTGAAATAGCAATGATAAAGTGATCAGTATGATTAATCTTGGATTAAGTGAGAGTTTTCTGTATTTATTAGAAAGGAAGTTACGTAGTAAATCTGGCTTCAGCCTATGAAATACATTCAGAAAGATGAGATGCTGCCCCGTGCTATCCTCTTGGGGCAGTTGTGACCCCTTACTAATCATTAAATCAGTGAATGTGAATTGAGTAGAGGGTACCAAGATGAGTAAGAAAGCATTCTTGCCCTTTTGAATCTTCTTGCTTAGTAGGAGAGTTAAGAAAGGTTTGCAGTTAATTAACACTAGATAGAAAGTGACCAGTATCTCCGTCTTAAAAACACTTTATGAGTCATCTGGGCCGCGTTCTTGGTTTTCCTGCAACCTTAGTTAAAATCTGGTCTCCTTTGCTGATTCCCCACTAAGCCAATTGTGTGGCTTCTAACTAACTGTCTAGATGCCTCTGACTCCCAGAATGGTATCTCTACCCCTGACTTCTCCCTGAAACTCCAGAGTCTAATAGAGAACTGCCGACTTGAAACCCACCTAAAGATCTCTAACTTAACATATCCAAAAGAAAATTTTTTTACTCTTCCCCATACTTAGTTCTCTGTCCCATCTTTCCCAGTAAATGGCTCAAGTAGCCAAGCCCAAAACCTGGGATTCATCCTTGTTTCCTCCTTCCCTCATTCCCTACCTCAGGCCGGCAGCGATTTTGTCAATTTCACATCTAAAAACATGTTACATTGGTTCCTTTTCAATCCATCTCCACTGCTACAGCCCCAGTCCAGGTAACCACTGTCTCTTACCTTGCCTTCTGCGGAGACCTCTTAACTGCTCCCCTGTTTTCCACTCTCATTTCCCTACTCCGGCCTCTGCACACAGCGGCCCTCGCAACCTTTTAAAAAAGTAATTCATATCACATTCGAGTGGTGGCTCTCCATGGTACATGGAATATAATCTGAACTACTTCCCTTGGTCGCCAAGGCACAATGTGACCAGTCACTGTCTACGTTTCCAACGTGTGCTCCTACCGCCCTCCCTCTCTCTTACTGTGACTCTTATTTACACCAGAAGATAAGCTCCTGGGACTTTGTCAGCTTGTTCGCAGCTGAATCCGCAACTCCTAGGACAGTCCCTAGTTCTAGACAGTGCTTAGGAAGTATTTGTTGAATTAATTAAGGTTAAATCACATTGTTGTTAGGTGCCATCGAGTCAGTTAGGACTCATAAAACCCAGTGCCGTCGAGTTGATTCCGACTCATAGCGACCCTATAGGACAGAGTAGAACTGCCTCGCAGAGTTTCCAAGGAGCGCCTGGCGGATTTGAACTGCTGACCCTTTGGTTAGCAGCCGTAGCACTTAGCCACTACGCCACCAGGGTTTCCGTTAGGACTCATAGTGACCCTAAATACAACAGAACGAAACACCGCCTGGTCCTGCACCACCCTCACAATTGTTGTTATGCTTGAGCCCGTTGTTACAGCCACTGTGTCAGTCCATCTCGTAGAGGATCTTCCTCTTTTTTGCTGACCCTCTACTTTACCAAGCACGATGTCCTTTGCCAGGGACTGGTTCCTCCTGATAACATGTCCAAAGTATGTGAGACGAAGTCTCTCCATCCTTGCTTCTAAATATGCATTTTGGCCATACTTCTTCCAAGACAGATTTGTTCCTTCTTCTCATAGTCCGTGGTATGTGCAATATTCTTTGCCAACTCCACAATTCAAAGGCATCAATTCTTTGGTGTTCCTTATTCATTGTCCAGCTTTCACATGCATATGAGGTGATTGAAAACACCATTGCTTGGATCAGGCTCACCTTGGTCTTCAAAGTGACATGTTTACTTTTCAACACTTTAGAAAGACCTTTAGCAGCAGATTTGCCTAGTGCAGTGCGTCTTTTGGTTTGTTGACTGCTGCTTCTATGGGCGTTGATTGTGGATCCAAGTAAAATGAAGTCCTTGACAACTTCAGTATTTTCTCCTTTTATCATAATGTTGCTAACCCCATTATCCGTTTTAAAAGTAGCTACCTTTGATCCTTTTGGAATATGATTTACAAGTATAATTCAGGTAACATTTATTAAATGTCTACTGTGTGCAGATAATTAAGCTAGATGTTTTGGGGAGGACGGAAAAAAATCTCTCAAAGAGTTTAGAATTCTCAGATAGATACAAGACTATAAGAGGTGGGGACATAGTATAAAAGCAACCAAGAAACCCAGAAGAGTTTGAAATTAAATATATCAAGTAATTTGGCTTTTGATATGCAGATTTTTAAAAATTAGAATTTGTTCCAAAATAAGATTTGTTCCGTGTAGATTCCTAGCTACTGTGTTAAGATATAGGATAGTGATAACGTCAAGCACTCTGCTAAGTTCTTTAAAGGTCTTGTGGCATTTAATCCTTACAACCCTATGAGAAAAAGGCACTGTTTTTTCACCTGTTTTACATAGAAAGCAGATGGAGACCTGCAGTGACACCTTGCTTCGATTGTAGAAAAGATGTGACAGAAACTAGTTGGAGGGAAAGAGCTGCCTTTTAGTGATGTCCTGCTTGAGCTTAGTGAAGACCCCCTAGTCTAAGTGATGTTGATTCTTCTAGCTTTTTCCCATATTGACTCTAATTCGATAGTGAGTTAAAGGAGAGAAACCATTGGCTTCTTGGGTTGGTTTCTTAAACGGACACTTGTGAGAGACTGTTGGTGGGGGGGAGGCTCCCTGGGCATTGCTCAGGGTGTGACCTGCAGAGCCTGACATTGACGTTGTGATACGCTCTGACTGTACCGAGGAATCCCTGCCTTCCCATCTTCAGGTTGGACATGACTGATCAGCTTGGGCATTGACAACTCTTAGAATGCTGCTTTGTGTTACTGTGGTCAGGCCAGATACATACTCTCCAGAACTGTAGCCACTAGCCACACGTGGCTATTTAAAGTAAAAATTTAAATTAAATAAAAAATTCAGCATCTCAATGACACGTGTCAGTGCCCAGTATTCGCATGCGGCTAGTGGCTACCTTGTTGGACAGCACAGGCCTAGAACATTTCCTTCATTGCAGAAAGTTCTCTCGGACAGTCCTGGTCTAGGATGTACCCGTGCTTGCCACTGTGAGATTCATCAGATGGTTTTAATGATCTGGTGGCTGAGGTCGTGGAGCTGGATGGCTCTGCGTGTGTGTCTGTGTGCGTGCATGCACGTGTGTGTTTGTGAATCTTGATTCCTGCCCTTTCCACGTCCTGACTGCCCCAGGATTGTTGGTGACTGGAAAGTTCTGAGAACATTCCACTGCGATAGCCTGTTTTCACCCCAGTGTCTAGCACAGTTTCTCTACCTGTGTTAGGGGAGAGCTGAAGACACTGACCCTTAGACCTGGGGTGGCTGGGGATCACCTGTGTACTGCCATGTGCCATGAAGATGCCTTCTTCTTCTGTGTGTGACTTGACGTGAGAAAGGATCAACAAGGTTCCCTTGTGTAGGCCCTTTGAGTGCCATTTCCTTTACCCATTCCACCCCAACTTAAGACAAGGACTAAGACTTGGCAAGCTGTTTTGAAATGATCTTCTCTTTATGTTAAGAATGCCATTAGATTATAATGTGCAAGTTAACAAACACTTATTCTCCTTAGATATTTAGAAACATACTTGTGAGAGTAGAAGACCTCAAAGTTTATGTTCTCTTCTGAGTTTGTCTCATTTGGGAGTTCTAGTAAGTAGTCAATAACAGATTTTTTAGGGTTTGTAATTTAAATGTGTTATGAAATAATTTTTCAAGCCTACAAAAAAGTATTGATAGAAATATCACCAGCCTTTTCTACATTTTTCAGTGTCAAGTAAATGATATGTTAAATGTGAGTTGAATTTTTGATATTTATTAAAATACTTTCTTCTTCGCAGGACTCTCACTCATACCAGCCCCAGGCGATTCACATGTGTGAATATAGGGCAGTGTAGTTGATGGACTGAGAGCCCTAGGGTTTCTGTACATGGCAACTAAGTTTTGTCACATATATATATAGTTTTGAGAGTATAATTTATATTCTAAGAAAGTGAGTTCTTCCAAAGACTTTGCTGAAATTATTTTTTTGCCAAACCTTGAACCAGATCAATGACTCGTTGCAGTAAGTATTTGCATGTAAAGCCGTTTGGGCAGAATAATGTACTGTGTGACACACAGCAGGTTGCGATGCCACTATGATAAATGAACGTGCTCCGAAGAACTTCACCGTGTCCTCGCTGCCGCAGACACGTCGCTGCTTTATCTTAACCGTGTTGGTTTGCTTTTCCTTTTTAAAGGCTGACACAAAGGGATACCTTGTGCACATGGTTTTAAACTTAGCTTTTCATTAACACCTTGCATCTTTGATTTAAAAAATCCATGCTGGGTATTGATATTTCTCCACTCCAGCCTGATCTTTTAATTTTTCTGGCTTATGATGAATTCAGGCCTCTCATGTTTGATCCTACCTAATGCTGAGGAAATTCTGTCCCCAAATCAATGTGAAAAGCCAGGCAGGAAATGATATTTGGAGATTATTTGTTCGTTTGCAAAGCCACTAGTAACCAGATGAACATGATGAAATCTGGAAAAAAAAAAAAAGACAAATGAACTCACTTTTATTATTATCCCCACAGGGTAAGTTTCTTTGTCAATTTCTTGTCATTGTGAAAAATAAGAAGGATTTGCCGATTTGTGTTACGTATATCACTGAGATCACTAAATATTTGGCAGCCTTAACAGATGCAGGAAGCCAATTTGAGCAGGAAATAGCTCAGCCCAAACGAAACAGCCAATTTAGGGAGACAGATTCATCTATATATTCTGTGTGTGTTTCTCCCAGAATCTGATCCTCCTTGTTTTTAAACTGCTCTTTAAGGCTCATTTAGACTTAAGACTGTAGGGAGAGTTCAGAGCAAACAAGCTTGTTCTCTTGACTACTGCTACAAGAACTGAAGGGAGCTGCAATGTCGAGGTTGCCCACTTTTGAGTATGTGACACTTTGCTGGTGCCAGTCTTGAACTACATTTTAGCGTGTATTTTTTGTGTGTGCTGTCGTGGGTAATTTGCCTGACAATTTCTAAAAGCAAGAAATGTATACACTATTGAATTAGAGGAATTCAATCAAATTCTCTACTCACTAGACTATGTTCTTAAAAAAAATCCACATATAGTGTACAGTGAATGGATGGGTGAAGAGCTCACGTTGTTAGTTCCATCAGTCAGCAAGTATCAGCAAGGCAGTGATATTAGATGATAAAGAACTATTAGTTGTGTCACGGAGTTTAGGTACAAGCATATGTAACATTATAGTCTAGTGAGTAAGTGCTAGTATACTGCCTTTCACCTGCCCATTTAATTTTTTTGAGTAAGGGAAGGGATATGGAAGTGGGGTAGGACATATGAGCGTGGAAAGTGTTTTAGAAATTCAGAGAAGGAGGGTCAGGAGCTTTGCCAGGCAGGCTCGGGGAGGTGGGCCCGAGCCAGGCCCTGGAGGAAAAGTGGGGTGGGGTGGGGGTGTTGGTGTGGAAGGTGTTCCTGGTAGAGCCAGTATGCAGACCAGATTAATTCAAATAAAGGGTTCATGTAGGTCTGATGGGTGAGAAGTTGGAAACTTGAGTTTAGTGAATTTTATTCTACAGGGCCTCAGCGGCTGCTAAGCAGCTCCATTAAATTCTAGAATGCGGAGTTAGAAAGTTGTGTTAGTTGCTACTTTTCATATGTACCCATATATTAATAACATTTTTATGGCTGAAAAAGCAGTGCTGATTTTCTTATTGATATTCCTCTTCTCGACAAACAAATCTAGGTAGTAAGGGTTTGTATTTTCCTCATAGTACTGAATAAAGCCATTTTCATCTTCAATGAAAAAATATGCAATCCATAAACATTTTTATTTGTCCTTGATTGGCCCTACAGCGAAAAAGAAAAAGTTGCTCTCAGCTTCTTGAGGCAGTGTAGGGTCTGATAGAAGACAAAAGTGGGCTCTTGGACCCCTGGTGGTATAGCGGTTAAGAGGCCAGGCTGCTGACCAAAAGATTGGCAGTTCAAATCCCCGAGCTGCTCCTTGGAAACCCTATGTGGCAGTTCTACTCTGTCCTGTGGGATCGCTGTGAGTCCAAATCGACTCGACTGCACCAGGTTTTGGAGGGATAATGGGAAGGATGAGTTGGAAGCTGGAGCTAAGGAGGAATTGCTGCTGCATGGTCTGGGTGGCAGGGGCAGAGAAGGACTCGGGGGCTTGGTGGCCGTGGCAGCACAGCTGGTTCTGGGCAGCCCTGGACTGGCGCTGCGATCCTCTTACCCAGACCGGGGGCATTTCCCCATCACTGGATTCTTCACTCTTTGGGTTGTTTTTTTATATTAGAGAAACCAACAAAAATGTATACGTACTTTACTTTAAAATTGAGACTAGGGCACAGAAAAAATGTAAAATTTATCAACAAATTATTGATATTATAACATATATCCTATCATATTTTTGGGTGGTGGAGGGGGAACTGTGCAGAAAAGAAAAAGCTGCAGTAGTATAGGGTTGCTGTGAGTTGGAATGCACGACAGCAACGGATTACTTTAGTATAGGAGGATCATAAAGGGAAGCTTAGTAGGTTCTGAATGTCAGTGAGTCACCCCTCTAATAGTTACTGCAGCCGGGAACTAGAAACTTGTGCCCTCTGGCTTCCTCCTTAAGGGATTCCTCACTGGCCTCAGCTGTATAAAATCTTCACTGGTCCCTGTTCTTGCCACTTCTGTGGAATATTGACTTTGAGTTGGTGCTTCCAGTTGGTATGGAGTCAGGTGGGCCAGCCATTCCCCACCTGACCTGAAGTTACTAGAAAGGAGGAGCCGTTTCATAACTTGTGTTGCACGATGTAGATCAGAGGTACAGTGCTGCCATAGTGTCACACTGCTCAGGAGCTTCAAGGAAGCAGCTTCTATGATCCTGGGGAAAAAAAGCGATGCTGTATTTAAGAAACTCCCTGTTTTTTGCTGCAGTAGATTTGGGACTCTGAAGTGAATAGTGGGATAGTGGATTGCACTCTTATAGAACCAATGTTATTGGGCATAACAATCAAGTAAACCATCACATCATAGATAGCAGCTGCTAACCCAGAGGTTGACGGTTTGAACCCACCCAGCTACTCTGTGGGAGAAAGACTTGGCGATCTGCTTCTGTAAAGATTATAGCCAAGGAAACCCTGTGGGGCAGTTCTGCTCTGTCACATGGGGTCTCTAAAAGTTGGAATCGACTTTACAACACACGACAACAACAACATAAATATAGTAACAAAACTCTATAATCATACTTTAATATTTATACAATAAAATATCAGACACATTAGCTATATAAAACCTAGCATCTGATCCCATAAAGATTCCCATTGCCATTGTTGATTCTGACTCAGAGCAACCCTATAGGACAGAGCCAGACTGCCCCATAGGGTTTCCTAGACTGTAATCTTGACAGAAGCAGATTGCTGCATCTTTCTCCCGAGGAGCGGCTGGTGTGTTCAAGCTGCTGATCTTTCGGTTAGCAGCTGAATTCTTAACCACTGTGCCACCAGGGCTCCTTTAGTAAAGATTACAGCCTGGAAAACCCTATGGGACAGTTCTAATCTGTCACATGGGGTAGCTCTGAGTCAGAATTGACTCGACAATACCTAACAAATATGGGTTATAAAGTATAAGACTTGCAATATATAAAATTATGACTATTTTTGATCTAAATTTAATATGCCAGTAAATAAACATTTAATTAACAGTATTTCTACCTTTCTTGGAATTTGATAGACTTTGAGAACATCACCTGAAGGGCCCAGACCTTGTAAAATAAATTGCCCAAGGGAGTTCCAAATGTACATTTTCCTGCTGCAAGCCAAGGTATTCAAAATCAATCCATTGACCTTCCAGCTGTCAAGCAAATAGTAGGTTATCGTTGTTGATGATGATGTTTTTTTTTTTCTTGTAAAAAAACATTTTAAAAAGGAAGGTCTGACCCAGCATTTCCTTTCTTCCCTGTCTCCCTGGTTTATTCCGAGTTACAAGTACGGTGCTGTGTATTAGGCCCAATCAGTGGGACCAGGGAAGAAGTGCTTTCAAGTCCCTTTTTCAACCTGCTTTGGCCCCGGGGCTACGTGACATGTTGTTGACAGCTGTCAGGGTACTGGAGTGTTCCTCGGAAAGCCTGAGGAGGCTGTGTGGATCGTTACCGTAGACTTCTTCAGTATGTATCTCCAGAACTTCTTTTACGGAATGGCTGTGGCATGCGTGAGACAATCTCCTGGCTCTGTGCATCATTCTTCCCCTGAATGAGTAGTTAATTGAAATAGGAGTTTGAATTCTACAACCAAAAACCAAACCTGGTGTAGGTGAGTCGATTCTGACTCGTAGAGACCTAGAGGACAAAGTAGAACTGCCCCATAGGGTTTCCAAGGAGCTGCTGGTAGATTCAAACTGCCAACCTTTTGGTTAGCAGCCGAGTGCTTCACCACTGCGCCACCAGGGCTCCTGGATTGGAATTAGCCGGCATCAAATGATTGGAGCTTGAAATGAAGTTAGACAGTAGTAATGATAACTCTGTCCTTACTGAGAAGACGTAAGGTGGGTAGAACATGTTCTTATGTCACTTGTTAAAGTGTTAGAACATTTGACTGTTGTTCCGTCCTGTCTGAGCAGCTCTATCCCACCTCCTACTTTTTATCTCCGTTTGCTGCTCATCATTCAGATCCCTGTCTAGACAGCACTCACCCTAGGAAGCGTCTCTAGACTCTGTGTCCGACAGCACCCTGTATGCGTTTTCCCATTAGAGCACTTAGGACTTTGTCTCTTTGCTCCCTCAGATACCGCGGCTTTTACTCATTTGTCCTCTCAGGGCCTCCTTTCATGGTGTTTCTTTCTGTACTTTGCTTCGCCTTGGTGTTGACCCCTCTTTATAGAAGTGGAAAACAGCTCTAGATCTGTGTTTGCTCTAAGTAGACACTGACCTGTTGTGATCAGACAACTAGGCAAAGTGGGATAGCCAGAAGAAAGCCTCAGAGGGTTGAGGCAGTGTCTTTTCCTTCGAGAGCCATTTCACCATCTTCTCAGCGAAGGCTTCCCCAGTGGGTGCCTTTCTGAAGGGTCTCCTTTTCTCGTGAAGACTCTTCCTTTTCTGACTCAGTACTGATCTTTGTTATAGCATGTACTTCATTGGATTGCAATTACAGGTTTATTTGCCTGTCCCTCCTACTAGATTACAGGCTTTGAGGACAGGGAGTGTTTGTTACCTACCTTGTGTACCCTCAGCCACAGTGAGTATTTCATAATGGAGGTGCTCAGTGCCTGTTTGTGGAATGGATGAGCTACAGCAGGTCAAGTGATGGAGTCTAACGTGCATAAGTGCATGTGTCGCCAGGCACAGGATGACAAGGAGTCGTTTTCTTTTTTTTAATTAAAAATTTTTTTTTTTATTGTGCTTTAGGTGAAAGTTTATAGTTCAAATCAGTTTCTCATACAAAAATTTATACACACATTGTTATGTGGACCTAGTTGCTATGTGACAGCATACTTCTCCTCTCCACTCCGGATTTCCCATGTCCATTCAGCCAGCTCCTATCTCTTTCTGCCTTCTCATCTCATCTCCCGACAGGAGCTGCCCATTTTTTTTTTTTTTTTTTTCTATCTACTGGAACTAAGAGGCACACTCTTCACGAGTATCATTTTATGTCTTATACCAAAAAAATCCATTGCCATTGAGTTGATTCTGACTCATAGAGACCCTATAGGACAGAGTAGAACTGCCCCCATAGAGTTTCCAGGGAGTGCCTGGTGAATTCAAACTGCTGACTTTTTGGTTAGCAGCTGTAACTCTTAACCACTATGCCACCAGGGTTTCCTTATGTCTTTTAGCCAGTCTAATCTTTGTCTGAAGAGCTGACTTTGGGCATGGTTTTAGTTCTGGGTTAACAGAGAGCTTGGGGGCCATGTCTTCTGGGGTTCCTCCAGTCTGCTCTTTTTACTGTAATTTGAGTTCTGTACCCCACTTTTATCCTGCTCTGTCAGGAACTCAAGGAGTTTTCTTTATTTAGATTTGTTCCATTGGGTGGGGATGGAAGGGCCTTTCCCAGGCTCAGGGTGGCGCCCACACAATGCTTCACCAGTTGTTGTTAGTTGTTGAGTTGACTCCAACTCATGGCGACCCCTTGTGCAACAGAACAAAGCATTGTTCGTCCTGCACCACCTTCATGATCATTGTTATGTTCGAGTCCATTCTCACGACCCCTCTGTATTTTGAGTGCTTTCCAACCTAGGGGGCCCATCTTTTGGCACCATATCGGACAATATTCCCTTATGACTATGAAATTTTCATTGGCTAAGTTTCAGAGGTAGATTGCTGGGCCTTTTTTTCTAGCCTGTCTTAGTCAGGAAGCTTTGCTAAAACTACCATGGTTGGCCCTGCTGGTATTTGAAATAGCAATGGCATGGCTTGCAGCATAATAGTGACAGGCAAGCCACCACTGTATTACAAACTGAGAGACAGGTGGTGGGCTTCATCAGCATAAGGTTAAAACTGTAGCACACCCAGTGAGGCCCTGGGTTGTCAGAAGCACCTTTTGGATATCATTTTATGAAAAGTACAGGTTTGTGTAGGTAGTGGCTAGGGTCCCTGTCATGGGTTAAATTGTGTCCCCCCCAAATATCGGTCAACTTGGTTATGCCATGATTCCCAGTATTGTGTGATTGTCCATCATTTTGTCATCTGATGTGATTTTGCTATGTGTTGTCAATCCTGCCTCTATGATGTTAATGAGGCAGGGTTAGAGGCAGTTATATTAATGAGGCAGAACTCAATCTACAAGATTAGGTTATGTTTTAGGTCAATCTCTTTTGAGATATAAAAGACAGAAGCCAGCAGAGAGACACGGGGACCTCATACCACCAAAAAAGTAGTGTTAGGAGAAGTGTATATCCTTTGGACCTGGGGTTCTTGCACTGAGAAGCTCCTAGTCCAGGGAAAGATTGATGACAAGAGCCTTCCTCCAGAGTCCATAGAGAGAGAAAGCCTTCCTCTAGAGCTGATGCCTTGAATTTGGACTTCTAGACTGTGAGAGAATAAACTTCTGTTTGTTGAAGCCATCCACTGGTGGTATTTCTGTTACCGAAGCACTAGATAACTAAGATAGTCCCTGATTTGGAAACATTGATATGGAGATTCATGTCCCACTCCTAGTTTTTAATTTAGTTTGGAGAATGAGCAATCTGCGTAGACTTGTGAAGGTTTGGGGAAGGTAGACCAAGGTGGGATTTTCCCTCTAGGACACCTCCGCTCTCAGTTCCTGATGCCGTTGTCACTTCCCTTCTCCATGAGGTCTAGTTAATCTGACTGTAGCCCCTTTCCCTAGAGTTTTAGGTTGGCAGGGATCCTGTTGGGGATGTGTGAGCCAAGGCCTCTGACTGGGAAAACAGCCCCTCAGGTAGCACCTGGGTGCCTCCTCTCCCCGCTTCTGTCTTCCTGTTACAGAGGCTTGGGGACACAGGGCGTAGAGCCCCCCTTCACCATGTCTTCTCCTGTGCTGCTGTTCTCATGCAGATCTCAGTGTCTGACTCTACTATTATAACTTTTCTTCCTGAAAGGGTGGTCTCTCTGTTTTTACCTCCTCAAGTTTCCAGGGCCAGCTATTTGAAACCTAGGGGCTTTTCTGTCTGGAAGCTCAGGAACTTTGAGGTTTGGATTGGCTTCTGGGTAGGGGTTGGAAGGAAGACCCACTGCTTACCTCCCCTCAGACTGGTGGGGGGAGGCCTGGGGGACCAGGGAGCTGGCTCCCCTGTGCATTCACACACATAGAAACATCTCAGTACTTATTAACAAGGATAGAAGAGAAACCTCTAAGAATTTGGTTCTGTTCAAACGGGTGTTTTCCCGAAGCTTCCGCCTTCACGTCATTGCCGTGTGCTGCAGTAACCATCATGCATATGACTCTAAGGGACTGGCTTTGCTCTTCGTGTTTTTGGGCAGTAATACCAAGTTCTTCACACGTAATGACCTGAATGGTTTGCTGCTGACAAAACGGCCATCTCATGACTTTAAAAAAGAAGATAAAGTATTGATTGTGGTAAGCCACTTATGAGGGTAGACCAGGGGAATGCTATGAAAATCAATTAATATAATCAGGATTGATTTGATTAAATCAAGAATATTAAAGAAAGCAGTGTTTAAGATCGACAGCTTCCAAACAGCATTTCCTTGTTTTGTTTAGTGCGGCCAGCTAGGTTATGGATTCTCAGTATCACCCTTGTATTTATTTAGGCAAAACAGAGAATAATTTTAATAAAACACTCCCAGCACCCTCAGCTCACTACTACTTTTAAAACTTGTGCTTTTAGCAAGATGAGATGGCTTTAACTCTGTGTTCACACACTGGCAGCGATCATAAGGCCATCAACTCTGTCTGATTTTTCTCTAGTAGGAAAAATGAGACTGGCTAAGCGGCTTTGTCTAATTTTGTGGGACATCAGAGATACTCGTTGGGCATAATGTTTTCCTTTACTTTTTCTAAATAAATATGTTGGCTTCTCTGGAAATTCCATGAGATTGAGCCCATAACTGCTTTTGTGATGTCTTTATAAAACTTTTCTAAAAAGGTTGCTTTAATATTCTATTTCAGACACTTTTGGGAATTATTATTATAAGATTATGGGAAGTTGTTATCCTCTTTACCTGATTATTCTTTGACCTTTGGCATATTTTGTTAGTTTTCTCATAAAAAGCTTTAAGAAAAACAGACCGTATAATTAAGAAATATTTTTTTTTTCAAGCTTGATAAACATATACATGATAAATTACTCCCCCTGATTCTTTTTTTCTGGTCTTATTAAGCATTATGGAGCCCTGGTGGTGCTGTGGTTAAGAGCTCAGGCTGCTAACCGAAAGATCGGCAGTTCGAATCTACCAGCCACTCCTTGGGAACCCTATGGGGCAGTTCTACTCTGTCCTGCAGGGTCGCTATGAGTCCGGATTGTCTGGACGGCAACGGGTTTGGTTTTGTTTATTAAGCATCATACCTCCACTGACATAGTTTACTGTTTCATAACCCATGGTTCTCTTGTAAAGATTTGTAAAAATGACAATGTAAAAAATTTAAAAATGGTGATGTTTTTTATTGCTTGTTTTTTTTATAGAACTTTGAACTGAAACTTATTAAGCACCATATTATGTTTTGATTGAGAGCTGCCCTCTTTTCTTCATCCAAGTAGAATTTATTTTAATGAAACCAGCATGTAGGAATTGTGTCTCTCAAAAAGATATGTTGAAGTCCTAACTCTTGTTCCTGTGAATGTGACCCTGTTTGAGGAGGATGGGTTTTTCTTTTGTTAACAGTTAAGGAGGTCATATTGGCGTAAGCTGGGTCCTAATTCCTTCTGAGTGGTACCTTATAAAAGGGGAGGACAGACGGAGACAGAAACGCACAAGGGGCAGACATCATGTAAGGATCTGTCTATGAGTCAAGGAATGCTAAGAAATGCCTGGAGCTATAGCTCTGCTGGTGCCCTGAATTCAGACTTCTAGCCTCCAGAACTTTGAGGCAATAAATTTCTGTTCTGTAAAGCCACCCACTATGTAATATTTCGTTGTGGCAGCAGTAGGAAACTAAGACACCCCCCTAGTACTCAGGCTTGTGGAGTTATTTTTGACAGCCTCAGCAGGCATGATTCATAGTGGGTGAACCAGCGCCAGGATGGAGGGTGCAGGGCAGTCTGAAATCATCCCCACTGCTTTGCTGGCTGGGATGTAATATGGGTATCCTTTCACAAACAGGGGAACAAAGGAAATGAACCGTAATTTCTTCAAATGGGAAATGCAATGGCCATATTTAAACCACCTCTTAACAGAAGAGAGTGTGTGTGTATAAAGAATTCTGCCACTTAATATTTGGATGATCTTAATTTTGGGGTTTTTTTTAAGCAAGTTGGCTCAGTTTCGTCGAGGATAAAATCGGAGACTAATACCAGTTACACATGGTTGTGATGGAGACAGAATGAGATGGTGCATATACTGGTGCCGAACGAAATACAGCAGGTGGCCAATAAATGCACCTTTTTGTTTTTGTCTTTAACATGGCATCCAGGACCCCAACTTTACTGCTCCGTTTCACACACTGCAGGTTGACTCTTGCCAAAGAGAACTACCTCTGTCTCCCTTCTTTGCTCTTCACTTGATTTTCTGTGCCCTTGTTCCAACAATTATTTAGTACTGGCAGTGCAGTTTGAGCCATCCTGGAGGCTCACGTGTAGCACAGAGGATTAAGTACCTAACTGTGCCTGGGGAGGTCAGGGTGGACTTCATGAAAGAGGTGGTGATGTTTGAGCTGAGTACTGAAGGATGAATAGGAGTTTGCCAGTCAGATATGATGGAGCTGGTGGTGGGGGATAATAGGAAGGAGGAAGGTCATTTCTTTTTTTTATGTAATCTTGAGGAAATTTTGTTTTTAACAGTTTACATCTTTGCCAAATGCAATAATGAGATGAAACTCTGGGAGTTCAGAAATGTATTTGACATGTGAAAGGAATGTGATTTTATTTTTTTTATTGTACTTGAGATGAAAGTTTACAGAACAAACTAGCTTCTCATTAAACAGTATACATATAGTTTTGTGACATTGGTTAATAGCCCCAAAACATGTCAACACTCTCCCTTCTCTATCTTGGATTCCCTATCACCAGCCTTCTTGTCTCCTCCTGCCTTCTAGTCCTTGCCCCTGGGCTGGTATACCCCTTTAGTCTTGCTTTGTTTTATGGGCCTGTCTGATCTTTGGCTGAAGGGTAAACCTCGGGCAGGAGTGACTTCATTACTGAGTTAAAAGGTACATTTATGTATATGTAGATATTGACTGGGAAGTGAGGCTAAAAGAGGTAAATATGGGTGGAATAACAAAGCTAAGAAGTATAGATTTGCTTCTGTAGGAATGCTTCCATCCTTACATCCTTATACCTGATTTTAACTGTTTTTTCTTGAGAGTCGGAACTTTACTCGTATTTATCTGGGTTTCCTTAAACTCACATGACATTTGGTCTGTATTTTTCTCTGAGCCATCACTGCTTTCTACTTTTTTAAAATAGTTACTTACAACTGTGTTAGCGCCTTTGCTCTATAGCAAGCTTCTTGAGGGCAGAATCCATACCTCTAAGTCCCCAGGGTCCTTTGTGGCCTTTATGGTGTCTGCCTCACCTGTGTCAATGAACATTTGACAACAGAGTGAATAAATAGAAGGGTCGATGAACATTCTTAGCTTCTTCAGAATACTTTTGCCCTCAAAAACATGTTAAATGAAAGACACCAGTCACAAAAGACCCACATATTGTATGACCCCATTTACTTAAATGTCCAGTATAGGCAGTCTATAGTGACAGTAGATTAGTGGTTGCCTAAGGCTTGGCGGTGGGGTTGGGGGTTAGTCTGTAATCACTATTGGGAGTGATTACTGATGGTTGCACAACTCTGAAATATACTAAAAGTCATTGAATTGTATACTTTAAATGGGTGAATTTTATGGTATGTGAGTTTTATCTCTATAAAGCTGTCAAATTTTGCCGCACTTTAAGAAAATATCTCCAAATGCATATGTATTTTTTTTCCTGTTCACATGTTTACAATATACATGTAGGGATTTACATTATAATATTTATTATTGTTTTTAACAATTCTGGCTCAGGGCTCAGTAGAATGTAGGTGAAGGAGAGCTTTGAGAATTCGGTAACCCTTTCAGAGTCGCTAGGGAGTGTGAAGGGACACTTCGATAAGCCTGTGCAAAGTGACCTCATTCTCTGTCAAAGGAGTTCTGCAGTAAGTTATTTTAGTATCAGCAGTATGGTGCTGCTGGATATATTTAAACAGCGTAGTTTTATTTTTTCAGGTTTTGAAGACGTCTGTCTTCAGGGAGCAATGCATTGTGTTGTCTTAATAAAAAGAAATCTGACATTGGCAAAAGTAGAAGGAATGGTGCTATTTTTCAGTCACCTTCGGAGCAAGAGGTGGATACATTTTTTTTTTTTCAGTCTGTTGATCTTGTGTTTCTCATTAACAGGCACTTTAAAGTCTATGTTATACTAAAGCGTTTATGAAGCCATACATATTAATAAAACATGCGACTTAAGAAAAATTGTTTGTGGTTTTCTTCTTTCCCACATTGCAGAAACTTGTAGTTTCTATGCTGATGAAACAGCAGGGAGCAGCTATTCTGCTGTGCTCATTCATGCAAAATTCAGCCCTCTTGAAAAATGAGCAAAGATCAGAGCCAAAAGGTATCCATCGTACACTCTACCCACAAGAAATCTTGAGTAAAATCGTCATCAAATAATTTAAATAAAACAGTTATTTCCTGACACTGTATTCACCAGATAGAATCCTGTTGTGCATTTACCACTATGATGTGCGTGGCCTTTGTTTTCATGTGATTGCCATGTATCTAAAAAATGGAATATTTCAGCTGAATCTTTTTTTTTCGGTGGGGGGTGGTGGATCTGATCTACTTGACCCTGATTGAACATGAATCGTGGCAGTGGGTGATGCCTCACCACAGATATGATTGTTCTTACTATATTTTCTTCAGAGAGCCTGCAGTAGCTAGAGCATTGCATTGGGTTTCCCCTACAACTTGTAGCGTTTTACCCAGTGGTTCAGCCTTGAAATGGATCAGTATGTCTTTCCAGGTATGAATGGAAGGGCTTTCTAGACCAGAGAGAGGTACAGACATCACGATTTGGCATTAGGTTTTCTGGGTTGTCCTAAATCATGTCCCCCTTCCCATGCAACCTAAGGCGTTGCTTGGAGACACCTACTAAGTAAAAACTCAAAAACCAAACCCATTGCCATTGAGTCGACTCCGACTTGAGGACTAAGGTACGCCTGACCCAAGCCATGGTATTTTCAGTCGCTCATATGCAAGTGAAAGGTGAGCAGTGAATAAGGAAGACCGAAGAAGAATTGATACCTTTGAATTATGGTGTTGGCAAAGACTATTGAAAATACCATGGACTGCCAGAAGAATGAACAAATCTGTCTTTAAAGAAGTACAGCCGGAATGCTCCTTAGAAATAAGGTTGGGGAGACTTTATGTCATGTACTTTGGAAATGTTATCAGTAAGGACCAGTCCTTGAAGGAGGATGAGGGTCAGTGAAAAAGAGGGAGACCCTCAATGAGATGGATTGACACAGTGGCTGCAACAATGGACTCAAACATAGCAACGACTGTGAGGATGGCACAGGACCTGGCAGTGTTTCGTTCTGTTGTACACAGGGTTGCTATGAGTTGGAATCAACTCGAAGGCACCTAACGATAGTCATATCATAGTTATGAGCTTATTTGTGTATGTCTGTGAATATTTATAAATGGAAGTGATGCCTTTTTTTTTAATGTTTGTCCCCAAGCAATCTGAAATATACCTTTATCTCTAAATATCCATTCATATATATACATGTGTGTATGTCTAGAGGTAATGTACAAAATTTAAAAATTACTTAAAAAATGACCAAGTTGCAAGAATATGCATTTTACGAGGTTGTTGCTTTAAAATAATTTATTTATGCTTAATTATTTTGATGTGATGCCTAGAATAGCCTAGGTAACAGAAAAATGCTGTTGGTAGCTTCTAGGTTAAAAAAAAAAAAAATCATTACAGAGAATTAGGGAAAAAATAGTAATTAAAAGGGTACTGTCAAGGTTGGTAGGTCTAAATTTAACATGCCAGCTGTGTTTTGGTTTCTAGGGCATGTGTGTCATGCTGTCTCCCCACACTGTTTGTCTGCCCTGTTATAAGCCAGGAGCACGTTCTAATGTAAATGGAGATGCTGCCTTCTAAATGCAGATAGGGGTGCTTACTGGCTGGTGAGGACCTTGTAAGTGTCTGGAAAAGTTTAAAGCTGGTAGGTATAATGCCGTTAGGCTTTCTAGCTTGGCCATAGTCTGTTTCTGAAGGAGCTCTTTAAGAATGTTGCCCGGCCCACCCTGTGTTAGAAATACTGTGTTTTATTGAATCTAAGATGCTGTCAGTTATAAAATATACCATTATTTTATGTTCTACCAAGAAATAACCTTGACAGTTAAGCTGTGATAAATGCTTTCTTGTCCATTAGAATATTTATATATTTATTAGAAGAACATAGAAAGGAAGGAAAATGTAAGTGAAATGAACTGGTGGAGATACTTTTGAAATTTATTCACATTCACAGCCCCAGTCTTCTGAATCACTTTTTGACCCCGAGGTGTCCATGTCAGTGTTTTCCCACAGAGCATCACCCTCTATGGAGTCCTTGTGTGGCACAAATGGTTAACTGCTCAGCCGTTAACACAAAGGTGGCGGTTTGAATCCACCCAGATGCCTTGGAAGAAAGGTGTGGCAATCTACTCCTGAAGGATCACTGCCATCGAAAACCCTGTGGAACTTAGTTCTTCTCTGAAACACAGCTGCATACACATACTGTATGTACATGTACATATTGTGCATTTGTATGTACGTAATATCATACATGTTATTTTCCCAGCCCAGTGTTAGACTGCTTTCTTTCCTCCCCTGAATTTGCCCTCTGGCTCATGGCCTCTCTCTCCAAACAAGATGGCTGGCTGCTCACTAACTAATTCTAACTGAATGGGTATCTTTTACTGAATCTAATCTAAAGCTAAGTGTATGTGATTTTTATGTATTATCTGTGTCTCTCCTCTCTTCCTTTAGTATCCAACTTCTGAGGGTTAAAGACTTAAAAACTTTTTTTTTGGCCTGTATTAGTTGAGCCAGTGTTTAAATAATTTAGCTGATTTGTTTGCTCTTTTTGATTCAGGCATCGTAAATGAAGTGGGATTTTTTTTCCCACCTGTAATTAGACCTGTGATTTTTGAAGAGCGCACGGGTGGTTAAGTGTTCAGCTGTTCACTGAAAGGTTGGGGTTCGAACCCACCAGCCGCTCCACAGTAGAAAGATGTGGCAGTCTGCTTCTGTAAAGATTACAGCTTTGGAAACCCTATGGGGCAGTTCTACTCTGTCCTGTAGGGTCGTCGTGAGTTGGAATCGACTCCACGGTAGCGGGTTTGGTTTTTACAACACACGTTTGAACTAGAAAGCATTCCAACACAACTTGTATTTTATACTCTGTGGTAAAGTAATGGGATTCGTTTTTGCTTGAGGATATATCACATTTGCATCTTAAATGTAACTGTTAATATTTTTCTTCTTGTTGATTTAACTCAGGTAAAGTAACATTTTTTTTAAATTGTGGAATATTTTTAACAAAACATTTTAACTTTTCAAGTGTACGGTTCACCGTGTTGTGCAGCCGTCACCACTATCAATTCAACCTACTCATTTTATATATAAAAAAATATAAATAAAGCAGCATACTTATTTTATAAATAAAAAAAGAGCAACTTTTTTTGAATGACAAAAATTTAGATGATTACGTGAAATAATGAGTTTTGGCTCTTGGGTTTGGTTCGTTTCTTAAATAGCATTTTGATCTTCTGGATTACCTTTTTTAATATATCTGAGGGCAGAATGTTTTACAAGGTTAGGTCAAGAATGTAAAATATCTTTTTTTTTTTTTTTAATCTCTGAAACTTTTTGTGTGTGTTAAATCTTTAAAGAAGTTGTTTGACCTATATACAGGCAACCCCTGGGTGACGAATGAGATCCGTTCCTAACTCTGTCTTTGAGTTGAATTCGTTGACAAGTAGGAACAGGTGCATAGAGTTATTATCGAGCCTTACTTTAGTGCAAGAAAAGGCTCGAAGCCGCTTCAGTGATTTAAAAGCTGCACCTGCAGCAAGTGTGAAGGTGATTGTAAAGAATTTGTGGCAAATAGGGACCTGTTGCAAGAATTTCTTCAGTCCTTTCAAAGTGAGGGCAAATTTATGTAACATTAAAGGGCAAGGACGAGTTGTCCAGGCTGGATGTCTGTGACCTGGGGACTTGAGTATGTTATCACCTCTAGCATCTTTACCATAATCTGACGTCATCTTTACATAATCTGACGTCATCTTTACAATAATATGATATCATCTAACGCTTGACTCGTGCTCTTTTGTACATCGTCACGTTCCGACGACCTCCAGAAGAATTCGCAAATGAGGAAACTGAGGCTCTGAGAGGCTCAGTGACTTACCTCTGGGGCACAGGTATTAACGCCTGGATTTAAGGTTGGGTCTTCACTCCAAACCTGTGTGCCCTCCTGGGTCAGAATCCCTTAAACTTGATTGTGTCGTGTTTCGCTTTGGCAGCCTGGTGAAGCCTATGGATCCATTGTGAGAAAAGAGCTTTTAAATACATCAAAGATATAGCATTACAAAGGAAATCAATTATGGCAGTTTAAAAGCAGATTTTTAACACAGTAATATACTTATTTATTGGATCTGGTGTTGGCTGTATTGACTGCTATTACTTAAAAGTGATGACGGACACGAATGATGGTTTGAAATGTCTGTAATAACTGTAATGTGTTGTAGAAATACCTGATTTCTACTGGTGAGAAAACCACAGTGACGCAGAAGCAGCACATTTGGTTTTGGTGTTTTGATGGCTAATACTACTTGGTTTTAGGCCATCATAATAGAAGGAAATGCTCACTTTTGTTCAGAAAGTTAGTGAAACTGGAGGTGCGTTTCCTCCCCCATCTGCGTTGCCGGACCCTTGAAGTCGTAGGTTAAGAACTCCTGCGCACTGGGCCATGTTGTCTCATGTCTGCATACGTTTATCCCACTGGCTGGCCCTGGCACATGTTAGGCACTTAATAAAGGTTGAATAAACAAATTGTAAAATCAGAATTATGCTAAGAATATAAGGACTCATAAAAAAAGAATAAGACATACATGCGTACATGAGAGACTTAAAAAAAAAATTGTGCTTTACTTGAAACTTTACAGATTGGTTCTCATTTCACAATTTATACACAAACTGTTTTATGACATTGATTGCAGTCCCCAAGATGTGTGTCAACACTCTCCCCTTCCACACTCCAATTTCGTTTTCATCCGTCCATTTTTCCTGTCCCTTCCTGCATTCTTGTGATTGTCTTTGGGCAGATGTTGCCCTTTTGGTCTCGTATACATGACTGAACTAGTGAGCACATTCCTCACATGTGTTATTGTTTGTTGTATAGGCCTGTGCAATCTTTGGCTGAACTTTGGGAGTGGTTTCAGTTCTGAGTTAAAAGGGTGCCTGGGGGCCATAGTCTCAGTGATTCTTCCAGTTTCTGCCAGACTAGTAAGTCTGGTCTCTTTTTGGTGAATTTGAAACTTGTTCTACATATTTCTCCCACTCTGTCCAGGACCCTCTGTGGTGATCCCTGTCAGAGCAGATGGTGGTGGTAGCTGGGCACTAGTCGTTCTGGGCTCAGACTGGTGGAGGCTGTGGTACTTGTAGTCCATTAGTCCTTTGGACTATTGTTTCCCTTGTGTCTTGGGTTTTCTTCATTCTCTTTTGCTCAGGATAGGTGTACATGGGAGATTCTTAAGGGTGAAAATTATAATTCACTTTTTAAAAATGGTTAGAACCTGTGATTTTAAATTATTTGTGTTTCTTAGGATTCTGGTCAATTCTCTGTCTACTTCCCCCCTAAAGATAAAAGTATTATATCGGGGCTTGGTATTTATTAAAAAGTCTTAGCTTTCTGTTTATGGGCAATTTGTTTGAATGAGTGACTGACTGCTGTGGAGAATTTCGGTTCTCTACCAGTGATGGCTGGCTGGGAGACAGGGCAGAGGCAGAACCTGAAGTGTGATGTTAAAGAGCACTGGAACGACATGGCTCTCTGCATCATGTAAGCCTGAAAAGGTTTGTTTTATTGCTCTTCACCTGGTGAGTCTGAACCTCTTCATCACTTGTCAGACCCGACAGCTTAAGTGTACTGTAGTTGCTTCTGTCTGTACCTAAAATCTAATTCTATTTCTTTTAAAAGCATGTTATTTCCTCTCTTAGGAGGGTGAAAAGGTAGGTTGTTTCTCCTAAACTGTTAAGTCCCTCTCTCTGATTCATTCGTTGCTACAGAGACACTAAGTAACTTGTATGGTTTTGACAGGAAAAGCTTGAGGTAGAGGGGAGAAAACCACTCAGCACACTTACCCCCAAGTGTGGGAGTCCCTGGGTGGAGCAAATGATTAAAAGTTCAACTACTAGCCGAAAGGTTGGTGGTTCAAATCCACCCAGAGGTCTTGAAAGACAGGCTTGGTGACCTACTTTCCAAAGATCACAGCCTTGAAAACCCCATGGGACAGTTCTACTTTGCACACATGGGGTTGCCATGAGTTGGAATCAACTCGGCAGCTAACAACAATGACAAACAACACCCTCTTCCCCCCAAATATAGACAGCAGTGATGGTTCAGTGGTAGAATTTTAGCTTCCTGTGTGGGAGACCTGGGTTCGATTCCCAGGCAGCGCATCTTGTACATAGACACCACCTGCCTGTCAGTGGAGGCTCATGTGTTGCTATGATGCTGAACAGGTTTCAGTGGAGCTTCCAGACTAAGGTGGACTAGGGAGAAAGGGTTGGTGATCTACTTCTGAAGATTAGCTAGTGAAAACCCTATGGATCACAACAGTCCGATTCTGTCATGCATGGGGTCTCCATGAGTTGGGGCTGACTTGACAATAACCACCAACAGCAACCCTCAAGTATGCAAGAAGTTTGTGGCTTTGCTTTACCCAGGCTGCCTTTGTGGGTCAGAGGCTGCCAACCTTGTGAGGAGGGAGAGGACCACGTGCCCGTTCCCGGGGAGGGGGGCGCAGACCTGTGAGTGCTTCTGTTCAGCTTCCTCGACTCTCCCAGCTAGGTGCTGCAAACTTATTTACTGGACTTTTCTTCTGCCATCTACCTTCTCTCCCTCCGCTCTTTCCAACATCTACGTTTTTATTTTTCTAATCACCAGCAATGCTCACAGTCTCACTTTCTGTATTTAGTAGAAGTAGCTTGCAAAAGCTTTTGGCCTGAATATTTATCACGGACTTTTACTCACCACAGAGCTGGGCAATATTGCTGACTCCTAGATTATTGGAGAACAGATTATTTAAAATTTGGATCATAAATTGGGCAGTACTCTTTTTTTTTTTTTTGTACCTCTTCTTTTTGATGACCTTTTTTGATAACTGATTCCCCCCAATTCAATTTTATTTTGTTGCATCCCATTAGCAAACTTCCAAACCCTAAAAACATAAACATTTATCCAATTAATGGGAATCTTTGAAAGAATATGAGTGCCGGGGTTGGTATTTTGCTCCATTCCAAAGCAGTATTTCCCAACTGGGGGGTTAAATGACTGTTCTAGAGAGCACACGCTGTTAAAAGCTCTAGCAGAGAATATTTTAATGTCTGTGAACAAATCAACCAATAAAACAGTTATTTAAATATTTTCTTTGCGTTTTTTTAGTGCGTTTTGTGGTTGGTAGTGGGGGTCAGGGAAATAAGCTTAAGTCCGTCTGATGGCTTATCGTGCAGGTGAATGCTGCTACCTGCAGTGGCCATTTGATATTTATAGAGTTTAAAATTATTATTCTTGGTCATGTAGTATTTAATTTGTGCCCATAATGAGTTATTGGCTAAAGTCTGGAAGCATACGGAACACTGATGATGAAAAGCAGGTTAATGAGCGTCATAAAAATTATAGTTCTGACAGTTAGCTCCAGGATTGTTTTCACCAGATCAGTAAGCTGCAGTGATTTGATAAAGATTCTCATATAGCACATTGGTGTGTGCTTCATGTCTTAATACTTAATGTTAAAAAAGGAAAAATAGGATGATTATTGTCTTCCATTTTGCTTTTCATTTCTTGGGAAAAATTATCCTCCTCCAAAGGTATTTGAATTTGCAAATAGCACCCTGAAATCTTCTCTCTTACCGTGTCATTTAGAAATAAAGCACAAAAGTTCTAAAAATAAGCTCGTTAAGTAACTTAAGTGCCAAGTCTAAGAATGCTAAACATTAGGCCATGAAAGCAGTTGTCTTTTTTTGATACCCTAAGAGTAACTAAATCTCAGTCAACATTTTAAAACCCCGTTAGTCTCCAAACATAATATAAGGTCATTTTTGAATTTTTACGTAATTAAAAACCAGACCTGACCAAAAAAATAGTTTATCCTAATAAGTAAAGCATGTCTGCCTTGAGCATTGTGCTCTTTTAAAGAATTATCTGTGTGAGATCAAATTGCCAACAGTAACTCGAAAAGTTAGATGAGAAGCTTAGGGGGCAGTGAGCCTACGTCAGTGGTGAAGGAACAATTCAGAGAGGGATTCTGAGGATGTCTGTACAACTTGAAGAATGTAATCACTGTCAATGAGTTGTACATGTAGAAATTGGTGAAACGGTATATGGCTGTGTATGTTTTCACACACACTCCCCCCCCCACACACACCCCCACACACACCCACACCCACACACCGGACCAAGTTAAATTTCATCTTGATACATTGCCGATGCTTTAAAAAAGCTATTACAGGCTACTTTGTCATGATCTTAATAATAGTAATTGCAAATAACGTGTTTTGAAGTTGGAATCACTTTACCATGTAACGTAAGTTACGGGATTCTTTAAAAAATTACCAAAGGGTCCCTTGGGCTTATATTGTCGTGAGAGGACTTACAGTTCGAAGGGTTGAGACATGCGGTTGTCTGATGTCACGAGTAGCAAGGAGAAGAGCCCCACATCTTTCTGCATAAGAGGTTGATAGTACGGAAACGTGTGTGCGTTGCCACAGACCAGAGCCAGCTTTGACTTCGATGGTGACTTCAACAGTATTGTCGTGCTGCTTAGCATCCTGTGTTATTGCAGAGTCGATTGTAATGATGAATATCACCTAACGGAGATGCCAGCATCCCCACTCCTTTCTGGGGTAAGTCTGCTTAAAGTAATAGGGGTTGCCGATTGGCCCTGGTTGTCAGAAGCAGCGAGCAATATGAAACTCCCTCCTAGGGTTTTGTTGGTGTGAAGTCTTCAGAGGTCTGTCCTGTGAGGCAGGAAGGTTTAGAGCAGCAGTAATTGTAGCACTCAGAGGGAAACCTAAGTTCAAAAGAATCCTGGGGAAATGCAGAACTATTACTGCAGTGTGATTAAGGGAACCATTCTTAAGATTGTAAAAGTACAAGTACTGTGCATTTAAAAAAATTGATGTGTTTCAGTCAAGCTTGCTGTTAAGTGAATATGTTTAAGTGGATTCTAGTTCTCCGTTTACATCTCTATAAAATCGGACATGCTGTATTGGGAAAAAGGGGCCCCTGGATATAATTTACATTTCTTAAGAACGCAGCGGATCTATCACTGCATGCTTAAAATAATTATTTTCTTACAAAACCCTAACACTAATGCAAAAACATAACCAGCAGCTCTAACGTATTACCGTTTTACCTTACTTATCTCATTGGAAATACCTTTTTTTCAACGCCATAAATGGTGCTGTACCTGTGGACCTCGCCAGATGGAATACACGGGAATCAAATCGACTACATCTTTGGAAAGAGGTGATGGAGAAGCTCAGTATCATCAGTCAGAACAAGGCCAGGGGCCAACTGCAGAACAGATCATCAGTTGCTCATAGGCCAGTTCAAGTTGAAGCCGAAGAAAATTAAAATAAGTCCACGTGAGCCAAAATACAACCTTGAGTATATCCCACCTGAATTTAGAGAGCATCTCCAGCATAGATTCGATGCACTGAACACTAATGATCAAAGGCCAGACAGGTTTTGGGATGACATCAAGGACGTCATACGTGAAGAAAGCAAAAGGTCATTAAAAAGACAGGAAAGAAAGAAAAGACCAAAGTGGATGTCAGAAGAGACTCTGAAACTTGCTTTTGAATGTCAAGTGGCTAAAGCTCATGGAAGAAATGATGAAGAGCTGAACAGAAGATTTCGAAGGTTGGCTCGAGAAGACAAAGTGAAGTGGTATAACGACACGTGCGAAGAGCTGGAGGTAGAAAACCAAAAGGGAAGAACACGTTTGGCATTTATCAAGCTGAAAGAACTGAAGAAAAAATTCAACCCTCGAGCTGCAATATCGGAGGATTCTATGGGCGAAATACCGCATCATGCAGGAACCTCAAAAGCTGGTGAAAGGAATACACAGAGCTACTGTACCAGAAAGAATTGGTTGATGTTCAGCCATTTCAGGAGGTAGCTTGTGACTAAGAACCAGTGGTACTGAAGGAAGAAGTCCCAGGTGCACTGAAGGCATTGGTGGAAAACAAGCCTACAGGAATTGACAGAGTATCAACTGAGAGATTTCAACAAATGGGTGCAATGCTGGAAACAATCACTTGTCTATGCCAAGAGATTTGGAAGATAGCTACCTGGCCAACCGACTGGAGAGATCTCTATCTGTGCCCGTTACAAAGGTGATCGAACAGAATGCAGAAATTATCAAACAGTATCATTAATATCACAAGCAAGTAAAATTTTGCTGAAGATAATTCAAAGATGGTTATAGCAGACATGGACAGGGAATTGCCAGAAATTCAAGCCGGATTCACAAGAGGACGTGGAACGAGGAATATTGTTGCTGATGTCAGGTGGATCTTGGCTGAAAGCGGAGAATACCAGAAGGATGTTTACCTGTGTTTTATTGACTATGCAAAGTCATTCGACTGTGTGGATCATAACAAACTATGGATGACATCGTGAAGAATGGGAATTCTAGAACACTTCATTCGATGAATTGGTTTTCGGATGATTTGTGTTCGAGCCTTACTGCTGTTATGTAAGATGCTGCATGAAAAGAGAGAAGGAAAAACATTTGAGCATTGCTTAAGCTAATTAGGTTCTCAACCAACTTTGGATAACTAGAATATTTTGTTATAAAGGTTTAGCTTGCCAGAAAGGTGGTGAAGATTTGCTTGAGTAGAAAAGATAATGTGTAATCTGTAAGTTGCTAGTTATTTTAAATCGGAGGATCATCTGTATAGGGTTTTAGGAGCCCTGGTGATGCGGTGGTTAAGAGCTTGGCTGCTAACCAAAAGGTCGCCAGTTTGAATCTACAGGCTGCTACTTGGAAACCTTATCGGGCAGTTCTGCTCTGTCCTGTAGGGTCACTGTGAGTCAGAATCAACTTAATGGCCGTGGGTTGTATAGGGTTTCTGGTGGCTTATGGGAGCTAAAATGTCATCTGATTAGGAATTGGTATATATCAGAAGGTGATAAATTCTCACAAAACTCTATTACATACTCTTATTATACCCATTTTACAGGTGAGGAAACTGAGTCACAGGGAACCTACTTGACCAAAGGTACATATACAGCAAATGGCTGAGGAGGAGTTTAGATCCAGGTGATCTGATTCCAGAGCCAACATTCTTAGCTGCTCTGCTGGGATGTCATGGGTTTCACAGTTCCGGAATGATTTTAACTGAAAGGGACATTGGAGGTGATCTAATTCATGTCCCTTCTATAGAGGTTGGATAACTTGCTTAAATGGTGTACTTACCCTGGGGTGGACAAATCACCTGAGTGATTTTCCAGTATCCTCTTCCTGTGCATGCCTGGATAGGGATAATGAAAAAGACTTCCCGGGGCAAGTAGAGGCTTCTGTCCTGAAGTGTCTTCCAGCTCTTTCAAGCACTCAGCATAGCTGATGTTTTAGTGCCTTGTCTTCTGAAGTCTGCCTGTTTCTGAGGCTGTGTGAGAAAGGATAGATTAAAATTTCGAATTTTTGCCCTGTTTTATCGGGATATATCGAGTAGAATATAGGTTCTGCCATTCTAATGGAGATCCTAAGTAACAATGACTGAAAAAGTTAGAATTTTGTTTTTCTCCCATGTAACATTTTAGCTATGATGCTCATCCTTAGTACTGGGACCTTGGTTCCTCCTGTCCCATTGCTGTTCATCTCTAGGGTATTCCTCTTACCCGTATGGTCCCACATGGTTCACAGCCGTGCTCTAGCCTGTGTACAGAGAGTGACTTGGAAGCTGTACCCCTCATATCCACTGACACCTTATTGGCCAGAACTTAGCCACAAGTTTAGGCCTTACTGCAATACAGACTGGAAAATGTAGTCTTCATTCTGAAGTCATGTGCCCAACCAAAAATTGTTTTTGTGTTGACCTTGACTCATGTTGAGCCCATGTGTAGCAGAATGAAATATTGAATGGTTCTGCACCGTCTTTACCATCACTGATATGCTCTGAGTCCATTGTTGCAGACAGTGTGTTTTGAGTGCCTTTCAACCTAGGAGGCTCATTGTCCAGCACTGTATCACACAATTTTCTGTTGTGAGACATAGGATTTCCACTGGCAGATTTTTTAGAAGTAGATCACCAGGCCTATCTTTCTAGTTTGTCTTAGTCTGAAAGCTCTGCTGAAACCTGTCCACCATGGGTGACCCTGCTGGTATTTGACATACCAGTGCCATAGCTTCCAGCATCACAGTAACGTGCAAGCCACCACAGTAGGACACACTGGCAGATTGTGGTAGAACCAAAAATTGGCTTCTGTCATTAGTAGAGTGAAAGACAGAATGGAGATAGAGACAACTAGGTGGCTGCCACCTGGGGAGCTTGTACTGTGTTATTGGACACTGGTAATTTTCTTTCAGTTCCCGAATGAGAGTGGAAAAGGCTCTTGAAAAGACTATTTTTTTAATTGTTTTTTTTTGTAAATTCTTTTTTTAATTGAACTTTAGATGAAGGTTTACAGAACTAATTTCTCTTATTGAACAGTTAGTACACACATTGTTGTATGATATTGGTTAACAACCCCACAGCATGTCAACACTATGCCTTCTCAACCCTGGGTTCCCTATTACCAGCTTGAAAAGACTATTGAGTGCTGATAATGTTGGTAAGCTTGGGATACAAGTTCTTACCCAGAAAGACTTCACAGGCCCACATGTCTGGATTCCTTTTTGGATTTTAGTTACTCCTAATTCATCAACATGGATGAAAATTGGAAGACTTTATATTCTCAATTTATATCCAAACTGCATCAACAGGATCTAAGGATTCTTTTGCTACTGGAAGGAATGAATAATTTTGTTTGATTTTCCTTTAAATCCAAATAAATCAGATGAAAATTAAACTCAAGATAAAGCTATCGACTCTCTTATTGTTTTCTGTCATTTGTCATCACTGCCCTGCCTTGAGGGCTTTGTGAAAAGTGATGGTTTTGATATTTGTTATTGAGACACAGTTCCCATAAATAGGTATTTAAAACCTTTTTGTCTCAGCCAATGATTGTAGCATGTGCATGTACTAAGCAACTTAAAAAAATGAAAATTTGGTATCTTGAATAATAGCTTTCGTGAGAGATGCTTCAGGCCATGAAACCCCAGTGAGCAGTTGTCAGATCCATTTTAAGGAAGCAAAGCTGAATTTTGATATGTATTTCCTACCAAGTAGAAATCTAATCAGCAAGCAAAGGACATTAAGTGTTTTATTTTGCTAGTGGCAGCAAAGGATGTAATGATGGATACAATGTAGTTTAAATTTACAGTTGAAGTCAAATTTTCTTTTGGGCTTTGCCTGCATAGAATAAAATAAATAGGTCTCTGTGTATTTCACAGCCCAAATAGACAATTTATAGAGTGTCATTTTTCTAGAACATCCCAGAATGTTGTGGTGCTTTGTAGCAGCGACTGCTGCATGTTGGAAATGGATCTCCATAGAGCTTCGCCGTCATTATGTTTGGGGAGATTTGTTATATGATGTAGAAAACATGATCAGTGGTTATCTTTCATTCTCTTTATCTGACTTAGCGTAACCTCAGCTGATTGCTTGAGTCACTGACTAAGAATTCTTCATCAGCTGTGCTTGGTAACGTATATCATTCATTGTGGTAGGACCATCGATGTTATGAATTGAAAAATCTACATGGAAGACAAAAAATTAGATGCTGCATAAAAAATTGAGGTGAAAAGAGAATATTGTCGCTATTTAAGATTCCTGCAGTTTTCCGCTTGTATTTAATATGGCCATTGGCTATCCTTCTGGAGACTGAATCTCATCGTTTTCCATACAGAAGATGGATGGAATTTTGATGAAGAATTCAGCAAATAGCCTAGCTGTATGGCATGCTTCTAGGTAGTATTAATGTGACACTGTAAATTCAGGCTATAAATTCTGTACCCTCAAACATTATTATAATAAAAGTGTGTGATTGTGCTTTGAGTAATTTACCTTTTAATGACACACAGTCTACTATAATGGATGGGTGTGGGCGGGATGGCCATGGGGTAAAAGGAAAAAGACAGAGTTTTGTTTTCTTGAGTCCGGTGATGCTTACTTTGAGATACTTTTATCCCACCCAACTCTGTTTTGCTGTGTGGTATATGAACTCTGCTAGGTAGAACTGATGTAATCTACGCATTTACTCTTCATGGTTGGATTTGATAGAGATGTTACATTAAAAACTAGAGTTCATTGCAATTTCATTCATGTATTGTTCAAAAAATAACTTATTTAATAAGAAAGTAAAATGTGTTTTTGGTAAAAAAAAATAACAGTTAAGTATAAAGAGAAAACAAATTGAAAGATAGTCAGTAGTATCATTTTGGTATATTTTACTCCGGAACATGTACGTGTATATATTTATTTGTCCTTATGCTTTTATCAGTGCTGAGCATATTATATACGTGACAAAATGAGGATCAAACACTTTTAGTATTTTATCCTTTTCACGTAATTGTGAGTATCTTTTCAGGGGATTAATAGTCTTTAAAACATGTTTCTGAATAGTAGCTTGGTATTTCACTGAATAGCTGTTCTGGTTTACTGCTTGACCGTTTCCCTGCTGTTGGGTATTTAATTTGCTTCTGGTGTATCACGGGTTTATATATAACATTTATATTAGCTCCACCTTATAGTTTAAATCTTTCTCCTTGCCACCGACCTTCATTTTTCTAGGGGGAAAATTTACTAGTTATTTAAACTGGCCATGAAAGTGCATTTTTAGACAATACTTGGTCAGCATCAATTTTACTTTGCCTTTCAGTCTCCTCGTCATTCATCATCATCTGTGACTTCAGTGGTGTTCAAAGACAATGAAAGAGATTCGGATTAATTCTTGTTACTGTCAGATCAAATTCATTTACAATAAATATGTGAATCTTAGAGATCAGAAGGTAAAATACTCTTTCTTGGATTTAGACCTGGACTTCCAGCCAGAACCTTTAGCCTCATTTAAGATGCAGTGCCCTTTTTTTTTTTTTTTTCTTAAAGGGGTTAGTTACATAATCTTTTCTTTTAAATTCTATTGTGTTGACATTTTATATAACGTATGGCTTAAAACATTCTCTGGCAAAATATATTGGCTCAATGAACTGGTATACAATATGAAAAAATTTTTTTTTTTTTAATAAAAATGCTGGTAGTTCTTCAATCGAATAGTTTTACATTGTTTGCAAAATGATGTTCATCTTTGGCCTTAAAATACCTTTTCAGTTCACTGCATTTCATCTTCAGGAGAAATCTGAACTTCGATATTTGTAAATACTCTTAGGGGAATTTCTAGATAAAAGATTAAGTCACGGAAAGCAGAGTCAGAAAGAGACCACAGGGCTCCTCAGAGCTGATGCTTTTCTTACAGTCACTTTGCTGCACTTCTCGCTGAGCTCTATTTTTTTAAGAAAAGTCAAACATGCGTAGTGATGTGCTTCTGTGTTTTATTTTACAACGAGATGGGTTGAAACAGCAGCTGCAACAACGGGCTGAAGCATAGCAACAATTGTGAGGATGACGCACGACCGGGCAGTGTTCCGTTCTGTTGTGCATACAGTCGCTATGAGTTGGAACCAACTCCATGGCACCCAACAGCAAATGGCATGTACATGCACACGTGCGCACGTGCGCGCGCGCACACACACACACACACCCACAGAGGAATAATGGCTGTAATTATAAAATGAAAGTCTTATGTATGGCACGTTGCACCTTCATAGCCATGTTTCAGATGCAAAAATTTCAATTAGAACATTTTATACTGTATATCCTATTCTTTTAGAGATATTTTTGTAGTATATTTAATCCCTTATTAGATGAATGTCTTGCTGTTAAATTCTCTATACAGTAAACTGAATAACTGTGAGATAAAATATGTTAAAACCATTTAAAAGTGTTAAACATGCAGTAAAGTCTTTTTAATTTGGAGTCATTTAATTTACAGTTTGCCACGAAATTTGAGAAGATTTACGTTAAGTTTTCATTGACAGGGTGGTGGCAGGAAATGTTGTGGGAGCGGGGGAGGGTTTGGTAAGAAAATTCCCTGAGAGGAAATCTCAAATTACTTAGCAAATTATTTTATGAAATCATCATGTATGTTACAATTTGCTGAGAGTAAGTTGGTATTCTAATTATTAATTTCATTAAAGCAGTTCCCCCCAAGGACCTCTATCTGACAACGCTTTGTTAGATTGGATCCAATTGCTGAAGGTATTTGAGAACAATAAAAATGCATTTCTTTTAAAGTGTCACGTGCGTTTCAATTGTACTCATCCTCGTTGCTTTCCTACCACTTTTTCCAGAGAGTTTCATATTATAGGCTACAGTGAAAGCTGATTTATTTTTGGTGTTCATAGAGAAATGATGCCTTATTGAACCTTTCACTTCCTTAATTTCGAAAAGGAATCTCTGTGAATTTTTTTAAGTTAATCTAGGGTAGGTAACTTTAAATTCTTTTCCCATTTTCCTTGAATATAAAAATGACATGGCCGTATTGAACTGTTCAGTGTTAATTCTAGTATTGTCACCTATGAAACAATATAGTTTGAGTTGACGAAGAGCTATTGGATATAGGTTGTTTTGATGGGAAGTATGTCAGCTTCAAGCAAATCTATGTTTGGGAAATTGTTCTCTTAAAGGCATTAACCTGAAAATGTCTGCAAATGCTTAATAGTGAAAAGGGTTGAATAGTTTGTAGGTAGATGGACTTTAATCTCTGCTTCCTGTGATTGTCACCATGGTGAGCGGGGAGGGGGGTTCGGCTGCAATATGCGCCTTCTTTTCCATCCGGATTAGGTTAGTGATGGAGAAGCATCCTTCTAGGACACACCCTGAAGTGCCAGGAGGAAAAAATAGACAATTTGATGATTGGTGGAAAGTGGTTTTGGGTGCGGTTCCTAAGGAGAATCACCACCGTCTGTCAGTTTGTCGTACTGTGGTGGCTTGCGTGTTGCTGTGGTGGTAGAAGCGTTACCAGCAGTATTTAAAATACCAGCAGAGCCGCTCATGGTGGACAGGTTTCAGTGATCTACTTCTGAAAATCAGCCAGTGAAAACCCTATGGATCCCAAGAGAGTATTGTCCGACACAGTGCTAGTAGATGAGTTCCCAGGTTGGAAGACTCTCAAAATACCGTGTCTCGTGATCATGGGGTTGGCTCAGGACCTGCAATGCTGTGTTCTATTGTGCATGCATGGGGCCATCGTGAATCGGAGCCACCTTGGAGCAACTAACAGCAAGGAGAATCAAGATGATCTGTGTAAGTAGGACAGAACACATGCACTTTTCTTGAGGATGGAGAGAGAGGAAGCCAGTAGTACTCGGGCAACTTTAGGCCAAGATCAGGCAGGGGGAAGACCTTTGCTGTCATCTCCCAATTTTTATCTATGTTTAAAAAATCCATATGACTAGTAATGGGTTATCTGTGAGTATCAGTGGCCACATAAACCGTAAAGTAGCTAGATTTCCCATGTTTTTCTGTTATCAGGGTGAATACTTTATCCCATTCTAAAATAGTGGTTTTCAATGGTGGGCTGAACTGCCTCCACAGAGTTACTGATGTTAAGTGGTAGGGTCAGGGATCCAGAGGTCTTTCAATGCCAGGGACAGCCTTGCTCCTCGAAGAGCTGTCCTGTACCTGGTCCACTTCTGAATGTCCCATTGGAAATTCATGTAGTTGATGAACCTGTTTACCTGGCCCACAACTGAATTGTTTTATATATAAACAGGAAGTATTTTTTGCATGGTGTTAAGATATACTGAGTTTTCCAGGCATGCAACTATCTATAGCTATCGTATTCAGGGTGATGCATCACATAAGCTCAAGATTTAGACTATTTTATTACATCTTCTAGCATTTGAAAGTCTGTGTAGTGTAATGCCACTATTTTATTATAAATTTGTTTTGTGTTATTATAAATTTGCTTTCTTTTTTTAATATTACACTTAGGGTGTTATATTCATTTAAAAATTTTATGTCGAGATTATTATCTGTTTCTTTTCAGAAGAGTAAAAGGGAGCATTACAAAGTATTTGCTGTGAACAAGCAGCAGTGGGTTTGATAAGGGTGCGTGGCACTTGTCTGAAAGGGGACACTTTCTTTGTCATCTTACCTAGTACCAGGTATTCTAAAGAATTCACATCCAGAAAACCTACATTAGCACCTGGTGTCAGTTACAAAAATGCAATGTTACTTAAAGACAAAAAGATATTCTGCCTTTCTCTATAACACAGAAGTATTAAGGAAATTTGTGGACTGTTATGAATGTAATCACAATAAATGTTTTTTTTTTTTTTTAATAATTTTTATTGTGCTTTAAGTGAAAGTTACAAATCAAGTCAGTGTGTCACATATAAGCTTATATACACCTTACTACACACTCCCATTCACTCTCCCCCTAATGAGTCAGCCTGCTCCCTTCCTCCAGTCTCTCCTTTCGTGACCGTTTTGTTGGTTTCTAACCCTTTCTACCCTCCCATCTCCCCTCCAGACAGGAGATGCCAATACACTCTCAAGTGTACACCTGATTCAGTTACCTCACTCTTCATCAGCATCTCTCTTCAGCCCATTGTCCACTCCCTTCCATGTCTGATGAGTAGTCTTCGGGAATGGTTCCTGTCCTGGGCCAACAGAAGGTTTGGGGACCATGACCGCCAAGATTCTCCAGTCTCCGTCAGACCATTAAGTCTGGTCCTTTTATGAGAATTTGGGGTCTGCATCCCACTGTTCTCCTGCTCCCTCAGGAATTCTCTGTTGTGTTCCCTGTCAGGGCAGTCATTGGTTGTGGCTGGGCACCATCTAGTTCTTCTGGTCTCAGGATGATGTAAGTCTCTAGTTCACATGACCCTTTCTGTCTCAGGCTAATAGTTATCGTGTGACCTTGGTGTTCTTCATTCTCCTTTGATCCAGGTGGGTTGAGACCAATTGATGCATCTTAGATGGCCACTTGTTAGCATCTAAGACCCCAGATGCCACACTTCAAAGTGGGATGCAGAATGTTTTCATAATAGAGTTTATTATGCCAATTGACTTAGAAGTCCCC
This sequence comes from Elephas maximus indicus, assembly GCF_024166365.1. NCBI lineage: Eukaryota > Metazoa > Chordata > Mammalia > Proboscidea > Elephantidae > Elephas > Elephas maximus. The sequence goes on from NC_064826.1 coordinate 16,796,613, forward strand.
TTAAGCCATAGTCCCCAAACCCCCACCCTTGCTCTGCTGACCTTCGAAGCATTCAGTTTATCCCGGAAACTTCTTTGCTTTTGGTCCAGTCCAGTTGAGCTGACCTTCCGTGTATTGAGTATTGTCCTTCCCTTCACCTAAAGTAGTTCTCATCTACTAACTAATCAGTAAATAACCCTCTCCCACCCTCCCTCCCTCCCCTCTCTCGTAACCGCAAAAGAATGTGTTCTTCTCAGTTTATACTATTTCTCAAGAACTTATAATAGTGATCTTATACAGTATTTGTCCTTTTGCATCTGACTAATTTCACTCAGCATAATGCCTTCCAGGTACCTCCATGTTATGAAATGTTTCACAGATTCGTCACTGTTCTTTATCAATGGGTAGTATTCCATTGTGTGAATGTACCATAATTTATTTAACCATTCATCTATTGATGGACACCTTGGTTGCTTCCAGCTTTTTGCTATTGTAAACAGTGTTGCAATAAACATGGGTGTGCATATATCTGTTCGTGTAAAGGCTCTTATTTCTTTAGGGTATATTCCGAGGAGTGGGATTTCTGGGTTGTATGGTAGTTCTATTTCTAACTTTTTAAGAAAACGCCAGATAGATTTCCAAAGTGGTTGTACCATTTTACATTCCCACCAGCAGTGTATAAGAGTTCCAATCTCTCCACAGCCCCTCCAACATTTATTATTTTGTGTTTTTTTGATTAATGCCAGCCTTGTTGGAGTGAGATGGAATCTCATCGTAGTTTTAATTTGCAATTCTCTAATGGCTAATGATCGAGAGCATTTTCTCATGTGTCTGTTAGCCACCTGAATATCTTCTTTAGTGAAGTGCGTATTCATATCCTTTGCCCACTTTTTGATTGGGTTGTTTGCCTTTTTGTGGTTGAGTTTTAACAGAATCATATAGATTTTAGAGATCAGGCGCTGGTCGGAGATGTCATAGCTGAAAATTCTTTCCCAATCTGTAGGTGGTCTTTTTACTCTTTTGGTGAAGTCTTTAGATGAGCATAGGTGTTTGATTTTTAGGAGCTCCCAGTTATCTGGTTTCTCTTCATCATTTTTGGTGATATTTTGTATTCTGTTTATGCCTTGTATTAGAGCTCCTAACGTTGTCCCTATTTTTTCTTCCATGATCTTTATTGTTTTAGTCTTTATGTTTAGGTCTTTGATCCACTTGGAGTTAGTTTTTGTGCATGGTGTGAGGTATGGGTCCTGTTTCATTTTTTTAGCAAATGGATATCCAGTTATGCCAGCACCATTTGTTAAAAAGACTATCTTTTCCCCAATTAACTGACACTGGTCCTTTGTCAAATATCAGCTGCTCATATGTGGATGGATTTCTATCTGGGTTCTCAATTCTGTTCCATTGGTCTATGTGCCTGTTGTTGTACCAATACCAGGCTGTTTTGACTACTGTGGCTGTATAATAGGTTCTAAAATGAGGTTGAGTGAGGCCTCCCACTTTCTTCTTCTTTTTCAGTAATGCTTTACTTATCCGGGGCTTCTTTCCCTTCCATATGAAGTTGGTGATTTGTTTCTCCATCACTTTAAAAAATGTCATTGGAATTTGGATCGAAGGTGCATTGTATGTATAGATGGCTTTTGGTAGAATAGACATTCTTACTATGTTAAATCTTCCTATCCATGAGCAAGGTATGTTTTTCCACTTATGTAGGTCCCTTTTAGTTTCTTGCACTAGTACTTCGTCGTTTTCTTTGTATAGGTCTTTTACATCTTTGGTAAGATTTATTCCTAAGTATTTTATCTTCTTGGGGGCTACTGTTAATGGTATTGATGTGGTGATTTCCTCTTCGATGTTCTTTTTGTTGATGTGGAGGAATCCAAGTGATTTTTGTATGTTTATCTTATAACCTGAGAGTCTGCCGAACTCTTCTATTAGTTTCAGTAGTTTTCTGGAGGATTCCTTAGGGTTTTCTGTGTATAAGATCATGTCATCTGCAAATAGAGATAATTTTACTTCTTCCTTGCCAATCCGGATGCCCTTTATTTCTTTGTCTAGCCGAATTGCTCTGGCTAGGACCTCTAGCACAATGTTGAATAAGAGTGGTGATAAAGGGCATCCTTGTCTGGTTCCCGTCCCCAAGGGAAATGCTTTCAGGCTCTCTCCATTTAGAATGATGTTGGCTGTTGGCTTTGTATAGATGCCCTTTATTATGTTGAGGAATTTTCCTTCAGTTCCTATTTTGCTGAGAGTTTTTATCATGAACGGGTGTTGGACTTTGTCAAATGGCTTTTTTGCATCAATTGATAAGATCGTGTGGTTTTTGTCTTTTGTTTTATTTATATGGTGGATTACATTAATGGTTTTTCTAATATTCAACCTTGCATACCTGGTATAAATCCCACTTGGTCGTGGTGGATTATTTTTTTGATATGTTGTTGAGTTCTATTGGCTAGAATTTTGTTGAGGATTTTTGCATCTATGTTCATGAGGGATATAGGTCTGTAATTTTCTTTTTTTGTAATGTCTTTACCTGGTTTTGGTATCAGGGATATGGTGGCTTCATAGAATGAGTTAGGTAGTATTCCTTCATTTTCTATGCTTTGAAATACCTTTAGTAGTAGTGGTGTTAACTCTTCTCTGAAAGTTTGGTAGAACTCTGCAGTGAAGCCGTCCGGGCCAGGGCTTTTTTTTCTTGGGAGTTTTTTGATTACCTTATCAATCTCTTTTTTTGTTATGGGTCTATTTAGTTTTTCTACTTCTGATTGTGTTAGTTTAGGTAGGTAGTATTTTTCTAGGAAGTCATCCATTTCTTCTAGGTTGGCAAATTTGTTAGAGTACAATTTTTTGTAATAATCTGATATGATTCTTTTAATTTCAGTTGGGTGTGTTGTGATGTGGTCCATCTCGTTTCTTATTCGAGTTATTTGTTTCCTTTCCTGTATTTCTTTAGTCAGTCTAGCCAATGGTTTATCAATTTTGTTAATTTTTTCAAAGAACCAGCTTTTGGCTTTGTTAATTCTTTCAATTGTTTTTCTGTTCTCTAATTCATTTAGTTCAGCTCTAATTTTTATTATTTGTTTTCTTCTGGTGCCTGATGGGTTCTTTTGTTGCTCACTTTCTATTTGTTCAAGTTGTAAGGACAGTTCTCTGATTTTGGCTCTTTCTTCTTTATGTATGTGTGTGTTTATCGATATAAATTGACCTCTGAGGGCTGCTTTTGCTGTGTCTCAGAGGTTTTGATAGGAAGTGTTTTCATTCTCGTTGCATTCTATGAATTTCTTTATTCTCTCCTTAATGTCTTCTGTAACCCAGTCTTTTTTGAGCAGGGTATTGTTCAGTTTCCAAGTATTTGATTTCCTTTCCCTGATTTTTCTGTTATTGATTTCCACTTTTATGGCCTTGTAGTCTGAGAAGATGCTTTGTAATATTTCGATGCTTTGGATTTATGACCTAATATGTGATTTATTCTAGAGAGTGTTCCATGTGCACTAGAAAAAAAAGTATATTTTGCAGCTGTTGGGTGGAGTGTTCTGTGTAGGTCTGTGAGGTCAAGTTTGTTGATTGTAGCAATTAGGTCTTCCGTTTCTCTATTGAGCTTCTTACTGGAAGTCCTATCCTTCTCCGAAAGTGGTGTGTTGAAGTCTCCTACTCTAATTGTGGAGGTGTCTCTCTCACTTTTCAGTTCTGTTAAAGTTTGTTTTATGTATCTTGCAGCTCTGTCATTGGGTGCATAAATATTTACTATGATTATATCTTCCTGGTCAATTGTTCCTTTAATCATTATGTATTGTCCTTCTTTATCCTTCGTGGTGGATTTAAGTCTAAAATCTATTTTGTCAGAAATTAATATTGCTACTTCTGCTCTTTTTTGCTTGTTGTTTGCTTGATTTATTTTTTCCATCCTTTGAGTTTTAGTTTGTTTGTGTCTCTTAAGTCTAAGGTGTGTCTCTTGCAGGTAGCATATAGACGGATTGTGTTTCTTTATCCAGTCTGAGACTCTCTGTCTCTTTATTGGTGAGTTTAGTCCATTTACATTCAGCATAATTATAGATAAGAATGTGTTTAGTCCTGTCATTTTGATGCCTTTTTGTGTGTGTTGTTGACAGTTTCATTTTTCCGCTTAGTTTTTTGTGCTGAAACGTTTCTCTTTGTAAATTGTGTGTTCCTCATTTTCATAGTATTTGACTTTATGTTTGGTGAGTCGTTACGTTTTTCTTGGTTTTTATTTTGAGTTATGGAGTTGTTATACCTCTTTGTGGTTACCTTAATATTTGCCCCTATTTTTCTAAGTAAAAACCTAACTTGTATCGTCCTATATCACCTTGTTTTCCTCTCCATATGGCAGTTCTGTGCCACCTGCATTTAGTCCCTCTTTTTGATTATTGTGATCTTTTACATATTGAGTTCAATGATTCCCTGTTTTGAGTATTTTTTTCTTTTTAAAATTAATCTTAATTTGTTTTTGTGATTTTCTCATTTGAGTTGATATCAGGATGTTCTGTTCTGTGACCTTGTGTTGTATTGTTTTCTGATGTTATTGGTTTTCTGACCAATTTCCTTTAGTATTTCTTGTAACTTTGGTTTGTTTTTTGCAAATTCTTTAAGCTTGTGTTTATCTGTAAATTTTTTAATTTCGCCTTCATATTTGAGAGAGAGTTTTGCTGGATAAATGATCCTTGGCTGGCAGTTTTTCTCCTTGAGTGCTGTATATATGTCATCCCATTGCCTTCTTGCCTGCATGGTTTCTGCTGAGTAGTCTGAACTTATTCTTATTGATTCTCCTTTGTAGGAGACCTTTCTTTTCTCCCTGGCTGCTTTTAAAATTTTCTCTTTATCTTTGGTTTTGGCACGTTTGATGATAATATGTCTTGGTGATTTTCTTTTTGGATCATTCTTATATGGGTTTCGATGAGCATCTTGTATAGATATCCTTTTGTCTTTCATGATGCCAGGGAAGTTTTCTGCCAACAGATCTTCAACTATTCTCTCTGTATTTTCTGTTATCCCTCCTTGTTCTGGAACTCCAATCACACGCAAGTTATTCTTCTTGATAGAGTCCCACAGGATTCTTAGGGTTTCTCCATTTTTTTAAATTCTTTTGTCTGATTTTTCTTCAGGTGTATTGATGTCAATTGCCTTATCCTCCCCCTCCCCCCCTCTGCACTCCAATTCCTCGACTCTGCTCCTCTGACTTCCTATTGAGTTGTCTAATTGTGTAATTTTACTGTTAATCTTTTGGATTTCTGAATGCTGTCTCTTTATGGATTCTTGTAGCTTATTAATTTTCCACTATGTTCTTGAATAATCTTTTTGATTTCTTCAAGTGGTTTATCAGTGTGTTCCTTGACTTTTTGTGTAGAATGCCTTATTTCGTTTTTGAGATCATCCCTGATGTCTTGAAGCATTCTGTAAATTAGTTTTTTATATTCTGCATCTGGCAATTCCAGGATTGTATCTTCATTTGGGAAAGATTTTGATTCATTAATTTGGGGAGTTTTAGAAGCAATCATGGTCTGCTTCTTTATGTGGTTTGATATCGACTGCTGTCTCCAAGCCATCTCTAAGATATTGTAATGATTTATTTTATATTTGCTCACTGAGTCTTACCTTGTTTTGTTTTCTTTCAATACATGTAGATGGGCTACTAGATCGCGCTGTCTTGATTGTTGTAGACTTTGACTCACTTGTGTCCTCTTACCAGCTGGTTTGGGCTGTTACCAGAAATATAAGCCCAAGAGTCCATTCACTATTCTTGAGTAGAATCTGATTTTGGGTCACCAAGTGTGTGGGGTAGACTGTCACCTCTTCGCTTAGAGGAGTAGTGGTGATAGTTGTGTGCACCAGAATCTAGTAGCAGCAGGGGGTCACATTCCGGGGGGGTGCAGGATGCTGACAGGCTTCCCCCAAGTGCCAGTGAAGTAGGTGTGTCTCTATTCCTAAAGCACTTTGGTGGGTGAGCTCTGCAGCTGTACCTTAGGCACCCAATGCGTGTACCTCTAGAGATTGGTAGATGTCACTATCCTCAGACCCCTATGGTGGGAGGTTAGGTAGTTTGGGTGGAGCTTCAGTCCTCAGTTCCATGTTGTGGTTCAGTGAGAGCTCTGTTTAATAGGTAGCGATATCGGACATGGGAAACTTGTCTTTCCAGTAATCTGCTAATACAATTACAGTGAGATCACTCTCAGAGTTGCCTTTGCATTATAATAGCCACCTTGTTCCCCGTAGGGATGAAAGCCCAAGACTGTGGATCACAAATGCTTGGCTGGAGCTGGTTCTGTATTTTTAGTCCAATTTCGGGAAGTCAGGCAAGGATTCTTCCTCCCTGGGGTTTTTGTAGCTGCTTCTCTCAGGTCAGGAGAATGGGTTAGGAAAAAACAAAACAAACAACGAAAAAAAAAAGACCAAAGAGCACTTCACTCTCTGGCCCAGGAAAGTCCAATGTTAATGAAGCCGCCTGGGAAGGGAGGGGAGGGATCAGATAGATAGGAGAGAGTGCCCAAGCCCATTGCCTTCGAGTGGATATTGACTCATAGCGACCCTATAGGACAAAGTAGAACTGCCCCACAGAGTTTCCAAGGAGCGCCTGGTGGATTTGAACTGCCAGGAGAGAGTAGCACCCAGGAATACAGACAAAGTTACTTATCTTGCTTGGGATGACTGTTTTATCTGAGATTCCTGAGGGACGTGTCGACTGTGTGCTCTGGCTGGGTAGAGATTGCCCCCGAGGGTCAGGCCCGCATCCTGTGCTTGTGCTGTCTCAGAAGCCATGGTCAGTTCCTCTGTTCCGAATCCAAAGCCCAGCGCCAAGGTTCCCTGGTGGGACGCCGCACTCCAGGCTCCAAAATCGGTTGCTGCCTCCCGGTGACTTCTCCTCCTGTCAGCCGCGTTGCTGCGCTGCCTGCGTTCACTGGCTGGGCTTCCCCCGAGGACACTTCTGGGGGCTAGGGCTGCATCCCATGTTTGCGCCGTCTCAGGATGCCGTGCTCAGCTCCCCTATGCCCAGTCCAAAGCCCGGTGCCAAGTTTTTCTGACTGGGACGCTGGCTTCAGGCTCTGAAAACAGTCACTGCTTCCCCGTGGTTGCTCGTTTGTTCTCTCGTTAGCTGCGTCAGTGTGCAGCCTGCTTGCTCTGGCTGAGTCTCTACGGAGGTTACCCCAGGGGGGCTAGGGGTTAGGGCTGTGTCCGTGCCTGCCCCACCGCAGCAAGCTGCAATCAGCCCCGCCACTCGGCACCAGGGAACCGCCGGGGCTCGAGGCTTTGGGGTGGGCCGCGGGTTCCAGAAGCGGTCGCTAGTTCAGGACGCAGCTTTTCGCTCACCTGTCACTCAGATCAACTCTATAGATCTGTGTTTGATGGTCAGGGTTCATAGATAGTCATGTATGTGATCGATTCACTTATTTTTCCGAGTCTTTGTTGCAAGAGGGATCCGAGGTAGTGTCTGCCTAGTCAGCCGTCTTGGCCGCCTCCTCAATAAATGGTTTTATTGTTGTCTTCTGGTCAGCCTAGTTTTACTGTGTGTAATTTATTTTATGCTTTTAGAAAAAGGTTAAATATATTCTTGCATTTAAATTAAAGACAGGAAAATGCCTTTGGTCTTAAAGTCACTGTGCGCAAGCACTCTTGTGTTTTAAAGATGGTGAAATCAACTGTGATCCACGCAGTCACAGCTTCCATCATGCTTCACAGAGAATTATTTTTGTTTTATTAGAGATTGTGGCTGCTTACGGATTCATCGAAGTGGTGTTTTCTCAACAATAAATGGAGATTTGTTGTTTTACATGAAGGAAAAATAACAGGACTGTAGGTATTACAATCTGACTTCGTAAAAAGGCCGATCTAATTATCACCACATGAATTAAATAAAAAACAAAGCTTGGGTTATTGCATTATATAGCTTAATGAAAAATATTTTTACCAATACGTATTTTGCTGTCTCCCAGTTTTAATATATTTGAACTACCATAAATAAAATATGAATTAAGTATAGGTGTAAAATCTGAATTGCTTTATTTAAAACTTCCCAGGAGAGGCCGGTGGTCTGCGGTGGTTAGCTTTTGTGTTAAATGGGTCCTTTTTGGCATCTCACCCTTAAACCAAAAAAACCAAACCCAGTGCCGTAGAGTTGATTCTGACTCATTGTGACCCTATAGGACAGAGTAGAACTGCCCCATAGAGTTTCCGAGGAGTGCCTGGTGGGTTCGAACTGCCGACCCTTTGGTTAGCAGCTATAGCACCTAACCATCATGCCACCAGGGTTTCCGAGCTCACCCTTAGTGGGCTATAGATGAAGCCACTGAAGCCCAGAGGTCTGACTGCAGGTGAGTCTCCCTGTGTCTCCTGCCGAGTAAACAGTGGGCCAGTATGTAAAGGAGAACTCTAGTTTTCTTCCTCCTGAAAGCGGAACTACCCTCCTTGAGTCACAAGTTTTATTTTCATTTGAAAGAAGAAAAGTCTTGAGTTGGGGTTCGTTGACTTTTCCCAGGGCTGTAGAGAGTCTGGTGGATTAGAAGATAGATTTTATTTTCAGATCTTTGTGTTTTTTGCTTTCCTTGTGCTTTGATTACGTGCAAAGATGAATTTAAAGTCTCCCTTAGAAAGGAGGGTCGGTGAGAACGTAAAGAACTTAATATCTTTGTATGAGCCCTCGTGGCACAGTGGTTTAAATGCTTGGCTGCTAACCGAAAGGTCGTTGGTTTGAACCCACCAGCAGCTCTGTGAGAGAAAGATATGGCAGTCTGCTCCCGTAATGATTTATAGCTTTGGAAACCCTACAGGACAGTTCCACCCTGTCCGATAGGGTAGCTATGAGTCGGAATCGATTTGAAGGCAGTGGGCGTTATCTTGGTTGAATTCAAGAGTTTTATTAGTAATGAAGATTTGGATAAGATACAGTTTATTTCACTAAAAAGCACACACTATTTCATAACAAGGAGAGGGAAGATTGACTTATGAATCCATGTACCGCAGTGGTATTTGACTTTGTTTACCACAGCAGTTTATTTAGGTAAGGGTGCTAGTGTTGGCTAAAGTGTTCTAGCCCCTGAAAGTGGGCTTGTCCACTCCGTTTCGCTGGTATGAAATCTACTTTAAAAAACGTGCTGTGAACCCAGGATTAGAGCGGTGGTTAGGAAAGCAGACCAGAGTGTAATGTATACATGTTAATTGGTCTACTGTTGCTATACGCTAAGTGGCCAGATGTTTATGAGTAACGTACACGTTATACTAACTTCTCTGAATTACCCTTGAGAAACAACTAGCCTTCATCATCAGTATAGTTACAAGTTATTGATTATAGTTGCCCTTCAAACATGCACAGATCTCCACTATTTGAGGAAATCACCTTCTATTCATAATTTTCCACCTCTTCTTGTTTCATCTCTAAACTTGTTGGAGAGCGGCAGGCTGTCATTGCTGCCCTCCGTTGCTCTCCTTGCGCTGACTCCCGGTGTCCACACCATCTGATTTCCACTCACTCCGAGGGATGAAGTAAGGATCTGCCTCCTATGCCCATCCACCACCACCAGCTGCTGCAGAGTTGACTCTGACTCATGGTGACCCCACGTGTGTCAGAGTAGAACTGGGCTCCAAAGAGTTGTCAGTTTTTCAGAAGTAGGTCACCTGGCCTTTCTTCCAAGGCACTGCTGGGTGGACTCAAACCTTTCTGTTAACAGCCAGTCATGTTTACTGTTTGCATCACACCCGTGTTCATGGTAGATGTTAATTCATAGAACCCAGACTTAGCCTCAGAGTCCTACACAAGGCACCCCAGGCAGCTACTGGAATTGACACATAAGATGAAATCTCTTTATCATTTCTGCCATCTTGATTCATTTTTTTCCATTCCATTTCTTCTTTGTCCCTAATGATACTTTATCTTTACTCCCCTCCTTCATCCGATGAATTCTTGAGGCCTATTCATTTTTTTTTTATTTATTTTATTTTTATTCATTAGCCTTCTACTTTTTTCTCTTTATACCTTCTTTCCAGAAGAAGAAGAATTCACTGAGCTCAGATCTTTAATAACCTGTTGCCATCGAGTCGATTCCAACTCATAGTGACCTTATAGGACAGAGCAGAACTGTCTCATAGGGTTTCCTAGACTGTAATCTTTCTAGCAGACTGCCACATCGTTCTCCGAAAGAGCACCTGGTGAGTTGGAACCACCGACCTTTCAGGTAGCAGCCAAACACTTAACCATCATGCCACCAGGGCTCTTCAGATCTTTAATCCAAACCAAACCCAGTGCCGCCGAGTCGATTACGACTCATAGCAACCCTATAATAGTCATTCCTAAATCAGCATTTCCAGCCAAGTGTCAAATCTGAGTTTCTGGTTCAAATTTCTAATTGCTGGCAATTCCATGTGCCTGTTCTGCCGTCATTTTCAATTGACTATATCTGAAGTGGAACTCATTACCTTTCTTCTCCAATGACCTCTCTCTCTTTACCTAATTGACCATCATGTGTATTGTTTTTCTGGCATCTGGGCCCACCTTTGCCTTTTTGCTTTCCTCCCTCAGTCAATCACTACAACAAACAAACAAACAAACAAAAACAACCAACCAAACAAACCACCAAACCCATTGCCTAGTTGAGTAGGTTCCAACTTACAGTGACACTATAGGACAGAGTAGAACTGCCCCATAGAGTTTCCAAGGAGTGGCTGGTGAATTTGAACTGCCAACCCTTTGGTTGGCAGCTGAGCTCTTAACCACTGCGCCGCCAGGGCTCCAGTCAGTCACAGAGGTTCAGTTTTTCGCATAAAAGATTTTGTCTCTCAGACTGTCTTCATAGCCACCATCGTGGTTCAGGCCCTTGCCGTCCTCTACCGGGCATCAGAATTGCTTAGAGGGCTTGTTAGTAATACACTGATTGCTGGGCCCCACCTCCAGAGGTTTTGACTGAGTGGGTCTGGGGTGGGGCCTGAGAATTTGCATTTCTAACAAGTGATGCTGCTGTTTGGGGGGATGACACTTGGAGAACCACTCACTGCCTTATGCTTCCCCTTACAATTTTTTCTGCAAACTGTACCACATTAAATTTTCTATAACACCCTGTTGCATTGCTTTCCTCCCATTTTTTGCAATTGTCCATGGCACCCTATTTCTTAACATTTCTTATCTGAACTCCCAGCTCCCCACAGTTGAGCATAGTTTAACCCTTCCACTTTTACCTCTTACAAACAAGCCTCAGTCAGATGAGATTTTTTACTGTATCACAAGCATATCTGCTGATGCCGTTGTTCTTCCCCAGATGCCCTTTGTTTGGTGTCCTTTCCATCTGTTTAATTTAGACCCTTGCTCAAGTCCCACCTTCACGAAACACTTACCTTCACGAAACACTTACCTTCACGAAACACTCCTTGACTACCTGCTGACCTTGTTAAGTTTCCTTAATGCTAAACTCCAGTAGCACACTTGTACTGACTCAGACTATAATCTCCTTACTGGAAGGACCTTTCTACGTGTCTTCCTCTCTCACAGGGCCTGGCACAGGATTCCATCCATGTGGATTGACTACCTAGTGAATCGACTGATTTCCTTCTTTTGGGTTATTCTTAGAAATCACTTGACTTGGGAAAAAATAATTAACAAGGAAACAAAAATGGCTTCATATGGTTGATCGGTGGAAGGTCTGGTGGCGTAGTAATTAAGAGCTACGTCTGCTAACCTAAAGGTCAGTGGTTCAGATCCACCAGCTGCTCCTTGGAAACCCTATGGGGCAGTTCTACTCTGTCCTATAGGGTTGCTGTGAGTTGGAATCAACTCGATGGCAATAGGTTTTTACGGTTGATAGGAGGGTGCAAAACTGATAAGAGCTTATACAGTGAAATGAAAACTTTATAGTCAGTATAGTAAGTTTATAAGGGTTACCCATTTTTCCTTCCTTTATAAACAATATACTGTTCAGTAGTGGTGACTCTAGATTTTCTATAAAGCAGGGTCCTGGAGCAGAAACCTGGAAATGGTGGCCATGGCTGGGAGTTGGAGGATTGGGAACTTGTCTTGAAGTAATTTTTTGAGTAGCAGTTACATTCTTTCTACTTAGATTGTATATAATTTTCCTGTGTGTGTTCTAAATCTTCCCCAAGCTATCTCACCAGTTAGTGACTTACCTTATCTGATGATTGATGTTGGATTCCACAAATCAGTCAACCAGTTTTTATTGAACATCTGCTCTGTGACTAGCAAAACTTACATAATATTGCTGAGCCCTCTACCCACCGCCCCCAACCCCTGCCCAAATTCTTTTTGCTTCCCATAAGGCCAGAGGCTGTTTTTGGTAGTTTGGTGGGTACTCCAAATGAACAAAGTGTCACCTGAAGGAAAACAGATGACAGTATCTGTTGCCAATGATGTACTGTTTTAGTCCTTTACCATCATTTCCATGGGGTTCTTGGAGGGAGTGGAGGCGTAGCTCCAGATCAGTCCATCAGGCTGCCATCTAACTCAGTTACATACGGGAAGAGATGCTAGAGATTTCTGGTTTGGGCCCCTCATCTTACAGATGAGGCAGCCATACTCTAACAAAATGAGGTGTTTGAGCAAAACCACAAAACCCACTGGGGACTAGATCTGAACTCCCTGGTTTCCAGCTTGGCCCTCTTTGCATTTCGTATCTCTTTCTGAAGAAGCCTTTGAGTAAGAGCACACTCAGGACCATTTGAATTCAGTGGAAACAGGTTTGGGCTGTTTTTGTACTTCATCTGGTGTTGGAGACTTAATGTTGTTTAATTTCTACTTTTATCCCCAGTGAACAGAATATATCCATTTTTTAAACAAACCAAAAAATTAAGCTATGCATCAAAAAGCAATATCTGGAGGTAATTATTATTTTTTAATTTAAATTATAGATCTTGTTTTCCTAGAGGCTTTTTTGAGGTCTTGCAGCTATAACTCAGGGTGTTAAGATGTGAAATACTACATATACCTGATTCTTAATCCTGCCTTTACAAATTGTCTACTTAAAAACATGAGAAGCGTAGAATATAAATTCGGAGCTTGCCTATTGCGATACAGTGTCTGCAGCCCAGTATTGATGTTTGTTTTCACACAGAATGGCGCATGGGGCTGGTTTCTGTAGGCACTTATTGTGTAGCAAACAATAAAATGGACATTATTTGCATATTATGCCATTCAAATCAGAAATTTACGAAGGCATGTGAGTCCTGATGGAGCAATAATACCACAAAATAAACCATTAACTCGAAGGCGTTAACGTCTAGGTTGCCAAACTCTGTAACACGGTGCCTTCTGATACAGTATTTATGATTATGAATATGCAGTTAAAGATTTTCATTCTAGCATCATTATTAAGTTCAATGTGTAAGTAGCCAGAGTCGTCCTGCCAGGTAGCTAGACAGATGTCAGTTTTTTGAAGGCTGCCTTAAGGTACGTTATCCTTAGGAGAGGCGGAATGTCACTGTCAACTGGAGATACTCCTACTCTATGTGTGTTTGTATGTCTAAATCAGGTTTATTTGTCTACCAAGTAGATGGTGCCACAAATGGATAGTGGCACAGGGTTAATGTGTTTCTTTCTAACCCTTGAGAATTATCCTAGTCATCTTTTATCTCTTCTTCCAACCCATCGGTGTACCTTTTAGAAGATAAGGAGCAGGACAAGATTTATCCCGCAACCCTGGCCTGTGCTGTGAGCCATTTAGTTCTAATATCTTCATGTTGTGTTCCATTCATTGCATGGATGCCTCCATTATTATTTTTTTGAACAGCAAATGCTCTTTTGTATTAATGAATTTATTGAAATTATAAGATTAATGGATGTTTCTATGGAGCTGAAAATTTAATTTGGCTGTATCTTAGGGTAGAAGTTTTAGTTTAACTGTCTCAGTCCTGAGCGAATCATTGTCTTTGTTTTATATCTGCTGCAGGTATTGTGCAATTGTATGCATTTATTTTCTTCTGATAGTAGGTCTTCATAGTTTTTCTTCAGCATTTTTAAACTAACATATGAAAATAATGTTGTTGTGTGCTGCCGAGTGGCCTCCAACTCATGGTGACTCTATATGAAAGAGTAGAACTGCCCCGTAGGGTTTCTTAGGCTGCAGTCTTTATGGGAGCAGATTGTCAGGTATTTTTTTTTTTTTTTTTAACAATTAATTTTATTTTTGTTGTTGTCATTGAGAATATACACAGCAAAAACATATACCAATTCAGCAGTTTCTCCATGTACAATCCAGTGACATTGATTACCTTCTTCAAGTTGTGCAACCCTTCTCAGCCTCCTTTTTGTCACTCCCCCATTAACATAAAGTCATAGCTCCCTAAGGCTCCTGTCTAACCTTTTGAGTTGCTGTTGACAATTTGTAGGTTGTCAGGTTTTTTTTCCTTGGAGCACTGGGTGGGTTCGATCTGCTGACCTTTTGGTTAGCAGCTGAGCGCTTAACCATTGCACCACCAGGCTCCTTATGAAAATAATAGGCTTTACAAAATTGGCCATGACATGTATCAGCAAATGGTGAAATCAGAAAAAGAGATGGAGTACAGAAAAAATCCCAAAGGAACTGACATTTTTCAAGAGGCAAGCTGTAATTTTTATTAAAACACTTACAGAGATTGTTTAAGAAATACTGTAATTGGAGAGGGAATTATAGTGTGAGGATTATGCAAAGAAAATGAAGGAAGAGGAATGTCATAGGTGGGAAACGTTAAAAAAGAAACTGGTGTGTCCCTTAAAGTCCAGGGATACTGTAAGTCTCAAATCATGGCTGCATTTTCTATCTTTTGTTTTTTTACAAGTGATGAGGAATTTGTAAATTCATTCCATTCTTTGGGGTCATTTCTGTTCAAAGAGCTATCAAGTATATTATGGTACCTCCCTCCCTTTCCTCCCTACCCCTAGTTTAAGCAGTTTCTGAAAACAGAAATTTGGGCATAAGTCGTACAACACAGGAGACGGTTGAGGTGTAAGGCATTTATGCTACACTTTTCTATGGTTGAGGTGTAAAGCATTTATGCTACACTTCTCTTTGAGGATTAAGACCATGGTACTCACGTTTTTGAGAATACTCACGGAGAAGAAATTGAAGTTGTCAGTGATTTCATTCAACTTGAATCAACAATCAATGTCCATGGAAGCTGCAGTCAAGAGATCAACTAATGTGTTGCTTTGGGAAAATTTGCTGTGAAAGGCCTCTTTAAAGTTTTTAGAAGCAAAGATGTCACTTTGGTGACTAAGGAGAGTCTGCCCCGAGCCATGGTCTTTTCAGTTGCCTCTTGCGCTTGCCAAAGGTGAATAATGAAAAAGGAATACAGAAGAAGTATTGATACATTTGAACTGAGGTTTTGGTGAAGAATATTGAATATACCACGGACTGCCAGAAGAATGAACAAATCAGTCTTAGAAGAAATACAACCAGAATGCGCCTAAGAAGCGAAGATGGCAAGACTTTGACTCAACTTTAGGCATGTCATCAAGTAAGACCCAACTGATAGAAAAGGGCATCATGTTTGGTAAAATGGAGGGCCAATCAAAACAAGAGAAGCCCTAAATGAGACGGATTGACAAACAATAGCCACTACAATGGATTCAGACATACCGAGGGTCATGACAATGGATCAGGGCAAAGCAGCATTTCCTTGTGTTATACATGGGATTATCATGAGCTGGAGCCAACTTGATGGCAACTAACAGCAACAACAATACTCAAGAGCCGAATACAAGGTTAGGAATCTTGGAGTTTTCTTATTTGATCCTGAATGCAAATTTTTAGTTTAGAAATCTAAAATGTGGCTAAGGGGATCAAAAGATTCCCAGGCAATCAATAAAGCACAATCTTTGGACTAGCCAAAACATTTGCTTAGAATGGTTAGTAAGAACAAAGAAAGAAACAAAAACTTTTTTTTAGGAATCATGAGGTGCTCTCAAGCATAGAGATAGTTATTATTTTTAATAGTAGTTTCAAATAAAGGGTTTACGGCCACACTTGCTGTAACCAAGCAATTGCAATGCCTGACTTTTTCTCCCAGGGCTTATGGGCAGTGTGGTATCTTCTGTAACTAACTGACAAATTGACAGGGTTCGTGTTCATTAAGATACATTTGCCATTGAGAAAGAAATTACAATCTTTTCTGAGAAGATTTTTAAAAGAACAGGCTACCAAGTATGTGAAGAAAACATTCTTTTGTCTTAAAACATTTTAAAAGGAAAGTTGTGTATGTAGTGAAAAGCCATGGAAGCATACTTAGTGAGCTTGAAATTGTTCGGCAAATCTCCATGGCAAATCTGATTGGTATGGCTTGAACATTTCTCGTTTCCACTCTTTTTCTCATTTCACAAACTTTGCCAGTCTCTGAAACTCACTGTGCTAACAGGCAGAGTTGGCCTTTCCTTGCTTCTCTTTGAGAAGCCCATCCTGAAACACTGACCTTTTAGTTTAATAACAGTTTTATTTGAGAAAATGTTCAGATCCTGAGAGCTGAAAAGTGTTTTCTGAAAGGCCATTTTAAATAGTGGTCTCCAAATGGTGTGTCCTTTCCCTTATGTACTTTGGACCAGACCTATCAGAAGAAATGTATTGTTGCTTTCTGTATTCTATTGATTTAAAAACAAATAACATGAAGCTTAGATTTGCTCAAAACCCATTGCCACACTGGTTTATTTTCCTGCCTATGCTTTGGTTTGCTATTTTCAATTCTAAACTCTTCACGCTAGGTCATGTTTTATCTTTTGTTATTTTAAATTCTCCATTGTAGCTAAGGTAATTACTTTTTCATCTGTGACCTTGGACTCCAGACCAAAGAGTTGTAATTTTCCCCCCCTTTTCTGGAAATTGTTAGGGCATTAGAAAGTTAGCTGTGCCCTGGTAGTTATAGGTAGTAGATAGGTAGTAGGAGGTGCCAGGTCAACCAGCGAGCCCCTCGGGTGTGGCGGTGGGTTTTCCTGCCCTTTTCATTGCTAGTGCTTTCTCCTCCCCTCCTTCTCCCGCCCCTCATGGCTTAGCCAGATGACACCCGGTTCTCTGCACCTGGGTCTCACCTCACCCCATGGCAGGTGGCAGGGCTGACTATGGGAGGTTGAAGGGGCTAGAGAAAGAACAGACAAGTCTACAGGCTACATTTCTCCCTGCACCACTGCTTTGCTGCCAGTCTCCTGCACGGATCCCTGCCAGCACCCAGCTGGTCCCCATATGATAACGGAATTCTTTCCTCCCTTCTAGGCTGGTCTTCCTCGTAGTAAAAAGCTCACTGCTGCTTTTGGCTTTTCCGCCAGTAGGCAGCCCCAGTGTAGGAGGCATAAATGCCTTGGGAAGGTGTGAGACTGTTCCATCAGGTCCCTTAGAAAACCGGTCTCATTGCTTCCTACCTAGACCTGGTATATACCGAGGTCTTACAGAAGCCTGTAAAAAAGAAAATCAAATCCATCGCCATCCAGTTGATTCCATCTTATTGCAACCCCATGTGACAGAGTAGAACTGCCCCCATAGGGCTTTCTTGGCTGTAATCTTTACAGAAGCAGATTGCCAGGCCTTTCTTCTGCATTGCTGCTGGGTGGTTTGAACAGCCAACGTTTAGGAGTCAAGTGCAAACCGTTTATGCCACCCAGGGGGTTCTTAGTTTCCAGATAGGGATGGACTTTTGTCTGAGAAAAATTTTGCTGTGTTAATTTGGAACAGTCTCGGGGAATTAGCGTGGTTTTCCACATGCAGTTTGTGTATTTATCCTGAGGGTAGTTTGTTAGGAGCCCTGGCAGTGCAGTGGTTAAGAGCTTGGCTGCTAACCAAAAGGTCGGCAGTTCAGATCCACCAGCTGCTCCTTGGAAACCGTATAGGGCAGTTCTGCCCTGTCCTATGGGGTTGCTATGAGTCAGAATCGACTCAGCGGCAACAGGCTTTGGGTTTATAGTTTGTTAAGGTTCAGAGGACTGTTTGATCAAGTGGTAATATTTGTGATAAGCATTTCATTGTTTCAATTATGAAATTCTTTCAATTTTTGCTACTTATGGAGCTATAGGCTGCGTACAACTTGAAAAAACTTAGTGTCACATTGGCTCTTGTTTATGAAAAGTAAACACAGGTGTGAAAGCCTTGACCTTGTGGAGTGCACAGCCTAGAATTCAGAGCCGGCAGGCACCCCTGAGGACTAGCCAACCCAGTATGCAGGTGAGGAAACCAAGGCTTGGGGAAGCTAACTGATGTATCTGAAGTCTGTGTTGTTAGATGTCACGGAGTTGTTTTCTTTCTCTTAGCATACTGTTTTCAAGATTTATCCATGCTGTAGCATGTTGCAGGACTTCATTCTTTTTTATTGTCAAATAATACTCCATTATATGAATATGTTGTATTTATTTATCCATTCATCAGTTGATGGACATTTAGGTTGTCTGCACTTTTAGAATATTGTGAATAATGCTGCCGTGAACATGCGTGTACAAGTTTTTATATGGACATATGTTTTAAATTCCCTTGAGTATATACCTAGGAGTGAAATTGCTGGTATCACATGATGACTGTTTTTAGTGTTTTAAGGAATTGCGTTTTCCTAAGCCATTTTACATTTTTACTAGCAGTTTACCGAGGGGTTCCAATTTCTCCACATCCTTGCCCACACTTGTTACTGTTTGACTTTTTATTATAGTGGGTGTGAAGTGGTACCTCACTGTGGTTTTGATTTGCATTTCCCTAATGGCGAATAATGTTGAACAACATTTCATTGCTTATTGGCCATTTCTATATCTTCTTTTGGAGCTCTGGTGGGGCAGTGGTTAAAAGCTTGGCTGCTAAGCGAAAGGTTGGCAGTTCGAATCTGCCAGTCATTCCTTGGAAAGCCTGTGGGACATTTCTACTTTGTCCTGTAGGATCGCTGTGAGTCGAAATCCACTTGACAGCCACCAGTATATCTTCTTTGGAGAAATACCTATTTAAACCCTATGGCCACTGTTTATGTTTTTGGTTTTTTTATTGTCGAGCTGTAAGAGTTCTTTACAAGTCTGGATACAAGTCCCTTGTTAACTGTAAGGGGCTGTATGATTTGCTGTGTATTTTTTCTTGTTCTTTGGATTGTCTTTTCATTTTTTTGATGGTATCTTTTAATGCTGCTGTTTTCTGATAAGCCCATTAACTAAAACATCCTTAGTACCTTTTATATGTCTTCTTTGTTATTGCCCAATGTCAGCTAAATATTTAGCTGACGTTGGTTTTTGCATATTGTAATTCTTTCTTTGCTTATGCCCTGGGGCAAAACCTGTTGCCATCCAGTCAATTCCTACTCATAGTGACCCTATAGGACAAAGTAGAACGGCCCCAGTGAGTTTCCAAGGAGCAGCTGGTGGATTCAAACTGCTGACTTCTTGGTAGCAGCCTGACCTCTTAAACACTGCACCACCAGGGTGCTTAAAATGTTGGGATCATCAAATAATATGGTCTCCCCCCCCCATCAGAGACAGTCATGGCTAGTTTTCCATTTAATAGGCTCAACTGTGTGAAATAATAGGGTCGCGTGTGCATTCCTGGAGCCTCCCAAGAGTTTCTGGTGTTTTCTTTTTCATAATTTTGGGTGCTGGGTTTCTAGTAAAGAAGAAATAGTCTCTGCTTATTTCTCATGGAAGGCTCTCCAGGAAATATATAACATTTGCCCATTTTATTTGTCATTATAGCTGTACGAATCTTTATAAAACACGTCATACAGAACCTTCTAATTGGAAACACCAGATGTTTCAGATCAAGTCACCGGATATTCAGAATGTTCCAGCCGTGTTCTCGGCTCCGCTCTGTGTCTCTCTCTAGTTGCTGGCACTTGAATTTGAATTACACATATTGAAAAAAAAAAAAAGTTTCAAAATTACTGCCTTTTCTCTCATTAATCGTGGAAAAATGCGTATAGATACAAATGATTTTCTCTCTGTAATAAACGACTTTATTAAATGCTTCATTATCAAAGTGGTAAGAGTTGGGTGTCATTTTCCCTCCAAAAGTCCCTTCCTTAAGGGCTCTCCTCCTCTTCCTTGAAATTGTCACAGTTTAATGATAGGACATCATTTTAAAGAATTTGTATTTAATGGCTCAGTCCCCACTGGGCAGTAAGCAGCTCCTTGAGTTTATTATAAATTTTGGCAGGGGTAGAAATTTCTAGGTCACCAGGGAACTCTAGATTAAATTACTCCTCAAGTGTACTAATTGGTCTTTTCCATAGCACTTAGGTAGTTCCAAAGAGAGACAGACCACCTGGCAGAACTTCGTCCATTAAATCTAGTCTCAGCTTTACTTTCCTGATATTTTGTTTATTTTTAAGAAGTCATTTATTTTATCTCCTCCTCCTTTTTGTTGGTTCTAGTTTCTGAAGAAGAATTGAAAAGAAGAGTAGCCGAGGAGCTGGCATTGGAGCAAGCTAAGAAAGAATCTGAAAAGCAAAAACGGTGAGTTTTGTGGTATCTCAGTGGTATTCTGGTGGGCTTGTCATATTTATCAAATATTTTTAGAGAAGAATGATTGTAATAAGACTCATTTGTACGTGGCTGAGCTTTTGAATGTGCTAAAAATAGGAGTTTGGTCGTTTTTGGATTTGGATTGTGCTGTTAAAGCCCTATATTGCCCTCTTCCCAAACCTGTGTGTAAATTACCATTATATCTCTTGTGTAGGTTTTCATTGCTTAATTATAAGCTCTTTTTTCTCCATGTGTGAGAAGTAGTTCTTGAGGATTCTCTAGGCGTTTTCTCAGGTTAGTTTCTTTGAATGAGTATATTTATGACATGATAGAAAATGGGCATTAAGGTAAACAGTGTTGTAGTCAACGATGAATGTTGTGTCATACATAATGCCTGGATTCACAAATAGCACTAATTAGTAATGTATACTCACTGACAAAAATTGACATTACCGAAATACGTAAGGTCTAATCAGAGTCCTCCATAATTCCATCCTCTGGAGATAATCACTGTTTAACAATGTTTTATTCCTCTAGATTTTTTTTCTATGTGGGCACTTCCATTTTATTGTTGTAATTACTGGGTACTACTACTACTACTAAAAGCCAAAAGAATGTTCGTTGATGTGTTCTTGTAGTAGTAGAAAACTGGAAGCAACCCAGATGACATCCTAGGGGCCTAGATGAATGTATTATGGTACACATCTACCATGGAATAGCAGACAGGCAAGCACACCCTTCTGTGCTGATTTGAAAAGATGTTGAAGAGCTAGAAACTGAAAAAAAGCAACTTATAAAAAAGCATAGATAATATTTTTTTAGTATAGACTTAAAGTATATACTTATTCATAAAAATATGTGGATACATTTTCATCCAAGATAGAGTCAAGTGTGTCCCATCTGTGCTATTTCTGAAATTTGCATATAGCACAGAGCATTGTAATGTTATCATTATGTGTATATCATTTCACTCTGAGGACCAGACACATGCCTACCACTGAGTAGATGCTCAGTACGTGCTGGTTTTTGGTTGGGACTGCTACACGATTCTGCTTGAGAGAGCTAAGTGTAAGCAATCTTTGAACCCGGGTTCTAGTCCTCACTGGTTATAGGACCATCAGCATGAAATGTAACCTCTTTGGGCCTTAAATATTTCATCTCTAACGTGAGAGGGTTTGAACAACATTCTCTTTTGGCCAGTGCTAAGCTAATGTCAATTTACATGAAACGTTTGGGACGGAATCTGAGGTTTAGATTAGAACCACCATTTTCTCAGGAACAGAGGGGTGCATGGCCTCAGGTTTTAAAATCAAAATGTAACTCGTACAGCTAAAAGTGTCTGCATGTATTTCAATTGTTTGCCACGCAGCACTATATAGTTACTTAATTGGGTTAGTTTGACGGAGTGTATAATTAGATAGTGAAGTTTAACTATTCAAAAAAAAATTTTTTTTTTTTTTGGCCTTCCTTTCTTCCCTTATGGCATAGTCTTTTGCTACAATAACACTCACCATGATTTTTTTTTTTTTTTTTTCCCCTTATTCAACTCCCATTTGCTCTGCCTTGGTCTTTGAAAGGTAAAGGGCAGATGAGATGAATAAAAGGTGCTAGAGAGAGCCACTTTCATACCTCGTGTGGACTGGAGTTGGCAGCCTAGCTGTGACCTGGACAAATGACTATTGATAAAGAATTTATTTTCTGTCACCTTTAAGGAGAGCAGAGGGTGGTATAGCCTTATTATTATTTTTCCTTTGAAAACAAAAATGTTGTGTTTGAAGCTTTCTCCACGAGAACTTCCAGCTGTCAAATCTTGGCCAAAAGTGTGTGTTCGTCTATATGATAGTTCTTAGAAGAATCAATGGCTATTTTTTTTTCTTCTTTTCTTTTCTACTAGCAGAGTAGCTTTAGAAAAAGCATTTGGAAAATTTAATGTGCCGTTTTTTAAAAACACTTTTTGGAATCACAAAGCATTATACCTGTTGACGTAATTGAATGAAGCCTTGTAAGCAGTTTTAGAAAATAGTCCTTCCCGCTGTCACACTGTCACTTGTACGTGGGCTGCTTACCAAGTCTGTGCTCTCACCCTAAATGTACACAAGACTTTATGCTGCTCCTCAAGCACCAACGATCCCAAGCTTGGGCTTGCATGCATGTAAGGAACCGACGTGTTCAAAAAGGACTTGGTAAATAATTTTGATTGTGATATTTTTCTTTGTAAAATATTCGTTTTATTGTTTCATCTTTTTTTTATGGACATGTTTAAACACATTCAAAAAAAGAGTGTATTGTACCTCCATGACCCGTTACAGTTTTGGTAATTCTTGTTGCAACTGTACCCCAAGTTACTCTACCCATTCCTCTCCTCCCCTTACATCATCATTTAACCTCAATATTTTATTATTTTTTTAATAAAAATAAGGTAGATGTGATAGTATGCTTAGTACTAAGGAGAGGCAGTAAAATTCTTAACTGGCTGGCCAACTTTGTGGCACCAGACACTTTCTGAAGTGTCTTCTACCAGGCTAGCTTAAATAAGGACTCTGTTTCTCTTTGGCTTTGTTTACAAGACCAAATTTTACTCTGGCCCACTTAGGAACCAAGGAAATTTTTAGAAGCATATTTGAGAGCTCAGAAGAATCAAAGGAAAGACTAGGGAACCATTAGCTAGGGAGGAGCTACGTGAAAGCTGTGCATGGCAGCAGGAAGTAATTCCCCAGAGGAAATCAGGATGCGGGGCCCATGACAGGGGAGTGGATAATGAGTGGCTGGAGTTCACTGAACTGAAGATGCCATAGATTTTAGAAAGCCTTGCATTAGATGTGCCACCAAGAAAAAATTGCTGCAAATTAAATTATGACGCAATCCTTTCTTATCTCTTAGAATTTTCTAATTAAAAGAGTGAGTTCATTAAGAATTATTTTGAATTTTTTAAAAAATATATCATTCGTGTGTTAACACAAAAAGGAAAATATAAGCAAAACAAATTTGTTAAGGCAGCGGTTCTCCATAGGGGATGATTTTGTCCTTCCCGACCAAGGGTTCATTTGGTAATGTCTGGAGGCAGTTTAGATTGTCCCAACTTGGCGAGTATTACTGCCGTCTAGTGGGCAGAGGCCAGGGACACTCCTAAACATCTATAGTGCACAGGACAGTCCCCACCCCACCCCCCAACCAAGAATTATCTAGCTCAAAATGTCAGTAGGGCCGATGGCGAAAAACCCTGGGCTACGGTATTCTTAAAACCTCTGCACATTGGGCCCGACGCTTCTGATCACTTTTGTTTCTCTATACAATATCACATTCTGTGCCATGAAAAGCTTGGCGATATAGCATCTCTTAGAAGCTGCCTCCACTGTTGTTTCTGGGATTTTTCCAGGCTGCCGACAGCCGTCCTGCGCGTTGTGATGCTCATGGCAGACGGCAATTGAAGTTTGCTGTCAGTCATGTGAAAACGTGACAGCGTATGTGTCTTAGAACTGAGGAAATGTAGCCCCTGTACACTCCAGACCAGAAGATCGATCAGATTGGAAGTGGTTCCTTGGGGGTCCTGTCTCAACTCCCGCTTAAAGCAGAAGCCCTTTTATAGTGACTCTGGCAGGTAGTGTTCCCCACACTTAGGCCACATTTAGAATCATTTAAACCAAAGAAACTTCATTAGGGCGTTTAAAATTTACCTAAACTCCTTTAAATCTCTGCTTCCTTAAACCTTAGAAATGCTGACATGGCGTCTTTACGAATTGCCTTAGAGAAGGTTGCTTACTAGAGCCGCAGTGATGAAGCTAATTGTCAGCACTGTGACCATATATGTTGTTTTCTCATTTGTTAAAAAACACCTCCACATGGATTCTCCATTTAAATCATCTCAGACCTGATCGTGTTTTGTGGGAATCCTGGTGATTTGCTCAGTTAACAAAATCATGCCCCCCCGCCCAAAAAAAAATCAGAGATACGTTAATATTCAGAATCTTAGTACACACACCAAGCTTGTTGAGTCTAATTTGGAGTTGTGGTTTTGCTTATCAAAACGTCTAATGGACGGAATAGCTATGGCCGCGCGGCATACTGGGAGTCCGGAGTGCATGCCCGTGTCAGCAGGCTGGTTTGGCCGGGGTGTTGTATCACGTGTTTTGGATTATAGGTGACCATATTGTACTGTAATTATAGCAGACTAACCCAGCCAAGACCCAGTGTGCTACAGCTGGAGTAAAGACTTTCAAACCGGGATTTACTTCTCACCTGCGTGGGCCCCACCTCCGAAAATCAGCCTCTGATAGCAAGAAAAATGTGACCACTTCTGACCTCTGACCTTTGGCGTTTGAATTTCACCTCTTTCCCTTTAGAGGCAAGTGAAACTGTTTTCAGTTTTAATAACCTTTCTTCAAGAAATCAAGAAGAAAGGGAGTAGATTCTTGATGTTGTAGCTAGCTGTACATCAACCAAGATTACTTGCGGTTTTCAGATAGGCTTTGGTTGACAGTTTTCCCAACTTTTAATTGCTTGGAAAATTACAGTAGACTTGTGAAGCTTAAAATAATTAATTTGGTTTAATTAATGAGTTATACATTTCATCAGATATCTGGGTTAGAGTATTAAAAAAAAAAAAAAACCAAACCTGTTGCCGTCGCGTTGATTCCAACTCATAGCTACCCCTTGTGACAGAATAGAGCAGCCAAATGCGTTACCGCTAGCTCCTCCCAGGGACTTTGTACATACTTTCTACATTATATTAAAAATGAAAACAGGAAAAAATTAAATTAAGCCTTTAAAATGAGACATTAGGACTATATTTCTATGTAGGAGTGTGTATCAGATATGTGGCAGCTGTTGGG
Organism: Elephas maximus indicus; assembly: GCF_024166365.1. Classification (NCBI taxonomy): domain Eukaryota; kingdom Metazoa; phylum Chordata; class Mammalia; order Proboscidea; family Elephantidae; genus Elephas; species Elephas maximus. The sequence continues at coordinate 16,821,801 of NC_064826.1, forward strand.
AGCCCTGGTGGCACAGTGGTTAAGAGCTATGGCTGCTAACCAAAAGGTCGGCAGTTAGAATCTGCTCCTTGGAAACCCTATGGGGCAGTTCTACCTTGTCCTCTAGGGTCGCTATGAGTTGGAATCCTATAAGTCTGTTTTAATGTAGCGTAGTGTCGAAAACAAAAATTTTCCTATTGCAGACCCAAATGACAAAGTTGTTATAAAATTACATTCAACCTATGTGTACGTTTTAGGTATACAATAATTAATAAAAAAGCAATTTCCAAGGGACAAGAACTGTTGGTACTAATATTTATTGCAACTCGAAAGCAATGGGTTTGGGTTTGGTTTTATTATAAAAGTGTGGCTTGGAAATGACCTCAAGAGAGCAGCCAGCAGTCAGTGTCCTGTCATGATAGTCACACCTGTCACAGGCAAACAAACTTCACTTCTCTTACAAATGATACCTGTTGCTGTCGAGTTGATTCCGACTCGTGGCGACCCTGTAGGATAGAGTAGAACTGCCCCATAGAATTTCCAAGGCTGTAGTCTTTACAGAAGCAGGCTGCCACATCTTTCTCCCGTGGAGTGGCTAGTGGGTTCCAACCACTGAGCTTTCAGTTAGCAGCCGAGTGCTTAACCACTGCACCACCAGCGCCCCTTTTACAAATGCTAGCAAAGGTATAACTACAGAAGTTTGAGTTGTAACCCTTTTCAGTGTCTCACCATATGTCCAGGTGTCAGCTGCACCCCGCTGGGCTAATGTGTGCGAATTTCCCAGTGTGTAGCCTCACTGGAGGCAGTGAACACGTTGTCGGCATTATCTGCAAGATATTCCTTTATTGCTCAAACATTTAAGAAATTCTTTCGTAGTATAAAAACCCCAATATTTTAAATTAATTTTTCTTATTAGCTCCATTTTTGCCCTGATTTTTTCCCTTTCTCGTTGCTGTACTGTTGTTTTACACCACACGTCTCCCTTCTCTTTATTTACTTAAAAGTAGATCAACACCTTATCAGTTCTGAATGTAATGGGAAGACCACACTGTAGCCCCCCAATACTTTTCAGTGGGAGATCCCTGGAAGGGCTGTCTGTTGTACGAGTTGGAACTGCGTGCCATCTGCTATGTTCATCTTTTTTGTTCAGGTGGCACTTTTCCTCTTCATGGAGACGCCTGCTTTCTATAACCAACAATTATAGAAGGTTGGATTACCCAGTCTGTTTTATTCACATCTTTTTTTCCAAATCCGATTTCCTTTCCTGTTGATGCTATGCTGTTGTGGGATCCTACCCTGAATTCTGTTCGATAAGCGGTTTTTATGTGGTAGGAAGATCAAGCCCGGAAAACCAGGATCCATCAAGCACGCTATAGAAATCTGTGACTCTCTTACTGTCTGTAATAGCAGCAGCGATGCTCAGCCGCTTCTTGTTCAAATGTTCCTTCTGACAGTAATTACTGCGTTTGCTCTCGTGAAGCATAGTATTTGAAGTAGTTTGTGTCGGGGTTGGTTTCTGCATTTGTAAGTTTCTAGGAATTGGTTTCTGAGTGTTCGATAGTTGTTAGTAGTCCTTGTTGACATGTCTCCACTACCTGGAACAATCCAGCTTTTTCTTTTGGGGGGAGTGTGTATGTTATAATATACTCTATAAGTCATCTATTATTCATTACGTACAGGAGCCCTGGTGGTACAGTGGTTAAGTGCTCAGCTGCTAACACAAAAGTTAGCGGTTGGAACCCACTAGCCGCTCCATGGTAGAAAGATGTGGCAGTCTGCTTCCGTAGATTACAGCCTTGGAAGACCTTTGGCGCAGTTTTACTCTGTCCTGTGGGGTTGCTACGGGTCGGAATTGACTCAACGGCAACAGTTTGGCTTTAGGTTTATGATGTAATGTGCTCTATGAAAAAATTATTATTCCTTATGTAAAGCATTATTGCTTATTGTCAGTATTATCACTGTTTTGTAAAATTAGATGACTGAGATAAAAAAAAAAATTTACTGAGATAGACACGTATAAAGCTTCTCAGTCAGCAGCAGAACCAGGATTTGACTCGGACTGCCACAGAGCCCTGCCCAGTCTGTCACTGAGGTCACGGGATCATCTTTATTCTCATCATCCGGTAAGGAAATGCAACACAGAACGCCATATAAGACAGATCTAAGTGCCATTCTGGTGATTGCGAGGACGGGGTACCCAGAGCTCTGTCACCCTTTCCCCATTCTCCTTCTTGGGGCCTGGGAATCAGCCCTGCAGGCCCTAATGCTGATGGAGGCGTAGTTTGAGAAGCCTCTGGTTAGGATCATTTTCTTTCAAATTTGGGCACTTAGTGTATAGGGAATATACTTTTCTAGTCCAAGCAGCATTTGTTGAGGAGACTCAGTTCCATTTCTGCTTTAGTGGGTGGGTGGGCAGTGGCTGGAGGTTCACTTCCTTGAGTCTAGAAATCCAGATTTCAGGGCAGTGGCCGCGTAGGCTGGACCTTGGCCTGGGAGCATCCGCAGCCCTGGGCCTCCAGGAAGCCATCTGCTCGTTCTGGTGGCCATGTTTGTAGAGAACAGGAGGTCCTTCCACGTAGGAAGTTCACTCAGGAAGAGGTGGAGGAGTATACAGAGGGTTCCCCTCCCTTTCCTCTCCATCTTAATAGCTTTGCCAGTAGAGCCTTTGGCTGAAAAGGAGTATGGGCAACATAGATCTATCTAAATGAAATATAAATTTTATCCCAGATTATAATATTTCCCAACATTGGCAGATTTTTGTTTTCAGGGAATAGCGCTCCCCTTCTTTCCTGGAGGGAGAAAACAGTTAAAAAGAGAGTAGCTCATCTCAAGCTACTTTTAAATATTTTACTGAGAGAAGAACCCGTATTCTTTTGCATCCCATTCTTACCCAAAAGCGGAAATTACTTGTCTTTGAGGAAAGTTTCCTCACAATGTATGGATGACATAAACATAGAATATGCACACTAGGGCCACATATTATCTGTTAAGAAAACCATTTTAAGAGTACAGGGCTCATATGCCCAATTAAAATGAAAAAAGTTTTAAAAATAAATGTTATCTTGTGCTCCCTGTGCGCCTAGTACTGTTCTGAACACTTTATATGTTTTAAATCATTTCATCCTCACAACTCTCCTGTTAGGTAGATATCACTATCACCACTTATAAATGCGGAGTGGGGACATGGGTGGTTCAGTGGTAGAGTTCTTGCCTTCCGTGACGGAGACCCAGGTTTAATCTTGGCCAGTGCACCTCGTGCGCAGCCGTCACCAGCCTTGTCATCGGAGGCTTGCTTGTTGTTATGATGCTGAACAGGTTTCAGTGAAGCTTCCAGACTAAGGTGGACTAGGAAGAAAGGCCTAGTGATCTACTTCCAAAAATCAGCTGATGAAAACCCTGTGGATCACGATGGTCCGATCCACAACTGATCGTGGGGGTGGTGCAGGACTGGGTAGCATCTCGGTCCATTGTGAAGGGATCGCCATGAGTCAGGGGGCCTACTTGACGACAGCTAACAACCACAACATAAATGTGAAAACTGAGAGGCTAAGTAACTTTCCCAAGGCATGTCTAGTAAGTGGTGGGGCTGGGATTTGAACCCAAGTCTCTGCCAAGCTCATGTACTGAACCACCACTCAGTACTACCTTTCCCAGAATGCAGGGAAACCTTCTTTCAATTTCTACATTTGCCGTTGTGGAAGGGAGTCACAAGTACTTACTTGGATTTTCTCCTACTTCCACTATCTTAGGACAAAAATCTTTTGAGAACTTGTCTTTAAAGTTAATATTGTCTTTTACTTAGGCTACAATTTACAGTTAAATACTGAGTTTTTACCAAATAACGTGTGGGTTATACTTTTTTGGGAAACTGCACCCTCTTCCCCCCATGTAGTTTCATACTCGAGCTTTGCTAAGTTTTTTTACAGTAACATGTAAAAAAAATTAGCATAGCATGGTTACAAAACTACCTGGGGGTGGGGAGGATGCATGGTTGATGAAAAAAAGCATAAAAACACAGCAGCTTGCTTGTGTGCACATTGCCGGCGATAGTGGCGATTTGGATTTCTTGTTAGGGTGACAATAAAGCACTGTTAAGCCGAGGATCGGCGCAGTTTTCTTAATCGCCCAGCAAGGATCTGTGGAAGTAGGTGTTACCCTCTCCTGGGGACCCCGAAGATGGGTATCTGCTTCTGGTCAGAGAGGCGGGCGTGTGCTTGTCAGGGTTCTGCCGAGTTCAGGGAGCACCTTCCATGACGAGGAATCCATACCGTTTACTTTGCTCCAGGGCTCAGGAAGCAGCGAAGAGGCACTGGGTTTACTTTAGTAGATGATTGCCAAGCGAAATTATTTGGCATTTCTCCATCTGTGATCTATGTTCTTCCTTAGACTTTCCTTTTTTTTTTTTGGATTCATTCTGAGTTATTTTTTATTGCTTGTGTTGCTTGATGTGTTGGGCTTTGGGTTTTAGTGTTGATTGTTGCTATTTATGTATCTTTTATATGATAGTCAAAGTATTTTTTTAAGTCAGTCAGTTTTAAAAAATTAGCTGCTGGGACATTTTGCCTTTGGAATGCCTCCACTGAAATATGTACAGTTAGCACAGGGACAGTTTATTAGTTATATACTATTTACAGTTGCTTCCTTACATTTAAATTATCTAGCTCCTCCAGACGTAAGGTGTTTTACTTGGAACATTTTTCAAGTTGTCCCATTAAAATGATTTTAGGGTGACTTTTGTGTCAGTATGAAGTGTAAAAATAGAGGTTAGCCATGTAAACGTTTCAATTAAAGCTTTAAAATTGAACTGTTTCACAACTTCTCAGATTGGATCTTAACTTCCTGGTACCATGTTGTCAGTGCTAATTAGATTAAAACAAAACTCTCTTTAACAATCACAAATTTCAGTGATATTTTGCTTTCCTGATGGGGTTGATGGATTAAAATCAAACCAAGTCAAAACAAAATCTAGCCAACTGAAGCTACCAGTTTAATGTGGAAAATGTCTGTTCGTTAAAAAATCGTTAACCAACAGAATTTCTGCAACTCTTTTTATTATTTCCACAGCACCAGGTAGATTTATGTAGAAAGGTCAGTCCTCAAACTACTGGAAACATGGATAGTGTTGATTTACTAAAAAAAAAAAAAGCAAGAAAACTACAAAAATATATACTTAATGAAGAAATATAGATTATACAGAAGCATGAAAAATTAGTTGTCTTCTACTCCCCCACCTTCTTAAAATCACTCACACATTCAAACCCTAGGGGAAATACATTCTTACAGTGTTATATATAGCTTTTTTTTTTTTAAATTAAACAAAATGAGATTTAGCTAATAATGTCTATAACTTCCTCTAATAAACAAAACAAAACAAACTCAACCATATGTTGTGGCCCACTTCCCATGTCAGTATTTACAGATCTCAAATAGACTTTGTTGTTTTTGTTTTTAGGTGCCGTCGAGTTGGTTCCGTCTCATTGTGACCCTGTATATAACAGAATGAAACACTGCCCAGTTCTGTGCCGTCTTCACAATCATTGTTATGCTTGATCCCATTGTTGCAGACACTGTGTCAGTCCATCATGTCCAGGGTCTTCTTCTTTTTCAGTGAACCTCTACTTTACCAAGCATGATATCCTTCTCCAGGGACTGATCCCTCCTGATAACATGTCCTAAACTATGTGAGACAAAGTCTCACCATCCCTGCTTCTAAGGCTCATTCTGACTGTACTTCTTCTGAGACAGACTTACTTATTCATTCTTTTGGCAGTACCTGGTATATTCAGTATTCTTCGCCAACCCTATGATTTCAAAGGCATCAATTCTTCTTTGGTCTTCCTTTTTCAGTGTCTAGCTATGGCATGCGTATGAGGCGATTGAAAACACCATGGTTTGGGTCAGGCGCACCTTTGTCCTTCAAGTGACATCTTTGCTTTCTAACACTTTATGGATTTTAGATATGATGATATATGCCACTTAAAAAGACTTTATCCAAGAAAAGTAATACTAACAATAGTAGTAATGATAGTAATAGCTAACAGTTTTCAAACCCTTACTTTGTTTGCAACCCTGGTCCAAGTACTTTACACATAATCCTCTCAAGAACCCTATGAGGTAGATTTTCCTTCGCTAGGGTCCTCATATCATAGATGAGGTGAGTGAAACACAGGGAGGTTTACTTGCTTACAGTCACACAGCCAGGAAGCAGAAGAGCTGGTATTTGAACCCAGGCAGTGTGGCACCGGAAGCCACACTCATCATCACCCTACGAGACTACATCTTGGGCTAAATTACTTTTTGCTCCAACAGTGATTTTACCTATTATATACTTGTCTGAGTGTTCTAGCTGAGGCTCTTTTGATGTGGTTTAATGAAAGTTGATGTTTTCTGGGTTTCAGCAGTCAACTTTGTCTTTAGTATGGAACTTGTTAAATAAGAAATTTAGTTTTAAAAGGAATTTGCAAATGAAAGGACTTTCTTTGCTGTTTTTGTTTTTTTAATTCACATGACTATATTTTGAAATAAAACTGTCAAATAGTAGGTGAAAATTAATATTTCTGTAGATTTTGCTGTATTCTGTTAGAAAGTGTGTATTTCTTTATGAATACACCTGTCAACTGTACAACTCAGTTTTTATAGAATTAAAGAAAAGAAACCCAAACCATTGTCCAACCGAGTTTCTGTATCATTTGTTATTTGCACAACTCCAGGTATGTTTGACTTAGAAAGCTCTTTCTTCAAACTACTGAAAACGTGGATAATGTTGCTCTAGCAGAAGCTGAGAGTAGCTTCAGAATTTTGATTGCTGGTTATTCTCCCTCTCCCTCTCCCAGTTATACAGCCCTGGGGCCTCTGCTTTTATAATGTATTACAAATCCAGTACCTCTCACCATCTTCATTCTTAACTCAGTCTAAGCCAGTGATTCCCAACCAGGGGCGATTTTGCTCCCATGGGACATTGGGCCATGTCCGAGGATATTTTTTGGAGGGGGGGTGGTCAGTATTTGAGTATGCTACTGATACATCCTGCAACGCACAAGTCATTCCCCCGCCACCAAGAATCATCTGGTGCAAGATATCAGTTGAGAAACTAGTCTAAGCTGTTATCATTTGTCCTTGTTCTCTGACAGAGTCCCCTGCAGGGGGCCACACATGTGCCCTAGATTCTGTTCTTCACAGAGTAGTGTCAGCGTGCTTATACAAGTGTATTTGAATCATGTCAGCTTCTTTGCTTAAAGCTCTGTAATGGCTTCTCCTTGGATTTAGTATAAAGCCCAAACCCTTTACCTTGATCCAGAAGGCCTTGGCTGACCTTCACTCTCATACCTTGTCATCCTGCCACCCTGTCATGGAACGCTGCAGCCACACTGGGTGTTGGACCTGTTTGTGCCTAAGGCTGTTTGCCTAGAGTACCTGTACCCCACAGTTGCATGGGTGGCTCCCCCTTACCATCCAGGGCCTGTTCAGATAAGCCAGCAGAGACGTTCTCCCTGATGGCTTTATCTAAAATAACCATTCTTTCTCTCCTCCCCTCTTACCCGAGCTGTTCTTTCCCACTGTGTTTCTTCACACACTATCTGTTCCATGTTTTTCTCTTCCACTGGAATAGAAAATTCCGTGAGGGCAGGACTCACTGTCTGGCATATAGTAGGTGCCAAAAAGAAGGAGTTACTAAATTACGATAATATTTTACTGCTGTGGCTAAGTAGATTAAAATAGGATAGAGTTTGTCCAAATGGATGAAGAAGCATGAAAGTCATCATATAACAACAGCAGCTACCATTTAATGATTGCCTACTGTGTGCCAGGTCCTCTGCTGGTAGCTAGTAAGATGATGCCCCTCATGGTCCCCCTGTGATCCAAGGCTTGGTGACCCCCAAAACTGGGAGCACGTGGATAGAGTGGCTCTGCTGTGTGTGGATTTGCTTTGTAGTAAGAAAGCAGTCAGAGGTTAGTTCCTTGCCTGGATCTGTGCCACTGAAAAAAGGCAGCCTCAGGGTTCCAATCCTGCTCTCTCTTACCTTTCCCTGGATGTCCTGTCAACTTGCATGGTTCTTAGGAAACAATGGTGATTCCTGTCTTCCCTTTGAGTGGGCTACATTGGCTTTCTTTTTTTGATATCGGGCCTATATTTATTTCTCCATCACTACCACCAGGTGCTGTTGAGCCAATTCCCACTCATGGCAACCCCACATATATCAGAGTAGTACAGTGTTTCATATGGTTTTCAGTAGCTGATTTTTCAGAAGTAGACGACTAGTCCTTTCTTCCAAGGAGCCTTTGGGTGGACTCAAACCTCCTACCTTTTGGTTAGCAACCAAGTATGTTAACTGTTTGCACCACTCAGAGACTCCTTTATAACTCCAGGGCCAGCAGTTTCTTTGGTTTCAGGTGACTTGGGCAAACCCGATCTGCTTTCCCATCCTGTATTGACACAGTGACTTAGTTTGCTTTCTTTAGCAAGCAGTGTCGAAAAATGAAAACCTGATACCATGGGCATGTAGCCTCAGCTTATAAGTCTTTGCACCTTAATTGTGGGGACAGAAGTCAGGAAATCTCTGTATCTTCTGGACGTATACCCTCTGATTCGTCTCCACGAACCCTGTCAAAGGGCTTCCGTGTTTCCTTTGAACAGTTGGTGCTTTACGTTCAAAAGGAGCCCAGCGTAATATGGATTTATAGTCTCTTGAAAATTTGCATCCTTCACCTGTTTTGGTGATGAGAGTTTTTTTAGTTGAAACCTGAGAAAGAAATCATCTTGTCCCTTGTTCTGCTCTCCTCAGAGGACTCAGGACCCACTCATGACTTCATGGTGGGTAAACATCAAAGTGGGCCATGATGGTAGTTGTTCTGCGTGTCATCGTGTTCCTGTAGATTTTGTGAGTTGAACGTTGTCTTGTGCTTCATGCCCTCTTGTACCTATTCTCCTACTACCTGGAAATGTGTTATTATTTTTTTTTCCTTGTTCATTTTTTGTTTTTTCATTTCCCAGCCACTTGTCATAGAAATGACACACACTCAGCAAACCCAGCTTTAGACAGCTTTTTGCAGACAAGAACAACAAATTCACCAGTCAGGGAACAAAGTGAGAGAAAAATGAAGAACAATATTAGGAAAGAACCCTTTGGGAAGCTGCTGAAAAAATGTTATATTAAAATCGATAGCAGGGCTTGACCTTTTGTGGTAGTGTATATTTTAAAGCCGTCTATTGATTCTCTTTCAATAACATGTTTATTCTCGTTTACTGACATAAGCCTAGGGAGAATCCAAAAAGAAAAGATCAAATTCGTTATTATGGTGGTCATTTGACTTTGTCTCAGGCATTTTTGGTGGCTTGCTAGTGCTCTCTTAATGGATTGAACAGATATCATTCTTACTCAGCCTAAGACTGAGAGATGTTATGGGAGTGGTAAAGTGATTTTTATTTTCTTACTTTTGTTGAAAGTATTCCTGGTTTTGCTGTGACATATAAGTGCCGCCCCCAACATACAATTAGAATTTCTCACTTTTCTGCATGTGTGTAGAAGACAGAAAAGTCTTTTTTTTTTTTTTTTTCCCCCGTTCTGAAAACTATTGTAATCTAATCTGTTCCATCTGGGAACATTTGATAACTTTTCTATGCATAAAGACAGCTGTCTTTCACCCTAGAACTTAATGGCAAAATGTAGAAGAATCGGAAATCCCCTTACCTGACCCCTTTGATCACTCCATCTTGTCACTTCAGAGGTTGGGCCAATTGGACTTCGCTGGGGCGGGGTGGGAGCAGGCACCTAAGGGTGTTGTCTCGTCATGAATCAGTTGTACTCTGTACTCATTTCCTCCAAATTTTTCCTTTATGGAAAAAAAAAAAAGAATTCTTTTTCTTACCTCATTCAGATGATTCTCCCAACATACAGATATTAAGAGGTACCCAGAACAGCAGGAAGAGCTTGAGAGATGCACCTGGAAAGGTTATCCTGTAAATGGCAAATTGAATGAGATCCAACCTGTAGAACATCAAGTTAATAGGCTTGGGGAGAAATAGGATGCTTGGATCTAATTCAGTTTTAATATAATAGTCCTGTTGTTTATGGGACATCTGATATCACGTGTTGAGAAGCCAGACAGCAATTCCAGGAAGACTGTAATGAATCAGAGGACATTTTGAAAGGGCAAATAAATTAATCAAGAAGCTAAAAGAATCAGAAGATTGGGAGACATGTATTGTAGTAATGGAGGGTGGAGGGAAACTCAGCAGGAATATAGCCTGGTGTCTGTAAGGAGGTCCAGAGACCAGCCAGTTCCCTGACCCTTGAATCTTTAAATGCTGGAGAGGCCTGGGTCAGCTGCAGCTGCCCTGCTGCCACCATCTCTGCCCAGATCTGGTGGGCTATGCTCAAGGTTGTCTTGGTAAGGAGAATTGGTTCCTGGGCACAACCCTTAGTCCTGTCTTTATGGTCTCCTTTCCTGTGCTCTGTCCTCACCCTGCCCATCATATCTTCCCAGTACCTAAGAATACCTAGAGATAAAAGCAAAAACCTTAAAGAACATGATAGTAACAAGAAGTATTTTCTTCTTATTAGAAAAATTGTGCAAACTATATAGAAAATTGAAGGAATGCAACTAAACAAAACGAAGAAAATGGAAATCACCCATGACCCTCTATTCACGCAGAACCACTGTACATATTTTGGCATACAGGCATCTGTACATCAGCTAAAAATGACAGAAGTGGTATTATTTTGTCCTTACTGTTTTTATAATCATGGAGCCCTGGTGCCACAGTGGTTAAGACCTATGGCTGCTAACCTAAAGTTGGTAGTTCGAATCCACTCGTCGCTCCTTGGAAACCCTATGGGGCATTTCTACTCTGTCCTGTAAGGTCACTACGAGTTGGAATTGACTCTATGGTAATGGGTTTGGATTTTTTTTTTGAATTGTTTTTATGAGCTGCTTTATTTTTGTTCTTAAGATATATGGTGAACATGTTTCATCATTATGTTAACTCCATGGTTATTCACTGTGAGATATTTAAGCTTCCAAATATGATTTGATATTGTACTGCTGTAAACACTCTGCATTTAATGTCCTTGTAAAATTTACACATATCCAGCATTATTTCCTTAGGGTGAATTCCTAAAAGTGGAATTACTAGCTCAAAGGTTAAGAATATTGTCATTGCCAAATTATCCTCAAGAAATCATGCTGGTTAGCTTACTGCCCATATAAGTCCCTGTTTTTCATTGTTGCCAATTTTGTTTTATGCCCATGTGACCATGCCTTGTTATGACTGCTTACTTGGTTAGTATTTTCATTAAGTTTACATGGATGGTGTTTAGTGGGATAGGATAGTCTTTTTGTTGTCCTTACTGAAAGAGTACCATGAGGGTTAAAAAAAAAAGGCAAAACAAAAACTTGTTGCCAAAGTTGAGTCCATTCCGACCCATAGCAACCCTAGAGGGCAGAGTAGAACTGCCACATAGGATTTCCAAGGAGTGGCTGGTGGATTTGAACTGCCAACTTTTTGGTTAGCAGCCTTATCGCTTAACCAGTGCGCCACCTGGGGGCATTTAGTAAATACTGCCCTGGTGGCGTAGTGGTTAAGTGCTACGGCTGCTAACCAAAGAGTCGGCAGTTCAAATCCGCCAGGTGCTCCTTGGAAACTCTATGGGGCAGTTCTACCCTGTCCTGTAGGATTGCTATGAGTCGGAATGGACTCAGTGGCACTGGGTTTGGTTTTTGGTTTGGTGCCAGATCAGTTTGAGTTATTATTAAGTCAACATTGTTAAAAAAAAAAAAAAAAAAAAGGACCTCAACCTTAATAATGTTCTCTTTTTAGTGAGCTGTAGATATAAAAACTGTCACTGAGACCTGTATATAGCTGGCGAGATATAATAGTTGTCCTGGAGTGGCTCAGAAATGTTTCCAAAATTCCTACAACAGGTCTCTCCTCCATGCGATTTAGTTACTTATCACCACCATTCCATATCGTTGATACACGATTGTGTCAGGATCAAGTGTCAGCAGGAGAAAGAAACCAGCTTTGAGAGATTTCCAGCTGTACAAGCAAAACAATGCCCTGCATGTAGGATGTACTGAGTAAATATTTGTTGAAGGTTGGATTTGACCATTCTTTGGTCTTCTGAAAGATAACAGTGGCTTTTTGTTTGCTACCAAAAAAAAAAGGAAAAATTAAATATATTTGAAGGTCGAAATGATAGATCTATAGCAGAAGTAGGTGACCGAATTCCAGGCTTAAAAAATTATATAGCTTACACTTTTGTTTATTTTTTTTTTATTTTTTTTATTGTGCTTTATGTGAAAGCTTACAGCTCAAGTTAGTTTCTCATACAAAAATTTAAACACATGTTGTTATGTGACCCTAGTTGCTATCCCTATAATGTGACTTTGTACGTTCCCCCTTTCCACCCCAGATTTCCCATGTGCATTCAGTCAGCTCCTGTCCCTTACTGCCTTCTCATCTCGCTACTGAACAGCAGCTGTCCGTTTAGTCTCGTGTATCTCCTTGAACTAAGAATAAGAAGCACACTCTTCATGAGTATTTTATTATGTCTTGTAGTCCAGGCTATTCTTTGTCTGAAGAGTTGGCTTTGGGACTGGTTTTAGTTCTAGGTTAGCAGACTCTGGGGGCCATTTCTGCTGAGGTCTCTCCAGTCTCAGTCAGATCATTAAGTCTGGTCTTTTTAGTAGAATTTGAGCTTTGCACCCTACTTTTCTCCTGCGCTGTCCGGGACTCTCTTTTGTGTTCCCTGTCAGGGCGGTCATTGGTGCTCGTCGGGCCCCATCTAGTTTTCTGGTCTCAGGCTGATGGAGCCTCTGGTTTATGTGGCCCTTTTTGTCTCTTGGGCTAATATTTTCCTTGTGTCTTTGGTGTTCTTCATTCTTCTTTGCTCCAGGTGGGTTGAGACCAATTGATGCATCTTAGTCACTCGCTATATTTATTGTTTCTTGTTGTCTATAATGATCTAATTTTTAAATCCCTCTTGTAATTTCACACAATCATTTTTATAGTATGAGTGTTATAAAAGTAATTGATCCTACTTCCCTGCTAGTGGTGTTGTGAAGATCAGATAACATATTGCAATTGCATAGACCTGTAAACCTTTGTGGTGTAGTAGTTAGGATGGACAGCTGCTAACCAAAAGGTCAGCAGTTCGAATCAACCAGGTGCTCCTTGGAAACTCTATTGGGCAGTCCTATAGGGTCACTATGAGTCGGAATTGACTCGACAGCAATGGGTTTTTTAAAATTTTTTTATTAACTTTTATTGAGCTTCAAGTGAACGTTTACAAATCAAGTCAGTCTGTCACATATAAGTTAATATACATCTTACTCCGTACTCCCACTTGCTCTCCCCCTAATGAGTCAGCCCTTCCAGTCTCTCCTTTCGTGAAAACTTTGCCAGCCTCCAACTCTCTCTATCCTCCCATCTCCCCTCCAGACAGGAGATGCCAACACAGTCTCAAGTGTCCACCTGATACAAATAGCTCACTCTTCATCAGCATCTCTCTCCTACCCACTGTCCAGTCCCTTTCATGCCTGATGAGTTGTCTTCGGGGATGGTTCCCGTCCTGTGCCAACAGAAGGTTTGGGGAGCATGACTGCCAGGATTCCTCTAGTCACAGCCAGACCATTAAGTATGGTCTTTTTATGAGAATGTGGGGTCTGCATCCCACTGATCTCCTGCTCCCTCAGGGGTTCTCTATTGTGCTCCCTGTCAGGGCAGTCATCGATTGTGGCCGGGCACCAACTAGTTCTTCTGGTCTCAGGATAATGCAGGTCTCTGGTTCATGTGGCCCTTTCTGTCTCTTGGGCTCTTAGTTGTCATGTGACCTTGGTGTTCTTCATTCTCCTTTGTTCCAGGTGGGTTGAGACCAATTGATGCATCTTAGATGGCCGCTTGTTAGCATTTAAGACCCCAGATGCCACATTTCAAAGTGGGATGCAGAATGTTTTCATAATAGAATTATTTTGCCAATTGACTTAGAAGTCCCCTTAAACCATGGTTCCCAAACCCCCGCCCTTGCTCCGCTGACCTTTGAAGCATTCGGTTTATCCCGGAACCTTCTTTGCTTTTGGTCCAGTCCAGTCCAGTTGAGCTGACCTTCCATATATTGAGTGTTGTCCTTCCCTTCACCTAAAGCAGTTCTTATCTGCGAATTAATCAGTAAAAAACCCTCCTCCTCCCTCCCTCGCTCCCCCCCTCGTAACCACAAAAGTATGTGTTCTTCTCAGTTTATACTATTTCTCAAGATCTTATAATAGGGGTCTTATACAATATTTGTCCTTTTGCCTCTGACTAATTTCACTCAGCATAATGCCTTCCAGGTTCCTCCATGTTATGAAATGTTTCACAGATTCGTCACTGTTCTTTATCGATGCGTAGTATTCCATTGTGTGAATATACCACAATTTATTTACCCATTCATCCGTTGATGGACACCTTGGTTGCTTCCAGCTTTTTGCTGTTGTAAACAGTGCTGCAATAAACATGGGTGTGCATATATCTGTTTGTGTGAAGGCTCTTGTATCTCTAGGGTATATTCCGAGGAGTGGGATTTCTGGGTTGTATGGTAGTTCTATTTCTAACTGTTTAAGATAATGCCAGATAGATTCCAAAGTGGCTGTACCATTTGACATTCCCACCAGCAGTGTATAAGAGTTCCAATCTCTCTGCAGCCTCTCCAACATTTATTATTTTGTGTTTTTTGGATTAATGCCAGCCTTGTTGGAGTGAGATGGAATCTCATCGTAGTTTTAATCTGCATTTCTCTAATGGCTAATGATCGAGAGCATTTTCTCATGTATCTGTTAGCTGCCTGAATATCTTCTTTAGTGAAGTGTGTGTTCATATCCTTTGCCCACTTCTTGATTGGGTTGTTTGTCTTTTTGTGGTTGAGTTTTGACAGAATCATATAGATTTTAGAGATCAGGCGCTGGTCGGAGATGTCATAGCTGAAAATTCTTTCCCAATCTGTAGGTGGTCTTTTTACTCTTTTGGTGAAGTCTTTAGATGAGCATAGGTGTTTGATTTTTAGGAGCTCCCAGTTATCTGGGTTCTCTTCGTCATTTTTAGTAATGTTTTGTATTCTGTTTATGCCTTGTATTAGGGCTCCTAGGGTTGTCCCTATTTTTTCTTCCGTGATCTTTATCGTTTTAGTCTTTATGTTTAGGTCTTTGATCCACTTGGAGTTAGTTTTTGTGCATGGTGTGAGGTATGGGTCCTGTTTCATTTTTTTTTGCAAATGGATATCCAGTTATGCCAGCACCATTTGTTAAAAAGACTATCTTTTCCCCAATTAACTGACACTGGTCCTTTGTCAAATATCAGCTGCTCATACGTGGATGGATTTATATCTGGGTTCTCAATTCTGTTCCATTGGTCTATGTGCCTGTTGTTGTACCAGTACCAGACTGTTTTGACTACTGTAGCTGTATAATAGCTTCTGAAATCAGGTAGAGTGAGGCCTCCCACTTTCTTCTTCTTTTTCAGTAATGCTTCGCTTATCCGAGGCTTCTTTCCCTTCCATATGAAATTGGTGATTTGTTTCTCTGTCACCTTAAAAAATGACATTGGAATTTGGATCGGAAGTGCATTGTATGTATAGATGGCTTTTGGTAGAATAGACATTTTTACTATGTTAAGTCTTCCTATCCATGAGCAAGGTATGTTTTTCCACTTCAGTATGTCCTTTTTAATTTCTTGTAGTAGAGCTTTGTAGTTTTCTTTGTATAGGTCTTTTACGTCCTTGTAAGATTTATTCCTAAATATATTATCTTCTTGGGGGCTACTGTGAATGGTATCGATTTGGTCATTTCCTCTTTGATGTTCTTTTTGTTGATGTAGAGGAATCCAAGTGATTTTTGTATGTTTATCTTATAACCTGAGACTCTGCCAAACTCTTCTATTAGTTTCAGTAGTTTTCTGGAGGATTCCTTAGGGTTTTCTGTGTATAAGATCATGTCATCTGCAAATAGAGATAATTTTACTTCCTCCTTGCCAATCCGGATGCCCTTTATTTCTTTGTCTAGCCTAATTGCCCTGGCTAGGACTTCTAGCACGATGTTGAATAAGAGTGGT
This sequence comes from Elephas maximus indicus, assembly GCF_024166365.1. Lineage (NCBI taxonomy): Eukaryota > Metazoa > Chordata > Mammalia > Proboscidea > Elephantidae > Elephas > Elephas maximus. The sequence goes on from NC_064826.1 coordinate 16,837,861, forward strand.
GATAAAGGGCATCCTTGTCTGGTTCCCGTTCTCAAGGGAAATGCTTTCAGGCTCTCTCCATTTAGAGTGATGTTGGCTGTTGGCTTTGCATAGATGCCGTTTATTATGTTGAGGATTTTTCCTTCAATTCCTATTTTGGTGAGAGTTTTTATCATAAATGGGTATTGGACTTTGTCAAATGCCTTTTCTGCATCAATTGATAAGATCATGTCGTTTTGTCTTTTGTTTTATTTATATGGTGGATTACAGTAATGGTTTTTCTGATATTAAACCAGCCTTGCATACCTGGTATAAATCCCACTTGGTCATGGTGAATTATTTTTTTGATATGTTGTTGAATTCTATTGGCTAGAATTTTGTTGAGGATTTTTGCATCTATGTTCATGAGGGATATAGGTCTGTAATTTTCTTTTTTTGTAATGTCTTTACCTGGTTTTGGTATCAGGGATATGGTAGCTTCATAGAATGAGGTGGGTAGTATTCCTTCATTTTCTATGCTTTGAAATACCTTTAGTAGTAGTGGTGTTAACTCTTCTCTGAAAGTTTGGTAGAACTCTGAAGTGAAGCTGTCCGGGCCAGGGCTTTTTTTTTGTTTGGAGTTTTTTGATTACCGTTTCAATCTCTTTTTTTGTTATGGGTCTATTTAGTTGTTCTACTTCTGAATGTGTTAGTTTAGGTAGGTAGTGTTTTTCCAGGAATTCATCCATTTCTTCTAGGTTTTCAAATTTGTTAGAGTACAATTTTTTGTAATAATCTGATATGATTCTTTTAATTTCAGTTGGGTCTGTTGTGATGTGGCCCTTCTCGTTTCTTATTCGAGTTATTTGTTTCCTTTCCTGTATTTCTTTAGTCAGTCTAGCCAATGGTTTATCAATTTTGTTAATTTTTTCAAAGAACAAGCTTTTGGCTTTGTTAATTCTTTCAATTGTTTTTCTGTTCTCTAATTCATTTAGTTCAGCTCTAATTTTTATTATTTGTTTTCTTCTGGTGCCTGATGGATTCTTTTGTTGCTCAGTTTCTATTTGTTCAAGTTGTAAGGACAGTTCTCTGATTTTGGCTCTTTCTTCTTTTTGTATGTGTGCATTTATCGATATAAGTTGACCTCTGAGCACTGCTTTTGCTATGTCCCAGAGGTTTTGATAGGAAGTATTTTCATTCTCGTTGCATTCTATGAATTTCCTTATTCCCTCCTTGATGTCTTCTATAACCCAGTCTTTTTTCAGGAGGGTATTGTTCATTTTCCAAGTATTTGATTTCTTTTCCCTAGTTTTTCTGTTATTGATCTCTAATTTTATTGCCTTGTGGTCTGAGAAGATGCTTTGTAATATTTCAATGTTTGGGATTCTGCAAAGGTTTTTTTTATGACCTAATATGTGGTCTATTCTAGAGAATGTTCCATGTGCGCTAGAAAAAAAAAGTATACTTTGCAGCAGTTGGGTGGAGAGTTCTGTATAAGTCAATGAGGTCAAGTTGGTTGATTGTTGTAATTAGGTCTTCCGTGTCTCTATTAAGCTTCTTACTGGATGTGCTGTCCTTCTCCGAAAGTGGTGTGTTGAAGTCTCCTACTATAATTGTGGAGGTATCTGTCTCACTTTTCAGTTCTGTTAAAATTTGATCTGTGTATCTTGCAGCCCTGTCATTGGGTGCATAAATATTTAATATGGTTATGTCTTCCTGATCAATTGTCCCTTTTATCATTATGTAGTGTCCTTCTTTATCTTTTGTGGTGGATTTAAGTCTAAAGTCTATTTTGTCAGAAATTAATATTGCTACTCCTCTTCTTTTTTGCTTATTGTTTGCTTGATATATTTTTTTCCATCCTTTGAGTTTTAGTTTGTTTGTGTCTCTAAGTCTGAGGTGTGTCTCTTGTAGGCAGCATATAGACGGATCGTGTTTCTTTATCCAGTCCGAGACTCTCTGTTTCTTTATTGGTGCATTTAGTCCATTTACATTCAGCGTAATTATAGATAAATAAGTGTTTAGTGTTGTCATTTTGATGCCTTTTTATGTGTGTTGTTGACAATTTCATTTTTCCCCATACTTTTTTGTGCTGAGACGTTTTTCTTAGTAAATTGTGAGATCCTCATTTTCGTAGTGTTTGACTTTATGTTTGTTGAGTCGTTATGTTTTTCTTGGGTTTTATCTTGAGTTATGGAGTTGTTATACCTTTTTGTGGTTACCTTAATATTTGCCCCTATTTGTCTAAGTAAAAACCTAACTTGTATTGTTCTATATCTCCTTGTATCACTCTCCACATGGCAGTTCTATGCCACCTGTATTTAGTCCCTCTTTTTGATTATTGTGATCTTTTACATATTGACTTCAGTGGTTCCCTGTTATGAGCATTTTTTTTTTTAATTAATCTTAATTTGTTTTTGTGATTTCCCTATTTGAGTTGATATCAGGATGTTGTGTTTTGTGACCTTGTGTTGTGCTGGTATCTGATATTATTGGTTTTCTGACCAAACACTATTCTTTAGTATTTCTCGTAGCTTTGGTTTGGTTTTTGCAAATTCTCTAAACTTGTGTTTATCTGTAAATATCTTAATTTCGCCTTCTTATTTCAGAGAGAGTTTTGCTGGATATATGATCCTTGGCTGGCAGTTTTTCTGCTTCAGTGTTCTGTATATGTCATCCCATTCCCTTCTTGCCTGCATGGTTTCTGCTGAGTAGTCTGAACTTATTCTTATTGATTCTCCCTTGAAGGAAACCTTTCTTTTCTCCCTGGCTGCTTTTAAAATTTTCTCTTTATCTTTGGTTTTGGCATGTTTGATGATAATATGTCTTGGTGTTTTTCTTTTTGGATCAATCTTAAATGGGGGTTCGATGAGCATCTTAAATAGATATCCTTTCGTCTTTCATGATGTCAGGGATGTTTTCTGTCAGGAGATCTTCAACTATTTTCTCTGTGTTTTCTGTCCTCCCTCCCTGTTCTGGGATTCCAATCACATGCAAGTTATCCTTCTTGATAGAGTCCCACATGATTCTTAGGGCTTCTTCATTTTTTTAAATTCTTTTATCTGACTTTTTTTCAGCTATGTTGGTGTTAATTCCCTGGTCTTCCAGATTTCCCAGTCTGCATTCTAATTGCTCGAGTCTGCTCCTCTGACTTCATATTGCGTTGTCTAATTCTGTAATTTTATTGTTAATCTTTTGGATTTCTACATGCTGTCTCTCTATGGATTCTTGCAACTTATTAATTTTTCTGCTATGTTCTTGAATAATCTTTTTGAGTTCTTCAACTGTTTTATCAGTGTGTTCCTTGGCTTTTTCTGCAGTTTGCCTTATTTCGTTTCTGATGTCTTGAAGCATTCTGTAAATTAGTTTATTATATTCTGTATCTGATAATTCCAGGATTGTATCTTCGTTTGGGAAAGATTTTGATTCTTTTGTTTGGGGGGTTGTAGAAGCTGTCTTGGTCTGCTTCTTTATGTGGTTTGATATGGACTGCTGTCTCCAAGCCATCACTGGGAAACTTGTTTTTCCAGAAAATCTGCTAAAAAAAAAATCCAGTCAGATCCCTATCAGAACTGCCTTTGGATTATAACCGCCAACTTGTTCCCTGTAAGGGTGAAAGTCTGAGATTTGGATCATATATGGTTGGCTGTAGCTGGTTCTGTGTTTTTAGTCCAATTAGGGATGGATTTTTGGTCCCTGGGTTTTTTGTGGTTCCTTCTCTCAGGCCGGAAGAGTGGGTTAGGAAAAGACCAAAAGGAAAAAAAAAAAAGGGGGTGGAAAGCAAAGCCGCCCTGGAGCCGTTCTCCCTCTGGCTCAGGAAATTCCAATGTTAATGAAGCCACCTGGGCAGGGCGGGGGAGGGATCAGAGAGATAGGAGAGTAGCACCTCGGAATATAGCCAGAGTTGCTTGTCTTGCTTGGAATGACTATTTTATCTGAGATTCCCGAGGGGTGTGTCACCTATGTGTGCTGGCTGTGTGGAGATTGCCCCCGGGGATCTGGCCCGCTGAAGCTGCGGTCAGATCCTCCCCTGCCAGTCCAAAGCCCAGCGTCAAGGATCCCCTGCTGGGACGCTGCACTCCCGACTCCAGAATCAGTCGCTGCCTCCCGGGGACTTCTCGTCCCGCCAGCCGCGTCGCCGTGCCACCCTTATAGAACGGCTGGGCCCCCTCCCGGGGTTTGTTCAGGGGAGTGTAGCTGCTCCCCGTGCTTGCGCCGTGACAGCGCCCAGTCAAAAGCCCGGCGGCAAGATTCCCCTGCTGGGACGCTGCACTCCCAGCTCCAAGACCAGTCACTGCCTCCCCGGGACTTCTCCCACCGGCTGCATCGCCACGCCGCGTGCGCGGACCTTCTGGGCCCCCTCCCGGGGTGAGTTCAAGGGGGTAGGGCTGCGCCCCTTGTTTGCGCCGTCAGCTTCCCTGGGCCCTGACCTAAACCGGACGCCAAGGTTACCTGACTGGGACGCTGGCTCCAGGCTCCGAAACCAGTTGCTGCTTCCCCGTATTTGTTCATTTTCCGTCTCTAAATCTGTGTTTGTTGTTCAGGGTTCGTAGATTGTTACATATGTGATCGATTCACTTGTTTTTCCGAGTCTTTGTTGCAAGAGGGATCCGAGGTAGCGTCTACCTAATCCGCCATCTTGGCCCCGCCTCCAATGGGTTTTTTTAAAATAAACTTTTATAATAATGCTATCTTTATAATAATAAAAATAATAATAATTATTGTTACCACAACTACGTCTACTGTAGCTATTAATCACTTGGATAAACTCCTTCATTGTTACAAATTTGAAAGCAGAAGTTTGAGGCAATGTTAAATTACCTGTATGCAAAACAGACCTTTTGTCAGTTTGATGTGTTATGGTGATCAGACTCTGTAGCTCATTGAACCAAAAAAAAAAAAAAATCTGCGTTTGAAAATTTGCTTCATTGCAAAGTATTGTGCTGTTGACAACAGCTTCGTTTGTCCCCCATACCTTTTCCACCCCAGGATTAGAAACTGTTTCCACTTGTGATTGCTTAAAATTATGAGTGAAAACTCACATTAATGTTCACCCTCCACCTAATTGTTCCAGTGTCTTTAGTTAGTTATTGTCTTTGTTCTCTTTCTTGTTTTTGGACATGTATCATAATTCACGTTCTACCAAGGGATTAGTTAAGCCGATTTTTTGGTGTGTGTTGTTGTTTTTGGTGTTGTTAGGTGCTGTCTGGTTGGTTCTGATTCGTAGTGACTGTATGTACAACAGAACAAAACACTGCCCAGCCCTGCAGCATCCTCAGAATCATTGCTTTGTTTGAGCCCATTGTTGCAGCCACTGTGTCAGTCCACCTTCCTGAGGGTCTTCTTCCTTTTTATAGACCTTCTGTCTTACCAAGCATCGTGCCCTTCTCCAGGAACTAGTCCCTCCTGATGACATGTCCAAAGTATGTGAGATGAAGTCTCCCCATCCTCCCTTCTAGGCTCTTACTGGCTGTACTTCTTCCAAGACAGATTTGTTCATTCTTCGTGTAGTCCATGGTATATTCAGTATTCTTCATGAACGCCATAATTCAAGGCATCAATTCTTCTTTGGTCTTCCTTATTCATTGTCCAGCTTTCCCATGCATATGAGGCAGTTGAAAACACCATGATCTGGGTCAGGTGCGCCTTAATCCTTTAAGTAACATCTTTGCTTTTTAACACTTTAAAGAGGTCTTTTACAGCAGATTTTCCTAATGCAATGCGTCATTTGGTTTCTCGACTGCTACTTCCATGGGCATTGATTTTGGATCCAAGTAAAATGAAATCCTCGACAACTTCAATCTTTTCTCCGTTTATCATGATGTTGTTTATTGGTCCAGTAGTGAGGAGTTTAGTTTTCTTTATATTGAGGTGTAATCCATACTGAAGGCTGTACTCTTTGATCTTCATCAGTAAGTGCATCAAGTCCTCTTCACTTTCAGCAAACAAGGTGGTGTCATCTGCATAACTCAGGTCTTCTTTTAGTCCTGATGCCTTGTTCTTGCAGTCCAGCTTCTCAGATTATTTGCTCAGCATACAGATTGAATAAGTATGGTTAAAGGATCCAACCCTGACACACCTTTCCTGATTTTAAACCACACAGTATCCCCTTGTTCTGTTCAAATGAATGTACAGGTTCTACATGAGCACAATTAAGTGTTCTGGAATTCCCATTCCTTTCAATGTTATCTATATTTTGTTATTATCCACATAGTCAAATACCTTTGCATAGTTAATAAAACACAGGTAAACATCTTTCTGGTATTCTCTGCTTTCAGCCATGATCCGTCTCACATCAGCAATGATATCCTTTGTTCCATGTCCTCTTCTAAATCTGGTTTGAATTTCTGTTTTGCCCATAAAATCTGTCAACATTGCGACTCAAGGCTTGGATTTTTTCTTCAGCTCTTACAGCTTGAGAAATGCCTAGCATGTTTTTCCCTTTTGATTTTCTAACTGAAGGTCTTTGTACATTTCATTATAGTTCTTTACTTTGTCTTCTTTAGCCACTCTTTGAAATCTTCTGGTGAGCCCTTTTACTTAATCATTTCTTCTGTCCTCTTTAGCTACTCTACATTCAAGAGCAAGCTTCAGAGTCTCTTCTTACATTCATTTTGGTGTTTTCTTTCTTTTTAATACCTTTTGCTTAGTTCATGTATGATGTGCTTGATGTCATCTTTCAGCTTGTCTGGTCTTTGGTCATTAGACATTTCTTGGCTAGACACCATTTTAAATCTTGTTTTTTTTTTTTTTTTTTGAGTTTTATTTTATAAGCTAATTTTTCTGAAATGTAACATTTGCTTTCATGGACCACCTTTGCAATGAACCCTACCTTTCATGAACTCTGAATTTACTCTATTATTCTCCTTATCTATTAACCGATTGATAGTAAAGCCAAACCAAACCCATTACCATCGAGTTGATTCCTATAGGACAGAGTAGAACTGCCCTGTCATGGATTGAATTGTGTCTGCCCCAAAATATTTGTCAACTTGGCTAGTTCATGATTCTCAATATTATATGATTGTCTACCATTTTCTCATCTGATGTGACTTCCCTATGTATTGTAAATCCTGTCACTGTGATATAATGAGATGGGTTAGTGGCAGTTATATTGATGAGCCCTACAAGATTAGATAGTGTCTTGAGACAATCTCCTTTGAGATACAAAAGAGAAAAGCAAGCAGACAGACACAGGGACCTCATGCCACCAAGAAAGCAGTGCCAGGAGCAGAGTGTGTCTCTTGGACCTGAGGTTCCTGTGCTGAGATGCTCCCAGATCAAGGGAAGACTGATCACAAAGACCTTCCTCCAGAGCCGACAGAGAGAGAAAGCCTTTTCCTGGAGCCGAAGCTCTGAATTTGGACTTGTAGCCTACTAGATTGTGAGAGAATAAATTTCTCTCTGTTAAAGCCATCCACTTGTGGTATTTCTGTTATAACAGCACAAGATGACTAAGACATGCCTCTTAGAGTTTCCAAGGAGCCGCCTGGTGGATTTGAATTGCCGACCTTGTGGGTTAGCAGCCCTAGCTCTTAACAACTATGCCACCAGGGTTTAGGCATATATAAAAATTGGTGGATATGGTTTCGTTTTGGTAGTTCTTCCTCAGCAGCAGATTGATTCTCTTTTACTTTAAAGTATCTTTCAGGTCGAAAATTCTAATGGAAGTTATTTTCATTAGGACCATACAATGATTATAGGTTTGCTATGAGTCAGAATTCATTGGATGGCAGTGGGTTTGGTTTTTGTTTTTGTTTGCCTGTTTTATTCAGGGGGCTGAATAAAGGGTTAGGATTAAATGGATTTGTAAAGATGGTGTCCTCTGTCCCTATTAAATCTGTTTTTATCTTAGCAGCCATGTTTGTAGTAGTCAAACACACGGGCTGGGAGTGGCCATCCCAAGGTGGCAAGAGCCTGAGTTGAAGGCTTGTGCCTCTGGAAGGGTAAAGCAGAAGACTGTGTAAATCTGACCATGATAACTGCAAATTGCAGCGTATTATCTCAGTAAGGAAGGAAGTTAAATTGGGCTTTACAGCCATATGATACTCTTCAGCTGTCATGTTTGAAGGACAGTGACGAAATGATCATTTCCTCACTTTCCACGTTTTTAAAAAATATATCAAAATCATGCCTTTAATTATTCATTCATACCAAAAAAAGCCAAACCAAACCCAGTGCCGTCAAGTCGATTCCGACTCATAGCAACCCTATGGGACAGAGTAGAACTGCCCCATAGTGTTTCCAAGGAGCGCCTTGAACTGCTGACCTCTTGGTTAGCAGCTGTAGCACTTAACCACTACACAACCAGGGTTTCCTTCATTCATACCGTTGCTAAAAATCTACATCTATTATTATTTTTGACCCATTTTTTTCTTTAAATTTTTTATGCTTAGGTGAAAGTTTATAGCACAAATTCGTTTTCTCATTCAAAAATTTATACACAAATTGTTTTTGTGACATTAGTTGCAGTCCAATTACCACATTTTTGAGTCACTTGAGATCTGTAGACAGTATGTCTCACACAGATAAAAATAAAAGCTCGATTGTGGTGCTCGTTATTCTTAACTTTGCTTTTAAAAGATAATGGTATATCTTGTCTTCCCATGGGACAGGCCCAAACTCAGAGAGGTTAATTTATGATTTGAAGCCCATTTTTAAAGCAAACACGTCTCTAGCTCCTTTAGGAGCATGTTTGCCAACTCTTTATTCTTTTACCCGATAAATATGAGTCTCAAGGGAATTTTTAAGACTTGGCAATATTGGGGTTTTCAAGTTATACTCGTAACCTTTTGCCAATCGTGTTGCATATTATTTTTCAAACATTTATCTTACCTGAGAAACTATTTTCTGAGATTCATCTTGATTAATTTTAAATATATACATAAATCCTTAATGTGTCTAGGATTTAATTTTTTTTATGAACTGTCTCAAGCAATGTTATTGGTTGCCTGAATCTTTTTCCACCTCATTTCAATGCTCAGAGACATAGATACATAATTGCTGCTCCTAGAAATTCAAATATGTACTATATTTTCCAATGGCTTTGGCATTTCACTTCACCTTGAAAACAGTACTGAAAGTGTAGTAACATCATAACTCATTTTCATTTTTATCCTTGTTTAATCGCTCTTGGTAAGTTAATATCATTTTAATATTTCCTGCCAATATGAGTGTGTTGTATATAAAGGTTTCAGGAGGCAGTCATTACTATGTGACATTAAATGGAAGAGTAATTTTAGTTATGGTCCTATAGATATTTGAAAAGAAAAAGAATTCGTAAATGTGTCCCCGTGTAAATAGTACTCCCATTCTGGGTTCATTCTATTAAGAAAAGAAAAAGAATTCGTAAATGTGTCCCCGTGTAAATAGTACTCCCATTCTGGGTTCATTCTATTAAGGCAAGCTAAGTATGAATTAGAAATTGAAGCAATGTTGTAGCTTCCAATAGCCTCCTTCTGAGTGACCTTTTTCTGTAGTGCTTACCTTCATCCAGCTTATCTCCATATAAAGAATGCTCTTTGTGAAATGTCTGTACTACAATAAAAAAAAAATCTTTTTTGGTAGTAAAAAAAAAAAACTAGTAGGAACACCTAATTATAGATTTCTATTAATATAGTAAGGAGCTCTGGTGGTACAGTGGTTAAAGCGCTCAGCTGCTAACCGAAATGTTGGCAGTTGGAATTAACCAGCCGCTCCAGATGTGACAGTCTGCTTCGGTAAAGATTACAGCCCTGGAAACCCTGTGGGGCAGCTCTGCCCTGCCCTGTAGGGTTGCTATGAGTGGGGGCAACAGGCATCATTACAGTAATGTCAAATCCACCTAAATTTTGGAAAGAAAAAAAAAAAAAAAGGAAGGAGGGCAAAAGTTATATCTTTTGGAGTTAGAGAGATCTGATTTGAATGCTGACTTTATCTCTTGGTAATCTGTGAACTTGAACAAGTGACTTACCCTTCTAACCTCAGTTTCCTCAGTTACAAAATTGGGTTAATAATAATACCTACCAGATTTAAGCTTGTTTCTAAATAAAGATTAAATAAGATTACGCATGTAGAGTGCCAGGCACACATTAAACTTTCAGTGCAATATGGTTACTCTCACAGAGAACTCTTTTCTGCCCTGGAGCTGAAGAGGCAGTGGAGTGTGATGGGTGAAGAGTGTGGTTAAGAGTGTGCCTCAGCTTACTTGGGTTTGAATTCCTACTTTTTGGGTTACTAGTTCTGAGGCCACATAGGAAATGAACTTCTTGTGGGGTCAGTTTCCTTATTTGTAAGGTAAAAAAAAAAAAAGAACACCCAGTGCCATAGAGGGCAATAATAACACTTGCCTCAGGGTATCTACCTGGGACATTTTGTGTAAAGTTCTGCACACAGCACAGTGGCAAATGCTCCATAAATGTGATTATCTACCTTTTCCATCAATATATCCATCCATTTCAGGGAGTTAATTTTTTCCTAGTTATACACCCTGAAACCTTCTGTCTGCTTTCTCTTACTTATGTCCTTTCTTGTTCCCTTTTACCTTTTTTTCATTTCTAAGGAGTGTGGGCATTCTCTTGGTTGGTGAAAACGCAGGAAGATGTAGAGGCTCCATTCCCAGCAGGCAGACCAAGCTAAGCGACACTGGATGTACTTTTTCTCCTGTGCCTGAGTCATTGATCATCTTTCTCCAGGGTGTGTCCATGTCGAGTTCCAGAAGCACCAAGTGGGAGAAATAAGACATGATATATATATTTTCTTATCAGAGAAACAAGTGACCTTTTTTTAACTATGAACTTGGCAATTAGCTTGAAAAATATTGCTTTTAGTTAATATAAGGTTTAAAACTGACATTCATTTAGATGCTGAGTGATTGATTCTTTGATTCTTACGTATTGTGCCTTTCGGGGGGGGGGGTCGGTAGGGGGGTGCTTGCTGAAAAAATCATTTTCAAGGGCTGGGAGGCACTTTGCAAAGTCCCAGGGTCTCTGCTACTAGAATATTGCAGTGTTACATGGAGGTGGATATTAAACTCTGAGGAAAAGGACAAAGTTGTATTTCGCTTTTTAAAGCTATTCTGAAAGGAGAACCCAGAGGATTAGCAGAAGCCGGCTCTGCTAATGTGGCTAAAGCCGTCACATGAAGAAACCTTCAGTGGCCCTGCACACAGATAGGCCACATAACTTCCATTTCGAGGATTCTTGTTTATGTGCCAGAAGGTCAATAACATGCAAGGATGAGGGCTTGAAGAGCAGGCAAAATACAGTCCTTGCAGAGAGAAGTTAAATGAGCCTTTGGTGAGAAAGATGCTATCAGAAGCTAAACCATGATTAATAAAGAGCCTCCAAATCACAGTGAAATGGTAGTAGGCCAGGTGCTGAAACTGATGAGAGAAAAGTTTTACTGAACACTGTTTATCGTTTTGACATTTAGAAAGACGAATACCTATGTTATGCCTAGGTAGGACTTTGAGACCTGGTCCAGCCCTGGGCTGGCCTGTGGCTACATGTAAATGGTGAGCACTTGAAGCGTGGCTGATCCGAACTGAGATGTGCTCCGGGCATAAAATATACACCTGATTTCAGAAACTCAGTATGAAAAAAAATAGAAAATATCTTATTAATAATTTTGGTATTCATTGCATGTTGAAGTGATAATATTTGAATGTATTGGGCTCAGTAAAATACATTATTAAAACGAATTTAACTCAATACTTTTTACTGTTTTAATGTGGCTTTGAGAAAATTTTAAATTACATATATAGTTGGCATTATACTTTTGTTAGTACTGCACCCTGATTTTATTTTTCTTAAAATAAGACAATCACATAAAAAATGGAAGCATCACCGAAGAGATAAGAAGTTGAAGCTCAGTCCCCAACCTCACTCTTCACCGGTGACCATTGTTAACAGTTTCTCTTGTATACTTGCAGGCATCTTTGTAAGCATATATATCTTTGAAAAAAAAAAGTACATACTGTTCCGCCTTTAAGTACTTCGTAAATTAGCGAATAACCAAAAAAGCTATTGTGATTTAATACAGATTTTTGGATTGAGAACAGTCTGATTAGGGAGTCCGTGCCCCCCCAGCCCTAAATAAGGACCACCGTTACCTGTAGGAGCTAATCTGGTCAAAGTGGGATTTAATAGCATTACGTAAATATGATACAAAGGAAGGAGTGGTGCTGTAGGTGGTAGAACCAGTCTTTTTTTAAAACGTAATTCTTTGTGTAGTGTTCTAAGGGCATGATAAATGCTCAATAAATACTTCAGTCAAAGATTGAAACATGTTACAGCAAACTGAGTAATACAGCATTGAGTGTTGCTGACTGTTTTTTCCAAATTGAAAAGATACTTTATAAGCCATCAAAATATGACATTAATAGTTTAGATATTAGAGAGAAAATAATTTGCCCATATTTTTGTATCCCTTCTCCTATTATTTTTGTGCTTGTTTCCCTCCTTTATTATCAAAACTAAATGAGGCAGTGTAGAAATTGCCATTGCCTGTTCTTGTTATAATAACCACAGCGGTAAGGCAAATGAAGGGTTTGTGCGGCACCTTCCTGGAACATTGTAGGTGCTTAATAAACGCTAAATAATTTTTCTTTGTTTACTCTTATTGGTATAGTGCTTTTTGTTTCAACCAGTGCTTAACAGTATTATTTAATTTGAATTCCAAACAATCCTTTGCTATAGGTAGGGTGTTACTATTCCTGTCTTCATAAGTAAAAACCAAAGGCACCAAGAAGTTACACTGATAAATCCAGTGTGTGGCAGAGTAGAGCCTTAAACTCAGGTGACTGTTGACATGGCTATTGTGAACTGTAAATGGAGATGAATATTGGAAATTGGGACTTGTTTTTGTCCTTGGTGTAGAGTGTTATTTTAAAATCATAGTAATAGTAACATTCCTGTTAGGAACACTTTACAGATCTTTCTTCACAGCTCTGTGGTTTTGGGTATTACTTAACTGATTTCAAGAAATTCTACTCTTGTTGCCATTCCTATGCTTATTTTTAAGACAGGATCGTTTGCAAATGAGGCAAGCCCAGTAACGTTTGCAGATTATCCGTTCATCAGTTGGATGGGTGCACTGAGCCAAATTTGCTGTGATCCTTTAGGTGAAGTACTTGCCTTTATAGAAGATGTTGAGACAAGTCATTATTTGATCTGAGCTTATTATTTTATTAGTTTCACGCATTTTTAAAAAGAGGGATAATCAAATTGACGTGTTGATGCAACCGCAGAATTTGATTTCCAATGTCTGAGTGTAGACTTCTCAATGTTATTTTTGAGCTAACCCTCCTTTTTTTTTTTTTTTTCCTACCTCTTGGCACAGACACATGAGCCCCCAGTAATTTAAAAACTCTGATGAATGACACTTGATAAATGGTGTGATTCTGTGAAAACTGATAAGACTGGAAATTCAGTTGACAAACATCAATTTCACACCTGAGACCGTTGCTCAAAGTTTAGGTTAAAGGTTTGCCCAGAGCCCGTAGTGTTTTTCTCAGGTCCTGCTAAGTGCAGTGATTCCAAACCACGTTTTTCTTCTGTATCAAATCCGGGCAGCACTCTGAATCATTAAATATTAAACCTTATATTCAAGAACATTATTCACTCATTAATATTGCATCGCAGCCTAAACTGCATTGTTCAAAACATTTTAGGATGTTATGCAAGTCTGTCAAAATACATTAACAAACTTGGTCATGTTGAACTAAGCAAGAAATGACAAACTGTTTGCACCACAAACGTGTGGTAGTTGAATTTTTGTTCAATGCAAGCATTTCGAGTTGGGATCTTTGGAAATCACAGTAAAGACAAAATGGATTGCCATGGCAGGCAGATGGAATGAATATTCATCTTTCATGTAACATCTGCTGTACATCTTAATGAAATTTATAGTTACCCTGGAATTTGTCTTCCTTGACAGTATTTATTTATTTTTAAAATTATTTTAACTGAGAGTTAAGTATGAGATAGTACAATTCTAGCTGCTTAGAGTACTACAGTATCCGCCGAGCCTGGGACCATTTTTCAGATCTCCACGACCAGCCATCATCTCTGCAAAATCAAGGCAAGATAGGCCTCCGGTGAACTGTGGAGCAACCAGGAAACTTTTGATATTCGGCTGAATGTGAGAGAGTGATGGAGCTCAACCTTGGACTCTGTGACAAAATTTGTTCTGGATTTTTGTGAATGTGTCGTTTCATGCTGCTTTCTCAATCCTTTTTGTTACAGGGAGAAGCCATAAAATTCTTCCTGTGAAGGCAAATGATAGGAGCATTTCTGTGTGTCTAAGATTTGTCCTTCTTATTATAAAAGAAAATAAGTCTCTTTTTTTCTGGTGCTATGAGGAAAATTCAAATATCAGTAAGTGTAAAAATTCACAATTAATGAGGAGCTTTTTCGTTCATTATTTTTTGTGCAATGGTGATAACATGGCTTATGAGCTTTATCTGAAGTATTGTATTGATTATATCATATATTAACAATTAACATTTAATGGGCTAGAATTTCATGAGGGCAGTCAGTAAGGGTGTAGATTGATTTAAAACATTCTTGATTGTCTAGATTTTTTGGAATGGAGGATAGAGTAAGTCCCCTGTGATGTATAGGTATGAACTATATAGGTAGCTGTGGGCTTCTGAACACCCATAGTTGTTACTTCAAAAATGATAGGAATGGATAGTGTGAAGTAAATAATGGAGGTGGCATAGTGAATTCCTGCTGGCTGCCAGTTAAATTATTCATTTTGTTAGTTTAGCTAACATGGTTTGTGCCGTGTGGGATCTGAGCACTATGTCAGTGACTAATATTGCATAATTAAAAAGCCCCAATGCCTCAGGCCCGTAATGTAGCTGAAATTTAGAAATGGTGGTTAACACGGTGGAAATACAGTCTTATTTGTATAAGAAGATGCTGTTTACCTAGTCATTTTGAAGTTTTTACGTTATTAAACGTTTGAGCAACACGTAGGCAGCATGCCCAAGATACTTTTAGCTCTAGTTCATCTCCCAGTTGCAACCCCTTGTGTTGCTTACCGCTCTGCAGCGATCTTCTTGAAGGGCTGCTCGCTAGGCAATGGTCCATTCCAAAAGCCTGGTCAATACGTCCTGCCCCCTCCACCACCACTCGTCCCTTCCCTTCTCACTTAGAAGCCATGTTGCTGATTAGTGAAGGGGTGTGTAAGGATCACCCCCTCTGCAGCTACTCAGTTCTGGGGACTGTACAAGGCGTTTACGTCTTTACCGAGCGAATTCATCAGTTTATTACATTATCAACTTCAGTAACTCTGAGGGAAAAAGACCTCATGTGAACCTCTTTTAATTTTTGTACAGTGTTATACGCAGTATTTTGTTGTCATGATCAGTGTGACTGTAATCTTTAGTTTTGTTCTTCTTCACTTAATTCTAAATGCAGATTTATAGCTTTGGAATAGCTCTATAGCAATATTTGCAACCTCAGGGGCCCATGGGAGCAAAAAAGAAAGGAAGCACGTCCTGGATCATCCTCGCTACTTGTTGCCCTGTGATATCCGTAGCCGTGTTTGCTTTGGTGATTGCATTAGTGCCAAGGGAATGCCAGATCACCTAGCAGCGCCCTGCACAAATGGGTGAAAGACTCGAGTCGTTTATTAATACTTGAACACTGAGCATTTTACCCTCAGTGTCTTTAACCAAGCATTTTTGTTCTCACATTCACGTTCAGGACCATACAAGATAGTGACTTGCATGAGGTTTTTGGAGCCATAACCCTTGATTCTGAATTCTAGTACACATTTCGCTCTGTGATTCTGAGCAAGGTCACCTTTCTCAGCTTTAGCTCTGAAAGAGCAGTAGTAACAGCTCCGTGGGATTTTTGTGAGGATTAAATGAAATAATGTATATAAAACATTTGTTAAAATGCCAAGTAGGAGGAGGCACTCTGTAAGTGGAAGCTATTATAATATTTTTACTAGTAGAATATTATGTATACATTTTTTTTATTTAAATGATACCAGTCATATGTTAACGATCTTCTAAAAATAACAAAATAAATGAAATAGAAAGTGAAAGGGCCACATGGAGCTGAAAGCCTTTTGTTGGAATGAGCTGAGCTGGTGTTAGGGTAGAAGCCTTGGTGGTGCAGTGGTTAAAGTGCTTGGCTGTGAACCAAAAAGTTGTCGATTTGAACCCACCAGCCACTCTGCGGCAAAAAGATATGGCAGTCTCCTTCTGTAAGGATTTACAACCTGGAAACTCTGGGGCAGGTCTGCTCTTTCCTGTAGGATAGCTGTGAGTCGGTGTCGACTCAGTGGCAGTACGTTTGGGTTTTGGTGTTAGGATAGACCCTCAAGGGCAAGGCCTAGATGTGCTCTGTGTCCTGTGGGCTGACTCCTTGTCCTCACACTATAGTCCCCGTGTTAGATCAGCAAAAAGTGCTTTTTAATGCATCTTGATTTCCGGTGACTTCATTTGTTTGGTTTTTGTCTTTGCTGTGAATTCTGAGCGGCGATCTTTCTCTCTAAAAGTATGTCTATGACTTAACCTTTGATTCAGATAGAAAACACCAGGTAAGAGGAACGAACAGGAGGTGCCCTAAAATGACAGTAAATAAAACCATACAGAATTTTGCATTTTTTTGCTCTTCCTATGTATATGTTTCTGTCATCTCATTTTATGTTTAAAGTGAAAGTTAAAGTAAAATGAACTCCTGTAGAGTGCTTAGTGTGGTTTTTAAACCAGTATGTTTCTATTAAATTTGTCTTTCCTTTGCATGATTTCATAGAAAATACTAGAAATAAAACATCTGCCAAAGAATGCGTTTTTAGCTGATGAATCGCCTCAGAGAGGCATGAAAATGGATCACCGTTCTCTGAGGAGAGCGGGTCGGGAGCAGGCGTGCTGGGTGCTGATACGGTTGTTGCTCCTCCTGTAGGCACCAAGGTGACTTTTAACAGAAAGATGAGCTTGTCTGAGGGATGAGTTCTCTTCAACTCTTGATGTTTCTTCTGACATTACAAAGAAGTTGAGGTAAAAAAATCTAGGACCATCTTTATTCAGAAGTGACACCCATGGGGATTCTTTTCTAAGGCCCGTGCTTATCTAGTTAATAATAACAATTTTGCCAGTGCGCAGTGACGTAAAATTTTGAATTCTCGAGAGGCCGTTTATCCTTTTGTTGGAGTGGGCTTCGAGTTGTATTTTGAGAACAAAATTGGTTCTACTGCACGCACTCCTGTTGGAGGGGATTGTCTCTCTGTTTTCACGAACATGTTCCATAGGCTCTTCAACTCTCAAAGGAAGATGCCGCTCTTCCTTCAGGTTGGCTGACCTTTGTGACAGTTGGCTGTGTCCTCCTGCAGCACTGTAGAGTAGGTGCTTGCCGTGGAGTTGAATCTTGAATGTACTGTTGTGCAATGTTTAATCAAATCAGGTTCTGCAAGATGGCCCATTTCTCTATTCCTTGATTCCCAATGGCTTGTCCTTCAGTTATGCCTGGTTATTATCAGCAAGCTGCAAAACTGGACCGTGTTGTTCTATTCCTATATAAAATTACTCGGGTGTTAATATTTTTCACTCCTGTAAAAAGACTTGATACTACTTGTAGTACAGGGGAACTGTTTTTCTCTTTAGGAGAGTGCATCTTATAGTGAAAAGACTATTAAAAAAAAAAGAGAGAGAGAGAAAAAGACTATACAGGACAATTATTTCCATAAGCATTAATGTACAATGTTCTCGATTGCCCCATCTGGCACTTTATATTCATTAATACTGCCCTAAATGTTTTATTGTTTTTAAATGCTTTAATGGAAACCCTGGTGGCATAGTGGTTAAGTACTGTGGCTGCTAACCAAGAGGTTGGCAGTTCGAATCCACCAGCCACTTCTTGGAAACTCCGTGGGGCGGTCCTACTCTGTCCTATAGGGTTGCTATGAGTCGGAATCGACTTGACGGCAGTGGATTTGGTTTTGGTTTTTAAATGCTTTAATAACCCTTTGGTGTTTTAAAAAACTAAGATATAATAGAAATTTTAAAAGTGGAGAGAATTCGAGGGGGTTGGAGGCTTGGGTACACCTCTGCTGTCCTCTTCTTTCAATTTCAGTCTGATTGTTTGTTGTTTGTTGCTGAGGAGTTGGCCCCTGAATCATGGTGACCCCACGCATAATGGAATGAAAAGTTGCCTGGTCCTGCATCATCCCCCTGATTGGTCACGGAATGGACCATTGTGATCCATAGGGTTTTCCTTGGCTGATTTTCAGAAGTAGATTGCCAGGCCTTTCTCCCTAGCCCATCTTAGTCTGGAAGCTCTGCTGAAACCTGTTCAGCATCATAGCAACATGCAAGCCTCCAATGACAGATGGCTGGTGGCTGTGAATGAGGTGCATTGGCTAGGACTCGAACCCAGGTCTCCCGCTTGTAAGGTGAGAATTCTGCCATGTAACCACCAATGCCTATCAGTCTAATTACCATCTGCTTATTCTTGTAAGATTTCGCAGGTGGATGTGAGCCAGTGGGTTAGCTTTGCCGTGCCATTACGCAAGGATCAACAGAGCTGGCCCAGTCCTGAATGTCCCTGAGAATGCCTGTTGGTTATCCTGTCCCTGTTGACTGGTTTGGGTGGGTGGTGGGGAGATGAAACAGAGAGACTTTCTCCTTGTTCCCTTGACAGGGAGCTGCACACTTGCCAGCTGGTGGTATACTGTTGGGCCAGGGGCAGAGACAGCTCTGTCCCCCACCACTCAGAAGGTGCCTGTTCGGAAGGTAGCCCAGCAGCTGGGCCTGAGCCTGGTGAGTAGGAAGGTGAAGATAAGAAGTCACCTATGGGACGCAGCAGCTGGAGAGAAAGAGGCAAACAAGAAGAGCACCAGAAAAGCGGCTTTTAGCAAGAACTGGTAGAGTGTTTCACTGGTGCTTTCGATGTTTGTAGTGTTGACAACGATTGCTACTCGATTGTAAGACACAATCAGTTTTAAGATTCATCTTGATTTCATGGATATTAAGATATGTGTGTGTGAAGAAACCCATGCATGCTTTATTTGATCAAATAGATTAAATTCTAGAAGGAGAGAAAATAAAAAAAGACATATAGGAGAGGCAGTAATTAAATGATATAAAACAATTCACTGAAAAGGAGTCTGCAGATCGAAAGGGTTCTTTTTATTCCGGGAGCGATTGGTGAGAGAAAGTTCACACCTAGTCATACACTGCTGAAGTTTCTGAGTTCTGAGGATAAGGAGAATATCTTAAAAGCCCTGGACAGAAAGAATCAATAATTCGTAAAGGAAATGGGACCAGACTGGGTTTAGACTTTTCTTCAGTCACACTGGAAACTAGAAGATGGAGTGACAAGTACAGATTACTAAGAAAAAGGATCGAAACCCCCAGATTCTCTGCTGAGATCTCATTTACCGGTCAGGGTGAAAATAAGAGACTATATGTTATATGTGTATAGAACGATTTAGAGAATTTATTAATGTTCATAGCTAGCAGTCAGAGTCCATTAAGGAGACAAGAGAATTTAATGTAAGAATTGTCGATGAGGCATTGAAGAACTGAAAAGGCAAAGAAAAAAACAAGAATTCTAAGGCAGCAACGTTGAAATATAATGTGAGCTATCTATGAAATTAAAAAATTTCTAGTAGCCATGTCAAAAAAAAAAAAAAGAGAAATGGGTGAAAATAATTTTATTATATTTTATTTTACCCAGTATATTACCACTACCCCATATATTGTCATTTTAACATATAATCATTATAAAATACATTAGTGACAGATCTTACATTCATTCATACTAAGTTTTCAAAATCCAGTGTGTATTTTACACTTGGCACCACATCTGAGTTTGGACTAGCCACATTTTGTGTGCTCACTTGCCACATGTGGCTAGTGGCTGCTCTGTTGGACACTGCAGTTCTAAGGACCCCCAGGGGTAGCACTGGCGGGAAGCAGCCACCACCCCGAGGCTGGAGGACACTGGAAGAGGTAGGAGTTGTTAAAACATTGCAGCTTTAAGGAGGGGGCTCTGTTGAACTGTAGCTCAGACCTCTGAGCAGAGGTTGATGCTGGTGTCTCTGAGCTGGGAGAGGAGACCCATGGATCTGGGACTCTGGTTTTTGAGGAACATGCTGGTAGGGAAGGCTAGTGTCCCCAGAGATTGTGCAGTGGGGCTTATGTTACAAGCCTCCTGGCCACACTGCCAACTGGGTCCACTTGCTGCTGTGGGAGCAAAGTGCAGTCGCTGGTGTGAAGCAGTGAGGCTAAGGTGATGCCCACAAGAATAGGAGGAAAACTGGTAGGAGTTCCATTTCCTTCCTCCAGCTTTGCAGTCGCCCTCTGGCACCCCCTGTTGGCAGAGCCTAGCAGGGACCTAGCTGCAAAGCAAAAATATGGTTTGCAGAGTCCTGGCTCCAGCATTGAGAAGCAGAGACTAGAAGAAGGGTGTGAAGCTAAGAGTCAAGCTAAATACCAGTATTCTATCTTAAGAAAATATTCAAGAGTTCCAACCAAATTACAAATTAGGTAGAGCAGAACCATCAGTATAGGAGACCACGAAGAGGAAGGGAAGCACCCGTGAGTGTTATGTACATGGTGATACACTGCCAATAACTAGTATCAGTGCTAATAAGGATTCTCATCTTTGAAGGGAAAACCAGAGAATTACATGAATTTAAAAGCACTGAACTCTTCACTAAAGCTAGAGTTGGGTTGGAGAAAAATCAAAGTATTCAAGTAGTTTTGTCTTTTTGGGTTTGCAGGGGTAGTGGTTGAGAAAATAGTCAGAATTATGTTTTTAAACAACAGTAGAGAAAAAAGTGTGTGAGTGTTAGAAAAGGAGCAACTAGTGGAATGAAAAAAATACCCCAGATTTTGTTAATTAAAAAGAGACCGGGGAAGAGAGTGTATAAACCAAAATGAAACCTGGTGCCGTTGAGTTGATTCCGACTCATAGTGACCCCATAGGACAGAGCAGAACTGCCCCATAAGGTTTCCAAGGAGCGCCTGGTGGATTCGAACTACCGACCTTTTGGTTAGCAGCCGTAGCTTTTAACCACTACGGCACCAGGACCTTGATAGAACCAGGAAACCAAGGAACAAGAAAAGGAGATAACAAAGTGAAATTAGTAGTAAACATATAAAGTGGAATAAAAATTAAGTGTATCAGTTGTTATACTGTTAATCATTGTGACTGGGCAGAACTACCCGTTTAAAGATCAAGGCTGTCAGATTATGTTAAAACACACACACACAAAGAACTATGTAATACTTATGTGAAGTACGCTTAAAACAACATAATTTATTTTAACCTTCATAAAGGTTAAAAAGTAACGGACTGGTAGAGCTCTACCAAACAAAATAGAAATACGGTAAAGAAGCACAGTCATTTAATGAAAAACACTGTGTATGAAGACAGCAGTCATTGACCTTTTATGCATCAGACACATTAGCAGCTCAGTATATGAATCAAAAATGATAAAAAATTCAAAGAGTATTTGATTTAAAAAAAATAGTAAAAGAGTGTGTAATCATTCTTTAAAAATGTTTACTCTGTCTCTGATGGAGGAGGAATACACTAAGCTTTAACATGAAAGCATCTACCATGAAAAGAGATGACCAGTCTGAGGGGGAGTACAAGGGCCAACCCACACCCCTCTGTCAGCTCCACAACTGAGAGGCTAAATCCAGGTGGAAAGCGAGAGATTGCAGCTTGGCTCAAGCCTGAAGGTCCTTCTTTGAAAAAGAAAAGTATTGATTGTTTTCCTATAGAAGTCTTAGAATGGAACGGGAATGTTTGCTCTCTCTGGCCAAAGTCTTCCAAAGACTTACTGCCAACGTCATTTCAAAATACAAGGACTCCTGGCAAAAATATGTCCTTTATGAAAAATATATATAAACATAAGTGTAAAACAATGTGAAAGGCTTGCTATATGTTATACATGCATAAGTACATCGAGGCTCTCTGATTTCCTCACGGCTTTATTTATTTATTTATTTTGAGTTCTTTCTATGAGAACTCACCCAGGTGGCCGAGCCAGAAATATCGCTCTATCTACCGTCCTTTAGGAAGAAGCCATCTGTGAGGGATTGAATTGTGCCCCCTGCACCCCCCCAAAAAATATGTGTTGTAAACCCTACTAAACCTCTTGTTATAATCCCATTTGGGAATGGGTTGTCTTTGTTATGTTAATGAGACAGTATTAGTGTAGGATGTGTTTTGAGTCATTTTCTTTTGAGATACAAAAGCAAGGAAGTGAAGAAGCACAACTGGGGGAAGATAGATGCCTACCCCTTGAAAATCGTCAAGGACCCCAGGAACAAAAGCTGAATGACACAAGAGACAGAGAGCCTCCCCCTAGAGGTGGCATCCTGAATTCAAGACCTGTAGTCTGTTAAACTGTGAGAAAATAAATTTCTGCTGACTAAGACACCATCTCTCCTTGTCATCTGTCCAGGGATCAAGTGTCACTTTGTGTGGGGCCAGTGCTTGCCAGAAGAGTTTCTCGTTTCCCAGTGGGTCCCATGAAGGGGATTTGCCATGAAGATACCTGCATTTGACCCAAAGTTCTGTTTCCCTCCCGTGGACTTTATGATTGTCCTCCTCTAGTATCTTAGCAGATCCACAGCTTCAGCACCCATCCGTCTAGGGGATGTTACCAAGGAGAGGGGTGTAGATGACTTTCTAAACAAGTCTTCAGTGAGATGCACTCTTGCAGGGCCTTTCCCTTCCACAACTTGCGTGACACAGCTCATTGTCAAGCCCTGCTGATGCAGCATAACTAACAGCATGTGACCGCCTCCCTGCCTTCACCACTATTTAGTTGTGTTTTGAGTATTATGACAATTGATATATAATTTAAGACAAGAAGTTATTACTTTGGTTTAAGATGCCTCTAAATACTCAGTTCAAGCCTGATAAAGAAGCAGCTATGGGTCATTCAATTAGAGGGAAGCGGATGAGTGCTTTGGGGTGTGTAGAACTCCCTTCTAGGGAGCTTAATTATGAAATCCTAAGGGAGAGTGGGTCCAAGGCCAAAGATAGGATGACATTAACTTGTGAACGGAAATCAGAATACTTTCAAGGATAATGTATTTTTTCAGTACAGTAGGAGAAAATATTTGATAAGATGGTTTCAGAAAAACTAGGACAGGTGGGGGTGGTGGTTGTTAGGTGCTGTCAAGTTGGTTCTGACTCATAGCAGCCCTGTGCACAACAGAACAAAACACTGCCCGGTCCTGTGCCATCCTCACAGTTGTTATGCTTGAGCCCACGTTGCAGCCACTGTGTCAATCCAGCTAATTGAGGGTCTTCCTTTTCTTTGCTGACCCTCTGCTTTACCATGCATGGTGTCCATTTCCAGGGACTGATCCCTCCTGATAACATGTCCAAAGTATGTGAGATGTAGTCTCGCCATCCTTGCATCTAAGAAGCATTGTGGCTGTACTTTTCCCAAGACAGATTTGTTCATTCTTTTGGCAGTCCATGGTGTATTCGTTACTCTTCACCAACACCACAATTCAAAGGCATCCGTTCTTCTGTCTTCCTTATTCATTGCACGGCTTTTACTTGCATGTGAGGTGATTGAAAACACCATGGCTTGGGTCAGGCACACCTTAGTTTTCAAGGTGACATCTTTGCGTTTCAATACTTTAAAGAGGTCTTTTGCAGCATGTTTGCCCAATGCAGTACGTCTTTTGATTTCTTGACTGCTACTTCCACGGGTGTTGATTGTGGGTCTAAGTAAAATGAAGTCCTTTACAACTGCAGTCTTTTCTCCATTGATCATGATGGTGGTTATTGGCCCAGTTTGAGGATTTTTGTTTTCTTTATATTGCGGTTTATTCCATAGTGAAGGCTATGATCTTTGATCTTCATCAGTAAGTGCTTCAAGTGCTCTTAACTTTCAGCAAGCAAGGTCGTGTCATCTGCATAATGCAAGTTGTTAATGAGTCTTTCTCCAATCCTGATGGCCCGTTCTTCTTCATATAGTCCGTCTTCTCAGATTATTTACCCAGCATACAGATTGAATAGGTGTGGTGAAAGGGCACTAGGCTTACTAGGTTGGGTGAATGGGTACAACCCCGATGAACACCTTTCCTGACTTTAAACCATGCAGTATCCCCTTGCTCTGTTCTAAGGACTGCCTCTTGATCTATGTACAGATTCCTCAAGAGCACAATTAAGTGTTCTGGAATTACCATTCTTCGCAATGTTATCCATTTATAGGTAGTACTAGTTCCCAAATGAGAACTAGGTACAAAGTGATATAAAAATTATAAACAGGAGATCATCTAGAATGAGGAGATGGAAGCAGCTCTGACCATCTGATTATACCTGCTGCTATTGATTTTGACTCTTAAAGACCTTATAGGACAGAGTAGAACTGCCTCATATGGTTTCCAAAGCTATAATCTACAGGAGCAGACTGCCACATCTTTCTCCCATGAAACAAATGGTGGGTTTGAAGTGCTTACCTTTCGGTTAGCAGCCAAGCACTTAACCACTGGGCCATCAGAGCTCCTTCCATCTGATTATGGCTATGGGAAAGCCCCAATTACAGTTGTAGGCTTCTAGGTATGAATTGAGTTTTTTCCTCCTTCATCATTGTGTTGGTTATCTATTGTTGCTATAACAAAAATACCATAGGTGGTTGGCTTTAACAAAGAGAAGTTTATTCTGTCACCGACCAATACGCCAAAAGTCCGAATTCAGGACCCCGGCTCCAGGGGAAGCCTTTCTCTCTCTGTCGACTCCGGAGGAAGGTTGTTGTCATCAGTCTTCCTTTGGTCTGGGAGCATCTCAGCGGAGGAACCTCAGGTCTAAAGGACATGCTCTGCTCCCGGCGCTGCTTTCTTGGTAGTATGAGGTCCCCCATCTCTCTGCTCACTTCTCTCTTTTATATCTCAAAAGAGGTTGGCTTAAGACACTATCTAATCTTGTAGATCTTGTCAGCATAACTTCCACTAATCCATTGCATTACATCATGGTGATAGAATTTACAACACATAGGGAAAGCACATCAGATGACAAAATGATAGACAGTCATACAATACTGGGAATCATGACGTAGCCAAGTTGACAGATATTTTCAGGGGACACCATTTAATCCATGGCAATCATTTTGAAAGCTACTCAGAAAAATCTCTGGATTGTGACTAAATTTTAGTGAGTTAAAATAAAACCACTTTTCTTTTTTCATGTTCTTGTGGCAGGGAAGGAAACCCTGATCGTTATATTCTCAACGCCATTTTAAGTGGTATTTCCATAGAAGCACAGATGACCAAAATAAATGTTCTCTTTATTACGTTCTGAACCATGTCATGATGCTGGTTAAATACTGGCGCTTTACTGTACGCTTTGGTAGACTGGAAATCATTCAACTTTTTAAGTGCTGGTTATTGCTGCATTACCATTATATAAAAAGTACCTATGTTCCATCATATTTATTAAAAAATGCTCATCTTTTAAGAATATTTATTGAATACCTGCTGAGAGCTAGGCACTATTTAGCGGTCGGGTTACACTGGTACTTAAGAAAAAGTTCTTACCCCCATAGAGCTTATATTCTCACGGTATATGCATTTGTGTGTGTGTTTTTGTGTGAGATGTAAGAATGCAAGCTGCAAAGTCAGGTGACCTGTGTTTAATCCTGGCTACCCTTCTCACTGCTGTTGTGACCTTTGGGCATATTACTTATGACCTCTCTAAGTCTTGGTTTGAGGGCAATAGCAGTTGGGTGGTAGAATTCTCACCTTCCATGTGGGAGACCCAGGTTTGTTTCCCGGCCAGTGCACCTCATGTGTAGTCACCACCTGTCCCTCAGTGGAGGTTTGCGTGTTGCCATGATGTTGAACAGGTAGTTTTCAGCAGAGCTTGCAGACTGAGGCTAGGAAGAAAGGTCTGGCAATCTACTGTTGAAAATCAGCCAGTGGAAACTCTATGCATCACAGCAGTCTGATCTGCCTGCCATTGATCATAGAGATGTTGTAGTACCAGGAAACATTTTGTTCCACTGTACATGGGGTCACCATGAGTGGGGAGCCCAACTCCATGGCAACTAGTAACAACAACAAGCCTTGGTTTTGCAAAACCTCTTTGTGCCTTAGCTTCCTCATCTGAAAAGGAACAACCTGTTCCACAGGGTTGTTGTGGGGATTGAATGCGTTACTGTCCCTCAGGTGCTTATTGCTGTGTCTGACACAGGGTTAACATTAATAAATTTATTTTATAATTATAAACTTGTTTATAATTATATATTTTATAACATAATTCTGAGCATTTATTAATAAATGTTAACTCTCTCTTACACGCGTAGATATCATACATGAATATGACATGACTATATTATGTAATTCATGCTCACGTGTTTATTTTGGAATATCAATCCATGTACATTTTCTTCAAGGACTTGAAATCATTTGAGCTGAGAAGTGTTAAGCTTGCTATGTACTTTTATTTTTGAAAAGTCTTATTAATAGAAAGCCATACACTTGTTCTGTCATTATTTTTAATAGTCTAGTAATTAGTTCGTTGAATTACCCAGCTCAGCTTTTCTGTTTAAAAATGACTAGTAAACAGTATTTTAAATGCTGGTTCAGCATGTTCTGACAAAGTACGATGCATTAAAATAAAATTCATCATTAGCATTAAGAATGACCTTTGAGGTTGTAGTCACTCATTTTTCTTTTCCAGTGTTTGAAACAGTCTTTCTGAGTCAAGTGCATTGCAGTACTTTGCAGATATTGTCTGTGTATAATGGTCATAGCTCAATTTTAGATAAATCATGTAGTCAAATCACTTATCTCTAACAATCTTGGTTCCCCATTTATTCTCACCCATTATCTGAGGTTCTTATCAGCTTTCCCTTCAGTGGTATAATGGCCTTGTATATTAAATTATAAAGTAATTTTCTAAGCTAGAATTGTACAGAATTACTTATGTGTCAGCTTACATGAAGATTAATCTGAGTGTTTGTGAGTGGCCAAAAGAGCAGTACCCAAGTTCAGAGAAATGTTTAGGGCCACTGAAAACGAAAGCACTTTGGAAAAGAGTGGGTAATAATTTAGACTCCAGCAAACTTAAACTTGAGATAGTGAGAACAAGTAGAGCTTATTTTAAAATAATTATAAATAGCATAAGATTTAAAAACTGCTGTTATGTGACCCTAAAGGTGATTAATGGAAAAGAATTCCCATAGTGGGGTTAACTCTCTAGGGGGTTTCAGAGCATAGCTTTGGCAGTCAGACGAGGGTGTTTCATGTCTTGGGTTTGCTTCTCCACATCTCAGCTTTTCTCATTTAAAAAATAGAAATAGGAATCCTTTCCTCGTGGAGGAGAATAAAATTTAATATAAAAAAGATGCCTAGCTAAAGTTATCTTTAAAATGTACTCCTTTAAAACCTTTAGGTTTATGTGGAATCAGATACTATTGGCTGGTTTTTACACAGGGGCCGAAATACTTAGAACTAGATTTTATATACCAGATGCCTGTAAGAGTGGAATGTATGTGAGTAGTTTATTTTTTCCCCTTTAAAAGGACACGTTGTAATAACATTCGTTATAGGAGATTTGGCTGCTTTCTAGAAACTCATTTCACTGGTGTATGTTAAGTCTCTCAACTGATTGAGAATGTGCTGAGAAGGAAGAGCTAAGTTGCTGGGGCTTGAGGTATAAGGGCAGAGCCGACTGGTATTTGTTTCATTAAGCTTAGGCAAGCTATCCAATTACTTAATGCAAATAAGAAAAGTTTACACTAAACTCCTTCTTCCTTGCTTAAAACTCTAGAGAATTTAAATGAGGAGAGATATGTATTTAAAAGAAGGAAATTTAAATGAAACTTAAATCGGGGGCTTAATGTAGAATAATATTAGAGTAGGAGATCTGGAATCATACGTGGGAAATGCCAATAAATAAGAAAGAGAGTGTATTCTCCGAGGTACTTGGTGCGTTTAGTTTTGTTTTGAGATAATTCTTAAATCTTTGGGAACCCAAGTTAATAATGAAAGACAGTTTATTTTATGCCACCTTTTCACCTAACAAACCCAGAACCAAACCCAAACCTACTGCCATCGAGTTAATTCCAATCCATAGCAACATAGGACAGAGTAAAGCTGCCCCATAGGGTTTCCAAGGAGTGCTGGTAGATTTGAACTGCTGACCTCTGGGTTAGCAGCCATAGTTCTTAACCCTGTGCCAACAACGGCCTTAAATATGACGAGGTGCCTTGCATTGGCGACAAGAGCTTAGCCTTTCTTTCCCCTCGGGAGTGTTTACAAAACAACCTGGCTTCTGATTTTAAAGCTTCGCACCATTGGGCAGTAGCGTTCGGAGAGTCCCAGAAAGCAAGGCCATCTCATTTGGCTCAAAATAAGACAAAAATTTGTTGACCACACGGACAGCCACCTTTTGTATGTTGCTGTTGAATAGAATAGCTTTATGGCAGATAAAGCTGACCAAGAGGAAGCTCTCCGAAAAGAATTGTTTCTGAAAACGTAAGTAGTTCCTTTTTAGCCAAGTGGCTGTAGTTCATTAAATGATTTACGTGAATCAGTGGGAGAGTATAGTGCTTAGAAGAAAATATTGCTGTAAATCGATTATCTGGGGAGAGAGTCCGGGAAGTCGGGAATAGCATAGTTCAGAAATGTCTGATCTATTGCTGTTACTTCCAAAGGCACTGGATGAAATGAAACCTCAGTACACGGTTCATCCGAAACTGTCCTCCAAAACAGTTTGAAAGAAAGTAAAACTCTATGTGTTACCGGGTGGAAACCCCAGATTCCTACTTGGCGTGACTCAAATTGGCTAGTAAATGAGAGACTGAGGTGGGAGAACAAGAAAGGCACCTTAATGTGGTTGTACAAGGAAATGGAGCCAGTTGGTGCATCCTGCTGCCAAGACTGCTCGCCAAGGGCAGGCAGGCAGGTTACTTTAAAGGAGTTTACAGGTAGAGAGTTCCTACAAGTTATGTCAGCAACATTCTTAATCATACTGTGCAGGTGCAGTGGGGTTTACAAAGACCCTCCAAGTACAAAAAAACCCAAACCAAATTCGTTGTTGTCAAGTAGATTCCGACTCATAGTGACCCTATATAGCAGGATTCAAATGGAGAGCTGAAGGGGTGGTGGTGGGGGGGTGGGGGGGTGGGGGGTGGGGGGGCGGGGGGTGGGGATGTGTGGGGGGTGGTGGGGGGGGTGGGGATGTGGGGGGTGGGGATGGTGAGGGGGGTGGGGTGGGGGCGGGGTGGGGGGGTGGGGAGAGCCCAGCAAAGGAAAGGATTTTGCAGTATAGCACTGTAAGGGAGGAAGCCAGGTAAAGAATACAGCACTGTGGGGCTCTGTCTCGTTTGCAAAGGTAAAGTTAAGCTTTTCGGATCCCTCTAGAACCTTGTACTAATTTTTCATTCGTAATTGTGTGTGTGTGTGTGTGTGTGTGTGTGTGTGTGTTTTAAAAGAGCCACGTCAGAGACCCTGGGTCTGCCAGTCTTTGGGCATCTAAAACAGCAGCCAGAGAGACATTTGTTCCCTAATTCCCTGGACCTGACTAAGGTTTTCTCTGTCTAAGACACTTTCTCCTTTCCCACATTGCTCAGTTAATTTCCTTTAGATATTAATTCAGATATCAGTCCTCACCTGTATACTTTCATAGCAACCTCACTTTTTTAAAAAATGCATTTATGACGGTTTATAATGACGCTTCATGAGGGTAGCCACTGTGTCTTTTGCTCACTGTTTTATTCTCAGTCAGGCTGGATTTGTGAATCCCATTTGCTCTGATCTAGTGTACAGTTTTTATCACTTTTGGGTTTTTCAGCCTAGAGGACATTAGAAGGAAACTGTAAGGATGAGAGTGGAAATCTAAGTGCCCATTGAGTAAAAATTATGAAATTTGGAGATAATACCCCTTTGTTTTATTATTCCTATCCCCGCCGCTTCCAGAGTTTTTATGGAATGGGAAATAAAATGTTTAAGGTAAGGTATTTGTAGAATTTTTAGCTACAAGGGACCTTAAGATTACATAGTTCAGCCTTTGAATTTTAAAGCTAGAAAAACTAAATTGGTGATAGGTAATGAGGATTTATTTTTGGCCCTATTGTCAAACTCCCTGAAGATACAAAAATCTGTTTCTTAAACAATCACTGTTACAGACTGCTTTTACTTAATTTTTTTTTCAGACATTCCTTTAGAGTGAATTATTTGAGATTTTGTGCAGTTATATTTATAAAGATAAATGAAAATAACTAAAAATTTATTAAGAAAGAAAAGTAATTTTCTCTTGAATCAATTCAGGCCTCTCCCAA
Organism: Elephas maximus indicus; assembly: GCF_024166365.1. Lineage (NCBI taxonomy): Eukaryota > Metazoa > Chordata > Mammalia > Proboscidea > Elephantidae > Elephas > Elephas maximus. Next base: position 16,868,080 of record NC_064826.1, read on the forward strand.
TCTCTGCATACAAGAGTCAAGCACAGTTGGGTCTTGGTGTTTGAATGGCTCTGGAATGTTGTGGAATACACAACACCCTACCCTTCAGGGTTATGTAGTGTAGCCTAGAACTTTATCACTGGTAGGCTACATATAACATGACAGCTAGGCCTTTGCAGGGCTCAGCCTGTCCCTCTAGTTGTTTCTTATATCCCTCAGTCTTCTCTTTTCTGCAGCCTGTTTTCCATTTTCGTTTTTGGTTGGAAGTATGCCATTCATGCATGGCTGGATTCACTGAGTGATTGTTGAGCATTTCCTGTATGGCAGGCACTGTTGTAAGCACTGGGGATATAACAGTGAATGACAACAGACCCAAGTCCCTGCCCTTATGGAGCTAACAGACAAATGGGAAAAGGAATAAAGGAGCATGAGAAAGGAGAGGGCGGCTAGAGTCAATAGAGTCAGCTTTGAGTGTCAATAGAGTCAGCTTTCCATTTTAGAGGTCTTTGAAGATAATAAAAAATAAGGCAAACTTCTTGGCAAAAAAAAAAAAGCAAAAGATGGAGATTACAAAGCTGTATGTGATCGCGGTGTATGTAGTAAATTTTGACTTTTTTTTTTGGTTCCTGTTCTATTAGGAAGCCAGTGGTTACTCTGTACTCCTGACCCCATGGTGGGCACCATCATTATTGCTTCTACCTACCTAACATCTGTCAAGTGCTTATTATGTTACAGGCATTGTGCTAAGTGCCTTGTGTACATAGAACCCTGTAAGGTAGGCATTACCCCAATCCATTTTACTGATGAGATGAACAGGGCCCAGGGAGGTTAATTAAGGTACTTACTCAGCTGGTAAGTGGTAGGTAGGGCCTTGATTTGGAGCTGGGAGTCCAACTCTAGAGTTTGTACCAAGCGTCGCAAGCTAAATAGCCTTTATTTTTATTATAATGTTCAAGGCTTTTGCACTCGTATTTTTGCCTCCTTTTTACTAACTTGCCAGAATTTTATGATCCTATATTTCTTAAAGTTGAGCCACCTGTGACTCCATTTTCAATTTATATTCAAATAAATTCAGTTAGAAAAAACATGTCATTATTGTTAAAATAAACAATGCTTTAAAATTTGTTATACAGCTAGATTTTCTCGTATCTACATCTGTAGATACGAGAAAATCTAGTTGGATAGAATTCATTTTATGTTCATAAACTAATACCCATTGCCGTCAAATTGATTCTGACTCATAGCACTTAACCACTATGCCACCTAGGGTTTCCATAAACTGAAAAAAATGTAATTTTTTGTAAAATTTTTACATATGTGAAGTGCCTAGCATAGTGCTTGGGACATACTAATTAAAACCAAAAAAACCAAACCCGCTGCCGTCAAGTTGATTCCGACTCACAGTGACCCTAAATGACAGAATAGAACTGCCCCTTAGGGTTTGGCACATACTAAGTGCTCAATACTAGATACTAAATTTTATTTTATTTTTGTTTCCACCTTACTTGTAAAGTAAGTCTTTTGCGTGCAGTTGGTATTCCTGTAAAATTGTTTTAAATACACAGTTTTGTAATTTGTATATTTAAAATTTTATAATAACCTCTGCAGTTATCAACAGAATATCCTGTGATGAGGTGCTTCATTTTCAATGTTATTCTCCTTTTATATACTTCCAGGATTTATTTGGGTAAAAGCAGACTTTGGTCATTGAGGGCATTCCTGAGAATCACCTGAGGGCCTATTAAAAAACAGGTTGCTGGGCCCACCTGAGACTTTCTAATTCCTTGGTGTGGGGTGTTATCAGAGAATTTGCCTTTTGCCAGCTGGTTCGTAGGTGATGCAGGGCTGCTGACCTAAAGAAGTGACCTGATTTCTAATTTTTACTGTTCCCTTAATTGGACATGTCCAGCGGCATTTTACTCATTGATGCCGTTGACGTTGCTGAGTTTATTGTGTGGCCCGTAGAGAAAACTGGTTTAAGTGTAGTTATACTTACTACACTAAGAAGTTTCCTGTGAGTTACTTTTGCATTAGAGAATTTCGAAGTGCAGGTTTTTATTTTTGATTATTCTTTCTCTTAAGACACAAAAACACACAGGTTTAATTTCTAGGGGAAAAGCATTACCGCGTTGGCATATATTTTACAAGGTGATTTCCCGTGTTTTAATTGATTTTGGAGAATTCCAGAGGATCAGGATGATGTAGCCATTTAAAAATAGTAACAAAACGTTATCTTTAGCTCTTTTCAGAAATCTTATAAAATGCAGATTTGACAGGCGAGTGCAACTTGAGCTTGGTGCTCCTCGTTGCTACTTACAAAGTAGATCTCATTCAGAATTTCACTCATACCAACATATCAATGTTACCTTTTCCTTTTAAAGCATAGCTTACACCTTCAGGAGTATGACAGTGTAGAGAGGTCATTCTCTCAAAGAAGGGAAGGCAACCAGAATACCTTTGTCCATGAGATCGGGCTGGAATGCGCTCTGTTCAGTGATTCCTGAATGTCTTTATGTGCCAGGCACTGTGGTGAAAATCGGTGCCAACGCAGTTTATCTTTATCCTGCACAATGAGGGGTTTTAGTGGGTTGTAATGTAATATGATCTAATTGTGTGATGAGGCTACTGATAAACCTAATGCAATCTTAGGCTTCATTAATAGAATTATTATGGTATGCTCAGCCAGGGACGTAAAAGTTCTGTGCCTTACTCTGTTAGACCACGTCTGGAGTGTTATGTTCAGTTTGGGGCTCAGGCAGAGGTGTGTCTATAGAAAATAGCGCCTATGGCTGATAGCAATTGCGATGGCGAGTAGAGACTGCTCATTGGTTTGTGCCCTGCCCCTGGGGCGTGGGGTAAGTGGCTCCCAGGGCCATCCCTGCCATACCCTGGATACACTTCTGCAGGGACCAAGTGGAGGTGTTCTAGAAGTGAGGAACCATGCTGTTGGAGGTCTAGGCATTTTTGAATATGAGGATTGTTGGCAAATGGGGGTAATTCCCTGGGAGGAGAGACATCTTACTTGTGTTACTGATTCTTTAATGTCTCCCTGTCTTGCTGTAATGTAAGATCCCGAGGACGGGGACCCGTCCATCTTGTTCACCACAAGGCCTCAGCACCTCACACGGTGCCTGGTGTGTGCTCAGTAAATATTTGAGTTGAGTCAATTTTGAAGGGAAGATGATGGCTACCTTCAAATATTTGTCATGTAGATGGCTGGTTAATTAGATTTACTACTGACATCTACAGAGGGCAGATGGAGGCACTGGGGATAGAATATTTAGGTGGGTAACTTTCAACTTTACGTAAGAACTTTGTACAACTTGGATATGTTTGCAGTTAAATTGTTAAGTTTCTTGGGTATTTGAATTCTGTTATTTTAAATATTCAGGTAGAAGCTGCATGGAGATTTACTAGAAAATATAACTGCTGTTGATGGATTATGGGCCAAGATGTTTTCAGCTATCAATACTTATTGCCATATATTTCTATCTTTTGTTTAAATATTTCACTGAAAAAAACATAATGCCAATTACTGAAGTTATCTTTCTAAGTTAGACCTTGCTTGTCTTTTCAGACTAAAGCAAGGCAAAGAACTGGACCAGGAGATGGCCAATGAGCAGTTAACCAGAGCTATTCTTCAGGAGAGGCTCTCCAGTGAGGAGGAACGCTCTAAGGCGAAGCACCTGGTAAGTATGAAAGATTCAATAGAGATTTCTTGCCCACAAGGAAATCGGAATATCTGGGAAAAGCTAAGCACTCCCTGCCAGCTTTTAGTGTGGATAGTATTCATGTTCTCTTATGCTTAGATTTTCTTGATTTTGCCTTTTATAAGTAGCTGGCAATTTGTTCAGATTAACCAACAAGGAACTTCGGAAGTATTGAAGTAAAGATCGACACAGACACCACCTGCATCTTGCCTGAAGGGCTGTTTGTTTGCTTTCTTCCCCCTTTGCTTTGGGTTTCATTGTAGTATTTGAAACCACTGGGCCAGCAGCCTAGCCTCCTTTCTCTCCCTGCTGGCAGCTGCCAGATGTTAGTCTGGGTAGGCTCCAGCAAAGGTGAGTGAGGTTTGATCCATCACTTTCTGGGCTTCAGAAAGGGGAAAAAGTAGAGCAAACGTTTTGGAGAACTATATTTTTTAAGAAGTAGTTTATTATTATTTTTTTTTACAGAAAATCTTTTTAAATATTTTAAAAGACAAGATATGGAAATGTGTTTTAAAAAATGATCAATAGCAAGAAGTAAACGTAAAAGGCAGCCATCATTGTGCCACTCTGACGTAACACGGTGTCCAGTTGAGTGTATTCTCCTCTAACCCATTACTGTCGAGTAGATTTCGACTCATAGTGACCCCTATAGGACAGAGTAGAACTGCCCTGTAGGGTTTCCAAGGCAGTAATCTTTACTGCAGCAGACTGCCACATCTTTCTCCTGCTGAGTGGCTGGTGGGTTTGAAGTTCCCCTCTAGACTACTTTTTTTCTAGTAGTCTGTTAAATCTTTGGAGCCCTGGTGGCATACTGGTTAAGTGTTTGGCTGCTAACCAAAAGGTCAGCAGTTCGAGTCCATCAGCCTCTGCTTGAAAACCGTTTGGGGCAGTTCTACTCCGTCCTTCAGGGTCACTATGAGTCGGAATCAACTCAACACCATTGGGTTTGTTTTTTTTTTGTTCATTACATATTTTAGGAGTCCTGGTAGCAAAGGGTTAAGCGCTTGAGAACTAATCAAAAGGTTGACAGTTCAAATTCACCCAGGAGCCCCATTGGAGAAAGCTGGTGATCTATCTGCTTCCCTAAAGATGACAGCCTAGAAAACCCTATGGGCCAGTTCTACTCTGTCATATGGGATTGCCGAGTCGAAAATCAAATTGATGGGCACCTGACACGACAACAGCAGCAGTAGCGACATTACATGTGTGAGAATTTGGAGGATGTTGTATATAGTGCTTAGCATCGTGAGCATTTTCTTGTATCATTGAACATTCTTCTGAAATGTACTTTTGATGGCCAAATAACATTCTGTCCTCTGGATGTAACGTAATTTGCTAACTGCTTTCCCATTGCGAGAGAAGAGTGGAGCCACCCTGGTTGAAGCCTGGAGTCCTGGCTGCCTTCTTAGGAACCCAGGTGTAACTCCCAGAACCTTTAGTGCTCATTAGAGTCCAGTTGGGAACTCACTGGAGGGACAGATGGGACCATGGAGTGGAGGACTTTGAATGCAGGTGTGAGGGGCATGTCCCTAGTTCAGCAGGCAATTGGGAATCACTGAAAATGTATCAGAAAAGGGTCATTTCTTTGAGAGGCTCACCTAGGGCCAGATGCAAATACTGAAAGTAAAAGGAAGTGAGTGTGCAATGGATCCATGTCTTCAGTGGCTGATCTGGATTGCAGTGACCCAGAACTGAGGTGCAGGACTAAGACAGACGTGCCCAAGGCTGACTGGTAGCCATCGTGAGGGCAGCACTTACACTGAGGTGACCCACGGGAGCCAGAGGTAGAAGGGGAACCCGGGGTTGTGAGAGCGGAATAATCTCAGAACTAGGGATGTTCAACATTAAGTAATTAAAGTGACTAATACATCTGCTGTGCTTCTAAGCCGGAGGGATTTTTTGAGGAAGTTGAAAAAACAAAAGACCAGCGGGTTGGAAAGTCATTTTCATGACTGTTAGTCTCCCAAGTTGGAGGCTGGGATGGGTGGAGAGGGTTGATAGTACTCAGTGGGAAGAAGGTGAGGAGGCAAGAGTCCTAGTTTCCCATGGGTGCAAGAATCCTTCGTGGGTTTTTCCTTAGTGCCCCAGCTTTGTCCTTTTGCTTCTTATCCTTGAAATACTTTTCTCTCTACTTCTCTTCACCTAAATTTGCATATATTGTGCATGGAGATGAGCAAGATTGGAATTAAAAAAAAAATGCACTAAACACACACACACGTGCACATGACAAGACATAATAAGAAGAGTGATTAGCACAAAAAAGGTGAAAATGTGAACAGATTTCTTACCTGGTAGTAGCTAAAATATTGTGTAATGCGGTTTTGTTGGAATAGCATATCTTCAGCCCGTTTTCTCTTTGTATCTAATAAATCTTGTCTGTTGCTCTTCTATATTTTTTGTTTAGCAGGTGAAGCATGAGAAACTGTCATTGTTTATTCTGTTCTGCAGCTCTCTTTACCCATTCTGGAGTTGTATGGTACAGGTGGCCAGTTACAGTGTTCACAATGCCTCAATTTCAGCATCTATCCTAATATTGGCCAAATAGAGCCCTCAAAGCACTTAAAGGATAAAGTAGAATTTATTCAGTAGGGTTATCACTGATTCAGAGCACCCTTTCCTGGCTTGAGTGTTCTCAGATGCTGAGTGGTGATGTCTTGGCCATTGCTACATGGCTGCCAACAGCAGTTTAGGTCCCTGATGACTCCCGGCTTACTAACCAGATTATCCCTTGTATTGTTATTTTAGGAAACATGCATATTCACTAGATAAAGATCAGAAAATGAGTTCAATTAAAAAAAAATAAAATAATTCAAATTATCACTGTTGTTGTTAGGTGCCATCAAGTCGGTTCTGACTCGTAGTGGTCCTATGTACAACAGAATGAAACACTGCCCGGTCGTGTGCTATCCTCAAAATTGTTGCTGTACTTAAGCCCATTGTTGCAGCTACTGTGTCAGTTCATCTCATTGAGGATCTTCCTCCTTTTCGCTGACCCTTTTACTTTACCAAGCATGATGTCCTTCTCCAGGGACTGGTCCCTCCTGGTAACATGTCCAAAATATATAAGATGAAGTTTCGCCATCCTTGCTTTCGCGCCATCCTTGCTTTAAAAGGGCGTTCTGGCTGTACTTCTTTGAAGACAAGTATGTTCTTTCTTTTGGCAGTCCATGGTATATTCAGTATTCTTTGGTTTTCCTTATTCATGGTCTAGCTTTCACATGCATATGAAGCCATTGAAAACAGCATGGCTTTAGTCAGGCGCACCTTAGTCTTCAAGGTGACATATTTGCTTTTTAGCACTTCAGAGAGGTCTTTTGCAGCAGATTTGCCCAATGCAACCCGTCTTTTGATTTCTTGACTGCTGCTTCCATGGGTGTTGATTGTGGACCCAAGTAAAATGAAATTCTTGACAACTTCAGTCTTTTCTCTGTTTATTGTGATGTTGCTTATTGGTCCAGTTGTGAGGATTTTTGTTTTCTTTTTGTTGAGGTGTAATCCATACTGAAGGCTGTAACCTTTGATAATTACTGTTAACCTTCTGGTTTATAGTTTTTATATTCCTTTTCATTCCACAAAGTCTGTATAAAAATATTTATATTTATGTGTGTAAGTGTATTTTTTCAAACGTAGATAATAGTGTACATACTTTTGTATATCTCTTACAATCACCTTCACATTTAAAAGAAATTAGTATATGGTGTCTTCTATTTCAGTAAATATTTATATGACCACTTATTCATGGTTAAATGTGTTTCACAAAATTTCCCCATAATTATTAAAATAATGTATAGATACTATAGAAAATTTACAAAACTAAAAATTACTAAGGAAATAAGTATCATTGTTGCTCTGTCATGTATAATTAATGTTTAGGAGTATATTGTTCCTCCTGCCTTTTTTCTCTTCTAGGCATATATTCCATGCAGGCTTTTAGGCTTCCCAGTTCTGCATCTCACCACCCTCTAAGACAGAATTGTGTGGTGTGGAAAGTGCCTGCAAGTGCCTTAGTTCCTTGATCTCCTCCTGGGGAAGGTCTGGGAAACCCCTGGACCCGTGATTCACCAGAGAGACACCCCAAGAATGTAGCATCATTCTGCTGTGAGTTCTGGACCCCTATTGCTGCCATTGTTCACCCTAATACGTGGGTCTCTGAGTGATGGCCCAGCATTGATTTGTTCCTCTTTATTTAGAACCCACATGTTGCAGCCAGCAAGAAAGTAAAGGTTGGGTTTCACGCATTTGAAGTAATTGGAAAGCTGTCTTTCAAGAGAACTGGGGAAGAAAAAACCTGATGTGATGCTGGTACTGTGAAATAAAGCTAACTCCCTGTCCCCCTCCCATCTTTCTCCGCCCACGACCAGTTGACATTTAGATTGCTGTCTCCCCAGATGAGATCCAGACTTGACTTCCCAGAGTTGTTGTAGCAGCCAGCTTTACTGAAGCTCTTTGAAGGGCAAAGTTACGGTGGCCCTGTGGTTGAAGTTTTTAAGTAGGATCGGATCAGAACTTACCCTTTGTAAGGATTGCTTTAGCCGGGGAAGCTGTTGGTCCTGCTGTAAATTTTGGAAGAGCAGCCCAGCCCCTCCCTGCCCCTTTCACTAATGAGTGCCGGCATTCCGGTATGCTGATTGTGACCAGAGGTTTTGGAGAGGCAGCTCGCTCACAAGTTTACCCACATGAACATGTTAACTAAGATTCCTATTAAAAGGTGTGTGTCTTAGGATCAGGAAAGCACCCCTGTAAAGAATGAAGACTGCTTAAATGGAGCGGTACCAGGAAACCTATAAAACTACTGTGACTGGACATTTTGTGTATTTTTAAGATCTCGTACATATTAATTTTAATATTTACTGTGTCCTTAAATTATTTTACATTAAAGAATTGTTCTTAGGTGCTCTGGAGTTGATTGCTACTCATAGGAACCCCATGTGATGGAGTCGAACTCCCCATAGGGTTCTCTAGGCTGTAATCTTTACGGGAGCAGATCACCAGGTCTTTGTCTTAAGGAGCTGCTGGATGGGTTTGAACTGTCAACCTTACCGTTAGCAGCTGAGCATTTCACTGTTGTGCCAAGAGTAGTGGTTTTCTTTTTTAAACTTTGCAATTTATATTTGGTCTCTTTTTAGAATATCAATTAAAATTTTGATTCGTTCCTTTTTTTCTTACTAAATTATGCTAGTTTAACACTAGTCATTTCTCATTATCATCACAGAACTATCTAGGACTTTCTGTCTAAAGTTTAATAGAGGCCTCAATTTGGAGATATTTACTTAAATTCTGGAGCTTCTAAACCTAACTGTGAGATGTTTTTTTTTTTTCCCCCACTCTTTGGGCAGAAGTCTTATCGTAGGAAGGGCATTGTACTAGGTAGTAAGGATATGTAAATGAAAAAGACACAATCCTGTCCTTAAAGAATTCCCAGTATGCTGTGGGAGACAAACCCATTAACACTAGCCAGGTGGAGGGAGTTGCCATGTAATAGCTATTATCCGGGGCTCTTTCACTGGGTACTTACTAGTAATTTTTATTTAATGTTGCATTGTCTTGTGCACTTTACTTCTTTGATTTTAGCCTCTATTAACACTCCCCCCCCGCCCCCGCCCCGGGTTATATATGCCATGTGTTGGTTTTCTTGCCATTGACCCTAAGCCCCCATTTTTTGGATATGCATGGCCCAAGTGAAGTGAAAGATTTTGAACTTTTGCTCTTGGGGACTATTTAGGTAAAGAACTTTCACTTTATGTTTGAGGGATTTAAGAGACTCGGGTGTAGGATATATTGGTGAGACTGGGACCTGGGATCCATCTGCAAGTGCCCTTTTTCTAAAGTCTTGCCTTGCTGGTAGCATGCCAGGAAATTCAAAGGGCAGAGACCTGCAAGGTGGGAGAGCAGAAGCAGCGGCATCCCCCTGCGCCTGTGCGCCTGGGTTTAGCAGGCCGTTATAGTGCCTGGGACAAAGACTTGGCATCCCTTTTTCTCTCTCTGTGCTCTGTTGTCACGTGTGGGCCCCACTTCCTGCGTGTGTTACGGCAGCATTCTTACTGTCAGCTGGAATGCACACGGCCCTATGAAGAGATGGTTCATCAAATGCACCATGGAGTGACAGGCGACTGCAGGTATAATTGTTTGCTTCTGGAGCGGGAAAGGAAGAACACGTTTTATTTCGGTTTGCCAGCCTGGGCATTGTGTTGAGAGCCCAAAGAATGAATATGACTGAAGCTACAGATCTAAACATTGCCTGTATCCTGAAAACTTACCCAGATGCCTGTCTTCCTCAAATGTTCGTTGTTGAACCCATGTTCCTCATGTAGGCGGCAGAAATACTGAGGATCTTAGCATTAGCAAATAGCCTTAAAGAAGCACAAAGTCCTGCTGACCAGATATGGAGGGAGCTGGAGGAGACAGGTGTAGCATTTTTCTGGTGGTGACATCGAGTCACACTGTTGAGACTGGGAAGTGTGGTTAGTGAGCACCATGTAAATGTGACTGCAGTTCACTTGCATTGCCTTTCTGCGAGGAACTGTCTCAGACTGTGGGACCTTGTTGACAAAATGGTTAGAGAAGACACAACCATACAGCTGATAATACAGTCTTGTGCCCCATAATGTCTGTTCGGGCAACATCCAACCGCATGCGTGCCTGTGGTCCCATGAGGTTGTAACAGTTCAGAAATCCCGGCTGGAGGATGGGATGTAGCGGACATAACTGGGGGTAGCGACTGCAGTAGCTTCTTGCGTGCAGCATACATATCTCATGTCTCTTGTGTACAAAACAGTTGTGCTGCCAGGCGTGTAATGGTGAGGTGCATATATAACCTGTAACACATATGTCTTGATAGACTTAGTACACACCAATGTTACTGGCTTATGCATGTGCTGTACTTCTTATCGTTATTTTAATAAGAACTTTCGTTCTTACAAATAACAAGTTTACTGTGTAATAATGCATGCTTTGACTCGTAGCAGCAGCATCCAATCTCATGTATCAAGTGTCTCTTGAGTGTTGTAGCGTTATCTCTCTGTTTAATTTTCTTTTGAAAATATTACTATGAAGTGCATCATGGCTCCCAAATGCAGCAAAACCATTGCTAGTGATGGCAGTAGCATGAGGCAAAGGAGAATCGATTTGGAAGTGAAACAAACAGTATCTCATAGCTTTGCTAAGTATATAATGGTGCTCGCCCAGTGTCCAAATCACACAGTGTCCTATTTCACAGAACGTATCCTGGGCGTTAAGCGACGCATGACTGTATTGCTGTTGACGTTCTTAAGAACAGTTAGTCTTATTTCGAGACAGCTGTGAGGGAGCAGCTCTGCATCGAATGTGCAGTCCTACTTTCACTTTAGAAAGTACCTTAAAAAATTCATCAGTTGCTTGTAAACCAGTTGGCTTAGGTCAACTCTTGTTGAGTGGTGTCCTCTGTGGTAGCCTGACCATAAATAGCTTATTGACATTCCATCACTTGGGTCATTACGAGTGTCAAGGTGAGGTATGGAGAGCACTGTGTAAAAATCCATAGATAACTAAGGTGCAAAGGACTGGTTATAATTCCATCTCGTGATAACGACCTGGCATTTATTGTTAATGTATGTGCTTCACTGCCTGGGCTGAAATGAACTGTCATTAAGGCCCTGGAGTTTTATTGAACCGACATCATAATCTCATTTCCTACTGAAGAGGCAAAGAAATATGGCCCTCCGTGTTTGTTCTAACCTGTAACAAATTAAAAGTTTAACATTAGCACAGTCCAGTCTGCCGATCCCTGCAGATACAAAGAAGGGGTTGGCGTATTATGTTTTGAATGAGACTGTTAGGCAGGTGACCTTCTTTCTGTTCGACATCAGCCTTCCCTGTTTGTCTTCATGGCAGATCTCAGCTGTCAGTTCTGATACAGCTTTGGGCGCTCGCTTTCAGCCTATTGTGCGTGGACCCGTGGCTTAGTGAATTCAGCAATAAATTGAATAGCCATGATGTTTACTGTGTGACTTATGTGCAGTGAGATCTGCTTCATTTTTGTTTATTGGATATGTGGTACTTCAAATGTTGAACGTTCTCAGACAGCTTGGTATTTATTTCCTTTATGTTTCCCAGCTTTTACTGCTTGGGCAGGAGTCCTGAACACGACTGAGTTAGGCGCTATCTGTGTTTCTCAATGTTCGGGGCTGTTCTCTGCTTGGGGGGGTTATTTTCTTGTACCCTAGGATTATTCCCTTAACCGTTGGCCATTTTGTTCCAATGTGACTTTCTCCGCTCTTTTTCTTCACGAACTGTATTTTAAGGATGACGTCTCCTGAAAGCACCGAGGGGCAGAGTTACCAAATGAAGTAAGGCCTCCGATCCCTGGAGAGCAGGAGTCTGTTTACAAACCTGCAGTATTTATTACATACCTCATTTAGCCCATTCATCATTTTAATAGAAAAATGAGTCATTTTAGATGGTTCTGAAATAATTCGCGGTAAGCTACATAGCCCCAGGAAGAATATGATTTACTCAGACAGCACCGAGCTGTTTTCAAAAAAAATATAGTAGAATGATCAGCACCAATAATTTATGATTACTTGTGGTAAACTTATCAGATGTCTTCATTGTTATAGAAATTTGTCGATTACATTAAAAGTTTAAAAGAGTTTTCTAGGCTAGCTTTGCCCATTTCCACCTTTAATGACGAATGGCTTACAAGTTCTTTCCTTGCCTTGTATCTAACTACCCTCTGCCTGTTTCAAACACTGTCAATTTAATTCCAGATTTGTGTATAACATTCCCTTCCTAAGAAAGGGCACCAATCAGTGTCATGGGGCCAGTAGTATTGGGGATTATGAGGCCCACTTTGTACATTTTCTGCTTAGAAATTAAACATTAATCCTTTTACGGTTTTCATAGCCCAAGTTATGTGCTTGTTTTAAATTCTGCCTTACTTATTTGGAGTTCACACATCTGACTTTCTGCCTCACCTCTTGGAACATAGCTGAAAACCCAAAAGGAATTGTAGAGTTTCTAGGAAATGCCGTAAAGCCCCTGAGCTTTATTAATAATCAGTATCACAACCAAAAACAATTGATAATTGTTTTTAGCATTTGTCACTTAACCAGGAGCTTACAAATCCAGTGTCTCATTTAGTGTTAATAAATGCTTGGTAGGGACAGCACATCTCTCGTTCCTTTTCGAGATGATGAAACAAATGCTCAGAGACTGTGAGCCTAAAGGTTGCACAGAGAGCAATCCAGGGCTACAACTCAGCTTGCCAGTGCCTAGGTCATCTTATTTTGGGCACAATTTAGCAGATTTAGTTAACTTTTTTTTTTTTAACCTGTAGTGGAGTGACTCCATTGTCATAGGGTTAGGGGACTGTTAGGGACTGGCACATGGACAAAGCAGAAATTACTGCAAGCATAAAAAAAGGCAGCCGAAAAACCTTGCATATGATGAGCAGGCACAGAAAATAGAAGAAATCATAGCTTTATGGGCTTCCTCAGCAGAATCAGGTGGCCTTCCCCACTCTGTGATGTTATTGCCTAGTGAAATAATGGATTGATGATGGTAACACTACCCGGGGTTAAGAATGATCTGTTTAAAAGCGTATATGTTAAAACGAAAGTTTCCATCTAAACCATTTTGAATTTTAAAAGTTTTGGCACTTTCAGCAGTAAATGTCGGTATTCTGAAAAATTCACTTCTGTGAATCCCTACATTGCAAAGGATACTACTGGTCAATAAAGTGTTACTGTTTTTTTTTTTTTGTTAGGTGCCATCGAGTCGGTTCCAACATATAGCGACCCTGTAAGACAGAGTAGAACTGCCCTATAGGGTTTCTAAGGAGTCACTGGTAGATTTGAACTGCTGACCTTACTAATGTAAAGTAATTTTAGTGTGTTCTTATTTAAAAAGAAATGGTTGCTATGGTCTGCCATAGTTTGGAAGAGGTAGTTGATATAGTACATAAGGAACTGGTTTGTAGCAATTGCCATCCCCCTCTTTTGGTTAGGAGCTTGGCTGCTAACCAGAAGGTCAGCAGTTCAGATCTATCAGCTGCTCCTTGGAAACCCTATGGGGCAGTTCTACTCTGTCCTGTAGGGTCGCTATGAGTCAGAATCGGGCTCTTCGTCAGAAGAACGCTAATGTATTAAGACTGAAACTTTCCCCTTTTTACGAGCAATGTCGGTTCTCCTTTGCAGGGAAAGTGAGAGATGATTCAGTCCGTTTTCCTCGTGGTATATATGCGTTAATCGGGCTGGATGCTTGCTGAGGGGAACAGAGATGTGTTTGCTGCAGTAGGTCGTTTTAAATGTAAACGTAGTATGTGTTGCCATTGTCCACGCGGGTCACATTGGATTCAGTCAGTTTTGTGTGTTGTATTTTCATTGACTTTTAGGAGAAATTGAAAGTGAAGCTACTCCATAGATTTGTCTTGTAAAGTCAAGCTCTGAATAGTTTGAAAAACTATGTCATTGACCATTTTAGAAATTTGTTAAGTTAAAAAAAGAAACGAAACAAGAAATTTGGAATGTTGTCGTCGTTAGTTGTGGCTGAGTCGGTCCTGACTCACCATGTCCCCAGTTGTGCAGAGTAGAGTTGTGCTCTGTAGGGTTTTGGTTGTTAATGTGCTTTCCACTTGCACTTTCTAACCCTAAGAATAATTCTTATTGACAGCAGGTTAATTAATGATAATTTTGTTCATTTCCAAAAAGTGTGCTCTTCCCTTCCAGCTCTGGTAGAACGATCCTAAAATGTGGGTAAATGATATCTACTGTAAGCCTACTATGGAAACAATTAAAGGCTGAGGCTAAACATTGCTAGATGAGGTGTGTACATAGGGGTGCGTGTATAATTTATGTTGCATGTGATAAAGGTATGTTTTAAACTGTAAGAAAGTAGAATTTTAAAATTGTTTCTTAAATTTTTTCTAGCCTACAGCAAGTTTTTAAGTGTAACAGGTAAAGTTGAGATAATTTCTAGCCTACAGCAAGTTTTTAAGTGTAACAAGTAAAGTTGTAAGAGTTTACCTTAGATTCACCTGTCTTTAAACGTTTGCCACACGTTATATCATTCTATTTGTACCTAACTGTGTATATTTGTTAATCAGATCCATACGTATTATTATTTTCTGAGCCATTTGGACACAGGTTGTAGACATCATGCTTATCTACCCTTTAATACTTCTACCCCTTAAAAGTCAGTGTGTGTTTCTTACTAACCGCAGTACAGTTGTCAACATCAAGAAATTTAACATTGGTGCAATATTTTAATCTTTAATTCCGATTCCAATATTGTCAGTTGCCTCAATAATGTCTTTTTATAGCAGTTCTTCCCCAGTACAGGATCCAGCCCACAATCACATATTGCCTTGAAGTGTCAGGTCTTAACCTTCTGTTCTGAACGTGATTCGCAAACAACGGAAGGGAGGTGATTGTTGTGCGAGCTTCACTTACCGAGTCTCTGCTGTCATTGCTCGAGTTTTGGAAAGAAGAAAGTGGAATGGACAAAAGGGAGGTGTGACGAGTTTCACTGGTACATACAGATTGATATTCTATATCGTAGGTGAGTTGAGGAAACATAATAGTGTTGGAAATGGTCATTTATGAACTAGCACGAAAACAACGTAAATGCAACTATACAGATCCCATGCTTTTGAAATGCAGCCGACCTCCTAGTTGTATCATAAAACAATGTTAGGGAGCAAACTTGGTTCCTATTTTACTACAGAGTTTTCTGAACAATGATTCCATCTGAAATAGCCTTCTCTTTGCCCCTGACCTCCCAGCTACCGCTCCATGTAATCTTAGGCAAATTGCTTCCTTTTCTTTATGTTCTTTGTTTCCATCTGTTTAAAATGAAGACAAGGCCATTAATGCCCTTCTCTTTCAAGTGTGTTACCCAGATGAATAAATATAGAAACACAGGCATTCTTAGAGAATGCAAAGTTCTATATACTTATAAATTGACTTTTTATGAAGTAATTTTGTTTTATGAATAGGTTACCAATTCTAAGAATCACATCTATTTCAATTTCCTTTCGTTATTAAAAAAGTCCATTTTTTAAAAAAGAAAACTAAAGTTGAAAGCCTCTATTTTTTAGTTAAAGTGGACTTTTGTTATTGAAAACTTACTCTGATTAGTAGAAACATTTAGACATAGGCACGAGTATAAATGCTCCCAGGTAGTCACTGGATTGAAAGGATCAAAATGAGAGAGGTCCTTTTCTTGGAAATAAGAGGGTAGGATTTTTCTGCGTATGTGTGTTTGTTGAAACCCTGGTGGCATAGTGGTTACGAGCTACGGCTGCTAGCCAAAAGGTCAGCAGTTCAAATCCATCAGGCGCTCCTTGGGAATCCTATGGGGCAGTTCTACTCTGTCCTGTAGGGTCGCTAGGAGTCAGTCAGAATCGACTCGACGGCAATGAGTTTTTTTTTTTTTTAAATGTGTTTGTTAGCTTAGAATGAAAACTTTGACCAGTGTTAACAAAATATATTTAAAAATATATACAATGAAATTAAAAAAAAAAACAAAACCAGAAACTAGTCTAATTTATATCCTTAAAAATGGACTCAAACATACCAGTGATCGTGAACATAGCACACATTTTGTTCTATTTCACTTAAGGTCACTGTAAGTTGGAGCTTCATGATTTGGAGACTCCACGACAACTAACAACAACCACACACCTTTAAAAAATGGCTATTAAATCAAGTGCTCTTAATTTCCATATAATATCAAATTAGAGCCTTTTGCTACCTCTTCAGTTCCAATGAAGATCTGTCTTTCCAAATGCTTAATTTTCCATTTACGTCTCCAAGTCAGAGAATCATTTGCTACTTTTTGATATGACCATTGTATCTCCCGCTTTACCCACTTGTGACAAGGTCGTTCATCTTTTCTTGTCCCCCTCCCCCTCCCCCCTCCCCTTTCCCTTCCCCCTCACCCCCTGGTGTTCAGTTGGCCCCAGGTGGATGGTGGTGTCCCTAGAACGTGCCCCATCCTTCCCTGCTGTGTGACACTGACAGGAGAGTGTATCGGTGCTTCAAACTTAGTTTTTTCTCACATCCTTGAGGAACTCAATATATTATAAAATGACTGGCTCTGTTCCAACCCCGAAGGCATCAAAAAGAACAAGTTCTAAATAACATCCTCCTTTAGTATGCAGCATATTTTAGCTATGTGTCTCCATCTTGTAGCTCACCATTCCAAGATATATCTGTGGCTGTACATATGCTCCGCGCGTGCATTATCTTTCTGCCTCCCCGCCCTCCCTTCTCCTCTCTTCCAGTATTTTTTGTGAGCCTTGGGAACATGTATACCAGGCCTGCGGAATGACACAACAAAAGCCAGTTCTTGAAGTAGTCAGGTTTTGTCCTCGTAAATGACACAGTACAAATGCATACGGTGAATTAATATATGTTCACCCTGACAGAAATCTTTTACTTGAAATGAAAAAGCCGCCGTCAATTCTGACTGCAACAAAGGTTGCTCCTGCGCGTGAGAGTGCCTTGCCAAGCCGAGGCGCTTCTCCAGCTCTTCTCTGGGAGATACATTTGTTACTTGCGTCTCAGTTTTGAGTTGGTTATAATCTTGTCTTGGCATGCTGTTTCCAGCGTACATCAGTTTTCACGTTTCTTTGGCTTTTTCTCAAGATTTATGGGGGGGGGGTGATTTAGCTTTTTGTCTGGCAAGTAGCAAAGCCTGTTTGAGTTCCTTAATCAATAATTGTAGAATAACTAGAAATTGATCCCTGCCAGCTGTAAATCCATCGATACATTTCTGTTAATGTCTGTCTTGCTCGCGGAGCTGAACAGAGGACGTTGCTGTTCTCACATCACTGGTGACGGGGCCCAGGCAAGTAACAGGCAGCGGGCTAGTAGGGGAATGTTCTTACCGTGTTCACAGCTTGCTACAAGGCTTTGGGGCTGTTTCTCCTGATTTGTAGTGTATACTTTGCAGGGGATTGACAAAGTTTCAGACACGTGAGCAGAGTCTAATTTGGGGGCAGAGCTAGTCCCAGGTGTAGGCGGAGTCATGATGTAATTTGATGCTATTGCCAGGTTATGCCTCCCCCCAAATATACTTTTCACTAATTTGGCATGGCCTCACCCTCTTCGCTCTTTGGCCTGCAATTCTTGTTATTTCCGTCTCCCTCAAGATAGAATTGTGGGGAAGAGTGCTGGGGTGTTTAGTTTGGCTGCTGATATACACATATGTTGCCTGGGGAAAGAGGATGCTAGTTGATATTTGAAGAAGAGGCATACATCTCCTCCTCTTCCAATTTTCACAATGAGATATTGGTTTGTTAGGTTGGCACCTTGTCCCTATAGAGATTTTGTAAGGCTCAAAGGGGCTAACTAGACAGGGTAGTTTCATTTTTGGCGGTCTTCACTGTGCTTAAAGTCCCTGGGCTGTGGACATGGTTAAGCGCTTGCTGCTAACTGAAAGGTCGGAGGCTCAAATCCACCCAGAGGTGCCTTGGAAGAAAGGCCTGGCAACCTACTTCTGAAAACCCCCCATAGAAAACCCTATGAGCACAGCTCTACTCTGACACACATGGGATTGCCATGAATCAGAATCAACTTGATAGCACTGGTTTTGTTTCTTTTTAAACTGTGCTTGCAGACTGCAGTAAGTCTTCTATTCCTCAGTAACTAAGAAATAAGGAAGAAATAATTGTCTTGTGATAAAATTCACAACATGCTCTCAGTGGGTCTCAGAGCCAGATGTGACCGTCACTGAGGATATACGTTGACATGTCTGAAGAAAGAATGTGTCTATTGTTTTTATTCAGTCGTTAAAGGTTTTAAAGCATAGTTAGTTAGCATCATGGGAAATGTTCACAATATGATATTTAGTAGAATAAAAACCCAGATACTTTTTTTAACATGTGTATATCTGGACAAGAAACCCTGGTGGCGTAGTGGTTGAGAGCTACGGCTGCTAACCAAAAGGTTGGCAGTTTGAATCCTCCGGGTGCTCTTTGGAAACCATATAGGGCTGTTCTACTCTCTCCTGTAGGGTTGCTGTGAGTCAGAATCGACTCGATGGCAACAGGTTTGGTTTTTTGGGTTTACATCTGGACAGACAGGAAGATGGACAGTAGGACTATAGTTTTCTGTGTTTATCTGATTATCTGAAATGAATAAGTATTAATTTTTATACTTATAAAAAGAGATAGCAGTATATATATACATACATATATGTTTATATAATGTAGTAAAAAATATACTTACAGGAGCCCTGGTGGTGCAATGGTTAAGTGTTTGGCTGCTAACTGAAAGACTGGTGGTTCAAACCCACCCAACAGCTCCATGGGAGAAAAGCCTGGTGATTTGTCCCTATAAAAATTCCAAAAAAAACCCCAAACCTATTGTCGTCCAGTCAGTTCCTACTCATAGTGACCATATAGGACAGAGTGGAGCAGCTTGATAGGGTTTCTGAAGGTGTAATCTTTATGGAAGCAGATTGCCATAGCTTTCTCCCACGGAGTGGCTAGTGGGTTCAAACTGCTGACCTTTCATTGAGCAGCCGAGTGCTTAACTACTGTGCTACCAGGGCTCCTTCCCATACAGATTAAAGCCTAGAAAATCCTATAGGGCAGTCTACTCTGTCATGTAGGGTTGCCATGAGTCAGGATTGACTTGATGGCACCCAACAACAACATAATGTATATTTATATATAATTTAACATAGAGAGGAAAGAAGAGACGCAAACAAGTGATGGTGGAACCTTCCCACGCTGGCCTTGGCCTGACCATCTGGCCTGGCAGGTGGCGGCCTTGGTGGATGCCATCATAACAAACTATCTTGGCCTCCTGCCATCAAACTTTCAGATCATTGAAACCAAAAAACTAAGTCGGTTGTCGTTGAGTCGTTTCCGACTCATAGCAACCCTATAGGACAGAGTAGAACTGTCCCATAGGGTTCCCAAGGAGAACCTGGTGGATATGAACTGCCAACCTTTTGATTAGCTGCCGAGCTCTTAACCACTGTGCCACCAGGGCTCCATTCATAATGTTTATCAAATAACCCTGCGATTATGATTCGAGCTTGCCTGCAGAAAAAGCGCCTTTTGGCTGGAGTTCCCACAGGCCTGTTCTTCTTGGCAGAAGTAGTTTGTATTTTAAAGTGATCATTTGACCTTTTAGTTGAGCCATAAGTCTCCTTGAACTGCTAAGACCATTAACAAACTAGGCTTCTATGTGTACAACACTAAACTAGCCAAAGTAACTAATTCTTCACCTGGGGCTGTTTGAAAGCTGTTCCCAGTAACAGCCCCTTGTGCTAGGTGGTACATGGGCCTTTCTTCTTCACAACCTCATTGAAGAAAGGAAGTCAAGAGGGCGTGCTCTGGAGGGCATGTCCACAGGGGTGCCTAGGGGTGCTGCCCACTGCACAGCTCTGCTCAGAGCCTCCTTTTCTGGGGCTCTAGCTCTTTCCTTCTGCATCTCAGAGGCCTACCGGCCTTGAAGTAGATGGAGGTAGAGTCATCTTGCATAATCATGGTATTTTTTGTTAGAACTTCAAGAAGCCTTAAAAATCACCCTTTCTTACCTTCTCATTTTATTAGCAGAAGAAACAGGCCCAGGGCTCTTAGGGATGAAGGGACAGAGCACCCAGATCTCTAGGCTGCCTGTCTGGAATGTTTTTCAGTGTTCCTCATGCAGGTTTCCAGGTAGGCTGCAGGAGTTGCTGCTTGGATCCTGCTCACCCAGGGCAGATGGAGAGGGGCGTGCACCACATACAGAATGGAGATTTCTGTTCTGCTCTGCCCCTCAGTGGCTGCTGCTGCCCTGTGGCTTTCCTGGGCAGGACTTGGTGGGGTGTGAGGCCCCCAGCTGGACTCTTCTTATCTAAACATCACAGAGTCCCTTTTTTATTGAGTTGCTGAAGGTGGCCCAGGTGAGTGCTAAAGAGGGTACATGTGGGCATTGTCTCTTGCTCTCATCTCTCAACTGCTTCTCAAAACTTTGTCTGTGGGTGGTTGCCCCACGATAACCTCTCACCCTGTCCCCACTGCGGACAGGGGTTCTACCAGCCCTGGCAGCCTCCTACCGGTGTTCCCATATGTGGGGCCAGCAGAGTGCCAGTAGGAAGGCCATCATGTTCCCTGTAAACAGGAGAGCTCTGGGGTATGACGGGGACACGATGCTGCCATACCCAAATTCACTCAGTTGAATAGCAACACTTGGTCACTAGCCCATGGGCTTTGAGCACCTCCTCTGTGCCAGGTGCTGTGGTGGGAGCTGGAAAATAGAGATGGTCATCATCCCTGCTCTTGAGAGCTTAGAGAAGCTATCGTGCACACCGCCATCCCACGCACTTCCTGATACAAAATAAGGCAACTAGACAGTAAGTGCCGCAGACTCACCCAGCGGGGTGCCTGCTGTTTAACCCTCCTCATGCTGGACCCTCTGCCTGGAATGGCCTCTTCCATCCAGTCATCTCTGTCCCTTGTTTAAATTTTGCCTTTCCTTTCAAAGTCCACCATAAATATCTCCTTTGTAAACACTTCAGAAATTATTACAGTCTTCCCCTCATTTCCAAAACCCTTTATTCACAGCTCTTTTATGACTAGGGCAGCCCTATAATTTATCATCCAAACCTGGAGCATGAACGAGACACTATTAATTAATTACATCGGGGCAACACATAAACTGGCATGTTCCAGGTGGAACATATGGCCACCCTAGTTATGACCTGTATACGCTGTCTGATATCTGGTAAATTATGTGCTAATCTTCAGCTTAGAATGTGGATTCCATCGTAGGGGTGGGCAAGCAGAAAAGGACCATGTCATTTATATTTGCATTTCCACACAGGTCTTAAACATTGTAGGAGCTCAGTAATACAGACAGGCTGGGATTTCTGCTCTCCACAGTAGTGTCCTAGGTAGAATGATGCCTCTAGAAGCTCAGGGATAGAGAACTGGCAGAGAGAAGACCAGTCTGAACAGGCAGGGCTGCGGTCAGGGAGCCTCTGCTGTCGAGGGGCTCCTTGGGTTGTCCAGTGAATCCAAATTTTGGTACAGTTGCAGTTTGGACCCATTCTGGGCTGCTGTTGCCAACCACACGTGAGGTCTTGTAAAAACGGCTTGGGAGCGGTGTCTGACCTCCTCTAACTTCCCAAGGTGGAAGGGAGAACCAAGATCAGTATCCCAAGGCTAATCCTTATAAGGCTGAGGTCAGACATGCCTTCTCTTTCTGCCATTTTTACCAAATCCGACACCAGCTGTCCCTCACACAGCACTCATTACTTCTCCACCGGGTTGGTTCCATAATTCATTGCAATGGCCAGACAACGCAAAAGACCATATTCACGATTATGGGGTTTATTATAAGGGAAGGAACAGTTATAATTCAGGCCCAGGAACACTCAGGATACAGTTCTTTCATCAAGACAGCCTCTCTCCAGCTGTGCTCACAGGCACTTCTCTCCCTTCCCCTTGGACTCTGCCCAAAGGCTCTTAGCTTTCTCTTTCCATGGGCCGGGAAGCCTATCATGCCGTCTTCTGCTGCCGGGTCTCTTCTGCTAGTCTCTCCTTCCTCGGTGGTAGTGGGCTCTGCTCTGGAATTGGCTCACTTTTAAGACAAAACTGACCAATCCCCTTGGCGAGCCACAATTATCTTATTTGCACAGCCCCATCCAGTCACCTGGGTGGGAGTTCCAAGACCATGGTGAGAAAGGCCATACTAAGTAAGTCATCACACTGCAGGTCTGTACTGTGACGTGAAGTTAGGAAGGTGGCGGAGTTGTGGCTCTTGGGGACTCTATCCACGGACACAGGGGCCCTGGTCAGGGCTATGGCTGCAGTCTCCTCCGAGGCAGGCTGGAGGTAGGCAAGTGACGGCACCCTGCTCCGACCTGCTGTGGTTGGTATCTTCAGAATCTTAACATGAAGCCTGAACGCCTCCTGGCAATAGATTAAACTCATAGTATTTAAGAAAGTATAATCACTTAATAAGCCTGCTAAAACTCATATAGAGTAGAGGACTCTATAAGGCTCTTTTTTTAGACTGGGTGTCGCTGAGGAATTTCCTTGATGGAGACTCCAGATGACATTAATTCACGGGCTTTTACATATAAATGAAGCACTTGGCATTTAAACAGTCCTTCTCACTGGCTAGAGTAGGCAGCTATTGGTATAATGAAGTGAGGTATTGAAGATAATATTGAGTTTATTGCTACATGGCTCTAAAGTAAGTAAATAATGGATACATTGACTTCTACTTTATAGAGGCTATAAGAGACCTCTTCAAAGGCTTCATAGGTCTTTCCGAGGTACAGAATTTTACTGCCACTCTCCCTGTTGCCATTATTCTTTAGTGCCTAGGGACCAAATCCCCTTGAAAAGGTGGGTCTTTAAAATCTTTTTGTGGCTAATGAGCACTCGGTTTACTGCAATCTGTAGTTTGGCCTCAGGTGGCAAATTGCTAGTACAAACTTGGGAACCTAGAATATTGTAACAGTTTTTGTCAGATACCTATGATCAGGAAACTCTATATGGCACAAGTTCATTGTATTTTGCTATGAAAGTAAACTTCCCATCTACCGTTCCGGCCAGGCTTGAGAGCTTTCCTTTCTGTAGTTAAAAATCCCTTGTTGTCGTTAGGTGCCGTTGAGTTGGTTCCAACTCTTGGCAACCCTGTGTACAACAGAATGAAACACTTTCCAGTCCTGCACCGTCATAACTGTTGCTATGCTTGAGCCCATTGTTGCATCCACTGTGTCAGTCCATCTCATTGAAGGTCTTCTTCTTTTTCGATGGCCCTCTGCTTTACCAAGCAAGATGTCCTTCTCCAGGGACTGGTCCTTCCTGATAACATATCTGAAGTATGTAAGACGAAGTCTTGCCATTCTTGCTTCTAAGGAGCGTTCTGGCTGCACTTCTTCCAAGACAGACTTGTTCGTTCTTCTGGAAGTCCATGGTATATTTAATATTCCGCGACAACACCATAATTCAAAGGCATCAGTTCTTTTGTCTTCCTTATTCGTTGTCCAGCTTTTGCATGCATATGAGGCAATTGAAAATGTCATGGTTTTGGGTCAGGAGCACCGTAACCAAACCAAAAACCTGCTACCATTGAGTTGATTCCAACTCATAGCGACCTTATAGGACAAAGTAGAACTGCCCCATAGAGTTTCCAAGGATCACCTGGTGGATTCGAATTGCTGACATTTTGGTTAACAGCCATGGCACTTAACCATTATGCTACCCGGGTTTCCAGGAGCACCTTAGTCCTCAAAGATCCCTCAGGCTTGATACTACCTTCCCAAATAGGATTGCTTATTATTCTTCACTGCACTTCTTATCCTCCAGTTGCTTTTGTAAAATCTGTAGCTGACTTGTAAAGTTGTGAATTCTACACCAACCTTATTTTCTCTGTCAACAGTGGCTGGTCATCAGAGCCCCGTTAGGGCTACTAAACACTTGGGCACTTGTGTTTTTGAAATACCTTCTTGTAATTCTCAAGCCTAGTTGAGAACAACTGAGCGAGGGCACGAGAGAGGCAAGGGATCACACTTATCTTGCTGCTCTTTGCAGCTCAGTGGTCTCAACTGCTCTGGTGTTGGCTCAGCATGACCGCTCACTGGTGTTCCAAGGCCTTGGTGTCCCATCACCTTTACCATATTATATAACTATAAAATCTATGATAAACATGTTAAATAGCAGTTCACATTATTCATGTTTTTGTTAGGATTTCGAAGAAATATCTCCACCCTTCTTTCCCCCTGTTCTATAATGGAGCTTCATTCCTATTTGGTCTTAGAGGAAAGCATTGGCCTTGGAAAGAGAAGATCTGACTTATGGGTTGTCATTTGCTCGTGGTATTCCACCAGGCAATTCACTTGTTCAAGCTTCAGGTTCCTCTCTTCTAAACTCAAGGTATTTTCCTTATAGCTTTCTTGGTGGGATCTAGTGGGCTAATGGGTATGCAAGCACGTCATAAAAATGCCATGCGGTACAAAAGTAGGAGCTCCTGGGTGGTACAAATGGTTAATGTGCTCGGCTGCTAACCGAAAGGTTGCAAGTTCATCTGCACCCAGAGGCACCTCAGAAGAAAGGCCTGGTGATCTACTTCAGAAAAATCAGCCATTGAAGATCCTGTGGAGCACAGTTCTACTCTGATACATGAGTTGGAGACCACTCAATGGCAACTGGTTTTCACACAGGTGTAAGGAGTTCTGTTTCTAGAATCCAACAGGGGCTGGCCTGGTGTTCCTCATCAAAATGGGTGTGCAACAAATACTCTTAACAGGATGTAGAAGGAAGATGCTCAGAGCAATGATGTGTTTTCATTATCTCTGCCTAGATTCTTCCTTCTGCCCCCATGCAGCCAGCCCCCTGCCTTCCATACTGGGAATTCCACCCCTTGGTTTATTCTTAGAAAATGTGACTTCTTCTGCTGCAGGCAGTTTCTCCTGTTGGAGACCCACCAGTCGTTGAGTGTGGGGAGCTTCCTCTTTCTCTTTTCAACAGTTTCATTCCAGTCACGTCGTTAAACCCATATTTCACTACTTCTGATTTTCCTAATTATCATGCAGATAAACAGTGGGAATCATGACATTAGGATAAGTGAGTGGCTTATGATTTTTGCCTGGGAAAGAGACAACTCTTGCTGTTTTTCTCCCCCCTTGAGCGCTGCAGCAGTAATAAATGAGCAAGTCCAGAGTACTTTATGATAGATAGTTAATGTACTGTGCCTCTGCGAACAGGCCTGTTTCCCCGTATCCGTCACATTTCAGAGTCATTAGCATACCTTTAATGGTTTCTTTTCAAAATAATTTCTACTAGGGCATTTAGAATGCATCAAGGAAAAATACTGAGTCGTAGAGATGAGGAATTTTAAATGTAGACAAATGCTTTTCATTCCCCCAGATGTAATTTCGGCAAAATCGAGACGCCACGTCGCAATGTGTGTGGAGTATAAGACAAGTGACAGCGTTTAATGAACTGTCTGGGCAATTTCTTTTTTTCAGTCATTCTAAAAATAATTAAAACAAACTTCTTCTTGAATAAAACATTCAATTACAAAAATTACAAACCCAGAATTACTGGATTTCTCCACAAACTTAGCCACATTATGGACCTCCTCCCTGGCCTGTTTTTGGACCTACCCATTGGCTATGTTTCCCATTCGTTTATGATCAGCCATTTAATCAACGCGGTTCTCATCTTACCAGATGAAGAATGTTCCATAGAGCGTATGCTGTTTTTATGTAATACTGGTAAACCTTAGGTCTGTTAGTTAGAGGAAATCTCTGAAGAAGTGCGTTAAAACCACCTTTTTCCTAAAATGCCCAGGGCAGATGAGAGAAGGTCTTTATTAGGTTTTAAAGATAAATGCATTTGCAATAACATATTTTTAAACAGCAAAATGACTTCATTACTTTTTAAAAATGAGGGCCAATGTATCCTTTTTGCATGTGTATATAGCTGTTTGGGTAGTATTTCCTTCCATTTGTAAAGAATAGATTCTTAATGTTTACGACAGCGTTGTGAAGTAGGCAGAGTCCCTGGGTGACATTTCAGCTCTCTTAACTGCTACCTCAAAAGGTCGGTGGTTAGAACCCACCCAAAGGCACCATGGAAGAAGGGCAAAGACCTGGCACAGTTCTACTTTGCATATGTGGGGTCACCATGATTTGGAATTGACTGGATGGTAACTGTTTTTTTTTTTTTTTTTTTAGTGAAGTAGGTAGAGCATATAAATCCGTTGCCGTTGAGCCAATTTGAACTCATAGTGACCCTATAGGACAGAGTAGAGTTGTCCCATAGGGTTTCCAAGGAGTGGCTGGTGGATTGGAACTGCTGACCTTTTTGGTTAGCAGCTGAGCTCTTAACCACTGTGCCACCAGGGCTCAATATTACCCCATTTTTCAATATAAACTTGAGAACCCTCCAGGGGGGAAGCTGACATGTTCAAGTTGATACGTGTGGTAACTGGCAGGGGCTGGGCTTCTGACTCGTGTTTGGTTTATGAATTCCTCCTACCTAATGTTTTCAGCTAGAATGTGCTCCTCTGGGATGACTTTTTTTTATTGTGGTAAAATATACACAACATAAAATTTGTTGTTTTAACCATTTTCAGCTGTACAGTCCAGTGACATTAATCACACAGTGTTGTGCACCTCTCACCGCTATTTGTTTTTGTTACTTTTTCATCACCCTAAATAGGAATTCTGTATTGCTTAAGCAATAACTTCCCAGCCCCCCAGCCACTAACGGTAGCCACTAAGCTACGTTCTGTTTTGGACATTTCGTATGCATGCAAGTGGGATCATACAATTATTTGTCCTTCTGTCTCTGGCTTCTTTCGCCGAGTGTAATACATTCAAGGTTCATACATATGGTAGCATGCTTTAGAGCGTCATCATTCCTTTTTATTGCTGAATATTATTTCATTGTGTATACCACATTTTGTTTATCCATTCATCTATTGATGGACCCTTGGGTTGTTTATAACTAGAATGATTTTTATAGCCTCATCAATTTTAAAATTTCTGCACAACACTCAAGATCTTTTTGGAGGAAATTTTTTTCTGTATTCTTTTCTTGGTGCCATGAAAGCAAATAATTTGATTTTCAGAGGTCAAAAGACATGTTCGATTAGCTCTAGGATCTGAATATTGGTTTTTCTTATTCGTTTGAAATATTGACACTATATGGGCTCATTTATTCATTGCCATACTTTTTTTTTTTTTTTTTTTAATTGGCAGGCTTAAAATTTAGAATCAGTTCACTGAATTAGGAAAGACATTTGCCATTTCTGGAGAACACCTCATATATTTTTTGCATTCTGGAATAATTACTGTTATATTACTTAGGCAAATTAATATGACTTCGTTAGAAGATGGAACTCAAGATTTTAAACTTTATGCTAGTATGTGTTCATATTCAATCCTCATCCACAGGACCCACAGGTTGCAGGATGTCCTTGTTTCAGAGAATGGCATGGGGTGAAGGGAGAGAAAAGTTGGAGGATAGCCCCACTCTTTTAGGACAAGCCCTGGAAAGTGTACATACCCCTTTCTCTCATATTCTCGCACTGGTCGGAACTTGGTTGCCTGTCCACACTCAGCAGCAGAAGACACTAGGAAATGTAGTCATTTCTGTCTGCCTAGGATGGCCATAGGAGTCCCTGGGTGGTGCAGATGGTTAAGCGCTCATCTACTAGCTGAAAGATTGATGGGTTCAAACCTACCCAGAGTACCTCAGAAGAGGCCTGGCGATCTGCTTCTGAAAGGTCACAGGCTTCAGAACTCTGTAGAGCAGTTCTACTCTGCATACATGGGGTCACCGTAAGTTGGAATCAACTCAGTGCCAACCAGCAACAACAACAGAATGGCCATGACTTCTGCTAAAAATCAAAGGCCCTATTATAGATGAGGATGGAGCCCTGGTGGCACCGTGGTCAAGAGCTCGGCTGTTAACCAAGAGGTAAGCAGTTCGAATCTACCAGCCGCTCCTTGGAAACTGCACGGGGCAGTTCTTCTCTCTTGTACAAGGGTTGCTAGGAGTTGGAATCAACTCGATGGCAACAGGTTTTATTATAGATGGAAGGAGTCCTGGTGGTGCAGTGGTTAAGCACTCAGCTGCTAACTGAAAGGATGGTGGTTTGAACCCACCAGCTGCTTCGTAGGAGAAAGATGTGGCAGCCTGCTTCTGTGAAGATCACAGCCTTGGAGACCCTATGGGGCAGTTTTATGGTATTTTTACACAAATAACGTAATGAAGTTTTTATGGACCTTCTACATTTGTTTGCCAACTGCCAACTGCGCTGTCCCCCGGGAGGTATTTTTGTAAGCACGACTATGCTAATTTTTTTTACATGTTGCCTAAAAAAAAATTAGTGTAGCGGTGTTTATGGAAATACCTCACAGGGGGAGGGTGCAGTCGGCATGCGTAGTAAGCATGCATTATTTGCATATAAGTATGGTACTCTGTGCTATAAGGTCGCTATGAGTCAGAATCAATTCAAGGGCAACAGTTTTTTTTTTTTTTTAGAACAAGTACTGAAATTTTTTTTTTTTACTGTAGAGTTGCTATGAATCAGAATCGACTCGAAGGCAATGAGTGGGGTATTAGAGATGCAGGCAAGATGGATGTTGTGGGGTATTAGAGATGCAGGCAAGATGGATGCCACAGTTACTTGGTCTTCAGAACTGGTATTAGAGTTTTCTGATGCAAAGCCAATTTTGAAAAGTATTTAGGCACTTAATATTTCTTGACAACTCCTTTGCAATTTTAAGTCATACTTTTTGATTATATATATTCGTTTGCAAACACAAAATACTATTATTTTTCTAGATAGTGTGGTGCTAAAAAGTTGTCAGTAAAGTGTAGAATCTTTAAATAAATTTTGAAAAGGGGTGATGGACCAAATGCAATTCTAATTACTTAATTTCAACACATTTCTCTTTCATTTGAATCTTTCAAGAGGAGGGTGAAAAGCAACATTATCCTTGAGAAAGTCTTTCTTAGCATCTAAGCAGCTGTTTTTAATTACAGAAAATGTCTTTGAAATCTGTTTTGGCTTTTTTAGTGTTTCGGCCGTGAGAAAGTCAGTTGTCAGTTGTGTAGCAGAGGCAGAAATCTTCAACTAAAAAAAAGCCATTTATATATTATGTTGAGGAGACGTGTTATTTGAACATTAGTGGCTGTTTTTCCGTAGAATTTTCTCCCCTCGAATTGGGGTATCCTGGTTGGTTATAGAAACACAAAAGAGAATCTGCTGTCAACCAGTTCCTGCCCACGGAAGTATGACTGTAATTTCCCAAGAATGGTTTCAGATAAGCAGCATAACACATTATATGTTCTTCCTTCCCAAGGAGTCAGGAACCAACCGACTGGAAGCCGTGATTCCAACTGATGGCGACCCCACGTGGGTCAGAGTAGAGCTGTGCTCCATAGGTTTTTCAATGACTGACTTTTCAGAAGTATATTGCCAGGCCTTTCTTCTGAGGGGCCTCTGGGTGAGCTCGAACCTGCAACTTTTTGGTTAGCAGCAGTGTGCAATTTAGTCTAGAGCTGCTGTTTCTCAGAGTCTTAGTCTGTCCATCTGCCTCCTTGTTTCCCCTCTTCCCTCCTGCTCTCCCTCTTTCCTTCTTTTCAAGAACTGCCTTAAAAGCACATTCTTCTGAATTTCCTCAGAGCTGATAAATCTTCGTCAGCTGAGAGTAGACTTGATTTGGGTGAACAGCCAGAAGTCATTTGGAGGCCAGGCTGGTGGGAGATGAAACTGTAATAACATTTTCAGGTAGATTTTTTATGAGGAGTGACTGGAAAGTAATGAGACCAATTTTCCTGAGTTTTTGGAAGGCCGACTCAGAAGGAAGCTCCAAAATATGAAGACTCAGTTTGATGTGTACGTTCGTTAAAAAACTGGCTGTATTATTTGATAATGACATTGTAAGTTTTGTGTATTATTTATTTATTCACTCATTGTTGTATTTGTGCCTACCTCTTTTACCCAATGGCTGTGTCTTACAACTGCCTTTGGGATCATTTTCACACTTGTGAGTGATGATAGCCCTTCTGGAGTCGTTAGGGATGTCTGTATCATATTTGAACTATGGTTATTAGAGTGGCAAAATACAGGAGAAATCAAACTTCCTTCAGTGTTTAATTATATAAGTTGGCTACGTGATGGATTTGTTCCCTTTCAGAGTCTAACATTTAAAAATTGGCAGCAAGGTTTTAAAGGCTTGTTTTCAACATAATCACACCGTAGATCTAGATTAAAAATGTAACGATATTATTAAAGCACCATCAGGTAAGTGTTACATTCAGTGCCACCGTCAACTCACATTGCTCCGAAAGTGTAACTTTCCAGCATAAATTGAGGCGTTCAGCGATTAGGCTGAACGCTGGACTCTGGATATCTGTTAAATACACAACCAGATGTTATTCAAGGAGAATTGTAAACTTAAAACTGTGGTTCTCACCTTTGTATTTCTTTTGAACTTGAGTGGTATTTCATTTTGTTTAAGAGTGTAATTTAGAAACTTTTTATTTTGCATGTTTACTGGCCATCCAGATTTTTTATCTGCCCCTTCCCCCAACTTCATGTGTAAAATTTTAAAGGAAATAAAAGATACTATTGAATTTGTCTTGGAGGGAAGGAAGAGAGAGAAGGGGAGGGGCAAGGGAAGGGAAGGCCTGAAAAGAAGGGAGGAAGGAAGGGAAAGAAGTGGGTACCAAAGTCAGACAGGGATGCCTAGATCCTGAGATCAAGTACCTTTTGTTTCTAGTTATTTGTGGTACTGGGTTTTATTTCTTTCAGTTTTTGATTAGTAGCATCATGCCTTCAACTATGTCAGTACATAAATTTAAAATATTAATGATAGCGATGACTCATATATGTAAGAAGGTTAAATTAGGATTTCCTTTTGTCTCCTTGCTTTGAAAAATCATATTTATTTCACCTAAGAAACAGCAGTCCTCCTCAGATTTGCTAGCACTTCAGTGGAGAGGTCGGTCACGTTGGTAAATGTTCATTAGTTCAAGTCCTGAGAGTGAGTAAATGTTTGTGCTTGTTTTGCAGAACAGACTGCTGATCTGTTCATTTTTCTACATGTGCATTTTCCGGTAAAACAGACACATGGTGAAACTCTGGCTTGGCCAACATTTCAGGATGGTAAAAGTTACTATACATTTGAACATTAAAAACAAACAAAATACAATAAATATAAAATGTAGACATTTCTTCTCATTAAGAACATGAACGTATTATAATGTTAATTTTTTCATTCATTCATCCATCTGTCCATTTGTTAAAGTCCTGTATATATATCAGGATTAGGATTAGAGATACAAGTTTACATAAAAATAGAATCCTGTCCCTTTGGAACTTACCATGATATGTACCAGTTTTCACTCTGTATATTTATAAAATTGGAATATGAGACCAATCATTTTGGGGTAGAAATCCCTGGAAGCACCTCTTAATGGCCTGTAACCATAAAAGACTTAGTATTTGCCATTTACAATGGGACAAAGCTCCAAATATCGTTAAGAGTCCAGTTTCAACTCAGCCTCTCAACCAAATGGAGCAAGGTCACAAGAAGGGTTCTAAACCTGGCCAGTTCTTATTCAGCAAGCATTTATGGAGTGCCAACTGTCTGCTAGACATCGTTAGTTAGGTGCTTATTTCTACGAAATCAGATACACTCCAAATGTACTGAGATACTCTTGTATTTCTCATTGATACTTAAACAAAACAAAAACAAACAAAAAAGCTGGCCACCTAAACTTTTAGTTAAATTGAATTGTTCCCAAATGGTTAACGGAGAATACCTTGTTAAGACCAACATGAGTTTTTATGTTGAATGTCATAATAATGTGTTTAGTTTTTATCCAGTTTATAATTATTTAAATGGATGTTTGGACACTGTGTGCACACAGATGGTCCTGTTTATAATTTTTGGTAAACATGTTTACATGACCTTTGTTAGTCTGCCCTCTGAAGGTTATGCTTCGAAGACTCTCTAGTGTTTTTGAGCATAATTGCTAGCTGGTGTTTCTTTATGTAGATTGTGCTGAACGGTCTCATGGGAAGAAAAGAAAATTACACTATCCGTTTTTTATTTCCAGTTTTAATTCAGAATATCTCGTGAACACTTTTGTGTACCTGGTACCGATGTCCTGCGTTTTACTTGAGCTTCAGTAGGTAGTTGAGTGGCTTAATTTTTCCTTTTAAAACTTTTAAAGCAAAATTTTATTAATGCCAGCTGAGTCTTACTACGTTGTGTTAAACAGATAATTGTTTACTCTTCATCCTGATGTCATCTTTCCAGCTTGCTCTTGTATGTGCTTCTTTTAACCTCTCTTGGTCTTTCCCTTTTACTCGGTGGCAATGTCTTATATATTACTTTTAATTAGAGAAGTTTGGGCTTATGTAATCACACACAAGTTTTTTAAACTTTCAGTACCCCACTAACCCACTGCCGTCGGGAAGAGAATAGAAATTCATTTTGGTGCTTGGCAACCACACACGCACACACGCACACACACACGCACACACACGCACACGATATTAAAGAAATTTAATCTGTTGTGTTATATTTAAGGAGCCCTGGTTACGTGTTTAAGCGTTTGGCTGTTAACCGAAAGGTCTGCAGTTTGAACCCCCCAGCCTGCTGCCCCACAGGAGAAAGGTGGGGCAGTCTGCTTCCGTAAAGACTTACAGCCTTGTAAACCCTATCAGGCAGTTCTACTCTGTCCTACAGGGTCTCTAGGAGTTGGAATCGATTCTATGGCAGTGGGTTTTTGGCTTGTGTTGTATTCATTTACGATAACAAATAGAGTTCTGCAATACCATGCTTATTTGAAAGGTATTATTTTAGGACATTTTTACATTTCTGCATATATTTAATTAATGCTTGAAGTTTTAGGTGGTATTTTAAGAGGAGCCTTTTAAAATTTGTTTTTTAGTAAAATTAAACCCAGACGTGATCATGATACTTAATGGCAATTTAAAGAAGCGTTAAAGTCAGGCACAAGACGAGACGTCCATTACTTATATTGTTCTGGGGGTCCTAGCCAATGCATTAAATAAGAGATAACGAACATAGAAGAGAAAATAGAAAAGAGAAGGTAGAATATCCATTAATTGCAGATGATGTGATTGTATACCTGGAAAACTAAGAAAATCGACTAACTACTACAGACTACGAGAATCCAGTTACGTAACTAGGTGTAAAACCAACACAGAAGCTGTTGGTTGCTGATAAGGAATGGGAACAAAGAAGAGAGTTTAAAGTAGACTTTAATTTTGAAAAAATAATTACCTACTGTATAGACAGATATATTAAAACAAAGCCAAGTGTTTATTTTAAAAAAGTTTGTACGAGTAGATTTCAAGTAATGGAGCATTCATAATTCTACCGCTCCTGATAACAACAGGTAATATTTGATTATGTATTTTTCCAGCTTGTTACAGTGTAGATATGTACTTTTGAGGTATGCGTAGGTAGGGTGGAGAGGGTACAGATTTGGGCTCATACTGTACTAGTATTTTGAAATCTTCTTAACAATATGCTGTGAACATTTTTCCATATCATTAATATTCTTCTATAGTGATCTTAGATGTTTATACTCTTTCCAATTTATGAATATTTTAAACAAGGCAAAGAATATCCTCTTGGCTAAATTCTTTGCTAACAGATATTTTCTGTTTTTAGATAGCTTTCTGGAAGCATATTTTTTGATCAAAAGATTGTGCGTATTTTAATTTTTTTATTCGTTAAAAATATATATACACATACATATACATATATTAAATTTTCTCTCCAGAAAGGTCATACCGCTCTATACTCCCATTAGTAGTATGCGAGAAGGCCTTGTTTCTTGCCTACTTTCCACTTTTATTATTTATCAGTTTGATCATGGAGAGGATCTCATTTGTATTTGTGGTTTTGAGAGGGAAGAGGAGAGAGAAAGCACAAGAGAGATCAGTAATTCGAATTGCCTGCCTGTTCATAACCTTTTCCATTTTCCAACATTGCTTTTAAATATTTTTATAAGAACTCCTCATTATTTTGCATTCCGAGGTTTTAACTTTGTAGGTAGTGAAATCTAGCAATCTTTTCCTTTTATAGTAATTAGGTGCTTAGAAAGTTGTGTCCCCTCTAAGGTTTATTTAAATAGTCACAGTTTTATTTCTGCTTTTGTTTTCAATCAGTTTTTTGTTCAACCTTGTGTTTGTTTGGCACGTGATATCTCACTAGGTTTTTCTAGACAGTTTGCCAATACGGTTTTTTAAGAGAAGTAATTTATCCATTCTCCTTAGAAGTGTCATCTTTATTTTATACCAAGTTTTAAAGGAGAATTACAGCTGTTTCTGGTCTTTGAATTTTGTTCAATTGATATATTTATGATTTCTTGAACCGGTACCACACTCTTTTAATTATTGTAGATTTATAGTTAAAAAAAAAAATCTGTCAAGGGAATTCCCCAGTAGCGACCATTCCCCCCCCCGCCATTGCTTTGGTAATATAATTCATCTGTTCTCTAAAATTAACATTATTCTTTTGTCATTAAACATTTTAATACTCAAGTCCCTGGTGTTTAACCATATGTATGTAAATAAAGAGCCTTGGTGGCACAGTGGTTAAGAACTTGGCTGCTAACCAAAAGGTCAGCAGTTCAAATCCACCAGCTGCTCCTTGGAAACCCCATGGGGCAGTTCTGCTCTGTCCTGTAGGGTCGCTTTGAGTCAGAATTGACTGGAAGGCAATGAGTTTGTTTTTGTTTTTGCTTTATTATTGCTTTAGATACACCGCAGTTTATTCCATGAAGGATTCACTCACGGTTATTACTTACCTTTTCTCTTTCCTTGTTTTGCGTGAGTCCCGTTCTCGCTATTTGATATCAAACCACTTTATGTGACATGAATGATTGGATGTATTGTAACCAGAGGAGACCCAGGCAGCCAACCAGATGTCTAGTGCTAGACAGCGCGTGTGACATGGATTTTGCTACTAATAAATAACATTCGTTTGTTCACCTATGAAGTGTACTTAGCCAACTCTTCCGTTTTCTTTAAGAACAAAGAGAATTACTTGGATGCTTTTCCAGAGGACTTTGGTATCTTACAGTCTTCTCTCTTCATGTTTTATGGATGTCGTCGTATTGCATTTTTATGTCTGTGATGGTACCAGTCTAGATTCCATCGTATCGTTTTTAGCTTTTCAGAGTATTTCATATGTATATCTTCTTTTAATATAACAACATGCAGGAAAAACGGTCTGAAAATTCCCCTGATGTATATAAAGCACAGGATTCAAAGATGTGAAGTCATTGTGGGTTCTTTCGCATTTTCAAAGAACTGCAGTCATTAATACTGTGAGTAATTTTCTTTCTTAACTTCTAGTTGTTAGAGAACAATTTAGAAAATTGATGCTTCTGTCAAAAGTCTGGATGGGTAGGGTGAGTGCTCAGTTGGAATATGACAACATAAAGAACCCCACAACTTGTACTAAATGTGAAAAAAGAAATCTATTTTATACCCCATTAAACTGTTACAGGTCATAAATAATTGATAGCAACCTCTGTTTTTGTCTGTATCAAGGATGATAAACTAGTCACTTTAAAGAGTTTTTTTAATGAATGTGATAGTATACCCCTTCTCCTGCCTTGAATGACTTTCCCCCTCTTCCCCCTCCCAGCCTCTCTTCCACGTTAGAAAGAAACATATGTCTCCTGAGGGTCCCCAGTGTGGGCCTAGAGTGTCTTAGGAACTCTAGGCAGGACACTTCAGGAAGTCTGATGACACTGGGTGATTTTCTCACTAGCTGTGCCACTCTCTGCATATATTACTTTGGGCACAGTCCTGTCTTTCTGTCTCTCAGTTTCCTCATCTTTCACATGAGCACAGATACTTCAGAAGTTTGTTCGGGGAATTCGTAGAGATAAGCACGTGAATGTTCCTCATAAACTAGGACTACTGTACCACCAACTGCTGTCGAGTCGATTCTGGCTCACTGCAACCTCATGTGTGTCGGAGCAGAACTGTGCTCCAAAGGTTTTCAGTGGCTGATTTTTCAGAAGTAGATGGCCAGGCCTTTCTTCCAGGGCACCCCTGAGTGGACTCAAACCTCCAACCTTTCCGTTAGCAGCTGAGGGCATTAACCGTTTGCACCACCCAGGGGTGCTGGCCACAATCTGACGTGGGAAGCCAACAGCTGTGGATGATCTTTCACTGTGCTCTATTCTCTTTATAAAGAGCTCCGTGCCTCCCTGACTAGATTCCTGCCCTGTCACAGCACCCACCTGTTCCAGGGGTTTGACAGAGGAGCCACTGGAGAAGCAGGGGGAGAGGATAGCATTTACAAGAACCACAACGCAAGGTACCTAGTATCACCAGGAAAGGGTGGGTGATTGGTGATGTTGGGGAGTTTGAGAATGACAAGGTGTGAAGGAGGATAGGAGAAGAGAAATGAGGAGGTTGTAGTTGAGGAGAGGCCATCTCAAGTTACAGATCTGTGTAGTGGATCAAGCCTTGCGACCCTGCAGCCTACGGGTGGCTGTGACAGTGAGTACCTGATTGTTTTGGTGGTAACGTTTTGAAAAGGACAAGGAAAACTGGTGTGTGGTTACAATGAGCAGGAAGTCTCAGTGGAGCGGAGCTGAAGATGGATAGAGGTGGATCAGTGACTGCATCCAGAGAACTAGCTGTGCACTAAGCTGTACAAAATCAAGGGCCTTGATTCAAGTTCAACCTTCAAGGACAACTGTGAACCTGAGAACGGTTGTCGTGACCAGTGCCTTTAGCTACTTCTTACACTGGATGTAGTCACCAATTTGAGGACAGAATTCAAAGAAATGTTGACCCCACTTGTAGCCCTTCTGTTAACATTTGAACAGAGAGATCACAGTGCATTACTGGATAGAACCATGTGTAAGAACGGGTGAAAACAGAAAATAAGGCATGTGTAAGATTGGGAAACATCACCTTTAAAGTACTTGAGAGGAAAGTGGCCATCCGGGAAGTGGCTCCTTGGGTTATTAGAACTTGGATCTTGGGTGTAGAGTCGGGGGTCTAAGATCTCCCCTGCTCTCTACTACGAAGAATTGAAACTGACAGAGTGAGTGGAACAGTGATACCTTACGCATCCATTTCTGAGCAGTAATAAAAGCTTTTCCGGAAAACCATGTAGTTTTCACCTCTGCTCCCTTCCTAGCCTTGGTGGGACTTACCGGATATAGATTTCTTAACCAGGTTGGTTGTTTTCCCCCAGTCCAGGAGAGATGTAACAGACTCTTAGAGTAATGCGCTGTGTGACTGTTAGAAGCTGTCACAGTCGTCGTGGGAGAAATGCCTGCTAAAAGCCTGACATTGAAGGAAGAGACAACATTTAAAAAGTAGAAACTGCATTAAATACTTCAGTGATGAATATACCTAACGACGGCCTTGACTCATCCATAAAGCAAAACAGAAAACACCGAAACACTTGGCCACTTTTACCCAATTGCCTGTAAGGACACAGGAAACTGAAAAAACTCGGAGGGAAGATTTCCCTTGCAGATGGCTATAGATTTAATCACAGGGGCTTAGGGTGCATGAAGGGATAAGCCTCAGCTATATGGAAAACGCACCTAAATGGAGCATCTATTTCCCAGGGACGGCAGATAATTGAGTTGCACCTAAAGTCTCCAGCAGTCTCCCTAGCACACAGGCGTACACGTCTGCCTTCTGTGCTGAGAGGTGTTAAATGGTTTGAACGTTGTAATTAAATGGCTGAAATTGTACTGCAGATCCACCATATGCATTGCTTCATGTAGCATTTCAGTGTTAAGTGCTAAAATTGTGACTAATCTAGTCTTTATTTGTAACACATTCAAATTAAGAGGTGTATGTTCTTGTTCATGTACTTTATCATTAGCACTAATATTGCTAATGGGAGTGACAAATGTATTATGTTTCTTGCCTCCTATCACTCACACCTTCTAGAGAACTAGCTCCTTAAAGGAGGTAATTTTCTATGTGATACGTTTCTGTAGCTGTGGGTTTAATGGTTCTACTCAAAGAGAATATGCCTGTAGGAACTGTTTATTCGTTGATGGGCTCTGGGGAAAAGAAGGTTGGATTAATGAATTTGAACCACAGAAGATATTGTGATGGCAATTAATATAAATGGGGATACTGCATACTCATTTGTTCCTATAGGTCTTTCAGACTTTTTTAAAAATCATTTTTATTTTTTAATTTATTATGAAATCTCAAGGTTCTTTCCCAGGCTCTTGACTTTTATGCTTGAATACACCGTCTTCCTTTTGTTTCTCTCCACATCTTCCTATTTGCTCAAAGAACTCCTTAATGTTTAGAGAGGCAATGAACAGTTGCTAGTATTTAAAACAGTGTAAAGCCATCTCCTTCTTGTGAGTACTCATCTCATTAAGGGCCAGACTGTTGGGTTATTGGATCTCTCCACCACCTCAGCAAATCGTCTCTGTGAGAGACCCAGAAAGGATATTGCCAGGGAACTGAACCTGCTGCTGACCACCCCCCTTCCCATTATAATCATGCTCACACTCACACGTACCCACTTACTCTCACACACATACATACTCAACACACACATATGCTCCCACTCACTCTTGCACACCCACACACATGCTTATACTCACATACGTATTCACACTGACATGCAGACACACACACTCTGAGCCTGGTCCCCTTCCATGTGGCACCCAGTGGCACAGTGGTCCTGTTGTCCTCACAACTTCAGCTCCTCTTTGGGACAGTCCTGCTCTTTTCTCCCTGGGGCTCAAATCTGTCACCCTTCTACCCTGGACGCCTGCTCCTTCTCCTTCCTCGCTGCCAGTTGGCATCTTCCTGGGTGGTGTGTGTGTGAGAAGGCAGTGGCTGGGTCCTGTCACTCTGGACCGCGCATACCTGATTCCATTCCACATGCATTTTCCCTCAGAAACGATGTTATAAAGAGCTATTGGTTTCCATAGAACCCCTAAGATTTTATGATAATACAGCTTATTTGTATGTGGTTTAGATAAGAACTTGTCTAGGCTGAGTTGGAACATAAGCATTCTTTCTGTGAGAAAATACGTCGATTCCCCAAAACCAAATTACAAATGACCTTTTGGAACACAGCCCATTTCCAGGTTGTGTGCTGTGTACATTTCTATTTGTTTTTGAGGACTTAATCAAATTGTTTACCCGGATTTGAAAATGGATGTATCAAGCCTGCAGTGTAGTATAGAGGAAAGAATACTTACTGACTTTGGAATCAAGAAACTAGGGTGTGAGCCTTTGTTCTTATTAGCTTTATGTCCTTGACAGGCCGCTTCACCTCCTTGGTCTTAGTGTTTCCATCTGTTAAATGGACATGATTAATAGCTAGGGCACCTGCTGCACAGAGTGATCGTGGACTTCACACGAGATCATGTCCACGGAAGTGCCTTTGCAGTTGTTAGGGAGGATGTAAAGGAAAGATATACTTATTTAATAATAACTGGCGAGAGAACAGTAACTATATTTTGCATTTCTCTAAAATACTACAGAAATTCTTTTTTTTTAGTTGTTGAAGGTATTTGCTAGGTTTTTTTTTGTTGTTGTTCCTGCCGTTTTTTAGAACACAGATGTATTGTTTTGAAGTAATAGAGATTTTTAGGAATTAATTTTTAAATGGCAGTATGTTTGTAAGCAAAACACCTTCCAGTTATAAGGTGCTTTGAAAAGCAGTGTCCCTTGACAAATGAAACCTCACTCAGTCTTTTTATGTAGCACAGGGTAGAAATTACCAGCCGTCATATTAAATCTTAATCAGTAACAATGTTTCACTAATTACAAGAGCCAGTTTATATATTGGGTAAATTGCTGTTTGTAAATGTTGGATTATATTAACTAACACAGCTAATTGCCAGACGCAGAGTCAGCATAAGGTTTGCTAAAAGCTTCTATCAGTAGCTTGAAGTAGGCACTGCTGCCTAATATTTCAGTCAGTGTGGAAAGGAAGGTAATGACATTATGAATACATTTATAATGCAGGCCAATTTCTTCTAAAATGCATGTCAGTATTATTACTTTACCAGGAGTCTGTGAAATATGATTTATTTAATGCATTCCAGCCCTCATAATATTAAGATATAATTGAGATTTGAAGCGCAAAGAAAAAATTGCGTGCAGTCAGTATGGTACATGAATCATAGACTAAATTGCTTGTAATTTTAAAGGCACTTAGGGGAATCGTGAAATTTATATAATGCATTCTTATGTTTAGAAAAGGTTATAAGAACAATAGTCTGGTTATTTTAGTATTTCAGGCTTGAAAATAGGACTTTTTGAGTTGTTAC
Organism: Elephas maximus indicus; assembly: GCF_024166365.1. Taxonomy (NCBI): domain Eukaryota; kingdom Metazoa; phylum Chordata; class Mammalia; order Proboscidea; family Elephantidae; genus Elephas; species Elephas maximus. The sequence continues at coordinate 16,908,562 of NC_064826.1, forward strand.
TAGACCTAAGGTAGCCATATACAGGAGCACATCCCAGTCATTCAGGGTCCAGTTCTCATTAAATACTTCCTTTGTATGTGTGTGTTTCTCTTTTAAACCTCTCATATTTCGCAAAATTGTTGAGGAGCATATAATTTTTATAAAGGCCATAATCTAGTTTTTATAAACAGCACAACTGGTTGAATGACAAAAAACGTAAATGTTGCCAGCATGTTTAGAAGGGAATCAGTTAAATGGTACTTGGAATTTTGATGATTATTGCTTTGAAAAGACTGGAAATCACAGGTCTTGGCTTCATAGTTTAATTACTTGCTTAACAATTGCTAGTGATTCACGAAATCACAAGGCTTCCAAACAAATAACATCAGTAACTGCCGCCATGCCTGAGCAACGCCAGTTTTCTTGGCAATGGCTACCAAACTGTTCAGCCTAATATAAGCTGTTAGTTTAGCAGCAAGCAATAGAAGCGTCAAGCCTGCCATTGACAAGGTGCCAGCAAATTGAGCCCTGCCCCGGTGGTGACACTTGCATCAAGAATAACTTCAGCATGTTTCATCAAGACCCATTGGAGAAGCAAAAATAGTAATTACCCACATCCGTTTTTGATACTGGATTTAATAATAACAAGCACTGTCCAGCTTTCCAGGGCTTCTAATTATTAATTGGTTCTTAAGAACACAGCATGCAGCGCCTCATAGTGTGAATAAGATTGGGAGTCAGGGCAGACTTCAGGTCCTACGTAGTTTTGTGTGCCAGAGTCAAGACCACTGGTGGCAGTGAAAAGGAGACGAACTTACTGGAAGAGATGGAGTGAACTGGCATAAAAATTCAACGTGTGCCTTGGTTGACCCGGGCTCTTGTTCCTTAACCGTGGTTTCACTTTGTGGCACTGCTATGAGTACACTGCCCTTCCATCTTTCCCTTTTGCAACTCCAAGCTCCTTATTTCTAATGGAGTCTTCCAGAATTAAATGAGTTCCTCAGTGTTTATTTATGTAGTGGCTACAGTCTTTTGCTCACTCGAGAATTTTATTATCTCCTGTTCTTCGGTATTTTACTTTTAAAATAATAGATAATAAGCATGCCAGCCCCCACGTGTCTGTCACTTTGTCATACTGTGGGGACTTGCATGTTGCTGTGATGCTGAAAGCTATGCCACTGGTGTTCAGATACCAGCATGGTCACTCGTGGTGGACAGGTCTCAGCTGAGCTTCAAGACTGGGACAGACTAGGAAGACGGATGTGGTAGTCTACTTCTGAAAGGAATTAGCCAGTGAAAACCTTATGAACAGCAGTGAGACATTGTCTGATATAGTGCCCGAAGATGAGCCCCCAAGGTTGGAAGGCACTCAAAAGACTACTGGGGAAATGCTGCCTCCTCAAAGTAGAGTCGACCTTCATGACGTTGTTGGAGTCAAGTTTTTGGGACCTTCATTTGCTGATGTAACAACTCAAAGTGAGAAGTAACAGCTGAAAACATCCGTTAATAATTGGAACCTGGAATGTATGAATCTAGGAAAATTGAAAATCGTCAAAAATTAAATGGAATGCATAAACATTGATATCCTAGGCATTAGTGAGCTGAAATGGACTGGTACTGGCTGTTTTGAATCGGACAATCATATGGTCTACAATGCTGGAGATGACAACGTGAAGAAGAGTGGTGTTGCATTCATCGTTAAAAAGAACATTTCAAGATCTATCCTGAAGTACAATGCTGTCAGTGATAGGGTAATATCTGTACGCCTACAAGGAAGACCAGTTAATACGTCTGTTATTCAAATTTATGCATCAACCACTAAGGCCAAAGATGAAGAAATAGAAGATTTTTACCAGCTTCTCCAGTCTGAAATTGATCGAACATGTGATCAGGATGCATTGATAATTACTGGTGATTGGAATGTAAAAGTTGGAAACAAAGAAGAAGGACAGGTAGTTAGAAAATATGGCCTTGGTGATAGAAACAATGCCAGAGATCAAATGATAGAATTTTGCAAGACCAACGATTTCTTCATTGCAAATACCTTTTTACACCAACATAACCAGTGACTCTACACGTGGACCTTGCCAGATTGAATACACAGGAATCAAATCAACTACATCTGTAGAAAGATGATGGAAAAGCTCAATATCATCCGTCAGAACAAGGCCAGGTTCCGACTGCTGAACAGACCATCAAATGCTCATATGCAAGCTCAAGAAAATTAGAACAAGTCCATGAGAGCCAAAGTACGACCTTGAGTGTATCCCACCTGAGTTTAGAGACCATCTCAAGAATAAGTCTTAATGCGTTGAACACTAATGACGAAAGACTTGGTGAGTTGTGGAAGGACATCATACCTGAAGATAGCAAGAGGTCATTAGAAAGACAGGAAAGAAAGAAAAGACCAAAGTGGATGTCAGAAGAGACTCTGAAACTTGCTCTTGAACACTGAGCAGCTAAAGCAAAAGGAGGAAATGATAAAGTAAAAGAACTGAAGAGAAGATTTTAAAGGGTGGCTTGAGAAGACAAAGTATTGTAACAACATGTGCAAAGACCTGGAGTTAGGAAACCAAAAGGGAAGGACGCACTCAGCATTTCTCAAGCTGAAAGAAGTGAAGAAAAGATTTAAGCCTCGAGTTACAATAGTGGAGGATTCCATGGGGAAAATATTAAATGATGCAGGAAGCATCAAAAGAAGATAGAAGGAATACACAGAGTCATTATACCAAAAAGAATTGGTCCGCGTTCAACCATTTCAAGAGGTGGCATATGATCAGGAGCTGATGGTACTGAAGGAAGAGGTCCAAGCTGCAGTGAAGGCATTGGCGAAAAACAAGGCTCCAAAAATGGACGGAATATCAATCGAGATGTTTCAACAAATGGGTGCAGCTCTGGAAGTGCTCACTCGTCTATGCCAAGAAATTTGGAAGACAGCTTCCTGGCCAACTGACTGGAAGAGATCCATATTTATGCCCATTCCCAAGAAAGGTGATCCAACTGAATACAGAAATTATGGAACAATATCATTAATATCACACAGAAGCAAAATTTTTCTTGAAGATCATTCAAGCTGCAGCAAGCAGTATATGGGCAGGGAACTGCCAGAAATTCAGGCTGGATTCAGAAGAGGATATGGAACCAGGGTTATCATATGGATTCTGGCTGAAAGCAGAGAATACCAGAAGTACGTTTACCTGTGTTTTATTGACTATGCTAAGGCATTCGACTGTGTGGATCATAACAAATTATGGATGACATTGCAAAGAATGGGAATTCCAGAACACTTAATTGTGCTCATGAGGAACCTGTACATAGATCAAGAGGCAGTTGTTTGGACAGAAGGGAATACTGATTGGTTTAAAGTCAGGAAAGGTGTGTGTCTGAGTTGTATCCTTTCACCATACCAATTCAATCTGTATGCTGAGCATCATATAATCCGAGAAGCTGGACTAAATGAAGAACGGGACATCAGGATTGGAGGAAGACTTATTAGCAACCTGTGTTATGCAGGTGACACAACCTTGCTTACTGAAAGTGAAGAGGACTTGAACCACTTACTGATGAATATCAAATACCACAGCCTTCAGTATGGATTACTCCTCAACATAAAGAAAATAAAAATCCTCACAACTGGACCAACAAGCAACATCATGATAAACAGAGAAAGGATTGAAGTTGTCAAGGATGTCATTTTACTTGGATCCACAATCAACACCCATGGAAGTAGCAGTCAAGAAATCAAAAGACCCGTTGCGTTGGGCAAATCTACTCCAAATGACCTCCTTAAAGTGTTAAAAAGCAAAAATGTCACCTTAAAGTCTAAGGTGCACCTGACCCAAGCCATGATATTTTCAGTCACATCCTATGCATGCCAAAGTTTAACAATCAATAAGGAAGATCGAAGAAGAAATGACACCTTTGAATTGTGGTGTTGGAGAAGAATGTTAAATATACCATGGACTGCCAAAAGAATGAACAGATTTGTCTTGGAAGAAGTACAACCAGAATGCTCCTTAGAAACAAGGATGACGAGACTGCGTCTTAGACACTTTGCACATGTTATCAGGAGGGATCAGTCCCTGGAGAAGGACATCATGTTTGGTCAAGTACAAGGTCAGTGGAAAAGAGGAAGACCCTCAAGGAGATGGATTGACACACTGGCTGCAACAATGTGAGGATGGTGCAGGACTGAGCAGTGTTCCGTTCTGTGGTACGTATGGTTGCTATGAGCGCTTATTACTTCATCCCCACACACTATGCCAAGAACTCCATGTATGTTTTATTAAATTACAACAACTTGAGGTGGTGTTCTTATTCATTTCTTATTTATGTTATGTTCATTATCCATACGATAGGAATACCAGAAGCTTATAGAAGAAGTTAACTAATTTATCCCGAGTCACACAGGCAGCGCATCGGGCTCCAGACCCATGCTGTGGCTGCTGTGCAATGTCACCTCCTTAGTTTAAATGTGTTCTCTTAGTTTAACTGTGAGCAAGCAGGTATAGGCACTATATGAAGGATTCTCCTTTTTTGGTGTTGGTGGGTATTTACAATTTTTTTTTCTCTCACTAAAACTTTATTTTTTGTATTTAACTTTCTGGTATCAGAAAGATTCCTCCTGCCCCTCCCCCTCCCCTGTTTTGTTTTGCTTTTAAACCCCCTCTTCCCTCCTCCCTCTAGCCTCTGGTAATCGCTGATCTTCTTTTGTGACAATGGATTTGCTTATTCTAGATATTTTATGTAAGTGGAATCATGCAATATTTGTCCTTTTGTGTCTGGCTTATTTTACTCAGTACAGCGTTTTCAAGGTTTATCCACGTTGTAGCACGTGTCAGAACTTCATTTCTCTTTTTGGCTGAATAAATACTTCGTTGTATGTATGTACCACATCTTGTTTATCTAGTAATCTGTTGAGGAATAACCCGGTTGTTTCCACCTTTAAAAAGTTTTTTTTTAAGGGGGCAACCTGCAATAGGAAACACATACTTTATGTATGACCCATTGTGCACACATGTGGTGATTGAAACATAAAACACAATACTACATGTCCTTTGGCCTGTCCTCTTATATTTTCTGTTTCATTTAACAAATGTCAGTTGTGATCCACTGAAGTCATTTTACAGTCCACTAATAGGTAACAACCTGCAGCTGGAAAATCACTAGGACTCAGCACTGGCCTTCTGGGGTTCATGGCTGCTCGATGAAATCCGCATTCCACTGGTTTTACTCCAGTCTTGCTGCCTCAGGTACTTGCACTTCTAATTTTGTTAGTTTTCTAATTTTGTGAGACCTTGACTAGTTTGCCAGTAGCCAGTTGTGAGTGATTGGATTCTGAGGATCGATTAATTCCTTTCCCGAGGCTCTGAGAGTTTCTTCTTTGCCATTTCATCATGGTCATTTGGGTGTCCGATGGAGTTTAGATTCCGTGGTCATACTCAGAACTGGCTTTCCAGAGGCTACTTCCCTTTTTTTCCTGAAGTGCTTCTATATCAGGGAGGTTCATTACGGTACTTGAAGGAAACTGGAGTAGAAAAATGTTCTTTCTCCAGTTATGTCTCTTCTATTTTGTCTCACGCTGGACATAGTTTACTAAATGTGTCTTAAATAAAATTGAGAAGATGTAGAACATTGTCTTGTCTTTATCATCTGCCAGGCAGATATGTCCGGGTGTTAGGGAGAAGCCTAGCATGAGGTATTGCCCCAGTTGTCTTTGCCTTGAATGAACTGGTGACACAGGGCTGGGGCAACTTCCCACCACCTTGCTATGAGCATGCTCTTATTCCACCAGTCCCTTCTTGAGTCAGCATACCCTGTCGAGTGCCTACTCAGTGCCAAGCCCTCTCTCAGGATTTAGGGTTACAGTGTGAACATGACACACAGGTCATAACTCTCTTGGAGTGTGTATTCTAGTGGGGAAGACTGGCAATAAATAAGTAGATACATGAATATGTAATTGAGTTTCAGACAGTGGTAGTTAGATGAAGAACTGTAACGCAGCCTAAAACAATAGAGAGTTGTAGATGGCAGCCTCTGTGCACTTTCCTGAGCCCCACTGCCTGCATTGGCCATTTCCCCTGGACCTACAGATCCTTCAAAGAGTTGCTGAACATACAAGCCCAGGACCACTGTAGGACTTTGGTTTGCCAGAGGCCTGTAATTCAAGGGGAGGATATTGCCAAGAAAAGAACCCAGTGTGGCTCGTACACCGACAGCATTGGCGCCACCTGGAAGCTTGAGAAAAGTGCAGACTCTCTGGACCATCATAGACCTCCTGGAGCAGAATCTGCATTTTCACAAGTCCCCGGTAAATCAGGTTGCAAATTAAAGTTTGAGAAGAATTGCCATAGAGTGGTGCTTCTCAGCCGTGGCTGCTGCAGAGTTGGCCATGATGAATCACTTCCAGCAAAATGACCTGTGGCCAAATTGATAAATGTCTGCCAAGTGGACACTGTCTGGTGCCTCAGCTTTACTCACTCCTGCTGCCCCCCAGTACATCCCTGCAAGGCAACTGTCCTGCCCCATGACACCCTCTTTCCCTGCTCCCTGTGAGATGGGCCATCAAAATTAGTCCCCCGTGCATTATTAACCCTGGTGGTGTAGTAGTTAAGAGTTATCCTGCTAACCAAAAAAAGGATCAGCAGTTCGAATCCATCAGGCACTCCTTGGGAACTATGGGGCAGTTCTACTCTGTCCTATAGAGTCATTATGAATGGGAATCGACTCAATGGCAGTGGGTTTGTTTTTTTTCTGCGTTATTCAGAAATCCTGCTGGTGCACGCCACTCTTGTGTCTACGCTCTGCCTGGCCACGAGAGCCCTTCAGCCATGGCCCCTTTACCTAGGGACTGCCCTTGCTTGGCCTGTGCTTGAGTGAGGAACAGGCCTTTGAATTACTCGTGGTACTTGCTCAGGTAGGGTGTGTTTTGACATCTGGTATCTTTGGAGGGAGGGACCAGCAGACCCGAAAGTGGTAACGTTAGGATCGCCTAGGGATCTTTAAAAAAAACCAAAACCTCAGTTTCTAGGTCTCACTCCAAAACCACTTAGATTAGTATCTGAAGAGTGGTACTTCTCAAAGCTCTCCAGGTGATTCCAACAGGCTGCCAAGGTTGAGAACCCTGCTCTAGAGGAAAATACACTTTTAGAAGCTGCTTATCATACATCTGACAATCCCTGAGACCCATCCTTCTCATGCAGCTGTTGTGTGCGTGGCGTGCTGAATCCAGCCTTGGAGGTGCCCGGCCCCTTCTCACGTAACTGTAGTAGGTCAATGAGATAGGGGGCAAATTCCGTGGAAAACATGTTGCAACAAATGTGACTCAATTGATGAATGAATAATGGCATTTTTGCATTTGAAAAATAAGTTTATTCTTTTAAAGTTTAGGCCACTTTTGCCTGTCCTTGCCATTTAACTCTGACCAGAATCTGCATAACAGATTTATGAAACTGATCCAGACCCAGGTTTTCTCTCTGACTCTGTAAGTGACACCTATAACCTGGAAGGTTTTGTGTCAGTGTGGCTTTTGCCTGTGGCCTTTTCAGATGACACTGAACAGAAAGGACCAGCTGGGAGTCCCTCAAAGCCAGAAGATCTAAATGATACTCTGAGGCAGGAAATGGTGGTTAGATGAAGGGACTCCAGGTCCCTAGGTTCTATGAAGTTCGTTAAGCCAGGGCTGTGAGCCATGGTCAGAGAGAAACTCTGGTGAAAAAATTGAAAGGAGGACCCTAAAATTTTGTAGGATGTAGAAAGGAGAAATTTGAGCAGAGAAGGTTTGTGTGCTCATAACGAGCCTGATTTGGACTATTGTCCTCCCAGCGCTTTGTTGTATGTCCACCCGTGACTTGCCTTTGCTGCAAAGGCCCTGTGTGATCCCTTAACTTAGAAATCCCAGCTAAAGGGGCACAGCTGGAGACGGCAGGTTCAGTGGTCACGTGCAACAGCCGATGGCCCCTGAGTTGTGTAGGCCAATAAGCAGTTCCTTCCAGGGCGGGGACCGCTTAGCGCTTGGCTTTTGCTTTGTCTTAGTGTCTGCGTGTCTCTGACAAGTGAACAATAAAACGTGCCGTTTGATTCCAGACTGTCCTGCTTCTTTTCTCTGTCCCTCCTGCAATCTCTCTTTCTCATGTCACATTACAGGAGGTGCTGTCACCTCTCTCTCCTGACCCTTAGTTCTGGCGCGCGTTGGCCGCTCTCACCCGGAATGTGCTCTAATTGGCAAAACTGTAACCTGGTAGCGGCGGTTTGCGATTTCAGCTTCCTAATTGGTGTCAGGGGCTGTTGGCGGGCTGGTCATGTTGGATTGATTGATAGACCAGCTGCTGTGACCACCAGCCTTCCATCTGACCAACAGGTTTATTGCTTTTGAAACTAAAAATTAAAATGCCAAATATATCCTACAGTGAACATAGTGGGTCTGAAATAAGATCAACTATTCATTGTTAAGGAATGCTTTCAATGGTATTGGTAGGTCCCTTGGGTTTGCAGCTCAAAATGTTGTTCCCTTTCTAACAGCTGGCTGTTTTCTTGATTTCATAATGCACTGTGAAGTGGCATTATATTTCCCACCGCCTGCTGCACAGTGAGTTTCTTTTCAGAAGTAATGCAGACACGGTGTTCAGTTTGTGTGTGTGCATGCCTGTATGTGTGTGTGCCTGTGTGTGTGTGTGCCTGTGTGTGTGTGTATGTGTAAGGGGGTGAATTTGCGAGTTCATTTACACTGGTCAGTGAGAATGTGGATTGTTGTGTTAGTGGCGAATCATAAGGAAAAATTATTCCAAGTTCTTTTTCAAAAGCTATTCCATGTAATTGGCATTTATATTGAAGACGTCACGGAGCCTTTAGGCATATGAGCGTAGGATAATGACTGGTTTACCCAAATTAATGCCTGAAGTTACAGAAGGCTACAAAATACTGCATCCTAAAATCTAATTTTAATACTTTGATTAGTGCATTATACTCCAGTATAATAAAATAATGCAGTGACCTTAAAGAGATCAAGTATTACCAGTGAGCAAACTTCTTTGATGTTTTTGTCTTCCAGTTTCTATAGCAAAGTACTTAATTATTTATAGCACCATTTCTTTTGTAGAAGGATAATCTTGGTTCAGTGTTTACCAACAAGCATTGTACAAAATATTCTAATAATAATATCTTATGTTTGTTTGTATTGTACAGATTTCCTAAAGCACTTTTATATATCTATTATCTCTTAATAACCCAAAGTTAAGAATTATTGTTTACATTTGATTGATGTTGGGATTGAGAATGAAAAAGTTGAGTAATTTAATGAAATGACTATTATCAAGTGACTTAGTTGTGACTTTAAGCAGCCCTTGGGACGCCAAGGCTAGTGTCTTCCCACAATTCTATACTGCTCTGTGCAGAGCGCAGAACTAGTGCTTTGGGGGTTACAAGGATGACTGGGACTCTCTTGGATCTTTAAGTTTCAGTCAAGAAGGTTGATGTGTACACAGATGGAAACACAAAGGGGGTAGTTCAGGCTCTGAAGTTGGGGTGACTGTAGGTGTAAATGAGGCGAGAACCTAACAACATTTCCTAGAAGAGTATCTGAGCTAGAACTTTAAAGAGGGAGAGGCATAGGGATTTCAAGAGTGTTTGGTATCTGGATTGAGAAAATCTGGAACACAAAACATGTAGAGGTGGGAGAACATAGTTCTGTTTCAGAATGTCGAGTAAATTAATGTAGTTACAATTAAGGCTACGGGGGTAAGGGAGGGCTAATGCTTGTTAGGCTTGGAAGATAGAGAGCCAAACGGCCACTCTACCGGCAGCGTTGAGGAAGGAGTAAAGGGTTACCCCTTGCCGTGAGTCGATTGCGACTCATAGCGACCCTATAGGACAGAGTAGAACTGCCCCATGGGATTTCCAAGGAGTGGCAGAACCTTATGGTTAGCAGCCAAACTTAACCACTGCACCACCGGGGCAATGGAGTAAAGAGTAGGAGAGAAAAAAGTGTGAAATCTGTTAGGGATGTAGTATGTTTTGGGAGAAAGTCTGAAGTAGGAGGCTGTTAGTTGGGATTCAGAGGGGTATTATATATGATAGATAATGCTGAGGCGAGAGCAAGATTAGCAGTGGGAGATCATAAAGAAGGAGTCAGCTGGGCCACCCAATAAAGGTTACTCTGGCTTTGAAGACTTGCAAGACTCACGTTTCAGTTTAAGACTTCTGTCATTTTGGTTTACTGAGTCAGCAACCAAGTATTAAAAGGGTATATAAAGTTATAAATTTAAGGACACCAGAGACTGGATGAGGCTTCCTCCTGTCTTTCCAGAGCAAACCCACTGTTTACTCTAGCCTTCACGGAGGATAAAGTCCGCCATGTTAGTGGCAGTCAGAACCATAGGTTTCCTGACTTTCATGTGTTAAGCTGATGAATGGGCCCTCTCAGCTCTCAAGCATTTGCCCTCTTACCACAAGAGGAAAGCCTTCTGGGTCTACTTCTGTGTTCATTTCTTACTGTCTCATTAGGCCTGCCATAGACCTGGCCCTGTGCCAGGGAGTGAAAGGTTACTGCAGAGTGAAGAAGCAGCTCAGTGACTAGCAAGATGGTAACAGTTTTAGACTGGGTAGTGTTATGTTTCAGATTGCTGTGTCTGAAGTACTTCCTAGACAACCATGTGGATATATATCCATTAAATAAGTTGGAAACATGGGTCTGGAACTGGGGAGAGAGGCCGAGGATGGAATGAGTCCTGGGAATCCTTCTCAAAGAAATGAAGATCTGGGAATGAGTAAGAACTCCAAGAATAGTGCGTGGGGATAAGATAAAAGTCAGAATATTGGAGCATACCCACCTTTAAGGGGCAAGTTGAGGAAGAGGAGCCTAGGAGACTATATAGGAGCCATCGGGAGGGAGTTCAAGGAGTGTGAAGGCAGCCAACAGAAGACGGAGTTTCAAGAAGTGGATGGTCTGTCAGGTGAAGTTTTCAGAGAGGGCCAGTGGGATGAGCACTGATGAGAGGCCATTGAACCAGACAATTACTGATCAGTAGGTGTCCTTACATAATGTACATAATCATACATCTCAGATTTCAGGTGGTTAAAGAAGGGGAATAAAGGGAGGCGCCAAGGCAGTAATTACTCTGTCAAGACTTTAAGCTTTGGAAGAAAGGTGATAAAGAACATACACCTTGAAGAAGCAGGTTTTTGAGAGGTTTTCTTTAAAGAGATTACTTTGTTAGGAAGTTGATTGAAAGAAGCCAATGGCAAGAAAAGGATCAAAAATGAAAGAAAGGAGGATTAATAAATTGATGGAGCAAAATCTCAGAGGATTTAGGGAGGCAATAGTTTCAAGGATGGAAATGGGAGTCTGAAAAGGGACTCATTAGATTGAGAAAAGGAGATAAAGATGGGTGGTGACGTAAGAAGTATAAGTGGGAGGGAAGTTTGCATCCTCATAGTCTCCATTTTCTCTGCTGTAAGACTCACTGAGATTCTATATTCTTGTGTTGAGGCTGAGTAAGCTAATTTTTTAAAATGGGACACTGAGTGCATCCCATGGTGAACAAGATCAGATAAGACAACTGCAATAGAATTCCCATCTCTGTATCCTGAGCAGGTGTATCTTCATTGCTAATCAGATATGGATACCTCTTACCTGGAAACCTTGGTGGTGTAGTGGTTAAGAGCTATGGCCGCTAACCAAAAGGCCGGCAGTTCGAATCCACCAGGCTCTCCTTGGAAACTCTATGGGGCAGTTCTACTCTGTCCTCTAGGGTCACTATGAGTTGGAGTTGACTCGATGGCAACAGGGTTTTTTTTGTTTGTTTTTCCTGACGTAATGCCCCCTTCCTCACACATCTGTTCTAACTTCAGCTTTCACCCAGGGCTATTGAGTTTCTTTCAGTTTTAACCCTAGTACCTCCCTGATCCACCAGCCACCTGTCAGTTTGTCGTTCTGTGGTGGCTTGCTTGTTGCTAAGATGCTGAAAGCTATGCCACTGGTATCTCAAATACCATGGTGGACAGGTTTCGAAAAGCCCAGCAATCTACTTCTGATGAAAACCCTAATGGATCACAACAGAATATTGTCTGAAATAGTGCTGAAAGATGAGCTCTCTAGGCTGGAAGGTACTACATAGTTGCCGCAACTTTGGACTTAAGCATACCGACAGTTGTGAAGATGATGCAGGACCAGGTAATGTTTCGTTCGTTTGTATAGTGTCGCAGTTAGTCAGAGTCAACTCAGAGGCAGCTAACAACAACTGCCTCCCTGCAATCAGTCTTTTCATGTTATAAGTCTTCTTTCTGGACTGAGCCCGTCATCCTCCCTCAGCAGAATTCCCTCCTGGTCAGGCCCGGAGCCTGGCCTCCACCTAGAGACCCCAGCTTAGTCTTTAGCTGGAGCTTGGCAGGCCCTCTTCTGGAACCTGACTGAGTTTTATGATGCTAGGAAAGAAGGAGGCTGGGGCTACCTTACAGGCCCTTTTCTTAACTATATGAATCAATTTTTTTTTTTTTAATGAGTAAATGAATATATTAGATATTTCAGTATAGGAATATCCTTGACTTTAGGGGTAGCTTAAGATACTTCTTGGCAAAGATGGGGCCTTTTAAAGAAATTATTACAAAGTCTTAAAGCTGTCTGACAGATATGTTTTCTATCAGGTTATTTTTCTTGCTGAAACGTACTTAACGAGTCCTAAAGTTGAATTCCTCCAGTGCTTCTGAAATCTCTTCTGACTTTCTGACAGTAAAAACGGACACCCAGTTCCAAGAATAGCCTTAAATTAAAAAGAGTGTCCATTTTGAGCAGTTTAATAGATACGTAAGTGATAGTGCAATTTTAACAGAATATCTTTCATTTTGGGGAAAATAACACTTGCTTTAGAAATTCAAGCCAGTTGCTTTCGTCCAACTTAGGCACAGCTGTTAGACACTTTTATAAATGGCATGGTAAGGTACCGTGTTGTAAACATGGGGGGCCTGAGGCTTGTCACATATTTATCAAATTACCTGCTCCTTCTGCATTTACAGATATGTATAGATTGTTTCATATCTATCTGGATTAGGAACAGACCTGGTTGATGTCTGTTTGGAATAGTTGGGTGAATACATAGGTTTCAGAGACATGGTGTGTGTATTCAGACAGAAGGAGTTCTCCATTCCATTCATTCTGGTTAATAAAGGCAGCTGAGGAAGGGACTAGAAGTATCAGCTGTTTGCAGAACATTGCTAATTTTCAGAGGAACCACTTTTTATACTGTATTTTAGGGAATGGGCTAACATCTGTTTCACAGGCTTGGTTATTTGTAGGCTCTTAACTGAATATGGTTCTAATTCAAGGGACCTTGTCTTAATTGTGATCTGTTTTAATAACCTGTGTTCCCTAAAGTTCTGCCATGTTTTGAATTCTAGTCATTGAACCCACACCCCTTAATATATAGACCTGCTTATAAAAAGACAAAGCAGTAGAGATTCTTGATAAGCAGGAGAGACAGTGATGTTTGATTAAAACAAAATACTTGTATATCCTAGGTCCAGCTTAGAGAGTGCAGTCACATGCATCATCTCACTTTTTTCTCATAGTTCCCCCTGAAATAGACACACTCCCTGCTCAGTCTCTGACTCTCTGTGTACAGTCTCATTTGCACCCATAGCTTTAGCCGCCAGCTCTAAACCAACTCGATATGCTTGGTTCATATTTTTCCACATATGATGCGTAGCCACTCTTCTCTTCCCCACCTGCCAACCTCATCAGAGACTGGCAGTCTCTTCCTCAGTAATGAAATGGCCATTCACGTCAGAAACCCAGCTGTCTCCTTGCCTCCCTTTTCAGACCCTGCTGATTCCAATGCCCTTATCTCTGGAGTCTGAGCCTGCCACCATGGACATTGTTCGGCCCTCATAACATTTAGCCTGCACTGCTCCAGGTATCCTCTTAACTAGTGTCCTTGCCTCTGTGTTCCACGTGGCCCTACAGTGGGTTAGTTCACATGAAACTCTGATGTAGCACTTCCACACAAGACATCCTGCAGTGACTCGCTATGGTCTTCAGCTAGAGCTGGGCTTCACCACGGTGCAGAAGGCCCACCTTCATGGTCTGTTCCTGCTTGCTTTTGCTGCCTTGCCTCTGGCCATGTTGTATGTGTAGCTTAGACTCCATGGCCCTAGCCGCTGGTAGCCTCTGGACCTGCCACACTGCTACGTGTTCTGTCCCTCCATGCTTTGATGCCTTTGCCTGCAAACGTCCTCCTGTATCTTTTCCACCTAAGTATGTCTCAAGCCCCATCCTATGGAAACATTTTTGTTAACATTCTCCATCCATTGTTAGGTTTGCTATTCCTTTCTGCTCCCTCTTGACTTCCCCAGGGGACTGTGAGTTCTTAGAGGACATGTGCAGCGTGGTGTTGATCTGTTTCTCCAGCATCTTGTATCATATCTGGTACACAATAAGTGTACATTGGATGCTTGCTGAACATTCTACAGGTCTGAGTCTGCACACGTATTAAATAACCAGATGACTTCTTCTGGGCTAGAGCTAACTCCAAGGTCAAAGCTCTTTTACTACAAAACTTCTGCTATTCTGCTTTGGTATATACTCATTATTAAAAAAAAAAAAAAAAATCACAGTTCAGTGGGCCAAACATTTGATCTTGGTTGAGTTATCCTCTTTCGTTTAAAAAAAAAAAAAAAGAATATTGATGTTAAAACAGTTCTTTAGTATGGCCAGGTGCTGGTAGGTTGTGCCATAGGTGACAATTATCAGCCACTGATCTTTTAAAAAAAAATTCTAGAAATAGCATAAACTAAATCAAAACTCTGTTACTCTCCCGAAGGTGTAAGTAGGAGAATCACGTCCCCTGTGAATAATGCATTTAATTAAGTTCAGTTTGAGCATTCAAAGGCAGCAACTAGACACATTTATTACTCCCAATATTTATGCCTTATAAAGTAGTAAATTGTTGCTTGGAAGCAGGCAGGAAAGTCAGCCGTATTGCAGTGAATTCCAGAGTCACAGCAGTGCAGGGTTGCTCCTTGATGTCTTGGTGTTTTGTACCTGCAACTGTGTGGCAGAATCAGGTGCTTTTAAAATCGCCTTACTTCAGTGAGAAACAGCCTGTCTCCCACCTTTTAGAAAATAAGAATCTTTCCCCTTTCTAATAGGCCTTGGGCGATTTTCCTACACCCTTTCCTGCTCCTTGCCGCTGCCCCACGCCCGACTCCGTTACTGGTTTTATTATAAGGATTGTTTGGTGCTTTCAGAGCTCCCCCCGCCGCAGAACCTCTCCCCCGCTCCATCCCGAAGAGCTAGAATTCAAAGAAGGAGTAGCCCTCCTTTCATTCATTATAAATGATTTTTCATTTGAGCGTGTCATTTTCCTTTCTTGTTACAATGGAGATCAAAGGCATGCAGGTTCACCGCCAGTGTTCGGCAGTTCTTTTCAGTTCTGGACCTTAAAGAAGTAGGATCTAGTTTAATTTGTCTCTGCCTTAGATCTCTCTCCAGGCATGTGGCACTCAGATGGCTGGGCATTACTGCGTGTGGAATGTGTGTGTGTGTGTGTGTGTGTTTAAGAAAGCGAGAGCTGAAAATTTGGTATTTCATGCGTGTTGTGGTGCATATCCCACAGATACATATCTTCTAAGGAGCATATCTGTGCTGAAGTATTAGTTTCTTTTTAACTCAAGGGAGAGTCCTTTGAAGACCCTCATTTAAAAATACCCATTCCACAGTTTGTGCTCTGGTGTCATAAAAATTTTGACTGAATGTTTCACACTTACTTGGTTTTTGCTTATTTTTTTTAAAAGATCAAAACATCTCACAACATGGATGAATATGCTGAGTGAAATAAGTCAATCACAAAAGGACGAATATTGTGTGAGATCATTATCATAAAAACTCAAGAATAGGGTTACACACAGAAAAAAACAATCCTTGATGGTCATGAGAGTGGGGGGAGGATCACTAACTAGATGGTAAACAAGTGTTAACTTTGGAGAAGGAAAAGACAGCACACAGTATGGGGGAGGTTAGCATAACTTGACCAAGGCAAAGTCACAGAAGCTACCTAGACACATCAACACACCTTGAGGGACCAAGTTACTGAGGGTAAGAGCTGGGGACTGTAGTCTCGGGGGATATCTAGGTCAATTGGCGTAACAGTTCATAAAGAAAATGTTCTACATCCTACTTGTTGACTAGTGTCTGGGCCTTAAAAGCTTACGAGCGGCCATCTAAGATACACCTACTTGTCCCATCCCATCCAGTGCAAAGGAGAATGAAAAAAATGAAAGACACAGGAAAATTTTCATCCAAAGGACCACTAGTACAATAGCCTCCACCAGCCAGAGCCCAGATGGTGCCTGGCTGCCCACACCGATCACTCTGACAGGGATCACAATAGAGGGGTCCTAAAAAAATATATATATATATATATATAATTTTTCATTTTTTTATTTTTTAGACAGAACAGGAGAAAATGTAGAACAGAATTCAACTTCACAAAAAAAGAGACCAGACTTACTGCTCTGACAGAGACTGGAGAAACCCCCGAGACTGTCGCCCCTGGATACCCTGCTAACTCAGAAGTGAAATCACTTCCAAAGCCCGCCTTTCAGCCAAAGATTAGACAGGTCTATAAAACAAACAATAACACACACACACCTGAGGAACTTACTTCTTAGTTCAATCAAGTGTACCAGACCAAATGGGTAACACCTGCCCAAAAGCAAAGATGAGAAGGCAAGAAGGGACAGGCCAACTGGACAAATGGACACCGGGAACCAGGGGTGGAAAGGGAGAGAGTGCTGACACATTGCAGGGATTGCAGCCAATATCACAAAACAATTTGTGTATAAATTTTTAAGTGACAAAATAATATGCACTGTAAACTTTCATTTAAACCACAATTTAAAAAGAAAAAAATTCTGTTCCTTACTATGACTAGATCCAGTAAGAATCTTTTGAATGATGGATTCTCATTTGGAGTGTTGGTAGGGTGAGGTGGGAAGAGATCAATCATTACCTGTATGTAAAGCCAGAAACAATGAATTGCACATAAATAACTGCGAGACAATGACAGATTTACATATGTACAGAAAGAAATATTTTTGACACCCTGCTTTATACTTCACTCTGTGATTGATATATTTATGTCATGATGTGATTGTGAGACCAGTGTTGGGTAATGTTAGAGGAAAACCTTAGCACCAATAGGCTTACCATCTGGCCTTTCTTAGTCTTCAGAATTCCCATATGATGTATTCCATATTCCACTTATGGTGGGCCTCTCTTGTCCCTAGTCTCATCATTGTCACTTAATCTCACCGTTATCACTGATCTAGTTCCCATCAAAATACCAAAGTATCTTTTGCTTCCCTTATTTCTCAAATTGGGTCAAAGTCCCATTTTCCTTCCAGTTGTGTTGGATGTCTCCTCCAAAATTTATGAAACAGTCATAGGATTCTGATCAGTTGTATAGTCTATCAGTGCAACCCTGGTGGGTGTAGTGGTTAAGTGCTACGGTTGCTAACCAAAAGGTCAGCAGTTCGAATTTACCAGGCACTCCATGGAAACTCTGTGGGGCAGTTTTACTCTGTCCTACAGGGTCGCTATGAGTCGGAATCTACTCGACAGCAATAGGTGATAGGTATCAGTGCTGTCTACAAAGGATGGCAATATTCTTCAAAAATCTAATACTCCATTTATTTATTGCATGGGCCTCATAAATACTTAAACAATTTATGTATTCACTTTTGTGCCTAATCTTTCCTGCTCCTTCCATTAATCAAACTGAACTTCCCTTGGATCTGTTCCTTTATTTATTTTTGGATGCCAAAAGTGTTCAGGTATGTTTTGCAGGGACTAAAGGCCAAAGCTGTTCTTTGTTGAGTGGATTCTATCTTCTGGTCTGCCTCCTATTAAGACGGCTTATTTGAAAAAGTGTGTTTATTGGGTGTACAAGTTATGTTCTGATTTGTCTTATATGGCCCAGGTGAGAATCTGAAGGTACTCTAAAACTCCCAGGTTAAGTTAGATATACAGACTCTAACACTTCTGTTACTAAGGAATTTTAAAAATCTTACTCAAAGTCAGTGCTTCATTCCAGCTGGTTGTACTTACCAGAAATCTGGTCATTGTATAAGTGGAATAATTTTCTTTTTTTTTTTTTCTTCTCTCTGAATATTTTACATATTTATTTCTATCTATCTGCATTTAATCTTATCTATCTTCCTATACATATGGAAAAGGCAGATTTAAGTGTCCATTCACACATACATCTGTCTATAAATGGATAGCCATAAGCTGTCCAATATGTTGAAACAAGTAGATATCTAAAACCAATGAAAATACCAACCCAGCGTTTGAAATGTAAAAATTTGTTGTGTGTGTGTAACAAAACAAAACAGCCATTTTATTAGAAGTTTCTATTGATGCATTTGAACTTTGAATATTTATTTAGGTTAAAAAAGGCATGTTTTGTTCCCATTTGAGCAAGAAATTAATCTGATTATCTTGGCTTTATATTCTAAATAGCTCTTTCATTTTGGTTTCTCTGCTTGACTGTTTTCAGATTTTGTGTGGAAACGAATAGGTTTTCACGTGTAAATTCCATGTAAGAATCTACCTTAGTCTGTTTACCCAACAACACCTAGCTCAGTTGTGGATGAGGTAGGTTTCATGAAGCAGCGCTGTTTGGAATGATGTTTCCTCTTATTTGGCGAAGGGAAATGATTACTGGCCCAGTAAAAAGTAGTTGCTTTGCTGATAGGTTGCCCCATACTTAAAGTACAGAGTAGCAATTTTATAAGTAGACCTAAGGTAAGGTTGGGAGTTTCAATTATGGCTGAAACCCTGAAAGTGAATAAAACTCTCGAAAAATGGATCAAGCCACTTTGAATGTGAAATCTACCAAAAATCTAAATAGGATAAATTCTTGCCCAAGTGGAAAATATAATTTATGCCTTTCCCAGCCATAAAAGACATTTATTCATAGCTCAAATGTATCAGTAAACAAAACCCATTGCCATTGAGTCCATTCCAACTCATAGTGACCCCATAGGACAGGGTAGAACTGCCCCATAGGGTTTCAAAGCTATAAATCTTTACAGAAGCAGACCACCTCATCTTTCTCCTGCAGAAGGGCTAGTGGTTTTGAACCTGCCACCTTTAGGTTAACAGCCACGTGCTTAACCACTGTGCCACCAGGACTCCTAAATACATCAATAAATCTGTTGCCTTTGAGTAGATTTTGACTCATAGCAACCCTATAGTACCTGCTAGTAAGCATCCTTTTTTTTTTTTTTTTTTTAATATTGAGAGAAAGAGAAACACTCATTACTGAAGTACAATATTGAGACTTCCTTTAGTAAGTAAGTAGAACACAGGAGATGGGCCTGGCATGACTCAGGTCAATGAATTGAACTGGAGTTTTCAAAAACTCCATTTTCTTTGGTGGTTGGCGTTTGGAGGTGGTGAACTGAGTAGTGATGATTAATGAACAGAGGTACTTGGTGGTGATGTTAGCAGTTTGGTTTGGGAGAAATCTGAATTTTTGAGTCAGTAGAGATTTTTTTTTTTTGGCCAGTCCCTTCTGCCTTCTTAAGGCTATAGCGCTCACACCATACCTACCCTTTGTCTTTGTGATTGGCACAGGTCAGTTCTTCACAAGCTCAGGCACCTCTACCAGACACCCACCCTCTCCTTAAGCCGTTTCCTCCTCTCTAGTGCCCACTTCTTTCCTTCCAGTTGACCACAGTTTTTTCCCTTTATTCTCTGCAGTCTCTTGTGAGCTTACAGAAAGCTGATCGAGTCTAGCCCGGTTGTACACCCATGTCAAGGACGACATGGAGAAGTGAGCCAGGAGCCCCATATACTCTCTCTAGTGTGGATCCTTGGGCAATCATTTACGCTTGCTGAACCTTTGTTTCCCCCTCTGAGCACAGGAGACACTTGAAAGGAAGGCTTTCTCAGTCCTTTGAAACTAGAAAAGCCTGTGTCTATGAAACTTGTGTGTTCTGTAGGGAAATTAGACGTCTTACAGCCCCAGAGTTGTCAGCTTCTGAGACCTGGTAATAAGAAGTCTCGTCAGGCTTTGCAAGCTGCTTTCAGACCATTTTCTAATGAAAAACTACGTTCAGGATTCCAAACAACTGCCTTAGAATGTAGTCTTTGGAGAATGACTTACATAAGCCTTTATTCGTGTTTTATGTATGTGTGCGATGTGTTTCTGCTTTGTTTTTAGTAAACATCTCAAGGTCTTTATTTCAGTTTCCTTACATATAAATTGGGATTTTCGACACCTCCTTCAAAGAAGTATTGGGTTTATTTACTGTTTACTTTTAGGAGGAGCTTAATAGCACAGACTTACAATTTATTAATCTTATTACTTTGGAAAAGAACTGTTTCAAGGGGTGAATACTGAAAGTCATCCTAGTAGCTGGAATTTACTTGCTTTTATTACATTTCCTAAATGAAATTTCAGAGCCTTGAGGAAAGTAGTGGCGTCAGTATATTTGAGGAATATATAATTGGCTGAATTCTTTGGTAGAGAAGAATTTTATGAAATTAGGTATCATTATGAGTGTAGTTTAGTTTTTTGCTTGTGTATATATAGACCCTGAAATCTTTTTAAAATTGGAGCCATACTTTACTCAAATCTAATATTAATAAAGCTAAACTAATGTTCGTTTTACATATATGACTGCTCCCTTCCTCTTGTTCCACATTTAATGACATTCCGTGGTTTTTGTTCTCTGAGGTGGTGATTTATCAAAAGGAAATCTGGGTATGATAGCTGGAAATCAGCTTCTATCTCGGCGCCCAGAGAGGCAGTGCCCATTGCTGTACTTCTTCCCCAGCCAATCAGTGGGGTAAGGAGGTAGAGAAGAAGGGATGTTTAGAATTATGTGTCTT
Source organism: Elephas maximus indicus (assembly GCF_024166365.1). Classification (NCBI taxonomy): domain Eukaryota; kingdom Metazoa; phylum Chordata; class Mammalia; order Proboscidea; family Elephantidae; genus Elephas; species Elephas maximus. The sequence goes on from NC_064826.1 coordinate 16,929,431, forward strand.
AGAAGCATTCAGCAAAGAAGCTGAGCTGTCTTGGGATATATGGTCTGAGAGACTGTTTTCATTATACAGTTCAAGGCCCAGATTTTTAAAAAGGTAATCTTTGCAGCTTTTTTTTTTTTTTAATCTGGAGAACACTTCTAAAATGCTGATGATATAGACAATGCAATAATTAATTAAACAACGAATACATTCTTATTTTGGTGCACAGCAGGCCTTTGATTCTAAGTGAAGGGCCAACCACCTGAACTTGTGTGTGTTGGCCCCTTTGTTGGGCAGCCATTTTGAACGCCAGAGCAGCTGCCTCTTAAACACATAGAAGCATTCTGTCAGCATCCTGGAACCCAGAATTGTTCTTGCTCCTCTTTTTCTTGACAATAAACAAGTAAACATAAGTAAATAAAAAAATAAAAAAGTAAAACAAATCAGGAGATAATATCCTCTCTACTTATAACTGGAATTTCTTGTATTTAGCAGAATGATAAATTGAGAGAACCTGTTTTTTTTTTTTTTTTTTAATTTTTATTGTGTGCATCTGGCCATTCATAAAACTAGTACTACGTTTAACTGTTTCTGTGCCTTTTGGGAGGTTGCTTGTTGGATAAGTACCGTCTTTGTATAGCTATTCATTTTCCCCCCAAAGTGTTGGCTTTTCTAGTTCTTTTGGTAAAGGCACTACATTTTCTGGTAGAGCAGAGGTCAGCAAACTTTTTCTGTAAAGAACCAGATAGTAAATATTTTCGACTTTGAAGGCCGTACAGTTCTCTTGGATCTATTTAACTGTTTTGTAGCATGAAAACAGACATACATAGACAATATGTAAACAAGGGGATGTGGCTGTGTTTGAGTAAAACTTTATTTCCAAAAGCTTTTATATAAAAAAACCAAATAGGTGGCAGACAAGATTTGGCCCTGGGGCCATAGTTCCCTGAGAAACAACACTGCTCCGTGGGCTACCCATATTATAGATAGAGGGATAGATAAATGGTGGATGATTATGTGTGTTTCCAGTGTAGCCAGTTGTAGCTAAAATCTGAAAAGGTGTGTGTCAGGGCTGTATCCGTTCACCATGTTTATTCAGTCTGTATGCTGGTCAGATAACCTGAGAAGCTGGACTATATGAAGATGAACAGGATTAAAGGAAGCTCAGTAACAATCTGTGATATGCAGATGACACACCCTTGCTTGTTGAAAGCGAAGAGAACGTGAAGCACTTACTGATGAAGATCAAAGACTACAGCCTTCAGTATGGATTACACCTCAACATAAAACAAAAATCCTCACAGCTGGATCAGTGAGCAACATCGTGATAAGTGGAGAAAAGATTGAAGTTGTCAAGGATTTCATTTTACTTTGATCCACAATCAATGCCCGTGGAAGCAACAGTCAAGAAATCAAATGATTTATTGCATTGGTCAAATCTGCTGCAAAAGACCTCTTCAAAGTGTTGAAAAGCAAAGATGTCACTTTAAGGACCAAGGTGCACCTGACCTAAGCCCTGGTGTTTTCAATCGCCTCATATGCATGTGAAAGCTGGCCAGTGAATAAGGAAGCCTGAAGAAGAATTGATGCCTTTGAATTATGGTGTTGCCAAAGACAATTGAATATAGCATGGACTTCCAGAAGAACGAACACATCTGTCTTGGAAGAAGTACAACCAGATGATCCTTAGAAGCTAGGATGGTGAGACGTACCTTGGACATGTTATCAGGAGGGTCCAGTCTCTGGAGGAGGACATCATGCTTGTAAAGTGGAGGGTCAATGAAAAAGAAGAAGACCCTCAATGAGGTGAATTGACATGGTGGCTGCAACAGTGGACTCAAAGCTGAGATTGTGAGGATGGGGCAGCATCTGGCAGTGTTTCATTCTGTTGTATGTAAGGTTACTGTGAGTCAAAACCGACTTGACAGCACCTGACAAAAACAACCACCACAATTGCAGCTCTACCCTTGTCTCTCTCACTTAGAAAAGCATTCCAGAAACCTAAGCAGTGAAAGCAACTTATCGTAGGGATAACCTTGAATCTTCTCTGATTTACATAACCAGGAAATCAGTCAAAATCTTTAGTACTTCATTAGTACTTCAGATCACTTGTTACTCCTCAGAGCTGTCGGACATATACCAGATTGTAGCTGGATGGTCTCTGACAACTGTTGTTTTGCACAGATGCAGATGCCAAGCCGAAGCAGGGCATCTTTGTTTGTGCAGTAGTGTACCGTGAGTCACTCAGAGCTCAGCGTGTGCAAGATGCTCTCATTTGTTGATCATGGGCGTATGGGAATAAGGTGAGCCAATCAGCCATCCACCTGGTATTTAGTATACTTAGATCGTTCCTTGTCTTTGCCTCCTGTATAGGGTCGCTATAAGTCGGAATCGACTCGACAGCAGTGGGTTTGTCTTTTTATTTTTGAACTTGTAAACGTCTGACTGAGCTTGGCTAACTTTAAAGTTTATTTGCTAGCTTTCTGGGAGGAAGTTAGATCAACCTGTTGCAGGGGGTCATTTGGCCAAGGAAGGGTAAGCAATATATTTGGGGGTCTTCCAATAACAGATCCAAATATATAGGATTAGAGTGAAAGGAAAGATGATCATGACGATTCAGATACAGTATGAACCCTTATCCGACCCCCACAGAACGCATTTACATCGAACAACTTCTCATCCCCTCTTTAAACTTGCGATATGTTGACCCTGGCCCCACTAATGCTCATTGGTAGTAGGCCGACATTCCAGTGTACTTCTCATCCAATCAGTTAAGTCATGTGCTTACCAAGAGCCCATTGTGTTTGTTCACAACCTATTTACATCAGTTGTTGTGTTAGTACCTGGTTTAATTACATATGGGATCAGCTACTGCTGTTTCCATGAAAATAAGGTGAATGCTTTGGGAACACGTGATAAAGGTGGTTCCCTGAAAAACTTGCTATTGAATTAGGTGTATGTGAGAGGACTGTGGAAAGCATCTAGAAGGATTCTATGCTCAGATTGGTCCATAAGGATCCGTTAGTTCTCACTCACCTTTAAGGACATTAGTTGAAATTGTAGAATTTCATAATCCATTATGAAAGATTGCATGGAACTCAACAGAGCCATGCTCAATGTTTCAGACAATTGCCCCCCCCAAAAAGTATTTAGATATTAGAATATGTTATTAAACAATCATTTACCTATTCTAAAACCTTGTTTAATATGTTAATAATAATCCGAGAAGCTGGATTAGATGAAGAGCAGAGCATGAGGATTGGAGGAAGACTCATTAACAACCTGCATTATGCAGATGACACAACCATGCTTGATGAAAGTGAAGAGGACTCGAAGCACTTACTGATGAAGATCAGAGACCACAGCCTTCAGTATGGATGACACCTCAACATAAAGAAAACAAAAATCCTCACAACTGGACCAATGAGCAACATCATGATAAACGGAGAAAGGATTGAAGTTGTCCAGGATTTCATTTTACTTGGATCCATAATCAACATCCATGGAAGCAGCAGTCAAGTAATCAAAAGACACATTGCATCGGGCAAATCTGCTGCAAAAGGTCTCTTTAAAGTGTTGAAGAGCAAAGATGTCACCTTGGAGACTCAGGTGCACCTGACTCAAGCTGTGGTGTTTTCACTTGCCTCATATGCATATGAAAGCTGGACGATGAATAAGGAAGACGAAGAATTGAGGCCTTTGAATTGTGGTGTTGGAGAATATTGAATATGCCATGGACTGCCAAAAGAACGAACAAATATGTCTTGGAAGAACTACAGCCAGAATGCTTCTTAGAAGCAAAGATAATGAGACTGCATCTTACATATTTTGGACATGTTGTCAGGAGGGACCAGTCCCTGGAGAAGGAAATCATCCTTGGTAAAGTGGAGGGTCAGCAAAAAAGAGGAAGACCCTCAACGAGATGGATTGACACAGTGGCTGCAACAGGGGGCTTAAGCATAACAACAATTGTGAGAGAGGATGGTGCCAAGACTGGGCAGTGTTTTGTTCTGTTGTACATGGGTTCACTATGAATCAGAATCGACTTGACGGCACCTACCAACAACAAAACCGTGTATATTTTACTTCTTAAAAAATGCTTTTAGGTATATCATTTAAATTGTTTCTTACAGAGGAGTCATAGAGCAGGTATAGCTCTTTCTTTTAATGAAGAAACCAAGACTCATAGAATTTAAATGAAATGAGGGGTATAGAAATTGAATAACAGAAAAAACCCACATTGCAGTTGAAAAGTTGGATAAAGAAATATTTTGCCATTTAATATGGATATTTAGTTAAAAGAGGAGAAGGCGGGGGGATTACCTTGTCCTAGTATGTGTAGAGATGTGATATGGGGGATTATGACTGACTCTATTTTAGCTACATCTGAGTATGGGATTAATTTTTTTTAAAGGATTCAATTTGAGCAGGGGAGATTTAGTAAAAGACAGGAACTAGTTCTGGTAGAAGGAGAATCTGTTGGTTAATCTTCTCTGTGGGATGTGTAGAACAGTTCTAGATTGTGTCCAGATTCAGAATAACAAAGTAGCTGACAAGTGCAAAGTGCCCCAGTTATATATATTGATTTTACTTTTCTTAATAATGGTGGAATCAAACTTGGATGCAGCTTGTCACATTTGCATGCACTCAAAGTAAGTTATGAACTTGGACTTTATTATAAATAATTTCCTACCATGTTCTTTTCATTTCTAGAGAAAGTAAAGAGTGGTGATATGAAACAATATAGAAAGAAGCTTCTCAATAAGGTTTCACTTCTCTCAGTTTGTATTTTTTCCTAGTGAGTGATTTAGTTATTATTTCTAATTTTCTGGAAGGACACTTTAATGGTAGACCCAGACGGCAATAAACTGATTAGGATGAAGGGTGGAAAAGTAGATAATAGATATAAATGTTAGAAGTGTTCTTTTTTTTTTTATTAAGAAATGTGGACTTGAAAAGTCAAAATGAAATTCAGGAATAAGAAGTATTGCTTCACTAGATTGTTGGGAAATAATTAGAAAAATAGATAATCAGTGGTCGAGAGAAGTTAGAAATCTACCTTTGGAAAGAGGCTTAGTAATTCACCAGACTCTCCCTCATATGTATGTTCATTCTGCAATGTGAGATCCCAAAAGAACATTGTTAATTTTGGTTTACCAGAGGAAACCATTTTACTTTCTGGAAAGAAAATATTTTTTCTTCGACTTTACCACAAAACTAATAACCAAACCCATTGCTGTTGAGTCCATTCCGACTCACAGCGACCTTATAGGACAGAGTAGAACTCTGCCCCGTAGGGTTTCCAAATAGTGGCTGGTGGATTAAAACTGCTGACGTTTTGATAAGCGGCGGAGCTCTTAACCAGTGGGCCTCCAGGGCTCCGTCTTTACCACAAAGCACCACAATTTTGCGTGCAGCAACTATACTGTGTCTTAATACCCATTGTCCCCCATGCGTACAAAATTAAAAATTAGAGATGTAGTTAAAAGATTGACAAGGCAAAGATTAAAATAACTAAAAATGTATTTACTAATCTTTCCTGTAAAGTACTGCTAACTCTCTGGGGGCTTGGGGGTAATCAGACCACAAATAAAGTGTTAGGAATAGGACTAACTAATGCTTAGGGATTGTTGGAGTTAGAAATGCAAAATACTCAACTTACCTCATTGAACTTCAAAAGAAGACAAAAAGACAACTTTAACTTGTCGAGTACATTTTAATGCTTTAAGGGCAAGAACAAAGAGGGAGGAAATAAAAAACAAGGAAGAAGAAGTGAACAAGGAGGGAAAGAGACAGAAGAGAAGAAGGGAGCTCCTTAGCGGTGAAAGCATAGATGAGGGAGGGAAAACTTACGGTAAGGAGTCAGGAAAACAGGAGAAAGGAGAGCGAGGGAGCCATTAACATCCACCTCCTCTGCCCGCAGCCCAGTCCCAGCATTTTCTTAAGGCTCATGGTAGCTGCTTCCAACTTCCAGGTCTTGGTTTGTTTAAAACCAGCATCAGTTACCTTTGAGTGGACTCCGACTCTTGGCGACCCCACGTGTGTCAGAGTAGAACTGTGCTCCACAGGGCTTTCAAGGGCTGATTTTTCAGTGAATTGACCAGACTTTTTTCCAAGGCGCCTCTGGATAGACTCAGGAATGTCCAACCTGAGTATGTCAACCATTTGCATTACTTAGGGGCTCCTTGGTCCATTTAAGGGTATGAGAATCGCCCTTTACTGATCCCATGTTTCTCCCCTCCCCCACCGCTCTTAACTGAAGTCCATCCCCTTCACCCCAATTTCTTTCCTTGCTGCTGTCTTCCAATGGCTGCCGTCAGAAGCTCGTTGAGGTATACCGACACATTAGAGTGTGTTTACTGAATTTGTCTTCTCTATGCCAGCTTCACCAGTGAAACTTTCCTCCCATTGTTTCTAAACTGATATTTAGGTAATCCAGTTATCTAGTGTTATCTGCCCCATTTCCCCCACCCTACCCAGCACACATGTACACATTGTGTCAGGTGACCCGTAGCATCTCCTGTCCAGGAGGCTACACTGGGTTTGGCATAGTTGCATCCCTTCCTCTTACTTTCGGGTTTAATGGTTGAGATTATTTGAAGGCTGTTGTCTGGAAAAAGGTAGTGTTTTTATTTTTAGCTAAATTTTAGGGTGTGTCCATCAGAACAAATCCATCACCCATCTGTCAGTTTGTCAGGGCTTGCATGTTGCTGTGATGCTGGAAGCTATGCCACTGGTATTTCAAATACCAGCGGGGTCACCCATGGTGGACAGGTTTCAGCAGAGCATCCAGATTAAGACAGACTAGGAAGAAAGGCCTGGCAATCTACTTCAGAAAAATAACCAATGACAACCCTATGGACTGCCATAGAACATTTTCCAGTATAGTGCTGGAAGATGAGCACCCGAGGTTGGAAGCCACTCACAATACACAATAGCTGCAACAATGGACCCAAGCATACTATGGGCCATGCAGTTGGCACAGGACTGGGCAATGCTTTGTTCTGTTGTACGTGGTCATCACGAGTCAGAGCCAACCTGATGGCCACTAACAACAACGACGGCAATAATCATAACAAAATAAACTAGGTCACACTTTGTGATTTTAAGAATTGTTTTTTCTGTGGGAAAGTTTGTTTATGGTATTTGAATCAATCTTCTCTCGCCCATAGCTTGTCTGGTGGCCTGGCTAGTACTCTGGCAAGTTACACCGACTCCAGTTGATTGGCCATCTTGCCGAGAGCACTGGACTGGGGAGGGTCGTGGAGGCGTGTTCCAACTCGGTGGGTGAAGGGTGGTGACTGCCGGGCACTGTCTGTCCCTGCGTGCAGTTGGGAGGGTGGTGCACTTGCCTCTGCCATCCTGTGGAAGTGTCTTGGAGGCATGTAATTCTTTCTTGATCTACAGTGCACTGTTCTGCTCAGGCTGAGGGAATTAGAGGGGGTCAGGCTGAATCAAGAGAAACTAGCAAGCCGCCTGCTTAGAACTATCTCAACACAAGAGAGATGGAGAAAATGATGCATAGAAATGCCTGCTATTGACCTGAGAGGCAGACATGCAAAGGGGAACTTCAGAAATAGGCTTTTTTGAATTCACCTTTCTCTGTCAAACATCTGATTCTTCAAATCTCAAGAGTTCATAAGGATAAAAAGGCTGAGGAATGAAGAGTATGCATTTAGCTAAACCCCACCCATGTCTGCGGGGAACCTGAGCAGTGTAGACAGTGCGGGAACCAGAGGCAATCTCTCCCCTTGTCTGTCCACTGGGCAGGCGTGTCTGTAGCAGCCTTATATATTTGCCAGGCACTGTGTGAGGCTCGGAGCCAGCCACAGACATGCGCTCTGCATCAGCCAGCTCAGGCTACAAATGTTACTTTTAACTTTATGGTTATTTATTTGATTATTCCATTTTTTTGATGTGCAGACAGTTAAAGCACTCGGCTGCTAGCCAAAAGGTTGGCAGATAGAATCCACCTAGAGACACCTTGGAAGAAAAGCCTGCTAATCTACTTCAGCCACTGAAAACCCTGTGGAGCAGTTCTTCTGTGACACAGATGGGGTTGCCATGAGTTGGTGTCAACTTGATGGCAACTGGTACTGGCATTTCTTTCTTTCTTTTTGGTACTGGTATTTCTTGATGTAAGCTTTTCATAGGAGGACCTGTATCTGATTATTTTTTCATTCCTGCCCTGCCCCTGAACAAGAGCACTTTGTACATTGCCTTAAACATAGGAGTTTCACTCTAATTATTGCTGAACAAATTTCGTTCTGTAGGTTGCAAGTGCCATGAGAGTTTGCGCAAGCAATGGTCGGTAGAGACTGGTATGGCTTTGTAGAGACTGTGATAAAGGTAGTTATGTTACAATGAAAGGGTGGTTGATAAAAGAACTTCTTGACCATTTATTAGCCATGGGACATGGCCCTGGGTCCTTTCTGTGACCCTCAGAGACTGCCGTGGCTTTGTAGAGACCATGATAAAGGTGGCTGTGTTTTAATAAAAGAGTGGTGGATAAAGAACATCATGACCATTTATTAGCCATGGGACGTGGCCCTGGGTCACTTGTGTGACCCTCAGTGTGCTCCACTGTAAAATTGCAATGATCATTTTGGTAGGGTTTGTTTATTTTACTATCCTGTTATGAGTCTTCCATGTACGCAGCGTGCTAGGCCTAGCTTACAGAATTTAAGCCTTAAGATTGTTTTGAAAATGAAATTAAATGATAAAATGAATATGAAAGAACTTGATAAACTCTAAAGTGCTATACAGCTATGACTTTTTATGATATTTGTTACTAGAAGCAGGTTTCCTCAGATTGCTGGGTTCTGGGATCTCATTGATGCATCATCCATTTTGTTGTTAAGTGTCCCTAAAAGAGCCTGGCTGGATGGGACCAGAGCCCTGAGGACCCATTCCTTGGGGACATCTTTGCCATCTGTTGAAAAGGTTGATCTCTTCATTGAAGGAAAGCCTGGAGTTTTAATTTTTTTTTTTTTATAATTTTTATTGAGCTTTAAGTGAACATTTACAAATCAAGTCAGTCTGTCACATATAAGCTTATATACACCTTACTCCATATTCCCCCTTACTCTCCCCCTAATGAGTCAGCCCTTCCAGTCTCTCCTTTTGTGACAATTTTGCCAGTTTCTAACCCTCTCTACCCTCCTATCTCCCCTCCAGACAAGAGATGCCAACACAGTCTCAAGTGTCCACCTGATACAAGTAGCTCACTCTTCATCAGCATCTCTCTCCAACCCATTATCCAGTCCCTTCCATGTCTGATGAGTTGTCTTCGGGAATGGTTCCTGTCCTGGGCCAACAGAAGGTTTGGGAACCATGACCACCGGGATTCCTCTAGTCTCAGTCAGACCATTAAGTCTGGTCTTTTTATGAGAATCTGGGGTCTGCATCCCACTGTTCTCCTGCTCCCTCAGGGTTCTCTGTTGTGCTCCCTGTCAGGGCAGTCATCGGTTGTGGCCAGGCACCATCTAGTTCTTCTGGTCTCAGGATGATGTAAGCCTCTGGTTCATGTAGCCCTTTCTGTCTCTTGGGCTCATAGTTATCGTGTGACCTTGGTGTTCTTCATTCTCCTTTGATCCAGGTGGGTTGAGACCAATTGATGCATCTTAGATGGCCGCTTGTTAGCATTTAAGACCCCAGATGCCACATTTCAAAGTGGGATGCAGAATGATTTCATAATAGTATTATTTTGCCAATTGACTTAGAAATCCCCTTAAGCCATAGTCCCCAAACCCCCGCCCTTGCTCCGCTGACCTTTGAAGCATTCAGTTTATCCTGGAAACTTCTTTGCTTTTGGTCCAGTCCAGTTGAGCTGACCTTCCGTGTATTGAGTATTGACCTTCCCTTCACCTAAAGTAGTTCTTATCTACTGACTAATCAGTAAATAACCCTCTCCCACCTTTCCTCCCTCCCCACCTCGTAACCACAAAAGTATGTGTTCTTCTCAGTTTATACTGTTTCTCAAGATCTTATAATAGGGGTCTTATACAATATTTGTCCTTTTGCCTCTGACTGATTTTGCTCAGCATAATGCCTTCCAGGTTCCTCCATGTTATGAAATGTTTCACAGATTCATCACTGTTCTTTATCGATGCGTAGTATTCCATTGTGTGAATATACCACAATTTATTTAACCATTCATCTGTTGATGACACCTTGGTTGCTTCCAGCTTTTTGCTATTGTAAACAGAGCTGCAATAAACATGGGAGTGCATATATCTGTTCATGTGAAGGCTCTTATTTCTCTAGGGTATATTCCGAGGAGTGGGATTTCTGGGTTGTATGGTAGTTCTATTTCTAACTTTTTAAGAAAACGCCAGATAGATTTCCAAAGTGGTTGTACCATTTGACATTCCCACCAGCAGTGTATAAGAGTTTCAATCTCTCCACAGCCTCTCCAACATTTATTATTTTGTGTTTTTTTGATTAATGCCAGCCTTGCTGGAGTGAGATGGAATCTCATTGTGCTTTTAATTTTCATTTCTCTAATGGCTGATGATCGAGAGCATTTTCTCATGTATCTGTTAGCTGCTTGAATATCTTCTTTAGTGAAGTGCGTGTTCATATCCTTTGCCCACTTCTTGATTGGGTTGTTTGTCTTTTTGTGGTTGAGTTTTGACAGAATCGTATAGATTTTAGAGATCAGGCGCTGGTCGGAGATGTCATAGCTGAAAATTCTTTCCCAATCTGTAGGTGATCTTTTTACTCTTTTGGTGAAGTCTTTAGATGAGCATAGGTGTTTGATTTTTAGGAGCTCCCAGTTATCTGGGTTCTCTTCGTCATTTTTGGTAATGTTTTGTATTCTGTTTATGCCTTGTATTAGGGCTCCTAGCATTGTCCCTATTTTTTCTTCCATGATCTTTATCATTTTAGTCTTTATGTTTAGGTCTTTGATCCACATGGAGTTAGTTTTTGTGCATGGTGTGAGGTATGGGTCCTGTTTCACTTTTTTGCAAATGGATATCCAGTTATGCCAGCACCATTTGTTAAAAAGACTACTTTTTCCCCAATTAACTGACACTGGTCCTTTGTCAAATATCAGCTGCTCATATGTGAATGGATTTCTATCTGGGTTCTCAATTCGGTTCCATTGGTCTATGTGCCTGTTGTTGTACCAGTACCAGGCTGTCTTGACTACTGTGGCTGTATAATAGGTTCTAAAATCAGGTAGAGTGAGGCCTCCCACTTTCTTCTTCTTTTTCAGTAATGCTTTACTTATCCGAGGCTTCTTTCCCTTCCATGTGAAGTTGGTGATTTGTTTCTCCATCACTTTAAAAAATGTCATTGGAATTTGGATCGGAAGTGCATTGTATGTATAGATGGCTTTTGGTAGAATAGACATTTTTACTATGTTAAGTCTTCCTCTCCATGAGCAAGGTATGTTTTTCCACTTAAGTAGGTCCTTTTTAGTTTCTTGCAGTAGTACTTTGTAGTCTTCTTTGTATAGGTCTTTTACATCTTTGGTAAGATTTATTCCTAAGTATTTTATCTTCTTGGGGGCTACTGTGAATGGTATTGATTTGGTTATTTCCTCTTCGATGTTCTTTTTATTGATGTAGAGGAATCCAAGTGATTTTTGTATGTTTATCTTATAACCTGAGACTCTGCCAAACTCTTCTATTAGTTTCAGTAGTTTTCTGGAGGATTCCTTAGGGTTTTCTGTGTATATAATCATGTCATCTGCAAACAGAGATAATTTTACTTCCTCCTTGCCAGTCTGGATGCCCTTTATTTCTTTGTCTAGCCTAATTGCTCTGGCTAGGACCTCTAGCACAATGTTGAATAAGAGCGGTGATAAAGGGCATCCTTGTCTGGTTCCTGTCCTCAAGGGAAATGATTTCAGGCTCTCTCCATTTAGAGTGATGCTGGCTGTTGGCTTTGTATAGATGCCCTTTATTATGTTGAGGAATTTTCCTTCAGTACCTATTTTGCTGAGAGTTTTTATTATAAATGGGTGTTGGACTTTGTCCAAGGCCTTTTCTGCATCAATTGATAAGTTCATGTGGTTTTTGTACATTAATGGTTTTTCTAATATTAAACCAGCCTTGCATACCTGGTATAAATCCCACTTGGTCGTGGTGGATTATTTTTTTGTTATGTTGTTGAATTCTATTGGCTAGAATTTTGTTGAGGATTTTTGCATCTGTGTTCATGAGGGATATAGGTCTGTAATTTTCTTTTTTTGTGATGTCTTTACCTGGTTTTGGTATCAGGGATATGGTGGCTTCATAGAATGAGTTAGGTAGTATTCCGTCATCTTCTATGCTTTGAAATACCTTTAGTAGTAGTGGTGTTAACTCTTCTCTGAAAGTTTGGTAGAACTCTGAAGTGAAGCCATCCGGGCCAGGGCTTTTTTTTCTTGGGAGTTTTTTGATTACCTTATCAATCTCTTTTTTTGTTATGGGTCTATTTAATTGTTCTACTTCTGATTGTGTTAGTTTAGGTAGGTAGTGTTTTTCTAGGAATTCATCCATTTCTTCTAGGTTGGCAAATTTGTTAGAGTACAATTTTTCATAATAATCTGATATGATTCTTTTAATTTCAGTTGAGTCTGTTGTGATGTGGCCCATCTCATTTCTTATTCGGGTTATTTGTTTCCTTTCCTGTATTTCTTTAGTCAGTCTGGCCAATGGTTTATCAATTTTGTTATTTTTTTCAAAGAACAAGCTTTTGGCTTTGTTAATTCTTTCAATTGTTTTTCTGTTCTCTAATTCATTTAGTTCAGCTCTAATTTTTATTATTTGTTTTCTTCTGGTGCCTGATGGATTCTTTTGTTGCTCACTTTCTATTTGTTCAAGTTGTAAGGACAGTTCTCTGATTTTGGCTCTTTCTTCTTTTTGTATGTGTGCATTTATCAATATAAATTGACCTCTGAGCACTGCTGTTGCTGTGTCCCAGAGGTTTTGATAGGAAGTGTTTTCATTCTCGTTGCATTCTATGAATTTCTTTATTCCCTCCTTAATGTCTTCTATAACCCAGTCTTTTTTCAGCAGGGTATTGTTCATTTTCCAAGTATTTGATTTCTTTTCCCTAATTTTTCTGTTTATTGATTTCCACTTTTATGGCCTTATGGTCTGAGAAGATGCTTTGTAATATTTCGATGTTTTGGATTCTGCAAAGGTTTGTTTTATGACCTAATATGTGGTCTATTCTAGAGAATGTTCCATGTGCACTAGAAAAAAAAGTATACTTTGCAGCAGTTGGGTGGAGAGTTCAGTATAAGTCAATGAGGTCAAGTTGGTTGATTGTAGTAATTAGGTCGTCAGTGTCTCTATTCAACTTCTTACTGGATGTCCTGTCCTTCTCCGAAAGTGGTGTGTTGAAGTCTCCTACTATAATTGTGGAGGTGTCTATCTCACTTTTCAGTTCTGTTAAAATTTGTTTTATGTATCTTGCAGCCCTGTCATTGGGTGCATAAATATTTAGTATGGTTATATTTTCCTGGTCAATTGTCCCTTTAATCATTAGGTAGTGTCCTTCTTTATCCTTTGTGGTGGATTTAACTTTGAAGTCTATTTTGTCAGAAATTAATATTGTTTCTCCTGCTCTTTTTTGCTTATTGTTTGCTTGATATATTTTTTTCCATCCTTTGAGTTTTAGTTTGTTTGTGTCTCTGAGTCTAAGGTGTGTCTCTTGTAGGTAGCATATAGACGGATTGTGTTTCTTTTTCCAGTCTGAGACTCTGTCTCTTTATTGGTGCGTTTAGTCCATTTACATTCAGCGAAATTATAGATAAGTATGTGTTTAGTGCTGTCATCTTGATGCCTTTTTATGTGTGTCGTTGACAATTTCATTTTCCGCTTTTTTGTGCTGAGACGTTTTCTTTGTAAATTGTGTGTTCCTCATTTTCATAGTATTTGATTTTATGTTTGCTGAGTCGTTACCTTTTTTCTTGGTTTTTATTTTGAGTTATGGAGTTGTTATGCCTCTTTGTAGTTACCTTAATATTTGCCCCTATTTGTCTAAGTAAAAACCTAACTTGTATTGTCCTATATCACCTTGTATCCCTCTCCATATGGCAGTTCTGTGCCACCTGCATTTAGTCCCTCTTTTTGATTATCGTGATCTTTTACATATTGAGTTCAATGATTCCCTGTTTTGAGTGTTTTTTTCTTTTTAAAATTAATCTTAATTTGTTTTTGTGATTTGCCTATTTGAGTTGATATCAGGATGTTCTGCTTTGTGACCTTGTGTTGTGCTGGTATCTGATATTATTGGTTTTCTGACCAAAAAATTTCCTTTAGTATTTCTTGTAGCTTTGGTTTGGTTTTTGCAAATTCTCTAAGCTTGTGTTTATCTGTAAATGTTTTAATTTTGCCTTCATATTTTAGAGAGAGTTTTGCTGGATATATGATCCTTGGCTGGCAGTTTTTCTCCTTCAGTGCTCTATATATGTCATCCGATTGCCTTCTTGACTGCGTGGTTTTTGCTGAGTAGTCTGAACTTATTCTTATTGATTCTCCTTTGTAGGAGACCTTTCTTTTCTCCCTGGCTGCTTTTAAAATTTTCTCTTTATCTTTGGTTTTGGCAAGTTTGATGATAATATGTCTTGGTGATTTTCTTTTTGGATCAGTCTTAAATGGGGTTCGATGAGCATCTTGGATAGATATCCTTTCGTCTTTCATGATGTCAGGGAAGTTTTCTGCCAACAGATCTTCAGCTATTCTCTCTGTGTTTTCTGATATCCCTCCCTGTTGTGGGACTCCAATCACACGTAAGTTATTCTTCTTGATAGAGTCCCACATGATTCTTAGGGTTTCTTCATTTTTTAAAATTCTTTTATCTGATTTTTTTTTTGCTATATTGGTGCCAATTCCCTGGTCCTCCAGATTTCCCACTCTGAATTCCAACTGCTCGAGTCTGCTCCTCTGACTTCCTATTGTGTTGTCTAATTCTGTAATTTTATTGTTAATCTTTTGGATTTCTGAATGCTGTCTCTCTGTGGATTCTTGCAACGTATTAATTTTTCCACTATGTTCTTGAATAATCTTTTTGAGTTCTTCAACTGCTTTATCAGTGTGTTCCTTGGCTTTTTCTGTAGATTGCCTTATTTCATTTCTGAGGTCATCCCTGATGTCTTGGAGCATTCTCTAAATTAGTTTTTTATATTCTGCATCTGGCAATTCCAGATTTGTATCTTCATTTGGGAAAGATTTTGATTCTTTAGTTTGGGGAGTTGTAGAAACAATCACAGTCTGCTTCTTTCTGTGGTTTGATATCGACTGCTGTCTCCAAGCCATCTCTAAGATATTGTAGTGATTTATTCTGTATTTGCTCACTGAGTCTTATCTTGTTTTGTTTTCTTTCAATATAGGTAGATGGGCTACTAGATTGCGCTGTCTTGATTGTTGTAGCCCTTGAATCACTTATGTCCTATTACCAGCTGGTCTGGGCTATTACCAGATATATAAGCCTAAGAGTCCATTCACTATTCTTGAGTAGAATCTGATTTTGTGTCACAAAATGTGTGGTGCAGACTGTCACCTATCCACCTAGAGAAGTAGTGGTGATAGTTGTGTGCACCAGATTCTAGTAGCAGCAGGGGTTCACACTCCGGGGGGCCAGGATGCTGACAGGCTTCCCCCAAGTGCCAGTGAGGTAGGTGTGTCTCTATTCCTAAAGCACTTTGTTGGGTGGGCTCTGCAGCCGTAACTTAGGCCCCGAATGCACATACCTCTACAGATTGGTAGGTGTCACCCTTCTTAGACCCCTAAGGCCGGAGGATAGGTGGTCTGGGGGGAGCTTCAGCCCTCAGTTCCCTGTTGTGGGGCAGTGAGGGCTCTGTTGAATACGCAGAGATATCAGACCTGGGAAACTTGTCTTTCTAGTAATCCGCTAAAACAATTACATTCAGATCCCTATCAGAAATGTCTTTGCATTATAATAGCCACCTTGTTCCCTGTAGGGATGAAAGCCCAAGGCTGTGGATCACATATGCTTGGCTGGAGCTGGTTCTGTGTTTTTAGTCCAATTAGGGAAGGATTTTGGTCCCTGGGTTTTTTGTAGCTGCTTCTCTCAGGCCAGGAGAATGGGTTAGGAAAAGACCAAAAAAAAGAAAGGAAAGGAAAAAAAAAAAACCGCAGCCCAGTTCTCCCTCTGGCTCAGGAAATTCCGATGTTAATGAAGCCGCCTGGGAAGGGGAGGGGAGGGTTCAGAAAAACAGGAGAGAGTAGAGAGTAGCACCCCGGAATATAGACAGAGTTACTTATCTTGCTTGGGATGACTGTTTTACCTGAGATTCCTGAGGGGCGTGTCGCCTGTGTGCGCTGGCTGTGTAGAGATTGCCCCCGAGGGTCAGGCCCGCGTCCCGTGCTTGCGCTGTCTCAGAAGGCGCGGTCAGTTCCTCCACTGCCAGTCCAAAGCCCTGCTCCAAGGTTCCCCGGCTGGGACTCTGCACTCCCAGCTCCAAAACCAGTCGCTGCCTCCTGGGGACTTCTCCTCCCGCCAGCCGCGTCGCCACGCCGCCCACGCGGATGGGCTGGGCCCCCTCCCGAGGTTAGTTCAGGGGAGTAGGGCTGCGCCCCGTGTTTGCGCTGTGACCGGATGCCATGTTCAGCTCCCCTGTGCCCAGTCCAAAGCCCGGCGCCAAGGTTCCCCGGCTGGGACACTGCACTCCCGGCTCCAAAACCAGTCGCTGTCTCCTGGGGACTTCTCCCACCAGCCGCGTCGCCACGCCGCCCGCGCGGACGGGCTGGGCCCCCTCCCGGGGTCAGTTCAGGGGGGTAGGGCTGCGCCCCGTGTTTGCGCCGTCACAGATGTTGTGTTCAGCTCCCCTGCGCCCAGTCCTAAGCCCGGCGCCAAGGTTACCTGACTGGGACGCTGGCTCCGGGCTCCAAAAAGAGTCGCTGCTTCCCCGTAGTTGTTTGTTCTCCGTCTCTGTCATTCAGGTCAACTCTTTAGATCTGTGTTTGATGGTCAGGGTTCGTAGATTGTCATGTATGTGATCGATTCACTTGTTTTTCCGAGTCTTTGTTGCAAGAGGGATCCAAGGTAGTGTCTGCCTAGTCAGCCATCTTGGCCCCGCCCCCGGAGTTTTAACTTTTTGACTGTACCTTAGGAGTCAAGGTCCTTAGATGTTAAAGCTCACTTTTAAGATTGTAAAGCTGGTTAGAATATGGTTACTTTGACTCACATTTTAAAATTGCCGTACTAAAGAAAGTCTCAGTGAAGTAGATGAACAAATATTAAAATTTGGCCATTTACAAATTTCTGTCTAGAGCTACCATTATTTTTCTAGGTTGGGAATTTACATAATATTCTTTTGTTTAGGATAAGGCACTTAAATTTTTGTTTTAGACCGTAGCAAATTTGAACTTTTGAGGGAAGAACGCTGGTATTGTATTGAGCTGGACATAGGAAAAGCCCCCAGTTATGTTTTCCTATGGGATGGCAGCCTAATTCAACCCGAGCCTGAGACTGGGTCTTGTGGAAAATACTCTCTAATCCCTCATGATCTGCTTCCCAGCTCTCTTTCTCCTTCAGTAATTGTGTTTTCCTCTTTAGTTAATCTTATTTTTGAGTGAGGTGTTTGACTTCTTAAATGTGTCAGTAGCCAATCCCCGAAGTGCACTGTTTGAGCAGCTGCTCCTGCCTGGAGATGTTCCCTGGCATGGCTGATGGCTCACACTCTGTTAATTCTTGCCCATTTCCCCCATTGTGGAGCACGATCTGTTTTTTCAGTTTTGCAGTTCACTGTCCTCTCACTCACTAGAATTTATACACTTACTTTAGGTGATATTTGAGAAGTACTGGTGGAAACAGAGCTGTCACTCAGCACGTGTAGCCCTATTATTTTACACTTGGATCCTTTCAATAGCCCCCTTCGTGGTTTCCCTAACGGCTTTCTTCCCTCTTTCTAATCCATCCTATATACCAGGATTAATCTTCCTAAAATGCTGTTTTCGTCGTGCTCAAAAACCTTTGGAGGCCCCCCATAGCCTACAGGATCAAGTACAGACCTCTTGGGCAGCTGGCAAAGGCTTATCGCAGCCCAGTCCCACTTACCCTCTGGTCCTCTCACTGTAATTCCCTCTTCAGCTGATGGACTTGCCCAGGCCCCCCATCTGCCCTCCTCTGTACTCTGTTTATCATCCCCTTTCTTGCCATGCCCTTTGACCCTGTCCCTGCCCATCTAAATCCCACTTGTCCAACTTTCAAGTTCTTGTTCCGCCGATCAAATCCTTCCCTTCCCTGGCGGAATCCACTGTCATTACCGTGTATTATCTGTTATTATGCCCGTCTGTGTGCACATCCTGTGTGCGCTGCCCTCCACCCCAATTTGTAAGTTCCTGAGAAACACAGCATTTACAGACAGGAATGGACTCACGGTAGTTTATCTCTATCTCCGTGTATAGATGGAGCTTTAGGATTGTAGTTTATGGTCATTGAATTGAGTTCTGACAGGCTAGTTATTTATCGTGGTCCACAGTGTCCAGTGCAGTATCTGAGGGTCTTTCCCAAAATAGGTGCTCGTTAAGGTGACTGTTGTTGTTGTGTGCCATCCCGTCAATTCCGACTCATAGCAACCTTACACGACAAAGTAGAACCATAGGGTTTCCAAGGCTACCATGGACTGCCAGGTGAATGAACAGATCGTCTTGGAGGAAGAACAGCCAGAACACTCCTTAGAAGCGAGGGTGGCGAGACTTCATCTCACATCCTTTGGACATGTTATCAGGAGGGACCAGTCCCTGGAGAAGGACATCATGCTTGGTAAAGTAGAGGGTCAGCGAAAAAGAGGAAGACCCTTGACGAGATGGACTAATGGCTGCATCAGCAGGCTCAAGCATAACAAGGATTGTCAGGATGGTGCAGGACCAAGCAGTGTTTTGTTCTGTTGTACGTCGTGTCACTGTGAGTCAGAACCGACTCGACGACACCTAACAACAACACCACCACGACAGTCTTCATGGAAACAGGCTGCCACATCTTTTTTCCCACAGAACGGCTTGTGGGTTTGAACCACCAACCTTTTGGTTAGCAGTCGAGCAGTTAACCACTGTGCTTAATTGAGAAGGACGTAAAGATCACCAAATGTATTTATTTTGTTCTTCAGATGTGTAAATTATCTTAGCACTTATTTATTTTTTTATTATGGTAAATATATATGTAACAAAACGTTTGATGTTTCGGCAGTCTTCTCCTGTCCAGCTCAGCGACATTAGTTATATTCATCCTGTTGTTCAGCCCTCACCATTATCCCTTCCCAAGTTATTCCCTCACCCTTCGCAGAAGCTCAGTGTCCCCTAAGCACTGAGTTCTCCTTCCCCCTCACCCTGCCTGCCCTATTTTAGTATTTAATTTAATATAGCATATTAGCGCGTGTACAGGGTTTAGTTTGTTTCTTCGAGTCGAGAAGAGACACATCGAGAGTGCCCCAGGGTTATT
The DNA here is from genome assembly GCF_024166365.1 of Elephas maximus indicus. Taxonomy (NCBI): domain Eukaryota; kingdom Metazoa; phylum Chordata; class Mammalia; order Proboscidea; family Elephantidae; genus Elephas; species Elephas maximus. The sequence goes on from NC_064826.1 coordinate 16,948,814, forward strand.
ATAGAGTAGCATGAGTTGTGTGTGCTGCTTAGATCAGGGCTGTGTGCTTAGAACTGCGGAAGCTGTTCGACCAGTTATTCCATCAACCAAATTGGGACAATTCTCTAAAGCGTGACAGAAACCATTTGCAGAATCTATGAATTAATAGTTTTATGTTGCATTTCATCTCTGGAGGATGCAGGCTACCTCAGGTGACAGAAGGCTGCTCCAGGACAAAAGGCAGTCTTTTCACAAATATCCCAGCCTGTTGTCAGACGTTCCTTGATCATGTCGTCATTACTGCTCTCTTCATCTGACACCAGACAGAAAGAAAAAGGGAAAAGGTAGGGGGCTTGGGCGGGAATTCCTTCAGCACTGAAGCCAGTCTGTAGCTCTGCAGGAAGACAGTGTCTAGGTTTAATAATCTCATATGTCATTCGCGATTTATTATTAGTAAAGTATAAACCTGTTTCTTAGAACTCTTTTTTAAAATTTTCAGAAGATTATGAAATACCATTTCTGCTCTTGAAGGAAAGTTGTGGAGGGGGTGTAAGCTTGCTAAATGTCATTACCTTGCCTGTTTTCAGTTTCAGATTAATAGCAGGTGGTCGCCATTTTTCAAAGCAAACAGTCTGTCTTTTTGGTTTTAGTTAGAGAAAACACTAATTCTTTACTGTGGCTTAGAGTAGTGCTGTTCAAGGCGACAGATGATGAGGACCACAAAACACTCTATCTTGTAAAAGTAGAATAGCTGGCTAATATTGTAAAATTTTAAAGGACCAAGCCAGAGTTTTCAGCAAAACGTGTCTTTTGCCGCATTAGTTGAGTTGCACATCTTGGTATTTATGTTCAGTAACAGAGAATATTTATTACTTTTGGTGAGTATACATGTGTTCATGTACCTGTTTTGATTAGTAGTCTGTAGTATCTTTGTCCACTTCTGCACACGCTCATCTCAGATGGTGCCTGCCTCTGGGAAAGAGTCACATCGCAGAGGCTCTATAGCTCATCAGCTATGCAGATAAGCACTATTACAGGCTTTTTAATGGGGGAGGAAGGGAAGGGGATGTCAGGTTTGGAATATGTTAAGAACTTTTATTTTTGGATTCTCTTTTTTTTTTAATTCATAGGCAGGTTTTTAAGAATTTCTAAGATATTATTTAGTATGCCACCTTTAAAATGTGAGTCAAGATAACCTTTGTTCTGTTCTTAACTCTTGACTAACGAGCTGTAGATCTTAGAATACCCTTTAAGTCTAAGGACTTTGGTTTCCAAGGTATGTTCCTGCTTCAAATGTATACAGTTCTTTCTCCTTTTGAGTATATGTGATAGCTGGTAGACGTGGCATCAGATATCATTCACAGTTGATCATTAACAGCATTAACACTGTCATCTCTGCCATATACTTGCACTTGGTTTAAGGGACTTGAGGGTGGGAATCACTCTCCTCTAGGCTGAGATCTGTTCACTTCACTCCTCGGTGTGAGAAGTTGCTAGGAGCTTTCTACATCTGATCAAATGATGGATTGATGAAAACCATACTCACAGGTGGATGCTTTTCAAGCTAGGAAGACAGTATATAATTAAAATGATAGCCGTAGCATAAAGCAGATAGGATGTTCATGCCAAGTAGTTCATACGCCTTTAATTCCCAGCTGGGAAAACCAAATCAAAATCATGAGCTTGCTTTTTATTTTGGGGTCCACACCTAGGAAAAGGTCTCCCTGTGAGGTCCAAGTGGGAAGACTCTGAAATTCTGGGTTCACAGGACAGCTCTTCTACCTGGGGGTTTTGGGCAAGGCTCTTGTCTATAACTGTTTCTTTAACTGCAAAAATAATATAAATAAATGAGTATAAAATTGTATTACTTATTGCTGTGTAGTGCGGCTTTGAAATTGATCCTGTGGTTTTAGGTGTTTAAAGGTGATCGAGGATATTAAAAATTAGAAGTTGACATTTTGGCTACATCCATTTCTAAGTTTCTCGGCTGCAAACCACCAGTTAAAGGCACTCCCAGTGTGCCAAGAGATTCTAGAATGTTATATTCCAGATTCTCTATTTTGTTATACTATGTGTACACTATGGATGAGGACGAAGCTAAGTATAAGCTAGTCAGACAGGTTTAATTGCTTCCCTCCCATCATCTCCACCTCCTGTGAGGTGCCTTCCCCTCTGTATGCCTTCTCCAATGGGCAGAGAATGGCTGTCTTCTCACCCAGCTTGATCCAGCAAACACGGTGGCTTACTCACATCCTCTGTACCCTGTGGCTTTCCATCCTGATGATTCCTGTTTTGGTGCATTCGCATCTTCCCATCCCTCCTTTCTAAGACTTCTTTTCCTTCTTGCTTTGTTCAAGCCCGAGGTTGTCATTAGTTATTCCCACAAGCTTACCTTTCCCTTGGTTAGGTTAGCTGGAGGCTTCGTGCAGAGGCTAACCGTTTTCAAGAATCTCTTCACTGTAGGGTTTGGGGAAAATGGGATGCCTCAGTGGACCAGGGACTCCTGGATACTTTCATTCTCCCTGGCCATTTTTAAAGATTTTTTGACAGTCATTTTGATCCTTCAAAGACTTTTCCAAATTCATTGTTTCTGGGAATACAGTGGAGTCACATTTTACTTCAAGACTTAGTTTTAAAATCAGCACCTGTGGCAGAAATTTCTTGTGTTCAGAATTATCCCTACAAGTCTAATGCTGCCAGTTTTTCTTCCATTATTGGGTCAGTAGGTTTCTCTAGCTGAACACTAGATGAAACGCTGGCTTTCATTTAAGGGTTTATGACTGAAAGCTATCTGTCTTTAACCACGAGAATTCCATTCACTGGGAAGGGCTGTTCTCTCGGTGAGATGCGCAGAGATGAGACTGAAGTAGAGCTGATTTCTGTCTCTTGTCCCAGGCTTCCTTGTTGAGTAGTTGGGATCCTGAGCGCTACTTTAATTTTATTATTCACTCTCCTTCCTTCACCTGTGTACACATTCATGTGATGTAGTTCTGCTGTACCAGCTTCAGTAAAGAACCATGAATGAGTTGAGAATGCCTGATCATTTTCTGGCCTTCTCATTTTTACATAGAAAATGAGAACTGGTGTGATTTGTTTGGCAGCCCCTTCCAGCCCGATCTGACCCATTTGCATCCGCCAGGTGGTGGTAGGTTCCGGAAGCAGCCCCCAAGTATTGCCGAGCGACAGCAAGTGCCAAGTCCCCGCCATGTCTCCAGTCATTGCAATCCCACCACCAGTGCCAAGTCAGGCAGGGAGGGAACATGGCTGGCACCATGCAGTGTGTGCCTCTGGCAACCAGGGGTCACACACACGGTTATTTCTAAACATTGTTTAACGTGCGCTTGTAGCATCCTAGCAGTTTGGCAGCAGAGCATACCTATTCGTTGAATTTCCTCGGGCCTAGGTCTAGCGTAGATTCAAAATGAATAATAGTAGAAATGTGTGATAAATGTAATGCATAAAATGTGCGTGTTCAAGGGGACCTTCGGTACTATCCAGCCCATCCCCTTCTTTTTACAAATAATAAAACAGACCCAAAAAGGTTAAGCAGCTCACCCAAGATCATAAGTTAGCAGCCAAGCTGGAATCCTGGCTTTAATTGTCTGATGCCGGTTTTGTTGCTTTTCTTCTACACAGAATTTCAGAATCAAATTGTAGCCCACAGATCCCATGGGATGTACGTATCCTGGTCTCAGTAGGTGAAACAGCTTTAACGGGAACTGATACATACAAGCAGATTTAGTCTCATTCTTGGTTTGCTAGTTTGCTTTCTGCTGAAACTGGAAGTTGAAGTTGAAGACTACTCAAAGCTTATTGGTGTTGCTGTTTTGTGGGAATTAGAAAATTAGATGGCACAGTAGCCGTGGGAGTATGCCCTTCAGATCCCTCTTTAAGAAAGAACCTGCTAAGAAGGGTGCCAGTAGCTGGAGCCTCAAGCTGCTGCACTTCCAGGATCTGTGCTGGGTTCACTCCCCCATTGACAGTGCAGGTGGGGCTCCTAGAACTGGGCCATTCTTCCCAGCACAGGGCTCCCCTCATGGGCAGTCTTTGCTCTGGGGCTCCCTGTCGGACTGGCCACGTTTTCTAGAGCTACCAGTAGTCTGCTTCCTTCTCTCTCCGCCATCTTAGGTGTCAGACGTGCGGCTAAGCCCAAGGTTCCCCCTGCCTTCTTCTGCTCCCCCTCTTCTTTATCCTTCCCCGATAGCCCCACAGTACATCTGTTGCACTTGTAACTCTGTCCTGCATCTGTCTGCACCACAGAGGGCCTTAACTGGCATACAGTAGCTTATTTTTACACAAAACAGCACACGCCTTCTTCGTTTGTTTGCTGGCTGCGCTGTCCCCTGGAAGCATCTTCACAGGCGTGCTATGCTAATTTTTCTTTACGGCAACTTGTTGAAAAAAAAAACTGGCATAGCAGGCGCCTTTGAAGATACCTGGAGGTGGGGCGGCCAGCGCATAAACGTGAAAGGCAGACTTTTTTTGTGTAAAAATACAGTATATAGTAGTTTTGGAGACTTCTTTAGAATATTTTCAATTAACTGTCCTAGAAAAGCTTTATAAATCTCTTTATGTGGAGTAATAAAGTAACTACGAAGATTTAATTGGTCATTTTTACATTTTCTTCCCTTAAAGCCAAGCCAGAATTAATTCATTAAATAAGTCGGGCCGTGATGGAACGTGCACTAAGGCCAAGAGGCAGAGGTCCCTGTACAACCCTTCCCTTAGCCAACAAGGAGCTTGGTGCCTCCCTGACCTGAATGTGAAACAGATTACAAGAGAAGACATCAGCTCTGGCCAATTGGTCCCAGTCGTGAGAACATTAAATCTAAATTCAAATTGAACAAATACAGGTTAACCCGAAGAAAAGGAATTCAGAAGTTGTTTAGTAATTTTCTCCCTGTTGTTGTCCAATTTATTTGTCAGACCAGTGTCACCAGATTCCTCGACACAGAGAGTGCCATTTAACTAGCGTTTCTCAGTCGGAGTGCCTCTGAAATTTTTAATCTCCATGGTAAACCAAGATTATATATAAGTGCCTGGAAATGGACATTGTATTCACCACAATCTGGAATGAGGAGATAGAGACATTTTAGTATAATTGCACCTGAGTTCCATGACTCGGAGTGCACCGCCCCACTCTGTGCACAGCAGCTGGGGTGAGCTCTGAGGCCACCCTGCTTTTACACGGGCTGGAGCATTCAGCCGATTGTAACACCAGTCTCTCCTGCAGCCGAGTTTGATAATGGAAACCCTTTCCTGCAGTAAGTCCCTGTAATCAGCCAGCAGCTTTATAGACTCTGGCCCTTTCCCTCCTCCATTATACGTCTTGTCTTTAAGGTTTCTAAGCTTACTACGAATTCTGGGGCCCAGAATTCTTACTCATCTTCTGGAACTTTATTTGCTTTATGTTCAGTTGCTGAATTTGATTCAACCTAGTCTTCTCTTTCAGACTCCATGCACATTCATTTTTACTTGTTTCATTCATAAACGGGTCGTAGCCACAGCTAGTGTCCTTAAAGAAGACAAAGCTGCTTATTTGAGAACTCTGAAGTCCTGCCAGTTCATTTGACTGTTTTTTCCCTTTTTTTTTTTTTTTTTTCTCGTTTCCCTTTTGATTCAGCACTTACTTGATGTTTCTCATGTGCTGGACATTGTGATGCAGGCTCTCGTTTTAAATGGGTGTTGGGAGAAGAATGTGTGACACTGAACTGCTGAGTTGATATATTTCAGCACCTTTCATGTGGAAATACCATGTTACTCTGTCACATGGAATTTGGAGATGATAATGGAATCTCAATATGCCTTCTTCTCAGGAATGATATATAAAATACTTACCATTGGGTGTGGCGTAGTCACTGGCCAAGCAGAACAACTTACACAACCACAACCAGTTGGATGTACCAGTCCATGTCAACGGAATATCAGTCCTGTCTGAACTGAACACCAGTTATGTGGATTCAAAGTCTGATGTTACGTAGGCCTTGGGTCTGTTTTAATGGGGAGCCATCAAAAAGAATGGACTTAGGTACCTGTTTTATACTTTTCTAACTTAGTTACAGAAGTAACAAATTAACATTTCCAGTTTCTTCTCACACTGGCATATGATCTATTACTTTAGGTATACATGAGTCACTCTTGCGCCTTTGTACATTATACGTTTGTGATTCAACCCTGTTGTTGTTAGGTGCTGTCGAGTTGATTCCAACTCATAGCAACCTTATATGTAACAGAAAGAAACATTGTCTGGTCCTGCACCATCCTTACAATCCTTGCTATGTTTGAGCGCATTGTTGCAGCCACTGTGTCAATCTATCTCATTGAGGGGCTTCCTCTTTTTAGCTGACCCTGTACTTCACCAGGCATGATGTCCTTCTCCAGGGACTGTTCCCTCCTGATAACATGTCTAAAGTAAGTGAGATGAAGTCTCGCTATCCTTGCTTTCAAGGAGCATTCTGGTTGTACCTCTTCCAAGACAGGCTTGTTCGTTATTTTCACAGTCCATATTCATAATCAATATTCTTTGCCAACACCGTAATTCAAATGCATCAGTTCTTCTTTGGTCTTCCTTGTTCATTGTCCAGTTTTCACATCTATGTGAGGCCACTGAAAATAGCATGGTAGTTGAGCCTACTACCGAGTTATAACTCAAGCAAGTCAGAGGCCTAATTCCACAATGCATACAGATATTTATTGAGTGAAAAGTTTCAGTAAGCAGGTACTTAATGATTCATACAACCCATACTACAAAACTCAACCAAGTGCCAGTGCTCTGTTCTTTTAAGTGTTTTCTTTGCCTGGAAGGTTCACTTGAGGCAGACAAGACTGCTTATAGTTGGCCTCAGATAACCAATAATCCTCTTAAACCAGTGGTTCTCAGCCAGGTACAGTTGTGCCTCCCTGGGGACATTTGGCAATGTCTGGAGACATTTGTGGTTGTCACAACTCAAGGTGGGTGGCGGGGGAGGAGGGGTTGTTACTGGCTCTCAGTGGATAAACATCACCAAACAGGATAGTTTAGTCCATTGCTAAATCTTGCACAGTGCATGGGACAGTCTCTCACAACAAAGAATTATTGGCCCAAAATGTCAGTAGTGCTGAAGATGAGAAACCCTGCAGTAAACCGGTGACTGGGTACAGGACTGTTTGGAAGTCAGGCGTGAGGCACCATCCCTAGGACAAAGCTACAGGCCTCATTGTGTTCTCACAGCCTGTTCATACAGAAGGTACAGGAGTATATAATGTGTTAATGTGTTAGCTAACCCTTTTATCCTTTTGAGTGCTCTCATTTTATTAATAAGAACCCATATCTAACATTTACCATGCTAGTTAATGGACCATTTTTCCCTAATAAAATCCCATTTCCAACACTCGTTGTGTAATTAGCAAAGCCTTGTTTTTCATCAAGACATGGGTGAGTGAAGCCTTCACAATGGCCACCTCTGGACTTTGTCCAATAAAAAAGTTCCTGACCACTCCCTGGGCTGTTGGTTCTGGGTATAACGCTGGCAGCACCTAGTTCTAAGCTTACCCTAAGCAAAATGCATGCTTATTATCACACCGTATGTGCCACAGTGTTTTGACATGGAGTACAGACATGATGACATACTTGCCTCTCAGAAGGTATGTCTGCTTCTTACACACTCTTCCCTTCATTGCAGTTCATTTCAGTTCAGCCACTATGTGCTAAGTGTTTCCTTGAGCCAAAGATCCAAACAGAGATAATTAAAACCGCTTTCCTGTCTTCAGAGAGCTTACAGTTGAAGACAGGGACAACTGGTACATGAACAGTTATAATACAAGGCAAAGTAAAAAAAACAGGTGCCATGAGAGACACATTGAAAGGGTCCGTTAAGGTGCAAAAGTGGGAAATGCAGCCGCAGTATGATTTGGCAAAAATGATCTTAAGGAAGTAACATTCAAGAGGGGTTTTGGAACATCAGTGGGGTTTTGGAACATCGGTAAGGTTCCGTGGGTATTAGCTGAGCCAGGGTGGACATCCCAGTCTCTCGTGTCCTCACCAAGTGCACACCCTAGTATGCCATAGTGCTAAACCCAACGTAGTGCCATCGATTAGCAAGGTCCAAATCACGATAATAAATTAGAAAAGTGGAAAAGTAAATATGTGATTTTTAAATTATTTTTTATCCCTCCACAGCTGTAAAAGAAAGCTTGTAAAACTCTTTCTGATTTCGTCTAGCACTTAATTTTGCTGCTTTTATCGAGCCCCAAGATCTGCACAAATGTAATGAGAGAGCTCCTAGAAGAATTTAAAGCAGAGCACCACCAGAACGCTTTCTGTTCTAAATTTACGTAGCCTAACAGCCTCCTCTCTTTATTCATGGTTGGTTTTACTTTTTAATTTCAAAACCATTTATCTTTGTCCCTGCTTTCTTATTGCAAGAGAATAAGCAGGTACGCCAGAAAGTGGCAGAGGACATGTTCAGGCTGTGGCCGGCATGTTTTCAGTGTGAAAAGGCTGAAATATAGACCAGGGCTCATGCAACTCTTCGAGGGAAGAAAATAAACAGAAAACAAATTGACTTGTTCAAATACAGGAGCCTGGGTTTGCATTCTAGACTTGTGTTTAAGAGTCACTGGAAGAGTGGCCTTTGTCCTTCCACTCGTCTGTGTTCCAGCTGCATCCAGTCTTAGCTGTGTTAGTGGCCACCATTAGTTTGACATTTCAACCTGGGGTCTGCTCATAGCTGATGCTGGTGCTCTCACCAGCCATTGGAAAGCAGGATAAATTTGACAAAAGGTTGGTCAGCATTTACGTTCGCTTAGATGAGACTCACCCTTTTGAAGGTCACCTTCTGGTGTAATTTGGAAAACAGTGCTTTATGTATAATTCTTTGTTTATTGATGGCACTTGGTAAAGACTTGGTGAACCGTATGCAATTTCTCATTTATCACTAAACTCTAGTATTCAGCTACTTTTTTTTTTTTTCATTATTTTGTTCCAGCTAATTGGTTTTCACAGTGATCGTGTTCTACAGCTTCTAAACGTAATAGTACCTTCCAAGTTCATGGCTCAGCCCCCTTTGATGTTTCAGGTCTTTCTCTTTATTTCAGCGTATGATTTTATGAGATTGTGCGTCTTAGGTAGTTCTGACAGGGAGTAAAGCTCTTTTCCCTGCTCTGGTCTGCCTGATCTGCCTACTTGAGCTGTAAGATAGATACACAGATAGATAGAACCTCAAATGAAACCCGTTGCCATCAAGTCGATTCCAACTCATAGTGACTCTCTAGGACAGAATAGAACTGGCCCATAGGGTTTCCAAGGCTTTATGGAAGCTGACTGCCATATCGTTCTCCTACAGAAAGACAGGTGGATTCTAATTGCAGACCTTTCAGTTAGCAGCCGAGTGCTTAACCACTGTGCCACCAGGGCTCCTTCCAGATAGATAATGGAGATATTTTACCCACCACAAATTATCCATCAGTGTGAGAACTACCCGGTCGATTATAACATGTGTTTCAGATTTGTTACAGGATTTAGAATAAAAGGAAATGCATCTATTGGAATTTCTTACTTAGACGGACTTATAGAGATATTGCCTTTTCTTGTTCCTAGTAATCTCTGGCTTCACAGTACCCTCCCATGGAAAATTGAATAGGTACCTGCTTTTTTGTTTGTTTTTGTTTTTTACCTTGAGCTATTACAATTAAACGCTAACATTTCAAGATGCTTTGTCATTTAAAATGATGTAGCACAGAATCTTTCCTTCACATGTCTTGTACTTGATGCACGAAGTAACAATGTTATCTCTGAGCTAAGTGACTGTGATGTCACTGGGTTCCCACTGCCTCGCACTCTGCCATACCGTAGCCCTGTCCACAGGAGCACCCAGGGCTAAGACGGCTGAGCCACCATGCTGAAAAGTTGGCACTACAAAGACTTACCTAGAGATGCACGTGGGAAGGTAAAGTTCCTATCAGCACAGTACAGCCCATCCATGACCCCACTGTTGTCATCTCCTGACCTCGTTTTATCTTTTTTTGTAAGCACCTTCAGGTCCTCTCTGAAAAGAGTCACATCATTAAGGACGCCAACACATACACACTTCATTTTTTCATCTAACTACAGACACTGAGTTAAAACATCAAAATGTTTATGTGTTGGGCTTTTTAGAAACTTGTTTTCCTTATTCTCTTTGTTTCTGTTATGGGATGCTCTAGTTTTCCAAAAGGATCATTTAAGCACATTGTGCCACGGTTTCAAGCCCAATCATGTGGTCCTAAATCTAGCAGGATCTGAAAGCTGAGCAGTGCACATTTCTCCTAGTGGGAGGACTAAATAGCAAGCAGAAGATGGGGGAAACTTTTTCTATATTTTTTTTCTAAGAAACTGTTCTAGTGTAACAATAGTGTGTTTCTACTTAATCGAGTGTAAATATTACCATCTTTTCTGTGTCATAATCCTCTTGTTTTTACTTGCTCAATTATTGTGATTCTGCGTCTGCTGGAAAGTTACACAGCCAAATTTTATTGCCTTGTAGTTGGTTTACTGCCTTTTTTCCCATTGAATGTGACTCTCCATCTGCAGCAGCCATTAGCTTAGTCAATGTATTCAAGGCTTATTTAAGGTTGAGGATTCATATTGTGTGACTTTCCCTTACAGCAGCACATTAACTGTTTCAAAGCGATGTGCCGCTACAGGGTTGAGGCCATGTTTCTCATTTTGTTCTTCTCCCCAGTAGATTTCAAAGTATTGATTCTGGTTGCAGTCTAGGGAGAGATTTGTGATGTTAGCCGATAGTGTGTCGTTATCAGGGCTTTGGAGGTAGCTCCCTCTTTGGTTTTTTAGTATGCATAGATGACCTTTTAGTATGTTGCCTTGAAAAATTTCACCGGTTGTATGTCAGAAAACAAGGATGTCTCAGTACAGTCTTTATTTACCTTCGTTCAGCTCTTCACAATTAAATTTGTTGGCTGGTGTACTTGTAGCATTGAATTCTAGCACTTAGTGTTTTCTAAGTAGCCATAATGGAATATCCATTACATTTTCTCTCTTTGCCCTTTTTAATTTCATTGTGTAGCTCTATGTGAACAATGGAAACACTATTTGGTGCAAGTGTTTAAGGGCCAAGGTGGATAATGTCGTACATTGAATGGCAGAGGGAACCAGGTAATAATATATTAACGGTTTAGTAGGTGAAGTAATTTCCGTGCCATGAGTAACTGTTCATGTTAAAACAAATTCTTTTTGGGCTGTTAATTTAATATTAGTTAGATTATATATCATATTACTTTTTATAGTCAAGAATAAATGTATGTGATATCAACGTTTGTAAAATATTTTTCTGATTATAAAAGTTCGTTACAGAAAATTCAGAAGATACAGAGCAGTCCAAATAAGAAAAATATCCCACTATACATACCATAAGGAGCCCTCTTGGTGCAGTGGTTAAGAGCTCGGCTGCTAACTGAAAGATCAGCAGTTTGAACCCACCAGCCCTCTGTGGGAGAAAGATGTGGCAGTCTACTATAAAGATTTACAACCTTGGAAACCCTACAGGGCATTTCTACTCTGTCGTATAGGGTTGATATGAGTTGGAATTCAACTCAAGGGTGATGGGTTTGATGCATACCATAACCACTGAAGACATCTTGACATATAGGCAGTCCACATATTACGAACTTCCATTCCTAAACCCGTCTTTAAGTCAAATTTGTATACAAGTCAGAACAGTTAGGTACGTTTGTATCTCAGGTCAGTTAGTCAAATGTTCATCTTAGTATATAGTATACTTTCCTATGAGTAATGAATTTAAAGAAACATTTCCAGATACACTGAAACATCTTTATACAGTAATACAGTAATAATGTTTTGATGAACATTGCAAAGTAATGCCCGTTAGTTATTACGAATCATTGTATGTACCTTCTCCATAGTTGAAGAGATACCTACAGGGCAAACTACCCAAAATACTTCGCGGACTCTGGTCTGTAAAATCCTCAAGACCAATTAGAGACTTTATTGTAGACTCAACTAAAAAATCTACGTTGTACCACTGGGGTGCATTTCTGCTGGGTTTTGAACTCCTCAGCAGAGGCAGGGAGGGTTGGGGGCATGGGTAGGTTGGTGCTGGGGCCAGATGGTTCATTCCCTCATCACTTCCTCACCATACCTGTCAACCCCATGCACCAACTCTCAGCCCTTGCCTCGGATGCAGGGGAAAAAGTGCCACCCAGGATGTACTAAGAATGAGCTCGGGGCCCAAGGGTTAGGACGAGAATGCTTAGGGAAACCCAAGTCCAGAGTTCTCCACGGACCAGCACACCATATGGACATCCAGAGGTCGGGAATCTAAGACTGCCCCTCCCTCCCCCAGCCACCAGAAGGCCAGGAACTGCTGCAATAGTGAAATCTCACAAGTGTAAGGTAGGGGAAACAGAAGCCCAGAGAGGTGCTGCAGTGGTCCCAGGCTGCATACCATGGAGCATCCGGTGGAGTCGGGTAGGGCTAGGTAAGGTGGCGCCATGAAGGCCAGGCCGTGCACCCAGTGCGGCACACTGACAGGTTGTACTCGGAGAACAGCATGGTGCGCATGTCACAGCCATTGGCCAGCACCACTTGCAGGTACACAGTGTTCAGGCTCCCAGGCTCCTACAATAGGCTGCACTTCTCACCCATGCACAGGCGTCGCAGCAGGTCCTTGGGCGGCTGCTGGAGGTCAGTGGGTCCCAGTGACATGGTGCACCCAGCCGTGGTCCACAGCAGCCAATGGAGAGCCCACGTGTACCCGCCTCCCTGAGAGCTCAGAAAGGGCCAGCACTATCGTCTGCATCCCCAAGTACTGCTGCTCGGCTTCTCGTGGCTGGCCTGGCCGGTCAGTGCGCCACCCAGAGGACAAGTGCACAAGGCTGTGCATCCCGTAGTGAGGAGCCTCGCGGCTCTGGATTTGTCAGTGGGCGGGGACCATATTAAGGAGGAAGGCTAGAGCATCTTGAACCCTCAGCCCCTCATTCCTTTCCAGCTTTCCGAGTCAGTTTTTTCCTGACAGGGTTGGTGTTGGTTCGTAACTCTGGGATGTACTGAGTCGGACGTTCGTAAGCTGGGACTGCCTGTACTTAACATTTTTCCCCATTCCACAACCAAGCACTCAGCTTGCCCCACCCCTGCCCTCTGATACCCCTTTTCCCAATTTCTGAACCAAAATTAGGAACTTTCTATACGGTGCTATTTTATGACCTAGCTTTTCCTTTATTAGTATTTTGGGTTTTTCATATTATTAATGGTTCTGTTAAAACATTATTTCTTTCTTTAAAATAATGTTTTGTTGTGCTTTCGGTGAAGGTTTACACAGCAGTTTAGGTTCCCATTCAACAATTTCTACACAAAGTTTTCAGTGACATTGGTTACATTCTTCAAACGTGTGAACATTCTCAGTATTTCCATTCTGGTTGTTCGGTTTCCATTAATCTAGTTTCCCTGCCTCCCTTGTATTCTTGTCATTTTTGTTTTAAATTAATTGTTGACCATTTGGTCTCATATAGATGATTCTTTTTAAAAAAGGAGCACAGTATTCGTAGGTGATATTCTTTATTTTGTGTATGTTTAACCTTTTTCGTTGTTGTTGTTGAGAATATACACAGCAAAACATCTACCATGTTTCTACATGTACCATTCAGTGGCATTGATTACATTTTTTGACTTGTGCAACCATTCTCATCCTCATTTTCTGAGTTGCTCCTCCCCCGTTAACATAAATTCACTGCGTCCTAAGGTTCCCATCTAATCTTTCAAGTTGTTGTTGCCACTTTGATCCCAAAATCATTATTTCTTGATTCTATTGAATGTTTGATCATATGACTGGACCAAAATCTTTATAATCAAACTCCTGTTGTTAGGCCATACCTTATTTATCCAAACCTTTATTGTTCCCAGTTTTTTGTCGCTTTAAATAACGCTGTATTTTCTGAGATACAAATTGTTGTGTACATTTCTTAGGACTAAATTTAAATTTCTGGAAGTAAAATTAGCCAAGTTGTAATGAAAATTAACAAATACATACACATACACATACACACATCCGTGTATTAATATATAATTATTTTCATAAATCTTAGAATGTTTACTTTGTATTCACTTTTTGAAGCTTCCGTACAGTTAAACTCACTCTTTGCAGTGCGCCACTCTGTGAGTTCTCACAGATACATGCACTTGTATAACCACCATCGCAATAGCTCCCTGCCCTCAAAAACGTCCCTCCTTTTGCCCCTTGATTACAGAGTAAAAACAAAATACCAAACCCGTTGCCATCAAGTTGATTCCCACTCATAGCGACCCTATAGGACAGAGCAGAACTGCCCGCATAGGGTTTCCAGGGAGTGCCTGGTGGATTTTGAATTGTTGACCTTTTGGTTAGCCGCCAAACTCTTAGCCACTATTTGGAAGATATAAAGAAACAAAGATAAGGGACTAGAAACCACCTATAAGACCACTACCCTGCTTGTAACCTCTTGATACCTTGCTGACTATCCTTTTTTTTTTTTTTTTGTCCTTTCCTAGCAAAAGCATAAAAATAATTCAATATCATAGGAACAAAATATCCTAAGTTAAAAAAAAAAAAAAAGAGTATAAATGGTAAGGAGAGTATGGTCTCTCTCTCTTTTTTTATTATTTGTAATGGGACTGGTTTCTTTGTTTTTATTGCTGTGTAATTCTAAATAACCCTATAATGAACATCTTTGCATATTGCCATAATTTTTTTTAAAAAGTTTCTGAATCTCAGTGCATATGTACATTTTTAAGACTTACTACATTTTGTGAAAATGGTTTTAAAAATGGCTATACCAATTTACATTCCAACCAGCAGTGTTTAGGAGAGCCTGTTTTCTTATATCCTTGCCTATATTGTATTATGATTTTATATTTTTGCCAATTTGATAGATTAGTAATGGAATCTCATTATTTTAATTTGCAGTTTTTAAATTTCCTATTCAGTTGGATTTTTTGCATGTGTTTGATTGATATTTGTATATCTTTAGTGAATTGCTAGTCTCTGTCATTTTTTTATTTTTCTTTTGGGTTTTTGTGGGGTAGTGGGTGATTTTTTAAGAGCCTATATGTTAACATTAGCTCTGATAGTTTATATGTTGGAATTTCTTTTCCTTTGTCATTTGCTTTTTCTCTTGGTTTTTATGATATGTTTTGTGTAGGTTCTCATAAGTCTGTTCTTCCCATATTTTCCTTTTTGTGTGTGTGCGCGCATGCTGAATTTTAAAAGCTTTTTCTTTTTAGATCATAGAGTCATGTATATTTTCTTCAGTTTTGTCTGTCAAAAATTTTTTACTCCTTTTATTTTTTCTTTTATATTCCTCACACATTAGTGGGACCTTTATGGTGCTGGACCAAGGAGCCATTGATTGTTACTTACACATGAATGTATTTTTTATCTGATCTTGATATTGTGTTTG
The DNA here is from genome assembly GCF_024166365.1 of Elephas maximus indicus. Taxonomy (NCBI): domain Eukaryota; kingdom Metazoa; phylum Chordata; class Mammalia; order Proboscidea; family Elephantidae; genus Elephas; species Elephas maximus. The sequence goes on from NC_064826.1 coordinate 16,964,219, forward strand.
TTCTCCTGTATGCTTATGATTTCAAACAGCATGAGATGCCTATTGAATCCTTCTGTTCCAACTGGAATAGCACCGTGGCATTTTAGTTTGTCCCAAGTTAAGCATGTTCTCTCGTTTTATTTCCCCTATTGCCTTCTTTGGTTTGCATCTTAGATAGATATTATCCACCAGATTTCTCTGGGACATGAGGAAGAAGCAGTGCTTGTATTGTTCAATAATCGTTTGTTTGTTTTTAACATGCTGCAGGAGATTGAAGCCAAAGTAAGTAGCATAACAAGGCCCTGCCGGCGCACAAGTGGTCCTTCTGAATGGTAGTGGGAGGTTGTGCAGGCAGACCCCCTAACACGGCTGAGCCAGGCAGCCCTTAGTCTGCTGTGGAGAACGTGGTGCATGGCATGAGGGCGGGAATAGCTCTATACTTGCTGTATTCTGGAAATTCCTAGTCAGTAATGAACCCAGCACTCGCCGAACAAACCTTCCTACGTTAAGAACTTTTCTAACTTGAGGTGAGATGGGGAAGTCCCTGCCCCCTGAGATTAACAGTCTCACCTTAACACAGTATTCAAGAGACAAGCAGCAGTTTGAGGAAAGCATTTTTTAATGAATCTTGAGGAACATTCATAAATAACCATCTCCGTTATTTTTTTCAAGGATCAAAATAACTTATTACTTGTTTTTAATTTTGTAAAAAAGATAAAGTCTCATACATTCATTAGAAGTGGAATAACTAATGTTTTTTTAATTCTTCACATAAAAAATTATGGTAGTTTTTGCCCAACCCTCCTCCCCCTGCCCCCGACCCCTCCCCCCCCCCACCCCAGACAACTATTTCTTCATGAAAAAGGAAATAGAGCAATATGTGGCTTCATATGTAGGTTTCACTGGGTAATTTCAAGGTTCCCAAATAATAAGGTTTAACATACAAAATGTTATAGAAGCATGTTCTTGTTCAAGGAAGAAGGTTAATAATCACATGTCTTAGGCATAAACAAAGGTATAGAATCAAAGTTTTATTGTGCAAAATATTAATCCTTGAAATTACCCTTCGAAGGGGAAGTTAAATGAAACAGTCTGTGGTGTGCTGTTTTCTGAAATTCCCAAATACATTTGGACAAAGTAGGACACAGCTGTTACAGTTTAAAAAAAAAAAAAAGAAATACAAGGAAGACTTATCCTTTACAGTTTAAATCCAGCAATCATCATCTTATTAACACAGCTCTATGGCAGAGGCCTAATAGACTGCAAAAATTGTCAGCTTTGTAGACTTACTTCTAATGCAATGTATACTTGACTTTTCCTTTGCTCTTGTGGCTTTTTCTTGATACCATATTTTGCTCAATTCTTTTTTTAGGCTAAGCAGCTGGAAGAGAAAGATCGAGTGATAAAGAAGCAGGATGCCTTCTACAAAGAGCAGCTGGCTAGACTGGAGGAAAGGGTACGGCAATTTCTTGTCATCAATTCTTTTCTGTTACCAGATCCGCAACATTCCTGTGTATTTATTTAAAAATCAATACATTAGTACAATAACTGCTTTTCTTAGTTAAAATACGGCCAGGAAGTAGAGAAGCCAAGCAGGCAGATCTTGCTTTCAGGAAATGTCACTTGTTCGTCCATAGGCTTTGGCGTGGCTGTGCTGTTCGTTCGTTGATGCGTTTCACCACTTGGGAGCTCACCCAACTATTTTTCCTCCCATGTTTAGAAACTGCATTGCCTCCAGGTCGGGCAGCAGAGAGCTGCTCTTAACTTTCCAGACATTGGCTCACCTTGAGTTCATGCTTAGAAACGGTAGGGCTTTATAAGATATATGGTCTTGGTGGAAGCTCTGCTTCACTGCATTTATGGCTAAGAAATGATTGTTTCTTTCAAGAGTGGTAGATAGGAGCTGAGCAGCAGGACTTAGAGCATATGGTCAAGGATGGGGGGCGGTCCCTCTAGCTAACATGGACCACGTGTCCTAGAATTTGACAGAGATGCAAAGAAGGGAATTAGAATTGAAACAAAAGGTGACAGTGCATTTAAGAACAGGTCATTGAGCACCTGTTCAGGACCTCCATTTAATGAAACAGATTTGTTGTGTAAAACAGTTTCATACGTTGACTATGAGGTTTTAAAGCTAGCTATCTCTGTAGGGTCGCTATGAGTCGGAATCGACTTGACAGCAGTGGGTTGGGATCTCTGCCTTTTGATTGACGCACAAAAATTTTTTTTTTTTTTTGCTTAGAATAGGATATTTGATAAGAAAGTAGGAAAAATAAGAAACCTACTATTAAACTGCTCACTACGGTTATTTGTATGTTCAATATACGTTGACCTGTCTGAGTCATTGAATTGAGGGTATTTTGAATGTAGGGACAATTGTTTCTTCCATTCAGCAGACACCTACTTAAGCACCTTAATATGCCAAGCCTGGCCTAGTGCCAGAGATATGTAAGTGAAGAAAATGAACTAAACATCTGCTTATTGAATTGATCGAATTCACTGGAGAACCAGCATATATATTGTGTGGCAGATTCTGACAATATGGCAAACAGTAAAGCCAGGAAGCAGAGTCCCAGGGCTAAGATATGTAGGTTGTGTACAAAGGGAAGACCTGTTAATAAGGTGATACTTGAGAAGAGGCCTGCAGTCACTGGGGGAAGCCAGTGCCAGAGCCGTGAAGCAGGAGTGTGCCTAGCTTTTGGGCAAGGCCAGAGGGCTTGTGAGCAGAAAAACATTTTGGGTGCTGCCTTGGGCAAGAGCTGAAGCAAGAGAGACTAGTAAGAGGTTATGGCAGTAATGCAGAAGAGAGATGGTGATAGCTTGGGCCAGGGTGGGAGCAGTAGAGGTAAGGAAATATGGTTGTCCATTTCAGAAGCTGAGCCGACCAGATTTGCTGATGGCTTTGAACATGAAGGGTGAAAGAAAGAAAGGAAGTAAAGATCCTCTAGGTCTATGGCATTTACAACTAGAAGGTTCGGTTTTTCATTGGGGAAGATTGTTGAGTTATGGATCACCATATAGGTGGTAGAGGAAATGAGGAATTTGATTTTGGGTTTGTGAAGTTTGCAAAGCCTCTTACGACACCGAAGTAGAGATGCTAAATCAGCATAGAGCGTAAAGGCTAAGAGCAGAGGTCAGCAAACGTTTTCTATAAAGGGCCAGATAATATTTTAGGCTTTGCAGGCCACACAGGATCTCCGTCACAATTACTCAAGTCTGCTGTTAATGTGAAAGCAGCCATAGATAATATGTAAATGAATGAGAGTGGCTGTGTTCCAATTTATAGACACTGGAAATGAATGTCATAATTTTCATGTGTCACAAATTATTCTTTTTTGATTTTTTCTCAAGCATTTCAAAATGTAAAAGCTATTCTTAATGAGAGGGCTGTACAAGAACAGGTGGTGGGCCAGATTTGGCTCGTGAGCTCTCTGCAGACCCCTGGTTTAGACCGCAGGCTCTAACGCCAGACTCTTTGGGTTCAGATCCCTGCACTGGCATTTACCTGCTACGTAAATAACTTGGGCATCTTACTTACCTCCTCCATTACCTCAGCTGAAAAATGAGGACCCAGTAGTGCTACCTTACTAATTTGTGAAATGAGTTAATACTCATAAAGTACCTCAACTAGTGTCTAGCACAGAGTACCACTCAATCAGCAGTGGCTATGGTTTTATTTTTGCTCCTTGAGAACACTGTGCCTGGTGGAGAGTTAGCAGATGTTAGTTGCGTAATGAGTGAGAATGAAATGCTTTGAGGTGATTTACCCAGCACCTGCTCTTTTCCCACCCAGTGCTAGTTTTCTTTGCCATTGCCATTGGTAGTACTGTGCTAAGGACCTTTTTTAATTTGCCACTGGTCACTGTGTCAGGTGAAGAAATGTTGTTGTTAGGTGCCGTCGAGTCGGTTCCGACTCATAGCGACCCTACGCACAACAGAACGAAACACTGCCCGGTCCTGAGCCATCCTTACACTCGTTGTTATGCCTGAGCTCATTGTTCCAGCCACTGTGTCAGTCCACCTCGTTGAGGGTCTTCCTCTTTTCCCCTGACCCTGTACCCTGCCAAGCATGATGTCCTTCTCCAGGGACTCATCCCTCCTGACAACATGTCCAAAGTATGTAAGACGCAGTCTCGCCATCCTTGCCTCTAAGGAGCACTCTGGCCGCACTTCTTCCAAGACAGATTTGTTCGTTCTTTTGGCAGTCCATGGTATATTCAATATTCTTCGCCAACACCACAATTCAAAGGTGTCAACTCTTCTTCGGCCTTCCTTATTCATTGTCCAGCTTTCACATGTGTATGACGTGATTGACGTGATTGAAAACACCGTGGCTTGGGTCAGGCGCACCTTAGTCTTCAGGGTGACATCTTTGCTCTTCAACACTTTGAAGAGGTCCTTTGTAGCAGATTTGCCCAGTGCAATGCGTCCTTTGATTTCTTGACTGCTGCTTCCACGGCTGTTGATTGTGGATCCAAGTCAGATGAAATCCTTGACAACTTCAGTCTTTTCTCCGTTTATCATGATGTTGCTCATTGGTCCAGTTGTGAGGATTTTTGTTTTCTTTATGTTGAGGTGTAATCCATACTGAAGGCTGTGGTCTTTGATCTTCATTAGTAAGTGCTTCAAGTCCTCTTCACTTTCAGCAAGCAAGGTTGTGTCATCTGCATAATGCAGGTTGTTAATGAGTCTTCCTCGAATCCTGATGCCCCGTTCTTCTTCATATAGTCCAGCTTCTCGTATTATTTGTTCAGCATACAGATTAAATAGGTATGGTGAAAGAATACAACCCTGATGCACACCTTACCTGACTTTAAACCAATCAGTATCCCCTTGTTCTGTTCAAACAACTGCCTCTTGATCTATGTAAAGGTTCCTCATGAGCACAATTAGGTGTTCTGGAATTCCCATTCTTCACAGTGTTATCCATAGTTTGTTATGATCCACACAGTCAAATACCTTTGCATAGTCAATAAAACACAGGTAAACATCGTTCTGGTATTCTCTGCTTTCAGCCAGGATCCATCTGACATCAGCAATGATACTCCTAGTTCCACATCGTCTTCTGAAACCAGCCTGAATTTCTGGCAGTTCCCTGTCGATATACTGCTGCAGCCATTTTTGAATGATCTTCAGCAAAATTTTGCTTGCGTGTGATATTAATGATATTGTTCTGTAATTTCCACATTTGGTTGGATCACCTTTCTTGGGAATAGGCATAAATACGGATCTCTTCCAGTCAGTTGGCCAGGAAGCTGTCTTCCATATTTGTTGGCATAGACGAGTGAGCACCTCCAGCGCTGCATCTGTTTGTTGACTCATCTCAATTGATATTCCATCAATTCCTGGAGCCTTGTTTTTCGCCAATGCCTTCAGAACAGCTTGGACTTTTTCCTTCAGTACCATCAGTTCCTGATCATATGCCACCTCTTGAAATGGTTGAATATCAACTAATTCTTTTTGGTATAATGACTCTGTATTCCTTCCATCTTCTTTTGATGCTTCCTGTGTCGTTTAATATTTTCCCCATGGAATCCTTCACTATTGCAACTCGAGAGTCAAACTTTTTCTTCAGTCCTTTCAGCTTGAGAAACGCCAAGCGTGTTCTTCCCTTTTGGTTTTCCATCTTCAGCTCTTTGCACATGTCATTATAATACTTTGTTTTCTCGAGGAAAAAAAAAAAATCTGTTCAGTTCTTTTACTTCATCAATTCTTCCTTTTGCTTTAGCTGTTCGACACTCAAGAGCAACTTTCAGGGTCTCCTGTGACATCCATCTTGGTCTTTTCTTTCTTTCCTGTCTTTTCAATGACCTCTTGCTTTCTTCATGGATGATGTCCTTGATGTCATTCCACAACGCGTCTGGTTTTCGGTCACTAGTGTTCACTGTGTCAAATCTATTCTTGAGATGGTCTCTAAATTCAGGTGGGATATACTCAAGGTCATATTTTGGCTCTCGTGGACTTGTTCTGATTTTCTTCAGTTTCATCTTCAACTTGTATATGAGCAATTGACGGTCTGTTCCACAGTCGGCCCCGGCCTTGTTCTGACTGATGATATTGAGCTTTTCCATCGTCTCTTTCCACTACGAGTCGGAATCGACTCGACCGCAGTGGGTTCAAGGTGAAGAAAAGGTGCTGAAAATTACCCATTTCTTATAGATCCTCCAGTTTCATTGATTAGTGCAAGAGTTGGGGGTGATTTTTTCTTGGCAGATTAAACTGGTCTTCTCAGCAAGTACACTGTTGTTTCTTGGCATGTGGTAGAAGGTAGAAAAATACAGTATGCTGCAGATCAGACCTTTGTGATTAATGTCGTTACATCGACAAAATGTATTCTCTTCCTTTTTGAAGATCAGGCTGGAGAGGGGTTACGTAGGAACTTTAACTGAAAGACGAGTATCAGCATTGAGTTTAGAAGCATCATGAAGTGGAATAATCACAGTGTTATCAGTTAGTACTTACCAACACCATGTTTAATATGTGGTAGAACATGCCTTTGGCATCTACTTATTTGGCCAGGCACCTACTTTCTTCTGGTCTCTGGTTCTCCATCTGAAAGTGCAGATAACACTATGTTTCTTGCTCACATGCATGGATTGTTGGCGGACCGGATCAGATGATGTGGATAAAAGCCGTTTGAAAATGGGAAAGAGCTGAACAAATAGGAGCGTTGCCACTAAAGAGTATCTACTTACTTTCCAATGTGCACAAGATACTAATAATCATAAAATTACTTTAGTATTATTCAGCTTCCTGGTGTCTTCTGCCCATTTCCACAGAGTTCTGTTTTTATTACTGCCGTTTCTAAAGTACCTAAATTGAATTTTGCCCAATTGGATTTCATCCAGGAACTAATATTTGAAAGATATTTACATCTCTAATGATAAAGCATTTTCAAGGCTTAATGCAAAAAATTGCAAAAGGGTTTTCTCTTACATTGTGAAGGCAGTGAAAACTACAATGTCTAACCATTTCCATTAGGAATCATGCACACATTTTGTATTACAAGATGTAAAAGTGTTAAATCCAATAGTGTATAATGTAGGAAAAAATAATGCTTATAAGGTAATAATGATAACTTGCAGAATCATCTAGCTTACCAAGAAACCCAGGTTGCCTGTGGTTTGAAAGTGGATATAAGCACGTATCTTCCTCTGTTTTAACCAAATGAAGTGATAAACCCATAAACAAGATACCAGGTGGCATGTTACTAATGGAGGGGGCATCAAGGAGTCTTTTACAGAATCATTCACGGGCGGTCTCTAAGATAACCTTTCCTTTGGCCGATGAGCTAGATTAACAAATACAGTAATTGTATACATTTCTACTTTTTGATGGCTCCTAATCTTACTTGGTGATGCAGTGGTTAAAGAGCTTGTTTCCTAACCAAAAGGTCAGCAGTTCGAATGTACCAGCTGTTCCTATCAGTTCTGCGCTGTCCTATAGGGTCACTATGAGTTGGAACCGACTCAATGGCAACGGGTTTTTTTTTTTTTTTTTTTGGAGGAGGGTGGTTAATTTTACTTGGGAGCCCTGGTGACGTAGTGGTCTAGAGCTACAGTGAGCTAGGCTGCTAACCAAAAAGATTGACAGTTTGAATCCACCAGCTGTTCCGTGGAAATGCGATGGGACAGTTCTAGTCTATCCTATAGGGTCACTATGAGTCAGAATTGACTCAACGGCAACAGATTTGCTCTGGTTTTTGGTTTAATCTTACTTGAACTACTCATTTGCATTGGCTTGATGCAAACTTCTTTTGAGACTGTGAACCAAAGTCCACTAATCATGTGAGGCTCATTCAGTTCTAGAATACAGCTTGGTTTGCCCCTGGGATCCATGTCAATGAACTCTTCATTAATTAGGCAATTCCAACGTGTGATTCGAGCTGTCTCCTCCCAGATATTGCTGTTGACTAGTCTACCAGGAGTCTGAGCTAATTTTCTCCTTTCACTGACTGGTGAGGAGTAATGAGTATAATTTAACTGGACTGATCTCATCCTTCTTAGAGCTACTGTTCAGAAGCAGAAACTTTTTACCGAAAAAGAAGGTCAAAGCCATGTGAAAAGTTTTTCGAGCTCTTATTTCATAGTCAGTCAGATGTTGCCAGCTTATCAAACAGCCTTGACATAGATGTGAAGTAAACTTTTAAGAACATCAAGGTGTCACTCTGAGGCACATGGCCTAATTGAGAGAGACTTGGAGAGTATGAATCCCTGATTGGTGAGACAAGCCCAGGGCAGCTCTCAAAGAGAAAGCTCCTGAATGTTTTTAAGGAGCCTTCCCAGAGTCCCTCAGGGGCTACTCCGTAATGCTTTATACCCTCTTTATGATGCCATATTTTATCCTTTGGTAATTATAATTAGTTTTCTGTTTTTGTCTTGTAAACTCTATGAAGGCAGAGGTCAGTTCTCCTATTTCTGTTATCTTCCACAACTTACACAGTGAATGTTTCATAGATTTTCTAAATCGATACCATAATGTTGCGTAAGCAATTAGTGTATAGTTTTTAAACTTACACAGCATTTTTAGTATCCTTACTAATCATTTAAATAAGTTAAATCACTCCTGTGAGAAAGTTTAACTGTGAATGCTCTGATACTCTTTATACATCGTGGTTAGAGTAGCTGGCACACTGTGCTAGACGCGTTGCATGGTTTATCTCATTTTGTCCTCGGACAACCCTCTGAGTCTGTCTGTTCCATCGTTTAGATGAAGATTCTAAGACTTAAAGCAACTTGTCCAAAAATACACAGCCAGAAACTGATAGATCCAGATTTGAGCCAGGTTAAAAATGTGAGCTTTCAGCCACTATCCAGTACTATCGTTAGTACTTGTCAGCTCTGTGCTTCAGAAGTTAAGCCCTGCTGATTGTCACGTTAGTTCTTTGGGTGGTAAGTTAACTCTTTCTGGCTTGTAACAGAACCTTTAGGTTGTAGTGTTATAATTTGGTTAATGCTACCTCATACCCGAAAGTGTTCAGCATTCAAAATGCATAATTTTCTCCCCAGGATTTAGCACATCCTGGGATAATTTGGCCAAAAGGAAATCAGTAAGGTTTTATTACCTAGCTACTGGAGCATGACACCCTAAGAGTTAATTTACTATCTAGTCGTGTGCATCTTTCACTTTGAAGTAAGAAATTTGTAGCCGTTCAGTCAGTCTTAAGTTTTTTTTTGAGGTGTTCGTTGATTTCTTCATACATTCATAGTGTTGCTAACAATAATCGTCTCATTTCATCTTCTAGAAGAAAACAAACTTTCCATTACTTTTTGATAAATGGCTTTGATGGTTATTTCATGAGTGTCTGGATTGTCTTGTGTGATCTTCAGGAAAACGCCTATTTTCCAGTAGTCCGTTAGCCCTGTGGGAGGGAAGCGGGAGGAAGGACTGAGCCAGAGTATAAGAAGGCAGAGTCCCTATTCTCCCAGGAATCTCCAGCATGAAGGCCCCTGTCTCTCCAGGACTTCTCGAAGACTTAAGTTCTTTGATGATTAGTGCGTCTTGCATATATAACTTCTCAGTTATGAACTTGAATTGATTTGCTTTACTGAATCCACTTTGCTCTTGGCTTTCATAAGAACGGTGGAGTTTGGCACAGCACGTGGAGAGTTATAAAAGCCCTGGTGGCTTGAGGAGGTGAGGGGTACAGTTAGAGTGTGCAAATCAACAGGGTAGTGCAGCACGCTTTGCCTTCTGTTTGGATTCCTCTTGATTCAGCAACTATTTGCATACGCACTGCAGTAAATTCCATAGAATTAAGGAGAGGGAATTGTACAAGCTGAGCAAAAGAGAGCAGTGCACCAAGAATGGTGAAAAATGAATTGTCATTAAGAAGAAAAGCACATTACTAGTGCATCACCTGTGGAGAGTTACTAATTAAACTCTAAGGTCATGCTTACCTCAGATGAGCAGCTTTTTAAAGCCTCTTACTTCTGGTGGGTGGCACGTCTTTCCTTTGCATCATAAGGTGTCGGCTCATCTGTATGATTAATTGGCTTTTGGATTGCTTGACTTCTTTGTCAATTAGTCCCTTCAGTTCTGTGTGCCCCTGTGCAACGCGCTGGGGGAGAAGGATGATGCCAGCAAGGATAGTAAAGAGAAATGACAGTACAACAGATTGTTGTCAGCCCCATGTGGTCCTTATAGGAAGGAAGTACCGTGTGTTTTTACTACCAGATGAAGTCTGTCGTGGTTAAAAGATTTCAGTGAGTGAAGCTGGGTCAGCCTCTTGAAATGGATTCATAGAAGATAGAATCACAGACCACAGACGTCGGAGATACTAGAACATAAACAGCCCTCTTTCAGGGTAGGGAACGTAACTTAAGAAACTTGGAGGATAAAAAATCCCTTTGATATTTTCCCCCAAAGTGCTTTCTAAATAGCTGCCAGTGGTCGTGGGTCATATGGGGAGCTCATATAGAATGAAGTGTTGCATATGCTGTGTTCATGCAATGTGGTACAGCAAATTTAACTCGGTAGTTAAAAACATAACCTTCTGGTAGCTATGCCTGGGTAGGTTCTCCCAGCTGGCACTTGTCGACCTAGAGAGAGATAGTATTCCTTTGACATTTGGAATTTTTGTACTGGCTTCCTCATTCATGTCAAAATCAGGCTAGATGCCCCATGGTTTCTGTAGTTACCGAGAGTTGCAGAAAAAGGTGAGGTTCTCTGGTCATCGAGTTTGGACAGTCTGGGCAGTCAAGGCATTAGAAACCAATGTCACTTTTAGTTGTAATGCCATTACAGGCGACAGAGTTTCGGTAGAGCAACTTGGAGCACTTACCCTGAGTTGCTCCTAATTTTTTTTCATTAACCAGTAATGTTAGTTCAGATAAATGCACTTAGGTGTTAAATTGTTAGGTAGAAAAAATAAAAAGACCCAATGTCACCATATCTTTTGTTCATATAATTGACATTTATGATTTAGGTTTAAAGACTGAAACATTTTGCACTCTTTCCTGCCTTATTATCGTAAATATTCCAAAAGTAGCAAGCAAGGTGGGCTTTTTTTTTTCCTCCCCTATTTCATTTTCAGCGGCTGCAACAATGAGTTCAAGCATAACAAAGATTGTAAGGATGGTGCAGGACCGGGCAGTGTTTTGTTCTGTTGTGCATAGGGTCTCTGTGAGTCGGAACCAACTCGACAGCACCTAACAAGAACAACAATCTCATTTTCTGAGAAAATAATCAGCATACTGTAGTGAGTATAAGGGTCTTAGCCTTAATTTATTATTCAACAAGTCCTTCAGATGCACTGGCTTTTCTGTTAACCTCTTCAAATTTTCTAATAGGAAATGTGCTTTAGGGAACTCTGAAATGGTTTTTTTTAATCTGGCTTTAGAGATATGAGACTTACATTTTTTTCTGAGGTGAACTGTCCAAAATGCATCCCGTTAAATGGACCCCCTTCACCAGAGCTAGTGATTCTGTGTCTTAAGTTTGGAGGAGAGATTTGCAAATCATGGGATCAGCACTTAATTTAGGGCTCTATTTACCATGTAGGCTGTCAAGAAGTATTAACCTTAAGGTAGGATGAGAACGTGGAGTACAAAGCTGGGAGCTGATGGCACACAGTACACCAGGTATTAAATGGCATTATCCATCCGGCTTGCTACAGTAAATAGGATTTCACTGTTATGATGTGTCAGGGCTTTCAGTGAAATCAAATTTACAAGAACTAAACTGCCACCCTCTGTGCTGAGCAGCATTATTCTGGAATCTTGCTTTCATATTAATCCTATTGGTAGGAAATACTTGTACCAATTGTGCATGGAAATTATAATTTAATGATCTCTCCCATTTCTCTATTCAGAGCTTAGAATGGACCACTGTGCTTTGCAGTGATCGCCCGGGGTTCTGAGGACAAGATATTACACAGTTCAGCCTTAAAGCCCACTTACTATTGCCTTTTTGTGAGAGCTTGTGATGATCGTAAGTGCTGAGATGCCAGCAATATGGGCTGTGTAATTTTTTTTTTTACTTTCTCAACTCTTCACATTTCCTTTGCTCTTTGAAAGACTATACAATAAAACAATTAGATTCTGTTGACCATGACAGTTTTTCAAAACTGTGTGTCTCTTAAACGTACGAAGACAAGGTAAGAAGAAAAGTGCTAAGAAATCCAGGGGAAATTTATTCCACTTTTAAAGATTCTTTACATTTTATCTGAGGAAGCTCAGCAGGGTGTTGTTTTTTTTTTTTAATAATTTTTATTGTGCTTTAAGTGAAAGTTTACAAATCAAGTCAGTCTCTCACACAAAAACCCATATACACCTTGCTACACACTCCCAATTACTCTCCCCCTAATGAGACAGCCTGCTCTCTCCCTCCACTCTCTCTTTTCATGTCTGTTTTGCCAGCTTCGAAACCCCTCCACCCTCGCATCTCCCTCCAGGCAGGAGATGCCAACATAGTCTCAAGTGTCCACCTGATCCAAGAAGCTCACTCCTCCCCAGCATCCCTCTCCAACCCATTGTCCACTCTAATCCATATCTGAAGAGTGGGCTTCGGGAATGGTTCCTGTCCTGGGCCAACAGAAGGTCTGGGGGCCATGACCATGGAGGTCCTTCTAGTCTCAGTCAGACCATTAAGTCTGGTCCTATGAGAATTTGGGGTCTGCATCCCACTGCTCTTCTGCTCCCTCAGGGGTTCTCTGTTGTGTTCCCTGTCAGGACAGTCATTGGTTGTAGCCAGGCACCATCTAGTTCTTCTGGTCTCAGGATGATGTAGTCACTGGTTCATGTGGTCTTTTCTGTCTCCTGGACTTGTAACTGCCTTGTGTCCTTGGTATTCTTCATTCTCCTTTCCTCCAGGTGGGTTGAGACCAATTGATGCATCTTAGATGGCTGCTTGCTAGCGTTTAAGACCCCAGACGCCACTCTTCAAAGTGGGATGCAGAATGTTTTGTTAATAGATTTTATTATGCCAGTTGACTTAGATGTCCCCTGAAACCGTGGTCCCCAGACCCCTACCCCTGGTACGCTGGCCTTCGAAGCATTCAGTTTATTCAGGAAACTTCTTTGCTTTTGGTTTAGTCCAATTGTGCTGACCTCCCCTGTATTGTGTGCTGTCTTTCCCTTCACCTAAAGTAGTTCTTATCTACTGTCTAATTAGTGAATGCTCCTCTCCCACCCTCCCTCCTTTCCTCCTTCCCTCCTCCCGTAACCCCAAAAGAACGTTTTCTTCTCAGTTTAAACTGTCTCTCAAGTTTTCATAACAGTGGTCTTATATAATATTTGTCCTTTTGCAGCTGACTAATTTCACTCAGCATAATGCCTTCCAGGTTCTTCCATGTTATGAAACCTTCCACAGATACCTCACTGTTCTTTATCGATGCGTAGTATTCCATTGTGTGAATATACCATCATTTCTTTATCCATTCATCTGTTGATGGGTACCTTGGTCCATTCATCTGTTGATGGGTACCTTGGTTGCTTCCGTGTTTTTGCTGTTGTAAACAGTGCTGCACTAAACATGGGTGTGCATATATCTGTTTGTGTAAAGGCTCATATTTCTCTAGGATATATTCCAAGGAGTGGGATTGCAGGATTGTATGGTAGTTCTATTTCTAGCTTTTTAAGGAAGCGCCAAATTGATTTCCCAAGTGGTTGTACCATTTGACATTTCCACCAGCAGTGCAGAAGTGTTCCAGTCTCTCCACAGCCTCTCCAATATTTATTCTTTTGTGTTTTTTGGATTAATGCCAGCCTTGTTGGAGTGAGATGAAATCTCATTGTAGGTTTGATCTGCATTTCTCTAATGGCTAATGATGGTGAACATTTCCTCATATATCTGTTAGCTACCTGAATGTCTTCTTTAGTGAAGTGTCTATTCCTATCTTTTGCCCATTTTTTAATTTGGTTATTTATCTTTTTGCAGTTGAGTTTTTGCAGGATCGTGTAGATTTTAGAGATCAGGCGCTGATCAGAAATGTCATAGATAAAAACTTTCTCCCAGTCTGTAAGTAGCCTTTTTACTCTTTTGGTGAAGTCTTTGGATGCGCATAGGTGTTTGATTTTTAGGAGCTCCCAGTTATCTAGTTTTTCTTCTGCATTCTTTATAATGTTTTATATACTGTTTATGCCATGTATGAGGGCTCCTAACATTGTCCCTATTTTTTCTTCCATGATCTTTATCGTTTTAGGTTTTATATTTAGGTCTTTGATCCATTTTGAGTTAGTTTTTGTGCATGGAGTGAGGTATGGGTCTTGTTTCATTTTTTTTGCAGATGGATATCCAGTTATGCCAGCACCGTTTGTTAAAAAGATTGTCTTTTCCCCGTTGAACTGTTTTGGGGCCTGTGTCAAATATCAACTGCTCATATGTGGATGGATTTATGTCTGGATTCTCAATTCTGTTCCATTGGTCCGTGTATCTGTTGTTGTACCAGTAGTACCAGGCTGTTTTGACTACTGTGGCAGTATAATAGGTTCTAAAATCAGGTAAAGTAAGGCCTCCCACTTCGTTCTTCTTTTTCAGTAATGCCTTATTTATCCGGGGCCTCGTTCCCTTCCATGTGAAATTGGTGATTTGTTTCTCCATCTCGTTAAAGAATGTCTTTGGGCTTTTGATCGGAATTGCATTAAATATATCTATTGCTTTTGGTAGAATAGACGTTTTTTGATGTTAAGTCTTCCTATCCACGAGCACGGTATGTTCTTCCACTTATGTAAGTCTCTTTTGGTTTCCTGTGGAAGTGTACTGTAGTTTTCTTTGTATAAGTCTTTTACATCTCTGGTAAGATTTATTCCTAAGTATTTTATCTTCCTGGGGGCTACTGTAAATGGCATTGATTTGGTGATTTCCTCTTCGATGTTCTTTTTGTTGGTATAGAGGAATCCAACTGAGTTTTGTGTGTTTATGTTGTATCCCGATACTCTGCTGAACTCTATTAGTTTCAGTAGTTTTCTGGAGGATTCCTTAGGGTTTTCTGTGTATAAGATCCAGTCTGGTTGCCCTTTATTTTTTTTACCTAGCCTAACTGCTTTGTCTAGGACTTTCAGCACAATGTTGAATAAGAGTGGTGATAAAGGGCATCCTTGTCTGGTTCCTGATCTCAGTGGGAATGTTTTCAGGCTTTCTCCATTTAGGGTGATGTTGGCTGTTGGCTTTGTATAAATGCCCTTTATTATGTTGAGGAATTTTCCTTGTATTCCTATTTTGCTGAGAGTTTTTATCATGAATGACTGTTTAACTTTGTGAAATGCCTTTTCTGCATCAATTGATAAAATCATGTGGTTCTTGTCTTTTATTTATGTGATGGATTACATTAATTGTTTTTCTAATGTTGAACCACCCCTGCATCCCTGGTATGAATCCCACTTGGTCATGGTGAATTATTTTTTTGATACGTTGTTGAATTTTATTGGCTAGAATTTTGTTGAGGATTTTTGCAGCTACATTCATGAGGGATATAGGCTTATAATTTTCTTTTCTTGTGGTGTCTTTACCCGGTTTTGGTATCAGGGATATGGTGGCTTCATAGAATGAGTTTGGTAGTATTCAGTCCTTTTCTATGCTCTGAAATGCCTTTAGTAGTAGTGGTGTTAACTCTCCTCTGGAAGTTTGGTAGAACTCTGCAGTAAAGCTGTCTGGACCAGGGCTTTTTTTTGTAGGGAGTTTTTTGATTACCTTTTCAATCTCTTCTTTTGTTATGGGTCTATTTAGTTGTTCTACCTGTTTGTGTTAGTTTAGATAGGTAGTGTGTTTCTAGGAATTCATCCATTTCTTCTAGGTTTTCAAATTTGAGTATAGTTTGTCATAGTAATCTGATAGGATTCTTTTAATTTCAGTTGGGCCTGTTGTAATATCGCCTCTCTCATTTCTTATTTGGGTTATTTGTTTCCTCTCCTGTTTTTCTTTTGTCAGTTTGGCCAGCGGTTTATCAATTTTGTTGATTTTTTCAAAAAACCAGCTTTTGGTCTTGTTAATTCTCTCAATTGTTTTTCTGTTTTCTATTTCATTTAGTTCAGCTCTAATTTTTAGGATTTGTTTTCTTCTGGTGCCTGTGGGTTTCTTTTGTTGCTCGCTTTCTATTTGTTCAAGTTGTAGTGATAATTCTTTAATTTTGGCCCTTTCATCTTTTTGGATGTGTGCATTTATTGGTATAAATTTGCCTCTGAGCACCGCTTTTGCTGTGTCCCAAAGGTTCTGATAGGAAGTGTTTTCATTCTCATTGGATTCTATGAATTTCTTTATTCCGTCCTTAATGTCTCCTATAATCCAGTCTTCTTTGAGCAGGGTATTGTTCAGCGTCCAAGTGTTTGATTTCTTTTCCCTGATTTTCCTGTTATTGATTTCCACTTTTATGGCCTTATAGTCAGAGAAGATGCTTTGTAATATTTCAATGTTTTGGATTCTGCTAAGGCTTGCTTTATGACCTGATACGTGGTCTATTCTAGAGAATGTTCCATGTGCACTAGAAAAGAAAGTATAATTGTTTGCTGTTGGGTGGAGTGTTCTGTATATGTCTACAAGGTCAAGTTGGTGGATTGTGGCATTTAGATCTTCTGTGTCTTCATTGAGTTTCTTTCTGGATGTCCTGTCCTTCACCGAAAGTGGTATGTTGAAGTCTCCTACTATTATTGATAGAGTTCGTTTTATGTATCTTGGAGCCCTGTCATTGGGTGCATAAATATTTCATATGGTTATATCTTCTTGGTGTATTGTCCCTTTAATCATTATATAGTGTCCTTCCTTACCCTTTCTGATGGATTTAAGTTTAAAGTCTCTTTTTTCAGATATTAATATTGCCACTCCTGCTCTTTTTTGATTGTTGTTTGCTTGATATTTTTTTTCTGTCCTTTGGGTTTTTGTTTGTTTGTGTCTCTAAGTCTAAGGTGTGTCCCTTGTAGGCAGCATATAAATGGATCTTGTTTTTTAATCCATTCTGCTACTCTCTGTCTCTTTATTGGTGCATTTAGTCCATTTACATTCAGGGTAATTATGGATAGGTATGAATTTAGTGCTATCATCTTGATGTCTTTTTTTGTGTGTTGACAGCTTCTTTTTCCCACTTAATTTTATCTGCGGAGTAGATTTTCTTTATATATTGTCCTTTCCTCATATTTGTTGTTGTTGATTTTGTTTCTGCTGAGTCTGTATTTGTCCTTTGTATTTTATTTTGATGAGTAGGATAGTTTGTCTCCTTTATGGTTAACTTATTATTTACCCCTATTGTTCTAAATTTAGAACTAAATTTTATCTCTTTGTATCGCTGTATCTTCCTCTTCATATGGAATGTGTATGATTACATTTCTTAGTCCCTCTTTATTATTTTTATGTTGTCTTCTTTTGTATAATAAAATTGCCATTACCCTGTGTTGGGCTTTTTTTTTTTTTGAAATCTTGCTTTGCTTTTTTTGATTTCCCTGTTTGAGTTGGCTTCTGTTTGCTCTGTCCAGTGTTCTAGCCTTGGGTTGATAGCTGATATTATTGATTTTCTATCCAGAGAACTCCCTTTAGTATTTCTTGTAGTTTTTGTTTGGTTTTTACGAATTCCCTCAACTTGTATTTATCTGGAAATGTCTTAATTTCACCTTCATATTTAAGAGACAGTTTTGATGGATATATGGTTCTTGGCAGCCAATTTTTTTCCTTCAATTTTTTCAATATGTCATCCCATTGCCTTCTTGCCTGCATGGTTTCTGCCGAGTAGTCCGAGCTTAGTCTTATTGGCTCTCCTTCGTAGGTGACTTTTCTTTTATCCCTAACTGCTCTTATAATTGCTCTTTATCTCTGGTTTTGGCAAGCTTGATTGTAATAATGTCTTGGTGACTTTCTTTTAAGATCTACCTTATGTGTAGTTCGATGAGCATCTTGGATAGATATCTTCTCATCTTTCACAATATCAGGGAAGTTTTCTGCCAACAAATCTTCAACAATTCTCTCTGTATTTTCTGTTATCCCTCTCTGTTCTGGTACTTCAATCACTCGTAGGTTATTTTTCTTGATAGAGTCCCACATGATTCTTAAGGTTTCTTCATTTTTTTTAATTCTTTTATCTGATTTTTCTTCAAATATATTAGTGCCAAGTGATTTATCTTTGAGTTCAGAAATTCTGGCTTCTACTTGCTCAATTCTGCTCCTCAGACTTTCTATTGAGTTACCTTATTCTGTAATTTTATTGTCAGTCTTCTGAATTTCTGATTGCTGTCTGTGTATGGATTTTTCCTGCTTATTAAATCTTTCGTTATGTTCCTGAATAATCTTTCTAATTTCTTCAGTTGCTTTATCTGTGTGTTCCTTGGCTTGTTCTGCATATTGCCTCATTTCCTTCCTGATGTCTTGAAGGGTTCTGTATATTAAACTTTTGTATTCTCCCTCTGGTAATGCCAGGAATGCAGTTTCATCTAGAAGGTCCCTGGATTCTTTGTTTTGAGAGCCTGTTGAGGTGATCATGGTCTGTTTCTCTACGTGACTTGATATTGACTGTTGTCTCTGTGCCATTTATAAGTTATTGTATTAATTTGTGCTTGCTTACTGTGTCGTAGCTGCTTGCTTTGTTTTGTTTTGGTATATCCCTATGGGTTGCTTAAGTGAGCTAGCTTGATTATTTTCACTTTTGGAGCCCTGGTGTCCTGTCTCCAGCTGGCTAGAGCGGTTGTCAGGTATATCAGTCTAGGAGCCCATTCAGTTTTCTTGTATGAATTCAGCTCAGGTTTCCAGGTATCTGATATCAAGTGCATGGTACAGGCTCTATCCTACAGTCTTAGAGTGGCAGGGGTGATTGGCATATATACCAGTATCTGATTGCAACAGGGGGTCACGCTCTGAACAAGGCAGGGGGCTGAGAACTGACCCCCATGTGTCTCCGAGGAAAATGCATCTCTGTTCCCTAGAGTGTGCTGGTGGGTAGGTTATGCAGAGGGACCATGGGCACCCAAAGTTTTTGGTTGTGAGGACTGGGAGGTACCAGTTATCTTTGGACCCCTGTCGCAGGTGCCTGGGTGACCTGAGTGGAGCTACCAGTCCTTAGGTCCCTGTTGTGGGTAGATGAGGACCTTGTTTAATAGGCAAAGCAATGTCAAATGTCAAACACCCACCTCTCCACCGCACAGCTGAAATGGTTGGAGTCTGCCAACAAGAGCCTGTTCTCCCAAAATAGGCCCACAGAGGTCCATGCAGAAGGGAAAGGTGCTCAAGGTCCACAGACGGTTTATGCCTGGACAGGAGCTGCCTCTGTCCTGTGGTCCCCCAGTTAATGGAGCTAGCAGATTATCTTTTCCCCCAAATGCAATTTTTTTACTTCCCCAAGGCCGGGAGGATGGCTCTGGGTGCTTACCAGGGTCTTTCTCAGGCCCAAGGATTCAGCCACTGAAGCCTGCTTGGGGGTGGGGGTGGGGGGCGCGGTAAAATATACACAAGTACTTAGCTTTTGCGGAGAGCACACCATTTTCCTCAGGTTCCAGAGGTGTGAGTGGGCTGTGTGGCTGCTGCTTCTCCCTGAGAAAACTGCCGCCAAACACTAGGACCAGCCCGCCGCCGCCGCTGCTCCGGGAATGGTGCCTGAGGGCTTCCCGCGATTCAGGTCCGGTAGCTCCTCTCCATTTTCGAATGGCCTCTTCCTTCCCCTGCCCGTCAGTTTGTTGTCTAAGCTTGCCTTTGATGCTCAGGGCTCCCAGCTTGTCACAAATATACACATTTCACTTGTTTTTTCGGGTCTTTGTTGTAAAGAGGATTCAACGGAAGCGTCTGTCTATTCTGCCATCTTGGCCCCACTTCCAGGAGGGTCTCTTATCTGGAAACCAATTAATATGCCCTTTCCTTTCTTTGGGATCTTTCCTTGCTATTGATATGAATATAGCACCAGAAAGTCATTCTCTGCTGCCTGTGTTTGAATTTGAAACGGTCTAAATCCTTTGAATTTCCTTTGCATCTAATTTAAAAATTAGTTATTGTTATTGCTTCTTGATAGCTTGCTTACTTATAAATTGCTAATGTCCTTCATTTAGGCAGACCAGCCAATACTTATTTCCCTATTTTACTGATGGAAAAACTAAGATACATGAATATTAAATTTTTTAAAGGAAATTGAAGGGCTGGTGTTAGAAAGTACCCTTCAATCCCAGTGTACGTTCAGACCTTAAGACAGCTGTGCCTCTATAAGGGGTTACGTTTTAACACAGTAGCTTCGGTTAGGAAGATATATTTGGTCATTAAAACATTACACAAATAATATTAGCTCAGAGCATCATCAAATAAGAAGTGCCCACATCTAAATGTGGTGTACAAGGCAGGCCTTGTACAATAAGATCAGCATTTAAATTCAGTTTGGCCATGGAGACGAAGATAGGATTTTGACCTTGGTTGTTCTTAGTAGAATTTGGGAGCTAGAAGAAGTCATTGGCATTCTCCATTCATTCAGAAACACATTTCTCAAACTCCTGCAGTGAGTCAGGCACTGTACGTGGGTATGATGACAAATACAAAGGGCGCAAATACCCATTGGCATCTGGTACAGAGCTGTTCACTTGCCCCAGTGGTTTAGAGAGGCTAAGGCCAGAATATTTGGAAGCGTTTTGTGAGAAGTAGCTGCTACTTCCTTCCTTTACTTCCTTTACCGGTCTAAAGATTATGGGTTTCCAAAGGAATTTAGTGGGTTGGAGAGATCCATCAGATTAAATTCTGAAAGACCCAATTCATGGGTTGCCTCAAACAGCTCTCTTTGAAAATAAAATATTAAATATGTTAACCTCCATGAGAACCAGAACTATCTGCTCTTTGATCAACACCCCAGCTCTGATACCTAGGGTAGTGCCTAATTTTTTTTAATTAATGTGTTTGTCCAGGGGTGGGATGATTTCCATGGCCAAGTAATTCTTAGTTAGGGTTAACTACGTTGAACAGATTTCTCTACTGCAACCTTCCCAGAGCTTATATACACGCATTCAGAGCTTCCAAGATGAGGCTCCTGCAGGCTGTGTTTCAGCATTCCGCTCACATTGCAGAATCTTTTTTCAAGACAGGTCCATTAACTCATCCCTGCACACTGTCTGAGAAGTGCTGGCCCTGCATAATGGCAGTGCCCACGTTGCTGAGCCCTTCCTGATCTGCAGCCTAGGATGGAGAGGTAGAGAAGCCTAGAATTTCAGTGATGGAGTTCCTAGCTTGAGGCTTCCAGGACCTGCATTCACCCTGGAATTGCCTCCCTTTGCACTTTGTTGATGAGAAAGGGACTCGTTTAAGGACTTTAGAGCTTTTTTGGAGGCAGGTATATTCTCTTCTTAACTCTTAGTTTCCCTGAGAGTCTTTGAGAAAACTATAGCCCCTAATTAGGTACCCCATTTTTTAATTTATCTGCACGTTCTTGGTTCAAGGCTGCACCAGTCTCTGCAGAACTGAGAGTGATAGGTAGTGGGGATTTTCTGAGACCCGCCCCCCCCCGCCCACCACCTCAGGACTTGGAATCATGGCCGTTAGAAAAGAGTCGTCCATCTTCATCTGAAGAATAAATCATGGGGTCCTGGCATCATGCCACCAAGGATCTAGAGTCTAAACAGGAATTCTCTTTCAGGAAATGAAGGACAAGTGTGATGAGGTTAGATAAATATTTAATGACCACGACAAGTCTTTAAAAATCTTGCCACGTGTAATTTGCCAAGATCTGGAACTGCAGGAACAAGCCAGAGCTGTATCCGAATCTTCCATTCCTTCAGAGCTCCTCCAGCCTTCCTGTGGCCCTTCAGAAGGAATTTATAGGACTGACCGTTATTTTGTGGGGAAGCAGGAAGCTTCGCTTGCCTAGGATAGATAGGATAGAATACACAGACTTCCAACAGGAGAGGGAGTTGGATGGAGGCCAGTAATCACATGCTCTGAACCCTAATCTGTCTTCACGGACAGTTAAGAACTAGAGTTTCAAGAGAATAACAGGGCCACAGCCCTGACCCCACAACTGGCGTTTTCACTGCAGCCTGAGAGCAGGAACCTTATCTGTTCACTGCACATAGTAGGTGCCTGATAAGCATTTGCTGAATAAATGAATGAGTTCTCTGCAGGTGAAAGCCTTCCTCTGAAAAGCAACCCATGTACTTTACATCTGTTCCTTGCAGACTGCTTAATGAACACCTTACCTCAGACCACACCTCACCTGGCACATCTTCCCAGAGGTTGAGGGGAGGGTCTTTCTGCTCCAGCCATGCCAGCTGCGGATGTTAATGCAATTGTATTTCTTACCTACATAAAATTAAAGGAGCAGATGTTTGAAGTAAATTAAATCATACTACCTAAGCATTGTTCTTACCCATTACTTTTATATGATTTCTTTTTCTGAGGAGGGCGGGAGGTCAATTTTATTCACAATCGCTGACCTAAACGGAACACCGGCTTCGTGTAGTATCGCAAAACTTGGCTTTGGATGAAAACACTCCTGAGTGCTATGCACTGTGGTCACCCTTGGTGTTCCCAGGCTATTGGCCAAGAAATATAATGTCAATATCAGCATCAAAGCAGCTACCATTTATAAAGGGGTTATTATAAGCTGGGAGTCCCTGGGTAGTGCAAACAGTGAAATGCTCAACTACTAACCAAGAGGTTGGCAGTTTGAACCCACTTAGAGACACCTTGGAAGAAAGGCCTGATGTCCTGCTTCTAAAAGGTCAGGCCATTGAAAACCCTGTGCAGCACAGTTCTACTCTGTAATCCGGGGACCACCATAAGTAGTTGGAATCAACTTGACGGCAACTGGGCTTTTTTTTTTTTTTTTTTTAATTATTAAGCCAGGTACCACACTAAATGATTTAACATAATACTGTATTTTATCACGAACCTTTACGAGAAGGTATTTCTTCTCTCCCTACCCAACCAGCCATTGTGGTTTTTATTTTTGAGACTCAGAGACGTTGAGTCTCCCAGGTGGTGCAGCCAGCCCTCCATCTTCTTCCTCATCAGCAGCTCTCCTGTGTGACCAGCAGTGGACTATAAAACTCCCCCGAGGCCTTCCGATCCCTATTCAATCCTGCCCCTCCCTCTTTGTAAAACATGTTGGTGCAGGTGGCCACCTCAAGAGAAGGGAGGGTGTAATGTCATGGGATGATCCTCTACTGGCTCCTGCTGCCACGTGGGTGTTTTGCCCCCATCATCTTCCTTCATGCCATAGCCCACTGTGCAAAGTCATTTCTTTCTGGTAGAGCTCTGAGTAGCCCTTTAGTCCCTTTGTCCATAGCAGCCCAGCGTGTTAGCTCACTCTAGATTGTGTAGATACGGAACCTTGCAGCATACACTTCCTCTCAGTTTACGTCAGTTGTAGTCACAAATACAAGTTTACCATCAGTTTCTGTTTTGAGACCAAATTTACTCTTGTTTAAGGCTGAGGATATTTCTTCTGTCCTAGAAGTTGTCAAGGATTTCATTTTACTTGGATCCACAATCAACACCCATGGAAGCTCTAGTCAAGAGATCAAAAGACGCCTTGCATTGGGCAGATCTGCTGCAAAGGATCTCTTTAAAGTGTTGAAAACCAAAGATGTCTCCCTGAAGACTAAGGTGCACCTGACCCAAGCCGTGATATTTTCAGTTGCATCATGACAAGTGGAAGCTGGACGATGAATAAGGAAGACTGAAGAATTGACACCTTTGAATTGTGGTCTTGGCGAAGAATATTGAATATATCATGGACTGCCAAAAGAACGAACAAATCTGTCTTGGAAGAAGTACAACCAGAATTCTCCTTAGAAGCAAGGATGGCAAGACTGCGTCTTACATACTTTGGACATGTTATCAGGAGGGATCAGTCCCTGGAGAAGGACATCATGCTTGGTAAAGTAGAGGGTCACTGGAAAAGAGGAAGACCCTCAACAAGATGGATTGACACAGTGGCTGCAACAATGGGCTCAAGCATAACGATTGTAAGGATGGTGCAGGAAAGGACAGTGTTTTGTTCTCTTATGCATGGGGTCACTATGGTTCAGAACTGACTCAATGGCACCTAACAACAACAACAGAACTATTTGAACTTCCACTCAGTGGCTTCCCTAGTTTCTGCGTTAGAATTAACCTGAGCAATAATCTGGGGAAGTGCAGCACTTGGCCAGCTGCTGTGATGGCCCTCATACTTTTAACCATCCGTGGTGGCGTATCCTCCCCCATCTGCTTCAGGGTTCTTCTCTCGGAAATCCCCAGGCTTTTTTCTCTTTGCCCAGTCCTCCACTGTATTGGGCATACCTGTAATAGGGGTGCCACGTGCCATGTGTGGTGGGTACTTGGGAGACTGAAGCAGATGCAGTTACCTCTAGCATGTCATCATTTCTCCTTGCCTGTTACCTGTGCTTAAAATTGACGTTTCCAGAATTCAGTCATAAATTAATTTCCCCCTTGCCTGGATAGACTGTATGTGATTTGGGGTTATTGTTGTTGGGTGCCGTCGAGTCAATTTTGATTAATAGCAACCCCATATGACAGAGTAGAACTGCCCCAAAGGGCTTTCTAGGCTATAATCTTTATGGAAGCAGATCTCCAGGTCTTTTCTCATACAGAGCTACTAGGTGGGTTCGAATCACCAACCTTGCAGTTAGCAGCTGAACACTTAACCATTGTGCCACCAGGGTGCCTTGATTTGGGGTAGGGAGTGAAAATAGAAGTGAGAAATGATTAGTTTAAGGCTGAAGAAAAGATCCTAAGATTATTTCTTTGAGTTGGCAATCCATGTGGGAAGAAGATATGTCTATTTATCTAACTATCGTTAAAATGAAAATGTAACTAGAACTACAGTGAGGGTTTCTGTATTTCAAGGAAAATAGTACATCATAAATTGTGAACTGTCCTATTCTCTCCTGGTGTAGTTGCTCTAAACTGTAGAAAATTTGGCAGCCATCCCTAGAACGATTTGTTAAAATTCAATAGCATGTAATTAAAGACCGAGACTGCCATTTCTCTGTTGGGTACATTAAAAAATTATGTATCATTTGGATTTGACCCTGGACTCATTTTCCAAAAGAGTAATGCCAGAAAGACAAATGAGGGTAAGTATTTTAGTCTAAGTACTTTGTACAAAGTAACTAAATTTAGAGAACTGTCCCTGGTGGTACGGTGGCTAAAGTGCTCGGCTGCGAACCGAAAGATTAGTGGTTCAAACCCACCAGCTGCTCCATGGGAGAAAAGACTCGGCAGCCTGCTCCCGTAAAGATTTACAGCCTTAGAAACACTATAGGGCAATTCTACTCTGTCCTATAGGTCACTAGGAGTCGGAATCGACTGGAAGGCAGTGGGTTTGGTTTTGGTTGTCAGTTATACTGTAGCCATTTAAGAGTAATTATGCAAAGCATAGTTTTCAAATGAATATTACTTTAGAAATGGCCAAATGGAAACAGTGCTTATGATGATATTGTGTTTCAAGCTTTGCCAGACAACAAAATAAGATTGCTGATGTTTTAAGCTTGCGCTAATGGAGGATTAAAAGCAACATTGATCCAACAATTTAGACAATATGTTAATGAATGGAAAAGTTTATCGACACAGAAGTTTCCTGTTCCTTGGAACGTTAGCATTCATCCAGTACTGAACTGTATTTTTCGTACAAGGAAACTGAAACCTAGAGATTTGAGAATTGGTGTTGTTTAGTTAGGGAAAGGGTAGTAATGATGGTTACCTTGTTGTCAGTAGCTGTGCAGTCAGTTGGCCTCCTATTCGTGGCGACTCCATGCATAACAGAACAAAGCACTGCCCAGTTTTGGACCACCCCCATGATCCCTTGCAGATTGGACCGTTGGGACCCATTCAGTCTCACTGGCTGATATTCAGAAACGGACCACCAGGCCTTTCTCCTAGTCCGTCTTAGTCTGGAAGCTCCACCGAGACCTGTTTTGCATCCAGGTTGTGGATGTACTTCAGGTGCATTGGTCAGGAACCAAACCCTGGCCTTCTGCCTGGGAGACAAGAATTCTACCACTGAACCACCGCCAACCGCCTCACCGAACCACCGCCAACCGCCTCACCGGACCACCGCCGACCGCCTCACCGGACCACCGCCGACTGCCTCATGGTGGTTACCTAGTCGTTCTTACTGTCTAGTCACATAGGTTCCAGGCATAAATTTCCATTTCGGTTCCTAGAACTGGTATGTGTTGGGGTGGCCATCCCAAATACTGCAGAGGTGGTTTAAGTATGATTAATACTTTGGGTACCATTCCTTAGGTTTAGGAAAACCCATCAAGCAAACAATAAAATTTCACGTGCTGTGTTGATACCATGGGATAAAGTGGCTACTCAATAAATAGTGCTTAATTAATTGGCGTAATGAACGAATGAGCTTTTCATTTACAACTCGTCTGATTTGTTCCACCAGAGGAGAGGAGAACTTTTGGTCCAGTTTCTAATTTTCAGGTAAAGCAGTAATTTCCAAGTGCTTGTTTCTTTGTCATTTCATAATTAACCGAGATATTTGTTAAGAATAATCCCAGACCTCAGAATCTTAGGGAGATGGGGTTCAGATAATTCTGGAATGCATCAAAGGCTTGGGGCCTCTCCCCTAAAAGATCTTAAGAGAAAGACAGTATGTTAATATCAAAGATAAGTAGACATAGATGGAAATGTTAGACCTCCTACTTCTCAGATTTGTCCTTGGAAAGGTCACATAACCTGTTTGACCCTCACATTCCTCATCTTGAAAGTAGCATCATAATATACTTGCCTGAGGTTGTTGAGATTAAATAAAATATTACATGTCAGTTTATATTAAATCAGGATAAATATCAGCCTTCTTCATCATCGTTGGTCTTCGGCATTTAGGAGGTTGATGGTTATACACCTGTTTGAGGTAACGTTGGGAGAATAGGAGAGGGGTTGAGTAGGGAAACATGGGTCGAATTCTGTTTAAAGTATTTATTCTAATTATTTTGTTATGTTGAAATGCTGTATTGAGTTTTGCCAGAAGGAATAGAATCATTGTAGAACTATTGTGTAATATTGAAATTACATAATCCTTCAAATTTTCAGAGCTGTAATATACATCATTTTATTTGATAAAATGAAATTTTTCTTGCCTAGATGTCTCTTCAAATTTGTGGATCATAGCGACCCTATAGGACAGAGTAGAACTGTCCCACAGGGTTTCCAGGTAGCGCCTGGTGGATTCAAACTGCCAACCTTTTGATTAGCAGCCACAGCTCTTAACCACTATACCACCAGGGGTTCCCTGTTTATGTCAGAGGTATTAATCTGGCCACTTTGCTATACTCAAGCTTATCTGGTCTGTCATCCTCCAAAATTGCTGAAGTCCTTCTATTTATAAAACGAAGAAAAAAAAAAACCCAAAAAAAGAGCCTCAACATTTTGTTGACTGCTCAGGAAAAAAGTTCAGGGTACGTAGTATGTTCCCTTTCTTAAGAATGTACCTTTTTGGACTGAAAAAAAAAACTGAGATACCTCAAAAGATATTTTGAGATTAGAGACTTTTCATTAAAATTATGACTAAATACTTCAGTCTGAAAAAGGCCACCAAACAATAGCCTGTCAAAGAGATAATATATTTGTCTGTATGAACTTTGAATATCTTTGTCATGTAATTTAAATTCATTTTTATGTATCTTCCACAACTCTCAATTGTCTTTCTTGTTGTGTGCCGTTTAGTAGATTCCAGCTCATAGTGACCCCACGTGACAGAGCAGAACTGCTTCATAGGGTTTCCTAGGCTGTATGTAGTCTTGGTGAGAGCAGATCATCAGGCCTTTCTCCTGCAGAGCTGCTGGTGGGTTCGAACCACCAGCCTTTCAGTTAGCAGGCAGGGGCTTCACCATTGTGCAACCAGGGTTCCTTTCCAGTTGTCTTTACTTCTGCCTAAAGGACTGTTGTCCTTTTGTTTCTCCCTGAAGGGGAAAAAAAGAAAAAACTAATCCTGATTAGTCCCTTAAATTATTATCTTTTATGTATGCAAGTCCTGTATTTTTAATCCCTTGAAGCAAAATATATTTTAATGACTTAAATATGCATGTGTTAGAATGTAAACTATGGGCATTATCCCCAGGATTAAGCCCAGTTTCTCAGTTGTGGGTGAATGGCCTTTTTAGTTGAATATGCTACAGTTTCAAGATAAAGACATAAACCACTGTTTTAAATTGTTTTTCTTTCTTTCTCTGTGGTATAAGATATGGTAAAATACCTGCTAACTCACCACATTGAACACCCACGCTGCAGTTTTAAAAAATTTCCTGTAGCCCATTTTATATAATGTACTTTTGAGCTTCTGTCATTATCCAAAGAAAATCATTTTTCTTTTGAGAAAATGACTGCTCTTAAAGTTTATCCACATAGCAAAACAGGGCACTGGTAGATATTCTTTGTGCTTTATAGTTCTCATCTTTCATTTATCCTAAAGTCACTAATGGCAATAAATACTGTATGATCATCGTAAGTATTTTAAAGAACTGAAATTTGACTTTTATTTAACATGTTTCTAGTAGCCACTTTTCTTAAATCTGTGGGCATTTTAAAGGAGTGAGAAGTGTTTGCTGATGTCAGTTAACAAGTGAAATAAAAATTGTAAAATATATAGTCTCGTAAAATGTACCTTGTATGAGCGTCAGTTGATTTTATTAAAGAATGTCAATTTTCCAGTTTTTTGGGCTCCATTGTGATTTAAAATACTTTCAAATGATTTGCTTGGTATTTTATAAAATGTCAGCAAGTAATTATTGCTTTTACTAACAATATTTTGATTAATTAATAAGCAATTTAGTACCCGTGTTACTAATAAGTCAGAACTTATGCTGAGTTTTTAAATTTTGCTTTGCTTTGCTTGTCCCCATTGACTATTCACTGGATACACTCATTTTTGAACATGTAGTGCCTGCTATGTGGCAGGAGACCCTGGGTGGTGCGAACGGTTAATGCACTCAGCTGCTAACCGAAAGATTGGAGGTTCAAGTCCTCCCAGAGGCGCATCGGAAGAAAGACCTGGTGATTTACTTCCCAAACTCAGCCCCTGAGAACCCTGTGGGGCCCAGTCCTATGCTGACACCAGGGGGTGTCATGAGTTGGGGTCAGGAGCCGGGGTCGGGCTCCGCTTTAGGCTCAGGGAATACAGCGGAGAGCAGAGCAGACAGAAAGTCCTGGCACCATAAAATTAATCTGTTAGTGCAAGACAGCCAGCAACAAATTTATTTTATATCAAGTGGTGATGCCGAAAAATAACTCCTGACAGTGGGGGTGAAAGTGACTGTATGTGTAGGAGAAGGCGCTGTTTTATATAGGGGGGTGCCTGACAAGGTGCTGCTCGCGTGGGGACCCGAAAGCCGAACGGGCCCTTCAGATGCCGGGGCGAAGAGCCTGCCGCAGGCCCTGTTTAACTCTAGCAGACCAGATCTCTCGCCTTGACTCTGTGCCACTCAACACTCTAGTGTGTTCTTCACTCTCTTTGCAGGAAATGCCAGGTTTGCTTTTCAAGTGCAGTACCTGTCTTGCCAAGCCTGGCAGACGGCGCCTATTTTGGTCTGTACTTTGTTAGCAGATCAGTTCTATGTTGAGTTCAAATGGTAGTCTATTTCAAGAGCGTAATCCTCGTTCTCGGAGAGGAATAGTAAATAGACACTAGGACCTTGTAAGGGAATGTTGAAGTTTAAAAAAAAAGTTCCGTATCGACTGAAAAAGCACTGTGAGTCTCCATCTGACCTTGCACTCCTTTCCTCCAGCTGCCCCAAATCAAGTCAACATAAATCTACCCAGCTATTCAAAACAAAGACTAGGAACACTTGCTGGGAGCTTACCATGTGCCAGCGCTGAGCTAAGTAAGCACTCTACATGAGTCATTTAACCTTTCTAGTGGTGTAGGACTGTTGGCCCATTTCACAGAGAAGGCAAGTGAGGCATGGTAATGCTGTGGCTTTATCCAGGGTTGCGGAGCTAGAAAGTGGCAGAGTCGGGGTTGGAGCCCTGTCTACCATTTACGCCCACATCCTCAACCTCTACACTACACTGCCTAATGGGAGGTTAGAGCTGGTCTGGGCTGGGACTAGACACAAAGGAGCTGAGTGGACCTCTGTGACTCAACCTGTTGCTGTTGTTGTTGAGTGCTGTCGAGTTGATTCCAACTCATACCAACCCTATATGACAGGGTGAAACTGTCCTGTTGGGTTCCCCAGGCTGTACTCTTTACCAGAGCAGATTGCCAGGTCTTTTCTTCCACTGAACAGCTGATGGATTCAAATTGCCAACATTTTGGTTAGCAGCTGAGCCTTAACCGTTATACCGCCGGGGCTTCCGAATGTGCCCTTACCAAAGCTAAACGATAGGCGGATTATCTGCACATATGCGTCAGCATTAGCTGGGCAAAAAGTTTCTCCCCACCAAGGTCCGTAGATTGGCAGTGATTAGCTCGTCCGCAGGGCGTGAGGTTGACAGGTCTGTTTTTACCATCTCCATGTTCCTTTCCTGTTTTCATCTATCATCTGTTCCACCGTTAAATTAGAAAAGGTCTGATAGCTCTTATTTGCACCTGTCTTCCTTGTACTGGAAGTCCCTGGGTGGTGCAAAGGGCTAACGTGCTCAGCCGCTGATCACGAGGTTGGAGGTTGGCGGCCACCCAGAGGCAGAGGCGCCTTGGAAGAAAGTCTTGGTGACCTACTTCCAAAAAACCGGCCCCCGAAAACCGCACGGAGAGTGGTTCTGCCGACACCGGGGGGGCGGAGCGCGGTTCTGCCAACCCGCGGGGGCGCCGTGATCTGGAGTTAACTCCACAGCAACGGGTTTGGTTTGTTGTGCTCAGACTCCCGCATGTTCTTCTCTTCCACCTGTGGCAGGATTTCCCTGTCCCCCTTTCAGGCTGCTAGTGCGCCCCCCTCCAACCTTGTCCCCAGTCATTAAAACGGAAGACGATTGACCCCCTCCTTGAAGGTTTCTCTGCTGAGGACAGTTGGCCGAGGCTGCGACAGTTGGGTACCGCTGTCGGAGTTAAGCGACCGTCCTGGAGCTGTGGGTCCCGTCTGCACATGCTTCGTCTGTAGCACAGGCACCACTTGATTCTGCTCTCCCCAGGGCTGTTTCTCCAAGTGAGACACCCAGTTCACGAGACTGCTTCCCAATACATTTGACATGTGTTGGGTAAGTATTTAGACATCTTTGTACCCCAGTCTTCTTTATCTGGTAAATTAAAATCATTTTAAAGGTCTTTCTTACCGTTTCTGACTGTAGAAAATGAAGTTTTAATGAAAGAAGTATATGCTTGGGGCACTTCCCTGTAATCAGCAGAGATGCTGCTGATGTTGTTTTTTGAAAATAGTGTTTATCCTGGGAAGGACGATATACAGAGTAATATGAAAGAATTTTCAGAACTTTTTATATTTTCTTTAGGGTCTTTTCAGTTTGTTGAATCATTGTTGTAGTTTGAAATTTAGGTATATTGCCACTCATCTTTTGAAATTGACGTGTTTCTCATGGCCAAATAGTACCAGAATCAAGAGAAAATAGACTTTTGTCTTTGTTTCAGACTTGGGATACATTTCTGCTGTTTCCCTGAGAGGTGCTGGAAGGGCAAATCACAGCATTCAGTTTTCTTATTCTAGTGGCATGGTGATCATAAAATCAAATTATTTCTGGAAACCTTGAGACTTCCTCCCTCCCTCCCTCCCTCCCTCCCTCCCTCCCTCCCTCCCTCCCTCCCTCCCTCCCTCCCTCCCTCCCTCCCTCCCTCCTTTTCTTTTCCTTTCATTCAGCCAACAAGCATTTATTAAGTATTAGGTGCCAAGATTTATTTACATGGTTCTGTCATTTTTCTTATGGAGCCCAGTAGACTAGAGGGAGGTGATGGATGTATAAATGGGGGGTTATTTTACAGTATGATAAATTCCTTAGTAAAAGTCGTACCAATCATCTTATATGACATTTTCTCCCCCTTCTATTCCATATCGCAGGATGCTTAAATTTCAGATACCTTAGGGGTCAGCCTCACATGCTAAAAATGGTTTTTACATTTTTAAATGACTGGAAAGAAATCAAAAGGTGGTTTTTTTGCTGCATGAAAATTATATGAAATTCAGATTTCAGTGGCCATAAATACTTGTATTGGAAGACAGCCATGCTCATTGTTTGCATGTTGTTTATGGCCACTTTCACGCAACAACAGAGTTGAGCAGTTCCAACAGAGACCATATGGCCCACAAAGCTTAAAATATTTACTGTCTGTCCCTTTATGGAAAAAGTTTTCCAACCCTTGCTTTAGACACCTTTTTTTCTTCTTCTAGAAATTTCAGAGGACAGTTGGTGAGCAAATATTAAGTTCCAACTCTGTGCCAGGACTGTGCCAGGCAGCCAGAAAGCAGGAAATAAGCAGGAGGGACATGCTTCTTGCCCTCCTGGAGCTTTGGGTCACATGGGTGGGAGACAGTAAAGAAAACAAAATACAATAAGACAAGACAACTTGATTATAACTGTTACTATTAAGGAAACATGTACTATGAGAGAAAATAGCAGACTGGAGAGGAGCTGTTTCAGATGAAGTGCTGTCTTAGGCTGAATCCTCTAGAGAAGCAAAACCAGTGAAGCATATAGATATATAGAGAGATTTTTATCAAGGAAATGACTCACACAGTTGTGGAAGCTGCAAAGTCCCAATCCGTGGGTCAGGATCAAGGTTTATCATGACTCATGTAGCTATAGGGGCTGGAGAACCCAAGCTCTGCAGATCAGACAGCAGGCCTCTGGCTCACAGGCTCAGGAAGCTGACGAATCCCAGGATTGGCAGGTAAGGTGCTAGCTCAAGTCCCAAGAACTAGAGGTCACATGATTAGGAGCCAGCTGCAGGATCCAATGGGAGCAAAAGTCAAGGAGCTTTGCCAGAGAGTCCACCTATATTTGATGCAGGCCACACCCCCAAGGAAACTCTCTTTCAACTGATTGGCTGCTCATAGCAGATCTCATCATGGAGGTGATTACATTATATCAAATCTCATTATGGAGGTGGTTACATAATCACATAGCTACCCAATTACGTCATAACTGCCAAATCACTGAGAATCATGGTCCAGCCGAGTTGACACACAACCTTAACCATCATAGGTGTTTTGAGGGTGAGACACTTAAGAGGGAGGACGAGTGTGGTCTCTTCAGACGTCTGAGTGGAGGGGGTGGAGGCAGCCAAGTAGAATCAAATGCGTGTGTCTTTCTCTGTCTCTTTGTCACTCTCTTGTGCTCTCTCTCTCAAACACACACACACAGACCTACCTAAGAAATAGCAGATTTAGAGGTCCTGAGATGTTCTAGCTACCACCCTTCCTCCAGTTTTTTCCTTCTCAGGAAATAACACCATTACCTACTTGTTGGTTCAAGCTAAAAACCTGTGAGGTGTTTTTGATTCTCACTTGCCCTTGTGTTTCCTCCCCATCTCCTTCTAGTTCATCAGGAAGTCCTGTTGACTCTGTTTCCATAACATAACTTGCTGCCACCTACTTCTGATCCATTACCAGCATAGACCCAGCTACCATCTCTTACCTAAACTCCTACAAGACCGTTGTTTCCTTACTGCTCTCCCCACCTCCATTCTGTACTCACCCCAATCACCATTGTCTATTCTCTAACCAAAAGCTTGATCATCTTTTAAGGACTTGAGTGAGATTATATCATTTCTTTGCTTAAAACCCTCCATTGGCTCCCACTGGCCTGAAAATGAAATCCAAACCCTTTACCTGCCTGTTAAAGAAGAAGAAAGGAGGCAAGGATGTCCTGAGAATAGGGAGTAAGGCGCATTTGATGTGAGGGACTGGATGTCAGATGGGAAGGGAGAACAGGAAGAAGAAGGTTGGCTCCTGTGTTTTTGACTTCAGCAACTGGGTGGAATGTAGAGCCATTTACTGAGACCAGGAAGACCAAGATCATTGAAGCAGGAACTGGCTAGAGGGGCACAAATCATAAATTGTGTTTTTGTCCATTTAAATCGGAGGTGCCTCTGTGATAGCCAAGGGTTGATGTCAACAAAACATTTGAACCAGAATATGGAATCAGAAGCAAGGGCTGGGCTAGATATGTACATTTGGGAATTAGCCTATGGAGGCGTTTAAAGCCAGGAGGCTGAAGGAGCCCCCAAGTGTAGGGCCAGAAGACAAGAGGACCCTACGCCAAGCCCTGAGGGCTGACTGGTGGTTACTTCTCTGGGGAGGACAAGAGTCTGGCAGAGGGGTTCTTGCACTGCAGTTGGGTGTCAGCTAGTACAGGACTCGTACTGAGTTTTAGAGGAAAGTAGTTCTCCGACATCATGGAGGAAATAGGAATGTGGGCTAAAGAAAAAAAAGCAAGTAATTATTAAGAACATTTTCTGCAAGCAAAGTCTTTGACTGGTCAAAATTTAATTTGGGGTCTTATACAATTAGGAGTCCATTTTAATTTGTAGAGGGTGGAAAGAAGTCTTTTGGCCTTTGTAATTGCTGTGTCGGAGTTAAGTTTTCGTTGACTTGTTAACTGTTTTCCCTACATGATGTAGTTTTCTCTTTTTTCGGATTCAGTTTGTGATGTGATGGTTTAAAAGCAAGTATCTGGATACCCACAAAGGCAGCACAGACTCTTAGCCTCTGGGTCTGCTTGTGTTTGTAATTGCATTGACTTACTGGTCCCACCCCCCTTTTTAATTGTCTAAATCAAATATATAATTAGGAATTTTTAATGTAATAACTTAAATATCTAATATTAGATTAAGACAAGGTAACAGGATTTAATTAGAGACTGAATGCCACCTCCCACGCTCAGCCATCTAATCATTCTATCTAGATGTGATCTCGTTTCATAAGATAATTTATGTAGCTATTTGGAAATCGCTACAGTGTTGCTGTTAAGAACATTGCCTTTGGAGTCACGCTGCTTGAATTCAATCCTGGCAGTGCCACTGAAAAGCACAAAAGATCCTGGTAAATTACTTCTTTGGTTCTCAGTTTTCTCATCTGGAAAATGGGGATAATAGTGCTAACCTGATGGTGCTGTTGTAAGGTTTAAATGAAAGAATCCATATAAAGCACATAGCACAGTGCCTGGCACGTGGTTTTGTGTCAATGTATGTTAAGTATTACAGTGAACACATCTAACCCCCCTGGCAGAGTCTACATTAGTTGAGGATAGAGGGTGTGTTGTATGGATCTGTATGTCCCTCTTCTTGACTGCCTTACACGTAATGGAATGTTTGGAAGAACGTACCTCATCTCATATGCATGTGAAAGCTGGACACTGAATAAGGAAGACCAAAGAAGAAGTGATGCCTTTGATTTGTGGTATTGGAGAAGGATATTGAATATATCATGGACTGCCAGAGAAATAAACAAATCTGTCTTGGAAGAAGTACAGCCAGAATGCTTATTAGAAGCAAGGATAGCAAGACTTAGTCTTGTGTACTTTGGACGTGTTTTCAGGCAGGACCAGTCCCTGGAGAAGGATATCATGCTTGGTAGAGTAGAGGTTCAGGGAAAAAGAAGAAGACCCTCAATGAGATGGATTGCAACAGTGGGCTCAAGCATAACAATGGTTGTGAGGATGGCGCAGGACCCAGCAGTGTCTTGTTCTGTTGTACATGGGGTTGCTATGAGTTGGAACCGACTTGACAGCACCTAACAACAACGACCACCTTATCATTATGAGATAAGGGCATCCCCAAAGCAACTTTTACTTGGGTAAAGTAAATGCTGAAGTTAAATTGAAAAATCTTGTTTATCATCCTGTGTCATATAATACAATCCGTAGGAACTGTTAACCTGTGAACCACCCCTAAAGAACCTATATTGCTTTTTATCCAAGCTGGTTATACAAGAGATAACACAAGTTACATTCTAGCATCTGTGTCATTATTGCTCAGGTATAATTTTTTTTTAATAAAGTATCCTCTAACTTTATGTTGACATTAATATATTGCAAGAGAGAACATGAATTAATCTTTGGAAAGTTATTTTGCTGTTTTTCACAGGCTTCTAAGCTGTGGTTGAGTATTTAAGGAAGCTTTTAATGGAATTGGAAACCCTGGTGGCGTTGTGGTTAAGTGCTACGGCTGCTAACCAAAGGGTTGGCAGTTCGAATCTGCCAGGCGCTCCTTGGAAACTCTGTGGGGCAGTTCTGCTCTGTCCTGTAGGGTTGCTATGAGTTGGAATTGACTCGATGGCACCGGAGTTTTAATGGAATTATCCTGTATCTTGTGACATCACCTCCTTCCATTGAGTTCATTCACTATAACTAAGGCTTTCATGGTAATAAATGAGGACCTCTTACAGGGGGTAAACTGAGGCTCCAGGGTACCAATTGAACTGATCAGTGTTGCATCTGAACATCCATGCACACAACAGTTTGACCACCCAGGGTGCTCTCAGATCAGATTTAAGAGCTATTTAGAAGAAAATATATATAAAGGCACTTAGCTAAAGGATGTCACTGATTTGTAAAGAGAATATTCTTATTAGCATTTGCACTCTTTCTTATCCCCACAATGATTCGATGGGACATGAGCAACATTTTAAGTAATATTATATCAGGAAGGCTGGAATTCTTTCAGAAAGAGGCAAAAGGCTGAAATTGGATTTTTCTTTGTGTAACCAGTGCCTGGTACAGCACTGGGCTGTCCGTGCTCTGTTAAACTGAAGGGTGAAACCTACCCACTTGACATCAGCATTACGAAGACCGAGGCAGGGTAGACCAGCCGCTTGGGCCTCAGGTGGCTAACAGAGTCCACGGAACTCTCCTCTGCCCTGTTGCTTCTGCTTTGTGTCAGGAATGAAAGGTGTATAACAAAGGTTGGTTCAAGGATAGTGGGGCCCAAGAGAACAGGGGAGAAAAGAATTAAGAAAGCGCCTTTTTTTCCAAATGACCTCAAAGAGCCCGATTGGAATGAATCTTGTCTCAGTGTAGAGAATCACGGATAAGTGTGTTGCCTCTGCTGTGATTGAACATTGTCTCAGAAGACATGGAATTGTCTCATGACCTTCTGGACCAGTAGTCATTTGGCTGGATGAGGTAGTCGAGCCCTAAATGACTTTCTCCTCCTGCAAATCTGATTCTTTCAACAGATAGATAACCTAATTTTTAAAACAAGGACCCTGAGAGCCAGAGAGGTTGAGTTGCTTGCCCAAGGTCACAAGCATTCAGATGGCCTCTAGAAAGTGATCCCTGTCACCCAGAGCGTTTCAGCTCTGAAATAGGCTGCCTTGGAAGAGGTGCTGGTCTCTCGTCACCCCCAAGTATTCCAGTCAGAATGAGAGTGACCGTTTGGGGTGCTGTACAGAAGACTCCTGTGGAAGGATTCAGGTGCCTGTAAGGTCCTTTCCCTCTTAAAATTCTGTGGTTCTAGGACCTGTTTCATGGATTCAATAAGACAGTGCTCTCTCCCTAGCTCCAGATAGAAATGGGCCTTTGGAAGCATTTTCTTAGTTACATTTTCTATTTAAAGTAGCAATTAGCTTTTCATCTCAGATACTTTACAGTGTGCCATGCGTATCATTCGTTTGAAATATTAGTTCGCCAGCTAATAGTCCACCATTTTAGTTACATATGAAGTGGTAGTTCGGCGAAATAACACTGCAGCTCCTCACTAAACCGAAAGCTCAGGCAAGCTCCTGGTCGCCCAGAGACCCTTATTTTCCT
The DNA here is from genome assembly GCF_024166365.1 of Elephas maximus indicus. NCBI lineage: Eukaryota > Metazoa > Chordata > Mammalia > Proboscidea > Elephantidae > Elephas > Elephas maximus. The sequence continues at coordinate 17,001,725 of NC_064826.1, forward strand.
GGCTGTCAACCTGACTGATATTTTAATTTTTCTGCCCTGCAGAGAACTTCAGTCTCTTATCCAGTAGATAAATGAGTGAACCCCCAGGAAATGCAGCCGAATGTTTCTGTTTGCCAACGCAATAAATGCAGAAGCTAATAAATGTCTGCTTCCATCAGGAGGAGGCGTGTAATGAGTAAATGATGAGAAAAAGAATTCAGGGAAACAAATGATCAATCCAATCTAAGATGACAAACCATTTCTTAATAACTTGGCCCTGAGTTGGAGAGAGGGCTCGCACCAGGCAGCGACAACGCCTGTTGACACTGAGCTCGGTGCAGGGCTGTGTACAGCCAGCTGCTGATGGATGTGATCTGGTCCCATTTGGGTCACACTGAGCAGTAAACCAAGACTCCAGCACAGCCGGTTATGGCAGGCTTTTTGCTTTGTAATTTCTGTGAATGTGTGCTCGGAAAAGGAATCATTTCAAGGCTTAATTCACATTACTTACCCCAGATTACATTTAAATTCCACATTTGTCTTTTTCAATAAAGACCTTTTTCAAAAGTAAAGATCCAGTTTCCTTCCCTTGAGATGTGTTCAGATCACAGGGATTGCCCAAGAACTATTTCCTATGGGGTGGATATGCTGTGCTTTAGAGCACTTTGGTAGACCTCAGCTCCCTAAGTCTCCAGTGTCTACCGGTGTGAAGACCAGCAGGGTACAGTGCACTTTTTTCCTCGTGGGTGGATGCATTCTTGCTTCCCAGATCGCCTGTGGAAGCACTCAGACTTGCTATGGGAAGTGTAACCGAGACGGCCCGAACGGCACAGGCCTTGGGGGAGAGTTACACTCCGCAATGAAGAAGTGAGAGATACACTCCACGCCAGACTGCAATATCATTTGAATGAGATGCGTTTTGTTATCACCCTTTTGCGGGGTCTTTCTAAGAACATTCTTCACAGAATTCACATGGAAAAGATTGGCTACCAAATACCAGCAGTTTTCAGGGACAGATTTTCATGAATATATCTGACTTGCTTACTGAGTCTTCCATAATTATCTTTTCCTCCCCCTTCACCCTTTTTTTTTTCCTACAAATAAGATAAATTCTGGCATGCTTCAGTACCACATGAACAAATCAGTTTCTGCAATCAAGGGTAGACCCCTTAAGTGCTAGTAGGATTAAGGCCGAAATGCAGGAAAATGCTAATGAGCCATCAGATAGAAGCTGGACAGAGTTGATACCACAGGGTCGTCTTTAGTGTACTTGGCAGCATTGGAAATGCACCTTCCAGATTCAGGAATCCTGCATGGTGCTTTGTAAGGGAAAGCCATTATACCTGAAAGCTAAGACTTTTCAAAGTGCTTCTATTCACATGCATATTTCTTTGCCAAATCTTTCAAAAGGCCTTTTCTTTTGAAATACAAAAAGATAAACATGTCTTTGAAATGGGTAGGTGATCCCTTTGCCACTCTTGCTCCATTTCATATCTGAGATTTTTAACCCGTAAATTAAGACTGACTTTTCTATTCACCTGAGTACCTTCACGCACGTTGCCAGCACTGGAAAAAACTATGTCGCGGTTATTATTGATATCTGAGTTTGGCTCAGACTGACGAACGGGAATTAAAACTTGAGATAGGTGTTTCGTCCGCATTGGTTCTGATTTTGCTTGAGTATTGCAGTTTATTCTCATGTGACTGTTAAGAAATAAATATAAGACCTCCATGGGCAAAGAAAGGTATTTATTTGTCAAGTATACTTTATATTGTATTGTTAGTCTATAGTATTGTTGTTCTGTTTGTATCAGAGGAACGACAATATGCCTTAGTTTCAAAACCTGATAGAGAAAATAACCCTAACCTTATTTCCTCCTGGGCTGGTTGTTATTATTAACTCAAATGATAAAAAATAAGAAATTGTTGATTCTTAACTCATTTTTTGCTGTTAGGGAGTCCAAATCTGCAGGTCACCAGTGTAAGATCCCCCTTGCTTACTGAACCTTCATCCCACCACCTCCCAGCAGTTTCAGCTGTTCTTTCTAAGGAACTGTGTTCAGTTGTAGAGGAGGGATCTCCAGTCTCCCCTTTCCAGGGGCCTTTGCACGTGAACATCAGATCCCAGTAGATCATAGGCACTGAAATTGCATAATTATTCTCAATATCATGCTCAGCTACTCATACTTTGCAGTGTAGGAGTTGGATACCAGTGAGCATTTGAGTGAATAAATAATGAACTGTTGACTCTTGCTTTTCAACCACCAGGAACAAGCAAGATTCTAATCATCATAATTTAAGACACTTTTATTATTATTATTTTTTAATTTGTATTCTTTCATCTGTATTGACCTCGTGGATGGACACATCTGTAGCATGCGGGAACATCAGGTCTTGGTTTGGGCTTTTGTCTTGGAGAGGAGCTGGTACAGTTTGAAACATCATAAGAAACCGTTGTGTCACTGCCCTTATTCATAGATCTGTTCACCTAGGTCTGAAACAGTAATTGAAACATTTCTTCTCTCCTTTACTGTCTCCAGGGGAAAAACAAGGCAACAACCCCGAAAGCCCCACGTTTCACGTAGCGGTCCTTCATCTATTCTGCAGATCTTTATTGCACACCTATACCAAGCCACACACTAAGCTGGGCACTGGGGATGTGATTGAAGAAGGCATACACGGTCCTGTCGAAACATGTACAACTTAGAAAAGCAGACAAAACCAGAAAGGCCCAGAGTCAGTACTTTTTCTCAAATGTCCTACAAAAGAAAAGTGTAGGGTGCTAAGAGACAAAGTAGTGGTGGACCTACAGGGTCGGCGTAAAATAGGAAGCACAGTACACTTATTTGTTAAATTAGAAAGGAAATACTATGCGCATTTAAAAAAAACTAAATGTAAATAGACTGTTGGGTGTCCCTTAAAAGTAAAACAGTATAGTAGGGCTCAAGTGGATGTAATCAATGCATCTTTCGTTTTCTCCTCACTTTCTGGGTTTGGTTTGTAAAACTGTGTCATTCTATTCCAGTACCAGTTGTTGTCAAGCCAACACTGACTCACGGAGACCCCTGGCATGTCAGAGTGGAATTGTGTCTGGAGCATTTTCAGTGGCTGATTTTTGGGAGCGGATTGTCAGGTCAATTCTGAGGCGCCTCTGAATTGGTTTAAACTTCCAACCTTTCGGTTAGCAGCTGAGCACGTTAACCTTCTGCACCAGGCAGAGACTCCATAGAGTTCTATAGCTGTTTATTTTTCCTAATTATTACTCTTGCTTCTAGAATAAAGTATCAGCAGGAGGTACCTGGTGGGACGTCACTGAATACCTAGAATTCCCCCAAAATAGAGCTTATTAAGTGGGAGAGGAGAGCAGTTTTCTTCTTGATTACAGTTTTGTTGTAAATAAAAAGAGAAAGTGAGAAGTAACATTTCTTGAGCATCTGTTCTGGGTTAGGTGCTTCACTATTTTGAATCATTTAACCTCCTCAACAGACAGGCAAGGTAAGCGGTATCATCCCCACCTCCTAGGTGATACCCAGAAAACCAGCAGTAGCATTTTGGTGCATTTGCTGTAAATAAGTCCTTTTTCTTTGTGCTTAGATACATGAGTGTGCGTTATATGTTTCTTTATATAGCTATACTTTTTATACACATATGCGGAAACCCTGGTGGCGGAGTGGTTAAGAGTTCGGCTGCTAACCAAAAAGGTCAGCAGTTTGAATCCACCAGGCGCTCCTTGGAAACCCTATGGGGCAGCTCTACTGTGTCCTATAGGGTGGCTATGAATCAGAATCGATTTCGACTCAATGGCAGTAGGTTTATGGGTTATACATATGTAAAAACTGGAATTATACTATAGTTTTATAATATTGATTTTTTTAACCTAATAATATATATGAAGATTTTAAATATTTTACTCCAGGTGGTTTTAAACATCAGCTTATCATGCCGTTGTGCAGGTGATCTATTGCCTCCTCTTTGAGCGTTCCTCCGTGGTGGAGTATGTACACAGTTGTTCATTTTTCAATATTATAAATTCTGTGATGAACAATCTTTTAGCTAAATTTTTATACACATCTGTGATTATTTCAGATATTTCTAGAAGTGAAACTAGTGAGCCACAGTATCCATCATGGAGACGCATTTGGAACGGGTTGTCATAAATGGTACCAATTTATACTCTTCACTAGCAAATGATGAGGGAGCCTCTTTCCTCACACTGTCACTGACACTTGATACATCTGAGTAAAAAGGCAAAACAAAATAAAAAAGTAAAGAAAAATAGCCAATTTGATGGGGATAGAGCAAAATGATTTTGTCTCACAAATTTTCTGTAACCTACATGCCAGTCATCTGTCCTTCAGACCTTTTGTTCAATCAGGAGAGGAGAATCATTTCAGTTCGATGAGAGTTTTACCTAGAACATGATAAAAGTCTTTTTTTAGTTTTGGCTTTGGTTGAGTTTTGCGTAGGTGTTGTTGTAACAGACCTCTGGTATGCACGAAGCCAGTTGGAAACTGTTACGGATGGTAACGCCATGCCTTTCACCTGCACCACCCCCAAGATTGTCTTTATGGAATGTAGGTGGTGGAGGTCTGTGTTAAAAGGGGGAGCACTGTGGCTCTGAATGATGACTCTAAAATGGTGACACAATAATTTTGTAAGCCTAGGGATGAGATGCTCTCGTGCAGCTTCGGACTGCTCTGTCACACCTGCATCACGGAGCCCATCCCCACTAAGGCCTTTGGCTCGTAACTCTGCTGAGGTCGCGGAGCATGGTTTCCTCACCTTGTTCACCACCGGATGTGAACAGCCAGGGGTTCTGAGACTGTCCGAGGTATTCTCCCTTTCTGTGAACTGCTTATTCTCTGCGGTGTTGGAGAAGCATTATCTCTGAACAGATAGATTTGATTGAGTTTGGCGTTACTGCTCAGCCGATGCTGAGGAGCAGAGCCAGCAAGTGTGTCATGCCCCTGCAGGAGTTCAAAGGTGCGGTCCATTTTCAGGAAAGTACTTCTTAAGTAACTGTTCTGGATCAGAGTGAAGTTATTGGTGTTGGCCTCTAGTGGGTTGTCTCTGTCTCATCTTGCCTAAACATTTGATGAAATCATATTTTAGAAGTCAGATTCTAGGTACAAATGGGAAGAAGGCAAACTTTGTTTCGACCTCTCTGACCTCCTTGGTTAGGACCCCTTCCTTCTCTAGCACTTCTCTTTCCTCTCAGGGATTACATTTTTACTCAACACACATAACTTTTGCCTTGGGAAACGTTGGTCTTGCTCCCACCTATTTGGTTAACACCTTTTGAGGGACTTAACTGATAATAAGCTAACCAGTGCCAAGCTGCCATTGGGTCGATGCCAACTCACGGCTACCCCACGTGTCCAGTAGAACTGCGCTCCTTAGGGTTTTCAGTGGCTGACTTTTCAAAAGTAAATCACCAGGCCTTTCTTCCAAGGTGCCTCTGATTGGACTCAAACCACCAGCCTTTTGGTTAGCAGCAAACACGTTAACCGTTTGCACCACCCGGGGACTCCAGTAATAAGTGAAAGGGTATTGTATTAGCTCAGAGTCTCTCAGCCTGCATTCTAAGGTCTTCTCATTACCTATGAGAATCTTTACATTTTGTGTTTTCATTTCTGCAATCAAAAATTGTTAATGTAATTGTATTTTTAGTCTATAGGATGGGTCCTCCAAGTTGAGGAGTGCTCGATTGATGATAAAGGAGCAGATGTTTACGTGCATCCTCTAAAGTAAGGATTGTTGTCTACGGCTTTCTTCTTAGGTTTCCGGGAGGACCCTGTGTGCATGTGTACTTGCGAGTGGATGTCTTGAGCAGATACAACAGAGAGTGTGTGTGCGTGAGATTGATAAACTTCCTTTCCAGGCGAGACGATGGGAGACAAGCTAGGGTAGAATGGAGAGCCAGCCTGTGATAAGTTGGCGATACAAAATGTGATGCGCCTGTATAAAGCCATCCAGGGGCTGTGTTGTTAAATGTGTGCACAGAGCATCACCTCACTGAGCACTTCACAAGGAAGACTTAAAACCTTGAGAGGGACTGTGCCACCTTCCACAGCCTTCAAGAGAAGGAGAGGGTCAAGGCGGGTAACATGCAGTAATTTGAGAGATACTCTACAGGTCTTGCAAGATGTCACGGTAAATTGTCATGATGACCCTTCTGATCACTGTGAAATTGCTTTATCTCACCACTGTAGAAGAAACAGTGAGATACACACTGTGTCAGAGCAGAAAAGCCTCAGGTGTGTAATACAGAAGACCAAGAGGTGAGTGGAGAATGGGTGTCACTGTTTTATAACAGGCAGAAGAGCGACAAACAATAGGAAGATTTCAGACCTTTCACTGCCATTATTATAGACAGGAGTGATAGTGAGAAAAAAATGTTACCTTATGTTTAGGGTAAATGGGAAAACGCAATATGAGCATTGCAAATGGGAGCCTTGGGGTGGGAAGGGACCAGAGAGTCTCTCTCCCAGTGATGGTAAGTTACCTTCATTGCATGATAAGGAGTTAGGTGCCATGCCTGGTGGAGACTAAGGCATAATCAGTTTCCTTATAAAAATTATACAAGCCTGTGGTAAAAACTTACATTGTTACAGGAGGCCATTAAATAAAAAAGGAAAATATACCTCCTCCTCACTTCTCCTTTCCAGGGATAACACTGTCCCCCCTCCAGAACGTTCTGCCTCTAGGTGTGCAGCATGTGTGTGTGTGTTTATCAGTTTATAAACACCTGCTCTTCAGATTATTTTCCAACGTCCTCTTTTTCATACTTCTTGAACCCCTTTCCATATCAATACAGGGAGACCGCCCTCTTCCTTGTAGGGTCAGAGGAAAGGTTTCCAAGTAGAGAAATGAAGCTGGAATGATCTGACAAGAAAAGCTAGAGAAATTAAAAGGACATTTTTAAAAACAGCTAATTTAAGAGTTGAATATGAAGGGTAGTTATGTTCTTCAGAAAAATATGGGGCCCTGGAGACTCATTAGAAAAACCACTCCCTAGAAGCAAAAACTTTCATAAAGTGATCTAATAGCACTGTAATTCCTTCCTAACTATACATTTATTGGTATGATTTTAAAATTTATGTCCGTCTCCCCCGCAAAGCCATAAGCTCCATCCAGGGCCGTGCAAATGTTTGCTCACCATGATGTCCCCATTTCCTGAGCTGGTGTCTGGCACAAGCCTTCAGAATTTGTAGAATGAAAAAACGAACAAATAAAAGGAGACTGAGAATGCCAAGTGCTTGCTGGGTGCAGTTGTTTATTTAAATTGCTCAGAAGAGGAACCTGAGGCGCGAGGTATGGAACTGAGGTTATCCTTGAATAGTCACGGGGCTGCCAGTGAGGCTGGGATTCCCACTCTAATTAGAAAACTAAATCAAGAAAAAAAAGCTGAGACTAATTAGTGTAGTTTCTGAAGTACCTGGAATAAAACAAGAAATACCAGAAGAAACTCTGAATAGCTCTGTTTCTTTACATGCGAGAGAATAAAGATGAAATGAAAAGGTAATTATAAAAGCAGTTTATTAATTTTGCCAAGGTACCCAGGAGACAGTGGGGTTTTTCATGAAATGTAGCTTCTTGGAGATGGTAAGATTCGACGCTAGAACTAAGTGTAGTTTTAACATTTTCTAATTATTCCTATTCCTTGTTGGAAAGGAGAGGGGCAGAAGGAAACAGATTCCAGACAAGTGGGAGGAGTGAATGACAGCAAAGGAGAAGGGTGCTCCTTCCTTATGGGTCAGCGATTCGTGAAGTGCACAGAAAACAAGCATGATAGCGCTGAGAGAAGGTCCGACCCGGACTAATTTGGCTGTGTGAAAAAAAAAATTTTTTTTTTTTTTATCCTAGAAATCTAAATAATGGCTTTAATTAGAAAGAAGTTCAGTTTTTTCTTGTTTAATAGAAGTCTAGAGGTGGGGAATCCAGGGCTGGTAATGGTCTTCATGGTGTCATCATGGACAAGGCGCCTATCCTTCCACTCTAGATCTAGCACTGTGCTTCCCTCTAGCACTTGGAACTCATGTTCTAAGATAGCTGTTGGTGCACCGGCCGTCACACCTATAGTGCAGACTGGAAGAAAGACAAAAGGCAGAAGGACTGAAAAGACTCTTTCCTGGCTGAGGTAGCTCCTTGTAAGCAACCTTCTTTGAAATTTCACCCAACAATTCTCTGTACGACTCACCTAGCTGGAGGCAGACCAGGAATGTCATCTTTCAGATTGGTTGACGGTAGTACATATCCAGCTAAAAACTGGGGTCACCTAGGGAGGAGGGAACAAATGGGTATTGGGGTAAGCCACTGGTTCACTAGTCTTTTCCTTAGAGAATCTTCATTTGTCTTTACTACAGAAATTCATGGTCAGGATTTTTGATTCATTAGAAACTGCTAAAGAAATAATTTATTATTGATGACCGATGACAGGGATTTGAAAAAATAGGGCTGAGAAGAATGAAGATACAATTATGGTTGTATGTAAGTGGTTGTTAATAGAAGGCTGGGGATATGCAGGATAAATACCCAGGCTTTTGAGTTTATTGTTTGCACCAAATGGACATCAATACTGAGTGTTAGAAACATAGAAATGCCACTTGAATTCATTACTTGATCATTCCTTGGGTCTGTGTGTATTTTTATAGGGATTAACTAGGGAGCCCAGGGTGGTTGGAGGGGGTGTGTTGTGATGGAGTACCTCTGCCTTCCACGAGGAGAAACGATTTTATTGAACACCTGCCATGTGCCAGGCTCCATGCCAAGCACCGAGCTTGCCTTGGCCCATTGATTCTCACAATCACCCTGAAAGGTAAGGTCCTCGTTTCAGATGTTAAAAAGCGAGACTCCCTTTAAATAACGCAGCAATTCCTTGGTGCGGCTTTTGGGAACAGGATACTGGATCTGATACACCATGGATCTGAACCGGTGCTGGCACTTTGCAAGCTATGTAAATATTAGCTTTGATTTTCCTGTCTTGTGGGTAGCATTCTCTTGAGCAGGGGGTGGGAAAGGGATGGAAAGGGATAAAAGGAGAGAGTTGGAGACAAAGGAATCAAGCCATGTGCTTAAGAAGTTCCACAAATGAAAAGTGCTTTAAGATGCTAGCTGTTCAAGGCCTGCTTTTCTCACTGAGTGTTATCAGATCCCCTCCTTCTGCCGCCCTACAACAGACTTTAGAATGTCGCAGGAGCCACACCGAAGGCAAAACTCAAACCAGCCATTAGGGTTTCTGGAGAAGTAACTGAATCTGCTGAACAAGTTTGGACCATAAGTAATTTTTTTTTTTTAATTCTATAACTCTTAAAATGATTGTGGTAAGAAGCTAGTTATACTGCAGAGTCAGTCTCTCGGGTCTTTCTTTCTGTAAGCCATGGGATAGTTCGGGGGCATGAACCCTTCCTGGCTGCCTGATGCCATCCAATAGCTGAGCGCTTCAGGGCTCCCAGGCCTGGAATGGGATCCGCACTGCAGTTAATACAGCGTTAAAACGAGTCACCAAAAGCTTAGTTTTCATCTTAGGGGACATGTACTTACCTGCATGTGGCTGGCTACATATTATAACATGGTTCCTGGGCGAGCGTTATGCCAGAAAGTGTCAATAAAGACTGTTTGGAATCTAGCTACTTAACAATAGGAATGTGCTTACTGGCACTGTCAATAGGAAGGCTTCTACTGGTGTTTATACACAACAGACTTGAAATAGGGCCAGCTCAGTGGTAGAATTCTTCCTTCTGTGTGGGTTTGATTCCCTGCCAGTGCTCCTCATGAGCAGCCCTCACCCTCCCTCGGTGGAGGCTGGCATGTTGCTATGATACAGAACAGGTTACAGCAGATCTTCCAGACTAAGACAGATGAGGAAGAAAGGCCTGGCAACCTATTACCAAAAATCAACCTGTGAAAATCCTACGGATTATAGTGGCCCAGTTGGCAGCCAGTCTTGGGGATAGCAGAGGACTGGAACACGTGTTATTCTTTTTGTGCTTGGAGTTGCCGTAAGTCGGAGGCCATCTTGACGGCAGCTAGCAACAACAATAACAGCCCTTGAATCGGCTAGCCACAGAGTGCCTGATGTTTGTGTTTGGGTGGGTTACAGGAGAGAGAGAGACCCACAGTTGTTAGTGGTCATTCTGGATTAGCTTAGAAAGGGGAAAGCCACACCTCCAGCCAGCCTGCTGAGTCCGCTGTCTGACACCCAAGGTCAGACTCCCCCCTTCCTCCATCCACTCTGTGCCAGACGTCAGCAGAGTCGCCACAGGCCTTGAGTGGACAGTCAGCAGGAGTGTTATCAGAATGTTAAATAGTGTGCCTCAGCTCTGGGTGTTACATAATTGCACCCAAGTCTCTACAGGAAGCATTTTGTAAAAGAACTGCAGGAGCTAGTTAATGAATTTGTCTTATGACCTCGCTAGTGTGTTCTTTTCTTATGTGCTACAAGGTGTGGCCATCTTAGCTGTAATAGAAGAGAAATAAGATTCAGAATCTCAGAAAATATCGCAAGAACTCTGTGTGTGTGTTTTGTTTTTATCTAATTTAGAACTTGAAAACAGATACTTTTCAAATCCAGCAGTAGCGTGTGTCTGTGCATGTACGTTTTAATGTATGCTCCTAAAGGGAGACTTCCTGAAAGTGGGAACCAGCCGTGTGTCACACATTCACTACCGTGGACCCCAGCCAGCCCAGAGAAACTCGGGACTGACGCCCGCTCCTGTTGATTCTGTTCCCTTCCTATGCTGTCTGAAAACCTTGTTCTGTGCTATCAGAGTAGCAGATGGGTAAATCCCGCTACACACACGGACACACCCCTGTGACTAGACGTTGAAGGGAGATTGGAAGGAGATACCGGAATACTTCCATCTGAAATCAGCCACATTGTTTCGTGCATGACCTTGTGTGTCACCTCAGCTATCTGTGGCAGGTTTGATGCATCAACTCAATAAACACCTATTCCAAACTCCTCTTCCCTTGCCTTTCTTTACTCTAGAAGCTAAAAATCAATACTCAATTTCCCAGCCTCTCTGCAGCCAGGGTTGTACCTGATAGGTAATTCTGGCCAGAGATGTCTGAGGCAGACTTCTCTTCCCCTCTTTACCTTCCCCTTCTTCCTTCCTAGAACGTGGGCATGATAACTGGTGGTGCAGCAGCTGTCTTGACACCATGAGGACAAAAGCCAGGTGCTAAGATGGCTGGAAAGGAATACAGAAAAGGCTTGGTTATTTGATGATATCCTTGAGTAGCTACTGATGTTTCTTGGGATTGCCTATACCCAGACTTCTTGTTCTATGAGAAAAATAAACCCCTTACTTGATTAAGCTGCTGTTTGTAGCTTAGCCGTTACTGTACTGCCATTGCAACTGAACATAAGCAATATCCATTGCCTTTTTGTGTGGATTAGCAGACAAAAGTCAATTTATAGGCGACATAATGTAGCATTGTATCTTCTCCAACTTTAATATTATTCCATTTACTTTAGGCTTGTCTCTATCCCATTCTGTTTTAATAAGAAGAAAATTTAATGTGCAGCTTAGAGTTAATGTTGTCACTCCAGCATTAAGTTGTGTGTGTCAGGATTTTGCTGAGTGCTCCAAGTATAATGATGACTAGGACGAGATACCTGCCCTTGGGAAGCTTATGGAAGAGTTGAGGAGGCCACACTTAAACACATATTGTCAGTACAGCGTGGTTAAGTGCTTTGATAAAAGTCTGTGGTGTGATGACAATATGAAGGGCATGAGTCTGCTTTTGCTACATATCAAACCACCCAAACTTCAGTCTTAAGACGTCCACCATTCATTGAGGTCTTAATTCTGCAGGCTGCCAGTTACTGGAAACCTTGGTGGCATAGCGGTTAAGTGCTACAGCTGCTAACCAAAAGGTTGGCAGTTCAAATCTACCAGGCGCTCCTTGGAAACTCTATGGAGCAGTTCTACTCTGTCCTATAGGGTCGCTATGAGTCGGAATTGACTTGACAGTAGTGATTAGGGGGCAACCGTTGAGGTTAAGTAACTTGTTCAACTCCACAAGGATAGAGCGATAATTTCAACAGTCTGGATGTGGTGTCCATGTTCTTAACCACTATGCTGTATTGGTCATTTAAAAACAAGAAAACATTGCCATCAAGTCCATTCCAACTCACAGTGACCAGGGCTCCTAGAACGCTTTCAGTGTGGAACATTTTGAGGGAGCAGTATTCTCAGAAAGGCTGGGATAAAGAAAAGTCTAACCACTGTTGAAATAGAATCTCACACTTCTTGATATGCAACTGTTTTTTTCCCCCGACTAAGAGGTGCCCACTAGGTGCAGAGTGCTGTGGACATCTTATTCATATAACTTTTAAGTGAAACATGTTAAAAATTGCTCCCAGTAAACCGTTCAGTCTCCCCAGCTCAGCTTCTTGCCTGTGGTTTTGGTAATTGGTCCCTGGTGCCCTAGACTGGAAGACGTTCTACTATGGAAAGTGAAAATGTCTATTGTTTCCAGTGATGCCTTGTCCACTAATATAGGTGACAGAAACATCTCCCAGATGGAGAAGTGTATTGCTATTTTGGAGATAGTTCACCATCTAAGGATTCCTGTTTCATTATCTTTGACAAAGACAAGTCCTTATCAGATTCTTTGTAGTGCTAAAGCCTCTAAAAAATATCATTCTACTTTGAATTTTTGAGGTCTGCCTTCTCCGAGAAAACATGCTTTATGCTTGTATCAAATAATAATAATTCACATTTTCAAGGAGGAAATGAATAAATCAGCCCTTTAAGAGTTGGTTTAGATCACATTTACCCACCACAAATCCATATCACCACTGGGCAAATCCTATTAAGTACCTTTCCTGCTATTGATGGGGCAGGAGACCATGCAGACTGAACAAGAACGGAGATAAGTCCCTAGGTGGCACAAACAATTAAGTGCTTGACTACTGGCCAGAAGGCTGACAGTTCGAGCCCACCAGGCGACGCCTTGGAAGACAGACCTCGTGATCTGCTTCTGAAACCTTGCAGACTTGAAAAACAGTTCTTTTCTGACACACATGGGGTCACTATGAGCTGGAACTGACTCAGTGGCAACTAATGACAAGCGTACAGGGCCTTACAGACATAGAAGCAATACGCCCTCATGCCACGAAATGATCAGTCATTGAAAGAGCAGCTTGTAAGATCATCAGCACCTTTTAGCTCATTTGTTTTTATCTTCTTTTTAAGGTGGTCACTCACCATACAGTGTGAGAACTTAGAGTGTCAACAAAGTTGGAAGGGGATACGTACATACCTTCTTTGGAAGTAGGAATGTGGATGTTACATGTTTGAAGCACAGACCATACAGGTCTTGAGATCCAGCTGTTAGACAATTGCTCTTCTATCTAGGAGTGCCTGTTCAGACTAGGAGCCTTGCTTTACTACTACGCAAGGTGCGAAGCCAGGGTTCTCAGAGCAGTTTGGGGTGGACCGGTGAGTTGCTGACAGTGTGGTAGCACCACTAATTAGGAACACCTTTGTAAAGACTGAGAACTATGACATACTGGAGGACACTAAGGAAATGTGACAGTTAAATGCAACAGGGGATCCAGGATTGGATCCTGAAACAGAAAAAAGACAGTGGACAACTGGCAAAATTTGAATCAAGTCTGTAGTTTAGTTAATGATATTATTGCATTGTTAATGTCTAGGTATGGTGATTGTACTATGATTATCTAAGCATTAAAATCAGGAACCGATGGTACAGAAGGAAGAAGTCCAAGCTGCTCTGAAGGCATTGGCGAAAACAAGCCTCCAGGAATTGGTGGAATATCAATCGAGATGTTTCAACAAACAGATACAGCACTGGAGGTGCTCACTTATCTATGCCAACAAATATGGAAGACAGCTTCCTGGCCAACTGACTGGAAGAGATCCATATTTATGCCTATTCCCAAGAAAGGTGATCCAACTGAATGTGGAAATTATAGAACAATATCATTAATATCACATGCAAGCAAAATTTTGCTGAAGATCATTCAAAAACGGCTGAAGCAGTATATCCACAGGGAACTGCCAGAAATTCAGGCTGGTTTCAGAAGAGGATGTGGAACCAGGAATATCATTGCTGATGTCAGATGGATCCTGGCTGAAAGCAGAGAATACCAGAAGGATGTTTACCTGTGTTTTATTGACTATGCAAAGGCATTCGACTGTATGGATCATAACAAACTATGGATAACACTGCGAAGAATGGGAATTCCAGAATACTTAATTGTGCCCATGAGGAACCTTTACATAGATCAAGAGACGGTTGTTCGAACAGAACAAGAGGATACCGATTGGTTTAAAGTCAGGAAAGGTGTGTGTCAGGGCTGTATTCTTTCACCATGCCTATTCAATCTGTATGCTGAGCAAATAATCCGAGAAGCTGGACTATATGAAGAAGAACGGGGCATCAGGATTGGAGGAAGACTCATTAACAACCTGCGTTATGCAGATGACACAACATTGCTTGCTGAAAGTGAAGAGAACTTGAAGCACATACTAATGAAGATCAAAGACCACAGCCTTCAGTATAGATTACAACTCAACATAAAGAAAACAAAAATCCTCACAGCTGGACCAATGAGCAACATCATGATAAATGGAGAAAAGATTGAAGTTGTTAAGGGTTTCATTTTACTTGGATCCACAATCAACAGCCATGGAAGCATCAGTCAAGAAATCAAAAGACGTATTGCACTGGATAAATCTGCTGCAAAGGACCTCTTTAAAGTGTGGAAGAGCAAAGATGTCACCCTGAAGACTAAGGTGCGCCTGACCCAAGCCATGGTATTTTCAATCCCATCACATGCATGTGAATGCTGGACAATGAATAAGGAAGACTGAGGAATTGACGCCTTTGAATTGTGATGTTGGCGAAGAATATTGAATATATCGTGAACGGCCAAAACAATGAACAAAACTGTCTTGGAGGAAGTACAGCCAGAATGCTTCTTAGAGGCAAGGATGGCGAGACTGCATCTTACATACTTTGGACATGTTGTCAGGAGGGATCAGTCTCTGGAGAAGGACATCATGCTTGGCAGAGTACAGGGTCAGTGGAAAAGAGGAAGACCCTCAAGGAGGTGGACTGACACAGTGGCTGCAACAGTGAGCTCAAGCATAGCAATGATTGTAAGGAGGCCTCAGGACCAGGCAGTGTTTCGTTCTGTTGTGCATAGGGTCGCTATGAGTCGGAACCAATTCGGCGGCACCTAACAACAACCTACTTCCCAAAAATCAACCAATGAAAACCCTATGGAGCACATTGTACTCTGACACACATGGGGTCACCATGAGTCAGAACTGGTTTCATTCCTATGCATTATTTTCATTTTCCCAAACTTGGTGTAAATTATATCCTACAGCATCATATATACAACCTGCTTTTGTCACTCTACATATATATTTAATTCATTCCTTTGCTGCATAGATTTCCATTGTATGAATACCCAGTGTTTACCTATTCTCCCACTGGCAAACATTTTGAGGGTATTTTAGTTTTGTCTTGTGTGAGTGGTTGTTTTTCATTTTTAAAATAATTTCTGAGAACAAAGGAGCCTCTATTCTCTCTGATCTTCTGTAACGCTATCCACAACGTTTAACTTAACATTTGTGTCGTTCCATTGTAATTTTAAAAGTGTTAAAAACAATTTTAAAGTGTTAAAATGCAATGATGTTACCTTAAAGACTAAGGTGCGCCTTACCCAAGCCAAGGTGTTTTTAATCACCCCTTACGCATGTAAAAGCTGGACAATGAATAAGGAAGACTGAAGAAGAATTGGTGCCTTTGAATTATGGTGTTGGCGAAGAGTATTGAATATACCATGGACTGCCAAGAGAACAAACAAAACTGTCTTGGAAGAAGTACAACCAGAATTCTCCTTAGAAGCAAGGATGGCAAGATTACATCTCACATACTTTGGACATGTTATCGGGAGAGATCAGTCCCTGGAGAAGGACATCATGCTTGGTGAAGTGGAGGGTCCGCGAAGAAGAGGAAGACCCTCAACGAGATGGATTGACACAGTGGCTGCAACGATGGGCTCAAGCATAACAATTGTGAGATGGCACAGGACTCAGCAGTATTTTGTTCTGTTGTCTATAGAGTCACTATGAGTCAAAACTGACTCAAAGGCACTTAACAACAACAGCATTGTAATTTTCTTTTCACCTATATTTGAATGGTGAGCTTCCTGAGGGTCTAATTCCTAAAAATGAATGTCTATTCGATTAATAAGGATTTAAGTTGTTGATTGAATACATAAATATTTAAATGAATTCAACACTGTCTATAGACAGATCTTGGGCATATTCGTGATTATTCCTTTAGTTGTTATGTGGTGTTACCTTCCAGGGACTTGTCTTTGTTAGGAAGATTAATGCAATATGGGGAACTGGTCACTGAGGTGGAAGAAGAGAGCATAAATACAGCCTGAAGCTTTAATTTGAGAAATTATATGCTAAGTTTGCAGGGAGCTCAGATACAGATTTTTTTGCATTTAACATCCTGGGTAAAGTTTGATAAAATCAGTAATAATTTTACCTGCATTTGATGTTACAAAACATAGGGGAGCTCACTAACTTCTTATATGGAAAACTCTGCTTTTGGGTCTGATTCATGTTAGAAGGCTTGGTATTTACTCTTGATCATTTAGAGTTTGTACCCAGAATGGAATTGCCCGATTTGTTCTTTTCCTGCAAAATTATTTCATTTGTCAGTCGATGTTACTCTGCAAAAACACCGCACAGGTTGCATAGCTCTCTCACATCCTCTCGTTTGAGTTCTGTAACAGCAGGCTGGTCTTGTCAGCCATATCCTACAGGTTAGGAATTTGGAAAGTAAGCTGCAGGCAGGATGTTGGAGGATGTGTATTAGGTCACAGAAGAGAACCAGAGGCCAAGTGTTTCTATTTAGTCTTCTCTCTGCTCAAACATTACAACTTCAGTGCTTAAAATGATCGAAAGTATCATTAATCAAGGAGTTAGTGCTTTGCTGGCATGGTAATGGGTAACAGTGTGTGATGCCCATTGGACAGTTCATTATAGTAGTTTGGGGAGTTTCCCGTCAGTGTTGGTGATAGGTTAGTAACTCCTGTTTTCTGACCTCTTGGTTAGAAGGAGTCACAGAAGAGCTTAACAGAACGTTGCAAAAGAACACATCGCCACTGGTGTGTATTTTAAAGGAAAGAAAATCTTACAAGTGAAACTGATAGGAAGGTGTAATATAGCCTAAAGTTAAAATCTCTGAGAAGACAAATGCCTTTTAATAGCTTGAGTCTTACAGATGAGTTAAAACCTCTCGGCCCAGAGACTGGTGCAGTTGATCGCTCAAATTGCAGTTTTAAAACATGCAGAAGCAGTACACTTAGAATATTGTCTTCACGTCAGAAATGCACCTTCATGCTTGAAAATGATAAAAAATTACGATCGATCCTTACAACTGTTCTGTTCATCTTTATTGATCATGTGCAAGAAAGATAAATCGCAGCCCAAATAAGATTATAGTAAATGTTAGCGTCGTAGGAGACTCTGGGTTGATGGAGAGCCATTCATCATCTCAAATGGCGACCTGTCCCTGGCTCCAGCCACCCTGAGCCTGCCGTCTAATCACATACCTATTGATTTTATCTACATCCTAGAAACCTGGATGTGACTGTCATTGCCCAACCCAGATTGTTAAATGCAAAGGGGTCACTGGTGTGAAGAGGATTTCGTTTTCATTTTCTTACCAACCAACAATGATTTATTAAAAAATAAAATACCCTAAGCCATGCATGTGAGACCTGAGTGATTGGGGGTGAGGGTGTACGATAGACCACTGTATTGCATGACCTGTTCACTTTGTCCCTTTTGTTCTGCAGTGTACTCTGCAGGATATTTCATTAGAGTTTGAGGGCTCACGGGATCATCTAGGGCCCCCACCCCTTGCAATAAGACAGGTTTCAAAATAGTCACCAGAATGGACAGTTTTTAAGTTGGCTGCCCCGAGAAAGGCATTGCTTTGCCGTTGCCACTTGGTTTGTGTTGCTTGTGTGTTCATGCCTGTAATAGTAGAAACATATTTTTGGTTAAATAAAAATTGCCTGAGTTCATTCCCTTATTCTCCCTAATTAATTTGTCGTCGGTGTTGGTGCTCTTGTGGTCGTGTGGATGACCACAGCTTGGTGGGTGACAAATTCTACTCCATAAAGAATCCATCTTGAGGACAAAAATATTGCAGAGAAATGACCCTTGGATATCGAGTTGGAACCCTGATGGAGTAGTCGGCAAATGTGAATGATGGGTGTGAATTTCATTATTCAAGCGGGAGCATTCTTTGAGTTCGTGGTGGTAGATTCCAAACGAGGGAGATCTAAATAGTCTTTTAAAAATACATGGTAGGAACTTTCTCCAAAGGATCAAATTATGGATTGTGAAAGTTTAATTTGTAATTATAACCTGTATGCCAGGAACTATACTGTTACAGAAATGATTTTTTTACTTGTATTTTCATAAGTACCCCAGTGCCACTCCTGCTTGAGTGGCCAAAACAAGGCTTCATGTAATTTTTAGAAATTGTAAGTCTTGCACACAGTGTATTCCTCCTGGGTAGTGACAACTCTCTCGCTCTTTGTCCCTAGAGCTCAGAGTTCTACAAAGTCACCACTGAACAATATCAGAAAGCTGCTGAAGAGGTGGAAGCAAAGTTCAAGTAAGTTTTTCACAGCACTGCAGTTACTTATCATTTCTGACCAGAAGATAGTTGGTTACGGAGCACCCTGGAGTCCTTGGAAGCGTGTGGGTGTGGAGGGGAGCCGTGTCTTCTGCCGTACAGAATTCAGACTCAAGCGCAGAGCGTTTCATGAGGGCTTGTTGCAACTCAGTCTGTTTTATGCACTAAGGGGAAGTTGAAAGCAACGATAATAGAATTTTCATTTGGAATAATGGATAGGGTCGGATGCCCTTGATTATGAAAAAACCAAAAACCCAGTGCTGCTGAGTCAATTCCGACTCATTGCGACCCTATAAGACAGAGTAGAACTGCCCCATAGAGTTTACAAGGAGTGCCTGGCGGATTTGAACTGCCCACCCTTTGGTTAGCAGCTGTAGTGCTTAACCACTACGCCACCAGGATTTCCTTGATTATGAAGTCGATGTTAAACTGCTACCTCTATTAATGGAAACATAGAAATCATTCACTTTTGTATGATAAAATGATGAGCGCATCCAAATTTGAGTATCCGTCTTTTTCATGTTTAAGCTGTTTCATTTCTTCACATGTACCTTGAAAGCATTTAAATCAGAGACTCTACCTTGCCCTTGACTGTGAAGGCCGTGTTAAATTGCTACCTCTGTTAATCCTTGGGATGTTCAAGTGAATGTTCTGTAATTGATGGATCAAAGGGTCTGTGACCCCTGGCCCTGTACTTCCCTCCGCTACCAGTTCTCATATTAGGTAAGAAGACGTCATTCAGAATTTTCCTGAGTGTATAAATAGTCCCATTGCGTAACCCCTTATGGTAACACATGTGCAAATTACTGAAGTAAAAAAGGTGTTGTGAGAGGTCTAGTTGAAAGATTGCATTGGGTCCTGACCTCTTTCCTTGTGCATGTTCGTAAGCATTTGATAAAATGATTAAACCCCAAGATGGAGTCCTTACTTTCTGCTATAGTGCAGTTTGTGTGGTAATGGATATTAGTGTGATTTTCATGTCGATTGAAAAAAAAAATGTTTTTCTAACGATGACTTGAGGTATATTTAAACAAACAAGAACCTACAGTATTCCTGAGTAGATTTTCTCCCTAGGGACAGGGGAGAGAGACCCTCTAAGAATGGGCCACATATCTCACTCTAAATTTACATGTAGAGTTGGGTGTAGATTTGATTTTTAAAGGCATTGTACGTATTCTTTTTAGGTTTTGTATTTATCTTTCCCCCTAACTATAAAGCAACTTAACTCTTTTATCTCAATACTGTGAAAACTTTTGAATTGGCACCCTGGGCATTTCTTTATTATAAGATGATAGCTACACAAATAACTAAAATTTAAGGCAAATCGAAGAAGATCAGTTCTGACTAGAATGCTCTGTGAAATCTTCATAAAGGAGATATATTTTAGTTGAGGCTTGAAAAGGAATATTCAGTAGGTGGAAGGTATTCAGAAGGAAATCATACTGTATAGTTGGTGAGTGACTAGTTAAGATCAGTGGTTTGACTGAGAGTAATGCAAGATAGAGCTGGAAAAGTAAATCGGGTCTTTAGCTGCTGGGCTAAGAAGTTTGGTCTTTATCAGGAAGCCCGTTGCAAGTTATTTGGCCACGTGAGTACCCTGATCTCCATGCTTCTGTAGAAATACTAATCTAACAGTGAGTCAGTGTTTGACTGGAGGCACGAGAAAGAAGAACCAGAAGTATCAGGTGGGAGGTCTCCCTGCAAGTGAAAGAGGAAAGAAAGAAATGGGTGCAAGAGGGGCATTGAAGGAAGATTTGCCATGAATTAGTGATTGTTTGGATAAAAGGGGCAAGGGAGAAGCAGAAATATGAGCTTAGCAAACCAGAAAATTGGAACGAGCTGGATTTTATAGAGAAAGATAAGTCTGACTTTAGGTGGGAAGGTTCATCTCTGGAAACGCTGCCCAGCTGCCGTGTCATTCAGCCTGGGCTAGCCTACTGGAGAATGAGAAGCCACCTGGAGCACAAAAATAAATGTCCTGGTGACTTACCTTCTAAAAGACACCGTGGAACTATAGGTTAGGCTTTAAATAGAACCTCAGCAGCATCATTCTCTTATTTTTTAAAGATACTATTCTTCGTAAGATCTAGCTTTCACCTGGCTAAGCTGTAGTAAGGAATTTCGCCTTGCCCAAAGAGGGGTCTGCCTTTGTCTCAGCTCCTGGGAGGTAACCTCTAACCCTTGGAATTTTTGAGCTGGTGGGAATGTCTTTGTTATTCGTGGTGGGCCCCTGAAACCACACCTGGTACAGTGGACCCCTCATAGAGGTATCAGCCCGATACCTGGGACCTGGGGGCTGGAGACTGAGT
Organism: Elephas maximus indicus; assembly: GCF_024166365.1. Taxonomy (NCBI): domain Eukaryota; kingdom Metazoa; phylum Chordata; class Mammalia; order Proboscidea; family Elephantidae; genus Elephas; species Elephas maximus. The sequence continues at coordinate 17,022,730 of NC_064826.1, forward strand.
TCAGCCACATGGGCAATCAATCATGCCTACATGATGAAGCCCCAGTAAAAACTCTGGACGCTGAGCTGCATGAGCTGCCTTGATTTTGGCGACACTCTGTGCCTTCTGTCACATACACGTTGATGCCAAAGGATAACACGTCCTGAGGACAACGGAAGCTTCCTGTCGGGAGCTCTTCCAGACTCTAATGTATGTGTCTCTTCCATTGCCGATGTCCTTTCCCTCAGTGAGCCAGAACTGTGAGTATAGTAGCGTTCAGCCAATGCTGTGAGTACTTCCAGCGCATTATCAAACCTGACGTTGTTTTGGGAATGCCTTGAGCTTGGAGTAGTTGTCAGAAGTGAGGTGAGACTTGAAGACTGTGCCCTCACACTTTGAATTTGGGCTGTCTCCAGGTGCAAACGAAAACCCCGATTTTACACACTGTGAAGGAGCCTCGAGAGCCAGTGCTCTGGAGAGTGGCTTTCCTTATGTATAATTTTTTTTCAGGTGTTACCTGATAGATTGAGCTTCCTAGAGTGTCATATTTTGGTTTCTAGTTAGTTTGCTAGCTTCGCACCTAAGAAGTAATGGTACATGGGCTGTAGGAGGTGCTTGCCATCTTTGAAGGCACAGAAATTACTTGGTGGTAACCCTATTTCTCCTTAAAGAAATTTGACCATCTCAAATCACCGCGACCCTTCAGTCTTGTGCAAGGCTGTATACTATATTCTAGTACAACAGAGCTTCCTTGTCTGGCCAGATTACTCCACTGGCTCCTCTCTGTCTGACCGACTGAGAACCTGCGAGCTTCACCCTGAAGACTTCGATCACCTTGAACCTGAGCTCAGCAGTCCTCTTAAGCAACAAGCTCTGAAGGACTTTGAAGACTAGTTAATTTTATTTCGATGAAAGTTATATCCATCTTGGCTACAGGAGATGGAAGAAGGGCAGTATTACACACCTGTTAGGAAGTCACACAAAATCACTGCAAATGTAAAGAAAGCTAAGAGCATTTGAGGCTGCACATGATTAATACCAGCCACACTGATGCTAATGGAATTATTTTAAGGATGCTTAAGAGCTGGGCTGCTAACCAAAAGGTCGGCAGTTCGATTTCACCAGCCACTCCTTGGAAACCCTATGGCGGCAGTTCTGCTCTGTCCTATAGGGTCACAAGTCAGAGCCGACTCAACGACATATAACAACAACAACAAATACTAACTCACACCTCGGTCCCTCAATTTATAGGTTTGGTAGTAAACTACTACAGTACTTTAGAAGGGTTTTTCTCCTCCTGTTTTGTCAGCATTTTGTTTAGTCATACAGCTCCTGTGTGACGTGCACTCTGTTAACGTTGTTAATGCACAGCTGTGAGAAGGACAGCCAGGGTCTCACTAGCCTGAAACTCAGAGTTCCTCAGAGGCGGGCAAGAGGAAAACAGGATTTCAAAGTGAAGAGGTGTTTTTAAATCCAAAGTTGTGCTATAATGGGATAGTTTTGTCCCCAATAAATATCAAGTTATTTAAAAATAATATACCATTATTTCCATGAGAATTAAGGGATTTCAAGATAGAGAATTTGTGATGTTTATTTTCCTGCAAGAACTTTTTTCCCATAATGGCTGTAAAATTTTAGCTATAAAACCTAAATCACTGAGGAAACCCAGCATTTGTTTTTTTTTACATGTAGCTTTTATTTAAGAGAAATTGCATTTCTTTTCCAAATCCAACTAAAACAATCATCATCAGTACTTCATATCACCTGTATCGCCCATTGTTATTATCTGTTAAATAGAGCAACAGCCTTTTACTTATTAGGGTTAGTTCCTAGTTAGATAATGCTAAAAAAAAAAAATGAAATAAATCCGTTCCTGTCAAGCCAATTTCGACTCCTAGAGACCCTGTAGGACAGAGTAGAACTGCCCCATAGGGTTTCCAAGGAGTGGCTAGTGGATTCAAACTGCTGACCTTCTGGTTAGCAGCCATTCTCTTAACCAGTGCACCACCAGGGCTCCTATATGATGCTAGTACCATGTTATATAGCTCAACTTAATGAAAATAATGTTCCCTAATTAATTAATCCTTTTATATTTTTCCTTGGGGCATACAATTATCTTTTCCCAAAGAATTTGGTATTTATCCCTGGTCCCTGGGAGATCTCTAAACCTTTGCAGTTTCCTCAATGATTGAAGTCTTTGTTATTAATGGCAGGGCTCCAGACCACACCTACCTGAGAGTATACGCTAGTGAGTTGATTCCTGTTGGATAGGGACTGGCCATGTCAGAAGGACCCTCCAGATGGTATTAGCCCAACCATAGAGGAGGAGGGCTGGAGATTGAGTTTGACCACATGGGCAGTGATTCATTCAGTCATGCCAGTAAAATCTCTGGACACTAAGGCCCAGGTGAGCTTCCTGGCTGGTGAAAGACATTGATGCTGGGGAGGGTGACATGTCTTTTCAGACCTGGAAACTCCGCATTGGAGACCCTCCCAGACCTCTTCCTGTGTGTCTCTTTACTTGTATCCTTTTTGCTATAATAAAACTATAACTGTAAGTATATGGCTTTCCTGAATTCTGTGAGTCGTTCTAGCAAATTATTGAAACCAGTAGTGGGAACTTCTGAGTTTGTAGTCAGCAGGTCAGGCATGAGGGGTCCTGGGGCTTACAGCTGTTGTCTAAAGTCTTGGGCAAACTTGGCTTCTGGAAGACCGTGCCTTTTAACTTGTGAGATCCAACCTGGCTCTGGTGTTTAGGGTCAGAGGAAGCAGTGCACTCGCAGTTCACGTCAGAGATGAGATTTAGAAGCGGTATCAGTGCCCAGCTACCGTTAATGAGGAAACCCTGGTGGTGTAGTGGTTAAGTGCTACAGCTGCTAACCAAAGGGTCGGCAGTTCGAATCTGCCAGTTGTTCCTTGGAAGCTCTATGGGGGCAGCTCTACTCTGTCCTGTAGGGTCGCTATGAGTCGGAATCAACTCCATGGCACTGGGTTTGGTTTGGTTTTGGTTATTGTAAGATGATGACACACACAGACACATTATGCAAGGTAATTAATTAAACAAGATGGTATATTAAAGAATGTCGTGTTTACTGTGCTTAGCAGTAAATACTCAGTAAATGTTAGATTTAATGTTAAAACCAATTCAAGTTATGAAAATATGTACCATCAGAGATATTTCTGTTTCCAAACAAAATCTAGGTGATATCAAACCCCAAAATAGAATATTAGAAAGCACTCTGACTTGTAAGGAGCTCACAGTCTAGCTGAGGACACAGCATGTAGAGTGCTCAGTACAGGCGACACGTCAGGGACACGTCAGCAGTGTGGACACAGTACAGCTGAGCCCTGCTTCTCTGTCAGCTTCAGAATATACCACACCCATAGAAAGTCCCTTGTTGTTGTTAGATGCCATTGAGTCAGTTCTTACTCATAGTGACCCTATGTACAACAGAATGAAACACTGCCATGTCCTGTACCATCCTCACAATCATTGTTATTCTTAAGCCCATTGCTGCAGCCACTGTGTCAGTCCATCTTATTGAGGGTCTTCCTCTTTTTCAGTGACCCTCTGCTTTACCAAGCATGATGTCCTTCTCCAGGGACTGATCCCTCCTGACAACATGTCCAAAGTATGTGAGACATAGTCTCGCCATTCTTGCTTCTAAGGAGATTTCTGGCTGTACTTCTTCCAAGACAGATTTATCCGTTCTTCTGGCAGTCCAGGGATATATTCAGTATTCTTCGTCAACACCATAGTTCAAAGGCTTCAGTTCTTTGGTCCCTGGGTGATACAAATGGATTAACATGCTCAACTGCTGACTGAAAGGTTGAAAGTTCAAGTCTACCTAAAGGTGTCTCGGGAAAAAGGCCTGGCGATCTACTTCTGAAAAATCAGCCATTAAAACCCTCCTGTAGCACAGTTCTACTCTGACACACTTGGGGTTGCCGTGAGTCAGAGCCAACTCAACAGCAATTTGTAGTGCTAGCGGGAGGAAGAGGAGGAGGAAGGAAATGTTGCCAGAGTATTCATACACACATGAATTGTTTTTAAAATAAAATGACAGTTATCCAGCAAACGTAAAGCAGATAGAGAAACGTAAAATATGTTAAAGGCAATGGAAACATTGTAAAGACAATGTAATATCAAACAAATGAAAAGTGTTTTAAAAACAATTGATATTTAGGCCACATGGTGTCCTTTGGATAATGAAGTGCACCATTCTTCCAGGAAAAAAGAAAAAATATATATATATATAGGTATGAAAAGTGACAGATATATTGAAAATATTTTTTAAATGGCTTCATTAGAAGTATAACTTCTCAACTTGGCTTCAGTTTCTTTGAACACGAGGCCCTTGTGAAAGAGTGTGAGTCTATGAAATCATCCATAAATACCGTAATACTCCTTTGTAAGCCAGATTTTAGAAAGGGCTTTAACTTTTATCCTTGAACGAAGCTGTTGAAACCTGACTTAAAAATTTAGGCTCCTGGAAGAAGCTTGGAGTTATCCTTATAAAGTATTAAAAGAAGTAGAAGTTCATGTGATTTTGGAATATCTGAGGAATGCGATGCAAAACTCTTGGAGGTAAAATGGATTTTGATAAGTCTTACTATGAATTCAAAGGTTTTCTTCAGTAAAAAGCCCTCTAACTTTAGAATGTCGTTGGCTTTTTAGGTTTCACTTTGACTTGCAAACCTATTTAGTTTCTCTTTTGGGAGTATGATTTTAATAGCTTTACCAAAAAGGAAACCCACTGCCGTTGAGGCGATTCCAACTCATGGTGACCCTATTGGACAGAGCAGAACTTACCCGGTCACAAATCTTCACAGAAGCAGACTGCCACAACTTTCTCCCTCAGAGTGGCTGATGAGTTCAAACTGCTGGCCTTTTGGTTAGGAGCCGAGCACGTTAACCACCTCATCATCTAAAAAAATCAGGGCTCCATTATTTGTGAAGCTGAAGATGACTTGCCAATGGTAGCAGCAGGTGTTTCTCCTGTTCTCTGTAATTATACATGTGACTCATGGACAGTTTTAAGCAACGGTGTTTAAAGATCCTGCTTAATTGGCTGTAAAATAATTAAATAAGGTTTTGACTGGCGAATTTATAATTCTGTAAGATTCCTAAGCCGGTGTGCCTGAATGTCAATGTGACTTCAATTTGGAAATATTAGATTAATAGAACTAATTGTACCGCAGGTACAAAGTTTACACTGATTAATAGTCTTAAAGCTCTTTTAGAAGTTTGGTCAGGTAAATTTATGTTAGTTACTGTTCTGCTTAAACTTTTAATTAAAACTTATTTCAAAAGTTTGAGCTCTTCAGTGTGGCTGTGCTTCTCTTTCCAGTTTCTCTAAGGCCGAGCTCTTCCCATATTTCATTGACTTCCAGCTGCCTTGTTGAATCACTTGCCTTATCAAAAGGATTAAAATTATATACTGTTGTTCATGCATTTGTATCCGCAGCTGACAGGTAGCCTGCACACCGTCCCTAACGGTTATTGATGTCTACTTATAACCTACTTTAATGCTGTGTGAATGGATCTGATATAGCAAATGCGCAAGATAGATGTTTTATCTCTGATTCTCATTGATCAATTTCTAAATGATCAAATGGTTTATCTCAGTAAGACACTAATTCACATTGATCAGATTCTAAATGACCAAGTTGACTTGGTTTCTGCTGAGCCCAAATTGCATGAAAACAACATTACTTGAACATGCCGCCTTGCCTAACGCAGGAGTTATATTACCAGCAGTTACGTTATAAGTGGAATTATTGTATTATAAAGATGTCTCCTTCATAATGAAAAGTTTACACAAGAAGAAAAGAATGTGATATTACAGGAAGAACAGGGTTTCAGGCAAGGATTTGGGCTTTTACTAACTAATTAAACTCTGCATTTGTATTGGGCTTTTCTTCCCCCTTTTTTAATTTGAAGGGCTGTGAGCAGAAAATATACCAGCTGCAGTAGTGACATTTTACTCCCTAGGGTCTTGGAGCTAAGTAACATCTTGATTATTCAGAAAGAGCCTTGGAAACTGAAGAGGCAAAATTCTAGATACAGTAAATACTCTTATATCCTTTGTACATAAGTTTCTTGGTTACACTTGCCTTTTTAGAAGTATAGGGTTGTTGGGTTTTGTTTTGTAAACATCAGCTCACCTATGGCAACTTTTTCCACACTATTTTACGTACTTCCCAGAAGTTGTGGGTGTGTTGCTGGAGGGAGATTTCAGTCAGAAATTGAGGAAGGCTGTTTATGTGTTCAAGAGTATACTTTGTATATGAAGGGCAGGTACACATTTGCTGAAACATAGTCTTGGTTATTTAGAACACTCACTTCCTCAGGCAGGCCATTTATTATGTCTTTGACTTGTATCTTCCATCTGTAAAATGTAAATTGTAACCGCTACCCTCTTGGAGGCATTCAAGCTGGAAAGTTTTAAAAATTGTTTTTTGTTTGCTTTGTTTTTTTAATGTTGTTTTTTTTGGAGTTGTCATTGATCCTTATCTAAAAAATTGGTCTTAAATGGTTTTATTCCGCTCTGAGAGACTGCCTGCCATTTGAGGTATGTTATAGATGATACCACTGCCCCTTCTGTAGCCCAGGGGATATGTAAAGTGTAGCCCAGGGGATATGTAAAGTAGCCTTAGCTCTCAAACTATGAATCTGACCGTTTTCAAGCAAGAAATTAGATCCAAGAAAAATGAGACCTGCTTTGGAACACACCAATGTCACCAATATTTCCTATAGTATGTAGTTAGGGTTGGTTAGGTTTGAAAGGAAACCATAGGTGACGAATGCTTTCCCCACCCTCCCCCTTTAAGATTACCCACTGTCATCGTCTATTTTGACTCATTGTAACCCTATAGGACAGACTACAACTGCCCCGTAGGGTTTCCAAGGCTGTAATCTTTATGGAAACAGACTATCATATCTTTCTCCCATGGAGCGGCTGGTGGTTTGGAACCCCTGACCTTTCAGTTAGCAGCTGAGTGCTTAACCACTGTACCACCAGGGCTACTTCTTTAGGATTTAAAAAAAAAAAAAAAAATTTTTTTTTTTTTTTTTTTTAGAGCCCTTCTAATCAGATCTGTCTAGTTAGTTATTTTTATTCCTTGGGTTGGATCTCCATACAGTCTACATACCATTTTCTAAGGCAATAAAGGAAAAAGCCAAGGAATGTTAACAACACTTAGGAGTTAGGTTTCCATCTGCATTGCCTTCTCTGCTTCCTGAGTGTTCCCCATAGTGTTGCACTCAGCCCAGCAGTGTCCTGCAGACAGAAAGGGCCTGGGCAGAATGGCAATGGAATATAGGGCTAAAAATGACAGGAGCAGGAGTGTGAACCAGGGGCAGACAGCATTGTCTGTTTTACTGAAAAGACAGAGCACAGATTGCAGCCATCTCAGGAACAGAGGCAGTTGGCCAACAAGTCCAGAGGGTCACCACGGACACTTTCAGCGAAGGCATCTGAAGTGGTGAAACAAGCTGCAGAAAGTGCGACTGGGCCAGTCCGGCCTAGCGTAGACCCTCGCCCTGGAATTCCCTTCCCTGCCCCAGCTGTGGCAACCAGGGCTGGCTTTACTGGATTGTTCTGAAACTGTTTTCCTTCACATAAACTGTTTGTTACATGTAAATGATCAAAACCAGCCTTTTTGCCGCCGTTAGCTTTGTGGCCATAAGCTCTTGAATTCGTGATTTGTTCCACGTGAGATAACGCGTGTTCTGTTTTCCCCTACAGGAACGTTAACAGTAAACATTCTTTCCTTAATCAGTACGATCCATTAAGAATCTAGCATACCCTACATGGTTATATGAAATATTAATTGCGCACTGTTGGTTAGGTAAATGAAGTTTCAGCCAAAATGGTAGTTTGTTTCTTTGTATCATAATATTTTAAATAAGAACATTTTGAGTTTGAGGGTGCATGGTGTTTTGAAATTTGTTTATGGATCCTTGCTTATTTGAGTAATTAACTGCGCAGCTCAAGAGTTCCCGAAAGATATTTCTAACTGGGTCTACTAAATTTTTCCTCTTGCTCATTCTGACTAGAGTTCATTTGCTTTTTAAAGCATCCAGTTGGAAATCATTTCTTTGATTTTCTTTGATGTTTCCAGCGATGAGAAAAAATTATTTTGCGTTTTGAGCACCACTGGGCTACAGGTAGAAAGCCGTGAAGCTTGTACGAGGGCCAATTAAAGCTAATTATTGTCTGACTGACCTGCCACTGTTTTGAAATGTCCGGGAAGACTTGTAGGATGTAGATTTTTAATTCTATCCGTCTGTCAAATATACAAAGCTAAGCATCTTCATGAGTTGAATACATTTAAAAATGGTATCAGAGAAGCTATCTACACATGAAGCTGGTAGCTCTCAGTGTGGTCCCTGGGGTGTTGAATAGGTTCTGCCATACTGCAATGTCTAAACTAATAAGGTTTATTGCTCCAGAGTTTGGTAAGCCCCTTCCAAATGCTATCGGTCTTTTCCTGCTTTCAACCAGCTAGTTAACTTACCGGTGTGTGTGGTTCCCCTGAAGTTCACTCAAGTGAAAGCATGGGCCTAAAATTAAAACCAAGACTTTAAGATAATTGTACTTAAACATATGTTCTCTTTGCTCATTTGAATGTATAGTTACCAAATCCTTCCTCATAGTTTCCGTCTATCAAAAAAAACAAAAACCAAATTGTCATCGAGTCGAGTCCTCTCTCAAGGATTCCTATTTCTGGTTCTTCTGATTTTTCTTAAGAAGTAAGCAAAAAAAATACAGAATTTCTAAAGTGGACCTTCTCCGATTTAGAAGGTTCTGCTCATCTTAAGACACCATTAATTTTTTTTTAATGGTCAAAAGACTTGAATAAACACTTTAAAGCAAGATACAACAACAGCCAATTAGCAAGTGAAAGGGGATTCTACATCATAGTTACCAGGGAAATGCAAGTTAAAACCATTAGAATGGTGAAACTTAAAAAAGACTGACATTGTCGTTGGCAAAGATGTGGAGACACCGAAACTTTCATGCTTTGCTGGTGGGAGTATAAAATGGCAGAAACCGCTTTGGAAAATGTTTGGCAGTTTCTTGGAATTTAAACGTTACTTGTTCTTTGGCCCAACAATGCCACTCCTAGATATCTACCTAAGAGAAATGAAACACATGTCCACAAAAAGACTTGTATACAGATGTTCACAGCAGCTTTGTTCATAGCAGGCAAAAACTGGACACAATCAAAATGCCCATGAGTGGGAGAATGGACAAATTGTAGTATACTCATACTGTGGAGTACTACTCAGCAGTCAAAAGAACAAACTATTGCTACATTAAGAACATAGATGAATGTTGGAAATATACAAAGCAAAAAGAGGCCAGACAAAAAAACAGTACCTACTCTGTGATTCCATTTATATGAAGTTTGTTTAAGAAGAGGTAAAATTGATCTATATTGATAGAAATCAGAAAGTGGTTGGCGGGGATGGAACAGGACTTGATTGGAATGGAGCAGAAGGGAACTTTCTGAGGCCTTGGGAATATTCTGTTGTGTTCTGGGTGCTAGTTACACTGGCGTATACCATTCGTAATACAATATGAACTTGAGTGCATTTTGTTATATGTTAATTATACCCCAATAGAAGTTAAAAACCCCAAATTTATTGTTAGTTCATTTTAATTAGGAATAACTACCATTTAGCCTTTGTGGAACATGTGATGATAACCAGAATATCAAACTGTCGTTAATTCCCCAAATACAGGAATTCCCAGCTTTTTGACCTAGGTAAAATAAGTTTCTTCAATTTAATCACAGTTGTAAGAAACTTAAAATTTCTAATCCTATGTAAAATCATATTTTTCACTGGAATGTGAATTAGTTCCAAAAAAATTTGTCTTTTTTCTTTCCTTATTAAATTACACTTGCCTCTTATACTCTCTTCCTTAATTCATCTAAGTTTTGAAAGTTCTTTTTGATAAGGGGGTTTTTGAGGCAGTATTCGTAAATGGGGGTCCCGGTGGCTCAGTCAGTCAACTACCAGCTGAAAGGTTGGTGGTTTGAACCGACCAGAGGTGCCTCAGAAGACAGGCCTAGTGGTCTGCTTTCGAAAGATCACAGCCTTGAAAACCCTATGGAGCAATTCTACTCTGCACACCTGGGCTCGCCATAAGTAGTCTATTCCATGGCAACTCACAACAACATCACTCCTTATAGATGAAACATTTATACAGTAATAGTGGTATTTTAAATATAATAATCTTTTGCAGCAATTTCTTCATACTATTTATTGAGTTCTGGCAGACTGCTTGAAGATGTGTCAATGCGTGCATCTTGGCCCTTCCCTCCATGTTGAAATGAAAACACACATGTTCACATGCTCAAGTATCACCAAGCAGCTCCAGCTTGCTCGCACGGCTGCCTCGTGTTATTTCCTGTGTTCCCTCCTTCAGTGGCCAACAGTTCAGTCACCGTGTTCCTTTTGTGACCGTATGTGTCTGAATGCAGATAACCGACTACATCCTTTAAAAATTGATAGATGCGCTCATTATGAGCAGTTGTTGCTCTTGGCTCGGTTTCACCAGTCACCTCAACTCCCATTTCGGATGAAGGCGGCAAGGAATACCGGGCAGCAATAAGTCTGGCTTTATGCTCCTTCTCAAGGACTAAACCCTGTGTGTGTAGTATGTTAAACATGCATTGTAGGGATCTTACTAGCACAAAGTCAGCTACTTGCCAGTTACAGTATGAGCACAAGAAAGACTGTGCTGGTATGTTGTAGGATTTTTTTTTTTTTTTTTAATGTGGTGCCGTTTGCTCTTCATTTTTTGCTTTTGTGCTTCTGAGACTGAACAAATGCCTTTTTTTTTTTTTAATATTGTGTTTTTGGTGTAAATTTACACAGCAAATTCAGCTCTCATTTAACAATATATGTATTGTTCAGTGGCACTGGTTACATTTTTCACAGTACATCAGCATTCTCATTATTTCCATTCTGGTTGTTCTGTTTCCCTTAATCTAGCCTCCCCGTCCCCCTTACCTTCTCATATTTGGTCAAAGGATAATGTTTATCATTTGGTTTCATCTAGATGATTATTTAGAGGGGCATGGTATACTCATGGGTGATGATATTTATTTTATGTGCCAGTCTGACCTTTGGCTGAAAAATGACCCCTGGGAGTGGTTTGAGTTCCAAGTTTAAAGGGTATCCCAGAACAATAATCTTGGGGGTTCATCCCATTTCTACCAGTCCAGTAAAGTGGGGCCTTTTTTTTTTTTTTTAGGAATTTGAGTTTTGTTCTACATTTTTTTCCCATTCTATCCAGGACCATTTATTGAGGCCCTGGTAAGAAAGGTCAGTAGTGGTAGCCAGCCACCATCTAGTTCTTCAGGTCTCAAGGTAGGTAACACTGCTGCTTGTGTAGACTGTTCTGTAGACTAGTTTCTTCTTTGAGTCTTTGGTTTCCTTCTTTCTTTCACTCTGGACGAGTAGAGACAAATAGTTTTATCGTAGATGGCTACTCAGAAGCTTTTAAGACCCCAAATGCTACTCATCAAACTAGAATGTAGAAAATTGTCTTAATGGACTGTATTTTGCCAATTGACTGAGTTGTCCTACGGGACTATGGTCCTAAGCCCCCAAACCCAATAAACCAATCCCATGAGGTATTTGGTTTTGTCTAGTAATATCCAATAACTGTGACCCGTATGCAATTTATTTTGTGTTTGAAACTATATGCAGCACACATAAACATGTACATACATAAGCTGTAGCTACACCCATACGTGCACTTCCATGTATTCATATATGTCTTCCTGTACATATATATGCATACATTTCTCTCTGTGTAATCAGTCGTACACATTTTTTTAGTTGTTGCAAAACCGTACATCCCCCAATGCATTATTTTCCTTTTTTTACAATTTCCACATAAATTTATCCTTGACATTAGTTAACTTATCACAGTTTGTCAGCATTCTCTTTAAATTGCCTATTTATTTTGAGGCAGCCCTATCCATGGAGACTCAGAAGTCCACTGGCCTGCCCCGGCACAGATCTCCACAAAGCTGCCTGTGGAAGAGGCATTCAACATGGCTTATGATTGGGATTTTGAAGGTAGCATACACCTGTTCCTGCTTTTAGGATGAAAAATGAATCGCCAGTTACCGTAGACGTGTTCAGACACGACACTTCATATGGTAGACACTTGCTCTGCCTGCGTTATGCAAGGCCCCCAACTATGCAACCATCAGTTGTGAAAAAGGAGTGTGTTGGCAAGGAGGAAGAGACGGGGGATCGGTCCTGGACCTAGGACTATCTTTTGTGCTCCTGCAAGCCACAGGAAGGAGGTCAGCGCCTCTCTGTCCCCCAGCAGAGCTTTTGAACAAGATGAAGCTATCCGAACCAATGCCAGCTCAGCGGCACAGTCTCATTACTTTGCAAGCTGCACGCCCAGATGCTGCTGTTTCCTGCATCAGGCTTCACTGATTTACATTCATAACGCCTCCATTACCACTTATGTGGTCCTACTCGTAATTAACCAGTTCTTTGCTTCTCAGGAGAGTTTCTCCAGTGCAAACGACGCTAATGCCAAGAGGAAAATGGCAGGACCGGGTGTGGAGACACCCCTCAGACGCTCTGGTTAGGTGACAAGAAGCAGGAAACAAATGCATTGTCACTACGTAGGTCACTTGTAGTTTGGGTTTGGTTAGTTGGATTCTGGTTTGAGGGTATTTTTGACATCTTGGAACAGGAGGTAGGAGATGTTGGAATTTACAAGCAGCCCGCTGTCATAGACTCCCCTGCCCTGGGCGCTCCCTTCTCAGTCAGTCAGTTCTGGCCTCTGCATGCGTTTGTTTGGTTTCCTCCTCCAGTGAAGAGCTCAGTGACATAACGTTTATTTTGAGAAGGTATCAGTGTGACGACTTTGATTCCGAGAACTTAGTAATCACCCATACCAGCACAGCCGCTTGTGGAGGGTTCCCCTTGGTGCTCCGTGCTGTGCGGGCACTGATGATACAGGAATGTGAGTTTGAGTCCCTGCCCTCAGAGGTCCTATACTCTGAGGTCATTAGTTAGCTCTGCTACAGAGGTGTCAAAACCTGGTACAGGAATGATAACTTAGACATCTGTTCAAGAAAAGTTGTTGAGTATCTTAAACATTCCGGGTGGTTTATATGAACGGGGGGTACAGAGAAAAAGAAGGCCCTGCCCTCAGGGCACTCATAGTTTGCATGGGGAGACAGATTAATGCAGAAGTAGATAATGTGGCAAATAGTATAGGAGCGAAGAGGGGAACGGAGGGAACCCCAGGGAAATCTGGATCAGACAAGGCGGGGTCCTGAAAGCTGTGTCTTCTCACCTGGAAATTTTCTTGCAACGAGAAGAGGGAGAATGGTTTTCCATGAAGACAGAATCGAATGCTAGGAATTGTTGGAATGAACATGGGGAGGTCTGATGGAGCATGAGGCCATGAAGGAAGATTGGGGCCTGACTTTGCAGAAATTTGAATGCCGTGTTTTGAAAGGCAGAGTTAATAGGATGTGAGGAGCCAACCAAATGTTCCACCTACTTGGGAATCATTTTTCTGTCATGCATCTCTGGTACCCATAATTCTTACCATTAAAATCATGCCTTTTGAGTTGGTCATTGTGTCCAGAAGTCTTCTATCAAATTTTTTTTATACAAGTATAATATTTGGTGCATATATATGTATGTTATAATGATTATGTATAATATTGCATTATACTATACTAATTATATTGTGTTATAGTAATTATAACCTAAATTTAAGTTGTAATTATTATAACACACATGTATATATGCACCAAATATTGTACTTATATATTATGGCAACTAACAATAACATATATTAATTAGCAGTTGCCATCAAGTTGATTCCAACTCATGGCGACCCCATGTGGGTCAGAGCAGACCTGTGCTCCATCGGGTTTTCAGTGTCTGGTTTTTCTGAACTAGATCAACAGGCCTTTCTTCTGTGGCACCCCTGGGTGGATTCAGATATCCAAACTTTTGGTTAGTAACTGACCATGCGAACTGTTTGCACCACCCTGGGACTCCGTCATATCCATTTCTATTATTATATTAACATAGTAATATGCATTCAGATATATTCACAGAATAGTTTAACAAAGATTGAGAGACTGGAACACAGGAATATAGTTTTGAAAAGGGGGAGAAGAGTTCAGGAAGGTTTGGTTCATGAGATGCTGCCTGGGGGATATCTTAGGACATTAGCAGAGTTAGAGCCTCCAAGGGAGAGAGGGCCACCAAAGCCAGTACACTGGTTCCTCGTATACCACTGTCCCTGAAGTCCATGGTGTTGGATCACCTTTTAATTGAGATGGCATAATGTTGACATTTTTTTTAATACTCTCAGCCATGATCTACTTGAATGGTGCCCTAAGAATTCACATGGCACCAAAATCTGCCAAATTGTGTTAGAGGCAAATGGTATGTCATTTATTAAAATACGGTCTGTATGGATGTGAAGATTTTGGCTTATGTCTAACTCTGGTTGTGTGCATCCCAGTTTATGTAAAATCCGCTTAAATCCTTGGTAAACATTCTATTGCCAACCCACTTGAAGATCCCAGTATTATTATAAAATGAGACTTTTGAGTGTTCTTTCTCCTTCCCATGGAATTTTATGATCACTTTTTCTTCTAGATATCCTTTCCAGAGTCTTAGTATAGTGAAAAGAAAATGGAATTAATAAATGCGGTTAGATTATTTTTTTAATTGTCAAGGTAGGTTTTTTTTGTAACAAAGCACTTCTCGCTTTTAGGTCTACTCCTTGAAAGTGTTTGTTGTTGTTGTTGTTGTTGTTAGGTGCCGTCAAGTCGGCTGTGACTCATAGTGACCCTATGCACAACAGAACGAAACACTGCCCAGTCCTGGGCCATCCTTACAATCGTTCTTATGCTTGAGCTCATTGTTGCAGCCACTCTGTCAATCCACCTTATTGAGGGTCGTCCTCTTTTCCGCTGACCCTGTACTCTGCCAAGCATGATGTCCTTCTCCAGGGACTGATCGATCCTTCCTGACAACATGTCCAAAGTATGTAAGACACAGTCTCACCATCCTTGCTTCTAAGGGATACCCTGGTTGTACTTATCCTAAGACAGATTTGTTCGTTCTTTTGGCAGTCCATGCTATATTCAATATACCTCGCCTACGCCACAATTCAAAGGCATCAATTCGTCTTCGGTCTTATGTATTCATTTTCCAGCTTTCACATGCATATGATGCGATTGAAAATACCATGGCTTGAGTCAGGCGCACCTTAGTCTTCAAGGTGACATCTTTGCTCTTCAACACTTTAAAGAGGTCCTTTGCAGCAGATTTACCCAATGCAATGCATCTTTTGATTTCTCGACTGCTGCTTCCATGGCTGTTGATTGTGGATCCAAGTAAAATGAAATCCTTGACAACTCCAATCTTTTCTCCATTTATCATGATGTTGCTCATTGGTCCAGTTGTGAGGATTTTTGTTTTCTTTATGTTGAGATGTAATCCATACTGAAGACTGTGGTCTTTGATCTTCATTAATAAGTGCTTCAAGTCCTCTTCACTTTCAGCAAGCAAGGTTGTGTCATCTGCATAACGCAGGTTGTTAATGAGTCTTCCTCCAATCCTGATGCCCTGTTCTTCTTCATATAGTCCAGCTTCTCGTATTATTTGCTTAGCATACAGATTGAATAGGTATGGTGAAAGGATACAACCCTGACGCACACCTTTCATGACTTTAAACCAATCAGTATCCCCTTGTTCTGTCTGAACAACTGCCTCTTGATCTATGTAAAGGTTACTCATGAGCACAATTAAGTGTCTGTCAGTTTGTCATACTGTGGGGGCTTACATGTTGCTGTGATGCTGGAAGCTATGCCATCAGTATTCAGATGCCAGCAGGGTCACCCATGGAGGACAGGTTTCAGCTGAGCTTCCAGACTAAGACAGACTAGGAAGAAGGACCCAGCAGTCTACTTCTGAAAAGCATTAGCCAGTGAAAACCTTATGAATAGCAGCGGAACATTGTCCTTGAAAGTAAAGAGTGTGAATTTACAGTTTGATATTCATCATTCCATATTTACCTCTATCCATAGAAACCAAACCCACGGTCATTGATTTGATTCTGTCTCACAGCAGCCCTATAGGACAGAGTAGAACTGTCCATATAGGGTTTTCAAGACTAATCTTTACAGAAGCAGACTGCCACATCTTTCTCCTGCAGAGCAGCTAGTGGGTTCAAACACCAACCTTTTGGTTTGCAGCTGAGTGGTTTAACCACTGTGCCCCAGGGCTCCTAATAAACATACAGGGTTCATTTTATTTTTACGAAATATGTGAGATTATACCATACATATTTTCTGTAACTTACATTTTTATGAATATCCCTTCTGGTCAGCACATACACATCCATTCAGTAGTTGCATCATAGTCAATGGTGTTGGTCTGCATCATCTGTGGAGCCCTTCCCCTACTGGGGAAAATACTCAAGTGGTTTCAAATGATTTTTTTATTTTTTGCCAGTACAAAAAAAGACTGCAGTGATACAGTTTGTACATAAAACCTTAGGCAATGGTATATTTATTTCCATAAGGTGGATGGAGTTTGAGTTTTGACCAATCCTAACTGTGTGGCATTGAACCATTTTACCTCTTGAGCGTCTTTTTGCTGATGTAGCAAAGGTGGATATGGGGTGTGAGAAGGGTTAATGAAATACTGTAGGTAATATTCCAGGCATATAGTAGGCACTCAGCCCCATACAGGGCCAGTTTCTTTAGGAATCTAGTGTGGTTAGACCTGGCAGCAGGACCTGGGTTACTTAACCTTAGAGGTTTTATTACTATGTGACTCCACGTCTGACCTCTCAAGCCTCAGGTTTTTGGGGTTTTTTTTTTTTTTTTTTTGGTAAGGAAAGTGTGGTTTGTGAAAATTTTCAGCTTTTTTTTTCCCCTTGTGTAATTTTAAAATATTGTGTTTTGGCACAAGCTTTGCAGCTTTCCTGCTGGTTGTAATTCCCTAGAGGTGAACTGAAAAGATTAGTAGTAGAATTTTTTCCATTAACTCTGGGAAAAACTACAGAGCAAAAAATTGTCCCTTGGTAGAAATGTCAATCCATATCTCTTTTGGAGCACTTGGAAAGTGAAGCACCGAAAGCTGATTTAATAGGAGAATCGCAAACCAAAATGTATACATGCCTTCACCTTTTCTAACTGATGACTAGACGTGAAAAATATTCTCTCAGAACTTGACGATGCAAAGAAAATAGGATTGTAGCTCCAGAGAGTGCATTTAGGCTGGGATCTTTAAAAGATTTCCGGGTGCTAAGCTTTTGGCCACGTTCTCCTGAAAGATTGATCCATTCCTTTTAATGATACATCTATTTGTACTTCGTGCCATAAAATTCCTTTTTGTATGATATAGTATCTAGGAAGTAGATTTTAAAAAGGGAACATTTTATATGCTTACAGGTTTTGCTATAGGAACTCCCAGAAAATGGGCTCATTTTACCTTGTTCACGGCTCTCGGTCTTCCTAATTTTTTAACTTCTTAGAATTGCTCTTAGTTTTTCCATTCCATAATAACAACATGGCTCTAATGAAATAGCAAATATCCATCTGAATAGAATTTCTACTGGGTGTAATATTTATAGGTATCCTTTATGTAATGGAATAGACTTCTTTTAGCAAATTTCTTAGTCTTCCAACTTCCGATCTTAATTTTCTACATCAGTAAAATGGCGACAGTAACAGAGATGTTATATAGGATTTAAATGAGGTCCATTCATGTTCTTGGCACATCTTAAGCAGTCAGTGGTTAGCTAACTGTTACTGTCATCAGTAGTTCATATTTCTGTTTAGTGAATTGTGTGTGTGTGTGTTTTTTTTTTTTAATTGATATCTATTATATAATTCAATATCTATTACCCTAGGGGAAAAATCCCTGGACATAATAAAATTGCAATTGAAAATATACCATGCTTCTAAAAATGCATGTTTAAAGAGAAATGTTTTCTGTCAAATCATTAACAAACAGTAGCAACACTACTCAAAATAAGAATTATATTTTAATATGCTAAATGAGAGGCACGTAATTTAGTTAGCAATGCATGTGGGAAGCTAAGCTTGGATAAATGCAGCCATTGTTAGCTGATGGTATAGTTCTCATCTAACATCACTCCTTTAGAATAGTTATCTTAATTTGAGATTGCAGGCAATTACAGGCCGATCATCTGTAATGAACAAGATACCTCCCTAAATCTTGTTCTGAAGTCAGTTGCTTGGCGTGTGGAACGTAATTTCTTCCAGAAATAAAATGGCACTTGTGGTTAAGTGTCTAGGTTAGTCCTCAAAAGCCTATTTAACCCCTGTACATTTTCAATTAAAAATGAAAGATTGCAGAGGGGCAAGGAAGCAAAAATAATTAAAAAAAAAAAAAAGTGCATTTGCTCACGTGTGTGTGCGTATGTGTTTAAACTGCATTCCAGACTGAAAGAACTGTACTAACCACAGCTATAACCCTGGTTCTAGGAAAAAAGTACATTTCCTGGAGAGTGTAGGAAGGGTGTGCTGACATCCCTCCCATCCCTTCATCCCTCCAATAGCTTTCATTTTTCAGCAGTGGAACCCTGTTTTCAGTTGAAATCTTGTGTAGAATCCTAACATCTGCATCTGATAAGATGCTATTTTGTTAATATAACTCTAGCTTGTATAAGCTCATTTACCACCTTTGCTTATGACAAAGTCGAGCAATGAGAACAATGAAGCTTATTTTCATGAATACAAAGTTCTAAAATCGGGCTAAGGATGATGGCTGCCATCTTATATCGGTCTTAAATATGTTCAGTTGGCTGCACAGTGTTGTGACATTCCTGATGCGCAGTGATAAGTAGCAGCAAATGATAAGTTTTTTTTTTAACAGCCTGCCATGCAGTCCTAAGATACTCATCCATCAGTCTGATCCATGTGATTAAAAGCAAAATAAGTTTCTGCTTCAAAGCCGAATAATTGACAGTGTCTAATACAGAAGTTGGACAAACCACCCAAAACTTACAACATTAAACCAACTGTGAGAATCACCGTTGACACCTCCCCAGTCTCACCTTTTGTCATGCTCTTTCATGTACCTTATTGTTCAATTATGGCAGGTGTATTGGAGCCCTAGTGGCACACTGGTTGAGAGTTATGGCTGCTAACTAAAAGGCACCACAAACTGGGTGGCTTAAAACAACAGAAACGTATCCTCTCACAGCTCTGGAGACTGAAAGTCCAAAGTTTCTAGGGAAGAACGCTTCCTTGCCTCTTCTAGCTTCTGGTGGCCAATGACGATCCTTGGCACTCCTTGACTCCAGTCTCGGCCTCCATCGTCACGTGGCCTTCTCCTTGTGTGTCTGTGTCTTTTCTCCTCTTTTTATAAGGACACCAGTCGTATTGGGTCAGGGTTCACCCTAAATCCAGTATGACCTCACCTGAACTTGATTACATGTGCCAAGACCTTATTTCCAAGTAAGGTAACATTCTGAGGTTCCAAGTGGACATGCATTGGTGGGGGGTACTCCCATCCCAGTAGAGCAGGTTGTTCGGTAAAACAAGAGCAAGCCTTGCACTTTATACTTTTGCAGCTTCACTCCTGCTGCCTCTCTAGCCTGCCACCTTCACCTTTTCCTCCTGGTAAACTCATCCATCTCTCAAACTCCGTCTCCTGTGTTAGTTTCTCTGTGACATTGTCCCTGACACCTCTCTTCTCACCAAAAAGAAGAAGGGGATAAAAGTCACAGTTAATTGCTCCTTCCGTGTTCATGTAACTCAAACCCTTATTTGAAAAACCAAACCCATTGCCATCAAGTCGATTCCAACTCATAGCAACCGTATAGGACAGAGTAGAACTGCCCCATAAAGTTTCCAAGGCTGTAATCTTTACAGAAGCAAACTGCCACATCTTTCCCCCATAGAGTGGCTGGTGGGTTCAAATCACTGACCTTTTGGTTAGCAGCCAAACACTTTAACCACTGCACTACCAGAACTCCAAGTCCTTATTACAGCCTAATTTATATCATAGTTGTGTGCACACCTATCACCTTATAAAGAGGGAACTTCTTAGGGATGGGCTGTATCTTGGCTACATTTGTAGCTGCAGTACTCTATCTTGTGCTCAATTAATGCTAATATGATTGTCTTAGGCTGGGTCCCCTAGAGAAGCAAAACCAGTAAATCGTGTATATCTCTCAAGGAAACAGCTCACACAATTGTAGGGGTTGGAATGTCCCAAGTCCTTGAATCAGGATAGAGGCCTTTCCCAATTCATGAAGCTGCGGAGGCCGGTGCACCCAAGATGAGCAGGTCAGAGAGCAGGGCTCCTGCTCACAGGCTGTGAAGGTTGAGGAGCCCCCAAGGTTGGCAGGCAAGACCGCAAGGTTTCTCCTGATTCGCGTAGCTGCAGGAGCTGGTGAACCCAGGACAGGCAGGTCGGGGAGCAGGACTCTTGTTCGCAGGCTGTGAAGATCGGCAAATCCCAGGATGGACAGGTAAGCTGCTAGCTCAAGTCCCAAGAACCAGAGATCAGACAAGAGACAGCTGCTGGATCCAGAACAAGCCAACAACCTTTGTAAGGCGAGCAGGAAGGAAGTAGGCAGTGGGGAAGGCAAAGAGATGAAGGCTGAGGGGGCTGTGAGCCGCCACAGGCCCCACCCCCGCCGGTACCACTCAACAGATTCCATCATGGGCATGATCACATACCAGATTTCAACAGGGAAGTGATCACAACGTTATACAACTGCCAAAACACTGAGAATCATGGCCCAGCCTTAACCACAATCTTAACCATCACAATGATTATTTACTAAATTAATTGAATTTTTATAAAAATTTTTTTTGTGCTTCTCAACAAACTCTCAGAATGTTTTCACTCTGGAAGGGGCTTGAAATAGCTCTTTGATTTACAACCGAGTACACATTGTCTAAAAAGTAAGAATTGTGGACCCCTGGGAGTTTGCACAGCCCTCTATCAAGACTGGACATCAAGTTATAGCACGTGAATCTCCTTCCCAGTTGAATGGTAACCTACTGGAGGGCAGGAATTGTATTCTGTTTATCTGTCTCCCCCAGCACTTAGCACCTAAACTGTGTATAATGAATACATGCTGAAATAAATTCCTTCAGCAATTAGGGGACTATGGCTGCTGACATCTGCTTCTAGCCTAATGGTTTGATTTAGCTAGCTGTTGAAGGTCTTCATCACAGGCTGTTAACACAGGGCTGGTCTTTGTTGGACATTAGCTTAGTGCCAGAGTTTATCTCTACTGCATGCCAGAGAGAAGCCAGGCCTTCCTCTTCACAGTATTATTAGAGTAGGTAAGGCTGTTTTTTTGTTTTTAAGGCTGTAGCAAAATTCAAAACAGGATGGAGTATTGTTTGTAGATTAAGGTCTGTCATGAATTGGAAATTCTTTCAGTTCAGGCTTCTGAACAGTGTTAGTTTTTGTCAAGGAAGGATCATTAATAGTTGAAAACTTCTTGACCTTTGCTATTTTTGAGTATGGTTTTTCTCTTATTTTAATATAGACAGATTTATATATTTTCCAAAGACAGAGTACGTCTTATTAACATTTTCTAGTTGAACTTGGAAACATGACATCTTCAAGTCAGGTAGCTCTCTACCAAGAAAGCCAATTAAATACTTCATAACCAGTTATATTCCTGTAAAAGCCTGGTCCCTGCTTTCCCCATGAGGCCTCTATTGTCTGCTGTACGAGTCCGTATTGAACCCGATTATAGGCATTTTCTGAGCAGATGCTGATGGAACCAAAGCTTAGACGAGAAGACTTTTTTATACATGAAGGAAAGGACAACAGAGTCGTTTCTCTTTCTGGCTCCATTAGAACCGTGCTGATTGTCGAGTCCCATTAACCTAGTGGGTCACTCCCTTGCATGCATTAGCGGCAGCCCCACTGTAACGTGAATAGTCTTGACACATCACGGGCACATTTATGAAGATTGATAGCAGCTAAGGTTCAGTGTTAACTTTTATTGTCAGGCAGGCTGTACAAGAAACTCTCTGGTATTGGTGTTTGCTTTGATTTATGAAAACGTTGCCACATGAAGAAGACATCACATAAAATAGCTGGCAGCAGTGTTATTAGATACAGTTGTGAGTGTAGCAAATAATAACTCACTAATTAGCTGCATTATTCTCTTGCTGCACGCTATGCGTCCGACGCAGCAGGCCCCTCTGCAGTACGGTACCTTTCCAAAGCCACGGTGGCTTGCCTTCACCTGGGTCAGCGTGTTTCCCCAAAGGTTTCCTCTTGCCAGTAGCTAGCAGGGTGATGCTGGTCATCTAAGAGGGCATCATTCAGTCGCCTCGATGGTTCAGTTATCCCACAGTGACAGCATCTCGTAATTACGTATTGGTTTTGCCTCGAGGCGCACATGCAAGCACAACCCCCCGCCCATGAGCCCCCGAGCTAGAGGGCGCCTGAAATTCTGGCTCCTGAATACCTGCCCTAGCTCCAAGTAGTTGCAGGTGGCCCTTCTGGAAAATGGTACCTATAGCATCTTTCTCAATAGGACTTTTGTCCCCAGGGAGAATAGACATCACTTTGCCTCGGGTTTTGTTTTGTTTTGTTTCAGAGCACTTGGGTAGTAGAGTGGAGTGTCTTTTATGCTGTGAAAACTTTCCTTCCATTTGAAATCTTTGTGTTTTGTCTCACTAGTTCCAGTTGTGCCTTACTATGCAAGAAAGGCAGCTGTGTTTTCCTCTAAGTAAATGTAATTGTAGGGGGAGGCATCTCTGTTTATCCCATGAACAAATACAATACCAGTAATGGGAAAAAAAAATCTAACACCAACCTTTTCAACTCTAGAAAGCAGATGAATGTTGCCCTTTTTAAGGCTGCCGCCTTCAACCAGCGTTTTCTTTAGAACTCACAGCTGTGGGGAATTAGGGCCCAGCACATGCCCAGGAGAAGAGCCACCTTTCTTCCCACCCCTAGGTGTGGACAGAGACACCCTTTGTGTCTCTCCTGGCTGCATCTACTTTTCTTTCAGGCAGCCACATTTCTAGACTTATGTGATCCTATCTGCATTTTGATGTTCTAAATTATTTTGAGTTCTTTAGGTCACTGGGTGGTGCAAACAGTTTGCACTCAGCTACTAACCTAAAAGTTGACGGTTCAAATCTACCCAGCTCCTCCGCAGGAGAAAAGACCTGGCATTCTGCTTCCATAAAGATTACAGCTTAGAAAACCCTGTGGAGCACAGCTCTGCTCTGTAACACATGGGGTGGCCATGAGTCAAAATCAACTCTACAGCAGTGGGTTTGGTTTTTGGTTTCTGTGCCATTTACCTAATTAAATTCTTGCAAGGTTTTGCCGTTCTCTGGTCCTCGGGTAACTTCTTTCTCAGGAGAGGGCCTCTCTTGATCACCAGAACGACAGAACACAGGCTGAAGCACATATGAGCTTGCATCGGGAGCAGAATGTGGCCTCGGCCCAAGCAGGTTGCACTTAATGGCTTCTTCTTGTCTGGAAGGCTTCTGTTCCTGGAAGGAACGCTTCAGAGCAGCCAGGCCAGCCCCTGCCATCACGCAGGAAGCACAGGCAGCAGCTGGGGAAAATCACATTTGGCTGGCAGTGGCAGTGAGACGGTGCCCAGGAAGTTCCGTGCTCTGCGGTGGGGGTGCCAGATGATGGAGGCTGGGTGTGAGAGAGTGCCATTAAGGGCTTTCTGGGGAAAGAGCCCAATGAAATTTGAAGCCAAATGAACGAGAGTTAATATACGGGGAAGGCACTCCTAAAATGTGCATAAGGACAACCTAGTGACTGTCGTGAAACTTTATTTCAGACACAGACGGCAGATCAGCTTGAAAACCTGGCGTCGTTAATATTAAGGCTAGACAGCGGTAGGGCCCATTCTTTTTCTCCAGAAAGTAAGAAATAGACAACTAAATCCAGATGGTGTTCCCTGACTCTGCTTCCTTTGAGGGGGACACAGGTCGAGTCAAAGGGGGCATTACCTAGTCTCTTTCTGCCTTTCAGAAGCCTTGGATTTGATGTGTGACCAAGTATTCATTGGAAGAGAGCCAGGCCTCTCCCTGAATTGCAGCATCACAAAATACTCAGCCTTAACCACAGGTCCACCTGGAAGTGCAGAGCCAGGAGAGTCCAACCAAATGCTAAAGACAGAGCCTGAGGGGAGGGGAGGAGTTTAGTGCAAGGACAGGCAAAGGAATTTTGTCTTAGGCACCAACTCCAGTTGAGTAGAGACTTCCTGCAACATTTTGTTGAGAAGGATTCTTAGGCTGTGAGGAGGCTCTGCCTGAAGAGTGCCACAATTGATTAGTGATGTCTGTCTTGAGCATAAGAATGGAAAGAGGTGGAGGTTTCCCAGTGTACGTGCTAGCCCTGCTTTAGAAGCATGTATAAGGGTCTCTGTTTACTTCTTAACTGACAGTGCAGTAACCAGAAACAGGAAAGGATACTGGGGAGGAGAGAGAAGGGAGAAGGGGGAGGAAGGGCAGGAAGAAAAGGCTGTATAGTACAATTTTAATATCTCTTCTTTGTTTTCTTCTTGCCTTTTCTCTTACACCAGCAGGTTGAGTGGCATGAAATATCACAAAACAGGGCTATTTCTTGTTTTCTTACCTCTTGTCCTGATATTAAAAAGGTCCCTGGGTGGCACAAACGATGTACACTCGTCCACTAACTGAAAGGTTGGTGGTTCGAACCTACCCAGTAGCACCACAAAAGAAAGCCCTGCTAATCTGCTTCTGTAAAGATTACAGCCAAGAAAACCCTATGAGGCAAAGTTCTACTCCGTAACACAGGGGGTCGCCAGGAGTTGGAATCGGCTGGGCAGCAGCAGGGCTGTTGTTTTTTTATTTTTATTTTTTGTCCTGATACAGCTCCTAATAGAAGAGGCCATTATTTCTCATTTCAGGGCACCCAGGCACCAGTGAACTAGTGGCTAGCATTTGCAAGGACCTAAAAAATAACCAGAATGGAAACAACCTTTGGTAAAATTCCTTAATGTGCAGTCCTATCTGCTGTTTTCTTTGTAATGGGTAAGAGAATATATTAAACATTCCTCTTTGTGTAGCAGCTGTAATACACAAAGGTATTAACCCTCAGTGCATTTCAGAAATAGAGTCTCACGGGCAAGGGCCTTATCTTACAAGTGGGGAAGACATCAAATGACCTCTCTCCTAAATACTCAAGTAACATTGAACATGTTATCAGAAGGAGGGATCAGTCCCTGAAGAAGGACATCATGCTTGGAAAAGTAGAGGGTCACCAAAACAGAGAAGATACTCAACGAGATGGATTGACACAGTGGCCACAACAGTGGGCTCAGGCATAAAAATGATTGTGAGGATGGTGCAGGGCCGGCAGTGTTTCCTCTGTTGTACATAGGGTCCCTGTGAGTTGGAACTGCCTTGACAACACCTAACAACAATAACAACAACAAAGCTCTGTCTGCTAAACACATCTTCCTTGAGTCTAAATGGTGACACAGATAGCTAATAATGGAGATCTGAAATGGGCCAAACTGAATGGTATTTGGTACAAAATTAGTATTATAATTGATTAAACCATCATGTTGAAGTTTTGTTAAAAGCCCTCATTTCTTTATTTCATTATCTGTGGTTCTGATAAAAAAAATTGCCTTATTATGTAATTTAGGTAACCAAACCAGTGATTAACACCTTGAAGCTGAAGTTGTAATCCTGAGCAGAGCTTGGTATCTTCCTTGTCCAGAGTTCTTCATTCATAACTCAGACTGGAGTCACTGGCCATAAACAGTTTTGACTGCTAACATTGGTTAAATTAGGCGGATAAGTCTAGAAAGTCTACTTCCTGGTATGCTGTGTACCCACAGGCATTATGTACCTCTTACCTTGATGTGATACATAATATGAGATGAGATGATACAGCAAACTCCACGTACTACAGGCTTTTTACCTAAGTTAGTCATGTGCAATTAACTTGTGAACAATAGCCAACTCACAAGTATCTCTTGAGGCTTTATTATGTGTAAGGCTCCAGGTCCTCATTTATCCTTCATGAGGGTAGACAATATTTCATTTCTTATCTGGATTTTTCTTGCGCCTAGCCATGGTGCGAGATTTTCTTCCCCCACTCCTGCTTGCAGACTGGGCTGCAACACCATTGCACTCAGTGTTGCCATCGACTGCCCACTGAAAATCATTTGAAAATGAAATCATCAGTAGCCCTCTTACATTTCACCTTATTATTCCCGAATGTCCTGTGGTGGTTACAGCGTTTGAGGATGGGGTGGGGAAAGGAACAGACCTCACAGCATGCATAAACTGAAACGTTATCCGAAATCCGACATTTTTAATTAACACTGTCACTTCTGGGCCTCCTGCTGGGGTAGCCAGCTTGACCTTACAAAATGGCATTTATGACACTAAGGACATAGAAACTCAATAAAAGAGGCTGAAAATCAGTTTCTGGCCTGTTTGAATACTGGTTTATTGGTAATAGAATTTTAACTGTGTGGTGTTTATTGTTCCCTGAAATGTCCAACTTGCTTTAGACAGGATTTTGGTACTGTTAAAGCAAATTAAAGCAGTTGGCCATCAATTCCGTTGAGTTCCCCCTTGCCGCCCTAGTCAAAAGCAGCAGCCCTACCACCGGCAGTGGGCAAATCTGTGCCAAGTGTAATTGCTTCAAATACAATTCCATTTATTCATAGGGAGGACTGTTGCTCCCCATGAGAACTTAGTTGAGGAAAGAAAAGACATATAGGTTTATGTTAATTAAATACCCCATGCCGGAGGTTTGATTTTAACATGAGTGTAGCTTTTTAATCTCTATCAAAAACACATGAAGCAACCTTCTTTTGCCACCACCTGAACACTTTGAAGGTACCTTGTATTTATGCAAACAGCCACCAACTCACAGATGGATTGTATTCTAAAACTTGGCTGTTTAAAGTGGAAATACATTTTCTGCTGGAAATAAGACAGCTTCCAGGTTCCCAATTATTCATTGAAATAATAAAAATAATAGCAGGTACCATTTTTTTTAAAAGCTTACTGTCTACCAAGCACTGTGTTGAAAGCTTAAAATGTATCCTACTAATCTTTACAACAACCTTAAACATCAGTTCCCTCTGCTGAAGAAGTTGCATCTTAGAGAGGTTAAGCACCTTGCCCAAGCTTATAACAAGAAGTGGAGCCAGGATTTGGATACACATATTTTAGGTGCTACATCCCATGAATTTAACCATCTACTGAAGTGCTGAAGTATCAGTAGTGGCTGTATTGTAGAACCTAACTCACTGTGGTCATGCTATTTTATTGGAAAACTCATTTCCCAATTCCACATGGGATGTTAGGAACACTTGTCTCCCCAGTGTAGCGTGGCTGCTCTTCCTCACAGGTCTTCCTCTTAACCCACACAGGCTAATACAGTGGCCTTGAGAAGCAGAGAGAGTGTCCTGTGGCTCCAAAGGAGGAAGGTCGGAGCAGCCAGTGCTGTCGTCAGATGTTGTGCCAGGCATTGGAATACTACAATAAAATAAACAGACTGGGTTCCTGCCCTCTGGGAGCTTGTAGTCTACTGGGAACAATGACTAGCCACCCAAATAACTCAATAATTATATTTGTGGAAAGTGTTGTCAAGTGCTGTAAAAGCATGTAACATGAGAACTGACTGTGAGGGGTCAAGGGTGACCTCTTTAGACTGAGATCTGAAGGCTAAAGTAGTATTGTTAGGGGAAGAGTGAAGGAAGGACGCTGAAGTAGCAGAGCCAGCAAGTGCTGAGACCCCGAGGAAGGTGCATAGCTCCTTTGTGGTTCTGGAAGGAAGCATAATGCAGGAAAGCTCAGTCAGAGGGATAAGGCTGGAGATGGAGGCAGGGGTACATTTGTAGGACCCAGTAGGCCATAGTTAATATTTTGAATTTTATCCCAAGAGTGGTGGGAAAGCTTTTGAAGGCTTGGGGTTGTCCCCTGGAAATTACGAGATTTGCAGATTAAAAAGGGCACTCTGGTTGTTGTGCTTATGATGAATGGAGGTGGAGATAAGAGTGGGGGACTAAGAATAGAAACAAGGAATAACTTAGGAGACTATTGAAGACTACTGAGACTATTATGTGCCTTGGACTAGGATAACGACAATGAAGATGAAGAGAAATGAGTGGCTTCAAGGTCTGTTTTAGAAGTGTAATTGACATGACCTGGTGAAAGATTGGATATTGGGGATGAGAGAGAGGGAGGTGTCAAGGATGACTTCCTGATTTTTGGCTTGAACATCCAGGTGGATGGAGGGTCCGTTTACTGAGATGGGGAAGAAAAAACAAATTGGGGGTAGAGGAGGGAAATTAGAGTTAAATTTTAAACATGAGGCACCTATAAAACCTTCACTGTAAATAGCAGTAGGCAGTTGCCTATAAGAAGGCTGGAATAGAGATAGAAAGGTGGTGGCTACCGGCACATGGATGGCATTTTAGAACAGGAGAATAGCTGTGGTAACCTGTAAACAGAGTATAAAGAGCGAAGACCACAGAGACCCTCAGGACCATGTCCCTACGGAACTCCAGCATTTAGAGATCAGTTAGAAGAAGAGGAGCAGGAGGAGACTAAGGAGCAGCCAGAGAGGTAGCGGGAAGCCAAGAAGTTCTTCAAAGGGGAGTAGGTTACTCAAACAAGTCTGTGCTGATCGGCCACATGAGATGTCTACTAAAATCACTGGGTTTGGCCACCTGGAGATTTCTGAATCTAACAGGAGCAGTTTCGTAGACTAGTGAGTGAAAGCCTTCTTGGTGTGGATAGAAGAGAATGGACGAGGGGGAGAAAGTGGAGGCAGTGTTGTGGGATAGAGTTGGCAAGAGCTGCATGTTGGCACTAGCCACATGAGACTGTTTAAGTATAAATTTATTTAAATTAAATAAAACTTATGAGGCAATTCCTTAATTACACTCATCAGATTTCATTGTTCAATAGCCCCGTGTCCGTGGCCACTGTGTTGGACAGCCTAGATATAAAGAGTTCTGTTGGACACTGTTGTTCTAGGTAATGTTGGAATGCTCTTGAACACAATCTTGTGGAGAAGATACAAGATGAGAAAATTCTCTTAGAAAGCAAGATGAGCAGATGAAGGAAGGGGAGAACTGGACCCATGTGTAGGGATTGGCTTTATTTTTAATAAGAGCTTCTCTTCTTCCACAGTAACAATAGAAAAAGAACAAAATGGGGACAGATCCGGATTTTATGATGGAAGGATAAAGGCATTTTCTATTGGTTTCTGTATTTCTCAATGAAGTGTGAGGCCACATCATTAGCCAAGAGTGAGAGGGCAGCGGAAGGGGACAGATGTTTTAGGAGGTTGGAGGTGACACGAATGATCAGTATAAAGAGGGAAAGTTTACCACAGAAATGTAATCACACTGTGAGTAGGATTTAGTGTCTACTTAGGAATTTTTTATAATTCCAGTTTAGGTGATTTTTCCATAGAAACACTCAAGTTGGGAGCTGTATTAAGCGATATTTGTGAGGCAGACATTCGTAGACTGGGGCTGTGTGTAATGGCTTAGATTAATACTGCTGAACTGGAACCCCTAGGGAGATGTAAAAAAACTAATGGAGCTTAGCATGGCAGATCCAATCCAGGACAAAGTTGAAAAATGCATTGTTTGGTCCTGCAATAAATACATCATTATCCTTTTATAGAGGAATCATTGAGATTCCACCTCTGAAATCCTCATGTATAAGGCTCATCGTAATCATTTGTAGGATTTGTATAGTAGATGGTTTGTTTTCTATACTTCATTGTTGCTCTTGTTCATTTTAGTCTCAGCAGCAGCCTAGAATGTTAAGCCAATTTGCTAAATCTTGCCCATCCTCAGAAAAATGCTTAAATCCAGTTTATATAACACAAGGGGATGAGATTAGATGCTGTGCTGGGATTTAATGCTGCCTTTTTATGGCATCAGTACTGAATATTTAGTTAATCAGAACAAAAATGAAGCATGTTAGAGTTTTTAATTCCAGAATAATTGTGTGGATATTCCGTAGACACACACGTCGTTCAGTGTTCTCGTATAAACGTTTCGTATATATTAGCAATAAATGCTTTGAAGATGTACTTTTGTCTAGATTCCTACATTTAGTTTATTGGGCTATTAAGTAAGAAAATATTAGCACTTGAATTCATAATGTACTTTCTCGCCAAAAATTGGTAAATGGTGTTGTTGTTAGGTGCCGTGAAGTCGGTTTTGACTTACAGTGACCCTGTGCACGACAGAACAAAACACTGCCCAGTCCTGCACCATCCTCACAATCATTGCTATAAACCCACTGCCATCAAGTCAATTCCGACTCATAGCAACCCTATAGGACAGAGTAGAACTGCCCCATAGAGTTTCCAAGGAGCGCCTGGCGGATTTGAACTGCCGACCTCTTGGTTAGCAGCCATAGCACTTAACCACTACGCCACCAGGAGCCCATTGTTGCAGCCACTGCATCAGTCCATCTCGTTGAGGGTCTGCCTCTTTTTCACTGACCCTCTACTTTACCAACCATGGTGTCCTTCTTCAGGAACTGGTCCCTCCTGATAACATGTCCAAAGTACGTTAGATGAAGTCTAACAGTCCTTGATACTAAGGAGCATTCTGGCTGTACTTCTTCCAAGACAGATTTGTTCGTTCTTCTGGCAGTCTGCAGCATACTCAGTATTCTTCACCAACACCATCCGTGGAAACAGACAATGGAGAAGCCCAATATCATCAGTCAGGGCAAGGCCAGGGGCCACCTTCGGAACAGACCATCAATTGCTCATATGCAAGTTCGAGCTGAAGGTGAAGAACATTAAAACAAGTCCACGAATGCCAGAGTACAACCTTGAGTATATCCCATCAGAATCTAGAGGCCATCTTAAGAATAGATTTGACACATTAAATACTAATGACCGAAGACCAGATGACTTGTGGGATGACATCATACATGAAGAATGCAAAAGGTCGTTAAAAAGAAAGAAAGAAAGAAAAGACCAAAACAGATGTCAGAAGAGACTCTGAAACTTGCTCTTGAATGTAGAGTAGCTAAAGCCAGTGAAAGAAATTATGAAGTAAAAGAGCTGAACAGATTTTAAAGGGTGGCTCTGGAAGACAAAATAATATCACCATGTGTAATTGGTTGTGCTTTTAATGCTAGAGATAAAAGGGATTATGAGTTAGCAACTCACCTTCTAAGTTTTCCTCTTCCCTAGCAGTTACCTTAAATATACTCATTTCCCAAATGCAACATCTCATTTCCAGGGGATTAAAAGGTTAATATTTATGATGCTGTGTGAGTTTCAAGGATGCAAGGCACTATGTACAAAATTGTTACATTGTTTGAACAGTTTTTTTAAAAGGCTTCTATGTTCAAACCTTTTGAAATGAGTATAGTTCCTATGGAAACTTAGCACTGCTATAGATAGCGTGGTTATCCACAAGTGAAAAATAAAGTCGATTCAAAGAATGATTTTATAAGTTTCTAACATGGCTTCGAAAAACGGACATTAGGAATATGTGTAGGTGTGCTCTTTGGCTGTTATACTGGCTCATATTAGATTGTGTTGGAAAATAACCTTGCAAATGTCACCATCTGTCCTTCACTCTGAGGCCAAAATAGGTAACTAGTGGCTTCCTAAAAGTTGCAGGAGTAACTCTCTCCCAGCACCACAAGTCATTGCCTGTGAGGAGACAAGGGATAGGAGAAATATTTTTGGATGTAAAATTAGCTATGAGAGGTGCAGGAGAGGGAGAAGGAAGAGTCTTGACTGACTCCTAGGGAAGGTTGGCATTCTACAGGTTATTCGTTTAGAAGAATTCACGTTCCTGAGGTAGCTGAGGGCAGAGAGACCAGTCGGAGGCAATAATAGCAGTCTGTACATGAAATGATATCTTGGCCTAGGGAGGTGATAGGGAAAACTGAGGAACAATTGAAAGTTGGAAGCATTTCAGAGGAAGAACCAACTGTCTCAATCCCTTCATAAATATCAAGTAGTAAATAAGAGCAAAGAGAGCCAAAGTTTAAGGCATGATGCCGAGCTAATGGTATTGCTATAGGTGAAAAATGGAAGGAAAATTTTGTTTGGGCAGGAAATTGGAAATCAAAATAAATTGGACTTCTCTTGTTGATGTTTAAAGAAGAGGTCTTGGAATTTGAAGGAACCTTTTTTTAGAGGACTATCAGATCTAGTCCCTGGCTAGAGATGGCTAGGATTTCTCTCTATATTTTACAAAGAGGAACTGAAGCCCAAAGGAACCTGTAATCACACAGCTACTGACTGGTAGAGAGTGACTGGGGAACCCATTCATTTACACACAAAGCAATAGAAGAACCCCCAAAGGAGGAAGAATAACTTCACCAGAGACTGCAGAAGAGCAGCAGGGGCTGAGATCTACACTTTGGGAATTTCTTACAGTTAAAAGAGAGGGAGCAACTGAAAAGACAGAGAAAGAACTAAGAAGACTTTCGAGGATGGAGAAAGCTTCCATGCTTTTCAAAACTCACGTTACTGTTTACTGGCAGTGGCTTGCCCTGTGACTTTAATAATCGTGATTTCTCTGTCGCCTTTCTCACAAGGTTGCTGAGGTATTAACGTCAGAAGGGCTTGTGCTGAACTTGTGCTGAAGGCTGACATGTTTGAAGACATTTTGAAGTATTTCTCAATTTATATTTTTGTCTTTGTGTAGAGTTTGCCTGTGGGATTTCATATCTTTTGTCTTAAGTTTTCAATCTTCTGTTTGGTACCTCAAAATCCATAGACATGGCATCACCATTGGGAGTTTTGATATGTAGGCATCTGGGGGGAAAAGGTGAACTGTTTCTTACATGCTCTTGTCAATTTTAAAATAAATTATTTCTTGAATAAGCAATATATACACATCGTAGAAAATTTAAATATGCAAAAGTAAATCTCTCTCTTATCTTTTTGCCTACCCATGTAGTTCCCCTCCTGGGAAGCAACTACTGTTGCAAACATATACATGTTAAATGACTTTAAATAGAACTTGTGTGCCTTTTGAGCTTATGCAGTTGACCAACATCCATAAAATCCCTTTTTTCAAATATATTTTATGCCATGCTTTTCCCCTTTTTCTGTTACCCATCAATCAGCCATTCACTTCAAAGCACACCTATTTCAGAGAGTAAGAAGAAGGGGCTCAAACTGAAAGTACTGGACACTCACGGTGAGCATAAGGACAAAGCTTACAATAAAAGCGTAAAGATATCCCAGTCTGCGACTGATATACTTTGTGTGTACAGCTGTGTGCAGTAGTGTGGTGTACAACTGGGGTGGGGGGGCACTAAAGAGGGTCTCTGGCATATCCCAGTGTTGGCTGTCTCCTGTGATGGGATCCAGCTTAGCCATCTAGGTTTGTGCTTCTGTCTTTACTGTTCTTACCCCCGCTCCTGGAGAGCATGGGAACATCCCTGTAGGGAGGAGAGTCCTTCTCAGGTACTATTCCTTTGCTCATAGCAGGACTTCCTCACAAGCCTTCCTCTTGCTGTTCGATGACTCATCCAGCTTTTGTGGCTGGCCACCAACAAGCCATTTCCTTCCACTCCACCTCCTCCATCTCACCAACCTAATTTCTCGTATTTAGCGAGGGCCCTCTGTGTTACTTTTTAATCACACCTCCTCTGCGTGGACTCTGCCCTCCTTTCTGCCTTCCGTTGCTCTTTTCTTTTTTGAATAGACTGTTGAAAACTCACCTTATTCCTATAACCTTCCCTGGCTATTCCTCTACCTTCTGAGCACACCTTTCCTCACTGAAAAAGTAATAATGCCTGAGATAGCTGAAGGACATTTCCCTGCTGAGAGCGTTTTTGACTTTCTGATCTGTGTGTAAATTTCCATTTGTACCTTGAGAAAAAGTCCATTTGTGATGTTCCTGCCTCAGGCCCCACCCCTGCCTTTACTTCTGTCTTCTCTCACTGCGTTTGCCTCTTTTCTTCTCTGTCTCTCATCTCTGTCTGAAATGCCTTTTCACTCATCTCTAACTGCCTAAGCCCCTTCCATTCTTTAAGACCCTACTAAGATTCCTTCTTCTCATCTAAGACCCGTTCCTATCACTGCAAGCCAGAATCTCCCTCCCTGTCCTATTTTCCTAATCTCCCTCCGTTTCCTGTTTTCCCATTGCTAAGTGTTCCCCATTAAAACAGCCATTATGGGGTGGCTATGTCTATAGACTTAAGAGAAAAAGAAAAAAAAAAAACTTTTTTTTTTTTTTTTATGTCTATAGGTAGGTAGGTAGGTGGTGGGTAGGTGGGTAGATGGATATGTATGTGCTTGTCTCCCTCCCTCCTTCTCCTCTGCCTCCTTCTGTCTCTACCATTCTACTTACATCTCCTACAGTACCTGGTATACAGTGGGCACTCTGTAAAGGATGTTGAACTGGCCTACTCCCATTGCCTCCATTTCCTTACTGCCCATTTTCTTACTTACCACTTTCCTACCATCTGGCTTCTGCCTCATTCACTATACTGAAATTGTTTTTCCAAATTGCTGGGGGCCAAATTCCGTGGCCTTTTGTCTGTCTTTATTCTTTTTGACTGTCTTCTCTTCCATGAAACTCAAGTTTCTCCAGCCTTGGGATGCTGCATTGTGCTGCTTCTCCTTTCTATTCCCCATTCTCTGGCGGTTCATCTTCCTTCCCTGCCACTTGTCCACATGTGGCTGTTTCCCAGGCCCCACGGTCCTCCCTGCCTTCTCTCCCCGCGCCCCGCCATGCCTTGCAGGGATTCCCAGTCCCAGTCCCAGCGCCGAGCCCCACCTCCCTGCTTTAGATTGTGGAAGGTCATTTCCATCTGGGGTTCCTGATATGACATGAGCACTTTCATGCATTAATCTCCAAGGCCCAAGCCATTGTATGGTTCTCAGTCCCTCCTCTTCCTCTTTAGCCTCCATGTCCTCTCAGTCACCCACCCACCATCCTTGCTTTCTGGACCCTCCACTCCCGCCTGGCTACCCCCATCAGCCTGTTCTATCTTTGCAGCTGGGTCCTGCTCCCCTGCACCCCCAGCTTCACAGTCCTGCTTCTGTTCATTTGGTTCACTCACCTCAGGCCAGCCTTTCTAGACGGAGCTTTTGTCACTTCACCATCAGATCCAGAAAGTTCCTGCCTTGCCATCACCTGCAGAATAGAATCTGGGCTTGCTGTCACTTATTTAAAAAAAAAAAAAACCTCCATATCCCAACCTTGCCTTTCTCAGAGCTACCTCTTTACCACCTCTCCCCAGCCTCTGCACACCCACCACTGCAGCCTGGACCTCCTGGACATGCCAGACTGTGCCCACATGGACCCTCTCCATTTTTTTTTTTTTTTTCCCTACTCTTAAAGTCCTGCCCGCCATTCAAGGGTCTCATCTCCTCCATGGAGCTTCCCAGACTACCCCCAACCTGAAGTGATCGCCTCGTCCTCAGAACAGTTGTAGCATTTACTGTTTCCTGGGCACTTGCTTGCCTTGTATGACCTGTGACTTGATGGGTATGTTTTTTTCCCCGTAAGTGATAAGCTTCTTGAGAAGGTGAATTTGGTGTTGTCCCCCTTTTGGTTTCTACACACCGTTTACCACCACACCTAAGATGTCCCTGTAGCATTCTTTCTACACAGCAGACCTTTGTCCATGCAAGTTTGCTGGCCTTGCCCACTGTGGGATGCCCTCGTTCACTGGCAGTGTTGCCTACACATTCTCCCCTTCCAGTGCTCACCGAAGGAACGGGAAATCGACCAAAGGCTTAACTCGGCCCCTTTTCTCAACCATGCTCCCTCACATGTCATTTTTAGCACCCTGACACTTAAAGGGCAAATCAAAATGGTTAATTTTTTCTTCCCTTGTCACTGAAATAAATACATCTGCAGTTCTTTCCATTAAAGGGAACCGTCCTTGCTGAGGGTGTCCTGTATTTGGATCTTGCTTTAAAAATGTAGTAGGAAAAAAGAGTATGACCTAAAGTAATGTAACTCGCTGTCTCACTACAGACTTAAAATCTGGTCCTAACCTAGTTTTTTAGAATGTGTCACCGTCCTCATTGAGGTATGTGACAGTTTTGAAATTTTTTAAATTAAGCTGTTCTTGACTTAGAACTAAAAGCACGCTCTTAAATTTGATTGCAGCAGAGAACAGGCAGAAGTACTGAAATGTATTTTTATGCTTGGGTGACTCAAATGGAATTTCACCAAACTTCTCATACCCCAAGTCAACCCGTAGCTGAGAAGGAGCATAAAAAGGGCAATTCTCTTTGAAAAATTATAAGCATCTAAAAATAGGAGCTTAACATGAGTGTGTGTGTGCTCAACCATGTTTCTGTACAGGCCACCAGCACATACTACTCAATTAGAAGGTTCTGGGCTCTATGCTATTAACCACAGTCAGATCTCTCTGGGTTTCATTGATGAAAATGATATAATAAGGCCTATGAAATAAATATTTCTCCAGATATGGAAGGATTGTCTCAGGGAGGTTGTATTAGGTGTCCTGCTAAATTTTCTAAGAAAATTTCAGATTCATTGCAAGTATCCTAGGTCAGAAAATCCTGCTAGATTGCCAGGATCAGTGCCCTGCCCCTTGGCTATACTGGGGACACCCATGTTGGCTATATCCAGTTCTCTCTCTTCTGAACTTGAACTTTCTGCAAGAAGAGAGGGTGATGAAGGGAACAATGCCCCTCAAGAACTTGGAGGTGTCTTGGAAGATGTCTTGGAAGAACAAATGCTGTAGTTTGTTTTAGCTCCCTTGCCTGGAACTTGCAGCCTGCCCATTTCTTCCCTCCCTCCCCCTTCCAATGGGCTGGTTGGGTGCCCAGCCAGTCCCTCTGTTTTTCCTCCATCTGAACTAATCTGGCTCATCATGCCTTCCCTTTCTCCTCCAGGATTCCCCTCTAATTCAGTACAGTCTCCTGCTTCTCGCTATCTTTCTACCTTCCCCACCTTGTCCCAATTCCTCCTTTCTCCCTCTTTCCCCCAAATCTGGCATTGATCCAGGATCAGACTGTGCAGTTTTCTTCTTCTTGGCCATATTAAGTAATAGGTAGTAGGACAGTTACACAAGGTGCCCCCACTAGGGAAAATGATGCAGGCTGAAGAGCAATGTTGGCACCAATTGAAAGTTACCACCAGAGCTTACCTACCAAGACTTAGCAACTGGGAACTTGCCTCAACATTTGTTCACTGTTGGAAGGTCTGAAACTTTGCTTCTGGCCTCTGGTTATTTCCTTGTGGATTCGCTAGTTGACTCAGAGAATTATGAGTTCTTACGACACACAGCTACTCCCATCTCTTCAAACCAAGCCTGTTAGCAAATGTCATGAACACAAACACTAAACTTTTCCCCAAGGGAAAGCAAGAGAATTTAGAAGACTTGCAGTTACCAGGTTAAGCGTATATTCATGCCCTCAAGGTCAAAGGATGTCTTTCCTCCATGTGTCTGAGTCTATCTGTGTAGTCTGGATACACTGGGCAGGTTTCTCTGTCTTAAGAGAAGTTACTTCAACAGGCTTTTGAGGCCAGTCCTTCTTTGCTGTTGACCAGTGATGGATGTCCTCTTGCCTGGAACACTGCATATCCTGTTGTGGTCATACATAAAACCATACTCCTGTGTTTCCTCACCACCGTGTGTATCACGTTATTAGCTCTTGACCTCATTATAAGAACTTGTATACACTTCTGTCTCCCACCAGACTGTGAGCTAGTTCAGGGCAAGTCTCACATCTTATTGAGCACCTCTCATAGTGGATGGCATGAAATGGACGCTTAGTAAATGTCTCTGGCTTAATATTTGTTATGGGAATGAATGAATCAATCAGCCAACCATCATATTTTTCATGCTTACCAGAAAAAAGTCCAATTTTGTTGAACGTTCCAAAGTAGCATGACAGTAGAGCGGAGAAATAACTCCCAAAGCCTAGGAGGTAAAATAATTTTTATTTTGTGTACACGTAAGTTCACCTAAAGATATCATATAGGCACATATATTTAAAGAAAAAGAAATCCA
Source organism: Elephas maximus indicus (assembly GCF_024166365.1). Lineage (NCBI taxonomy): Eukaryota > Metazoa > Chordata > Mammalia > Proboscidea > Elephantidae > Elephas > Elephas maximus. The sequence continues at coordinate 17,060,734 of NC_064826.1, forward strand.
GGATTGATACATCGTGTATGCTCAAGATGAACATTTTCTAATTTTCCTTTTCAAATTTACAAAATCGGGTGAGAGTAAATGCCATGCTTTTCCGCAATAAACTAACCCTTCTTGGCCCTGAGGCCTTACTAAGATATTTCAAATGCAAATAGTTTGTATGTGTTAAGATTACTTGGTCTCATCCACACACTGGGGATTCAGCTTTAACCATTTTGCCCTGGTGAAGGGACCAGAAGAATCCATCTTCAAATACTGCAAGGCTACTTCTGTGACCTGTGGTTTCTTCTGTTCCTACTGTGTGCACAGCCAGGGGTAATACTTCTGCACAGGATGCCTTGTGTAAGCTGCTGGTCTCTCGGAGGCACTGCTGGCACTGCGAAGAGCTGCACAGGCAGCCCAGTGCCTGTTATTCCAGCGTGATTATTGAACAGTTATTAAGCAATAACAGTTTTCCAAACATGGGGAGGCAAATGAGGGAGAGAGAGAGGGAGGGAAGGGTAAGAAAGGAAGGGAAGGGAGAAGAGAGGGAAGGAGCAAGGGAGAGAAAAATCATAACCTGTCTAAATAAGAGAATAGAGTTGGTTTATATTTTTCTAAATAAGGCTTCCCCACCCAGAGTAAAGTGTAATATGTTACCTGTAGAATGTCGCCTCATGAGAAGACTTAGTGAGAGTGAGAAAACATCTCCTAGAGTACTTGGCTGTCCTAAAGCAAGTGTGAGCCAGGGTTGAGTTAATGTTGCCATGCTCTGGGTGCCCAAATTCTCTGTAATTATTACCTCTTATTCCAGTTATCTTTTATATAAGTAAGCATTGTTTTTTTTTTTTTAATCTCTTTACATTGTGTAGACCAAATATAAGTCAGGGATACCATGACCATCCAACTGGTTGTGTTCTCTGCCTCATAACAGATGTCTGACCTCTCAAATCTTTTTCAACTCAATAAATAACTCTTTCTTATCAAAGGCACGGTTACTTGAAGCAACTATGGGGGGGCACTTTTTTAAAATAACATTTAATTGCTTTTTGCCTCTCTAAGTCACCAGATTTTAAGAGATTATTTGTAAAACAAAGCAGCTGGGGTCTTTTGTTCTTTGGAGTCACAGCAGAAGATGTGCCTACCCATTTTTCTAAGTTTAGACCCTTAGTGGACCCTCAGTGGCGAGTGTGGCTATGCCTCAGTTGTGTTGTATGAGCCCGTATAGCAGGGTACCCCGCATGGTTCGGTGAGGTTAACAAGATGCCAAGAGGGTTCTCTGTGCAGCATATACGCAGAGGTGTGTGTATATACAGATGTACATGCACACAAATGTGTATGCACATGAGTGTTGATATATGTATGGGTGAAATATATATTCAAGCGAAGTGTATATACAGGTGAGGTATATATGCACAGAAGATATATACAGGTGAATTGTGTATGCACAGAAGTGTATATACCACTGAAGTATATATGTACAGAGTGTATATACAGGTGAAATACATATGCACAAAAGCGTATATGTTCAGGTAAAGTGTATGCACGGAAGTGTGTATACAGGTGAAGTGTGTCTGCACAGAAGCATATATTCAGGTAAAGTGTGTATACAGGTGAAATGTGTATGCGCAGAAGTATATACTCAAGTGAAGCGTGTATGCACAGAAGCATATGTTCAGGTGAAGTGCGTATGCATAGAAGCGTGTATTCAGGTGAAGTGTGTCTGCACAGAAGCATATATTCAGGTGAAGTGTGTATACAGGTGAAGTGCGTATGCGCAGAAGTATATATCAGGTGAAGTGTGTCTGCACAGAAGCGTATGTTCAGGTGAAGTGTGTCTGCACAGAAGCATATATTCAGGTGAAGTGTGTATGCACAGAAGTGTATGTTCAGGTGAAGTGTGTCTGCACAGAAGCGTATATTCAGGTGAAGTGTGTATGCACAGAAGTGTATATTCAGGTGAAGTGTGTATGCACAGAAGTGTATATTCAGGTGAAGTGTGTATGCACAGAAGTGTATATTCAGGTGAAGTGTGTATGCACAGAAGTGTACATTGAGGTGAAGTGTGTATGCACAGAGGTGTATATTCAGGTGAAGCGTGTATGCACAGAAGTGTATATTCAGGTGAAGCGTGTATGCACAGAAGCATCTGTGCGAGTCAAGGCGTCAAGGGTGCTTCCTAGAGTCAAGGTGTATTTTTCTTCCCTGAACATCGCAGAGAAGACAGGCTGCTGACCCCCACCAGCTTTTATGTGATCAAATGTTATTAAACCCCCACTCTTCTAGATTTTTCCCTAACTTGCCTGCATTATTTCCAAAGACCCAGTGGTATTAATTAAAGAAGAAAATGTATTACAAAAATTGAAAAGCTTTTTGTTCATTTTGGTTATTCATGCTCATGTACTTAGGGTGTGAGGCCTATGGATATAAAAACAAAGCATCCGTGTGTTGTTGTTAGTTAGCATTGCGTAGCCCCGACTCATGGCAACCTTGTGTATAACAGAGCCATCTTCATGTAGGTTGGTATTTCCGAGTCTCATCTGTGTGTGTAGAACACTGTGTTAGTCATTTTATCTGGGCTAAGTGATATAAGTTTTTATCTTTATAGATATAAGTTTATAGGAGTAAGTTTTATCTTTATAGGATTTTCCTGGTGTTGGGACTTTTGCTCAGGATCCTAAAATCCGGGGGGAAGACTGGCAACGCTTTCTCCTCCCTCTTTGTGGATTGCCCTCCTCCTGTGGGTCCAGGTCACTGGCTTGTGACCCTGACACCTTTTCCAGAGTCAACAATAGATTAAAATATTTTCAGATAGATGCTACTCTGTCAAGTCTTGCGTGTGTACGATAGAATTCTATGTACTCTATGGTATATTTAGCCAAAGCCGAGTTTTTCTTTTCAATACCCAAGTTGAATCTGGTTGAGTGGTATGGCGGTCACTGTGGGTAATGACTGGTCTGCTACCAGCGCGATTGACTGGTTCGACTAGACACTGATGGAGCCCCAGAACAAGGTCAACATCCTTGCCTCGGACAGCGGCGGAGGCTTTGTCTTGTGAGGGTAGACAACATAATAGTTAACGTGCATAATTTTAGTAATCGATGGCTCTTGGAAAAAAGATCTTTTGTTTTTATTTCAATTTATTTTTTAAAAAATACGTAGCAAAGTCTGTGTGAAAACAAATTGAAAGAGAAACGCAGGCAGTGACCATATCTCCCTTGTGGAGGTGTTTGACCTCCGAAGTCTAATCATGGAAATTTGAGTATAGCACAGATAGAAACATCATTAATAAAGATGCTTAGCTGTTATTAAGAATTGCAGAAAAGCTTGGAATTGAGGTATTTTTCATATCTCGCATTGCCAGAAAAGACTGTTTGCATTTTATTCTGAAAACTAACATTAGGATATTGTAATTTAAGGTAAAATGAAAAAAATGTAATAGAAGATAATACATTTTAGATATTTTCTTCCTTTGTATTACAGTATATGATTGCTTTATTGTAAATAAGAGAAACGAGTGAATTATTATTCTTAAATAATATTCTTAAATATTGGCAGTGTGATTGGTAGCTTTTTGTTTTGAGCTTTGAAGAAAAGCGGAAATCCTGGCCACTGAGCGCAACAGCTATTGAGAAGTGTAGTAGGAATTAACTGTGCCGTAGGAACTAACTTACTGGGATTTGGCTCCATGGCTATATTGTGGGACAGCTTTTTTTTTTTTTTTTTAATAACTTTTATTAAGCTTCAAGTGAACGTTTACAAATCCAATCAGTCTGTCACATATAAGTTTACATACATCTCACTCCCTACTCCCACTTACTCTCCCCGTCTTGAGTCAGCCCTTTCAGTCTCTCCTTTCTTGACAATTTTGCCTGCTTCCCTCTCTCTCTATCCTCCCATCCCCTCTCCAGACAAGAGTTGCCAACACAATCTCAAGTGTCCACCTGATATAATTAGCTCACTCTTCATCAGCATCTCTCTCCCACCCGCTGACCAGTCCCTTTCATGTCTGATGAGTTGTCTTCAGGGATGGTTCCTGTCCTGTGTCAACAGAAGGTCTGGGGAGCATGGCCGCCGGGATTCCTCCAGTCTCAGTCAGACCATTAAGTTTGGTCTTTTTATGAGAATTTGGGGTCTGCATCCCACTGATCTCCTGCTCCCTCAGGGGTCCTCTGCTGTGCTCCCTGTCAGGGCAGTCATCGATTGTGGCCGGGCACCAACTAGTTCTTCTGGTCTCAGGATGATGTAGGTCTCTGGTTCATGTGGCCCTTTCTGTCTCTTGGGCTCTTAGATGTCGTGTGGCCTTGGTGTTCTTCATTTTCCTTTGCTCCAGGTGGGTTGAGACCAATTGCTGCATCTTAGATGGCCGCTTGTTAGCATTTAAGACCCCAGACGCCACATTTCAAAGTGGGATGCAGAATGATTTCATAATAGAATTATTTTGCCAATTGACTTAGAAGTGTGGGACAACTTTTAATGTGGTTTTTTACTTGTTTGCTTGTTTTTTTAATTTTATTGTTTTAAAATATCTATAACAAAAAAATTGCCATTTTAACTATTTTAAGTGTACAATTCTGTTTGTTAATTATATTCACCATGTTGTGCTACTATTACCACTATCCATTTCCAAGAGTTTTTCAGCATCCCCAAACAGAAACTCAGTCCCCCTTCAACCATAACTCCCCATTCCCTCTCCCCCCAGCCGCTGGTAACCACTCATAAACTTTCTATCTCTACGCATTTATCTATTAGATATTTCATATAAGCAAGATCATGCAATGGTTGACCTTTTGTGTCTGACTTACTTCACTTAGCATACTTTCAGGGTTCATTCATATTCTAGCATGTATCAGAGCCTAGTTTCTCTAGGTTTGGTTTTATGACCCCATCTGACCCCATAAGAGATGCATCATGGGAACCTGTTCAAAACTCAGGATTCGGTTTTTAGCACCAACCATTCATTCTTCTTCATTTATTCCTATGCGTAGTCTCCCCTCCCCCACCCCCTATTCATTATAGTACCTGTGGGCTCTTCCAGGTCACTTCCTGGTCCAAACACAGGAAACAACCCTTCCTCTGTGCACCCATGCTGGTTGTGAAGGAATGACTTCCGTGGTCCTGAGAGCCTCTGGGGTTGTGGCTGCTAACTGGTGTCTCTTTAGCCCTCTGGGCGGAGACTCCTCTGAGGAGCACTGTTGTCCATATTTTCCTCCTCTGAAGCTTCCTTATTATCCTTGCCATTTTTATTAGAACTAAAAAGATAGGCAAGTAGTTTCCTTGAAGTATGAAGCTCAGACTCACATCAAAGAAGTTTCTAAGACATGAAAGTAGGCGAGGCAGCATCGAAGCTGCCAGATAGGTCTAAAACAGATAACCGAGCACAAATGCACTGGAGGGTCTCAGGAGACTTCAGAATACCACTTATCTCACCTTTATTTTTTACTGAGAATATTTTCATTTCTTTTTGACCAGTTTATTCAACCCACAGGAAACCGTCCTAAGGAACCACTTCGAGATGGCACTGGTTTATGTTCATCATCGTGTTATTTTAAGCAGTGAAAAATTAGAAACAACCTAAATGTATATTTTTATTCTTTTCTATATTTTGCAGTCTCTACAATGAACCTGTCAGTGTAAGAAGAAAAATACTTGGATTATATTCTCTTAGGGGCCTTTTAAGTAAATATAAGCCTTACACATTAGCAAAAATTGTTTTACCAGCTACAGAAGACTCAACAAGAGTGCTTCTTTTGCTTTTGTCCTCGACTCAGATCTTTGGGCCTTCAGCTCTGCCTTTGGACACGGTCAGCAGTCTCCGTGGCCTTAAATGCACTGTGTGGGGCTTGGAGGGAGGCAGATGGGCTGCTAGTACTTGTGGAGATGAGGGAAGAAGAAAGGAACAGACCGTAAAGGGGTACAAGAAGGAAGAGGAAAGCAGAGGGAGATGTATACATGGCGGAATTCATTAAACATCACCAGTGATTTCAAGTGACCACCAACCTGTTTTCTGAATTGATTTTGATAAATGTGCATTTTCAGATGTCACCTTTCTACCACCAGTTCCTCTTTGGATGGTATATCTTCTCACTTCTTTGTTATTGTTCTGAGTTCTCCACATTTATATTCCTCTTCCTTTTAACATGTGTCATTTGCCATTTCGTGATCTTTGCTGAATCTTCCGTATATACAAAGAAATTAAATTATTCAAATGTCCTTTACCACTAAGATTTCATTTTCCTTCTTCGGTACCTTGCAACTCTGCCTTTTGTTATCTTTGCCCAACAGTGGCTTTTGCCATCGGCAGGAAAGAAAGCAGTCAATATAAATCCATTGCTGATGCTATGACTGTATGGAAGGTTTACCATAATGCATATTGGAAATGTCTTTGAAACCCTTTTCCTGAAGAGAAGGTGCCGCGGCTTGGGTTTTATGGCCTTCTAATGTCGGGCAGTAATCTCATTTAGCATTTCCCAAAGTGAAAACCGTGCATTAGGGCAGCGTAACAAGCATCGCAGATCAATACAGAGGCAGCGCTTCACCTGAATACACGAAGATGAACCAGAGTCTGCTCTAGGAACGGGGGACAATTATGTTGATTTCCTACCCTCTTTCCCCCTTTCTGCCATCTCATCGTCAGTACAGGTTGAAATGTATGCAAGAATTTCAGAAGATGACTGTGTGCACATACATACACACAGAGAGAAAACAGACAGACAGGAAAGCAAGGGCCATGGGAGTGAGTCGTATTGATCTGTGGTGATAAAAGTTTGTTTTGACACATTTCAAATCATAAATAACTCATGGACTTTAACTTGCATGGCTAATAGCTCAACTTGGGATAAATGCTTATGTACAACTCCAGTGACCTCTTTCTAAGGAGCCCGTGGTATTAGATGAATTATCTCATTATAAAGTCTTTTCAAAAGGGGAAAGAATTGTTACCTTCTTTATGGTGTGCTGTATGGGAAGCTCGTTCTTCACTGTGCTTTTCTGTAAATAGCAGGGAAGGGTGCAGACCTGGTCAGGGTTGCCTCAGTCTTCCCTCTCTTTCCCTGATTATCAGTCTTCAACACCAGGAGAGAACGCAACACCGCTTTCCTGTGAACCGTTAGAGTCATTATTCACATATGTGCTACGTTCAGCTGACCTGAGGCTTAATCATATTTTATTCAGTATTTATCCAGACGTGGCTGTAGCTGTAATCAGTCAGTTAGTGGTGTCTGTGTTGATACCCTCGAAGCACAGCCGTCTCTTTTTAAAAGCTGACGCTCATGTAGGGGATTAGGGAAATCTGTGTCCACAAAAATTCACAGACATCCGAACGTTGAAATCTTAAAAAGAACTGAAGCTCCTGGGATTGGGTTGAAAGTCTGTTTTAGATATTTGACAAAGCAGCAAGGTAGTGAATAAAAAAGTAAAAGCAATGTTAGGTAAAATTTGGGGGATTATTTTTTTTTTCCCGTATGTCTGCTTTCTTTACAGGGTAGTAGGAAGTAAGTCCCCTCAGGGGCCAGTAACATGGTTTGCATTTCAGTTTTCTATTCTAGCAAAATATATGTTAGCTTAGTGTGTTGGATAAAAGTAATAAGGAGACAAATCGTCACCCAGGGGTTTCCTTATTGATGAGAAATATTCCTCTTGTGTTCTCTCGGGATTTTTTAGAACCCATTAAACTTCAAATAATGCGGTTTCAAGACTACCATGGAAATAACAAATTTCAATTTCAAAAAAAAATAACTGATAGGAAAGACCGGAAGCTCTTTGTACTAAAAACTAATTTTAAAAAATATATGAATTCATAGATTTAAAGTGATAATATGTATTTTCTGTGTGTGTGTTTCATTCATTTAATCCAAGTTCCACTACCCTGTTAACAATAATACTTGGTTCTCATTTATCTAGTGCAATTCATTGAGTTTATTTTGTTTTTATCATTTCCCAGTGTTTATAAACTATTTTGGAAACATATAGATTTGATATAGCATATATACTCTGAGCAATCTAACTACAAAATCTGGGATTTATAAGTGTAATTAGTAAAAATTTTGGCCTAAGGAAATTAAGCATTTTTTCTTTCCATCTATTTATATTCATTCAACATATATTTATTATCTATGTCTAATAGCTGAGATTACAAAGAAAGTAAAACATAGTCCTCACTTCTTGGAATTTATGTTGCAGTACATGTGGGCTAGTAAATATCCCCGGAGCATGGTGTGGTCAGGGTTACATGCATGGTGGGAAAAGTTAATATGGAACGAGTGGGGTCATCAGAAAAAGCATGATAGATTCTACCAGGGAAGGGAGTTTGTGGAAGCTGCACAGAGATTACACTTAAGCTAAGTATTGAACAACGAGGTGTTTTCCAGGTGCGTAGGCGTAAAGACACAAAGAGAAGTATTCCAGCCAAGCCTGCCAGTGGTCTGGCCAGGCTGCAGGTTGCGAGATGGCAGGGAATGGAGGCTGATGAGTAGGCAGGAGCCTGACTGAGAAGGAGCTTGACCTTGTATTTTATTTAGGAAGCAATAGGGAGAGATATTTTCATCAGATTTGTGTGTTAGAAAGAACCCTCTAGAAGACATGTGGAGGCCAGAGTAGAGGGCAAAAGCTGAGAGACCAGTTTGGAGGTGACTGCCTGGAACTGGAGTATAAATATTTAGGAATTAATGTAACCAGGGTGAGTATGGAGAAGTAGAACCAGACCACAGGGATATGGAACTCGTCGGCCAACTAGGTATGGGAATTGAAGGGAGAAGTCGTGACTCTCGGTTTTCTGGTTTCTCCGTCTGGGCTGAAAAGCAGTGGTACCATTCAGGTAGTTTAGTTTTGGGTTTGGGAGGGAAGTTTATAATGTCCAGAGAAGCTTATACAGATGTCATTTAATGGAACTAATTTCATAGAAATAATTTATATTATATGCATTTTTATCATGGGGACAATTATCTTTCTTCAAAGGTTGAAGATGATTATTTCTTAAATTTTTTCTACATGTGCAACATTTATATGTTATTTAATGTTTTATATATATTCTTTAACCTTGATCTTTATTCTGACTGAAGACCATTTATCTCACTGCCCCGTTATTGTTTCCAGGCGGTATGATTTTCACCCAGTGTGTGCTGACCTGCAGGCCCAGATTCTCCAGTGTTACCGCCAGAACACCCACCAGACCCTCAGCTGCTCTGCTCTGGCCACCCAATACATGCAGTGTGTCAACCAGGCCAAACAGGTGGGTGTGCCAGCCACATTAACCAGGCACCAGGAGAACAGAAAGCCCTACATTGTGGGGCAGTGGTGAGAATTAAGTGGGCGCATGTGTATGAAAAAGCTTCATAAACTGGCCATCATCATCAAGAACGATCACCAAGAAAGAGTCAGGTCACAGTCAAGTTCCATCCAGCTGGGTGTTAAAAAAAAAAAAAAAAAAAATTTTTTTTTTTTTTTTTTTGATCTATTCTTGTAGCCAACTCATTTACTTGCCCTCGCTCCCCACAAAAAAGCTTACTAAAATTATTAATTTTTCTAGTTGCCCTGTACTTTTGTCCTCTCTTATTATTAGTTGCTGTCAAGTGGATTCCAACTCATGGCGACCCTATGTGTACCAAGTAAGAACTACTTCATAGGGTTTTAAGGCCGTGACCTTTTGGAAGCAGATGGTCAGGCCTGTCTTCCAGCGTACCTGTGGGTGGGTTTGAACCGCCAACCTTTTGGTTAGTAGTCCAGCATTTAACTGTTTGCACCACCCGAGGACTCCCTTTTGTCCTCTGCTATTGAATTATTGTGTAATGGTATCCTCGAAGTCATTGCCCAACTATTTCTGAGCTGATATTCAGAGCCAACAAAGAAGAGGGGTTACAATCTTTCCACTGATTGGTGGGGTACACTAAACTGGGCAGGGAAAGGGGGCCCAGAGATGGGATTTAGAAGATAGTTTCCTTGCTCTTATACACTAGAACCCTAGTTTTCTCTTGACCCTTTATATCAGAGTAATGTGATGTTTCCAGGACGTGAGCTTTCTCTAATTCAGGTACTTTCAAAAGGTAATGATAAACCCTGGAGCACATTATCAATTCCGGCAGGTCACATAATTACCTATCATTTAACTGATTTAACAGTTGGATGTAGCTTGTTCTGAGAGACAGAAATTGTTGGGAACCTTGATTCTTCCTGCCGACGAACTCCCTAGAGTTGACCTTCTAACCCAATTAAATCTAGCGTTGAAGTTACACAGCATGTCTTTCTGCAGCCTAATTTGCTGTAGTTATCATAATACCACTTAGTGTAAGTTTTAACGCTCTCTAAATATCTGATTGAGAGGTTGGCATTATATGGATAGCTGGAAAATAACAACCACACTAGTAGAAAAAAATGTGATCAAGACTTATTAAATGCCTATATTGTCTTTAAAAGCTAGTGGCTTGAGACTGTTTTCTGTTTCTGGCTTGGAACAGCACTTGTATAACTTTTAGTAGTGTGCCAGGCTTCTGTTCTTGAAAAGGCTTCACTAGAGGTAATGCTGCTAATGTTAAATTAGTATATTTTCTTTGTCAAAAATAGCCCTCAATATTAATGCCCTTGGGACTGTAGGTTGACTCATGGATTTTCCCAACTTGATAGTAGTGCATATTGAGGTATAGGGCAGGATCAGTGGAAAGAATGGCTGTGACACAGTGTGTGTTTCAATGCTGGCATCTACCGTATGTGCCTATTTCCACAGTGTGATCCCTAGCATTTCTGAAGTGGCAGCTGCAGGGACATGTAGAGTACTGGCTCCGTCTTGCCTGTCTAGGTTGTGTTGAGTCATCTACGCGTAGCCCCCTGAGACCAATGGCATATATTTGTAAAATAAACAAAATTAACTTGTGAGAAAATAAAATAAGCCACGTGGTGTCATCGAGAGTTAGAATCAGGCTTATCTGAGTTTGTAGCCAAGCCCCGTCTTTTAGTAGCTCCATGACCTTGGGCCTTAGTTTTTCTTATCCGTGAATTGAGGTATTGGTACCTCCAGAGTTGTTGTGAGGATTACATTTATGTAAAAAATTCAGTAAGTCTTTTTTTCCTTCTTCTTCCCTCAGTTACATTATTTCATGCTGAAACTAAACAGACCAGTGAAAAGCATCCAGTTATTACTCGTGATACCAGAAGAGACCTTCTTCTTTTCCCTTAATCTGCAGTACAGTTTAATTTTATTTTTAGCTAATATGTTTGGGGTGCCTACTGTTTTTATGGCTCTTGTATTCAGTTATCAGTTATCAAACCAAAAAAACCCCGTTGCCGTCAAGTGGATTCTGACTCATAGTATTAGGAGCGGATATTAATAGAAAACCAGGTGCTGTTTCATCAGCTCTGACTCATGGTGACCCCATGTATGTCGGTAGAGCTGTGCTCATAGAATTTTCAGTGGCTGATTTTTTAGTAGCAAATCACCAGGCCCACCTCTGGGTGAACTCAGACTTCCAACCTTTTGGTTAGTAGCTGAGGGTGTTAACTGTGTTTGCACCACCCAAGGACACCATATTAGTAGAAGATAGAGTTGAAAAGATACACATCCCCAAAACCTTCTTATACTATAATGGACATTGTTGAAAAGGCAACAACACCTTGTATTTCTGCAGTGCTTAGATTTTCAAGGTGATTTCACATCCACGTTTTTACTGGTTTTTTATGACAACTTGAGATGTAAACAGAGGTAGTTTTATTTTCACCATTTTACAGTTGAGAGAACTGAAACCCAGGGAAGTCATGCAGGTAAATTTAACCACAAGATACCTTGGCATAAAAACAAAAGCATTTAAAATAAATTAAACGGCATGTGGTTTTTTAGTGGGCAGGCATGTAAGCGGACACCCATCCCCCACTGACAGAGAAATAAGGCAAAGAGGGACAATGAGAGAGTGGGGGAAAAGAAGAGTGAAGATGGGATTAAGTAGTGACAGAGTCTGAGGTAACAGTAGGCAGTGGACAAGAAAGCACACCATCCAAGGTGCAGCCCCACTCTGTCCTCTGTTAACCCACTGCCAGCAAGTCAATTTTGACTCATAGCAACCCTATAGGACAGAGTAGAGCTGCCGCATAGGGTTTCCAAGGCTCTAAATCTTTCCTGAAGCAGACGCCACATCTTTTTACAGAGCAGCTGGTGGGTTGGAACTGCGAACCTTCTGGTGAGCAGCTGAGCACTTAACCACTGCACCACCAGGGCTCCTCTGCCCCATGTTAGATTTCACCAAAAGGGCCAGAGGAAGCTCATCTGAGTAGCTGGTTTTCCTCTAATATCGGGTTTTCTTTTGTTCCGTGTAAAGTTAGATTCTTACCCATCCATGACCCCAGTCTTGCCCCCATTAGAAAAGACTTTGCCAATATACAGGGTCCTGCTGGTCCTTTGTAGCAGTTCTGAGGGACCAGCCCTCCTCCTTAGGTTTCCTGTTAAATCTGAAGAGCAAGCTGGACATGCTAACCGTGGAAAACACTCAGCATGGCAGCAGCCCATTAGGTCTGTTGTCCATTTCCGACGTAGTGCAGAGCGTCCTCGGAATAATTCCAGTAGCCAACTCCACTCTACGTTCAAATGGTTCATAAGATTGGGCTTTCAGGGTTCCCTGGAGGCGTGGGTCTGTAGTCTAATAGGTTTTACTGATAGGAAAATTTCCGGATGTTTCTTAACCTTACTTTTTCCGTTCTTCTTGTACATCCACTTACATCAGTCTCTTGTCAGCTATTCTTAAGACCTTGTGAGATGACATGGGTCATTCGACTGTTATTCCCAGTATACTAACTTATCTGTTTTTCGTAAGAGTAAAGAGAATTAAATTGTAAAGTGGTAGAAAGGGAGAAAAATGCAGAACAGAATTCTAAATTCTCATGGAATCCAGAGTGCCTGGAGCTATGGAGGCTGGATAAACCCCTGAAACTGTCGCCCTGAGAAAGTCTTTAAACCTTAAACCAAAAATACCCCTGCAGTATTCTTAAAACCAAACAATAGTTCAGCTTAACTAGTAGAGAATGTCTGCCTTGAGAATTGTGCTCTTTTAAGATCTATCTATATGGGATCAAATTGACGACAGTAACTGAAAAGAATAGATAGGAACCTTAGGGGGCAGTGAGTTTATGTTAATTGGGGAGGAACATCTCAGAAAAGGAGAGTGAGAATGGTTGCACAACTCTGAGAATGTAATCAACGTCACTGAATTGTACATGTCGAAACTGTTGAATTGGTGTATGTTCTGCTGTATATATTCTCAACAACAAAATTAAAAATATGTATTTTTTTTAAAGTGGGAAAATGGGTAGAGGGGCCCTTTGCTCCCTGGAATACCCCACATGGCCTTTGCTTCCTGGGACGCCCACATAGCCTTTGCTCCCTGGGATACCCCGCATGGCCTTTGCTCCCTGGGATGCCCACATGGCCTTTGCTCCCTGGGACACCCCGCATGGCCTTTGCTCCCTGGGACACCCACATGGCCTTGGCTCCCTGGGACGCCCAAATCGCCTTGACTCCCTGGGATGCCCACATGGCCTTTGCTCCCTGGGACACCCCGCATGGCCTTGGCTCCATGGGACGCCCCGCATGGCCTTGGCTTCCTGGGACGCCCCACATGGCCTTTGCTCCCTGGAATGCCGACGTGGCCTTCACTCCCTGGGATGCCCACATGGCCTTGGCTCCCTGGAACCCCCTGCTACCCTGATACCCGCTTGCAGCAATTCTGGGCATTCCAGCTCTTTTCCCAGCTCTGCTGCTGTTGACAAGATGGTAGAGAAGCTGGCTGGATTCTTGTGGAATATTCTGTGTTCACTGAATGGCAGGGCTTTGGGAGATGGTGTTGCTGCCGTCCTGATCTGCTGGTGACCTGGGCTTCCGTTTCCTCTTTGCTAAATTGTGGATTGGACGGGGTGATCTTCAGGGGCCTCCAGCTGTGTTACTCCAGGACTGATGCTCCTTCCATGTGTGAGAGTAAGAGGCAGTGTAGATAGCACATGCGTTCACACTCAGATTCAGAGATGGCTATCTGGTACAAGCACACCTCTGCTTCCGAGACCTCTGTGTCTGTGCTTCTGCCACCTAGATCTTGCTGTCAGCCTTAGACTTCCACTCATGAAGAAGACCTGCTGCCTGCCTGGCCTCCCACTGCAAATGCCTGTCCTTGCCACACTCACTCCCGGCAGCCCTGGGGAAGCCACAGCAGCAGAGTGAACTGGGAGGAGTAGAAACAGTCCCATGGTTTCTCCAAACTCAGGGGAGAGAAACCCTCTGTCCCAGTGCTACCTGGAGGAATACCATCTGCCAGCCAATAAACTCCTTCAGAAGATGCAGGCTGCCCACCTCTACCAGCCCTAGGCCTGCCTGTGCCTCTATGGCTCTCGTCCTATGAGGCTTGGGCCGTGGGTGCTGAGGGATTGTGGACACAGAGCAGGAAGCCAGGATTGTAAGAGCCAAGGAAAGGCTAGGACCCAAAGCATAAGCCAGACCCAGGAAGTGCCCACATGACAAAGACAGCCTGAAGTCAGAAGTCAGTAAACCAGAGCAGAGGTTTAAGACAATATCAGTGGGTCAGTCACCAAGCAAACAGTCCCCTCAGCAAAGAAAGAACCAAGAAAAGGAAGCCCTGTAACTGACCCCATGTGCTTTCTGTTGCCCTCTCTCGGGAGATGAGCGAGGGCCTGGGGGCAGTGAGGAGTGGAAGGCCCTGATAAATGAGAACAGATCCTAACGTGAAGTTGCTCCACCCCGGCTCTAGTGGATCTCCAGGCTGTAAATGAAACCCGTATGAATGGTGGGCCTCTGGGATGGATAACCTCCAGTTCAGTAGATGGGGGAGAGTCTGCCATGGCGGCCTTTCTGCCAGCCTCCTTAAGGACCGCATGTGTTATCTCCCCTAGAGCTTGGACTTGTGGTGGACCAAGGCTCAGATGCTTCTCTGTTATCTTATGTGTGAAGAGGCCTGACAACATCATCATAGCTATGGCTTTAAAAAGGAGGTTTCCTGAAAGAAACACCCAGTGCCAAAGCAAGCTGTGTTTTATCATCATTTTCAAATGAACTTTAAATTATATACAAATGATTTAATAGACTCCTGGGCATTTGGCACTGGAAGGACCTTGGAGATCATGTAACTCAACCCCATCTTTTCACTTGGAAAAATGAGACCCAAAGAGCTGAAGTACGTGTAGATGGGACAGAGGCCAGACCAAAATAGCCCACTCCTGATCGCAAACCCAGAGTATACTTCGATGCAACAGCAGGTCTCTAACTCAGCAAGCATCCCTGTCACCTGGAGAGCTTGCTCAATATCCCCGGAGATTCTGATTGGGACAGTCAGAGGTGGGGCCTAGGGACTCGCCTTCTAACAGATTCCCCAGGTGACAGCCCACACGTGTCTGAGAACCAAAGCTCTGGAGCCTGCTGGCTGGAACTGCAGCAGAGGCCTTCAACCTCTCAGAGGTCCTGCTGAGCCCTTGTCTGTCACCATCACCCAGGACTGAGCCATACAGCAGATGCCTCATCGTACCAACCCAGGAATGCTGTCTTCAGCCTCAGGAACCAGATGGGAGATGGCTTGGAAAGGGGGAGGGAGCACCTGGAAGAGAAGTCCTCTTTATCCCTCCTGTCCCCATTGAAATTGTAGGGGCCCCTAGGTGAGATGCCACACTTGGTTTTGGGGGTCCTCTGCTAGCTCACAGCTGTGACTGGACTCTCCGTGGCTCCCTGTCACTGTGCTCCCCTCCACTGACCCAATCTGGGGACCCCCTGCTTACCCAGTTGCCTCTGATGTACCCAGGCACCCAACTTCAGAGACCACCAAGATCAATCAAGAAGGTTACGTTTCCAGGAAGACCTAATGGAGCATGTGTTTATTGTGTGTGAAGGCTTTTTTATCACTGTCACCTAATGGCGTTTATTAATCCCCCAGCCAGGCTGCCCATACTCGGATGACACATGGCATTTCATAATAGACTTCCCACCCTTCAGAGAGGCAGCACTTCGAACTTGGAATTACATCAAAGCAAACTAAATTTCCAACTTTAAACGTGTTACCCACCCTCTTCCATCAGAGGAATCCTTTTCTAAACCACTTTCTGAGAGTAATAGTTGCTCTATGACTTTTTTTTTTTTTTAATCTGGGCTTAATAGAAAAAAGATTGCCATGGTAATAGATTTTCATCTTTCGTAATAGGTATTTCTTTTCTCGGGCTCATCCATCAGATTTAGAATTGCAATTCGTTAGTGTTTTGTCCGTTATTGCAGCAAGTTGTATAAACAGTTAATTAGTTATAACTTAATTTGAATATTACACAGAGCATTTGACATAGAAGATATGTAACAAGATTCAGGCATAAAAAAGTCAACTCTTGTTTCCTTTAAAGCAAGAAGAACAAAGAACAATGCTTGCTAGGGGGGCTAGACAGATATTGAAAACAAAATAAGTTAGCTGATCAGATTTTCAGGTGGTGAGGGGCAGTACTAGGTATACAAGCAAAGCTCGCTGTGACTTCTCATAAATTGAATTAATTGATCATTGTTCCTTCTTATCTCACTTAGGATCTCCTCCTTGCTTTAACACTTCCTCTTCCCCATCAGGAAGTTCATGGGTGGTACAAATGGTTAAGCACCGCTACTAACCCAAAGGTTGGAGGTTCGAACCCACCCAGAGGCACCTCAGAAGAAAGGCCAGATGCCCTGCTTCTGAAATGCTCCAGCCATTGAAAACCGTATAGAGCACAGTTCTACTCGGCATACATGGGGTCGCCATGAGTCGGAATCGACTCAGCAGCAACTGGCTTGGGTTCTTTTGTTGTTGTTTTATTCCTCGTCACAGCTCCATTCTCTTGTACTCCCCACTTTCCCTGTCCCCCTTAGTAAGAATGCAGCACCGCGGCTATATCTGTCCCAGGCCATGTCCCCAATTTAGATCGCTTTCAGTTGTGTCACCTTTCCTGCTTCTACACCCAACTGAATTAGGCCTTTGGGAATCCAGAGATACTGGGTGAGCTCCGGGTAGTATCTTTTTAATAAAAACTATTTTAATTCTCCTCGTGATGATTGTTCAGCAATCCAGGGTTGCCACAAGTTCTCTTAAACACATTAAGACAGTCAGTAGCTGACATACCGCTATGATAGTCAGCCTTTCCAAGGAAGCTGTAATGCAGAAATCAGTTGGCAAGATTACTGTGTAACAAAAATATTTGAGGAAGATGGTGAAGATGGGTTTAATAAGTGGAAGCGGCACACACTCTCAGCTCTCCAGGGGCATGGTCCTCATCTGGCAGTGTGAGCAGCTGGTTATTCCTTGGTGGCTGGAATCAGAAAGAGGCTTGGTGAAAGAGCCCTGTTGGTGGGTGCCTAAGCCATCTTTTCCTTTTGGTAATGTACCCAGTTGTTTACAAGTGGAGTCTCCACAGGCCCAGATCTGTGAATGATGAGCAAAAGCAAGGAATTTCTCTCTCCACATTAAGATTAAGTGTTAGCGGCTCCCTAAATGAAGGAAGCAATTTTTTACCACTTGCAAAGCTTCTCCCTCATTCTTCGGGGAATTTCCTATGTTAATTGATGCAGTGTTAAATTTATGCACTGTTGAAATTCAGCCCAACAGCAGCTACTTACAGCACCCATACAGAGATCGCAGGAGAATTTATCAAGCTGGCACTCAACCCTGCAGCCAGAGGCACTAGGGTCTGGGTTTGAGCAGGGCATGATACAGTCATAACACAGAATGTTTTACCAGTTAATTCATCTTTTTTTTTTTAATTCAACTTGACATTGTATCTGTTGATATCTCTGACGGAAGGGGGACGGTTTTATACCACCTCTGCCACCCTCTGGGGGCAACTGAGTGGAGTTTGATGGCGTGTTCATAGTCCAGCCAGAGCTTTCTGAGGCCCCCATGCCTCCAAGGAGTCACCAGCTGTACTGCTGGGCTATCTCTGAAGCTTGGAATTCCAGCACATGTAGCAACGTATTTTGTGAATGTGGTTGGAAGGGTTATTAAAACACTTTCTCTTCGTTTTCTGTTTGTTCGCATCTATTTTTACAGTGTCTTTATGTCAGACCAGCCACTGATCCTGAGTCCAGCCAGGCCCACAGTGACTCTCTTTCTCAGGGAATTGTAACATAGCCCTGCGTGATCTGCCTGAAAAATTACCCGTCTATACTGGGTTGGAGTTGCAGAGAAGAAAACAGTAGAAAGAATCCCTAGACTTTTTTTTTTAACAACTTATTTTTGTTGTTAAGAATACACACAGCAGAATATACACCAATTCAACAATTTCTACATATACAGTTCAGTGACATTGATCACATTCTTTGAGTTGTGTAACCATTCTTACCCTGCTTCTCTGAGTGTTCCTCCACCATTAACATAAACTCATTACCCCGTAAGTTTTCTATCTAATCTTTCAAGTTGTTGCTGTCAGTTTTGAACCCGTATAGATAGGTCTTAAAAGAGCACAATGCTCAAGGCAGACATTCTTTAGTAGTTAAGCTAAACTATTGTTTGATTTTGAGAAGACTTCAGAGAATATTTTTGGTTTGAGGTTTAAAGATTATCTCAGAGCAATAGTTTCAGCTGTTTATCCAGCCTCCATAGCTCCAGAAACTCTGGATTCCATGAGAATTTGAAATTCTCTTCTGCATTTTCCCCCTTTTGATCAGGACTCTTCTGTAGAAGAACCCTAAGACTTTTGAAAAACACTGTTTCTTTAATTTTGTTGTGGTAGCAGTGGGTTATTTGGCCACACTTGAAATCAAGTACATTCTTACATGGCTGTTGCTTTAACCTTAAGATCTAACGTGTAGGGGGAGCCACCCTGTGTACTCTTGACCAGGCAGCTCATAGCTTAGCATTCTCATTGCCCTGTAACATTGAGCATATAATCTTCAGAGTGCCATGGCAAAGCAGCATCGCTTCTAGGTGATCATTTTCTTCAGTAACTAAATGGCCTTGGATGGTGGGCTCATTATCTGTCTCCTTTCTGCTGACTTTCATTTTGTATTTGATAAATAGTGTCAGGGCAAGGTATCAATAAGCCTGGAACTTACAGAGCTTCCTGTTTGTGTAACTGGAAGCACCTTCACACAGATTAAGTTGCAGAGTTGTGAGGACAAATGAGATGCTATGGTATTTGGCATTGCAGGTACAGTAACTGGCTTTCACTTGGTAGGGACTCAGTTTTTTTTTTTCCAGCAACTACAGAGCTCACATGAGTGATCAGTTTGAGATGAGTCTCCCAACCCAGCATCAGTCCTGCAAGATTTCTCTCCGCTAAGCAGTCTTCCACTTTATCTACTTTTTCTTTCCTGTTTCCTTTAGGCAGTATCTAGCTTTTCTGACTTACTTCCTGTGGACTGATCAGTGTCTTTTCTGACCATTAGCATGTGCTTCTCTCTAAGCTAGTTTGCCTACTTTGGTATCTGGTCTTCTTTGGTGCACTGTGGTCCCATGGATATCATAGGAAAATCCACCACCCTTTGTGTCTATGACCCAGAACAATCTCTTGTGTTGCCTTCCACTCTTCCTGTTCTGCCCCTTGATTTTACCCTGGGCTGGTTCCCACCTCTTACTATTTGGCTACTTGTCCCCTCAGCTCCCCCTCCAGTCCCACCCCCAGCCTTCTGTCTGTGTTCCATGCACAGTGAAAAACCCTCTGCCAGCCTCCCCCTATCACTCCAACTACAGAGCATTGTCCTCTTCAGAACTAGGCAGAACTGCCCCTCTTTGATCTATTCCTTCTCTGGAAGGGGGCACAAGAAACTAGGAGATGAAAGAAACGAACATGACTTTCTCCCATACCCTGGTTGAGTAGTGGTTAAGTGCTACAGCTGCTAACCAAAAGGTCAGCAGTTCAGATCCACCAGGTGCTCCTTGGAAACCCTATGGGGCAGTTCTACTCTGTCCTGTAGGGTTGCTATGAGTCAGAATTGACTCAATGGCAATGGGTTGGGTTTTTTTGGTTTTTGGTACATCCTTTTGTTCCTTTGAATTTCATACTGTGTGTATGTATTACTTAAGAAAATAAAATTTTAACGTATCACCCTGTGTTATTCCTTAGATTTCCCATGGGTATATGTATTTGTGTCTTCATAGCACCTAACTCAGGTCTGGAGTACCTAACTCAGTGATCGAGTACCTAACTCAGTGCTAGAGTATCTCGTAGGAACTCAAGAGCCCTGCCATTGGGTGGCTGGAAGAGGAGGGATGGGGGAATGAGGAATGAACAGATGAGCTAGAGGCTACCTTTGGCCGGACCTAGCCTCTACTTCCTGAGTAATTTCAAAACTAAAGGGGAAAGTCACCTTTTCTTAAAGATTTCTAAGGATGGAAATAGCATACTCCTGTTCCAGCTGGTTATCGAATTTCAACCTGACAGTTCACAATTCTCCCTACGCACCTCACCCACAAAAGTATATAGGTGAATGGAATATAGGGGCCATTTCTGCAATTTGGGGTTAGGTTGTCTGTATAGCTGTGCCCAGCATTGTGAGCACACCAGCAGTTGCATTCTGCCTGGTGTGAGCAGAGGTTTCTGGGGAAGAATCTTCGGTTCTTCGATTGACAGGCTCCTTCTCAGAGCCTTTGGAGTTTAACTCTTCCCACCACCACAATCCCCCATCTTGGAAATAGCCTTCCCCCAGTCACTGTGGCCACCAGAAGTGTCTCCACACATTTCCAAATGCCCCTGGTCATGAGGTGGTGCGTGTGCACATGCACACACATATGTGCACGGCGTGATCCAGGCCACGCGCCTTCTCACGGTTTTGAGCTTGGCCTGGTGGTGGGAGGGGTTACTGAGAATTATCCATGTAACACAGTGGTGTGTGTCACAGCTAATCATATTTGAGACCAGGAAACACATTCCCTGTTTTACATGTTATTAAGGGGAAAGCAATTTGAAAAGCAATACAAATTATACTAACCAGCGACTACCATTTTTTTGTCCCCTCCTCCTGGTGGTAAAACTTAGGTTTTCTGTTTCTTTCTTCCAGGGCGTGCTTGAGAAGGGAGGATAAAATCAACTTTGAAAATGAGCAAAACTCCATCCATGTTAACTCCAGAGGTGGAACATTTGTTTTTTCCGAGTAAGAGAATAACCTATTTAAAGAGAAGAACTTTAAAGAGAAGTACCAGAGAGCGGATTCAACAGAAGCAAATCACGATTTGATTGGCAACAGTTTGCAAAGCCAAGGCCTAGATCAGGGGTCAGTCATCAAAGGACAGCTTCAGTGTTAAGATAGCCCCTTTACCATGATTAAAAGAGAAAGGCATGCCTCTCACCACCTTTCTTATTTTTCAATTCATTTCTACTGACCTCAAGTCTTTCTCTTCTAACCAAGCCCCATGGCTGGGTGAGCCTGTGTCCTGCAGAGCAGGAAAAGGGGGCAGCAGTGCTGGGCGGAATTGTCCAGGCTGTGGCACGTTGGCTTTTCCTGTTCTTTGATCATGTAATGGCTGCTGTGTTTTAACTTATTACGTGACCTTGCCAGTAAGAAGACGAGAGAGAGCATGTACCTCTTTTACGGAAATGATGTTTATGATTACAAGTGAAATAAGGCATTTTTTAATCAACATAAAGGCAGCCTAGGCTTATACAAACCTCTTCTCTATCATGAATACTGACATCCATACTCCACTGAATATCAATAATAAATATATTTTCTGACGAAGACTGGCGTTGTAGCCTGAGGCCTCACGTATTCCTTTTTTTTCTGGGTTAGATGGCCCAGCTTGTGGGAATGGAGTTGGTGTGTATTGTTATCACTTTGCATTTGTGCTGTGCCTTTCCTCTCAAAAGCTCCAAAACACTTCGCAGAGCCTCCGACAGGCGAGCGATAACTTAGAACCTGTCTCTCAGGTAGGTAGAATGTAGTACGATCTTTACAAATTGCATGAACCTTCCTTTCTTTGAGGTGATGTAAGTCATCCTGCCTGGGGCAAGAACTAGATTAGATAACCTTGGTAAGGAACTTTTGACCCTACAAAACTATGAAATGTTAAATAAAAAAAAAAAAAAAGTCAGCCCTTAGAGTTTTCCTCTTTCCAATTTCATTAAAACTTCCTGGTTATAACTCTGGCTTTTCTACCTGAGGCCCAGTGCTTTGCCCCTTTCTTTGAGTGGGTTGGAAACAAGTATTCACATTGGAGCTAAACTGAAAGGTCTTTCAGGGAAGTGGATGGAGGAGATAATGCCGGTGCTATGTGATGTTCAGATGTCTTTCATCATGCTGGGTTTTATTTTATTTTATTAGAGAGGGGAGTGATTTAATGAAATGATTAAGAAATACAGGCTCTGGAATAAGGTGACCCTGATTCGGGCTCTGCTACTGACGGGCTGTGTGACCTTGGGCTGGTCACCAAACCATACTAAGCCTCCACCTCTTCAGCTGTAAAAAGGAGGGGAAATGAAAGAACCTACTTCTTAGGTTTACTGGGAAGACTCCAAATGCTGGGCTTGCACATTTGATCTGGCCCATAAATGTGGTTGGTTTGTGTGATTATTCAATAATTAAAACCTATTGCCATCAAGTCAATTCCAACTCATAGTGACCCTATAGGACAGAGTAGAATTGCCTCATAAGGTTTCCAAGGCTGTAATCGTTACGGAAGCAGACTGCCACATCCTTCTCCCATGGAGCGGCTGGTGGGTTCAAAGTCACAACCTTTTGGTTGGTAGCTGAACACTTAACAACTGTACCACCATGGCTCCTTGATATAAACTGATAGAGTGGGAGAATGGAAAGAGTACCCACATGCCCAAGTGCCTTTTATTGAGAGAGGTCTGGGTGAACTTAGCTTATGCTGGGAAAATTTCAACCAGCCCATGTAAACAGCATGTGTAGCCTCTTACTCACTTAATTCCCATGTTGGTTCCATTTGAATGGCAGCTTCCTGCACACTCGTGAACACCTGATTCTTACTCTGAGTGACATGGGTGACTCTCCTACCGTAATTATTGAGATGCTCTGTGATTGTGTTTTTTTGCTGATGTTTTAATGGTGCAAAACGAGCTGAGTTTGTGTGCAAGTGAAGGCGGCAGGGGTAGCTGAGGAGTAGCATGTTTTGGCACCATCTAGATGGCATCCAGGTAACTGGCTGGGAGAAATACTAGGTACACAAAAAGAAATGTTTACACAGTGACTGGCTGGAGTGTTTGCAAATCTGCTAACTCACAAATTCCCTCGTATACCGCTTTGTTTTGCAATTTAGAGCCAAGAACTTGGCACATCCCAGGCTGCCAGCCTTGTCTCTGGCAGGGAGATGCAGTCCTGAAGAACCAGGCATTTAAGGCTAAATCCAGGAGAATGGGAGGGTGGTTTTGTCAGTACCCTCTCTCCAAGCATCTGGTTATTAGTTTATCATCCTGGTAAACATGATGGGTGTAAGGGAAAAGACAGCACTTTGTGGGAAATAAAAGGCCAGATGAAGCCTTTGTTCTACTTGTGTGGAGACCTCCCTGCTTGCTGTACAGCCCTCTGTCCATGTCACTGCTAGCTCTTGGGGTGACCATTTGGGAGGAATGTTACAATTGACATGAGGCTCATGGGAATGACATGTACCAATCAGTTTCTGCATTGAATAGGACACACCTTGAACCACAGTTTAGCTCATGAAGCGAAGAAGAACAAAGTTATCTTGAAAGTTGGTCAGATGTTATCACATATGACACGTGGTTGGTGAACTGTAGAAGACAAACTTGGTTCACCCAGCACAGAGATCTCTGAGAAGTCAGTAACTTCTTAGAGAAAACTTCCCAACCTGTAATGGCTTAAAGATTTGTTTACTTATCACATTAATAGCAAACATGGAATATTAAAAGCCAGACGCTGAGGCCTCCTGGTCGACTAACAAGATTCCTCTCTATAGCAGTTCTGAGTAGTGTTTTGCATAAAACTGAACGAGCTGCCAGATGTCCTCAAATTCTCTGGATTCGGCGTTGGGAGCCTCTGGTTCTTAGCTGGATATCTTGCTGGAAACCCACTTCAGTGACCCATAGGAGCTGACCCTTTCAAGATTTAAGAATTAGAGCAGTTGAAGAACAATGGCAGGGCAGTGGTAACTTACTGTGATTTAACCAAATGGGTTGAAGAATTGGAGCCAGTCTGTTTTGAGTTAATATTCTTGAAAAATATTCATTGCTCATACTCTTTCTCTCACTGCACCCCACTCCCCCCAAGTTTCTTCCCATTTCTCTCCTTCCCTATTTGCCTCTTTTTTCATCTCTTTCTCTAGCTTCATCTGTCTGTCCAACCTTGGCCTTTCAGGCTTTCTCTTGAGAGATGATTTGGGAGCATGAAGGACCTGCCTGGCCCTGAGTCCTGAGTCCTGGGCTCTTGTCTTAGTTCTGTGACTGCTGCCACTTGGACAGGTCACTGCCCCTGCATTTCTCACTGTAGAGTGGCCAGTTCATCCTCCTTTCCATTATAAGTGATTTTTGATATTTCCCTACTTTTCTTCTCCAGCCTCCTAAATAATTTAGTCATAGATACACTACTTATTTAATAATTTCTTATGCTTTCAGCTTTTTCTTTTAGCAGTCCACAAAATGTTATTGGTTAATAATAATATGAAATATAAGGAAAAAGAGTACACAGAAAGAATGTAAAATCCAGGCGGAGCCAAGATGGCAGAATAGACAGATGCTTCTGGCAAGCCCTCTTTACAACAAAGACCTGAAAAAACAAGTGAAAAGAGTATATTTCTGACAAGGTGGGAGCCCTGAGCTTCAAAGGCAAAATTAGAAAATGAACTGAGGGGCAGGGGGAGTAAGAGATCGTTCAGAAGCAGAGAGGAGTTGCCAGATACGAATCGTGGGAGCCCTCAGGCACCATTCCCAGAGCAGTGGCGGCAACGGGCTCCTACTAGCATTCGGCCGCAGTTCCCTCAGAGAGAAGCAGCCAGCCACACAGCCTACTCACACCTCCGGAACCTGAGGAGAGCGGCGCTCTTGACAAAAGCTAAGTACTTGCGTATATTTTTAACAGCCCCCCCCCCCCCCCCCCCGCCACCTGCAAACCTGCTTCAGCAGCTGAATTCCCTGGGCCTGAGGTAGACCCTGGTGAGCACCTAGAGCCATCCTCCTGGCCTTGGGGAAGGAAAAAATTTGCATTTGGGAGAAAAGATAATTTGCTACCTCCACTAACCGGGGGAGCTCAGGGTAAAAGCAGCTCCTGTCCAGGCATAAACCGCTGGTGGACTTTGAGCACCTTTCCCTTCTGCATGGATCTGTGTGGGCCTATTTTGGGAGAATAGGCCCTTGTTGGCAGACTCCAACCATTTCAGCTGTGCGGTGGAGAGGTGGGTTTTTGATGTTTGACATTGCCTATTAAACAAGGCCCTCACCTACCCACATCAGGGACCTAAGGACTGGTAGCTCCACTCAGGTCACCCAGCCACCTGTGACGGGGGTACAGAGATAACTGGTACCTCCCAGTCCTTACAACCAAAAACTTTGGGTGCCCATGGTCGGTCTGCAGAACCCACCCACCTGCATGCTGTAGGTAGCAGGGACGCGCTTTCCTCAGAGACACTCGGGGGTCGGTTTTCAGCCCCCTGCCTTGTTCAGCATGTGACCCCCTGCTGCAATCAGATACTGGTATATACGCCAATCACCCCTGCCCCTCTAAGACTGTAGGACAAAGCCTATACCACACACCTGATGATCAGCTACCTGGCAACCTGAGCTGAATTCATACAAGAAAACTGAATGGACTCCTAGACTGATATGCCTGATAACAGCACTAGCCAGCTGAGGACAGGACGTCAGAGGTCCAAAGGCAAAAATAATCAAGCTAGCTCACTCAAGCAACCCATAGGGGTACACCAAAACAAAAGAAAGCAAAAAGCTACAGAACAGTAAGCAATCATAAACTAATACAATAACTTATTGATGACTCAAAGACAACAGTCAATATCAAGTCACATAAAGAAACAGACCATGATCACCTCAACAGGCTCTCAAAGCAAAGAATCCAGGGACCTTCTAAATGAAAGTGCATTCCTGGAATTACCAGATGCAGAATACGAAAGTTCAATATACAGAACCCTTCGAAACATCAGGAAGGAAATGAGAAAATATGCAGAACGAGCCGAGGAACACACAGATAAAGCAACTGAAGAAATGAGATTATTCAGGAACATAATGAAAAGTTTAATAAGCTGGAAAAATCCATAGACAGCAATCAGAAATTCAGAAGATTAACAATAAAATTACAGAAAAAGACAATAGAAAGTCAGAGGAGAAGAATTGAGCAAGTAGAAGCTAGAATTTCTGAACTCAAAGATAAATCACTTGGCATTAATATATTTGAAGAAAAATCAGATAAACGAATTTTAAGAAATGAAGAAAACTTAAGAAAGATGTGGGACTCTATCAAGAGAAATAACCTAGTGATTGGAGTACCAGAACAGGGAGGGATAACAGAAAATGCAGAGAGAATTGTTGAAGATTTATTGGCAGAAAACTTCCCTGATATCGTGAAAGATGAGAAGATATCTATCCAAGATGCTCATCGAACTCCACATAAGATAAATCTTAAAAGAAAGTCACCAAGACATAATCAACCTTCCCAAAACCAAAGATAAAGAGAGAATTATAAGAGCAGCGAGGGATAAATGAAAAGTCACCTACGAAGGAGAGCCAATAAGAATAAGCTCGGACTACTCGGCAGAAACCATGCAGGCAAGAAGACAATGGGATGACATATTTAAAAAATTGAAGGAAAAAAATTGCCTCTCAAGAATCATATATCCATCAAAACTGTCTCCTAAATATGAAGGTGAAATTAAGACATTTCCAGATAAACACAAGTTTAGGGAATTCGTAAAAACAAAACCAAAACTACAAGAAATACTAAAGGGAGTTCTTTGGTTATAAAATCAATAATATCAGCTACCAATCCAAGACTAGAACACTGGGCAGAGCAACCAGAAGTCAACCCAGACAGGGAAATCCAAAAAACAAAGCAAGATTATTTAAAAAAAAAAAAAAGCTCAAAACAGGGTAACAGCGATGTTATTACATAAAAGAAGACAACATTAGAATAATAAAGAGGGACTAAGAAATGTTATACACCTTCCATACAGAGAGAAAGATACGGCAATACAAAGAAATAAAAGTTAGGTTTAAATTTAGAAAAATAGGGGTAAATAATAAGGTAACAGCAAAGGAGACAAACTATCCTACCCATCAAAATAAAATACAAGAAAAAAATAGAGACTCAGCAGAAACAAAATCAACAACAACAAATATGAGGAAAGGACAATTTATAAAGATAATCTACTCAGCACATAAAATTAAGTGGGAAAAAGAAACTGTCAACAACACAAAAAAAAAAGACATCAAAATGATAGCACTAAATTAAAAAAAAAAAAAAACTAGTGCACTAAATTACCTACCCATAATTACCCTGAATGTAAATGGACTAAATGCACCAATAAAGAAACAGAGAGTGGCAGAATGGGTTAAGAAACAAAATCAGTCTATATGCTGCCTATAGGAGGCACAGCTTAGACTTAGAGACACAAACATACTAAAACTCAAAGGATGGAAAAATATATATATATCAAGCAAATAACAATCAAAAAGGAGCAGGAGTGGCAATATTTCTCACAAAACAGACTTTAAAGTTAAATCCATCAGAAAGGATAAGGAAGGACACTATATAATGATTAAAGGGACAATACACCAAGAAGATATAACCATATTAAATATTTATGTACCTGATGACAGGGCTGCGAGATACATAAAACAAACTCTTATCTGCATTGAAGAGTGAGATAGACAGCTCCACAATAACGGTAGGAGGTTTCAACACACCACTTCCGGTGAAGGACAGGACATCCAGAAAGAAACTCAATAAAGACACGGAAGATCTAAATGCCACAGTCAACCAACTTGACCTCATAGACATATACCGAACACTCTACCCAACAGCAAACAACTATTCTTTCTTTTCTAGCGCACATGGAACATTCTCTAGAATAGACCACATATCAGGTCATAAAGCAAGCCTTAGTAGAATCCAAAACACTGAAATATTACAAAGCATCTTCTATTCTCTGACCATAAGGCCGTAAAAGTGGGAATCAATAACAGAAAAAGGAGGGAAAAGAAATCAAACACTTGGAAGCTGAACAATACCCTGCTCGAAAAAGACTGGATTATAGAAGACATTAAGGATGGAATAAAGAAATTCAGAGAATCCAATGAGAATGAAAACACTTCCTATCAGAACCTTTGGGACACAGCAAAAGCAGTGCTCAGAAGCCAATTTATATCAATAAATGCACACATCCAAAAAGAAGAAACGGCCGAAATCAAAGAATTATCCCTACAACTGGAACAAATAGAGAGCAACAAAAGAAACCCACAGGCAACAGAAGAAAACAAAAAATAAAAATTAGAGCTGAACTAAATGAAATAGAAAACAAACACAATTGAAAGAATTAATAAGACCAAAAGCTGGCTTTTCGAAAAAATCAACAAAATTGATTAACCACTGGCCAAACTGACAAAAGAAAAACAGGAGAGGAAGCAAATAACCCAAATAAGAAATGAGATGGGTGATATTACAACAGACCCAACTGAAGTTAAAAGAATCATATCAAATTACTATGAAAAATTGTACTCTAACAAATTTGAAAACCTAGAAGAAATGGATGAATTCCTAGAAACACACTACCTACCTAAACTAACAAACAGAGGTAGAACAACTAAATAGACCCATAACAAAAGAAGAGATTGAAAAGGTAATCAAAAAACTCCCAACAAAAAAGAGCCCTGGTCCGGACAGCTTCACTGCAGAGTTCTACCAAACTTTCAGAGAAGAGTTAACACCACCACTACTAAAGGTATTTCAGAGCATAGAAAAGGACGGAATACTACCAAACACATTCTATGAAGCCACCATATCCCTAATACCAAAACCAGGTAGAGACACCACAAGAAAAGAAAATTATAGACCTATATCCCTGATGAACGTAGATGCAAAAATCTTCAACAAAATTCTAGCCAATAAAATTCAACAACATATCAAAAAAATAATTGACCATGACCAAGTGGGATTCATACCAGTTATGCAGGGATGGTTCAACATTAGAAAAACAATGTAATCCACCACATAAATAAAAGACAAGAATCACATGATTTTATCAATCGATGCAGAAAAGGCATTTGACAAAGTTCAACACCCATTCATGATAAAAACTCTCAGCAAAATAGGAATACAAGGAAAATTCCTCAACGTAATAAAGGGCATTTATACAAAGCCAATAGCCAACATCATCCTAAATGGAGAGAGCCTGAAAGCATTCCCATTGAGATCGGGAACCAGACAAGGATGCCCTTTATTACTTTTATTCAACATTGTGTTGGAGGTCCTAGCCAGAGCAATTAGGCTAGGTAAAGAAATAAAGGGCATCCAGATTGGCAAGGAAGAAGTCAAAGTATCTCTATTTGCAGATGACATGATCTTATACACAGAAAACCCTAAGGAATCCTCCAGAAAACTACTGAAACTAATAGAAGAGTTCAGCAGAGTATCGGGATACAAGATAAACATAAAAAATCGGTTGGATTCCTCTACACCAACAAAAAGAACATCGAAGAGGAAATCACCAAATAAATGTCATTTACAGTAGCCCCCAAGAAGATAAAATACTTAGGAATAAGTCTTACCAGAGATGTAAAAGACTTATACAAAGAAAACTACAGTACACTTCTGCAAGAAACCAAAAGAGACTTACATAAGTGGAAAAACGTACTTTGCTCATGGATAGGAAGACTTAACGTTATAAAAATGTCTATTCTACCAAAAGTGATCTATACATTTAATGCAATTCCAATCCAAAGCCCAAGAACATTCTTTAATGAGATGGAGGAATAAGTCACCAACTTCATATGGAAGGGAAGGAGGCCCTGGATAAATACGACATTACTGAAAAAGAAGAACAAAGTGGGAGGCCTTATTTTACCTGATTTAGAACATATTATACTGCCACAGTAGTCAAAACCGCCTGGTACTGGTACAACAACAGATACATAGACCAGTGGAACAGAATTGAGAATCCAGACATAAATCCATCCACATATGAGCAGTTGATATTTGACAAAGGCCCCAAAACAGTTCAATGGGGAAAAGACAGTCTTTTCAACAAATGATGCTGGCATAACTGGATATCCATCTGCAAAAAAAAATGAAACAAGGCCCATACCTCACTCCATGCACAAAAAAAGCTCAAAATGGATCAAAGACCTAAATATAAAATCTAAAATGATAAAGATCATGGAAGGATAAAATAGAGACAACGTTAGGAGCTCTAATACATGGCATAAACAGTATACAAAATATTACTAAGAATGTAGAAGAAAGACTAGATAACTGGGAGCTCCTAGAAATCAAACACCTATGCTCATCCAAAGACTTCACCAAAAGAGCAAAAAGACTACCTACAGACTGGGAAAAAGTTCTCAGCTATGACATTTCCGATCAGCGCCTCATCTCTAAAATCTACATGATACTGCAAAAACTCAACTACAAAAAGACAAATAACCCTATTAAAAAATGGGCAAAAGATATGAATAGACACTTCACTAAGGAAGACATTCAGGTAGCTAACAGATACATGAGGAAATGTTCACGATCATTAGCCATTAGAGAAACGCAGATCAAACCTACAATGAGATTTTATCTCACTCCAAGAAGGCTGGCATTAATCCAAAAAACAAAATAATAAATGTTGGAGAGGCTGTGGAGAAATTGGAAGACTTATACACTGCTGGTGGGAATGTAAAATGGTACAACCACTTTGGAAATCAATTTGGCGCTTCCTTAAAAAGCTAGAAATAGAACTACCATAAGATCCAGCAATCCCATACCTTGGAATATATCCTAGGGAAATAAGAGCCTTTACACGAACAGATATATGCACACCCATGTTTATTGCAGCACTGTTTATAATAGCAAAGAGATGGAAGCAACCAAGGTGCCCATCAATGGATGAATGGATAAATAAATTATGGTATATTTACACAATGGAATACTACACATCGATAAAGAACAGTGATGAATCTGTGAAACATTTCATAACATGGAGGAACCTGGAAGGCATTATGCTGAGTGAAATTAGTCAGTTGCAAAAGGACAAATATTGTATAAGACCACTGTTATAAGAACTTGAGAAATAGTTTAAACTGAGAAGAAAACATTCTTTCATGGTTACGAGAGGAGGGAGGGAGGGAGGGTGGGAGAGGGGTATTCACTCATTAGATAGTAGATAAGAACTACTTTAGGTGAAGGGAAAGACAGCACACAATACAGGGGAGGTCAGCACAATTGGACTAAACCAAAAGCAAAGAAGTTTCCTGAATAAACTGAATGCTTCGAAGGCCAGCGTACCAGGGGTAGGGGTCTGGGGACCATGGTTTCAGGGGACATCTAAGTCAATTGGCATAATAAAATCTATTAAGAAAACATTCTGCATCCCACTTTGAAGAGTGGCGTCTGGGGTCTTAAACGCCAGCAAGCAGCCATCTAAGATGCATCAGTTGGTGTCAACCGACCCGGATCAAAGGAGAACGAAGAAAACAAAGGACACAAGGTAATTACAAGCCCAAGAGACAGAAAGGGCCACATGAACCAGCAACTACATCATCCTGAGACCAGAAGAACTAGGTGGTGCCCGGCTACAACTGATGACTGCCCTGACAGGGAACACAACAGAGAACCCCTGAGGGGGCAGGAGAGCAGTGGGATGCAGACCCCAGATTCTCATAAGGCCAGACTTAATGGTCTGAGACTGGAAGGACCCCAGTGGTCATGGCCCCCAGACCTTTTGTTGGCCCAGGACAGTAACCATTCCCAAAGCCAACTCTTCAGACGTGAATTGGACTGGGCAATGTGTTGGAGAGGGATGCTGGTGAGGAGTGAGTTCTTGGATCAGATGAACACTTGAGACTATGTTGGCATCTCCTGTCTGGAGGGGAGAGGAGAGGGTGGAGGGGGTTAGAAGCTGGTGAAATGGACACAAAAAGAGAGTGGAGGGAGAGAGCCGGCTGTCTCATTAGGGGGAGAGTGACTGGGAGTGTGTAGCAAGGTGTATATGGGTTTTTGTGTGAGAGACTGACTTGATTTGTAAACTTTCACTTAAAGAAGAATAAAAATTATTAAAAAAATGTAAAATCAATATCCATTGATATGATATTTGACCACCATTATTAGGCATTTAAAACGCCTTCTGCTACGCTTGACAAATGATTCTTAGTTTTTAAAAATGTAAAGTGTCTTAGTATGTATTTTATTACATATTAAAAACTTTGTTTATATGGTCTAGAAAATATATACACGCTTGCAGTTCTTAGGTTATAAACCAAGTCAATGGTTCTCTGAAAAAAAGTAAAACCAAATTTGTTCTCAAATTTGTTGGCCTTTGATTGTATTTTTCCTGTAATTTATGGTCCCCATTGGGGGAAAAAAATAGATTTCCCATCAGTGCCCCAGAGACCTAGTGAGTGGCAGACTGCTCCCTAAGACCTAGCCCTAGGACACGTAGCCAGTTTGCCAACAAGACCAACATTCCAAACCACCAGCAGATCCAGAAGCCTTAGTGCTGAAATTGTTACCTGCTCCAGGCAGTACCCAGAAAAAAAAAGTACAGACCCTGTTTAATTTAAATCCATGATTTATTTTAAAATTTTATGGTAAATATTTGTTTTAACCTCTTTGCCCTCCAGGCCTTTGGGAGAGGGCAGAACTTGGTAGGTTTCTGTCTCTCCTTCCCTTTACCCACTTGTGTGGGAGGTGCCATGAATAAAACAGTGGAAAGTGGAGTGGAAGGAGGGAAAACACGCTACCCATAAAATGGAATACTGGCCCTGGATGATTGAGTCTGTGTGGAAAGAAGGATTAAACATTATTCCGGTAACTCACTCTCTAACCCCCGTCATTCTGAAACCACAATAATAAATGTGAAGAGGAAAGTCGTTAATAATTCCAAATGGGACGAGTCACTGCTGCCTCCTTTTTACTGTCATTCCCAACCTGCTCAAGACCCAGGGAGACAGGGTAGTCAGTGATTCTCAGTGCAGTGAAAGCTGGGAAGCTTCCAGGGTTCCTTGTGTAGCAGAGGTTGGCCCCTGCCCAGGTCCACATGGGAGAGCCCAGTCATGCTGCTATCTTTGTTGTTGTCAAGTTGGCCCCCAGATCCCAGCAATCCCATGTACAATGGGATCGGACAGTCATGATCCACAGGGTTTTCAGTGGCTGCTTTTCAGAAGTACATTAACAGACCTTTCTGCCTAATCTGCCTTTGGAAGCTCCACTGAAACCTGTTCAACATCATAGCAACACGTGCTTCATTGACAGGTGGTGGCTGCTCGTGAAGTGCATTGGCTGGAATTCTCCCACATAGAAGGCAAGAATGCTACCGCTGACCCACTGCTGTCTCATTCATGCTGCTCTCTAGCACCCCTTTATCGTGGTGGTGGGTTGGTTGAGTTCAATAAGCACTGAAGACAAGGAAGATTTGTTCGCCTGTACCTGTAATGAGAGCCACTTGTCCATCTCACAAGCTCTCTTACACTAAGAATTTTGACCAAAGCACCAGCTTCAGGAACTTTCACTTCCATCATCTTCCAAAGTCCAAAGTCATTGGATCCCAGGTTTGGGAGAAAAATGGCCAACCACCTAATTCAATCTTCTACCTCCAGGCTGCTGTTTGAATGAAGGTGATGAAATTTTATATTTCATGGTGTGCTGCCTCTCCCCTGGTGCCTCCAGCCTCAATACTGCTGGCACAGTCCTTCAAAAAGAGTTGATTGCTTTCATTCCGGGGAGAAGGCAAAAGTCATCATCCAAATCAAAGGGGTCCTCCACTTTTCCCATCGTTCCGTCTTGAGCCTTTCAAGCAGACTCATAGTCTGCCTAGACCATGCCAATATGCCCTGTATTTTAGCGGACAGTCTAGTGCTAAATCCAATTGGGGCTCAGAAAATGTGGCCACCATATTTATGCCTTTCTGTTAAGGAAGTTGGAAACTGAAAATTCAAAGTATTAAGTTCAGTCCCTGAAACTCCCTCAAACCAAGTCAACTCTGGACGGGATGTGGCGTGGCCTCGATTTAATGAAGTGTTGCAGACCTCTTGAAGTGTGTTTGATTAGGCGAGGCCTCCACATACTTCAAAGATTTCCCCGTGCAGCAAAGCTCTACTTCTGCTCCTCTCCATCCCTCTGCCCCCAGATGGCCTCTCTCTGCTTTTCCTTGAGAGGATACTCACTGGGCTGTGGCCACGGTCATTTTGCAGAGAGGGCAGTCCGCTTTGAATCTCGCTCTGCCAGCAAAGTAAATTGCATTTTCATAATGTCTTTTAAATGCAAATTTGGAAACCAGAGGTCAGTGGCAAAGTTGCAGGGGACCACTCTGCTCTACCTCTGCCTTTCCTTCCCAGGTTCCATATGCCCCCAGTAGCAGCCAGCAGAGGCTGGGCCCCAGCACCCCGCACTGAAAAGCCTGCAGGGTGCCTTTTCCTGTCAGGCCTGCCCAGTCTGCTGCTGGCCCTTACCAATGCCCACAGCAAAGGCTGAAAGCCTGTGCTCACTCTCCGCCCCTCCCTGGTGAATACATGAAAGAGGGGTGGAAGGTGAGGCAACTGCTGTTATCTGCTGCTGCGCAGCTCCTTGAAGCTAGAGGAGACGCCTTGTCTTCCTTTTGTAGCCACAGCCCACATCCCTCCGGCAGCATCAGACCAGAGGTGTGGTGACCTGAGTCAGCATCAAACTGGAGAGCGGCTCCATGTCTCCCTAAGGGACTATGTACCCAGTCTCAAAGCATGTCTGCAACGTCATGGAAGATAGTATCAGCATAGAGCTGAAGGGGTGACGTCTCTTTATTTCAAGCTCTGAGGCTGACTGCAGAGCAAGAGCTGTGAACCACTTCAGCAGAAGGGGACAAGAACTCCACTAACTGCTGTCAAGAGTTTATTTTGAGTTACTTCCATGTTCTTGAAATGCTTTTGCAGCAGCCACATGTTAAATGTGAGCCCGAAATAAAAGAACCCACACTCTCTCCTCACCCTCAGGTGCTTAGCACAAAACTTGGGAATCACAGGGGCTGAGGCAGAAGGTGTTTTTTCTTCCATTGGAAATGAATTTATCAGAGAAGATAGAAAATGCTATTGCTGAGAAGCAGAAGAGGGGTTATGAATCACCATTGAGGTGATAGTATTTCAGGAAACCGGAAGTTATGGTTCTGCGTTCTTATAACCATTTTCAGCCTCCTCCTCAGACTGGGAGTGGCTTGTTCGCCACCTTATGGATCAACTTGGGCCATTTAGCTTGCCTTGCCTACATCCTCTTGTTCCTGGGAGGTATGGTTTTCAGCCACAGTACCAAGTCACGCTGCCACCTCACTCATACAGCAGTCACCAACTCAGCCCAGCAGACCTCTGCACCACACA
Source organism: Elephas maximus indicus (assembly GCF_024166365.1). NCBI lineage: Eukaryota > Metazoa > Chordata > Mammalia > Proboscidea > Elephantidae > Elephas > Elephas maximus. The sequence continues at coordinate 17,096,146 of NC_064826.1, forward strand.
CTGTTCCACGTGTTAGGGGCTTATGATGACCTCAGGGAGTTTACATTCTAGGAGGAGGGGACAGGAATGAACAATAAACAAAGGGTCAGATAGGGATAGATGCCATGTAAAATACTAAAGCAGGATGAAGGAATAGCAAGTTCAGAAAGGGGAAACCAAGGCTCAGGGTGTGTACTACATTAGGTCAGGTGGTAAAGAAAGCTCTGAGGAGGTGACATTTGAGCAGATTCTTAAGTGTCACGAGAGAGCCATCGATGCAAAGATCTGGCGAAGTGCATTCCACGTTGAGGCAATAATAAGTGGAAAGGTCCTGAGGCAGGAACAAGCTTGGTGTGTTAAGGAAACAGTAAAGAGGTCATTATGGTGGAAGTGGAGTGAAAAGGAAGAGTGTTGGGACATGAATCCAGAAGGGTAGGCAGAGTCCAGAACAAGGAGGGCCTTGTAGCTTGTGGCTAGACTTCGAATTTTGACTGGAATGGTTTGTACCATGGCTTCGGTTGTATCACAGACTTACATTTAAAAACATCATTCTGGCTGCTGTGTGAAAAGTTGTCTGAATAACAGATAAAGGGGAAGCGGGGAGAAAATTAGGAGGCTATTACATTAATGGACCCCTGGTGACATAGTGGTTAAGAGCTCGGCTGCTAACCAAAAGGCCAGCAGTTCAAATCCACCAGCTGCTCTTTGGAAACCCAGTGGGGCAGTTCTACTCTGTCCTGTAGGGCCGCTATGAGTTGGAATTGACTCGATGGCACCTAACAACAATTGCATTAATAATCTAAGTGAAAGATGTTGACTTGGTCTAGGGTAATAGCAATGGAGAAAGAGAAAAGTCATCAGACTTGGGACATCAATATACAAAGGTAGAGCCACAAAAGCATTGCATTAGATGTGGGTGTGAGAGAAAGAGAGGAAGCAAGTGAAGAAATGCCAAGTTATACCTGAGAAACTAGCTGAAAGATGGTGCCATTTGCTGTTACTGGGATACTTACACTAGCAAGTCTCATGGGTTAGTGTGGGTAGGAATCAAGGGCCCAGGTTTGATCAAGTGGTATATTACAATTCCAAGTACAGATATTGAGCTGGCCATTAGATACATAAGTCTGGGCCAAAGGTAAGATTCTGAGTCACCCCTGTAGAGATGGTATAGATTATGGCACTGGGAGTAATCACCTAGGGATGAAAGGAGAGTGAAGAGTGGAGGACTTGGCCCTATAGCTCTCCAAAGTTGAGAGACTAGGGAAGATGAAGAGGAGCTAGTCAACAGGAGTTAGAGGGAATGGCCATTGATGGGGGGGAGACAAACCAAGGGAGACTTGGAATCCAAGGGAAGGAAGTGTTTCAAGAAGGAAGAAATGACCAGCTGTGTTAAATGCTGCTGATGGATTGAATAAGGACAAAATTAGCCAATGGATTTGGCAACATGAGGGCCACCTGACAAGAGCAGTTTTGGTGAATGGTGAAGGTAAAAGGCTGATCAGAATAGAATTGAGGAAAGAATGGGTCTGGGAAAGTAGAGACAGTGAGTAGTCACTTTTGAGAAGTTTGCTAAAAGGGGGAGCAGAGAGAGTAGACAGAGGAGATGCTGGCTCCTAAGAAGGTTTCATTTTAAGATTGGAGATATGTATGCCAATGGCCAATGGTTATAACCAGAAAGGGGATAATTTCAGTGCAAAGTCTTTGAGCTGGCCAAGAGGCTGGGATTCAGCCTGAGATAGAGCGGGGGCAGCTAATCCATTGTCATAGGGGGAAGGTAGAGTTTGTGAGTTTAGATGCAGGTAGGCCAGTGGATTTGGTGGTGAGAAGATGAGGTCATTCGCTTCTGAGGGCTTCTATTTTCTGATCAGCTCTGAGGAGAGTCCCAAGTAAATGTTCACTAGTCATAATTAAAAATAGCTGAGTGTCTTCCTTTCTCTATGCCTTTCTTCCTTACTGAATAATTCAATCCAGAAGCCATTAGGTGGAGCCTGGAAATGTAAGCATCCAAGCAGGGAGGAGGGGATGGGATTGGTGGCAGCCTAGAGTGGGGTACCTGAGCCTGAGCTGGGCAAAGAAGGTGTCCGTTTATGTTAGGGGTGTCCCAAAGTTTTGTGTTAGCACCTGAGTGATGTGAGGAGGATGGCAGCATTGGTGGGGGGCTGGGGTGGGCATGGGGAACGGTAGCAGTAGCAGTGGGAAAGTGGTTCATACAGAGGGCACGGACCCAAGGATAATGGGAGTCAGGTTCTTTACGCTCAGATAAGGGAGCTACAAATACGGAAAGGGAGAAAATTAAATGAACCCCGTAGTTTTGGTTTGGATGGAGATATTGATGTGCAATCGTGATTTTAATTATACCAGCGATAATGAGGGTGGCACAGAATAAGGCAACATTTAGTTCTGCTTTACATAAGGTCACCATGAGTTGGAGTCGACTCAACAGCAACTACCTATAGAGAAATATAGATGTATATGCAGGTATGGGTGCATATCCGCACATATGTTTCTTAGCTCTGTCCTCTGAGAGGACCTGGGAGCAGCAACATCTTAGTGGCAGTGAGCACACCAGGTGCCCAGATCTTGGTTTCTAAACACCATCCTCCACTAAAAGGAACCACAACTTCTTAGACAAATGACTGATTCCAGTACTGGGGCAGGGAGAATACAAGAAAGGGGCATGAAACGGGCAGAACCAACTTGAAGAAGCTCTCACTGGCCAAATCTGGGACAATGTAAGCATCACAATAATGGTTAAAGGTTGATAAAATATACTACTTTAAAATTAGTAATTTCTGTTCACTACATTATAACCCATTGAATAATATAGGAATCTCTGGGTCTATACTGATAAATAAAAATAGGAAGATTTTCTTTAAGGTAGGATGTAAAGTAATGTATATGATAGAATTATAAATGTCATTATTTGACAACCACCATAGTAATCATTTAGCCAAGAAGCATGAATGAATATTGAAACTAGAGATGAGAGTTTTCTGAGAAATGGCATGTTTACAGAGTCTCAAATTATCTCCCAGTGCAGGGATTACAAAAGTAAAAAGAGTAATTTTACAACAAAGAAACCTGATAGACACCACCTTAATCAAGTGATCAACATTAAAATTGTCAGTAATTAGTAAACCCAAAATCTGTTAGCATGCAGTGAGAACACATAATCACTTCTGTGATATTCCCGCCAAAAATGTATAACCTGGATCTAATCAGGAGGAAACACAGACAAACCCAAAGTGAGGGACATTCTACAAAGTAACTGGCCTGCAACCTTCCAAGGTGTCAAAGTATTGAAAAATCAAGGGAAAACTGAGCGACTGTTCCAAATTAAAGGACGTGTTTCAAGTTTCTTCCATGTCTTTTTGTGGCTTGATAGCTCATTTGTTTTTATTGTTGAATAATATCCCATGGTATAGATGGACCACAGTTTGTTAATCCAGGACTAACCACTAAATACATACAACATGTGATCCTGGGCTGGATCCTTTTGCAATAAAAGACATCATTGGGAGAATTGGCAAAACTCAAACAGTATCTGTAGATTAGATGACAGTAATGTATAAATCTTTATTTTTTTATTTTGATGGCTGTACTGTAGTTATGTGAGAGATTTTCTTTGTAGGTCATGCACACTCAAGTATTTGGGGTAATGGGGCTGCATATGTGATTGGTTGATTAATGACCAAGGTGACATTGACAATCAAAAAAAAGACACCAGATCAATTGAGTACCCATATGGAAAAAAAGGGACACTCCATCCTCAAAAATCAACTTCAAAATGATTGTAATTTAAATAAGAAGGTAAAACCAGAAAACTTCTTAGAATATAGTACAGGAAAACAGCTTCATGAACTCAGCATAAGGGAAGATTTCTTAAACAGGAGACAAAAACCATAAAGGAAAGAGTTGATAAATTGTACTACTTTACAGTTAAGAATTGCTATTCACCAAGACACCATGAAGAGAATGAAAATGCAAGACTTTAAGAGTGAAATTTTTGCTCAACATCTAACCAACAAAGGGATCGTATCCAGAATTTATACAGAACTACAAACCGACAACTCAACAGAGAAATAGGCATGAGAAAGAAGCACTTCACAAAAAGTAAATAGTCAAATGGCCAGTAAACATATGAAATGTGCTCAACGGCCTCGCTAATCAGGGAAATGCAAATTAACTCGCAATGAAATGCCACTATATACCCAGCACTAAAAATTAGAAAAGGCTCAGTTTGGACAGGATGTGGATCAACGTGGCCCCTCATACATTGCTGATAGCAGTGTAAATTGGTACAACCAATTTGGAAAAACGATTTGGCATTATCTCTTAAAGCTGAAGAGTTTCCCGGGTGGGGCAAACAGTTAAGTGCTCTACTAGCTGAAAGGCTGGCTGTTTGAACCCACCCAGAGGGGCCTTGGAAGATAGGCCTAGAGACGTGCTTCCAAAATGTCAATGACGACCTGCAGGACAAAAGTAGAACTGCCCCATAGGGTTTCCTAGGCTGTAATCTTTACGGGAGCAAATCACCAGGTCTTTCTCCCTCGGAGCTACCGGATGGGTTCAAACCACCAACCTTTAGCGGTCGCCCACTCAGGGACCATGAAAAAGTCTAAGAGCTCCATTATTTCCTTTCACTTCCTCTCATTCCCTGAGCCCAGTAGCACACAGTTTCTTGCCTGTGTCAAGTTACTGAGGTTTCAAGCAGAGGAAAAATAACAGGAAAATCTCAGCCTGTGTCTGATGCTGATTTTGCTCACTTGGGCCTGCCAGGTAAGTCATCAACTTCCTTTCTTGTTTTCGCTGTGCTCCAAGACATCTGCCGAGCCACGTCCTCCTCCCTCCCCCAAGCTGCCACCCAGGAAGAGGTGGATGGAGAGATGTAGCCAGGCTGTGCTCAACCCTTGCTTCTGCCTCTGAGGGAGTCTCAGGTGCAAGTGCTCAGCGCATGAGCCATGAGGGTACAGGGGACAGAGCCCAGCCTTCTAAAATAAAACTCCCAGGTCTACATTACTGCTGAGTTCCCAAGGTCTCCTGAGGCAAAAAGACTTCCACTTCCGTAGGGGAGTTTTCAGACTCCATTCCTAGGTGACTGGTGGCTGGCGTCTTGCTGTGAAGCTGGAGTAGCTCAGTCACGCAGGTACAAAGCAGCTGAGGGAGCGCCTTGAAATCTCAGCAGCTCAGCTTTTGCCACATGCCTTCACACTGCACCCTTTTCTGTTCAAACCCCAAACCCATTGCCATTGAGTTAATTCCAACTCATAGTTCAAAGATTAAAAAATCAACAACAGCAACAAAAAAGAGAAAACCAAAGTTTGAGAACTCTACACATTTCTTCCTGGACTGTTTTAAACCACAATCTTACATTGTCGCAAACAGAGTTAATTATTTACAACCCTCCCCCTCCCAACCTACCCTTCAACTCTCCCAAACCAACTCCTTCTGCTGACTTTAACTCTCTAATGACAACGCCCTTATCCACGCCATGTTCCTCTCTCCTGGGCCTGAAATCCAGGAGTCCATGGACTCTGCCCTCACCTACCTAACCTGCCAGACTTCCAGAGTCACCCATTTGAACCTGAGAGTCATTTTGAGCCAGGAGGAACCTTGGGTCAATCCTTTTCTCACAGACAAAGAACTTGAAGGCATATAAATAATGTCCTCAGAGCGAGGATTGTTTCTTCTCGTCAGGTGCCACTGAGGTGGTTCTGACTAACAGTGACCCTACGTACAACAGAATGAAACGCTGCCCAGTCCAATGCCATCCTCATAATCATTGCTACGTTTGAGACCATTGTTACAGCCACTGTGTAATTCCTTCTTATTGAGGGTCTTCCAGTTTTTGCTGACCCTCTACCAAGCATGATGCCCTTCTCTAGGGACTGGTCCCTCCTTATAACATGTCTAAAGTACGTGAGATGAAGTGTCGCCATCTTCACTTCTAAGGAGCATTCTGGCTGTACTTCTTCCAAGACAGATTTGTTCATTCTTCTGGCAGTCCACGGTATATTCAATATTCTTTGCCAACACCATAATTCAGAGGCATCAGTTCTTCAGTCTTCCTTACTCATTGCCCATCTTTCAACTGCGTATGAGGTGAGTGAAAATACCCTGGCTTGGGTCAAGCACACCTTAACCCTCAAAGTGACATCTTTGTTTTTCAACACTTTAAAGAGGTCTTTTGCAGCAGATTTGCCAAATGCAATGATTTCCTGATTGCTGCATCCAGGGACATTGATTGTGGATCCAAGTTAAATAAAATCCTTCACAACTTCAATATTTATCCTGTTTATCATGATGTTGTGAGGATTTTTGTTTTCTTTATGTTGAGGTATAATCCTTCTGAAGGATCTTGACTTTGATCTTCATTAGTAAGTGCTTCAAGTCCTCTTCTCTTTCAGCAAACAAGGTTGTGTCATCTGCACATTGCAGGTTATTGATAAGTCTTCCTCCAATCCTGTTACTGCTTGTTTTCTCTTATAGCCCAACTACTCAGATTATTCACTCAGCATACAGTGTTGCTGTGTGTCAGAATCGACAGCAATGGGTTATATAGATTGAATAAGTATGATGGAAGGATATAACCCTGATGCACATCTTTCCTGACTTTAAAACATGAAGTATCCCCTTGCTGTGTTCAAACAACTGCCTGTTGGTGTACATATAGGTTCTGCGTGAACACAATTAAGTGTTCTGGAATTCCCATTTTTGCAATGTTATCCATAATTTGTTATGACCCACACAGTCGAATGCGTTTGCATAGTCAATAAAGCACAGGTAAACATCTTTCTGGTATTCTCTGCTTTCAGCCAGGATCCATCTGACATCAACAATGATATCCCTCATTCCACAGCCTCTTCTGAGTCTGACTTGAATTTCTGGCAGTTTTCTGTTGATGTACTGTTGCAACTATTTTTGAATTATCTTCAGTAAAATTTTACTTGTATGTGATAATAATGATATTGTTTGATAATTTTCACATTCTGTTGAATCACCTTTCTTTGGAAGGAGCACAGATATGGATCTCTTCCAGTTGGTTGGCCAGGTAGCTGTCTTCCAAATTTCTTGGCATAGATGAGTGAGTGCTTCCGGCGTTGCATCCATTTGTTGAAACATCTCAACTGGTATTCTGTCAATTCCTCGAGCGCTGATTTTCGCCAATGCTTTCAGCTTGGACTTCTTCCTTCACTGCCATAGGCTCCTGATCTTATGCTACCTCCTGAAATTGTTGAACGTCGACCAGTTCCTTTTGGTACAGTGACTTTGCATATTCCTTCCATCTTCTTTTGATGCTTTCTGCATCGTTCAATATTTTGCCCATAGGATCCTTCAGTGTTGCAACTTGAGGCTTGAATTTTTTCTTCAGTTCTTTCAGCTTGAGAAATGCCGACTGTGTTCTTCCATTTTTGTTTTCTAACTCCAGGTCTTTGCACATTTCATTATAATATTTTACTTTGTCTTCTCAAGCCACCCTTTGAAATCTTCTGTTCAGCTCTTTTACTTCATCATTTTTTAGATGTAGCTTTATCTATTCTACATTCAAGAAAAAGTTTCAAAGTCTCTTCTGACATTCATTTTGATCTTTTCTTTCTTTCCTGTCTTTTTAATGACCTCTTGCTTTCTTCATGTATGATGTCATTCCACAACTCGTCTGGTCTTTGATTTTTAGTGTTCAATGCATCAAATCTATTCTTGAGATAGTCTCTAAATCCAGGTGGGATATACTCAAGGTGGTACTTTGGCTCTCATGGACTTGTTTTAATTTTCTTCATCTTCAACTTGAACTTGCATATGAGCAATTGATGGTCTGTTCCACAGCCCATCAACAAGGCCCCTGGCCTTGTTCTGACTGATGATACTGAGCTTCTCCATTGTCTCTTTCCACAGATGTATTCGATTCGATTCCTGTGTATTCCATCTGGCGAGGTCCACATGTATGGCTGCCATTTATGTTGTTAAAAAAAAAAAAGTATTTGCGACGAGTAAGTCATTGGTCTTGGAAAATTTGATCACGTTCCAATCACCAGTAATTATCAGTGCATCTTGATTGCATGTTTGATCAATTTGGGACTGCAGAAGTTGGTAAAAATCTTCAATTTCTTCATCTTTGGCATGAGTGGTTGATGTGTAAATTTGAATAATAGTCACATTAACTGGTCTTCCTTGTAGATGTATGGATATTATCCTATCACTGGCAGCATTGAACTCCAGGATAGATCTTGAAATGTCCTTATTGAGAATTTGGCAATGAATGTGATGCTGTTCCCTTTCAGTTTGTCATTCCCAGCATAGTAGACTATATGACTGTCAAATTCGAAATGGTCCATAACAGTACATTTCAGCTTACTAATACCTAGGATATCTATTTTCAAGTGTTTCATTTCATTTTTTGACAACTTCCAATTTTCCTAGATTCATACTTCAGACATTCCATGTTCTGATTATTAATGGTTGGTTGGAGCTGTTTCTCCTCATTTTGAGTCACGCCACATCAGTTGATTGTGACTCACAGTGACCCTGTAACACGGGGTAGAACTGCCCCATAGAGTTTCCAGGGCTGTAATCTTTACAGGAGAAGACTGCCACACCTTTCTTCTGCAGAGTGGCTGGTGGGTTCAAACCATCAGCCTTTGGGGTACCAACCCAGTGCTTAACCACTGCACCACCAGGGCTCCTCAAGCCAAAACTAGTATTTCCATTTCCCATGCTGGTGATTAGTTTAGGAATGGGCATGTGGCATGGTTCTGGACAATGATGTATGAGGAGTTCTGCTGGGTGCTTCTGGGAAAGTTAAATAAGGAACTCTAGGGAGCTTGTCTGGCTTCCCCTGATGGCCTCTCATGTTACCATATGAGAGTGTGAGACTTGGAGCTTTTGTGGCCACTGCGTGATCATTAAGTGATAGGTCTGAGAACAAAAACCAAAACAAGAGGAATGGCAGCGGTAAAAGATGTGGAGAACCTGTGGTTTTATGACACTTTTGAGCTGCTGATTGAATCATTTGAAACTGTTCTATCCTTGGGCTTCTTGTTTTGATAGGCCATACATTTTTGCTTATTCTTTATGTGGTTGAGTTGGGTTTGCTGTTACCTGCAGCTGAAAATCTCCTAACAGATACATCTATCTTTGACAAAGGTGCAGTCTACCATTCCCTGTCTGCCTTCCATCATAGGGAAGTGTCCTTCAGGATAGCTTTTCTCTTAGCAGGGTTTTGGGTTTTTACTGATATCTTTATGAGGCTCTTTCTCATCAAATGCCTGCCAGAGGTCAGACTTGTCGTCAGGGAACGTAATTGCTGCTGCGTGCCCTCGAGTTAATTCTGACTCATAGCGAACCCTACATGACAGAGTAGAACTGCCCAAAAGGGTTTCCAGAATGCTCCTTAGAAGTAAGGATGGTGAGACTACGTCTCACATACTTTGGACATGTTATCAGGAGGGATCAGTCCCTGGAGAAAGACAGACTTCATGCTTGGTAAAGTAGAGGGTCCACAAAGAAGAGGAAGACCCTCAATGAGATGGACTGATCCAGTGGCTGCAACAATGGGCTCAAGCACAACAACGATTGTGAGGATGGTACAGGACCCAGCAGTGATTCATTCTGTTGTACACAGGGTTGCTATGAGTTGGAAACGAGTCAACGGCACCTAACAACAACAACAATCTTTACGGGAGCAGATTGCCAGGTGTTTCTCCCACAGAGCTGCTGGTGGGTTTAAACCGCTGACCTTTCAATCGGCAGCAGAGCACTTAACCATCGCTCCACCAAGGCTCCTTCATCATGGAATAGAGCAGCATTAAATGCAGTCTCCCAGTCAGGCTCATTAGAATCACACAGGAAAGAGAAAGGATTTGAAAAGACAATTCTCCAGAGAAGATACACGAGTGGCTAACGAGCACATGAAAAGATGTTCAACATCATGAGTCTTCAGGGAAATGCAAATCAAAACCACAAGGTGATACCATATCACACTCACTATGGCTATGATCAAAAAGATGGATAATAATAAGTGTTGGCAAGGATGTGGAGAAATTAAAACCCTCATACATTGCTTGTGGGAATGTAAAATGGTGCCACTCTCTGGAAAAAAGTCTAGCAGTTCCTTGAAATGTTAAACTAGACTTACCATATGCAGCAGTTACACTCCTAATAATATACCCAAGAGAATGGAAAACATAGGTTCACTCGAACTTGCACATGTATGGTCATAGAAGCATTATTCGTATTAGCCAAGTAGTGGAGACAACTCAAATGTCCATCAGCTGATGAATGGGTAAACAAAAGGTGGTATGTTCAAACAGTTGAACACTATCCAACCTTAAAAAGGAATGGAATACTGGTACATGCTCCAACATGGATGAACCTTGAAAACATTATGCTGAGTGAAAGAAGCCAGCCATGAAAGACTACATCTCATATGATTCCATTTATATGAAATGTTCAGAATAGACAAATCCATAGAGACAGAAAGTAGAGCCATGGTAGCCAGGGAATGGGGGGTTGAGGGAATGAGGAGTGGCTGCTAAGGGGTATGGGGTTGCTTTCTGGCATGAAAAAAAAAAAATCTACTAAAATCAGATTGTGGTGAATGCAGGACTCTGACTCTACTAAAAACCATTGAATTGCACACTTCAAAGAGTGAATTTTATGGTATGCGAATTGTATCTCAATAAAGATGTTAAAAAAGAAATACAATGAAACCATTTTTCGCTTTCTCAATTTGCAAGAATTGCTACCACTCCCATTCACTTGTTAAAAAGTAACGGCTTAGGCAAAAAAAATTACTATAGAGAACAGAAAATATGATTTTTACGCATCTGAAAATAAAATCACCCGGGGTGTTTAAGTTACAGATTCTCTGGCTTCAGTCACCTGAGCCCTCCTGAGCAGGCTGTCTTGGTGTGAGGCCTGGGAATGGGCAGCCCTCCAAGAAGAACCTCACATGAAAGGTTGTCAGCTAGAAGACCAGAGGAAAATTCTTGCCTTTAGTGTAATGGTGCCCAACAAATGGCAGGTGTTTATTTTCAGGAAGTCTGCTGAGTGGCACACACACACCCATAACACAATGCCCCGTGCCTATACAGTTATTACAGCAGGGTTTACAGCCCAAAAGAAAACAAGAAAACATTGCCATTGAGTCAATTCCGACTCACAGCGACCCTATAGGACACAGTAGAACTGCCCCCATAGGGTTTCCAAGGAGCAGCTAGTGGATTCGAACTGCTGTTCTTTTGGTAGCCGCCAAGCTCCTAACCACTGCACTACCACTGGTCTGTTTACAGCCCAATAGACCTTATTTTGAGTCCTGGTTCTGTTAACTTGAAAGCTGTGTAAACTCTGGAAAGTTACTTAAGCTTCTTTAAGTCTGTTTCATAGGGTGTAAAATGGGGATAAGAATAGCCACCCATGGGGCTAATGTTGTATTAATTAGACTTAAAAATATAAAGTGCTGAGGACATTGCCAGGCACATAAGAAGCTCAACACAGAGAGCCTTTATTTGAGTGACACAAAAAGGAGTCAATATATTCTAATATTCAAATATATTCTAATATTCAAGTATATTCTATCAATTTAACCAGTACCAGCTGCCATCGAATTGATTCCTACTCACGGCAACCCCATGCATGTCAGAGAAGAGCTATGCTGCATAGGGTTTTCGACGGCTGATTTTCTGGAAGGAGATTGCCAGGACTTTCTTCCAAGGTGCCTCTGGGTGGGCTTAAACTTCCACCTTACTGATTAGCAGCTTAGCATTAACGGTTTGCACCTCCCAGGGCCTCCCATATCAATTTAGGTCTTAGGAAATCACTGTGTTTGGAGTTTGTTAGCTCAAGGGCATGCAGAAATTTCTTAAGGGAAATACTACTGAATTCTGCAGAATATAGTCCCAGGAGAGCAGGCTCTGGCGTTTTAGATCCATGATGTGTCTTCGGTGTCTGGGGGGGGTGGTGGTGTTGTTGTTTGCCATCCGGTCGATTCCTGAATCATAGCCGCCCTATAGGACTGAGTAAAACTGTCCCTTAGGGCTTCCTAGGCTGTAATCTTTATGGGAGCAGATCACCGGCTCTTTCTCCTGCAGAGCAGCTGGTGGGTTCAAACTGCCAACCTTTAGGTAGTCGATGCTTAATTGTTGTGAGTTAATGCCTGCCCCATCTTTGCCATCATACAAGTGACACCATCTGCTGCGGATGTGTACACCTGGTGGTCCTCCTTCAGTCCCAGCTCACCAGCCAGTGTCGGTGCTGCTTCTCTGGCTGTACCTGCCAGAGGCCATGCTTCATGCGGTGCCCACTCCTCCAGGCCACCTAGGAGTATTCTTCATTCTGTCCCCAGCTGCAGCCCTGGCCAGCTTCTCTTCCTGTCACAGGCCCGTTGCAGCGGATCACCTGTGCTTTGCCTACCTCAGCTGCCACAGTGTCATTATACGTAAACCTGCAGTAGAAGCAGCATTTGCGAGCCTCACGTGGGTCCCAATGACATTTTATGTTCTCAACACTTCCTGTAAATACCACCCAGGAGAATGCCAGCAGGCGTGCAAATATCTTCAAAACAGACAGATTTTGTTCCCATCAAGGTAGGACCAGGGTCTTTGCTGGAGCAGCTGGCATGCTCTGCTCTGACTGGCCGAGCTAATGGCCACAAGTTCATGGCCTTTTCCATTGACACACTCCAGTCTAACTTGTCATAACACTTGCACTTCTGAGGCCTCAAGGAACTAGCTTCTGCCCTTCTCTTTGCCAGAGGTGTTCATTAGCAGCCTTGTTTCCCAACATGCCTCCCTTGGTCAGCACTTGCCTGGGTTGCTAACCTCTCCCTCCACAGATGGTTTGCTTTTTCTCTCTCAGAGCTGATGTTGCCAGCACCTCCCAAATTAGTATCATCTGTGAATTCTATCATGTGCTGTTTACCCACTTCTCCCAGCTCATTAACAGGGATGGAGGTGTAAGACGATCCCCATCATGGCTGGAGGAAGACAGACAGAGCCAGGTCTGCCGGAACTCAGAGAGGAGCAACCCCCATTGCCAAGAGCTGTAGGTCTTTGCCGAGATGGAGATGGCAGCTGAACTAGAAGAAAATCTCGGAGCAAATTTGAGGTAGGCTGGGGTGCCACAGAGTCAACAGTGGGTGTTGAGAGCTAACCAAAAGGTCGACAGTTCGAACCCACCAGCTGCTCCTTGGAAACCCTATGGAGCAGTTCTACTCTGTCTTACAGGGTTAAGTTGTTAGATGGGTTGAAACTGACCTGATGGCAATGGGTTTGGTTAGTCTGGTTTGCATTATATGTTATGTATTACATGTAAGCTTTGTGTTAGAATGTTACGTATTATATGTGAACTTTGTGTTCTATGTTAAATCTACCCATGATAGACCACACAAAGAGATCTTTTCAGCCTACTTTCCCCCTCTGTTCCCTCAGTCCTCCACTATTATTATTTTTTTTTAATTCAGTGTTGGGTGGCAGATTAAAGGATTTGTTTTGTACTAGTTTACAGACAATAACCAGACAATACCTACTTGTAAATTTGGAAAATAGAGAAAATAAGAGATAAAATAAAAATAATGTTTTATTTATTTACCAATCTTACATGATAAAGTACACTTATACATTGATGTGACTTAGTACTTTGAAAGACACTTATCTAATAAGTATTTTTAATGACAAGTTTTAAGAGAGGAGGTAAATACGGCCAGTTGGCAATGATTATAGTATCTATCTTTAATTCAATAACCTTTTATTTCTTGGCCTAGTGAACAAGTATCCGCTGTACTAGTACTTAAAGCTGACGTTTCTGCATCCTGCCTCACCTTTTCTCTGGACCAAGATGATGCTAGAAAAAATCATTGTGTTGCCAAGTGCTGAGTTAAACAAATTTACACCAGCTTCTTTATTGCAGGACTTCTCAGAGCCTTTAGTTCCTAACATAATTCCCTAAGAAGAGGAGATTGTATGTATCATTGCCCAAACTTGGCTATAGAAGAGCCTTACTTTTTTTTTTTTTTTTTTAAGAAGATCACCTTTTAACATCTTGCTAGACGTCAGGGAAAGGAGCCCTGGTGGCCCAAGAGTTAAGTGCTCAACTACTAAACGAAATGTTGGTGGTTCGAACCACCTAGCTGCCCCGCCGGGGAAGGACCTGGTGGTCTGCTCCTGTAAAGATTACAGCCTAGAAAAACCTACAGGGTAGCTCTGCTCTCTCACATGGGGTAACTATGAGTGGGAATTGACTTTGCAGCACCTAACAATGACAACAACAGGGAGCCAGGGCTTCCTGCAGCCCAGTGTGGGAAACACATTGAGCCATCTAAGTTTTCACCTGGCTTGCTCATGTCCTGTGACCAATAAACAGCACAGGATTATGAGACATGGGGCTGAGCTCAGGGCCACCTGTTGCTTGTAGCTATTGCTGACTTCAGTGTGAAGAAACCTAGGATGAAGTCAGACACTGTACGTGGACTAGAACACAGGGGTTTGTGTCTGGCTGGTGCTGCTCAAGGACTCCGTGAATTTGGAAAATCACAGCTGAGGCTGTTTCCTTGCCTACAAACCAGGGATAAGATCAGCCTTCCAGGGTGGTTGTAAAGAAAGAATGACATTGTATATTAAAGCATTTGGTTAAATATAAATGTTCTAGACAAGTAATTTTAAGGTGTTTATTAGTATAGGAACAAAATTGAAAATTGTAACCTTCTTAGTACTGTGTTTTTCAGCTTGGCTCAGGCCTGGGGCTCCAGGTTTCACATACCTCTCTAACCTGGTAAACAACCTAGTCACTCTGTAGTACCTCCTGGAGGGAAACATAAGAAACACAAGAAACACCTGCTCCGCTGTGCCCAGCCCACTGGGGAAACCCAGTCCCATCCATGCTGGAAGCCCTGCTGCATAAAGACGTCCAGTGGCTGGCCCATGAGAGCTGCTGCTGCGCCTCCATTGGTCCCAGGAGGTAAGCAGCATTCAGGGGGTACATTTGAGCCTCCATCTTCCTTCACCCCCATCAACAGGTGTCCACTGAGTATTGGCAGAACCTAGGTCCTGAAGGCAAATGACACAATAGCAAGTGCCCAGAGCTAGAAATGGGAGGCACTGCCTCCTGCCAAGAGTCCTCCTCCCTGAGGACTGGGACTTGGCTTTCGTTGCCAATTTGAGAGTCTCCATCTCTCTCTTCATCTGGTCAAATGTCTGATAGTGCCAATCTCATGAAAGTTTTGTCGTTAAGTCAGGAAAAAAGGTGTCAGAGTCCTTGCCCTTAAGGAGCTTGACTTGTAGTTTGGGAGATAAGACACATGCTCTAAATACTAGCAAATGCCTTTCTAAGAATGGAGTAGCTGCCATGGGGCAGAGCCTGGCATTCATACACACTTGCAGGGTTGCCTCAGCTGACCATGGCGGGCTGACCCTGCCAGCTGACCATGGCCTACCTGACCATGGCCAATGGCTGATGAACCTCACTGGCCATGGTATGGTGGTAACAAGGCCCGCAAGGTCGTGTATTACATTTCCAGCTGGCTCACCTGGTTCTAGACCCAGGTAACATCCTCTACCTGTGAGATCTGCTTACAGGGTAGGGAGCTGTGGATTTGATGAAGACCATCCTAACCACTGGAACGGCAAAATGTTAGACCCTTTAATGGAGTCTAGTTTACCTTTACATTTAAGGAAATCCTTGTTCACAGAAATAAAGTGATACAAAATATCCCACAGCCCAAACTCTTAGACTCCCTCAGGGATAACATTTTTAAAATGTGATTTCTAGAACAACCATATCCACTGAAAGTACCTTAAACTCCTTAGGGAGCTGCACGTTTCCTGTGTCCCAGGCTGATATTCCTACTTGGTCTGGTTTAATGTGAGAAACCCCTGTGCTTAACTCTTAAGGCAGGGAATCCAGGGCCCAACCTACTCCCTTCATACTACTCTCCCTTCAGAAGCTTCTGGAACCTCCAAGGAAAACCTAGGGCTCCTAGAACACTAGTGGGGATTCATTTACTGTAGTCCAACACCCTTGTTTTGGAGACAAAGAGGTCCAGAGGAAAGAGCTTTGTCTGAAGTCTCACAGGAAGTTATACTGGCAATGCCTAGACCAGAATCAAGGTGTCAACTCAAAGTGTTGATCCCTCTCAGTCCAGGAGACTCCAAACACAACCAAGTGTCAAAATCACTCAGGTGTTCAAAATAGATTTTTCCAGGCACCACCCAAAGAATTCAGTAGGTTCGGAGTGGGCCCTGGTGTGGGTATTTTAAGAAACACCAAGTGACTGATATGGTTGCTTTCATTATAATCATTTAGTTCAGGGTATGTGGGACATTTATTGAGTTTAAAATGGTAGAAGGCAGGCATCTGAGTCCATGAGACTTCCAATCCAAATTATTTCCGCTGGCTTTCCATGTTTCTCCAGCACCCGGTGTTCTGTTCTTGGCTCCTCCCAAGAATAAAGAGAGATTCCTAGACGTACATGTTGTATCTGATCCCCTAGCGTCTCTCACTAGTCTCATCCAGAACGTTCCTACCACATTCGTATAGGTGGAATGTGTATGTAAACAATACCAGGTGCAGACAGGCGAGCCCACTAATTATCACCATCTGGATGAATACACTTAAAAAAAAAACGCTGTGATGGAATTTCCCCCTCTTCGTTTGCTTATTTCTGGTGGCTTCAATATTGTGCTCGGTTTAAATACAGACATGATCCGACCACAAACAGTATGGGCGTTAAAAGCCAACTGGGCAGACTCCGTGGAGAGGCTGTTGCTTTCAGGTATGAAATAAAAATAGTGCTGGCTGCAACTCTAGGTGTTCCTTGCTCTTCTTTTCATGTATCCTCCACAGCACATCTCTGGGAAGTTAGTCCACTCCTGTTTTAGAAGGGAGTATTTGGAGTCCCTGGTTGGAGCAAATGGTTAAGCGCTTGACTACTAGCTGAATGGTTGCCAATTCAGACTCACCTAAAGGCACTTCAGAAGGCAGGGTTGGCAACTGTTTCTAAAAGGTCATAGCCTTGAAAACCCTATGGAGCAGTTCTATCCTACACACATGGGGTCGCCATGAGTAAGATCAACTCAATGGCAGCTAACAACAACAGTTGGAGGTGAAGAGTTTCAGTGGCTCAAGGTTGCAGAACATTGGAGATGGACTGGAGATGAGGACTCAGTTCCTGGGCCCAGGAGGCTGGGCTGAGGACGGGGGCTGGGCTCATGGCTCCCACAGTAAAGGAACCAGAAACAGAACTGCAGGCAACTGGGCTTGTCTTCATTATGATGATTGATAAGAGGCATTTGAAAGGTAATCATCTGTGTCAAGTATATTCCAATTCTGTGCAAGTCCTCCTGGCCCCTGGCTGTTGGGCAGCTCTGCCTTCACAGCCAGCAGGTGGGAGAAACAGTTCTGGCCCAGCTGCCTTGTACCCCTGGAAACAGGTGTTCCTGAGCAGCTGGCCTCCTTCAGCATTTGAGAAGATGAGATTTCAACCCTGGAAATCTGGCCTTCACAGATTTCAGAGTTTAGGTTTTATTTCTGGGGCTCTGCACCCGGTGTTTTCCCAGGTCACCCACACACTCTTCCGACTCTGGAGGTGTGTGGTCACAAGCCTGAGCGGGTCAGGGAGTGAGTGAGAGCCAGGCTGCCCCGCTCGTTCTTTTCCTACTGGCCAAAATCAGAGCCAGGGCTAGAGCAGCAACCCCATTTTAACCTGCTAAACGCTTTGGGACTCAGAGTTGCGGAGATGAGGTCCCTGCACCCCCCACCCACCCAAATTTCACAGGGCAATCTAGGCTGAGTGACATCGGCAGGGGTCTGTGAGAATGCAGAGGGAGGAAGGGCCATTTGCCACTGAGTGATGCAGCTTGGGTAAGGTAGGCTCCGGCCCCTGTTGGCTTCTAGAATCAGAATCTGCTATATATGAACCAGGGTATAATGGTTAAGTTGTGTGTCAAATTGCCTAGGCCATGATTCCCAGTATTGTGTATTTGTCCTCCATTTTGTGATCATGTGTTGTCAATCCTAGCCTCTGTGCCTGTGGTTATGGTCCCATTTTGGGAGTAAGTTGTCCATAATATTCAAGAGGTATGATTAGATTACATTAATGAGAATTAGCATGGGATGTACCACCTTTGCTCGAGTCTTACAAGAGATAAAAGGAGAAAGAAGCTAGCAGAGAGGAGGGACCTCATACCATTAAGAAAGAAGAGCCAGAAGCAGTGTGTATCTTTTGGACCCTGGGACCCTGCACTGAGAAACTCCTAGACCCAGGGGAAGATTGATCCTAAGACACATGGAGATCTTCTAGGAGTGCAGGACCCAGAGATGTTGAAAGGAGACAAGGACTTTTCCCCAGAGCTGACAGAGAGAGAAAGCCTTCCTCTAGAGCTGGTACCCTGAATTTGGACTTCCTTATCTGTGAGAGAATAAATTTCTGTTTGTTAAAGCTATCCACTCTTGGAATTTCTGTTATGGCAGCACTAGATAACTAAGAATATGGTACCAGGAGAGCGGGGTGCTGCTCTAACGAATGCCTAAAATGTTGAAGCAGTTTTGAAACTGTGAGTGGGTAGAGGCTGGAAGAGTTTTAGGTGCCTAATAGTAAAAGCCTAGTTCACCTTGAGGAGACTGTTGGAATTATGAACGTCAAAGGAAATTCTGGAGAGGGCTCAGAAGGAAGGGAGGAGAGCAGTAACACCGGAGACAGCACAGATGGTGAGAAACAGCGGCAGAGAAACAGCAGAAGCCAAACCAGGACATCAGTGCAAGACGGAAGAGGAGTCGACCCCTGGAGCAAGACAGCTCAGTGTCTTTGGGCAGGAGACTTCTGGGCAGAGTGGGGTGCCTTCAGGCACTTATTTGTGGAGCTAGACTTGCCGACCCATTGAGCAAGAGAGCTGAAGGCCTTCAGGCTGAGGCTTACTGGCAGAGCAGGGTGCTTCTGGGCACTTATTGGTAGAGCTAAAGATCTTTGTAACACTTGCCCAAGCAGGGCAGAGGCTGGGCCAGCCCAAGGGGCTAAGAGGCCAAGAGGTCAAGGAACCAGGAAGCAGAAACTGAAGAGACAAGGAGGATGGGAAGCAGAGCTGCTTCAGTCTCAAACGGTAGGGTCACCACCTCTAGGGGACGTACTATCACCAAGAAAGAAGAGCTGGGAACAGAGTGCATCCTTTGGATCCAGGATCCCTGTGCTGAGAACCTCCTGGACCCAGGGGAAGATTTATGAAGACCTTTCCCCACAGTACACAGAGAGAGAAAGCCTCCTGGAGCTAGTGCCCTGAATTCTGACTTCTAGACTTCTAAACTGTGAGAGAACAAACTTCTGTTTGTTAAAGCCATCTACTTGTGGTATTTCTGTTATAGCAGCACTAGATAACTAAGACACAGGACATGATGGCAAATTTTATGTGTCAACTTGGCTGGGCTGTGGTAACCAGTTTCTTCTAGATGTTGCTGGAAAGATATTTTATAGATGTGATTAATATTCATAGTCAGTTGACCTTAAGTAAAGCAGATTATTACCCTCCATGATGGATGGGCCTCATCCAGCCAGCTGAAGGCTTTAGGAACAAACACTGAGGTTTCCAGGAGAAGGAATTCTGCTTCAAGACTGTAACAGACATTCTGCCTGAGTTTCCAACCTGTTGCCTGGCCTATGGATTTTCAGGCTTGCCAGCCCCCACAATTACATCTCTCTCTGTTTCTATTGTGTTTCTCTGGAGAACCCTGGCTGATACACAGGATGAACCCCAAATTACTAATGGAATCTCTTTACCTTATTTTTCATCTATAGGATTCTTGGAGGGTTGTTAGATGGCATAAATATATTGAGCTTGCCCATTTCCTTTAGTTTCTTTGCTTTTGTGGGCAGGGTTGGCACTAGGCAACTACCTATGAATGAGAAAACACATCTTCTGCCACTAGTCTCTTCTTTTGAATTAAGGCATGCAGCCTCTATTAAAAGGAAAATGTTGCCTGTTATTACTTGTAACGTCTTAGTTCCACTTAGTGGATTAGTTGCTTCCCTACCAGGACCCTGGGAGGATGGGACTTGCGTCAAGTCCCTCCATCACTTTTTTTTTTTTTAGCTAGTTGTGAGATGGAGTGAGGAGAACCAGGAAGGTGACCTAAAGGCCCTTTCTTGATGTAGAAGGGAAATTTACTTGAGAACGCTGAGTAGATATTTAACTTGGGCTGGAACGGTGCCCCAAATACTCACCACCTTGCCAGCAATGCCCAGCATTGCCTTCCTGGTGCCAGGTTCCCGTGACTGGACCTACTATTCGCCTCTGCACCTACAGCCTGCTGGACCAAACCCCCACACACTCATGGCCACCTGCCTCCTCCCATCCTCCCTTCTCACATCGGCCTCAGTCATCAGTTCCTACTTTTCTCATGGGTCTGAAGTGCTCTTCTGAGTAGCTGTGTTCTTTGTCTGGATTCTCTGTCTTACAAAATGGGGAAGGGGCTGTATGATCTGAGTTCCAAGGAGTTCTGGGGTTTTCATCTGTAAAAACTAGGTGGTTTCAGCTCTCATCCTCACCTGGGGCTGTGGCTGCAAAGGTTCACCTCTTCCTGTCCACCTCTCTCCCCTTACAAGAAGTCAGATGGGATCTGACTTCTCCTCCCGTCTGCCACATCCCTCACACCTTGAGCCCGACCACTGCAGGACTCTTCTACCATGGTATGTCCTTGGACATTGGTGTCAAGCATGGGCTGAAGGGGAATTCCGATGTCACTCATCTATCGTTTTGCAAATTTGGTGAATTGCTTCTTCTGGCATAATGTGGTAGGCTAGGCAGCTGGAAAAAAAGGCATTATAAAATAGGCTGTGGAACAGGGGTCCAGGTAGGCAGGCAGGAGTGAGCTGGCTAATTCCTTGGGGAAGGAAGGATTCTGGGCTACCAGTTGCCATCAAGTCTATTCTGACTCATGACGACCCAATGAGTGCTTGCTGTTGAGTCAATCCCAAGTTATGGCCATCCCTAGGAGTCAGAATAGAACTCCCTGTCCCCAAGGACCTTGAGGAAGGCAAAGGGATGGACCACAGCACCCCCTGGTGGAGCTCACACTGACGTGCCCTTTCATTAGATGTGGGCAGCGGGGATGGCCAGTTTGGAATCATCTCCAGCTCCGTTCCTGCTCCCTCTGAGTCAAGAAGCTTTTGCTTTCAAGATGCTTCATCAGAATTAGGAAGGTGGTCAAACCAAAAAAACCCAAACATTGCCATCGAGTCAATTCCAACTCATGGCAACCCTATAGGACAAAGTAGAACTGCCCCATAGTGTTTCCAAGGAATGGCTGGTGGATTTGAACTGCCGACCTTTTGGTCAGCAGCCAAGCTCTTAATTGCTGAGCAGCCAGGGCTCTGGGAAGGTGGTAGTGGCTGTAACATACTGCAGAGTTGAGTTGCACCCATATGCACCATGGAGGGGTAGCATCCCTTAGCATACGAATGCCTTTTTTAACACCGGCTTCTATTACTAAGCTAACTGGCTACAGATGGACAGACAAGGTTGAACATGAAAATCAACATCAAAGTGCTGGAGACATAGGCTCTTTGAGGCAGACGTCCCAGCAGGCACCTGCATCATGGGGTGTGTGAGGTTCAAGTGCGGGTACAAACAGAGCAAGATAGGTGCTCACTGAAATGCTTTCTGCTGCCAGGATGGGGAGAAATCCCAAGTGAAAGGTACAAGTCCAAGGTGTATGAGTATGGCCAAATGACAGAAGCATGTTCTTTCTCAAGGGGGACTCTGATTTCTAGGCTGATAGATGTAGCATCGGAGTGGGTTAGGGATGGAAAGGGGGACTGATATCAGGAAAGAGAGGAAGACCTAGAAGATGAGTCAGAAGAGCTCTAGTAAAGATCTGTGATGTACCCCACATTTGACAAGGGCTAGGGCTGTAACATGGCTAAGATACGGACCTGTTTGAGGCACTCAGTCTAGCAGACCTTGAGGTTATGATAAGATGAGCAAATGCTGGGAAAAGGCCTTATCTTGTAAAACGATAGCTTTAGGATATTATGTGCTCACAGCAGCCAACAAGTGTGCGGGCTTCTCCTGATCCCGTGAAAATGATAGAGTTGATTTAATTGTCAGTGTGGTGGTTGACTAAACCTTCTAAGCATTTATTTGCTTAAGGGTTTAAGAGGCAGATGCATTGTTTCACCACCTCCAAAATCAAAGGAGCCCCAGGAGAAATGTGAATGAAAGATCGGAATGCAAACCTCGACAGTGAACTTTGCCCAAGAAAGGAAACATGATTCCAAATGGGGGCGCCATTCTGCAGGACTGCTTTTTTTTTTTTTAAATGTCAGATGCTAATAAACTTCTACTGATGGGGTAGGACACAACACAGGAGATACCACATTCGCCAACTTAAAGACTGTCCACATATCCGCGTGGTTGGGGTCTGTTTGGGAAAAGCCCTCATTCCAAGGAAGAGGCCTTAACTAGCTAGGTGTCCTGTGACCAGACGCTTACAACATCGTGGACCCTTCATTGTTCTTAGGAGGGCTACCCTTGGACTCAAGAATGACAACTACAAGAACGAATGGTTGTACCCTGAAATGAATGAATGAATAAAAGTACACATTTTACCAATGTAAAGCAGTACTATTACTTGACCAGTTATTTTAAAGATACAATGATAGCAAGAAGAATCACAGCATTCTATAAAACCACATGGGCTTTGAAAAAAAGTGACCTGGGAGAGAAGAAAAGCTAACTCCAGAGGGGACCCTGGAAGCTTAAGTTTTTACGTATCAAGGGCACGCTGTTAGGTATTTCTCAAGTAACTATTTTGGAGTTTACACCCCTAGTTCGCTTAACTAGTCCAATGAGCTAGTGAAGCTTACTTCCTTCTAGTTAAAGAATGTCTTTAACTGAGCTTTATTTTAAAAAGCGACTTAATAGGTATCCCGAATAAGCTATGGATGAACAACGTTTTGGGTCATATTCTGTGCCTGTTTGTTCTCTCTGTCTTAGTTTTCTTATCTGTCAAATGCATCTGTTTTAGAATGTAAGGGTTTTTTTTTGCTTCCTGGTCCTTCCAGCTTCCTCAAGCACAGACAGCTCACACCATGAACTGTTCCCAATACCACTTAGATGGTTCGGGCAAGAGAGACTGAGGAGAGCATACACTGATAAGTGATCTCGGGCTGTGCCAGTGAACCTAAGTTTGTGTTTTCTTGTACCTCAGCAGGCCCTGGCTATGCTTGGACAGGTGTGGGAAGGAAGGCAGGTAGGGTTCCTGGGCCAGGTGAGGCCTAAGGGCTGGCTTCCATCTCTCGGAAGTGTTTCTAAAACAAACATTTGGTAAGGAGGGAGGGAAGGAGTAGGGGTGGTTGCCATGGTAACCTTGCTGCCTGTGCAGCCCTTTTCTGTTCCTTGCTGAGGTCTTCCTGATGGGTGGGGAACAAATATTGGGAGTCACGTGGGGATATGAATGAGTTCCCAAAAAATCACCTTTCAGCCCCCAGCCTGACTGCAGTGCAGAGAGAACGGGTGGGGAGCCAAGACACCACATGGCACACCCAAGCAGCTGCACCCAGAAGCAGCTCCCTGATGCCTCCAAGTCTGTCCTCAAGACCCAACTCAAAGCCCACCTGCTCTGAGGAGCCCTTGGCCATTCAACCCTCCTGGCTCTGTCGCTTTGTTTCAATTCCCTCAGCACATATGTCCGTACCAAAGTTCACTATACGTGCCTCAGTATCCTTAAGGCTTCTCAGCTGTTAAAGCCTGCATGCCAACGCAAGAGTCAGCCTTATTGTAAATGATCTGTATGATAAGTCGTGGGTACAGAGGAAGGAAGGGATCTGTGCTCAGGTACAAGCTAAGCATAAACAAGGGGAGGGAAGGTCAGAGCAGGGATCACCCAGAAAGGTTGGGTAGCTGAAGGAGAGTGAGAGAGAAGAAGAAAGAGAGAAAAGAGAGGTGTCGTGAAGGAGAGAAGAGAGAGAAGTTGAGAGAGACTGAGAGAGAGACAGATTGAGAAAGAGAGATTGAGAGAGAAATTAAGAGAGAGAAGAGGTTGAGAGAGGAAAGAGAGAGAAGACAGACAGGGTATGTGTGTGAGAGAGAGTGAGGGAGCCAGGAAATGAGAGACTAGATGCTGTTCTGTGAGGAAGATAAGAAAATCAGAGGCAAGGATAGGTACAATTTAATTAGAGAACTACTAAATGTAAACAGGCTTCCTGGTTGCATTAGGAGAACCGATCTGGGTTTCAGTCCCTGAGCACAAGGCCTCCAGGGTGGGCTGCTGCAGAGGGCCCGGTGGGTGTGAGGACAGCTACCCACTCCTGTTCTTTCCCCCAGGCCCTCCCAGCCATCAGCTGCTGCTCACGGTCCCTGGGGCCCCTCTCTGGGATGGCTGGGGGGACTGATAGCAGTGTCTGGAAGCCCTGCCCTGGCTACCGCTGTTCCCTTTGACTTTTTAAGAAGTTAATGAACCAGTCCTTGGAAATGCCTCAACGACCCCTTACTTCCCAACTGCAAGCCTGTCCACTCTGAAAGACTTCTGTTCTCTTGGTGGCTCCCTTGCCCCTGGACTGTTGCAGCGAACAGCTGCCAGCAGGAAGTATTCGTCCACATGTGAGCTAATTGGAGCTGGGTGCATGGCAAGGCTGCTGCCAGATGGAGCTCCGAGCTCCGTCCTCTTCCCCTACTCCCTCAGCTTTTCTCTCAGACATCTGCCTTGGAAGTGAGCTCTGATGAGAACCTGTAAGTATGATAGGGAAAAGAGATTCTGAGTAGGCTGTATATAGTTGTGCACAGGTGTTACATAAGATGCACATGTGTTGTGCATGTAAAATGTATCGAAAGACCCAGATGTATAAATCTATTTATTCACAGCTACAGGAGTCTGTTTGCAGATGACCCAGCGGTCCTTGCTCCAGTCAGAGAATTACTTAGCACTCTTCAGAATGAAGCATACGAATCAACCTGTTCCAAAGCAGATTCATAAAAAAGAAATGTCAAGTTGCTTCCAAATTGATCTAAAAACCAGTTGCCATCATCAGTTCTGACTCATGGCCACACTATAGGACAGATAAGAACTGCCCCATACAGTTTCCAAGGAGCAGCTGGTGGATTCTAACTGCCGACCTTTTTTTTTTTAGTCTTTTATCTTCTCTTTTTTTTTTTTTTTTAAATAACTTTTATTAAGCTTCAAGTGAACGTTTACAAATCCAATCAGTCTGTCACATATAAGTTTACATACATCTCACTCCCTACTCCCACTTGCTCTCCCCCTCTTGAGTCAGCCCTTTCAGTCTCTCCTTTCTTGACAATTTTGCCGGCTTCCCTCTCTCTCTATCCTCCCATCCCCTCTCCAGACAAGAGTTGCCAGCACAATCTCAAGTGTCCACCTGATATAATTAGCTCACTCTTCATCAGCGTCTCTCTCCCACCCGCTGACCAGTCCCTTTCATTTCTGATGAGTTGTCTTCGGAGATGGTTCCTGTCCTGTGTCAACTGAAGGTCTGGGGAGCATGGCCGCCGGGATTCCTCCAGTCTCAGTCAGACCATTAAGTTTGGCCTTTTTATGAGAATTTGGGGTCTGTATCCCACTGATCTCCTGCTCCCTCAGGGGTCCTCTGCTGTGCTCCCTGAACTGCCGACCTTTTATGTTAGAGCTCTTCACCACTGTGCCACCAGGGTTCCAATTGATCTAAGGAGGGTTAAAAAAATAGACATAATGGAAGTTATTTATGAGCGAAGTTCTATCATTTACACTCTTGGGCAAAAACCTGTAATGGCAACCCACTGCTTGAGGTGAAAATCCAGACTCCTTGACTTCCAGTCATTTAAGGTTGTCCACAGTCTGGACGTAGTATGACTCATCTTTAAGACTATGGCTTCCATTGATCATGCTCCAGAACTTATTTTTGGTGGTAACATGTTGATCATGTTAAAACAAACAAACAAAAAAAGTCAATTTCTGGGACAAATATGTGATTGACATGCACATCAAATGTGCAGATGGTCCAAAGCTTGAGAGAGAATGAATTCATTTATTCAATGAATATTGAACACTGGGGACTGGGCTGAGCATGGTGCTAGCACTGGGGCTATTGTGTGGAGCTTCCATACTAGTAAACAGACAGCCAACATGCCAGGTGGGAATAATGTTGAGAAGAGATACAAAGCAGCTCAGAAAGATGGCGTTGAGGAAGAGTACCGAGATTTAGGGGAAAGGTGTGTTCAGGTAGCGGGAAGAGCAAACACAATGACTCTGAGGCAGGAGTATGCTTGGAGTGTTTGCAGAACAGCAAGAAGGCCAGCGTGGTGGTGAAGGAGAGGGGAGGACAAGAATAGTTGCAGATGAGATGGAAGAGGTAGCTAAGGCCAGATCATAACAGAGCATTCTGGTGATGGTAATGACTTGGAATTTTACTGAGTGACATGAGAACCCACTGGAACGTTTTGGGCAGACAAGAGGTAGGGTTGACTTTGTTTGAGATGTTCTGTCCTGGGAAGGTGTTCTCTTCTCAAATTGCCAAAAGTAAAATCACCTATATATATATTTTTTTTCTATACCACATTGCTTTGCTTCTTAGCTTGATGAACACTTGTCAGAGATGGAGTAAGAAGTCATTTTCTGTATTGGACAATGTAACCAGGATCCTTTTTTCCTCAGCCCCTCTAACCATGAAAGAAAAGCAAGGGTCTTGGTATAGAATAAAGGGCTAATATGGCTGGAATACAAAAAGAAATGGGAAAAGGTATGAGAATAAGTTGGAGATATAAATTACAATCAGATCATGGAGGACTATTGTGGGGAGTTGGGTTTTATTCTGAGATAAGTGGGAAGCCATTGGAGGATGTTGAACAGGGAAGTACTGTGAACTAATTTTATTTGAAAAGATAAATATGGATGACAGATTGACGGACAGCAGCAATGGAGGCAGGAAGACCTCTTAGAAGCCTATCACAGTAATCCAGATAAGAAATGAAGGTAGCTTGGATTAGCATGGCAGCCATAGGGTGCCAATATATGGGCCTAGTAGTTATCTATTGCTGTGTAACAAAGTACCCCAAATTTTAGCAGTTTAAAACAGCAAATATTTATTATATCATAGTTTCTGAAGTTCAGCAATCTAGGAGCAACTTTACCAGTGGTTCTGACTCTTGGTCTCTCAGGAGGTTGAAGTCAAGCTGTTGGTTGGGGCTGCAGGCATCTCAAGGTACAGCTAGACTGGAGAATCCACTTCCAAGCTCACTCCTGTGGTGTTGGCGGGAAGGCTTCAGTTCCTTGTTGCCTGTTAGAGGCTTTGGTTCCCTACCACATAAACTATTCACATGGCAGCTTGGCCCTTGTTTCCCTCAGAGTGAGTGATCCAATAGAGGGAAAGTGCCCAACACAGAAGCCACAAGCTTTTTATAACCTAATCTCTGAAGTGATATATCATTAATTCTGCTGTATGCTATTGGTCACATAAACCAACCCTGGTCCAATGTGGAGCCCTTGTGGTGCAATGGGGGTGACCCTACAAGGGTATCAGTACTGGAAGGTAGGTAGTGATCACTGAGGGTCATCTTGGAAGCTGCCTACAAAAATGGGTATGAGATCCACACTGGTCATAGAACCAAAATAATTTAATGATGAATCTAATATAAGCAAAAGGAAGGAATTAAAGATGACTTAAAAAAAAATTTTTTTTTTTTTCTTTTTCTATCTAGGCTTTTGGCTTGAGCCGCTTACTACAACAGGAATGATTGGAAAAGAAACATGTTGGAGATGGGGGAGGAATCAAGGGTTCTATTTTCAACTTCATAAGTTTGAGAAGCCTTTTGATATCCAAGTGGATATGTCAATTAGGCAGTTTGAACAAATGATTCTGGAGTTCAGGGGAGAGCTCAGGACAGTAGGTTAAATTTGGGAGTCATAGCCTATTGGTGAAACTTAAAATCTTGGAAATGAATAAGACTAAGTTGTAGACATTTTCAATCTTAGTGGCCCATAAGAATCACCTGGGAAGCTTCAAAAAGTTCTAACAACCAGGGAAATCTCCAAATCAATTAAATCAATATCTCTGGGGATGGCACTCATCCTTGGGATTTTGAAAGCTCCCCAGTGATTCCAATATGCAGCAAGGGTTGAGAATTGTCAACAAGAGAGAAAATGGCAATGGAGACGAGCACCTAGGACTCTTTTCATGTGTGTAGGGTAGAGGACAGCATGGTATTCCAGAAAGAGAAAGTTATGCCATCAGGCACAGCTTCTTTAGCAGTGCCTGAGGTTTGGTTGATTTTGTGGTTACTGTGCCACTGAGCTGTTGACCAGCTGGTGAGAACAGTTTGTGCATTCCATGTGTAGAGAGTTGTCATCTGCGACCGATAAAGAACATAGGACCACTTTGGAATTTCAAAATGGAAAAAGTTGAATATGCTGAATGCAATCAGACCTAATTAGACCCAAATTTTATTGAATGTTCCTCTGGCCTTCTTAACTAGGCATAAAAGTTAAGCAAATTTGAACCTGATAGTCTTTAGGTGTGGATGGTTCTGTGCAGAGATGGGTCCAGATTCCAGCTGGGAGCTCCTGAAGTCACATTGTAGGGGAAAAGGGCAAGTGTCTATCTAACCCCACTTAACTTTAAACAAACAATAACAACGTTCCAGTTTTTGTCTCACTTACTTTGGACAAGTTATCAGGAGGGTCCAGTTCCTGGAGAAGGACGTCATGCTTGGTAAAGTAGAGGGTCAGTGAGAAAAGGGAAGACCCTCAATGAGATAGATTGCAGTGGCTGCAACAATGGACTCAAGCACAGCAACAATTGTAAGGATGGCGCAGGTTGGGGCAGTGTTGTGTTCTGTTGTACTGTTGGTCATTACGAGTCAGAGCTAACTCGATAGCACCTAACAACAACACAATCTTCGCATGCAATCAGGTCTTGGGGGAATCCATCGTTATGTGTTTAGAAGCATTTTTCTGTCTGTGGGGGTTTTTGCATGGAGAGATTCGTTCTCTAATATGGAGACCTCTATTCCCAAGCCAGGGTACCTGAGTGAGCTAAGAGATCCATGTGCTGCAGCTAGGTTCTCAGCCTTGCTTCTTCTCAGTCTTAATCCCATTATTGATCCATTTTTCATGACTCTTGGCCAACTGATCAAAACAGGTCAAATTCATAACCATTGAGTCTTTGGGAAGTATATACCATATTTCCTTACCTCATACCTGCCTCTGGCTATGTTTTTTCGGAAGCTATCACTTTGATTATGTTTCTATTTATGACAACGGGGGCCATTAAGGGAAACCTTGGTGGCGTAGTGGTTAAGAACTACAGTTGTTAACCAAAAGGTCCGCAGTTCAAATCCACCAGGTGCTCCTTGGAAACCTTATGGGGCAGTTCTACTCTGTCCTATAGTGTCATTATGAGTCAGAATGGACTCGATGGCAGTAGGTTTGGTTTGGTTTTGGCTTAGGGCCATTAAAACAAAAAAATCAAACTGGTTGCCATCAAGTTGACTCCAACTTGTGGCAAACACATGTGTTTCAGAGAAGAACTATACTTCATAATGTTTTCACGGCTGTGACCTTTCAGAAGCAGATTGCCAGACCCTTCTTCTGAGATGCCTCTGGGTGGCTTTGAGCTGCCAACCTTTCTATTAGTAGCCCAGTGCTGAACTGTTTGTGCCACCAAGGGACTCCACTTGGGTCACTAAAGGAACACAGAAGAGCTCTATAGTTGGAGCCAAAGACCTTGGTTCAAGATTTAGCTCTAACACTAATTGCCTGTAGGCCCAGAGCAAGTTACAGTGTCTTGCTGAGCCCACCTCCCCTTCTGTAAAATGGTGATGATCCTGCCTCACCTCTTTCCTGAGCTGGTTGTCAGCATGGCAAGAAATAACCTGCCCTGAGGATGGTAGAGAAATACATGAAAGTCAACAAAGCGGCCTTATCTCACAGACGTAATGATTTTCTGCTGTCACTACTTCCTCTCCTCCGGGTGTACACATGTGCCATTTTGTCTGCCTTCGGAAACAACTTCCTCACTTTCTCACCATCAAGCCTTTCCTTCCTTCCAAATCTGGCACAGATACCATATTTTTTATCCTCCTTGGATCATCCTTTTTGTCTCTCTCCAGTGCCAGAAGAACATGATATTCTCTTTAAATTAAGTACCACTTACTTGTGTGTTTCTCCATCAATATCTTAAATTTTGTCCCAAGCGTTCATTCTGTAACTGCATTCGATTGAAAGCTTTTGGAAGGCAGTCCATTGCTACTGAGTTGATTCCCACTCGTAGTGACCCTATAGGACAGAGTAGAATTGCCCATAGGGTTTCCAAGGCTATAATCTTTACGGAAGCAGACTGCCACATCTTTCTCCTGTGGAGCATCTGGTGGGTTCGAACAACCAAACTTTTGGTTAGCAGCCAAGTGCTTAACCACTGAACCACCAGGGCTCCTTTTCATGGAGGGCAGGGACTGGAGATTGTCTCCCTGCTTCACAGCACTGACCAACGTGACAGTTCCATCCATCAACACGGACCACTTTCTTCTTTAACATCCAATTTGCATCTCTCACTGATCTTCACAAGTCAGCATCACTCAGAAAGCAATCAAGCTTGGGATGTTTGCAGATATTTTTCTGCATTTACAGCTCGGTCTGTCCCTTGTTAAAACAACTCCTGGCTCCCGGAGCCTTATTTTATTTTATTTATTGTGGTAAATATATATGTAGCAAAATATTTGACATTTCAACATTTTTTACATGTACAATTCAGTGATATTAATCACATTCATTATGTTATTCAACCATCACCACTCTCCATTTCCAGCTTTTTCCATCACCCTTAACAATGTCCCCTAAGCAATGAGTCTCCCTTTCCCGCTCCTCCTGCCCACCCCTGGTAATCACTAATAAACTTTTGTCTCTATGCATTTGCCCATTCTAGATACTTCACATAAGTGGGATCATACAATATTTGTCCTTTGTTGTCTGCCTTATTTCACTCAGCATCATGTTTTCAAGGTTCATCCATGTTGTATGGTGTATCAGGACTTCATTTCTCTTTGTGAGTGAGTGATACTCTATTGTATGCATGTCCCACATTTTGTTTATCCGACATTTCCACTTTCAGTTATTGTGCTGGAGCCTTATTGATAATTGGTATCAGCCAGTGAGGGTGGGAATGGAAACATCTATTTCTTCCTTTCATTAGCCAAAAGCATGTTTCCACCAACACACTCCACCGAGCTTTCAACATCACTATCCTTCCTTCCTTTCTTCTCTTTCATGTTGCTCTGAGCCCCGTGTCATCTGAAAGGATGAGTCATCATCTAAATGTGGAGGCTGTCAATCTGTGGGCACGGCTGTGTGGGTTTGGGTGCCATCCTAGTCTGTGATGGCGAGCGTGAACCTGACCTCAGAATGGGGATTGGGAATCCTGAAAATGATTCCCTGTGAGCTTGGAAGTGGCATAAGCCACGATCTAACATTTTTGGAGCCCCTGCAGGGATGAGAGGACTCAAGATGATGCTTTGGGAGTTTTATATAATGAACATACGTTGTAGATTTCATGGTACCGTAGAAATGGCACTATTCTTAGAGTCAGAAGACCTTAGTTAAGGTCTTGCTTTTTCGTTCTCTAGCAGTGCAACCTTGGGCAGGTCATGTCACCCTTCTGAATCTTAGGGAGGAGGCAGATTAGACTGAGTGATCTCAGAGTTTGTTTCCTTTAAGCTCAAAAGCTCTACTAAATGCTATGAGGACTTTACAATTTATTCTTGGTCTTCTAGTGTTTCTGCTGATCTGGAGGACTAGGATGAAGGGAGGCTATGCTGAGGTAACTTTCTGGAAGGCTAACAGATAAATATGTAACAAGCTATGGAAGGGAATCAGAAGATGGAAATGGGGAAAGAAAAGTGGGTGCTCTTCCTCAGTACAGCCTTCTTTCTGGTGTAATGTAAATTTCAGGCCACTCCTAAGGGGTCTGGGTAGTCGCTGATGTCCTCCAAGACACAGGGTGAGAACCTGCTTCAGCCTACTTCAAGGCTGGAGTGATCCCACAAATCATTCAGCTTCAGGGTCAAATGTTTGTGGGGATCCTGTCTGCTGGGAGAAGCTGAGCCTACTGCCCTTGGACACCTATGTTCTGGGCCCTAGGCCAGGACTGTGGTTTCTTCTTATTATGGTTCAGGTGAATATTTCTTAAGGTGGTACTCTCTGTTTCTTGTTCTCCACAATGCTCTTGGAAAAAAGTGTCCCTTGATTAAACCTGCCTGGGAAATTTGTTGGTTGAAAGGAAATCGATGTGTTTATTGCAGGATTTCTTAGAATCTTCTGTTGCTAAATGTGCACTGATGACAGACATCTAAAAGAATATAGTGTGCAACATTTCCCAAACTTATTTGATCAGGAAGGACTCCCTCCACCTCATTTCTTCCTCCTCCCTCCCTCCCTCTTCCCTTCCTCCCTTCCTCCCTCTCTCCCTCCCTCCCTCTCCCTTTCTTTGTCTCTTTCTTTACAGGATTTCTAATAAACCTCTGAGAAACCCTTTGGAAAATACTGCTCTAAATTGATGGCTCTCGAGAATATTCTTCCTCAAACCTCTGTCTTTGGGAGGTCAGTCCTGATTAAGCTCAGAAGGATGGATGAGTCAGACTGACAGTGGTGTTCCTGGCACCATTCCTCTTTAATTAAAACCAAAAACTAAGAAAAGAGACCAGACAGCATCTTTAAGCAAAGGCTATGTAAGTCAAGTGTTCAATTAGGAATCCTACATCCAAACAGCTTTTGAAGGCCCATGGGGCTTCCTATGGAAGCCCTGAGTCAGATGCCACCTCCATAGAGCCACCTTGCCTCTCCTTCCCCAGACCCAGTCTGAGATGTTGGTCCCTCCATGGCATCCTGACACACTGACATCTGGACGCCCCCAGTGACTGGGAGCTGCCTACAGCCCACAGCATCTCGGTGCAGCTTGATGAATGAACACCTTGTTATGGTGGACTCTTCGATGAGAATTCAGCTTCCCTTAGACAGAGACTCTTTTCTTCTTCATCTCCCAACAGATATTTATTGAGCATTTTCGACAAGTAGGAAATAAGGAGATGTTTACAAGAAATAGGAAGATGTTTACAAGGCTGGGTATGTCTGGAGCAGAGAAAGTCCTGGAGACATCAGAGGACAGACAATTTCTGCTGAGGTCATCAGAGAAGGTTCTGAGAGGGGCAGCCGGGGAACCACTAAGAGATTGAGGTGGTGGTCAGGGGACAGTGTAAATGAGGAGGGCATTGCCCAGGTGGTGAAGGTGGGAAGGACAGGGGCAAGTTCCAAGAATGTATACACATCACTTGGGGGCTTGGGTGACAAGCAAAAGGCACTGAGTAACTTAAGTCAAGAGGAGCATTTAGGGGAAAGAAAGAAGGGTCTCTGACAGGACAAGGTGGTGTAGGGGACACCCAGCAGCAGTTGCTTGTGAACTTCCTCTCCTGGGTCCCTATGGGTCCCCCGACCCTGCAAACCTCTGAACAGCATTGACATTCCCTGTAGAGAGAGTATGTATGATTGGCTGAGCTGGGGTCATCCTTTTCGGCAAAGACATTGGTGTAAGTTTCACAGCTGTCCTTTCTTCTAAAGGGCCAGCTTAAGCTGTAATTGTGTTCTCGCTTTTCTTGTAGATGTGTGAAACGTTCTTCCTCCCTCTTTTTCTTTTTCATAAATGAAATGATTTTAAAAGTTGATGGTAGTAGTTTTTTTTTTTCCCCCTAAATGCCCTAACTTAGCAAAACAAGAAGCTGACAATGCCAAATTTTAATTTTATATATCTATGAATTCCAAAAGTCTGGGGAAAATGGGTGGCAGGCTAGACACACAGATTTCTCCCTCCTGCCTCCCAAATCCACAGAAATGACAAAACAATTGAAAAAAAAAATTAAAATAAATTCATAAGGGTTAAAAAGAGTGAAGGGCGGCTACTAAGTCATCAGAGCCAAACTTGTTGACGTTGAGTTGATTCTGACTCATAGCGACACTATAGGGCAGAGTAGGACTGCCCCGTAGGGTTTTCCAGGCTGTAATCTTTATGGATGGAGCCCTGGTGGTGCAGAGGTTAAGCACTCAGCTGCTAACCAAAAGATCAGCGGTTCAAACCCACCAGCTGCTCCGCGGGAGAAAGCTGTGGCGGTCTGCTTCTGTAAAGACTACAGCCTTGGAGACCCCATGGGGCAGCTCTGCTCCGCCCTATAGGGTTGCTATGAGTTGGATTCAACTTGACGGCAACAGGTTTTAGTGTTTTGGTTAAACTCCATGGGGAGGAGCCCTGGTGGCGTAGGGGTTAAGCGTTCAGCTGCCGACCAAAAGGTTGGCAGTTCAACAGCCACTCCTTGGAAACCCTGTGAGGCTGTTCTACTCTGTCCCGTAGGGTCACTATGAGTCAGAATCGACTTGATGGCAATGAGCTTAGTTTTACTGTTTATTTAACCTTTACGGATGCAGGCTGCTGCGTCTTCCTCCCCTGGAGAGGCTAGTGGGTTTGAACCGCTGACCTTTTGGTTAACATCTGAGCACTTAACCACTGTGCCACCAGGGCTCCTTAAGTGATCAGACTAGTGAAAAATCGCTGGAAGATATGAGGTTGATTAGTACCCATAAGCAGGTAACATGAAAAGAAACACTAATGGCAAAAAGACATGAAAAATGCTCAATTTTCCTAATAATTAAATGCAAGCCATAATAATTATGAGATACCACTGCCTTTGTTTTTTGTATTGGCAAAGCTTGAAAGTTTGGTTACAAACACGGTGTGCACAGTGAGGGCGTGGCAAAATCATCTCTTTTATACATGAATGTTTCGTATGTAATTTAGGGCAAACTTCTGAAGGGACATTTGACAATATCTGCCAAATAAACATACATACACTCTTTGATTCAGCAATTCTACTCTCTTAACTCATCTCCAATTGACCAACCCACCAACGCTACCCATTCCTCCTGTAACACACACTGAGAGGCGTCACTAACAAAAGGCCTGCAGGCTTCCTGGTAGTATCCGTGTTGGTTCAGTTGTATGCTTTCCAAGAGTCTAATCTGCTTTATTTCCATACTATTTATTTCTGTTGCATTTGTGATCTTAAAGTTTAATTAAAAATTAGGCGAGTCTTTGAAATATGAGTGAAAAAAGGAAGTTTTTACTATGAATACTATGTCAGATACATTATTTGTAAACAACAATAAAACTCTTGATGTTCAACAATATAGGAGTTGTCCCTGTCTAATGATTCATCCATGAGATGAAATATTATGTCGCTAGTAAAATCATGTTGTCGAAGAAACTTTACTAAGTACAAAAAAAAAAAAAGACCATATTAGGCTTCAGGGTGATTCTAGTTTTATAAATACATGTATTTGTCAATAGAGACTGCTTCTGGGAGGTGGTAAAATAGGCAACTTTGGTTTTGTTCTTGATTCTTATTTTCTAAAATTCTATATAATAATATGCATTACTTTTGTCATCATAAAAGACATTATAAAGACTCATTTTCTGACTATTCATCGAATCATCGTTATAATAAATATAATAATAAATATGATTTAAGTAATATTTATAAATAAAATGTTTATCTAACTATTAAATATAATAGAATATTAAATATAAGAAGCGCTGGTAGTGCAACAGTTAAGTGCTTGGCTGCTAACTGAAAGGTCAGTGGTTCAAACCCACCCAGCAGCTCTGTGGGAGAAAGACCTGGTGATCATCTCCCATAACGATTGCAGCTGAGCAAACCCAGGGTCGGGTCTACTCCATCACATGGGGTCACAGTAAGTTGAGATCAACTCAACAGCACCTGACAACAACAACAACAACAGTAAATACGGTAGTAATTAATTGTGACTGCACAGCTGGTAAACTAGCAGCCCCCGCGAGGGAAACTGAGAGTCTCCATGAACAAGCAGGTCTTCAGGAGAGCCCGGCTTACTCCCAAGAGCAGAGGCGGGGATGGAGGTACATGATTGATACAGGAGAGATGGGACATGTGTGTCCCAGGACAGGACCAGATACAGAGACTATGGGCGGAGGGGACCAGGCACTGCTGTGGCCTAGACATTCAATCGAGAGGAGCCCTGGATGCAGCTGTTGGCATTTTATATTCCTAGCAGCCTTGGTCACTGACTTGCTTTTCATTGATAGTATTTCTGTCATTTCCAATCCTGTCTCTATTACAAGCAAAACCACAGTAAACATTCTTGTGCCTCTCTCCTTGGGCACATGGAATTGCTTGATGAAAAAAGCTTTACTTGTCATTCCAAAATGCTCTTAAAGGGGTCACCTCTCCACTCCTACCAGCACTGTAGGCAAGTTCCTATTATCCCCAACCCTTGCCAACACACAGCATTGTCCAGACCTTTCAGCCTTTGGCAATCTGTGGTATATAGTGGGCATTTAGTCTGGTTCCCGATCTTAAGGCAAGGATTCAAAGGCTTCAGAGTTAAATGGGATGTTCACAATAAATTCTTGACAAACGCTATTCACCAGGTCAAAGAAGTTACTAGTCTTAATTTGCTATGATTTTTTTAAAAAAATCCATAGGGCATTGAGTTTTATCAAATATTTTTGTTCTACATATTTGGAAGTGATCATTTGACATTTTTAATAATCTTGCTAATGACACCATACTAGGTGGCTGGCTTGCTAGGAAACTTTGAGGTGATGTAGGGATTCTTATTAAGACCAAGTCCTGAAAATTTCTCAAAACATTACTCTTCAATAGGGCATCTCCAGAGTCACCTTCCCCAGTCAGAGGGCTGGAAAGGAATGCAGGTGTTATTATGCAGCTCAAATAATCTATCACCAGGTAAATGGAGATATGACAGGGTAGTGGTGTTGTAAGTAGACACTGTTACCTAGAAGGACTGAAGAACAGTGTGCTTTGCACTGAGTTATTTGAACAATATACTATTATTATGGGCCAATGCCTGGGGCTCAGATATATTTTTGTTAAGGTGGAATTTTCTATGTAATGGAATTGGTAATAATGGGATTTGGTCTCCATCCATCTTACTTGCCCATTCTCCCTCTGGCGGTTTTGACAGCCCTGCACCCCTTGCAACAGACAGCCCAGCCAGGTCTAAGGATCCAAACATGCCTCTAATTTGTGGCCAGAAGCTCTCAATGGGGCTGTCCTCATCAGGCTCCATCTCTTTGATTTACCCAATGTTCATCCAACACTGATGGCCTTTCTCACTCTGCTTTCCCAAGGTGTTTATTGTCCTGCCTAGCTTATCTCACTCTGAACTTGTCAGGCCTGTTTACACACCACTTACCTTTGCCACCCATTATGGCTGATGAATGGTTATGTT
The DNA here is from genome assembly GCF_024166365.1 of Elephas maximus indicus. Lineage (NCBI taxonomy): Eukaryota > Metazoa > Chordata > Mammalia > Proboscidea > Elephantidae > Elephas > Elephas maximus. The sequence continues at coordinate 17,133,418 of NC_064826.1, forward strand.
CTGGAGGGTTCTGAGTTTCACCCCCTGGCTGCTGTGAATGTGTGTCTCACTGGGTGGGTTAGTAGTCAGAGAACAATGCTAATAACCTCCAGTCACAGGTTTGGAATAGATGCACCTCAGCCAGCCCCCTTGGCAAAAGTATGCTCGGAGTTTAATAAACAGGTGTGGCCTATAAGGAGGGTGTGCAGGTTGTAGCTCACCCGATGGCCACCCCAGCCTGCATGATTCAAAGGCCAAGCCCCACAGGGACTGGTTTTGTTGGAAATTTATGTGCAAATAAACACTTTCTCTTCTCCTAATTGCTAGGCTAAGTATACAGTCATGCATTGTATAACATTCATTCAGGCAATGTCTGACCACGTATACGTCCATGGTCCCATAAGATTATCAGAGAACTCAGAAATCCCGACTGAAGAACAGGATGATTGCTGAAGTGCATCATGGCTCCCAAATGCAGCAAAGCCAGTGCTGGCCATAGTAGCAGCAAGGCGCAAAGGAGATGCATGGGTTTGGAAGTGAAACAAAAGGTTGTTAAACAACGTGAAGGTGGAAAATCAGTGAATGCTATTGTTCGCAAATTAGGCATATCGCACTCGACCATCACCATGAGCCTCAACAACAAAGAAGAATTCTCCAAGCTGTCAAAGGATCGATTCCAGCGAAAGCTACAAGGGCCCTATATCACATATGGAGGAATTGCTAATGACGTGAATTGAGGACCAAACACAAAATCGAACCCCTTTCAGCTCATTGGTGATCACAATACAGGTACACTACAGTATCCCGTATAGCTTTGCTAAGTGTGTAATATGGTGTTCACACAACGTCCAAATCACATACCGTCCTATTTCATAGAATGTGTCATGGACGTTAAGTGATGCATGAGTGTATTAAACATTTGCTGTATTTCCCTTAGGAGTCCCTGGGTGGTGCAAACAGGGAAGCACTTGACTGCTACCCGAAAGGCTGGCGTCTCGAACTCACCCAGAGGCACCTTGGAAGAAAGGCGTGGCGATCTGCTTCCAAAAGGTCATATCTAGGAAAACCCTGTAGAACACATTTTTACTCTGACACACATGGGGTCTCCATGAGTCTGAATCGGCTTGACAGCAATAGGTTTGATTCGTGGGTCTTTACCTTGCAGTTCCCTTGCTTTTCTTATCCTGTACATAGGCTGATTCTGAAAGAAGGTGTAATTTAGGCAGCTGCTCATGGCATCTCACTTGAGGGCTCTTAAGGGTGCCCCTCTCCAGACATGCTCCTCTGCCTAGGTGCCTGAGATGTCACCATCGATGGCCCCAGAGGAAATGTGGCTCTATCATCGAGGTGGGGGTGCAAATTGCTGAGCCGCTCTCAGGCTATGATTAATTGGTCTGATTAGCTCCACTCCAGCAGTTTGGAGCTCACAGGAAGTATAACACGGCATGCATCCATTCTAGATACTTATAATAAACAGTGGGCATTGCCAGGCACTCTGTTAGGGACCAGCAATTCAAAGATGTGGTCTGTGCCTGGCTGTGCCCTACCCTGGAGGAACACGTAGTCTAGTGGTGTCACTGAAAGAGCACTGACCTGGGGCCAGGGCCTCGGATTCAGGTGTAATCCTGTCCCAGACCCAAGTGCTAGGGATCCAGGCAACCTGTTCAGGCCACAGTTATCCCATCTTTAAAACGGAGAGGGTGTGGGATAGGATCCCTGAACTTCCCAGGTCTGGTGTGTTTCTTGTGTAGGTGTTACATTCACGTGGTCTGAACCTCAACAGTAGAAAATCTCCACCCACCTCGTGGCTCATCTGCCCAGTCCTCACTTTCTGGCTCAAGCAGTTTACCCCTGGTATTCGGGTCTTGCTTATCCTTTCAGAGACTTTAAAAATGTTTGTACAAGCCAATGCAAAATTCATGTTCTTTATCCCCATTTAACACAAGCCATAGCATATTATCCACTCTGTTTTGCACCTAGCTTTTTTTTTCGACTAACAATGTATCACGGAGGTCTTTCCATGTCAGTACGTAAAGAGCTTCATCAATCTTTTTATAGCTACATAGAATTCCGTTGTATGTGCATTCAATAATTTTACTGGTTCCCATAAACTCATTGCTGTTGAGTTAATTGTGACTCATAGCGACCCTATAGGACAGGGTAGAACTACCCCATAAGGTTTCCAAGGAGAGGCGGGTGGAATCAAACTTTCAACCTGGTTAGCAGTCGAATGCTTAACCACTGCATCACCAGGACTCCAGATAAACCAAACCAAACCCATCGCTGAGGATTCGATTCTGACTCATGGTGACAATATAGGATAGAGTAGAACTGGCCCATACAGTTTCTATGGTGTGGCTGGTGGATTTGAACTGCCGACTTTTGGTTAGCAACTGAGCACTTAACCAGTGGACCACCAGGGCTCACATTCAATAATTTTGCTAGTTCCCATATAGATGGCAATTTGGCTGTTTCCGTTGTGTTGCTATTCCAAACAATGCTGAAATACATAAGGTCATATCTACATCATTTTGTATGCTGGTGATAGGATCAGTAAGGCAATAACTAGAAGTGAAGTTTCTGGGTCAGAGATATACACATTGGTATGCACATTGAAAGATACAGCCAAATTATCCTAACATCCCAATTTACGCTTTCACTCCTACCACTAGTGAACGAGAGCACCTGTTCCCCCACAGCATTGCCAACACTGTGTTATCAAACTTTTTTTGTGTGTGTGTGTGCACATGTGTTACTTTTTGCCAATCTGATGATAAAAAGGGAATACCAGAGTTTTGATTTGTATTTCTTTTATTCTGAATGAGGTTGAACATCTTTCCATATATCGGGGAGTCATTTGCATTTTGAATAGGTAGGTTTTGAGGAGATGAAGATGGAAAGGTCCAGAACTTACTTCTCCTTAGAGGAGGTGAGAAGAGGTGCTGTGGGGTCCTGCAAATGGGGACATGAACGGGTCCAAAAGGGACTGAAGATCACTGATTTTTATTAGAGCCAATCCCATTTCTCCCACCCCCAGGCCCCAAGGTGGCTCCCTCTGAGTGACTCCATCATACTCCTGGCCCACTGGTTGCCTGGAAGGTCCTCCGGAGGTTTCTTGGGTGAGCTGAATGATTCTGCCAAAGGCCCCACCATGAGGGCCTGGTCACTTGTTTTGCTGGTCACTGTGTTCTGATGTCCTTTGGAAAGTTTCAAATCTCCAGGTGGGAAGATCCCTGAGCCCCATCTAGCTCCTGTCTCAGCCCCACTTTGATGCTGGGAGGAGGCTATTGGGTGGGGCTGGATCTTATGTATTTGACTCTGGGGGATTGCTGTTGGGGGGGGCCTGGACCTCGTGCATTTGACTCAGGGGGGTGCTGTTGGGTGGGCTGGGACCTGTGCAGAGCCAAGAAAAGGGAAGATACCCAGTAAGACTCTCCTCTGTGTGGAACAGAGAAGAGGAGAGTGGGAGAAAGGTGGCAACGCTGTCCTGGGGAATGATAGCTCCTAGGCCAGCCAGTGCAGATCCACTATGTCCAGTGGCCTCTCAGCCCAGGGGGCACAGCTGCGAGGGGCACCAGGAGAGGTCGGTAGGGCAGCCCTGGAGCTCTCCTCTCCTGGCTGAGTGTAGGAAGTGGTCCTGACAGTTGGGGCTAGGATGGCTAACCGTCTGTGGGAGGGGACCCTACCCACCCACCCCAGGTTGTCACACCTCTGCTCCTGGAGTGCAGTGAACCACTTTCCGATGTGGCCATGGATGAAGGGAGGAAGCCAGGCCCCTTGGGAGACCTAGAGGCTGGGGGAAGGTGATCCCTGAAATTGTCCTCTGAATTTTAATATAGACATCACTGCTACCTCTAATAATGAGGGCTGGGCATATCTGGGTGCTCATTCACAGCATTTATTGAGTGCTCACTGTGTGCAGAGGCTTGCCCTGTGCCTGAAGCTTAGAGGGACAAGGGTGCTGTTAATACAAAGGAAATGGGGCAAAGACCCTGTTCTCAAGGAGCTGATAGCAGTGGGCTCCCTCAAGCTTAAATAACCACGGGTGTCATTGCGTGGATGGGGAAACCAAGGCCCAGAAGGGGGGAAGTGACTGCCCAAAACCACCCAACTAGATAGCATCAGAGTTGGGACCAGGGCTCATGTAGGAGACTCAGTTTTCACATCTTTGAAATGGGTGTGAGGTTCCTATACCTCCACATCTCTGGAGAGTGTGAAAGTGTCCCAAAGGACAGTGCTTAGATCTTCTCCAGGGAGCAAATAGGGTGTGTGGAGAGTTGCTCCCCAGCGGCCGAGTGTCTGCACCTGAATTGTAGCCAACCTGAGCAGCATGTACCATGCTGTGATGGATAGAGATCTCTGGCCCACTTTTGGCAGCAGCCTGCCTGGAGTCTGATGAGCAGCCAGCTCTGAATGAAGATAAAGCACCGGCGAGCTTTGATGGACGATGGGCAAAGCTTCTCTTGAAATTGGTCTCTCAAAACAATATAAACTAATACACAAATCAATGCAAAGTGTTTAAACTGCCAGGAAAACTCAGCCCATTTATCACACTTAAGGGGAGGTGGGGGCCATGGCAGTAGAGGCTGCCTGAGTCCCCAAGGCCCTGGGGAGCGACAGAGCGGTCTCTGGGAGCTGGTGGTCTGATTCAGCATCTTTGTGCTGAGCACGGACTCCAGGATGTCTTGAAGTAGGCAAATGGGGAAGAATTCCTGTCCTAGCTGGGCAGCAGGGCTCCAGGAGAGGAGCTATAGTCCTTGTCTCTTCTTTTCCCCACTGGCCAGTCGTGGAGGGGCCCACTGTTTGGGCATGGCCTCTGTCACAGAGGCCATGATGGGGGGCTGTAGCTCAGGCTTTCATCATGCTAGTAATGGTGCAAAAGGGTTGGCTTCAACCCCTGATGTCTAAGACCCAGCACGCTGTTGGGTTCTTGTCCTCTGTCTATCACTCCAGCATCATTCCTCCTGCCCTCAGCCCATCTAGGGTGACTCACTCCTTTTCTCATTTTCTAAATAATTACACTGTCTACCTTGCTAGTTGGAAAGTATGGCCTTGGTGATAGAAACGATGCCAGAGATCACATGATAGAATTTTGCAAGACCAATGGCTTATTCGTTGCAAATATCTTTTTTCAACAACATGAATGGTGACTATACACGTGGACCTTGCTAGAAGGAATACACAGGAATCAAATCGACTACATCTGTGGAAAGAGATGATGGAGAAGCTCAATATCATAAGTCAGAACACGGCCAGGGACCGACTGTGGAACAGACCATCAGTTGCTCGTATGCAAGTTCACGTTGAAGCTGAAGAAAATTAAAACAAGTCCACAAGAGCCAAAGTACAACCGTGACTATATACCACCTGAATTTAGAGACCATCTCAAGAACAGATTTGACTCATTGGTGAACATTAATGACTGAAAACCAGAAGAGTTGTGGGATGACATCAAGGACATCATACATGAAGAAAGCCAAAGGTCATTGAAAAGATGGGAAAGAAAGAAAAGACTAAAATGGATTTCAGAAGAGACTCTGAAACTTGCTCTTGAACATAGAGTAGATAAAACAAAGGGAAGAAGTGATCATGTAAAAGAGCTGAACAGAAGATTTCAAAGGACAGCTTGAAGAAGACAAAGTACTATAATGAAATGTGAAAGTATTGTAATGAAATGTGCAAATACCTATACCTGGAGTTAGAAAACCAAAAAGGAAGAACATGTTCAGCACTTCTCAAGCTAAAAGAACTGAAGAAAAAATTCAAGCCTTGAGTTGCTATATTGAAGGAAAATATTGAATGATGCAGGAAGCATCAAAAAGAATATACAGAGTCACCGTGCCAAAAGGGATCGGTCGATGTTCAACCATTTCAGGAGGTAGCATATGATCAAGAACCGATGGTGTTGTAGGAAGAAGTCTTAGCTGCACTGAAGGCACTGGCAAAAAACAAGGCTCCAGGTATTGACAGAATATCAATTGATACGTTTCAACAAACAAATGTAGCACTGGAGGCACTTACTTGTATATGGATCAGAACAAATTATGGATAACATTGTGAAGAATGGGAATCCCAGAACACTTAATTTACTCATGAGGAACCTGTACATAGACAAAGAGGCAGCATTCAAAGAGAACAAGGGGTTTAAAATCAGGAAAGGTGTGTGTCGGGGTTGTATCCTTTTACCTTACTTATTCAGCCTGTATGCTGAGCAAATAATCTGAGAAGAAGAACATGACATCATAATTTGAGGAAATCTTATGAATAACCTGTGATGTGCAGATGACACAACCTTGCTTGCTGAAAGTGAAGAGGAATTGAAGCACTTACTGATGAAGATCGGAGACCACGGCCTTCATTTTGGAGTACATCTCAACATAAAAAAAGACAAAAATTCGCACTACTGGACCAATAAGCAACAGCGTGATAAATGAAAAAAACGTTGAAGTTGTCAAGGATTTCATTTTACTTGGATCCACAATCAATGTTCATGGAAGCAGCAGGCAAGAAAACAATGTATTGCACTAGGCAAATCTGCTGCAAAGACCTCTTTAAAGCGGTAAAAAGCCAAGATGTCTTTTTGAGGATTAAGGTGTGCCTGACCCAAGCCAAGGTATTTTCAATTACCTCATATGCATGCAAAAGCTGGGCAGTGAATAAGGAAGAATGAAGAAGAGTTGATGCCTTTGAATTATGGTGTTGGCAAAGAATATTGAATATACCATGGACTGCCAGAAGAATGAACAAATCTGTCTTGGAAGAAGTACAGCCAGATTGTTCCTTAGAAGCAAGGATGGTTAGATTTTCTCTCATGTACTTTGGACATGTTGTCAGTAGGGACCGGTCCTTGGAGAAGGACAAGGGTCAGTGAAAAAGAGGAAGACCCTGGATGAGATGGATTGACACAGTGACTGCAACAATGGACTGAAATATAGCAACAATTGTGAAGATGGCACGGGATCTGGCAGTGTTTCGTGCTGTTGTACACAAGGTTGTTATGAATCAGAACCGACTTGACAGCACCTAAGCGACATCTTAACAACACCCTGGACAATTTCTTCCATGGAAGTTAAGTTCTTAACTTTGTGTCAACAGTATTTACTCTTAGAAATTTTTAATGGGGGCATTGGTGCTTCAGTTGTAGAATTTCTGCCTTCCATGTAGGAGATCTGGGTTCAATTCATAGCCAATGGACATCATGCACAGCAACCACCTGTCTGTCAGTGGAGGTTTGCGTGTTGCTGAGATACTAAATAGGCTTCAGAAGAGATTTCAGACTAAGAAAAACTAGGAGGAAAGGCCTGGGAATCTATTTCTGAAAATCAACCAATGAAAACCCTACGGGGCACAACCGACCATGGGGATGGCACAGGACTGGAATGCATAGGGTTAGGGAACACAAAGGTGGGAAGCACGGGGAATGTGGTGGGGAGTGGCTCACACAGCCTTGAATGTCACGCTGGTGAGTTGTTCCGAGGACAGTAGGGAGACATGGAAGGCTGAAGCATGTCAGTGACCACTTAGATGTGTACTCAGAAGGCCGTAGGGCCATGTGGTGGAGGGCTCACAGGGGAGCAAGACTAGAGGCAAGGAAAGCCTTGGAAGGCTGGGGCAGGGTCTTTCTGAACCTAAAGCAGAACCCTGTGACTCTGCTATGGGGCTAGAAAGAGGCTGTGAGGGTCGCGTGGGCTACTCATCACCCACAGAGGCCCTGATCACAGAGCAGGTGCTGGGTGTGGGTGGTGGGGGGCGGCAGAGTTGTCTCTGGGAAGGGGCACCCTGCTCCTGCAACAGACCACGGGGGTTTGGTCAACAGTTAACTGCTGTCCTGTGAACACCAACCATGTAAAAGCCCAAATCTCCCCATCTTGGTGCCCTCTGGGTACTCCAGTTATTCATGCCCCTGGGCCTGAATAACTGGCCAGCTCCCAAAGACAGAGAATTCTGGGTTCAATTCAGGTGACCCATTAAAAATATCCATTTGCCTTCAAATCGATTCTGACTCCAAAGTGGTTCACAGTGGTGTCTCTAAACACCCGGCTCTCTGGTTGCTGTGGGTAGAAAGAAAACACTGACAAAACTCTTATTTCAGAGACAAAAAGGCAGAGGCTGAAGGTTGTCCCAGGAAAGCCTCTGGGGCAGTGGCTGTGGTCTGATGTTCCACTGTTGCTTGGCCCCCAGAAGGTCACAGCTCTGTACTGCCATTGCCTGGTGGGGCCATGGAAACCATTGCCTGTTCCACCATGGACTTTTATGACATACTTGTAAGCTGCAGGGCCACCACAGGAAGGGAGGATGCAGGCTGAGTGGTAGCTATGCTGGGCACATAATTTAGCCTTCAACCACTGCACTGCACACCCTCAAGCCCCAAGGATGTGGGCGGTGGTGGAGTCTCTCAGCCAACCGTAACTCAAAATTACTTTTGCTCAATTTCAGAGCCTTGGGTTTACGTGTGAAAGTATCCCCTAAATGTCCATTGAAGAGGCAATAAAAGTTTTGAATAAGCTTTTGGATACGGTTGTTCATAGGGCTAATTGCCTCACATTCTCTATTCTTTTTCTTTTTTATTAGAGGAACTTTCAAACTCTCTTTTTAACAGGACATTGTTTCTGAGCATCTCAAGATGTTACAAAGGGCCGTTTGCTACCCAGGCTCTCGAGATGACCTTGATGGCGGGGATGCAAGGACTAGTATTCTCAGCTTATGGATGCTAGGATGAGGTGTTGTTGCAGTGAACCTTCACTGAAGTGTCCTTTCAGACTATTTTCTCTGGGAACTGCCCACCCCACTCCCAAGTGTTGACTCCAGTGGACATGTTTCTGCTGTGTATCACTGGTTTGCTGGTTTACTGTCTAAAGCATTGACCCTGACTCATGCTGAATTAATCAAATTCTTTTGAGAAATTTGGGGGTGTGTGAGACAAACTAGCCATATCCTGCCCACCTCTTGTCTGTTTTTGTAAATAAAGTTTTATTGGAACACAGGCATGCCCACTCTTTCATACTGGTTGTGGTTGCTTTCATGCTCCGATGGTAGACCTGGATAGTTGTGACATATATTGTACAGCCCAGACAGCTAAAAACATTTTCTATCCAGATTTTTCCAAAGTTTGCCAATCTTTGGTCTAAGGGAAGAGCAGCCAGCTCCGTGGGTGGCTAGACCACTATATGCCCACACTGTGTGGGGAACCACATTCTGCCATGTAGACTCAAGAGGAGAGAAAGCTAGCCTGCAGTAAGAGAGAAGCATGAAGCAGAGAGGATGGGAAAGGAGAGATGGACGTGAATCTCAATCGCCCCTGAGGCTCAGTTCTGAATCCCTCCTGAGACTATTGCGTTTCATTATTTACTCCCAGATCTTTATGATAAAGTTACTTTTTATTTATTTTTTTGTTTAGAATAGCTAATTTGGTCTCTGTTAATGGCAGCTAGAGTCCCAGCTAGTACTCTGGAGAGGCTCTGTGCCTCATGTTACTTGGCAGACCAGTGATGGACCAGCACTTCAAAGTAGAGTCCAGAGACCCAGTCTGCTCTTCTTCCTTTCTCCTGAGCTGGCTGGTCTCTCCTGGCCCTGCCACGGAAAGCACGTGTGTACAAAGGTTGGCAGTTGAGCTGACGCAGAGAAAAAGCTATTAGTGAGGAGCCAGGATAAGAGCCCTGGAGCATGGCCTCTTGCTCCTGACTGACAGCCTCTGCCTCTCCCAGCAGGAGCTGGGGTGGCCTTTCTCTAGGCCTCATGTACTCCAGCAGCTGCAGTGGGGTAAATGTCAGGAGCTGCTGACCTTGGCCTTCTTGCCCTTGGAACTTTTGAAACATTTCTCTCAAGTCCACCTCGAATATCCTTTTGTAACTTTGGAAAAGAAAATGGACTTTATTCTAACACTTCTCATACTGGTAGCTTGTTCAGGTCAAACCTAATATTTGGCACATAGTAAAATAGAATTTGTGATGAGAGCTTCTGGTTCAAGATGGTGGTTTGAGTGCATGCTTTCACCTTTGTCGCTTCTGAAATTCCAGTGAAATCCACCTGTAAAAAAGGCCATGTCAAGGAGATTGGAGAGAGAGGATTGCCACAAGGCAAGAAAGTTCAACACACTTCTAGAAGATAAAATGAATGGGAGTTTTGATGACAGTGATGCTCAGAAAAAGCCATTACCTGGAATATAAGGGGGATACAGTGGACATGGGGAAGCTCCTCCATGGTGCAAAGGTTAACACAGTTGGCTGCTAACTGAAAGATTGGAGGTTTGAGTCCATCCAGAGGCACCTTGGAAGAAAGTCTTGGTGATCTACTTTTGAAAAATCAGCTACCGAAAACTCTATGGTTCTACTTTGACACACATGGGGTTGCCATGAGTTGAAGTCAACTCTATGACAACTGGTTGGTTTTGTAATGGACATGGGAACCAGTACATCAAAGATGAGTTTCCTGTTAGAAACCAAAAGGATTCTGGGCTCAGAGTCAGTGATACAATGGATAGCAGACATGAGAAGTTGGGTTCATAAGGGGAGAAATGGTTAAGAGTTGGTATGGTCTACCTGCTGTACTTTGGTACAGATAATGTAAAGCATATACCTCTATGGAGCCATGGAGGTTGGATGAACCCCCAAAACTGTTGCCCTGTGATGATCTTTAAACCTTAAACCAAAAACATCCCCTGAAGTCTTCTTAAAACCAAGCAATAGTTTAGATTAACTAGTAAAGAATGTCTAGCTTGAGCATTGTACTTTTTTAAGATCTATCTATATGGGATTAGTAGATTTGGTGGTACAGTGGTTAAGAGCCACAGCTGTTAACCACAAGGTTGGTAGTTTGAATTCACCAGCCGCTCCTTGGAAATACAACGGGGCAGTTCTACTCTGTCCTATGGGGTCACTGTGAGTTGGAATCAACTTGATGGCAATGTGTTTTTTTTGTTTTTTTTTTTTAAATATGGGATTAAATTGACAATAGCAACTCGGAAAGTTAGATAGAAAATTTAGAAGGCAGTGAGTTTATGTTAATGGGGGAGGAACAACTTGAAAAATGTGGGTAAGAATGGTGGAATAACTTGAAGAATGTTACAATATCACTAAGTTGTACATGTAGAAACTGTTGAATTGGTGTATGTTCTGCCGCTTAACAACAACAAAATAGATTATGTTAAAAAAGGATGTACTTCTACAAAGTTTAAACCAGCCTTCTGAAGAAAGCTAAAGCATCTAGTGTGGGCTTTGGTGCTCACATTCTGACATTTGAGTTTCATAGCTGACAGTCAGCTTCTACTCACTCGCTATCCCCTCACCTGAAAGGAAAGTCTGCCAGCCAGTATGCAGCCAGACAACTTTTCCCACCTCACAGGGAGCCCCAAACCCGAATTCTAGGGTAGAGACCTTGTGAGAAAATAGATCTCCTGGGTTTAAATGAAATGCAGAAGAAATCCATCTCAGCTACCTAGTCCTTCTAAATTATGGAAAGACGAAGATTACAAGAATTAAAGAATAACTAGAAGCGTGAAAGAGACAGACCAAGGTATACAGACCGATCTCAGAGGAAACCAAGATAATTCAGGGAAAAAAATCTTAAAATTTATACATTCAGATTCAAGAGTTTATTACACCCATAAACAAGAATAAGATGCAATAAAAAGAGAGTAAGAGACAGTTCTTAGCGATTAAAAAATCTTGGTTACAAAAATTTAAAAATAAGTTTTAGAATACAAAAAGAGAAGAAAAATATTGTAGAAAAGCTAAGGGACATGCGAACTCATCCTTGAGGTCAAAAATACAATTAAGAAGGACCCCAGAAAGAAAATAGAGAAAATAAAAATTAGCAAAAAAAAAAAAAATAGAAGAAAATCAATGCTGAGGATGGACATCAATTCGAAAGAGCCTAGTGTCCAGCATAGTAAACGAAAAGAAAAGGGGGGAAAAAAAAGAGACAAAAACAAAAAACCAGTACTTAGACACTTTTCTGTGAAACTCTAGACTGCTAAGGATAATTGATAGTTTCTAAAATTTACCAGAAAGATAAAATAAGTCACCTAAAAGGAACTAACTTAAACTGGCAATTGACTTTTCATCTGTAATCCTTGGTGATAGAAGACAATACAGTAATGCCTTCAAAGTTCAGAGGGAAAACAATCTAGCACTTAATTTCTTTTACCTAGCTCAATTGTTGGAAACCCTGGTGGCGTAGTGGTTAAGTGCTACGGCTGCTAACCAAAGAGTCAGCAGTTCAAATCCATCAGGCGCTCCTTGGAAACTCTACAGGCCAGTTCTACTCTGTCCTATAGGGTCGCTATGAGTTGGAATTGACTCGAAGGCAGTGGGTTTGGTTTGGGTGGTTAGCCCACTGTCAATCAATGTTAGTGCAAATAAGGTCATTTAACTTCCATTAATACCCCAGTTATTAGTGAGCTGAAATGGGCTGGTACTGGCCATTTTGAACAGGACAGTCATATGGTGTACTATGCCAGAAATGACAAATTGAAGAGGAATGGCATTACATTCATCGTCAAAAAGAACTTTTCAAGATCTATCCTGAAGTACAATGTTCTCGATGAGAGAATAATAATATCTACATGCCTACAAAGAAGACCTGGTGGTGAGTGGTTAAGTGATACAGCTGCTAACCAAAAGGTCAGCTGTTCAAATTCACCAGATGCTCCTTGGAAACCCTATGGGGCAGTTCTACTCTGTCCTCTACTAGTCACTCTGGATTGGAATTAACTCCACGGCAATGGGTTTGGTTTTTTTGGTACAAAGAAGACCAGTTAGTATGACTATTATTCAAATTTATGCACCAACCCCTAATGCCAAAGATGAAGAAATTGAAGATTTTTACCAACTTCAGAAGTCTGAAATTGATCAAACATGTGATCAAGATCCATTGTTAATTACTGGAGATTGGAATGCAAAAGTTGGAAACAAAGAAGAAGGATTGGTAGTTGGAAAACATGACCTTGATGATAGAGATTAACATGATAGAGTTTTACATGACTAATGACTTATTCATTGCAAATACCTTTTTTCAGCAACGGTGAGTATACCTCTCCAGATGGGATGCACAGAAATCAAATTGACAACATCTGTGGAAAGAGACAATGGAAAAGCTCACTATCATCAGTCAGAACAAGGCCAGTGACCAACTGCAGAACAGACCATCAATTGCTCAAATGCAAGTTCAAATTGAAGCTGAAGATAATTAAAACAGGTCCACAAGAGTCAAAATATGAACTTGAGTATATCCCACCTGAATATAGAGAGGATCTCAAGAATACATTTGACTCATTGAACACTAATGACTGAAGAACAGACGAGTTATGGACTGATATCAAGGATACCACACACGAAGAAAGCGAAAGGTCACTAAAAAGACAGGAAAGAAATAAAAGACCAAAATGGATGTCAGAAGAGACTCTGAAACTTCCTCTTGAACAAGAAGAGTAGCTAAAATAAATGGAAGAAATGATGAAGTAAAAGAGCTGAACAGAAGACTTTAAAGGGTGGCTTGAAAAGACAAAGTAAAGTATTATAATGAAATGTGCAAAGGCCTGGAGCTAGGAAGCTAAAATTGAAGGACATTCTCAACATTCCTCAAGCTGAAAGAACTGAAGAAAAAGTTCGAGCCTTGAGTTGCAATATTAAATGTTGGAGGAAGCATCAAAAGAAGATGGAAGGAAAGCACTGTCATTGTACCAAAAAGAATTTGTTGATGTTCAACCATTTCATGATCGAGAACCGATGGTACTGAAGGAAGAAGTCCAAGCTGCACTGAAGACCTTGGCAGAATTGACAATACCAATTGAGATCTTTCAACAATGGATGCAGTGCTGGAGGTACTCAGTCATCTATTTGGAAGACAGCTACCTGGCCAACTGACGGGAAGAGATCCATATTTGTGCCCATTCCAAAGAAAAGTGATCCCGTAGAATGCAGAAATTATTGAACTATATCATTAATATGATATGCAAGTAAAATTTTGGTGAGTATAATTAAAAAACAGTTACGGCAGTGAATCGACAGGGAACAGCCAGAAATTCAAGTGGGATTTAGAAGAGGATGTGGAACGAGGGGTATCATTGGCTGAAAGCAAAGAATATCAGAAAGATGTTTACCTGTGTTTTATTGGCTGTGCAAAGGCATGTGACTGTGTGGCTCATAACAAGTTATGGGTAACATTGCAGAGAATGGGAATTCCAGAACACTTCACTGTGCTCATGTGGAACCTGTACATAGACCAAGAACCAGTCGTTCAGAGAGAACAAGGGGATACTGTGTGGTTTAAAATTAGGAAAGGAGTGTGTCAGCGTTGTATCCTTTCACCATACTTATTCAATCTGTACGCTGAGCAAATAATCTAAGAAGCTGGACAATATGAAGAACGGGGCAACAGGATTGGAGGAAGACTCATTAACAGTAATAGCAAGCAAAATATATCATGATTTTAAGCAATTACAGGAACCTATTTTTTTTTTTTTTTTATGGAAGGAAATTCATTAACTTTTATGCTAGGATCATTCTTCTTTGTGTTGCCTGGGGATTGTAACACCAGGCTTGTAGAAAAGGAAGTGATATTATAGACTTACTCTGGACAGTAGGTAATATGTATATCCATCCACTATCCAATCGTCATAGTAATATAAAAACTGTTAAAAAATAGTTTGAGTAAATCTATGGACAGCTAAGACTAGCTTGCAGTTGCAGAATGTAAATATTGACCTTGACGATAGAATGTAAAACTGTATCTGAGAATAGATTGAAAATGGAAGGGAGAAAGAAGGGTAGGTATATAAATATCCCCATCTTACCCAAAGGAGAATCAAAATACTGACTAAAGTTGGTGAAACAATAGATGGAGGTACTGTGTAGCTGTGATATTCAACATTCAAAGTAACTATGTATGTCTATTAAAAATCATATGAAACCACAAACACTGAGATAGGTCTTACATGAGGGCCCTTTAAGTGAGTTTAAATCCTTATTTTTTATAGGGGGAAGTTAACGGATATTGCTTAAAGTTGATAAACCAGGAAGTGGAGTTATAAATACCATTTAGATTAAGACGGTAACCACCAAAAGAGCTAAAAATGGATTGGTTTTAAAAATAGCCTTTGAGAAGTGAGATGAGGGAGGCTGGCATGGTCCAGAGACTATGGCTGTTAATAGTGAGCTTAAGGAGCAAAAACTCTGAATGGTCAGAGGGCTTATTTCCTCTCCCTGGGGTGTCCAGTCCAGCCAGGCTCCCCGCTAAACCCACTTCTTTAAGAATGGTGAGGACCCAGAGGACTGTGCCCACTGCAACTTCCCTCACAATCATCCCTATTTTATATGTACACACCTGCGCTGCTCATTTATATCTCCATGCCCCCCTTGTAGAAGAGAGCCCCTCTGCCAGGCCTCATTTGTTAAAGGGTGCAGGCATTATCTTGGGAAAATCGAAACTGTAAAAAACCATTTATTGAGTTTCTGTTTGAATACTGGGCACTGATGATGGGGAAGTAAACAAATCGTTGTTGTTAGTCGCTATTGAGTTGGCTCCTACTTATAGCAACTTTATGTATAGCAGGTGGAAATAGTGCCCAGCCCTGTGCCATCTGCCAGCGCTGGACTGGACAATATGCTGTTGTGATTCATAAGGTTTTCATTGGCTAATTTTCAGAAGTAGGTCACCAGGCCTTTCTTCCTAGTCTGTCTTAGTCCGAGACCTCTGCTGAAACCTGTCCACCATGGGTGACCCTGCTAGTATTTGAAATACCAGTGGCATAGCTTCCAGCATCACAGGACGTGCAAGCCACCACAGTACGACAAACTGACAGACAGCTGGGGCTAAACCGTAGGAGCTAACATTTTTTTTTTTTTTAATGACCAAAGATTTAGGATCTGTGCTTCATAGAGCTTAAGTAACAATTACTAAAGGAAATCAGTGAATTTGCCTCAAACATCTGGTCCTTCTTCTCAGTCAGCCCTTTTGCCTCCCTGTGGAAGGAGTTCTTTGCTACGGGTCCCAGGGTGAAGGGATTCTAGAGTGACCAGACTTTCCATTTGTGGATGCCTGTGACCAGCCCTGAGAAAGTCCTGAGAATTGTCAGAGATTTGTCATAACCAGAGTTCAAAGCTGATAATGTATCTCTGGGCTTACATTTCAAACTCAAGGAAGGAGATGGAGGTTTATGGAAAGGCAGGATTGGGGTTTGCCTTTCTTAACTGAGTGGCATCCTGTCTTTCTACACTTGAAAACCCTTTTAAAAAGAAAACTAACAATTCTGACTCTGGAAGAGTTGATTCAGTGGGGGCCAGCCTCACAGGAGATAAATTCAATTCCTGTGTTCAGGGTTGTTTTGTATTGAATTGTGTCCCCCAAAAGTGTGTGTCAACTTGGTGAGGCCATGATTTCCCATGTTGTGTGGTTGTCTACCGTTTTGTGATCTGATGTGCTTATCCTATACGTTATAAATCCTAACCTCTATGATGTTAATGAGGCAGGTTTAGAGGCAGTTATGTTAATGAGGCAGGACTCAATCTACAGGATTAGGTTGTATCTTGAGCCAATCCCTTTTGAGATATAAAAGAAGAATTGAGCAGAGAGGAGGGGGACCTCATTATTACCACATAAGAAGAGCCAGGAGTGCAACGCATCCTTGGGACCCAGGGTCCCTGCGCTGAGAAGCTCCTAGACCAGGGGAAGATTGATGACAAGGCCCTTCCCCCAGAGCTGACAGAGAAAGAAAGCCTGTCCCTGAAGCTGGTGCCCTGAATTCAGACTTTTAGCCTTCTAGGCTGTTAGAGACTAAATCTCTGTTCATTAAAGTCACTCACTCGTGGTATTTCTGTTATAGTACCACTAGATAGCCAAGACATGGGTCATGGCTATTAATCAAACCCCTGGAGGACAAGGACTTGATCTCATCTCTCTTTGAGCCCCTTCCCTTTTGTTTGGGAGGCTGCCTGGCACATTGTAAGTGTTCAAAAATTGCTGAATTGGAAAGTGATGTGTATCACATGCTAAAGTCACAGGAGCCAGCACATAGTTCACTAATGAATTGATATCTCAGTTATAAGATTGGCTAGATGAATGAATACCAAGTGCTCTTGACCTGGGTGCAGCCATCACTGCCAAGTGACACATACCCTGTCCATGTTCTCCTGCTCTGGTACCACCCACCCTGTCGTAGGGAGGCATGATGTTGTTGTTGGGTGTTGTTGAGTTGGTTTTGACTCATAGTGACCCCATGTGACAGAGTAGAACTGCCCCATATGCTTTTCTTGGCTGTGATCTTTATAGGAGCAAGTCTTTCTCCACAGAGTCACTGGGTGGGTTTGAACTGCCAATCTTTTGGTTATTAGCTACATTCTTAACTGTTGCACCACCAGGGCATGGGCCAGTGTTTAATCACAGTTGAAAACAAAGACTTCTTTGTGCCCTAATGGGGTGGAGGAAAAGATTTATCCTCTTGATCCTCTGTTTTCCCCATCTGTAAAATGAGACTCTTATTATTTGCTTGCTGAGGAAGGCAGAGAGTCCCCACAGACACCGGCCTAATTAAACTGACCTGGTCAGCCACGGCACAAATAAACAAAAAGCATGGCAAGGCTGGGCTCCTCTCTTGGTTGAGATTTAAGCCGCTGGAGGAGGGGGAGCTGTTTACTGCTGGAAGGTGAGTACCCTGGAAGGCTGCTTTGTGGGCACTGCTGAAAACACAGGATACAGCAGAAACCGAAGGCATAGAGCACTGAGCTCGAGATCCCATCCAATCTGCTTGACAGACGTAAATTACTGACCAGACCCAGGCATCCCCCTCTTGGTCATTCACTTGATGAAGGGGGAAAGCTTTTATTTTCTAAATGATATATCGATCCAATAAAATGATTATGATGTCAGCTCTATTGCCCATCACCACTCTCAATGGTAGAACATTATGGAGAAAATAAACACTCCCTCTGGAATGGAGGATGGAAATATGTGCGTGTGTGTGTAAAGATTTCTGATGGAGGAGAAGAGAAAGTATCATTGATATTAGTTTTCTGAGCTCCAGCACAGGCTTGGAAAACCAAGCAGTGATCCCTGACCCTCGCCAGGGTTTCACAGTTGAAATTAGATGCTATTAGGGAACAGTGCAGAAAAGGTGTAGTAGACCAAGACCTCTGAGCTTAAGGAATGAGACAAAAGGGCTCTTGTCAGACTCAATATGTCTTCCTTAAAGCAGGGGGTCAGGAAGGGAGAGTCTGTAATGTGGTATCTGGTGTATGCCGTGGCAGGGGATAGGGGTTGAGGAATGGAGTGGTTTAGTGCAGGGTTCTCAGACTCTCTCAAAGCCACAGCCCAGGCTTTATAGCAATCTTGAAGGACAGCCTCCCCCACTCAAGAACTAAGGTGGCTCCAAACATTATGGACAGACTGTCTTCTGCTGAGGCTAGTTATTGGTGGGTTTATGGCCTTGAGCCAAGATGAGTATATGGAACTATGCCTCTCTACATTGACGGAGGGCTGAGGTGAGGAGGGAGTAGGGTGTTGAGTTGTGGGTGGGACCCTGAGGTTGGACTAACTTTAACCACCTAGCCCCTGCAAATGGCTTTGCCTGGGTCCTCAGTTACTTCTTTGGGTCCTACAGAGCTAAGGATATTAGATTTCTCTGATATCAGTTAGCCTGAGGGAATAGTTGCACCTGGAGAGCTTTTCTCCCTTGACTACATGGACTGTTCCCAAATGAGTCCTAGAGTCTTCTATGACACCTTGGCACACCTGGGAATTGAAAATGCAGTCAAGCCTTGGCCACTGGGAGAACAGCTTTCAGTGCTGGGTAACCCAAAAGGCAGAGTGAGCAGGTTCACACAAATACACACACATACACACTCAGAAATTCTTACAAATACCTAAATATTTGATACTACGAAGTAATCATCATGGGAAAAAATCTGAACCAGGTTGGACTTTATTATCCTTATGGCTAACACTATTTTTATTTTGAATTACGCAAGAGAGGGGTCATAATGTTTTTAGTGTTTTGGGCTCTGGCCAATTCGGCCACCCAGAGTTCCCTAAGTGGAGGGAGCTGTGAGAATTGGGTTGTTCTCTTGGGCTTAGTGGGTTGGGCACATTCAGGTGAGTCATATAACTCATACAGATTTTCATGAAGATTCTTGGGACCTCTGGTATTCTAATCTCTTATTGACAATCCTTAAATTGAAATTTATATGTTTAGGATACCATTTGGTGGAAAAAAGTGCCAATACAAGTGTAGATAATGGAAACAAATGCAGTTCTTCTAAGCCTGCCAATGTCAGTTCAACCTGATAAAACTTAAGCTGCCAAAAGGCCTGTGTGGCTCTGCCCCCTTAGGACCCTGCTCACCCTAGAGAAGAACTTGGATAAGAAGATGGCCGTGGGGCCCTCAACAGCCCAGAAACCACTACCTTCAAGGATGTTGCTATGAGCTTCTTTCTCTAGGGAGTTGCTAGGCCCTGGGGTATGAGCTTTCCAAACTGGATGCGATCTATAGTTGGAAAAAAAAAGAGGAGCCCTACATGGTAAAGACAGAACTTCTCCAGACCTCTGTCCATAGCTGACTACCAAACACATCCTCTGAATAGCAGAATTGTCATATCTCTTTTGTTTCAGAAAACCTATGTTAACACCCTACTTTGGGTCATAAGACATAGGAACTCAGTTTTCTAGGTCTCACTCTCTCAACACATCTTAATCACACAATGATGTTTGTCTCTCTACCCACCTCAGACTTAAGTTCCACTCCCTTTGAGACAGTCTCCTTAGTGTCTTCTATCTGCTAGACTCAGCTCCAAAGTCAGATGGAACTGCATCCCACCATCTCCACCACTTACCACCAGTTCCTGTTCTCATTCAGCCTCAGTTTCCTCATCTGTAAAGTAATAATGCTACCTATCTCCTAAGCTGCAAACTTAGCCTAGCCCCCACAGGTATTTGATCAATGTCAGCTAATTACAGCAGTAGTAGTAGTCGTTGCTGTTATTATCATCATTATTATGTTAATTTTTGGTTGAAGACTCCCATATTGTAGCATAAGTCTAAAGTGTTTTGATGGTGATTTTAGACAAGGGTATAGGTTCTAGAGTCAATCACAAATACGTACTAAAAGAAAAACTCTTTGAATATACAGTCAGACAAAAATACCTGGATTTTGAGAGTATGCTGCCTCAGGTGTTTGTTATACCAATGGTGTATACCCCAGCTGTTTATTTTGTGTTGAACTTAATTCATTTTATTTTCACAAACCCAAGAATGTTTCACGAATGTAGCCATCTTGGGACAGAGTGACGCGGTTATCTAATAACAGAGCAATTGTCCTTATTTTTATTTTGAGAATTACCTTAAAAGCTTTTCAACAATGGTAGAGAAGGATGGGATGCTAAAAGAAGAAGCAAGACCTAAAGGAAATTGAGGGATATTGAGATAAGAGCTCTAGAGAACCATTATACATGAGCGTTGTTTTGGGAGACAAGACTTAGAGGTATCTGATGATAAACTTTCTTTCCACATAACAGCTAATTACACTACTTATTTTTGTGCTTTTAAGAGTTTCATTTGAAAAACAAAAATAAACTTCTGGTAGCTCTCATGGAATGTCACTAGGAGAATTCCTCCTCCCCTTGTGTTATGATGGTTGCCCTTGGCACTGCACCCGTTTCCTACAGAAAGGATCAAACACTTCCAGCAGCACCCAAGCCTTCCACCCCTCTGCTTACACATTAGGGTGCCACCTGGGCTAATTCTCAGCCAAGTCTAGAAGACTTTCTAGCCCCTTTCCTACCAGGAAGCCACTTCCCCTTTTACCAACTGTGGTCAGGCTGGTTTAAAGACCCTGCTAGACACATCCACACTGAGAAATGATGATCAGTAATGTAAGGTCATCCTCTCCCAATTAGGGGTGCCCCAGTGCCTTCACCCAAAGGAATGAGTTTTTAATGGTGGACGTGCAGGCATCAGGTGTATGCTCTGTCAGGGAAAGGTTGTGGAATGGGCGATTTAGTGCAAGGTTCTTCCCGGAATCTTTTCAAATGATACCACATGAGTGGCCTTTGACCTTAGCAGTGGTACAAGGATATAGCAGCAATTATTGTCTGTAGAAGCCTAGCACCTAAAGGAAAAAGATTCAGAAAATACAGCAGAATCTTGTTACTATACAGTAGACCCTTGATGTTCTTATGGGGTGTGACCTCAGCCCTTAGCTAATTACCAAATTTGAGAATGACACCAAGTCATATAATTTCTACCCCTACAAGGTAATAAAGCATAATTGAAAAATCTAGTGCCTCTTTCAGATGCATAATGAGTCTGTAAGTATGGGACTAAGGTAGTTTATAAGGCTGTTTCCTGGCCTAGAATGCCTCCCCTGGGCCAGTGGCTGCCTTTCTTTCAGCACAGGCTTCCCCACCTCCCACGCGTTCCTGCAGAAGGATGACAAATTGAGAAGAACTAAGCCACCAGCCAAGTGCGCTGTCCAGACACCAGGCTCAGAGCGTGTGATTCAAGTTGGTGCCTCAGCCAAATGACAAATGGCTACACATCACATGTAGTAACTTATGGGGTCACTCATGAATAGTTAAAACCACGCATGTGAAGTCTTTGAATGCCAAGGATCTCCTGGGCTGATATCATGGAGATGGCTTTAACAATGAGAAACATTGCCTGGCCCGGTGTTCCCCCGGCAGGACATCCTACCCTGGGTATTGCCCACAAGTTCTTTCTATTGACCTCATCAAGCTGCTTTTGAGCTTCTGCTAATGTTTGTGAGGAAACCCTGGTGGCGTAGTGGCTAAGTGCTATGGCTGCTAACCAAAAGGTCAGGAGTTTGAATTCACCAGGTGCTCCTTGGAAACTATGGGGCAGTTCTACTCTGTCCCATAGGGTCGCTGTGAGTCGGAATCGACTTGACAGCAGTGGGTTTGGTTTTGGGTTTAATGTTTGTGAGGAGGTCACTTCAGGGACCGGAGAGTGGTCTAATTTGTTCTTATGCACAACACACACACACACACACACACCGTACATTCATACCACACATCCGTGTACCACCTACACGCCCCTTGCACATCATACAGCCACACCACACATCACATCCCACCGACACACACCATAACACACATATGTACACCCCTAGCTGCTCTTAGAGAAACTTCCAAATTCTGTAAAGGTCCTTTAGCTTGCCCCTGGCCCTGGGATTTTATGCAGGCTGCTTTTCCTCTTCCCGCGTTCGTTTTCTCATTTCCAAAGTGAGAACAATTTTCCCCCAGTCCTAGCCAGGGTGAGAGCTGGCCACTGGGAAGAGCTAACCCTAGGGCAGGATCCTTGCACGGTGGCTCCCAGAGGGCTGTGGCACAGCAGGGACTCAGTGACTTTTCTGTGACTGAACCATGGTCTAACAATAGCGATGGGAGCAAAGGCCCCAGGGCTGCAGGGTACAAAACCCCAGCTGAAAACTCTGTGCTGGGTGTTTGCCGGAGCCCAAAGCTGGGCACTGAGGAGTTAAATCAGGGCTTCAAACCAGTTGGTTCTGGTTCGAACCCCTGCTGAAATTTTGCATTCCTAACAAGTCCCCAGGCCATGCTAATGTTAGGGACCAATTCTGAGAACCACTAATAGAGCAGTGAGTCTCAAAATTTACTATACGTAAGAATCCCCTGGGGGTCTTGTTAAACTGTAGATTCTGATTCAGGACATATCTGGGCTGGAAATGCAAATTCTCAGCGGGGCCAGCCCCTTCAAAGAGTAGTACCCACGGCCTGAGGCCTTTGGGGAGAATGGAGCTGAATTTTTTTGCCCTATTTACCTCAGCCCTGGCTTGTTGTGAAGGTGTGTCCTCTGAGAGAAGGAATGTGAGCACCCCAAAGAATGACCAAGTTTCCACGGACCACAGGGAGATGGGAACTGGGGCCCCGCCTGCATTCCTGGTGGAGTGAATGAGCAATGAAACCAAAGCTGCCAAGATTTCAAGATGTCTGCCCCTGATCTTTTTGTCTCTGAGGCAGAGGACAAGGGCCTTTTCAGGGGTGCCCCTTGCACCAAAGCCTCGGGCCAGAGCTTCACTCTGCGTGCTGTCTGAAGCAAGTGAAGGCTGGTTGGACACGGAGGGGAAATCTAAGAAATGCACTCTGATCAGTGCTTCTCCTAAGCCTCAAGATCCTGCCCAGAGGTTTGCCCTCTTCAGCTCCTTTGTTTCCAGTTTTCTCCTATTCATAACTTCACTGCCAACAAATTAGGAACCAGAAAAACTTCCAAGCCTGAGATTGGCATCTTCTTCAAAGGGAGTTGGAATCCCTGGGAAGTACTAACATAAAGGTTGGCGGGTCAAGTCTACCCAGAGGCACCTTGGAAGGAAGGCCTGGTGATCTGCTTCTGAAAAAGCAGTCATTGAAAACCCTCTGGAGTGCAGTTCTACTCTGATACATGTGGGGTCGCCACGAGTCTGAGCTGACTGGCTGGCAACTGGCTTTTTTCGTAGGGAGTCAGGGCAAACTGAAGTCTTTTCTCCGTTTTCAGAGGAAAGCTGTCCCCTCAGATAGGGATATGAGCCAAAGAGGAGCCAAGCATGAACTCAAGGATGGTTAACCAGCAATCCTTAATATCTGTAGCTGAAGCTGCTATTTTCCCCGCGGAAAGCCAGCATCACTGTCTGTGGGCATGCGCTCACTGAGCTGTTTCGCTCGTAGAGAGACTGGCTGTGACGGCTTGTCTCACTCCCACCCAGGCCCCTCATGGCTAGAGGGCAGGTGCCATGGACAGAAGTCAATCTGAAGTGCTCACCAGGGTATCAACTATACAGCCACAGCCTTCATAGCAGGACAGACATACTATTTACTGAGTACCTACTGTGTGCTAGGGTTGGGCGAGGCATCGTCACAGACACAATCTCATTTATGCCTCACAGTCACCCTACAAAGTAAATCTGATTACCATCCTTTTTACCGCTGGCTCAGAGATGCTAACTTACTTATCTAGTGCTGCTATAACAAATACCACAAGGGGATGGCTTTAACAAAGAAGAATTTATTTCCTCACAGTAAAGTTTTTTTTTTTTTTAAAGTAGGCTGTAAGTCCAAATTCAGGGTGTCAGCTCCAGGGGAAGCCTTTCTCTCTCTGTTGGCTCTGGAGGAAGGTCCTTCTCATCCAACTTCCTGCGGACTAGGAGCTTCTCCGAGCAGGAACTCTGGGTCGAAGGACTCGCTCTACTTCTGGTACTGCTTCCTTGGAGGTATGAGGTCCTCCTGTCTCTCTGCTCGCTTCTCTTTTATGTCTCAAAAGAAACTGGCTCGAGACACTATCCAGTCCTGTATGGTCTATTGAGTCCTGCCTCATCAACACTATGGCGCCCCCCCCCCACCATTAACATCATAGAGGCAGCATTTACAACACCTAGGAAAATCACATCAGTTGACAAAATGATGGATAATCCCACAGTAGTGGGAATCATGGCCCAGCCAAATTGATACACACAGTTTTGGGGGACAAATTCAATCCGTAACAGAGGCTAAACTAAACAAGGTACTAGATGCACCTAAAAAAAAAACAAAAAAAAACCTGTGGCGTTGGAGTCGATTCCGACTCATAACGACCCCACAGAACAGAATAGAACTGCCCCATGTGGTTTCCAAGGAGTGCCTGGTGGATTCGAACTGCCAACCTTTTGGTTAGCAGTATGCCACCAGGGTTTCCAGCTGCACCTGACGGAGGCTTAAAACCTTCCATGAGTATACAAGGTCAGTATTTTAAAAACACACACACACAAAGCGACAGTGCTATTCTGGATATCACCCCAAGCACTAGCACTTCTAAGGGTGGGAGAAGAAGAGGTACCTGGAGCCGGGGAAGCCCTTCCCTGCATTTGTGATCTTCTTGCTCAGTGGTGGTGGCTGTTAGCTGTCCTTGAGTCAGCCCCGGACTCATGGTGACCTCATGCACAACTGGACCAAACCATCGTGCTTCACAGGGTTTTCACTGGCTGCATTTTGGAAGTAGACCTCAAGCCTTTTCTCCTAGCCTGTCTTAGTCTGGAAGCTCCACCGAAACCTGCTTCTAATCGTAGCAACACGCAAGCCTCCACTGACAGAGGGGTGGTGGCTTAGCACGAGGTGCCTTGGCCAGGAATCGAACCGGAGTCTCCTGCATGGAAGGTGATGATTCTACCACTGAACCACCACTGCCCTCACCCTGGAGCCGCGGGGCCTCCGGAAGTCCTTAGCGGGCATGCCCGTGTCTGTCATGGGCAGAGGAGACGCAAAGTAGAAGGACGCGATTGCTGAGCAGTTTCAGGCACAGCAGCTTTGGTGGACAAAAGTGCCTTCAAGGAGGAGTAATTATAAAGCCCTGAGGGAATCTCCTGGTGCTTTTGTCGGGGTGAGCAAGGCTCTTGCTGTGCGCAGGGGACGTTGGTGCCTGAGCAGAAGGAGAAAAGAGAGCAATTAGATGCTGCACGGTTCTCACCTCCTCTTCAAATCCTTAAACAACCAGTTAGAAAAAGAGAGCTAATATTACTGAGACAAACAAAGAAAAGCAAGCTGAACTTTCATCCCTGTCTTTCTCCTTTTCTGAGAGCTTGTGGAGTGCCTGCCGTGAAGTGTAGAAAAAAACTCACCCAGAGCTTTGAAACTCGACAAGACTGCCCAGCCGTGATTGCTATTGCGCTTAGCAGGAGAGCTTCAAGTCTGGTGGCCAGGGTTGCTGGTACTGCCTGCCAACTCTCTCTTGTGATAGAAGTTCCCATCGTGGGCAACGCCGATAGCCAAAGGCATTGATCAAGGCTCCAGTGAAACGTGGTCGGTGAGTCCCTGAGCTGTGGTCCTCACGATCCAGGTATAGGGGTGCAGGGGCCAAAGGCTGCAGACTGGACTGGCCTAAGCCAAAGCAGGAACTGCGGTGGGCAGAGGCAGGAATGGAGTGTCTATTAAAACCTGCATAAGCTCAGAGTCCGCTAACATCAGCGGTCGGCAAACTACACCTCAGGGCCAAATCCGACTCCAAGCCTGTTTTTGTACAACCCTTGAACTATCTTTTATTTTTTTTTTTTTTTTACATTTTTAAATAGTTGGAGGGGGGAAGAAGAAGAGTGTTTTGTGACACGTGGAAGTTTTATAAAATTGAAATTTCAGTGTACCTAAGTTTGGAGTCCTTGGGTAGTGCGAACGGTTAACATGCTCAGCTGCTAACTGAAAGGTCAGAGGTTCAAGACCCCTCAGAGGCACTGCAATCTACTGAAAAGTCAGTCATTGAAAACCCGATGGGGCACAATTCTACTCTGACGCACCCAGGTTCACCATGAGTCGGAGCTGGCTTGCTGGCAACTGGTTTCTATGTAAAGTTTTAGTAGAACACGGCTCACTCATTTACACATTGACTATGGCTACTTTCATGCTACAACAGCAGAGTTGAGCACTTGCAACAGAAATCAGACAGCCTGCAAAGCTTGAAATATTTACTATCTGGCTCTTCATGGACAAAGCTTGTCTACCGTGGCTAAGAGTTTAGGCTCAGGATGGGCCTAAATCCCAGCTCTAACACTTACAAACTGTGTGACCTTAGGCAAATTCTCTAAACTTTCTAAGGCACAGGTTTCTCTTCTATAAAATGGGGATACTAGTCTTACCTGCCTCGAGGGGTCGTTAGGGAGACAGCATATGGAAAGAAAGCACTTAGCAAAGGGCCTGGTACAGAATAAGCCCTTGGTAAATGTTGACTGTGGTTATTCTGTTTGTAAAGTTTCTCATGTAAAAGGGTTTGGCCCGTGTGGCAGAGACTGCTGGTTTGCTAGCTGTGGACCTTCCCCACATGTCACTTTGGAAGCTGCGAAAGCCAATTATTTGCTTTCCTAGTCTCCGTTGCAGCAAGGAATGGCCATGTGATACCATTTGGTCAATAAGATATAAACGTTTGCTCTGAGTTTTCCAGGAAAGCTTTTGCTTTCCTAATAAAAGGGATGTCAATCCCTCATCTTTCTGCTTTGACTATAGATGTGATGTCTGGAGCTGGGGCAGCCATTTTGGGCCCATGAAGGAACCTGTCAATAGGATTTCAGAGGCTCTGAAATCATTAAGCTGCTGAGTTAATATCATCAGCTATCTACCTTCAGACTGTTACATGAGAAAAATAAAACTCTCTTTGTTTAAATCATCGAAAGTCAGGTTTTTCATTACTTGTAACTGAACATATTCCTAACTGATATGTTCTTTTGGAGGTGACTGGAAAACAGGGGAACCATTTGCCAGTGGGGAGAACCTCTGAATGAGGGAAACCAGAGGCAACCAGTAGATCTAAGGATATAAGGTTGGTGCTTTGGAGAAGCTCAGATTTGGTGAAGAGGAATCTCACTGTCATGAAATAGCAAGGATGGACTAAGAAGGTGACTACTGCCTTTCCTTAGTGGAGCCACTAGGGAAGAGCAGGGATTATGAACTTTCCGGAGGCTGCCTTAGAGAGGCGAATGTTAATTAAAATACGTACTAGTATCTTAATTAAAAATGACAAAATCCTAGAAAACGTACATGTGTTATAGCCCTCCTTAGAGTAAGTTAGTCTGAAGAAAGTCTACTCTAAATAAAGACAACCCAGGAGGCACTGGAGAAGGATAGGTTGGCCCGGGGGAGGGATTTGCCTTCAGTGGACGGCCTCGGCCGCTTAGATTTTTAAGCTTGTCAAAGGTGTGCAAGAATAACAGCCTTAGCGGGAGGGGAAATAACCATTTCCCAGCAATCTTTGCAAGTTGCTGGTTGTCGCTGGGCCAGTCTGGGAAGGAGTTGTCAAGAGGGTGAGGTTTTAGTTTAAATGTCTTGCTTTTTATATATTTCATATCTTTTCTGTTTAGAGAATGTTCTATCCAAGTGATACCGGGAAGTAGAAAAAAGAAAGGAAAATCCCCCTGAAAGCCCCCAACCCCTATCCCAGGCAACTGCAGTCCCCAGACCTCTCTTTGGGTTTATATACACATGGAATTAGAAGTTTTACTCGAGTGGGATCACATTAACCTCGACAGGCTTTCTTTTTGTTTCTTTTGCAACTTATTTTTTATTTGTGGTGTACTGTGGAATTGTATGTGTATGCGTTGGTGACTGAAAGTACGTCTCACACTTTACATTGTCCCCATTGCATTCCTTTGCTTGGCTACCTTGGGGATGGGGCTGGGGGAGCACTGAGTGGTGGGAAGGAGTGATTTGGCAGGAAGGTATCTTACACAAGTTCTGTGGATGTGTTGGAAGTCTGAGGATGATGTGCAATAATTTTAAAAATATTTTTTGTATTGTGCTATATACCTAGGAGTAGAATTGCTGGGCCAGGTGGTAATTCTATGTTTAGGTTTTTGAGGAATCGAGAATAAGTTCTTGATGGCATTTTGCATAAAAGTGTAGGTTAAGTTGAAGATGAGGTGGGTAAGAAGAAGCAACGGCAGGTGATTCTGTGAAGAACTGAGTAGCCTCCCCCTCCTTCTGAACCCCTTTCCCAAGCACAGTGAGAACTCACACCTTCTCGCTCCTCCATGGGCTATTTGGGGGGTCCACGGGCTTGGCTTCCTGCCCCTCTGTACCTTGGGAGAGTCCCCAGTACCCATTCTATGGGCTAGTACCCACTAGTTTCCTGGGCCTGCCTGAGGTGGGCAGACATGGGCCACACTGCTCTGCTCTCCCCGAGCCCCAGGAGCCTGCATTTCAACCAGGCGATGAGGTGATAAAGGATCCAGGTCTGAGACTTGCTGGCTGTTTGCTCCAGGTACACCTTCCCAGCAAGTAGGTCCTTCCAGAAAACCCAGTGGCAGCTTAGAAGCTTGTTGTATGGATGCAGAACCACAGCACATGGAATTAGAAAATAATTTTCTAGATTCGAGGCGGGGGGGATTTTGACGGTGTTGACACTTCAATATTCCCCTCGACCGGTCTTTGAATTGATTTCGATAATTCTTTCCTCCTGGTCCTACACTCGCCCTTTCCTGGTTCCTTGAGAGGCCATCACTGTGGCAGAATACATCGCTCTATAAGAGCACGGCTCTGGGGCTGTCTGGCTTCACCCTGGCTTCCTTGCCTCCCAGCTGTGTGACCTTGGAAAAGTTACTGGACTTCTCTGAGCAACAGTTTCCTCATCTGTAAAATGAGGTTGCAAATAGCTCCCACCTCACACAGGTGCCATGAGGATGAACAAGGGCATGAAGATGCAGGCAAGCACACTGCCTGGCACAGGTCCTGGGTTCCTGCTGCACCTCCCGTCAACTGGGAGGCGGCTCAGCATCACTTGTCAGACCTGGGCAACGTGCCCATGATGACTTGGCCTTCCTCTTTCCAGCTGGGCTTGCTGATACTCCTGGGTAGAAGGAGCCAGTCAGAGTGCTTTGTTTTAAATGCTTCCCGTGTAGGGTGCCTACGAGTCGGAACCGACTCAATGACAGTGGGTTTTTTTTTTTTTTACAGGCACCTTGGAGGGCAGTGGTGGTTTATTGGTAGAATTCTCACCTTCCATATAGAAGACCCGGGTTTGAGCCCAGCCAGTGCACCATGTGTGCAGCCACCACCCACCTGTCTGTCAGTGGAGGCTTGTGTGTTGCTAAGACATGGAACAGGCTTCAGTGGAGCTTCCAGACTAAGATGGAATAGGAAGAAAGGCCTGGCAATCTCCTCCAAAAATCAGCCAGTGTAAACCCTATGGATCATAACGGTCCAAGCCACAACCAATTGTGGGGATGACACAAGACCGGGCAGCATTTTGTTCCGTCGTGCTCAGGGTCGCCATGAGTCCAGAACCAACTGGATGCCAGTGAACAATAACAGCAACAACAATGGAGACAAAAGCGAACACAGCCTAGTGAGGCAGGTCCCCTCAGGACTTCATCCTCAGCTCTGCTTAAATATGTTAATGAGAACCAGAAATAAAACCACAGAGCCAGAAGTAGGAGGCTGCAAGAATAGTCAAGGCCAATGAGATAATGGACTGCAAGCAGATGTGAGTGGGAGGGAGACGGGGACCTCTCCTCCCTACCAGGGGTGGTGGCAGGGGGAAGGGGCCACCATCCATCTGCCTCTCAGGGGGCCACGTGGCCCACTGCACACCAAGCATCAGCCCAGGCTGACAACAGATTGCCTCCCCAGCAAACAGAATTAGGGTGATTCCTGAATTAAATGCTGTACCTGGACTGGCCCCATCTTTGGCTCTGGATCCCCTTCCTGTCCCCCTTGCCTGTCCAGTGGTGACCTGGCTGTGCCTTCTGCTCCAGAAAGCCAAAGAGACTGGACATGGGGGTCTGGAATGAACAGGGAGAGAATCAAAGCTGACCGACTAGCTGGTCCTCAGCCACTCGGCACGGAGACTGTGACAAAGCGTGGTTCCACGCTGTCCCAGGACGCTCCTGCCTCTAGCTGCCTTATTCCACTCTCCCTCTCTCCTACTCACCGGGAAAAAAGGAAAAGCTTTGTTTGAAAAAAAGTCCCAGAGACATGGTAGTTTTAAAGACAGAGTAAGACAAATTCAGTTCATGTAGACTCACCTACTTTGGACATGTCGTCAGGAAAGACCAACTGCTAGAAAAGGGCAGTGTGCTTGGTAAAGTCGGGGGTCGGGCAAAGTGACGGAAACCCTCTGTGAGATGGATTGACGTAATAGCCAACAGTGGCTCAAACATAGCAGCGATCCTGAAGATGGCACAGGCCCGGGCAGCATTCCATTCTGTTACACGCAAGGCTTCAAGGAGTCGGAGGCAACTTGAGAAGCAGCTAACGACCCCATATGAGGAGGAAGCACTTCACCGAATTGGGAGCCTGAGAAAACGTTCATCCTACCCCTCCATTCCCTGGGGGTGCACTCGGTGGGCATTTTCAGAGGTGCCATCCCCTTCCCACTTTGCTCCCAGTTCTCTGTGCCACCTGCAGGTGCCACACAGAGCCAGGCCCCAGGCTGGGGCTCTGCTGGGCTTCAGAGCCGGGCAGTTCTCACCTGCCACTGAGCTGGCTCAGGGGAAAGAATTTTGGCAAAAGAGAGCAGAATAGACATTACTGCTGAGAATAAGATTCCTTCTGGCTTGGAGCACTATGGTTCCAGGAACAATGAGGCATGAAAACACACATTCAGCTGATGTTTACCCTCAGAACACCATGCAGACTTCCCAGAGGCAGCGAAGCCCCAGAGGAGTTCAGAGCAGGAGCCTGCACTGGGGGGCAGTGTGGGGGAGAGAGGCCGAGGCACGTGTTTTTAGATTGTGCGGACCTGAGCGCTGCTGGCCATCGTGAGCGTGGCCTGGTCCAACGTGTCTGCTAGCCCTGTTGTCTTCTGTTTTAAAAAATGAGCTTAATCCACTTTAGAATAGAAAACAAGCGTTAAACACAACCCTTTCTATGCCTCTAAGTTCTCATCCACTCTTGTCAATCATTGTACAGTTGTCATGGCTATATACGTAGGCTTTCACTTTGCCTTTCTACTTAACATGACTCTGAATGCACGTTTTCCATGCACTGACATCATTTATGTCTTGCCATTTAGGTACCTGGAGGACACCCCATCACATTTACGCCCCTGAATTTGTTAGGCCCAGTCATTCCCCTACCGCCGGACATTGGGCTGGCTCCAGCTGTTCACTGTTTTAAGTAGAACTGGTGGCTACGCCTTGAGGTGGAGCCACGATGATGAAGAGCTGAGATGTTGCCGGCTTTATTTCCACTGGCAACCAGATTTAGAGAGAGCTGCCAGATCGCTCCTCCCAAGCACGGGAGTAATTAAACAGCTGGCTTGAAGGATGACTGGATGATTTACAGGCAACAAGACACGTTCAGTGGGTTTGTCAGTATCCTGCGGCACCACGGATACGCTTGTTAATTATCTGTGGTTAATACGATAATTTAGGAGAAACAACACCTATTAAGAGTTCTTCATTAGGCAAACGGATTCTCGTTTTTGAACAAACGGAGGCTCCAAAAGTAACGACACTCACCTCTGATCAGTCACCGGCCAGCAAGAGCAAAAAGTTCCATTCATTTGTAAGTTTCCAAAAAGCCGGGGGTAAAAGGAGGCTACGTCTTGGAAAACCCTCCCAGGTCTTGCCCCTGCCCCCGTGAGTGCCTCTTACAGAGCCACCAAATTAACCGTTGTGGGACCAATTAGTTTTTTCAGGTGTCACAATAAACTTTTGCTCCATCAGCCGAATTGAGAAACTTTTACCTGCAAGTTCCTGGGGCTTTAATGGAGCAGGTAGTAGTGTTCTTGTTTTGCAGAGGAGGAAACCAAGGCCCAGGGATGCCTAGGGTCCTAGAGCCAGGCAGGAGACAGACAGGGCCCCAGGTGTCCCGCCTCACCACCCAAGGCCTGCGCTAGCCTCCCCTCCTCCCTACAATAGGCCAGAACTAGCAGACCAGGACTAAGAGCTATAAGGAGATTCTTATCTTTCGAGTAAAATCAAACTTGTTTTGGTCCCTAAGAGGAAGGGAGAAGGCAGACAGAAAGGGAATCCCATAATGTGACAACAGTGACAATATCTGGGCAACCTGAGGAGAACTAACCCCCTAGCACCCCAGCTCATCTTTATACTTCAATAAGCATCGGATATAACTCATGAGCTATATTCAATCACCACGCCTTGTGTCACCGGGGTCGTCCCCCAGTGCCCAATCATCAGATTTCATTTTGGCCTGGACAGTGCAAACTCCACTGAAGCCATCCTGAGTAATTTTTACATATGTGGCCTCTGCTGAGGCAGCATCTTGCTGGCCAGATACCCAATTACCCTTGTTGGTGGGGGTGGGTGGGGGGGCAGGGGTCCCTGGGTGATGGGGGAGGGAGTGTCCCTAAGCAAGAGGTCTTGCTGAGAGTCAACACCAACATGGCTCCTCAGGCCCCTTCTGAAGAGTGAGGAGCAGGCAAGTGAAATAGCACTGACCTCTACGCCCGGGGATGTCATTCTCTATCACTTTCCCTCTTCATAATAAGACTAAGAGGCCTGTGTTATAATTCCCACCCTACCGGTGGGGAAGTGAGGCTGGAGGGGGTATGTAAATCCATATTCAAGGTCACACAAGTGTTAGATTACAGAGTTGTTGTTGTTACTGTCGTTGGCTACTGTTAAGTCAATTCTGACTCGTGGCAACCCTACATGTGCAGAGTAGAACTGCTCCATAGGGTTTTCAAGGCTGTGACCTTTTGGGAACAGATCAGATCGCCAGGGCTGTCTTCTGAAGTACCTCTAGGCGGGTTCAAACTGCCAACCATTGGCTAGTAGTTGAGTGCTTAACTGTTTGTGCCACTCAGGTAGAGAATTTAAAACCAGATGCTCTTGTTGCCACTCTGCCCCTCACCCCCCTCCCCTTGCTGACTCTGACATTGACTTGGGCCCTGGAGGTGCAGTAAGGTGTCACAGCAGAAGCTGCAGGGCAGAGGCAAGTTAGGGTGCCTGGGGGGCAGCTGCTGCCACTAGCACTCGGGACTTAGGCCTGCGAGGTGTCAGGGATGATGCTGGCTGTGACCTCTTGGAAGAAACAGGATTCTCCATTAATTCATCTTTGTCCATGTCTGAGTGCCACCTGAACCATTTTGGGGGGCCCTTTTTTTTTTTTTTAAATGAAGCCAGAGCCCTGGCGGTGCGGTGATTAAAAGCTATGGCTGGTAACTAAGAGGTCAGCAGCTGGGATCTACCAGTCACTCCTTGGAAACCCAAGGGGGCAGTTCTGCTCTGTCCTCTAGGGCCGATATGACTTGGAATTGTTTCTACAGCAATGAGTTTTGCTTATGATCAAGTCAGAAGAGAGATGGATTGGTCCTGGTTTCCACTCCCCACTGCTATTTAGCTAAATACGTGACCCCAGGCAACCACTTCTTTCAGAGTTCCTTCTTTGTAAAATGGGTTCGATTAACATCTGTTGGGGCTACACCCTTGGGGAGTTGGGAAGATCTTATCAGATGAGTGGGAAAGTGACCTGGAACCTGAGGTATCATTATTAAAGTGAAATCTCACAGGTGTCAAGACAAATGATTACATTTTATCTCATGTCTTCTCTTTCTTTCCCTTAAGTCTTAATTGTTAACTGCTGTCAAGTTGGCCCCCAACTCCTGGCAACCCCATGCACAATGAAATGAAACACTGCCCAGTCCTGTTATATCCACATGATGGGTTGTAGATCGAACTGTTGTGATCCAGGGGGTTCATCTCTCAGCACTGTATCAGACAATATTCTACTGTGATCCATAGGGTTTTCATTGGCTAATTTTGCGGAGTAGATCACCAGTCTCTGTTTCTAGTCTGTCTTAGTCTGGAAGTTTCACTGAAACCTGTCCACGGGTGACCCTGCTGGTATTTGAAACACCGGTGGCATAGCTCGCAGCATTATAGCAACAAGTAAGTCACCAGAGTATGACAAACTGACAGATGGGTGGACTGACAGACGGGTGGTGGGTTCCAATATAGCCTTCCCATTTTGCACAGGAGGAATTGAGATCTGAGTGGTAAAGTGACTCCTCCCAATTCCAGCAGCTTCCAGAAATCCCCCCCAAAACCAAACCAGTTGCCATCAAGTCGATTCTTACTCACAGTGACCCTATAGGACAGAGTAAAACTGCTCCATAGGGTGTCCAAGGAGGAACTGGTGGATTCGAACTGCCAAGCTTTTGGTTAGTAGCCAAGCTCTTAACCACTGTCCCACTGGGACTCCAAGTTAGTAGCAATTCCTGGGATGTGGGTAATCCAAAGTGAGAAAGACTCTGGGAAAAGTACATCTTCCTCCAGAGAGAAAAGGGACCCCTGGTGGGAGAGACTCATCTCTGCGCCACTGTGGACTCTTTTTGTTCTCCCTTCTCCCCCATTTCCCTTTTCCTGTCCCTTCCTGCCAGGTACCATGCTGTGCTCCCTGGGACGGACAGCGAAGATGTGGTCCTTGCCTTCATAGTTAGTTGTCTCCGGGAAGATAAGGTCATTGGAGGAAATGGACAATGGTGGGGCAGCTTGTGCTTGAGTCCCCAAGTGAGCATGTCCCCATCGTGGCCCAGAGCTGAGCAGAGCTGTCACTAGGAGACACCTGGATGCTTGCTGGAGAGGATCAGCATATCCTTCATGTTCTGCAAAGTCAGAAAAACCACTGGCCTGGGACTCCTCCGGGTTAGGCCTGGTCCTCTAGCCTCCAGGCAGCCCCTTTGCCTCTTGGCCAGAGGGTGGCTGAGAAATGGGCCATGGGGGTGCCCCTACCTCCAAAAGGCAATGGGTAGTAAAAATAGTTTTCTAAGTGCTTTCACATACATGATCTCATCTGGGTTGATGACCCTGGGGCTCTTGAATGGGAAGGAAGTGGGGGGCTTGGGAATTCAAATTGCATCTCCATTGTCTTGGGAAACCCTTCCCGGCAAATAGGAGTCAGCGAATCCCCACCTTGCTGCTCCTTCTTTTCAGGCCAGGAGCATTTAGAGCTAATTGAATCACTAGATTAGCTAATGCAGCCTCCATTAAGATCCACAGTCCCAGAGGAGATGCCATTGAAGAGAAGCAGTGAGATCCACACCCAGCCCAGCGTTCTCCCGTCACCAACACCACCAGCGGAGTCTTAGTTGTCTCCATAGAGCCCATAGGTCCGCATGGCCAGCCTCTTGGATCTCTTGTGGCTCTATGACTGGAGGAGAGGGCTCATTCATGTCCTCGATTTATGCCATTTCGTTATCCTAAGGAACAAAAAGTATATAATAGATGGTGTGCAATTTCTTCTCTAGAGTTTCTTTTAAGGTAAGATCTTCCCACTTGGAGGCAACAGAATCACAAAATGAATAAGTGACTCCCAAAGGTCAGGAAATGGGTTGCTGGAAGGACAGAATCCAAAACTCAGCTCTGCTGAATAATTTTTTTTTTTTTGTCCACCCCACCCAACAGCTTTTCCTGGTAGAAGGTAGGAGGTTGGTGGGATTCACCCAGTCATTCAGTCCATTTATTGGGTGTCTATAGGGTCGCTCTGAGTCAGAATCGACTAGACAGCACTGAGTTTGGTTTTTTTACCAGTCACCGTGGTAACAGATGGTGGGGGACAATGGTAGGTAAGACTATCATGGTCCCTAAATCATGGAGCTTGCAGCCTAGTGTGGAACACAGGTGCTCATCCCAAGCATGTGGGATAGACAGACCTGGGACAAGCACTTTTCTTCTCAGTCCTACCAAGGAGGACTGATTTACTTTCCGGAGCAATCTCGGAAGAATTTGATGATGATGAATGTTGCATAATTTAGAGCTAATTGAAGGCTAAAGACCTTACCCATTCCTTTCAGAGTTCTGTAAAAAAAACCAAACCTGCTGCTGTCAAGTCGATTGGGACTCTTGGAGAGCCCGTGTGTTATAGAATAGTACCGAGTTCCACAGATTTTCTTGGCCATAATCTTGAAGGAAGCAGATCACAGAGCCTTCCTTCTGTGGCACCAATGGGTTGGTTTGAACTGCCAATCTTTAGGTTAGTAGGCGAGCACAAACTGTGTCACCCAGGGACCTCTTCCAGAACCCCTTATCTGCCACTTATACCAGAGGCTTCCTGTCCCCAGATCATCATCACTGCCATACAGCTGGTGTTCACCTTTTCTGCCATGTACAGTGACTGGGATGTGTCTTTCCCCTCCCAGCTCCTTCCCCACCCAAGGTGTCTGTGTGTCCCAGGAAGGGCCCTTGACCTAACCTTAAATCTTCTATTCCTCCACTTCCATCTTTTCTGTATTCTCTCTTCCCTCTGTCCTCTCCACTGTTTGGGCTTTCTAGAAGGTCACTGTTTCCTAGGAAGTGATGAGCTGGTTGCAAGGGATGGTTTACATGCCTCCAAAGGGCCTGCACTGTCTAGTAGCCAGTGTTTTAAGTTAACGATGAATTCCCACAAAGAGGTCTGAACTTTCTTAAAAGAAATAATGCTTTTCTCTCTTACCTCATAATATTTCATTGTAGGAAAAATTAGAAAAGACAGACAATGCACACGAAATGGAAATATCATTAGCCACCATCCAGGAATAACTACCATTAACATTTTGGTGAATTTCTTTCCAACCTTTCAACTTTATGCAGTGGAGTTGATTCCAACTCATAGCGATCCCATATAGCTCCATATATATATATATACATATATATAAATATATATGTATATATATATATACACACACATACACAAATACACATATACATGTATACATATACATACGTGCATACATATACATGGAATCCTCGGATGGCACAAACCGTTAATGTGCTCGGCTGTTAACTAAAAGCTTGAAGTTTTGAGTCCACCCAGAGGTGCCTCAGAAGAAAGGTCTGGCAATCTCCTTCTGAAAAATTAGCCACTGAAAACCCTATGGAGCACAATTATTCTGACATGCATGGGGTTGCCTTGAGCTGGAGTCAACGGCAACTGCTTTTTTTGGTTATATATGTGTGTGTGTGTATATATATATATTAACACAAGCAAAACAAATACGAGGTCAAACCTAGAGAGATTTTCTGTTTAAGAGGAACATCCCAAGGATGAACAAGGAACCACTGCTCCTGGGGTATTATCTCTGGCCAAGGTGCCTCTTCTCCAGCCAGATGACAACCAGCTCCCAGGTGTGGGCAGCCTTGCCCTGGCCACCTCTGTGAATGTCAGCTGTGGTGGCTTCTCCAGGACTGCTGTCCTTGTGGGCAGGCTGGATGGGGAGACAATTGCTCCTGGGCC
The DNA here is from genome assembly GCF_024166365.1 of Elephas maximus indicus. Classification (NCBI taxonomy): domain Eukaryota; kingdom Metazoa; phylum Chordata; class Mammalia; order Proboscidea; family Elephantidae; genus Elephas; species Elephas maximus. The sequence continues at coordinate 17,171,019 of NC_064826.1, forward strand.
CGTCTAGCCCAAGTCAAGCAGACACATAGCCTCAGTTTCCTCATCTGTAAAATGGGGATAATAATGGTCCCTACCTCAGAGGGTTTGCTTTTTCGTTATTATTATTATTATTCTGAAAGCAGAGCCTAAGACAAGAGTTGGATGTGGGTAGTTTATTGGGGAGGTGGTCCCAGGAAGCGGGTTAGGTGGCAGGAGGGGGAAGGCTAAGGGGCTCTGTGTGGCCGGGGCTCCTGAGCAGCTTAGTGAGGTCTCCAGGATTGTCTGCCTGAGACTGGCTGGGTGGCAGGCATTCTTTCACCAGGTCTGTCCCTGGTTGAGAGTTGCCCCTGGAAGCATAAATGCCCCTGTACGTACCTCAGGCTGCTGCTGGTCAAGCCCAGGGTGACAGAGAAGGCCCTGGCAGGAAGTGGCAAGTGGGCCTGGGCTCCTGAGGCCAGACACCATGGCTTGGGTAAGTCTGAGCTCACCCAGGATGACCCACTGCGGCTGGAATCCGAGGGGGGCAGGGGCTGAGACTCAGGGCACTGGGCTTCTCTGTACCCCCCAGAACCCTTCTGGCCTCTGGGGTGGAAAGCCTAGAGCACAATTAGAGGGAACAAAGAGTAGGAGGCTCAGGAGGGAGCCGATTTCAAGCCCGTGATTTCCTGAGGCCTCTGCCTAGGCTGAGAGAGGAAAGAGCCAGATGCAATGGGGTGGGGAGGTATGCTAGGAAGACTTCACAGGCCCTCAGCCACCTGCCCTGAAACAAGGTGGCACCGGAACGAGGAGATCCCTCTTCCTCCTGTCCTCCCAGGGCCCTGCTCTCACCCCATGCCCCACCCTTCACTCCCTTCCCCCCAGGAGAAGCCATGTCGGAAAGGGAGTGTGGAGGATGGGCAGGGAGGTGGGCTGGGTGCCTGGCCCGGGCTGCTCTCTTTCAGATCTCCAGCAGCATCCTTGGGATTCCAGGGCCAATTTTGGGGAACAGAGTCTTTAGCCATTAGCTCCTGACTAAATTAGAAACACCCCAAGCCTCAATTTGCTTAGCTGTAAAATGGGCACACATCCAAATTAACATTCTGGCCCTCTAGCCCTAGTGCGCTGTAGTGGCTGGCACCCACAGGGAGCCCGTCACGCACACCTCCTCCCAAGTCCACATTAGTGACATCACACTGGTATTGTGAAATTGGCCAAGGTCGGGTATTTACACCATGTAAATTGGTAAGTGGTTCAAATCAGGGCTTTTTGTTTTGTTTGAGAGAGCTGTGATTAGTCACTAACCAGCACACACTGCCTTCTGGGAGCTTTATCCTTTCTGTGAGGAACTGGTAGCAGTTGACCGGACTCATTTACTCTGGGCTAGCCACACACGAAGAATATAGGTAACTGTGTTCCTCCCTGTGTTGAGGGGCAGAGTTCAGCGCAGTGAGCCACTGGGGAATCCGGGAAAGGGAGTCAAGGAAGCTGCTGGCCACTCTTGCCTTTTCTCAGTCATTATTGCTGTCTTGGGCCCTGAATTCTGTCAGCCACCAGCACCTGCCATCCCAGCCAGTCAGCCTCCTGGGCCTCAATTCTTGCATCTGCAAAATGGAGATAATAACAGGCTCAGGAGTTAGCCCAAGAGGTGTTTGGGGTTCAGAATAAACATGAGATAATGCACGAGAGGGTTTAGTGAATGAGGTGCCTTTGTGTGGAACCCGTGGGCGGAACTGTGCCTATCGGAAGGGATCTCACTGGGCGGGGGTCCCTAAGTCTCCCCCATGGCCTTGTCTGCCCATTCTTCGCTTTAAATCTATGATCCCCAGCCCTGAGCTCCCTCTTACAATCCTGGGCTGGAACATCACCTTGGTCTCCTGTTCCTTCCCCCACCCCCCCAGCTCCACCCACCAGAAGCCTGCCTGCCACCAAATTGCTGTGCCAGCAATTTTCTCAGCCACTTAAAAGGCCATCAAGACAGCATCAAACTGCCTGTACATGCTAAACCCAAACGCTTGTGGAGCAGAGCCCAGAGTGTGATGCTAAATTGGATTCTATCAAATCAACATCAGCTGTGTGCAAGCTGCTGCTAATGAAAGGCTCACCACCAGGAGATGACTGTGGACCAGGGCGGTGGCTGTGGGCCCAGGACAACAGCTACAAAGTCAGGACAGTGACTGTGTGCTCAGAACAGTGACTGTGGGCTCAGGACAGTGACTGTGGGCTCAGGATGGTGACGGTGGGCTAGGACAGAAAGCTGTGGTCCTGGCTGGGATGGGAAAGAGGCCCTGGAGGTGGGTCTTGGGGATGGGACTGTCTCTTGGCAAGGCTGGCTAGACAGAGGGAAGATGGAGGAGGGAAAGAATATTCCTATTTCCAGAATGGGGATGGAGGTAGAAAAGGCATTTGTGTTCTCCTCTCTGTTTATACGCACACAAAATCAGAAACACGTGGAGATCATGGAGGTATGTCCAGCCCGATATAGATGTAGATTCTGACTTCTGACCTGGAAACCACTTCTCCCATCACCCCCAGCCCCCACCTTCCCTGACCTCCCCCAGCCAGGATGAGGAGATAATTACAGAGAGGAGAGGTAGAAGAGTCAGTCTATGGATGTGTGTAACATTTTCTATCACCCCTCTAGCTTTACTCAAGCTCTCATGGACCTGCTTCTTCTGTCCTTTTCTTAGTATGTGTATTAGTTTTCTATCACTGCTGTAGGAAATTACCACAAACTCAGTGGCTAAAAACAAAGCACATTTATTATCTTAGAGTTTTGTAGACCAGAAGTCCAATATGGGTCTCACTGGCTAAGAGGCTAAGATCAAGGTGTTGGCAGGACTGCATTCCTTTCTGAAAACTCTAGGGAAGAATCTGTTTCTTTCCCTTTTCCAGCTTCTAGATGCCACCCACATCCCTTGACTTTTGGCCCCCTTCCTCCATCTTCAAAGCCAGCATTGTCACATCTGTCCAACCTTTCTTCCATCGTCCTATTTCCTCTGACCACAGCAGGAAACTTCTCCACTTTTAAGGGCTCTTGATTAGATTGGGCCCACCTGCGTAATCCAGACTACTCTCCCCTCCTCAAGGTCCTTAGCCTTACTCCCGTCTACAGAGTCCTGTTTGCCACATAACGTAACATATCTACAGGTTCTGGTGATTAGGGCATGGATACATTTTGTTATTGTTGTTAGCTGCTGTTGAGTTGGTCCCTAACTCATGGCAATCCCATGCACAATGGGACAAAATGCTGACCATCCTGCACCATCAAAGATGTGGAGAAACCCATGTGAAATTGTTCACTACAGATGATCTGGTAAGCAAGGAAAACAACCTGCTCGTCTTGCTTATTGGATAATCCAGCTCCTGCTTGCGTATAACCCATCAATTCTCTTGCTACATTATGAGGCCATGTCACCAGCCTGGGCTTGCAGGTTGGAGCCTGACCTCATTTCTTGAGCTTGGGGTATGACCAGCCTGGGGATGGAATCTGGGGCTCAGGCTCCCCTTTGCTCTCCCCTGACAAGCCAGCTCTCATCAATATTCCAAGGACAGCCTGCTACTTGTAATAAAGCAGACTTATGTGAGTGAAACCTACCTTGCCAGGAAAGACCTTCTGGCCCAAGTCGTACTGACCTCACCAACTGCAGGGGACATGGAGGCAAACATGATCACAGGAAAGAAAAACATTACCTTGTACATCTTCTCAAACAAGGAGCCGGCCTGATCTCTGGGATCACATTTGTACTGCTTTTTCACAGGTGCACTTATATTTTAGCTGGTAAGTATTTATGAGTGCACACCCATGCTCCTGTGTTGAACACTCTGCCCGTACATATCCTGCCCCCATCTAACTTGTGCATGCGAAAGCTGGACAATGAATAAGGAAGACCAAAGAAGAACTGACACCTTTGAATTGAATATACCATGGCCTGCCAGAAGAGCCAACAAACATATCTTGAAAGAAGTATAGACAGAATGCCCCTTGGAAGCAATGATGGTGAGACTATGTCTCATATACTTTGGACATGTTATCAGAAGGGACCAGTCCCTGGAGAAGGATATCATTCCTGATGAGGTAGAGAGTCAGTGAAAAGGAAGAAGACCCTCAATGAAATGGATTGACCCAGCGGCTGAAACAATGGGCTTAAACATAGCAGTGATTGAGAAGGTAGTACAGGACCGGGCTGTGATTCATTCTGTTTTACATAGCATTGCTATGAATCAGAAGCAACTTAACGGCACCTAGCAACAACAACAATCTAGGTTGTGAAGGAGGCTGAGTGGCACAAGGGGTTTGCAATTGGCTGCTAACCCCAAGGTTGGCGGTTCTAATCCATCCAGTGGCTCCACAGACGAAAAGGCCCGGTGAACTGCTTTTGTAAAGATTACAGCTAAGAAAACCCTGTGGACATCTAAGTCAATTGGCATAATAAAATCTATTAAGAAAACATTCTGCATCCCACTTTGAAGAGTGACATCTGGAGTCTCAAACGCCAGCAAGCAGCCATCTAAGATGCATCAATTGGTCTCAACCCACCTGGATCAAAGGAGAATGAAGAACACAAGGACACAAGGTGATTATGAGCCCAAGAGACAGAAGGGGCCACATGAACCAGAGACTACATCATCCCGAGTCCAGGAGAACTAGATGGTGCCCGGCTACAATCCATGACTGCCCTGACAGGGAACACAACAGAGAACCCCTGAGGGAGCAGGAGAGCAGTGGGATGCAGACCCCAAATTCTCATAAGACTAGACTTAATGGTCTGACTGGGAGTGGGAGGACCCCAGTGGTCTTGGCCCCCAGACCTTCTATTGGCCCAGGACGGGAACCATTCCCGAAGCCAACTCTTCAGGCATGGATTGGACTGGACAATGGGTTAGAGAGAGATGCTGGTGAGGAGTGAGCTTCTTGGATCAGGTGGACACTTGAGACTATGTTGGCGTCTCCTGCCTGGAGGGGAGATGAGAGGGTGGAGGGGGTTAGAAGCTGGTGAAAAGGACACGAAAAGAGAGAGTTGAAGGAGAGAGCAGAGCAGAGTGTCTTATTAGGGGGAGAGTAATTGGGAGTGTGTAGCAAGGTGTATATGGGTTTTTGTATGAGAGACTGACTTGATCTGTAAACTTTCACTTAAAGTGCAATCAAAATTATTAAAAAAAAAAACAACCCTGTGGAATACAGTTCTACTCTGACACATATGGAGTCACCATAAGTCAGGGTCAAATCAATGGCAGCTAACAACAACAACTAGCTTGTGCCAATCTCTGTCCTCACCACTACCCACAGGCTGCAGCTGCTTGTAACTAGCTGTTCAGGGGCCGTGGGAGAAATGGAGAGGAAATTGGTTCTGGAGTCTAGGAGCGTGGCTCCTCTCATTGACTAGCAAGTTGCATCACTTTTTGAGCCTTCATTTCTTCATCTGTAAAGTGGGGATAACAATAATTAATAATATTTCCTGAGTACTTACTGTGTGTCAGGAACTGGCCTCACTGAAATTACATGCAGTTTTTAGTCATTACTCATTTCCATCTCACAATGGCATTAGGAGGCAAGGAATACTATCATGCCAATGTCAATGGTGAGTAAGTGGAGCAGACCATTTGCCACCTGTAACAGTTTGCAACGAACCAGCCTACATGTGCCTTGACATCTGCCAGCCCATGATGCCTTGAGGTGGTCATGTGACTAGTTGGCCAATAGAATATGGGCAGAGTGATGTAGGTGGGAATTGCACCCTCCTTGGAGTTCCCCATCCCTCCATGTGAATGGAGAAGATTAAGTGAAAGACTCTGAGAGGGGCTACTAGATATCAGGCGCCTGGATCCTCACACCATCATGTGGAAGGCCGCCCGTGGGATCGGACTGTGACATGAGCAAGAAATAAGCGTTCATGGTGGTATGCCTCTGAGATTTTTGAGTAGTTGGTTGTAGCCAATGGCTCAATCTGACCAATACACTGCCCAAGTTTGCCCAGTTGTCTGGGGGAGGAGTTGGGACTCAAACACTGGCAGCCAGGCTTGTTTTACCACTACCTTTCTGGGCACTGCAGCTACCTTGTGGTGTTATTGTTGGGTTAAATGAGATAGTGTGTAGTAAGCCTGGTACTTGGTGGGCCTTCAGTACGTGATACCCAAATAAAAACACCAGTTGCTGTTGAGTAGGCTCCAACTCATAGTAATCCCACATGTGTCAGAGTAGAACTATGCCCCATAGATTTTTCAATGGCTGATTTTTTTGGAAGTAGATTGCCAGGGTTTTCTTCGAAGTTGTCTCTGGGTGGACTCGAACCGCCAACGTTTTGGTTAGCAGCTGAGCATGCTGACCATTTGTCCTACCCGGGGACTCCTCAGTACACATGAAGGGTATTAAAATGTCAAGGGCTTCATCTGGGCTGAGATTTGACAGTGCCTCTTGTAGTACTATTGTGGATAACATGGAGTAATGTGCTTTGGGTGGTAACTTCCTCACTGGCTGAACAATTGTCCCCAGGATGTGTTGACTAATGAACCCATGTGATCCCGGAAGTCCCCAGTGCTGGGTCATGGGAGGCTTGTTCATTTCCCTAAAGAGCCATACAGTGTGTCTCTCTTCTTTGATATTTTATCCTCAGATCCATGAAGTTGTAAGAGGCATGCTTAGCAAATTGATAGATGAAGCAAAGCTGCATGGGGGAGCTAATATTTTGGATAACAGAGTGAAGATTCAAAAAAGGTCTGAGCAGGCCAGAACAATGGACTGAAACTAACAAGATAAAATGCAGGGGGATCCATCAAAGTCCTGCCTTTAGTTCAAACACTAACTGAATGAGGACAGGGTGAGGAAGGCTTGACTAAATAGCAGCTCATGTGTGAAAGTCCTGGGCTTCTCGTTGTCTATTAGCCTGAAACAAGCCAAGAGAATCATAAGACTCTTTCAAAATCAAGAATTCCTTAGGCTACATGAATAGAAACATCACGCCCAGGCTTTAGTCATTCACTTGTCAAGTGTGTATTGAGTGCTGACTGTGTGCTGGACATTGTGCCGGGTGCTGGGGATATAGCAGCAAACAGAGCCCTGCTCTCACAGAACTGACATTTAGGGAAGTAGCTATTCTTGGCTTTGGGTTCATCGACTCCAAAGACTCACCCTTGACACCTTCTTTCTTTACCGCCTGTCTGCAACTGGATGATATGGGCTTGGGAACCATGCAATATGAGGAATGGTTCCAGGAATTAGCAATGTTGAGATTTAGGGAAGACATTTCTAACAACGGCAGCTGCACATACACGGACCACAGTGTGCTTCCTTGTCACTGCCAGTGTTTTAGCTGAAGCTGATGACAGTCTTCTGGGATGCCCTCCATGAGCAGCTTCCCTGTTGGGTGCCTGTGAAACTTGAGGGGGAGGGGTAGGCGGGTTTGGATGGTGCAGAACCGAAGCCTCCACTTTGGCCTCCCCTGCCGCCCTCCAGCCACCCTGGGCCCTAAAAATTTCTCAAACAGTCCATTTCTTTCCAGTACTGGGGCCTTCCTCACACGTTACTCCCACCACTATTTCCCAAAACTAACTTCTGCTCATTACTTTTTTTTTTTTTTTCCTGCTTATTACTTTCTACAGGAAGCCACCTCTGATGCTTGCCCTGGGGTTAGCTGTCCCTATTACAGGTAGCTCCTGGCATCCTGCCCCTCTCCATGGGAACCCTCAGCCCCCCTTCCCTGACTTGGCCAACGTCTTTGCTCTTGATAACCTGGAGGCTCCCTGAGGACAGGGCTTTGGTCTTTGTTACACTCTGCGGGAGCTTCAGGGCCCAGCATTAATAGTCACTCCCTAAAGGCTCAGGGAGTTCGTAAATCTCCTAAGAGCCAGTGATCATTGCCGTCCATGGAAACAGCCAGCGCCCATTGGGTTTTCCATTTGCCTTCTGCCTTCTCAGTGCTGAGCATTGCTGGGGTGGGCTGAGAGGCTCAGAGCAGGGTGTGCTGTGGGAACAGGCTGAAAGCAGCCCTTAGGCTTCTCCACTATGACAGAATCCAGGCTGGTGACGGCTGTGGAGCCAGGCCAGCAGAGGAAGCATGGGAGCTACCCTGGTGACCTTGGCGATTATCAGGCTTCTCGGTGAACTCTGGGGTGCCTGGTGTATGTCCTCCCCTTCACAGTACCCCAGGTGCTGGCATCTCAGGACATGGGGGCTGCAACTCACTGCTCTGTTCTTCTGCAAGGCCCTGACTTGACTTCCTGACCAGCAGGCAGCGGGGAGAGAAGGGAGTTAATGATGAGCTGGGCACGTGGGGGGTGGAGGATGATGTCAGCGACAGCACAGCAGAGACAAAAGCCCCTAAATTGCTCTTTTCCTTCTTGTCAGAAAGTGTAGAGGCTGACTCTGTAGTTACTGTAATAAAGGCCTTGTGGGCAGGGAAGAAGGCCTGCTAATGAGAGGGTCATTGTTCAGGGCTGAGAGGGACAAGCAGGAAGTGGGGGACCAGAAGCAGCCCCAGGGGGCCCAGAGCCCCCAGAGAGAAGATGGAGACAGTCTCTTGGTCACCTGGGCTGGGTCTTGTGGGATGGCATCATTGAGAGGTTTGGCCAAGTTGCATTTTCAGTGCCTTGCTGGGAAGAATAATCTGTGGGGAAGAAACCTGGCCTGGAGGGCTATGCATGACTTCTGTTAACAAGCAAGGATGACTTCGGTCAGGGGTAGACTTTGAGACAACATTGAGTGTACCCTGGTGGCACAGTGGTTAAGAGCTTGGTTGCAATCAAAATGTCAGCAATTCAAATCCACCAGCAGCGCCTTGGAAATCCTATGGGACAGTTTATTGAATGTGCAGGAATTGGCTTGGATACTCGGTCGCTCTTTCTTCTCTTATAAGCAGGTCATGATTGCCCTCAACAGAGGAATTCTCCTTCTGGAAGCTACCTTGGAATCAGAGGTTCCCAAGAGAACGGGGGAGGGAGGTCTGTTCCTCCATCCACAAAGAGTTAGGGTCATTTATTTTTGAGCAATCCAGGCTTACAGTCTCTAGTCAAGTAGGCTCTAGCACCTTCTCCATCACCAGTGGTCCAGGATCTTGTGGACACCTTCGTCCTGTGCACAAGCTGCCTCCTTAGCACTCATCCCCCAGGGTCTGACACGGAGCCTGCACTGAGCTTCATGTCCCGACTCCTCCAGGCCTTTACTCTCCATAGCTGGACAGTCCCCTTCTCCTCTCTGCCCTTTTAAAGCTCACCTCTTCCTTCTGCAAGATGGCATCCTGACTTCCCTCTCTTTTCTCTGACTGTCTGCAGAACTCACCTCTGCCTCCTCCCTCCGTTTTAGCATTTACTTGAATACCACCTTAAACTTGTGTTGACCATTTTGGGGTTTGGATGGGCTCTAAACTGAATCACTTCTGAGATATAAAAAGAGCAGCACAGACCAGATGTAGGTGTACTTATTGAGGAAGACATGCCATGTGAGGATCGCCAAGGAACCAAGGAACGCCTAGGGCTACCGACAAGGAAGCAATCCACAGGGCCAAGACCCTGATTTAGACTTTCAGCCTCCGTAACTGTGACAACAAATTTCTGTTCTCTAAAATCACCCACTTGTGGTATTTGTGTTATAGCAACACTAGGTAAGGGGTTAGCAAAGTTACACAGTTTTATCTGTAGCAAGAGACTTAGCAGGTCCTTCACAACCCAAGTGGGCACTGTGATCTCCAGAAGGCTTACGTAGCGTGTGGGGCTTCCCTCACTTCAGTCCCCCTGCAACCTCTTTTAGGGGAGTCATCTCCCAGGAGCTGGTTTATGACTTACTCTGAGAACCTCCTGTGTACAGGAGGCTCCACGTAGAGGATTGAAGGACTTCTCTCACATCACCCAGGAGAAACAAGGGTCTTAGGCACTCCTGTGTCCCCCCACCTGCCTCACAGGCTACCCTCTGTCCTGGCTGCATTGGGGCAGGGAATTAGAGCTCTGCCCACCCCCAGGTCAGCCTCTTCTTCCTGTCTGTAGCCACGCCACCTCCCACTTAAAAGTTCATTCATCTTGTCTTCTGCAGTTCTCTTCCCTTTGGCCCCGACTATAATTTATTCACAACTCCACATCTCCACCCACTGTTCCCACTCACGGATCCCATCCATATTCAGTCTTGCATTATTTAAATCTATAAAATGTTTCGGGCTTGAAATGAAGAAGGAGAGACTCATCAATATGGGCCTTATGTATTTCTTTCCTAAGTCTTAGGAACTTCAGAGAGCTTTGCAACTATTCTTCCAAATAGCTCTTCCCTCATTTAGAAGAGGCTGATGGGAGAGCAGAGGCCCCCAGGAAGCCTGTGGGCTTGGGTGGGAGGGCTGGCTGTGGCGTTCCAGCCACCACCTGCCCAGGAGGTCTTCCACGTTGGTTTTGGAGGACTGCAGGTAGGGATAGGTAATCCGGATTCTGGTCCTGGCTTTGCCACTAGCCACCATGTTGGTCCAGTGAATCCTTTCCTCTCTCTAGCCATGGCATCCCCATCTATAAAAATAGGGTATTGAGCCGTGTGCCCCCTGGCATCCCTTCGAGTGCTCACACACTGATACGCCTCCCTGCCCCTGCACGACGCCAAAGAGGAAAGGAATTAAAGCTGAGCAAATCGCGCTTGTCAACTTATATCTCTTTCAAACACCTTCTAAAAGTCACGAAGAGCATACCTATCAAAAAACGTGTTCAGCGATTTAAATCATTTCGCAGCAATAGGAAAACTTAGAATGCCCGGCACGGAGACTCGAGATGCCTTGCATTTCTATAGCAGCCTTATCCCTAGAATGCTTGAAATACATTTTTGTATTTAACCTTCACCATCTATTTCCAGAAGGTGAGTGCAGGGAATCGAGTATTGCAGTTTGTTGTTGTTAGCTGCCATCGAGTGAGCTCCAACTCATGGCAATGGTATGTATAACATTGCACTTCCTGTGCTATCTTCATGATGGTTGCAGTTTACAGATGAGAAAATTGTGGCTTTGAGAGGTGAAATGCCTCTCCCTAATTGACTTATCTGGGCAGTGACAGAGATCTGGACTGGACATACATTTCCTGGAAATTTCTCCACTAAGATGCCCTTGGGCCTTACATGGTCAAAATGGAACCCATCCTCTTCCCTCCCAAGCCTTGTTTTCCTCCTTCCTAGTCATACCCATCCTGTCTCATCCAAGCCACACATGTGACAGCCATCCTTACTTCTGCGACTTTGTCATGACCCACTTCCAAACAAGCACCAGCTTGCTCTCCTAAGTGTTTCTCAAACCTTTCCCTTTTCTCCACCCTGAAGTCAGCTGCCCTGGTTCAGAACTCTGTCCCACCTCATCTGGACTAGGTCTTTCCCCCAACTTTTAGTGGTCTCCCTGCCCCAGTCTTCCTCCTTGGAATCCATTCTCCAAAACGCTAAGTCTTTCTACACCCTCTCCCAGCCACCCCCACACGAGTTTGAAGCCCTTCAGTGGCACTCATTACTCGTTTCTATGTTTCTTGGCATGAGGCCTGGGAACTGAAGGTCTCATCTTTATTACTTATCTGCCCCATACCTTATGTTTTAGAAATACTGGGCCAGTGGCAATTCTCCAAATGAGCCTTACAATTTTCTACCTTGATACTTCTGCTTGTGCTGTTTTTTCTGTCTGAACAACTAATGCACACATGTCTTTCTCTTGCTGCCTAATTTCTGTTCCTTGTCTTTCAAGACTCAGCTTGCGTGACTCACTCCATGGCTGGAGGAGAATCTTCTCTTCTTTGCTCACATAGCATCCTGGACCCACCTCCATCATAAGGTTTTCTGATAGGTTTGCATATTGACCTCCATTGTTGTTAGCTGCTATCAAGTTAGCCCTGACTCATGGGGACCTCAAGTACAATGGAACGAAACACTGCCTGGTCCTGTGCCATCCCTTTGGTAGTTTGAAGACTGGACCATTGCGATCCATAGGATTTTCATTGGCTAATTTTTAGAAGTAGATCGCCAGGCTCTGCTGAATCCTGTTCTACATCATAGTAACACCCAAGCCTCCACTGACAGTTGGGTGGTTGGCTGCATATAAAGCATATTGGCCAGGAATGGAACCCCACACGGAGGTGTGAATTCTACCATGGAACCACCACTGCCCCCTCTGCCTTCATTAAATCAGAGACCAAACCCGTTGCCATGAAGTTGATTCTGACTCATAGCAACCTTATAGACAGAGTGGAACTGCTCCACAGGGTTTCCAAGACTGTAATCTTTATGGAAGCAGGTTGCCACATCTTTCTCTTGTGGAGTGACTGGTGGGTTCAAACTGCTAACCTTTCAGTTTGCAGCTGAGTGCTTAGCCACCGCGCTACCAGGGTTCCTTCTATCTCCATTATAAGACTTTAATTTCTTGAGAGCAGGAACCATACCTAATTTACTTTTTGTAGCTTCAGTGCTGCTATTACAAAGCAGAACAGAGTATGAGTGGGATGGGGATTTACTTAGAGAAAACACTATCCTTGATTTTATTCTCTAAACAGCAGAAGGGAGCAAAATGCACAAAGACGACGTTGGGTGTCCTGATAATGAGGTGGTGTTTCTTTGTGCTGACCCCAGGGCTCTTCTAACATGCTTAGCTGAGGCACACCTGTTCAGTCAAGGCCAATCACCATCTCTGCTCAACAGTTTCTTTGGTGCTGAGTTCAGGGGTGCAGAATCTAGACTTCCTAAGGGAGCTGTCTACTTGGCATAGAGAAAAACCTCTATCCCAAAGCCACAGTTGTTTCCCTGACTGTGAACTGCCATTTTGGATATGTGTGTCCTTGATCTCAAAGAAGAGCTGGTGAAAGATTATGGAGAGATTAATGGAAACCAATCCTTTCTACTGAGAGGAGAAAGTATGAAAGCATGAAACTCCAAGAAAGCTTGGCATCACTGTCTTCTTTCCAGCAGTGGTGGTGGAGGGAAGGAGAACAGTGTGTGTGTGTGTGTGTGTGTGTGTGTGTGTGTGACACATTCTCCCTGCTGCTCAAGGAGAGAGTGAGTCAGTGTTAGGACTGAGTCCAGTGACAGACACCCAGGAGTCTACCAGGAGCAGCAATCGTCTTTCCCTCCCACAAGGACACTCCATCCCTGTATATCCATGGGCCTAACGAAGCAATCACTGCCTCCCACTGTTTCAATCTTTTACTCAATCACTTAATTATTTCTTGGGTCTGGGTGGCATGGCCACTGCCCCAGTATTCACACAGAATATAATTACCCATCCTATTCCTCACCACCACACCTCCTGTTTAGAGCTCTTAACTGGACCCAATTTCCCCATCTTCTTGCTGTGGGCATAAAAAGGATCTCGGACCTCTAATCACTGCCTGGGGCCTTGGAGCAGCCAGCCATAAACTGCAATATCTGCTCGCTTATTCCTGTTCATTCAATTGACTCCAAATTGCTCTGAACGGATTCTTGGGCTGCAGAAGAAGCTGTGCAGGCTGATTTTCATTAGTGTGGACACCGAACAGGGAGAGAAAGAAGACTTTATTGTCAGACTTTTCTCGTTCCCCACCTCCTCCCTTGCCTCCCTGATCCACTGCACACAGATTCCACCTCCATGCAGGGAACTTGTTCCCCACTTCGCTTCATGAAAAAGGACTTTCCAGAGGAGGTGGGCCTGTGTTAGAAAGAGTATTGGGCTTGTACCCAGGAGACTTAGGGTCGCTATGAGCCGGAAATGACTCGACAACAACGGGTTTTTAATCCAGGAGACTTGGGTTCTAGGCCTAATCCTCCCAACTTACCCTGGGCAACCTTGGACAAGTCACTTCACCTTTCCAGGTCTCAATTTTTCTATGAAATAAGGAAGTTGGACAAAATGAATTCTAGCGTCTCCTCCAGTCCTGACAGGTATGCATGATGGGCCTTCTGGAGGAATGACCAGGGAGCAGGGCATGGACCGGGTGAGGAATGGCATAGAGTGAGGGCACTGGTGACTCAGGATAGTGTGGCCCAAACTCAAATGCAGCTCAAATAAAACAACTGTGATGATGGGGAAACTGAGGGGGCTGGTGGCTTTAACAAACAGAAATTTATTTCTCACAGTCTAGGAGGCTAGAAGTCCAAATTCAGGGTGCCAGCTCCTGGGGAAAGCTTTATTTCTCTGTCAGTTTTGGGGGAATTTCCTTGTCATCAGTTTTTCCTGGTCTCAAAGCTTCTCAGCACAGGGACCCTGGGTCCAAAGGATAAGCTCTGCTCCTGGCACATCTTTCTCGGTGGTATGAGGTCCCTATATCTCTGCTCACTTCTTACTCCTTTTATTTCTAGTAAGACAAAAGATGATGCAGGCCATACCCCAGGGAAGCTCCCCTTACATGTGACCTGAGGAAGAGTGTTTCATCCCACCCTAATACTCTTTAATATAACATAATCTTACCTCATTAATCGTAGGCAGAGATTAGGATGTACAACACAAAGGAAAAACACATCAGATCATAAAATGGAAGACAATTACAGAATACTGGGAACCATAGCCTAGCCAAGTTGACACACATTTTTGGGGGATACAATTCAATCCATAACAGGGACTGATGTGTGATGTGTGTGCCCTGTGGTCCAGTCTGGGTGTGATGGCACAGTGTAGGGCTCCTATTCGCTCTTCTAGAAGGTATGGCCCAAGTCCACAGAGCTGTGCGCAGCACTGAACTCAGATTGGTGATTTTCTCCTGTGCTGACAGACCACGTTTGAAGTAGTCTGCTCCAAATTTTTTAGATCAACTGGGGACCACTGTGTGCCTCAGCAGCCTGTCCCATCTGGTTAGCCAGCAGGAGAGGAAACCTGTCTGAAGGCTGGGTTCATGTTGCTGATAGATTAATGCAACCCTGACAACCTCGAGCCAGCATTTTCTAACAAAAGAATCCAACAGCCAATATTTTTTGCTGCCCTCTCTCCACTTCATCTCATGGAAATGGTGCATTAGACACAAGAGACATAGTGACCTGAAGAAGAATCAAGACCCAATTTTCTGTGTCTGCACACATTTTCCTCAGGTATTTCTGGCATGGTTGAGTGTTTTAATGCCTTGGCTTCTAGTGAATAGTGTGCCCCCTGCAGCAGGCTCATGGTCCATCCAACCTGCACACTTCCAGGGGCCCAGCCCACTGCCCCCAATTAACAGAGAAAATGCATCTTTGTTCTAGCAAGCCTGGAACCCTGCAGCCTGCTGAGTAATGCTGGTCAGTGCTGTGTATCTGAAACTCTCCCAGGGACAAAGGCAGGAGAGAGACCAGGCTGACTTAATGGTCACTGCCCCTCCCAAAGATTTCCTGGCAGCTAAGCCAGCTGTGATTGGTGAATCAGGAGCAAAGCCTGGTCTGAGGGCTGAAGGTGACATTCTCAGTCACCATCTCAACAGGATGCTCTACGACACATGGCTCAGGACTCTTAGGGAAAGCATCTTTTTCTGTCTGTGTCCCAGCTCCATTAGCCTTCCCTCTCCTCTTCCTCTGGGACCTCTTGGCATCAACTAATGCTCCATTTCATGGGTGATAATGTTGTTTCATTGTAGTTATCTACAGTCCAATCGGCCCCCAACTCATGGTGGCTCTATGCACAACAGGTTGAAACACTGTCCAGTCCTGTGCCATATCCATGATCGGCTGTGGGTTGGAATGTTGTGATCCATAGGGTTTTCATTAGCTGATTTTCAGAAGTAGATCGCCAGGTCTTTTTTCCTACTCTGTCTTGGCCTGGAAGCTCCACTGAAGCCTGTTCAACATCCTAGCAACATACAGCCTCCACTGACAGATGGTGGTGGTTGGGCATAAGGTGCACTGGCCAGGAATCAAACCCAGGTCTCGGGCATGAAAGACAAGAATTCTACGACTGAACTGACATGCCTTATGGTGGAGAAGTTGTTTTGTGCTGTTGAGTAAATTCTGACTCTTAGCAACCTTGTAAGACAGAGTAGCACTGCTCTGTAGGTTTTCCTAGGCTATTCTTTATGGAAACAGGCTGCCATAACTTTTTCCCATGGGGCAGCTGGGGAGTTCGATCCTCCAGCCTTTCGGTTAGCAGCTGAGCACTTAACCACCATGCCACCAGGGCTCCTTCCAGCTAGATTAATACAACCTTGGCAATCTCGTGTCAGCCTTTTCTAACAAAAGAATCCAATGACCAAAAATTTCCCCTGCCTCTTCTCAGCAACAACAATCTATGGAAGTAGATCATTAGGTCTTTTTCCTGTGGAGCAGCTGGTGGGCTCGAACTGCTGACTTTTTGGTTAGCAGCCAAGCCCTTAACCACTGTACCACCAGCTCCAATTTACTTATTGCTTTACATACATGACTGACTGTCTTCATAGTATCTTAATGAGGTGGTCCCTATTATTATCCCACCTTACAGAAGAGGAAACCGAGGACTAGGAAATGCTATGTTATTTGTTCAAGGTCTCCCAGAGAGCAAACAGCAGGGCTGGGACTCAAATTTGAGTTTGTCTGAGCCCAATCCCATGCACTTTGCTGTCACAGTGTAGCAAAGAAGGAACCTGCATTTCAGGAGACCGAGGACAGGAACTCTGGTAGTTCAGTGGTTAAAGCACTCGACTGTGGACCATAAGGTTGGCAATTCGAACCTGAGTGGGCAAAATATGTGGCAGTCAGCTTCTGTAAAGATTTACAGCCTTGGAAACCCTATGGGGCAGTTCCACTCTGTCCTCCTACGGGGTCACTCTGAGTCAGAATCAACTCAATGGCAACAGGTTTGGTCTTTTGGACTCAGAAGGGTCTCTGACCAGCTCAGCCATATCCTTAGTCTCCCAAACATTAGTTCCCATCCATGTGGGCAGGATGGATGGTCTAGGGAGACAGCTGCAATCGCAGAGTTTGGAGACCACAGGCCCAGTTCTGGTTCCACTACACCTCACATGATATGTGGCCTTGGACAAGTCACTTGATCCTTGAGCCTTGGTAGGCCTTTCTGTAAAATGGGAACATCTCACCTCTCCTGAATTGTATGGCAGAAAGAGTCATGGGCCTGGAGTGTGGCAGCAGCGCCCAATTCCAGCTCGGCTACAAAACAACATTCTGTGACCCTAGGCAACACTATTAAACTCTATTGGCTTCAACTTCTTCACCCATAAAATAGATTTAATAATATTGGACCTGAGAGTAAGATTTTGTGGGAATGAAATGAGAATGACAGTGCTTTGAAAGTTGAAAATTCCTGTACAAAGATAAGGCATTGCTAATGGATGGGTGTGTGTAGGTGATTTCATTGAAATGCTTTTAATTCTTTATCAGAAAGAATGGGAATAAGTTTGAAGTCCTGCTCTGTGGTCACTGGAAATCTGTGTTTAGAAAGGAAGTGAGCAGATCAGACCTTCTTCTGTGGCACTCAGCATTCCATCCTATCATTACTGTCTCCTTCATTATCTACATCTGGGAAGCAATGAACCCTTGGGAGCTGCTCAAATCCCTTATCTAGTCATCCCTCAAGCCAGGCCTGTGGAGGAGATTTGGGGGAGGGCAGAAGAGAGGATAGTAGGTAGGGATGGTAAAATGAAGAGGATAAGATCCAGAAAAGATTTGGTTCCTGGAAATTGGCACCATCTACCCCTAACCCTGGCAATCCTCTGATCTTGCCAGCAGCTTCCCCAGACAGGCCTAAAGGGCCGGGTTGTGGGAATCATGGAGACCTTGCACCAACTCTGACCAACTCTGAGCTAGTTCACTGGAGAGTGCTTCACGTGTTGTGGGTATTTAAAACGGAAAAAGGACTAGGCTGAGGGTCTTTGCACAGACAAAGTTGCTTTTTAGGTCATTATTGAGTATTACAAAGGCCACGCTAATGTCTACCTTTGCCTTCAGGTATATCTAGACATGGCCTGTATCACATGGGTAGGTATCTACTAGCCTTTAAATCTTCTGGGATTGTATGGATCAGGCAATCCATACAAGTGTTAGCCTGATCCATATCTCCTTTCCTACAGTTTAAGAAAATATTCCCTTGGGTTCTCCAGAAGGAGGAAATAAAGTCTGTTGGGCTGTCTTTGAAGACACACCACTCTTTTTATTGAAGATTTGTTCTTCAGCCTATCAACGTCAAAAATAGTGTAAGGTCTGAGGTTTTACCCTAGTTGCAAGCTAAGAAGTTAGTTTCAGGTTGCTAGAAGACATGAGACTCCTGGATCAGACACAAAAGCCTTGATTACTCACAGCAAAAGCACTAACCAGACTGCTAGCATATTTGTGTTGGCTCCCTGAACCCAAATTCCCATAGGGTTTCATGAAAATGGCCAGATGACACCTGTACACGCAGTGAATTGCATTATAGGAGAGGAATCCTGAGCTTAGGAAACCCATATCTTTTATATTGGGCAGTAAACTTGCATGCCCTCTGCTCAGGAGTGAGACAATATCTCTGTCATCCAAGGCTGTTTGCTATACAAACATTCTTGAAAAAGTAGTCTGGAACAAAGGGCCATCAGTACCTTGCTAGCAAGACACGCAAAAATGTGAGTTCAATGGAGAAATTTCTCCCAATATTTATTAGCTTTCGTTATCTTTAGGTGAGCAAATTCTAATATCTCTAACCTTTTGGCCTGGGTTCTGTTTGCCAACCCCTTCATTCGTCAGACAATTATCTTCTCTGAGGCACTGGCTATCTTTTAGTTCTGTAGTTTCCTATCTCTCAGGGCAACACCATCCAGACAGACCCTACACTCTGCCCTAGGGACTTCTTCGAGGCTTTCGTAAAAGAAGTTTACCTCCTTGTTCAGAGAGGCCCTGGGGAGATTGCCTGGAATCCTGCCTTGCCGTCACCTCTTCAGTTCTAGAAACATGAAGACAAGTAGATGGCAACTTAGAGACAAGTAACTTAGGTGATTAGGGGTGCTGTCAGGGGGAAAGATCTGCACATGCAAGCATCTGCTCAGGTTGTGTTGAAGAAATTGGAGAAGAGGGCCTGTTGAAGCGTCCAGTGCCCAGCAGGTGAGGCTGGGAATGCAGTTCTGGGTGCAGACCTCTGACTCTGCTTTCCCCTAGCTTGATCTCTCTCTTCTGTATCAGTGTCCTCATTTATAAAACTGGGGTGAGAACTCTATGTTGTTGATGGTAGATTGAATTGTGTCCCCAGCAAATACGTGTTAGAATTCTAACCCTGTGCATGTAATCCCATTTGGGAATAGGGTTTTCTTTGTTATGTTAATGAAGCCATTTCGGTGTAGGATGTGTCTTACCTCAATCACTCTTGAGATATCAAAGAGCAGATTGGCACAGAAGAAAGCTGATACGAGGGGAAGACACTATCTGAAAACATGGAGGCAGACCAGTGGACAAGCCCAGGAGCGCCAAGAAGGCTGGCTAGAGAAGCTCAGTCAAGGCTTTTCCCCCAGAGCAGATAGAGAGAAAGACTTACCCTAGAACCAGTGCCCTGAATTCAGATTTCTAGCCTCCTAAACTGTGAGAAAAATAAATTTCTGTTTATTAAGTCCAACCACTTATGGTATTTCTGTTATAACAGTGTTAAGGACTAATGGACATAAGGCATGTCAATGGCCTAGAGGAGTACATGGCACATGTTGTTGTTAGGTGCCATCAAGTCAGTTCTGACTCACAGCAACCCTATGTGTAACAGAATGAAACACTGCCGAATCCTGCACCATCCTCAGAATCATTATGCCTGAGCCCATTGTTGCAGCCACTACGTCAATCTACCTCGTTGAGGATCTTCCTCTTTTTCACTGACCCTCTACTTTACGAAGCATGAAGTCTTTCTCCGGGGACTGACCCATCCTGATAACAGGTCTAAAGTATGTGAGACGAAGTCTTGTCATCCTTGCTTCTAAGGAGATCCTGGCTGTACTTGTTCCAAGACAGATTCGTTCATTCTTTTGGCAGTCCATAGTATATCCAATATTCTTTGCCAACACCATAATTCAAAGGCATCAATTCTCCTTTGGTCTTCTTTATGCATTGTCCAACTTTCACATGCGTATGAGGTGATTGAAAACATCATGGCTTGGGTCAGGTGTACCTTAGTCTTCAAGGTGACATCTTTGCTTTTGAACACTTTAAAGAGATCTTGTTGCAGCAGATTTGCCCAATGCAATAATACATCATTTGGTTTCTTGACTGCTGCTTCCACGCGTGTTGATTGTGACATATAGAGGGAGCTTAAGTTGTTTTAGGTGTACAGAAACTTAGAGCTAGGAAGAATGTCAGAGAGCCTTCTGTCCAGCTCCTCATTCTACAGAAGAGGAAGCTGAAGCTTGGAAGAAGAAGCAATTGATCCATGGACCTAAACCTAGTTTCTGGAAAAGTAGGACTAACTGGAAGCCAGTCTCCTGACTCCCAACTTGGTGCTATACTGAGATCAACTTCTTTTCTGTTGCTTAGTTGATCAAATGAAGGTATAATTTTCTAGGCCAAAATTCACCCAGAACATTCAAGACACAAGAATATATTATGGTCACCTCTCATTTTAACCTGTTTCAATTGTTAATGTCCATGCATGAGAAAAAGTAGGCACAAGTCTATTAGGTTTCAAGTTTTCCTTCTGAGTTCCTTAAGAGAGGGCAAGTGCACTTATGATGACTTCTCTGAGATAGAGCTTGAAGTTCTTCCAAAGGCTTCCTGTTGAAGTTCTTCTTACTGCTCACTTTGAATGTTGACATTGGATGGCTAAAAGTACATGGGCTCTTCTTCTGGGTGCTGAGAAAAGGCAGCCACACATTCCTTATTTTTCAAAGTTCTCTGGTAGGTGATTGTAGGTGTAGAGGAGACAATGTATTCCAACTTCCGCTTACAACTTGGATTAAGGGTGCCAAAGCTTTTCATCCTAAGGACTCTTATAAGACATTATTTCAATCAAGTTACATTGATTAAATAATAATTATTTTCCCATTTTATGTTAATCGAAATCAAATGCCAGTCAGAGCTTCTGAGCACTGTTAGGACAATTGCTATTCCACTAAGTTAATGCAATTCTAGGTCATAAATTCAAACATGATGTTTTAGTGTGCCTGGATAAGCTTATCTCCAACAAACAATTTGCATTGCATTTTTGGAAATGTTGAAAGTAAGAAATATTGAAAGATCCCCGTTACTACTTTCAAGACAAACTAGGAACTACCACCATTAATCATAGGATATTTGAATCAAGAAGGATTAAGGAGCTAGAAGGGATCTTAGAAATAACCTAGCTTTACTTCTGACTTTTACAGAGGAAGGAATGGAGGCCCAGGGATTTGGTAACTTGCCCAGAGACACAGCAGATGGTCTTGGAGTGGTTCCCCGGCCCTATTGATGTCCCTCTTCTCTGGAAATGGCTATGGTAGAGGGATAGGTCTCCAGGGCCACATGTGGCTGTCATCCTACCCTTGATGTTCCTCCTGAACTAGACCTTAGAGACAGCTAGCTCTCTCTCCCTGTCTCAGGCTAAGCTTAAACCAATTGTTGCCGAGTTGATTCCAACTCATGGTGACCCCATTTTTGTGTCAGAATAGAACTATGTGCCATAAGGTTTTCAATGGCTGATTTTTCAGAAGTCAATAACCAGGCCTTTCTTCAGAGTTACCTCTGGGTGGGCTCAAACCTCCAACTTTTCAATTAGCAGTCAAGCATTTTCAATTAGCATTTACCCATTTGCACCACCCAGGGACTTCTTAGTCCATGAAGGCCAGTGCAGCTGGGTAGAAGTCCACTTTCTCCACATGCTGAGCGCCTGGAGACACTCTCATACCTTCTCTTCATGCATCTTGGTTGTTCAGCTCTTTCTTCAGTCTCATGAGATACCTCAGTGTCCTCCCATCAAATTCTTCCTGAAAAATAAAAAGATCATTTAGAGTTGGTCTCTGTTGCCAGCATTCAAAAGAGACACAGAGTGAATGAATGGCAGTGATGGCCCTAGAATCC
This sequence comes from Elephas maximus indicus, assembly GCF_024166365.1. NCBI lineage: Eukaryota > Metazoa > Chordata > Mammalia > Proboscidea > Elephantidae > Elephas > Elephas maximus. The sequence goes on from NC_064826.1 coordinate 17,192,821, forward strand.
AGGTCTTAGGACTTCCATTACAATGCTTTTTCCAGGACAACATGCTGCCACTCAAAAAAAAATCTATAAGACCTTGGTATAACTCATGCTTTGAATGATACAGTAATTATTAAACAATGGGAACTCTAGAAAAAAAAACAGTAACAACAAAAACCAAGTGTCCTTATTGAAAGCTGTTTTTCAAATTCTAAGTTAGTGAAAACAAAAATCACATGTATACCTAAACATTCTATTAGGTTAAGCTAGAATAGTGAATTCAGTTAACTTTAAAATGAGATATTATTATAATACAATCTCTAGGGTAGATTTACCAAAGCATTAATATACAAAATAGGAAGATGCTCTCTGAATATTGAAATATCTTTCGCTGGTGTGTTTAATAACGCCGCTTGGCTTTCTATGAGTTCCTAGAGGGATACAAATCATTGCTCTATACACAAACGACTTAATATGCTTCTTTTCAAGGTTGTGAGGGGAAAACTTAAGAATTTTGTATTCCATTATCGCCCCTGGTTTATCAGTAGAGAAACTGAGGCATCGAAGCTCAGTTAATTGCCTGCAGTCCACCGAGGGGAGGAAGACAAGGGGTCAAGGAAAGAACCAGAATTAAAACTCATGTTTTTGCTACTCTCTAAGCTTGGGCTTAGCTTCTGAAGTGTATTTTGAATAAAAGGAGAAAGGTGGCATAGTTTGCGTATTATTTGTTTGTATACCTACTTTTTTTATACCTACAGTGTCTAGCACATAAATAGTTTCTGAGTAACTGTTGAAGGAAAGAGGAGTGGAGGGAGGGATAAAGGGAGAATAGGAGAAAAAAGGAAGGTAAAGGAGAAAGGAAGGAGGTAAGAAAGAAAAAAAAAAAAGGTGATTAATTGGAGACCTTTAAAAACATGTTTACTTGAAAATTGTCCTAAGACATCTTTGAGATACAGGCCCAGGTTGATTTATGAGGTAGACACATTGGGAGACAGCCATGTTGTCTGGAATGGGGCCTAGTCAATTGGGAAAGGAATCATGAGAGACGAAGACGAAAAAGGGGAATTCAAAGCAAGACAAAGCAGAAGAGACTGAGATTGACCCTAGAGGAATAGTGGGTAGTGCACATTGAGTTCTTGGCTACTTTTCTCACCGGTAAGCTCCCATTCCGCCATCTTGCTTACCAGCCCCTCTCCTTGCACCAGGTGCCCACACTCTCTTGTTCTATAGAAAAACCAGCCATTAGGAAGCGGAAGCACTTCCATAGCTGCATAAAATCCCAGTCTCTTTTTAATGTTACCAAGACATTTGTGTTTTAACATATTTAAACCTTGGGTTACAAAAATGACTTTGTAACGATGTAATTTCTATCATCAGCCAGGGGGCTGACAAACTTTCACTTGATGCCCTGAAACGAATCTCACTAAATGTCTCTGACTGGTCTCTTCCTGCTTCTCCCCAAATGTTCTTCCTCTTCGGATTTCCTGACTCAACCCTCCTCCATACACCTGGGTACAACTTGTATTCCATCTGTTCAGTCTCCTCTCACTTTCTCCTTGGCTGGTAAGCCAAGCATTAAGGATTTTAGTCATAAGTACACACACAGAGAAAGAATTGTTTGCTCCATTCAAAGAGGGGTGGGATGCATGTTTTTCATGCAGAATGTGAGGGTTTGTTCTCTTGAATGCCAATAGGGGCTACTCCTGGGATAAGTAGAGTGTGCCTTGGACCTAGAGTGGCATGTCCTCCCTACCTGAGATGTAGTTAGTGCTCACCAGTGTTACAGGCTGGCACAAGGTATGATAGGGAAGTTTAGGAAGGAAGGTGTGGGGATGGATTGAGGCAGATGGGAAGAAGGGAAAGAGAGGAAAGTTAGTGGGGTGAAGGTGGGGCCATCTGGCCACAACGACTAATGTCCATCAGAGGCAGTGTCATCCAGAAGCTTCTCATTGTGGTGGTCTGGGAGCATGGCAATTAGGACCCAGGGAATTCATTCCACAGAATATGATGTGGACTGAATAGAGGGCTTTAAGGGCAAGGGGTAGCATTTAAGGGTATGAGTAAACTGCGTGTGTGCACACGTGTGCACGTGTATGTATGTGTGTGCATATTTTCCAAATTGGTGGGAGGCTAGCGACCGGTACTTTGTTGAAGAGATCACTGTATCAGGAAATTGTGACATTCTTATAAATCCAGATCAGCTTCTGTTCCAAACCTGGCAAATGTTCCTCTGTAAGTCTGACATCAGACCCTTTATGGGAACGTTGGGCTAATAACCTTCACATTTTGGTGCCTTGGCTACCCTTCCAAATTAGTATTTTGTAGTTGTTGTTGTTAGCTGAGGTCAAGCTGGCCCTTGACTCATGGGGATCTCATGCACATGGACTGAAACTCTGCCCGTTGGAGCACCATCCTGATGATTGTTTGCAGATTGGGTCATTGTGATTCATAGGGTTTTTATTGGTTGATTTGTTTTCTTCCTAGTCTGGAAGCTCTGCATCATGGCATCATGCAAGCCCCCACTGACAGATGGGTGGTGGCTGTGTACGAGGTGCACTGGCTGAGAATCAAACCTGGGTCTCTTACATGGAAGGTGAGGATTCTATTTCATAAAAAAAAAAAAAAAAAAATCGACCATATAGCACAAACAATTCATATCCATGCTAATAAAATTGCAAATTACTATGAGTGATGGACCTCTGGGGTCAACATAGCAAACCTTAGACCTGTAACAGCCAAAGCTGTATCTCCTGTATGAATTCTGCTCCAGAATGAAGCACTATGCAGAGGTTTCCACTAGATTCAGGGTCACTTAAAGCTCTGAGCTGCTCTCTTTTGAGATGAAGGGAGTGAGAAGCTTCTTCTCTGAGATCTGAATCTATGTTGAAAATTATCCTTTCTTAAGCTGATGGTCCTGGCTGTCCCACTGAGGCTGGTAAACCAGCAGCTATCATTTCCTTTGCTCTGGAGACAGGCTGCTGCAGCTGTAGCCTGGACCTTGGCTCTGGTCTCTGAGTGCTGGTGCTGGAGTCTTAACAGGAGGGGAAGCAGACAGGAGGAGACCAACATGAGATGCTGGGAGCCGGAAGGGGCAATAACATCCTGAAATTGCAGAGTGCGGAGGGATGGGGCTGAGAGGGAGAAGGCTCACAATGTCCAACAGGGAAGCCACAGACTTCCTTTCTGGTTTGATTCCCATTATACATGTTAGACAGAATCATTCAGAGAAAGGAGGGGTGGCGGGGAGAAGAAAATCAATTGTTTTTCATAGTTATTGATTTCCTTCAATGAATGGCTGTGGTAATGGAGTAGGAAGGGGAAGGAGGAGAAAGGATCAGCCCCAAACAGTGAGTGAGTAGCCATCCGCTGGGGCAGTGGGTGTGCCATGAGGCCCGAGGTCACTGGGGTGAAATTCGTCCACTGCATCCCCAAGAGGACTTGGGAGGGGACATCACTAAAGCCTACCCAGGACTGGGGGAAAGGCGTGTAAGATGCCTGTGAAAATGTTCGGGGTTGGAGTCTCATCCATATGGATTAAGTTTTTCCCAGTTTTTAAAGTACTTTCCCTATTTTTAGAAAATAATACACATATAATTGCCGAAAAGATGACTATAGCAAAGTAATATAGTAGAAAAATGCATAAGGTCACCCGAGTATTACAACCCTTCCAATCTTTTTTCTGTTGTTGTTAGGTGCCGTGGAGTCAGTTCTGACTCATAGTGACCCTGTGTACAACAGAACAAAACACTGTCTGATCCTGTGCCATCCTCACAATTGTTGCTATGCTTGAGCCCATTGTTGCAGCCACTATGTCAATCCATCTTGTTGACAGTCTTCCTCTTTTTCACTGACCCTCTTCTTTACCAAGCATGATGTCCTTCTCCAGGGACTGGTTCCTCCTGATAATATGTCCAAAGTATGTGAGACGCAGTCTTGCCATCCTTGCCCTAAGGAGCATTCTGGCTATACTTCTTCCAAGACAGATATATTCGTTCTTCTGGCAGTCCATGGTATATTCAATATTCTTCGCCCACACCATAATTCAAAGTTGTCAATTCTTCTTCAATCTTCCTTACGCATTGTCCAGTTTTCACGTGCATATGAGGCAATTGAAAACATCATGGCTTGGGTCTGGTGCACCTTAGTCTTCAAGATGATGTCTTCATTTTCCAAAAGCGGCTGCAGCAGTACATCACCAGGAATCTTTTTTTGTAGGCATTATTTCTATAGTCAGAGGTGGATTAGCCAGTAAGCGAGGTATACGATCACTAGTGAACAATTTCATAGCTTTGATGTGGCAAAAAACAGGTAAAAATGTTCACTACAGGTTCATAAGTAAGCAGGTGTATACTTCGCTTAGTGGGTAATCTGGCCTTCTAGATAGCTATGGTGGAATTGACAGGTATAATGCCAAATCCTCCCTTTTTTGCTAATCAGTAAAGTTCATCCTCCACATTGTTAAATACCCTTTAAGGCATCCCTTGAAAAAGGCTTTTTTTGATATAAAATTATGAATGACCATTATAGGCAATTTGGAGAGATACAAAAAGCATAAAAAAGGAAGTAAAAACATTTATAATTTAACCACCCAGAAATGATTCCTGTTGATGTTTTGGTATATTTCATTTCATAACCTTTTTTCTTATATATATATACCCAATGGATTTCCCTCTTCCAAATTTTGATTCTGATGCATATAGCATTCTGCTTTTTCACTTGTGTTATTAAATAAAATTTAAAGAGATTACTTTTAATTTTTGCACAATATTCCATCATAGCCGCACACCATTCTTTATTCAGTCCCTCTGCTCTTCTTTCCAGTGTTCTGGTTATTGTAAGTATGCCTCTCCTTACATATATCTCTAACCTCCTCTCTCGGTACCTAGAAGATTGATTTGGAGGTGGTCCTGGGTTCTTCCTTTACTTCGGGTAGAAACTCCCCTCCTTACAGCCTGCTGAAGCTCTGCCCATTCAAAGTTTCTAAACTTGGCATAGAACCTACTGAAACCTCCAATGGTTGTCTCCTTCATCAGCCCTTGCCTTTTCCTTTCTTTATTTTTAGTTTAATGTTTTTCTAGAGCTTTTCTGTCCAATTTGTTAGCCACTAGATGTATGTGGCTGTTTAACTTTAAATTAATTAAAAATTAAAAATTCAGCTGTTCCAGCATCATTGGTTGAAAAGATTATCCTTTCTTCTTTGAATTTCCTTTGCTCCTTTGTCAAAGATCAGTGGGCTGTATTTGTGTGGGCCTGTTTTTGTACTCTCTATATAGGGTCGCTATGAGTAGGAAGCGACTCGACGGCACTGGGTTTTTTTTTTATTATTATTATTCTGTTCTACTTATTTCTTTCTCTATTCCTTTCCCAGTACCACACTGTCTTGATCACTGTGACCTTTGAGTAAGTCTTGAAGTCTGGTAGTCTTAGTCCTCCAAATTTGTTTTTCTTCAGTATTGTGCCAGCTATTCTGGGTCTTTCAATTTTCCATATGACCATTAGAATCAGGTTGTTGACATTCATGAAATAACTTGCTGGAATTTTGATTGGGATTGAGTTGAATTTACAGATAAAGTTTGGAAGAATTGATATTAAAATAATAATAAGCCTTCCTACATGTAGGACTAACTCTCCATTTATTTAGATCTTTGATTTCTTTCATCAGTGATTGTCTGTGGAGCTTGCTTATGAGGAGTGCATGAGGTAGCCTACGAGGATGCCCCCGGCAGTCTATGAGGAGGCCCCTGGCAGTCTATGAGGATGCCCCTGGCAGACTATGAGGAGGCCCCTGGCAGTCTATGAGGATGCCCCTGGCAGACTGTGAGGATGAACCAGGTAGACCATGAGGATGCACCAGGTAGACTATGAGGATGCACCCGGCAGTCTATGAGGATGCCCCTGGCAGTCTATGAGGAGGCCCCTGGCAGTCTATGAGGATGCCCCTGGCAGTCTATGAGGATGCCCCTGGCAGACTATGAGGAGGCCCCTGGCAGTCTATGAGGATGCCCCTGGCAGTCTATGAGGAGGCACCTGGCAGTCTATGAGGATGCCCCTGGCAGTCTATGAGGATGCCCCTGGCAGACTATGAGGAGGCACCTGGCAGTCTATGAGGAGGCCCCTGGCAGTCTATGAGGAGGCCCCTGGCAGTCTATGAGGAGGCCCCTGGCAGTCTATGAGGAGGCCCCTGGCAGTCTATGAAGATGCCCCTGGCAGTCTATGGGGATGCCCCTGGCAGTCTATGAGGAGGCCCCTGGCAGTCTATGAGGATGCCCCTGGCAGTCTATGAGGATGCCCCTGGCAGTCTATGAAGATGCCCCTGGCAGTCTATGAGGAGGCCCCTGGCAGTCTATGAGGAGGCCCCTGGCAGTCTATGAGGATGCCCCTGGCAGTCTATGAGGATGCCCCTGGCAGTCTATGAGGAGGCCCCTGGCAGTCTATGAGGATGCCCCTGGCAGTCTATGAGGAGGCCCCTGGCAGTCTATGAGGATGCCCCTGGCAGTCTATGAGGAGGCCCCTGGCAGTCCATGAGGATGCACCTGATAGACCACGAGGATGCACCTGGCAGGCTATAAGGATGCACCTGGAAGACTGTGAGGATGTACCTGGTAGTCTATGAGGGATGAACCAGACAGACATCTGTCTTTGATGCTGAGATCTCATATTCAATGTAGGACATACTGAATCTCTTTTAGCCTTATGCTGTGCTTTTACTGTCCTATGTCCTGAATTCCTAAGACAGAGAAGCCATCTGACACAAATGTTGGAGTTTACCCAAGGACAGGAAAAATATCAGCATCTGGTTTATAAACCAGCTGCATGGATGTGACAGCCCTGGGAGGAAAGGAGCATGTCTTGGGATGGCCTGCAGACTGTGGTGCTGGCTGCCATGCATTAGGAGGAGAAAATGAAGCAGAAAAACCCTGCCTGAGAAACTCTCAGCGAAGAGCATACTCATCAAAGCCTCTGCTTCTTGACACGCTCTAAACTGCAGCTAGGGAATGTCCCTGATGTGGAAAAACCGGAGTCCGGAGATGCATCACGTGAGGGAAGAATCTATTCATTCTTCTAGATCTGTCTACCTTTCTATCTGTATTTTTAATATTTATACATTGTATATTGCTACCTTATTTATTTAATGTTTATATATTATGTTTATATTTACATAAATATTTTTATTTATATAAATGTATAAATAATTTTAAAATTGAATTAAAAATTTAATATATTTTCTGTTATGTAATACATTATAGATCAGTATAGGGCAGTTCGAATCTGCCAGGCGCTCCTTGGAAACTCTATGGGGCAGTTCCACTCTGTCTTATAGGGTCGCTATGAGTCGGAATTGAGTCGACGGCACCGGGTTATATATTATATGGTGTATTCCGTTGCCTCATATGCATGGGAAAGCTGGGCAATGAATGAGGAAAACCGAAGAACTGACACCTTCGAATTATGGTGTTGGTGAAGAATATTGAATATACCATGGACTGCCAAAAGAACAAATGAATCTTTCTTGGAAGAAGTATAGGCAGAATGCTCCTTAGAAGTGAGGATGGCAAGACTATGTCTCACTTACTTTGGACATGTTATCAGGAAGGATTGGTCCCTGGAGAAGGACATCACGCTTGGTAGAGGAGAGGGTCAGCGAAAAAGAGGAAGACCCTCAAGGAGATGGACTGACACAGTGGCTGCAACAATAAGCTCAATTATCATAACAACGATCATGAGGATGGTGCGGGATCAGGCAGTGTTTCGTTCTGCTATACATAGGGTCCCTATGAGTCAGAACCGACTCCACAGCACCTAAGGACAACATATTAAAATGTAAATGTATTTAAACTTCAAAAGAAAATACTTTAGAATTTTTATATTTGGTTTGGTATTGTATAATATTAAAATTTACATGTATTTAAATTTAAATAGAAAAGATTTCATTATTTATTTATCACTCCGTATTTATTGAGCACCTACTATGAGCCAGGCACTGTTTCATGCACTGGGGATACAGCAGTGAACACAAAAGGAAAGTTGCTGATATTCTGGGGGGGAGTCAGGCGATAAACAAATAAACAAGGTAATGTGAGATGGGGGGAGGGGTAAAGCGTGTCTAGAATTGAACCCTGCATGGTACGGTCATGAAGGTTTCTTGAGGAGGTAATGCTTGAGCTGAGGCCTGAATGGGAGGAGGGGCAGCAGTGGGTAGACCTGGGGACAATGTTCTCGTCCTGGACCAACTGGTGAGCACCTGGAGGTGCTGTTGTAGGGATGTGGAGAAGACCTATGAGGCTGGAAGATGAGCAGAGGGAGGATGCAGTATAAAAGGTAGGCAGGCGGCAGATCCTGCTGGCCATGGTACAGAGTTTGGATTTTATTTTAGTTGAATGGGAAGCCACTGGTGGGCTTTAAGCTGAGAAGTGATAGGTTACCTTGGACGGTGATTAGCTATCTTGCTCCAAAGATGAGGACATGGATAAGTGGGGGCCACAAACTACTTCACCAAGACCACTCAGCTCAAAAGCAGCAGAAGCTCCTGCACCGGGGTCTCCAGGCCCAGCAACTTTCCAGCAACCATGAGCTCCCTTCAAGACCACTCCCTTGTCAGTCCATCTGTCTAGAGATTTGACTGGCTCTCAGAGCGGGATGCTCTGACGTGTTTCTGTCTTGTCTGCAAGGAGGGGGTTGGAGTGAGAGGAATAGAACAATTGAAGCTTAGGCAGATGTGGGTCTGAACGCCCTCTTACAGAGGGTACGTTTGGATTAACTGGAATATTTATCAGGGAATTACTCAATTTTCTATAGAGTTTGGATTTTGGTTTCCCCCAGAGCTGCCTGTGCCTGCTTATCCTGTTACAACATCAGGGCCATCCTCCCACACCTCCAATTTCCCTTGAAAGCTCAGCCATTGATGCATTTTCCTTTCTCTTCACCGAGATAATATAGTAGCAGATAACTTGGTCCTTAAACAGTCAACAGAGTAGGGGGCCCAGCTGGAAACACCTCTGGGCCTCTTCCTGGGGAGAGTGGGACTTCCTTTCATGCTCTCGCAGGCAATCTTTCACTCCCACCGTCCCCCACTCAGTCTCCCTGCAGGCTGCCATGACTTCCTTAGAGAGCTGTCTGCTCCCCCTGTAGGAGTCATGGCCGTTGACCTGCATGAACCGCAGAGAACCCTGAGCTGCAGGGCAAGGGATCTGTTCCTCCCACCTTGCTGGTGACCACCTATGAAATAAAACGACTGCACCAGTGATTTTCAGGCTGTTCTATGGGACCCCAGATCCCTGTGGAAGTGATCAGAATTTTATTCAAAAACTATTTTTATAACTGTAATAGAAAAATACTACTCTAGTGGGTTAAATGCCAAATATCAACATATTAAAAACCAACATGATAATTTGTTTTTGCTAGACTAAATCACGTTTGCATAGATCTTAGAATAAAGCTTTTCCTGCCATTTGTGCGTGTATGTGTGTGTGTATATATATCCACCACCTGTCTGTCAGTTTGTGGTGGCTTATGTATTACTATGATGCTAGAAGCTATGCCACCAGTATTTCAAATACAAGCAGGGTCACCCCTGGTGGAGAGGTTTCAGCAGGGCTTCCAGACTAAGACAGTAGGAAGAAAAACCTGGAGATCTACTTCCATAAATTAGCCAGTGAAGACCCTGTGGATCACAACAGAATATTTTCCAATATATTGCTGGAAAATGAGCCCCCTAGGTTGGAAAGCATTCAAAATGTGCAGTGGCCGCAAGACAAACCTGAGCATAGCAAAGATTGTGAAGACGGAGCAAGACTAGACAAAGCTTCCTTCTGTTGTACGTACGGTTGCCTTGAGTTGGAGCCGACATGATATCAACTAACAACAATTATACGGTGTGTATATATATATGTATGTATACGTACATATAAAAACCAAACCAAACCCGGTGCTGTTGAGTCGATCCCGACTCATAGCGACCCTATAGGACAGAGTAGAACTGCCCCATAGAGTTTCCAAGAAGTGCCTGGCAGATTTGAACTGCCGACCTCTTGGTTAGCAACCATAGCACTTAACCACTACGCCACCAGGGTTTCCAAAAATATTTATTAAGATGCTATTGTTGCGGAAGTTTGTAACTTTATCCTGAGTTGTTCTAAAATTCAGGACTTGGCAGGTCTGCACCCAGTAGTGGTGTTGGAGAGTGCGCTACTGCAGCAGTTCTCTCCCTGAGCAATCACCCACCGGGCTGGGCTCAGAGGCACGTGCTGTAAGCATGACTTCATTACGAACGCTCCTCTCTTGTCCAAGGCTGAGTGACCGGGTAATATAGGCTGGATCTGTCTTTCAAAAAGCTCAATGTTTTATTTTGGAATAACTTTAGATTTACAGAAAATTTGCCCAGAGAGTACAGAGAGTTCAGCCAGCTTCCCCCAATGTTAACATTTCACATGACCGTAGTGCAAGTGTCAGAATGGGGACATTAACAGTACAGTACTATTAACCAAACTCCAGACTTTATTCAGGTTTCTCTTGTTTTCCCATGAATGTCATTTTTCTGTTCCAGGGTCCAATCCATGGTCTCATATTTATTTGTCAAAACTCCTTAGTCTCCTCTGGTCTGTGATAGTTTTTGGGTGTTTTTTATGAACTTGACACTTTCAAAGAGTATGGTCAAGTATTTTGTAGAATCTCCCTCAGTTTGGGTATGTCTGATGCTTTCTCACCATTAGACTCGGTAAGTAGGCCACACGGGCCTCCCACTTTAATGCACAGTGACTGTGCCCACTAGGAGCCAAGGCCCATCAATGTTCAAGGATAAAACTCAATCAGTTTAGTGTTTCCTCTTCTCGAGCAGGATTGATGAAGGATGAATATAGGGACAGAAACCTTGAATGTTTCCACTATAATTTCCCCAAAGAGGAAAGGATTGGTGGAGGCCCCTCACTAAATATAATCAGGAGAACTGAGCAGTGTTACTGCTGAAAGAGTGAAGGCGGAGGAAGGCTTGAGAAACAAATCTTAGCTCTGCTCCTCATACCTTGGCTTGGGCCCCAAGTCCTGTATTTCATGTCACTGAAAAACAGATAAACGAGTACGGATCTGCAGGGCACTCATCTAAACAATTAGAAATTATTTGAGACTCCTGGAAGTGGAAAGCAAGTCTGTGACCAGGAGGCCAATCATGGTGTATGTGTGTGTATGCACGTGTGTGAGTGTGTCTGTGAGAGTGTGCACACATTGGAAAAATGTAAAGTGATATGCTCATGTAAGATGGCATTATTCTCAGACAAAGTAAAAGGTGAGAGAGTTCTAAAAGAGAGAACAGAAGCAGAAAAGAGAGGTTCTAGAGATACGGTCTTGATCAGAAACTTCAGTCGAAACTCTGTACTTGAGCACTTGAATTTCAAGGTCAGAAGAACATTCTGTGTTGCTCTGAGGGCGATGGACTTCTGCATTCCCGCTGGTCATCTTCTCCATTGCTGGCCTGATTTCCATTTCTAACAAGGGCACCGGCTGCGAAGGTACAGTATATTAAAGACTAATTAAGGCTGTTAATGATAATTGCCACCTAGGAAGTAATCTACGGTATTATCCTGATCTATCTCTGTCAACCTCCTTTCATCAGGTCATTAAGGTGATAAACTTCAGAGAACACAGTCACCTCCCCTTCGCCAGTCCCCTTGGTGTCTCTCCCTGGAAAAGCTGAGAAATCTCCAAGGCTGAGTCACAGGAGGATGCCACTGAAGGGCCAGGCTGGGCAAAAACTCCCCCTGCATCCAGAGCCGGTTCTACTCACGAGACTGGGGGCACAGGAATCTCTTCTTTATCCCTCCCCTTTTATTCTTGCAGAGACTGGGGTCCAGGAAGAACAGCAAAGGAAGCAGCTAGCTGGGACCTGGGACCTGGTCATGACATGAATTCTTAATGGGCATCCTTAGCAACGGGATGGGTCAAAGAATGTATTCCATTGGGCGAATCTGCTGCAAAAGACCTCTTTAATGTGTTAAAAAGCGAAGATGTCACTTTGATGACTAAGGTGTGCCTGACCCAAGCCACGGTCTTTTCAGTCAATTTATATGCATGCAAAAGCTGGGTAATGGAAAAGGAAGACCAAAGAACTGATACATTTGAATTGCGGTGTCGGCAAAGACGTTGAGTATACCACGGACTGCCAAAAGAATGAACAAATCTGTCCTGGAGGAAGTACAATCAGAATGTTCCTTAGAAGCAAGGATGGCGAGACTTAGTCTCACTTACTTTGGACATGTCATCAGGAGGGACCAGTGCCTGGACATCATGCATGGTAGGGGGTCAGCAGAAAAGAGGAAGGCCCTCAACGAGGTGGACTGACACAGTGGCTACCACAATGGGCTCAAAATAGCAATGATTGTGAGGATGGTGCAGGACCAGACAATGTTTCATTCTTATACATAAGGTCACCATGAGTCAAAACTGACTCAGTGGAACCTAACAACAACAACAGGAACAGGTTGGACCTTGTGGTCCACGTTCAGCTCGGCAAGCTTAGCCACACACAGCTGAGTGGGCATTCTGGTCCTCCCTGGCTCAAAGGTATTGGGGTGGTCTTAACAGGAAACATTTAGTGGTCTGTTATCCCACCCCTCGTTACCTCTGCCCTGGGTGGGCACACAGAGTTGTCATCTGGTTTGGGAGAGGATAGAAAGGGAGAGAGGCGGGGTTAGAATTTTTATTAGAAGAGGTGACTAAGAAGAAACCCTTCCTGCTATGCAAAGGCTGAAAGTGGGAACAAGGAGAAGGGAGGTCTTATCATCAAAGGCCCCAGCATGAAGCTCTTTCTCAGTCTTGGGTGTTGATTCATCATCTTAAATTTTGGATAGAGACATATTGTATATTCTTTCAAACCACTAATCAGCTGCCATCTTTTTCTTCATCATCTTCCTCTTTAAATCTACCATGAAAGAATTATAGTGGCTGGGAACCATCTATTTCCCTGGCACTGGTGTTGAAAGGAGGCTGACTGGGATAACATATGTCCCATTAGAGCAAAATAATGCTCCCCACTGAATTGAAATGGTCCTTTTCAGTCATCCAACCCTTTTGATGGTTAAGTGGCAAGAAGTCATGGAAATGATTGCTATCTGGGTGACCAACAGGGAGGAAGCTGTGGAGAAGCCGCTCCTTACCAGAGCTCTGAGGCAGCCAGGAAGATGGCACCTTCTCAGAACACAGGCCATGACGGCTCTCAACCTGGCCCCAGACCACGACCTAGTCTGTGGTCTGCTTCCTGGCAGGGAGGTTTGAGCAAGATGAAGGGAGTATTTCTTCTGATAATAAGTTTTTCTAGAGTGTGAACCACTGAGCATCTTTCAATATCCCATGAGGTAGACATTATATTATATTATCTCCATTTTATTCAAAAGCACACAGACTAGGAGATGCTGAGTAACCTGCTAGGTGACACGAAGCTAGAGAGGTGGGATTTAAACCTAAGTTTGTTTAACTCCACAGTCCTTAAGCTCACTTACTCCTCTGGACGACTGGTTTTTGAAAACTTTTGACTGGAACACATAGTAAGAAATATATTTACCTCATGCCACATGTACATATTTGAAATAAAAATTTCACAAAACAACACTTAGCTTTACTAGCATGCGGTGCACTCTGATATTTATGATTCCAGTCATCTTTTTTTTTCAATTTTTATCGTGCTTTAAGTGAAAGTTTACAAATCAAGTCAGTCTCTCACACAAAAACTTATGTACACTTTGCTACATACTCCCAATTGCACTCCCCCTAATAAGACACCCTACTCCCTCCCTCTACTCTCTCTTTTCACACCCATTTTGCTAGCTTCTAACCCCCTCTACCCTTTCATCTCCCCTCCAGGCAGGAGATGCCAACATAGTCTCAAGTGTCCACCTGACTCAAGAAGCTTGGTCCTCACCAGCATCCCTCTCCCACACATTGTCCAGTCCAAACCCTGTCTGAAGAGTTGTTGGCTTTGGGAATGGTTCCTGTCCTGGGCCAACAGAAGGTCTGGAGGCCATGACCACCGGGTCCTTCTAGTCTCAGTCAGACCATTAAGTCTGGCCTTTTTACGAGAATTTGGGGTCTACATTCACTGCTCTCCTGCTCCCTCAGGGGTTCTCTGTTCTGTTCCCTGTCAGGGCAGTCATGGGTTGTAGCCGGGCCCCATCTAGTTCTGGTCTCAGGCTGATGTAGTCTCTGGTTCATGTGGCCCTTTCTGTCTCTTGGGCTTGTAATTACCTTGTGTCCTTTGTGTTCTTCGTTCTCCTTTGATCCAGGTGGGTTGAGACCAATTGATGCATCTTAGATGGCTGCTTGCTGGCGTTTAAGACCCCAGACACCACTCTTCAAAGTGGGATGCAGAATGTTTTCTTAATAGGTTTTATTATGCCAATTGACTTAGATGTCCCCTGAAATCATGGTCCCCAAACCCCCGCCCTTGCTACACTGGCCTTCGAAGCATTCAGTTTATTCAGGAAACTTCTTTGCTTTTGGTTTAGTCCAATTGTGCTGACCTCGCCTGTATTGTGTGTTGTCTTTCCCTTCACCTAAAGTAATTCTTTTTTTTTTTTTAATTAATTTTTATTAAGCTTCAAGTGAACATTTACCATTCCAGTCTGTCACATGTAGGTTTACATACATCTTACTCCCTTCTCCCACTTGCTCTCCCCCTATTGAGTCAGCCCTTTCAGTCTCTCGTTTCGTGCCAATTTTGCCATCTTCCCTCTCTCTCTATCTTCCCATCCCCCCTCCAGTCAAGAGTTGCCAACACACTCTCCAGTGTCCACCTGATTTAATTAGCTCACTCTTCATCAGCATCTCTCTCCCCCCTACTGACCAGTCCTTTTCATGCCTGATGATTTGTCTTCGGGGATGGTTCCTGTCCTGTGCCATCAGAAGTTCTGGGGAGCATTGTCTCTGGGATTCCTCTAGTCGCAGTCATACCATTGGGTATGGTCTTTTCATGAGAATTTAGGGACCGTATCCCACTGGTCTCCTGCTCCCTCAGGAGTTGTCTGTTGTGCTCCCTGTCAGGGCAGACATCGATTGTGGCCGGGCACCAACTAGTTCTTCTGGTCTCAGGATAATGTAGGTCTCTGGTTCATGTGGCCCTTTCTGTCTCTTGGGTTCTTAGTTGTCGTGTGACCTTGGTATTCTTCCTTTGCCTTTGCTCCAGGTGGGTTGAGACCAACTGATGTATCTTAGATGGCCGCTTGTTGGCATTTAGGACCCCAGGCGCCACAATTCAAAGTGGGATGCAGAATGTTTTCATAATAGAATTATTTTGCCCATTGACTTAGAAGTCCCCTCAAACCAAGTTCCCCAGACCCCAGCCCCTGCTCTGCTGACCTTTGAAGATTTCATTTTACCCCGGAAACCTCTTTGCTTTTAGTCCACTCGAATTAGGCTGACCTTCCTTGTATTGAGTGTTGTCTTTCCCTTCACCCAAAGCAGTTCCTATCTACAGATTGATCAATAAAAAGCTCTCTCCCTCCCTCCCTCCCTACCCCCTTTGTAACCACAAAAGTATGTGTTCTTCTCCGTTTTTTCTATTTCTCAAGATCTTATAATAGTGGTCTTATACAATATTTGTCCTTTTGCAACTGACTCATTTCGCTCAGCATAATGCCTTCCAGATTCCTCCATGTTATGAAATGTTTCACAGATTCGTCACTGTTCTTTATCGATGCGTAGTATTCCATTGTGTGAATATACCACAATTTATTTACCCATTCATCCGTTGACGGACATCTTGGTTGCTTCCATCTTTTTGCTATTGTAAACAGAGCTGCAATAAACATGGGTGTGCATATATCTGTTTGTGTGAAGGCTCTTGTATCTCTAGGGTATATTCCGAGGAGTGGGATTTCTGGGTTGTATGGTAGTTCTATTTCTAACTGTTTAAGATAACGCCAGATGGATTTCCAAAGTGGTCGTACCATTTTACAATCCCACCAGCAGTGTATGAGAGTTCCAATCTCTCTGCAGCCTCTCCAACATTTATTATTTTGTGTTTTTTGGATTAATGCCAGACTAGTTGGTGTGAGATGGAATCTCATCGTAGTTTTAATTTGCATTTCTCTAATGGCTCATGATCAGGAGCATTTTCTCATGTATCTGTTGGCTGCCTGAATATCTTCTTTAGTGAAATGTGTGTTCATATTCTTTGCCCACTTCTTGATTGGGTTGTTTGTCTTTTTGTGGTTGAGTTTTGACAGAATCATGTAGATTTTAGAGATCAGGCGCTGGCCTGAGATGTCATAGCTGAATATTCTTTCCCAGTCTGTAGGTGGTCTTTTTACTCTTTTGGTGAAGTCTTTAGATGAGCATAGGTGTTTGATTTTTAGGAGCTCCCAGTTATCTGGTTTCTCTTCATCATTTTTGGTAATGTTTTGTATTCTGTTTATGCCCTGTATTAGGGCTCCTAGGGTTGATCCTATTTTTTCTTCCATGATCTTTATCGTTTTAGTCTTTATGTTTAGGTCTTTGATCCACTTGGAGTTAGTTTTTGTGCATGGTGTGAGGTATGGGGCCTGTTTCATTCTTTTGCAAATGGATATCCAGTTATGCCAGCACCATTTGTTAAAAAGACTATCATGAGCAGGGTATGTTTTTCCACTTAAGTATGTCCTTTTGAATTTCTTGTAGTAGAGCTTTGTAGTTTTCTTTGTATAGGTCTTTTACATCCTTGGTAAGATTTATTCCTAAGTATTTTATCTTCTTGGGGGTACTGTGAATGGTATTGATTTGGTTATTTCCTCTTCGGTGTTCTTTTTGTTGATGTAGAGGAATCCAAGTGATTTTTGTATGTTTATTTTATAACCTGAGACTCTTCCAAACTCTTCTATTAGTTTCAGTAGTTTTCTGAAGGATTCCTTAGGGTTTTCCATGTATACGATCATGTCGTCTGCAAATAGTGATAGCTTTACTTCCTCTTTACCAATCTGGATACCCTTTATTTCTTTGTCTAGCCTAATTGCCCTGGCTAAGACTTCAAGTACGATGTTGAATAAGAGCAGTGATAAAGGGCATCCTTGTCTGGTTCCCGTTCTCAAGGGAAATGCTTTCAGGTTCTCTCCATTTAGAGTGATATTGGCTGTTGGCTTTGCATAGATGCCCTTTATTATGTTGAGGAATTTTCCTTCAATTCCTATTTTGGTAAGAGTTTTTATCATGAACGGGTGTTGGACTTTGTCACATGCCTTTTCTGCATCTATTGATAAGATCATGTGGTTTTTATCTTTTGTTTTATTTATGTGATGGATTACATTAATGGTTTTTCTGATATTAAACCAGCCTTGCATACCTGGTATAAATCCCACTTGATCAGGGTGAATTATTTTTTTGATGTGTTGTTGGATTCTATTGGCTAGAATTTTGTTGAGGATTTTTGCATCTACGTTCATGAGGGATATAGGTCTAAAATTTTCTTTTT
Source organism: Elephas maximus indicus (assembly GCF_024166365.1). NCBI lineage: Eukaryota > Metazoa > Chordata > Mammalia > Proboscidea > Elephantidae > Elephas > Elephas maximus. The sequence continues at coordinate 17,210,222 of NC_064826.1, forward strand.
TTGTAATGTCTTTACCTGGTTTTGGTATCAGGGAGATGGTAGCTTCATAGAATGAGTTGGGTAGTATTCCGTCTTTTTCTATGCTTTGAAATACCTTCAATAGTAATGGTGTTAAGTCTTCTCTGAAGGTTTGGTAGAACTCTGCAGTGAAGCCGTCTGGGCCAGGACTTTTTTTTGTTGGAAGTTTTTTGATTACCGTTTCAATCTCTTTTTTTGTTATGGGTCTATTTAGTTGTTCTACTTCTGAATGTGTTAGTTTAGGTAGGTAGTATTGTTCCAAGAATTTATCCATTTCTGCTAGGTTTTCAAATTTGTTAGAGTACAATTTTACGTAGTAATCTGAAATGATTCTTTTAATTTCATTTGGCTCTGTTGTGATGTGGTCCTTCTCATTTCTTATTCGGGTTATTTGTTTCCTTTCCTGTTTTTCTTTAGTCAGTCTAGCCAATGGCTTATCAATTTTGTTAATTTTTTCAAAGAACCAGCTTTTGGCTTTGTTAATTCTTTCGATTGTTTTTCTGTTCTCTAATTCATTTAGTTCAGCTCTAATTTTTATGATTTGTTTTCTTCTGGTGCCTGATGGGTTCTTTTGTTGCTCACTTTCTATTTGTTCAAGTTGTCAGGACAGTTCTCTGATTTTGGCTCTTCCTTCTTTTTGTATGTGTGCATTTATCGATATAAATTGGCCTCTGAGCACTGCTTTTGCTGTGTCCCAGAGGTTTTGATAGGAAGTATTTTCATTCTCGTTACTTTCTAAGAATTTCCTTATTCCCTCCTTGATGTCTTCTATAACCCAGTCTTTTTTCAGGAGGGTATTGTTCATTTTCCAAGTATTTGATTTCTTTTCCCTAGTTTTTCTGTTATTGATTTCTAGCTTCATTGCCTTGTGGTCTGAGAAGATGCTTTGTAATATTTCGATGTTTTGGATTCTGCAAAGGTTTGTTTTATGACCTAATATGTGGTCTATTTTAGAGAATGTTCCATGTGCACTAGAAAAGAAAGTATATTTTGCAGCAGTTGGGTGGAGAGTTCTGTATAAGTCAATGAGGTCAAGTTGGTTGATTGTTGTAAGTAGGTCTTCCGTGTCTCTATTGAGCTTCTTACTGGATGTCCTGTCCTTCTCCGAAAGTGGTGTGTTGAAGCCTCCTACTATAAATGTGGAGGTGTCTATCTCACTTTTCAATTCTGTTAAAATTTGATTTATGTATCTTGCAGCCCTGTCATTGGGTGCATAAATATTTAATATGGTTATGTCTTCCCGATCAATTGTCCCTTTTATCATTATATAGTGTCCTTCTTTGTCCTTTGTGGCGGATTTAAGTTTAAAGTCTATTTTGTCAGAAATTAATATTGCTACTCCTCTTCTTTTTTGCTTATTGTTTGCTTGATATATTTTTTTCCATCCTTTGAGTTTTAGTTTGTTTGTGTCTCTAAGTCTAAGGTGTGTCTCTTGTAGGTAGCATATAGATGGATCGTGTTTCTTTATCCAGTCCGTGACTCTCTGTCTCTTTATTGGTGCATTTAGTCCATTTACATTCAGCGTAATTATAGATAAATAAGTTTTTAGTGCTGTCATTTTGATGCCTTTTCATGTGTGTTGTTGGCCATTTCATTTTTCCACATGCTTTTTTGTGCTGAGACGTTTTTCTTAGTAGCTTGTGAGATCCTCATTTTCATAATGTTTAACTTTGTGTTTGTTGAGTCGTTACGTTTTTCTTTGCTTTTTTCTTGAGTTATGGAATTGATATTCCTTTTTGTGGTTACCTTATTATTTACCCCTATTTTTCTAAGTAAAAACCTAACTTGTATCCTTCTATATCGCCTTGTATCACTCTCCATCTGGCAGTTCAATGCCTCTTTTTTTTTTTTTCCACAAAAATGTTTTCTTTATTAAGAGTCAAACACTTTTATGGGAATAAAGATCCTTCAAAGTTTTTAACTTTTCTATTAGAGTTTTATTTTGATTTTCCAGAACGGCAACTCGATTTTCCAGGCATTTCACATATTCTTTCTTCTTTCTGCGACATTCTCGAACAGCTTCTCTGGTTTTCATTAACCTTATTTCTCTTTTCAACTGGGGGTCATCGGTCTTAGTTGTTTGACATGTAAGAGTCACAGGAGATGTCATCACCACAGTTTGTGGTAGTGAAGTAGCTGAAGGTGTGGTATGGATCTGGTATGTCTGCATATCTCCTGATGCAGTCTGTACAACCACCTGATTGCTGGGCACAAGTATTTGCTGTCCATCAGAGGTCTGTGCGTACTGGAGAGTTGTTGTACCTTGCTGAGTACTGCCTGAATTTGTCATGGTTAATGTCTGAAGCCCCTGTACTCCATCTGTGCCTGGACTGGCCAGCTGTAATGCCCCATTTGGGGCAATGGCAATGTACTGTCCAGTGCTAGTCTGATAGATGGGAGTTGGAACAGACATAGAAGTAACAGTAGAAACTCCTGGGTTTTCTCCGTCTCCTTTTCTGCTCCATGTATCTTCAGAAGATAGGTCTTTCAAAATTTTTCTGTAAGATGGGCGCTGTGCTAGGATCCCGTGGGCTTTCTGTGAGGAGCCTATGCTGTCAGATGAATCCTGAGACTCCTCACTTTCTGATAAAGATGATGCCGTTTGCATGTGTGGTGGGTGAATTACAGAAGACTGAGCTGTCTGGATGACCCCCTTAACCTGTACTTGCTCTCCAGGAAGAGGTACAATTGTCACTGGCGCAGATCCTCTTAGTGACATCTGTTGAGCAATATGAGAGATATGAGCTCCCTGAACTGTTGAACTGGGTTGAGGTGCTGTTTCTGAAGTGTTACTCTTGTGGGAATCTTCCATAATCAACTGTGGCTGCCGCCTCGCCGCTGTCTGGGGCGTGAACTTCCACTCCCCCCTCCCAGGGTGGATCCGAGTTCACTACCCCTTTCTCCACCCCCTCACGCGGCGGGGGACGTGCCTGTTTCTCAGCGATCTGGTGGGCCGGGGAGAGCCAATGTCACTTAACAGCCAACTGTCCTAGGCTACCGTTTCCTCGGCAGCCAGGGCCCCCAGTGGCGGCATTACCTACACCAAGCCGAGGGCGGGGGAGGCAAGAGGGGCAAAACTGAGTGCCTAAAGTAATTCTTATCTACTATCTAATCAGTAAATACCCATCTCCCACCCTCTCTCCCTCCCCCCTCTCGTAACCATCAATGAATATTTTCTTTGTTTAAACTATGTCTTCAGTTCTTATAATAGTGATCTTATACAATATTTGTCTTTTTGCAACTGACTAATTTCACCCAGGAAAACCAGGTGGCATAGTGGTTAAGTGCTATGTCTGCTAATAAAGGGTCGGCAGTTTGAATCCACCAGGTGCTTCACTCAGCATAATGCCTTCCAGATTCCTCCAAGTTATGAAATGTTTCACAGATTCATCACTGTTCTTTATCGATGAGTAGTATTCCATTGTGTGAATATACCATAATTTATTTATCCATTCATCCATTGATGGGCACCTTGGTTGCTTCCATCTTTTTGCTATTGTAAACAGTGCTGCAATAAACATGGGTGTGCATATATCTGTTCATGTAAAGGCTCTTATTTCTCTAGGATATATTCCAAGGAGTGGGATTGTTGGATCACATGGTAGTTCTAGTTCTAGCTTTTTAAGGAAGCGCCAAATCGATTTCCAAAGTGGTTATACTATTTTACATTCCCACCAGCAGTGTATAAGTGTTCAAATCTCTCCACAGCCTCTCCAGCATATGTTATTTTGTGTTAATCAAATTAATGCCAGCCTCATTGGAAATGGAACCTCATTGTAGTTTTGATTAACACTTCTGTAAAAAAAAAAAAAAAAAATTTTTTTTTTTTTATAATGGCTAATGATCATGAACATTTCCTCATGTATCTGTTAGCTCCCTGAATGTCTTCTTTAGTGAAGTGTCTGTTCATATCTTTTGCCCATTTTTTAATTGGGTTATTTGTCTTTTTGTAGTTGAGTTTTTGCAGTATTGTGTAGATTTTAGAGATCAGGCGCTGATTGGAAATGTCATAGCTAAAAACTTTTTCCCAGACTGTAGGTAATCTTTTTGCTCTCTTGGTGAAGTCTTTGGATGAGCATAGGTGTTTGATTTTTAGGAGCTCCCAGTTAGCTAGTTTTTCTTCTGCATTGTTAATAATGTTTCGTATACTGTTTATGCCATGTATTAGGGCTCCTAATGTTGTCCCTATTTCTTCTTCCATGATCTTTATAATTTTAGATTTTATATTTAGGCCCTTGATCCATTTTGAGCTCATTTTTGAGTATGGAGTGAGGTATGGATCTTGTTTTATTTTTTTGCAGATGGATACCCAGTTATGCCAGCACCATTTGTTAAAAAGACTGTCTTTTCCCCATTTAACTGTTTTGGGACCTTTGTCAAATATCAACTGCTCATATGTGGATGGATTTCATATGTGGATGGATTTATGGCTGGATTCTCAATTCTGTTCCATTGGTCTACGTATCTGTTGTTGTACCAGTACCAGGCTGTTCAGACTACTAAGGCGGTATAATAGGTTCTAAAATCAGGTGGAGTGAGGCCTCCCACTTTGTTTTTCTTTTTCAGTAGTGTTTTACTTATCCGGGGTCTCTTTCCCTTCCATATGAAGTTGGTGATTTGTTTCTCCATCTCATTAAAGAATGACGTTGGAATTTGGATCAGAATTGCATTAAATCTACAGATCGCTTTTAGTAGAATAGACATTTTTATAATGTTAAATCTTTCTATCCATGAGCCAGGTACGTTTTTCCACTTATGTAGGTCTCTTTTGGTTTCTTGCAGAAGTGTTTTGTAGTTTTCTTTGTATAAGTCTTTTACATCTCTGGAAAGATTTATTCCTAAGTATTTTATCTTCTTGGGGGTTACTGTAAATGGTATTGATTTTGTGATTTTCTCTTCGATGTTCTTTTTGTTGGTGTAGAGGAATCCAACTGATTTTTGCATATTTATTTTGTATCCCAGTACTCTGCTGAGCTCTTGTATTAGTTTCTGCAGTTTTCTTGAGGATTCCTTAGGGTTTTCTGTGTATAAAATCATGTCATCTGCAAATAGAGATACTTTTACTTCTTCCTTGCCAGTCTGGATGCCCTTTATTTCTTTATCTAGCCTAATTGCCCTGGCTAGGACCTCCAGCACAATGTTGAATAAGAGTAATGATAAAGGGCGTCCTTGTCTGGGTCCTGATCTCAAGGGGAATGCTTTCAGGCTCTCTCCATTTAGGATGATGTTGGCTATTGGCTTTATATAAATGCCCTTTATTATGTTGCGGAATTTTCCTTGTATTCCTATTTTGCTGAGAGTTTTTATCATGAACGGGTGTTGGACTTTGTCAAATGCCTTTTCTGCATCGATTGATAAAATCATGTGATTCTTGTCTTTTGTTTTATTTATGTGGTGGATTACATTAATTGTTTTTCTAATGTTGAACCATCCCAGCATACCTCATATGAATCCCACTTTGTCATGGTGAATTATTTTTTTGATATGTTGTTGAATTTTATTAGCTAGAATTTTGTTGAGGATTTTTGCATCTAAGTTCATGAGGGATATCGGTCTGTAATTTTCTTTTTTGTGTGGTGTCTTTACCTGGTTTTGGTATCAGGGATATGCTGGCTTCATAGGATGCGTTTGGTAGTATTCCGTCCTTTTCTATGCTCTGAAATACCTTTAGTAGTGGTGGTGTTAACTCTCCTCTGAAAGTTTGGTAGAACTCTGCAGTGAAGCTGTCTGGACCAGGGCTTTTTTTTTTGTTGGGAGTTTTTTGATTACCTTTTCAATCTCTTCTTTTGTTTTGGGTCTATTTAGTTGTTCTACCTCTATTTTTGTTAGTTTAGGTAGGTAGTGTGTTTCTAGGAATTCATCCATTTCTTCTAGGTTTTCAAATTTTTTACAGTACAATTTTTCATACAATTTGGTATGATTCTTTTAACTTCAGTTGGGTGTGTTGTAATATCGCCCATCTCATTTCTTATCCAGGTTATTTGCTTCCTCTCCTGTTTTTCTTTTGTCAGTTTGGCCAGTGGTTTATCAATTTTGTTGAGTTTTTCAAAGAACCAGCTTTTGGTCTTGTTAATTCTTTCAATTATTTTTCTGTTTTCTATTTCATTTAGTTCAGCTCTAATTTTTATTATTTGTTTTCTTCTTCTACCTGAGGGTTTCTTTTGTTGCTCTCTTTCTATTTGCTCAAACTGTAGGGATAATTTTTTGATGTTGGCCCTTTCTTGTTTTTGGATGTGTGCATTTATTGATATAAATTGACCTCTGAACACTGCCTTCGCTGTGTCCCAAAGGTTCTGGTAGGAAGCGTTTTCATTCTCATTGCATTCTATGAATTTCTTTATTCCATCCTTAATGTCTTCTGTAATCCAGTCTTTTTTGAACAGGGCATTGTTCTGCTTTTTCTTTTATTGATTTCTACTTTTATGGCCTTATGGTCAGAGAAGATGCTCTGTAATATTTCAATGTTTTGGTTTCTGCTGAGGGTTGCTTTATGACCTAATATGTGGTCTATTCTAGAGAATGTTCCACATGCCCTAGAAAAGAAAGTATACTTGTTTGCTGTTTGGTGGAGTGTTCTGTATATGTCTATGAGGTCAAGTTGGTTGACTGTGGCATTTAGATCTTCCATGTCTTTACTGAGCTTCTTTCTGGATGTCCTGGTCTTCACTGAAAGTGGTGTGTTAATGTCTCCTACTATTATTGTGGAGCCGTGCTGATAGAGTTTGTTTTATGTATCTTGCCACCCTGTCATTGGGTGCATAAATATTTAATATGGTTATATCTTCTTGGTATATTATCCCTTTAATCATTATATAGTGTCCTTCCTTATCCCTTCTGATGGATTTAACTTTAAAGTCTCTTTTGTCAGAAATTAATACTGCCACTCCTGCTCTTTTTTGATTTTGTTGTTTGCTTGATGTATTTTTTTCCATCCTTTGAATTTTAGTATGTTTGTGTCTCTAAGTCTAAGGTGTGTCTCTTGTAGGCAGCATATAATCGGATCGTGTTTTTTTAATCCATTCTGCCACTCTCTGTTTCTTTATTGGTGCATTTAATCCATTTACATTCAGCGTAATTATGGATAGATATGAACGTAACGCTATCATTTTGATGTCTTTTTTTGTGTGTTGTTGACAGTTTCTTTTTCCCACTTAATTTTATGTGCTGAGGAGTAGATTATCTTTATATATTGTCCTTTCCTCATATTTGTTGTTGTCGATTTTGTTTCTGCTGAGTCTCTATTTTTTTCTTGTATTTTATTTTGATGGGTAAGATAGTTGTCTCCTTTGCGGTTACCTTATTATTTACCCCTTTTTTTCTAAATTTAAACCTAACTTTTATTTCTTCGTATTGCCTTATCTTGCTCTCCATATGGAAGATCTATGACTACATTTCTTAGTCCCTCTTTATTGTTTTAATATTGTCTTCTTTTACATAATAACATCACTGTTACCCCGTTTTGAGCATTTTTTTTTATCTGTCTGGGTTGACTTCTGATTGCTCTGCCCAGTGCTCTAGTCTTGGGTTGGTGCCTGATATTATTGATTTTCTAACTAAAGAACTCCCTTTAGTATTTCTTGTAGTTTTGGTTTGGTTTTTACGAATTCTCTTAACTTGTGTTTATCTAGAAATGCCCTAATTTCACCTTCATATTTGAGAGATAGTTTTGCTAGATATTTGATTCTTGGTTGGCAATTTTTTTCCTTGAAATTTTTACATAAGTCATCCCATTGCCTTCTTGCCTGCATGGTTTCTGCCGAGTAGTCCGAGCTTATTCTTATTGGCGCTCCTTTGTAGGTGACTTTTCGTTTATCCCTAGCTGCTCTTAAAATTCTCTCTTTATCTTTGGTTTTGGCAAGTTTGATTACAATGTGTCTTGGTGACTTTCTTTTGGCATCTACCTTATGTGGAGTTTGATGAGCATTTTGGATAGATATCTTCTCATCTTTCATAATATCGGGAAAGTTTTCTGCCAACAAATCTTCAACAATTCTCTCTGTATTTTCTGTTGTCCATCCCTGTTCTGGCACTCCAATCACTTGTAGGTTATTTCTCTTGATAGAGTCCCGCATGATTCTTTAGGTTTCTTCATTTTTTAAAAAATTCTCCTATCTGATTTTTCTTCATATATATTAGTGCCAAGTGCTTTATCTTTGAGTTCAGAAATTCTGGCTTCTACTTGCTCAATTCTGCTCCTCAGACTTCTATCAAGTTGTCTAATTCTGTAATGTTATTGTTAATCTTCCGAATTTCTGATTGCTGTCTATGGATTTTTCCAGCTTATTAAACTTTTCATTATGTTCCTGAATAATCTTTTTAATTTCTTCAGTTGCTTTATCTGAGTGTTCCTTGGTTTGTTCTGCGTATTGCCTCGTTTCCTTCCTGATGTCTTGAAGGGTTCTGTATATTAATCTTTTGTATTCTGCCTCTGGTAATTCCAGGAAGGCACTTTCATCTAGAAGATCCCTGGATTCTTTGCTTTGGGAGCTTGTTGAGGTGATCATGGTCTGTTTCTTTATGTGACTTGATATTGACTGTTGTCTCCGAGCCAGCTATAATTTATTGTATGAATTTTATGTTTGCTTACTGTGTTGTAGCTTCTTGCTTTGTTTTGTTTTGATATGCCCAAATGGATTGCTTGTTTGAGGTAGCTTTCTTATTTTCACCTTTGGAGCTCTGACATCCTGTCCCCAGAAGGCTAGAACTGTTATCACGTATATCAGTCTAGGAGTCCTTTCAATTTTCTTGTATGAATTCAGCTCAGGTGTCCAGGTAGCTGATCATCAAATGTGTGGTATAGGCTCTGTCCTACAGCCTTAGAGGGGCAGGGATGATTGGTGTAGGTACTTGTATCTGTTTGAAGCAGGGGGTCACACTCTGAACAAGACAGGGGACTGAGAATTGTCCCCCACATGTCTCTGAGGAAAGCATGTCCCTGTTCCCTAGAGCATACAGGTGGGTGGGTTCTGCAGACAGACCATGGGCACCCAATGTGTTTGGTTTTAAGGACTGGGAGGTACCAGTTATCCTTGGACCCCTGTCGTGGGTGGCTGGGTGACCTGAGTGGAGCCACCAGTCCTTAGGCCTCTGATGTGAGTAGGTGAGGGCCCTGTTTAATAGGCAAAGCAATGTCAAACATCAAACACCCACCTCTCTGCCACACAACTGAAATGGTTGGAGTCTGCCAAAAAGAGCCCATTCTCCTGAAATAGGCCCACACAGGTCCATGCAGAGGGGAAAGGTACTCAAAGTCCATGGACCGTGCGTGGACAGGAGCCACTTCTGTCCTGAGCTCCCCCGGTTAGTGGAGCTGGCAAATTATCTTTCCCCCTAATTGCAAATTTATTCCTTCTCCAAGGCCGGAAGGATGGCTCTAGGTGCTCAACAGGGCCTATCTCTAGGCCCAGGGAAGCTACCTTGGGAGCCGTGGGGGTGGGGGCGGAGCTATAAAATATACACAAGTGCTTAGCTTTTGCCAAGAGTGCCTTTCTTCTCTGGTTCTGGAGGTGTGAGTAGGCTGTGTGGCTGCTGCTTCTCCCTGAGGAAACTGCGTTCTTCTCTGGTGCTGGAGGTGCGAGTAGGCTGAGTGGCTGGCTGCTTCTTCCTGAGGAAACTGCGGCTGAACGCTAGTACCAGCCTGCTGCTGCCGTTCCTGGGAATAGTGGCTGAAGGCTCCCTGAGATTCAAATCCAGTAACTCCTCTCTGCTTCTGAACCGTTTGTTCCTCCCACTGCCCCTCGGTTTGTTTTCTAAGTTTGCCTTTGATGTTCAGGGCTCCTAGCTTGTCATAAATATACTTGTTTTACTTGTTTTTTGGGGTCTTTGTTATAAAGAGGGCCCTCTGGAAGCATCTGTCAATTCCGCCATCTTGGCTCTGCCTTTCCAGTCATCATTTTTAAAGGCTAGTTGAATCCACTGAATTGATTTCACAATTCAGTAACTGAACCCACGGTGTGTAGGGCCATTCCCTTTGGTGCCTGTGAGAGTAATTTTAAACACAGAGAACAATTCTGACAGGGGCATGTTTCTATGACCCTGGTTCCTCAGCTGCATTTGAGTCTGGACTTGACTCCAGAGGCCTTCTTATGGGAGGAGGGTTCAGCCAGCAAACCTTTGCTGTGTCTAGTTTGGTGTTAGGCAACCTGGGGAATTCTGAATTTGGAGAGCATTCAAGTTAAGTTTCCTGTCCTCAAGGAGTTTATAATCTTTCTTAAAGAGAATCTTCAGAGAACAATCAATACCAGATGGGACAGAAGCCTCAATGAGCCTGAAGGAACTTGAAGGACCCCATCATTGTCCATGCAAAGCTTTCCAAAAATAGAACTTCAGTCCCAAATGAGCTATCCTTACACTTAGAACATCTTTTATCTTCTGCTCCTTCTTTTATTTTTATTTCTTATTAAGGAAAAAAAAATTTAATTTTTTAATTGGGCATTAAGCGAAAGTTTACAGAGCAAATTAATTTCCTATTTGATAGTTTGGACATAAAGTACACCATGACATTGGCTTCACTCCCTACAATGTGCCTGCCCTTTTCTCATTTCTATCCTAGTTTCCCGGTTTCCTTTTGCCCCGATTTTCTATCCCTTCCTGACTTCTCATCTAAAAAAATTTTAAATAGGCAGTGTATTTGCAAGATTGAAGATTTAAAAGATTCCAAAGGGCAGATCATTAAAATTCTCCCTCCCATCCCTGTTCTTAACTACCCAATGGCCCTCTCTGGAGATAACTAACTTTTCCAATTTCTTGTGAATTCTCTCAGAAATAGCCCATCACATGTAAACACGTGTAAATTAATTAAAAAAAATTTTTTTTACACGGTTTACATCGTATTATACTTCCTGTTTTGCATCTTGCACTTTTGCTTAATATATTTCAAAATTGCCCTGTATCAATGGATAAAGAGTTCCACATTCTTTTTTTACAGCTCTTTGAGTAATTCATTCCCGTGGGGTCACCATCAGTTGGAGTTGACACAATGGCAACCAACAAAAAGAGTAATTCAAAGCAAAGAAGTTTCCGGGATAAAATGAATGCTTCAAAGGTCAGTGGAGCAAGGGCAGGGGTTTGGGGACCATGGTTTGCGGCGACTTCTAAGTCAATTGGCAAAATAATTCTATTATGAAAACATTCTGCATCCCACTTTGAAATGTGGCGTCTGGGGTCTTAAATGCTAACAAGCGGCCATCTAAGATGCATCAATTGGTCTCAACCCACCTGGAGCAAAGGAAAATGAAGAACACCAAGGCCACACGACAACTAAGAGCCCAAGAGACAGAAAGGGCCACATGAACTAGAGACCTACATCATCCTGAGACCAGAAGAACTAGATGGTGCCCGGCCACAATAGATGACTGCCCTGACAGGGAACACAACAGAGAACCCCTGAGGGAGCAGGAGATCAGTGGGATGCAGACCCCAAATTCTCATAAAAAGACCATACTTAATGGTCTGACTGAGACTAGAGGAATCCCGGCGGCCATGGTCCCCAGACCTTCTGTTGGCACAGGACAGGAACCATCCCTGAAGACAACTCATCAGACATGAAAGGGACTGGACAGTGGGTGGGAGAGAGATGCTGATGAAGAGTGAGCTAATTATATCAGGTGGACACTTGGGACTGTGTTGGCATCTCCTGTCTGGAGGGGAGAGGGGAGGGTAGAGAGAGTGGGAAGCTGGCAAAATTGTCAGGAAAGGAGAGACTGGAAGGGCCGACTCATTAGGGGGAGGGCAAGTGGGAGTACAGAGTAAGGTGTATATAAACTTACATGTGACAGTCTGACTTGATTTGTAAACGTTCACTTGAAGCTCAATAAAAGTTAATAAAAAAAAAGAGTAATTCATTGTTTGGCTGGATGGTAATTTATTTAATCAGTCCATTATTGATGAAACATTTAGATTACTTCTAATCCTTTGATATTCTAAAAAATGAAGGAATGGAGGACCTCCTTACCCTCTGTGATGTGTCTAAATAAGATGGGACCAACTAGACCTGCATCTGCCTGTGTCTCCATCCTTGTGTGTGGCCACACTCTTCCTTCTTTCCTCCCTCTCTCTCTCCCTCCACTCCCCCCATGTGTGCTTTCATTCCCTCTCTCAGCTTCAGTCCTCTTGGCCTTCTCAGTCCTCTCTCCTGCCTCCAGGCTCTGTGTATACCGTTCCTTGTCCTTGGAAGACTCCCTTTTTCTTGCTGACTCCCAACTCATCTTCTGTGTCTCAGCCTAAGTTGTATTTGCTCAGAGAATATCTGTTCATCGTCATAGCACTAAGTACACTTTTAGTCAATTAGTAAATATTGTACAGGGTGACCCTATAGTTCTTAAGCAGTTTGAATCTTTAATAAATTCACCTCTATATATGATAAAAATCATCCACAAGAAAGAACAAAGAGGGAACTTAATCACAAATTACTATATTTAATTACAGAAATGTCGAGTTTTGACATACCCAACATCCTTTTAGATACACTTGGATATAACCATTGCATAGAATGCAGGCTTTATTATCTAGAAAATTAAAGAAATAAAGTAGAACAAATGAATCATTAAAAAATTTTATTCAAAGCCTGAGTAAATTCCATCTTGGTTGCATTTTACAAGTTGTTTATATATTATATAGAAATGAATTTATTAAAAACTCAAACCACACAAAGACTTTATGGACATCCTAATTTAATTTTTTTTTTTTTACCGTATTTCATCTAATACTAACCCAAGCTATTTTCTCTGCCTTTAATGTGTCTGAAATTGGAATGGGTCTTACTATCAATGGCAACTTACAATGTTGGTGCCAGGCAGTGGTCATCACTACTGTTGTCACTCTCTAAGCACGCACAGACTTGGTCATGGTTGTCCAGGCTCTCATCACTTCAGTTGAGTTAAGTTAATTTACATTGCATATTTTGGGTTAAATTTACATTTAAAATATTTTTGGAGTCCCTTGGTGGTGCAGTTAACGTGTTCGACTGTTAATTGAAAGGTTGGCGGTTTGAGTCCACCCAGAGGTACCTCGGAAGAAAGACCTGACAATCCACTTCTGAAAAAAAATCAGCCACTGAAAACCCTACGGAGGACAGTTCCGTGTGACACACGTGGGGTCGCTGTTAGTCTGAGTTGATTCTACGGCAACCGGTTTAAAATACTCTCAAAAAGATCACACTCTGGGTTGGGAGACAAAACGTTTACGTAGAAAGGCAATGAAAGAGAACAGCACTGTATCAATTTGATGTTAGCAAAGCACTTCTTTATCATTGGAAAAACATTAATTCATTACTTTCTTGCAAGGTAACAACCAAATGCTTTGAAAGATCTAAGAAAGAAAGACGCAGGTAGATGAAGCTATGTTACGTTTTGTTACTGACCACTGTGAAAGCATTGTCTCTCACAGGGCAGGCCGAAAGTATAAGCACTCAACGTGCACAGTGAGTGTCAATGGCTTAGGAGAAAGTCTTGGAGACAACAGTGGAACACACTGCTAAGACGCGCTGCATCATCCACCACGCATCCGTGCGCCATTTTGAACTCTGTGTTGAAAAGTGATTCAGAAGAGTTGAACTCTGGATATGAAGATTTAGGAATACTGTAACCAATTTATTTCCTTTTGTGCCTTCATAAGAGTGATTTAAAAATTCTGTCTAAATGATCCTAAAAGAATCTTTCAATAAGTCTGAAAGTTCTAAGGGATAAGAAAGCATTATATTTAATTGGCAATGTTTGTTTTTTAGTGGTGCATAAAATAATGGTACATCAGAAAGTCAATGGTGTCTTAGGTTTGATGAAATATGGTTCTATATATATATGTATGTGTGTGTGTGTGTATATATATATACATATATATATATACATATATATGTATATATATATATGAGGCAGTTATGGTTCAGTTGCAGAATTCTTGCCTCCTACCTGGGACACCTGGGTTTGATTCTCAGCCAGTGTTCCTCATGTGCAGCCAACACCCCTCGGTCAGTGAAAATGCTGAACATTTTCAGCAGAACTTCCAGACTAAGACCAACTAAGAGGAAAAGCCTGGTGATCTACTTCTGAAAATCAGCCAGTGAAAACCTTACGGATCACGACAGTCCTACCCGCAAATGATCACGGGGATGGTGCAGGACTGGGCAGAGTTTGAGTCCATTGTTTGTGGGGTTGTCTTGAGTCCAGTTGACTTGATGGCAGCCAACAACAACAACAGGGGCAGAAGGTCACTGGGCTGGGATGCCAACCCCATAGAACACAATGGGAGGGGTGCCCACTGGAACCGGGAAGCCACTCCCCAGGACCCTTGGGAATATTTGGGAACTTGGAGAAGGCAAGAGGTTCTGCTGGTCATGGGGGCTGGGGTTCAGAGTGATTGTCATTGGGGCATTGAACTCATTGAGCATTTGGCCCCATGGGCTAAGATGTTGCAGTCATACACACACCGGAGCATCTCTTGCTCCCTCTTTGCTCCAAACCCTTCCCTAATATCACCCTTTCTACCTCCATGTCACCCAGGGCAAATGAGAGAGGAGCCGGGATAGCACAATAACGCTAGGCAGTAATGCCCATGTTTTCTTTTGAATGAGTTTTACATTGATAGTCTCATTTAGTCTCTTAACTGTCCCAGACTAGACTCGCTATGATGAGTGTCCATCTGTTCAGGACACTATGGGGCAGGCAGGGAGGGGGCAGGGCTGTGCCTCAAACCAGAGCCCCTTCCCCATAAATGTGCAGAGACTGGAACCCGTGCAGCTGGGCTGGTGGGCTGTATAGCAAGGAGGCTGTGCATGGCGGCAGAGCCTCCAATGTGGAGTACAGAGGATGGGGGTGGGTGCGGAAACCCATGGTCACTCAAGAGGTGCTCCCGTGGATGACGGCGAGCCTAGCTGACCACTGGGACTCCAGGCAGACTCCAGGTTTGAAGGAGGCCAGGGGAGCCCCTGCTTTGTATCCGTTTTGGATTTAGGAGTAGAGACCAAGGTAGAAAACGTTACAGTGGGGCAAAGAGACTGTGCCACCTTAGAAGCCTCCTGCTCAGTTAATATCAGTTCAGGAGCTGGGCAGGGGGTGGAGGGAAGCCCCAGCAGACTCAGCCCATAGGAGAGGGGGCAGGAGAGGTAGAGGAAATGAGGGACCTAGCACTCAGGGTTGGGGAATCCTTTCCTTATTTGTATTTATTTTTTCTCTGACGGAGTAACTACAGCACAGGTGGGGAAACTGAGTTACAGGGCAGGCTGATACTATGGCTGCCAAGGGTTTCATGCAGACCGGAAAGACAAGCTTAGCCTCTGTAGCTTTCTGGAATCTTCTTAGGCAGGAACAGGGAGGTGGGGACAGCTGAAATCGAAGCCCAGGACCTCTTTGTTCATTTTTGGTCCCCATTTGGAGGGCACACCCAGCGTCTGAGAACAGGGCAACTTCCCTCATGCATTCCTCATAGCATTCCATTGTGCTCAGGGCGGCCAAGAAGCCTGGCTTGCGGGGGCCTGTTCTGTCTCTTTGTCAATTCTTACATGATAGCTACCGACTTGGCGGCCACACTTCAATTAGGTGCCCAGCAGGTGAGGGTGCTCAGACAGGGCTGTCACGTGGAGATCAAGGAGGTAATTCACCCTTTTTACACCCACAGGACTGAGGGTGAACTGTGCACACGGATTGTGGCCAGGACTGAGGGTGGGGGAGGGAGGAGAAAGCAAAGGAAGGGAGAGAGAGAGGAGCTAAGAGCCCAAGCCCAGAGAATGATCAAGAGGCTCCCACGGAATGGACTTGTTGAGCCATCTATCTTGCATCCTCTCATTCTGGACATTTCCACAAAGGACTATTTCTGCATCAAACAATCCCGTGAGGCCTTGAGTCTACAACTTCCTGGGAAGGAGTACAGCTGGATGAAGCAAAATTCTTCCCACCCCTGACCTCCTCCTCCTCCTTTGGGTTCAGGCAGCTGCAGTTTTTGCAAGCCCATTCAAATACCAAAGGTAAGGTTTGACTCAGGTGTCCCCAAGGCGAACTGAACGACGTGATGCCCATGGCTGGTTGCATTTTGGGAAGGAGCTGAGTGGCTAGGTTGAGAAGTCCTTTCTCTGCTCAAAGAAGGCCACCTGATGGGGTGTGGTGTGATGGCCATCATGTAAAATTGGATGCTCAGGGCCTGGCTCTAGGGCTTCAGGGGCATCTGGGGCCTGTGGTGAGCTGCTGCGCCTCCCCGGACTGGTGTGCTTTGAGGCCCAGGGCAGCAGGGCATTTGGGCATTTGTGAAGTGACCAGGGGATGGAGGGGAGAGTGCAACAAGGGCCACTGGCTGCAGAGTTCTACCACCTCTCCTGCGAGTCCTTGGTAGGGTTGCTAACACTCACAAGTTCCTGGAAAGCTATTCCCAGAAGCCCCTGTCCCCTCCACCCCACCTAGAACATGAACTCTAAGGGCTCCCCAGCCTCCCGCGGAGCTAGGGATCTGGGCTGCTGGCACCTCAGCTCCCTTCCCTAACTCTCAGGGCCCCTACTCTCCTCTGGCCAGGACTGTTTCTCCTGGCCCCCAATGCCAGGCCCTGAAATCCCAGAAGCTTCTCTGTTCCCTGCCCTCTAAGCTTCCTGTCTCTGAAGCCCCATCTGCCTCGAGGTTTGGGCAGAGCTGAGCCAGCCTGGGTCTTAGGCCTGAGACTTTGAGCTAGAGGTTCGTGGCCCGAATTTCCATCCTATTGCAAGAAATGGTGGACATTCTTGCTCACCCCTCACTGCTCAGCAAAGCTCGTTAGAGGGAACACCAGCTCCCTCAGAGGCTAGAGACCTCCCTAGCAGAAATTTGGAGCCTTTCCTCCACCCCAGCCTCTCTACCTGCAGGGAAATATAAGATGTTGCTCTCTTTGAAAGTTGCCAGAAGCAGTCATTCAAAGATACTTTCATTTACCTATTTGAAATTCAATAGGCCATCACTCAGAAATTCTGCACACAAACGCAGAATCTGGTATTGCTGCTGCAGTTTGGATTCACATCCTCCTGAACTGGCCGAGGATCCCAGGCCAGCCTGGTGGAGGCCGGGAGGTGGGCTGGGATCTCCAGTCCTGGGATTCTGGGGAATTGCCCAGCCATCCTCTTCCTTGGTCCTGTACAAAATCCTCCTTAGCAATGTCAGCCTATACTGCTTTCTTCTTTTTCTGATTGCTGGGAACACGTGCTCTAGCCCTTGGTGGTCTCCAGTTCAGCGGTCTTCATCACCTGTCTCACAGTACCTCACATCTGAGGGATATCAGCTCCCCGCTGACTTACAAGCTCTTGGGGCCAGGGACCATGTCTCCTCTGGCTCTGTATACACAAATATACGGTTCCAAAAACCTACATTAAATTCCCGCTCTGTGCTATGCACTGTGCAGACATTGAGAATGCAAAGATAGATATGATATGACCTTCGTCCCCAAGGGGGAAGGGATGGAAGTGATTTCAGTGTAGCACAGTAATCGGCATGGTGGAGACATTCACACACAGGCACAGGGGCCAGCCCAGGTGAGCCTGGGCATCCGTGGTTCCTCCAGAAGCTAAGACCCGAGCGAGGTCTGAAAGGATGTCTAGGAATTAAGTGAAGACACAGTGGTGGTTCAGTAGTAGAATTCTCACTTTCCACGCGGGAGACCCAGGTTCAATTTCTGGCCAACGCACTTCTTGTGCAGCCGCCATCTGTCTATCATTGGAGGCCGACATGTTGCTATGATGCTGCACAGGTTCCAGCGGAGCTTCCAGACTAGACAGACTAAGAAGGAAGGCCTGGCAACCTACTTCTGAAAATCAGCCAATGAAAACCCAATGGATCACAGAGATACAATCTGCAACCAATTGTGCATGGGGTCACCATAAGGAGGGGGAGCTGACCTGAAGGCTGCTAACAACAACAGGAATTAAGTGAAAAATGGTGAAGGCACATGTAGAGAGAAAGAGAAAGCCTGAGCAAAGGCCCAGAGTCGCTTGCCCGGCTATCTAGAGGTTGAGCTGTATTTCTGAATTACTGAGTGTGAGGCTGGGCTGGATGAGTGTGCTTGTCAGTGTGTGTGAGGGAGGTGAGGTTGCTGAGTGTGCTCTACTGGGGAACCCAGATTTGAATTCCATTGGTGGCGCATGAGGGGGTATTGAAAAAAAAGGGAGAGGATTAATCATGGAGGTGCTGTGATCAGGTATGCGTTTTGCAAAGCCAGGTCTGGAGAAAGAAGGCTGGGGCGTAGGGAACTGGGCAAGGCTAGTGCAATGGCTCCCACGGAGATGATGGGTCCTGAACCAGAGGAGCAGCTGGGGGCAACCTTGACAAACACTTATGAGGCGAAGTTGTCAGCACCAGTGCCTGGCCTTTCACAGTTCCCTTACTGAGTAAATACTTGTTGACTGCAGTTGAAGCAGGGAAGGAATAATACGCGCAAGAGTGAGAACATCAAGTCCCACTGTTTTCTCAGTCACCTTGAGCAAATTGTCTTTGTCCTCCTCTGTCTTGGGAAATTAACTACCCCATTTCATTTTCAGACCTTTGATCTTTGCAGCCCACTCAGAATAATGGCTTCATGTGTTGGGTTTCTCTCTCTCCATCTTCTCACCCACCTTTCCCCCCACCCCCCATGGACTGCCTTGGGCCATGAATATTTCTGAGTTGAAGGGAGAGTAGGATGGAGGGAGCTGTGGATAGGAGCAGGCACAGGCTGTCCCTCCTTGCAGGTGCCCAGGATGGCAACTGAAAATCTGTTGTCCCTCTCATTCCCCTTCTCCTGCCATCTCCCACTCCCCTCCCACACATACCTAATGCCAAGTGGCCTTGGATCCCTAGAAGGCAGGGGCAGGTAAGCTCCCGGTGAGCTCAGAGATCAGTGGCTCCAAATACCGTAAAAGGCTCCCTGCAGGTCCCAGATGGTTTTCACTGGTCTTCGGCAAAATGGGGAAAACAAGAGGAATGTACTGTTTTTCATAAATCCAAATTTGTTCTGTTGAGGTTTTTATTTTTATCCTGAGGTTGTCTTCTTCCCATTTTGTGGTGTTAACCAGTCATTTTAAAAATGAAATGATAGTGATAATAGGATATATTTTTAATGTGCTTATTTGGCAAAATTGGAACTTGGCAACCCTATGTTGATCTACTCACTCCCAAATTATTTTGAAATTTTCTTGGCTTGTGAACACTGAGAGTCTGGGAGCTGTTGAGATAGATGCTACATTTGCACTGCAGGAGGTGGTGTAATGGTTTACAGCATAGCTCTGCAAGCAGACAGAGCCCAGGCTCTCACCAAGTCCGTCCTTTACTAGCTGGGTGACTTCTGGGCTTCAGCTTCCTGGTCTCTAAAATGGGCATAATATAGGACCTGCCTGTATTAGTTGTCTAGGGCTGCTGTAACAAGACACCACAAACTGGGTAGCTTATAGCAGCAGAAACAGTTCAGAGGCCCGAAGTATGAAATCAAGGTGTCAGCAGAGCCTTGCTCTCTCTGAAGACTGACTCTAGAAGAGAATCGGTTCCACGCCTTTTCCTTGGATGCTGGTGTTGTCAGCAACACTTGGCATTCCTTGGCTTGTAGATACATCACCCCAATCTCTGCCTCTACTGTCACATGGCTGTCTCCCGGTATGTCTGTCTCTGTGTCTCTTTTCCTCCTCTTATAAGGACACCATTCATTTGGAACACACAGCCCAACCTTTAAGGCCCACTCTTATCCAATAGGGGCCCTGGTGGTGTAGTGGTTGAGAGCTATGGCTGCTAACCAAAAGGTCAGCAGTTTGAATCCACCAGATGCTCCTTGGAAACGCTGTGGGGCAGTTCCGCTCTGTTCTATAGGGTTGCTATGAGTCGGAATCGACTCGACGGCAAAAGGTTCGGTTTTGGTTTGGTTCTTATCCAATATGACCTCATCTTAACTTGATTACGCCTGCAAAGACTCTGTTTCCAAGGTCTTTATTTCCAAATCTGTCATGGTCACAGATACCAGGGGTTAGGAATTCAATATATCTTTTTGGAAGATACGATTCAACCTACAACACTACCTCGTAGGGTTGTGAGGATTAAATGAAATGGTATGTGTTTTCTATTATTACTTCTAGGAATTTCTATTAAAGACATCATTTTCTTGTCTACTAAGAGACTGATTCTATAAACTACCAAAGAAACTTGGAATGCTTCCCACCAGCTTGACTAATCCAATCTTTCTCGTATCCCTTTTGGCATTTAGGGCTTTAATGAAAGGAAAGGGAGGCGAGAAAGGAGAAAAACGTGGGAAGACACTCTACAGCTATTTGTGTGGACTCAAAATCGTGGGGCCAAAATAAAAGATTCAGAAAGGATATCTGAGTTTTGCCCGATTTAGTCAATTTAACAAAGAGATGATCGAGAGATTACCACTGCCAAGGACCATCAAAGGTAGCTTTCTCTTCCTAGAACTTGCTTAGCACCTTTTTTTTTTTTAGTTTATTTCCACTAGAACTGACTGTTGGCTCTGTTTGGAAAATGATAAAGTCTGTGTTGACTCCAATAGATGTTTCTCCTCCTCAGTTGCCTCTAATCTCTCTCGTCACTCCTAAAACCAAAAACCAAACCCACTGCCGTCGAGTCGATTCCGACTCATAGTGACCCTAGAAGATAAATAATTGCATTTATAGCTGCTCATTCTGGGATATTACAGACTTCTTGCGTCACCTTCCCAGAGCCCTTTGCACAAGGAGAGGAGAGTGAGTTGGAGGAAGAATTTCTGGCCTCATTGGGAGATTGCTTTAGGTCAGGGGACACTCCCTGCAGCACTTAAAGTTGAAGCATTTGTCTGCACCCTTCAGGGTAAGATTAACCCAGTTTAGCAGTGGTTTGGTCACATAGCATAGATTTCATCTTGCCAGGAGCTATGAGGAGGGGTAAGTAAGGAGGAGGTGAGAGGTTGGGAGTGAGAGGAAAGATCCAAAAGTTATGTGTTGAGGTGAATGCACCTCAGTGGCAAGCCTCACTCAAGCACACCCTACCTGGCATCTCAGCTCTTGGAAAAGTTCCCATCCCACGTACAGCCCAGAGTATACACTCTTTAGAAATGTGCTCCTTCCTTCCTCTAGCAATTGGCTTAGCAAAATGGTCTACCTCGTATACATCCCCCACCCCCATCCAAGTAACATCCTTCCTTCAAGATCATTCCATTCAGTTTATTCATCAAACACTTGTTAAGAAACTTTGAAGAGGCAGGTGCCGCGCCTGGTTTGGAAACACCATGAGAATAAGCCACAGCCCTGACCCCTGAGTGCTGCCTGAAATCTTATGGGGGAGAATCCAATGTAGAAAAATACTCTTGCTGTCCAAATATGGTTGTCTTCTGAGTTTGCAAAGTGAGAGTTCAGATTGCCAGGGACACTACATAATCTGAATCTATTTGGTCCTTGAATTTCGAACACTGTTTAGTGTGAGTTCAGACACCCATGGATTTGCCTGGAAATCTAACTGCATCTATTTGGCCCTTGAATTTGATAATGAGAATTCAGATAGTGAAAGACACCTGAAATTGTATTATGTCAAGGTGAGGCATCATGCTTGGTAATGCAAAAAAGAGGGAGACCCTCAATGACATGGATTGACACAGTGGCTGCAAGAAGGGCTCAAACATATTAACAAATATGAGATGGCACAGGACTAGGCAGCATTTTGTTTTGTTATTCAGAAGGTCACTATGAGTCGGAGCTGACTCAACAGCACCTAACAACAAACAGCAAGGGGGAAACTAGAAGTCAGGGAAGCAGAAGGCATAGCAGGAACAGCCACACTCTCTTGGCAGAATACATACCAGATAAAATACCGGATGCCCAGTTCAATTTGGATTTCAGATAAACAACAAATAATGTTTTTAGTATATGTATGTTCCAAATATTGCATTGGGCATAGTTAAACTAAAAAAATTATTCTTTGATAATCTAAAATTCAGATTGAACAGGGCATCCTGTGTTTCGATTTGCTAAATCTGGCAACCCCAAGGATGAGAATACTTCATAGAATGGATGCTCAAGCTAAGTTTTCAAGGTTAAGTTGAGGAAGAGCATTCTAGATGAAGGGGACAGCTTATCCATGGACAGAGACGTGGAAAAACCAAAACCAAAACCAAAAAGGGGGTTGTTCTAGAAACACACTACCTGCCTAAACTAACAACAGAGGTAGAACAACTAAATAAACCTAAAACAGAAGAGATTGAAAAGACAATTAAAAAACTGCCAACAAAAAAAGCCCTGACGCTGAAGTCTTCACTGGAGAATTCTACCCAGCTTTTATAAAATAAATTTATTTCTTCAGAGAAGAGTTAACACCACAAATACGAAAGGTATTTCAGAGCATAGAAAAGGATGGAATACTCCCAAACTCATTCTATGAAGCCAGCATAACCCTGATACCAAAAGCAGGTAAAGACGTCACAAAAAAAAAGAAAGAAATTACAGACCAATATCCCTCATGAACATAGATGCAAAAACCCTCGACAAAATTCTAGCCAATAGAATTCAACAACATATCAAAAAAAAAAAAAAAAAATCACCATGACCAAGTGGGATTCATATCAGGTGTGCAGGGATGGTTCAACATTAGAAAAATAATCAGTATAATCCATCACATAAATAAAAGACAAGACCCACATGATCTTATCAACTGATGCAGAAAATGCATTTGACAGAGTCCAACACCAATTTATGATAAAAACTCTCAGCAAAATAGGAATAGAAGGAATATTCCTCAGCATTATAAAGAGGATTTAAACTAAGCCAACAGCCAACATCATACTAAATGGAGAGAGTCTGAAAGCATTCCTCTTGAGAACGGGATCCCGACAAGAGTGCACTTTACTCTTACTCAATATTGTGCTGGAGGTCCTAGCCAGAGCAATTAGGCTAGAAAGGGAAATAAAGGGCATCCAAATTGGTAAGGAAGAAGTAAAATTATCCCTATTTGCAGATGATATGATCTTATACACAGAAAAACCCAAAGAATCCACAAGAAAACTACTGGCACAAATAGAAGATTTCAGCAAAGTATCAGGATACAAGATAAACATAGAAAAATCAGTTGGATTCCTCTACACCAATAAACAGAACTTCGAAGAGGAAATTACCAAATCAATACCACTTACAATAGCCCCCCAGAAGATAAAATACTTAGGAATAAATCTAACCAGAAACGTAAAAGATCTATGCAAAGAAAACTACAAGACACCACTGCAAGAAACCAAAAGAGACCTACATAAGTGGAAAAACGTACCTCGATCATGGATACGAAGAATCAATATTATAAAAATGTCAATTCTACCCAAAGTAACCTAAGGATATAATGTAATCCCCACCCAAATTCCAATGGCATTTTTCAATGAAATGGAGAAACAAATCACCAACTTCAAATGGGAAGGCAAGTGTCCCCAGATAAAGCATTACTGAAGAAGAAGAACAAAGTGGGAAGCCTCACACTACCTTGTTTTAGAAACTATTGTACTGCCATGGTAGTCAAAACAGCCTGATATTGGTACAATGGATACATAGACCAGTGGAACAGAATTGAGAATCCAGACATAAATTCATCCACCTATGAGCAGCTGATAATTGACAAAGGCCCAAAGTCCGTTAAAGGAGGAAAAGATAGTCTCTTTAACAAATGGTGCTGGCATAACTGGACATCCATCTGCAAAAAAATGAAACAAAACCTATACCTCACACCATGCACAAAAACTAACTCAAAATGGATCAAAGACCTAAATATAAAATCTGAAACAATAAAGATGATGGTAGAAAAAATAGGGACGTTAGGAGCACTAATACATTGCATAAACAGAATACAAAACATTACTAAGAATTCAGAAGAGAAACCAGATAACTGGGAGCTCCTGAAAATTAAACACCTATGTTCATCTAAAGACCTCACCAAAGAGTAAAAAGATTACCTACAGATTGGGAACAAGTTTTTA
The DNA here is from genome assembly GCF_024166365.1 of Elephas maximus indicus. NCBI lineage: Eukaryota > Metazoa > Chordata > Mammalia > Proboscidea > Elephantidae > Elephas > Elephas maximus. The sequence goes on from NC_064826.1 coordinate 17,234,141, forward strand.
GCTATGACATTTCTGATCAGCATCTGATCTCTAAAATCTACATGATACTGCAAAAACTCAACTACAAAAAGACAAATAACCCATTTAAAAAATGGGCAAAAGATATGAACAGACACTTCACTAAAGAAGACATTCAGGTAGCTAACAGATACATGAAGAAATGTTCATGATCATTAGCCATTAGAAAAATGCAAATCAAAACTACAATGAGATATCATTTTACTCCAACAAGGCTGGTATTAATCCAAAAAACACAAAATAATAAATGTTGGAGAAGCTGTGGAGAGACTGGAACACTTATACACTGCTGATGGGAATGTAAAATGGTACAACCACTTTGGAAACTGACTTGGCGCTTCCTTAAAAAGCTAGAAATAGAACTACCATATGATCCGGCAATCCCACTCCTTGGAATATATCCTAGAGAAATACGAGCCTTTACACAAACAGATATATGCACACCCATGTTCATTGCAGCCCTGTTTACAATAGCAAAAACATGGAAACAACCTAGATGCCCATCAACTGATGAATGGATAAACAAATCATGGTATATTTGCACAATGGAATGCTACACAATGATAGTGAACAATGACGAATCTGCAAAACATCTCATAACTTGGGTGAATCTGGAAGGCATTATGCTGAGTGAAATTAGTCGGTTGCAAAAGGACAAATTTTGCATGAGACCACTATTATAAGAATTCAAGAAAAGGTTTAAACACAGAAGAAAACATTCTTTGATGGCTACAACGGTGAGGAGGGAGGGAGAGAGTTATTCACTAACCATATGGTAGACAAGAATTTTTAGGAAGGCCAACACACGACGCAGGGACAGTCAACACAACTAGCTGAAACCAAAAGTTAAGAAGGTTCCTGAATACAACCAAACACTTCAAGGGACTGAGCATCAGGGGCAAGGGGCTGGGGATCATGGTTTCAGGGGATATCTAGGTCAAGTGGCACAGCAAAGCTTATTAAGAAAATGCTCTGCATTCCATTTTGGTGAGTGGCTCCTGGGGTGTTAAGAGCTAGTTAGCGGCCACCTAAGATGCATCAATTTGTCCAAACCACCTGGAGCAAAGGAGAATGAAGAATACCAAACACAAAAGGAAAATATTAGCCCAAGAGACAGAAAGGGTTACATAAACCAGAGACTCTATCAGCCTGAGACCAGAGGAACTAGACGGTGCCCAGCTACCACCAGTGACCACCCTGACAGGGAACACAACAGAGAGTCCCTGACAGAGCAGGAGAAAAGTGGGGTGCAAAACTCAAATTCTAGCAAAAAGACCGGACTTAATTGTCTGAGACTGAAGGAGCCCCAGAATACATGGCCTCTGGACTCTCCATTAGCCCAGAAATGAAACTATTCTCAAAGTCAACTCTTCAGACAAAGATTAGACTGGACTCTAAGACACAAAATGGTACTCGTGAAGAGGCTGCTTCATAGCTCAAGTAGATATATGAGACTAAATGGGCAGTTCCTGTCCGGAGGCAAGATGAGAAGGCAGAAAGGGACAGGAGTTGGTTGAATGGACGCAGGAAATACTGGTGGAAAGGGGGAGTGTGCTGTCACATTATAGGGAGAGCAACCAGGGTCACATAACGATGTGTGTATAAATTTTTGCATGAGAAACTAACTTGAACTGTAAACTTTCACCTAAGGCACAATAAAAAAAAGGAGAGGTTGTATTCAGGAAATTAATTATGCCGGGTGCCTGTGTGGAAGTGGAAGGTGAGAAAGCTGGAGAGGTAACAGCGAGACGAGACGTGGTGGGTCTCTGTGTCACACCTCCATCACGCAGGGCTGGGCTGCTTAAACTGAGGTGTGTGTCTCATGAGAGAAACACAGTCAGAAGGCACCCATTTTACTTGAAGATTGGGGAAGGAGAGAAAAGGAAAGCAATTTACGTGCCAAGTAATTTAAAATAATATCTTTATATTAAAATAAACAGATCTATTATGGAATAGGGGCAAAATTTGCATATATTTAAAAAATAAAACTTGAGATTGCAGTGAAGTTCCTTGCAAGCAGTCGACTTCCTTGGACTATGTCCCAGAAACTTGAGCATACACATGCTAACTCTCTTCTGCCGCTATGGGGGCACTGGCTGAAAAGTTTGAGAGCCCTCTCTGTGTGTCACAGGGAAAAGTGGAAGGGCTTTAGGTAGAGAAGAGCCATAATAAGTTTTGTGGTTTAGAAATGTCACTCTTGAGAATTGCCAGTAAACGTACAGAGCGAACGCTTGCATCTATTTTTTCTCCTTCCCAAACCCCACTAAAATGGCCACAACGAACAAAATAAACAGACACAGAAGGCATATACTCACAAGGACAAAGGACAGAAGAGGAGATGACAGAGGCAAAGGTGTGTACAAAACTGTAGAGGCTGGAAGGGAACGTGCACTCTATACATGACTCAGTAGCGATGGTGGGTCAGTGGTAGAATTCTTGCCTTCCATTCAGGAGACCTGGGTTTGAATCCAGGCCAAAGCACTTCATGCTCAGTCACTACCCATCTGTCTGTGGAGGCTTGAGTGTTGCTATGATACTGAACAGTGGAGCTTCCAGACTAAGACAGACTAGGAAGAAAGGCCTGGTGATCTTCTGAAAATCAGCCAATGAAAACCCTATGGATCACAACAGTCCAGTCTGCAACTGATCATGGAGATGGCCCAGGAATGGGCAGCATTTAGTTCCATCATACACGGGGCAGCCATGGGTCAGGGGCCAACTCGACAGCAGCTAACAAACACTGTGCAGAGAAAGCTGGAACTTTGTAGGGGCGTGGGGACAGAGAGGAAGCAAACTGGTTTGCAGAGGGGATTAGGAATCGGAAGCCGTGGGTTCCTCTGAAGTCCGCTGGTATGGACTGTGGCTGGTAACGAGAGAGCAGACCCCTGGCTCTCAATCCTCACTGTCCGTCAGATTCGTCTGGGAGAATTTAACTCCCAGAGACTCAGATTTTATTGGTCTGAGAAAAAGCCCAGGCATCAGTAATATTTGATTTCATAAACTTGCAGTACTTTGACAAAAGTAACAGTTACATTTTTAAAAAGTAAGAGTATCGTTTCTGCAGATATTCAGAGATGGGGTCGGTGAAGGGCTGAGTGGAGGCAGAGAAGGTGGTCAGGAGCCACTGCATTATCCGGGCGTCGCAGGCTGGACTCCCCAGGAAGAGGACTTGGAGCTGGCGTTCAGCGTGCAGGCTGCTTATTAAGAGGGCCGGGGCTTGGGACCCACACTTGTGCAAGGGAGGGGAAGAGGTGGGAATGAGCAGAAGAAAATGCTGGGCTGCTATGCAAGTCCATGAGAGCCTCAGCGGACCTTGCAGGGAGCTCTGGAGGTGGTATGGTCCCTCAGAGGTGTCCTGGGTTGGGCCCAACAGGCAAGCCTTGGGTGAGACTGCTCTCTGCAGCTGAGGGTATCCCCTGGGGGATTGACTGCTGAAGGCTGGGTTCCAACAGCATTCTTAGAGCTAAGACGACACAGTCTTCATTGAAGGGGCGTCTGAATTGCAGCAGTGGGAATATGGTGGAAGGTTCAGGCTCAGAGGCATTTAGGAGGTGAACTTGACATGATATGTTGAATTGGTTGGTGAGTGAAAAGCGGGGAGGGAGGCAACCTGGGGTCCTGTGGGATCCTGCAGGTTTCTCACCTGTAAGGCTGGGTGGATGATGATGATGATGTCTGTGTTCACAGAGAGAGGGCCCATAAGAAGGGAGTGATGAATTCAGCGTGGAATATGCTGGAGGTATTTGCTGATCCCACAAATTATTTTACTGGTATACATCCCTTCGAAATTATTTACTTCTGAATTATTTTATTCCTGTACATGCCATAGTGCCCACCCAAGTACTGGACACAAAGTTGTTGTTGTTAGTTGCCATCAAGCCAGCTCTGACTCGTGGTGACCTTACGTACAACAGAATGAAACATTGCCTGGTCCTGCATCATCCTGGAGGTCTTTGATATGTTTGAGCCCATTGTTGCAGCTGTTGCGTTGACCCATCTCATTGAAGGTTTCCCTCATTTTCACTGACCCTTTACTATACCAAGCATGATGTCATTTTCTAGTGGTTGGTCTTTCCTGAAGACGTGTCCAAAGTAAGCAAGATGAAGTCTTGCTATCCTCACTTCTAAGGAGTATTCCAGTTGTATTTCTTCTGAGACTGATTTGTTCATTCTTCTGGTAGTCTTCACCCATACCACATACATCAATTCTTTTTCAGTCTTCTTTCTTCATTGTCCAGCTTTCACATGCATATGAGGTAATTGAAAAGACCCTGGCTTGGGTCAGGTGTACCTTAGTCATCAGAGTACACTCATGCCAAAGGCAGGCGGATTGCTGGGTTGATGAGCGTCCAGGAGCTCTCTAGCTGTCCAGGCCCCCCCGCCCCCATCACTTTGCTCCCAGACCTGTTCCCACCTTCATGATGCTCTCTTTTGTGTTGGGATATGACAGCTGTTCTGCAGAATGTGTGTGAATTGTGTGAAAATATGGTGCCAAGAGAGTAGGGAAAGTCCACTTAAAAGTTTGCAGAACTAGCCAGTTTTCTTGGAGATGAGCTCGTATTATATACTTTAGCAGAACGGGGAGGTAGTTGTATTTTAGGGCCACAAAAGTCAGAAGAGCAGAGTTAGGGGTCCCCGAATCACCATAACTCTGTTCCTCCAAGCTCCAGCGTCGTGCTGGAATGGAGGGTCTTACTTTATGTGATCGTATAACCCTCAGCCCAGAGAGCCTGACTCAGCACCCTTCCCAGGTCCTGGGCTTAAATCATTGGCTCTGTACCCCATGGCAGGGGCGGGAGGGTTGGTTCTTACAAATTGCCTAGCCTTAAATTTTGAGATGAGAAATATAAGCAGAGGGGAAATTTGAAGAACAAAAGGAGAAATAACCTCAAAGGCCAAATATACTTCTCTTCATTAGAGCTCAGTCTTCTGCATTTGTAGCACTAGCCATTCACGGGGCAGGAGGTATGTGACCTCGTTTATGCAAGGCAATCACCACCCTTCATCAGTTTGATGTACTGTGGTGGCTTGTGTGTTGTTCTAATGCTAGAAGCTTTGCCACCAGTGTTTCAAATACCAGTAGTCAACCATGGCAGGAAGGTTTCTGTGGAGCTTCCAGACTAAGACGGACTAGAAAGAAAGCCTGGAATCTAATTCTGATAAGCAGCCAATGAAAACCCCACGGATTACAACAGAATATTGTCCAATATAGTGTTAGAAGTTGAGCCCCCTAGGTTGGAAGGCACTCAAAATGCATAGTGGCCACAACAATGACCTTGAGTATGCGAATGATCAGGAAGATGGTACAAGATCAGACTGTGTTTCCTTCCATTGCGCATGGGGTCCTTACGAGTCAGGGCCGAATCAGCAGCAGCTAATAACAACAACAACTCCAACAGCGGGACTAAGAGGTTCCATAGCTAAAATTGAATGGTCGATCACACATATTTGCTTAGTTTCTAGAACATGCCAGACACTGTCCTAGGTAGCTAAACAGAGCAGGAAATAAAACAGTCATTGCCACTTCCTTTGTGGAGCTTACGGTCCAGAGATATTATCCTAATTTACAGAAAACTTTTAGTTAATTCACAGATTCTTACTATTCTTAATTTTTCCCCCATGAATTTTGCCTTATATAGTGCTCAGAATAGTGCTTATATACATGCAAGCACAGACAACAGCAAGAAAGATGAATAGAAAGAAATATGTACAGGAACATTCAGAAATTGTTTTTCATGTTTAATTTGACAGCTAACATTTATGAACATGTGCTCATGGCTGTGATATTATATTTCATACGTAGGATATGGTCCTATCATCTCCTACTAAATTTGTTGGTGGTACAGTGGTTAAGCGTTTGCCTGCTAATCAAAAGTTTGGCAGTTCAAATCCACCAGCTGCTGCTTGGAAACCCTATGGGGCATTCTACTCTGTCCTTTAGGGTCGCTATGAGTCAACATCGACTTGATGAAAGCAATTTTTTTTTTTTTTTTTGGTTTAAGATTGAATTAAAAATGTAAATATCTCATAAGACCGTACAGAGAGCATCATGATTTCCAGACTTGGCATCACCTGAAAAAGTTTGAGAACCACTGGCATATATAAATTTCAATCTTTTGTAGGGCTATTTATTCTTCCTAAGGATCTGAAGCAGCCAGGAACCTTTGTTAAGAAGGTTTTCTGGGATTTACACTCTGCTGACATTTTTCCAGTGCTCTGAGTCATTCCCTTCTGAGCCACGGCTTGTCTTGTCACAAAGCAGTGTCTGGGTCACAGAAACACAATCTAACAATCTAAAAAAAAATTCAAAAATTTCCTGTTCTTTTCATGCATTTTTCAATGCTGTGATAGCCAGAGTGAAGTCCAGCTTTCTTTACTATCCACCGCTTGCACATAGCCCAGTTCCTCAAAAACTTTGCCCCCCAACTAAGCCTTCTGCTTCTCTCCTCCTTTCATTACAATTGAGCATCACAAAACCCCAAAGGGCAGGTCTGGCCACAGTGAGCCTAGCCTAGAGGAGGGGAAGGAGAGAAGGAGAGGTGGGCAAAGCTGGGCAACACTGAAGGGCAGTAGGAGGGAAAAGCACTGAACTTCCATGAGCTAATCAATTCTTGTCCTTCCACATAATCATTTGTTCACTCCTTCAGTAAATAAATACTTATAAGTGCCAGAGCCTGGGGATACAATGTTAAACAGAACAAGCACGGCCTCTGCCTTCCTGAAGCTCCAGGAAGTGGGACACAGGACAAGTAAACAGGTATTTACAGGCCCTGGGGTGAGCGCTATGCCCGGCAGTGCAGGGGACTGTGGGGGCTCATAGACTGGGACAGAGGTAGAGGAGACAAGCTTCATGACAGAGGCCACATAGCACATCAGGAATCCAAAGGCCGCTTGTTGTCCACTCATACCCCTTCTCCTCCTCTTCCTTTATAATGTTGCTGTTAGTTGCTGTTGAAGCTGTTGAGTCCGCTCCAAATCATGGTGACCTAATGTATAACAGAACGAAACATTGCTTGGTCCTGTACCATTGTCATGCAGTTTGATATGTCCAATGTTGCAGCTATCATACCAAACCATCTCGCTGAAATTTTCCCTTGTTTTCACTGACCCTCTGCTTTACCAACCATGATGTCCTTTTCTAGTGATTGGTCTTTCCTGAAGACATGTCCAAAGTAAGTGAGCCAAAGTCTTGCCATTCTTGCTTCTAAGGAACGTTCTAGTTGTATTTCTTCTAAGGCTGATTTGTTTATTCTCCTGGAAGTCCACGGTATATTTGATATTCTTTGTCAACACCAAAATTTGAACACATCAATTCTTCTGCCTTCCTTTTTCACTGTCCAGCTTTCATGCAAATGAGGTGTTTGAAAAGATCATGTCTTGGGTCAGGCGCACCTTAGTCATCAAAGTGATATCTTTGTTTCATAAAATTTTAAAGAAGTCCTCTGCAGCGTATTTTCCCAATCCAATGCATCAGTTGATTTCTTGACTGCTGCTTCCATGGACATTGATTGTTGATCCAAGCAGAATGAAATCATTGTCAACCTCAATTTCTTATTCATCATGATGTTATGTATCAGTCCAGGTGGAGAATTTTCATTTTCTTCACGTTCATGTGTAATTCACATTGAAGGCTGTAGTCTTTGACCTTCATCAGTAAGTGCTGCGAGTCATCTTCATTTTTGGCAGGCAAAGTTGTGTCACCTATGTGTTGCAGGTTGTTAGTGAGTCTTCCTCCAATTCTGTTGCTATGTATGTCTTCATATAGTCCAGCTTCCCAGATTATTTATTCAGCATACAAATTGAATAAGTAAGGTAAAAGGATATAACCCTGCTACATACCTTCTCCAAGTCAAATTGTCCTTTAATAATAAAAACCAAACTCATGGCTACCTAGTTGATTCCAACTCATAGGGACCCTGTACACCCTGGTGGCTTAGTGGTTAGGAGCTACGGCTGCTAACCAAAAGGTTAGCAATTTGAATTCACCAGGTACTCTTTGGAAACACTATGGGGGCAATTCTACTCTGTCCTATAGGGTTGCTATGAGTAGGAATCGACTTGATGGCAATGGGTTTGGTTTTGGTTTAGTGACCCTATAGGACAGGGTAGAACTGCCCCATAGGGTTTCCAAGGAGTGGCTGGTGGGTTCAAACTGCCGAATTTTTGGTTAGCTGCCATAGTTTTTAACTGCTGTGCCACCAGGGCTCCTTTTTAATAATAACACCCCTAAAATTTAGCTGACCAATGGCTTCCCAGCCAGAGACCACATTTCCCAACCTTCCTTGCAGCTAAGTATGACCATGTGACTAAATCTCAGTCAATGAAATGGAAGCAGAAATGATGTATACAACTTCTGGTTTGTGCCCATAAGATGGAAGGTGTGCTTCTCCCATTCCTGTTGTCTGGAAAGTGGGCCTGGTGGTGGCAACTGGAGCAGCCATCTTGGGCCACGAGATGGAGGCTGCGTGGTAAGAATGGCAGAGGAGAAAGATGGAATGAACAGGAAACCCTGGATGATATTGTGCAGCAGAATTTCTCTCCCAGCCCAAGATCTGCAGGCTGTTATGTGAGAAAGAAAAAAAAAATTCTAGCTGAATAAGTTACCGTTATTTAGTTTCTGTTAGGGCAGCTGGGACAATATATTAACTCAATATCAGGTTTAAAAGTGAATTCCAAATTCCTAATCTTCTCTCCTTAACCCAAATTCCTAATCTTCTCTCCTTAACCGCTTGGATCCCCACATGTCATTTGGTAGCAGTTCTTGAATGAACTTGGGAGATGCTTGGAAATGGGCAGTTAATGTTTTCAATTCAATAGAGAGGTAGCCTTAGGGAACCAGGTACTTTTCCGATTCAATTCCCCTAAAAATTTTTAGAAGAGATAGATCCTCTGCCTCAGGAGCTGAAAGAGTAGCCTTAAAGAAACAGGTTTCACGGGTTTGGCTTGGGATCGAGCTCTTTTTTATCAGGAAGACATAGACATGCAGAAACAAGGAATAGAGTCATCTTTCATGACCTGGCTTGTTGTTCATCAGCCCAAAGTTCTAGAATGGCCTTTGATGAGAGTGGAAACATGCCCATAAGTTCCTGGGGCAAGTCTGCCCAGATGATGCCTTCTTGGTCTCAAGGTATGGTTTCAGATGCTGTGGGTCATTTATTATGTCTTCACTCCCTCTCCCCACCCCGCCCTGTCCCCTACTTTCTCCCTCCACAGTGCTGTGGCTGGTGGCCATAACCAAGGAGCACCCTCTCAGCAGTGAGAGCTGGGAGAGGCCGGGTCTCAGAGTACAAACCCATGAACGTGATGATACTCTGGCTGGGTCGTGCTGTAGCAACAATCAACTCCAAGATCTCAAATGAAACATGGGGCAGCATGTCTGCTCATTTTAGTCACTGGATGGGCCCAGGCTGACCACATTCCAACACGAGGTTTCAAGCTCTTCAGGCAGGAGAAGAAAGAGCATGGAGATTCATGGCTCTTGATGGTCCCAGTCATAAATGGCCCATCTTGTTGAACAAGGCAAGTCATGTAGCCTCTCCTAACTTCAAGGGGGCGGGGAGTGCAGTCCTCCTGTTTGACTGGAAGCAAAGGGGAACTGGCGAGTGCTGGTGAGCAGCAGTGATGTCTGCCCCAGACATGGTTCTGTAAAAAGACTTATGGACTGGCAGTGAGTCTTCAAAGCAGGCACGTGGCACAGGAGGTGCAGGAGGAACAGAGGAGAACTTCTAGTTCTCCTTGCACAATTTTTATTTTTTATCTTCTCCTTTTACAATTCCATTTTTTCCAGTATGCCTGTTATATCTCTTATAATGAGAATGCCTATTTCTAATGTACATTATGTCGTACATGTAGCTGCACATGATTATAATTTATAAATAAATAAATATGCATATACCGGGGGTGGATGCTCAAAAAGGGTTTATGGGTGGGACCAGCCAGCAATCAAAGACGCCTGGAGACTGCTGGGCTAGAGAATAGGACCCAAAGGCCCTATGCGATTGCTGAAGCCTCTTTGAAAATAGGACCGAGAGCCATTAACCCTGAGGTGACTCAGCTTACTTGGCTATGAAATTCCAATAATGGTTCCCCTTTCAGAAGTTTCTGGGATCAATACCCAAAATATCCTTGGAGAAAAGAGGCTGAAACAGGGTAGAATTAGGTTGAATACTCTTCTCCTCTCTTGCCTGTAGCCACAAACGCAAAAGCAGCCGCAGTGCATTGCAGAGTGGCTGCAGAGGTGATGTGTTTCGTAACTGTACATGCTGTGTCGCTCATGATGCAGAGGGCATGGGCCTTGGTGTGTGGGCCATGGTGTGTGGGCCATGGTGTGTGGGCCTTGGTGTGTGGGCCTTGGTGTGTGGGCCATGGTGTGTGGGGCATGGTGTGTGGGCCTTGGTGTGTGGGCCTTGGTGTGTGGGCCATGGTGTGTGGGCCTTGGTGTGTGGGCCTTGGTGTGTGGGGCATGGTGTGTGGGCCATGGTGTGTGGGGCATGGTGTGTGGGGCATGGTGTGTGGGCCTTGGTGTGTGGGCCATGGTGTGTGGGCCTTGGTGTGTGGGCCATGGTGTGTGGGGCATGGTGTGTGGGCCTTGGTGTGTGGGCCTTGGTGTGTGGGCCTTGGTGTGTGGGGCATGGTGTGTGGGGCATGGTGTGTGGGCCTTGGTGTGTGGGCCTTGGTGTGTGGGCCATGGTGTGTGGGCCTTGGTGTGTGGGCCTTGGTGTGTGGGGCATGGTGTGTGGGCCTTGGTGTGTGGGCCTTGGTGTGTGGGCCTTGGTGTGTGGGCCTTGGTGTGTGGGCCATGGTGTGTGGGCCTTGGTGTGTGGGCCTTGGTGTGTGGGGCATGGTGTGTGGGCCTTGGTGTGTGGGCCTTGGTGTGTGGGGCATGGTGTGTGGGCCTTGGTGTGTGGGCCTTGGTGTGTGGGCCATGGTGTGTGGGCCTTGGTGTGTGGGCCTTGGTGTGTGGGGCATGGTGTGTGGGCCTTGGTGTGTGGGGCATGGTGTGTGGGGCATGGTGTGTGGGCCTTGGTGTGTGGGCCTTGGTGTGTGGGCCATGGTGTGTGGGCCTTGGTGTGTGGGCCTTGGTGTGTGGGGCATGGTGTGTGGGCCATGGTGTGTGGGGCATGGTGTGTGGGGCATGGTGTGTGGGCCTTGGTGTGTGGGGCATGGTGTGTGGGCCTTGGTGTGTGGGGCATGGTGTGTGGGGCATGGTGTGTGGGCCTTGGTGTGTGGGCCTTGGTGTGTGGGCCATGGTGTGTGGGCCTTGGTGTGTGGGCCTTGGTGTGTGGGGCATGGTGTGTGGGCCATGGTGTGTGGGGCATGGTGTGTGGGGCATGGTGTGTGGGCCTTGGTGTGTGGGCCATGGTGTGTGGGCCTTGGTGTGTGGGGCATGGTGTGTGGGGCATGGTGTGTGGGCCTTGGTGTGTGGGCCTTGGTGTGTGGGGCATGGTGTGTGGGCCTTGGTGTGTGGGCCTTGGTGTGTGGGGCATGGTGTGTGGGCCTTGGTGTGTGGGCCTTGGTGTGTGGGCCTTGGTGTGTGGGGCATGGTGTGTGGGGCATGGTGTGTGGGCCTTGGTGTGTGGGCCTTGGTGTGTGGGGCATGGTGTGTGGGGCATGGTGTGTGGGCCTTGGTGTGTGGGGCATGGTGTGTGGGCCTTGGTGTGTGGGCCTTGGTGTGTGGGCCATGGTGTGTGGGCCATGGTGTGTGGGCCTTGGTGTGTGGGCCTTGGTGTGTGGGCCATGGTGTGTGGGCCTTGGTGTGTGGGCCTTGGTGTGTGGGGCATGGTGTGTGGGCCTTGGTGTGTGGGGGATGGTGTGTGGGGCATGGTGTGTGGGCCTTGGTGTGTGGGCCTTGGTGTGTGGGGCATGGTGTGTGGGCCATGGTGTGTGGGCCATGGTGTGTGGGCCTTGGTGTGTGGGCCTTGGTGTGTGGGGCATGGTGTGTGGGGCATGGTGTGTGGCACATGGTTCATGGTGTGTGGCACATGGTTCATGGTGTGTGGGGCATGGTGTGTGGGGCGTGGTGTGTGGGCCGTGGTGTGTGGGCCGTGGTGTGTGGGGCGTGGTGTGTGGGCCTTGGTGTGTGGGGCATGGTGTGTGGGGCATGGTGTGTGGGCCTTGGTGTGTGGGGCATGGTGTGTGGGCCATGGTGTGTGGGCCATGGTGTGTGGGCCTTGGTGTGTGGGCCTTGGAGTGTGGGCCATGGTGTGTGGGCCTTGGTGTGTGGGGCATGGTGTGTGGGCCATGGTGTGTGGGCCATGGTGTGTGGGCCTTGGTGTGTGGGCCTTGGAGTGTGGGCCATGGTGTGTGGGCCTTGGTGTGTGGGCCTTGGTGTGTGGGCCATGGTGTGTGGGCCTTGGTTTGTGGGCCTTGGTGTGTGGGCCTTGGTGTGTGGGCCATAGTGTGTGGGCCTTGGTGTGTGGGGCATGGTGTGTGGGGCATGGTGTGTGGGCCTTGGTGTGTGGGCCTTGGTGTGTGGGGCATGGTGTGTGGGCCTTGGTGTGTGGGCCTTGGTGTGTGGGCCTTGGTGTGTGGGCCATGGTGTGTGGGCCTTGGTGTGTGGGCCTTGGTGTGTGGGCCTTGGTGTGTGGGGCATGGTGTGTGGGCCTTGGTGTGTGGGCCTTGGTGTGTGGGCCATGGTGTGTGGGGCATGGTGTGTGGGCCATGGTGTGTGGGGCATGGTGTGTGGGGCGTGGTGTGTGGGGCATGGTATGTGACACATGGTTCATGGTGCATGGAGCATGGTGTGTGGTGCATGGTGTGTGGGGCATGGTGTGTGGGGCATGGTGTGTGGGGCATGGTGTGTGGCACATGGTTCATGGTGTGTGGCACATGGTTCATGGTGTGTGGTGCATGGTGTGTGGAACATGGTGCATGGTGTGTGGGGCATGGCATATGGTGCATGGTGCATGTTGCATAGCGTGCAGCACATGGTGCATGGTAAATGGTGCATGGTGTGTGGTGCATGGTGCATGCCGTGTGGCTCATGGCATGTGGCATGTGGTGCTTGGCATGCAGTACATGGTACCTGGTACACTGCACATAGTGCAGGTGCACCTGAGTGTGTGGTGGCAATCATCATCAGGAGAAAATGCTAACTCAGTCTGGAGATCCAAGGGAAAGAATGATGAGGAAATCCAGATGTTATCTGCCATTGCTTTTCCAGGGGTGGCTGAAAATCTTTGAAAGGTTCACTCCAGGGGAAAGAGCATTTCTAGATATGCCTGGCTGATGGAGAGAAAGAGAATATGTGTGTGACCCACGCACACGTTGCTGCAAGCTGACACCGACAGTTTTTCTGCCTCTGGCTATGGTACATGGAAAGAGAGCTGCTCTCCTGTCCATTCCAGTGGCAGGCTGAAGGGAAGGAGGCCTAGAGAGGGGGCTACAGGTGCAGGGACTAAGAGACAGGTGTCAGTGGGAAAGGGGTGGAGAGAAAGTGTCAGAAGACAGATTTGAAAGTAAACACGGGGATGACTATTTGTTGTGAACAAAGCTGTTGGCAGGTGAGGAGATGAAAGCCTGTAATCCAGGGCCTTAGGGATCACTCAGGCCAAGGTGCTGCTGATGGCTTGTGTCTCACACTCAGCTAGGGCATGGGCTGCCAGTGTCTCTCATCATCCTAGCCAGGGCTGAGAGGATGGACACTCAGTGTCTGTGTGACGTGGTGTCCTCTCCCTCACTAGGTGGCTGCTTCCCCTCTAGCTCTTCCATCTCTGTGAAGGACACCACCAACTTCCTAGTCATCCAGGCTCAAGTCCTCAGCCATCTCCCTAACAACCCCTGCCCATTCAGTCAGTTATCAAATCCTGGCCATTTCTCTGCTCATGTGGACCCCCTCTGCTTCCTTCCCACATCAGGAGGGAAAAACCTTTGCATGTTATAAAGCCCCGAACTGATAGTGTTTTCTCAAACCAAAAAAAAAAAAAAAAAATTGTTGAGTCGATTCTAACCAGGGCTTTGAACCGGTTCAACCTGGTTTAACCCCTGCTGAGAATTTGCATTTCCACCCCGGATATACTGAATCAGAATCTACATTTTAACAAGAGCCCCAGGTGATTCTTATGTGGTATACTTCTCAGCGGGGGTTTGAACTGGAATGAACCAGTTCAAAGCTCTGATTCCAGCTCATGGTGACCCTATGTGTTAGAGAGTAGAACTGCTCCATAGGGTTTTCTTGGCTGTAATCTTTAGGGAAGCAGATCATCAGAACTCTCTTCCGTGGTGCCGTGTGGGTTCAAACCAACCTTTAGGTTAGTAGTTGAGAGCTTTTTAAATTTTTAGTTGCATAGAAAAGAAATCAGTATTCTATGAGAGTGAGAGAGAGAGGAATTAAGAATAAGAGGGCATCTTTAGGAGCCCAAAGGCAGGATTCCAAAAGGCTCAGAAGGGTCTGGAAGCAGGAACTTGATGCTGGTGGGGACCTGGGAAGCCTTCTTGTAGCCACACGTCTGGACCTCTCTCTCCACTTCCGTGTCCTTCTTTCTCTGCTGCTCAGCCCACGTGGTGGGCCGTGCCTCTTCACGCCTCCCTACTACCGACATCTCCTCCATTCAAGAGACCTAGATAAGTTGAACCAGTTTCAGGTGCCTTGGAAATTGCTTATTAGCCCTGTGGAGTCAGGTGCCTCTGTTTCATGAGCTGTGGCCAGTGCTGTGGGGTCGTTCTGTACAAGGTGACCACGGGGCCCATGTCTGTGATCTTCAACCTTGCTTAATGCCTTCTCTTTGGTTCCATTCCCCCTGCTATGCTTTCCATACCTCCTTACCCGTGAGCTTTATTTCCTGTAATTTACAAGATGAAAACATGTAACATGCCTGTTCACATGTCACCCTCTGCCTGCTGTATTCTGTTGTCTCCCTTCGGTGGGTCTGCCTAAGCCCACCCCTCCTCAGTGAACTACACTTTGTAATATGGTAGCCAAGAGCCATGTGAGGCTACTGAGCCTTGGCATGTGGCTGGTCTAAACTGAGATGCCCAGGTTGGCATAAAATGCATACTGGTTCTCTAAGATTTAGTTTGAAGAAAAGAATATAAAATAGCTCAATAATTGTTTATATTGATTATATGTTGAAACGATAATATTCTGGATATATTGGGTTAAATATGATACAATATGAAAGTTAATTCCATCTTTTTTTTTTTTTTGCCTTTTAAAATGTGGCTACAAAGGAAGTTTAACATTACTTATGTGATATACCGTGTTACATTTTTATTGAACAGAGCTGGGCTAAACCACAGGCTTAGGAGAGCCTGGTTTCTTACTGCCTTTACTCAAATCCTCCCTCCTCCCAGAATTTAATGAATTAATTAAATTAATTCAATGTAATGGGGAAAGTGATAATAAAAAGTGAATCGATTAATGTATATGTATGACACAGAGGATTCAGATGAAGAATCAGTGTGGGGAAGGCTGATTTGTTTAGATTCCTGGTCAACCTTATGGAGCAGAAGGAAGGACCAAGGCAGAGAGAACATGCTGTGAGAAGACTCTGAGGTGGGGAAGCTCAGGTACCTGGGACCCAGGGTGGGGTTGGGAGTGGGGAGACTCCTGAGGCCAAGGGCATTTTCTCTGCAGGTCCAAGCTCTGGCTGGTGAGGGGATAGACTAGCAGGTCAGTTTCCTCTCTGTGTTCCAAGCTTGCTCTTTGGAACTTACGGAGCATCACAGAGTACACCTGACACTTGAACCTTCTCGAGGTACGTTCAACAAAGCCTAAAGATCAAGTCCATTTCTTCTTCTTGTATGTAGCCTTAGAAAAGGTCCCAGGTGACCAGATTAACTGCTGACCTTTTGGTTAGCAGCTGAGCTCTTAACCACCATGCCACCAGGGCCCCATATGTATATATATAAGAGTTATATATGTATAATTATATTAGCACATATAATATATACTATATAAAATATTATTAAATATAATTCTGTATGAAAATCATGTCTATGATCTCATTCTAATTCTCATTTGATACAGATCAGTGGTTCTCACCAGGGGTGATTTTGCCCCCTGTACTGTCCCCTGCTCCCAGGGGACACTTGGCTACATCTGGAGATATTTTTAGTTGTCACAACAGCTAGGAGTGGGAAATGGTACAATTGGCATCTAGTGGGTAGGGGCCAGGAATGCTGCAAAACACCTTATAATGCACAGGACAGCCCCCCACAACACTCGTCTGGCCCAAGTGTCCTTAGTACCACAGTTGAGAAACCCTGCTATAGATCTAGTCAAATGAATATTTTCTTTCAATAGATGGAAACCCGAGTCTGTGATGGAGGCTGCAGTTCCCCCTCATACCCATTGGCCCCTCAATCCTTAGTAAAAGAAGCCCGAGTGTTTCAAGGCTGCAGTGCACCCAGCTCTATGCAGCTAGGCATGGCCATGTGGCTCTTTCCTGGCCAATGAGATGCAAGTAGAGATGTTCTTTAGGGAAGGTTGCTAAAATGGAGCTGACTTGGCACAACTAGATGGTGCCCGGCTATCATCAGCGACTGCTGTGACAGGGACCACAATAGAGGGTCAAAATGTAGAACGAAATTCTAACTCACAGAAAAAGACCAGACTTACTGGCCTGACAGGGACTGGAGAAACTTTGAAAGTATGGGCCCCGGATACCCTTTTAACTCAGTACTGGAGTCACTCCTGAGTTTCACCCTTCAGCTAAAGATTAAAAACCAAACCAAGCCAAACCAAAACAAAACAAACCTGTTGCCATTAAGTCAATTCTGACTTATAGCGACCCTATAGGGCAGAGTAGAACTGCCCCATAAAGTTTCCAAGGAGCAGCTGGTGGATTTAAACTGCTGATCTTTTGGTTAACGGCTGAGCTCTTAACCACTGTGCCACTAGGGCTCCCAGCCAAAGATTAGACAGGCCCATAAAACAAACTGAGACTAAATGGGCACACCAGCTCAGTGACAAGGATGAGAAGGCAGGAGTGGACAGAAAAGCTGGTAATGGGTAACCCAAGATCAAGAAAGGGGGAGTGTTGACGTGACATGGTGTTGGCAACCAACGTTACAAAGCAATATGTGCGTTAATTCCTTAATGAGAAACTAGTTTGCTCTATAAACTTTCATCTAAAGTACAATTAAAAAGAAATGGAGCTGACTTGGCTGCAGTGGGATTGATGGACATTTCACTCTTATTTTCCTTCCTTTCATCTACCTGAAATGTGGTGTGAGAGCAGGCGCTCAAGCAGCCATATTAGAATATGAGTGACTTGGGGGTGGAAGGCTTGAGGTGACCTGGAGGATGGCAGAGCATGGAGACAGAAGGAACCTAGGCCTCTGGTGACTTCTTGGTCCCCAAGGCTCCCTTAAAAAAAAAAAAAAAATCAACACCCATGGAAGCAGCAGTCAAAAAATCAAAACATGCATTGCATTGGGCATATCTGCTGCCACGGACCTCTTTAAACTGTTGAAAAGCAAAGATGTCACCTTGAAGGCTAAGGTGCCCTTGACCCAAGCCATGGTATTTTCAATCGCATCATATGCGTGTGAAAGTTGGACAATGAATAAGGAAGACTGAAGAAGAATTGAAGCCTGTGAATTGTGGTGTTGGCGAAGAATATCGAATATGCCACAGACTGCCAAAAGAACGAACAAATCTGTCTTGGAAGAAGTACAACCAGAATGCTCCTTAGAAGCAAGGATGGCGAGACTGCATCTTACATACTTTGGACATGTTGTCAGGAGGGATCAGTCCCTGGAGAAGGACGTCATGCTTGGCAGAGTACAGGGTCAGAGGAAAAGAGGAAGACCCTCAACGAGGTGGATTGACACAGTGGCTGCAACGATGAGCTCAAGCATAACAACGATTGTAAGGATGGCGCAGGACCGGGCAGTGTTTCGTTCTGTTGTGGATAGGGTCTCTATGGGTTAGAACTGACCCGAGGGCACCTAACAACAAGGCTCTCTTTAGATGTCATCAACACGAAAGGCCAAACCCTGTGCCCTTTAAATCTTGGTTATTTCGAGGTGCCTGTAACATGCAAATGAATCTATTTGTAACTGAGAGAAAGCCCTGGAGGAGAGGGCAGGTCCAGGGCTCTTTCTACTGCTCCTGACTCCTCTAGGGTCTCCTCTTCCAGGGGCCCAGCTCTTCTCTGCACTTTAAATGGCCCGCCAGCCTCAGAGACAACTGTCAAGATGTTTTAAGAGGCTGCTCAGACTCCACCTATGGGGAGGCTTGCATGTAGCCTCTCTTCTGATTTGAGCTCTAAGTTGTCTGATGAATCCCCACCATGCATGCCCACGGTTCCCTACAGCAGCCCCTTGCTCCGCCCACCTTCTCTCCAGATGCTCAGCTGTGCAGGTGCCAGTCCACAGGAATATGCACGGCCCGCGTAAGCGCGGCTGCTGCCACTTTTCAAGCCTGAAGTTCTGCATCTGAGCTCGGTTCTGCGTCTGAGCTTGGATTTGGAAGCGTTAAGACATGTTTGCCAAAGGCTGGAGTTTTGATGTGGAGTGGTGAAATAGCTGTGACTTTGAGGGGGAGAAAAACACCTTTGGTTTCTTAAGGGAAAGAGAAGCCGTGCGACTCTGCGGTGTCTCCCGTCTGAGCCTGCTCCTTTGCGGGGCAGATGTTCCTTGAGGGATGGCTGGTCTGGAGGCGAGGGATTTAAGTTCGCAAACACCACACATTTGGATGTTCGACATTTCAGGGCTGCTAAAGAAAACCATCAAATTAAACATCCAACTTTCCCTCTTAGTTTATCAAAGAGAGGCTTTTGCAAATGCACTTGGCTGCTGACTGTGGGGCCACGCATTTGCCAGCCTCAGAGATGGGGACTGGGGCGGCAGTGTGATTGGGGTTGGGGAGAGTGACAGGAGAGGGGAGGAGGGACTCACTTCCCTCCCTAGGGGTCCCGCTCTCTCCAGCTTGCCTGCCTCCCAAGGGACCAGTGTCTGTCTTCAAGAGGTGGCATTATCACAGGAAGGGGACTCCACCCTCGGCCATGGGACTGGTTGTCTCCCGAGAGACGCGGCCTCGAGGGAGGGGAGCCTCCATTGTGAAAGATGAGCCTTAGGTGAAAGAATGGACGCCTTCTTCCCAATTGGAACGAATGCGGCCTGGGGTTTAAATGAGGTGCTTTGGGCTGGGTAAATTGCTTCTCTTAGCCTTCTGACCTGATCCTTTATGAACATTGCAGTTTTGAAAACATGGTAGGGACTTGGTGTTGGGGAAGGTGGCTGCTGAGGGCAGGGAAGCAGAGCTCCATGCAGCTGTATTCTAGCCATGCCGTGAATAAGACAGAATTTAGATCTTTACTTTTAGGAGGGGTGGGGGAACAGGAAGAATCTTGGAGAAAGGGTGGAGGATGAGGATCATAAGGGTTGGGATGTCTGTCCCTCCAAACACCAGGCCATGTAACAGCAGCAAAAGCAGGGGCAGCCTGCCACCCAAACAGCAAAGCTCCACTTCCTGTTCTCGGGGACTCCAAATGCCAGCATCCTGGTGGAAAAACAGAGGCCCAGAGAGGTGGAGTAACTTGTCACCAGTCCCCCAGCACTTTCCTGGGAGGAGCGGGGCCAGCTCAGGGCTCCTGGCATCAAGTTGAAGGGTTTTGTCTTCGTGATTTCTTTGGCTCCATGATATCCCTTTCTGCGCTGGTTCTTGGATGTGGTCCATAAATGTGCTGCTATGGTGAATCTCTGTCTTAAAATAGGCAAAAGATAAACTCATCAGAAGGGAGGGAGAACTGTGTGAAGAGAGCTGGGCATAATTACAAGTCACCCTGGTTTCACTAGTTCACGCAGGCAGATGGTGGGGAGAACCAGAGCCAGACGATTTGCACTTACCAAATTAGCACCCGTCTGTTAGTCTGCAGAAATGAGGGAACATGGGCAGCTCTGTCTTCGCCATATAAGGTAAATACAAACCAGTGCTCATGGAGTGCTGGCCTGACTGGCTGCAGAGGCAAAGCTATCCACACGGCCCCTCCCCAAGCCTCAGGTGCCCCCTTCCACTGCTGGAGGGAGGTAGCCCAGACAGATGGAAAGAAGACAATTTGGAACTGGATGGTTATGGGTTCAAATCCCAGCTCTGGCACTTACTAGCTGTGTGGCCTTGGGCAACTGAAACTCAGGGAGGCTGTTTACCCACCTGTAAAATGGAGATAATAATGCCTAGTTCACATGGCTATTGGGGAGGGGGTCTTATTAAGTAAGTAGAATTTGCAGTGCTTGTAGGCATTCTAGACTGATGGCTCATTGTAATGTCTGCTCGCCACTCTGGACCCCATCAAACCATTTCTCACATATGACAGTGATCCCAGGAAGAGTGACAGGAGACTCAGGGTGTGGCCGGCCCAGCACAAATTCAGCCTCACTCCAGAACATTCCCCCACACCCTACGTTCTTGCACTCAGTCGCGTGGGGAGGGAGCTGGGGGCCACTGTACAGCAGGGTTAACATGTAATGGGGGTCTCACACACTTTGCTCATTTTCTAAACAGCTTGAAGCAGTGGTTGTCATCCAACCGTTCTTTCCAGGAACCATCACTGAGTCCTCACTTCTGGGTCAGACACTGACCAGGTGTTGGGGAGACTGGCTCCCCCCTCAAGGAAGTCAAAGTCTAGAAGTCATGATAGGGCTTTAAACAAATACTTATGACAAAGTTTTTGAAAGCTATAATGTTGTCGTGACGGGCTGTCAAGTCGATTTTGACTCATAGTGATCCCATATGACAGAGTAGAACTGTCCCATAAGGTTTTCTAGGCTGTAATCTTTATGGAAGCAGGTTGCCCGGTCTTTCTTCTGTGGTGCTGCTGAGTAGACTCAAACCACCAACCTTTATGTTAACAACCGAGTGCATAGCTAATATGCCATCAAAAACCAAATCTGTTGCTGTTCAGTCGATTCCAACTCATAGTGGCCTCACTGGACAGAGTAGAACTGCCTCATAGGGTTTCCTAGGCAGTAATCTTTACGGAAATAGGCTGCCACTTAACCACTGTGCCACCAGGGCTCTTTAAATGCTGTAATAGGTGCGATTAATTCTATCTGGGATAGGAAGGAGAGGGGTTGAGAGATGCTAGTCACACAGAATGCTGAGCTGGGTCTTTAGAGAGGAGTGAGAAAGACATCCCGGGCAGAAGGGTTGACATCCGGGCAAGGCCTCTGGGGTGGCAGTGCCTGGTGCTCCCAGAGGCGGGTGAGCCAGTGGGGTGGTGACTATCAGGCCTACCCCAACAGTGTCTGCTTGAGTGCTGCTGAGATGACCAGGTCCACACCGAGAGGCCTTTTCTGAGTTGCAGTGGGGGCCTGGGGACAGGGGAGCTTCCAGTCACTGGTGTGAGGTATTCGCTCCAGCTTGCATTTGGAGAAGATGGACTGGGCTGCACTGGGGAGAAGAGATCACAAGGGACAAGGGTGGGGGCCATCGCAAGAGCTGTGGGGGCCTGAACCAAGGCAGGGGCAGAGGGAACAGATGACGGTCACAGTGAGGAGAGGCTGGGAGGCCTGTGTGATGAATTGGGTGTGGAGGTGAGTGTCAGGGAGGCTGAGTATGGTTATCATATTGCTCTCTTGGGTAATTAGACTCTTGGGCCAACTTTCTCCTATGGTACTCAAGTTATAACGCTTGCTGTTGATCTCTCCTTTGCCATTAGACTGGGTGTTTCTCAAATTCAGAGACTACATCTTATTCTTTCCTTTGGTGCCCTTCATGCTTATGCAGAATTAAAAAAAAAAAACTCGTTGCCACTGAGTCAATTCTGACTCATAGCGACCCTATTGGACAGATCAGAACTGCTCCATACTTTTCCCAAGGAGCGCAAGGTGGATTTGAACTGCTGACCTTTTGGTTAGCAGCCATAGCTCTTAACCACTAAGGCTACCAGGGTTTCCTTATACAGAAGAGGGGTCTGATAACCACAGAATTGATATACTGATGAATGAATGAATGGATGAGCTATTCATTCTGCCTGGGTGTTCCTTGAATGCAGAGACTGTGTCTTATTCATTCCATCCATGCCCTTAGTGCTTATGCAGAATAGTGGCCCAATAACCATATAATTGATATGCTGACGAATATATGGATGAACTCTTCATTCTGCCTTTTGCTGTACACCCCTGGAAGGAGGGAGGGGTCTCATAGATGCCTGTCAAACCCTATAAGGTGGTGGTGATGATGATGGTGGTGATGGTGGTGATGATGATGGTGGTGATGATGGTGGTGATGATGGTAGTGATGATGGTGATCATGGTGGTGATGATTGTGGTGGTCATGGTGGTGGTGATCATGGTGGCGATGGTGATGGTGGCGAAGATGGTGGTGATGATGGTGATGATGATGGTGGTGATGATGGTGATCATGGTGGTGATGATTGTGGTGGTGATCATGGTGGTGATGATGATGGTGGCGATGATGGTGGTGATGATGGTGTTAGGGGTGATGATGTAATTCTGCTCACCTTCCTCTTCCAGAACATAATACTGTTGAGCTTCCTGGGGGAACGTAGGAGGCCTAATTAGTGAATGTGAGTCAAGTGTCCTGATTGGACGTTCTGGGCTGGAAGAAGCCATAGACTTGGGGAACATACCCGTTACACAGTGCTCATCTCATAGCTCATGTGGTGCCCCATTAGGGCTCTTCTAGCAAAGGTAGATAAAACGCTAATCCCTTTAGCCTGGTAATTACACTTCAGAATGCTCCATCTGTAAAATTCTCCCTTGATTCCTCATCTTCTTGAGACAGAATTGTGGCTGCTCTTCTGCTATGCTGGAGGCTGAGTAGGGGGGCTCTGCCAGCATCCCCCCCAACCCCGAGAAAACAGGAAGAGCCCAAGAGTGTGTGGGTGTGAGTGTTGAGGAGGAGCAGGGAGAAAGGAATGGAAGAGAGAACTTCACCTTGGGCAACATGGACCACCCTGGCAGCGTTTCTAGAATTTGAGGCTGTGGCTTACCTTGCACACACAGAGGACACCTCTCCTGTGGAGGAAACCACTCCTGTGGACAAGTGCAGACCGACCTCTGGTAACGGAGTGTTCAGGCCGTGAGCTTTCTAGTTAATTGAGGATTATGAAAAATGTTTGTTTGGTCAGTCTCATCAAACTTTCTGAAAGACTTCAGTTGGTTTCCCTTTCTTTAGTTGTTTGAACATTGAACACTGTTTGCTTTTGATTTGGTGATTCAGAAAGCATTCAGGATCATGATCACAACCACCATTCCAAAATGCCAATTTTATTATACATAACCATGGGTGTAGAAGACAGGGGACTGGGTGCATCTCGTTCCAGGGCATGTTCTTGATTTTGTTTGGCTAAATCTGGGATATTGGCTTGTTTCTTGTGATTTGCTTCTTCTGAAGGCAGAAGGCAGATGATTCCAAATCTATATGAGGGTTTGAGTTGCATTCTGGTTAACGAATGTTTTGCCACCTATAGGTACCTCCTCCTCCCCATTTTTTCTCAAGCTAAAAGGGAGATGTGACTGCGAATCAGGAGAGCTTGGTATAAACCATGCCCAACATGACTGTGATAAAGAAAGATTGTGAAGATGGCTGAGGGCCGGGCAACGTTTTGTTTTGTTGTACATGGGGTTACCATGAATTGGATCTGCTTGACTTCCGCTAACAGCAATGACAACTCGTTTGCTAACTGTCATATGACTTGGGCTACACGGTCAGTTCTGCTATAGAGCTTGTTTTGACATCACACATTGGTTTCAACACACCTGACGTATTAGGGAATGATTGGAACATACCGTGCAGTTCACATTTGCTTATGTGTGACTTTGCCTGAGAGAAACACTAGGTGAATGCAGAAAAGTGCACACAGCTGAGCTGAGCTGATCTGAGCTGCATAAGAAGGTATAGAATGCACATCCACGCCTCCCACACCTACTGGCTGCCTCAGTTCACTGCGTGGTGTGAGCTGCACCCATCCTTATCTGCGTTACAACTTTCCATTGGGTTTCAGATGCCCTTCCTTCCACCACTTCACAATAATTAGCAAGCTACAGCCTTCCCGATGTCCATTTCCACAAGCAAGCTGCAAGACTTTTTCATGGTAAAGTGCCATATTTATTGGTATATTTATGGATTTCTTAAGAATTTAACATGTGTAGAATTGTGCTAGAGTCCCTGCTTGGTGCAAATTGTGCTGGAGTCCCTGCGTGGCACAAAGAGTTAACATGCTTGGCTGCTAACCAAAAGTTTGGTGGTGTGAGTCCACCCAGAGGCACCTTGGAAGAAAGTCCTGGCAATCTTCTCCCAAAAGGTCACAGTCATGAAAACCCTATGGAGCACAGTTCTACTCTGACACATGGGGTCGCCATGAACTGGAGTTGACTCGACGGCAACCGGTGGTTTGAAATTAAGGCCCAAAGACATCAAGCAATTTACTCGAGGCCAGAGTTTATTAGTAGCAAAAGGTGGACAAAATGGGTGTGACATATCTTTTAAAAATACAAAATCACGCCCCGGGAAGACATATAAATACACACATTGGTCTCGGCACAACTGATGTATTGAAACCACGGCCACCACTGGGGGTCGGTGTTCTTGGGGTGAGTCGGCTTCCCACCTTCCAGGCCCGCCTTGATGTAGGTTCTCCCCTCTGTGCTGTCAGGGGTGGCCTCTGGGCCATGGGGCCCGCTCCTGGAACACAGGCTGTACTTTCACCGCTGGCTTCTTTGCCCAAAACGTGCACCTGCAAGGCCATATGTGTTCGAAGCACTGACACGTATCAGGACTGGGCTCCCCCACTTTTCCTGCAGCCAAAGATGATCCCAGATTCCTCGTAGGAGAGGTCACCGAAGCTTCTGCTCAGAGAATGGACACAATCGCTGTCTGGATTATCTGCAATTCAAGGCAGCAGAGGAGCTGGGCAGAAGTGATTTACAGAAGAATAATTCCCGACGAAGGATTCTGGTGACCTTATAAACCAAGAGGCTGAAGCAGCTCGGCTCCTCTCTTCCCAGGGTGGAATTAATTCCACCTAACTCTCTGCAGTCCACTTGATATTCTTTTTTAAAGAAAGAAAATACAGATCTAGCACTCTATGCTGTTTCTTCGAGATATTTAAACTACCAATCTCATTATTATGGGAGCTACTCGAGGAAAGATGGAAACCAGGAAATTGGCTATGGGAAGAATGAAAATACGGCATGGAAGGCAAAGAAAATGGGGGCAGGGATTCTTAACACTTATTTCCAGGCTAATGGCTCTTTTCTGAGTACTTTCAGGAATGGTCAGTTGTTGATGGGGATACATATGGGGAATTTTTGCTTATCGTAAGGGAGCGATTATCTTCCTCCAGGCTTCTCCTGGTTCATAGAATAGAATTGCATCAACACTTCTCAGCAGTATTGGGAAGAAGCTTCTTTCCACCTTGCACTCACTCCTCCATGGGTGGAGGGGGATCCCACTGTTAGGTGAGATGGTCAGCATCTGACAGCCTTGGTCCGTGTGTCCCCAGCAGGCAGGGTTACTGCATCAAAGACTGGTCCTCATGTCTCTGGTCTGTCTTGCACACCCTTCCCTGGCTAAATGGGACACAGGTCCTTGTCGTCCCTGGTAACCACTGTGGTGGTTGGGAAAGTGTCTGCCCTGTAGAACCCACCATTCCTTGTATATGACGTCCAGAGTTGGCACTCGGAAGGAAAGAGTAGGAACCCTGTTTTGGTCTTGGGTCTAAGCTGTGTCTTCTACTTTTACCAGTAAAAAAGACAATACTTTTACCGCTGTCTAACCCCGATCTATCTACCTCTAGATCTCAGTTGATTCTGAAGTCAGAGGGGGAGGGCTATGATCAGTAGACATCTGCTCAAAGCCAGCACTCCATTTCCACCGAGTGCCACAACAATGCACCATTTTTGTGCTCCTAAGGGTAAGGAGGGAGCCCTGGTGGTGCAGTGGTTAAAAGCTCAAGGTGCACGAAAAGGTTGGCAGTTCAAATCCATCAGCGGCTCCTTGGAAATCCTATAGGACAATTCTACTTGGTCCTATAGGGTCAGATGAGTCAGGATTGACTCAATGGCAACGGGTTTTCAGGGTAAGCAGGAGTCCCTTAGCAAATGGCTAAGCACTTGACTACTACCCAAAAGGTTGACAGTTCAAACCCACCCAGATATGCCTTAGAAGAAAGTTCACAACCATGGAAAACCTAAGGAACGTGGTTCTACTTTGACATACATTGGGTCGCCATGAGTCAAATTGACTGGGCAACAACTGGCTGGTTACTGTAAGGGTAAGCAACTTTTTTCATAATGTCGACAGGTGCTAAACTGTGGATAGAACAACCATCTAGGAAAGGATGAGCTTTTCGGAAAAGGGCTGGGGCAAAAAGCAAGTGTGCTGGAGTGAGTGAACCTGGCTTTGAACCCTGTCTCCTTCACTTATTAGCTAACCTTGGGAAGGTTGTTTGTAGCCTCTGACCTTCTTGTTCCATAACTTCCAATAATAGGGCATAATAAAACCCATTTCAAAGTGTCACTGTGCAGATGAGCAAAAGTAGCCAGCAAGTAGCTATTAAGAATTATTATCATATGATAGGTACTGTTCTAAATACCTTGTATATATTAATCCATTTGATTATACCAGCCATCTGAGGCAAGAACTGTTTTACCTCCATTTTATATGACTGGCAGAGAAGTTAATAACTAGCCAAAGATCACATAGTAAGCGGAGGAGTCAGAATTTAAACCCAGGCAATGTGGTGCCAGAGTCCTATGCTTAACCATTCTACAATGTTATTGTTATTAGGTGCTGTCGAGTCGATTTCCACTCATAGTGACCCCATGTAATGGAGTAGATCTGCCCATAGGGTTTTCTTGGCTGTAATCTTTAGAGAAGCAGACCACCAGTTCTTTCTCTCGCAGAGCTGCTGGGTGGCTGGGTTTGAATCGCCTACCTTTTGGTTAGTAGCCAAGTGCTTAACCATTTTCACCCCATGGGTCTTTAACCACTCTCCTATACTGTCTTTCAGTTGAACAAGACAGTCAATGAGGGATGTGTATGAGTGTGCCTGGTACATAGAGAGCTCTCAGTAAATATCAGTGTCCTTTCTTTTCCTCTCTGCTGGAGAAATGTCTGGGCCTGAGGCTGCTCCAGATTCAGAGCACAAAGCCATCCTAACTCCTTTAAACTCCCCCATCACTACCCATGGCCCAAAGGCAGTTCCAGGGTTTAGCTAGGACATATCCAGGCCCTGGAACCCAGGAGATACAATCTCTTGTCTGAACTTCGACTGTTCTGCTTCTGTTCTGTAGGGTTCTGGGGTTGATCCAGGGCTGATGTTCATGGTAATCGTTGATAACGATGCCACCTAAGAGGGGAGGCTCTGAGAAATCCCCACAATAGAAAGGTGATGACAGGGAGACAGAGGAGATATGACTACTTGGTGATATACAGCATAAGCATCTAGGTATCACCCATAAAGCTTGCTCAGAAATTGAAACCCAAACCTCCCCGCAAAGCCATGGCTGAGCGTGGACCCCATACCTCTACTCACAAAGGTGTAGGTGGAGCAGCACGTTGAGAGTCAAGCTCATTAGCCCCATGGGGTGGACAAGGTTTCCATGTTTTGATTTAATTGTCTTTGACCTTTTTCAAAGAACCGGGGCTTAATTACCTAGTTAGCCAGAGAGCTAAGCCTGAGAAAATCACACCAGCTTCAGGCAATCACTGGGGCTGCAAAATATTGAGAGTTTACATATGAAATCCTAGACTGTTCTATGGTGAGAACCTTTGAGTCAGTCCCTTTCTAATTGATTTGGTTTAGAAGAGTAAAATTTTCTAGCAAATTGAGATCTCTACACTGGGCAGCAGTGGTTCAGTGGTAGAATTCTCACCTTCCACATGGAAGACCTACGAGTATAATTTACTTTATTCATAGACTAAAGGAGAAAATTCATACAACTGTCTTACTGATGCAGAGAAAAGTATTTGATAGAGTTCAACAGCTGTTTATGACAAAACTCTTAGCATACAAGAAGTAGAATGGAAATTCCTTAAACTGGTAAAAATTATATACCAAAAGCATATATAGTAACTATTACCTTTCCTGGAAAAATTTCGGATGCCTTTCCTTTAAGACTGAGAATAGGATAAGAGTGGCATTATCACTGCTACCTTTTAAGACAATACAACAGAACTTGACCAGTGCTGTAAGAAAAGAAAAAGAAAGCAGAGGTCTAAGGACTGCAAGGTATAAGATGAAAGCGTTATTGTTTGCAGATGATAGGACAATCTACCTAGACAAACCAACAGAAATAAAAGGAAAACTATTAGAATAAACAAGAGTTCAGCAAGATTTCTAGATATTAGATCTACCTTAAAAAATAGCATTTTTTCCTACAAAAACAGTAACAAAATATAATAAAAATAAGGTATCATTCTAATTAGTAATAAAAACTAAGCAGGAATTAGTCGAGAATGCCTGAGGCCTTTACCAAAAAAAAAAAAAAAAATTAATACTCTAATAAAGTACATAGACGTTGACCTGAGTAAATGAAGAGACATTTCATGCTCAAATATGGAATTTCAAATATTTTAAAGATGTCAATTCTTCTCAAATCAATCATTAAATGTATTACAATTCTGAATCAAAACTCCAATTGATTGCAGGTGTTTAACTCAATATGACTGCTCTACAATTTTTATGGAAAGATAAAGGCCCACAAACAAATCAAGGTCACCTTTGAAAAGGAGAAGTGGTAGACAGCCTGCCCTTCCAGATACTGGGACATATTAGAAAGACTTGGTAGTCCAATCAGCAGGGTAGTAGTGCTAGACAAATAAATCATTGGAACAGAGTGGGAGGACCAGATAGAGTCCCATATCTACATGGGAAATGAATATACAGTCAAGCCGGCCCACAAATCAATGAGGAAAAGATAGTTTCTTTAATTAATAGATTTGGGTACCTCTATTTACTGTACAGAAAAACATAATACTTAATACCACATATAAAGGTGGATGCAGGATGGATTAAAGACCTAAGTGAGAAAAGGTAACTATAGCTTAAGAGGAGAAAATGTAAAAAAAAAACTTTGAGATATAGAATAAGGAAGGACTTTAAATACTATTTCAAAAGCATGTCGTGGGGTTAGCAACCAATGTCACAAAACAATATGTGTATTGTTAATGAGAAACTAATTTGCTCTGTAAATCTTCATCTAAAGTACAATAAAAAAATGTTTAAAAAGTACAAAGTATAAGGGGAAAAATACACCCCCGTTGCTGTCGAGTGGATTCCAACTCATAGCAACCCTACAGGACAGAGTAGAGCTGCCCCACAGGGCTTCCAAGGAGCAGCTGGTGGGTTCGAACAGCCAACCTTTTGGTTAGTAGCCAAGCTCTTAACTGCTACACCAGCTGGGCTCCTTATTCATATCAAGATTAAAGATTTCTACTTGATGAAGACTACCATGGATAGTTAACAGTGAGATGACAACTGGGAGAAGAGAGCTACTGTGTCTAAAACTGACCAAGGGCTAGTACCTAGAATTCATAAGGAACTCTTGTGCATCAGCAAGCAAGTGGTGGAAACCCCAGAGGAAATATGGGCAGACATTATAAACAGGCAACTTATAAAAGAGGAAACCTGGAAGACTAACAAACATATGCAGAGATAATAAAATTCTCCTCTAAAATTGCAAATTAAAATAAGATATCACTTCAAGCTATTAGACTGACAAAAATTAGAGAGTTGGATAATGCTACATGTTGATGGGGATGTAGAAATATGGGAAATTTCATGTTCTGCCAATAAGACAGTGGATTGTTTCAGACACCCTGAAGAGCAGTGTGGCACGATGTAGTCATAAATACTTGTTAACCCTATGACTCAGAAGTTCCATCCCTGGGTATATATTCTGCAGGTACCTAAGGGGAATTAGAAGCAAGCTGGGTATTCATCCATGGGGAATAAAAAAATGTAACATGCAGCAGACACACACCACAGAGTGTTATGTAGCAGTTAAAAGTTCTAGACTGGATATACATATAGCAAATGTATGAATCTAACCACATAATATTGAGTGCAAAAAGTAAGAAACAGAATAAAATACATGACATTACATATTTATGTAAATTAAAATTCCACATATTCAAAAAACACATATTTTATAAGAATGTGTATTAAAAAAAGAGGATTCATTAACCATATTAGAATGGTAGCCAATGGACAGCAGAACAGGACTGGGAAATGGGGATAAAAGGGAATAAATAAATCCATGAATGGATGGAATGATGGATGGATGGAGGGAGGGAGGGCTGGCTGGCTGGCTGGCTGGCTGGCTGGCTGGCTGGCTGGGTGGGTGGGTGGGTGGCTGGCTGGCTGGCTGGCTGGATGGATGGATGGATGGGTGGCTGGGTGGCTGGGTGGCTGGGTGGCTGGGTGGGTGGGTGGGTGGGTGGGTGGA
Source organism: Elephas maximus indicus (assembly GCF_024166365.1). Taxonomy (NCBI): domain Eukaryota; kingdom Metazoa; phylum Chordata; class Mammalia; order Proboscidea; family Elephantidae; genus Elephas; species Elephas maximus. The sequence goes on from NC_064826.1 coordinate 17,264,522, forward strand.
TGGATGGATGGATGGATGGATGGATGGATGGATGGATGGATGGATGGATGGGTGGGTGGATGGATGGGTGGGTGGATGGGTGGATGGATGGGTGGATGGAGAATGACCACACACAAATGAATGTGTCATGAACTAGGAGTATGGTTGACTCAATCCTCTGCCCTAAGGTCTAGTAGAGTAGAAAAGAAAAAGAGGTGATGAAATTGTGGTCATGAGGGCTTACAGTTTAGTAGAAGGAGATAGACATAGTTCATGAAGAAGTAGAATAAAGTATTTTAGATACATGGAACTCTTCTGCTCATTGTAGAGCCAGAACAGAAATGATGGTGTAGCAACATCTCCCTGGGTGGGGCCTGGGAAGGTTAGATATGGACCTTGTAGGGGAGACAACAGCACACTGGTGGGGAAGACAGGCATGGGCATAAATACTATAATTTGAAGAAGGATAGGGAAAAATTTAGCAGTGAATTATAAAAATAAAATCAAAGCAAAGGAGGGGTTGTGAATCCTGTGTAGGTGAATTGGGGAAGCGACTTGATGCCTGAGCTGAACCCACAGCAGTGGGCAAGGGACCAGACAAATGGCCAGTGTGGGGCCACATCTAAGTTCTGAAGTGAACACTGACATTGGTTGCAGACCATCTATGGAAGCCCTCACGAAGCTCTTCGCAAACACACACCACGCACTATTGGTGTGATCTGAAAACCCACTACATGAGTGCTAATAAAACATAAACTTTTATTTTGCTTCCTAAGCTCAGAGGTGAATCCCCCTAAAATCAGGCTCCTAGTGTTGTTTTTCCAGGGCTGTGGCATTTAGATACTGCCTTCAAATTTGTAGACGTAAAGAGACGATTTATTATGGAAAATTATTGCATGATCATCAAAAAGTCATGAAAGTTGTCACAACTTCCCTTCTTAATGGCATTTCTCACTGACCTCTTTCCCCCACCCTGAAAATGAGCTTGAGGAGTCTAGCAGAGAGCCACCCCAGGGGTTTGGTGTTATTTAATTCACTCAGCCAGTCAACCATAAACACATTTTTCAGAAGTAAAGACAACTTCTGTAACTTTTTAATTAAAGCATAAAAGCCCTTAATTAAAGAGACATAAATCACTGAGAAACCTTTAAATCTTGGTAATCTTGTGTGGCACTGAATTATGTTTCCAGCTGTGTTCACTCTGACCTCACAGGCAGCAGGGTTTCAGGAGGAGCAGAACTGCTTCCCAATGGCTCCTGGATTAGCGGCTGGACTGGTTGGAAGGCCAGGCAGTCCTAGCTTACCTACACAGCTAAAGAAGGCCGTTTCACTGAAAAGTCCTTCCCAAAATTTTGAACAGTCTTTTGTCAAAACTGAAAACAGCAGTGATTTAAAGAGTTATAGCTAGAGGGACCTTGGAGATCACTGGGCTCCATGGTTTCCAAAGGGTGCTGTCAAGAACCTTTAGGACTCTGAGGAAGTTTGAGCTCAAGACTAAAAATAGTTTGAAAGTCACAAATCTAGTCCAACCCACTCACCTTACAGAACACAAGCCAGAAGGAAATAGACTTACTTGGTCAGGGCACCCACGCCTTGGTCTAGACATCCTGACTCAACATCGAGAGATCTCGTTGGTGCACCTGCCTCCTACCTGATACTCAGACTAACCAGGAGTTCCCAGGCATGCTTTCCTTAGCCCTGGTAAAGGAGTCATTTGCAAGTTTTGAGTGTCTATCATCCAACCTTGTTTTTAATAGCACCTGGTTATCCAAATTTAGGATTCCCTGGGTGGTGCAAACGGTTAAGTGCCCTACTACTAGCCAGAAGGTTGGTGGTTCAAACCTACGCAGAGGCACCTTGGAAGACAGGCCTGGAGATCTGCTTTGCCTTCAACACCCAATGGACACAGTTCAACTCTGACACACATGGGGTTACCAGGAGTCAGAGTCAATCCTTCAGTAACTTTTTTTTTTAATCTGCCTTTTGTGAATCCCTATTATAATGGAGGAACCCTGGTGGCACAGTGGCTAATAGCTATGGTGAGCTGGGGCTGCTAACCAAAATTTTGGCAGTTCAAATTCACTAGCTGCTCCTTGGAAACTCTATGGGGCAGTTCTACTCTGTCCTGTAAGGTCACATGAGTTGGAATTGGTGGCAATGGGTTGTTTTTGGTTTGTTGTAATGGAACTCCCTCGGCTGGTACTATTTGTTTCCGCCTCTAGGCACAGAAAAGGTAGACCCTCCTTCTACCTTCAGTGAGTTGTAGACTTATGCCTTCTGGTCAGCCATTGGACCCATTCTAATGGGGCTTTGTCCCTGAGTGAGTGCTGCTGTGATGTGCAGGCCATGGTGGTGGCCAGTGCCTGCTCATGCAGGGAGCTTTGCTGGGCCTCCCGGGTCAGCCTCCAGAATGCCCTGGCCGTCTGCTCCTGGGAGTCCCTGATGTTCTTGCAGTAAGTTCCAGATTTGCTTACAAGAGCCAGAATCCCTGTTACTTACGAAAACTCTTGATGGATATACCCAGGGTCTCACCAGTTACCTGGAGAGGTGTCATGAAACTCATTTTAATTTCAGAATGAATCAATGGACACATGATGAGGCCCAAAAGATGACGAATTACCATTATTTGAATTTTTTTTCAATCCAGATCCGAGTTGGGAACTTAGACCTGTGTACTGAGGATGTGAATAATTAACCCAACTGGGTTGGAGCAGGGGAGGCAGGGGAGGGAGGTACCTGCTGGCCACCATGTGCTAATTTATATTCTATAACCGCCCATGCTGCATGTCAACAGGGAGGGTAAACAGCTTCAGGATTGGCGAATCACAGGGTTCAATGATTGTATCTTGTTAGAATTGAGCCTAAACAAAAAGATAAGCACTATATCATCTTCGAGAATTAGTCCACGTCCAATTTATCATCTGAGAGGTTTGCCATGGTGTCAGCGTGTCGCCGTAAACATGAGTTGGGTGGGTCACTCTTACTGATTTAATTTACTTTCATCTGGGTGCATAGGAGACCTCCCCTAAACCAAACTATTTGTAATAAAAGCATCAAAGCCAGTGAAGTAATATACATGGCAAACCAAGGTCTCTCTCTTTTTTTTTTTCCCCTCCATGGGGCGGGGTGGTGGGGTGGGTGGGGAAGAAGACGTATAGGGGGTTTATTTTTGATTAAATGCCTTAGCCTTGCTTTGGTATTTATCTTGCCATGGCAGCCCCTGATCCAGTCACTATGTGTAATTCCATTATCTCTCAATTCATTTGGGAGGGGCTTCCGTCTGGGCAGCAGCCACATAAAGGGCTACAGTGTTCGGGAGGCTTATTCTTTATTTCTTTTGCAAGTTTATTCCTTTATCGGCAGCTCGTTTCAAGGGACCTAAAGGGGACCCTGTCAAATCATTAGGAGCAAATTCAAAGTGGCTTTTTAAAGGCAAACCCAAAAGCTTTTGAGAATTAAAAAAAAAAAAAGTAAAATAAGGGTTTAAATTAAATAAATGGACAATGTCACTATAACTCACCTAGGTGATGACAGAGGATAATATTTAAGGGCCTCCTATTTATAAAGGAGACTTTATCTTGGCACTTTTAATAAGCAGAGTGATTTCGAGAGGGAGTCAGGACGCCTGGGTGTGTTCTGGCTGCACCAGGAAGTGACCTCCTGACTCTTTTCCTCGGAGGCACCCCCACTCCCAGCTTTGTCTCTGGCCCACCACAGAGTTGATGCTGGGAGGACGAAAGAGATGGTCTTTCTAAAGGGCCTCGAGTACCTGCAAAGAAAGATGAGGGCAGATGGGAAGCAGATACCAGCAATTCTCATTTGTCCCTGCTAATGGGAGACAGCACTCATGGGGAGAAAGGAATTGCACAGATAATCCCCAAAGCCCAATGGAGTTTAGCCCTCCCCACCCCCCAAGCCTTGTGCTTCGGAGCTGGCAGATCATCTCCTTGCCTGCTTTTGCTTCCCCTGTCTCCCTGCCCTTCATGGGAGTGCCCATCAGCCAGGAAACATGCAAAAGATGGATTGCAGGTGGGAAGAAGGAGGATGCCAGGGGCTGGGAAAGTGTGGTGATGAGGGCTCCTGGGGGCTGTTCGGCGGCCCAGCATCTGTAATCCTGGTTTCTGGGAGAGGAATCTGGGAGAGCACGTGACATCAGCATGTCGAGAGTGGAGTTGGGAGGGAAGACGACAGAGGCTTCCCCTTGGCATGGAGTCCCTGGGTGGTGCAAACAGTTAACATACTCGGCCGCTAACCAAAATGTTGGAGGTTGGAATCCACCCAGAGGCGCCCTGGAAAAAAGGCGTGGCAATCTACTTCCAAAAAACCAGCCATTGAAAACTGTGGTACAGTGACACGCATGGGGGCGCCCTGAGTCAGAACCAACTCAGATCAACTCAGTCCTCACTGGGCATTAAAAATTACAATACTTGTACATCTGAAAGGGAGGACCAGACCAGCCTTATTTAAAGTCCTGTTACGCACCAATCCTGTGCTAAGCCCTTTATAAGCATGATTGTATTCTCTGAAAAGTATTTCCAAGCCTTGAAAATAAAATCTAGACCCTTATTAGTAAATTTTGGGGTGTTCCCAACCTGAGTATATTTATCTACTTATAAATGATATGTATATGCTTTTGTAGAGACGCATTATGCATGTTGTAATATGTACACGTATAAGTGTATATATTTTAAAAGAAAGAAAAATAAATATAAAGTGATAATACTTTCTGCCTGCATCCCAGGGGAGCTGTGGGCATACCCTAGGTTCAGTTTCTGTCTCTTCACCCCTCTGCCTGGCAGGTAGGTGTTGCCACTTCCCTGTTGTAGACGAAGAAATGTGGCTGAGATTGTCATGGTGATTTGCTCAGAGCTGGCATTGTAGCCCATCTCCTTTGATTCCGGATGCTGTGTCTTTCCTGACACTTTGTTCCCTCCTGGGGCCCGTAGATGCCTCCTTCTCCCTTCTCAGCCCACTGTGGCCTTGCATCCCTGTGGCCCGTCATCGCCATCCCCACCCTCTGCAGTCCCAGGGCTCTTCTTGTTGAATGTGCCTGTGGGGATGAGTCGTTGAATCTTGGTCTGTCCCAATCAGCTTTAGGAATCCCATCCCCCTTTGCCAGACGTTTACTTCCCTGACCTCCCTCACAGCTTGAGGAGGTATGTGGTCCAGTTCTGCCAATGAGACAGGGAGGCTTCTGGGAAGGATCCCACTTGTGTTAGAAGAGGGGGACCCCCAGAAAATCTCCCCACAACCCTTCTTCTGCTTTCTTCATATCTTAAATGCTGTTGTGTAGATTGGAGCTGAGGCCAGCCCTCTCATGGCCATGAGGAAACAAGTCGAAAAAGCCCTTAATTAACCTAGCCTGAGTGTTAATTTTATGTGTCAACTTGGCTAGGCTATGGTGCCCAGTTGTTTGGTTAAACACTAGTCTAGATGTTACCGTGAAGGTATTTTTTAGATGTGATGACTTTAAGTAAAGGAGATTATCCTCCATAATGTGGGTGGGCCTCATCTAATCAGTAGAAGTCCTTAAGAGCAAAAACTGAGGTGTTCCAGAAAAGAAGGAATTCTGCCTCAGGAGTGTAACATACATATCCTGTCTGGGTTCCCGGCCTGCTGGTCTATCCTACAGATCTTTAACCTGCCAGCCTATGCAATTGCATAAGCCAATTCCTTAAACTGTCCCTATCTGTCCTCCTATCCACCTATCCATCCACCTGTCTGTCCACCTGTTCGCCCACCTGTCTATCCACCTATCTGTCCGTCCATCCGTCTGTCCATCCATCCATCCACCCGCTCACCCGCCCACCCGTCCACCCGTCCATCTGTCCATCTGTCCTTCCGCCTGCCCGTCTATCTATTCCCTATTGGTTCTCTTTCTTTGGAGGTTCTGTTTCTCTGACTAAGGGATGACACACAGAAAAACTGGAAAGAGAGTGGATCTGTGATGACTGTACTGAGTTCTTGCATTAAACCAGGAACCACCTACCTCTAGGCTACTCATGTGAGACATTAAATGTCTTTACTGCTAAGCAGTTAGATGGGTATTTCGTTACTTGCAGACAAAAGCCTTTCTAAGGGACACCATCCCCATTTCTAACCTGTTTTCATTTCATTTAGTCAGTTTCCTTCTGTTCTTTGGTCAACAGAGAGATTTTTATGGGAACAGGTTTAGTCCGTATGGGACAAACAGTCACAGGACTCAAAGATCTCTTTATTGTTATACCTTGATTTTCCAAACTTTTCCCTGCCTTAGCTTTCCCAATTGTATTCCCAGGTGTGTGTTTGTTATGGCTTGTTCTATTTCTTTCCCTTGCACAAGCCCATGCCAGCCTTGCTTCATGCTTCCTAAAGCTTGCCTTCTTCAGAATTAATTATTCTCCTTACAGGTTCTACCCCAGGGCCTTTGTACATGCTGCTTCCTCTGCTTGATGTTATCCCCCATGCCTTCGCCTGGTTGGCTCCTCCTTCAAGTCTCAACTCAGATGCCACCACCTCAGGGGAGTCTTTCTGCACTGGGTACCTTCACCCCTGGAAACATCATGCTTTAATTTTACCCATAGAACTTACTGCAACTTGAAATCATGTTATTTATTCGTTACTTTAATAATTCTCACTTCCATCCAGAATACGAGCTGCACAAGAGCAGGGATTTTGTCTGTCCTGAGCTTTACTTTATCCCCAGCACCTAAGACAGTGCTTTGTACTCAGAATATATATATATATATCCATGTAACAAAGAATCCCTGGGTGGCTCAATGGTTAAGTACTTGAGTACTAGCTGAAATGTCGGTGGTTCAAACCCAGCCAGAGGCACTTCCGAAGACAGGCTTGGTGACCTGCTTCTGAAAGGTCACAGCCTTGAAAACCCTGTGGAGCATGGTTACTCTGACATATATAGGGTTGCCATGCATTGGAATCAACTCAATGGCAACCAACAAGACCAGAAAGAATGGATAGATATGAGGTAGCTGCCTTATACGACTCCTTGGCTTTATTCCCCAAGGAAATATTTCACTGTTTATAAAATAGGGGTGTTAAAAGGTAAAGCAATCAGAGCTTCTTATACAAGGTGCTAGATAAATATTGCAACATCGTCAACTTTCTATAATTTAAAATCCAGACTTAGAAGAACATATACAAATGCTGTTATTACTTCTCATTTAGATGAGCCTGGATTTCGAAATATTGTAATGCCAGAGATAAAACAAAAAACCAAACCCGTTGCTGTTGAGTCAATTCTGACTCATAGCAACCCTATAGGACAGAGTAGAACTGTCCCACAGGGTTTTAAAGGAGTGCCTGGTGGATTCAAACTGCTGACCTTTTGATTAGCAGCCACAGCTCTTAACCACTACGCCATCAGGGTTTCCAGAGATACTATTAATAAAAAAGGATAACTATCATTTGAGTAAGAAGCCCAGGTTACGCAGTGGTTAAAGCTCTCAGTTGCTAACCGAAAGGTCTGCTGTTCGAACCCACCAGCCCCTCAGCAGGAGGAAGATGTGGCAGTCTGTTTCTGTTAAGGTTGCAGCCTTGGAAGCTCTATGGGACAGTTCTGCCTTGTCCTATAGGGTCATATAAGTTGGAACTGACTTGATGGCAATGGGTTTGGCCTTTGGTATCATTTGAGTGTGGTGTTATGGTCAGAATCAAGAAGAATTGTTCCCTGAATTGACACTCTCTTCCTTACAATTCCACATTTGTTGGTGAATATTTGCCTCTTAGCACCCGTAACACACGACTGCTCTTATTTGTTGGCTGTTTTGTCCCCCACTTGGCTGAAAACCCCTAAGGCAAGGGACTGTGCCTGAAACAGCTTTGATCTGTACCACAGTGACATATGGTAGGCACTCCACAAACGTTTGTTTGAATGAATGACGCTCAACATGATATGAGTTACACAAAGCATCCTATTGGCATAGTTTACCCTACGATGACAATAGAATTAAAAACAAACAAACAAACAAAAAAACCTTTTGTGGTCCCGTGGAAATCTTGGGTATCTCTTTGGATTCTGGAAGATATCTGTATCATTGTCATCATCCTCTTCACGTCATTCTTTCTTATCTAAGGTGTGTTATCTTTGCCTGTAGTTTTTGTGCTTGAATAAGCCTGAAGAATCAGGAAGGGAAATTAGGACGCTGCCAGGAAGGTGTTGGTAAAGTCACTGGAGAGGAAGAGATGGGATGCTCTGGTTTTATTTGCTGGAGAAGAAAGTGATAATGGTGTCAGTAATAGTGATCGCAATATAGAAGGAAGCATAATTAGGGATGGCAAAGACATGCAGGCTGGAAGTTTGGAACTCCTGTAGAAGCCAATGCACACTCTTTCACTGAGAGGTGCATTTGAGAATGGGATCCTTTCCCCCAGGAGAGAGTTGAGAATGCCATTGTTCAGGTCGTTAAAGATCAACTTGAGGAGGATAGAGCAGTCATTATTTATATTTGGTTGAATATCCACAGTGTAGTTAAGCTTGGAACAAAACCCTGTTCAGCTCCCAGGCTTACAGGCCATGGGACCAGATGACAATCAGGCATTGAGCACATTACCCGTGACCCCACTGAGACAATAAAATCCCTACCCTGGCTTTCAGGTCCCTGGTAGGTGTAGAGAGCTTCTAAGGTTTGAGAGGGCAGGAATGGAAAAGTGTCAGTGGCAGGGAGAGACTGCCTAATAGAAGGGAAGGGAGAAGCAATCTGGGCACACAAAGAAGAGAGACCAGGGACCTTGGGAGCAAGGATCGTGGGAGGGAAAAAAGATTCAAAACCCAGATTATATAAACATCCAGTGGGCAAATGATCAGGAAAATGTTTCCAGTACCAGCATGGTGCAGGATGGCATATCTGGCGAATTAGGAAGGAGGTATACAGTGTGGGACGGGAAGAGGCAGGCTTAATGCAGCTCTGTGTTTGTGTGTTTCCTTTATCTCTCACTCTTTGACCCTGACTATTTTTCTAACATCGACCTTGACTTCCCTCCTTCATAATGGCCTTGGATGAGGCCTTGATTTCCTCCCTAGATATTATCTCAAAGTACTCCAGTTCAATTCAATAAACATTAGCTGAGTCAATGCAATGCATATGGCACTGTGGAGGCCATATAAGCACAAAATGACTCCCATTGGAGACCATTAGAGATGTCAGAAATCATTGCATCCATGCTCCAATCTTCACCTAAACATCACCTAGTTCCTGTCTGAAACATGTGATGGAGAACTCACTACCACCCAGGCAAATCTCTCACTATTAGAAAGATGCTTCTTATGTTGAGTCAATGTATCTCTACAAAGGGTAAATTCTATTCATGCTCCTGGTTTGATATCTGGAAGTAATGTAGAACCAATACAATGACTCTTCCTTTTGACAGCCCTTCAAATATCTGACGTTGTCATGTTACCTTGAGTCTTATTTCCTCTAAGCTGTACATCAGTAGCTTCTTTGCTTGTTCCAAATTTAACAGAGTTTTAATTAAATTTTCTTTTGGGCTTGGCCACCCTTCTCTGAATGTGCTCATATTTATCTTAAAGTGTGGGGCCTTGACCTATATATAGTAGGCCAGGTGTGGTCTAGCTATCCAGACTAGAGTGAGAATATTACTGATCCCTGTGGGACTCCACTCCTGTTCATGTAGCTTATGATCCAATTGACTTTGGCAACATCTCACCATTGATTCACATTGAGCTTATCATCAACTTTAGCTCGCACTTTTTTTTTTTTTTTTAATGTGGCTACGTCTCCCTGATCCTGTATTTGATCAGGACGATGTGTAGGCCCTTAGTCGCATCCACATTACACTTCATTTTGTTAGCTAGTCCCTATAATTTTAGTATGAAAAATTATTTTGAATAGAAATTCTATTATTTTCTCTTCCTAAACTTTGATCATACATGTGTAGCCAGTATAAAACAGGGTCTTCTTGTTCCTGCCTTAACATCCATCACAGCTTGAGGAAGCATCCAAAGGAAATACAAAATCAACTCCTTCAGGGCATTGAGAAACGACCAAGTTGTCTACTAAAGAGCTCTTGCAGAGGACCGAAAGGGGAGGGTTGTATCACGTACTCTGAAAGACTTCCTAAAACCTCCTCCTCGTGACTGTTGCTTACGCCTCTCCTGACTTCTTCCTGAAGTCTTCAGTCTTCCTCTTGCCTGGTGGAGCTCCCCCTTCACCCCTGCTGCTGTTCCATGCTTCTCCCCATTACCAAATCCTTTTTCTTTCTGGAGAGCTTTTTTTTTTTTTTTTAAATGTAGATCAGTGAAACTTCTCTCACCTTTTTCATTTCTTAGTCGTGGCCCCAAATCAGCATTAAAGTGCCCCACAAGCACCAATAATACCCATTATTAAGCAATGGTGTCTTTCTCCTTAAAGGGGGGGGGGGGGGGAAGGTTATAAATACTTGCAACAGAATGTTTTTCTTTAATTGCAGTCATAGACAAATGTGAAGACCATGTCTCTTCTATCTTTATCCAAGTCATTAGTAAATATGTTGAACAGAATTAATTTGAGAACAGAGCTCTGGCACACACTCCAAGAAAACACTCCTCCAGGTTGTCTTCGATGCATTAATGAGCATCTTTGGGGTTTAACCGTTCAGTTAAACCATCCAGCCCACATGGCCCATGTTCCACAAGGATTTTACTAAATAGTCTTCCAAATGTCTTGATGCAATTCAGATATTCTCTCTTATATTTCCATGATCTAAAGCCTCACAACCTTGTTGAGTCAGAGGGTCATTCTCTGTGGCCTCAGTCTTGTGACCACCACTTTCTTTTCTAGGTAATCACACCCTTACCTTTTGCTGATCCAGTGGCCAATATCTGGGCCAAGTTCATTTCTGGTGTTTTTCAGAAAGTGTGTTTTCTTCCCTTTTTGCAAAACTGAGATCACATCTGCAGTCATTTTTTCACTTTCCCTGCATGGTCCTTGATAAGATTAATAACTCAATATGGAGCTTCCACCTGTTAGGATCTAAATGTTTCCTGGGCCCATTATATATTTAGCCTGTACCATCTCTGGAGGTGTTAGTTTCCGTAAGTTTACTGACTCCAGTGTAGAAGAATATTTCCTTTGACTTGATCTAAAGTTGCTTGCTTTAGAATGGAAAGGATGTTCTGGGTCATTCCTGGAATATTTCTCTAATAAATCCAGTGCCAGAAGGGGGTCCTCAGGATGCTGGCTTGTTTTTAGGGAAGGAGATATGAGGACTCATTTTCTGGAGCGTTTACCCCATTCTGCTCTGGCTGCTGCGTGACCTTCATGGCAACCCAAGAAAGAGGAGCCTGATGGAACATCTGTAGGAAACAGAACAAAGGAGAGCTTGAAGGTGATCCAGAGGAGGTGGGGAAGCAGTGGTTGGATTTAAGAGGAGAGAGGGTAGAGGGCTAGGTGGTGGTGTTGAAGATACTTTCAGCAGTGGTATTTTTCTTTCATTTCAGCTAGCTTTTTAAAAATATAATTTAATATTTGCACATGTTAAAAATGCCAAAATGCACAAAAGGATATTAAATAAAACAATTATCTACCTACCTACCTACCTGTCTACCCACCTACCTACTACCCGTCCGGCCAACTGGCCGTCCGCCCGCCCGTCTGCCTGTCTGCCCATCCGTCCGTCCATCCCTCCATCTGTCCCTCCCTCCGTCCCTCCATCTATCCATCCATCCATCATCTCCCATGTGTTAGTTTCCTAGATCTGGCACAACAAAGTACCACAAAGCAGGTGGCTTAAAACAACAGAAATGTATTGTCTCAGCGTTCAGGAGGCTGGAAGTCTGAATTCAAGGTGTTGGCAGGGCCATATTCACTCTGAAGGCTCTAGAGGAGGATCCTTCCTTATCTCTTCCAGCTTCTAGTAATGCCAGGTGTTCCTTGACTTGAGGCTGCAGCATAGCTCCAGTCTCTGTCTTCATCTTCACATGGTTGCCTTTCTTCTGTGTACTCTGTGTCTCTTCTACTCCTTTATAAGGACAACACTAATATTGGATTTGGATCCTCCCCCACTCCAGTAAAGGTGCCCTGGTGGCACAATGGTTCAGCACTCAGCGGCTAATCAAATGTTGGTGGTTTGAACCCACTGGCAGTTCCACAGGAGAAAGACCCGGCAATCTGCTCCCATAAAAGTGACAGCCTAGAAAACCCTAACGGGCAATTCTACTCTGTCACATGGGGCCGCTATGAGTCAGAAGAAAGAACAAACCTGTCTTGGGAGAAGTACAGCCGGAATGCAACTTGGAAGCAAGGATGGTGAGATTTTGTCTTACATACTTTGGACATGTTGTCAGGAGGGACCAGTCCCTGGAGAAGACCCTAAACGAAGTGGATTAACACAGTGGCTGCAGCAATGGGCTCAAGCACAACAACGACTGGGAGGATGGCACAGGATCGGGCAGTGTTTTGTTCTGCTGTATATAGGGCTGCTATGAATTGGAACCTACTCGATGGCACCCAACAACAAAAGGAGTGTGTATCAACATTTTCTTATTGTCTGGAAGTGGTGTGGGCAGAAGGAAACCCTTATTCTGGCTATAGCAGCACTGAATCAGGCTCGTTTTGTTGGGGTATTTGATGGGTACCCAGAAGCAGCTGGGCAGGCCTGATTTGGGCTGACACTACCTCATCTTGGCCAGTCCTCTGCCCTGCCTAATGGTGTGCCCTCCACAGGAGTAAAAGCCCTGACTTGTAGTGCCTGCCAATTCCCATGGTATAAATACTTCCACCGTGGCTGATTTCAAGCTACCACTGAATGCAGAGCTGGGGAGAAATGTGTTCAGTTGGCATTTTAGAAGAGATTATAATCAGGCTACTTGGCAAATGTCCTGTAAATGTGTGTTACTAGATAAGGGTATTCTACCCATTAGCATGAACCCATCTTTATTGCCAGAAAGACAACTGGAAGCATTTGTGCTATTTGTACACCAGTCAGAAGGGCCAAGTGACTCATCTAAAGTACTTGGCAAGTGACCTTGGCAGAGCCAAGGTGGAGGCTTCATTGGGAGCCATCAGCTGTGTCCAGTTCTTGGAATTCAGGCTGTGGGACCCCGTGGGGTGCCCTACCATGGGACCTCATGCCTCCTATGACTAAGGCCCCAAGAAGGGTCACACTCAAGTGTTTATACTTTCTTGTTATCGCAAGACATGGAGCTGACCAGAGCTGGAACTCTGCAGTGCCAGGTCACTGAAGTTAGGTCACACACACCCCTTCTCCCTCCCCGACTGCATCCTCTCACTTCTGGCTCCTGCAGGTGAGAGGACTAGTTTACTTTTCAGTTGAAAGGGAAGAAATTATTTTTGTAGGGGGTGGGGGGAAGGATGAAGAGGCCTGAGGAGTAAGAGGAAGTAAAATTTGGATCATGGGAGTATAGGAGTGGCTTGGAGACCCTGATGACCAGAGTGCACAGTGTGGGGGATGCACATTCCTCCCCCTCCCCACTGTGGCTCCAGCCCCTGGTGTAGAGGAGCAGCAGGGCTGCCAGCCTGCGGTGTCCAGTGTGGACCCGTGGAGGCGCTCTCGCAGTGCTGGCAACGCCAGGTGCTGTCCTTCCATCAAATGGCTTGTGGGCACTGGACCCCAGGAGGAGACCCATGGAGAACAGCATGACCAGGCTTGTTCCTAAGCACAGCCACCACTGGGGATCTCTGACATATGGGAGGGGTCTGGAGAGGGGTACTAGTGGTGGCCAAAGCCCCAAAGTCTTGCATAAGCAGGGGAAGGCTGGGAGTTGTCGGGATTCGAGTGTTAATATCACTGTGTCCTCGTTTGCACCACAGGCTAGCGCAACCTGGGACAGTTTGCACGCACTAGCATTACCCGCTCATCAAGATTAAACTACGATTAGAAACAGTGGAGACGGGGATATCCCCCACCCCCAAGGGCAGTCACTTTCCGGGCCTGTTTTTCTGTACTATAGACCAAAGTCCTAAAAATAGAACACTTGGGTTAGAGTCTCACTTAACCCCTTAGGAATCGGAGGGAAGAACAGATTTGTTTGAGTGCACTGGGAATCTTGAGAGCTGCTTTTGATATCCCGAAATGAAAGCGTTCACGGAGGGTGGAGAACTGAAGGCTGCCAGGGCGGACGGTGGACACCTGGTGACACATCCGGGAACAGGGGCCAGTGGGGCGTCCGGGTCCTTCTTTGTGTCTGCACCCCTGGTCTCCCCCACCCAGCATAGCGTCACTGCGGCAGGCGCAACCCCTCCCAGGCTCTGCCGAGATTGGGAAAATGTTGATATTTCTGCTTGCCTGCAGGTGGCGCCACAATTTAGGTTTTTAGCCGCTGACTGCCTGCGGTTTTCAGCCAGCGCGCTGTACAGGGCCCAGCCTTGGGGAAAAAATATAGCACCACCAGGCTTTTATTTAACGAGCGAATCTGGCTTTTATCAACTGAACTAGCAGTTCTGCTTCTAGGCTAATAAAATGGTGGTAGCTAAGTAAAGGAAAACTGAAGGATTTCTTCTCTCTCCTAGTAAATCTGGCTCTCCCCAATTTTTTTTTTTTTCAGCCTTGGGAGATGAACCAACAGCTTTCTCTCCAAGCCCTGCAATAAACCACTACCAAAATCCCACGAAAGTAGCCTCTTTAGAAAACAGGAATTTAGGAAGCAACATGCCATTTCGCTTCTCCCTCTGTGGTCATTGGGCCTGGGGATGACCTACCCAGCTTAAGCATCAGGCAAGGAGTGGAGGGGTGACTTAGCGGGGTCCGTCTCTCCTTGCCCCTCACCAGCTGCCAGGGGTGGGAGAGGTGTGAGAGCTCAAGGCAGAAACACATTTTTGCCTTTTCTAGTGTGGCCATTCCTAGAGAAGGGACCAGGTAACGAGGACCTCCTCTGCTTGCTGTATAGTGTGATATGAAAAAAAAAATTTGTCTGAAAAGGAATAACAAGTCCTTATGTATATATTGCACTTACCTGAGCATTTCAAAATGTGCTCCTGGGTATTGTCTCCTTGGACTGTCACTGCCCCTCCAGGAGGTACCTGGGGCCAGCGAGAAGACAGACCTCATCGAAGGCACGTCACCTGCCCCAATTCGAAAGCTGGTCTGAGGCAGATCTAGGACGATGATCCAGGTGTCTAACTTCCAGTCTAGGGCCCTGCTCATCCCATCCTACCCGACGCTCCAGGGTTGGGAGAGCAGATCTGAGGTGCCGTCATAATTTTAAAGATAATGGAGTTCCCATGTGGCTGCTAATTAGACCCTCCCTGCTCTCTCTCTCTTTTTATCGGACTCTTGTCATCCCCACGTGTGCCGAGTAGAACCGCTCTATAGTGTTTTCAAGGCTGTGACCTTACAGAAGCAGACTGCCAGGCCTTTCTTTTGCGGCACCTCTGAGTGGGTGGGTTTGAACTGCCAACCCTTCAGTTAATGGTCGAGTGCTTAGCCGTTTGTGCCAGCCAGGGTCACCGTGAGTCGGAATTGACTCCATAGCAGCTGGTTTGCTTTTCTTTGGTTTGCCCTTTGTTCCAATGACATTGTAACTGCCCCCTTCTGCACACATTGCCCACGAGCTAATAAAAGGCAAGGAGCAGGGGAGAAAAAGGCAGTTGGTGATGCAGCCCCATTAACAACAGGATAACCAGCTGGGGCCCCTCACCTGCACATGGTTGGCCCAGCTCTTTGCCTCATCCCTTCCTTGTCACTTGGCTCTGGTGTTACTCCTCAGGCATCACATGGCATTCATTCTCTTAATGAAAATAAATGACACCCCACACTAGGCAGTAGCTAAATAATAATAAATATATTTTATTTACCACCTCTGAAAAAAAAAGGTCTTTGACTCTCCATCCATCCATCCATCTGGAGATGGAGCTAGGGCTCACCGGCAATATTCACACACACACACACACACACATGCAAGTGCAAACACAGGCTACAAAGCACAAAAAGACAATCAAGTTGTATTAAAAATACATGCTAGGACGGCTGAGAGCGGAAGCAGAGCTGTTTTCACACTTTCCCCCTCCCTTTCAGCATTTTTATGGCGTGCACTGAGGGCCAAATGGAAAACAGACATCTTAAAGGATTTCCCCCACTTTTATTGAACCATATTCCATAAGAAACCCATTAGGGTTTTCTGTGGGGCTCTCTGGGATGTCACCTCTGGGAGCAGGCTGTGACGGCCTAGTGCAGGGGTTTCTGATGCAGAGAAGATACCTAGAGGCAGGGCTGGGACTAGGGAGGCAAACCTTACACCAACTGGGAGGAAGCTTGCGCCTCCTACTTTGTACCCTAGATGCCTCACTTGCCGCACCCAACCCCAGCTCTGCCTAGGGAGTCATTTGTCCCTGGGCTTCCTCAGCCCCGGAAGGATGTCCAAGAAACAGCAGCATTGAGTTATTTTGTTATGTTCCTCTGGACTGAAACTAACCTAACATTGGCCTCCTGTGCTTTATCTAGAGTCTGGGATCCAGGGTTCCGGAGCCAGACCAGAGTATTAATGTCAGCTAATCAGATGACTCTGAGCTGCTTTCTGGCCCATACGGGGTCCATCAGAGACCAGAGGCTCAAAGGGCTCCACTCTGTCTCCGGAAATACCCTTTCAGCAGACAGCCAAGCATCTGCTTCCCTCCTCGCCCTGGCTTGGGTCATCTCCTTGTCATTGATGCACCCACCTTGTGAGAGCAGGGTGTCAGCATGGCCCTATCTGGGGGGCCCATCCTGACACACATGTGCTGACTGGGGGTAGGCGAGGGGGCTGTGTAACCTGCCGGCTCACAGCTCAAAGCCAAGCCAGTTTGCAGCTTTGATTTCTGTGAAAATATACGCCGCCCCCCCACCTCCGCAAGGGGTACGAGTTTATGCTGTTGCCCGTCATTTCCACCTAAGAGGAAGGTTCTGGTTGTTCTGATGTCAGGGACTGGAAAGGCCAGGTAGTTGCTGGGGGTGAGGATGAATGGGTTGAAGAAAGGACAGGAGAGGGCCCAAAACCATGGGCTCCTTGATTTTTGCCCAGGTGGCCCCCTTGATTGTTGCCCAGCTGAGAAGGTGCTTCGTGCCCTCCCCCCCTCCATGGGGCCATTTCCCTGGCACTATGGTGGGGGTGGGGATGAGGCTGGAGCTTAAGGGGTCCTCGGATAGACTGGGGTAAATAAGCGTGGGGATCCCACTCAGGTTTCTCCTGAGGCGTGGACACACTCCCAGCGGCATCCAGGCAGAGGTTTCAGAGGTGGAGCTGCCCACCTCCGGTCCTCACACGCTGCTTCCCTTCCAGCTGGCTGTCTAACCCAGAGCCCTGGCATGATTTCTTCCTTCGGCCTTCACAAAGTACGCGGATGATGGCATTGTCTGCCTTATCTGCAGGCTGGGATCGAGGGTTGCAGAGAAGAGAGGAACCAGGTCAGCCTCTCAGTACAAACACGACCCCAAAAGCCAGGTTGCCAGCAAGCTCCGGGGCGCTTGGCCATTCATGCTCTCTGCCCAGGCCCTCCGCCCTAGGCGCAGTGTGGGGTGCCTCGGTGGGTGCTGGGGCGGGGTGCTGGTTAGGGGTGGTATCTGTTTTGGCGTCAGCGCCGAGCATTCGAGGGTCCCGTCGACCGTCAGCTCCCATCTCCCGGTATCCAAGGTGGCGAAGGAGTCTGCCTCCCTCCGAGTGCGCGCCATGCGCCCGGGTCCCCACGGACGCGCCCCTCTCTGTCCCGCATCTCCCCTGGCAGGTCGCTCCGCGAGGGCAGAGGGGACAAGGGGGTGTCAGCAAAGGCTGGCCGGGGGAGCAGGAAGGCGGGCGGCGGCGGGAGGCGGGCGGCGTCCCCTGCCCCCTCTGCCCGCGCCCGCCCGCGGTCTCGATGTCAGCGCGAGCCCCGAGCCGCGCGCGCCAGCCAGCGAGGGAGCGGCGGGAGGGAGGAGGCGGAGCGGGCGGAGGAGGCCGGGCGGGGCGGCGGGCGGAGGAGAGGAGGACCCAGGGAGCGCCAGGCAGCTGGAGTTTGTGCGCGCTTGGCCGGGCTTCAATGCACAGCGGCAGCGAGCCGCGGCGGCAGCAGGCAGCCTGGGAGCCCCGGCGGCGGCCGAGCCCGCCGCAGCCCCGCGCCCGGCCCCCTGCAAACTTTGCCCGCTGTCCGCCCGGGGGGCCGCGCCCGGGAGGTCCGGCTCGCCCCGCCGCCACCCGCGCCGCCCCGCGCCGCCCCGGGGAGCAGCCGGCAGCCCCCGCGGCCCCCCGGCCCCGGCCCCGGCGCCCTGCCCAGCGGAGCCCTGCCCGGCGGGTCCCGGGCGCGGGCCACCGCCGCGGGAGAGCGCTCGCCGGCCGGGACCCCGCGCCCGGGCAGCGGCCGGCCCGGCGAGCATGGGCGGCGCAGAGTGACGCGCCGTGCCCGCTTGGCATCAAGGACATCCAGCCCGCGGGGGTGGGGACGCAGGAGTGTAGCCCCGCGCCGCCACCGCAGCCCGGAGAGGTGCCGCTGCCGCTCGGCTCCGGGGCCAGGGCTCTGGGCATCGACCGCAGCTTGTGACCTTTTTGTTGGCCCTGCGGCCCGCGGTGGACGCGGGGCAGGCGCGCCGAGCCCCGGAGGCTCCGTTCCGGCCGTCTCGCCGCCCGTGAGCTGCCCAGTCTCGGCCGAGTCTGCGTTCGGGCTGGGCTGGAGGAGGCAGACACGCGCGCACACGCACACGCCGGCGGAGGGCGAGCGGCGGCGGCACCATCTGCAGTGTCAATGCGGCGCTCCAGCTGAACCAGGAGGAGACGCGGCGCCTCCAGGTAGGAGCAGGGCGGTGGGCGGCGGGCGGGCGGCAGGGCAGGGTTGGCGGCGAGCGCAGTGTGGGCGAAGTCCCCGCGGCCGCCCGGGGAGTCCTCGGCTGCCCTGCAGCCGGCCCGCTGCGCACACACGCGCACACACATGCACACACGCGCGTACGGCGCACACGCACCTGCCCATGTCCCACCTGGAGACCTGTGTAGGTGCAACCTGGCCCGAGCAGGTATTTCCCGGGTTCGTTCTCCCCTGACGCTCCCCGACTCCGACTTCTCAGAACCAGGACTTTCAGGGTGGTATTCTGATCCTGCTCGGACCTCCATCCCATCCGGGAGGCTGAGGGAGCGGGTTTCCCATTCCCAGCCCCTTTCCGCTGTGGCTGGTTTTTAAAACGGCGAAGTGATAGGTCTTGGAAGACCCGCCGCGTGTCATCTCTGCTCCGTGACCTTTGGAACCCGTGGATTTTAATGGAAGACTGACTGGCAGACAGACATTCAGACGTATATTTGGAGACCGGTGGTCCGGGCGGCGCGAGGAGGCCACATAGACGCGGCTGCAGCCCTGTAGGGTGGTGGATGGGGACAGACACTGCGTTTCCCCAGTAAGAGGCAGCACAGAGGCCTTTCTGAAGCGTGGCACTGCTTCCCGGGAATGTGCTGGGTTGCAGGCAGGAGAGGGCTTGAGCAGTGTTCTCTGTGTCTCTGTGTGTGTGTGGCTTGTCTATGGAGGGCCTGGGAGATCAATTCCTCCTTTAAACGTATGACCAATTCACATCCCCAGTCTCTGGGAAACAGCAAGCAGACAGGGCTGGAGACACAGGACTTGGGCTCTCCCTCCCCCTCCCCCCCCGCAGGATCCTGGGAAGCATGGGGCTGAGCCTTTCCTTGTGGTCCCCACACCTGTCACCCGCCTGTAGAGATGTGTGTCTGAGAACCAGAGCCAGAAGGGAGAAGAGAGGTGGTATACTCCACGAAGGGAGGAAGGTCCCCTGTCTCGTGACCACTTGGGCACTGCCCACCCTCTAAGGAGACAAGTCATTCTTGGGTCTGCTATCGTCCCCCTGAGTCAGGCCGCTCATGACAGTGTAGATGCACGCCCTGGAAGCCTGTGGTTCAAGGTTCTGCTCCCCTAAAGCTGTTCCTTTCCTTTCCTCCTCCTTTCCTTTCTCCTGGTGCAGTTTCCAAGGCTGCACATTTGCAAACTTTTCAGGAGGAGGCAGGAGGTGGTTGGGGTTCCAGAAGGGCTTCTTCAGAGTTCCCATATAGTGGCCAATGAGCAAGTCACTGTGGGCTCAGTTGTTGCAGGGAGAAGGATGGGAGAGCCAAATGAAAACTGGTTTTGGAGTTGAGTCTGCAGTATGGCACTGTTCTGTGTTCCCATAGCTGTCTGTTGTTGGGGTTGCTTGTGGAGCAACCCGGCAGGAGATGGGATAAACTCGTACCCTCTATGCAAGAGCATGTGTTCAGTGTCCTACAAACCCACCAGTGGGAAGAACTCGTTGGGCGTCTTCTGGAACACTACGGAGCTTGTATTGGGCACAGGGTCTGGGTTGTTTCTGTAAATCCTGAGGATGGGCACTGATATGACGGGTTTTCTCTGCCCACCCGCATCTCTGCGATTTTCAAACTTTTTCCATTCTTGCAAAGGTTTTTGGTGAGGTTGGGGAGGAGAGGAGCAGGCATCCAGGGAGGGAGATTGTATTCCCGCTGTGTGCCGTGTGAGCTGCCCTTTGATCGATTGAAAAGGGTGGATGGAAGAAAGCAAAGCTCTTACAATGGGGAGAACTCTGTAGGGGGAAAACGTTTTCTTTTTAAGAATGGTGGGTGTGCGTACACACACACTCATATATGCACACACATTCCTGAAGAGCCCGGCTATCCCCGGTCAGCTCATTCAGTCATGTGTGACAATGGGTCCACCTGTCTTTTGGGCTCCGGAAGAGCTGGAATGTTCCCCACACGCATGCCCTCTGATGGTGTGGCCTGGGAGGTCCCACACATGTGTGCAGCGGCACTTGGTTTTTGGTAGTGAATCATGAACTCCAGCAACAGTGGGTGCCTCCCAGGTAAACATTGCCTCAGGGGACCTGCAAGGGGCAGAAGGTTGGGTCCAGATTGTCCTTAAATATCAGTGCATCTTCCCTGATGACCTCGGCTCCAACCTCTGCTTCCCGCCCACCCTCGTCCTTTCTCATGTATTTGCAGCCTCAGGACTCATCATTTTCATGCAAAGCCCACAGTCATCATGCTGGTTATGAGCTAAGCATCTGGGTTCAAAAGCTCCCCACACTTTCCCCACTTAGCATTAGGTACCAATTTGGTTTCTAGGACAAGGCAGGCATTAATTAACGGCTGCGTAAAGCTGCGTGTAAATCATCTCATTTTGTTCCTGGCTCTCTTGCCCAGCCTGGAGCATGTCGTGTTGTCATTCTCTCTCTATCACTCCTCTGTGGCCTTCTTTTAAGTTCTCAGGGGGCCTCCTCCCTCGGAAGGCAGCTGGAAAAGCCCCTGCGCAGAAGGGCTGACTCGGTCCTGCAGCCCCTCACTGCTGCTGCTGCCGCTGGATCTTTTTCTAGGTGCCTCTCCAGGGAGGGCTGGGCGGGGGCTGCCCACCAATGAGTCCCTCCTGCCCAGCCCCGTACTTCGGGCTCTCCTTTCTCCTCCCAGGACTTCACCCTGGATGCCCATCGACCCTCTGCACACATTTCCGGAGGAATCCCAGGCAGCCACTGAATTCCTTTCTCCTTCTCTGCACCTCTCAGTTGCCAGCTGCGGCTGCTCCCAGCAGACAGAGATATCTGTGTGGCAGGCTCTGCTGTGCACTGGTCTCCTGGTCCTTTCAATCACAACAAGGGGTGCTGGGAATTAGTGGGGGCCTTCTAGGGCAGCAGCAGTCCTGCAGGTGGGGATAGCGAGGGAGCTGGGTCATTAACGGCTCTTAGCTCAGAGATATCCCCAGGCTTTGATGCAAAGAAATTGCAGCGAACCTCTCCTCCTAGCCAGCTAGGGGGCATTTCTTAGCCGCGTCTCCCATCCTCACCCAGAGAAGGCGCTACGCAAACAAAGCCACCTCGAGACCTGTTGGAGTGCCTCTGGGATGGGCTGGGATGGGCCTTAGCAACACAGGGAACCAAGCACGATCCCAGCCGGGATCAGTCTGTGCAACAGATGTGCCTGCTTCCTCAGGCGTAACGCCCCTTCTTAGTTGTGTCCTGCGCTGCCCGATGTGACACTGGTTCTGACCCTGGGGCTGTTGAGCAGGGCTCAACACCCTCCCTGACACCTCCATCCTCTTCCCCCAGCCCCTTCTCCCCAGCCCCTCCCCCACTGGCTAATCCAACTCTTGGCTGCATGTGCACATCCGCCAGCCCGTTCGCCCTCAAATTTGTGGCACTCCAGAAATCAATATAACATGAACTTAACGGCAGCTGGGTGATGAAGTGTTATTTATATTTAAGAGCGGCATTTTAAAAAGACGTCGTGCTAATAAATCAAAGGGCTGTTTGGGAGATGCACATGATTAGGGTAATTGCCCTCCAGGCTCTGCTGATCAGGGCTTGCTCCACACAGAGCCCCGTGGACACTGCCTTGTTCTAGAACGGCAACATCCGCTGCCCCCTGCCCTTAGCGCCCCCCTGCCCTGCTCCTTCTCCCCCCCCTTCCCTGCCCAGGCTGCAGCATTCAGGTTGTGGCTGGAAGGTGGAGTCAGCAGGGAGACCAAGGGAGCTGTGAGCTAAGTGGTAGGAGATGGATCTTAAAAGGGGAAGAAAGCAGGGATCCTAATTCCCAGAGCAGAGACCTTGTTCCTGCTTGGCAGGAAGTTGCTTCGAAGACAAGCTGCCTTTGTCCCTGGGTGAGTCTGTGTGAGCCCCCAGACCCATGCTCTGATGGTCATATGGCATCTAGCCTTCCAAGGGAAGCAGCTGTGAGGCCATTAGTATTGGTTATGGTCCTTGTGAAAACAATGGGATGGAACCTATGATGATGATGATGATGATGGCTAACACTTGTTGAGCACTTACTTGCCTCAGGCACCATTTGAGCAGTTTATATGGTTGACCCACTTAATCCTTAGAACAACCTAGAGAGGCAGTTATTGTTATTATCCCCACTTCATCCATGAGGATACCAAGATGCGGGAAGTTGAGGAGCCTGTCCAAAGTCACAAAGCCAGTAAGTGGTGGGGCCAAGGCTCGACTCCATGAAGTCTGAGCATACTGCTTATTACTGTGCTGGGTCACATTGCCTCCTTAGAATAGCAGTCACAAGCATGTTGACACTCCCTTGGGAGTTTAGGGGAGAGCGTGCTGGGAGAACCTTAGAATATCTGGCTCTAATCTCTGCCTTGGACTGTCTTTGTGACCCCAGGCAAGTCTGCATATTCTTTGAGCCTCAGTTCCCCCATTCATCCAGTGGGACAGGAGATGAGTTTTGTCCTTGGCTATTGGTGGATTGTAAAATGGCATGGATCATTCCAGCAGAGTGCTCAGTTTCTGATGATGACTGTTACTTCACTTGACAAGTCCCATTTCCTCCTGGAAAGACTAAGGAGGCGTAGCTGAGTGAAGTCCCCATCTCTGCTTTTGAGTCTACAAGGCTTCCAGGCTGGTAGGAATCAGGATCTTCCTGGTGACTGCTTCAAGGTGCTGGTGTGGTAGAAACAACACTCTCTTGTTTAATCCTTCAGGTAGCCCTGGGAGATGATTTATTCTGGTTCCGATTGTATAGGAAGGAAGGCTGAGAACGTTTAAGTGCAATGGCCAAGATCCTCAGCTGCTCAGTGGTAGATGACCTTTCCACTCTCAGCCCAGAATTCTTTCCATTGCACTGCACGCAGCAGGTGCTCAAGACACATTTGTTCATTCATGCACTAGCCATAGCAGCCCAGATTTGGGGGGCTAGAGGCAGGAAAGAATCTCTGCCCATGGATGCCGTGTCACCTTGGGCACCTGGACCACAAGGTAGAGCAGAGACTCATTGGAAGGTAATGCAAGTGGGCTGTGTGTTGGGTGGTTGTCCTGTAGCATGTACCGGAAACTTCAGATGGGAACAACGGTCCCTGTTCACAAGGAGAAAATAATCAGGTCTTGAGATGGCTCAAGCTGACATGGGATGTTATGAGATATACCTCAATGCTGAGAATTGTGGGTGGGGAGGCCCCACAGAGTCTGTGGGGCTGACTGGGTACTGTTCCATCCCCAAGCGGGCACTAAGCTGCAGACTCTGTCTCTCTGACCTGAACATTTTAGGAAACAGCCCTGGAGAATGCTGGTATGGTTAGTGTTTTTACGCATGCATTACTTATTTGGCTTCTCATGTATGTGGGAGGTGAGGGAACGTCTTACTAAACTTGAGGCAACCGGGAGGGGTGCCCTTGAAATTCCATTATTCCCCTCTGGGGTCACAGTTGGAGTGTTGAAAGGCATGCTAAGATTAACCTGTTGGCGTGGCGTCCTGCACAGATCTACGCCAACAGGTGTTTGTGAGACCTTGGCTATCCTGTTGGTTGTCTGAGCTTGGACAGCCCCCTCCCTGAACCGTGCCTTCTCCGTGAACGGGATTCGCAACAGCAAATTGGATTTTGGAATGTTTTGTCACTGCAACACAAAACAGATCACTAGCTAAGAGGATCTTGTCCCTGCAGTCAGTGTGCTGAACTCAGCCTGACGGAATCAATTCCTGAGGCCTTACGGTGAGGAGTATTTTCATTAACAAGTGTGAGGAGAGACGCAACGGAGGAAGAGGCCACTGGAATTTAGGAGAAAACCACAGCCCTTCAAAGCTGTCCTGGTCTCTGCCCAGGGCCAGATTCACAGCTGAGACACTCCCTGGAGGAGCCCAGTTGGATTACCCCTGGTAGTATGGGGTTTAAGGAGCCCTGGTGGTGCAGCAGTTAGGTGCTTGGCTGCTAACTGAAAGGTGTGGTTCAAACTCACCCAATGGCTCTGCTAGAGATAGACCTGGCGATCTGCTCCCACGAAGATTAACCAAAAGACTAAACCCCTTGCTGTTGAATTGATTCTGACTGATAGCAACCCTATCGACAGAGTAGAACTGCCCCTTAGAATTTCCATGGAGTGGCTGGTAGATTCAAACTGCTGACCTTTTGGTTAGCAGCCAAGCTCTTAACCACTGCACCACCAGGACTCCAGCCCATAAAGATTACAGCCTAGAAAACCCTGGGGCAGTTCTGCTCTATAATATACAGGGTCACCATGAGCCCATTGACTCAACAGCACCTAATGACAACAAGAACAAATGTGGGGTCTGGAACTAGAGGGTGAGCAAATTATTGCATTGCTTTGGCCCAGAGGTCAAGAGGAGGGAGAGAAAGCAGAGCCTCAGAGCTGGTGGAGTGCTTCTTCTCTTGTTTAGCGGTTAGCATGTGAGGGGAGCTTGTCAGGGCCGCAGGTGTCAAGGACGGGTAATTGGCCCAGCCCTCGTGGAATGTCAGCAGACAGGGCAGAGATAGCCAGACTTGTCAGAGCCTTTAATACACTAACGTGGATTGTGAACTGTGCAGCGCACCTGGGAACCCACCGAGAACCTGCCTTCACTCAGAAGGAAGAAAAGCAGCTGGAACTTCAGGACCGCAGCGATAGCATGAGGCATCATTGGGGTGCTCCTGCAAGAGACTGCGCAGGTGGCCGAGGCCCAAGATTAGAGGCAGGGAGGATAGGTGAGGCCCAGATTTGGAGGCCTGGGGGGTCAGGTGGGGCCAAGCATATCTGGGCAGGTGCCTAAATTGGGTGTCTGGGGTCACCCTCTTACAGGGGTTCCTTAGAAGGAGCATGTGGCTTCAGAACAGAGTCAGACAGTGGGGGCAGCATGCTATAATAAAGCATCTTTCCGCTCCCAGGGCTCATGCTCTGTGGCACCAACAGCCAACCACAGTGTGCTTTACCCAGTTTCAACCCCGTGGAAGCCACCATGAGAACGGGCTCTAGGCAGATTTCAAGAGACTTACCTAACTTGTAGCTATGACTACCAAAGGGATACCTTCCACACCTCCGAGGGGAATCGTCCACACCCCGGTTTATGACACCCAAGGGGCGTGGCTGCCTGGAGGCATGAGATGACCGCAAGTGACCTCTACCACCATCCTAACTTAAGAAGCATCGCAGGCATTGAAATATAAAGCAACAGGTGATCTTCTGCATAAAATATTTTCCATTAGCTCTATTGGTTGCCTTTAGCTAGGCCCTCTTCTTTTTTTTTTCTTCCTTTTTTATGTGGTAAAAATATACATAAAACATTTGCCAATTCAACAATTTTTGCATGTATAATTCAGTGACATCGATTATGTTCAGTGTTGCACAACCATTATCAGTATCCTTGTCTGAATTATTCCACCACCATTGACATAAACTCAATGCCCCCTAAGCATTAGCTCTCTCTTTCCCCTACCTTCCCACCCCTGGTAACCACTAATAAGCTTTGATCTCTATGTTGTTGTTGTTAGGTACCATGAAGTCAATTTCGACTCATAGCAACCCCATGTAACTAAGTAGAACTGCCCCACAGGGTTTTCTAGGCTGTAATCTTTGCAGGAGCAGATGGCCAGATCTTTCTCCCGGTTCAAACCACCAACCTTTCGATTAGCGGCCAAGCGCTTAACCATTGCACCACCAGGGCTCCTTTTGATCTCTGTATTTCCTGTAAGTGAGATCATATAGTATTTATCCTTTTGTGACTGCCTTATTTCACTCAGCATTAAGTTTTCAGTGTTTTGGGGTTCACCCACGTTGTGCCATGTGTCAGGACTTCCTTCATTTCTCTTTATGGCTAAGTAATTATTCATGCTTTCCTTTCCTTTTTTTCAAAACAATTTTTGTGCTTTAAAGCCCCTCTTGAGTCAGGCTGGGCAAAGAAGTGATGGTGCCGTGCCTGTGACCCCTTTCCCAGCTCTCTTCTCCCCTTAGCGACTGACCCGTGCCTGCCTCCCCTGAAATGCACTTGCCCTTGACTGGTGTGACTTTCTTAGAGAAGTGTGCCTGTGTTGGTGTGCCTGCCTGAGATTTCTGGCCTCCAGACAGTCAGGGCCAGCCCTGGCTTGAAGCATCTTGTATGCAGCCAGAAACTTCATGTGTACTTTTAATAGTGACAAAGAAGCTGCTGGTGGCCATGGCAGGAACAATGGCACTGGACTTGTTTGTTTCCATATGCCTTGGATTGTGAGAGCTCCTGGAGGGCAGGAGACATTTCTTCTCTTTGGATCCTCAGTACCCAGCTCTGAGCCTATCACACTGGAGGCCATCAGTAAATATTTGCTGAATAAATAGAATAAATAAATGGAGCAGGGCAAGGTAGGGAGGAATGGCCCAAAAGGGCACACCTGGGGAGGTGGGAACCAGGCCAGGTGGCAGTGTTTCCTTCCCAGTAGGACAGGAGAAACATCAATGTCGACTGACTAGCTTTTTTTTTTTTCATTGTGCTTTGGGTGAAAGTTTACAGAGCAAATTAGTTTCTCATTAAACAATTCATGCACAAGTTGTTGACTGGCTATTTGAAAGAGTTGAGAGAAACCAAGTGCCGGCTGAGCTCATGGGCCACTCTACAGTGTTCCCTGGTGGTGGTGGTCTGTGGGCAAGTAGGGTGATACACCTGGAGTTGAATTCTTGTTCTCCATGTAAAACTCCCTATGGGTTTAGGTGCCAATAGTTTGGGAGGAGCAACCAAACTGCCTTTTCCAGAATGTTCCAAAGGCTAGTCCACAAGACGCTCTGTGGACTAGTAAGTTTTGGAAACACCTTATCCCTGTGTCCTCCTCTCGGAAATTCAAAATGCCCATCTTAGGATATTGAAGATGAAGGAGGTTTGCTGTTATGGATTGGATCGTGTCCCCCCAAAATATGTGTTGAAATCCTAACCCCTATACCTGTGGCTGTGACCGTGTTTGGGAATAGGGTTTTCTTTGTTATCTTAATGAGGCCAAATCACTGTTGTGTGTCTCCTAAACCTAATTGCTTCTGAGTAATATATGGAGCAGCAGAAACCAAACCAAACCAAACCTGTTGCTGTCCAGTCAATTCCAACTCGTGGTGACTCCATGTGTTACAGAGTAGAACTGCTCCATGGAGCTTTCTTGG
This sequence comes from Elephas maximus indicus, assembly GCF_024166365.1. NCBI lineage: Eukaryota > Metazoa > Chordata > Mammalia > Proboscidea > Elephantidae > Elephas > Elephas maximus. The sequence continues at coordinate 17,292,272 of NC_064826.1, forward strand.
TTGTAATCTATACAGAAGCAAATTGCCAGGCCTTTCTTTTAGTAGCCAATCACAAACCGCTTGCACCATGCAGGGACCCAAGGAGCAGCATAGACACAGATTTAAGCAAGGATCTTCCCCTAGGCCCAAAAGAGAGAGAGAGAGAAGTCCCCTAGAGAAGTTCCCTAGAAGTCCCCTGCTGCCCTGAATTTGGACTCCTAGCCTCCTAAACTGTGACGAGATAGATTTCTGTTCTTTAAAACAGCCTCTCGTGGTATTTCAGTCACAGCAGCACTAAGAAACTAAGACACCGCTGTTGAGAAGCCTGTTTAATTATTTTTAACCAACCATTTTTCCATCTATTTGATCATGGAATCCCTTTGTGGGGGTGTATTTACACTTATTCACATTCCTAGGAATGAGCATTGGACAGAGAGCACTTTGGGAAACACTGACCTTAACTGGGGGCTTTCAAGTTTGAATTCGGTTTGGAGGAGAGAAGCCAGAGGATGAGCCCACTGGACAGCCAAAACGGGGGACTTGTGTGGTCCCACCTTCCTCTCCTCCTTGCTGTTTGCTTTTGAGAATCCCAGAAATGTCTGTGAATTCTCAAGAGACACTGGTTACCACCGTCTCACGACCCACCTTCAGGTGTGTCTTCTCCAGTAGGGCCCTATCCAGAAGTGCGGCTCCAGCCGTGACAGGTTTGCAGAAATGTTTTCAACAAGTAGCACTCCTTGCTTTCACGTAATAGATCAAGACAGACGTTTGCAAAATATGTGAGTGATGACATTCACCTTTTCGATATTTTTTTTTTCCAGCTACAGTTATTGAATCCGAGGCTTCAGTAGAACTGGCAAAGATAAATGTCCTGAATTAACAAAGAAGGCTGGAGGTATTAAGACACATCTTAATACAAGTTTTTTCTCCTGGAGTAATAAACTTAGCTATTCTAGAGAGGGCTGAAGGTTTCAAATTAGACTACAAATCCATGGTTTCCACCATTTGGTAGTGACACACCTGGGGAGTGGGGTTAGGCATTTCTCATGGGAAGCATTTTCACTGCCTAGTGTACACTTTGCACAGGTAATGACGTATGTGTGTGTGTATGTGTGAGAGAGAGAGAGTCGGGGCTGGAGGGAGGGTATAACCCCATGGTATCTGGGTTTAGCTCCCCTGGGGACACTGGCAGATAACCCCACGCCCAATTATGGGGTAGCCATCATGCTTTGCCAGAGCACAGTTCTCCTTTCCAAAGTGAGTAATAGTTGCTAGCACACTTACCAACAAAATTCCCCCGGCGCCCATTCATAAAGCACCGCACTGGTGATTCTATCAGCATTAAACCGTTTGGTGACTGAGCTTAGAATTATAGGAATCGAAGAAATGAATTAGCAGTAAATCAAGTCCCAGCTGAGTTCAAACCTTACTGCAGTGCATCTTGAATTAAAAACATCTCGCTATGATGAAGCCGTGGCAAGTCAAGCGGTGGAGCTCTGTCACTCTTGACTTGGAGAAGTGTGGCTGTCACCCTTTGAAAGGGAAACCCTGACGACAGCTTGTATTAATTCCCGGCCACGCTGGGAAATTGCCACTTCATTTCTTCTTCATAAACTTTTGGGTTTCATGTCTGAGGAAGAAATCCTGTCTGCAGGGATACTGCAGAGCTTTGGGAACAGGGCAGCGGGGAGCGGGCTCGGCCCACAGGGGGCCATTCGTTGGGCTCTCTTTGGTCGTCTTTGAGGGGGTGGAGTGGAAGGGGAACGTGGGCCCCCGGTGTCCTGCGGTTTGTTTCCCTGCTTTGTCCCTATGTGATTCTTCTTGCTGGGGGATCTGCACAGAAAGCCAGCAAAGAGGCCGCTTAGATGCGGTCACAGGACTGCCATGTAGCAGTGACAATTAGGGTATGATAGGAAATCGTTTTTGTAAGGTACCAAGCCCTGTGAGTGGAGCGCACCAGGAACGTGGCTCTGGCTTCGCCAGGCCAACTTTTTCCTCTTGCAAAATAACCCCGGGGTTTTCATTTTCAGAGCAATTGAAGAAGTATTACGTGCCAGTGGGAACGGGGAGACCTTGCTTCTAATCCTAGGTCTGCTGAATGTCTGCCTCGCTGGGGGACCTGGGGTAGGCCTCCATTTCTCTTTCTTGGAAGCCGGGAATCAGCCCTGCTGTTCCCACCTGAAGCCTGGAAGGTGAGGAGGAATGTGGCTTTATTAAAGGGCCTGGAGAGCAACACAAAAATGATCCTACATACATCCAAGGCCAGAGAACACCGAGAAAGAGAGAGTGAAAACCAGACTCAGCCCTGGCCCGGTTATACCTTATCGGCTCCTGTGGGTTTGCCAATCTGGTGAAGAGCTGTAAGTGACAAAGGCCACTTGCAGAACATCAGAAAGGAGGATGTGACTGGATGGCAAAGGACGGGAGAGGAGGAGGGAATTGGTGTGGGAGCTCTGTTCCTGGCTGGGGCATTGTGGAGAAGGAAAAAAACACAAACCAAACCAGTCGCTGCCAAGTTGACAACAACCCATGGTGACCCCCTGCGTGTCAGAGTAGAGCTGTGCTCCATAGGGTTTTCAGTGGCTGATTTTTCAGAGGTAGGTCACGAGGCTTTTCTTCTGAGGCACTTCTGGGTGGATTTGAACCTCAAACTGTTTGGTCAGCAGCTGAGTGCACTAGCTGTTTACACCACCTAGGGACCCCTTGCTTGGTCCCAAGAGTGTTAAAGAGAACTTTTGATGACTTGAATGCCTTTAGGTGGGAAATTACTCTCCAGGTAGCCATAGCTGTCACTCTAGGTTGTATCACTTCTGCTTCACACATTCTTGGTGAAGGTAATTGAATTAAAATACTGAAAGCAGCCTGGTTCCTGGTAGGTTCTCAGGCAGTGCTCCTTTCCCTCTTTCCAACAAGAAGAAGAATAAATGGGCTAATGTATTAGTGTCAAGCACTTTGCCTTCTGCAGGGAAGCTTTACCACAGGCTGTTGTAACAAAGTGCCACACACTGGGTGGCTTGTAAGAACAGAGATTTATTGTCTCATAGTTCGGGAGGATAAAGTAGTCCAAGTTTAGGACGTCAGCAGAGCTACACCCTCCTGGAAGGTTTTAGGAGCAGGTCCTTTCTTGTGTCTCCCGGCTTCTGGTAGCCCCAGGTATTCCTTGACCTGCAGCTACAGAATGACTCTGTGGTCACAGGGCTGTTTTCCTTCTGTCTGTGTCTCTTCTCTTTTATAAGAATACCACTCAGATTGGTTTAGGACCTACCCTACTACAGCAGAAGCCTGGGTGGCGAAAATGGTTTGCAATTAATTGTCTGCTAACCTAAAGGTTGGTAGTTTGAACCAACCCAGGGCCTCTGCAGAAGAAGGAACTGGTGAACTGCTCCTGTAGAGATTACAGCCAAGTAGACCCTGGGGAGCAGTTCTACTGTATAACACACGTGGTCACCAGGAGTTAGAATTGACTTGATGGCAAAGGGTTTTTTTTTTTTTTTTTTATTCTGCTGTAGCATCACCTCATGTTAACTGATAACATCTTCACAGACCTCATTTCCTAACAAGGTCACATTCACAGGCACTAGGGGTTAGGACTTCAATATATCTTTTTTGCGGGGAGGGGGTGCACAACTCAATCCATAATATTGTTGTTCCTGTTGTTAGGTGCTGTCAAGTTGGTTCCGATTCATAGCAACCCTGTGCACAATAGAACGAAACACTACCTGGTCCTGTGCCATCCTCACAACTGTTGCTGTGTTTGAGCTCATTGTTGCAGCCACTTTGTCAATCCATCTTGTTGAGGGTCTTCCTCTTTTTCGCTAGCCCTCTACTTCACCAAGTATGATGTCCTTCTCCAGGAACTTATCCCTCCTGATAACATCTCCAAAGTATGTGAGATATAGTCTCTCCATCCTTGCTTCTAAGGAGCATCCTGGTTGTACTTCTTTCAGGACAGATTTGTTTCTTCTTTTGGCAGTCCATGCTATATTCAATATTCTTCTCCAACACCACAATTCAAAGGTGTCAATTCTTCTTTGGTCTTCCTTATTCATTGTCCAGCTTTCGCATGCATATGAGGCAATTGAAAAGACCACTGGTTGGGTCAGGTCACCTTAGGCCTCAAGATGACATCTTGGCTTTTCAACATTTTAAAGAGGTTTTTTGCAGCAGATTTGCCCAATGCAATACATTGTTCTATTTCTTGACTACTGCTTCTGTGGGTGTTGATTGCAGATCCAAGTAAAATGAAATCCTTGGCAATGCCAGTCTTTTCTCCGTTTATCATGATGTTGCTTATTGGTCCAGTTGTGAGGATTTTTGTTTTCTTTATGTTGAGGTGTAATCCATACTGAAGGCTGTGGTCTTTGATCTTCATCAGCAAGTGCTTCAAGTCCTCTTCACTTTCAGCAAGCAAAGTTGTGTCATCTGCATATTGCAGGTTGGTAATGAGTCTTCCTCCAATCCTGATGCTCTGTTCTTCTTCATGTAGTCCAGCTTCTTGGATTATTTGCTCAGCATACGTATTGGGTAGCTATGGTGAAAGGATACAACCCTGGTGCATACCTTTCCTGACTTTAAAACCATGCAGTATCCGCTTGTTCTGTTCAAATGACTTCCTCTTGATCCATGTACAGGTTCCTGATGAGCACAATTCCCTATTAACTGCAGGAGGTAGAAATAGCTGGTGGCAAATCTTTTAGGTGCTCTATTAGTGTGTTCAGGTCCTGGGTGGTGTCAAAGGTTTGCACTCCACTACTAACCTAAAGGTTGATGGTTCAAACCCACCACGGGGTGCCCCAGAAGAAAGGCCTAGCTATCTGCTTCCGTAAATATTACAGCCAAGGAAACCATATGGAGCTCAGTTCTACTCTTTTAACACACAGGGTCGCCATGAGTTGGCATCGATCCAAAGGCAGTGAGTTTGGTTTTTTTATTAGTGTGTTCATCCTCTAGAAACTGCAGAAAACAGGCCACTGAGTTTGAGCAGGATCCTGGAGAGAAAAATACCCCACTCCATCAAGTCCACCTAGACCCTTTCAACCCAGTGGTCCCCTGGGGTGCTGTGGAAGGTCATCAGGGACCTCAGACAGTGTAGGGTGTCTCCCTAGCACATCACAGCTTAGACTAGTCTTCTATAATGAGGGATTCTGGGAGTCCAGCCCCAGAGAGTGTCTTCAGCTGCAAAATTGCAGTGCAATTTCAATGAAACAATGGAAATACTCTTTGCTCTGGATTGCTCCTGGGTATCTCAGGACTGCTCATAAAAATGGTTTGTACTGTGGACTCTCTTGTGAAGAGGGAACATGGGGCTGGATAGGTATTTTCAAGCTCTAACATTTCAAGAGCCCCACGGAAATGACGAGATTTCTGTTCTTCATTCCATACGCCTCTGTACCCAGCCCTTGTACATTTTATCAACTGCTCTCAGGACATAATATATTTACGTAGCTACACCTTTGGTCTCAGGGAGCTCAGCGGTTCTTTCCAGTTTATCTGGTGGCAAATTGTTTCCTTAAGAGGGGGCAGAAGGCAGGGCCTGAGATGCTAAGAAAGGAAGTGCCCTAACCACAGTGTTCCGTGGTCTGGGCCAAAATAGAGCAGCGTCTGCAATGCCTTGCACTGTCTTTGTTGGTTCTCCTACAGAAATAGCTCCCCACTTTGGCACAAGAAGTCCCTCCTGAAGGCTGTCTCAGAGTCTGTGACAAAGGTAGGGAAACCCCATGGCCTCCTTTTCTTGCACCGTCTTCTTATGTTTCATTTTGGAGACTTCTCATTGAACTCTTGGTTATCAGATGTCCTCAGTGGGGCTTCTGGTTCTATGCTTAGAAGGGAAGATCCAAGGAAGGAGGCAGATGCCCATGGTGCAAGACATTGACCGTGTGCATGGTGTCAAATTGGACCAAGAATCTCGGAAGTTGATGGGCCTAGGCTGGGGCGTGAGGGAGGTAGGAGAGAGCAAGCTTTGCTTGACCCAATCCTAATTTCATGAACCAATGATCAAGAAGATGGCACCGGACCAGGCAGCATTTTGTTCTGTTATACATAAAGTTGCCATGCATTGAACCTGGCTTGATGACAATTAACAACAGTCATTTTGTGAAGAAGTTGCTGCAGCTTATTCTACTCCTTTCATTCCCTCCTCTAGAACGTGATACTAGTAAGACTGAACTCTTCTTGGCAAATACTTAAAAAAAAAAAAAAAAGCTAATTAAATCATTTTCTAAAGACCGTATTTATATGCATGGCTGCTACATGTAAGTGAAATGGATTTTTATTTGCCTCCAGAATTTGAGATGTGATAAAAGTTCTCTTGCTTTAGATTTGTTTGGGCCCATTTTGGGAGTTCTAGTAAAAAGCTTGAGGAATATCATAGGGCCAAATATAGAAAATTAACTTCTGAAAATGTCAAGCAGCATTTCCCCACAGGTATTGTTTTGAAAGAATGGCATTTTCATGTAAAATTTATATTTGCAAACTTTAAAATTCTTTAGGCGTGGGAGAATTTTTACCACCTAACAGATCTTGCAAATTTTGCAAGTAGCCTTGTCCCTCCCCATGATTCTGATCCAGTATCACCCAGAGACTAGGTGAACTAGATTCTGCAAATCCAGGCTGCCAAGAATTTACTTATATGATTTATTGGCTGGCATTTTTGTATTTACATCTCATGTTCCCATTTGTGAAAGCTCCTTTGAAGCAGGTCACTGTTGTATGTATACTTGCAGTTCCCTTTGGACCCAAAAAGGTATTGTTTGATTTTTCTTCTCTCTTTACATGTTAAACTTGGTTTTCAGAGTTTATGAAGCTGCAGTACTAGGGTGCTGGGCAGTAGAGGGCATTACACATATGGAAAGGACAGTGCCTCCCCCGGAAGTGGGAAGCGGCTTCCTGTGGAGCCTGCATCTTGTGATGGCTGCGTCATGGGGTTTAGTCCTCTATTTAATTCTCATCACTCACTAACACATTGTGAAAAGAGTGGCTAGCGAGTCAGGAGTCTTTTTTTTTTTAAATTGTGCTTTAGGTGAAAGTTTACAGTGCAAATTAGATTCTCATTCAAAAATTTATGCACAAATCGTTTTGTGACATTTGTTGCAGTCCCTGCAATGTGTCAGCACTCTCCCACATTCCACGCTGGGTTCCACGTGTCCATTGGTCCAGCTTTCTCGTCTTTGCTTTTGGGGGGGTGTTGCCCATTTGGTCCTGTATACTTGATTAACTAAGAAACGTGTTCCTCACATGTGTTACTGTTTGTTTTATAGACCTGTCTACTCTTTGATTGAAAGGCGGACTTTGGAAGTGGCTTTAGTTCTGAGTTAGCAGGGTATCCGAGGCTTCCTCCAGCCTCTGTCACACCAGTAAGTCTGTTCTTTTTTTGTGAATTTGAATTTTGTTCTACATTTTTCTCCTGCTCTGTCCAGGACCCTCTATTGTGATCCCTGTCAGAGTAGCTGGTAGTAGTAGCTGAGCATCATCTAGTTCTTCTGGGCTCAGGCTGGTGGAGGCTGCGGTTCACGTGGTCCATGAGTCTTTTGGACTAATTTTTCCTTGAATCTTTGTTTTCTTCATTCTCTTTTGATCCAGATGTGATGGGACCAATAGATGTATCTTAGATGGCTGCTTGCAAGTCAGGAGTCTTGACTCCAGACTTACCATATTGCCAGTTAGACAAATCAGAGTCGCTGATACTTCCTTTCCAGAATGAGAACTCTGTAGAACTTGGCTGATTTCTTGTTGTCTTTGGCCAGGTAATTATGAGGTTTTGCAAAGTTGACAACATAAAAAAGAGGCCATCAAAGTGAAATCCAAGGGGATGAAAAGATGACACGATGGACAATCAGTTGCCATTCTGGTAGTTGCTAGCTTGCTCTGACCTACTCCCACCGCCCTGCCCCATTCCTTCCACCTTCCACAAAGAAAATCTTCAGTTTCAGGATTTCTCCTACTCTTCTCCCACTTGTCTTCTCTGGGCCAAACATCTTGGCTGTGCTGGCCACTTGGGAGCCTTTGCCAGGGACAGGAGTGACCCAGTCTTGGTCCACGTGATGGAGGGCTCTTGCTCTTGTAATTACTTTCCACGTTGATTGAGAGCTCGCTGTTGCTCATGCCAGTAGGCCTGGACCCACATCTGATGTTGACCGTGACAGATGTGTGGAGGGGAAGCCACAATCTGCGGAGGTGCGGGTAGTGAAGCCCAAAGTCAGAATCCATCAATGTGTTAGCGCTGCTGGTCAGAGAGACCCCAAACTGAATTAGTCCCTTAAAACTAACCCATCCCACAGTTGGTCCATAACCAGCAGGTCTCTAAAACACCCCCTCCTGACTTTTTGTATATGTTTTACATGAACTTCTACCATCTGGCGATTTATTCATTAATTTTTTTTAAACTTAAATCTGAACTTGTATTTACATATCATATTAAATTTAATTTTAGATCTAATTTTGACCCTGTTCCATCTTTTAAGCCAGTTTTAATTTTGTGTCATCACCAGCGATGGGTAGAGCCTTACCATCACATCGCATGGCTTCTCTCACATTACCTCATTTGGCCTTCACAAGTCCCAGAGTTTGTCATCAGCAAATTTGATTAAGTGTGACGCTCAGTCTCCATTCAAATTACTGATAAAAATGTGAAACAGGCATTGCCAAGGACATACCCTCTGGCATGGCCTTTCCTGGAGAGCTTCCCTTCTCGGTTTGACAAATACCCATGGAGTAACCTTCTTGGACCCGAGAGGTGGGGAAGCACAGAGGACCAAGCATAGACTTAGGAGAGAGGCAGATCTAGCATTGCAACCTGACCTATGCCAATCTGGCCATTCCCAGCAGTCAGATTACTTGGGGGATTAGTTCCCAGTGATGACAGATAGACGAGAGTTGTGGTCTTCTCTTCCACAACTTTCTCTGGGATGGATGTCACCACGCAAGCAGGTCTCAGACTGAATTCTACCACATGTACACATTTGTGTTAGTGAGCAGGCACAACAGAAGTCATGGGACCTGTTCCTGAAGCCCCCTCAACCCTGTGGGTGAACACATGGGGTATGTGTCAGGCTGAGCCCCCAGGCCACCTCTGCGAATCCAGGGTACGGTACAGGTATCGTCTGTGCGTGCCAGGGAGTGAAGAAAGTTGGGAAGCATTGGCCCAGTTGCTCTGACAAGTGAACTTTGGAGACTGGCTTACTTGAGGCAGATACAACAGTATTTCACTTGGAGATTTCAGCTCACCTCCTTGTGGGATCAGAGGACAGATCCTTTGAAAGATGGTGCACAGAGCCTGATGGGAGCCGTAGATCAAGAACAGCACCTCAGAGGGCTCTGGGCTGCCAGATTCTTATGCCCCTGGAGCCAGGATGCCTGGATGGTGTTTCTAATCAATCCATCTCTCTTTGACATCACTTAATTTCCCATTAAGGAGCCCTGGTAGCAGAACGTTTAAGTGCTTGGCTGCTAACTGAAAGTTTGGTGGTTCAAACCTCCCCAGAGGCTCCATGGGAGAAAGACCTAGTGATCTGCTCCCATAAGGATTACAGTCTAGAAAACCCTATGGGTCAGTTTTTTGTCACATGCGGTTGATATCGTTCGAAAATCAGAGTACAGCCTAGAAAACCCTATGGGGCAGGTCGATTCTGTCATATGGGGTTTCTGTGAGTTGGAACTGATTTGATGGCACCTAACAACAGCAACAGCAGCAATTTCCCATTAGAAAATTCTAACACCTCTTATTCTCTTAAAAAAACCCACTAGTGCCAACCAAAATGCTGTCGTTCAAGCTGTCATTGCGGACTCTTGAGTGTAGACTCCTGATGAAAGTCTTTTGAAAGCCACCTCCCCAACCCTGGAGTGCATGTTTTCGGTGACTGTACTTCAGATGGTAACGAAGCATCCTTGGGTGTAGATGGAAATGAATGTGCACGCATTGCACCTCGCTATTCAAGATGAAATATTTTAAATTACGTATAACCCTCCCCAACACACACACACACACAGACACACAGACACACACACACCCCAAACCAATTGCCCTGGAGTCAGTTACAACTCATGGAGACCCCATGTGTGTCAGAGTGGAACTGTGCTCCATAGGGCTTCTGATGGCTGGTTTTTCGGAAGTGGATCACCAGGTCTTTTTCGGAGGTAGTTCTAGGTGGACCCAAACCTCCAACCTTTCAGTTAGCAGCTGAACTTGTTAACTGTTTGTACCACTCAGGGACTTCATCAAACTCTGGCTCGTTAGCAGTGTGTCACAACCCTCTCCGATGTTCAGTTTCCTTATCTATAAAAGCATACAGTAATACTTCCGGGACAGGACTACTGTGGCAGGAAGTGACGTAATGCATGGACAATCTTTTGCACCCTTCTTGGCACATATTGAACTGCTCACTAAATGGTGGCATAATATTGCTGGGAGTCACTGGTTGCTCTTCAGAGACCTAAAACTTGTTACTTCTGCTTTTTGCCACCCTGGGTTGGATTAAAATGCTCCCATTTTCTTAGTTTAGAAATAGTCACATCTGTTTCTGGCCCTGGGCTTCAGTGTACCTACCACCTTGAGGCCCTACAAGCAAGTGGGGAGAGAGGAAGGATAGGCGACTGGCCACAATAGGATCAATTCTGATCCTCCCTCTGATTATGATCCCTTAAAAAAAGATTTTAAAATGTTCATAGGGATTCCTCCATTTTTGGAAGACCCATGTCTTAGTTTTCTAGTGCTGTATGTCCTTGTTAAGAAAGATGCAGGGAGCTGCCGTTGAATTGGCTGCACTCGTGGGGACCCTATGTACAATAGCATGAAACATTGCTTAGCCCTGTGTCACCCTCACGGTCACTAGCATGTTTGAGCCATCATTGTAGCTCCCAGTCCATCTCACCGAGGGTCTCCCCTGCCCTCGCTGGCCATCTACTTCCCCAAAACCAATGCCCTCCTCCAGTGATTGATCTCGCCTGATGATGTGCCCAAAGTAAGCAAGTTAGATAACATTCAATCTGCCCATAGCGTTTTTCTTGGCTAATTTTCAGAAGTAGGTCACCAGGCCTTTCTTCCTAGTCTGTTTTGGGCTGGAAGCTCCACTGAAACCTGTCTAACGTGGGTGACCCTGCTGGCATTTGAAACACTGTTAGCAAAGCTTCCAGCATGACAGCAACATGGAAGCCACCACAGTACAACACACTCACAAGATGGGTGGTGGTGCTAGGAAAAGGTTGCCCTTTTCTTCCACTGAGTGCCTTCTGCCCATCGAGCTCTGGCTGACAGAGGGAATGCCTTTCCCTCATTCCCACAGAGCAGCTGCGCAGACCAGTGGGGACCTGCCATTGACACCTTACCCATGCCTCCTCTTGCTTTATGCCCTCCCCAGGGCCCCAGGTGACTGGAGAGTGAGGGGGCAGAGGGGTCACACGAGGGTGGGGGTTGAAGGAGAAAGCACAGTGCTCGACCCACAGACCCAAGGCTCCAGGGACAGCATTTCAGGCACTTCAGTGCAGGTGTGAGGGGTGGGTTTGGTGTGGGGGTGTGGGGGGAGGGAGGATTTGGCTAGAACCTGTCAACTAGGGAGTGAGGCCTGGTCCCAGGTTCTATGGGTCTGCTTTCAGGCTGGCCCTGGGGGCAGTGTCTCTGGCCCCTGTGTCACATTTCATTGACCCTGTCAGGAAGCTCTGCCCTGAGCTAATGACTGTCACTCCTTGCTTTTTCCTTGGATCTGGGGAGGCCTGGAGCTTCTTCCGCTGGGTTATGAACCTCCTGGGGCCAAATGCCATTAAGAGTGATATGGAAATGCCTGAAGGCCGGCTGAGAGCTGCCCTCTCCTCTGCTCCCACTTCCCTCAGTGTCCCCTCACTGTCATTCCAGAAACTGCAGGCCTCAGGGTGAGTGGGTCATAGGCCACACCTGGGGTGGCAGACACACACCTCAGGACAGACACTGTGGAGGTTTCCGGATGAGCTGGTATAGACATGGTGCCCAAGACAGGCAGCATACTGCCGTGAGGTGCAAGCAGAGACTGGCTGCCCCAGCCACAGAGCTAAGGAGAAGCTCCTTTGCATGGCGGGTGGGCAGCCGGTTCTCATCAAGCAGGAAATCCTGGACTATGTGCTTTGTCCAGGCTGGGAGTTCACTCTCTGCCTCCTGGCTGAACTGCCCCCAAACCAGGAGTGCTGGGCCCCAGGCAAGATGTCTTCCTGGTGTCTCTTTCAACCTCAAGTGACTTCCACTTCAGCTGGTATCACTTAGGGGGTACCAGGGGAGGGGTGCAGGTACCTCACTGATCTTGTCCAGGGGAGCGTTTCTCGACGTTAATCTCCAGGGAAATGAAAAACCCTAGCTTCTTCAGTCCAGGGTTTTGGGGCCCAAAGGGGCATGTGTCTCCCCATATGGAGGGAAATGAACTGGAGTGGCTGAGCTAACCTGTGCTCTGAGAAGTGGGGTGCAGGCAATCTGATTGCCCTTTAGCTGGAAACTTCATCCCTGCGAGAGAATTTCCTCTTCTCGCCTTCCAGAGCCTTCCTGCTCTGAGGCGTGCTGCAGGAAATTGGGAGCTGATGAAGGAACAGGACCTGCCCCATTCTCACCCCCAAGGGTCCAGGGCCTTGGCTTCCCAGGCCCGGCTCTTGGGGCAGGGGTCCTTCCGGCTGCCCCCGTGGAAGAGGAGTAAGGCTAACACCTCTCAGTGAAAGTGGAGATTTACCAAGTGGCCCAGACTAATAACTCTCATTGTGGCTTCTTTCTCGGAGCAAGTGTTCTCTGAGAAATAAATCAAGCCTTCTGGCTTGTTTAAATGAAAATCTAGGAGCCTGCTCTCCAGACTGAGGAGTGGGCGGCTTTGCCAGCTGTGATCTGGACATGAGCTTGGAATGGCTTTTCCAGCCTCAATTAACGTCCTCCCTGCTGGTCACATTAACTTCCACCAGGGGCGTTCCTGTCGAAGGTAGGAGAGGTCCTTGGACCTGCACCGCCAACCTTGGTGTCTCAGGTGCATGTGGGGCATTGACGCACGTGTCCCTTCTCAGCCAACCTGCTAGTAAAATCCTGTCTCCTCCCTCTCCTTCCCCCGCCCCCTTCAACCTGGCCCCGACTCCTGATCAGACCTTGATTACATGTCTCATTGATTCTATCCAGCTATTTATTAATACACTAATTAGTATGCTCATTTAAAGGAGAGTGACACCGCTTTTAAAAACAAAATGTACAGAGGTGCAGGTTAATGGAAAGCATTTATTTATTGATGTCTGGTGTGAAGAAGGTTAGTTTCGGATGTTAAAAGGACATGGGGTTTTTTCTGGGGCTTAAATCACTTTTGCTGGCAGTCACTCGCACCCTTTGAGAGGTGACACGTAGAATCGTGTTGCGTTTTCCTTCAGTGATCAGAGGTATTCCACTGCTCAGGTGGGGACCTAGAGGTGGCCTAGAGGATGCAGGGCTGGCTGTCACAGACAGCTGTGACCTTGTCTGAGGCTGGCTCTGGTGGCAGAAACTAGGGAGGCACACGTGTGACTCTGCCTGTCATTTTTCGGTAAGCGAGCTAGTGGGCATTGCTTCTCTCTTGGCCTGAGGGCCTGGACTGAGGGCATCAATAGAAGGAAAGGGAAAGAGGGCCAGAGAGGGTAAGAGTCAATGAGCAGGCCTCAGTAACAGTGAGACCAGGTGGCCAAGAGGCCTGACAGAGGTGGGGCGCAACAAAGGGAGGGGACTCAGGAGAAGGAACAGGTGTAGGAGAGACAAGGGGGCCTGTTTCTGGCGGGCTGAGTTTGAGGTGCTCATGGGCTATTGAGTGACGATGCAGAGGGTGTGGCTGTGCAGGTGGCTTCATGGTTGGAAGGAGAGAGAAGTTGAGACCCAGCGTGGAGACGCCAATGGGAGCCACAGGCAAGAGGTAGTTGCAGCTCCATGGGAGTGGGCCCCTTGAGCACTGGGCCAAGGTGGATGGTGGAGTCATGGCCACAGACGGTGGTGGCAGAGGAGCTGGCTCTCCCCTTCCTCTTTCTGGTGACTTTCAGACAAGAACCCCCATGGCCAGCAGGAGGTAGTTGTATGTGGCAGGCCTCAGTGGCATGTGGTTACAAAATAAAGTCCTATTTTGGTTAAAACCCAAATGACGATGCTTTTGTTTTTATTTCAAGCTGAGCTGCACTGAGGTTTCCTTCAAATGTCCACTAATTGCCTCCCGCAGCACAGGAAATGCTGGCTGACCACTCCTCCCACCCCTTTGCTGTGCTCCCCATGAATCCAGGCACGAAAGAGATCCTTCTACAAATCCATCTCAGCACAAACCAGATCAGGCTATAACTTTTAGCACATCTTCCCTGATGGGTCGAGGAGAATGACAGGTATAGGAGAGTAGCACAGACAGTAACTTAAGCTATTTCAAAATGGAGCTACTGCCAGTGGCTCTAGGCCTAGGCCTGCCCTCAGAGCGCCTTGCTGTCCCACTCCTGGTATGCTGCCCCCTAGAGGAAGAGTGGGCTCATCCTCATGCTGTGGGGTGGAGGGTACTCTGAGCTCCAATTCTTGAGCTCCAAGTCAATCCCTCATCTTCTTCCCAGGGAATATTCACTACCTTCAGGGGAAACCTCCTCATTGGGTACAGGCACCAATAGGACAACAGTGGAACAAGATGGTCCAACACTGGTATAATTCCCAAAACCAGTACCCCAGGCTGCTCTACCTCTTCCTGTAACCTGAGGAACCTGGCTGCCTGTCTATCTTTCTTCTCCCACTCCTCCTTTCTTTACCTCATGTCAAACAATAACTCTCAGGCCCCTCCACAACAATGAGCTGGGAATTCTGAAATCACCCAAAGAAAAAAATTCCCAGTCCCCCATGCTACTCTCCAAACAAGGAAATATTAAAGAAGTAGCACCACGTTAACCCAAATAGCAATTTACATGCCTGCTGAGGGCACCTCTCTGTATTCAGCCTACTTCACAATCTTCCAGAACACCAGAGCTGGGGTGGGGGTGGGTGGTTCAGCCAGATGGCCCTCCCAGAATCAAGAAACTCTGCCTCTAGGGGTATTTCAGTTTCCACTCACTCTTAAGGGTTTTCCAACTTCTGTGGCTCCAGGTTTCAAAACTTAGGAGGGACCAAATATATCAGGGTCTCTGGGGCTTGGGGCCCCGGCATCATTATTTTTTTAAAGTTCCCCTGGTGTTAAGAGCCGCTTTCCAGTGCTTGGACTAAGCAGTGCAGCTCTGCCCAAGACGCTGCAGAGGGAGTGAGTGGTTAATAATGTTTTGTGCATGGAGAAGTTTAGGTCCCCTGAGATTTTGATTTTTTTTCGATGGGGTTGTGATGGTGGGGCATTTTACTCATGCAAATTAGCAAAGAAAGAGATTGATGCTTTGCTCCCCATTCCTAGCTCTGGAAAAATACCTGTTTGGGTATTTACTGAGAAGTACAGTAGACGTCTTGGTCTTGGACGTTGACGAGAACACTCTCTACTGTGAATCAGAACACGTTTAGCTGGGACAGGAGATAGGAACAGAGCCCAGGTTGCTTGACCTCCTGATGGCTGCAGTCTCTCCCACCATTGTCACTGTGGTCTATTCCACATTGGGCTGCCTTTCCTGCAATCTCTCCCCCAGGAAGAACTGCCAAATATCTACAAAATGATGGGACATCAAAACCAATGAATTAGAACCCCACATGTACTTAAAATTGCCTTAAGCCCAACTGCTTATCATAAAAATCCTTTCTCAGTCATCTAACAATTAGAATTAAACCCTGATCAGAATAATTTTGCATTCAGATTTAATTTGATTAATGACAACGTTCAGGCAAGTCTAGAACTCCCCTTCCTGCTCTGACAGCTTAGTGTCATTTGAGATCCAGAATTCTCTAAAACCCCTCAGGAGCCCCACCGGATTTGCGATGTGGCATTCCTAGAAACTCTTTGGAGACTTTGCAAAGCGAGTCTTTGTTTGTCTTTGCTGCCTCCCACTTACTGCCCTGGAGTGAAGCCACTGATTCAAAAGGCTCTATTTGTCTGGGTGTTGCCTTCAGTTTCACGTTTTGTTCGACAGCATTGGATCTGCTCATGCTCAGACTCCTCGGGGCCCGTGTGTGTGTCAATGAGAGCTCTCTGTCCTCGTTTGGTCCTGGTGATCTTAGAATCTGTAGTTGTGGCTACAAAGGGAGCTGCTCTCTAGTTCCTGGTCCTTCGAGGGCTCACTTTCAAACTGCTTCATGAGACTGAAAAATACAGAGCAGCCAAAAGAATAGAAACTCAGGGAGCTGCCAAGCTCTCGCATTGCCCCCATTTGATTCTTCTACTCTTTCCCTGTCTTTTCTGTGGTTTGGGGCTGCCCCGCCACTAAGATGTCTGTCCCTTGGTTTTCCTGCATGGTAGACAGTTGAATCCACGATCCTTGGTCCAGCTCTGCCCCTCACCAGGAGATCCTGGATGATCCCCTACACACAGCTTCTGTTCTCTCCTCTTGATGTCTGCACCCACTGAATCCTCAACCACCCATGCATGCATTCTAGAGGAGCCTGGCAAAGGGGCCCAAGGAAATTGGTTGGCTTAAGTTTGTTAAGTGATGTTCAAAGACCTAGAGACTTAAGCAGAGATGTAGGCACGGGAAGGTATAAGAATGTAACATGGTGTAAGTTGCCATTGAGTTGGCTCCAGCTCTTGGTGACCTCAGAATGAAACTTTACCCAGTCCTGCACCGTCGTCACGACCCTTGGTACGCATGAGTCATTGTTGTGGCCACTGTGTATTTTGAGTATCTTTCAACTTGGGGGACTCGTGCTCTAGCAGTATATCTGGCAATACTCTGTTTTCACTGGCTAAGTTTCACAGTAGATCCCAAAGTTTTTCTTCTTAGTCTGTCTTCGCCTGGAAGCTCTGCTGAAACCTGTCCACCATGGGTGACCCTGCTGGTGTTTGAAATATTGGTGGTATACCTAATAGCAACTTGTAAACCACCACGGTAAGACAAACTGACAGATGGGTGGTAGAGAATGAAACGTACTGCAGGCTAAAGATAAAGGCTCTGGAATCAGGTCTAGATTCAATTCACATCACACCAGGTACTAGCTTGGTCAAGTTGCGTAAGCCCCTCTGAGGCTACTTCTCCATCTATAAAATGGGGGCGCTGATGCCCTCCTCACAGGGAGGGGAGACGGAGTCCGTAAAGGGCTCGCACCAATGCCTGGCCCAGAGCAAGCATCCTTGATGAGCACAGGCTTTCATTGCTTCCTTTTGGAAAGGATTTTCAGCTTTAAATTATCTCCGTGAGCTGGAATCAGGGATGATATCACCATGGAGCCAGCCCACGATAACTCCGTTTACTATTTCAAGAGAGGAGGCATTTTAAAAAGTAAATGGACTTTTCAGATCACTTGTAATGAGTTGGCACACTTTTGGGCTCCCTTTCCTTGAGTCGTGAAACTCGATGGGCCAGTTTGTTGTTTTACGTGCGTATTTTGATTTCGTCAATCTCCTGAGTTAGACGCAGGATTCCCAAGCTCTGCTTGTCCTAGAAATCACCTGAGGAGCTTTTGAAAAGTTATAGATACCCTACCTTCATACTAGACTGATTGACTTGGAATCTTCAAGGCGCTGGGGAGAGGGGCATGGATGGGGAGCCTTTTGGAAAGGTTTCCAAGGTAGATCTGGAGATCAGCCAGTTGGGAAGCCCAAGACATGATCCTGGAAAGTGGGATTTCAATACACCCATGAGGAGTGCATTTCAATCATTTAAAACCCTGTTTTCCATTAATGGTTTTTCCCTCCTTTCTGTTCTCTAGTATATTATTTAAAAAACTCAGTATTCAAGGCTATCAGGATTTGCCCTTTCTATTCCTGAATATATGAACCCTGGTGGTGCAGTGTTTAAACACTCGGCTGTTAACTGAAAGGTCGGTGCTTCGAACCTACCTAGCAGCTCCTCGAGAGAAAGACCTGGTGATCTGTTTCCGTAAAGATTATAACCAAGAAAACCCTATGGGGCAGTTCTACTCATTTACATGGGGTTGCTATGAGTCAGAATCGACGGGATGGCACCCAACAACAACGTTCCTGAATCTAAATAAGTGCCTAGTCCTGAATTAATGGTGGCCCTCAAAAAAAAAAAAATTTTTTTTTTTTTTTTTCTCATTGGCTACATGATACTATTTTCTGGAAACTTCTCCCTGATATTCTCACAAACATCCTCCACCAGAATTTTCCTTCCCTTTGGACCAGAATTTTTTTTTTGGACCTGTCTTTGATGTATACATTAGATTCCTTTCTCTTTCAGTTCCTGGATCCCAGCAGCATAGCGTGTTGAACTTACTGGGACAGGGAAGTGAAAGACTAAGACTACATTAAGCAAATCCAGGCCATGTCCTGTGGTTTCCTTCTTCTTTTCTTTGTCTTTCCTCTTTCTCATCTTCTAGTCTCCTTATAAGGCCTCTCTCAGCTGTGACCCTGAGGAGGTGTGAGGGGAAGAGGAAGAAGGGCATGAGATTGTATGTGATTGTGGGTGACCTTCTTTGACCAGCCTTGCCTCTTTACGTTTCTGCTTGGATGGAAATAGCAACACTGGGGCCATGGTGCTTGTTGTTGTTAGGTGGTCAAGTCGGCTCTGACTCATAACAACCCTGTAAGACAGAGTAGAACTGCCCCATAGGTTTTTCAAGGAATGGATGGTGGATTTGAACTGTAACCTTTTGGTTCGTAGCCAAGGTCTTAACCACTATACCACCAGGGCTCCATAGTGCTTAGTGGCTCCTTCTAAAGCCAGAGCAGATGTTCTTCTCTGTTGAGCCCACCAGGAAAATGCACCTGGAGTATTTCCTTGATGTCTGTGAGAGCCGCTGCAGGTAGAACAGGCTCTCGGAAACAGAGGGTTATATTTTCCTTTTTTTTTTTTTTACTTCTCAAGGACAAATTTTAGACATTGTGAGTGATCATATTCTAGGATCATATCAGATTTGTTCCTTCTATAAATTCTGAGAACTCAGAATGGATTGCAGAGCCTCATGTCTATTAATTCCAGAGGATCTTTAAGAAGTTTGCTGATATCAGCCAGGGCATCAGCAAGGCATCCCCCTTCTTTGCAGTGGGTGCTCTGAGTTAGGAGGGTGTGTCCTTTGTGATGAGAGCTGTGGAGTCTTCCTTGTGGCCTGACAGTGGGAAAGTAAGCCTGGGTCGCCTTGAAGAACCTCTGAAGTGGGGTCTTCCTTCCTACTACCTGGGAGAAACCAGAGAGTGACACTAGCAGTCTGGGAGGCCATTGGCCAGTTTGCTGCTTGCCTGGTCAGTCTCTGGAGAGTGATCAATACCGACCTAGGAAAGGTCTTTCTACAGGTGGCTGAGAGACATCAAAAGTTTAATAATTCTCAAATTGGGCCTGAATCAGTGGTTCTCAAACATGACTGTTAACTGATGGCCACATCATATTTGTGCTTTTTAGGCCGAAGGCTGAAAGCAGAGAATACCAGAAAGATGTTTATCTGTGTTTTATTAACTATGCAAAGGCATTTGACTGTGTGGATCATAACAAATTATGGACAGCATTGTGAAGAATGGGAATTCCAGAACACTTAATTGAGCTTATGCAGAATATGTTCATAGACCAGGAGACAGTTGTTCGAACAGAACAAGGGATACTGCATGGTTTAAAGTCAGGAAAGGCGTGTGTCAGGGTTCTATTCTTTCACCATACCTACTCAATCTGTATGCTGAGCAAATAATCTGAGAAGCTGGACTCTATGAAGACGAATGGGGTATCAGGGTTGGAGGAAGACTCATTAACAACCTGTATTATGCGGATGACATAACATTTCTTGCTGAAAGTGAAGAGGACTTGAAGCACTTACTGATGAAGATCAAATACCACAGTCTTCAGTGTGGATTACACTTCAATATAAAGAAAACAAAAATCCTCACAACTGGATCAATAAGCAACAACATGGTAAATGAAGAAAAGGTTGATGTTGTCAATGATTTCATTTTACTTGGATCCACAATCAATGCCCATGGAAGCAGCAGTCAAAAATCCAAATGATGTATTGGCCAAATCTGCTGCAAAAGACTTCTTTGAAGTGTTGAAAAATAAAGATGACATCTTGAGAATTAAAGTGTGCCTGACCCAAAACATGGTGTTTTCAATTACCTCGTATAATTTGAAAACTGGGCAATGAATAAGGAAGGCTGAAGAAGAATTAATTCCTTTGAATTATGGGGTTGGCAGAGAATATTGAATATACCATGAACTGCCAGAAGAATGAGCAAATCTCTCTTGGAGGAAGTACAGCCTCCTTGGAAGGGAGGATGGCGAGACTGTCTCATATACTTTGGACATGTTATCAGGAAGGACCAGTCCCTGAAGAAGGATGTCATGCTTGGTAAAACAGAGGGTCAGTGAAAAACAGAAAGACCCTCAACAAGATGGGTTGTCACAGTGGCTGCAATAATGGGCTCAAACATAGCAACGATTGTGAGGATGGTGCAGGACCAGGCAGTGTTTTGTTCTGTCGTATCGGGTTGCTATCAGTTGGAACCAAAGAGACGGTGCCTAACAACAACAGGCCAGTGGAGTGCTTTGATAGTGGCCAACACTTAAAGATCAAAAGATACCACTTAAAATATGGAGTTTGCTCTTCTCTAGAAATATCGGCATGTCTGGGACCACGGAACCTCTACTTCCACATGGCCACAACAGGATCTAATAGAGGCTGCTTCCTGAGGACACATGCTCTCCAGTTGGCTAAGCAATCACCCCTCCCCTCCGTGAGAGCTGTTTTACTCATTTGTGTTACCTGCCTTACTTGCCTGGGTGCCCTTGTTGTCTCTTGAGTTTAGAAGCCCTGCTAATGCCTAAAATTATCTAGAGAGCTTGTTAAAATTAGGTTCCTAGCCCCCCCGCCTTTTTTTTTTTTAGCCCCTGCCCCCTCAGAGGCTCTGATGCCTTATGAGTGATTGTGCTACAGGAAACTATACTTTGAGAAATTTTGGCCTAGAGCTCAAGGCAGAAATTTCAATGAGAGCGAATATGTGACCTCTGCAAAGAAGTCCAGACATATCCCACTGAGGAGTCAAAACGTGTGGCTGACTATGCTCAGGGGGTAGGAAGAGATACAGGCATCGGCTCTTTTTTCTTCTCTGTGGTCCAGGGGTCTCAAGTGGGGAGAGAAGAGTCGACAAACAGCTGAACTCTGCTTTTGCTGCCTTTGGTGTGGTCTTGAGGTTGCCGCCTTTCTTGTGGCTGTGATGAGTGAACAATACTGGCCTCATTGGCACTTCTAGGAGAAGCAGAATGGCTTCCCCACTCTTCGTTCAATATGGAAGCCCAGATTCAGGGCCAGTGGCCTGGGTAGCTGGAGAGATTTCCAAAAACCAGAGGGGTGGAGCCAGGAGTGTAGCCCCGCTTGGGCCTAAAGCAAGCAACAGAGATACAATAAAACATAGTCACTGCTTCCTTTGTCGACCAGGGACTTCCAGAGGAAAGCCCAAACTCTATTTGGCTACTTCTCCAGGGCCCAGAGGTTGGAGTAGCTAAGAGACTAACTCACACTAAGGGAATCTCTAATACATGCCCCCCTTCTGGCTGTTATCTTTTCTGTGGCCCTCAAAGCATCCATTTACACATATCCACCTTCCAACTTTTGCCCTGCCATGCTGCCATTGTTTTTCATTTTGAAGATCACTTTGGGAGTTGGGGCTACCATTCCTGAAGCTGTAGCTAGCTGTAGCTAGAGGGGGGACCTCAAGTCCTCGGGTGGTGAGTGGCCAGAACATCGCAGGAGGAAATTGGACACAGGTCTGCATGTCTAAGCGCGTCTTGGAGCAGCCTGTACAACTGGTTGAGTTGTTAATGCCAGTCCCCTGCTGGACTAGCTAGGATGACTGGGGTTCTCAGAGAAGATCGGCCACTCAGCACTCTTCTTCCAGTATTACCATGTTACTGGTGGTCCATACCTCACCCTTAGCTCTGAATGTGGGACATCATTGCATCAGTCTGCAGGAGTGTACCCAGCTACTTCCTGCTGTGTCCAGAACCACGGGTGCCCAGAGAGCTTTGTGAAGGATGGAGTCAACCAATCAGCGAAGCTTTTCCTACCCCAGCAACACTCCGACTTTTCTTAGGCTCCTTTACCCTATTATACTTCTTAACACCTTAATCCCAACTTATTCTTAGCCTCACTTTTCTTCCTTTCTCGCAAAAAAAAAAAAAAAAAAAAAATTAGCTCTCCCTTCTCAGAATGTGGAGATCCAGCTGCTGTTCGGCTGGAATGAAGACTTTGGAAGGGAAGTCAGAACACATTCACGGGGAGACGCCTCCTCGGGACTGTGTGATGAAAAGAGTCAGAACAACACAGGGTCAATTCATTGCCCGTTCTCAGGTGGCAAACTATTTCACAATTACTTGAAGAGCATGGAGATGCCTGGCTGGCTCTCCTCATCCCAGCTCTCTCAGTTCAGCAGCTCAACAAATGATTATTGAATGTCCCCTGTAACTTGGGCTGAGTCCCTGGGTGCCACAAATGGTTAGGCACTCGACTACTAGCCAAAAGGTTGGTGATTGGAACCCACCCAGAGGCACCTTGGAAGATAGGCCTGGCTATCTGCTTCTGAAAGATCACAGGATTGAAAATCCTATGGAGCAGTTCTACACTGCACACGTGGGGTCACCATGAATTGGAATTGACTTGGTGGCAACTAACAACACAACACAACAACAACAACCCAGACACTGTGCTAAGTGCTGGGGTTCAGGGATTAATTGACAAACATGGCCCTACCCCCAGGGAGTTTACAGTCTATCCCTGGGATGTTTTTCCTTAGGCCTTACTCTGCCTCAATAAGTTTTCCAGTCCTCTGCCCACGCCTACATTCTAACTTTCATTGGGTTCAATTAAGGCTGCCCACAGGAGAATCTGAAAAGTGATGGCAGAAAGTAGGGTCCTTTGGAAGAATTGGTAGGAACTTTTTGATCCAAAGAATATGAACCCTTTAATCCAAAAAACACAAAATAATAAACGTTGGAGAGGCTGCGGAGAGATTGGAACTCTTATACACTGCTGGTGGGAATGTAAAATGGTACAACCACTTTGGAAATCTATCTGGCGTTATCTTAAACAGTCAGAAATAGAACTACCATACAACCCAGAAATCCCACTCTTCGGAATATACTCTAGAGAAATAAGAGCCTTCACACAAACAGATATATGCACACCCATGTTTATTGCAGCTCTGTTTCCATGAGCAAAAAGCTGGAAGCAACCAAGGTGTCCATCAACGGATGAATGGGTAAATAAATTGTGGTATATTCATACAACGGAATACTACACATTGATAAAGAACAGTGACGAATCTGTGAAACATTTCATAACATGGAGGAACCTGGAAGGCATTATGCTGAGCGAAATCAGTCAGAGGCAAAAGGACAAATATTGTATAAGACCACTATTATAAGATCTTGAGAAATAGTATAAACTGAGAAGAACACATACTTTTGTGGTTACGAGGGGGGGAGGGAGGGAGAGTGAGAGAGGGTTTTTTACTGATTAGTTAGTAGACAAGAACTGCTTTAGGTGAAGGGAAGGACAATACTCAATACATGGAAGGTCAGCTCAACTGGACTGGACCAAAAGCAAAGAAGTTTCCGGGATAAACTGAATGCTTCAAAGGTCAGCGGAGCAAGGGTGGGGGTCTGGGAACCATGGTTTAAGGGGACTTCTAAGTCAACTGGCAAAATAATTCTATTATGAAAACATTCTGCATCCCACTTTGAAGTGTGGCGTCTGGGGTCTTAAATGCTAACAAGTGGCCATCTAAGATGCATCAATTGGTCTCAACCCACCTGGATCAAAGGAGAATGAAGAACACCAAGGTCACACGATAACTAAGAGCCCAAGAGACAGAAAGGGCCACGTGAACCAGAGACCTACATCATCCTGAGACCAGAAGAACTGGTTGGTGCCCGGCCACAACCAATGACTGCCCTGACAGGGAGCACAACAGAGAACCCCTGAGGGAGCAGGAGATCAGTAGGATGCAGACCCAAATTCTCACAAAAAGACCATACTTAATGGTCTGACTGAGACTAGAGGAATCCCGGTGGTCATGGTCCCCAAACCTTCTGTTGGCCTAGGACAGGAACCCTTCCCAAAGACAACTCATCAGACATGAAAGGGACTGGACAGTGGGTAGGAGAGAGATGCTGATGAAGAGTGAGCTATTTATATCAGGTGGACACTTGAGACTGTGTTGGCATCTCCTGTCTGGAGGGGGGATGGGAGGATAGAGAGAGTTGGAAGCTGGCAAAATTGTTACGAAAGGAGAGACTGGAAGGGCTGACTCATTAGGGGGAGAGCAAGTGGGAGTACGGAGTAAGGTGTATATAAACTTATATGTGACACTCTGACTTGATTTGTAAACATTCACTTGAAGCTCAATAAAAGTTAATTAAAAAAAAAAAAAGAATATGAACCCTGAGGGTATTGGGAGAGGGGTCACCATACTTTAGAATTCCAGGTCTGACGAGGGAGAGGAGTTATAGGATGGGATAGGAAGAGGAAAGTGCTTTCGTTTTTTGCAGCCCTTACTGATTTGGTGTAAACAATTAATAAAATAGGCAGAAGCAAATATGTATGTGTGGTGAGCCTTACCCTTGTGGCCACACTGCTCTCCTTTTTCTGTAGTTCAAGTTCAGCTCAGATGGATGTCAAGCTCAGTAATTTATTTATGAAATTGTATAGTGCTTCCTCAAGTAACATTTTACTTTTATTTCATCTCCCAGATTCCCACAGTGAAAGCAGAAGTTATTTCCTTACAGGTAGCTACCTTTTGACACTCATTCATATAAATGAAAGGAAGGATGGGGAAAAATACCTGTAGTATGTGGCCGACTTCTGGGCCAACAAAGGCGTAATTATAGTTTACAGGTTTACATTGCTATTGGATTCAGTCTCTACCTAGAAGTCTGGGAATTTAACCTAGTGGACACCTTTTCATCATGCAAGGAAGCCAATGATGACACAGACCAAGGAGTGCCCAAGGATCCCTGTCACATAGCAATGGGTGTATACCTCTCACCCTCTGCACACTCAGGTCTATTGCTATGTGCATTCCCTACCCAGCTGCTGCTTTCTTTTCTGTGGAACCTTCTGGCCGGGTCCTGTGCCCAGGATCTCTGGTTATCAACAAGAGACCCTGGGATGTTTCTCCTTGGCCCAAATAAGAATTGTGCTGTTAGCCACCTTCACTTAGAGAATCTCTGATATCACAAATTGGGTTTACTTTCTTCTCCCCAAGAGGTTCTTCCACCTGTCTGGTCATAGTGCCTCCATGTCTAAATTTGTCCCAGTGGCAGGTTCTTTATTTTCAGTGAAATCAACTCTTCCCTGGGGGTTTCCTAGGTTGGAGAGTGGCCATTGTTCCAATTTCATCCTGCCATCTTTGCTTGGAACTGTCTCATGACTAAAGGGAGAGTAGGTGGAACATGGCTGAATCCCCTTAATTCCCTTTCTTCAAACCATTTTAATTCCATGTTCAAAACCTCATTGTCATCTTTGACTCTTCTTTCTCCTTCAACCCCACTTTTAGTTTGTTGACAAGTTATATGATTCTACTTTTCTCCTAATTTCTTTCATCTGGGTTTCCTGCTTGTCCTCTGTTTCCTGTCTCAGGCTTCCGATTGGGGTACCTCACTGACATAGTGCCCCTGAACTTACCATCTTCTGCTCTCTTCCCTGTCTCACCACCACAATCCTAGTTCAGGTGTGTTTACCTCTTTACTAGAAGTTTGATTAAACCTATTAACCCTCCTGCCTAATTTTGATCTCATTCTCCTTCAGTCTCTTTTTCATTTCCAATTCATCTTTCTCAAGTACACCTCTCAGGTTATAATTCCTTTGCTGAAGAATCTTCGGTGGCTCCCCATAGCTTATTGAATAATATCTTTACTTTTTCACCTGATATTCAAGTTAACCCGTGTTTTGGAATCAGCTTGTATTTTGTCTTTATCTTTCACTTCCTCCTTAAATCCAGTGGTTAAGTCAAATCGTATGCTATTTATAGGACTTTTGCATCTGGTAATAGCAGACTAGGTAATCCAGACTGACCCTTTTATTGAGGACAATTCAGAAAGTGGGGAAATTTTTTTTTTTTTTAAATGTGCTCGAAGACATACAGAAGCTAGCAAGGTGATGACAATATACAGGGCCAAATTTTAGAAGATGGAAATCAAGAGGTAAGTCCCCAGAGAATTGAGGCTTATGCTGGTTTCTGAAGAGATAGCTGAGGGTCTTAGCATTACATTTGACAGTCCCATGGGGCTAGGGGATGAAAGCTGAAGTTCAAGGCCAGCCAAGGGTGGGAGCATTTTGGCTCAGGACTGTAAGTTAACCAGCACTTGCAAGTTCTGAAGTCCAGCTTGAGATATTTGAGAAGCTGAGAAAAATCTCAGTTTCTGAAATGGGATTAATATGATCCCACATTGCAAGTCAGTCCACCTGGCAGAAGCAAACGAAATAATCTCTGGAGGAAGATAACATTATCCTAGTCATTAAATTATTTCTACTGACAAATTTTTGAATACAATGTCCAGCATACAGTCAAAGATAAGCTGGCACACAAGGAAATAAATCAACATGAACCAGAACTAGGAAAAATAATAGACTAGCTGGGTTTCTGAATACTGTAATTATAAGACATTGGCTGTAATATAACTAGGTTTATTATTTTCAAGGAGAAATAAAACAAAATTGCAAATTTTGGCAGCAAACTCAAAACCATAAAAATGGTGAAGAGCTGAAACAAGAGCCAAAAAGGAATTCTACAACAAAAAAATACACCAACTGAAGTTAAGAACTCAAGGGATTTTTTTTTGGTAGAAATTTAGATACACCTGAAGTGATAATGAAGTGGGGTGCAGGGCAGAAGAAACCATTCAAAACTTGGGATAGAAAATTCAGAAAAGAAGGTAAGAGAGACAGAGGATGCCGTCAAATGTCCTTACCTATTTAATTGGATTTCTACAGAGAGAGAGAGAGAGAATACGGAACAAGTAATATTTGAAGAGGTAATGGCTGTGAGTTTTCCAGAACTGAAGAAAATTCTCAGTACATGAATTCAGGAAGGCCTGCAGACTCCAAACAGGATAAATAAAAAGAAATCAACATTCAAACCTGTCATACTACAAATGCAGAACATTGAAGACACGTTGTACTGTTTGCTGTGCCCTGAGCAAGTCCCCAGTTTTCTTGCATCCTTTTGCCTATATTGTTCCCCTATCCCCTCATCTTCATCTGTCCAAATTTTACCCATTATTTATCAAGCTTTATCTAATAATCCTCCTGTCTTTAGCGCCAACTGGATTTATAATAAAAATTGTGGGTAATAATTTAATGTCACGATATTACTCTTGCTTCCTGGATGACAGCTACCACTATTCACCACTCAGTTACTTAGTTCCAAGGCATTGTTCTTGGCACCAGTAATACGTTATCTTATTTAATCCTCATAAAGCTCTGCAGGGTTTTTTTATGTGGGTGAAAACTGGGGCCACCCTATACTCATCTGAACTTGGATTGCATTTTACTGATCTTGTGCCATTGATAACATTTGTCCTTAAACTAGTACAATTTGCATGCAAAGTGCCTCTCATCTAGGGGAGGGACTTCGTCTTCTTTATGTCTGCTACTACACCTAGCACCTAGCTTTGCACCTGCTTAGTAGGTGTTCGTTCATTTGTTGAGTGCATCTTGCACGTGGCTTGTCCCCAATGTGCCTTATGTGCCTACAGATCCGTTAAAAGTCTGAGCAGATGTGCCCACAGAAGCTGTGAGCCCATCCCCACACCTTATCATCTCTGCCTGCTCCAGCAGCTCCCGTTCACACGTGAAATTGAAAGCAGCAACCGATGCTCTATTTAAAGTGTCCTCGAAAATGGTACTCAAGTGTGTAACTCAGCTATTTCCCTGACATGGCTAGGTATTTATGGAGAGGTGGTTTTGCTTTTGGTTAGGGGGGTTTATAACTAGAAGCCATTATATGACACTTGTGTGAATGTCAAAAGGAAAACAATGCAGAAAAGAAAAGAAGCAGGGGGGGGGAACTACTCCTTTCCAACCTACCTCCATCTCTATCAAGACATAATCTCCCTGGTTATTTCTTACATCGAGCCATGTCTCTTCCATCAGCATTCAAAGATCACAAAACATGACCTGGGGCCAGTAAAGTTAAAGCAGGAATTGTCCAGGGCAGGAAGAATAATTGCGGATGTCGCCATTAGCATTCGGCTCCAGCACTCTCTAGGTTTGTTCACCAGCTCAACTTGACAGCTTAATGGTGTGAGGAAGAAGGAGCATTTTTAGCACAATTGGTCGCTACTTCTTGTGGGGTGGGGGGGTGAGCTGGTGAAAGTAGCAGGTGGAAGTCTCTAGAGGAAGGGGGATGTGTATTGGAAAAGAGGTGTTAAATTAGGGGAAATGGCCAACATCATCAGAACCACTGACTGTAGTAAGTGCATCGGGGAGACCTATGACCTGTGTGCGCCATGTTGCTACTATTGCTTTTCCTCCCCTCTGGCTCTCTGTCTAGGCACCTTTTCGCTGGGCAACCTTTAAAATAGATCTTTATTGATTCTACTGATGCAATCCATTTCTTGCATTAAAAAATATTATGGCTATATATATGTGAGGGGCCCTGGTGGCACAGTGGTTAAGCACTCAGCTGCTAACTGTGAGGTTGGCAGTTCGGACCCACCAGCTGCTCTGCAGAAGAAAGATGTGGCAGTCTGCTTCCGTAAAGATTTACAGCAGTGGGTTTGGTTTTGGGTTTATGTATATATATGTGTGTGTGCCCCTGGGTGGCTGAAATGGCTAAGTGCTTGACTGCTAGCCTTAAGGATGGTGGTTCGAATCTACCCAGAGATGCCTCAGAAGACAGTCCAGGCGTCTGCTTGGGAAAGGTCACAGCCTTGAAAACCCTGTGAAGTAGTTCTACCCTGCAGCAGGGCTTCGAACTGCTTCTTCCTGGTTCAGTCATGGCTGAAGAAGCGAAAATGGAACAGAGCCAATTTTTGAAATTTGAGAGAACCAGAATGATAACCAGAAAGGGAAAAATTACAGGTGGAAGCCCTGCTAGAGATGTAATCACTCTCTTAGAAAGGGCAGTGTAAGCATTGCATAGCAACCAAGTCTCTTGCTCATCGGATTTTGAATAGGGTTGGAAACAACAGGTTCCCCACTCAAAGACGCTGGCTGACTGCACTACTTTCAATGTTTGTCATTCTCCACAGTGTCTTGCCAATAACTCAGTCTCATGCATCAGGCTCCTGAAAGGGCTCACTACACCTCTTTTGAGCCTTCTCTTCCAGGGCTTCAGCTCATAACTTTTCCCATTCTGATTAACGTTCTAGATCACCCAAATTGTAAACATTTGACTCTGTTCCACTTTATCAGCCATGACTGAACTGGTTTGAACCTGTTCAAAGCCCTGCTCTGCACTTGTGGGGTCACTATGAGTTGGAATTGTCTCCATGGCAACTCACTACAACAACTATATGTATAAACAAAACAGTTGCCATTTCAACATTTTTTACACTTACAATTCGTTACATTAATCGTGTTCATGACATTGTGCAACCATCACGACCGTTGCCAACTGTTTCCATCACCCTTAACAGAAGCTCAGTGCCCCTAAGTGATGAGTCCCTCTTTCTCTACTCCTTGCATTTTTGACAGCAAGGATTTTCTGCTTTCTGAACAGCAGACTGTTCTACCCCCATTCTTTCCTCCTTCTCCCTCTCCCGATAATAAATAATAAACAGCACAAAGTTTTTAAGGCAGTTCTACCTCACACCTTCGACTCTCCCGACCCTGCATCTATTTCCTGTTTGGCTTGTGGAGAATTTGGGGAAGTCTCCAGCTCCCCAGCATGGGCCCGTGGAGGTGGGTGTCTAGTCTGGGTTTGTTGGGGTGAATGGAGCTGGAGGTTTTAAGTAATCACATGTGAAAGTATGAAAGCGAGGCAGCGAAATGTCTAGAATGAAATCTGACCAAAGTAGGAGTTCTGGGGGTTCCAGAAGGAGACACGTCCCATGAGATTTCCAGCTGTCCTTTGTCATTGTAATTGGTTTGATGGATTCTCCCGGCAGCCTCTGACATGGTGTCCTGTCGGTCCAGCTCCGAATCTCTGAGTTGGCCAGTTGGAGGGTGCTGTGGGCATTTTAGGCAGGACACCTCCTTGTTTTGCAGACCATCTTGAACAATGCAAGGCAAGCATCCCTGATCCTTGGGCACTGAAAGCCAGGAGCACTGAGTCAACCACAAGAGCCTCCATAGATTTCCAGAAGCCCACCAGAAGGGGGACCTTGCTCACAGATTGAGAACTTCAGCCAGTCTGGGAGGAAGAGGAGTGTGCTAACACTTTGGCCGGTTAACACCTGTGCCTCTTTCTGGGGGAAATGGCCTATTTTAAGATATTTTTGACACCTGAGTGGCTTCACACAATTGACTTCAAAAACTCGGAGCCCTCACGGTCCTGGTCTGTGACATGGTGATAGTTGATATTAGTTGCCGTTGACTCAATTCTGAGTCATAGTGTCCCCAGCCGCTAAGTGTGCAGAGTAGAACTGTGTTGCATAGGGCTTTCAAGGCTGTGGCCTTTCAGAAACAGATTGCCAGGCCTTACTTCTGAGGTGCCTGTGGGTGGGTTTGAACGGCCAACCTTTTGGCTAGCAGTCCGGTGCTTAACCATTTGTCCCACCCAGGGACTCCTGTAGTGGAACCTATCTCTTGGGTTTGCTATGAAGGTTAATAATATTAGCTAGGATTTATGAGTGCTTACAATGTGTTAAGCAGCTTGCCAAGCACTGTATATACAGATCTTATTTAATCTCTGTAGCCAGCCACTCAATAAAGTAGGTTCCATTATTGGTCCCATTTTACAGATGACAAAACGGTTTTTAGTTTCATCCTCTCTGTGCAAAGACTCAGTCAAGTTTATGCAGCTATCTGGACTAAGACCAGTGGTTCTCAAACTTCGGCATGCATCAGAATCTCCTGGGGGCTTATAAAACCACAAATTGCTGGCCCCCACCCATAGAGCTTCTGGTTTAGTAGATCTAGGGTGGGGCTTGAGGACTTACATTTGCTGTTGGGCCTGGGAACCACAAGTTGAGAACCACTGACTAAGCCTTCCGATTTGTAACTCTTAGTGATTTATAATGTTTTATAAACTCTTAAAGGAGCCCTAGTGGTGCAATGGTTAAGCTCTAGGCTACTAACTAAAAGGCCGGCAGTTCAAACTCTCCCAGTGGCCCTGCAGGAGGAAGACCTGGTGATCTGTTCCTGCAAAGATTACAGCCTAGGAAACCCTATGGGGCAGTTCTGCTCTGCCACATGGGGTTGCCATGAGTTCAAATGTACTTGGCAGCACACAATAGCAACAACGTAAGCTCTCAGAAGGCACGTGAATAGTATGTCCCTCCCTCCCCCATACACATGTATGTGGTTATACTATGGCCTTGAATAAGGCACATCCCTGTAGCACGGGGCAGAATCTCACCTGGGCTGGCTCCTCGCTGTCAGCCTCTGAGATGCCACATGTCCCTCAGCCCTGGGACGGAGAGGCAGGGTGCTAAGTAGGTGCCAGTGAGGCCCTTGGACTTTGCAGTAAGACAGCAGAAGGGGAGGAGAGTAGGGTGGCAGATGTCACAGGGAGACAGGCAGGGGTGATGCAACTGGGAAGCCATATAAGATGGGAATGAAGGTGGCTATTACAAGATCAGAGACCCACACTTAGGAAATTTAATTATTTCTTTTGTGTTTGTGTTTTCTGTGACTATGAGATTTTTGTTCTCCATTTATGGTATCGTCGACCTGTGCATCCTCAATGCTTGGGCTAGGGTGCTGGCAGGGCGCAACATCTCCCTGTTGTTGGTCTTGGTGGTGGAAGTTGGAATCAAAGTGAGGGAAGCCCAAGGAGAGGTGAACACAGGAGGGGGCAGCTGCCCTCCCCACCTCGATATCTTTCCAATAATAACATCATAACAGCCATTCATCGTTTTGGTTGCCTACCATGTGCCAGGGCCCAGGCTGTGCACCTTCTAATCGCTGCGGGGGATGGGTGCCATTTTTAACTCCAGCTTATAGAGAAACTAGGTTTTTGAGAGATTCAGAGATTTGCCCAGGTTCGTACAGTGAGCACACATGGAGCTGACCCGGGAGCCCAGGGTGGTCTTAGGGGAAGCCGCTGCCCTGATCCCTTCCCACACATGCTTGGTGAAGACCTGGGAGCTGGGGTGTCAGAATCCGGGGAGACTGCCCTCATAGCAGGGACACTGTAGTTCTACTCCCTTTGCCCAGAGCAGATCCCCGCTAAGCCTGGTGAAGTGGGCAATGCCCCAGGCTTCAGGCCAGGCTCTGCTAAGCCCTCCCCTGGGACCCGAACTGGTCACTAGCCTCCCTTTTGTAGCACCAGGTCCCCTTTCCCCACTTGCGGCACTACTGGATGGACAGCTGACTTGCCTGTGGGCTCCCGGAAGGAAAGATGTTTGGGTGCCCCTCCCCCATCAAGAAAGCCTGTGAAGGGGCTCTAACAGGGTGGCTAATTATCCCCCACCACCCTGGTGTCTGCACACCTGGAGTT
The DNA here is from genome assembly GCF_024166365.1 of Elephas maximus indicus. Lineage (NCBI taxonomy): Eukaryota > Metazoa > Chordata > Mammalia > Proboscidea > Elephantidae > Elephas > Elephas maximus. The sequence goes on from NC_064826.1 coordinate 17,324,830, forward strand.
CAGCTTCCTCCTCTGGGTGGGTGGCTGCGGGGAGTGCTGGGGCAGGAGAAAGGGGAGAGGACCGCACTGTCTGATGTCTTTTCTAGGGGAATTGAGATACAAGGAGGTCTGGGCTTGGTGGGTCGGTCATGCCAGGGATTTTCCCCTCTGCTGGGTTGATAAATGATGTGATAGGCTGCAGGCCGAGCACATGGGTGTGGTGGCCCCGTGACTGTGCATGTCCCCATGAAATTGACAACAGAGGCTCCTGGCTGGAGAAGGTCTAGATCCAGATAAAGACTGTCTCTTTTTTTCAGCTTTCATTCTTGCCAGAGGTTTCCTGTCCCTGAGGTTTTGACACCTCACTCTCAGAGACCTTGGGCCTCCGTTTCCCTGTGCCTCTCCATCCCTCTTTTCTGTGCATGGTGACCTGTAGGATCAGCTGTAGACTAGTAGGAGGGGCTGGGGACTGCCGTAGGACAATGATGCTGCAGTGAGTATCCCCCGCCTCCTGTGGGTCTGGGTCTGGGGAGACACACGGTCCTCAGGCCTGACATTTTATAATCCCATTTCTGAACGTCTGTCCCAAACCAGAGAATCCCAGCTAAAGCACTTTCAACGGGTCTTAACTTTTTTGAAATGGCACTTTGGGTGCTGAAAATAGCCACTCAGAACAATGAATAGACTGAAAGGATTAAGGCCCCTTCCAAAAAGGCTAGTTTTATCATTTCTGGCCTCCCCCCAAAAAGAGTGGCTAATCTAGAGCTTTAGTGAAAAAGGGGAAGACACTCAATGAGATGGACTGACACAGTGGCTGTGACAAGGGGCTTAATCATGACAACGATCATGAGGGTAGTGCAGGACCGGGCTGTGTTCCGTTCTGTTGTACGTAGGATCGCCATGAGTCAGCTATGAGTTATAAACGACTCGATGACACTTAACAACAACAGTCTTATCATTGGATTAATAATTACTGTAAAAGCTCCAAGGAGCCCTGGTGGTGCAGCAGTTAAAGTGACTGACTGCTACCTGAAAGGTCAGCAGTTTGAAATCAATGGCAGTTCAAAGCCACCAGCGGCTCTGCGGGAGAAAGATGTGGCAGTCTGCTTCCTTAGAGATTTACAGCCTTGGAAAGCCTATGGGGTTGCTATGAGTTGGAATCGACTTGACTGCAGTGGGTTTATAAAAGCGCCCATACGTTGAGTGCGCAGGATGTTGCTGAGCACCCTACCAGGGGATTGCATCCACAGCGTCCTTGCCAGGTGGACATTGGCGTCTGCCTGGATGTGTGCGGGGTGCCTGTTCCATTGCTGGACTGGTCCGATGATTGAGAGCTCTCATAACCCGACCTGTTGCCATCGAGTTGATTCCGACTCATAGCGACCCTATAGGACACAGTAGAACTGCCCCATACAGTTTCCAAGGAGCGCCTGGTAGATTTGAACTGCTGACCTTTTGGTTAGCAGCTGTAGCTCTTAACCACTATGCTACCAGGGTTTCCAGAGCTCTCATGGAGGACTGAAATCTGGCCCATTTCTGTACTTTGCAGTCATCCTAAAGGAGAACTTGCTGTCTCTAGGTGGCTGCCCCTGAGTTCAGAGTAAATACACTGCCTTCAGGACTTCCCTGGTGGCATAGTGGGTAAGTGCTACGGCTACTAACCAAAGGGTCGGCAGTTGGACATCCGCCAGGCTCCTCTTGGAAACTCTATGGGGCAGTTCTATTCTGTCCTACTTGATGGCACTGGGTTTGGTTTTTTTTTTTTTTGGCAGGACTTCCCAGGCGCTGGCTCCCTGCTTCCTTGTCTCCTTATCATCTTTTCAAACAGCCCAATGACGCTGAAAGCCAGGTCAACTTAGTGACCCTCCTTTGCAAAGAGCAGAGATTGAGGCACAGTGTGGGACTCAACAGGTCATTCTCAAAAGGCAGGATTGGCTTCTGAAATACTTGCCATGGAAGTGCCTCCCCCCCTCATCCCCCGACTTCTTGGAGCCAGGTCCTGCAACTCAGAAAAGTCACCAGCTGTTTAAGGCTGCCTGTCATTGTTGCAGGTGTCTGTCATTGTTGCACAAGGTAGCTCCTTGGATTGGGTTGGCTCTGGGATTATCTACTTCTAGCCTATCCCAGCAGCACCTTGTGGTTGGGTCCTCTGGGTTGACTTGCCCAAGGATTGGCTTTCTAATTGGTCTCTAGGTGTCTGCAACCCCAGTGGAGCAACCTATATCGGGCAGGTTTACTCAGAGGGGAAGGCGAGCCTTGTTTAATGGTCCAGGGCCCTGTCAAGCATGGCGATGCCAGGTGGGGCCCCGTGGGGCTGCAGGAAGCCTGTCCAGAGGCTGCCTCCTCCTTCTTCTGCCCATTCCCATCCCAGTTTCTTTTGTTGAGATGGAGAGGTGCCAGTTGGAATACCTGCATGGTGCAAACAGTTAATACCCTTCGCTGTTAACCAAAAGGTTTGAGGTTCGAGTCCACCTAGAGGTGCCTAAGAAGAAAAGCCCATTGTTCTATTTCTGAAAAAACCCTATGGAGCACGGTTCTACTCAGACACACATGGGGTTGCCATGAGCCACTGTCGAGTTAACGGCAACTGGTTTGTTTTTTTCTTAGATGTGCCAGTGGGGTGTGTACAGAGGTGGAGATAGGAGTAGCCAGGGGAATCCTGTCTTCCCCTCAGTAATAGGAAGCTTTTCCCTGGGTCTGGAGCAAGGATAAATATTGGGATAAAAAGATAAGGATAAGTTTCCTGTAGGTAACAACAAGAGGAAAAATGGAGCTTAATGTGGGAGCCATATAACAAAATAATGATGATAATAATAATTGCTAATTGTCTTAGTCATCTAGTGCTGCTGTAACAGAAATACCACAAATGGATGGCTTTACAAAGAGAGATTTATTCTCTCACAGTCTAGGGGGCTGGAAGTCCAAGTACAGGGTGTCAGCTTCAGGGGAGGGCTTTCTCTCTCTGTTGGCTCTGGGGGAAGGTCCTTGTCATCAGTCTTTCTCTGGGCCTCGGCAAAGGGACCCTGGGTCCAAAGTATAAGCTATTCTCCTGGCTCTTGTTTCTTGGTGGTATGAGGTCCCCATGTCTCTCTGCTTGCTTCCCTCTTTTATATCTCTAAAGAGATTGACTTAAGACACAACTAATCTTGTAGATTGAGTCCTGCCTTGTTAACGTAACTGTCTCTAATCCTGCATCATTAACATCATAGAGGTAGGATTTAAAACACATAGGAAAATCACATCAGATGACAAAATGATGGACAATCATACAATACTGAATCATGGCCTAGCCAAGTTGACACATATTTTGGGAGGACACAATTCAATCCATGACACTAATAATATAGCAGTCACCATGCGCCCAGTGCTGTTGGGAGCATTAACACTTATTAGCCCATTTTACACACAAGGAACCTGAGGCTCAGAGGGTAACTTGACCAAGGTCACAGAATCAGGTGCTAATAGCTTTTCTTTGAGTTCTGTACCTGTAGTTGCTGAAAGAAGCAGGAGAGAGGTGGGGGCACAGATTTGGGAGCCTGGGGTTAATCTGGGCTCCCCTACTTCAAATTGCTTGCCATCTGTGAACCCCAATTACTTCCTCTGAGAAGTGGAGTGATGACAGTACCCACTTCACGGTGTTGCTGTGAGGATTAACTGAGATGATGGGGTCAGGTATGTGGCCTGGCACTTGGCATGTGGCAAGTTCTCAGTAATTAGTTCTTATTGTAAAAGGGGACCACCCGTCTGTTGGTTTGTCATACTGTGGTAGCTCGTGTGTTGCTGTGGTGCTGGTATTTCAAATACCAGTAGGGTCTTCCATAATGGATAGGTTTAAGCAGAACCTCCAGCCTAAGACAGTCTAAGAAGAAGCCAGTAACAATCTTATGGATCACAAGAGAATATTGTCCAATATAGTGCTGGAAGATGAGCCCCTTAGGTTGGAAGTCACTCAAAATACACAGTGACCACATCAATGGGTACACATATACCAACGATATCATGAAGATGGCACAGGACTGGGTAATATTTTGTTCTATTATATACGTAAGGTCGTCATGAGATGGAGCCAACTCGATGGCAACGAACAACAATAATGACAACGTACAAAGGGAAGATGACTTGATTTTCAATCCTAGAGAAGATATCCTGGCTATGGGGTCTACTGAGACAGTCGTGACCGAGGAATAAAGCATGAGTCCAGGAACCAAGGACCTGGGTTCCAATTCTCTCTGGGTTACACTTTCCTTTTGGTGCCTTTGGGTGAGTTGGCAGGACAGTGGAATCCTGGCATGGGGTGGCTGCTATTAAGGTGATAGAGATGAATGACTTTTTGAAGTGCTTTTGACTCCTTAGAGGTGGAGTAAATATCCTCATATGCCGGGGAACCCTCTCGCCTTTCCTCTTGGGCCCAAACTCTGCAGCTGATGGGGGAAGAGAGTAAGAGGAACAATGAGTGTCTTAGCCGCAGAAGGCCTTTTCCAAGAGATGGGTCTGGAGACTCATGAGAATGTGACTCCATAGTCTCCCGTTGAAGCCCACCAACTAGACTACAGCTCCCCCGTTCTAGCCCAGGACAACCTTTGGCCAAGTGGGGGAATGAGTACAGCCTGCTGTGTTTCAGCGTGTACCTCCATCCATTGGGCACTAACTATCTCAAAGGAAATAGCACTTACGGGGAAGTTCATCATCAGTGAGGGTGACTGTCAATACAGATCTCAAAATAGTTTTCCTAATATTTTTTATTATTTTTCCGGGGAGAGGGGTGACTTCTGGTCTGATTAGATAGTCTTGTGGGTTATAATACGAGTGACAAAGAGATTGTACCAGGAGCAGAAGTATCACCCCCTCAGTTTCTTATTGGTGACTAGTGCTTGTATCCTTTTTCATTATTTTCTGTCCATGGTTTTTTTGTAGGAATCTCTTAAAGCCACTTGTCCATTTCTAAAAACCCTGGATTGTTAAATTGAAATAATGCAATATATCATAAATCACATTAACTGGCACAGATAAACTAATACTTGCAAAATGCTGATGGCAAGCTAATGACTGAGGACACTATGTTTGTCCTCAGCATCATGGGAGTCCTGCTGTGCTATCAGGACCTTTGTGACACCCTGTGGGACACATGCCCATCCACATACCAACCTAGTGGGGGCCAGTTCTGTCTAGTGGATATTAGTAGAGCTCCTACCTTTCATTTTTTGGAGTTAAAAATATACTTGAATAGAAGTTCTAACACTTTCTTCCTATATCCCCTTATTCTGGACACCACTAAGATAAAACACCTTGGTTCCAGTCAACCTAGTGTCTGCCGCAGTTGCTCCAACTCCTGGCTGTTCCCATCCTGAAGCCTGAATCATTCCCCTTTACTTTCTCTGCACCCCTTTCCCCACCATGATATCTCCACATACATACACACACATCCACACCCATGTGTCAGTCTCCATGGACATGCTCCTTGTAGCCAGACTCCCTGCCACTGCACTAGGTACAAACATTTGTACACTAGATGTATCAGTCAGGATTCTCCTGAGAAACAGAACCAATAGGAGGGAAAGAGAGAGATGATAGATAGATAGATAGATAGACAGACAGACAGACAGACAGACAGACAGACAGACAGACAGACAGACAGACAGACAGACAGATAGATAGATAGATAGATAGATAGATAGATAGATAGATAGATAGATAGATAGATAGATAGATAGATAGATAGATAGATAGATAGATAGATGATAAATGGATAGATGGATAGATGGACAGATAGATGTAGGTGATAGGTAGATAGGTAGATGGATGGATGGATGGATAGATGTAGGTGATGGATGGAGGGATGGAGGGATGGAGGGAGAGATGGATGGAGAGGTAGATAGGTAGATGATGGCTAGAGAGATAGATGATAGATTTTAAGGAATCTGCTTATGTGATTGTGGGGGCTGGCAAGTCCAAAATCCACAAGTCAGGTTGGAAACTCAGGCAAGAACTGATGCTTTACTCTTGAATCTGAAATCTGTATGGCAGGCTGGCAGACTGGAAGCTCAGGCAGGATTTCTTCCTTATAGCCTTAAGATGCAAAATTCCTTCTTCACTGAGACATCTCAGTTTTTTTCTCTTAAGGCACTCAACTAATTGGATGAGGCCTACCGACATTATGGAGGGTAATCTCCTTTCCTTAAAGTCAACTGACTGTAAATGTTAATCAGATCTTCACAGCAACATCTAGACTAGTGTTTGACCAGACAACTGGGCACCATAGCCCAGCCAAGTTGACATATAAAATTCACCATCACATTAGGGTAGGAAGGGCTGGGGCAGAGGGAACCCCAGAACACTCTTCTCTCTTCTGTAAGATGCTTCTCCTTATTGGGATCCCCAGAGAGTGGAGTGAGTCCGATGGTGGAAAGATTAGTGAGGAAGGGGGCTGTGTGGTGGGTTAGTTGGGGCCCTTGAGTCAGGGTCGAAGAAGACCCGGGATTGCTGATGAGAAAAGGCATTTGACCATTTTTTCCATATCAGTATGAGCAAGTGCTCCCCTGTTCCTTCAACCGCCAGCCCCTTGAACTTCAAGATGGAGCTTCCTCTTTAATGGCCTTACTTTCCAAGTAAGCTCAGCCCTGGGAGCCATTCAAAAGCAGCCATTTTCTTTCCCAGCCTTCTTCTCCTCAGCTTTTTCCAATTGAAAGGAATGTCTCTCAGTCTCATTGCCTCTAATGCCTGGTGAGCTGCTAAAAAATAAAATCTGCATTCTGTCCCTCAGGACAACCTCACAGGGATCTGGTTCTGTGGGCCGTGGTCCCAAACTGGAGTCACTGGGTCCCAAGGGGGGGTGGGATGGCGTGGCCTCATTCGTGGAGGTGGGTTGGCCGTGGAGGGAGGCACTGAGGCTGGTGAGGGCAGGGACATCTGGGCCTGCAGCCTCTGTGAGCTAGAGGTATATGGACACCACTGAGTCTGAGCTCTCTGAGGTGGGCCGAGCAACTAAAGCTTCACAGACGAGTGAAGAAAAAGGAGAACAAAAGTCCAGAAGCATCAAAGGGGAGGAAAATGGTTTTCTTGCGGAGCCAAGGTTTTCTGTTTTCAGTAAGTGCAAGAGACTCCTGATGTGAAAGGGAATCTTTGAATTATTGGATGATGCCTTGGCTTGGAAGATGGAGCTGAGGCCAGCCTCTGTTGATTTAGGGCAGTGGTTAAGTGATATGGCTCCTAACCGAAAGGTTGGCAGTTCAGATCTATCATCCACTCCTTGGAAACCCCATGGGGCAGTTCTACTCTGTCCTCTAGGGTAGCTGTGTTTCAGAATCGACTCGATGGCAATGGGTTTGATTTGGTTTTTTGGGTTTTGAAGAGGAAATGTCTAAAGACTCATCTCCAAAGCCCAGAGGCTGGTTCATATGACAAGTTAAATCTTTTCATGTTGGGGTCTTGCACCCAACCCATCCTGAGTGCTTGTCCTGCCCAAGGATGTGACTACATTTGCTGGAGGCTCTCAGAACTGTAGAGGATGCTGTAGGGGGCAATTGAAGGTCACACAATACTGATCATGTGTTCTTCCAACTCTGGTTGGGGACTTCACACTGTGCTGAGTACTGTGCATTCAACTGTAAGTTAAGATGCATGTCTTCACCTCAACAGGACATAAGGCTTGGCAGCAAAGGGAATACAGGTATAAAAATCAGGGAAAATGCAAAGCAGAAAGTGAAAAATGCTGGCATTTGTACATGTGGTGTTGGAAATTAAGAGAAGGAGAGAGATTCCTTTAGCTCAGAAGTTTAGGAGAGGTTCGTGGGAACCAGTTACACTGATTGTCTTCCAGCTGCTGTACCCCGACAGAGGACACCTTTCTTGTGAGCCAGTACCACAGACACCACAGCTCTTTCCCTGGTTGGGGCAAGATTAACAACCAAGCAGTTCTTGATATTTTGTTCTCTCTCTCTCAGTACTCCAGGCAGACCACCCTGGGTTGGTTAACACCTTCTTTATTCAGAGTGTTTAGATTACCTTTTCTTGAGTTACATTCTCATCCTGAGGAAGTACCCTTGTCACCCTGGTAGGACTTTATTCCCCTGCTCTTTTAGCAGTGATTTGGGAGACACCTTGCCCCCGAAAGGGAGCATTTGCAGCTCTCTGATTCCTCCATGACAATGTCTTGATTGTTAGTAAATTAACTCTCAGAAGGTCACCTTATCTCTTGTTCCAGAGGCTCCTTTCTGTCACCTCTATGTACTGACTCTATCAGCTACTCTCGGGCTATTTGAAGATTCTGTTCAGATCAGGTCAGGTGGGCAGTTGGGCAGAGCTTAACTGTGGTACCTGGGCCACATCCTGGCAGGTGGATGGGGAGTTGGTTTGGACAAGTACAAATATGGCTGTGATGTGGTCAGTTGTCAATTCAGGTGGGGATGCAGCCACTGGTCAGTTGCCTCATTGATTTTTACTGGCTGAGCATTTTGCCTCATTGATTTTTCACTGCTGACTGAATCTTGTTTATCTGCTCACTGGAGATTGCTTCATTTCTTTTCTATTCATTTTTTGGTGGCTGTTTGACATTCTGGAGCCCTGGTGGTGCAGTGCTTAAGAGCTTGGTTGCTAACCAAAAGGTCAGCAGTTGGAGACCACCAGCTGCTCCTTGGAAACCCAGTGGGATAGTTCTACGCAGTCCTATAGGGTCACTATGAGTTGGAATCAACTTGAAGGCAACGGGTTTTTGACATTCCAGCAGGTTGCATAGCCCTTCCTCACTGTAGATACCGATCACCCACTTCCTAGTAGAATGCTGGTGTCCTTGGGAAAGACCTTTCCTCTCTCTGAACCTCAGCTTCCTCATCTGCTCAGTGGAGATTATAATTCCTGTGTATAGCATCAAGACTAAGACCTACTAGGAAGGCTTGGAGACCTACTTATGAAAATTAACCACTGAAAACTTTATGGATCACAACACGGCTTTGGACAAGTCATAAGGAAGGATCAATCTCTGGATGAGGACATCGTGTCTGGTGAAGCAGAGGGTCAAGAGGGTGTAGGAGACCTTCAGTGAGATGGATTGGCACAATAGCCGCAATGATGGACTTGAACATGCTGGTGATAGTGAGAATGAGGCAGGACCAGGCAATATTTTGTTCCATTGTAAATAAGGTTGTCATGAGTTGCCGTCAAAATTATTGCTTTGCTCAGTAAAATAAAACTTTGACCCTCAGGCTTGGTGTTGGAGTAAGAGCCTCCACTTGAGGGATGCTGAGGTCCCACAGCCTCAACTCTAGTCCAAAGATTACAGTGCCTCCTGCCAATAACTGCAGCTTCTACCATGTTGCCCCCAGAGGGTGGGTCGCATCCTCCTTATAAGCCTCAACCCAAGCATGGACTTACAACTGCTCATTAATGTCTAATAGCACAGCCGAGACAAGGCTGGACATTTTAGTAGGACTTTACCAAGGACCTGGGGGTAATAGAGGAAAAGAAATAGAGTTGCTCTAGCAAGTCAATGTGGTTTCCAAGTTCGGGTTTATTTCTTTTCATTTTTGTCTCCTACAGAAACCAACTAGCCAACCCAGTTGCTGTTGATTCTGTTCTGACCCATGGCTATCACATGTGTGTCAGAGCAGAACTGTGTTCCATAGGGTTTCGATGGCTGATTTTTCAGAAGTAGATCACCAGACTATTCTTCCAAGGCACCTCTGAGTGAACTCAAACTGGCAACCTTTCACTTAGTCCCTGAGCACGGTAACTGGTTGTGCCTCGCAGGGACTCCCTCCTATAGAATGGCTTTGGTTTAACCCCGTTTTGTCACCATGGGGCAGTGTCCCTCTTTGACCTCTAGATTCCTTAAAGTTGAGGCCAAAAGGAATAAGGCCCAGAGAGGGGTGGGAATCCCCTCTCTACCTGTGAAGGTGTGCCTTCAGTCCCAGTGATGTGTTTGGGGAGCCATCTCTTGCCTGGATGGGTGACACCAGGAAAGGTCACCACTGTCACAGGTCACATTGCAAACCCTCAGGAGCATAGCCTTACCCCATGGGCCAGGACAGAAAAGGCATTATCCTCAAGTAAAACAGCAACCCCAACCTGGGCGCCAGAAACACCCCATTACAGCCATACGAAAGTAAGGCCCAGGCAAGGTACCTTCGAAGTGGAACAGCTCTTTGGGTACAAGGATTGGACAGGGCTTGGGAATCTGGGCAGGATGAAGCAGAAACATACACTTTGTTCAGATAGATTCATTTTCCGTGTCTTCCTTTCTCTATTTTGCTTTTCTGTAGGGTTTCCTATCATCATAGAGAAAACTGTGGCCTCTCTCAGCTGAGAGGAGCCAGGAGACGAGGTTGTGACAGGTTCTCAGGCTTCTTTGTGCAGAGATTGAAGGCAGGGGGTGCTGTGTATCCCTGGGGGCCAGCATGACAGTGGGTGTGGTGCGTTATGTGTGGGAAACTTCAATAAAAAAGAAAAAAAAATTTTTTTTCTTTTCTTTATAGAAGTTGAAAATCAAGGGGAATGGGGTCTTACCACTTGTTCCAGCTGCTTCTCCTCATCTAGAGATTTTCTTGCCAGACCTAAATCTTGGAAACTCAGGATTTTGTTTCACCAAGCAAACTACCTCACATTTCTCAAACTACCTCATGGGATTTTTATGAAGACAAAGAGAAAAAAATGGATGTAAAAGAGCTTTGAGACGTGCACACCACCATACCAGCCTTTCCCAAAGTGTGTACCATGGAACAGTGTTCCCGAGGTATGAGTAGGTATTACCCAATAGAGAAGGAGCCCTGGCGGTGCGATGGCTAAGCACTCCAATGCTAATCGAAAGGTCAGCAGTTTGAACCCACCAGTGGCTCCATGGGAGAAAAGACCTGGCGATATGCTCCCATAAGGATCACAGCCCAGATAACCCTATAGGCAGTTTTAATCTATCCTACAGGCTCACTATGAGCCAGAATTGACACAACAACAATAACAAGATGCAATAGAAGGGTTCCTTAGTCAGGCAAGTTTGAGAAACACTGGCCAACAAACCTTCAGTAGGCTTCTCCAGCAAATGACCTCTTAATCAGCTAATGTGCATCGTGGCTCTCTAGGAGAGCGATTTGGTGTTCAGTGTTTCCCAAACTCGCATGATTAGGGACCCTTACAGGCAGAGCACTGAGTGACGGGTGTTCTCAACACTCTATTCGTATCATGGTGTGGGCTTGGGGACGTGGTTGGGGTGAAGGGACATGCCTTCACTCAGTGTGCCTCCACACACATTTGTCCACACTGTTTTCTCTGGTTCTTCTCATTCTTACCCGTGTCCATAAAATGGCAACTTGAGCAGGAGTTATTTAAAATCCAGAATAGTTTTGTGACTTTTTAATTTTATTAATTTGTCTTTCTTTCCTTTTTTTTGTTATTGTTTCCCAAACTGTTTTGAAGGGTCTGTTTTTCTTTATTAAAAAATATGCCTTGCCCTTAGCCTGAGTTCTTTTGATTTCAGTCTAATTTCTTTCATACTCGTTTAGCCCTTCCTTGGTTTCCCCAAATGGGCGCCCCAGGTCACCTGAGTGGTGAGAGGGCTCCTAGCTCAGAAGTGTGTGACAGATGCTGACTACCGCTGGCCTTTTTCACTCATCCTTTAATATTAATTTTGGTGAGAAATGTGGCATTTATAAATTAGCCTGTACTGCATAAGCATTTTCGCTTTCCTTCTAGTAAAACAAAGTGTTGTTGTAATGGTTCTTCTCTGAAAGCCATGAGTATACAATTCTAGATCCTCAAGTGAAACGTTGTGGTCGCTATCACCTTTTGGTAGCCGAGGTCTCTCGGTGTCTCTTTGCTTTAACCTCAGGATTGTCACAACCAGAGGTCCCTCATGCCTACATGGGCTTTCCACAGGCCAGAGTTTGTATCTTAGCCTCACTACAGACAAATTTCCCGTGATTCTTCCTCTTCTAACATTTGTATGCCTTGAGAGATTGGCTGGTTCTCTTGAAGCCACTTACTTCGATGATTCTCTTTAGCACAACCTGGGCAGGGCAGGCTGCAGACAACCTCACTTTTGACATGTCTCAACCAGAACTCTTGGTTTCTTTGCTGCTCCCTGTCTCCCCTAGATCAGTCAATGGCACCACCATCCCCCCAGCTGCTCAAGGCCAAATCTAGGAGGTATTAATTCCCCTGTCTTCTCTTCTTTCCACATTCCCAGCCCTGTTGGAGCAGTCACTTGGCTCTGCTCCCACCCCATCACCTGAGTGGTCAGGTCACACCATCCCATGCTGAACCCGTCAGGTCTCCTGATCCACCCACAAAACATTCAGACCCAGCTTGTCAGCATAAACCAGACTGTGCCACTCCCCTGCTGAAAACCTTTCCACGTCTTCCCTTTCTGTTTGGAATCAAATCCAGATTCCTTCCTATAGTCTTAGATGTCCTCCATCCTCTGACCCGGCCTCTCTGGCCCCATCCCTCACACATCCCTACTCACTTGATGCCTTTCAGCCCCACGGCCTCTCCGCCTTTACATTGCCAAGTTTGCCCCCTCCTCGGGGTCTTTGCACGTACTTTTCTGTTTGCCTAGATAGTTCTTTCCCCAAACCTTTGCCTCCTTCTTGCCCTTTAGTGCCGCCTACAAACATCACTGCTGGTCACTCAAGAAAACACCTGCCACCAAGAGTCACTCTGTGTCGACTTACTATGCTTTTCTTCTTTTAGATTTTAACACTGGGAAAATAACTGTATGTATATATTTAGTTTATTGTCAATATTCTCCTTATTAAAGCTCCATGAGATTGAAGACTATGTTATCTCATTCACTGATGCAACCCAGAATGCAGCGTGGTTCCTGGAACATGGTAGGAGCTTCAAAGTGTTGTGGAACAAATGCACAAATGGACATGGATCCATCTTCCCTACTTGCTGCCTGGTCCTCTCCTGCCTCTCCTCTGGATAACCAGAGCTTGTCCAGTTATGCCATCTCCTGAGACTGAAGGAGAGGGGCCTCTCCATCATGCACAAGCTATCAAGGCCTCTCAAGGTGATGCCAGCCCAGGATAGTTTTTTTTTTTTTTTTTAATACTCTTAATAGGCTAGGAGGCCATCTTCTCCTCCTAGTTAGCCAAAAATGTGATTTTGCCACGGGGCCTTCTAGGCTCATCTTTCCTCTCATATTTATCGAGAATCTCAAGTAATGGCTGTGGTGGATGGCTTCATGATTTAGTGGTGTTGGCGAAGAATATTAAATATACCATGGACTGCTGGAAGAACAAACAAATCTGTCTTGGAAGTAGTACAGGCAGAGTGCTCCTTAAAAGTGAGGATGGCAAGACTTCATCTCACATCCTTTGGACATGTTATCAGAAGGGACCAGTCCCTGGAAACAGACATCATTCTTGGTAAAGTAGAAGGTCAGCGAAGAAGAAGAAGATTCTCAGTGAGATACACTGACTCAGCAGCTGCAACGATCGGCTCAAGCATGGCGATGATTGTGAGGATGGCACAGAACTGGGCAGCGTTTCATTTTGTTGTACACAGAGTCCCTGTGAGTTAGAATCAACTCGGCAGCAGCTAACAACAAATAACAAGATTAGATTAGTTGGGAGTCCCTAGGTGGTGCAAAATTCTTAAAGCACTCAACTGCTAACCAAAAGATTGGAGGTTTAAGTCCGCCCAGAAACGCCTTGGAAGAAAGCCCTGGCCATCTACTTCCAAAAAATCAGCCATTGAAAACTATATGGAGCACACTTCTACTCTGACACACGTGAGGTTGCCATGAGTCAGAATCAACTCAATGGCAACTGGTATTCAGCTTATTGGATTAGTCAGAAGACCTGAGCGTTAGACCTAAGAAGAGCGTGACTTTGGGCAAATCAATGAAATTCTCTGAACCTCTCTGTCCCCAGTTGGGAATTAACAGTTGGGGAGTTGGTAGGGGATGGTTAGGTACCTGTGAAGTAATGAGTGGTTTATTGCCCAGGAAGGAGTTTGCAGAATGGAAACAGTTGCAAAATGAGAAGTCGTGGTGGTTGTGATGATGGTGGACTTTTGAGCTAAGTGCGAGGAGGAGGGTGGCAAGGGCCGACCGGTGTTTCCCTCCTGGTGGAGCATGCCGGGTTTCCGAGTGGTGTGCAAAGCAAGCCCATGAGAGCTATTGAGTTTGCTCAACATCCTCATGGCTTTGCAGCTTACTTGATCCCATCACCCCTCAAATCCACCTCTCAGCCTCTTCAGGCTCCAGGTACACTGCTTCTGAGCAGGTCCTGGAGGGAGGTGTCAGCTGCATCCAACATTAAGCCCTTCTCTGCCTGGGCTGGGATGCCCAGCAACACACCCTCCTCTTGTCATCTGGAAGTGGAGGGGTCCACTGCCCATTCCTAGGGGCGCTATGGGAGGGAGCATCCTGGCGGCCGTGCTGGTGAGAAGCTTCGGTCTGTCTGTAGCAGAGGCTGACTTGTTGAGGGCCGGCCTGCGTCTGCTGTTGCTGCATCTCGAGAGACACCTTGGAGAAGGTTCTTAGGTTCATCACTCACGTGTGAAATGATGGCGAGTGGGGATTGGGTTGTTCTGGTATTTGCTTCATGCGTGGCTGGCATAAACACAGAAGCAGGGTGAGGTCTCCGTCACAGAGGGGTGGGTGGGCAGAGGAGTTAGAAGATGACAATGTGTTAGCTAGTTTGGAATCATGGCCCCAAACTGCACACTCCTCCTCTGCCATCTGCCCACAGGTGTGTGCCCGGCCGGTAAGAAGGAGGATGGTTCTGAGGCACAGGTCCCCACTGTTGGGGACCCAAGCCCTTAGAACACATTCTAAAATAACTAGAGTTACTTGATCAATAATAAATATTTTTAAAAATGGAGTGTTCTCATGGTGATGGAGATTATTTCCAAACTTCCCCCAATTTACTCCCCCTCCCATATTTCCAGATTGCAGTGAGGTCCCCCAGAACTTTGTTGAAGTCATTCTGAACATTATTTTTAAGGAGTAAATATAGCTTGATTCGGCTTCCGGCTGCAGTAGAGGTATCTGCCAACATGTTCGGCACTCGGCTGAAATATGTTTTGTATTTTACGAGCTTTGGCTCATTGTGGAATTAAATAGCACTAATTACATGAATATAGACCAGAAAGCGAGACAACTGTTCACTTCCTGATTTTCCCTGGGATTGAAAAAGAAGGAGTGGGGGTACGAGGGCTGGAGGTGCTGGAGAGAGAACGCTCCCTCTGGACCAGAGATGGCAACGGAAGGGCAGTTGTTGGTCCCCATGGGCCCCAAACTGCCTGTGCCCTCCAAGTGCTGCTGTCTGCTAGAATTGCGGGCTTCCTGGAGTGAAGACTCGCTTGGGGCTGGGAGGCTGGGGGCCCTGCTGGGGAAGCAGCTCTGCTCTGAGGGGCAGGGCTGGTGGTGACAGGCTGGGAGGAAGGCGTTTCAGGAGCAGAGTGGTGACTGGGCTGCTAGCTTGGTTCTCCTGAGTCCCCTGCATTTAAGATAGTATCCCAACTTACTGATTTTTTTCAGTTTGACCCATGATTTCACACAGGAAGAGGAGGAGTACCTGGGTGGTGCGAAGTTTAACGCACTAGCTGCTAACCAGAAGGTTGTTGGTTTGAGTCTCCCCTGTGGTGGTCTACTTCCGAAAACCCTGTGGAGCACAGTTCTCCTGTGACACACGTGGGGTTGCTATGAGTCACAGTCAACTTGATGACGACTGGTTTGGGAGAAAGGAATTTCCATTTCTTTTTCTGACTTGTTAAGGAAATGAAACGGGTTGGGTAATGCTGGCAGAAAGGACTCGTCGAGGGGTTTGGATTAAGCCCTGGGAGGCGGGAAATGTCAGGCCTCCTGGTGGTTCTTTAGTCCATATGTGTAGAGGTGCCCTGAGGCTGAGGAATCAAACTCACTCCCCAAAGGGTAGTCAGGACTTGAGATCTGGGTCACTGGTTGGGCAAACACCTGAACCGATAAATGTGTCCTGCCCTAGCAGTCTTTCTCATCATGAGAGAGAGCAGAGTTTGTGGACCGTGGGTCAGCACCACTTAGCGGAAGAGTACCAGGGCTCTCCATGGGCAGGCTGTGGAATCCGACCACAGCAGGCTTTCTTGAAGCTCCCACAATTTAGATGTAGGCAGATTAAATGCCCACTTAAGCAAAGAGCAAAGAGTCTCGAGAGAGAGACCAGGTTTTTGTTTTACCTCAGATGCTGTCATTGTCACCCTCGTGTGTCACTCCCGCTGCCTAGCAGTGCTGCAAACGCCCGTTGTTGAGTCCTCCTGTCTTAGTCATCTAGTGCTGCTATAACAGAAATACTACAAGGGGATGGCTTTAACAAAGAGAAATTGATCCTCTCACAGCCTCGGAGGCTAGAAGGTCCAAATTCAGAGTGCCAACTCCAGGGGAAGGCTTTCTCTGTCTGTCGGCTCTGGGGGAAGGTCCTTGTCATCAATCATCCCTGGTTGAGGAGCTTCTCAGAGCAGGGACCCTGGGTCCAAAGGACCCACTATTCTCCTGGCTCTTGTTTATTGGTAGTATGGGGTCCCCCCAAAATTCATGTCCTAGCCACATGTAAAACACATTCACCCCACAGCTAGTCTTAAAATCAACTCCAAGTCCAAAATCTCATCTTCTGCAAAGTTCTTCTTCATCTGTGAAATTTAAAATATAAGTTATCTACTTCCAAAGTACAGTGGTAGAATGGGTACAAGCTAGACATTTCCATTTACAAATGGGAGAAGGTGGAGGGAAAGAAGGGATAACAGGCACCGAGCAAGTCAGTAGTACACATTACATTAGCCCTCAAGGCTTGAAACTAATCCTCTTTCTCTGAGATCTTTTGGGCAACAATCCTACCCTCCAAACTCTTGGTGTTGGCCACACTCTCTGGATTCTGGATGGAGGTCCCTCAGCTCTGGGCTTCAGCTCCACCTTCCAAACCCACTGGAATGGCTCCGCTCCCTTGGCTTTGGGTAGCCCTGTTCTCCTAGTCCACCTGAGTGGCTGCTCCACCCTTTGAGACTGAGGCAGCTCTGCTTCCTGTGTTCCTTATTTCTTTAGCATCTGCTTCCTGGTTCCTTGGTCCCTTAGCCCCTCCGGCCTTACCTCCTGCATCTGCCCTACTGGGGCAAGTGTTCCAAAGCTCACTAGCTCCACTAGTAAGTGTCCAGAGGTGCCTGACTCTGCCAGGAAGCCTCCTGCCAAAGGCACTCAGCTCTCTGGCTCCATGGGTCAGCCCCAGTGCTGTCTCGCACTGGTCTCCTGGTTCTGTTGCTGCCATTTCTCTGCTGTTTCTTCTCACCATCTGTGCCATCTCTGGTGTAACAGCTCTCCTTATTTCCTTCTGAGTCTTCTATCCATTCACAGTTTCAAAACTGCTTCCACATTTTAGGCATCTGTTAGCGCAGCACCCCAATCTCTAGGTACCAAATTCTGCCTTAGTAGTGCTGCTATAACAGAAATACCACAAGCAGATGGCTTTAACAAACAGAGATTAGAATAAATACCACCAAGAAACAAGAGCCAGGAGAAAAGTGCATCCTTTGGACCTGAGGTCCCTGCACTGAGAAGCTCCTAGAGCAAGGGAAGATTGATAACAAGGGCCTTCCTCCAGAACTGACAGAGAGAAAGCCATTCCCTGGAGCTGGCACCCTGAATTCAGACTTCTAGCCTACCAGACTGTGAGAGACTAAATCTCCGTTTGTTAAAGCCATCTGCTTGTGGTATTTCTGTTATAGCAGCACTAGACATCTAAGACACCTCCCAACACTGTGCTGCTCTGTGCCGGTAAGGACTAAAATGCCCCACTGTCACTTCTCCTAGACTTAGCCCAGGGAGAAACTTGGTGACCTCTCTTTACTCATCACCCCATTTCCAGAAACACCACTTTACAGGTGGGGGGATTGAGGCATCAAGAAAGAAGGTTAGACACTTAGCAGGATTGTGGCCAACTAGGATGGCCATTGCTGATGCCTGTAGTAGCCTTGGCCTTGGTGGTTCAGAGAGGTGGGCTTTCATGGCTAGTCTTGGCCCAGGCTTGAGAACATCCCACGTCTCACCCGACCCTGAAAGGAGAGGAGGGTCTTGAGAGAGAAGAGCTTTGGGTGAAGACCACTTGATGTCGCTTTGCTTATTGGGCCCAGGCTGGGAGTTCCGTCAGGGCAGATGGAGAGAGTCGCGGTATCGGGGACAATGGCTGGGAGATCTACAGTGAGCCTTCTTTCCAGGTGACAGTCAGCTCAGCAAGTCCCCAGCCACATGCACTAGAGGTGACTGTCCCCAGTGCGTGCTGAGCCTCGAGCCCCTTCTCTGTGACCCCAGTGTCCACCCAGGTGTCAGGGTGACAGACCTGAGAGCAAATGCTCCCTCTGCTGCCCCAGCTTTTGGGCATCTTGAGTGCCTTCCCTTGATGCCCCCGCATTTCTGCATACCCTGTGATGACTGGGAACCAGCAGCCCTGAGAAGACCCGGACAGGCCGCCCCTCATGGCTGGGCAGAGGAAAGGCTCCGCTTTACAGAACAGGCCTCAATGCCAAGTCCAGCTGGGCCGTCTGACCCCAAATTCCTGGCTGGCCTTGTTCTTTAAATGAGAAGCTGGGAAGAAGTGTATGATTCTCTCCTCTGCAACCTGGGCTTCTATTGAGAGTGTGGTGTTTTTAAAGCCTCACAGCCAGGATTGGAGTAAAGAGAACCATTGCTTAGTGACTCCCCCAGCTGGAGGCCCAGAGCCTGGAATATAAAGGGCTGCTCCATGCAATAATAGAGAGTTTCATCTAGGCTGCCTGGGCTTGGGCTGGAGCTCCTGCTCAGCTCTGCTGGGAACTGCAGACTTGGCTGGGGAAGGTGGACCTGCATCCTGGGGGAGCTCTCTCTGGGCCAAGGCCAGGAGGAGCCTGGGGTGGGCAGAGGGAGGGAGGGGCTTTAACCTAGTCTCTGAATGGAAGCCGCTCATAGATGCAGCCTCCCCAGGAGGCTAGACCCGCCCGCCCGAAGGTTCTGTCCATGGTAATGGCCTTTCCCAGCCTCTTTAATAAACTGGGAAGGAAGGATTAAGAACCCTGCGTTGCTGAGCTTGGTGTGGAATTTCCCGGGCACCGGGCTGGTTGCCGGGAGGCAGCGGGGCTCAGTCTGAGCCTGGCTCCCCTTTGCTCCCTGTCCCCATCCTTTCTGCCATCTCCAGCCCTTCCCCCAACCACAAGTTCACAGTTCTCATTGCTCCGAGGACTAGAGGGAGAGCAGGGGGAAGGTCCGGGCTCATCCCTGCAGCTTGATGTTCTCAAAGAACAGACTTTGGGGCCCAGACTCAAGTTAGAATCTGTCTCTGGTATCAGAGCTATGCACCTGCCTTTGTTAGCTAGGGTTACGCTAACTGCTGTCATATACAAATGCGCAATGTCAGAGCTGTAACGCAACAATGGCTTACTCTTCTAACAGTCTGACAAGCTCCATCTGGAGGCTCCATCATCCCCGTAGGGCCTCTGAGTCTGCTCGTCCAGCTGGGTGGGGAAGGTACCATAGAGAAGACGCACCTATTTCTTAACTACATTGGCAGCTTTCAAGATAAATGCCAAGCAGATGGGGGAACCCTGTGTCTGGTTCTGAAAGTCAGTATACATGTGCACGCGCAGGAGCAGCACACTGTCTCACCTGGGACGGTGCCTATTTGTAAAGTTAGTTTATCTCCATGGCTGGTGGGCCGCGGAGTTCTCTTGGTCTTGCCCACTTCTTCCTGTGAAAGAATAGTCTGGGAGACACTCTACTCTTTTGGCTGGAAGACTGGATTCTTCTATGTATAGGGTAGGGTTCTTTCACTAACAAGTGCCAGAAAACTGAACCCGAACTGGCCTAAGCCAAAGGGAATTTTTGACTCATGTCATTGGAAAGTGTAGGCACCCAGCTGGTGTCAGCACACATGACTGAAGGACACTTCCAGTGGGAAAGAGCGAGAACATTCTCTCAGTGTCCTCATTTACAGTCTTACTGCCTGTCGGTGATTCTGACTGGACCAGGTGCCCCACCCTGAACCAATCACTGTCATGGGGTGGGGTGGTGTCTGTGCTGATTGGTTTAGACACTGTCATGTGCCTGCCCTTGAACTGGAGGTGGAGTCAACTTCAGGGGAAGCTTGTGGGCTGAAAGAATGGGAAGGGGAGGGTCCCCAGAGGATAAAGGAATGGTAGCCAGAACAACAGATGTCCACTACCTCTAACACTGTCTTTCAGACTTTTTTGACCACAACCAACAGTGAGAAGTACATGTACATCACACTCAATACATGCATATATACGACTGAAACAAAAGTCTCATGAAACAGTACGAATTCTTCTTAGATGTGATATTTTCTAATATTTTCTCTTCTATTTCATTTAGAAAGCTCATTGTGACCCACTCAGTTGGTTTCTGACCTCACGATGAGTCGTGACTTGTATTTGAAACATCATCCTAGAATCTAATCCATCCTGGTCCAAGGATCAGGACTCTGACCTGAGGATCAGAGAATGCCTTGTGAGCAAGTGAGGGAGCTCTGAAGAGCTTTCCAAGTCCCAACATGATTCATTGCGTGAGCTGGCCCAAGACCCGTACCTGCTCATGCCTCAGTTTCCCTACCTGTAAAGGAGGCATATTCATACGTACATCTTGTACCAAATAGGCTTGTCTTGAACAATAAAGTCAGGGTGACATAATGTACACGAAAACACTTTGTAAACTCTGAGTAGCTTTGTAAGGTAATTGCTATTTTAAACCACTCTAGAATAACTTTCTTCTTTAGCACTCAGGAGTGTGAGAGGATGGTGCCATTTCATGAAAATTAGTCTGAGCTCTTCAAAACTTGCCACATCAAACAAAGACAGCCCCAATTTCTTTAATCAAAATGATGATCAGCTTCTAAAAATGAGTCCCATTTCCCCTGAGACCACTCAGAGCTCGAATCTGATTTCAAAGGAGGGAAAACGTGTTTGGGTTTGATTCTGAGCTTTTCAGTTCTCCTGCCTTCTGGCCTCTTCTGCACTTGACCCAGCTCAGTGGGTCCTCTGGGGTCATCTCTGGGGTGACTCCATCTCATTACTTGCCTTTAAAATCAGTATGGGGCTGAATGCTATGCCAGAGCATTTTTTTTTATTATGGTGAAATATACATACATATTAAAACACTGGCCAATTCAACAATCTCTACATGTACACCTCAGTGACATTGATTGTGTTCATCGTGTCGTGCACCATTACCACCCTTCTATTCCAGATTATTCCACCGCCATTAACAGCAATTCAATGCCCCCTGAGCAGTGACTCCTCCGTTTCCCTTCCCTCCCTCACCTGGTAACTTTGGACTCTCTACTTTTGCCTGTTTCATACAACTGAGATCATATAATATTTCTCCCTGTGTGACTGACTTATTTCACTCAGCATAATGCTTTCTAGGTTCATCTATGTTGTAGCATGTATCAGGGCTTCATTTCTCTTTATGGGTGAGTGATATCCCATTTGTCATGGATTGAATTGTGTCCCCCCAAAACACGTGTATCAGTTTGGCTAGGCCATGATTTCCAGTATTCTGTGATTGTGCACCATTTTGTCTTCTGATGTGATTTTCTTCTGTGTCGTAAATCTTACCTCTGTAATGTTAATGAGGTGGGATAGGCGGCAGCTGTGTTAGTGAGGCAGGACTCAATCTACAACATTGGTTTGTGTCTTGAGGCAATCTCTTTTGAGATATAGAAGAAAGAAGTGAGCAGAGAGATGGGGGGACCTCATACTACCAAGAAAGCAGCACCGGGAGCAGAGCGCATCCTTTGGACCTGGGGTTCCTGTGCAGAGAAGCTCGTAGTCCAGAGGAGGATTGATGAGAAGGCCCTTCCTGTAGAGCTGACAGAGAGAGAGGGCCTTCCCCTGTAGCCGACACCCTGAATTTGGACTTCTAGCCTACTTTACTGTGAGAAAATAAATAAAGCCATCTGCTTGGGGTATTTCTGTTACAGCAGCACTAGATGACTAAGACACCATTGTATGTATATACCACATTTTGTTTAATTATTCATCTGTTGATGGACACTTGGCTTATTTCTACTTTTTAGCTAACATGAATAATGCTTCAGTGAACATTGGTGTACAAGTTTCTGTTTACATCCTGCTTTCAGTTCTTTTGGGTGTATACCTAGGATTGGGATCTCTAATACTTTTAAAATCAACTAAGTGATGTTCTGAAAGAGAACTGGTAGAGAGGATCTGGAATTGGTATGCAGGTTTCGTAGGTTGGGGTCCCCACTCATGAAGATTGATGGCCTGGAATGGAACCCCCTGGAAGGTCCATTTTGCCAGAATGTTGCAACCTTATACAGCACTGGGAGCCGGGGGCCAAGGCTCTGCTCACCTGTGGGTTGGGAGCTGGGTGGGAGCGCTGCCCTGGGCCACTTCTGGGAGTGCCTGACGTATCCCTGGTGAGGCTGGCTGGAGCCCACATCCTTGTTTTTTTCCCTTTTCTCTTCCATTTCTCTGTTATTTGTTTTTCAATCAGTCCCTTTCGTGTTGTGTAAAATGAGAGGCTGGTTATTCCTATCACACGTTATTGTTTCTGCGGGGTCCCCCTCCCCTCCAGGCACAGTAATTTCACCATTCCCAGATGAGGGTGATAAGTGTTTGAGATGCATAACTGTGTCTCATTTCAGTGCCTAATAGAAGAGGGAGAATGAGCCATGGCACCTTTCTGCTCAGTAAATTCATAATTACAGGCTTCCTCGTCTCGCCTCTTTCAAACACAGGGTGTGCTCATTGGCTTGTGATTCTGTGCGTGAGTACGGTAAGGCAGTGGGGAGCAGGCACACTGTCTGAAGTGCGGGCAGGTGCCCCCAAGGGCCTGCCGCCACATCCCCTCCCAAGGGTTGGTGGTGGAGCCCTGACCTTCACCTGCCTCTCTGGGATGATACGAACCTGGGTTCCAACCCCAGCTCTGCCACATACTACCCATACACCCTTGCAGATCTAAGGTTTTCTTAAGAGGAAGGTGGGTAAAACAATACCGGTCCCAGAGAACAGACAATCTGCCCAGGGCCAAGGGGCAGCAAGGACTCTACAAATACTGATGTCCCTCCTTCCTCCCTCTTTCTGCCAGCAAGGCTGTTAGTTGCCGTTAAGTCTGCTCTCACTCATGGTGACCTTGTATGTTACAGAATGAAATGTTGACCGGTCCTGTGCCATCTTCAGGATTGTCGGTATGTTTGAGTCCACTGCTGTGGTTATTAAATACTTGTTGAGCCTCACGTATATGCCAGGCCTGGTCTGGCGCTGTGGACTCACTGGTGAGCAAGACTGACCCACCCTGCGCTCCCAGGGTTCATGCCCCTCAGCTCCAGAATCTCTCCTGGCACAGGCTGGATCTACAGAGAAATGGGGGCTCCTCTCTGGGGGCTGTTGCCCTTCATCCTTTCAATTTCTATCCTCAACACCGTGTATTTGAGTCTCAGCCTTCCAGTGACGTCTGACAGGGCTGGTGTCTCTGTTTGCAGCCTCATCTTCCAGCCAACTCTTTCGAGAGCTGTGTTCTGACAGATACATCCTGTGTTTTTGCTTATGCTGATCCCTCCCCAAGGAGGGCCCCCTCCTGGCTCCTTATGTCTCCTCCAAGTTCATGACTTGGCCCAAGTCTCCTACAACCTTCTCTGTGCTCCCTCACCCCAAGTTGTTTTTGTTGTTAGTTGTCAAGTCAGCCGCGACTCACAACAACCCTGTGTACCACAGAATGGAATGTTGCCTGGTTCTGTGCCATCTTCATGATTGTCGGTAAACTCGTTGTTGTGACCACTGTGTATTTTGAGTGCCTTCCAACCTAGGAGGCTCATCTTCTAGCGCTACATCCAACAATATTCTGTTGTCTCTGAGGATTTTCACTGGCTAATTGTTGGCAGTAGATTTCCAGGACTTTCTTCCTAGTCTGTCTTAGTCTGCGCCTGTCCCATGGGCCACCCTGCTGGTATTTGAAATAACAGTGGCATAACTTCCAGCGTCGTAGCAACGCACAAGCCACCACAGTACGACAAACAGAGACAGGTGGTGGCAGCCCTCTAGTTAGAAGTCGTCTCTCTTCTTCTAAACCCTTAACACTTTCTGTAGCGTGTCATCGAACTTCCTACCTGCTGCGGTGATTTGGGTTCTGGTTGTGTCTACCTGATTATTCTACAAGTTCTCCGAGGACCTGATCCGGCCTCTTAGCCATCCTTGTATCCCACAGTGTCTTGCACGTTTTGATTGTTTTCTGAGCAAACATTTGCCAAATGGGTGAATGAAAGGAGGCCCCTGATTTGTTCCTGTGGACAAAGAAGGACAGTGGTTGGCTGTGGATGCCCCGTCGGCCAGGGTCTTCCTCCTGCTCGATGTTTGCTTGAGAAGACCTGCCTTTCCCATTGCAGCTTTGGCTGACGTGCTTGTCTCTATTTTGTTTTCGTCTTTCTTCCCTTGGCTTCCATGTTGCTTCACCCTCACTAGGGAGCTGTTTGTGGCTGGCTGGGCTCCCCCTTCCCATTGCCTCCCTTTTTGTGAGGGGCTTGGGGGTGAAAGGAAGGCCTCTGGGTAGGGCAAACGCTTTATGCCCGACTACGTACCGAAAGGCTGGTGATGGAGCCCACCCAACGGCACCGTGGAAGACAGGCCTGGTGATCTGCTTCCGGAAAAGATCACAGCCTTGAAAACCCTCCAGAACAGTTCTACTTGGGAACACATGGGGTTGCCATGAGTCGGAATCGATTCGATGGCAACAGGTTTGATTTTTTTGGTTTGGGGGTGAAAGAGGGAAATTCCACGGAGCTGAGATGCCCTGCAAAGAAGACATTGACAATTCCTGCCCTGATTTCTCATGAACTGGTGGGAATCTGAAGTCACCCACTCAGAAAGCATCGAGAATGGAAGTGAATGAGACTATTAGAATGGGAAGCTCTTTTGTTCCACGGGAAGGTATTTATTTATTTATTTGCCTGACCGCTTCTGAAGGCATTTTTTCTCTCTCCCTCTAAAGAAAACCTCTCAGAGGAGGCTCCGCGATGAGAGGCAGCCAAGATCTGCCCCGTTAAAATGACACCAGGGCTCGGAGTTGGGCAGTGGACTCAGAGGACCTGCTGCCACCACCAGTTGAAGGGATGGCGGATGTGGGTTTCTAATTTGGACTCAGTTACCAGGCCGTCCAGTGAAGGAGGCTGGAGAGGAAAGCCGCCCTCTCAGGAGACACAGACCTGGAGCGATAGAGGCAGCCAATGTCATAGGGAGCCCACAGGAGGGGTTGGGTTTCAGCCATCCAGCTGTGTGTGGCTCCCATCTGCACAAGGATGGGACAAACTGAGGTGGCTGAGCCGTTAACCAACCATCGGTTTAGACATCCTGGGTTCAAATCCTGCCTTTATGCCTTGTAGCTGTGCAAGTTCTATAATGTCCCTAAACTCAGTTTTCTTAGCTGTAAAATGGGAGCAACCATAATACTTCAGAGGGCTATTAGTCAGGGTCCCAGCAGGAAACTGAAAGCTCACTCAAATTTGATAGTTTAGCAAAGTTTAATAAAGGGACTCTTTCCCAGAGCGTGGTACCCTGTCGCCTGCCCAGTAGGGAGGGACAGCTCAGCATTTGTAGATAGTGACAGTGAGGACCTGTTACCACCTCTAGGGCCACATGGCTGAGGCAGGAGATGATGCACAGGCAGAGGGGCTGTGTGAGGAGGGCTGTCCTGCACAAGGTCACAGCCAATGCAGGCAGCCCCCTCCCTCCAGGTGCTGCTGCTTCCTTGAATGATCCTGAGCAGGCCCGAGGGCAGGGAGCCCACTGGTGTATGGCCCATGGGGTCAGTCTCCCGGGCACAGGAAGGGGGAGTGGGTCTGAAGGACCAGATGGAAGATACTTAGCCCTGAAAGCTTTGTTAAGATGAAATGAGATTGTTTCTCTGGAAGGTGCTTGACAGCAACCAACCCAAAGTCAAGCACCCGGTAGACAACGGCTCTTTATGATGATGGTGATGATGAAGATGATGGCTATTACTGTTGTTATTGCTGAAATGCCCTCCTGGGCTGTGGCCACCCAGCTCTGGCTGTCCCCTACCTCGTGGGGTTAGAGGATTGGACCAGTTGAACTCCAGCTGCCATTTATCTGTCTCAGTGTCTTAGTTTCTTAGGGCTGCTATAAAAAATACTGCAAGGCTTGTGGCTTATAAGAACAGAAATGTGTTGTCGCACAGTTCTAGAAGTCCAGATTCAGGGCGTCAGCAGGGTCATGTTCTTTCTCTCCACTCTAGGCAGAGGTCCTCCCTTGTCTCTTGAAGCTTCTGGTAGCCCCAGACGTTTCTTGGCATTCCTTGGCTTATAGATGCATCTTCTCATCCCATCCCCCTTATAATTCTGTTCTGGGTCTGTTCTCCCCTTTTGTTAGGCACCACTCAGAAGGCATTAGGACCCACCTTACTCCGGTATGACCTCACGTTAACTTAACCAATCAAGTCTTCAAAGAAAGAACCGATTTCCATACAGATCACCTTCCCAGATACAGGTCATCATATCCCAGATATTTAGGATGTCAATATATCTTTTTTGCGGACAGCATTCAATTCATAACACTGAGTATGTGGACAGTGCTTTGGGAGTCCAGAAAGGGCTGCTATGGGGGGATATTAAGACTCTGGTGTTGTCTTCCCGTGTCACTGTCTTTTCTTTCTGGCCGTAGGGGAGATACCACCGCTGAGACCTGGCCCTGTGAGGAGACCCCCTGCCTGACTGCTGCTGTGGCCACAAGGACCTATCTCTGAAATGAAAGCCATGCCTTGGAACTGGACTTGCCTGCTGTCCCATCTCCTGATGGTGGGCATGGGTTCCTCCACTCTGTTGCCCCGGCAGCCTCCCTCAGTCTCTCAGAAGCGGCCTTTGGTCACATTCCGAGGGGAGCCCACGGAGGGCTTCAACCACCTGGTGGTGGATGAAAGGACAGGGCACATTTACTTGGGGGCGGTCAACAGGATCTACAAGCTCTCCAGTGACCTGAAAGTTCTGGTGACCCACCAGACAGGGCCGGACGAGGACAATCCCAAGTGCTACCCACCCCGTATTGTCCAGACCTGCAATGAGCCGCTGAGCACCACCAACAATGTCAACAAGATGCTGCTCATAGACTACAAAGAGAACAGGCTCATCGCCTGTGGGAGCCTCTACCAGGGCATCTGCAAGCTCCTGAGGCTGGAGGACCTTTTTAAACTGGGGGAGCCCTTCCATAAGAAGGAGCACTACCTGTCCGGAGTCAATGAGAGTGGCTCTGTGTTTGGAGTGATCGTCTCCTACAGCAACCTGGACGACAAGCTCTTCATTGCCACGGCAGTCGACGGGAAGCCTGAGTATTTTCCCACCATCTCCAGCAGGAAGCTGACCAAGAACTCGGAGGCTGATGGCATGTTCGCATACGTCTTCCATGATGAGTTTGTGGCCTCAATGATTAAGATCCCTTCGGACACCTTCACTGTCATCCCGGACTTCGATATCTACTATGTCTATGGCTTCAGCAGTGGCAACTTTGTCTACTTTTTGACCCTGCAGCCTGAGATGGTGTCTCCCCCGGGCTCCACTACAAAGGAGCAGGTCTATACATCCAAGCTGGTGAGGCTTTGCAAGGAGGATACGGCCTTCAACTCCTACGTGGAGGTGCCCATTGGCTGTGAGCGCGATGGGGTTGAGTACCGCCTGCTGCAGGCCGCCTACCTGTCCAAAGCTGGGGCTGTGCTGGCCCGGACCCTCGGGGTCCGTCCGGATGATGACCTCCTCTTCACGGTCTTCTCCAAGGGCCAGAAGCGGAAGATGAAGTCTCTGGATGAGTCGGCCCTGTGCGTCTTCATCTTGAAGCAGATCAACGACCGCATCAAGGAGCGGCTGCAGTCCTGCTACCGTGGCGAGGGCACGCTGGACCTGGCCTGGCTCAAGGTCAAGGACATTCCCTGCAGCAGTGCGGTGAGTCCGAGAGGGACCAAGGGTGGGGATGGTGCCGTATAGGGGGCGAGGGCCTTAGTGTTGTAGACCCTGTGGAGTGTGTATACCTCTTCCGTTCTGCAGAGGGGGCACGCATATCTCTTCTCTGGGCTTCAACAGACTCAGATCATCACCGGCTCAAATGTCCTGTGACTGTGACGCTGAGCTTGTAAGAGCCTGAGCTGGAGCTAAAACTTAGATTTCCTAGGGGAGTACTTTGTTCTGCTCTGCGTTGGCTCACTGGTTCTAAGAGGAAGTGCTGGGAATAGGTGGGAATCGTGTTATGTAGGTGTCATGTGTACCGGGCATTGCCGAAGGCTAGATTATAGTGTGTGAGAGTAGAAGACAGGTACCCACCCTTCTTATCCAGCATGTCTGGGATGGCTTTCCTGAGAGCGTAGAATAAAACCATGAGGGACAGAGGAGAATGTGTGAAAGTTGTTTGACTTTTGGGATAGGGATGGAATTCCAGGGGAGTTATGTTTTTTGTTTTTTCTTTATATATATATATATATTTTATGGTAAAATTATATACAACACAACATTTGCCAATTCAACATTTTTTACGTGTACAGTTGAGTGACACCGATTACGTTAATCATGCATGCAACCATCACTTGTATCCATTGCCAAATTTTCCATCACCCTTGACAGATACTCAGTGCTTCCTAAGCAAAGAAGGGAGTTATGTCTTTAACTTGTGTATCTTTAGGAAACGGCCCAATGGGGGCAGAACTAGTGGGAGAGAGTCTAGTGAACATATAGGGAGAAGAAGGGAAGAGCTTGCTTGGAAAAGGGCTGAGAGGGGGCAGACTGTGTTTAGTAAGCATCTTCTGGGTGGACAGTTCAATGGATGAGACATGTTGCAGGACAGGAAGCAGCCAGAGAGCAGTGCTGAGTGGCAGGAGGGCTGTAGGAGACCAGAGGAAGGGTAGCATGAAAGGCTGGCTAGGAGGCCTTCAAGTGCTCTGTGGCCCTGATGGGGTAGAACCGACCCCAGGCAGCTGCCTTGCTGGGGATCCCAGGCAAGTGACCCAACTTCCTGGCCTCTCCGAGCCTAACTCACATGTAACTCAACATGAGAAGCACCTGTCTTTCTACAGCTTGACCCCTGTTCATTGTCAAAGTGGTACCACTTTTTCTCAATCATTCTTCAAGTCACTTGGAAGGCTCAGCTGTTAGCATCTTTGATGCCCTACCTCACTCTTTTTCTTTTTTTATAGTCTATTGAAAAAAAAATGATAAACCTACTTTGAGAAAATCTTTTCTGTAATCTTAGTTTAAAAAGGAGAAAGAATAGCCCACCCATCAGGTAGGAATACGCAAGAATCCTGATGTGATTCTTGACTCCTGGTCAAACCTGGGTGGAATTCTGTATCAGGAGTTATGTTTGGATTGCTTTAAAGAGATGTAAGTTTTCCTCCATAGCATATAGCTACAGCCAGGCAGACCTCAGGGGGCACTGGCACCCACTCACCCAGTGTGGGTGAGCCCACTCTTCCAGAACTGGAATTTGGGGTGTGGTGGGAGAGAGTGAGGTGAGTGAGGGAACTCTGCAAAGTTTGCCTTTGGGGCTCTGCCTTTTAGGCTTAGGCTGTTTTCCAGTACATGGACAGAAGCTAAAAGATGTCATCTGTTTCTGAGGTCCTGAAAAGCCAGGACTGTCACAAAGGAAGTGGGAGAGGGATATGGGCCAAGGAAGGCAGCAACAAATGGGCCAGTCAGAGCCAGGCCAGGGAATGTAGGAGCCTCACTGGCATCTGCAGTGACTTCAACTTGACCCCTGGAGCCTTTCATCTGGGGTGGTGGCAGAGCCACTCAATACCTATGAGACAGGCTTATGAACTTGGGGACCTGTGGACTGCTCCCAAGTAAGTGAAAGCAATGAAAGACAGGCCTGACACTGTGCTGTGTATGTATGTCACGTACTCAAACCTGGTCCATGGGAGCTACAGTAGAAAGTGGCCTTGGAGACAGCCCTGAGAGAAGGGCTTTTGCATCTGAACACCCTGAGGTGCTGCAAATGAATGAATTGCTAAAGATCACACAACAAGCTGGCGTTTGGGAGAATTCCTCTTGCCTCGCATCATCACACATGCACATGCGTACTCACACAGGTGAACACACACACGTGCATGCACACACATGCACACGCACATACCCACACATGTGCACATGCACACACACACAAACATACCCACAAACATGCACTCATGCAACCCGAATTAGAAAACGGCAAGTTTATGTTCTGTACCTGTTAAACAACAGCGAGTCCTTCTGAGATCAGAGGGGCTGGCTTTCTGACACTTCTCAGTAGAAAACTTGCTCCAAACCCTGTCTTTTTGGGAGATGCTTTTGGGAGCAGACTTAGCTGCAGGGATCAGTCGTAGGCAGGTGTTTGTCCTACCTTGCTACCTGCCACCACACACAAAACCAAGTTCATCGTGGAAGTGTGCAGAGCAGCAGGTCCTAAGGCTTCATGGTCGCCTTGGAGAGAACAGAGGGAACACAGCTTTGCGAGACAGGCGAATGCCAGGCCTGGGAGTAATGGAGCCAGATAACAAGTGTTTGATTTTTCTTTGGGCTTTAATTAGCCCTTTCAAGCTAGAGGCAAGTTCAGGGCTGAGAGCAGGAAGGCGGAGGTCAGAAACTCGGCCCAAGGCTCGGCCAGCTCCCCAGCCACTATGAAAAGGCCAGGCCAGCTTTTAACGCACAGTATCGGTTTCCTTTGATTGGGCTGAAGCCCGAGCTGCTCTGCTCCCGCACTTTTGCTACAATTCATTCGGACTCAGCTCAGACCACACCTGCACTGACGGCCGCCACGCCGGCCCGCCCAGACGCCTGTGCTGGTCCACTTTGCAAACCCAGCTGGCCTCAACCCCTTCGTGAGACCTCGGGCTTCGTTTTCTTTTCCCCTCTCGCCTAGAGGCAGCAGGTGGAAAAGATGGACTCTGGCGTTCTCCTTTGGCTCCTAGCCTGTCTTCCCTGGAGGCCTGTGAAGTGGAAACCGACTCTTCCATGGCCTCTGTCCCAGGCGAACAGGTGGTTTATCTGTAGGAAAGTGGGGGAGGAAAGGGTCCCGTCTGGGAGGCTGACTTCTAGGCCCTGTTTTACAGGGTGACAGTCCCCATGGGTTTGATTATAGTTACAACTCAGAGAGCTTAAAAGGGGGATATAAGCAGCGATTCATTTTTATCATGCTCCTTATTGTCCTAATTCTCTATGTTAGAATGCTCACCCGTGGAACTCTCCAGGCTTTTCTGGGCCCTTCTATTTTCTAGGATCCACGCTCTTTCCTCTGAACTCCTGTCTTCAGAATTCAGAGCAGGGAGCAATGTGGCCCCAGGCCCTGGGGGCCAGCAGGGACTGGGTCGTCTGCTGACCACCTCGGTACGTCCAAGCATTCCCTTGCGGTCATCAGTGGGAGGATGAAGTAGAGTAGGACAGGGAACTCCTGTGTCTAGGCCGAATATACCACGGGGCATCCTGGAGCCGTGGAGTGGGTCAGAGCCTGGTGTCCAGGAGAAGGAAAAAGTGTTGAGTCCTGAGGTTGGGGCCTGTCGGCCCTCAGCCTCTCAGAGATCTCCTGTTTTTATTCCAGACTAGTGAGGGAAGGCTGGAAACGCTGGTGGCGTAGTGGTTAAGTCCTACGGCTGCTAACCAAGAGGTCAGCAGTTGGAATCTGCCAGGCGCTCCTTGGAAACTCTATGGGGCAGTTGTACTCTGTCCTATAGGGGAGCTGTGAGTCGGAATCGACCCGATGGCAGTGGGTTTGGTTTTGGTTTTGAGGGAAGGCTGGCTGCCCGCCTCAGAGGGAAGCTCAGGCCTCCAGGAGTGGGCCCTCGCTAGAATGTGTTGCCAGTGTAAATGCGTGTTGCAAATGCAAGTCCCTGAGGGAGTGCTGGGTGCGGAGCCTGGGAAAGAGGCCCAGGTGTGTTGTGGTGTTTGTGGGGCGAGGGGAGAACTTTCTACCTTTGCCTCTGAGCCATTTTTTCCCTGTGTTCTGGTTTTCTCAAGCCTGAATAGAGAGAGATATCCAAGAACAAATGGGCTAGTGTCTGAAAAGCGCTCTAAGGACATGGGGCAGGGGCATAAGGGGGGTCGCCGAAGGGGCTGCCCTGCCCGGTGGGTCTTGGAACATGGGGACTACAGATGCCCCAAGGTTGGCTTGCTAATGAGCATTCAGTTGGTTGATTAGTGCTAATGGTTTCAGTTGTGGTTTTTCTTGCTCAGCACTGGGATTGTGTCTTTCCCTGGTCCCTTAGGAAGGCTGCCACCCAGGCTACCTGACACCCTCATCTGCAGAGCACACACAGCGTGGCTGAGGAGCCCACAGCCTGGGGCATTGTCCTGTGCCAGAGTCCGGGGAGGCCTGACTCAGCCGGCCTCCTCTCCTGACGTGGAGTGGGGCAGACAGCACCCTGGGGTTCCTACAAAGTCTCAGGGCTATCTGCCCCTCTCCTCTTCCTCAGCCTCCTGGGTAACCTCACAGAACACCAGCCCTTCTGCCTCCAAAAGAATTAGTGAATGGATGAGTGAAAGGAACATTCTTTAGCTCTAGGAAGGTACAGGCCCTGCTCTCACCTTTGGGGGAAACCAAGAGTCCTGGAATGGCATTGGTCTCAGGGGCACCCAGAGCTTGGGAGAGAGGCTCACACAACTCATGAGGTGGGGACAACTGCTGTATAGTTGTGTGGCCATCTCCCACACCACCGATGTCTTCCTTCAGTTGGAAGCCAAGCATGAGGCAGTATCAGCATTAGTGCTGATAGGACTGGGCTGAGGAGGGCCTCAAGGAGGTGGGCAGACTCTGCTTCTTAACCTTCCCCTCAGTTTTTGACCTTAGTGTGACCTTCTGTGATCGTTAAGGTTATGTGTCATCTTGGCTGGGCCATGATGCTCAGTGGTTTGGCAGTTATGATGTAGTTTGGCAGTCATATATGATGTGATCACCTCCATGATGAGATCTGATATAATGTGATTACCTCCCTAATGGGATCTGCTGTGAGTAGCCAATCAGTTGAAAGGGAGTTTCCTTGGGGATGTGGCCTGCATCCAATATGGGTGGGCTTTCTGGCAAGGCTTTCTGGTGTTTGCTCACTCTGAATCCCGCAGCTGGTTCCTGTTCATCTGATCTCTTGCTCTTGGGACTTGAGCTAGCAGCTTACCTGCCGATCTTGGGATTCATCAGCCTTCATAGCTGTGGGCCAGAGGCTTGTTGTCTGACCTGCTGATTTTGAGTTTGCCAGCCCCTGCAGCTACAGGAGT
Organism: Elephas maximus indicus; assembly: GCF_024166365.1. Taxonomy (NCBI): domain Eukaryota; kingdom Metazoa; phylum Chordata; class Mammalia; order Proboscidea; family Elephantidae; genus Elephas; species Elephas maximus. Next base: position 17,357,997 of record NC_064826.1, read on the forward strand.
CAGGAGAGGCCTCTAGCTGACTCATGGACTTGGGACTTTCCAGCTTCTGCAACCGCATGAGACATTTCCTTGACATAAATATATCTCTGTATACATTTATATACTGCACTGGTTTTGCTTCTCCAGAGAACCCAGCCTAAGACTCCTCCCAATGGCAAATTTGGGCCCCTGGGGAAGAAGCCAGATTCCCCACCTCACACCCTTCAAGCCCCAGTAATGGGAACTGAGAGTGGGCCCCCAGCAGCCTGCTAGGATCGCTTGTGGGAGTTCATGTGGTATCTGCTGGTTTGTGAGGCGTTTCCTCACCTCCTTTTATGCTCTTAGTGGTATTGTAACCGGCTGCCATTGAGTTGATTCCGACTCATGGCGACCCCATGTGTGTCAGAGCAGATCTGTGCTCCATAAGGTTTTCAGTGGCTGATTTTTCAGAAGTGGAATGCCAGGCCCTTCTTCTGAGGCACCTCTGGGTGAACTCAAACCACCATAGAAGTGGCAGATGTCATCTCAAGTCGAGGAAACTGAGGCACAGAACTGTTAGGTACTTCACTCAAGGTCAGATAACCCATTGATTAGCTCCTGCCATGTTTCCGGATTCTCAGCAGATCATTTCCCGCTGGTGTGTCTCAGTGGTGGGCTAGGGGCATTTGGGTGGGACAGCTCACTGTGCAAGACCTGGGATCCTAGGACACCAAGTGCCCCTAGGACTCCTCAGTTAGTAGGAGATCTAAGAAAGCCTGTCACGTTTCCAGCTGCCCCTGGTGGAGACCATGCTGGACCAAGCTCTTCTTTGACTTCAGTGTTTCTGGCTCTGCCTCATTCCACAGGGTCTGCAGAGGGACAGGGACTTGGGGGGCTTTACCTCGTGCCCCACAGTGAGTGAGATTGGGTGGTGAAGGAGAGTCCCAGTTGGGTATGTGGTTTCTTGGACTCTGCCATCACCAGTTCCCAGGCCCGGTGGTCCTGTGGGGGACTGGTCACTGCCTCAGACGGGCTGGCCTTGGGACCCCCAGGACCGCCACTCAGGTTCACCTGGCGCCTCCGATCCTGACACTCCATGAGGGTGAGCATCCGGCTTGGCCAGGCAGCTACCAGCTCTGGCACAGGTTTCTCTGTCTACTCCGATGTTTGCTTTTCCTCGTCTGCAGGAAGGGCAGCCCGGGTTCAATGGGGCTGTATCCTGTTGTTGATGGCGCTCAGCAAGGCTTTCTCTTTCTGCTCAGCTGCAGTCTTCTGTCAGATAGGGAGCTACTTCACATCCCCACCTCATCCCTCCTTTTAAGAAAAAAAAAAAAAGAAACTTATTGAGGTGAATTCACATAATAAAATTAACCATTTTAAGGTGGTATTCGGTGGTATCGAGTACATTTACAATGTTGTACAACTACTGCCTCTCGCTAGTTTCATTGCTCCATTACTGCATCACTTCATTACTCCATCACTCCACCACTCCATTACTTCATTACTCCATCACTTCGGTACTTTATTACTCCATTACTCCAAAGTAACCCCCTGTATCCATTAAGCAGTTACTCCCCATTCCTCCAAGCCCTGGGAAACGACCAATCTGCTTTCTGTCTTTACGGGTTAATCTATTCTGAGTATTTCATCTAAATGGAATCATACAAGATGTGACTTTTTGTGTGTGTTTGTGTTTTTCACTTAATGTAATGTTTTTGAGGTTCAGACATGTTGCGGCATGTATCAGTACTTCATTCCTTTTTATGGCCAAATAATACTTCATTGGAAATATTATTTGGAGATGGAAAACCAAAAGGGAAGAACATGCTCAGCATTTCTCAAGCTGAAAGAACTGAAGAAAAAATTCAAGCCTCGAGTTGCAACAGTGAAGGATTCCATGAGGAAAATATTAAATGACCCAGGGACCATCAAAAGAAGATGGAAGGAATACACAGAGTCATCACACCAAAAAGAATTAGTCGATGTTCAGCCATTTCAAGAGGTAGCATATGATCAGGAACCCATGGTACTGAAGGAAGAAGTCCAAGCTGTTCCACTGGCAAAAAACAAGACTCCAGGAATTGATGGAACATCAACCGAGATGTTTCAACAAACAGATGCAGCGCTGGAGGTGCTCACTCGTCTATGCCAAGAAATATGGAAGACAGCTTCCTGGCCAACTGACTGGAAGAGATCCATATTTATGCCTATTCCCAAGAAAGGTGATCCAACTGAATGTGGAAGTTATAGAACAATACCATTAATGTCACATGCAAGCAAAATTTTGCTGAAGATCAGTCAAAAACAGCTGCAGCAGTGTATCGACAGAGAACAGCCAGAAATTCAGGCCGATTTCAGAAGAGGACGTGGAACCAGGGATATCATTGCTGATGTCGCATGAATCCTGGCTGAAAGCAGAGAATACGAGAAGGATGTTCACCTGTGTTTTATTGACTATGCAAAGGCATTCGACTGTGTGGATCATAACAAATTATGGATAACATTGTGAAGAATGGGAATTCAAGAACACCTAATTGTGCTCATGAAGAACTTTTACATAGATCAAGAGGCGGTTGTTTGAACAGAACAAGGGGATACTGATTGGTTTAAAGTCAGGAAAGGTGTGTCAGGGTTGTATTCTTTCACCATACCTATTCAATCTGTATGCTGAGCAAATAATCCGAGAAGCTGGACTATATGAAGAAGAACAGGGCATCAGGGTTGGAGGAAGACTCATGAACAACCTGCGTTATGGAGATGACACCAGCTTGCTTGCTGAAAGTGAAGAGGACTTGAAGCACTTACCAATGAAGATCAAAGACCACAGCCTTCAGTATGGATTGCACCTCAACATAAAGAAAACAAAAATCCTCACAACTGGACCAATGAGCAACATCACGATAAATGGAGAAAAGATTGAACTTGTCAAGGATTTCATTTTATTTGGATCCACAATCAACAGCCATGGAAGCAGCAGTCAAGAAATCAAAAGACGCACGGCATTGGGCAAATCTGCTGCAAAGAACCTCTTTAAAGTGTTGAAGAGCAAAGATGTCACCTTGAAGACTAAGGTGCGCCTGACCCAAGCCATGGTATTTTCAATTACATCATATGCATGTGAAAGCTTCGCAATGAAGAAGGAAGACCAAAGAAGAATTGACGCCTTTGAATTACGGTGTTGGCAAAGAATATTGAATATATCTTTTGGCTGGACTGCCAAAACAACGAACAAATCTGTCTTAGAAGAAGTACAACCAGAATGCTCCTCAGAAGCAAGGATGGAGAGACTGCATCTTACATACTTCGGACATGTTGTCAGGAGGGATCAGTCCCTGGAGAAGGACATCATGCTTGGCAGGGTACAGGGTCAGCGGAAAAGAGGAAGACCCTCAACGAGGTGGACTGACACAGTGGCTGCAAAAATGAGCTCAAGCATAACAATGATTGTAAGGATGGCACAGGACCGGCCAGTGTTTTGTTTTGTTGTGCATGGGGTCGCTATGAGTCAGAACTGACTCGATGGGACCTAACAACAACAACATTTCATTGTCTATGTAGAATGCCATTTGTTGACCCATTCATCTGCTGTTGGGTATTTGGGCTGTTTCCACCTTTTGGTTATTGTGGGTAATGGTGCAGTGAACATTGGTGTACATGTCCTTGCTTGAGTCCCTGTTTCCAAGTCTTTTGGGCATATACCTAGGAGTGGAATTGCAGAGTATTTTGTTAATTCTGCTTAACTTTTTGAGGAACCGCCACCTATTCCTTCTTTTTATCCACTATGCTTGCCACATACACCGTGCCCATTAAACAAACCCCTCACGCACATGCTTCTGCCTCAGTAAGTACACACATTACAAGTCTTCCCTCCCATGGGCCCCAGGATACACCACTCACAGCCCCTGCCTCTGCACTGCAGGCTTTTTTGCCCAGCATTTTGGTGGTTGTCACATTACAACCCCAGTCTTTATGAAATCAGGACCCTGGACTGCTTCTTCCAGGTGGCTTCTGTCTACGTATTCAAGTGCAAAGCCCACCACCCCCATTGGCCAGCAGGGTTCGGAATGAAAGCCCCATCCCAGCCACGTGTGCATGGTGCTACAGTGTCTGGGGTCGTGGCCAGCCCTGGGGGGTGCACTGGGTGTAGTGAGATGGAGGGGCTTGAGGTTGACTTCCCAGCTGGGCCCGTCCTCTCAGGGAGCATGACAGGAGCGGGGAATTACACATACAGGATTTGAGCCCAGACCACGTCCAGGAAGCCTCAGCATAGCTGTACTGAGCAGAGGATAGGGACATGGGGCCTTGCAATGCCGTGGCCTGTGCCGGGACATCTGCTTCCCGACCCCAGCAGGGAGGGGTGCATGAGTGTGAACACAGCCATGCACACACATGCAGGCTGTGCATTCTCTGGGTCTGGCTTCCTGTGTCCTCACTGTGTGTGTCTGCAGTCTCCCTGCTTCTCCCCCCTTGCTGGGTTGCTTTGCCTCACTCAACTCTTTGCATTGTCATCTCTTAGACTCTTTCTGTCCTCCTCTTTCTGGGGGTTGTTCTCCCTCACACCTACTCACTACACATAGCAGGAATACCGTAAACATTTTTTATACATGCACACACACATCCCATACACACCCATGCACCCCACGCACACACCCACACCCCATGCACACTCACACCCTGAGCACATACACACACTGTGTGCACACGCGCACATCTGGGCACATTCACACTTCATGCACACGCACACAGCACAACCCCATGTACAACCATGACCCTGTGCACACACACACCCACACCCCATGCACACTCATACACCCTGAGCACATATGCACACTCTGCACACATGTACACATCTGGGCACATACACACTCCATGCACACACACAGTGCACACACACGCCCCCATGTATAACCACGACCCTGTGTACACACACACAATGCACACACACCCAATGCACACATACACACCCATTTCCCCCCATGCCCTGTGTGCACACACACACCCCCAATGCACACATATGCACCCATTTCCCCCCTACACCCTGTGTGCACACACACACACCCTAGGCACATGCACACACGCCGTGCACCCAAGCATGCCAGCCTTACTTAACAATCCAATCTAGCTTTCTGGGCCTTTCCTTCACTTCTTGTTGACCTTACAGGGTGGCGTCTCTGCCTAGCTACTGGCTGGAGAGTCTGGACCTCTGAATCTCAGCCAGCCCCATCCATGAGATATAACCGGGCTGCTCAGCATTTCCCATTTGCTTTGAATTATTCATTTTATCCTCAAGAAGGAAGGAATAAAATATCTCTCTAATGCAGTGTGTTGAGACTCATACAAAGAGATACATACATCGACTTTTCTCGTTAATAGTGAGAGATACAAAGGCCTCTTACATCCAGAGACACACAGACGTGCTCGTAGCCCCGTCCTGTAAGATTCTCTTTGGTTCTCACCACCCAATGGGACAAAAGGGACTCAATCATATGGTTGTAATTTCACACGTCCATCTCTCTCCAGCCATACCTGTGTAGGAGAGATTTGGGCTATGCCTAACCTGGATGTCATGTTCAATGTCCCAGGCCCTGGTGTGTGCCCTTGGCCTTCCTCTCTCCCCTGCATGGACTGTGACAGGCCCACTGCTGCTACCTTCAAGTGTCCCAGAGTTTCTGCAAGGCAGATGGGAACACACGGAGCTCCTGTCTTGTCATTAACAAAGTTAGTTAATGAAGGAGGAAAAAAGAGACAATGAAGGAAGCAGGTCCCTGTTCGGCCTCACAATTTACAATTTTTTCATAGTGGATTGGGCCCAACATATCATCCATGTACATGAAATGGGATCAGCAGGCGAGAAGAAAGCCCGCACCTTTCCCCGGTCTCCGTGTCATTACTGTGTCTCTGTCAGTGTTCCAAAATATAATGGGATTTGTTCGACTGATTTATCCGCATGCAGGCGACATTATCCAGACACATACGCGGGCCCGGGGAGCAAGCGAGGAAGACGCCAGGCAATAAGAGTAGGGCTAATAAAATTTATTCCCACTAACGAGGGAATGACCTACCCCATAATTCAGCCTGGCGAGCGGGCCACTGCTTCTCAGCACCCACCAGAAAACACAAACTTAATCATGGCTGCGCTCCCCACTTCAATTACAGGTCTGGTGGCGGCTGCGGGTGTCTGCCGGAGGCTCCGGAGAGGGAGTTGAACTGTGGGATTAATGGGTTGTGTGGGATTTATCTTCTCCTGACAGGCAGCCACTGGGGGCCTCTGAAGCCCAGGTACCAAAGGAGAGGGGTGGTTTCCAAGAGGGTTTGGTTGGTATCATTCACAACACTGAGAACTTATCCCTGGCATTTCCCATGGGCCTAGACTTGGCTGCATTTGACTGGCTTCAGGGACAAGTCCTCAGTGTGACTGTCATCTGCAGAGCTGGGCTTGTGGACCTTGTGAGGCTGGCTGCACAACTCTGGCTGGTCCAGACCCACCCTGGGCCATTGTGTTGTGGCCTAGCCTGCTTTTCAGAGGCATGAACAGGGGCTCTCAGTAGCTAAACTAATGAGGAGAAGGCCATGAGTTCAAGCCCCAGGGCCCCGAGTTGGACCTGCTACTTCATGGCTGTGCTCAGCAACCCCTGGGAGGCGGCACTGGTGATGCTCACGGTTAACTCCTGCAGAGTGCAGAACGTGGCCTTGGCCTGATGCCCCTCTCCTGGGAAAACGGCTCAAATACATGCGTTAGTGCCCTATTAGAAGGATAGCTTATTATCATGGTGAGCGATATCGTAATATCTAGTGGAACTGGGTCACAGATGGTGCCCAAACTGCCATGGGGTTGGCCCTTGACTCATGACAACCTCACGTACAACTGTGCAAAACAGTGCTGGTCCTGTGATATCCACATGATCAATTGCAGCCTGGACCATTTTGGTCCATAGGATTTTCATTGGCTGATTTTGTGAAGCAGATCACCAGGACCTTCTTCCTAGTCTCTCTTAGTCTGGACACTCCGCTGAAAGCTATTCAACATCATAGCAGCATGTAAGCTTCCACCGATGGGAGGGTGGTGGCTGTGCCTGGGGTGCATTGGTGGGAATTGAACCTGGGTCTCTGTATGGAAGAAGAGAGTTCTACCACTAAGCCACCAATGCCCCAAACATGTTGTTGTTAGGTGCCACTGAGTCGATTCTGACTCATAACAACCCTGTGGGACAGAGTAGAACTACCCCATAGGGTTTCCTAGGCTGTAATCTTTATGGGAGCAGATTGCCATATCTTTTCTCCCACAGAGCCAGTGGTGAGTTTGAACTTGCCTACCTTTTGGTTAGCAGCTGAGTGCTTAACCATTGTGCCACTAGGGATCCTTACAAAACACACATTGTTGTTGTTGTGTGCTGTCAATCCATTTGGACTCATAGTGACCCTATAGAACAGAAGAGAACTGCATAGGGTTTCCAAGGCTGTAATCCTTACAGGATCAGATTGCCAGGTCTTTTCTACCATGGAGCAGCTGATGGGTTCGAACTACCAACCTTCCAGTTACCAGCTGAGCTCTTAACCACTGCGCCACCAGGGCTCCTTATACAAAACACACGTAAAGCCATAAAAAACAAACTCATTGCCACTGAGTCGATTCCAATTCATAGAGACCCTATAGGATAGAGTAGAACTGTCCCACAGGATTTCCAAGGCTGTAATCTTTACAGAAGCGGACTGTCACTTCTTTCTCCCAGAGAGCTGTCAATGTGTTCAAATCGCTGACCTTTCGGTTAGCAGCCAAGTGCTTTATCCACTGTGCCACCAGGGCTCCTTGAAAACACACGTGGAACTATCAAAAGAAGCATTACTTTTTGCAAATTGTTTTCGTTGTTCTGTTGGTAGGTAGATGCAGTAATTGAGTGAATATTTGCCTCACATCTCTCTCTCTCTCACACACACACACACACACACACACACTCCTACAACACAATGCTATTCTACCCCCTTTTTTAAGCCTGGAAACAGGGCTCTTGGTTCTTGGGAAGCTTGGCTGTTATTTTTCCAACCCCGTGACACTTTTCACTCGTCTCTTCTGTAACATGTTTATCTAACTAGGCTATTGTGGCTGTGCTTTGCTGGCTTTCTCTCTTTCTCTGTACACATTCATTCTCCCCAGAATCTCATTGAAAAAGACACAATAAAGAATCGCTCTGAGATAATGCATTAGTAACTAAGTGGATGAGGCCTTCATTCACGCTTCCCACTTCCATTAGCCTGTGCTCACAGGCGGGGGTCGGGCCAGCCTTCACCTGTTGCAGGACTTTTGAGAGAGTTCAGCCCCAGAGGGTCAGCGCTGGCCCTGGCAGGGTCAGAAATCATTAAAAGGAAAGGACAGTTTATGCAGAATGGGAGAGCGATCAGAGCGTTGCATAGTCAGATGTCTTTCTTTCTTTCTTTGTTACAGAAATGAGTGCTCAAGCTCATGGGGATATTTTACAGAGTAACAGGCTTTCTGATGAGGCTAAAAAAAAAAAAAACCTAAGTCTACTAAAAACCAAAAACCTGTTGCCATCGAATTGATCCTGACTCATAGCGACCCTATAGGACAAAGTAGAACTGCCCCATAGGGTTTCCCAGGAGCGCCTGGTGGATTTGAACTGCCGACCTTTTGATTAGCACCTGAGCTCTTAACCACTGCACCACCAAAGTTGCCTCTGCCTCCCCGAGGACCCTCTCTGCTTATCTCGTCCCCTGCCAGTGCAGGGCGTACTGGGTCGGCTCTCGGCGTAAAGAGCTTTCTTGCATCAGGCTTTGCTGCCAGGTGTGTTTATGAACTCCTTAGGGGTCAGCGGTCATATCTGAGGTGTGGTTCCCAATAAGTGGGTGATGGTTTTCTTCCTGTAGTAACAGAGCTTTACAATTGGACTCTGTATTTAGACAGGCGCTATTACAGCTTCTCTGATCAATATCTCCCTTTAAAAAGAAATCCCAGCTAGGTAATTCACTGATTCCCCATTTCCAGAGGAGGTTTGTTATGGTTAGCTCTGTGTGTGTGTGTGTGTGTGTGTGCGTGTGTGTAAGTGTAATTAATGGGGAGAAATTTAGGGCTGCTGAGCATAGAGAACCCAAAGGACTTTCCTTTTCCACACCAGCGGGCTCCTGATCTTCCGCGTCTTGTCTCCTAAGTTGTATTTCTTATCAAAACTCTGGCTCTCGTTTTCCTTCTTGGGAAAAGACCCCTGGCTTTGATGCTCAGCCAAGGACCTCCTTGGAGGGGAGAGTCAGTACTGTCCAGGCTACCAGGGGTCCGAGAAGGGCAGAGCCCTCATCCTGGGCAGCAGGAAAAGAAGTGGAGGGGTAGGCAGTGTTCTGATTTCCCACCTCATCCTGGAATAGGTTCCCTTTGGGTCTGTCCTCCAGCAACCTGGAGGAAGCCCCTGGTTAAGAACAGTTTTCTAATTTCTCTATCTGTTCTGAGGATTTTGGGTTCTAGTATGTATTTTCCCAGTAGCTTGATGTGTGCCTGTTGTTGTTATTGTGTGCCATTGAGTTATTTCACTCTCAAGACCTCAGTTTCCTCTTCTGTAAAATGGGACTGTGGGTTTTCTGGTCTTGAGTTATTTTTCTTCTCTGACAGCACAATGTGGGTGAATGGTGGTGGGCTGTATGGGATAGAGAATAGGAATCGAGTGCAATGATTCATGAATCCCTGCTTGCTCCTGGCAGGTGGTGGTCCTGCCCTTCAGACCTAACTGACGCAGCCACTTGGCCTTGTCTAGTCACTGGCCCGGGTCGTTCACCCTCACTAGGAAAGAGAGAGTTTTTTGGGGCAGGACTGAGGCCTTCATCTTTGTATTCTTGGGGGCTCACTAGGGCTTTGTGCTTAGTAGGTCCTTTTTAAACCTTCATTAGCAGATGGATAAGTGAGAGACAGACAGTAAATAGCGCTGTCATTGTCTAGTGCCTCAGTTTCCCCTATTGAAAACGCTGCGTTGCCATAGCCTACGGGACAAAAAGTTTGAGAAACAGGCCTTATTAAAGGACGGGATGACCCCACATGGGGTGAGCTTGGGTCAGTCATGATGGAGGGGTGGGCTCCAGCTCTGGGGGTGAGTCAATGGGCTCAGGACTCCTCTGGGTCCTATGCAGGAAGGACAGAGCTGGTCCACTCACGTATAGGGACTCTTCTTTTTGCTGAACTACAGGCGTTTCTAGGGAGCAACAGGTCCCAGGAGGCCCAGGTCTGATTTTATTTTCCACCCTGTGGCTCACAGATTGTGGCCGCTGGCCCAGAGCAGGCGCCTTCCTGGGGAAGGAGTTGGCGGCTTTGGCTCATCCCCATAGCTCCCCAGCCTGCTGCTTTCGCTTTGGGACCATCCTGGGCTGTTTGTAAACAGTGGCTGGCTGGGCGAAGAGGGCCAGCCTGTGGCTATGGAAGAGACTGCGTCCCAGAGCCAGGCTAATTGGCCCACAGGGGGATGGACCCGGTGACCTGGACCTCATTAGTTCAGCATTCCAGCTCTGGCCCAGTTCTGACCTTTCCATAATAAGGACTCGAGGTGGGTTTCTGCAATATAGGGCCCTAAGAGCCTGGGCTGACACAGCTGCCCTTGGCAGGGGTGGTCCTTCAGGACCCAGGCTAGGGGTGTGCTACCCTGGGCAAGGGGCAGTTTCAAGTCCCCACCCCCAATCTCCCTTGGCCTTCAAGATGGATGGGATGAGTGTCAGGGTGATCTTTATTCCTCTAAGAGTGTGTCATCAGGGCCTGAGGCTGGGGGCGATGCGGAGGGGCCCCGTCTCCCAGGTCTGCCCCTCTGCTGAGCTTTTCTCAGGGGTCTCCCCAGACACCACCAGCCACTCCCTGGGTGCTTGGGTTGCTGCTCTGCCGCTCTGCCCGGGCCTGGGGAGACTGCGGAGGAAGGACGTGGGCAGCACCTTTCCGTGGAGACGGTGGAGCTTTCAGAGCACCAGTCTCACTGTAGAGTGGGAGCAATTTCCCTGTAATTGGTAAAGTAACCGTAACTGCTCTGTCATTTGTATGTAGCGACACGTAATTGCACAGTAACCTTTGCTGCTGTGGGGAGCGAAGCGCAGTGAGCCATTAGATTGTAATTTGGAGTGTCAGCGCCAGCTCCCCACGCCACCTCCACCACCTACCTCCACCACCACCACCACCACACCACACCACACTACCACCACCACCACCACCACCACACCACACCACCACCACCACCACCACCACCACCACCACCACCACATCACACCACCACCACCACCACCACCACCACATCACACCACCACCACCACCACCACCACCACCACCACCACCACCACCACCACCACATCACACCACCACCACCACCATGCGGTGGGCCCCTGGGAAGGCTGCCGATGGGCCTTCAGCATCCGGGTCCAGTGGGTCCTGCTTCAGAGTCTGAACAATTATCACAGGCCGTTTTCTCCACCACACTGCTCCACCACACCCTCAGCCAGGAGGGACCTTCAGGAGGTGACCCAGGCCAGGTGCCTCAAACCCTGGAGTGCACGGAATTACCTGGAGGGTTGTTAAGACCCAGATTGCTGAGCCCCACCCCCAGCACCACTGATTCGTCAGGTCTGGGGTGGGGCTGGAGAATTTACATCTCTAGTAAGCTCCCAGGTGATGTGGATGCTGCTGGCCTGGGGACCACACTTTGAGTAGGCTCCACCTTCTCGATGTTCAACCATTTCTCTGTTTGGTCCTTCAGTGTCCTTGGCCGAATAGCTATCCATTCGGAAAGATCTTTAGGAAGAACCGCCTTCGCTATTTAATCTTGGTAGCATTGGCCTCCTTAATCTTGATCACACCTCTCTGAGGGAGATACCATCAATTTTCTCAAAGATGCTGAGGCTCACAAAGGTTATCCAGACCGTGACAATGACCAACGATAAGAGCTAACACTTACTTAGAACCAGCCAAGTGCCAGACATCATTCTAAATGCTTTGTGTCCTGAATCATTTAATCCTCACCACAGCATTTTTACAAATGGCAAACTGAAGCACAGAGAGGTTAAAGGGCTTGCCCAATGGTGTAGTTTCTTAGCGCTGCTGTAACAGAAATACCACAAGTGGATGATGTTAACAAACAAAAATTTATTTTCTCATAGTTTGTCGTTTTGTCGTTAGGTGCTGTCAAGTTGGTTCTAACTCATAGCAGCCCCATGGACAACAGAACAAAACACTGCCTGGTCCTGCACCATCCTCATAATCGTTGTGCTTGAGCCCATCGTTGCTGCTACTGTGTCAGTCTGTCTTGTTGAAGGGCTTCCTCTTTTTCACTGACCTCTAGTCTCCCAAGCATGATGTCTTTTTCCAGGGACTGGTCCCTCTTGATAACATGTCCAAAGTACGTGAGTGAAGTCTTACTATCCTTCTAATGAGCATTCTGGCTGTACTTCCTCCAAGACAGATTTGTTTGTTCTTCTGGCAGTCCATGGCATGTTCAATATTCTTTGCCAACATCATAATTCAAAGGCATCCATTCTTCTTCGGTCTTCCTTATTCATTGTCCAGCTTTTGCATACATCTAGTAGGTTAGGAGGCTAAACCTGCCCTGGGGGAAGATTCTCATCTCAGCTTCTCCAGCATTCTTCTTGGTGTTCCTTGGTGGTCTCCATCCAGCATCTCTCTTCCCCCATTTGTGCTTGTGTCTATGCCTAATTGGCTCTTTCGTATCTCAAAAGTGATTGGTTTAAAACACAGCTTAGAGCCATATGATCATTAACATAACAAAGAAAACTCTATTCCCAAATGGGGTTACAGCCACAAATATAGGGGTTAGGGTTTACAACACATATTTTTTTTGGGGGGGAGGGGCACAATTCAATTCATAACACGCAATGTCACATACCATTAAGTGGAAGAGCTGGGATTTCAACCTAGGCACTCTGGCTTAAGTTCCACACTGTTGGCCACTGTGAAACCCAAGTTTCTAATTAGTCAGTCATTGATTTTACAATTATATCTTGTTAACTTACTATGAGCCTGGCACTAAGCTGAAGGTACAGAGATGAATAAAACATGGTCCCTCACTGGAATTCCGTGAGTCATAGTGTTAATTCCGACCCAGCTCAATCCATGAAGGTATTTGAGCCATGGAGAGAAGGCTCTATGTCCTCCAGATCAGGGTGGAGTAACCCCAAAAGGTATGGCTTTTAGGACTGTTTGAGGTTTCTAGGTCAGGAGACAGGGCTGCCCCGGAGGGCACCACAGATATTCCCATACACTGGACCAATGTTTCCTCCCCTCATAGGAATGACGCTCCTTCCCAATAACTAAGCATTCTCCCGATCACCATTGCTCATCCATGGGTATCTGTGAAGCGACAGAAGGGGAGAGACCGCCTCCTGATGAAGCCCAGGCTCCTCCTGGCTCCTGGGATCTGGCTGCTAGTGGGGCCCAGGGGAGGGCTTGGCAGGGCAGGAGCAGACCCTCTCTCTCACTGCCCAGGTGCTCAGGTATCCACACCAACCCTTACCTGACCAAGGAAGGCATTCACCAACTAACCTCCTTGCCGCTCCTCTGCCTGCCAGTGGTTTAATTACCCTGTGGCTGCAGGTCCAACCGGCTCTGCGCCGCATCCTTGGATTAAGGAGGCAGTGAAGGCCATTTTCTGTGGCCGTTCTGCTTCCAGCTCTGGGCAGGATCTTCATGAAACAATTACCCTGAAATACCTTGACGACCTGCTTTCTAGTCGCCAGGGGCCTTCACACCTGCCACCTCACCTTGTTCTCACGACAGCCCTGTCCTGCTATTTACAGCCAAGGGAAACAAAGCTCAGAGAACATTAGAGACCTGTTCCAAGTTATGTGGTCGGGAAGCGCTGGTCTGCCCTGTGAACTTGGGCCTTGGTTTTTCCTACTACCTCAGTGCTAAACGCTCCCACCCACCTCCCCTAGCTTTAGGGAAACAAAGAGTACTACCGCCAAGGCCGGTGCCTGTGGGGTCCACACGGACCTGTGCAGTGCTTGGCCACCAGCCTCATCTGTCTTCAACCCCTGGGCCCAGTTGTGGGGAAGCCCAGGGGGAAGCCATTATTGTTCCTTGAATCTGAATGTGACTTTATGAGGCCCAACCTCCTCCTCTGCCCCATTTGAGCCTAAAGGCTATACCATGAGATAGGCAACGTAGGGGTGACTGTCAGGGTCAGGTGGGGTGACGGAGACCTGGCCTCCAGGTGGGGCCTTGCAGGGAGATGCTGAAGCTGGAGACAGCGCCCCTGGCTTCAGGTGCCAGCTTGGCTGTCCCACCTCCTTCGATGCAAACTCTCCTCACAGGCCCCCTGCTGTGTGAGGTGCCACACAGGGAGGGATGCACACACCTCTGCTTTCTGCCCCTCAGGAACTAGGGACTGCATGACACAGCTGGTAAAAGCGAGCTCTGTTTTTGTTGGCGATTGGTTGTTTATGTGCTTGTGTCTTGCTGGGCCTAGGGGAAGGGTGGCATTAGGTAGCTCTGGCCACTTAGATCTGCAGGCTATGGGGCCAAGAGGCCTGAGCCTCCAGCTCTAGGAGAGTGTGCTTCTGGCAGGGGTGGTGGGAGACTATGAGTAATGGGCTGCCTTGCCCCCTGCCTCAGTTTCCCCCCTGCAGTGTGGATCACTCAGCCTCATCTACCTAGAAAATGGGTCCTAATGGGAAAGGTGTGTTGCTGATGGCAGAGGTCCCTTAGCATAGTTTAAACCCAACAAAGTCAGGGGTGTGGACTCCTTGGGCACTGCGGAGGGAACACACAAGGGCATAAGGAGTCCCAGCCTACCCTTGGCTGCCCTTGAATGCTCCCGGGTCACCGCAGACACAGAGTCCTCATCTTCCCATAATGTGGAGTCATCCTTCCTCTCCTCTGTCCATCCGTTCACTCTCCACTATCTGCCTCCCCCCCGCCCCATTTCAGGGATGAGCCATAAAAATCAGAATGGACCTTGGAAACTCCCTCCTAAACGTGACTCCATGGAGTCACTGGATGGTGCAAGTGGTGAAGGCGCTCAGTTGCTAACCTAAAGGTTGGAGGTTCAAGTCCATTTAGAGAAAACTTGGAAGAAAGGCCTGGCAATCTCCTGAAAAATCAGCCTCTGAAAACCCTATGGAGCCATGGAGGCTGGATGAACCCCTAAAACTACTGCCCTGAGATAATCTTTAAACCTTAAACCAAAAATGTTCCCTGAAGTCTTCTTAAAACCAAACAATAATTTAGCTTAACTAGTAAAAAATGTCTGCCTTGAGCATTGTGCTCTTTTAAGAGCTATCTATATGGGATCAAACTGACAACAGCAACTTGAAAGATTAGATAGGAAACTTAGGGGGCAGTGAAGTTATATTGATGGGGGAGGAACAACACAGAAAAGGAGGGTGAGAATGGTTGCCCGTTTGAAGACTGTAATCAATGTTACTGAACTGTACATGTAGAGGCCGTTGAGTTGGTGTGTGTTTTGCTGTATATATTCTCAACAACAACAAAAAACTCTGTGGAGTGCAGTTCTACTCAGATATACACGGGGTCGCCGTAAGTTGGAGTCACTCTAAGACAAGGGGGTGGGCCCTAGGGAAAAAAAGGGACCCATAAATGGAGTCCTTTCCGTGATAAGACGGGGGTTTTTTCAAGCTTGGTTTTTGAATTAACCTGCCGAAGCCCAGTTCTACTCAGACACACATGGGGTGACCATGAGTCAGAATTGACTTGATGACAGCTAGTAGTTAAATTTGACTCCTATAGGTCCTATAGGGGGTTGAGTTTGGTCTAGGATCCCTGGTGGAGCAGTGGTTAAAGCACTCGGCTGCTAACCAAAAAGTTGGCAGTTTGAACCCACCGGCTGCTCCATGGGAGAAAGATGTGGCAGTCTGCTTCTGTAAAGATTTACAACCTAGGAAACCCTACGGGGCCGTTCTACCCTGTCCTATAGGGTTGCCATAAGTTGGAATTGACTCCATGGCAGTGGGTTTGGTCTGGTTTGGAGCTTGGTCTGAGCTTTTAGGCCACATCGTGCAAGAGAGGCCAGGGACCTCAAAGGCATGGAGCAGACATCTGCTGTGCACCTGGCCTGCACCGCCGGCCTATGCATCCCCCTCCCCAGCCCACCCGCCTGCTCTGTTGTGAAAGGAGAGAGAGGAGAGGTTGAAGTGAGAGGCTTTAGATGCCCAGGGTGCTGGCCTCACTGGGATGGACTGCCCCTGTTCTGGGCGGAAGTGAGGGAGCCTCCCGAGGCTCTGGAAAGCTCCAAGTTGGCCACTCTCACACAGCCCTGCTGGCAAGAGCCTGCCTGTGCCCTTCCAGATGCCTCACCTCTGGCTGGACTGAAGCCTTTAAAAAAGTGACACCTTGTATTTTATTTCACTCCTTTCTCCAGAAAGTCCAAAGACATTTACAGGCATGAGCTCCATAGGCTTTATGGTAGCCCATGAAAAAGCAGGGATTGTTTCCTTCATCTTTATAGAGTGGCAGATGAAAGCACAGGCAGACCCATGAACTATTCCCAGGCCACACAGTGCTTCCAAGAAAGAGTGAGTCCACCAGAAGTTCCGGAAGCCTCCGATGGTCTGCACCAAAGTAAGGTGGTCTGCTGGGGCACCGGAGCTTCTCTCCAGCCACTGCTGGTGTCAGCACCCCTCCACAGGATGGCAGGACCCAGTGTGACCCTCTTCTGACATGGCATATGGAGGCATGCTGTAAGACAGGGAGAGATTCAGCCAGCAGTGTGGGGGAAACTGGCCCGAGGCTCCTTAGTCACCTGACTCCTGAGATTGTGCATCCTGGAGTCAGGACTAAGCGTGAGATCAGCTCGTCCATGGGCATCTGGGGAATATTCCTTTTAAGGGTCGTTAATAGATGTTTCGGTAGAAAATGGTTTGGGGAATACAATGATTGGAAAAGGCTGAGATAATGTTAAACATATTTCCACTTAAAAAGACTTTGGAGGCCTTTCATGTGACTAATGGTCACGATTCTTTTAGGTGGTGTTAGAATGTGCTAGGTTTTCCCCCAAAACATTTGCCCCAGGAGCCTTTTTATGGTGAGGCATCTCAGGGAACTTGGGCCCCACAGAAGACATGTGGGAAATGCTGCTGTCAGTGTGGCCAGGCCCCAGCTGCCCCCTCTTTGCTGTGAGCATCAGCTGTGGTTGACTGGGTGGAGCTGTGGGCTGTCCTCTTCTCCCACCCCTCTTCCCTCTAGGTGGTCTGCGCAGACCTCCGCCCTGATGTCGTGTTGTTGGTTACCGGTGAGTTGGCCTCTGGCTCATGGCAGCCCCATGCACAACAAAATGAAATGCACACAGTAATCCACAGGGCTGTCATTGGCTGATTTTCAGAAGTAGATGGCCAGGCCTTTCTTCCTAGTCTGTCTTAGTGTGGAAGCTCTGCTGAAACCTGTTCAGCATCATAGCAACATGCAGGCCTCCACTGACAGATGGGTGGTGGGTGTGCGTGAGGTGCACTGGCCGAGAATCAAATCCGGGTCTCCAGCATGGGACTTAAGAGTTCTACCACTGAAACAGGACTGCCTCCCCTGATATTGTTATTCAGATACTGATGGGTCTAGTTCACTGTTCTACACTGTTGAGTCCTCATCGGTATGTCTGCTCACCTGTAAGTTTGTAGAGGTGGAGAGTACTCCCCTCTTTCACCTGAGCAGACCTGTCTGGAGTCCATGTTCATGGTGGGGGGGGAGCCGCTGGCTGTGCTTTTTCATGGCGACAATGGTGATGGACAGTCTACGTTACCAAGGTGGTGCCTGGAGAGGTTGGAGGAGGGGCAGAAAGACCGTGGAATATGGTGAAAAGAGACCCTAGAGATCTGTGGTTTTGCCATAGGCCTGCAACTCCCTACTTAGGCCACTGTTGGCAGGCCACCTAGTTTCTCCAGAGCTGAGTTTTTCACATAAAAAAGTAGGGATTTATACTAGACCACTCATCTCTAAGGATTCTTCTAGCTCCGTAGTCCCCTGAGTCAGTACCTTTGCCAATTGCCCTGACGCTACCTCTAATTTTCCTCCTGTTTTATTTTCAGCTCTTGACCATTGATGACAACTTCTGTGGCCTGGACATGAACGCCCCGCTGGGCGTGTCCGAGATGGTACGGGGCATCCCAGTCTTCACTGAAGACAGTGACCGCATGACTTCCGTCATCGCCTATGTCTACAAGAATCACTCCCTGGCCTTCGTGGGCACCAAGAGTGGCAAGCTGAAGAAGGTAGGACCAAGGTGCCATTGCTGGGTCATTGTGCAGATGGTCTGTCCCCACGGGAGAGGGTATGATCTCGCCTGGGGCTGTTTTATTACCTTGGGCCTGGTGGGCCGGTGTTACAAGTGTTGTTGTTGAGGTCGTGAACGATAACCTTGCCCCTTCTCTGCCTTTGTACCAAAGTTGTCGTGGGAAATCAGACTGGGTGAGGTGTGGGTTCACCTAGAGCTGGTGCTCATGTGAGAGGTGCCCAGCTGAGAATTCCTCGGTAATTCTAGCGAGACTTGTACCTTTCTGACTTGGGTTTATGCCCCAAGGCAAGAGCGTTACTAGACCTAGGTGCTTGGAGAGGGCAGGAAGGACAGGGCCTGGTCCTCCGGCTGGGCTCCAGTCCTTCTGTGTGTTGCATCCATCTGGAATTCATTCAGGGACCAGATGGAGGAAAGCACAGGACCTGTTAGAGCTGCTAGTGGGGCTGCAAGCCAGACTGTGGGACGAAGAAACCGTGTTTGCGGTGGGAGCAGAGAAATTGCTTTAAATGGGAGGAATGGTGTGATGGGGACCTGCCTTTTCCTCCTCGTTCCCTGGAAGCTCACAGGTTCATGGGCACTGAGTGGCCTTGGCTTATCAGCAATGGCAGTAGTCCCCTCCATCTGGGTATGTTCCCTGTGTGCCTCTGCTTGGGCCGCTTGGGGGTGAGGGGGAGCCGGCCCCATCTGTGCCTTCTTGATTGGATTAAGGGTCTTTTTGAGGCTCTAGGCAGCAGGTCCTATTTTCTGTTGGCTGAATATTGCCCGTTAGACTTTTCCCAGGGAAATATTGGTGATACACAGGTGAACCTTGTGCTTACCTTGTCTTGGCTTCCGTTGGACTTCTCATGGTGATCCAGGCTCAGTAAAGAGGCCTTGCCTGCTCTGCTCTGAGACTGAGCCTTGATCCCTCTTTCTTCTCTGCTGTATTTTTGGGCCAAAGCTTCAGATGTTCAAAGGCAAATGTTCTCCTCAGACTGAGAGGGCCGTACCGATTCCATCGTTCCAGCATGCAGTCACCCCGCTATCATTTCTTTATTGAATTTTTCCTCTCCGTGGAGCAGGTCTAGAACATGAGGCTGCGAGGTGGAAATGTGTGTGGGGTGTGGTTACGTGGGTAATTTCTGGGAAAAAATACATACATTGATGAAGGATGAGGCATGCAACGCACAGCCACCCAGGATTGACTGGATAGAGGCAATCACCTGATTTTAGCATGCTGCCTTAAGTGTCAAAATGAAAAAAAAAAAATTTTTAACCACTGTCTACAGGTCTTTCAGAAATATATTACCCACTTCCCTGCCTTTCTGTGGAGAATATATTAAAGAGAATTGAACCTTCCTTGTTGCCCTGGCCTCCTCGTTGTGATTACTTCCTGTATCCTGAGCTGAATTTATGGACGCCCGGGGGGATGCTGCGAGGTTCAGGTGTGTGGTCCGTACCCAGCTCCCATGTCTGCTCGCTGCAGCCTTCCTTTCAAGCACGTTGTCAGCCATCAGTCCTCGGTGCAGCCGGGAGTCCCAGTCAACTTCTGCGCCCCTCCTCTTCACTCCATCTGGTGAACGTTTCTGTCGGTAGTTCCAATTGCTGGATTCTTCACCACATTTTAACTCGCTCTGTGTGCTACAAAATCTGAATACCATCTACAGTTCACACAATGAAATGTGTATTCACCCATTGCTGGGTCCAATGGGCGAACCAGAACCATTGAGAGTAAATAAGCAAGCAAGGCAATTTGGGGTGCCTTAACTTTTCTCTAGTGAGCCCCAATTTCAATGCAATGTAGAGATAACCTACTCTGTTGGGCTACAAGATCCCTGCCCCTGAATTTCCTATTAGGGGCTGGAGGGCCATTGACTAATAGTCAAGGTCGAGCGGACTCTGTTTCAGGATTGCTTTCGTTATTGTCTGAGCTAGTTGGAATATTAAAAGACTCAGTTGCCATCGAGCCCACTGCAACTCTTGGCCGCCTCCTGTGTGCCAGAGTAGAACTGTGCTCCACAGGGTTTTCAATGGTTGATTTTTCCAGAAATGGGTTGCCAGGCCTTTTTTCTGAGGCACTTCAGGGTGGACTCAAATTGCCAACCTTTAGGTTAGTAGCTGAGTGTGTTGACCATTTGCACCACCTGGGGACTCTGGTTGGAATATGGTGTCACTGAAATAAACTTCTTGATTTCCTTTATTGAGGGTGTCTGGTGTAGTGGTTAAGAGCTACTGCTGCTAACCAGAAGGTTGGCAGTTCAAATCCATCAGGGGCTCCTTGGAAACTCTGTGGGGCAGTTCTACTCTATCCTCTAGGTTCGCTATGAGTTGGAATTGGCTCGACGGCAATGGGTTTTTTGGGTATAAATCTGAAGACCTTTGTCCATAATTGTTGTTTTCCTGTCACACAACCGAACAGCTCTTTTCACTTGGAAGCAGTGGCATGTTTCCAGGCCATTGCTGCCTCCTAAGCCCCAGACGATCAGCCTGTAAATGCATACCATCTTGCTGCTCACAGGGTGGACTGCAGCAGATGGCGCTGGCTTCCTCACCTGTGGACGGCTGTCCCCTGATGGGGAGGGAAGAACGTATGTGGTACCTCTCCATGGCAGGAGATGAGGACACCTCCAGGGCTCAGGACCAGCAAAACACACAGTGACAACCCACATGGGCAGGTGCATGCAGGGACAGACCCTTGTCTTAAAATGCCTCCAGGGACCCTCCAGCCAGGCTGTGAGGGACAACACCTGGCCAGTAGATGGGGGCTTCATAAATCTCAGGCTGGCATGTCCTGTCTTGCAGTCTGGTGGGTTGATAGATGCACAGCTCTGTTTTCCCCACCTGGGACATTACATTTAATTTCTAGAATAGTGGTGGGGTTGGTGAGGCATAAGCATTTGAGGGTTTTGAGCAGAAGGGTCAGAGGGGGAATGAGCCGTTGGCCTCCTGGGGCAAGCCGGGCATTTGGGGCAGCCAAACTTTCTGCTCCACGGGCTTGGAGTGGCAGCCCTTTAATAGTGTAGCTCCAGCCCAGCCTCGGCTCCTGCAGACTCAGCACAGCCAGCCCAGGGGACAGCCGGAGTTGGGAAAGGAAGGCTGGGCCGCCCAGTCTGTTGTTTGAAATAACAAAAAGCAAAAGTGGCCCGTTTATTGACTTTCTCTGAACAATAGAATTTCCCACCAGCCCTGGCTCTCTGAACTCCACCCTCCTTCCCTTATAATCATCCCAACCGGCTTTTCCCAGGGTTATCAGGACTGGGTCACCTTTCTGGCCAGAGGCCCAGCCATGAGCAGCTCTGGGGCTGCACGAGGATTTAACAGGAAGTTCTTCGAGCCCCTGAATGGAAATGGCACTCAGCTGTAATGACAGAGCACCCTTCTCAGAGCCTGCAATAATCCCCTGTGTGGATTCAGAGCCTTCCAGAGCTCTTCGCAGTGTGACGTGGTGTGACGAGGGATGCGGGGTGGGAAGGTGGGCAGGATGGGCTCAGGGGTTTGTTGAGAGTGAGGCAGCTGGCTGCGGGTTTCAGGGGTCTCGGAGGTAGGCAGTAGCTATCTATCCGTGGGCTGTCCCCCAAATTACTGACTTTTCCCTTTGTTAGAAAGGAGTGAGGCCCAATCATTTGCAACCTGGCGTCTGATGACCGTAATCTCACTCCTCTAGTGCACACATCACCTGAGGCAGGGGAAAAGACGGTGAGGGAAGTGCCAATTTGGGTGTCTTTTATGCTTCCTGATGTGTGTGTATGGATGGTAGCCACAGCCAGCACCCATGGCAAGCGTTGAAGGCACACGCTGGTGAGAAATGTGGCCCGTAAGTGCTACTGTCATCAGCTATTAGCTAGGAACTCTGGAATAACCCATGGACTGCTAGCACCTCAACTGCAGGTAGAAATTTTAAGGCAGACACCATCTTGATTTCCTTTATTGAGGGTGTCTGGGGTTTGTGTGTTGTGGTGTAGTGGTTAAGAGCTACCGCTGCTAACCAGAAGGTTGGCAGTTCAAATCCATCAGGTGCTCCTTGGAAACTCTGTGGGGCAGTTCTGCTCCATCCTCTAGGGTTGCTCTGAGTTGGAATTGACTCGACGGCAATGGGTTTTTTGGGTATAAATCTGAAGACCTTTGTCCGTAATTGGTGTCATCCCGTCAATGTTGCCTCCAAAACCAAAAAATCAAACCCATTGCCATTGAGTTGATTCTGACTTGCAACAACCCCATGTTTTACAGAGTAGAACTGCTCCATAGGTTTTTCTCGACTGTAATCTTTGTGGAAGCAATTTGCCAGAGCTTTTTTCCACGGCACCACTGGGTGGGTTCAAAATGCCAAGTTTTAGTTTAGTACTTGAGCGCAAACCAGGGACCAAATGTTGCCTCAGAAGGATGAGATTTCTTTGCTTAAGTATTTCTGCCTCCGTCCTCTCTCTCTCTTTCTCTGCCTCTTGCTTTCCCTGCACTAAGGAATTATATTTTCTAGCTGCTGTTGGTTGGTGAATAACATTGCCTGACAGTGGGAGAGGCTCATGTTCATTGTCAATCAAACCATCATGAACTTCACTTGGGGTGTGACTACCCCTTTCACTTTGTGGTTGTGTCTTTGCTGGGCATTTGCTAGGTTAAGCTGCTCACATCTAAAGGGGGAGCACTTTGTGGGTGTTAGTTAGGCAGAAGTCTGGCCGGCCCTGCTATTAGTCTATAGTAGGACATTCACATGGCCCATGTGGACTTACCAAAGCATGCCAGTCTCTCTTGGTAGGAACTGGGTGTGTGTCCAGATGGGAAGTCAATAAGAATATATAACAGAAATATCATTCTTATGGGGAATTGCTATGCAGATTAATGTAGTCTACCGAGTCATTATTTTTTTCTTGGGTCTATTTTCAAATCCATTTGCTTGTGCTCCCTGATCTGTGCCTCACCACAGATCCAGAAGGGGAACTACCCAGAGTGGTGGCTGAGAGTGATATACTTGGCACTAGTGTCATTCTGAACATCGGTCCTCAGGATTACACGCTTGGGTATGTGTCTTGTGGCTTACTCCAGTGCCTGGGTCACAAAGCAATATCAGATCAGCAGCCCCAGGTTTGCCACTTCCTAAGTGGATCTGGGAATCCTTTTAAAATTCATCTGGAAATTTCACTAAAAATAAATGCATGCCATGTAAAGTTTCCAGATGAGTGGGGGTATCACGGAATCCAATAGAAATGTGGTGTTGGAACTCCAGATTGCTTGCAAATCCTTGCATGAGGGTGTGGGGTGAGTGTATTGGGTGCAGGGTTTGGCCTGTTACCTCTGTCGTGGTAAAGCACTGTTCTGGGAGAAGACCATCAAAGCATTGTGGCTTGTTTTTGTTGTGTTGTCTTGTGTGGTTTTTGCATTTCCACTCCTCGTGTTGCAAGTCCTAAGCCTATATAGATTGCAGCCTGTATTAAGTGAAGTGGAGGCAGAGGTGGAAGTGGAAGGCCCTCTGTGAACGGGGAGCTTACTGCTGGGAGCCTCACAGAGGCCCTGGGGTGCCGGCCTCCTTCCTTCTCGGACAGAGAAATGGCCCTTCTGTCCTTCAAGTCTGTAAATCCTGAAACCTGCTCTTCAGATCCATTTTGCCTCAAGTCCACCAGTCACCTTCTTGGAGGCCTTCCTCCCACCTTTCTTCAATCTCGTCTACTGTGTCTTAAGTGTTTTGGTCCATGTCGTACTCAGTATGTATGGAGAGCAGCAGCTAAGCTGGTCGGCATCCTCTTCAATCCATTCTATACTCTTGAACACTACAAAGTCCTCACTCAGCCCCCCTTTTAACTTAAATTTATCCCCACCTACCCTGTTTCTTACCTTTCCTAATTTTCACCATTCACTCTTGGGCCCGCCCCACCTTCCCTTCATGTCCCTGGTGGGTCTCCATTGGTCACTCGGAGCTGACTTGAACAAGCAGCTGGGGACATGTCCTCACAATGGCGCCTCTGACCCTGCCCTTCTCAAGCCAGCTGGATGCCACCAGCTGGGGCAAAATCTCCTTCCCCTCCTGGCTATACTTGAAACACACTTTGAGATCCCTGGAAAAATAGGACCTTGGAACGCTTGTCATTCTGTTTTCCAAATGATCCTTGCTAGTGCACGTGATTGAAGGAGATAGTTTCAACTGAGCGTAGCTAATTCAGGATTTATTGATACATGTGCCACTTTTTTTTAGTCGTGTGTGCGTATATGTATAGTGTGTATATATATATTTATGTGTATAAATATTCATGGAAGCCCTGGTGGAGTAGTGGTCAAGAGCTATGGCTGCTAACCAAAAGGTTAGCAGTTCGAATCCATCAGGTGCTCTTTGGAAACCCTATGGGGAAATTCTGCTCTGTCCTATAGGGTCGCTATGAGTCGGAATCAATTTGATGGCAACGGGTTTTCTATATACATGCTTCTATAGAAAGATCCTGATCATCATTTGAAATGCAAAGACTTTAAAATGGAAGGAAGTGCTGCAGAATCGCCCCACTTCACAGAGTACACGCAGTCAGCTGATGCACAAATGTCAGACACGCTGAAGGAAGGTATCCAGTGACACGTACAATTGAAGTAAAATATTGTGCTTTGCTAGAACATATCATTAAAATGAAAACTAGCAGCATATCAAGAGTCTGGCCATGTAACCAAGACAACAAAGATGGGGAAGGATGAGAGACGCGATGTACAAGAGGAAGAGGGACGAGGTACAGGCAGCAAGAGGAAGGGGCCCCACACTGTAAATGGTCCTCCTGGCTTTTGGGCTGATTTCTATTAGAATCTAGATTGAAGGAGAATAAGATCTTCATGTCAAGACTCGTGGAGGTCTTCATTACTGGAAATCACACCAGCTTCCTAAGTCACTTTGATGGGGAGGCAATGGCAGCTTAACCTACTCACACCCCATTAGTTGAAGCTTGACCCACTCACAGCCCACTAGTGGAAGCTTTGTCCACTCACAGCCCACTAGTGGAAGCTTTGTCCACTCACAGCCCACTAGTGGAAGCTTGACCCACTCGCAGCCCACTACTGGAAGCTTGGACCACTAGCAGCCCACTATTGGAAGCTTGGACCACTCAAAGCCCATTAATGGAAGCTTGGACCACTCGCAGCCCACTAGTGGAAGCTCGGACCACTCGAAGCCCATTAGTGGAAACTTGGACCACTCACAACCCACTAGTGGAAGCTTGACCCACTCACAACCCACTAGTGGAATCTTTGTCCACTCACAGCCCACTAGTGGAAGCTTGGACCACTCATAGCCCACCAGCCGAAGCTCTGATTAGGGGTCTGGTTATAGTCCCGACTTGTTCTCAAGTGACTTCCTGTGAATGTGGTCACTGAGCTCTGTTCTGGGTGGTGTCACTGGGTTTCCTCCAGCAGCCCTAGCTTCCCACAGAGACATTCAAGATGACTTTTAATGCAGCAGTGGCAAGTCCCCCAATGTCACTCCATACTGTCCATTCTGCCCCAGGGCACAGATGTATTATCTACGGCTGTGTAACAAATTACCCCCAAACTTAGAGGCTTACAGCAACATGTATTATCTCACAGTTTCTATGGACCAGGAACTAGGCGGGGCTTTGCTGGGTCCTCCATCTCAAGGTCTCGAAGGCTGCAATAAAGGGGTCTGCAGGGGATGCAGGCAAGTGTGGATGACCGAGTAAGCAAGGTAAGCAAGCATGGGCTTACTTGTGTTTGCTTATTATCCTGTGAAACTGGTCACTACAGATTAGTATGTAAGCACGAGTAAGCCCGTGCTTACCTTGCCTACTGAGTCATCCACCCCTGTCAGGGACTGTAAGTTGGAAATGAGGCTTTGATTCTGTAGGAAGGTGCTGTGGGGTTGGGAGAGAGACAGAGGCCAGCCATATTAGGAGCAGGATTTTTGATGTGGGGAAAAAAGGAAATTGTACGTTACAGATGACCTGGTAAGCAAGGTAAGCACTGTGCTTACCTTGGCTATTGGATAATCTGTCCCTGCTTGTGTGGAGATTGGTGCCTCTGGTCCTCTTCATGAGGGCTGCTCACAAGATGGCAGCCGGCTTCCTCAGAACAAGAGCTCTGAGAGAGAGAGAGGAAGAGGGTGAGCAAACTGGAAGCCAGAGTCTTCCTGAAACCTTATCTCAGAAGTGACTCCTATCACTTTTGCTGTATTTTGTTCCTTAGCAAGGCGTCACAGGGACCAGCCCACCCTCATGGGGTGAGGGTTACACAAGCTGGTGAACACTGGGAGGTGGGGCCAATAACGGCCATTTTAGGGGCTGCCGACCAAACTGGGGCTTTGTTTCTAAGCCACTGAGAGAACTTGAACCAATGCTTTACAACTTGAAGTTATCTTTTAGTGACATGGGAAGGGGCACAGCCTCCATCAGGAACAGACGTGGTCCTGGCACGCAATCCTGTCTTCCAGCTTCTGAGGATTTTTCTCCTTCTTCTTCTTCTTTTTTTATTGTTCTGAAAGTGTGTATAACACATTTGCCATTTCAACAATTTTCAGATGTATGACTTAGGGGTATCGATTACATTAATCATGTTTTGCAATCATTATTCATAAAACCAAAAAAAAAAAAAAACCCAAACCCAGTGCTGTTGAGTCTATTCCAGCTCATAAAGCGACCCTATATAATCAAAGCCAAATTTCCTATCCCCCTAAACAGATGCTCACTGCTTCCCTCCTTTCTCCCCTCCCACCCCATAACCCCCTCATAAACTTTGGTCTGTATATATTTGCCTATTTTTGTCATTCCAGGTAAGTGGGATCATACAATATTTGTCCTTTTTGACTGACTTATGTCACTTAGCATGTTTTCAAGGCTCATCCATGTTATAGCATGTGTCAGTACTTCATCTCTCTTTAGGGCTGAGTAGTCCCTGAGATTTGAATTTGAAGACATATTAGACAATCAGAAAGTTCATCAGAGGGTGAGCCATGAAGAGAGGAAGTGGCTGCCATAGCCACAGGGCCCGAGAGTGAGGAACCCCCTCAGCAGGAGGCCTGGGCCCCAGGGAATGTGGGGGTTGATGGTGGCTGCTGGGAAGGACACAGATTTGAAGCCAGGAGCCAAGGAGAATGGTGGTCTAGCCATAGGAGACACTTACCTGCTGACTTGGACATCCGCTGGGAGTCCAGTACCTCCCTAGAGGAGCCATCTTCACAGTGATTATGGCTGTCAGGAAAGAGAGAATGGGAAGGCAACGAACATGCTCTGAACACCTATGGGTGCCTTGTTCTAGTGTTTATGTATGTTTCGTTTGTTAATTTTCTCCTGTTGTTGTGAGCTGCCGTTTAGTCGGCCTCTGACTCACGGCGACCCTGTGCGCAATGGAACGAAACGCTGCTGGGTCCTGTGCCATCACTATGATTGGTTGCTGATTGGACCCTTGTGATCTACAGGGTTTTCATTGGCTGCTTTTTGGAAGTAGATCACCAGGCCTTTCTTCCTCGTCTGCCTTAGTCTGTACTCCACTGACGGATGAATGGTGGCTGTGCTGGAGGTGTATCGGCTGAGAATCAAACCTGGGCTTCCTGTAACCCCCATCACTTCCTTCCAGATTTTACACATGGGAAAAGGATTGAGTAGTCACCAGACACTCCATGATTTCATGAAAGTATCTCCTTGGACTCATTGTTCTAGATCACGGGCTCTACCTCAGGCTTTGTTCTTGAGCTATGTATGGGTTAGTCTCTCACTTCCACTGCCATAGAAGAGGCTGTCACCTGGCCTTCTGCCACCTGGCCAGCGAGCCTATTGGCCAGAGCCTTCCCTCATTCCCTCTGCCCCTGCCCTGGCTCACGGCCTCACCGTTGGTACTGGGACTCTAGTACCTGACTCTCCCAACTTGAAGCTCTCCCTCCTCAGTCCATTCTATACACTGGGCCAGAAGAATCTTCCGAGAAGAGTGCAGGTGTGCTCAGTCTCCTCTTTAAAAACAATCCCCTCACCTGACCTCCCCTGGTCCCACTGCCTGGAGACCTGCCTGTGTCAACCACCCCCTGGTCCCACTGCCTGGAGACCTGCCTGTGTCAACCACCTAGACACATAGAGTAGGACCCATCTCCTCTGGCTCGGCCCTTCCGCCCTGGCATACTGTGCCCACCCCACCTGGTCCAGCCACACTGCCTTGGGAACCTTCATGTGTTGTGTCCTCAAGGGCCCTGGCTAAATTTAAATACCAAGAGGCTCCCACCTGAGAAACAATGGGATTCCCACCTCTGTGGCTCCTCCTCACCACCAGTCTCCCTCCATGGGCAATTTCCCTCTCCAGGAGCAGTTATGCTGCACTGGTGTCCCACAGCAAGTGGGGCGGCATGGGCAGGGTGGGAGTTTTTCCGGAAAGCAGACAGGCTGTGCTTTTCCACTTACTATTGACCTGCCGCCTCCGACAGACCCCAGGCGCTTCTTTGTCTTTTGGTTTTTCACTAGAATTGTTTTTCCCAATAGCGCATGGGACCCTGAGTGGTGGTTCTTGATGATTTTTTCCTGTTACAGGTCATCCGTGGTCCCTGTCTTTGCTCATTTGGAAGATGGCTGCTTTTCCTTAGCCATATCCCGTAGCTTTGTGTCAGCCCTGTCACGCAGAGGACCTAATTATACCATTTCCTTATGAGTCCTTGAGGCCCTGGGTGGTGCAAAAGGCTAAGTGCTGGGCTGCTAACTGAAAGGGTGGAGGCTCGAGTCCACTCAGAGGCACCTCAGAAGAACGGTGTGGCCATCTACTTCTAAAACATCAGCCATTGAAAACCCCATGGAGCACAGTTCTACTTTGACCCACATGGGTTGCCATGTGCCAGGATCAACTCGACAGCAGCTGGTGCTGGTTATGACTTCCGGTCATTTTCAGCACCTATTCCCACTCGTCCATGCAATCTTTTTCTTTCAGAATATCCATTCTTGTACTTTCCTCAGGCTAACCCTCTCAGCTCTGGCTTCTCTTCTCCCTGCCATTATATAGTGTTGCATCTTCAACCTTCTGAAAATGTTTTTACACTGTGATAGGAAGGAAGGTTAAGAGACTTCACCTTGAAGATGTATTTGCCTAGTACTTTATATAAAATTTAGAAAGAAATCAATTTTCCTTTTAAAAGAATGCAAAGCGTCTATGAAGAACCACATCCCTTCCCTCCACAAACTGATCCCTTGGTACCACCCTGCCACGTGGTGTGATCTCCATTGCTTCGGGGGTGTAAAGAGGCAGCCCATATTTATCCCATCCTGGGTGACTGGCATAGCTTGGCAGGGAACTGTATCTTTTCTGTTGACCCCCTCTCTTCTGTTGGTGCATGTGTGAGTCCCATTCGGAAAACTAGCCAAGGAGCAGAGCAGTGAGAAGTGGGCATTGGCTCAGGGGTCTCCCCACACCACAGGGTCTCCCTTCCTTGGGGCTGCTCTCTGGCTCTAGAAACTTCTGTCATCCCTAGTGCTCCATGTCATTTATCTGAGACAGAGGCTGAAAAGCAGCCTCTATCTGGGACATGCTAATCTCATGGTAGAAGGAAAGATTGATGGCAGAGCCCCACCGCGGCTTTTAAAGCTTCTGACTGGAAGTGGCCGAGACAAAGTGAATAAGGTGGGGGTAAGGGGCTGAGGTGGTAGGGAGAGGCAGAGAGTGTTTTGTCAATAATACAGTTGGTTGGAGTGAACATCAACATTAATTCAAGAAATACCCACTTGATCATCCATGATATACTAGATGCTTGTTGGAAAGCTCATGGTCTCTTAATTAATACTGGAGAAAATGTGAGAAAAATATAGTCTATGGTTGATTTTATATCAACCCTAGACATAGTGTTGAGATAAAAAAGAAAACCTTAAATCCTCTATTTGCTTATTTTCTTGTGATGTGCTTTTTTCTCTAAAAACTGAAACCAAAATTATCTCATTCCTTCCATGCATAGGGCTCTGAATGTCTGTCTTTCCCTGAGTTCAGTGTTCCTTAAGAGCAAGGCCCATCTCTACTTAAATGCAACCATTAGACTGTGCTTAGCAGATGTCTCCTTTGGATAATTAAATTATCCAGATTTGTTGAATCAGTTCTCTTACCTACAATTAAATAGACCCTTCTAAATCAATGTTCCCTAAGTAATCAACTCTCACAGAACCCTCCCCCAAGTTCCCTCTGAACCCTGCTTTTCTGTCTTTCGGTTTTTCACTAGAATTGTTTTTCCCAATAGTGCATGGGACCCTGAGTGGTGGTTCTTGAGTCCCCAGAATTCATTCTGGATGCACGCAGGACCACTGTCCCTTGAATTCCTTTTCTCAGGGCAAGGGACCAAGTCTGGATTTCTGGTTCCAAAGCTTCTGCCTTTGGACCAGCCCATGGCCTTCCTTGTCAAGAGTCCCAGCCATTCCACCCTCCCTGGGAAAGGCAGGAGCAGTGTGGGGCTGGAACCCTGCCTGGAGCAAGCCATCCTGCAGATTGATTTGAAAACCTTTGATTTTTCAGCTCTCACATTCATTTTGTAGACTGCCAATTTTTTGGCCAACATTTGTTAAACTTGCATCATATTGATGTTGCACGAGGAAGCATTGAGCATCCGTTACTGGGCATTGTGAAGGCTTCAGCAGTCCAGAGAGCCCTGTAAGGAGCTGCCCTGGTGCACCTATGCTAGGAGGGGCCCTTGGACCCTTTCCGAGGTCCTCCCCTTCTATTTTCAGGTGGATAAGATGTACAGCCACACTTGTAGGATTCTGTGCACATATTCACACTCACAAACATGCATGAGTCCCTGGTACACACGCACACTGTGTACCTAGTACACATGCACACTCACACTCACCCACACACACCCATGTACACCCTCATGTGCATGGCCATATGTGCACGTCCACACTCATAAACATGCACACACACCCATGTACACCCACAAGTGCGTGGTCACATGCCCACATTCACACTCATAAATATGCACGACTACATAATGCACACACACGCCCACACTTACCCATGCACACCCATGTACACCCACGTGTGCATGGCTGTGTGCACACATTCATACTTATAAACAGGTATGTATACCTAATGCACACAAACACCCGTGCTAACCCCCACACACACGACCATGTGCACACATACACACTCATAAACACGGACAGACATGGACAGACATGCTCAGTCATGCACACCAGAGTACACACTTAGGAGTCATACCCTTTCCCTTGAGTTGGAGGGTGGGGCTGGAGCCTCTGCCTCCCTCTAGTTCTCTCTGGGAAATTAGCAGCACACCATCTAATCAGTTTACCTCTGACTCACCCACTCTGGCTGCAAGATGATGACAGAGTGGAGCTATTTAGCTGTCAAATGCTCTGACTATGGCCCAGATGGACAGTGCCTCGGAAACATCAGAGCACTTCTTGCTCCTCCTTGTGTGGGGTAATGAGTCTCCCGGCTGCTTTTTTAAGTGCTTCTTGCATCTGCCTTTCATTTTAATGCCTCTTGCCGGCTGACCTCGCTTCCCAGCAGCCAGCCTAAGTGTGATTCCCATAATTAGCTTAGTGATAATTTAATCCCTCTGCTTCAAATTTGATTGGCTTTGAGGGACTTGGGTCTGGGGATGAGGGAAAGGGGACCTTTGCTCCTTCCTTGACCTTTGCTTTTGTTAACTCTTCCTTTGTCTCGGAGCAAGACAGATGAAGCTGTAGGGGTGGGATAGTGGGTGGTGGTGAGGGGCATGGTGATAGAGAGGACTGTGGCATCATGGGTAGATTATGGATGGGGACAGAGAGGACTGTGGCATCATGGGTAGATTATGGATGGGGACAGAGACGACTGTGGCATCATGGGTAGATTATGGATAGGGACAGAGAGGACTGTGGCATCATGGGTAGATTATGGATGGGGACAGAGAGGACTGTGGCATCATGGGTAGATTATGGATGGGGACAGAGGCGACTGTGGCATCATGGGTAGATTATGGATGGGGATAGAGAGGACTGTGGCATAATGGGTAAATTCTGGATGGGGATAGAGAGGACTGTGGCATCATGGGTAGAGTATGATGGGGATAAAGATGACTATGGCATCATGAATAGACTCTAGATGGGGACAGAGGGCTGTGGGATCATGGGTAGACTATGGATGGAGATAGAGACGACTGTGGCATCATGGGTAAATTCTAGATAGAGATCGATAGGACTGTGGCATCACAGGTTGATTCTGGATGAGGAGCTGAACTGAGGTTCCTTCCTCTTTATGTCCTTCCCTCTCTTGTGTGGGGTCCCTTTCTTTGTCCCCAGTTCCCCCAAAATATTGAGACATGTGATTGTGGGCACACAAAGCATTTGAAGATGCTCAGGTGAGGCATAGCTTAAGAATAGAAAAATGTATGCTTTCTCCAGTGGTCATGGGGACCATCCTCTCAAGTCTAAGGAAGGTAAGATGGAGCAGAAGGGGCCGTTGAACACCACCCTGCTGGTTCCAGCCTTTCGTGGGCTACCCCTGCACTCCTTGTGCTCAAAGGTCTGCATGGTCTGGGTGTGTGTCCAGGTCAAGAAGAAGACCTGTGTGTTGAATAAGGACTTGGAAGTGACAGCCAGGAAATCTCGGCTTTGTTGCTGCCTGCATGTCTGATTTGGGGCAAGTTGCTTATGCACACCTGTTTCGGAGCAAGCCAATGCACTCACCCCATCTCTCTTATGAATGAGCTGCGGATCATAGGGCTTCACGTCTGCAAAGTGTTCTTTGATTCACGGGGGGAATAAAAACTAATAAAAATTAAGAAGATGGTGGGGTCCACATGATTTCCTGTGTTTAGAAAATTTCTAGGAAGTCTTCAAATTCCGAGGATGTAAATGCCCATGTGAATCCAGCCAGGGATAACAGGAGAGGGTGGACCCTCTTCAGAGGTAGGGAGTCTCCAGGGGGAAACATTGGGTGCTCCAGAGAGATGCACTAACCAGTCCTTGTGGGATTTAATTTTGTGTGTGCATGTGTGTGTGTGATCCAGAGCTCTATGGAACCACTCCAGGGAGCCCAATGAGGTCACTGGGTGCCAACTACGTTGAGGCACCGTTCCTGAGATGAGCAACCTGGGTGAGGGGCAGGGGGTGGCAGGACAGGCAGGGCCTGCTCAGCTCTCAAAACTTAGGCTCCCTCCTACCACCTCCTGCAGCCTGGAAACAAGGTCTCTGATTTATGAGCTAACATTTAATTAAAGCAACAGCAGGGGAAAAATCTCGTTTTGCCTCTCCAGGATAAATGGTTCACAATCTGAACTCATTTGCTTTCTTTCTCGAATGCCCCAGTGCCGCAGATGGGGTTTATGCATGTGTGTGTACGCATGTGTGTGCATGTGTGTGCACGCATGTGTGTGCATGTGCGTGTGCGCACGTGTGCGCATGTGCGCATGATTTGGTGCTCGAGGTCTGACCGTGCCTGGGTTCTTTGCTCCACGGCTGATCTCGTCTCTGCTCTCTAGGTGCTGCTTGTGGCCCTGATGGCTGCCACCAGCTGGTCATTCTTACCTTGTATCTTGTAATTTTTCTGTTTTCTAAAATCTTTACTTGAGATGTTGTCAGCTCTGCTGAGTTGCTTGTAGAATGTTTCTTCCTTCAACCATGATGATGTTTGTACTGTGTTTGGTGGTAGCGATTTTATTTTGGCGGTCACCCAAAATTCTTCTTGGTACACTTTGATTTCCTTGACGGCCCCTCCACTGGCATTTCTCACTGTGGGATTTACCCAGACTCACAGCCCTTGTTCTATGGGAGTCAATCTTCTCTAATGTGACTGAAAGTGACATGACAGCGAACCCCAGTGCACTCGGATAGAAACCTGGCCTTTCTCATGTGACAGCATTTATTGGCCACCACTATCAATTAGCACTAGAAGCATGATATGGACCACTCTTCTGTGGCCCTACCTTCTGGAAGGGCCTGTGTTTGACATTGAGAAATGTATTTCTTTCTATATGAGAAGTGTCAAGTCCATTCTTCATTATTTTCATATCCTCCTCCATTAGGAAGGTCAGTGGGTGCTCTGCACCAGCTACAGAAACAGGAGCCAGGTGTCGCCATCCCAGCTGAGGATTTGCCCACTCCTGCCTTCCTGCAACTAGTTTTGTATAGCAACTACAGGAGCCATCCTGGCCTCTCCTCACAGAGCCAGGAGAATCTGACCATAAAATACACACACACACAAAAAGGGGGTGGGGTGGGAGGGAGAGCTGACCAGCAGATGTCCTCCAGCTGAGATAAAATAGATAACCGACTGCGGAGCCCCAGAGAGGCAGCTTGAGCCTGTGGCAGGAATGTCAGATCGGACTTGGTGTATCAGTCATCATTCTCCAAAGAAATAGAGCCAATAGGATATATGTGTGTGTGTATTGAGAGAGAGAGATAGATGGATTTATTTTAAGAAATTGCCTTAAACAATTGTGGGGGATGGTAAGTCCAAAATCAGTAGGTCAGGCAACAGGCAGGAAACTCTTAACAATCTTGAACCTGAAATTGGTAGGCCAGGCATCGGGCTGGAAATTCCAGCAAGATATCTATGTGACAGTTTTGAGGTAGCATTCTTCTCCCTTGGGAACCTCAGTTTTTGCTCTTAAGGCCTTCAACTGATTAGACAAGGCCCATCCCCATTATGGAGGATAATCATCCTTAATTAAACTCAACTGAGATAAATGCTAATCACACTTAAATACCTTCATAGCAACATCTAGACTAGTGTTTGCCCAAACAGCTGGGCACCATAGCCTAGTCAAACTGATGCATAAAATTCACCATCACACTTGGTGATGAATTCTTTTCTTTCCCCGTCACTGACTGCCTGAGGAACCAGGGACAGTCACTCCCTCTGCAGAGCTTTGGTCTTACTTGCAGTAAACCAGGGAGAGAATGAGCTCCAGCCCTCCCCCACGTCTGCCCACTGCTATGTTTATACTCTGCCATGTCACGTCCAGGTGTGGGCAAGAGGGCAGGTTTGCAGGGACAGGCCTAACTCAGGCCATAACTCCACAATAAAATGGTTTGCTGCTTGCTGCCCTCTAAGCATGCTGGTATCTGTGGACTCACCTTAGAGCACCCACCAGACTCACCCAGCCTGCCACCTTCCAGCGGTGCTCTGTCACCCACTACGCCTGCTCACTGTGGTCTTAGAGCTCCTTTTTGGTGAGCAGAAGGCAGAACCCTGGTGCTCCCCACCTACATCATGGGACCAGCAGTGACTTCTACTTTCCACCTTGTCAAAAGGATAATTCCCAGAGTGTTCTGAGGCCCTGGGACTGTTCTGCAGGATGAGATCATTGGTGCTAAATTTGTCTTTGCTGACAGCCGGGACCTACCTGGGTTCCAGGGTCCTGGCAGTCTGGGAGGGAGTCATTCAGGGCTGTGTCCTGCCCACTGCCCCAGCTCCTGCCTTTGCTACCACTGCTGTCCCTGAGAAGGGGCCCTCTCCGTTTGGCTTTCCAGGTTCCCTGTTCTGAAGATTTGCTTCTTGCCTACCTCTCCTTCTCGCCCTGGTCTTGAGCTTAACAGCCCAGCATGAAAGCAGGGGAGAGAGTGTGCCTGGCCTCAGTGAGAAGGGACCTGCCCGCCTTCCTTGCATCCTGTGTGCAGCTGTCTTACAGCACAGACAATCATGGCAGGGACTTGCACCACCCCCTGGGGACATGGGGAGGTGTGAGACCAGAGCATGAAGGAGCTCCTGTCACTCCAGCTCACCTGTGGTCTATCAGCTTAACAAGTGAGCTTAGAACGTGAAGTCCCACAACTGGAAATGAGAGCTAAGGATCCAGGGCCATCTGAACTGGAGGAGTGCCCATGCAGCCGCATTCCTGATCAGGGGGTTGCAAGGAGGCTGAGCCAGGGCCACCCATGGACATAGCAGGTGAGGCAGACAAGCATCTCTGTTGGGAGGACCAGCCAGAGATGTCACATCATGGAGGGAAGAAGAGGGAGAGTCAGGGACACATACCCTGCAGGGACCAGCAGCATATTTGTCTCCTATTGCTTCTGTAACAAATTTCCATGGACTCATTGTCTTAACATAAATTCATTATCTTACATTCTCACTGGGCTAATCAAGGTGTCAGCAGGGTAGTAGTTTTTTCTGGAGGCTGTAGAGAAGAATCAATTTCCTTGTCTTTTCCAGCTTCCAGAGGCCACCCACATTCCTTGGCCCGTGTTCCCCTTCCTCCATCTTCAAAGCCAGCAACGTTACATTTCTTGGATCTTTCTTCCATAGTTGCGTCTCCCTTTGCTAGGGAAGGCTCTTGTTAAGCACCCCTGTGATCATATTGGGCCCACCTGGGTAATCTAGACTAAGCGCCCATATCAGGGCCTTAAACCTCATCACATCTGCAACGTTGTCACCCTTTTTCCATGCAGGTAGCATAAACATACTCGCAGGGTCTAAGGATCAGGACACAAATCTTGTCCAGAGATTAGGAGTTCCTTTGTGGGGGCATTGTCTTGCCTTCTGCAAGCAGAGACCCCTCTAAAAAAATCTGCAAATTGTTGGGGGAGGGGTGTAAGGGTAGTAATTTGGGGGGCCAGTTTGGGCCAACAAACAAAAAAACCAAACCCAGTGCCGTCGAGCCGACTCCGACTCATAGTGACCCTATAGGACAGAGTAGAACTGCCCCCATAGAGTTTCCAAGGAGCCCCTGGTGGATTCCAACTCCGACTGTTTGGTTAGCAGCTGTAGCACTTAACCACTACGCCTAGTTTGGGACTAGATAGGGTCAATGAGAGAACCACATCTAAAGAGAAGATGAGGAAGTTCTTACAAAGACTGAAAAGCCGACTAACCTTTGCCATGGTTCGTGAGCAGAGCTCTTCAGGTCTAATATCAAGCCAAATGGAATGGGGATAGTATCCCAAGTTTCTGAGCCCAGGACAGACATGGGGCACTGGAATGTGAGGGGCTCCTTTGGACCAATCAGTTTCTTTGACTTTATTTGGGGTTTCATTATACATGGATTTGCTTTCCCTTGCTTTTAGAAAAGCTTTCGGGGTAAAAAGGTTCTGGAGAGTACATCTTTGTTGCAATTCAACAAGGCAAAAAGGGTTTCTGGCTATTCCACATGTGGAGCCGCTGCGAAAGCCTAGTGAGTGGAGCTGGGGAAAAACCTGTCCACCTTCAGGGCCAGCAGTGACAGCTGCCAGGGTGTCCCCTCCCCCAAAGGGGAGTCATTGTTGACCTTGATCCTTACCAGTTAAGGGTAAGGGAGACTGTGAGTAGCCCGGCTTCTGTCCGTGTGTTCTGTTTTCTGCCCCCGTCTTCGAATAACATTTATCGTTGAGCAAGATAAGTTTTCAGGCAGCGTGAGATGACCAAGTAAGGGAAAGAATGGTCTCATGTCCTTGGAGATTTGGGATGGGCAGAGCAAGCTAGAATGGACAAATTGAAAAACCATGGGCAAGTATTGGGATGAGGACTGTGGGCTGTGTTGCCACTGGAGGACATGCTCTTGGCTCGGCTTTGCAAAGTATCAGAACCGAGCTGTTCCAGGAAGGCTAGGAGATTCATGGAGCCCTGGTGGTGCAGCAGTTAAGAACTTGGCTGCTAACCAAAAAGTCGGCAGTTGGAATCCACCAGCCGTTCTTTGGAAACCCTATAAGGCAATTCTACTCTGTCCTGTAGGGTTGCTACGAGTTGGAATCGACTCGACGGCAATGAGGGTAGGAGATTCGTGGTCAGGTTTGGGAAGCCAGCTCTTCAGTCCCAGGTGTAAGCACCAGAGATGGCAATGACATAGAACCAGGGCTTCCAACTGGTTTGTTCTGTTTAGAACCCCTGCTGAGAACTTGCATTTCTAATAAGTTCCCAGGTGATGCTAATGCTGCTGGTTAGGGACTGTCTTAGTGATAGAAATACCACAAGTAGATGGCTTTATCAAAGAGAAATTTATTTTCTCACAGTCTAGTAAGCTCAAAGTCCAAATTCAGGGTGCCAGCTCCAACAGAAGGCTTTCTCTCTCTGTCAGCTCTGAAGGAAGGTCCTTATCATCAATCTTCCCTTGGACTAGGAGCTTCTCCATGCAGGAACCTTGGGTCCAAAGGACTCGCTCTGCTCCTGGCACTGCTTTCTTGAGGTCCCCATGTCTCTCTGCTCGCTTCTCCCTTTTATATCTCAAAAGAGATTGGCTTAAGACACAATCCAGTCTTGTAGATTGAGTTTTCATCAACATAAGTGCCCTAATCCCATCTCATTAACATCATAGAGATAGGATTTACAAAATGTAGGCAAGTCACATTTGATGACAACATGGCGAACAATCACACAATACTGGGATCGCGGCCTAGCCAAATTGACAGATATTTTGGGAGGACATAATTTGATCCATGACAGGCACCAGTTCTGAGAACCACTAGTAGAATAGTGGTTCTCAAAATTCGTCATACATAAGAATCACCTGGTGATCCTGTTAAAATGTAGTTTCTGATTCAGCGTGTCCAGGGTGGAAATGCAAATTCTCGGTAGGGGTTAGAACTGGAATAAACCTGTTTGAAACCTTGCATAGAACTAGCTTCTGGCTGCAGACAAACAATTAGCTAAGGCTGATTCAGCTACCAGGGTTGAAAGCGTAGATTAATCAGTCAGAGCTGGAGAGTGGGAAGGGGGATGGGGAATGAGAAGAAAGTGAGCACCTCCTACCTGTTGAGCCCAGTCTAGGAATACCTGACACAGGTGCAGCCTTGGGGCCTCCCAGCCACCTTGCAAGCTTGGCCTTTTGGCTCCCATTTTACAAAGAAACTTAGATCCCAAGAGTCGAAACACCTGTTTGTGTACAAACACTAGTTCCATGCCCTTGAATTACGATGTGTGCCTCTGCCTTGCCCACCCAAAGGCCTTTGGCCTGTTCGTGTTTCAGAGCTAAATTTGATTTCCTCTCAAATATCCAACTCTTTGAAGGGGCACATCTGGGGCATAGTGGCATTTGAGGCTCCGGAGAGGAACCTTTGGTGCCAACATCTAGGGCAGGAGCCCTGGAGCTGGAAGCTTCTCGTGAATATTCCTGGGCCTGTGTTCCGAGCCTCAGAGAGGGTGGCTTTTTGTCTCCCGACTGTTGAAATCCCTGGACTCGCACCACGAGCATCTATACTTACAGGATTGCTCTCCAGTGTGACTGGGATTGTGAAAAAGAACAGCTGATGTGTCATGTAATTTCTTTTCTCTTCAAACGTGTATGGGTAGCAGTATGTGCATAAATAAAGCGGGGTGCGGGTGTTCCTGGAAAAGCTGAGGAGGACCTGGTTGACTTACACAAGGCATTTCTCTGCCTCCCTTGTCATCTCTTCCTACTTCTCCCTCAGCAGGAGGAGGGAGAGAAGTCACAAAGTGCAGGCGTAAAATGGACGTTAGGAGCGCTGTTTGGACTTGTGGCTGCCTTGTCTACACTTTCACCATAAGGCCAAGACTCCCGGGCTGACCTCAGTTCTTTGGATTGTTGAGATGAGAACTGTGTCTTCAGAGCCCACTGGGATTGAGTGTCCAAACCATGACACCATTGGGAAAAAAATTATCTGTGAAGCCTACCAATTGCCATCCAGTAGATTGTGACTCATGGTGCCTCCATGTATGTCAGCGTAGAATTGTGTCCCATAGAGTTTTCAATGGCTGATTTTTTGGGAGTAGATCACCAGGCCTTCTGAGGTGCTTCTGGGTAAACTCGAATCTCCAGCCTTTTGGTAAGATGAAAGGTTACACACAAAGTAGTTTCTCGTTGAAAAACTTATACACAAATTGTTTTGTGATATTGGTTGCAGTCGCCACAATGTGTCAGTACACTCCCCCTTTCCCTTTACACTGGGGTTCCTTGTATCCATTGAATTTTAAGTTTACAACAATTCTGCGTGTGTGTGTGCGTGTGTGCACGGATACATGTGTATTTTAGTCACTTAAATCTTTAGCAATTTGAGTGTAAGGATTTTTTTTTATTCCTGTCGTAATTACTTCAGACTTCTCTTAGGCCCAGTTTACACCAGACTACAGAGATCTGTGAACTGGGAGGCGGTGTGAGGGTCTTCCAACTCAGGGATACCCGGGATAGGTAGGGGAGCACAGCCAGGGATGCCCCAGGCACCAGCCAATGAACCTTTTGAAGCCTGTGTGTGTCTAAGTGTGTGCGCAAGTGTGCGAGACCAGTGTGTAATCCCCTCGGATAGCTTTAGAGGGACAGGTGTTGCAGTACGTTTGATTTGGAGTGTTTTCATGGAGCCTCGGTGGTGGGTGTTGGCATTCCAGATTGAGCCAGCAAGGTTCCTCCTGCCAAGAAGCCGCATTTCTCAAAACATTCCAGATAGCAGATTTCACCACTTGGACACCACGGTCCTGAAGATAAGGTGTTTAAAGTATTAGGGAGACTCTGAAACAGTGTGCTCCCACCCAGCCCCCAGGCACGCTCTCCAAGGCCATCATGGGGGAAGGCTGTGAGTCTGGGAACCACTGGTGTGGGACTCTGTGACCTTGAGCAGTGACCTTGTGCTCCTTGGGGGTCAATTCCCCACTGTGCACTGAAGACCAGGTGCCACACTCAGGAAGGAAGCCTCCTGAAGAACACCCCAACTGTGAGGACACCAGTTTTCTGACCCTAGGGTCTGTGGGCCACGTCACATCGGCTGCAGCAGAGTAGTAACAAGGCCAAGGCCGTTTCGCGTGCCCTCTGCTGGGCCAGCAAATGATTTTGACCATGGCCTCAGGCAGAACCCTGAGCTCTTGCCTCATGGGTCACCTCAGCCACGAGAGAAAGCGACTGATTCAGCTCTCTGAAAGTAATGCAAGCCCGTGTCCTTCTGTGACAGTCCGTTCTGCTCACACCTCTCTTGGCCCGCGACCAGCGGCTCTGCGAAGCTGTGGAGTGGCCACACGGAGGTGGGCCCGCAGCTTCTGCTCCTGTTCTGTTCATTGATGTGTCAGGAGACAAATAAATGGTGGCCTCTCAACCGCCTTCCCTACTGTTCTGGGCTGAATATTGTACCCTGAACCTCAGAATCTGGCCTTATTTGGAAATAGGGTCTGTGTGGATGTAACTAGTTGAGGTCAAACTGGATTAGGGTGGGCCCTAAATCTGGCGACTGGTGTACTTAGAAAGGAGAGGGAGACTCAGGCACAGAGACACAGGGAAAGATGGCCATGTGAAGACGGAGGCGGAGGCTGGAATTGCTGCCGTGAGCCAAGAGATACCAGAAGCTGCCAAGAGCAAGTAGAGATAGGAAAGAATCCTCCCCTAGAGCCTTCAGAGGGAGTGTGGGCCGCTGACACCCTGATTTCAGACTTTTAGCTTCCAGGTCTATGAGAGAATAAATTTCTGTTGTTTTAAACCCACTACTTTGTGGTTAACTGAATGCTCAGCTGCTAACCGAAAGGTCAGCAGTTCCAACCCAAGGTCAGCAGTTCCAACCCAGCAGCCGCGCTGTGGGAGAAGGATGTGGTGGTCTACTTCTGTAGAGATTTACAGCTTCGGAAACCATATGGGGGCAGTTCTACTCTGTCCTGTAGGGTTGCTGTGAGTCGGAATTGGCTCTATGGCAATGGGAGTTTGTGATATTTTGTCCTGGCAGCCATAGGAAGCTAAGGCATCCACCGACAACTCCCGCCATTTTGCAAAACAGGTTGTAGAGTAGAGGGCTCTGGGGGAGCTGCTAATGATTCGGATGGCAAGCTAAGAGGGGGTCCTGGTGCGAGTTTCTCTACGAGGTTAAAAAACATTCCAGGCAGGTGACTTTCCCCAGCAAGAGCCTCCTGCTAACACTTCCGAAAGCCCAAGGACCCGTGAACAGGCAACTGCATCCAAGGTCACAAATTACTTGGGTTTCCTGATAAGTGGCTTGGCAATTTGGTTTTCATCTACCAATGGACACAGAGGGAAGACTTAGGAAAAGTCAAAAAAACAAAAAACTGAAAGGTGAAAATGGAGGATCAGGGAAAGGAAGAGATGGGAGAGGTGAGAATGACCCCCAGGAGGGAGGGACACACACAGACTGTTGCTGCTGGGGTGCTGTTCCCATCCACCCCCTGATGCCACCTGTGAACCTCAGTTACCACCCCCGCCCAGGGCCCTCTGGTGAATGGGGCTGCATCCAG
Source organism: Elephas maximus indicus (assembly GCF_024166365.1). NCBI lineage: Eukaryota > Metazoa > Chordata > Mammalia > Proboscidea > Elephantidae > Elephas > Elephas maximus. The sequence goes on from NC_064826.1 coordinate 17,400,179, forward strand.
TGAGGATCAGTGGCAGGAGATTTATCCATGACTCCTCTGTCCAACATTTACTGCACGCTTACTAAGTGCCAGTGGGGGCAGTGGTGGTTCAGCAGTGGAATTCTCCCCTTCCATGCAGGAGACCTGGGTTCGATTCCTGGCCAGTGCACCTCAATGCACAGTCACCACCCATTCATCGTGGAGGCTTGTGTGTTGCTATGATGCTGAACAGGTTTCCATGGAGCTTCCAGAATAAGACAGACTAGGAAGAAAGGCCTGGCGATCTATTTCCAAAAATCATCCCATGAAAACCCTATAACTCACAAGGATCTGGTCTGTGATCGATTGTGGGGATGGTATAGGACCAGGCAGCATTTTGTTCAGTTGTGTATGGGGTTGCCGTGAGCCAATTACCAAGTCAACAGTAGCAAACAACAACACTAAACGCCAGGCCCTACTCTCTGGGACTTATTTACATGAGTAAGAAAATATTATTGCCAAGTGCATTTGAAGAAACTGAGGCTCAGAGAGGTAAAGTAGTTTATCCAAGAACACCCGGTTAAAGTTGTGGGGAGAACTTGAATGTGGGTCCGGAGTCATTGCTTGTACCCAGGTGCTTTACTGATCTCAGGGCTGCGCAGAGAGTGTGGTTGGCTCAGACACCTGCACCTCCCAGAAGTGTCAGCTGTTACCCTTCCTTCATATGTGTCCCTGTGACTGAAGCCAGCCCCTCTCTTGCAGTATCCTTGCCCTAAGAGCTTTTGTAGCCAAGCAGTGATAAATGTCCCCTTCTGTCTATCTGGTTGATGGCTTTAAGCTTCTTGTTCAGCAAGGGGGAGAAACTGGGCCAAGGGGTTCCAACTTGCTGAGCTCCTGATGTTTCCTAAGTACAGACAAGGCCATCTGTTTCTACTTGGGAAACATGTGAGCACCCGGGATGATGTGGGCACCTGGGATGATGGCCTGAAGGGAATGCCCTAGCTGGAAGCTGGCCTCTCTCTTTCCTTAGCCTTTGCTCTTTTTCCATACACATGCACTTCAAAAGAAGCAGATGGGTTTATGCATGTTCTCCTAGACCCTCTCCCCTCCAGCCCCTTCAGCAAGAAGCTTCCTCCTCTTGCTCTTTCTGCTTTCTTTTCTTCCTACCAAACCTTCAGCCAGGTCCCCTTCCAAGATGGTGATATTATTTTGCTCATTCTGGCCTCATCACACCTGAGCTGACAATTCTGGCCTTGTCGTCCTGGTACCACGGAGCATAGGAAAGAAAGAAGGGCTTTTTCTGTGAACCAGGAAACTTCTTGCATGCAGGCTGGTAGCCACATGCCCAGGGAAAGTCTAGGTGGCATTACTGCTGGACTATATTTCTCTGTTAAGGAAACACCACTGTCATTTGGGTTGGTGAAGAGGCAAGTAGGCGACTTTATCCCTGTCTGGTGACCCAGATTCTCCCTGACCTCAGTTTTGATTCCCACCAGCTTCTAGAGCAAAGGTTTTGAAGCTTTTTAAGGGAGGGATCCTTTCCTTGAAATACAGTCTTCCATGGAAGCCTAACATATAAAACTGCTAAAAATCAGATCAGTTTTGGTTGGAGGTGGTGGGGTGCCTGTATGGAATGACCTCAGAGCTGTGCCCTCTCTGTTTTTCCAATGCCTGCCCCCACCAGACTCCTAGGATACCTCATGCAACTCAGAGGGTCCCCTGGAGCACAGCTGGAGACCCCCATTCACCACTCTTGCTTTGTGTTGGTCTACGCTGAATCACAAAACCACTCTCATGGTGGGTTGTGTGTCCTGTGTTATTGGCGTGAAATTTGGGGAGTGGAGTCGGGGGAAGCATGTTTGTAAGGGAATGAAGACAGGCTGAGGGACCTTAGAGTGGTTCCCCATTACACCCTCTCAGTAGATGACTCCTGGGGTCCTCGGGTTAGTTCCAGCCTAGAATAAATTAAAGAGAAGCCAGTGCTAAGCAGACGTCTTGAGTTAGTGTGGTTGGCCATCCTCTGTCTCTTAGCTGCATATTTCAGAGCTATGAGGAGACTGGCTTCTGGTCAGGCCACCTTTGTCCTTAGGAGAAGGTGTTTCCACCTGAGAATCATCCTTGAAGATAGATGCTGACCTGTGCTAGGGTAGGACAGATGTCTGCTGGGCTTGTGCAATAGAAGGCTTGTGTATTCCTTTAATCCAGCTGAAGGTGGGGGCTGCTGTTGTTGTTGTTAGGTGCCATCAAGTCAGCTCCGACCTTTAGCGACCCTGTGTACAACAGAACAAAACACTGCCCAGTCCTGTGTCATCCTCACAATCGTTGCTCTGCTTGGGCCCATTGTTGCAGCCACTGTGTCAATCCATCTTGTTGAGGGTCTTCCCCTTTCCACAGACCCTCTACTTTACCAAGCATGATGTATGATGTCCTTCTCTAGGGACTGATCCTTCTGACAACATGTCCAAAGTATGTAAGACACAGTCTCACCATCCTTGCTTCTAAGGAGCATTCTGGTTGTACTTCTTCCAAGACAGATTGGTTCGTTCTTTTGGCAGGTGGGGGCTACCTGGTGGCAATTTTCATCTCAGATATCAATAAAGGTTGTGTTGGTAAATGTTGCCTGCATGAGAACTACTTGAACACTCGAACTGCACAATACAATTTGCAAAGCCCCTTCACACATTGCTGCTGTTATTTGCTGCCATTGAGTCAGCTCCGACTCATGGTGACCCCATGTACAACAGAACAAAATGTTGCCCAGTCCTGTGCCATCTTCACAGTCACTGGTATGCTCAAGTTCATTGTTGTGGCCACTGCGTATTTTGAGAGACTTCTAACCTAGGGGGCTCCTGTTCCAGCTCTGATTGGACAGTGTTCTCTTGTGGTCCATGAGGGTTTCACTGGGTCACTTTTGAAAGCAGATCATTGGGCCTTTCTTTCTAGTCTCTCTGAGTCTGGAAGCTCCACTGAAACCTATCCACCATGGGTCACCCTGCTGGTATTTGAAATACCGAGGCAGAACTTCCAGCATCACAGCAACACACAAGCTACCAGAGTGCAACCAACTGACAGACAGGTGGTGGCTTCATATTTAAATGGCAAATTCACCCTGGGGAGTAGCTGCTATGAGTCTCACTTGACAGATAAGTAACGTGCTCTGCGGGGTTACCCAGCTCCAAAAAATCAGGTCTCCTGATTCCAAATCCAGGGCCATATTCACGATTCTACAGGTGCCTTCTGCTGGGTACTCGGCTACTCAGGCCAGAAAAGCAGCAAGATGGTGAAAGACCCTTACTTCTGGGGGTCCTCTGTAGCCCCCTCTCAAATCACACACAACGCCCCCGCTCCTCTCGCCATCCTTCTGAGGTGGCAGCGAGCAGGGCTCTTCCGAAGCCAAGTCCCATTGTTATTTTTCTCATCCCAGCACCATGTGCATTGCTATTTTTATCCTGTACTAGAAAGTATTAAATGGAGGGAAATGTTAATTGGTATTATTACAGCAAACTGTGTCCTAGTAACACCGCGATTCCCAGGTAAGCTCCCGCCCCACCCCCTGCCTTTTAGGGAGAGATGGGAAGTTTATTCATTGTGCTGACAGCTGGTACAGGTTGCTGCAGCTGTGGGGCCTCTGACATTTATTGGACAGGCTGCTGGTGTCCGTTCCGAGGGTAGTTTATGAGGGAAGGATGTGGGGTGAGCGGAATCGTGATCGATGTAGTTCTGCTTTATCCACAGAAGCTAGACTGGAAGGGATGGTGTATCTACTCCTCCAAGGTCCTCATGGGGTGAGGCTCGCAGGCTTTTTGTGGAAGAATCTAGGGCTTTTGTATTCAACATCCAGCTGGAGGTAAGAAATAGCAACCTTCACAGTTGTATTCCCTAAGCCAGAGTAAGAAGGAACAGATTAAAAAATAATAGCAACGAAGTCCAGCCAAGTTTTCCTAACTTTCAGAGGGAAGACAAACAAAAGGCCATATTATGTAGGAATTCAGTAAACAGGTACCTTCTTGGAGAGCCTGGGTTCAAATCCTTATAGTCCCCACCACCCCCACCCCCAGCAAGCCATTCAACCCCCTCAGTCTCAGTTTCCTCATCTGTAAAATGGGACTGGTAATACATGAGATCTCTGAATGATGCAAATCGTTAATGTGCTCAGCTGCTAACTGAAAGGTTGGAGGTTCTAGTCTACCCAGAGGTGCCTCATAAGAAAGGCCCGGAGATCTGCTTTTGAAAAAACCACCATTGAAAACCCTAGGGAGCACAGTTAAGCTCTAACACACATGGGGTCACCAGGAGTCAAAGTTAACTCGACCATTTTAATACCTTCATCTCTTGGTTGTTGTGAGGACTGGAGCACATTGCCTGGCATATAGTAAGGACTCCGAAAGTTAAAGCTTTCGTGCTGATTTATTCTCATGTGTTCTCAGAAACCTGAGGGTTAAACAGCTGAGGGAGGCAGTGGATTATGGAAAAACCCAGCTTCAACCTGCTTGTGCCCACTGAATGTCCGAGCCTGTGGTGCCTTCTATCTTCCATATTCCCTTGTTCCCCCCTTTTCTACCACAAGAAGAATGATCGGTTTGATTTCATGGTATCCTACAACGTTTATTCTGGATAAGGTTCATTGCTTTTTACTATCATTATATCAACCTATATGGTTTGTGGGAAATACAGAAAAAGAATAAAGAAGAAAACAAAATTCACCTGGAATTCTATCACCTTCAGAAAATTGTTACTGATAACTTGAGTATATTCCTGTCTTTTTTTCCCTATGAATGTGTACGTTAAATATAGACAAAGTTGAGATAACATGACATATATCCGTGTACATATTTTTATATCATGTTCTTTTCTCACTTTTCTTTGTGGACATTTCCCCATGTGATTAAATATTCTTCAAACCCGTGATTATTAACGGCACCATAGTAATTCCTGACTCATCCTTGCCCTTCTGTTCTTTACTGTTAAGCTTTCTGTTTTTCTTTTAAATGTACTTCTTCCCTGTTTTCGTTTTACCCCCATTATTTTTGCTTAATGGATTAGATTTTCTCTGTGTCCCCTCCCTCTGGTGATTTGATCCTATTTTAACTTAATAGTGGCTTCCTTTAAATTTTTGAAAGCATCTTTAAACCCATAATCCCTGAGCATCAAAGTTAAAAATGAAACAGGATGGTTCCCCCCACACACATGTTCTAATTTTTCTTAATCTGACCTAGGTTTTACTACCCATATCGACATTTTTACATTATGATTATTTCAATATTCATTCATCCCTTTCGAACATTGTTTTTGACCTATCTACTATTTTATCGTTGAAATTATAAGTAGTTAGACAGCTCTAACAGCCATCATTACTCATAGACCTGTTACATTGCAAATTCCTACCTGTGGGTTCTTAGTTTTGATTTGTCTCAATCAACGGCACTGGGTCTTGGTAGATCAGCATTTCCTCGTTTCACGACCTCTTCTGATTTCCCTCAGGTGTGTGCTGATTTGGTCTCCTGTTCAAACAAGTCCAGCCTCTGACGTGCTGGCCTTCTGTCTGGTTGTTCAGGGGAGAGGAATATGAACTGAAAATGCCTGACGGGAATAAGCTACACCAGAGGACTCAGGAAGAGACTCCTTGATCTTCCTGGGGCCTCCCTGACACCCTCAAGTGCTTTGTTGTTGTTGGGTACCATCGAGTGGATTCCGACTCATAGCAACACCATGAGACAGACTTCCCCACAGGGTTCCCGAGGCTATGTATTTTTTTTCTTTTAGAATTTTTAAATTTTCTTTTTCTTTCTTTCACTTTAGGTGAAAGTTTACAAATCAAGTCAGTCTCTCATACAAAAAGTTATACACACCTTGCTGTATACTCCTAGCTGCTCTCCTAATGAAACAGCACACTCCTCCTCTCCACCCTGTATTCCCCATGTCCATTCAACCAGCTCCTGTCCCCCTCTGCCTCCTCATCTCGCCACCAGACAGGAGTTGCCCACATAGTCTCATGTGTCTAGTTGAGCCAAGAAGCTCACTCCTCACCAGTATCTTTGTCTATCTTATAGTCCAGTCCAATCCCTGTGTGGAGAGTTGGCTTTGGGAATGGTTCCAATCTTGGGTTAACAAAGGGTCTGGGGACCGTGACCGTCAGCGTCCCTCCAGTCTCAGTCAGACCATTAAGCCTGGTCTTTTTATGAGACTTTGAGATCTGCATCCCTCTGTTTTCCTGCTCCATCAGGGATTCTCTGTTTTGTTCCCTATCAGGTCAGTCATCGGTTGTAGCCAGGCACCATCTAGTTCTTCCAGTCGCAGGCTGATGGAGTCTCTGGTTTATGTAGCCCTTTCTGTCTCTTGGGCTCATCTTTACCATATGTCTTTGGTGTTCTTCATTCTCCTTTGCTCCAGGTAGGCTGAGACCAATTGATGCATCTTAGATGGCCACTTGGTAGTGTTTAAGACCCCAGACGCCTATCACCAAAGTGAGATGCAGAATGTTTCAATACATTTTGTTATGCCGGTTGACCTAGATGTCCCCTGAAACCATGGTCCTCAGGCTCCCATCCCTGCTACTCTGGCCTTTGAAGTGTTTGGCTGTATTCAGGAAACTTTTTTGCTTTTGAATTAGTCCAGTTGTGCTGACTTCCCCTGTGTTGTGCGTTGCCTTTCCCTTCACCTAAAATAATTCTTGTCTAGTTAGTGAATACCCCTCTCCCTCCCTCCTCACCCTCCTAACCATCAAAGAGTATTTTCTTCTGTGTTTAAATTTTATCTAGAGTTCTTATAATAGTGGTCTCGTACAATATTTGTCCTTTTGCAACTGGTTGGTTTCACTCAGCATAATGCCTTCTAGATTCCTCCATGTTATGAGATGTTTCACAGATTCATTGTTCTTAATCATTGTGTAGTATTCCATTGTATGAATATACCATAGTTTATTTATCCATTCAGCCATTGTTGGGCACCTTGGTTGTTTCCATCTTTTTGCTACTATATACAATGCTGCAATGAACATGGGTGTGCATATATCTGTTTATGTGAAGGTTCTTATTTCTCTAGGATATGTCCCAAGGAATGAAATTGCTGGGTCGTATAGTAGTTCTATTTCTAGCTTTTTAAGAAAGCGCCAAATTGATTTCCAAAGTGGTTGTACCATTTTGCATTCCCACCAAGGCTATAACCTTAATGGAAGCAGGCTGCCACATCTTTCTCCCATGGAGCAGCTGTTGGGTTTGAACCGCAGACCTTTTGGTTAGTAGCTGAGCCGCACCCAGGTTCCTTTCATGTGCCTCACCCTGAGAGAATTTCACAAAATCACATTTCCTCCAGCCTATGTCCTGCCCTGGTTTGTGCCTGGCGTTTCTCTCGGCTCTGCCTAGAAAAGATGACTGCTCTGTTTCACATTTGCTCCATTTGATTTGCTCCCAGTTTCTCTTAAATGATAGATTGTGACCAAGGAGGTTTAATTTCATGTGAGAAAATGAGGGAAAAAGAAATATCGTCCCAGAAGTTTTTCCTTTTTGATGTTACAAACAACAACAAGAAGAATTTATTTGAGTTCTTACCCTGTGCTTTTTCAGGCAGTTTGTAAATTGGGGACTGCGTGGGACAATCAAAACCCATTTCTCTGACACCAAACTATAAAAATCAGCTGCCAATTTTGATTCTGCTCCCCTCTGTTCCATTCTGTTGTGAAACCAGTAGCCCTTCTTCCTCTGACTCCAGCTACTCAGAGCCAGGTCAGCGCTCACAGCTAATGGACATGGCCCTCCAGACTGCCAAGTCTGCCCAAGACCTCAGATGCCAACTACAAGCTGGAGGGTCCCCATGATGCCCTCACTGATGACCTGCTGGCTACAAACTTGGGGTTTTCCCACTATTTCTTCAGGATGCCAGCTGGAAACTCAGGGGTCCTTTGGGCTCCCCTCAGCTCTGATCTGCTGATTCCATTACTCCCTCCAGTTTGATAATTTGCCAGAACAACTCACAAAACTCACAGAAAGTGATATACTGTTATTACGGTTTTATTGTAGGAAAAAGGACGCAAATGAAGAGATGCATAGGGTGAGGCCTGGGAGGGTTCTAACTTGGTGCTTCCACGTCCCGAAGGACCCTCCCATGTGCACTCATGTCTATAACCAACCAGGAAGCTCATGGTGCTTTCGTGCCCAGGGCCTCTACTGGGGCCTCATTAGGCAGGCATGACTGAATGTACCATTACCACTCCCCTGAGGTTGACTCAAATCACAAGGTGGTCTTTCTGGTCTGGCCAGCTCCCCGCCCCCCCACCCCCAAGAGGCACTTTATTAGCATAAACCCTCAGGTATGGTCTCAGGCCTCATCAAAGGCACTTCAATCACTCACTAGGGAGATGCCATGTTTTTAGAGCTTATCTCTCAGAAACAAGGCCAAAGACCAGATTTTTTGGGTATGGAGGCCTTTCACAGGGGCTCTGTCCTAAAATACTGACTGTGAGGGGGAATTGGATCCCAGAGTTGCTATCTCTATGCAGGTGGGAAGCTCAAAGGGTCAGAAGCTTTTCACACCTGGGCTGTACACTTCGCTGTGGTCGTGCCGGGTACTGTGCGTGCCCCACCCAGGCATACATAGAGGTGTGTATCTATGCTCACGAAGCTGCATATTTCAGGGCTATAATTGCATCCCGTGTCCCACAACATTATAGACATGAAGGGAAAATGAGGGCTTTGCATGTGCCAGAGACGTAATTATGGTAATAGGCAGATCTCGCTCGCTGCGCTTGTCCTGTTAGGCGTGCAGCCCAGCTGTCCTCTGCAGACCGCTTTGGGAGTGGCTGGGCTTAGCAGGGCAACCATTTCTAAACTAGGGTTTTGGGGTAACTTTTTACTGAAATATCATATTCATGAAGTCCTGGGTGGCACAGTTAAACACTCGGCTACTAACCGAAAGGTTGGTGGTTCAAGCTCACCCAGAAGCACCTTGGAAGAAAGGCCTGGCAATCTACCTCTAAAAGGTCGCAGCCTTGAAAACTCTGGAGCACAGTTTTACTCTGCGACACATGCGGTTGCCGTGAGTCGAGCTGACTTGACAGCAATTGTTTTGGTGTTTGGGTATCATATACAGGAAAGTGCCTACGTTAGAAAAGTACACCTTGATGAGTTTTTACATACTGACTGCTCCATGTAATCTGTACCCAAATCAAGAAATACGACAGTCCCCAGAAGCCCTTCGTGTCCCTTCCAGTCACCTCTTCCACTGTCCTGAGAGTCCCCACCATCCTGACTTCTGTCAGCATAGATTAGATCAGTCTGTTTTGTGCTTTATATAAATGGAATCATGTAGTACATACCTTCCTGTGTCTCATTTCTTTTTTCTTTCTCTTTTTTAAATTGTAGTAAAGTATATAATGCTGTAGCTGTGTGCCATTGAGTTGGATTCTGACTCATTGTGACCCTATATAACAGAGTAGAACTGCCCCATAGGGTTTCCTAGGCTGTGATCTTTATAGGAGCAGATCACCAGGCCTTTTCTCCAGCAGAGCTGCTGGATGGGTTCAAACCACCAACTGTTGGTTAGTAGGCAACCGCTTAACCATTGTGCCACCAGGATGCCTTATAGTAAAATATATAGAGCATAAAATTTGCCACTGTATCCACTTTTAAGTGTACATTCAGGGGCATTAATTACATTTATGTTGCTGTGCAACCATCACTGGTATTTGTTTCCAACACTCTTTCATCACCTCAAACAGAAACTCAGTACCCACTGAGCAGTAATGATCCATTCCCCCTTCCCCTCAGCCCCACAACCATAAACTGCTTTCTGTCTGTCTGTATTTGCCTACTGTAGATATTTCATGTAAGTGAGATCATACAGTATCTGTCCTTTTGCATCTGGATCATTTCACTCAGCATAATGCTTTCAAGGTTCATCAGTGTTGTAGCACTTATCACAGCTTCATCTCTCTTTATGGCTGAGTAATATTCCATTGCGCGTATGGACCACATTTTGTTTATCCATTCATCTGTTGTTTATAGCTTTTGGCTACTGTGAATAATGCAGCTGTGAGCATTGGTGTTCAAGTATCTGTTTGAGTCCCTGCTTCCGTGTTTCTTGGGTATATACCCAAAAGTGGAATTGTTGGGTCATATGGTGATTCTGTTTAACTTTTTGAGTGTCTCATTTCTTTTGCTCAACTTTATATTTGTGAGATTGATCCACATCGCTGTAGGTAGCTGTAACCTGTTCATTCTTGTTGTTGTATAGCCTTCCTCTGTATGAATATACCAAAATTTATTTTCCCGTTTTATTCTTGATGGATTTGAACGGCTCCCAGTTTTTGCCTCTTATGAAGAATGCTGCTCTTACTTCTCTTGTACCTGTCTTCTGGTGACCACATGTTCACGTTTCTACTGGGAAGACAGCTAGGAGTGAAATTGGTGGGCCAGAGGATATGCATGGGTTCAGCTTTAGCAGACACTGCCAAAGATAGACTAGCTATTTTTAAAGAACTTTTTACTTCTGGGAGGCTGGTTTATAGCCCCACCAGACAATAACAGAAAGGGATTATCTTTTCTTCTTAGCTAGCGTAGCATAGTGGGTTTTGGAGGGAGATTACCTTGGGTATATTAGTTCAACAAGTATGTAGTGAGTGTCCCCTGTTCTGAGTGCTAGGAAGGTACCACTATCTCTTGACTTCTACCACCTTGTCCCCAGAGCCTGGCTTCATGAAGCGTCATAACCTGCATCACGAAGTAGCCCAGTTGAACTGCTGTTCTTTTTGTGTCATGGGAAGGATGACAGATGGAACTGGGCGAGTGTACTTAAAGGATAGATAACCTAAGGCTCATTTCATCAAATTGTAGGTGACTCTAAATACTAGGCATGGGTAGGAAGAAACTATCAAAATACAAAACCAAAAACCAAAAAGCAAACCCCTGCCCGTTGAGTTGATTCCGACTCGCAGCGAACCTTAGGACAGAGTAGAACTGCCCTGTAGGGTTTTCAAGGCTGTAGTCTTTACAGAAGCAAACTGCCACATCATTCGGCCATGGAGCAGCTGGTGGGTTCGAACCACCAAGGTTTCAGTTAGCAGAGTGCTTAAGCACTGTGCCACCACGGCTCCTTTTTACCAAAATACAAGACACCCTAAATGTAATGGGGATCCCAGGTGGGATCCCTGAACATGAAAATGGTCATTAGTGGAAACGCTGGTGAAATCCTAATAAAGATTATACTTTAGTAAAGTCATTATACCAGTGTTAGTCTTTGCTTTGACAATGGCACCATGGTGACATAAGATGTTGACATTAGGGAAAACTAGGTAAAGGATACGTAGGCACTGCCTGAATTATCTCTGTGACTTGTCTATATTATAAATCTAAAATCATTTCAGAATAGAAAGTTAAGAAAAATACAAGGCATTCGCTTGGGTACTAAAGGGAAACTTTCAAATTCCATCTGGCATGGGCAGCAGGATACAGGGTTGGCAAGTGAGTTTAGACGACCCAGGAGGTGATTAGCAGGTTTAAAGAATAGATACTCATTGAGACACCCATGGAGATGGGGGTTGTAACAAGTAGGATTGTGGTTGAAATCCTGGCAAGGCCATGGGTGTCTCCACCAGCCCCACCCAAGGCCTCCCAGGGGAGCTGGGCTGAGGTGGTCCTTGGGCAGGAATGGAGAGGAGCGGCAGCTCTGCCTGCCCCTCAGTCCTCCTGATTGAGTCATCAGCTTCCCCTAGCCTGCTCCTTCTCCCCCTCCTGCTCTCCTCCTGGCCTCAGTGCAGGGCTCAGTCTGTTAACAGCTCCCAAGTGGCCAGCGTTCACAGCTGAGCTGTTATCCTGCCGTCAGACACTTATCTGGGCACGGCGAGGGCTCCGTAATAAAAGTTGTCACTGTCTTGAATCCCTTCACTGCCCAGGCCCAGGTGATTAGTCCTCTGGTTGTCTGGGCTCTGCGCCGCACCTCCTGCCTCTTGGGAGGAAATTGGTAGACAGAGGACTTCAGAGAGAGCTATTGGCCCTTTACAAAGAGCACAGAGAAGGAGCAAACCAGCCAACACTCCTATAATAAATCAGTGGAAAATGGCCTTGCCTCCCTCCACCCATGCTGACAGAGACTCTCTACTGGAGGCTGGCCTTACCTCCAGTCTCCGGGCAACTTGCACCGACCCCCCATTTCTCCCAGAGGTCTGCTGAGATGGGAGAGCATGAGGGGTGATAGGCCTGAGCAGGGGAGCTGAGGGTTCCAGGCCGTAAGTTAGCTCACCCAGCCAGGCACCCACGCCCCCACACTGGCTGTGGAGTATCTGGGTCACATCCCTGCTCCCCTCTGCAGGCCAAACGGAATGTTCTGGCAGGCTTCTCTGACTGTACAACTCTAAGAGGTGCACACTAGATGCACAATTTTGAAGCCCAGAAAGAGAGAGAGCATGGAGAAGGCAAAGTGGGATTCTCCAAAAACACTTTCACTCCACAAACACACCGTGGGCGCTCCTAACAGGAGGCAGACTGTGCTTGGTGTGTGCTACTCCAGGGTGTGTGTGTGCGCTTTGGGATTTGCTGTGTATCCAAGTATAGATGCAAACACCCTTCACTGTGTGCATGTGTGCTCATGTGCGTGCGTGTGCGTTGGGATTTGGTGTATATCCGTATAAACGCAAGCACCCCCTCCTTGTGTGTGTACATGTGTGCACGTGTATGTGCATGTGTGCACTGGGATTTGGAGTGTAAGTATAAATGGAAGCACCCCTCTGTGTGTGCGTGTCTGCACGTGTCCGTGTGTGTGCATCTGAGTGTAAATACAAGCACTTATCTGTGTGTGTATGCATGTGTAAATGCAAGCCCCCCCGCTGTGTGTGTGTGGGTGTGTGGGTGCACTTTTCTGTGGTGGCTCTTCCTGTCTTCTCTCTTCCTGTTCTGTGTTGCCACTCAGAGTTATGTGTCTGCCCCCGGCTGCCTCTGCAGGACCCCGAGAGCCAAATGCAATGCCACTTCCCCCCGCCCTAAAGGTAAAACTATTGGTTCTCTGTAAATGCAGTTGGCCTGTCCCTGGTTCCCCTTCCTGGGCTGTCAGGGCTCCGTGCTCTCCTCAAGCACCTGCTAGGAAGGACTGCCCAGAGCAGCTGTGTGGATACCTGTCCAGAGTGCACAAACAGAGCCCAGGCGAGGTGGAAGCTTGCAGGAGGCCCAGAGGCAGACAAAGCTGCCTCGTGGAGCTGCCTCAGGGAACTGCCATCCCCTGAGGTCTAGCCGCTCCATCCTAGGGTGAGGAGGTGCAGGTAGGTTCCTGCAAAGGTGCTGCAGGAACCTGGGAAGGTAGAGAGGGTGGGACTGGAACATATCCTTTCTCTACGCCCCCTCTTTCACCTCTCTGGAGGGCCATTTCCCAGCCTGCTTCTGGTTAGAGCCTGGGAGTGTTCCACTCAGAACCTGGGCTCTTCTTCCTACACAGGTAATACGGTGGATTTTGGTTTTGTGGCTCAAAGAAAATGGAAGGGGACTTTAGTTAGTCTTTTAGCATTTATAGGATAAGGAGAAGGTGATGTGACCAATGTAGTAGCAAGAACAAGAACTTTGGAATGAGATGTAATAGTTGTGTGGCCTTAATCAGTTCCTTCACCTCTCTGAGCATGTTTTCTTATCTGTACCGTGAGGCTGCTGTGAGGATTGGGTGAGAGAGCCTGTACTGAATGCCTCAGACAGTGCCTGCACACAGTAGGTGCTCAAAATGGCTTCCTTTACTTTTTATTGCAGTATCGATGCTGCTTCCGTTCCTGCATGTGGGACATGTAGTGACAGACCCCAACTCCCCTTGGGCTACTTGGCAAACGTCTGCTATGACACAGGGCTCTGGGACAAGGCTGCACTGAGAACTCGGTGCAAACCTGCTCCTCCCTTTTCAAAAGAACACACTCAAGTGTCATGTCTGCTGCTGGCAGGTCAAGGAGCAAAATCTCTGTGTCAAAATGGTTATATATTCATCGAAAGGGATGAAAAGCCTCAAAAGGAATGTTAAAAACCAAGTTGGGAAAAACTCATCATGGTGTGGGGGTGAATGGACTTGGCAGAGGAGTTGTTGCCGAACTAGAGTTTGGGTTACTTTGAAAACAAAGTTTGAAAAAAACCCCATCATCACGGAAAGGACTCCATCTATGAGTCCTTTCCCTGGGGCCGCTCAGTTGTCCTTGAGTGACCCTGACTCATGACAATCCTATGTATGTCAGGGTAGAATTGTTCCACATAGGATTTTCAGTGGTTGATTTTTTGTGGAAGTAGATTGCCAGGCCTTTCTTCCAAGGTCCCTCTGGGTGGACTCAAACCTCCAGCCTTTTGGTGGTTAGTAGTCGAGCACATTAGCTGTTTGCAGCACCCAGGGACTCCTTCCCTAGAGCAGTGGTTCTCGAACTTGAATGTAACAGAATTATAAAACTACCTTGTTAAGACACAAATTGCTGGGCCCCACCTCTAGAGTTTCCCACTCAGCAAATTTAGGGTGTGGCTTGAACGTTTGCATTTCCAGCAAGTTCCAAGTGAGGCTGGCGCTGCTGGTCCAAGACCAAACTCTGAGAACCACCGCCTGTTTAGGGCATGCACCGCCTTTTTCTCCAGTCCTGCCCTCGCTGTTGTCCAATCTGATTTCTCTGCCCTCTCCGGGGGGAAGCACGGGTTTGTTGAAACTCCTTCATCTTCTTCCTGATGGGTGTAGGATTTCCATCTGTAAGGGGGCAGCTGTTTCTTTGACCTCTTCTTCTCTCCTCCATTTCCTCCTTCTCTCTCTCTTTTTTTTTTCTATTTTCATATTTGTGTCTCCAGATACTCCCACATGACCTAAAAGTAGAGCTCAGGGCACAGCCCCTAACTGATGCCTGCAGTGACCCCAATTAGGAAGAGGCAGACCCAAAAGGAACATCATTCCCATTGTCATCTTCATCTTCTGTACCCCCGTGTGCCTCTACCCCAACATATTTCAATTCCTTGCTCCCAATTCCCTAATCACTTTGCCAGAGTAAATAATTGCTGGTGTGCCGTGACTCAAGGTCACGGCCAATGGAGGAATGCAATTAGGGCCTTCATTTCCCACCATCTTGGGAGCTGCCTTCCAGCTGATACTTGCTTCTCTGACCTCATGCACTGATGTTCACATCCTCCCCTCCTTCCCCTTCTGAGACCGAGTGTTGGTTGGACTAGAGTTGCTGGTGAACAGATGCTGCTGTTGTCTTTCTTTGCATTTTTCCCTACAGAAGCCAGAGGGCAGAGAGAGCATCCTCCCCCAGGGAGCTGGGAATATGGCCCTCGTGCCTGTCACACCATACCTAGTAGTGTGTGAATGCTCTCTCACAACTACGGCAGTGAGGAGTTTGAGACTAGAAATTCACTCTCTGCCACCTCTTTTTGAACTCCATTGTGGCACAGTGGTTAAGAGCTTGGCTGCTAACCAAAAGGTTGGCAGTTTGAATCCACCAGCCGCTCCTTGGAAACCCTATGGGGCAGTTCTCCTCTTTCCTGTAGAATTACTATGAGTCAGAATTGACTCGACAGCCATCAGGTTTGGGTTTTTTTGGTTTAGGAATCACAACGGTCCAGTCCCATTGTGCATGTGAGTTGGCGTCAACTCAGCAACAGCTAACACCAACAGCAACAAAATACCTTGTGACCACCATTTCTTTTGTGTTTGACTCTCTCTCTTTTTTTACCCTCTGAGCCTTGCCAAAATGCACCTCAAGCGCAGCCAGCACCCACTTGTCAATGGAAGCTTGCATGTTGCTATGATGCTGAACAGACTTCAGAGGAGTTTCCAGACGAGGATGATGGTCTAGAAGAAAGGCTTGACAATCTAGTTCCAAAAAATCGGTGAATAAAAGCTATGGATTACAAGAATCTGATCTGCGACTGATCGTGGAGATGGCGCAGGGCCGGGCAGCATTTCGTTCCATTGTTGCACGGGTCACCATGAGTTAGGAGCTGACTCAATGACAGACAACAACCACAACAGCAGTATGTGCTTGGTAGAGTTGTTAGTTGTGGATGAGTTGATTCATGGTGACCCCATGTGTGCAGCTAGAACTGTTCCATTGGGTTTTCAGTGGGTGTGACCATTGAAATGTTAGATCTGGGCCTGTCTTCTGAGGCATCTCTGGGTGGGCTCCAATCACCAACCTTTCAGCTGGTAGTTGAGCGCTTAACCATTTGTACCACCCAGGGACTGCATATTTTGTAGAGAGAGGGCATGCTAAAAGCTTCCTGGGTTGAGAAGGCACGAAGGGACTTGGGATGAGCCATGGAGGGTGGGACCCTAATGTGGGTGGCAGAAACCTTGCCTGTTATTCTGCCTCTCCTGTCTCCCCTGCTGGACCGAGTTCTCTTCTGTGCCTGGTGCCAGGGTGCCTTGCTAGGGAAGATGATGACAGATAAGTGCTCTGAGATTTTTTTTGGAAATATTTCCCCTGGTCAAAGCAGGCGAGGAAAACATCTTTTTGCTGCACTCTGACTTCCAGAGCTAAGCCAGACTCAAGACGAAGACAAACCTTTGACTCATCCAAGAGAAAAGCTTAAGAACCTCTTGTGTGTCCTTCCAGCAGGATGGGGAGGGGGCCGGAGGGGGAGGCAGAGGGCTGTAAGTGTGACGTCACGTTTTGGTATCTATGATGCTTTGAAGGAGACTTGGTGGTGCAGTGGTTAAGTGCTCAGCTACTAACCAAAAGGTTAATGGTTAGAAACTACCAGCCACTCCAGCCGCTCCATGTGAGATGTGGCAGTCTGCTTCCATAAAGATTGCAGCCTTGGAAACCCTGTGGGGCAGTTCTACTCTGTCCTGTAGGGTTGCTATGAGTTGGAATCGCCTTGACAGCAACAAGTTTATGATGCTTCGAGTCTCATTTCAGGAAAGGCATGCAGCTGAGGCCTGAAGGCAGCAGCAGTTTTATTGACTCAAGCTGAGGTGGAGTCACTGGCTATCATCTCTGCCAAGGTCTTTCCTTTGGTATATCTGTGCCCCACACACACCCCCACCCTGGGCCTGTGCTGACCCTGGCCAGGTTTGCATAATCTGTCTGGCCCACCGAGGCGGCCTAGGATTCTGAGTTTACCTCCCAGGGCCTGGCACTCCCCTACTTGGGGCCCCACTGGTCTATGAACCAAGCTCCTGCCACCTTTTTCTCCTAGAAAGACCCTCCAAGGACAGAGTTGCCTTCCCAATTGCTCACCCACTGTCTTTTCCCTACTGGGCACATCGGGCATAGCTACTGACAAAATACAAGGGCAGCACAAGAGAAAAGGCCTTTTCCTGCTGGAGATTGGTACAAAAAAGCCCTCTTCGAAATCTTGACTTGTGGCTGAGCTTCTTCTGTGTTGTTTATTTGTTGATATGTGTATTCCCATGTGTGTAAATTTTCCCAACTGCCTGAGTGCCAGAACTGTCTGACCTTTTGGAATCTCTTCCCTAAATACCACCCGAGCTGCTCAGACCATCAACCTTGTTGGTGAAGGTGATGTGACTGAGAAGGCAATGGCTGTTGCTTTCAACTCCTCTCCTGAGGTAAACCCGAGTAACCTCAGGACAGGGGAACAATAAACAAGGACTCCAAAGCAAGACCTCAGCCTAGAGATCTTGGACATAGACCCCAGCTGCTCATCCCTATATTCGCCTGTGTAGACGAGGCCTTGGGTTGTGAAGAGGGAGCCCTGGGCCCCTGTGGTCTGGACCTACTCCACCGTCTCTCCACCTTCCTTCCTTGTCCATAGCCTCCTATGAGGCCAGAAGGAGTCACTAGAAAAGGGGATGGTGAATGTGGGCTACCCCAAGTTCATAGCTAGGGCCTTTGGGTTTATACAACCCGTACTTTGAGAGGCGTGGGAAGAGAAGTATTTTCCTCAGGCTTGAATCTTCTTTCTGAGGCTTCTAATCCTTGGGTGGTTGAGGGTTCGGAGATTCGGACCCTTCCTCAGATGCTGAAACATGAAGCAAGAGGCCTGGGGCCGACTTATCTCCTGGGCTCCCTCTGGGCCTTCGACTCGCCCAGAGTGGCTGCAGGCCAGAGGGGAGCAGAGTCCTTATTCACGGACACACAGATCATTCTGGAATTTCAGGGAGGAGGCTGAATTTCAGGGAGGAATTTCATGGGAGTTACCAGTCCGTGAGGACACCGCGGCTGCTTCCTTGGCCATCGTCCATATGGCAGGCTGAGGAGCTTAAGGATTTTGGAATGATGCTGCCCACAACTTTGGGGACTGTGGGGCCCTAGCCTCCCAGCCTACTCTCATCCCTGCAGCTGCCCTGGGTAGAGCCACTCTGCTCCACCGAAGCCGAGTGACTGGAGGAGTCGGGGAAGGGCAGTGAGAGGAGCATGATGACTCACTGCTGATAGAACGGTAATGAAATTAATGAGCTCTTCAAGCTCCCCCATTAGCAGAGTCGGTGTGTCAGAGGCCTTTACCATATCAGTTCTCCAGATGTCCGCTCAGGACAGACGTGAGAGCTGCTCCTTTGTCCTGCCCACCTCTGGGTGGCCAGCCTGTCCCCAGGAGGAGGGCCTCCTGCCCTTTTGAGACCGGTAAGGACTCCGAGCTGAGGGGAGGAAGAAGGCCAGGGTTAGGATGTGGCGTTCTTTGATGCGGCTGCGTTAAGTACCAGGAAGAGCCACAGCCTCAGGGGCCTAGATCTCACCCCATCTCTGTTAATAACTTACTGTGAGCCTGGCAATCTACTCCACCTCCCTGAACTCCAGCGTGCTCACATGCAAAGTGGAGGGATCCTCCTGGTGGAGCTGTCATCACCCTTGCTGGCAAAGAGAGAGGATTCGAGGGAGGAGAAACAGGAGCTGGTGGCCAGAAGATGGTTGATGTGACTGAGGTGGCATTTCAGCAGATACTCTTCATCTGGAGTCCACTGGCCTAGGGTCCCAAGTGGGCTTTCGGGAGCAATAGACTGTGAAGTTGTCAGTCAAGTACTGAGTGAGTGAGCATTTTCCAAAAAGGTGGGCTCTCACTGGCAATGCCAGCTTGACACCCATTGGTCAGCATCCACTGGGAAGGGGAAGTACAGGAAGGAAATTGTAACTCTTATTTGGTACCCAGTGCCCCCAGGTACTCACTGTGGCAGTTGCTCAAAGTTGAGAGAGTGTGTGTGTTTGTTTGGGTTCCTAACTTTAGGAGATTAGTCCCCTTTCCTGAGATGAGCTGTGTGGTCTATACAGATCGCTGGTTTCTATGGCTTCTGGCGATTGTGTCTGCTTTTAGAAACCATGTAAGTCCATGAAGTCTTCTGATTGGTTAAAAGATTGCCACACGGTGTCCCAGTCACCTTGGTGGCCCTTTCATTGCGTACCTTTCTTCTCCCTCATACCTTCACATCCATTTTGCTCCAGGATAACCCTCTTCCTCAACCACAAGGAGCCACATCCCTCCAGGTATGGCTGGAAACGTCAATTCTTTGGAGGTCAGAACTCACAGGAACACCCCCTTTCTATGGTTCTCTGTGCCCCCCTCCATTGTGAGAACCCAGAATGGCTGAGGAGGAGTGTGTATCCAGCAACTGGACAATGGGGAAGAGTCCTGGCCCTGGACTTGCCCCTGAGAGCAGGAAGGAGGGGTGAGGTCCAGCTCAGCTGCCCCAGGTGATGATGGGTTTTCCATCTTGGGTTTGAGCAGGAGTTGGGTGAGCCTGCAGAGGCAGGGACAGCCAATCACTACAGAATGGGATGTAAGCACAAGTAAGCCTGTGCTTACCTTGCTGACTGGGTAATCCATCCCTGTGAAGG
This sequence comes from Elephas maximus indicus, assembly GCF_024166365.1. Classification (NCBI taxonomy): domain Eukaryota; kingdom Metazoa; phylum Chordata; class Mammalia; order Proboscidea; family Elephantidae; genus Elephas; species Elephas maximus. Next base: position 17,419,857 of record NC_064826.1, read on the forward strand.
ACTGTACATTTGATAGGAAATAGGCTTTGATTCTGTAGGAAGGTGCTGTGGGTTGGGAGAAAGACAGATGCCAGCCATACCTAGAAGCAGAATCTTTAATGTGGTGAAACACTGTGAAATTTTTCACTACAGATGATCTGGTAAGCAAGGTAAGCACCGTGATTACCTTGCCTAGTGGATAACCCATCCCTGTGGAGGTCTCCGAGGGGGCATCAGGCCAACGTGCCCGTCAGGCAGTGGAGCTGGGCTGGAAAATCAATGCTGAATTCACGATGCCAGGAGGCCAGGAAAGGGGGATCGGATGATGAAATTAGAGCATTTGTTTGCAATTCTACTATAAAAAACCAGCAGATCACTGGGCAAAAAGGCCTAAGGGCAATGGACGGGGCATGTGGTGGAGGTAGGGAGGGGCGGGGATCCAGGCTGCACCTGCTGAGGAGTTTAGGGGTGTCCGTGTCCACTGCAGTCCTGCTGCAAACAGCAGCGGTGCCAAGACCAGCTAGCCTTGGTAGGATCCCTCACTACCCCCTGCACTCTCCGCCCCACGGGAAGAGGCCAGCAGGACCTCGGAGGACATCCCCTGGACTCCTGTCCATATGTTCTATCTCTCTTTCCTTACATCTGTGCAGTGAAGTAAGGCATTTGAACCGGTCTGGCTATGAAATTAGGCGAGATTTGCCAAACCATCTGTGTGCCCTCTTTCATCTTGGCAAATTTTCAGAGCATTTTGGGTGTGGAAAAGGACATTATCTACCCAGAAGGGAGTGTCACAGTTATGCAGGGTGACCATTATTTGCTCAAATACAGTAATTCCTGGTTAACACCATGGAGATAAGTAGCTTATCTACCATCCCTTGTGGCAGTCCACAGCCAGGTGTGTTCTGTGAGATGCCTTCTGCAGGTGTGATACACAGGGGGGCTGAGGGAGTGGAGTGAGTGGGTTCCAATGCAGATATGTTCAGTTAGCTGCCCTTAGGAGAGCTTGAAAGACTCGAGAGAGAAAGTCAAGATGGTATGGGATATGAACTATCCCAGACAAAACTTTCTGTTCTTCGGAAACAACATAGAAGGGGCAGGCGGCAGGTTTGGGAACTTAAACTACAAGTGTAAGGGTGGGTGTAGCCAGATGGTTTGGTTGGATAGATCTGGAAGTTAATGAGAATCAACTTAAGCAGATGCTCCTTAATGGACCGATGGTGCTGGTTTTTACTCTGTGGGCGTGGGGGTGGTACTATTAGGTTCTTCGGTACTTCGGGAAAAATGATTTATCATGGGGAGTGGTCAGCAGAGTCCCCAAGGGTGGGAAAGTCAGACAATGGTTGCATACCCATTGACAGGCACACCTCGTACAGACCCCACATTCCTTCCCACCCACCCCACCCCTTAACAGAGATATGCACCAGGTTGCCTGGGTACTGGGATGTAGGTTCCTTTATGGGTTGATTAGATGGGACCCATCATACTGGATACAGAAAGTGGTCTTTGTCAAGAAGGGAGTTAAGTCCTTGTTATAACACCGAGGAAAGGTTATCACAAAGGAGGTGAGAAGGTGAGTGTTGGGTTTAACTTGCAGTTTGGAGGAGAGAAGCAAGTGTGAGAGCCGGTTTTAAAACAAAAGACTTGCAGATTCTAGAAAAGAATTTTAATGTCAACTGAAATTTAGCAAGATAATGCTCTCATGTTCATCTCAACCATTTAGACCTCACTCAGTTTGTTAATGGGGGGCTTGGGGTGAAAGAATGAAATGAGGAGGATTCCACAGGGTTCACCGAGGGGCTGGGCAGCCTTGGATGCCTGCCTGAGTCCTCTGAACGCTATCTAAGGAGCTGAACGCGCCCATGGTCCTCCTCTGCTCATGGCTAAGATCCATCTGTTATTGTCTTTTTCTGGAATGGAAGCACACATGTTTAAAAAGAAGCTATGCCAGGAACATTTTAATTTGAGAGAAGTACCAATTGAGATAATGAAGGGGAACCCAGAGATGCTACGTGCTGGTCTTCACAAATTTTCTCTGCTGAATCCCTCAGTGACAATGTCTTCCCTTCTGTGTCAGGAAGAAGGGACACAGACTTGAGTTTAATTTTTTTTTTTATCTAAAGGAAGGCCAAGTGCCGCGCACGGTCCAGGGGAACCTGGCCGCGACCACCAGCATCACGGCACCATCCATGGTTCCTATGGACCCAGCACATGCAGAGGAATGGGACATGGCAGCTGGAAATTGAGTCTAGAAACATAAACATCCAGGCTGAGAGGGCACAGGGGTCGTAGACATGAAGCCGTCAGCCGCATGCAGTGTTGGCAGAATGAGGTTTGGGGAGCAGGCAGTAAGACTGCTCTTTTGGAAGGTTTAGGCTTTGGAACCTGATCGAGAACTGCCCGGAAGACTCCTAGCGACCGTATAGGATAGACTAGAGCTGCCCCATGGGGTTTCCAAGGCTATAACCTTCCCGGAAACAGACTGCCACATCCTTCTTCTGCAGAGCCACTGGTGGTTTTGAACCATAGACCTTTCAGTTAGCAGCCAAGTACTTTAACCACTGTGCCACCAGGGCTCCTTAGAAGACAGTCAGGCTCCCACAAAGGTGATTGGACTTGGCTTTGCTGCAAGAAAACAGGCTCAGGGAAGGAAAGGCTCTGAGCTTTGGCAAAGGAACGTGCTCCAGCTGGGCAAAACTTCTTGTTCTTTCGGTTGAAGGAGCTGGGCCTCAGACGATACCGGATGGGAAAAGTATGGCGGGGAGGCCCAGCCTAGTGAGCTGTGACCTGTGACCTCTGTGATAAAGCCAGAGGTGGCATTCACATGCTCAATGGAATAACACAGGCCTAGCCAATCAGACTGGCACTGGTTGCAAACATCTACCCGGGCCCTACCAGCTCCCCCTAATGAATGTCAGCCAGCCTTGGGGTCAATATAGGGGTTTGACCTCTTAGGGCCCTGCCAGCCGCAACAGCTTGTAACACTGTCAGATCAGTCCATGTCAGTTGAAAGGACCCCAAGAAGAGGCCACACAGAAAAATCAGGGGGCAGAAGGCGCTGCTTAGGGAGGCAACTTGTTAGTGTTTAAGGCCTGTCTTTCCTACTAGATTGTTAACTCCATGAGGCCGAGACTGTTTTTTATCTTGGTCATTGTGCCATGCCTGGTGTTTATCCCAGGGCCTGGAGCACACCGGTTTCTGTCCAGTCAATTCCGACTCATGGTGACCCCATGTGTACCAGAGCAGAACTGGGCTCCATAGGGTTTTCAATGGCTGATTTTTCAGAAGTAGATCACCAGGCCTTTCTTCCAAGGTGTCCCTGGGTGGACTTGAACTGCCAACCTTTCTGTTCACAACCAAGCATGTTAACCCTTTGTACTACCAGGGACTCCTTCTGGGACATGTTATTGTTGTTAGGTGCTGTCAAGTTGGCTTTGACTCATAACGAACCCAAATGACAGGGTAGAACTGACCCATAGGGCTTCATAGGCTGTAATCTTTATGGGAAACCAAAAAAACAAACAAACAAACCTGTCTTGGAAGAAGTACAACTAGAATGTTCCTTAGAAGCAAGGATGGCGAGACTACATCTCACGTATTTTGGACATGTTATCAGGAGGGATCAGTCCCTGGAGAAGGACATCATGCTTGGTAAAATAGAGGGCAGGGGAAAAAGAGGAAGACCCTCAAAGAGATGGACTGACACAGTGGCTGCAACAATGGGCTTCAGCAGAACAACAATAGTGAGGACGGCGCAGGACCAGGCAGTGTCTTGTTCTGTCGTACATGGGGTCGCTATGAGTTGGAATCAGCTCGATGGCACCTAACAACAACAACCTTTATGGGAGCAGATTGCCAGGTCTTTTCTGCTGCAGAGGAGCTGATGGGTTCGAATCCCCAACCTTTTAGTTGGCAGCTGAGTGCTTAACCATTGAGCCACCAAGTTTCCTTCTCCTGGGACATAGTGTGTGCTTAATAAGCATTTACTAAATGCATGGATGATTGAGTTTGTGGATAAGGACATCTCTGCATGATGACATTTGCGGGGGCACAGGTTAGCATCTGAAAGGAAAAACGAGAGCAGAAAGAGTCCCATGGAGGGGAAGCAGATTGGAACCCAGAAAGAAAACGTAGGTGTGGGGAAAGTTGCCCGTTTGTGAAAAGTAGAAGTCTTGAGGCATTCCCAAGGAGAAGGGGGTGGGAAGGCCATCTGTTAGAATCAAGGATGGGGTGGGCACTGGGAAGGCTCCCGCTGGATCTTTTCAGGTTTTTTCTCCTCTTTCCTGTTTATCCGTTTACTTACATTCTATCTTATACATGACCTGCAAGCTCATCCCAGCTGCTGTGACTTGGAACTTCTGTCATTCTAAAGCTCAGTCTGGGGACACTAAGCATCCTCCTTTTTTCTCCAGGTCCTTGCTCCTGACTGATAGCTCTCTCTGTCCTTCCAGGCCTGGTTTTGTCCTCTCTTTTTGCCTCTGGGTCTCCCAGGCCAGCCTGAAGGCCTAGTGTGGTCTTTAAGGGACCAGGTCTGTGCTCCTTTTCAGGCAGGTCAGTCTCGGAAGACCTGGGGACACATTTCACCTCTGGCTCTGACTGATCAGTGATCTGAGGCCAGGATCCTTGCTCTCGCATTAGATTTCCACTGACCAAAACCAAAGCACCAGACCTGTCACCACTGAGTCAATTCTGACTCATGGCGACCTCATGTGTTACAGAGCAGAACTGTGCTTCATAGAGTTGTCTTGGCAGTAATCTTCACAAAAGCAGATCCAGGCCTTTCTTCCGAGGTGCTGCTGGCTGGGTTCAAACCGCCCACCTTTAGGTTAGGAGTTGAGTGCAAACTGCTTGTACCACCCAAGCATCACTGACTGAGTTGGTGAAATGATGCTGCATGAGATGTTGGCATTCTGACCCTGCAGGGCTCTCCAGAGCAAAGCCCAGGCAAACCTCGGGCCTCATTAAGCTGAGTCGACCTTGGGGATCACCCTTCTCTGATATTCACCTTGGCTTGCCTTGGGCAAATCGTTCTTTGGGAGACCTTCGTTCCCCTGACTGGCAACCAAGTATAGGGTTATTATTTTACTGAATAGGTTTTTAGAATGTGGTAGAGTGAGGATTTTTTTTTTTTTTTAATATACAATGTGAAATGTAAAAAGGCATGAAATAAATTCCTAAAGCAGAGCTTGGAAATTAATTCTGTTCACTACTCCCTAACAAAGCTGAGCTTAGCAAGATGATCACATGGAACGCTACTGTTCTACGGCCTTGGAGTCTCTGGGCAACGTCCTGGGCTTCGGAGCACGCCGTGCTCATCAGACACCAGTGGACTGCAGAGAGTTCTGTTGCTGTTCTCAGTTCAAGGAGATCAGTGTTTCTGGAGGACCCGTTGTAGTTCTGGCACTGTTCTGGGCACTGCAGAGCCAACAACACAGTCATCACGACCTGAGGAGCCCCCACCCCTTGCAGACCGGTCCTCCCAGATCCTGTAGAGGGAAGCATCGTGTCCAAAGTCACATAGCACATTCAGTGCCAAAGGCAAGGTGAGAAATCATGTGGAGTTTGCCGGTGAGACACAACCTGGTGGGGCAGAAGTTAGCTGAGGAAAACTTCAGGGACCAAGAGTGATGGGACTTAGGTCCTCCGCTAACTCTGATGGGAACTCACTGTGTAAAACTCTTGTTAGCTGCCTTCGAGCTGGCTCCGACTCATGGCAACCCCACGTACAGCAGAACGAGATGTTACCCAGTCCTGTACCATCTTCACAACTGTCGGTCTGCTCGAGTCCATTGTGCAGCCACTCTATGTTTTGAGTCCTTCCAACCTAGGGGGCTCATCTTCCAGTACTATATCAGACAATATTCTGTTGTGATCCATAGAATAATTTTCAGAAGTAGCTCATCAGGCCTTTCTTCTTAGTCTCCCTTATTCTGGAAGCTCTGCTGAAACCTGTCCACCGTGGGTGACCCTGCTGGTATTCAAAATACTGGTGGCATAACTTCCAGCATCATAGCAACAGGCAAGCTACTACAGTACTGTGACAAACTGACAGACACGTGGTGGCTTGTAAACTTAGACAGGCCATTAAAATGTGGGTCCAATATTCTTATGCTGCAGTTGAGGGACTGAGTCCTCGGTATTCCAGGTCTTAGCTTTTTCCATATATAAAATAGAAATGATAATGTGTTGCTAACCTTACTTCCCGTACATGGTTTCTAGGAAATACAATATGAGCAGCCGTCAGAAATTTTTGGAAAAATAAGAAGTACACGTTGTTGTTAGGTGCTGTTATGGATTGAATTGAGTCCACCAAAAATATGTATTGTAAATCCTAACCCTATACTTGTGGTTGTAATCCCATATGGGAGTGGGTTTTCTTAGTTATTAAGAGCCTGTATCAGTGTAGGGTGTGTTTTAAGCCAATCACCTTTGAGATATAAAAGAGCAGATTAGGCATACAGAAGGAAACAGAGATAGGGAAGATAGATACCAGGCCACATGAAGATCACCAAGGAGCCAAGGAACAGAAGATGAAAAGATTGTCCCTCAGAGCTGACAGACAGAGCAAGGCTTTCCCTAGAGTCAGCACCCTGAATTCAGACTCTGAGCCTCTTAAACATTGTGAGAAAATAAAGTTCTTTTCGTTAAAGCTACCCACTTGTGGTATTTCTGTTATAGCAACACTAGATAACTAAGACAGGTGCCATTGAGTCAATTTTTGAGTCATAATGACCCCATGTGACAAAGTAGAACTGCCCGCATAGGGTTTTCTTGGCCGTAATGTTTATGGGAGCAGATCCCTAGGTCTTTCTCCTGAGGCCCCACTAGGTGGATTCGAACTGCTAGCAGTTAAGCCTTAACCATCGCACCACCAGGCTTGATTCTTCCTCTAGACCCAAGTGTCCTCCTGCTTACCCCCTCTTTTGCTCTTCATTCCTTTTTGAACCAGGAGCCCCAGTGAAACCCCAGAAAGCCCAGCAGGATTGCTGCAAAGAGAGCCAGATACAATTTATAAAAGCATTCCACTCCCTGGCAGAAATCCCATCACGGCAGCTAGGCCTGGCCCGTGTGTGGTTGACTGTGTCCGCAAATAAGTGCCTGATAATCACCCTTCCTGGTGAAATATTTGATTTATTTTATGGAGGTCCATTCATTGGCGGTCTTTTTAGAAAGGAAACTGTAAGAACGCGGGCTCAAAGCTTTAGGGGAAGGGAGGGGCAGGCAGAGAGAATTACTCCCACACACTCTCGAAATTGTTCTCACATTAAAGCCTTGTTCCCGGAGTGGATGGATTTTCCAATGCAGTTGGGGATCTTGTCCCTGGACAATAAAATTGCTCTTCTGTGCCGCAGAATGAATTACCTGTCAGGTTCTTTTAAGCAGTTTCAGGATGGTTAGTTTGAAGACAGCACACGGGCTGGAGAAGGCAGGCAGGGCTCAGGGGTGCGGGGGGTGCCTTCAAAAGTTGCTGCTACTGTGTCTTTGTGTTATTTGCTGTGTCATGTTGATCTGGTGTGAGTTGACAGCTGTGTGTGAAGGAAGCAACCTCAGAGAATTGAGTACCACTGTGCAGGGTAGAAACAACCTGCATCTGTGCAAGCTTGGGGGTAGGTAAACCCAAAAAACTCAGACCAAACCAGTTGATTCCAGCTCATGGTGACCCCATGTGTTTGCAAATAGAACCGCACTCTCTTGAGTTTTCAATGGCTGTGACCTTTCAGAAGTGGAGCACCAGGGCTTCCTTTTTTTTTTTTTTTTTTCTGGGTAGGTTTATGCCACCAACTTTTTATTTAGTAGCTGAGCACCCAGCCGTTGTTTGCACTACGCAGAGACTCCTAGGTAAACCTAACCCATTGCTGTCAAGTTGATTTTGACTCTTAGCGACCCTATAGGACAGAGCAGAACTTCTCTACAGGGTTTCCAAGACCATAAATCTTTACAGAAGCAGACTGCCACATCTTTTTCTCCCGGTGTGGCTAGTGGGTTCAAACCGCCGACCTTTTGGTTAACAGCCAAGTGCTTAACCAAGTAACCCAAGGCTCCCCTTTTAAATACAGGAATCCTGACATTTCCCTATGGGTTGAAGCACAAAACTTTTTTGGTGGTTTGATTTTGTGGGGAAACGGAAAGATGTCATTTACCCCACTATAAGGATAGAGGTGTGTGTTCATTGGCAGCATCACAGAGAGAGAGAGAGAAAGGTTTCCAATCAGCTAGCCAGAAGGTTATTATCCTAATCCCATAAAGCTTCAGAAAGCACCCACTGCTCACGTATTTATCTTTAGGACATTTTCTGGGGCTAGGAACGAGATGCTTCACACCCTGGTGATCCACTAGTCAGCAGGCCTAGAACACCGCAGGTGACTGGAGACAGACTTTGGTCACCTATCGCATGCAACTCTGAGTTCTTGGCTTGCTCCTTTACCAGTAGCTTGCAAATATTTTGATTCCAGAAGCTATTTGGGCAACAGGAAATGCCCCTGTTTCTCCTACAAACATCACTAGCAAATGTGTCGCCTAAAGTGCATGGTAAGGGTAGTCAGGCCTTGATGAGCCATCCCAAATAAATTGCCTGTTCATGTGTTCTAAGGTGCGATGGCCACACCTGCTGAGAGACCTGTCTGCAGACAGACCGGAGGCTATTCTGGCTCCAGTGATGACTTCTCTTGGAAGGACTGGCCACGCTGCTTGCTGAGCCCGAGCAAGGTGGCCAAGCCCACATAAGGTGGTGGAGCTTACTTGAGGTGGTTGAGCCCACACAAGGTGGCCGAGCCCGTGTGAAGTGCCTGGCTACCTCTGTGGCTCAGGTGTGTGAGGCTCAGTCACCTGCCAGCTGGGCTGGAATGTCCAGGGAAGCTGGGTTTGGCAGAGACTATTTCCTGCTTCTCAGTTCCCTTCTGGCCAGAGATAGAATGAGAGCTGCAGTCCATGAGTGCTAACGGAGCTGCTGAATGCACCAGGGACCAGTGACGCTCTTGCTGACAGTAAAGCACTTTAGACACAGTGATAATTGCGGGTTAACACTTGCTGCCTGGATAAAGAGTTTAAAAGGGACACGGCAGTTAATCTCAATACTGGTTGAAGAATTAACACGTACATGTGTTTCATAGAGCCTTGGCGTTTTAAGCCTTAAGCATTATCTTATAAAAGTGAACCAGCTAGTTACAGGCCAGCAGTGGCCAGTTGATTTAGAACTAAGCTTTTTGTTTTGAGATGTTGACTATCAGTCATAAGGATGATTGAAGAAAAAAAAAAATCGTACAAAGAATAGAATTTTCGATATTAAGCACATCTAAAACTATAGGTAACTTCTTGGTTGCTAGTGAGTTTGTTCTAATATCTGCTGAGTTGTTAGTATGTGTTGGGCATTGAGCTAAGCCAGTCGAATTGCTAACAAGTGATACTACCATAGTCTAAAATCCGGGTCCTCGCTTTACCTTCACACTATAAAATACTGTATGGAGAAAAATTGATGTTGCCCATGATTTCCTTCTACTTGTATCAAAAATCCATGCCCATGGAAGCAACAGTCAAGAAACCATTGGGTAAATCTGCTGCAAAAGACATCTTTGAGGTGTTAAAAAAACAAAGGTGTCACTTTGGTGCGTCTGACCCAAACCATGGTCTTTTCAGTTGCCTCATACGCATGCGAAAGCTGGACCATGAAACAATGAAGATAGAAGAATTAATGCATTCAAACTGTGGCATTGGTGAAGAATATTGAATATACTGTGGACTACCAGAAGGACAAACTAATCAGTTTTAGAAGAAATATAGCCAGAATGTTCCTTTAACGTGATGATGGCAACACTTTGGCTTGCTTACTTTGGACACGTCAACGGGAAAGACCAATTGCTAGAAAAGGCCATCATGTTTGGTAGAAGGCCAACAAAAATGAGGGAAACCTTCAGTAAGATGGGTTGACACAACCTTTGCGACGAGGAACTCAAACATACCAACAATCTTGGAGATGGTGCAGGACGGGGCAATGTTTCATTCTGTTATACACAAAGTCGTGAGGGCATTGGTGGTTTGGTGGTAGAATTCTTAACTTCCATGCAGGAAAACTGCCCCATAGGGTCTTCTAGGCTGTTGTCCTTGTGGAAGCAGATAGCCAGGTCTTTTTCCTGCAGAGCCACTGAGTGGGTTCAAACCGCCAACCTTTTGGTTAGCAGCCAAGCACTTAACCATTGTGCCACCAGGGCTCTTTAGTGTGTGTCTAACCCCTCTATTTTTTTCGACTGTGTAATTTTATATCTTAGCTGAATGGGGGCTGAATCTAATAATAAAACAAAATAATATTTATTGAGCACTTACTACCTACTAAGCATTGTGCTCAGCGCTTTATCCATGGATTATGTCATAATAGCAACTGTATGAAAAAGTCACTTAATATTTCCTCCACCTATGGATGAGGAAATCAAGGCTCCAAGAGGTCACATAGCCTAGAGCTGTTGTTCTAACGGAGCCTGTGGTCTTAACCACCTCCTACCCTCAACTTACAAAGTCATATGCTTTTGGCATGTTGTGTGCAAACCCACACATTCTTGTGCACCGTAAGTAGTGCTGGGACTTCTCTACACGGGGCGTACCAGGGACAACCTGCTCAGAAGTCATGGCCAGGTTGCCTCCTGGAGGCCACACAGAGGAGGATCAATTCTGCTCAGGAGGTGCTCCATCTTCCCACAACCACACATGGGTGAGGTTCCTGCCACTTCCCTCTCTCATTCCTCCAAGCCTGCCTGTGACGGAACTCTTGGCTTCCTCAGCTCTCACTGACTCCACCTTTCACCGAGCCACCTCGACTTGAGTGACCAGGCTCTGTGGGGCTGTGACTCCCACCCAATGTGAGCTGAATCTTCTTGTCTTGTCAGGCCACCCTCTCTAATCATGGCTCTCTTCCTGCCAACTTCCTCCGTGTCAACTGCAATGGAGGCCTTGGGAGCCGCTGTGTGCCCACACATGATGGCCGCCACCTCTGGGCAACCACATTTCCAGGTTGTGTGCATTTTGCTGCAGGGTCCCCCAGGACAGGGAGAAATGAGGGAGCTCTCCATTTGCTCCGCATTTGTAAGGTGAACGTGGGAGGAGGCGGCGAGATCAATGGGCACAGAGATGAGGGCTTTTTTGTGTGCATGTCCGGATCTGGCTGCTGGTTCGTCTCAGATGCAGTTCTCCTTCTAGTTGTGATTCTGAGCCTTGTAATCACAAGCACAGCTCCCCAGCTCTCACGTGCACACCCACACACCGCCAACTAGTGTGGCTTCGTTTGTGAGAATGTGTGCATGGCTGTGCGTGCACAGACACAGAGTCCCCACACCCACACATACACTCAGACACATACACACTCCATACCCCCACCCACGCACGTGCATTCACACCCACCCATACCCACATACACACACACACATTCTCTCTCCCTCTCTGTTCCACCCCTCCCTGCCAGGTGTCTGCCCCTCAGAATTAATGGCCGTGGAGTCCTCCCAGCTCAGTTTCTGCTTTGAACCCAGGAGAGGCAGGGGGCTGCTCTGGACTTTTCAGCACTGACTCTTGTATGTGCCATATATCCCCCCTCCTGCGCTTCTGGCCATTGCTTTTAAGCATGAAGGAGACACCTCTCTTGGTGATGGGTCATCTGAACTCCATTGTCTTCTCCACAGGGCCAGCCAGTGGCCATTTTCCTCTGAGCACACAGGGGACAGGGAAGGAAGAATCTAAAGGGACCTCCCTGGGTATGATCTTGCACGTCCATGTTGTTGGGTCCACCATCAAGGTGGGCATCTCCATTCCTTGTGGCGTGGTGTGCCTCTGGCGTGTACAGCAGCCAGGAAGCCCAGTGGAGCCTGAGGTGGGGGCGTCTACCCCTCCTCGAGTGCCCTGGACTGCCCGCCTTGTCGTTGAAGCATGGTTGCTGGGAAGGGCACCTGTGTGTGCACACCCCAGCTGGAGGGGAGGGTGGGGGGTTAACAGGTTATTGCTCGCTGTGGCAAATGTCCTTCAGGCTCCCCTTCTCCTCTCCTGTGCACTGGCCTTTTCACCATTTTGGTCCTGCATGGATTCTAGGTCTCACGTGTCTCTTGGGTTGAGAGCTGTCAACTGAAATTCAGGGCCCCCATTCTCCATGGAGCAACTTGGAGGAGCGGTTTCACGGAAGCATTCTCAGGACTGTCCAAGGGCTGAACACTGGGGAAAGGGCGCCTTTCTTGACTGGGATCTTCCACCCTTGGCTCCTCCTGCTGTGTGTTCACCAGCAGAGCAGCAATGGCAGCTGAGGTGCGGGCAGAGAGCCAGAGTTCCTGGAGCAGACTGGCTCGGTCCCCTTGGTCAGTCTATGGGGCCAGCCAACACTGGGTCCCCCCACCCCTGGCTCTGGGAGACCTGGGTTAGGCAATTATCCCAGACAGCTGCAAAGAGGCCATTGCCGTGGCCTTACCTCACCAGCCCCCCGTCTCTCACTCTAGCTGCTTAGAATAGAAACCAGACCTCTTGTCCCCAGGGATGGATGCCTCTCAGAGCCGGACGGAGGGTGATGTGTCACATGTCATCTGATTTGAAGCAAGTTTGGGTGACTGCCAGATAGGTACAGGAGGAAAGAGAGCATGCACAGGGAAGGGGACACTTTTGTAGGCTAGGACCCCTGACTGACCTCAGATGCAGTGGGTGACTTTGACAAGTCACTGGCCTCTGAGGCCCCATCTGTGGGTTGAGGAAAGCCCATAAGTCACCAGTCATTTCTGGGAACTTGAGGAGTCTGGAGTCTGTGTGGGGAGTCCCAGGGCCATAAACCCTTCACTCAGCAGCAGCTCTGGAGACCATGAGTACTAGTACCCTTTCCAGCCAGGGGCCTCACTGAGACGTGGTCAGAAGCTGCCGGTACCTGTTTCCTGCTGGGCATTGACCCTGGCCTTGCCTCCCAGGGGTTTTCTTTGGACTTGAGCCTTGTGAGAGAAGAGAGAGGAGAAAAGAGTACATTCCAAGCGGCAGGAAATGGAGAAGGGAGACAGGCACCAGAGACAGGCCAACAGGTAACTACATACACAGGCTGGCTGAAGGCCATCATGTGTCATGTGGGGACTCAGGGGCTCCCCAGCACAGAGACAAGTTCCTGCGGACACAGGTGGCCAAGATACAGAGGGGCAACTCCAGACACAGGCATTGGGACACGCAGACAGTGCTGACACTGCCTCAGGCTGTGCCTCCCACTCAAGTCTTGTGTTCCTCTTGCTTGTCACTGTCTTCAACACTCCTTATCTTCCTTTCCTCTCCAGCAGAACCTCACCCTTCACACCCAGTCCAGTCCTTCATTCTCTCCTCCCTTTCTCTGCCGTCAGGGTCATCAGAAGGGCTAGTGGCCTTCCAGGTGCTCGTGACCCCTGTTCTTGGTGCCCAGGCGGGGAGCCAGGCCCAGATGGAAGCTTCCGTGAGTCTGATGAAGACCCATAGACTGGGCTGATTAGAACAGGCTGCAGTTTGAGCAACTGTAATAAGGAGTAGTTGTCATGGCAACAGGCTCTTGATTGTTGTCCAGATTTCAGAATCTCTCCCCTCTCCCCCCCCTTGGTTATTTTCCTTCCTTCCTTTTTCTCCCCCTGGGGCTATTGGCACACACTAGGCAGGAGTTGGTGAACCCACAAGTAAGAGTGAGGAGCTGCAGATTAGGCCGGTCTGGTGGCTGTCTGCACGACAAGCCACCCCTTCTGAACGAGCACATGGCCCTGGGTGACCAGACAGCCCAAGCAAGGCACACATACTTCCATTTCAAATCCCAGAGATACAGGCAGATATACCCAAAGGCCAGAGTGTAGACTGAGGCTGAGACGGGCCCTTTACGTGTGGGGAAGAGCTGGGGACAGAGCAGGCGGGGACCTGGATCTCAGCCCTGCCTGCTGCCCAGTGGTGGCCTGGAGCAAAGCAGCTCTGAGAGCTATAGAGTCCTCATCCTTGGTGAAAAGTCAGAGTGGGAACTGAAATACAGACTCCAGTCTTTCGACTACACATTAAATGAATCCTCTGACTCCCCTACACCTGGCCGAGGCCATGCTGGCTCACAGAACTGTCGGTGTTCACAGCAGCTCGTGGGCACATTGCTCTGCGCCCGGTATAGCATCGTTCATGGGCTCTGTGCCTCAATGTCCCCAAATGCAGCAATTAGGGACTGTGTCCCTTGGTCTGACTCTACCCCACCGATGTCGTGAGGCTAAAAAGAGACAACAGATGGCAAGCTCGTTGGAAGGTAGCAGGTGCTCCCCAAAGTAAAGAATTATTGGGGAGGATCTACTCACGAGCCAGTGTTGGAACGACAGGGCCTAAGAAGAGCTCCAAAATAACGTGTGCCCTGGAGAGCCTGAGCTTCTAAGTTTGGGCTTTGCTAAATTTCTGAGAGGGAGGCTACACAGTGCCTCCAGCATGTTCACCCCTCTAGCCCTCCTTGCCTCCCACCGTCACAGCTGGAACCAACATAGCAGAGATGCCAACCAAGCAGACTGATTGGGCTGGGCCCCAGGGACAAGCAATGTGGGTGTGCTAAGCGGCCATGACACTGTGGAGGTGCGGTTGGATACAAACTATGACCAAAAGAGAGCATTGAGAGTCAATGCTGGAGATTCCCAACCTGAGGCCAAGGCGGGAGGTGGGGATGGGGAATGGGAGTCACAGCTGACTGTCATGCCTGAGCAGTGCAGGAAGAGGGGAGGGAGGCTAACAGTGGACACAAAGACAGTGCCCCTGCAGTCGGTCTGTGTGGTATGGGCGGCCAGACTAGTTTAGAGGCCCAGGGAGGAGCTGTTATAGAATAATTGCACCTGGTAGGTGCTGGACAAGCCTCCATTGATTGCCTGACAGTGGTCACTGAGCACTGATCCCTGAGGATCTGGGTCCCCACCTTTTCCTTCTGTGTTTCCTTGGCCTGGGATTTAACATTTGGTACACTACACTTTAGTGTCCAATTTTCCTCTTCTGCCTGCTCAGCTGCGTATAATGAGGGTAGAAGGGGAATTTCTCAAGATGGTAGACTTTCTAGAGTTCAGTGAGGGCTGGCCACAACCCTTTCATCTCTCTGCCCAGGAGGTCTGGGATATCACAAACAGGCCAGGTCTCCCGTTTGGGGGCTTCTCCTTCCAACAGTAGAATGTGCATCACTCTAAGTTAGGAAAATGGTAAAGGATACGAAGGTGTCCAGCTGACTGTGTTCCATGACCAGAGTGGGAGCTTCAGACACAAGGTAATGCTCTTTTCTTTGCATGGTGCTTCTGCTGCCTCCGAAGGGAAATGAACGCTGTGCATAAAACTCAGGAAAACATCCTATTTTGGAACAATTCTGCCCATGGCCACACATGTTCACTTTCAGCTGTGTTTAATTTTTGTCCTTTTACCTCCGGCTGCCTGTTTTCAGCACTGTCTAGCAAGGTGGCCACCAAAGACTTTGCTCCGTGTTGAGGATGGAAGCTTCATGTGACCTGTCCACCCCAGGGAACCAAAGGCCTGCTTCTTGCATCCCTTTGGTTGCTAAGATGCTAACAGGAACAGGTGACGTCAAATCAGTTGCTGTAGTAACAGATAACATCACACAGTTGCCAAAAGTTATGAATGATACCACCGTCAAAAAGACTAATTTTTCTTTAAAAACTTTTTACTTTGGTGGGAGAACATTCAGAGAATTTTGGAAACGAAATACAGCTCCTAAGTGTTCCAGCCCAGTCAAGTGCTGTAATCTAGTTATTTCTGTCCTGTCACCCATTTGGTATGAGCATCAACCAGAACCAGAGAGAACGACCCATGTAAGTAAGAGCAGCTGGTGTAATGGTGTCCATTACAGAGGTGCTATGAGAGTGCATGGAAACCCGGGCAGCATAGTGGTTAAGAGCTACGGCTGCTAACCAAAGGGTCGGCAGTTGGAATCCACCAGTTACTCCTTGGAAACCCTGTGGGGCAGTTCTATTCTGTTCTATAGGTTCGCCATGAGTCAGAATCAACTCAATGGCAATGGTTTTTTTTTTTTTTTTTTTTAATAATAGTGCATGAACATGGTGGAATAACTCTCTAAGTGTATTGCCATTCCTTGTAGAGAGACAATGGGGAAAAAAACACAGAAAGCAACTCAAAAGAGCCAAGTTCACGTTTCTATGATGCCATTTCTAATCTTTCATGCCTCATCCATAAGATGAGTTACATGTACCTACTTCTCAGGGAAGCTGTGAGAAGTGAATGACAGAAAATGTATGAAAGCACTCTGTCTTAGCTTCCAAGTGCTGCTGTAACAGAAATACCACAAGTGAGTGACTTTAAGAATAGAAATTTATTTTTCACAGTTCGGGCTAGAAGTCCCAATTCAGGGCACTGGCTCTAGAAGAAGGCTTGCTCTGTCTGCTCTGGGCGAAAATTCTTGTCTCAGCTCTAGTGTTCTTTTCCCCTGTTCCTTAAAGATCTCCATGCGCTATCTGTCTTTCCCCCATTTTGCCTACTTCCCTCTGTGTCTAATCTCTTTTTAGGTTTTTCAGTTTTAAGACATACCCTACAGTAATATGACATCATTAACATAACAAGGAAAACCCTATCCCCGGATGGGATTACATCCACAGGTATATGGGTTAGAATTCCGACACATATTTTTGGGGGACACAATTCACTCCATAACACATTTCATACATTGTAATGGGCTCACCAAATGCTGATTCCCATTAACAATACTCTCTTCTTGTGAGAAATTCTCCACAGCTACCTGTCCTTGGTTTCCACATCCGTGAAATAGAGGCAGCATTCCAGTCCTTCCCCACCCCCCTTAACATATACCATCCTCCCCTTCCCTCCCCCATGCTAGTGAAGAAAGAATAAGAGACGTGAAAAGCTTGGAGTTTTGTGAAACCAAGGAGTGGGATAAATACCTTATATTGATTATGATGATTATATCTGGGGCTAGAAAATATGATTGCCTGGTTGTCAGTAGCAACCAGATGGAAATTCCTCTTCATCTGTGAATCTGTGAAATCTAGAATACAAGTTATCTGCTTCCAAATACAATGGAGGAACAGGCACAAGGTAGACATTTCTGTTACAAATGGGAGAAATTGGAGGGAAAGACGGGATACTGGGCACCAATCAAGTCTAAAACCCAGGAGAACAATTTAATTAGCTATCAAGGCTTAAAAATAGTCCTCTGTTCTCTAGGACCATCTGGGGAATAACCCTGCCCTCCAGACTCTGGGTGTTGGCCATGGCCTCTGGATTCTGGGTGGAAGCCCCTCAGCCCAGGGCTTCAGCTGCACTTTTCAGGTCCTCTGGAATGGCAACTCTGCTCACTTGGTATTAGGCGGCTCCATTCTCATAGTCCATCTGAGTGGTGACCGTATGCCCTTGGCCCCAACTGGCCCCATTCGTCTGCCCCTTGAATATGGCAGCCCTGCCCCCTCAGCTTTGGGTGGCAGCCCCATCCCCCTATCACACCTTAATGGCAGCTCTACACTCTGGAACTGAGTTGGCAAAGATCCAGCTCTTCAAAAGCTAGAAGGCTGTGGCCCCACCCTTTGAGATCCAGGAGACTGTGACTCCACCCTTTGAAACAGAGAAGGTGCTCCTTCCAGCAGTTCTGCTGATCCCCGGAGTGCCCCAGGGATGGTCATTTTCTTTTCTTGGAGGACAAAAGACGTAGTTCCTTTGGCTTCTTTCCTTCCCGTAGAATTCCAAGAGGCAGACAACATTCTTTCGTTCTTTCTCTGTCCTCTTCATTCTAAGCTGATGGATTTCCTACTGTGGTAGTTGGTTAGATCCATCAGTCACAGTCTTAATCTTTTTAACAAAATACTGTGTAGCCATGTCCTCAGTGAACATTCTAGGACATATGTGCTTATTTTGTACAACAGAATTTTCCAAATCTTTGAGTTCTGTTTTCATTTTGCACAGTTCACTTTTAAGTCCATCTTTTTCATCTTGCATTTTACTTTAAGTGGAAAGGAGAAACCATGCTGCCCCTTTAAGATCTTGCTTAGGAATCTCATCAGCCAGATACCCAGGTTCATCCCTTACAAGTTTTATCTTCCACCAAACATTTGAACATAGTTCAGACAAGTTCTTTGCCACTGCCTTAAAAAGTATCACCCTTCCTCTATTGCCTAATCACATTTTCATCATTTTCTTTTTTGAAGCCTCACCAGAAGCACATTTAATGCCCACATTTCTGGCAACATTTTGTTTCTGGTGCCGTACATATTCTCTAAGATGATGGGGTCTTTATAGCTCTCCTCGCTTCCTTCTGAGCCCTCACCAGAATTGCTTTTGACATCCATAATTCTACCAACAGTCTCTTCAAGGTGATCTAGGCTTTTACTATTAGGCACATTAAAACTCTTTCAACCTCTACCCATTGCCCAATTCCAAAACTATTTCTACATTTCAGGTATAAGTTAGAGCAGCACTCCAATCTTCTGGTACCAAATTCTATCTTAGTTATCTAGTGCTGCTACAACAAATATCACAATTGGATGGCTTTAGCAAACAGAAATTTATTTCCTCGGAGTTTAGGAGGGTACAAGTTTGAATTCAGAGCACTGACTTGAGGGGAAGTCTTTCTCTGTTTGTCCTGGAGGACGGGTCTTGTCTCTTTAGCTGCTTCTTCCTGGTTCTTTAGAGATCTCCATGTGTCTTGGCATCAGTCATCCCCGATCTTTGTTCTGCTTGCTTCTTTAATCTCTTTTATATCTCAAAAGATATTGACTGAAGATATATCCTACAGTAATCCTGCCTCATTAACACAACAAAGACAATCTATTCCCAAGTGAGATTATAAACACAGGCATAGAGGTTAGGATTTACAACACATATTTTGGGGGGACACAGTTCAACCCATAACACCCTAGGAACAGAAGCACATTTCTTCTGTTTTACTCTTTAGTCCTCAGCCCTTGGTCTAGCATTCTTCCTCATGGGAGATGTGATTGGCTGTACATGAGATTTGGAGGAGTTTGCAAAGAAGCTTGACTAAGGGCATGAAAGAAGGGTTGTGTTGGGCAGTCCAGGAGTGGACGGTGACTCTTTCTCCACTGGCCACATTCCACTTCAGAGCAGAGACATGAAGCCTGGCTGGTTGGCAATGGGGGGAACAGTGATGGAACAGGCAAGAGAAGAGAGTCTGCCATTGTGGAGAGGCACAGAACTCTCAAAGGAGAACAGAAGACCACCTGAGAGAGGTGAGGCAGAGCCCACCAGAAGTGGTGGGCAAGGGTGTGGTGAGGCCGTGGGCTTGGAAAAGCCACTTCCTCCTGAGCAGGAATGTGTGTCCCAGGCATGCGCTGATTACGAGAGGGTGAGCAAACCTCAGCTGCGTCCTTGAGTTCACAGCCTGTGCTGAACACACATCATCCTGTGTGCCCTCACTTAACAATTGTCCTTGTTTATGTAGTCACATGCCAGGGAGTGGCGAGGCCAGGAAAGGAAGAACCAAGACTACCTTCAGGGAAACCTGTACTCTTTTTTCCAAGATGCTGAAAATCTGATCAGTAGGTCAGAGCCCTAAAAAGTAGTTGGTCAACAAATCTTCAGCACGGAGGATCCCCAAAGAAAGTCTTGGAGGGTTAAGATACCCTGGACTTACCTGCTGGTCAGCGACCTTGGCTTGGATCCCTTGCTGAGCCCCTGAGTATCTAAGAAAGCAGCATTCTCTGGGTCAGCCATCCCTTCTCCCTCCCCCAGTGTTGGGGGCTGGGAGCTGTCTGTAGGGCATGTTGACTTTCTGACCAAGGTCCCCATACGTAGATCTGTACGTTTCTGCACCCAAGCTGACCCTGGGGAGTGACTAGGTGTGTACCAGCTTCCTGAGGACAGGTGAGGGACGCACCACTCAGGACTTGGAGGGCAAGGAAGGAGGTGCTGGTATTGGAGAATGCTGTCTGCTACCCTCCCGTCCCTCCACTGGAGAAAAGCTGCTCCAGTCCAAATGTGCCTCCTGACAATGTGACAACCTTTGACCCCTGGTTGTAGTCAACTCAATGGCAACAGGTTTGGACTTTTTTTTAGCTCTCAAAGAGTATTTTTACTAGTATCCATTTGCCTCTCACTTCAAAATTATTTTGGTATAAAACTAATAATAAAGGCTAATGTTTCTTGAGCGTTAGCCCTGTGCCAGGTGCTGCAGTAAGCACTTCACGTGTATAACTTCCTCTAACCTTTGCCACAACCCTCTGAGATAGGTTTTATTATTAACCCATTTTACAGATGAGGAAACTGGGTCCCAGAGAGCATTGGCCTTTACACAGTGAGTAGATGCTGGAGCTGGCTTTGAGCCCAGCTTAGCTGACTCCAGGGTCTATACTCAGTCACGGTGGATTGACAAGTCTCTGTCCATTCCAGGTCACCCTTCAGCTCCTCTTCAGGGTATGGTCCAACCTACTGGTCTCTGTCCGAGTTTATGATTTCTTTAAATGGATTCCTTACTCGCCCCTGTCCTCATTATACTCTGCCGCCAGGTTAGTTTTCCAGGTCTCCTCGTCACCCAACCTTCTCTGTTCAGAAGATCCAATGCTTCCCGCCTCCTACAGAAGTTTAAGTTTCTTTGTCTGACATTCATGGTCCTCAGTGATCTCTGTACAACTTGACATTCAACTCTTAGCACTTATTGTTATTCCTCGAACTTCGCCTGTGAATCAGCAGGTGAACCATCCCTGTTCTTCCATCCTCCACCATGCCTGAGGCCCTTGCTAGTTATTCCCTCTGGCTGGAATTTCTTCTCCCCTCTTCCTTCTACCTGTGCCCCAGGTGTACACACCCAACCCACTCATCAGGCTCAGCTCAGCTGCCGGTCATTGAGCTATGCTTGATGCCCTCAGCTGGGCACAAACTCTCCCTGCTCTGGACTTGCATAGGATTTGAGCCGACTTCCTTTTACCGTGACTCACTCATTTAGTAGTTACCGAGTCTCTCTTCTCTGTCCCATACAATGTTGGGTGCAACTGGAGACAAAGGGGGAATAATAGGTCCCAGCTTCCTACAGCTGCCTTAGCAAAATACCACCAGGTGGGTGGCTATGAAGAAAAGAAACTCATCAAGCCAGAGTTCTAGAGTCTAGAAGTCCAAGTCAGCATATCCACCCTGTTGATTCCTTCTGAGAGTTCAGAAAGCAGAACTGGTCCATGCCTGTCTCCTAGCTTCTCCTAGCTCCTGGCAATCCTTGGCGTTCCTTAGCTTGTGGCTGTGTCTGCCTGCATAGTCACATGGCCATCCTTTCTCTGTCTCTCTGTCCTCATGTCTGTTCTCCTCTTTCATAAGGACACCGCTCAGATGGGACTAGACCCACCCTGTATGACCTCATGTTAGCTTATAACATCTTCAGAGATCCTATTTCCAAACAAGGTCATGTTCACAGCTACCAGGGGTTAGGGCTTCAACATGTCTTTTTCAGGTGCACCATTCAGTCCATAACAGGCCTCAAGGTACTAACTGCCCGGAGACCTGGCATCAGTGTGTACCTGACATCCTGTGCCTGATTTCCATCAGGCATGGTGCCACAGAGCCTGTCTTGAATGAATGAAGAT
This sequence comes from Elephas maximus indicus, assembly GCF_024166365.1. Lineage (NCBI taxonomy): Eukaryota > Metazoa > Chordata > Mammalia > Proboscidea > Elephantidae > Elephas > Elephas maximus. Next base: position 17,441,351 of record NC_064826.1, read on the forward strand.
GCTTGAGAGTCCTGTTTCTTGAAGGAGTGGCAGTAGGAGGAGACAGTGGTAAATTGGGTTGTGCTGCATAGAAAGCCAGGCGTGTGATCCTTTGTTATTTTGTGAGCCAGGGAGACTCTGCCTAAAGAGGGCTCATTGAAAAGAATCATTCTGTTCTGGGGAGGGATTGCTTGCCCAGCTGGGAAACTTCTCTTCCAGCAGCCTGGTCTGCTCTTGGAAACTGGGTGCTCAGAGATGGCAGAGATGGCTTGATTTCCTGAGCTTTGCTTAGTTGATGGTAGTCTGGCCAGCATGCCAATGTGACCCAGCAGAGACTGACACCAAGACTATGTCCAAATGCTGTGTTGGGCTCATGGAACCAAAGAATGGCTACACTTTGGGTGTGGAATCATCAGAGGAACACAAGTCTTTTAGCGACTGGCTAGAACCTGTAAAACCCATTGTAGTCGAGCGATTCTGATTCTTAGCAACCCTAACAGAGTAAAGATGCCCCATAAGGTTTCCAGGGAGCAGCTGGTGGATTTGAACTGGCGACCTTTTGATTAGCAGCCGACGTCTTAACGAAACATGCTAGAGCAGGGGTCTGCAAACGCCAACCCAGGGGCCAGATCTGGCCACCATCTGTTTATGCACGGGCCACTAACTAAGAATGGTCTTCACATTTTTAAAGGCTGAATAGAAAGTAGTTTTCAAAGGTTGAAAAAAGATTTCATCATGACATGTCATGACATGTAAAAATTATATGAAATACAATTTTCAGTGTCCATAAATAAAGTATTATTGGAACACAGCCATGTTCATTTGTTTACAGGTTGTCCTCAGTTGTTTTCACTCTGCCATGGCCAAGAGTAGTTGCAACAGAGACTGACCCACAAAGTGAATAATATTTACTCTCTGGCTTCTATGGGAAAAACTTGCTGACCCTTGTGCTGAAGGACAAAATTCTTCTGGTACCCACATGTTTTGGTCAAGAATAACTAGCTTTCTAAGAGCACAGGGCCAGTCCGCTGCTGGTCTGGGGACAAATGGCAGTAGTAAGATCTCTGCAGATGGACAAAGCTCTGGCCTGGGGTCTGAGTCCCCACTTCTGTGTAGTTTAGGGTGAGACCTTTTCCTCTCTGGGTCTTTGTTCTTCTTCTCAAAAATGGAAGGTTTAACTAAGTGATCCTGAAGGTCTTTTCTTCCTGTCAGGTAGACTCAGCTCTCTGGTATACCTGGCTTGTTCTGCAGCCTGGTCTGCACTGCAGGAGGATGGACTTGGGGCATCCCAGGCTGATCCTCAAGGGCTCCAGCTCAGCTAGCAGGGGGCACGCAGGAGCACCCTTGTTCCCCACCTCCAGGGCCCCAGCCCTTGTACCCCCAACACCCTCCCCCCGCCCCATCCCCAGGAGCACCATCCTTTCCCTTACATTGGTCTCTTTTTGGACTCAGTTCAGTCTTTTTTGAAGTGCCTGAGAGGAAGGCGGACTGTAATTATGTAATTCCTCCTCATTATCTTTTCTAATTGTTCTCAGAGCTGTTTCCTAAACTGATTGGAAACAATTGCAGACAGGGATGAAGTGGGAGGAAGACTAGGGCGTAGCTGATGGCCAGAGCCAGGCTGTCTGCAGGGGGCGGCTGACCGTGGTAGGTGGAGTGGTGGACTGAGGGCTCCTGGGGGCCAGGCCGTCCGCCATGTTCCCTTGTGCCTGAGTGGTGGGGGTGCCAAGAAGGAGACACTCACTCAGGTGTTTGCAGTTTCAGTTTAATCATTCAGGAATGAGAACAAATCTCTCTAGCTCCCTGCCCCAGAGGCCTGGCTGTTTTCCCTTTCTCCATTGTATGTGACGTCGGTAGAGCTCCCTGGGGACACCACCACGGCCAACGGGGAGCAAGGCCCTTCCCTCCTGACATTGAATTGTTTGTGTTTTCTTGACAGAAAAAAAAATGCAACTCTTGAGTGACCTGGAGCCCCCAGAAAGCCAGAAAGGGTCACTGGGGGGAGAATCTGGGGCTTCATGCTGATTTGGGTCCGAGCTGGTGGAATGGGCCCCAGTAGGGCACCCCTGGGAGAGACACTGAAGGGCTGCCTTCTGCAGGCCAGACCCCAGGAAAGGGACCCGTGTAAAGGCCTCCAGTGCTTGCTGCAGGTTAGAATGCAACTTTGCCGCACACTTGCCTGTACTTGGAGGGGCCAGGCAGGGAAGGGGACATTCAGGCCACTTGGAGCTGTCCTTCAGGTGTACCTCAATTTCTCCTCTGTGATGCCAATGTCCTCCCCTCCCCCACTCCTCCTCTCACCTACTTGTGGCAGGATAAGAGGAGAAGAGACAACGTCTGATAAAAGCCTTGTTTCCTGGAAAGGAAAGGCAAGATGGGAGAAGCAGGGACGCCCACGCTGCCTGCTATGTGTAAGGTTCTCTCTGAGCATACCCCAGACACCATCTCTTCTAACGTCCACAGAAACCCCCTGAGGCAGGGGAGATGCTCATCCCATCTTGCTTCTGAGAAAACATTAGAGAAAGAAGAATTAAATTCAATTCCCTGAACATCTCTGGAGCCTCGACCGTGTGGTGTGGGAAATGGAGCGAGAGAGGGCCCTTCCCCAAGGACCTTGACTTTCTGAGCTCATGTGATGTTCATGAGGGAGGGCCTTCAAAGCCTTGTGTCTGACCCCAGAGCTTACCCACCAGACCCAAAAGCTGCCCATTAAAGCTAGAGACCACAAGCTCTGTTCTTTTGGTGGCAGGGGTTGGGGGCACGAGGAATTGCCACTGGTGAGTGTGGGGAGGAGGCTGTCCACTCTGCTGTGTCTGTGTCTCCTCCCTCTTCCCAGCCCCTGGAGCCAGAAGGGGAGTATGTGGGGTACCAGTGGGGTTTTGGGTGCCCAGAGGTCATTCCATTTTGGTCCTCTCCTCAGAGCACCCAAGCTCTTCTGGCCATTTATTATTATTATTGTGGTAAATATATACGTAAGAAAGCATTTACGATTTCAACAATCTTTACATGTACAGTTCAGTGACATTAATTATGCTCAGCACATTGTTCAACTATCACCCTTATCCTTTTCCAGATTTTTCCATCGTCCTAAACAGAAGTTCAGTATCCTGTAATCATGAGTCCCCTTTTTTCCTATCCCTCCCACTCACATTGGTAACCACTAATAAACTCTGGGCTCTATATGCTTTCCTAGTCTAGATATTTCATATGAGTGGTATCTATACAGCATTTGTCCTTTTGTGACTGACTTATTCACTCAGCGTGTTTTCAAGGTTCCTGCCTCAGCAGGCTGCCTTGAGTATGTCCACCTAGTAGGGGGCCGCGGGGTGGGAAGAGGACCCTGAGGTGTTTTTCATTCCCTGACCTGGCAGACACGCAGTACTGCATGACCTGCCTCAGTGGCCCCACCCTCCCCCACCAATTTAGAGCTTGTCATGTCCTCGGTGGGGACATCTTGGGGTTGCTGACTGGTTTCTGAGTGGAGCTCCCTCTTGTGCCCCATTTCTTGTTTAGTCAACTGAAGTGGGTCCCCAGGGGCCGCGTGAGCAGGCCCATCCCTGGCCTGTAGGGCTGTATAGTGTGCACCCCCGGGTCAGGGTCCAAGACCAGGGTGTCTCTGGCTTATTTGCATTTTCATGATCACCACCCCTCCCCCCGCCAGAAAAAAGAAATCAGGTTTAAATTTGTCCTAACCAGAAGGTGTTCCGTACTGAGGCTGAGAATTTGTCAGGAAGGTTGAGCTTTGGAGGGCCACTGAGCATTGTACTAAGATTCCCTCCCCTCAAGAACCAAAGTTTGCCCCTTTGAGAAGGCATGCCCAGGGCTTTCCAGAACGTGATCTGAAATCTCGTGAGATTTCTTTGTAGTCTCGCTGAACACATAGAAGCAAGGGGCTTCATGAGTGGAGAACATGCTTTCAAGGACTGAGTCCGAAACACTGATTTGGAAGGAACTCTGCTGAGGCAGTGAATCGCTGTCCTTCTCCGGACCTTTCCATTTATAGAACTCCAACACCTGCCGCTGCCGCTCAGCCACCTAGGAGGCCACACGTCACGTTAGCAGGCGTGATGACCCTGGTCACAGAGGTGTGCCTCATGGTGGACAAGGAGGGAAGAGGGCCAAGACAATGGCACTGACTGGTTCCTCCTGCAGCTTCCACTACAACCAGCCGGGGGAGGGTGTCGTTGGTAGAAGGGAGCCTGCAACCCCCTCAGAGGACAGTCGTCCTGGCTGTGGCTGTGACATGGATGGGCTAGTGATGGAAGGCAGTGAGGTCTTCAGGGTGGTCAGGGGATGCCAGGCAGCCGCTCTGCATGGCTCTCCCTTGGCCTCCCATCTTCCTGCATCCCCGTGAGCACACTCATTTCCCTCTGGGGGACCTTCTGCCCCTTCCCCGGGCAGCAGAGGTTGGAAGGAAACAGAAATCCCCCTACCCTGTCTAAACTGTCTAAACACAGCCCCTCTGAACCTCCCCAAGCTTCACGTGATGGAGGGCTTTCTCTACTTCAGGGCCAGGGAGCAGAGCCGAGGGGTGCCGCAGGCCTGGGCAGGAAGCTGAAGCCTCCTGTTTGGAGCAGGCAGGGAGAGTCAGACTCCATCCACCATCCCACCAGTGTGTATTTAATGGGGAGCACAAATGAGAAGCAGGCTTCTGGAACTTGGCTCTGGTTCCTGTCTCCCTATCTCCACTGTCCCTTCTTCTCTACTTTCCCTCTCTTTGTTCTCTTCCCCTTTCTTCTTCCTTGTCTTATGGCCTGGCTGTGGGTCTCTCAGACACATTCAGCCTAAAGGCAGGTTCTCCTAACCAAGACAGGTCCTCCTGACCAACGTAGGTCCTCGTGACCAAGGTAGGTCCCCCTGATCAAGGTAGGTCCCCCTGGCCAAGCAGGTCCCCCTGACCAAGCAGGTCCTGCTGACCAAGGCAGGTCCCCCTTATCAAGCAAGTCCCCTTGACTAAGGGAGGTTCCCCTGACCAAGGCAGGTCCCCCTGACCAAGGCAGGTCCCCCTGACCAAGGCAGGAGTTAGTGGGAATGGAGGGAGGGGGAGGGAAGAGGTAGAGGAGGAAAAGGAGGAGAGAAGAGGGGCTGTTAATTCCAGCAAACAGAAATGAACCTTTCCCTGGCCTAAGGAGGTCAGCCGCCGCTTCCCCTGCCTGCCCACCAAGGTTGTAAAATTTATTCCTAACTTCTACCAATTCCCCTGTTAGTTCCAGAAACATACAATTAGCTCTAAAAGTCTCCAAGCTGTGGCCAGTTAGAAATTTATGACTTTTAAAAAACAGCTTTCCTTTAAAGTGGCTAATTAGGTGTGTTTCTCCAATGGTAATTTAAAAAATGCTCGTTGGTCTGTACTCTGGGGGGAGGAGAACAAACCCTCCCCTTATTATCCTGGCACTGGGGAGACATGGACATTGAGGCGGCCCATGAGCTCCAGAGGCCTCTGAGGAGAGGGCCAGATGCCGCCCTTTATGGGTTTGGCGGCAAGGAGGGGTTCAGGGCAAATGAATTTCTGTGTTCCAGACAGTGGCCAGGGAATAGTGTAGCCCAGCAGGTCTGGGTGGGAGGCCAGTGTCATGAGGGGAAGTAAGGGGCCCACCCACCAGAGTGCAGTCTTGCCCAGATGCCTGGGTGACAGGAGAGAAGCTTTCTCAGGAGCTGTTCAGGGGGAGACAGAGGGGGCACTGCCCCGACACAGTGTCTGACCACTGCCCAGCCACACGCTCACTGGATATGCCATCTGGGGAGGCCATTTATTCCATGGACAATGACAAATTGAACCAAAAGTGTCTAGGGGCCCCTGGTGTATCATGTCCTCACATTGGGGCGAGGGGCAGGTCACCAAGTCCCTGGGCGAGGATGATCCAGGGAAGGAAGCTCGGGCCTGGTGGGGCTCACTGACCTCCTGACATGCCAGGTAGGGTGAGGGGCTCCAGCAGGATTTGGGGCCCCATGGAGAGGATGGAGAATGACCTCAGCTCAGGGGTGGTGTACCTTCAGCCCCTCCCAGTTGGGCAGTCCCCATCCTCCAGCTGAGCCCCATCCTAGCCACTTCTTCCCAGCCTGTCAGGGGACTTGGGAGTTGGCAGTGGGTTTCTTGGATCCACCTCTTTTCAAAAAGCAGCTCAGAAATGGGGCAAAACTTGGCCCAGAGGGGCCAGGGCAGCCTAAGAACCAGTGTGTGACCCACAACTCCTGCGTTTCCAAGGCCTGGGCCAGATAGAGTCTGGAGGACAGGGCTACTGTCCTTTCCGGAGGGTGGGGGGGGGCTGGGGAGTCCACTGAGTCCCAGTGAGGAGGCAGCCTGGCTTGTCCCCTGTAATGTCTTGGCTGTTCTCCACAGGATAGCTAAAGCAGAGCAAGAGGCAAGAGCATCAGTGAGCCCTGAGCTCCGTGAGGGAGGAGCACATAGCTCTGACCAGGCTCTGGGGGGCACAGGCCTGGGGGTGCTGCTCTCAGTGCTGCCCCAGGGCATGGAGGTACCTGGCGTGAGGAGTCCATTCTGCTAGAGTGCCACCCTGTTTCCCCCTCAGCCCAAATGATGAACAATGAATCAAATTACTCAGCTGATGTTTGGACATTTGCCTTTCTCAGGGGTCTCTTATCACTCATCTCCCCTCTTTGCCTCCATTACCATCTCTAGGAAAGCCAGAAGCAAGAGTGACTGGGGGTCTAGCCCTAAATCTCTGTAGGCACTTCCTGCTGTTTGCAAGGACTCAGTTTACCTATCAGCAAAAATAGGGACATGGATAGCCCACATTATCTTTGCAGCTGAGTGATAGATCGGTTAGGATCCTTTTGGGCAGGTACAGCAGGGCTCATTCCTGGCTTCACACTTCCAAGCTGGGTGAGCTCGGGAGAACCACTTTCCCTCTAAGCTTTGATTTGCTGGGAGGGTCAAATTAAATTATGCACAAATGGTGCACAATGGAAATACCCACTTGACATGATTGTTATAAAAATGGAAAGAGATGACAGATGCAAAGCACCTAGCCCAGAGCTGGGGTGTAGGGCTGTCCATCAGGGCAGCTTTTATCTCGTTTCCATCCCTTCTTGGGGAGTTCCACGGAGTGCACTCAGGGGAGACGAGAGGGGATGAATGTAGCTCAGGAGTTGTGCAAGAAATTCTTGCATGACACTAGGGCTGGAGGGCCAGGATGACAAACGGCCTTCATCTGAACCCAGCTCTCCTTGGCCTCTCCAAGTCTGACAAGGGCCCAGAAGCCTGGCTCCTTCGGCATTGAGAGGGTTTGCTTGGCCAGCCTCAGATTCCAAGTTTCCTGAGATGCTGGGTCACCTGGTTTGCCCATCTTCTGGGGTGTCCACAGCTACTTACCTTTTCTCAATTCTGTAGCCAAAGGGATAATAATAACCACTTTACAGAGTAATTATGAGGATTAAGGGAGAGAATGCATGACCAGGAGCTCCTGGAACAGAGCCTGCTCTTGGAAAGTGTTCAATGAATGTTATGAATGTTACTTCCCTTCCCTCCATGAACCCAACAGCCAATAAGCTGGCAACTGGTTGTCTGACTAAGCACACCGCTAATTAGCTTGATGGATAAAAGAGACAGAAAAGGAACAAGAGCTGGGTCCTTGGATGTGACCACACGGGTCAATCTCTGGATGGGTTTCTGATGGACGACTAGGATGCATCATATACATGAGTTATAACAGGGAAGGGTGCCTATTCGAATGGCTGCTTGGAAGAGTGGAAAGCCCTTAGGTTCTGGAGGCAGAAGAGCTTGTTTTTGAATCTCAGCTTTACAGTATACCCTCTGTGTCACTTGGGCCAAATCATATATCCTCTTTGTACCTCTTTCAGTGTGCCCATGTATGGGAAGGACTGGATGTCATTATGGGTGTAGAAAGCTGGTAACACACAGTCGATCTCCAGTAGAAGTTAATTTCCTCCCCTTCCTTTTCTTGGAGTTAGACGGTCAGTTTGGTCTGGGTGAGACATCACTGTTCGGCTGTAGATCCAAGTCTTGGGGACACTCACACGCAGAATCATGCCTGGGTCCTGGGCTTACTTATTCTTCCTTGTTTCCCAATCCCTAGAATAAATAATAATAATAATAATTGCCGTCGAGTAAATTCCAACTCATAGCAACCTTATAGGATAAAGTAGAACTGTCATGTAGGGTTTCCACGGAGTGGCTAGTGGATTCGAACTGCCAACATTTTGGTTAGCAGCCAGGCTGACAACCACTGCACCACCAGGGCTCCACCCCTAGAATAGTGCTTGGCATATGATAAACACTCAAAATGTTCAGTGACCTAAAAAAAAAAAATTTTTTTTTTTTTTTTAGGTCCCAAAGTAATAGTGTTTGTCTGTGACCACAGGTAGATACTTTACCACGACTTCCCTGTGAAATGCTTAGGGCATTTTTAAGATGTTGCCTCATCCTGGGGAGCATTTCAGAGGCATCATTTGATCTACCTAGGTCCCTGGGTGACGCAACCAGTTTGTAATCGGCTGCTAACCCAAGGTTGGTGGTTTGAACTCGCCCAGTGGCACTGCAGAAGAAAAGTCCTGACAATCTGCTTCTGTAAAGGTTACAGCCAAGAAAACCCTATAGAGCAGCTCTACTTCATAACGCATGGGGTCGCCATGAGTCGGAATCAACCTGATGTCAATGGGTGGATGATTTGATCTACTTCACAAACAAGGCAGCTGAGGGATAGAGGAAGACAGTGACTTGCCATGATGGTTAATTGTATGTGTCAAATTGGCTAGGCTATGGTGCCCAGTTATTTGGTCAAACACTAGTCTGCTTGCCGTTGGCCTCAAGTAAAGCAGATTACCGTCTATAATGTGGGTGGGCCTTAATCAGTTGAACACCTTAAGAGCCAAAGCTTAGCTGACGAGGCTATGGAGGACGTAGTCCAAGAGTAGGTTCTGAGGAGAATCCGGGGGTGAGCCCAGGGAGTAGAAGCTACACATGAACCAAGAAAGGCTTGGAAGGACAGAAGCTCTCCGGTCCTCCAGTGGACCAGCAGTTTCTAGAATCGACTAGCTCATAGGCTCGTGGAAAAGACAAGAAGCAAAGAGACATTTCAAGGTACTATGAGAGACTCATGACACAGGAAAGTATGTTCTTTCTGAGGAAAGAAGTCAGGGAACAGGGATCATTAATTAAATGTTAGAACTCAGAATCTACCACAAAGGCTTGAGATCAACATAGGCCAGACCTTGATTCGCGGTTGGCCGTGGCAGAGATTTTGGAGTTCCCCACACTCTGCTCTATTCACGGATGCCTGTAGAGAAGGATTAGCAACACGCCACAAGCATCGATTGAAATTATATGGTTTCATTGTTGTTAGTCGTCATCGAGTCGATTCTGACCCACAGCGATACCATGTGTGTGGAGTAGAACTGCTCTGTAGTGTTCTCAGAGGTTGTGACCCTTTGGAAGCAGATCACCAGGCCTGTGTGGGTTTGAACCACCAACCTTTCCGCTAGAAGTCTAGTGCTTAGCCTTTTTCGCCACCCAGGGGCTCCTGTTATATGGTCTGGGGGTCAACAAACAATGGCCCAAAGCCCAACTCTGGTCTGCTGCCAGTTTTTGTACACCCCAAGAGCTAAGAATGATTTTTACATTATTTTATGGTTCCAAAAAGTCAATCATGTGACACAGGAAAATTATATGAAATTCAAATTTTAGTGTGTATTGCGACACAGCCACTTGCTCATTTGCATGTTATCCTGGCTGCTTTTGTGTGGCAGCCACAGAGTTGAGTCACTATGACAGAAACAATATGGGCTGCAAAGCCAAAAATATTTACTATCTGGACCTTTACAGAAAATTTGCTGACCCCTGGTCTAGTCCAGTATTTTTTTTAAACTGTGGTCACAACCCATAAGTCAGCCATGAATCATTTAGTGGCTCATGACCAGAACTTCAAAAAAAAAAAAAAAAATGACTGGACAGAAATTAGCAGAGTGCATCACTTATTGTAAGGATATTTTTCTCTTTAACTTTTACTTCAATTAAATATGCATATGTTATACTCTATCATGATATAGGTGGTTTTTCTAATTATGGGTCTTGGTCAAAGAGGTTGGAAAGCTCCTGATCTAGGTGAGCCTAGGCCACTTCCTGTTGTTGTCCCAGATATCTGGGATGACATTTGGAGGTAACCCCTTAGCTACCTCTGCGCCTGCAGCCCAGAGACAAGCTAAGGTGGGGGCAGCCTGATTCTCTGCTCCATTTCTCTCTCCTAGAGCTCTCTTGCCTCCTCTGCCCACACCCCAAGTAGGACCCTCTTCTTTGCGCTCAATTTTCTCCCAGTTAAAAATGAAGGTTCCCGTTTTCTCAGGGGGAACAAAGGAGGAATGGCCACTCTTAGGCAGAAGGACAGAAGCAAGCAAGATCCAGGAGCCAGGGCACTGAGCTGCCTCTCTGCGCCCTTCCAATGACAGCCGATAGGGAGGTGACAAGGGATGGCCCCTCCATAGGGTGATGAGAAACAAGAGCCAAGAAGCTTTGTGTTTACAAACATATTGCCAAAAAGTGTCATAGATATAGTTGAAAAGCATCAATAGGAGTCTATGGGAACACATCTCTGGCCCCAGCCATTAAAAAAGAGAATAAATCCAGGCCTGGAGGAAGTGAAGAAGGAGGATCTACAGTGATGGAGACATTGCTGTGTGGTCCACTTCCTCACTTCTCCTTCCCCTCCCCTCCCTCCTTCTCTCTTGGTCCTCCTTCCTCTGGCCTTCTGCTCCCCCATCTGCTCTCACTGCCCATTCTGCTCCATACCGTGGAAGCAAGAGCACTGATTTGTCCAAGAGCACTCGCCGCGGTCTTGGAGGCTGGGTTAGAACAGGGCCACTTGCTCCTGTCTTCCTTTCTCCTGGTGCGACCAGTTGTCTGCTGGATTTCAAATTGCAAGTTGTGACCAGGTATTTAGCCAAGCTGCATATCCTCAAGAATGTTTACCATAAACTTCCCTCCATCAAGGCCTTAAAAAAAAAAGCAAAGAAACCTGTTGTCATCATGGTGACCCCATGAGTTACAGAGTAGAACTGCTCTATAGGATTTTCTTGGCTGTAATCTTTACAGATGCAGATCACCAGGCCTTTCTTTTGCAGTGCCACTGGGTGGGTTTGAACTGCCAGCCTTTAGGTTAGCAGTGGAGCACAAACCCTTTGTGCCACCCAGGGCCCTTATTGAGATTTTATCAAAGTCTTAAGCAACTAGATGACAGCGGTCATGACGATGTGATATGCTTTGTCGAAGTACACTATTCCAGGATGTAAAGCTAAGCTCGGTCGGGTCCATCTTGGTTCAGGGATCTTTGGAAGGTCAAGGAAGGCCAAGGAGGGGGCTTTTGACGGTCACATTCGCCTCCTATAAAGCAGGAGAATCGATATCTTCACAATGTTATCTATAATTTGTTATGATCCACACAGTCAAATACCTTGGAATGGTCAATAAAACACAGGTAGACATCTTTCTGGTATTCTCTGCTTTCAGCCAAGATCCATCTGACATTTGCAATGATGTCCCTTGTTCCACGGTCTCTTCTGAATCTAACTTGAATTTCTGGCAGTTCCTTGTCGATGCATGGCTACAACAGTTTTTGAATAATCTTCAGCAAAATTTTACTGATTGTTTATTATATGTACTGATTAATCATACTGATGGTTTATTATATAATGCCAGGCATTGTTCTATGCATTGGGGGTTCAAGTTTAAAAGACACAGAAATAAAATCTCTGCCCCCAAGCCATTTGTGAGCTAAAGCGTTACCTCATTCCTTATCTACCAGGCAAAGTCTATATCCTAAGATTTCTCATTGAGTGTCAAGGAATGTGAGCATATAATGGCTAAATATGTAGTTTGAGGAAATTCCATGGAGCCCTAGAGAGACAAAGGGAGGCAGCCCCAACTTCAAGTGCAGGCCCTCTGAGGAGGAAGCAAGCCTGGTTCTTTTGGCAGTAGATTAAAAATGCACTGACAGGTTGGAGATGCTTGGGAGCCTTCAGGCCAGGAGCACCTTCTGCCATTTCATTCCAGCTGCTGAATCTTCCCCACAGCCCTGGTTGGCAAGTGAGATGTCAGGAGCTTGGACTGTACTCATACAATGAGATGGGTAATGGTCTTTGAGGTGAGAGAGGGATAGGAGGCCTCTGTTGAGTGGGTACAGATCAGCCTCAAAGAATGTCTGAGGATTTCTAGTGCAGCAAGAAGGTATCCAACAACACTCCTTTGAGGACTTAGATCAGTAGTTGGAAAATATGGCCTCGGTAATAGGAATGTTGCAGGAGATTGCGTGATAGAATTTTGCAGGAGATTGCGTGATAGAATTTTGCAGGACCAAGGACTTATTTGTTGGAAATGCCTTTTTCAACAACATGAACAGTGACTGTACACATGGACCTTGCTGGATAGAATGCACAGGGTTCAAATTGACTACATCTGTGGAAAGAGACAATGGAGAGGCTCAATATCATCAGTCAGAACATGGCCAGAGGCTGACTGTGGAACAGAGCATCAATTGCTTGTATGCAAGTTCAAGTTGAAGCTGAAGAAAGCTAAAACAAGTCCACAAGAGCCAAAATATGAACTTGAGTATATCCCACTTGAATTTAGACCATCTCAAGAATATATTTGACACATATGAACACTAATGACTGAAGACCAGACAAGTTGTTGTATGACATTAAGGACATTATACAGGAAGAAAGCAAAAAGTCATTAAAAAGACAGAAAAGAAGGAAAAAAAAAAAAAAAAAAGACCTAAATGAAAGTCAGAAGAGAATCTCAAAGTTGCTCCTGAATGTAGAGTAGCCAAAGTGAGAGGAAGAAATGATGAAGTAAAAGAGCTGAAGAGAAGATTTCAAAGGGTGGTTTGAGAAGACTAAAGTATTATAATGAAAATGTGTAAAGACTTGGAGTTAGAAAACCAAAAGGAAAGAACACAGTCAGCATTTCTCAATCTAAAAGAACTGAAGAAAAAATTCAAGTCTGAAGTTACAGTATTGAAAGATTCTATGGGCAAAAAATTGAATGATGCAGGAAGCATCAAAAGAAAATGGAAGGCATACACAAAGTCACTGTACTGAAAACAATTGAACCATTTCAGGAGGTAGTGTATAATCGAGAACCAGTGGTACTGAACGAAGAAGTCCAAGCTGCACTGAGGGGACTGGTGAAAAACCAGGAATTGACAGAATGCCCATTGAGATGTTTCAGCAAACAGATGCAATGCTGGAAGTGCTGCCAAGAAACTTGAAAGACAGGTACCTGGCCAGCCAACTAGAAGAGATCTATATATGTGCCTATTCTAAAGAAAGGTGATACAGCAGAATATGGAAATTATCAAACAATATTATTAATATCACACGCAAGTAAAATTATGCAGAAGATAGCTCAAAAATGGTTGCAGCAGTACATCAACTGGAAAGTGCCAGAAATTCAAACCAAATTTGGAAAAGGACGTGGAATGAGGAATAGCATTGCTGATGTTAGATCGATCTTAGCTGAAAGCAGAGAATACCAGAAAGATATTTACCTGTGTTTTATGCAAAAGCATTCGACTGTGCGGATCGTAAGAAATTATGGATAACATTATGAAGAATGGGAATTCCAGAACACTTGTGCTCGTGCAGAACCTGTACATAGACCAACAGGCAGTTGTTAGAATAGAGCAAGGGCATATTGAGTAACCTCTGAGTTACCACATCAGAAAAGGTGTGTATCAGGGTTGCTTATTCAATCTGTAATCTGAGCAAATGATCCGAGAAGCTGGACTATATGAAGAAGAACAAAGCATCAGAATTTGAGGAAGAATCATTAACAACGTGTGGTATGTAGATGACACAACCTTGTTTGCTGAATGTAAAGAGGACTTGAGGTATCTACTGATGAAGATCGAGGACTGTTGCCTTCACTATGGTTTATACCTCAACATAAAAAAAAAAAAAAGAAAAAATCCTCACAACTGGTCCAATAAGCAATATCATGATAAGTGGAGAAGAGATTTAGGTTGTCAAGGATTTCATTTTACTTGGATCCACAGTCAACACCCGTGGAAGCAGCAGTCAAGAAATCAAAAGACACTGCATTAGGCAAATCTGCTGCAAAAGACCTTTAAATTGTTAAAAAGCAAATGTGTCAGTTTAAGGACTGAAGTTTGCCTGTCTCAAGCCATGGTATTTTCAATCACCTGATATGCATGCAAAACCTGCACAATTAATAAGAAAGAAAGACCAAAGAACAATCGATCCCTTTGGATTATGGAGTTGGCAAAGAATATTGAATGTGCCACGGACTGCCAAAAGGACAAACATTTGTTCTGGAAGAAGAACAGCCAGAATGCTCCTTAGATACGAGGATGGCGAAACTTCGTCTCATGTACTTTGGACATGTTATGAGGAGGGACCAGTCCCTGGAGAAGGTTATCATGCTGGGTAAAGTAGAGGGTCAGAGAAAAAGAGGAAGACCCTTGACAAGGTGAACTGACACAGTGGCTGCAACAACGGACTCAAACATAGCAATGATCGTGAGGATGGCGCAGGACTGGGGAGTGTTCCATTGTGGTGTACACAGGGCTGCTATGAGTCAAAACTGCCTCGGCAGCAGCACCTAACAACAACAACAAATTCCTTCTTTATCCTGGTATCATCAGCAGGATACACCAACTTTTTTTTTTTTTGTCTTGGACCCTGAATAGCAGTTAAATTTGTGCTATGTCCTGAGGTATTTTTCGCTTTCCATGGATTGTGGAGAAGCACCTGTGAGTGTTTGAATAGCCAGTGTGTGGTGGGAAGATGGAGAAAAGTCCGTAAAGTGCTTAAGAACTTAAGGTGTCACCCATCCGTCCGTCCGTCAGTCTGTCCACCCATCCAACCAAACATCCTGGGTTTACTTGAGAAGTATTTACTGCCCACCCACCATGAGCCCCAATTCATACTCAATGAGTAGGGTAGCAAACACAGTCACACTTCTCTGAATCCCCAAATCCACATTTGCCATTTTCAGTAGTTGCTGTTTTACAAATGTCTAACCTCTCATCATGTGACAGCCCTGTTCCATTACAAGAAGGGAAGATGTAGCAATAGGGGTAATGGCAGTTATTTGTCCTAAACAAAACTTACTTATCAGGAGTCAGAATAGTGTTAGATCATGATGAAAACCACCTCTGGGTACTCTGATATTTTGTGTACACGTCTCAAGAGGGATCAAGAATGAGATGGTGGCGAGGACTCAGGGTGGGACAGGAAGAGCCCTGGATTACCTGACCGTATGACCTGGAACTAGCTACCTCCCTAGGTGTCACTGGCCTCATTTGTAATGGGAAGGGGCTGGACATGCTCATCTTTAAGGTCCCTTCCTTCTGTGACACTGAGTAAAGGCTCATTTCTGAATGACACCAACCCACTGGTCTGCATCTTGCTGCCCTCTGCTCACTTCCCTTCTCTTCCCCCGTTTCTTTTTCTTCCTAAGTCTAAATGGCTCACAAGTTGATGCTGAGCCCCCCATATTGCAAGTCTTCCTACAGCTCTTCCTCCTGAAGGGCATTTCTATTTTGCCAACATCTAACATCCTCTGACTCAGTGTTGTCCAGTAGAACTTTCTGTGATGATGGGGATGTCCTATTATCTGTACTGTCCATCATGGTGGCCACTAGCCACTATGGTTATTGAGCACTTGAAATGTGGCTGGTGTGACTGAGGAACTGAATTTAAATTTTATTTAATTTTAATGAATTTAACTTTAAACAGCCACATGTAGCTAGTGGCTCTAACCTTTTCTTTTCCCAACATTCTGCTCCTGATTGTATTTATCTATTTATTTCTTCTCAAATCATCAGCTGACAGCTTGACATCAAACCCTCCTTGACCACTTACTAGCTATGGGACCATGGACAATTTACTTAACCTTCTCAAACCTCATTTTCCTCACCTGAGAAATAGCAGTAGTAATAGTCCTACTTGCTAGCATAGTTTTGGGTATTAACTGAGATAATGAATGTAGATAGTACAACCCTTTAGCTTTGTGCCTGGTCCTCTGTGTTTATAAATGTTAGCTGAGAATGAGGAGGAGAGGGGAGGAGGGGGGACATATTTCCATTTTCTGTTTTTTTTTTTTTTTTGTTTATTAGAGTTTAAATCTTAAGGACCAAGACTATTTATCCCTTAGTGTTACTACTAAGCATGTGGAGAAAGTGCTATGTCTCCCAGGGCTCAGATGGGCATCCTTTTTATTTAAGTTGCATCCTGTGTGCCTACCTACCAGCTCTTCCGATGTCTTTTTGCCTTGTTCCAGGACAGATACAAGTCTTCTTATAGAGCCTACCCTGACCGAGCTTAGAGGCCATAACATTGTCCCTGCTGCCCCACCTTCACATACGCCTGCACACACACACACACATATGCACACACACACATCTTACACAGCACCGAGACCTGAGACTCTCATTCCTTCAGACACATCTGTGTCTTCTGTCCATGGCTCCCCCTCCTCTGGGCACTGGGGAGCAGGGTGATGACCCCAGTAATTCCAGGCAGACCATTGTTGCTTTGCAGGCTTCTGACTCCCTTTGGACCTCCCCTCTGGCCAACTTGATCTCCCGAGGGACACTTCTCAATCCTGCCCCAGGAATCAGATGTCGAAATAGCAAATGAAAGATTCATGCCAGTGGCCAAGATTGGGGTGTGAATAATTTAAAGGGCAGGGTAACAGCCAGCTCCACTTACCAACAGGGCTGCCTGGGCAGAGGTCAGGGAGAAGGTAAGGGCCAACTTAAGGCCAAGCATAAGAGGTGGTGAATTCTAATGAATGGATCCGGGAGAGAATTTGTTGTCATGTAGAATTTGTAGTAACAACCAGAAACTGTGTCTTCTGGCATTGGTACCAATACAGGGATTGTGAGTTTCATGAGGGGTGTGGGCAGTTTTCCATGCAGGCGTCATGTTCCACAGACCTAGTAGCACCAACGACTACACACCAATGAGCACACTATGCCCTTCACAGTGAGTCCACATCTCCCCAGCACCTCTGTTCTTATTGCCCCCTTGAACCTGCAGGATACAGAAGTCCACATGGCTGGGGAGGACATGATTGGTTACATGCCCCCCAACCCCAACTGGTGGGATGCTTCCTGGAGATACTGGATTTGAGGTGAAGAGAAAAAAGCAGCCAGAGAGTGGTGAAGTGAACAGATATTTTACAGGCCCTGTGGCTCCTGTCCAGGCAGGAAACCTCCGTGTTGATCTTTCCTTCTCCTCTTCCACCACCCCCACCATCTCTGCTACCCCAGCCTCCTGTTCGGTTTACCACAGACTCTCCTCTGATGGTTTGGGGTTTGATAAATATTTTCCCCTCCGGAAGTCTTTAGCAGTGCAGCAAGAAGGTTACGTGATGGATTTCCCCATCATTTAATTGAAGCCATAAAAAATGAAAAGAGAGTTTCCAATAAACCAAACCGTTATTCATTCACTGGTGGATAGAGGGGATCCCAGAACTGGGCCCTGGGAGGCGCAGCTGGGAAGCCCTCCAGCTGACTGCCCGTTATGATTATTAGTCACGACGGCAACAGGGTTCATCTGCACCGAGCTTCTTCATGAACTTGTACTCCTGTCCTTACAAGGCTGTAGACGTTATGGTAACCAGGGCCTTTCAGTTTCAAATCCCCGAAGGCTTAGTTGCCTGGAATGGCTATCCAAGTGGGTGTGTTTTTCTGAATGCTGCCCAAACTTGTGAGGGATGTGTAGTCAAGCCTAGGCCTGAAGAATGGTAGAGAAGCTATAGCCACTGTGATTGGGAGATTAGGGCGGTGATTGGAAGAATATGGCCGGTGGCTGGACGCAGACCATTCGTGCATGCACAGATGAATGGTTGCGTGTGGGGCATGAGGTGGTGAGAGTTTCGTCTGGTGAATGATAGATGTGGTGGTGGGAAAACAAGGGCTGTTGAATGGTAGTGAGGGTATGTACTTTTAACATGGGTATTCCTGGCACAAAAGGACAAATATCATATGAGCTCACTCACATGAAATAAATGTAATAGGCAAATGCACAGAGATAAAAGGAGACTAGTGGTTACCAGGGACTGGGGCAGGTGGAGGGAGGAACGGGGAGTTATCACTTAAAGGGCACTGAGTTTCTGTTTGGGGCGATGAAGAAGGTTTCGAAACGGATGGCGATGATGGTTGTACAACATGGTGAATATAATGAAGGTCACTGAGTCATACACTTAAAAATGGTTAAAACGGCCAATTTTTCCGTTATATGTATTTTACCACCATTTTTTTCAAGTAGCGTCATCTCCGTAAGGGTTCCATAACATTTGGGTGTCCAGATGTATTGCAGGTAGGATGGCCATGGGATTTTTGTCATACTAGGGACAGTGTTGAAAGTAAAAGGGGGCATTATACACGTTTTGCCTGGAGCACACACATAAACCTGGACTGTTCCAGGCACACAGGGTAACCCTGTTTATAAGGTGTTGATGACTTACTTAGGAGAGTTTTTCCATTGCGTTTGGACCCCTTTTGAGTTATGTTGAAGGTGAATCTTTTGGATTTAGTGCTTAGAGGAGTGAGCTGAGGGTTTCCTCTTTGGTGGCATAACAATCACAGAGATCTGTCCAGATCCCTCCACAAGGTGGGAAAAGCAGCAACGTGGCCCTTCACCAGGGTCATTGAACCCAGTTTCAGAGATGTCCTGGTGTGTGCGTATGCCTTGGTACCTGGGGACGTGGTATGCACTCCAGGTGCCCCACATCACTGGAGACCTAGTACGGCCAGAGGATGGCTCAGCTGCTCACTTTCCTGTTGCTCTGGAGGGCAGCGAACTGACCCCGTTCAGGGACTCTTCAGAATCGCTCTCTGTGTGCTGCATGCCCTGAGGAAACAGTGCCAGGTGCTGTGAGCCAGGATGTGGGTCCATTGACATACCCTGGGCCTCAGTTTACCTCTGTGTAAAGCTCTGGGAAGGTGGTATCTATTAACCAGGGTATTGATGTTGGAGACAGCATTTGGGATGAGCAGTGTCAGGGAAACATACCTCCTTTTTCTTTTTCCATCCCTCCTTCTCTCCCCACCCCCAGTCCTTTCTTTTATCAAGTGCCTATTTCTAAAGGCTCCAGATCTTTGTTCCCTGGAGTTGCTTGTTCCTCCGTATCAACAACTGTTTAGCTACCTAATTGCACCCCCGAGATTCGAGAGGGAAGCAAGGTGGCTCCAGCTCAAAGCTCAGTCAACGTGTCCGGCATGGAGGTCTCCCCCGCCCCAGTGCCCCGGAACCGGATTTTCTCTCTGACTCACCCCTGATTCACAGCAGGCCATGAGCTCCCTAGGATAACACCTACAAGAATTCTGTCCCAGCTGCTTTCTCCAGAGGTCCTGGTCCTACCTCTGCCCTGAAAACCAAGAACATCCCCCGCTGTAAGCAACTGGATGTAAACAGAGAGTAATCCATCTGCCGAGCTTCACCATGTCACCTGGTGCTTGTCAGTGTCGCAAAATCTCCGCCAAGGAAGATCTTATTATATTAAAAAGCAATTGCCCTCTATTTTGGTAACACTAATAGATTTTGTGTGATATTTATACAGGATTTAGTTTTCAACACATAAGATCCCCTTCCCTTTCTTCTGCCTCTTCCCATCCCTCTTCGTCTCTCCTACAGTTGCCGTCAAGTCAACCCCGACTCGTGCCGACCTCGTGTGGGTCAGAGTAGAACTGTGTTCCCTAGGGCTTTTGACGGCTGATTTTTTGAAAGGAGATCATCAGGCTTTTCTTCTGACATGCTTCTGGGTGGACTTGAACCACCAACCTTTTGGCTAGCAGCCCAGTGTGTTAACTATGTGTGCCGCCCAGGGATTCTTTGGCTCTGTGTAAGGCTCCTACGACTTCAGAGTTCCCTGCAGGGCCTCTGACTGCAAGAAGGTATGCTGTGTGAGGGCCTGCCATCAGTCTTGTTCCATGTTGTATCTCTGGTACAGGAGGAGTGTCTGGCATAGAGTAGGCATGCAATTTTATGCAGCCCATTCATTCATTCAACAAATGAAGCCAAGATCTAGAGGGGGAGACAGGCCGAAAGACAAATAAAATAATGACAAGTAGTTACTAGGGCTTTGAAAGAAACAAATAGGGTGTTGAAATAGATGACAATGAGGTTCAGGGGGGTCTCCTTAGAATGTGTACTCATAGAAGGCATTGATGTTCTCTCTGAGACTTAAAGGAGGACAAGGAGCACGTCCTGAGCAGAGCAGGTGGGAGTGATCTGGGCAGAGGGAGCAGCTCCACCTGGATGTTGGGAGGTGGGAAGGAGCTCAGCACATCTGAAACCACTGGCCATTGAGTTGACTTCACCTCATGGTGACCCCATGTGTGTCAGAGTAGAGCTGTGCTCCATAGGATTTTCAGCGGCTGATTTTTTGGAAGTAGATGGCCAGGTCTTTGTCCCAAGTACCTCTGGGTGGACTCGAACCACAGCCTTTCAGTTAGCAGCTGAGAACTTTAACCATTTGCATCGTCCAGGGACTCCCAGCACATCTGAGGGCCTTTGGATGTTGCTTGTGGGTAGAACTTTGTGAACGGAGGGCGGAGGGTTTGTAAAGGTAGGCAGGGGCTGGATCATTTTAGAGTTGTCTGGTTAGTCATGGCACCCGCATATATTATGGGTGGGTAGATTTGGAGTCTCTCATACTCCAAGCGTGGAGATCTGTATGCCTAGAGATGGAGCCTCAAAGAGTCTGTGGTGTGGAAATACAAGAAGGTGCAGTTTCAACGAGGGGTGCTGGGCTCTGGGTTGGAGCCAGAATTTCTGGGTCTTCTCTCCTGCTCCCCATTAATACTCTTGATCAATGTATCATTTACAGTGTCTCCTCTCCCTCTAATGATGTGTATAGGGATGACATAAACAAGACATTTGGACTCATACGGCCCTTGCTCAGATTGTTACAGAACTTGAAATCGGGACCCAGGGAAAACCTTGTGATGAGTTTAAAAGACCCAGGCTTCAATTCTAACAACTCTAACAATTCCAACAACAACCCATTCTTGAACTTCTGGACCCTTTGCGTCTGCAAATTGAAAGCAGTTTCAATCTAAGATAGATCCGGTGGCCAGAGCCAAGTCCATAAAATGCCCTTCATCGGTTATGGGCTTGTCAATTACCCATCATGATCT
The DNA here is from genome assembly GCF_024166365.1 of Elephas maximus indicus. NCBI lineage: Eukaryota > Metazoa > Chordata > Mammalia > Proboscidea > Elephantidae > Elephas > Elephas maximus. The sequence continues at coordinate 17,462,473 of NC_064826.1, forward strand.
GTTGATGAGTGATTTCAGGATGGAGGCCCGAACGGCGTGGAGAGATGCCAGAACAGAATCTGATGCGTGGGTGTGGCCTGCCCAGAGACAGGGACGTGTTGCTGGAGAGAACTGCTTGGCTCCAGGACAACTTGGGCCTTCACCTGCGTGGGGGAAGAGTTGATGGGAGAGTTGTTTGGACAAATGGAGCAACTCGTTAATTAAAAGTTAAATGCTCTGCTTTCTCTGCCAGACCGGAATATGTTCAAGTGAAAACATCTGAGCACCAGCACGTTGCTTCCATTCTTGCTCTGTTTCTAAACATTTCCTTGTGTTAAACCCTCTTTGCCCCTTTAGTTCACGACAGCCAGTTCACATCATGGGCAAAAATAATTGGGATGACAGCCAAGACACCAGAACTTTTTGTAAAAGACGCTGTTGCTGAGGGCTGGGTTTGCCTTTTGGGGTGTTATCTCATGAGGGAGGGGGTTTCAGCTCCCTGCAGGTGAGGGGAAGGGCGGACAGATGGATGGACAGGCAGAGGTGAAGGCCGTACTGCAGGCAGGGCCCTGGCGTCTTCTAGACCTACCGATAGTGGCCTTCCTGACCGGGGCCTTGGAGGAATGGGTGAGTGCTTGTTTTGGGTGGAGAGCTTGGGAGAAGGCAGCTCAGAAAGACAAAATCTTTATCATCAAAAGGCAAAACTTCATCCCTGTCTTCACTCCATGAAGTCAGCTTCTCTGGCCTCCATCTCATAGACTTGTCTCCCACTTAACGGAAAACCAAATGTCATCACGCCAAGTCTCTGGCTGCTGGTTGAGACAACGGCAGCCATCCTAGTTATGATCCCCATGGAGGAGTGCTGTGAATTGTAGGGGAAAAGGCTCAGCTGGGAGCCCTTTTCCCACCTGTGCATGGGACAGATGAGTGATCTCAGACCACTTGCTCAACACGTCTGTGCCTCCTTCTCCCCTTAGAAAAGGCCAGTAAGAGTATTTCAGCTTCCTTCTACCTTCTGAAGATGGGGATTGTGATAGTGCTCCGTAGCTATTTGAAGAGCTTCCCAGAAGGAATGAACCGTTATGCTTGTGGGGTGTAATGGTGTTGGCTCATTCCAAAGGACTATCAACTAGGTCTGAAAAGAGAATGTTCGAGCCCTGCAAATGGAGCAGGGAACAGGGAGAGGTAGACACAGCCCACCTTTCCCACCCACTTGACTGTCATAGCTGCTCACCTGTCCCCTATGCCTGTTCCGAAGCAGTAGGGATGCCTTGGTGGTCCAAACCAAAAATTGTTCTTATCATGTTTAAGCAACCCTGGTTATCTCACAGAACTCTCTCCTTAGGTCTTTGGTTATCTCAACCCAATGGACTCAGTTCAGGAAGAGGGAGCAGGCAGAGGCGAGATTCACAGCATTTAACCCTCAACGGCACAAAGCCTCATACTGGGTCAGACCCTGGAGGTTGCTGCTGGGATAGGCATTAACTCTTCAAGTGATGGATCTTAGGGAGGTCTTTGGGGAGTGTCTCAGGGGAAGAGCCAGGGCTATCAGGGAGGCATCGGGGGTTTTGCAGGTTGAAGGGTATTTATCAACTGGTATGAAAGTATTTCAGTATTTTAACTTGTATCCATGCTGGTGCAGACTGGCCGTATATCAGTTCTCCCCAGCTGTGAGAAAGACAAGCAAGGTCCAGAGGAGAGATGCAAGCCCATGTAATTATCAAGTTGTGGAGTCCCACTGGGAGGAGACCTGAGGGCTCATCCATCCAGCCTTTCATCAGGCAGGAAGCCAGGTCAACACGTGGATTCTACTCATATCGCCTCTGCTGTGAACCCTCCAAGTGCTGTGGGATTGTCAAGGGAGGGACAGACTTCAGTGGGCGATGGCCAGTATCACTGGGACTCAAAAGCATGAAACCATCAGATGATTTGCATTTGTAAGGTGCCCCCATGCTCAAAACAGACCCTCCCTCCCACCCAAAATCAAGGGGAGATTCTGTGGGAGGTTGTAGGATGGGGGTCTGTCCTGCAGCCCCAGCACGGGTCACCGTGCCATCTGGGCAGCGCCCTGGGAGATCAGCTATGGGTAGGGCCCAGCAATGGAAACATGATGGAAACCCAGTCCTGAGGCATCGCCTCTCCCAGCCACGGTTCCTGGCTTCACAGTATGCATTGCCAGCGACCCCCTTAGTTTGGATGTTTGGCACCAGATGTCCAAACCCAAGGACATCATGTCAGCATGTTTCTCCGATGACTGTAAAAGAACAGCTGCATCTTCTAAAAAGACCCTTCCAAGTCCATCGCTTGTTAGGATGATTATAGTATTTTACTTGTGAGATGGTTACGCCTCTTAGGCCCCCTTTTGAAACCCCATTTTCAAGAACAGGGTGATGATATTTACAGACACAGAATGTTAGAGCTGGAAGAGTTTTTAGAGATCATGTGATCCAACACATTCATTATAAGTTGAGGACACAGGGGTGGGGGAGGGAAGGGGCAGCCAGAAATGTTATGTAACGCCCCTGAGGTCGCCTGCAGGGTGGTGGCAGAGATGGGACTGGACCTCCATTTCCATCGCCTGCTTTTTTGGTTCAAAGTTATTAAAAAAATAAATTTAAAAGGAAAAATATTCACTTTATTTGGAAAATACAGCAATGTATAAGAAAGATAAAAAACACTCCATGATGATACCACCGCACGACCATTGTTAATAGCTCCTTTCAATTTTTTATCTTAATTATTTTCAATAGTTAAGATTATACTGTATATATATAATTTTATTTCCTGCCTATCCAGTGACACCAAATAACTTGAGTAATTTCCCCACTTGTAAACTCTTTATAATTGTAAACATCTGCTTAACATTCTATCACATGAATTGTATGTAGTTCCCTTTCCCAATCCTTTAGGGTTCTATATTTAAGTTGCTTCTCATTTTCAAATTATAAATAATGCTAACATGAAAATGTTTTGCATAAAAGGTTTTTTATTTACTCCCTGTATTTCAGACTATTTCCTTTGGCTAGAGTCCTGGAAGTGGTATGTCTAGGGCAGAGGGTATGAAGACATTAAAGGTTGGCTACTTATTACTACATTGTTTTCCAAAAGTATTGTTCCAATTTATGGTCCCATCAGAAAGTTATGCAGATGCCCATTTCCTGAAACCTGACAAGAATGGGATGATCAAATGTTATTCAATCTTTGCTAATTTGGTAGACATCCTCATTTCCTATGTGAAAACTCGGAGTGTAATACATTCAAATGTGGCTTTGATGAAGCCGAGATTGTGATATGAATAAACAGTTATATTTAACAATCTTGAAAATTCAGGAAAGTGCTAGGTCTACCCTAGAAAGCTGAGGATTGGCCCCATTTAGCCCAGCTGCCTAGGACCAGCCCCGCAAACTGATACCTGTGCCCTAGACCAGGAGAGATGTATTGACCTACTCATAGGAATGAAAATTAAACAAAATTGATTCATCCCTGGGGGTGTACTGGCATGTGGAACCTATAGTCAATGTGTGTGCATTTACACATGCATTTGTGCGTGTGTTCTATGCAGTGTACATATGTACAGGTGTGTGCGTGTGCATTTGTGTCTGTACATGCACGCACATGTATCGTGAATGCGCATGGTGTACATGTGCACTTATGTGTGCACGTATACACATGCTTGTGTACATGTGCATGTCTGGGTGTGTGCATGTGTGTACTCGTGTGTGTGAAGCATCTCTTTCCCCAGAGGAAATCCTGAGTGCCCAATCAATGGACTCATAGGCACATGCCTCCCAGTGGAAAGTGGCATTGGTGCACCATCCTGTGAAATCACCATGGAGACGTCTTTGGCCAGTCTCCTGATCCACATCAGCCATCTCCACCCTGCTGTTAAGAAGCCCTTCAAGCCCGGGGGTGGGAGTGTCCCAGCGAGGGGCTGCCGTTTCAGCCAGGCCTGGGGAGAAGACCAGCTGAGATAAGGAGCTTCTGTGCATCGCAGGGGCCTCTGGCAGGCAGGGACCACCCAGAACCAATGAGAATGTCAATATCTGTCTTCCCAGACCTGTTGGTGTAGGTGTTCCTAGAGCACCCCCCAACTCCATGAGGATGTTCTGGGATGATCAGTCCTGATGGGAGTGGAAATCCCACTTGGACTTGCAGAGAAGGGGGGCAAGGCCTAGAAGGTTGAATTTCCCTCCGAATGATCACGCGCCCATTTCCATTCTCTTGGGACACACTCAGCCTTCCTGGGAACACCCGCATCATGGGGTACTGAAGAGCTTTGTAGCCTCAGCCCTCACCACCTTTGTTCATGGAGCAGGCGCATGGCATGGGGGCCTGGGAGATGGGACCTCTGAATTCTAGCCCTCCCCCGGTACTGACAGTGGCCACAGGTGAATCACTAACTCCTGGTTTTGCTGTTCCAGGAGATGGGATTAAGTGAGCTCTTGGGTCTTTTCAGTAGCTTCGCGATCTGTGATAGGCTAAAAGTCAAGTATGCCTAAGAAAGTTACCTTTTGTCAAGAAGGGAGCAGGTGCTCTGAAATCTAATAGGCCAGCCTTGCATGGTCAGGAGGCTCCTGGATGTCCTTAGCATCAAAAGGCAGAAGAGCTCAAGGTGAACAAAGAATGAATTAGAAAGGGCCTGGGTTACCTCATTTCAAACCATCTCGGAAGTGAGGAAAAACCTAAATCAGAATAGCTTAGTAATGGACTACAATTTGTATGAAGTTCTTGGAGAATGGAGTGCTTTATCTAACGTGGGCTTCACTGATGGGTCACACAGAGTCCTGTGTGGGCTGTCTCTGTCAGATGGAGGAGCAGTCACCTGAGTGATGCAGAAATCGCTCTCAGTGACATCATCCGGGGGCCCTCTCAACTCCACGATTTAGCTCTGTGGGGGTATTCGGTCTCTGAATGTGTTGGTCAGTTTGTCCCTCTGCAAAATGGGGTTTTGCCTGCATTGTCGCCATATGTGTCGTTATTTCTTTGCTTCTAAAACCACCCCTCGAGCCACAGGTCACAGCCTCTGTGCCACTAAATCAATGTAGTGGGCCGTGACCAACATATCAAACAATGCAGTAGAATAAGAGAAGGACATCTCCCCGTGCGCTGCAGGTAATAAGGGTAAGACTCATTTCCCTAGAAAGTTTTGTTTCACCCTGGGTTGCAATGTAAGATGTACTCGGTGGGTCTCAAGTAGAATGGTTTTTAAAACACTGCTCTAGAGGACGGGGACACTGAGGTTCATTTTACTCCACAGGGTGTGTGTGGTGGAGACCAGAAATTCGTGGAGAGCTGTGCTAGTGTCAGGCTCTGGGGTCTGAGGTACCTGCATGTAGCCTGGGCCTGAGCCCCCGGCCCCCTGTCCCCTGCCACAAGGATGTGTCCTGGCACCAATTCCTTCAATCTGGAAGTGATGGGGCCTCGTTCCCTTTTGTCCCTGCCCCCTGCCTGTTTGTACCAGGGAGGAGTTAAGTCAGAGGGAGAAGCAGGGACCCGGTCGGCATCTCACGGTGAGTTGAATGTGGCAGGAATGGAAGCAAGTTTCCTAGAATTTATTAACTAGAAGAAGCCAGAGAAATCGCCTCGTTCTGCCCCATCGTTTCACAGGGACACCCAAGCTTGGTGACATTAAGGTCAAAGAAGTTGCTGATGCAGGTTTTAACCCAGGTTTTCAATCACCAAAGCCCCTGCGTGCTGTGTCCATCCTGACTGGAGGCTTCCTGCTTTAGCAAATGGTTTCTGAGAGTTTGGGGTGAAACATAGATCCCTCCGAGAGGAATGCGTCTGTCTCACCCCCACGAACTCCAGCTGCCTCCTCTTACTGTCCCTGGAAACAACCTGTTCCTCCGATGTTTTCTGAAGTGGAATCCCAGACTCAGGCCCCACTCAGTGCCAGCAACAGCCACATGGGGTGGCCAGTGGGGTGCCAGGGAACACAGGAGAGCTGCTAGCACCCCTCTTTGCATGCTTCCACATGGTAGCCCCTGCGGCCCCGATGTCCACCCTTAGGACCTTCTGGTCCCCTGGGCCACGAGGTGATAATTATCATACTAATAGTGGAAGTCATCAAAACAGTAACCATTGCCTACCTGGGCAGTTGCCCAGCCTGGCACTGTTCCAGGCACTTACACGAGTTACCTCAGTTAATCTCTATGGCCCTGTGAGGCTTTGCCGCTCTGCTCACCCCCTCCCTCAGCCGACGAGATGAGGCACTGGAAAATGAAGTAAGCCATTCACCACACAGCTTATTTGGATCCCAATCAAGCTGGCTGACTTTTCCAGTTCACGCCACATCCGGTGTCACCGGGGCCCGAGCAGCCTCTGCTGAAGACCCAGCATGAGCTGCCTTGGCTGCAGGGCCACCCTAGTTCTGTCACCGCCCAGCAGTGTTGCCCGGGGCCTTCCTGGCTCAGAGCCTGCAATAGCGGGGTGGCCACAGATGACAAATGGATGCAGGTTCTCCTGCTGCTCCACCTGTGAGGTTTGAGTGGTGACATCAAGATGGTGTCTCCTGTGGCCCTAGGGAGCGGAACATTCTGGAAGATTCTGGGGGTGTTTCCTGGAGTCACGCTACACAGAGATGTTGCTTCATGCAGAACCTCACTCCAGCCTCCTCGAGGGTGACAAGACATGGCCTCCTGCTGGTACTGTTTAGGATTGAGGCCGCCAGGTTAATTTCTCAGGGGATCTGACCCATACTGCCTCACAGAGGCACTTGGGGACCTATGGAAACAAAAGAAGTGAAAGGTAACCCTTTCTGCCCACTGCCCACATGCCCAGGCAAGTCCCTGCTCCTCAGAATGACAGGGCCCACTGCACTCAGCCCATCAGGCTCGTCCAGCTCAACCGCCCACTGTGCGGGCTACCACAGCCCCCATTACCCAGCAACTTGGGAAAGCGAGCCTTCCCAGGCACACTGGCCTGGCTGCCCTGCCATGGGGCAGTGTTTACCTGGAGAGGGAGTGTGGACTCCAAGGCCTAAAGGATGTTCAGGTCCTGTCCTCTACACCAGCGCCAGCCCCCACCCCCCAACCCCAAGCCCTTCCTCTCTCTCCCTCTGCCCTCCCTGCCCCCGCTCCCTACAGAAGCAAAATAAACCTGCATCTTGGAGTTCACAGGTGGCTCCCTCTGTCATAGCTTCTGGTGGGCTGGGAGGAGGCCGGAGAGAGAGGAAGAAAGCCAGGAGAGAACAAAAGTCCCCATTTAAACCCAGGCCGAAGCAGAGATTTTCAGCTGACACAGCAAGAAAACCAGATTAGTAACAAGTGAGGGGAGGTGATTTATGTTTTGTGCCTGAGGAAACACAGCCGACTCTCAAGTGTCACCAGGTGCCCAGAGAGCTTCGGCAGCAATTAGAGCTGAGAACATCCTGGCCCCTCCCCACCACCTGCACGCCAAAGGCTTCCTCTACCGTGACTGTGCAGGAGTTTTTAAACGCCTCTCCTCCCTGCCCAACTTCCCTTCCCTCAACTTTCACATGTGGATGGAAAGAAGACACTGGTGTCCCCAAGAGGAACGTCATGGGAGCTGGGCTCCTGCGGGGCATTAGGATCCTGGGGTTGGAGCCCTTTGCCCCTCCCTCACTGCCCTGGGGCGATGTGTCCAGGCCTCTGCATCTGGAGTGGGATTTGAGCCCCGTTTAGCAGGAGACCATTTTCCCTTGTCTCTCTTGGAGTGCTGCCCTGGGCCAGGGGGTGGGGTGGCATGGAGCCAGCTGCCCAGCCTGCCCAGCCCAGAGCGGGGGCAGGTCCTCCCTCTCTGCCTTTGATTCATCAGAGTGCACAGTGCAGCTGGCAAGAGGACATTCCCAGGGTGGGCCCCAAGGGGAGGGGAGTTCCAGTTATCACACATTTGCGTGGTGGCATTGGGTCAGCTAAGTGGTTTGATAATGAGCTGTTCTTCACTAGCTCCCCGGATGGTTGGTCAATGGGTGGGGGTGCTTAGCACAGGAGACGAACCAACTGGGTCAAGGACATGCAGAGCTCCTGATCGCTATGCTGGAGTTGGATTTCACAGCCAGACCCATTGCACACAAAGGGATGGTGCCCTGAATGAGGCAGGGTGCCTCTCACGTTTCCTCAGATGCCTGATGATCTAACGGACTGGCCGCTTTGAGAGCAGCCCTGCTCTCGACTCTGCGTGCCCAGGAGGGCAGTGGTACAGTGCTACGAGGGGGAAAAGCAGCCGTTGAGAGGACATTCCCTGGAATGAGAAGGGCTAGTCAGCGCCCCTCACCACTGACAGTCTGCACCAGGACTCAGCCACTGCCTACAGCACACACCGGATAAAGCAACAGCAAGTACAGGAAACAGCAAGAAGGGGCCCTGCAGGGATTTTAGAGTTTGAACTTGAGTGTCTTCAAGGTCTTTCTTCACCTTTCCCACAGAGTTCCCAGCTTTGGGGCCTCCCTGTGTCAGTTCTGCTTCCCAGGTTACTTGTTATAGTTTCTGTCTCCTCCCTCACTGTCGGGGTGTCTGCCCCCTGGAACTTCTCACTGCCATCAGTGGTCCTGTCTGAAGCAGCTCTCCTGCTCCTTTTTAATTCATTCTTTTTGATTGTTATGGGCTTAGAAACAGATACTTGAGCTTATTAGACTTGTGTGGGTATGCAGTGGTCCTACTGAACCAAGTGTGTGAGTGCTGATATGTAGGCCCTGAGACTTCCATGCTGGGCTTTTCCAGGCTGTTCCTGGTACTTTCTGGTGCTTTGCTGGCTCCTGGGTTGGGGTTATCTAAAGACAGCTCAGGTGCAAATAGGCAAGGGGTTATGTGCCAGGATGAGGACTGCTTACTTTTATACCCATCGGTTCTGTCTGTTACTGTATTCTGAAGCCTCTCCAAGTTTTCCACATTTTGGTTACCTGGGAGGTGCCAGATATCTTCTGGAGAACTGCATTTTTTGCTGACAATTGCTCTTGGCATAGGAGCTGAAATAATTAAAATACAAGATGCAGAGACTTAAAGTTGGCTCAGGTGGTTGAGAAATCCACCTGTCCAAAGCCAGCTTGTTGTTAAACGTTTTATCCACCCTTACTCCTCAGCTGTCCCCAGGCTCAGTCCTTTGCCTCCCCAGTATGGCCATGCCCGTCTCTAAGCCCTTCTTTCTGGCTTAGAAAGCCATTTTCCCTCTCCTCTATCCAAATTCCCTGCCTCCATCAAAGTCCTGGTTAAATGCCACTTCCGCCATGAAAAACAAACAAACCAGTTGCCTTTGAGTCGATTCTGATTCATGGCAACGGCATGTGTTTCAGAGTAGAACTATGCCCCACAGGGTTGTCAATGGCTATGATCTTTCAGAAATAGACTATCGGGTCTTTCTTCCGAGGCACCTCTGGTGGGTTCAAACCACCAACCTTTCAGTTAGTAAAACTGAGCATCCAGGCACTCCATCCCACCAACTTTCCCTCATATTAACCTCCCTCTTTTTCTGAAGTCCTACAACGTTTTAGGTATCTGTTCCATAGTTGACACATTGTATTTATTCAACATGTATTAATTAAGCCTTTGGTATTGAAGCGTGAGAGGACTGTTCCCCAATTTCAGAGTTTGTCGTACCTTCCCACCAGCATTTACCCTTCTGGACCAGAGGCTCACACCCTTGCCTACACATTGGAATCACCCCGGGGGGCTTCTAAAGTGCTGCTGCCCAGGTGGGACCGTAGACCCATTAAATCAGACCCCAGCAGCATTTAGCATCTTTTTAACTCTCTATTTTGAAATAATTATAAACTGACAAGCAGTTGCAAGAAATAGTACAGAGAAAATCCTCAGTTTCTCCCGTGGCAACATTTTGCATAATTATTGTACAATGTGACAGCCAGAAAATTGACATTGGTGCCATCCACCAAATGTATTCATTCCGATTTCACTGGTTTTACATGCACTTTTTGGTGTGTGTGTGTATTTAACAACAACAAAAAAAAAAAAACCAAACCAAGCCAGTTGCCAGCAAGTTGACTCTGACATGGGGCAACCCCGTGTGTGTTGCCTATTTTCAATTTCCATAGGGTTTTTGATGGGTGATTTTTTGAAAGTAGATTGCCAGACCTTTCTTCTGAGGCACCTCTGGGCTGATTTGAACCACCAACTTTTTGGTTAGCAGCTGAGCACCTAACCATTTTTGCCACCCAGAGACTCAGGTGTATATTTAGCTTGGTGCAGTGTTATCCCATGTGTACATTCATGTAACCACCACCACAATCAGCACCAAGATTCCTCATGCCACCTGTGAATTCCATAGTTTTTTAAAGCTCATAGTGATCTAAATGTATAACTGAGGCTGAGAAACATCGCTTTGGTGAGTTAAACCCCATTTACACTCCACAGTGCCTTGCAACTGATGCCCACTGTATACTTCCTGGATTGAAGTTTCTTCTCCAGCCGTGGGGGTTCCATCGGGCCATGCCTACCCTCCCAGGTGACGGTCCTTCCCTTTATCTTGGACCCAGGCTTCCCGAGTTGGAGTGGTGCGTGTGTGTTAGGGAGCGGGAGACCTCCTCTGGCCTGCTTGCACAGACAGCTATTTCCAGGGCTTGGGAATGAAATTGAAAATAGACCGAACAATGTGACAGTTTTCTGCTGCTATTTTTTCTTCCATGAACAGAATGTTCAGCATTATTTTCTTCTCTTTGTGCAATACTGCAAGTGAGAAACGCACTGATTGGAATGCTGGCTTATGCTGTTTATCAGCCTGCAGCCTCCAGCAAGCTGTGTGAGGGAGCCTTCCCTGACCGGGACATGCAGTGACTTGAAGGGTGAGAGGTTGGCATGTCTGTGCCTCAGCCACTTCCAGGAGCGATTAGGTGAGGAAACAAATGCAATCACAGACAGATGGATGGCACTCTTCCTGGCTTCTCTTTTCCCTGGAGTTTTGTAATGGTTTTTGTTGGGAGGAGCCCCTGGCTGGTGCAAACAGTTAACACACTCAGCTGCTAGCCAAAATATTGGAGATGCAAGTCCACCCAGGTGCTTTGGAAGAAAGGCCTGGCAATCTACTTCCAAAAAACCAGCCATTGAAAACACCACGGAGCACAGTTCTACTCCGATACATGCGGGGCTGCCATGAGTTGGGCTTCATTCAACAACTGACTTTTTGTCAGAAACCCGTCAAGAGGTGGCTCGGCCCATCGACACAGGGGCTGTTAAGGGTCCGGGCATTTCAGGCTGGGGCACATTTTGTCTCAGCTTTGTCTCCTGACCAGCTTGGGGGAAAGACGGGCCTTCCTCAGGCCACCAGCCTGTCTGTTTCAGACTCTGGAGCCTAGGGCCCAAGGTGGGCTGGCTGTAGAAGGCGGTTAGCGTTCAGGGCTGGCTTCAGGAGTCACGAAGCACTTTTCCATTCTGCTGGGGACACCTCTCTGATCTCAGAGAGGGGATGGGAAGCGCTCATGATTATCAGTGTCATACGGGAGCTTAGAAAAGTAGAGTCCTCTATTTCTTGGGAGACTTTAATCTGAAGATATTCATTCTTCCCTTTATTTAAGAAACACGCAAAGCACCCACTCTGTGCCAGGCATCCAGTTTGGTTCTGGGGACCCAGAGATGAGTGTTACAGAGACTCCCCTGAATATGTGTTTCTCTCACTAGGCAGAGAGAGAGAGATGGATGGGTGATAGAAAGATAATAGTTGATGGATAGATGGAGAGTAGACAGTGAGAGATAGACGATAGAAAGATAATAGATGATCAATTGATTGATAGATGCCAGGTAGATCTATAGACCTATAGATCAATGGATGGATAGATGGATGACAGAAAGATGATAGTTAGGTAGATAGGTAGGTTGATAGGTAGGTAGGTAGGTAGATAAGTAGGTAGGTAGGTAGGTAGGTAGGTAGATAAGTAGGTAGGTAGGTAGGTAAGTAGGTAGGTAGACAGCTGCCATGCAGTTGACCACAATTCGTGGTGACCTTATATACAACAAAACAAAATGTTGCCCGTCCTATGTCATCCTTTCAGTCTCTGGCACGTTTGAATCCATCATTGTGACAATTATGCCAGTCCATGTCACCAAGGGTCTCTCTCACCCTCACTGGCCCTCTCCTTCGTCAAGTATGATGCCTTCCTCTAGTGATTGATCCCCCCCAATGATATGTCCAAAGCAAGCAAGTTATACAATGTTCTGTTGTGACCCATAAGATTTTCACTGCTAATTTTTGGAGGTAGCTCATCAGCCCTTACTTCTTCCTCCATCTTAGTCTGGCAGCTGCACTGAAACCTGTCCACTGTGGGTGACCCTGCCGGTATGTGAAATACTGATGGCATAGCTTCCAGCATCATAGCAACGCACAAGCCACTGCAGTAAGACAAACTGACAAACCAGATATAGCTTAATTTTAATGTTTTTTTTTTTTTCTCCATTAGGATGTGAGGTGGATGGGGTTTGGGCAAGAGAGGGAGGTATTGATCATTTTTATTTATCCCAATTCGCTCTGTGCATTAATGCCCAAGAGATGGAGACTCAGAACAACCAGTTTTAGAAATTGCATTCCTTTTTCTTCACGCCCCTAAGGAAGTGTTCTATGTATTGATTGAGGCATTAATTACACAGGCGGAGACATTTGTCAAAAACTCATCAAAGTGTACACTTAAGGTCGGTACATTTCACTGTATGTAAATTTTACCTAAAAAGAAAAAAGTCATATTGCAGATAGAAATGGAAAAGAACCACTGAAGCCCAAGTTAAGGAAAGACAGCATGAAGCAGGAACGAGACCCTGATTTTGAAATATCATTCTCACAGTCTTTTCAGATGCTGATGTCTGCCTAACTGGAGGCACTTGTGGCCCCAAACCTGTGTCCTCAGAGCGTAGACGTGCCCTGGCCTGAGTGTGCCTACTGCTGCTTCTGGAACCTTCTTCCAGCACTTCACAAGAGCCAGTCTAGGCCCAGCCCCATGTTGTTTTCTTGACCTTTCTCCTTCCTGCTTCATTGCATGGTTTGCTTTCTGTATTTGACCCCTCATTACTCAGTGGCTTTCATTTTTATTTTCTAAATGCCAGTTCATCTAATGGGCGTAGAATAGCGCCTAGCACAGAGTAAATGCTCAGTAAATGACCACCATTATTATTATTGTTGTTGTTGGTCTATTTTATGCTTATGATCAGTCTCTCTGAGTTTGTGTCCCTCCCTGACATACACATTCCCTCAGGTGGGTCCTGGGTCATGTGCTGGGCACGTATACTCATCTAAGTCCTTTGAAATCTGCATAAAAACTGTTCGCCGCCGAGTTAATTCTGACTCAGGGCAAACCCATGTATGTCAGACTGGTACTGGACTCCGTAGGGTTTGCAATGGTTGTGACATTTTGGAAGCAGATTGCCAGGCCTTTCTTCTGAGGCACTTCTAGGTGGGTTCAGATCACCAACCTTTGGGTTAGTAGCTACTTGCTTAACTGTTTGTGCCATCCAGGGACTTCTTTTGCACCGCCCATGTTGTTTTGTTATTAGCTGCCATTGAGTCAATTCTGACTCATGGTGGCCCCGTGTGTGCAGAGTAGAACTGATCCATCGGGTTTTCAAGGCTGTGACCTTTTGGAAGCAGATTGCCAGGCCTGTCTTCTGAGGTGCCTCTGTATGGATTCAAACTGCCAACTTGTCACCTAGTAGTTGAGCACTTAACTGTTCGTACCACCCAGGGCGTAAATTCCAGAATACACTACCGACCTGGTTCAGGAAAATTCTAGCAGAGACCTCTTGTTAGATGTGCCACCAACCAGGTGGTATGGGGAGGGCAAGCCCAGCACACCCAGGGAGAGGACTCCCCACCTCTCTGCAGCCCCCGACTTTGAGAAAACCCTGCCCCCGGCCCAGCCAAGAAGTGGAAGTTGTGCCCTCAGAGCACGTGGCCTTTCTGGACACTATGTGGGCTCCCTGGGGTGGGGTAATGAGATGCCACTTGGTGGCAGCAGCCTTGCCTTTCAAAGTGACACTTGGCAAAGGGGCAACGTGACAATGACACCTGCTCCTCAGCCCAGGCCATCACAGCCCTGCGAGAGCTGGGCCACCCCGCTCATTAGGTCTGCATCTGTTCCCACCAGCCCACCGGCAGCTGACGCTGATTAATCCCTGAGCCCCGGGCTGGTGGGCAGACACCGACTGAGCTTTTAGACTGTTGTGGCCGTGGACTCCCAGAGCCCTGGATTGATTTATAATTGGGCTGAGGGCCCTGCTTCCCTGGAGTCTGAGCTCCTCTACTGGGCCAGCCAGGAGGGTGGTTCTGGCTCGCTGGTCCCATGAAAAGGACAAATGCAGGGCTGGTTTCCTGCCAGGTCACACGAGGTGGCAGCTCCAGAGAGCAGGGGGTCTCCTGGCTGGGCTGTCTTGAGCATGTGGGTCCTTGTTTGGGAACGTTAACAGTAGCTTGTGCTGGGGAGGACACAGTCCCCTTAGAGGGTGAGAGACATGCCAGGGTCTTCACTGGTAGGCTTTGGGCTCAGTCCTTTAAACTCACCATGGATGTGAGAATAACAACAATGAACATGGTAGATAATCTTCACTGACCGCCCGGTATCTACTTGTTGTTGTTAGTTGTTGTCAGTTGTTCTTAGTTGCTGCCACGTCAGCTCCGACTCATGGTGACCTTATGTACAGCAGAACAAAATGTTGCTCGGTCCTGTGACATCTTCATGATCGTTGGTGTGTTGGAGCCCATCGTTGCAGCTGTTCTGGCAATCCACCTCATGGAAGGTTTCCCACGGTTTTGCTGACCCTCTACTTTTTTTTTCTACTTTACCAACCAGAATGCATATTGGTCTTTCCTGGTGATATGTCCAAAGTAAGCAAGCCGGAGTCTCGCCATCCTCACTTCTAAGGAGCATTCTGATATTATTTCTTCTAGGCTGACTTGTTTGTTCTTTTGGCAGTCCACAGCACGTTCAGTATTCTTCTCCACCACCACAATATGAATGCATCGATTCTTCTTCTGTCTTCCTTTTTCACTTTCCAACTTTCCCATGTTTGGCATTGAGCTAGAGAGTCTCGGTGCATTATCTCATCCAGGGAGGTGCAGGCACAATCATCAGCCCTATTTTGCCGATCAGGAAACTGAGGCACAGAGAGTGAAATAACTGGTTAAGGACACATCTTAGCAGAGGCTGAGCTCATCTTTGGACCAAGCTGCCTGACTCGGGATTTCAGTGCTTTTGCTGTATGCCGCCTCAGGCACGGGACTTGGCATTACCAGCCTGAGCATAGGGCGGATGGTGTTGGAGCATCAGAGATGCTCAGAGCCTCTTGACTAAGACAGTGAAGCCTGGGATGATGGAATAGAAGGCGGCTGGAAGTCAAGAAGCTGGGGCTCCAAGGCCATGCCAGCCATTCACTGCCACGCTAGCCATTCACTGCCACATCGTTTTAGATATATTCCCCTGCAGCTCTGTGCTGCCAGTCAAATGGGATACTGCCATTAGGTTTTTGCTTTTAATACAGGTGCCAGCCTGCAATAAATGTGAACACACTCAAACAATTAATAATAACAACAGTCCCTGTCTTTGGCCCAGCAGGATGGTCCCTAACAAAGGGTGCGTCCCCTTGGAGGAGAGCTTTGCATCTCAGTTCACAGAGATGTTGGGCATTTGATGGGTTACCTCTGCCTTCCAGGGTGAAGTCCTGGTTCTCTCTGTCTTCCTTCTTTATCCTTGCACTGTGGAGGGAGCTGGAGCCCCACGAAGCTCACGTCTGCTCAGGAGTCCCTAGGTGGAGCAAATAGTTAAGCACATGACTACTAGCTGAAATGTTAGAGGCTTGAGCCCACCCAGAGGCTCCTCAGAAGTCAGCCCCAGTGATCTGCTTCCAAAAGTTCACAGCCTTGAAAACCCTATGGAGCAGTTTTACTCTCTACACATGAGGTCGCTAATCCAAAAACCAGATCCATGACGATCAAGTCGATTCTGACTCAGAGGGACCCTTTAGGACAGAGTAGAACTGCACCATAGGCCTTCCAGGATTGTAATTTTTATGGAAGCAGATGGCCATATCTCTCTCCCACAGAGTGGCTGGTGGGTTTGAACTGCCAACCTCTAGGTTAGCAGCCGAGCGCTTTTACCACTGTGCCACCAAGGCTCCTGCTAACCACAAGTATTAAAAAAAAAAAAAAGTTGCCGTCGAGTCGATTCTGACTCATAGCGACCCTATACAACAGAGTAGAACTGCCACACAGGGGTTTCCAAAGAGCGGCTGGTGGATTTGAACTGCCAAACTCTTTGGTTAGCAGCAGAGTTCTGAACCATTGAGCCACCGGGGATCCACCACAAGTGTAGAGGTTAGGATTTACAACACCTATTTTTGGAGAACACAATTCAATCCATGACAGTGGGTCATAGCACTGGGTCTCACTGAGCAGGTGAGGGTCACCATAAGCTTCCTCGATTTATTCTGGCGTGCTCGACACAGACTCTCCTTTCCTCTGGGGTGGCCATGAGTAGCAATGGACTCCACAGCAACGAACAACAACGTCTGCTCACTTTCTCTTAGGGTCTGTTCTTCCTCCTGGCACGTGGCTGTTGCTAGCACGTGGGGAGTGAAGCAGCCCACCTCTTTCCTGGCCCCCCATTTCCTCCTACTGCCTTCTCTCCACTTCCCCTCACCCTCCCCTCTCTCTTTCTGCTGGTTCATGGGCATCAAAGACGAATCTTGAAACTCGGTATCCAAACTGTGAGCCCAGCTGTCTATTGCTGCAGGTTTCAGAGCAGCACGTGATGGTGGCACTTTTTACGGTACCAGAAGCTGCTGCTTCGGAATTCAGCAAACAACCCAGAAATGCATCAGAACCCAAATGACTCACATCACAGGGAGTGCGCTGTTACACACAACTCTGAAAACCTACCTCATTCATGCCCGTCCCTGAGCTTTTATCTTTCAGTGTTGGTAGAAGTCACGGAAGGGCTGGGTTGTAGAGGGGAATGTTAGCCTAAAACTGGCAGCTGGGGACCCCTGCCGAGATGTGGGTGGTGTGAGCCCCTTGATCCCTGGGCCAGCTGTCAGAGTGGCAGGTGCCTGGGGCTGCGCCTTCGGGCCAGATTTCCCCGGGCACAGGCAGGTGTGGGGCAGGGCTAGCCTTGGAGCCTCCAGTTCCTCTGAAGAAGCCAGTGTCCTAATTCCCCCTAAAGAGGCTGTGCTGCATAGTGGTTAGAGTACAGGCTTTGGAGCGAGACTACCTGGGTTCCAAGTCTGGCTCTGGCCCTAATCAGCTGTTTGACTTTGGGGCCATTACTTAACCTCTCTGGGCCTTAGTTTCCTTGCCTGTAAAGTGTGGACAGTAATAGTGCCTACTGATGTGAAAATTAGAGTTAATATATGTGTGTGCTACGTGAGCACTGGCTGCTATTATTATTCTAGAGGTTCCCAGGGATATTTGGAGCCCCCGGTTCTCGGCAGCCCCTCCGTCCCAGTTATACCAGTTGTCGTTAAGTTGACTCCAACTCACGGCGACCCCATGTGTTGCAGAGCAGAACTGCTCCACAGGGTCTTCATGGCTGGGACCTCTTGGAGGCAAAATCACCAGGCCTTTGTTCTGAGGTACTTTTGAGTGGGTTTGAACAGCTAACCTTTTTGGTTACTAGTCAAGGGCTTAACCGTTTGTGGCACTCAAACGGGCTGGCTGGGGCCTCTCCAATGTCTGCACTGGAATCAGTCTTTTGAGTCCTGCCCTGTCCATCTGTGGGGGACATCCCAGAGGTAGGCTGAGGGCCTTCTCCTCTTCGTGTGGCCACTTTGGCCCGCAGCTCCTCATCATCCAAGACGCGTCTGACCTAACCCTACTCTGCGTGTCTCAGGGAGCCCCCAGGTACCACACAGGCAGTATCACCATGTTTCTGCAGTGAAGCTCCAAGCGTCAGAAATTCCCATCCCATCAACCTACAGTGGCTCTTGGGGGACCAGAGTTTCCCATAATTTGGGGAAAAACAAAACAAAATAAAACAAAAACCTTCCTGTGTCTTGAACTGTGGCAGGCAGAGGGCGTAATGGAAGAACACTTACCTTGGAATCAGGCTCCTGACCGGCCCCACCTTGGGTTCCTGAGTGAGCTCAAGAAGGCGTATCACCCCTCTGGGCCTCTGTTTCTCTGTCTGTAACTGATGGCAGCTGCCCAGAAGGCATCTAGCCCCCCTTTCCTCTGAAATCTCTATCATGTGCTTTGAGACCTTTCTCCCCACCCACCCCCCTGCTGGAGAGGCCCAGTGAGCCCAGGAATCCCCCTTCTGTTGGGGCATCATGTCTTCCACAGGGGCCACCAGCTCCGGCTGAGGCCCGTGGGCAACGCATGTGCAGACAAGGCCGCTGAGACCTGACACTCACTCTGTCATTAGCTCCGGAGTACCTGGTTGTGGGCTGAACTTACACCTGAGCTTCATACTTTTGCTGGGAGGCAGAGAATGGGGTGATAGTCTCCTCTCTTTACAAAGGCGAATCCAGACTCCCCGGCTAGCCCCTTACCCAGCAGACCCCGGTGTCTGGGCTGTCTATCGGAAATGCCTGATATGTCTAGATGGGCACCGGGGTTTAATTGGCATCTGTTTCTTCCCTCTGGTTTTGCCCTGGCCACCCACTGGGGGTCCTGATCACCAGACATGCAATATACAAGCTGGAAGAGCCCAGTTGCCTGTGATTCTTTGACAAAGACTCTGTGCCCCAGCCCTGTGCTGTGTCCCCCAATATGTCCTTGCTAGCACCCCATCCTTCCTGGGTGGCTCCCTTAAGCAGCAGGATTCTGTCTGGGATCTTCCCTCCCAAGGCTTTTACTAGTTTCGTCCTCTCCTAGGGCTCTAGAGCCTAAAGAAACTCAATTCATCTCGCCCAGACCCACCGCATCCTTCTCTCGGCCTGAAAGGCTACAGCCCCTGGTCCTCAGCCGTGTCCTCTGCCCTGTCCTCTCATGGCCGATGCAGTTCTGTGGGTTTTCTAAGAGCTTGGAGGGGTGCTGCGGTCAGCCCCAACTCAGATCCAGCCTGGAAAGCCGAACTGGGTGTTTCCTCCATTATTTCAGTGTATCATGGGGTCATCTGATCAATAGACCTCCCACTGCTTATCAGCAGCCGTGGTTGTTACCCATTTGCTGTGGGGCTGTGGACAGAGGCTGCTGGAGGGAGCAGCCTGGCTGGTGACCCTGGAAGGCAGGGCCATGTTTGCATGGGGAGAGGGAAAGAGGACCCGGGCCCCTGCAGGTAGAGAATTCTCAGAGCCTGCCAGTCTGGGAACTTCCTGGGCAGTCACGTGTGAGCTGCAGATGGCTGCAAAAGACCCTGGCTAGGCAGTGGTTGTTGTTAGTTGCCATCCAGTTGATTCTGACTCATGACAACCCGATGCAGGCAGAGTAGAACTGCTTCATAGAGTTTTCAAGGCTGTGACCTATTGGAAGCAGATTGCCAGGCCTTATCTCTGAGGGGCCTGTAGGTAAATTTGAACTGGCCACCCTTTCAGTTAGTAGTCCAGCACGTAACCATTTGTGCCACCCAGCAGGGTAGGCAGAGTGAGGTTGTAAGAGGTGGAGGAAGGGCAGGGGAGCTCCAAGGGGAACTGAAAACACAGTGGGTGGACCAGCTGTTTCTTTGTGACTGGAATCTCCAGGTGGGGCAGTGGGAGAAAGTGGGGAACAGTGCTTCCTGGGTCCTCTTGACTCCTTCCTGCGTTCAGCCGTGACCCTTGCTTCACTGGAACTCAGTTGGTATGCAATGTGACTTCCAAAAGATAGTCCACTCTAGCACAGAGAGTGAAGGGGTTTACCCAATGTCACACAGTAAATTAATGTAGAAAACGGCTGCTAACCAGAAGGTTGGTGGTTCAAGTCCACCTACTTCCGAAAAATCAACCATTGAAAACCCTGTGGGGCACAGTTCTACTCTGACGTACATGGTGGCACTGTGAGTTGGAATCAACTTGACGGCAAATGGTTTCTTTTCTTTAAAAGCAGTGCATGCGTTCCTGACAGCCAGAATCTTAGACTCAGGTAACAGGAAAACCAGGCTCAGAGAGGTGAAGCAACTTGCCCAAAGGCACACAGCTAATGAGTGGCAGAGTTGGGGCTAGAACCCAGGCTTCCTAACTTTTCATCTGGTGTGTACCCCGTTTCCCACCCTGATCACTTTTGCTGGTCCCTTCACCTGCTCCCCTCATTAGTGGGAAAGGAGGGTCTCTCCCAGGGATGGGCATCGGCCAGCGCCATCTGCAGCGAAATCGGCCCAGAGGTCTCCAGGGAGGAGAGGCAGCGCTGGTGGCTGGGCACCACTTCCGAGGAGAGCAGCACCCTCCCCCTTCAGGCTGAATGGAAGGGCTGGCTTTGCTTCAGACTGCACCCACCCCCCTTCCAGCCCCTCCCATGTGTGCGGGCGTGGGCCAGGGCTTGGAAAACATTAATTCAGCATGGCTGCCAGCCAGGCCGACACCCAGGTTGTCAGGGGACTGCAGCGGGTTGGACAGGGAGGCCGGTTAGCATAACAATGAAAAGGGTGGGGTACGTTACTGGCCTTTTCTCCGCAGCTCTGTGCCTAGAATCTACAAGGGCCTCACCAAGTTGGCTAGGGTGTCGAGATTCTGAATCAGGCCTGCCTGGCTTTGCTGCCACACACGAATATGGCATTGATCTGTGTCCTCGTATCACCTCCCTGTCCCCAATTCCATCCACACTGAACTTTCTGCAAGCCAGCCTCTAAGTGGTCCAGCTCGCTGCCTCCCAAGTCCAGCCAGGTTTCTCCTCTGTGGCTTCCTCCAGCCACCTGCTTGCCGTGCCTGCTTACCTGCCTGTCTCACCTGCGGGCCTGAGGGCTTCCACAGAGCGCACCACGTCTTAGTCCTCTCTAGTCTCATGCTCAGCTCAGTGGCTTGTAGTTGTTGCTGTTAGTAGCTGTGCAGTAGATTCCTACCCATGGTGACCCCGTGTGTCAGAGTAGAGCTGCCCCCTAGGGTTTTCAAGGCTGTGGCCTTCCGGAAGCAGGTCAGCAGACCCTTGTTCCCAGGCACTTGTGCGTGGGTTCCAACCACCAGCCTTTCAGCTAGTAGTTGAGTGGTTAACCATTTGCAGAGATGCTGAATAGGTATTTCTTGAATGAATGAGTGAGTGTTTAGCTGGCAAAATTAGGACCTGGGGGAGCAGCTTGCGGGGCCCCCAGGGGTCATCTCCATGTCCACAGCTGGGCTGATAGGCGATGCTGTTGCCTCCTGTCCACTCACCGGTCTGCTCTCCAGGCGGGGCCAAATGCGTCACCTCTGGCTCGTGAACACTTGAGGCTACACCCTTCCATAAACTGCTATGTGCCAGGCCCTGTCAAAGAAGCTGGCTGATAGTAGATGAAAGGGACCGTTCACCTGACCTTGAGGGGCTCACAGCCTGGTGGCCAGTGAAACACAGAAACAACTCACTGTGAAGCAGTGTGATACAAGCTACTGCAGAGCGATTGCCCGTCTGCTGCAGGGGCCTCGAATGGGAAGGAAAACTCTCCTCAGGTGGGTGGGGCTGGGGTCAGCAGTGATGGGATGGAAGGGGCATGTAGGGAGAAGGTGGACATCGAGCTCGGCTGTGAAGGGTGAGTGAGGGCGGGGAGGGCAGGGGCCAGCATGAACAACATAGTCAGGGAGCTGCAGAAGTTTTGTTTGGCTGGAGTGTGGGTGGGGAGGGGTTAGGGGGCACCTCCAGGCCAACCCAAGAAGAGCATCTTCCATGAGCCCCAACCACTGGGCATGGACACTCGGACATTGGGGAATAGAGACAGGCAGCCTGTCCCAGGGCTGTGGCTGGTTGTGAATGGTTGCGTCCCTCTGTCTGCTGACCAGCCCAGGGCTCAGCGGGACCCCCAGCCTCTGCGTCCACTCCCAGTTTTGAGGGCCTGGAGCTGCACAGTGGCCAGGGAAATGATGGTTTTCAGGAAGTCTGCAGCCTATAGCAGCAGGGCTCCACCAGGACTGTCTGGAGGAGGCAGGTTGCTGGCTCTTGCCACAGTAACTGCTGAGCGGGCCACATGGCAACATGTGGATGCTGGCTCCCCACCTCACAGAAGAGGAGCACCAGGGCCAGACAGTGGTGGCCAGAGCCGTAGGGGCACTCGCTGCCTATCCAGAGAGTGGCCTCCCAGGTGAGGCTCCTCCCAGCCTGGGATATCATGACTTGGAGCTGGAACACACCTGGGAAACTTGGGGACTGGGTG
This sequence comes from Elephas maximus indicus, assembly GCF_024166365.1. Taxonomy (NCBI): domain Eukaryota; kingdom Metazoa; phylum Chordata; class Mammalia; order Proboscidea; family Elephantidae; genus Elephas; species Elephas maximus. Next base: position 17,484,584 of record NC_064826.1, read on the forward strand.
GCCTGGAGAATTCTGCGGGCAGACTGGGAGAAAGGATTTGTCTGCTTCTTGGGGAGTGTTATGGGTTGAATCATGACCGCCAGAAAGATGTAAAGTCCTAACCCTCGGTTCCTGTGAACGTGACCTTGTTTGGAAATAGGATCTTTGCAGATGTAATTAAGTTAAGATGAGGTCGTTAGGGTGGACTCTGATCCAAAATGACTGGTGTCCCTATAAGAGGAGAAGAAGAGACACAGAGACACTCAGAAGAACACCATGTGACAACAGAGGCAGATTGGAGTGATGTGTCTACAAGCCAAGGTACACCAAGTGTTGCTGGCAACACCAGAAGCCAGGAGAGGGGCATGGAACTGCCCTCCCAGCCCTCCAGAAGCAACCAACCCTGCCGACATCTTGATTGTGGACTTCCCGCCTCCTGAGCTGTGAGAGAATACACGTTTCTGTTTTTTGTAAGCCACCCAGTTTGTGCTGATCAACGGGTTATGGCAGCCCTAGGGGACTAATATAGGGGTTGAACCTGAAAAACAGGTTGGCACCTAACGATAACCAGATTCACGTGTAGATACTGAATCAGGGTTTAGGTGAATTTTTCCCAATACAATGCTGTCCAGTTCCTTCATTCATTTACTCATTAACCTGTTAATGTGATAAATGTTTATGGAGTGCCTCTTGTGCACCGGCACATGGACCTGGCCTCACGGAACTACGGTCCAGGAGTGTACATAATCCCCACGTGTTGTGATGCAGGCTTGTCCCAGGTATCTTGTCTGTGCCCCAGGCCCCCTCTCTACCTCTCCCCACCACTCTATGCCCTGGGAGGCTCTTGACTTGTACAGACATGCCCATGGGCTTCCATGCCTGACTTCCAGTGGGGTTGGACAATGAGGAGCACTAGTAGGAGATTAGTGGGTGGAAAACAGGGAGGTTGGGAGATTTATTCCCCAAGTTTCCACCCCTACTAGGTACCTTTGGGCTGGCTGCATCCTTTACCTCAGATAGCTTCTTCTGAAGCAGTTTGGTCTGCCTGATCTTTTCCCTCTTCGGTCTCCAGAAACCATCCCCATTCTTGCTCCTCCAGGCCAGAGGGTGGTAAGGGTCCCCCACTTTTACCAGCCCCGGATACTGCACTATCCCTTGTGGTTTCCATTTAGTTCACATAGGGCAGCCAGCTAAGTCTTTAGAATATATCAGCATAAGCCGTCCCAACTAGTAGAAGATAGATCCATGGTAGTCCACTGTCCTCTTCAACAGGCTTTGATAGTCTATATTTTATCCTCCTTGGTGGGTTTGATCCTTTGTAGCAATAAGGAAGCAAGAATGGGGAAGCTCAAGTGAGAGAAGAGAAATGGATTCTGATACCCAGTTTTCTCTGTGTCCTGGTCCTGATGCTGGACGTTTCCATGCATTTTCTGCACATTGTCGGCCAGATGCCACACTGGTGCACAGCTACACACACCAGAGGCCACCCACCTGCCCCATCATCATCAGGTACTCTACCATGCTCCTGGCTGGGTACCACCACCTTCCTCTTGATGCTAACTAGTTTCTGGATGGGAAAAGAAGAAAAAACGGTCATCCCTGTGTGCTGTTGAGAAGGAAAAGGGTAGGGAAAACAAACCCCTTAAAACTGGGAGTGCTTGAGAACTGACTAGCGCTCTCCCTCCATGTTCCTCCCCACTCCACAGTCTTCTCTCCTCACCGCCTGTGAGTCACCAGAAAAGAATTTCCTTTCTAATTATAGGCACTGTTTCCCAAAGTTCAAAGCACAAAAGGAGACAGGAAAAGCCTTTGCTGGCCTCATGGCCAACCAATGTGAAGAAGCAACAGCTGAGGCGAACGTTCGAGGACTCCCAGGTGCAGGCCAAAATGCACGTGTGGGTGGGCACCTCTCAGGAGACACTGGGGCCGGGGGGTGGTTGGTGAGAAAGGGGTGAGAACGTGTGGGGCAATGCGGTGGGTTCACGCCATGGCAGTGCTGGGGCGCACCTGTCAGAAGTTTGTGATAGGCCTATTGTGGCTGGGCCTTTTCATTGAGATGTCCCCTCCAGCCTGAGCTCTGGGAAGGCCATCACTTCTGTTCTGAGCTTTCTCTCATGCATTACAGAACACCCACTTAGGAGGGTGTGATAATAAAGGCTAGCGCTCCCTAGAATCTTCCAGAATTGAATGGAGAAGAGAGAAATGGGTTGATCACAAGAGCACCAGACTTGAGCTGGTCATATTTAGAATCTCACAAAGCAAAGGTCAAGACAGTTCCTACCTAGACTACACTTGAAGCCAATGTGGCTCCCACCTGGGGCCCTGCGACCTTTGGGGACCCCTTGGAGAAGTAATTGGGTGAACCTCTCCATGCAGACTTGTTCTCCAAAGGCTTGGATGACTGGAATCCTAGAGTTGGATTGGGTAGATGGAAATACATGGTCAGGACCAGAGGGAATACATTAGTAAGGAGACCATTGTTTTTCTGGACCAAACGTTGAGCGTTTGCGGTGAACTGTCATGATATACTATTGAGTACAAAGATTAACGCTGTGGCAGAATATCTGGTGATGAGCGCTATTAATATGAGGGATTGACTCACAAGTCCTCGCTTTTCTTGTGTTATTGCACAAATGAGCTGGGTGACTTTGGACAAGACACTTCACCACTTGAGACCTTAGTATCTAGGTTCTCTGCAGCTCTGTGAATGGAGATTTTAGGTGGAAGAGACCAAAAACCAAAACTAAACCCATCACTGTCGAGCCAATTCCAACTCATGGCACCCCATGCATTACAGAATAGAACTGCTTTGTAGGGTTTTCTTGGCTGTAATCTTTATGGCAGCAGATTGCCAGGGCTTTCTTCCGTGGTGCTGCTGGGCGGAAGAGGGAACCCCTAAATCTCCACTTTCTAAACAAAAGTGTGAAGGTCAGATGGAAGTGAGGGTAACTGCAGGGGAGCCACGGAGGCATAGGGAACAGTTAGGAATGGCTGAGTCTGGTCTGCACCCAGAGGTTGAGACTCAGGGGTCAGAGTGTCCTCCGGGTAATTCCCAGGGCTAGACTGATGGGTTGTGACTTCCCTACTCATATCCTGCAGGTTCCCAGTGTTAGTGAAGGACGAGTCTGCTCCTTGGTGGGAATTGATTGAAGTGGGCTTGTAGCCCCAGACAGAGTCACAGACACGCTGGGGTAGGGAGGTGCAGACAGCAGCCCAAGGCTCCAGCTGCTGGAGACAGAGCCAGGCAGAGAGCTCTAATGGCCACGCCGATTAGGAGCCTGTTCCGGCCGAGAGCACAGAGCCCTGTGAATGGTAATCAAAGTCCTTGCAGCCAGTCCACCCGTGAAGCAGACAAGATCTAAGTAAACATGACTGTCTCCAGGTGGCCAGCCCCTCTCAGCTGTGAAATTGGTCCTCTCCTCCAACACGCTGACCTTGAGCTCCCCACCACGCCCTGGTGAAGGGCTGGACTTCTCAGTATTGACGCCTGGGCTCGTCTCCTCTTTGAGCTCACTCTTCTGGGCTCTTTTTACATTTGGCAAGATCCTTCTATGCGGGAGACCGGAGTTCGATTCTCAGCCAATGTACCTCACGCACAGCCGCCTCTCATCTGTCAGCGGAGGATCGCGTGTTGCTCTGGTGCTGTCTTTTTCTTTTCATTTTTCTAGTGATTTGTTTTTATGATATTGGACAAAAGTAACAATCTGCTCTTTGGAGCTTGGATTGGAAAATTTTGAAGTGGCTGTTCTGTGTGCTGTGTGGTCTCTGAGGCTCTCTGGTTCTCGGAAGCTTGTGGGTCGGTTGCTGGGAGACAGAGCCCGGTGGAGCATGATCCCTGCTGAGGTCCCCAGCCAGGTCCTTGGTACTTGTTCACACTGAGTGTTTCCCAAGCTCCGCTCAGTGTTTTCTTTCCCAGGCCAAATTCTGAGTGTTTCAGACAAAGGTTTAACATATCAGGGAATTTCAGGCTCTGTTGATGCTGGGAAGTGCTGACTAATGAGAGAGAGGGGTGGCAGGCAAGCCTCTGAGCCTCCACTCTGAGACGGGACCCCTTGCAACCACTCCCTTCATCCCAGAGCAGAATTGCCCTCCGCTGTGGCCACCACCTGCCTGACTCCTGAGAAGGAAAAAGCCAGCTGAAACAGACGAGGGAGAGGGCTTCCTGTCTGGCGCGCCCACAGGGGTGGCCGGGCGTTAACGAATGCAAGTGCAGTCATAACAGGAATGGGGCCAGCCACGCACGCCACCCGTGTTTGACCTGCAGTCACTTGGCAGGACCCAGACTGCTGGGGGAGTGGCCAGAGACACAGTCCAGCCATCTTTGTTGTACTTGGACTGCTGTGGGCTGTCACACACCCTGGCTGGGACTGGTGGGGGATGACCCGGGGAGGCAGGGCGGGAAAAGCTCATGGCACATCTTGCCTCTTTGCTCCATTCCCCACCTGAGCGCCTGGTTCAGTGCTGGGTGACTCCTAGCTCCTCTCCATCAATGCTTTTTTTTTTTTTTATTGTGGTAAAATGTATATCACAAAAATTTTTTTGCGGTTTCAAATCACTGTGCAGCCATCACCATTGTTTCCAAAAGCTTCTTGTCACCCCAAACAGAAAACCTAGTCCCCCTTAAGCGATAATTCTCCATTTTCCCCTTCCCTCATCCCCTGGTTGTCGCCGTTGTTAGTTCCTGTTGAGTCGATTCTGACTCATGGTGACCCCACGTGTGCAGAATAGAGCTGCTCCATAGGGTTTTCAAGACTGTGGCCTTTAGGAAGCAGACCCCCGGGCCTGTGTTCCAAGGTGCGTCCAGATGCGTTCGAACCACCAACCTTTTGACTAGTTGTGGAGCGCTTAACCATTTGCACCACTCAGAGAGGCTCGTCCCCTGGTAACCACTGATCACCTTGGGTCTCCATGCATTTCCTGTCCTAGATAGTTCCTGTAAGTGGAATCATACAGCATTTGTCCTTTTGTGGCTGCTTATTGCACTCAGCATAATGTTTTCAAGGTTCCTCCATGCTTTGGCATGTATCAGAACTGCATTTCTCTTTACGGCTGAATAATATTCCATTGTACGTATGTACCACATTTTGTCTATCCATTCATCTGTAGATGGACATATGGGTTATTTCCACCTTCCGGCTATTACCGGTAATGGCCAACTTAACATTAGCGTATAAGTATCTCTTGGAGCCTCTGCTTTCAGTCTTTTGGATATATACCTAGGAATGGAAATACTGGGTCACTTGGTAGCTTTATGTTTATGTTTTTGAGGAACTTCTGAAGTGTTTCCCATCAGCAGTGAATGAGAGCATCAGTACTTTTTGATTGATGGGTTTTATATGCCTTTCCCCTAGTCTAAGTTAGAGGTTATCCCTCAAATATAGAAGCTCTTTGGAACATCTTACCCTCTTTGTCGTTAGGTGCTGTTAGGTGCTGTCGAGTCGGTTCCAAATCATAGCAGCCCTATGAACAACAGCATGAAGGGCCGCTTGGTCCTGCACCGTCCTCACAGTCATTGCTGCATTTGAGCCCATTGTTGCAGCCACAGTGTCAATCCATCTCATTGAGGGTCTTCCTCTTTTTTGCTCAATTTCTTTACTAAATGCTGATTACATTTAAAAATCCCAGAGAAAAAGGGTTGATATTGAATAGCCGAGTGTTGAATGATCTTCTTACATCCTTTGGAAATCAGCCACTCTAGTGTTCAAAAGGGGATACCATTTCAGCGAGGCCCAGACTTAATTGAGTGGATAGATTTGATTTCTGCTTGTGATTTACTGGGTGACCCTAAGCTGCTCTGTCTTTCAATTTGTGTAATTCTTTGGCAGGGTGCTAGGTTGGTCACAGGCAGGACTGTCATTGAGAGTATATGTGTGTGTGTGTGTGTGTGTGTGTGTGTGTGTGTGTGTGTGTGTGTGTGTGTGTGTGTAGGCTGATCTTTGTATAAAAGGGGATCTTGGTAAGGCAGGACTTCTAAGTTGCTGATCCAGGAGTGGAGACAAGTTGTCTTCCACTGGTTAGTCCCCCTTGCTGTCTGTGACAGATGCCCCCACATACCTTACTGAGACAGGGGCCTGGGTTGTCTCTGGTGTCCATGGCTGGGGAACTAAAGCGAAGCTATTTGGTTGATCCAAGGTTTGGGCCCATGGCTGTGGTCTCACTGACCCATTCCATAGCCATTGAGCCTCTTAATACACTTGTATAACTGAACTCCACTACAACATATTTTGTTGAAAACGAAGAGGGGAAGGGGAAGAAGGACCTTTGTGGCCACATCTCGTGCACCATGGTCAAGTCTATCATGATATTTAAAGGCAGCTCATTCACCTTGTTCAGATACCCGGCACTATTCTCTGCCTTATCCCTCAGCTACAGATAAGCCACCAGTTTCTACCAGAAAGCAACAATTACTCAGGAAGTCCTGCTCTCCAGCTGTTAAATAAACTGAGAAAAATGTCTGAGCATGTTGTCTGCCTTGGATGTTGGAAGGTGGAAACAGAGGAGCCAGCATCTGGCTAGTGTGACCCCAGCCATACATCATATGTAGTCCATGTCTTGCCACCCCAAAACCCTAGGGAAAAAGACTTCTGAGAATGTCTCTTTGCTTCCATCTTAGGGAGTTCACCTCTTTTCCCCCCAGCCACCCTTCAGACAGTCTCGGACACTGGAGTGCAGGATGGTCAACTCTTGTTATAGAATCACTTGTGAGCTCCACCACCAGAATACAGTTTATAGCTTTCCTGATACGATAGGATGATGACATGCTCATTTGTCCACCTCTGCAGCCAAAGCTACCTGGACAGTGTGTGTGTGTGTGTGTGTGTGCACGTGTGCACAGGCAGAGAGAATGGAGCCTACCTTACTGTAACATTAAGTCATTAGCTCAGTGCTCAGAATCACAGCACCCTCTGCGGCAAGAAGGAAAGAGGAAACAGGAAGTGAAGGTTGACACCTGTCCCACATTCTAAAGCTCCATTAGCATATAATGGAGAAGAGCACCAAAGGAAAAGTTAGTCCGCGTTGTCCAGTTGTCCAGTTTCCTTTCCTGAAGAAAGGAACAGGGCATGAGCTGGGCCTCCTGCATGACCAGGATCAGCATGATTCCAGAATTCTCAGCAAGGAAAGTTGGGGAGGAGGAGATGAAAGGTGAAGTGGTGAAAACACTTGGTGTCCCATCTTCCATGATTCCTCCTTATTCACTGGGAAGTAAAATGCAGTCAAGGATGCACAAAGACAAGATGTGAAGCAATCTGGTCATTTGATTACAAGCGGAAGTGCTGTGGATTCATTCCACTGCTAAGAACCACCATAGTAGGTACACAGAGGTGCAGTTCTTGTTGTGATGGCTCATCGGTTCCTGGCCGGTGGAGGTGACGGATCAAGGAAGCGCTCTTCAGAACCTTGGTCTGGGGCTTTGCTCCAGAGTTAAGGCTGGAATGAGCTCCGAGGCTGGAGGCTTAGTTGGAGGGGGCCCCTCTTTGCCAGGCTGCCTGTATCCCACGAGTAGATTTCTGTAACAGGCCATCTGAGCCTTTGTAGGCTCAGGTAGCATAGGACCAGTTTCAGCAGGAGTTGGAAAGAGTTGGAAAGCATTATAAACAGTTCTACAGAAATAAGTCCCAGGAGGAGAATGGGAAGCTGGTTCTGTTTGCGTTTGAAATGAAGCATGGCTATTGGGAATTCTAACTAGTACAGCACTCTTGGAAAACAATTTGTAAATATTTAGCAAGAAACTTACAAATATTCAGGTCCTTTGAACTAGTGATAATTTTTATAGGAATCAAGTCTAAGTCTACAACAATGGTGCTAATCACCAAGATACATATTTCAGCATTGTTCAGCATATCAAAAATTGAAATTGATCTAAAGGCCCATTTACAGTCGTATGGTTAGATAAATTTAGCATATTATGCAACCATTAAAAATTAATTTTATGAAAGCCAGTATTACAACAGATTCTTCTGTGACAATGTCAAGTGCAAAGGTATGATACAATTTAAAACTTTTTACAAGTGCATTCAATAGAAACTGGAAAAGAACCCACCAGAATGTTAACAATGATTGTGTTTGGAAAATGAGACAATATGTGATTTTTTTTCTGTTTATTTACATTTTCTAAATCTTCTTTAATGAGTACTTATTACTTTATAATAGAAAAAATAAAATTTTAAAAATGGGAAGAAATGAATCCCAGGGAAGTTTGTAGATGGCTCCTAGGTCTGACAGTAGAGAGGCATTGCAATATCAACGTTCAGCCCCAGGGTCTGTCTCCAGCCAGCTACCTAACTCAGAGGTGAAGGGGTCTTGTTCTGAGTGGGTCAGGGGTTTGCTTGGTGGCTTGACCTCCCATGATATCTGCTGAGAGGGGGCCTCACAGATGGAGCGTGAGACTCCCCAGCTGCTGGGATAAGCCAGATCACCAGCTAGGGGTTATTCAGGTCCCTGTGAAGAGCACACCCTGCTGCATGCTAAGGTTGATACAGAAGGAGTGTAAGGGAAATTGCTGCCCAGAGGAAACTGCTCTCTAACCTAGGGATCGATGTACACACCAAACAGCTCATGAACATGATAATACATGACGACATTTGTGTATGTGTATCATGTGCATGTATGTATAGATACACATATGTGTGTAATGTGTCTACATCTATGTATAATATATATAGCTTCATTTGTGTATACATTTGTATACATGTATTATGTTATGGAGTGGAGCCCTGGTGGCGTAGTGGTTAAGAGCCTGGCAGCTAACCAAAACTTTGGCAGTTTGAGTATACCAGCTATTCCTTGGAAACCCTACGGGGCAGTTCTGCTCTTTTCTATAGGGTCTCGATGAGTTGGAATTGACTCGATGGCAGTGGGTTTGGGTTTTTTTTTTAATTATGTACATATATAGTGTGTGATGTAACTACATTTGTGTGCATGTATTTAGCCCTGGGGGTGCAACACTTAAATGCTCAGCTGCTAACAGAAAGGTCGGCAGTTTGAACCCATCAGCCACTCGAGGGAGAAAGATATGGCAATCTGCTTCCGTAAAGATTATAGCCTTGGAAACCCTATGGGGCAGTTCTGCTCTTTCCTGTAGGGTCTCTATGAGTCGGAATCAACTCGATGGCAATGATCTTTTTTTTTAATGTGTGTGTATGTATATATATATAACATGTATAATATATATAACTACATATGTGTGTGTATACGTACATTGTGTGTATATACATATATACATGTGCACACACGCATATATGTACACACACAGATACCATAAATGCTCTCTTTAATATATTGGTAGCTTGGACAATATATGGTAATTGTGCAGTGGAAAATAAGCATTAATTGTACTGTTAGTGGCATTGTCTTTGAGACAAAGGACAGCATATTACTGCAGCTAATTTCGATAGCAATAACAATGATTGCAGACAACGCCAATACTCTCTGTTATTAATGAGCTGAGGCTGTAGCAATCTCCATTTGCAAAATGCCACACACAGCAGTTTTTAAATCTTGATCGTTTTGCTCAAATCAGCTGAGCAAGCTCAGGGTAAGGGGCTCGTGGAGGCAGAGACCCTGCCAAAGGCACTCAGGCTTGGTGCTCACCTGATCCCTCCAGGTGAGTTTGAGGAAGAGACTGAGGCTGGAGCAGGTGGCGGTGGCAGCAGCAGCAGCACAATGCGTCATTCTTGCAGGGCACTGCACTCCACAGCCGATCAAGGACCAGCTGCCCGGGCCAGGCCACACTGTGAGGCTGAACCCCGGTCTGGGCGGCGCTGGGCAGACCTCTGTGATGGCTGTGGTCTTAACTTGCTTCCTGGCTCAGGACTTAGGACAAATCCAGGCAACTCAGTAGATAGTGCCTCTGTGGTCTACCTCACAGTCGGCCCAGGAACAGTCTCCTGGCTTCCTTTCCCCTCTCCCTCGCCTTCTCTCATCCCTGTGACTTTTCTTTTTCCTTTTTCTCTCTCAAAGCAAGAGGCAGATTGTCGTTGTTAGGTGCTGTCGAGTCACTTCTGACTCATAGCGACCCTGTGTACCACAGAAGGAAACACTGCCCAGTCCCGTGCCCTCCTTACAATCTTTGCTATGCTTGAGCCCATTGTTGCAGTCACTGTGTCAATCCACCTCGTTGAGGGTCTTCCTCTTTTCTGCTGACCCTGTACTCTGCCAAGCATGATGTCCTTCTCCAGGGGACTGATCCCTCCTGACAACATGTCCAAAGTATTTAAGATGCAGTCTCACCATCCTTGCTTCTAAGGAGCATTCTGGTTGTACTTCTTCCAAGACATATTTGTTTGTTCTTTGGCAGTTAGTGGTATATTCAATATTCTTCACCAACACCACAATTCAAAGGTGTCAATTCTTCTTGGGTCTTCCTTATTCAGATAGAAGTGTGAATAATTGATTGAGAGATGCTGGGACACCTAACAGCTTTGGGTAGAGCGTCTCTCACACTGGAAGCTTGGGAAGTGCAGAGGGAGAGGATCTGAGTGAGACCAGGCCTCTCTGGGCTGCGGCTGCTGCGGATGGGGTGACCACCCGGCTGTGTCTGTGCCCTGCTCAGGGTCCCCGGGCCCTCCACCAAACTCCTGTGCCTGGGTGAATGGTGCAGGATCTTGTCGTTGCTATGTTGTTAGGTGCTGTTGAGTTGGTTCTGTCTCATAGCCACCCCACCGCCCAGTCCTCTGCCATCCTCACAACCATTACTATGCTTGAGCCCATAGTTACAGCCACTGTGCCAATCCATCTCTTTGAGGGTCTTTCTCTCTTTTGCTGACCCCCTACTTTCGCAAGTATGATGTCCTTCTCTAGGGACTGGTCCCTCCTGATAACATGTCCAAAGTACATGAGAAAAAGTCTCGCCATCCTTGCTTCTAAGGAGCATTCTGGCTGTACTTATTCTAAGAGAAACTTGTTCATTTTCTGGCAATCCATGGTATATTCAATAGTCTTTGCCAACACCATAATTCAGATGCATCCATTATTCTTCAGCCTTCCTAATTCACTGTCCAGCTTTCGTATGCATATGAGGCAATTGAAAATACTATGGCTAGGGTCAGGAGCGCTTTAGTCCTCAAAGTGACATCTTTGCCATTCAACACTTTTAAAGAGGTCTTTTGCAGCAGATTTGCCCAATGCAATACAGTGTTTGAATTCTTGACTGATGCAGGATCTTAGAAGCCCTTTTCTCTTCAAATCTGATTTGTATTTAACTTGACATGCTCTACACGTTTACCCCAAACATGTGAGTGTGTTGTGAAGAATATGGGCTAGTGGCGTAAATCCCTTGCCTTATTATCTCTGCCAGATGTTACTAGACTGTTCTACACAACTGTAATGTCGCTTGAAATTTTAATAGTTGTTTTGGAATAAAAAATTCTCTGGTCAAATTTGGGAAATGCTACATAGCCTCCTCTTGAAGATTCACTATACACTTAAATGTATTAAAATAACTCAAATCTAGCAGAGAATTCTGTGTTTGAATTTGTTATTTCCAAACTTACTTGAGCATGGGTCCACATTTTAGATCATGTTTTTTTGTGGATGTCTTGCTTTGTTTATATCTTACAGGACACTGACCCACGGTATACAGTTTAGGAGATACTGATTTGTACACCCTGCCTCCCCACCCCCACCCATACTTAAAGGAAGACACGATGAGACTGTTCATGTGGGTTTGAATCCTGTCTCTGCCTCATACCAGCTGGGAAAACTTGGAGGAGGCTCTGAGCCTCAGTTTCCTCATCTACAGCACGAGGATAAAAGCAAACAAACCTTCACGAGAGTCCTTGAGAATTGCTTGTGCCAGAGGTTTGCCATCAGCTGCTAATTGATTCAAACCCACCCCGCAGCACCTCAGAAGAAAGGCCGGGTGATCTGCTCCCATACAGTTCACAGCCAAGAAAGCCCAATGGAGCACAGTCCTACGCTGTAATACACGGGGCCGCCAAAATTGGAACGGACTCATCGATGGCAACAGGCTTGGTCTTGGTGTTGCATGTGACCGTGCCCAGCACAGCACTTCCAGCATCGGTTGTTGTTGTTGTTGGGTGCTTTCAAGTTAGTTCTGACTGATAGCAACCCTTCGTACAACAGAACAAAACACTGCCCGGTCCTGTGCCATCCTCACAATCGTTGTCATGCTTGAGCCCGTTGTTGCAGCCACTGTGTCAGTCCATCTCATTGAGGGTCTTCCTCTATTCTGTCTATAACATCACAGACGCTCTATAATCCTGTACTGAGGTGGAATGGGAACAGAGTCCTCGGCAGGTAGAATTACCACCTAAGCAGAACTGACGCAGACTCATTTCGGAAAGCAGTGTATCCAGTTCGGGACATTTCTGCCACTTTCCTCAGTAACCTGAGCGAGCGCCTCTTTCTTAGCCTTGGCGGTGGGAAGTTCTTCCACATATTCACCTTGTTCTCTTTAGTTGGCATTGTTGTTGTTGTTAGGTGTTGTCGAGTTGGCTTCAACTCTTAGCGACCCTATGTTCGAGGGACTCTATGACATTCGAGCTAAGTTTTCCCCAAAGCAGTGGCTCCTGGACCAGCAGCATCAGCGTCAACATCAGCCATTACCTGGGGGTTGGTAGAAATGCACATTCTCGGGCCCCTCTCTGGCATTTTAGCAAGTTCTCCGGGTGATCCTCATGCATGCTAAGGTTTGAAACACACTGCTCTGAAGTGTTACCTATATTGACTTTAGGAGCTCTGGGTGCTGAAAACAATTAAGTGCTCAGTTGCTGAGTGAAAGACTGGAGGGTCAAGTCCATCCAGAGGTGCCTCAGAAGAAAGGCCTGGCAATCTACTTCTGAAAAATCAGCCAGCCATTGAAAACTCTATAGAGCACAGTCTTACTGACACATGTAGGGTCAGAATCGGAGTTGACATGATGGCAACTTGTTTATAGTGACTTTAGCCAAGAACAATCACAGTTGACATCAACATGGAACTTCTCCTGGTATTTGAAAACTGGCCTGTCTCCATTCCAGCCTCCTCCCAGAGGACTGCTCTCTCGTTCCTGGGTTCTTGGAATGTGGGGAGGTTTCTTGAAATCAGGGTTATGAAATTCTTAAAGGTTAGCAACCTCTCATACTCCAAGCTGTCGTCTAGATGAAAGATACATCACCTCCTCCGCCTCACCCATGACTCCCTCCAGGTCTCTGGGCTGGTTCTCTGGCCCTGCCTGTCTGTCTCCAGTGCCACGTGCCTGGGAGAAACCAGAGTTGAGCCAGGAGGGCCACGACATTGCCCTGGGGAGTAATAACCTCTACAGAGGAGCTGTGTTAGATAAATATGCCTCCTTGTTAGTGCCACGGGGGTGGGGCTGCCCTCTGCGTGGGACCTCAGCTCTGCACATTCCAGGGGCTGCTCCCTGGAGGGAGCTGGGCAATAGATAACTACTGCCAGGAGGGTTGTTTCTTTGGTATACTGGTTCATTAAAAAAGTTGTCTGTAGTTCCCAGAAGCACTGAGGGGAGGGATTGCTGCTACTCTTAGAATCCCATTTGGGGCCAATATCAGCAACTCTCGGCCAACTCTGAAGCCATGAGTCCACACCATTGTGTTCTGTGCCAAGCCCTGCCTCGTGGGTGTGTGGGGAGGGGGGAGGGGGGAGATGGTGGTGGCTGGGTCCCTGACCATGTGTCTAAGGGGCGAAGGTCAGGCAAGAATGAAATAACTGGTCCCTCCTGCAAAGGCCTTGAAATCTGCAGTTAGTGAATAGAGTAAGAAGGGCCGTGGCTGGTTCAGATGTCATCTTCCATAGTTGGTGGAATTTGCAGAGTTAATATGCAGAGCTACAGGCTGGGCTTCTGGGAGCCGGGGTTCTAATATTGGCCTTGTCACTGATGCCGTGTGACCTTGGGCAAGGTTTTCTCTTCATCCACTCATTCCCTCTTTCCCTCCACATGTGACTCACACTGATTATGTGTTTGGCACTCTGCTGGTTGCTGGGGATACAGGAAGAGGGCAGCACAACCCAGTTCTTTTTTTTTTTTTTCTTATTGTGCTTTAGGTGAGAGTTTACAAATCAAGTCAGTCTCTCATACAAAAAGCCATACACACCTCGCTATGCACGCCCAGCTGCTCTCCCCTTGATGAGACAGAGCATTCCTCCTCTCCACCCTGTATTCCCCCTTGTCCATTCAGCCAGCTCCTGTCCCCCTCTTCCTTCTCATCTCTCCACCAGACAGGAGTTGTCCACATAGGCTTATGTGTCTACCTGAGCCACAAAGTTCACTCCTCACCAGCATCATTGACTATCTTATAGTCCAGGCCAATTCCTGTCTGTAGAGTTGGTTTGGACAACCCAGTTTTTAAGTCATCCACAGTCTAAGGAGGGAGATGTTTGTAAGACGACCACAGGACAGACAGCCAGGGCTTCCATGGGGGCATATGCAAGTCCAGTGGGGAACCAGAAGACAGAGCCTTGGGTGCTTTGGGGAGCCGGGAGTGCTTCCCAGATGTACCTTGGAGTCTGTGCCTCCACTTCTGCTTCCCTCCAGTGGCGTTGGGAGTTGTTAGGTACCGTCTAGTCAGTTCCAACTCACAGCGACCCCATGCACAATGGAATGAAACACTGTGTTGGGAGTGCAGGTTAGAATCAGCACAAACCTCGTTCTCTCTCTTGCATCGTAGACTCCCAGAGTGAGAAGGGATTGAGAAGCTGCCTTGTTTAATCAGCCTTCTGATGCTTACATAATCCCCCCCCATAATACATATCCACCCTGGCCCACACAACGACCCAGCCAAGTTCCACTCAGGGCTTCAGATTGGTTCATTTCGGTTCAATCCCCTGCTGAGAATTTGCATTTCCACCTCAGCTATACTGAATCAGAACCTATATTTTAACAAGATCCACAAGTGATTCTTGCCCCTTAGAAGTAAGGATGGTGAGACTGTGTCTTACATACTTTGGACGTGTTGTCAGGAGGGATCAGTCCCTGGAGAAGGACATCATGCTTGGCAGAGTACAGGGTCAGCGGAAAAGAGGAAGACCCTCAGCGAGGTGGATTGACACAGTGGCTGCAACAATGAGCTCAAGCGTAACAACGATTGTGAGGATGGTTCAGGACAGGGCAGTGTTTCGTTCTGTTGTACATAGGGTCGCTGTGAATTGGAACCCACCCAACGGCACTTAACAACAGCAACCAAGTGATTCTTATGGATGGTGTTCTGGATTCATAGGGATCTTGTTAAACCATAGATTCTGATTGAGTGTTATCTGGGGTGGAAGTGCAGATTCTCAGCGCGGGATCAAACCAAACCAAAGCCCTGGTTTCACTCCAGCCTACGCTTGAACATCTCCAGCGAGGGGAACATTTGCACCAAATATTAAGGAAATCTGTTACAAACAAGAGAACTAACACCCATGCCAGAACTTTGAAACAACAGAACAGATACCCATTTCAGAATTTTGTTGGCTGCCATTTTGGTTTAAAATAGACAAAATCACAACTAGAGGCATATCCAGACACCCTTGGGTGGAATTCCAAATTTCAGTGACTTGAAGACTATCAAGAGGTGGAAGAGAGTTTGGGGTCATCTAAATCGTTCTCATTCTCTCTTTCATTAAACCACATTTTACAAAAGAGAACTGAGACTCAGAGGAGTGAAATAATTAGCCAAGTTAGTAACTTGTGCTGGCTGCTACCCTTGAAACTTCTCGGAATGTCTGGCAGCTATTCACGGAGAGGGCTTGTAAGAACACCACTCTGGACACGTGTTGTCAGGGAGGGGGCAGAGTCCTCAGAACATGCCACTGTGGGGGAGTGGGGACAGCCTCGGGCCCCCTCCTCAAGCTGTCCCAGCCTCTAGTGCTCACTCCATATTAGAGAGGTTTGGCATCAAGCAATAACTCAAGATATAATCACCCAGAACATTCCATGTGCCAGCCATGTGCCAGGAGTGGTAAGAATCTGGAACTCTGACTCATGTACTCCTACTCTTCACATCTCCAACACTCAACGGGAAGAACAACTTTGTTTTCATGACCTGAGAACACTAGACCTCTGGCAAACGAGAGGAATGGCTCTACTGTGACATGAAATACCAAGGAGTCACAGTTAGTGCCTGTTCCCAGGTACCGTCATGAGGCTTGAGAGTTGCTGGTGTTTCCAACAGAAACAAGGTAAGTGGGGACACTTTAGTCACAGACATAGATGGTCTACCAGGAGCATGTGATGTGTTGGCGTCACCAGGTGCTGCTTTGACCCACTGTCCAGGAGTGAGGGGTCACACTGTGTTGGCAAAAGGTGGCAGTAGCTCCCACCTGGCCCATGGGCCACCCTCACATCATATCTCAGCTTCCTCCTCGCAGCATTCCCTTGTACAGTCCTAGTCTTCAGGGGCTTCCACTTTCTTCTCTCTACCAAGATGGCATCACGAGGGGCAATACCCTGATGCGCCTGTACCTCATCGCTTTTCTCTACTCAGCCTCAGGTCTCTTGCTTTCTGGTCATCCCGCCAGCTACCTCCTCCTGCTCACAGACGTCCCCTGGAAAGCAGAGTGATGTTCACGTAGGAAGCAGAGCCTTCTCGGTCCATTCTGCTCTGGTGGCCTCTGAGGGCATGAGGCAACTAAATGGTCTCACCAGGCAACGAACCTCTGGGGTAGGAGGGAGAGCTGCTGCTGTGGGCACTGTGAAGGTGGTGTGGCGGGGGGCTGCAGGGGCACCTTGAGTGGTGGTGTGGGGTGCTGTAGGGGTTCTGTGAGGGTGCTGTGGGGCTGTTGTGGAGATGCTGTGAGGGTGCTGCAGGGGTGCTGTGAAGGTGGTGTGGGGGGCTGCAGGGGCACCTGGAGTGTGGTGTGGGGTGCTGTAGGGGTGTTGTGAGGGTGATGTGGGGTGCTGTGAGGGTGCTGCAGGGGTGCTGTGAAGGTGGTGTGGGGGGCTGCAGGGGCACCTTGAGTGGTGGTGTGGGGTGCTGTAGGGGTGCTGTGAGGGTGCTGTGAGGGTGCAGCAGGGGTGCTGTGAAGGTAGTGTGGGGGGCTGCAGGGGCACCTTGAGTGGTGGTATGGGGTGCTGTAGGGGTGCTGTGAGGGTGCTGTGAGGGTGCAGCAGGGGTGCTGTGAAGGTAGTGTGGGGGGCTGCAGGGGCACCTTGAGTGGTGGTGTGGGATGCTGTGAGGGTACTGTGGGGTTCTGTGAGGGTGCTGTGGGGTGCTGTGAGGGTGCTGTGAGGGTGCTGTGAGGGTGCTGTGGGGTGCTGTAGGGGTATTGTGGGGTGCTGTAGGGGTGCTGTGAGGTGCTGTGTGGGTGCTGTGGGGTGCTGTAGGGGTGCCGTGAAGAACTTATGTTTGGATCTGATTCTTTCCCAACCAAGCCCCGTAAGCCAGGCTGCTGGGCTGCTATTTTATCCCTGAAGCATCTTATCTCACCAGCCTTTCTCAGCAAGAGGGGGCGGGGTGCCCTCCAATTGTCTCATTGACAACATCTGGGGAATATAGTGTGGCGTTTTTTTTTTCTCTGTTTTGTTTTTTACAAAATTCATGAAGCTGGGAAGGAGTCTTTGCCGCCATTCATGTTTGATGAAGAGAGCGGCACAGGCGAGATGAACTACTCCGTAAGCAAACAGTGCTGGAGGCGAGATGCTAAGCTGCCTGTGAAATCCGAAAGCCCGGAAGGTGATCCACTGCCTGGCTCCTGGAGGCTGCAGGCTGACTTGCAAGGACAGGAAGGTGCAGGTGGGGCTGGTCAAGGTCATGGTCAGCATGTCTTCCTGAGGACAGTCACTGACGCCCCCAAACCCCAGTTGCAGATGGTCTTATTGGATGGCATGGTCGCCATGGCCTGCCTTCATGTGGGCTGAGACCAGGGGGCTGGGAGGCCCTCTCCTGCCTCAGCGGTGACTGACCAGGGCTCCTGAACAGTGCTGTTTATAGCCGCGGGGATTGAAGAGTTTGGCCTTCCAAAAAGAAACGCCCTTTAAGGGAGGGTATTGGGGAGAGCTGAACAGAGTGTAAATGAGGAGAAGCAGCCACTTAATTGGGATGCAGTGGGCAGGGGGACTTCCAGCATCACCTGGGCACGGAGCTGCAGCACAGAAGCAAGCTTTGCCTCCCGCCCCATATCTTTGGCTAGTTGTACTTATCACCAAGCCCTGGATGGTTTTCCCCTTGGCAGGTTAACTCCAAGGACTCTTGGAAGAACTTTGTACAGCCACCGGGGCCAGCACCGTCATAGCTGGTGATGAAAAAGGTCTCCTTACATTTCCTTAGCTCTCTACAGTGTTCGAAGCAGCAACACTTTCAAACCCTTATGTAAATGTGATTCTCACTGTAAGTATCACTGCGAAGCAGGCACAGCCAGTGTCATCATGGCCATTTTACAGATAAGGAAGTTGAGGCTCCATAAGCTTAAGGAATTTGTCCAAAGTCAGGTGGATGAACTGAGACTGAAATGCTACTGCCCACCTCTACCAGCCAGGGTTCTCCAGAGAAACAGAACCAATAGGAGATATATATAAACATATATGTACACAGATCTGGGTGGTACCCCTGGGAATGGGGAGGACAGGAGTCAGCCTGGTCTTCCTTGGTGTCTCCTAGTGACACTTTTGCCCATTATTTATGCAAGTGTCTCTTTGACACTGTGAAAAGCACAGGAAGCTTGTCCCAGGGCGGTAGCTCACTCTTGGTGGCTGCCCACCTCATGCATTTTTTTCCTCTAAGAAAGATGGGACATTTTCTGGATTTCAACACAAGTGTGTGTTTGAATTGATAACCATATTGCTTAATAAGAATTGTAATCTTTCTGTTGGTATGAGCTCTTCACAAGGATTTGTTTGGAAGTGAAAATGCCATTGCTAGTCCTGATGTTTCTATATGTCTCAGCGGCAAGGTCGCCAAAATGGAATTTGGTAGAACTAGAAAGTGTAGTTGGAGTCCCTGGTGGAAACAGTTAATGCTTGGCTACTAACCAGAAGGTTGGAGGTGCAATTTTACCCAGAGGGGCCTCGGAAGAAAGGCCTGGCGATCTACTTCTGAAAAATCAGCCACTGACAACCCAGTGGAGCACAGTTCTACTCTGACACACAAGGGGTCACCATGAGTTGGAAATGACTCCACGGCAACTCGTACTTCTAGAAACCGTGGCTAGGGCTGGAGTGTTTAAAAAGTGGTGAGCCTTTTGCAAGAGTAGAAGAAAAGCCCGGAACCAGCCCAGGCTCCGGTAGCCCAGGAAGACTCCGGGAGCGTTCATCTCAGCAGCTGTCTGATGGCTGCCCTCTGATCCCCATCAGTAACTCATCGTCAGAGGACTCACCTCACCCGCCCTCCTGCCTCCTCTGGCTCAGACCTCCGCCCTGCAGCTCACTATTTGAGATCCCGCTTGTTTTGTGAAGGAGCTTGCCTTGCGGCATTAAGCCACGGTAGATCAGCCCCTCAGAACTGAGCGCGATACCCCCGGATAGAATTACAAGTGACAGGAGAGATGAATTCATCACCATCAGCAGTTCCTAATGAACACAATGGCTCGTGCTAATGGGAACCGTAAGGACTGAGGCACGGATTAAAGCAGCCGAGGCTTTCCAACGCAGATGCCCCTAATAAATCACATATTTCAACTCATCGACTTACTCCTTGGGTCCACTTCTAATCAAGACCAGGATGAGCTGCCCCCTTCTGAGAGTGGGCATGACCAGGAGCCCTGCTGCCATCTTGGTTGGGCCCAGGTCAGCATGGAATGGCTCCTGGGTGCTGTCTGTTGTACCGCTCACAATCAATCCCAGCTGCCGGGCCAGGGCTGGGGGCCCCAAGGCACCTGAGCCGCAGGTCTGCGCCATCCCTCATACTCCCATTAAACTCTGGGCCTCTACCACGTGGGAGAGTTTAAGGGGAAAATGAGATTTTATTAAAGCCAGGGGACCTCCCTGGCTGAGCAGAACATCTAATAAGAGCCGTGATGGTTTCTTATCCCATATGAAAGTTTCCCGTTTCCCCAGATTCCTCCCTCTGGCTGCCACTGGATCTCCCGCCTGCACCCTCCATTTTCATGGGTGCCTCGTTATTTAAAGCCACTGCTAAAAAGCCAAAAGTGGTTTGTCGCCATGCCATCAACAGCTGTCCCCTGCCTAGTGAAGGCCCAGTGATTTTGTGTATATGTGTTTTAAAGTCTGAACATAGTGACTTCCAAAAAAAGAAAACTTGCCATCAAGTTGATTCCGACTCGTGGAGAACCAATGTGTTACAGAGTTGAACTGCTCCATAGGGTTTTCTTGGCTGCAATGTTTCAGAAGCAGATTGCCAGGCCTTTCTTTCATGGAACCACTGGGTGGGTGTGAGCCATCAACCTTAAGGTTAGTAGTTGAGAACGAACCATTGGCACCACTCAGGGATATGCTCTAGGCTCCCATCTATAAGCTGCCGTGGACTGGCCTAACCTGAGAATCCTAGCAAGCGGGAAACTGAGGCCTGGCAGGCCCGTTTTTCCTTTTCTTTTCTCTTGCCTTCTTCTCCAGACCTTGGGGAGGATGTGACAAGGCTGGGCTGGGCCATGACCAGGTCCTCTGGAGAAGACTCGGGCTTGCTGGAGGTACCGGTCATTGCAACCAAGCATGAGCTTGGCAAGGAAGCTCAGCCTGAGACTCTGAGTTGCCAGGATTCCCACCCCGTGTTCCACAGCCTTCCTCTTTATTCTACTGCCTGGCTGCATTGGGCCCTTGCCATCTTCACACCTGGAAATTGTTGCCCTGCAGAATGGGGACAATGAGACTTAGCCACCACCTAGCACTCTGATGGAAACCCTGGTGGCATGGTGGCTAAGAGCTATGGCTGCTAACCGAAAGGTCAGCAATTCGAGTTCTCCGGCTGCTCCTTGGAAACTCTGTGAGGCAGCTCTACTCTGTCCTGTAGGGTCACTATGAGTCAGAATCGACTTGACAGCAACGGGTTTGGTTTGTGTTTTGGTTTAATATTCTGAAGATGAAAAGGGTAGCGGATGTTAAGGGCTTAGAAAAACGCCCAGCCCATAATACCAGCCACAGTAGCTGCTGAGTCAGCTCCGACCCATGGCGATCCCATGTGTGCCAGAGTAGAACTGTGCTCCATAGGGTTTTCAATGTCTGAGTTTTTGGAAGTAGATCTCCAGGCATTACTTGGGAGGTGCCTTTGGGTGGACTTGAACCTTCAACCTTTCAGTTAGTAGCTGAACGCGTTAATCTTTTACATAGCCCAGGGACCTCCCTAGCCTGTAGCAGGTACTCAGTAAATGTTTGCGTCAGACAATTGGCATTGCATTGGGGTATTTCATGTCGTGGTGCCCCGTGGTTTCACTAGTAGGTGCTTAAGAAATGCTGGTTTCCTTTAGCCTGTCCCTGCTCTCCATGCCAAGCCCTTGCAGAGAACACAGCATGGACTCTCCTATTTAAGTCTCCACCTGTCCTGGAAGGGATGCATGGTCCCTACCTACAGGCAAGCATGTTGAGGCTGGAAGAAGTGACACAAAATCATATAGTTGGTAAGTGGCAGAGTCAGAATTTCATTCATCGGGTGTTCATCAAGTGCCTACCATGTGTCAGGCACTGTTCTAGGCTCCAGGGATTTGGACTTTTGTCCATTTGATCCTAAAATCCTTGGCCTTTCCAACTGCATCATGCTAGTTCCCAAAGGAAACCTCCCTGTCTATGAGATAAGGGAAAGGGTGAGTCCCATTTCCTGACCTGGCAGGTATTTAAAGACAGGGAAGACACAACCATTGGGTTAGGAGCTTCTGCTCCTGCAAGAAGGCAGGGGTGGAGTAACGAAGGACAGATACCATGTGAGGATGGTGTACAAACAAAGGAACACCAAAGCACCCTACTGAGAAGGAAGGAATCGACACTGCTGACACCCTAATTTGGACTTTTAGCCTCCAGAGCTGTGAGAAAATAAATTTCTTTTTTTAGTGGTATTGGTGTTAAGCAGCACGAGGTAACTAAGATACCTGGGCAGCTCCTTTTCCTCTAAAGGAAAAGAAAACCTCTATTTTCAAACACGAACAAATCTGTCTTGGAAAAAGTACAGCCAGAATGCGCCTTAGAAACAAGGATGGCTAGACTTCGTCTCACTTACTTTGGACTTGTTATCGGTGGCAGGGTGGGGGGCTGTCCCTGGAGAAGGACACCATGCTTGGTGAAGTGGAGGGTCAGTGAAAAAGAGGAAGTCCCTCCGTGAGATGGATTGATACAGTGATTGCAACAGTGGGCTCAAACATAACAATGATTGTGAGGATGGCACAGGACCGGACAAGGTTTTGTTCTGTTCTATGTGGGGTCACTATGAGTCAGAACTGCCTTGACAGCACCTGACAACAACATTTCCAAACAGGACCATATTTACAGGTATAGGGCCCAGGATTTCAATACAAATTTACCACGTTGGGGGCGCTATCCCATCCCTAACACAAAGTGTTGAGAGACTTTTTAAAATTGGCTTAGGAGCAGTCAATGACAGAGGAAGAAACTGCTTATGGAGCCTGGGCAAAGACCACACCATATGTGTGAGCGGTGTGGAGATATTGAATGCTGTGCAGTTTGTTCTGGGGAAATTTGAAAATCAAAACAGCAGAACCATTTCAGGTTATCCTCTCTGACTTTGCTTGAGCCCTCCCTTTCTGCAAATTTTGGTTGAGAAAATTCAAGCTGTCTACTGGAAGGGACTATGTCTTTGCTTGATACCTTACCCATAGTGGGGCCACACAGCATGCCACATGGGTGGGGCACTTCCAAAGCAGTCCTTTATGCCCATCATACTCGGTCACCGTGAGTATAGCAACAGGGCCCATAGTGCCAAGTTGATTAGAGGTAGGAGCCAGGCTGGGGCAAAAATGATATGGGTGTCATCTAGAGACAATGGCCAATGACCATTCAACAGAGCAGTGACATGGATAATCCAAAGATGTTTTCTTGGCTGTGGAGCGCACTGCAGCAGCGTTTCACACCACGTTAAACTTTTATTTTCTGAATCAGCTCTCCTGGAGTTATATCTGAAGTCCACAGACTGAAGCACTCCTCAGGGTCCCTGGGTGGTGCAAATGCTTTGTGCCCAGCTACTCATTTGAAGGATGGTGGTTCAAACCCAGCCGGTGGAGCCATGGAAGACAGGCCTGGTGATCTGCTTCCGAAAGGTCACAGCTGTGAAAACCCTATGGCGCAGTTCTACTCTATACGGTGGGATCACCAGGAGTCAGGATTAACTCCATGGCAATGAGTTTGGTTTGCTTCAGTTTTTTAAAAGCAAGTCTCAGTGTCTGGGTGTGTATCAGAGTGTGCGTGTAGAGAGGCGGCTCTGACCATGGGCTGTGATAACAGAACTACTATCCCTGGTGCCATCTTTAAATCTTTTTAGGTTTCCCCTTTTCAAGGACGGCTATGAAAATCTCTCACCCGTCCCCACTCAGAGTGGTCTGTCCCCTCCAGGCTCACTGGACCTGGGTCTTAGCCTCGGTTTTATGAACTCCTTGGAGGAGGACTAATTCTCCATCCCTGTGTTAAGGACTCGTGTGTGTTCTTATATATGAAAGATATCGAGGTCTTTGGAGAGAAACTTCCACAGGAAGGGATTCAAGATTAGGGAGCTACAGGAAAAGCTTGAAGACTCTACAGGTTGGAGATCAGGCAGCTGAAAATAATAGGCGCTTGCTCTTTGAGGGTCCTGGGGCCATCCCTGAGGGGCTCCTAGGACAGTTTTTGGTAAAATTCTTCCTTGTCCGCTCAAACGGCCCTTGCTTCACTTTCCATATCTTTTCCTTCTCTCATTTGCCTTGCACCCCTTCCTACCCTCATCTTCAAGCTACTATATACATAGTATGGAGCCAAGGAACTTAAAGCCTGGTTCATATCTCTACCTTTCCTTCTGTTCCTCCCCACCCCTTTTGCTCTCTAGCCCAACCTGTCTCCCCACCCCCAGCTCCAGGGGCACATTCATCTTCAATCTAACCCTAGCCCCGATCCAACCCTAACCCCAAGGTGTGCCCTCCCCCACCCCATGCCCTTTTCTTCTGGGATTTCCTTGTCACTGTTTCCAGCCCCTTCCCACCTCTGCCACATGTGGTCGATGCTCCCTCGGGTACCCCTGCAGTCAGGCACCAGCTCTCACCTGCCATGAGCACGTAACATCCTCCCTGGGGGCCCTCAGGGCATAAATGGACCCTCAACTCCAGGATGTCCTTTTAGGAGGGTATTTCTGCCTCAAGGCGGGGTGGCCTCACTCAGCCATACCTGTTAGCATTTAGGGACAGGAGCCTGGGTGGGAGAAAAGGGAATAAGAAAGAGTCAGCAGGACCCAAGAAGAGAAATCTGCTCACTTCTCCACTGAGTAAGCTCACTGCACCTGGGGTGTATTTCTCTTCTCTGATATTAGTGATATGTGGGGTTTTACTGTGGGCCGTCCAGTCAATTCTGACTCATAGCGACCATATAGGACAGAGTAGGACTGCCCCATAGGGTTTCCAAGGCTGTAATCCATGTGGGAGCAGATTGCCAGGTCTTTTCTCCTGCGGAGCAGCTGGCAGGTTTAAACTGCTGAGTGTTCAGTCAGCAGCTGAGTACTTAATCACTGTGCCACCAGGACTCCTAATGAGGGGTGTACCCTCAAACCAAAACCCGTTGCCCTCAAGTCAATTCGCTATGAAGCGACCCTATAGGACAGAGTAGAACTGCCCCATAGAGTTTCTAAGGAGGGCCTGGTAGATTTGAACTGCAGACCTTTTGGTTAACAAGCTATAGCTCTTAACCACTATGCCACCAGGGTTTCCAGGAGGGGTATAGAAGTAGGCAAAGCACACACACACGCAGACCAGAATACTTGGCATTATTGAATATAGGGAAAGCAAGGCAAGATTTATAAACTAAAGTTTGTAAGTTTCTTTTATTTACAAATGGATGACTTTACAAAAATTATTTGCAAGGGTTGTTGTTGTTAGTCGCTGTCACATCAGCTCCGGCTCGTGGCAGCCTTATGTGTAACAGAACGAACCGTTGTCTGGTCCTGCGTCGTCTTTGTGATCATTGGTGTGTTTGAGCCCTTGTGGCTGTCGTGTCAGTCCATCTCATTTAGGGTTTCCCTCATTTTCACTGACTCTCCGCTTTACCAAATATGATGTCCTTTTTAGCAATTGGCCTTTCTTTCTTTGTTTTAAATGATCTTTCTTGATGATATATCCAAAGCAAACAAGTCATAACCTTGCCATTCTTGCCTCTAGGGAGGATTCTGGTTTTTGCGGGCTGATTTTTGGAAGTAGATTGCCAGGCCTTTCTTCCTAGTCTGTCTTAGTCTGGAAGCTCTTGCAAGGGCTGAGTTTTCTAAATAAGGGCAGGAGAGCATCACATAAGGCAGTGGTGTGGATGTCTCCCAGCATTTGAAAGGCCAGGTCCAAGCTCAGAAACCATGCGACCCTAGCTTTGGAGGCTTGCGGCTTTGCCTGCAATTCCATTCCCAACTGGCTGCCTTGACTTCCCTGAGTCTCAGGCCAGGGCAGGGTCTGTGACAAAACAGCTACGTGCAGTCTCTGAGTCACCCACCATGCAGCCCTTTGGGGAGAATGCCCTGGATTCTCTACGTTCGAGTTCCAGAAGAGTCCAAGCCTGGGAAGGCAGGACACGCAAGATGAGCCTTACTCTTCAGCATTAAATGCTCCATTCCCCCGAAAGGGAACTCGGCCACATCATATCACCTCTTTGTACACACTTCCCGGGGGGGCGTCATGAACAGATTAGGTATCAAAATCACTCCTCCGCAGAAAGTCTGTGGAAATTCCATTTCTTTGATGAGCGCATTGTTCAAAGCGATGGTTTCGGGGCAGGCATGTCATGCCTGCTCTTCAGCTGAGGTGGCGGCAGAGTGCTTTTCTCTGTCAATACCAATTGGAGGTGTCTCTCTTCTTGGCCGTTGTCACACCCACTGGGACTCTCCCGTTCCTCCATGTGGCCCCCGGCTTCTCCCCTAGTGGAGCCCTTGGAGTCCTGAGCTGGTCTGCTTTCAAGGCATCAGTGATGGCAGTGGGGAACAGGAAGCCATCAGCCTGTGTTTCCTCATCCTTTCTAGGCCTGGGGGGCTCTCTGCCTACCTCTTCTCTGGGACACTGTGTCCTGTCTGTTTTGCTGAGAAGGGGAAAATATGTCTGATATCAGCAAGGGGTCTGGGGATGTGTCCTGGCAGGATGCTGCTGCCTGGGTGGCTCTTGGGGCCTGAGAATCAAAGGGGAAGGCTTAGGCTACTAGGTTTAGTGTTGTCTTTGCTGCTGATTTCGCCCACGGGGCAGTCAGAAGTTGAAAGGAGCTGTCTTGGCCAAATGGCAGAGGCACTCCAAGCCTCTCATCTCATTTCCAAGGCTGGGAGAGACACTGGGCATGGAACATCCAGATTTATCAGCAGGAACACTCGAGCAGGTGCCCCCAAATGGGGAGCTGGGTCTGGTGGGGTGGAAAAAAGGCTTGCTTTGAATCCAGGCATTGGGGCAGACAATGGGGCTGTAGGGAAACTCCCTACATGTGTGTAAGAGCTGCAGACCTCCTCAGAATGGTGTGTGAGGTGACCTTGATGCCTGCCGAGGAGGCTGTGTGAGGTGACTGTGTTGCTCACAAGGAGGGGGGTGAGGTGATGGCACTCTCTGTCTAGGAAAGGGTGTGAGGTGACCCCAGTGCCCGCTGAGGAAGAGGTGTGAGATGACCATTCTACCTGCTGAGAAGGGGGTGTGAGGCAACCCCAACACCCACTGAGGAAGGGATGTGAGGTGACTGTGAAGCCCACCAAAGAGGGGGTGTGAGGTGACCCCACTGCCTGCTGAGGAGCGGGTGTGAGGTGACCATGCTGCCCGCCAAGGAAGGGATGTGTTTTCCCAAGGCCAATGCTGACATCACAATGTCGCCACATGGCTCGTGGCCACAGCACATTCACCCTGGGCGGCTCCTCAGCAGCCGCTGTCTGACAACCCCTCAGCATGAGTCCTCTCTTAGTCCTTGACTGACATGGGCATGGTGCCCAGAGCAGAGCTTCGTCCTGGAATGTGGAAAAAACAGCCCACACCTGTGCCTCGGGTGCCCTGTGCCTACCTGGCAGGCCAGAGGCCACGCTGCCTGCCCTGTGCTGCTGGGGGCCCCGACCTGGCCCTTCCAAATATCAATGGGAGCGGGGGGACAGGAGCGAGTGGGGCCCTGGCCCTCTCTCTTCCCAGGGCCAATAGGGAGCCCGCCAGCCAGACCCAGGCTCTACCAGCTGCTTCTGTGGACACCTGGTGGCCACGGAGCTAGCAACAGCATGGGGAGTGATGGACCGAAGGATGTGTGCAAACACAGCCACGTCTCTCCCTGCTGCCTCCTCACTGCGCTTTCCTGCTGCCATTGTATCTCCTTGTGCTTTACTTTTCTCAGAGATCAACAGTTGATCAAACATTTTTTACAGGTTAATGTAAAAAAAAAACCTAACTAGATAAAATAGCCAAGAATATTCCCATGCTAGCTCCTTCTTCTTTTCCTCTCCTTACTGAGGTGAAACTGGTCTCCTAGGATGGAGTTATCCCTCTTTACTTTGGCCCCAATCGACCCCCTGCTGTGTAGCCCATTTCAAAGACACGCTCCTCTCTTGCCCGCCCCTTTATTAAGTGTGTTTTTCATGTTTATCACAGTAAAACCCTTGCTACACCCCTTTTATGATCTCTGCCCTCCTATGGGCCTGGAATGTTAAAGAGAAAAGTGTCACAGTGGAAAACAAGTGGGCTTTGAAGAGCAGAACAAAACAAAACAGAACAGTTGCCCTTGAGCTGACTTAACTCTTAGCAACCCCTTCTATATCAAAGTAGAAATGTTTCCGTAGGTTTTGTTTTTGTTTTTTTGGTACTTCAGATAAGATTTACAGAACAAACTAGCTTCTCATTAAATAGTACACATACTGTTTTATGACACTGGTTACCAACCCCATGACATGTCAACGCTCTCCCTTCTCAACCTTGGGTTCCCTATTACCAGCTTTCCTGTCCCCCCTGCCTTCTAGTCCTTGCTCCTGGGCTGGTGTGCCCCTTTAGTCTTGTTTTGTTTTATGGGCCTGTCTAATCTTTGGCTGAAGGGTGAACCTCAGGAGTGACTTCATTACTGAGCTAAAAGGGTGTCCAGGGCCATACTCCCGGGGCTTCTCCAGTCTCTGTCAGGCCAGTAAGTCTGGTCTTTTTTTGTGAGTTAGAATTTTGTTCTACAATTTTCTCCAGCTCTGTCCAGAACCCTCTACTATGATCCCTGTCAGAGCAGTCGGCAGTGGTAGCCAGGCACCATCTAGTTGTAAGGGACCCAGTCTGGTGGAGGCTGTGGTAGTTGTGGTCCATTAGTCCTTTGAGCTAATCTTTCCCTTATTTCTTTAGTTTTCTTCATTCTCCATTGCTTCTACCCGTATGGTTTTTAATGGCTGATTTTTCACAAGTAGATTGCCAAACTTTTCTTCTAACGCACCGCTGGGTAGACTCCAACCTCCAACTTTCAGTTAGCAGCTGAGCTCATTCATTGTTTGCACCACCCAGGGTTTCCTTGGTGAAAGCTGGGTTTGAATTGCAATTCTGCTGCTTGCAGCTGTGGGGCTGAGGGCCACCATTGCACCTTCCCAGCTCTTTGCTTTCTTATCCAGTGAATGCCTGCACTGTGGGCCATCAGCTCAATGAAAGGGCCTGGCTCCTAGCAGGGGTTCAGTCACTGCTGGTGGCCTTTGCTCACTCCTCCTTGCCCCATCCCTGTTGTTCTCAGCGGACATTTTCCACAGATACGACGTCCACTGTAAGATAGTCTGCCTCAGCCAGATGGGTCCTTCATCAATGCCCCCTAAGCAAAAACTCCCCCTTTGTCCTCCCTCCCACCCTGGTAACCACTTATAATCTTTGATTTCTACATATATTTTCTTATTTCATATAAGTGAGACCATACAATATTTGTCCTTTTGCCACTGACTTCTTTCACTCCACATAATATTTTCAAGGTTCATCCGTGTTGTAGCAGGCATCAGAACTTCATTTCTCTTAATGGTTGGGAAATATTCCATTGTATGGCTACACCACATTTTGCTTATCCATTCATCTGTTGATGGACATTGCAATTGTTTCCACATTTTGTCTATTGTTAAAAGTGCTGCAGTGAACATTGCTGTTGTCGTTGTACGCCGTCGAGTTGATTCCGACTCATAGTGACCTTACATGACAGAGCAGAACTGCCCTATAGAGTTTCCTAGGCTATAATCTTTAGAAGAGCAGATTGCCAGGTCTTTTATTCTATGGAGCTGCTGGTGGGTTTGAACTGCTGATGTTTCGGTTAACAGCCAAGTGTTTAACCACTGCACCCCAGGGCTCCTTGCAATGAACATTCCAAAAAAAAAAAAAAAAAAACCCAAACCCATTGCCGTTGAATCGATTCCGACTCATAGCGACCTTATAGGACAGAGTAGAACTGCCCCATAGGGCTTTCAAGGAGCAGCTGGTGGATTCCAACTGCTGACCTTTTGGTTGGCAGCCAAGCTCTTAACCACTATACCATCAGGGCTCTGCAATGAACATTAGTGTACTCCTTTTTTTTTTCTTTTCTTTAAGATAAGAAAACTAAGAGCTAGAAGGCATGGATGGGTCTTTTGCCCCTCTTGGCCCTAGAAGTGAGAAAAGGGTCGAAGACTCCTTCTCCAGCTATTGAGTGGTATCTCCCAGGAATATGAGCTTGAAGAGTGTGTTTAAAGGGTTAAATCCAACATCACCCACTGATTTATTCCAGGATTACAGCTTTCTTCCAATTTCTCTCGGTCTGGAGCTCCCTGTCATTGGGAAAGAATATCTGAGAGAGAACCACAGCTTCTAACTGATCTAGCTCTTTCTCTGAAGAGTTCACAGCTCCCCAAGAGACGGAGGGCTCCTAGGGACAGCAAGGGTTAGTGATATGAGTGAAAGGGGCTGAGTCACCTAGGTTTTCTTCTTGTAATGGGCTTTTCTAGCTTATTTTTTTAAATTTGCAAAGGAATTGAGCCTCAGCAATTTCCTTGGGGAGCCAGGTTTCTATCTAATAGGACTCGATCTAGTAAATATTTCTTTGCTGGTGCCTGTCATCTAGCTGAATCTCCTTCTCCTCGGTGGGTATCTAGAGACCTGAGTTTGGGCTCTGCCTCATACTCATAGTCTTCCTTCCCTTTCTTGGTTTCCTGTCCAGCAGCTAGAGTCCCCGAATCATGAGTTCCTTGAACTACATGGTATTCAAGAAATAGGTCTGTGCAACCGTTCATTTTAGAGATGAGGAAGCCGAGCCCCTGAAACCACAGTGGCTCCTCAAGATAGAGGTGTGCCTGGAACCCTATTTTCCCGCTTCCAGTCCAGCACCCACCATCAGTCCCCCAAAGGGCACTGGAGAGACAATCCAAAAAAATAACCAAACCTGTTGCCATCAAGCCGATTCTGACTTATAGTGACCCTATTGGACAGAGTAGAACTGCCCCATAGGATTTCCAAGGATAGGGTGGTGGATTTGAACTGCTGACCTTTTGGTTAGCAGCCAAGCCCTTAACCACTGTGTCACCAGGGCTCCTGGAAAGACAAAGAGAGTAGTTAATGGGAAGACATTGGAGGGAGGCCTTTCCCATGGGCTTAAGAGGCCATTATTAGCTAGTGTTTTTCATGAACTCACTCCTGAGCTTGCTCAGCCTATTGATGGAGCAGTTAAGTGAGCCAGACAGAGACTTCAGTGAGAGGAGACTTCTGGTTTGATGCCTAGGCTTCAAATTTGGCAAGAAGCCTTTGCCATCCTGGGTGCTTGGATCCAGCTCCTGGGAGCACTGGTAGGAAGGGCGTTCCTGTGAGTGGACATCCATTGAAGAGACTGATCTGGTAGGTTTTGGACGCCATCTTCCCCAAGGGGGACTCCTCCTTTGGGAGGGACTGAGCCAGGCAGCCTACATTACCCTCTTATGTGCCAGGCACCTTCTGCCATTAAATGAGGTGAGGTTGGCATCCTTGTTCATCTCCAGTTTACAAACGAAGAATACAGGGATTAGGCAATGTAGTTACTGTGGTAATTCCCCTAAATTTACAAACTGGTAAGTGTCAATGCTGGGATCCAAACTGAGTTCGTTTGACTCCAGAGTCTATTCACTAGCTTAGCCATAGTGTTAAACTATGAAGATGGTGAGGAGAAGGAAGCGTCATTGCTTACATCCCCAGGACAAGGCCACGGAATGGGAATTTTGGTAATAAGAGAAATGCCTGCCAGCTTGAAATGATTTTCAGTTATGTCCACTTTAGGCAGAAGGGTGGACTGAATGACCCTCAGCAGGCCCTTTCCAGTCCAGTGGCTTCTAGACAACTTTATGGAGGGAAAAAGGGCCCGCCAAGCTTGTTACCATCCTCAAACGTCAATGGCGCCTGGGGACAGGATGAGACCAGGCGGCTCAGCCTCTTCCTGGTTGTGAGCAGCATTAAACCACTGCCCATCACAGGGAGGACGAGGGCTTTAAAGCGTTGTACTGTGGAAGACCAGCTCTGTCCTCACCAGCTGCCAGGGCTTTGTGGAACAAGAAAGGGAATGGACTTCTTTCTGGTTAGCCCATTATTTGAAAGCCGGGTCTCTAACATCATATCCCCTTATTTACTCCACATAACAAGGTCTGAGCACAAATGTGTCGTAGCCAAAATGCTAATGGCTTTCTCCCACCATGCTACCCACCCTCCGCATCTTCCCCTCCCCCTGCCCTCCCCCTCCCCCTCCCCAGAATGGGCCCCCATTCCAAGAGGCAGCATCTGAGCCATGCCCCTGCCAAAGGAAACAGTGCTGCTAATGAGTGGGAGTGTTCTTCTCCACCAGAGCATTGGTTCTGGCCCAGGGACCAGGAACTCCCTACACCAATGTGGGTGGCAGAGCTCCTCTAGCCTGCCGCCATGCCTCCAAGATGGAGCACTAGCTGTGGCCTGCGCAGCCACAAGGGAGGGGACTGGCCACGTGCTCCTGGCCACACTCAGGCCATACCTGGCAGACTTGCAACTTGAGTTTCTTGAAATCACCTCTGCTATCTGTTTGTGATCCTTCGGCCTCTCTACGAAGTATTCCAGGCAGCCATTACTAATCAAAATGAGAAGAGATCATGCGTGTGGACATGGTTCCTAAATTGCAAAGCCCATGTACATAGGTCAGCTTTCTTGTTATTATCATCACTCCTAATGCTAGGTGCCTGTGGCTTAGGAAGGTTTATGTGTCTTTGCTAAGGTCACGGATCAAGGTTTCTGGACTCAAGTCCAGTGCTCTTTCAATACACCAAGGATAGCATGTTCATGGTATATGGTGCCAGTGCTGTCTTCTGCCCCTACGCAACCATCAGTAAGTGGTCACAGAACTTGACCTCAGACTTATTCCTTTTAAAAACAATTTGTTGAGGTGAAATCCACATGACATACAACTAACCATTTTAAAGTAAACACTTCAATGCCATTTAGTACATTCACCATGTTGTACAACCATCCCCTTTATCCAGTTTCAAAACATTTCCATCACTCGAAAGTAAAACCTCGTACCCATTAAGCAGATTCTCATTTCCCCTGCCCCAGCCTCTGGCAACCACTGATCTGCTTTCTGTCTCTGTGAATTTACCTAGTCTGGATATATCATATAAACGGAATAATGCAATATGTGACCTTTTGTATCTGACTTCTTTCATTTAGCGTAGAGTTTTCAAGATTTGTCCATGTTGTAGCATGTTTCAGTACTTCATTCCTTTTCATGGCCGAACAATAGTCCCTTGTATTGATATAGCACAGTTTGTTTATCCATCCATCCACTGATGAACATTTGGGCTCTTTCCACCTTTTGGCTATTGTGAATTGTGCTAAGTCCCTATTTTCATTTCTTTTGGGTATATACCCAGGAGTGGAATTGCTGGATCACGTGGTAATTCTGTTTAACTTTTGAGGAACTGCCAGACTGTTTCCCACAGTCACTGCACCATTTTACAATCTGACCAGCAATACAATTTAATAAAACACAATCATTTCCTCACTCAGGTTTCCAATTTCTCCACATCCTCACCAACACTTGTTCTTTTCTGCTTTTTTTGTTTTTAATTATACTTATCCTAGTGGGTGTGATGTGGTACCTCACTGTGGTTTTGAGCTTCAATTCCCTAATGGCTAATGATCTCAGACACCTTTTCATGTGCTTGTTGGCCACTTGCATATCTTCTTTGGGGAAATGACTACTCAAGTCCTTTGCTTGGAATCATTCTTAACACAGCACCACTGCAGGCAGTCATTACCAGTCAGAATTGCCATGCAAGTTTCAGCTAACCTCCCATCAACACGCTTCTAGGATTCGTGCTAGCTTCTTTGTTCCAGTCCCCCTGCTTTATCACTGCCTCCTTGGGAAGTTTGAAGATGAAAGAGACTGGTGTAGAAAGGGCGTTGCCCTCTTCTGAGAGCAACGAGGCTGGTTACACAAATTCCTAACTCAAAAGTGAAGTGACTGCCGTGCCTTTGTCTGGTTTGACTATTGCTGCCTCGGGCCACCTCTTTGAGGTGGGCAGAGCAGACCTACCTTGTAGTTAATACCTGT
Organism: Elephas maximus indicus; assembly: GCF_024166365.1. Lineage (NCBI taxonomy): Eukaryota > Metazoa > Chordata > Mammalia > Proboscidea > Elephantidae > Elephas > Elephas maximus. The sequence continues at coordinate 17,518,071 of NC_064826.1, forward strand.
CCCTGCAAGTGGCTCTGTAGGAAATCCAGCCAAGATGGAAATAGGGAAGATCACTTGTCCCCCCACCCCCATCTTGGTCTAGACTTGATCACGCTACCAAGGCCCCTAAATTGTCTTAGGCCTTAGTGGGGGCCCAGGGAAGGGAGAGAACCTCTGACTGAGAGAGCCCTTGGTGACCCCAGTGGCCTCATAAGCCCCTCCTGATACAGACTCCAGTTTTTTTTTCTGTGGGTATCTGGGCTCAGTGGCTTTTCACACCTCCCTCCTGACCCAGCTGAGTTATTGACGGAAATGAAGAAAAGAAAGGAAGCAAGATCAGTGGCCGTTTCTCTTCTTTTTCTTTTCTTTTTTAACGTTCTTTCTTCTTTCCTTTGAAAGATCAAAGGAAGGCCAAATAGAATTCTTTTCTTCTTTTCTGGTTTTAAACCCCACCCCCTACTACCCTAATAGAATACAGGAGGGAAAATTCCAGCAAACAAAATTGTTCTCAGACATCTTTTTATTTTCCCTTTCAGTGGCTTTGATTTAGGTCCTATGGCTTTAATCAAAGTGTTCAAGGAGGCACAGAAAGGAACGAGCTAAACAAATTCCTGGCCTCACTCTCTCTTCCGACTCGAACCCCTCCTCCCCACTCTCCACGTTTTTTTATTATTGTTTTTTATTAATGTGGGTAGGAAAAAATATTCTCACAACAAAGGAGTAAGTGAGGACTGGAGAGAAATTGTATTTTCTGAGCTAATAACTGGATGCTGGCTCAGCCACTCTGCAGCTGATGGATCATTCCCGAAACTCAATTGTCCCTTCTCTCCTCCCCTCTTTACTAAATCTGTCCATCACTCTGGGCAAAATAAATAAAGAGCCAATAAAAAAACCAATCAATCAATCATTTTCCACGAGCTCACGTGGTACCCACGGAGGCGTTTTTTTTCTGGGGGCTGGGGGGACTTTGGAGATGATGGCTCTGTCACTGGGCTGATAGAAGCACAGTGAAGGCTTCCAAGCTGTCATCCCTGCCTTAGCACCACTGGGCACACTACTCTCTCTGTCTCAGCTCCTACTGGTTTTCCCCAGATGATACCCTGTGAACACACATCTAGAGTGGTGCGGCAGCCGGCCCTTTGGGGCTCGTTATGGCTGGATCCTTGGGGAAGCGGACGGCATTGAGGACCATGCAGGTGAAGGTCATCATCTTGGAGCAGATTATCAGGTGGCCTGCAGGAAGATATATGCTCTCTTCACCTCTTTGCTCCATGTGGCATTCATCCTGCAGATATTCAACGAGCACCCATGCAGGGTTCAGAACAGGGCCAGCCCCCAGGGATGTGGGAGCATGCCCCGTCTGTCCTAAGGTAGTTTCAGCCAGTAGACTGGCTTTGGGGTAAGGGTGTGTCTTAGTCATCTAGTGGTGCTATAGCAGAAATACCACAAGTGGATGGTTTTAACAAAGAGAAGTTTATTTTCTCACAGTAAAGTAGGCTGAAAGTCCAAATTCAGGGTGTCAGCTCCAAGGGAAGGTTTCTCTCTGTGTCAGCTCTGGAGAAAGGTCTTTCTTGTCAATCTTCCCCTGGGCTAGGAGCTTCTCTGCGCAGGAACGCCAGACCTAAAAGATGCGTTCTGCTTCTGGTGCTTCTTTCTTGGTGGTATGAGGCACCTAACTCTCTGTTTGCTTCCCTTTCCTTTTAGCTCTTGAGGGATAAAAGCTGGCACGAGCTCCACCCCAGGGAAACTCCCTCTACATTAGATCAGGTGGGTGACCTGAGTAAGGGTGGTGTTACAATCCCACTCTAATTCTCTTAACATAAAATTACAATCACATGATGGAGGACAACCACAGAGCATTGGGAACCATGGCCTAACCAAGTTGATACACATATATTTGGGAGGACACAATTCAATCCATGACAAGGTGGGAAGAAGTTAGCCAAGGGTGGGCGTTCAGGACCGCAGATGCTCAACTCAGCCCACAGAAAGGACTACCATCTACCTCTCCAAGCAGACTGCCCTTTCCCTGTGGTTTTCCAAACTCCAGTGTGGACAGAAGCTCAGGGCACTCTACAACACCTATAGAGAGCTTGTGATTTCTTCTTCCAGACCTGCCCATTTCGTTTATTTTTTTTGAAAGAAGCATCATTCAAGTCTAAAGGCCATTAAGGTATAGGCCTGTCACAAGCATCCAGTATGTCTGCTCAAGAAAGGAAAAATCAAGACTCTGTACTTGTGGAGGTATCCCTGGAAGGCACAAATGGTGAAGTGCTCAGCTACTAACCAAAAGGCTGGAGGTGTGAGTTTACCCAGAGGGACTTTGGGAGGAAAGGCCTAGTGATTGACTCCCAAAACAGCAGCCCCTGAAAGCCCTGTGGAGCACAGTTCTACCCTGACACACATGGGGCCACCATGAGTTGGAACTGACTTGATGGCAACTGGTTTTGTTTTGTTCTTATGTGTGTGTGTGTGCTTGTGTAGCCCCGTATTCCTGGGGTGTAATTGAGTCTCTCCAGCCTGTATGTCAGGGTGAGCCCCATTCTTGCTCTCGCCCCTCAGCCTCTTACCTAAGTGCTGTGAGGGGAGGGAGGGAGGTGATGTCTGGGACCTGAGGATTGAAATAATCGAGAGAGCATGTTCTTCCAAGCTTTCTCGGAGCTCATTAGGAAGGCCTGAGGGACAGCAGGTGTGCTCATCCTTATTTATAGGTAAGGGGCAGGCCCACCTGAAGGTCCTGACTTTGCTGTCCCCTGCCGTCTGGTACCCTGGTTCTGGAGGCCAGTCTGGCGGACAGGCGGGCATCAGAGGAGAAGGGGCCCATGATTCCAGGCAAGGCAGCAGTGGTCCTGAGCACAGTATCATTCGTTTGGTAGGATGAGAAAAGGGGTGTTGTGTCTTTAACACCAGGTCCCTAAAGGGAATATATTTGTTAAACGTTATAATTACCCTTCAGTGGCTGAACTCTGTGGCAAACGAGAACTCAATAGCAATGGCAATTGCAACCACACTGAAGCCCGTTACTGCTTCTCAAATGATGCTTTCATTTAGATAAAGCAGCAAGCCTACATCTTGATTAGGTCACTGTTCCCCCGGGGATAAGGTATTTTTCTGGATTGCCACCTCCGTGTGAATAAGACCGCTACAATTGTCATTAAACACTCATTTGTGTAACTATCTGTCTGGTGTCTTTCTTGCGCATTAGATTTTCAGCTCCAGAATGGCAGAGGCCACAGATAGCTTATTTTCACCCCTTTATCCCTGGCGCCTGCAAGAGTTCCTATGGTATAGTAAGCATTCGACTCATATCTGTTGAATGAATGCTTGCAGTAAGGGATTATTGTTGTCCTTAGGTGCTGTCGAGTTGATTTTTGACTTGTAACAACCCCGTGTGACAGACTAGAATTGCCCCATAGGGTACTCTTGGCTGTAATCTTTACAGGAGCAGCTTACCAGATCTTTTTCCCCTAGGGCCCCTGGGTAGATTCGAACCTCCAACCTTTGGTTAGCAGCCAAGCACTTAACCACTGCGCCACCAGGGCTCCTTCATTACGGAATTTTTTTAAATAATGGGTTGGAACCTCTGAAAATGACATCCTTGAAGATCCCATACAGTTAATTACTTCTAGGGAATTTAATAAAACACAATCAGTTCCTCAGTCAGATTTCTTCTCCACCAACACACCCTCCAAATTATTTGACCTGTCGCTATCATAGAGTTTCTGCTCCTACTAAGTTTCTAGTTAGTCCCACAGTTAATCTTCTTAAACTTCTGTTCTTTCCAAAGAGTTTTGGTCCATTGCTTCCCCCACCCTGGCTTTCAGATGGAGTCACTGGGTGGTGCAAACGCTTAAGCACTGGACTACTAATCAACAGGTTGGTGGTTCAAACCCACCCAGAGGCAGGTCAGAAGAAAGGCCTGGTGATCTGCTTCTGAAAGGTTATAGCCATGAAAACCCTGTGGGGCAGTGCTACTCTGCACACCTGGGTCGCCATGAGCCGGATCGATTCAAAGGCAACTGCTTTGCTTTTAGTTTGTTTTTCAGGTGAGAAACCTGAGTCACAGGTGCTGCGTACAGATGACAAACATCTGGCTTTAATTGGAAGTGGAAATAAAGAGACTTGTGTATTTTGAAATATCTGGGTGATTATATAAAATTCAAAGTTCTCTTCCAGCTGGTTGATGCCACATAGATGGAGCCACAGAAAGACTGTGTTTTGGAGTCTGAAAAGCAAGTTGGTGGTGGCAGTGGAACTTGAATCTTGTTCACAAATCTTCATCTCCACTGAGACGTGCTAACTGGGGAAGATATGTGTCTGTGTCTGTGTATTATCCTCCCGTCTGACTGGTGTGCTATATGTCCACTGACCTCCATGCTTTCTGGCCTGGATATCCCTGAAATTTCTTTCTCTGAGTTTGGCCTAACAAAATCCTTGGCTTTAACTTGGGCTCAGCCCAGCACTGTTCTTTATTTATTAGAGTTGCCTGCAGAGTTCTAAGACCACCAGGTGTATACACAAATCTATAGAAACACACAATGCAATTTCCAAGCACTGCAGTAAACTCTCCCTGAAAAGTCACCTGTCATCGGGGATGTTAGACTGAAGAGAAAGTTTGTGTTGGAGGTGAAGAGGAGGCTGGCTTTCTGTGAATTGAATAAGGAGGGAGACAAGACAGAAAGCCCTTAATTCTTCTGGGGAGAAGTTCACATGCCTGAGATGGATGGTAGAGGCTCTAACTGGCTCATCTTCATGGCAGGCCAGGTGGAGAGACGATATGCTGAAGAACTGGCATTTTCTTAGGTTCCAAACTGCACATGGGTTCAAGGTCAACCTATTGCACAGCTCCGGGGGCCATCATTACATAGACTATGCGAACAGTGTCCCAGAGAGTTCAACACAGTGGCCTGTGAGTATTCCCATTTAGCTGGCTCTTGGATGAGAGCAGCCTTCTTTGAGTCATAACGCTCATGGCCACCGGTGAAAACAGCCCTTCAATGAAGGGGATGTGAAGAAAAGAAGGAGAAGGAAGAGGGGGAGTTAGGGCTACAAGCTGTGCACTGAGTATACCATGGGTGAGTGTCTTAGTTATCTTGTGCTGCTATAACAGAAATACCACAGATGGGTGGTTTTAACAAACAGAAATTTATTTCTCACAGTTTAGGAGGCTGGAAGTCTGAATTCAGGGCACCAGCTCTAGGAGAAGGCTTTCTCTCTCTGTCAACTCTGGAGGAAGGTCCTTGTCTTTTTTGAGCTTCTGCTCCTGGGTGATCTTTATGTGGCTCGACATCTCTCTTCCGCCATCTCTGCTGCTTACTTGCTTGTTTGATCTCTTTCATATCTCAAAAGAAATTGACCTAAGACATACCCTATACTAATAGTGTCCATTAACATAACAAAGAAAACCCATTCCCAAAAGGGATTATAACAACAGGTATTGGGGTTAGGATTTACAACACATATTTGGGAGGCCATAATTTGATCCACAACAGTGGGTCACAACAGTGGTTCTGGGCTGAGCAGTTTGGGTTCACCAGAAGTGTCCTCAGTTTATTTCAGCATGTTCTACACAAATTGTTCTTTCCTCTGGCTGCCATGAACAAGGTTGGGAAGGACTGCTATTCATAAATGGTAATGTCTCTGACACCAGCGTACTTTCACAGGCTCTGGTGCCTGGGAGAGACCTCTGGCTGGTCAACAGCCTGGACATTGGACACCACGTCACTCATAAATAGAGACATAGCATGTAATTTTTAATAGGCATTATTTTTAGAGCAGTTTTAGGTTTACAGAAAAATTTGCAGAAAGTACAGAGAGTTCCCATGTATTTCTTTCCTTCTACACAGTTTCCCCTATCACAAACATCTTACATTCCCCTGGTACATAGGTTACAGTTGGTGAGCCAATATTGATCTATTATTACTAACTAAAGTCCATATTTTACAATAGAGTTAATTCTTTGTGTTGGACAATCCTATGGGTTTTGACAAATAAATAACGTCACATTGATTTCATGGCAATTTTTTTTTTTTAAGGTTTTGAGTCCACCATTACAGTGTTGTGCAGGGTAGTTTCACAACACCAAAAATGCCCTGTGCTCCACCTATTCATCCCTCCCCTACTTTTGAACCCTTGGCAATCACTGATCTATTTATCTTTTTTATAGTTTTGCCTTTTCCAGAATGTCATATAGTTGGACTCATACCAACCACCATTTGCTATTGAATTGACTTCAGCTCACGTGACCCCATGTGTGTCAGAGTGGAATTGTGCTTCATGGGGTTTTCTAATGCTGATTTTTCGGAGGTAGATAAGGTATGTAGCTTTTTCAGGCTGGCTGCTTTTACTGTTGCCATGGAATATTGAAGCCCTTTGGAAACAGGTGGTCTCACGTCCTGTCTTCAAGGTCCCTTCCCTGTGTCCCTACCATCCTCACTGTCTAACATCACTCCCTCATGGAGTGTCTTTGAGCCTCAAACATGTGTTCCTCCCTTGGGGAAGGAAGGGTGGTTACCATCATTCCTATGGGACCCCTGCGTGGAGACAAACAGTTCTTATTAAATCCTGGCCCTGAGTTTTTGTTTTGGTTAGAGTTTTGATAGGTTCTCTGTCTCACCTTTAAAAATCCTCTTTACTTGCTTCTGGACTTCCCAGACCTTGTTAAGCTATGGAACCAATATTGCCCGGACTAGAGTCATTATCCAGCCATGTCCCTGTTCCTTGGCTGATGTCTTCTGTAAGACACACACCCTTGGACTTATTTCTGTTATGGTGGCCAAGTACAGTGGACTTAGGTCTGCTCTTGGGAGCCACCCAAAACAGCTGTGGGTGACGAAGAGAAGAACAGACTGTTCCCCTGCAAGGTTCGCCCCCGTGTGCTTTCTTCATCCTGTGTAGGAGTGAGAATGTGGGAATATGCAAAACCTGAACCCTTCTACTTTTGTTTTCAAAAAACAACATTGACCGAACGCAGGGAGTTCATCTTTAATATCAGTGTTTATAGCTTCTCAGGAGTGTTTACTGTGGTTATAATTGGTATCATTAAGCTTAGGTGACATTATTAATGCTGCTGATTAAATTGCTATAAACCCAACTTTGCCATTTACACAAACAACCACGGCTGAGCTTCCAGCTTCCGCACTGAGCCCTAGGGTCAGAAACAAACCCACTGGGAGGCAGAGTCGGAAAGAAATGGAACCCTGGTTTCTCATCCATCTGAAAGCTGAGCTTCTGTAAAGATCTGGCTTGAAATGTTTTCACCCACTGTTAGTAGAATGTTTTCCCATTCTAAATCAGTTCCCCAAATTCATTCATGCATGCTAAAAAGGAGCATCCAATCTCTCCCCCGACCTTTCCTATCCCCGAACCTCCCTTCCCTTCTTCCCTCAAACCCTGTATCGGTTGTCTGCTGCTGGCTTGTGGTCAATTCTTGGTTCTTATCCTACTCTACCAGTTGTTGTCAACTGCTGCTGAGTCAGCCCCCAACTCAATGGTGACCCTGTGCCTTACAGTGGAGTGAAATGCTACCCAGTCCTGTGGCTTCCCCATGATCGGTTGGGACTCAGACCATTGTGATCCATAGGGTTTTCATTGGCTGATTTTTGGAAGTAGATCACCAGGCCTTCCTTTTTAGGTTGTCTTAGTCTGGATGGTGACTGCACATGAGGTACACTGGCTGGGAATCTAACCTGGGTATCCTGTATGGAAGGCAAGAAATCTGCCACTGAAGCACCACTGTCTCATTCTACCAATTAGAAGCATTTAATCATTAGCATTTAATGATTGTGCCCTCCTTCTTGAAATGTTTTTTCCTTCTTGGTCTCTCTCTCCCCTTCCTGCTTCTCTCTTCCGTCTCCCTCCACCTCCCTCTCCCCCTTCTCTGCCCCTTTACCTCACTGCTTGTTCCTTCCTAGACCCCATTACTAGAATTCCAGGGCTCTACTCTTGGACTCTTCTCTAACTCACTCCCTGGGGATCTCATTTAGTTCCTTGTCTCTAAATACCATCTATACATTGACAGTTATCAAAATCACTTTTCTCCCTTGAACTCCAGGCTCCTGTACCCACCTGCCTGCTCAATATCTCCACTGGGAAGTCTAATAGGCATCTCAGACTTAACTTGGCTAACATTCAACCCTTGATTTCTCTGTGAAATCCTGCCCTCGCTCCCATCCCAGTCTTCTCCAACTCATTTAATAGTGATTCATTTTTGTTGTTGCTCAGGCCAAAAATTTGGAGTTATCCTTGATGCCTCTCTTTGCCTAACACTCCACATTTAATTTGTTATAAAAACTTGTTGGATCTTTCTTCAAAATACATGCAGGCTCTGACCGCTTCTCACTATCTCGACTCTGTTAGTTTTCCCCAAGCCAAGTCATCGCTTGCCTGGACTATTACAGTAGCCTCCTAACTTGTTTCTTTGCTTCCATCCTTGCCTCCCCTCCCCAAAAATCTATTCTTAATACAGCAACCAGAGGAACCCTTTTAGGGCATCAGTCTGACCATGTTCCTCCTCTGCTCAGATACCTCCAGTGGTTTCCCATCTCACTCATGTCAAAACTAGAGTTCTGCTTCATATGCACTTAGAAGACTTGACATCGGGGACTCAAACAGATACTTATTTGGTCACCAGTGTCCACTGCAGCACTAGTCACAATAGCCAAAGGGTGGGGACAACCCACTGTCCCATCAACAGATGAATGGATAAATGGAATGTGGTACATCCATACAACGGAATATTACTCAGCCATAAAGAAAAATGAAGTCCTGATACATGCTGCCACATGGATAAACCTTGAAAACCCTATGTTGAATAAATTAAGTCAGAGAACGACAAATATTGTATGATCTCACTTACATGAGGTATCTACAATAGGCAAATGTATAGAAATGGAAAGTAGATTAGAAATTACCAGTGAACAAGGGGAGGGGAGAATGGGGAGTTATTGCTTAATGGGTACTGAGTTTCTGTTTTGGGTGATGACAGAGTTTTGCAAATAAATGGTGATGATGGTTGCACAACATTGGAAAAAATAAAAAACAACAAAACAGGGTTCTACAGGGTCCTCGAGGCCCTTCCCCCTCTGCCTGCCACTCTTGCCCCAGACTCACCTCCCTGCCCCTCCTTGCTCAGTGCTCTCCCCACCATACTGGCTCCTTTGCTGTCTCTTCAACTTACCCATCAGGCTTCCCTCCTGAGTCTCTGCATCTTTGCTCCCTCTTCCTGGACTTCTCTTCTTCCATGTGTACACATAGCTAGTGCCCTCAGTCCTAAAGTCCCAACAGAGAAGCCTTCCTTAAGCACACCATGTAAAGCTGCCCCGTCCCACCTATTTGCCTATTTGTCTTCACAGCACCTACCAACACTTGCCATGTTGTTATTGTTGTGGGGTTATCATTGAGTCAATTCTGACTCATAGCGACCCCACATGGTTACAGGGTAGAACTGCCCTCATAGAGTTTTCTTGGCTATAATCTTTATGGAAGGAAACCCTGGTTGTGTAGTGGTTAAGTGCTATGGCTGCTAACCAAAGGGTCGGCAGTTCAATCCGCCAGGCGCTCCTTGGAAACTCTATGGGGCAGTTCTACTCTGTCCTATAGGGTCGCTATGAGTCGGAATCAACTCAACGGCACTGGGTTTGGTTTTGGTTTTGGGTAATCTTTATGGAAGCAGATCTCCAAGTCTTTCTCCCACAGAGCTATTGGGTGGTTTAGAACCACCAACCTTTAGATTAGCAGCTGAGCGCTTAACTGTTGTGCCATCAGGCCCCCCAGGACCTTCTGTTATTCTTTACTGTATCCCTTGTACCTAGGAGAGTCCCAGAAGCAAAGTCAGTGTTCAAGAAACGTTAACTGAATGGCTGAAAGAGTCTGCCGAGCACGTGCTGGTCCCACTCATGGATGTCGTATCATATGGAAGTGGGGATCGCACAGATGCTGTTCCTGCTCACAGCCTGTGGGGCTCGTCCCTGCGGCTAATAAAATCTGATGTTGGCTGTCTTGGAGATTTATCAGTTAGGATGCTTCCATTACAACGAACAGTCACTGACTCAGGTTATCTTAATCCAAAAGAGATTTTACTGGCAGGAGACCCCCCCCCCCCTCCCCGGTGATGGATAGCTGGAGGAGCAGGCCCGGACAAAGTTCCAGAGTCAGGGCGCTCTGGCAGCTGAAGTGGGGCAGTATCTTCAGCAGGAACAGTCTACAGGATGCTCTGCCTCGGCTGGGGCTCACCTCCGCCATCCTGAACCATTTCTCACCACCCTTCCATGCGCTTCGCCTGCTGGAGATTCAGTCTTGGGAGCCAGGCTCCACTGGCCAACCCAGGGCCCTCCCTCTCAGGGACAAAAGAGGGAACATCGGCTCTTCCAGCCTCCGAAGTGGGGGCACGGGTCCTGCCTGCCACCAAAACCTCACGTAATGGAGGGCTTCTCCAAAGAAGAAATGCTTGGGCCCTAGACTACTCCCAAAATAACCCAGCAGAGAGAGGTGTGTACTTGCCCCATCTTTGATCGATCATGTTTCAGAGCCACTCGGAGACTGGCTCAGCCCAGATCTGAAGGGTGCTGAAAAGGGGCGCAGGCCCGTTTCCGTGTTTCCCTGAGCTGTCAGCAAGCTGCTCCCAGGGGGTGTTTGTGGGATTTCCAGCCACTTCTCTGATTCTGTGCCTTTGCCGCATCTGTACGTGCTGGGTTGCTAAGCAGGGGGAGGGGCTAGAACATCTTCCTTTTGAAGAAAGAGAACCCCTCTCCAAGAACATCCCTTGCCCAGATTGATGAGAGCCATCTGCAGACCAGGGCTCCATGAGGACATCCCCACGTGCGCACCGACAGCCTTCCCCAGCCGGCCCCTGCTGCCGGAGGCTGCCTGGGGGGGGGGCACCCGGCCATGAGGAGGAGGGGGATGCAGCATGACAGCCTTATCTCTGCTGAGACGCCAGCCGTCCACACTCTGCCATTGGAATATTCATCTCCGTGATGGGGAAAGAAGAGCCGTCGTGGAATCACAGTAGAGATGTGGGCCTGAAGCGCTTCTTCCCCAGATAACCCAGCCGGAAAAGGGTTGTAGACCCCAGTGAGTACCATGAGGCATAGTGGTACAACAAATGTGTGGGGATTGGAGCTCATTCCTGGTTCAAACCCCTTAGTGTGCCCACATGCACCATACACACATACACACACACACGTGCACACACATACTTACACACACATGCACACACACATACACACTCACATGTTCACACACATTCATACACATACATACTCATGTATTAACATATGCACACATACATACCCACAGGCATACACACTCACATACTTATATACACACTCACGTGTTCACACAGGTATTCATGTGCATACATACCCACATATTTACATACACACACCATACACACACACATACATACATACACGCAGGCATACACACTCACATACTTATATACACACTCACACATACAAACACATACTCACACACACTCACATACTCATATATGCACAAACGCAAGCATACTGCAGGTGCCCCAGGCTCACAGGCTTGTACAAGCCTGTCTGTAACCATTCAGATGTCATTAATCCCATTCCCAGGCCAACAGGACGGTTGCTCCTTTGATGTTTCCTTGGGGGAACATTCCAGGAGGTCCCCACTCCTACTGATGTGGAACCCTCTGGGGGTCAGTGAGCAAGGAGGACATGTGTCAGGGGTGGGGAAGAGAAAACCGCTCTGGGGCCAGGCTCCAGGAGGGAAACAGATCTGACTGAGAGGAACGCGGACTTCACGGGGCTGCAGAGCCCTCAGGAAGCACAAGAGACCTGCTCACGTTGCCCTCAGAGACCCTCCTTGCAGAGCACAGGACAGCTGCCTCAATGCCTCAGTGTCTCTCCCTGATAAATGGGGGTACACGCTCGCCCTGCCTCTAAAAGGCAGAGCTGGGTCGCTCAGAGACTCACTGGCAGAAGAAAAGCAGCTGAGGAAGCTACGTGTTGCCGGAATGAGATCATGCTTGTCTCGGCTCTCCTTTGTTTGTAATGAGATTTCCTCCAGTTTCAGGAAATCCAATATCCAAAATCAACTGAACTCGCCAAACACATTTTAGGGTGTGACAATGAGTATTAGAGGGAAAAACTTTCTTAGTGACTATAAAAAGGGATTCAGTTTGTCGGTGTGAGATTTACATGCAACTTTTCTCTCATACATCCACTGCATGAAATCAAGTACACAGACGTGTGACTAAGTAATAATGATAAGATAATAGCAGTTGGCGTGACACAGATGCTCAGTTTGTATCACAACCATTAGCCCTCAAATATGATTTAACAAAGCCATAAGCGCAGCTTTAAGAATGGATCTATGGACAACTTAGAAAGTAATCACCGAAAGTGTCCTGGAATGGAGCCATAAAAGCCAGGCCAGTAAATCTCTGCCAGCCAACCAGACATTCTGTTATTTGGTAAAACTAATAATGCAAAACTTACTGCTATAGCAGAAACGTCATAAAAGTGTAGTAAAAACAAACAAGCACATGTCTGTGGCGGGAGAGCCAAAAACAAGTGTGGAAATTGAAGACATCAAAGCAAAGCCAAGAAGCATCTTGGCAAGTGAGAGTGGACGATGTTCACATGGATTAGTGGAACATCTTAAGGAATCACGGATTTTTTTTTCATGTTTGAGCAATATTTTGGGAAGTGGTATTTCATACATACTTGTCCCTGGACCAAGATACTTCTCTTTCCAACATTGCTTTGTAATGTGCTTGGCTGGTGAGGTCTTTTCCTGTTCTGATGCCTTTTAGCAGATATATTTGAAATATTTAATGCATACGAAGGGGAGAAGGCACCAATGTTAAAGCCACATACTTGCCACGTTACCTCAGTTAATTCTGAAAACAGTCCTTGTTGTTGTTGGCTGCCTTCGAGTTGATTCTGACTCACGGCGATGCCACGCCTGCAGAGTAGAACTGCTCCGTAGGGTTTTCAAGGCTTGATCTTTCGGAAGCAGACCGCCAGGCCTGTCTTCAGAGGCACCTCCGGGTGGGCGTGAACCCCCAGCGTTTTGGCCAGTAGTTGAGTGCTTAACTGTTTATACCACCCGGGGAGTCCTCAACAATCCTTAGTGGAAAGGAAGTCTGTCTTCATTTTACAAGGAGGGAACAGCAGCTCAGAGAGGTGGATCGGATAGCCAGTGGGTGATGGGTGGTGACCTATATCCAGATGGGGTTCTCTCAGACCCCAGAAGCCGTGTGCTTGACCTACCGTTGCACTTGACTGCCTCCTATACAACCCTTCTGGAGGGGTGCTGAGGATATAATAAGATGATAGGTCTGGAGCTCTGTTCTGAGTGTTTGGTACCTGCTACCTGTTGCTGTTAGCTGCCATCAGATTGGCGACCCCACGCACAGTGGAAGAAAACACTTCCCAGTCCTGCGCCATCCCCATGATCAGTTGCAGTTTGGACCATTGTGACCTATAGGGTTTTCACTGGCTGATTTTCAGGAATAGGTCACCAGGCCTTTCCTCCTAGTCCGCCTTAGTCTGGAAGCTTCCCTGAAACCTGTTTAGCACGATAGCAACATGCAAACATCCACTGACAGACGGGTGGTGGCTGCACATGAGGTACATTGGCTGGGAATCGAACCCAGGTCTCCTGCATGGAAGGCAAGAGTTCTACCTCTGACCCATTGTGTCACCTCATTCAGTGTGAGGACTGCCTACCCTGCCTCTTCCCTGATCAAACTCTACCACCTGTCTGTGAGGGTAGGCCGGGGGAGTGATTTCCGGAAGTCCTCCAGTGTGGGAGGAGAACCAAAGGTCCAGCTCCGAGTCCCCTCTTCCTCACCGCCATTGAAACACCCCATACCCCCCGCTGTCGGTCAGCCTGTGTGCCCACGGCTGGGCCTGGAATGGTGAAGGTGGCCTCTTCTGTCGCTCTCCTCACAGCACTGCCCAGCCTCGGTGGGCAGAGACACACCGCGTCTCCCCTGGCGATGGGCATTCAGGGATGCGTGAGGGGCCTGCTCTGGGCTGTGGGCAACTCATCAAAGGAGGAGGAGGAGGAGGAGGAGGAGGAGGAGGAGGAGGAGGGAAGCAGCTGTGTTTTGGGTCTGAATGGGTTACAGGCCCGCTCTCTCGGCCACTCGGATGGCCGCCAGCAGGGGAAGTGGGAGGGCTGTGAGGAGAATACCAAGTCTCTCCTTGCGGGGGCCTCTTCCAGCTGAATGCAGCCTCCTCGCCCTTAAATCCAATTAAAGGCCTATATTATGTCAGTGGAAATGTATGCCAATCGTAATATAGTCTAATAAGCCTTAAAATAGCACTCTGTAAGTGGAAAGCCCTGTGGTTTAATTTGATTCGCAGCCTAATAACAGGCTTAATAAGAGGGAATTGGCCCCCTTTTATTTTCCAACTGGTCTCTGCATGCTCTTTTCTTCCCTCCTTTCTCTTCTCCACGCTCTCTTTCTCAGGAGCACTGTGGAGAGGCATGGAGTGAGGCTGCCGAGCGAGAGTGGGCACTCCCGGTGGAGGCTCTGGGTTCCTGCTACGTGAGGGAACGTGCCTTTGCCGGGGCGTGGACTCCAGGCCCTTAGCTCGGCCCTACACTGGACGCTCTATGTCTGCACAAGGGGTTCCCTCTTTGCTTTTGCTACCTTCCATTGGAAACGGGCAGATGGGTGTGTGGGGCTCTGGGTGAGAGGGGGCCTCATCACTCTCTTCTTCCTGGGCCTTGGGTTTTCCTCCATGACAGAGGGAAGGTCAATGGCCATTCTCGCACATCCATCACTAGCGAGGACAACGGACAAGTCTTAGGAACACAGTCTCGAATTGATTCAAGGATAAACTAAGGTGAGCCATGAAGACACACATAGCCCCAGAGGTGTGATGCACCTTCACCAGAAGTGTGCTGAAGATAAAATGAGGTGACTCCTGGAGACTCACTAGGAATGGGGCAAGTCTCAGGAATGTAGCCTGAAAATTGATTCAAGGGCCTGTGTGAAGTGACCTTTGTCCAGCTCTTGTGAGGGCAAAGGATTCCCATAAATTTAAAAAGCAGAGTTTAGGGATTTAGTGTACTCCTTTTTTTTTTTTTTAAGCAAGTTTAATGAGATAGAATTCATAACATATAATTCACCCATTTATAGCATACAGTTCAGTGGGTTTTTGGCGTATTCACAGTTGCAAAACCATCACCACTATCAATCTGAGAACATTTTCATTGCTCCGAAAAGCAAACCCGAATCCCGTAGCCATCACCTCCCCCAACCCCTGGGCAACCAATCCACTTTCCATATCTATCCATTTGCCTGGTTTGGGCATTTCATATAAATGGAATCATATGGTCTTTTGTGACCAGCTTCTTTCACTTAGAATGTTTTCAGGGCTTATCCACATTATAGCATGGATCAGAATTTTGTTTCTTTTTATTGCCAAATAATATTCTACTGTATGAATATACCACATTTTATTTATCCATTAGTCAGTTGGTGGATTTGGGGGTTGTTTTTACTTTTTTTTTTTTTTTCAATTTTTTCTTTACAAAGTTTACAGCTCAAGTTAGCTTCTCATACAAAAATTTATACACAGATTGTTATGTGGCCCTAGTTGCTATCTGTATAATATGTCAGCACACTCCTCCTTTCCACCCTGGATTTCCAGTATCCATTCAACCAGTTCTTGTCCCTTTCTGCCTTCTCATCTCACCTCCGGACAGGAGCTGCCCATGTAGTCTTATGTATCTACTTGACCTAAGAAGCACACTCTTCACGAGTATCATTTTATGTCTTGTAGTCCAGTTTAATCTTTGTCTGAGGTGTTGGCTTTGGGAATTGTTTCAGTTCTGGGCTAACAGAGAGTCCGGGGCCATGTCTTCTGGGGCTCCTCCAGTCTCAGTCAGACCATTAATTCTGGTCCTTGAACTAGAATTTGAGTTCTGCACCCACTTTTCTCCTGCTCAGTCAGTGACTCTCTGTTGTGTTCCCTGTCAGGATGGTCATTGGTGGTAGTCAGGCACCATCTAGTTCTTCTGGTCTCAGACTGATGGAGTCTCTGGTTTTTGTGGCCCTTTTTTTTTCTTGGGCTAGTGTTTTCCTTGTGTTTTTGGTGTTCTTCATTCTTCTTTGCTCCAGGTAGGTTGGGACCAACTGATGCACCTCAGATGGCCGCTCACTAGCTTTTAAGACCCCAGACGCCACTCACCAAAGTGGGTTGCAGAAAATTTTCTTATGCCAGTTGACCTAGATGTCTTTGAAACCATGGTCCCCGATCCTTGTCCTGCTACTGTGTCCATCGAAGTGTTTGGTTGTATTCAGGAAACTTCTTAGCTTTTGGTTTAGTCCAGTTGTGTTGACTTCCCCTGTATTGTATGTTGTCCTTCCCTTCACCTAGGATAATTCTTGTCTGCTTTTATCTAATTAGTGAATACCCTCTCCCTCCCTCCCTCCCTATCCTCATGACCATCAAAGAATATTTTCTTCTGTGTTTAAACTTTTTCTTGAGTTCTTATAATAGTGGTCTCATGCAATATTTGTATTTGCAACTGACTAATTTCACTCAGCCAAGTTCCTTCCAGATTCACCCATGTTATGAGATGTTTCACAAATTCATCATTGTTCTCTATCATTGTGTAGTCTTCCATTGTGTGAATATACCATAATTTTTTCATCTGTTGATGGGCGCCTAGGTTGTTTCCATCTTTTGGCTATTGTGGACAGTGCTGCGTTGAACATGGGTGTGCGTGTATCTATTTGTGTGAGGGCTTTTATTTCTCTAGGATATATTCGAAGGAGTAGGATTGCTAGATCACATGGTAGTTCTATTCTAGCTTTTTTAAGGAAGCACCAACTCGATTTCCAAAGTGGTTGTACCATTTTACATTCCCAACAGCAGTGTTCTAGTCTCTCCACAACCTCTCCAACACATATTATTTTGTGTTTTGGATTAACGCCAGCCTTGTTGGGGTGAGATGGTATCTCATTGTAGTTTTGATTTGCATTTTTCTAATGGCTAATGATGGTGAGCATTTCCTCATGTATCTGTTAGCTGCCTGAACGTCTTTGGTGAAGTGCCTGTTTGTATCATTTGCCCATTTTTAATTGGGTTACTTGTCTTTCTGTTGTTGAGGTTTTGCAGTGTCTTGTAGATTTTAGAGATGAGACCCTCATCAGATATGCTGCACCCCAAAATTTTTTCCCAGACCGTAGGTTGTCTACCAGGCACTCCTTGGAAACTCTACAGGGCAGCCCCACTCTGTTCTATAGGGTCGCTATGAGTCGGAATCAACTCGACAGCAGTGGGTTTGGTAGGTTGTCTTTTTACTCTTTTGGTGAAGCCTTTTTATGAGAATAAATGTTTGATTTTTAGGAGCTTTCAGTTAGCCAGTTTCTCTTCTGGTGTTTGTGTATTGTTAGTAATGTTTTGTATTCTGTTTATGCCATGTATTAGGGCTCCTAGCGTTGTCCCTAGTTTTTCATCCATAATCTTTATCATTTTAGATTTTATATTTAGGTCTGTGATCCATTTTGAGTTAGTTTTTGTGCATGGTGTGAGGTATGGGTCTTGTTTCATTTTTTTGCAGATGGATATCCAGTTATGCCAGCACCATTTGTTAAAAAGACTGTCTTTCCCCCATTTAACAGACTTGGGGCCTTTGTCAAATATCACTGCTCACAGGTGGATGAATTGACTTCTGGATTCTTAATTCTGTTCCATTGGTCTATGTAACTATTGTTGTCCCAGTACCAGGCTGTTTTGATTACCATGGCAGTATAATAGTTTCTAAAATCAGACAGTGTGAGGCCTCCCACTTTGTTCTTCTTCTTCAGTAATGCTTTACGTATCCAGCAAATCACAAACTTCATTTCCAAATGAAGTTTGTGATTTGCTTCTCCGTCTCATTAAAAAATGTCATTGGAATTTGGATCAGGTTTGCATTATATGTGTAGATTGCTTTGGGTAGAATTGACATTTTTGCAATGCTGAGTCTTCCTATCTGTGAGCAAGGTATGTTCTTCCACTTATGTAGGTATCTTTTGGTTTCTTGCAGTAGTGTCTTGTTGTTTTCTTTGTATAGATCTTTTATGTCTCTGGTTAGATTTATTCCTAAGTATTTGATCTTCTTGGGGGCTATTGTAAATGGTATTGATTTGTCTATTTCGTCTTCGAAGTTCTTTCTGTTGGTGTAGAGGAATCCAACAGATATTGGTATGTTTATCTTGTATCCTGATACTTTGCTGAAATCTTCTATTAGTTCCGGTAGTTTTCTTGTGGATTCTTTGGGTTTTTCTGTGTATAAGATCATATCATCTGCAAATAGGGATAATTTTACTTCTTCCTTACCAATTTGGATGCCCTTTATTTCTTTTTATAGCCTAAATGCTCTGGCTAAGACCTCCAGCACAATCTTGAATAAGGGTGGTGATAAAGGGCATCCTTGTGTAGTTCCCATTTTCAACGGGAAATGCTTTCAGAGTCTGTCCATTTAGGATGGTGTTGGCTGTTGGGTTTGTAAAAATACCCTTCTACTCCTATTTTTCTGAGAGTTTTTATCATGAATGGGTGTTGGACTTTGTCAAATGCCCTTTCTACATCATTTGATAAATTCATGTGATTCTTGTCTTTTGTTTTATTTCTGTGATGGATTACATTAATTGTTTTTCTGATGTGAAACTATCCCTGCATACCTGGTATGAATCCCACTTGCTCATGCTGAATTATTTTTTTTGATATGTTATTGAATTCTATTAGCTAGAATTTTGTTGAGGATTTTTGTGTCTGTGTTCATGAGGGATATCGGTCTGTAATTTTCTTTTTTGTGGTGTCTTTACCTGTTTTTGGTATTAAATGCTGGCTTCATAAAATAAGTTTGGGAGTATTCCATCCTAGTA
Organism: Elephas maximus indicus; assembly: GCF_024166365.1. Lineage (NCBI taxonomy): Eukaryota > Metazoa > Chordata > Mammalia > Proboscidea > Elephantidae > Elephas > Elephas maximus. The sequence goes on from NC_064826.1 coordinate 17,536,924, forward strand.
GTGGTGTTAACTCTTCCCTGAAAGTTTGGTAGACTTCTCCAGCAAAGCCGTCAGGGCTGTTTTCACTTTTTGGCTACTAGGAATAATGTATACAAGTTTTTGTGTGAACATATGTTTTTATTTCTTTTGGGTGTATACTTAGGAGTAAAATTGCTGGGTCATATGGTAAATCTATGTTTAACCATTGGAGAAACTACTAGAATGCTGTTCAAAGTGTTTGTACGTTTCACCTTCCCATGAGCAATGGATGAGGGTTCCAGTTTCTCCACATTCCCGCCAAAACTTGCTATCATCCATTTTTTCATTATGGCCACCCTGGGTGGGTATGGTATAGTATCTCACTGTGGTTTTGATTTGCATTTCCCTGACTGGATTTAGTATACTTCTTGGTCTAAACCGGCCTATGAGTCAAAAAACAGTGAGACTTCAATTGAAATCTCAGCCAGACCTCTCATTATTAACCAGATGATCATGGACAGGTAACTCAGTTCCAGATCTGTGAATGTAAGGTACAAATGAGGCAAACTGAGAGGACAAATGGAAAACATCCAGCTTACCAAGGCAGATGCACAGTACATGTTGGTTTTCTTCCCTGCACCCAATCCTGGTGCCTGCACCTCCATCTTCATGATGGTACAATTGGGATGACATTTATACATCTCCGTCAATTTTGTTCAGCCATTTCAGTAGGTAGCATATGATGAGGAATTGATGGTACTGAAAGAAGTCGTCCAAGCTGCACTGAAGGTGTTGGCAAAAAACAAGGCTCCAGGAATTGATGGAATACCAACTGAGATGTTTCAACAAAGGCTTACAGCACCGAAAGTGATCATTCGTCTGTGTTGAGAAATTTGGAAGACAGCTACCTGGCTAACCAGCTGGAAGATATCCATATTTATGCCTGTTCCCAAGAAAGGTGATCCAACCAAATGTGAAAATTATAGAACAAAATCATTAATATTACACTTAAGTAAAATTTTGCTGAAGATCATTCAGAAGTGGCTGCAGCAGAATATTGAGATGGAACTACCATAAATTCAAGCTGGATTCAGAAGAGGATTCAGGATATCATTATTGATGTCAGATGGATCCTGGCTGAAAGCAGAGAATACCAGAAAGATCTTTACCTCTGTTTTATTGACTATGCAAAGACACTGGACTGTGTGGATCATAACAAATTATGGATAACATCATGAAGAATGGGAATTCCAGAACACTTAATTGTGCTCATAAGGAACCTGTACATAGATCAGGAGGTAGTCGTTCGAACAGAACAAGGGGATACTACATGTTTTAAAGTTAGGAAAGGTGTATGTCAGGGTTGTATCCTTTCACCATATGTATTCAATCTGTATGCTGAGCAAATAATCCGAGAAGCTGGACCACATGAAGAAGAACAGAGCATCAGATTTGGAGGAAGACTCATTAACAACCTGTGCTATGCAGATGACACAACCTTTCTCGCTGAAAGTGAAGAAGACTTAAAGCACTTACTGATGAAGATCAAAGACCACAGCCTTCAGTATGGATTACACCTCAAGATAAAGAAAACAAAAATCCCCACAACTGGACCAATGAGCAACATCATGATAAATGGAGAAAAGATTGAAGTTGTCAAGGATTTCATTTTACTTGGATCCATAATCAACAGCCATGGAAGCAGCAGTCAAGAAAGCAAAAGATGTATTGCATTGGGTAAATCTGCTGCAAAGGACCTCTTCAGAGTGTTGAAGAGCAAAGATGTCACCTTGAAGACTAAGGTATGCCTGTCCCAAGCCATGGTGTTATCAATCGCCTCATATGCGTGGGAAAGCTGGATGATGAATAATGAAGATTGAAGAAGAACAGATGCCTTTGAATTGTGGTTTTGGCGAAGAATATTGAATATACCATGGCCTGCCAAAAGAACAAGCAAGTCTGTCTTGAAAGATGTGCAACCAGAATGCTCCTTAGAAGCAAGGGTGGCAAGACTGTGTCTTATATACTTTGGACATGTTGTAAGGAGAGATCGGTCCCTGGAGAAGGACATCATGCTTGGTAAAGTACAGGATGAACAAAAAAGAGGAAGACCCTCAACGAGATGGAGTGACACGGTGGTTGCAACAATGGGCTCAAGCATGACAATGATTGTGAGGATGGTGCAGGACTGGGCAGTGTTTCGTTCTGTTGTACATGGGGTCACTGAGTTGGAACCGACTCCATGGCACCTAACAACGACAAAAATATCAATTTTTTGACAAGGTTGGAAGAAAGAATATACTAGAAAAGAAAAGGAAAAGAAAAGAAAAAAAGGAAGGTGATGATGGATTGAGTTGGGGCAAAGGAGAAGATGTTTGATGCCAAGGTAAAGAAATTGGAGTTTTTTAACAGGGAGCAACGAGGGCTGGGGAGTGACATAATAGCCATCTTCAATATAAACAGGGCAATTATATGGAGGGTGGTGACCAGCTGTTCCCCATCTCACTAAGGAGCTCAGAAGGAAAAATGCATTTAAACTGTGGGACACAGCATGAAGCTTAGTTATTAGGAAGAGCTCCTTCTCTGTCAGGGTCATGAAACACTGGAATGGGAATTTATCAAATTTCCTTTCCCTGAAGGCCTTTCCAAATAGGATAACTGGTATCCAGGAGCAAGTATGAGCTTCCCTGAGACAGTTCCTTCCGTCACAAAAATGCCACAATCCCTGGCAGTGCCCACCTGGGCACCTCTCCTGTGAGTCCCGCTATCCACACCAGGTAGTGGGTGACAACCCCTGCAGGCAGCTCCCCACCTGCCTGGACCCAGTTGACTCTCTTCTCACCCTAAGTGGTGTGGGGAAGTCGCTGCTTGGCTTTATTTCAGTAGTGGGTGATGGGGTTTCTATACATAGCCCTGCCTTCTAACTTCTTTGGCAGCTCCTGGGTTGAAAGGTGCTGTTGAGGGAGAAAGACAGGAGAGAAAGAGAGCTAAGTAACTCTTTTATTTAATTTTTTAAGTATCTTTCAAGAAAGCTCAAATGTTCAGTCCTTTTTTTTTTTTTTTTTTTTTTTTAATGATAGCTAACTGTGGCCATTATGTCCTTGGCAGATCTTCTGGGGTTGGGCGCTTGCATAATGACTCCTGTTTCACCCTGAGCAAATGAAAGTGCATATTGGAGGAGGTATATGACTAGGGTCCCGAGGAAAACATTTGACCCTGTCCAGGTTGGCTACTTGCTCTCCTGGAACCTGGAGGGGTGTGCGGCTCTTCTAGGACCACCTACCCACCCGTCCTACTGGTGACTGACTCCACTCTATCCTCTCAGACTGCCTGTCCTCTGTGGATGACCTTACTTCTTCTTTGGCCATCTTGGACTTTCTTCTTTGGGCAGCAAAAACTCATCTCTAGAAATACCTCTTCACAGAGCCTGCATTGTGTCAGTTTCTTAATTCCCACCCCATTTTTTGTTTCCCTTCTCCCCTCCCGCCTTAGACACACAGACACCTGCATACAAAGATGCTCAGGCTCAGAGAACCCAAACTTTCCAGCAGACACCTGCTCCTCTGGTGTCTTGCTCAGTTTCCAGGTGATGAAACTGGCCTTGGGCTGGGTGGTTGTCATGGAGATGCAACCCAGCTCCTGCCCCACACAGGCCCTTGAGCTCTTTCCAGTAACCTCTCTAGAGGGGCTGGAAAAGGAAGGCCTGACTTCCCCAGGTTTCTTCTTTCGGTGGGGAGAGGGTTCATGTGTGAGTGCTTCGACGCTATCTAATCCCAGTCATTCCACTGGATGAGGGGCAGGGAGGCCTGCCAAAAAGTGCAGAAGGTTTTCTATTTGGCCTGTTGCATTGGCTAATTACCCCAAATGGCAATCAGAGAAATAAGAAAAAATTGAATCAAGGTAATGTCTGTGTTATTTATATTTTATCATCTTTCCCAAGCTTAGCAAAGGAATGCAATTTTCTTTCTCTCTCTGACCCATCATATAATGTCATCATCTTACTACTGATCAAATCTCTGCTGATTGGCACCACCATCCAAAGTACCTCACTTGTCCATTCACTCTGAATAGACAGTTTGTCAATAGCATCTGCCTGGACCTCTGCAAGGTCACCTCCTCTGGAGTTTAGACGTGTCCAAATTTCTAATTACATATATATTTATATTTATCTAGTACAGTATATTTAGTGCAGCCAGAGCGCTCCTTAAAAGCGAGGATGGTGAGACTTCGTCTCAAATACTTTGGACCTGTTATTAGGAGGGACCGGGCCCTGGAGAAGGACATTGTGCTTGGTAAAGTAGAGGGTCAGTGAAAAAGAGGAAGACCTTCGATGAAATGGGCTGACACAGAGGCTGCAACAGTGGGCTCAAGCTTCACAACTATTGTGAGAATGGCACAGGACCAGGTAGTGTTTCCTTCTGTTCTATATAGGGTCACTATGAGTTGGAACTGACTCGATGGCACCTAACAACAACAACTTACATGTTTATAGTTATGTTGTTGTTAGGTGCTGTTGAGTCAGCCCTGACTCATGGTGACCCCATGCACAACAGAACAAAACACTGTTTGGTCCGGTACCATCGCATGATTGGTTGCTGATCAAACCACTGTGCTCCATAAGGTTTTCATTGGCTGATTTTCAGAAGTAGATCACTAGGCCTTTCTTCCTAGTCCATCTAAGTCTGGCAGCTCTGCTGAAACCTGTTCAACACCATACCAGTGTGTAAGCCTCCATGACAGATGGGTGATGGCCATACACGAGGTGCATTGGCCAGGAATTGAACCCAGGTCTCCTGCGGAAGCGAGACTTCCACCATTGAATAAACCAACGTCTCTATTTATATTTATACTTATCTGTGTGTGTGTTGTTTATCCAAACCTGATCTCTAAGCATCTCAAAAGACTTTCAGCCACTGCTCTCCATAATCCTAACCACCTCCAGTAGGGAAGGCCCACCTGCTCCTGCTGCAGTGGGCAGATGAGGGAAACTGAGGCACAAAGTGTAAGTGAAGGATGTCCCTCCATAGAGTCTGAGAAATTAAACAGCTTGATATCTCGTGACCAAAAGGAGACAACAATCCAGGTTGCTCTGTGATTGCTCTGTGGCCTTTCCAACATGGTTGGAAAGTCAGCTGACCACAGGAATTCCAGCCGTGGGAATTTCTTTGTACAGAGGGGAATGGAATTTGCGTTTGGTGGGTGTACAACCTGATAATGAGTTTTAAGCCAGCCTCTTCCATTTTTTCTTTTTTTTCTTCCATTACTGACTTGGGCAAGTCACTGAATATTTTCAAACTTTGGGTTTTTAATTTGTTTTGTCTTGTTTTCTAGAACAGTTTAAATGCCTCCCTGCCTTCCTTTAGGTGAGCCCAAGGTTTGAAGGTGTTTTGTAACCAGCAAAACATGCTAGAAATGCTTAGTTTAATGAAAGCTAAGAGATGCATTGTTTAGTCCTTGCAACCATCCTATGAGGTCGGGATTATTTTGTGAGGCTCAGAGAGGTCAAACAACCAACTCAAAGTCACACAGCTAGCTCCAGGAGGATCTGGACCCATGTCTGCTGACTGCCACTTGAAGGCTTCCCCTCCACTCATAGCTGTCTGTGGGAACAAGATTAAACCCCACACTGAGACTCAGACCCAGGAAGAGGGTCATCTCAAGGTCAGCCCGACAAGCAGCCTGCTGTGTTGGCTCTGGAATGATATGCAACCCTGGTGACCAGGAATTATAGGAGCCTTATGGTGCATGCAGCAGATGGGGAAGGAGGAGAAAGGGATAGAGTGCGAGAGGAGAGAAAAGTGGAGGGGAGGGAAAGCCAAGCTGGCTAGCTTTCCTGGGAGAGGGGAGGGCGACGTGCGCGCTGAAGTCCTTTGAGCTGAGAGAAAATGTGTGTCTTTATCTTTGTCTGCACAATTTATGGTCCAGCTGGGCTTTTCCGCGAGGCTGGGGCTGTTCTGGCCCTGCCAGAAGAGTTACTCTTGGGGTGAGACACTGGCGTCCTTGGGGCCCTGCCAGGAGCGAATGTAGTCATGGTTTCTGGAGGGTGATTCCCAACTAGAGTTGGTGGGCAGGGCCAAGAATATTTAGGGGACACAGCTCTAGAGTCCCCAGAGCAGCCATTGACCTGAATTGAATCCCTGTGTGCTAGAACCATGGTCTGTATCATTTCCTCCCTACCAGATCTGAGAGACCCTCTTCCGGACGCATTCATTCATTCCTCCATTCAACAGCAATTCAACCAACAATAACATGGTGAGCGCCCTGTTTGTAATTGTAGGTGAGATACAATGTGTCTTTCTACAAGAGAGCTCAAGGCGCTGGGTACATTGTAGCTTTCTTGCCCTCAAGATATAGACAAGAGCAAAATGTTAATGTTTAATGCATGTGTAAGCAAACACCCATGGATGTGGAAATTATAAAAGCTCACCATTATCCAGATAATTTTTTGGAGTGTTCACTTACTGAGATTAATAACGATCTTTTAGAGTGTTAATTTAGCACCAAAAAAAAAAAAAAAAAGTTAACAAATGCCGCACATTTGTGTGTGCTCCTGGGAGTTCTGATATTAGTCAGTCAGAGTAATCTATCTTAATATTGTTGAGAGTCGGGCTTTTATGCCTGTGTTTTGTTGATTTTTAGTTTAAACACAGCTCATCAATGGGATTTCCTACTTTCACATAGAATGAGCTATTTTAAAGACCTAGACAAGTGTATTCACTCACTCACACATTCATTCATTCATTTCCCAAACCTTTATAAATTGCAGACACCTGTTAGAGGGGTCCCTGGGTGGTACAAATGGCAAACTCACTGGGATGCTAACAGAAAGGTTGAAGGTTTGAGTCCACCCAGAGGTACCTCAGAAGAAGGTCCTGACAACCTACTTCCAAAAGGCCACAGCCATTGAAAACCCCAGGGAGTGTGGTTCTACGCTGACAAACATGGGGCGCCAAGAGTTGGAATCCACTCAATGGCAAATGGGTTTTGTTTTGTTTGTTTGTTTTTTTCTGTTAGAGGGAAATATTTATTATCTATAAACTTCTAGTGTGGAATCTGTGGTCAGATGCCCCAGAGGGCACAGCTCATCCACAGTGACCCTCATTTCCCTGATTAGAGGAGGGGGTGGTTCCCCGAGACTGCAGGCACAGCTGTGGCTTTAGATACAGAGTCCCTGCGTGCCTGAGGAGACCATTGTCCCTTAGTTCTAGCAAAGCAGAGTCTTCTCCAGTTGTGCCCTCCTTGACACAATAATGCAGTTGTAGTAACAGTTGACACGACAACACTTCAAGGAAAGAGGTGGACGTAGAAGATGCTTTGCGGAACAGCTGTGGGGATTTGCATCAAACCAGCCATGGAGATTACGAAACAACTCACAGAAGGGAGGAGGAAGAAGACTAAAGACCAACACTGAGGGGTGGGGAGGGGTCTGGACTCTAGCCCTCACTTACGAGGGGCTTCTGTGGACTGTTTCTGAGTACAGAGGTGGGCAAGGCCTGTCGTGGAGGCTCTGTGACCCACTGGCCTTGCTCTACGGGGCTGAGACTCTCAGGCAGGGCTTTACGGTGCTGCCCCACCTCCACTCCCACCCCCTCCCCCAGAAAAACCAAACACCTTACCCTCGAGTCAATTTCCAATCATGGTGACCCCATGTGTTACAGAGTAGAACTGCTCTGTAGGGTTTTCACCACCCAACCCCAGGGAACTCAAAGGCCTTTAGAGTTTTTGCCTTGTGAAACGGGGCAATCCGTACTTCAATAGTCCTTTATCACAGCACTGCACCCATAGAAAATGCCAGTGTCTGTGGGCATGCAGACACCGGACACCTGGGAGGCACCTGTTTCCCCCCCATCCCCCGCCCAAGGTCTAGGGGAAAGCTCTGTCTTGACACACCTATAGCCCGTCCATGGCAGCCTTATGTGCTATGGACACTGTTGGGATTGCTCATTTAAGGTAACTCGCCTGACCTGTGAAGGAAAAGGTACCTTAAGAGGCATTTAATCCATTCTCCTGCCTCCAGACAAGAATTGCACAGATGTCATCCTGATCCAGATGGCAGTAGGTATTATGGGGGTAGGGTGGGGTGGGAGTGGGGGGGGTGGCAATTGTGGGTCCAAACCAACAGTTTTTCAGAGAGGTAGTACCTGCTTGAGAACTTAAACTACTCATTGTGGGTTCTGTTGTTGTTGTCGTTGTTATTAGGTGCTGTCGAGTCAGTTCCACCCCATATATAACCAATGTACAGCAGAACAAAACACTGCCTGGTCCTGCACCATCCTCACAATCATTGTTATGCTCGAGCCCGTTGTTGCGGCCATTGTGTCAATCCATCTCATTGAGGGCCTTCCTCTTTTTCACTGACCCTCTACTTTACCAAGCATGATGTCCTTCTCCAGGGACTGATCCCTTCTGAAAACACGTCCAGAGTATGTGAGATGAAATCTTGCCATCCTTGCTTCTAAGGAGCATCCTGCTTGTTCTTTTTCCAAGACAGATTTGTTCATTCTTTTGGCAGTCCGTGGTATATTCAATATGCTCTGCCGACACCACAATTCAAAGGCATCAGTTTTTCTTCAGTCTTCCTTATTCATCATCCAGCTTTCGCATGCATATGAGACAAATGAAAACAGCATGGCTTGGGTCAGGCACACCTTAGTCTTCAGGGTGACATCTTTGCTTTTCAACACTTTAAAGTGGTCTTTTTTTTTTTTTTTTTGCAGCAGATTTGCCCAATGCAATGCATCTTTTGATTTCTTGACTGCCGCTTCCATGTGTATTGATTGTGGGTCCAAGTAAAATGAAATCCTTGACAACTTCAGTCTTTTCTCCCTTTATCATGATGCTGCTTATTGGTCTGTTTGTGAGGATTTTTGTTTTCTTTATGTTGAGGTGTAATCCATACTGAAGGCTGTGGTCTTTGATCTTCATCAGTAAGTGCTTCAAGTCCTCTTCACTTTCAGCAAGAAAGGTTGTGTCATCTGCATAGCACAGGTTGTTAATGAGTCTTCCTCCAATCCTGATGCCCCATCCTTCTTCATGTAGTCCAGCTTCTTGGATTACTTGTTCAGCATATGGACTGAATAGGTATGGTGCAAGGATACAACCTTGAGGCATACCGTTCCTGACTTTAAATCATGCAATTTCCCCTTGTTCCACTTGGATGACTTCTTCTTGATCTATATATAGGCTCCTCATGAGAAATGCCCATTCTTCGCAATGTTATCCATAATTTGTTACGATCCACATAGTTGAATGCCTTTGCATAGTCAATAAAACAGAGGTAAACATCCTTCTGGGATTCTCTGCTTTCAGCCAGGATCCATCTGACATCAGCATGATATGCTTTGTTCCATGCCCTCTTCTGAATCCTTCTTGAATTTCTGGCAGTTCCCTGTTAATGTACTGCCACAGTCCCTTTTGAATGATCTTCAGCAAAATTTTACTTGCCTGTAATAGTAATGATATTGTTCGATAATTTCGGCATTTGGTTGTGTCACTTTCCTTGGGAATAGGCATAAATATGGATCTCTTGCAGTCGATTGGCCAGGTAGCTGTCCTCCAAATTTCTTAGCATAGAGGAATGAACACTTCCAGCGCCACATCCCTTGGTTGAAACATCTCTGTTGGTGTTCCATCAATTCCTGGAGGCTTGTTTTCTGCCAATGCCTTCAGTGCAGCTTGGACTTCCTTCAGTATTCCTGATCAAATGCTACTTTCTGAAATGGTTGAATGTTGACCAATTCTTTTTGGTACAGTGACTCTGTGTATTCCTTCCATCTTCTTTTGATTTCCCCTGTGTCATTTAATATTTTCCTGGTAGAATCCTTCAATATTGCAGCTTGGGGCTTGATTTTTTTCTTCAGTTCTTTTAGCTTGAGAAATGTGGAGCATGTTCTTCCTTTTTGGTTTTTGCACATGTCATTATAATACTTCGCTTTGTCTTCTCCAGCCACCCTTTGAAATCTTCTGTTCAGCTCTTTTACTTCATCATTCCTTCCTTTCTCTTTGGCTACTCGACATTCAAGAGCAAGTTTCAAAGTCTCTTCTGACGTCCATTTCAGTCTTTTCTTTCTTTTCTGTCTTTTTAATGACCTCTTGCTTTCTTCATGTATGATGTCATTAATGTCATTCCACAGCTCATCTGGTCTTCAGTCATTAGTGTTTAATGCTTCAAAACTGTTCTTTTTTTTAATAATTTTTATTGTGCTTTAAGTGAAAGTTTACAAATCAAGTCAGTCTCTCACACAAAAACCCATATACACCTTGCTACACACTCCCAATTGCTCTCCCCCTAATGAGACAGCCTGCTCTCTCCCTCCACTCTCTCTTTTCTTGTCCATTTCACCAGCTTCTAACCCCCTCCACCCTCTCATCTCCCCTCCAGGCAGGAGATGCCAACATAGTCTCAAGTGTCCATCTGATCCAAGAACTCAGTCCTCACCAGCATCCCTCTCCAACCCATAGTCCAGTCTAATCCATGTCTGAGAGTTGGCTTCAGGAATGGTTCCTGTCCTGGGCCAACAGAAGGTCTGGAGGCCATGACCGCCAGGGTCCTTCTAGTCTCAGTCAGACCATTAAGTCTGGTCTTATGAGAATTTGGGGCCTGCATCCCACTGCTCTCCTGCTCCCTCAGGGGTTCTCTGTTGTGTTCCCTGTCAGGGCAGTCATCAGTTGTAGCTGGGCACCATCTAGTTCTTCTGGTCTCAGGATGATGTGGTCTCTGGTTCATGTAGCCCTTGCTGTATCTTGAGCTCATAATCACCTTGTGTCCTTGGTGTTCTTCATTTTCCTTTGATCCAGGTGGGTTGAGACCAATTGATGCATCTTAGATGGCTGCTTGCTAGCTTTTAAGACCCCAGACACCACTCTTCAAAGTAGGATGCAGAATGTTCTCTTAATAGATTTTATTATGCCAATTGACTTAGATGTCCCCTGAAACCATAGTTCCCAGACCCCTGCCCCTGCTACGCTGGCCTTTGAAGCATTCAGTTTATTCAGGAAACTTCTTTGCTTTTGGTTTAGTCCAATTGTGCTGACCTCCCCTGTATTGTGTGCTGTCTTTCCCTTCGCCTGAAGTAGTTCTTATCTACTATCTAATTAGTGAATGCCCCTCTCCCACCCTCCCTCCCTCTCCCCTCTCATAACCACAAAAGAATATTTTCTTCTCACTTTAAACTATTTCTCAAGTTCTTATAATCTTTTTTTTTTTATACAATATTTGTCCTTTTGCAACTGACTAATTTCACTCAGCATAATGCCTTCCAGGTTCCTCCATGTTATGGAATGTTTCACAGATTCATCACTGTTCTTTATCGATGCGTAGTATTCCATTGGGTGAATATACCATAATTTATTTATCCATTCATCCATTGATGGGCACCTTGGTTGCTTCCATCTCTTTGCTGTTGTAAACAGTGCTGCAGTAAACATGGGTGTGCATATATCTGTTTGAGTAAAGGCTCTTATTTCTCTAGGATATATTCCAAGGAGTGGGATTGCTGGATCGTATGGTAGTACTATTTCTAGCTTTTTAAGAAAACACCAAATCAATTTCCAAAGTGGTTGTCCCATTTGACATTCCCACCAGCAGTGTATAAGTGTTCCAATCTCTCCACAGCCTCTCCAACATTTATTATTTTGTGTTTTTTGGATTACTGCCAGCCTTGTTGGAGTGAGATGAAATCTCATTGTAGTTTTGATCTCCATTTCTCTAATGGCTAATGATCGTGAACATTTCCTCATATATCTGTTAGCTACCTGAATGTCTTCTTCAGTGAAGTGTCTATTCATATCTTTTGCCCATTTTTTAATTGGGTTATTTGTCTTTTTGCAGTTGAGTTTTTGCAGTATCATGTAGATTTTAGAGATCAGGTGCTGATCAGAAATGTCATAGCTAAAAACTTTTTCCCAGTCTGTAGGTAGTCTTTTTACTCTTTTGGTGAAGTCTTTGGATGAGCATAGGGGTTTGATTTTTAGGAGCTCCCAGTTACCTAGTTTTTCTTCTACATTCATTATAATGTTTTGTATACTGTTTATGCCATGTATTAGGGCTCCTAACTTCAAATCTATTCTTGAGATGGCCTCTAAATTCAGGTGGGACGTACTCAAGGTCGTATTTAGTTCTAGTAGACTTGTTCTAATTTTCTTCAGTTTCAACTTGAATTTGCATATGAGCAGTTGATGATCTGCTCCATAGTCAGCCCCTTGCCTTGTTCTGACTGATGATATTGAGCTTTTCCATTGTCGCTTTCCACAGATGTAGTCAATTTGATCCCTGTGTATTCTGTCTGGCGAGGTTCATGTGTATAGTTGCTGTTTATGTTGGTAAAAAAAGGTGTTTGCAGTGAAGAAGTTGTTGGTCTTGCAAAATTCTATCATGTGATCTCTGGCATCAGTTCTATCACCAAGGCCATATTTTTCCACTACTGATCCTTCTTTGTTTCCAACTTTCAAATTCCAGCTACCAGTAATTATCAGTGCATCCTGATTGCATGTTCGATCAATTTCAGACTGCAGACGCTAGTAAAAATATTCAATTTCTTCATCTTTGACCTTAGTGGTTGGTGTGTAAATTTGAATAATGGTCGTATTAACTGGTCTTCCTTGCAGGCATATGGATATTATCCTAACACTGACAGGGTTGTACTTCAAGATATCTTGAAATGTTCTTTTTGACGATGAATGCAACACCATTCCTCTTCAAGTTGTCATTCCCAGCGTACTAGACCATATGATTGTCCAATTCAAAATGGCCAATACCAGTCCATTTCAGCTCACTAATGCCTAGGATATCGATGTTTATGCATTCCATTTCATTTTTGACAACTTCCAATTTTCCTGGGTTCATATACTTCATCATTCCATGTTCCTATCATTAACGAATGTTTGCAGCTGTTTCTTCTCATTTTGAGTCGTGCCCATAGCAGCAAATGAAGGTCTCAAAAGTTTGACTTTGTCCGCGTCATTAAGCTTGACTCTACTTTGAGGAGGTAGCTCTTCCCCAGTCATCTTTTGAGTGCCTTCCAACCTGGGGGGGCTCATCTTCCAGCACTATATCAGACAGTGTTCCGCTGCTATTCGTAAGGTTTTCACTGGCTAATTCTTTTCAGAAGTAGACTGCCAGGTCCTTCTTCCTAGTCTGTCTTAATCTGGGAGCTCAGCTGAAACCTGTCCACCGTGGGAGATCCTGCTAGTATTTGAATACTGGTGGCATAGCTTCCGGTAACACATAAGCCCCCACAACAAACTGACAGATGTGGGGGATTGTGGGTTTTAAGGCAAGCCATTTCTTACTCTCTTCTGAGCCTCAGTTTCCCATTTGATCCCCTTACCAATATCTCTGTAAACCAGAGGACTGTTGAAAGATGATACTTCCTTTTCCAAAGGACAAACATGTCAGGGGAACTGCGGGGATCCCAAAAAGAATAGTGCAATAGTGGTTGTGAAGTGGTCTGTTTAAGAAGGACTTGCCCTTGAAAGACGAACCCAGTTGTCTTAGTCATCTAGTGCTGCCGTAACAGAAATACCACAGGTGGATGACTTTCACGAAGAGAAATTTATTTCCTCACAGTAATGTAGGCTAAAAGCCCAAATTCAAATTGTCAGCTCCAGGGGAAGGCTTTCTCTCTCTCTTGGCTTTGGAGGAAGGTCCTTGTCCTCAATCTTCCCCTGGTCGAGGAGCTCCGCAGGCACAGGGACCCCAGGTCCAAGGGACGCGCTCTGCTCCCTGGTGCTGCTTTCTTGGTGGTATGAGGTCCCCAGCTCTCTGCTTGCTTCCCTTTCCTTTTATCTCTTGAGAGATAAAAGTTGGTGCAGGCTGCACCCCAGGGAAACGCCCTTTACCCTGGTTCAGGGAAGTGACCTGAGTGTTACAATCCCACCCTAATCCTCTCAATATAAAATTACAATTACAAAATGGAGGACAACCACACAATACTGGGCATCATGGTCTAATCAAGTTGATACACACATTTTTGGGGGGACATAATTCAATCCATGACACCAGTGTACCCTTCATTAGCATTTCAAAGTCGTGTCCTTGCTAAGTTTTGTAGCGGCTTCTCTAGCTTGCATAAAATAATCTTTCCTTTTGAATTGATCCTGAGCATTAGAGCTTTGAATCCCGCACTACTTACCTTCTTCCAGGACTATGGCCTTTGAAAAAGGAGTTCCTGGGTGGTACAGATGGCTAAGCACTCAGCTATTAATCATAAGGTTGGCAGCCTGAATCTACCCAGGGGTGCCTTGGAAGAAAGGCCTGGTCATCTATTTCCAAAACATCACAACCACTGAAAACTCTACGGAGCACAGTTCTACTTTGACTCACAGGGGGCCACCATAAGTTGAAATTGGTTTGGTTTGGTTTGGCCTTTGAAGGGACTCTTGCCAGATGCCAGCACCTCTCAAAACCCCAAACCAAATCCATTGCTGTGGAGTCGATTCTGACTTGCAGCAACCCTATAAGACAGCGTAGAACTGCCCGATGGGGTTTCCAAGGATCAGCTGGTGGATTCAAACTGCTGACCTTTTGGTTAGCTGCTGAGCTCTTAACCACTGCACCACCAGGGCCCCAGCACCCCTCAGTCCTCCCATAAACGTTTCTGAGGGTCCCTCTCCAATCAGGCTCAACCAGTAAGGGCCAGCAGGTCCCTCTCTGTAAGCCACACTGCCAGGGACAGAGGTCACCCGCAGCCTGGTCCTGCCAGATAACAGGAGACCTAGCCCCTCACCTGTACCACAAGCATACCTGAGCTGGAGAAGCAGGAGCTTGGACTCCTGCTTTGGGTTTCAATTTTATGAAAATACACACTTGTCTACAGTGCGATATTTTTAAGCCCAGCTTAATTTGTAACAATAACAAGGACAATCACGGAAGCTTCCTATTTTATTGCCAAGATGAATCTGTTTGTAACTCATTATATTCACAGAACCTTTACTTGACTAAGTATCTGTCTATGGCTCCTGAATTCTAGTGTTGTTATCAGCGTTGTTATTCATACCTTCGTCTGATGTTATTATTTTTATCTAGTTACCCTTTCCTTTTGGGCACCATCATAGCAATGATTGTGAGGACGGTGCAGAACCGGGCAGTGTTTCATTCTGTTGTGCGTAGGGTCTCTATGAGTTGGAACCGACTCGATGGCACCTAACAACAACAACAGCCCTTTTCTTTAGTTTTCAGTAACGTCTTAAAGGCTTTGTTTTATTTATAACCATAAATTCCTGTTATGGATCGAATTATGTCCCCCCAAAATATGTGTTGTAAATCCTAACCCCTATACCTGTGGCTAAAAGCCCATTGGGGAATGGGTTTTCTTTGTTACTTTGTTAAGGAGACAGTATTCCTGTAGGTTGTGCTTGAGTCACTGTCTTTAGAGATGTAAATGAGCAGATTAAGCAAAAAGAGATGGGGGAAGAGAGATGCCGTGCCCCATGAAGACAGCCAATGTGCCAAGAAACAGAAGATGAAAAGAGACAAGGACCTTCCCCAAGAGCCGACGGAGTGAGAAAGACTTCAGCTAGGGCTGGTGCCCTTTCTTGGAATTTCTAGCCTCCTAAACTATGAGAAAATTAATTTCTGTTTGTTAAAGCCACCCACTTCTGGTATTTCTGTTATAGCAGCACTAGATGACTAAGACAATTCCCTAACAGTAGGGGTGACCCTTCTGCTCTGTTGGGGAAGAGGACTATTAAGAGATAGCAAGACGAGATGGTCTCCTCATAACCACCAAGGAAAATCCCCAATGGACTGATTCATTCACACCATCCAGGCTTGCTGAGTGTTCCTTACATGCCTGACAGGATCTTAGGCCACCAAGACCCAAAATGATTAAAAGGGGGACAGGTGTCAAGCAGATGTGGGTTTGAATCCCATTTTGACTAAGTAATAAGCTTAGTCAGTTGTTACTGTTGTTAGTTGCCAACAAGCCGGCTATAACTCATGGTGGCTCCGTGCACAATAGAACAAATCACTGCCCGGTCTTGTGCCGGCTTCGTAATTATACCACTATATTGGACAATATTTTCTTGGGGTCCGTAGATTTTCATTGGCTGATTTTTGAAAGTAGATCACCAGGCCTTTCTTCCTAGTCTGTCTTACCATGGAAGCCCCGCTGAAACCTGTCCATAGTGAGTGACCCTGCTGGTAATTTAAATATCAGTGGCATAGCTTCCAGCGTTACAACAACACACAAGCTACCACAGTACCACAAGCTGAGTGATGGGTGGGGGTCCTTAGTCAATAGTATGTGTGACTTTGGCAAAGTTAGTCTCTAGATCTTATTTTCCTCCTTAGATAGCAACGGTACCCACTTGCACATGAGCCATACGTAGTATACATTTATATCGTCTGGCACATAGAAAACGATAAGTGTTAGCTATGGTGGTTCTGAGGAGCCCTGGTGGCTTAGTGGTTAAAGTGCTCAACTGCTAACTGAAAGGTTGAACCCGATAGCCGTTCCATAGAGAAAGATGTGGCAGTCTGCCTCCATAAGGATTACAGCCTTGGAAACCCTGTGGGGCAGTTCTACTCTGTTCTGTAGGGTCTCTAGGAGTTGGAATTGACTCCATGGCAATGGCTTTGGGCTTTTGGTTTATGGTTGTTTTATATTCTTCCAGGAAAAGGAGCTCATAATCTAGAGGAAGAACCAAACCCTGAAATACTCAGAGCTATGCTGTGAAGGAGGAGCCCTGGTGGCTCACTGGTTAAAGCACCCGGCTGCTAACTGAAAGCTCGGTGGTTCCAATCCGCCAGCCGCGCTGCAGGAGAAAGATGTGGCAGTCTGCTTCTGTAAAGATCGCAGCCTTGGAAACCCTGTGGGGCAGTTCTACGCTGTCCTACAGGGTCTCTGTGAGTCGGAATCGACTCCACGGCAATGGGATGCCATGAAGGGAAGGTGGCAACCACAGTGAAACCAAATGCCCTGGGTGCCCAGAGTATTGGTTCCCTGGGTGGACCAACCAGGCAGAGGGAGGCTGGGGCCAAGGGGGCAGCGCTAGCCGAGACCCAGAGCTGAGAGGGCGTGAGTGTGCCCAGGAGGGAGGATCAGGTCTGGTGGAAGCACTGGCCCACTTGGGGGCAGGATTTGAAGCTGGAAGCTTTGATTGGGTATATTCTGTGAAGGGCTTGGAGACCATCTTAGGAGGTTTGGCTTTTACTGTATTTTAACAATTCTAAGACACAAGACACACGTTTTTCCCTTACATTTGAACATCTTTGAATGCATGCATTTTGTAATCAATGTGTTGTCCCTGTTAATTGCCAGCATTTTAATCTTTCTTAGTAGTACACAAAATTATAGTATACTGTACAGTCGGTGCTTTAGCTGAGATGAAATATGGCATGCTAAAGGCAGCCAGGCCCAAGGCCTTATTGGAGAAAGCTTCATGCAGCCATTGTTCCCTTCCCACTCAGCAAATGCCCAATTGTCTTCAGATGTCATTCAGTTCTGTTGGAGGGCACGAGTCTCCTCAACTTCTAATAGCTGGTGCCTCACCGGTGGTGGGATCCTACCTGGAAGGAATCTATTATGCATGTCTTTCTTCAAAGAGCCACACGCTGAAGTAAAGAAGAGAATCAACACTTCTGAGAAAGGGTGCAACACACTCCCAAGACAACTTACGGGTAACGCTCTGAAAGCCTGCTTTCTTGTCCTCCTCACAGATGTGTCCTCATGTCCCTTGAAATGTTCTAGAACCCTCACTGCCTGGTTCTTAGTATTTGTGCAGAACTGATGTGGGTTCTGCAGAATGAGTTAAAAATCTAGGCAGAAAACTGGACTGGAGGGATGATGCTATAGAGAGAGCCCTTCCATTGCTTTCAATTTCTCAGTTCTTTTGTATTCTCCCCCATCTCCCTTTCTCATCTCTTTTGTTTCCTCTGGTTCTTCTTTACGACCTTGTTGTCTGCTTCTCTCCATTAAGCAAAGATGTCCATGGGCACAGGAAGCCCATGGCTCGGACTGCTGTGGGGCAGGCAGGGGGAGGTAGAAGGTGAAGAAGAGCCTGGTGGTGCCACCAGCTGATGCTCAGCAATAGCTGAGGCTCATCTACATCCAGGCCACGCAGAAGCCCCACCACTCTGTGGTGGACAAGAGCTGGTTGCCTAGCAACAGTGCCTCTGCTCTTTCTATGTGCACCCCTCAGACCACATGCTTCTTTCATGACAATCCTGCCTCTTCCTGTCCTTGCCTCCATTCAGTCCATGAAGTTCATTTTTATGGAATTTTTACTTGAATCCATAATATAGTGAAGAGGGGTAGGAAACGTGTTTGGTACAATATTTCCCGAATACCTTACCCTTTAAGTTCAGCCCAGTGACTGAGAACTCTGGGTAGACTCCATTGATTCTCCATCTTTCTGTACCTCAGATTCCCTATAAAACCCATTGCCATGGAGTTGATTCCGACTCACAGCGGCCCTATAGGACAGAGTAGAACTGCCCCATAGAGTTTCCAAGGAGCGCCTGGTGGACTCGAACTGCTGACCTTTTGGCTAGTAGCTATAGCTCTTAACCACTATGCCCCAGGGTTTCCTAGACTCCCTGTGAGACTGGTCAAAAGCATAGTTTGTGAGCAAGAGCTGTTGTTGTTTGTTCCCATCAAGTCAGCTCCTACTGATGGCGACCTTCTGTATAACAGAAGGAAACATTGCCCAGCCCGGCACCATCTTCACGACTGTTGGGATGCTTGAGTTCATTGTTGCAGTCCCTGTGTCAGTCCATCTTGTGGAGGGTTTCCCTTGTTTTGTTGGCCCTCTACTTTTCCAAACAGGATGTCGTTTTCTAGAGATTGCTCTTCCCTAGTGACGTGTCCAAAGTAAGCAAGTTGAAGTCTTGTCATCCTCGCTTCTAAGGCACAAGACCTAGAGAGTAAAAAAAAAATCTGATTGAGGCCGGTGGGATCCCTGATTCTACTCTACGACAATTGTCCTCGGTAGCTAGGCCGGGCAGCTGATTGCCCATTTTCAGTCCAGATCTGTATTAAGATGCACGTGTATGTTCGTGTCTTTGGTGGGAGGTGGTGGAGGAAGTCTTTTAATTATTAGATTCAACCTCTGTGCCAGGACCTTTTAGATAAGAGCCATTGAGGCTCTTTTTAATGCCCTCGAAGAAGCTTCCAGTGAAAATATAGTCTTCCATGGTCTAGTGAAAAGTCCTCAGTGCAGTCATGGCAGGTAATTCCGTACCTAAACCGGTGTGGGGTCTTTGGCTCTTCCATCCTAACATGGAAAACTCATGTCTGTACATTTAGAGTTACCGAGAGATATCATATTCATATTTACTTATTTATATCTGAACAATTACATTCATAATTGTTTCCCTTCACAATATGGAACATTCTTTTCCTTTTTTGTCAATGCCTTGCAGATGGTATGTACAAATAAATATTTGTGAAAGGAAGAATGGAAGGGATCTCTAGTTCAGCGATTTCCTTAAAACACACCTTTCCATGTGAGAAAAACAAACCAAACTCAAGCCCTTTGTCATTGACGTGATTCAGCTCATGGCGACCCTACAGGACAGAGTAGAACTCCCTGACAGGGTTTCCAGGGAGCAGCTGGTGGATTTGAACTGCTGACCTTTTGGTTACAGCTGAACTCTTAACCACTGCGCCACCAGCGCTCCTCCATGTGGTAAAGTGTGTAAAAATGATCTTTGGAGTTTATGATTGAGAACTGATATTAAATTTAAGTTGAAAGATTTATTTCTTGAGGTATGTTCTTTACTCACCTGAAGTGAATGGTGAACATCAGATTGTAAATTAAGAAGAACCCCAAGGCCAAGTCGCCTCTCTGGCCACAGAATTTTCACATCAAAATGCATGTTGGGTAGACAATCTCTTTTAGTTTAGTCCGTTTTCTTTCTCTGGGTCTCAGTTTGTCTGGTCTGTAAAATGGTTGTTGTTGATGTTGTTGTTGTTGTTAGGTGCCGTCGAGTTGGCTCCAACCCATAACGACCCTATGCACAACAGAACGAAACACTGCCCGGTCCTGCACCATCCTTAAAATCGTTGTTATGCTTGAGGTTATTGTTGCAGCCACCGTGTCAGTCCACCTCGTTGAGGGTCTTTTTCTTTTCTGCTGACCCTGTACTTTGCCAAGCATCATGTCCTTCTCCAGGGACTGGTCCCTCCTGACGATATGTCCAAAGTATGTAAGACACAGTCTCGCCATCCTGTAAAATGGTAAGGATGCCAAAAACTCATTGCCATGGAGAAGAGTCTGACTCGTGGCGACCCCATGTGTATTGGAGTAGAGCTGTGCTCCACAGGGCTTTAAGTGGCTGATTTTTCGAAAATAGGTCACCAGGCCTTTCTTCTGAGGTGCCTCTGGGTGGACTCAAACCTTCAACCTTTTGGTTAGCAGCGGGACATGTTAACTGTACAACCCAGGGGCTCCCTAGCCTGTATTTACTACCCGAATCATCACCTGAGCCAGGATAGAGCCTGTGTGGGGTCTTCCTCATTCTCGGGCTTCTCAATGTTTCAGAATAAGCTGCTTCTCTCAGCGGAATGATCCTCGGCTCCCAGTGCCCCCCTTCACCTGGCAAGGGCCCTGGCATGGGGAGCAGCAATGGATGGTCTACACCATATGGCAGCAGTGATGGGGCCACCTTCCTCGCTTTGGGCATATGGGCAGCCCACAATCTAAGGGGCACTTGAAGCCCTGTGGAGCACAGCTCTCTTGAGGAAGAAAAGGGAAGTTTTCCTGCCCTGGGGCTGTAAGCTAAGTGCCAGCTGAGGGAAGTGGGCAGTGCAGGCATGTTATTTAAGGGTAGAGGCTGTGTTGTGTCCCCAGCTCCAGACCCGTGCCCCGATATTCACAACGTGGTCACTAAGTGATTATTTACTGGCTATAGAGTGTTGTGACTCTCATGAGACATTTCAAAGCTAGCCTAGTTGGCTATCTGGCTGTCTCTATAACATCACCATGTGATTAGGAAAGGGAGGAAGTTAATCTCTGTGTAAATATCTGAGTAATTACTGCACTGGCAGCATTTTTAAGATGATTTGTTCTGAAAGCACAGAGCAATGCGTCCCTTACCAATGCTACATTTCCTCCAGACCTAATAGTTGGCTGGCTTTGAAAACATCGGAAGTATTACTTGCATGTGGGGGGGGGGGTGGCGGTAGGGCTCCATAAAAACAAGATTGGCATTTGCCTTTGCCCAGCGGGTTCCAGAACATTCTGGAGTCACGGAGTTTGGAGGAGCCTAGCAGAGCAGCTAACACGTCACCACCTCCCTTCGAGGCCAGGGGTGTTGGTGTCGGTCTGTAGTTCACATGCTGCTGGCAGAAAGTGGCACACACCCCATTCTCCTGACTCCTGGCCCAGTGCTCTCAACATGCACACGATCTCCTCCCACGTGTAGTCCTTTCAGAAACGCAAAATTTTAAGAACACAACTCCAGCTGCCATCCGCAGCTGAGAACATGAGATTTGTAGGGGATGAAAGTCGTAGTGAATTTCCTAGAGGACCTCACTATCTGAGAGGTGAGCAAACAGCACCTTGTACAGGATCTGCCTAAACGGCGAGATGAGCCGCCGTCTCTCTCCCCACGAAAGGAAATTGGCTGCAGTTGCTGCAGGAAGCACTTGGGGCAGACAGTCAGGAGGACGCCCTGACTGTGGGCTGGGCAAAGGTGGATCCTACTGTCCTCAGCTGCTGCGAGTGGCTGCTTGAGCTCGTATGTATACCACTTACTGTCAGGCTAATTCTGACTCATGGCGACCCCATGAGAATTATGCTCCATAGGGTTTTCAATGGCTGATTTTTCAGAAGTCGATCTCCAGGCCTTTCTTCCGAGGCACCTCTTTTCTAATAGCAGCCTAGCACGTTCGTTAGCTGTTTGAGCCACCCAGGGACTCCTTCCTGATCTTGCTCACCCATTTTCTCCAGAAGTGCAGGAGAAGTCCTGTGAGTGAACGAGGTACATTTTACTGGCCTGGAAACACGTTTCAGAGTGACTTTCAAGTCCTCTCCGCCCCCCGCCCCCCGCCCCCGCAAGCTCAGCATTCCTTTTTCAAGCAGTATCTGGTTGTGTCATGTTGGATACAGGCCAGCCTGTGGAAACCCACTGGAGCTACCTTGGCTGTCTTTCTTAGCAATAGGGCAGGAAGACGGTGTTCTGGCCCTTTAACATTTTCATTTGGAAATAGGCTTAACTGGCTACAACAGTCAATTGCAGAATCCCACAGGATGGTTACCGGTGGTATTTATAAGAAGAGGGACTAAAGCACAGCCCTCTCATAGGGCTGCCATATGAATATACATGCCAAGCAGTGGGCATGTGTACGTTACAGGTAGGTGTACACAGTTTCCGTTGTGTATTTCTGCACATACATCTGAGTTGCCGTGTGCACGGCTGTATGTGCATGCACATCCAGGGGACATGTGTGGACATGGGAAGTGTGTGTGTACATACATGTGCACGCAACCCTCGTGAATTGGTATTTACACATGACCTGTGTCTGCATGTGTGTACAGATATCCGCAGCACGTTTGCCAATGTCTATTCTACTTTTGCCCAGGCTATTCTCCCTTTTTTTATTCTCCCTGCCTTGACGGGGGAGAGACTGTTAAACGTTGGCAATGCAATCAAGAGAAAGCGATTTCGACGCAACGTTCCCTTGCCCTGCAGACACATTGCCACCACTTTTACGCTGCGCATTACGCTGCGATGAAATTTAGTTAATTTTATGGTTTGTTATTACAACAGCCGAGTGGGTTGAGAGCGTGGCTTATGTTGGCTCCAAGTTTGAAATTTCCTGGGTGTGATGAGAGAGAGGGAGGGCAGGAAGCTGGCCGTGGTAGGAATTCAAAGTCCAGGCAGAAGCACAGCCGCTGCTCGAATTGGCTTTTAACTCTTCTCACTAGAGGGATCAGTTCATTAGTCGGCACAGGCTTGGCGGCTGCCCTCACCGGAGGTGTATTTTGGTCAGGGAGATGAGAGGAACAGTCACAGAACAACCAGGTACTGCAAAACAACTCGTTTTGGTGGAAAGAGCTTTGCTATGTTCTGTAGTCAAATCCCAGCTTTGCCTTTCCTCTCTGACCTCGACTTCCTTATCTGTAAAATGGGAGCAGTAATGTTCACCCTGTAATATTCCTGGGAGGCAAGCACCTGGTCTACAGTAGGTGCTCAGTAAATGTTTTGTTCTCTCCTCCTGTCTTGCCTGGGAAACCTCATCTGTTCCAGAATTTTCTAGAGGCGAGAGACAGCCAGAGAAGTTGGGGCATTGAAATTCAGGATGAGCCCCTAATGGGAAGGGATTGGGGACACACCCAAACCAAACCTGTTGCCATGGAGTCAATTCCGGCTCGTGGCGCCCCCATGTGTTACAGAATACAGCTGCTCCGTAGGGTTTTCTTGGCTGTAATCTTTACGGAAGCAGATTGTCAGGCCTTTCCTTTGTGGTACCGCTAGGTGGGTTTGAACCACCAACCTTTAGGTTAGTAGTTGAGCACAAACTGTACCACCCGAGAACCTTTGAGAATGCACAGGTGATTAAAAAAAAAAAAAAAAAAAGCTGCTGTTGAGTCGACCCCAACTCATGGCAACCCCTTGTGTGTCAGAGTAGATTTGTGCTCCGTAGGGTTTTCAGCGGCTGTGATCTTTCAGACGTAGATCGCCAGGCCTTTCTTCTGAGGCCCCTCTGGGTGGACTCAAACTTCCAGCCTTTCAGTTAGCAGCTGAGCATGTTAACCATTTGCACCACCAATCCCAAAATCAGGACACACATTCTGAGCACTTCAAGAGGACGATTCTGGAAACTCCAGGACACACATATTTTCTGCCTGAAGGAGATGCTCGGCACCTTGTGTCTGGATATGACTGAAGCCCATTCGCACACTGGGAGGCATGCCATCCGTCACTCCGAACAAAGCAAAGCTATTAACATTCTTATTTATACTACTAATGAAGCTAATTAAATCTGAAACCCAGAAACAGAGCTGGTGTGGTCTAGAATGCTTAGAGAGCAGAAGCTATTTCCATGAGAACATGGCTTTCCTTGTTATTCTTCTCAGCTGGGTCCTTGGATCCTGCCACCAATGGTAGGGCAAGCAGATGACGAAGAATATGTCAGCCCCACTATCAGCCCTCCAAGGTCTGGCAGCTTCTTCCCTGAGCTGGGAGTCTGTTTTTCTCTCTACCAGTGGTTTCCTCTTTCTCAGGAGACAGTAGCCCAGCAACTCCCACTGATCTTGCCCAGTGGCATGTGCTGGCTGGGACATACCACAAACAGACCCCTGCTGCCCCCAGAATGGGAAAAAAGTCTTGAGAGAAGACGACTAAACAGATAGGCTTGCTGTTAGTTGCCTTTGAGTCAGTCCCGACTCATGGCCATCCCCACGATCGGATCGGTTGTGGATCACATGTGAGCCATAGGGTTTTCATTGGTCGGTTTTCAGAAGTAGATTTCCAGGTCTTTCTTCCTAGTCCATCTTAGTCTGAAAGCTCCGCTGAAACCTGTTCAGCATCATAGCAACACACCATTCTCTACTAACAGACGAGTGGTAGTTTCGTATGAGGTACGCTGGCCAGGAATCGAGCCTGGGTATCCTGGGTGGAAGGCAAGAATTCTACCACTGAACCAACAATGTCTTGAGAGTGCAGACCTACAAAATCAGGAGCATGGGTCAGCTTTTATTGCATAGTTGATTCAGTCTCTCATCTTTGGGAGCTTGTTTTCTGGAAGTCTTCATGCCCTGTCCCGTCTTAGAAAGGCTCTGGCAGCGCTGAGATGCCATAAATTCAACTGGTTTGAATGAGAGAAGAACAAACAACGATAGCTTTGTTTCTTGAGCTGAAACTCATCATTTCATGGATAATGTCAGAACTCATCAATTTAATATTAGGGTGACCTTGAGTTTCAACGCTTAAAAAAATAATAATAAGTTTCTATTTTGGCCTCGAAAGCCCCAGAATGAAAGCATTTGAAAACCACTGAGCAAGGCTGACTCATTTAAGGAGAATTAGCTCATGTGATTCAGGGCAGTGGGGAGAGGAGGGTGGGATGTGACATAAACAACGGCTGGTGAACGCAGGCTTCTGAGTCACAGCACCGTAGAATAATTAGATTTTAGCCTTCTTAGCAATCACTAACCCAACCCCCTTGCCATAGAAAGAGGAACATTGTTTATTTAGTGTCCTCCCTCCAAAATCAAAACATTCGTATTTTTCACCATCCCCAGAGTCCTAACGTCTGAAAAAGCTCATGGTCACAGTGGAGGATGCCATATAGAAGTGCCCAGCTATGAAGACTGTGCTTAGAGAATAACATAGTATTGTGAGGAGCTGAACAATAGAGTTGGGACATATATATTGTTCCAGGGCAGAGAATTTTCAAAAGATTAGAAAGCAACAAATTTAACTTCACAATAAAACTACGCTGAAGGGAATTTTTTTTCTTTTTTATGATTTAGAAGTCATGGAGGTTTTAACAGTGGCTTGGGTGAACCATCTCAAACATTCACCTGTCATGGCAGATGTGCCGACATTCTGTAAACAGAAAGCTTGGGTAAACAGAACAGCAAAATCAGATTTATAGTGCTGTCTTTTTAACTAGTTGACTTATAATCTGGGTTATCGTATGGTCTAAGAATTAGACTCTGTTGAGAGTCCCCCAGTTATATTCCTGTTCAGTACAGATGCCTAGGCCACTGGGCAGCCCCCTCGGTGGGATATCTGATGGGGGGTTTGAAGAAATGTCAGGAAGAACGTTTCTCCTCCAGCCAACGATCTGTGCGCATGAATGGGAGAAGGACATCAGGGCCCCTTCTGTTCCCTTGTTGTTTAAGCTTCAAAGCCCAGTCTCAATTCTGGCCCTAATAGAGTATGTGGTCCCCGAATGTCAACTCCCCCATCTTTGCCTCTAATGGCACAAGAGGGTTACTTAAAATATTTGTAATCAGGCCACAGAATCTGAGGTGTCACTTTCTAAGGAAGCCAAAATCCCATAAAGCAACGGGAAAATGTTCGTACCAAAGGGGATGTCATTGTTGTTAGTTGCCATCAAGCTGGCTCAGACTCAGGGTGACCTCGTGTGTAGCGGAACGAAACATTGCCTGGTCCTGTGCCACCTTCAAGATCCTTGGTGTCTTTGGGTCCACCGTTGAGGCTCTTGTGTCACTCCATCTCGCTGAGGGCTTCTCTCGTCTCCCCTGACCCTCTGCTTGACCAAACATCATGTCTTCCTCCAGTGTTTAATCTTCCTTGATGACATTTCCAAAGTAAGCAAGCCGTTGTATGGCCATCCTCGCTTTTAAAGAACATTCTGGTTGTATTTCTTCTAAGACTGATTTGTTCATCCTCTTGGCAGTCCACAGTCTATTCAATACTCTCTGCCAACACCACAAAGGGTCTACCTCTTTCTAAACAAAACACTGAGACGTTGTTCCTGAGCCAGAAATGACTACTTTCCACTCCTTGCCATTTAAACAGTCTACGCTGGGCCACAAGAACACCATTAAAAAAGGAGGCATGGTGTAAAAAAAAAAAAAAGTTACAGATGTTATAAAGTCATCACAGTTATGAGATGCATTTAATTAGTGAAACGACAGCAGCTAAATGTATGTACAAAACACTTCAATGTTCGAAGTACCTTATAAACATGGGAGAATTAGGCCTTACAAGGCCCCAGATTGGGAGTTCAGCTCTCCATGTAGAAGAAGAAGAAAAAACCGAGGGGCTGATGGTGGGAAGGATTTCTGTGTTGGTGTAGGCTGGGCTTCCTCAACCTGCTGCTGGCGGTATTTATAAGCCGAGTTGCATATTGACGATATCTCAGGATGCCATCCCTGCAGGAACCCTGGGCAATGGGTCAGTGGATGAATTCACCTGCTCACCTCAGTGGACAGGGGCTTCTCCCTGAGGGCCTTCTCCCAGGGCCCCCAAGCCTGGACCCCAACACGTCCTTAAAGAGACCCCACGGTGGCCATGGGCCTCCAGCAGCTGAGCAGAAGAACAGTCAGTCAGCCCACACTGCTCCACACACCCGTTCTCCCTGTGCGGCTTTAGAGGAGTTGGGAAAGGAGGGTCTGGCACCACCCCATTCACAGCCTCCCCTGCCACCCCCTTCTCTCCCTCCTCCGTTGCTTGGTACTTGTTGGTACCTTCCCACCTCCCCCTACCCTCTTCTGCCTCCTGCCTGAGGATCCAGGGGAGACCAGCTCAGCTCAGGGCTGGGAGCAGGTGCAGCAGAAAGGAGGTGGGAAGAGCCCATTATCACCCTGCTGGCAACACTCCACCAAATTAGCCCTCAGGCAGGGAATCCCAGGAACAAGGCTGTTCTGGAGACCCCTGCCCACTGACTCCACCAACCTCACCCAGTGGGGGCTGTTGTGGAGGATAAGGAGACGGCGAAGAAGAGAGAGCTTCTCCTCCCGGTGTGGGACCACAAAGCCGGAAAACTGGGAATGTCCTTTTGAGATGATCATCTAATCCAGTGACTTTTAAATTGTGGAGTGCAGCCCATTAACATGTGGAGAAAGCTATTTACTGAGTCATAACCCTGGTGGCACAGTGGTTAAGAGTTATGGCTGCTAACAAAGAGGTTGGCAGTTTGAATCCACCAGGTGCTCCACGGAAACCCTATGGAGCATTTCTACTCTGTCCTATAGGGTCACTATGAGTCAGAGGCGACTCAACGGCATTGGGGTTGGTTTTTTGGCTTAACCACCATTGTGGAGCCCTGGTGGCACATCGGTTAAGAGCTTGGCTGCTAACCAAAAGGTCAGCAGTTGGAATCCACCAGCCACTCCTTGGAAAGAAACCCTACGGAGCAGTTCTACTTTGTCCTATAGAGTCACTATGAGTCAGAATTGACTCGATGGGAACGGTTTTCGTTTGTTTTTTTTTTTGGGGGGGGTAACCAGCATTGTATTTAAAGAAGAAAAAGAGAAAAAGAAAGGAAGAAAGACAGAGGGGGAAGTAGCAGCATGGGTGTCACATTTGGATGGAACTCTGACTTCAGTTGTCCAGAAGCTACGTGTCCTGGGTTGCAATGAACCTCTGACGGTAGGTCTCAGACAGAAAGCTGGAATGTGCTATTGTGGCCACACTGCTCCCTTCAGCTCTGACTTCCCGGCAAGCTCCAGGTCCCACTGAGAGCCGCCCAGTTGGAAACGTTTTCTGCAGGAGGAAGCGCCTCCCCTCCCTGGGTGGCAAGCTGGTCTCTTCTACGATCATGCCTCCTGCCAGTACTTCCCTGCCGCCAGCTCTGCTTCCAGCCTGTCTTGATTTCTCTCACTCGATTTCAGAAACCTGACAGCTCTGCATTTAATAATCCCTGATTAAATTCCCCCAGTGAGGAATTTAGGAACCCCACTACTTAGATGAGAATCTGACTAACTTTTCAAGGTGCTTTCTCCCTTTCTCACAGCATCTCATCACTCTTGAACTAGGCCCTGTGTATGTTTAAACAATCACCACCCATCTGTGAGTTTGTCATATTGTGGTAACTTGTGTGTTGCTGTGATGCTGGAAGCTATGACAGTGGCATTTCAAATACGAAGAGGGTCTCCCATGGTGGACAGGTTTCAGCAGAGCTTACAGATTAAGACTAGGAAAAAAGGCTTGGAAATTTACCCAAAAACTAGCCAATGAGAACCCTATAGATTACAGAATATTACCACCGAGACTTTGGCTCACTCACTTTGGATGCATCATCAGGAGGGACTGACTGTTGGAGAAGGAAGGACATCATGTTTGGTAGAGTGGAGGATCAGCAAAGGGTCAATGAGATGAGTTGACATAATGGCCACAAGAATGGACTCAAACACACCTAGGATCATGAAGATGGCACAAGACCAGGCAACTGCTGTATTATACATAAGGTCACCATGAGTCAGAGCCAACTCAATGGCAAATAACAACGTGTTAAGCAAGGCTGGCATGGGGATGTTTTTGCTCCTGAACTCATGCATAAAGACCAAGGGTCACAAGAAGGCAAGAAAGGAGAGAACGCTCCTGATTTCAGAGTGGACCAGGTCCCAGGAATGTAATAGGAAAAGGCTGTGACCCATGCAGTGGCTCACCCAAGGTTTCAACTGATGCGATAAGATATTCCATTCCCCGGGCTGAAGGGCTCCCTCATTGTATATAGAGAGCTACCTCATCCTTTCTACACCAGAGATGGACAGAATGGGTCCCTTCAACTCCCTTTGCAGGTTCAGGAAGGCAGATGGAAGAGCCAGGAATTCCAGGGGCCTTTGACATGGTTACTTAGGATTGTTAATAACAAGGAGTTCTTGAAGGAAATGTAGATGTCATCTAGCCCAGGCCCTGCATTGTACACAGGAGAAAACTACCCATTGAAGTCCAGGAACTTGCCCACAGTCACCTAGAATTCTGTGCTGAGTGAAGTCTAGAACTCGGGTCTTGGGACCCGAGAGCTCCCTCCACTGTCCCACTAATCCTTGAAGAAGTCATCACCTACTCCTCTGGCACTGTTCCTTCTCCTGTAGGAAAGGGGGAGAGAACACGCTCAGTGGTCCCTGTCTTGGCTTCCTCAGTCTGCCATACAAAGTACCACAAACCAGGTGTTCTGTAAGAACAAAAATTTATTCTCCCACTGTTTGGAGGTAGGAATCAGAAATCAGACATCTGAGCACTCTGAAGGAGAATCTGCTCCATCCCTCCTAGCTTCTGGTGACAGCCAGCGACCCTTGGTGCCCCTTGGCTTATAGCAGTATCACTCCAATCTGTGCCTCCATGGTCACATGGCCAACTTCCCTCTGTGTCTCCGTGGCTCTCTTTTCTTTTTAAAGACACTGCTCAGAAGGAATTAGGACCTACCCTACTCCAGTACGATCTCACATTGACTGATAACATCTTCAAAGACCCTGTTTCTAAACAAGGCCATATTCACCGGTACAATTCAGTCTACACAGTCACCATTCCATAGGACCCTCACTGCAGTCCAGGTGGTGCGTTGAGCCAGGGCTGCAGGCACGAGGCTGACTTCTGGGTCTGCCCACCGCCTTGGGCAGGAGCTACAAGAGCTGGGACTTTCGGACCCCCACAGGGAGCACAGGAGGAAAGCCTGGGAACAATACCCCCACGTTGCTATTAGTAGAGGAACCCTATAAACTGGAGGCTATTACTTCTATCATTGCTGTTATTAGATTTAATGGCTCAGTAAGCAGTGCAGTTGGCCCTAATAGAAAATTCCTCCTGACAACCATCCGTAACCACGAGATCCTGGGGAAGGCAATTGAGAGAAAGGCTCTCACCTTCGCTGGGGAGAGACATGTGCAGGACCCAGACATGATGGCCCGGGTCCCCGAGCAGCTGAGGGTAGGGGGCAGGGCAGGCTGCAGCCCCGATTACCCTTGGCAGCGGCAGGCGCCCTGTCCTTGGCAAAGGTGAGCGTGTGTGCAGTGGAGTGGTGGCCCTTCTGCCAGCCCCCATTGGCAAGGTTCAGGGGCCAGGGCAGGGAGAGACTCCCACATCCATCTTCTTCCGCTCTCAGTAGAGCCCATTAAGAATGTATCTCTGTTTCCCAATTGCTCTTCTATGCTATTAATTTGTGGTTGTATTAATTCCTGCTGTTATTATGCAACTAGGTGATGCAGAACAAAGCTTCTCATTAACATGGCCAGGGAGCTGTTGCTACTGCCAAGGCTGGTTTCCCCACCCTATCCACCGATCTCCGCTCCATCTTGACATGCATGGCGCCTTGAACCTTGAAAAATGACAGACACATCCTGAGACTCAGGCAACAACTTGGAAGTTGGAGTGGCCAGAGGCGTTACAGCCAAAGGAGCAGCTTTTCTACTTTTCTGTCTTTGATTGGCCTTCCTCTTCATTAAAAAAAAAAAAAAAAAAAAAAAATTTGTTATACTCTTAAGCAATACCTGCAACCCCTTAAGGCAGGTGTCAGGGTCTGCTTCTGTGATGAGCTGGGATGCGTTGGGGGCACCAGGTGACATTGGCAAGGTAACTAGTGGGGTTCCAGGTGCTGTCTGTGATCTGGGACATATCCTTCCTTGTGAGTCCAGTTGGCTCATGGCCCGGATCTAATCCACAGCTCAGCCACTGGCCCCAACTGACCATGTTATTCATCTAAGGATTTTGATTTGGGCCACACACCTCCTCCCAGCCAAACACCCACACAGTTTGGAGCCCTAAGGTTCCCTCTTGGAATCCCCAGCTTAGCCAATGACTTCGTGATTTTACAGTACAGGATGAGCTGTAAAGAAACATTCAGCGCTCCCAGAGGGTGGAGACACTGCTGTTTGGAAGGACTGAGGGCATGTTTAGCCCTCACTGCCCCCTTGACCTCTGAATCATTTATTGGTCAGTGAGTTTACTCTGAGGTGGTGATCACTGGAAAAGCTTGAAAATTTCATTCTGATGGTTCCTCGCACCACTGTGAGCCAACCTATTAAGTCACTCCTGGTTGTCCCAAGAGGTCCCTGGGTGGCGAGAGTGGTTTGTGCTCCGCTACTAACAGAAAGGTTGGCGGTTCGAACCCACCCAGCAGCATCTCTGAAAAAAGTCCTGGTGATCTGCTTCCTTAAAGATTACAGACTATAAAACCCTACGGGGCAGTTCTACTCTGGAACACATAGGGTCACCATGAGTTGGAATTGACTCAACAGCAATGGGTTTGTTCTTGGTTTATGGTTGTGCCAAGTTCTCTGATAGGAGGTGCCTGGGACTGCTGATAGCTCTCCCTCCCAGCTTCGCCTTCTTCCCACCACTCCCCACCTGGGTCCTCTTGCCCTAGCCACACTGCGCATTCCCAGTTGCTCAAACACCTCGGGTCCTTCCCACCTCTACATCTTTGCACAGGCTCTTCCTTCAAACCAGACTCTCCCATCTGTGGAATGCCCACTCCTTCCCTCAGCATCAGCTCAGAGGAGTTTACTCTGCGATCCCTGACCGACACGACCTCTCCCTCCTCCAGCATTCCCATAGCTCATTTTGGAGTTCAGTTACAGCCTCCAACACCCACAGCAACCAGCACTAGTACCAGTGGCTGTTGAGTTGATTCCTACTCATGGTGACCTCATATGTGTCAGGGTAGAACTGTCCTCCATAGGGTTTTCAGTAGCTGATTTTTTGGAAGTAGATCACCAGCCCTTTCATTTGAGGTACCTCTGGGTGGACTCAAGCCTCCAGCCTTTCGGTTAGCAGCTGAGCACACTAACCATTTGCACCACCCAGGGACTACCCACTGTAAACATCCCTTCAAAAATGTTATATCTCATTTAAATAGTTTGCACCCAACACGTAGCACAGTGTTCTGCTTACCGTAAGCTCAGACACATGATGTGAATGCATGATGGAACCAGCCTCTCTGTTTTGCAAGTAGAGCAACTTCATCACAGGGCTCAGAGGTACGGGACCAAGGTATAGAGCAAAGATTCAGTGGAGCAGGACTAGACTGTGGGGACCCTGGCCCCTCTCTGGGGCCCCGCTCACCTGTCAGTATCACCAAATTTCCAGAGGACATCCCGAGGCCAGCAATCAACCAATTTTTATCCCCAAGTCCTTAGATCCCTTGAGAAGGACTGGTGCAAAAAAAAAAAAAAAAAAAATTTTTTTTCGGTGCAAAGGGCTTGTGAATTGCTGAAGCAACCCGATGATGCCAGGGCCTGTGACGCAAAAGAGCAGGAAACAACTGGAGTCGATGGCTCTGGGCAGAGCTGCCACAATTAAAGGTTGTGCTTAATCAATTCTTTCTGGTCTCTGCCAAGTCAGTGTGTGACAATCATTGGGGTGAGCACAGGCTCTTCCTTCAAACTAGACTCTCCCATCTGTGGAATGCCCACTCCTTCCCTCAGCATCAGCTCAGAGATGCAAAGAGCTGGTGGGGCACACACATGAAGAGCTCACCACCTTCTCATGGAAAAGGGAAACACAAAGACATACAAAGACCCAAAAATACTTACCCAGAAATACTTACTGAGCAAGGTGGGTCGAAGTCAGGCATGAGGGAGGAAGTGACAGTGGGGTTCTGGAAGATTCCAGGACCACTCCAGAAGGGCTGGGGGGAGTGTTAGAAGGTTAAGGTTGGAGCGGGATTTGAGCCCA
The DNA here is from genome assembly GCF_024166365.1 of Elephas maximus indicus. Taxonomy (NCBI): domain Eukaryota; kingdom Metazoa; phylum Chordata; class Mammalia; order Proboscidea; family Elephantidae; genus Elephas; species Elephas maximus. The sequence continues at coordinate 17,569,922 of NC_064826.1, forward strand.
GATTCAACCTGCAGTAAGGGGAGGGCGAGCCACTCCAACTTTGCCTAGAGGTGCTGTCTATGGGCTGACTGTAAGGCAACCTTGGAGCAGAAGTCCCTACTTGAAGGACCATCAGAATTACAGGGTGGGCTTGTTAAAGCTCAGACCACCGAATCCCACTCCAGAGTTTCTAATTCAATAGGTCTGAGGTGGGGCTCAAGAATTTGCATTTCCAACACGTTCTTGGTGAGGCTAATGCTGCTGGCCCAGGGACCACACTTTGAGAACCACTGCCTTAGAGAAACCTAGTGTGCTTACCTGGGAAATGAGCCGGCACGCTGAATCTGAGATCAGAAGTGACATCACCAGTGGTGGTGGTTGTTAGTTGCTGTGAAGTCGATTCTGACTCATGACAACCCCATGTGTCAGAGTACAACTGCTCCATAGGGTTTTCAAGGCTATGACCTTTCAGAAGCACATCACCAGGCCTGTATTCCATGGCTTCGCTGGGTGGGTTTGTATCGCCAACCTTTCGGTTGGAAGTCAAGCGCCTAGCCATTTGCTCCACCCAGAGACACCTACCAGTGGTTGGGTCTTGGGTAAAGACTACTCCTCTTCTGCAGTGGTGTCTGCCTCTGTATTAGTGTCCTAGGTCTGCCGAGACAAAGTACCACAAACTGGGTGGCTTCTAATAACAGAAATTTATTGCCTTACAGTTCTAGAGGCTATGAATCTGAATTCATGGTGTCAGCAGGGCCATGTTCACTCCAAAGTCTCTAGGGATCCTTTCTTATCTCCCCCAGCTGCTGGTAGCCCCAGGTATTCCTTGGCTTATATTTGAAACATAACTTGATCATCACATGGTCATTTCACCTCTGTGTGTCTCTCCCTTTCTTTTCTTCTTCTATAAGGACACCACTCAGACGGGATTAGGACTCACTCTACTCCAGCGTGACCTTGTGTTAACTGATAACATCTTCAAAGACCCTAATTCCAGACAAGGTGACAGTCACAGGTACAGGGGTTAGGACTTCAGTCTATCTTTTTGGAGGATACAATTCCATCTCTAACAACTTCCTGGAGATGTCATGAGCATGATGTGAAATAAGCCTGTGAGGTGCCTGGCACATGGTTAGTGGTCAGTAAAAGCTAGTTGTTATGATAATAGTACTTGTTATTACTCTTACCTGAGCCATTCAGGCAGGTGAGCACAAGGAGGTTCAGCTCTGAGTGCCTGCTCTCTCTCCCTCTCTCTTGCATCCGCCCTCTTGGAAGGATGGGTAGCTGGTACCCAGGAGAGGAGGATACGAGGGACTCTGTGTAGGCCACCCCTGGGGAGACAAACTAAACTGGTAGGAGAGCACCCTCCTCATGAAATGTCTGCTGCCCCAAGTACTGGCGGTTGAACCCCCCATGGAGTCTCATCAGCAGAAGCCCCACCTCCTCAGCAGGAGGTGGAGAGTTGAAGGGGTTCATTATTCTGAAAGCAGGAATAAGACGGTGTCTCTTCCCACAATAGGTGCTGCCAGCAGCCGACCTGGGGTTGGGATGGCTGCATTTACCCCCAAAGCAGGTTACGCCTCTGGGGCTGATGCTGGATGACATGCCCCGGGGGCACAGAAGCCAGCATTCATTGGGTAGCCCTCTTCCTCCCCTGGGCTGACCCACTTATATGCTGGCTCCTCACCCTGCCTTACCCCAATCAGGGGCTCACTCTCTCTCTACCTCAGGCCCCGAGGGTCCTAGGACTGCAAGGGGAGATTGCCTTCTCACAGGGCCCTGGTGGCCCATACTTGGTGAGCTGCGGGGCCCAGGCCTGCAGATCCAGCGCTTTGGGGTGGGTGTGGCAGATACCGGAGTTGTGCGATGCCCTTGGGTCCATAGAGACCACCTCAGACCAGGGACCCATCAACGTTCCCCCCCACCCCCACCCAGCTACCTCCCTTGGTGCTGAGTGGGGAGTAGCACTTTTCTGGGTGTCTCTGGTTGGGCAGCCCTGACATCCCTGGGTGCTGCCCCTCTGTCCTACCCAGGAACTTAGTAGGACTGTCCCTGCCCAGAGAACACACCATCTCCCGTTCCCCATCCCAGGTTTACTACCAGGAAATTCTCTCCAAGGAATTCTCACCCTTTATTCTCAGAATCTGTCAGACCTCATGGGTGCTGGTAGTACTGTCTCCTGAGTCAAGACCCCCACTATCTCACCCTCAGAGGTAGGAGGTGGGGGGCACAAGCCACAGCCACAGAATGCTCCTTTTGTCCTGCTGTCCCCCACACCCAGGGGCCCGGTGAGGTCATGGTGGAGCCTTGGTGGAAAGGAAGGCCGTGGGGGTGGGGGTGACACGGGCCTCAGGATCAGAAACGCAGCTGAGAAGGTGGCTCAAAATAGCTCATGGAGAACAGGCTTCTGCTTGACAGGCTGACAGGGATATGCCTGGAGCCAAAGCCTCCTCTTTGAGCGCTCTGTCTCCTCCTAATTATGGCCTGTCAGGAGGAAAGGGAGCCACAGCCTGCCTGACCCCATGACCCCCTCGCTTAGCACGGAAACAGGGCAGTGGGACTAAGTACCCATTAGCAGGGTCAGACGCCACAAGACATGCCTGCTGGAGCCGCAATGGGGAAGACCGTCAAAGGGCCCCTCTGTCCATCGGTCCTCCCCCACACTTCCATGGGAACCGCTGGTGTCCTTCCAGATCACCTGTGTTCCCAGCGGGGCAGGTCTCCTGGTCTCAGCTCAGGAGGAAGCTGGTGCGAGAGGACGAGCTGGCAATTCCTCTACTTCATGCGGGCCCACATGCATAGGTTCACACGCTGTGATACGTTTTTCTTAAACAGTTGTTAACTCCTATATGAAAAGTCTTTTAAGAGATCTTACACTTAGTGTATGGGGGCAGTGGTAGTTCAGTTCCCAGCCAGTGCACCTTCTGAAAACACCTCAGTGGCATCATCACAAATAGTTTTATTTTCTGTTCTGAGAATACATCTCGTTGGGTCTCCTGGTATCATCCCTGAATGAGGAAATCTGACTTCAAGGTGAGTCAACCAGAAGGCTGTGAAGAGAACAGAGGTTGGGGCGGGCTGCTTGGAAGGGCATTGTGACGGAGGAGTCTATGTTTGAGGCCTCCGTTGCCTTGCCCCACCCTGGGGGCTCTGCAGGCCCACATCCACCCCACCCACTACGTGGCCTCCTTCAACACCCTAGAGTGGCTGGCTGGACTGATTCACCTTCCTGAGCTGCCCTTAGGAGTAGAGACGTGTCCGAGGGACCTTGAGTAGTAAAATTGCAAAAATTCTACTGCCATCTTTCAGTAATCAACAAACCCCTCACTACTGTAGATGGGCCAGACACCCCAACCTTCTTTTGATCATCCCTGCCCACATCCCAAATCCATGGAAAGTTCTAGACACCCTAGAAGCCACTCAGGGGAGCTGGGGTGGTTACATTTGAGCCATAGTCAGAGAGATGGTTTCTTTCTTTTCCTGGCCTGGTTAAAGGGTACCCAGAAGAATGGATCCATTTCGAAGCCCTGGGAGTCCCTGAGGGGTGCACACCATTAATCACTCAGCTACGAACTGAAAAGTCGGTGATTTGAATACACCCAGAGGTGCCTCTCAACAAAGGTCTGGAGATCTACTTCCGAAAAAACAGCCATTGAAAAGCCCTATGGAGCACAACTCTACTCTGACACACATGGGGTCGCCATGAGTCGGAAGCGACTTGGCGGCAACTGGTTTGGGCTTTTTGGTTTGAGGAGAAGGTGGGGGGCGAGTGGGGCACGGTGTCTGGGTTGCCGCACAAATGTTTTTGGTAGTTTGTCAGTCAGAGAAGAGGAGTTCCTGACTTAAATCTTTCGTCTGAGGACGTGAAAAAGGCTCCCAAGGTAGATCCTGCTTCCTGTCACCCGTCATCCCACGTGCAGACGTTTTCCAGGAACCTGTGAGGCACATGTTCCAGACAAATCCTGTTTCACTGGCCCTCTGCAGCACCCAGAGATTCCTTCCAGAATGACTTCCGGGATCCTGGCACCTCTCCCATTAACCCCGGGGGACAGGTCATTTAATCTGCAAAATCACTTTTAGGTTATCTGAAGGGGCTCTCCAACCCTTTGCCACTTGGAGCAGCCAACTCTCATTCCTTCCTCACTGTGAAGAGGAGGGCGGTTTATTCTGGCCGGTTTATCCCAAGTAAATCTTGGTTATCTCTGTTTTACATTTTAACGAGAAACATGCACTTTATAATAAGTGCTCAGATTAAACTCCAACATACCCTGAAACCATTAACCTGAAGGAATTGTAACGATAAATTAAACATATTAATGAAGCTGTACTACAAGCTGGAAATTTGTTAGGTAAATTGTAGCATTATTAACAACCAACTTGACTTATCACAATCTGTCATTGGAGGGAAGTGAACTAAAACAGTGATTACATGACGTGCAAACCCTGCCAGAATAAATAAAAACAGAGATGATTGTTACCAGGAAATGTGGATCTGTTAGGACATTTCCATGGGAGACCAAACCTGGCAGATCTGTGTAAGTTTTCCCACTTGTCTCTCCCTCCTTCCTGTTTTTCTCCTCCTCTTCCCTTCACGCTCTTCTTAGAAGGATCTTAACCCATTGCCGTCAAGCTAACTCTGACTCGTGACAATTCCATGTGTGCCAGAGTAGAACTGTGCTCCATAGCATTTTTAATGACTGATTTTTTGAACGTATATTGCCAGGCCTTTCTTCCAAGGTGCCTCTGGATGGACTTAAACCTCCAAACTTTCAGTTGGCAGCCCAGTGTGTTAACTGGGTTTACACCGCCCAGGGACTCCAGAAGGATCTTAGCATCCCTGTTTTGGGTTGACTGGTCTCCGTCTCTGTTCTCAGGTCTTCATTAACTTTCTAGATGAAGCACAGTTTTATAAATAAGGTAAACCTCTCCGAGGCCCTTCTTGCATGTTGTTTTCCTGTCTGGATTATCCTGCGTGACAGCACAGCCTGGCTCCATCTCAGCCCTCAGGCACAGGTTGGCATTATTTGCAGCTGAATTAGTTTGCGCCTCATGTAGACTCACAGAATCTTATGCTTGGAGGCACCACGGGGATAAGAAATCCTCACTCCCAAATGGTGACACTGAGGCACGGACAGTGACATCTTTCCAACAGCCTCCCAGATATTGAAGTGGCAAAAAGGAAGTTTGCAAGTCTTCCCAAGGTGACATCCGTGCATTAGATCAACAGTTTTTCAATCTCGGGTTCAGATCATTTACCAGACCTGGCAGAGCAGCCACAGTCTGAGCATGGTCCGTGCTGTGGTAGCCCAGCAGGTCCAGGGCCAGTACCTGCTTCAACCAACAGGAAGATCTCTACTACAGCCTCAGCGTGGACACTCCCGTGAGCACACGCAAGCCTTTCCTCTCTCCCAGCCCACAGGGCCCCGTGACTGACCAGTGGTGTCACGTGGAACACGAGTTACAGAGAAATGGGCCAGGAAGGTGATGCTAGAGGAGTCCCTGATGCAATGACACCCTGCACAGCAGAGCCACCTTCCAGGAGGAGGACCCAGGAGACCTGTTGGTGGGTGGGGGGGCAGGGACGTGGGGGAGCTGCTAGAAATGTCCTGAGAGATTTCGGGTGGTCCCAGTCCAGGCCTCTGAATTGGGGATTTGATGTTGAAGACTTCACTTCCAGGGCCTCTCCTATCCCTTGGGGATTAAAAAAAAAAAAAAACACCAGCTGCCATCAATTCTGACTCATAACGACCCTATAGAGGGCAGAGTAGAACTGCCCCCTAGGGTTTCCAAGGAGCGGCTGGTGGATTTAAACTGCCAACCTTTTGGTTATCAGTCAAGCTCTTAACCACTAACTCCTCAGATCAACATGAAGATTAAATGAGATGGTGCAAGTACACTCCACTTTGTAAAACTAAATCCTACTTGTCTCGAATAGGAGAATGGTTACTAATTCTGGCCCATCGACATAGCCCCCTCTTCACATTGTCTGAAGAAATAGGTAAAAGATTAGTTATTTCTTCCCTCACCCCCTTCCCCTCAGCGTAGACACATGAGGCAAATCCCCAATACGGGGGCAGGGTGGTGAGAGAGGAGGACATGCTGTGACTGTAGACAGGAGAGGAGAAGAGAAGAGAGGAGAGGGTCGGGTGGGGAAACAGTGGCACAAAGGAGGCGATCATTTTTCGCTTCTTTTGCTGGAGTGTCTTTGTCTTTGTGGCTGGCCAATTTAACAGAGCTGACAGATCATGGGAAGCCAGCAGCTGGAGAAGACAAGCCCTGGGACTCCTGGGAGAAAAGCCAGTACCAAAGAGACACACGAAGAGGCGTGTTGGTGATCACAGTTCTATTGTCGCCAGCTGCCGTAGAGTTGTCCCCCGAATCATGGCGACCCCATTCACGATGGGACAAAAAGCTGCCTGGTCCTATGCCACCCCCATAATCGATCGTGGATCCAACCACAGGGCTTTCACTGGCTGATTTTCAGAAGCAGATAGCCAAGCCTTTCTTCCTAGTCTTAGTCTGGAAGCTCTGCTGAAACCTATTCAGCATCATAGCAACATGCAAGCCTCCACTGACAGGCGGGCGGTGTCTGTGCATGAGGTATATTGACTGGGAATTGAACCCAGGTCTCCTGCATGGAAGGCCAGAATTCTACCACTGAACGATCACTGCCTCGACCACAATCCTGGAACCCTGGAATCTCCCCCTCATGCTCCTTGACCCCTCGACTTCCGGTTTCACCAGGGCATCTGTCTATTGGGTTGCATGAATCATCCATGAGCCCCCAGCAATGTACATGTAGAGGTGATTTATAGCCAGATTTGGGGGAGAGGGTTGGCTGGGCAAGGTGAACTCACGTGGATCACAGCGCAGTGGCCACCTGAGTTATGTGTCTCTCCTTCCATAGATCTCTTCCCTCCGTGAATTTCCATTATGTCACCTCGTGTATTTCACTAGTTCCAGAGGAGGATACTCGGATATAAATGTTCCCCCTCCTCAACCTGGTATTTCAGAGCTTCAGGCCTCCCTGGCTTACGTGGCCAAGGGGGACCCCAGAGACGGGGTGCATCAACTGCGTTATCCAACATATGAATAGATCTAAACATCACAGCAAGCTGAGCCCCAGGACTGTGATCTCCAGTCCTGGTTTTGTGACATCCCTTTCTTCCCGAGTGTCTCTGGTTGTTTCAGAGAGCGACCCAATGATCTCCTAAATTCCTGAAGCAAAATAAGCCACAATAGTTTAAAAACACGCAGTGCACGATAAGGTTAAGAAGAGGGGATGGTGCTTTTCACTAAAAAAGCGCAGCGATGAAGCGGTTCCATTCCTGAATGACCAGGCGCCGTTTGGGGTGGGAATCTGGGGAGCTGGCCTGAGAGGTGACATTGTGTGCAGCTCTTTGCTGAGGAGGCAGGCTGGCTGCAGGTCAGGACTTTCAGCCCCACTCTGGTTTTGCTGTGCAATCGCAAGAAGGGGGCCACAGCCTCTCACAGTCCTGACGCTCCATTTAGGAGAATGGCGATGAATAAGGCAGCCTTTTTAGGGAATTTGAACTCGAGCCTTCGTCTAGCAAGTCTGGACTCCGTGCAAATTGCGTCTTTGCAGCCAAGGTTTCCTGGTTTCTCCAGTAGTTTCCCTTTGCCTCACCGTATTCATTTTGACTGCATATTTTTTTGTCGCAGCAATTGTATTGTTAGTAGCCATCGAGTCAGCTTCAACTCTGACTCACTGTACAACGGAAAGAAACCTTGCCCGGTCCTGTGCCATTTTCAGGATCATTGGTATGCTCCGGTCCATGGTTGTGACCACTGTGTATCCTGAGTACCTTCCAACCCAGGGGTCTCATCTTCCGTCTTTATACTGGACAATATTCAGTTGTGATGCATAGGATTTTCGTTGGCTCGTTTTTGGAAGTAGATTGCCAGGCCTTTCTTCCTAGTCTGTCTTAGTCTAGAAGCTCTACTGAAACCTGTCCACCATGGAAGAGCATGCCGGTATAGCTATACTGATAGCACAGCCTCCAACATCATGTTGTTGTTGTTAGCTGCTGACAAGTCGGTTCTGACTCACAGTGACCCCATGTACAACAGATCAAAACACTGCCTGGTCCTGTGGCATCTTCACAATTATTGCTATGCTTGAGCCCGCTGTTGTAGCCACGGTGTCAATCCGTCTCATTGAGGATCTTCTTCTTTTTTACTGACCCTCTACTTTACCAAGCACGATGTCCCTCCCTCTCCAGGGGCTGATCCGTCCTGATAACACGTCTAAAGTATGTGAGATGTAGCCTTGCCATCTTTGCTTCTAAGGAGCATTCTGGTTGTACTTCTTCCAAGACAAATTTGTTCATTCTTCTGTCAGTCCATGGTATATTCAATATTCTTTGCCGACACCACAATTGAAAGGCGTCAATTCTTCTTTGGTCTTCCTTACTCATTGTCCAGCTTTCACATGCATATGATGTGATTGAAAATACCATGGCTTGGGTCAGGCACACCTTAGTCTTCAAGGTGACATTTTTGCTTTGCAACACTTTAAAGAGGTTCTTCTGCAGCAGATTTGCCCAATGCAATATGTCTTTTGATTTCTTGACTGTTGCTTCCATGAGTATTGATTGTAGATCCAGGTAAAATGAAATCCTTGACAACGTCAATCTTTTCTCCATTTATCATGATGTTGCTTATTGGTCCATTTGTGAGGACTTTTGTTTTCTTTATGTTGAGGTATAATCCATACCGAAGGCTGTGGTCTTTGATCTTCATCAGTAAGCACTTCAAGTCCTCTTCACCCCAACATCATAAAAAAAAAAAAAAAGTGGTTTTTCATAGCTACATGCAATTCACCACAGTATGACAAACTGATGGATGGGTGGTGGAACTGTACTGTCACTGTGCCCAATTTGGCAACTGAGAGGAAAAAGGCACAGAAACTAGGTGGTAACTTGCCCAGACCTCAATATAGTTGCACAGATAGACAAACGTACTATCTCTGGTTTTGGCCCCTCCTTCTGGGAGTGGAATGCTCAGGCTTACCACTTCTCCTCCTTTCCCCCTGGCTGGCCTTTCTCACACCTGTTTGGGCTGTGCCGTCTCTCCAGGGACTTGGGGCCGGCCCAGGAGGTGGCCCACATGCACACAGGTCCCCCAGGACTTGGACCTGCGCTCTCTCCAAAGTGCTTTCTGCTCCTCCCCAGCCTACCACAGAAACAGTCCTGAAATCCTTTCTTGACCATTTACGAGACTCCAACATGGGTCCCCCGGGCACCCTGTCTCTCTGCCTTCCTGCAGGCCTGTCTGCTCGTGCGCGCTGACATAGCAAACGTGCACAGCTCCCAGCGTTGCAGCTCAGCGTTGCTTTGAGCAGCCCCTTGCAGGGATCAGCAGCGTGGCAAACAGATGTCAGAGGTGACCTGCCATCTCCTGTTCCTGGGAGTTGCTCATTCCCTGGGTCAGGGAATATGTGTGGAGACTGTCACAGCCAGTGCCAGGAGCAGCCAAGAGGTTGTCACTGGCATCTCCCTGGGAATTGGACTGTGCTTTTAAAAAAATTAAACAGCTTGCCTAGAACACAGACATGCTCGGGTAACTGCAGATCTTATGTTCCCGCAGACCCGGGGTTTGACATCCTTGCCTTCAGCAGCTTGGCAGATAGAAAAATAACAGTTTGTTTTGTGTGTGATCAGAGTTAACTTAACCAACCCCTGCCAAGCTCTTCTCTTTGTCAGGAGAAAGAGCTGGAGGGAGGTAAGGGCATTGCAAGTGTGTGTGAGGGGGTGGCGGGGAGCTAGGTGAGAAGAGACAGCAAGAAGGGAATGTCTGGGGAGGCGCCGGCTGGTGAGTGTGGATGAGTTGATGCCCTGGCAGCCTGCACCGGTTCAGGATGGAGATGGAGAAGGGCGCTGGAGGGGTATGCCTGGAACAGGGGGCAGAACATCAACAGAATCCCTTGGCAACAAGTGCTATGGCTGGCCACTGGCATTCCCAGTTCGCCCAGCCTTCCTTTCCCCTAGGCCAGTGCCTCCCAAACTTTACATGCAACCAGGTCGCCTGGATTAAAAACAGTTGCTGTCGTCCATCCCAACTTATGGTGACCCTTTGTGTCTTGGTGTTTTCAGTGGCGGATTTTATTCAGAAGTAGTTTGTCAGGTCTTTCTTCCAAAGCACCTCTCGGTAGACTCAATCCTCCAACCTTTAGTTTAGCAGCCAAGTGGTTTGACCCTTTGTACCCTTTGCAATGTTAAGCACACATTGCTGGCGCCACCCCCATAGTTTCTGGTTCAGTAGGTCAGGGGTGAGGCTGGAGGATTTGCCTCTAACAAGTTCCCAGGTGATGCTTGTTATGAATGGAATTGTGTTCCCAAAAAAGATAGGTCGAAGTCCTAGTCCCTGTACCTGTGAACGTGCCCTTGTCTGCATGTGGGGCGGGTCCTGATTCTATATGGCTGCTGTGCTTTTAAAATAGGAAAGATGGCCATGTGACGATGGAACATACAGCCACAAGCCAGGGATCACCTGGGGCGGCTAGAAGAGACAAGGAAGGCTCTTCTCCTAGGGTGGGCAGAGCAAGCAGAGCCCTGACCACACTGTGAACTCAGAATTCTGGCCTCCAGAACTGTGAGGCAGTAAGTTTCTGTTGTTTACAGCGATCCAGTTTGTGGTATTTTGTTACAGAAGCCCCAGGACACTAACATGAGGCTGGTCAGGGAACCCCACTTTGAGAACCACTGCACCAGGGAAGCCAAAAAGCTGACTTGCTTTAAAACTCTTCTAAGCTGGGCAGTCCACCAGGAACTATATGACTGGGCTTTCTTACTGAGCACACCAAAAGAAAGAACTTCTTCCCTTTCACAACTCGTGGAACATACATATCCTACCCACACTGTATGCCTCTGGAGTTCTTTGGGAGGATACTTTTCCCACTGGAAATATTTGCTTCCCTCCACTGGGGATTTGTGTAACCGTAAAAGGTCAAAGAAATGTTTTTTGAAGCAAAATAGCTGGGGTATCAGGCAAAACCAGAGGTGCCCCTTGTACCCAAAAGAAAACCAAAAAAATCCATTGCTGTCGAGTTGATCACAACTCATAGTGACCCTATAGGATAGAGTAGAACTTCTCTGTAGAGTTTCCAAGGAGCGGCTAGTGGATTTGAACTGCTGACCTTTTGGTTAATAGCTAAGCTCTTAACTACTGTGCCACCGGGGCTCCAGCCAAACAGAATGTGCCCAACAATAAAGCCTGCTACCCAAGACTGGTGTGCCAGACAGGCTCCCACAAATTATGTATTTTCACATAGTATTTCTCAAAATTTGTATTAACCCACTGCTGTTGAGTAGATTCTGACTCATAGCAACCCTATAAGACAGAGTAGAACTGCTCCATAGGGTTTCCAAGGAGTGCCTGGTGGATTTGAACTGCCAACCTTTTGGTTAGCAGCCAAACTCTTAGCCACTTCGCCACCAGTGTTTCCAAAATCTGTATAACCAACCACAAATTTAAACACACGTAACGATTCAGCATGCATTCCACAACTGAGAACACGTGGTATCCACAAAAAATTCAAAGCAGAAAATAATTGGGTCTTGAAAGGGGTATTCATATGAAAGGCAGTCCTGTGCCTGGGGAAGCACAGAGACCCTAGCCTGCTCTCACCACCCCCCCTTTTGGGAGGTGAGGACGGATTGGAGCAACTTTGGTTAACAGGGTCTTAGAGTTTGATTGCGATGTTGTCTTAGGAGCCTCTAGTATGACCATTCCGAAGGCATCTGATGTCCTACTGACTTTCAAAGGCATGCCCTGTTCCCCAAAGGTATCTGTGGTTTAGCTTTAGGCTGACTGCAGACCCTTGCTCAGAGGCCACCAGGCACCACCCCTGCCCAAGGCAGTCCCAGTCAGGTGGCGGGAAGGCAGAGGCTCAGAGTCAGAGAGGATGGAAGTGCAGGGCTCCTTGCACTGTTTCAGCAGAGTCCTCCACTATGAAGGTGGGAAGGGTACTGAGCAAGTCAGAGGCCCAACGGTATAAAAGGAAGGCTGTGATGGCAGCTAGGCAGCTATGAGAAAACCTTCTTAAGGAGCAAGAAATCCAATGATCTTAGAGCACCCAGAAAAAGGGAAAAGCAAGGTGTTTCTTAAGAACGCGCATCCCAACTTCATGGTGGAGGAATGCAATGGCCATGCGTTTGAAGAAGAGGAAACAGATGGAGAGGATTGCAAATTAAGTGAGGCCTTAGGAGTCCCTGGTGGTGTAAATAGCTAAAATACTTAGCTGCTAACCAAAAGGTTGGTGGTTCAAGTCCACCCAGAGGCACCTTGGAAGGCAGGACTGACCATCTATTTCTGAAAAATCAGCCACTGGAAACTCTGTGGGGCACAGTACTACTCTGACACACGTGGAGTCACCAAGAGTCAGAACTGACCTCAGGGCAACTGGTGTGGGAATAGCCTTAGTCAGTCTTAGTGTAAAGCCCTCACCTCAGTACCTGGGACACTCTAATTTTCTACAGGTACTCCCTGACTTTTTTTTTTTTTGTACATTCTATCTCTCATAATAAGTACTACATACAACGTTAAAATATACCTGTGAATTTATATGTAATGTTTCTGTTATGAACTGAATTCCAAAACCACTAAACCCAGTGTCTTGGAGTCAATTCTGACTCATAGCAACCCCACAGGGTTTCCAAGGCTGTAAATCTCTGTAGAAGCAGACTGCCACATCTTTCTCCCATGGAGCTCCTGGTAGTCTTGAACCACTGACTTTTGCCCAGCAGTCGATCACTTTAACCACTGCACCACCAGGACTCCTTGTAGATTGAATTGTGTTCCCCCAAAATAACTGTTGTCAGTCCTGACCTCTATGCCAGTGGTTATGGTCCCATTCGGGAATGGGTTATCTTTGTTATGTTAATGAGGCAGGATTAGTGTAGGGCGGATCTTAAGTCAATCTTTTTTGAGATATAAAAGAGATTAAACAAGCGAGCAGAGCACAGATGGTGTAAGATAGATGCCAAGCTACATGAACATTGCCCAGGAGCAGAAGCTTAGAAGAGTCAAGGACCTCCCTCCAGAGCTGACAGAGAGAGAAGCCTTCCCCTAGAGCTGGCACTCTAACTGTGAACTTCTAGCCTCCTAAACTATGAGAAAATAAATTTCTGCTTGTTAAAACCACCCACTTGTGGTATTTCTGTTATAGCATCACTGGGTATTTATTTATGGCTATTCCCAAGAAAGGTGATCCAACCAAACGTGGAAATTATCAAATGATATCGTTAATATCACACGCAAGCGAAATTTTGCTGAAGATCATTCAAAAGCAGCTGCAGCAATATATTGACAGGGAGTTGCCAGAAATTCAAGAAGGATTCAGAAGAGGACGTGGAACCAGGGGTATCATTGCTTATGTCAGAGGGATCCTGGATGAAAGCCGAGAAGACCAGAAGGATGTTGACCTGTGTTTTATTGACTATGCAAAGGCATTCGACTATGTGGATCATAACAAATTATGGATAACATTGTGAAGAATGGGAATTCCAGAACACTTAATTGTGCTCATGAGGAACCTTTACATAGATCAAGAGGCAGATATTCGGACAGAACAAGGGGATACTGAGTGGTTTAAAGTCAGGAAAGGCGTGCGTCAGGGTTGTATTCTTTCACCATACCTACTCAGTCTGTATGCTGAGCAAATAGTCCAAGAAGCTGGACTTTATGAAGAGGAACAGGGAGGGCATCAGGACTGGAGGAAGACTCATTAACAACCTGCATTATGCAGATGACACAACTTGCTTACTGAAAGTGAAGAGGACTTGAAGCACTTACTAATGAAGATCAGAGACCACAGCCTTCAGTATGGATTACACCTCAACATAAAGAAAACAAAAATCCTCACAACTGGACCAATGAGCAACATCATGATAAACGGAGAAAAGATTGAAGTTGTCAAGGATTTCGTTTTACTTGGATCCACAAAAAAACACCCACAGAAGCAGCAGTCAAGAAATCAAAAGATGTAATGCACTGGGAAAATCTGCTGCAAAAGACCTCTTTAAAGTGTTGAGAAGCAAAGATGTCACCTGGAAGACTGAGGTGCACCTGACCCAAGCCATGGTATTGTCAATTGTCTCATACGCATGCGAAAGCTGGACAGTGAATAAAGAAGATGGAAGAAGAATTGATAGCTTTGAATTGTGGTGTTGGTGAAGAATGTCGAGTATATCATGGGCTGCCAAAAGAACGAACAGGTCTGTCTTAGAAGAAGTAAAATCAGAATGCTCCTTGGAAGCGAAGATGGTGAGATTGCATCTTACATACTTCTGGACGTGTTGTCAGGAGGAATCAGTCCCTGGAGAAGGACATCACGCTTGGTAAAGTAGAGGGTCAGCAAAAAAGAGGAAGACCCTCAACAAGATGGATTGACACAATGGCTGCAACAGTGGGCTCAAGCACAACAAGGATTGTGAGCGTGGCGCAGGACCGGGCAGTGTTTCGTTCTGTGGTACATAGGGGTCGCTATGAGTCAGAACTGACTGGACGGCACCTGACAACAACAACATCACTGGATAACTAAGACAATTTCCAACCTCAAAAGGCAAATGAAGACCAGATTTACAAAGATACTGATAGTAAAAGGCAATAATAATGAAAACTAAAAAAAAAAAAACAGAGGTATTCAGCTTACATCGGAACCAGCTTCCTTCAGAGGAAGACCCTCAATGGGATGGATTGACACAGTGGCTGCAGCAATGGGCTCAAGCATAACAATGATTGTGAGGATGGTACAGGATCGGGCAGTGTTTTGTTCTGTCGTACATAGGGTCGCTATGAGTTGGAACTGAGTTGAGGGCACCTAACGATAACAATAACACAACAGAGCCAACTTACAGCAGAGTCATCGGAACGGAACCCTGTCATAAGTCGAGGACTACCTGTGTTTCTCGAAGCGGGTTTCCCCAGCCACTGCATGGGAGTCATTAGTGGTGCTTACAAGGAATACAAGTTCCTGGGCTCCACCTCAGATAGGCTAAGCTAATCCAGGTGGACAGGCCGGGGAAGCTGCATTTTACCCACTCTACTGGTGGATTTTATGCCCGCTAAGTTTGAAAACCATTACTGCGGATGCTTGGTATACGTTCATAGGCTTTCCCTTAGGTAAAATTTTGGGGAATGGGAGAGACGAGGGAGAGAAGAGGGAATTTCAGAAGAGCTTTTGGATGTCTCTCCCCAAGTCATCTTTCCCAGGACATTTGTGTGTGCCACCCCTGGGCGCATTGGGACACGCATTCCCTCCCACATTCAACTGTCCTGACCAGTGTTGTGGGGCCAGTGATCACAGTACTGGAATCACCAGCTGGCGCAGCTTCGCCACCTACTGGATGTATGGGGAGATGCAGGATTGAAGACATTGGTTAAAGAGCAGCTTCAGAAAACATGCGTGCGTGCACGCACACACACACACACACACACACACACACATGCTGCAGAGCAGGGCCCCCCTGATCCTGGCTAAGCCTGCAGCAGCAGCTGTTGGCTCACCTGTTGTCACCAGTACAGATGCATTCTACTTCTCGGTTCAGGGACGGATGAGGCTGGAGTAGGAGAGCAGAAGGCAAAGGAATGATAACCAGGGACTCTGAAAAGACTTCCTCTTCTCCCCTTGCCTCCTGTTTTCGGGTGAAGAACACAGGAGGTAAAGATAAAAAAAAAAAAAGAGTTGTGGAAAAGTGCATTCCGCAAGGGTGGGGAAGGGAGGCATTCCTTGGGTCCCAGCCTCAGGGGAGGGGTGAGAAGGGAAGGCAGGAGGACATGAGAGGCTGAATGGACGGGCAGGCAGCCCACCCCTCCCTCAGCCAGGCTCCCAGGCAGCCAGAAAGTGGTCCCAGACTGATATCATATGCCCCCTAAAGGCCCTGGCTTTTGGGGAGTATTGTGCTCTTTTCTGCCTCAGTTTCCCTTTAGTGAGCAGATGAGGCTGGGGAGTGAATAAATGCATACTACTGCCTCAAAACGTTGCCAAAGGGTGAGGTCAAAGTCTGGCCTCCTCCAGTGGTCAGAGGGCAGGTGTGTGCACAGGTCTCACCTGTCTGGCTAGGCAGGGCCCTGGAGCCCCCCAGAGCCCTGCAGAGGAGCCCTGGGCAGCCCCGCCTACCGGCCCTCCCGCCTGCCTTCAGCTCACCTGTGGTGTGCAGGGTGAACTTCTGACCTTGTCTTGTCTCAGTCCATGACCTCATGTCAAAACCACTCCTGGATTGGGTTTCACTGACCGGGTTACCTCAGGTCTTCAGTGAAAACCGGGCACAGCCGTTCCCAGGAGTCACAGATTCTTGAGCTCCGAGAGAATGCTTTCTGGCCTGCAAACTCTACCCGCCTGCCCGCCTCGCTCCGCCTGGCTGGTTCTCCTCCCCCAGCTCTTGGCTTTCTTCCCTACCCTTTCCTGAAACAGCTTGCCAGGCATTACCTGAACCAGCTCAAGAGAGGAACAGGCTGGGACCCTCCTTGGGGATTTGCTGGTGGCTCTAGAGAGGTGGTGTCCAGGCAATGTGGCACTGTCCTTCACTTGTGGCTCCTGCACATGAGTTAGTTATCATGGAACCACTGTGGCTCAGCGCGAGCAAGCAAATGGATACCGAATGCCACAGAACATAAGCAGTCAGGGCAGAATTTGGATCCAGCTGTAGTGAATCACAGAGCTGTAGATCGAATCCAGTCCGATCCCAGCCAAACCAACCAACGCCACCCCACCCCAACCCAACCCAACCCAGCCCAATACAATGCAATCCAGTAACTAAGCCCATAGCAACAGGCATTTTCCTAGTGCCTTCTTTACTCATCTCACTGTACGTTGATGGAGCTGGGGAAGTGGAGGGCTAAGCGATTGATGTCTCTGGTCAGACCCCCAATTCCTTACTTAAAAGATTGTTAACAGGAGGTTACACTCCAGGGCAGCATGGTGAGGGCAATAGACTCAGCAACGAAGCGAACGGTGAAACTATAGCAGTGCCAGGAATTTGGGGGGTTATTTAACACCCATGTTTTAGCTCCTCATCTGCTGGAGGGCTGTGGGCTAAAGACAGACATGTGACTAGCCTGTCTCGCCACACCACTGCGAGAACACCTGATATAATGTACCCAAAAACCCTACCCAAAGTCGGAAGCACTAAACTATTTTTAGTCAAGTAGATACCTTTATAAGGTGCCCTGCTGGCACAGTGTTTAAGCATTCGACTGCTAACCCACCCGGTCGCTCCGTGGGAGAAAGACCTGGTGATTTGCTCCCATAAAGATCACAGCCTAGAAAACCCCATGAGGCGGTTCTGCTCTGTCACATGGGATGGCTCTGAGTTGAAATCAACTTGACGGCATCTAACAACAACCCAACAATGGATATTTTATTAAAAAAACAAAAGTTGCTGTGGCGTCGACACTGACTCATGGCGACCCCATGTGTGTCAGGGTGGAACTGTGCTCCAAAGGGTTTTCAACGGCCGAGTTTTTGGAAGGAGATTTCTAGGCCTTTCTTCTGATGGATTCAAACCTTCAACTTTTCAGTTAGCAGCTGAGGATTTGGGGTCTCTACCCCACAGAACTTAATCAGGGAAGTGGCGTGAACAAACAAAATGATGGTACAAAGTCTATCACTTTCCACGTGTCTGTACTGGTTGATTCTGTTTCTATTAAGAACACCAAGGTTTTCCAGACCTCCAGTTAGAGAGCTTGCTGTGAAGAAATGTGCCATTCCCTTACCCAAGCACAAACTACAGGAGAACTGGGATGGTGAGGATGGCTCAGTGGAATCTACCTCCCAGCACAAAGCTGGTAGCCTCATGGTGAGTGAAGTAGCATCATTCGTATTAAAGAGATAAAAACACTCATCATCTCCCTGAAGGAGCGGGAGAGCAGTGGGATGGAGACCCCAACTTCTAGTAAAAAGACCAGACTTAATGGTCTGACTGAGACCAGAGGGATCCCGTAGGTCATGGTCCCCAGACCTTCTGTTAGCCCAAGACAGGAACCATTCTCCAAGCCAACTCTTCAGACAAGGATTAGACTGGACCACAAGACAGAAAATGATACTGGTGAGGAATGGCCTTCTCGGATCAAGTAGACACAGGAGACTTTGTGGACAGCTCCTGTCTGGAGGGGAGATGTGAAGGCCGAGGGGGACAGAAGCTGGCTGAGTGGACACAGAAACACAGGGTGGAGAGAAGGAATGTGCTCTCGTTAGGGGGAGAGCAACTAGGAGTATATAGCAAGGTGTATATAAGGTTTTGTATGACAGACTGACTTGATTCATAAACTTTCACTTAAAGCACAATAAAAATTAAAATAAATAAATAAATAAATAAACCTTCCTTGAAAATTAATTAATTAACTAATCTTGCTTCTCAAAAAAAAAAAAAAAAAACACTCATCATCAAGGTCTTTTCACGGGCTCTCCAACTTGGAGAAATGGAGTAAGGATTGTTTTCTCCATTTTACAAGTCAGATCACATTTGTTGCCACCTCAGAAGCATGTCATAGTTCTCCTTGGCCTGCAGAGTAAAAGCCGTGCTTTGAAGACTACTCAAGGGTCTCCTATACCTGCGTCCAACCTACCATCCTGGCCTTCTCTCCCACTGTGTCCCTCTGAAGCCCCATGCCCTAGCCACAGCTCGCAGCTCACCACGTGCTGCTTCCTCCACCCCTGCCTTTACTCATGCCAGCCCCACTCTAGGCAATGTTCTTCCCCACACCAGCTAAAACCAGTCGCTTTCAAGTAGATTCAGATTCTCCGTGATCCCTTGTATATCAGAGTAGAACTGTGTTCTCTAGGGTTTTCAGTGGCTAATTTTTTTGCAAGTAGATTGCTGGGCCTTTCTTTTGAGCCATATCTAGGTGGACTCGAACCTCCAGCGCACCACCCAGGGGCCCCATCTTAATATTTACTGCATCCTGAAAAGACATTACACCAGGTGTGATTGGGTCAATTCTGACTCATAGCGATGCCATGTGTGTCAGAGTAAAACTGTGCTCCATAGAGTTTTCAATGGCTAATTTTTCAGAAGTAGTTGGCCACACCTTTCTTCCAAGGTGCTACTGGGTGGACTCAAACCACCAACTTTTTGGTTAGCAGCCAAGGGCATTAACTCTTTGTACCACCTAGGGACACCTCTCCCCTACAACTGCTGCTATTTAAGCCATATTCGTCCTTTAAAAATCAGCTCAAATTGCCACTCCACCATGACACACCTCCTCAGAATTAATCACCCCCTTTTTTTTTTTTTCCTCTTAACAAAATGGTCGGCAGTTCAAGTCTACTAGGCACTCCTAGGAAACCCTATAGGGTCACTATGAGTCCTAAAGGACTCGATAGCACTATTTTTTTTTTTTTTCCTCTGTGTGGCCACACACAGCCTGGATTTGCATATTCTTCACTCAGGAGGCAGCTTGGTGTGAGGGGAGAGGATCAGATTGAAAATCTGGACTCCACCACTTATGTCTGCCTTTGGGCATAGCATTTAATATCTCTGAGTCTTAGTCATGCAGTGGTTAAGCCTGAGGCTGCTAACCAAAAGGTCGACAGTTCGAATCCACCAGCTGCTCCTTGGAAACCCTATGGAGCAGTTCTCCTCTGTCCTATAGGGTCACTATGAGTTGGAATCAACTCAATGGCAACAGGTTTGGGTTTTTTTTTTTTCTGTCTGAATTTATTTATATTTGAAACTTGAGTAAAAGTGACTGTCTTCCTTATCTCAGTGGAATATGGCTCACTTCTTAATTCAACAAATGTTTATTGTACACCTACTATGTGTGATACGAAATAAGTTAGAAAGGCAATGTGAAACAGCTTTCTAAATTGTGTTTTGTATTTCCATTGTTTTAGACAATAAGCCCTTGAGGGTGGAGACAAGCCACATTCCCTTGAAATCCTATGCTTCTCCGTAATAGCTGTTCACACAGCAGGCTCTCGACTAGGGGTCAGCCACTGAGTGAGCTAGAGAAAACGGGGCACACCCAGAGGTCACACACAGCAGGCATGTGTGAGAACCCTTGTGGCACTCTGTTTCCAGGGTTCCAGTCACAGAAATGTCACCCCTGCTCTCGGCACTCCAACCCACTCATTGTAGGAGCCAATGGAACAGTCAGGCAACAGGGACCAAGGAGAAAGAGCATGGTTTCCCATTGGATAAACCACATGGCAAGGAGGATGGAGGGTAGGACTATTCTTAATTACCTGACACCTTTATATATGTAGTGTCTGTAATAAAAACCCTCCGAAGTGCTTGCCATCCACTGGAGGCTAAGGAAATAATTACTTGCTTAGCAATCTGAGAGGAAATTAAGTGACGTGAGACAATTGTGCTCCTGGCTTCTTTTTGTTTCTCTTTTGCTCATGGAACGCAGCAAGCTGACGTGATCAGAGCCATACTGGGCTGAGGGGGAAGCAGGATATTTCCCTCAGGGCTCATCCCTGTTCTACCTTGAGAGACCAGAAATGCGCACTGCCTAGGAACAGAAGCTGAAAGTCTAGTTCATGGACTCCCATTTGTGACCCGGACGGAGGGGGGCTCTGATCTAGGACCGGAGGTCTCTTGATGTAGATAAACCAAAAAAACCTGTTGCTAGCGAGTCAACTCCGACTCATAGTGACTCTGTAGGCCAGAGCAGAACTGCTCCATAGGATTTCCAAGGCGGAAGCTGACTGCCACATTTTCCTACCAGGGAGTTGGTGGGTCTGAACCTCTAACCTTTCAGTTAGCAGCCCAGTGCTTAAAACCACTGCACCACCAGGGCTCCTTTGTGATGTGGATTAAGAAAAAAAAAATCAATTCCGACTCATGGTGACCTTAAAGGGCAGACTATAACTGCCCCGTAGAGTTTCCAAGGAGCGCCTGGTAGATTCGAACTGCTGACCTTCTGGTTAGCAGCCAAAAAATATGGATACCAGAGGGTAATTCTGTGAAGTCTCGCCAAACTTCCTTGAGGTTCCCCAGCCCTTGGCTCCTCCCCTTCCCTTCCTCATTCCCCCAGTCTCCTTCCTGCTAACTGGGGTGAACATTGAAAGGTCCCAAAAAGCAGAAGGGAGCCGGCGACCCCTGGTGGTTGGCATTGGCATGAGGCTGACCAAAAGCTCTTTGTGACCAAAGCAAAGGTTTGTGGAGGAGAAAAGCCAACTACATTCTCAACCCTTGGGGTGTACTTCATTTTATTTTAAATCTTAGATCCGTGTGGAAGATAAACCCTGAGCTTTTTTTTTTTTTTGTAATGGTAGATAAATTTGGATTCTGAAAATGGCGTAGACTTTGGAAAGAAATTCCTGAACCAGCCCTAAGCAAAATGGTGAGAATTATAAGGCAAAACTGGTCTTCCCTTTGGTTTCTCTACTCTTCCATTCTGACCCATCGTGGTTCACATTAGCCTTTCACTGGGGTCCCCCACTCACTGGGCGCCCCCATTCTGTCCACCCCCCTGGAGCTAACAAGTATATATTTATAGTATGTCTCATATTTGAATCTGGACCATCCAAAAAACCCAAACCCATTGCTGTCAAGTCGATTCCGACTCATAGCGACCTTATAGAACAGAGTAGAACTGTCCTATAGGGTTTCCAAGGAGCACCTGGTAGATTCGAACTGCTGACCTTTTAGTTAGCAGCTGTAGCTCTTAACCACTACGCTACCAGAGTTTCCAATCTGGACCATAGGGAGCTTCTAAACTTGTCACCTTGCTGATGATGCCTAGAGAGATTGGGTGAGCTGGCCGATGCCACAGTCAGCCACAGCCAGGCTAGGACTGGACCTCAGGCTTCCTGGTCCCACCGAGGCCGAGGCCTTTCACTTCATCAGCCTATATCCCTCCCCAAAGATTAGTTCCCCTCCTTCATCATATTATTTATATCTTATCAAATACTCCTTCTTGTTGGTAGTTGCTATTGAGTCCGTTCTGACTCATGGCAACCTTATATGTAACAGGATGAAACGTTCACTGGTCTGGTACCATTTTCATGGGCCGTTGGTATGTTTGAGTCCACTATTGTGTCCATTGTGTATTTCAAGTGCCTTCTGATATAGGGGGCTCACCTGCCAGCACTATATCGGGCAGTGTTCTGCTGTGATCCACGGGGTTTTCACCGGCTAATTTTCAGAAGCAGGTCACCAGGCCTTTCTTCCTAGTCTGTCTTAGTCTGAAAACCCTGCTGAAACCTGTCCACCATGAGTGACCCTGCTGGTATTTGAAGTACCGGTGGCCTAGCTTCCAGTCTCACAGCAATCACAGTACAATAGACTGACAGACAGGTGTTGGAAAAGATGCTTAAGCCCAAAAAAAAGGTTCTCAAATACTGGAACTCAAGGATGGCGGTGACTCAGTAGGGAAGATACTCGAATAGGAGTGTGTCTTTCTTGTGCTTCTCAAAGTGACTGCCTGTTTGTATGTCAGTCTATGTGGGTTAAGACATTGAGCCTGTTAAAGCAGTTGGGATGGTAAACGGGGGAATGTTTTTATTTGTCAACTGAGTGAGCCCTTCACGGTTGTCTGGGAACAATATGAAGGGAAGTGGGAGTCTGTGACAGGGTGTTCTTCCTTTTCCCTGTTGACTTTCTACTCTGTAATCTATGAAATGTGTCAGACTTGACCCTCGGCACGAGGGTCAGAGGTCAGCTTGGTGCAGGGGTAGGAATCCTGGCTCTGGAAAGTATTTTTATGTTGGCATTGCATGTTCACCTCTGAAATGGTGGTGACCAAATGCATGTCCTCGGCGAGAACCTGTCCTCAGGGACCAGTCCTGAATTTCTAAAGGCCACCAGCCACCATTGATTATGCCACAGTCACTTCCCATTCAACACATCTCAGACACACTTTTTAAGAAATAGATATTTTATTCATTTTTGGTGGCAATATACACAACCAAACATACATGCATTCACGATTTCTCCGTGAACAGTTCAGTACCATTGGTCATACACTTCCCATAGTGCTGCCGGTCTCCTCTCTCTGCCCGTATTGTTTCATCACAGTTAATTTAGGCTCTCTGCACCTTTAAGGCCCAATCTGCGCTTCAGATGAACTGTTGTGAGTTTAAACTCGTATAGACAATCTTTATAAGATCGATACACTCAAGGCAAACATTCTTTATTAATTGGCCTAAACTCTTGTTTAGTTTAATGATGGCTTCGTGGGATGGTTTCAGGTCAAGGTTTCAAGATTATTTCCAGGCATTAGATTCGGGGTTTCCCCCCAGTCTCAATGGATCCAGTTAGTCTGGTTTCCACATAAGCTTGAAGTTCTGGCAACTATTTTACTCCTTTTGTTCAGGATCCACCTGATGGGTCCTGGGTTAAAACATTCAGTGATGATAGCCAGGCATCCATTTCTTCAGACTCACACTTCGTCCTCCATCCAAATCAGTCTCCTTCCAAACTGCCTCTTTGTCAACATCTTGGTTTTCCAGACCAAGTGACAATCCAGAATGGTCGCCGACTCTTCAAGTTCCTTCACCTTCTATGCCCACTCTCCCCCTGTATCCCCACTGCCTTCAGGATGGACCAAGATGAACACCACAGTCCTTTCCTGTCCACCTCCATCCAATATAGGAGGCTATGTTATGAGAACATGGGACTTCCTATAGCAATAAGGGTTATGACCGTTTATGTTTCCATGTGGTCCCAGACTCCCACCATCCAATACTTTTTATCCCTCAGCATGTCTTCAAAGTACATTGAATAGTACATTAAATACCCAATTTACCCATTACTGTTGAGTCCATTCTGACTCATAGTGATCCTATAGGACAGAGCAGAACTGACCCATAGGGTTTCCAAGGAGAGGCTGGTGGATTCGAACTGTCAGCCTTTTGGTTAGCAGCTGAACAATTAACCACTGTGCCACCAGGGCTCCAGTGCTTTAAATACATTTCATAAATAAAGCTTTGTGTAACCATTATTAGCTTAATATTGACTCTGGACTTGAGGAAAAATGATGGGGCCTGGGGGCTTGTTCCTGGGGTAAAGTATAGTAGACAGGGGAAAGGTTGGAGTTCAAAACCATCCATCCCCACCCAGGGTCAGCTGCAAACGGGGGTGCAGGGCCAATTCCTGTCTCAAGGCCACCAAGAAGGACTGAGGAGCTTCTGTGAAGGGTGATGGAATAACTTGGGAAGGGATAAGGATGAGGGCTGAAGGACATGATGAACATAATGTCACTGAACTGTATATGCGAAGATGGTTGAAATGTCTAATGTTTTATATATATATTTACAGCAATTTAAAAAAAAAAAAAAAACAGTGACGTGCCCCCAGCTCCACTACACGCCTCAGTGTGGACGTTGCTGTGAGCACAAGCAAGGCTTCCCTCTCTCCCAGCCCAAGAGGCCACCAGACTGACCAGTGGTGTCATGTGGAACATGAGGTACAGAGAAATCTGTCCTGGGTGGAGCCCACAATGTAACTGCTCGGAGTCGCTCAGCTCTCATTCTGTGCCGGCGGTGTGCCTGATCCGTTGTGTCTCTAACTCGTTAAAACTTCACCACAGCCAAATGTGGGGATACCGGTGACTGTTTCCATTTTACAAAAGAGGAAACTAGAAGCTGGAAAACTTGACTCAATCACAAAGTATCTTCATGGCAGAGCTGGGTTTGGAGCCCATGTTACTGGACTCCGGGATCCCTGCTCTTAACCACTGCACTCTATATATCATCCTTTGGGCAAGCCTGGAAGTCACCATGCGTAAACCCAGACTAATACTGGCCAAATGGATACGGGAGCATATTCATATTAATATGCTAATATGACATTAGCATGTTATATTAACTTGGTAGTTATTCATATTCCAACCACTGACTCTGGTTTTCTTGGTTGCTTCCTCCCTGGCCTCAGTTTCCACATCTGAAACATGGGGAGAGAGAATCCCTCAGGAGCAAGAGCAGTGGCTGTGGGTTTTGCTCAATGCCTCGGAGACTAGAGATCAATAGTTTAATTGCTGTGAAACACATGGGCCTTGGTGATGCCACATAAATAATTGGAATAACTGTGGCCAGGGACAGAGAGGATAGTTTTCCAATATCTTATTTTAAAATGCGTTTCTCTGCAATTAACTCTTCACGCTCAGGCAGAATGAGCCTTGCGCACGGGCATGCGTTATTCTTTCTTTTTCTTTTCTTCGAGGCCCTTTGCTCGGGTGCCTCCCTCCTCCTGCTGGCACTCCCTACAGGGTCAAAGGTCAGCCGTCTGGTTTGGAGGCACAGCCTTGGGCTCCTCCACCAAGGGCAGGGACAGCCTCTCTCCCAGTCTGCACACTTTTCCTGGGGACTCAGAGTGGTCAAAAGACCCTTTGTGATATCCCAGCCCAGCTCCCGCCTGGCCCCTGGCCCCTCCGCTCCACATCTGTGCATTCCAGCTCTGTCTGGTGATGTCACCCTGGACAGGGACCCCTTCTCAGCTCCAGAATATTATGCCGGACCAGGCTCTTCCCCACAGTATCTTTGGGAAAAGATTTTTCTGACTGTAAACCATTCACAGGCCTCACCCCAGGCTCATGAATTCCTGGGTTCTCATTTGTAATCGTTCCAAGTGTCTCTTTCTCAGAGTAGTGGAGAGGAAGAAGGAGGAAAACTTGAGGAAGGACTGCCCACAGGTCCGCGAGGCTACATGGAGTTAACGGCTGCTCCTCAGAGGCTCTCTAGGAACTGTTTACTAGATGATAATGAAGATGGAAGGAGCCCTGGTGGTGCAATGGTTAAGTGCTTGGCTGCTAACCAAAAGGTTGTCAGTTTAAAACCACCCAGAGGTTCCGTGGGAGAAAGACCTGGCGATCTGCTCCTATAAAGATTACAGCCTAGGAAACCCTATAGGGCAGTTTTACTCTGTAACGCATGGGGTCGCTATGAGTCAGAATCGACCTGACAACGCTTCATAACAACAAGGATGAGCATGATCACTATGGCTCACAGTGACACTAATTGTTGTGTGCATGTTACTGAGTACAGATTGGAGTCAGAAAACACAAGGGCCGGCCTGAGGCTCCTTTACTAGCTCTGTGGCCTTGGGTGAGACGAAGATGTAGCCCTGTGCTCAGGAAGCACATGGGGAACACTGGGTGAGCACACTAAGTGACCAGAGCTGTGACGAGGTATGTGTGGGTACTGTTGGTGCACACAGGAGTGGCATCTAGTTTAGACTGGAGGATGGGAGAATTTCTGGAGAATTCCAGAGCAACACCACGCTGAGTCCTGTAAACGCTGCACGCTTCCCCGCTTACTTCTGGCCCCCATCATAGTCATAGCAACGTCTGAGATCCCCAGGAACCAGGGCTACTTTGAAACCTCATGCAGATCCAAGTGCACATGGGAGCCACCAGAGAACACTTGAATCTTGGCCAGTTTTAGGGCCTTGCAAGTCCATTGATGGTTCAAAGCAATGCACAGCTTTTCAGCTCGAAGCCAGGGGGCTCCACTCTGACCAGTGAGTTTCCAAAAGGGGTGCCATGGCTGAGTGGCAGTGTTACCTCAGGGTGAGGGGCTGATGGCACTACCCATCCTTGTCTGAGGGTTGCATTCTCCACCCTGGCCCTTTGAACTAAGCAAACATAGGCTGTGTTCACTGCACACAAACACACACAGTTGTCCCCAGTGGCCCCTCTGCACTGTGAAAGGGTTGATGCCCTGGCAGCTTGATGAGCCTTCTGGAAGGGACCCAGAGCTGAGCTCATCAGAGAGAGCAGATGTCAAGGTAACATGCACTTGTCTGACGCTCCCCAGGTTATTTATTTGTCTAGGAAATTGCTGAACAGAGCCTAGGGGCTGAGCAGCCGACTCCTGGGTTCCTGCAGATGGCTTAGGACAGTATCTGCCAATGGGGAACCACCTAGGGCTGGCTGTGCGGCTGCCCTTGGTGTTAGAAAGAGGACGATGGTCCTTTAAGGACAGGACACCAGAGTATAAACTTGGGAGAGGGCCTCCCAGGACACTGGGACCCTTTGATCTTTTTCCATTGTTAACGGATCGCATGCGTTCATTCATTAATTGGCTAAACATCTAGTAAGCAACTCTGGTCCTCACCGCTGCTGGGAGCCTTGCTGGGGTTGAGGGGGGCTGTTCTGTGCTGCGTTATCCTCCTCTTCCTCCTTCTCATCGTGATCATCTTCATCTTCGTGCTAATTAGCACGCCTACATACTAACCACAACTGTCAGTAACCAGTATGGATTGCCTACTCTGTGCCAGGAGCCGTACTAAGAGCCTCTCGCAGTCAGCCTGGTAGAAATTCTCATGCTTCAGCCGAGGACACCAAACCTATCTTAGAAATCCTGCCAGAGGTCACAGAGGTGGGTAATGGAATTAGGACGTCAGTTCAGCTGGGTCGATGGTGTTTGCCTCAGCACCATCCATCCATCCACAGGCCTGCCTGCGAGGTGCCGATCGTCTCACAGCTTAAACAGGGCCCCCTCGAAGCAGCGAGAGGAGAGACAATGGACTGCTATGCAAGTGAAGTGCAGGACAGGACGGGCTTAAAGGATGACGAGAAGTTGGAGTGGAAGCAGCACAGGAAGCCATGAGGGTGGGCAGGTGTGATGGAGAAGCCTTGGAGGAGGATCTGTACTAGACTTTAAAGGACTGACGGGCATGGGGAGGCCCCAGGTGGCACAAATGGTTAAGAGCTCCACTGTGAGCTGAAAGGTTGGTGGTTCAAATCCACCCACGAGTGCCTCAGTAGAAAGGCCTGGCAGTCTGCTTCCAAAAGGCCACAGCCTTGAAAACCCTGTGGAGCAGTTCTACTCTGCACACACGGGGTCACCAGGAGTCAGAATGAACTCCGCGGCACCCGGTTTGGTGCCTCGTTTGTTTGTGTCTGTGTCAGTGGGCACGGGTTGGCTGGAAGGATGCAGAGGGGAAACTGAAGAGAAGGGAAGAGGTGAGGGAACGGTGTGACCAGGACTCCAAGAGAGAATCAGATGGAGTCCTGGAGGAAACAAGAAAACAGCTGGTGAGAAAGGTGCAGTGGTTAAGAGATCAGCTGTAAACCAAAGGGTCAGCAGTTCGAATCCACCAGCCACTCCTTGGAAACCCTATGGAGCAGTTCTGCTGTGTCCTGTAGGGTCGCTATGTGTCGGACTTGACTGATGGCAAAGGTTGTGAGAGAGAGGGGGATGATGAGGAGGAAGGAGGGGGAGGAAGATGAGGAGGTGTTTCTGGTGTGGGGGAGAGGCCGAGAGGAGGCATGGGGGCGGAGAGTTTGGCTTTAATAGGGGGCTGCTCTAAGTTGCCAGTAACAGTGTGCACAGGATGGTCCGAAGGGAGACATGATGGTGTGGAGGTGAGGAAACAGCTAGGAGCCCAAGATGGGATAAGGATCTGGACTCAGGAATCAAAGGACCAGGGTGGCATGAGGACTGGTAGACTCTGAAGTGAAGGGGTGAGGGTGGTGAAGCTCCTCTGAGCCTGGGGGAAAACCTAGATGGGGCCTGACTCTTCATTCAGTCAATGCCTAACCTTTGAATCTCTACTGGCAGTAGGCTCTGCACTAGAAGCTTCCTTCCACTGCGTTAGGACCTGATGAGTTAGGACTCCTGAAAACCCTGTACCAGCTCACTCAGGGGTCCGTGTGTTTCCAGTCTTGTCTCCCTTTGCTTCCTTGGGCCTCCAGCTGGTCCTGGCTTCTCCTGGTTGCTGCCCAGCTGCACGAAGCAGCTGCCTTACTTTGCTCCAGAGGAGGCCAGGCTCCCAGGGTGGAGGAAGTGCTGACTGCACACCAGCCCCTTTGTTTAGAGCTCACCTGTTTTCAAGGGGCTTGAAGCACTTTCTAGACATTAACCCATTCACGACCACAGCATTGTAGGGGTCCAGGAGAGGGGATGGCCTCCCCATTTGGCAGGAGGTTGAGCTGAGCACAGAGAGTGGTAGGGAGGGGGCAGGAGGAGAGTGACTTGGCAAAGTCATAGGATGAGGTGTTAGGAGTTGAGTTGTGTCCCCTGCAAAAAGGTGCGTTGAAGTCCTAACCGCTGGCACCTCAGTGTGACCTTAGTTCGAAATAGGGTCCTTATAGATGTAATTAGTTAAGATAAGGTCATTATGGTGAGTCTTAATTTTTATTATTTAAAAAAACATTTTACTGTGCTTTCCATGAAAGTTGACACAGGAAATTAGGTTCCCCTTTGATAATTTCTGCACAAATTGTTCAGTGACATTAATTACGTTTTTCACAATGTGTCAACATTCTCTTTAATAGAGTCCATTTCCAGTACTCTAGTTTCCCGGCCCCCTTATCTTCTGATCTTTGCTTTAGGGTAATAGTTACGCTTTTGGCCTCCTATGGAAACCCTAGTGGCATAGTGGTTAAGTGCTATGGTTGTTAACCAAAAGGTTGGCAGTTTGAATCCACCAGCCACTCTTTGGAAACCCTACAGGGCAGTTCTACTCTGTCATATAGGGTTGCTATGAGTTGGAATCAGCTTGACGGCAAGGGATTTTGTTCTCAGGTAGATTTTTTTTTAAGTTTCTCATTCAAAAATTTATGTACGAATTGTTTTGTGATGTTGGCTACAATTCCCACATGTGTCAGCACTCTCCCCCTTTCCATCCCATGTTCCCTGTGTCCATTCGTCCAGTTTTCCTGCCTCTTCCTGCCTTCTCATCTTTGCTTTTGGGTAGGTGTTGCCCATTTGATCTTGTATACTTGGTTGAACTAAGAAGCACATTCCTCACATGCGTTATTGTTTGTTTTATAGGCCTGTCAAATCTTTGGCTGAAAAGTGGACTTAGGGAATGGCTTCAGTTCTGAGTTAGCAAGGTGTCCGGGGGCCATAGTCTCAGGGGCCCTCATGTTTTTATGACTGATGTCTTTATAAGAGAAGGAGAAGAGACCCAGAGGGACACACAGGGAAATGGCCATGTGAAGATTCAGGCAGAGACTGCAGTGCTGCATCTACAAGCCAAGGAACGCCAAGGATTGTTGCTGCCCACTAGAAACTAGGAGAAGGGCATGGAACAGTTTCGTCCTCAGAACCTCCAGAAGAGACTTACCTGGCTGGTGTCTTGATTTCGGACTTGTAGCTCCAGAACTGTGAGAGAGTAAATTTCTGTTGTCTAGGCCACCCAGTTTGTGGCCATTTGTTATGGCAGCCTTAGGACACTAATACAGGAGGCAATAGGAAGTGTGGATGAGAAATTAGGGGTCCTGACTCCAGGTCTGGGTCTGGCCCTGATAGCCCATGGAGCTGCCCCTTCCCCTTTAGGCACTGGCTCTGCTGCTCCCCCACATCCCGCCAGCTTGACTCTGAGTCTGCTGCTCTTGCTGGGTCCCCAGAGACGTCTCTTCTCCTAGTGAGGCCAGGCTGTGGGGCACCACTTCCTCTCCTGTGGCTTGACCAGACCAGAGGCAGGAAGCTGGTTTCATCTTTCTCCTTAAGTTGCTGGCCTTCTGAACCACTCCTGGGTTAAACCAGACTCAGAGTTTCCAGGACATTCTTCCAGCTTCGGAGCAGTGTGTGAAGGTCTCTAGGTCCATGTTGGTGGAATGCCAACCTGAACAGCCTGCTGTGGCCACAGACTCCTCCATGCCCAGTTCCCTGCCTAGTTTCCTCCCTCAGATCTGATGTCACCCCTTTTCTAGTCTGCTTCAGACAGCCCAGAGCTGAGCAGTGGGTCCTCTTCTTTTTCACTGGCCTTAGGCGACCCTGTCAGACTTAGAAGCCCAATCTGTGAGCCACGTCTTTGGACCTCTCTCTCTGCAGAACCTGAGTTGCTGTTCCATGGGGTCGAATGCAGTTCATGGAGACTGATTTACTTTAGTTGGCTCTAGAGTTATAATTGCTAACATCTATGGAAATTTAGGAGTCCCTGGGTGGTGCGAATGGTTAACACACTTGGCTGTTGACCAAAAGGTTGGAGGTTCAAGTCCACCCAGAGGCTCCTTGGAAGAAAGTCGTGGTGATCTACATCCCCAAAATCAGCTATTGAAAACTATGTGGCTCACAGGTCTACTCTGACACACATGGGGTCGCCGTGAGTCAGGCTCCACTTGACTGCAACTGTTTATTTTTTCTAATGGAAACTTAACTATCACCCCTCACTCTGCTAAGTATTTTACATGCTTGGACATTATCATACAATGACCCTGGGAAGTATTGCTATTATGACCTCTGTATTTCATATGAGGAACCCAAAGCTCAGAAAAGTAGAATAGATTGTCTAAGGCCACAGAGCTTCTAGGTGGCAGAGTTGGGATCCACACCCAGACTGTTTGCCCACAGGCTCAACCACTCATTCCTCTACCTACAAGCACCATCTTAGGGTCCAGAGGACCCTGGTCTTGTATGACATGGATGAGAGTGGTCCATCTGCCAAGCACCAGGGTGAGCCTGACATGTATAAAGTACATGGCATGACTCACCCTCCTGCCAAACGGACAGGTGGTCAGTAAACCCTCTCTCTCTTTTTTTATATTGATAAAGTATCTTTATTGTTGTTGTTCATTGTCGTTGAGTTAGCTCCAGCTCATGGCGGCCCTACATATAGCAGAACGAAACATCGCTTGGTCCTGTGCCATCTTCCTGATTGTTGGTATGTTTGAGTCCATTGTGTCAGTCTATCTCATTTAGAGTTTCCCTCATTTTTGCTAGCCCTCTGCCAAATATGATGTCCTCTTTCAGTGATTGGTTTTTCCTGATGACATGTCTAAAGTAAACTGTCTTTTGATGGACTTCTGTTTCTGAGAGGAGGAGCAGTTGTCTGGCTCCTCTATGACCTGGGGGAAATGGCCAACCAAAGCCTTGGGAAACAGTCTACTCCAACACATGGTGGTTCCAGGGCTCCAGGGTGGCCTATTCACCAAGGCTGGACCACCATCTCAACACTGGTGGATGAGTTTCTTTGGAAAAGTGCAACAAGAGAGGCAGTCTGAAATACTTTGCACTTGAAATACGCTGTTCGTGCTTTTTTCTGGCACTTCCTTTATATCAACCATAGTGACTCTCCTTTTTATTTCTTTAGCATCATTTTCTCCTGGAGTTGCATCTTGTTCTTTGTGTCACCACCCAAGCAGGTGGAGGAGAGACAGCGATTTTGGACCATATGGCAACGTCCATGTGTATATATGTGTGTGCATATGTGTGTGTGAGTGTGTGTGTGTGTCTAATGGCTTCAACTGTGGCAACTCAGGCATAGAGCTATCTTTCCAAACCATTCATTCATTAACTCACTCATTGACAATAATGATTGCCTGCTCTGCATCAACGCTGACTCTGTGGCCGGAATTCTTCTTTTCCTTCTGCTTCTTCAGTCTAGGGAGGCAAGATGCTGAGTGACTGGGACCAGGGCTATGTCGGCTGAAGCCTTTGGGGCCATCTAAAAACACTCCGTAAGTGAGACCAGGCAGTTCATTCATCTTCCCTCCTAAGGGATGGCACAGGGAAGCGGTGTGCCAGAGAAGACTTTGGCCATCTCTGTCCCCCCAAGACCCCTCCCCACTATTTCAGCCTCAGCAGAACACTGCAGAGAGCCACATGCTCACAGCTCTGAGAGGAGGCCCCCAGGGTACAGCCTGGATCTCTCACTTCCCTGGGTCACCTCATCTGTGCCCTCCTGTTGGATTCTTGCCTCCCGACAAGGTCTCCGTGTTACAAACTGGCTGGTTTGCATTTGATTTGCACAGGAGCCCCTCGAATTCTGGGCCTGTATGGAGGAGGAGCACCCTGTCTCAGGCTCTGGTGCCTCTAGGATGTGGGGCGTGGCCCTCCACCAACCTCTGTTCCCACCATGTGATGGAGGCCTGACAGCCTCCTGCCCCGTGCATCGGGTACTTTGGCACACACCTTTGTGCTTGAGGGCTGAGGCTTTTGGTGGAAGATTCTAGAGTGGTTTCATCTGCTCCCAGGCTCTGGCTCCGGTCCCAGCTCCATGCCACTGCCTTCTAGATAGGACCCCCTCACCTGAGGGTCCCTGGGCCCAGCCCAGGTGCAGACCAGGTGGCAGGACAGGAAAGGAGACCAACAAGGAGAGTGTCAGGATAGGGCTGCATCTTTAATGAGGACGAGCGCTGTTTGCTCATTAGGGAGATGACTCCAAGCCAGTGGCAGCCTGGCTCTGGAGCGCAGCATCTGCCTGCTACTGGGAGACGGTGTTTATTGCTCAATCCTTCAGTGGATGTAAATAAACAGCCCAGCCCAGATAATGTTCAAATAAACAAACCCACAGCTGCCAGGAGCTCCCTGGATGGCTGACCTGTGTGGAGGCCATGCTGCTGATGGTTTAATAGCAGTCTGTCTGGCAGAGCCAGCGCGCGTGGTGCCAGGGATGGAAAGGTGGCCGGCTAATGGTGGAGGGGCAGGGAGCCAGGTGGGCTGGAGGGAAGGGGCTGTGCAGCCCAGGAAGCTTCCAGCTGGAGAGCGAGTGTCCGGGGAGGATGGACGGAATGGGGATGCTTGTACATGGAGTGCGTGTGGATGCACGTACTCAGGTTTACATGCCCGAACCTGCTCAGCCACGTGTGTTGTTGTTGTTGTTGTTAGTCGCCATCGAGTTGGTTTTGACTTATGGCAACCTTATGTGTAACAGAACGAAACATGACCAGGTCCTGTGCCATCTCTGGAAATCCTGGTGGCACAGTGGTTAAGAGCTATGGCTGCTAAGCAAAAGGCTGGCAATTCAAATCCCCCAGGCGGTCCTTGGAAACCCTATGAGGCAGTTCTACTCTGTCCTATAGGGTCTCTATGAGTTGGAATCGACTCAACGGCAACGGGTTTGGTTTTTGTTTGGTGCCATCTTCATGACCTTTGGTATATTGGAGTCCGCTGTTTCGGCCATTGTGTCAATCTGTCTCATTGAGAGTGTCACCCACCTCTAAGCTTGGGATGACCCTGCACTGATGATCGAACCAGCCAACATGTCCCCACACTGCACTCTGTTATAATTTCAACTATTTCTTTGTGGACTGGGGAATCTTTCCTAAGCTGTTCTTGAGTTGCACGCCTCCACCCTGAGTCAGGATTATGTTTCTATCTGACGAGAGGTAGACTGAACATGGCATTCTGTGTTCAAGTGAACTTGGCCAGGATGATGCTTTCTGTTGGTTCTTCCCTGAAATTCCATTTGGGTGATACTGACGTTGTGCTGGCGCCTTTAGCTGCCTTGGAGCACTGGGAGCAGTGAATGGTGAATCACAGATCTCCCTCCTTGGTTCTGCCTCTTACCTTGATCACATCCAGTAACTCAGAGTCCATCGTCTTACTGGTAGAATGTGGGTTGTTTTTCCCAGGGGTAGTTGGTCATTTGTTCAGTAACAGTTTATTGGGTAAGGGTCCCTGGGTGGTATAAGTGGTTAACGTACTCAACTGTTAACCAAAAGGTTGATGGTTCCAGTCCACCCAGAGGCACCTTAGAAGAAAGGCCTGGTGATCTACTTCCCAAAAATCAGCCACTGAAAGCCCTATGGAACCCAGTTCTGCTCTGACACACCTGAGGTCACTGGGGTCAGATGCAACTCACGGCAACTGGTTCTGAGTACTTATCGGGCACCAATCATGCCCTGGGTACTGTGCCAGGGAAGAAGGAATACAGTGCTGAATAAGATGGGCATGGTCTCTGCCCTCAAGAGACTCACAGTCCCAGATATACTTACCCAAGTGCTCCATTTCTGCCCCCTCACGGGGGCGGGGGAGGGGGGCGGGCACCAGCTCTGCAGTTCGTCATCATTGTTTGGCTTCTTGCTATCCAAAAGAGCTTAGAATCACCTGCACATTTTCCTGATCCCTCCTCCAGACCACTTATAAAAAATCTTAAATAAGACTAGTCATAACACTCGTGCTTGGGAAATCCCCCAGTTCCACATCTCGACTCAGAAACGTGCCTTTTTCTGTCTCTAAGTCAGTTTTCCTTCCCTGACCAAACTCCCTGAAGTCCCACAGAGACTCCTTATTTTTAAATACCTTTTGATGTGGAACCTTGTCAAAGCCTTCTGGAAAAAATCTAAATAGCTGAGAACCAAGCACCGAGCTAAGAATTGGGAGACCTAGGTGTTGGTCCTGTCATTGGTGTATCATTGGACTTGGACAAGGCACATAACAGCTCCAATCTCAGTTTCTTCATTGGTAAGATGAGAATTATTATGCTGGCAGTCCACATCATAAAAATTTTACAACCATCAGATGAGACAGTGTTATTTAAGAATGCTTTGCAAGGTATAAAACAAAAATATAAGGGATTGTTATCTCAAAAATTTACAACAGCATTTTCTTCATTCGAATGCCTGTTTATCTCCCAAAAGAGCTGTAGCATGGTGCCTGCCTCACCTTGAGGGAGTGTTTGTTTAACGTCAACTACTTTCACTCCTTGGACCCTGTTCAAAGTGAGAATATTGTCTAATATAAATACATAAAAACCTGGACACCAGAGCCAGTCAGACCTTGGTATGGGTCAAGGCTTCACCATTCACTAAATGGTGTCATTTACCTCTTTTGTGCTTCACCTGTAAATGGGGATGGTATTAATCCTTATTTTACCAAGTTAAAAGATTTAAATGAAAAAATAAATACATGTTGAGCATCATGTCTGATGCATAGTAGCCAGTCAATAAATAAGGTCTATATAAGGACCAAGCCAGCAGCAGGTGCATCCTATGTAGATTTTATGAATGTCCATCAAACACTCAGCAAATCCCACGACAACCCTTTAGCCATTTTCATGGCATGAGACTCTTTTAGCGGAAGTATAAATGAATGTTTTCCTTTCTGGTTTCCGAAACAAGCTGGGGGTTGGAGGAGAGAAATGCCTTTCCAGTTTACTAGTTTCTCACTCTACAGACTGTGAAGGGTGGGGCCACACGGCCCCTCCAGCCTCCCCAGGGAAGGCCAGCCCCGTGAAATCGTGCCCCATTGGCTCCCCCTGGCCTCTTGTGTCCCTGCCTCAGGTCACCTGGCTTCCTGTGATGTCCACCTGCATCCAGCATGGCAGCCTCATCCTAAAGAGCTGAGAAGTTGGGGCCAAGTGATAAAGAGGGCCGCTCAGGCACTGAATCCAATTTCCCTTGGGGACCAGACCAAGGGGCATTGGATGGGACTTAGTTCCACCAGCGTTCCCTAGGGAAGCCTGCTTCTGCCACCAGCTTGTGGTAGCTGGAGTCCAGCCAGGGCGCTCAGTATCACTCTCATGCTGTGGCTCCAGGGGCCGACTCACAGCTGGGGATGAAGCTTGCCTGGGCCAGGGGCCAAGGCCATCACTGCTGGTCAGACTTGGGTGGTAATCCCAATTGGTTTTGTGCAAACTCCAATTTTCATCAAGATTAAGAAACAGCCTTGCCAGGGTGGACATCTGGCGGTTTGGGAGTGGAAACAGAAGACGGAGGGCTACTGGAATCTGGGACATTTTTATTTTCAGTGCTAAACATACCCCTCTTCCTCTCATTCCTTTGCCTTTATTTATTAATGTTTTATGAGCTTAATGGGGAGCCAGCAAAGAGGAGTTTTAACTTCATTCATTTATTTACTCATTCTTTTAATAAATACTCACCAAGCTCAAGTGTGTGAGCATCAAAACCAGGAATGAGTGGCAAAGGCTCTGGAATTGTAGGGACCAGAAAAAAGCCTTGACCTCACCCTCTGTTCTCCATGTGCACTGACCGGGAAGGAACCAGGGAATCCCACCAGGAATAAGCTCTGTCACGTCTTCGGGGTGGTAGGAAGAGCACAGACTCCAGAGTAAATCCTGGATTCTAGTTCTGCCCCCACGTTTTGTAATAAAGCTCAGGCCAGTTGTTTAACGTACCTTCTTTTCCCTTCTTCATCCATCATCAGTGTTAGCAGTTAGGACTTTTGATGTTGTCCAAGGGGGGATAAAGTTTTCTTACTTTAACTATAAAGAAGTATCTTGAGTGCCTAGGAAGCCTGGACATAGGCCAATGGTGCAACAACATCGTCACAGACCAATTTCTTCCGTCTCTGTGCTTGATCTCCCACGTTCCAGCTCCACTCCTAGTCACAAAAGGACCACCAACAGCTCTCCGAACTGCACATTTCTTTGATCCTACTGAGGGAGAGGATTCCCTAGATGGTGCAACGGTTAACACACTTGACTGCTAACCAAAAGATCGATGGTTTCAAGTCCACCCAGAGGCACCTTGGAAGACAGGCCTGGTGATCTAAGTCTGAAAAATCAGTCATTGAAAGTCCTGTGGAGCACGGTTCTACCTTGACACACATGGGAGTTGCCATGAGTCAAAGTTGACTCAACGACAAATGGTTTGGTGTTTGAGTTTCCGGAGGCAGAGGATAGATCTTCTCTCCCCCTATCATGAACCAAAGTCTCTGCTTGGCCCTGAATGCATCCACCTGAACCAACTGTTGTGGCCCGGGGCCTGCCTTGTGTTGATTGGCATAGGTTTGCTTTCTGTCAATCACAGTGGAAAGAGGGAGAGGAAGCTGAATTGTTTATACTCATCAGGGACCATCCCAGGAGGTGGGGTTGGACTCATTCTCACCCCAAATTGGGAGACGGGGGTAGCGGATGCTGGAGAGGCCATGCAAGTTGTGACAAATGAACACTAAGCTGTAGGACTGAGTGGATAATACGAATAAGGAACAATGGGCAAAACCATCTTCCACAGTGCCCGACTTCTAGGCAGGGCCTGAAAATAATGCTGAAAAGGGAAACAAACAAGACCTGGAACAAACCTAAAATCAAACACAACGTGGTGTCAGGAGTAAGTAAATTCAACAGAAAAGAGAGGAGGCACACTTTCAGGTGAACTGATGTGACCAGTTGTCTGTCATGTGCATGGTGGCCTTCCTGGAACTAGGTCTTCTGAATAAATGTTTTATTCTCCTTGATCTCAGGATAGATTAAAAATTAAACAGTAAGACTTAAAAATAAGAGTATGTAATGGGAATATCTGGAATGTAATTGTTTTTTAGTTTGTTATTAAAATCTCTGAAATAACACTGTGGATATATTAGTCTTATACTAATGGCATCTAATCAAGTTTTGTAACCTCCTAGCTATCGCCTCCCCTGTTTCCCTCCAGCATTCCCACTTTTCCTGCATTTGCTTCCTACTTAGGTAGTGACTCTGTTAGCCCTGGGCAATGGTTGTGTTGGAGCTACGTGCTGAGACTTGTGATGGTTCTAGGGGCTGAGGACAGCACCCAGGGGCCCACGAGAATAGCAGGGGTTTGGGAAGCCCATATCTTTTTGAGATTCATCATCAGTCATGAAGAGTGTGGGCAAAGGTCTTTTTCCTGATCACCACATCATCTAAGCCATCCTAGGAAGAGTTTGTGAATGGCCCAGGGGTGATCTACTTTGCTAAGTGTCCTCATAAGCTTGAGTGTGACTCATGCCTGAAGCACATTTTCCTGTAATGCCATATCCCCTTCCCTGGAGACATGACTAGAACACCTAGGAGATCCCAGGACCCAAAATCTACTCCAAAATCTGATGTATCAGCCAGTAGTTTCAATGGCCAAAAAGAGACCATTGGTGTACAACTCCTGGAGTTGGCTTTTTGCCTGGTTTCTCAACACAGGACCACAGTGGTACCTGGGCAGCAATTTCAAGGGTCAGCCCACATCCCTACAGTACATTTCCTTCTGCTAACAAATGCATCAAATAATATTGCCTTTCTGCGGTTGCTAAGTCAACCTCAATTATCTGCTGTTCGCCCATCCCTCTCTTGCCCCCCAATACCATCCCCATTCCCTTCTCCAAAGAGATGCAAGCAAGACTTCAGGGGCTGAACCTGAGGCGTATGGAACCAGACAGAACAAGACTGGAATCTTGGTGAAGCCCAGTTGGGGAGCTCCCTTCCGTTTTCTTTACCATTCCCAACATAAGCCTTCCTTCCTGGATGGCAGGCTTATTTTGCTCCTGCTCCAGGCAGAACTCACTTCCTCTCCTTGGCCATTGGGAGGTCTCAGGGCTGAAGCTTGAGCATGAATGATGCTGGGTCTGAAATCACATTGGCTCTCCTCTTCCTCTTCTCCACAGATCCGAGTCGATGGGCCCAGTGGCAAAGCCCACCAGTATGAGACGGTGCAGGTGGTAGACCCAGGCCCTGTCCTTCGGGATATGGCCTTCTCCAAGGACCATGAACAGCTCTACATCATGTCAGAGAGGCAGGTAAGGCTCAGAGCACTTTCCTAGGCATAAGTCTGGCCGCTCAGTACCAGCCTATAGACAGCTACAGGGGAGCCTGTCACAGAGAGGTGATTTCTTAGGCTCTGTGTGTATCCTTTCATTCATGCTGCCTGGGGACTGAGGCCAGGTGGGCTGAGGCAGGTAATGAGACGTTTAAAATTTTGGTGTATCTGCTAACTTCAAAATGATGGTATGTATAGGTTCAAGGCCAGCATGTACTTGCTTTTGAATAAACATGGTAGAGATGTCCATTTTGTGGTCCAGATTGCCCTATACAAAGTTACTCTTCTGGCCCAAGGCACCCTGCAGTGGGCAAGGATTTGTTGCTGAGAGAGCTTAGTTGAGGGAGCATCATGGAAGGTTCAGGAACAGGGTCTGTGTGTGTGCAATGCAATGACACAGTGTATGTCCTATGCCCTCGTGGGCACCAATAACTCTCAGATGGAGCCTTCAGGGAATTCCCCAAAGCCAAGCCAGGAAGAACAAGTCAGGCACAGGGATCGCTGTTAGCTGACCCTGAGTGGGAAGTAGCAAAGTTAGGATTGGTTCTGGAACTCGGCTGAGAACTAAGTAAGTCTTTGGGGGTCCCTGAGCTCAGGCCAAGAGTTATATGTCTGCAGCAGGCAAAGGAAGATGTTCCACCTTGGATTTCCCATGCATTTGAGGGTTTTCCTGGGGCCTTCTAATTCACTGTCTAGAGTACTCTACACCCCACCCAGGTGTGGCTCAGCACTGTGATCTCCACTCCAGTTGTTTCTATATAGGGTGGCGGTTCCCGGGCACAGTCCCTCCAACCCATGAATATGTATATGTACAGACAGCAGCCACGAGGGGCCAAGCCCCCTCTTATTCATCTTCATCAGTGGGAACTGAACTCCCTGGAGGACCTGCGGACAGAGTCTGGATTGTTCCAGCCTGTCCCCTCTCAGCACAGTGTGGGAAATGAATGCCACATTATACCACCCACGGGGCTTGTCCATTATGCCTTGGCGGCCAGCGGCAGCTCCACTCTCCCCAAGAGCTTGATGACATCTTTTCTTGGTGTGGGACTCCCCATTCTCCTGGCTCCGGCCATACTGGGACCCATTGTGGTCCTCTAGTGGAGGTTGACATGGTTGGGAGTGGCCTGATGTGGGGCCAAGAGGGGAGCATGTCGTCCTGGGAGTGGAGACTTATGAGCTGGTCAGCAGCTGGGCGGGTGTGAGGCTGCTTTCTTGCCTGTGTCCCTTGCCCTGTTTTAATGGGACCCACAATCCCCACTCCCTGTCCACCTCCGAGTCCCTAAGAGCTGAGGGGAAGTAGCTTTCCTTGGTGGAATGAATCCTTTTGAGAAGACACAAGTTCTCCTCAAGGTGAATATTTAGGAGTTCTTTCCCAACCTGAAAACCAAGATTTCTGAACTTGGGACTTAAAACATCTAAGGGCTTCCAAAAATGGAAATGATAAGCTGTGTGGAGCCTTCGCCTCAGCCTCCTCCCATAACTGAGTTAGGAACTCTGAGCACTGCTCCTCTCCTGAGGAGCCATTATGGATCCTTTTTGCTCCATTGCCCTCAGCCCACTCTCCCTCCCCAGTAGCACAGTCATTACCCATCCAGACCTGGCTGACAGGCATGCTGGGAGCTCTGGATTTGGATGGATTGGAAAGGAAAGGAAAGGAAGGCAGGAACAGATTGGGCCAGAGTATTCACCATCTTAGGGCTGCTCCTCACAGAGGTGGAGGGGGTCTGCCAGTAATCCCAACCCCAAGGGCCCTGACACCTGGGTGAGGCTGGTATCCAGTGGGTGTAGATTAATTTGAGTTTCAGGCCTCATCTTTAAGAGCCATCTGATTCTTCAATTAGGCTGGGGCTTCCTGCTGGGAGATGGCACTTGAAGAGTTAATAGAGATGGCAGAACAGTGGGTTTTACTAAGAGGGGGATCATTTTGATTTAGTCAGCAACTCAGCAAACTGTAGGGTGTTGCCTCAGGGCATGGAGAATATTCTTCACCTTGTGGTGGACCAGCCAGGAAAGCAGGGGCCCTTCTCTCTCCTAAACTCTCCTCCATCCCTTCTCAACCCAGGACTTCGTGGATGGTAACCCTGGTCTGTGCTCTTTCCACCCTCCCTCTGATTTTCCTGATTCCACACGGGGGAACACAGCCTGGGAAGACAATTTGACAAACAGGAGAAATACATTGCATCATATTTTAGTAGTTGTAAAGTAATTAATGAATCTGTAGTTAAAGGACGTTCCAGAGACATCAACTGGCTTGGTCTTCCTACTGGAAGACTTCTTGGGTTACAGTCTTCCTCAGTCCACATGCTGAAAGGAGGCCAGCTCTCAGCATGAGACAGGGTGGGTGGTGGAGAGGAGGGTAAGTGTCATATGGGTGATAGAGGTATGGAGAGTGTGTGCACACAAATGCTACACATTTCCTGACTCTGTGATCATAGAAAAAAAAAAAAAAGCTGTTAAATCCTCAGTGCCTTTCATTAAACACTCAACAAACATTTATGGAGTACCTATATGAGTCAGGATGGTGAGACTACGTCTCACATATTTTGGACATGTTGTCAGGAGGGATCAGTCCCTGGAGAAGGACATCATGCTTGGTAAAGTGGAGGGTCAGAAAAAAAGAGGAAGACCCTCAATGGATGGATTGACACAGCGTCGGCAACAGTGGGCTTAAGCATAACAATTGTGAGGATGGTGCAGGACTGGGCAGTGTTTTGTTCTGTTGTACATAGGGTCACTATGAATTGGAACCAACTTGATGGCACCTAACAACAACGTATGAGTCAGAAACTAGCTTGATGGCATAATGGAGAAGTACTCAGCTGCTAACTGAAAGGTTCGTGGTTCAAACCCACCCAGCAGTTCAGTGGGAGAAAGACCTAGTCATCTGCTCCCATAAAAACAGGTTCCGCCCAGTTGGTTCCAACTCATGTTGACCCACTGTACAAAAGAACAAAACACCTCCTGGTCCTGCACCATCCTCACAGTCAATGCTATGTCTGAGCCCATTGTTGCAGCCACTGTGTCAATGCATCTCATGAGGGTTTCCCTCTTTTTGCTGACCCTCTACTTTACCAAGCACGATGTCCTCCTCCAGGAACAGGTCCCTCCTGATAACATGTCCAAAGTACGTGTAACGAGGTCTCTTCATCCTTGCTTCTGAGGAGCATTCTGGCTGTGCTTCTCCCGAGACAGATTTGTCCCTTCTTTTGGCAGTCCGTGCTATATCCGATATTCTTTGCCAACACCATCATTCACAAGCATCCGTTATCCTTCTGTCTTCCTTATTCATTGTCCAGCTTTTGTATGCGTCTGAAGTGATAGAGAATACCGTGGCTTGGATCAGGCACACCTTAGTCCTCAGTGTGACATCTTTGCTTTTTTAACACTTTAAAGAGGCCCTTTGCAGCAGATTTTACCAGTGCAATATGTAGTTTGATTTCTTGATTGCTTCTTCCATATGGAAACCCTGGTAGTGTAGTGATCAAGAGCTACGGCTGCTCACCAAAAGGTCGGCAGTTCAGATCCACCAGGAACTCCTTGGAAACCCTATGGGGCAGTTCTGCTCTGTCCTATAGGGTTGCTATGAGTCGTAATCAACTCAATGGCAACAGTTTGTTGTTGTTGTTGTTGTTTTTGCTTCCATAGGCATTGACTGTGGATCCAAATAAAATGAAATCCTTGACAACTTCAGTCTTTTCTCCATTTATCATGATGTTGCTTATTGATCCAGTTGTGAGGATTTGTCTTCTTTATGTTGAGAGGTAATCTGTATTGAAGGCTATAGTCTTTGATTTTCATCAGCAAGTGCTTCAAGTCCTCTTCATTTTCAGCAAGCAAAATTGTGACATCTACATATCACAGGTTATTAATGAGTCTTCCTCTAATCCTGATGCCCTGTTCTTCTTCATATAGTCCAGCTTCTCGGATTGTTTGCTCAGCATACAGATTGAATAGGTATGGCGAAAGGACTCATAAAGATTACAGACAGGGAAATGCCATAGGAACAGGTCTACTCAGTCACATGGAGTCTCAATGAGTTGGAATTGACTCATCGACACCTAACAACATCATAGGAGTCAAGCACTCTTCTAGATACTAGAGAATCAGGGAGGTCAAAGATCCTGCCCTCATAGAACTTCCATTTTAGGCAGAGACAGACAAATGAATGGGTGAATGAAGGAATGATGTATGTCAGGTAAAGGTGAGTATACCGAAAACAAAAACTCAGGAGGAATAAGGCGATGGCTGGGGAAATGCTATCTTAAAAAGCATCTGACATTGTCAGGGAGGCCTCCCCAGAAGAGAATTTTGTGTGTGTGTGTGTGCTTTAAGTGAAAGTTTACAGTTCAAGTTAGTTTCTCATGCAAAAATTTATATACACATTCTTATGCGACCCTAGTTGCTCTCCCTACAATATGACAACACACTCCTCCTTTCTACCCTGGATTTCCCGTATCAATTCAACCATATCCTGTCTCTTTCTGCCTTCTCATTGCGCCTCTGGACAGGAGCTACCCATTTAGTCTCATGTATCTACTTGAGCTAAGAAGCACACTCCTCACCAGTATCATTTTATATGTTACAGTCCAGTCTAATCTTTGTCTGAAGAGTTGGCTTAGGGAATGATTTTAGTTCTGGGTTGACAGAGTCTGGGGGCCACGTCTTCTGGGGTTCCTCTAGTCTCAGTCTAAGTCTGGTCTTTTTATGTGAATTTGAGTTCTGCACCCTACTTTCCTCCTGCTCCATCAGGGACTCTCTGTTGTGTTCCCTGTCAGGGTGGTCATTGATGGTAGCCTGGCACCATCTAGTTGTTCTGGTCTCAGGCTGATGGAGTCTCTGGTTTATGTGGCTCCTTCTCAGAAGAGAGAACTTTTGAAGTGAGAGTGGGATAAAAGGAGGTGACTGGGGCTGGCAATCTGGGGGAAAATGGTCCAGGCAGAAGGAACAGTAAGTAGGAAGGCCTCGAAGTGGGCATGTGGTCCAGTGTTTTGAGGATGCTGGGAGGGCAATAGTGGAGTGAGAAGTGAAAAGTGGTAGATGACGAAATTGGAGAGAGGCTGGCTCCAATCACATAGAACCTCAGTTTGCAATCCATAAAATGGCGACACAAGAAATAGTATTGTTTGCATCAGGTTGTTGCGAGGACGAAATGATGATGTTCACTTAGAAAGTGCTTAGCTTAGTATCTGGCTAAGAAGGAGCATTCAGTAAAGCTTAGCTGGCATTATGGTTATTTGTGAATGGTTACTTCTACAGCCAGGATACCGTTTCCATTCTTATGGATAGTGTGTGTTCATCTCTAGTTCTCTCTTAGCGAGGGCTGCTTTCCATCCACTCTTCCTTGGAGCGCTAGCGTGCTCAATGCTAGGTGCCAGTGCTACTCCGTGATACACCTGTCTCTTCAGGTGTAATATTATGTTTTGCCCTGTCTTTTTTCTTCATGAGTCAGGGTACATCTCTAGAGTGTGTGTGTGCGTGCATGTATGCGCGTGTATATGTGTCCATGTGTGTGCGCGCATGCATTTTCATGTGTATGGTCCGTGTGTGCACACACACGCATGCCCTCCCCTGTGTCTGTCCCATCTGTGTATCTCTGCCTGCCCCCTCTTGCTTTTTGCTGCTTGCGTGTAGGTGAGGTGT
This sequence comes from Elephas maximus indicus, assembly GCF_024166365.1. NCBI lineage: Eukaryota > Metazoa > Chordata > Mammalia > Proboscidea > Elephantidae > Elephas > Elephas maximus. The sequence goes on from NC_064826.1 coordinate 17,614,628, forward strand.
ATGCATTTACTAAAACTCCAGGATCCCCAAGGGAACATCTAGGCACGCTGAAACCACAGTGATAAAAACATGCCAAACTGCTAGGAGGGAAGTGAGAGGGAATGTCAGCACAAGAGATAAACAAGGCGTCCTGGGGCGCCTGAGGGCCCTCAGGGGGAGCAGCAGCAGTCCCCACACATGCCAGTCTCTCCTTTGAGGTGGCCCAGGTAAAGTACAGAGTTCTCTGTAAATTTCAGCATCTCTGGCATCTCACATACTTGCCCCTCCTGGCCCAAAGGCCAGAGTCCCAACACACGTTTCTGTCTCCGAGATGTACATCAGTCGGGCCTGGGCCAAAGCCACCCGTCAGGAAACGAGAAAGGGGAAATGAACCCCTCCCCCAGGTCCCTGCAGCCTGCATTCTTCAGGATCATAAAACCTAGGACAAGGGGAGACCTCGGGATTACCTCGCCCAGGGATACCCACAGCCTCCTCATGCCAGGGGACCTACCAGGTGGTGCCTCTCAAGCCCTGCCTGTGGGCCAGGAGACAGATGCCTGCAGGGGGTTAGGAGGTGAGCCTGGAGGTGGATCACCCTGCTTGCTGAGTCCCCAGGAAAGCATGGCCAAACAGGGGCGGCTCCGGGTGGCTCCTTTGAGCATAATTTAGCAGCAAAGTTTCGAAGGTTATCTTGCTTTATACCCTACCACCTAGGCCTGATTCGCTCATTCATTCAACAGCTATTTATTGAGTACCTACTATGTGCCAAGTGCCAGCCTAGGCACTGGGGATGCAGCAGGGAAGAAAAGGTAAATATGGCGGATGTGGAGAAGCTTGGCAGTTTTAGCAAGAGGAGGCAGCAAAGAAAGAACAAATACAATAAATGCATTCTATATAAAAAAAAAAAAAATTTTTTTTTTTAATGGTATATTAGAAGGTAGTGAGTGTTATCACTTATCAAGCAGGGGGAGTGACATCAGAAGAACAGGTGGGGCAGAACGGTTATAATTTTAAGCAGAGCAATCAGCTGGCTCATGGCAAGGTTAACATTTGGACAGAGGCGTAAAGGGGTGAAGGGGTCACCTGTCGGTGTCGTCTTAGCACCTTTCCTTTTCTTGGAGTCCTGGTGGCTCAATGGTTAAGTGTTTGGCTGCTAACCGAAAGGTCAGAGGTTAAAACTCACCAATCGCTCCATGGTCGAAAGATATGGCAGTCTGCTGCCATAAAGATTATACAGCCTTGCACCCCTACGGGGCAACTCTACTTTGTGCTTTAGGGTCTCTGTGAGTCAGAATCGACTTGACAGCAACAGGTTCCTTCTTCTTGGCAATTCTTTCCAAGTTCTTTGCTGGAAGTCTGAAACTGAGAGGCAGTTAAGCCTGCCCAGTGAGAGGCGAGAAGAGAGGACATGTTTGTGACTAGAATTTTTACCATCCTGAGAGGTTCAGAGGGAAGGGTGGGACAAGGGGATGGGGTGCTAGGATCCCAGAAAAGCTCATGCCCCTGTGGGACCTGGGACCCCTCCCTGGGTGGTGCATTGGCCAGCGACTGCCTAAGTGACATGGGGCCATGACTGTGCCTCTGTATCCCTCCCCCTCACCCCAGGCACCTGCTGAGGTTGAGAAGGTGAGATGGGGCAAGCCTGGAGGTTCACGGGTGTGGATTTCATGCAGGGGCTGGTTGTGGCTTCTAAAGATGAGCTGGGTTCCCGCAAGGCCCTTGTCAGGTGGCTTTGGCGGCAACACAGCCGTCTCCCTGTCATCATCCTTCCACCACCGTGAGGACCGAGCTGTATGTTCCAGTTTGTGTTTGGATGGCTGACACTGTGACAAGCCCATTTGGACATTTGCTCCTGGAGCCCAGGCAGGGCTGTTCCCATAGGTCCCTGGAAGGAGCTTAAACGCTGCCTGGAGTGAGTGACAGCATGTGCCACCTCAGGCACTAGAAAGAGCAAAGAGCCGCTGGAGCGCTTCACCCAATTTCACTCAGGCAGCGGCACTCACATGTGTCGGAGCCGATCCGGCAGGTCCCCGCACATCATTCCCGAGATGTCCCTGCTCCTCACTTCCTTCTCAATGAAGGCAGAACGTCTCCATTCTACCGTCGTGGAACTGGAGGAAACCAGAAAGGGGAAAGGAACCCCTCCCCCAGGTCCCTGCAGCCTACATCTTCAGAATCATAAAACCTAGCACAGGATGAGACCTCGGGCTTACTTCATCCAGCACCCCCTGCTGTAATGGACAAGGACTCTGGAGCCCAGGGGAGCAAGTAGCTTGTCTGGAGGCATCTGGCCAGTTAGGAAAGGAGTGTGCTAGGATCCCGGGCCAGCTCAGGATGGTCAGGCCTTCCCCAGGTCCCCTTCCAATGAGGGACATGGAGGTCTCTGGGGAAGCAGGAGCCTCATTCATCTTTGAGGGAGCGCTGCAGGAAGGTTATATACCCATTGCTGCAGAGGCCAAAGCAAGCCTAGATGGATAGATAGCTGCCATTGAATGACTCTCACTCATGGCAACCTTGTGCACAATGGTGTGAAACGTTACCCAGTCCTGCATCATCCTCATGGTCGCTAGCAGTTCATCATTTTGGTTATTGTGCCTGTTCATCTCAAGGAGGGTCTACCTCACTCTCGTGGACCCTCTCCTTCACCAAACATGGTGTCCTCCTCCAATGACTGATCCCTCCTGATGACGTGTCCAAAGCAAGCAAGTCCAACAACGTTCTGTTACGATCCACAAGGTTTTCATTGGCTAATTTTCAGAAGTAGATGACCAGGCCTTTTTTCCTAGTCTGACTTAGTCTGGAAGCTCTGCTGAAACCTGTTCACCGTGAGTGACCCTGCTGGTATTTGAAATACCGTTGGCATAGCTTCCAGCATCATAGCAACATGCAAGCACCGCAGTATGAACGACTAACAGATGGGTGGTGGAAAATAGGCCTGGTCAGGGGCAAGAATTTGCTGGGGGTGGGTGGGTGGAGTGGGCTAACGGGGGCCATTGGAAGAACTAAGGACCCTCCCCCACCACCGTTCTGCAGGTTGAGACCAGAGTCCCCCTGCAGCATCGACTCCAGAGCATCTTGAAGTACATGGAGCCTCAGGCAGAGGCAGCCACCCTTAGAGGAAGAAAGCAGGGGAGCACCCCCCCCACCACCACCGCTCTCCTGTCCGTAACAGAAATGCTTCTCCATCGTCGCTCATGCGGGCTTGAAGGTTTCTGACATCTGAGTGTGATCTGAGAAGGTCTCTAACATCTCAGTGTGATCTGAAAAGGTCTCTAATATCTGAGTGTGATCTGAGGTCTCTATCATCTGACCGTGGTCTGAGAAGGTCTCTGTCATCTGACTGTGGTCTGAGAAGGTCTCTATCATTTGACCGTGGTCTGAGAAGGTCTCTGTCATCTGACCGTGGTCTGAGAAGGTCTCTATCATCTGAGTGTGACCTGAAAAGGTCTCTAACATCTGAGTGTGATCTGAGATGGCCTCTAACATCTGAGTGTGATCTAAGAAGGTCTCTAACATCTGAGTGTGATCTGAAAAGGTCTCTAACATCTGAGTAGCCAACATCTCTTTGGAAGAGAAACGGCCTCAGCCAGGCATCTCTGGGACCATCCATGAGGCACTAGGAGGAAGAAATGGATACAGGCTGGAGACCTCGGAGTGGTCATGTGTAGGAGATGAACTTGGATTTAACCCTAGTCCCTTGTACTTTGCAACTCTGCCACCCAGAGCAAGTCATTCAAGCTGTTTGTGCTTCGGTTTCTTCATTTGTAAAATGTGAACAATGATCTTACCTCTCCGGGTTTTTAGGATTAAAGTTAATATATGTAAAGTGCCTCACATATAGCAGGCTTTTAGAAAATTCTGGGTGTTAGCATCATCATTCTCGTTATTATTATTACTGTACTTGTTAGGAAAGGTGGCATTGCCAGGGCAGGGATTCCTGGACAAGTCTGTTTGAGTAAAAGCCAGCTCAGCGCAGACATCAGCTACCAGGTTTTCCCTGGTGCCCCCTGTCTATTGCACATTCCCTCAGGTTTAGGATTACCCCTGAGCTCTTCCTCCAGACCTGTTAGCACTGCCTTCCAGGGGCTGAAGGCCCAGGGCCTGTGGTCTCCCACCTAATCAGAGAGGGCTGTGTCACCTTGAAGGGGCTCCGTGGAGTTTTCCTTGTCATTCTACTTCTGCTTTGGGGATGGAATTTTAATATATTTGAGTCCAGCTCCATTGGGTACTTGAAGTTGTCACAGATGGGGCAGCCAATAAGGCTTCTGACTCCATCTTTTCTAGGGAGGGGAAACAACATGTGCCCCTCTCTGTGCCCCAGACCAAGAGAAGACAAGCAGAATCCAGGTGGGCGAGGGAGGCTGACAGGAGGAAGGGTGAGGAAATCCACAGCTGGCGATTAGGGAACTGCGTGGGCAGCTCTCTAATCCTGAAGTCCATTAAGCATCTGTCCCCAGAAATTGCCCTGACAGTCAGATCTCCTTCCCTGCACTTGCCACCAGCATCCAGTGTTTTGGGTCATGTTAAGTGCCATCCGAGAGACAGCCACCTGTAATATTCCATGTGGTGGCACGGGAAGACGCTCCCCAGGGTGGGTGGGCAAGGCCAGGGGCTGCATCTCTGCCACCTTACAGACCCTCATGGATATTTATTAAGTGCCCACTGTATGCCAGACATGAATTCCCTGGGTGGTACATGTGATTAATGTGCCTGCTGCTAACTGGAAGGTTGGCTATCCAAGTCTACCTGGAGGTGCCTCAGAAGAAAGGCCTGGTGATCTAATTCTCAAAGGTCAGCCATTGAAAACCCTATGGGGCCTGTTCTGCTCTTACATACACGGAGCCACCCTGAGCCAGGTCTACTGGATGGCAGCTGGTACGCTGAATATGAAAAGAGCAGAAGGAAGTCTGTCGCAGAAGCTCTGAGGGGTAGGATGGGAGGAATCTCCAGTTGAAGGATATTGACACAAGAGGCGTCCTAAACTCATTGCCGTAGAGTCAGTTCAAACTCATGGTGACCCTACAGGACAGAGAAGAACTGCCCTATAGGGTTTCCAAGGCTGTAATCTTTACAGAGGTAGACTGCCACATCTTTCTCCCATGGAATGGCTGGTGGGTTCGAATCACTGACCTTTTGGTAGGCAGCTGAGCGGTTAATTAGGGCTTCTTTTATTCTTGTGGAGTTCGACCTGGAGGAGTAAAGAGATGTCAGCTTGAAAGGCACACTGTCCTCATGAGGTTGCGTGTCCAGCCACGGACTCTGGTCTGGAGGTCGGAGCTCTGGGGGTGTTTCCCAAGAGCACCCCAATCTTCACTTTGTGCCTGACCCCTCAGTCCCCTCACCCCTCTAACTCAGGGTGGGTGTGGAAGGAAGCTGACTCAACAATCCCAGCCCCTGCCTGCTTTTCAGGATGATGTCTGAACGGACGTGGCTGCCTTTTGTGAGGACTGATTGATTTGTGCTTTGAGTTCTATAGAAAGAGAGACTGGAAATGCCGGAGACCTGAGTAAATTGTGTACTTGGTTTGAATAATGATGAGACATTTCAGATGTAAGTAGGTGTGTGTTAATTTATGCCATTGTTCAAGATGACTAGTTGGCATTTGTGATGTCACATGACTTTACCAAACACCGTAGAGGTGGAGGAGAAATTACAAGTGGCAGAATTATATCTGATAGGAGTCTTTTAAGCGCGTTTCAAATATGACGAGAAGACAATGGAGACAGGAATTTGAAAGTGCATCAGAGACACATGCAGCCATTTCCAGGGACTGAGGAAGGGCTGAGGGGAAGACTCTCTGGATGCTTATTTAAAAGAAAGTTGTGTAAAACAAAGAGGAGGTGGAGAAACGGACATAGCGCGACTCCTCCTAAAATGACACAGAGCCGGTGCTGCAGGCTTGCTCGTGACACACTGGGTGACTTGAAGGCTGTGAGCTTTGGAATCACCCTGGCCTGGTTCCGGTACTGATTGTGTCACTTCCTTCCTCTGTGACCTTGGGCGCTTCAGTTTTCTCAACAGTAAAATGGTCATATGCCAGTACCCGTGGATTGGGTTATTATAATGAAAAACTAGAAGATGTATATAAAATTCTTAGCTCACAGGATGAGGACTCAGTAAATCTCAGTTTTCGTCATTATTTCAGTATGCTGGTCACTATTATAAGACCATCTGTATTTCATCGGCCTGTTTGTTGCACTGTGGTGGCTGGCATGTTGCTATGAGGCTAAGAATTATCCAACGGGGCAAGGAAAGAAATTATTCAAACTTTTTTTTCTTTTAGTTTTTATTTATAACGAGAACCTAGGCTTTACTAATATTTAATCTGAGGGCAGTGGTGGTCGAGTGGTAGAATTCTCACCTTCCACACAGGAGACCTGGTTTGATTCCCGGCCAACGCATCTCACACACAGCCACCACCCATCTGTCAGTGGAGGTTTGCATGTTTCTATGGTGCTGAACAGATTTCAGCGAAGCTCCTAGACTAAGACGAACTAAGAAGAAAGGGCTGGTGATCTCCTTATGAAAATAAGCCAATGAAAACCCTGTGGATCATAACAGTCTGATCCCATTGTACATGGGGTCGTCATGAGTCGGGGACCAACTCTACACCAGCTAGCAGCGACAACGTTTAATATATAGTTGATACTTGTAAAAACTGCTTGGGGGCAGTGTTTGACCTCCTCCGACCCCACAAGGGGGAAGGAGAACTAAGACCACTACGCAAAGCTGACTCCTACGAGGCGGAGGCCATCTCTACTAATTCTGACCCCAACCGTCCCTCGACACAGCACTCTCTTCTTCTCTGCTGGGTTCGATAACTCATTGCAATGGCCACACAGAACTCACAGACCATACTGACAATTATGGGTTTATTAGGGAAGTAACAGTTACAATTCAGGCTCGAGAACACTCAGGATACAGTTCTTCCATCAGGACAGACTCTGGCCAGCTGTGCTTGCAGGCATGCCTCTCCCTGGACCTCAGTCTCTGCCCAGAGGCACTCAGCTTTCTCTCTCCTTGGGCCGGGAAGCACACCAAGCCATCTCCTGCTGCCAGGTCTCTGCTGCTGAGTCTCTTTTTCCTTGGTAGTGGTGGGCTCCTCCTCTCCGCTCTGGAATTGGCTGTCTTTTAAGGCAAAACTGACCAATCTCCTTGGTGGGCTACAATGACCCTATCACACAGTTACTTGGGTGGGAGTTACAATAGCATGGCTAGAAAGGTCACACACAAAAGTAATTAACCGCACCATAATACTGGGTACTATCTCCTTCCCTTGTCTATACATCAGCCACTCAGGTGTCAGGAAGGCATGCAGGTACAGCAGGTATAGGGGAGGTCCACTTTCTAGAAGGGTTGACCTTAGTGTCTTCACTGGTGGACCCGGTTTCAGCGTATGGCAGCAAAGTTGCCATTTTTGTGTGGCAATGTCATAAAAACAACCCTTTAAATAGAATCTTTACAATACTTTGGAGTGAGATGGGAGTGCCCACGTAAATCTTCCATACAACATCGAGGTTTGCTGGTTCTGGAAACGTGATTAAGCCTTTATATTTTAAAAGAACCAAAATGTCCCACATTTGCTGACCTTTTCAGTACTGACAAGCAGCTGTCGGAAGTAGGCTGCCTGGCTGATAACTCTGAAGAAATAAACACTTCATCTTCCCCTTCAACATAAAGGTAACGCTAGAACACAGAGTAAGAAAGTATCTACTTCTAGAAAGGATTTATGGCCTGCAGAAACCATTTTGAGGGGAAAAAAAAGGATGATTGGAAGTATTTTCATTACTATGTGGTTTTGTGGCTTATGTATGACACTTCAAAAAACTCGTATCTACAGACTTTAAAAACTTGGAAACAGAATTGTCTAACTGGCTTAAAAATCTTCCAAATGAAGAATTTCTGAGAGTTTTGACCCATTTATTAAACCATATATATATAAATTCAACACCTTCCGATTCATTGCAAGAAGAGCCGATTGACATCAGAGAAGATAGAAATCTACTAGCTGAATTTCAACAACAATCTTCACATAATGGGTCGATGAGACCAAAATAACAATAATAGTAAACCCATATGTGCTTTTTGCATCTCTCTGTCCATGAAGGTGTCTTTTCTGCTACGACAGCCCTGAAAACCAAGTGTGGACATGAATTGAACCCTCAGCCATAGAAGCCATGTGGACCTAAGGGCGAGACAAAGATTTTAAAATAATAATGATGCCAGTGCTAACAAATCCCTCTCACCACTATTAATAATAACTTTATTAATGGTGGTAAAATGTTTTGTATCATTAATAAAATCGATTTAAAATTAAGAGGCTATTTTCTCACTTTTTTCTTTCCTAATTTTGTGTACGTTTGATAATACAATATTGCTAGTAAGTAGACTATTTATATTCTTTATAAATAAATATACACGTATTATGGGTCCTTGCTCAAAACCTTTTTCACTTTTTTTTTTACTGTGGGGTGTGCATCCAAAACCATTTAGGGACAGCTGGTCGGTTCTTAGAGCCCCATTCAACCTGCTAGGGCAGTAGCTAAGACCTATGGCGGCTAACCGAAAAGTCGACAGTTCCAGTCCACCAGCTGCTCCTTGGAAATCCTGTGGGACAGTGCTATTCTGTTTTATAGAGTCACTATGAGTTGGGATCAAGGTGACGGCAATGGGTTGGGTTTGGGTTATTAGACTATAAAAATTTGTGGCTACTCCATGAATGGATCTTGTCTCAATTTCTAATTTTCACTTGCCTGATACTTTCTGAAACTGTCTCCTTTGTACCTAGGAGTTTGTTGTTTAAATCCAGTGCAGAGGTCCGTAGAACCCACTATGAATAGTATGGGCAGAGTGTGGGTCAGTGTCTTTATACCTGGGTAATTTACCCCCCCTGCCTTCTAGAACTTTCTAGGGCCCAGATCCCTGAACAGCAGACACAATTCTCTCTGGGAGAGACCATGTGGAGTTTGAAACAGTGCTGACAGATAAGAAAACCCCAGACAAGCAGACAGCATTTGCGTGGCTGTGGCCATTAAGCTGGCATATTCCTGTATAAATATGGCCAGGATGACTGTGCGGGGCTGGGAGACAGTTTTCATAGATACAGATCTGTCAGTCCAGGATTAGTCTGTTCTCATGACATCTCCCATTCCCCACTTAACCCTCCTCTCTTCTCACTTCACTGCCATTTCTTCCTTGGCTTTGTCCTGTTTTTTGGTATTCCTCCCACTTCTCCTTATTTTCTCCCCAGCCCCTTGTCCCATTCCTCCCACCTTCACCTTCCATCCCCCAGTCTCAGAGGAGGGAGGGGGGCTGGGATGGGTCAAGCCAGTGTTTTTCAAACTGCCGGACATGACACATTAGTGGGTCGAGAAATCAATTTAGTGGGTCACAAAATCAATTTAAAGGGTCATGACCAGAATTTTTTTTTTTAATGGAATAGGATAAAGTAGAGCAGAACACTGTCCATCAAACAGAGTCAGGATTGCTACCATTTGGAAACTATTTCTGTACACATGTGTGTGTCCTGGAATGCGATGTAAAGCCTAGTACATACAGTGGCAACAAGTAGACAAGGTGACTTCAGCTTTGAGCATTCCAGGCAGTGCTAACGTCATCGCCTGTCCTTCCTGTCATTTGTATTCAGTGAGTTCCCAACTCAACCAGTTCAGATTCAGTAGTTAGGTGTTTTTTTTGTTTTGTTTTGTTTTTTTTGAGCCCTGGTAGCACAGTGGTTAAGGGTTTAGCTGCTAACCAAAAGGTCGATTCAGATTCAGTAGTTAGGTTTTTTTTTTTTTTTTTTTGAGCCCTGGTAGCACAGTGGTTAAGTGTTCAGCTGCTAACCAAAAGGTCGACAGTTTGAATCCACCATCCGCTCCTTGGAAACCCTATGGAGCAGTTCTACTCTGCCCTGTAGGGTCACTATGAGTCAGAATAGACTCGATGGCACCAGTTTTTTTGTTAAGTTAGATTTTGACTGTTTGGTTTGGTGGCTGTGGCGTAGTGGATGAGTCATTGGACACCATGAGGCTAACCGGATTCATGTACCCGACTTCTTGTGAGATCTTAACCCTTCCCTTCTCTCTGAGTCTCAGTTTCCTTATCTGTTGGCCAGATCAATGCTTTCCAACCTTTCTTTACATTAAGGAGCACATGGACAGTGAATGTATTTTAGGGCCCACCAGGCTACTGGAGGCCCCATCAGGACTAGGGGGGACCAGCCCTGGGGACTCTGTCCTGTCCAGGCATCTCCCAGCTGTCCCAAAGGCTGAAAGGACCAATATGGCAGCAATGCTGTGACCCATTCACAGCATCACAGGCTGTCAGGACTCACTAGCTGGGAAGCATTGGTCCAGATGATCACAATGACCCATGGATGCCTGTGAATATTGACCGTGTAACTCTGTGTGCGACTGCTGTGGGGTGGCACAAACGGTTAAGTGCTGGGCTGCTAACCATAGCCACACAAAGGTACCTCAGAAGAAAGGCCTGGTAATCGGCCACTGAAAACCCTATGGAGTACAAGTCTACTCTGACACATGGGGTTGCCATGAGTTGGAATCAACTCGAGGGCAACTGGTTGGTGGTTTGGTCTGTTGGTCACTAACTGTGTGCAGGCCCCCATGCTGGAATCATGCAAAAATGCACTTGACTAGCCCCACACCCTCAAAACCAAAAAAACCAAACCCGCTGCCTTCCAGTCAATTCTGACTCATAACAACCCCATAGGACAGGGTAGAACTGCCCCATAGGGTTTCCAAGGAGCGGCTGGTAGATTCGAATCGCCGACCTTTTGGCTACCAGCCCTAGCTATTTAGTGCTCATGCCTGCCGCCTGCAGTTTGTAAGAGGAACCGCAAGGACAGCGCCTGCTGAGTCACTTGGCCTTATTTCATTGGCCTCTCCTTGCCTGCAGCCCTGACACTGGAAAGTATCTTTTCTCTCTTGGGAGCTGACCATAGCCCACAGGAGACCCCACAATCTTGATCTTTCCTAGTCCCAGACCTGAACCTGAGGCACGTCAGGTTGAGAAGGCCAACTCCAACCTCTCTCCAAATGCCAAACCCCACTGCACAGGGGTGTGCACTGGAAGGAGAGAAAATAATGACTGCCTTTCTAAGAGCCGAGCATGGGTGGGTGCGTCCCCCCGGGTGGCTAGCAGAGTGCTTCCTGCAGGCCATTGTCCACATGCCGCTCTTTCCTGGGGACTTTGCTGCCCAGATCCCTGCCTTGGGCCATTAGCAAAGGGGCTGGTCATCATTAACTACTTGGCATTGACTGATGGCAGCGAGTTTTCTTTGGCCATGCATGGACTGGTGGCAGGCAGTTAGTTGACCCCTGGAATTTGGAGTTTATTCTGCCATGAAGACAAAGAAATAAATGAGAGCTATGAAGCCCCTCCTCCCCCCACCCAGTTAGATACACTGGTTAGAGGCAGCTCAACAATCTTGGCTAACTGCCCCCCATACCGCACCCACCAGAAGAACCCTGACTCCTAGTCCCTTGGCTGTGACTCCCAGGTCCCTGGTACTGCCTCCACCAGGCTTGTGAAACGAGGAGAGAGAGTCCTATCCCTTTCCCGCCCTCTGGAGCCTGGTGCCACGAGAACAGAGTGCAGCAACTTGCAGGCTGAAGAAGATGCAGAAATGCAGGTTAGATGTAAGGGACCCATTCCATCAAACATGCTCATGTATCATGTTGTATGTTAACAGGCACCACAGGAATCATTCTGTATAGGAAAGAATTCTTTTAACACGCTCTGCATTTATTTACATTGTCTGGTCATATTTGGTATTTTTAAAGTGAGATCTACTTATTCTTAGAAGCCCTGGTGGCACAAAGTTGAAGCATTTGGCTGCTAACTGAAAGGTTAGTGGTTTGAACCCACGAGCAGTTCCACAGGAAAAGGACCTGGCAGTCTGCTCCAGTAAAAATTATAGCCTAGAAAAACCTATGGGACAGTTCTACTGTGTCACACAGGGTCTCTATGAGTCAAAATGGATTCGGCAGTACCTAACAATAACAGCTTAAGTGTTTATTGCTCACTTACTACAGAGGTTGGCAAACTACATCCCAAATCTGATCAGTCACCTGGTTTTGTAAATAAAGTTTTATTGGAACTCAGCCATGGCTCCCCCTCGATTCATTTAGGTATTGTCTGTGGCTGCCTTTCCCACTACAACAGAGTAGTTGAGACAGAGCTCATATAGCCTCTGCAAAGCCTAAAATACAACCTGTCTGACCCTTTATGGAGAAATATTTGCTTTCCTCTGTCTGACCTACTACATGCTAAACCCCAATGTCAGGGAATGAAAGGGGTAGGTACAAAAGAAGTCTCCAGCAGGGCCATTGTCCTCGGGGAGGTTACAAGTTGATTAGGGACAAGGCTCTTAAGCACATAAAGCACAGGTGGCCAACACTTTGTCATTTCCTGGGCAGCCACACGGTGTGTCACCCTTGGGCGTCTGCTTGCATCCTGCCCCTGCTTCAGGGCTTGTATTCCCCCTTGAGTTCTAGCCCCATACCTCCTCCGGACTCCACGCTCCTGTAGGGCAGAAAAAAACAACAAACGAACCCAATACCAAAGAGTCAGCTCCAACTCCTGGCAACCGTGTGCATGTCAGAGTAGAACTGTGCTCAATAGGTTTTCAAAGGCTGATTTTTTTTGGAAGTAGATCACCAGGTCTCTCTTCCAAGGATCCTCTGGGTGGACTCAAACTTCCAAACTTTCAGTAACCCGTCTATTAACCGTTTGGACTCCCTAAAGGACAAGAACTGGTCTTTATGTTTGTCTTTGTAGCCCCCATAGGATCCACAGGGTGATTTGTACCACGTGGATACTCGATAAACATTTGCTGAATTTAAATTAATCCTCACCCTGATTTGGGGAAGAGGGGAGAAACCTACATGAAATGACCTTCCCTTCATTTGTTAAAAACCAAATCCCAAATGGATGGGCCAAGCTCATGAGCTCTGACTCCCTGCATCTAACCTCAAGCCCAAACCTTGGCTGTCAGCCAACGTGCCAAGAAGCCGCCAAATAATTGAACCATTCTGGTAACTGACTTAATAATAGGCTACTGTTTCAGGGGGAGATCCTACAGATTTGCCTTAACGGAAAAAGGGGCCAAGTGATGCAGTCCTTTTCTGCTTCCCCAAGAAAATCTCCTGAATCTCACCACTACACAAAAGAAAAAAAAAAAAAAAAGCTTTTTTAAAAATCAAAATGAGAATATAATTTTACGTGACAGGAGTATTTATACGGCTGCTCTTTCAGTGATGAATTTATCCAGGGGGCGAGTACCTCCCCCAGATGCCAATCCATAAATCAGAAAATGCTATTACCCACTGGCTATAAAATGGAGCTCACCCCCAGCACAGAGGGCTCATTTCAGGAGCGGCTGCCCCATTCCTGGGCCAGAAATGAGTTCAGAAAACCCACCTGGCTGTCCAGGGACAGGAGAAATGGCTTTCCCTTGATAAATAATCAGTCTTTCCTCCCTCTCGATCCCTTCTCCCCTGGAAATATGTAGAATTAATAGCAGGAATAATAGTAACAGGGCTAACTAGACCGAGACAGGGCAGAGGGCAAGAGTGAGAGCTGAAGAAGCGGCAGCTTCTCCAGACAACCTCTCAGCTGAGTTAAAATGCAGTCACGAGTAAGCAGCTCGGAGACAATTTCGTGAGAGTCCTCCTTTGTGGGCATTCCTCCTGCAGGCACCCACCAAGGACAGGCAGGGGGCCAAGGGAGAGACTGGGGAGGGGAAGTAATTGCAGAAGAGGCTGGGAGACAGGGGGAGGAATGTACTGGGTCTGCTATGATTCATCCAGTGTTGCTGTTGTTTTTTTTTTTTTTTTTCTTACTTCAGAACCTGTGCACTTTGATTTTTCTCATAGATTTTTATTTTGTTGTTGTTGTTGAGAACATACACAGCAAAACACACACCAGCTCAACAGTTTCTACGTGTACAATTCAGTGACATTGATATTTTTCAGGTCGTGTAACCGTTCTCACCCTCCTTTGCTGAGTTGTTCCTCCCCCATTAACTTAAACAACTCACTGCCTCCTAAGGCTCCTATCTAATCTTTCAAGGCAGACAATTCTTTACTAGTTAAGCTAAAGTCTTGCTTGGTTTTAAGAAGACATCAGGGGATATTTTGCGTTTAAGGTTTAAAGATTGTCTCAGGGCAGTAGTTCCAGGGGTTCATCCACCCTCCATGGCTCCAGAAAGTCTGGAGTTCATGAGAATTTGGAATTCTGTTCTGCATTTTCCTCCTTTTGATCAGGATTCTTCTATGGAATCTTTGATCAAAATGTTCAGCAATGGTAGCCGGGCACCATCCAGTTCTTCTGGTCTCATGGCAAAGGAGCCAGTTGTTCATGGAGACAGTTAGCCACATAGTCCATATGCTCCTTCTATTCCTGACTCTCCTTCTTCTGTTGCTCCAGGTGAATAGAGACCAGTTGTGCTTTGGATGGCTGCTTGCAAGCTTTTAAGACCCCAGGCTCTACTCAAAGAGCTAGAAGGTAGAACAGAAGCACCAAACATGTTATCAGGCCAATTAACTGGGGTGTCCCATGAAACCATGACCCTAAACCTACAAAGTTTTGGAATCCCATGAGTGTTTGTACATAAGCAGCCTCAGCAGTTACTCTTTGTTGTTGTAATATCTATCATACAACTTTTACCAAATTCGACTTTTTACACATGTATTTATTGACAGCACTTACAATAACCATACCCTTAATCAATGCATTATTGTATATTGTACAATATGTTATTGTATGTTGTTATTGTCATTAGCTTCCCTCAAGTCACCCTCCCCCTCCCATTTATGGCTACCCCATGCACAGTGGGATTGGACCATTATGCTCCATAGGATTTTTATTGGCTGATTTTTGGCAGTAAGTTGCCAGGCCTTTCTTCCTAATGTTATTGTGTACTTTGTTTTTAGTTTCAAAGGACATGTGTTGGAATGGGGAGGGAATATAAAAGGCGTTAACTTAAAGAGAAGTTGCAAAGATAGTAAAGAGAGGTCTTATGTATCCTTCACCCAGTTTCCCCCAAAGGACGAGAGAGGATGAGCAGGAAGGAGGCAGGAAAACTCTTCTGGGGTGTATGGTCAATGCTAAGAAGTCACCACTCATATTCACTTGACAAATATTGGGGATACAGTGTGGACCAAAGAGACAATGCCCAAGTGTTTTTGTAGCTCACACTCTAGAGGAAATGCAGGGTAGAAAATTAACAAATCAGCAGCTAAATAACCAAGATCATTTCTACTATGATAAGTGCTATAAAGGAAATAAACCAAAGTCCTCTGATAGAGAGAACCTGCGACAAGTTTAGACTAGGTGCTCTGGGATACCCTCTCTGAATCAATGACGTGTAAGCTGGTCAGAAGAGACCTGCCAGGAGAACATTCCAGGCAGAAGGAACAGCAGGTGCAAAGAGCCTGAAGAGGCTGCCCTTGGTATATTCAGGTAACTGAATGATAGTGCCCGTGCGGAGAGAAGGCAGGAGCAGGTGGAGGTCCACAGTGAAGGGCAGGACACAGACAGCTTTGAGAATCATTCCAGCTGTCCTGGGGGTGGTGTATGGTCCACTATGCATGACTCACTTTCTATCTGATCCATCGGGTATAGCACAGTTGGGGATTTGCGCAAAAAGGAGAGCCCCCTCTGCCCATTGCTTACTGGCAGTAGTGACCTTGCTTGAGCCCCTTGTTCCACTAGCACACCTGGCCAGGAGATAAACACTCCATAATCAAACAACAGTGATGAGAGTTATATAGTGCTTAATATTATCCTGGCAGAGGATTTTGGGTTTTTGGGTGTGTGGGTTTTTTTTTTTTACATCAGCTTTGTTGAGTTAAAATTTAAATACGACCACCAATTTTCAGTGTACAATTATAAGGTGATGATGGCATAGTTTTGTATCTTGATAACATTGATGGTTACATGAATCTATGCATGTGATAAAATGACACATACACACTTCATACCAATGCCGATTTATTCGTTGGTTTTGATAGTGCACCACGGTTAAGTAAGATATAACCCTTGCAAGAAATTGGGTGAAGGGAACATGGGACCTTTCTGTACTGTCTTTGGAACTACCTGTGAATTTATAATTATTTCATAATGAATTTTTAAGAAATTGAAAAACAACATCAGAAAGTTTTAAATATAGAAGGAAAGAGGGAAATAAAAAAATTACAGATCAGTAATAATTATTGCAGAGAAGTCCAATTTTTGCATACAAAACTTAATGGGCAAAAGTTGGAGGAGAACTAGGATATTCACATAGTCTCAAACTATATCCCCAGGGTATTTATTAACAGAAAAGATAAAAATAGTAACTGCACAGTGAAGAAACCCAGCAGCAACCACCTTACCAAGTGATCAAGGTCAACACCATCAGTAACAAGACACACCAACATCATGAGCCCCTATATGATGCACTGAGGAGGTCACCACATCACTTCCATGGCTTTTTCCCCAAAACACATAACTTTGTTCTAATCATGAGAAAACATCAAGCAAACCCATATTGAGAAACATACTATAACATGTTGCTGTTGTATGGTATCAAATCGATTCCAACTCATAGCAACCCTATAGGACAGAATAGAACTGCACCATAGGGTTTCCAAGGAGCACCAGGTGGATTCGAACTGCCAACCTTTTGGTTAGCAGCTTGAGCTCTTAACCACTTCACCACCAGGGCTCCAGGCTATAACATAAAAAAAAAAAAAAATAAGTGACCATTATTCATCAAAAGTGCCAAAGTCATGAAGACAAGGAAAGATGCAGTAACTGTATAAAAAGGAGCCCTGGTGGTGCAATGGTTAAAGTGCTCTGCCACTAACTGAAAGGTTGGAGATCGAAACCCACCGGCTTCTCCATGGGAGAAAGATGTGGCAGTCTGCTTCCATAAAGATTACTACAGCCTTGGAAACCATATGGGGTAGTTCTACTCTGTCAAGTGGGGTCGCTATGAGTTGGAATCCCCTCGATGGCACACAACAACGGAGAGGTATAAGGAGCCTGCGTGCCAACCTTTCAGCTAGTGCAAAAAATCTGACCAAACCAAACCCGTTGCCATCAAGTCAATTCTGACTCATAGTGACCCTATAGTTCAGCTAGTAGTCAGCACCTAACCATTGTGCCACCCAGGGACTCCCCATAAAGATTCCAGCCAAGAAAACCCTGTGGAGCAGTTAGATATACTCTGCTATACATGGGGTCACCATGGGTCAGGGGCCAACTGGACAGCAGCTAACTGCAACAACAACAACAACAAAGGAGGTATAACAACTAAATATCTGTGGGATCCTGAGTTGAATCCCACAACATAAATAGGAAATAAGTACAACTGGTGAAATTAAAGTAAGGTCTATCATTTAGTTAATAGTATTGTACCGATGTTCATTTCCTGCTTTTGAACATTGTTACGTGGGTTTATATCCCGATAGCATTGGGGAAAGTTGGATGAAGAGTATATGGGAACTCTTTGTACTATTTTTATAACTTTTCTCTAAGTCTAAAATAAGTTCAAAAAAATTTTTTTAAGTTTTAAAAATTGAAACAAATGTATGTGGTTGTTGTTAGGCACCGTCCAGTTGGTACCAATTCGTAGCGACCCTGTGTACAACAGGAAGGAAGGATGGTGAGTCTCACATACTTTGGAGATATTATCAGGAGGGACCAGTCTCTGGAGAAGTACATCATGCTTGGTAAAGTTGAGGGTCAGCGAGAGTGAGGAAGACCCTCAACAAAATGGATTGATACGTGGCTACAACAATGGGCTCAAACATAATAATGATTGTGAGGATGGCACAGGACCAGGCAGTGTTTCATTCTGCTGTACACAGGGTCGCTATGAGTTGGAACCGTCTTGACAACGCCGAATAACAATGACTAATGATGTTAAACATCTTTTCTTGTGCTTACGTCAATTCATGTATCTTCTTTGATAAAGTGTCTCTTCAAATTTTTTGCCTTTTTTTTTTTTAATTGGGTTTTCTTACTGTTAAGTTCTGAGAGCTATTTATGTATTCTGAAAACAAGTCCATGATTTTCTCCCTGTTTGGCTTTTTCTTATTCTAATTTTTATAAAACCCAATTTAATAATTACTTGTATGAATCATAATTTCAATGTCATATCTAAGAGCTCTGCCTAACTCTAGGTCAAAATTATATTCTCCTCTGTTTTATAAACCAAAAACCAAACCCAGTGCCATCGAGTCGATTTCGACTCAAGTGACCCTACAGGACAGAGTAGAACTGCCCCATAGAGTTTCCAAGGAGCACCTGGTGGATTCGAACTGCCAACCCTTTGGTTAGCAGCCATACCACTATGCCACCAGGGTTTCCATGTTTTTTTTTTTTTTAATAATTTTTATTGTGCTTTAAGTGAAAGTTTACAAATCAAGTCAGTCTCTCAAGTATAAACTTATATACACCTTACTACATACTCCCCTTTACTCTCCCCCTAATGAGTCAGCCCGCTCCCTCCTTCCAGTCTCTCCTTTCGTGACCGTTTTGCCAGTTTCTAACCCTCTCTACCCTTCCATCTCCCCTCTAGACAGGAGTTGCCAACACAGTCTCAAGTGTCCACCTGATACAAGCAGCTCACTCCTCATCAGCATCTCTCTCCAACCCATTGTCCAGTCCCTTCCATGTATGATGAGTTGTCTTCGGGAATGGCTCCTGTCCTGGGCCAACAGAAGGTTTGGGGACCATGACCTCCGGGATTCTTCTAGTCTCAGTCATATCATTAAGTCTGGTCTTCTTATGAGAATTTGGGGTCTGCATCCCACTGATCTCCTGCTCCCTCAGGGGTTCTCTGTTGTGTTCCCTGTCAGGGCAGTCATCGGTTGTGGCCGGGCACCATCTAGCTCTTCTGATCTCAGGATGATATAAGTCTCTAGTTCATGTGACCCTTTCTGTCTCTTGGGCTCATAATTAACTTGTGACCTTGGTGTTCTTCATTCTCCTTTGATCCAGGTGGGTTGAGACCAATAGATGCATCTTAGATGGCCGCTTGTTAACATTTAAGACCCCAGACACCACACTTCAAAGTGGGATGCAGAATGTTTTCTTAATAGAATTTATTTTGCCAGTTGACTTAGATGTCCCCCGAAGCCAGAGTCCCCAAACCCCTGCCCTTGCTCCGCTGACCTTTGAAGTATTCAGTTTATTCAGGAAACTTCTTTGCTTTTGGTCCAGTCCAGTTGAGCTGACCTTCCCTGTATTGAGTGTTGTCCTTGCCTTCACCTAAAGTAATTCTTATCTACTATCTAATCAGCAAATAACTCTCTCCCACCCTCTCTCACTTCCCCCCTCGTAACCACAAAAGAATGTGTTCTTCTCAGTTTAAACTATTTCTCAAGATCTTATAATAGTGGTCTTATACAATATTTGTCCTTTTGCATCTGACTAATTTCACTCAGCATAATGCCTTCCAGGCTCCTCCATGTTATGAAGTGTTTCACAGATTCCTCACTGTTCTTTATCGATGCGTAGTATTCCATTGTGTGAATATACCATAATTTATTTATCCATTCATCCATTGATGGACACCTTGGTTGCTTCCAGCTTTTTGCTATTGTAAACAGTGCTGCAGTAAACATGGGTGTGCATATATCTGTTCGTGTAAAGGCTCTTATTTCTCTAGGATATATTCTGAGGAGTGGGATTTCTGGGTTGTATGGTAGTTCTATTTGTAACTTTCTAAGGAAATGCCAGATAGATTTCCAAAGTGGTTGTACCATTTTACATTCCTACCAGCAGTGTATAAGAGTTCAAATCTCCCCACAGCCTCTCCAACATTTATTATTTTGTGATTTTTGGATTAATGACAGCCTTGTTGGAGTGAGATGGAATCTCATCGTAGTTTTAATTTGCGTTTCTCTAATGGCTAATGATCGAGAGCATTTTCTCATGTATCTGTTGGCCGCCTGAATATCTTCTTTAGTGAAGTGCATGTTCATATCCTTTGCCGAATTTTTAATTGGGTTGTTTGTCTTTTTGTGGTTGAGTTTTAAGAGAATCACATAGATTTTAGAGATCAGGCGCTGGTCGGAGATGTCATAGCTGAAAATTTTTTACCAATCCGTAGATGGTCTTTTTACTCTTTTGGTGAAGTCCATGTTTTACAGATGTGTGTTTAAATTTTTATTGTGGATACGCAAGCCCTGGTGGCGTAGTGGTTAAGAGTTACAGCTGCTAACCAAAAGGTCGGCAGTTCAAATCCACCAGGTGTTCCTTGGAAGCCATATGGGACACTTCTACCCTGTCCTATAAGATAGCTGTGAGTCAGAATCGACTTGATGGCAACGGGTTTGGTTTTTGGTATATGTATGTATGTACACTTATGTTGTTGTTCTGGTTATATGCTGTCCAGTTGGTGCCAACTCATAGCAATTCTATGCACCATCCTCACAATCACTGCTGTGCTTGAACTCATCTTTGTAGCCACTGTGTCAATCCATCTCATTGAGGGTCTTCCTCTCTTTTGCTGACCTAGTACTTTATCAAGCATGATATCCTTCCCTAGGGTCTGGTCCCTCCTGATAACATGTCCAAAGTAAGTGAGACGAAATCTTGTCATCCTCGCTTCCAAGGAACATTTTGGCTGTACTTCTTCTAAGACAGATTTGTTCGTTCTCCTGGCCATCTAAGGTATATTCCGTATTCTTTGCCAACACCATAATTCAAAGGCATCAATTCTTTGGTCTTCCTTATTCATTGTCAAGCTTTCACATGCATATGAGACAATTGAAAATACCATGGCTTTGCTTGTTATCACTTTAAAGAGGTCTTTTGTAGCAGATTTGCCCTATGTAATATGTTGTTTGATTTCTTGACCGCTGCTTCCATGCCTTGATTGTGTTGTTGTTGTTGTTGTTAGGTGCTGTCGAGTCGGTTCCGACTCATAGCAACCCAATGCACAACAGAACGAAACACTGCCCAGTCCTGCGCCATCCTTACAATCATTGTTATGCTTGAGCTCATTGTTGCAGCCACTGTGTCAATCCACCTTGTTGAAGGTCTTCCTTTTTTCCGCTGACCCTGTACTCTGCCAAGCATCATGTCCTTCTCCAGGGACTGATCCCTCCTGATAACATGTCCAAAGTGTGTGAGGTGTAGTCTCGCCATCCTTGCCTCTAAGGAGTGTTCTGGCCACACTTCTTCCAAGACAGATTTGTTCGTTCTTTTGGCAGTCCATGGTATATTCAGTATTCTTCCCCAACACCACAATTCAAAGGCGTCAACTCTTCTTCGGTCTTCCTTATTCATTGTCCAGCATTCGCATGCATATGATGTGTTTGAAAACACCATGGCTTGGGTCAGGCGCACCTTAGTCTTCAGGGTGACATCTTTGCTCTTCGACACTTTGAGGAGGTCCTTTGCAACAGATTTGCCCAATGCAATGCATCTTTTGATTTCTTGACTGCTGCTTCCGTGACTGTTGGTTGTGGATCCAAGTAAAATGAAATCCTTGATAACTTCAATCTTTTCTCCGTTTATCATGATGTTGCTCATTGGTCCAGTTGTGAGGATTTTTGTTTTCTTTATGTTGAGGTGTAATCCATACTGAAGGCTGTGGTCTTTGACCTTCATTAGTAAGTGCTTCAAGTCCTCTTCACTTTCAGCAAGCAAGGCTGTGTCATCTGAATAATGCAGGCTGTTAATGAGTCTTCCTCCAATCCTGATGCCCCGTTCTTCTTCATATAGTCCAGCTTCTCGGATTATTTGTTCAGCATACAGATTAAATAGGTATGGTGAAAGAATACAACCCTGACGCACACCTTTCCTAACTTTAAACCAATCAGTATCCCCTTGTTCTGTTGAACTACTGCCTCTTGATCTGTGTAAAGGTTCCTCATGAGCACAATTAAGTGTTCTGGAGTTCCCATTCTTTGCAGCGTTATCCATAGTTTGTTATGATCCACACAGTCGAATGCCTTTGCATAGTCAATAAAACACAGGTAAACATCTTTCTGGTAATAGCTGCCTTCAGCCAGGATCCGTCTGACATCCGCGATGATATCTCTGGTTCCACGTCCTCTTCTGAAACCGGCCTGAATTTCTGGTGGTTCCCTGTCAATATACTGCTGCAGCCGTTTTTGAATGATCTTCAGCAAAATTTTGCTCGCGTGTGATATTAATGATATTGTTCTATAATTTCCACATTTGTTTGGATCACCTTTCTTGGGAATAGGCATAAATATGGATCTCTTCCAGTCAGTTGGCCAGGAAGCTGTCTTCCATATTTCCTGGCATAGATGAGTGAGCACCTCCAGCACTGCACTATTTGTTGAAACATCTCAATTGATATTCCATCAATTCCTGGAGCCTTGTTTTTTGCCAATGCCTTCAGAGCAGCTTGGACTTCTTCCTTGAGTACCATCGGTTCCTAATTATATGCCACCTCTTGAAATGGTTGAATATCGACTAATTCTTTTTGGTATAATAATTCTGTGTATTCCTTCCATCTTCTTTTGATGCTTCCTGCATTGTTTAATATTTTCCCCCATGGAATCCTTCACTATTGCAACTCGAGGCTTGAATTTTTTCTTCAGTTCTTTCAGCTTGAGAAACGCCGAGCTTGTTCTTCCCTTTTGGTTTTCCATCTCTAGCTCTTTGCGCATGTCATTATAATACTTTACTTTGTCTTCTTGAGAGGCCCTTTGAAATCTTCTGTTCAGTTCTTTTACATCATCAATTCTTCCTTTCGCTTTAGCTGCTTGACTCTCAAGAGCAAGTTTCAGAGTCTCCTCTGACAACCATCTTGGTCTTTTCTTTCTTTCCTGTCTTTTCAGTGACCTCTTGCTTTCTTCATGGATAATGTCCTTGATGTCATTCCACAACTCATCTGGTCTTCGGTCATTAGTGTTCAATGAGTCAAATCTGTTCTTGAGATGGTCTCTAAATTCAGGTGGGATATACTCAAGCTCATATTTTGGCTCTTGTGGACTTGCTCTGATTTTCTTCAGTTTCAACTTGAGCTTGCATATGAGCAATTGATGGTCTGTTCCACAGTTGGCCCCTGGCCTTGTTCTGACTGATGATATTGAGCTTTTCCATTGTCTCTTTCCACAGGTGTAGTCAATTTGATTTCTGTGTGTTCCATCTGGCGAGGTTCATGTGTATAGTCGCCGTTTATGTTGGTGAAAGAAGGTATTTGCAATGAAGAAGTTGTTGGTCTTGCAAAATTCTATCATTCGATCTCCAGCATTGTTTCTATCACCAAGGCCATATTTTCCAACTACTGATCCTTCTTCTTTGTTTCCAACTTTTGCATTCCAGTTGCTAGTAATTATCAATGCATCTTGATTGCATGCTCGATCAATTTCAGACTGCAGCAGCTGATAAAAATCTTCTATTTCTTCATCTTTGGCTCTAGTGGTTGGTGCGTAAATTTGAATAATAGTTGTATTAACTCGTCTTCCTTGTAGGTGTATGGATATTATCCTATCACTGACAGCATTGTACTTCAGGATAGATCTTGAAATGTTCTTTTTGACGATGAATGCAACACCATTCCTCTTTGAGTTGTCATTCCCAGCATAGTAGACTATATGATTGTCCAATTCAAAATGGCCAATACCAGTCCATTTCAGCTCACTAATGCCTAGGATATTGATGTTTATGCATTCCATTTCATTTTTGACGATTTCCAATTTTCCTGGATTTATACTTTGTACATTCCAGGTTCCGATCATTAATGGCTGTTTGCAGCTGTTTCTTCTCATTTTGAGTCATGCCACATCAGCAAATGAAGGTCCCGAAAGCTTTACTCCATCCACGTCATTAAGGTCAACTCTACTTTCAGGAGGCAGCTCTTTCCCAGTCATCTTTTGAGTGCCTTCCAACCCGGGGGGCTCATCTTCCAGCACTATATCAGACAATGTTCCCCTGCTATTCATAAGGTTTTCACTGGCTAATACTTTTCAGAAGTAGACTGCCGGTTCCTTCTTCCTAGTCTGTCTTAGTCTGGAAGCTCAGCTGAAACCTGTCCTCCTTGGGTGACCCTGCTGGTATCTGAATACCGGTGGCATAGCTTCCAGCATCACAGCAACACGCAACGCCCACAGTACGACAAACTGACAGACACGTGGATCCAACTAAAATGAGATTCTTGTCATCTTCAGTATTTTCTCCATTTATCATGATGCTGTTTATTGGTCTAGTTTTAAGCATTTGTTTTTTTTATGTTGAAGTATAACCCATACTAAAGGCTGTAATTTTTGATCTTCATTAGTAAGTGCTTCACGTCCTCTTTGCTTTCAGCAAACAAGGTTGTGTCTCTGCATATCACTGCAATGAGTCTTCCTCCAATCATATAGTCTAGCTTCTTGGATTATTTGTTTAGCATACAGCCTGAATAAGTGTGGTGAAAGGATACAACCCTGACGCCCACCTTCCCTGATTTTAAAAACCACATGGTATCCCTTTGTTCCACTGGAACAACTGCCTCTTGGGCTGTGTACAGGTTCCTCATTAGCACAATTAAGTGTTCTGGAATTCCCGTTCTTCACAAGGTTATCCATAATTTGTTATGATCCACACAGTCAAATGCCTTTGCATAGCCAACCAAAGGTAAATATCTTTCTGGTATTCTCTGCTTTCAGACAAGATCCACCTGACATCACCAGGGATATCCCTCATTCCATGTCCTCTTCTGAATCCAGCTTGAATTTCTGGTAGTTCCCTGCCAATGTACTGCTGCAACCATTTTTGAATTATCTTCAGCAAAAATTTACTTACATGTGATATTACTGATTTTTTTTTTTAATAATTTCCACATTCTGTTGGATCACCTTTCTTTGGAATGGGCGCACATATGGATCTCTTTCAGTCTGTTGGCCAGGTAGCTGTCTTCCAAATTTCTTGGCATGGGCAAGTGGACGTTTTTGATGTTGCATGCATTTGTTGAAGCACCTCAGTTGGTATTCTGTCAATTCCTGGAGCCTTGTTTTTTGCCAATGCCTTCATTGCAGCTTGGACTTCTTCCTTCAATACCATTGGTTTTCAATCACAGGCTACCTCCTGAAATGATTGAATGTCAACCAGTTCTTTTTGGTACCGTGAGTCTGTGTATTCCTTCCATCTTCTTTTGATGCTTCCTGCATCCTTCTGTATTGCAACTCGAGGCTTGAATTTTTTCTTCAGCTCCTTCAGCTTGAGAAATGCCAAGCATGTTCTTCCCTTTTGGTTTTCTAACTTTAGGTCTTTTCACATTCCATTATGATACTTTACTTTGTCTTCTAGTACCACCCTTTGAAATCTTCCGTTCAGCACTTTTACTTCATCAATTCTTCCATTTGCTTCAGCTGCCCTACTTTCAAGAGCAATTTTCTGAGTCTCTTCTGAAATCCATTTTGGTCTTTTCTTTCTTTCTTGTCTTTCAAATGACCTTTTGCTTTCTTCATATATGATGTCCCTGATGTCATTCCATAACTCATCTGGTTTTCAGTCATTAGTGTTCAATGGGTCAAATCTATTCTTGAGATTGTGTCTAAATTCGGGTGGGATATACTCAAGGTCATATTTTGGCTCTCATGGACCTTTTTAAGTGTACAATTCAATAACATTAATTCCATTCACCATGTTTGTAACCATCACCACTATTTCCAAAAGTTTTTCATCACCCCAAATAAAAACTCAGTACCCCTTAAGCAATCACTTCCATCCCCCTCCCTCCAGCCCTTCGTAACCACTAATAAACTTCCGTCTCTATGAATTTGCCTATTCTACCTATTTCATGTAAATGGGATCATATAATATTTGTCTTTTTGTGGCTGACTTATTTAACTTAGCATAATGTTTTCAAGGTTCTTCCACATGGTAGCATGTATCTGAATTTTGTTTCTGTTTATGACTGAGTCATAATCCATTGTATGCATATATCACATTTTTTTAAACCCATTCATCTGTTGATGGGTACTTGGGTTTTTTCCACCTTTTGGCTGTTGTGAATAGTGCTGCAATGAACACCAGTGTACAAGTATCTGTTTGTGTCCCTGTTTTCAAGTCTTTTGGAAATATATACGGTAAAACTTAAGAAAGCTGGAACCTGTATCAGGCAGAAACCTGACAGAGAAGGAAATCTGAAATATCTTCCACTAATAAAGAGCAATAGAAAAGTGGTAAGACTGCACGCTGTCAAAGGCAAAAAGCTTCCGAGACCCAGAAAAACAAGGCAGTACCGTTGAGTTTTGGCTCTCACTGGTTTCACTGTGTATGGAATTCCTGGGCCAAATGGTTATTTTGCATTCAACTTTTTAAGGAGCTATCAAACTGTTTTCCACAGTGACTGCACCATTTTACATTCCTACCAGCAAAGAATGAGTGCTCCAATTTTTGCATGTCCTTGCCAATACTTGTTATTTTCCATTTTTCTGATAATAGCCATTCTGGTAGATATGAAGTAGTACTCATTGTGGTTTTGATTTGCATTTCCCCATGACTAATGACATTGAACATTTTTTCATATGCTTATTGCCCACTTGTTTATCTTCTTTGAAGAAATGTCTACTCAAGCCTTTTGCTCATTTTTTTATACGGCTGTTTGTCTTTTTGTGTTGTTGAGTTGTAGGAAGTCTTTGTACATTCTGGACATTAAACTCTTACAGATACGTAGTTACCAAATAGTTTCCCACATTCAGTGGATTGTCTCTTCGATTTCTTGATGCACAAAGCTCTTAATTTTGGTGAAGTCAAATTTATCTGTTTTTTCTTTTGTCTGATAATTCGTTGCCAAAAACAAGGTCCTGAATCTTTATGCTTTCCTCTGAATTTTATGGTTTTAGCTCTTATATTTAGGTCACTGACCCATTTTGAGTTAATTTTCATATATGGTGTAAGGTATGGGTCAATTTCTTCTTTTTGTATATAAACATCCATTTGTCCCTGCACCATTTGTTGAAGAAATAATTCTTTTTCTATGGGATGAACTTAGCATCCTTGTCAAAAATCAATTGGCCTAGATACATAGGTTTATTTCTGGACTCTCAATTCTATACTACTGGCCTATATTTCTATCTGTATACAAGTACCACACTGTTTTGATTACTGTAGTTTTTTAGGACATTTTAAAATCCAGAAGTATAAATTCTCCTACTTTGTTCTTCTGTTTCAAGATTATTTTGACTATTCAGATGCATAGGAGTCTTCTGAAAGAACCAAGGAGAAAAAGAACATTCCAGGCAGGAGGAACAGCATTGGAAGACTTTGAAACAATATGATGTGTTAAGGGAAGCTATAAGGTGTTTGGCACAGTGGCTGCAATGATGGGCCCAAACATAGCAATGATTGTGAGGATGACACAGGACTGGGCAGTGTTTCATTCTGTTGTACATGGAGTCGCTATGAGTCGGCACCAACTTGACAGTGCCTAACAACAACAACAACATAAGGAGTTTGAGGGGCCCTGGTGGTATATTGGTTAAGTGCTTGACTGCTAACCAAAAGGTCAATGATTCAGACCCACCAGCCACTCCATGGGAGAAAGATGTGGCAGTCTGCTTCTGTAAAGATTTGCAGCCTTGGAAACCCTACGTGGGCAATTCTACCCTGTTCTAAAGGGTTGCTATGAGTTGGAATCGCCTCAATGGCAAGGGGTTTATAAGGAATTTAATGCTGTTGCAATGTAAATTGAAGGCTGAAAATTGGTCATAATAAGATCACGCTGCACCCTAAGTTTCATGCTGAAAACCTGGATTTTACTCCATACACAATGGAGGTACATTGACATGCTTTAAGCAGAGGTGACATGCAACAGACTTGTGTGTTAAACAGATCATTCTGGTTGCAATATAGGAAACACACTGTAAAGGAGAAAGCCAGAGCCCGGGAGACCTGGTAAGATGTCTTTGCTGTCACTGTGCTAGGAACCTAGTTAATTTAATTTTCACAGAATGCTAGTAAGTAGTTATTTTTATTTTCATTTTACAGATGAGAAACTGAGAGGTCTGTAATTTACCTAAAGGCATCCAGTAGGGGTGAAGTGATTACAATATTGATTACAATAGTTCTGTCAGCATTAAAGGTCTGAATTAAGGCTACAGGAATGGAGAGGAAGGTATAGGTTAAATGGATACTTAGGAGCTAAAACAGCCGTGGCGATGACAGAGTATAGGGGAGGCTGAAGGAGATAAGGAACTCAAGATGATTCCTGCAGTTCTCAGCCATTAGAAATTAGTTGTGTGATGTTGCCTCTGGCCTAGATAAGAAATCCAGAAAGAAAGGCCTTCCTAAACCCTCAGTTGTGCCCTGTCTTTGCAACAAGTGCCTTCCACCTGTGCTCTGAATCCCATGCCTTCAAACATCCAAGGGGCTGTGTGTCCACATTTTTTTTTTACTCTTCTATTTCTCTCTGTCATCTGTCTCTTTCACCTCCATCTTCAATCAAGCTCAAGTTTTTGTTTCTCGTTTAACTTTGGCTGTTTCTTTCCTTTGCCACCAAATCTTTGAATTTGTAATTTAAACTCTACTTTTATTTTTTCACCTCTGACTCTTTCCTCAAGCTTCTGCAATCTGGTTTCTCCAATGAAACTACTCTTTTAAAAGGGGAGCCTGCAACCTCCTCTTGGCCATGTCCCATGGTCTCATCTCAGTTCTCATCCTCTTTGACCTCTCAGCTGTTGGATGTTCATATCCATCATGGCAGTGATGTTGATCTTGACTTGGCTTCTGAGTACATAATGAAATCCAAATGGATTCTTTCACTGTTCAAAGAGAAAGTCCAAAAAACTATGCCAAATAGAAACTGCAGCCTTTGGAAACATTTCTTTCATAGCTCTGCCAAGTAAACTGATGTACAAGCTATCCCTGGGGGGCCATTGCCAGGTGTGTTTCTCCCCACCGCCCCCATGAACAAACTTTCTTTCTTCCCATGTGTATTTAGTTACTGTCTTTGGTAGCAGCAGAAGGTTTCATTGTGATAGTTTTTCAGACAAGGGTATCAATTAAGATAGGTTATGGTAGCACAGCACAAGCTTCAAAATTTCATGGACTAAGCACATAAAATTTTACTTTTCTCTCTTTCTAAGTCAAGTATGGTTCAGCAGCTCTCCAAGAAGATGCTCTCCCAATGGGAACTTAGAAGTTCAGGCTGATTCCAACTGTGCCTCTGATACCTCAAACATGGTCTACATTATTGGCGTGGCAGGGAGAAAGAAAACTGGATGATCACACACCGACTCTTAAGTACTTTGGCACAGCAGTGATACACATCACTTCTATTCATAGCCCATTGGCCAGGACTGATCACATGGCCTCACATAACTGCAAGGGGGGCTGGGAGGTTCTGTATTTCTATGAGCCTAGGGAGGAAAGAAGAACCAGGTGTGAGTGAGCACTAGACGAGTTCTAAAAACTAAGGTTCAAATAATTTTTTTTTCATAATTCTCCCATGATAGCTTTACACTGGTCAAGGATGGTGGAGTAGCAACTCTGCTCAAAGCCAGGAGAGAGCATTAGTTCATATCTTGGAGGCTTTTCCAATGATAAAATTCTGTGGCTCTGTATTTCAGAACCAGAGCTTAAGGACAGCTCCCCTGCTTTGTAAAAGTTCTGCTCTGGAAATCAGGTTTCTTAGCAGTACCAATTTTCTGAATTTTTACATGTTTTTTTTTTTTTTTTTATGGACATAGACATAGACACAGCCAAATATTGCAATGAAAACCCCTCCTCACTCCTATTTTTCTGCCACACAAATTTTAGCAACTTTTTTGGTGAGCAGCACAGATCGTCAAAATGCCATCTTCTCTAAGAGTTTGGTTGACAAGTCCTCCTACATTGTCAGTGAAGCCTGGACCCTGCCCTTTTGAGGCTGCTTTGCCTTTCGCCCAAATGAAACTGCCAAGTCATTTTGGAAGCACGGGGGAACGTCTGGCTCTGTCCCCTAGAGGCTATATTGAACAACTGGTGTCTTGCTGACCTCAATTCTTCTGTAATTTCTAGACTCTTTTAGTTCTCATCTGCGAATCTGTCCCTCTCCCCAGGTTCTTATTTGGAAACCATCTTCATGGCACATATAACTTAAGAAGTCGCAGGCACAGCAATCACTGTTGAAAAAACTTCACATGTGACAGCCCCTCCATAGGTGGTATGGAAATTAATAAGCGTTTATTTGAAGGCAAAGTAAAAATAAAGCCAAGGCTGGAGTGCGTCTGTGCCTCTCTGTGTATACACACCTCTTTATGCATGATGTTTTCTCTCCAAATAAGCATTTAGGAAGATGAGGCCAGCTCCTAGACAATCTGAGGTGAACAGGATGGATTCTGAGCGTGCCGATGTTCTCGATTGTTGCTGTCAACCCTTCAAGCACGTTTCTCTGTGAAGCCCATTACAGGGGGCCTCATCACTGACTTCCCATAATGTGGTAAGGACAGCCCCTGCTCCCCTTGGCAGGCCTCCCTATTTGCCTCATTCTTTTCTATCCGGTGATAGAAATATCAGGCGCCCCAGCAGTGTGTCCCTGTTCATCCAAATCCAGCTGTCCCTCAGGGAAAAGGACAAAAAGATGAAGCTCCTCTTGGAGAAAAAAGTAAAAATAAAACCACCTGAGGGATGTGTTTTTGGAAGGGCAACCATCAACCCAAAAAAAAAAAAATTTTTTTTTTTGGCAGGAAAATGTGTCAGATACACAAAACTGGGTCACTTTTTGTTTTTATTTCTGCAGTGGGACCAGGCCTGCACCTTCAGGTCCTACTGGCTTATTCAGACACACCTAACCCGCCTTCAGAACATTCCCAGCTCAGAGGCAGAGCTGCAATGGCATTGCAGAATCCTTCCGCTCCCCTCTGCTCTGTAGTGTTTGCTCACCAATCTGCACATCTGGGTGCATTCCAGAAATTAAGGACCTCAGCTAATAGGATAACAACACCTTGTGTTTAGACAGCACCTTCCTTGGAGGTGCTCCAACTGCTTCACCAACTGCATCTCCCACTAGTCCTAAAAGAGGGGTTGTTGTTTTTGTTGTTGACTGCCATCAAATCGGCCCCCACCTCATGGCAGCCCCACGCACAACGGAACAAAGTGCTGCTTGGTCCTGTGCCATCTTCATGATTGGTTGCAGATCAGAACGTCATGTCCATAGGGTTTTCATTGGCTGATTTTCAAAAGTAGATTGCCAGGCCTTTCTTCCTGGTCCATCTTAGACTGGAAGCTCCACTGAAACCTGTCTAGCATCACAGCAACCCTCAAGCCTCCACTGACAGATGGGCAATGGCAGTGCGAGAGGTGCACTGGTCAGGAACTGAACCCGGGTCTCCCGCATGGAAGATGATAATTCTACCACTGAACCACCACTGCTGTCTAAGAGAGGTTGCCCTCCCCCCCCCCGCCGCCTTTTTTACTGCAAGCAAGGACAGCTGAGATCAATAGGCAGAATTCACCAGACAGACCTCAACTGGCAAAGCTGGCCTTCAGGAAAGAGGCTGAGGCCTCTGCTCTGTGGGTCTGACCTGCCTCTGCCCGAGGTGCTGGCTGTCTGAGAGGTGGTGGG
Organism: Elephas maximus indicus; assembly: GCF_024166365.1. Lineage (NCBI taxonomy): Eukaryota > Metazoa > Chordata > Mammalia > Proboscidea > Elephantidae > Elephas > Elephas maximus. The sequence continues at coordinate 17,646,132 of NC_064826.1, forward strand.
GTGTGTTACCCCCTGGGTACCTGCATTCTGCATTTGAGGCAAAGCAGGAGACGTTTGCCTATTACTCTGAGCAGCCTGTCCGGTGAGCTCCTTGGCGCTTTTGCAAATAAGCTTTACATCCCTCCCACTTGCCTTGCTTCAAGCAGTTTTTTGTAAGTATATCAGGACCAGCTGAGAGCCCGGATGGGGATAAAAGCAAGGATTATAGAGTGAGCGGAGCCCGAGTTGTTATTTGGACTCAAGGGTAGTGAGGTGTCTTAGTCATTTAGTGCTGCTGTAACAGAAATACCAAGGTGGATGGCTTTAACAAGAGAAGTTTATTCTCTCACGGTCTAGTAGGCTGCAAGTCCACATTCAGGGCTTCAGTTCCAGGGCAAGGCGTTTTCTTTCTGTCAGCTCTGGAGGAAGGTCCTTCTCTCCAATTTTCCCATGAACTAGGAGCTTTTCCACACAGGAACCCGGGGTCCAAAGGGTATGTTCTGCTCCCGGCACTGCTTTCTTGGTGGTATGAGGTCCCCACATCTCTCTACTCACTTCTCTCTTTAATATCTCGGAAGAGATTGGCTTAAGACTCTACCTAATCTTGTAGATCTCATCAATACAACTGCCGCTAATAGGTCTTATTACATCATAGTGATAGGATTTACAACCCATAGGGAAATCACATCAGATGATAAAATGGTGGACAATCATACAATACTGGGAATCGTGACCTAGCCAAGTTGACAGATATTTGGGGGAGACACAATTCAATCCATGACATGAGGTAAAGGGGACGCTGTCATGACGGTCCTATGGTGCTGCAGGTACCCATCTCAGATCCTTCCCAAAGGAGTTCATGGCAGCACCAAGCAGCTTTACCTGCAAAGAGACAGTCCCACCTATTTCCCTCAGTGTAACAAATTGCCTTCACAGGAGACCAGGGCAATCAGGACAGGTTAGGGATTCCATACCAGCTATACTGTGTCTCAAGGCCCCACAAACCACCGAGTGGCACTAGAGGCTGGCGAGTTCATAAATTACCCTCCCAGTCTATTGCGTTTTTAATCAGAGTGCGAACCACAGACACTAATGGCACTTGCTTACAGGATGAAGCCCTGGTATTTATCTTGTTTTAATTATATTAGAAAGCAGCGATATTCAATTAACCAACTAATCAGGTGAGCCAATCAATATGGACCCTGGCAGGATGCTCCACTGCCCAGCTGGCTTCTTGCTTGGGCTGGTGGCCCATGCATTAGAGTCAGGTGGAGTTAACCCTTGATGGCCGGGGTCATGCTGGCGGAGAAGTAATAGGAGCAGGGAACCAGGTAGGGCTTTCAGGTATGGGCAGAAACCCCACCAATTCCTTTCTTCATTTGATTATGGTGAGGACTTGCAGCAGCTGCTTTTGCGGTTAAGGAGCCATTTGTTCTACAATGTATATTTGCCTTTCGAGCACATATGAGGTGCCGTTTCCCCGTGCTGTGGGTCGGGGATCTGAGATACCCAAATCATACAGCAATGGCAATGGCAGAGCTTGAAATGTTGAGCAGACCCCTCCTGAGATGGCAGTCTTGAGATGCTCCCTTGAGATGCTTGAGGTGATTGCTAACTCCGCCAAGTAGTCCTAAGAGCAGGTGGACCAACCTGGGAAGCCACCAGCAGGAACATTTCAGGTGTGTCTAGACTAGTGAACAGCTGGGAGACATACTGGGCCATGAACAGAGCTGCTCTCCAGGTTGCGGGGCAGGGCTAGGGGGCCAAACACACCTCTCTCCCAGGGGCAGATTATCCAATAGGCAAGGTAAGCACTGTGCTTATCTTGCTTACCAGATCATCTGTAGTGAACAATTTCACTTTTATTTATTTATTTTTTTTACCACATCAAAGATTCTGCCTCTAGGTATGGCTGGCATGTGTCTCTCTCCCAACCCCACAGCACCTTCCTACAGAATCAAAGCCTCTTTTCAAATTTATAGTCCCTGATGGGCAGATGACCCAGTAAGCTAGCTAAGCACAGGTTTACTCATGCTTACTTACTGATCTGTAGTGAACAATTTTACATGGGTATCACCCATCTTTGATGACCATAGCCTGACCCGGGGGAAGATCAACCAGTAAGCACGTATGCACCTGTTGGCGTTGAGCAAGGTACACGCAGCCTTAATTGTGTTTACTTGCTTATCCGTGGTGAGCAATTTCACATAGGTTTCACCACATGTTTGCTACAATGGGGGACAGGTGAAATTGTGCACTGCAGATTGGTGGGAAGACACAATTGGGCCCGTGGGTACTTTGCTCAATGGGTAAAATAAGTTCATTGCTTTGTTTATCGCTTATTAGCCCTGACCCGTAAAAAAAAAAAAAAAAAAAGTTGCTCTGAAGTCGCTTCTGACTCATGGTGACCCCATGTGTGTCGGAGTAGAGCTGTGCTCTGTAAAGTCTTCAACGGCTGATCTTTTGGAAGGAGATCACCACATCTTTCTTCCAAGGATCCTCTGGGTGGACTAGAACCTTCAACCTCCTGGTTAGCAGGCAAGCACATTAACCCTTTGCACCACCCAGCAACTAGCCTGCACCCCATCCTTGACCTTTCAAATGCATCAAAGCTCCCAAGGCATCCTAGAAAGAGTAGGAATCTCTCAATGTGGCCGTCGCACCACTTGGGAAGGTCAATGCCTAGGCAGAAGGACAGCGCGTTGCTGGCTGAAGGAGTCACCCAGGTGCTCAGGTCTTTGGGCCTCTGTGGGCCGCTGATGCCCTGCTGCTTCTGGTAGACCCAGAATCACAGCCGGACCCCTGAAGTGCAGCCACGGGAACCTGAGTGATTGTATGGAAAAGTGAGACGTTTCACACAGAGATATATTAAAGGAAAAGGACCTCAAGACTGCCATTTGTTTCCAAACATTTGATGAATTTTAATTCATTAGGAGTTTTTCAGGCTTGTTAATTTGATAAGAGCCAATTGGGCCCTTGTGTCAGACAACAATCAGTAATCTGAAGTGGGTGGAAAAGAATGTGAAGTAAAACAGTCGTTACCTAGCACAATGTCTAATCAAAAGACACCGGGAACTTCCAACTTCATGGTAATATTGGGAAAGATCGGAGATTTCAAATGCATGGTCTCTGACTCTGGCTGGCAGGCAAGCGGGGAAAATGGACTTGGTCGTGCTCATTGGTGGTGATGGAATTGAAGTCCAACCTGTCCCTCCCCCAAATGTGCGCCAAACTACTTCTCTTTCCCCAGGGCTGGACTCAGTTTGGGTTCTAGCCCAATGAGGATTGGGAACCAAAGCTTTATCATGACATTGAGACCACTGAGAAGGAGTCAAGTGGTTCATGGCTCTGAACCACTCAAGACCTCCTTTCTTTAATACTTTTTCCCCTCATGCGCACCACGTCCCTTTCCACACTACATTAGGGCTAGGCACTTCACCATCCACCTGCCCTTTGCTATCAAGGGTAAGATAATGTGCTCATGAGTTTCCCAAGCCCTTGGGCCCCTGGAGCCCTGGTGGTGCAGTGGTTAAGAGCTCAGCTACTAACCAAAACGTTGGCAGTTGAATCTATCAGCTGCTCCTTGGAAACTACGGTGCAGTTCTACTCTGTCCTATAGGCTTGCTATGAGTCAGAATCAACTTGACAGCAATGGGTTTAGTTTGTTTTAGTTTGGTGGCCCCTGTCCTGCTCTGGTCACCTGCTTCTAGATGACTGTCCAGCACCTTAGTGCCCCTTGGACTGGTCTGGAAGCATCTTGGCTGTGCCCTGTACTGTACTTCCAGGACCTTCCAGGCTCATGTCTGTGTCTGCCAGGACCTTGTGCGCTATTCTCTGCTCCACAGGAGGCTCTGTCTCAGAGTCAGAGATCCCTGACTGCCCTGACTGTGGGGCAGGACCCTGCTGATTTTGTGTGCCCAGTTCTTTGTCTGGGACTGAAAATGACTCAGTCCTGACTGAATGCTCTTTTCCTGCCACCCAGTCCTTCCTACATAACACCCTGCATATTGCTACTCAGTCCCTTAATGGTTGGATTCATGATGCCAATTGATCACTCAGAAGTGAATAATGGTCCTAAAGGCTCCTCTTTGGACCTTTATGATGTCCTATTGCCGATCTGACCAGACCAATATAGCACAATATTTAGCCTAGGATGAACACCCAATAAACGCTTGGTAACTGATAAGCAAAATGTTATTTTAAGAAGTATGGAGCCAACCTATTTCAATCCACATACTTTAGAATGGTTTAGAATCTTGGAGAGTCAGGCCAGGTTGAACCAGGCAGGAGCCAGCTGGCTGCCTCCAAAGCACAATTCAGAATCAACACCCAGAGCTTCCCAAAGATATGAACCTAGGGCATAATATGATTGAAATCCAAACCCAAGTCTCTCTCTGACCTTTCCACTCTATCCAGCTGCCTTCTGCTGCCCCCATTGCTCCTTGTTTTTGCTCTTGTTGTTTTAAGCATGATTAAAAGCTTGCTGTTTATTTACTTCTGGGATCTAGTTGCTCTATTGGCATTGAAAGGGGATAGACTAGGTGTTTCCTATGGCACCCGCTGTCCCTTGACAAGGAATAGGTAGGGGCATCAGTGACCTGGCAGGGTATGCACTGTGGTTGGAACTTGGAAATTTAGCCTCCTGGTATCTGCAGAGGGCAAAGGGCACTAAGCAGAGTAGTCAGGGAACTCTTACTGGTTTGATTCATGAGGCCAATTGACCATTCAGAAATGAATATTGGTCCCAAAGGCTCCTCTTTGACCTTTGTTATTGTTGGATGCCCTTGAGTCTATTCTGACTCGTAGTGACCCCATGTGACAGAGTAGAACTGTCCCATAGGGTTTTCTAGGCTGTAATCTTTATGGGAACAGATTGCCAGGTCTTTCTTCCACTGAGTGGCTGGGTGGGTTTGAACTGCCAACCTTCTGATTAGCAGCCAATCGAGTGACTGTTGTGCCATCATGGCTCCTTGACTTTTCCGATACCGAATTGCCCAATCTCAAGGTGGAAAGATATGGCAGCCTGCTTCTGTAAGGATTTACAGCCTTGGAAACCCTAGGGGGCAGCTCTACTCTGTCCTTACAGGGTTGCTGTGAGTCAGAAACCACTCGATGGCAATGGGTTGGTTTTGGATTGCCCAATCTGACCAGACCGATATAGCATAATACTTAGCCTGGGATATACTCCCCAACAAGAGTTGCCAACTTTCAGTGTCCGCTGTAGCCAGCACTTCCAGGGTACAGGTTGCCTTTTTTGCAGAAGGAAGGCCTGAGGGCTGAGCCAGGGGAATTCAAGGACAAGCCAGATTTGGGCCAAATTGCAGCTGCTCCCAAGCTACACACCGGCCAGCCACCCCAAAGTCATCTCTAAACTCTGCAGGCTGTGTTCGTCTAAAGACAGAAGCCATCTGAGTACCTGCTGCAGAGAATGTGGAGGGAGCAAGCTCCAAGGGGAGGGCCCAATGGCACGTGGATCCCTTGACAACAAGTACCATGAGCACCGGAGCTCTCAATTTAATTACATCCATTCTTCAGCTTTGGGGCCTATCTCTGTGCTAAGTTGCTTTTTCTTTGTTCATCTTCATTCTTTCTCTTTTTATAATGTTCTTGCTGCCTCGGTCTTGTATCTCGGTGTAGCGGGATATCTGAAATGATGATGAGTGGATGAAAAAAGGAAAATGATTTCTGTTCTGGTGCCTTAATGGAAGATGGTGAAAGAACTGAATCAAGAAGTTAATAGTTACTATCATTTATGCTCCCAAGAAAGCTTGATGCACACGAACTCTCAATTATCTTCCCTAATGCGACAGTGGTGTCAAATGAAACGACACCAGGGATCTGTTTAGGACTTGCTATTTCCCAAGCACTTTCCTACACAATATCTCATTGACCCTTCCAGCAACTCTTTAAAGCTGGTGTCATTCTCTTATGGAATAGATGAGAAAAGTTAAATGGCTTGGCAAAAGTCACACAGCTGACATGTGGTAGAGTGAGGTCTCAATCCCAGGTTTGAGGAGTTTAAATCCAAAGCCTCTACAATGACTCCATACAAAAAAAAAAAAAAAAACACTGCTGTTGGGTCGTTTCCAACTCATGTGACCCCATATGTGTCAGAATAGAACTGTGGTCCACAGAGTTTCCAGTGGCTGTGATCTTACAGAATTAGATCACCAGGCCTTTCTTCCATGGCACTGCGGGGTGATTTTGAACTGCCATCCTTTCGGTTACTAACTGAGCACAAACCATTTGCACTACCCAGGGACCTCACAATGACTCCATCCAAAAACCAAACCAAACCCAGTGCTGTCGAGTCGATTCTGACTCATAGTGACCCTACAGGACAGAGTAGAACTTCCCCATAGAGTTTCCAAGGAGCACCTGGCGGATTCGAACTGCTGACCCTTTGGTTAACAGCTGTAGCACTTAACCATTACCCCACCAGGGTTTCCAATGACTCCATAAACAATTCCAAATTCTTATTTGGGGCGTTACGTTTGCTTTTTCTCTCTCAAAAAGTCAATGCAGATGGGCAATGGGGTGAGTTTTGAGTGTTATCTTTATTCCATCTTCTGGAGGTGATGCTGGTGAGTGGTAGCATCTTCAAAACAAGGGCTACCAGATGGACTGTTCTCATGACAACCGAGGCAGGCATTATTATTACCCCATTCTACGGGGAAGAAACTGAGGCTTGGAAATAGTAAGTGACAAAAAGGTGCATTTCCAGTAAGCAGTGGGCAGAGTGGCCTGGTGGCCCGGCCTGCTCACTGACACTTTGTTGCATGGCTGCTGGCCTGGCAGATTGGAGATACTAGAGGTGCCAGCCTCCTGGTGAACAGGGGCAGAGTGAGAGGGAATTTAGATGACTATAGCACACGTGGCTGGGCCAGTCCTGCAAGCCCATTGCAAAAGCCACGCGTGGCCTATTTTGGATTGAACTTGTGCCTCTAAACTATGTATTGAAGTTTGTGCCCCTGTGGACGCAATCCTGTTTGGAAACAGGGTTTTCCTTGTTATGTTAATGAATCACACCAGCCTAGGGCAGGTCCTAAACCTAATCATTTTTGAGCGGTATCTTATAACAAGAGCAGAACAGACACACCCACAGGCGAAGGCAAATACCAGGTGACGGTCATCTGCAAGCAAAGGAACTCCAAGGATTGCCGGCAGTCACCCGAAACTAGGAGAGAGGCCACAGCAGGAATCAACACAGCCGAGGCTCTGACTTGGGCTTCCAGCCTCCAGAACTGTGAGAGAATGCATTTCTGTTCTTTAAAGCCACCCACTGGTATTTTTGTCACGGCAGCACTAGGTCATTAAGACATGGCCTGTACCATGGTGGAGCAAGTATATCCACTGCCCTCTCACGCAGGCTTCCCTTTTGCATCTCTATCAGTGACCTCTGTGTGAGGGGAGTTCAGCCTCACTCTTCTGCCTGAATGGGCATCAGTCTCCTGAGCTGGCTGCATGCACGTGATCCGTAGGGGCCAGGGCTTCCCTGAAGCACTGGGGTCTTGAACAAGCTGCCCCTCACACAGGATGGGGGCTATGACCCACTGGTGGAGGCAGTGGGTGTCCGCTTCCACCTTTGTCCACGGCTAGGGCTGCAGTGGTGCGCAGAGTTCAGAGTACTCGAACCCTGGAGCCAGTGATCAGGGAGTCCCAGGTGACAATAGGCCTCCACGGACCCCTTGGACCAGCACCTCTGGCTTCCTCCCTAGGGTGTCACTGAGCCCCCAAATTGCCGTCTGAAGCAGGTGGTGCCTATCTCCTAAGAGCCCCCTAAGGGATAACCCTACTGGCAATATTAATTGATTAGCTAATTCACTTAAAAGAGTCCTCACCATGGGAGCCTGGTGTGTACATCGTCCTGTGCTGTCTCCTGCCAAGCAACCTGGGCAAGGTAGGCTCTTCCCTGTGCCCCTGGATTTCTCAGCCCCTGGACCTGTAGCCACTTCCAGGGACTGTCCGACCCCCCCCCCCCCCGACCAGTGCATCATCCCCCACCACTGGGAAGAGGGAAAAACCCATCAGGTCTCCTGTCAAGGGGTCGCCTGGAAATCAAGTTACAAGCTTCATGATATGCCTCCAAGCCTCTGCATCCATTCATCAGCCCAGGGCATCGTTAATAATCCACAGCCTAATGGCAGGGTGAATACTGGAGCTGGGGCAGGTGCAGCCCGGCGCGGTGAGGCGGACAGACAGAGTGACTTATTAGCTCGGCTCCAGGTGTCCCCTTCCCCCAACACTGAGCCAGATGACTTATTGATACAGTAAACATATTTTTATAATTAAAATTGATTTTTAGTTTTAGCCTGGTCTGGAAGGGCTGGGTCAAGTTCAAGAGGGGGAGACCTGGGCTGGGGGGGATATGCTCTCAAAGTCCCATATATCTCAGATGGTTAGCCCTGGAAAACCAGTTGCCATTAATTCGGTCCTGACTCATGGGGACTCCATGAGTGTCAGAGAAGAACTGTGCTCTCCAGGCCTTTCTTCCAAGGAACCTCTGAGTGAACTTGAACCCCCAACCTTTCAGTCAGTAGCTGAGTGTGTGAACCCTTTGCACCACCCAGGGAGTCCTTAGAGTTGAAGGAACCTCTCGTTTTCCACGTGAGGAAACAGGAACTCTAGAGGTGGACTTCTTTGGCCAGCCTCAGGCGGTGAGGTCCGGCCAAGGGGGGATTGGACCTGGGTCTCCTGGGTCCCTGAGATACACTCACTGCCCTGGCATTGTGGGTGTGCATGCTCATTGAGCCACAGTATAGTGTTGTGTGGGTCGTTCACTGCACAAGGACACCTACTGGAGGGGGTGAAGAGGGGCCGAGATCCAGCCAGGCTTAGTGTCCCAGTAGCTGCTGCTGCCCAGAGGGTGGACACCTCTTTCTAATGTATTCAAAGGCATCATCTGGGCCTCCAGCTGCCCTGTGACTGCTCTCTGTAGGGGCCAGCTCTTGGCTGACCAGCAGCTGCCTAGATCCTCTGGGTCTATGTCCACTCGAACTTCAGCTCATGGTCCAGTACCCAGAGGCTACATGGGGGCCATTTATTAAGAGATCCTGGAGCAGACAGTGGAGATGTGGCTAAGGGCATCTAGCCCCGTGTAATACACCAGGCAGGGAACTGGTGACACCAGGAGTGGGAGAAATGACTGTATAGATGGAGTGAGTACATCTGCATATTCATGGACACACACCCGGATCATCTAGAAGGTTCAGCTGGTGGTGCAGGCATTACCACGGAGGCCCACACTGCTCCTGACTGCTCCCTCCAGGGAAGACCCAGTGGGGAGAGAGATGGTTGGTCCAATGTCCACTGCCAAGGTTCACTTGGCGTATGTTTCCCAGGGCTGCCATAAGAAAATTCCACCAACTGGATAGCTTATAAGAAGAAAAATGTATTCTGTCACACTTCAGGAGGCTAGGAGTCCAATTCAGGGGGTCAGCTGGGCCATGTTTTCTCGAAAGGCTCTAGGGGACGATTCTTGCTTGTCTCTCTCAGCTTCTGGTAGCCCCAGGTGTTCACTGGCTCATAGATGCATCTTCATGTGGCCATCTTTCCTCTGTCCCTCTGTGTCTGTCCTCCTCTTTTATAAGGACACCATTCAGATAAGTGACATCATGAGAAAAGATTGAAGTTGTCAAGGATTTCATTTTACTTGGATCCACCATCAAGACCCATGGAAGCAGCAGTCAAGAAATCAAAGGGAGCATTTCATTGGACAAATCTGCTGCAAAAGACCTCTTTAAAGTGTTAAAAAGCAAAGGTGTCACTTTAAGGACTAAAGTGCTTCTGACCCAAGCCATGGTGTTCAATCACCTCATATGCTTGTGAAAGCAGGACAATGAATCAGGAAGATCGAAGAAGAATTGATACCTTTGAATTATGGTGTTGATGAAGAATGTTGAATATACCATGGACTGCCAGAAGAATGAACATATCTGTCTTGGAAGTACAGCCAGAATGTTCATTAGAAGTGAGGATGGTGAGTCTTTGTCTCACATACTTTGGACATCTTATCAGGAGGGATCAGTCCCTGGAGAAGGACAACATGGTTGGTAGAGTAGAGGGTCATCAAGAAAGAGGAAGACCCTCAATGAGATGGATTGACACAGTGGCTGCAACAATGGGCTGAAGCGTAACAGCAATTGTGAGGATGGCGCAGGACTGGGCAGTGTTCTGTTGTGCATAGGGTGGCTATGAGTCAGAAGCAACTCAACCGCACCTAACAACAACACTCAGATTAGATCAGGACCCACCCGACTCCAGTATGACCTCATGTTAACTGATAACATCTTCAAAGGCCCAATTTCCAAACAATCACATTCTGAGGTGGGCGGGGGGGGGGGCGCGGTTAGGACTTCAACCTATCTTTTTGGAGGACAAGATTCAATCTGTAACACTTAGCAACCTCCTCTGTTCCAGCCCATTACAGAAAAAGCTATGACACTGAGCATGTATGTGTGTGTAGGGACACACATGTGCACGCTGGGGCGGGGCGGGGTGGACTGATCCCTCCTGATAATATGTCCAAAGTATGTGAGACAAAGTCTCACCATCCTTACTTTTAATGAACATTCTGGCTGTACTTCCACGACAAACGTGTTCATTCTCCTGCCAGTCCATGGTATATTCAATATTCTTCATCAACACCATAATTCAAAGGTATCAATTCTTCTTCCATCTTCCTTATTCATTGTCCAACTTTCACGCTGGGGTGTGGGGGGGGTCCTTCCCATGCCCCTGACCCTCCACAACAGGTCCCCCAGCCAGTGCGGCTTCTCAGGAGTACTGGTAGCAGCACTGCCCCCAAGCCCCCTTGGGTGTGTCGTATCTGGTTATACAACAGCAAGAAATGCGGACATATCCATCTGCCACACAAATGCAGGTCTATTCACTAAAAACATAATACAAGAGTACTGTGTGCCTATTTTCCTAGCCAAGTATGTTTCCTAGCTGGACTAACACCCACTGTAGGGAAAAGACCCAACACCCATGCCCACAAAGGCTTTGGGGAATCCAGCCTGGCAGAAAGACCTTGGAGTACTCACCCTTATCCCTCAGGTGCCCAGCCCACTCCCTGCACCCATTGGAGGCTCCATACATGTCTATAGCACAAACAGTTAAGCACTAAACTACCAATGAGATGGAGGCACGTCAGAAGACAGGCTTGGCGATTGGCGATCTGCTTCTGAAAGGTTACCAAAAGCCGAAAAACTGAATCCGTTGCATCAGTTCTGACTCATAGTGACCCTGTAGGACACAGTAGAACTGCCCCATAAAGTTTTCGAGAAGCACCTGGTGGATTTGAACTACCAACCTTTTGGTTAGCAGCCATAGCTCTTAACTAATGCATCACCAAGGTTTCCCCTGAAAGGTTACAGCCATTGAAAACCCTACTCTGCACACATGGGATTGCCATGGACGCAGCTAACAACAGTGCTAAGGGAGGGGCCCCTTTAGAAGGCTGAGTGACCTGAGCATTACATTTCCAAACGTGAAGAATGCTGTCAGGCCTTTATTTTTATGATTATGCACTGATTACCCTGGTACACAAGCAATAAATTAGGCCAGCACTATAGATAAACACAGTTTCCACCAGTGTCAAACTCCTTCCTGAGTCCCATTTAGTTAACATTTAACGATGCACTTGGATCTTATTGTCTTCCCTTCAGATTGGGTTTAAATGGCAAATACATGGTGGGCCTGACTGTCATGAGCAGTTGCCTCCAGTAAAGGGTTGGATTAGGTGACCTGAAGCCCCCCCTCCCACTCTGGGGTTCTGTGGTCTGAATATTAAATTATAATATTAACCCACTCGCACTTTGATAGCCATGTTTCTCTTCTCCCCATGTGTTTTCTCAGGTCTGGGGTCTGGATGGGTGTAGGTGGTTCTCCCAGTCTTCAGAAAGACTTGAAGCTTCCTTGAACATAGCGTTAGAAGCCCTCGTGGTACCGTGGTTAAGCACTGAGCTGCTGACCAAAAGACTGGCAGTTCAGACCCACCCAGCAGCTCCGGCAGCTCCATCGGAGAAGGACGTGGCAGCCTGCTTCCCTAAAGATTACCCATAGCTGTCAAGTGGACCCTGACTCATAGCAACCCTATAGTAGAACTGCCCCCTAGGGTTTCCAAGGGTATAACGTCTCTCTTTCTGTAAAGATTACAGCCTTGGAAACCCTACAGGGTAGTTGTACTCTGTCCTGTAGGGTCACTGTGAGTCAGAATTGACTCTATGGCAAGAGGTTTGGTTTTTGGGTACACAGAGTCATACCCATGAGGGCCATAAGTGTCTGGTCACAGGAGGTGGGGGAGAAAGGAGAGGTGGCTCCGAAGGTGAGGCTGCTGTTTGCAGGGACAGCTGCTCGTGGGGTTGTTGGGGGCCCAGGACTCTCTGCCCTGCTCTTACCCTGCTCCCAGAGCAAAGCTTCAGCAGCCGCCACCAGAGATGACCTGCTATCAGCTCGTTCAGGCCGAAGGTGGAGTGCCTGAGCTCCTACAGGCGACCCCTGCTTCAGAGTGAAAGGGACAAGACAAAGGGGGCACTGACAGATTCCACAGGGCTGCAGAGGGGAGAGGAGTCACCCTTCTGTACCCAAGGGGGGTCAGAGCCACCTTCTGTTACGCTCCAGCTGCCATTTTGTGGATATGCTAACTCCTTGGTTTGCAGTGCTCTCGAAGTCCCTGCCCTCCATGAAGGAGCATACACAGGGACACATGTTGTAGGTGGGGGCCCTCTCCCACCTTTGCTGATTCTAAGCTGAGCAGGACCTGGGGTAGGTCAGCTCTGCCTTCCAAGCCAGGGCCCTTCCAAAGACGAGATGGGGCCTATGGGATGGAGCATTCTTATCAACTTTCCTGCCCTGAATACCCTACTCTCCACCAGCCGGTACCTGGCATCCCAAGGAGGTAGGTCTCTTAGGGCCCCTGCTGGCCAGGGATGCCTTTGGTATCTGTGGCTTTGCTGGATTCTCCCTGAGGTGACAGGACCAAAGTGGACAGCACAGAGAAGCCAGATGGACCCACCCAGACTCCCCCATCTAGAATTTGTGAGCCAGCTCTGACTCATGGTGACCCCATGTGCAGCAGAGTAGAACTGTGCTCCATAGGTTTTTGGTGGCTGACATTTCAGAAGTAGATCACCCAGTCTTTCTTCTGAGGCACCCCTGGGGGAACTTGAACCTCCAACATTTCAGTTAGCAGCCCAGCACATTAACTGTTTGCACCACTTGGGGACTCAGAATCAGGCCTACTCCTCAGCCCAGCTGCAAAGACAACTCAGAGAGCACGGCCAGGGAAAGCCAGTCCACCGTCTCTCCTTCATATCCCTAGAGCCACATCTGAGAGCTAGACTGCTCGAGAGGGACCCCTGTCAGAACAAACACCCACTCAGTTCTAGCACACTGTGAACAGCGTCAAGTTCAAGTTCTCCTACTTGGGCCAACCTGGGACTCACTCTGCTCCGTGTCCCCAGACCATGTCCCTGGGCCCCAGGATAGCATGCGGACTTAAGAGAGAGCTCTGAGTACCAGCTGCCACCCTGAAGTCTCAGCCAGTGCAACCCACTGCTGTCAAGTCCAGCCCGGCTCATAGCGACCCTATAGGATAAAGTAGAACTGCCCCATAGAGTTTCCAAGACTGTAATCTTTACAGAAGCAGACTGCCACATCTTTCTCCTGAGGAGTGGCTGGTGGGTTTGAACCACTGACCTTTCAGTTAGCAGCTGAGTGCTTAATCACTGTGCCACCAGGGCTCCTAAACCAGTGCAACAAGCCCATAATTGGTAACGTCTCAGGGGTCAGGCTCGCCTCCCTCCCCTCTCCCACCAGGGTGGTCTGGAATCCTGGCAGCCCCCATGAGAGAGAGCCTCGTTTGGAGATGTGTGCAGGTCAGTTGAGGCAGCCCTTCTCAGGGAGGAGCATTGGCCAAGGAGCAATTATAAAATGTTGTTGGGATGGACCTCTCCAGCTCAAACTCGGCCTCTGTCACTCTCTGCGGTATTGGGAGCAGTTTGCCTCCACAGCTGCAGCTCGCCATGGGGGAGGGAGGCCACTTGGCCCTGTGGACAGGGATGGAGTAGAGAGGGGGCTGCACCAGTTGGAAGGCGGTCGTGGGTCATGGAGTCATAGCCAGTGTTAGGGCCCTGCTCGGCTGCCCCGGCTGTCTGACTTGAGCAAGTCACTTAACCTCCCCCGACCTGTGTCCTCATCCGTAAAATGGAGACCGCCATCCCTGACCCGCTACCTCCCCAGGTTGTGGTGCGGGTCACAGGCAATAATGGCTGAGAAATTGCTTTATAAATTGTCAAGGTGTGAATGCTCTCCAGTTTTATCACCGTGCCCCCTGCCTGGCGCTGTGCTCTGCTGCCTTCAACCTGCTGTCCCTCTCTGAGGGCAACGCTGTGTTGTCTTTAGACCTCGGATTCCTCTGCCGACTCTAGCCAAGGCCAGTTGTCCCCAGCCCAGTGGATCAACAGGATTATCATGGGGGGAAAAGGAGGGAGGACCACGCTTTCCACCACCCATCTGTGGGTTTTGCCTCCTGTGGTGGCTTGCATGTTGCTATGATGCTAGAAGCTATGCCACCGGTAGTTCAAATATGGTTGATATGTTTCAGACTAAGACAGACTAGGAAGAAAGGCCTGGCAATCTACTTCTGAATATCAGCCAATGAAAACCCTATGGATCACAAAAGAATGTTGTAATGGTGCTGGAAGATGAGCCCTCTAGGCTGGAAGGCGCTCAGAATACACAGTGACTACAACAATGGGCTCGAGCATACCAATGACCATGGGGATGGAACAGGACCAGGCAACGTTTCTTTCTGTTGTGCGTGAATCAGAGCTGACTCGATGGAAACTAACAACAGAAACCGTGCTTTGAGAAAGTACACATGCCCAGACCGTGGAAATGCTGGTTCTGTTGGTCTGAGCTTGGCTGGGCCTGGACATCACCGTTTTTACAAATCTCCGCAGTTGATTCTGACACTCAGCTAGGTTTGCAACCTTCCAACCCCAGGCGACAGACAGCTCCCTGCCTTCCTGGGCTCCTCAGTATGTAATAGGGCCCCAATTCTCCTCTTGGTCTGCAAGGACTCGCAAGGGGTGGTGCTCGGTGGCCAGCTGGCAAGGGGATTTAAAGCCCAAACCAGCTCCCGGCATGCCCGAGTCTGGCCCTGGCCAAGCCGCCTTCCCAGCAGGCTCCCAAGCAGGCTTAATGGAGAAGAAAAACGTTTCAAGAAGAACCCCACTGATGCCACGCTACCTGTCCTAAATCGTCGCATGCCTTGCTTTGCTGCTGCATCAGTCCCACCTCCCGTGGGTTTGTTTGCAAACTCAGCAAACACCTTCTGAGTCCCTCTGTCTGGAGGCTGCATCCGCATGTCCCTGTCCCAGCAAAGGCTGCTGGACTCGGTGCCAAGACCACCGTGCTGGCCTCTCTGCAGTGACCCTGGCCCGGCAGCCAGTGCCGGCGTGCCAGCGCTCAGCACGGCCGCTGAGTCTGGCCGGGCACCAGCACACTTGCCCGCCCCCTACCCACCGCCAGCTTCTGGTCAGGCCTGTGAACAGAGGTCAGGGGAGACAGCGAAAAGCCAAAACCGCAGACAACCCTGACCTCATGCCATTGCAGAGTTATCTGTCATCCCCTTCCCTTTCCCAAGTGCTGGGGACAATATGATTCCCTGGGGCTTTCCCTCCTCTTCCTGCCCTGTATTCAAAAGTGATAAAATATACATGACACAACTTTTATGTGTATATATAGAGAGAGAGACACATATATATGTCACAAAGGCTATTGGAAAATCTGGGGAGGGGACAGCAAGCTGGTTGGAGAGTTGTAGTGCCCAACCCCTGTTAATAGTGAGGGGACTGGAGGGCCTGGGGACTGGAGGGGGCCACCCGGGGGCCTCAGTGCCTGGGACCTGAATCAGATCGTAAGTCCCACCTCAAGTTCCCAAGGCCTAACCGCTCCCCAGCACGGGCACGCAGGGCAGCACTCAGCTCTCCCGGGGGCACATCTGGAACCTGGCGCTGCTCAATTTCAAGTTTGACTTCTCATTTAGAGGAAAGCTCTCTGTTCCAGAAGGAGACACAAACAAAAAGAAGACTCGGCCGTGGCCATCCTGGTTGTCAAGGTAGCTGTCATTGGTTTGGTGCAGGTGCTCCAGGCCCGGGCAGAGGGGTCTGCATGTATTAGATTACTTAATCCTCACGACCTCTCGGAGGTTTGAAAATGTGAAATGCCTGACCAGGCTGTTCAGTGAGCACAGCTAGGGTTTGAAAGGCAACCTGTCAGATGTCAAGCCCAGCTCCTCCGTGTACTGCCTGGCTCCCCGGGTACCCACAGACTCCTGGCCAGCACCCTGTCACTGAGAGCCCCATTGGTGTACTCCATACCCTGATATCTCTCTCTCAGGTTCTGCATCTACGGAGCCTGTCTGCCATTGGCAATGGTGGTCTGGTACCGAGGCGGTTGTGACTATGACAGAGGCCGGAGTGTAGAAAGAGGGCAGCTGAGGCTCCTGGCCTCCCCCCAGAACACACCTGTCCTTTGTGAATGGCACATGTTGGCCAGGAACAAACACCTCCTCCCACCTGTCACTACCGCAGGCCAACAATCTTCCTGCCTGTACCGAGTCCCAGTCTAAATATAGCCCTGCCCAGCCACTTCTGATTCAGAAGGGGACTCTCTTCCGGGCCCGAGGCTGATGTGGGTCAGATCCCCCTCTGCACACAATGTGAAGTGGTTAACTTACCACCACTACTACCTCTCGGAAAGGAGCCACCTAATGGAAGCCAGCCGACCCTCAGCTCCAGTGCAAAGGGGTCACAGCCTGCGGATGGGGGTGGGGGTTCTGCCTTCTGTCCTTGGTTCTGTAGCCTAGAACACATGCTCCCTGCCCCACTTACAGGCAAGGGTAGAAGGTGTGGAGCTCTTACTATGTGCCAGGATCTGTCACCCACCAGGGGAGTATCTTTATTACGCTATCCACGTCAGGAAACTGAAGCTCAAAGAAATAAAGTCAACTGGTCCAAAGTTACACAGTCGGCAAGCGGCTGCACCAGGATTTGAACCTAAGCCTGTGATCTCTCCATTCTATCAGGGTGGGCTCAGCTCAGCTAACTCTCCTGTGTGTACTGACCCCTACTCACCCCAGCAGTTGTTTATATTAATGACAGAAATGGTTATAATAGAAGCTAGTGGATTAGTGGAGCCTGGTGACCCAGTGGTTAAAGCGATTGACTGCTAACTGAAAGGATGGTGGTTCAAACCCACCAACCACTCTGCAGGAGAAAGATGTGGCAGTCTACTTCTGTAAGGATTCCAGCCTTGGAAACCCTATGGGACACTTCTACTCTGTCCTACAGGGTCGCTGAGGCAGAATCAGCTGGATGACAACGTTTCTGATTTTCTAGTTGTTTTGTTTTTTCAGCGGGCGCATAGTTTATCATCACAAGTTGTGATATTTTTCATTCTTAGAGTTAAAAGTATATTTCAGATTGATGACATCTAATGTTTTCAAAATTATGAGAACGAGGGAATGGGCAGAGCGGATTCTTCCCATTCTACAGATGGATTGAGTTACCAAGATGGAAATAAAATTGGGGAAGACCCTTGGATGAAACTTCTGGAGACTTCTGCTGCCTAAAATATAGTTAATTATGATGAGGTCTTCCAGCTACAAGGGACAATAGAGATCAATTTACATCAGAAAACTGAGAACTCGAGAGGTGAGGACGCTTGCCTGAGGCTTACAGCAAGTTAGAGACAGGTCTAGGACCAGGACCCAGGTCTCAGGATCCCCCAATCAAGTGATGTCACAGCACACCACAGCACCTCTCCAGGGAAACTAAACTGACCTGCAGAGAAATACTCGGGAAAGCCCCAGACCCAAAGATACGGGCATGATGGAGTCTGAACACGTGGAGACCTCAGGCAAAATGGACCCTGGTCGTTGCCTAGCAACGTCCATGGAGAGATGGGGTCCTCTGTGTGTTGGTGCGAATGATGTGGTTTTCCTGTGTAGGGCTTCCGGGTGGACAGGTGAGATTGCACAATAATTAGTTAAACTTGTCAAACTATGGTTCCCCCCACACAATATGGCTTTCAAGGGCAAAAACTCTTCCATGGCCCAGGGCACACACCAAGGGTGCTGCTGGTCATAGGCAGCCTGGGTAGTGGAGTCCCACCAGCCCTGAACACCTTTTATAGTTCTGAAATGGTAGAAATCTTCTGAGTATAAAAAAAAATCAAAGCTTTGAACCCAAAATAAAGTTTTGTTTAGTCTTCTGTCCATCCATCCCATTGACGTTGAGTCAATTCCAACCCATAGTGACCCTCCAGGACAAAGTAGAATTGCCCCATGAGGTTTCCAAGGAGCACCTGGTGGATTCGAACTGCCAGCCTTTTGGTTAGCAGCCATAGTTCTTAACCACTGTGCCACCAGGGTTTCTTATTGTTTAGTCTTACTGTGGTAAAATATATATATAACACAACACTTGCCAATTCAATGTGTTTTGCGTGTTCAACTCAGTGGCATTGATTACATTCATCATGTTGGGCGGCCATCACCTGTATCCATTGGCACATTTTCTATCACCATTAAGAAATACACAATGCTTCCTAAGCAGTGATTCCCCCATTCCCCCTCCCTGCCACCTCTGTCTTCATTGTTAGCTGCCTTCAAGTTGGTCCCAACTCATGGCGACCCTGTGTACAACAGAAGGAAACACTGCCCGGGCCTGTGCCCTCCTTACAATCATTGCTGTTCCCACCCCTGGTAACCACTAATAAACTTCAGTCCCTATTCCAGCTATTTCATATAAGTGAGATCATTTGTCCTTTTGCAACAGACTTATTTCACTCAGCATGATGTCTTCAAGGTTCGTCTATGTTGTAGCAGGCACCAGGACTTCATTTCTCTTTATGGCTGACTAAGATTCCATTGTACATATGACCACATTTTGTTTATCCGTGCATCTTTCGATGGACATTTAGGTTGTTTCCACCTTTTGGCTACTGTGAATAGTGCTGCAGTGAACATTGGTATGCATGTCCAAAATAAAGCTTGTTCTGACTAGTTGATCCATCTGATTTAAAAGACTAAATGTTAAAGCATCTTTTAAAAATTATTTTAATTTCCCAAGTTAAATTTTTTTTTTAATTATACACTGTCGGTTAAAGACTCAAACTCCCCAGAGTAAACCACTGCTACCTGTTTTCCTGTCTCTCCAGAAATTATCCTTGCACAAAAATATGTCTGTGTGTATATGAATACATAGCGGCACAGTTATCTTTCTGTAAAGAGTCTTAATATGCTTTTTCTGAAGCTTGATTCTTTTCAACTCAAGGATAGATCACAAACACCTTCCCACAGCAGTCTGTACAGATGGCTGTTACGTCCGAGCATGGAGTTTACTTGACCATGTCCAATTGTGGATGGGCATCTAGGTTATTTCCAAATCGTTATCACATAGAAAACCACAGTGAATATCCATACTCATGTACCTGTGCCCAGGTGCCAGTGTTTCTGCAGGGAAGATTACCAGAGGGAGACTTCCTGGGTCATTTTAGGTTTTAGTAAAACTGGCAAATTGGTCTCAAAAACGTTGTAGCCATCTAACCTCCCACAGGCAGCGTATAAGAGCATGAAAACCTTTTAAAATGCGGCCATTTTAACTGCTGTCG
This sequence comes from Elephas maximus indicus, assembly GCF_024166365.1. NCBI lineage: Eukaryota > Metazoa > Chordata > Mammalia > Proboscidea > Elephantidae > Elephas > Elephas maximus. Next base: position 17,665,791 of record NC_064826.1, read on the forward strand.
TTTCATATTTGAGGAACTACCAGAAAATGCCCTCCGGGTGGCTTCTCTTGTAAAGAAGACACAATTTGCCCTTGTGGGCAAAGGTGCCGTGTGTTCAAGGCTGACCTCATACCTCCCAGGACCATCTTCCTCTCTCCCCAGCAGTCTGGGCCCCGATCCCTCAGTGGGGTGATGTACGTTGGGGAGAAGTTAGGTGGGGCTGAGGGGAGAGGAAGAGGACTCGAGCTTCTTCAGGGCATCTGGACTTGGTCTCCTCCTTGGGAAGCCAGCAGCGCCTGGCTTCCTGAGAAGAGGCCCTGAGAAGGGGCCAGGAGCTGGACGTCTTCCCACGGATGGGTATCTCCTTCTTTCTTTTGGGCACCATGATTCTTCCCAGGGTTGAAATTCTTTTTAAAGGAAGATATTTTGTCTTCTCTCCAAAAGATCCACGTACTCAAAAAGCGACATGCCCATTGGTGGTGTAGTTGCCATGGGGTTATGGTGATCTTATATATGACAGAAGGAAACATTGCCCAGTCCTGCGCCGTCTTAATGATCACTGGTGTGTTTGAGTCCATTGTGCAGCTATTACGTCGACCCACCTGATGGAGGGTCTTCCTCATTTTCACTGACACTATACTTAACCAGCCACAATGTCCTTTTCTAGCAATTGCTCTTTCCTGATGATGTATCCAAAGTAAGGGAGCCGAAGTCTCACCCTCCTCACTTCTAAGGTGGATGCCCACACACGTGTGCAAACGCCGTTCCCATTACCAGCTATGCACGGCTGGGCACACCCTCCGGCCACTATGCACATGAATGCATGTCCCCGTTTTCACACAATGAACCCTCGTTGGAGTGGCCAGACTATTGCTGGGTACGCTGGGCAGCCTCTTCCTGGACACAAGGGTCGGGGCCTGGGTGGGTAAGGGGTGCTCACCTAGCTCACCCTGCCTACTACTTCCCACGACCAACTGGTGCCAGCAGCCAGAGGGCTCAGCATATGCTGGGACTAGCTTGGCTCAGCTGCCCAGCCTGGATCTAGGTGTCACCGTGCCAGCCCTTCCCCTCCCTCCTCTTCTTGGCTGCTGAAACAAAGGCCCTGTTTAGCAGGCTGAGCTTGGGAAATGCCCACAAGCAGGTCCCCAGTCCCAGCTCAGATGGGGCCACTGTCTTTGTCAGTACCGCTCAGTGAAAGAGGGCTGGGAGGGGAGCGACACTCTGATCTCAGGACAAAGGCTGCTCCTTCCCAGCTGCTGGGTTGGGGTGGAGGGAGGCATTGCATCCCCACCTTGGTGTGGGCCAGAGGTTCTGTCTCTTCCTCCGGCCCCAACCTTAGGACTAGGGTAGGAGGGGCACCCTGAACAGGGGTCAGTAGCTGGGGGCTGTGTGACCTTGGACAAGTCCCTTCAGCTCCTGAGTTTCTCATGGAAAATGAGGGGGCTGGTGGGTAGATTATTTGCAATGTCCCCTTCAGCTTGTTAATTGTATGAACGCCAGAGCACACAGCCATCCAAGTACCTTCTAGCCTGCATGCTACTGGGCTTACTTTCTGGGCAGGACCTAAGTGTGGTGGCCATTTTTTCCTGTCAAGTACATTAGGTAGACCTACCCAATGGGTAGGCCAGGTCTCTCAAGTTCATTGTATATCCTGAAAGATTAATTTATTACAGTGTCTTAGCCAGGGTTCTCTTTAGAAGCAGAAACAGTGAGATGTATATATAAAGAGGCTTACTTCAAGGAAATGGCTCATATGATTTTAAGGAGCTGGCAAGTCCAAGACGCATAAGTCAGGTGACAGGCTGGAGAGTCCTACAGGTTTGGGTCCCAAAATGTGTAGGACAGAAGGAGAAGAGTTAAAAATGTTCTGGCAAAATGTCTATTTATAGTTTGGAGGCAGACACACCCTTGGAAACTCCCTTTTTTTTTCTCAAGGTCTTCAACTGATAGATTGAGGCTCACTCACATTATGGAAGAATAGGCTTTACTTGAGGCCAAATGATTTAATTCCCAGTAATTACTTTACAATAGCATCTAGACTAATGTTTGACCAAATAGCTGGGCACCATGGCCTAGCCAAGTGGACACATAAAATTAACCATCGCAGGCAGTAATCCAGAAATTACAAACTGTGGAGTAGAGCCAAGATTGGCAAATCAATTATCTTCATGGGGTCATTGGAATATGTAGCAGTTTGATAGGGACGAAGTTCATTTATCCATCCATCCACCCAACCACCCATCCATTCATCCACCCATCCATCCACCCATCCATCCACCCATCCATCCATCTACCCACACATTGAGCCACTTTACCCAGCCACTCATCCATCCATCCATCCATCCATCCATCCATCCATCCATCCATCCATCCATCCATCCATCCATCCATCCATCCATCCATCCATCCACCCACCCACCCACCCACCCACCCACCCATCCATCCATCCATCCATCCATCCATCCATCCACCCATCCATTCATCCATGCAAACGTTCACTTATTGGTTCTCATTTTCTGTGCATGTGCTGATAACTAGGTGTGGCGGGACAAAGAAGAATGACTTCATACCCCATCATGGGGACATTTTATCTGAGAAAAACGATGGAACAGCAGACTAAGAGTTGGTACTGGCATTGCACTAACACATTCATCATGTCAATTCTGTTAATCCTCAAACAACGTTTCAGGGTGCTACCTGTCATCCTCAGATGAGGAAACAGGCTCAGAGAGGTTAAGTAAGCTGTCCAAGTCACACAAGTGGAAGGATCAAGATTCATACTCAGGTCTGTCTTTCCCCATAACCTTGGCTTTGTAAATACTGTATATGCGCTATATGTTGTTGCTCGTTGCCATTGAGCTGGCTCCCACTCATGGCGACTTTTTGTATAACAGCCCAGTCTGAGCTGTCTTCATGATCATTGGGAAGTTTGAATCGATTGTGTGGCTATTGTATCAATCCATCTCATTGAGGGTTTTTCTCATTTTCACTGATCCTCTACTTTACTGAACATGATATCCTTTCCCAGCCACTGATCTTTCCTGATGGCGTGCCAAAGTAATAAAAAAAAAAAAAAAGTTTTTTTTTTTTTTTTTTTTTTACACAGACGTATATACTGCCTCTCATTGGAATGGACTCGATGGCAACAGGTTTGGTTTGGTTTGGCTTTATACTGCCTCTGAGATAAAACAATTCCCAACTCCTTTTTTCTCCCCAACCAAATTTGAAGGAACACTCACTTCCAGCCCAGGAAGTCTCCCGGGGAGGAGGCAGCACTGAGGCTGACCAGTAGCTTTAGGGTTTATATCTGGTGAGGGGCCACTTCGCCTCTGGGAGCCCCTCAGCCCCAGACTCAGCCAGATCGTCCTGGTTGTACAGCAGCGTGGATGCAGTAAAATGTTCCACCCAAGAGCTGGGGCTCAGTGGAGGCACCAGTGGTCTCTCAGTCGCCTGGGCCGTGTGTACAGGAGCCACAGCTTTACTTTCATCCCACTTTTCCTACTGTCCTGCTCTGTGACATTGGACAGGCTGCTGAACCTCTCTGAGCTATGGCTTGTCCATCTGTGCAACATAAAAGGGATCTTTCTCACTTGGCGAGGGTCTGGCTAAGCATGAACGTGGGCCATTGCTACAGCGCCCACACCGAGGGGTGGAGTGGGTGGTTTCTTGGGGGTCCACAGAAAGCTCTCTGGTGAAGAGTTCCCACCTGGCTTCCGAGCTGCTGCCGCTTGCTAATTAGGGCCAGCATATGTTGATGATTCCGGCATCAGTGCCACTCCCTGGCTGTCCGAGTTCCCCAAGCAAGCTGGCTTCCTATTAGGCATTTATACTTATTAATAGCAGCAAATTGCAGCCCTCCACAGCATCTGCTACTTTTCCTTTGCAACGAGCTTCCCAAACCATTTGTATAAGTAATATCTTGTGACCAACTCTCCCTGGCAGAGTGGGACTGAGTTCCCCTATCTGAAATGAGTCAACAGAGGCAGCATAAGTGTCACAGTCCCCCAGATACCCAGCGTGGATCAGAGCTTGGGACCTCAGCTCCCTGGCCTTATGCTCTGGGGCCATTGTCCTTGTTGTTCTGAGCGTCGAGGACCTTGACCCAGAACTCCTGCCAGGAGGTGGGTGGGGACACTGAGGACAGCCAGGCTGCTGCCCTTGACCTTCCTCATTGGTCTTTGCCCAAGCAAGGGCCCTGTTAGGGTTAGCCCTGTAGCCAAGGCCCAGCAGGGGGATTGCAAAGCTCAAGGCCACTGTTCCTAAGGAACTTTTATTGCTGGCAAGCAGATAGAGTCCTGCCTGACACCAGGAAGTCAGTACAGTGGGTTCTATGGACCCCATGCTCTGCTAGCCTAACCGTCTGGAGAGCTGAATTTTCTTCTTTGAGTTTTTCTGCCCTACTTCTCAGGAGCTGGGCCTCCCCGAGGCTGTTAGACCCAGATCTATGGTCATGGAATTGAGAGAGCTTAGCTCACATGGCAGATACTGGGAAGATTCATTTGTCACATTAAAAAAACTGTTGCCATTGAGTTGACTCCAACTCATGGCGACCCCATGATTGTCAGAGTATAACTGTGCTTGATAGGGTTTTCAGTGGCTGATTTTTCCAAAGTAAATCACCAGGCCTTTCTTCCGAGGTGCCTCTGGGTGGACTCAAACCTCTAACCTTTCAGTTAGCAGCCGAGTGTGTTAACCATTTGCACTACCCAGGGAAAGGCAGGCAGAGGCCTCCAAAGGAAAGAAAGGTCCCCAGAGAGGCTTTGAGGGCCCCCTCCCAAGACCACTGCACTGAGACCCGTATGTAGTACTGAGCTCATCATCTTCCTAGAAAGCTGCTGACTTTTCCCAACTCCCTTTCCTTGGCTTTTGGGACAGCTGATGGGCAGGACAGTGCCAGAAGATGATGGAGCACCAGGCACGGCTTCCACTCAGTCTGACAGCTCTCCCAGCAGCCACTCAGAGTTTCTTAATGGATCCTCTTGCCCTCTTTTTTTTTTTTTTTTGACAATTTTGAAGGAAATTGGGTACTTAAGAAGACTTTTGGACATTTAAATTAACTCCAGCCATCAGGCTCCATGTAGCCTCTGTATCATTAGCATCCAATTATAAGAGTAGAGATGGAGTAATAACTCACATTTCGACCAGGACGCTAAACAAATCAGAGGAGCACACAGAGACTGTGCATCGCATGTGTGAGCCGTCTCTGAATGTAAGCAGCAGAGTAGCAGGCACCCTCTGGAATGCGACCAGCAACGGGCAGAATGGGACCCTCAGTGCCAGGCCTCAGAGGGAGGCATCTTTCCGAACATCAAGGACACCAGGCAGGGGCTGGGCTGCAGGGGGCCAGGACTCAAGGAAGCTGCAGAAACTTCTCCAGGTGAGAGAAGCACACCCAGGCCCCCAGGTCCTCTGGGCAGTGGGCACAGTTTTTCAGAGTACAGGAGTTTAGCCAAGGCCTTGAGTTAAAATCCTGGATGGGTCCATCACTTTTCTCAGTCACTCATTGTCTTGATAAGTGGAGAAAAGGTTGAAGTTGTCAAGGATTTCATTTTACTTGGATCCACAATCAACAGCCATGGAAGCAGCCGTCAGGAAATCAAAAGACACATTGCATTGGCAAATCTGCTGCAAAAGACCCCTTTAAAGCATTAAAAAGCAAAGATGTCACCTTAAGGACTAAGGTGCGCCTGACCCAAGCCATGGTGTTTTCAATTGCCTCATCTGCATGTGAAAGCTGGACAATAAATAAGGAAGACTGAAGAAGAACTGACACATTTAAATTATGGTGTCAATGGAGAATATTGAATACACCATGGACTGCCAAAGGAATGAATAGATCTGTCTTGGATGTACAACCAGAATGCTCCTTAGAAGCAAGGATGGTGAGACTTTGTCTCACTTACTTTGGACATGTTTTCAGGAGGGATAAGGACATCACGCTTGGTAAAATAGAGGGTCAGAGAAAAAAAGGAAGACCTTCAATGAAATGGACTGGTACGGTAGCTGCAACAGTGGGCTCAAGCGTAACAGTGATTGTGGGGATGGCGCAGGACCGGGCACCTTTTCGTTCTGTTATACATAGGGCCGCTATGAGTTGGAACTGACTCAACAACAGCTAATAACAACAACGCTGTCTTCCCATCCCAGTGTTGTAGTTGTTAGTTGTCGCTGAGTTGTCTCCAACTGGTGGTGACCTTATGTACAACAGAATGAAAACGTTGCCTGATCCTGGGCCACGTTCACGATCGTTGGTATATTTGAGTCTGTTGTTGCAGGATTGTGTCAGTCCATCTCACTGAGGGTCTTCATTGTTTTCATTGACCCTCTTCTTTATCAAACATGATGTCCTTTTCTAGTGATTGGCCTTTCCTGATGGTGTGCCTATATTGGACAAATTTCTCTTCTTATCCATTAGTTTTTCATGTGACTACTTTTTGGTTGGAAATTGCCAGGCCTTTCTTCCTAGTCTACCTTAGTCTGGAAGCTCTGCTGAAACCTGTCCACCATGGATGACCCTGCTGGTGTTTGAAATACCTGTGGCATAGCTTCCAGACTCATAGCAACATGTAAGCCACCACAGTGGGACACACTGACAGGTGGTAGCTTCCTATCCTAGGCCATTGTTTTGTAAATTTGTGGCCTTGGCAATGGAGCAGGGTAGGTGAGGGAGTAGAGATTCCACTGACAAAATGTTCAAAAACAGACAAAGCTAAGCTATATAATTTAGGGACGCATAGCCGGGTGGCAAAAGGATAAAGAAAACCAGTGTGATTCCCAGAAAGGCGATGTAGGGGGAGAGAGGGGTGAGGTCAGGAAGGGCACATGGTTGAGTGGGGAAGGGGTGCTCCTGGTCATAACTGGGAATGAGAAAGCCCAAGCAGAGGGTAAGCAGTAACAGTAACAGGGTCCATTTGACCCATCAACTGTCTGAATTCAGAGCCCCTCCTCTGTGCCTCTTTGGAAACAATAGGGGAGGGGGTAAGGGAAGGTTCTGGGTATGACAAGGTATTATTTTTCCACTTTCTTCAAATCGGGAAACAGAAGTCCAGAGCTCAAGAACAACAGATCGAGTTATTTTAACAACACATAATCTCAGATTTACATAAAAAAAAAACCTTTTGTCCATTTGCGATTAAATTGAAAACAGTGGCAATGTCTATCTTTCACTCCAGGATCTCAGAATACTTCATAAGCATGAATTTATTATTCTACCAACAAAAAGCTTCTTCCCCCTTGTGACCCAGGGAGATGGGCAGAGAATAGGTGTTTTCATGTGTACTCTGCCACTGTGAAGATGAAATCGCTTGCCGAAGGCCACCCAACAGGTTTTTGAACAGGGCGAGGATAGTGCACCGAGATGACTTTGTGCAGACACACCAGCCATGCACCCAAGGTGCCATGCTCTCACCCAGCACAGTGTAGGCACATGCGGAATATTCTGGAAGGTGGCATGGGAACTATTGCAACCATATCAATTAACATCTCTCCTGGATACTGTGATAAAGGTGGCCAGGGGACAGACCTCAATCTTTGGTGGTCTCCAGGATCATCTATCACGATGGTAGCTCAGGTCACTCTACCATCTGATTTGTTCTCCAAGCAGAAGCTCCCCCACCCTTGGTGACTTTCTCTTTCACCTCTTCCTATGGTCTGAATTCCCTCATTCTGTTAATTAGCATGCCTGGCACTCTAGCTTAAGACTTTAATCAGCGTGGGGTGGTTTTAATTAATCGTGTAGCTCTGCATCTGCAGTGGTTTGTGTGCCAGGGTCAGGATGGGAGCGGAGATGGGGGATGGGTGGGCAGCTTTGTGTGGTGTAAAATGTGGGCGGAGAATCTAGGTAGTGGAGAGAGAGTCAGAGGGTAACATGGCTTGGAAGCACCCAGATCCTGGCGAAGAGTTATAGCAAGGCTGCAAGGTCCCAGAGCCATCAGACTACAGATTTCTTTAGTTGGACTAAATCCAATTTTTAAAAGTGACATAAAAAAAAGTGTCAGGAAAACTTCTGGTGCTTTCTAGAATTATCCATGGGTGGTGAGTGGGGCAAAGCAGCAATGTAGACTGGGAAATGTGGACCACTCTGGGAGGGTTTGACCATGCTTAAGACCACTACCTGATAGCAGGACGTTGGAGATTTCCTTAGGCCTGGCATTCCTTGGAAAGGCCCTGGAAGGATGAAGGGGTGGCACCTGGCTGCCAAATAATGGTGATTCTTTCTACTTGGCCTGTCAGAATCCTGTTGGCTCCAGGTTTTAGCATCCATGCTTTAACCCTTTGGTGACACAATTATTTTCTCCTTTGAGTTTTGTGTTGATACCATGTGTTTTCACTAATGGGAGGCATGCTGGCTAAAGGACCAATTCAGAATTTTTGTTATGAGATATGGATTTTGATACTCATTATCTGAGATCCCATATGTCCCAATGTATGCCAGACCACTACACCACCAGGGTTTCCCAGCGTACACCAGGACGTAGTAAATCCTCCTGATATGAGTCAATGAATGCGTGGTAAGAATAGCTTACAAGAGTTCAATTCTCTGGAAGAGTACCACTGCAATGCATTATTCCTTATTGGAAAGGAATTATTTACTCTTCAGGGGCTAGAAAAGAAGGGAGTAAGTAACACCTGGAGACAATAATGGCATAAAGGAGAAAATGGTCACTATGACTGAATGAAGACTGGCAATAGCTTATTCTCCTGATAAGTACATTCTCATGAGAACATACCCATTGCCATTGAGTTGATTCTGACTCATGGTGACCCTATAAGACGGAGCAGAACTCCCTCAATACGGTTCCCAAGGAGTGGCTGGTAGATTCAAACTGCCCACCGTTTGGTTAGCAGCCAAGCTCTTAACCACTGCGCCACCAGGGCCCCCATGAGAACATACTAACTGGGAAACATAGTGAGGACACTTATCCACAGAAATAAAGGCAAACCTATCAAAAGTTCAGAAAATTCACGTATTCAGGAGGCATCACCCGAGGCAATGGTCAACCTACACAAAAATGAGGCTCCTATTCAGAAATTTTGAGTTTCACACATTTCAAATGGCTCCTACCTTGAGGCTAAACACGTTGATATTGGATTATCTCCTTCCCAAAGACCTTCAGAGGCACAAAAATTCATTGAGATACCATAGGCACCACGAATCCCCAAAGGGTTAAAAGGGATGGAGGGAAAACTAGATAGAGTTCACAGGAGTGTTTCAGTTATCTAGTGCTGCTGTAACTTAAATACGAGTTTATTTTCTCACAGTTTAGGAGGCTAGAAGTCCGAATTCAGGGTGCCAGCTCTAGGGAAAGGCTTTCTCACTCTGTTGGCTCTAGAAGAAGGTCCTTGTTTCTTTTCAGCTTTTGTTCCTTGGCTCCTTGGAGATTTCATGTGGTGTGGTATCTATCTTCCCTGATCTCTGCTTACTTGCTTGCTTAATCTGTTCCTTTATATCTCAAAAGAGATTGATTTAATACACATCCCACCTAATACTGCCTCATTAACATAACAAAAGATCCATTTCCAAATGGAATTATAACCACAGGTATAGGGGTTAGGATTTATAGCACATATTTTAGGGGGACACAATTCAAGAAGAGAAAGCTGTGAAGGCCCTGATGTTTGTCTTCCAGGGTTTGTTTTCCCGAGGGTCGTATGCATCATTGTACACGCCCATGGAAACAAAACATGTGAGAGGGGACTGAAGTAGGAGAGGTTTTGTCTGGAAATGTAAGAAGCCCTGAGAATGTTAGAATGAAGAGACTTTAGAACTAACCTCGTCCAGTTCCTCACTTCACAGATGATTAAAAAGAGACCCAGAGAAAGACTTGGCCAAGTTACCCAGGGAGAACCCAGGTATCATAATTCCATGGGTCTGGGTGATGACACCCTAGAATGAAAAGCAAAGAGTGATACACATCTGTTGCATTGTTGTTAGCTGAAGTCATGGTGACCCATGCTCAACAGAAAAAAACACTGCCAGGTCTTGCGCCATCCCCATGATCAGTTGTGGATCGGACCATTGTGATCCGTAGAGTTTTTCATTGGCTGATTTTCAGAAGCAGAGCGCCAAGCCTTTCTTCCTAGTCCATCGTAGTCTGGAAGCTTCACTGAAACCTGTTCAGCATCAGAGCAACACGCAAGCATCCCCTGACAGACAGGTGGTGGCTGCACATGAGGTGCATTGGCTGGGAATCGAACCCAGGTCTCCCACGTGGAAGGCAAGAATTCTACCACTGACCCATCACTGCCCTCATACGTAACGGTTAGAGTAGCTAGTAAAGTTTCTGAGAAATGTCAGGAAGCTGGGATAACCCCAGGGTTTCATCCAAAGGGTGAAGCAATGAGTGATTTAGGGGCAGACATCACAGTTCGAGGAGGAAGTGCCACGATCAAGGTCCTAAAGAAGAAAAGGTCTTCCAGGTCTGTTAACCCCCTGACCGAGTTCTCGAGGCCTGTGAGGACTGTCAGAGCAGCTACCAGTGACGTGGGGGAGAGAGAAAGTGACAGTGCAATGAGGGTGGGATCTTAACGACAAAGACCACAACAACCACCAGTTGCCGCTGGAGCATTTCCGACTCATGCTGACCCCACGTGTGTCAAAGTAGAACTAGACTCCACAGAATTTTTACTGCCTGATTTTTCAGAAGTCAATCCCCAGGTCTTTCCCTTGAGCTGCCTCTGGGTAGACTCAACTGCCGACCTTCTGTTAGCAGCCGAGTGCGTGGACCATTTGCACCAGTCAGAGACAAACCCAGCAAGGAAAAACCATCCCTTGTGACGTGCTTGGCGGTTTACAAAGCAGTTTCAGACCTATTGGCCATCTGCGCTTTGGGAGACTCCATGAATTCGGTGGGGATTTTTATCCTCGTGTTTAAAGAAGATAAAAAGGAGGGTCAGAGACAATAGAATCTCATAACCAATAAAGGGTGAAAACGGAATTTGAACTAGCTCTTCAGGCACCTAGACCCTTTCTGACCAAACTAACATGACTCTTTTTCAAACCGAGAGAGGAAGGGCTTGACAACTTCAGGGTATGGACGTGATTAAACACCAGTTGCAAGATACGTTTAGGAAGCCAATTGCAAAAGCTTTTAAGAAATATCAGGTTCACCAGGCGGCTGGCTCTTTGCTCTGTGTGGCACCCCCCGCCCGGACCCCAGGCCTATCCCACCCAAGACAGATTATAGGACGTGTCGGGGGCGGGGTGGGGGGATGGGAAGGATATTGATTAAGTTTAGGCCAAGAAAACGCTTTTGACTGAACAAGCCATGGCTTCCCCTTTAAGCCCACGTGAAATATGGAGTGCCAGACAGGCAGCTGGAACCCACGAACACAGTACTGTGTGCCGCTGGTTCCTAACACTCACCATCTATGGCCCGTCTTATTATTTTTCCCCCTCTGGGCATCGTGTTTTGAAATATTCTGTCTACTGAACAAACTGCATTTATTAAGTAATATATATTTCCTGTTTTTAATATGGACACACATCACAGAGTATGCATACAAAGAGAAAACTGCAGCCATCCAATTTCCATCAGGCTTTTGGAAATAGTGAAAATAGCTTGTGGACCTCATTACCAGTTGCCATCAAGTCAATTCTGACTCATAGCAACCCCGTGTATGTCAGAGTAGAACTGTGTTCCACAAGGTTTTCAATGGCTGATTTTTTGGAAGTAGATCTCCAGGCTTTTCTTCTGAGGTACTTCAGGGTGGACTTGAACCGCCAACATTTCTGTTAGCAGCAGAGCACATAAACCATTTGTACCACACAGAGACTCAGTGGACCTCATTAAAAAAAAAAAAAAAAAAAAAACAGAAAACCAAACCCATTGTTGTCAAGTCTATTCCAACTCACAGCGACCCTATAGGACAGCGTAGAACTGCCCCATAAAGTTTCCAAGGAGGGCCTGGTGGATTCAAACTGCTGACCTTTTGGTTAGCAGCCATAGCACTTAACCACTACGCCACCAGGGTTTCCGGTGGACCTCGTTAGTGCTCATGAATTCCTAGGGCTGCAGGTACTTTCTGTTGGGAACCGCTATTTCTTATATGACCAGTGTCTCTATGCTCATTTAACACACGGGGGAAGAAAAAGAAGGGCCAACCAGAATAGGGCAAGTTTCTTGCTGTGTGAGGAGTCAGTGGGCTAATTCATAGGGAACTTCGCATCAAGGTTAATTATAAAAACAAAAAAGTTTTAAATAGACTGAGTCCAGGCGTGGCCCATGCAGTTTACATGAACAGTGATAAAAAGAAACCTTGAAATTCCCTATCTGCCAAAAAGACACCCATGATGGTAGAGAAAGGGCCACCAAGGCCAAGGACAAAGCTGTAAGAAGGAGGCTAAAATGTAACTTGGAAGAAGTCAAAACTCTGTGTGGTCGTTAAGAATGCTCAATGTGTACTTTGGAGAACAAAAAGATAAAAGAGATAAGAAAATGAAAATAGAAGGGGAAAGCAATTGTGTGGGATTTGGAATTAATGGTTATTTATTATTAATTAACTTCAAAAGAGAGTTTTGAGGCGGCTTGACAGCCTGGTGGAAGTTTGCCTGCACACAAGTTACAAGTAGCCGTCACCACGTGGTGCATCCTTTTGTGGGGGCGGGGTGCAGACTCCCTATGGAACAGCCAGGAAAACATGGCCTCTGCGTTTTTGTCTGAACGCAAAGGGGGCTGCACTTGGTCAGTGTGGCTTAGAGTTTTCTGTACTTGTGGTCTGATGACAAGAAATTAAACAGGACGGCCACGTCAAATTATCTTAGTTCAAGCTGAAGGCTTAGGGATCAAGCCTTCCAATGAATAAGAAAGATACCCCAACTAAAATATATATATACCCCAACTAGGCATATATAATTTAAAAAATAAACAAAAATAAGTGAACAAAAAACACCTTTTTTGCAAAGAACAAACTGGCAAAATGGAGAATAAAGACCAAGGCTATAAAAAGAAACTTGATCCAGTGTATTGTTATTACGTACCTACTATAGGGCTGCAGAGGAGTCCTAGTGGCACAGTGGTTAAAGCACTCGGCTGTTAACTGAAAGGTCAGCAGTTTGAACCCACCACCTGCTCTGTGGGAGAAAGATGTGGCAGTCTGCTTCTGTACAGATTTACAGCCTTGGAAACCCAGTGGGGCAGTTCTACTCTGTCCTATAGGGTTGCCATGAGTTTGAATTGACTTGACATCAGTGGGTTTTGTTTTGGGTACATACCCTGGGTGGCACAAGTGGTTAAGCACTTGCTTGGCTACTATCCAAAAGGTTGGAGGTTTGAACCCACCAGCCCAGCAATCTGCTTCCAAAAGGTCACATGATAACCCTGTGGAATATAATTCTACTCTGAAACACATGGAGTCACCATGAGTCGGAGTCAACTCGACAGCGTCCAGTATGTTCCAGGCACCAGAAAGTCCTGTAAAGAGACATCTTGGAAAAGCTGTACCCACGAAAGAAGAGTGGATGCATTGGACAACAAAGCACTCCAAAGATCTTTCAAAGCGTGTGGGAAATGGAAGCATTTGGGCTAAGCAGAAATGTCATGTGGAACATTTGACAGTAACAAGTGGCTTGTGAAAGCTAGTATAAAGTTTGGGGTTGGAGAGGAAGCCTCTGTTCATTTGAAGAGTGTGAGTAGGAGGGGAAATAGCAACAGCTGCTCTCTGAAAGCACCATGGTATAAACCTTCCAGTGCCAGTTGGCCAACTTTATGGGAAAGAAAAGAGTGGGCAAGTAACAGCTACAAAGCAGGTTTATGACACCTTATTAAGAGCCACAGAGAAAAAGAAAGCGAAGAGTCTTGACCTTGAATCAAGTGCTCTCTGGAACAGCAGGAATGATGAAACCTGAAAAGGACTGGGAAGAAAGCAAAACGCCCTATGACAAAAGAGAAACAAGACCAGGGGAAGAATAAACCCTTGAGCTCATTAAATTTATAAGAAGGAACTATGTGCTTAGTTGGATGTTTGTAAAGATATTTAGGGGATTGGGTGGTGGGAAAATTTGAGTACCCACTATATATATATATCATTTGTAACAACTGAGTGTGAATCTATGGAGTCTGTATTCCTAGACCTCTAAGTAAAGTGGGTATCACCCCTGTTCGTATGTATCCACCTGCTCAGATGCTTTCACTCCGGGTGTCGTTAGGTTCTGGGCTTCCAGCATCTTCATGCTTCTACATTGTTTTAGGTAATACTTGGAATAGCATTTGCTATGGGTTAAATTATGTCCCCCCAAGATAGGTGTTAGATTCCTAAACCCCTATACCTGTGGATATGTTCCCATTTGGGAGTAGGATTTTCTTTGTTTTGTTAATGACATTTATTATTATAGAGTGTGTTTTACACCTAATAACTTCTGCGATGTAAAAACAGCAGATTAGACACAGAGAGACGCCAAGCACAAATGAGGGAAAGAAAGATGCCTCATGGAGATTACCAAGGAACTACGCCAAACCAAAAAACCAAACCCACTGCCACCGAGCGACCCTACAGGACAGAGTATGGCTGTCCCATAGAGTTTCCAAGGAGCGCCTAGTGGATTCGAACTGCTGACCTCTTGGTTGGCAGCCGTAGCACTTAACCCACTACACCACCGGGGTTTCTATGCTGGGGTGAGGGAAACTGAGACAATGGTTCTCCCCCAGAACAGACAGAGCCTTCCCCATGAGCTTGCTGTTCTTAGATGCAGTCTAGTAGGCCCCGACTCATAGCAAGCGACCCTGTGTACAACAGAACGAAACACTACCCGGACCTGTGCCATCCTCACAACCGTTGTTATCCTTGAGCCCACTGTTTCAGCCACTGTGTCAATCCATCTGGTTGAGGGTCTTCCAGTTTTTCGCTGACCCCCTCCCTACTTTACCAAGCATGATGTCCTTCTCCAGGGACTGATCCTTCCCACAGCAGGTGCCCTGAATTCAAACTTCTAGTCTCCTGAACTGTGAGAAAATAGATTTCTGTTTGTGAAAGCCATCGGCTTGTGCTATTTCCCCTACAGCAGTACTAGATAACTAAGAAAGCGTCGTAATCTGGTGAACTACTGGGTGTCCCGCAAAGGCATGACCACTCTCTCCCTTGTCGCCCTGTCCTAGCTGACCAGAGTCCCAGTGGAGTCCTGCAGCCAGTACAGGAGCTGTAGCGAGTGCCTGGGCTCCGGCGATCCCCACTGCGGCTGGTGTGTGCTCCACAACACGTGAGTACTTAGCACGCAGCAGCGCCCTCCGCCACGCCCTCCGCCACGCCCTCCACCACGCCCTCCGCCACGCCCTCCGCCACGCCCTCCGCCACGCCCTCCGCCACGCCCTCCGCCACGCCCTCCGCCACGCCCTCCGCCACGCCCTCCGCCACGCCCTCCGCCACGCCCTCCGCCACGCCCTCCGCCACTGGACACGAGTCTTGAGCCTTTTTTCCCAGGGCATTCCCCTCGTGCCTGCCCTACCTGCCTAACCTGGGTGAAGGTGAACACAAGCCTTCGTCCCAGGCTGGATGAGCCTTCCTAGCCCCTTCCCAGCTGTCTCCTGTTCCTGGCCTGGAGGCTCCCCCCATGCCCAGGCTCAGCAGGCCAGCCCCTCCACATCTCCCACCCCATGGCTCCATGCCCAGCCAGAGAATCCTATCTGAGTCTCAGCAGGTAACAGGATCCTGCCCTGCAGACCAGCTGCATCGATTGGCCTAGACGTTACCTTGCTTAAGAAAAGTCACCCCCGTCACTCCTGGGAGGCTCATGTAACCCAAGACATGGACAGGGGAAAGATAAGATCGCTTTTTATAAAGCCTCTCTCTTGGCCCCTGGTGGCCCTTCCTCTCTCCAGGTTTTTGCTGTTGGAAAGATGCCCTGTCCTGCAGGGATTGGGCCTAGGCTACCTTGCAGGATTCATTTCTTTCTTTGCAGAGTTTCTGCCAAGAAGGAGCAAATGAAAGGAAACGCACTGCCTCCCAGAGCAGAAGGAGTGTGTTAAAGCTAAGGCCCAGGTTGGGGTCAGTTTCCTCTGCTACAAACTGGCGATGGGAAGAGCCATCTTACAGCCACAGTGCGAGAACGAAATGAGGGCTGTGCCTGGGATGCAGCAGGTGCTCAGTGCTCAGGAGGAGCCCTGATGGTCCTGACTACAGACCTAGAGGCCATGGGTCTACCGCAGGGCCTCCTCCATGTCCCCTCACACTCTTTTCCTCCCCAGGACCAGAGAGGTGTGGCTGGGTAGCTGGTACAGCCCACGGTTGGAGAGTCTTCCTCCGTTTGGGCACCTCCAACCAGCCACACCATCTAGGCAGCATCTCCAGTGGCCAAGCACCAGCTGCCAACCCACTGCCCAGGAAAGTGCAGAGAGAACACGTAGCCCCATAAGCCACTGCTAAGCATGCTCATGATGAAGCCCATGCTGATTCCAGAAGTCCTTCCTTGCTTTTTACTGGCATAGTCCACGGCCTTGTTTTATTTGTAATTTTCTTTAACTTATATCCAAGGACTACTTAATGCTAACCGATAAGCCAGAGATCTCTCCCCAGGCTCTTTGCAAGGCGAGCCTTATCGCTTCTAAGAGAGGGCCAAGGAACACAGATTTTTTTTTTTTTTTTTTTGTATTATGAGGAATTTCAACTCTCTGAACTGGGGGGGGGGGGGGCGGGGGTGGGAATAACCACACCCAATGCCCTAGGTTTCTGCTGTGGGATTGAAAGAGAACATGGGGGGATGGCTGCACTTCATGGTGGCTTTGACTGGGCGGAGGTTTGGGGGACATCTAGGGCAGGAGAGGACATTTGTCAGTCCCCAGGCCCCTTCTAGTCCCTGACCCCGAGCTGCAGGTCTCTTCTGTGGAATTCCTGTTCCCTGAAGGCCCCGGTGGTCTGCTTGGGCCCTGCCTTACCTTACACATCTCTGGTGTGACAGCTGTGTACCTAGAGGCCACCAACATGAAGTCTTCAGATGGACTTCCCTGGAGTGCTGAGCCCATTGTCTATGCTCCTGATTTCCAAGCCGTCTTCTCCATCCCACGCTCCCCACCAAAACCCCTGAGGGGGTCCTCAGGACAGCCCCGAGGCTGACAGTGCCATCTTCTCATATGAACTAGAAACGCCTCGTGGTCCACACTGGCTCTGAATGTCCCTCCTAGGCTAATGGCTCCCTGGGGACAGCCTGGGGAGCAGGGCTCCTCAGAGGCATGAAGCCTAGCATTCACACCGTCTTCCCAATCCTGCCACGGTGGGCCAGAGAGGGTGGAGGAGCCTGGCTTACACACAGCAGAGGGCCTCCCTGCACCACCCCTGCTGGAGCAGGAGACAGACACTGCACGGTGCAGCTACAAGCTGCTCAGAATCGACCAGAGTAATCGTGGCAATGGGTGGTGTGTAAGCGGCAACGTTCTCCTTGTTGCTGGCTGGATTACAATGCAGATGGGGTCACCTGCTCTGATGCTCTTTGCTTTCTTCTTCTCCTCTTTCTCCTTCTTCTCCTCTTCTCTCTCCCTGCACTCCTACTCTTTTCCCCATCTCTTCTTCCTTAACCTCCCCTCAACTTTAGTAGAAATAAATAGATCCAAGCAGTGCCACGTACTGAGAAGACAGAGCCAGCCCACTTCCCTTTCTCTTCTGGCCACTGTAAATGTAGTTGAGCTTCTTGAAAGGAAGGAACCTCCCCAGTTTCCTTTTTCCTAGCACCTAAGCTTTATATTTAATGGATTGTTTGCTTGAGGTACATCAAGAAGGAAGCCAAAGCAAGAATCCATCCTGGGACCCCGGGCAGAGCATGGGCTTTCTGTGCAGACAGTCAAGTCTATCATGTGAACTGACTGTGGTGGGGCAGGACCGTGTGGCGGCCACATGAGCCCAGGAAGGTTGTTGAGCCTCCAGCTGTCTCCTTCACCTGCTGATTCTGGCGAAGTCCTATGGCTTCTTCCTGCCTCATTGGAGGCCTGAGTGAGGCCCAGAGGCATGGATGAATCTAACATCAGGAGGTGCTCAGGTTGGCTTTAGATCTTGAGAGATGGCAAAGGGGTTGTGGGCTCAGTTGTCAGCAGCTGGTGGCAGAAGGCAACTTAGAGTATAATTTCTGCTTTCCTTAGGGTTTGGAGCCCACGTGGTGCAGTGGTTAAGAGCTCAGCTGCTAACCAAAATGTTGGCAGTTCGAATCCACCAGTCATTCCTTGGAAACCCTATGGGGCAGTTCTACTTTGTCCTATAGGGTTGCTATGAGTCGGAATCGACTTGATGGGACCGGGTTTGGTTTGTTTGTTTGGTATCTTAGGGCGTACCTAAGGATAACTTAAGTATTTAGGCTTCCATGAGATCATGGTGTCCTTCCTGGATTCCATCATCAGTCATGGCGCTGAAAGCACTCCTCTGATCCGTTGTTGGTGTTAGCTGCTGTGAAATCAGCCCCAACTCATGACAACCCCACGCACAACAGAGCAAATGCTGCCTGGTCACATACCATCCCTAAGATCGTTTGCAGATCAGACCATTGTGATTTTTACTGGCTGATTTTAAGGAAGTATATCTCCAGGCCTTTCTGCCTAGTCTGTCTCAGCCTAGAAGCTCCACTGAAACCTATTTAGCACCCTAGCAACATGCAAGCCCTCACCTGGTCTACTCCCTTGACATAAGAAACCTCTTACACACCCATCTGCCTAGAATGGTTTTCTTTACCATCCATTCTATCTTCCTCCAAGCCACACAGACATAGCTGCCCATTTCTGTGGGCATTCCAGAAGGAGGCAAGGGTAAAGATATTAGAAAACCCAGTCTCTTCCCTTGTCAGAATTCCCAGACTGGAGGCAATAACCAAAGAGCCTCCCTGTTCCCCTACTTATGTAGGCATTCCAAGTTCACTTAGCTTTTCTGTCAGGCTTCTTTGGGAAGCTCTCAGCCCCTTGTTCCTAGGGCCCCGTGTTCTCTGAACAGATTCCCCAAGTGGTACACTTGAAGCACAGGCCGTGATCATGTGAACTGTGAAGGACTGAGGGATCATCAGTGCGGAGAAGGAGCAAGCTCTGATGTCCGAGGCTGGTGCGCCCATGCCAGAGTCCCTGGGGACAGAACAGCAATGACCCATCATCTTGGAGTTTCGCCCAGGTGGAACTCCTTGGTTGCCCCAGTTCCAAAGTGAAATTTGTTTCCCTGGCCAGCAGCACCAGGAGTTAATATTTCTATCACTGCACTTAGGAATTAATTTCTAGAGAACTTAATCACCACCTCTCTCCCGCTCCTTCACTGCCTTCCTTTCTCCATTCCTCTCCCTTCTAATTTTCCACTTGGCTGGGAATTCTCCAGCAGGGAAGTTCAGGCTTAGGGGAGGGTAGAGGTAGCTGCTTCATTAGAGAGGGTAATCTTATCAGAACCACTGGCTTGAATAATTACCCCTTCTGAGGGACCCAGGCCTTTCTCCCCAAGGGCTCTTTGCGTCTCTGATCTCGGGGCTGGAGGACTGGAATGACGTGGGGTGGTCAGGCGAGTTGGTGGGAGAAGACTCTGGGGTCTGGTGTGTCTTCGTGGGCCTGCTTCCTGCCAGCCGGCTGCAGGTCTGCGTTTCGGAGCAGGGGGGTCCATGGTGGTAGCCTCTGTGAAAACCCAAGGTCACGTGTTGGTTGGGTTAGTTGCTGTGGAGCTGGTTCCTACTCATGGCAACCTTATGTACGACAAAACAGGGCCCAGTCCTTCGCCATCTTCGCAATCATTGGTATGTTTGAGCCCACCGTTGTGACTGTTGTGTCAATCCATCTCACTGAGGGTTTCCCTCATTTTCACCATCCCTCTGCTTTACTAAACATGATGTCCTTTTTTAGTAACTGGTCTTTCCTGATGACGTGCCCAGTAAGCGAGTCCAAGTCTTGCCATCCTCGCTTCCAAGGAACATCGCGTATACATTGTGAGTCCGTATAAGCCCCAGTTTTCCTGCCTGGAAAATGGATGGAGCAGGATCTTCCTTCCATCTCTCAAGGAGGCACCTACGGTGGAGCTGAAAGGAAGGCTCTGGAGCTCCTTTGAAGGAAACTTCTAAGCCAGCCCCCCGGCAGGCATGAATGAACCTTCTGTGTGTTTCCCAGCTCTTGCTCAGCAAGTGGGGAATCATGTCCTAGGAAAGCAGAAGGCCGTGACCTTGACAGACCCCATAAGGAATCAGAAGAATTTCACCCATCACATTGAAGGTCAATTGTCTGAGCTGTTGGACATTTGCGACCTCCATCCTCACAGACCCTGAGGAATAGTCAAAATGTCAAAACATCCCTAGTACTGACCTTAAACTTGACTTCACACTAAGACAGCTGAGTTCTCAATACTCTTTGACAGCTACTAAGAAAGCAGAGTGACAGTCAAGACCACTCTTCTCCTCTTTCCTCTCTCCTGGCCTCTGGGACTCCCCTTCCCACATTAATAGGAAAAGTGCTGCAGCCACTTCTGTCTTTTTGTCTTTGATCCACCCCATGGGCGAGTCCAGGAGAAACTCTGAGCTTCTGCATCAGCTGCAGCTTGGAGGGGTTAGATGAGGATGGTAGGGGGTATGGGTAATACCCACCCATTTCCGTTGAGTCTATTCCAACTCATAGAGACCCTGTAGTACAGAGTAGAACTGCCCCATGGGGTTTCCAAGGCTCTAATCTTTACAGAGAGAGAGCAGTCCTGGTGGTGCAGTGGTTAAAGCAATCAACTGCTAACCGAAAGGTCGGCAGTTCAAAACCACCAGCGGCTCCCAAGGTGTGGTAATCTGCTTCCATAGAGATTTATAGCCTCAGAAACCCTATTGGGTCACTCTGAGTCTGGAATCAACTCTACAACAGTGGGCTTGGTAATCTTTTTTTTTTTTTTATTGTGCTTTAAGTGAAAGTTTACAAATCGAGTCACTCTCTCATACAAAAATTTATATATATCTTACTATATTTTTTTTTATATACTCCTAGGAAACCCTGGTGGCATAGTGGTTAAGAGCTACAGCTGCTAACCAAAAGGCCATTGGTTTGAATCCACCAGGCGCTCCTTGGAAACCGTATGGGGCAGTTCTACCCTGCGCTATAGGGTCGCCATGAGTCGGAATCGACTTGACGGTAATGGGTTTGTTTTTTTTTTTTTTTTTAAATAATATATACTCCTAATTGCTCTCCCCCTAATGAGACAGCATCCTCCTTCCCTCCACTCTCTATTTTCACATCCGTTCGGCCAGCTTCTGACCCCCATTGCTCTCTCATCTCCCCTCCAGACAGGAGATGCCAACATAGGCTCATGTGTCTACTTGACTCAAGAAGTTTGCTCTTCACCAGTGTCATTTTCTATCCCATAGTCCAGTCCAATCCCTGTCTGAAGAGTTGGCTTTGGGAATGGTTCCTGTCTTGGGCAAACAGAAGGCCTGGGGACCATGACCTCTGGGGTCCTTCTAGTCTCAGTCAGACCATTAAGTCTGGTCTTTTTACAAGAATTTGGGATCTGCATTCCACTGCTCTCCTGCTCCCTCAGGGGTTCTCTGTTGTGTTCCCTGTCAGGGCAGTCATCGGTTATAGCCGGCACCATCTAGTTCTTCTGGTCTCAGGCTGATGTAGTCTCTGGTTTATGTCATCCTTTCTGTCTCTTGGGCTCATAACTACTTTGTGTCTTTGGTGTTCTTCATTCTCCTTTGCTCCAGGTGGGTTGAGACCAACTGATACATCTTCGATGACAGCTGTGTTTGGTAATCTTTACGGAAGCACAATGTCACATTTTTCTCCCACGGATCAGCTGGTGGGTTCAAACAGCTGACCTTTCTGTTAGCAACCAATTGCTTAACCACCAGGGTTCATTGGGGCAATACCAGTAGCTAACGTTTACTGGGGGCTTACTAGGAGCTAGGTGCTGTTTTAAATGTTCTACTCACATAATCCCATTTAATATTCATAATAACTCTATTAGATGTTGTCGTATGCTATTCAGTCAATTTCGACTCATGGCAACCCCATACAACAGAGTAGAACTGCCCCTATAGAGTAGGTTTTCTTGGCTGTAATCTTTACGGAAGCAGGTCACCAGGTCTTTCTCCTGAAAAGCCGCTCAGTGGGTTCAAACTGCCAGCCTTTCAGTTAGAAGCTGAGTGCTTAACTGTTGCACCATCAGGACCCCTTTACGATTATTGTCCTGGAGTCCATGGGTGGCCCAAATGGTTAAATGCTAACTGAAAGGTTGGTGGTCCAAACCCACCCAGAGGAGCCTCGGAAGAAAGGTTTGGCAATCTACATCTGAAAGGTAACAACCATGAAAACCCTATGGAGCCCAGTTCTATTCTGCAACAGACAGGGTTAGCATGAGTTGGAATCGACTCAGTGGCAGCTGTTGGTACTGATATATTAGCCCATTTTACAGACAAGAAAACTGAGGCACCAAGAGGCTAGGTAATTTGCCCAAGATTACACAGTTAGATAGGATGTTTAAAATTTTAAGCCATAGGTGCCTTCCCTGGTAAGACCTAGATCTGGGGGGAGGTGCTAAGTCATGGATTTGGGACTCTCTGGAGGGATGGCTGAAAAACTCAAAAACCACAGCCATTGCCATCGAGTCAATTCTAACTCATGGTGACTCTATAGGACAGAGTGGAACTGCCGCATACGGTTTCCGAGGTTGTAAATTTTTACCGAAGCAGATTGCCACATCTTCCTCCTGCAGAGCAGCTGGTGGGCTTGAACCACTGGCTTTTAGTTTAGTAGCCAATCTCTTAACCACTGTGCCACCAGGCTCCTTGGGGGGATGGCCAGGTACAGCCAAATGAACTTTAGAAGCAACAAACAAGGCAGGTAGAACTTGCCCTGGGAGCTCTGGACCATATGCCTTTGGACCCTCTGGAGTCTCTTCTCTCTCCCTGCACCTCTCTTGGGTAACTGCAGGTGATGTTTGCCCTGGAAGCTCTCCATCCCCCCCCACCCCCCCACCTTCATAATTTAATCAAAGACACTTCTCAGACCTCCTGATTGCTTTTGGAACTAGGAACTTCAAAGTTGGGGAGTTGGTGAATAATTTAAGCCTGCGTGGCTCTCTGGGTCTGCTGTTAATGGGCGTAATAACACTATTAATAGCGATGTCAGAGCAGACACCCTGGAAAAGTCCATAACATTAGCTTAAAGGCTGCAGATAATGGAGTCTTCACAGAGGAGCTGGTCTGGGAAATTCACTTCCAAGACTTGGAGGCAGATGCTCTTGCTGGTTTTGGTCTGCGAGAGGAGCCGGGGGGTGCCACACAGATGACCAAACTCCTCTCTGGCCTTTGACTCCTGGGATGGGGTTTCCCAGAAAGGTCTTGGAGAATCAACCTGTGTCCCAAAGTCACAATACTCAAAGGGCTTCAAAACAGAAGGAAAAAAAGTGATTTAGCCTAGAGAAGAAGACTGTTGTTAGGTGCCCTAGAGTCCATTCCAACTCAAAGAGACCCCATGTGATAGAGTAAGACTGTCCCACAGGGTTTCCTAGGCTGTAATCTATAAGCGAGCAGATCACAGATCTATTCTCCTGCAGAGCCACTAGTGGGTTCAAATTGCTGACCTTTCAGTTAGCAGGCAAGCACTTAACTGTCGTGCCACCAGGGCTCCTTTAGAGAGGATTTGGGGGGAATTTTAAAATGCTGTCACCTACTGGAAGGAAAATGGTTTCTGTCTGCAGCAACGGGGCCTGTCCCTCACTGCCCAGTCTTGAAGCTCCAGGGAGGCAGAGGCCTGTGGTCAAGAGTACAGGCTCCAGTGTCCACCCTGGGTTCAAATACAGGCTCTCTCTGAGTAGCTGGTGACCTTGGACAGGCTACCTGACCACTTTCCTCACAGCTTCCTGATCTACAAGGTGGAGTTTCAAATGGCACCAACCCACAGCACTGCTGTGAAACCAAACGATAAAAACATGGTAGCGCCTTATCAGAGTGCCTAAAGAGTACCCAGTAACTTGGTGTTGGTGTTGGGCGTAGTCGAGTCAATTACAACTCATAGCAACCCCATGTGACAGAGTGGAACTGCTCCATAGGGTTTTCTAGGCTTTAATCTTTACGTGAAGGAGAGCCCTGGTGGTACAGCAGTTAAGTGCTCAGCTGCTAACCGAAAGGTCAGTGGTTCAAACCCATCAGGCGCTCCTCAGGAGAAAGATGTGGCAGTCTGCTTCTGTAAAGACTTACAGCCTTGGAAACCCTACGGGGGGCTCTACTCTGGCCTATAGGGTCACTGTGAGTCAGAATCAACTTGACTGGTCTGCCTCCATTATGCCCCAATTTGAAAAGTGTAGAAATTCCAAACACCAGTTGTGCAATGCAGAGACTTGAGAGTCATCTAAACTCATCACTCTCATACAAAGAGCTCTGAGTTCTTTTCCAGTCTACTCTGCCACCCACCCCCCTCCCCAAGTCACCCTCTGCCCTCACCACTCCTGTCCCCTCCTCAGGCAAACTAAGACTTGCTCTTTCCGTAAATATGTTATACCCTTTCAGGCTTCTTTTTCTCTGAGGATGCCACTTCTTTTGTCTACACTGCCCTCTCCCCATTCTTCCACCCAACCAACTCCTACCCATCCTTGTAGATGTGGTTCAACCATGACTCCCTCCGTGCCCAAACGAGGCAGAGTTAAGGGCATCCTCTTCATGGCCCCAAAGCACTTTGGGGTTTCCTACAGTCTTACTGGGCTATATGGCAATTATTGGGCTAAATAGGCCTTTCCTACCATGTATGAGCTTCTCAAAAGAAGAAACTATGTCTGATTTATTTTTGAGTCTCCTGTCTCATGTCCCAGCAGACAAAGTGAGTGGGAGGGTGGAAAGGAAGACTCAACGGAGCACAGTGCAGTAGTTAAGAGGATGGATTCAGTTGGAATCCCTTGGGTTGGAATTCTGGCTCGATGGTACGTGGTAACTACTGCAAAAGGCCTGCTGTTAGTTTAATGCCCTGTGTTATGTGAGGTGTACTGTGTCAGAGTGGGCCAGATCCAGTGTGATTTGGGATCTTACTGTCTTAAATGATGACGGCTTGTGAAAGATGCCCGTAAGAACCATGAACATCACCCAGATATGCGAATAACCTCTTGGGGGAGGCGTTCATGCCCTGAAGTTGTAGCCAGGACTATCCCTCTTTACAGCAAGTTTGTACTTCATGGTGGTATCTGAGTTCCAGGGAATGGTATTTAATCCACGTCACATAAACCACGTGGACATGGAACTTCACGAGTCTCCATTATTAAAGAACTCTGGACAATCAGTTCTGCTATAGGGTGAGGCCTGGCAGTATCCTCATATGGGACTCAGGGAACTCACTCCTGAGTGGTGGATCTCTTTTGGTTAACAAGAAGTGACTTTGCAGAAGGAGGGGAATGTTTGCGGGACAGAGGGAGCACTGGGCAAAGAGTCCGAGGATGTGGAGCTCACATGGGGAGGGGACGATGGAGAGAGCTCGACTGCCTCAGGAAGAACACGGGTGGTGTGGGGACGGAGGTGGGCAGGCAGGTATGGTGTGGGGAGGGAGGCGAGGAAGGAGGTGCCAGTACACCCGACTCTGGTCTTGGGGGGACTCTCAGGCTCAGAGGAGAGCTGTGGGGAAGGGTGGGCTAATGGGGGGAGTATGAGAGGGAGATTTAGCAAAGTGAGAAATCACAGAAGGCCTTGGACAATAGCTGCCCCTTTGAGGGTGAAGAAGAAAAGGGACAGATGGAGACACAAAGGAAGACCTCAGAGTAAATCAGATGTGTAATGCACAAGAAAAACGTTATCCTGGATAATACAGTCACGGCTGTGAGTTGATGAGTATGGAGCCCTGGTGGTGCAGCGGTTAATGGAAGGCTGCTAATTTGAACCTACCAGTGGCTCTTTGAGAGAAAGACCTGGTAATGTGTTTCCATAATGTTTGACTTTTCAAATTGGGGCGTAACGGAGGCAGACCAGGCATGGAGAAGAAAACACATTGAGTGTGAAGAACCCAGATAACACCCTGGTTGACAAGTCTGAGAGCTGCTGGACATGCCTGAGCTCAGAGTCGGGCCTTCTCCTGGGTAACCTGGGGTCTGTTCTCCCCAGATGCACCCGGAAGGAACGGTGTGAGCGCTCCAGGGAGCCCCACAGGTTTGCCTCAGAGATGAAGCAATGTGTCCGGCTAACGGTCCATCCCAACAACATCTCCGTCTCTCAATACAACGTGCTGGTAAGGGTCACGGGGTCAGGGCCAGAGATGCAGGAAGACCCTCTCCCCGCCACGCAGAACCTCAGTCCAAGGGCCTGGGGCTGGGCCTCACACCTATGGAGCAGGGTGGGTGGATGTTAAAGATTCATGTCCATTGGGGATGGGAGAGGGGAGGTGACCAGGAGACTATGGGGAAGAGGTGATATGCACGGTGGGTAAAAAGACAGGGCAGCTGTGATCCTGAATTTGGCCGAAGGCTGGCAGAGGGCGAGAGTGACGTCTCCGTCTATAAAATGAGACAGGTGTGTAGGCACAGAGGGAAAGAATGGTGCCCAAGCTCTTGCACTGGGCAATCGGCAGTTGGTATTGCCATTTTTCCAAAATTGGCAATAATGGAAGCAGTGCTTAATGACAAACACCTCAGCTTCGCCCAGCTTGCCTCCTCCCCACAAATCCCCTACACATTCACATTTCCTGGGGCCAAACCCATTCAGATTGTGGGCAGAGTTTCCTTTGTCTCTCTTTCCCTTCCACCACCTTGTATAAACTGATCTTGTAATAAGTTGGGTCTTGTCTTCCTGTGTTAATATCGCCTCCGATTCTTCTCTCTCCTTACCTTTTCTCTGATCTCTCTTTCTCTCCTTCTTTCTCCCTTTATTCCATACCCTCCCTTTCCATCTCTCCCTCCTCCGCTCCCTCCCCCTGCCCGCCTGTTCCCAGCTGGTCCTAGAGACATACAATGTCCCAGAGCTGTCAGCAGGTGTCAACTGCACCTTTGAGGACCTGTCAGAGATGGATGGGCTGGTGGTGGGCAATCAGATCCAGTGCTACTCCCCCGCAGCCAGGGAGGTGCCCCGCATCATCACGGAGAACGGTGAGCAGACCGGGCAACAGGCAACACTGGCAGCCTGTCCCCCTCCCACATGGATGAGGACTTGTGACAGATATGGGAGGACTGGGGGCGTCTACAGCAGGGAAGGCCTGAGAAAGGGCTGTGGGCTGTGGGTGTGTTGCAAGCAGAGGGGGTGAAGTGTCCCCCCACTGCTCTTGGAGTTGACGGTGACCAGCTTTCTATCTCAGCCCCAAGTCAGCATCCGAGAGTCACCCCCATCGGAAGCGGGGAGCAGCTGCAGAGAGGGGGTAAATGGCAAGGCCAGGGCAGCCTTAGAGTGCAGGGTGAGCTCAGAGACTGGGCTGAAGCAAGGGAGTTGGCTGGCAAGGAGCTGGTCAGTAGCAGGAATGGGGTCCCAGGCCTCATCAGGGCCTCAGCCCCCTGTCGACACTGCCCTTAACCCCAGCCCTGCCTTCTGCCACTCCCACATCCCCAGAGCTGCCTGTTGTCCTTGGCCAGCTACTCCGGGAAGGACGGGGTGGACAGAGGCTCAGCATGTAAGGGACAGGCCCGGCCCAGGCAGATTGACTCCATGTTGTCCCTCCCATTTGGTCTTGTCACATTTGTTCGGTGCTGATTGATTAATGAGGCTCTCCAGGAAGGCAGAGCCAAGGCTGGAAGTGGGGCCAGGGGTCAGGGCTGTGAATTAAACATGGACTCCAGCTCCTCCCCAGCACCTCCTGCCCCAGAGCCCTGAGCCCACCAGCAGAAGGGGCGTCAGCATGGGGTCCCTGCAGAGGTGGGGAAGGAGCCCCTGTACACATCCACGTGCTTGCAAGACCTCGTGGATATTTTGCAGCAGAGGCCTGACAGCCTACAGATCTGTTTCTCCCTCTGATAATCAGTGCATGAGTGTGTGAGTGAGTGTGTATATGTGTGTGTTCATATGTGTGAGCGTGTATACATGTGTGAGTATGTAAGAGTGTGTATGAGTATGTTGGTGAGTGTGTGTATGTGTGTGATTGAATGGGTGTGGGTGTGATTATGCACAAGTGTGCACATGAGTGTGTGTGAGTGAATGTGTGTATGAGGCTGAGTACGAGAACAAGCGTGTATTTTTGTGTGCACGAGAGTGTGTGTGTGCATATGAATGTGTTTGCATATGTGTGTTTGAGTATGTGAGTGCATGAGTGTGTGAGTGTGTGTGAATGTGTGTATAAATGAGTGTGTAAAAGTGCGTGTGTGTCATGCGGGAAGTGAGCAAATGGGGAGGTGCACATGATTGAATGTGAGGGAGGACTAGACTGGCACAGACCTTCTGCAGCTGCTCTGGGGTGCCCTGGGCCTGGGCCCAGTGGAGTCGGGTCCTGTTATAGTTGAGTACACCTTCAGGGACCAGCTACCCTACCCCAGGGAGTGATCTTCTTGTTGGGACTCTGACTGGGGCCCTGGCCTCCCTCGCCTCTGCTGGCTCTGCCCTACAGGGGACCACCATGTTGTCCAGCTGCAGCTCAAGTCCAAGGAGACGGGCATGACTTTCGCCAGCACTAGCTTCGTCTTCTACAACTGCAGCGTCCACAACTCGTAAGTGCCCCCAGCCCCAACCTGCGGTGGGAGAGGTGCAGATGGGGAGACTCGTTCTTGACCTACATCCAAAGATAAGCGATCCCATAGTTGTCCCCCAGGAGTCTCCATCTAGAGGCTCCATGAGGAGGCCTCCTTCACCCCAGAAGGAGCCTGCCCCACTGCTCTGGTACCCAGAGTGTTCATGGGAGAGCAGAGAGAGTAAGCACGGATAGGGCCTGTGGAGGGGTCTCAGACCCCTGGCCCACACATCTTCCTGGGCATAAATCTCTCTAAACAGATTCAGCTTCCCACCATCTATTGGGAGGCCTGGGACCCCGGTCTCTAGGAACCCCACACATCCCCTCACACAGTCTCCAAGGAAGCTCCACAGAACCGCAGGATTCCATCGAACACGGTTTCAAATCACAGGACTTGGTCTTAAAAAGTCACACTTGCTTCAACATGCTGCTGCATTTTCCTCCCCGTGAGGAACAAGCCAGCTGATTTGACCCAAGACATTTTGGGGGCTCAAGGCCAGGCGAGTTTTACAGTTTATTTATGTGGTTATGGAAGCTGTGATCCAGGGCTTGGCTCTCTTTGGGGCCCCAGGTTGGGAAGCAACCAGGCCTGGCAGCCAACAGGGAGTTTCTTCAACCTAGGACTCCCTCTTCTGGCCGTGAGCTGCCCTTGACTTCCCCACCTGGAGGCCTCACCTCTCACTCCCCTCTTGCCTTTCTAGGACGTAGAGGAGGTAGATGAAGTCATGTATGAAGCTTCCCTGCAGTCAATAAAATGGCTTTAAGCATCTGCCATGTGCAAGTGGGGGCAGTGGTGGTTCAGTGGTAAAATTCCCACCTTCCATACTGAAGACCTGGGTTGATTCCCAGCCAGTGCACCTCATGCATAGCCACCACCCGTCTGTCAATGGAGGCTGGTGTGTTGCTATGATGCTGAACAGGTTTCAGTAGAGCTTCCAGACTAAGACAAAACTAGGAAGAAAGGCCTGGTGATTTACTTCTGAAAATCAGCCAATGAAAACCCCTAAGGAGCACGAGAGTCTGATCTGTAATTGATCATGGGGATGGTGTAGGACCGGGCACCATTTTGTTCTGTTGTGCCTCGGATCACCATGAGTTGGAGGCCATCTCAACAGCAGCTAATGACAGCACCATTTGCAAAGCAGTGTGTTTCTCATTAGACAAGGCAGATTCAAAAGTTCGTAACATTCAAAGACTCAGTCCCTGCCCTCAGGGAGTCCATGGCCTCTTGGACCAGTGGAAGAACTGGGCAGTCGGATTGATGAAATGTAGCACAGTATGGCCAGTGCTGAGGGCGAGACCTAGAGATCAGTGGGACAGGGGCCCAGTGTGGTCAAAGAAGGAGGAGCTGGCCAGGGGTTGGAGGAGGGAGTGGTACCCCAGGGGAAGGAGCAGCATGTGGGAGGGCATGGCCTTTTCTGCATCTAAGCACCAAACACCTGGGTGGGAACAGTGTGTGAACCTGGAAGGGCTCAGCCTATGTGGCAGGCATTTGGACTTTGCTCTTTGGGAGAAGGGAATTATGTTGGGTTTTTAAGCAGTTCAACAACCCAACCAGTTGTCATCCAGTCGACTCCTACTCATGCAATCCCATGTGTAGAACTATTCTCCCTGGAGTTCTCAATGGCTGAGTTTTTGGAAGTAGATCACCAGGCCTTTCTTCCAAGGCGCTTCTGCGTAAACTCCAACCTTTCAGTTAGCAGCCAAATGTGTTAACCATCTGTGCCACCCACAAATTCCTTTTAAGCAGTAGGTGCTCTCGTAAAGCTGTCTTTGCTTCTCTGGGGCAAAGAGTGGAGGTGGGGATTGCCAACTATGGAGGAACGAACCCAGGGTATGAAAGAGGAGCCTCAGGAGCTTCTTCAGCCAGGGTGGGTCTGGGTGGGACCCTGGAGTCAGGTTGATTTTTTGTCTGCCCCAACTGATACAAGCCTACCGCACAAGCCCTGATGCTCCAGACCTCATTGCCGTCCCCTTCAGCAAAGGAGGGTGCCATCCTGTGGAACTGAAGGGGGGCTGTTGAGGCCCTGGGGCACAGGGCTGTCAGCTCCGTGCATGAGGGGGTGAAGGCCAGGGACTGCTTGCTTCCTAGAGAGAAAGGGCATAGATCTGTGCAAGGTCTGCTCCTCCTGAGCAGCGCTGCTTGTGGGTGGTTTCTCTTGCTGCTAAAAATGCCTTGCTGGACTCTGGGGACATGAGGCCCTCTGGTTTGGGCTTAGCCAGATTCCAGAGCTGTGCCTTTTCTTCCTCTGTGCCAGGTGCCTGTCCTGTGTGAAGAGCCCGTACCGCTGCCACTGGTGTAAATACCGACACGTCTGCACCCACGACCCCAAGACATGCTCCTTCCAGGAAGGCCGCGTGAAGCTGCCAGAGGTAGGTCCTGACAACCAGAGCAGTAGATGCCAGGTGGCCGTGGGCACGGGATGTAAGGCAGGTCTTCTCCTAGGAAGAGAAACCAAATTTCATGAAAGCAATAAACAAGCAAAGCCCTGCGCTGGGGCCAGGTTCTGGGTCAGCCTTGGAGGTTGTCGCAGAGAAGGGGTTAAATGCGTTCCAGGCCATTCCACCCTGGAAGATCCTCCATGCGCCAGGTGAGACCTAAAATAACTCCAGAGAGAGGCATGCATGTGTGTGGGGGTGTGCATGTGTGTGGGGGTGCACACGTGTGTGCCCTAAAAACAATTGTAAGCACACAGCAGCAAGACATGCTGTTATTTAGAATTAAAAAAAAAAAAGTTGCCATCAAGTCGATTACTCATAGTGACCCTATGGGACAGAGTAGAACTGCCCCATAGGGTTTCCAAGGAGCTGCTGGTGGAGTCAAACTGCCGACCTTTTGGTTAGCAGCCAAACGCAAGACCCAGTGTTGGCTGGACCTCACGGTTTTCTGTGACAACGCTGTAAGCCTCCCAGCTGGGGCCCAGCCTCCAGCCTGGCCTGCTCCCTCAGCCAACACTGGACTCATGCAGGCTCCTACCCACCTCCTGGCTAGGGTGCATGGGGCAGGCCCTTCCCGCCTTGGCTCAGCTGCAGTGACCAGCAGCAAACCCTGCGGCCATGACAGCAGGGGACGGTGCTGGCACAGGAAGTATGAGGGCTGTTTATGGGAGGGGGGGCATAGAGAGAACAGAGGGACTCACCATGGTGCCCACCTCCACTTCCCCAGATTGTGCCCACTAGGAAACCTCACTCTGGCCAAACCCTGAATGACCGGGGGTGGGGGGTGGGGGAGGTAGGGGGGTAGGGGAGGTGGGGGAACCCCTGCTGAGAATTTGCATTTCCATCCCAGATACACTGAATCAGAATCTATAATACATTTTAACAATATCTCCAGATTCTTATGTATACCTGAAAATCACCTCGGGGTCTTGTTAAAATGTGGATTCTGATTTAGTGTATCTGGGGTAGAAATGTAGATTCTTAGCAGGGATTCCAACCTGAAGGAACCAGTTTGAAGCCCGGCCTTTAAGGTAATTCAATAAAGAACAAGAAGAGGTTGTAGACGCTCCCAGATAGAATAGAAGACCCTTTCTCTCCATAACAGTCTGCCCATGGCTGGAAGTGACCACTCTGAATTCAAAATCAAGAGAAGAAACCCAAATCTCTGTCGTACATTTTGGTTTTAAGTTGTTGTTGTCTTACGCCATCGAGTCAATTCCGACTCATGGCAGCCCCACGTGTTACAAAGTAGAGCTGCTTCATCGGGTTTTCTTGGCTGTAATCTTTAAAGCAAGGAGCCTTGGTGGTGTAACGGCTGAGCCACTCAGCTGCTAACGGAGAGGTTGGCAGTTCAAACCCAGCCAGTGGCTCCGTGAGAGAAAAGTCCTGGCGATCTGCTCCCGTAAAGATTACAGCCTAGGAAACCCTATAGGGAGGTTCTACTCTGTCGTTTGGGGTCACTATGAGTCAAAATTGACTCGCCAGCACCTAACAACAATCTTTAAAGCAGATTACCAGGCCTTTTTTCCATGATGCCACTGGGTGGGTTTGAACCACCAAAGTTTCTCTACTTTTCTTTCATGAAGGTAAAATGGATGTGAAGGTAACTGGGCAGAGGTGGGTGTGCAGCCAAGGGGCACACCCTTGGCACAAAGGCCCTGATAAAGATGGCATAGTTTCCTTAGTCGAGGTCTGTATCTTGGGCACGGGCTCAGAAGTAGAAGGGCTGGCTGACCACCAAGGCCAGGCTCAGGGGCCCAGGAAGCCATCTCCTCTTGCTTTGATCTGAAACCCACAAGTACCTTGATGAGCACAGAGACAAAGAGGTTTTCAGTCTCCCCAGGTTACCAGTCTGGGGTGTCTGGCAGAGATTCCATGTGTGGAGAGACCCAAAGAAGAAATTGAAAGCAAAAGCTATTGAACTATCTGGTGGATTTCAAAGGCCTTTAATCACTTAATTACCTTGAAGGAGGTTTTCAAATTTCTGCTTTTCCTTTATTGCTTGCTTCTCTTGTCCCAAGTTTATTTTAAATATATGAAAGGAGCTTGCATCTGCTGCTCAGAAAGAGGAAGAAAGAACTAGAAGGGAGGGGAAAACAGCCCCCACTGTGCCTCCCAGCACGATTCAGGGACCCCTACAGAAGAATGATACCTTTCAGTACCCAAGATGGCAAGCCAGGAACAAAACCCTTCTATGCATGGTATTGAGACCCTGGGAGATGCAAATGAATAACATGCTCAGCTGCTATCTGTGAGGCTGGAGGTTCAAGTCCACCCCCAGGCAACTCCAAAAATCAGCCATTAAAAACCGTACGAAGCACAGGTCTACACTGGCACACATGGGGGTCACCATGAGCTGGAATGGACTTAAATGGCAACTGGCTTTTATACTGGACCCTCTACCACCCATCTGTCAGTTTGTTGTAATGTGGTGGCTTGTGTGGCTTGCACATGCTCTGATGTTGGAAGCTCTGCCACTGGTATTTCAAATACCAGCAGGTTTACCCATGGTGGACAGGTTTCAGTGGTGCCTCCAGATTAACACAGACTAGAAAGAAAGGGCTGGAGAGCTACTTCCTAAAATCAGCCAATGAAAGCTTTGTGGATCACAGCAGAACCTTGTCCAACTTGCTTACTTTGGACACATTATCAGGAGAGTTGGATCACTGGAGGAGGATATCATATTTGGTGAAGGAGAGGGCCAGCGAGGGCGAAGGAAACTCTTGGTGAAATGGATTGACATAATAGATGCAAAGATAGACTTGAACATTCCAGCAGTTGTGAGGGTGACACAGAACTGGGCGACGTTTTGTTCTGTTGTACATAAGGTCACCGTGATTCAGAACTGACTAGACAGCATCTGTCTGCCTATCCCTATCTATCCATCTATCCATCTGTCTATCTATCTAACTAACTCACTAACTACCTATCTTTTTGTAGCACTGGCAAAGGGATTCACAGCATCTCAGAGGACTTGGTGCCAGAGCCCATGTTATGGCTTGAATTTGTCCTACAAAAATGTGTGTTGGAATCCTACCCCCTATACATGTGGATGTAATCCCATTTGGGAATAAGATTCTTTTTGTTAATTTAATGAGGCCGTATCAGTGTAGGGTGAGAGATTAGGCACAGAAGCAAGCAGGAATGGGGACGGATGCTTGGAGGTCACCAAGGAATGCCCAGAAGAATGCTAGAGAGCTGAGATAAAAATTTTCTCCCAGAATGGACAGAGAGAGCCTTCCTCTAGAACCAGCACCCTGAATTCAAACTTGTAGAGTCCTAAGCTGTGAGAAAATAAATTTCTGTTCATTAAAGCCACCCACTTGTGGTATTTCTACAATAGCAGCACTAAGAAGCTAAGACACCCCCCTGAGAAAGAAAGAGGCCTGGAGAAACATGGCAGAGAGAAGGACACAGAGGTAGACGAACCTACTACCACTGCCCTTGGATTCTTTCCACCGAGAGTGAGCTGGGTTATTGTGAGCCCGGCAGTGGGGAATCACAGTGCCTCTCCTATCACATAACTGGACGGAATTAACTTCGGCATCTCTTCTTGGGTGTTTATTTATTCTAAGAGAAGGAAGCCATAAGGGTACTTTCTGGTCCAAGCTGGCAGATTACATTCTATCCAGCTCAAAACAAGGAGGATTTTTGAATATGAACACGCAGGAAAAGCCAGAGCTGCAGGTCTCATGATGGTTATTGTTACCGCATCTTCGGGGGTGAATGTACCCAAAGAAAAATAAGTAAATAAATATTTGTGGACTAGTGACTGACACCAGCCATTTTAGGTCAGTGGAAAGAGATAACTCTTCTTAGAGTTTAAAAGAAAACCCCTGGTATTAATGGAATATGTTTTTTGTTTTTAGTGTTTGAGTTTTCTTTTGTTTTTGCTTCTTGTGACTCTGGGAAGAGATAGCAGAAATAAGGGATAAAAAAAATAGACATTTGAAAGGTGATTTTGTGGAATGTTCCAGACACAGTGCTGTTCCCATTTGGGGGATGAGCTTATTCACCGCCTGATGCTCTGTGATACTCGGAAGCTTAGCTATGTTGTCACTGGTCAGCATTCCTTATGCAGTTTCCAAGACTCCCAGATGCAAAGCACTGCAAGAGGTTTAGAGCTATAGAAGACAGAATGTGCCCTGAAGGACCTAGCTTATGACTTTTTCCATCTGTACATGGAGCCATTTGTCTACATCACCTCTGTCGTTAGTTGCCATTGAGTTGGCTCTGATTTACAGCGACCTCAGTATAACAGAATGAAACGTTATTTAGCTCTGCACCGTCTTCGTGATCGTTGGCATGTCTGAGTGCATTATCACGGCTCTTGTGTAGAGCCTTCCAACCTAGGGGGCTCATCTTCCAGCGCTATATTGAACAATCGTCTGTTGTGATCCTTAGGGTTTTCATTGGCTACTTTTCAGAAGTAGATTGCCAGGGCTTTCTTCCTAGCCTGTCTTAGTCTGGAAGTGCCACAGAAACCAGTCCCCCATGGGTGACCCTGTTGGCATTTGAAATACCAGTGACATAGCTTCCAGCATCATAGCAACATGCAAGCCACCACAGTATAACACGCTGACTAACAGGTGGTGGTCATGATCTCTAAGATTCTATAAGAATTACAAATGGAAATAAGCTGAACAGCCCCTGAAAGAAATACCCCTCCAAGAGTGGTCTTACAGGGTGAGTGTGAGGTCAGGGCTTCAGTCTCCCAGTGCTACCTAGAGGGGCAATCCATACTAAGCCTCAGGCAGAGCTCCACCCTCTCGGAATAAAGGCGAGACCCAGGCCCCATCGATTTCTCTGGATGGCCCTGGGTATTCTTTTCCCTTTACCCTTTGTGTGTGAGCTATACACAGAGTCCTTTGTTAGTCTGAAGAAGAGAGGCTGCCAGGTGGCTTTTCGTCTACACAGCACCATCTTGAATCCCCAGGAAGGCTTTCATCTGTGCATCCTCCAGTTTCATCACTGGCTTTGTCAGCTTCCACCAGGGATGTTGAATTACCCTTTTTTCTTTTTCCCTGAACAGAGAGCGCATTCAGGAGAAGTTATTGGTCTGGAACAGAGAACCGGCCCATCATTTTTGTTATTATATGAATGACAAGTATTCTAGCCTAATCACAATGATAAGAAATAGAACGCCCAATAACATATGTCGTTTACAGTAACTGTATTCCAGTTACAAGGAATGGTTTTGTTTCAGCTAATGATGGCATTGTGATAACAACCCTGGATCTTTAGATCAGCTGCCAGATCCCAGTACCAGACAGAAGAGGGGGAGGAGAGGCAAAGGGAGAGTAAAATGGAATGACAGAGTCTTCCTGTCCTCAGTCCTGGTCTCCCGTGTGACCAGGGCCTCCTTCTTGCTGCTGGACAGCATGGCCCTTCACTGGGAAAAGCATTGACAGGGGTCTGGTCTCACCTCTGCCTACCTGGCGGAGCCACTGGTACCCAAGTGGCTTTGGAATTCCCAGGCTCCTCCCACAGGCTGACCTGGACCTCCCCATCAGCCCACACACTTAATGATGGTGATTCTTGGGGGAAAAAGGCAAACTTCCAAGGAAAAGCAAATCCAATGCCAAAAATTTGTCCTAGACGTCATTAGTCATTGTTGTGATTGTGTGCCGTGGAGTCAATTCCGACTTGTTAGTGACCCTATAGGACAGAGTAGAGCTGCCCATAGAGTTTCCAAGGAGCAGCTGATGGATTCGAACTGCCGACCTTTTGGTTAGCAGCCTGAGCTCTTAACTACTATGCCACCAGCGCTCCCATTAGTCATTCCCACCCACTGCCATCAAGTCGATTCCGACTCATAGCGACCCTATAGAACAGAGTAGAACTTCCCCCTTAGAGTTTCCAAGGAGCCCCTGGCAGATTCGAGCTGCTGACCTCTCGGTTAGCAGCTGTAGCACCTAACCACTACACCACCAGGGTTTCCATTAGTCATTAGGGAAACACAAATCGAAACCACAATGAGATGCCACTTCATAACACTAGGATGGCTATTATCGAAAAAAGAAAAAAAACAGAAAATCACAAGTGCTGACGAGGATGTCGAGAAATTGGAACCCTCATTTCCTGCTGGTGGGAATGTAAAATGATGCAGCCAGGTGGAAAACAGCTGGCAGTTCCTCAAAAGTTAAACATAGAGTTACCATATGACCGAGGAGTCCCTGGCTTGGTGCACACAGTTAACATACTCAGCTGCTAACTGAAAGGTCAGGGATTCCAGGGGTGCCTCAGAAGAAAGACCTCGTGGCCTACTTCTGAAAAATCAGCCACTGAAAACCCCATGGAGCATAGTTCTACTGTGACACACACGGGGTTGCCACGAGTCGGAATCTATGCCACGGTAACTGATTTTACTATATGGTCCAACAATTCCACTCCTAAGTATATACACAGAAGAACTGAGAGCAGCAGTGCAAATAAACTCATGTATACCAGTGTTCATTGCAGTATTATTCCCAGTAGCCACGGGTGGAAACAATGTGAGTGTCCAGCAATAGATGAATGGATAAACAAAATGTAGTACACACATAGGATGGGATATTCTACAGAAGAGAAATGAAGCTCTGAGACCTGCTATTACAAGATGAACCTTGACAACATTCCACTAATATTGTATGATCCCACTTACGTGAACCAGAGTAGGTAAATACAGAGAGACCAAAGGAGATTAGTGGTTCCCAGGGGATGGGGGGAGCCCTGGTGGTACAGCGGCTAAGTGTTAGGCTGCTAACCAAAAGGTCAGCAGTTGAAATCCACCAGCCACTCCTTGGAAATCCTATAGGGCAGTTCTACTCTGTCCTACAGGGTCACTATGAGTCGGGAATCTACTCAATGGCAACGGGCTTGGGTTTTGGGTTTTTTTTTTTTTAGGTGATGGGGGAGCAGGAAGTGGGAAGTTTAAAAAAAAAAAAAGAATTTGTCCTTAGTGGTCTATTTTGCTGTTATATCTCATCTAAAAACTTAAAAGTGAAGTGAGCTTCTCTCTGGCCCCCAGATAGGATGGCTTTGCTAGGAGGGTGAAGCCCATCTGGCCCACAGGTGTGCAGGCACAAAAAGACATGTCCCAGCAAGCCTTCCTTGGAAGTTCAACCAGGGTGCTTACTCCAGAGAGCAGTTTTAAGATCAGAGGAGGCAAGATGAATTCTATTTGATTTCCAAAGCTATGTTCCAAAGGTTCCCCAAGACTCCCTACTGCCCAACACCCCTGCGAAGACAGCCACAGTCAGGACTGGTATCAAGATACCTGGTGGTCCTAACTGTCAATCCCTCTCCGGAATGAAAGGACTGGGCACTGCAGGGAAAGTCCCAGCCCCTGGGCTGTTGCTTGCTTGCCTCTGGTACTGAAATGGCCCCATGCCCTGAGACAGGGGAGGTCAAGGGCATTCGCCGCCCCCTGGAGTGTGGAGGGAGATCCAGTCAAGGCCAGTCAGCCTTCTCAGATATTCTGCGTCCTTTCTTGCAGATGAATTATTCCTGGGATCCAGCCCAAGGGAACAGAACCATCCTGCCATGCCCCTCACCCTCCTTTGAAAACAAAGCCAAACTCAGTTAAAGACCCAGCTTCAACCCACGCCCCACCTCCACTCCGGTATTCCATTCTGGGACTGCCATTTCTCAGGCAATTGCACTTTCCATCAATCCCTTGTGCCCACCACCCCACCCCCTTAAGGTTATGAGTATTTCCTTTCAGTATTATTACTTTACTCTCTCCATAAACCGGCCCATCATAGATCACGCTAATGGCATTATAAACTTGGGCAACAGCAAGAAAATATATGGTGCGTTACATTTTTGTATTGGGCATGATGGGTCTGAGCAGGTGAGTGTAAATTTCGAGGTTTGGTTGGGGTGAGGGCTGGCTTCTCTTTGGAATTGATGGGGGCTGAGGTGACGTGGGGCAACCTGACCAGCCAAGCACTTATTCCTGAGCTGCCCCAGGTGCTGTGTCCCAACCCCCCCTCACCTCCCTCAGTTCTCCCGCAGAGCATCTCATTCCTGCCATCTGTCTGTAGCAACTGGGAGAATTAGAGCCCTCATCTTGTAAACACACCAGGGGCTGTAAATCCAACCCCGTCCCCAGGCAGCCCGGCCCTGAAGGCAGCCTTTCCCCTCCCAGCATGGCAGCATTCTTTGTGTCCTTGTTCAATTATTTAAATACGCAGTGAAACCTCTGTATAAAGCAGCCACGGGCGTGCTGGACAGAGTAGACCAAAAGGCATTCTCCGGCTTTAACACTCTGGCTTCAGTTCCTGCTCCCTACAATTAGTAGTGCTAGCTAGCTTTGCTTTGCACGCGTTAAGTGGAGTCTGAATGTGCCCAGGGTGGGAAGGCTAACCTGGAGCCTGCCAGAGCCACTTCCCAAAGGCCAAGCCATTAAGGATTTCCTGGCACCTCCAGCCACTGCCACTCCCCATCCTCAGTCCATCCTTACAACTGCAGAATGTCACCACAGGCAAACCGCCTCCAAGGGAGCCTGGCCCTCGTTGTATGCATTTGCCTCCGAATACTCTTGCTAATGCAGGTGTTTTCCACCCTCCAGGAGCTGGCCCTTGCGAATAATAGTTCAGAGGAATATCCTCCTCTAAAAGAGGGGGGCACTATATTTCTGAGGAATGCTGTCTGGAGGCTGGATAATCATCTGTGGACCCAAGTTGGAAAGATGATCTGGGTTCTGGAACATAGGGGCTACCCTGCATGTTCCGCTATGAAACAGGAGAGCCTGGGGGAAAACATGTGTCGGATGATGGCGGTGGTAGAATGTCACTGGGCTGAACCCTTGCAGTGTGTTAACTGGAATCATATCAGCGTCGTAAACCCAGAGCCAGGACCCAAGGTCACAACATAAAAACATCAGTTGCTGTAGAGTTGGTTCCGACCCATGGCAACCTCATGTGTGTCCGAGTGGAACTCTACTCCATAGGGTTTTCAGTGGGTAATTGTTTTAGGAGTAGATCGCCAGACCTTTCTTCCGGAGAGCCTCTGGGTAGACGCCAACCTCCAACCTTTTGGTTAGCAGCCGAGAGATTAACCATGTGCACCATCAGGGAATCAGGGAATCCTGGTTGCAACATACCAGTTATTCAAATATTAAAATACTTCTTGTCGTTAGGAGTCATTGAGTCGGCTCTGACTCCTACTGATCTTAGGGATAACAGAATGAAATGTTCCCTGCCATTCATGTGATCGTTGCGATGTGTGAGTCCATTGCTTTGGCTATGATGTCATTCCTTCTAATTGAGGGTTTTTGCTGGTTGGTAAATAGCCACAAAGCCCCCTATCACCCTGCCCCTCCAGCATTCATTCCGTTGTTTGGTATTTTGAATATCATTCTTAAGGCTAGTTGAGCAGGTTGAGCTAGTTAGCTAGCAATGGGAAAACTGAGCTTCAAATAGATTATGTAATGATGTGTTCCCAGGTCATCTACCGGGTTAGTAGTATAGCTGGGACCATAAAAATCCTTAGATCTGATCCAGCCTCTTCATTTTATGGGTGAAAAGACCCAGATGGTTTGAGGGAATTGTCCAAGGCCATGTGGCTGGAGGGCACAGCTCTTGTCTCAGAGCACGTGGAACTTGCAGCTTCAGAAAGTCACCTCCCAGAAAAGGGGACTGCCCTCCCTGCCCCCCTTGTGTCTAGGACACTTGGGACATTGACATTGGTCAGACTCAAGAGCTACAGCCTAGAAGGCGGGGACAAGCTGGGCAGTGAGAGCTGGCAAGGTATTCATCGGAAGGTGCAGAGAGGCAGGAGCAGGGGAGATGAAACCTTCAGAAAGGAGATAGGACAAGAGACTAGGTGAGGGGCAAAGGGCCAGCAGAGCTGGGGGTCGGGGAGGGAAGATGAGGAAAGAACAAACATCGCTGAACGCTGGCTTACGCTGTGCCAGGCACTTCATATGTGTTAGTTCATGGAATCCCCCCAAACGGTCCTTTGGAGATGGAATTTTCAAACCCAGTTTATAGTTACGGAAAGCAAGGATCAATGTGCAAAGGTCATGAAAGTTGCAGAAGAAAACAGACTGGTACTCATAGTTACGGGGCCCATGGTGGTTCAATGGTAGAAGTCTCACCTTCCATGCGGGAGACTCAGGTTTGATTCCCAGCCAATGCACCTCACGCGAAGCCACTTCTGTCAGCCAGTGGAGGCTTGTGTGTTGCTGTGATGCCGAACAAATTTCAACAGAGCTCCCAGAGTAAGATGGACTAGGAAAAAAGGCTTGGTGATCTACTTCTGAAAATCAGCCAATGAAAATCCTGTGGATCACAATGGTCCAATTCGCAACGGATCATGGGAACGGCACAGGACGGGGCAGCATTTTGTTCTGTTGTGCATGGAGTAGCTGTGAGTTGGGGGCTGACTCGACAGACGGTAACAACAACAACAACTTGTAGTTACATGATTCCTCATCCAGATTCTTCCAAGTTGAGGGGCCTCAAAGGTGGGGACAAAGGTCAGGGTGGTGTGAGTCCCTAGACCCTGACAGCAGGGCTCTCCAGACGGGAGTCCTGGAGAGACATGGAAGTTTCTCTGGACTTTGCCATGAGTATGAGACTTGTAGATGGTTTTGTACCTGGAGTCTCAGCATGAGGCAGGTCCAAATCTGGAAAGGTGAGGTGGGAGGAAGGGACATGTAGGAAGTGGTCCCTTGATGCCTTGTTGCCTGGGGAATTATGGCATTTTACATTCCAGTTAGGGGGACAGGTGTCAGTCAGTAGTGCCACCAGAGGAAAGAGTGCAGGCCCAGCCCTGGGCTTCTCCAGTTATTATTAATGAACTTACTCTTAGAGCTGAGAACCTTTTTATACACAGACTAGGCCCTTATGGGGCCACAGGCAATGAGGACTCCTCAGAGAACTCATTAAAAGCCTCAGTGAGAATCTTATTGGGAGAAGAGAGAGGGGCTTATGCTTCTACTCATGGCCTGGGTTACAACCAGTCCAGCCCCCTGGGAAGGTTCCAGCCTGGCCCAAGAGGGTTTGGTAGCTCCCTCGTCCCACCAGGCCCAGGGAGATCCTTGCTGACCAACCATCTGTCCTGAATGGTCCCGCCCACCAGCAGGAACCTGCCTCTTTCTTCAAGAGGGAGAAAATGTTGGCCATTGTTTCTCCTCTCCTTGCCTCAGTTTCTCCCATGTGAAGGGGAAGGGGTCCGTTAGTTCAAAGAACTCACAGGTTCCAATACCCTCACTGCGCCATTTTGATGTGGGAGGTGGAGCAAGAGATGTCAGCCCTGCCTGCCTGGCTCTCTCTCCAGTGAAACCACAGACCCAGCTCCCTCCTCAGGCTCCAGGGAGGGAAGGTCAAGCTTGCCCTCGCTTTAGGGGAGGAAGGCTGCCGGTCTCAGGTAGAGGGTCCTACAAACTCTCTCCTGTCTTCCAAGTTGTTTCCACTTTCCCATCTTGTAGGAGGGTCTGGGGTGCGGCTGAGGTGGCAGGGGATGGAGGTGCTAAGACGTCCTCCTGATGTGGTACCTCCGGGTCTCCAGAGACATACAGCCTTCATTGCCTCTGGGCCTTAGGATAAGGGCATGGGCAACCCTGAGGGGAGGAGGAAGGGTTTGTTGACTGGGACCAGAGCCCAGAGCACTCCTGTCTTACTAACCTGTTGTTGGATGCCTTTGAGTCCATCCCCACTCATAGCAACCCCATGTGACAGAGTAAAACTGCCCCCTAGGTCTTTCTCGCACCAAGCCGCTGGGTGGGTCTGAACCACCGACCTTTTGGTTAGCAGCCAAGGCCTTAACTGTTTTTGCCTCCAAGGCTCCTTCTTGGTTTCCCAGTGCTGCCGTAACACAAATACCACAAGTTGGTGGCTTTAAACAACACGAATTTGTTTCTCACTCTTCTGGAGGCTAGGGGTCTGAATTCAGAGGGTGGCTCTACAGGAAGACCCTTCCTTGTCTATTTCTGCATCTGAAACCAAAAAACCCAAACCCATTGCTGTCAAGTTGACTCCGACTCGTAGTGATCGTATAGGACAGAGTAGAACTGCCCTACAAGGCTTCCAAGGAGCGGCTGGTGGATTTGAACTGCCAACATTTTGGTTAGCAGCCGAGCTCTTAACCACTGCGCCACGAGGGCTCCATTTCAGCATCTAGTAGCCAGCAGTCCTTGGCGTTCCCGAGCTTGTAGATTCATCTACCATGTGTGTCTGTCTTCATATGGTGACATCCCCCGCCTGTGTGTGTGAGTGTGTGTGTGCTCTAGTCTTGTTATAACTCAGAAGTGGTTAGGTTTAGAATCCACCCCACACTGATATAGCCTCATTGACATAACAAAAGAAAAACTCCTGTTTCCAAACAGGGTTATTTGCAAGTACAGGGGTTCAGATTTCAACACATATTTTGGGGGACGCAATTCAATCCATAATAGCTCCCCCTAAGGGATCCCCTGCTGGCCCACCTGTGGGCAGTGCTCTAGTTCCTCCCGCTCCTGGCCTTTCTTGCGGCTTCCTTTCTAGCTTTCTCTGTCTCTCTCTTTCCTGCCTCCATTTCCCTGCCTCCCTGTCCCTCCTCTGTGCTAGTTGGATGACCAGGAAGGACAGAGGGGATGACCACGCCAGAGCATGGACTCATGACTGGTTAGAGCGGGGTGGGGTGGGGGGGTTCTTGGAGTCCCACCCAATCGATAGAGAGGGAAGTTGAGTCTCACAGGTGGGACGTGATGTGCTCAAGGTTCATAGCTCAGGTCCTCTCCCTCAGAGCCCAGGCTCAAGTCTTGGTGCGATACAGCTGCTTCCCGTGGCTCACATGTGTTTTAGGGAGAAATGGGCTCATGGTTGCTTTAGGGGGACGAAAGAGGGGCAGCTGTCAATTGCCTGATGGCCTGCGACACCTCCCATCTGCCATTCACCCCTCATTCACCCTGGATTGAGGGCCAGGGCTGGGGAGAGCCGCCCTGCCCAGAGTCAGCCATGAGCCACAAAGAGGCACCCTCAGTCAGGGTGGGCCAGCCATGCTTGTGATGGCTAATCTGCCCAAGGACCATTGGCCCTGCCTGCCCCATACTGTGCCCTGGAGGGGTGACCTGGGGGTGGTGGGCACTGCCTGGCACGGGGGTTACAGAGGGCTCACTCCTCCCCATGCCAATCAGGTCCAGGAACATTGACGGATCTACCTCCTGGGAATTCAGCAGTACACCAGCTTTCACCTCTCCACTGGGCAGAGCGCCCCATTCTTTTCTCTAATTCCATCCCACCAGCCCTCCCTGGGCAGAACTGACTGTCCCTGAAAGGGGGCCAAGGATCTGCTCCCTCCATCCCTAAAGACACCCTGCTCCCCACTGGCTCCAGGGAGAAGTGTGCTCCTTGTGGGTACACAGGAGGAGCTAAGTGTACAGGGACATTTCCTTGAGATTAGACCACCCACAGCTCAGTCAGAAGCTTCTGGAATACAGAGGTCTCTCAGGCACATTCCAGAACATTCCTAACGCCAGACTTGGCCCATGAATGGACCATGTCAAGATGGTGCCTCTGGGACCCAGAGTTTCTTCACCCTATCCTTTCCCTTATGGGGACTGAGGGTGCACAGGAGTGCATGGGCCACCTGGTTTCTAAGGAAACATGGATGTATGCATCTGTGCATGTGTGCTTCTCTGTGTGTGCACCTGAGCCTGTGAACACCTGTGCCTGTGTGCACCTGAGCCTGTGTGCACCTGAGCCTGTGAGCCCCTGTGCCTGTGTGCACCTGAGCCTGTGTGCACCTGTGCCTGTGTGCACCTGAGCCTTTATGCACCTGTGCATGTGTGCATCTGTGCACATGTACACCTGAACCTGTGCACACCTGAGCCTGTGTGCACCTGAGCCTGTGTGCACCTGTCTGCATGTGCATCTGTGCTCATGTGCGTCTGTGTGTGTGCACCTGAGCCTGTGTGCATCTGTGCACTTGTACATCTGAGTCTGTGTGCACCTGAGTCTGTGGACACCTGAGCCTCTGTGCATCTGTGCC
This sequence comes from Elephas maximus indicus, assembly GCF_024166365.1. Lineage (NCBI taxonomy): Eukaryota > Metazoa > Chordata > Mammalia > Proboscidea > Elephantidae > Elephas > Elephas maximus. The sequence goes on from NC_064826.1 coordinate 17,710,691, forward strand.
TGTGTGCATTTGTGCGCATGTGCATCTATGTGTGTGCACCTGAGCCTGTGTGCACCTACGCGTGTGTGCACCTGTCTGCGTGTGCATCTGTGAGCATGTGCACCTGTGCACCGTTGTGCGAGGGGCCCAGGCAACAGCGGGGTGAAGTTAAAGAGGCTCCCTGCCCCTTTCTTCCCTGCTCCTAACCTGACGCATGCTCTCCGGCCCCAGGACTGCCCCCAGCTGCTGCGTGTGGACAAGATCCTGGTGCCGGTGGAGGTGATCAAGCCCATCACTCTGAAGGCCAAGAACCTGCCTCAGCCCCAGTCGGGCCAGCGTGGGTACGAGTGCATTCTCAGCATCCAGGGCAGCGAGCAGCGGGTGCCCGCCCTGCGCTTCAACAGCTCCAGCGTGCAGTGCCAGAACACCTCGGTGAGCCCGCCCGCCCACCCACCCTGGCCCTCATCCCAGAGGCCAACCTGACCTCAGATTTAGCTTCCACCCCAATCCGGGGGGACCTCATCTTAACTAATTACAGCTGCAAAGGCCCTGTCTCCAACAAGGCCACATTCTGAGGTTCCAGGTGGGCATGACTTTTGCGGCACACTATTCAACTGACTGCAGTACCACACAGTGTACCCTAATGGTGTGGCCCCTTTCCTGCCTGCCTTGTTCCTTTCCTTGTCTTCTTTCTTCCCCACCCACAGCCTTGGCCTCAATCGTTCTCTTTATGGGCTTATGAATATGCTCCCAGATGCTCATGGACAAACATTAGGCTTAGAGACTCAACATTTTCAAGCTGTGAAAATCTTAAAGTACTTCACTGTACAAAAGAGAAAATGGAGGCCTAGAAGCAGGGACAGTTCTGGGTTTGTGGGGTCTGAAGCGTATACAATTTGGGGGTCCCTCTTTAAGGCCAAGAGTGGAATATAATAAATACAAAATTAGATATACAGGCCTTGTAAGGGGCCTGGGCAGGGGAGTACAGGGCCCTGAAGCTGAAGCCCCGTTCACTTCCAGGTAACCCTCCTCTGCCCAGAAGGCAAGCGACACACTCAGGGTCACACAGTGAGCGAGTGGCAGGGTTGGGACTAGATTTCAGGTCTTCTCCTTATCACACTGCCTCCCACTCATCCATCCAGTTGCCACTGGGTATTTAAGCAGTGACGGTATTCAGTGAGATGGATTGACACAGTGGCCACGCAATGGACGCAAGCATACCAACGACCATGAAGATGGCGCAGGACTGGGCAGCACTTCATTCTGTTACACAGAAGGTCACCCTGAGTCAAAGCTGACTCCGTGGCAACTAACAACAACAACAACAGTATTTGGGGACGTGAGGTCAGACAAGGAAAGTTCTAGACAAGGGACTTAGGGGAGTACCCATTCTTCTTGCAGCATGCAGTCTAGGGACAAATGGAGCTAAGAGAGGGCCACACACTTGCCCAAGGCCATTGGCATTGTAGGTCGCTGACCTCACAACTCCATGGCTCCCCGTTTGCACACCCCCTCCCCCGACCGCCAGGCTCTGTTTCTGATTTCTGCAGCGCTCCCCGCCAGTAAAGGGGATACTAAACACCTGGCATTTCCTCAGAAACCCTGACGCCGAGCAGACCAGCCCTGGGGGTTTGGCTAAAGTGACCCCTCCCAAATAAGAAAGTCTCTGTGGGAAGAGAAAGCTGGCTCCCCAACCTGTGACTCAGCAGAAGGTGGGCAGGGATTTCGGATGTGGAGAAAAGAGAAAGTCCCGGAGGAGGGACCTTGGAGCCTGTGGCCTATCTGATGACCAGCCCTCATTTCCCTGAGAAAAGGGAACAGGCTCTACAAGTTGGGACCTCGAGGCCCCTCGCTTTGGCTGACTCTGTGAAACAGAGGACGGTGCTCTGAATACTAGGCTAAGTTAGTGCTGTAAACCGCTGGGCCAGAACTCTGCCTGCGCCTCGGAGGCTGACTTGGATGGTGCTGCCATCCTACCTACTGGCCGGATGAAAAGCAGGGTGTGTTTCAATGTCCTCCGCATCTCCTGAGCCCACTGAATGGCCCTTTGGTGGTCAGAGAACTTCCCCAGTGGGCGCAAAGCCTGAGCCTCCCGGCCACAGCGCCCCGATGTCATTTCGGGGCCCAGGTCTGGCAGGCAGGATTTCCCTGCGGTGTCGACACCTGGTACCGGTGCCAGCACTGTCCGTGGCTATGGGAACAGGAAAGGTACCGCCGAGCTCCAGGGGGCATCTGTGTGTCTGGTGTTGAATTCTTGGGATTTAAAGAATCAGCAGTGTGCAAATTCCCTCTCTGGGGAATCCACACCCCGAAACCTGATGCCCTGGGAAACAATGGTCAAAGGGGCTTCTATAGAGCATCTGAGGGAGCCAGCCCGCCCGGGGTAAAAGGTGGTGCCGCCCAACTGGCTGGCCTCTCAGGGGTGTAGCCTCCCTAGGGGGCGGTCTCCTGGAGGCGTGGCCTCCCAAGGCCAGGGCCTCTCATAGGCGTGGCCTCCCAGGGGCGTGGCCTCCCAGGGGCCTGGCCTCCCAAGGGCCTGGACTCCCAAAGGTGTGGCCTGAGGCACTTGCAGTTCTCCTTCCCAGGGAAGGAGAAAAACGTGGGGCATTAGGGGTGGAGGCCTGGAACCCCAGATTCTTAACCACCAAGCAGAAGACTGGACTTTTAAGGTCTCACCTCCAGGAGCTGTGATTGGCTGGCGCTGAACTCTGGCCTCCTGCCAGTTTGTAGCTGCCTTACCCGCCGAGGATCAATTCTTGGTGACTCTAGGTCGCTGCCATAGCAGATCAGCCCACTGCCCGCATGAGTCTTATTTCCTCTACTTCCCTAGTAAGGAAGGTGACGGGAAAGTGAGTGGCTCTACCACTTTAAAGTCTGAGAAACGAGGGAGCAAGAGGGGTCCCTCACAGACCCTAGAATCCAGGAAGAGTCCCCCCTACCACTGGAATCCCGTGGTTCAGGAGAGCTCAGCTCTGACTTTTCCTAGGAGCCTCTCTTTTTATGGGGCACAGTAGGATCCTACTTTAACTGCTGGTCTCAGCCAGGATGCCCTTTGTCATGAAGTGATTTCCTTATAGAACCTTCCAGGTCATAATCAGGGCAAACTTCCCAGACCAAAGTTCTAGAAAACAGCATGCCCTCAGGGCAGGACTAGACCTGAGGAGTATTTACTTAATCTGGTTACAGAAGGGGACTGTAAGGCCCAGAGAGAGCAAATGACCCTCCCCAGGTCACACAGCAAGTAAGTAGGAAATGCAGAACTTGAACCCATAAAGTACACCATAATCAAAGTCTGGACAAAAATAACAACTGAGCCCTTCACACCCCAGCTTTGGTCTTAGCCTTGCGAACAGGGTCTGACCTGCTCCCAGAGGACTGTGTGGAAGACACCATCACTTCCTCTCTTGAATCCCTGAGCTCTCAGGAGTTGGGGGAGGGGGCGAAAGTACTAGCAGAGGAACTCCTGGGTTCGTGATGGTAGAAGGAGGTGCAGTGAGGCCTCAGCCGAAGAGAGAAGGGAAGGGAGACCCATGACACTGGGCTGGGAAGGCAGGCAAGCTGCTTCTGCTTACATCCCCTATTTGGGGGGAGACCCTGGGCCAGTCATTGTAGACCCAGGGGCCTGTGGAAGGAAAACAAGGCCAGGCTCACAGGTAGCAGCTGGAGGGGGAGTAAGTGTGGGTATTAACAGCCTGGGAAGGAGCCCTGGTGGCCCCGTGGTTAAAGTGCTCAGCTGCCAACCGGAAGGTCGGCGGTCAAAACTACCAGTGGCTCCATGGGAGAAAGATGGGGCAGTCTACCTCTGTAAAGATTTATGACCTTGAAATCCTATGGGACAGTTCTACTCTGTCCTGTAGGGTCACTGTGAGTCAGAACCGACTCGGCGACAGTGGGTTTAGGCCAAGGCTCCAGAAAACATCAAGTGCTGATAGAAAAAATGCCTGGCACTCAGCTCTCAGCCACCGGCATCTCACGAGGGTGTCCAAAGGGCACCTGGCTGGCAGGAGCCCTGGCCACAAGGCCTGGGTTCTAGGCCTGGATCCCACTGACCCACAGCAGCCTCATGATTTCTGTGGGCGCCTTGATTTACCATGTGCTAAATGGGAATGGAGAGAAGGATGGGAAGATAACATGTCCTCTTCTGATTTTACTGGGACGCAGCTAAGACTGACTCTGCTGAGCCCTCGGGGGCCTGGAGATGGAGACGACACAGTACCAACACCACCCTCATGTATGTTACACGCTGCTGGCCAGTTTGTTCTCCATAGTGGGAGAATTTTCCAGCACAATATCTCAGAGCTCGGGGCAAGAGAGTGGTTGGAGGAAAGCATGTCTAAAGACGTAGGTCTTCTCTTTGCTTTAGAAGGTGGAGGAACTGAGGGTCACACTCACCCGAGGTAAAGGATGAAGTCATCCATTAGCCCAGCCGTGGTGCTAGACCTTGATTGAGACGCTTAACCTCCTGGCCTCTGGGAGCCCGTAACAAGTCCTCCCTGAGCGCTGGACTTTGTGCAGATTAACTGCCCACTGATTACAAAAAAACAGAGAGCTATATAAATGCTAAGTGGAGCAGTGGCTTGGGGGAGCCCTGGGGGATGGGAGCTGAGGCCCAGGCTCCCTAGGCCAGCTGGAGAGATAGCCCCAGTCCAGGACCAACATGACTTCCCTAGAGGCCGAGGGGGACAGTGGGGATCACCTGGGGTTAATGATTTCTATAGTATTTCATAGTCAGGACCCTAGGAAGTGGGAAGAGAATGAGAAAGCGATGCCCAGCATATTTACTCCTTAAAGTCGTTTTTATTTACCATTTTCCTCACGGGAGAATGCATGCACGTGCACACGTGGAACGCACAAGCGTTCTCACATGCACATATCCCCACATGTGCAAAACGTCTGGCACACAAACACACAATACATGGTGGTTATTACCATTCCCCGTAAACGTAAGCAGGGCGAGCACAAATATATTTTTGCATAGCATCTCTAAGTGTATATAACTAAAAAAAAAAATACGTAGATGAAAATACACAGTAATATTTGTGTGCTTATACTCGGTGCAAGCGCACTGCTCACGGATGAGACACATCATCCCTCATCCTGTGAGGTGTGGACTGCTCTTGACCCCCACTTTACAAATGGGGAAAACAGAGACTTAAGATCTTTTGCTCCTGCTCACACAGCTGGTAACTGGCAAAGCCACTTCATGGCAGTATATGCGTGTGTGTGTGTGTACTCACGTGTGTGTATACACACAGATAACACCGATACGTGTCCTAACCTCATAGATAAGCATACATATGAACACATTTGCACACAAAGACACTCACACATGTACCCAGGCAGAATGCCTTGCCTACCCTTACTGATAGGAGCTAGTGGGTCCTACTGATCCTTGGCCATCGTGGCCCTGGTCTCACCTGAAGCTTCTGCTTAAGGCCTGGACAGATGAGGGTCTGGGAGGCAGAATTCGGCTCCAATCCTGAGATGGCCTCCACCAATATCCCTGCTAGAGACCAGAGCGACACACACCTCCAGTGTAGAAGGACACCTGAGAGGTATGAATGGTTTAGTGCTCTGCTGCTAACCAAAAGGTTAGGGGCTCAAATCCACCCAGAGGCACTTCGGAAAAAAGGCCTGACGATCTACTTCCAAAAAATCAGCTCCTGTAAGCCCTATGGAGCATAGTTCCACTCTGACACACATGAGGTCACGGTGAGTGGGAGCCGAGTCGACTGGAACCGGAAAGGATAAGCCTGGGGATCTGCTTTTATCGAGCTCCCCAGTGCCCCAGAAGAAGCATATCCTATTCGTGCTGGCATGTGAGGGCAACACCTTGACCTATTCACCTTGGAGCACTTTCTATAACTCAGGAAGTCACCTGGATTCAAGGGTTATAGCATCTCCTATAGAAGCCTCTAGGAACAAGATACCCACCTGTGCCTGCCCAGAGTCAGAGGCCTGGACCTACAGGCCCTGGGACTCTCCTAGGCCACGTATCCCCAAAGTTCTGTGGCTGTCCACCCCTGGTGGAGGTGCTCGGCTCGCTGAGGAGGCATCAGGTATCCCCTGTAATATCCGTCGACACCCCCATAGCCCAGCCCCTTCACATTTTAGCTCTAGTTTAAAAGAACCTGCTGCCTCAGCAAATACCATTTCAGACCAAGTCACCTTACACAGGCCCCCTTCCAGCAAATGGCGCACCTCAGCTCTCCTCTGCAGAAAGCGTCTCTAGTTCACCCTCTCAGCACCTGTAGGGGAGGGTCTGGTGTGGGAGAATCATGGAACCGCCAGGCCAGCTCGGAGTCCACTCTGCCTGCGCTCCTTCTCTGGGCCACTGAGGCATCTGTCATCTGAAGGCCGATTGGGGGTTTGCATGCCTGAGGACCCCGCACACCTAGCACCCCAAACCAACAGCAACTCACCTCTTAGCTCCATTGCCCTAGGGCCTGGACCTAGCAGGGTGGGGGCACCGGCAGGGAAGCAGGACCCCACAGGGACCCTGTGACGGTCTACAGGCAGGTCGTCCAGGCGCAGCACCTCTTCGCACCATGAGTGCTTTAGAGTCTTGACCCAGATTCATGGTGTCCTCCAGGGTCTCTTCAGGATGTCACTCCTTGCCTCTAAGCTGCCATCTAACCCCCCAGCTTCTCATCCCTTCACAGCGTACCCCTTTATTTCTTCCTCTCAGCAGCCATTACCCTGCCTAGGACTTTATCGTCCTCACCATGGTCTTTGGTGAAGTGTCCGCTTGCCCAGAACATTTCCTGGTAATCTAACGAGGGCCCTGGCCTGGGCTCCCTGGGAGGTCGGGGAGGAAGGGGGCTCCTCCCACAGTCAGCTTCCTGGGGAGAAGCCCCGCAGGGGACCGGCCCATGTCTGCAACCTCCTTTGGAGACCCACGGGAGGTGAATGAGTGGCTTGCTGGACTCCACTCCTTGAAGCAACATTCCAGGCCAGGACCCTCCCTGCTTTATCTTCCAGGACTTCTGCTCCCCATCCCCCAATGTTCTTCCCCCTCCCCGTACACACACACGTGGGTGCATATGCATGCACGCACAGGCATACACATGCATGCACGTGCACACACACACATGCACACAGTCTTGGTAGTCCCAGCCCCATGCCCTCCCCAAGGGACCCAGGCTAGACATCTGTCTCCCTGAGAACCCAGTGATCAGCTTTCCTCTCTCCTCCCCCATTCGCAGTATTCCTACGAAGGCATGGAGATCAACAACCTGCCGGTGGAGCTGACGGTTGTGTGGAATGGGCACTTTAGCATCGACAACCCAGCTCAGAACAAAGGTACGGAGACCCGGCTGGGCCCTGGAGAGGAGGCAGGGCCGCTGGGTACCCTTTGGCCTCTGTCACTCAGCCCCCACCTTAGAGGTGGCCTTGGCCTCTGGCTCTGAGCCGTCCTTCACAGCCTCCTCACCACCCTTCTCTGTTGTTTCTTGGCACGGGCTAGTGGCTCCTGGGAGTGGCAAGGAGGACAGCCTAGAGTGGGTGGGGACTCGTGGCTTCCCCGTGAAGTCTTCATCTGAGATCTGAAGTCCATGTTTGGGCTGCTCTGTGTTTAAATGGCTAAGGGGACAGAGTTGCCCCAGTATCCAAGGCTGTGACTGCACTCCTTGTCCGGCAGTCATTGGCCACACTTCCCCGCCCCCAAGTCCCTCTCGTCCTCTGTCCACAGTCCACCTCTACAAGTGTGGAGCCATGCGCGAGAGCTGTGGGCTGTGCCTCAAGGCGGACCCCGACTTCCAGTGCGGCTGGTGCCAGGGCCAGGCCCAGTGCACCCTGCGCCAGCACTGCCCTGCCCACGAGAGCCAGTGGCTGGAGCTGTCAGGTGCCAACAGCAAGTGCACAAACCCCCGCATCACAGAGGTGAGCCGGGGCCCTGCCCACCTGGGGAGGGGAGCGCTCAGGGTGGTAGCCCACAGCCTACCCTCAGGGCTGGGCCTGGCTACCCTGCCTGGGTGAGGCATCGGTCACCCAGCAGTCCCCAGGTGGACTCGGTTGCTCTGCCAGCTGGGAGGCCTGGTTCAGGGATACCTCCTTATCCAGGGAGGATGGAGCAGAGGGGCTTGGCTGTCCTGCTGGGGCCTCCATGTCAGCTGTCGGAGAGGACTGAAGTCCCAGCCACTAGTACTTTTGTCTAAGAGCATCAGCGATGAGGCCATGAAGCTCCTTCTGTGGCAGCTGCACCAGGGAGCCAGCCAGTGAGAGTGCTGTATGGGTGCCCAGGGGCAAAGCCAGCCTGGGGGCCTGTCCTCCACCAATGTGAGTGGAGAAGGATAAAATGGAGAGGCCTTAGACTCACTCAAAGAGGGCCAAAGATGGGAGGGATGGATTTGGGGCCTAGTTCAGGAGGGTCCTGGGACACAGGGCCATGGAGCAAAGACCTGGAAGGTGCAAGGCAAGGTTGAACCTGTAGGTGTTTGGGCCACAGAGAGCAGGGTTTGAACTCTAGCCCCATCACCTAATTGCTGAGTTCCTCAATCAGTCCCTATCTCTGTGTCTCAGCTTCCTCACCCAGGCATTGGACTAAGTGTCCGAATCTCAGGAGATTTACAAGGATTATACGAGGTCCTACATGTAAAGCACTTAGCTCTCTGCCCAGCCCAGAGGAATCTCCTCCTCCTGCTCCTTCTCCTTCATCATCATCATTGTTAAAATCATTGTTATGCATGTCAGAGCCAAGGAAATATTGGCCCCAGGAGGTTATTTAGGTAGCCCCTTTGCTTGGCCTGCACACACCACACTCCTGCAGAAAGACCACCTAAGGCTGTGCCCCCTCCTGCTGTGCCAGCATCCCTGGCCCCTCTTAGGATAAGGAAGACTGGAGTGCACATCTCTGCCTGCAGGTTTCTCAATAGCAGGGCCGTGTCTAGGTGGCATCTGCACCTCCACACAGTGCTTGATGCATAGTAGGTGTCATATCTAGTGCTACTGTAACAGAAATATCACAAGTGGATGGCTTCAATAAACAGAAGCTTATTCTCCCACAGTCTAGTAGGCTAGAAGTCCAAATTCAGGGCATCAGCTCCAGGGAAAGGCTTTCTCTGTCAGCTCTGGAAGAAGGTCCTTGTCTTCAATCTTCCCCTGGACTAGGAGCTTCTCTGAGCAGGCACCCCACATCCAAGGGATGGGCTCTGCTCCTGGGGCTTCTTTCTTGGTGGTATGAGGTCCCCCATGTCTCTCTGCTCACTTCTCTCTTTTATGTCTCAAAAGATACTGACTTAAGACACTCTCTAACCTTGTAGATCTCATCAATATAACTGCCAGTAATCCATCTCATTACATCATAGTGACAGGATTGACAACACTCTCATCAGATGATAAAATGGTGGACAATCATACAGTCCTGGGACTCATGACCTAGCCAAGTGGACAGATATTTTGGGGGGACACAATTCAATCTATGACAGTAGGTGCCCAGTACCTCTCTGCCATTGTGGATGCCAAGTATAACAATGAGCAGAGGGGAAGAGGAAAAAGAAAAGAGAGAAGAAAGTTCGTCACTGCCTCTGTACCCTGCGCCTACTTTGGTGCAACACGCACACATGTACACGTTACCCAAGAGTATGACAATTAGAGTCACAGTGATATGCTGTATATTTGTGCGGCGCTTTGCAGGAGCCCTGGTTGTGCAGTGGTTAACAGCTCGACTGTTAGCTAAAAGATCAGCAGTTCGAATCCACCAGCCACTCCTTGGAAACCCTATGAGGCAGTTCTACTCTGTCCAATAGGATTGCTATGAGTTGGAATCCACTCAACAGCAACAGGTTTGGTTGTTTTGGTTATAGTTTGTAAAATACCTGTATATCGCTCATCTCCCCAGTCCTTACAACAGCCCTGTCAAGGCCAGGGTCATTATTACCCTTGTACAGATAAAGAGACCAATGCCCAGAGATGCTTATTAACTCTGACTGAACTGTGTCCTGAATCCCAGGTCTCCTGGCTCCTAGATTTGTGCTCTCCTCCACTGTGCTGCGATCACACCCATATATACCCTTACTCACCCAGGAATTGTGCACATGCACCAGGGATGTGTAAGAAGCAAGTCATCTCTGAGTTTTGTGGGTGAACAAATCACCCAGCAGAGCTGTTCCTGGGGATGGCCCTCCAGATGTGGCCCCCTTGCTCGGCCTTTTCCTCCTCCACGTTCCTGGTTTTCTAGACACCGGGGGTTGCTTTCAGCCGTCACTTCAGTCCCCGCGTGGGTAGCAATCTAAACAGTGACTCCCCAACTGAGGGAAAATATCTATGTATTAACCTGCAGCAGTATCTTGAGGCGAGGGAGGTGGGCACTCCTTTACCCATGCCCCTGCCCCACACCTGACCATGCACCCCCCTCCATCCTCCCAGCTACACCCACCTGCCTGCCTGGGTGGAACTTCTGCTCCAGAGGCCTCTCCGGGGGCCGCCCAAGCATGGCTGCTAATCCTGCGTGTCTGGCACAGGTGACGGGACTTGCTTTCTTCTTGGCCTGGGTCCAAGACAATCACAGGGCAGAGACAGCAAATTGAACTGATCTCCTCAAGACAGGGGCTATCGACTGGCTCCTGTTGGCCTTGGGCCTCTGAGGAATCGGGAACCAAGTCCTGGGCCAGGGATAAACTCCCTCTTCAGTATGACAAGCCAGGGCTAGAAGATGGAGCCTAGGCTGGCAGCCAGGAGCTGGTTGTATGTGGGGCCTGGCAGGCAGGCAGGCATCTGGGAAGAATGGCTCACATCTGTCCACCTCCCTTATACACAGTCAGCCTGTGTCTCCAAGGAGCCTGTTTTCCCACCTCATTGGGAATGTGTATGTGTAAAGCTCCCACCCATGCTCACCAAAAACAAACAAACAAAAAAACCCATTGCCATCAAGTTGATTCCAACTCATAGCGACCCTATAGGACAGATTAGAACTATCCCATAGGGTTTCCAAGGCTGTAATCTTCATGGAAGCAGACTGCCATATCTTTCTCCCATAGAGTGGCTTGTGAGTTCAAACCTCCAACCTTTTGGTTAGCAGCCAAGCACTTAACTACTGTGCCACCAGTGTTTCTTTCTCCCATGCTCACACCCATTTACAAACACATATGCCCACACCAGGATCTGCAAAAAGCAGGAAATGTCTTGACTTTGTAAGTGAACAACATCACCCAGCAAGGCTGCCACTTGGGGACAGCACAACGTGTTTCCTTTCCCTCCCCGTCTGTCACCCTCGCCCCAGGATGGAATCCCCAGTGGTGACCATTAGGGGTGGGAGAACGGGAAATCCTAGAAAGGGCTAGGGGAGGGATACTTGGGCTCCTTCATTTCTGATCCTAATGATGCTGGCAAGGACTCAGGTGCCAGTATCCTGAGGCACCCCAAATGGGAAATGTGCCCTCCTGGTCTATAAAAAGCTAGGAGAGGCTGGCACAGAATGTGGTCTGCCACTACAGCCTACTGTGGCTTGTCATGATTACAAAGTAGAGACATTTCCTGCTTTTTGCACATCCCTAGTGTGGGCACATGTGTTTGTGAGTTAGTGTGAGCATGGGAGAGAAAAACCCTGGTGGGACAGTAATTAAGTGCTTGGCTGTTAACCAAAGGGTCAGAGGTTTGAACTCACCAGCTGCCCCATGGGAGAAAGATGTGGCAGTCTGCTTCTATAAAGATTATGGCCTTGCCAGGACAGGAACCATTCCCAGAGCCAACTCTTCAGACAGGGATTGGACTGGACAATGGGTGGGAGAGGGATGCTGGTGAGGAGTGAGCTTCTTGGATCAGGTGGACACTTGAGACTCTGTTGGCATCTCCTCCCTGGAGGGGAGATGAGAGGGTAGAGGCAGTTAGAAGCTGGTGAAATAGACATGAAAAGAGAGAGTGGAGGGAGGGACCAGGCTGTCTTACTAGGCGGAGAACAATTGGGAGTAGGTAGCAAGGTGTGTATATAAGTTTTTGTGTGACTGACTTGACTTATAAACTTTCACTTAAAGCATACACACAAAAAAAAGACTATGGTCTTGGAATGAAACCTTGAGTGAAATAAATCAGATACAAAGGACAAATATTGCATGATGCCACTTACGTGAAATACCTAGAATAGATAAATGTATACAGATCACGGTTTATTAGTGGTTACTGGAGGCTGGGTGAGAGCGAAATGGGGAGTTATTGCTTAAGGGGTACTGAATTTCTGTTTGGGGTGATGAAAAACATTTGAAAATAGATAGTGTGATGGTTGCACAATATAGGGAATGTAATTAATGTCATTGAATTGTACATGTAAAGATGATTAAAATCGCAAATATTTTGTTGTATGTATTTTACCACAAACGTGGATGTTTTACCAAAAGCTATTGTTCACTGGTTGTCCCAGACCATGGCTGCCCTCGTGGACTTGGACCCACCTCAGGACATTAGGCACAGATGGAGAAGAGCCAGGTGGCTGCTCGTTGCCTGGTCAGTGACGGCCACAGCATAGAGTCCATCACATTATCTCGCTTCTTCCTCCAGATAATCCCAGTGACGGGCCCCCGGGAAGGGGGCACCAAGGTCACCATCCGAGGGGAGAACCTGGGCCTGGAATTCCGGGACATCGCTTCCCATGTCAAGGTGGCAGGCGTGGAATGCAATCCTTTGGTGGATGGCTACATCCCTGCGGAACAGTGAGTGGAGGGGACCTGAGACTCGGGAGGAGAAAGAGGGGAGGGAGAGCAGTCAGTATGAGGAACTCCCAGGCCGGCAGCAGACAGCCTTACGCCTTGTGGTGGGAGAAGGAGCACAGCCCCTAATGTTGTAGTGGGTGTGGGGGGAAGTCCCACAACTGCCCAACCCCTGAACTAGCTAGCTGCCGTATTGGTTGACGTGAAGAGAGGGGAAATGGCTGGGAGAGAAGAGAAAAGTGACTGGCACCTACTTGGGGTGTATGGTGGTGATGAGACAACAAAGCAAGATTAAAATCTATGAGAGAAGCATAGGTTCATTTCCTCACCCCATTCTCCCTGCTGTCTCTAACTCCTCACTTACCTCTGTACCCCCCGCCCCCAACTAAAGAGGCTGATCGTCGGCCATTCTGCATGGGGCCTGAAAATGAAATTCCCCACCCATGTCCAGGCTGTGGGGGCTTGGGCTGTGTTTTTTTTTGAAAGTCCGCTGGCCCACTGAGCAGCATCCCACAGTGTCCTTGGCCTCTAACCCACCCAGCGGAGGGGTTCCTGGGTCATGTATAGCCTTGTCAATAAGTAAACACAATTTTCCAGCCCAGCATGTACACCTGTGAGGTGTTTACTGGCACAGTAGGATCTATATTCTATACATCTTCTCTGCAGCTCCCAGAGTGACCCCTCGACACTGTCCTGTGGGCAGAACTTATTGACTCTTTGCAAGGTCCCCTTAAGCCGATCAGTGCAGCTTACACTTCTGCTGGCTGGGTCTTGCTTGGATTTAGTGATTCTCAGCTGTCAGTACTGCCGTCCTCGATTCCCCCTGGTTTCCATCGAGGTCTTCCCAAGGCACTCATAGTCGACCAGAGGATTTAAGGCTCAGATCATAGTAGGACTCACCTCCCTCATCCATCATCACTCATTTGCCCGAAGATCTTTCTGTGGGTCCTTCAACTTTCCACATCTTTCCTAGGACAAAACCAAAGCAGGCTGCTGCTGAATACAGTGACCTAGAGAACTCTAAAACGCCCCACTGTGGAGCTGCATGGCCAGATAGCAAAAATGTTATCGTAAAGCCACAATGATTAAAATATCATGACGCTAATTAGTTCAGTGGAACAAGATAGAACACCCAGAAAAAGGCTCTTGATGTGTAAGAGTTTAGTATGTGAGAAGGAGGACATTTCAGGTCAGTGAGGGAAGAGCCTTCCATAAATGATGCTGGTCAACTCCCTGGAAAAAGGACAAAATCAGATCCTAATTTCACACTGTACACCAAGATAAATTCCAGAGGGATTAGAGAGATAAGTGTAAAAATGAAACTGTGAAAGGATTAGTAGAAAATAACAGGTGAGGATTTATTTGATTTGAAGAAAAGAAAGGTGTGTCGTAAGTATAGCTACAAAAGAAGAAATTATAACGGAGAAGATTAAGGGATTTAGTTACATAAAACTTTAAAACCTCCGTGTCAAAAATGATTATAAGCCAACTGAAAACACGATGATGAACTGGGAAGATGGTTATACCCTATTACAGTTAATAGATACTTTTTCTTAACATACGGAGTTTTTACAAATAAAAGGCAACATCACAAAAGGAATTGGTGATGTTCAACCATTTCAAGAGGTGGCTTATGATCAGGAACCCATGGTACTGAAGGAAGAAGTCCAAGCTACACTGAAGGCACTGGCGAAAAACAAGGCTCCAGGAATTGATGGAATACCAATTGAGATGTTTCAACAAATGGATGCAGTGCTGGAAGCGCTCACTTATCTATGCCAGGAGATTTGGAAGACAGCTACCTGGCCAACTGGCTGGAAGAGATCTATGTTTATGTCTATTCCCAAAAAAGGTGATCCAACCGAATGCAGAAATTATCAAACAATATCATTAATATCACACATAATTAAAATTTGCTGAAGATCATTCAAAAGTGGCTGCAGCAGTATATCGACAGGGATCTGCCAGAAATTCAGGCTGGATTCAGAAGACGACATGGAACCAGGGATATCATTGCTGATGTCAGATGGATCCTGGGTGAAAACAGAGAATACCAGAAAGATGTTTACCTGTGTTTTATTGACTATGCAAAGGCATTAGACTGTGTGAATCAACAAATTATGGGTAACACTGAGAAGAATGGAAATTCCAGAACACTGAACTGTGCTCGTAAGGAACCTGTAGATAGATCAAGAGGCAGTTGTTCAAACAGAACAAGGAGGTACTGAGGGGTTTAAAGTTAGGAAAGGTGTGTGTCAGGGTTGTATCCTTTCACCACACCTATTTAATCTGTATGCTGAGCAAATAATCCAAGAAGCTGGACTGTATGAAGAAGAACGGGGCATCAGGATTGGAGGAAGACTCTTTAACAACCTGCGATATGCAGATGACACAACCTTGCTTGCTGAGAGTGAAGAGGACTTGAAGTACTTACTGATGAAGATCAAAGACCACAGCCACAGAGCTCAGTATGGATTATACCTCAATATAAAGAAAAAAAAAATCCTCACAACTGGACCGATAAGCAACATGGTAAATGGAGAAAAGATTGAAGTTGTCAAGGATTTCATTTTACTTGGATCCCCAATCAACATCCATGGAAGCAGCAGTCAGGAAATCAAGAGACACATTGCTTTGGGCAAATCTGCTGCCGAAAACCTCTTTAAAGTGTTGAAAAGCAAAGTTGTCACCTTGAAGACTAAGGTGTGCCTAACTGAAGCCATGGTATTTTCAATCCATCATATGTGTGGGAAAACTGGACAATGATTAAGGAAGACCACAGAACTGACTCCTTTGAATTGTGGTGTTGCCAGAGAATACTGAATATACCATGGACCGCCAGAAGCATGAACAAATCTTTCTTGGAAGAAGTGCAGCCAGAATGCTCCTTAGAAGCAAGGATGGAGAGACTATGTCTTACATACTTTGGATATGTTGTCAGGAGGGATCAGTTCCTAAAGAAGGACATTGTGCTTGGTAAAGAAGAGGGTCAATGAAAAAGAGCAAGAGCCTCAATGAGATGGGTTGACACCGTGGCTGCAACAATGGGTTTAAGCATAATGATTGTGAGGATGGCACAGGACCAGGCAGTGTTTCGTTCTGTAGTACACAGGATCGCTATGAGTCGGAGCTGACATGACGGCACCTACCAACAACAGCAGCAGCAGCAATCACAAAATGAGCAAAGAGCATGAATGAACAATTCACAAGATATACAAATAACGAAAAATCATGTAAAAAATGTTTAGCATTTGTAGTAATCAATGAAATCCAAATCAAAACAATAGGGAAAAGACGTTGAAGAGTGAATGCGTAGCACGGATAAGAGACACGGGAAGAAGCAGACTCAGGCCCTGATGGTGGGAGGGTAGATTGGAAGGCAATTTGGAAATATGGGCCAGAAGTCTTTAGCCTGGCCGTAACATTTCTAGAACTTTCCCTAAAGAAATAATGAGATTGCACTAATATTTATTTGTAAGAATGTTTATTTCACCCTTGTTTATAATAGTGAAAATTTTGAAGCAATTTACGTGTCAAACACCAGGAAATTAATCAATTTAATAAATTATCATCTATGCATAGGATAGTAAAATACATAGCCACTAAATCTGATATTCTAAAAGAAGCATAACTAGGCAAATACTTAAGGTATATTAAGTGAGACTGAAGGTCACCAAGCAGAGTATAGAGTTCCACACCAATTTTGTAAAAGAAAAGCAACACTGGACAGACTAAGCGTCAACAACGGATAGTTCTAGGCGGTGCAGTCGGGGTGGGGAGTTGAGTGTTGGCTTTTTCTTTTTTGGTTTGTGCTCTTAGGTACTTTACTTTTTTCTTTTTTAAATACTGAACACAGATTAGTTATGTTATCTGGACAAAAAGGTGTATGTTTTTGCAAACCTTTTATCCAGAAAGTTCTTTCAGAGAAACTCAGAACTCCAAAGTCGTAAAGTAAAAGAACAACTAACTTAACCACACAGATATTTTTTAAGCTTCATTTTGACATGGGACATTGGAAACAAAGTTGAAAGACAGGTGGCAAACTCGGAGAAGACAATTGCTATATTTATAACAGCAAAAAGCTAATCCTGCTCCTATCACAGAAAGACAATCCAACAGCAAAAGGCAGAGGGCTTGACCAGACAAGTAAAAGGAGAGGCTGTATAAGGCGAGAATCATGAAATTATAGAAAATCTCACCAGTCATCCAGGAAATAAAAATGAAAACAATAATGAGATATTTTTTCTCTATTATGCTGGAAAAATTTCAGAAGATCACGCACAGCTAGTATGGGCAAAAGAATGTGGTAATCTTGCTCACATACCGATGATGGAAGTGCGGATTGGTACAGCTTTGTTGGAGCGTCCCTTGGCTGTAGGTTTTTATCACATGTGAAATACACATGCTGTTTGCCCCAGCAATGTCCCTCCTTAGAAACCTATCCTAATAAATACACAATGCTTAAGGATCTGTGGGTAAGTTGGTTCATTTTCCAGGATTGTTTAGTGTAGTAGAGAAATGACAAATTAAATGTGCCTTAGCGGGAAAATAGTTTAATGCATGAACTGCGGAATATGACAAAACTGCCAAAAAGAATAAAGTACGTCTGTGTATACAACCCTGGTGGCTTAGTGGTTAAGTGCTATGGCTGCTAACCAAAAGGTCGGCAGTTCGAATCCACCAGGCACTCCTTGGAAACCCTGTGGGGCAGTTCTACTCTGTTCTATAGGGTCGCTATGAGTCGGAATCGACTCGACAGCAATGGGTTTGGTTTTTTTTTTGGTTTTAGCGTATACAGCCGCATGAAGGAGAGTCCATGCTATATCATTGAGTCAAAACAGCTGTGTTTACAACAGTACGTTATGCTGCACTTTTATTTTAAATATCATATGTGTATTTCTTTATATATGCATGTTTGTGTATCATTGTACTGTGTGTGTGCATAAATAACATTTATGTTTATCTGTGTGCTTATATAAAGCATAAATATATGCACATATGTGTGCATGTATATATTCAAATACATATATATATATATCTGTTTAGGTCTGGAAAAGTCTGGGAGGATATATGTACAAAACATTTAACAGTGGTTAGGAGTGAACAAAGGAACAGTCACTTTTTACTGTCATATTTCTGCACTGTTTGTTTGTTTTCCAAAGGGCATGAACAAATTTAGCAAAGAAAATAATAAAAAATCTAAAAAGAGAACCATTTGTAACTCTTCCCTGCTGCCCCCAATCCCAAACCAAGCCCATTGCCATCAAGTTGATTCGACTCACAGCAACCCTACAGGACAGAGTAGAGCTACCCCATAGGGTTTCCAAGGCTGTAATCTTTCAGGGAGCAAGCAGATCACCAGGTCTTTCTCCCTTGGAGCGTCGAACCCTGGACCTCTTGGTTAGCAAGGATCTCCCTGCCCGCCCGCCCGGAACTGGGCTGGGAGCAGAAAACACTGCATGGAGGCAGCTGTGCATTGTACAAGCAGCAACTAGAGGCCTTAGGTCTACCCCAGGCTCTGGGTTTGACTTGCTGTGTGCCCTTGGGTAAGTCACTTTACCTCTCTGGGTTCTGCCAGCTCCACCCCCTCAGCTGTTTGGCTGGATCATTCTTTCCCTCTAATTAACAACTGAAGGAGCCCTGGTGGCGCAGGAGTTAAAATGATCAACTGCTAGCTGAAAGGTCAGCGGTTCAAATCCACGAGTGGCTCCAAGGGAGAAAGATGCAGCAGTCTGCTTTTGTAGAGATTTACAGCCTTGGAAACTCTATGGGGTTGGCAGTGGGTTTAATTAATAATTGAGCGGACACTGGGGCTGTCTGGGTTCAGAGCACATGAACCTTCCCCCAGGCCCTGGCTTTACAGAGAACTTCACAGGAGACCCCTTAGGTAACTGATGTCTTATTCCCTGAGAACCAGGGGGAGGAGCCCCTGAGGGGAGGAATTGGGGGGTACTGCAGGGAAACCCTGGTGGCATAGTGGTTAAGTGCTACGGCTGCTAACCAAAGAGTTGGCAGTTCGAATCTGCCAGGCACTTCTTGGAAACTCTCTGGGGCAGTTCTACCCTGTCCTACAGGGTCGCTATGAGTCGGAATCGACTCGACGGTGCTGGGTTTTTTTGGCAGAGAGAGGAGGTTGGGGATGAAGGCAGGCGTGTTGGGGCCCAGGGGACATGTGGGAGTCCTGTGACAGGGTCTCCCCCTTCTCCCTGCAGGATCGTGTGTGAGATGGGAGAGGCCAAGCCCAGCCAGCACGCCGGCTTTGTGGAGATCTGTGTGGCCGTGTGTCGGCCCGAGTTTATGGCCCGCTCCTCGCAGCTCTACTACTTCATGGTGAGTTTGGGCCACAGCGGCCAGCAGAGGCCAGACCTCCTTACCACCATGCTGGGCCCTTTATACCTCTGTGGGCACACCCAGGGCAAGGGGCCCCGGGCAAGACTTTCCTGTCCTCCAGGCTCCTCCACGCCTGTGGGGGCCCTGCCCTCTGGAGGGAGGCTGAGGACCAGGCTGTGAGGCCACATGTGCTCAGGAGGGGGTGGGCTGTGATGGACTTCAGGATTAACTGGGTGAACTTGGACAAGTTACTTTTTCTGTGCCTCAGTTTCTTCATTTGTAAAATAGCGATAATAATAGCACTTACACTGTAGGCTTGCTATGAAAATTACAAACAGTGTTTGTTACTTCTAGTATCATTCCTTTTCCTATTTACACAATTGCTGCCATCCCCGAGTTGTCCTGGCCTCCCCCTCACCCCCTCATCCTCATACCCCGTCACCCTCCTGCACCACACCTTCCCCCACTCTCATCCCCATCCGTGACCTCCTACACCCTGCCGTGAACCTCATGACCCCACAGCTCACTGCACACTGCCCAGTCCATCCCCTTCTTCCCACATCACTACTCCCACCCCAGTGTCTCTTGCCCTGATCCCCCCTCCCCATCCCCTGGCCTCTGCACACCTCACCCAAATCCTCCCGTTCCCTCCAGCCTGGGTCCTCCACGCCTGCCCCAGCAGGGGGTCTTCCCCCCCCAACCCAGCCTTGTGATAACCAGAATGGAGTTCCCCAGTCATTTTCAAAAACTCTTTTGCCACCCGATGAATTTCTCAGGTTAATGACAGTTGTGATGGACAGTTTCCTTATGATTCTGAGCTGCTGTGGAAAGCTGGGATCCTGAGCCAATACTATCTAGCCAATACTGCCTAGCCAACCCTATCTCCTCAGCTTTCACAAGGCCTGACCCTTTGGCCTCTGGATCTCCTTTCCCTGGTTGCACCAAGCCATGTGCTCCTATGCCTCAAAGCCCCGCCCATTCCTGCTTCCATGGCTGCCAGAGCACCTGCTGGCCACCCCAGTTTCACGGGACACTTCTGCGCGTGCACTCCGTGTCCCCTGTTTGAACCCCTGCTCCCTCCGGCAGCCCCAGAAGTCTTTGGAGATGAAGCCTAAGAGTTCTGGGATTTTGTGTGCATGTTTAATATAACAGATTTTAATTTTCAAAGCAGTTTTAGGTTTACAGAAAATTGTACAGAAAGTAGAGAGGTCCCATATCCCCCTACCCCTTCCATCCTCCTTCTCCTGCTATTCTAACCTTGTGTTCCCGTGTTCGTGTGTTAGAATTGACGACCCAGTACTGAATCACTATTATTAACTCAAGTCCAGAGTTTGACAGGTTTTGACAAACACACGTTGTCATGTATCTGCCCCGACAGTACCACAGAGAAGATTTCACTGCCCTAAAAATGTCCTGCGTTCCACCTATTCATTTCTGCCCCCCAATCTCTGGCAACCTCTGGTCTGTTAACTGTCTCTGCAGTTTTGCCTTTTGCAGAGCGTCGTATATCTGGAATAACGCAGCCCAGGGCTTTTATTTCTTTGCTAGCCCCAGGGCACCCAGGCAGTTCTAAACCTTGACCGCACATTCGACTCTTCTGAGGTGACTGAGTAGCCCTGAGACTAATGGGGTGGGACACAGCATAAGCCTGTTCAGAAGGCTCTGCAGTGATTGTCACGAGCTCCCTGGCTGAGGCCTACTGACCTAGGAGCAACGTTGGCAGACACCGTGGCCATTCTGCTCTCGGGGAGGCGTGGGCAAGACCACAGGAGCATTTCCACCCTGGAGCAGAATGTGGTTGCACCTGGGGTGTTAACAGGAGACTTCGAGCAAGAGGCAGGCTGGAAAGGCAGGGTGCAGAAGGGAGAACATGGTTTTCCAGATGGATCTTTGGTAGTGGGAGGCTGTTCCAGGCATTAGGTAGGACCTGGAAGGACACCAAAGGATGGGAACAGTGGGAGGGGGCTGGGGGGGAGGAGGAGAGGGTGGGGCAGAGAAGCAGGTCAAGGAAGCTGAGGTATTTGCCACAAGGCAGAAATGCACTGTCCAATGGGTCCCAGGGCTCAGAGACATGTGGTTTTTCTGGTTGAAGGCATCCCTAGGGAACTGCCCTACTGCCACACACGCACTCAGGAAGACCTCCTGGGGAGGAGCAGTGTTAGGAACCCTGCATTTCAGGCTTGAAGCTCCCCAACAGAGTTCTTAAGGGTTCAGCGTGGGAATGAGGGGCAGAGGTTCCGTGAGTCTCATCAGGAAGTAGGGTAGGGGCAGAATTTCTTCTACCAGGCATGCGCCCAGCCTGAGTCCTCACTCCCTCTCTGCTCTGCAAGGCAGCCTGTAGGGTGGCACTCTTTGGGCCCACACAGAAACGGGGGGCCCATTTGGAGTCTTGAAATACCTGGGGAGCCCTTCCCAGGGAGTCTCTGGGGACTGGGGAATGTTGGGGACCCCCTTCCCCAGGGCTCCTTTGGGAGCTAGAGGCAGGTTGTGGGTTTCTTCACCCAAAGTCCATACGCCAAGGCCAAGGGGGCCCAGATCCCCCCTTGCCTGTCACCAGCTCTGTCTCCATGGAGGGACAGCCAGTTTCCCCTTCCCTCTTCCTCCACCCAGGGAGCAAAGGGAAGGGTGCTGAATCACGTAGGGTCTGGCTTGCCATGCGAACCCACCGTGCAGTATTTATGAGGTATGACTTGAATAATTAATAGTTTCTCACAACTTAAAAAATGTCTTTTTAACATCCTCTCCCCACCCCCAGAATAACCCCACCCCCCCACCCCCACCCAGCCAGCAGCAAACCGGGAAGGCAGCAGGGATTATTATTACTGCGTCCCTTTCTAAACCCCCACCGCGGGCTGCCTGATGCCCTCCCCGCCAGCTCTATTACCCTTGATTCCTTCACACATCGGCCGCCACCCCCACCCACATTCCCAGGTGTCTTAGAGGTCCCTGGCCTTGACAGGATCTCCCGGGCCAGCCCGGCCTCGCAGTCAAAAGGGCAAAAGGGTGCACGCACACACACCACACACCACACACACACTCTCTCTCTCACAACTCACCTTCCCTTCTCCTTTGGGAGGTCAGCCAGCCCAGGTCAGAAAGTCCTCCCTTTAGAGACCTTGAGACAAAGACACTACACACACACACACACACACATATGCACACTCTCACAACTCACTTTCCCTTCTCCTTTGGCAGGTCAGCCAGCCCAGGTCAGAAAGGCCTCCCTTTAGAGGCCTTGAGACAAAGACACTATTTGGAAAGGTGACCATTTGTAAGGAGTTACAGAACAAGAGAACTGTCGGCGCTTTGCCATAACCGTTTCTTTTTCTTGCCCAGCCCTGATCCTGTGAGTAGAGAGGTTCAGGGGCAGCTCCACAGTCACACTGCGCGATCTAGCCAAGCTGAGGCTGCTCCTCCGCAGCCCACCCAGCACGGTCTGGGCTCCTGCAGAGCAGGCGCAGAGCCAGATGACAAGCCGCCTGGGCTCTGCAGAGCCAGATGACAAGCCGCCCCTCGGCCTGGCCGGTGCTCCGGGGACACCAAGGGCCGCAGAGACCCGGCGCCAGCGGCTGGCCCTGCCACCGGGAGGCACCACGGCTCTGAGGACCCCCCAGGCCCGGAACGCGCCTGCGCCGGGCGCCTGGGTCAGCGTGTACCTGCCCGTGTGCCGGTCACGCGTGTCCCCGCCGTGCGCGTACCTATGCGTCTGTCCCCGCCGCGCGTGTGCCTATGCGTATGCCCGCCGTGCGCGTACCCGTGCGTGTGTGCCCGCTGTGCGCGTACCCAGGCCTGTGTGCCCCTCTGTGGGCGTACCCGTGTGTGTGCTCGCCGCGCCTGTGCCACCGCGCCTGTGCTCGTGTATGGAAGGCGCGGGCGCGGCCTCGCGGGGCGTCTTTTCTCCACGGAGCCTCGGTGGATCCAGGCCGCCGCCCGAGTAGCCTAGAGGGCTCCAGTCAAGGAGCAGCGTTCTTCAGGCGGGGGGCTGGGGAGGGGGCAATCTTCATTTAAATGCTGATCCAGGCTTCTCGCCTGGGACTGAGGAAAGTTTTTCCATTAAAATGCTAATGAAAGAACCAACTGCAACTCCAAATCCCAGGGAACGGGTTTCCCCCCCTCCTGCTCCAGCCCCTACTCCTCATTCTCCTCTTTCTAGCCAGGAGCCTGAACCAAAAAAAAGAAAAGAAACCAAACTCGTTGCCTTTCAGTCGATTCTGACTCTAGTGACCCTGTAGGACAGAGTAGAACTGCTCCATAGGGTTCCCAAGGAGCAGCTGCCATCAGGGCTCAGGAGCCTGGACAGACCTTTGGAATATATCACCCTTCTTTGCCATGTCCCTGGGTTTCCCTGGGGCCCTCACACCCCACTGATGTGTCCACTGGGAGCTCTGGGCGGCTCTCCAGAAAGGCCTGTGCAAGGGACAAGTCGCTTTCCTGAAAGAGTTAAGAAACTACAGCTCTAGGCTCAGACCTCCCTTGTGTTCTTAAAGCTGTGTGACCTTGGAAAACTTACTTAACATCTCTGAATCGCATCTGTAAAATGGATAATACCTGCCTAATATACTAATAATTTTATATTAATATATACCATTAACATGCTTTATATGCATGATATCAGTGCATGTAGACGCGTAGATGGCTCAGTGATTAAGAGCATGGCTGCTAACCAAAAGGTCCACTGTTTGAATCCACCAGGTTCTCCTTGGAAACCCTGTGCGGACAGTTCTCTGCTGTCCTATAGGGCTGCTATGACTCAGAATCAGCTTGATGGTTTTGGTTTCTGATATGAAGATACAAAGCCTGACACTTAAGAAGCCAGTGATCATATAAGAGTGGTTGTCACTGTTATTAATACAGACATGCCAACTCTCAGGGTCTAGAATGTGGCTTCTTATACAAGCCTAAGAAAACTGCACAGGCTTTCTGGGAGGCCGCCATTACTAGATTCCAGAATGGCTTCAGGAGAGTGGGGTGCTGTCCCCGGCCTGCCCAGAAGTCTTGCCCCTCCAACTGTGTCTCACACCAGACCCTTTCCCACGCAGACGCTGACTCTCTCCGACCTGAAGCCCAGCCGGGGGCCCATGTCTGGGGGCACCCAAGTGACCATTACGGGCACCAATCTCAACGCCGGCAGCAACGTGGTGGTGATGTTTGGGAAGCAGCCCTGCCTCTTCCACAGGTAGCCCCGCGAGAGGGCCTTTTCTGCAGCTCCAGAGAGGGGAGGGTCAGACAGGTAACCATGTCAGGCCACACTTGGGTGCCAGAAGTCCCCGAAGATAGGCCTTCACAGCCTAACCCCTTGGAGATACTCCCTTCTCCTCCCTGAGAGAGAAAAGGGGCCTTCTTTTTGGACAGGGCTTTCCATACTTACCTGTGCTGACTTGGCTCAGGATGGAGGCCTGCAGGCACACCTCTCCTGGCTGTGCCCCATAGTGCTATTGGCCTCCATTTACCTTGGTACCCCCCTACTCCTCAGAGCCCCAGGCTTCCACAGAACACTGGAGTGTACCACTGGATCCCCTCATCCTGGTCAGCCCCTCTCTCGCTGCAGAGCCAGCTGGGAGGATCAGGAGCCTGGAGGAGCAGCTACCCCCAGGCAGCAGCAGGGCCTCCAAGGGCTGGCTCCCCAGGTCCCACCACCACCCCCAGGATGGATAGGAGCGGGCAGGAGGGGATGTGTGGACTCGGAGATGGCGGGGGGGGAATGTTTCCTCAGCTGAATGAGGTTCTCTAGAGAGAGGTTTTCCCAGAGGGAGCTGTGCTGGGGGCCATGACAGGTCAGCCCTGGCTGGGCCTTGGGTGAGGCGTTCTCAGAGCTTCACACCTGAGGCCACGCTCACCCATTGTCCCTGAGGGGGCACAGGGAGGAGGGGCATGGGGCCCCTGACCCACAACCCTGTCCCTCCTCAAAGCCAGGAGCCCAGCGCCATCTTCCCTCCCTGCAGGCGATCCCCATCCTACATCGTCTGCAACACCACGTCCTCAGAGGAGGTGCTGGAGATGAAGGTGATGGTGCAGGTAGACAGGGCCAGGATCCACCAGGACCTGTTCTTCCAGTACGTGGAGGACCCCACCATCGTGCGGATTGAGCCCGAGTGGAGCATTGTCAGGTAGGAGCAGCCCCCGCATCACCACTTCCGAGGAGAGCTGTGGCGCCCAGTCCTGCTTTGGGGGCTGACGATGTGGGATTAGTTCAGAACATTTCCCCAGCCTTAAGTCCTGCCTTCCGGGGCTCTCTCGTTCCTCAAGAGTTCCACAGAGGAAGACCCAGCCCTGGAGGCCAAGCTCTGACCCACGAGAGCCCCCATCCTCCATTCAAGGGTTAGAGGCTGCACTTGGAGGCATATTCCCACCCCACCCCCACCACAGTGACCAGGCATAGGGGACAGTTCTGCTCCCTAAATCTTGCTTCTGGCAAATGTGGGCAATAATTCCCATCTGCCTTCAGGCTGAGGGATGTGGGAGAAGGGGAAAGGTCACGTCCAACTTATCCTGCTCCGGAAAGAAAGCCTGTCCTGGCCGCCCAGGTCCACCCTCTGTGCTTCCGGAACCTCCTGGCATCCCGTTTTCTGGGCTCTGGTGTCTTCCAGTTGCCTGCTTATTTCTGTCCATCCCCCTGCTGCAAACTCAAGTGCAGGTACGGTCCTGCCCCTGCTTCCCTAGTGCCCAGCATGAATGCTGGACGAATGTCCTAGAAGGAGGGGACCAGATATTTGATGCTGGTACAGGAAGCCCCTTGGACCGGGAGTGCTGGTTCTAGCTCAGCCACTCACAGCTGACTTGGGCAAGTGGCATAATCTTTCTGCGCCTTGACTCCTGTGTCAGGACATCTGCTGATATCTCCTTTAATTTTTATTAATAAACTTACATTTTTAGATTCATTTTGGTTTACAGAAAAATTATGCAGAAAGTACAGAGAGTTCTCATATACCTTTCTCCTCCTCCACACTCTGTTCCTTGTTATTAACATCTTACATTCGTGTGGTGTGTTCACTACAATTGAGGAGCCAATGTTGATCCATTATGATTAACGGAAATCCACAGGTTACATCAGGGGGCACTCTGTGTTGTACGGCCCTGTGGGATTTGACAAATGCATCATGTCATGTGTCCACCATGACAGTGTCATAAAGAAGAGTTTTACCGCCCTGTGCTCCACCTATTCATCCCTCTTCCATCTGAATCCCTGGCACCGTTGGTCTTTTCACTGACTCTACAGCTTGGCTTTTTCTAGAATGTTCTGTAATCGGAATGATACTGTGGGGAGCTTTTTTCCCCTAGGGGTTTCTCAGCCCCCAGATCTCTAGAAACCCTAAGAACCCTGGCTCCTGGCCCTGTGGGATTGTGCAGGGCGGTCTCACCTCAGGATGGAGCTTTGGGCAGACAGCCTGAGTCGGCTTTTCTAGGCCCTGGAAACAGGATTGGGGAAGGCCCTGCAGAGGGTGCACTGGCAGCAGGGCCCGTGGCGACATATCAGGAGCAGCTGGGGGTGGCAGCAAGGGCTTGGGGTCAGCCAGCCCCACCACTCCCCAGCCCAAGAACGATGAAAGTTACTTAACCTCCCTGGGTCCTGCATTTCTCATCTGTCGATTCCCTCACAGGTGGCTGAGAGAAGCGAGTGAGATGGACACACACAGTACAGGGCCTGCCCATTTCCTCTGACACACTCGGAGCTCAGTCCTGGGTCCTCCCCACTGCCCTCCCCTACCATATTGGCTTCAGCTGAGGAGAGGCCCAGGTGGGGGGAGGGGGAGCATAAAGAAGTGGTCTCCACAGGCTGAGGCAGGGGAGTCCAGTCCAGAGAAGCACCCTTAAACCAGGGTCAGCAGACCATGGGCCACCCATGGTGGATCCGAGGGTGGAAATGAATGTGGTGTCAAGGATTCTCTAGACCCACCAAGCTTATAACTAAGTTGCTGAGCCCT
This sequence comes from Elephas maximus indicus, assembly GCF_024166365.1. Lineage (NCBI taxonomy): Eukaryota > Metazoa > Chordata > Mammalia > Proboscidea > Elephantidae > Elephas > Elephas maximus. Next base: position 17,737,560 of record NC_064826.1, read on the forward strand.
GTTTCTGGTAGCAGGATTCTCCTCGTGGATGTTCCCTTGATCACAAATAAGGCCTCTCCTGGCTTTCCTTTGCGTTGCCCCCAAGGAAGATGCACCCACGGAGCGTCCCTCCTCCCCGCCCCCAATGCCAGCTTCCCGGTGAAAGCACCACACAGACTGTCTCTTGACCCCTCCCCATCAGAGCCCCTGAGCACTTCACACCTACCTTCCAAGAGGGGGGCTCCTGAGGACCCAGGCCTCTGTCCTTCCCGGGTCTCAGCCTGCTCCTAGCCCCCAAGGTGGCCATTTGTAGTGTGTCTGTCCTTCATTCTTAGTGAGGGGACTCTGGTCTGGGCGAGGGCTTGGGGGGCGGGCGCCACCCGCCATGGTGACCATCTGGAGCAAGATTTCCATTAGGCCCAGGCCAGGTGAAAAAAGGACCCTGAGATTGGTGAGGCCTGGAGGGAAGAGATGGTGGGCACTGTGGAGAAGCACGAGGCCTGGGAAACCCAGAGGGTCATTCTGGAGAAGGGGCCTCCCCCGGGTCCACCTGCAAATGCTCCCACAGCCATCCTGCCTCCCTCTGGCTGCAGAGAATGTGTGACCTTTGTATTCCGTCAGCTTATAGTCATGGTCCCCAGGACCCTTGTCCTTATTGTTGTAGTGCGGTCCAGTGGTCATTATCATTGTCACTGATGCCATTGCTTATCCTACCCCAGTGAGTCTCATGCCTCCTTTCTCTTCCTGGCCAGTGGGAACACACCCATTGCTGTGTGGGGGACACACCTGGACCTCATACAGAACCCTCAGATCAGGGCCAAGCATGGCGGGAAGGAGCACATCAACGTGAGTTCAGATTGCCCCGGGGGCCTGGGGCTGCCCACTCAGGGTGTGGGCTTCCTAAGGGTTACAGCGGGGCCCCCATGTACTGATGGCCTCAGGTGCACACCCCATGTGCTGGAAGGTGGAGCTGGGAGCAGACGAGGGCATTTTCACACCTTGGAGTATGGGCGTGGAGTCACTTCTGGGGCTCCCCCTCCACCCCTTAACCCCCACTGCTACGCTCTGCCTTGGACAACACCTTAGTCACCTCACACCCCTTTGGGGCAAAACCAGTGGTGGGTGCCACTACCGAGCTGCTTTCTCGAGGGCCCAGGTTGTGTGGTCCCTGGTGTCAACTGCATGTGATGTTGACTGCACCCTGGAGATGGGTTTCCCAGCCAGTGCTGTGGGTGTGCAGACCTGCCGCAGGGCCTCACGGCTGCCCTTTTGGTTCCCCTCCCAGATCTGTGAGGTCCTGAACGCCACCGAGATGACCTGCCAGGCCCCGGCCCTCGCGGTGGGGCCGGACCACCAGTCGGACCTGACCGAGAGGCCCGAGGAGTTTGGCTTCATCCTGGACAACGTCCAGTCCCTACTCATCCTCAACAAGACCAACTTCACCTACTATCCCAACCCGGTGTTTGAGGCCTTCGGTCCATCAGGGATCTTGGAGCTCAAGCCTGGCACACCCATCATCCTGAAGGTAGGGTGGGGCAGGGGAGGGGAGGTAGAGGAGGAGGCCGCTGCAGGGGGAGGGGGACTTCTCAATCACAGGGAAGGGTCCCGGTCACTGGTCCTGCCAGATCTCATGACTGGCATCCCTAGCTGAGATTGTGTGATAGCCAGAACATGACAGACACTGCCTCTGAGTGCAAACTGGGAAGAAAATACCCTACAGGCCATGATCAGGGTAGTCAAGAGACACCCTAGCATCCTTGGTCATCCCCAGAATTCAGGAACTGGGGAGTCACGGGCTCACAGTCTTTCCTCCTATGCAGCCCCATCAAACCCAGCTTAGAGTTCCTTTGGAGTGCAGACAGCAAATTAGTTTTAACTCATGTGCCAGCTAGATCGGCTGATAGTGAGGGACTACAGCTCTGTGTTAAGAAGGATTCTGAGGTTGTATTTGGGACAAGCTGAAAAGAATGCCTTGATCAGTTAGTGACTTCTGACTGGGAGGAACTAACTGGGAAGGGTTGTAGACCTACCGTGGATTTTCAGGACTTATTACTGAAGGCGACCTCTCCACTAGCTCATCCATCAGCAGGGTGGGACCTCCAGGTGGGGGACAGGGCCCCTGGCCAGTGGCTGGGGTCCTGACCCTGGACTGGGCACTGGGGTTTCCTGTCGGCGCAGGGCAGGAATCTGATCCCGCCGGTGGCCGGGGGCAACGTGAAGCTGAACTACACAGTGCTGGTCGGGGAGAAGCCGTGCACCGTGACCGTGTCGGACGTGCAGCTGCTCTGCGAGTCCCCCAACCTCATCGGGCGCCACAAAGTGATGGTGAGGCTGGCGGGTGGGGCCTCGGTGGGTCTGGGATGCAGCGCGCGGTGCCTGCACCCACTGGGCCCCCAGGGCTCTGCAGAGTGGGATTCGGGCTGCCCCACATGTGCCTCCTAGACACTCGCCACCCCTAACTCCTTCTCCCTGCCCCCTTCCGAGCTTCTGTCTTCTGCACGGTCATTCTCTCCACACTGACTGGCACTATAGTGCAGGACAGCATTCGGTGAAGTGGGAAATCATCGCTTTGGGCAAGAGCGCCCTCACGGCGAGGCTGCTGGTGGCCTGGGAAGGCCCATGCATCAAGCTGTGTGCCTCAGTCACACCCTGACAGTGGGGTTGTATGTTGGGGGCCAGTCCCTGATGTCCTGGGGCTGGTTTCAGCCCAGTGTGTGCTGATTCCGCATGAGGATGACACAGGGGCTCCTGCCGCAGAGGTGCAGTTCTCCAAATGTGGGGTGCAGAGGCACCATGCCCCCAGCCTCACGCACCCTGTGTCAGTTTTTACAACGAACATCCCTCCAGGTCCCCAGTTGCTCAGTGACTTGGGTCAGACCCCACCCTCTGCCTCCAACCACCCCCCGACCTGTGTGCCCCCAGGCCCGAGTGGGCGGCATGGAGTACTCCCCGGGCATGGTGTACATCGCACCCGACAGCCCGCTCAGCCTGCCCGCCATCGTCAGCATCGCCGTGGCTGGCGGCCTCCTCGTCATATTCATCGTGGCCGTGCTCATCGCCTACAAGCGCAAGTCCCGAGAGAGCGACCTGACACTGAAGCGGCTGCAGATGCAGATGGACAACCTGGAGTCCCGTGTGGCCCTCGAGTGCAAGGAAGGTACGGGTGGCCCGGAGGCCAGAATGCCGTGCTGGAGGCTGGGGTGCGATTGCATGTGTCGGGGGGTGAGTGCACGTGAGAGTGAGCATGTGTGGGTGTGAGAGTCTGTGAGTGTGATGTGATAGAGTAGGTGGGTGTCAGTGTGTGAGTGTGTGTGTGAATGTGAGTGTTAGCGTTTTGGGGAGAATGAGTGTGTGGGTATGGGTGTGGGTGAGAATGCGTGAGGGTGTGGGTATGAGTCAGGCTGTGAGTGTGGTGTGTGTGACTGTCAGTGTGTGTATGAGAGTGTATGAGTGTATGTGAGTATGTATGAGAGTGTGTGAATGTATGTGAGTGTGTGAATGTGTCAATGAGTGTGGACATGAGTGAGAATGTGGGTTGGTATGAATAAGTGTGAGTGAGGGTATGAGTGTGACGTGTGTGGGGGTTTGAGTGTGTATGTATGTATTGTGTACGAGTGATGAGTCTTGTTAGTCTGAGTATGAGAGTGTGTGTGAATGTGAGTGTGAGGGTGTGGGAATGAGTCTCTGAGTGTGGGTGTGAGTGAGAATGTGGGTTATGAGTATGGATAAGTGTGAGTGAATGGTGTGTGTAAGTGTGTATGTGAATTCAAGTGTGACTGTGTAGGTTTGAGTGCGGGTTTTGGTGAGTATGAGAGGTGTGAGTGTGGTGTGTGAGTATTGTGCATGAGTATTGTGTGAGAATTGTTGAGTGGGTGTAAGGGTGTGAGTTGGTGTGTGTGTGTGGGTATGAGCATGTATATGTATATCATTGGAGTGTGTGAGTGTGAGTTTGGGTATTGTCTATGAACGAGGTATGAGTATGGGTGTGAGTGTGGGTGTGTGAGTATTGTGGGTGTTGGGAATGTGTGAGAGTGTGTTGAGTGGGTATGAGTGCACGTGTGTGCTGCCCACACAAACCAGAAGGTAGGTAGTGTGGTGGGGTGGGTGTGTGTCTGTGTGTGTGTGTCACCCACACAGCCGGTGGGCGGCATGGGGCAGCGCTGGGCTGTTGGGGTGGGTGTGTGTCTGTGTGTGTGTGTGTGTCACCCACACAGCAGGTGGATGGCGTGGGGCAGTGCTGGGCTGTTGGGGTGGGTGTGAGCAAGCGTGTGTGTATGTGTGTGTCACCCACACATAGCAGATGGGCAGTGTGGGGCAGTGCTGGGCTGTGCATTCCGCACTTGCAGAGGCCCTAACTCTAGGCCAACTTCGAGCCCAGCCCTCATCCCAGACCACGCCCTGCGGCCTTGACCCCGGCAGCCCCAGGTCATGCTCAGGCTCCTCTCCCTGCAGGTGTCCCTCCCTTCCTTTCCCATGGCAGACTGGGATCACTTTATGCCCCCTAGAGCCAGGCCCCAGCCCACCATCCGGACTGAGTGGCCTTGTGCCTGATTTCAGGGGAGACCTGGGGTGGCTTGACATGGCACATTCACACCTCTTCACCCTCATCCTGAGCAGAAAGGCAAGACCGAACGGCTGACCTGAGATTCAGAAGGAAAAATGTTTCCCTGCTTGTATTGAAAAAATTACAAACACAACCGTGAAGTGAAATCGGCTGTCCCTAAATCCACAAAGGGAATGGAGGAGTCAGACTCTTGTACGCCCCAGAACACGGTTCCACGTGTCACCCTGGGACACTCTGGTGCTCTTGCTGCAGATTAACACGTGGAGTCAATCCGCCGTACCTTGGCTCCCGCTCCACCCGGGAAGCCGGGGCTGTTTGAGGGGGAAGCGGATCCATTCGTCCCTCTCTGCCTCCTTCAGCTGTCAACACAGCATCCGCCTTATGGGACTGTTAATTACTGCCTTTTATTATATTTACGCTGCTTAATTTTTTCCTCCGCAATGTCCTCTTCCCTCTAATTAGGTATAGTGATTAGAATCTCTTTTATGTGTGGCAGGCGCGAGGCTTTGAATGTTGGAGGCGCTTGGTGACTTAACAGAAAGCTGCAGACTGATAAAAAGCCAACTCCCTCCTTCTCCTCCCCACCCGCTGAGCACCAGCTGGAAGGGGCATGAGGGGGTGTGGAGTAGCACCCATCAGAAGGTTCCAGAGAAGGGGGATCAGCAGGCAGGTGGGCGCCTGGCCTCGGTTTCAGCAGACAGCCAGGGTGCTGGCTGAGAAGTTCCCCACACGGCGGGAAGAGGGAGGCTCACCCAGAGCACACACAGATCAGCCGAGGTTGCATGCGGCAGAGCGGGGCCAGGGCAGAGCAGGGCAGGAGGTGGCTTCTTGGAGACTTTGCAGTCAGCCAGGAGGGCACCCCCACACAGCTGAAAAGAGACCCCACTGGGGCCTTCACCAGCCTGACCTTCTGAAATAGTAACACACAGTCGTACACTCACACATGTGCACACACACATACACTCACATACACACACTCACACATTCTTATACACACACTCACACACGTACATATGCACATTGATACACACACATACTCATATATTTACTCACACAATACACCCAGGTACACACTCATACACGTTCATGTACACTCACATGCATACACGTTCCTATACACACTCACACACATTTATACTGACACACTCACATATGCACACACACTGGACTGTGCCCAAGACGAGTGTGATAACAGCTTTGTCCTGTGCAACCACCTGGGCCCAACTAGTGTCTCGGGGCTCTGCATCCATCTGGGGACCCGAGCTGACTCCACAGACAGCAGTCCCCACATCCATGAGTGTTCATCAGGACTTTTGGTGACAGTTTGTGCCAGAAAGGCTCACCCACCCCTCTCTGACACACACACATACACACACACGCATGCACTGGTATAAGTTCCACCTGGACGTACCAGGGTTTCTCGATCTTGGGCCTCACGTCACACCACAAGGGCACCCCGTGCCGGGATGGCCAGGGCAGAGGGGAGGGTGTGCAGGGAAAGTAGAGCCATGGGAGAGCTTCTTAGCACCTGTCACGGTTTCGAGAGGCCACTCCCTTTTGTTCCCTCGAACAAGGGCACTGGTGTGCCACAGCTCAGGCCCACCAAGCCTGGCTCAGAACCCCAGGCCCCAGCCTGAACCCAGCACTGTGGGCTGATGTGTATCTGTGGTGGCTCCCAAGGCTCATCAGGAAGGGCGGGCCTGGGGCAACAGTGTTGTGTCCACGTGGTCCTCTCAGCCCACTGGGGCTGGGCTGGCTTTCCAAGGGCCCAGAGCCACGGTGGGCCTGGGAATTCCCTCTGAGCCCACAGCCTATTTTCCCCTGAAAATATAACTGGAAGGAAATATTATCTAGTTCATGTCCCCTGGCTGTTCTTCTTTCCAAGCTGTGTTAATCCATCCTGATTGTGTGCAAGTACGCTGTGTGTGCGTGTATGTGTGCACCTGTGTGTGCGCACGTGTGTGTGTATGTATGTGGAGAAGAAGGGGATGGGTGAGCAGTGGCGGGCAGGTGGCATCACCTCTGAGTACCTCCCAGAGGTGTACAGACCCTGGCAGGGGACAGTGCCCAGGACAAGTGTGGTAACCGCTTTGCCCTATACAACCACCCCCGGCTGCCTGCTGGGCTCTCTCTGGGCCCAGCTGGTGTCTGGTGGCTCTGTTTCCATCCGAAGACCCGAGCTGACACCACAGACAGGAGTCCCCTCCTGCTCAGGCCTCTGGGGGCCTCAGTGAGAGTTCTGAGCCCCAAGTAGGAGGAGCTCTGGAACCCCCATGCTCCAGCGCCCTCCCCGCCTTTTCTCCGTGCCAGCATTTGCTGAGCTGCAGACAGACATCCACGAGTTGACCAGCGACCTGGATGGCGCCGGGATCCCTTTCCTGGACTACAGAACCTACACCATGCGGGTGCTGTTCCCAGGGATTGAAGACCACCCAGTTCTCCGGGACCTTGAGGTAAGATGGCGGTGGAATGCATGTTGGTGACCCTCAAGTCCAGCCCCTGCATTCAGAGGGGAACCAAGGGAGGTGCCACCTGCCCGAGGCCCCCCAGCTTGCCGGCACCAGCCTACCCCTCTAGGGGAGATGGGGCCGTGTCTGGGAGTTCCGACTTGAAGCAGGTCCCTGTGTGAGCACAGTGCCCAGAGGGGCAGAGGTGTGAGATGGGTCCCAGGTCTCAGGGCATCATGGAATGGAATGGAAGCCTCTGTTCCCAGAAAAACTCTGCAAGTCCATTGAAACAAGAAATCTGGCAAACACATTTAGGGATCCATGGACTGTTGTTTAAGAAACTATGATACAATGGATTTTACCACTTAGTGCTCAATAAATACATGTGGAAAAGGTAAGTGATGTGCGTGTGGGGCAGAGAGGTGGCAGAGTGAGTGATAAAAGCACACCGTCTTCTTCCTGACCAGCAGGGACCTCGTCTCTTGAACATTGTACCCCACTTACTGTCTAGCTTCATCTCCGGCTTATGCATACATTCATGCTATGCTTTGTTCCAAAAGGGATTTGGAATGGCTAACAAAGAGACATGCCAGAGAAGAATGAAACATCTAAGTGAGAAGGCCACAGCAAAATATCACAAGGTGCAATCGCTGATATTGGTTGGTTTTAATCACTTCGCATGCCTTCATTTATTGAACCCTTCCAAGAACCCTCTGAAGTAGGCACGCCCACTTTACAGGCCACGAAGCTGAGACACAGAGACTGTCAGTCCTTGCCGAGGGACACGCAGCAGTAAGGGGTTGGGCCGGGGCTGAGCCCATCAGTACAGAGCCCCCTCCAGAACACGCACTGGGCTTCCAGGCTGCCACACTCAAGCTGCTCCTTAGGGTTCTTACTAGGATGGATTGAAAATCTGTCGCCAAAGCAGCAAAGGAGAAAAAGATTAATAGCGTGATTCACAGTGCCCATGAAATAAAACCAGCCCCGCTGGCCAGGAGCCAGGTGGTTTCCAGGCCCTGATCCCGAGGGAATGCCTGTGTGGGCTTTCCTGAGGAAGGGCGCACACCATGCACCTCAGGGTGGACACAGCAGGTCCACCGGGAAGACCGTGGCTCACCCGCGTTTCTCTACGCTTAGTTGTTGAGTGGAGCGTGTTTGTGCGTATGTGTGTTTCTGTGAGTTAGGGCACGGGCGTTTCTGTCTGGAGGAGGCCACCTTGGCTTCCCAGCTGACTGATACCATGAGGCACTTTCAGAGGCTGTAGGTGGTGGTCTCCATGTCGTCACGGATACGGCACCCTTTCTCTTGTCCCCATATGTATACACATGTGTCCATGTGCCTGTATATAGATGGTATATAAACATACGTATGTATGTGTGTACGTATCTGTGCATAGCTCGTATATACACGTATGTGTGTGCACGTATCTATACATATGTCACATACACACGTGTGTGCAAGGGTGCACAAGCATCCATACATACATCATGTACACACATAACAGTTTTGAATGTGGCACTTTCATCCATCCATTTCCTGGGTCTCACCCTCCTGGCTGTTCCCCCTTTCTCATTCCCACTCATTTTTCTTTTATCCTTTCTCTGGCTTCTACTTCAAAGTACCGGGGTGCTTAGGCCACTAAAGAGTGTGCCCGTTCCTGGTTAAAGCGAGACACAGGAGTGTTGGAAAGAGAAGACAATTCTCTGTGTGTGTATGAGACAGAGAGTGTGTGTGTGAGTGTATTACGTGTGTGTGTGAGTGTACATGTGTGCAGTATGTGTATAAATGAGTGTATATAGGTGTGTGAGTGTGTTCATGTGGGCACTGTGTGTGTGAGTGTGTACATGTGTGTATGTGCGTGTGTGTGTGGCACTGTGTATGTGGACTGCGCCGTGGGTCAGGGACCAGGCCTCACTAAGTCACTGTGGACCTCCAGCTGCCTACGGGGGCCCAGCACATAGAATCACGCAGGGACCACCAGACAGTTGAAAAGTGAATCTCCGTGTGTCTGAGTGAGTCAGACTGTTCCCCTGGGAGGTGGACGTGGTAGTCCCAGGAAGGGAAGTTGGTCTGAACATCCCCCTAGACCCTGGGGGCCGGATGGAGAAGAATCACAGCAAGAGTTCACGAAGGGCGAGGATGTGAAGTTATTCTCCCTTTTTCACGAGCTCAAAATTCCAAGTCCAAATAGATTTCCTGTAAGGATTTAACTTTTAAATTGGATTTCCTAAGACCATGTCCAAGGTGGCATTCCTACACGCCAGCCTGAATACCTTGGAGCAGACTGGGGGGCAGCCACCTCCTACCAGATGTCCTCATGGGGGACGTTGCGATGGCCCACACTGTAAGTCATATCACGACCTAGTATATGGTCTTATTCTGCATCTCGTACCTAAAACGTCTGCTGAAACCTGAGTATTCTCTCTTTTCATTCCCTTCATCAACAAGGGAGACATTCTGACCCCAGCCTCCTACTCAGGAAGGAGTTAACTACCAATGTCATCACTTTTCCTGCAAATGGAGCTCACCAGGTGGCTGGTTGTCAGACACAGGCTCTGACTCAAGCAGGCCGTGTGGCAGCTATCTTATTTCCAATAAACTCACAACTGAATTGTTTGCAGACAGAAATCAGCTTTTAACTTTCCTGCATCAGCCTGGGACTGAGATCAAAGAGACAGTGGTTGTTCAGCGGTAGAATTCTCACCTTCCAGGCAGGAGACCCAGGTTCGATTCCCGACCACTGCACCTTATGTGCAGCCACCACCCATCTATCGGTGGAGACTTGTGGGTTGCTATGATGCTGAACAGGTTTCAGCGGCACTTCCGAGCTCAGGTGGGCTAGAAAGAAAGGCCTGGTGATCTATTTCCAAAAAATCAGTCAGTGAAAACCCCCTGGGTTACAATGGTCTGAGCCGCAGCTGACCGTGGGGACAGCACAGGACCAGGCAGCATTTTGTTCGTTGTGCATGGGGTTACCATGGGTCGGTGGCTGACTCGATGGCTGCTAACAACAACAACAGCGTGAGACCCAGGCTCCTAGGCAAGATCAGGGCTCTTGTTTTTTTCCAGTCCCTCCTTGCCACCAGAAGAGTTTCACCCTGTCGATTTTCTGGGTATGGAAACATTTTGAGGAAGCTGTTGACTAATCTTACGTCATGTTTCCCAACCCTCTGAGCCACTGAGTTGCCTGCCAGCTGGTTGGCATGAGGGGTGAAATGCGTAAAGAAGGAGGGGTCCCGTGGCCTTGGCTGTTCTGGAGAGGAGGCCACCAGGCCCTTTCTTTTGCCACCAGCTGGGCAAAGTCCAGGCATCTGGAGACATGACTGCCAAGCCACTAGTCACCCACCAAACCTTTCAAAATATGGAGCAAACCGTCCATCAGACACTCACGATCTCAACCTATCATTGACTCCTAAACTCTAACCTGTCAGGTTATAATTAAAATTTCCTGTCCAGTTTTATAGGCACAAACTTCAGCTCCATTAGAGAACCATCTGGTGAGCAAAGAGTTCTGGTGGAATTTGATGAAGGGTGGGGTGGCAAGCCATGCAAGAACACCGTTCTAGATTCCCTTAGCAAGAGACTTCACGTTCATCTCCTCCCTTTCATAAAATGGGGAGAGAGTGCCTGCCTTCTGCACCCCAGGGCACGGTGCTGTTGCAGTAGGTGTCTTGGAAACTCTCAGGGGAAGGGGACTATGACAAGCAGTACTGAAGGGGGACAGGCGAGTCACGAACCCACCGCTGTTTACATGTGCACCGTGCACGCCAAGCATTTACATGCATGTTGAAGGTTCACAAACCATTATGATGTAGCACTCATGTTCTCCTTGTACAGATGAAGCAGGAGAGCCCAGAGATGGTAGAATTTTTCCTGCATGTACTAGTTGGTGTAGTCTGATTTGCAAACCTGTGCTGCAAACCAGGACATTATTTGGCTGCAGGTAGCTTTGCTAAAAGCCCCCTTCCTGGGGCCCAGGCCTTGCTGCCGAGAAGGTGGGTGCACTTTGCACCCAGAGAAATCAGAGCCACAGCAGGAAGTCCAGCGTCCATCATCCTGCCAAGGGTGCCATCTGGCCAGGCCTGTTCCTAGACCGCCTCCCCAGATGCCAGCGTGCCAGCTGCATGTGGCCACTTGCCCTTCGGCTGCTAGCTGAGCTACAGAGGCCTGTTAGGGAAGCCACAGAGAAGGCTCAGCTCTGGCTCTCAGGCAGCCCTGGCTGGGACAAGCCCTGGCAAAGGTCGGAGAGGACAGCCAGGGACTTGGGTTTGGAAGTCCAGCACCATTCTCCCCAGCTGGATGGCCTAGGACCACTGAATTCACCCCTCCGAGAGGTTGTTACGGGGAGTAACACCTTACCCTGGCAAGGTGACTGGGAAACTTCGTTAAAATCATGTGTAAAATGTGCCCGTGCTATGAACTGGGACGTTATTTGGCTGGAGGTAGCTTTGCTAAAAGTCCACTTCCCAGGGTCCAGGCCTTGGGAAGCAATCTGCTGCTAACCTAAAGATTGGAGTTTCGAACCGACCCAGCGGCTCCTCGGGAGAAAGGTCTGGCAATCTACTCCTGTAAAGATTAGATCCTAGGAAACTCTTGGGGGGCAGTTCTGTTCGGTCACACACAGTGTCAAAATTGACTGAGCAACACCCAACAAGCACAATGTGCCCAGCACTGGGCATTGCACATGGCGGAGGCTCAGGAAAGTCCTCCATCCACCCATCTGACTGTTGCCAATGTTGGGGGTTACCAGCTGGGGGGCTATTGGATACGAACGGTGCTGCTGTGAGCATTCTTGTACGTCTCAGTGACGATGCTTGGCTCCCCCATGTGTGCCATGCCTAGCTCACTGCTGACTCGGGTGTGCAGGGTGGACTGTAGCCCTGCATGCTTGCAGGTATCTCCAGATACACAGGGTTTCCTTCCTTTCCCCTGGATTGAGCAGGGCCTTACAAAGGGTCCTTACGAATGTCAGATGTTAGAGTTAGGGAACTCTTTAGAGATGGTCAGCCTTCCTCTTCCCCTTTTTTCAAGGGAATAAACTTTGCTCCCCCTCCCCGAGAAGTGAAGGGACTTGCCCAAGGTGGCACAGCATGGCGGTGTCACAGCCCATGTGGGACCTGAGAGTCCTGATGCTGAGGGTGCTGGTTGCCAGCAGGACCCACGAGCTGGGGAAGGGCCAGCTTCAGTCAGCTGAATGGAGACCAGGCCTAATGATCCCTTGGGCCAGCGGGGTGTTTACTCAGGCAGCTCCGGCTTCCCAGAGTTCCCTGGGGGGCTGCGAGGGTGGTCTGCCCACTCAGGGCCCCTCTTTGACTCTGCCTGACCCTCAGGGAAGAGCTCAGGCCTGGATCTGCCAGAGCTGGGTTCAATCCCCAGTATCAGCGTTCACTAACTGTGTGAGCTTCTCTCTGTGCCAAAACTAGGGATGAGGTGTTTAGCACTGTGCCGGGCTTGGTGGCATTAGCCAGGTGGGCTGTGGCTTGAATGAGGGGTGGCATGTGGGCTGGGAGGATCACCAATGTGGGCAGAGCTCAGTCCGTCGGGAGGGCCCCAGTGCTGCCGCGCTCCTCTCTGCAGATGGCAGTCAGGATCGTCTCTGTCTCCCCTGCAGGCCCCAGGCTACCGGCAGGAGCGCGTGGAGAAGGGCCTGAAGCTCTTTGCGCAGCTTATCAACAACAAGGTGTTCCTGCTCTCCTTCATCCGCACGCTCGAGTCCCAGCGCAGTTTCTCCATGCGCGACCGTGGCAACGTGGCCTCGCTCATCATGACCGTGCTGCAGAGCAAGCTGGAGTACGCCACCGATGTGCTCAAGCAGCTGCTGGCCGACCTCATCGACAAGAACCTGGAGAGCAAGAACCACCCTAAGCTGCTACTCAGGAGGTGGGCGTGCCCAGGGCTCAGCAGGGGGTGTTGGGGCACCCCTACCATCGCCCGGCTACTCTGCCAGTTCTGTATGCCTACCAGGGAGACTGGTTAAAGCACTGAGTTGTCAGAGGTGGGGCTGTATTAGATATCTTTTAAGAAGAACTGGAGTTCCTGACTTGGCTGTTAACTGCAAGGTTGGTGGTTTGAGTCCACTCAGAGGCACCTCAGAACAAAGGCCTGGCTATCTTCTTCAGAAAAACCAGACATTGACACCCTATGGAACCCAGTTCTACTCTGACACATGTGGGGTTGCCATGAGTCGGTGTTGACTCAGTGGCACCTGGTTATGTTGGTTTGTAAGAAAGACCTCATCCATTACTTTGGCACCTAGAACTTGCCAGGACCCATCTGCTCACTCTAGTGTTTTCATCTACCCTGTTATCTGCTTTTCATTCTTCCCCCTCTGCCCTGACACTCCCTTGATTTTGGCCCTTTCTGCTGGAATTGTTCTCTAGTGGAGTCTTCACAGGTCACGTAGACCAGTCCTGGTCTTACCTAGACCAGAACTTGAATTAGGAGATAGAACCCACCCCACCATCTCAGGATCAGAAGCTTTGCTCCTTGCAACTGGAGGTGTTGTCTGTGGACAGCATCCCCTGGGAGCTGGTTAGTAATGCGGAGTCTCAGGCCCCACCCCAGGCCCCTGAATCAGAATCTGCATTTTCATGAGAAACCTAGGTGATCTGAATGCACGTTAAAAGTTGAGCAGCACTGGTTTAGCCTATGTTTGAATTAAAGCCTGTGAACTTCCGCTTGCCTGATGCCACCCAGCAAGTATTTCCTGGCACCTACTAAAAACTGTCAGCTCTATATTGGGTAGACCAGTGTCGGGCTGTTGAGTACCTCACACTCAACACCATCGATACCTCAAAGGTCACACGTGGAAGCATAACCGTATCCTGTGGCTTCGGCCTCAGAACAAATCGAGACTCTGACTCTACCCAGGCTCCCATTGAACTTGCCATGCACATGAAGGCTGTTTCTATCCCGTGTCTTTAGCTTTCACTTATCTGCAGGTGAGAGACTCCAAGTCAAATCATTATATCCAGTCCTCTACCTGAACCTGTGTCTGCTTCTGTCTGCCTGCTCCCTCTCTCCGTCCTTGGGGCCTTGGTTGGAGGCAGGGCCCTGGTGGTTCCCACTTGGTCCAAGGGGTGGTTGTGGTTTTCAGAAGCGTGTGCTGCAGGCCTTTTCTTGGTGCTGTGGGGTTTCGCCTGCACAGCTACAAAAGGTTGCTACAGATAGGAGCAATCATACAGCTTTGGAAACAGCAAGGTAGATCATTTAGATTTTTGTTTTACTTTCACCAAGCAGCCACCCACTGGCATAATTCTAGGGTTGCCACCGCCTGGCAGAGCTCCCGCCGAGAATTTCCCGGCGTGGTCTCGCGCCGTGTCTGAGCGCCTCCTCCTCTTGTTTTCAAGTCCCTCCCTCCCAGATGCCCACTTTCTCCTGCTCCCTCCATCTCCTTTTCCTCTTCTTGCCCCCAGCTCCCCCTCCATTCAAGATTCTTCCTTCTTTTCTTTCCCTAGCATCATGGTGGGCTGGCAGCTGCCCAACTGCCTTTGGGCTTTAGTTGTTAGGATTTTCTGGCAGCTGCAACTTTGAACTCTATCCAAACATATCTGGATGGGGAGGTCGGTCTCTGGAGCTGGCTGCACATTTAGTGCAAGGTAGAGTGTGGTTTGTTTTCTCTGAATGGATGAAACCCACAGTGTCCTTGGCAGATAAACCTGCTGCAGGGTTCTCACTTCCAAAGGAAAAGAATAAATGGGCTTGGGTTGTGGCATGAAAGATTCATGTTAGATTCCGGAAGGAACTTGCTGTCATTGTAAATGAAACACCTTAGCAACATTGTAAATGAAAGCCTTTGAAATAGAACAATTTTGTCATCTCTTGGGATGGGCTAGGTATACGGCTTAGGGTTTCTGGTGGCCCTAGAAGTCTTTAGCTCAGGCTATGGGGCTCAGCCACCACGCATCTGTCAGTTTGTCGTACTGTGGGGGCTTGCATGTTACTATGATGCTGGAAGTTATGTCACCGATGTTACAAATACTAGCAGGATCACTCATGGTGGACAGGTTTTAGTGGAGCTTCCAGACTAAAACAGACTAGGAAGAAGTACCTGGCAGTCTACTTCTGAAAAAATGGGCCAATGAAAACCTTACAAATAACAGTGGAACACTGTCTGATATAGTGCTGGAAGATGAGCCCCCCAGGTTGGAAGGCACTCAAAATGTGACTGAGGAAGAGCTGCCTCCTCCAAGTAGAGTCGACCTTAATGACATGGTTGGAGTCAAGTCTTTGGGACCTTCATTTGCTGATATGGCATGACTCAAAATGAAAGGAAACAGCTGCAAATATCCATTAATAAGAGGAACGTGGAATGTACAAAGTATGAGTCTAGGAAAATTGGAATTCATCAAATATGAAATAGAATGCATAAAGATCAATATCTTAGGCATTAGTGAGCTGAAGTGGATTGGTATTTACTATTTTGAATCAGACAATCATATGGCCTGCTGCGCTGGGAATGACAAATTGAAAAGGCGTGGTGTTGCATTAATCATCAAAAAGAACATTTCAAAATCTATCCTGAAGTACAGGGCCGTCAGTGATAAGGTAATATCCATATTCCTACAAGGAAGACCAGTTAATATGACTGTTATTCATATTTACAAACCAACTGCTAATGCCAAAGATAAGGAAATTAAAGGTTTTTACCAACTTCTGCAATCTGAAATTGATCAAACATGCAATCAAGATGCATTGATAATTACTGGTGATTGGAATTCGAAACTTGGAAAAAAGAAGACGGATCAGTAGTTGGAAAATATGGCCTTGGTGATAGAAATGATGCCAGATATCACATGATAGGATTTTGAAAGACCAACATTTATTCATTGCAAATACCTTTTTTCAACAACATAAATGGCAACTATACACGTGGACCTCACTGGATGGGAAACACAGGAATCAAATCAACTACATATATGGAAAGAGCTGTTAGAAATGCTCAATATCATCAGACAAAACAAGACTAGGGATCACCTGCAGAACAGACCATCAATTGCTCATGTGCAAGTTTAAGTTGAAGCTGAAGAAAATTAAAAGAAGTCCACGAGAACCAAAATAAAACCTTGAGTATATCCCACCTGAATTTCAAGACCATCTTAGGAATAGATTTGATGCACTGAACACTAGTGACCAAAGACCAGATGAGTTGTGGGATGACATCAAGGACATCATACATGAAAAATCAAGAGGTCATTACAAAGACAGGAAAGAGAAAAGGCCAAAATGGATGTCGGAAGAGACTCTGAGAGTTGCTCTTAAACGTAGAGTAGCTAAATCGAATGGAAGAAGTGATGAAGTAAAAGAGCTGGACGAAAGATTTCAAAGGGCAGTTCCCCAGATAAAGCATTATAGTGAAATATGGAGAGACCTGGAGTTAGAAAACCAACAGGGAAGAACACGCTGAGCATTTCTCAAGCCAAAAGAACTGAAGAAAAAAATTAAGCCTCGAGTTGCAATTTTGAAGGATTCTTTGGAGCCCTGGTAGCACAGTGGTTAAGTGTTCGGCTGCTAACCAAAAGGTCAGCAATTTGAATCCACCTTGGAAACCCTATGGGGCAGTTCTAGTCTGTCCTATAGGGTCGCTATGTGTTCAAATCGACTCTACAGCAATGAGTTTTATGGGCAAAATATTGAATGATGCAGGAAGCATCAAAAGAAGATGGAAGGAATACACAGAGTCACTGTACTACAAAGAATTGGTTGACATTCCACCATTTCAGGAGATAGCATATGATCAGGAACCAATGGTATTGAAGCAAGAGGTCCAAGCTGCTCTGAAGGCATTGTCAAAAAACAAGGCTCTAGGAATTGATAGAATACCAACTGAGATGTTTCAACAAACAGATGCAGTGCTGGAGGTACTCACTCGGCTATGCCAAGAAATTTGGAAGACAGCTACCTGGCCAGCCAGCGGGAACAGATCCATATTTGTGCCCATTCCAAAGAAAGGTGATCCAACAGAATGCAAAAATTATTAAACAATGTCATTAATATTACACAATAGTAAAATTTTGCTGAAGATAAATATAAAACGGTTGCAGCAATGCATCGACAGGGAGTTGCCAGAAATTCAAGCCGGAATCAGAAGAAGCAGAACCGGAGATATCACTGCTGAAGTCAGATGAATGTTGGCTGAGAGCAGAGAATACCAGAAAGATGTTTACCTGTGTTTTATTGACTATGCGAAGACATTCAACTGTGTGGATCGTAACAAATTATGGAATGAGAATTCCAGAACTCTTAATTGTGTTTATGTGGAGCCTATACATAGACCAAGAGGCAGCCGTCGTTCAAACAGAACAAGGGGATACTGCATGGTTTAAAATCAGGAAAGGTGTGTGTCAGGATTATATCCTTTGACCATACTATTTCAGTCTGTATGCTGAGCAAATAATCTGAGAAACTGAACTATATGAAGAATGTGGCATTAGGATTGGTGGAGACTAGCAACCTGCAATATGCAGATGACACAACCTTGCTTGCTGGAAGTGAAGAAGGTTTGAAGCACTTACCGATGAAGATCTAAGACTACAGCCTTCAGTTTATGGATTGTACCTCAGCATAAAGAAAACAAAAATCCTTCAACTGGACCAATAAGCCACATTATGATAATGAAGAAAATATTGAAGCTGTTAAGGATTACATTTTACTTGGATCCACAATCCACGCCCATGGAAGTAGCAATGAAGAAATTAAATGACACATTGCAGTGGGCAAATCTGCTGCAAAAGACCTCTTGAAAGTGTTGAACAGCAAAGATTGCACTTTGAAAACTACGTTCGCCTGACCCAAGCCATGATATTTTCAATCACTTCATATGCATGTGAAGGCTGGATAATGAATAAGGAAGACAGAAGAATTGACGCCTTTGCCTTCTTTGGCGAAGAATAGTGAATATAGCACGGACCGCCAGGAGAACAAACAAGTTTGTCTTGGAAGAAATACAGCCAGAGTCCTCCTTGGAAGTGAGGACAGCGAGACTTCGTCTCACATACTTTGGCCGTGTTATCCGGAGAAGCCAGTCCCTGGAGAAGAACATCGTGCTTGGTAATGTAGAGTCGGTGAAAAAGAGGAAGACCCTTGATGGATGGATTGATAAGATGGCTGCAACATTGGGCTCAGACATAACAAAGGTTGTAAGGATGCTGTAGGACTGGGCACTGTTTCCTTCGGTTGTACGTAGGGTCTGTGAGTCAGAACCTGACACACCTAACAACGACAGGAGGGACTTAGCCTGGCCTCTTTATCCCAGTCCCCTTCTCTTAGCACCTTCCCTTCTATCCTGCGCCAAATTAGTGCTTCCACAGTTTGTTTTTTTCTTCTGCCCCCTAAAGAATACATTTACCGTATGAAGTTCTCTTACCAACTGCTATCGAGTTAGTTCCAACTCATAGCGACTCTGTGTGTGTCAGAGTAGAACTGCGCTCCACAGGATTTTCAATGGCTGATTTTTTTGGAAGTAGATCCCCGGGCCTTTCTTCTGAGGCACCTCTGGGTGGACTGGACTTCCAGTCTTTTGGTTAATAGCTGGACACATTAACTGTTTACACCACCCAGGGACCCCATAAAGTTTTCTAAGGCTGTTCTAGCCTATATGGTAGCTACTAGCCACATGTGACTCTTTAAATTGAAATTAGTTCAAAGCAAATAAATTGTAAAATGCAGCTCTCCATCCCACGAACACATTCCCAGTGTTTGGTAGCCACATGGGGCCTGGGGCCCCTGTACTGGGCAGTGCAGATGTAGAACGTAGAATGTTTCCCTCACCAGAGAATGCTCTGCTGGACAGAACTGCTCTCAGGCCTTCCCCAAAAGGCCACCTGTGAGCTTGACACTCAGAATGTTGTCGTCCAGCTTTGTGGGGAGAGCTTGCCCTGACATTAGAGGGTGTCTAGGAATCCACGAGACTTGTGTATTCTTTAGGATCTCAAGATTTGGCCTAAAAGCCATACATAGCAAGATCGATGCAGGCCTCTTCCCCTGCCCTCCCTAGCCAGGGCCTCTGACCACTTGCCTTTTTCTTTGTCTTGCTCTGCTCGTTCCCTTGGTGACCGGTGACAGGACGGAGTCAGTGGCTGAAAAGATGTTGACCAATTGGTTCACTTTCCTGCTCTACAAGTTCCTCAAGGTAGGGTTGGATGTGAGAGTGTTGCTGGCCCTGCCTCAGTACCCCCACGGGCTCTGACCTTCTTCTCCCCAGCCTGCCCCATTTCCCTCATGCCCACAGTCCACACTCTCAAGGGCTGCCTCTTGCAATGCCACAAGAAACAGAACCCCCTCCTCACTAAGAGAAACAGCCTCCTGGCCATTTCAGAAGGCAGAGCCCCCAAGTCCTAGCTTGAGAGACACAGTCCCCAAGGCTGGTTTCCCTTCCTGGTGAAGGGCAGAGGATCCCCCTTTGAGGGCCCTAAATCCTCCTTTCAACCTAAATGCAAGTTGAGGTCCCAGGCAGATATAGCAGCAGCCCTGTGACTGGGGGTGGGAAAATGGCCTGTTCCCAATTATTCACTTGTTTCCTTGGGAGTTTACATCACAGAGGGCTGCCCTGGGCCTCAGAATGGAGCTCCGGAGAAGGCTGGGAGTGGGGTGAAGGAGGAAAGAGGGGATAGGAAGCAGGCAGGAAAGGAGAGAGAGCTCTAGGAAGGTGGGAGGAAAGACCAGGGGAGATGGAACCGGAAGGGAGAGAGTTGGAGAACAGGGCATGAACTGAGAGATGAACTGAGAGAAAAGCATGTGGGCGCAGGAGCAGGCAGGAGGAGAGAAGGAGTTGGCAGCAGTCCTGGGAGAAGCAGGGACTCCAGGAGGTGGCCTAGGCTGCTCGTTCTCTTCATCCAGGAATGTGCTGGGGAGCCGCTCTTCTCCCTATTCTGTGCCATCAAGCAGCAGATGGAGAAAGGTCCCATCGATGCCATCACGGGCGAGGCCCGCTATTCCCTGAGCGAGGACAAGCTGATTCGCCAGCAGATCGACTACAAGACCCTGGTAGGTCACCTCACCGCCCCCCTGTGGCTCCAGGAGGCGGGCTGTGGTCCTGGGCAGCCCCTTCCCCACTGAGAGAGCTGTGGAAAGGCTGAAAAGCCAGCTCTCCAGCTGCGTCACCTACCTGGGCCCAACCAGGTGTCTGCCTATGCTGGTCACTTCAGATATCTTCTGTGCCACCACACCAGGGCATCTGGATTTGGGAACCCATGGCTCAGACACATCTGAGAAACACTTCCACAAAAGACTAGTGTGGTCCCAGGGCAGTGGCCTTGAATGGTGGAGTCACGCCCCTGCCATCAGGTGGCCACTGACCCCAGGAAGTTCCTGCGCATCAGTCCTCCCGTTGTGGAGATCCGGCACTTACTGCTCCACGCAGGTAGGGGGTGTGGAGCATGGAGGACAGAAATGATACACTTCCCAGGGCTCGGACGCCCACATTTGCCCACTGGTCTCAGTTCCAGTGTGCCCAATCTCCCATGACCTGAGCTGAAAAATGTGAGGCCAGGAGGGCTGGGTGGATGAAGGTGTATGTCCATGGAACAGGGCTCCCATAGCAGGTGGAGTAGCCTAGTGTTTGAGAGCACAGGGTTGGCTCAGATCAGGATTCGAGCCCGACTTCTGCCACTGACCAGCTGGGTGATTTGGGACAAGTTCTTAATGCCTCCGAGTTTGGGTTTCTTTATCTGAAAGATGGGGATCATAATAGAACTTTCCAGAATGGGAATAATAATAGCACCTGCCGCACAAGTTGCTGAAAGGATGGAATTAGATGAGATGCTCCTGGTGGTCGTGGTGTAAATGCTCAGCAGTGCTGCTCACCCAGTCCCCCCACTCCGCTGCCCAGGGAGCTCACACCCAGCCTTCGTTGGTGAGAGTTGGCATCACCCACCAGGAAAGGGGAGAGAAAATGGAAGGAAAGAATGAGAAAACCCAATAGAAGATGAATGTTGGGGGTGATGTGCAGGTGGTCCCCAAGAATGGAAGCAAGAGAGACAACAATGGGAAAGGAAGGATGAGCACAGAGAACAGGTGGAAGGAACCTAGAATGCAAGTCTCAGGAGAGGAGACAGCAGATGGGACAGGGGGTGGCTCTCTGGCAAGCCCCCCACCCTCATGCTGAGCGGGCTGAGTCCCAGACTCTGCAGCCAGCTGGGGAGAGAGTTCCCACCACACTGACCAGAGCCATGCTGCCACCTGCCCCACTCCCATCTTCAGACCCCGGGAATCCCGATGGGTGTGTGTCTTAGCAGATTTGCTGGGCTTGACCCATTGGTGAGGACTCAGGGGAGCAGACTGTGAACAAGGCCACTGCTTCCTGGCAGTCCCCATCTGCTCCAGAGGAAGAGGTAGAGGCCCCGACTAAAACGGGAAAGGGGTGGAGGGGGGAGAAACCCTACCAAAAATAGAGCACTGAATAGACTTCTTAATGAGACAGAAACCCCAACAACCCAATGCCATCGAGTCGATTCCAACTCATAGCGACCCTATAGGCCAGAGTAGAACTGCCCCATAGAGTTTCCAAGGAGCGCCTGGCGGATTTGAACTGCCAACCCTTTGGTTAGCAGCTGTAGCAATGAGACAGAGGATGAGACAGGACTACCGTTTAAATGTCTCCTGCCTTGTGTCCCCCTCCGCTCCCTTTCTTTCCTGCTCTGATCAGCAGCTTCCCAATATTGAATCCAACACAATGCATCGCAGTAATGCTCTGTCCCCAAAGGGCAGCATCCTTTATTCCAGAGGCCAAACTATTGTTAGCACCCAAGCCTGTTTCCAGGGTCCCCAGCTTAAAGAGGATGTGAAGGGATTGGAGTGGGGTAAAAAACATCCGCCAAGGTGGAGAGACTTGGGGAGAAGGGCGATGAGATGGCAGGGAGAAATTGGAATGGTTTTGCCTGGAGAAGAAAACAGCTGCAGGGTGAGGAAGGAAGAAAGGGTTCAAATAAAGGGTCATAGAATTGGGTGGTGGCTGGAGGAGCCAAGAGCGAGGACCAGCTGATGGTAGCCTAGTCCTGGGCAGGAGGGTGACCAGGGAGAATGAGGCAGCTCTGAGGGGCTCGGGGGGAACTGAGCACTTCACATTATGGTTTGGACACCTCTTAACTGTCAAGTGATTAATTGTATCTCAGGGCGGCGTGGCCCAGGCCCCTGCTGCTGGGAGGGCCGTGAAGGCCAGCAGCAGCAGCCCTGGGACAGTGGTGCCACTAGGATTGGTGTCACCCAGTGTGGTAACTCAAGGTGTCACCTCCCCATGGCCCTCCTCCCTGGGAAAGACCATACAGAAGCCGAAGTAATGTTTCTTGTACTGATGTTATTCGTAAACATTTTCCTTTAGTTATTGCTTCATTCTCGAAAAAGTTAGTGATGTAGGTTCACGAATACTAGTTACCACAATATTGGAGCTGAAACATCAGAAAATTTGACAAAACCAGTGACTATAAAAACTCCGGCAGCAACGAAAACAACAGCGGTGCTTGTAGATGAAACCACGTGATTCCAGGCGTCACCGTAATTCGGTAATAATGACAGCTCTGACCTGAGTGCAACAGGAGGTTCAAAATGTAAAACAGCACAGAGTTTTAGCCTTGTAGGTATATTGATACATGTAAGCTGGGCTTCTGAAAAATGTTTTTCTTGTTAGAAGTAACTAGAGAGAGATTTTTATAGACGGTCATTTTGATGTCGCCCCCTCTGACAATGTCACCCGGTGTGATCTGCACCCTGCACTCCCCTGTTGACACCAATGCCCTGGGAGGCTGCTTGAGTGTTGAATCTCAGGCGCCACCAAGACCCCCAAGTGGTTCTTAGGCTCATTAAGGTGCTAGAGGCTTTGCAGGCCCTTGTAGAGAAAGCACCAGGCAGTTTGCTCAGAAATTAGCGCAAGGGGTGTGATGGGAGAGAGAATTTTGGGTGGAGCTGGGGCTTGGCCAGTGGCCAGGGAGACCTGTTCTTCTGTGGGGCTACTGCTTTCTTTCTGGTAGGTAGACCCCTGCCCTGAAGTGCCCATGAAGTGTCCTCCTGACGCCACTTGAGCCCAGGGGCAGTAGAAATGGCCAGAGATCATACTGAGGTCAGAATCTTATGGTTGACTCAGAATCTGCCTCATGATCTCTCAGAGGAGGAAGCCCAGAAAAATCCATGTTGCTGGCCGGGAAAGGCTGAGCCGCTCCACCACTGCCCAGAGGGCGGCCAGAGCAGCTGAGGGCCAGGCTGCCCTTGGCCACTGAGGAGGGCAGGGCAGGGCTTCTAGAAGGCTGGTAGAAGGAAGGGAGGGGCTGGGAGTGGGCACTCAGGAAGAAAGCGTGGTCTAGAGCTCTCCTGCCATCGTTTCCAGTCTAGGACATTTTGAGGGTGAGAGTCTGGTGTTATAGATTTAATAGAATTTTTTTCTTCTTAATGGAACACGCATGTCCCGGGTTGAGCTCACAGCAGTCTGGTTGCTAATGAAAAACAGGCATCCAGGGCCGAGGTTCTAATTGCCACCACGTGGAGCAGGAGGCGGGGAAGCTGAGAGGGAGGCTGTTGTCCGGCTCTGCAAACCAGACATGGCAACTGGGAGTGGTTATGGGGCAGAGAGTTCAGAGAAGGAGAGGTGTAGAGACCCTAGCAACAGGACCAGAGGGAGGGTGGGAGCCGAGAATAGCATGCTTACCTATGACTGCCCAGGCCTCTGCCCTAGCTCGTTCCTGCACCCCCCAGCACCCAACCCATTCCTGGCGATAACCAGGGTCCCGCACACCCTTGTCAACATAGAAAGAGCCCACTCTGAGAACAGCAAGAGAAGGAAACTCTTGGAAAGGGCTCCTACCAGTACCAGTTATTGACAAATCGATTCCAACTCAAGGCAACCCCACGTGTGTGAAAGTAGAACTGTGCTCCACAGGGTTTTTGGTGGCTGATTTTTTTGGAAGTAGATCACCAGGCCTTTCTTCCAGCGTACCTCTAGGTGGACTCAAACTTCCAACCTTTCAGTTAGCAGCTGAGCACCTTGGCCATTTGCACCACCCAGGGGCTCCTGGAAAGGGCTCAGAGCTTTTTAAAGTAAAAACATATTGTGTGGGGCTTTAAATTTTCTGGCTAGTTCCAAAAAGGGAAACCGAGGCTTGAACCAGGTGGTGCCCTCCACCCCTATACACAGCGTCAGTGTTCAGAGCCAGGAATGGATCTCAGGTGGCTGGAACCTGGCCTTTGCAAAAGGCACGTGTTTATTTTTAAAGAACATGTTAAGTTTCGTAGAGATTCTCTAACCTCTGGTCAACTTGAAACCCTCATAAAAATTGAAGCTTATGAAATCCTTTGAGAAAGGGGCCAGATTCTCGTGAGCTCTGAGTGTGTCTGTTTGAGAGGGAGTGGCAAGACAAACGGATGGATACACAGAGGCGGGCAAGGGCCTGTGTGCTGAGCTGGCACACTGCGCGGGGACCAGGGGGCTGTGCGCATTCGGGCAGACCCCTTGGAGCTCCTCTTGCTCCAGCATGACTCCCTTTGAACTGTCAGGACTTCAGTGATGTTTGTTCTGACCAGGAGTCACGTGTGCAGCATCCCCCCTCCTCTGCAGTGACACCAAAGCCTTAGGGCACCTCCTGCTGGTCAGGACAGTGGGTTTGGTGGAAACACGGAGGGGCCAGATCATCCTGCCCCTCTGAGACCATTCTGGAAGAAGGAGCCATTCAGGATGGCAGAACCCCAGAGCTCTTCCTGCTGCCCTCCCACCCGCCTCCTGTCCCCACCTCAGGTCCTGAGCTGCGTCAACCCAGACAATGCCAACAGCCCCGAAGTCCCTGTGAAGATCCTCAACTGCGACACCATCACCCAGGTCAAGGAGAAGATTCTGGATGCCATCTTCAAGAACGTACCCTGCTCCCACCGGCCCAAGGCTGCAGACATGGACCTGGGTATGTCGGCCGTCTGCCTGGGGGGCTACCCTGTGGCTGGCCCTGACAGTGGAGGGCCCCTGCACACCTCCTGCCTCCCCTGTCAGGAACAAGGCCAAGCTGGGGTGCAGTGAGCAGAGGGAGAAAGGGGTATCCTGGAAAGCAGAGGAATGGGCTTGGGGGCCACTCACGGTCCCCCTGGAAACCATGGGGTTTGCCTTCATGCGTAGGTGGGCTTGGTCAGAGCTGGTGAGGGTGGGGTGGGCAGAGGGGGCCCGCAGGCCTGGCCCTGCTTGGCAGGTTAGGCCTCTGGGGTCTTTTGAGTGGCCTGAGTGGTGGGGGTGGAGTCACTTCTGGAGTGAAGGGACGTTAGAGACAAGTCTGCTAGTCTGAGCCTGTGTGGTCCAAGATCTTCCACTACCTTTTGTCTCGCAGGCTATTCCCCTCCCTTCTGTTCTGTGTCTGTAATTTTTGCTGAATACCTGAGGCATAGGGATCTGGGTCAGTGATAGGGGATGGAGGGAATGAACAGAGAAATGAGCCGTGACAGCCTGCTGGGGAGCAGGGTGACATTAGATTTGAATGCTCCACGAATAGATTGCATAGCCTATATAAACAAGGCCACTTAGGGCCAAACCGTACTGAGACCCCGTCATGTTTCATAGGACGGCATCCTGGGAAGCCCTAGAAGGGCACCCCAGGCTCTGAGGAGGCTGGGGTGGAGGAGGGGCAGTTCGGCTTCATGGGTCAGCGTCAAACACACCTGGGTTTGAGTTGCTGGTGCCGCCAAGTCCTAGCTGGGTGACCTTGGCCCAGTTACTTAACCTTTCTGTGCCTCCATTTCCTTGTCTTCAAAGTGGAGATGATAATAGTACCTGCCTCACAGTACGAATTAGATGAGATCATCCAGGTGGAAGTCTCTTACTGCAGTGCCTGGCCCAGGACACGCGCGGTGGACGTTGGTGGCTGCAGTTATCCATGACAAGGGGAAGGCTGGTGGGTCTGTCTGTAGATGCAGGGCATGGAGAGAAAGGCGTTCGTGTGTGTGCTTGTGTCTGGAGAGGCACGGCAACATGGGGTTGGGAGGCCCCTCCAGAGCCGTGACCTACCCATCCGGCCCCTGAGCTGGCTGCGTGGGTCAGGGCTGTGGCTAAGTCATGTAAGGCAGCTGGACAACTGTGCTGTTCTGAAATGCAGAGGGAATGTTCGTCCCTTCCTGCCGCTTACCTCCCCCAGACTGATGCCTAAAGACTCTTAGAGTCAGGAAGTTCTGCTCACTTACATTCTGCTGCTCCACCTGCCCTGCCTGTCCGCGCCTGGCTTTCGGCTCCAAGAGCCTGGCTCTGAGTCCGGAGCACTGAGGCTGGAGGAGATCGGGCTGACACGTGTTCCCTCTCACTCCTCACGTGTTTCAGGATGTGTGGTTTCCAGGACAAGCAGGATGAATGTGTGAGTGGGGGTAGGTGGGAAGTGAGTGTGCCCCAGGGGTGCCCAGTGCTTTGATCCTGAGTCAAAGTGGACACTGGTGTCTGCTGCCGTGCACATCCCCCACACTAGTGTGGAGGGGGGCGCCTGCCACGGACCCAAACCAAAAAAACCAAACCAGGAACCATGGAGTCGATTCCGATGCATGGCAACCCCACGTGTGAGAGTAGAGCTGTGCTCCATGGGTTTTGCAGTGGCTGACTTTTTGGAAGTAGATCCTCAGGTCTTTCTTCCAAGGTGCCTCTTGGTGGACTCAAACCTCCAACTTTTCAATTAGCAGTGAGCACAGCAACTATTCGTACCACCCAGAGGGAGAGAGAACAGTTACTGGGAAGGAAGAGCCCTGTGGTCCCCACCCCAAAATGATAGAATGGGGTGCGCCATCATGGGTTTTTCTGGGAGAGCTGAGTTTCGTAGGGTCACCAGGGAACACCCAACGTTCCTTTTGTTTGCTTTGTCTGCAGACCCTCTGGCAGGGCCCGTACTTGGCTTCTCAGTGTGCCTGTCTGCAGGATGGGCCTGTCTGCAGGATGGGTGGAATGATAACCCGGCAGAGCGAAAGAGCTGAGAACATGCATCTTCATACTTGAAAGTGTGTTTGGAAAGGTCATGCTAGAACACAGAGGGGGCTCAGGTGTGTGGGTGCAGGAGGGCACATGTTCCCTGGTGCCTGGGAACAGGCTGACTTCCCACAAGTGAGAGCAGGTGGCTCCATGATCTCCTTTTTGCCCTGGGAGACCTTCTGGATCCTGACCAGTGAAGGGCAGATGGGTGGTCAAGAACAGGTAAACCCTTAGGTGGCTTCAACGCCTGATGGGTCTCGAGAAGGGTGGGGCCAAAGTGCTTCAAAGTCATCAAGACCATGACCTAAGGGGGCGCCTCTGCAGCAGAATCAGGGCCATCCCTCTGCTCCGCGTGGTTCTGGAGGGGAACCGGTTCCTGGTGGTGGATGCTGCTCGGACCCAGCCCTTTCCACCTGCAAACCACACCTGCTGAGGACGGGAGGGGAAGCAGCTGCTTGTTAGCCTTAGAAAACTGCTCCCTTAAAAAGCCTGGGGGTGCGAGCACAGCAAAGCAAAGCAAAGCATTAAGGAGTAGAGAAGGCACAAAACAGCGCCAGCTGGAGTCGTCCCCGTCCACAGCTGAAGCTGCAGCCTAAGATGCTGCCTTAGCCAACAGCCCTGAGTCTTGGGAGCTGGGGGCTGCTGGGCACCAGCGCCTTCCGAGGTGGCGCTGTCCCAGGCGGTGGTGGCCAGACCGGGGTGGGGGGCCACTTGCCTCCTGCGAGGGCTGGTCCCCATGACACAGCCCTCAGCACCATTGCTTACCTTTCACGAGAGAAAAGGGCCGCGTCCCCCTTCACGTGGCTGCTGGGGGGCGGGGAGGGGGGTGTGCAGTCACCCCTGAGGAGTCAGGCCTCCAAGCAGGAATAGATAGAGGGGAGAGGCAGCTAAAGCTAGCAGATCAGGCCTCAGGCCCCATCATCTGCTGGGAGAGGGGGTCATGCTGAGTTCCTTGGAAAGCCCCCCTCAACCTCCGTAGGGCTTCTCTGAGCACTGTCCTGTTTCCCTACTAAACCCAGGGGCGAAGCCACCCCAAAACCTGGGCTTCCTCTCCCCCACCAGCCAGCATCACAGGAAAACAGGGCCTCCTCAGAGACCAAACATTCTCCTACACGATTCAACTCAGCCTTGTGGCCCCATGGGAGAGAAGAGGCAAGACGGGCTTTCCCATCTTATAGGTGCTGGGACATTGGAAGCCTGAGAGCAGTTTCTAAACATAAGGTGTGATTGTTATCAAAAATTAATCTGTGCTGAAGGGCTGCGTGTGGCACGCAAATACACAGAGGATGCACCCGCTCAGCCACTCTCCCCAGCGGAGGGCACTGGGCACAGACTGCCTCGCCTCCTCCTGGTGCCCACCCCTAGCAGCACAAGGACACCTGTCCCAGGCCAGCTCAGAAGGAAGCAGATGCCATAAGCCAGCCCTGAACTTGTGTGCAGTTAGCCCAGGCCCTTGCCCCACAGCCACCTCCCGTCAGCCCCAGTGGCCTGGCCAGCTCCTCCGTCCCAACTCTCCTGTCCATTGCTCCTTCAACTGAACCTCTCCCTCCCACCCAGTCACCAGGCTTTTCTAGGCACTAACTAACCAAGGGTGGCGCAAACAGCTAACGTACTCGGCTGCTCACCGAAAAGTTGGAGGTTCTAGTCCACCAAGAGGCACCTTGGAAGGATGGCCTGGTGATCTTCTGAAAGATCACAGCCTCGAAAACCCTCTGGAACACAGTTCTGCTGTGACACACATGGGGTTACCAGGAGTTGGAATAGACTTAATGGCAGCTGGTTTTTAACTAACCAAGATGAGAAGCAAAGGGAAAGACTGAGGGCCCCTCGACTGCAGTCTGTTGGAGTTTGGAGGTGGAAAGATGTCACAGGGGCAGGTGGCTGGGGAAGGTGCTGGAGCAGGTGGCCTTGGGATGCTCTCAAGGCAGAGTGCCCAGGGGTACCCCACTCCCTTGACATAAAGCTGTCTCAACCAGCTTAAACCTCCTTTTTGCCGACAGGTATTGGGAGCAGTGGGCGTCTGCTTGCATCTCTGAACACTTTAAGAACCATTTTTCACAGGAGCCTACCTTGTGGCAAGCTCCGTGCCAGGCGGGGGTGGGGGGGTGCTCCCCTGTACCAGCACGACTAGGGAAAGCCCCTCATTTCTTGTCATAGTAGCAGAAGGCAGGACATGTCTCAGTCTGAACCGAAGCGCTCTTGGTCTCCTTCCTTAGCTCCCCTGAGGACGTCATTGGTGTCATACAGCTCCCCTGCACAGAGGGAGACTGCAGCCCAGAGAGGCACAGCGCCTGGGCCACGGTTACACAGCAGAGAGGCTGAGAGGCAGCGCGTTCCACCTGTCACACACAGTGGCATCCACATGTTTCTCCTCCTCCCTGCTACTGCCCACGACCTCCAGAGTTTCCTCCTTTAATGTAAATGCCCTTTCAATAGCCCCCGGAACTCGCCACCCCATCTCTACCAAGCCGAGCTGAAAGGATATATTTTTTCAAATAAGTAATTCCTGTATGCAATAAAAAGATACACTATCTTCTGAGTGAAATATAAAGAGTGCGCAGCAGCTGTCTCCCCAGTTTGCATTTACCCTGCTCCTGATGGGAAGGACAGATAAAGATAATGGGATTTTTTCTTTTCTCCTCACCTCCCTCTCTCCCTGGAAGGTGGCCGTGGAACAAATTGGATGGAGTGTGTCTGTCCTTTGTGCTTGGAGCCTGGGGCAGGGCATGGGGCTGCCGGGCAGGTGTGGTGGGAGAGGTCAGAGCTAGCAATTTTCTCGAGGTGCCATGAATACAAATGCCAGGGTCACCTTCCCTCCCTGCCCCACCGCCCACCACCTGCCTTTTTAACTCTTCTTTTTTTTTTTTTTTGAACCAGCTAGAGCCCAGAGGGGCACCAGAGTTGCTGCCTTCCCTATTCAAGAGGCTCCATACGCCTGCAGCTCTTCTCTCTTAAATCAGTAAGAGAGGCATCCTGGTCCCCTTTGCTCTCCAAAAAACCCCCAAATCCCATTGCTGCCAAGTTGATGCCAACTCATAGCAGCATTGCTCTCCAGACATCCCCAAACGGCGGCAACTAACCAGTGCAGATGGCTTTACAGTTTGCAAAGACCCAGCTCCTCAGATGCACGCCGTGTAGCTCTATTTCAGAATTTCCTTTCTTAAGCACAAAGTTTCATAGGTCAATGATTTTGTCATTTAGAACTTAGTTGCACCATCAGATTCTTCTTTTTTACAAGGATTTTTAAGTAGTCCCTCACCCACATCCAGCCCAATTTCCTGGCCTCTGCAGCAGCCGCACTCTGACCCTGCTGTGGCCTCTCACTCCCTTCTCTGATGCCAGCTCCCCGGGGGCGAGGCTCTCAGGGCTCTCAGCCAGGTGTCTCCTCAGGGCTTACCTGCTGATAGGTGTGCAGAGGTACGAGCAGCATCTTCTCTCCTCCAGCCTTCTGCTCTGTTTGGAGGCCCCATGGGCCCAGTGCTGAGATATGGAGCCTGGATGTATCATGGGAGTGGCACCTTTTGACCAAAATGCCCACCCCGTGCCAGTCAGGCAAATGCCTAGGTATCCTTCAAATCTTTCCCCTCCCCTTCCATTATCACTGCCCTAGGATATTTCTTCTCATGGGGAGCTCATCCAGGGCCAGGACCCCGTTCCCTGAAGTCCCTTGTGTAAGCCTTTACAGTGTCCTGCTGAGCAGTGCCAGCGGCCGAGCTGTTGAGTGAATGCCTGAGACCAGGGCCTTGAGGCGTCCAGGATCTCGATTCCAGCATAGGGGCAGCAGGAGAGGCCTCTCCTCAGACAGGACGGTGACTGGCCTGGTCCAGAGTGGATGTCCCAAGGCATCATCTAGGCCACCACCGACTGGGCACTGCTTTTATGGGTGAGACAGAGGGACCCCTGGCGAAAAGAAGGTTGGACTCGGAATAAGGGACCTGGATTCCATTTAATTTCATCTCTATCATTAAAACTCAGCCTACGTTGAATACGTCACAGTAAGCAGATTTTAGATCCGGCCCTTGCCCTGGGCCTTGTGAGGCTGGTTCCCCAGCTGCATACTCTGTAAGGGGACCGGAACTGTCCTTCATATCACAAGGTGGGGCAGGCTCCCCTTCAGCTGACTCCACCTGCTCTCTGAGTTCTCTCCTCCTGGGTGAGGATGAGTCCATCCACCATCTGGGAGAGTGGACAGCTCATGGGATGGGAAGGCCAGCTGCTGTGGCCTTTGACCTTGGCTTTCCTAGGTCCCTGCTTGACTCAACAGAGCTTAAGGTCTCAGACCTCTGCTGAGAAGGCCATGACATGGCTCACAGCACTGGGAAAGCTGAGCCCCTGCCCACTACTATGATTGTCTGGAGACATTTCATGATGAGTCTGGGGAAGTAGAGACCACAGCTGATTGTAAGCAGGATTTCAGCCAAGTGGTGGAAATGGAAATAGAAGTGTGTCCAGCCTACGGGGTAGCACTGAGGGGCCTGGGCAGATAAGAGTGAGCGTTGGGGGGTAGGTTTTAGTATTACCAGCTGCTTTTGAGTCGATTCCAACTTACAGTGACCCCATGTGTGTCAGAGGAGAAGTATGCTCCATAGGGTTTCCAATGGGTGATTTTTCAGAAGTAGTTTGCCAGACCTTTCTTCCAAGGTGCCTCTGGGTGGACTCAAACCCAAAACCGCTCAGTTAGCAGTCAGCCAAGTTAACTGTTAGCCTACCGTGCCAGGAACCATCATCCTGTGCCAGGGAACACGGGCTCCTTCCAGTTGGGCTCCACACACTCCTCCGTTTGGGTTCAGCCAGGTGGCTTCCCGTGGCTTGGCTTCCCTATAGGCCCCAGGGGTGGAGCTGCCAGTGCCAGCCCCCATTCCCCTGGGCTTTTGTCCATCAGGTCTGGGTATGGGAGGGAACCCAGAATGTCGTTTTCTTACCTCTGATATTTAAAAACAAAGAAACAAAAACACCTAACTTTTCTGTATATGAGGTATGAAAAACAACAGGCTTGAAGAATGGATGAAGGGCTGGATTCCACCCTGAATTCCGCCCTCCACCAGCTCACTTTCCTCATATTGGTATTTTGGGGCACAGTCCTAATTTTGTGAGATAATTGCCAAAAAAGACAACAGTCCCCACGGCCCAGCTGCCCACTCGTACCCGTCAGAGGTGGGCCTGGGAGGACAGCAGGACTAGGACGCCCGGGAGCCTTGTCCTGTGACACGCATGGGCACCAGTGAGGAGAGTGTTCCTTGCCTGCCCTTGGCCAGCTCCTGCTGCCTCCACACGTGATCACTGCCTGCCAATCCAAGCTGGCGGGAAAGCCCGTGTCCACACATCCCAACAGCTGGATTTTGTGTGAAGGGGTGTGCTCAGTCCAAGGACACTAGCCCATGGCCCTCTTGGATTCCTCAAGCTCACAGCATGAAGTTGAGTGGAGGCAGCTAACTGCCGGTGTCACAGCCTGGCTACCAATCAGGGCCCAGGTCTAACTCAACAGCAACTGGTTGGTTTTGCACAGCCGGGATAAAGCCTGCCACTGCCCTATTCCTCAGCCCAGGCTGGCATCTTCACTGAGCCTGGCCACAGCCTAACAAGTCCCTGACCCGCTTAGAGATAGTCCTCTTGCTCCAGCCTCTAAAAATAGGTGCTGACATACAAAGATCCCACTGCTGTTGAGTTGATTCTGACTCAGAGTGACCGTGTAGGACAGAGTGGCGCTACCCCATGGGGTGTCCAAGGGTTTAATCTTTATGGAAGCAGATCACCCCGTCTTTCTCCTGCAGAGCCACTGGGTGGAATCAAAATGCCAGCAGAGTGCTTAACCACTGTGCCACCAGGGCTTCTTAAAGATACCCTTTGCCATCGAGTGGATTCCGACCCATAGCGGCCCTGTAGAACTGCCCCATAGCGTTTGGGGCATAGAGAAACCATAGGGTTTCCAAGGAGTGGCTGGTGGATTCAAACTGCTGATACTTTGGTTAGCAGCCAAACTTTTAACCACTGCTCCACCAGGGCGCCAAAACCAAACTCAGTGTCACTGAGTCAATTCCAACTTTTAGCAACCCTACAGGACAGAGTTGAACTGCCTCATGGGTTGTCCAAGGCTGAAATCTTCACGGAAGCAGATCCCCAGGTCTTTCTCCTACAGAGCCACTGGGTGGAATCAAAACGCCAGCAGAGTGCTTAACCATTGCACCACCAGGGCTCCTTAGAGATAATAAAACCAAAACCAAACCTATTGCCATTGAGTCGATTCCCACTCATAGTGACCCTACAGGACAGAGTAGAACTGCCCCATAGGGTTTCCAAAGCTGTAATCTTTACAGACTCATACTGCCACATCTTTCTCACATGGAGAGGCTGTTGGGTTCGAACCACTGACCTTTTGATTAGCAGCCGAGTGCTTAGCCACTGTGCCACCAGGGCTCCCTCCATGCATGCATACATACTTAAAATAAAAAACAAAGCAAGCACAACAATGTAACCACAGCAAACCAAACATGGGTCACCAGCTGCCTCTCTGGGCCATTTCCGCTTTTGCCTGTTATCCTAACTGCCAGTAGGCCCTATTGTCATGATCAGTTCCAGCTGTGCTGTCATCAGACATTAGTGATCAGTGGTCCCCAGGGACCTCTGAGGCTTCCCCTCCGTTCCAGCAAACAAGCATGGCATCCTTGTGTTTGCATTGCTCTGAACCTTAGTGGCAGAATGGTTGAGCTCTCGGCTGCTAACCAAAAGGCCAGCAGTTGGAACCCCCCCAGTGGCTCCGTGGGAGAAAGACCTGGCAATTTGCTCCCGTAAAGATTACAGCCATGAATTCCCTTTGGGGGCAGTTCTGCACTGTCACACTGAGTCACCATGAGTTGGAATTGACTCAATGGCACCCAACAACAAGCTGTAAACCAGGCAGCAGGAAAGCCTGAGGAATTGCAGCGGACTTGGATTCTAGTATCATCTCTGCTGCTCCTGAGTGCAAGCAGCTTCTCTGTGGGCCACGTTTGCATCTGCCAAATGGGGAAGGTAGCTCTGGGCAGGCCACATGCACCAGGCAGGGAGGGCTCAGTCAGCCCGTGAGACTGACATGGGCCCACTGCCTGGCCTCGACAGGAGTGGGTGTGAGAGAGGCAACTGAAGACATGTCTCCATGGACCCTCAGAAAAATCCATGGGGGGTCAGGCAGAGACCAGCACTCAGCCACACTCTGGACGAAGCCCAGTGCCCCTGGGCTGAAACACGTGTTGTATTTGGATTTAAGAGACAATTTTTCCTGCCTAGTGTGCACGTGCATGTACAGGAGGGCTCTGGCATGTGCCTGGCATGCACATGGCTTTCCATGTGTACCTTTCAAGATTGGAATGTGTAACTCTCCAGCTCTGTGTGATTTGTTCTGTGTACGGGGTGCAGATTTGGTGGGTAAGAAACAGTCTCTATTTCCCCATGTGTGATCCGTCAGGAAGCCCATGTGTTGTAGGGGTTTGGGTCCATGGGGAGGATGTAGGTAAACATCTACAGAATAAAACATTTAGGCGTTGGGTAGATTGAAAAGGTGATGTCGTCAGCATCAACTTTTGGCATTAAGAATGGGATTTGCTGATCTGTCCATATGTCTTTACCCCATCCCACTGCCAAGGATTGCCACCTGCCAGCTTTAGGAGGAGGTATGTGGACACTGATGGACTCTGCAGCCTTGATTTCATGAACCCCAATGTCTTCCAGTCAAGCAGAGGAGCCAGGCTCCAGTAATGAGAACCCATTGCACATGAGTTGACCCTGACTCATGGCGACCCCATGTGTCTCAGAGGAAGAACTGGGCTCCATAGGGTTTTCAGTCACTAATTTTTGGGAGTAGATCACCAGACCCTTCTTTAAAGGTGCCGTCGGGTGGACTGGAACTGCCATCCTTTTGGTTGGCAGCCGAGTGCTTAACCGTTTCGCCAGCCAGGGGCTCCCAGAGTAACGGCACTGCCTTGCCTTTGCTCAGTACTTTGTTAAGTACATTCACCTGCCTTATTCATGCAGCTTATTCTTACTGAGCAACCACTTCTAGCGGATATGGCCACACTGGCGTAAGCAAGCTGGTGGGCTGGGAGGATAGGTGGGGTTATCCCCTCTGTCACCACTCAGTTGGTTGGGTCAGAACCAGAATTAGGACTCGAGGCCTCTCTGCATTGAGAGCGTCTATCGTTGTGGAGGTGTGTGCTGGTACGTGCCTGTCCCTGGATGCATCCTGAGATGGCCCTGCGCCCCAGTCCTCAGGGTCCCTGGCGGGCCTCTCTGAGATACACTGCTCTCCCTGCAGAGTGGCGGCAAGGCAGCGGGGCGAGGATGATCCTGCAGGACGAGGACATCACCACCAAGATTGAAAATGACTGGAAGAGACTGAACACACTGGCCCATTACCAGGTGAGGGGAATGGGGAAGAGGGGGTTTCTACCTGGACATGTCTCTGTAAGTCTTAGCCTTGGAGTAACAGGATCTCTCCAAGGCCAGACATAACCCAAACCAGTTGCCATCAAGTTAATTCTGACTCATGGCGACCCTATGTGTGTCAGAGTAGAAGCATGCCCCATAGGGTTTTCGAGGGCTAATTTTTTAGAAATCACCAGGCCTTTCTTCCAAGGCACTTCTGGGTGAATTTGAACCACCAACCTTTTGTTTAGCAGTTGAGGGCATTAACCGTCTGCAGCACCCAGGGACTTCTCAAGGCTAGACACTGAGCCATAAATCTACTCATTTATCAGCACTGTATCTTCTAGTGGCCCAAAGGAGATTGACGTCACCTAGCCAGGAAACCTTGGCCTCTTTGGAGACAGGACGCTGAGGTGCATACTTCCTTCAGGGTGTGGGCATAGTCCCCTAGAAAAAGCCTTTCCTTAGCAGTCCTCCTAGATAGTTGAGGCTAGGTAGTCTCCAAGGGAAGCACTGGGATAGAGAACACTGGTGAGAAGCACTTGCCAAAAGTCCCTCCAGGAGTGAGCGACAAAATAGAATGTTGTTATTAGTTGTCGTTGAGTTGGCTCCAACTCATTACGACCCCATGTTGCCCAGTCCTGCACCATCTTCACAACCGTGATATGTTTGAGTCCATTGTTACGGCAGTTGTGTAGTGCCTTCCAATCTAGAGGACTCAACTCCCAGCACCATGTTGAGCAATATTCTATTGTAATCCATAGGTTTTCATTGCCTAACTTTCAGAAGTAGATCACCAGGCCCTTCTTCCTAGTCCGTCTTAATCTGAAAGCTCCACTGAAACCCATCCACCATGGGTGACCCTATTGGTATTTGAAATACCGGTGGCATAGCTTCCAGCATCACAGCAACACACAAGCCACCACCATACAACGAATTGACAGAGGGGTCAGTTTGACTAGAATACTTTTCAGCAATTCTCCCTCTAGATCTGTGTCTTCTTTCATTCGAAGGAAGGCTTGTGGCCTCTGAAGTCTTCTGGTTCTCCAACAAGGCACCCTTTGCCCCCCTAGGGTGCTGACTGCCCTTATTTTCTGGGATGGCAGAGTTCCTGTGCCCATGCCCTTAGAAGTCTTTTTCCTATAGGTGCCAGACGGTTCCGTGGTGGCCTTAGTGTCCAAGCAGGTGACAGCTTATAACGCAGTGAACAACTCCACAGTCTCCAGGACCTCGGCCAGTAAATACGGTGAGGTGTGATGGTGTCATCCTGGGGAGGAGGGGCTGCCCTGGGTGGACGTGGTCAGGAGGGCAGCACAGCTGGAGTGCAGTGAGCAGACCTCAGACCCCAGGGTGGGGCAGGTCTATCAGGCAGTGGGACCACCAGAAGGGAGAGCCTGACTGGGGATGAGGCCTCCTGGCCTGAGACCCTGATGCAGAAGCAGGACCTCCATCCCCTAGAAACAGAAGATCTTACCTTCTGAGTGTCTCACAGTCTAGAACGTGTTTTCAAATCTGGGATCTTTATCATCTCAGATCGTGCTCATAACAACCCAGTGAATTAAATAATTACTATTTCCTCCTATTATGCAGATTAGTAAATTATAACTCAGAGGCACCAAGTGACTGGCAAAGGTCACACTGTGATGAAGCATTCCATGAGGTGTGCTCCCAGGGCTGAGGCATCTGGGCTGCAGGGTAGAGGCCCGGATGTGGGTAGAGAACCAGAGTGCAGCCCGTTCTGCCCCCACCCATGTGCTTGGGGGCAAGTCACCTGACCGCTGTGAGCCTCAGGTTTCTGACCAGCAAAACAGGGATTGAAAAACTTATCCCCTTCCCAGGTGCCTTCTGGATAATGTATAGAAAAACACCTAGCCCTGTGCCTGTGCACAATAGGGTCTGCTCTTTCTTTCCTGCTCAGTCCCCACTTCACCCACCCCACCAACAAGGGCAGGAGTCTCAGCGCACAAGAGCCAGCACGGGTCAGAGGGTAGGAGACAGGTGAGCAAGTGACAAGGTGATAACAAAGCTGGCCCACAAGTATTAAGGGAGATGGGCTACCTGCTCTCAGGTGGAGACTAAATTGGCTACATAGAACTCATCCTGAGAACGGACTTGAGAACCTGTGCAAGGAAAAGTATGCAACAGTACAAGCTGATGTTTTTACAAATTGAATAATTAAGGGCTGACTAGGTGCAGCTTGCAGTGGGGAGAGGACCTGAGTGGATGGAAGTAGCCACAGACAGCTCCCCAGGGTAGTGAATTTCACTAGGCACAGTGGGAGAGGCTCCCACACCCAGGGAATGTACTAGACCAGGCAAGGGAACAGCTCCAGCCAGTTACACAAAGGGGCAGAGGAGAGCTTACGTTGCCAGAGCAGGGGGTGTCTTGTGAGTTAATGGGCTGAAATCCAAGTGGCTAACACACGTGGGGTCACTGCCTTGGTAGAGAACATGATCCGGTACACGGGAAGTCCTGACAGCCTCCGCTCCCGCACGCCCATGATCACCCCCGACCTGGAGAGCGGAGTCAAGATGTGGCACCTGGTGAAGAACCATGAGCACGGGGACCAGAAGGAGGGTGACCGGGGAAGCAAGATGGTGTCTGAAATCTATCTGACTCGATTGCTGGCCACCAAGGTACTGGACTTCAGAGGAGAGCATGGGAGGGTGAAGGGCACGGGAAGGGGCTTCATCACCCCACAGTAGTGCCAGAGATGAGCACCCACTCTGTGATCCCCCACAACAGGCGCTGCTAATCCACCCCAGTACTCTTTGCCGAAATGCATCCTCAGAATACTTCTTAACTCAGTGCTCCAGACAAACCCTACAACAAATTCCTGTAGGCATGCAAGCTGAAGCTTTGTTTTCTTCCCCTCTCTAGACACTCACTTTATAAAAGAATGACTTCATCTCTGGGGGTCATACGGTCTCTAGTAACGGATGTGAGGGCTCCGTCAGTGAGTTCCCCGGCACTGTTGCTAACCCTGGCTCTGGGACAGTTGGTGCCTGCAGCTTGTCTTCCTCTCCTGAGGCTGGTCTCAGTGCTGCTCTCTGCAGAGCCTAATGAGTAGCTGTTCATTAGCCCATGTGAACAGTGCCCCAGCAGACCACAGATTGTGTTTGTCTGCTCTGACCAAGGGAGCTGTTCATTGGCACCCATGAAGAGCACTAAAATAACACCGCCAGAGGTGCTAAACCAGACCAGGATGTTGGCAGAGGAAGGCTTACTGTGTCCAGTCCTCATTGTTGGATCTGTTCTCCACGTGTGGGGAAAATGTAAAGCAGCTAAAGAGACAGAGCAAAGGGGGCAGAAGAAAGATTTAATGGGTGGATTTATGTGTTCACGCAAGGAGGCCGGACTGAGCATGGCCCTCCCGCCTCCAGGCTGTGAGGCTGTTTGTAACTGTCCTCAGAGCTCCTGGCTGAGCCAGGCCTGACCTGTCTCCCTCCCAGGGCACACTGCAGAAGTTTGTGGACGACCTTTTCGAGACCATTTTCAGCACGGCACACCGGGGCTCGGCCCTGCCCCTGGCCATAAAGTACATGTTCGACTTCCTGGATGAGCAGGCAGACAAGCATGGCATTCATGACCCACATGTCCGCCACACCTGGAAGAGCAACTGGTGAGTGATGGGAGCAGGGCGCCCGGCAGCCAGGGGCCCCAGGAACCCCAAGTCTTCCCAAGCCCACCTCCATCAGCAGGACTGTGGAACAGGGGCTCTCTCTGGCCCTCCCCATCCTCTCCTGCTAGATCTGTGCTCATTTCCTCTCTCACTTCCTCGTAGTCAAACCTGTCTGTCCATTCTCCTATCGATCAATCAGCAAACATTTACTGAACCAGGTAAATGAGCAAAATGCAAATATGACAAAAATGACATCCAGGCCACCCTGGACATCCAGGTGCCTCCTGTGTGCCCGGCCTTGTGCTGGACGGTGAGGGTACATTGATGAGCAAGAGGTGGTCCCTGCCCTCCATGGGCTGATAGATGAGGGTAAGAGAAAAGAAAGTCAGCTGTTTGGATTGAGAGATAAATGTGACAATAGAAAATGTGTTGTGTGCAGCCACAGTGGCTGGAGCTACATCTAACGATGACTTGAGCTGAGCTGTGAAGCCTGCTGAGGAGCCATCTAGGTGAACAAGGGCTATTCGCATCCTGTCCCGCAAACTCCTTTTCTCCAGTTACTGAATGGCACTCTAGTGTCTCCACACCTGTCCCCTCTCCATCTTTAATATACATCGTCCATCCCCTTCACTTGGGGGTAATTTGTGTCCCAGGTTGAGATGCAAGGTCAAACGTTGGCACCAAACACATGGCATGAACCCTGCCCAAGGTGGAACTCCATAAATACCGATGAAGGTGCAGATCCAGATGGTCTATATTTGAGAGTTCCACCTCAGGCAAAGCTGCTTATATTTAGTCCCATCAGTTCCAGAATTGCCTCTCTTCACTTTTAAATGACCCCTGTTCCAGAATGTTCTTTCCCAGGTCATTACTCTGAGGCAGCGTGGGCTGGTTGCCCAGCATCTTCCAACTGCATGGATGTGACTCTAGGGCACAGCCAGGCACCCCAAAAACTGGCCCTGGGCTTCAAACCCAAATACACATTAAGCTGGAATTCAGGCTGGGTACTGCAACTTTATTTAACGTCAAATGTTCTGACTCCTGGTCTCCTTCACCAGAAGAATGGTGCTCTCTCTACTGAAATTGGAAAATCTGGCAGGAATGCAGTTCTGGATTGTAGAACTGAAGAGTGGGATTTGCACCCATATTACCTCTTGGGTGATCTTTCTTTGTGGACTTCTTCCAACCCTTCTGAAGTAAAACAATGAGAATCTGCAGTCCTCATTGGAAGCAGCAATACTGGATGAAGCCTGTTCCCTCTTGTGGAAGTCCTGCCCAGATCTGTGTCTCTCAGTGCCTGCCTCTAGGTACCACTGGGTTTTATTCTCCCAGGCTTCTTCATGGAACACATAAACATTGATATCCTAGGCATTAGTGAGCCGAAATGGGCTGGTACTGGCCACTTTGAATTGGACAATCATATGGTCTAATATGTCGGGAATGATATATCTTGAAGAGGAATGGCGTTGCATTCTTCATCAAAAAGAACATTTCAAGACCTATCATGAAGTACAACACTATCAGTGATAGGATAATATCCATGTGCCTACAGGAAGACCAGTTAATAAGACTATTATTCAAATTTATGCACCAACCACTAAGGTCAAAGATGAAGAAACTGAAGAATTTTACCAACTTCTGCAGTCTGAAATTGAGTGAAGATGCGATCAGTATGCATTGATAATTACTGGTGATTGAAATGCAAAAGTTGGAAACAAAGAAGAAGGATCAATAGCTGGAAACTATGGCCTTGGTGATAGAAATGATGCCGGAGATCAAATGACTGAATTTTGCAAGACCAATGACTTCTTCATTTCACGTAGCCTTTTTGACCAACATAAACAGTGACTATACATATGGACCTCACCAGATGGAATACACACGAATCAAATTGACTGTATCTGTGGAAAGAGACATGGAAAAGCTTAATATCATCAGTCAGAACAAGGCCAGGGGCTGACTGCAGATCATATCATTAATTACTCATATGCAAGTTCAAGTTGAAACTGAAGAAAATTAGAACAAGTTGACGAGAGCCAAAGTACGACCTTGAGTATGTCCCACCTGAATTTAGAGACCACCTCAATAATAATTTCGATGCCTTGAACACTCATGACCGAAGACCAGACTAGTGGTGGAATGACATCAAGGACATCATACATGAAGAAAGCAAGAGGTCATTAAAAAGAAAGAAAAGACCAAAATGGATGTCAGAAGAGACTCTGAAACTTGCGTTTGAACGGCAAGTAGCTAACGTAAAAGGAAGAAATGAGGAAGTACAAGAGTTGAACAGATTTCAAAGGGTCGCTCGAGAACACAAAATAAAGTATTATAATGACATGTGCAAAGACCTGGAGATGGAAAACCAAGAGGGAAGAACACGCTCTGCTTTTTTCAAGCTGAAAGAAATGAAGAAAAAATTCAAGCCTCAAGTTGCAACATTGAAGGATTCTATGGGGAAAATATTAAACAATACAGGAAGGATCAAAAGAAGATGGAAGAAATACACAGTCACTATACCAAAAAGAATTGGTCGATATTCAACCATTTCAGGAGGTATCATATGAGCAGGAACTGATGGTACTGAAGGAAGAAGTCCAAGCTGCACTTAAGGCATTGGTGAAAAACGAGGTTCCAGGAAACGACGGAATACCAATTGAGATGTTTCAACAAATGGATGCAGTGCTGGAAGTGCTCACTCATCTATGCCAAGAAATTTGGAAGACAGCTGCCTGGCCAATCGACTGGAGGAGATCCATATTTATGCCTTGTCACAGATTGAACTGTGTCCCCCCAAAATATCATTGCTGATATCAGATGGATCCTGGTTGAAAGCAGAGAATACCAAAAAGATGTTTACTTGTGTTTTATTGACTATGCAAAGGCATTCGACTGTGTGGATCATAACAAATTATGGATAACATTGGGAAGAATAAGAATTGCAGAACACTTCATTGTGCTCATGAGAAACCTGTACATAGATTAAGAGGCAGTCGTTCAGACAGAGCAGGGGATACTGCATGGTTTAAAGTCAGGAAAGATGTGTGAGAGGGTTGTGTCCTTTCACCATGCTTATTCAATCTGTATGCTGAGCAAATAATCTGAGAAGCTGGACTGTATGAAGAAGAACAGGGCAAGCGAATTGGAGGAAGACTCATTAACAAACTGGGCTATGCAGATGACATAATTTTGCTTGCTAGAAGTGAAGAGGACTTAAAGCACTTACTGATGAAGGTCAAAGACCACAGCCTTCAGTATGGATTACACCCCAGCATAAAAACAAAAATCCTCACAACTGGACCAATAAGCAACATCATGATAAGCAGGGAGAAGCTTGAAGTTGTCAAGGATTTCATTTTACTTGGGCCCACAATCAACACCCATGGCAACAACAGTCAAAAAATCAAAAGACGCCTTGCATTGGGCACATCTGCTGCAAAAGACCTCTTTAAAGGGTTGAAAAGCAAAGATGTCACCGTGAAGACTAAGGTGGGCCTGACCCAAGCCATGGTGTTTTCAGTCACCTCATATGCTTGCAAAAGCTGGATGATGAATAAGGAAGACCAAAGAAGAATTGACGCCTTTGAATTGTGGTGTTGGCAGAGAATATTGAATATACCATGGACTGCCAAAAGAACGAACAGGTCTGTCTTGGAAGAACTAGGATCAGAATGCTCCTTAGAAGCCAGGATAGCGAGATTACATCTCACATACTTTGGATATGTTGTCAGGGTGGGTCAGTCCCTGAAGAAGGACAACATGCTTGGTAAAGTAGAGAGTCAGCCAAAAAGAGAAAGACCCCCAACAAGATGGGTTGACACAGTGGCTGCAACAATGGGCTCAAGCATAACAACGATTATGAGGATGGCACAGGACCGGGCAGTGTTTTGGTCTGTTGTACATGGGGTTGCAATGAGTCAGAACTGCCTCGACAGCACCTAACAACAACAACAGGCTTCTTCACAGAGCTGCTTGGAGGGGCATGCCCCAGCTGACCCAGCCTGCCCTCTCTGTGAGATTCTGGCTTCTTTCTACCCCTTCAGAATATAAGAATGCTCTGCACAAACCTTCTCTTCTTCCTAACTGGGTTATCATTACCTGCCATCGAGTCAGCCCCCAACTTATAGCACAACAGAATGAAACGTTGCCTAGTCCTGCACCATCCTCACGGTCCATAGGGTTTTCATTGGCTGATTTTCAGAAGTAGATCACCAAGCCTTTCTTCCTGGTCTATCTTAGTCTGGAAGCTCTGTTGAAACCCTGTTCATCGTCATAGCAACATGCAAGCCCCCAGTGACAGATGGGTGGTGGTTGGGCTTGTGGTGCCTTAGCTGGAAATCAAACCCAGGTCTTCCTCATGGAAGGTGAGATTTCTACCACTAAACTCCTTGTGCCCTTAAGTGGGAGTTCTGCATTTCCAAAATAGCCCTATGTTCTCTTAACAGCCAGTAGCTCATTACAAGTGTATCACCTGAAATGGCATCTAAATGTTTTGTTTTCCACACATACCTCCTGCTGGGGTAAGGGCATCTCCAAGGATTCCTAACATCCTTGAGGTAGTGGAAGATCCTCCTTCCACGCCAGCTGCTCTTCCAACCAAGCACTCGTCGCTACTGCCAAGAACTTCAGTACCAAGTGGAGGCGCGCCAGGAATGTAGGCGGGGGTACGAACTCAGGTCCTCTCATCTAGGGATCCTTCCCCTAACCTGGATTGGCTGCTACACTGGACAAGAAGCAGTTAGTCCAAGAGTGATGAGAGTCTGCATATTGACTTGGAGTCAATTGTCCTTGATTGAGAAGAGATGGCTTCTTTATTCCTGGCCAAGGCATGACTCCTCCTCTCCCCTCCCTTCCCCACAGCCCCCTACTTTTTCTCTCTTAAATATACCTCCGGCTCGTTTAGCCTGAGTAGCTGCAATCAATCAGAGATTAGTGCCACCACTACCGTTAATAATATGCTAATATTTTCATTAGGTAGGCGCCTCGGGTGCTGAGTGGCTTCCCGTTTGATTTGCTTATCAGCACTGCTGGCTTATGGGGTGGGGGGGAGGTGTGGAGAGAGAAACGATGGGACCAGGAATGTGGAGTCCCTGAATCCCTTTTCTGGGTGGTGATTTGATTGTTGTTAGTCGCCATTGAGTCAGCTCCAGCTCATGGCGATCCCCTGTGTGTCAGAGTAGAACTGCCTCAGAGGGTTTTCTTGCTGTAATCTTTATGGAATCAGTTCACCAGGCCTCTCTTCTATGGAGCCACTGAATGGGTTTGAACCCCCATCGTTTAGGTTGTGCAGTTTCTATGTGGTCCTTTTGGAAAAACAGGAAGCTGTGGAAAGGAGATTTTGTTAGATGGGAAGCCAGGATTTCTTCATTCCGGAAGATTGGGCAGCTGCATGACTGTGGCCATGGCCCCATCGAACAGGCTCTGCATCCCCTGGATCTTTATGGCCCCTGGAGGTCCTCATTCTTTCCTACTCTGGATTTGTTATGATGAAATAAGTGCTCCTCCAAACTGTCAAACTTCAGTGCTTTTCTGCCCAAGTCCCGTGCCGTACACATT
Source organism: Elephas maximus indicus (assembly GCF_024166365.1). Taxonomy (NCBI): domain Eukaryota; kingdom Metazoa; phylum Chordata; class Mammalia; order Proboscidea; family Elephantidae; genus Elephas; species Elephas maximus. Next base: position 17,782,028 of record NC_064826.1, read on the forward strand.
GTAGGACCTTAATACATGCTTGGTGATTGATTGGCAGTCTTGAATGTTAGGTCTGATCTCGTTGCAGCATTTGTTGTATATGCATCCTGGCTGCTGGGAGAGACAGCGGATGTAGAGATATTGTGCTTGCTGTATCGAAATCATTTCATTCAAAGAGTTCAAGTTCTAAGCATCAGTCCAAACACATAAGAACATTATAACTTGCCAACAGTGAGAACAACAACCTAAACAACAATAACGGATCAGGGAAAAATGGCAGAAGTTAGAGATGGGGGCAGAGGAGAGGACATAAGCCATCCCTTGCTTGGTTCTATCCCTGCCTCCTAACCTGCATCTCAGCAGGCTGGGTGGAGGCCATAGAATGGGAGAGGCAGCTGGGGAGAGGGGCAATGAGAGGGGCAGGGGGACAGGTTTCTCCCAATGCCCAGGTACCCTTTCTAGCGACAGGCAGCGTGAGTTACGTCTATGCTGATTCCCCCACCTGCAGTAACTTCCTCTGCCCCTTCCTCTAGGCCTTGTCCAGCTGAGGACCACCTATGCATCTTTTAAACTTAGACCATCAAGTGTCACCCTCCCTGGGAATGTCTTCTGGACGCTTCCCCTCTAGGTGAACTCAGTGACTCCTCCCTGTGTCTCACCTTGAGTCCTGCACATGCTTCCATCTTAGCACCTGCAGTTCTCAGACCATACCTGTGGCTGCATGTCTGTCTTCCCCATGACTCCCACCAGAAGGCAACTTCTGGAGGGCAGAGAGGGATCTTTTCCATCACTGCGTCTCCAGCTCCTAGCTGAGGTCCTGGTATGCAGTGGGTGCTAACTGGAAGAAGGTAGGGAGGGAGAAAGAAGGAACATATGGGGAAGAAGAGAGGTGAATGTGGGTTTTTCAGGATGCCTGCTTAGAGACAAGTCTGCAACAGTTAGCTCAATTCAACCACTCATCCCAGTGCTATGGCCAAGCAGGAAGAGGCTGACATTCCCGGGCAGGGAGGGAGGATGCCCCCACCTTCCAGCCATACAGTGGCTGGTAGAGAATTAGATACAAGGAATAGATTTCAGGCTGCTCCTTAAAGTTTGCCAACTTGGTGTCCTTGTACTGGGCACAGGGCAGACAGTGGAATAGTGAGGAATCCCACTGGGTAACACACATTCATGGCGCCTCTCACCCCAAGGCCTTTTGGCGTCAGAGCCGATTATAAGCCCTGCAGGCAGGCAACGGGTGTCAGGCCCAGCTCCAGCATCTACCAACAGTGTGTCTCCAGATGGATTATTCAAGCTTGCTGAGCCTCAGTATCCTGGAAAGTCAGCTGGGGGCCATCAGAGCTGCCTCATCCACCACCTTGGACCCATGTTATTAGCTACTGTTGAGCTGAGTCCTATTCATGGCTACCCCATGTGTGCAGAGTAAAACTTCTCTGTCGGGTTTTAAGCTTGTGACATTTTGGAAGCAGATTGCCAGGCCTCTCTTCCAAGGCACCTCTGGGTGGGTTCGAACTGCCAACCTTTCAGCTAGTAGTTGAGCGCTTAGCTGTTTGCACCACCAAGGGACTCCTCTCTGGCACACAGAAGGCCTTTAAGAGCTGCAAGTCCCCTGACACTCTGTCCCCTGCCCCCATGCAGCCTGCCTCTGAGGTTTTGGGTCAACATGATCAAGAACCCACAGTTCGTGTTCGACATCCACAAGAATAGCATCACGGACGCCTGCCTCTCGGTGGTGGCCCAGACCTTCATGGACTCCTGCTCCACGTCTGAGCACCGGCTGGGCAAGGACTCGCCCTCCAACAAGCTGCTCTATGCCAAGGACATCCCCAGCTACAAGAGCTGGGTGGAGAGGTGAGTGCTGGTCGAGGGCCGTGTTAGGGCCTGTCTCTGGAACAGACAACTGTCCCCTCCCCTATATGGGCTGATGCTCACAGGCTGGTCATTCATGGAGCCTGATGCTGTGATCACAACCCATGCCCCCGGTAGTACTGTCAGCCAAGACGAGAACTGGGAAACTTGCTAGAAGTTGACATGGAGCTCTGCTTCTCTGCATATTGGTATTGTTAGGTCAAGTTGGCTGTAACTCATGGCCACCCCCCATATAACAGAACAAAACATTGCCCAGTCCTGCACCATCTTCATGATCGTTAGCATATGAGTCCGTTGTTGCAGCCACTGTGTATTTTGATGGCCTTCCAGCCTAGGGAGCTCATCTTCCATAAGTATGATGGACAATGTTTTGTTGTGATCCATTGGGTTTTCATTGGCTGGTTTTCTAAAGTAGATCCCCAGACCTTTCTTCCTAGTCTTAGTCTGGAAGCTCTGCTGAAAACTGTCCACTATGGGTGACCCTGCTGGTATTTAAAATACTGATGGCATAGCCTCCAGCATCATTGTAACACACAAGCCGCCACAGCACGACAAGCTGACAGGCAGGTGGTCAGCTCCGTGCATGAAAGGCTCTATATCTTAGTGGCTGAAATGCCTGTGAGGCCCAGGAAGCCTATAGGGTCCCCAATCCCCGCCAAAGCACACACACATATATTTGTTATTGTTGTGTGCTCTCAAGTCGATTACGACTCGTAGTGATTCCATAGTAGAGAGTACAACTGCCCCATAGAATTTCCTAGGCTATAATCTTTATGGGAGCAGATCCTAGGTCTTTTCTCCCATGGATCTGCTCGTGGGTTTGAATCACTGAACTTTCAGTAAGCAGCCAAGTGCTTTAACCATTGTACCACCAGGGCTCCTTATATATGTGTGTGCATGTGTGTGTGCTCACAAGACTTCAAGTGAAGGACAGAGTAGCTTGTTACCACAGAAAGGCTGGGGCCTCTACCTGCTCACAGTGGTCTGTCCACCTGGTGTTCTCCTCCATTCCCTGTGAGTGGCACTGTCATCTCTGGGCAGCGTCTCCCTATCCTGCCCCTCAATCCCCAAACAAGGAAGTCGGGGTGCCATGGCCCTGCAGCCCTTTCTTGGTCACAGTGGCCTGGTCTTCTCACAAGCTCTTGCCACCCACCTGTGACTGCAGACTGAACTGTGAGCCACGGGCTGTTTTCCTCATTGCAAAGTTAGCTCATGGCCCAAGCACCTGAGCGAGGCATCCCGGATGAACCTTATTGACTCATCACAGTGACCCTGTGCTCTCAGAGGATGGGGATCACAGTCCTCATTTTATACACGTGGAGGTGAAGAAATGGGCACCACAAAGACGGTCACATAGTCACCTAAGACGACATAAGTGGCTGAGATGAAACTAGACCCAGGCCTCCCAGCCAACTCCCAAATCTTTTCTCCACTATTTATAATGCAGCTGGGCCTCTGCAGACCCATATGGTGCCTCCGTGTGGATTAAGAAAGGTATCCCTTCCTAACCAAGGACATAGCCCTACACCAGGGTCTGTGACATAGCCCCACACCAGGGTCCGGGATAGCCCCACACCAGGGTCCGGGATAGCCCCACACCAGGGTCCGGGATAGCCCCACACCAGGGTCCGTGGTAGCCCCACACCAGGGTCCGTGGTAGCCCCACACCAGGGTCCGGGATAGCCCCACACCAGGGTCCGGGATAGCCCCACACCAGGGTCCGGGATAGCCCCACACCAGGGTCCGGGATAGGCCCACACCAGGGTCTGGGATAGGCCCACACCAGGGTCTGGGATAGCCCCACACCAGGGTCTTCGATAGCCCCACACCAGGGTCTTCGATAGCCCCACACAAGAGTCTGTGATAGCACCACACCAGGGTCTGTGATAGTCCCAAACCATGCTGAGGCAGAGGCTCGTTGCCAGCCCATGCCTGCCCTCTTGGCCAAGGACTTGTATGCAGTGAACAACCTATACAACTCTACATGGCCATCCTGCTGTTAGACTCCCTGTCTCTTTTTTCCAAGTAGCTTAAAGACAAGAAGCCTGGGTAGGAGCTGAGCTTTTGTGCCCTTTTGAAAAGTAAAACAGACCAAAAATAGTTCTTGACTTGGGGACTGGAAATAAAGCCAACAGTCTCTTTGGCCACTAATGGAGGTCTCCGTCTTTACACTTGACAATTGCCTCTCTGGTACAGAGGGAAGCACTGAGGTGGTGTGGAGGCCCAGCCAACTCAGCACCATCTGCTCAAAGGCCTTCATTTTGTTTTCCTCTCCCCTATATTCCTTGCTATCCTCCTGTCCTTTCCCACTGACTGTGGTGGAGTCAGCCTTGTCTGTTGGAGAAAGCTGACTCTTTGGTCCTTGTGCCTGGTCGTGTCTGAGAGAGGCTGTCACCCCGCTACATGGACAGGGGCTCAGAGTTCTGACAATAGAGCTGCCAGGTCACCTGCTCTGCAGCAGAGAAAGGAGAGGCCACCGCGGGGCTGTGGTTATCCACACACTGACACAGGGTCACTGTGATGGAGACCCAGGCAGGGCAGGGGCATTCAGAAAACATCTGCATAAAGGACACTTCTCAAACACACTGGTCCATCGGGGGTGAGACTAATGCACGTGCCAGGCTAATGGCCCCCCTTCTGCTCAGCGTAAATGAGATTTCTGCCACGCAGCTGCTACAGGTCACAAGTAACCCCAGTCCACTTGGTTATTTTTAGGAGTGGTTTGATGGTTTCCATTTCTTATCCCACTAGTTTCTTAGCAACCAGTGGTGCTCTTAGGAAAGCCATCTTTCACATGCTTCAGTTTCTTTGAAAATTCTTTCTTGTCTCAGTCTGCCATGGGGGCACCAAGGCGGAGGGAGCAGGAGAACAGCAGGAGCAGGTCTGGAGATGCAAGCCCGGAATGCGCCTTCACTTGGTGATAAATGGGTCAATCCCACGCTCACTGCCAAGGCTGGCCTCACAGTGCTGTCGAGTCCCTCAAGGGGAAAGTCAAGTCCAGCGGGCAGAACTCTCGTAGGATCTACAGCAAGCCTGACCTCCATCTCACTTTTCCAAGGGCACTGGCAGCCTCTAGTTCAGAAAACCGATGGCGGCAAGCCCTCCTCCTGTGGGTGGGGCTTGTGCACTTCTGTCCTGTTCTCTGGGCGTTCACACAGTGCACGGGACTCAGGCTCAGTGACACACTGAGGTAGGCTGAGCCCTACAGGCCTTTGCGGAGGACCTTCTGCACCATCATAGCTAAGCCACAGAATTTACCCTGCCTGGCCCTCTCTTTGAAGGAGATGGAAAGCAAATAAACCCAGGAAGTCTTACCAACCTTGCTGTTTAAACAGCGTAGATGATTCTATCGGCAGCTCTTCTGGCTTGTGTGTCTTAGAAGTTTGTCATCTACCCATCTTTTCTCCCATCCATCTTATCTTCCTACCCACTCTTCCACTCATCCTCCCACCCATCTTCCCTTCCATCCTCCCATCATCCTCCCACCCATCCTTCCATACATCTTCCCACCCCTCCTCGCATATACCCTGCCACCTATTCTTTCGCCCAATCTTCCCACCCATTCTTCCACCCATCCTCCCATCCACCTTATCCTCCCACCCATCCTCCCTTCCAGCCTCCCATCATCTTCCCATCATCCTCTCAGCCATCCTGTCTTCCATCTGCCCATCCTTGCCACGCATCCTCCCTTCTATCCTTCCACCCACCTTGTCCTCCCACCCATACTCCCTTCCATTCTCCCATCATCCTCCTGTCCATCCTCTGCCCATACTCCGTTCCATTCTCTCCCCATCCTTCCTTCTACCTTATCTTTCCACTCATGCTTCCATCCTCCTCCCACTCATTCTCCCATCCATCCTTCCATTCATCTTATCCTCCCGCCCATCCATCCTGCCATCATTCACGCACCCGTTCTCCCATCTATCTTCCCACCTATCCCTTCTTCCATCTTCCCAACCATCCTTCCATCATCCTCCCATCCATCCTCCCTTCCATCCTCCCACCTATCCTCCCATCCATCCTCCCACCTATCCTCCCATCCATCCTCCCACCTATCCTCCCATCCATCCTCCCACCCATCCTCCCACCTATCCTCCCATCCATCCTTCCTTCCATCCTCCTACCTATCCTCCCATCCATCGTCCCACCTATCCTCCCATCCATCCTCCCACCTATCCTCCCATCCATCCTCCCATCCATCCTCCCACCTATCCTCCCATCCATCCTTCCTTCCATCCTCCTACCTATCCTCCCATCCATCCTCCCTCCCATCCTCCCACCTATCCCCATTCATCCTCCCACCTATCCTCCGTCCATCCTCCTATCCATCCTCCCACCTATCCTCCCATCCATCCTCCCTCCCATCCTCCCACCTATCCTCCCATTCCTCCTCCCTTCCATCCTCCTACCTATCCTCTCATCCATCCTCCCACCTATCCTCCCATCCATCCTCCCACCTGTCCTTCCACCCGTCCTGCTATCCACCCTCCTACTCACTTTCCCAGGTCCTGTCCACCCACCCTGCTACCCTTATACCCATCCTCTCAATCATCCCCCAATTCATTCCTGCCTTCAGATACCTTGTAATTCTAGTGGTTGGTGACCCCACTACCGACTCTATCCAAGTATTAGGGCTTTGGTTTTGGCCAAATCTAGAGAAAGGGAGAAGAATCTTTTTGTTTCCCATTAGCCATTAACTCCTACAGTCATCTAACAGAGCAGAATTCAATGGTGTTGTCACCACAAACTGAATCTCTATTCTGTTACCAGTAGCTGTTAAATGTCCATCGTTTGGTCAGGATTTTAAGTTAGAAGAGCTTCAAGGCTATCCCTGTGGCTACATCAGCCTCACTAACAGTCCAACAGGCTTAACCAAGTAGGAAATGAGTAGGGAGGGGAGCCACAGCCTGGTAGAAATTGGACTGGGGATGTGCCACACATTTGAATGTCATCCATCACAGGTGTCATGGCATGAAAAAGGTCAAGAATTTTAAATATTTAAATGAGGTTTCTAAAGAAACCATCTCTTCAAACATATGAAGCTGTGACAGTTCTCCCTGGGAGAAAAACGGAGGCAAGGTGTAGACATTTCATTAACTTATTCATTAGTTAATGGGTCAAACATTAGTCCTCAGGTCAAACATTCTGAATGCCTGTCCCGGGTGAATTGGGCATTTGGAATCTCGTGCACGATGGAACAAAATGCTGCCCAGTCCTGCACCATCTCCATGGTCAGCCGCAGTTGGATCGTTGTGATCCACAAGGTTTTTACTGGCTGATTTTCAGTAGAGTGCCAGGCCTTTCCTCCTAGTCGTCTTAGTCTGGAAGCTCTGCTGAAACCTGTTCAGTATCACAGCAATACCGAAGCCTCCAATGGCAGACAGGCAGTGGCTGTGCGTGAGGTATGTTGGCCGGAGATCAGATCCAGGTCTCCCCCATGGAAGGTGGGAATTCTACCACTGAACTACCATTGAACCACTGCCCCGTGTTCCAGAAATAAATAGCAATGAATCGAGTCCCTCTTGGAGTTTTGATACCTGGAGTGTCGTGAGTAGCATGTTGGTGGGAATTGAACTACTCTGAACCCTATGTTTTGAAGTACCTTAGGCTGGGCCATGGGGTGGGTCCCAGGACTTGAAGAGACCCGGCTCTTCTGGGATAGAGCGAAGGAACCAGAATGAAGCAGAGCCAGGAACAGAGTGCCCTGAGGATCTGCAGATGGCGGAGGGGGCGGGAAGATGGAAGATTCACCCTGAGAGATGATGGGGAGGGCTGAAGTCCAGATGAGACTGGGACAGGGCCCCCTCATCTGAGCCACAATAAGGTTACAACCTTGTCCTCCTCACCTACCTTGGCAGCGTCAGGGGCCAAGACCTCCCCACCAAAACACAATCCACTCAGCAAAGCAGTTGGCAAGTGTGTATGGCGTGTGCCAGGTTCCCGAGGGACAGAGGATGGTACTCCTCTCTATTTCCCTTGGGCCAGCCCCTCCACTTGCCAGAGGGCACAGATGTCATTTGCTGCAGCTCTGCCCACCCCATTTTCCATCGGAATGACAGGTGTGGGCCCCCAGCGCGGCTGTGGCTCACTGTGGGCTGCCACCCCAGCCCTTGTCAGCCCTCGCTAGCCCTTGCCCACCGCGGTGCTCTGGCAGCAAATTGAGCTGTCACTCCATGGCCAGCCCTGGAGCCTGACGCTGGAGCAGCACACAAGTGCCACCCCTGTCAGCCTTTCCCCTGCTCCTGGGTGCGGACTAGAGGAGGTATAGGTAGGGGACAGGCGCAGGGCTGATGGATTCAAGGTCAGAGCAGTGAGGGATGTGGCAGGAAGGATGCAGTGCCAGTCCCAGGCCAGGGCTGTGTCCAAGGCTGGAGAGCACCCCCTACAGGCATTGGCTCACACCCTGAGTTCTGGGGTTCTCCCCTGCCCTTGCACCACCCTGAGGGTGAGGTCTCCTTAAATTCTGTGTCCTAGATGCCTCACTTGCCTCACCCTAATCCCAGCCCTGGCCACTGTCTTACCCCTGTACTGTCCTGTTCTGGATTCTAATGCTTGCTTTCCCTAGCACTAAAACACTGGGTCTGATGTAGCCGGGGCTGGGCTGTAGCCAGGACGCTTGGGTTTGCCTCCCCCTCTCCTGGTGCCTCCCTGTCTTTACAAGGAGCCCTGGTAGTGCAGTGGTTAAGCACTCGGCTGCTAGCCAAAGGGTTGGTAGTTTGAACTCACCAGCTGCTCCCCAGGAGAAAGATGTGGCAGTCTGCTTCCATAAAGATTACAGCCTTGGAAACCTTATGGGGCAGTTCTACTCTGTCCTATAGGGTCACTATGAGTTGGAATTGACTTGATGGCAGCGGGTTTGAGTTTTGTTTTGTTTTTGGATTTTTTTTTTTTTTTTTTTTTTTGTCTCTTTTATGTGGCCCGGCAAGCCAGAAAGTGCACTGGAGAGGGGGAGAAGTGGCTGTCTTTGGGGCACTGGGGCCTTTCGTTCCTCATTATGAAACCACACAACTCCTCCTGGCGGGAGAGTCGGGGTTCGGTGCATAAAATGTCAAATTGCAGAAATTAAAAATGGAAATGCTGGCATCTAATTAACCAGTTGACAGCAGCACACAGCTGCAAGTGACAGTGACTGATTGCCTTCTGCCAGCCTTTCCCCCAGCAGCCCAGCCCTGCCCCTCCCATCTACCCCCAGGGAGAGGACGTCAGGGAGGAGCAATGCTCCCAAGAGCCCTGCTGGCAACCTCGCCTGTCTGCAGGAGGCAGGGTTTAGAGGGACATGAGAGAGGCTGGACCACAGTGCACACATGGAGAACCAGGCCCCTCCTGACCCCTGGTATACTGCTCCCAGCCACGTTCTGCCAGTGTCTTCGTTACCCCCCAGTTCCTTCCTTCTGGGCCTCCTGCTCCTAGAGCTACAGAGGGCTCTCCCTTAGCCAGACCCAGAGCCCAGAGGAAGAGAGATCACCCTTGGTCCCCAGGTCTCCATGGTCAACAGGGGCATCCATGACCTCAAGCTCCCATTGGCCTATGGGCTCAGGCACAGTGCTGGGAGTTACTGTCTCTCCCCCACATACATGACCCAAGCTTCTTTATTGCCACCTGCCTGTGACAGATATTACTCAGACATCGGGAAGATGCCGGCCATCAGCGACCAGGACATGAACGCCTACCTGGCCGAGCAGTCCCGCATGCACATGAATGAGTTCAACACCATGAGCGCGCTCTCTGAGATCTTCTCCTACGTGGGCAAGTACAGTGAGGAGGTGAGCCCAGCCCGCTTGGCCTATTGGGAAGGAAGGGACAGGGGCTGGAGGAAACCCTGCCCATGGCAGCCTCCATGTATAGGGACCCCCCACCTCTGCCAGGGACCCTTTCTGCCATCCAGGTCTTGGATGTGCTCCAAAGACTGGGACACCGGAAACAGTCCGCTGTATAAGTTCCGCACCAAGCCTGCTGGTTTTGGACATATAAATCAGCAACTGTTAGCTATATTTTTTTCTCCTCTTTCTATGCTTATTTTCTTCCCTCTTTCACTGTTGCTTTTCTTTTATTTTTCCATTTCACGGATCTAATTCTCTTTAAACAAGTACTTCTCAACTCCTTTGGGTGCAGCCTTATAGTGTGGTGTGGTATGGTAAAGAGTGGTGTGGAGTGAAGTGGAATGGAGTGGAAATGGAAATGGATGGGATGGGATGGGATGGGGTGGGGTGGGGTGGGGTGGGGTGGGGTGGGGTGGGGTGGGGTGGGGTGGGATGGGATGGGATGGGATGGGATGGGATGGGATGGGATGGGATGGGATGGGATGGGATGGGATGGGATGGGATGGGATGGGATGGGATGGGATGGGATGGGATGGGATGGGATGGGATGGGATGGGATGGGATGGGACGGAATGTATTTTTAGTAGTCGTGTTCTCCAGTTAGAAGACCTCACCTGGGGTAATAGCCACTACAGACATCGCCTTCTTTCCTGGCCAGTATAAAGGTGCTTCTGAGATTTTCTTGGCTGTGCAGGCCTAGATCAAATGGGTTCAGAACCTGATCCCCTGCATCTGAGAGGCTCATAACCACCAGCTGTGAGGGGAAGGCAGTCACAGGAGCTGAAGCCTCCTCACTGAGAGAGGGTCACTCCAGGACCACAGGTTAGGGAAGAAGCTCCAGCCAGGCCCAGGACTGGTGTCCCACAGGCCGTGAGCAGCACTGCGCTGTGAACCCCAAGTGAAGGGGAAACCGTGGTGAGTCCTTTGGCAGAGGGCCCCTTGTGTCAGTGTGTGGGCCAGTGGTACAGGTAAAGTTCCCACCCACTCATGGTGACATCAGAGAAGTAAGGACAGAGTGGAAGATGACAGTGTGATGGCAGTTGCTTCATCTTGGGAAGACTGTTCCTAGTCTGCAAGTACACTGGTCTACTCTGGGTGTTAAAACGCCCCATCTCTATGAAAAGAAAGCACTAGCAAACGGGAGTGGTTGGCCAGCTGAGAAGTTGGCAACTCTATCTTGGTCTCCCCAGTTACAAATAAATTAACTGGGCCATGAAATTCAAAGCTCAGGGGCCTACAGCCCTCAAGCCTACAGCCTCCTTGCTCCCTCCTGGACCCCCTCTGGGTCCCTGCCCCTCAGACCCCCAGGACCAGTAGATTCAACTCCTGCTTGCTGAGGCGTCTCATGGCCCACACATTGTGGTGAGGGCTCTCATGTATATTACCCGACTCTCCTCTCCACTGGAGCAGACCAGAGAGTGATTAGAAGCTCCCTCCAGCTACAGATGACAAAACTGAGGTTTCACAGGTATGTGTTTTTCACCACCTCACCCAGCTGGAAACTGCTGGAAGCCATTATTTAAACTCATATCTCCTGAGTCTGAGTCAAATTCTAATGTGTTTTCCATCACATGGCACAATGGCTCCCTGGGATTGTCCTCCACCAATGGTCTGATCTCAGAAAAAGCCCTGGTCGGCCCTACCAACCAGGCATTAATGACCAGTGAAGGTTAGGCCTTGTTCTTCTGGGAATATGTGCTTTTTTGTGGGCAAAATTAGGTCAAGTGACTTTCTTAATGTGATTTCAGGCCTCAGGTTGCTGAAGGGGAAGATTTTCCTCTTTCAGAACGAGGGGCGGGATTCCTTAACACCCATGAAATCACATTGCCGCGGAACTCTGAGCAACACTGTGACGTTGGTTCTGGAACTGTCTGCTGTTTAACCTGCACGAAACTGCAGTGTTATCGCTGCCTTTCGCGGCAGTAGAATGTGTGTGTTTATCCAGACAGGTGATGTGTGTGTCCACTTGCTGTGCTCTTTGACACACAGGCGCCCACACGCTGTACCCACAAGCCAGTGCCTGCCACACCTTCTGTATTAGTGTCCCAGAGCTGCCGTAGCAAAGCACAACAAACTGAGTGGTTTAAAACAACAGGAAGTTATTGTCTCACGGTTCAGGAAGGAGGCTGGGAATCCAAAATCATTGTTGATTCCTTCTCAGGGCTCCAGGGGAGAAGCTGTTCCTTGCCTCTCTCCTAACTACTTCTGGTGGTTTCTGGCAACCCTTGGTGTTCCTCGGCTTACAGACACATCATTCCAGTGTCTGCCCCCATCCTGACATGGCTGTCTTCCCTCTGTATCTGCATCTCTTTTTATAAGGACACCACTCATATTGGGTTGGGACCCACCCTACTCCAGTATGACCTCATGTTAACTGACAACATCTTCAAAGACACTCTTTCCAAACAAGGTCCTACTTACAGGCACTGCAAGTTAAGACCTATCAGATCTTTTTGGAGAACACAATTCAATCTACAACCCCTCACCATCCCTGTTACCCAGAGCAGGCTGCCTACTTAAGCAACAGCTTCATGTGTGCATATGCGTATGTGTTCCCAAACCCTTTGACAGTGTCCACACCGACTGTGTGTGTCATAAGCACACAGCCTCCCCCCCACCCCCGCACACATATGAATGAGTAACCCCTGTCCTTTGCCCTTCCACAGATCCTTGGCCCCCTGGACCATGACGACCAGTGTGGAAAGCAGAAACTGGCCTACAAACTAGAACAGGTCATAACCTTCATGAGCTTAGACAGCTGAGAACCGTCCTCCAGGGCTGCCCTGGAGGGGGACACACCAAGCCGTGCCTCAGTCTAGATCATCATCTTTACCAAGTGCAAGTTCCAACTGGCATCAGCCGCACCACCTGCGCAGTGCTGTCCTTCTCTCTGCCTCTTTCTGTCTCTCCCTCCTCCCCGGATCCCTTCTCTTTCAGTTGCTCTGCTAATGCTGACTCTTGGTTAGCCAGGATGGCCAGGCCTGCAGTGAGGGACCTGGCCAGAAGATGTCAGAGGCTTATCCCAGTGGTGGCTGACACTGAGTCAGCAGCAGGGCCCAGACATGGGGAGGAGCCAAGGATGGAGGATAGGCCTGTGCTGCTACTTCACCTCCTTCTTCGTGGGCACCCTGCCTTGGTCCAAACCTTGGCCTAGGAAAGAGGCAGCGAGCTCAGTATTATCTTCTCCAGGAAGACATCATCTGGCTCGCGTATCTCCATCTCCAGGGGTGGTCACTTTGCAACTGCAAAAAGAAAGGCCACTCCTCCCTTGGTGTTGCTGGAGTAGGGGTGTGTGAGGAATGGGGAGGAGCCCCGTGGTGCTGCCCCACACCTGTTGGGATAGAATCCAGAGGCCTCCTTCCCCTTCTGTGGTTTTCCCATCACCTTGGAGCCCTTCCCAGTGGCCACAGGGACCTGCCTGCCTAGGCTCCAACCCTGCCTGTGGGAAGCTGGCTGGAGAAAGGGTGGAAGGATAGTAGTTACATTCCACCATGGAAATGCTCCAAACCTAATCTGGCTCCCAGTGGCAGATACGTAACCTGAAGAGGAAGAAAAGGAACAAGAATTTTGTCTACCTTGGAAGCAGAATTTCTTGTTTTCCATTTACCTCCAAGTTCAAGCAGATCACAACCATCGTCATGGGTCTAGTCTGTTGCCAAAGCTTGAACGCTATGTAGAGAAAGCATTTCCATCCTCCTTTGTCACCATTCATCAAAGTCAATGTGAAATACAGGGTGTTTCCAGGAGATCCTATCTCCAGCTATGTCCATGGCTCAATTCCACCTCCCTTCCTGATAACCCTATAGAAGGCTGGGGCAGAAGGCCTAGATCCCATTCCCCTGCAGAGTCGGGTGCCATTGCTATGCAGATGACTGTCACTGGGCCACCCAGGCCTCCTTGGGAATGATCTCATCAGCATCTCAGTGGCCTCTTTCGTCACCCCCTTCCTCACCTCTTCGTTGAAAGAAACACAGTCAAGCACAGCCTCAGAGAGACAAACCCAAATCCCAGCCAACCTCAACACCTGGCTTGTCATGTCAGAGGGAGACCAAAGAGTCAAGGTGGAGGACCTGGCCGGTGATGAGAGGAGGGATATATGACTGACCTTGGCCCTGGCATCCATTTCTCCCTCTGTCCTCCCATCTCTTCATCCATCCTTTTCACCAGCCAGGCAACGTGAGCTCAGAGAGGAGTAATGGGTGAACTGGGGCCAAGGTGAGAGATGGCCTAAAGAGGGTCATGGAAACCTAGAATCTTGAAGGGAGCTAGAGTCTGGTCCAGTCTCTGGCCACATACAAAAATATCTCCAGCAGCTCTGGCCTCCAGTTGTCCACAGTTGCAAGAGACTGAGAAGCCTCATCTCACATGGGGCTGGGATGAGGGTTCCATAGCCTTATCTTCACTCCCCGAGCGTCAGACACCTCAGCATCATTCCTTGCCATCCACTCAAAGTAAGCCCCCCATGGAAAGGGAAGGGAGCCACATCATTTCCAGAAAATTCCATGGAGAGTCCAGAGGTTTTTCAGTATGTGTGCGTGTGCGTGTCTATCTGCCCCAGGAGAAGGCAGAGAGCCCCCATATAGGGGGATTTCAAAGAGTTTCCCTTCTCTATCCCGTTGCTTACCCATCCATTCATCCTGCAGCTTCAGAACATTTCAATACTTGCTTTTTATGCTGATGGTGGACGAGACAGAGGAAGGAGATGTCACCTGTCCACAGGAAATCAGGGTGGCCACCTGCAGAGGCCAAGACTGGAGGTGGGACAGTGTTGACCCAGAGCGGGGCATTCTTTGGTGTCAGTGGAGGACAAATGGTGGAAAAGACTCAAGCAACCTAACCAACGGGAACGGCAGACTGGGAAAAGATGCATCTTAAGGGGAAAAATAACCAAAGGTTTTGGTAATTGAAGTGCCAGGTAGAGAAACCTGGAATTTCTATCGTTGATCATTTGATTTCCTTTCCTCCCGAGAAGCCACGGGCCCTGGTTGCCCAGATAGGAACACGTGGGAGGCGGCCGGAGGCAGTGCCCCGTCACTAGGAGATTTTTGCACATGTGAAGGGTCGAGGAGGAGAGAGACGGGAACATATTTAACACAAATTTGCAGTATGGAAGCTGTGTGGGTGTGAGCGTGTGTGCGTGAGTGTGTTTTGGTTTTTTAAGTTTTGCACAGTTAGAGAAAAAAACGAACAAGCAGAAGAAAGACTGTTACATGGTTCTGCTGAAGCTTTTATTTTTATGGGACTATTATTGTTACTTTGTCGGTACAGAACCCTCCTCCATGTTTTTGTTCTAAGAGAAATTCATACACCTCAGAGCAGCGTACATGGCAGGAAGAAAGAGGAGGAAGGAAGACCGGTTTCCTTGCTCTTCTCATTTCTCCTGGGCAAGAGTGTATGCAGAATTTGCTTTCACTGCTGGGATGATTGATTCTGTGGCTTTGCTTGCCCAGAGACTCTTTGCCTGCTTGGGAATCAACAAGTGTCTTGGAGTCACCCAGAACCACAACCCAGCTTGCCCATAAACATTCTCTTTCCTTTTGCTGTTTGTTTGTTTTCCATTCCTTCAGTTTGGATTGTTGCTGCACGTGTAGGACATTTAAAAGCAAAGACAGGCAGAGCTGCCCAAAAGCTGTCCTTTCCCCCACATATTCTGTCCAAGCGCCCCTTGGGAGCCCCCTTCTAATGGCAGGCCAGAGACCAGAGCAGACCAGGCAGTGTGCGGGCCAGGCGCCCAGAGAGAAGGGGATCCCAGCTTGGCCCTGGGGAGGGGAGGGGAGGTCCCCTCACCCCTTTCTCCAGGTCAAAGTCAATTTGCAGGGTCACAGTTCTGTTTAAGGTGGAACCTTTATCTGACTCCCCAAGTTCTGGGCAGAGAGCAGAGGAGAAACGGTGATCTCTCCTTCACCCCCTGGTACCTCTCTTTTCCTTGAAACCACCAGGGTCAAAATGGCACCGGGAGATCAAACAGCCAAAGCAGTGGGTCTGGGTTAGGTGAGACTTCGGAATGCTGGGGAGGAGGATGGGCTGAGAGCCAGCAGGTGGGGAGGAGGGGCTTTATAAGGTCCTGAATTAAAAAGAACAAGCAGAGGGGCGCCAAGGAGGCCAGCTGTGGGCTGGTCATTGCCCCCGAGGGCAAGTCTCCCCAGTGTGGGCTTTGCCCATGAGCCGTCCCTTCCTGTAGGAGACATCAGCCTTTCTCAGTAACTGCGAACAGGGCCAGTGAGAGCAGTTGGTTATGTGTCAGTTACTTCCTCAGGAAAACCATTTTCTTGCCTTCTTCCTTCAATGTGGTTTTAAGCACGGGGACAGAGGATAATCCAACTGTCCCTCAGGCCAGTGTCGCATGCACACCCAGAGCCTGGGCCCTGGAGTCCCCCCTCTGGTGAGCCGAGGGCCAACAAGCCTGGCCACGGATGGCTGAGTAGAGCTATGGCCAGAGAGGCACCATTTCAGTGAGTCTGAGGCCGAAGGTCCAGGTGTATTCCAGGAAAGCGGGAGTTGCTGGTGGGTAAGGTCTCTGTGCCCTCTCAGGCCCAGCTCTCGCATCACCAGTGAGGGCTGATGTTGATATACTGTCCTGACAGCACCTCCCCACCTGTCTGGCTTCTGAGTGCCCCACTCCCCAGCCATGGCCATCCTCCCCATACCTCTTGCCCACTTCCCGCACACATCATCTCTGCCCGCAGGCCATTTGTCCACTTACAATACTGGGCTGCTCTGCTCTCTCTGGGGACAATGCAAAGCCCTGGGACTGCCTTAGGCCCTGCCCCTCCTTAAAACAGGGGCTCACCATGCCTCCCCAGTGCAGTTAATCTCCCAGATGACCGTCATTCCAAGAGGCAAGCGTCTGCTGCCGCTTCCAGACCCTAAGCAATGCTGTGATATTCCAGGTACAAGCACCACTCACTTTGGAGGCCATTTTCTGTCTTCTTCCCCAGGGCTGAGGGCCCTGCCTTGGCTTCACAGGATTCGAAGTCAAATCCTTTAGGGAGCAAAGGGCCAGTGATTCTGCTAATCAAGAACAGAGAGCCACGGAGGGAAGGCTCAGACCCTCCTTTGGGACCCATTCTTTCCCAGAATGGGCCACCCAGTGGGCAATCCCAGTGTAGGTCCCAAAGGCCTCCGGAAGGTACTTCTGTAAATGAATAGCCTCCAGGTCATCAGTCCCTGGCTGCCTGCAGAGAAGCTCCCGCTCTCTTCCCTGCTCCTACTTCACACCCAGGGTCTCCCCCAGCCCTTCACTGGTCTGTCAGCCCTCAGAATGGATGACGGAGGACCCCCGGCCCACCACCTTCCCCCGTTTTTAACTGTATGTGGGCTGTTTATTTTCTGTTGTATAGGTGATTTTTCGCTCATATGTTATAACCGCTTGAGATTCAGGAGGAAGCCCAGGTGAGAATATGAAATCCAAATTAATAGGGGAGAAATAAAGCTTGACCTGTGACTTCCAAAGTGATGAGAGAGCCTGAGGGGTTGGCCTCCCCCTCACTGTTTAAGGGTGGGGAAACTCCCTGGATGAGGACATGATGGGTGGCGGTGGGGGTGGGGTAGATCCTCTCCAGCTGTAATAGTCTCAGTGCTTCGCTGCACCTGTGATGGGTGAGGCCTCAGGGTGCCTTCTGCCCCCCGGTCTTCTCGGGCATTCTGTGTGTAGCAGCAGAGAGCCTTCCTTGACAGAGTAGGAAACTGAGGCACCACCACAGATGAAGTTGAAGAGGCAGCTCCTGAGAGAGGCTGGCGACTCCATGGGCCTCTCTCCTGCTGCTCTGACAAAATGACCGCTGCCCCCATTTGGAACGTGAGCTCTGCCTTAACGTTCTGGACGTTCAAGAGCAACATTCTTTTTACTATAAATCTTTGCTCCCCAGTAAAATTATTTGTTATGGGGGGGTATCCAATCTTCAAAAAATATAAGATTTTGTGGTTGTAAAAGTAATAATATGTACTCATTAGAGTCCCAATTAAATTCCTTGAGTCAACTGGTGACAACTAGAAAGAAAAGCAAAGCAAAACAGAACAAAACAAAATCCTTAATGAACAAAAAGGGACTTTTTTTTTTTTTTTTAACAAAAGGAATGTTTTGTTTGCATTGGCAAATGGAGGGAGGGGGCCCCAGTGGGCTCCGCATCCTCCACTGGGGAGACTCCTTCCCTCCATTTTCCTGGAATTATTGAATCAGACTTCTCCCAAACTGCAAGGAGACCCTATTCGGGAGAGTCATGGAGGGACTTGAGTCCCTTCCCCAGAGAGTTCAAATGCTTCAGCAACTAGACCTGGTTAACCCGGTTAACCCAGTTAAGTAGCCTCGGTCCGCAGCTCACCTTCCCCTAGCTGCTTTTTCTGGAATTAGAATTTCTTTCATTAGTACCTTTGATCTTACTACTCAAGCACATTTTGGAAGGGTTCCCTTACAAGAGTGGAATTCAAAATAGAAGATACAGTTAAACAGCAACACTGAGGACATGTCAGAAGCCGAGACCCTTTGACCAAACATGACTCACACGTGTGAGAGAGGTCAGCCGTGGTGAGGCACCTGACCAAGGTGGGTTACATACGATAAGTGTCTTCATTGTTCTCTCCTCCCTGCTCCCCTCCCAGGTGTTCTCCCCAGCTTGTTAACTCCTCAAATCTTCCGTTCTTTAAAATGAAAAGCTAGTTTACCTCAAAGAATCTTGTCTCCAATTGGAAACCAATGACTATGTGTTTCACAGTGGACAGCCCTCCCCTCCACCACTCCCTCCTCCGCCTGGCATCCTTGAAGCGGCAGGGCCCCACTTAGTCATGGTTTGGCTGTTCTGACCAAGAACAAGGCCTCCAGGCCTGGAGATGGAACGGAAGGGTTGGATGCACTGCCCTCTCCCCCACTTTAGCTGGTATGGACCAGCCCATCTCTTCCAGCAGCATCTCCCCCCCACCACCACCCCGTTACCATAGCAACCAGCAACTCCAGGGTACCACACAGACAATGGCTCAGTGAGCCCAGGTGTGAGGGAGGAGGGGGGTCTGGCCTGGTCAGATGACCCAAACTTAAGTCTCAAGTGCTAGAAGGGAGAGGAGAAACAGGAATGGATGAAGAGGTGGTTGAAGAAACAGGCAGGGCTCTTTGAGATGCAGAGAGTGGCCGTTGAAGGGAGCAGGGCAGGTCACTTCTGCTCCATTCGCCCCCTTCCAGCCCTGCCCCATTGTTTTAATAAAGCTCCCACCTTGAACACTGACCCTTTGTTTGAACAAAGCAAAACATATCTGTAGACAACAGTGTTATATAAGCCTCAAAGACAGGTGGATGAAATCAATTAGAAAAGGGTCTTCTGGTTTTGATTTTTAAAGATGAGTATCCTAGTAAGATTTAAAAAAAAGATTTAAAAAAAGTTTTTAAAAAGGAAACCTATGCTATTTAAATTGGAGCCCAGTTGTAACTTGGTAAAGGCAAGCCTCTGTACCTTTGTTATAATTAATTGTATACCTGTGTATGTAAATATAAGGCATTCCTATTTTGCAGTTCAGAACAACAAAAAAAAAAACCTATTTGTAATATAGAATAAAGTTTATTAAAAAATAATAAAAATGCAGTTTTGGAATTTGAGTCTTTCTTTATGTGAGTGAGAGGAGAAAGCTGACTTCATATGTCAGGGATGCCCTCCTGGTACAGAGACTGGTACCTTCTCTCTCTAGCTTCATGATGTCTAAGCTCAACCAGCAGGGACCCTACTTTGTAAGGCTCTGTCCTCAGTGACAAAGCAAACTCTGGTGTTGGCAACTCTTCAAGCTGGGGACCAGGAGCATGCTGCTGCTTTGTGCCATCTGCATCGGATCCTTCTCAACACAGCCCGGTGGACCCGGCCAGCCAAAGCGACTCTGGACAGAACACAAGGGTTGCCATCCATGCTTTAAGTCTTCTTGGCAGTTCCTTCCCTGCTGGTATTTGGATAGAGGGTGGACATTGAAGCTTGGTGTGCTCCTGAGAAGAGGGAGAAAGAGAGAAGGGAAAGAATGGCAATGGAGAGAGACAGCAGGAAGAAAACAAAACGTCTACCTGCCGCCCACATTGGGTTAGAGGTGGTGGGGCAAGGGGATTCTGAAGCAGGAGGAGACTGTTCTAGGCCTCAGAACTCTGCTCTTGGCTGTACCTTCCATAGGCTGCCCTTGGGGGATGCATTCACCTCTGGGAGACTGGGGCAGACTTGTGGAGGATTGGGCTGGGTGATTCTTTGGAACTCCAATATTCTCATTCAGTGAAAACAATGAAAGAAGAGAAATGGGAGGGAAGAAGGATAAAGGAGGAGGGACAGAAACTCAGAAAGGGGAAGAGTAAAGAAGGGAGAAAGGTAGGAAGACAAGTGTGAGGAGATAGAGGGCAGACCCTGGAGACACCCAACAGCTGGTAAAACTTCAGGCAAATTCCACCCTCCCCATCTCCCTGTGGCCCCAACCACCAGCCCTGAGGTCCCTCCAGCCAGCAAAGCAGAACCCTGAAGGAGTGAGAGGAAGGTGTTCCCTGGGAAGGGGGTGACTTGGAAAGAGTATCCACAGGATCCTAGTCCTGCCCTCCCACCTCAGCACTCTACAAGCCTCCTGCACCAACTCCACCTTGGAGCAATTTCCTGAGATACGTTGTTGCTGTTGGGTGCCATCATATGGGTTCCGAATCATGGCAACCTTGTGTACAACAGAATTAGACACTGCCCAGTCCTGTGCCATCATCACAATCATTGCTGTGCTTCAGCCCATCGTTGCAGTCACTGTGTCAATCCATCTCATTGAGGGTCTTCCTCTCTTTTGCTGACCCTCTGCTTTACTAAGCATGATGCCCTTCTCCATAGACTGGACCCTCCTTCCTAAAATATGAGGGAGTACTAAAGAAGAAAGAGGGCAGTGGTGGTTCAGCAGTAGAGTTCTCACCTTCCATGTGGGAGATCAGGGTTCGATTCCCAGTCAACACTCCTCATGTGCAGCTACCACCCGTCTGTTTTTGGAGGCTTGCATGTTGCTATGATTGAACAGGTTTTAGCAGAGCTTCGACTAAGACAGACTAGGAAGAAAGGCCTGGTAATCTATTTGTGAAAATCAGCCAATGAAAACCCTGTGGATTACAAGGGTCTGATCTGCAACTGATCACGGGATGGCCCAGGGCCAGGCAGCATTTAGTTCCCTTGTACATGTAGCTGCCATGAGTTAGGTGCCAACTAAATGGCAGCTATGGTGGCACACTGGTTGAGAGCTTGGCAACTAACAGAAAGGCTACCACCAGCTGATCCTTGGAAACTATGAGACAGTTCTACTCTATACCATAAGGTTGCTATGAATTACAGTTGACTCCAAGGCAGTAAGTTTGGGTTTGTTTCTTTTTTTTTTTTTGGAATTCAGAGTAAAAGATGGGAAACCCTGGTGGCATAGTGGTTAAGTGCTACAGCTGCTAACCCAAGGGTCAGCAGTTCAAATCCACCAGGTGCTCCTTGGAAACTCTACAGGGCAGTTCTACTCTGTCCTATAGGGTTGCTATGAGTAGGAATCGACTCGACAGCACTGGGTTTGGTTTTGGTTTTAGTAAAAGATGTTGCCATCGAGTCAATTCTGACTCATAGCAGCCCTATAGGACAGAGTAGAGCTGCCCCATAGGGTTTCCAAGAAGGAAGTAGACTGGCACATCTTTCTCCCTCAGGATGGCTGGTGAGGTTGAGTCACTGACTTTTCAGTGAACAACCGAGCCTTTGACCACCGCACCACCAGGGCTTCTTACAGAAAAAAAAAAAAAAAGCTAACAGCAATTTCTAAAGCAGAAATATGTTCAGTAACAAGCCTGAGAAGCAGCGGCCTCTTGGAGACACAGCCAGTAGGGCCTAATGATAAGGGAACACCCTCAACCTCAGGGATGCCTGTGGGAACAGATGGAGACAACTACTAGGGGCAGCCAGCACCCTCAAGACCCAACACAAGCTATATGGCTGGAGATCAATCAGAGTATTTTTATTATTTTTTCTTTTAATTTAAATCAGACTCACAAGAAAATTGTAATTTATGAATAGGAAAGATATGTTTTCCCTTCTCCTAGTGAAGCTGCTACAAGAGGGGCAGCGATCTCACCCTGGAGTCAGGACTACTCCAAAAGTTCAGATTCAGATTCTACTCCATCAAGTTCCCAGCCGGTCTTCCAGCTCCTTTACCTTTGTGATCTCCTGGTTTATCACCACCATCGTGACCTTGTGCAGATCACTTCTCTGCTTTTGTTTTCTTATCTGTAAAACCAGGAGCATTCTAGCTGCACCACAAAGCCCAGAAGGTTGTGGCAGGGCCCATGACACTAACACCAGTGAGAAGGTTCTGGTGCCCTCTCAGGGGTCATACTTGGATGCAGCCTTGTTATTAGTCATGAAAGTAATATTGTGCAAACACAGGGGGTTGGGCCTAGAGCCTCAACAGCAAATTTAAAATGGACCCCTTACTTAATAATTTCAAAAATAAATCAATCTCTGACTCTTGGCAAAAATACGTCTATTTATTTGGCCACCTACTGTGAGATTGTCGAAGACCACGAGTCAGTTGAATTTACGTCACCCAGGCTCAGCATAGGGTCCAGCACCAAGCCTGTGCTCAATAAATCACGAAGGGTATGGAGACAGGGGTGAAGTGAGTGGAGCCTAGGACAAAGGTAGTACCTGGGTTATCTTCCCTTTTGGGACTAACATGCCCTCCAGTGTGTCTCCATTCCTCCCATGAATGGTTTAGCTTCATCAACTAATTGTTTGAGTTGCAGCAAGTGGCTATCTTTTGCAGGTGGAAACAGTGGGTGTTGTAATCAAAACCTCTACCTGGGTTAGCAGAGCTGTTCCTAGCTGAACAAAGTAAGTGGAGGCCGGGGCAGGTCAGTTCTGCACCAAGCATATAATCCACACCTGCCCCGCTTTAGTTTTCACAAAACTCCCATCATGAACACTGACCTGAGCCTGCAGGGCTTCTGAGAGTACCTGTTTCAGCTGAACGCATGTCTCTCAGATTGCACCTGAGTGGAGGGCTAGCTCATAGACTGCATTACTAGTCAACAATATCGACTCGTTCCCGATGAACGAGGATTACAGTTCCCCATTCCAATAATGTCAGGCTGGCCAAGTTAATTGCTTTGGGCCAGTGACAGGTGAGCACAGACTGAGGCCAATGATGGCACAGAGAAGAGCCACCAGATGATCCTGATGGTTATACAGTTTTTTGTTTTTTTTTTTTTGTTTTTTTTTTTTTTTGCTGTTTACAAGTAAAGAATCCATCTTTGCTGTTTTAAGTCACTGGAGTTTGAGGGCTATTTGTTATTGCAGCATAACCTGGACTATCCTGATTGCTACAGGGTACAAGACATTTAACCTGACTTCAGGGTAGCCCCTTAGTTGATAATGGAATCTCGCTTTTCTCCTACAGAGAAATGTTCTTTTGACCTAAGCTTCTTTCCTTTTAAAAAATGATTTAAAGACATTACTGGCCATTTACACTCAATGTGAATCATTTTGTGGAAGTACCTAATTTTCTTGAGCTAGAATTGGGACAGATTATGGAAGAAGTGTAAGACTAAGTAAGAGAAGGGGGGAAGGACCCTGCCCTTTCCCAGCCCTGTGCGGGAGATTTTCAGCTGGTTGACCAGCCTGTCTGCTTTTGTGAAAGGGTCACAGAATTAGCCTCCTGTGCAGCCCTCAGGAAGGAGCCCTGGTGGCACAGTGGTTAAGCACTCAGTAGCTAATTGAAAGGTCCCCAACTGGAACCCTCCATGGGATGTGGCAGTCTGCTCCCATAAAGATTACAGTCTAGGAAACCCTATGGGGCAGTTCTACTCTGTCATATGGGGTCACTATGAGTTGGAACCGACTCGATGGCACACAACAACAATAACTGCCCTCTGGAGATGCTATATTTAGCTCCCAGGAATGAATTCAACCATGCTTGTTTAAAAAAAAAAAAAAAAAAAAAAAAAACCTATCATTTCCTGTACACTTGGTTTTGATACATGATTGACCTATCGGGAAAGGAGAGAGCTCATCCTTACCTGGTGCACACACTGTGTTCTCAGCACAGGTCCTTGCTCAAGATGGCATGGCCTCTTGGAGGCCATAAACCACAGATTCTCTTGATGATCAGAAAGGCCCTTCCATACACGGATGCTGGTTTTCTCAGCAGCACCTATGGTCGCTTGATTCTGAGAAAGGCCTGATGATGCCTCAAGACACAGAAAGAGGAGGCAGGGCCAAGATGGCTGACTAGGTAGACGCTACCTCGGATCCCTCTTGCAACAAAGACTCAGAAAAACAAGTGAATCGATCACATACATAACAATCTACGAACCCTGAACAACAAACACAGATTTAAAGAGTTGACCTGAATGACAGAGACGGAGAACGAACAAATACGGGGAAGCAGCGACTGTTTTTGGAGCCTGGAGCCAGCGTCCCAGTCAGGTAACCTTGGCGCCGGGCTTAGGACTGGGTGCAGGGGAGCTGAACACGGCATCTACTCACGGCACAAACACAGGGCACAGCCCTACTCCCCTAAACTAACCCCGGGAGGGGGCCCAGCCGGTCTGCGGGGGCAGCGCGGTGACACGGCTGGTGGGACAAGAAGTCCCCGGGAGGCAATGACTGGTTTTGGAGCCGGGAGTGCAGCATCCCAGCAGGGGAACCTTGACGCTGGGCTTTGGACTGGCAGCGGAGGACCTGATCGCGGCTTCTGCAGGCCAGACCCTCAGCGGCAATCTCCACACAGCCAGCACACATAGGCGACAGATAAAATAGTCATCCCAAGCAAGATAAGCAACTTTGGCTATGTTCCGGGGTGCTACTCTCCTGTTTTTCTGAATCCCCCCCTCCCCTTCCCAGGCGGCTTCATTAACATTGGAATTTCCTGAACCAGAGGGAGAATGGCTCCGGCTCCGCGGCGGCTTTGCTTTTCCCTTTTTTTTGGTCTTTTCCTAACCCATTCTTCCAGCCTGAGAGAAGCAACCACAAAAAACCCAGAGACCAAAAATCCTTCCCTAATTGGACTAAAAACACAGAACCAGCTCCAGCCAAGCATATATGATCCAAATCTCGGGCTTTCATCCTTACAGGGAACAAGGTGGCGGTTATAATCCAAAGGCAGTTCTGATAGGGATCTGACTGCATTTTTTTTTTTTTTAAGCGGATTTACTGGAAAAACAAGTTTCCCAGGTCTGATATCTCTGCTTATTCAACAGATTCCTAACTGACCCACAACAGGGAACTGAGGGCTGAAGCTCCCCCCAGACCACCTAGCCTCTTGCCTTAGGGGTCTAAGGAGGGTGACACCTACCAATCAGTAGAGGTACTTACATTGGAGGCCTACGGTATAGCTGCAGTGCCCTCCCACCAAGGTGCTATAGGAATAGAGACACACCTACCTCACAGACACTTGGGGGAAGCCTGTCAGCATCCTGCCCCCCCTGGAGTGTGAACCCCAGCTGCTAATAGAATCTGGTGCACACAACTATCACCACTACTTCTCAAAGTGGATAGGTGTTAGGGTGCAGCACACACTTGATGACCCAAAATCAGATTCTACTCAAGAATAGTGAATAGACTCAGGCATATATATCTGGCAACAGCCCAAACCAGCTGGTAATAGGTCATAAGTAAGTCAAGGGCTACAACAAACAAGACACCACAATCTAGTAGCCCATCCACATATATTGAAAGAAAACAAAACAAGATAAGACTCAGTGAGCAATTATAGAATAAACCACTACTTTATATCTCAGTGATGGCTCGGAGACAGCAGTCGATATCAAACCACATAAAGAAGCAGACCATGACAGCTTCTACAACCCCCCAAACAAAAGAATCAAAATCTTTCCCAAATGAAGATACAATCCTGGAATTATCAGATACAGAATATAAAAAACTAATTTACAGAATGCTTCAAGACATCAGGGATGAGCTCAGAAATGAAATAAGGCAAACCGCAGAAAAAGCCAAGGAACACACTGATAAAACAGTTGAAGAACTCAAAAAGATTATTCAAGCACATAGTGGAAAAATTAATAAGTTGCAAGAATCCATAGAGAGACAGCATGCAGAAATCCAAAAGATTAACAATAAAATTACAGAATTAGACAATGCAATAGGAAGTCAGAGGAGCAGACTCGAGCAATTAGAATGCAGACTGGGAAATCTGGAGGACCAGAGAATTAACACCAACATAGCTGAAAAAAATCAGATAAAAGAATTTAAAAAAATGAAGAAACCCTAAGAATCATGTGGGACTCTATCAAGAAGGATAACTTGCATGTGATTGGAGTCCCAGAACAGGGAGGGAGGACAGAAAACACAGAGAAAATAGTTGAGGATCTGCTGACAGAAAAACTTCCCTGACATTATGAAAGACGAAAGGATATCTATTCAAGGTGCTCATCGAACCCCATTTAAGATTGATCCAAAAGGAAAACACCGAGACATATTATCATCAAACTTGCCAAAACCAAAGATAAACAGAAAATTTTAAAAGCAGCCAGGGAGAAAAGAAAGGTTTCCTTCAAGGGAGAATCAATAAGAATAAGTTCAGACTACTCAGCAGAAACCATGCAGGCGAGAAGGCAATGGGATGACATATACAGAGCGCTGAAGGAGAAAAACTGCCAGCCAAGGATCATATATCCAGCAAAACTGTCTCTGAAATATGAAGGTGAAATTAAGATATTTACCGATAAACACAAGCTTAGAGAATTTGCAAAAACCAAACCAAAGGTACAAGAAACACTAAAGGAAATTGTTTGGTCAGAAAACCAATAATATCAGATACCAGCACAACACAAGGTCACAGAACAGAACATCCTGATATCAGCTCAAATAGGGAAATCACAAAAACAAATTAAAATTAATTAAAAAAAAAAAAGCTCATAACAGGGAATCATTGAAGTCAATACGTAAAAGATCACAATAATCAAAAAGAGGGACTGAATACAGGTGGCATAGAACTGCCATATGGAGAGTGATACAAGGCGATATAGGACAATATAAGTTAGGTTTTTACTTAGAAAAATAGGGGTAAATATTAAGGTAACCACAAAAAGGTATAACAACTCCATAACTCAAAATAAAAGCCAAGAAAAATGTAACGACTCAACAAACATAAAGTCAAATACTATGAAAATGAGGATCTCACAATTTACAAAGAAAAATGTCTCAGCACAAAAAAGTAAGTGGAAAAATGAAATTGTCAACAACACACATAAAAAGGCATCAAAATGACAACACTAATTTATCTATAATTACGCTGAATGTAAATGGACTAAATGCACCAATAAAGAGACAGTCTCGGACTGGATAAAGAAACACGATCCGTCTATATGCTGCCTACAAGAGACACACCTTAGACTTAGAGACACAAACTAAAACTCAAAGGATAGAAAAAAATATATCAAGCAAACAATAAGCAAAAAAGAAGAGAAGTAGCAATATTAATTTCTGACAAAATAGACTTTAAACTTAAATCCACCACAAAGGATAAAGAAGGACATTACATAATGATAAAAGGGACAATTGATCAGGAAGACATAACCATATTAAATATGTATGCACCCAATGACAGGGCTGCAAGATACATAAATCAAATTTTAACAGAACTGAAAAGTGAGATAGACACCTCCACAATTATAGTAGGAGACTTCAACACACCACTTTGGGAGAAGGACAGGACATCCAGTAAGAAGCTCAATAGAGACACGGAAGACCTAATTACAACAATCAACCAACTTGACCTCAGTGACTTATACAGAACTCTCCACCCAACTGCTGCAAAGTATATTTTTTTTCTAGCTCACATGGAACATTCTCTAGAATAGACCACATATTAGGTCATAAAACAAACCTTTGCAGAATCCAAAACATCGAAATATTACAAAGCATCTTCTTAGACCACAAGGCAATAAAACTAGAAATTAATAACAGAAAAACTAGGGAAAAGAAATCAAATACTTGGAAACTGAACAATACCCTCCTGAAAAAAGACTGGGTTATAGAAGACATCAAGGAGGGAATAAGGAAATTCATAGAATGCAACAAGAATTAAAATACTTCCTATCAAAACCTCTGGGACACAGCAAAAGCAGTGCTCAGAGGCCAATTTATATCGATAAATACACACATACAAAAAGAAGAAAGAGCCAAAATCAGAGAACTGTCCCTACAACTTGAACAAACAGAAAGTGAGCAACAAAAGAATCCATCAGGCACCAGAAGAAAACAAACAATAAAAATTAGAGCTGAACTAAATGAATTAGAGAACAGAAAAACAATTGAAAGAATTAACGAAGCCAAAAGCTGGTTCTTCGAAAAAATTAACAAAATTGATAAACCACTGGCTAGACTGACTAAAGAAATACAGGAAAGGAAACAAATAACCCGAATAAGAAACGAGAAGGGCCACATTACAACAGACCCAACTGAAATTAAAAGAATCATATCAGATTATTACAAAAAATTGTACTCTAACAAATTTGCAAACCTTGAAGAAATGGATGAATTCCTGGAAAAACACTACCTACCTAAACTAACACATTCAGAAGTAGAACAACTAAATAGACCCATAACAAAAAAAGAGATTGAAACGGTAATCAAAAAACTTCCAACAAAAAAAAAGCCCTGGCCCGGACAGCTTCACTGCAGAGTTCTACCAAACTTTCAGAGAAGAGTTAACACCACCACTACTAAAGGTATTTCAAAGCATAGAAAATGACGGAATACTACCCAACTCATTCTATGAAGCCACCATCTCCCTGATACCAAAACCAGGTAAAGACATCACAAAAAAAGAAAATTACAGACCTATATCCCTCATGAACATAGATGCAAAAATCCTTAACAAAATTCTAGCCAATAGAATTCAACAACATATCAAAAAAATAATTCACCATGACCAAGTGGGATTTATACCAGGTATGCAAGGCTGGTTTAATATCAGAAAAACCATTAATGTAATCCACCATATTAATAAAACAAAAGATAAAAACCACATGATCTTATCAATTGATGCAGAAAAGGCATTTGACAAAGTCCAACACCCATTTATGATAAAAACTCTCACCAAAATAGGAATTGAAGGAAATTTCCTCAACATAATAAAGGGCATCTATGCAAAGCCAACAGCCAATATCACTCTAAATGGAGAGAACCTGAAAGCATTTCCCTTGAGAACGGGAACCAGACAAGGATGCCCTTTATCACCGCATTGTGCTAGAGGTCCTAGCCAGAGCAATTAGGCTAGACAAAGAAATAAAGGGCATCCGGATTGGCAAAGAGGAAGTAAAATTATCTCTATTTGCAGATGACATGATCTTATACACAGAAAACCCCAACGAATCCTCCAGAAAACTACTGAAACTAATAGAAGAGTTTGGCAGAGTCTCAGGTTATAAAATAAACATACAAAAATCACTTGGATTCCTCTACATCAACAAAAAGAACACCGAAGAGGAAATAACCAAATCAATACCATTCACAGTAGCCCCCAAGAAGGTAAAATACTTAGGAATAAATCTTACCAAGGATGTAAAAGACCTATACAAAGAAAACTACAAAGCTCTACTACAAGAAATTCAAAAGGACATACTTAAGTGGAAAAACATACCTTGCTCATGGATAGGAAGACTTAACATAGTAAAAATGTCTATTCTACCAAAAGCTATCTATACATACAACACGCTTCTGATCCAAATTCCAATGTCATTTTTTAAGGTGATAGAGAAACAAATCACCAACTTCATATGGAAGGGAAAGAAGCCTCGGATAAGCAAAGCATTACTGAAAAAGAAGAAAGTGGGAGGCCTCACATTACCTGATTTCAGAACCTATTATACAGCCACAGTAGTCAAACACAGCCTGATACTGGTACAACAACAGACACATAGACCAGTGGAACAGAATTGAGAACCCAGATATAAATCCATCCACATATGAGCAGCTGATATTTGACAAAGGCCCAGTGTCAGTTAATTGGGGAAAAGATAGTCTTTTTAACAAATGGTACTGGCATAACTGGATATCCATTTGCAAAAAAATGAAACAGGACCCATACCTCACACCATGCACAAAAACTAACTCCAAGTGGATCAAAGACCTAAACATAAAGACTAAAACGATAAAGATCATGGAAGAAAAAATAGGCACAATGTTAGGGGCCCTAATACAAGGCATAAACAGAATACAAAACATTACCAAAAATGACGAAGAGAAACCCGATAACTGGGAGCTCCTAAAAATCAATCACCTACGCTCATCTAAAGACTTCACCAAAAGAGTAAAAAGACCACCTACAGACTGGGAAAGAATTTTCAGCTATGACATCTCCGACCAGCGCCTGATCTCTAAAATCTATATGATTCTGTCAAAACTCAACCACAAAAAGAAAAACAACCCAATCAAGAAGTGGGCAAAGGATATGAACACACACTTCACTAAAGAAGATATACAGGCAGCTAACAGATACATGAGAAAATGCTCTCGATCATTAGCCATTAGAGAAATGCAAATTAAAACCACGATGAGATTCCATTTCACTCCAACAAGGCTGGCATTAATCCAAAAAACACAAAATAATAAATGTTGGAGAAGCTGCGGAGAGATTGGAACTCTTATACACTGCTGGTGGGAATGTAAAATGGTACAACCACTTTGGAAATCTATCTGGCGTTATCTTAAACAGTTAGAAATAGAACTACCACACAACCCAGAAATCCCACTCCTCGGAATATACCCTAGAGAAATAAGAGCCTTCACACGAACAGATATATGCACACCCATGTTTATTGCAGCTCTGTTTACAAGAGCAAAAAGCTGGAAGCAACCAAGGTGTCCATCAACGGATGAATGGGTAAATAAATTGTGGTATATTCACACAATGGAATACTACGCATCGATAAAGAACAGTGACGAATCTGTGAAACATTTCATAACATGGAGGAACCTGGAAGGCATGATGCTGAGCGAAATTAGTCAGAGGCAAAAGGACAAATATTGCATAAGACCCCTATTATAAGATCTTAAGAAATAGTATAAATTGAGAAGAACACATACTTTTGTTGTTACGAGGGGGGGAGGGAAGGAGGGTGGAGAGGGTTTTTTACTGATTAGTTAGTAGATAAGAACTACTTTAGGTGAAGGGAAGGACAATACTCAATACACAGAAGGTCAGCTCAAATGGACTGGACCAAAAGCAAAGAAGTTTCCGGGATAAACTGAATGCTTCAAAGCTCAGTGAAGCAAGGGCTGGGGTCTGGGAACTATGGCTTAAGGGGACTTCTAAGTCAATTGGCAAAATAATACTATTATGAAAACATTCTGCATCCTACTTTGAAATGTGGCATCTGGGGTCTTAAATGCTAGCAAGCGGCTATCTAAGATGCATCAATTGGTCTCAACCCACCTGGATCAAAGGAGAATGAAGAACACCAAGGTCACACGACAACTATGAGCCCAAGAGACAGAAAGGGCCACATGAACCAGAGACCTACATCATCCTGAGACCAGAAGAACTAGATGGTGCCCGGCCACAACCGATGACTGCCCTGACAGGGAGCACAACAGAGAACCCCTGAGGGAGCAGGAGATCAGTGGGATGCAGACCCCAAATTCTCATAAAAAGACCAAACTTAATGGTCTGACTGAGACTAGAGGAATCCCGGTGGTCATGGTCCCCAAACCTTCTGTTGGCCCAGGACAGGAACCATTCCCGAAGACAACTCATCAGACGTGGAAGGGACTGGACAATGGGTTGGAGAAAGATGCTGATGAAGAGTGAGCTAATTATATCAGGTGGACACTTGAGACTGTGTTGGCATCTCCTGTCTGGTGGGGAGATGGGAGGGTAGAGAGGGTTGGAAACTGCCAAAATTGTTACAAAAGGAAAGACTGGAAGGGCTGACTCATTAGGGGGAGAGCAAGTGGGAGTATGGAGTAAGGTGTATATAAGCTTATACGTGACTGACTTGATTTGTAAATGTTCACTTAAAGCTCAATAAAAATTTTTTTAAAAAAAGAAAGAAAGAAAGAAAAGCAAACAAACAGGAAGGGGTAGAACACAGTGTATCAGAAGAAAGGCCTGGTGATCTAATTCCAAAAAATCAGCCATTGAAAATCCTGTGGAGCACACTTCTACTCTGACTCACGTGGGTTCATCACGAGTCAGAAATGGCTCCACAGCAGCTTTGTTTTTTTAAATTATTATTTGTATAAAATGGGGGAAGAATAAATATACTTATTTGATTTTAAAGCAAAAAAAAAAAAAAAGACACAGAAAGAGGAAGAATTCACGTC
The DNA here is from genome assembly GCF_024166365.1 of Elephas maximus indicus. Lineage (NCBI taxonomy): Eukaryota > Metazoa > Chordata > Mammalia > Proboscidea > Elephantidae > Elephas > Elephas maximus. Next base: position 17,813,991 of record NC_064826.1, read on the forward strand.
CCCCGCCCTCACCCCGCCAACAGAAGGGGGAGGTCCCTTTTATCACCCCCTAGTCCACATCAGAGTACAGACTTGGGCCTGCTGCTGCCCCACCTTCCAAGTTCCCCAGTCATTCCCTGTTTAAGCCTTTCTCAACCCTAGTGTTAAGCACTCAGCTGCTAACGAAAGGTCAGTGGTTCAAATCTACAAGTGGCTCTATGGGAGAAAGATGTGGCAGTCTGCTTCCGTAAAGCTTACAGCCCTGGAAACCCTATGGGGCAGTTCTACTCTGTCCTATAGGGTCACTATGAGTCGGGATCAGCTTGGTGGCAATGGGTTTGAATTTTGGTTTAAATTCTAGTGATTCAAAGGCAGGGGCTGAGGGGGAAGGGAGCAGAGGGTTCTTGGAGGGAAGCTGGCAGTCACTAGGAATGTGCTCCCACTCCTTTCACCAGAAGCACACTCCCCTCTCCCATAGTAAACATCCTGTTTCCTCAGCTAGGAAGATGGGATCGTCTTCGCTCCTTTCAACGTGCCTCCACTGCCCTCAACTCCGGAGGGTGCTTCCATTCCTCTTCCATGTTAGTTTGTTTTCTGCTTGATGAATTTCTGTGGGCAACAGAGACTGGGCACACCACTGACTCAGAACTCTGTGGGGCACCTTTCCTGTCCAAGGAGCTAAAACTTCAATCCCCAGGACCAGGTTGCTCATCTATAAAGCTGAAAATAATGCCTTCCTCATAGAGTTCTTGTGAGGGTCAAGTGAGGTCAGAATGATTTTGTCAGGCACTTGGAACAGTGCGTGATGTCTTGCGAGTCCCCAGTGGAGACTTACAAGCCCTAGCTCATGGGATGGTGCCCAGCATATACAGTTTGCTCTACAAATGTTTCTTACATGAATAAATAAAGTTGGTAAAAGATTTTTCAACCACTCAAATCCTCAAATATAAGTATAGAATATATATTCCCGATAAGGTATAGAAATGGGTAACCAAAAACTGTAAGTGCCATAGCCCAAGTTTCCCCTAAAAGCAGAGCCTGAGACAAGGGCTTGTGAGCTGGTGGTCTATTTTGGGACATGGTCCTGAGGAGCAGCAGCAGGGGTAAGGACGTGAGGACAAGCCAATCCAAGAGTGTACGGTCAAGCTGGTCACCACTGTGGGCAGCTGGAACATAGCACTTGTGGGTCCTCTAGGAACTGTAGAAAGCACTTCAGGATGGAGCCACTGGCTTCCATTCCCCACGGGTCAGAGGTTGATCAGCGGGCTATTTACTCCCTCGTACTTCCAGGTTTGCACTTGTGTCAGAAAGGCTGATATTTAGTGTCCACCAGGGACCCAATGGCAGGAGCAGAGCAGCCTGGGGCAGCAGAGGCAAGGGCAGGCGGGGTCACTGAGGCAGGTGCTGTCAGGCTATGCTTACTTGCAAGTGCCTGATTGCTACAGCAACAGCAGGGCTAGGAAGGTGGCCCAAGAGGATGTGAGGTGGGGAAGTCCAACCCAACATGCAATCCTTTAAACCCCTCAGTAATTCTACAAATCCAAGGTTAAAGTCATTCCAAAAACTGTTCTTGGAAAGAGACATCCATCTTCTTCTCCCCTTTCCTTTTCCATTACTGTGCTTTCATCACCAGCTCCAGCCATTGCATTTTTCTTTTCTGTTCTTCACAGTGAAACCAAAATTGTATTACATCTTTGAAATTTACGACATGCATGAGAAAAATAAAGAACATAAAACTCCCCATGGACATAGATTTTGGTGAGGGTTGGAGGCACCCACCGGCTCTGTGATATATCAAAACCATGGGTGACATCTTGAGAGGGACTTGTTACTATTTAACCAGTCCCAGTACCTCTTGCATTTTCCAGCTGCCCCACACAGTTAGCACCTTATTCTGACAGCTGTATCCTCTAATTGCCTGTAATGCATCACTCAGCACTTTATTTTAGAAGAATCAATGCTGATGTGTATGCAATAATTTTATTCCCTAATCATTTCATCTTTTTATGTTCTGTCTTCTCAACTCAGAAATAGACCAGGTTTTATACTTCCTTTATTCTGAACTGGATGCAGGACACGTGGTAATAAGATAAACACCATTGTTTTTTCTAAAGCTCTGGGCCATAAGGTCAGTTCCCCAAAGAAGATCATTTATTGGAACCAAACTGATCTTGAAGACAAGGTTTTCTAAATGATCTTAGTCTTCCATATCCTATCAATTAAAAAAAAAAAAAAGGCCTCTTAAGAAAACATACTGCTGATAAGACACTTGAAAGAAATAAGTAAATATAAGTATTGGGTAGGACTGTGACTCTTATCCAATACCTTGTGACAGAGGCTTGCTGCCTCTTAGGCCATGAAAACCTTCCTCAGAGAGATGATTTCATAAGGTGAGTTGATGTATCTATATCCCATATATACACTATCTTTTTCAATTCTCAGGATCCAGCCTTATATACTAGATATCATTACTATACCCATTTTACAGATGAGTACACTGAGGCTCAAAGCAATAATATCTCCACTCACACAAATAGCAAGAGATAAATCTATGATCTGGCCCCCAGCTTCTCTGATTCCAAAGCCTATGCACTTAATGATTATGCTATATTAAGATAAACACTAAAAGACGCGTATACTCTCTCTTTAACTGATGGATTAATTGGTGAGGGTTGGTGGATCAATGGACTGACTATCATATAAGATTGGAAATGCAAAGGACATGCAGATGAAATGAGCAAGGGCAGGTATTGGGTTGAAATTGTGACTAAAGCAGGGAGAGCGAAATAGAAATTGCATGGGGATTTAGCCAAAGGATCTAGGGGTTGCCATTCACAGGGATGGAACACTGGGTGTGTTTCCTGGTGGGATGTCACAGTAGTTACAGCAGGATCTGAGTTTGAACCTCCAATATCCTACTTAAACCTCAGACAAATTAATTTACCTTCTGTTTGCCTCAGTGTCCTCCTCTACAAAATGGAGGCAGTTCTTGAGAAAGATGTGACAGTTAAGTGTGATTACGTGCACAACGTAAGCATGTGATGGAAGGCAGTGGTTTTCAACAGCACTTCCCTGATTTGCCATTGAAGCATATTCCCATGGCCTGGCCAGCCCACGCCCGATGTGATGGAGCCCACAGCTGGAGCAGGGAGGGTAGGCGTATTGGCTTTCCCCCTCCTCCTCCAGCTGGAGGAAGGTAAGAGCCAGATGCCTCTATAAATGGTCAGCCTTCGTCTGTCCATGTGCTTTCTAAGACCCTGGGCATTTATTTGTCTGCTCCTTGGTGAGACTCTGGTATCTCCACTTTGCAAAGAGTCCAGCTGGGAAGATGGCCCAGAACAAAGGGAAGAAGCAGGCACCTTCATGCCACTTTATCCCACGTGAAGAGAGATCATAGGGTCAGGGTCTTTGCTCCGTGGCTCCACCAAAAAAAAAAAAAAGACTCATTGTCGTCAAGTTTATTCTGACTCATAGTGACCCTACAGGACAGCATAGACTTGCCCCATAGGGTTTCCAAAGAGCGCCTGGTGAATTCAAACTGCCAACTTTTTGGTTTGCAGCCTAGCTCTTAACCATTACACCACCAGATTTTCCCCAGCAACTTGCAAATATGGCCACCCTCACAGAACCCCACTGTGCCCGTTCCATCTGGTGTTTGGGGCGAGGGCCCTATAGCTCCACTTGCCTCCTCAGCCTCACTTCCTTGGAACTCTCTCTGACACAGCCCCACAGAATCCCTGCAGCTTAGGCCCAGCCACCACACCAACTCATGAACAGTCATGATCACCTCTCCCCGTGGCCCCCAGAGAGCCTGGCAGGGCCTGCTGTAAACCTCCTCCCATTGCTGGTACCCTGGCTGGCCTTCCTGGGGCCTGAGTGAGGGCGAGGCCAGGCTGGAGGAAAAAGCAGTCTCCAGTGAGTTACGAGGCTGTAATTCCATCAAGGACTTCTGGAGAGATCGTAAACTCACAGCTCAAGTCTTCTCGTCCACTGGCCCCTTTTCTCCCCAGAGTAATTTATGAGCCTATAATTCTGAGGCAGGACTGCTTCTTACATCACATAATCCAAATATTTTCATGAAGAAACATTATTCCTTCTCTTGGCTCCCAGCGTTCTCCCTTGGAGCTAAAGAACAGCAGCAGCGCTGTCTTGTGGCGGGGGTCCCAGGGCTGACTCCTGGCTGCAGTTACCAACTGCTGCCTGTTTGCCCCGTTGTTGAAGAAGGGCGACATCTGCCTTAAGGTTGCCTGTGGAAACCCAGGTCATGCCAGAAGCTAGTAGATAAGCAGGTCTTTCTGGTGTCCGTGCAGATGTGGCCCCCAGGGATTCACAAAGCTTTGATTTCTGTGGCTCTGTGTCAATGGTTAACCAGCATTTGTTAAGTCCTGCCTTGGTGGCTCTCTCTGCACGTTCTCCTTTCAGTGGTTGTGTTTTCTTCCTTCACACTGCCTTCAAATACTAATAAATGTGTGTGACATTTTCCACCATCACCACAGCCTTCTTGGCCCACCACACCACCCTGAGGCAACTGGAATGGCCGCTGGAATATTCATGGGCTCGGAGTTGATACTGGAATGGGTTAAGACTTTTGGAGATGCTGGGATGGAGTAAATGTATTTTGCAGGTGGGAAGGACATTGATTTGGGGGGGCCGGAACCATTATGGATTGAAGTGTGTCCCCAAAAAGGATATGTTGAAATCCTAACCCCTGTACCTATGAATGTGACCTTGTTTAGAAATAGGTTCTTTGAAGATATTATCAGCTAAATTAACATGAAGTCATACTGGAGTAGGGTGGGTCCTAATCCAATCTGAGTAGTGTCCTATAAAAAAGAAGAAGAGATACAGAGAGACAGGCAGAGGAAGGACAGCCACGTGGAGATGCATCCACAAGGCAAGGAGCGCCTGGGGCTACCAGAAGCTCGGAGAGAAAAGAAAGTATCTTCCCAGAGACTTTGGAGAGAACATAGCACAGTAGATACATTGGTTTGGCTTTCTAGCATCCAGAACTTCGAGATAACAAATTTCTGTTCTTGCAAGCCAGCCAGTTTGTAGTACTTCATTACGACAGCCTTAAGAAATGAATACCATTTTTGTTCCCATGAAGGTTTCCTGACGGAATCTGGCTTTATGGTTTACATTTATGCTTTTATCATTTGCTTCTCCCATTAGAACATAAGCTCCAGGAAGACAGGGAATTTGGTTTGGTCTCTGCTGTATCTTCAGCTCCTAAACAACATGGCATTGAAGGAGTGCTCTAGGAATGTTTGCTGAGTGAAGAAGGAAGGAAAAAAGAGAGGCAGGGAAGAAGGGAGGGAGGAAAGGAGCAAATGGTTGAACCTGTGAGGCAGCTGGATGGTCCACAGCACTGACCCCAGTAGATGACAGGGAAAGAGAGACCCGCCTGGGGAAGTCCTAGCCCCAAGCTTCAGCATGAAGAGCAGTGGGTTCATACAGGAGCCTTCCTGGCATCTCTCCTTTATAGGCCAACTTTGCTTTGGGTGGAGGCCCATAGTCAGGGGGTTGTGTGATGGGAAAGGAGGTGAGCCTCCTGGAGCTGACAGCAGGACCTCTGGATGGTAATTCGACTTGGCACCTATGCCGAAGGCCTTCTAGTCTGCCTGCCCCAGTGTCCTTTCTGGGCAGTTACGATAGTGATGCCCATCACTGGGGCCCAAGGGCCTCTGCCCCTGGGATAGAGACACCAAGTAATGGGGCCCAGCACCTTTCTTCCTTCCCTCCCTCCCACCTTCCTGACTTCTGCCTGCATCTGGCTTTTCCCTTTAAGACCTGTTCATGTTCTCTTCAGTGATGGTTGGTAACTATAGAAACCACAATTAGGCTGTTTTTCTCAATGTCTCTAAAAATTGCCAAGTGCAGGCAGCAACAACCCCTGACTTATGAGAGACCCTGAGCAGAGCTCCTATGTCCTCTTTTTCTAGGGCTCACCCTTTGTGGGACCTAAAACCAGCCTCTCAGGCTACCTGTACTGAAGGCCCAGTTTCTCTTTCCCTCTCTCTCTTTTAATTTCTAATTCATCGTAGTCCAATATTTTTGTAAAATACAATGAAAACGAATCACAAAAGTAAAATAAAACAAACAAAAAATATACAACATATAGATCCCAATTCTGTAATGTTAAATTCAATAGACATGAAATTACTCCTTCAAATAGCTATCAGTTTCTCAACGCTTGCTCTCAATTCTGTACTGTAGCATCGTGAATCTATTTCAAATGGTTTGTGGACAGGCTCCAGTGCACGAACCACACTTTGAAAAGCTCTGGACCAAAACCCCAGAAAGAGGGCCAAGAGCACCACCCAGGGCCTTGCCCAAACCCAGACATCTCTGACCAAGCTGGGCTGGTACCCAAGAATGCCCTCAGGGTGGAGGTAGGGTTTCTCTGGGGGTCCTTGACAAAACCAAAAACGTCTGAACTTGAACTTAACCAAATATGCAGAGACCTCATCATGCCTGGAAGTGCTACCCATCAGCAGGAATCTGAGGCCTTGGCCATCCAGCTGCTAGAGGGTTGTCCTTCCTCTCTGGACCCAGGCCCGGATCTGATGGCACAGGCCACAGGTCACTCAGGGGAGACCTGACTGGGTTTGCCACACCTTTTGATTCACCAAATAACCTTGCTGTTTTCTCCATGCCTTTCATTAGGACAATGATTGCTGTTTGCATGACCTGGATGGACAGTTGTCGTTTTCTTTGGACCTGACCTCTGAGCCCTCTCCCATTTAAGAAAACAGAGGGATGCTTTTTGTACAGTTGCCTCAGTTTCTCAGTGCTGCTGTAACAGAAATATCACAAGAGGGGGTCTTTAAAGAACAGAAATTTATTTTCTCACAGTTCTGGAGGCTAAGAGTCCAAATTGGGTCTCAGCACTTCAATTCCTTCTATGTACATAGTCCTGGGCATTCCTTGGTTCCTTGGCTTGTAGACCATCCTCACATGGCATCAGTCTTCCCCCATGCATGCCCATCTCTGTGTTCTCTTGAGTTTTTTATAACTCTGAAGTGATTAGGTTTAGGATCCACCCTACACTGGTATGACTGATTACTGTTGTGATTGACACATCACACTAGATTGCGTTGTGGAGGATGATTACATTATGTTGGATTAGATTACATCCATAAGTATGGGGGCTAGGATTTCAACACGTATTTTGGTTCCTGGGCTGAATTCAATCCATAACAACAGTAAAGTGCACAAATGTACGTCTATAGGAATTTTACATATGTATAGCACCCAGATCTGGATATGGAATGTATCCGTCAATCCACAACATTCTCACATGGCCCGTCCCAGTCATACGCACCCCACCTCCACTCCTGAACTGTCTACCATTCTGATCTCTATCACCACGGGTCAGTTCTACAGGAACTTCATATAAATGGAATCAAATAATGATTCAGTTTTGGGCCTTTTCATCCGTGCTGTTCTTTTTCACTGCTGTGTTGTGCTACACTATCCATAGAGACATGGGCAGGGTTAAGAGAACCAGTAAAGGACACCGAAGCATCCAGAGAGTAAGCGCCAGCACCACCACCAGTCGCCTTGGGGTCAGCTCTTATTCATGGTGGCCCCATACATGTCAGAGTACAGTTGTGCTCCATAAGGTTTTCTTTCTTTCTTTTTCTTAATTTAAATAATATTTTATTGTGTTTTTGGTGAAAGTTTACACAGCAAATTAGGTTCTCGTTTAACAATTTTCTACACAAATTGTTCAGTGACATTGGCTACGTTTTTCACAGTCTGTCAACATTCTCATTAGTATTTGTACACAAAGAATTCTTTTTTAAAAATTTTTATTGTGCTTTAAGTGAAAGTTTACAAATCAAGGCAATCTCTCATACAAAAATTTATATACACCTTGCTATATACTCCTAGTTGCTCTCCCCCTAATGAGCCAGCACACTCCTTCCCTCCACTCTCCTTTCATGTCCATTCGGCCAGTTTCTGACCCCCTCTCATCTCCCATCCGGACAGGAGCTGCCCACATAGTCTCATGTGTCTACTTGATCCAAGAAGCTCACTCTTCACTAGTATCATTTTCTATCCCATAGTCCAGTCCAATCTCTATCTGAAGAGTTAGCTTTGGGAGTGGTTCCTGTCTTGGGCTAACAGAAGGTCTGGGGACTATGACCTCTGGGGTCCTTCTATTCTCAGTCAGACCATTAAGCCTGGTCTTTTTACTAGAATTTGAGGTCTGCATCCCACTGCTCTCCGGCACCCTCAGGGGTTCTTTGTTGTATTCCCTATCAGGGCAGTCATCGGTTGTAGCCAGGCACCATCTAGTTCTTCTGGTCTCAGGCTGATGTAGTCTCTGGTTTATGTGGTCCTTTCTGTCTCTTGGGCTCATAATTACCTTGTGTCATTCTCCTTTGCTCCAGGTGGGTTGAGACCAATTGATGCATCTTAGATGGCCACTTGCTAGCGTTTAAGACCCCAGATACCACTGTCCAAAGTGGGATACAGAATGTTTTCTTAACAGATGTTATTATGCCAATTCACTTAGAAACCATGGTCCCCAAACTCCTGCCCCTGCTACACTGGCCTTCGAAGCATTCAGTTTATTCAGGAAACTTCTTTGCTTTTGGTTTAGTCCAGTTGTGCTGACCTCTCCTGTACTGTGCGTTGTCTTTCCCTTCACCTAAAATAGTTCTTAACTACTGTTCAATTAATGAAAACCCCTCTCCCTCACTCCCTCCCCACTCTTGTAACCATCAAAGAATATTTTCTTCTCTGTTTAAACTATTTTTCGGTTTCTTATAATAATGGTCTCATACAATATTTGTGCTTTTGCGACTGACTAATTTCACTCAGCATAATGCCTTCCAGATTCCTCTACGTTATGAAATGTTTTCACGGATTCATCATTGCTCTTTATCGATGCATAGTATTTCATTGTGTACACAAATAATTCTTGTATAGCCCTTTTTGTATATAGGTACTGCATTTCATTCAGATGAATATCTAGAGGTGGAATTGCCGGATCATAAAGCAGGCATAGGCTCAAGCAAAACAATGATTGTGAGGATGGCGTGGGACTGGGCAGTGTTTGGCTCTGTTGTACATAAGGTCACTACGAATTGGAATCGACTCGACAGCACCTAACAACAACAATAAAGCAGGTATATGTTCAGTTTTAAATGCCTATTGCCAAATGGTCTTCCAAAGTAATTGAACAAATTTACACTCCCATCAAAAAACATATGACAATTCATGTTGCTCCACACCTTTACAACACTCCGTCTTTCATTTTAGCTATTCTGGTGGGTGGTTAATGGTATCTAATTGTGGTTTTAATATGCATTTTCCTGATGAATGATGATGTTGTGGACTTTTTCATATAATTATTGGCTATTTGCATATCCTTTTTTGTGAAGTACCTGTTCAAGTCCTTTGCCTTTTTAAAAAATTGAATCCTTTTTTCAGATGTTTTGTGAATATCTTTTTCTTGCCCATGGCTTGCCTGTTCACTTTCTAAATGATGCATTTTGATGAAAAAATAAAGGTCTTAATTTCAATGTCACCCAATGTATCAATAGTTTCTTTTAAGTTTAATATTTTTGTGTACTGTTTAAGGAATTTTTGCATACCCCCAAGGATGGCAAGACTTCATCTCACATACGTTGGACATGTTATCAGGAGGGACCAGTCCCTGGAGAAGGACATCATGCTTGGTAAAGTAGAGGGTGAGTGAAAAAGAGGAAGACCCTCAAGAGATGGATTGACACAGTGGCTGCAACAATGGGCTCAAGTATAACAACGATTGTGAGGATGGTGCAGGGCCGGGCAGTGTTTTGTTCTGTTGTACATAGAGAGGATCGCTATGAGTTGGAACTGATTCAACAGCACCTAACAACAACAAGGTCATGAAGATATTCTTTTATGCTTTCTTCTAGAAACTTTGTAGTTTTATCCTTCACATTTGGGTCTATGATCCACCTAAAATTAAAGTTTGTGTATGATGTGAGGTAGAGGATGACGTTCATTTTTCCTATATGTGTATGGAATTGCTCCAGTACCATTTATTGAAAAGACCAACTCTTCCTTGATAAATTGCAGCGATGCCTATGTTGTGAATCTCGTGACTGTGATGTGTGGCTCTACTTCTGTGTTCTGTCTTCTGTTTCATTGGTCTATCTGTCTCTCCTTGCACCAGTACCTTCAAGTTGTTTCCGACTCATGGCAATCCTGTAGGACAGAGTAGAACTGCCCCTATAGGGTTGCCAAGGCTATCGATCTTTTTGGAAACAGACTACCACATCTTTCTCCCATGGAGCAGCTGATGCGTTTGAAACTCCAACCTTTGGGTTAGCAGCCAAGCGCTTAACCCCTGCACCACCAGGTCTCTTTCCGTAGCCCTAGTCTCAAAATCTTGTTCTTCAATTTCTCTCACCAGGGTTTTAGTTTTCAATGTAGAGGTTTTGCATGTCTTTTATTGAATTTATTCGTAGTTCTTTGGTATGTTTTATGCTATTGTAAACAGCATTTAAAATTTTATTTCTCTACTTCTTTGTTGCTAGTGTATAGAAGTCAATTGGTTTTTTAATACACTGGCTTTATATCCGATGACCTTTCTAAATTCATTTACTAATTGTAATAGTTAGTAGGTTCTTTTGGATTGTCTATGTACACAATCATGTCATCTGGGAATGAAGGTGGTTTTACTCACCAATTTTTTTTTTTTTTTTTTTCTTCTCTTACCTTACTGAAATAGTTAGGACTTCCCGGACAATGCTGCCCAGAAGTGGTGATAGTGTACATCATTGTCCCTGTCTTAAGTTCAAGGAATCTCTCACCTCATGAGCTTTGCTGGAAGCTGAGCCTGCCCCTACCAGAGAAGCTGGAATGCCAGATACTTACTTCCCCAGCTTCCTTTGCAGTTAGGTTATCCTATTAGTCAGGGTCCTAGGGATAATAGAAGGCGTACTCAGACGAAGAGAGGTGAATGAAGGGACTATCCACAGAGACATGGGCAGGGTGAAGAGAACCAATAAAGGACACTGAAGTGTCCAGTGACTAACAACCACCACCATCACCTGATGCCTTTGGGTCCTGGCGGCCCCATATGTGTCAGAGCAGAGCTGTGCTCTGTAGGGCTTTCTTTCTTTCTTTTTCTATAAATAATACTTTATTGTCTTTTTGGCGAAAGTGTTTACACAGCAAATTAGGTTCCCATTTAACAATTTTCTACACAGATTGTTCAGTGACATTGGCTACATTTTTCACAGTCTGTCAACATTCTCATTAGTATTTTTACACAAATAATGCACACTTTCCCCCCTATATTTTCATAAACACGCTATGCTAAATTGTTTTACATGTTGCTGTAAAAAAGTTAGAACAACACACTTACGAAAATACCTGGGGGTGGGTGAAAATTGGCAAAAAAAAACATAGAACACAGGTGTTATTTGCATAAAAATATGGTATTTCAGTTCTGATTGTTCTGTTTCCAGTAATCTAGCTCCCTGCCCCCTTTCCTTCTCATCTTTACTTTAGAGTAAATATTGATTGTTTGATTTCATATAGATGATTTTTTAAAGGAGCACAGTGCTCACAGATGATATTCATTTTAGGAGCCAGTCTGTTATTTAGCTATAAGGTGACCTCAGGGAATACTCTTGGTTCAAAGTTTAAAGAGTGTATCAGGGCAATACTCTCAGGGAGCCCTCTTGTCTCAGCCAGAACATTAAATCTGGACTTTTTCAGAATTTGAGTTCTGTTCCACATTTTTCTCCCATTCTATCAGGATCCATCTACTTCTTCTGGTCTCAGGGTAGATGAGGTTCTGGTTCATGTACATTATTAGTACTGTAGGCTAGTTTCTTCTCTGAATCTTGGGTTTCCTTCTTTCTCTTTTATTCTGGATAAGTACAGACCAATAGTTGTGTCTTTCCACAGGGTTTTCAATGGCTGATTTTGAGGAAGTAGATTGTCAAGCCTTTCTTCCAGGTGCCTCTGGGTGGACTAGAATCTCCAACCTTTAGACTAGTAGCTGAATGTGTTAACTGCTTGCACACCCCTTCCCCAGGGACTCTGATCCTAATAACAGTAGGAAGCTACATCCATGCCTGGGTCTGAAGGAGCAAGATGAGGAAATAGTGTTACAGGAGCCTGGTCGAGCGTGGTCTTGGAGGGATGCAGCTACTGCCGGAACTGCTGCACTGAGGTGAGAAGGGCATGAGTAGGAGTAGAAATACCCTGGTTTCTCTCTCCTCTCACCCTCCACTCTCCTACTGGTGCCTCCCATTGGCCTAACAAAATGGAAATCAGAGGGTCAGGGAACCAGGGTCCATGGAGATCAGCCCTTGGAGCATAAAAAGATTAGATAAGGGTAGGGCATGGATGAGGTGGGGAGGGTAATGAACACAACCAACATGGCATGAACGAGTGATGACCCAGGCTTGGCCATCAGATACATCCAACCCAGACCACAAATGAGAAGCTAGTGGTGCAAAGAAACAGAGCTGGGAGAATTCATTCATGTTGCAGTGACAAGGACAGCCAGGATTGGGTGGCAGTGTCGCTAGAGCATGCTGGGGCATTGTCTTCTGACTGCACTGTCCTGAGATTGGATGTTTGGCCGTCCTGGTTATTCTGCTGGCTGCTCAATATCTCTTCAATAACTTCCTTTCCTGTTTTAATAAAACCCATTGCCATGGAGTCGGTTCTGACTCATAGCAACCCCATAGGCCAAACTGGAACTACGCCATAGGGTTTCCAAGGTTGTAACATTTTCACTGGCTAATTCTTTTCAGAAGTAGAATGCCGGGTCCTTCTTCCTAGCCTCTTTTAATCTGGAAGCTCAGATGAGACCTGTTCACCACGGGTGACCCTGAAGGTATTTGAATACTGGTGGTATAGCTTCCAGCATCATAGCAACACACAAGCCCCCACAGTACAACCAACTGAACTGGTCAACTTTCAACCAATTCAGGACATAGTATATAATCAGGAACGAATGGTACTGAAGGAAGAAGTCCAAGCTGCACTGGAGGCATTGGCAGAAAACAAGGCTCTAGGAATTGAGGGAATACCAATTGAGATGTTTCAACAAACTGTTGCAGCACTCATCATGCTAAGAAATTTGAAAGACAGCTACCTGGCCAACTGACTGGAAGAAATCCATATTTATGGCTATTCCCAAGAAAGGTGATCTAACAGAATGCAGAAATTATCAAACAATATCATTAATATCACACGCAAGTAAAATCTTGATGAAGATCATTCAAAAGCAGCTGTGGCAAGCACATTGACAGGAAGCTGCCAGAAATTCAAGCTGAATTCAGAAAAGGACATGGAACCAGGGATATCATTGCTGATGTCAGATGGATCCTGGCTAAAAGCAGAGAATACCAGAAACATGTTTGCCTGTGTTTTATTGACTATGCAATTTGACTGTGTGGATCATAACAAATTATGCATAACATTGGAAAGAATGAGAATTCCAGAACACTTAATTGTGCTCATCAAGAATCTGTACGCAGATCAAGAGGCAGTCTTTCGAACAGAACAAGGGGATACTGCGTGGTTTAAAGTCAGGAAAGGTGTGCATCAGGGTTGTATCCTTTGAATACACCTTGAAGACTAAGGTTCACCTGACCCAAGCCATGGTTGTATCCTTTCACCATATATAATCAATCTGTATGCTGAACAAATAATCCGAGAAGCTGGACTGTATGAAGAAGAACGGGGCATCAGGATTGGAGGAAGACTTGTTAACAACCTGCAGTATGCAGATGACACAACATTGCTTGTTAAAAGTGAAGAAAACTTGAAGCACTTACTGATGAAGATCAAAGACCACAGCCTTCAGTATGGATTACACCTCAACATAAAGAAAACAAAAATCCTCTCAACTGAACCAATAATCAACATCATGATAAATGGAGAAGAGATTGAAGTTGTCAAGGATTTTATTTTACTTGGATCCACAATCAACACCCATGGCAACAACAGTCAAAAAATCAAAAGACGCATTGCATTGGGCAAATCTGTTGCAAAAGTCCTCTTTAAAGTGTTGAAAAGCAAAGATGTCACCTTGAAGGCTAAGGTGCGCCTGACCCAAGCCATGGTGTTCTCAATGGCCTAGTATGTATGCGAAAGCTGGAAGATGAATAGGGAAGACTGAAGAAGAATTCATGCTTTGAATTGTGGTGTTGGCAGAGAATATTGAATATGCCATGGACTGCCAACAGAACAAACAAATCTGTCTTGGGAGAAGTACAACCAGAATGTTCATTAGAAGCAGGATGGTGAAACTAAGTCTCACATACTTCGGACATGTTGTCAGGAGGGGTCAGTCCCTGGTGGAAATCGTGCTTGGTAAAGTAGAGGGCCAGTGAAAAAGAGGAAGAGCCCCAACAAGGTGGATTGACATAGTGACTGCAACGATGGACTCAAGCATAACAACGATTGTGAGGATGTGTTTCGTTCTGTTGTACGCAGGGTCACTATGAGTCGGAACCAACTCGACGGCACCAAAACAAATGGTCACATCTTTCTCCCTTGGAAAGGCTGGTGGGTTTGAACCACTGAATTTCCACGATAGTAGCAGAGTGTTTAATCACTGCACCACCAGGGCTCCTACAGTTAATTTAGCTTAGTAACTGCTAAGAACCTGACAGAAGCATGCCCCAGGAAGGCAGCTTATCTTTATGCCTAGAACCTTTTTAAAAACATCACAGTGCACCACCTGAGTTATTCAGCAAACGTTGACTGAGTTCCTCTCAGGATCCCAGCTTAGGCCAGGTATGTGCTACGGCCTCTCCATGGAACCTCACTGGGTTTGTCCTGTGCCGAGCCAGAGGTGGAGGGTGATGGTTTGTGCTGCTCACATAGATACGAGACCTTCTCTGTTCTAGGTGTAGAGGGGAATGTGAGGCCATAAAAGGCCTGGCCTTCACCCTTCGGAGGCAAGGTGAAAGTTAACAGAGGACTTTGATGACGGCAGGACACAAGCCCAGGGCAGTCAGTACAGGATGGATAGGAAAACAAACACTAAAGGAGCGATTAGCATAGGAACCCCAAGAACGGACCAGACAGCACTGGCCTCCCTGAGGAGGAGAGATTTGAACCGAGCCTTGGAGGGTGGAGAGGCTGAAAAGGAAGAGCGGGAGGCGATTGAGAAAATCAGCTGTCCCCCAGAACTGAGAGAACCCTCCTGGCCTTCCAGTGCACAGACCCTGACCCCTGGGAGAAGTCAAGGCCTTACCCAAAGTCAACGCTTGCGGCCCACCTGGTACTAGAACTTCCTGTTCCCTTCTGTTTCCCCCACTGTTCCGTCTGCAGTCTTCTCTCTGTCTCTCGTCCCGTTATGCCCTGTCACCTGCTCCCTGCCGGAGTCTGAGAGGCACTGGCAGGCAGGCCACCATTCAGGTAGTGATGGTGGTGGCAGGAGGGGACGTCAGCAGAGCCCTCGGCAGTGCGCCTGTGAGCCCTCCGCTCTGAGTTCCTCTCCCTCTGACAGCACCTCAGCCCCTCCCCTTCTCCCCACTTGCCTGCAGCTAAGAGGCATCAACCGTTTTGCCGTTTCTTTTTTCTTCTGTGCCCCCTCACTTCCATCGAAGAAAATTGCTGCTAATGTTCCTTCCCCTCCCTCTCTTAGAGCTGTCTCTGATAAACACTGAAGAGCCAAGCTCAGAGAAGTGCCTTTGTCTGGTGGCTGGTGGCTCCCCCTCTGTCTCCCAGGGCAACCCCTCCCTGGAGGTGTGCAGGAAGGAGCCGCTCCATGGAGCAAGAGGGGCAGGCGGGGCAGGCAGGGCAGGCGCGCTGGAGGGCTGCCTGAGCGAGCTGGTCACAAAGTGGGGCGAAGCTTCTCCTCCTGTTGGGGCAGTGGGATTCCAGAGGAGGAGGGATCAAGAGAGGCTGCAGCCCCTGCAGACTCCAAAGCTAAGAGGTACAAGATGGTCCGAGACCCTGAAAAGGAACTGAGGTTCTCTGGAATGTATTTTGGGAAACAAGTTGCTAAAATAAACAGTTACAAATGCTGTTGAGTCGATTCCAACTCGTGGCAACACCATGTGTCAAAGTAGAACTGTGCATCATAGGGTTTTCTTTTTTTTAAATAATTTTTATTGAGCTTTAAGTGAACGTTTACAAATCAAGTCAGTCTGTCACATATAAGCTTATATACACCTTACTCTATATACTCCCACTTAATCTCCCCCTAATGAGTCAGCCCTTCCAGTCTCTCATTTCGTGACAATTTTGCCAGTTTCTAACCCTCTCTACCCTCCCATCTCCCCTCCAGACAGGAGACGCCAACACAGTCTCAAGTGTCCACCTGATACAAGTAGCTCACTCTTCATCAGCCTCTCTCTCCAACCCATTGTCCAGTCCCTTCCACGTCTGATGAGTTGTCTTCGGGAATGGTTCCTGTCCTGGGCCAACAGAAGGTTTGGGAACCATGACTGCCGGGATTCCTCTTAGTCTCAGTCAGACCGTTAAGTCTGGTCTTTTTGCATCATAGGGTTTCCAATGGATGAATTTTGGGAAGTAGACTGCCAGGCCTTTCTTCCAAGGCACTTCTGGGTGGCCTCAAACCCACATTTCAGTTAGCTGCTAAGTGTGTTAATCTTTTCCACCACCCAGGGCCTCTGATAAAATGAAGGGCCCTGGTATCCAAAAAAATAAAAACAAAGCCAAAAACTTCCTCCAGCCATTCTTCCTAGTGACCCAAAGGTTGCTGCTGAAGTAACGGAACAGGACCCAGGAGGCCACCAGATGTGACACCCCAACCCCAGGGGAGTGGTGTGTTGAGCTTCTTGTCACCCAGGCCACCTTGACACAAAGACACAGACAGAAGAGATGCCAGAGAGTGGTAGAGCCCTGGCAGTGGCTGTTCCCTCAGGAAAACACCTGCTGAGAGATACGGTAGGGGTGGGTGGACTAGGTGAATAGATCAGACACCCGTCAATGGCTGCCACCGGCCCTCTCCTGAGGGTCCTCACACCTAGCTGTCTTAGTCTCCTAGCACTGCCATACCAAATACCACAAAGTGGGTGGCTTTAAAGAACAGAAGTTTAGAGTTCTGGAGGCCAGAAGTCCAAATCAGAGTATTGGCTGTGTTGATTCCTTCTGAGAAGCTGAGAGAGGAGGGGTTGGATGCTTCTCTCCTAGCTCCCGGCTGCCAGCAATCCCTGGCCTTCCTTGGTTTGTAGATTCATCCACCTCCATAGTCACATGGCCGTCCTCCTCTGTGTGTCTCTCTGTGTTTGTTCTGCTCTTTTCATGAGGTACCACTCAGGAGGGATTAGGCATAGGGCCCACCCTACTCTGGTGTGACCTCATGAACCCCTATTTCCAAACATATGCACAGGTACAGGGGTTAGGACTGTATCACATCTTTTCAGGGGAGACAGTTCAATCCATAACACTGGCTTGTGCCTCTGGACTGTAGTTCATTGCTTTGAGGGCAAAGGCTCCTGTGCCAGGTAGGGGCTGTCAGGACACCCGCTGCACACCAGTGGTCTGGCCCAGCCCTGGGCTCACATCAGTGAGGCATGGATTACCGTATAAATTGGAATTTTATTGCCATTTCCAGCTTCTCCTTCCTGATTTACCTTTGCTACTTTTCTCAGTCCCAGCGAGCCTTTCTTTCAAAACTCTTCTCTTTCCTACCAGGAGAAACCCCTTCTGTCTGGCCTCCAGGTCTGCCCTGCCCAGAGAGAATCTTTCTTTTCTCACCCGTCTAACCCAAAATGGTGTCAAGCCTGGATAGTGCCTCCAGAATTTCTCTGTGTTAGCCTGAACTGGCACCCTCCATGCCTCCTCATTTTCTAAAGCAGCTGCTCCAAGACGTGCCGATGTTCTCACAGACCGGCCCAGACCAGGCCAGGAGCCATCAGGACGACTCCAGCTCACGGTGACCTCGTGTGTCAGAGTAGAACTGTGCTCCACAGGGTTTTCAGTGGCTGGTTTTTGGAAAGCAGGTCACCAGGCCTTTCTTCCAAGGACCTCTGAGTGGACTTGAACCCCTAACCTTTCAGATAGCAGCCAAGCTCGTGAACAGCGTGTACCGCCCGGAGATGCAGGTGTTCCTATTTGCTGCTGCAGTCTATTTTGGCATGGCTGATTACCCAGTAAGCAACTTCATGGTAAATGGAGAAAAGATAGAAGTTGTCAAGGATTTCATTTTACTTGGATCCACAATCAACACCCACTGAAATCAAAAGACTCATTGCATTGGGCAAATCTGCTGCAAAAGACCTCTTTAAAGTGTTAAAAAGCAAAAATGTCACTTTGAAGTCTAAGGCGCACCTGACCCATGCCACGGTGTTTTCAACTGCCTCATATGCATGCAAGCCATGCAATGAATAAGGGAGACTGAAGGAGAATTGATGCCTTTGAATTATGATGTTGGTGAAGAATATTGAATATACCACAGACTGCCAAAAGAACAAATCTGCCTTGGAAGAAGCACAGCCAGAATGCTCCTGAGAAGCAAGGATGGCAAGACTTTGTCTCATGTACTTTGGACATGTTATCGGAGGGACCAGTCCCTGGAGAAGGTCATCATGCTTGATAAAGCAAAGGGTGAGCAAAAAAAGGAAGACCCTCAATGAGATGGATTGACACAGCAGTTGGAACAAGGGGCTCAAGCATGACAATGATTGTGAGGATGGTGCAGGGCTAGGTGGTGTTTCGTTATCTTGTACGTAGGGTCACTATAGGTCAGAACTGGCTCAATGGCAACTAACAACAATAACCCAGTGTCTATAGTCTCAATTTGGATGGTCTTCTTAGTGCCAACCGCAGCATGGGTGAACACATATAACACCCAGTTATGGTTTGGGTGTTCTGGCCCTACACAGACTCAAGATACCTTCATTTAGGTGTGATCAGTGGGCAGAGGACTTTGGCCACCCCTAACACCTTGGCCTCTCTGGCACCCAGCTCTATCTCACTTCAAGCACTAGCCACACACCATCTCTGCCGCAAGAAAAGGCCTATCACTCTGAGTCACACATGGGTGATGGTGGCTGGCACAAAGGATTAAGAAGCACAATATCATGATCGCAATCCAATTCCTTGTCTTTTTCTGGCTCCAAGTGCTTTCATGTCTTCTCTACAAGATTGAAAATGGCTGCTCAGATCAAGGCCTACAGCGTGACTCAGCAGAAACCACACTGCAGCCTTGCCCATCGCACGCTACCTACCCCTTCCCGACTCCATCAGCTACAGAGTGCTGACATTTGAGGCTGGGAGTCATGGTCCATTGGGGGAATTTCAGCACTGTGCTAAAGAACATCAGGCTCTCCAGCCAGTGGCCTTTCATCGCGCTTGCTATTTGGCAACCAAATCAATTCTTCCTTTTTTCTCAACAACCTATATTCTCTCTCTGATCAACTCGCAGCTGGTGGAGAAAGAGGCTTCTCTCCTGAAGCTACATCCATGCTCTTGATTTAGATTTCTTAGAAAGAAGGGAAGAGGACCCTAGCTGCTTGTAGTCACTATGGCTTGGCTTCAGGGATATAATGGTATGGTCCAGGGAAACCATCAGACAAAAAGATCTCTAAGGAACTGAATAACTGCTATACTCTAGGACAGAAATTCACCTTATAATAAGGCAAAGGAAGGGGTTGGGGAGAAGAAACAGCAACGGGCTGTATAAAAAAAAAGGGCTGTATACCACATGCAAAATATTGGAAAGTGCAATCTACATATATACAGTAGTGAAATAAAGTTTGTTAGCATATCAGTTTACTACCTGTCCCCCACCCTTCAACCTTCCCCTCATCCAGGCTGGCCTCTGCGTATACCCTACACATAAACTTTAAGGGAGAATTGCCCAGCCAGGTCCTCAGATCTTTTTGATGCAATCAGGGCAATGAGTGGATATAGAACCAGGAGGAAAGTATGAGGTTTAAGTCAGAAATGCTAAAAGCATCTGCCTAATAAAAAACTAGAAAAGAAGGATAAAGCCAGGAAGAATGAGAAAAGTCAAAATGCCTAGGGCTTGAGAGAGGTTTTGGAAGAAGAGCATGTAAGGTTCTGGAGAGTCACAAGACAGAAGAGAATTGGACAGAGAAGAGCTCTGAAGGGTTGCTGTGGGTGTGGGATTGTACTCTCTTCAGTGCTCTCCAAACCCAAACCCACTGTTGTCGAGTCAATTCAAACTCACAGTGACCTTACAGGACAGAGTAGAGCTGCCCCATAAGGTTTCCAAGGCTGCAAATCTTTACGGAAGCGGGCTGCCACATCTTTCTCCCACAGAGCGGCTGGTGGGTTCAAACTGCCGACCTTTTGGTTAGCAGCTGAGCGCTTTAACCACTATACCACCAGGGCTCCTTCAATGCTCTCTAGGAGTTGTAAATAAAGATTGGAATTCCTTTTAAATTGCCATTTGGCTGATGTCTATATCTCTTTAAATGCAACTCTCTACAAAGACTGAGCTATGAGGGGCCACAAGATTTATTCAGGTTACATTTCAGGACTTATTTTGAACCAAACGTGCAAAATTCAACTGCTCCTCAAATTAACAAACTTCCTCCTAGGCTTGAGTCAAGAGTGAAGAACACAACTTCTCCATAAGCACTCAGTTACTAGAGTCACCGAGCAAAGGAGGCAGGTAGAGGCTAGAGGTCCATCGCAGCTGCCTAGAAAGAATCTGAGCTGGTCAGATGTTGACACACTCTCATTTCCCAAACAGGATTCCAAGTTTCTTCAGAAAGGCAGTTTCATTGAGGATAGGATACAAATGAGTTTGTTAGCTTCATAAGGGATTTTTTTTTTTTTAGTATCTTGATTTAGTGAAGTCATGTAATGTCACCTAGAACATCCCGTTCTCCCGCAGTTTGCAACGTGGGCTCACCATCACCTCCCTAATTTCTCCAGTGTTGAGGTTGCATTGAATGAGCTACATGGGATTTAGTTTGGTTATGAATACACCTCTGTCTTAATGAGATGAAGAAGCAGCTTTGCCTGCAGTGTTTATTGTTGGTACTTGATGCTTTAAAATAAAGTTGTGGCATCTGACCTTTTGAATCCAGTGAAGGAGGGATAATTATGTATTATAAATTGGTTTCAGCGTTACTATACAAAAAGGAATGGTTTATTATCTGAAAAGTCACACCATAGTTCAAAGATGACAGGATTTTACAGTGAACACACAAACACCCGCCAACTAGATTCTTCCACGAACATTTTACTGTGTTTGGATTACCACGTATCTGCTTACCTTTTTCATCCCTCTGTCCAGCCATTGAGAGTCCCTGGGAGTCCCTCAGCTGCTAACCAAAAGATTGGCAGTTCAAGTCCTCCCAGAGGTAACGCAGAAGAAGGTCTTGGTGATCTGCTTCTGAAAAAGCAGCCGTTGAAGAGTCGGAAAAAGTAGTTCTACTCTGACACACATGGCATTGCCGTGAGCTGGAATCAACTCGACGGCAACCAGCGCCAATATCCATCCATCGACCCGTCTTCTTCTTGATACATTTCAAAGTAAACTGCAGACATCAGCACCCTTCTCCCGAAACCAGCATAGATATGATTAAATAGAGTTCAAGATTTGTTACAGACTTTTTTTTTTATTTTGTGGTAAAATTTACATACAATGACATGCCCAAAGGTTAAGTGTACATTTGCTAAGTTTTGACAAATGGATATACCTGTTGTAATCCCTGTCAAGATACAGAACTTTTCCATCACCCCAGAAAATTCTCTAAAGCCCCTTTGCTGTCAGTTCCCTCGCTCCCATTCCCCAAGGCAATCACTGTCCTGATATTTTTTCAGCCATAGATTAGTTTGGCCAGTTCTAGAACTTCATACCAATGGAACCTTACAGTATACTCAATTCTAACTTAATTGCAAAATAAACTGACCTCTAGTCCCCTTCAGTATAGTGACAATTATACTTTTGTGGCTATAGTAAATGAGGAGTTTGCTGGAGTTTGCTGGTCCCCCGGGCAGACTAGGGCTCTGGGGTCATCAGTCACCATGCTGGATACATGCTGCCTATAGACTGAAGTGGCCTGGTGGAACTGCCCAGCGCAGGAGAGGCTGGGAACACATAGGGGCAGTATTGGTGGAATGGGCCTCATGGTGGGTTGCTGCGGCCCTTCAGTAATTTGTGGGAAAATATCATAAGGCTTTGTTAGTATCTGGATCTTCCAGATCTCCAAGGGAATCCTCGGGTTGCAGTTGTTCCCAAGGTTGGGATCAGGATGGACAGTCCACTTGGCCTCATACAAACTCAGCAAGGGTGAGTTCCCATTGCTTCATCTGCCTGACACGGAGGGTTGCCTGCTCTCATGCCCTGCTCTCCATCCTGGAATCAGAGCTAACCTAGAGGACTCTGCAGAATTGTGAATAGGAAGGAACGTCTTGTTTTCCTTATGCTCGCTCCGGGAGGGCTCAGTCGGAGGAAGGAGCTGTCTGCCTTGCCTGTGGTGTAAGACCACCCGCCAGCACAAAATAGGAAGTAAACAAACCAGATTCTGAAATGAGCTCATCAACGCAATCTGTCCTCTGAACATGTATGCACAAGAGAGCACTGAGACGCAACCGAGCGGAAGGATCTAATCAGCTGCCTCCATGACAGGACTAAAGAGGGGAGGAGAGGCAGCCAGATGGCAGCAGCAGCACTCACAGACGTGTCGGGGCAGGACACTCTGCCTCGGATGCCAGGGCTATCAATACCGGACAGTCACATCCCTTCCCTGTCCACGGGTCTCTCCATCAGCACAGCCCACCTTGAGTTCCAGCACTGCGGCTGCCATTTGTCTGGCACTGAACCCAGGGGTGACATAAACGGGAAATATGATGATAATGGTGATAATAAACCAAACCAAACCCATTGCCGTCGAGTCAATTCTGACTCATAGCGACCCTACAGGACAGAGTAGAACTGCCCCACAGAGTTTCCAAGGAGCACCTGGTAGATTTGAACTGCCGACCTTTTGGTTAGCAGCTGTAGCATTAACCACTACACCACTGAATGGTGATGATAGAAGTCGCTAAAGAACAGACAATTTCTAGGTAACAACGTATTTTAAGTTTTTCAATGCAGCCAAATATTACAGAGCACTTGCTGTTAGCTGGGGCCGAGTTGTCCCCAGACTCATGGTGATCCAATGCACAAGGGAACAAAACGCTGCTTGGTCCTGGGCCATCCTCATGACCTGATCATTGTGATCCATAGGGTTTTCACTGGATGATTTTTGGAAGTAGACTTCCAGGCCTTTCTTCCTAGTCTATCTTAGTCTGGAAGCTCTGCTGAAAGCTGTTCAGCATCACAGCAACAGGCACACCTCCACTGATAGGTGGGCAGTGGCTGCACATGAGGTGCACCGGTTGGGAATTGAACGCAGGTTGCCCACATGGAAACACTAATACCCCCTTCCCTTGTAAATGATACTTGATGCTAAGATTTGAAGATCCAGAGAGCCCACTAAGCAGAGGCACACAGCTCGCGTGAGCCCAGGCCATTCTGAACCCTAATCACCGCAGCTGTGAAGTGAGGAGGGTTCCTTTGAAGTTCCTACGCCTGTATTTCAGGGGTGGGTGAGGCTGGGTGTTCACAAGAGGATTCGGCAGAGCTGGCAGGTTAATCCACATACTTAAGGAAGGAGGGAGAGAGAGAAGGGGGAGGAGGGAGAGGAGAAGGAAGGGGCCGTCTCCTCCCCCTCTCATGGCTAATTGAAATCAGCCTAATGTTCATAATACAAGGACCAGATCATGCCTTGATGGGGCCCCAGGTGCAAAGATTGCCAGAGGAAGAGTCCACAGGCTCAGTGGTTCAGGTTGGGAGCTAATAAGAATGCTAATAGAGGTCATGAGAGACTAGTTGATTACCAAGGATGAATGGAGGGGCGTCATGTGTTGATAGGCGCCCTGGTGGTACAACAGTTAAGCACTTCGCTCCCAACTAAAAGGCTGGCATCTCAAACCCACCCAATAGCTCCACAGAGAAAGACCTGGGGATCTGCTCCTGTGAAGATTACAACCAAGAAAACCCTACCCAGGCAGTTCTACCCTGTCACATGGAGTTGCTATGAGTCGAAATCTACTTGATGGCACCCAACAATAACAACAACATGGGTTGGTAAACGTTCCAGCCCAAGAGTCGTGTCTCCTGGAGGTAAGACCTGCACTTGGAAATCCCCAGCTCTGCAAGACAGAGAGGCAAGGCTGGGAACCCTCTGTGCCCAGCCAGCATGGGAAAGAAATCACCACAGGCAGCAGATAAGGGGTCCACAGCAACGTCACTTGGAGGCTAAGGGGCACCCGGTGGGAAAGCACAGAATGTTTTTTTCTCTGAGCTCCTGACAGTCAATTCCAAATTGTGAGCCTTGAATCTCCTCGGACGTGTCATTCAACGTATGTTCAGTGGACCTCTGCCCTGTGCTAGGACATATTCTGTGCTTGGACCTCATAACCCAGTTCAGACACAGCAGCGTCTTTCCTTTCTATGCCCTTGCCTTCTTTTATCCCTTCCACCCTGTTGACACAAAAACAGGAAAGAGACCTGAATATGCACAAACTAAGGCAGGGTGTGGGAGGGGAGCAGACTGAGCATCACCTTGCCTCCTGTGCTCTGAATGTCTAGTAAAAGAACACATTACTGTCCTCAAGGAACTTACTGTCAAGGTTCAGGCTAAGAAACAAATTGGATGAACCCTAAAAAGTGTCTTTGATGGTACTTCTGGGGTGGGGAATAACAGTGACTGCTCCAAGGGCAAATGGCAAATGAACTGAATCCAGCATTCCACGGAATATATCTAAATTAAGAGTCCCCCCAGGAAAAAGGTTCCACCCTTACCCCACCTATTTTCTTCACCCAGTTCCTCATCTCAAGCTGCTTATGCCATGGCCTCACCTGTCCTCCATCACACTCCTCTCCTCCCCCACACCTGTCCAGGACTCACCTTCCCCCTTGAGCTACTCTTCATGCAGGCCAGGTAGAGTCTGAAGAGGCTCTCACACTTGTATCAAGCTATGATATGGACACCTCTGACTTCCCGCCAAACCCAGCTCTTGGCCAGCTGTCCAGGTGGGGTCCCCATCTTAGGGAGAATCCAGCACCCATCAATGCTTGGGTGAATAGATCATATGGCCATGTGCCTCAAGGGGCCATGTGTTGTTAGTTGCCATCAAGTTGGCTCCCACTTATGGATACCTTACAACAAAACGAAACCTTGCCAAGTGCTTCACCATCTTCTAGATCATTAGTATGTCTGAGTCCATTGTTGTGACTATTATGCCAGTTCATCTCATTAGCGGTTTCCCTTGCCTTCCCTGACCCTCTACTTTACCAAACATGATGTCCTTCTCTAATGATTTGTCTTTTCTGATGATGCGTCAAGATAATCAAGTTGAAGTCTCGTCATCTTCACTCTTAAGGAACATTGTATTTGTACTTCTTCTAAGACTGATGTATTTGTTTCTTTGGCAGAGTCATGGAGAAATAACCTCAGCAGAGCCCTGCCGCAGCTGGGCCCACGGAGATTCTGCTACTCTCAGCTCACTGAGCCCTGGACTGAGGAGACCCAGCTAGGCCTGCCCTCCTCAGGATTCTCGTGGCCTGGCCATCAAATGGTCCACTGAGCTTATGCTGGCCACTCTGCTCCCATCTACCTGTTGGTCTCTCTGTCTGCATTTCATGCTCCTGAAACATTCAAGGTGTCAGAAGTGACTAGAGGGGACTGCCCTGCCCTCCCAACAGTTGCAGTTGAAAGCTCCTTGCCTTCTCTGACAATTTAAGGAGCTGTAACTGACACCTCCTGATTTCTGTGCTCAGTGAAGCATTACCAATTAAGTCTCCAGGGAGATTGCTTCGGCAGAGAGCCACTCACCAAAGGCTGGGTCTCCAGGGCTGGAAACAAGTGGCCCACACCTGGGGCTGCTGATAGGGTAGCTCTAAGAAGGGATGCTGGACAAGCTGGTGTCTCTTGGACCTTGAGAGATGCCTGAGGTAATGCAAAACCTCCCCTTTTCCAGGCATTTGAACCACCAACCAACCACCTTCTTTCTCACCACGAACACACTAGCCTCCACTGTCCCAGCAGGTACCATTGTCCTCAGTCATGCTTCCCTACCTGAAACAGGTCACAATGAGCCTGTTGCCCAATAAAAAGTGACTTATAATTTTTAATTTCTCCGTGCTCTGCCATGTCTGTGTTACACTGAACAGGTCTATTTTCTCTTCCACATCAATGTCATCTGTCTCATCGAGGACACCCCTAGTGGTCCCTGAGAGTGCTTTACCTTGAAGAACTTGGAGCATTTTCAAGTCAACTTGAAGTTACTCTAATGGAGCATAGGGGTGAGCCAATCCTAGAGAGAACATTCCAAAAGCCACCACTAATTGGATTTTAAAGAGGTAATGGGATTTTTTTGTGGATGTTTTACTTAATACAAAATGGATTCGGTCCCGTGGGTACACAGTGGCTCAGGGGACTCGGTTTGGGGGACAGTGCGCATGTGTGCAGTGTGTTGGGAGGAGGGAAGGAAACCCTCCAGGCAGGGTGACTTGGATATCATCAAAGATGGCAACAGTGGCTGCAAGTGGAGAGACAATCCTGTGGCCAGGCTTCAAGGACAGAGAGAACAGACTGCAGGATGAAATCAGTGGGGTTTGTGATGGTTTCATTTGAGGGAAAATGTCAATTCAAGGAAATTAGAACATTTTAAACGTTTATGAGACTTTATAGGCTAGCTATTTGCCCCAGTGTGTTTCAGAGGTGTTACAGGTCGAGTTAGCAAAACATGGCGATAGCCTTGGAGACTCATGTGGCTTAAGTCAAATAAATGTAAGCACGATGATACAGAAGGAGTCCCTGGGTGGCGCAAACTGTTAAGCGCTCAGCAACTAACTGAAAGGCTGGCAGTTCACGCCTACTCAGAGGCTCCTTGGAAGATAGGCCTGGCGATCTGCTTCTGAAAGGACACAGCCATGAAAACCCTATGGAGCAGTTCTACTCTGCACATGTGGGGTCGCCATGAGTCAGAATCGACTCAACAGCAACTAGAATGATGCAGATCTTGAGGAAGTTTGAAAATCAAGAAATATTAGGTCTGGAAGGGACCTCAGGAATCATGAAGCCAACACCTTCGCCTGCAGGAGAGGAGCCTGTTGGCCGGAAAAGGGATGCTGCTCAACAGCGTACAGTGTCCGGGCTGAAACCAGCCCCCTCCTGTCCCAGCAGCTGTCCCACTGCCCCGTTGTGCTGCACGAGAACTCCTCAGATGCGGCCCCGTGTACAGCTGCAGTCTTGGAATCCTGTAGGCATAGTGTAGAGTCTGTGAAGATTCCCCTGGGCTAAAGCTAAGCGGCCACCTTGGCACAGCATCCTGACCAGCTATGCCAACAACCCCACAAAACATGGGTAGTTAAACAACAGAACCTGAGCGGGACTCTGGAAGAAAGCAGAGCTCTGGAAAAGCCTGAGCCCCCATTTTTGCTACCCCTCCCACTCCCATGGGTCCCTCTAACTGCCACACCTCCCCCATTCTTCTACACAGAGAATGAACAGGGAGGGGAACAAATGGCACAGGGACAAATTACACAGGAGGGAGGAGCAGGACGCAGTGAGATGTCCTTCAGAGAAGGGCTCATTCTACCAAGAGTAGGGTTCACACTTTTGCTCAACACTGTGCCAAGGACTGGGGCTGTATGGGGGAGCAGAAGGGGCCCTTGTGCTCAAGATCCCTCACCTCCAGGGCCCTTCACTCCCTCCTCCCTGCCCACCTCAAGCCAGAAGCCCAACGTTCTTCCCCAAGGCACAGCCCCTACTGCAGGATGGTGCAGTGGAGGGGGCATGCGGTGGGGGGAAGGGGTCCTTGGCACTGCCTTTCTTCAGATGCAGTTGCTGGCCTCCACTCTCCTCAGCACAGCTCAACCAAACCCGGGGGAGTTTTAGACCACAGCAAGTGACAGGAGCCGCACCTGGTTCGTGCCAACAGGAGTGGCCAGCTGTGTGTCCCTCCCAGAGCTCCCAAGCAGGAGAACAGATGGGACTCCAGGCGCGGGCACAGGCCCTGAGGGGGGTCTGTGAAGTGTGTATGGTTAAGCCAGTCCCTGCAAGCTGGTGGTCAATATGCCACTCCCTCTGTCCAGGTGCAGCTGCTGCCTTTCCATCCTCAGGCATTCCCCTCCCGCGCTCAGGGAATGCAGGAAAATACAGTAGGAAGAGCTGTGGACTTGAATTTGTGCTTGTGGGTTCTAAACCTAGTTGTACCCTGCTAGCTGTGTGGCCTTGGGCTGCGTGACCTTGGGCAAGGTACCCAAACTCTTAAACCCTCAATATCTTTGTCTGTAAAAGGAAGAGAATATTACCTTCTCTCTTGGGTTTCTTGTGAGGATAAAGTGAAATATCGCAACAGACGTGAGGGCAGTTCTTGGCCCACAGAAGGTGCTCAGTGAGCACTTCCTCTCCATTCTTCTTCCTTTGATGACCACGGAAGACTTAGTGTTGCTCTTGGGAGACCTTTTTTCAACCCATGACACAATGAGGAAAGGGTGGGAATAGTTGCCGTCAAGTCAATTCTGACTCATGGTGACCCCATGTGTTTCAGAGTAGAACTCCACTCCATAGGGTTTTCAACTGGAAGTAGATGCCAGGCCTTTCTTCCAAGGTGCCTCTGGGAAGGAAGAGGGAAGGGCACTAATAATAAGATTTACTGAGTATTGACAGCAAGCCTGGAACCATGCTGGAAGGTTTCTAATTGTCTCCTAGAACTCTCAGGACACAGCTTGTAAGTGGGGGAGCCCTTTGTAAGAGGAGGACAAGGGGGAGGAAGATGATGAGAACTGAGGGGGTGCACAAGTGGAGGGGAGGCCACCACATTTGGATTTCCCATGGCCCCGGGTGGGTTAGCCTTGTGCCTGGACTCTGGGGGGGAGCAGACAGTGGGGCAGTGAGGGTCTCTCTGGCCACCTCTGTACCTCTCCAAGTGGGGCTGTGATTAAGCACGTTTGGCAATGGATATTTGCTAGGGAAATTACCTAATGAGCTACAAGATTATTATCTAACACCAGAACAGTATTATCATAAAAAAATAAACAATACAAATTAAATTAGGCCACCTTGGCTAAATCAAATAAATAATAAGAGTAATTGAAATTATAATAAACCAAAGGATTCCAGCCCACTTTGTTCCTTACGATGTTCTTGTTCATTTACATGTTGGCTCTGGAGCGTGTGAGCTGGAGAGGCAAAGTGATCTGGTCATCTGTCAACCCAGTTGTTTTAACTAAACTCTTCTCCCCAGAAGTGGAAGGGAATCTACACATGTAATGTGGCCCGTGTTCATGCAAATTAGAGAAGTGACTCTATGGTTCCACATTTCAGGCCTTAATTCTTTGGTGGAATTATACTATTCTCTACTTTTAACTTGCAGGCTTGTGAGGGCCCTGAGCAATACAAGACGGACCTTGCCCGAAAAGGACTCTGGGAGAACAGCCAGAATACTTGACTGAACAGTGACCTGAGTCAGGACAAAACACAACAAAAACCTGACTTCATGATAACGTCGTCAGAACCCATTAACTAGTACAAAAACATCCCCATCTGTCATAGATGAGACATGTTTCTTCCTGGTACCTCTGCACTTCCTTGTGCGTAAGCCCTAAGTATATAAACCCACACCCCGCGCTGCCCTGAACAGACCTCTACCCAGCGACACTGGACACTTCATTGCCCATCCCAAGAATCTTAGCACCTACATTTGTACGTAAGCTCCGTAATAAAGCTAGGTCTGACTGACCTGGCTTTTTCTGGCCCTATTTTTTTCTGGAATCTGACCTACGCGGTTGGAGCCACCCCTACTGTTGGTCCAGTAGGGTGTGACAAGGCTGAGATGGATTTTCGTTTTTGACATTTTTACCTGTCGTTTGAGAGCGTGCCATTTTCTAGGGGGATTGGATGGAGTGAGTGAGGCTGGCTTCTTCATCATCACTAGGACGTTGAAGCCCTACTTCAAATAATTCATTGCAGAAAATCTGGTCTTCTCTGTTTCAATTACTGGCCAGTCACCCTCTCTCTTCTTAGTCCTTCACTTCAGCCCCCATTTGAAATAATCAATATTTTATCTCAAACAAAAGCACTTAGGCAGCTTCATTTTCTCCAGCACAGAATGGAATGGTGTTGAAAAAAATTATTTTTGAATACATGGACTTTTATTAAGACAGTTGGGTACAGGCTATTCTCTGTGCTCACGACTCTCCTTCCTCTTACAAAGCACACGGGAAGACCTTTTCCCAGGCTCCCTGGCAGTAAGAACAGGGCCGTGTGAACGAGATGACGCGAGCCACTTCCGAGCCTGATTCTCTACCACAGTGACCGTGGAGTTCATGGGTTCCAGCTGTAGTGTCTGCAAAGTGAAGGTCTCAGTGAAAATCTTTGTTGCACTAAACACTCACAACTGACTAACACAGTTATGCAAAGGTATTTTAGATTCAAGTGATATTTGTGGACTTTCTTCTATGTGTTGGGCAAAACTGAATAATAGCGTATCAAAAATGAAAAGCTCGTTGCGTCTACCCTCATCTCTAAATAATCTGATCTTCTGCCCATTTCTGATCACATTTTTTGGTCAAGAAAGCAATCACTTTCTGTTTGTTTCTATAAGACCTAATAAAGAACTCCTTCCCCTGGCAGACCAGTTGGCAATAAAGAAATGAGCCCTTACGTAATGAGATCGCTACCATTGGTTTGGTGATTTCCATAGGTTAAGCACTTTACATCTCTTACGCTAACCCTCATAACAACCTAAAAGATATTATTATCCCTATTTTACAGATGAGGTTTTTGAGGCTCATGTGTCCAAGATCACATAACCGAGTAAGAAGAAGCCAAAACCCAAACCAAACCCACTGCCATCCAGTCTATTCTGACTCACAGTGACCAGGATGTAAACTTACCTTTTTGATTTCATGCTCTTTTTTTTTTTTTTCTAAATTGTGTTGTCTCTTGGCTCTATCATGTTAAAATAAGGTTGAAGAATTCCCAACATGATACGTTGAAAGATCTCGTTCACATATCTTCAAGCTAGACAAGCCTTGGGCTGAAGATTAAGAAACGAGCAAGACACGCTCCTTGTTTTGAAGAAGCTCACGTGTAAGCACGTCAGATTTTAACGATTCTAAAAAAGTACAAATGCTGTGCTCTGAGGAGCCCTGGTAGTGCCGTGGTTAAGAACTTGGCTGCCAACCAAAAGGCCGGCAGTTCAAATCTACCAGCCGCTCCTTGGAAATGCTATAGGGCAGTTCTACTCTGTCTAACAGGATTGCTGCGAGTCCAAATCGACTCGATGGCAACGAGTTTGGGTTTGTTTTTTTTTTTTTTTTTTTTTTTTTTGGTTTTCTGCACTCTGCAGCTCAGGGATGGGAATCAAGGAAAGGTTTCATGGAAGTAGTAGAATATAGGTTGGACTTTAAAAAATGGAGGGAATTTTCAGATGGACCAAAAATCATGAACAAAGCCAAAGAGGAAGGAAAGCACAAGGCATTATTCAAGAGATAGTGGGCATGTCAGCTTGTCTTAAGCAAATGACTCACATTAGGAAAGACAACAGCAACCAGGAACCTATGCTTGGCACTATTAACCCAGCGCCATCGAGGTGATTCCACAGAGTTTCCAAGGAGCGCCTGGCAGATTCAAACTGCTGACCTCTATGGTTAGCAGTCATAGTACTTAACCACGACACCACCAGGGTTTCAATTGCTAAGCACTTTACATGGATTATGTACACAATAATTTGTAACATCGGTGCCACTATTACCCGGTGGCATAGCAGTTAAGTGCTGCGGCCGATAACCGATGAGTCAGTGTTTCAAACCCATCAGCCTCTCCTTGGGAGGAAGATGTGGCAGTCTGCTGCAGTGAAGACTTAGAACCTTGCGAACTCTATGGGGGCGGTTCTACTCTGTCCTATAGGGTTGCTATGTCAGAATCAACTCGATGGCAATGCATTTCATTGTTTTGTTTTGTTTTGTTTTGTTTTGTTCTTATGCTTACAAGTTACACGGAAAAGGAGTTGTTCCCTTGGAGTCACCGTCGGGTAATGTACAGTAGGTTTCAGTCCTGAGATCTGACTCCACTTAGAAGGAGGACCTGGCCTTTTCATTTCTTCACTAGTTGTGGCAAAAAATCAATTAGAGGCAAAGATGAGGCTCCTCTTCTCTCTCCTGTTTTTTAAGGTCTCTGTATCGTGTGCAGTGGATTCAACAATGCATTAAGGGCTGATTTTCTTCTCGTTGGAAAGGCATGTTCGCTTTCATGCTAGTCCAGGGACAGCGTGCTTAGGAAGGCAGGCCAGCTCCCAGGGATGACCTGGTGGTGCATCGCAGACAGACAATGGTGGTTTGGACTACCCGTGCCACTGCTCACCGCCATCAGCACTGAGAGCCATGAGTGCCTGTGAGCCCACAGGCTCAGGCAGAGCAAACTCAAAACGTCCCCACAGTCACTCAAAGCCTAGCTTTCCCCACGGGAAAGAATCTAGGCTGTTCTCAACTGTTTCTGTACTCAGAGAGAAAAATGTTAGGGTCGGCACTCCCCGACAGGTAATCAGAATGCAGAGATTTTGCTTTGAAACTCATTCTGAACTCTCTCTCTATATATATACACATACATTCTGTCATTGCAAACACACTTACATGCACACAAACTCGCACACATACTTGCATGCACACACACACGTTCACATGCATACATGTGCGTACGTTCACATACACATACACACACATGCTCACATGTGTGCATATACAGGCACACACACACATCCACATGCACACACACGCACACACAGTGCAAATGTCCTGCAACCCAGGGTAACTTCATTGCTGAGTGATGTTAATGATTCAGTGACTCTCTTCAAACCCCCGTCTCTCTCTCTTGCAGGGTCCCTGGGCTCTTTACCCACACAGAGGGTAAGCTGCTTTCCGTGGCAGCGATTGCATGATGTCTTTTTGCTCCTTTAGATGTTTGTCTTAGGTCCCAGGCATCTTTGCTCTGCAGAGTCAAGTCCTTGAAACAGGAGAGCAGGCCAATGACAGGAAAGGTAACCTGCGCACCTGTTCCACCAAGAGCTCCAAGCTGGGAGACAGGAGCTGGACTGGAGACAGCATCTCACTCACTGGCTATGTTTTCCAGCACCGTCCTGGCAGCCTCGCGGGGAAGGGAAGTGAGCTGGCCCATGTCCTGGGCAGGCTGGGGCCAGAAAGCCTGGGCGCTGAGGCCAGGCTGCCCTTTGCTGTCTGTCTGGGTTTCCTAAGGCCGCTGTAACAAAGTGCCACAATCAGGGTGGATAAATGGCAGGAATTTATTGTTTCGCTGCTCTAGAGGCTAGAAGCCCTAATTCAGGGTGTTGGCAGGGCCATGTTCTTGCCAAAGGCTCTAGGAGAAGATCCTTTCTTGCCTCTTTCAGCTTCTGGCAGCCCCAGGCATTCCTTGGCTTGCAGCTGCAGCGGGGCTCCATCTCTGCCTGCAGCTTCACATGGCTCTCTTCCCTCTGTCTGTCTCCGTGTCCCTTCTCTCTTAGAAGGACACCCCTCCAATTGAATTAGGGTTCACCCTACTCCAGTACGATCTCTTGTTAGTGGATAAATTGATAACACCTTCAAAGGCCCTATTTCCAAACAAGGTCGAGTTCACAGGGGTTAGGACTTCAGTGTGTCTTTTAAAGGGACAAAACGCAGTCCATAAGACTGTCAGGGGCACCAGAACCACAAACTCCAAGCCAAGTATAAGATGTGTAGTCAGCTAATCACTTCGTGCACTCCGGGTGTGGAAGGCAGTCTGGGAGGTGTAGTTGGTGGACCAGACATTCCAGGACTTGAGGGACCTTCTGAGATGTGCAGAGACAACAGAGCAACCTCTAGAACAGTGTGGGCCTGTTCTGGACATGCCAAGATGTTTGTTCATGCTCCACCCCAATTTCTCTTCTCACTTGTCACATTTGTCTTTGACCTCATGGCGCCTGGACAAGTTCTTGGCAGCGGACACCAGCGTCTGCCAGTCGCCTTCAGAAGTGAGCTCAGAAACCCAGCAGAAAGCCTTTCTTTTGAGAAGGCTTGCCTTCTTTGGGCATAATTCGGTTCCTTTCAGGGCTGAGTGTGGGACAATCCCCTTCTTTGGATGACTCAGCCCGCTGGAGAGGCACCAAGTACCCTTCTGACCCCAGGCAGCAGGATCTGGACGTGGGATGTTTTGCACATCCTGGAGGCCCTTCTGGCATAAGAACATTGAAGAGTGAGAATTATGAGGATTAATGTTGAAAACCCTGATCTCCAAACAGGATCTTGTTCTCAGAAAGCACTGGCCCACCATGAAAGTAGGCAGCAAGGGGGGAGTGGGTAGGAGGGAGCGCTTCATCTCCCTCTCCAATGACCCTGCAAAGTGTCACAACACAGTCCCTACTAGGTGCACCTGGAGCACTATGGATTCCAGATTTCAAGACAGCCCCCTGCATCTGGCCCAGGAAAAGAAGCACCGGAATTTGAGCTTTAATTACCCTGCTAAGCCCTGTCAGCTCTGTGCACCCCAGGGTATGGTTTCTCTCTCTGCAAAGGGAAAGCATTAAAGACTCTCCTTCCATCATGAGGACCACAAAAGTGCTTAGTGGCTCCCTCTGTCCTGGCCCTTGTACCACTAAGGCAAACCCACCCGTGTGCCACAAGGTACCTGGCACAAAGTCATCAACAGAGGACTACCAGGATCCAGCTGTAGACAGACTCACGAAGGCCAGGAAAGGCCATCTAAGAGGGCAGGAGGCATCTGAAGGTTCCTGCTCTCCTGGGGACAACAGGGGGTGGAGATGGCCTGTCTGGCATCAGTCATTCTACAGGGACCTGGAGCAGAATGTCAGCCACGGCAGCTCTGAGATGAGCAGGACAGGATCTCGTGACCAAGGGCAGAGAAGCAGGCCTTGGGGAAGAAGACTGGGACCCCAGGAATGCGATATAATTTGGGGTCTTGAACAGATTAGGACCAGAGGCCAGTAACAGGGGCCATTGAATAATGTCATATTGGGAGCATATTGAGGCTAAGTTGGGCTGGGGAACTACTGGTGTAGGACCAAGATTATAACTTAACAGCCAAACACAGCAGAAATGGTGCAAATTGTTGTTAGCTGAGGTCAAGATGGCCCCAACTCATGGCGACCCCATGCACAGTGGAACCAAATGCTGCCCACTCCTGTGCCACCCACATGATTAATTGTGGATTGGACTGCTGTGGTCCATAGAGCTTTCTTTGGCTAATTTTTGGAAGTAGTTTGCCAGGTCTTTCTCCCTAATCCATCCTAGTTTGGAAGCTCCGCTGAAACCTGCTCAGTGTCCTAGCATCAGACAAGCCACCACTGACTGATGGGTAGTGGCTGAGCATGAGGTGCATTGGCTGGGAATCGAACCTGGGTCTCCCTCGTGGAAGGTGAGAATTCTACCACTGAACCACCACTGCCCTTCTCACTTAAGCAAGAAGGACACATGTAACAGAAAGGCAACAAGTTTTTCCCATTCCTGAAGCATCACCAGGAGTCCAGGAAGGGGACTGTGGACTCCAGGTGGCAGGACAGGCCACCATCTCTTTAGGGAGCTATGACCAGCACTAATCACCCCCCCACCCCTCCCCCCTCAACCGCTCCACTGGCTATGCATAGTCCAGGCAGAAAGTCTGACACCAAGACACACACACCCGTGACTGGCAGTCCCACCAAGACCATACACTATGGGTGGTACTTCCCCAAAAGGAAAGCAAATTTCTGGGGCTAAAAGAAGGGGATTGACTGACTCCTGGGTGGCCAAAAATTAATTGATATGGACTTCTTAAGTATTTAAGCTGGGGAGAGACATGAGCTCATCTATAGTTTTGAGCAGGAGTCAAGGGCCAAATAGTAAATCTTTTGACCTTGTGGGTTGTATGGTCTCTAACACACTACTCGGTTCTGTTGTTGTGGCCCCAAAGCAGCCACAGACAATGGCAGGGCTGTGTTCCATAAAGCCATATTTAAAAAACAGGCAGTAGGCAGATTTGCTCCTCTTCTCTTCCCTCCCCTCTTCCTGGCTCCCTACCATAGCTGCAGACCCCTAGCTTAGAGCAGTAGCGGTTTAGTGGTAGAATTCTCACCTTCCGTGTGGGAGGGGAGACCTGGGTTTGATCCCCAGGCAATACACCTCATATACAGCCACCATTTGTCTGTCAGTACTGGTTTGCATGTTGCTATGATGCTGAAAGGGAGCCCTGGTGGCGCAGTGATTAAGTGCTCAGCTGCTAACAGAAAGGTCATTGTTCAAACCACCAGCTGCTCTGGGGAGAAAGATGTGGCAGTCTGCTTCTGCGAAGATTGTTGTTGTTGTTAGGTGCCATTGAGTAGGTTCCAACTGACAACGATTCCACGCACAACAGAACGAAACACTGCCCGGTCCTGTGCCATCTTCACAATCATTGCTATGTTTGAGCCCATCGTTGCAGCCACTGTGTCAATCCATCTTGTTGAGGGTCTTCCTCTTTTTCACTGACCCTCCACAGCCTCGGAAACCTTATGGGGCAGTTCTACTATATCCTGTAGGGTCACTATGAGTTGGAATTGACTCAACAGCAATGGGTTTTATGATGCTGAATGCTCTTAGCTGTTAACCAAAAGGCTGGTGGTTCGAGTCCACCCAGAGGTGCCTTGGAAGAAAGGCCTGGCGATCTACTGCCAAAAAATCAGCCACTGAAAACCCTATGGAACACAGTTGTACTCTGACACACATGGAGTCACCATGAGTTGGAGTCAACCTGACGGCAACATGTGAGTAAGTAGTTTAGAGCCATATCAGGGTAGAAGAGAGAGACAGGAAGGGAGAGACGGAAACCAAGGAGAGGAAATAAAACACGCCTTCTCTCTATGAAATTGCCTCCCACAGGTCGCTTAGCTAAGTGCGGCCTATTGGGATAATTCCCTGCCTTTCCCTTTGGGATAAAACTACCTTTAGGTAAAGGGTCCCTTTATAAACTCCATTTTCAGGAGCATTCACTTCTGTCTCTTCTTGCGTTGGCTTCTTAATTGTTGTTTCCGCAGGGGGTTCTGTGTGTTTGGTATCTTCTGTAGTCTTTTCATTCGGGCAAAGGAAGGAGCAATCCTCCTCGGCAGGATACCGGGAATATATCGATTTTTTTTTATTGTACTGTAACCGTGAACTTCCCAGCATGGTACACCTGTATTTATTTGAGTCCTTTAAAAAAACAACAACAACACGACTGCATCCCTCTTTCTGGGTTGCCATTTTGCTCGCTGCTGGCAACCCCTATAGCCTTCTCCTTTATGGCATCTGAGCCATGGCTTCCTGGGTCACGAGAAAGGGAACTTGGGGATGACGCGTGTGACTATGGCGTGCCAGAAACCTAGCCCCTCTTTTGTGATCACCTCTCCGGTGGAAGCAATATGCTGTGAAGTAGTGTGTTCCAGGCCTGGAGTGGTAGCATATGGTGTATCTCTGCTCCTTCTACATTAAATCCTGACATTTTGCAGCTGTCAAGATAAAGCTGTTTATATGAGTAACATTGTAGTTTGTTTATAGGAAAATAATGTGTAGCAAGTTATGATTAATCAAGGTGTCTAAAATCTGCTGGAGGTTCCTCAATAGATGTGTTTCCATTACCTGTTTTTTGTCTCCTGAATCACCCCCTTCATCTGTTACCGGTTTCTCAGTCCCTTCCCTGTGGGATGGGTGGAGAGACAGGCCAGGCCTTAGAGAGGCATAGCAGAGGCCAGAGGTGTCAGGAGGTTGCCGGGACTAGGTTACAGGAAGAGAGCCCTGCTGGTGAAGTGGGTAAGGTAAGTGTTCAGCTGCCAACTGAAATGTCAGAGGTTCAGATCCACCAGTGGCTCCCCAGAAGAAAGATGTGGCAGTCTGCTTCTGTAAAGGTTACAGCCTCGCAAACCCTAAAGGACAAGTTCTACTCTGTGCCATGGGGTCGCTTATGAGTCAGAATCTACTCTATGGCAATGGGTTTGTGTTTGGTTTGGTTTAGGTGACAGGAGGGACTCACCATAGCTCTTCCAAACTCCAGAAAGCTCCTCAAAAATGTGTTGTGTCCTTCATTCCTATATCCCTGTTTGGAGCCCAAATCTCCACTTGGATTGCCACCCTGAAGACCTGTAGGGAGTCACCTGAGCCTCCAGGGGACATTCAGCATGTTCAGCTTTGGTTTTCCAGGGTCCAAGAATGCATGGAGGAGCCCCTGGGTGGTACAAATGGTTAACGTACTCTGTTGCTAACTAAAAGGTTGGAAGCTCAAGTCCATAGAAACGCACCTCAGAAGACAGCCCTGGTAATCTCCTTCCAAAAAATCAGCCATTGAAAACCCTACAGAGCATTGTTCTACCCTGACACACATGGGGTCATCATGAGTTGGGGTCAACTCAAGAGTAACCAGTTAAGAGGTCAGGAGCCCTACAGCAGTACAGAGTTGAGGGGTCTCAGGTTCTAGAGGTTATATGAACCCCTCCTTATGTACGTGAATCTGGGTCCTAGTGTGCTCTTTAGAGCATAACTGGCTAGAACCAAAGGCACGTGAAGTAGCCAGAAGCCATGCTCATCACCTAGCCGAGTTTTCCCCACATGGGAACCTTCCACAGTGCTGACGGCCAGTGTTCAGGCCTCTGCTTCATCCCATTTAGAGGTGAGGAGCAAAGGCAATGTGTATGGCTGCTGTTGTTATAGCTGCCATCGAGGTACCTCCATCTCCAACTCACGGAGACCTCACATACAGCAGAAGGAAACACTGTCTGGTCCTGCACCATCTTCATGACTGTGGGCATATTTGAGCCTGTTTGTGGCTTATTGAGGGTTTCCCTCATTTTCATTGACCCTCTACCAACATGATGTCAGTTGGTCTTTCCTGATATAGTGTCTGTGTTAGACAATATTTTGTTGTGATCCACACAGTTTTCATTGCTTAATTTTTAGAACTAGATCGCTAGGCTTTTTTTCCTAGTTTGTCTTAGTCTAGAATCACCTCTGAAACCTGTCCACCTTGAGCAACCCTGCTGAAATTTGAAATACCGGTGGCATAGCTTCCAGCATCACAGCAGCATGCAAGCCACCACAGTACAACAAACTGACAGATGGGTGGTCGTGGTGTCACGGGGAGGGTAAGATGCCAGTGATGTCTGCTTGATGTTGGGTGAAAATCTGCCTTCTTACTCTGTGTTCCACAGCCCTGGCTTTGCCCTCTGGAGCAATGTGGGGCTGTCTGATTGCTTTGCCATGTGAGAATCCTTCCTATCTCGGTCAACCACTCCCACAAGCATGGCATCCAACCCCCTCTGCGCCGGCTTCCCCCAGCCCTCTTTGGCTTGTTATTACCCACCAGAAGCACGCCATCCAGAACAGACTCATCTCCGTGTCCAAGCTGGCTGGGAGCACCACTAATCTCTCTCCCCCATTCCGCTCCTTCCTAAGGCTCACCTCAGAGAGTGGTCTGATGACACCTTGAGTAATAGTTTCTACAGACTAATGGTTATTGTCAGCCCTGACATTTCTGTAGAACTTTAGAACATTTTCAAAAGACTTTCTCTTTGTTCAGGTACAATTATCTCCCTAGAACATCTCAATATCAGGGCATCTCTTGGGTGGTAGGTAGACTTACTCGGTCCCTTTGAGTAAATGTGCACTTGATGCTCCAGAATGAGTGTGAGCATGCAGGGATGTACACTTGGCTGCACACCTATGCACACATGCACACACTTACACACATCCTTCTGTACTTCGCATGCCAAAATCCTTGATCCAATGCTGGCCAAGTGGAGAGGTGGGAAACCAGCCCCTACTGGAGGGGCTCACAGCAACCCAGGACCCTGTAGCAGCAGCATCACCCATGCATTGGAGGGAGCACAGCTGAGACACCCTGTTCCCAGCTCTGCTCCGGCGCAGTGTGGAAGACCAGCTGCCTCTCTGGATGTGGAGACAAAGCCAGCAGTAGCAGGAAGTAGAGGGAGAAAGTGTCTATGGCATCCCCACCACTACATCCCATGGCTTCCTAGGCCTGCAGAAAAAGCTGGAGGGAAAGCAGGCAGGAGATGAGGCACAGAAGGTAGATTTGCTGCCTGATGGAACAGGGCGATTCTACGGCTGTTGAGGAAGGTCCAGTCATCACCCAACTCCTCTTCAGCAAGTAGCCTGCCTTCCCCCAGTCACTTGTACTTTGGGTGTTCTCCCGGCTGTGTGCACTGTGACTGCTTCTAGAAACAAGCAGATGGCTCAGGGCAGAGTCAGGAGTTGTCCCAGTTCAGCGTGGCAGGTAGGGGAAGAAATGAAGCCATAGGAGGAGCCTGAGCAAGACTGGGAAGACGGGCAGAGGAAGAACCAGGGGGCATTTTGAGGAGCAGTCAGCCCAGAGAGGTGGATTAACTGGCCTTTTCAGGGTCCAGGGTTGAAGATATTGCCTTCAAGTTCAGCATCAGTGATCCCTCCTTCCTGGAATCTGGAGAATTCCCTAGTCAGTATTCAAACTGTGGAGATGGCAAAGAATACAGGATATACCATGAACTTCCAGAGAAACAAACAAATCAGGCTTAGAAGGATGCTACTTAGAAGCGAGGATGGTGAGGCTTCGGCTCACTTACTTTGGACACATCATCAGGAAAGAATAATCACTAGAAAAGAACATCATGTTTGGAAAAGTAAGAGGATCAGTGACAATGAGGGAAGCCCTCATTGAGACAGGTCGACACAGTAGCCACAACAATGGACTCAAACCAACAATCATGGAGATGGTGCAGGACTGGGCAACATTTCCCTCTGTTATACAAGAAGTTGCCATGAGTCAGAGCTAACTCAGTGGCAACTCACAGCAACAACAAACACAGAGCTCAGAGGTCCCATCCCATCTTGCCACATGGCAAAGAGAAGGAAGCACTGAGGTTCCCGTTTCATGGATGAGGACACAGGTAAGGCCAAGCAAAGGGCAGAGGACTCCCAGCAAGGAACACGGACACAGGAAGCCAGCATTACTGCTGAAGGTGGGTGCGCCCTGAAGACCAGCAGACCAATAAATAAACAATGAAAACCAGTCAGACACCTGGCACTCTCCCCCTTCCTGCAGAGACAGCTGAGGGAGCTTCTGGTCTGAAATTAATATCACACGGGACAGTTAATCAAACCAAACTGTCCTCCACCCCAAGTAAGGGGTGCTGGGAGCGGAGCTGACAGCCCAGCAGATGAAGGCGCGGAGGCCAGCCCTCCCCTAAAAGTCCACCTGTGCCGGGGAGGGTGGCGGGGTGGGAGTGGGGCTGCAGAGGGGAGCACCGAACCAATTTCTTCCCATAAAAAATGATATGAGGTACAAAACAGTTTAGTGCACATTAGGATCTACAGCTGGGCCATTTGTATGTTTTATGGGGATGGTTATGTCACTAAATGAAGCCTGAAAGATCCATCACAGGAGCATGGAGGTGTCTGGTCAGGGAAGGGGGAACAGATGTTGGTGTTGTGAGGGACCAAGTCCACATGCTCTCCTCCAGACTGCTCAGTGTCACATCACAGGGTCTCCGGAGCCCCCATATTTCCCCCCCAGTCCTGAGGTATTTCTCTTCCTAATGGAAGCTCAGAGCAGCCCTCTGCCCCACCCCTTCTTTGCTGTTTCTGGGGGTGCACCCCCAATTCAGTAAGTGATTTCTTAGTCAGTGCCCACGAGCTAGGCACTGGGCAGGACCCAGAAGGGAGAGCGGTCAGCCCTCCCCATCACCATCAGGACGTCCCCCACCACCTTTGGCACCTCCACCAAACCACACGTAGGCTGAGAACAAGAAATGACTTTGAAAGGCACTCAAAAGTTGGGGGGCAGGTAGTGGAGAGAATGGGGCATGGCAAGAGGGAAATGCAGAAATGTCATCTCAGTGGATGCTATTAATCAGGAGCCCCAGTGATCAATGCCACAGCCTGCCACCTGAAATGCAGATGCCAACTTTAATAACTGCTGCCTGTATCTCTCCTGAGCCTCTGAGCAGGGATGCGGCCTCAGCAGCGTCTGGTGTCAGTAAATTGGTCAGCCGCCTATGGTGAGGTTCTAGCGGTGGGTGCCTTCCTGCCCTTGCCACCACACCACTGAGTGCCTGACACGCAGAGACCTCAGACCCCAGAGCTGGAAGGGACAAGAGAATGTCTGGCCCAAGCGCCTCGATATGTTGTTGTTATTAGATGCTACTGAGTCAGTTCCAGCTCACGGTTACCTTATGTACAACAGAGCAAAACATTGTCTGATCCTGCGCCATCCTCAGAATCTTTGAAGTGTTTGAGTCCATTGTCACAGCCAACACTTCAATCCATCTCATGGAGGGTTCCCCTTGCTTTACCTGACCTTCTACTTTACCAAACATGATGTCCTTTTCTAGTGACTGGTCTTTCCTGGTGGCGTGCCCTTTGGTATACAGATGAGGAAAGTGAGGCCTAGGACTAGAACATTGTTTTCCTGGTTCCCAGCCCATCTGTGCGTGCCCTGCTGTTGCTTGGGGCTCAAGTTTTGCAAGCACAAGGGAACTGTCTTTCTGGATCACCCAAGGAATTAACTACCACATGCTAGTCACAAGCAGCCAGGATGAGGTACTGAGCATTTGCTAGAATTCAAGGCTTCAGATCCACCAACTCCACCATCTCTACCCTCTCACATCCCATGATCCCCTGCTACCAATTTCCTATTCCAA
Source organism: Elephas maximus indicus (assembly GCF_024166365.1). Lineage (NCBI taxonomy): Eukaryota > Metazoa > Chordata > Mammalia > Proboscidea > Elephantidae > Elephas > Elephas maximus. The sequence goes on from NC_064826.1 coordinate 17,856,618, forward strand.
ATTAAGAAAGAAGGACACAGAGTGTGGGGACTGGTATAATACAAGCAATTCCCATGCCTGGAGGACAGGGGCATGAAAATTCCCAGATGTCAGGGAACGGGTGGACTATATTGACCACAACAGGGTTTCCAGAACCAGGAAGCCATGTGGTAGTTCAAGGACTCAATGAACAGAACAGTTGATGAAGGTCTTGGACCAGACTGGAGACTGCATGCAGGCCTCAAAGTGGAAGGGCATGAGGCGGACTTCTGCTTTCAAGTTCATTTGAGGACAAACTAGACACTGAATCTATTCATCAGTTCAACCGGCCCTTCCTGGGGAAGGAAATGGAGCCACATTGACATCTTTGCTCCCCGACATGCAGACCTTCTTCCTTCTGCATACTGAGGAGCAAATATGTTGTGTGTCCAGATGTGGAGTGGAGTGAGACAAGCGTCACCTGAAGCCCTAAGTCCAAAAGGAGCCCGTTCACAGCAGAGGGGAAAGGACTCTAGCATCCGGGAGGCAGGCTTGGGTAGTGGTTAGAACAGAGACTCTGGCACCAGGCAGCCTGTGTTTTAACCCTAGCTCAGCTTCTTACTTGAGCAATTGCATTAACCTCCCTCTGCCTCAGTTTTCCCATCTGTAAAAAGGGAGAATAACAGCACCCCCCTTGGAAGGCTGTCTAAGGAGTAAATAGATTAATGTTTGTAAATATTTACAACAGTGCCCAGCCCTTGCCAAGTGCTATATGTGCGTTAAATGAAATAAATAAGTGAAGCCCTAAAACAAAAGGCAGAGATGCTTTCAATCAAGAATTTCTCTGTCGAACTAGTGGACCACAACTACCACAGCCTCCCCTAGACTGAGCCCCATACAACTACATGGTGCTTGGCTACCACCACCTACTGCTCTGACAGAGAGCAGAGCTGGAGAAAAATGTAGAACAAAATTCTAACTTACAAAAAAAGACCAGACTTACTGACCTGCCAAAGACTGGAGAAACTCTGGGGGTAAGGCCCCTGAACACCCTTTTAGCTCAGTAATTATGTCACTCCTGAGATTCACCCTTCAGCCAAAGATTAGACAGGGCCATAAAACAAAACAAGACTAAAGGGGCACAGGAGCCCAGAGGCAAGGACTAGAAGGCAGGAGGGGACAGGAAAGATGGTAGTAGGGAACCCGAGGATGAGAAGGGAGAATGTTGACATGCTGTGGGGTTGGTAACCAATGTCATACATAAAACAATATGTGTACTAGCTGTTTAATGAGAAGCTGGTTTGTTCTGTGCCCCCGTGTGGAAGTGCTCTCTCATCTATGCCAAAAATTTGGAAGACAGCTACCTGGTCAACCAACTGGGAGAGATCCATATTTATGCTTATTCCCAAGAAAGGTGATCCAACCGAATGTGGAAATTATCGAACAATCTCGTTAATATCATATGCAAGCAAAATTTTGCCGAAGATCATTCAAAAGCAGTTGCAGCAGTGTATCGACAGGGAACTGTCAGAAATTCAGGCCGGATTTAGAAGAGGGTGTAGAACCAGAGATATCATTGCTGATGTCTGATGGACCCTGGCTGACAACAGAGAATATCAGAAGGATGGTTACCTGTGTTTTATTAACTATGTAAAGACATTCAAATGTGTGGATCATAACAAATTATGGATAACATTGTGACAAATGGGCATTCCAGAACACTTAATTATGCTCATAAGGAACCTTTACATAGACCAAGAGGCAATTGTTCGGACAGAACAACGGGATACTGCATGGTTTAAAGTCAGGAATGGTGTGTGTCAGGGTTGTATCCTTTCACCATGCCTATTCAATCTGTATGCTGAGCAAATAATACAAGAAGCTGGGCTATATGAAGAAGAATGTGGCATCGGGATTGAAGAAAGACTGATTAACAACCTGAGTCATGCAGATGATACAACCTTACTTGCTGAAAGTGAAGAGGACTTGAACCACTTACTGATGAAGATCAAAGACCGCGGCCTTCAGTATGGATACACTTTGACATAAAGAAAACAAAAACCCTCACAACTGGACCAATAAGCAACATCATGATAAATGGAGAAGAGATTGGAGTTGTCAAGGATTTTATTTTATTTGGATCCACAACCAACACCCATGGAAGCAGCAGTCAAGAAATCAAAAGACACATTGCATTGGGTAAATCTGCTGCAAAAGACCTCTTTGATGTCACCTTGAAAACTAAGGTGCGTCTGACCCAAGCCATGGTATTTTCAATCGCATCATATACATGAGAAATCTGGACAATGAATAAGGAAGACTGAAGAAGAAATGATGCCTTTGAGTTGCAGAGTTGGCAAAGAATACTGAATATACCATGGACTGTCAAAAGAACGAACAAATCTGTCTTGAAAGAAGTGCAACCAGAACGCTTCTTAGAAGCAAGGATGGTGAGACTGCATCTTACATACTTTGGACATGTTGTCAGGAGGGATCAGTCCCCGGAGAAGAACATCATGCTTAGTAAAGTACAGGGTCAGCGGAAAAGAGGAAGACCCTCAATGAGATGGGCTCACACAGTGGCTGCAACAATGGGCTCAAGCATAACAACAATTGTGAGGATGGCACAGGACCGGGCAGTGTCTCGTTCTGTGGTACATAGGGTCACTATGAGTCGGAATTGACTCATTGGCACCTAATAACAACAACAGTTTGTTCTATAAACCTCTACCTAAAGTATAATAATAAAATAAAAAGAATCTCTCTGTAGACAAAACTGAAAGAGAGTGAGGGGATGCCCCAGCCACATGCACAGTGACTGACACATGTGTCCCCACCTCCCTCGATGCCTGTCATGTGTGTGCAGGCGCTCTCTGTGACCCCGGGATGCTGCCTATGAAGCAAGCTCCTATGACATGCACCTATTTTCTTATTCAGTTCTGAGATAAAATTAGGGCTGTGTCCCCTCGGGGGGAAATGTGCCCCCAAATACAAGAAACTCTCTAGAGAAAGCCTATTAAAATCACATATTTAAAGGGACATCAATATTTTCCTGACAGAGTATTAGTAACAATAAATAAATTGCCCAATAGGGCTACAGAAGAGCAGGACTGCTCTGTGTTTGAGTGACAGATAAAGGTCTCATGGGAACAAGAAGTGACAGCTGAACATGTCACCAATGACACGGCCTCGATGGCACAGTATAGGAGGGGCTTCTGCTGGGAGAGGGGGCAAGGCAGCCAGGGACAGGAAGACCAGGGCTACGAGGGGGGTTTCCCATGGTGGAGCAGAGCCCTGGTCAGGCAGGGCAGAGGGCAAGGCCAGCAGTAGGCTGGCCAAGGCATCTTCAGCCTCTAGTGTTGGAGGCTGACCTGGGGGTAGTGGAAGGACTCTGTGGCAGGACCTCTGCGGGTTAGTGGTGTTTGCGTCTGGTGGGCATGTAACGTACATAGGGATGATGTGGGAAAGCCCCAGAAACTGGACCTAGTCCCAGCAAAGGAATTAGGCAAGGGGGTCAAGCGGCTGGAGCTCAGGATCAGGTTCAAACCCTGCCATGGAGAGGGAGAAGGAGAGAAAGGCACAGGAGAGAGTCTAGCCACGGAATACCCAGATGGGAGGAAAAACAGAAAAGCTTGTGTAAGTGTATCAGGGTTATCCAGAGAAACAGATTCAATAAGACAAATAGATGGATGGATGGCTAGATAGAGAAAGAGAGAGAGATTTTAAGGAACTGGCTCATGTGATTGTGGGGGATGACAAGTCCAAAATCCATAGGTCAGGCAGCAGTTTGGAAACTCTGGCAGGATGCCTCTTTACAGTCTGGAGAAAGAATCCTTTTCTCTCAGGAAACCTCAGCTTTTGCTCTTAAGGTCTTCAACTGATTGGATGAGGCCCACCCACGTTGTGGTGGGTAATCTGTTTTACTTAAGGTCAAATGATGTAAATGTTAATCACATGTAAATACTTTCATGGCAACATCTAGACTGGTGTTTGACGAGACAACTGGGCACTGCAACCCAGCCAAGTTGACATAAAATTCACCGTCACAGTAAGGAAGCTTCCATCCCACATTCTCACGGGAACCAAATCCAGCCCACAGAGCCCCAAGAACGGAGAAGCACGATGATTCCAAACCACTCCCTGTAGCCCAGGCAGTGGGGCAAGAGCTCTCCTACATTGCTCGGTCTGAACCCAAGGCAGCGGAACGGACAGGGCAGGGAGACCTGGGAACAGAGAGAGAACGGGAAATGGCATTGACTGACCCTCAAGTCTTGGAGCTTCTACAGAATTTTCATACGGGCTAATATGCAGACATTGTCATAGCTCAAAACCTGTCTTCTGGACTCCCTGGGTGCAGCTGTGCTTTAGAAATGAGCAGGTCACCCTGGAGATACAGGAATCTAGCAAGAGCCAAACGTTCTTGATATTGCAGGAAGGAAGGAGGTAGGGAGTGCAAACACACGATTTACTATGGGGACCATGAACTATGCAGCTCATGCATTTCCTGAATCACACAGTACAGGGCCCCTGAAAATGGGCTTTCTCTATATAACATTGATTTAGCAAGAGTATGTGAAGTAATTTGCTTATCTCTCCTTCCACAAGCCTTCCTTATAAAAATCTTTTTAAGAAATCCACAGACAAAAGGAATTCAGCACAGGAGAGTAAGAGGAACAAAGGAAATGTCAGCACCACAAAAAAAAAAAACTACAAAATGACAGCAATAAACTTCATACTTATCAACAATTACACTGAATGTAAATGGCCTAAATGCACTCATAAAGTGACAGAGAGTGACAGAATGGATAAAAAAGAACAGGATCCATCAGTATGCTGTCTACAAGAGACACACTTTAGAAACAAAGATGTAAATTTCTTAAAAATCAAAGGATAGAAAAAAAATATCAAGCAAATAACTATGAAAAAAGAGCAGGAGTGGCAATACTAATCTCAGATAAAATAGACTTTAAAACAAAATCCACCATAAAAGACAAAGAAGGGCACTATATAATGATTAAAGGGATAATTCATCATGAAGACTTAACCGTAATAAACATCTGTGCAGCCAAAGACCGGGCTCCAAAATACATAAAACAAACTCTAACAGCACTGAAAAGAGAAATTGACAGTTCTGCAATAACAGTAGGAGACTTCAACACACCACTCTTAGTAAAGGAGAGAAAGAAACTCAACAAAGATACAGAAGAGCTAAAGGGCACAATCAGCCAACATGACCTCATAGACATAAATAGAACACTCACAGCCAACAGCTGCAAAGTATGCATTCTTTTCCAATGCACGTGGAACCTTCTCCAGAATAAACCACATCTTAGGCCACAGAGCAACTCTCAACAAAATCTGAAACATTGAGATAATACAAAGTATCTTCTCTGACCACAACTCCATCAAACTAGAAATTAACAACATGAAGAGTAAGGAAAAAAAATTAAAAAAGAATAACACCCTGCTTAAAAATCACTGGGTAATAGAAGAAATCAAAGATTGAATCAAATTCCTAGAATCAAACGAGAATGAAAACACATCATACCAAAACCTTTGGGACACAACAAAGGCAGCCCTCAGAGGTCAATTTATAGCAATAGATGCACACATAAAAAAAGAAGAAAGGGACAAAATCAAAACATTAGCTACACAACTTGAACAAATAGAAAAAGAACAGCAAAAGAAGCCCACAGCCACCAGAAGAAAGGAAATAATAAAGATCAGAGCAGAAATAAATGAAATAGAGAATAGAAAAACAATAGAAAAAATCAACAAAACCGAAAGTTGGTTCTTTGAAAGGATCAGCAAAATCGACAAACCACTGGCCATATTGACAAAAGAAAAACACGAAAGGATGCAAATAACTGAAATAAAAGATGAAATGGAGGACATTACAACAGACAAAACTGAAATAAAAAGGTTCATAACAAAGTATTGTGAAAAACTATGTTCCAAAAAAATTGAAAACCTAGAGGAAATGGACAAATTTCTAGAAACAGTCTACCTACCCAAACTAACAGAAAATGATGTTGAAAATCTGAAGAGGCACATAACAAGAGAAGAGATTGGAAAAGTAAAAAAAAAAAAAAAAAAAAAACTCCCAACCAAAAAAAATCCCTGGCTCAGATGGCTTCACTGGAGAATTCTACCAAACATTCAGAGAACAGCTTATGCCAGTACTACTCAAACTATTTCAGAACATTGAAAAGAAAGCAATACTTCTGAATTCATTCTATGAAGTCAGCATAACCCTGATACCAAAACCAGGAAAAGACACCACAAAAAAAAAAAAAAAAAAAAGAAAGAAAATTACACACGAATATCTCTCATGAATATAGATGCAAAAATTTTCAACAAAATTCTAGTCAATAGAATTCAGCATCATATCAAAAAAGTAATACACTACAACCAAGTAGGATTCATATCAGGTATGCAAGGATGGTTCAATGTTAGAAAATCAATCAAGGCAATCCACCGCATAAATAAAAGGAAAGAACTCACATGATCATCTCAATCGATGCAGAAAAGGCATTCAGCAAAGTCCAACACCCATTCCAGATAAAAGCTCTCAATAAAATAGGTATAGAAGAGAAATTTCTCAACATAATAAAGGGCATCTATGCAAAACCAAAGAACAACATCATTTTTAATGGAGAGAGGCTGAAAACCTTCCCCTTCAGAAGAGGAAAAGAAAAGGATGCCCTTTATCACCACTCCTATTAACATTGTGCTGGAAGTCCTAGCTACAGCAATAAGGCAAGAAAAAAAAAAATAAAGGGCATCCAAATTGGTAAGGAAGAAGTTAAACTATCCCTATTTGAGGATGATATGATACTATACATAGAAAACCCAAAAGACTCCACGAGAAAACTACCAGAACTAGTAGATTCAGCCGAGTAGGAGGATACAAGATAAACATACAAAACTCAGTTGGATTCCTATACACCAATATGAGAACAACGACAAGGAAATTAGGAAAACAATACCATTTATAATCACCGCCCCCCCAAAAATTTAGTAATAAATCTAACCAGGGATGTAAAGGTTCTATATAAAGAAAACTACAAAACACTACTGCAAGAAACCAAAAGAGATCTACATAAATGGAAAAACCTACCATGCTCATGGATAGGTAGACTCAACATTGTGAAAATAATTCTACCCAAAGCAATTTACAAATACAATGTAATCTTGATCCAAATACCAACAACATTCTTTAAAGAGATGGAAAAAGTTATTATTAACTTTACGTGGAAAGAGAAGAAGCCCCAGATAAGTAAAGCACTATTGAAGAAGAATAAAGTAGGAGGACTCACACTGCCTGACCTCTGAACCTACTATACAGCTACGGTAGTCAAAACAGTTTGGTACTGGTACAACTATAGACACATTGACCAATAGAACAGAATTGAGAACCCAGATGTAAACCCACCCACCTATGGTGACCTGATCTTTGACAAGGGCCCAAAGTCCATCAAACGGGGAAAAGATAGTTTTTTTTAACAAATGGTGCTGGCAAAACTGGATGTCCACTTGCAAAAAAATGAGACAGGACCCTTACCTCACATCATATAAAAAAACTAATTCAAAATGGATAAAAGGCCTAAATATAAAGCCAAAAACTCTGAAGTTCATAGAAGGAAAAATAGGATTAAAACTAGAGGCCCTAATATATGGCATTAACAGGATACAAATCACAACCAACAACATGCAAACTCCAGAAGATAAGCTAGATAATTGAGTTGTTGCTGTTGTTAGGTGCCGTTGAGTCAGTTCCGACTCATAGCAACCCTATGCACAACAGAACGAAACACTGCCTGGTCCTGCGCCATCCTCACAATCGTTGTTATGCTTGAGTTCATTGTTGCAGCCACTGTGTTAATCCACCTCATTGAGGGTCTTCCTCTTTTCTGCTGACCCTGTACTCTGCCAAGTATGATGTCCTTCTCCAGGGACTGATCCCTCCTGACAACATGTCCAAAGTATGTAAGATGCGGTCTCGCCATCCCTGCTTCTAAGGAGCATTCTGGTTGTACCTCTTCTAAGACATTTGTTCATTCTTTTGGCAGTCCATGGGATATTCAACATTCTTTGTCAACACCACAACTCAAAGGGGCCAATTTTTCTTTGGTCTTCCTTATTCATTGTCCAGCTTTCACATGTATATGATGTGATTGAAAATATCATGGCTTGGGTCAGGCACACCTTAGTCTTCAAGGTGACATCTTTGCTCTTCAACACTTTCAAGAGGTCCTTTGCAGCAGATTTACCCAATGCAATGCATATTTTGATTTCTTGACTGCTGCTTCCATGGCTGTTGATTGTGGATCCAAATAAAATGAAATCCTTGACAACTTCAATCTTTTCTCTGTTTATCCTGATGTTGCTCATTGGTCCAATTGTGAGGATTTTGTTTTCTTTATGTTGAGGTGCAATCCATACTGAAGATAACTGAGATCTAAAAATTAAACACTTATGCTCATCAAAAGACTTAACCAAAAGACTAAAAAGAGAACCTATAAACTGGGAAAAATTTTTTGGCTATTACAAATCAGACAAAGGTCTAATCTCTAAAATCTACAAGAAAATCCAATACCTCTACAACAAAAAGACAAATAATCCAGTTAAAAAATTGGCAAAGGAAACAAACAGACTCTTCACCAAAGAAGACATTCAAGCAGCCAACAGACACATGATGAAGTGCTCGTGATCACTAGCCATTAAAAAAAAAAAATTTTTTTTTTAGAGAAATACAAATCAAAACCACAACGAGATAACACCTCACCCCAGCAGTACTGGCACGAATCAAAAAAAAAAACAAAAAAAAAAACCCAGGAAATAACAAATGTTGGAGAGGCTGCAGGGAGATTAGAGTTCTTATGTACTGCTGGTGGGAATGCAAAATGATACAACCATTTTGGAAAATGATATGACCCTTCCTTAGAAAGCTAGAAATAGAAATACCATATGATCCAGCAACCCACTCCTAGGAATGCATCCTAGAGAATTAAGAGTTGTCACATCAATAGACATATGCACACCCGTGTTAATTCAGCATTGTTCGCAATAGCAAAAAGATGGAAATAATCTAGATGCCCATCAACAGACGAGTGGATAAAAAAGGCTGTGGTACATAAGCACAATGGAGTATTACGCAACGGTAAAGAACAACGATGAATCTGTGAAGCACCTTGTGACATGGATGAATCTGGAGGGCATTTATGCTTAGTGAAATAAGTCACTCACAAAAGGACAAGTATTGTATGAGATCACTACTGTGAAAACTCATGGAAAGGTTTACACAAAAAGAAACAGTCTTTGATGGTTACGAGGGAAGAAATGGAAAAACACTAAATAGACAATAGGTAAGTGGTAACTTTGGTGAAATGTAAGACAGTACATGATACTGGGGAAGCCAGCACAACTTGTACAAGGCAAGGTCATGGAAGCTCCGTAGACAGGTCCAAACTCCCTGAGGGACCAAAATTGCTGGACTGAGGGCTGTGGGGACCATGGTCTTGGTGAACTTCTAGCTCAATTGGCATAACATAGTTTATAAAGAAAATGTTCTACAGTCTACTTTGGTGAGTAGTGTCTGGGGTCTTAAAAGCCTGTAAGCGGCCATCTAGGATACTCCACTGGTCTCACCCCTTTAGAAGCAAGGAAGAATGAAGAAAACTAAAGATACAAGGGAAAGATTAGTCCAAAGGACTAATGGACCACATCTACCACAGTCTCCACCAGACGGAGTCCAGTACAACTAGATGGTGCCTGGCTACCACCATCGACTTCTCTGACAGGGATCACAATAGAGGGTCCCAGACAGAGCTGGAGAAAAATATAGAACCAAATTCTAACTCAAAAAGAAAGACCAGACTTGCTGGCCTGACAGAAACTAGAGAAACCCTGAGAGTATGGCTCCTGGACACCCTTTCAACTCAGTAATGAAGTCACTCCTGAGGTTCACCCTTCAGCCAAAGATCGGACAGGCCCACAAGACAAAACAAGACTAAAGAGGCACACCAGCCCAGAGGCAAGGACTAGAAGGCAGGAGGAGACAGGAAAGCTGATAATAGGAACCCAGAGTTGAGAAGGGAGAGTGCTGACATGTCGTGGGACTGGTAACGAATGTCATAAAACAATATGTGTACCATTTAATGAGAAACTAGTTTGTTCTGTAAATCTTCATCTAAAGTACAAAAAAAAAAAAAGAAGTCTTTTAAAAATATTCTGTGGACACCACACTGTTCATGGACTTTTTGTGGGGGGAGAATTGGAGAGCATTTATTGTAGAATGCGAGGAGCCTTCACTATGTTCATCATGTACTTCTTTCTTGTTTCAACTTTCACGATAGCCAAGTTACTTTTAAAATAAAAAGATACATTAAAATAGAATGTTTTATGGGAAGACATATAAGACTTTCTGAAAGTAACTTCTAGAAATCTTTCATAAGAGTCTTTTATAGGAGTTTCTGGTGACTTCGTACCATTGGAGCGGTTGTTGCATCTAGAAACAAGAGAATTTTAATAAAGGGTTGGAATGGGAACCATACTTCCTTATCCCTATCTTTCTGCCTCACCCCATGAGTTAGAAACTTCCATCCTTGCTGAACTATTGGGAAGAAACCTTCTGTTCCTTTCTCTTCTGTCCCTCAAGTGGGCCTCTCCCACTCTGAATGAAGAGTGATTCATGGGATTGGCAGGCTTTAAGCATCCAGGGAGCTGTTTTTTTACTGCCAAGTGGAATTAATGTGTTAAAGAGGGCGCCCACCTTGGGTTCTTGGATGGGCTGACTAAGAAGAGCTGTTTGTGCTCTGTAGTACGTCTGCTCTTGCCCATCCAACTCTTTTCCTAAAGCCAGTCAAGGTCTAGAGTTAGAGGAAAGTATTTGGAAGGGGAGTCTTTGGATCCACTTTTCTTTCCCTAGTCCAGCTTTACCATTGATGAAGCTGAGGTTTCTATCTCTTTCTGACTTCTAGTCTATTTCTGAGAGGATTTAGAACTCTTAAAGGGAGGAATGAGATAAAATATCATTTTTCTAGTCCTTCAAAAGGAAAAACAATGCTGTTGAAGTAGGTTGGCCAAGAAAGCTGACTGGATTTATCGCAAATAACACCTTTGTAACAGCAGTTAACATTTATTGAGTGCTTACGAGGGCCAAGCACTACGTTAAGGACTTTACATAGATTTTTTTATGTAATTCTCACCACAGCCCTCCAGATGGGGAAACTGTGACTGAAAGGTTAAGTAACACCCCCAGGATGACAGCTGTTGATGGCGGAGCTGGGATTCACCCCTACGCTGACTTCATAGCCCACGCTCTCCTTATTATAGCAGGTGACTTCACTCTTTGTCCCTCTGCTTCATGGGAGGAATGGCTGGGGTAGGTGGAGGGAGAAACAGGGTGACGCTCAGAGCAGTGGTAGGAGGTTATGGGGGGTGCGGGGTAAACAAGGACCAGATAGGTGTCCAGGTGGCCAAATGACTACGACTGGTGTTCATGGCAGTCTGGGGAGCAGAGGAGGCCTGGGCAATGAGTCCAGTGAGGATCACACAGCAGTAGCCCTTCTGGGAAGGAAGCTAGCGGAAATCCCTCAGCAATCCCTCAAGCTTGGAGCTTAGGTTCACCCTGTAGGCTCTACCCACACTCCATATCAATAAAACCAAACCAGTTGCCATCAAGTTGATTCCAACCTCTGTAAAGTTCAAAAAGCAAAGATGTCACTTTGAGGACTAAGGTGAGCCTGACCCAAGCCATGGTATTCTCAATTGCCTCATATGCATTTGAAAGCTGGATAATGAATAAGGAATACCAAAGAATATTGAATATACCAAGGACTCCCAGAAGAACAAACAAATCTGTCTTGGAAGAAGTACAACTAGAATGCTCCTTAAAGGCAAGGATGGTGAGACTTCGTCTCACGTACTTTGGATATGTTATCAGGAGGAACCAGTCCCTGGAAAAGAACATCATGTTTGGTAAAGTAGAAGGTCAGCAGAAAAGAGCAAAGCCCTCAGTGAGATGGACTGACACAGTGGCTGTAACAATGGGCTCAAACATAGCAACAATTGCGGGGATGGTGCAGGATCAGCCAGTGTTGTACATGGGGTCCCTATGAGTCAGAACTGACTTGACGGCACCAAACAACAACAGTTGCTACTGAGGTGACTCCAGCAGCCCCATGTGTATTAAAGCGGAACTGTGCTCCACAGGGTTTTCAATGGTTGATTTTTCAGAAGCAGATTGCTAGGCCTTTCTTCCGAGATGCCTCTGGGTGCCGAGGTGCCTCTGGGTGGACTCGAACCTCCAAACTTGTAGTTAGCAGCTGAGCGCGTTAACTGTCTTCATGACCAGGGAATCCCGCTACATCAGTAAGTTATTAAAAATGTTCTCACTCCTTTTTTCTAGGCCTGGTCATAAAATCATGGACATTACATCTAGAAGGAAGCTTGAAAAGGATTCCAGCTCTCAGTTTTAGAGATGAGGAAAGACCTACAGAAGTGAATGAATTGCCCAAGGCCACAAAACTAAGTAGTGAGGGCATCTGTTTGGGAACCCAGGAGTTCTGGCTGCTCCAGGCACTCAGCCCCATTTCTAGAAAATCTGCTTAGCATAAAGCATGAGCAGGTGCAAAACCCAGAGTGGATTTCCCATCTCAGTTACAGACTTGGGGTTCGGTTCAAGAGACTGCAGCCGTGTTGTAGGACACCCAGCATGCACGTTCGTCTCTGTGGAGTGGTAAACATGCCTCTTCAACTGGGCTTGCAGATTATAAATAGATGACAGCAAATGTTACCGAGGATTATTAATTTCTAGTGTCAAGAGCTTCTTCTAATTTATATAATACATTCTGTAATAGCCAATTGTCCATATCTTAAAGGACATCTATTCTAGCAGCTCAAGATATGATCTCACCCTCCTCTCCCCCACCTCTACCCTAACACACAAAGCCTGCAGTGGGGCTTGGACAGTTCAATGATATCTCCAAGGTCACAGACAATGTCAAGTGCAGGCAGGATATAGAACAATACGTCCTGACTTTCCAGTGCTGGTCCCTTCTCATGTTACCTCACCCTGCAGAGGCTTCTGCCATTGAAGGAGAAAGGGTCACTCTATCAGGAACCTCATAAGTCACTGACGTATGGGAAAGACACCGGCTTCACCCAATGCAAGCAGACAGAGGTGCGATGAAGTTAACAGTGCCCCTGAGCAGGCGGACAGATGGGGTGGTACTGACCTAACAAAGGCTCCGTTTGCCCAGACAAAAGAAGACCCCAAACTCTGCCCCTCCCTTCACCGAGAGTCCCTGCTGTTCTTTTAATAGAAGCATGTTTCCCTGCCTTTCTCCCCTCCCTCCAAAAAAACCCCACAAATATGTTGTGTGAAATATCAGAACTAATTAGACCAAATGGTGTTCATATCTGTCACTGGTTTTTCTGTGTCGTGGAGGGAAATTTTTTTTAACTAATTAAGGGCATTGCTTAGGGGAGAGTGCCACGTTCCTGTGGCAAAGAGGGCTGGAGGATTGGAGAAGATTCTTAGGTGGGCTGATGAAGGAAAACCAAGAATGGAGATACGAGGCACAGGGACACTGAGGGACGGGGAAGATGGTGTGGGCAAGAACAGGACTAGGCTAGCCTGGTGGGTAGCAAGTCCCATAGTTCCTCTTACAGTCAAGAGGGCACTGTTTGCACATAAGTATAAGTGCTTTTACCACCCAGTAAAAAACCATAGGAAGGGGGAGGCAGTGGCTGTCCAGAGTTGGTACTTAGTGGTTGTTAAGAGACCAAGTGCAGAGACCACGTCTTCTTTTCTTTATATTCTCCAATTCTCAGCACAAAAGGCGATGTTGGCAGGTACTCCAAAATGTTAACTGGAGTATGGTGAAGGAAGAAGAGGAAACATTTATAGAAGCCTGGTTTGTGCTGGAGCCCTGATGGCATAGTGGTTAAGAGCTACAGCTACTAACCAAAAGGTTGGCAGCTCGAATCCACCAGCCCCTCCTTGAAAACCCTATGGGGCAGTTCTACTCTGTCCTATAGGGTTGCTATGAGTAGGAATCAACTGGATGGCAATGGATTTGTGTTTTTAATTTGTGCTGAGTACAGTTCTGCTCTGCACACGGTCACCATGAGTTGAAATCGGCTTGATGGCAACTGATTAGTTTGTGGTGAAGACCATCCAAGACATTTTCTATATTTGTTTCCACTGAGGAGTATCTGGATAGAAGTAACAGTAAAAGAACCTGAGGATATTGAATCTGCAGAAGAGAAGACTCGGGGAACTTTTAGCTGCCTTCATAAATTCAAAATACAGCCGCATGAAAAAGGGAATGGGCTAATTCCAGGAGATCGAACTAGGACTAATTGGTGGAAGTTATCAGGAGGGAGACTTTGATCCAAAATGAGGAAGAACTTTTTAATGATTAGAACAGTTCAAGAAATGAAACAGGCTGCCTGGTTGACACAAGGTAGGGTGGTAGGGGGGGTACCCATTTGCCTACATGTTTGGGCTGATGCTGTGGGCATCCATCAGAGATCCTGGGGAAGGATTCCTGCCATGGGGCATTGAATGAGAACCTGACCATGACCTCTGTGGTCCCTCAAAACATCACAAGTCCCTGAGTCTATAGATTTTGAGCTGCAACAAAGCATACAACGAAGGCTGCTTTACCTGTGGAAGTAAAGGGCAAGGCACCAAGGAAGCTTTGAAACCCTCTTCATGCAGAATCCTGGATAGGAATCCTTCTGGAAACATCTGGGTGCAGCCTGGTGCAGGGGCATGATGAAGGTGCAGGCGTGCTGGGACACCCACTTTGAGAGCTCTTCCTTAGTCTCACTTCCTCGGCACCACCAACAATTTCAAGGCAAAGGCATAATTAGGGAAGAACCAGGGAACTAAAAGACACATTCTATTCAGTCAGTGCCAAGATCTCTACCAACCCCTCTACCAGTTGTCTTCATCCATTACCTCTCCCGTGGACCCCTCCTGCCCAACTACTGGGCAGATGGCCTCTGGGCAGAAAGCAACTTCTGTCGATTCTTCCCGAGTCCCAGTGCAGGCCTCAACTCCAGGGGTTAGCGCTGGAGCGACATGGCGAACTGAGGATGCTGGCGGAGGAGAGAGGACGAGAGGGGGAGAGGCAGCCAGGAGTAGTGCTTAAAACAGGGGCCCTAGCCCTAGGTTGTCCAGGTTCCAATCTGCTCGCCATTCACTAGTTACATGGGCAAATTACTGTACCTCTGTGGACCTAGTTTGGTCATCCAAAAGGGATGATATAGTTACTTAGGGGCCAGTGGTCGTTCTGTGGTCGAATTCTTGCCTTCCCTGAGCAAGACTCGGGTTCGATTCCTGGCCATTGCACCTCATGCACAACCATCAGCCTTCCGTCAGTGATGACTTGCATGTTGCTATAATGGTGAACAGTTTTCAGTAGCACTTCCTTTGCACCACCTGTGCAGACTAGGAAGAAAGGCCTGGCAATCTGTTTCTGAAAATCAGTCAACACAAACCCTATGGATCACAAGTGTCCTTCCTGTCTGTGACTAATCATGGGGTTGGTGCAGGGCTGGGTGGTGTTGCTTTCAGTTGTGCACAGGGTGGCCATGAGTGGGGGGCCTATTCGGTGGCCACTAACAGCCACAACAATATAGGTACTTATTTCATAGGGTTGCTGTGAGGTTATCTGAATTAATATATTTTTAAATTCTAAGGGTAGTAGCTGGCCCACAGAAAAGACTATACAACTACCCCGGTTGGATGGCACTTGACACTCTGCCCTCAGAATCAACGCCCTTTTGGAAGATGAAATGGGGAGGCCACAGTGGCTGAGGTTCCAAAAAGGTCTCCATCCAGCAAGCCATGATGCTGTGTCTAAAGGACTGTGCAGAGAATGGGGACAGCTTACACAAACCAAATACTGAAAACAAAAGCCAAAGAGAGAGGGACAGAAGGCAGACCAGAGCGAAATTTCCACCTGGGTATCAGGGGTGTATCTGTATCATTTCCTCTGCTGCCATCCCTGCCCTGAAGGTCACACTGCGGGCTGGGGCGGGCGGGGGGAGGGGAGGGACCGCCAGGAAGGGCTCCGGAGCAATGGGCCTCCTCAATCCCACTCAGGATGCATCAGAGGGCCTGATGTAGTCACTCCCCTGGGCTCGGGGCCAGCAATCGTTTTTCTCCTAAGGATTTCGAAGCACTCCTGGACAGACTTTGCAACTTCTGTAATGGATGGGAGAACAGAGACAGGCAGCTTCAACCAGGCTCAAAGTCATAGCGTGAGTCTGTGTTAGGCTTGGGGCCAGCGCCTCCACTCCCCCCGCTGCTCCGCGGTGGCCCAGCCTGGCGCTTCTCCTTGCCTGCCTGTCTGCTGCCCTGCTCTACCGGCACCCATTTTGCCAGTCTAATAAGGCTGCCCCTGCTCTTTGGCTCTACTTCCTTTAATATACACATAGATTACAGCTACATTAAAGGAGCCCTAAAATACCAAAGCAGAACTAAAGCAATTATTATAATGCAGCCTTAACAGCAGCCGTAATGAGACAGAATTAAGAATGTGCCAGCATAATGACAATTCACTGTTCCCAACGACCTTCCAGAACTGCGTTCACTGGGAAAGCAACATCCAGTCCTGACTGTCAGATGGAAGGGAAAATTCAGTTGTACTTCCCAGCTTGGCCTGGTCCCTGGCTACCAGGAGCTTTGGCTCTTTTGGATAAAGACATCTGTCCCTGGCTGGTGCTACATGGTGTTATCCGTTTTCTCAGCGAGGGGCCGAGGGATGGGACTTCGGGGCTGGGTGGCCCTCCAATGGCATGATGCACAGGCTGGCTTCTTCCTCTTCCCTTCATTATCACCCTTCATTATGCCTGTTCTGCATGGAACAAGTTCAAGTGCAACTTCTCCCAAGCTCTGCAGGCTGTCCATCCTGTCCGGCTTGTCAAGGGCCCTGCGTGAGCCACGTGCTGCGGAGAACAACTCACACATCACAGTGTTTCAGCTGAGCCCCACAATAACCCAGAGAGGTGGTTGTTGTTAGGTGCTGTCGAGTCGGCGCCGAATCATAGCAAACCCAAGTACAACAGAACAAAACGTTGCCGGTTCCTGCACCATCTTCGTGATCACTGGTATGTTTGAGGGCTTTGTTGTGGTTGTTCTAGTGCCTTCCAACCTAGGGGGCTTATCTTCCTGCACTATGTTGGAAAATGTTCTGTTGTAAACCATAGAGCTTTCATTGGCTAATTTTTGGAAGTAGATTGCCAGGCCTTTCTTCCTAGTCTGTCATAGTCTGGAAGCGCCACTGAAACTTGTCCACCCTGGGAGAGCCTGCTGGTATTTGAAATACAGTTGCATTGCCTCCAGCATCTCAGCAACATGCAAGTCACCACAATATGACCAGGTGACACAAAGGTGGTAGCACCCTTAGAGGTAGGTCCTACTGTCTTCCCATTTTATGACCAACAACATGGAGGTTTAGAGAAGTTGAGTGAAGGCTTAGAGCCACAACTAGTGGATGCCAGGGCTAGGACTCAAGTCCTTGTCTTTAAATCCACAGTATGCATTCTCCCCCTGACTTTATGGAGCTGATGGCCTGAAGGCAGCAAAAGAGGCTGTACTTGGATTGCTTTGGCATTGCTTCGTCTTGATGGCACAGGCCAGGAGGGGGGGGCGAAGCGACAGAAGCCACACCCAATCAGCAAAGGCTTCCCGAAGGAGCCCATTCTGACTGATGACTCATGGGCCTCCAGGGGACAGAAGCATTTACACAGTCCTGTCCCTGGCTCTGCTGGAGAGAACAGAACGGAGGGAGGCAAAGTGCCAGGAGATAAAGAAGCCGGGTGGGGTGGACACAGAGAAGGTGCAGGCCCCCTTCCTCTGCTGCTCAGGAAAAAACACCAGAACTTGATGGTTTTGCCAAGCCTGCTCTCGGCCCCACATTGAGGTTTCTGGTGCCTTAACCAAAAGCACACCTGAGCACACCCCTGAACGTGTTCAGTTTACTCAACAGAAAGATCTAGAAGTTACCGGGCTCCTAATTTCCATTTGGTTTTCCCAAAATTGCTTTTGACCAGTTTTCTTGAAGTCAACCACGACCCATGGTGACCACATAAGTATCAGAGTACAATGGTGCACCATAGGGTTTTCAGTGGCTGATATTTTTTAAGTAGATCTCCAGGCCCTTCTTCTAGGTGCCTCTGGGTGAGCTCAAACCTCTAATCTTTTTCAAATAGCAACTGAGTGATTAACTGTTTGACCCAACTAGGGACTCACAGAATTGCCTTAACATCTGTAAACGTGAGGTGGCTTCCATTTTGTCAGTTGAGACCGGAAGCAAGAAGATGAACACGGATGAGGAGCCAGGTTCTCCTCCTTTCTCCCGGCTGAGCCAGTCTCTTTGGTTGGAGCGGTCAGCCTTTCTTCTTCCTCCAGCTCCTGACAACAGGGATCCTACACCTCTGGGGCTGCGGAGGGTGTCCTGCAGATTCGGCTCCTGGAGCCCTCAGCCTTGAGTGCCCTCTGCTGGCTGCCCAGCCTTTGGAATTGAGAACATCTCCCCCAGCCAGCCAGGGCTTCCGGAGAAGGGTTATTAACCTGGTGACCTGTGATTTCCCCACCTTAGCTGGGCAATGGCAAGTAACAAAGCACTTCACAGCTTGAAGACAACTACATGTAAATTTATTGTCATTTCCAGGAACCTGGCCCTAAAGGGTCAGTCTAAAACTGACCTATTTGTCACACCAAGATGGATGGTCCCAGCTCACCCTACATCCTGGATGTGCAGGGACTTGGGATCTAGAAGCAAATGCTGGCTGGGCAAGGAGTCATTGAGAGATGCCACCTCTAGTTCTTACCTGTGCGTGGCCATCTTCTCTCTATGAAACTGCTCCTTCACGCCACCATCCCTGTTTTAAGGAGAAAGAAACGTATGTGCAATCATTTGGCTCAACACACAGAACAGCCCGGGAGGGGAAGCCTGGGAGAACTTGGGAGGGCAGCCATGCACGTCCCTGACACTGGAGCTAGGTGGGCTAGTGCTTCTATGGCCCTGCTCCTCCTGGGTGAGGGGACAATGGCAGTGGTACCTCTCACTCCCAACTCCCAGACCAACATGACTTGTCCTAGAAGCTTAAGAACTCAGTAGGATAAGCGTGAAGGCAATAAGTGAAGAAATGGGGGAAATTACTGAGGATTTTCTTGTCTAATTTCCAACTTTGACAACGGCATTTCCCCTCTCGAGGCAAATGGAGTCATAATTGTGGGAGCAGCGAGGGGTGTTTGTGGAGGGCAACCTGGCTTCAAGTCAGTAGCAGCCAACCATGGCCTCCCCAGGCTATGAGGTCAACTGAAGACCCGGCTCTACAGCTGCCCACCCTTCTTCACAGAAATCACATTAAAAACCCAGGGTCCAAAGATGTGGAAGAAAGAGATTTCAGAGCACCGACTGGTTTGGGAGACAGAAGACCAAAAAAAGCATCCTACACAGAAGGACTCAGAAATCCATCCGGTAGCTTTTGTAAAACTCACACAGAAAGAAACAAGTAAACACGCACAGCGTTTGGAAGGTCTTTCCTCATCGGAGGCTGGGCAGCTTAGCACCCCCACCCCACCCACCTCCCCTGGCCTGAATTGGTTTTCAGGGCACGTAGGTGTAAGCGGTGCCTGCCAGCCCCCTTTCCCTCTACCCAGGCGCTAATGAGATGCAGGGAGGGGTCCGCAGCTCTGAGGGACTGACTTGCAATTTTTGTTGTTGTTTTTGAAAATGTCTTTCTCCAGTCCTCCGCCAACAGCTTGTTTGCACACGGCTTTGGCGAGTGAGAAGGCTTGAGGCTCACAAGATGGTATGGTGCCCTTCCGCAGCCCCCGAGGCGGGGTAGTCTTGGGGGATTTGTCCACAATATCCCCAGACAAATGTCCTAGAGCCTGTCCAGCACACACTGTCATGTGGGCACCAGCCCCCAGGCCCTGTGTCCAGGCAGTCAGCTCTTAAAGCCCAGCCCCCAATTTAACTCTCTTTTCCCATCTGTCTTGCAAAGGCGTGAATGGATTTGACAAAGGATGAAGGAGGAGAGAAATTAAGGGTACCCCACCACTGTCACATCACTCTCACCACTGGCACACACACACTCACACATGCGCGCGCGCGCACACACACACACACACAAGCACTCATACACAGCCAACCAAACATCTGTCAGAAAAACATGGCCAAGCTCTGAGGACAAGGAGCAAGCTGGGAACAAGCTTTTCTACCGAAGTGGGTGGTGTCTATAAAATGCCAGGAGACATGGATTTTGCTCCCAGCTCTGTCACTAGCTGGCTGACCTTACACCAGGCACTTTATTCTCTGGACTTCAGAGTCCTTCCCCACTGACAAGTGTCCATGCTTTTCTAGAACAGAAATTGTGTGAGGCCACCTATCCCTTAGCACCCAGCCCACACTAGGACCATGCCTTCACCGGAGGCTAGATAGAGCTGGAATTGATCAGAGATTTGGGGAGCAGAAAAGAATGTGCGGGCCTTTATTGGGATGAGATTTCTGGCCTTGGCCACCCAGCACCAAGATCATGAACTGCCCAACCCCTAGGGTACATGCTGAGTTTACTCCTCCCTTTGTTTATAAAATCCCCAAACACATATTTCAGTGCTTGAAATAAGCTGCAATTTTCTTGCTACTTGCTTTATGGGCCACCCCGATGTGGCATCTATCTAAAGCAGTGTACTCTTCATCCAGGATTCACTGCTGGACCCCCTCAGACCGGATACCTGCATTTTGAACTTCTCACTTGACACTCATCATATGCTGCCTTTTATTGGTATTTGACATTTTATGTTTTCTCTTGGCTAGATTGCTCCATTTACATTCCCCAATGTATCTACAAAGTATTTAAGTGTGGATTTGCTTTTTTATTTATTCTTCATTGGACCTGATATTCTTCAATTTAAGAATTTATATTTTTCTTTTATTCTGGAAAATTCTCAGCCAATATCTCTTCAAATATTGCCTCCCTCACGTGTTCTCTATTCTCTCCTCCTGGCAATCTGCTAGATATGTTTTGACCTTTCTGCTTTAACTCCATACCTCTTAACCTCTCTTTCATATTTTCTGTTTCAGATCCTGGGTGTGGTCTCGGCATATCTTCCAGTTCACCAATTCTGTCTTTGACTATGTCTAATATACTATTTAACACATTCCTAAATTTTGGGGGTTTTTTTGCAATGATATATTTTTATTTCTGGAAGTACTATTTGTCTACTTTTCAAATTTGTTTCTGTATTGCCATTATTATAATATTTATTCTTTTATTTTTTAAACATTTTAGTCTACTTAAAATTTTAGTCTACATAAGATCATTCTATTTCCTCTAGATCTTGGAATGTTAATTATCCTGTTTGCTGCTGCTTCCAAGTGTCCCTCATCATTCTTGTAGCTTTCTGTTGTTTTCTACTTTTATTGTGAGTTCTTCAGTGGAGTTAGTCTCTTTTGGGAATCCCATGTCCTATGTATGAATGATGGTGGCATCTCTTCATATATAACTTTATGTTTGCCTCTGCTAGCACCCCACTGGTTTTACCAGCTCTGGACCAGTATTTATGCTAGTTCCTAGGCATTACTTAGGTGGTATAAATTTGTGCAAATGGTGCAAGTTTAGGTTTCCAATTTCTGCTACACAAGTCTTATCTACCCAAGACCTAAGGGGATGGCAAACTTTCTTAAAACTTTCCTCAAACAGATTGGCTGAAGTTTTCTAATTCCCACAGAGGATCCCGCCTTTTTGTAGAAAGGCCTTTCTATCCCTGCCTCTCAATTCACCTGGAATTAAAGCTTTAACCTCTATGCCTGGGTGGGTATTAAAACCCCAACCTCGGCCACTAAGGTTTGTGTATGGGTCTGAAATCCCTTTGGGCTATCATGGTCTCAGCTCCCACCCACCACTCCAGCTTTGAACTCCACTTCATCACTGACACCAGGAAGTTTCCTTTCTTTCTCTTTGGAGCCCTACGTATATTTGAATTTATTTTATACTATGTTCAGTTTAGATGGAAGGAACACTATCCAATCTATCATATTGATTAGAAATTCTCAGTTAAGATGTAAAGTGACTGAGGGCAAGAACTATGCCTCACCCTTGATTGTATGCCTCCACTATAGAGACTGGCCCAGAACCATACACAGGGTCAGAACTCAACGGGGTTTGCAATAATCTCAGGAGACAACAATAAGAGCTCATTAATTAGGCTGTGGTATAGGTTGGGGGGATAGCAATGAAAGGAAACCCTGGTGACATAGTGGTTAAGACCCATGTCTGCTAACCAAAATGTCGGCAGTTCGAATCCACCAGGCGCTCCTTGGAAAACCTATGGGACAGTTCTACTCTGCCCTATAAGGTCGCTATGAGTCGGAATTGACTCAACGGCAATGGGTTTTTTTTTTTTTTTTTTTTTTTGGTATAGCAATGCAATGGAATGTGGCACAGCCATTTAACAAGATTTTATGGGAAATTATAAATGATATAGAAAAATGTTGCCAATACACTTTTTAAGTATAAAAGACAAGGGAGAACCTAGCATGCACTGTCCTATTGTATTATACCAGACTTGAAGGAAAAGCATCAAAATGTTAGCTCCACTAGCTCTCTGGACAATGAGAGTATTATGGGTCATTTTTATTTTCTTCTTTTATTTCCATTTCTTATAGTTAACATTTATTTTTTGTACAATGAGTGTCACGAGTATGAATTTCTCCACAGCACTCAGGGTGCAAGTCCTGTCACATCTCCTCTAATATTCCAAATAAATTAAAATCTAGTAAAGCCCCAAATAAGGAACCCTGGTGGAGCAGTGTTTAAAGCACTCAGCTGCTAACAGAAAAGTCAGCAATTCGAACCCACCAGCTGCTACGTAGGAGGAAGATGTGGCAGTCTGCTTCCATAAAGATTACAGCCCTGGAAACCCGATGGGGCAGTTCTATGCCCCTATAGGGGTGCTACGAGTCAGAGTCAATTCGACTGCAAAGGGTGTGTTTACACGTTTTTAAAGTCCCAAATGCCAAATAACTAGAAATCTGTAATGCCCTCTGGAGTTTCTCCCTCCCTAGAAATTCCGCAGGCTTATATTACCCCATGTCACTGTTGTGTGCTGTCAAGTAGATTCCAACTCATAGCAACCCCATATGACAGAATAAAACTGTGCCCCATAGGATTTCCTAGGCTGTAGCATTTATGGGAACAGATCATCAGGTCTTTTTTCCCACAGATCTGCTGGATAGCTTCAAACTGCCAGCCTTTCTGTTAGAAGCCAAGCACTTAACCATTGCACCATGAGGGCTCTTGTCATGGATTGAATTGTGTCCCCTGAAAATGTTTCCACTTGGCTAGGTCATGGTTTCCAGTATTGTGTGGTTGTCCTTCATTTTGTGATCTGATGTAATTGTCCTGTGTTGTAAATCCCAATCTCTGCCTGTGGTTAATGAGGCAAGATTAGGTTATGTTAAAGAGGATTAGGGTGGGATGCAACACCCTTACTGAGGTCACAGCCCTGATCTCTTGTAAGGGAGTTTCCATGGGGTGTGGCCTGCATCACCTTTTATCTTACAAGAGATAAAAGGAAAGAGAAGGGAGCAGACAGAAAGGGACCTGACTACCACCAAGAAAGAAGAGTCGGGAGTGGAGTGCATCATTTGGACTGGGAACCTCCTAGACCGAGGGGAAGACCAATGCCAAGACTTATGTAGATCTCCAAGGAATGTCGGGCCCACAGAAGTTGAAAGGAGATGAAGGACTTCCTCCAGGGAGAACAGAGAGAGAAAGCCTTCTCCTAGATCCAGCACTCTGAATTTGGACTTCCAGCCTCCCAAACTGTGAGAGAATAAGTTTCTGTTTGTTAAAGCCTCCCCCGTGTGGTATGTCTGTTAAAGCAGCACTAGATAACTAAGAGAGCTCCTTATACTGTCCCATGTGTTGTTGTTGTTAGGTGATGTCAAGTTGGTTCTGACACATAGCAACCCTGTGCACAACAGAACGGAACACTGCCCAATCCTGCACCATCCTCCCAATTGTTGTTCCATTTGAGCCCACTGTTGCAGCCACTGTGTGAATCATCTTGTTGAGGGCCTTCCTCTTTTTCTCTGACCCTCCACTTTACCAAACATGATGTCCTTCTCCAGGGACTGGTCCCTCCTGATAACATGTCCAAATTATGTGAGATGAAGTCTCATCATCCTTGCTTCTAAGGAGCATTCTGGTTGTGCTTCTTCCAAGACAGATTTGTTCATTCTTTTGGCAGTCCACGGTATATTCAATAGTCTTCGCCAACACCACAACTCAAAGGCATCAATTCTTCTTTGGTCTTCCTTACTCGTTGTCCAGCTTTTACATGCATATGAGGTGACTGAAACATCACAGCCTGGGTCAGGCGCGCCTTAGTCCTCAAAGTGACATCTCTGCTTTTTAATACTTTGAGGAGGTCTGTAAAAGATTTGCCCAATGCAACGTGTCTTTTGATTTCTTGACTGCTGCTTCTGTGGGTGTTGATAGGGGGTTCAAATAAAATGAAATCCTTGACAACATCAATCTTTTCTCCGTTTATCATAATGTTGCTTATTGGTCCAGTTGTGAAAATTTTTGTTGTCTTTATGTTGAGGTGTAATCCATACTGAAGGCTGTGGTCTTTGATCTTCCTCAGTAAATGCTTCAAGCTTTCTTCACTTTCAGCAAGCAAGGTTGTGTCTTCTGCATATTGCAGGTTGTTAATGAGTCTTCCTCCAATCCTGGTGCCCCGTTCTCCTTCATATAGTCCAGCTTCTCGGATTATTTACTCAGCATACAGACTGAATAAGTATGGCGAAAAGATACCACCCTGACACATACCTTTCTTGACTTTAAACCATACGATATCCCCTTGTTCTGTTCAAACTACTGCATCTTGATCTATATACAGGTTCCTCACGAGCACAATCAAGTGCTCTTCTGAATTCCCATTCTTCCCAATGTTATCCATAATTTGTTATGATTCATACAGTCAAATGCCTTCGCATAGTTAATAAAGCACAGGCAAACATCTTTCTGCCCCATAGGAGGGTCCATCTGACATCCACACATCCACACCCTGTTAGGGAGATTGTTGGTTTCTGAACAGCTTACTGATACCTCACTTCTCCTTGCCACTCAGCGGTGCTCTGGAACGTTGGAGCTCCCCAGGCTGGTGGCTGCCATCGGTGCCTTGTGATGATGCCTCCACAGTTCGTGTTCCCACCGTCGCCCTCACCAGAGGATGATCCAGGCACACTTCTTGCTTAGAGTCCCTCTTTGTTTAACACCTCCACATATTCCCTGGGGCGCGAGCATTGTGGCAGGCTGCTGGGTCTAGCAGAGCTTAGATCCCAGCCATGCCCTCTCCTCTGCCAGCCTGGGCTCTTCGCCATTATCTTGAGCTTTTTTGTTTCCTTGGGTTTATTTCTGGATCCTCCCTGCCTTTCCCTGCCACCAAGCCTTGACTAGAAGCTCTCTACTCCACCTTTAACAGGAGTCCCTAGCTTTGGATTTCAGGAAGCAGGGGTTGAGTGTTTGTCCTCGCTACCCAGAAGGCGCTTTATATTCCTGGGAAAAACAGAGCCACCTTCTTCAGTGACTAGCATCTCAAATTAAAGTGGAGGCGTCTTTGGCTGGGTCACAGAGGGTGCTTTTATACCCTAAGTACAGAAAGATGACTTCCTCCCACCCATACCAAGCAAGTTGCTGTCAAGTCGATTACGACTCAGAGTGATCCCATGTGTGTCAGAGTAGAACTGTGCTCCATAGGGTTTTCAATGGCTGATTTTTCAGAAGTAGATTGCCAGGCCTTTCTTTCAAGGCACCTCTGGGTGGACTCAAACCTTTGAGTTAGCAGCCTAGCCCATTAACCATTTGCACCACCCAGGGTCTCCCATTCATACGTTTCTCAGTTTAGAAGGTAACTCAGGTAGCTCCATGTTGGATAAAGAAGAACAAGATTTCTCATATATATAATATGAGAGGAAGCCCTGGTGGCATAGTGGTTAAGTACTACGGCTGCTAACCAAGAAATCAGCAGTTCAAATCCGCCAGGCACTCCTTGGAAACTCTATGGGGTAGTTCTACTCTGCCCTATAGGGTCACTATGAGTCGGAATCGACTCTATGGCAGTGGGTTTATAATATGAGATTAATAATATAATAATAATTAAACTAATAAAGGACTGCACATTGGTTAACCAGCTTAAGGGTTTGTACCATGTCCTGCAGACGAGGATGGGGTCAGTGGCCTGCAGAATACAAAACCCAAAATCCAGGAGAGAAGTCCCGTGGGCTGAGGTCCTGCCCTGGCCCTCATCCAGGCCCTAGCCTTTGCATCACCTGCCCATTCAGTGGAGGCTGATGAGCTAGTGGAAGGTGATAACTTAGATTCTCCCTGTGCCAACGTCCTTCTCTTCCTAGCTCCAATTTTGGCTGTTTTTGCTCCCCAAAGCATCCGCCAAGCAGAGATGGATTAAAAGTAGGGGGTGAGGACCACAGAGGGACTGGGAGAGAGGCCTGCCAAAGGGCCTGGGATCCCCCTGGCTGAGGAATCACCTTCCCACTCTCTCTTTCCCTCCCCTCCCACCCCAGCCCTGACTCTGGGAGCCTGCATGGGCAGACACTGAGCAGGTGGCCCTTTCTGGAGCCTGGGCTGGTGGCAGGTTGGGTGGGAAGATGCTTGTCAGCATGTGGGCCAAGGAAACACATGGCCCTGCGTTCCTGAGGACAGGAGGGGAACAGGCAGGAGCAGATGAACTGCTAAGCGACAGGGTTGGTAATTTCAGCTGGAGAACTTTCCAGTGATAAGAACGAAGGGAAGGCAGCCAGTGTGGGAGCATGGGAGGGGAGGCTGGTGGACTTGGTCGTCCATCTCCGCACAGTGCTCTCTGCATTTATTTTCTTTTCAAGGTAAAAAGCTCTTCTCTGTAGGAAGCGTTTGCTTTTCCCAACTTGCAGAGCTGAAAAGAATAGGACAACAGCAACACAAATCTTCAGTCTCCCTGGAGGAGGCACTTACCAAGTTCCCCACACTCACAGGTAAATGATTTCTGAGCTACAGGAAGCACACTGGCTGAACCTGAGCACGGATTGACAGATATGGAGTGGAGCTGTTGTGCTGTTTCAGGGCTTTAAAAATGGCACCAAAGGAAGTTACCAGAGTGGTAATGGTGGTTGCCTCTGGGTGACGGGGTTATGGATGATTATTTTCCCTCCTTCATATTTTTCTGTAGTTCTCACGTTTTTAGAATGTGCATGTATTGTTTTTTAATTTTAAAAAGCTCTTTAAAAACATAGACAAAGGCAACACAGACCAATAAAAGAGGGAAGGATGGCGAGAGGTGTTATCAGGACTGACCATGCTGCAGAATCCAGGATCGGTGTTATATATGGTCTTTGGTTTTCCCATCACAAACATCCTGCAATATTGGATGTGCCCTTTTCACAGAGGAGAACACTGAGGTTCAGGGAAGTTAGTTATCTTATCCAAGGTGACACCAATGGTAACTGAAACTGTGAGATTTCAACCCAGGTTTGTCTGTTCCTGGGTGGTACAAATGATTAACGTGCTTGGCTGCTAAGAGAAAGGCTGGAGGTTTGAGTCTACCCAGAGACATCTCAGGAGAAAGGCCTGGTGATCTACTACTAAAAAATCAGCCATGGAAACCCTATTGAGCATAGGCTACTCTGACACACATGGGGTCACCATGAGTTGGAGTCAACTCGACAGCAACTGTTTTTTTGTTTGTTTATTTTTTATGTCTGACACCAGGTTGTGTATCACAGTGGCAGATAGAGTGCCCCCATATATCTTACTGCTAAAGTACTTTACCATGTACAGCTAACTTCACATTAAAAAGGCCACGATCAAGAACCAAAGTGACACAAGGAAAAGCTCACTTCTAAACACCAACCAGACAGTGTTAATGATAGCCAGGCACCTTCTGCTGGTATTAACCACTCAAACACAAGGCAGAGCTCTCCACCCACAGGCTGGGTAGTAGCCAAGGAATTCAATTCAGAATCAAAATTGTGTGACCTTGTCAATCTTAGATTTTTCTCATCGTAGAGATAAGGATAACAGGTATAAGGACAAGGGGCTCTGGAATGCGGGTTACTGCAGGAACAGAGACCAGCTTAGATAACATCAGAGCTAGGCCTCACAGAACCCCAAGCGCCGTGGCCCTTCCATCTTCCCTCTGATAAAGCAGGAATGGAGGGGGGAGCAGTCGGTCGGAAGACAGACACTGAGGTTCCTTTCCCTTGCGTGTTTCTTCCTCTCCTCTTACACTTTTGCCATTCCACGCCATCTTCCCTTTAATTCAGGGGTCTGGGGGGGGTCCCTGGATAGCCACAGAATCCACGGATCTGCTTCAGGGATCCCATGAACCCTCCGAAATTCATGCATGTTCATAAATATTCGTGTAAGTCGGTGTGTAAGTAGAATTGCAAGTAGCAGAGAGGATTCAGGGCTTTCCTCAAATTCCCAGGAGAGTTGAGAATCCCAGTGGTGATCGATGCCCTTCTCCGCATCCTGGCCAGCTGTTTCCCACCCCCCACCCACTTTTCCTTTCCTTCACCACTTCCCCCTTCCTTGTCCTATTCCCCTCTTTCCCTTCCCCGAATAGTGCTTTCCTTCCCATCTGTCTCTCCTCTTGTCTGTCTCCTTCAATCTGACCTTCCCTTCCACAGTCAGCAAGGGCCCACCCAGCCAGTCACTCCCTCTCCGGCTAGACACGGGGCCACCAGCATCATCACCGTCTGGTATGAATGTGAAGAAGGAGGGGGAAAATCATTCATAATCCCTTAGTGATTATTCCCCAGGAGCCAATTTGGCTGCAGCTGTGCCCCAGAGGCCCTGGGGCTGGTCACATCCTCACGTGTCAGCAGGAGTGGACACGTTGCTAAGAGAAACCAGGAGCCTGTTGCACCCTCTCTGCCACCCCTTCCTGCTCTGCTGCAAACCCACCTCCTGCCTTTGTGGTAGCAGTCAGTGGGTACGAGTCACTCAGAGCACAATCCCTGCCCCCCACGGCAGAGATGGGCTCAGGCTGGGAAGCTTTTAGGAACTGTAGGAGGCATTACCCAGAGCTGCATGTTAAAGACCCTTAAATAAACAAGGAA
Organism: Elephas maximus indicus; assembly: GCF_024166365.1. Lineage (NCBI taxonomy): Eukaryota > Metazoa > Chordata > Mammalia > Proboscidea > Elephantidae > Elephas > Elephas maximus. Next base: position 17,885,732 of record NC_064826.1, read on the forward strand.
GGGCAGTGGTGATCACTGGTAGAATTCTCCCTATGTGGGAGACCTGGTTTCATGTTCCATCCAACGAACCTCATGTACAACTACCATCCATCCATCAATGGGGGCTTGTGTGCTGCTACGATGCTGAACAGGCTCCAGTAGAGCACCATTGCTGGTTATTGAAAGGCACGCTTTATCTCCCATTAGAGGAATCGTAAGAGAAATCAGGTAGAGGAGACATTCTGAAGGACAAGACTTTCTTCAGAGCGAGTGGTCCAGATAAGACACAGAGAGTGAAGAAGGGCTACTTATTGCTTTTTCCTGGGCTTCTTGGAGTCTCCCCTACACATGCTCAATTCAGGGGTTATTCAAGCATCTGGTCAGAGTTTATATGCAGATTTTGGGGCCCCTTCTTCTCTGGATCAGTCCTGACTGAGAATTCTACCCTTGCTTTCTAGCTGCTCTGGCCACACTTAACTCCGTCTCTGGTTCTGTAAGTCAGTAGTTCCCCAGCTTTCTAAATTCCATCTTCTGGTTCTGCAAGCCAGTAGTTCCCCAGCTTTCTACTTGGGTTCTAGCTGTCCCAGGAGGGGTGCTTGGGAGTGCCAGCAGGACAGAAACATAAATGTGAATCTTACCCAGGGCAGTTCCTTGCTTTCAAGGGTCAACCCTTCTAGTCGCGTGGCCTCTGGTCACTCTCCAGTATCTTCAAATTGTTCTTTTTTATATTTTGTGCAGAGTTGATAATATTAAGCTACAAGAAGCTATATATGCTTCTTTGCCGTTACAAGGAAGCAGGGCCTCCATATATATTGTTTACAGTCTGCTTTTCCTACACCACAGTTTTAAAATACTATATATTATTCCATTAGAGTGACCATTATTTTTAAACCAAATTTATATAACACTTATCTAAGGTACACATTTACAATGTTTCCAGCTTTTGATATAATAAAATCGGTCGTCCCCAGAGTAAGGATCTCTCACCCCAGGCACTGCACAAGATAATTTGTTTCATTTACAGGGAAAAATATATATTACCATTTCTTTTTTTTTTTTCAACTTAAACCATCCTTTAACATATCTATTTTGAATTTTTTTTTACATTTATTCTATTCTATTTTTACCTATTTCATTATTATTATATACATTATGTATTATATATATTACATACAACATATATAAGATGTTATTATGATGCTACACGTACATAATTTATAAACTATCTATGGATATATTGGGGTGCATGTTCAATTTTACTAATTTCATTGTTTTTTACAGATAGGGTATACGATTTTTAAACTTTACAGGGTTGTGTTATGAATAATGCTGCAATGAATTCCCTTTGTTTATTGAGGTAAAATTCTCGTAACATAAACAAAATCAACCATTTTAAAGTGAACAGATCAGTGACATTTAGTACATTCACAATGTTGTGAAATCGTCACTCCTATCTAGCTCCAAAACATTTTCATCATTCCTCCAAAAAACCCAACCAATTAAGTAGTTACTCCCCATTCCATCCTCCCTCCAGACTCTAGCAACCACCAATCTGTGCACTGTATGGATTCACCTATTTCGGATATTTCATATACACGGAGTTATACAATATGTACACATCTGTCAGTTTGTCTTCCTGTGGTGGCTTGCATGTTGCTGTGACACTGGAAGCTTTGCTACTGGTATTTCGTATACCAGCAGGGTCACCCCGGGTAGACAGGTTCCAGCAAAGCTTCCAGGCTAAGACAGACTAGGAAGAAGAACTAGGTGGTCTATTTCTGAAAACACTGGCCAGTGAAAGCCTTATGAATAGCAGTGGAACGTTGTCTGAGATAGTGCTCGAACATAAGCCCATCAGCTTGGAAGGCACTCAAAAGACGACTTGGGAAAAGCTGCCTCCTCAAAGTAGAGTCAAACTCAATGATGTGAACGGAGTCAAGCTTTTGGGACCTTCGTTTGCTGATGTGGCACGACTCAAAATGAGAAGAAACAGATGCAAACATCCATTAATAATTAGAACATGGAATGTACAAATCTAGGAAAATTAGAAGTCATCAAAAATGAAATGGAAAGCATAAAGATCAATATCCTAGGCATTAGTGAGCTAAAATGGAATGGTATTGGCCATTCTGAATCAGAAAATCATATGGCCTACTATGCTGGGAACAACAAATTGAAGAGGAATGGCATAGTGTTCATCATAAAAAAGAACAATTCAAGATCTGTCTTCGAGTACAACCCTGTCAGTGACAGGATAATATCCATATACCTACAAGGAAGACCAGTTAATACCACTATTATTCAAATTTACCCACCAACCACTAAGGTTAAAGATGAAGAAATTGAAGATTTTTACCAAACTTCCACTGTCTGAAATTGATCAAATATGCAATCGAGATGCATTGATAATTACGAGAGATTGGAATGCAAAAGTTGGAAACAAAGAAGAGGGGTCAGTACTTGGAAAATACCGCCTTGGTGATAGAAATAATGCTGGAGATCACATGACAGAATTTTGTAAGACCAATGACATCTTCATTGCAAATACCTTTTTTAACAACATAAACGGTGACTATACACGTGACCTCACCAGATGGAATACATAGAAATCAAATCTACATCTGTGAAAAGAGAAAATGGAGAAGCTCAATATCATCAGTCAGAATAAGGCCAGGGGCCAACCGCAGAAGAGGGTATCAATTGCTCATATCCAAATTCGAGTTGAAGCTGAAGAAAATTAGAGCAAGTCCACAAGAGGCAAAATATGACCTTGGGTATATCCCACTTGAATTTAGAAACCATCTTGGGGACAGATTTGACACACTGAACACTAATGACTGAAGACCAGATCAGATGTGCAAGGACACCATACATGAAGAAGGCAAAAGATCATTAAAAAGACAGGAAAGAAAGAAAAACCAAAATGGATGTTGGAAGAGACTCTGAAAGTTGCTTTTGAACATAGAGTAGCTAAAGCAAAAGGAAGAAATGATAAAATAAAAGAGCTGAACAGAAGATTTCGAAGGATAGCTTGAGAAGACAAAGTATTAAAATGAAACATGCAAAGACCTGGAGTTACAAAATCAAAAGTGTAGAACATGCTTGGCATCTCTCATGCTGAAAGAACTCAAAAAAAAAAAAAAAATTCAAGCCTTGAGTTGCAATATTCAAGGTTCTATGGGGAAAATATTGACTGACTCAGGAAGCATCAAAAGATATGGAAGGAATACACAGAGTCACTGCACCAAAAAGAATTGATCGACATTCAGCTATTTCAGGAGGGTAGCATATGACCAAGAAACAAGGGTACTGAAGGAAGAAGCCCAAGCTGAAGGCATTGGCAAAAAAACAAGGCTCCAGGAATTGACAGCATACCAATTGAGATGTTTCAACAAAGGAATGCAGAGCTGAAAGTGCTCACTTGTCTATGCCAAGAAATTTGGAGGACAGCTACCTGTCCAACTGACTGGAAGAGATCCATATTTGTGCCTGTTCCAAAGAACAGTGATCCAACCAAATGCAGAAATTATCAAACAATATCATTGATATCACACACAAGTAAAATTTTGCTGAAGATCATTTAAAAACAGTTGCATCGGTACATCTGCAGGGAACTGCCAGAAATTCAAGCTGGATTCAGAAGAGGAATTGGAACAAGGGATATCATTGCTGATGTCAGATGGATCCTGGCTGAAAGCAGAGAATACCAGAACAATGTTTACCTATGTTTCATTGGCTATGCAAAGGCATTCAACTGTGTGGATCATAACAAATTATGGATAACATTGTGAAGAATGGGAATTCCAGAACACTTAATGTGCTCATGTGGAACCTGTACATAGACCAAGAGGCAGTTATTCGAACAGAACAAGGGAATACTGCCTGGTTTAAATGATGAAAGATGTGCATCAGGGTTGTATCCTTTCATCATATTTATTCAATCTGTATGCTGAGAAATAATCCAAAAAGCTGGAGTATATGAAGAAGAATGGGGCATCAGAATTGGAGGAAGACTCATTAACAACCTGCGTTATACAGGTGACACAACCTTGTTTATTGAGCAAAAAGGAGTTGAAGCACCTACTGATGAAGATTAAAGTCTACAGCTTTCAATATGGATTGCACTTCAACATAAAGAAAACAAAACAAAACAAAATCCTCACAATTGGACCAATAAGCAATATCATGTTAAATGGAGAAAAGATTGAAGTTGTCAAGGATTTCATTTTATTTGAATCCACAATCAATACCCTTAGAAGCACCAGTCAAGAAATCAAAAGACACATTGCATTGGACAAATCTGCTGTGAAAGACCTCTTACAAGTGTTAAAAAGCAAAGATGTCACTTTGAGAACTAAGGTGTGCCTGACCCAAGCCATGGTATTTTCAATCACCTCATATGAATGTGAAATCTGGACAATGAAAAAGGAAGACCAAAGAAGAATGGATGCCTTTGAATTATGGTGTTGGTGAAGAATATTAAATATACTATGGACGGCCAAAAGAATGAACAAATCTGCCTTGAAAGTAGTACAATCAAAACACTGCTTGGAAGTGAGGAATGCGAGACTTCGTTTCACATACTTTGCACATGTTATCAGGAGGGAGGAAGGACAAGTCCCTGGAGAAGGACATCATGCTTGGTAAAGTAGAGGGTTACTGAGAAAGAAGACCGTCAACTAGATGGATTGACACAGTGGCTGCAACTATGAGCTCAAGGATAACAATTCTGAGGACGACACTGTTTCGTTCTGTTTTGCACAGGGTTGCTATGAGTTGAAACCGACTGGACGGCACCTAACAGCAACATACAGTATGTGATCTTTCGCATCTGCCTTCTTTTACTTAGCATAATATTTTGGAGGTTCATGTGCATTAGCGTGTATATCCGTACTTCATTCTGTTTTATAGCTGAATAGTATCCACTGCCCCCAAGTGTCTGTCAGTTTGTCATACTGTGTGGGCTTGCGTGCTGCTGTGATGCTGGAAGCTATGCCACTGGTATTCAGATACCAGCAGGGTCACCCATGGAGGACAGGTTTCAGCTGAGCTCCAGACTTCCTAGACTAAGACAGACTAGGAAGAAGGACCCGGCAGTCTACTTCTGAAAAGCATTAGCCAGTGAAAACCTTATGAATAGCAGTGCAACACTGTCTGATATAGTACTGGAAGATGAGCCCCCCAGGTTGGAAGGCACTCAAAAGATGACTGCGGAAGAGCTGCCTCCTCAAAATAGAGTGGACCTTAATGAGGTGGATAGAGTAAAGCTTTCGAGACCTTCGTTTGCTGATGTGGCACGACTCAAAATGAGAAGAAGCAGTTGCAAATATCCGTTAATAATCGGAACCTGGAATGTACGAAGTATGAATCTAGGAAAATTGGAAATCATCAAAAATGAAATGGAACGCATAAACATCAATATCCTGGGCATTAGTGAGCTGAAATGGACTGGTATTGGCCATTTTGAATCAGACAATCATATAGTCTACTATGCTGGGAATGACAACTCAAACAGGAATGGTGTTGCATTCATCTTCAAAAGGAATGTTTCGGAGGCGGGGCCAAGATGGCAGACTAGGTAGACGCTACCTCGGATTCCTCTTGCAACAAAGACTCGGAAAAACAAGTGGATCAATCACGTACATAACAATCTACAAACCCTGAACAACAAACACAGACTTAGAGATGGAAAACAAACAAATATGGGGAAGCAGCGACTGTTTTCGGAGCCTGGAGCCAGCGTCCCAGTCAGGTAACCTTGGTGTCCAGTTTAGGTCAGGGCCCAGGGGAGCTGACGGCGCAAACAAGGGGCGCAGCCCTACCCCTCTGAACTCACCCGGGGAGGGGGCCCAGCCGGTCCGCGCCGGCGGCGTGGCGACGCAGCCGGCGGGAGAACTCCCCGGGAGGCAGTGACTGGTTTTGGAGCCGGGAGTGCAGCGTCCCAGCCGGGGAATCTTGCCGCTGGACTTTTGACTGGGCTCTGTCACAGTGCAAGCGCAGGGCACAGCTCCACTCCCCTGAACTAACCCTGGAAGGGGCCCAGCCGGTCCGCGGAGACGGCCCGGCGACGCAGCTGGCCGGACGAGAAGTCCCCAGGAGGCAGCGACTGATTTTGGAGTCGGGAGTGCAGCGTCCCAGCAGGGGAACCTTGACGCTGGGTTTTGGACTGGCAGCGGAGGATCTGACCGCGGCTTCAGCGGGCGAAATCCCCAGGGGCAATCTCCACACAGCCAGCACACATAGGTGACACGCCCCTCGGGAATCTCAGATACAATAGTCATTCCAAGCAAGACAAGCAACTCTGGCTATATTCCGAGGTGCTACTCTCCTATCTCTCTGATCCCTCCCCCACCCTCCCCAGGCAGCTTCATTAACATTGGAATTTCCTGAGCCAGAGGGAGAACGGCTCCAGCTCCGCGTGGCTTTGCTTCCCCCCTCCCCCGTTTTTTTTTCTTTTGGTCTTTTCCTAACCCACTCTTCCGGCCTGAGAGAAGGAACCACAAAAAACCCAGGGAACAAAAATCCATCCCTAATTGGACTAAAAACACAAAACCAGCTACAGCCAAGCATATATGATCCAAATCTCAGACTTTCATCCTTACAGGGAACAAGCTGTTGGTTAAAATCCAAAGGCAGTTCTGATAGGGATCTGACTGCATTTTTTTTTAGTGGATTTTCTGGAAAAACAAGTTTCCCAGTGATGACTCGGAGACAGCAGTCCATATCAAACCACATAAAGAAGCAGACCATGACAGCTTCTACAACCCCCAAACAAAAGAATCAAAATCTTTCCCAAATGAAGATACAATCCTGGAATTATCAGATACAGAATATAAAAAACTAATTTACAGAATGCTTCAAGACATCAGGGATGAGCTCAGAAATGAAATAAGGCAAACCGCAGAAAAAGCCAAGGAACACACTGATAAAACAGTTGAAGAACTCAAAAAGATTATTCAAGCACATAGTGGAAAAATTAATAAGTTGCAAGAATCCATAGAGAGACAGCATGCAGAAATCCAAAAGATTAACAATAAAATTACAGAATTAGACAATGCAATAGGAAGTCAGAGGAGCAGACTCGAGCAATTAGAATGCAGACTGGGAAATCTGGAGGACCAGGGAATTAACACCAACATAGCTGGAAAAAAATCAGATAAAAGAATTAAAAAAAATGAAGAAACCCTAAGAATCATGTGGGACTCTATCAAGAAGGATAACTTGCGTGTGATTGGAGTCCCAGAACAGGGAGGGAGGACAGAAAACACAGAGAAAATAGTTGAAGATCTCCTGACAGAAAACTTCCCTGACATCATGAAAGACGAAACGATATCTATCCAAGATGCTCATCAAACCCCATTTAAGATTGATCCAAAAAGAAAAACACCAAGACATATTATCATCAAACTTGCCAAAACCAAAGATAAAGAGAAAATTTTAAAAGTAGCCAGGGAGAAAAGAAAGGTTTCCTTCAAGGGAGAATCAATAAGAATAAGTTCAGACTACCCAGCAGAAACCATGCAGGCAAGAAGGGAATGGGACGACATATACAGAGCACTGAAGGAGAAAAACTGCCAGCCAAGGATCGTATATACAGCAAAACTCTCTCTGAAATATGAAGGCAAAATTAAGATATTTACAGATAAACACAAGTTTAGAGAATTTGCAAAAACCAAACCAAAGCTACAAGAAATACTAAAGGATATTGTTTGGTCAGAAAACCAATAATATCAGATACCAGCACAACACGAGGTCACAAAACAGAACATCCTGATACGAACTCAAATAGGGAAATCACAAAAACAAATTAAGATTAATTTAAAAAAAAAAATGCTCATAACAGGGAATCACTGAAGTCAATACGTAAAAGATCACAATAATCAAAAAGAGGGACTAAATACAGGTGGCATAGAACTGCCATATGGAGAGTGATACAAGGCGATATAGAACAATACAAGTTAGGTTTTTACTTAGAAAAATAGGGGTAAATAATAAGGTGACCACAAAGAGGTATAACAACTCCATAACTCAAGATAAAAGCCAAGAAAAATGTAACAACTCAACAAACATAAAGTCAAACACTACGAAAATGAAGATCTCACAATTTACTAAGAAAAACGTCTCAGCACAAAAAAGTATGTGGAAAAATGAAATTGTCAACAACACACATAAAAAGGCATCAAAACGACAACACTAAATACTTATTTATCTATAATTACGCTGAACGTAAATGGACTAAATGCACCAATAAAGAGAGAGAGAGTCTCAGACTGGATAAAGAAACACGATCCGTCTATATGCTGCCTACAAGAGACACACCTTAGACTTAGAGACACAAACAAACTAAAACTCAAAGGATGGAAAAAAAATATATCAAGCAAACAATAAGCAAAAAAGGAGTAGCAATATTAATTTCTGACAAAATAGACTTTAGACTTAAATCCACCACAAAGGATAAAGAAGAACACTACATAATGATAAAAGGGACAATTGATCAGGAAGACATAACCATATTAAATATATATGCACCCAATGACAGGGCTGCAAGATACATAAATCAAATTTTAACAGAATTGAAAAGTGAGATAGACACCTCCACAATTATACTAGGAGACTTCAACACACCACTTTCGGAGAAGGACGGGACATCCAGTAAGAAGCTCAATAGAGACACGGAAGACCTAATTACAACAATCAACCAACTTGACCTCATTGACTTATACAGAACTCTCCACCCAACTGCTGCAAAGTATACCTTTTTTTCTAGTGCACATGGAACATTCTCTAGAATAGACCACATATTAGGTCATAAAACAAACCTTTGCAGAATCCAAAACATCCAAATATTACAAAGCATCTTCTCAGACCACAAGGCAATAAAACCAGAAATCAATAACAGAAAAACTAGGGAAAAGAAATCAAATACTTGGAAACTGAACAATACCCTCCTGAAAAAAGACTGGGTTATAGAAGACATCAAGGAGGGAATAAGGAAATTCATAGAATGCAACGAGAATGAAAATACTTCCTATCAAAACCTCTGGGACACAGCAAAAGCAGTGCTCAGAGGTCAATTTATATTGATAAATGCACACATACAAAAAGAAGAAAGAGCCAAAATCAGAGAACTGTCCCTACAACTTGAACAAATAGAAAGGGAGCAACAAAAGAATCCATCAGGCACCAGAAGAAAACAAATAATAAAAATCAGAGCTGAACTAAATGAATTAGAGAACAGAAAAACAATTGAAAGAATTAACAAAGCCAAAAGCTGGTTCTTTGAAAAATTAACAAAATTGATAAACCACTGGCTAGACTGACTAAAGAAATACAGGAAAGTAAACAAATAACCCAAATAAGAAATGAGAAGGGCCACAGCACAACAGACCCAACTGAAATTAAAAGAATCATATCAGATTATTACGAAAAATTGTACTCTAACAAATTTCCAAACCTAGAAGAAATGGATGAATTCCTGGAAAAACACTACCTACCTAAACTAACACATTCAGAACTAGAACAACTAAATAGACCCATAACAAAAAAAGAGATTGAAACGGTAATCAAAAAACTCCCAAAAAAAAAGCCCTGGCCCGGACGGCTTCACTGCAGAGTTCTACCAAACTTTCAGAGAAGAGTTGACACTACTACTACTGAAGGTATTTCAAAGCATAGAAAATGACATAATACTACCCAACTCATTCTATGAAGCCACCATCTTCCTGATACCAAAACCAGGTAAAGACATTACAAAAAAAGAAAATTACAGACCTATATTCCTCATGAACATAGATGCAAAAGTCCTCAACAAAATTCTAGCCAACAGAATTCAACAACATATCAAAAAAATAACTCACCACGATCACGTGGGATTTATACCAGGTATGCAAGGCTGGTTTAATATCAGAAAAACCATTAATGTAATCCATCACATAAATAAAACAAAAGACAAAAACCACATGATCTTATCAATTGATGCAGAAAAGGCATTTGACAAAGTCCAACACCCATTTATGATAAAAACTCTCACCAAAATAGGAATTGAAGGAAAATTCCTCAACATAATAAAGGGCATGTATGCAAAGCCAACAGCCAACATCACTCTAAATGGAGAGAGCCTGAAAGCATTTCCCTTGAGAACGGGAACCAGACAAGGATGCCCTTTATCACCGCTCTTATTCAACATCGTGCTAGAAGTTCTAGCCAGGGCAATTAGGCTAGACAAAGAAATAAAGGGCATCCGGATTGGCAAGGAGGAAGTAAAATTATCTCTATTTGCAGATGACATGATCTTATACACAGAAAACCCTAAGGAATCCTCCAGAAAACTACTGAAACTAATAGAAGAGTTTGGCAGAGTCTCAGGTTATAAGATAAACATACAAAAATCACTTGGATTCCTCTACATCAACAAAAAGAACACCGAAGAGGAAATAACCAAATCAATACCATTCACAGTAGCCCCCAAGAAGATAAAATACTTAGGAATAAATCTTACCAAGGATGTAAAAGACCTATACAAAGAAAACTACAAAGCTCTACTACAAGAAATTCAAAAGGACATACTTAAGTGGAAAAACATACCTTGCTCATGGATAGGAAGACTTAACATAGTAAAAATGTCTATTCTACCAAAAGCCATCTATACATACAATGCACTTCCGATCCAAATTCCAATGTCATTTTTTAAGGTGATAGAGAAACAAATCACCAATTTCATACGGAAGGGAAAGAAGCCTCGGATAAGCAAAGCATTACTGAAAAAGAAGAAAGTGGGAGGCCTCACATTACCTGATTTCAGAACCTATTATACAGCCACAGTAGTCAAAACAGCCTGATACTGGTATAACAACAGGCACATAGACCAATGGAACAGAATTGAGAACCCAGATATAAATCCATCCACGTATGAGCAGCTGATATTTGACAAAGGCCCAGTGTCAGTTAATTGAGGAAAAGACAGTCTTTTTAACAAATGGTGCTGGCATAACTGGATATTCATTTGCAAAAAAATGAAACAGGACCCATACCTCACACCATGCACAAAAACTGACTCCAAGTGGATCAAAGACCTAAACATAAAGACTAAAACGATAAAGATCATGGAAGAAAAAATAGGGAGAACCCTAGGAGCCCTAATACAAGGCATAAACAGAATACAAAACATTACCAAAAATGACGAAGAGAAACCAGATAACTGGGAGCTCCTAAAAATCAAACACCTATGCTCATCTAAAGACTTCACCAAAAGAGTAAAAAGACCACCTACAGACTGGGAAAGAATTTTCAGCTATGACATCTCCGACCAGCACCTGATCTCTAAAATCTATATGATTCTATCAAAACTCAACCACAAAAAGACAAACGACCCAATCAAGAAGTGGGCAAAGGATATGAACACACACTTCACTAAAGAAGATATTCAGGCAGCTAACAGATACATGAGAAAATGCTCTCGATCATTAGCCATTAGAGAAATGCAGATTAAACCCACGATGAGATTCCATCTCACTCCAACAAGGCTGGCATTAATCCAAAAAACACAAAATAATAAATGTTGGAGAGGCTGCGGAGAGATTGGAACTCTTATACACTGCTGGTGGGAATGTAAAATGGTACAACCACTTTGGAAATCTATCTGGCGTTATCTTAAACAGTTAGAAATAGAACTACCATACAACCCAGAAATCCCACTCCTTGGAATATACCCTAGAGAAACAAGAGCCTTCACACAAACAGATATATGCACACCCATGTTTATTGCAGCTCTGTTTACAAGAGCAAAAAGCTGGAAGCAACCAAGGTGTCCATCGACGGATGAATGGGTAAATAAATTGTGGCATATTCACACAATGGAATACTACGCATCGATAAAGAACAGTGACGAATCTGTGAAACATTTCATAACATGGAGGAACCTGGAAGGCATTATGCTGAGCGAAATCAGTCAGAGGCAAAAGGACAAATATTGTATAAGACCACTATTATAAGATCTTGAGAAATAGTATAAACTGAGAAGAACACATACTTTTGTGGTTACGAGGGGGGGAGGGAGGGAGAGGGTTTTTTACTGATTAATTAGCAGATAAGAACTGCTTTAGGTGAAGGGAAGGACAACACTCAATACATGGAAGGTCAGCTCAACTGGACTGGACTGGACCAAAAGCAAAGAAGTTTACGGGATAAACTGAATACTTCAAAGGTCAGCGGAGCAAGGGCGGGGGTTTGGGAACCGTGGTTTAAGGGGACTTCTAAGTCAATTGGCAAAATAATTCTATTATGAAAACATTCTGCATCCCACTCTGAAATGTGGCGTCTGGGGTCTTAAATGCTAACAAGCGGCCATCTAAGATGCATCAATTGGTCTCAACCCACCTGGATCAAAGGAGAATGAAGAACACCAAGATCACACGACACCTAAGAGCCCAAGAGACAGAAAGAGCCACATGAACCAGAGACCTACATTATCCTGAGACCAGAAGAACTAGTTTGTGCCCGGCCACAATCGATGACTGCCCTCACAGGGAGCACAACAGAGAACCCCTGAGGGAGCAGGAGATCAGTGGGATGCAGACCCCATATTCTCATAAAAAGACCATACTTAATGGTCTGGCTGTGACTAGAGGAATCCCGGCGGTCATGGTCCCCAAACCTTCTGTTGGCACAGGACGGGAACCATCCCCGAAGACAATTCATCAGACATGAAAGGGACTGGACAGTGGATGGGAGAGAGATGCTGATGAAGAGTGAGCTAATTATACCAGGTGGACACTTGAGACTGTGTTGGCATCTCCTGTCTGGAGGGGGGATGGGAGGATAGAGAGAGTTGGAGGCTGGCAAAGTTTTCACGAAAGGAGAGACTGGAAGGGCTGACTCATTAGGGGGAGAGCAAGTGAGAGTAAGGAGTAAGATGTATATTAACTTATATGTGACAGACTGACTTGATTTGTAAACGTTCACTTGAAGCTCAATAAAAGTTAATAAAAAAAAAAAAAAGAACGTTTCAAGATCTATCCCGAAGTACAACGCTCTCAGTGATAATATCCATACACCTACAAGGAAGACCAGTTAATACGACTATTATTCAAATTTATGCACCAACCACTAGGGCCAAAGATGAAGAAATAGAAGATTTTCATCAGCTGCTACAGTCTGAAATTGATCGAACATGCAATCAAGATGCATTGATAATTACTGGCAATTGGAATGCAAAAGCTGGAAACAAAGAAGAAGGATCACTAGTTGGAAAATAGGGCCTTGATGATAGAAACAATGCCGGAGAGCGAATGATAGAATTTTGCAAGACCAATGACTTCTTCACTGCAAATACCTTCTTTCACCAACATAAACGGCGACTATACACACGGACCTCACCAGATGGAACACACAGAAATCAAATTGACTACACCTGTGGAAAGAGACGATGGAAAAGCTCAATATCATCAGTCAGAACAAGGCCAGGGGCCGACTGTGGAACAGGCCATCAATTGTTCATATGCAAGTTCAAGCTGAAACTGAAGAAAATCAGAGCAAGTCCACGAGAGCCAAAATATGACCTTGAGTATATCCCACCTGAATTTAGAGACCATCTCAAGAATAGATTTGACGCATTGAACACTAGTGACCGAAGACCAGATGAGTTGTGGAATGACATCAAGGACATTATCCATGAAGAAAGCAAGAGGTCACTGAAAAGACAGGAAAGAGTGCAAAGACCAAGAAGGGTGTCAGAGGAGACTCTGAAGCTTGCTCTTGAATGTCGAGCAGCTAAAGCAAAAGGAAGAATTGATGAAGTAAAAGAACTGAACAGAACATTTCAAAGGGCCCCTCAAGAAGATGAAGCAAAGTATTGTAATGACATGTGCAAAGAGATGGAGGTGGAAAACCAGAAGAAGAACACGCTCTGTGTTTCTCAAGCTGAACTGAAAAAAAAATTCAAGCCTCGAGTTGCAATAGTGAAGGATTCCATGGGGAAAATATTAAACGACCCAGGAAGCATCAAAAGAAGATGGAAGGAATACACAGAGTCATTATGCCAAAAAGAATTAGTTGATATTCAACCATTTCAAGAAGTGGCATATCATCAGGAACCGATGGTACTGAAGGAAGAAGTCCAAGCTGCTCTGAAGGCATTGGCGAAAAACAAGTCTCCAGGAATTGATGGAATATCAATTGAGATGTTTCAACAAACAGATGCAGCGCTGGAGGTGCTCACTCAGCTATGCCAAGAAGTATGGAAGACAGCTACCTGGCCAACTGACTGGAAGAGATCCATATTTATGCCTATTCCCAAGAAAGGTGACCCAAACAAATGTGGAAATTATAGAACAATATCATTAATATCACGAGCAAGCAAAATTATGCTGAAGATCATTCAAAAACGGCTGCAGCAGTATATCGACAGGGAACTGCCAGAAATTCAGGCTGGTTTCAGAAGAGGACGTGGAACCAGGGATATCGTTGCTGATCTCAGATGGATCCTGGCTTAAAGCAGAGAATACCAGAAGGATGTTTACCTCTGTTTTATTGACCATGCAAAGGCATTTGACTGTGTGGATCATAACAAATTAAGGATAACATTGCAAAGAATGGGAATTCTAGAACACTTAATTGTGCTCGTGAGGAAACTTTACATAGATCAAGAGGCAGTTGTTCAGACAGAACAAGGGGATACTGATTGGTTCAAAGTCAGGAAAGGTGTGTGTCAGGGTTATATTCTTTCACCCTACCTATTCAATCTGTATGCTGAGCAAATAATCCGAGAACCTGGACTATATGAAGAAGGGGGCATCAGGATTGGAGGAAGACTCATTAACAACCTGCGTTATGCAGATGACACAACCTTGCTTGCTGAAAGTGAAGAGGACTTGAAGCACTTACTAATGAAGATCAAAGACCACAGTCTTCGGTATGGATTGCACCCCAACATAAAGAAAACAAAAATCCTCACAACTGGACCAATGAGCAACATCATGATAAACAGAGAAAAGATTGAAGTTGTCAAGGATTTCATTTGACTTGGATCCACAATCAACAGCCACGGAAGAAGCAGTCTTCCGGAAGAAGCATTGCATTGGGTAAATCTGCTGCAAAGGACCTCTTGAAAGTGTTGAAGAGCAAAGATGTCACCTTGAAGACTAAGGTGTGCCTGACCCAAGCCATGGTATTTTCAATCACATGATATGCATGTGAAAGCTGGACAATGAATAAGGAAGACCAAAGAAGAATTGGCGCCTTTGAATTGTGGTGTTGGTGCAGAATATTGAATATACCATGGGCTGCCAAAAGAACAAACAAATCTGTCTTAGAAGAGGTACAACCAGAATGCTCCTTAGAAGCAAGGATGGCGAGACTGCATCTTACATACTTTGGACATGTTGTCAGGAGGGATCAGTCCCTGGAGAAGGACATCACGCTTGGCAGAGTATGGGGTCAGCAGAAAAGAGGAAGACCCTCAATGAGGTGGATTGACACGGTGGCTGCAACAATGAGCTCACGCATAGCAATGATTTTAAGGATGGCTCAGGACTGGGCAGTGTTTCATTCTGTTGTACATAGGGTCGCTATGAGTCAGAACCAACTCGACAGCACCTAACAACAACAACAACATCTGCTTCCGATTCTCTTGGGTATCTAAATAGCAGTAGACTTGCTGGATCATATGGTAATTCTTTGTTGAACTTTAAGGAACCACCAGCTAAATCATTACACCCCCACCAGCAAAGGACAAGGGTTCCAATGGTTTCACATTCTTACCAACACTTGGTATTTTCCTTTTTTTTAATTATAGTGTTCCTAGTGGGTGTGATGTGGTACCTCATTGTGGTTTTGACTTGCATTTCTCTAGTGACTAATGACATAGGGCATATTTTCATGTACTTGTTGGCTATTTGTATATCTTCTTTGGAGAAATGTCTGTTTGAGTCCTTTGCCCATTTTTTAATTGGGTTGTCTTTTTACTGTTGAATTGTAAGCATCCTTTATGTATTCTGGACGATAGATCCTTATCAGACATATGATTTGCAAATATTTGTCTCACATTCTTTAGGTTGTCTGTTCACTTTCTTGATAATGTCCTTTAATACACAAATTTTTTTAATTTTGAGTAAGTCCAGTTTATCTATTTTTCATTTTGTTGCTTGTGTTTTCAGTGTCATATCTAAGAATTATTGCCAAATCCAAGGTCATGAAGATTTAGGTTTTCTCTGGAAACGCTGGTGGTGTAGTTGTTAAGTGCTACGGCTGCTAACCAAAGGGTCGGCAGTTCGAATCCACCACGTGCTCCTTGGAAAGTCTATGGGGCAGTTCTACTCTATCCTATAGGGTCGCTATGAGTCGGGATCTACTCGATGGCACTGGGCCACTGGGTTTTAAGATTTTTATGGTTTTAGGTCTCACGTTTATGTTGTTGACTCATTTTGAGTTATTTTTTTTTTTTAATATGGTGTGAGGAAGGGGCTCAACTTCATTCTTTTGCGTGTGGCTATCCCATTGTCCTGGCATCATTTGTTGAAGAAACTATGATTTCTCCATTTAATGGTCTTGGGGCCCTTGTTGAAAATCAATTAGCCACAGATATATGGGTTTATTTGGGGGCCCTCAATTCTATTCCACTGATCTAACTAAATGTCTTTCCTTATGCCAGTGCCACATTGTTTTGATTACTGTAGTTTTGTAATAAGTTTTGAAATTGGGAAGTGGGAGTTCTCCAACTTTGTTCTTCTTTTTGAATGTTGTTTTGGCAATTTTGTACTCCTTGCACTTCCACGTGAATTTGAGAACTGGCTTTTCCATTTCTGGAAAAAAAAAGGATATTGGAATTTTGATAGAGATGGCATTGACTCTGTAGTTCACTTTGGGTAGTATGCTATCTTAACAATATCAAGTCTTCCAATCCATGAATACCAGATGTAGTATTCTTTTTAACATACAAATGCTTGAACATATAACTGATTATCTACTTAAGATAATTACTCAGAAGTGGAATTGCTGGATCAAATGACATGTACATTTTTCAGATTTTGATTTATATTGTCAATGTTGTTCTGTAGTCCTCCAGAAAAATTTTACTGATTCATCCTCAAAGCAGTAGGATGTGAGAGTATATTTTCCCCCACAGCCTACTAACACTGGCTATAATTAATGACTATCTCCCCCACCTTTTAAAGTTTTATTAATGAATAACAATATTTTGGTTTAATGAGAATATCTTCTGTTATGCATGGGCTTGAACATTTTTCATATACTCACTCTATTGAATTTCTCTTTAAATTGCCTATTTATTTCCTTTGCTTTTTCTATTAAGATGATTCATCTTTTATTAAAAAATTCATCTTAAGAGCTATTTTTATAGCAAGTATATTCATCCTTTATCTGAAATGGATGTTACAAAAATGTTTTCCAGTTTATCTTTACCTCTTTATTTGTTGATGATATTTTCACAAACACAGTACATTTTTGTCATCAAATTTATCAGTCATTTTCTTCATGGTTGCTACCTTTAGAATTAGATTTAAAAAGTCATTTTATACCCTAAGATTGTGTAACAATATCAGTATTTTCTTTTAGGACATTTAGTTTACATTGAAATCTTTAATCGATCTGGAATACACTTTGATAAATTATGCCAGATAGAAATTTTATCATATTCTAAAATCGTATTCATATATTTGGGACTGTTTCTGTGTTTTCATTGAAACCCATCGATCTGTTTAACTAATCACGTATTAGTATTCCAATTCTCTAATTTTTATACTTTAATAGTACATTTTAACATAGGGCATTACGTTTCGAGAAAGACATTGACAAACTAGAAAGCACTCAAAAGTGGATTTTGAAAACCAGTTCATATAACAAATATTTTAAAATATAAGAGCGCTTAAATTTGAGAGGAGAGAATTTGATTCCTGCCAAAAGAAGGAATTCAATAAGTAACCTAAGGAGACACATCATAGCTATTTTTCAAATAGGTAAAGATCTGTTATATGGATTGGCACAGATCTGGGTGACTCTAGAGGAAAGAACTAGGGCTAATGGCTGGAAATTACTAGAAGAAAATTTTGGCTCAACACAGAACTTCCCTAACAACCACAGTTGTTCAGCAAGACAAGAGGCAGCCTTGAAGGGGGGTTGGGTAAGAGGAGTAGGCTTCTCTTTCCTGGGAAATTAAAAAAAAAAAAAAAGGTAACTAATTTGCAACAAAAAGGACATTTACACTGAATAAGGGGCTGGACTACTTGAGAAACGTTCAGTCTCTCAAATCCTGACATCTGCAATCTTGTTATCCTAAAAAAAATCAATGTCTTAACTTTATTAACATCAAGCCTTAACGACTGAAGAATCAGCATTGAGGGATCACTAAGGCAACTATGGCTGAGCTGTTGGTTTCTAAAACCTCAGAAGCTGTGGTTCATGTCTTCTTTGTCTGCGAGGCTGCGGAACAGGGCTGGGGTTCGGTTGCAGGATATAAAGCAAAAGCAGATTTAACAGATCCAAACACAGGGGTCATCATCTACTTCTTCTTCTTTTACTTTTAGACATGACTCAGGGTTCCCTGGGGTACAAAGAGGCATTCCCCCTCTCCCCCTGAAAAAAAAAAAAAAAAAGACAAACATTGACCCCAGAACTAATCTCAGCATCCTGGGATCTCGTTTTTCATCCTGCTTCTGCAGGCACCAAACCATTGAGTAGAAGTGTACTCTGTCCCCTATTCACCTCCATAAGGTGTGGAGGAGACAACTTTGCTTTAATGCCTCAGTAAAATATTCTGAGGTCTCGAGAGCTCTCCTATTCAAATGCAATGATTTTATCTATTATTTATCCCATGGCTTTTGGAGAGGACGTATTTCAGTCTTGCTAAGAGGAGCGGCAGTGCTTTGAAGCAGTCCTCTTTGGGCCGGTTTCCCTGGGGAAGGAAGTAGTTCAGAACAAGAGAGTGAAAGTGTTGTCCCTCTGAGCTGGCATCCCAGTGTAGGAGATTTCATAGCTCAGGACATTGATCAGCACGTGTCCAGTCACCCAGGCGCTCTGGCTGTCATCTTCTGAAGACCCACAGGTCTGACTTTACCAAAGGCACAGCACCGTAGCACATCAGCTATCTAATCTTATAAAAAAAAAAAATCTTATAGGATAAAGATAAATAGTTGGTGGGCGCTAGACATAAGGCAGAAAGTAAGCTGTGCAAGAGGCTGTAAACTGTTCAGATGGATATAATTAAGCACTAAAACATAAAAGGAAAACTATATGGGACCTTATAAACAAATTGTTGAGTGAAAAAAGCCAGAAACAAAAGAATACATATTGAATGAGTCCATTTATATACAATTTTAAAAGAAGCAAACAAATTTATGGCATTAAAAGTCAAGACAGTGGTTATCCTCTGAGAAGAGGGCTTCTCGGGTGCTGGCGATATTCTATTCCTTCATCTGGATGCTGGTTACTTGGGGACACTCAATTTGTGAAAATTCACTGAATTCTACATTTAGGATTTATGTGCTTTTCTGAACATGTCATACTTCAATAAAAATTTCAAAACCAGAGGAAGGTAGTAACATGGCACTCCCTAGGGCTCTTCCATAGGTTCTCACATGTTTATATCACTTAATTCTCTTGACAGTCATGCAAAGTAAGTAATGCTTTCTTCACATTCCAGTGGAGGACCCGGAAACAGAGAAAAATTATGGGATTGGGTAGAATCACACAGCTGGCAAATTGTTATCAAACCTGGGTCTTCTGGACTGAAATCCTATGCTCAAGTTTTCACTAAATATTTACAATCTATGGAGGAAAAATGCATTCCCAAAACCCAAGAAGAGAGCTAGCGTTTAGACTTTCTCTAGGCTGAGAGACTGGGAGTCCATGGCCCCAAGGAGACCTTGGGAGTCAGGGAAGATCCCAAATGGTCCAGAACGATAGGGGCTGAGTTACTCATGGACCCCATTGTAGGCTCCGTGCAACACTGGAAATTCACATTTTGGGTCCTATGTCATCAGACCATGGGGATCCCTCCAGCCAGAGTCACGGTGCTTCCTGGACTCCTTCCAAAGCCAGAGTAAGGGAAGGGAGCGGGGACGAAAACTCAGATGGCCTGTCCTAGTTCAGACCCTCAGTCAAATCAGTTAAGAAGAAACACGGGCCTCTGAAAAAATTAAATTACGGTTTCTTCATCCCTGAGTGGAAAGTTCATTGTCCTGGGATCCAGGAAAGCCTCTTCCAGTTACTGGCTCTGCCATGAAGTAGCTGTTCTCACCTGTCTGGGCTTCATTTCCTTTATCTGTAAAAGGAGAAATTTGGAAGATCTTTTCTCTAAGTCCCTTCCTGCCCAGACTGATTACCTAGAAACCTGGGATTCACATCTCTGGGTGGGAAAGGGTTCTAACCCCTGACTGGATAATAAACTTCCTTAAATTGAGCACAGGATTTAGAATCAGAAGTCCTAAGCTTAAGGCTTGACTCAAAATAGGTCCTTTGTCATTGCTCTGAGGCTCAGTTTCCTATTCTGTAACATGGGAGGAAGACCATTCTTAGAGCATTTAACTAAGATTCAATCAGCTAATGAGTGGTTCTCAAACTTGAGCCTGCCCCAGGATCACATGGGGGAGCAGAGCTCATTAAAATACAGGCAGCTAACAGGAGCCCCAGTGGTACAGTTGTTAAGAGCTATGGCTACTAACCAAAAGACTGGCAGTTCTAATCCACCACCCACTCCTTGGAAACCCTATGGGGCAGTTCTACTCTGTCCTATAGGATTGTTATGAGTCAGAATGGACTTGATGGCAATGTGTTTGTTGTTTTTGTTTTGGGGGGGTGCCCTCCCAGTGTTTTTGACTTATCAGGCCTTGAATGGAGCCCAAGAATTTGCATTTCTATCAAGTTCCAAGGTGGTACTGATGCATTGGTCCCGGGACCCCACTTTGAGGAGCACAGAGTGAATGTACTTAAAGGCTCACAGTAGAGTGTGAATCTAAAACATGTTGTCCAATCTAAATGGGAAGTGGTTCCTCAATGCTAAGATACAGGCATGTAGATGATTCACGTTCTTGTTCTCTGACAAGCAATTGGGGTATGAACCAAATGTCCCCAGGCTTCCCCAGTGTATGGATCCTGCTGGAGTGGTGTTAATATTGATAATTAAATTTACTGCCTCACAGCCCCCCACCTACAAATTCAGGATCAGATATTTGAGGAGCTCTCTGACTATACACAGGCTCATTGAGTTTTTCAACAAGGCTCTGTCGTTATTGGTGTTATTCTACCCCTGCACCCCCAAACCACTTAAGGGTGGGCCACGGTCACAGGTATTGCTGCTGATGTACTCTGGAAGACACTGTTTTCCTAGCTAGGGGGCCATCTCCCCATGCTCCTGAAGCTTCAAAACCCTAACGGTGTTAAACAAGTCCCATTCCCTCCAGCCCTCCCAGAGACATCATTTCCTCATAGAAACGGCAATAACGACCTTCTCTTCAATCCTGCTCACCTCTTCACCTGAGCTCTAACATAGCACTCTCTGCGCCCTTCGTGGAAGTATGCCACTGCAGAGACCATGTTCTGTGTTCACCAAATCCCTTTTCATTGTCCTGGGCATGAGAAGAAGACTACCCTCCAATTAAGTTGAGGTCAGGTGACTAGTTCTAGCCATGGGTTTATAAGGGGAAATAATGCCTGTGTAATTTTGGAGCCAAATCATCAAAAAAGGGCTGTCATGGATTGAATTGTGTCCCCAAAAATTTACATATCAGTTTAGCTAGGCTATGATTCCCAATATTGTGATATTGTCCACCATTTTGTCATCTGATATGATTTTCTTATGTGTTATAAATCCTATCTCTGTGATGTTGATGAGATGGGATTAGTGGCAGTTATGCTAATGAGGTAGGGCTCAAAATCTACAAGATTAGATTGTCTCTTGAGCCAATCCCTTTTGAGATATAAAAGAAAGAAGCAAACAGAGAGATGGGGGACCTCATATAACCAAGAAAGCAGCGCCTGGAGCAGAGCATGTCCTTTGGGTCTGGGATTCCTGAGCAAAGAAGCTCCTAGACCAAGGGAAGATTGATGACAAGAACCTTCCCCCAGAGATGACAGAGAGAGAACGTCTTCTCCTAGAGCTGGCACCCTGATTTTAGACTTCTAGCCTACTAGACTGTGAGAGAATAAATTTCTCTTTGTTAAAGCTACCCACTTGTGGTATTTCTGTTATAGCAGCACTAGATAACTAAGACAGGGGCTGTGAGTTCTCCATGCCCTTTCTTCCCTTTCCATAAGATGCAGATGCCATGTATTTCATAGGCATAGCAAGGTGCAAGTGGCCTGGATTCTGGAGTCACCTCATGGAGGGGAGTAGCCTTGGAGATAGACAGCCAACATTGACTTAGTGAGAAATAAACCTTTATGCTTTGAACTACTGAGATGTTTTTCCTACAGCATGACAGTCCAACCTAACACCAGGTTCCTTAACTTTCCTTATAGGCCACCCTCTCTGGGGCATAGCCACAAACACTCCCCATCTTTCCTATTTTTTTTCCTTTTAACAATTTCCCCATCTAGTCGACATAAATATACTCTGCAAATTGTCCCAGAGGAATGGTATCATAAGCCTACCTGTTCAGAAGACCAGTCAGATATTAAGTATCAGTTTGTTGTTGGTGGTGGTGGTGTTTGTACATGTCTGTGAGTGTGTGTGTGTGTGTGTGTGTGCATGCATGTGTGTGTAGGAGAGAAACAGCAACAGTTTGTTATTCAGCTGATGGGCTGATAATAGCACAGCATGGCCTCCCAAACCACTCCTAAGAATACGATGCTGTCAGGTAGGCCTGAGATGGGTCTATGTAGGAGAGAATCACCTCTCCCAGGGGCTGACTGGTTACATGGTTTCTTTTGGGAACAACCCTCCACAGAGATAAAAACACACTGGTTCCCCAGTCTGCAGGAGTGAGACATGAAGGGGCAGTAGGACTCCTATGAGCCTGATTTCAACATCTCCTTTTTTTTCCAGTGGAAGTACTCCTAGCATCTCCTGAGATTCTGGCAAACGAGCATGGAGCCTATATGGCTCTTCCCAAAGTTGCTGGACAAGAGCTGTACCCAATATGGCAAATCTCTAGCCAGATGGCCATACCAGCAGTGACTAGCCTTCTCAGTACAGAAAGACTGCAGGACTCAACAGAGTAAATCTAAATTAAGGAAACCATAGCTACCCTGAAGTGCCATGACTTGGTAGGAGGGATGGTGCCAAGATGGATGGGTTGGAAGGGAGTATCAATTTTCCACAGTTTGGGCCTAACTAACATGCAGGAAACCCAGATTCGATTCCCAGCCAATATACCTCGAGTGCAGCCACCTCCCACCTGTCGGAGGAGGCTTGCATGTTGCTAAGGTGCTGAGTAGGTTTCAGCAGAGCTTGCAGATTAAGATGGGCTTCCAGTCTAAGCCTGATGATCCACCTCCAAAAATTCACCAGTGAAAACCCTATGGATCACAATGGTCCTATCTGCAATGAATTACAGGGATGGTGCATGACTGGGTAGTGTTTTGTTCCATTGTGCATGTGGTTGCCATGAGTATGGAGCCAACTCAACGACATCAGTGGGTGAGCAAGTTCAGAATTTCTGAAGGCAGTGACAGAGATACAACATCGTTGGACCATGTTTCTGCTCAGGCATTCCTGAGGTCCAGGAAGAAGGCAGCATTCATGAGACAGACAAATTAAAATTACTGACGAGTTTTGCCTTGGAAGCAGAAGCAATTCATCATCATCATAATGTTTTATATTTTAAAATAGTTTTCTGTCTTCTCTTCCAAAAATGTTTGCATGTTCTCATCATAACATATTCTTACAACTATGATGTCTGACAGTATAGTAAAAATGAGGAGAGTTTTAGGAGCTCCTATTTAGGAGCAAAATAGGAACTAATGTTGACTTGGTCCCAGTTTGGCCACACACTGTACACATTAACTCATTTAGTCCTCACATCATTCGTATGGGGAATATTATTTCTATTTGTAAAGTAAGAAATGAGGGCTCAGAGAAGATACCTTGTCCACTGTCACATGGACAGAAATGGCAGTACCCAGGTTCCAACCCAAGTGCATGTGACCTCCAAGACCGTCCTCTTCCTGTGATACTATCATGTTACTTGACCAAAGTAATGGATTAAATGAAGAATGGAGTCAGGCCCATGAGTAGCTTCTGCTGATACCCTTGGTATCTAGTTGTGAGCCCTATCCATTACACCTATGATGGATAAGTTTATGTGTCAACCTGTCTGGGCCATTATTCTCAGTGGTTTGGCAGATATTATGTAATTATCCTCCATTTAGTGATCTGATGTGAGAAGCCAATCAGTTCAAAAAGGAGTTTCCTTGGGGATATGGCCTGCATCTAATATATATGGATGCTCTGGCAAAGCTTGCCCTCTCTCAATCCTCCATCCAACTCATCATCCTCTGACTTCCAGTTGCCGGGACCTGAGCCATCAGCCTGCCATCTGACCTGCTGATTTTGGATTCATCAGTCCCTGCAACCACATGAGTCAGGAGAAGCCTCCAGCCTGACACTGGACCCACAGATTTAGGACTTGCCAGCCCTCCGCAACTGCGTGAGCCATTTCTTTGAGATAAATCTTTCTCTCTCTTAACTAGTTTTCCTCCTCTAAAGAACACAGCCTAAGACATTTGGTACTGAGAAGTGGGAGTACTGCTCTAACAGATACCTAAAATGTAGAAGTGGTTTTGGAATTGGGTAGTGGGTAGAGGCTGGAAGAGTTTTAAGGTACCTACTAGTAAAAGCCTAGATTGCCTCGAAGAGATCATTGGTAGAATTATGAACATCAAAGGCAGTTCTGGTGAGGGCTCAGAAGGAAGTGGGGAGGGCTATAGAGAAAGTCTCTATTGTCTTAGGCAATACATATGGCCGGCAACAGAATGTTGCTATAAATGTTAACTGTGTTTCTGATGAGGCTTTAAAAAGAAAATGGTGAACATGCGATTGGACAACGGAGGAAAAGCGATTCTTTTTATTCAGTGAAAAAGAACTTGTCTGAATTATGTTCAAATGTTTGGTGGAAGGTAGAATTTGCAAGTGATGAACTCAAACATCTGGCTGATGAGATTTCTAAGCAAGATCTTAAAGGGGCTGTCACTTTAGTAAAATACGAGAAGAAAGAGATGGACTTAAAAATAAAGTTAAAGATTTGGAAAATTCTGTTGTACAAACTAAGGACACGTGTCCTAGAATGTGCACCAAGGACATGGCTACACAGTCTTTTGTTAAAGAGATTAACCCTGTGCCTGATGGATGTAACCAACTACCACAGCAGAAAACCCATCACCTTAGACTGAAGGGGACACAAAAGAATGAAAGGAAAGACCACTGTCTGCCTCTTGGAATACTACAGGCAGTAAACAGGCCAAAGGAGCTACATCTGTTGTCTTCCAAGAAAAGAAAAGAACCACGACCAGCTGAGGTGCTTGCTGAAGGTAAGGGAATACAAATGGGTGGTGGGAGAAAGTGGTTCTAAATATCAGCTACGAACACGTGGCCAGTTGCAGAAACGAGGACTGCATATTTAATATTTCTTCCTTGTTCTGTTATACGTGTGTTTGTGTGTAGCAAATATCTTTGTTTTCTTCCCTCCCTTATTCCATTACTTATTATAAAATATAAGATATAAACAGTGCTAATGCTTTTTCAGCTGTAAGTTAGCTTTTTCAGTTGTATCATGTTAGGTGCAAGTATGACTTTATAATTATCTTCATTTAGAGATTGTATATGGTTTAAGGAGATGTATAAGGTGCCAGGCTGACAATGGGTGAACCGTGATGGGTAAAGTTATGTGTCAACTTGGCTAGGCCATGATTCTCAGTGGTTCGGCAGACATTGTGTAATCATCCTCCATTTTGTGATCTGATGTGAGCAGCCAATCAGTTACAAGAGGAATTTCTTTGAGGGTGTGTCCTGTATCCAATATATATGGATGTTCTGGCAAAGCTCGCCCTCTTTCGATCCTGCATCTGACTTGTCATTCTCTGAATCCTGGTTCTTGGGACATGAGCCAGCAGCCTACCATCCAACCTGCCAATTTAATATTTGTCAGCAGCTGCAACCATGTGAGTCAGGAGAAGCCTCCAGCCTGATGTCTGACCCCAGATTTGGACTTGCCAGCCTCCACAGTGGTGTGAGCCATTTCCTTGAAACCTCTCTCTCTCTACATATAAATAGTAAACAAAACAGGCTCATCACTGATGGCCCCAGCACCCCAAAACCCCCCAACACACCTGAAAGTAGAGAGAAAGCCCCACCCTGCCTCCCACCACCTCCCCCAGCCCCACCCACCACCAGTGCCCAAGCAAGCTCTGAGATACTAAGCAAAGACATGCAAAGAGCAGTTACATAAAACTGCATGTTGGGGTCCAGTTTTTAAGATTATACTAATGACTCCTTCACATTATACTACTCAGGTTTGGAAGTGTTGGAATTAGAGAGCAGAGTTTTTTGTTTTTATGTTAAGGGTTTGTACTCTGATAATTTCCCAAGTTCATTTGAGATGGCTTATGGAATGAAACAGGGTATGAGATAGGATAATTTTTAAAAAAGACATTCAAAAAGATCAGATAAATAGAGATTATCAAGCACTTGACATAAGTTAATTATCACTGTCGAGCCTGAAATTTAGCTACATTTCCTAAGCAGCTAATGCATAAAAAAGAAACACAGGTCTCATTACCTAATGATAATAATTTCAAAAATAATTAATTTTTTTAAACTTGTGTGTGTCTATGTCACTGAATTCAAGGAGAAATGTACCCTGCAATTCTTTATATGTAAGGGACAGTAGGAATTCTCCTCCATTCCCCTCTCTTCTTTTCTTTCTTCCTTCCTTTCTTTCTTTTGTCTTTCTGCTTCTTTTTCTCTTCCTTCTCCTCCTTCCCTTCCTCTTCTTCCCTTCTCCTACTTTGGTTTAAGAAACATCGAAAAGTACAAAGAGTAATTAATTATCATGTACCTGCCACCCAGAAGTAATTTAGGCTTTACTTTTTGAATAAGATGATTGAAACAATTCTAGCTAAAATGGAAGTTTCTTCCACTCTCCTCTTCAATTCCGTTTCCTATCCCCTCTTCCCGGGTGCAATCAAGATTATTAAATTAGTATGTATTTTCCCAGCCCGTGTGTGTGTGTGTGTATGTGTGTACATTCTAAGGTCCCTGGGTGGCACAAATTGTTTGCACTCAACTACCAACTCAATGGCCATGGGTTTTTGTTTTGTTTTGTTTTTACCAACATAAAGGTTGGTGGTTCAAACTCACCCAGTGGCACCACAGAAAAAAGGCCTGGCAACCTACTCCATAGAGCAGCTTTACTTTGTAACACATGGGGTCACCATGAGTTGGAAGTGGCTCAGAGGCAATGGGGTTTTTGTATATATATATGTTGTTGCTGTTGTTAGGTGCCATCATATATATATATATATATATATATATCTCCCATATTATATGTATGTCATAGTATTGAGGTGTATGTTTCTTACATAACTGGTATCATACTGAACATAGCACTCTGCAACTTAAATTTTTCCCTCAAAATTATGCATCTGATACCTGTTAATGCTGATGCATGGAGTACTAGTTCATTAATTTTACTTGCTGAATAATATTCCATCATATGACTGTATCACAATTTATTTATCCCTTCATCTCCTAAATATGTTGTTTTTTCCAATTCATCAGCATTGCAAACAAATTTACTATGGACATTCTTATATATGACTGTACCCACGTTGCACAAGATTTCCTTAGGATAGACACCTGGACAAGCAATTGTACGTCTATTTCAAAATTTCCTAGATCACAGACAAGAGAATTCACTCTAGTTTATGCAAAAAGTGGTTTAATTAAGTGATATTAGATGGCCCATAAAAATTCTGGCACAGTCAGAAACAGTGACAGCATTTAGCTCATAGCTCTATCGTGAGGAATAGATTAGGTGATGTGTGTAAACTCTGGACCATAGGAAGCGTTTGCTATTATTAAATAAATTATGCTATAACCAGATGATGAAATTCATAGCAAACATAAAAAGGATGTGGTAGAAAACTGACGACACTGGAAATGTTTATGGATATTGTTAAGTGCAAGCAGCAGGTGATATTACTGTATAATATCTATTTTTGCTAAAATATGTATTTTCGGGGGAAAAAGACTGAAATAATTTATATTGAAATGCTAACTGCAGTTATCTGAGTAGTGGGATTTTAGATTTTTGTTTTCTTCTTTGGGCTTTTCTATATTTTCCAATTTTTCCTCAAAAGAAGGGAGATTGAAGGATGATGTCACCAGCAGTGTGCCTTTTCTTGCTCTCTAGCTTAATTATGATTTCTTTTGTAATCATGGAACCCTAATCATTTTTATCTGCGAAGCTGCTCTAGAAAATGTGGGTACAGAAAGATGTCCCACAATTTCCCAGCAAAGTAGCTGTGTACTTTCCTTTATTGGAAGAAATAGCCCAAGAAATTTCCTAACCCAGAGGTCAGGGGGCTCTCCAGCCTGTGAGCCCTCCTGAGGGGCCTCGCCTGAGTCTGTGGGTGCCACTGCCTCCCAGCCTGCTTATAGCATGAATGCAGGAAAACAAAGGAGAGCAAAAGTGGCCACGAAAGCAGGAGGAGGGGAAGAGAGGTCCTGGTTGAGGAAGAAAAGGGGGAAGTCTCTTTCCAGTTTGCAGATCCCAACCCAGTTTCTTCCCTCTGGACCTTGGTATCCTTTTGACCGCTGCTGGTTCTTATCCTACTTGCCCCAGGTCAACCATTTCCCCACTCTGCAAAGTTTCAATGTGCTCCCCTTGACCATTGGATCTCCCAGGGCACAACAAAGGCCCCAAAGCTCCTCTTACAGCCCACTTGGCCCTAGGATGCTATAGGGGAGGCCTGGGGCAGGCCTGGCCATGCCTGAGCGTACCCCTTCTGAGTCAGGTCAGACCACAGCTGGAGGCGGAAAGAAAAGATATCACTTAGATAGCTAAGTTCTGCCTGACCTAAGTCATGGTCTTTTCTATCATCTCATATGCATGTGCCTTAGTTATCTACTGTTGCTATAACAGAAACACCACAAATAGTTGGCTTAAACAAACGGAAATTTATTTTCTCACAGTTTAGGAGGCTAGAAGTCCAAATTCAGGGCGCTGGCTCCAGGGGAAGGCTTTCTTTTTCTGTTGGCTCTGGAGGAAGGTCCTTGTCTCTTTTGAGCTTCTGCTTCTGGGCTGTCTTCACGTGGATTGGCATCTCTCTTCCCCCTTCTCTCCCACTCACTTGCTTGTTTAATCTCTTTTATATCTCAAAGGAGATTGACTTAAAACATTCCCTACACTAATCCTGTCTCAATAACATAACAAAGAAGACCCATTCCCAAACAAGATTATAACCACAGGTATAGGGGTTAGGGTTTATAGCACATACTTTGGTGGTTGTTGTTAGGTGCCGTAGAGTCGGTTCCGACTCATAGCGACCATACACACAACAGACCGAACCACTGCCTGGTCCTGCACCATCCTCACAGTTGTTGCTGTGCTCGAGCCCGTTGTTGCAGCCACTGTGTCAGTCCATCTCATCGAGGGTCTTCCTCATTTTCGCCGGCCCTCTATTTTACCAAGCATGATGTCCTTCTCCAGGGACTGATCCCTCCTGATAATATGTCCAAAGTATGTGAGACATAGTCTCCCCTCCTTGCTTCTGAGGAGCATTCTGTTTGTGCTAGCCATTCTGGTTGAATTAGCCAGTGAAAACCTTATGAATAGCAGCAGAACACACTTTGGGGGGGACACAACTTAATCCATATGGTATGTGAAAGCTGGACAATGAAAATAGAAGAATTGATGCATTCGAACTGTGGTATTGGAGGATATTGAATATACCGTGTACTACCAAAAGCGCAAGGAAATCAGTCTCAGAAGAAATACCACTTTGCCTTGCTTACTTTGGGCACATCACTGGGAAAGACCAATCGCTAGAAAAGAACATCGTGGTTGGTAAAGAAGAGAGTCATCAAAAATGAAGGAAACCCTCAACAAAATGGAATGGCATAGTAGCCACAACAATGGACTCAAACATAACAATGATCATGAAGACGGCACAGGACCAGGCAATGTTTCATTCTGTTATATCCAAGGTCGCCATGAGTCAGAGCTGACTGGACAGCAACTAACAACAGCAGATGGACCTTGCTGACAGGTCCCAGGAGACCCCAACCAGAAAGCTCTACTGTAGCGAAAGCCTTGAATTTTTAGGTCACGGATACCTACAAGGACCAATGTGTCCCTTCCTGTCCATTGCACTTGAGACCTTGGACTCCCACCTGCCTAGTCCTTGTCATTTCTTTATTTCAGAGGAAAGAGTCACAAGGGCTGCTGTTTGGGGATAAAGGTGAGGAGAGGCCAGAGGCTTCGAGCAGAGCTGCATGAGGGCTGAGGGCTGCCTTTGCCTCGGTGGGAACAGCCCTGTCCCTCTCCCCATTGCTGGCCCTACCTTCGCTCCAGCATTGGCTGACAGAAGCAGACACCATCCCGTCCCAACCTTGACCTAAAAAGATTCCTTCCTCAATGAAAGCTGTGCTTTTGTTACTGAGAACCTACAGGTACTGTGGAGTATGAAACAGTGATGACAGGACTATGCACGGCCTACCTGGGGCACCTCAGGAGTGAGTCATCAGCTGCCTCTGCTTAATTGAGTTAGGGCCTGTCAGTCATAAGTTGGGCTATAAATACACCGAGAACTGGTAGGAAAATAGTGGGCGTGCCAAAGTGAATCAGGCTGTGAGTCAGGAGAGGCAGGGAGTCTGTGTACAGTGTGGCAGGTACCTGGGCCGCTCCAGGGAGGAAGATACACACCAAAGGCATGTCTCTTTCTGTCTCCTTGCACCAGCTTTTCCAGAAATCAGGCTAAGTGTTTTTCCACCCTGTGATGGAGCTAATAGAGAGGGCATGGGCAGAGGCAGCCAGGGATGCCTGCAGGTTGGATAGGTGGGCTTGTGCATGTTTGATTCAAGATATTGGCAACTCTGACTCGAGATCAAGCTCTCGTCTGTTGGGGACCCCATTACAGCTTCCTTGTTACCCGGAGAGCAAATTCCCATCATGCTTCCTTCTCTCGTCATCTGCTGGCACTCTCAGCTGGAAGGCAGGCTGACAAGGTTAAGAGGAGAGAAGATCTGATATGCTATCACACTTCCCAGGCCTGTGACAGGTGGGCTTGTGTGAAGTGGGCCCACAGCTTCCCTCGGTGTCCCTCTCCAAATCACCCTCCAGTGTGCCACACATGGTCCTGCCAATCAGAAATAGAGATAAGGGCCGGCTTGCGGCCTCCTCCCAGAGCCAAAGCCTCAAAGGCAATTATTTATGGGCCCTCCTCTACGTCTGTCAACCTCAATCCTGGGCCTCCTTTCCACATGAGGCTGCTTAGAACCACATACACGCTGGCCCTGCAGAAGGAACACAGTCTGCAGGGGTGGGAGGTGGCTCACACACGTCCTATGCTTCATGAGGGTACCGTCATGCCTACAGCTGACAATGCGCGACCATCAGGAAAGAGTCGTGTCTGTCACTGAAACCGCTGGCTGTGACACAGACCTGCCACCTGAGGATGAGGGCCCTTAAACTCTCAGGC
Source organism: Elephas maximus indicus (assembly GCF_024166365.1). Classification (NCBI taxonomy): domain Eukaryota; kingdom Metazoa; phylum Chordata; class Mammalia; order Proboscidea; family Elephantidae; genus Elephas; species Elephas maximus. The sequence goes on from NC_064826.1 coordinate 17,917,358, forward strand.
TGAAGGCTCAACACTCCCAGCCCAGGCCATCCAGACCAGGGCTACTCTAAGTGGGACTCCGGACCCATCTGCACATTGCTTGTCACTGGTCCACAGGGAACTAAGTATAGAAACTGAGAGTAAGCATTTGGAAACTCGAATAGCAATCTGACAGGATAATTTTATGTCTGTTTAGTCTAATGATCATAATAAAAAAAAAAAATCCATACCTGTTGCTGTCGAGTCATGGTTCGACCTCAGGTACCCCTCTTCCCAGAGTCCTTGGGTTTCATACTGATAGGACATGGAGGTAGTGTTATTACCAAACTCACAGGACTGCTGTGAGGATAAAATAAGGTAATGAACCCACCACTGTGTCTTTCTAAACATCAGTTTCTATTGCTGTTTTCACATTCTTTTCCCAGGGCTGTCTCGGGGCCTCTGGTGTCCCCTGACTTTAAGGCTACAACCTGGGGCAGCTCAAACTTGGCGAGCTGCAGAAGGAACCACGCCAGGGTTTCACTGGCAGGTGGCCCAGCCTGACATATTTTCATAGTCCAGGGTCTCCTATAAATATGCCAAGAGCAAATTAACGGCTCAGAAGAAAATCTCAAGAGTTACTCAATTTCAAGCTCTACAGCATTTTCGGTCTTGAGCCTTTAACATCAGCTAAAAAGTTCGTCCGAGTTCCTGCTCCTGGACCTTTCCATCAAATCTTTTTAAATGCTGAGCCATCTCCACAGAATACTGCAGGTGTCAACCATCAAGAGGAGAACAGGGCCAAAGGGCAGGGAAGAAATTGGGTGAGGTCACCTGACTTTCAGTAAATATCTGTTCTCACTAGACAAGTCAGGGTCTGAACCAGGACCCTCCCCTGGGCTTCATATGGAGGACTTTTAGGGTAAGATAAAGCTGAGAGTCTATGGGTGGTGCAAAGAATAATATACTCAGCTGCTAAACAAAAGGTTGGAGGTTCAAGTCCACCCCGAGGTGCCTTGGAAGAAAGTCCTAGTGATTTACTTCCAAAAAATCACTGAGAAAATCCTATGGAGCACAGTTCTACTCTGACACACCCGGGATCACCACGAGTCAAAGTCGAGTTGGTGGGCAGTTGTTGGAGGGAAAGCTGGAGGCCAACTTCTTTCACAGCCACACCCTTGAAAACATCCTCTGACACTACTGGGAGTCTTCTGGTAAAGGTCTACTCTGTGCAGGGCAATATGTCCTTCCTACCCAAGGCCGTTTAGCTCTAGAGTCCCAGCTCTTTCCACTCCAGGAAAAAAAAAAGAAAAAACACAACAACAACCAGTTGCCGTCCAGTGGACTCCAACTCATAACGACCCACATGGGTCAGAGTAGAAATATATTCCATGGGGTTTTCAATGACCGATTTTTCGGAAGTAGACTGGCAGGGCTTTCTTCCGAAGCACCTCTGGGTGGACTTGGTCTTCCAAACTTTCAGTTAGTAGCCAGGCACTTTAACCCAGGGACTCCTTCCAGCCAGAAGACCCTGTGATTTCTCCCTTGGGCAGGACCCTGCATCTCTGCAAGGACCTAGCCGCCTTTCCTCCCCTTCTTCCCTGGAGACCAGGAAGGGTTTCACTCCATTCCTAGCCTCCCAGGAGGTCCCTCGTGAGTTCTAGCTTACACCACCCTGCCAGCAATGGACAGGGACTCTCTTTACCTGTGGCTCTTTGGGTCTCATCTGTTGTATTTCCAAGGTAGTGGTGTAGGGAGAAAGAGATCCTCTTATTTACTGCATGCAGGCTGATAGGAACCCTTGTTTATCAGGTTTCTCAGATGCTTAAGAGCCCCTACATTCAGGGTGGCCATGACAAAGCCATGATCCAGGTTTATAAGTTTCTGGAGATACAGAGTGGAAAATGTCACACCCTTCCCCCTCAAGGGTCAATGGCAGGCATGTGGCCATGGGACACTGTTAGTCCAGGATGATGTATAACTGCCACTTGTGACTATGAGGGCCGTTGCAACAAGCACCCTTGTGTGCTTGTTCAAATAGAGGCTCTTGGGCCCAGCCCACCCTCTAAATCACGAGACCGTCTACAGCTGAGTCCAGGAATAACCCCAGGTTCCCCAGTGGTTCTGATATTTACTGGAATTGTAGAATTTCTGCCTTAGAGAGTGGGCTTTGGGATCAGAACCATCTGAATTAATATTCCAACCTGAGCAAGTTGCTCAACCTCTTTGAGCTTCAGTCTCTTATCTGTAAAATGAAAATAAGAATAGTACCCGCCTCCTAGGACAGTGAGAAGAGGCAGAGAGAAAGTGTTTACATGCAATAGCTAAAGAGCTCTGCCAAGTTTCCCTCCCTCAGAGCCTGTCCATCCAAAGGTTCTATATAGTACTTCATTGTGGCCAGTATCCAGGGAATGACTTGGGCTTGCTATCATAAACCAGGAGAAACTGAGAAAACTCAGCAAGATCAGGAGACAGGTGAAAGAGATTAGAGGGCCAAGCTCTTTCTAATTCCAAGAGATCAGCCAACAAATAAGCAGTGAGCACCCTGTGAGCCCGGTATTTGAAGCAACCAAATTCCTTAGCTATAGCAACTCAGTTTAGAGCTGAGCAGATGAGGCAAAAACATACAAGGTAGAAGGGATTGAATGTATCCTCCAGAATTGTGTGCTGATTCCCATTCATGTTTGGAAATAGGGTTTTGTTTGTTACGTTAACTAGGTCATACCCAATTAGGGTGGGTCCTAAACCTAATCATTTCTAAGTTACAAAAGGAGCAGAATAGACAGACAGACACAAGGGGAAGACAGGTGCCATGTGAAAATTCTTCTACAAGCAAAGAAATGCTAAGGGTTGCCAGCAGACACCAGAAACTGGGAAAGAAGTTCAGAGAAGGAACTGAAACACTCTCAACCCTGCTTTGGATTTTTAGCTTCCAGAACTGTGGGAAAAGAAATATCTGTTCTTCCAAGCCATCTACTTGTGGTATTTCTGTTAAGACACAAGATTAAATAAACCAAGAATTAACTAAAAGAGCAAGACAATAGTCAAAAGATGCTCCTCGTTCACTTATTCATTCATCAGACATTCATGAACTGCCAATCGTGTGCCATGGACTGGAGCTACAAGGTTGAATAATAACAATCCTTCCCTGAAGATATTTAGAGTCTAGAGAAGGAGAAAAAGGAGACAGATGAGCAAATCGATGCTCATGATTAATTTACGTTCTTCTGGCTGTAAGTATTGAAAACAGGTAAGTTTCACAGCACTTGAAATACTTCATGCAGGACCTAGGGGATCAGCTCTAATGCTTTAAGCAAGAAGGTGTTCATGCCTGGTTCCTGATCTCAGGGAATTCAGAGCTTCAGATTCAAAGTCCAGAGATAAATACACTAAGTAGATCACTATCAAAATAGTGACAGCAGGCAGTTTTGAGACTCCTGTCTAGAGGTAGCTGTGAAGTCTGAAACACAGGTAAATCTCTTCTAAATGGTTAACCCCGATCCAAGGGAAACCAAAAAAACCAAACCCGTTGCCATCAAGTTGATTCCAACTCATAGTGACCCTATAGGACAGAGCAGAACTGCCCCATAGAGTTTCCAAGGAGCACCTGGTAGATTCGAACTCCTGACCTTTTGGTTAGCAGCTGTGCACTTAACCACTACGCCACCAAGGTTTCCAATCCAAGGGAAGAAAGGGGGGAATAACCCTAATAGTGTGAGGAGGCAGAGGCAAAACTAGAGATGACAGAGTCCAATTACGTCCACACTTTCTACAAAATAAGGAGCCCAGATGGCACAGTGGTTAAAGCGATCAACTGCTAACCAAAAGGTTGGCAGTTCAAAACTGCCAGCGGTTCCATGGAAGACAAATGTGGCAGTCTGCTTCCGTAGAGATTTACAGCCTCAGAAGCTCTATGGGGTTGCTATGAGTCGGAATCAACTTGATGGCAGTGGGTTTGGGTTTGGGTTCTATAAAACCCACTGGCTTGGCTCCTTAAGGGGAGAAATGATATCTGTTTGTTCACCATTCTATAGCCAGCACCTAACAGAGTCCCTATACAGTGATCGTTGTTGTTGTTAGTCGTCATGGAGTCAATTCCAACTCACTGTGACCCCATGTGTGCAGAGTAGAGCTGTTCCATAGGTTTTTGAAAGTCGCGAACTTTCAGAAGCAGACCACCAGGCCTGTCTCCAAAGGTGCCTCTGGGTGGGTTCAAACCTCCAACCTTTCAGCTAGTAGTCAAGCACTTAACTGTTTTCGCTCCCCAGGGACTCCTACCCAGTCATGGTTGTCCACTAAATATTCACTGAGTGAATGAATGAATGATGCAGTCATACAGATCTGATGATGCAAATTGGCCAGTATGCAGCCAGCCATCAGCCCAGGGAATTGGTAGCACACAGTTCTTTTCCAAGAGTCCAAACTTCTCTGTGCTCTAGACCTGTGTGCCCAACTCTACATGTGTCAGCTCCTCTTAGATGTTTCAGTGTCACTTCAAACTCACAATGTACAAACCGTGATCTTCCCTGGCACACGCCTTTCTATAGATCCGTATCTCAGGGAACGCCACCACTTTCTATCCACTTGCATAAGCCAGGAACCAAGGAGACACCATTTCACAGCCCTCTCTTTGCTCCTTACCCATCCCTCGGTGCTATCGATTTACTTCCTAAAACCTCCTCCGTTGCTCCACCCCAAGCTAGCGTCTTTCTCCTGGGCAGCTACAGCTACCTCCTAACTCCTCTGTCCATGCCTTCCCTCCCTAGCATCTCCCCCCCGCTCTTCCCTCCACTTGCTACACGTTTCCGGCTGCCCTCACATAATCAACTCCTTCTCACCCACCAGATCTCATAGTAACCTGTGAGCTCCTTCTTGACTCAGTCAGATTGATCAGAGCTTCTGCCTCGAGGTCTCACATAATTCTGTCCCATAGCACTTGTCACCATTGCAATTGTGCCATGCCTGTCCAGGGACCTATGGGTGGCTTTCTAACCCAGGACAGCCAACTGAACTCATGTGCTTGGTAACAAGTAGCAAGATAGAAGGAAGATGGTTCTTCCATCTTCTGGTGGGGAGAGGGGAAGGGAAAACAGCCATATTGTGCAGGAAATCTACTGAGCGTTAAGAAAGGAATGAGCCCCTAGACCCCGGTCTATTTGGCCTGTGGGAGATGCCTTTAACTCAGATGTTGAAAATTTAAATGCTCTCGTGGCCGGGTTGTTGCTAGGTGCCATAGAGTCAGATCCAACTCATAGCAACTCTATGTATAACAGAACAAAATGTTGCCTGCTCCTTCACCATTCTCACTATTGCTGCTATGTTTGAGCCCATTGTTGTAGCCACTGTGCCAATTCATCTCGTTGAGGGTCTTCTTCTTTTTCACTGACCCTGTACTTTACGAAGCATGATGTCCTTCTCCAAAGACTGGTCCCTTCTAATGACATGTCCGAAGTAAGCGAGATGAAATCTCACCATCCCTCGCTCTGAGGAGCATTCTGGCTGTACTCTCACCTAGACAGATTTGTTTGTTCTTCTGGCAGTCCAGAGTATATTCAATATTCTTTGCCAACACCACAATTCAAATGCGTCAATTCTTCTTCAGTCTTCCTATTCATTGTCCAGCTTTTGTATGCATACGAGGCAATGAAAAAGACTATGGCTTGGGTCAGGCGCACCCCATAACCTCAGTGAGCAAAGCTGGCTCAGGGTCTACAAGAGGAGAGAAGGGGCTTGCCAACTGGGAAGCACATGTAGCTGACTGTGGCCTGTAGGCATGGTCAGATCACGTGGTTGTGTTTTCAAGAGAAGTCTGAAATCTAATATTGAATGTAAAGTCTACTAATTTTTAAATGCAGGCAACAGATTCAAAAATTGTAAAAGCAATGCAAGGGCCCAACGAAACACCCCGTGTTCTGGCTTCGGCACACAGACTCCAGTGTGCCGCCTCTGAGTCAGATGATTTCAGAGTTTTCCCTGCCCCGCTCTACCCCTCCAAGGACTAGAGCCACTCTGGCCCCTGGTTAGTGCTGCTGTAAGCCCCTTAACTCATCCTTGAGTGGAATCTTCCTGACTCACTACTCCACACACTTCACGCAGCCTCCTTGCCAGGATGGGAGGATGTCTGGGGCCCAGGCCATCCATTTATCCACCAGTGTCTTCCCCTTCAAAACAACTTTTGAGAAGAGCCTGAGCAGCGTTGCTAAGCTAAGCCCACTCTTGATGTCCACCTTCCAGCTTCCTCTCTCCTCCAGTCCCTATATTTGTCCACCCTTTGTCCCCCACATCACAGTCTAGTCCCAGAGGCCAGAAACCTAGGACTTTTAGGAACATGGTGTGAAAATTACTGTCTCAATCCTCCCCTGAGGACGTACCAGTTGTGGGTGAGTAGATTCCAACTCGTGGAGCTGAGCTCCATAGGGTTTTCAATGGCTAATTTTGAAAGTAGGTCGCCAAACCTTTCTTCCGAAGCACCTCTGGGTAGACTCGAACTTCCAACCTTTCTGTTAGCAGCCAAGGGCATTAACTGTTTGCACCACCCAGGGACTCCGCCTGAGGACTAGCTCTCAAAAACAGCTTTCAAAGACCAGGCCAGTAGAAGCTTGACCCTTAGACCATGAAATCAGATATCCTCAAATGCCACCAGTCAGGCCACCCTCTAAGCCCAGTACTGGGTGCTACTGCTGAGATTGGGTGGGTCCCGCCCTAGATGCTTCTGGATGCCCTAGGCAAGACCCAGCTTGTGCTCACTTTTGGAGATGGGAGTTAATGCAGAACAGGATGTCCAAAATGCCTGGGACCTGGGAGTCCTCCAGGCACCTCGACCTCTGCAGGTCTTGCTTGTCCCCTCCATGTATCCTATGCCTTCCCTTCCCCTCTTCTGCTCCCCATTCAGAGGACTGTCACCAAGTCTGGCTCGTTGACGCTTTGCAGTGAAATGGTCCACGTCATCCCCAGGCCTGCTGAGTCCATCCCGTGAGACCCCCCAGTGCATCTCCTTTTCTCTGTCCTCCTGGTCAGAGCGTTAGGCCACTGTCCCTTTTACTAGCCGGCTGCCGTAGTCCTGCAGATGGACTCCCTTCTCCAATCTTACTCCATCCCTCCTCCACCACGCTGTCTGAACAATCTTCCCAAACTGTAAATCTGATCGTGTCACTCTCCTGCTTAAAACCCACCAGGGACTCCCATGGACATTCCTAATATAATCAAACTGCTCAGCGTACTCAGACCCCACCCCACCCCGGGGGTCTCACCTCAGGCACACCCTCAGGTGCACCCTCCGCTGCAGCCCCACCCGACTCCTGATGCTCCCTCTGGCCTCACCCCATCACACCTGCTGTTCCAACTCCTATCTGCCCTTCAAGGCTCAGCTAAGGTGTCCGATTCTGCAGAAAGTCTTTCTCAATGCCCCCCAAACCTCCCATGGAAGTGCCTGGGTGGTGCAAATGGTTAATGCGATCGGCTACTAACCACAAGATCGGAGGTTCGAGTCCTCCCAGAGGCACTTTGAGAAAAAGCCTGGTGATTTAATTCCAAAAAATCAGCCACTGAGAAAACCCTATGGAGCAGAGTTCTACTCTGACACGCTTGGGGTTGCCATGAGTCAAAATCAACAGCAACAGGTTTAATGCCTGTAAAAATGGCATGGGGGCGCTGCCTGACCTCCTCTAACTTCCCAAGGGGGAAGGAGAATCAAGACCAACAGCCCAAGGCTGATTCCTAAGAGACGGAGGTCTGACATGCTTCCTTCTCCTCCCCATCTTTAGCAATTCTGACACTAACTGTCCCTCCCACGGCGTTCTCTACTTCTCTGCTGGGTTCGATAATTCACAGCAATGGCCACACAGAACTCACAGACCATACTTACAATTATGGGGTTTATTAGGGAAGAGACAGGTTACAACTCAGGCTCGGGAAAAATCAAGGATAAAATTCTTTCATCAGGACAACCTCTCCCCAGCCGTGCTCGCAGGCACACCTCTTCCTGGCTGTAGGCCTCTACCCAGAGGCACTCAACTTTCTCTTCTCGTGGCCAGGAAGCCTACCGTGCCTTCTCCTGCATCCGAGTCTCTGCTGCCCGGTCTCTGCTGCCCAGTCTCTCCTGCCACTGCTTCTCAGCATCTTCAGGGTTACAGCTCACTCTCTCTTGGTCTGCTTCTAGGAGCTTCTCAGATTAGGGATCCTGGGTCCAAAGGATGTGCTGGCTCCTGGCTGTTCTTCCTTGGTGGTGGTGGGATCCTCTTTCCTGCCTCTGGGGTGGCTCATTTCAAGTCCAGCAAGATGGCAAAACTGACCAATCTCTTCGGTGGGTCGCAATTATCCTATCACACACTCCTGCCCAATCACTTGGGTGGGAGTTACAAGATCATGGCTGGAAATACCACACAAAAGTGATCCATCACACCACAACACCTCATCATACTCCCCCTTCCCCTACCTCCTTCTTTCATTCCCCTTCTTTGGATACTGCCATTAGGTTACCTACGGTATCCCTTGATCTCATGATGCTCTTTATCAGTGCGACTCCTGTATCAGACTATGAGGGACTCTAAAGCAGGGACCTTGACTCTCACTCCAACGGGAAGCCCGGTGCCTGGCACAGAGTCACACTTGCAGTAAATGCATTGAAAGGATGATGGGAACTCTTCAACCTTGGCATTGTGCTCAAGACCGGGCTGATTTCAAACAGTCCCTTTCTCCTCCCGTGGCCTCTTTCTAGCATTAGGAGTTTATCTCCCAGTGAAATTTGGTGCCAGCTGTGGTCACCTGTTTGATTGCTCTCTGAGCTCTGCCTTTAACTAGAAATTAATTTGGATTACTTAAGCTTTCCTTGCCCGGCAGAGAAACTCTGGCTGGGTAAATCCGAAGCCGCTGGTGATTTTTCTTGTTCGGTTTAATCTCTTTCTCTCACGTGCCAACTCTAATTTTGTGCTTTCTTGCTTCCTCCCCCTGCAGTGCCCAGTTTTAATCTGCCATCTCTGACCCCTCACAGATGCTGACTCCCTGGGCTCATTACCTTTTCCTCTCCTCTCAGAGAAACTGAGGCTGTGGTGACCGGGGACTCAACCCCATTACTCAGGAAGCCAGGGGCAGCTCTGAGCATGGAGCACCAGCCAAACTCAGGCCCCTGCTCTCCCACGGAAATGCGGAGAACTTGGTGCTCCTTTCCTTGATGGTGACATTTCAAAGAGATAGCTCCCAGCTCTTGCAGGAAGCATCCCTGGCTTGTAAAACTGGCAAGAGGCTTGTTTAGCTTTCTGAAAGAATTTCTATACATCTCAAAGGAGGCAGAGAGAATTTACAATCACAAGTTTTCCAGAGTAAATGTTCTAAGAAAACGGAGGAGGGAGCGTTGCTCCCTTTTTGCACAAGGGAAAATTAACTATTTGTTTTCCTTTCTCAATTTATATCCACCCTCATACTGAAACAAATGGATTTTGGGTGCATACACGAACGGGTGCATGGAATGGAATTGCCCTCGGTGCTGTCCTGTCCCGGTCCTGTTCTTGTTGCTTTTAGTGCTGTGAAGTCGGTCCCTGACTCACGGTGACCCCACGCACAGTGGAACAAGACACTGCCTCATCCTGTGCCATCCCTAGGATTGGTTGGAGGTCAGACCACTGTGATCCATAGAGTTTTCATTGGCTGATTTTCAGAAGTAGATCGCCAGGCCTTTCTTCCCAGTCCATCTTAGTCAGGAAGCTCTGCTGAAACCTGCTCAGCATCACAACATGCAAGCCGCCACTGACAGATGGCTGGTGCATGCACACAGGGGCACATGCATGGAGTTCTCTCAGGGAAGGAGAGAATTCTACCACTGAACCGCTGCTGTGGGGTCCTTTCCTCGTCCGTCCCTGCCCCCAGGTTTCTGTGCCACCCACAGTTCCCAATATTGTTTTGATCCTGCCTGGTTCATCTCCGGGGAGTCATTGCCCAGTGCAATGGATCAGCTCAGAGCTACTAAGTGCAGAGAGGACTGCTCTTGCCCGGCATAACTGCAGTGCTTAGAAACTGCACCTTTGAGGTAGCAGCCTCCTTCTCCTGGGCTCCCTGAAGGATTGATGACATGGCCCCTGACAGGTCTGAGGAGCAGCCCTGCAGATCCCTGTCGAGCAGGCCTTCTGCATCTCTCCCCTGGGGCTTGTCTTCAAAGCGGCCTGGAGCAAAGTGGGAAGCAAGAGCCAGATCCTCTCTTTAATGACAAGGACAGAAAAGGTGAGAGGAAACACAGCTAACTGTACTCATCTTTCTCTCTTATAAACCACGAGAAGGATATCCCAGGTGACAGACAGGCCCATTTTCAGACCTCCAGAAGAATGTTTAATAAGGAATCTCTTGGCTTTAAACAAAGCAGCTCCTGGCTGCTGACCAAAAGGTTGGTACCAAGTTCAAACTCACCCAGAAGCATCTCAGAAAGGCCTGAAGATCTGCTCCCAAGAGGTCACAGCATGAAAATCCTATGGTTTTACTCTGACACACATGGGGTCGCCATGAGTCAGAATTGACCCGGCAGCAACTGGTTTAATTTTTGTTTTTTTTTTAGCTTAAAAAAAGCAAAGCAAAAAACTGATCGGAGCCCATTCTACAGCATCTGTCTAAGTGAATGAACGCTTGTCACAGACCAAAGGGCCATAAAACTCATAGTTGAATAGTGCTTGTTACAATTCTTTAAAGCACTGTATGTGACAACAGTCCTGGGAGGCGGGGACCATCTGAACCTCCTTTTTGTAGAAGAGAATCAGAGAGGTTAAGAAGCTTACCCAGGACACACAGGACTAAGTAGAGGAGTCGACAACTCCAGTTTTTGTCCTAACATCAAATGGCTTGATACACAAAGCCCATGCCCTCCGATGCATCACGCCGCCGCAAGTTTCTGTAACACGAATATTCTTATTGGGGAGTAAGACTCTGCAGTGTGAGATCAGATCCAAACTTTCTGCTTTGAACTACTGGCGGTTGTTATGCGTCCCAAGGAAGCGGTGTGTGGCTACACTCAAGGTCTGACTAAGGTTTATTTAGCACCTGTTTGAGGGAGGCACGGTGCTCAGAGCTGTGATCTCAACAAGATCAATCACGCAGCAACTCTGCTCTCAGGAGCTCACGGTCTTGCTGGGAAGATGCATGGACATAAATAAAAAGTGCCATCTTTGAAAGGAATGCCAAGGGTTGATCGGTTAAAACCAATTTCTGGATGTAAGATGATATAATCTTTTAGAGTTTATAAAAAGCAATCATCAGACCTATCAACCACCCTGTCATTTTAACTAAAGTGTCTAAACTAGTTTTAGTTTTAAAAATAGAGAAATTCCAGCTTCAGGCCTGTCTCTAAGTGTTCCAGGCAGCGAGCGTTTACTTTCGGTAGAATTAGTAGCAATAAACATCCAGGATTTGTGAATTCTACTTTCATGTATGCTTAAAAGAGACAAATCAAATTTATCCCAAATTCATTATCCACGAGTGGAAAGAATTCGCCCCTTGCGCTAATCTAGTTTTAAAAGATTACAGAGTAGCTTGGAGAGGATAAGTAAAATATACTGACCACGAGCTCAAGTGCAGCAGAAAAATGAAGAGGAAAAGGGCCCCTCCCTGCTTGCTGATACAAGCATTACCTCATCGTGTACAAGCCCAACTGTAAGGCCAGGAATTAATTCATCCCCACAGTACCCCCAAAGCTTCAGAGATACCAAATACACCCCTCCAGCACACTACACCAGAAAAGCAAAAGCTAAGTGGTAAAAATGTTAACCTGAATTTGCACCAAAATTTGTACCTCATTGTGTCCTGACCATGTGCTCTTCTGCCCGGGCCCTCAGTACCTGCTCCTCATACCTGCTCCTCACTCCTTCTGTCTACAGCATCTAACTCTTCCTGAAGCCTCCGCCCAGACTTGTCCCCGCTCTGCCGCGGTTCCCCTCCTCTGCGCCCACCAACCCACCTCTAACCACGGCTTGGCCCGACCACACTTGGGCCCTAACCGCAGTTTGAATTTGGTACCAGAATCGCGCGCATGCGCCAACCAGGATTTTGGAGCACGCGCAGGACCTGAAGAGCTGTGTCCTCAATCTGTCCTTGGACGTGAACATCACCGACGTGATTCAACATCGGACCTCCAAATGTGGACATGGGAGGGCTAAAGGCGGAGAGTTCCAGGCACCAAACCCAACCCCCGGATGCAAGTGGAAATAAAAAGCTCCCCAACCTGCTCAGACAGAGAGCACGTGGCCTTATGGTCTCGAGACCAGGCGTTGCTCCTTGTCTGCACAGACAATAAATTTCTGCTTTTTGTTTCCGTTGCAACTGGTAGTGTGGTGTCTGTCTTATTTTGGTTGGCTAATAGGACAGGACAAGAACCCTCGTTCGGTTACATTCTGGGAGAAAAGAAGCATTTCTACTGATAAGATATATGAGCACATCCAAAAGGAGCTAAAAATTGGTGACCTTGATTGGGCAATGCCTATCAAGCGGGGCAGGTCTACTCTGTCCTATAGGGTGGCTATGAGTCGGAATCAACTCGATGGCACACAACAACAACAACATCATCAACATCGAGTATTTAGAGATCCCTGGGTGGCACAAACGGTCTGCGCTCAACTACTAACCTAAAAGTTGTCAGTTTGAACCCACTCAGAGGCACCACGAAAGAAAGGCCTGGCAATCTGTTTCCATAAAGATTACAGCCAAGGAAGCCCTATGGAGCAGCCCTATGGAGCCCTACTTTGTAACACGTGGGGTCACCATGACTTGGAATCAACTTGATGGCAACTCTTTTGGTTATTTTGGTTTGTATCTGACCTTATCATAGGCAAAAAAGGGCTATCCGTGAGTCTTATCTAAGTTATATTGGGAAGCGTGGCCCTTTGCAGCAAGCCATTTCCTAGAAAAGGTGGGGGAACAGGACTCAGGCGAAGTTTAACATTGTTAAGGATGATCGCAGCCTGCAAAGAGCTTCAATTCTTGGGGATTTAAGAATTAAGTAATCAAATAATAATATAAATAAAAGTTAAATAGCCGCTTTCAGAGGGAAACGACTCATGGTCCCTGAAGAGGTCATGGTGAATCCTTAGTTTTGCAGATTCAAAAATCCAGAGAGATCACTGCAACAGAACAGATGGCCTTGGAATGGACCTGGTTATGTACAAAGATATAAGATTCATTACAGCTCAGTGAGGGGAGGAAAGGATTACTCAATAAATGATTTTGGGACAATTAACTGGCAATTTGGAGAACAGTAATTTTAGAATCTCACTTTATGTTATACATGGAAAAGAATTCCAGGTCGGTGGAAGAGTTAAATGTTTTCTTTTTAAACATTAGAATCTCAGGATAAAAAAAAAATAGAATTGAATATTTTCCAAATCTCTAGAGGAGACATAACTTTATAGGCTTAGAAACCATATCTGAGATACAAAAAAGAGTAAGAGCTACGAGTTTGACTACAAAAAAAAGGTAAAATAAAAACGCAAACAGCAAACAAAAAAATTGCAGCAAATGTAACAAAGAGGCACTAGATTTAATATTTAAGGCCTCATAAATATTAGTCAGAAAAAAATTAAGACTCTAACACATAAAAGGGCAAAAGGGTCTCACAAAAGAAGGACAGTAACTAACAAAAAAAGATTTGAGAAGATGTTCAGTTGCCAGGGAATAAAAAATGTAAATTATAAATTAAAACACCAAGGTTATCATTTTCCTCCAGTAAATTAGCATAAATTAAAAAATCATACCTCGGGGGCTTCTGTTTCTGGTTAGGATGTAGAAAGCCACAAGTGACTGTGGAACCTGCCCTAGCAATGAGAACTGGCTCAACAGGCTACAGAATGATGGTTTTAAAAAACCCATCAGAGTGCTAAGGATGCAAGGAAAGTTAAGTGAGCTAAATTTCAGAAAATGGCAAGCTCTTCGTAGGATAGAAGAGATCCATGGCTGCTTTTATCCACGGAAAAGTGAAGGAAGAGGAAACTGCCATAAACCCAGGTAAAGGGAAATCAGTCAAAATTTTAACATTGTTGTTGTTGCAAACGAGCTATGTGACAGATTTTTGCTGTTGACGCTGACTGCCACCATATTGCCTCCGACTCATGGTGACCCCATACACAATAGAACGAAACGCTGCCTGGTCCTGCACCATCCCCACTACCAGGTACACATCAAAGTGTTGTGATCCAAAAGGTGTTCATTGGCTGATTTTTAGGAGTAGATCACAAGGCCTTTCTTCCTAGACTGTCTTAGTCTTGAAGTTCCGGCAAAACCTGTTCAGCATCATAGCAATACTCAAGCTACCACTCACAGACAGGTGAGGTACATTGGCCAGAAATTAAACTGAGTCTCTTGCATGGAAGGTGAGAATTTTACTACTAAACCATAGAGTAGAATCCATAGAATGAGTCTACACCCACAGGTCAATGCTTTCATGTTGATCTTTATCAAGTGCACAGGAGTAATAGACGAAAGACTAAGGTCAAGGCAGGAGAACTGAGACATTCCCTTTGAGGCATGCAGGACCTTCCCCAAGGGCAAATCAGTGTCCTGCTGAAGTCTGGGAGCAGGACAGGAGAGTTAAGTGAAATTTATCCAAAGGACACAGGGCCTTCACCAAGTGCAGTACAGTGTCCCTATGAAGACTTGGAGCAGAGCAGAGGGTGGAGAGAACTCCCGAGTTGTATAAACCTGGGGGCAGAACCAAAGAGCTAAAAGAACTCTCCAGCAGCCCCAAGCTGGCAGCTGACTATTAGCAGAGAGAGGAAGAGAAACCTTCCATGATTCATAAAGCTGACAGCAGGGCTAAGAAGCATAAGAAGATCTCTTCAGTCTCTCTAGTGTTCAGATCCCAAATCCTGATGAAGGAAAAGCCCTGATACCATTCTCAGAATATCTGCAGCCGGGGGTGAACTGGATCAAACTAAAGCTGAAACAAAAGCCATACCCTGCTCAAATATAACTTTAATTGACTCAGTTCTTCACATTAGCAGTCTAATAGAAGGGACATACCTTTCCTGTGAGTAAATATTATTTACTTCAGTCTCCACTGCTCTTTTACACACAATTTCCAACATTAAAAAAAAAAAAAAAATTAAGAGACACACAAGATACGAAGAAAATGTGACACAGGATCAAGAAAAGAACAGTAAATAGAAGAAGACCCAAAGATGCCTCAGCTGTTAGAATTATCTAGACAATGACTCAAGCCCTACTTTCCTTCCTATGCAAAAATTAATTTGAAATGGGTCATAAACCTCTAGAAGAAAATGATCATTGCAACCTTGGGATAGCAAAGGTTTCTTAGAGAGGATACAAAAAGGGCTAGTCTCAAAATTTTTAAATTGGTAAATCAGACTTCATCAAAATTAAAAGTTTCTGCTCATTGTTGTTGTTGTTAGGTGCCCTCAAGTCGGTTCTGAGTCATAGCAACCCTACGCAGAACAGAACAAGATGCTGCCTGGTCCTGTACCATCCTTACAATCATTACTATGTCGCAGCCCATTGTTGCAGCCACTGTATCAGTCCATCTCATTGAGGGTCTTCCTCTTTTTCATTGACCCTGTACTTTACCAAGCATGCTGTCCTTCTCCGGTGATTGATCCCTCCTGATAACATGTCCGAAGTATGTGAGATGAAGTCTCACCATCCTCCCTTTTAAGGAGCATTCTGGCTGTATTTCTCCCAAGACAGATTTGTTCATTCTTTTGTCAGTCCATGGTATATTCGGTATTCTTCGCTAACACCACAACTCAAAGGAATCAATTCTTCTTTGGTCTTCCTTATTCATCATCCAGCTTTCGCATGCATAAAGAAGTGATTGAAAATACTATGGCTTGAGTCAGGCGTACTTTGGTCCTTAAAGTGACATCTTTGCTTTTGGACACTGTAAAGAGGACTTTTACAACAGGTTTTCCCAATGTGATATGTCTTTTGATTTCTCGACTGACTGCTTCCCTTGGCATCGATTGTAGATTCAAGTAAAATGAAATCCTTGACAACTTCAGTCTTTTCTCCTTTTATCATGGTTTTGTTTATTGGTCCACTTGTGAGGATTTTTGTTTCCTTTATGTTGAGGTGTCATTCATACTGAGGCCTGTAGTCTTTGACCTTCATCAGTAAGTGCTTCAAGTCCTCTTCACTGTCAGCAAGCAAGGTTGTGTCATCTGCATAACACAGGTTGTTAATGAGTCTTCCTCCAATCCTGATGCCCCGTTCTTCTTCATATAGTCTATCTTCTCAGATTATTTGCTCAGCATACGGAGTGAATAAGTACGGCGAAGGGATATAACCCTAATGCATACCTTTTCTATTCACTTAAAGACACTACTAATTAAATGAGTAGGCAAGCCACAGACTAAGACATAATATTCTCTGTATATCTGAGAAAGAAATTGTATCCAGAATATGTAAACTTCTATAAATTAATAATAAAAAGTCTTTCAACTAAATTAAAAAGAAAAATACATTCTACAATAGAAAAAAAAAGGTACGGCTAATAAATACATAAAAAGTATGCTGTTATAGCAGCACTAGATAACTAAGACAGGAAGACATATACGGGATGCCACTTTACTCCCATTAGAATGGCTACAACAGATCAGCAATTTTGAATTTTGAGAGGATGTGAAGCAACTGAAACTCTCATACATTCCTGGCCGAGACACAAAATGCACAACCACTTTGGAGAAGTGTTTGGCAGTTTCAGATAAAATTAATGTACATGTATCCTCTGTCCCAGCAATTCCACTCCTAGGTACTTACCCAAGAGAAACGAAAGCGTATGTCCACAAAAGATTTGTACACGGATGTTCATAACTTTATAATAGCCCCCAACTTGAAACAACCCAAATGGTCATCAACAGAATAGATAAATTATTGTTATATTCATACAGTAGAAAACTACACAGCCATAGAAAGGAATGAATCACTGATAAATACAAAAACGTGGATGAATCTCAAAAATACTGTGTTAACTACAACAAAAGCTAGACACAAAAAACTCATTCTGCTGATTTCTGAAGTTCAAGAACGAGCTAAAGAAATCTCACGGTGATAGATGTTTCCTCAAGTGGGACATGGGAATGATACATAGGAACCTTCTTGTGTGATGAAAAAATTTTGTATTTCATTTTTGGTGACGATTATACACATGTATATAGTCGTCAAACTCATCAATCTATACTCTTAAAACACGTGCATTTAATTTTCTCCAAATACACCTCAGTAAATAATTTTAATAATAGCATCTTTGGCCAGTGAGAGTGTAGTGAAATTAGTACTCCCATGAACCGGAAAATCATTTTAGAGAAAGCATTTTGGCAATATTAATCAAGAATTATGAAAAGTTCAAACATTTTAGCCTAATGATTTCACTTAGGCAAACCTACTCTTAAGAAATAATTCAAAATAACAAAAGGCGATATGATAAAAACGTTAATTATAATATTTTTATAGTAGGGTACTCTAAAGCACATCAAAATCCAACAGTGAGTGATAATTAAATGAAGTATGATAAACCTACTTTATTTAATATATTCTAGCCATTAAAAATTATATGTTTGAAGACTGCATAACAAGCAAGACATTATGCTATAATCCTTTACATCCTTTTAAAAATATGCATATGAAAAAACTAGAAGGAAATAAACCATAATGATAAATTGTTCTTATGTTGGGCTCGTGAATTTTTTTTCAGTTTATCTGAATTTTAATATTTTTCTTTCTTTCAAAAATGTTTAAATTTTTTTCAATTTTTTTATTGATATTTTTCTAAGAACAAGGTATTTCTCTTTAGTTATCCATGTATCATTTATGTCCTTTAGTCATTTTCTTTTTTGTTTAAATTGCTTTTTGTATTACACAAAAAATCACTGGCTATAGTTATTTTTCATGTATATACGTATATACCCTCTCCTCACTTATCAACTATCCTGTTATCCAACATTTTGCATTTATGACAATAACAAAAAATCTACTATCTATTTTGCACATTAACGACATACACATCTGGCAGGGACAAATGAGAAACACTGGCTTTGATGGTTAAGGTTATATGTCATCTTGGCTGGGCCATGATTCTCAGTGGCTTGGCAGTTATGTGATGATGTAACTTGGCAGTTATGTGATGATGTAACTTGGTAGTTATATAATGGTGTAATTTGGCAATTATGTAATGATGCAGTCATCCTCCATTTTGTGATCTGATGTGGTCATCCTCCATTTTTGCAAAATACCAATTTCACATGACAACCTGGTCTTTGGAACATAACCATGTCGATAAGTGAGGAGAGGGTTTATACACACACACACACACACACATATACATACATATATACACACACACTCGATTTTACCCAACAGTTCTCAATTTCTAGAAAACAAATATTTAAACTAGGTTTTAATTTGTGAATATAGCAAATGGGACAGGCCCTCCCATTGACCCAAATACTCCTGCCTACCAGATAGAGTCATACTATACTACAAAATATGATATTATTAATGTAAAGCATTAAATATATTTATTTTGAAAAAGTCTGAAAACATAAGCAGTGGCTAATCTCTGGGGAGTAAAATAAAGCTAACTTGTTTACCTTGTCTGTTTTTTCTACAGTGAAGATGTATTATTTTGTAATAATAAAAATATATATGTGTATACAGTACAATAAAAAAGGAGCCCTGTTGACATAGTGCTACTAGGGCCACTGTCCCAGAAAGACTATAGCTTTGAAAACCCTATGGGACAGTTCTCCTCTGTCCTATAGGGTCACCAGAAGTTGGAATCAACTTGATGGCAACAAGTTTGGTTTAGTATATATAGCAAAAAATATACGTGGTAAAATTAAGCCCCAATGTCAAGCTCAAGCTAAGTGGCGTCACTAGGGTTGGTGCCACCCAGTGCGGTAACTCATGGTGTCACCTCCCCTCATGGAACTCCACCTGTACCAGGCCATACAGAATCCTTAGTAATGTTTTTTGTACTATTGTTACTCATAAATGATAATTCCCATATATCACTTCTTCTTTTCCTTTAATTGCTACTTCATTCTCAAAAAAGTTATTGATATAGGTTCACAAATACTAATCGCCACAATATTATAGCTAAAACACCAGAGAATTTGACAAATTTTGGCAACTATAAAAACACCGGCAGCAACAAAAACAACAGCACATGCTTGTGGCCTGTGCAGATGAAGCCATGTGATTTGAAGCATCATTGTAATTGGGTAATGATGACAGTTCTGACTGAGGCGTATTAGAAGGTTCAAAACGTAAATTAGCATAGAGTTTTATCCTTGTAGGTTCAAAAGGTAAATTAGCATAGAGTTTTATCCTTGTAGGTATACTGATACATGCAAGCTGGCCTTATGAAAAATGTTTTATTTTTATTAAAAAAATAATAAATTTCCACTGAAACAAAGCATAAAAATTTTATAGACAGTCATTTTGGTGTCACCCCCTCTGACAGTATCACCTGGTGTGGTCCTCACCACCCACACCTCCCTAGTGATGCCACTGCTCAAACCCTCCCAAAGCCTAGGACCCAACCCTGATCCTAGTCAGAGTCAAAGAAATGCAAGTTTCCTAGGTCAGAACATTCCACGTCCTGCATTTCATCTTGTAGTTGATATTCTACTGACGTAATGTTCCCCTTCTGGTCACTAGACCCTTGATCTTAATGACCCGATGCTCTGAGGCTTCTGTATCTGGCCCTCAGCCTCGTCCCTACCAGTCGCGCTGTCCACACAACCACGTTGGATCAGGAAACCTATTGAGTAATTGGAAACAGCAACCCTCACATGCCCTTTCCCTCTTGCCCCTGAGCTCCTTGGCTTCACGCAGGCAGCTGGAGCAATGGCGACACTAGCTGCACCTACCTTCCCTCTCGAATCCCCAGTACCAAGAGCCTGCTGAGCCATCAAGGCTCCTGTTCCTGCCAGACCTTTACTAACCATGACAAGGTTTGGATAGCCTGTGAAACATCATAATCTCCCATCTCTCTGCAGAAGCAAATAGAGTTAAAGGAGGTTGTGGGGGTGCAGTAGTGGCAGATACATCCCTGGAGAGCCCAGCTCCATCCTTCCTCGCCTGTCTGTGTCTCCCCCTCTCTCTTGGCTTAGATCTTCTCTGAGGAGTCTGGCAAAGCCTGCTGAAGAGGAGCTAAAGAGGTGACTGCAAATTAAAATGAACATCCTGCTGAAAAGAATTCAGAGCGGTGATAGCATTATGGGGCCCTGGTGTGTTGCAGACAGCAGAGGACTCTGTCCCCATCCACCGGAGTATAAATTAGAGGGAGAGTGTGTGTTCCTTGTTCCCTCCCCTCCCCCCAACCCCTTAGAACAAGAAAGTAGCCAAGCCCTAAAAGGAGGGGCAAGGAATAGCTCAACTCAGAGAGACTTCATTAAAATATACCTCCTCACTATTCAATCACTAATTGACTTTTCCTCCTCACTTTAATTTTGACGCTGGTGTCTTGATTAATTAACTCTGTCACCAAAGCCCCAGAGCACCACAGAAGGACTCACCAGGAGTTTATCTCTCTCTGTTCCAGCCAATTTGACAGGTAGGTTCTCCTTGGCCAGCTCCATGGGTAATGGCCTGAGCCCGCCTTGGTCCCTTGAGGAAACACTGAGACACGCTGTAATTCTCTAACTATTGACCATGGGCCCAGCCATCAGAAAGAGAATCAGGACACCCAGGTTGTTGCAACCCTCTCTGACAGCATAATAAATTTTCTTCCCCCTCCATCCTCCTACACATAGGAAGCTCCTCTCCGAAACTGTGGCCAGTGGGAAAGATGGATCACAAGAGTTGCTTCCAGGGAAGGCTCCTGGGAAATCATTTGTTCACTATGTCATTCATACTACTATTTTACTTGTTTTTGACTGGCCTGTGCTAGACTCATGTGGGGACACGGGGGGAGGGGACGGGGGGGCAGGGAAGAAGTATAACATATGGGTCCTGCTCATAAGACATGTGCAATTTTAGTTGATGAGATGAGATGCTTTCTTATAAAAACAAAAGCCAAGATACGGTGTTCCAAAGAAAATCTCCAGGTGGGGAAAGGCAGCTGTCCTGATTATTCTGGCCCGGTTTGCCCTCCTCACTTCTAAGGACCAGTGTGCACTGAGGAAGCACAATGAAACCATCACCAGGGGGCGCTTTGGCGTGTGTGTGTGTGTGTGTGTGTGTGTGTGTGTGTGTGGTGCCACAGGAGGAGATTAATTAAAGGTCAAAGTCCTCTTCTTCCCTCTGGCTTTCTCCCCCCGCCCTCTTGAGAACTCTTTGTGGATGAGTAGATCCCGACTCATAGCAACCCTATAGGACAGAGTAGAAGTGCCCCACACGGTTTCCAGGGAGCAGCTGGTGGATTTGAGCTGCTGGCTGACCTTTTGGTGAGCAGCCATAGCTCTCAACCACTGCGCCACCAGGACTCTGCCCTCCCCTAAAAAAAAAGGGGGGAGGCATAATGTGGCAGTAGAAGGCATATCTACCACCTGTCTGTCAGTTTGTGGTGATGCTTATGTGTTGTTATGATGCTGGAAAATATGTTACTGGTATTTCAAATCCATCAGGATCACCTATGGTGGACAAGTATCAGTGGAACTTCCGGACTAAGACAGATCAGGAAGAAAACCCTGATGATCTACTTAAGAAAATTAGCCAATGAAAGCTGTATGGATCACAACAGAATATAGTGCTGGAAGACAAGCCCTCTAGGTTGGAAGGCACTCAGAACGCACAATGGCCACGGCAATGGACACAAGCCTACCCATCACTGTGAAATTGATACAGAACTGGACAGTGTTTTGCTCTGTTGTACGTGGGGTCACCGTGAATCAGAGCCAACCCTTAGGCAACTAACAACAGGAGGAATATAAAGGAAAGGGAGCCCCCATTTCACTCCCTACTCACTCCACCTCTCAGAGAATGAAAATGGATCCAGACTGGCCAGTGTGATAGTTTGGACTCCAAGCCAGTGGAGCCATGCACCCTAGAGGTGGGCTGGCATCTGCCCTCTTGCCTACACTGCACTGGGAACTCCCAGACCTCTTGTTTTTTCTCTATTCTCTTCAGTGTAGGTGGCGCCCTGCCCCAGGACCCACTCTCCTTGGGCTGCCCCAGCACCTACTCTCCTTGGGCTGCCCCAGCCATCCTGTCCTCTTCTCTCTCCTCCTTCCACGTAGGAAGAAAAGATTCATGCCGAGGGACTGATGTGTATGTGTGTGTGTGTGATGGTTGGTATGGGAAGGGGGAGATAAACATAGGCCAAATCCAGTTGTTTCTGCTTCCTCTAGTCATACTTAGGCAAAACTCTCTGAGATACACTTTTCTAGATTACCCAACTTCTCTTCTAGTTTTACTCTTGATCTATTTTGAACCTACCTTGGCCACCAACATTAATGTTCCTCTGTTTAAAAGACCCCTAACGGCTTACTATGTGGTAGATGGTGCTGTTGAGCTCACTGCTTGCTTCTCTTCTCTGTGGGTGGATTACATATCCAATGACGTTATACAACCCAATAACATCAAACCTGGCCGTGTAATTAGCTCTGACCAGTGGAGTAGCACATTCATTTTCACATCAGAAGCTTTAAAGCCATCACTTTGTCCATTACCTTCTATTTTCCCTCTTTCAGGAGACAAAAATGTCCCAGATTGGGGCTATTCCATCTACCTGGGTCCTGTAGTGGAGATCAGCAGTGATTCCTCAATGGACATGTAGCCATAGTGATAAGTAAACCTCTTTATTGCATGTTACTGCAATTTGGGGGCTATTTGTTACTATGCATAGTTTTACCTAATCTGACCGATACATCCTACAATATGATCTGACCTCTGACCACTTCTCCAGCCTCATGTCCTGCTTTCCATTCCCTCACCCTTTACACTCCAGACGCTCTGGCCTTCTTTCTCTTCCTTGAATAGGCCGAGCTTTGCATGTATGCCTCAAAACCTTTGCATGTACTGTTCTCTCTGTCTGTAATGCTTTGCCCCGAGATCTTCACATGGCTAGCTTCTTTCAGATATTATGTTCGTAAGGAATTGCTTTCCCTGAACATCTGTCTAAGGTAGGCTTCCAGTCACTCTCTGACATTATCCTGTTCTGTTTTGTATGTGTTCACTACTTTTTTTTTTCTCCCAGAGGAATTAAAGCTCCATGGCAGTGGAGACCTTGCCCATCATTTCACTACAGTATCTCCAGACACTAGAGAGATCCTTGACATATAGAGACACTCAGTATTTGTGCGATAAATTAATGAACCTCTCTCCTAAGCTTCATTACCCATTTTCAACTGTCACCTGGGCACCTCCTTTTGGAAATCCCTCAGACATCTGAAACTCAACAGATTCAAAGCAGAATTAGAATTTTGTCTTCTCCTCCCTCATCCCAGCCTCTCCTCATTCTGTATCCCTAGATGAATGGTACCACCACTCACCCTGACACCCAAACCAGAAACCTCAGGGTGATTTTCCACAGCATCCTCCCCTACCTTCCCCCATCCCAATCAGTCAGCAGATGGACTCTCGGTTTTGAATCTCTCTCTAATCCATTCCGTCTTCATCCCCACACACCTGCCCTCACTCAGGCCCTCATCAGCCAGTGCCTGGATTATCACAGTCTTTGGAGGGCACGATTCCCCGTTTGTAATCTTCTCCCCTCCCATCTGTGCTGCACACTGCCACCAGAATTATCTTTTGAAAAACTGATAATGTCACTCCTCTGTTTAGAACGATTTCAAAGGAGCTACAGGCTAACACTTAACTACCTCGAGGCCATGCCATACCTTAGTATTCTGGCTCCTGCCAACCCCCAGCCTTTCTCCTACCCCTGCCTGGCCCTTCATTCTCTTCAGGCCACACTGATTCAGGGCAGCTGCTCCCCAAGGGATTTCACTCACTTTTCCCTCTCCCTGGAATGCTCTTGTAACTTCCAGACCCCTTGTCCCACCCTGACACCCACACTGCCATCAGCCCCCCCTGTGAGAGCGTTCTCTGCTGCAGACCCTTGGGTATTACTCCCCCTGTGTAGCCTTCTACTGTGAAAATGAAAATAGTTCAAATTAAAAGCCCCATCCTTTCCTCCTTTAACACTTCATGTGAACTTCTAAGATTTATCACTGTGAATTTCTAAGATTCATCACATGGTCTTATGTCTGACTTTTGTGTACAGGTTTGTCTCCTCTGCACTGGTCCCTGGGTGGCACAAAGGTTTTCACTCGATTAACCTAAGGGTTGGTGGTTCAAATCCACCCATCAGCTCCATAGAAGGAAGGCCTGGTGATCTGCTTCTGTAAAGATTACAGCCAAGAAAACTCTAAGAAGCAGTTCTACCCTGTAACACATGGAGTCACTATGAGTCAGAATCAACTCAACAGTAATGGGTTTGGTTTGGGGTTGTTTTCTCTCCTCCCCTAGTCTTTGTACTCTTTAAGGGCTTACATGACCTTTCTTGTTGAGTCCCCAAGCATTTCACAGTGTCTGTACAGATATATGCTTAATTAATCTCATTGGGGTAAATACATGGATAGGAAATACATGGTATTAAGCATAAGAGGAGAGAATGAGAAATGATAGATAAGCTTATAAGGTCACAAGTTAGGACAGGCATCTGCATGGTATGACCAGCAAAAGGAATGCAGCTGGTGGCTAGTGGAATCAACTCCTAGTCTCATGAACAAACCTACCCGCATAAAGCTACCCTATAAAATGGATTCAGAAGAAGGTCCTGGTAATCGGCTTCCAAAAGATCATGGCCATTGAAAACCCTGTGGAGCACAGTGCTACCTGGCATGGGGTCACCGTGAGTCGGAGCCAACTCAATAGCAACTGGTTGTTTTTAGAGATGTTATCTCTAAGGAACGAAGGACAAAGACAAAATTCTTTGGGTGAAGTTAAATTCCTTACCCCACGTCCACTTGTAGAGCTTCTCCTCATATATCTCACAAGAAAGAACTTTATTAGCATTGCTCCCATTTTACAGATTCCATTTCCAAAAATGGAAACCCTGGTGGTGTAGCAGTTAAGTGCTACAGCCGCTAACCGAAAGGCCAGCAGTTCAAATCCACCAGGCTCAGGACCAGAAAATGGCACAGGACCAGGCAGTGTTTCATTCTGCTGTACATGGGGTCGCTATGAGTCAGAATTGACTCGAAGGCACCTAATAACAACAACAGAGAAATTAAGTGATGTGCCAAAAATATGCACAATTAGTGAGCAGCAAATTTAGAACTTGAACCCAGAATCTATTTGTAAATCCTCTGGCCCCTCACCCAGTCAGGCTGTCCTTCCTTAAAATGAGAGCGCTAGTAAGGAGGTTATGTCCTTGGTCCCATCACCTCTAAAATGCTCTAATCCCCATACTCTGTTCACCCTGGGCTTCTTTAATCACTCTTCCCATCTAACCCCACAGTCCCCAGCTACTATTAGGGCGGATCCGCAGCAAATGTGGGCCAGAGCCCCTGCCCCCATCTTGGAAATGGAGGTTCCCCGCTCCCTGGGAGCAGCGAGACCCTCAGCACAGTTGGTCAGAAGCCCACACAGTTGTTTTTGGAGAATCAGATTCCAATTTAATGCTATTTGAGGCTCAAAATGGCCCCCTACCCTCCCTGCTTACTTCTTAAATGCAGTTCTTCACAGTAACAATGGCACCTGTTGGGGAGGAGAAAGAAGGGATTTAGGCCGAGAGCTGGTTTCATGTCAACCTAAAAGGATTATTTCATCCCATCGGAAAGAGAATTCCCCTCCCGTGGGGGAGGATGGATTAGGGCTTTGCTTCAGATGGGACTTGATGAAAAGATGATTTAAAGATTATAGGACAAAATGGATACATTTGACAACATCTGCTAGGGTTGGATTTTTTGGCATCTGAGAAACAAATCGTTATTTATGCAATTAGTAGATTGCTTGCTTTGGTGCTAATTTAGAGACTGGCTGTATACATATGCCCACACGTTTCCATCCTGGCGTTTCCTTCCATCTGTGTTGGTGAATTTTATGTGTCAACTTGGCTGGGCTATGATGCCCTGTGTTTTGGCCAAACCCTAGTCTAGATGTTGCTGTGAAGGTACTTACATGTGTTCAACATTCACAACCAGTTGACTTTAAGTAAAGCAGATTACCCTCCATAATGTAGGTGGGCCTCATCCAATCAGCTGAAGGGCTAAAGAGCAAAAACTGATTTTTCCCAAGAGAGAAGGTTTCTGCCTCAAGATACTCTGTTGGAGTTTCCAGCCTGCCTGGCCTATGGATTTTGGACTCACAATTTCATGAGCCAATTCTTTAAAATTAACCTCTCTCTCTTTCTTCCAGGCACTGATCTAGGGGCTTGGAATACAACAAGGGCGAAACAAATATCCCCACACTTTTGGAGCCTACTTTGTAGCAGGGGAAGGGAAAAACATCAATACACAATAAACATAATAATAAGTAAATTGTGTAGCCCGTTAAAAGCTGATAAGTGTGTGCAAAGAGGGAACAGTAAAGCAGGGTAAAGAGAATCAAGAATGTTGAGGGAGGCAAGCAAGGAGGGCAGGGTTGAGTATGGAGGTCAGGACAGGCATCCTAGAGAAGGGGAGATTCAGTCAAAGACCTGAAAGAGGGAAGGGGGTGGTCAGCAGGTATCTGCAGGAAGAGCGTGCCCTGGGAGGGAACAGTTAGAGCAAGCATCAGCAAACCACGATCTCAGGTCAAATCCAACCCATGTGGATGGCCCATGAGCTAAGAATGGCTTCCACTCTTTCAAATGGTTGAAACAAGTCAAAAGAAGAGTAATATTTTGTGACACATGAAAATTACACAAAATACAAATTTTAGGGTCCATAAATAAAGTTGTACTGGAACACAGCCACGCGCCTTCATCTGTGTATTGTCTATGGCTACTTTCGTGCGACAACAGCAGAGTAGCTGTGACAGAGAACTTATGGCCCACAAAGCCTACAATATTTACTACCTGGTCCCTTGCAAAAAATGTTTGCCGATTCCTGAGTCAGAGCAAAGGCCCTGGGGCAGGGACAGGAACAGCGAGGAGATAAGGGCGGCTGGCGCAAACACCCAAAACCAAACCCCCTGCACTTGAGTCAGTTCTGACTCATACTGACCATATAGGACAGAGTAGAACTGCCCCTAGGGTTTCCAAGGCTGTCATCTTTATGGAAGCCATGTTAGGCTTGAAGTGTCTATTAGACAAGAGGTGGAACAATTGCGTATTTGAGTCTGAAATTCAGAAGAGAGGTGTTATGGATTGAATTGTGTTTCCCAAAAATGTGTATCAACTTGGCTAGGCCATGATTCCCAGTATTTTGTGGTTGTCCACCATTTTATAATCTGATATGACTATCCTACACGTTGTGAATCCTAACCTCTATGATGTTAATGAGTAGGATTGGAGGCAGTTATGTTAACGAGACAGGATTCAATCTACAGGATTAGATTGTATCTTGAGTCAATCTCTTTTGAGATGTAAAAAAGGGCTTCAAGCAGGGGAGAGGGACCTTATACCACCAAGAAAGAAGAGCCAGGAATAGAGCATGTCCTTTGGACCTGGGGTCCCTGTGCTGAAAAGCTCCTAAAACAGGGGAAGTTTGATGACAAGGGCCTGCCCCTGGAAGCAAAAGAAAGAGAAAGTCTTCCCCTAGAGCTGGCCCCTGAATTCAGACTTCAAGCCTCCTAGAGTGAGAGAATAAATTTGTTTGTTAAAGCCACCCACTTGTGGTATTTCTGTTATGCAGCACTAGATAACTAAGATAAGAAGTTTGACTGGAGATATAAATTTGGCAGTTGTAAGCATATAAAAGGTATTTAAAATTCCAGGACTAGATGAGAACACCAAGGCAGTGCGTATAGACAGAGAAAGAGAAGAGGGCCAAGGACTGAGCCTTGGACAGCCCAGCTTTAAGAAGTCAAGGCGGGGGAGGGGGGAGTGGAAAGGGAGGAAGTAGCAAAGGAGACTCAAAGGAGGGTCCAATGAGGGAGGGAAAAAACAAGGCAAGAGCAGTGTCCTGGAGCCAGGTGAAGAAGCTGCATCTAGAAGGAGAACGGTGTTATCTGGGTCAAATGCTGCTGTCCGAGCAAGAGGAGGCCTGAGGGTTGATCCCTGAATTTAGCAACATGGAGGTAGCAACAAGAACAGGCTTGGTGGAGAGGCAGGAAAAGAGCTGTTTGGAGTGAATTTAAGATACAGTGGGAGAAAGAGAACTTGGAGACATTGGGTATAGACAACTCTTTAAAGGAGATTTGCTGCAAAGAGGAGCAAAGACATGGAAGAGCAGGTGAAGGGGAAGGGTGTGCGGATGAGAATAATCCAGTAGTCTCAGTTGCCTAGTGCTGCTGTAACAGAAATACCACAAGTGGGTGGCTTTAAAGAACAGAAACTTATCATCTCACAGTTCTGGAAGTGAAAGTCCAAATCAGGGTCTCAGCTGTGTTGATTCCTTTTGTAGGCGTCTCTCCTAGTTTTGGTATCAGCCGCCAATTCTTTGCATTCTTTCACTTGTAGACGATCCTCACATGGCATCTGTCTTCCCATGTGTGTGCGCGCTTGTGCCCAATGTACTATACAGACAGTCCCCGGGTTATGAGTGTCTGACGTATGGGCAACTCGTACTTGCCCTCTAATGTTCTATAAATTTGCCCTCACTTTGAAGCAATTGAACCAACCCCTACTTGCAAAAAATTCGTCATCATAATCACCTTTGCTTGCTTCACATGTAACTTTCAAATCATTGAAAAGGCTTCCGGTCTTTTCTTGCACTAAAACCAAAACCAAACCCATTGTCGTCGAGTCAACCCCGACTCATAAAGTAAGGCTAAATAAAAACCATGTGCACCTGTTCCAACTTACCTCCAAATTCGACTTAAAGACACAGTTAGGAACGGATCTTGTTTGTAACCCAGGGACCGTCTGTATTCACAAGTTTTTAGTGAAGACCATTTGGAACACAGCACAGATCAGACACTGTGGTCAACAGGAGTTTATTATTCACAGAATAAACAGGACAGGGGTGACTGAAACAGCAAACATTTTCATCAACCAAGGCTCCCAAAGTTAGGCTCCCGTCCTTGGGTATGGTGTTACATCGCATCCACACACTCTCCACTACATGCCGTGGGAGGAAGCCAGAGCCTCTTGCTCCTGTGGCTGTTATACTAATGAGACAGCCATGTTTACATGCCAAACAGCATTTACAGAGGGGTATAGAAGTGGAAGACCCCCCTGCAGGCAACCCCCCTTGCTCTGGTGCTGGGAAACTGAGCCACCAGGGAGCTCCTGACATGACTCAAAGTCCTTCCAGGTTTCATTGCTCCTTTTCAGGTGGATATCCACCTCCTGATGGCTATTCTAGGTTTACTGAGGTCAAGAGCATTCCTTCCACCTTTACGCCATATAGCTTAACAGAGTTCTGAGTTTCATCAAAGGGCAGTCATCTCCCCCTGAGGTACATATTTTACTTTGTGTCCGTTAGTAGCTATTACGTGCATTATTAGCTAGGGAGATAGTGAAAGAGAGAGATTATAGCACATCTGTGCACCGGACAATGTGTGTGTGTGTGTGTGTGTGTGTGTGTATTCTGGTCTGTTTATGAAGTCATTAGATTTAGAACCCACCCAATTTAGGTCTACTCTGTCCTATAGGGTCGCTATGAGTCGGAATCGACTCAACGGCATTGGGTTTTCTAGTTAATATAAGAAAGAAAATCCTATTTCCAAACAGAATTACATCTATGGGTTTAGGGCTTAGAATTCCAACACATGTTTTGGGGGCACACGATTTAATCTGCAACACCAGTAAAGAGCAAAACACTGACATTGCAGGAAAAAGAGACTATTGCTAGACAGGGTAGGATGGGCCAGTCTAATGCACAAGAGGAGTAGTGGCTCTGGACAGAGCCTGGAATGTCTTCACTTTGATGTCTCTCCTTCCACCCTCACCATGTCAGTGGCTTTGTCAGTCCCTCTGTCCAAGTCTATCCACTGACTCATTCATTCAAATGTTTTTTCCTGAGCACCTTCCATTGGCCTGACCCTGTTCTAGGCACTGGGGATGCACAGTAGAGAAAAGTTAGTGGGTTCCTGCTCTCTTGGAGCTTTCATTCTAGTGGGGGATGCTTACGACTGTAACAGAAAACTCTGAGTCATACTGGCTCAAAACACCAGAACGTTAATACCTCATATAATTAAAGTCCAGGTAAATGTTCACTGTTATGCATTGTTATAGCCTTAATCAAAATGCATTGTCTACTTCTCTATCCCCTTCACTGACAGCGATCTTCTTTAAAGGCATAGTATTTACAATCCCAGCTCTTAATGCAGTTTGACACGGGGAAGCACTTCAAAAAGGGTTTGTTAAATGAAAAAATAAAACCCCAGTGACAGGAAAAATCCTTGCTTGAAATTCCTCCATAATACTCATCCATGTGAGCTACCAAGCTATACTTTTCAAATGCAAAACATCCCTGTGCAGTTATTCACACTTAAGTATGAATTAGTTTTGTTGGATACTTTTCTTGATCGACTAGCTGAGATCGATTGTCCCTTATCAATTGGATTTTTCCATGAAGTGGAGATCTGGAAGGGATAACTTGGAAACTGAGACACCACCAGGTAAGACAAGGCCAGACGTCCTGACGCAGTGGCTGGTCCTAGAGACAGCGTGAGGGTGCGCAGCATCATTGAAGGGGGTGTGAGGGGCATGAGAAGGGGCTCTGAGGGAGAAAGAGGCAAAAGGGCTCCTCAGTTTGAGGACATGTTTCTCTGGAGGCCGTCCGCCAGAAACCCCCTGTGCAGACTCAGTGGAGCCTGCAGCTGATGGCCCTGAACAGCAGAAAACAGCCTGCTTGCTCTTGTGCTGGGAAACGGAGCTGCCAGGGGCCTCCTGACAAGACTCAGAGTCCTTCCAGGTTTCAGGAAACAAAGCTTCTAATTACAAATCAGTCTTCCCAATTGTTTCAATCAGTAGGCTGTCTACTTCTGGTTAATTTTCCACCCTTCCAAATTGTCCATCAGTATATACATCTGGCATACTACAGGGGCAGCTGACCTTCACATGGCTTCTGCTCTGCGTTTCT
Source organism: Elephas maximus indicus (assembly GCF_024166365.1). Lineage (NCBI taxonomy): Eukaryota > Metazoa > Chordata > Mammalia > Proboscidea > Elephantidae > Elephas > Elephas maximus. Next base: position 17,948,356 of record NC_064826.1, read on the forward strand.
GAAGACAGGCTGTAAAGGAAGAATAGCCAAGGAAGCCATCTTTAAAAGGGCAAGGGCGTGGTAGAAGCTGGTCCTTAAGCTTATTCTTACTTTTGACCACTGTTCTTGTTTTCTCTTTAAAAAGAAGGGTTTTAAATAGTTTAAAGGTAAGTGCAATCATTTTTAAGTGGTGCCCCCTTGGCTTGTATGTAGAATTAACTTATAAATTGAAATTTCATCAAGACATTGATTTCGAAATAGCATCACCCTGGAGCCATCTGACTAGGGAGGTCACTGCTGAGGCCACGGAAGGACCTCATTATGCTGAGGTTTCCGCTCTTTGTGGCCACCCTGTTTGGATGCCAATGAGGGTCCTTTCACACAGTACACACTGTGTGGTATAGGCCATTCCTTTCTGGGTGACCCTCAGTCCAGGTGTAATTCTGGGAGCCCCAGTTTCTTTATCTATAAGACAGGGATAGCGGTCCCCTGGGTTTGAGCACCCAGAAACTGCTTCCCTCTGTGTTGGCCAGGCTCCCGTAATCTCTGGGCACCAGCAATATATGTTTATTCAAAGTCAACGTGGGCCACTGCCAGGCAGCTGGGAAGGATGTTCACTGCTTGTTTGGTGCTCTGCATTCACAGAGCACAGTCAGAGCCATCAGACACAGAGGACAGCCACACGGATCTGTGGTTTTTCTCTAGTGGCCTCTGCTCTCCCACCCCCCATATAACCTTGCAGGGGTGGCTCCTGAGGAGAAAGAGCCACAGACCAGAGGTCCTGTCCCTGGAGTCAGGCAAGAAGGCCAGAGTCGTGACAAAGTAGCCTGTCACCTCTCCGGGCCCAGGGTCCAAATGCCTGGTGCCCTGGTCTGTCCTGGCGCTGCTCAAGAACTTGGTGTCAGTCTTCCACTTCAGAGTGCACCTCAGGACAGTGGTCTTCACTCCTGCCTCCTTTGCCCTTTCAATTTTGAGCCATCAGTACACACCCCCAGCCAGCATTCAGGCCACACAAATTGCTTCTTTACTCTTATATAGGAAAACTGTGGGCAAACAACTTCCAACAGTCTAACAAATTACAGAAATACAGAAGAGATCATCTAACTTGGCCCTACGTCTGGCTTTGTTCTCTTCTCCCAGCTTCTCCAATCTCCCTTCACAAATCTTCACAAATCTCCCTTGGTTTCTTTAAAAACCCAATAGGGGGTTGGTAACAGGGCTTCCAGGAAACCTTGCCTCATCACACCACAGGCAGCCTCTCATCACCTGACTTGGGTGTCACGTCTTTCTTGGTTCTCATAATGCGACTCAGAATCTCTTCACATGTCTTCCTCTGGGCCTCTGTCAAGACCAGCCCCCCTCCAAGCTGCCTCTTCCTTCAAGATCCACTTGTCCTTCTTCATTATCTGTAGCTGTTTGGCTGTCTGCCTCTCTCACAAATGCCCTTTTCACAACGTGCGCTTCCTCACTCCCTAGCTACCTCCTCAAACCACTTCAGCCTGGTTGGGCCCCTGTCACAGCAGTACATCTGCTCTTGTCAAGTTTGTGTGGCTGCATTCTGGATGCAGTGTCCGCTTCTCCGCCTTGCTCTCCCAGCCTCTCTAGCTCAGCTGTTAACGTCTTCTTTGCTGACACAAACCCCCATGCCCCTGGGTTTTCTTCTTTCACTCTGGTCACTTCTCAGTCTGCTTCTCCTACCTGACCTCCTAATGTTAGCACTTCCCAGGGCTCAGCCCTTGGCCAACTGCTCTTCTCTCTACTCTCTTCTCTTAGACAAATATGTATTACATCAGTGATCAGTGCCAAAGAAGAGAAATTAAGCCAAAGGAGCTGGAAATTTCCAGTGGTTCAAGTTTTTGCTAGAGTAACCAGGGAAAGCTTCACTGAGAAGGTGCTATTTGAGTGAAGATCTGAAGGAAGAATGCCAGTTATCAACGACTGCCACTCAGGTCCAAATCCACCCTTCATTTCTTGCTCTGCAGCAATGGAGAACTCTTTCAGCATTTTTCCTCTGCAGTGACCATGATGCTAAGCTTTGTCAGTAGAGGGCGCTGGGGAACATTGCAGGAAGAAGGGGCTTCTCTCTCTAGTTTGGGTGTGTTCATCTTGTTTACCTGCAACGGAAGTGGTATTTCTGTACCACCAGTGGGCAGCAGTGTGCAGCACCTTCCCATGGCTAGTTTCCCTTGACACCCCCTCAGGTGGCTTTGCAGCAGAAGCTGACTGTGGGGCCCCTCCCTGTGAATGGCTTCTCCCAGCAAGCCCCCTCGGTCCGCTTTGCAGCAGAGTGCCACAGGCTTGGCACTTTCTCTTGGATGGCTTCCCAGTACACCGTGGGCAGCTTTATAGGGAGTTCTAAGGGACAGTGTCTACCTGTGGACAGTTTCCCCCAGCACTCCAGAGGGTGGACTTTTAGCAATTCCTGCCAGCAAGGTACCATCCAGCGAAACACAACCACATCTGGGTCTTATTCCTAGGGTGGTGACTGCTGTATCTGCTATCACTGTATTCTTTAGAACCCTCTTTACTTCTTACTTATTTATCAATTTCTTACTTTACTAATCCTCCATGACTCCAACCCCCTGTTAGTAATTCTTTATATTAAATTGTCCCTGTTAAAATTCCATGTGGTCTGCCTCTTGATTGAACCCTGACTGATACAGGATGAGAGGAAGTGGACGATGTGGCTATTTGAGGGAAGAGTGTTCCAGGCAGAGGGAACAGAAATGCAAAGCCTATTACGTGGCAGGATTCCTGGCTTATTTGAGGAATAGCGAGGCCAGTGTGGGTGGAGTAGAGTAAACAAGGAGACAGTGGTAGTAGGTGAAGTCAAAGAGTTAAAAAAGGGAGCCAGATATTTTAAGGCCTTGTAGGTCAAATGACATATTGCATTGGGCAAATCCGCTGCAAAAGATCTCTTTAAAGTGTTGAAAAGCAAAGGTGTCAGTTTGAGGACTAAGGTGCACCTGACCCAAGCCATGCTATTTTCAATTGCCTCATATGTATGTGAAAGCTGGACAATGAATAAGGAAGACCAAAGAAGAATTGCTGCCTTTGAATTATGGTGTTGGTGAAGAACACTGAGTATACCACGGACTGCCAGAAGAATGAACAAATCTGTCTTGGAAGAAGTACAGCCAGAATGCTCCTTAGTAGCAAAGATGGCAAGATTTTGCCTCACATACTTTGGACATGTTATCAGAGGAGATCAGTCCCTGGAGGACATCATACTTGGTAAAGTAGAGGGTCAGTGAAAAAAGAGGAAGATCCTCAACAAGATGGAGTGACGCAGTGGGTTCAAGCATAACAAGTATCATGAGGATGGCACGGGACCAGGCGGTGTTTTGTTCTGTTGTACATAGGGTTGCTATGAGTCAGAGCCGACTTGGCAACACCTAACAACAACAGGCCATTGAAATAAACTTGATTTTTACTTGGAGGTGAGAAACCTTGGAGCAGAGGAGAGGCTGATCTTGTGTTTTAACAAGATCACTCCTGCTGCTGTATTAAGAATAAACCAGAGGTGGCAAAGGTAGAAGCAGAGAGGCTAGTGAGGAAGCTTCTGCAATAGTCCAAGTGAGAAAAGGTAGTGACTTGCCCCAGGATGGGGAGGTGGCGGTGGTGAGAAGTAGTTGAGACCTAGATATATTTTGAAGGTAGAATTGAAAAGATTTTTTTGACAGACTGAATTTTTGGATATGAATTTAAAGGAGTCAAGGTTAACGTCACAGTTTTGAGCCTGAGGAACTGAAAGCACGGAATTTAGCTGGATTGGGAAGCCTGTGGGAGGAGTAACTATTTTGGAGGAGGACCATTAGATCAGTTCAAGCCTGTTAGATTGAGGTGCCTATTAGAGCTAAGAGGTTGCTGGAGTTAAGGAGCTCTGTCTGAGAAGAGTCGGGGCAGGACAGAAAATGGGGAGCCATCAGCATATGGATTGTGTTTAACGCCAGTGGGATTGGATGAGGTCACCACAAGAGTGAGGAAAGGTTAATGAGAGAGGAGGTCTGAGCACTAAGCTCTGGGACATCCCAACATGTGGAGGTCAGGAAGATGAGCGAAACTAGCAAAGGAAACTAAGGAGAGGACAGTGAGGTAAGAGGAGAACCAGAACAGAGTGGTATCTAAGAAGCCAGGAGAAGACAATGTTTCAAGGAGGAGAGCGTAGAGAGTGAGAACAACCAAATTAAACACAGCTGGTGGGTCAGGTTAGCTGAGAACTGAGGACTGACACTGTGTTGGCAATGTAGACCTCACTGGTGACCTTGAGAAGATGGGTTTCAACAGGCTGGAGAAAGGCTCAAGAGAGGGCTCAGGAGAAAATGGGAAGAGAAATACCGGAACCAGTGATTGGACACAACCCTCTCTAGGAGCTTTGCTGTAAAGAGAAGAGGAGAAATGGGGTGGTAGTGGAGAGGAGACACCGAACATGGACCTAACATGGATTTGGCTGTTTTCAGATGGAAGAAATACCAGCCTGTATGAACACAGACAGCAAGGAGCCATTGGAGAACAACAATGAATAATGCAGGAGAGAGGGAGGTGAACATTGCTGCAGCGATGCCCTTTAGTAGGAGAGAGGGCTGGGATAGAGTGGAAGGGTTGGTCCCAGGCTGGAGCAGGGACTGCTTGTGCACAGTAAGAAGACAGGGGTGCAGGTAGGTGGGCGGGGGACAGGGTGGGAACTTGTGAAGTGCTCTGCTGATGGCGTTAATTTCCTCAGGAAAACAGGAAGAAGGGTCATCAGCGGAAAGCAAGGAGAGAGGAGGAGGTATGGGAAGGTTGAGAACAGAGGAGACATGAAATAGTAATCTGGGGCAGGGGGCAAATGGACCACTGCCAAGCATGGTATGTGTGGCTCCACATGAGCTTAGTGACCAAATATTTCAAGTGACTTTAAAGAGCAAGAGTTTTAAATCAGTGATTCTGAAGGCAGGACAGATTCAGGTGATGACAATGTCAACTGTACTTGTGGGAATAGGTTGCTGAGGTGGAATAAAGGAAGTCATGAGGTCATATCATGAGGTCATACCAGCTGATCTCCATGGTAGGGAACATATTCCTGTCTACCACCAGATAGTGGTAGAATTCTCCCCTTCCATGAGGGAGGCTTAGGTTTGATTCCCGGCCAACGCACCCTATGTGCAGCCAACACCCATCTGTCAGTGGAGGCTTGCTTGTTGCTATGATGCTGAACAGGTAGGTTTCAGCAGAGTTTCCAGACTAAAATGGACTAGCCAAAAAGGTCTGGGGATCTACTTCCAAAAATCAGCCAATGAAAACCGTATGGAGCACAACAGCTTGGTCCACAGTCATGGGGCTGACGCAGAGCAGTGCAGCAATTCGTTCCATTGTGCACAAGGTCACCATGAGTTGGGGGCCGATTCGACAGCAGCTAACAACAAGTGTCCATACTGTCACAAAGCAGGTGCTCATTAAGTGTTTGATAAAATACAAATATTCTATAAATTAAAAAATATTGAATGCATTACATTCTGCCTCCCCCCCCCCACTGCATCTCTCTGTCCTTAATCTCCACTGACTCTTGAAGTTCCTTCAAAGTTCAACTTCATATTTAAAAAACATCTGCAATTATGGATGATAACATAGCTATTTCCCAGAGAAAAAAGCACCAAGACCTCTATGATACACAAAGTTAGAAAAGAGGCTGTCCATTCTGATTGCTCATTGCTTCCATAACAACACAAAGCCTCTATACAGGATTTTATTTACCGAAGCATGTTCACAACTATCCTCTCCTCTCATCTGCAGACTAATCCTGAGAGTGGAGTGTGCAACACCATCGTCCTCCTTCCACAGGTGAGGACCCTGAAGCGGTGATTTTCCTGGATCACACAGCCAGTTCAAGACAGCGGGTATTCACTCCAGTGTGCCTGACTCCGCCCCACAAGGCACTGGCTCCCACTTGCCTGTTTATCTTGGAAGATCACATGATTCTGCTACTTCATATGAGCCAATAATAATAATAAACACTTGCTGTTGACTCCGACTCATGATGACCCCATGAGTGTCAGTGTAGTACTGTGCTCCATAGGGTTTTCAATGGCTGATTTTTTGGAGGGAGATTGCCTGGCCCTTCTTATGAGGCATCTCTAGGTGGACTGGAAGCAATGCCAAAATCAAAACCACGGCTTTCGAGTCAATTCAACCCACAGCTACCCTACAGGACAGAGTAGAAGTGCCCCATATGGTTTCCAAGGAGTGGCTGGTGGATTCGAACTCCCAGCCTCTTGGTTAGTGCCCAATGCTTAATCACTGTGCACACCAGGACTCAAACCAATAAACCCTTTAAATTTATATATATATATATGTATAATTTTATGTATAAAGGAAACCCTGGTGGTGCAGTGGTTAAGTGCTACAGCTGCTAACCAAGAGATCGGCAGTTCAAATCTGCCAGGTGCTCCTTGGAAACTCTGTGGGGTGGTTCTACTTCTGTCCTATAGGGTCGCTATGAGTTGGAATCGACTCGACAGCAGTAGGTAGGTTATATATATATATATAATTACACTTTGGATAAAGGTTTACAGAACAAGCTAGCTTCTCATTAAACAGTTAGTACACATATTGTTTTGTGACATTGGTTATCAACCTCAAGACATGTCAACACTCTCCCCTTCTCAAGCTTGAGTTCTCTGTTAACAGCTTTCCTGTCCTCTCCTGCCTTTTAGTCCTTGCCCCTGGGCTGGCGTGCCCATTTAGTCTCATTTTGCTTTATGGGTCTGTCTAATCTTTGGCTGAAGGGTGAACCTCAGGAGTGACTTCAGTACTGAGCTAAAAGGGTGTCTAGGAGCCATACTCCCAGGGTTTCTCCAGTCTCTGTCAGGCCAGTAAGCCTGGTCTTTTTTGTGAGATAGAATTTTGTTCTACATTGTTCTCCAGCTCTGTCCAGGACCCTCTATTGTGATCCCTGTCAGAGCAGTCAGTGGTGGTAGCCGGGCACCATCTCGTTGTGCTGGACTCAGTCTGGTGGAGGCTGTAGTAGGTGTGATCCATTAGTCCTTTGGACTAATCCTTCCCTTATATCATTAGTTTTCTTCATTCTTCCTTGCTCCTGACAGGGTGAGACCAGTGGAGTATCTTAGATGGCCACTCACAGGCTTTTAAGACCCCAGATGCTACTGACCAAAGTAGAATGTAGAACATTTTCTTTATGAACTCTGTTATGCTAGACCCTTAAAATTTCTGATCCCCATCCCTCTCCCCCCTTCCCCCCGCCACCAGTATCTGCCAGCCCAACCTCCCCTCCCTGTCCCACTTCCAGCCTCCTTCCAGTGCTATCTCTTAAGCCCATGCATGGAGTGAGATAATGTCAATTTCTCACTCCTAGATCTCCAGAAGAGGGTTGAAGGAGAATTGGCAGGATTCATACAATTGCACAACTCCACACCACTCCAATCACAGCTCAGAGTTCTTTACAAGATGCCCAGCTTCTCCGGTCATACTCTGGTCACCTTGCCCCAACTCCCCACACTTATGCCAGGGTGTGGGTGGTATGGACAGATACTGCTTTCCTGGCATCACATTCTAAATACCAAGTACAGTCTACTGCCTGCTCGCTAATGTGTGGGGGCAAGGCCGGGTTACCTAATAAGCAAGGCGCCCAGTTGTGCCTTCTCACCAGTCTGCAGTGCACAATTTCACCTGTCCCCCACCAAGTCAAAGGTGTGGTGAAACCCACGTGAAATTGCTCACCACAGATTAGGAAGTAAACACAATTAAGTCCCCGCGTACCTTGCTCAAAGCAAGCGGTTGCATACCTTGCTTACCGGGCAGCCGGCCTTTGTGTGGGGGCGATGTGTTAAGCACCACACACCTCAGTGCTCTCATTCCATCGCAGTGAAGACACTGCACAAGTGGCATTTTCACCTCTGTCCTGCACAAGAGGACACCGGTGGAGGGGACTACTGCTCTCCCAGGGCCTCAAAGCCTGTAACTGACCAGGCTGAGGCTGGAACCCAGGCCGAATCCACAGCCCGTGCTTCAGCTGCTCCTATTCCGGCTCTCAACTTCCTGCTGAAGAGCCCAACAGTAGCAACTTGCAGTTCAAAAAACACATATTAATTATCATCTCCTCCCCTGACTGAAATTACCGCAGAGCCCTCCCCTCTAAGGAGGGGAGGCTGGCTGACGGGAAAGATCTGCATATGAATGGCAGGTCCAGGCTGGAGATGTGCTATTGAAATGCTATTGTACCTGCTAGAGGGGAGAGGTGAGGGAGGAGGGAGTTGAGGCCACCACTTGGACTCCGACTCCTGGGCTGCGTCCCTGACCACGGTGAGGGAGGTGCAAAACCCGCACCGGAGTCCCTGGGAGGGATGGGACGCTCCCACCGTCTCTCCCTCCAATCAGAGACCATCGCTTTATGTCTGGACAGTATTTGCTGCCCAGCGTAGTATATTAGAAAAGAGCTTGGTTGCTAACCAGAAGGTCAGCAGTTCGAATCCACTATCTGCTCTTTGAAAATCCTATAGGGTCACTGTAAGTCGGAACCAACTCCACTTGGATTCCTGCTGGGATCTTGGGCATGAGCACTCTGACAGTGTATTCCACTTCCTCTAACTGGTCTGGTCATGGCAAATGCCCACCTGGGTCCAAAGAAACCAGCTGGTGTGGAGTCAGTTCTGACTCATGACGACCCCATGTGTGTTAGAGTGGAACTGTCTTCCATAGGCTTTTCAATGGCTGATTTTCTGCTGTAGATCACCAGGCCTTTCTTCCAAAGTTCCTCTGGGTGCACCAGCACCTCCAGTCTTTCGATTAAGAGTTGAGTGGGCTAACTCTTTGCACCCAGGGACTCCCACCCATCTGAGTCGCGTTCTTGTCGAAATAGGTCCAATTCAGAATTGATAGAGCCAAATAGCAGGGCACTAATAGAAGACAAGGGAGAGGTAAGCTTTGATGGCAGGACTGTGGAGGGCCGCCACGGGGTGCCACCAAGGCAGTTCTAGGCTCTCTAGACGGAGGTCCAAGGCAGGGAGGGAAGGGGCTATTGAAATCAAATTTTGCTTACTTCTCCCCAGTACACATTTCCATGAAAAAAATCATATCATCTTTTAAGTAAACACATGCATCTTTTGGGCTTTAAAAAAAAAAAAAAGCAATTTAATTTCTTTTCCTGTTAATATTAAGCTACAACGATCCCAAATTGTATTTTATTTTTCCCAGTTTTCTATATTTTCCATAATCAGCATGTATCATATTCATAATAGGGAGCAGGGGATTAAACTGTAAATTTTAAATGTGTTTTTAAGGGACAAACTAGACACAAGATGCACAAGGAGCCAATGAAATGGCTCCTGTGCAGGAAGAAAGGTCTGCTCCAGCAGAAATGCCTCTCCCAGGTCGGAATTCCTCTGGCCGGTGAGTCCGCAAGTCTTAAATGGTCTACGATGATGCTGCGGTATCAGTTGGCATCATTAGCACAGGTGTGCCCTGGGACTGTGCCAGGCTCAGAGGTTGCGGGGAAGATACTGCTCTGGTTTCTGGGAGCCAGGAAGAGCAATTCCACTCATCTCAGGCTACTTAGCAAGGAGAGAATTCGCCCGCACAGGGACCCAGCCTGGGACTGAGTGAGTTAGCTCTTCCCTGGCATACACAGCCGCCTTCAAAACTTGCTTTTCCTTTTAAGAGGAGTGGCGGGTTCTGGGTATCACTAGGGAGCCTTGCTTCATTTAAAGCACATGTATGTTCCTGAAAGGTAGCTTCTTGTGAATTAAATGTTCATATACCAAATCCATTTCACTATGCCTTTTTATTATCAAATTAAGAAGCAGTCTTGAGGAAATACAGTCAACCCCCTGGGAATATGACGCAAGCAAAATGCAGCACACTCTTTTTTTTTCACATTATACATTAAAAAAAAAAAAATTTAGACTCTCAAAATAAAGTACAAGCAATAAGTTTCTCAAAATAAGTTACAAAATGTAAAAATAAGAGCCAGAAATATCTGCCTTCTTGGCTAAACAGCCTCATGGACCAAAGGAAACCCCACAGTGACAGCTCAAGTGAATTAAAACTGTCTCAGGTCTGTAGAATAGTCTTCCAAGAAAATTCATTGTGTTTGGAATTAACCTATTGTCTTTCAGGGCCAATCTTTCCCCTGTTCTCTGCTTTGTGATACAGGAGCCGGGACTCTGTAAACCACTTTTCCATCCCTGTTACGGTTGGTGTATAGAAGGCGCGGAGAGGGGCAAGGAGTCCCTGGGTAGCACAAACGCCTAAGCGCTCAACTACTGGCCAAAAGATTGGAGGGTTGAGTCCACCTGAGGTGTCTCAGAATAAAGGCCTGGCGATCTGCTTCTGAAAGGTCACAGCCTTGAAAACTCTATGGCAGACAGTTCTACTCTGCACACATGGGTTCGCCATGAGTCTGCATTAACAAGGCTGCAGCTGGTTGGTGACTAGAGGGAGGCAGCGTGTCTAGAGGAGGAAGAAGGGACTCGATTCTTTATGTTTGCTTCCTGTTCCTGTCATCAATGTTCTTCATTCTGGAAGAGGCAACTGGCTCCAGTTTCTAGTTTTTCCCATACTCCAAGAACTACTGTGCCTTCTTACTTACAGTGGTGTGTTGGAGCAGGCTTGCACCAATTCAAGAGAAATCAGAAATTTTGCAAGCTAGTTTTAAGCACAAACCAAAACCCATTGCCATCGAGTCCATTCTGACTCTTAACCACCCTATAGGACGGAGCAGAACTGCCCCACAGGTTTCCAAGGGACAGCTAGTAGATTCAAACCACTGACCTTTTGGTTAGCAGTCATAGCTCAACCACTTCACCACCAGGGCTCCATTGTCTCCAGAGTTTCAAATCAACTCCGAAAAGAAGTTAGGACAGATATTCTTTTCCCCATTTTACAGATAAGGAGACTAAGGGCATTTCCTGATATCATAAGCTAGTTGATAGTGGAACAATGGACAGAAACATAACATTATAACTTTTTTTTCCCCATGTTGTAAACTATCTTTTTGTTTTTACTTGTGCTTTAGGTGAAAGTTTATAGCTCAAGTTAATTTCTCATTCAAAAATTTATACATATATTGTTCTGTGACATTGGTTGCAATCCCCACAATGTGCCAGCATGCTACCCTTTCTCATCCCAGGTTCCTTGTGTCCATTCATCCAGGTCCTGTCCCTTCCTGCCTTCTCATCTTGCTTTTTGACAGAAGTTGTCCATTTGGTCTCATATATTTGTTAAAAAAAAAATTGTAGAGAGGGAGAACAGATCACTGGTTGTCAGGGCTTCAGGAAAGGGAGGGAGGTCACGGCTATAAAGTGGTAGAACAGTGCAATTCCTTTATGGTCACAGAAGAGTTTCATTACCTAGATTGTGGTGGTGGTTATATGAATCTATGTTGTTGTTGTTAGGTGCCATCCAGATGGTTCCAACTCCTAGCGACCCTATGTACGACAGAATGAAACACTGCCTGGTCCTACACCGTCCTCACAATCAATGCTATGTTTGAGTCCATTGTTGCAGCCACTGTGTCAATCCATCTCATTGCAGGTCTTCCTCGTTTTCACTGACCCTCTACTTTACCAAGCATGATGTCCTTCTCCAGGGACTGGGCCCTCCTGATAGCATTGCCAAGGTACATGATATGAAGGCTTGCCATCCTCTCTTCCAAGGAGTACTCTGGTTGTACTTCTTCCAAGACAGGCTTGTGCATTCTTCTTCTGGCAGTGTATGGTATGTATATTCAATATTCTTAGCCAACACCGTAATTCAAAGGCATTCATTCTTCCTCGGTCTTCCTTATTCATCGTCCAAGTTTCACATACATATGAGGTGATTGAAAACATCATGGCTTGAGTCAGACACACGTTGGTCCTAATGATGACATCTTTGCTTTTTAACACTATAAAGAGATCTTTTGCAGCAGATTTGCTCAATGCAATACAACGTATGATTTTGTCACTGCAGTTTCTAGGGGAGTTGATTATGGATACAAGTGAAATCCTTGACAACTTCAATATTTTCACCTTTGTCATGATGTTGCTTATTGGTCCAGTTGTGAGGATTTTTGTTTTATGTTGACATATAATCCATACTGAAGGATGTGGTCTTTGATGTTCATCAGTAAGTGCTTCAAGTCCTCTTCACATTCAGCAAGCAAGGTTATGTCATCTGCATATCACAGGTAGTTAATGAGTCTTCCTCCTATCCTGATGTCCTACTCTTCTTCATATAGTTCAGCTTCTCAGATTATTTGCTCAGCACACAGATTGAGTAAGTACGGTGAAAGGATACGACTTTGACGCATACCTTTTCTGATTTTAAACCACGTAGTATCCCCTTGTTTTGCTCAATTGACTGCCTCTTGTTCTATGTACAGGTCCTCACGAGCACAATTAAGTGTTCTGGAATTCCCATTCGCGATGTCATCCATAATTTGTTATGATCCACACAGTCAAATGCTTTGCATAGTCAATAAAACACAGGTAAACATCTTTCTGGTATTCTTTGCTTTCAGCCATGATCCATCTGACATCAGCAATGATATCCCTGGTTTCATGTCCTCTTATGAATCTGGCTTGAATTTCTGGCAGTTCCCTATACTGCTGCAACTGTTTTTTAATTATCTTCAGCAAAATTTTACTGGGTTGCGATATTAATGGTATGAATCTCTATATATGTGATAAAACATCACAGAATTGTACACAAAGACAAAAAATGAGTACATGCACAACCTCGTGAAATCCAAGCAAAGTCTCTGTGTTAGTTTCCTATGTGGTACACACCAAAGTTGCATAAACTGAGTGGCTTGTAAGAACATAACTTTTTGTCTCATAATTATGGAGGTAGGAGTCCAAATTCAGAGTGTCACCAAGGCCATGTTCTCTGCAAAGGCTCTAGGGGAAAATCCTTTCTTATCATTCCTGACTTCCAGGTATTCTTTGACTTGTACCTGCAGCATAAATCTGTCCTCACATGGACAGATTCTTCTATCTGTCTCTTTTGTAAGGAAGGACTCCACTCATATGGGATTAGGACACTCCCTTCTCCAGTATGACCTCAAGTTAACTGATAACATCTTCAAAGACCCTATTTCCAAAAAAGGTCATGTTCACAGGTACCAGGATTTAAATTTCAACATAGATTTCAGGGAGAGGGGAGGCATGATTAAATCTGTAACAGTCAATAATCAAATTAGCTGTATGCTGTTAATCTATTTCTTGGTTTTCATAACATACTATAACAACAAATAGTGGCATCTTATTATGGGAAGTGATGGGTACGGGGTACTGCTTCTGCAACTCCTTGTAAGTCTATAATTATTTCAAAATAAACAATAAAACAACAACAACAAAAGGTAATAATACATACCCACAACTCATTACTTCTAATTATTTCACATTTTACCGTCATCCATGATCCTGAGGTCCCAGCTCTGCAGGTCCCCTCTTCCAAGCTTCTAGGTTCTGAACACTTCTTCCTTGACATAACCAGTCAACGCAAATGTGCTCTCCAAATGATGCAAATGGCACCCACCATGGTAGAAGATAAAGGAAGCATTCTCCTTTCCCCAAACTACAAAAGATCTACATTCCTCTTCTGATTATCCCAGGATTTGACTTTGGAAAATTGCCATTCCTGAAGGATACAGAGAAGCAGAGGCTATATTGGCCCTGAAGGCAGCACGGGCAATAGCTGGCTAAAGAGTCCTGGTCGATGATCACAGAGCAATCTCAGAGAACAGTACTTTGATTTAAAAGATTAATAAATAATGACTTCATTTCTGATTCCAGAAGTAACTCGTGCTCATGTAGTGTATTATACAATGTGTATTATTTATGGGCACATAGTCCCAACATCTATAGAGATATCGATGTATAGAATTCTCGTGATACCCAATATATACAATTCATATATGTCTAAATAGGGTATTTTCTTAGTTATCTAGTGCTGCCATAACAGAAATACCACAAGCGGATGGCTTTAACGAAGAAAAAATTACTTTCTCACAGTCTAGTAGGTTACAAGTCCAAATTCAGGGCTTTGGCTCCAGGGGAGGGCTTTCTTTCTCTGTTGGCTCTGGAAGAAGGTCCTTGTCCTCAAACTTCCCTTGGTCAAGGAACTTCTCAAGCACAGGGACCCCATGTCCAAAAGATGTGCTCTGCTCCTGGTGCTGCTTTCTTGGTGGTATGAGGTCCCCAACTCTCTGTTTGCTTCCCTTTCCTTTTACCTCTTGACAGATAAAACGTAGTGCAGGCCACACCCCAGGGAAACTCCCTTTACCTTGGATCAGGGACGTGACCTGAGTAAACTTGGTGTTACAATCCCACCCTAATCCTCTCAACATAAAATTACAATCATCAAATTGGAGGACAATCACACAATACTGGGAATCACGGCCCAACCAAGTTGATACACACATTTTTAGGGGGACATAATTCAATCCATGACGGGTATGCTTTAAAAATGTAAAATAAAATTGGGTTCATTTATAGATAGTGCTATTGAAGTTGTCAAGGATTTCATTTTACTTGGATCCATAATCAACACCCACAGAAGCAGCAGTTAAGAAATCAAACAAGGTATTGCATTGGGCAAATCTGCTGCAAAATATCTCTTGAATGTGTTAAAAAGCAAAGATGTCACCTTGAGGACTGAGGTGTGCCTGATCCAAGCCATGGTGGTCTCAATCACCTCATTTGCATGCAAAAGCTGGACAATTAACAAGGAAGATCTAAGAAGAATTGACACCTTTGAATTGTCCTTTGGCAAAGAATATTGAATATAACATGGACTGCCAAAAGAACGAACAAATCTGTCTCTGAAGAAAAGGTACAGTCAGAATGCTCCTTAGAAGCAAGAATGGCGAGACTACATCTCACATACTTTGGACATGTTTTCAGGAGGTATCAGACCCTGGAGAAGGACACCATGCTTGGTAAAATAGAGGGTCAGCAAAAAAGAGGACAACTCTAGGTGATATGGATTGACACAGTGTCTGCCAACAATGGACTCAAACATAGCAACAATTGTGATTGAAATCTTTGACAAATACAATCTTTTCTCCACTTATCATGCTGTTGCTTAATGGTCCAGTTGTGAGAATTTTTGTTGTCTTTCTGTTGAGGTGTAATCCATACTGAAGGCTGTAGTCTTTGATCTTAATCAGTAAGTGCTTCAAGTCGTCTTCGTGGACTGCCAGAAGAATGAACAAGTTTGTCTTGGAAGAAATACAGCCAGAATGCTCCTTGGAAGAGAGGATGGCAAAACTTTGTCTCACATACTTTGGACATGTTATCAGGAGGGACCTGTCCCTGGAGAAGGACATCATGCTTAGTAAAGTAGAGGGTCTGCAAAAAAGAGGAAAACTCTAGACAATATGGATTGACACAGTGGCTGCCAACAATGGGCTCAAACATAGCGATGATTGTGAGGATGACACATGAC
The DNA here is from genome assembly GCF_024166365.1 of Elephas maximus indicus. Lineage (NCBI taxonomy): Eukaryota > Metazoa > Chordata > Mammalia > Proboscidea > Elephantidae > Elephas > Elephas maximus. The sequence continues at coordinate 17,963,758 of NC_064826.1, forward strand.
CAGGCAGTGTTTTATTCTGTTGTACATACGGTTGCTGTGAATTGAAAGGGACTCAGTGGCACCTAACAACTTTATAAGCATTTCTATAGTGAACACTCCTGTACGTAAAACTTAATCTGCATCTCTGAACATTTTTATTAGGATAAACTATTAAAGATGCAACTATCTTGACAGAGTTAAAGCTGCTTGATATAAACGGCCCAATTATTTTCTAGAAAAAAAATCTTAATTTATATTCATTTCACTTAAAAATATTTTACTCTCTGAAAGAAAAATATTCTCCATCAATACCCTTCTTTGAAAATACCCTTGACTGTTTTCATCTATTATTTCTCCAGATATGTTTCAGATGTGAAATTCCTACTGAAATTCTTCTTGGAGTTTAATTAAACCTATAAATCAACCAGGGATGCACTGGTCTCTCCTTAATACTCAGTTGCTGATTCCGAAGCCTTTTAGCCTGCTCTCCTGTTATGCTCATCAGGATAAACCTTTAAGATCATTACTGAGTATCCCTAGCATTTTACACCTTTGCAGTTGTTATAAGTAGAATCTCTTTTCCCGTTATACACTTAAACTGATTATTGATGTTAATTTGGAAGAGTGCTCATTTTGCATATGTATTCATATTCAGCCATATTTCTAGATTCTCATTAGTTCTAATGCTTCTTCATTTGATCCTCTTAGTTTTGGGGGCATAGACAATCATATTAACTGCAAGCAGTGATACTTTTGATTTCCTCTCCATAACCTTTCTTGTTTCTGTTTCATATCTATTTGTATTGGCCAGAATATCCAGGACAATATTCACTAATACAGCCAGAACAGGTATTTTTATCTTATTCCTGATTTTAAGTAGAATATTTTTTTACACTATATCTGGTGTTTCCCCTTCAAATATGGTATTGGTTTAATGTAAGTGTTCTCTGTTTAATAGAAGTGTTCTTTATCATTTAAAAAAATCCTCTATTTCTAGTTCACTGCATTTTGTTCATTCGGAATAGGTACAGAGTTTTTGTGAAATGCCTTTTAGACATTTATTGCAATCGTGTGGATTTTCTCTTCAGACTTATTAATGTAAATGATATTTTGTCATATTAAATAATTCCTCTATTCCTGGAATTACCCAATAGAATCACCATGGATTGGTCTTCTCATATACCGTTATCTTATTTAGAAATTTGTGGTCTACGTACATAGTGAGAATGGTTTGTAATTTTATACCTTACGCAGTCTTTCTCAAAGTCTGTTGCAGGTTTATACTTGTTTTGGAAGGTAAAATGGGAAGGTTTTCACATTTTTTCTCTGCTCTGGAAGAGTTTATGTGGCATAGGTATTACCTGCTCCTTAAAAAGTTAAAAGCAAAATCATCTAAAAATGGGACATATTTAATCATCAATTCTTTTTCTTCTGCTTCTAAATTAATGATTGATCAGATTATCTTATCTATTTTTTTCTTGAATCAATCTTAAGAGTTTCAAAGATTTTGAAATACATTAGCATAAAGTAGTTTTTGTTTAATTATTATTTGAAATTATTATCTCTCTTAATATATTTCCTTTCTCATGTATAGCTTTCTCTTCGTGTTTTTTCTTGCCATAAACTGTCTATTTTATTGTTTCTTTATAAAAACTCATTCTTATATTGATTTGCCTATACTACTATTTTTGTTTAAAAGTAAATTGATCCATTTTATTGTTATAGTTTCCTAAATACCAATATTGTTATTTCGATTTACATTATCTTCTCTAGTTTCTTGAGGTTATAACTTAATTCATTTAGTCTGTCTCGTTTAACTAAAACGAAAAAAAAAAAAAGAAAAAAAAGACACCCTAAAACTAGGCATTTGCCTTCAGTTAAAAGTTTTGGCTATATCCCAGAAATTAAGACAGTGTTTTTATTTTGAATTTTTGAATACTGAAAATGTCCTCTTTTACTTCATAAGTTTTACGGGAGTATTTTTAAATTTGTAAGTGCTTGAAGGTTTTGTGAGATTTCTGAGATTATTTCATTACGGTAAAAGAATACGGCCTATACAATGTCTGCTCATATTAATTAATTAATGTTTACTTTATGGTCTAACGTTACAATATTTTTAAAATGCCCAACAGCAGTTCATCCTGAGTCCAACAAGTGGGTCATCTGGGATCAGGCACAAATAGGGCCACAGGGCACAAGTAAGCTGCACAAGCAAGGCACACAGTTACCATGTCACCCTTCGCTGTTTCATGAGTCCTCTCCCTCAGCTCACACCTGTGGATACATGCAGAGAGCCCTGAAGACTAGCTGAACGAGAAAGTGAAAAGCCACGTGTCATTCACAGAGGGGCTGGCTTGGTGTATGAAAGCAAAATGGTGCCCAAAGAGTGCCAAAGCTGCACTGTACCCTTACTCGGGGTGGGCTGAATGACAAGGCTGGGGGGAAACACTCCCAACGGGCAGAGTTTCCGGTAGTTCAACTAGTCATCCACTTTGTGCAGAAAGGAAAGTGGCCCACGATATGGATACCTGCAAGCTCCGGCAATGGCAAATCTCTTGGCTGATTGGTCAGAAGTCTGGAAAGAGAAAGTTTGGAAGTTTAGGGACAAGGAAGCCTGGAGAAGAGGCACATGGACCTATAAGTACAAAGTATTAAGATCTTCGCATCTCATGTTAATGGCCAGCAGAGAGTATCACTAGGGAAGAAGAACTAAATAAATGAAAGACAAAGCCAGTAGATATCAGTCAATCTCCATCATCAGCTACCCAAGTGCTGGCCCAGTTGCCCAATGGACTCACTAAAGAAGGCCATGGTGGCAGGAATCAAAGGCTATGCCTGGGCCCAACAGCATGGGCTCCCATTCGCTGAAGCTGACATAGTTACTGTCTCTGCTGAATGACAAACCTGTCAGCAACAGACACCAATCCTGAGCCCACAATGTGGCACTAACCCTCAAAGAGACCACTTGGCAGCAAGCTGACCACGTTGGACTGCTTTTACCCTGGAAGTGTCAATGCTTCATCTGTGCTGGAAATAATATATATTCCAGGCATGGGTTTGCTTTCCTGTACTCAGCCACACTCTCCATCTGATATGAGATTCCATGTAATATAGAATTGGAATCACTTTATAGCAAAGGGAGTGTGAAAGTGAGCTCATGATCGTGGGATATACCAGCCCTATCATACACTATGGAAACCCTGGTGGCGTAGACATTAAGAGCTACGGCTGCAAACCAAAAAGTCAGCAGTTTGAATCCACCAGGTGCTCCTTGGAAACCCTATGGGGCAGTTCTATTCTGTCCTACAGGGTTGCTATGAGTCAGAATCAACTCAACAGCAAAGGTTTTATCATACACTACACCACCCAGAAGTTGTTGGACTGATGGAAAGATGGCCTATTAAATTCACAGCTGATGTCCAGCTTGGAAATGATTCCCTGTGAGGTTGGGGCACCATCCTCCAGATTGCAATATGTACCTAAATCGATGACCATTTTATGGTGTCATGCCTTTAGTACACAGAATACATGGATTTGGAAACCTATGGGTAGAAGTAGGGGTGGTCTCACACATCATTACTCTCCGTAATCCACTTGGGGAGTTTATGTTTTCCATATCCACAACTCTAAGCTCTGCAAGGAGCCCTGGTGGCACAGCAGTTAAGGGCTTGGAGGCAAACCAAAAGTTGGCAGTTCAAATCCACCGGTTGCTCCTTGGAAACCCTATGGGGCAGTTCTATCTGTCCTACAGGGTCATCATGAGTTGGAATTGACTGGACGGCAATGGGTAGCAGTAGTAGGCTCTGCAAATCTGGAGTTCCTGGTTCAAGACAGGGAGTGTATCCAATTAGGGAAACAGCAAGAATCCCAATAAATTGCTATGACTACTGCCCTGTCACTTTGGCTGCTTGTGCCAAGAGATCACCAGGCAAGGAAAGGAGTTACCATCCTGGCAGTGTAATTGACCCTAAATATGAGAAGGAGGTAGGACAGTTGTTACATAATGGGGTAAAATATGTCAAGGTTGAGGGAATGGGACACCTATGCTATTCAAGGATGCAGTGAGTCTAGAATTGGCAGTGGAGGAGGGAGACAATGAGTTAGCTGTTCCTTAAGACCAGTTGCAGTAGTGAGGGTTGTTCATCCGACTACCCTCTCTAATTTAATGTTTCTTAGGAAAAGAGACCAACTGGAATCCTGGAGGATCTGTTCACAGATTGGGTGAGCTGTGGATCCAAATAGCACAAAAGATGGACTGTGGTGGATGTTCTGGAATGCTAACTAGAAATTTCATTTATTCCCCGACTGCTGGACTGTTGGTTGTTGAAGTTTCATAGCTAATTCCTTTCTAGAAATTTCTTTTGGCCAAAGGAAACTGACTCATCCAAGGTTATGCCCCATCCATTGGTCAACTAGCATCTAATGACTGGTTAATAGCTCCCTTGCCTCAGTTGGGACACTTCTGAAGGACCGTCCCAGTTCCAGAGCTCCGTGTGGGGTTGGCTGAGGCCTCTGTTGCTGCTTCGTTGTAGTTCATCTTCTTTTTCTGCCTAATTCTTCTCCCTCACCCCTCACAGGTGGTGGTCTAAGAACACACCCCAGTAAACTTATGTACACGAATCTCAGAGTCTAGTTCCTGAGGAATGGTACCATGTAATGTGTGGCCTTTTGTGTCTGGCTTCTTTCAAGTATCAAAATGTTTTCAAGGTTCATTCATGTTGTAGCGCATACAGTATTTCATTCCTTTTAATTGCCAAATAGCATTCTATTATATGGATAAATCACATTTTGTTTATCTGTTCATCGGCTGATGAGCATTTAGGATGTTTGTATTTTTTGCTATTTTGAATAATGCTGCTATGAACATTAGTTTACAAGTTTTTGTCTGAACACCTGTTTGCAATTCTCTTGGGTCTGTACTAGGAATGGATTTGCTGGGTCATATGGTAACTCTGTTTAACTTTCTGAGGAACTGCCAAACTTCTTTCCAAAGCAGCTGCACATTTTTCCACGCCCCCCCCATACCATTGTACAAAGGTTCCAATTTCTTCACATCCTTGCCAACACATATTTTTGAATGCTTTTTTTTTTTTTTTATTAAAACCGTCCTAGTGGGTATGGGTATCTCATTGTGGTTTTAATTTGCATTTCCCTAATGAGCCATGATGTTGAACATCTTTCCATGTACTTATTGACCATGTGTATATCTTCTTTGGAGAAATGTCTGTTCAGATACTTTGTCCATTTTTAATTGAGTTACTTGTCTTTTTATTGTTGAATTATAAGAGTCCTTTATACATTTTGGATGAAAGTTCAGATATATGATTTGCAATATTTTCTCCCATTCTGTGGATTATCTTTTCATTTTCTTGATGATATCGTTTGTAGCACAAAAGTTTTTAATTTTGATGAAGCCTAATTCATCTTTTCTTTTTTCCCTTTGTCCCTTGTGCTTTTGATGTTACATCTAAGAACCCACTGCCTAACCCAAGGCAACAAAAAGTTATCCCCATGTTTTCTTCTAAGAGTTTTATGGTTTTAGCTCTTAATATAGGCCTAGGATCCATTCTGAGTTAATTTTTTTTTAATTGTACTTTAGATGAGGTTTTACAGAACAAACTAGTTTCTTATCAGTTAGTACACACATTGTTCTATGACATTGGTTACCAACCCCACAACATGTCAACACTCTCCCTTCTCAACCCTGGGTTCCCTATTACCAGTTTTCCTGTCCCCTCCTGCCTTCCAGTCCCTGCCCCAGGGCTGGTGTGCTCCTTTAGTCTTGTTTTGTTCCATGGGCCTGTTCAATCTTTGCCTGAAGGGGGAACCTCAGGAGTGACTTCATTACTGAGTTGGAAGGGTATCCAGGAGCCATACTCTCAGGGCTTCTCCAGTCTCTGTCAGGCTAGGAAGCCTGGTCTTTCTTTTTGAGTTAGAATTTTGTTCTATATTTTTCTTCGGCCCTGTCCGGGACCCTCTATTGTGATCCCTATCAGAGCAGTCAGTGGTGGTAGCCAGACACCATTTCGTTGTTCTGGACTTAGTCTGGTGGAGGCTGTGGTAGATGTAGTCCATTAGTCCTTTGGACTAATCTTTCCCTTTTATCTTTAGTTTTCTTCATTCTTCCTTGTGCCTGAAGAGGTGAGACCAGTGGAGTATCCTAGATGACTGCTCAAAGCATTTAAGACCCCAGACGCTACTCACCAAAGTAGAATGTAGAACATATTTTTTAGAAACTATTTTATGCCAGTTGAGCTAGATATTCCCCAAGATTATGGTCCCCACAGCCTTGAGTTAATTTTTGTATATGGTGTGAGGTAGGGACACAACTTCATTCTTTTGAATGTGGATATTCAGCTATTCCAGCACCATTTTTAAAAAAGATTATTCTTTCCCCATTGAATTGTCTTAGCACCCTTGTAGAAGATCAATTGACTGTAACTCTAAGGGTTTATTTCTGGACTCTCAATTTTATTCCATTCATCTATGTCTCTATCCTTTTTCCAGTACCACACCACAGTCTGGATTACTATAGCTTTGTAGTAAGTTTTGAAACTGGGAAGCGTAAGTCCTGCAACTTTGTTTTACTTTGTCAAGGTTATTGTAGGTTCCTTGTGTTTCTGTTTAGATGGTAGGATAAGCTTGTCAATTTTTGCAAAAAGGTAGCTGAGATTTTGATAGGGATTGCATTGAACCTGTAGACAAATTTATGGAGGATTATCATTTTAACAATATTAACTCTTTCAATCCATGAACACTAGACGTCTTTCCATTTATTTAGGTCTTCTTTAATTTCTTTCAGGTGTGCTTTACAGTTTTTAGTGTACAAGTCTTGCACTTATTTGCTAAATTAATTCCTAATATTTCATTCTTTTTCATATAATTATAAATTAAATTTTTTTCTTAACTTTATATTTGAATTATTCATTGCTAATTGCAAAAAGAGGGGCCCTGATGGCTAACTGGTTAAGCACTTGGCAGCTAACTAAAATATCGGAGTTCAAACCCAGCAGCCGCTCTGCTGGAAGAAGGCATGGCAATCAGCTTCCGTAAAGATTACAGTGTTGGAAACTCTATGGGGCAGTTCTACTCTGTCCTATAGGGTTGTTAGGAGTCAGAATTGATTCAACAGCAACGGATTTGGTTTTTGGTTTAGTGACAAAAAGAGGAGGTGCATCACCCAGATGGGTTAGATATTTTGGTGAACTTTCTTGGTGGTCCACATCACAGTTCTTCTTGTACCTCATTGGCCTGAGTTTGGTCACATTGCCACACCTAGCTTCAAAGGATACTGGGAAATGTAGGCTTTTAGCATGACATATTGCCACTGCAAAGACAACCTGAGTTCTCTTACTAAGAAAAAAGATAAGACTTGATATGGGGTAAGGAACACACACTCTGCCACATTCCTCATCTATAAAATGGATGTAACATCAATACCTAACTTATGAAGTTGATGTGAGAACTAAAGGCACGCCACTTGGCACAGCGCCTCAATAAGCATTCCAGGCAATAGTAATATCGATTATAGTGCAGTAATTTAAATAGATTATTATATGATAAACAGGGTAAGGAACCAATTTTTTGAACTTCCTTTCTCCATTTTTCCCACAGTCACCTGAAGGTTCTCATAAATTCAGTCAAATGAACTCAGGGATAAAATTTCCACGATCATTGCTTTGTTGCAAATACTTGGATACCTGCCTGATATATAATTAAAATAAGTAAATAAATAATATATAATAGCTGATTATAAATCCAGCACATAGTAGATGTTAAGACACACGTACATTTCCCCTACAATTACACTTTGTATTTTCTAGGACTGTCCGTATTTTTTATAGTTTCATCCTTTTCAAGTTAACAAATGTACAAATACGTGTGATTTGTTTTTTATACCTTTGAAAGCCTATGCTATGAAACAATAGTACAACATACACTTCAGAACAAGGTCACTTCTTATGACAACCACACCCATGCGTTAACGAATAAATTATGGGGTCACAAAACTTTTCATTCCACCAGGCACAACAACAACAACAAAAACAATCATATCCACTTTCTTCCAGGGATCAGATCTATGAGTGAGCGCTTGTGTGTGTGTGTGTTTGCGTGTGTGTGTGTGTGTTGAAGGCCCAGCATGGCAACAGTGTCACTGCTGGTGATTATGAGAAGGAGAAAAATTACCGGAGTGACACAAATTACTAATTACTTTATTATGCAGTGAGAAGAATAAGAAGCTGGAAGTTGTTTCAGTAAATTCTATTTTTAAGCAAATAATTGTTGGGTTTCCAATGCTCTAAATTAAGTAATTCTCCTCAAGATCTTCCTTAAATCTCCCTCTTTGAACTCCAGTGGCTGATGAAGAATTGCAGCTGGCAATGGGATGGGCTTCCGGTTTCATTAGGAAAATTTTTTTTTTCCCCCAAATAGGTTATCCTCAAAATGAGATCTACACAGAGGTTATTTTTCTTTCCCTGGTAATTAGTAGTGGTTGTTCTAAGTCATACACAGCTTTCCCCCTCATTCTATAGGAGGTGGCATTGTTTAATATACAGATATTAAAACTAAAAAAGAACTTGGAACCACGTTTAAGACCAGGCTCTGACGCCTCTCTGACTCTATGACCTTTGGCATATCCCTTAACCTTGACCCGTGCTGCCGACCTTGAAGGACAGAGGATTAACTGAGATAGTATATTAGCTCTTGGAGTTCCCTGGGTGGTACAAATGGCTGATGCACTCGGCTGCTAACTAAAAGGTTGGAAGTTCGAATCCACCAAGCAGCACCACAGAAGAAAGGCCTGGCGATCTGCTTCCTAAAGATGACAGTCAAGAAAACCCTATGGAGCAGTTCTACTCTGTAACACATGGGGTTGCCATGAATAGGAATCAACTCAGTGGCAGCAGACTTATGATGTCCCTCCCAAAATATGTACTCAAATCCTAACCCCTATACCTGTAAATATGACCCTGTTTAGAAATAAGGGCTTTATTTTCCTATGTTAATGGAGTCATACTAGAGTAGGGTGGGTCCTATACCAAATCCCTTCTGAGTGACGTCTTATGAAAAAGCAGAAGAGACATAAACACACACACACACACACACAGGCAGACAGAGGCCATACGAGGGTCGTCTATAAGCAAAGGGATGCTAAGGATGCTAAGGCAGCCACCAGACACTAGGAGAGAGGCCACAGAAGGAATCAACATGGATGATACCCTGATTTGGACTTCTGGCCTCCAGAACTATGAGAATATAAGTTTCTGTGCTTTCAGGCCACCCACTTGTGTTATCTTTTGTTAGGCAGCCCTGGGAGACTAAGACACTGACCAAGAGGGAGGCTCTGGCCCCAAGTGCCTGGACTCTGTGGACCTAGCCTTTCTGTCCTACCAGACCTCGACTCTGCGAGCAACCTTCCAGCTTGAAGCATAGCAGGGGAGCGATTGGTCAAGCAAAGCCCAGCAAGTGTGGACAATCACCTTGCTCTGCTCCCAGAGTCAAGGGAGCCACAGACACGCAATCGAGCCTCCATCACCTCCAGAAATCTGAAGTGTTCCTGGGCCCCAGGCAGCTCAAAGCCTTGGCCAGACCCGCGAATACTTCAGCAGGAGGTTAGCACAACTGATGCCAACTTACATGAACCTCCTCCGTGGCTCTGCGGAGGTCCGTGTTCGCTCTACAATATTTTCCGGTCCTGTGTATAGAACAGCGAGTGTTCCAGCACATCGTTAGTGCAGCCTTCCGTTAGCACATGCCTGAGGCAGAGGCGGCCCTACTAGAAAGCGGTGCTTCAAGGCAGAGCTGGTGAACATCGGGGGCAGCAGGGAAACATTTTCTGGCCTGCATGGCATCATATAGGGGGCAGCGGTGGCTCAGTGGTAGAATTCTCACTGGCCATGCAGGAGACCTGCCATCACCCATCTGTCAGTGGAGGCTTTTGTGTTGTTATGATGCTGAACAGGTTTCAGCAGAGCTTCCAGACTAAGCAGACTAGGAAGAAAGGCCTGGCAGTCTATTTCTGAAAATCAACTCCTGAAAACTGTATTGTGTATAGGATCACTATGGGTCAAGAGGACTGTCTCAATCGTAGTTAGCAACAGCAACGACGTGGCATCATCTAGATTGCATTTCTGCAGCATGGTGAGCACCCTCTGGCAGAGAGGCAACTCTGGAAGGAATATGAGTTTGGGAGCTATGTCCTCCCGTAAGTTTTCAATGGGCTTAAACATATCAAAGATCATGGAAATGGCTTAGGACCACGACATTTCATTCTGTTGCACGTAAGGTCACCATGAGTTGGAGATGCAACGGTGAACAACAAGAAGTCCTCATCAAAATCCTATCCCTAACCTGAGCCCTCACTTTGCTTGGGACCGGCCGATGAACCGTTATCAGAATGATATAAGGATTAAGTCGGATGATGTACATGCCACCCTGGTCCATAGGAAGTACTCCGTCATTCCTGTTCCCTTTGCCAGACCCTCCTCAGACCACAGACCTCAAGTTCAGGGCCCCAGGCTTGTTTACCTTGGAGCCCCCACTGCTTGGCACATGCTCAGGGTTTGTTCAGCTGAATCATCTAATCTGAGAACAATTTCTTACGTAAGCAGATAATAAACTGATTTCTACTTATGATTTGCTAATGGGTAACCTCCTCAAGGGAATTAATGCTGAAGAAATCTACTTAAAATGCATCTTTGGAAAAGAGATAATATTTGTGGTGCACCAGCAGAAGTGACAAGGTCTTTACAAGATTTTTCTTTTTTCTAATTCTTCTAATAATCATGAAAGTGGCAATTATACCCCTTTAACTTTTGAGGAAATCAGGGCTTCAAACCAGTTCATTTCAGCTCGACCTCCTCCTGAAAATTTGCATTGCTGCCCCAGATATACTGAATCAGAATCTACATTTTAATAAGATGCATTGTTAAATGTATATATAAAAAATCACCTGGAGATCTATAAGACTCCATCTACATTTTAAGAAGATCCCCGGGTGATTCTTGCATACCCATATCCATTGCTGACGTGTCGATACAAAGTCATAGCAACCTATAGGACAGAGTAGAACTGCCCCATAGAGTTTCCAAGGAGTGCCCAGTGGATTTGAACTGCTGACTTTCTGGTTAGCAGACATAGCTCTTAACCACCACACCACCAGGGTTTCCAGTTCTTACATATACATTGTTAATATGCATATATAAGAATCACCTGGGGGGTCCATAAGAATCACATGGGGGGTCCATAAGAATCACCTGGGGATCTCGTTAAAATACAGATTCTGATTCAGTATATCTGGGGTGGAAATGCAAATCCTCAGCAGGAGGTCAAACGGAAGTGAACCAGTTGGAAGCCCTGGAGGAAAGAGAGGTTGGTAGAGGTCAGGCATCTCGTTCAAGGGCTCACAAGTGAATGGCAGAGCTGAGGTTTGAGTTTCTCCCTCTGGCTGCAGGAATACCCTAGTCACTGCTTCCAGCCACGTTTATTTAGGAGTGTGTATGTGTGCACCAACATATGTACATGCCCCCCCCCATGTGTGTACTGGGAGGGGGTGAGGAGAAGGGAAGTGTGTTATGGCCTTTTAGTGACCCTCAGGGCACCTAAAGGAAAAAACCATGAATTCTGTCATTGTACTGGTTGGTCATAAGACTTTGGATAAATCGCCTCTCCTCTCTGGGGACCTCAGGGTTCTAATTTTTGTTGTTCTTTGCTCTTTGTTTTCTTAATCTAAAAAATGGTGGAGGTGGGGGTTGGTGGGGAAGGAACTTGGGGCAAGGGAGGGGCAAGATCAGATAAACAATCTCTTAATGTCCTTATCTGCCCCAACCTTGTAGGATTCTCCACAGGATTTCCCCTAATTTTTTGTACAAATCATCTTTCTCATCTCCAGAACCAGTTTCTCTGCAGCGTTATCCAGTCAAGCCCGAGTTGCATTTCCTGGCTTTGCGGTTCTGCAGTCCTTTATAACCAAGGCAGCTCAAGTTCCCCTAGTAGTTAGTGGTCAGGCCTCGTTGCCTTCCCGCCCCGAGGACAGCCATAAATATCGGGAAAGGATACAAAAACAGGAGCACCGTGGAATGCCAGAGCTGGGAGGTACCTCGGGGACCATCTACAATCCCCTCATTTCACAGGTGAGGAGACAGGTCTGGGAGGAGTCCAGAGACCCATGGCAACTCCACAATGGCCGGCAAACACGCCACCAAACACCCGCTTCTGGGCATTTGCAGACTCACTGTGGACCGTGATTTTCTGGAAATTAGGTGGATCAACAAGCAGAAGCAATGGAATGTCACAGGGTAGAGGCATGCAGAGTGAGCTAAGAATGCTTCCTGAAGTCAATTGTTGAGAAGCAGACCTTGAAGGACACAGTGGACATGAAGAAGAATTCTACTGGAAGTCTTTGAGACAGGAATATGTCTCAGAGTTTGTGGCACGGGCCTTAGTTGTGGTGACTAGTTGTCTATGACAGTGTCTGATCTCCCCTTCTTAACAATGGATCTCTGATATTTAGCTTTGTACATGACCACCTAGAATAAAGACTACATTTCCCAGCCTCCCTTGCAGCTAGGTATGGCCAAGTGACAAAGTTTTGGCCAATAAGGTATAGGTTAGTGTCTGTCAAGGACCAGGCATATCCTTCTCTCCTTCTCCTTTTCTGCTAAAAGGCTGCAGATAAGATGGTTGGATCCTGAGCAGCCATCCTGGACCATGAGGTGGCACGATGAGGAGCCCAGAGCATCAGGGGAGCAGGAGTTGATGATCTTGAAGCCACATTAGTGGTTTTGGACTGTTCTCCCCCAACATCTTCACATAAGAGAATCCATCATGTTTAAGTCACCTATAAAAACCCGTTGCCGTCAAGTTGAACCTGACTCATAGAGACCCTATAGGACAGAGTAGAACTGCCCCATAAGGTTTCCAAGGAGCAGTTGGTGGATTTGAACTGCTACCCTTTTGGTTAGCAGCTGAGCTCTTAAACCACTGTGCCACCAGGGCTTCATATTTGTCTTTATTTTTCCTGATTGATTCTATTTTTAAGCTAATATAGAGATAGAAGGGGAATAAATTCATAATAAAACCCAGAGACCTAGAATGAACAGCTGGCTTTGGTGTGAGTTAAGTGAGTTGAGAATCACTGACTTTCTGGTGGAGCCAGTGGATGGTCTAGACAGAGCAGAGGCTCTCAGAGAGGAACATGCTTTGCGTGGAGGGCTTGTTAAACTCTGGGCCCACCCCAGAGTTGCTGACTCAGTGAGTATGGGGTGGTCTGGAAGTGTGCATTCCTAACAGGGGACCACGCTTTGGAAACCATTGTTCTAGACTTTAGTGAAGCACTTACTCAAACTCACTTTTCTTGGGTGAGTCTCCGCTTTGTTTCTCTAACAAGGAGACATGATGATTTTCAGCTGCTTCCAAAGCCCTGGAAATGTGAGGAGGCAGGCGAGGGTCTGAGCAACAGCTTGGCCAAGCTGAGCACCCTACCAGGAGAAGATTTGTGATGCAAATGATTTACTGGTGCTCAGCTGGGAGCAGAAGGGATTTCAATATGGTGAGCCAAATCGAATTCATTACCTGACAATTAGCTCTAAATTAATGCAAGACTGTACTGCCTGGATGTGCTCTCAGAAAGAGGGTCCTGACAGCTTGAGATGGGCAGGATCTGAGACATCAATCTCACTGATGCAGGGGGCGTTTTCCCCAGTTTGCCTGCGTGCTCTGAGCTCAGAGAATAGCCAGCACCCACTCTGATGCCCTCTCCAACTGCACTCCCTCTAGATGGAGCCCTGACTGACCCAATCCTACACCACCCAGAACAGACTTGGTGTCCCTCTGCCCCTGCACCACAAGGTCCCATCCTCAGGAGACACACACAGGCATGTGCACAGAGTGGCGCACACACATACACCAGGCAATGAGCCTGGCTGCTATGCTACTTCTTCAGCCATGAGATGCTGCAAGGTGAAGCTCATTACGTTTATAGGTGCAAATGGTTAGCATTGTGTGAGGCATTTGACCTTTCAAGTGGAAGTTGCAAGCTCCTAGAGAATAGGAGTCATGTTTCTTATTTCTTGAGTTAATGACCTCCCTGTTCTTTCCCTTCCCCTTGCCCCTCTCCCTTTCCTCCCACTCTTCTTCCATTATTTCCCCATGGGTCCCTGATCCAGTGCACACAGGAGTGACCATAATAAATGAGGACCCACGGATTGAGCTTCCTTGGGCTCATTTACTCATTCATTAAACATTACGTGCTGTGATACAGGTCCTGGGTGGCCTCTGCCCACATAACACTCATGATACGGAAGCTGACTGCCACATCTTTCCCCTGCAGAGTGGCTAGTGGGTTCCGACCACCGACCTTTCGGTTAGTGGCTGAGCACTTTAACCACTGTGCCACCAGGGCTCCTGTCCACGATCCCTAGAAAAACAAAACCAAACCAGTTGCCCTTGAGTTGATTCCAACTCATAGTGACCCTATAGGACAGAGTAGAACTGCCCAGAGCATTTCCAAAGAGTGCCTGGTGGATTCAAACTGCCAGCCTTCTGGTTAGCAGCTGTAGCATTTAACCACTACGCCACCAGGGTTTCCTTGAGCCCCATCCAAAACCCAAACCCAGTGCCGTCGAGTCGATTCCAACTCACAGCAACCCTATAGGACGGAGTAGAACTGCCCCATAGAGTTTCCAAGGAGCGCCTGGCGGATTTGAACTGCCGACCCTTTTGTTAGCAGCCGTAGCACTTAACCACTATGCCATCAGGGTTTTCATGGGCCCCATATTGCCTCCAAATTCTCAATCCTGGATTCTGATAAGTCAAGGTAAGAATCAAGATGTCCTTCACCAGGTGAATGGATAAACAGGTGTATCCATACAATGGAGTATTATTCAATGATAAAAAGAAATGAACTATCAAGCTGCAAAAAGACGAGGAAACTTAAATGCATATTGTTAGTGAAAGAAGCCCCTTTGAAAAAAGCTACATAATGTGTGATTCCAAGTTCCAACTATACTGATACCAGCAGACTGAAAAGGCAAAACTACAGAGACAGTGGAAACATCCGTGGTTGTCAGGAGGAGGAATGAGTAAGTGGAGCACAGGGCATTTTAGGGCAGTGAAGCCATTCTGTACGATACTGTTATGGTGGGCACACGACATTATGCATTTGTCAAAACACGTGAAACTGTACAACACAGAGTGCACCCTGATATTAACTATGGACTTTAGTTAGTTACAATGTATCAATATCAGTTTTCAGTTGTAATGAACGTACCAAAGGACCACCAGGTGTGAATAACAGGAGAAACTGTTAGGGGGGAGCAAGAAGGAGTGATGCGGGAGCTCTCTGTACATTGGGGGCAGCTTTTCTGTAAATCTAAAACCATTCTAAAAAATAAGGTGAATTAAAAAAAAAAAGTAAGCAAGAAAAACAACAAAGCAACTGGGGACAGGAGTTTCAGGGGAGCATCTTCTGCCTTTCCCCAGCTGAACGCCCGACCACAGCCCCTTCCAATGGGTCCTGGGCTTCCCTAATGTCCCTCTAAGACAAGCTCGGTGACCTCACATTTGGATCCCTGATAGTCCTCTTTTAAAGAATGGTGACAGTTTTCTTTGGCTTTGACAAAATGGCTCCAATTTTGTTTCTTGTTTGAACTCTGCTGAGCTGCCATTCAGAGGGCAGAGAACTGAGCCAATTCCCACCCCTTCGTCATACTCTGTTCAAAAAAACAATCATCTTAGTTACTTTGTGGAGTGCGTCTGGGTTAAGAAAAATTGGTAAACAAATTACACGTGTATGTTGCTTTACAAAATGCTTTCGCTCTCATGTGGTTTGATTCTCCCAGTCACAGGAGCACTGGTAGCACAGGCAGTAGTTAAAACTCTAGACTGTTAACCAAAAGTTCGATGGTTCCCACCCACCAGCTGCTTTGTGGGAGAAAGATGTGGCAGTCTGCTTCCGCCAAGATTAAAAAGCCCATTGTTGTCGAGTCGATTCCAACTCATAGTGACAGTGTAGAGCTTCTGCATAGAGTTTCCAAGGTGCGCCTGGTGGATTCAAACTAGCCGATCTTTTGGTTAGCAGCGGTAGCACTTAACCACTATGCCACTAGGGTTTCCCTGTAAAGATTACAGCCTTGGAAACACTATGGGGCAGTTCTCCTCTGCCCTACAGGGTCACTGTGAGTAGGAATCAATTTGACTGCAACGGGTTAATTATTCTTGGAGTTCTCCCCATTTTACAGATGAGGCAAGCTGAGGTTTGGAAATGTAAAGGGTCACTCAGCAAGAAATCTGGCCTTCAACTCTAACTCAGTGCTTTTTCCATCAAACCACTCCGCCCACTACACGCAGTAGCAAGTACAATCATGGCATATGCTCAGAAAACGTGTGTGCGTGCGTGTGTGTGTGCGTGCGTGTGTGTGTGCGCGCGCGCCTCACCTGCCACCTACCTCCATCACTGCTGTCATCCTACCTGTAAACCTTGGATCAAAGAGTTGTCACGGAGCATAAAAAAGGTCAGGACAACATGAAGTACTCAGAATATCATCTAAAATGCTGCTTCTGTCAGCTGTGAGGACAGCTTTAGCTGTCGGCGACCCAGTTTGTGTTCCTTTGTTACAGCAGACCTAGGAAACTAAGGCAGGAAGACAAAACCCCTCTTTTCACCGGAAATCCAGAGATAAAATGCAGATGAAGGAAACTCCCCCTTTAGGTGACTCAGGGGTGGGGTGACTACTTGAGTCCCCTCCGGCCAGAAATGTGACAAGTGAGTTCCTGCCAGAGGGATCTGAATAAAACTCCCCCACCCAGCCTGATCACTCCCATGGGTGCTGCTTCCCTCAGAGCCACGGATCAGGTCTAGGTTCCAGCCAGCTCCTGTGCTAGAAGGAGGCCACTTCACAGAGACCATGTCTCAAATGCCTTCAGGAGCAGGAACATGACATGTGAAGCCTGTGAGGTGGGGACTGTGGCACCCTGGAGAGAGAGGCTGTGTCCACAGACACCTAAGAGTCCTATGGAAAAATCTCGGCAGCAACAGCAGCATTACATCTGGGCCCCTGGTGCTGCCCAGGGTCACTGGTTTGCCACCTTCTCTGAATCAATGAAGGCCACAGCCTGAGCAAGGAGACCACAGGAATCTTTGGGAGATCCAGTAAACACAGAGGAGATGGGAAAATGCTTGACAGTGAACAGACTAAAGACCCAAAACGTGCCCAAGAAGATGGAAAAAGGCCTGATGCTGAATAGACCCCAAGACCCCAAACCTCTCATCGTTTGCAATCTCCTTCTTGTCCTAGAGCACCAGGAGTCAAGTCCCCACACTCACTCTCACCCTCCTGTAAAAAATCCAGAACTGATTTTCTGATTCACATATTGCCCGCATTTGATGACTAACACTTGCCCTGTCCTATTGCTTTACTCTGACTCTGTTCAAAAAAAAAAAAAAAACAAGATTTTTCTCTGATGGGTACTAAAGCCACAAAATTCAAGCCAACCATGCAGAGGGGAGGGCTGTAACCATTGGTGGTCTGGCCAAGCAGTGACATTTTATATGTCAGGGGCCGAGCTAGGCCAGGCTGGACCCGAGGCAGCACAACCTTAATAGAAAGCGCCATGGCTCTGGAGCCAGACCTGGCAGTCTTCCTGATGCTGCCTCAGCCTCTGTGTGACCCTGACCAAGCACTTGACCTCCATGAGCCTCAGTATGGAGGTCATCTGTAAAGCTTTCCCATCTGTAAAAGAGTATTGAGAGGTCAATGGTCTGGAAAGCACCTTGTGACTTGTAAAGTATAGATCCAACTGGGGTTGATCCACCACCTCCCATCCTCAGTGTCAACAAATCCCTTCTGAGCCTTGTCACCTATCTCTCCCCAGGCAGCCCGACTTCTGGGCCTGCTGATTACTGTGGCTGTTTTACAGACCCACACCTGCAGTAGCATGAGAAACCACCGTTTTGTGATGCTCAGGAACTCTTGTTGGTCAGGAACTTGCAAAGCGCACAGCAAGGATGGCTTATCTCTGCTCTATGACATTTGAGGCCTCAGCTGGAGTGGGTCAAAGGCTGGAGTGACTCAACCCTCATCTGAGACATGCTCACTCACAGGTCTGGCGATGCTGTCTGCTGGCTGGGGCCTTCTCTGGGGCTGTTGGCCAGGCCACTGCACATGGCTGCACCACATGACTGCTTGGGCTTCCCCACAGCAGGGCTGGGTTCCAAGAGCATTTGTCTCAAGTGGGTCAGGTGGAAGATGTATTGCTTTGTCTGACCTAGCCTTGGAAATCACAGTGTCCCTTCAGTAGTAACCACAAGTCTGCTCAGCTTCATGGGTGGAAAGTCACATTGCAAGAAGGGTATGTGGGATGGAAGATACTGTTGCAGCCATTTTGGGAAAATTCAATCTGCCACTGGGCTTGAGTCACTAGAAGATGGACAAGCTGGCAACTTAGAATTTCGAACCAGGGATGGAACTTGGCAAGTGCTGTGCCCCTCTGCTCCTGGTCATTCCTGGCTCTGGGTGACCAAGGAGTGTAGACTAAATTGTACCCCTATCAGGAAAGCCGATCAAGACGAAGTTCAAACCAAGATGTCTTCTGTGGAGAGGGAGGGGCAGACTACACCTGCCCTTTCCTCCCACTCCTGACCTCTCTGCCTCTCCCCCTCCCCCCCCCACCCCCCAACTAGTCTTACATTGCACCATTTTCCAGAGTGATCCCGCTTCCCATCCCATGGGCAATCTCCCCAGGAGCAGCAGCTTTGAGGAGCAAAGGTCACCATTGTATACACTCGTTCCTCACCTCACAGTCCACTGAGGGCATCATGGGCACTGCTGCAGAACCTCCAGCCCCACTCAGACCTCTGGAGTCAGAATCTGCATTTAGCAAGCCCCCGGGTGATTCATATGCACACTGAAAGTCTGAACAGCAGCTGAGGGGGAACTTGATTTAAAAAAAGGAGTGCCAGCTGGGCTGGAATGCTGCCTTTGCCCATTTCCTCACTGGGCAACCTTGGGCAAGACATTTAACTTTTCTGAGCCTCAGTTTCCCTAATGTGTAAATGGGGTATGATGTCAGCCATGAGAGTGGGAGTTTGGGTGTGTGCGTGAGGTCTCTCCTGCAGCGTCCTCTCTGCCCCAGGGTCTGTGAGAAGGTAGCAGATGAACGGGCCTGGGGCCCAGCCAGCCCCGATGGGGACAGCGAGTAGATGGAGCGTCTGGCTCCAGGAGTCACCGCTCCTGGCAGAGTGCAACTGAGAGGACCATGTGGCTCAGGAAGCCGCACTCTTCGGAGATGTTATTTATTTTTTCTAATGGAGGCTGTTTATCGCCCACTTACAGGAGTTTTGACTGGGGCTTTATTGGTCTTTTGGCTCTGGAAATTAGGTCAATCCCCTCCAGAATGTCCTGAGCAGGGAAACCTGGTGGGCTGGCTGTGCAGTGAGGAACCTGGCAGGGATGGGGGCTTAGCCAGGATCACGGAGCACGGTCAGCTCAGTCTTCTGGGAATAGGGACCCCGTCACTGCCCAGGCCAGCCAGGCCCCAGGAGAGTACTTGTGGATGGGTTAAATAAATTCAGACATCAGCATGACCCTGGAAAGTCAAAGAAGAGCTGGTAAAAAATGCTAACGGGATATTAAAATATTCACTACCTCTGAGCCTGTATTTAACATGGACATTGAAATGATCTCATTCTTCTCCTGTGCTACCCACTAGTCTACCCTAACCAGCTGAGACAGATAGGGTCATTGCTAAGTAAAGAACAATAAAGCTCAATTCCTATTCTATCAATACTGATAGATGGAAGTTCTTCCTTGTATCTAACTTAAAGTCTTACTGCTCTAAAACAAAAAACCAAACCAGATGCCCTCGAGTTGGTTCCAACTCATGGTGACCCCATATGTTGCAGAGTAGAGCTGTGCTCCATAGGGTTTTCCATGGCTTTCAGAAGCAGATTGCCAGGTCTTTCTTCCGAGGTGCCTCCAGGTGGGTTCAAATTGCCAACTTTTCGGCTAGTAGCCACGTACTTAACTGTTTGCATGACCCAGGAAGAAGTAGTATCCTCCAATTAACTGCTCCCAGCACCCTGAACATAACAACCTTCCCAGCAAATGCACAGTGGGTTGTTGTTCTGGAAGGCTATTCCCCAAAGAGGACAGGAAGAATCCCTCTGTATCTTTCACACTTTTCCTGGAAGTCTTTTCCTGGTGATCAAACACCTACCAGGTGTGCTGAAGATCTTGTCAGCTCAGCGGGCCTCTTCCCCAACCGGGGAGGATTACAGAACAAACCAGTTTCTCATTAAAAAATACACATACTGTTTTATGACGTTGGATAACAACCCCACATCAACACTCTCCCTTCTTGACCCTCGGTTCCCTATTACCAGCTTTCCTGTCCCCTCCTGCCTTCTAGTCCTTGCCCCTGGGCTGGTGTACCCCTTTAATCTCATTTTCTTTTATGGGCCTGTCTAATCTTTGGCTGAAGGGTGAACCCTCAGGAGTGACTTCATTACTGAGCTAAAAGCGTGTCTGGGGCCCGTGCTCTCTGGGTTTCTCCAGTCTCTGTCAGGCCAGCAAGTCTGGTCTTTCTCTGAGTTAGAATTTTGTTCTACATGTTTCTCCAGCTCTGTCCAGGACCGTCTATTGTGATCCCTGTCAGAGCAGTCAGTAGTGGTAGTCAGGCACCATCTCATTGTGCTGGACTCAGTCTGGTGGAGGCCGTGGTAGCTGTGGTCCATTAGTCCTTTGGACTAATCCTTCCCTTGTATCTGTAGTTTTCTTCATTCTTCCTTGCTCCCAAAGGGGTGAGACGAGTGAAGTATCTTAGATGGCTGCTCACAGGCTTTTAAGACCGCAGATGCTACTCACCAAAGTAGGATGTAGAACATTTTCTTTTTAAACTATGTTATGCCTTTTGAACTAGATGTCCCCCAAGACCATGGTCCCCATAATTAGGTCCCTCAGGGAGTTTGGATGTGTCTGTGGAGCTTCCATGACCTTGCGAGCCTGTAATCTTTACAAAAGCATACTGCCGCATCTTTCTCCCACAGAGCAGCTGGTGGGTTCAACCAGCCAACCTTTCAGCTACAGCTGAGCACTTAACCACTGCGCCAACAGGGCTCCTTCCCAGGCACATACCAAACCAAAAACCAAATCCAGTGCCGTGGAATCAATTCCGACTCAGAGCGACCCTATAGGACAGAGTAGAACTGCCCATAGAGTTTCCAAGGAGCACCTGGGAACTCGAACTACCGACCCTTTGGTAAGCAGCCATAGCACTTAACCACTATGCCACCAGGCTATATCACAGAGACCTGGGACTTTCTAGCAGGAAATATGATATGAAAAATGTGGGTGCTTTCTGGGTCAGGAGACCAGGTCGGCTGTGAATCTGCAGGCGAGGCCTCAGTTTCTCTTCTGCCCCATGGTCTATGTCAGCACGTAGTAGGCCTGTCTGTTGGCTGCTGCATGCAGCTCAGGGAGTGATCAGGGGCCAAATCTACGCAATTCCACAGACTCTGCACTCCACAGCCACTTACTAAAGTATTGCCAAACGTTCCAGGTGACACAATGAGCGTGCAGGCTCTGTACAAACATCCGCCACCACATTGCCATCTCAGCACAGCTGCCAGGCCTCCTCAAAGCCCAGCCCGTGCAGCCAGACTCAGTGTCCTGGAGCGCTTACCCCGGGGTCCTTGGAGCCGGGCACAGAGCTTGGCACGGCCCCTCTGACTCACTGTGGGGCTGCAGGCCAAGTCCCTTCCCTGGTGCAGCCGTGACCGGAATCCATCACCCGCCTCCCACCTGATGGAGCAGCGCCAGAGACAAATGATAAAGTGATACTGGCACTTGGAAGGGGCGGAGATGCTGACAGATCACACCTCGCGCAGATGCCCTCACGGGGAGCCAGGCCTCCTCCGCTCCATCTGGCTAATCCAGAATCCCATAATCTGGTTAATAGAGATTTGTTCTGATGAAGTGGTCCTCACGGAGCTCCGGAAGGGCCAGAGCTTCTGGCTGGACTTTGAGAGGCACCTCCTGTAGTTTGTGGGCTAGAAGGAAGGAGGTTCTCGGAGGTTTGCTCCCAGCCATACAGATCTGGGCCTGCCCCTAGAGCTAGAGGCAAAGGTGGGGGTAGGGGTCTCTGATGCGGTGTGGGGGCTCTGCAGACCCATCTATCTGTGGAAGGATTTGGAGGACTTGCTAAACTCCCCTCCCAGACCATGGGCTAACTAGAGGCTCCATGTGGAGGATGGGCCGAGGTGACTGGATGAGGGGGTCATATCTGTGACCTAGGTGGCCAGACCCCCTGTCGCCTGGCCAGAACTGCTTCCACCTTCCTGTAAATTCTTCCCCACGTTCTGGCCTTTGCTTAGCTGCGGTGTCTCAGTTCCTCTACTAAACTTCCATCACACTGGTGGTCTGTCCAGCCCATCTATTCAAAGGAACGTGCTAACAGGAGTGCCACCTCTTCCTTCTAGGAGCTCTGTCAGAGGCAGAGAGGAGAAAGAGAGGGGCCACTCATGCCATAGGAACCCAGCGTTGGGGTGGCTGGGAGTGGGACAGAGGGGAATCTTCCATGGTCATGATTCGTTCCTCATATGCTAGAGGGTCAGATTGTATGGGTGTACAAGAGGACCCCAGCTCAAGGCAGGTCCTGTACGATCCTGTGCGTCCATTCACATTTGTATGCCTGTGTCTGTGCACGGGATGATGCAGAAGGAAAGAAGGTCACGCTGCAAACAACTCCTATCCAGATGGTGCCCCTGGAAGTTTCCTGAAGCCCCAGCCTCCGCACCTCACCTGTGCCGCACACCTGGGTAATGCCCCAGTTATGAATTCTCCCCATCCCCCAATCAGAGCTCCAGGCACTCGTCCAGCTCTGAGTCCTCCAGCTCAGTTTTCGTCGCTGGCTCTCCCATGGGACTTCCTTCCAGGGGGCCCTGTTAGAGCACGCTCCTGTATCCAACAAACGGAGTCACTCGGCAGCAGCTGGCGAACGTTTCCAATGATTTGGAAAATCCGGTTGAACGTATCATGAAATATGCAGCTTGCACCAAGGTCCAGAGACGTGGGCCCAGAGCTTTGTGACCAGGCTCCTCTCCCCATCTCCCCTGCTTCCAACTCCCTTCTCTTCACTTTCTTCCTTCCCTTCTCTGGAGGTTTTAAGCTTAAAATGTGCGTAAGTACTTCGTTAATACCTTGTGAGAGATCTTTCTTCAAGTAAATGGATCTTTGCCTTGGAGGTTAATGTCATCTTTTGTGTTATGTCTGTGCAGCAGGGTGTGTTTGCTTTTAACAAGTGTGCGCCCACCACTGGTATATCAGCTTGTCATACTGTGGTGGTCTGCATGTTGCCATGATGCTGGGAGCTATGCCAGCGGTATTTCAAATACCAGCAGGGTCATCTGCGGTGGACAGTCTTCAACAGAGCTTCCAGACTAAGTCAGACTAGGAAGAAAGGCCTGGCGTTCTAGTTCTGAAAAATTGCCAATGAAAACCGTATGGATCACAACACAATATTATCCTAGACAGTGCTGGAAGATGAGCCCCCTGGTTGGAAGGCACTCAAAGTACACAGTGGCTGCAACAACGGACTCAAGTGTATCAATGATTGTGGAGATGGCACAGGGCTGGGCAATGTTTCGTTCTGTTGGCTCCACTGCAGCCAACGATGACGACGATGACTTATGTATGCAGCTGCTGAATAAATGTTTACTGATGGTTTCTACCTATACAAGCGTGGTTGTGCTTATATTTCTAACACTTGTTTCTTTGTTCATACAGACACACACACACAGACTTACCTCCAAGCAATATATGCTCCATTTGCAATTAGCGAATGTCTTGAGAAGTTACATTCTGTCTAGAAGGATGGCCAGAGAACATACCCAGACTCTACCAACATGCTTCACTAGAATATACCCCCGAGCACACACACCTTGAAGAACAGGGGATGTCATCGCCAAAGGTTGGTTACCCCACTTCTGAGCAGGTACAAATGAACCCATATGTCCTCCCACCTGCCCTTCACTCCTTCCTCTTTGACCCCCTCCTACACAGTCTCGCTCCCCTCCCAGCCTCCTCCCTCATTTTTCCTTCTCAGAGGCAGATGTGAGGTACCTAACAAGGCTTCACTGAGAACAGACACCTGGTTGGGCAAAGACCTTTCATTTCTGGGGCCCAGAGACGCTGAGGGCTTTCTCTAGTGCACCCAAGGCCATGGGGAGCCGAGGCCAGGGCCCAGAGTTCCCTGCCCTGTCCAAACCCTGCCCTGGGCGGAGGAAAACTATTTCAGGTACTTGGCCCGTACCTCAAGCCCCAGCCATGTCAGAGCTACAGGATAAAAGGTGTGGCCAATGACCATCACCCGCCAGTGCACCCAGCCTCAGACCACCATTCCCACTGAGGGCTCTCCAGGACATGAGGCCTCCATAGTGATTCTGTCCAGCGAGCAGGAAAGAGGAGGTTGGACACAGGAGGGATGGTCGGCCCTGCTGCTCTTGGGCCTTTCCTGTGACTTAGCAACAACCTTGGTCCACTCATGTGTGATCTCCTCCCTCCTGCCTCCCCACCCCCATTCTGGACCATCACAGAGTGCTGGAGCCCCCCAGGGTGATCCACGTAGTGACCAGATGCAAGCGTGGATCCCAGATTTTAGCCCTGGCAGGGGTTTTAGAGATAACTTTTACAATCTCATGTTATACAGAAACTAAGCTCAAAGAGGAGTCCCTGCATAATGCAAATGGTTAACATGCTTGGCTGCTAATCAAAAGGCTGGAGGTTGCAGTCCACCCAGAGGTACCTCGGAAGAAAGGCCTGGAGATCCACTTCCAAAAAACTGAAGCCATTGAAAACCCTGTGGAGCACAGTTCTACTCTGACACACATGGGGTCGCCATGAGTTGGAACTGGCTCGGCAGCAATTGAGTCCACAGCAACTTTTTTTTTTTTTTAAAGCTCAAAGAGGTTCAACGACTGGACCAATGTCACACAGGTCCAATGCTTTGTATTCCTAGAACACTTCACAAACACTTCACATCCGTGACACTCTTAGGAGAACAATGTCTGGTGAGACGCTAGGTTTGACCTGCCCTCCAATGAGGACAGGTGACTCGCCCACGTGGCCCGGAGCCTCGTCTCATGCCCAGGAATGTAGCCTCTCTGTCCACCGTATGGCACGCTGGAGACAGGGCAGATGACAAGGAGCCATAGGAGGAAATGGGGACTGGGAAACAAACAGGTCTGCCAGGCCCTCTCCAATGCGTTGCTCGCCATGCCTCCTGCACCATCTCCCAGGGAGTCAGCAGTAGCGCCCGCCACGGAATGAATGAGGCGGCTGCTGCGCACCTGATCGCGTCTCCAAAGTCAGCAGCGCCCTCTGCTGTTCGAAGGGTGAATTGCAAGGGCCCAGTCCATGTTCAGGGGTTCCTTCAATCAGGCAGCTAGCTGGCCAGGGCCCTTCCAGGGGAAAGACTTAAAGAAAGGGTCAGTGGAAAAGGAGCTGAGTCCATCCCCTGAGGATTCAGACAGGAATTGGACTCTAGGAGGAGAAAGAGGACGTTCTGCCTTAATTCATTTTTTTTACTTTGGCGGGGGCAGCGGCGCAGGGCTTGCACCTGGGATTTAGAACAAAGGTCAAGCCCTGGCCTCCTCCTCTCTGTCCTCTCCATGTATTTCCAGGAGCCCCCTCACCTCAATGACCATGCTGTGATAACAGGGAGAATGACCCCCAATAAGAAGCCCATGGAAGCTACAGCATCTAGGGAGATCTTACACCCCACAAACCTGGGTCAAATGTAAACATTCACATGGGCCACTTGGAGCCTGGGTTGTCAAAGCGTAGTATAGCGGCCCGACGAACTCAGCACTAGGAGGGCAGAAGCCTGGAATCTAGTCCCATTTCTTGCACTTACTACTTACCTTTGGCTAAGCCACTTAACCTCTCTGTGCCTCAGTTTCCTCTCTATACAATGGGCCTGCCAACTTCAGAGGTATGCCCTGGAAACGTCATTTAGGTCACAGAGTTGCTGTGGCTTTGCAAACTGTAAGGTGCTGAGCACATTGGTGGCAGTGTCACCTTGCTCAGGGTGTAGTTTTCTTTCCCACGAAATGGGCAGCAGCACAGGAAAGTGTGGCCAGAGCCAGAAGGCATCTTCCCTGCTTTGGCTGAAGGGTATCTAGAAAGAGTGGGGGACAGGACTCTGCTCATGGAAGGCAGGAGGGAGCAGGGTAGAGGTCCCAGGGGCGGAGGGGAACCCTAAGGTAGGGGCTTGGGGGAGGAAGGTCAAGGACAGTGCCCTTGAGTTTTGAATGTGCCTGAGCTGACTTGACAGAGAGGTCAAGAGCATGGGCTTAGGAGAGAACTCCTTGTAAGGTGAAGCCCCGCCCCTTGTGCCCTTGAACACAAGCGACTCACTCAGCCTCGTTTACCTCATCCAGAAATCGGAGACGGTCAACCTAACCCACTGTGCACAAAGTGCTCCATCCAGAAGAAGTGTGAGAATTCCTACGGCTCCCTGTATTATTCTCATGGCTAGCCTCGTCATCATCACTTGTAATCCCCTTATTTCTGCACGATGATCCTTTATTTGAACTCTGGTTTCTTCATGAAAAAAAAAAACAGAATTATCACAGTCCCTCCTTAGCTCTGGGTTGTGGTGAGGGGGAGGGAGAGGGGTATCCCAGGTGCATGTGAGGGAGGAAGGTTCCGGAGGGACCCAAAACGCTATTATTGAAGGCTAAATGTCCCATGGCCAAAAGCTGCTGTTGCAATCTTTGTGTGCACTTGGTTTGAATGGGCACATTACTGTAATGTCCCAGCGCTGCAGTCAGCACGGAGAAGGGCCAGCTATTTGTAACCATGAGACACGTGAGCAGCATAAAGATCAAGTGGTGGAGGAGAGCTTGGCTGGCTTACCTGAGAAAACACAGCTATTTGCCTTGAACTCAGCTGGAATTGATCCATAGCCACCTGCCTCTGAAGCCAGTGCCCAGAGCTTCCTGCAAGGAGGGCATGAGAGATGGGAGTGAGGGGCAGGAGGGAAGGGAAAGGAGGAGAGAAGAGACAAAGGCAAGCAGAGTGAGCAACCCACTTGGAGACCAGGAGAGTGAGAGAGAATCCAGTTAGGATTCAAACTCCAGGGCAGTCACTGATGCTAAAAGTCCACCTTCCACCTGTTGTTCCGGGGGCTCCATCCACCTTCATCCTTGGATTCAGCTATTTAGCGGAGCAGTTCCAGGCTACTTCTCTCCCTGCTCTCCGGTCTGTCCAGAGGGACGGGAGACACCTACAGCTGAACTTGGGAAGTAGAGGGAAGTAGAGGGGGACGCCTGGCTTTGGTCCCACCAGCAGGACTTGAGAGGTAGCAGGAGCTGGAAAGCTGTTGTTACGATTAGGTGCTGTTGAGTCAGTTCCCGGCTCATGGCAATCCCATGCACAATGGAACAAAACAGTGCCCAATGGGTTATGGATTGGACCACTGTGATCCACAGAGTTTTCACTGGCTGATTTTGGAAGTAAATTGCCAGGCCTTTCTTCCTAGTCTGTCTTGGTCTGGAAGCTCCACTGAAACCTGTTCAGCATCATAACAATGTGCAGTCTATCACTGACAGACAGGTGGTGGCTACACATGAGGGGCACTGGCCAGGAATCGAACCAGATCTCCCACGTGAAAGGCAAGAATTCCACCACTGAAGCACCACTGCCCTCAGGAAAGAAGACAGACAGGGCCAAAAATACAGATCTAAATATATTGACAGCCTCCTAAATATTCCCTCCAGGCAAGGCCTGCCTCTGAGCCACAAGAAACCCTTTCCCACCAAACAGTCCCTCGGTGGTCAGCTAGCTCCTCCATCCTTCCTCATCATTGCTTCTCTTGCTAGCACTTGAAGCTGATGCCCATAAGGGGAGGGTCTGGGAGGAATGCAGTTTGGCCTAAATCTAATCCCCCACAGGCTGACTGGACCCTCAGCCTCCTTTTGACTTTCCTTCCAGAGTCTGGGAACACCTGTAACATAAAGAGCTGGAGCTGGTGCCCCTGATGTCTAGCTTTCTTACTTTCCTGCCTCACTCCATCTCCCAACACCACCGGCAGCTGCCCGCCCCCCCACCGCTGAATCTTCCCCTAAACTCTGTATTCCTTTGCCCTCCCCACTAGCAAGACCTGTCCGTCCAGCACTGAGACTCTGGGGGCCACCTCCCTGTCCCCTCCCCACCCCCCTCCTCACATACTTGCTGCTTCATTGCACTTGAAGTTCCCTCAGCACCCAAAATTCCTGTACTTTTGCTGATAAGGAGGTCCCAGACTTCTGGCCTGTCAGGCACAAACACTGCACTTTAAGAATGGAAGCACCCAGAGGGCAGGATGATGCAGGGTGTCCTCAGGAGCCATTCTCATTGCTACAGTCCAAGAGGCAGGATGCTCGAAGGCAGCATGTGGCTGGGAATGGTCACTGTCCCCGTGAGCCTCATGGCTGTCGACCTCAGACCAGAAGGCTCCCCAGCGCATGCACTGTCCGTCCTTTCAGCTGACGGACCTGGAATGGCTGAGGACTTGAGCACAGTTTTTGATGAATTGGGAGAAAAGGAAATAGAAGAGGGTAAAACAGGGCGAGGACACTGAGATGAAAAGGGAGAGACCAAGAGTGAAACTGGGAGAGAGGAGGTAATAGGGAAGTAGGGGGCTTGTCCCAGAGGCCATTTCCTCAGTCCCTCCCTAGACCTGACTCAGGCCTCACTGGCCGGGAAACCGCAGCCCAGCCCCTCCCGCCTGAGATGCAAATAGCTGCCCCTGGGCTCCTGCTGGCACCAGGAGGCTCTGGGTGCCCCCAGGAACCTCAGCCATGGCCCCAGCAGACTGGACAACACAGCTGTGGTAAATGCAGCTGTTTTTCTGGGCAGGGCCAATGGGGCATGTCATCGCAGACCTTGGAAGGTGCAGAGAGAGGGCTGGTGGCTCGGCTGCAGGGAACCTATGTAGTAAGGTAAGCTGAGTCCTGTGGCTTTGCTCTGTGTCCTGCCTGCTGTCATCCAGACAGTCAAGGGAAAGGCAGGAGAGATGTTCAGAGGCTCATTCCCCAACACGAGAAAGGTATGAAAAGACGTGGAGAGAATCAGGGAGAAAGGTGAGCAGGTGGCAAGTACCACACACTGGGCCAGAGGGAGGCACAGAACCGTGGACCCAATGTCCCTGGACTCGTGGGTTAAATTGCAATGTGCTCCTGTCCCCTGTTCCCTCCCTCTAGCCTCTCCCCGTCTCTTCCAGTTACTATCAAAGCAGAATTTATGAAGGGCTCGAGGCACTGGATATTCCTTGTATTTCAATCTAACTTTTTGCAATCTCAAGTGAACAGCTTGGCCGCCCCTGCCTGTGAGGGAATTTAAATTGCAGATGGGACAGAAGCTGCAGCTGCCCAGCTCAGGAGCAAGCTCCTTTGGTGAGCACCAGCACTGCTTAGCAATTAGACCGAAGAACTTTAGGAAGCTGCAGAAAGTTCCACTCTAGAAAGTGTCCCTGACCTGGGGCATCTTGTGGGAACAGAGAGAGTATTTCCCAGAGAGGGGAGACAGCCAGATCAGAGGTCCACTCAGGTCACAATAAGGTCATAGTGGCAGAGTGTCTGGCAGTGACATCACTAGGCGTGGTGTCACCCAGTGTGGTAACTCCTGGTGTCATCCTCCTCCATGGACCTCCTCCCATACCAGCTCATACAGAATCCTCAGTAACGTTTTTTGTACTGATGTTATTCATAACTCATAATTCCCGTGTATCACTCCTTCTTTTCCTTTAATTATTACTTCATTCTCAAAGAAGTTACTAATATAGGTTCACAAATGCCAGTTACTACAATACTGTAGCTAAAACACCAGAAAATTTGGCAAAACGAGCAACGATAAAACCATCAACAGCAATGAAAACGACAGTGCGCGCTTATAGTGCCTGTAGTAGAAACCAAGAGATTAGAAGCATCTTTGTAATTGAGTACTAATGACGGCTCTGACCAGACAGCATCAGAAGGTTCAAAAAGTAAATTAGCATCGAGTTTTAGCCTCGTAGGTATTTTGATGCACGTGAGCTGGGCTTACAAAAAATGTTTTTGTTGGTGTCACCCCCTCTGACAGTCACCTGGCTGGGTCTGCGCCACTTGCGCTCTCCTAGTGACGCTGCTGGGGTCTGACATCCTTTAGGTTTGGAGATTGTTTGGGCACCAAAAAGTCACCCTTCTTCTCTCTGTGCCCCTCCCATACAAACTGCGAGTGGAAAGAGACAAGAAATATAATGCTGACACACTAACACACACACAACTTACACACACACAGGAAGACAGATGTACGCTGCTCCCAAACAAACTGCGGCAAATACCAACAACAGGCTAAAAGAAGAAGCCAGTCCATTACGTCAGCTTCCGTTCAGACCTCAATTCTCCAGGATAGAATTTGCTTAATTATGGCCTTTGCCTTGATCAGGGTTGGTGTTAACTCAGTGATGTGTTTGCTACACTTAGCATCCTACTCTGAAATGAAAGAACACCCCCAAAGTGCTGAAGGCCACCATCAAGGCCTATGCTTTGACTTAAGTAATTGGCTTTGAGAATAAAAATGTAAATAACTAACCCACCAGTTGCCATCTACTGGATTCCAACGCGTGGCAACCCCATGTGTGCGAGAGAAGAACTGTGCTCCACAGAGTTTTCAATGGCCGATTTTTCCAAAAGTAGATCGAAAGGCCTTTCTTCTAATGTGCTCTTGGGTGAACTTGAATCTCCAGCCTTCCAGCAGGCTTGTTGACCATTTGCACCACCCAGGGACTCCAAAAATGTCAATACAGCCCAATCTGTCTGTTTGACCAAGTCTGCAGGTAGTGGTGTCCCATCAACACTGAGCAGTATCATGTCCACCACACACACAAATGGAAGGGCACTCCCACCTCAGACACGCTCATTTCTGGTCTGTGTCTAGGAGATAGCTAATGTATTTTCTGGGTTCCCTTTTTATTATTCTGTTGAAGGGGGCCAATGAAGGCCCATTTGTATATGGCTGCCACTTGGTGTGAGATGGAAATAACTCTGCAGAGGAGAGAGTTGATATTCCAGGTTGGGCCCTTTGGATGCTGACACTGGGATGGAGCTTGAGAACTTGACTATCATTGTGACCAGGGGTAGAGAAATTTCTATTGATTTTTTGGCTAAGGTGCTATTTTGCATTCAAACCTTACACAGGAGACAATCCATAACCCTTGAGATAATATGGAGGGGTATGCTTTCAGAGCACAAAGGCCGTTGGAGGGCCCTGCATCTGTGTCTTTACCTTCATCACTCAGCACTTTTCAGATGCTGCCTTGTCCTGCCCCTGCAAGGGAGGGACCATCTTCAAGGGCACACACCACACCATGTCCTCTCCGTATCCCATAGTTTGCACTGCCCTGAATGGGTCCTCAATAAACATATGATAAATCAATGCACAGAGACTCTGAGCAAGTCTGAAGGGGCATTAGAACTCAACCCAATTCATTTCTGAGCTATTATCTGCGCTATATTGTCAGTACCCTACTCAACATGGGGAAGATAATACTTTCATCTTCTCACCAGTTCAGAGTATGTTCCCATCAGGTATCTGCTTCACCTTCCTGGCAGTTCCGTCAGGTGGTGGGTGTAATCATCCCACAGCTCTAGTGGCTGGGACGAGCACGGGACTCAGAGCGCCCAACCAGTCAGGACAGCTGGAAGTAGAATGGGCCAAGAGTTGGGAGAAGATGGTTCTAGAGCCATTCACTGATAGGGCAGGCGACACCTCCCCTGATTGGGTATGTGTCCAATCTGTTCGATAGAGGTATCACACCTTAAACACTCTGCTTTGACCTCCTATTTCTTCACTGTGGTAGATAGAAAAGTACCATGCAGATACACTTCTGTGGTCAGCAGACAACCGCAGTGACAGCTACAACAGGGTCAGCTTCAGCTGAGATCCCCTTCCCTGGGACTAAGTGCAACACTGCATCCAAGGCCCATCTTGCCTGATGAACACCTCTCTCTCCAGGGTGCCCAAGGCTTTCTTGGGCCTGATCACAGACTCAGTTCAACTTCTGCCTCTTCCCAATGCCAGGCAGGGCATTCTGCCCCTTTGCTTCCTTAGCACAGACAAGAAGACAACTGTTGAATGAAGGATAGGGCAGAGGGATGGAGGGTGCCCTGAGAGTAAGGAGCCCAGGGTCCACAGGCCCAGAGAGGACAGGCTGACTCCCCTTCCCTTCAGAGGTGCTGATCCCTAAAAACCACCTTGCAGCCTAAGTTCCCCCCCAGCATCTGCATCCCGAAAGCACCACCTGTGCCCCCCCTCTTTTCTCTGCACTTATTTCCTTCTCACTCCCATGTACCCCACAGATGAATGGGCCTCCCTAGCCCTCTCCAGGATGGCAGGAGCTGAGAGTAAAGGTTGTCAGACTCAGGACCATCACAATCATATAACAAAGGGGGGCAACAGCTCCAGCATCCTGGGTCCAGAAGCACGAAATGTCAACAAACAGACAAGGCAGATGTTTGTTTTCCCAAGTGCACAAAGTGCTCAGGTGAGGAATGATGGAAAAGTGACAGCCAGCTCAGGGAGGATGCAGGCTCCTCAGCCTTTCTGTCTCCCCTACAACACAGCCTGGGACATCCACTGCAGAGGTGAACAGGAGGTAAGCAAGGGGGCCCACTCTGGAGCTCACCTCACCCAGCACTCCGTATCCACAGAGTCAGAGAGAGCTCTGGAAGATTTATATGTAAGAAATAATAATCCCTGACTGGAAGGATTTAATGCATTAATTCAACAATCACTTTTTGGTGCCTAATATGTGGCAGGCACAGTGCCAGGCATGTGCCACTTAGCCATTGAAGCCACCCTTCCAAGAGTGGAGTATACCCCAACTGGGTCTCCAAACATCACTGGGTAGAATAGCCCAGCCAAGCACAGGAGCTGTGCCAAGTGTGCTGTCCTCCCTGGGCCTGTGAACTCTGTATTCCTTACTCTCAGGACACCCTCCACCTCTCTGCCCCATCTGTTCATCCATCCTTCATTCAACAGTTGTCTTCTCGTCTAGGCTGAGGAAGCAAAGGGGAAGAACGCCTTGCCGGGTGGGTAGGAGAAAGCCCTCCCATTGTGAGAAACACTGCTCAGTGGAGAAGACAAGCCCTGTCTCAGAACTCTAACATGGAGCCTCTGGCCCAACTCCAATAGGAACAGAACACTGGCCATCCCTCACCTGAGAGGGGTCAGCAGTCAGCAGGTTTGGGATGCCATCTCTGGCTGCTCTCCCTGCTGGAGACCTTGGGCTGATCAGCATTATCCAGCATCCACAGCACAGTAAGCCAGCTCATACCTCCAGGGAGCCCCTCTGATGGGTCCCTGATATCCACCTGAACATCAGGTGGCCCCGATGAGGAATCAGGGAATGCCCATCCATGCAGGGTCTGGGCAGCCAGTTGCCACCTCAGAAAGGAAGCAAAAACCCAAACGGAAGGCACATGAGCCCTCTCCAGGTGCCAAGAGGCCCTGCCTGCCACCAGCCAGGCATGATATATAGGAATAATAAGGCCTCTGAATTATCCATTAAGTGCTGTCAGCAAATCACATGATTTCTTTTTTAATATTGCACATATCTGGCCCCTGGAAAATGATGATGCTATCTCTGCCAGGCTGGATGACAAACAGCACTCCATGCCAGGGAGGCACAGCCCTCCTCCAGAGCAAAAGCGGGAAGGCAGAGGGGCTCAGCGGGCACTAAGCTCCTAGGCTTCCAGCTTCACTCAACTCTTGCTCTTCTTCTGGGGACTTCGGGAGGTGGAGGACAGTTCACACACCTCCCACCAGTCAACTTTCCACAGTTTCCTTGAGACCATGCATAAATGCCACTTCCTCTGAGTGGTCCTCCCTGGTTTCCCTCTCTAAACAAGGTATCTTCCATTGTTGTTGTTGTTGTTAGTTCTGACTCATAGTGACCCTACGTAGAACAGAAGGAAACACTGTGCCATCCTCACAAATGTTATTATCTTGGAGCTCATGGTTGCAGCCACTGTGTCAGTCCATCTAGTTGAGGATCTTCGTCTTTTTTGCTGACACTCTACTTTACCAAGCATGATGTCCTTCTCCAGGGACTGGTCCCTCCTGATAACATGTCCAAAGTACGTGAGATGTAGTCTCACCATCCTTGCTTCTAAGGAGCATTCTAGCTGTACTTCTTCCAAGGCAGTTTTATGCGTTCTTCTGGCAGCCCATGGCGTATTCGATATTCTTCACCAACACCATAATTCAAAGACATGCATTCTTCTTCAGTCTTCCTTATTCATTGTCCAGCTTTCAGACACATGGCATATAAGGCGATTGAAAATACCATGGCTTGGGTCAGGCACACTATAGTCCTCAAGATGACATCTTTGCTTTTCAGTACTTTAAAGAGGTCTTTTGCAGCAGATTTGTCCAATGCAATACATAATTTTATTTTTTGACTGCCATGTTCCATGGGCGTTGATTGTGAATCCAAAAGGAAAATGAAATCCTTGACAGCTTCCATCTTTTCTCCATTTATCCTGATGTTGTTTATTGGTCCAGTTGTGAGAATTTTCTTTTTCTTTATGTTGAGATGTAATCCATACCTAAGGCTGTGGTCTTCATCAGTAAGTACTTCAAATCCTCTCTGTTTTCAGCAAGCAAGGTTGTTTTCACTTGGGTGTCACAGGTTGTTAATGAGTCTCCCACCAACCCTGATGCCATGTCCAGCTTCTCAGATTATTTGCTCAGCATACAGATTGAATAGGTATGATGAAAGGATACGACCCTGATGCACACCTTTCCTGACTTTAAACCCTGCGGTATCCCCTTGTTCTGTTTGAACCACTGCCTCTTGGTCCATATAAGTTCCTCATGAGCACAATTAAGTGTTCTGGAATTTCCATTCTTTGCAATGTTACCCATAATTTGTTGTGATCCACATAGTCGCACACCTTTGCAAAGTCAATAATACACAGGTAAACATCTTCCTGGTGTTCTCTGCTTTCAGCCAGGATCCATCTGACATCAGCAATGATATCCCTGGTTCCACATCCTCTTCTGAATCCAGCTTGAATTTCTGGCAGTTCCCTGTCATTGTACTGCTGCAGCCATTTTTAATTATCTTCAGCAAAATTTTACTTGTATATGATATTAATGATATTGTTAGATAATTTCCACATTCTGTTAGATCTCCTTTCTTTGGAATGAGCTCCTCAAAGCACCTGCTTTTTCACACCCTCCATCCTGCCTGTGCACAGTTGGTCTCTTTGCACTTGTTTCCTTGTTTAATGCATCACCCGTCGCCTGGCAGTAGAACCTCAACAACCAGGTGTTGAGTACCTTTTTAGTACATGCTCAGTAAACACTGCTCGGCTGAACTGAACCCCATTTCCTAGAGCAGTTGGTGCACTAGACATCAGTGAGCATCAGGGTCACATGGAGGACTGGTTAGATCACAGATTGCTGGGCCCCACCCCAGTTTCTGACTCTAGATCTGGGGTGTGGCCAAGGATATGCCTTCCCAACAATCTTCCTGGTGCTGGCGATGCTGCAATCCAGGGGCTACACTTTGAGAATCACTTTCCCAGAGACCTGCTCATAAATTCAGACACGCAGTTCCTGCACGTCTGCCTTCCAGTCATGTCTGTTAGAGGTGTCCATGGGAGTACAAGTGAGAAAAACATGCAGCTTGTCCACAGTGAATAAAATCATGCTTCTCCCCGATGGCGAGAAGGTAAACTGAGGCCAAGTGATGCAAAGCAAGGTGAGTTATTCAGCAAGCCCTGGCAGGAGTCGCAGAGAACCCTGCATACCAGGTCCCCAGCTTCCTGTTCCAATCACTGAGCTGCACTTTTCTGACACCAACTATAGAAATGAGCTGGCTTCCCAGTGGCTTATTAGAGAACAAATTATTCCCTGTTTTGCTACCCTTTCCATTCGAGTTAATCTGCAAGTCTAAAGTCCAAGCAGGTGCCAGAGTTATTCCTGCAACTGGCACCAAACTGCATTCAGAAAGCACAATTAGTGCTCGGTTAATGCGCCTCAGGATGGGATAAACTACGTATTACCCAAGGTGGCTGCAGCCCCCACTGCACTTTACTTTAATGTGCCAATGCACAGGCTGCCCTGCTCCTGGGCCTTTGCGAATGCCAGCATTTGCCAGGCAGCACTCCCTACCTCTTCATTTGCATGGAGCAGGAAGGACCCACTGGTGGCAGCAGGTGAAAATCCAAGAAGCACTCCCCTCACTCTTCCTTTCCTTCCTGTTCCTCCTCTTCCTGAGACTCATGGGAGCCAAGCAGAGTAGGCATCTGTGCAGGCAGGGGGAGACTCAGTGGTACAGAAGGGGTGTTGGAGCCCAAGTGCGAGAAGAAGGACAGCCCAGAGGAGGGGCAGCCAGCCTGGGTTCTGGGAGGAGAAGCTTCTGCCTGAGAGCGCAGCCACACACCAGGATCCCGGCCTGACACGTCAGACCTGGGGGGGAGGGGTTTGAAGAGGGAGTCCCTGCTCAGGGGCAGCTTGGCACGGGGTGTAGGGACCGGAGAGGAGTAGGTGCTAGGTGGGGGGGCAAGGCCAGCATAAGCCAGGAGGCCAAGCTGGCTGAGGAGGGTACCCATGCCAGGGTGGGGTGGTGGTAACAATGCACGATGGGTTACATAAGGGAAATTGATCAAGTAAGAACACATACTAAGTATAATGGGAGCCAAGTTTCCCACTGACAGAGAAGGGAGTTACAAACATGAAAAGGGAGAAAACTAAAGGCAATTCTGAGGCATTAGAATTTACAGTATCAATGTGAACTTGTGGTTTTAAATATCCAAAAAAAAAAAGAAAAACCAAACCCACTGCCATTGAGTCAATTCCAACTCATAGTGACCCTATAGGACAGAGTAGAACTACTCCACAGAGTTTCCAAGGAGCGCCTGGTTAGCAGCTGTAGCTCTTAACCACTACGCCACCAGGGTTTTTGGTTGTAAATGTATATGTAGACAAATGTATCAATACCGATGTAAATATATGTGCACATATCTATATATAAACACCTGTGTATCTATTCCTTATCTATGTCCACCAAGGTGACCTGGGAGCCACCCTGACAGCACTGAGCACACCTCATCCCAATCTTGGTTTCTAAATACCATTCTCCACTAAAAGGAACCAAGAGTCCTTGGAAAATGGGCTGATTCCACACTGGGCCAGGGAAGGTACAAGATGAACCTGGAATATCTTATTGTGCCTGAAGTAAAGAAGGGCTTAAAGAATGAAGGACGCGTGTAAAAAGGACACAGAAGCCACCTTGAAGGATTTCACACTAGCCAACTCTGGGACAAACTGAACATCAAGATGATGATTATATCTGGTTACAATCCACTAAATAAAACAGGAAACCATGAGTTCATTGTGATAAATGAATACATAAAAAGTGTGATACTTAGATAATCTCAAGGTACTTATTAATTACAAAAAGGGGAGAAGAGTAACTTTACAGTGGAGAAGCCTGGCAGATACCACTTCAAGCGAGTGATCAAGGTGAACATTACTAGTATTGGGACAAAGCAGAATCCTGTGCCACCCGATAGGATGCAATGAGAAAAACACAGCATCGCTTCTGTGATACTCCTGCCAAAGACACACAGCCTGAGTCTAGTCATGAGGAAACATCAGACAAAACCCAAAATGAGGGAAATTAATTAAGATAGTTGGCCGGTAATCTTCAAAAGTGCCAAGGTCTTGAAAGTCAAGGGAAGACTGGGGAAGTGTTCCAGATTGAAGGAAACTAAAGAGATGAGACAACTAAATGCAATGTGTGACACTAGACTGGATCTTTTTGCTATAAATTTCATTACTGGGACAGTGGGCAAAACTTGAATGGGGTCTAATGTTAGGGTTAGATGTTAGTAATAACCAGTTAACTTCCTGCCTTTGATGGCTATTGCCTGGTTATGTAGGAGAATGTCCTTGTTTGTAGGACATATAAACTAAAGTATTCAAGGGTGGTGGGGCATCATGGCAGCAACGTACTCTGATATAAAAAAAAAAAAAAAATTTTTTTTTTTTTTAGTTCAGGTAAAAGAAAGTTTTTTGCATTGTACTTA
The DNA here is from genome assembly GCF_024166365.1 of Elephas maximus indicus. Taxonomy (NCBI): domain Eukaryota; kingdom Metazoa; phylum Chordata; class Mammalia; order Proboscidea; family Elephantidae; genus Elephas; species Elephas maximus. The sequence continues at coordinate 18,001,856 of NC_064826.1, forward strand.
CCACTTCTCTATATGTTCGGGATTTTTTTGAAGGAAATAATTCTAGAAGTTACAGCAGTGATGACCGGCAAAAGACTCCGGTCTCTTTCAGGCAGCACGTCAGGCCAGGTTCTCAGTGAGCTCAAGCTGCTTGTCCTTGAGTGAACCAGCTTCCCACCACTGCAGCAAGGTCATCACAGTCATGACCAGCATCTTAAAGAACCTGGGTGAAAGTGTGTATTGAGGGGGAGATGAGGGAGTATGCCCTTCTGGAGCCTTGCGTTGATTTGGGGAAGGATTCAGCCACTTGAGTTTGGAAGATGGAAGTCTCTGCCATTCTGTAAGCATTGGGTCCTGGGGTACGAGAGCCTGATGTCTGGTCCTCAGGGATGCTCTTCTCTCTAGGGATCTACCCTGAAAGGCTTTTTGCCTCCTCCTTCTCTCCTCACGAGAAAAGCTGGCAGGGCATATGTTATCTACCTTAGAATCTCTGTTGGGAAGAAAACGTGCTCCTCTCAGGGCTCTGACCTTCTGAATAGCAAGCACGAGGAGCCTTGCTCAGCACAGATTTGAGTTCACATCTGGTACCACATGAAAGCACAGCACAGACAAACAGAAGCACACCCAGGAGAGGATAACCAGGGCAGTGAGGGGTCTGAAAGCTGTCACAAGAAGAAAAGATCCAGGTAGGAAGAGACATCTGTCTTGAAATACTTGAGGCGTGAGCCTATGGAAGATCTATCTTCTCTAGCTCCAGATTAAGAACTAGAACTGATGGTGGAAGGTGAAAAGAGGCAGAGTTCAGCCCCACGGAAGGAAGGAACGTCTTCACACCATACCTATCTAACATGGCTCTGTGGCCTGAGGCTCTGGATATGGACAAGCAGACTCTGAAGGACCATCTGTCAGGGTGCTGCAGCATGACTTCTTAGACGTAATGATTCCAGGCCAGACCAGATTATCCTGAAACAGATGGGACTTAAACCACTATGAAAAGGAGCCAGGGGCTCAGGAGCAGAGCAGACGAACTTTACTGGGCTTTGCTTATTCTGACACTACAGTCCCACCAAGCCAGACCAACAGCAAACCTATCCAACAGCAAAAGCTCTGCCCCTACGCTCAACTTTTCTTGTGTCTAAAGTAAATTAAAGCAACATAAATGCCAAGGCCAGGGTTTCGGAGGAAGGACCAGGACTACGTGATACCAAAAACCAAACCAAACCCATTGCTGTTGAGTGGATTCCAACTCACAGTGAAGCTATAGGACAGAGTAGAACTGTCCCATAGGGTTTCCAAGGCTGTGATCTTTACGGAAATAGACAGTCACATCTTCTCCTGTGGAACGCCTGGTAGGCTCGAATTGCCGACGTTTTGGTCAGCAGCCAAGCACTTAACCATTGAGCCACCAGGACTCCTTGGGCTTAATGGTACCTGGGATATATTATATCTGAGACTCACTAGCCTCCCAGATCTGTGTGCTTCAACCATCACGACCACACAGGTTGTCCCTAAGTTCAGCTTGAACCATAATTCTACTTGTGCTCTAAGACCTCTGGGCTCTCCAATAGACAAGATGGGTCACCTGCCTGAGGAAACTTTGGCCTCATCCTTCTATTATCAGTTTCTCTTTCTTCAACCCTTAACCCACTGTCCCTGCCACATCATACAGGTGAACAAGGCACAGAATTCAGGCCACCACTCCTACATAGAACAGAAAAGCTCCCTTCTTCTTTCTACTTCACCAAGAGGTAGTCAAAACAAACAGAGGTCACCTGAGTCCCTGGAGAGAAACAGTAGGGTTATTCACATTCTCATCTCCATTCAACTAGAGATAAAGCATGGGAAGTTTTAGACTTTTGCACACAGAAACTTGTAATCCATTCCTGAGTCCATCATATACATCTATGCAGTATCATTTCGAATTTGCATTCATTGCTTCAGTTGAATTTCTTCAAAGAAGAAGACCCAGTGATTTTAAGAAAGTAGGGGAGGGGGCTTTTCAATAGCACGTGAAGATGTTGGTGGTTGTTGGGTTGTCACATTGGATACATTATTCCCCAGGGGCCTGAATAAGGACTTAGAGCAGTGAGATCCCATTTGACATTTGACGTTTCAATTTCCCAAGGAACATTACACTTGTTGAATCTGAAGCTTGGATGCAATAGCGAGCAGATCCAGTGGCTCGCTCTTCCATCTCCAACACCCTCACTAAGAGTTTTAAGGGAGACCGGTCATGATTTATTGGATGTTTTTATCATTAAACGTACGCCCCACTCAAATCCATTTACACAAATCACTTTTAGAGAACTTGTGTATTCATGTCACATATAATCAGCAACTTGGGTTGAGTGTCTCGGAGTTTACTAGCAGCAAACCTAAAGCTGAGAACAACTGATAGCCAGACATTATTTTATTTCTGGAAAAGAGGCCTGATTTGCTTAGGTACTATTTCTGCCACACTGCATGCTTCCCAGTGTAGAAAGACTGCTCACTAACAGCCCCTCTCAGGGATATCACCTGTCCAAGGTGGAAATGCAGGTAAACCTGCCATAGGCAAGAGCAGGTAAGAGAGGACAGGGGGCCAGACTCGATCCCAAGTCCTGGGATGCTGTGTTGGCTCTGCCTCTCGAGCATCTCTGCCTCTGTAATCATACCTATTTACTTCACAGAGTGACTGAGGAGAGACAGTGAGATAGTGGATATGAAGGTGCTCAGAAAAACAGCAAGTGCCTTGAATCTGTAAAGGTAGGCCTCATTAGTTAGCATTAGGTTGAGAAAATGAGGTCTGAACACAGGCTGCAGAGCAGAAAGCGTTCTGAGATGTGTTCTCACTCCAGTCCTCGTTTAAGAGAAGACTGTGGACCTCGTGGAGTACGTGAGCCGGGTAGGCTTAAGTGAGGCAGTAAAGGCCCCCGCCCCATACTTCAATACCCAGTACATGGTCATCTAGCCTCCACTTGATCACCGGCATTGACAGGAAGCTCATTTCTCCAAAGGCAGCTCCTTCCGCCTCTGGAAGGATTAGGGGATTAGAAGTCTTTACAGAATCTTGAGGAAGAGGAAGGAATTTCTGTGGCCTTTTCTCTTCCAACCTTTGGTCCAACGGATACTAAAGGGCTCACACAGACTATCATGCAGCTACACACTTTTGTATGCAATGATCGGTCAGGGAGTTGTTCTCTGTGATGCTTTTCTTTGCCAAGCTATATGTCCCTGCTTCCTTTGCTCATCCTTCCCGTGAGTCTTCATCCTCCTGGTTACTATGCTATCAACACGCTATACTTTGTCCAGAACAGGCTCCTAGTGTATCTTGGTGGTGGGACAGCCTTGTCCCTAGCATCTGATAATCTGGCCATTCAAAGCCCCATTATTTACCTTCTCCCTGAGCACCACAGGTAAGCCTCAGGGTCAGGCTGGACAAGCCGAGTCCATGTGCTCTTAGCACACCATTGATAGCTGGTAAAAATTAAGACTTTGAAACAACTCAGAGTGGGAGACACAAAGCCTGCGGCTCAGCTGAGCGCTGGCCAGGGGCCTTCACTCCAGCAAGGAAGCACTCACATTTGTGGAAGATGGGCGAGAGACCCGTTGCCATGGTGACTGTGAGCAGCCCAAACTGCCTGCAGCCTGTGAGGAAAAGGCACCGAGAAGGATAGTTGTGAGATGAAGAGGCTCACCCACAACCACTACCCTACCTGCCATGGGCATTTACCAAGTCAAGTAGCTCCTGAGTGAGAGGAATGTATGTGTGTGTGTGTGTGTGTGTGTGTGATGTATGTGTACTGTATATGTGTTGTGTGTGGTGTGCTGTGTGTGTATGTGAGTTTGTGTGGGATAAGTGTATGTGTGTGAGATGTGTGGTATGTATGTGTGTGGTGAGTGCGTGTGTGTTGTATGGTGAGTGTGGGTGTAGTGTATGTGTGTTAGATGTGATTTGGTGTGTGCGTGTTGTGTGTAGTGTGGCATGTGTGTGTGGTATGTGTGCTGAGTGGGTGTAGTATATGTGTTATATGTGGTTTGATGAGTGTGTGGTATGTGTTTTCTATATGGTGTATGTGGTTTGTGTGTGGTGAGTGTGTATGTGATGTGGTGTTTGTGTGGTGTGTATTGTATGTTGGGTAGTGTGTGTAGTGTGTGTTGAATATGGTGCAAATGGTGTATACAGTGAATGTGTGCAGTACGTAGTGTGGTGTATGTGGTAAGCGTGGGTGTAGTGTACATGCGTTATACGTGATTTGGTATGTGGCGAGTATGTGTAGTATGTGGTGTGTGTGTGGTAAGTGTGTTGCATGTGATGTGGTATGTGTGTAGTATGTGTGGTATATGTGGTGATTGTGAGTGATATGTGGTATGGTGTGTGCGGTGAGTGTGGGTGTAGTGTATGTGTGTTACATGTGGTTTGGTGTGTGTGTGGTGATGTGTGCTGAATGTGCTGTGTGTGGTATGTGGTCTGGTGTGTGGAGAGTGTGTGGTATACATGGTTTGGCATGTGTGTGGTGAATGTGTATTGTATGTGGTGTTGTGTGTGTGGTATGTGTGGTGTGCCTGACACAGGATCCAGGTATACTAGGGCAAAGTCTCTTTTGTTTTGCGAGGCAGTGGCATGAACGCTCTCCAAGCAGTGGGGCGGGGGAGTTACGGCTTGAGGCAGAGATGCCCTCCTCCTCAGTGCCGGCAGCACTTTGCACACGCCTCCATTAGCACTAATTACCTCCAGCTCTAAGTGTATGTTTACGTGCCTGCCTCCCCCACCAGAGCAGCATGAGCCCAGGGACTGCACCTTGTTTTCTAGCCCTGGTCCCTGGCACCGTCCTTGGCACATGGTAGTAGGGGTTCAGTAAGTGTTGACAAAACCAGAGCATTTGGTCTTAAAACAGCAGCATGTAAGATGGAGATTCAATGCAAACAATATTTACGGAGCTCTTGCCGTGTACAGGACCCTGTGCTGGGCACGAAGACTTACCTCACAGGCAAGGAACGAGGCAGACTTCTGTTAGCCTTACCTGTGGACGGGGACATGCAGGGCAGGTGTCCGGTAGTCAGAGCAGGGAGGGGAACCCAGACATCCTGAGCACCAGGCTGTCCACTTGGTAGGCACCAAGAGAAGGCCTGTTCTTATTTCATGTTTATTGAGTTATTTTTAACTTACATACAATAAAATCACTCTTTTTGGTGTACAGTTGTATGAGTTTTGACACATGCATAGAGTTGTATAACCACCACTACAATGAAGAACAATTATATATATATGTGCATATATATATTTTTTTCCCTTAAGTAACTGTCCATATTTACCTGGCTCCATTTTCATTTCACATCCACTTTTAAACCCCGTTGTCTTCCAGTCTATTCCAACTCATAGCGACCCTATAGGACAGAGTAGGACTGCCCCATAGGGTTTCCAAGGAGCGGGTGGTGGATTTGAACTGCCGCCGTTTTGGTTAGCAGCCAAGCTCTTAACCACTGCACCACCAGGGCTCCTATCCACTTATAGCGAAGACTAAAAACCGAGTCACTCCCCTACGGTAGCCTAACCAGCTCTGCCCCTCCTTGAAGTCCTACTTGACATGTCAAAGCCAGAGCCCAGAAAAAGGAAGAAGAGAGGTGGGGGATATGGTGGGCTGTGGCACCAGCTATCTCTGAGAAAGAAGAGGAGTCTTCCTCTAGATTCCCCACATTTAATTGGAAGTATGTGCCAGCCAGGGAAGAAATCCCTCAAGTGTGGACTCTGCCATCCACCAAGGTGCACTCCTGAAAAGTTCTGCCTAATTCCAGTTGCAGCAAAGAATCTATCAATCTTTGTTGCTGGTCATCAATCCTCAGCCCTCTCGCTCTCTCATCTTCCCACCCACCCACCTAGAGTTTCAGTTAAGCAGAGAATTGATAAAAATCACTTGTAAATAAGCTTAAATGAAATTGAGAAAATTCTGTTATTTTGAGGGCATCTTTAAAAATCTATCTTTCTTTTACAAGAACAATTTTCTAGCAGAATGAGGATATGTGAGCATTTTTTAAAACCATGAATAGTTGGAATTTACATTAATTAATACAGGGTTGCTTATTTGGAGCAGTTCTGTGGGATGTTGTCAACTGAGTTTAAGTTTGCTGCTATTAGTCTGAATATTTTTGAACTTTGCCTCTGAAACTGCCTTCAAAATCAGCATGTGAACCATACAAGAAACCCAGGCTTCATTTCGAGTCACGTATATATTTTCTAATTATACTTTAGATGAAGGTTTACAGCAGAAACTAGCTTCACATTAAACAATTAGTACACATGCTGTTTTGTGACATTGGTTACCAGCCCCACAACATGTCAACACTCTCCCTTCTCAAACCTGGGTTCCCTATTACCAGCTTTCCTGTCCCCTTCTGCCTTCTAATCCTCGCACCTAGGCTGGTGGGCCCCTTTAGTCTTGTTTTGTTTTATGGGCCTGTCTAATCTTTGGCTGAAGGGTGAACCTCAGGAGTGACATCATTACTGAGCTAAAAGGGTGCCCAGGGGCCAAACTCTTGGGGTTTCTCCAATTCCTGTGGGGCCAGTATGTCTGGTCTTTTTTGTGAGAGAGAATTTTGCTCTACATTTATCTCCAGCTCTGTCTGGGACCCTCTATTTTGATCCCTGTCAGAGCAGTCAGTGGTGGTAGCCAGGTACCACCTAGTTGTTCTGGACTCAGTCTGGTGGAGGCTGTGGTAGTGTGGTCCATTAGTCCTCAGTCACATATATTTTTGTCAAACCCTTCCCCCTCCCCTGACACCTGTTAATTGATTTTCATTAACCTAATGAACAACCAGAATGTTCCTTAGAAGCAAGAATGGTGAACTTGATTTTGCTTACTTTGGACACTTCATCAGGAAAGACCGATGGCTAGAAAAGAACATCATGCTTGATAAAGTAGAGGGGCAACAAAAACGACAGAAATCCTCAATGAGATGGATTACACAATAGCTGCATTAACGAACCCAAGCATAGCAACTATCATGAAGACGGTGCAGGACTGGGCAACATTTCGTTCTGTTACACATAAGGTCGCCGTGAGTTGGGGCCAACTGGTCAGCAACTAAAAACAACAATGTTCAGTCAGCGGTCAGGAACACGGCAGTCAAGGATCATTAATTTGGAATCCACTATTTTGGAACGCGAGTCCCTGGGTAGCACAAACAGTTAAGTGCTCGACTACTAGCTGAAAGGTGCCTTGGGAGACAGGACTGGTGATCTGTTTCCAAAAGACCATACCCTTGAAAACCTTATGGGGCAGTTCTACTCTGCACACATGGGGTCCCCGTGAGTCAGAATCAACTTGACAGCAACCAACAACAACAATTTTGGAATAAGAAATAATTCAGACAAGTAAACATCGGCCCTACAATTGCTCTCTTTGAAGAAAGGATTTGTTGAGCGAACAAACCATATATACAAATCAGAAGGAAACCATTTAAAGCTACTTAAAAGAATAAACTCAAGCACTCTCAAGTACAACTTAGGTTAAAGCAGCCTTTGCCGGACGTATTTGTAGGTTCTTTATGAACTCTTTATTAACCTAAGTAATCCCTCCAAGGACCTGTAGGAGGCATCACTGTTGACCTGTTGTCACTGTCAGCACTTGAATGTAACAAAGTTGTATCCCTTTAAAATGATCTCGTAATTCAGACTTCTCACTAATTTAGACCAAGCTTCGAAAATTTGTCACATTAATGAGGTTCGATTTTATGAGTTTGAACCATATTAAATCAGCCATATTTGGCCAGTTTTGACCTAAAAAAATGACACTTTAATATGGTTCCATCTAATATATTTGTTTTCTAGTGCCCCTTTCCAAGGAGCTAAAACTTTCCATATCTCCATGCTTTCTTTGTACCTTTTAAAGATCTAAGAAGAAGACTGAGTTCTCTAACCCCCCTCCGCCTACCACTTAGTTCACGAGTACAGAAACTAAGGGATTTAACAGAAGAAAGTCATTCAAAACACAACTGCTGCAAACCAGAAGTAAAAAAGTACTCTAACAAGAATCGAGGAGCCCTGGTTATGCAATGGTTAAGTGCTCAGCTGCTAACCAAAGGTCAGTGGTTCAAATCCACCATCCACTCTGCAGGAGAAAAGACTTAGTGATCTGCTCCCATAAAGATTACAGCCTTGGAAACCCTATGGGGCAGATCTACTCTGCCCTATAGGGTCACTGTGAGTCAGAATCAACTCAATGGCACACAACAACAACAACATAATAACAATCAATAAATTAAAAAATAATAATAATAATCACTGCTCTTTCCCCATCACCCAAACTCACACCCTCTTTTATACCAGTCTGCCTGGAGCAGTTGGTTGGACAATCTAAAAATCACTTCAGGGACAAACTATCTCCTGCCTGCCCATCAGAGCAGTCCATTAGCTCACCAGAGCTTCTGACTGTGTGAAGAGAATTCCAACAGAAGGCTCCTGAAGGGATTGGGATGAGAGAGGAGAAATTGAAGTTTAATAGAATAGAAGCTCAGGAAACAGACAAATTAGGATGGAGAAGCAGAAATTATTCTCATTTTTAAAAGGCTCCTCATGAACATATTGGACAGCATTCTGAGAATTTGTTTAAAGAATGCAGGGATATGTAGGCCAGAGAGCTCAAGAATGACTGGTCTCTGCTTCTGGGCCAGGGGATAGATTTGCAGTGTCACAGAGGACTTCTAAGGAACCCTGGGGGCACAACAGTTAAGCGCTCAACTGCTTATCGAAATGTTGGTGATTCTAGCCAGGGGAGAAAGATCTGGTGATCTGATCCTGTAAAGATAATAGCCTAGAAAACCCTATGCGCAGTTCTACTGTCACAGCTGGCACTTAACACGAGGACTTCTGACAGGCATGTAGGACTTCCTGGCTCGTGAAGGTCAGGTCAGGGAAAACATCAGACTGCAGCACTCCTTTGTCTGGAGGTATTACAGTAGAGGAGCCCAACTCTGGGACATCAGGGTTAATCCTGTCTTCATTTGATATTCTCCTCCTTCTGCCAGGGTCCCCAGTGGCTGGGTGGTAGACTGGTTCCCTTGGCCACACTGTTCCTCTTTGAAGCAGCTGTGACCACCAGGTGGTATGAAGACAGGAATCTTCTGTAGGTCTGGGAGCTCCATTCAGCCTCCAGAGAAGTCCTCCAGGACTCTGCTTCTCCAAGGGACACCCCCTTTGCAGGTGCCATATGGTACTTGCTGATGCCATCTCCCCAGCATGTACCCTTCCTGTGACAGAGAGGGATAAGAACTACCTAGGGAGACTCTTCTCTGCAGTGTGTGGGAAAGGGGCTAGGGAGGGGCTTATGTCTACTTTTATGCAAGTGACACAGGGGTATGGAGAATGAGAATTTGAGATAGGTGTGAGACTGCGTGGAAGCTGCCACTGTTCCCAGGACCCAATACAAGTGGCTGCGCTGGTTTCCATGTCCTGGTGTTGGAGGAAGGATGCACTTCCAACGTCCCTAAAGCTAAACAAACCCATCACTCGAATTCCCATCTCCCGGTGACTTGGGCACAGAGTGGCAGTTTATGGCAACAGAATTAATGTGGCTCTAAAGGTAATTTGAAAATGCCAAGAGTAGTGAATTATCACATGAAGATGCAAATTGTTCCTTATCTGGGCTGTTACACAGATGCTATGATTCATCATTGACTGTTCAGCTGTATTTCCAAGTCAGATCTCAGTGAGGGGGAGAAAGGCAGGGCCGAGCAACATTCCACCAGCAGAGATTTATAGCTCCTTTTATCCAGATGTAAAGCACATAAAATTGGGAAGGAATAATAAACCTATAAAATCTCAATTTATTATGCAGTGCTTATTTGAGGAGGGCCAAAGGGTACACAAGCATACACTTACATCTTCCAAAAATGCCTCTCTCCAGACAGGTACATACCTCTCATGCAATCTACTCTTTACTTTGCCTTCTTTTCTCTATCAAGGTAAAGTCTTTCATCCATCCATCCACCCATCCATCTACCCACCCACCCATCCATCCATCCATCCACCCACCCACCCACCCACCCACCCACCCACCCAGCCAGCCAGCCAGCCAGCCAGCCACCCACCCACCCACCCAGCCAGCCAGCCAACTAGCCAGCCAGAATTTCTTTCATTTATTCACTCATTTCTAATGGGTGTACTGAGGAATCCACAAAGCATTTATTGCTGGCCATGGAGAGGGATCCAAACGGCGCTTCTCACTTCTCTTTTGCTAGTGTTCATAGGGGGATAGGGAATGCTTGTGAAAGAGGAGACATCAAACTGCATATCCTAGTGTTAGACAAACCAGAATCTAGGCTGACCGTCCTGCAGAGTGGGTGATCTCCTCAGCCACCCATATTCCCTGAAATCCTGGTGATTCGCTGGGTGTCTCTTCCTTGCGCATCTGAGAACCTTGGCCAGTAATGACCATGCAAACATCTGTCCAACAAATCCTTCCATCGTCACTGGAGTGAAGAGCTTCTGCCGGTAACGTGGGAAAGGGAGGTTGGGGCCAGAGTGCCAAGGGAAGGGGTTTGAACTTTATCCTGTAAACAAGTGTCCTCAGCAAATCAGTTACAAGAGACTGTCCTGGGACTGCATTTGACATCTGACCTCTAAGAATCCCTCTGCTGCTAGCTTTTCAGATGTCTGAAAACAATAATGAGGGGCTATGGTTTTTTTATGGTTAGAGGTCAAAAATCCTTGCAACTGAACCAGTTAACAACACCATGATAAATGGTGAAGAAAATGAAGTTGCCCACGATTTCTTTCTTCTTGGATCAACAATCAATGCTCATGAAAGCAGTGGTCAAGAAATCAAATGATATGCTGGAAAAATCTGCTGCAGAAGCCCTGGAGGACATTATGCTTGCCAAACTAGAGTGTCAGCGAAAAAGAGGACGACGCTCAATGAGATGAACTGGCCCAGTGGCTGAAACAATGGGCTCAAACACAGCAAGAATTGTGAGGATGGTGCAGGACTGCGCAATGTTTCATTCTGTTGTACACAGGGTCGCTGTTAATTGGAACTGACTCAACAGCACATAACGGCAACAACAAACAAGTGTTAAACAGCAAAGGTGTCACTTTTAGGACCAAGGTGTGCCTGACCCAAGCCATGGTATTTTCAATCACCTCAAAGGCATGCAAAAGTTGGATGATGAAAAATGAAGACTGAAGAAAAATTGATGCATTCAAATTGTGGTGTTGATAAAGAATATCAAATATGCCATGGACTGCAAGAAGAAAGAACAAATCTGTCTGGTAGAAAGTACAGCCAGAATGCTCCTTAGAAGTGAGGATAGCAAAATTTGATCTCACTTTCTTTGGACATGTCATCAGGAGGGACCAATCATTGGAGAAAGACATCATCCTGGTTAAAGTAGAGGATCAGTGAAAAAGAGGAAGACACTTAGTGAGATGAACTGACATCGTGGCTACAACAATGGGCTCAAATGTAGCAATGACTGTAAGGACAGGGCAACATTTTGTTCTATTATACATACGGTTGTTATGAGTCAGAGCTGACTCAATAGCACCTAATGACAAAAACAGCAGGTTCCTACCCCCTGTTCCCTGTGAATAGTCCAGCAGGGAAGATACCATGATTGGCACTCCCAAAGCTCAAAACACAGATGACAAAATTCCCACCTTCATCCCAGTAGTATTTTCCACCTCTCTATTCTTTTGTATAGATAGTTTTTTTTTTTTTTTAATTCTTTTGTACAAAGGTTCAAGAGAGCTATAGAGTCATTCCTTTCTTTAAACCTCTGGCTGCCCTCCCAGGAGACAGCCATACAAAGACTATGAAGTTTTGACCAGCTCCTCATCCAAAGATGTCCAGTCAACAGACACACCTTGGCAGAGATACATACGGAGATACATACTCTTCCCAGCCTTCCCTCCTATACTGCCTCTCAAGGGCAGCCCCATAGATATCAGTAGTTTTCTACAATACAAGAAATCTAGAGCTGGGAGTGACCATCTACGGAACGTCATATAGTCCTCTCAGCTCTCAGGATGTAAACCAGGAATGATAGATACCTAATTTTATTGATGTGTAATTTATATACAATAAAATTCACCCAATTAGAGTGTATAATTCAATGAGTTTTGACAAATATATAGAGACATATAACCACCACAACCATGAGACAAAATATTTCTGTCACCACAAAAAGTTCCCTTGTGCCTCTTTGCAGTCAATCTCTGTCCTCTACCTCCCTGGCAACCATTAATCTGCTTTCTATCCCTCTAGTTTTGCCTTTGCAAAAATGTCATATAAATGGAATGTTAAAATATGTAGTCTTTTGTGCCTGGCTTCCTTCATTTAGCATAATATTTTTGAGATTCCTCATGTTGTCATTTGTACCAGTAGTTCCTTGCCTTTCATTGCTGAATATATTCCACTGAACATATTAACCACAGTTTGTTTATCCCTTTATGTTTCAACGGACATCTTGCTTGTTTACAATTTCGGGCCAATAAGAATAAAGTTTCTATGATCACTCAAGCGCAGGTCTTTGAGAGGGCATTCATTTCTCTTGGCTAAACACCTATGGGTGGGATTTCTGGATGGAATTGTAAAAGTGTGTTTACTTTTATAAGAAATTGCTAAACAGTTTTCTAAAGTGGCTGTACCATTTTGCACTCTCAGAAGCAAGGTATGAGGTTTCATGTTGCTCCACATCCCCACCAAAGCTTACAGTTGTCAGTCTTTTTAATTTTTGAGACACTAGTAGTTCACTGTGGTATTAATTTACATTTTCCTAGCGGTTAATAATGTTGATTAAGTTTTATAAGTTCATTTGCTATTCACATACCTTCATTGGCAAAGTGTCTGTTTAAATCTTTTGCCGATTTTTATCAGGTTGGTTGTCTTATTAAGTTGTGTAGATTCTGATCTATAAACATATCTCTCCAATTATTTCAGTGTTCTTTCATTTCTTTCAACAACGTTTGTAGTTTTCAGTATGTAGGTCTTGCATATATTTTGTTAAATATTTCATATTTCTTCTGCATCAATTGAGATGATCATACAGTTTTTCTGGTGGGGCCAAGATGGCGGAGTACTCAGACACTTCCAGCGGCCCCTCTTACAACAAAGACCAAAAAAAAAAAAAAAAACAAGTAAATTGATTATATATGACAATCTAGGAGCCCTGAACATCAAAACCACAGTTGAGGAATCAAACTGAGCAGCAGGAGGGAGGGAGAAATGGTTCAGAAGCAGTGAGGAGTTGCCAGCCCTGACCCAGCAGGAACGGGCACCCCTCAGGACAGATCCGCTGATGTTCAGGACATGTTTTCCACATCAGGACCAAGTGGCAGAGGGTTTATTCATGCCTCCAGAATCAGTGATAAGTACTTGCTTTTAATCTACCACATGGACCAAAAAACACCCCTTGGGAAAGAACTATTTCCCATTTAACTGGCCCCTCCTCACTCTGTGCCGGGTCTCGAGCCAGCTTCAGTGATAGCCACTTTCCCTGGGCTGAAAGTAGGACCTGTCATGCACCCTGAACCATTCTTCTGGCCTTGGAGAAGGAACAAACTAACAAAAGGAAAAAATAATCTGCCGGCTCCCCTAAGCTGGGAACTCAGGGCAGAAACATCTTTGCCTAGGCACAGGTATAAGCAGTCCATGGACTCTGAATGCCTTTCACTCCTGCATAGACCTGTGTGGGCCCATCTCAACAGCATAGGTCCTCATTAGCACAGTCCAACAGGGTATATACCTGAAGTCTAACTTCAACTGTTTCAGCTTTTTGGTAGAGAGGTAGGTTTGTGATGTTTGATACCACTCTGCTTATTAATCAGGGTCCTAACCTACCCACATCAGGGGCCTGAGGACTGGTGGTTTTACCCATGCTACCTAGCCACCTTCAACAGGGATCCAAGGATAAGTGGTGCCTCCCAGTCCTTACAGCGAACAGCATTGGGTGCCCATAGTCTGACTGAAAAACCCACCCACCCAGGCACCCTAGGAAACAGGGACATGCTTTCCTCACAGATACTCAGGGGCAGGTGTCAGTCCCCTGGCTCACTCAGAAGATGACCCCCTACTGCAGCCAGACACCTGTGCCTACACCAACCACCCCTGCTTGTCTAAGACTGTAGGTGAGAGCCTGTACAACACACTGGGTGACCGACTACCTGGACACCTGAGTTGAATCCATACAAGAAAAGTAAATGGACTCCTGGGTTCATATACCTAGTAACAGCTCTAAGCACCTGGGACAGGACGTTAGAGCTTCAAAGGTGCCAATAATCAAACTAGCTCACTGAAGCAGCCTGGATGGGCATATCAAAACAAAACAAGAAGCTAGGACATCGTAAGCAAACATAAATAAATACAATAACTTATTGATGGCTCAGAGACAACTGTCAATATCAAATCACATAAAGCAGACCATGGTGGTTTAAGCAAGCTCCCAAAACAAAGAATCAAGAAATCTTCCAGATGAATATAACTTTCTGGAACTACTAGAGGTAGAATACAAAAGATTAATATACAGAAATTTTCAAGAGATCAGGAAGGAGATCAGGCAAAACACAAAACAAACCAAGGAACACACAGACAAAGAATTGGAGGAACTTAAGAAGATTAGAGAAGAGCATAATGACAAATTTAATAGGCTGCAAGAATCTATAGAGAGACAGCAAACAGAAATTCAGAAGATTAACAGTAAAATTTCAGAATTAACTCAATAGAAAGTCATAGAAGCAGAATTGAGGAAATGGAAGTCAGAATTACTGAGATTAAAGATAAAGCACTTGACACAAACATATTTGAGGAAAAATCAGATAGAGGAATTTTTAAAAAATGAAGAAACCCTAAGAACTATGTCAAATTCTATCAAGAGGAATAACCTATGAGTGATTGGAGTACCAGAATGGGGAGTGGGGGAGATAACAGAAAATACAGAGAGAATTTTTGAACATATGTTGGCAGAAAGCTTCCCTGATATCATGAAAGATGAGAAGATACCTATCTAAGATGTTCATCGAACCCCACATAAGGTGAATCCCAAAAGAAAGTCACAAAGACATATCACAATCAAACTTGCCAAAACCAAAGATAAAGAGAGAATTTTAAGAGAGGCTAGGGATAAATGAAAAGTCATCTACAAAGGAGAGTCAATAAGGCTAAGCTCAGACTACTCAACAGAAACCGTGCAGGCAAGAAGGCAATGGGATGACATATATAAAGCCTTGAAGGAAAAAAAAAATTGCCAGCCAAGAATTATATATCCAGCAAAACTGTCTCTCAAATATGAAAGTGAAATTAGGACATTTCCAGATAATGAGAAGTTTAGGGAATTTGCAAAAACCAAACCAAAATTACAAGAAATACTAAAGGGAGTCCTCCAGTTAGAAAATCAATAACATCAGATAACAACCTAGGACTAGAACACAGGACAGAGCAACCAGATATCAACTCAGATAGAGAAATCGCAAAAATAAATCAAAGCTACAACGCTCAAAACAGGGAAATAGAGATGTCATTATGGAAAAGATGACATTAATTTTTTGAAAAAAAGGGACTAAAAAACAATGTAGTCAAGGTGATATAAAGAAATAAAAGTTTGGCTTAAACTTAGAAAAATAGGGGCAAATATTAAGGTAACAACAAAGGAAACTAACAATCCTACGCATCAAAATAAAAAAACAAGAGAAGCATAAAGACTTAGCAAATACAAAATACAAACAACAATGAAAAAAGAGGAAAAGACAATATATAAAGAAAAACTACCCAGCCCAGAAAATGAAGTAGAAAAAAGAAACTGTCAACAACACAAAAAAAGACGTCAAAATGATAGCACTAAACTCATATATATCAATAATAATGCAAATGGTCTAAATGCACCATACAGCTTTTCCTTTTTAAATTTGATCTTCAAATGTTAAACTGACCTAAAACCCACCCAAAAATGGGTGGAATGTTTTAGAAAAAAATAATTAGGTCAAGTTGATGAATAGTAATCAGGAATTCTAGATCCCTGCTGATTTTCTGTCTAATTTTTATGTCTATTTTTGAGAGGACTGTTGAATTCTCCAATTGTGGATTTTTCTATTTCTTCTTTTAATTCTATCAATGCTGCTTCACGCGTTTTGAAACTATTTTTAGGTGCATATACAGTTAGAATTTTTATGGCTTCTTGGTGAATTGGACCTTTTATCATTACATAATGTCCCTCTTTCCAGAATGTTATTCCAGAATGTCATATAAATTTCTTATCAAAGGATAATTTGTCTGATAGTAATAAATCACTCCAGCTTTCTTTGGATTAGTGTTATTGTGCAATCTTGTTCCATTCTTTTAAACTATCTTTATCTTTAAAGTGAGTTTTTTTTCTTATATTTTAACAAAGCAGCATATAGTTGGGTTTTGATTTTTTAATCCAATCTGACAATCTTTGCCTTTTAATTAAAATGTTTAGACAGTTTGCTTTTAATATAATAATTGATATGGTTGACTTTAAATCTATCACCCCATTATTCATTTACCATTTGTACCATCTGTTCTGTTTATTTTTCCCTTTTTAAAGTTAACTGAATTTTTTAATGATATCAATTTACCTCCAATATTACTTGTACCTCATTGAGTTTTTGTTGTTATTGTTTGTTTTTTAGTGTTTACCTGGGGCTTGCTAATTTATCCCAGACTGCCTCCCAGTAATAACATACCTCCTATACTACGGTAATAAGAACCTTACAATAGTACATTTCATTCCTCCCTTGCTTCCCTTATGCTATTGTCATATATTTTATTTCTACCAATGCTACAAGCCAAAAATTATGCTGTTATTATTTTTGCCTAAAAGAATCAATCATTGTGTTTAAAAAGACAGGCCATTTATTTTATATTTATCCATATATTTACCACTTGCCATACTCTTCATTCCTCTATACAGATCCAAATTTTCATCTTTTCTCATATTTCTTCTGCCTAGAGAATTTACTTTAAAAATGGGGGGAGGGGATGTTCAGCTCTGTGATGTATTCTCTCACCTTTTGTTTGTCTGAAAAGGTCTTCATTTTGCCTTCATTTTTTTAAGGATGTTTTTGCCAGGTGTAGAATTCTAGGTTGCGAGTTTAATTTTTTTCTATAAAAATTTAAAGAAGTCATTCCATTATCTTCTGGCTTCCTTTGTTTATGACAAGAAGTCTAATATCAATTTTATTTTTGCCCCTTTGTACATAATATGCCTTCCCCCCTTCCCCCCGGACGCTCTTAGGATTTCTTGGTTATCTCTGACTTTTAGCAATTTGATTACGATGTGCCTTGGTGTGATTTCCTTCATGGCTCTTCTACTTTGGTTTTGTTGAGATTGTTGGATCTGTGGGCTCATATTTTTCAACAAATTTCAAATTTTTGGGCCATTATTTCTTGAATTTTTTTTTCTGCACCAGACTTTTCTCCTCTCCTATTGTAACTCTAATGATACATATGTTAGGCCACTTAATATTGTAACATGGTCACTGATGCTCTGCTTATTTTTTTTTTCAATCTTTCTCCTGTGCTTAAATTTTAATCATTTCTATGCTATTTCTTCAAGTTCACTAATCTCTACTTCTGTAGTGTCTTATACACTGTCAATTCCATCCAGTATATTTTTTATTTAAGATACTGTGTTTTGTCTAAAAGTTCTATTTGACCTTTTTTATATCTTCCATTTCTCTCTTCCTTACATTCTGATTTTCCCATACTTTCTTGAATATATGGATAATTTTTATAATAACTGTTAATATCTTTGTCTGCTAATTTCATCATGTGTCATGTCTGCATCTATTTCTATTAATTTATTTCCTTAGTTATTCATCATTTCTCCTTGTTTCTTTGCATATCTTATAATTTTGGTTAGATGTTGACCATTGTAAATTTTACATTACTGGTGCAGGATTTTGTTGTATTCATCCAAAACGTGTTGGATTTTGTTCTCATACACATTTAAGTTATTTGGAATTAGCTGAATACTTTTAAGACTTGCTTTTAAGCTTTGTTAGGGCAGAACCAGAACAACCATTAGTCTAGGGGTGATTTGACTTTACTATTGAGAAAATACTCTTCTGAGAATTCTACCCAACACCCATTTACTAGGAGAATTTCCACTCTAGCTGGTGAGAACTCAAATTATCCTATCCCTATGTGAGACCTAGGAATCGTTTGGTCTACTGTTTTCTAGTGTTTTCCTCTGGCTTTGATGAGCTTCCTGTCATGCATGGCAGATCAGTGCTCAGCCAAAGACTCAAGGAGACCTCTCTGCAGATCTTCAGAGCCTCTGTGTGTGCAGTTCCATCCTCTGTGGTACTCTGCCCTGCAAATTCTAGCTGCCTTGGCTTCCCCCCAAACTCTGATAGCTGCCTTCTCAAATCAACAAGATCGCCAAGCTATGTTTAGTTTCCCCCATTCTCACCCCTTGTGTAGCCTAGAAACTGCCTCTAGGGAATAAACTGGAGGGCTCGCCTCTTTTGTTTCCATCTTAGGTTGGGTTCTCTAGAGAAGCAAAGCCAGTAAAACCAAACCAAAAACCAAACCCACTGCTGTCCAATTGATTCCGACTCATAGCAACCCTATAGGACAGAGTAAAATTGCACCATAGAGTTTCCAAGGAGCACCTGGCAGATTCAAACTGCCGACCTCTTGGTTAGCAGCCGTAGCACTTAACCACTACACCACCAGCGTTTCCAAAACCAGTAACATATAAATATATAGAGATTTATATCAAGGAAACAGCTCACACAATTGTAGAGGCTGGAACGTTCCAAGTCTGTGGATCAGGATGGAATTACTCCCGATTCACATAGCTGCAGCGGCTGTGAACCCAAGATCAACAGGTAAGCTGCTAGCTCAAGCCCCAAGAACTGAAGGTCAGGAAGCTGCAGGATCTAAAACAAGCCAAAAGCCTTGGTAAGGCGAGCAAGTAGCAAGTAGCTGGCAGAAGGTGGAGAAAGGAAGGCTGAGGGGGCAGTGAGGCACCACAGGCCCTGCCCCCACTGGAACCACTCAGCGGATTCCATCATGGGGGTGATCACATATCAAATTTCAACAGGGAAGTGATCACAACATTACACAACTGCCAAAACACTGAGAATCATGGCCCATCCAAGTTGATACTGAATTTTAACCACCACGGTTTCCCTTCCCTCACGGCTCACACTCCTGTGCTACCTGCTGTCTAATGTCTGAAAACCATTGCTTCATACATTGTTTTGTTTTCTACTTATTTAAGGTGAGAGAATAAATCTGGTCCCAATTTCCCTATTGTGGCTGTCAGTGAAAGTATCTATCTTTGAGGAATTTTGAAGGATAGATTTCTACATTTCCTGCACTGATCTATCCTCTTGTCCCATTTAACCTCACTTTTCCCACTTATTTCTTGTGTATTTTCTCTGGACTCTGTTCCAAAAAGCCATATTTTAAATCTATTGAAACGGTCTCAGCACGGGTCCTGCACTCAGGATATTGCTAGGGCTTTACTAATCTCAAGTACGTACCCTCCAGGCTGCAGAAGAACAAAGACTCAGCTGGCCTTAATATGATGGTTCCTTGATCTCTTAGCACAGAGGATAGTGCATTTGGTCAAATGACCTGACCCTAATCAGTGGGGATGCTGAACAAAGTCCTGGACTAGAAGTTGAAGAAACCTGGGTTCTAGTTCTATTTTGTTGCTTAGTGGCAGTATTCTCCCTTGAGGGAGTCACTGAGTTTCAGTTTTCTCATCTAAAGACACATTGAAGGGGTTGAACTAGACGACCTTGTAGTAACCTTCTAATTTTAACAGTTTATGATCCTAGGATCTATCTACAAGTAAACCTGACTGTGGTCTCTTTCCCTCCCACTTTCTACATGGGTTACACATCCATTCTTCCCTGTGCCCTGTTTCTGAACAGCTCCACCCACCAGTTATCTGCAGGGCCAGAGATGATCTGTTGGGGAAAAGAAAGTTCCTTCCTGTGTGTTTGCAGCCCATCAGGACAGGAAAGGGAGGGAGCTGAGTGAAACCTTCCTATTCCCATGCTCTAACATTAGCTGAATTCAGGACCATATCTTATTGGGCCCACCCCTTATTTCATTTACTTGACAAGACATCTTATTTACTTACTTGTCATTCCATTTGCTAGCTTCTCTCCCATTTACAATTTGCTGCCATATATAAATACACGTCCCACATCCCTGGTAACTCTAAACCTGACGACTCCAGCTCTTCATTGCCTTCTCCAAATGCCACTGAGTGGAAGGTCCTTCCTCCCCAACTCCATCTGTTCTTGCCTTGACAACTACCCACTGGGTGCTCCAACAGCCATTGCACAAGAGCTCTGGGTCCAACACAGGGAATAGAGGAGCTGGGCAGGGTCCAGCGAGGGGTGGCTAAGATCACTATAAAATATACTCCCAATATTGAATGCCCCTGCAGTCTAGCAATCATGTCCTGAGAGCACATCCGTTACCAGAGGAAATCTAGAGAAGGAGCCCTTGAGGTGCAGACACCATCTTTCAGCTCTGGCCACTCCATTCCTGGGCGGCCTTGGGTGGATGCTTTCTCTCCTTGGACCTTGATTCTCGCCTGTCTAAAATGAGCTGCATTGTTTCTGGACCCTCCATGAGCTCAGGGCTGTTGGGGACAAATAAGATGGTATTTGAAAGGAATGAGTTTGCTAAACACAAAGTGGTAGTGACAGTGCTGAGATAATTAGCTTTCCTGTCCTGATGGGCTGCAAACACACAGGAAGGAACTTTCTTTTCAGGCTTTCCGGCTGCTAAGAGCCTGCGATTTCCCAGTTCACCCCTGGAGTTTCTTTGTGTTGTCCTCAAGAACAGCGGAGGGGAAGGGGTGGGGAGCAGGTTTACTCCACGGTTGCTATTTTGGTATCCAGAGGGGCCAGGCTTGTTGATTGCAGAGAGATTGCTATCTCTCCTAGGACCCGGTGAAGGTCACCTTCAAATCTTTCACAAACCAGAGGCTCCTTTCCTCCTAGTGCTCTGCTCAGGCAGAACCTAGGACAGTGGCGGGTCAAGGGAACAGGAGCGGGGAGAGTGCTGCACAGAAGACACCCTGAGAGATAAAGGTAGAACACAATCCTCTGAGTGGGAGGAAGGGAGGAGAACAAGAAGGGTGGGAGGAATTTTGAGTGTCACCCCTGCAGCACAATGTAACACAGGCCTGGGAGGAATCTAACTGGGAAGTCGTTTTTACTTATAACACCCTTATCTGCATTGGATTGGATGGAGCCAGAGGGACAGCCAACTGGGAGGGAAGGTCACAGATGGGAAGTCACGGATCTTCCTGTTTCCATGGGGGCCTGGATTAGGAAGACCTGCTGCCCTGAGGCTGGGGGATGAGGAGTCGAAAGGAGCCCTGGGAAGAAAAAAAAAAATTTTTTTTTTTTTTTAAGGAAGAAGGATCCCCAAAACTGCGATGTCAGTGGGAGGAGGCAAGGAGAAGGAGGCCATCTCTCTACACTTGTCCCGCCCCCAGCTTCAGGAGGCAGCCACAGTGGTGACAGGCCCATAAGAAAAGGTCTCCTGGGACAAGACTCACCCTCACTCCCCTGGCTCCCATGCTCTGTGAAGGAAGCAGCAGTGTGTGGTCACAGAGGTGCAGGGCCAGCTGGGCTGCTCCTCTGTGCCCTGTCTCATCCAGTCATCCCCACCCCACCTGTCTCCATCTCCCCTCTTCAAGGTGCTATAGGTACAAATCACAGGGGGCCAGCCCCTCCCAAGAAGGTCTTTGCAGGTCTTCAAGGTGCTCCCCTTGCAAGCTCTCCATCCTGCATAGAGCCAGGCAGAGAAACGGGGAGCCCCTAAAAGGGGGCTTGGAAATGGGATCATTCTCTTACTGGAAGGAATGGGGTATTTTCATAATATCCTATTTCTAACTCGGGAGTGAGTCCCCGCATGGTGCAAATGGTTAGGCACTCAGCTGCTAACAGAAAGGTTGGAGGTACGAATCTAGCCACAGACACCCTGGAAGGAAGGCCTGGCAGTCTACTTCCAAAAACATCAGCCATTGAAAATCCTATGGAGCACAGTTCTACTCTGACACAGGGGGTCACCGTGTGTCAGAACTGACTCTCTGGCAACTGATTTCTGTTTTTATTTCTACCTTAAAGACTGGAGAATTTTGTCTCTGAAGTTACCAGTGGCCCCGAGGGTGGAGTTGGGGTGGGGAGGGGTGTCAGTAAGAGTCAAACAGCACTGTGTGTTTCTATCCACCCCCATCTCACCCAGCATCTCTGGGCCTGGGAGCTCGGGGAGAAGCCCAGGCTTTATTAGTGGGTGGGTGTGGGTGTGGGTGTGGGTGTGTGTGGGTGTGTATGCCTGCTAAGCATTCATGTGTAAGTTGAAATTTATGTGCTCACCTTGCCCCTTGGGGTATCACTGGCCTTCAAGTTTGATGCCTTTGATGGTTGAGTCATCTTCCCTGCCTCTCAATCAAACTGTACCCTTGGTGCAGGAATCTGTCTTTAACAACTCCCACTGCAAGTCAATAAAATGTCGATTTAGTTCTGCCTTTTGTTAAATCTTAAATCTGTGTAATACCTCTCACTTCCTTTGCTTGTTAAATAAATAAAGCTCACGTTTACTTCCCCCCTCCTCCTTTTTCCCAACCTCCTCATTAGGGCCAACTGCCCTTGAGCAGAGGATCAGACAAGCTCAAGGGAAAAGGTGATAAGAGGGGCTCTGGGGGTGAGGAAACCAGAACGATGAAACTTCTAAGCATCTCTGGTTTTCTTATATCCTTGGAAACCCTGAGCAAACAAGCCTTCTTCTAAATTCCTTGATTTACCCCCAACATGCTTTTCAGGTAATGAAGTGGACAGTACACCAGGCATTAAAGAACAAGACTCTGAGTCCATCCCAACTTTGCCACTTCCTAACTTCGTGACCTGGACTAGTTGTTTAACTTCTCCGGATCTCAGTTTCCATACCTGTGCAATGCCTTTGGCCTCCCTGGCCTAACTTACGGTCTTCTTCCTCAAAATTCCAAGAACCAGGGACTTGTCTGTTGCCCAGTGGAGGCATCCAAGATGATGGACAGGCTGGTCTGGGAGGAAGAAGCATGGAGCAGTCAGTGGACTGGGCTCAGGGATCTGGCTCCAGAGGCAGCTGACCCCACTTCCCTGAAATGTAGACCCCATCCCCAAGCCACACCAGCCTCTAGATTCCAGCAGCACCAGTACCCATAAGGGCAGGTTAATTCCCTCTCCGCATCTGATGGCTGTCAGCACTCCATGTGTCAGCACTCCAAAGGAGATATGAGGCCTGAGAAAGTGGAACACATAGAGACCTGGCTCTCAGAGAAATGGCGGTCTCAGAGGGAGAATAATAAATACATTGTTCTTTTAGCTCTTGGATGTTCAAAGTGATGTCTTTGCTTTTCAACACTTTAAAGAGGCCTTTTGCAGCAAATTTGCTCAATTGCAATACATAGTTTGATTTCCTGATTGCTGCTTCCATGGGCGTTGATTGTGGAGCCAAGTAAAACGAAATCCTTGACAATGTCTACCTTTTCTCCATTTATCATGATGTTGCTTACTGGTCCAGTTGTGAGGATTTTTGTTTTTTTTCTGTTGAGGTGTAATCCATACTGAAGGCTATGGTCTTTGATCTTCAGAAAGTACTTCAAGTCCTCTTCACTTTTGGCAACCAAGGTTGTGTCGCCTGCATATCATAGGTTGTTGATGAGTCTTCCACCAATCCTGATGTCACATTCTTCTTCATTTAGTCCAGCTTCTCAGATTATTTGCTCAGCATACAGATTGAATAGCTATGGTGAAAAGATGCAGCCCTGATGCACACCTTTCTTGATTTTAAACCATGCAGTATCCCCTTGCTCTGTTCTAATGACTGCCTCTTGGTCTGTGTACAGGTTCCACATGGGCAAAATTAGGTGTTCTGGAATTCCCATTCTTTGCAATGTTATCCATAATTTGTTATGATCCACACAGTCCAATGCCTTTGCACAGTCAATAAAACACAGGTAAACATCTTTCTGGTATTCTCTGCTTTCAACCAAAAGATATCTAATATCGGCAATGACATCCCTTGTTCCAAGTATTCTGAATCCAGCTTGAATTTCTGGCAGTTCCCTGTCAATGTATTGCTGCAACTGCTTTTCAATGATCTTCAGCAAAATCTTACTTGTGTGTGACATTAATGATATTGTTAAATAATTTCCACATTCAGTTGGATCGCCTTTCTCTGGAATGGGCACAAATATGGATCTCTTCCAGAAGGTTGGCCAGGTAGCTATCTTCCAAAATTCCTGGCATGAATGAGTGAGCAGCTCCTTTTGCTGAAACATCTCAATTGGTATTCTGTCAATTCCTGGCACCTTGTTTTTTGCCAGTGCCTTCAGTGCAGCTTGGACTTCTTCCTTCAATACTATAGGTTCTTGATCATATGCTATCTTCTGAAATGGTTGAACGTTGACCAATTCCTTTTGGTACAGTGAATCTGTGTATTCTTTCCATCCTCTTTTGATGTTTCCTGCATCATTCAATATTTTGCCCATTGAATCCTTCAGTATTGCAACTCAAGGCTTGAATTTTTTCTTCAGTTCTTTCAGCTTGAGAATGCTGAACGCATTCTTCCCTTTTGGTTTTCTAACTCCATGTCTTTGTACATTTCATTATAATATTTTACTTTGTCTTCTCGAGCCACCCTTTGAAATCTTCTGTTCAGCTCTTTTACTCCATCATTTCTTCCTTTCTCTTTAGCTACTCTACATTCAAGGACAACTTTCAGAGTCTCTTCTGACATCCATTTTGGTCTTTTCTTTCTGTCCTGTCTTTTTAATAACCTCTTGCTTTCTTCATGTATGGCGTCCTTGATGTCTTTCCACGACTTATCTGGTCTTCAGTCATTAGTGTTTCATGCATCAAATCTATTCTTCAAATGGTCTTCAAATTCAGGTGAGATATACTCAAGGTCGTATTTTGGCTCTCACCGACTTGCTCTGATTTTCTTCACCTTCCACTTGAACTTGCATAGGAGCAGTTTATGGTCTTTTCTACAGTCACTCACTTGCCTTATTCTGACTGATGATATTGAGCTTTTCCATCCTCTCTTTCCACAGATGTAGTTGATTTGATTCCTGTGTTTTCCATCTGGCGAGGGCCACACATATAGTCACCTTTTATGTTGTTGAAGAAAGGTATTTGCAGTGAAGAAGTCTTTGGTCTTGCAAAATTCTATCATGCAATCTTTGGTGTTGTTTCTATCATAAAGGCCATATTTTCCAACTACCAAGCCTTCTTTGTTTCCAGCTTTCACATTTCCATCACCAGTAATTACCAATGCATCTTGATTGCATGTTTCATCAATTTCAGACTGCAGAAATTGGTAAAAATCTTCAATTTCCTCATCTGTGGCATTAGCGATTGGTGAGTAAATTTGAATAATAGTCATATTAACTGGTCTTCCTTGTAGGCATATGGGTATTATCCCATCACTGACATGTTGTACTTCAGGACAGATCTTGAAATGTTCTTTTGATGATGAACCTGATGTCATTCCCTTCAATTTGTCATTCCTGGTATTATGATGGATTGAATTGTGTACCCCCAAAATAATGTGTGTCAACTTGGCTAGGTCACGATTCACAGTATTGTGTGATTGTACACTATTTTGTGATGCGATGTGATTTTCCTGTGTTTTATAAATCCTATCTCTATGATGCTAATGAGATGAAATTAGTGGCAGTTATGTGAATGAGGCAGGACTCAATTTACAAGATTAAGTTATGTTTTAAGCCAATTTCTTTTGAGATATAAAAGAGAGAAGCCAAACAGAGAGACACAGGGACCTCATATCACCAAAAAAGCAGCACCAGGAGCAGAGTATGTCTTTTGGACCCAGGGTTCCTGTGCTGAGAAACTCCCAGACCAGGGGAAGACTGATGACAAGGGCCTTCCACCAGAACCAACAGAGAGAGAAAGCCTTCACCCAGAGCTGACACCCTGAATTTGGTCTTCTAGCCTCCTAGACTGTGAGAGAATAAATTTCTCTTTGTTAAAGCCATCCACTTGTGGTATTTCTGTTATAGCAGCACTAGATGACTAAGTGCACGTAAAAGCTGGACAATAAATAAGGAAGATCAAAGAAGAATTGATGCCTTTGAATTGTGGTGTTGGCAAGAATACTGAATATACCTTGGACTGTGAAAAGAATGAACAAATCTGTCTTTGAAGATGTACAACCAAAATGCTCCTTAGAAGCAAGGATCGTGAGACTATGTCTTACATACTTTGGACATGTTATCAGGAGGGATCAGTCTTTGGAGAAGGACATCATGCTTGGTAAGGCAGAAGGTCAGCAAAAATGAGGGAGACCCTTAACAAGATGGATTGACATAGTGGCTGCAACAATGGGCTCAAGCATAGCAACAATTGTGAGGATGGCACAGGACCAGGCAGAGTTTCATTCTGTTGTGCATAAGGTCGCTATGAGTTGGAATTGGCTCGATGGCACCTGACAACAACAACAGATGACTAAGATACCCAGCATAGTAGACCACATGATTGTCTGATTCAAAATGGCCAATACCAGTACATTTCAGCTCACTAATGCCTAGGATATTGATGTTTATGTGTTCCATTTCATTTTTGACGACTTCCAATTTTCCTAGATTAGTACTTATTACATCCCACGTTCCAATTATTAATGGATGTTTGCAGCTGTTTCCTCTCATTTTGTGTCGTGCCACATCAGCAAATGAAGGCCCCATGTCACTAAGGTCCACTCTACTTTGAGGAGGCAGCTCTTCCCCAGTTGTACTTTGAATGCCTTGCAACCTGAGGGGCTCATCCTTTGGCACTATATGAGACAATGTTCCATGGCTATTCATAAGGTTTTCAAAGGACAGTTTTTTTCAGAAGTAGACTGCCAGTTCCTTCTTCCTAGTCTCTCTTAGTCTGGAAGCTCTGCTGAAACCTGTCTACCAAAGATGACTCTGCTGGTATTTGAAATACCAGTGGCAAAGCTTCCAGTATCACAGTAGTACGCAAGCCACCACAGCACCACAAACTGACAGACGCGTGGTGGATGACATAGATACATACTATATATGGATGTATGTACATATATATGTATATATATACAGTTGCTATAGGGTTGCTATGAGTTGAAATTGACTCGACGGCAACAGGTTTGGTTTTTGATTATATATACAATGTGTGTGTGTGTGTGTGTGTGTGTGTGTATCCATCCTACATCAGGCTATAAGAGAGCCTGCAACCTACCTCTCCCCAACAGAGTGTATGGAGAGGATATTCTGGGCATAGTGGGCTACAGAGAGTCACATAGCCCCCTTAGAAAAGTTACTGTGTTTCTAGAATGTCAGTTTGGGGATCCAAAGCTAAATATCCACTTAACACCAGATTTTTCTTTAAATGAAATATATATTTATATTTTGGTCTCTAGGCACTCCAATTCAAATCCTTGGTTATGACCCACTGTCAATGTTCCATGCATGGCTTGCTTGTTTCCTTGTTCATTCATTCAATCACACATTCACTCATTCCATCATTGTTTTACCCACCATCCAATTCAGAAACTGTAACATATCCATCTGTTATACATCCATCTGAAATACAGCATATCCATCTACATGTTTCTCACTTATCCTAGCACCTCCTTGCTGCCCCCTTCCTGCCAGAGTAACCTTACCTGATTCTCTGTAACTTTTTTAGTGCATTTTTCTGATCCCCTTCATGGCCCTCAGGCTTAATTACTACTTCTCTCACTGCAAAGCCTAGTTTCACTGCAATACATTAGCAAAAATGGGTGGGACCCTTTATGTCAGTGGGAATTTGAGGAAACTGAGGCACATAAAAAGGAGCCAGGCCTGGTAGCACCCAAGGTTTCTCTTCCCTAGGCTCGTTTCTCCTGTCCAAGGTGAGAGCCTCCAGGGCCCATGGGAAGCCAAGGACTGCCCAGGAGCTAGAATTCCTCCTAATACCACCCACCAGGCACCCTTTCTCCCAGGGTGAGAGCAACTGTCCTTGACCCTTTCCTTGGCTGTCTGCCTGTCCCAGTTCTCCTGTGGGGTCAGACTTGGCGGCAGAATGCCAGCCTTTCTCCGCTACCATCCTATCACTGAATAATGAATACCAGCTAAGTAATGAGCTGGTGCCGGCGACCCCCTAGCAAATATTCCTCCTGGGGCTTGAATCAATAACACTTAGCTGCTCCTTTTCAGCTTAGAAGGCAGGCAGCAGGAAACCCAGCCTGGGCCTTTCCCCTTGGGGCAACACTGCTCTGATAACCCCCAAGCCCAGTGCTGATTTCCAAGGCCCTGTGGGGTTTGGGTGGAGGGGTGAAGCAGTGTGCCTTCAAACGACAATCACCCTCTTTACTCTGTCCCTCCATACTAGGTTAGCAAGTGATTGTTAAACTCCACCAGAAAAGGGTTTTTATCCTGGGAGCTCAATCCATCCTAGATCCTGATTTGGACTTTAAGCCTCCAGAACCATGAGCAAATAAATTTCTGTTCTTTAAAGCCACTCGCTTGTGGTATTTATGTTAAGCTGGCACTGGGAAATTAAGACAACTGCCAAGTTGGTGCTGGCAGGTTCGTTCTTCTCCACATGGGGCTCTTCACAGAGCTGCTTGAGCATCCTCACAAAATGGCAACTGGCTTCCCTTGGAATGAGCAACCCAAGAGACTAAGGTAGAAGCTCCAGCGTCTTCTATGGCCTAGGCTCCGAAGCCACACAACACCACCCTGCACTGTCCTATTGCTCACACAGGCTGGTCCAGTGCTACGTAAAGACATGAACTCCAGAAGGCAAGGTCAGCGGTGAGCCAACTTGGGGGCAAGCAACCACACCTGGACAAAGACCTTCGCCCACATTTACTACAGGGCAGAGAAGGAGAATACGTACATTCCGTGAACAACCTCTTTGAAAGAGACAACGCAGGAGGCACAAAGTCACTATGCCCAGGAGCTTTGGGGTGGTTCCAGAGAAGAACTATGGAGAAAGGGCCCAAAATGTACCTTTAAAACTATTACCTCTTGAGCAGAGAAAGCTGTGCTCCACCTGTGGAGTCCTGGACTCACACCCCGGTTGTGAAAAGAGGTTCAATTCTGGTCCCCGGTTCACCCCACCTACTGTACTGCACAGTGTGGGCACTGCAGAGGGGACAAAGGTGAATGAGATCCACACCATAGGCAAAGGGCTTGCAGTGAGAAAATGGCGTAGAACAAGTGCACACACTAATGATTGGCAAGTTAGAATGAGGCTGTAACACCAGAGCACATAGAACTACATTTGTGGCAAAGGATGAAGAGGCTCCACTCCTTTGTTGTGAGTTGTCATTAGGAGCCATCAAGTCGATTCCAACTCATAACAACCCTATGTAAGACAGAACGAAACACTGCCCAGTCCTGCGCCATCCTCACAATTGTTGCTATGTTTGAGCCCACTGTTGCAGCCCACTGCTGTCAATCCATCTTGTTGAGGGTCTCCCTCTTTTTTGTTGACCCTCTACTTTATCAAGCTTGATGTCCTTCTCCAGGAACTGGTCCCTCCTGATAACATGTCTCAAGTATGTGACACAAGACTCACCATCCTCACTTCTAAGGTGCATTCTGGCCATACTTCTTCCAAGACAGATTTGTTCGTTTTTCTGGCAGTCCCAAGTAGAGGTAGCTTGAAAAGCAGAATCATATTATTGCTTCTCTCTGATCTGGTTAATCTTCAGAGAAACGGAGTCACTGCCCTGCTAATATCTGCTGTTGTCCATCACACTGTCAAAGATCCACGTCTGGGCCCCCGGTGATGTGAGATTCATTTACTGAGTACTCATTTTTTTTCATGGGGTATGTGTCAATGGAGATTGGGAATGAGGTTGAGGCCGAGTCCAGCACAACCTTGATTTAGAAGGAGCCACTGAGCTCTGATTACTGCTGGCCACCTCCACAAGGGACATGGACTTGATATTGACCTGGCTCCAGACTCTGCAAACCCAGCTCTCCACCCTGCCTAGGAGTCATCTGTGGGGGCTGCCAGCCTCCCTCCCACCCTCCTGCCTCATGTATGCCTAGGGCTTCCATGGAGGGTAAGCACCTGTGCACCCAGCCTTGTCACCTTCCTCCTGGCTCAGATTTTAGGAAACCCGAGGGGAGAAGAGCTCACCCTCTATTGGTGTCATCCCTTTCTCTGAATCTTTGGCCTTGATTTAGAGTTCCCACATACCCCTCCTTCTAGAGAAGGGGGAGTCCTCTAGTCCCAGCTGGCCACCACTCCTGCTCACCTCATCCATCATCCCGACAGGTGGGCCCCAGAGAGAAGCCACAAGCAGGACAGGGTAATTAGGGTCCATTAAGGAGATGAGGCTGAGCTGCAGGAGGACCCTCTTCTAAATGGGGCCATCAGCCACTCGAGCTTGCTCCCTCCCAGCTTCCAGAGAGGCTGTGGCAGTAGGTAAATAGGCGTCTTGAGGACTGAGATCATGGGCATGAGGCAAGAGACGGGAGACCTACATTCCAGCAGAGCAGAGAGCAGGACAACAGGAATACTACGGGGAACCAGTACAGGCTCTAGTTGTTGAGCCAAGGCCTCAGCTTCAGAATCTACACTTAGTGGTAAGGCCACTTCCAGAGGCCTCCCCACAGCAGAGGGCACCACCAGGCTGATGGCATCATCCCTAGAAAGCCCCTGCCAGAGAACAAATGTGTTCTCTGAGAGGGGTTATAAACTGACCTCTTAGCAGTCTCATCGGGCACCTTATCCTGATCAATTCATCAGACTGGCTGGCCTCCCAGAGAGAAGGGGAGTGTTCAACAACGAGACCTTGATTTTTTTTCTTTTTTGACGGGACCAGAAAAATTGGGGGATGGTGATGAGCTGGTAGGTAGACAAAGGGGTAAAGCGAGGCCTGGTGAGCAGTACTACCTGGAGAAGGCCAAGGTCAACAATCACCTCTTTCCTAAAGCCAGGCGTGATCACTTGGAGGAATTGCTGGAGAAGCTCAAGGTGTCAGGCCAGGCCTGGCGGGCACATCCCACAGATGCACACGTCTCCTCTGGGCACCTGCTCATAGCTGAAGGACAAGGTCCCAATCTTCAGACAGTGCCTAACCCCTATATATCCTCAAGGCCATCTGCAATAGAATCTGGTAGTCTTGTCCTGTCAACTCCTCCCTCCGTGGCAGTGATGAAGGACAAGACGGCAGCCACAATTCAAATGCAAATATGTGGAAAAGGTGATAACAACAGCTCCCAAGTTTAGATGCAGTGCTTTGCCATACACAACTGGAGCCATCTTTCTAATGATGTTTGTTGTTGTTAGCTGCCATTTAGTCGACTCTGACTCATGGAGAACCCAACTCATGGCAACAACATGTACAACAGAATGAAACATTGTGCAGTCCCGCACCATCTCCACAATTGATTGTTGGCATGCTTGAGTCCATTGTGGTCACTGTGTATTTTGAGTGCCTTCCAACCTAAGGGGTGCCTCTCCCAGCATTATAGCAGACAATATTCTATTGTGATCCATAGAATTTCCATTGGCTAATATTCAGAAGTAGATCACCGGGACTTTTTTCCTAGTCTCTTAGTCTGGAAGCTCTGCTAAAATCATCCACTATGGGTGACACTGCTGGTATATGAAATACCAATGGCCTAGGTTCCAGCATCACAGCAACACACAAGCCTACACAGTATGGCAAACCGACAGACGAGTGGTGGTCTGGTGATGGTAGTAATGCTTACTTCCATCTAACCTTTCAGAAAGTAAGTTCAGAGATGCTAAGTGACATGCCCAAGGTCACGCAGCCAGTAAGTAGAGAGCCTGGACCAAACCAGTGCTTGTTTTCAGCAGAAAGCCCAGTTCTTAGATGTTTCATATCACCTAAACTCCAGCAAGCCATCCAAAACTTCACTCTCCAATCTCGCCTTAAGATTCGCTCATCAGATATTCCAGAGTTGATAACAGATCTATGCTATGATTTTGACATCTATGTGCCAAGTCTTCAGTGACACCCCAGTGAGGGAACAGCTCACTTGATAAGCCCTGGGCTTAAGCAAGGCCAGGAGAGACATGAGCATGGAGTTGCTGAGGTGAAGTTTGATTGGTAAGGGCCCCGGAACGAGACATTGTGTGACTTGAACTCCCTAAGAAGAGTCCATTAATAAAGCTTTCTCCTTTCAGTCATGTAGTTGAACCCTGTACCCCTTAAGTAAAAAACCAAGCTGATATATATAACCCAGTGTTTTGAATGCAGGCGCAAATGCTGTCTAAAAGGTATTTCCCTGATCTTCAGCAGTGTTTTGTTTTTGTTCTTGTTGTTTTGAAAGGGCTAGGGTGCCCTTCACAATGCCTGGCTAGGACATGTCTGAGGGCAGTGGTGGCTCAGTGGTAGAATTCTCCTCTTCCATGCGGGAGACTCGGGTTCTATTCCTGGCCAATGAACCTCATGTTTAGCCGCCACCCATTTGTCGATGGAGGCTTGGGTGTTGCAGTGATGCTAATCAGGTTTCAGTGGAGCTTCCCAACTAAGACGGTCTAGGAAAAAAGGCCTGGGCATCTACTTCTTGACATTAGCCACTGAAAACCATATGGATCACAACTATGGACACGCAACCAATCATGGGAATGGCACAGGACTGGGCAGCATTTCACTCCATTGTGCATGTGGTCAGCATGAGCTGGGGCAGACTCAATGGCAGCTAACAAGACATTTCTGAAAGGAGCTAGCAAGCATGGTGGCTCACATGCTGGTTCAGGACCACGGACAGCAGCTCAGGCACGCTCGGCGCCACATCCACCCACTGTATCCTTGAATCCTGCTACCCAGGACCCACCATCATCCATTAGCTTCCTCTTTCCTGGGGCCCTTACTGAGAGCTGGGTTAAACCTGAATCTTGGGTGCCTTTGTCTGCCTGAGCCTCCTGCAGGCTCTGAGCTCTCTGCCCTCCGTTGCTACGTTTTTAATCAAGGTAGCAGTTAAGCCCCCATGAGAGACCAGGAGATGGGAGAGGCCAATTACCAGTGTGCTGAGAAAAAAAAAAAAAACATAAATAATTGCACTAAGGCTTGATGTTAAGTATAAGGGGAACTAATAATTCAGACAGGCAGGAACTTTTGAATCTACCACGAGGCTCCCCAAGGCAGAATGGCAGTGAATGGTCGCATATTTGCATAATAGCTTTCTTGTTGTTCCCTTTGTTCTTTTTGTTGCTTCAGCTAATTGCTTTTAAGCACCCTGTTATTTCTCTCCTTCCTCTGAAAGGAACCAGCCCCACAAGGATCTGTAAAATGGTAACTTTTGCCCGCACAATGCCGCCATTATAAATTTATAAATTTGGGAACGTGAAAGGAGACAGAGCTCTTGATCAGGACAGCGCCAGGAACCACTCTTTATGTCCCTGTATTATGTGGGTTATGGAAGCTTCTCTCTGAGCTGGCTTGGTGAGTGTGTGGCCTGTGGAACTGCACAGGCCCCACACTGAGAAGAGCCCTATGGTTAGACAGGCCCTGTGCTTGGTTTAATGCTCTGCTGTCGCTGTCTAGAATCTCTTAGTAATTTTTTTATTTTTTAACAAGGGGTCTGATATTTTCATTTAGCAATGGGCCCAACAAATTATGTAGCCAGTCCTGTCAAGAACTGCCCAAATCCAGTGGCAAAGGGGCACCTTGTGACAAAATCTCCCAAGGGTCCATCAGTCACACCACCTGCACCTCCTCCAGTATTCAAGTAAGCTACCCCAGGACCCACGATGGCCATGACTAACTGAAAAGGGGACAAGTCCTATTATCCAGGACATGATATAACACCAAGGAGCCCTGGTGGTGCATTGGCTAAGTGCTTCACTGCTAACCAAAAGCTCAGGAGTTTGAATCCACCAGTTGTTCCACAGGAGAAAGATGTGGCAATCTGCTTCCATAAAGATCACAGCCTTGCAAACCCTATGGGGCAGTTCTATTCTGTCCTATAGGGTTGCTGTGAGTCAGAATCGACATGATGGCAACAAGTTTTAATACAACACTTAACTTCCTGAGCTCAACTGACAACCAAGCCTGGCTCTTTCATAAAGAAACAAAACAGTACAGAATGATTTCTACCTGGATGGGGCCTGGCATGGATTGAAAATATGTGTTGATGTCCTAACCTCTGTACGTATAAATTTGACTCTATTTGGAAATAGGGCCCTTCTTTTGCTATGTTAGTGAGGTCAGACCAGAGTAGGATGGGTCCTAAACCGAATCACTCTGAGTGGTATTTTACAAAAATAGAAGAATATACAGAGACACACTAAAGGGAAAGACATGCCAAGGAGCTCCAAGGATCACCAAGGAACTCCCAGGGCTACTGACAAGAAAGGACCTCCCCCTAGAGCCAGGCCCTAAATGCAGGCTTCTAGCCTCCTGAACTGTGAGAAAATAAAGTTCTGTTCTTTAAAGCCACCCACTTGTGGTATTTTTTGTTACAGCAGCACTAGGTAACTAAGCCAGGGGCCTTAACTGTTGAAGTCACTTTCTTCTATGAGATCCCTTGGCTGCATTGAAAAGGGATCTCCTGGTTCTCCAGAATTTAACGATCCCATTAAAAGAAGTACAAGGCTCCCCTACATGTGCTGTTCATTTCTACTCCCGCACCACTTCTCTATTTCTCAAGGTAAACTTCACTAACCTATGCCTACGACAAACATTATATTATTCTAGGCTATTCCAAGCATTGGAGAGCCAGGACTGAACAAGAGAGACTCAGCAGGTGCCTTTATGGACTTTATGTTCTGATCCCCAAATGCCACACGCATCCACATGCATACTCATGTGGGAAGGGCAATCCCCAGGTTCCTGCATTTAAGCCTGTTGTGGTCCCACTTGGAATGTCTGCTCCTCTTTTCTGCCAACTCCTCTCTAGAAAACCTCTTCTCCAGAATTCAGCTCAAAACATATTTCTTCCAGGAGTCCCTCCCTGTCTGACCTCCTGCCGATCACTGCTCGATGTCCCTCCACGTAGCTTCTTCTGAGCTGCATCCACCTGGAGACTCAGGGAAATACAGTTTTTCTTTGCAGATGTTATCAAGTTAACAATGTCTTACCAGAGCAAGGGTGTCCAAATTCCATATGATTGAACAGACATGGAAACAGAGTCATACATAGGAAGAAGACATCATGTGAAGATCCACAAAGGAACACCAAGGATTGCCTGCCACCACCAGAATCTAGGAGAGCAGTATGCAACAGTCCCTCTCTCAAAGCCCTCAGAAGGAATAGGCATGGCTGATACCCTGATTTGGACTCCTAGCCTCTAGAACTGTAAGAAAATAAATTTCTGTTCTTTAAAGCCACCATGTTGTAGCTTCTTGTTACAGCAGCCCCAGGACACTAAGACCCCCATCTCGTTCCCTGCCTGGTGAGTGCAAGTCCCTGGGTGGAGGCTCTTCCCATTGAAATGTCCACTCATTTGATCTCAGTGGACTCTTCCTAAAGCAGTGTCAGTGTATCAGCCTACATCTAGATTCCTCTAGATTCAATTCTGCCTGTGAAAGAGGGGAAACTGAGGCCTTGGGCAGCAAGGCCCCCCAAGTGAGTGGGACACCTAGAGAGGAGCTGGGCCTTGGGGCAGGCTCTCAGTATAGCCTGACCAGAGGGCAGCTTGCCCGTAAGCAAGGATTCTAAAGACAGCAGACAGGACAGGAAGGGCCTGGCAAGCAGATGTCTAGCACTGAGAGACTGGCCTCAGCCAGCACCGCTGCAGACACTAGATGAGTGGGACCGGGTAAGAGACCAGTGAAGGTCCAGGCGCCCTGCAGAACCCTCTGTAGCTCTGATGGTCCCACCAGGGAAGGTGCAGGGAAGTGAGGGCAACGTGGGCTGCATTTTCTTCCGTGAGAGACTCAGGCACAGCAGTCTGGCTAAGGACTCCGGGACTCTGTGAGACCTCTTCTCCACAGCTGGCGTTGCTCAGATCCAGCCCTTCAATGTCCCCTTCCTGCTCTAGCTCCACTCGGCTGAGTCCCTCCGCTCCCCGTATGGTCCCGAGAGTGTCCATAAAGCTCTCTCCCCAAGCTAAGCACCTGCTGGATTCTGTCTCTGAGAAGCATTGTTTTGACGTGTATAAGATCCTGGATTGTGCACCTCTGGTTCTCTAGCTTTCAAGAAATACCTGGGGGTGCACAGTGGGTTGAATTGTTGTCCCCAAAAGGATAAGTTCACTCCCTAAACCCCGGAAACGGTGAATGAGACCTTATTTAGAAAAAGGGTCTTTGCTGGTGTAATTAAGTATCAAGAAATGAGACCATCCTGGATTATTCAGGTGGGTCCTAGATCCAGTGGTAAGTGACCTTATAAAAATGCACAGAGGGAGATTTGAGGCACACAATACACAGAGGAGAAAGTAATATGAAGATGGAGGCAGAGACTAGAGTGATGCAGCCATAAGCCAAGGAATGCCAGAAGCCACCAGAAGGTGGAAAGGCAAGAAAGGATCTTCCCCTAGAGCCTTCAAAGGGAGTATGGCCCTGCCAACACCTTGATTTCAGACTTGTGGCCTCCAGAACTGTGAGAGAATACGTTTCTATTGTTTTAAGCCACCAGGTCTGTGATAATTTGTTATGGTAGTCCTGGGAAATGAACACAGGATGTTTGAATAAAACAGTACTGCCAACAGAGCCTTCTGTGGTGATGGGAATGTTCTGTATGTGTGCTGTCCAATAGGTAGCCACTGGCCACGTATGGCTATTGGAAATTTGAAATGTGTGACTGAAGAACTGAAGTTTTAACTATTTAATTTCAATTAATTAGAATTTAAAGTCCAATAGCCACATGTAGCTAGTGGCTACCGTAGAGAATAGCACAAGAGAAGAGAAGGTTTCCCCTAGCCAGTATCAGTGGATCCTAAATAATAGAGGAATAATGTACCTCCCCTTCTGCATGGCCACTTACCCCAAGAAGAACCTTGTGGGATGACGGTGTCCCTCAGAGAAGGTCAAAGTCCCTCCCCACTAAGCACCCCTTTCCTGCTAAAAGTTCAGACACTGGGGGCTACAGAAACTCAGAACGATAGAGAGAAGGAAACGCTTACCCATTCCTGTGGGCACAGCAAACAGGAAGAGTGGGCACCAGGAGAAAGGGCTGGGGAAACACACTCAACAGGCAGGAGAACGGATGACCTGGAACCCTGTAATTTGCCACTTAAGTCTTGCAGAGAGCTGATGCTGTGAAGAGGATGAAGGCAACAATTAAACACCACCGGTGCGTACGATCCTAGGGGTGTAGAATGAATTGAAACTTTGCTTGCTCTCTGTTTGGGGGCGGCCCTGCTGTGGGGCCATCTCATAGGGTGAAACTTCCCCATAATAAGATCTTTCAGGTTTTTCTAAGTGCATGGGCTAGGGTCTAAGTCCAACTTTTCTGCTATCACTCCACGTCAAGGCGAAGCCAGGTACAAGCATGTTAGTGTAGGGGTGGTTTTGCAGTCAGGTGGGAGATCAGATAGACTTATCCGAGTCTCATTGTCACTCAGTTCGAGTCATCTGTATGATTTCAAGAGATTGTACCAGAAAGAGAGGGGAGGCATTTGGAAAAAAACGAATGTGAGACGCGTTCCCTGTAAGCAGAACTGAGAGGAGGTCCAGTGATAGTGAGGGAACCAGAGGGTGTGGGCTCATTCTCCCCACCCTCAACCTGTTCTTCACCTGTATGCCCCATCTCAAGAACACAGCCCACCACCACTCACACTCCCCAGAGAGAAATCCTCATCAAACACAGTGTCCTTCTCCAGTGATCAGGCTCTCCCGATGATACATCCAAACTAAGCAAGTCAAAGTCTTGGATAATGTTCTGTGATCTATAGGGTTTTCATTGGCTAATTTTTGGAAGCCTAGTCTATCTTAGTCTGGAAGCTCCAGGGAAACCTGTCCACCATGAGTGGCCTTACTGGTATCTGAAATACCCATGCCATAGCTACTAGCATCACAGCAACACACAAGCCACCACAGCACGACAAACTGACAGATGGGTGGTGGACCCATTGTGAAGACAGCATAAATGTAGCAGGAATGATAAAATGGTAGGTAGAGGCCAGACAAGGAGGTTTTATCTATATGCCGTAGTGTAAGAGAGCCCACAAACGGTTTTCATGCAGAAAAGTAATGTGATCTGATGTGATTTGCTGTAGGAAATTCTGGTTATCATGGGACAATGTACTGAGTGGGGGTAAGATGGAGGACAGGGAGAACAGTTAGGACCAACCCAGGCTTCCAAGGATGAGGCAGAGCAGAGCTGGGAGAACGGCACAGCCCCAGGAGGGAGTGTCTCCTTGAAGTTTGTGTCCTAGGCACTTTGCCAGGTTCCTCGGCGGTGCAAATAGTTAAGTTCTCCACTACTAGCTGAAATGTTGGTGGTTAAAACCCACCCAGAGGCACCTCAGAAGACAGGCCTGGCAATTTGCTTCCAGGCACAGCCTTGAAAACTCTATGGAGCAGTTCTACTCTGCACGCATGGGGTTGCCATATAAGTCTGAATCGACTGGACAACAACTAATAACAAAACAGGGCACCTCACTTGCCCCCTCCCCTAGCTCCAGCCCAGGAAGGAGGGTCTGCATTTGGGCAGTAGCAGGGAGGGGGAGGAGGCCTTGTGATGAAGGTGAGAGAACCCTCAGGAGGCAAAGAGAGTGTGTGTGTGTGTGTCTATGAAAGTGGTATGGAGCAAGGAAAGGATAGTTTCAGGAGACTTTCCGATCAAGAGGAAAGGGGCTTGCAGGGTGCCCGGCACAGGGAGGCACAGTGATATCTGGTCAGTGAGAGTGGAGAGCAGAGAAGCCTTTCTCTGGCAGAGGCACAGATGAGCTGTCTGGAGCTAACTGGACATCCCCACTAATTAGGTCATTAACAGAAGGGTGCCGCTCCCCTCCCGCCTGTGCCAGCTTAGTTGGCCTGGCTGGGGCAGTGCCGGCTGCCAGGTGGCCAGCTACGGTTGATGAGGAGGCACTTCTAGCAGGCCGACTCTCCGGGGCTCCCTGGCCACGCGTTGGCCCTCATCCTGGCCAGATGGCCCTCCCCAAGCACAGCCCTGGTCTCCATGCTTAACCCCGTGCGCTCACACCCATGGTGAAAGCCCCAACCTCCTTTCCCCTAGGAGGTGAGGGGCAGGAGTAATTCTTCTCATTCCGGGAAGGGGACGACTGAAAATGAAGGACTTTCTCAGGGTCCTACAGGAAATTTCCCTCAAGTTTGTGGTTTTCACCACTTTAGCCTTCAATTACACAGTGTCTTGTTACATTAGACAATATTTATCAGCTATCTGACATTTTAGAATCCTGTGTAGATTGTGTCTCCGATCAGGATGCCTGTCCTCTGAGATTAGGGACAACACTGTAATCATTTTTTCTTCACTCCTGTATCACAGTGAAGAGACAAGGGGCTTCCAGAAGACTGAATAAATGCAAAGGAAAAATAAAGAAAAGCTTGCCACATGTTTTCTGACATATTATTTCACTTAAGACAGTGCCCATAATATTGGTGAGAACATTGAGAGGACAGCTTATCCTAAAATGTTGCATGGCTTCTCCAAGTTCACATAACCAGCAAGTGCAGAAGTGGGTCTGCTGACTGCCCTGAGCGTCCTTCCCACCACACAGGGGCTGCACGGAGGCCAGGGCACTTGTCACGCACGTGGACTCTGGCTTGAAGTCGCCTGCTTCAAATCTTAGCTCCCAGCTCTGAGAAAGAAAGAGAGACAGAGGCAGGAAGAAAGAAGACAGAGAGAAAAAAAGGAAAGAAGGAAGGAGGAGGAGAGGGAGGGAGGGAACAGAAAAAGAAAAAAGTCATATATCAAAGTGTTGATACTGATTATCTTTGGGGGATTAGATTATAGGTACTTGATTTTTTTTGTTTACGAGTATCTGGGTTTTCTACAAAAAAAAAATCATGCATTTCCTTATTTTTTAAGTATTTTCTATTGTGGTAAAAATATGGACAACAAAGCGTATGCTAATCCAATGGCTTCTACATGTGTAATTCAGTGACACATTTCTTTCAAAATTTGAAAAAGGTATTTCTATT
The DNA here is from genome assembly GCF_024166365.1 of Elephas maximus indicus. NCBI lineage: Eukaryota > Metazoa > Chordata > Mammalia > Proboscidea > Elephantidae > Elephas > Elephas maximus. Next base: position 18,041,850 of record NC_064826.1, read on the forward strand.
TTAAGTGAGCTCCCTAACCCCATTGCCATGGAGCCGATTGCAACTCATAGCAACCCTATAGGACAGAGTAGAACTGCCCCATAGGGTTTCCAAGGAGCTCCTGGTGGATTTGAACTGTGGACCTTTTGGTCAGCAGCCACAGCTCTTACCCACTTTGCCACCAAACCAAAAAACCAAACCGATTGTGATCGAGTTGCTTCTAACTCATAGAGACCGTATAGGACAGAGTAGAACTGCCCCATATGGTTTCCTCCTGAACTCCCCTATTTGCCTAAAATATATTTACTCATTTACTGTGCTTCCTATAAACAAGGTGGGAGGTCAAGTTGGAGGGTCCATGAGCCCCCGTCAGGGATGGTTCCAGCCCTTGAGCAGGGATGTTCTGAGGGAAGACCAGTGAAGGTTGAGAGATGCCTCATCCCAGGCTGCTGCCCCACCCTGAAAAGAAGTGCTGAGCACCAAAGGCACATGACTGTCCCTCCTGCCACTGACTGTGGCTTGTTGGGAACCAGTGACAGGAAAAGAGGCGACCCTGGGCCTTGGCATGGGGCCAACTATGGGAGTGTAAACCAACATGTGATTTTCTGGAGGATGAAGTACCTGTCCGCCCCTGCTCCCCGCCCCGCCAGGCCCCTCTGATCAGTGTCCCTGTCTGTTCTCCAGCTTCTCCCCACAGTGCCTTCTCTCTACGCTACATCGTCTCACTCTTACCCGTTAAATTCTTCGAGTCCCTAAGACCTGTCCTTAGTAAGTCCTTCTTTCTTATGGGACACGGATGACCCCGATTGTTTTAGGTTGTCAGGTGGCAACACAGGCTGAGCAGAGGAAGGACCCAGGGTCTGCCCATGGTGGAAAGCCACTAGCATGATATTCTAACCCTATGCCTGGGAGATCTGTTTTCTGGGAGGAAACCTTTCTCTTATACCTTTGAGAACCAGAACCCACCCCTACCCTCGGGGTCTTGTAAGCGGAGGTCCAAAGAAGGGGAATGTTTGTGCAAGAGCAGATGGGCTTTCCTGCCCAGTCTAGCCCCAAGGGCCCATGACTGCCCAGTCAGGACCAGGATGGAGAGAAATAAGGCCCAGGGTCACACAGTCAGTGTTATTTAGGGGAAGCGAAGCTGTAGTAAGAAATAGACCCAGAGCATTTGATGGCTTAAAGAATTAGAAATGTCTTTCTCTCTCATGCAATGGTCCAGGGTGGGTTTTCAAGTTAAAGGTGCAGCTCCGCTCCACGTGGTTATTCAGGACCCAGGCCAGCAGCTGCTCTGTCAGCTTCAGTGTGTCTCTCAGTTTGCCCTGCTATGGTGGCTTGTGTGTTGCTGTGATGTTAGAAGCTATACCACTGGTATTTCAAATACCAGCAGGGTCAACCATGGAAGACAGGTTTCAACGGAGTTTCCAGATTAAGACAGTCTAGGAAGATCTACTACTGAAAATCAGCCAATAAAAACCCTATGAATCACGACAGAACATTGTCTGACAGTGTTGGAAGATAAGCTTCCCAGGTTGGAAGGCGCTACATAGTAGCCACAACAATGAACTCAAACATACCAACAAAGATGGTACAGGACCGGGCAATACTTGGTTCTGTTCCACATAAGGTCACTACGAGTCAGAGCCGACTCAACAGCGACTAGCAACAACAAAGTTTTCCCTGGGCAGTGTCATTCCAGGTAGACAGTAGGGAAAAGGGCAGGGAGGAGCACAGGTGGGAGATTTTAATGGGCCAGATCCAGAAGTGCACATGTCATTTATGTCACATTCCATTATTGGAACTCTGTCCCATGCCATGTCTAACAGCCAGGGATGAAAATATCCCAAATGTGTGCCCAGGAAGAAGGGGAGGGTGGAGCCTGATGAACAGGTCTCCACCACATGCTATTACCTAGAGGCAGGCCCCAAACTTTAGGTTCACAAATCATTATTGAACACCTACTGTGTGCTCAATAAAGACTCAAAGACTAAAGACTCAAAGATGAATGGGACGCAGTCTCTGCCCTTGAGAGGTTCCCATGCAGTGGGGGTCCTCACTGTGGATGGTAACCCCCACATCACAGGGTTGGGGATGAGGAAATGCAGCCAACCCAGTCCCCTCACACGCTCAGCAGTTACAACACACATAATAAGAATGGGGTGGGATCTGTGCTCACAGACGTGCCAGGAGGGATCTGGGCGTGTCCCATGTGATATATCTGGACACATCTGGAGCCAAGTGCCCCAGAGCAGGTGCATGTATTTGGGTTTGTGTTTGCATGTGTGTTGGAGAGAAAGAGAGAGAGGGTTAAATGCTATTCCAGGTTAGTCACCGTCCTCAACTGACATGAACGTCTGAAGTTCAAATGGGATGGCTTATCCTGTTCTACGTATTTAAAGACCCCCATGCTCCCACCTCACCCCTGTCCAGACTCAGGCCCTCGAGGGACCACCTCCTTCACCAGAGGCAGCCAGAGAGGCAGGGCCAGTCCCTGCCTCTCCCCATCACACTCATGGCTCAAGCTGGCTGTGCCCTCGCATGCCCCTGCCAAGGAGACGATGCCGAAGCTCCCCCAGGTTGTAAGGGGTTCTCAGAGGACGATCAGCCACCATGCTGCTCTGGGAAGGACAGATAGTTCCTGAGTCACTGCAGGCAGATGGGAGCCTGTCCTATTTTTCAAAATATCCACGAGAAATGCAACCATCTGGTTAGGTAGTCAAATGTGTATGGTGATCTGACAAGGCCAAATAGGGAACAGCAGCAGCCCCACTTACTGAGGGATCAGCACCTACGGAAGTGGATAGAAACTCTTTCATCAGAACAGCACTGTCCAGCGCACCAGGGACTTTTCCAGGGGCCTCATAGTTCTCAGGGGACACTGCTTTTAACCGTGGGCCCACCCCGAGCCTCTGACTCAGTAGGCCTGGGATGGGGCCCAGTATTTGTGCTTTTGAGAAGGTCCTCAGATGGCTGGAGGTGTGGCTAGAACAGAGGGCCCTGGTCTGTCTGCATCTCCCCACTGCTGCTTGTGATGTCCCTCCAATAGAGAAGACATGCGCTGTCACCCCCGATTTGTAGATGAGAAAACTGAGGCTCCAGGGGCTAAATGGCTTGTTCAAGGTGACACACTTAGCTAAACTTCAGACCTAAGGCCAAAATCCAGGTGTTCAGTCCCCTGGCTCAGGGCTCCCCTCAGACCACCCTGCCCATCAGAAGCTGGGTGGGCAGGGGTCCCACAGGAAGCTCCTCTTGCTCAAAAACGTACTTCCCAGAAGGTGGGGACCGTGAGTCCTTCACACCTTAATTAATTTAACATGTTCATATAGTGCTTGGCCATGTCAAGCTTCTGCATCATTGTGGCAAAAGAAGGTAAATAAAAAAAAGGGAGGTTATCTTTCTGTATTGGTTGGGGTTCTCCAGGGAAACAAAACCAGTAGAAGAGACAGACAGACAGACAGATAGATACAGAGTTAGAGAGGATAGAGATACAGGTAGAGGTAGAAAGAGATTGATTTACTGTAAGGAATGGGCTCACACAATTGTGGGGGCTGGCAAGTCTGAAATCTGTAGGGCAAGTGGCAGGCTGGAAACCCAGGCAGGATGTCTATGTTACATTCTTAAGACAGAATTCCTTCTCCCAGAAACCTCATTTTGTGCTCTTAAGCCTTCAACGGATCGGATGAGGCCAACGCACATTATCCCAAGGGCAATCTCCTTTACTTAAAGCCAACTGAATGTAAATGTTAATTTCATCTACAAAATAGTTCCACAGCCATATCTAGGCTAGCACTTGACCAGACAGCTAGGCACCGTCGCCCAGCCAACCTGATGTATAACATTCACCATCACACTTTGCAAATCAGTATCCACCAAAGACCGGCCCCAAACAGGAGTCGTACATCCATGTTGAGGCTAATTAAGGTAGCTTTCCAAACTTGGCTGATGAGAAAGATCACCTGACACACATATTAGCACTGCGAACTCCTGTGCTCTCCCCCGCTGAATCCGAATCTCCAGGAGAGGAGCTTGAGAAACTATAGTTTTAACAAGTGCCTTGGCAACCCTCATCATCACAGAAGTTTGGGGACACTGCTCCAGGGCAGCGGTGCTCAACGGGGCAGCCTCGCTACTCAAGCATGACAGGGCTTCAGCTCAGCACTTCCTCTTTAAAGTTGTCCCTGAGGCCTCTGTGGGTGAAAAGTCCCATGTAGAGCAGGGTTTCACAGCCTCAGCGTTACTGACATTTGGAGTTGGATAAGTCTTTGCTGTATGAGTCTGTATATTGCAGGATGGGTAGCAGCATCTCTGGCCTTTGCCCACTAGATGCCCAAGGCACACACCCACCCCCAAAGTTGTGCCAACCAAAACATCTCCAGACATTGCCAAACGCTCCAGGGGGCAAAGTCAGCCCAGTAGAGAACCACTGGTCTAGTGGAAAGGGTGGAGGTCTGGATGAGGAGGGCCCTGCTGGTCTCAGGCCAGCTCTGCCCCAGACCCACCCTGAGCATTGAGGCCACACACACGGTGTCCTGAAGCCTCAGTTCCGCCCTCTGTGAAGTAGGGATAATATCTGTCCCTCAGCAATATTGTGAGGACGGATTACGACCCGGAACATAATGCCTCTGATGTACTTAGTAAAAGGCATCAAATGGTGCCGGCCACCTCCAGGCGACCTCGATTTCCTCAACTCTTCACTGGGACCCACACAGCCCCTACAAGCGGTGGCGGGGTCTGAGGGCATCCTCCGTGACCAGTACATTCACTCGCTCTCCTCACCAAAGCCTTTCGGGGGAGCTTAACAACAGCACACGGAACTAACCTTCCAGCAAAAATTCTTTGCTAAACATAGGTTTTCAGCTCAGGGTAATAATACTGCCTGTACTAGAGTGATAAAAAGACATCGAGATGAAGGTTTGCTTTCCTCGTTTTTAATAATCAGCATTTCAGTAGAACCAGATTCGAAATTTGATTTTCTGGAGAGGGCACCTGAGGACCAGGCTTTGCTTAATAGGTTAAGAGCCATCTACCACACAGATGACCCTCAGTTTATGCAAGACATATAAAGATATAGAGCTTTTCTACATAATAGCTTTCAGTTATATCGATCATACTATGGGCAGGCACTGTTACAAGTGCTTTACCCTAACCCTACAATCAGCCTATAAAATTCAGACCATTATTATCCCCATTGGAGATGAGGAAACTGAGGCACAGAGAGGTTAGGCAACTGGTCCAAGGTCTCCAAAGCCAGAATTCAAAGCCGAGCAGTCTGGACATCTTGAGGAGGGGAACTGAGACTTGTTCACTCCAGTTTCTGACCCACCCCAGCCCCACAAAGCTGAGCGCACAGGACATCTGAGGAATGGCAACCACATGTTCACAGGATGAGAAGCCCTGCAGAGAAGTGGGAAGACCAAGAGCATCAAAGTCAAGTCAACTTAGGTGAGAATTCTGGCTTCTCCACCTACCCACTTGGGTAAGTTGCATAATTTCTTTAACCCTTACATTTCCTCAACTGTAAAAATGTGAACACACCTCCCACAAAGATTTGAAGGAAAAATGAGATACCATCTGTAATAAAACACACAGCACAGTCCTGGCAAGTTGGTCGTTGTTAGGTGTCATTCAGTCGGTTCCAACTCATAGTGACATCACGTATAATAGAATGAAACATTGCCTGGTCCTGTGCCATTCTCACCATAGTACGTATGTTTGAGCCCACTGTTACAACCACTGTGTCAATCCATCTCGTTGACAGTCTTCCTCTTTTTCACCAACCCTCTACTTACCGATCATGATGTCCTTCACCAAGGATTGGTCCCCTGTGCTTCTCATCCAAAGCACATGAGATGAAGTCTCACTGTCCTTGCTTCTAAGGAACATTCTGGCTGTACTTCCTCCAAGACAAATTTGTTTGTTCTTGTGGTAGTCCATGGAATATTCAATGTTCTTCACCAACACCATCATTCAAATGTGTCAATTCTTCTTCAGTTTCCTTTTTCATTGTCCAGCTTTCACATGCATATAAGGCTTTTGAAAACACCATGGCTTGGGTCAGGTGCACCTTAGTTATCTAAGTTGATAGTCCCTCAATAAATGTTAGTTCTCATGCCTCACTCCCTATTAAAGACCCTCATCACTGACTCCTCGACAATGAGAAATCTTTGTCTCAAGCCAGAGTCATCCTCCAATCCAGCTGCTCAGTAAGAGACAGACTGGGATCTCCAGTTGCTTACATTTAGGCTGACTGGCACACTACAAAGAACTTGCTATTCACTGTGCTAAATTTAGCCCCACAACCTTCATCCAACTGATAACTGAGCATCTACCTAACGGTTGGTGGTTTGAACCCACCCAGAAGCTCTGAAAGCCCTGGCAAACTGCTTCTGTAAAGATTACAGCCAAGAAAACCCTATACAGCAGTTCTACTCTATAACATAGGGGGTCACCATGAGTCAGGGGCCAACTCAACTGCAGCTAACGATGACAATCACATGCCACCACCGCCCATCTGTCAGTTTGCTACACTGGCGGCTTGCGTGTTGCTGTGATGCCGGAAGCTACCCTACTGGTATTTCAAATACTAGTAGGGTCACACATGGTGGATAGGTTTCAGTGCAGCTCCTAGACTAAGGCAAACTAGGAAGACAGTCCTGGCGATCGACTTCTAAAATTAGCCAATGAAAACCTTACGGATCACAACAGAATAGTGTGTGATATTGTGCTGGAAGATGAGCCCCCTAGGTTGGAAGGCACTCAAAATACACAATGGCCCCAACAATGGACTTGATCGAGAAGACGGCATAGGATCAGGCAACATTTCCTTCTGTTGTACATGTGGTCATCATGAGTCGGAGCCAACTCAACAGCCACTTGCCAAGCTCTGTGCTTAGCCTTAGGACAAACTCACAAAAAAGGTCACTCACTGCCCTTGTAGAACTTACATTCTAAACTTGTAACACAATAAGTTTGATCATGATTGCTTGACCACTGGCTACTATCTACAGGGTCAGATCTACATGGGTTCTGTCCCAAGGACCATTCTAGCCATGTGGTATGATTTGAGGGGACTCGATAACCACCCTCCAAAGCCACCCTTGGAGCCATTCTTGTGTGGCTTAGGGATTGTGTTCAAGTTAAATCTCTGTCAGTCATTAACACCTGGAAGGAAATTAATTTATCCAATGGATAGAGTATCACCACCCTGCCTCCTCAGCCCCCAATGCTATCAATTGAATTGTGTCCCCTAAAATAAGTGTAAAACCTGTAAATATGACCCTGTTTGGAAACAGGGAGTTTCTTTTGTTATGCTAATGAGGTCATACCAGAGTAGGGTGGGTCCTACTCCTGATCACTTTTGAGCTATGAAAAGAGCATAACTGACACAGAGACACACAGGGGGAAGGCAGACACCAAGAAACACCAAGGAAACCCAAGGATTGCCGGCAGACACCAGAAACCAAAAGAGAGGCTCATAGAAGGAATTAAGGTGGCTGAAACCCTGATTTGGGCTTTAAAGCCACCACTTGCAGTATTTATGTTACAGGAGCAAGAGAGAACTAAGACACCATCCTTTCACCATAGAATGTGGCTCACCTTCTCTGAGGTGTACCCTTTCACCATTTCTGTCATGTTTAGGGGAGGCTGGGGAAGGAAAAGATGGGGGCAGAAACCACGGCCCTCTGAGTCTCTATTCTGAAATGGGCCCGTGGCCTATCTCACATATGCCTCAGTTTCTCTCTATTCCCAGCCCCACAGGACTGTGTGAGAGGTGAGAGAGCTACAGGCTGGAAAGCAGCCGCCTCATTAATGTGAAGCCGACATTAAGTTCTAGAAACCAGCCGTCTTTGGAGAACTCAGAGCCTCACCCTGCTGCCTCTGGATGTCAGGGACAGAGAGAGGAGTCATTCCTTGCCTTGGGGAGAGAGAGAAATTGAATCCAGAGACATCACGTGGATCATCTGAGCAGCATCTTCTACATTGAAAAAAAGAAGGAAAAATGCCCCACCAAAGAGGCAGTGGCCAAATTAATTGTTTTCCCGATTAACAAAACACAATTAAGCCCCAAATGCTGCTGCTCAGGGGAAGGTTGTTCATGTTTTTTTTCTGGGGATCGTTCTGGCCACAGAGCAATGACAGCTTCATTTTGATCCCCACAAGCGGGGCCGAGAGAGAAATAACGCTGCAGACTCAATTACAGCCACGGTGTCTCATTCCTCTCCAGGGAAGCGGAAACCCAGCTTCAGCCAGAGGGAGGCACACAAAGGAAGACAAGATGAGAGGCTCTCAGGAAAGAGCAGTGAAGGCGGCTTCAAGGGGCAGTGTACTTCCAGGGAGCTGGCAGCTCTGGGGGGACAGGGATCAGAAAGGTGAAATGGCCTAGAAGCGCTCCTGTGCAAACTAGCCTCTCCATGAATTTTTGTCTAAGTTGGAAGAAGGAAGAAATGGAGAGAGGGAGGGAGGGGAGAAGGGAAGGAAGGGTAGGGGCTCAGAAGTATAGATCTTTACGTCTATGGAGTTCTACACAATTTACAAAGCACGTTCACATTCACTATCTCATTTGACTGGTTCTTTTGATTGGCAGCTATTTATTGGGGGCATATGATGTGGGAAGCACTGTCCTGTACAGAGATGTCTATAGACAAAGTCTCCCCTCTCCTAGAGCTTAGAGTGTGAGACAGGCAACAAACTCCTAAATGGGCAAGTTCATTTTAGATGATGATAAGGGAGCCAAAGAAAAGGGTAAAGGGAAAGGAAAAATGTGTGACCATGTGTGCATGTGAGTGTGTGTGTGTGTGAGTGTGTGTGTGAGTGTGTGATTGCATGTGTGTGTGAGTGTGCGTGTAAGTACATATGCGAGTATGATTGTATATGAGTATTTGTGTGTGCATGTGAGTGTGCATATGGGGTGAGTTCATGTGTACACATGTGATTGTGTATGTGAGTGTGTATGTGTGAGTGTGCTAATAGAGACGGGTGGTCAAGGAAGACCTCTCTGAGAAGGTGACATTCATGAACAAAGTTCTCAACGATGGCACAGAGCCACCATCGAGACACAGAGAACAGCCAGTGTAAAGATCCTGGGCAGAAATGAACTTGACTGTCTGAGGGACAATAACAAGTCTGCTGAGTGGGAGAGTGAGGGTGAGGGTTTGTTGGGCCGGAGTCTGTGAGCCTGGGAGGCAGACAGAGCAGACGGGATTATCTATTGTATCTAATTTCCAGGTGAGAGGTGTGAAGCTCAAGGAGGTTAAGTCGCTTGTCCAAGGCCATATGAACTTGGCACTGGAGCTCACGCTTGCTCACAGCTCTTTACACTCTGCAGCAAGGGCACTCTCTGGACTGGCTGCCCATGTCGAGTGCGGGCTGCTGGGCAGAGGAGCTTGGTGTCCATCTCCTGAGGCAATTCTGCACCACTGGGCACTGTCTATTCTGGCCTCCAAGTGTAGTCAGTCAGTCAGCCAGTCAGTCAGTCAGTCAGCCAGTCAGACAGTCAGTCAGTCAGTCAGCCAGTCAGTCAGTCAGTCAGTCACTCTGCAAACATTTGTTGAAGAACTAGTATGTGCTAGACACCTTTCTAGGAGCTGGGGATATAATAAATAGTGGTGAATAAAAAGGACACCTTACCCCCCGTAAAGGTTACATTTGAGAAATCAAAGAGAAAAACCAAGTAAACAAGCATTTGTAAAATAGGCTAATTGGTGGTAAGTGCTATGGACAGAAAAGGAAGATAGGGGATGCTGGGGGTGGGGGATCAATTTTAAATAGGGAGGTGGGGGGGCCTTGGGGAGAGTGACTTCTGCACAAAGATCTGAAGAAGGGGAGAGAAGGAGCCATACAGCTACCTAGGGTGAGAGCATTCCAGGTGGAGAAAACAGCAAATGCAAATGACCTGAGCAGGGAGGCTGTTGAGGAGTAGCAGCAAGGAGGCAGTGTAGCTGGGTGGAATGAGAGAGGAGAGTTGTAGGAGATGAGGACAGACAGATAGCAGGAACCCAGATCATGCCACCAAGTCATGCCACACTATCCCTGCCATCCTGGCTGAAAAACCACCTGTGGTGGTCCTAGTGGACACTACTGTCCCCATCTGCATCCAGGGCTCACCTATCCAAAGACTCATCTACACAGAGCCTCCCAGGTTTGGAGCAGGTAAGTCCTTCCAGGGAGGAAGAGATGGAGAGAGGTTTAACCAGGCAGTGACTTAAGGCTCAGAACTCTAGACTCAGCTGGAGCTGTGTTTCAACAGTGAAAACACATCTTAAGCCACTTGACTTCATCGTAGCTTTTCAGATATTTTGTGCATTAAATAACAGCAAGATCTTAAGGAGAGCTAGTTACATAAATTTGAGGAAAACAGCAACCAAAGCACTTCTTATAACCCAAGACTCCAGCTCTTTAATTGTTTCATTGGTCTTCGCGTGAAAGTGAGTTCCTGAGAGCAGGTACTTCATGAGGAGACATAATTTTGGCATTTTTCACCTTGCCATCAGGGGTACCAACTCAAAAGATCATTCACCATTAGCAAAGAGCCATCAATCTCCAACCTCCTTTTTTTCGCCCCAATCTCCTCCTTTTCAGTGATTCAACACCCAACAACTGATGCGGGCATCGCTCACCATTAAACAAATCCACTGCCGTAGAGTCAATTCTCACTCATAGTGGCCTTACAGGACAGGGTTTCTAAGGCTGTAAATCTTTACAGAAGCAGACTGCCACATCTTTCTCCTGTGAGCGGCTGGTGGGTTGTTGAGCTGCTGACCTTACCCTCCGCTCACCCTCCCCCAAAAGACCATTCCTGTCAAGTCGGTTCCTACTCATGGTGACCCCATATGTTAGAGAGTAAAACTGAGCTCCATCTCATTTTCTTGGCTGTAATCTTTACAGAAGCAGATCACCAAGGCTTTCTTCCATGGAGCTGCTGGATGAGTCTGAATTACCAACCTTTGCGTTAGCAGCCGAGCACAAATCATCTACGCCAGAGACCACCATTACCTACGGTTTTTGAAAACATAAGTGCTACCAATATTACTTGGGCTACCAGAATCTGAACTCATCAAAGCACCACCTAGAAAGTTATACAAAGATTTGGGTAGTGTAGAAAAAGATCAAATTTCACTCTTAATGAAGTCCAAGGAGATCTACTGATATGTGTGTGGGGGAAGGGACAGGTGAATGGGATACCGGTGTGGTATTGTGAAGAAAGCCCATGATCTGGGGTTGGCCTCCTCAGGCTCCAACCCTGGTTCTATCCCTTACTGGTTGTTTCAACCGTGAGAAATCATCTTAAGTCACTTCATTTTAGCTCTTCAGCTCTTTTATGCATAATAACAGCTAGGCCTCAATGAAAGCTGTGACACTCGAGGCAAGCTTCTCAAGCCAAGCCTCAGTTTCTTCATCCACGAAATGGGGACAGTAATGACATCTCCCTTAAAGAAGTGCTGGAAGGTTAAATGAAATAATCATTGTACAGCACTGAGCACAGAAATCAGTCTACAAAAGTAAGCTATCATTATTAGACTTCTGTAACAACAAATATATTGGAACTAATCAAGCTTTTTTTTAATCAAGCTAGTCAACTAGGAATGGGCATGTTTATTGTTATGATGAAATTCAGGGGTGAGGTCAGTGAATAAACCATTGTGATGGTTAAGGTTGTGTGTCAGCTTGGCTGGGTCATGATTCTCAGTGGTTTGGCAGTCGTATGATGTTGTGATCAAACCATGGTGAGATTTGATATAATGCGATCACCTCCAGGATGGAATCTGCTGTGAGTAGCTAATCAGTTGAAAAGGAGCTTCCTTGGCTGTGTGGCCTGCATGGAATATAAGTGGATATTCTGGCAAGGTTCATAGGCTTTTGCTCGCTCCAGATCTTTCAGCTGGCTCCTGTTCATCTGACCTTTGGTTCTTGGGGTTGAGCTATCAGCTTACCTTCCGTCTTGCCTGGCAATCTTAGGATTCATTGATCTTTGCAGCCTGTGAGCAAGAACCCAGCTCTCTGATCTGCCAGTCTTGGGTTCGCCAGCCCCTTTGGCTACCCGAATCAGGAAAAGCCTCTATACTGACCCACGGACTTGGGATGTTGCAGTCGTGTGAGTCATTTCCTGGATATAAATCTCTCTATATATATTTATATGCTTTTTTGTTTCTCTAAAGAATCCAGCCTAAGAGAACCATTATCACAAATATTAGAAGATGAGCTTCTGCACCTGAGCCTCCCATGCCTCCTTACAGGAAGCAGCCTCAATGGACTCTCTCACACGAGCCCAGCTGGGAAATGGGTTAGACTGCCTGCGCTCTGAGGTCCTTCTGGCTCTGATCCATTTCTCTAAACAGGATCTGTTCCAGGGTGGTGGAGGGCTCCACCTGGGGGAATGGTGGCTGGGGAGAGTCTGCACTCTGCGGGAAGAGAGAACTTTTGTGTCGTCCATCATTTCACCCTTGGCCGGCTGATCTTCCTGCGATTCACATTCTTCCTTCCTGTGCAAGGCCACCCCGTTTTCCCTTGGTAGGATGTGAGGAGCTGGGCTGGTGGCGTTACCTTCCCCCTCCTACCCCCACACATACTCCTCTTGTTCCAGACACCTGGGTCACATGGGGCATGATGATTTAAGTCTCTTCCAGGGGCAGCGTCCTCACCAGCTGCTGCAGCCAGTGGAAGATGCTGTAAATCTCCCACAAGTTGTCTGGAAATGGAGAACAGCTGGGTTCCTGGCAGGAAGAAGAGGAAGAGGGGGGAAGCAGACCTCCTGCATGGGCCAGTTCTCTGCTCAGCTTTTCTAGCCCAGTGCTTAGGCCAGATTCAGGCTAGTACCCACAGCTGGGGACAGGCAAGAATTGTCCCCCTGCCTCTCTGCCCACTGACATGGGAAAATCAAAGATGAATGCTCACTTAGGCAGGGAGAACAAGGGCTGTGCTTGGTGGCTGGTCCCCAACTCCAGCTCCACCATCATCTCAGCCAGCCTCTCTGAGCCTCGGCTTCCCTAGTTGGGCTTCACACCTTCTGCTCGGTCTTCCCATGGGTGATAAGAACTGAGATAGCATGTGATATGTAAGATGGTTTATGGGATCAATTGCAAACCTCAAGGTGAGGAGATAAGAACCTGCCACTTCACCTGAGAAGCAGCAGACAACTCCACATCACAGCTGGTATAGGACTTGGGGCAGACGCTCCCATAGCGCCCTTCCCAAAGCACCCAGGTGGCTCACCAGAGCCTCTCTCCATTACAGCATTTGCAGGATCTGATTGGAGTTCTCCTACTCCACACCACTCCGCCCCACCCAGGGCTCTGTAGACAGCCACAACGACTCAACTACACAAGGTGGTAGGTCCCCTAGTTCTGTCCCCTGGTTTGATAAACAAGTATTTCTGAGTCACTGCAGCCCTGGGCACCTAGGGCCCTTAGAATCATCTATGCAGCATTGTCTATGCTGAAACAAACATAGGACCCTGAGTCTGCACTGACTCCGGGGCTGCCACATGAGACCTGGAGCTTCTGCCACGTGACACAGGGCTGCCATGTGACCCAGGACCGATTGCTTAATCCCTCTATGCTTGTTTCCACCCCTGTAAAATATGGACAATGGTCTCTGCTTTGCCTAAGCTCAAGGGATGTTTTGAAGGGGTATTACTTAAATGAAAGCTATTCATAAAAATAATTCTACAGGGTTTCTTTCTCACACGGTTTAAGAAGTCTTTCTTTCATATTACTTTGTATGAAATTATGGTGGAGTCAGGAGGCCTCTTTAGGGGGTGGTACATTATCCTCCAGGTGAAGTTTAAGAAACCAGAGAAAAGTAGTAGTAAGGCTAGGTCAACAGACACACACACACACACACACACACACACACACAAAATAAAACAAAAATCCTCTCTGGAATCTAAATCTCAAAGTCATCCTGCCGTCTCTGTCAAAGTTCTTCCCCGCTCTAATCTCTAACACTGCCTTCCTCGTGGGAGAGGGGAAGGGATGCAGAATAAAGCTAATGCCTAGACAATCCCTCTTCACAGAACGTTGCCCACAGGTCTAGAACCTGGATAAATAGCCAAGAAAATAAGATTGTATTAAATGGAGTTAGGTTTATCTCAACAGATCATAAGCATCATTGAAGAAAGCATGATCCGGGTCATCCTAAAAGCCCCTCAGCTCTTCTGAGCTGTGCACACTATGCCTCTCAAGATGAAAAGAGGCTTTCAGAGAAGAAACGGCAATGATGACAATGATAAGCCACCCTCTCTCCACCTTCACTTATGGAGCAGCTCCTGTGTACCGGGAACTTTTTTTTTTTTTTTTAATTTTATTGTGGTAAAATATACATAACCAAAAGTTTGCCATTTTAGCCATTTTTAAGTGTGCAATTCAGTGACATTATCTTCACCATGTACAGCCATCACCACTGCCTATATCCTAAAGGTTTTCATCACCCCAAAGAGAAACTGAATACCCTTAAACAATAACTCACATTCCTTCTTCCCTCTAGCTCGTTATAACCATTAATAAGCTTTTGTCTCTATGCATTTGCCTATTCTAGATATTTCATTTATATCCTGTATATTTGTGCTTTAGTGTCTAGCTTGTTTCACTCAGCATAGTGTTTTCAAGGTCCATCTATGTTACAGCATGTATCAGATCTTCATTTCTCTTTATGGCTCAGTAATACTCCATTGTACTTATGTATGTACCACATTTTGCTTACCCATTCATCTGCTGGTGGGAACTTGGGTTGTTTCTGGCTTTTATTATGAATAATGCTGCAGTGAACACTGGTCTGCAAGTATCTATTTGGGTTGCTGTTTTCAAGTCTTTGGGGTATATACCTAGGAATGGAATTACTGGGTCAAGTAGTAGTTCTGTGTTTGTAACTTTTTGAGGAGCCACCACAATGTTTTCCAAAATGGCGACACCATTTTACATTCCCACCAGTTGTGGATGAGGGTTCCAATTCTTCCATATCCTCACCAACACGCATGAGTTTTCATTCTTCTGATAACAGCCATCCTAGTAGGTGTGAGATGATATCTCATTGTGCTTTTGATTTGCATTCCCCTAAGACTAATGACATGGAAACCCTGGTGGTATAGTGGTTAAGAGCTGCAGCTGCTAACCAAAAGTGTTGGCAGTTCGAATCTACCAGGCACTCCTTAGAAACCCCATGAGGGAGTTCTACTCCGTCCTGTAGGGTCGCTATAAGTAGGAATTGACTTGATAGCAATGAGTTTGGGTTATTTTGTTTTGTTTTGTTTTTTGGTTTAAGACTAATGACATTGAGCATCTTCTCATGTGCTTATTGGCTTCTTTGTAGAATATCTATTAAGTCGTTTGCCCATTTTTTAATTGAGTTGTTTATCTTTTTGTTGTTAGTTGTACTTTACCTGTTTTAATCATAAGCCTGATAACATCCTCAAAGGCAGATAGTATTACTAGTTAATGGAGCCCTTCAAACCTTAGCATGCACCAGAATCACCTGGACTGCTTTTAAAACACAGATTGCTAGGCCACACCACCAGAGTTTTAATTCAGCAGGTCTGTGGAAGGACCCCAAAATTTGCATTTCTAATAAAATTTCAGATGATGTTGCTGCTCCAGGAGCCACACTTGGAGAACCATTGAATTAGGTGCTCCGATGAGATGCCATAAAAAAAAAGTCATCTACCCATGGTCATGCCATTTGAAGACACTTGGGCTGAGATTCAAACCTCAGTCAGCTGCCACCAAATCTGGCACTCGTTCTTGGAGCCTCAGTTTCTCTTGGAGCTGAAATCAGTGTGGAAGGAGAGCAGTGCAGGCCCAGAAGTTACTTAGATCTAAAGCTGTTTGTCACCATCTGTCAGTTTGTTATACTGTGGTGGCTTGTGTGTTGCTATGATATTGGAAGCTATGTCACCGGTATTTCAAATACCAGCAGAGTCACTCATGGTGGACAGGTTTCAGCAGAGCTTCCAAGCTAAGGCAAATGAGGAAGAAAAGCGTGGCAATCTACTTCCAAAAATTAGCCAATGAAAACCTCATGACAACAGAACATTGTTCAACTTGCTTGCTTTAGACACGTCATCTGGAGGAGGACATTGTGTTTGGTAAGTAGAGGGTCAGTGAGGGCAAAGAGGACCCTTGGTGAGATGGATTAGCATAAGAGCTTCAACAATGGACTTGAACATGCCAGTAATCGTGAGGATCACACAGGATCGGACGATGTTTAGTTCTGTTGTACATAAGGTCACCGCAAGTCAGAGTCAACTCGATGGCAGCTATCTATCCATCTCTATCTGAAGCTATTTGAAGAAGGTTTGAGGACAGGGCCAGGAGAGGAAGCAAAACCAGATATGTGGGACTTGAAAGAGCCCTTGTGACCACTTGAGACCACCCCAGGCAGGAAATGTTTACGGAGATCACCATAGATGCTTTGTTTCCATGACCAATTCCAGTACTGGCTGGATGTGGTTCTCATAGAGACTACATCTAAAATTCCATCACTGGTTCTAGAGTCAAAAAAGCTTGCCATGAGACCAACCTACCCAGAAGCTAAGTTTATGTGACAGAAGCTAAGCTTTAAGGAAATTGGTCCAACTGGTTTCTCTGACTCAGTTTCTTTGTTTACGAGAAAGGAGTTTTCTTGTTGCCTCAAGGTCCCAAAGTGATTGTATAAACAAGTATCATTCAAAAATTAACAGGCAGTGCTGATAGCTCGTTCATGATGGGTGTTCTGTAAACACCAGCATCATTGTCACCACGATTAGTGTTGCAGCGCACTCTGCAAACTGGGAGATTTGCAAAGCGTTTTCCAAATATGCTCCACATTGTTGACATTGGCAAGAGCTTTAAAGATGCCTGGATGGAAGCATTTCCTGTAGATTTCAACTCAATCCCCTCTCCTAAAAGTTTTATCAAAGAAAAATGAAATGACAATTTTGCTTAGTTGTTTTCCCTTTTCGATAACTTCATCTCCTGGTCCCACCATCTCTATGCCCACCACCAACAAAAACCAAGTCAAGCGTTAATTAGAAGCAAACTGGGTTCTTAAAAAGGATGAGACATCTGCATATAATGTTATTTTATCGTTACAATTAGGCGGATTGGCTTCAGAAGCAAATGCAAACTCATTTCAGGAAGATTTACATTCAGCAACAGACAAACCTGGCACAGTGTCCCCTTCATATTAGAGAGATGCTATGGTGGCCACATTATTGTTCTGCCTCTATGGAGTTCCCAGTCCCTCTGACTCTGGGACAATTCCCGGCTCTTAGAGTTCAGCCTGTCTAAAATGGAATCTTTTCATTTGTGCCCTTTTTGGGACTCTTTTTTTTTTTTTTCAGATTTTACCTGGGAGGCATTTACTTACTCTGCCCTTGGCACCAGCTGCTACTAAGTCCTGAGGGGCAGGCATCTCTCCATCGTGCCCCAGAGTAAGCTTTTGAAAATCCAAAGACAGTTTTCAGAGCCAGTAACATTCAGAGAAAACACTGGACTTTATGCCTTTGGATAGTCTTTATCTATAACAGCCATCTGATCAGTGTCTTCTATATTTTAGCCCCAGGCAGGCAGTTCCCTTAGAAAGAGGCATGCCTTCTTTAATCAGACTGTGAGATTTGTGTAATTCATTCTATTCACCTTTTTTGCCTTGGCTGCCAGACACCTCAAAACTACATCCGATATTCAACTGCAGTCATAAATCAGCCTAGACTTTTAGTATAATTATCTATGCTCCTTCTTCTATCTGGCTTTGAGCTTTTATTTTATGTCTAATTGAACACATGCCATTTGCAGTAAGTCAGGCTCAGAGCTCACATTAACCCTGCATTTTAGCAGGGGTGGAAATGATCTTACAATGTTTTAAGGAGCTGGAACTGACCCAGATTCATTAATGAGCTGAACCATGGGCCAATATTCCTAATAGGGGTTCTTGTGGTATTAGAACTGTCCAAACAGGGAGATGAAAAGAGAACTCTGATCCTATGTATTGACTGCCAACTCTTTCTAGTCACCTTAAAAATCTTATTTCACTTAATCCTAACAATAAACCTCTAAAATTGGTTGAATCAGTCTCTATAGTCCTCAGTTGCCTCATCTGTAATCAGGGAACAGATTTCTTATCAAAGTTCTCATGGTTAATTAGTGGAGCTGCAATTAGATAATGTATCTGACTTCAGAGCATATACCAGGCCCATGCTAGTCTATACAGTGCTTTGGTGTAGAACCCAGGGAGGTACCCTTCCAGGAGGACATAAACTTTCAGTGAAAAGGACACTGCCTTCATGTAACAAGTACTTAAGGTACAGAAAGGGCAAGGCTAGAAACCCTTCCACTTCCTCCACAGAAACAGCCCTGAGATAGGCAGAATCTGCTGATACCCACCAAGACTCATGGTCTCCTCTTCTCCCTGAGCCACAACACTGGGCTATATTTCCCAGTCCCCATGCATCTAGGGATGCTGTGTGACCATTCCTGTTCAATGAAATGAAGGCAGAAACCTTCTACAACATTTCCAGGCTTGCCTGTAAATGCCTAAGCAGTCTTTCATGCTCTTTCCTTCTTCATCCACTGGCTGAATGGAGAGAATGGTGAGGATGAGGTAAGTATGAACCCATGAATTGGAAGGAGCCTTGAGTCCCTGAATGACTTTGTGGAGCAGAGTCCATTCCACCTCCTTCAACCACGCTGAACCATGATATGAATGAAAAATAAAACGTAATTGTGTGCAAGTCCCTGAAATTTGGATTTTTTTTGTTGTTGTTATTATGGTACTTGTCTTATCCTAATGCAAATCCAAACTATCTTGCTTCCTTTTGTTAGGCTTGCCTGAAAAGATCCAAATGACCCAAGAGGATGGAGGCTGTGGGAGACTATTCTGTCCATCCTTGTTCCTCTAAGTAAAATTCTCCGTAAATCATCTCCCTTGCTTTTACCTGTGACTCCAAGCCCAGCCTTTAAGATCATTTCAAGTTAATCTCACTTTCATTTCAAAACTTCCACCATACTTATGAATCGTAGTGCCCAGGATGTTCAGCCTTAGTCTGCGTTATCTAGAGGAACAAAACCAGTGAAGAATATATATAAATACAGAGAGAGAGATTTGTTTCAAGAGAATGGTTCATGCAGTTATGGAGGCTGGAAAGTCCCAAATCCATGGTTCCAGCATCAGGCTGGAGGCTTCTCCTGACTCACGTGGTTGTAGGGACTGATGAACCCAAAAGCAGTAGGTCAGGTGGAAGACTGCTGGCTCACGGCATTGCAGGAGCTGAAGAATCCCCAAATCTGCAGGTCAGGTGAAGGCAGCAAGTTCACTTCCCAAAAACCAGAGGCCAGAAGATGACAGGCGAAATGCAGAATAGGGAGAGAAAGACATTTGCCAGAACATCCTTATGTATTGTATGCAGCCCACACCCAGAAGGAAACTCCTCTTTCAACTGATTGGCTGCTCACATCAGATCACAAAAGGGAGGATGATTACATAATATCTGCCAAATCACTGAGAATCGTGACCTAGCCAAACTGACACATAACATTAACCACCACAGAGCTGAAAGGCACCTCTGAAATAATTATGACAAGTTTTGAAGATGAAAAAACAAAGGCCATGATGTAGGAGTTGCCTGGGGTCACAGAGCAAAGGTTAAAATCCATGTCTTGTGACTCCAGGTCCAGGACCCTTTCTTCTTCCAGAACTGTATGTAAGACACGCTCAGAGAGCTGGACAGCTGGATGCGACACATTCCTGCCTGGAGATACTTGATATGAAAGGACATGGGTCTCTTCACTGTGGCTGATCTGTATGGATGGAGCCCACTTGGCCCCCCCATCCACAGGCTCAGGATGGTGACTGATTCATCTCCTACTGCCAGTCATTTCCAACACCATGGCTACATTCTCTAGGTGTCCATGGCCACAGTCAATGCCTGTATTAAAACTTCTTTGCAATTTTAGGCTACCTCCTGGCACATCCTCATGGATTCCAGTCAAAGGACCATGCCTTCCACACAAGTACAACGTCACTTCAGACAGAGATAAAGAGCGTGACTTCCTGATTCACAGCATCCCTCCTTCCTCCTTATTGATTATTGATGCTATAGAAATAAAGGATGACCCCCACCCCCCGCAAGGCCCCTACCTCCTTTTTAAAATTGTAGTCTCCAGTTCTGAATGAAATTAGAAGTGTCCTCTCTAATTATGGTTGCTGCAGCAGCAGAATGGGACAGAAAGGAATCCAAGAGAAAAAGTAGTAATAAAAGCTTCCATCCAAGTGACACTAGTGTGGAAAATGAGAAGTGGGAAAGGGAGGCCATGGGCTTTTTTCAGCCTCTCTGCATGCATGCTTGCTTGGGGGTACATAGCCTGGTAGTGGCCAGTGCACCAAATGGGGACCCAGAGAGCAACTGCAATTCCATTCTCTATTTGAAAGGCAATTTTCTCTGTGACAGTGAGAGGTCTCTGCTGACACTGAGCCTCAATTTCACCAGCTCTAGAAAGCAAATGACCGAAAAATCCTGGGAAGTCAGAAATGACATTTCATCTCTTCACCGCATTTTGCTGAGGAGCAAACCCAGGTCCAGAGAGGGACAGAACTTGCCCGAGATCACTCAGCTAAAAATTGGCAGAGGGAAGGCTGGAAATCAGGTCTCTACCCCTCAGCCCAGAGCCCAGCCCTACCTCCTTTTTCTTGTCCAAGAAATGTCAGGGGGACTCAGAAGAGAAATTGTAATTTCTTCTCTAGGTACCTTTAAAAACAAAGTAGTGCTACCCCTGTTTCGGCGAAGTTCTGCCCATGGACAGTAGGACAGACCAGACAACGTTTTAGAGCACTTTGTTGTTGTTGTTGTTATTGTTGCTAGCTGCCAGTGAATCAGTCCCCAGCTCATGACAACCTCATGCAAATGGAACAAGACGCTGCCTGGTCCTTTACCATCCCCAGGATCCATTGTGGATTGGATCTGTTGTAATCCATAGAATTTTCCCCAGGGTTTTAGGAATCAGGGTTTTTGGTGTGCACTGAACGGAAAGTAAAGAGCTGAACAAAATCCTGGATGTCTTGGAATAAGCCTGGAGCGCTGAGTCATGGGACTTTGGATTCTAGACTCAACTCCACCATTTAAGCACTAGTGGATAATGATCCTGGCCTACCTGCTTCATACAATTATCATGAAGATCAAATTAAAGAATAAAATCCAAACTTTTACTTGTATTTTATTTGTAGAGACAGAAACCTTAGAGTGAATCTCATCCATTCTCTTTATTTTATTTTTAAACCATTTTAGAACACCAGAGCTCAGAGAATTTCAATGAAATGCACTGCAGAACTCAGCTCTCTAAGCCAGTCTGGCCCCTATGCTGCCTGTCCCCACCCCTGGCTTGCCCAGGCATTGGGCCATCATAGAAGGCTGAGGACCTGAAGACTCACCATGACACTCTAAGAGCATAAAAGAGACCTCTGTGCCAAGGTGAGGGGCACAGTGTTGGGGCTGCTGCAGGAAGCCATGGTTCTTGCCTGCAGTTCCGTGATACACTCTACCCGAAGCCTGATTCCAGATTCAAATGGCGGGCCTTTGGTCTCTCAAATCTCCCACCAAGCATTCTTCAGACCTCTTGCATCAGAACCACCTGGGGAGGTTCTAATAGATTCAGAGGCTTCACACCAGACTCACTCAGTCAAATCTTCAGGAGGGAAGCCCAGGAGGTTTATGCATATTTATTCATCCTAAACTAATAGCATATTAGGAATTTAAAATAAAATCAAATTCAACACCTTAGCGCCACTTGGAGGGCCCCATAGAAGTTCCCTTCCCCTAGCTCTTGCCCCCTCTCCAACGCATCTGCTGAAAGTGAAGAGGACTTGAAGCACTTACTGATGAAGATCAAAGACCACAACCTTCAGTATGGATTACACCTCAACATAAAGAAAACAAAAATCCTCACAACTAGACCAATAAACAACATCACGATAAACAGAGAAAAGATTGAAGTTGTCAAGGATTTCATTTTACTTGGATCCACAATCAACACCCATGGAAGCAGCAGTCAAGAAATCAAAAGATGCATTGCATTGGGCAAATCTGCTGCAAAAAAACCTCTTTAAAGTGTTGAAAAGCAAAGATGTCTCCTTGAGGACTAAGGTGTACCTAACCCAAGCCCTGGTGTTTTCAATCGCCTCATATGCATCCAAAAGCTAGATAATGAATAAGAAAGATGGAAGAACTGAGGCATTTGAATCATGGTGTTTCGAAGAATACTGAATATGTCATAGACTGCTAAAAGAACAAACAAATCTATCTTGGAAGGAGTATAGAGAGAGTGCTCCTTAGAAACAAGGATAGCAAGACTATGGTTCACATAATTTGGACATGTTATCGGGAGGGATTAGTATCTGGAGAAAGACACCATGCCTGATGAAGTAGAGGACCAGTGTAAAAGAGGAAGACCCTCGATAAGATGGATTGACACAGTGGCTACAACAATGGGCTCAAGCATAGCAACAATTGTGAGGATGGCGCAGGACTGGGCAGTTTTTCGTTCTATTGTACATAGGGTTGCTATGAATCGACTCAAAGGCACGTAACAACAACAGCCTCTTGCCGCTGCTTCTGATGGCCCCTCCAGACACCCTGGCCTGCTTTGTTGCCTACATGCACCAGGCTAGTTCCTGCCTCAGGGCCCTTGCACTCCTTTTTCCCCCCTATGTGGAGGAATTTTCTTCCTGATTTTTTCATGGCTGGCTCCTTTTCATTATCTATAGAATAATCGTTTATTAAAAGATCATCCTCTTCAATATTTAGGTATCTGGCAGCAATTCAGTATTATTATTGGAAACCCTGGTGGTGTAGTGGTTAAGTGCTATGGCTGCTAACCAAGAGGTCGGCAGTTCAAATCCGCCAGGTGCTCCTTGGAAACTCTATGGGGCAGTTCTACTCTGTCCTACAGGGTCGCTATGGGTCGGAATCGACTCAAAGGCAGTGGTTTGGTTTTGGTTTTTCCTTGATCATCTTATACAGTACTGCACCTCACCCCACTAGGTCCTTTCATATCATCAGAATGTTCTTGAAGGTTGTTGTTGTTGTTAGGTGCCATAAAGTTGATTTCAACTCACAGTGACCTCATGTGACAGAGTAGAACTGCCCCATAGGGTTTTCTTGGCTGTAATTTTCATGGGAGCAGATTGCCAGATCTTCCTCCCTCCAAGCAGCTGGGTGGGTTAGAACCACCCACTTTTTGGTTAGCTGTTGTGCCACCAGGGCTCCTTTTTCCTTGAAGGTAGGATCTTTGTTTTGTTCATTCTGTATCCCCAGCTACTAGAACAACGTCTTACATGTCATAGGTACTCAATAAAAATTTGTTTAATGACAATAAGCAACACTACCCTGCTTTGTTCTCAGATTATTTTGTTTATCTATTTACTTGTGTTTTACGTATCTCCCCACTAGAAAGAGAGTTCCTGAGAGCAGAGACTTCATCTTCTTGTTCCCATCACACCATATCCTGATCCGCCGTAGATGCTCAACAAAGAGTTGTTGGTGGAGGGATGCGGGAATGAATGCCTGAGAATTACTTATTAAGCTGGGACCTCCCTTTGGGCTGGGGACGAGAGGACTTAGTCAATCAACAAACGTATTTCCAGTCACTGTGCAAGGTGCTGTGGAAACAAAAAAGGCATAAAACATGTCCTTTCCCATAAATTGCCGCTAGATTTGTAAGAGAGACAGAAACGTAAACAAATTATTGCAAGTGCCTCAATAACATTGGAATAAGAGGTGGTGGGAGTACAAAGCATCTCCAATTCGAGCAACCAGGAAGTCTTCAGAGAAGATGTGATGTTCGAATCGGGCCTTAAACGGTGAAGTAAAGGGGAGGGTGGAGAAGTGGAAACAGATCGGTTTGAAGGAAGATGGTATATTGAAGAAAGAGTTCAACAGGTGAGGGAGTACGGAGGTGATGAAACCCAAAAACCTGGTGAGGTCAGGTCATGCTGAGAAGTGAAATTTTAATCTATAGGCCAACGGTTCCCAAACTGTTCAAGTGGGAAGAAAACCAAAACCAAAGCAAACCAGTTGCCATCAAGTCGATTCTGATTCATGGAGATCCCATGTGTTTCACAGTAGAACCTCCCCCTTTTTAAAGCCTCTTTATAATCAAGCTAATTAAATGCCATCCAGTTCAGGGAGAAGACAGGGCCCTAGACCCAGAGTCACAAGACTTGGGCTTTAGCCTTGGCTCAGTGACCCCAGTCAACTCCTTCACTTTCTCATTCACACATAATAAAGAAAACTGAAGTCTATATTTTACTCCAGGAATATGAAAGGAAGATGAGCAATAAATTTAAAAGCAAGCAAATCATCTCTCCATGTTTCACTGGCCATCACTTGATAATAAGTATATTTTTATTGTTGATTGATTAGAAACCACATAAGAAAAACATAGCTGTTACAGATTGAGTTGTGTCCTCAAAATATGTGTGAACTTGGCTAGGCCATGATTCCCAGCATTGTGTGATTGCCCACCATTTTGTCATCTGATATGATCTTCCTGTGTGCTGTAAATCCTACCTCTATGATGTTAATGAGGTGAGATTAATGGCAGTTATGTTAATGAGGCAGGACTCAACCTACAAGATTAGGTTGTGTCTTAAGCCAATCTCTTCTGAGATATAAAAGAGAGAAGCTAGCAGAGAGAAAGGGGGACCTCACACCACCACAAAAGTAGTGTTGCTGTTGTTAGGTGCCATCGAGTCAGTTCTGACTCACAGCAACCCTATGTACTAGAGAACAAAACACTGCCCGGTTCTGCACCATCCTCACAATCATTGTTATGCTTAAGCCCATTGTTGCAGCCACTGTGTCAATCCATCTCTTTTCTACTGAACCTGTACTTTACCAAGCATGATGTCCTTCTCCAGGGACTTATCCCTCCTGACAACACGTCCAAAATATGTAAGACACAGTCCTTGCTTCTAAGGAGCTCCTTGTTGTACTTCTTCCAAGACAGATTTGCTCATTCTTTTGGCAGTCCAAGGTATATTCAATATTCTTCATCAACACAATTCAAAGGCTTCAATTTTTCTTCGATCTTCCTTTTTCAATGTCCAGCTTTCACAGTTTATGGGCTAGGGTTAGGATTAGAATTAGGGTTAGAGTTAGAGTTAGGGCTAGGGTTAGGATTAGGGTTAGGGTTAAAGTTAGAGCTAGGGTTAGGGCTAGGATTAGAGTTAGGGTTAGGGATAGGGTTAGGGTTAGGGTTAGAGAGAGTTAAAGTTACATCTCAGGTTAGGATTAGAGGTAGGGTTAGGGTTTGGATTAGGGTTAGAGTTAGGTATAGTGTCATCCATGGGTCACCTGCCTCCTCATTGATCCTCCATCTCCAGTCTCTTCCTCCTCTATCCAAATCTACAAGTCTCCCAGTTAAGTTTCTAAGACCCATTTCTCATAACTTCCTGCTCAACATTTTTCTGTGCCTTGGTATTTTCAATCGTATCATATGGATGTGAAATCCGGACAATGAATAAGGAAGGCCGAAGAAGAACTGATGCCTTTGAATTGCAGTGCTGGCGAAGAATATTGAATATACTATGGACTGCCAAAAGAACAAACAAATCTGTCTTAGAAGGGGCACAACGAGAATGCTCCTTAGAAGCAAGGATGGCAAGACTGCGTCCTACATGCTTTGGACATGTTGTCAGGGGGAATCAGTTCCTGCAGAAGGACGTCATGCTTGGTAAAGTACAGGGTCAGTGGAAAAGAGGAAGACCCTCAATGAGATGGATTGACACAGTGGCTGCAACAATGGGCTCAAGCATAACAATGATTGTGAGGATGGTGCAGAACTGGGCGGTGTTTTGTTCTGTAGTACATAGGGTCGCTGTAAGTTGGAACCGACTCAATGACACCTAACAACAACAACCCTAGCCCTAGCCCTAATAACTCCAAAGTGCAAGGGGAGAGATGCATCATCATTCCTACACAAAAAAGAGACATGATTTTGTAAATAGAGGCACTGATTTCATCATCTTTTTCTCTCACACCGTCCCCAGCTTTGAAACCCAACAAAGAAGCAATGTCCCATAAGTAAAGTGAGCCACACCATGATTTCATGTTGGTTTCCAACCATGGGGTCTTGACCATCAGAATGGGAGAACTTCTTAAATGAATTACTTGAAGTTCTGTAGACTGGACTCCACGCTCTTCCAAGAAACCCCCAGTGGAGTGTCAACATTTTCATGAATTTCCTTCTAGATATTTTCTTGTGTGTATTAGGATCATACTGCCAGGTATCATTTTTTTCCCCACTCTGTATATTATTAATCCTGCTGTGCCATAAAGCAGTTTTCTCAAAACATGATTTTTAGTTGTCACATAATATTCCACTCTAAGACTGCCCCATCATTTTCCATTATCCCATTGTTGGACACCTGGAGCGATTCCAATTTCTCACTATTATAAATAGTGCTGTAGGGCCCAGACTTGCACATAAATCTCTGTGCACATCTCTGATTATTTCCTTGGGGTGGTTTCCTAGAAGCATGATTGCTAGAATGTTTGCCATTGTGATGGATTTCACAGCTCACTGTTCCACCCCGCCTGGTGTCCTAATGGCAAAAGATAAATACCCATGAAGGGACATATGCAGCCCCCACTGAACACACGCTACTGGATCACAATGAAGAGGTGTGCTTCCCAGAGGCTAATCTGGGTGACAAGCAAGGCTATTTGTTTATGGCATTTACATGGCCCTTTCATCCAAAGGGGACTGACTGATAACAAGTACTAATAGTATCATACGAAAATGTCACAGGAGGTTGCCAAATAGTGCAGTAGCCCAAAACACAAGGAGAATGAAAATGGGAAGAGCAAGGGAGATTTTCGTTGTCAGTTTCCTCTGATGGTAGCATGTTTTTGTTTTGATTAGGAGTCCTCGAGTCAGTTCCGACTCATAGTGACCCTATGCACAACAAAATGAAACACTGCCCAGTCCTGCGCCATCCTCACAATCATTGCTATGTTTGAGCCCATTGTTGCAGCCACTGTGTCAGTCTATCTCATCGAGGGTCTTTCTCTTTTTCACTGGCCCTCTACTTTACCAAGCATGGTGTCCTTCTCCAGGGACTGGTCCCTCCTGATAACACATCCAAAGTACATGAGACAAAGTCTCACTATCCTTATTTCTAAGGAGCATTCTGGTTGTACTTCTTCCAAGACAGATTTGTTCATTCTTCTGGCAGTCTATGGTATAGCCAATATTCTTTGCCAACACCATAATTCAAAGGCTTCAATTCTTCTTCAGTCTTTCTTATTTATTGTCCAGCTTTCACATGCATATGAGGTGGGTGAAAATATCGTGACTTGGATCAGGCACACCTTAGTCCTCAAAGTGACATCTTTG
The DNA here is from genome assembly GCF_024166365.1 of Elephas maximus indicus. Classification (NCBI taxonomy): domain Eukaryota; kingdom Metazoa; phylum Chordata; class Mammalia; order Proboscidea; family Elephantidae; genus Elephas; species Elephas maximus. Next base: position 18,069,182 of record NC_064826.1, read on the forward strand.
CTTTTTAGCACTTTAAAAAGTTCTAAAAAGTGGTCTTTTGCGGCAGATTTGCCCAACGCGATACAGCGTATGATTTCTTGACTGTTGCTTCCATGGGTGTTGATTGTGGATCCAAGTAAATGAAATCCTTGACAATGTCAATCTTTTCTCCATTTATGTTGACGTTACTTATTGGTCTAGTTGTGAGGATTTTTGTTTTCTTTATGTTGAGGTGTAATCCACACTGAAGGCTACAGTCTTTCACCTTCATCAGTAAGTGCTTTAAGTCCTCTTCACTTTCAGCAGGCAAGATTGTATCATCTGCATAATGCAGGTTGTTAGTGAATCTTCCTCCAGTCCTGATGCCCTGTTATTCTTCATATAGCCTAGCTTCTCAGATTATTTGCTCAGCATACAGATTGGATAAGCATGATGAAAGGACACAACACTGATGCACACCCATCCTGATTTTAAACCACACAGTATCCCTTCGTTCTGTTCGAAGGACTGCCTCTTGGTCTATGTGCAGGTTCCCCATGAGCACAATTAAATGTTCTGGAATTCCCATTCTTTGCAATATTATCCATAATTTGTTATGATCCACACAGTCGAATGCCTTTGCACAGTCAATAAAACACATGTACGCATCTTTCTGGTATTCTCTGCTTTCAGCCAGGATCCATCTGACATCAGCAATGACATCCCTCGTTCCACATCCTCTTCTGAATCTGGCTTGAATTTCTGGCAGTTTCCTGTTGATGTACCATCACAACCGTATGCCATGCCAGGATAAAAAAAAAAAAAAAAAAAGGATGGCCCAGTTAAATTTGAATTTTGGATAATCAATGAATTATTATTTTTTTTTTTTTAGTGTAAGTATATATCATGAAATATTTGGGACAGGGTGTTGTTCTTAGCTGCCACCAAGTCAGCCCCAACTCATGGTGATTCCATGCAGAATGGAATGAAATGCTGCCGGGTCCCATGCCATCCCTGTGATCAGTTTCAGATTGGACCCTTGTGCTTTATAGGGTTTCCACTGGCTGATTTTCAGAAGTACATTGCCAGGCATTTCTTCCTAGCCTGTCTTACTCTGAAAGTTCCACTGAAACCTGCTCGTAATCACAGCAACACGCAAGCCTCCACTGACAGACAGGTGGTGGCTGGACATGAGGTGCACTGGCTGGGAACCGAACCTGGGTCTTCTGCATGGAAGGCAAGGATTCTACCACTGAACCACCACTGCCCCCTATTTGGGACACAATTATCATTAAAAAAAATTGTTTATCTGAAATTCAAATTTAACAGGCATCCTGTATTTTTATTTGCTAAGTCTGGCAAGCTTACCTGCTGCCTAAGTTTTACAGACTGACTATCGGGGGAAGATCAACCACCACACAGTTCAGGGGTGGGCACAAATCAAGGCGGCAGATGACTTGGTGCCCAGGAAACTGAGAGCGATGGTAAAGGAGGCAGGGGCTGCAGCCTTTTACCAGTGAGCTGACTGACTTGGGGGATTTCAGCACAAGGATTCCCATTCCCAGGAAAGCCATGAGGAGCCTTGGAGCTACTAAGATGGGTCTGGCTGCAGCCCCTTTGGGGCCCAGGCTCTGGTGCATGCGAGCATCAGTGGAGAGGAGATGGAGAGGGCACACTCACCTGTAGTGCAGGAGAGGCTCTTTCCACTGGCAATTCCTCCAGGTGGAATAAGAGGGAGGCAGCAGAAGCCTGACTGAGGCTGCTGTTCTGTTGCCACCATAGCGGCCCCTTAAGAGAGAGCAGAACTGCCCCATAGGGCTTCCAAGGCTGCAAGTCTTTACAGAAACAGACTGCCACATCTTTCTCCCCAGGAATGGCCAGTGGGTTCAAACTGCCAACCTTTTGGTTAGCAGCTGAGTGTTTTAACCACTGCAGCACCAGGGCTCCTTCTACCGATTCTGTAAAATGGTTCTCTCCTGACCTTCCCTCTACCAGAAAACTGCTTTATTTAAAGAAGGAAAGAAAGGCTTCTCTCTTTACACACACACAGGTACACACACACCACCTTCCTCTGGCCGTGCCTCGGCAGTTCCTTCCACAATATGCTCTAAATTAATAGCTCCAGGGAGATAATGGTTTATAAAGCAGAGTTTGTATGCAACCAGGGAAAATGTGCTGCTCCTTAATATATGGCTATATTTTTCTGCAGCCCGATTACGAGCAAACAAGGTTAAACGCACGCCCGCATGCAGCAAATAGGCCCCAATTTTCTGCTCCACAGCTGCCCCCAGCTCTCTTCTATGGTTTTGTTTTAGCTGCCGCTTCTGCTTCCGTTTTTCTCCTTGACCTGTCTTCCTCCTGCTCATTCCGCTTCCCTCTGGTTTATTTTCTTTTTCTTTCCTATTTCTGTGCCTTCTTGGTATTCTTATTATTTATTCTTTGTCTTTCTCTTTGAGGCAGGAGAAAAGCTAAATTGCAAATAAAGTCCTAGAACATTGGAGATGAAAGGTCCCTCAGAAATCTAGACTAACGCCCTCATTGTGCAAAGAAAGTGAGGCTCATAAAGGGGAAGCAACTTTGTCAAGATAAGACACTGAGGACTGGGGTCTAATCTCCTGCCTCCAAGTTCAAGTTCGGCTCCCTTCCACTATATCAACTGCTTCTCCAAGGGTGTGGCACCATTTGATAGGTTGAGTGTGGCCTTCTGTGTGGGTTGAATTGTGTCCCCCTAAAAAAGATACGTTGAAGTCCTAACCTCCTGTACCAGTGAATGTGACCTTATTTGGAAAGAGGGTTTTTGCACATATAATCAGTTAACACGAGGTCATACTGGATTAAGGTGGGCCCTAAATCCAGTGGCTGGTGTCCTGATAAGAAGGCCATGTAAAGGCACGGGGACACAGACACACAGGAAGACTGTGCATGATGACCAACCTAGTGTCCCCCACTGATTCCTTCCTCTCTGTCTTCATTAGCAGCCAGTCAGGTTAGAATCTGACAGGAGGGCAGAATTGACTCTATTCGGCCTTGGTTTCCAAACCTAAGGCGAATTACTTCCCCTGCTATAAATGCAAAGGACACTTTAGTTTTCTAGGAGGCAAGAGCAGGCAAATCACCCCGAGTGAAAACTGAACAGGACCCAGAGCCCCAGGCCCCACCTGTCCTCCCCAAGCTCTGGGTGAGCATAGGTCTGATCCCCGCAGGAAGGGGAACCTCCCTGGTGGGGTGGAGCACTGGCCCTGCTCAGGCCAGGCCGGCCCCCAGGCTGCAGTCCTGAGTGGGAGCCGATGGCATCCTCCACACGGCTCAGAGGCTGGTCTAAGTGCAGGGTGGGGACGTGCTGATGCTCCAGGAGGGGGTCTCCGCCAGCACAGAGACACGGAGGAAGACAACGACTCCTTCCTCTTCCTACTCCTCTCCCTTCCTCTTCCTACTCCTCCTCCTTCCCTTCTCCCTCTCCTCCTCACACTTCTAGAGCTCTGGGAGATTGCACAAGAGAGAAAAGGGAGGGCAGCTGATAAAAACCATGGGTTTTCATGAACAACCATTTTTCATTTAATATTTTATTTTACTTTATTTTAGTTCTTGAGTCTGGGCTCCTCTGGGTGGAGTAAGGAGGGAAGTTGGTGAGACATTATAGGTTAAAGGGGAGAAGCTAGAGAAAGAATGAAAAAAGGAACCCTCCATGTGTAGAGTCCCTGGGTGGTGCAAACAATGAATGTACTTGGCTGCCAACTGAAAGGTTAGAAGTTTGGGTACACCCAGAGGTACCTCAGAAGAAAGGCCTGGTGATCTACTTGGGAAAACTCAGCCACTGAAAACCCTATGGAGCACAGTTCTACTCTGACACACATGGGGTCGCCATGAGTTGGAGTCAACTCAACAGCAATCGTCTTGGTTTGGTTTGGTGTGTGACCCAAGAGAAAGTTCAAAACCAGGTTAGTTTACTTGGGTCCCATTTCTTGAATTAAAAAGATGAAAACACAGTAGTGTCTTTTTTTCCTTTTCATTCAGAAAATGGGGGTACAAAAGGAGGGCAGTCTCTTCCCCAGGGTGCAATTTACATATAGTGTGTGCCTCCCAACAGCCCAAGGGTATCTCCTTGTGCCTCAGTTCGCGGGGCTGTTCAAGCTCCTTGAGGGGTCCTGGAGATCCCCCAAAGTGAGGTTTGAGGACACCACTTTGCCTCTATTTTAAGGCAGACCATCTCAAACCTGCCCTCCACATTTGGTGAAGTCTCATCTAGCTGTTTTCACACGATGTGGAAAAAACCAAAAATATTATTATTTATGTGTGGAAAAGCCCATCCGTTGTCAGATGACTCTAAAGGCAAGAAAGTATATCCTTCTATACCTTGGGCTTCAATCAGCGTCCCCATAACCTCTATTCACCAAATGCTATATTTGTTTCCTGGGGCTGCGGTAACAAAATCTCACTAACTGGATTGCTTCAAAGAAATGTAACTTTTTGTCTCAGCTCCAGAGGCTGGGAGTCCAAGATCAGGGTGTCGGCCATGTTGATTCTTTGTGTGACTTTGAGGGAGAACCTGTTCCCTGCCTCTCTCCTAGCTTTGATAGCTCCAGAAGTTCCTTGGCTTACAGCTGCGGCATCACATGGCATCCTTCCTCTGTCTTCTTGCCTTTGTTTCTCTTCTCCTTTTTTATAAGGACACCACTCATATTGTATTAGGACCCACCCTGCCCCGGTATAACCTCTTGCTAACTTAACTGACAACATCTTCAAAGACCCTACTTCCAAACAGGGTCACATTCACAGGTATAGGGGTCTGGATTTAACCCATCTTTTGGGGGTACACTATTCATTCATGACAGATGTCTACTCCCCATCCAGAAGACCTGTTTAAAAAAAAAACTGGTTGCCATCAAGTCCATTCTGACTCATAGCAACCCTATACAACAGAGTAGAACTGCCTCATAGGGTGGATTTGAACTGCTAACCTTTTGATTAGCAGCCAAGCACTTAACCACTGCACCACCAGGGCTCCATCTAGACAATAGACCCTCTAATATTGGAAGGTGCTGTCTTGTCCTATGTATTTCTCCATGTTAAATAAAACTGGGTCCCTTGACTCTTCCTTGCACAACCTGCTTTCCAGATCTCTGGCCATCTAGGTCAGCCTCCTCAAACCAAACTCAAGTTTGCTCTTGTCCCTTTAAAATATGGTCTCTATAACTTAACAGGAAACTGGTCTTCATCCCTTCCTTCTGTCCTCCCTACATTCCATACTCCACACTCCCACCAGCACAATCGTTACCCCCTATCTTGTTAAAACCACCCATGGCACCCTACTGCCTATAAGAAACAAACTCTTATTCCTTTGCATCCCCTGTAGCCCGACCGTATCTCCCCTGATTGCTCCAACAGCCACCTCACTGGGGTCCCTAACCCATTCTTGCCTCTCCTACTTCATAATATATTCCCCATAGTTGAATAATAATCTTATTATCTTCATCAAGTTATAACCCCTGTATCCATCTCATTAATGAATTCCTATTGTACATGCAATGAAATCCAAGCTCCTCCCTAAGGCCTACAAAGTCCTGCATAACCTGGCTCCCATTGCTCCCCAACCTCTCCTGTGTCACCCTCTCCTCCCTCTGGACCCCCCAATCTCACTGCATGTTTCACAATCTATTCTGCCCCCCGCCCACACTCTTTTCACATGCTGTTCCCCCACCAGGAATCCCCTCCCCAACTCTTCACATACCCAGCTCCTGATTGCTCCCATGTCAGCTCTGATGTCACCTGCTCAGAGAGGCCTCCCTGGCCACCACTGGAAGGCAGCGCAGTTGTCCTCTTTCAGAACTCACAGTCACTTTCATCATGCTGCAGCATTAAAATTTGTAATTTGGGGCATTGGCCTATTTCTTTGTCTACTTATTAAGAAGCCCGATGGCTCAATGGTTAAGCACTCAGCTGCTAACTGAAAGGTTGGCAGTCCAGACTCACCCAATGGTGATCTGCTTCCATGCAGATTATAACCTAGGAAACCCTATGGGGCAGTTCTACTCTGTCACATGGGGTCGCGATGAGTTGGAATTGATTCGACAGCACACAACAACAAATGGATTGGTGGTCTGACTCTCCTGCTAGAACGTAACCTTAACAAGAGCAGATGCCAAGACTAATTATTCATCACGCAAACCCAGTACCTAGCCTAATATCTTGACCAAAACCAAAACCAAACCCAGTGCCATCGAGTCGATTCCGACTCATAGCGACCCTACTGGACAGAGTAGAACTGCCCCATAGAGTTTCCAAGGAGCGCCTGGAGGATTCGAACGGCCATCCCTTGGGTTAGCAGCCGTAGCACTTAACCACTACACCACTAGGGTTTCCAAAATCTTGACATAGACCCAAAAAACTCCAAACCAGTTGCCATCAAGTCAGAGTAGACCCCATGTGTGTCAGAGTAGAACTGTGCTCCATAGGCTTTTCCGTGGCTGCTTTTTCGGAAGTAGATTGCCAGGCCTTTGTTTCAAGGCACCTCTGGGTAAACTCAAACAGCCAGTCTATGAGTTAGCAGCAAGACCACTAACCATTTTTAATACCTAAGGATTCTGTGTACATCGAAAGCAGCTAAGAAATGTTTGCTGGGTCAATGAAGTTCTCAAATACCTTTATCTCCTATCCCCTTCTTGCTCCCACTCATTCTCTGGGATCCAGATAAAAACAAACGAGTATAAAATCACCCCTGACTTCTATAAACAGTGGCTGCATCCCTCATAAATGCAGGAAACAGTGTACACCCATCTATGCCAGGCATGAAGCTAGGTAACGGGCAACCCAGGATAAATCAACACCCATCCCTGACTTCAGGTGTGCACAGCTTAGTGGCAGAGATGCACATATAAGGAAATAACGTAAACAAAATGTTGAATAGATGTGCCGACTCACAGACCTATAGGATATCAGCTGGAGAAAGACAAGGTAGGCACTAGCAAAGCTTAGTTTAATAATGACACTAGACCAGGTACAAGGTGCATTTCTGCCCCCACAACACCAAGCAGTTATCACCCAGCACTGTAATTACTGATGATCCCTGAGAAAGGGAGCCCAAGGGTAGGGATGCTGTCAGATCTTGTCCTTGGGTTCCCAGGACCTAAGATGCATCCATTCCAGATGCAGGGCCAAACCCTCCTGGGGTACCACAGGAGAAACACCCTGGAACTTGCAATCTGCCATAGGCTGCCTTCCGCCCTGCTGCTCTCTGATGTTAGGATCCACACAAAAGATCCTCGCCCTCAAAAAAAAAAGGCCTCCCTGGAGAAAGTTCAGCTATTGAGCACCACCTGCCACATGGGTTAATCCAGCCCCAGGTTTTTCCTTTATGGCTGACCCCATTTCCACCCCAGCTGACGTCCCATATGACCCTTCAGAACTGTTGAGAAATGAAGGGCTATAAATCGCCGTCTGCTCCCCAGCCCTGGCTCTCTGCCACCAGCCTGCCACCCCGCCTCTGCCGCCACACCTCAGGAGAAAGGCTTTAAAGGAGCTGCAGATGATGCTGAACCTCAATTAGGCCCTGCTGGCAAATGAGTCACACAGGGTGACATTTTCCAATCATAGAACATTAGTGTCCTCCTTAATTACGAAATTGTGGTGCTAGCATGATTGGGAGCAAACAAGACCAGGGCTCTCAGATTCTCCAGCACTCACACACACCCAGATGCACACACGTGCACACACATGCACAGGGCATGCACACACATGGATGCACAAACACAGCCCATGTGACAGTGGGGTTTACCCCTCTATCACTGTTTCGAAAGTTTACTTTGCATTTTGCTTAGAAGAAGAAATGCAAACCATCTGAAAGAAATCCATAAATCTCAGGGAGTATTTCTAAGAATTTCCCTGATGAAGAGAAATGCAGCAGACAACAGCTGTTATGACGACAGCATTAAGCCAGTCTGAGATGAACCTGTCTCTTCTTGGCATTCAAGGGCACTGACTTGGAGGTGGGACACAGCAGGCTCACTTTTCCACTTACCTGCTTTGTGAGTTCATGGAACTCATTGAACTTGAACTCTCTCCCCAACCTGTGATATGGAAACACCTACCTGTCACTCACTCATTCATTCATCATTCAACAGAGATCCACTGAGTGTCCGTGTGCCCCAGGTTTTGCTCAGGGTCCTTAAGACCCCGTGGTGAACAAGGAACTCCATTGGGTCTGTGCACACCTGAGCCATGGCTGATGCCGGAACAGCCTTGACAATGCTGGGGACATTAGGCCACTGCTTGGGAAGTTCCTGGTTGACGAGGCAGCTTTGCCAAGATCAAAGTCTATTTTTAGCAGTTCTCTCGTACTGCGATGGCAGTGGGTGGTTTTCTCTTACTGGAACCTGACAGTAGTGGAGTATTGGATACGTTGTGCATCACTACAAAAGAGTAAATGTTTAAAAAAAAAAAAATTTTTTTTTTAAACGTGGCAGTGGGTGGTTTTAAACATTTACTCTTTTGTAGTGATGCACAACGTATCCGATACTCAACTACTGTCAGGTTCCAGTATAAAATTACTTTGTAAAATTTTAAAGTACATAGTTTTGTGAATGAGTGGATATAGGTATTTCCATATTGTAGACAAGGGAGGCGAAGAGAAGATAAATGATTCACACACAGTCATGTACGTTTGTGCACATGTGTATGTATGTGTTTATATATGTGTTTATGTGTGTGTGCGTGTATACATATGTGTAAGGACCCTTGGTGGCACCACAATTAAGTGCTCAGCTGTTAACCAAAAGGTTAACACCCAGCCACCCTGCACGTCTGCGGGAGAAATACCTGGCAATCTGCTCCTGTAAAGATTACAGCCTAGAAAACCCTGTGGAGAAGTTCTACTCTGTCACGTGGGGTCACTGTGAGTCATAACCAACTCAACAGCATCTAACAACAACAACATGCATGTGTGCATACATTCACACACACACACATATTCATATATCCACTTCTATTTATCTCAGGGTTATTTTAATTGATAAATCAATCTATAAATTCCCTAGCAAAGGGTCTAGCACACAGTAGATATCTAATAAGTATGAGCACAATAACTAATATGTATACACTTAGTTGATAATTTATTCTAATAATGCACATGATAATAAACAGGTAGTCTCAGCTTATGACGGGGTTCCATTCTGATGACTCCATAAGTCAGTTCTGACATAAGTCAGTTCTGGCCTAAGTCAAACACCTCTTTTTTTTTTTTTTTTTTAGTTTTCATTATTATTGCCTTTTATTATCGTATCTTTATAAATTCCATCTTTATTTGTCTCTGAGTGTTGGAAACATTAGCTATAAGCATACATACATGCTGTAACATTGTTTGTGGTACAGGTAGTCCTCAACTTACAACAGGGTTCCATTCCAACAAAGTGTGGTTCATCGTAAAGGCATCGCTGGCAGGGTGTGGGAGTGCACACTGCACTGGGTGACACTGTCAGAAGGAGTGACCCCAATGACTGTCTACAAAATTTTTGTGCAACATTTCAGCAGAAGTTTATTATTTTTTCACAAAAATATCCTTGCAGTTAGTTACAACAAAACATTTTTTGTAAGCCTAGCTTACATGTATCAATATACCTTCAAGGCTGAAACTCTACACTGATTCACTTTCTGAACCTTCTAACGTGCTGGGGTCAGAGCTGCCTTATTACCTAGTTACAACGATGCTTCCAATCACATGCTTTCACCCCTGTGCTCTACGTGCACATGCTATTGTTCTTGTGGCTTCTGGTGTTTTATATCCTGATTTTGTCAAATTGCCTGGCATTTTAGCTACAATATTGTGGTAATTAGTATTTGTGAGCCTACATCAATGACTTTTTTGAGACTGAAATAGTAATTAAAGGCAAAGAAGGAGTGATATACAGGAATTATGACTTATGAATAACATTAATACAAAAAACATTACTAAGGATTCTGTATGGTCTCATACGGAAGGTCCATGGAGGGATGGTGACACCATGAGGTACCATACTGGGTGACAGCAACCCCAGTGATGCCGCTGGTTTGTCGTAACTCGAATACGTCGTAAAGCAAGGACTACCGGTTACTCTTACTGTCAAGCCTTCATGCCCTTCTGAGTGTTACAACAAGCCTGGCTCCTCCCTCCTGCATCATCCAGGACTGTATTTCTGAACTCCACACCTGCACTGGCAGTTCTACTGATATAAAGCCCCCTAGCTTCTTCACAAGGAGCCCTGAAGGCAAAATTGTTAAGCACCCGGCTGCTAACCAAAAGGTCAGTGGTTCAAACACACCAGCCACTCCACAGGAGGACCTAGCAATCTTCACCCATAAAGATTACAGCCTAGGAAACTCTTAGGGGCTGTTCTGCTCTGCTCCCTAGGGTCGCTATGAGTCAGGATTGACTCAACAGCACATAACGACATCATAGCTTGTTCACAGCACCACTGCCTGATCCAGCCCAGGGATGCTATCCTGCCTCTTTCACAGCATGGGCCACTACTCCTTGTCCTTGGGTGCCATGGCCAGGTGTCTCCCAGAGAGCAGAGGCAGCCACCATCTTGCCCGGCAAGCACAGTCTACCATTAAGCAGGTAAAATAGAGTCCCTCACCGGGTCTTGCTTTTCATCATGTCCTCCTTTCTCCCGTTTGAAGTCACCTCTATCCACACTCAGTCAGGGTACAGACCATTCAAGAAGCTGGAGCCTACCCAGGAGTCTGCATGCTAAGCTGGCTCTGGGCCATGTGCTGTGGTTCTCCTGTCTCCCACTCTCCCCTGCTCCAAGCAGGCTGGCTCTGGTTCTCAGCCAGGGGTAGAACTTCCAGCCCAGTGTTTGTCTAACTTATCACCGGCTCCGCGTCCAAGGAGCCCAGACAGAGCCTGGTCCCTTACCCGGCGAGCTGCCAGTCATGAAGACATCACTGGAACATCTCACCTTTCTTTCTTTATGCTGCTCCTTGTCACCACAGATTGATCTTCCAGTTAAATATTTAGACATGCTCATCCGCCTTTGTCATAAAATACTACTTGACTTTGAGCGGTGAGCAAGGAGTTGTTGAGGCTATAGCAATTCCCTGCCTGGGACAAGGCAAAGAGATGGAGGTAGTGACAAGAGAAAAACTCTACTTCGGAGTATGCACATCCCTGCCAAAATCCAACCAGTACAACGTCACCAGTTCAGCACCCCAACTTAGAGTTTGAGGAGGGCTGAGAAGAAGGGAAAGCCAGTTCCTGTCCTTAGATAGCCAAGTTCATGAGTTCTGCTCAGTCAGACCCACAGACACCTCTCAATCAGTCCAGTTCTACCACAGCCTTCATGGTTATCAAATGGCTTTCATGTCAGTCAGCTCATGTAAACTTTATGGTTTCTTGTCGTTGTTGTTGTTAGTCACTGTCGAGTCAGTTCTGGCTCATGGCAACCTTATGTATAACAGAACAAAATATTGCCCAGTCCTATGCCATTTTCATGATTGTTGGTATGTTTGAGCCCATTGTTGAGGCTATTGTGTCAACTCATCTCATTGAGGGTTTCCCTCATTTTCATTGGCACTCTACTTTACCAAACATGATGTCTTTGATCTTTTTGGATGGCTCATCCAAAGAAAGACAAAGTCTTGCCATCCTCGCTTCTAAGAAGCATTCTGTTTGTATTTCTCCTAAGAATAATGTGTTTGTTCTTTTGGCAGTCCGCAGTATATTCCATATGCTTTACCAACATCACAATTCAAATGTATCAATCCTTCTTCTGTCTTCTTTTTTCATTCTCCAACTTTTGCATGCGTATTGAGTGACTAAAAAGACCACGCTTGGGTCAGATGCACCTTATCCCTATGAGGGTTAAAAGTGCCAGCAAAGTGAGCCAGGCCTTCCAAATGTCACATGCATTATTTCATTTTAGTCATCACAGCAACCCGTAGGAGGTGAGAATTATTGTCCCAACATATAAGTAAGGAATCTGAGGCTCACAGAGGCTAAGTGAATGGCCCAAGGTCACCCAGAAAGGAAATAAGAAGTTGTGGCTAGAACTCAGCTGTCCCAACTCTCAAGGATGTATCTTTGTACCACATTCCACAGAAGGTCACCAAATATGTGGGGTCCAAAGTGAACTCTCTAGACTCATTTCTGATCACCTCAGCCAAAAATCCCCTTTATTCCACTGCTACTTCTGCAGGGGCTCAAGACCTTTCCTTGGAAACGTTCCTTGTTCCCTAATCACGGGAAGATACCAAAGGCCAAAGAGACCGTACTGCTCAGCTCCCTGCTTGAACATTTAAACTGTAGGGTACTTTCCAAGCAGTGATCATCAAAGCCCTGGACCCTGCTCTCCACTGGCTGCAGTAAGGAGAACTTCAGACTATGGAGGGTCATGCCTGCTCTTCAAGAGCATCCGCCTGGAAGGGCCTTGGGCAAGGTCACATTTTGCTGTGAGGTGGTCCCATGGTGGGCCACAGAGGACAGTGTGACATGGGAGACACAGAAAGCTCAAGAGGCTACAGTACCTCAAGCCCAGTGTTTGCTTGGACAACTAAAAGAATTTGCCAGAAACCCTGCCCTCCATTCCTCTGTCTCAGAAACAAGCAGTTTCCTCTTCATCTGAGTCATTGGCAAGGGAGGGCATGGGATGGGGGGTGGGGGGGTGGGGGGGGTGGGAACTGTATGAAAAGGAAGGCTGAGAATTTCACTACATAGGACCAAAAACTCCAGAAGAGACGCAGCCACTGCTGAGCATGTTTGCAGGCGCTACTGTAAAGAGCCAGAGGGAAGGTTCTGGTTACTTAAAAGACCTTTTTAAGTAGGGAGTCTCTCTCCAGATGGGAAACTGAGGTCTAGAGTGACTTTGAAGTGCATTACAGAGGTCACACAGCTTGTCAGAAGCAAGTGCTCAGGTCTTCTAACTCCCAGTCTAGTACTCACACTGGTCTCTGGAAAAACCAGCTCGGGGGCCACCATTTTGGGGTTCCCTGAGAGCTCCCCCAAGATACCAATATGAGGATAAGAGTAAGAGTCATACTCCTAAGTTGTGGAAGCATTAGACTGGGGGGAAAAATAAAGAAAAAGAGAATGGGAAATGCTCAGAAAGACAGAAGGTAAAAGATACCAGATGGTGCCGAAAAGACCTTCCTTTTGGCCTCTCCGCCATGCGTAATAGTCTGTATTCAAGACTCAAACCTACATCTGGAAAAGAATCTTAGTAATGTTTGTCTTTAAGGGCCTCCCAGGTGTTGTGTTTGTCCAAAATAATAAATCCCTGAGCTGGGTTTTTATTATCATGGTGGAACAATGAAGTCATATTATTTTATGATATGATCAGAGTGACACACACGAAAAGCAGAATTTAGTCATCCCTGAAGCAATGTCATGTCCACCAGCCTCTTCCTAAGCCAGTCCAGGGGAAGCAGGATTGCTTTTTCCCAGGGTTGCCCCTTGCTCCTGGGTAAAGCTCCTCTGGCTCTCAATTCCTCATCTAATCGTATCTATCAAATAAGAACACATTCTGACATTCTATATTCAAGCAGTGTGGAAAAGGAAACCAAACTTGGGCCTCTTTTCCTCACTCATATTCTCCAAGCCAGATTTTTCCAGAGAAGATCTGCCTTTGGAGTCACCAGGTGCTCGCCTAGCCATTAATAAGGTGGAATGTTTTCCTATTTGACTATTGTTCCTTTTGAATATTTTTCCTCAGCCAGGAGCCTTGAAGGGGAGGAATGGTGAAGAGTAGGAATCAGAGACAGTGTTTCACCCAAATCCCTGACACCCACTCAACCCTCCATGACCCATCATCCTGAATCCACACTCACAAAAGCCAATTGGAAGAGATAAAGGAGGAAACACAGGAGAGAGCAAAGCAGGTCGAGCAGTCAAGAGAGGCTTGACCATGCTCGGACCTGGGAGGCAGACTTCAGATGGTGCTGAGCAGAGCACGGCACTCCTTACCACCAAACCCTCTGGCTCCATGGCCCGTCTGTATTGGGAGAGTCTCACATAGCACAGGTGATGAGGTTAATAACAATAAAGGACAACAGTATCAGATAGCTCAAGGACAAATATTCACTCCATCCCTTAATGGCTGAGTGACCTTGAGCAAGTTAATTAACTCTGGGATCCTCAACTTTCTCATATGTAAAATGGGGATAGTAATGGTTTCCTAGCTCACAGGGTTGTGAAAATTAAATGAGATAACACATAAAAAATGTTTAGAAGAGTGCCTAGGGCATGGTAAGCACTCAGAAAGGGTTCAGTGTTGCTGTTGTTATTAACCTGTTGCTTAACTGTTGTACCATCAGGGCTCCTTTTTATTGCCCCATGTGGCTATTCAAACCCTAGACTCTGTATTTTTCTTTCAACACCCATTGAAACCCATTGCCACTGAGTCGATTCTAACTCATAGCAACCCTATAGGAGAGAATAGAACTGCCCCACAGTGTTTCCAAGGAGTGGCTGATGGATTCGAACTGTCAACCTTTTGGTTAGCAGCGGTAGGAAAAGCATGTTTCTAGTACAGGGAAACCTGTGAGAGCCAGAACTCGGTGAGACTGCCTTGTTCTTCCGGGTCTCGAAAGTTCTCTGACTTTAACAGGGTGCGGTCTTATCACTTTTCTATCGTTCATTTTAGTGGAAGATATTTGAGTTTTCCTTCTCTGCCATGTTTCTGCCTTATAAAGGTTCTGGCTCTCCCAGGTTTTACTGTATATATATTGTTCTTGTGTTAGCTGCCGCCAGGTTGGCCCCCAACTCATGGCCACCCCATGCACGACAGAACAAAACACTGCCCAGTCCTGTACCATCCCCACAATCAGTTGCAGATGGGACCACTATGATCCACTGGTTGATTTTCAGAAGTATGTCTCCAGGCCTTTCTTCCTAGTCTGTCTTAGTCTGGAAGCTCTGCTGAAATCTGTTCGGTATCATAGCAACACACAACACACTGACGGAGGGACGGTGGCTGGGGATGAGGTGCGCTGGCCAGCAACAGAACCCAGGTCTCTGACATGGAAAGCAAGAATTCCACCACTAAACCATCAGGTGGCGCAGTGTTAAGAGCTTGTCTGCTAACCAAAAGGTCGGCAGTTCAAATCTACCAGCCGCTCCTTGGAAACCCTATGGGGCAGTTCTTCTCTGTCCTATAGGTTCACTATGGCAGAGTGGTTAAGGGTTGGTTTTTATGTGTCAATGTGCTGTTTTGATGAGTTAAATACAAACTCATATAAAACTATTATTGAATACAGTGTACCTGACAGTAATTACGTATCTTCTCAATCAGTGAACATTAAGTAAGAGCACAGCTACTCTGATGTTGAGGTTCCTAATTTTTTTCTTTTTCAATTAAAAGAATCCTTACACTCAAAAAAGGTTGAGAAGCAGCGATACATGTCACAGTGCTGTCTTTGTGGGGACTTCGATTCTACAGACGTTGAACCCAAATGCAACGTTTAGGACACAATCTCTTGTATTTTCAAAGAATGGTGCTCCTTCCCTACTGCCCTTTGCTACTGTTGCTCACAAAGCAATTAGGGAGAATTCATGGGCATCAGGAAACACTATATATCCCCCTCTGCCCTGCTATGCCTGCCCAAGGAGCTCTGCTCACCCGGATTCCTCTCTCCGCCCAGGATGGATGACTAGCAGCCACACCGTCAGAATGCCTTCCAATCCATAAACAGCTCTAGCATTTAGATGCCTTGGGGATAACATTAATACCAAACACAGAGGCTAAATAAAAGGCCTTAAGCAACTGAGTGGCCCTTAGATTTCAGAGTTATCGATCCAGTGCAGCCTGCTGAGTTATTACAGCTCCACTTCTGCTCAGAGGACTCTAGACTGGAGAAGAGGAACCAGAAGCCACAGTCACCTTTAATTACAAAGTGCAGCAAAAGAGCTGGGGTGCGATTTACCCCATCTCACTGGCGCATCCCAAGGGCTACATTTGTTCCTTCGTTTTCAGAGCTGGTCCCGGGAATGGCTCTGTAGCTCAGTTTCCTGGGCTAACAAGAGCTCAGAATGTACAGCTCTCTTAACTTTTCATTTTAATCTCACAGCAATTCTCCAAGATGGAGTACATAGTTACACTCCTGTACACTGATGAAAAATTCAGGGACGAAAAGGTCAAGTGATCTGCCCAAGTTCAAGCAGTGAGCAACTAACGAGCTAGGATGAGAGTGACATCTCCCATCATCTGTGGAAGGCTCTGGACCCTGACCCACCTTGTGATACAGGGCTCAGAGTCCACCTGGCCCTGAGCATCACATCACCTAGAATTAGTTACCCCCCTTTCCCTTGATAACCCCCTCACCACTCCGGGTTTGCACTGAGCTTATCCTATAGCCCCAGACTTAGTGTTGAGCAGATAGCTTGGGGAGAGCACCAGCAGATGCGGCTGGGTGCAGGCTGGAGCTCACACGAGCAGAGGGGTTGAGTTTGCACAGGTTCACCATCCTCAAGGCATCTTGCAGGGAGGCATGCTGGGGCCAGGTTGCAGGTTAACACAGGGTAGGGCTGTGCTCCAGCAGCGGAACCCCAGCCCCGGGGTTCTCCCTTTTGGGGGGAAAAACATGAGAGCGGCCTTGAAAGAGAGGAGAATCTGATTTTGCTGCCCAATGCTCTGAGTACCAGCTCTTTTTAGGAGTCTCTGCCTAGCACCTGGAGAACATGGAAGCTGAGGAAGGGGAGTGCACACAGCACCTCCAGTTGGGGGGAAGGGGAGCCCTTGGCCCCAGCTGGCTTGGTACCAAGCTACCTGTTATGAATTGAATTGTGTCCCCTCCCCAAAATCTGTGTTGAAATTCTAACCCCTATACCTAGAAATATGACCTTGTTTGGATATAGAGGGGGCTTTTTTAGTTACGTTTAAGAGGTTATACTAGTGTAGAGTGGGTCCTAAACCTAAGCACTTCTGAGTTATAAAAAGAGTGGAAGAGACACACAGGAGGAAGAGGAAGACAGACACTGGAGACAGACGTATCTACAAGCCCAGGAACACCAAGGATTACTTTTTTTTTTTTTTTACTAGAAGCTGAAATAGACCAGGAAGGACCTCGCCCAAGAGCCACACCCTGAATGTAAACTTAGCCTTCGGAACCATGAGAAAATAAATTTCTGTTCTTTAAGGTCACCCACTTGTGGTATTTCTCTTATGGCACTACTAGCACACTAAGACATCACCTGAAGAGGTTTTGGGGACATCGAGTAGCTGGTGTTGCTTGCCGAATTTTTAGACATGGACTTTTAGACTGTCACCTACCCCTATGGTGGGAGTAGTATAACAGAAGAAAGAAGATGACACAAAAGGGCTCTCTAGGACCTCAGTGGGCTTCTCTAGTGCTCTTCTTCCCAGTAGAGGTTCTCCAATAGGTTCAGTGTGCTGGGCCATGTAAGTCATCATGAAGGCAATGGTCCTCTCATTTCTGGAAGCAGTCCTAAAACATAGTCACTTGACCCTGAGCCTGGCAATGACTGACTGATCCATTTGTGGATCACTGAGTAAATCCGGGCCAATCATATTTTCTCACCGGGGCTTTATCTTATGGGATGGTCAGACCCCAAGTTGGGAACTGTGAGATCCCAGTTGCACAACAGCAGTGACTGCGAGACGAGGCCAGGTCTTACTAGTGAGGAAGCCCCAAACATGCTCCAGTTTTCTTCCCTTTCTGAGTCTTGATTACTTAAGATGTTTCTTTGAGCCCGTAAAACTTCCCAAATAATTTCCCTTTTGCTTAAGCCACCCAGAATTCTTTCCTGCTGTTTGGGGGAGGGGGGAGTTTCTTAATTAATGTGCATGGAATAACTGTTTCCAAACTCTACTTTATTGTTCTCATGTGTAAACTACTCTGAAGGAAAAAAAAACAAAAAAGGTTCCTTTCGTAAGTCTCTGGAACAAACTTTTTTTTTTTTTAAATCAAAGACCCATATACATTTAGCAGAGATCCATCCTCTTCCATAAAAAGAAAGAGAAAACCTCTTCCATAGTTTTCATTAATGTAAGTGAGATGTTGGTAAAGAAAGAAGAAAAGTTGCTAGGGAAAGGTTTGTCATAAGCTCAAAGACAAATCCTTTGAGGGATTTTTCTTTCTGGTTCTCATAAGACTGGGAGCAACCAAGACAGCAGCAGGAGTAGAGATAGGCACAGAACCACAAAGTCCCTGACGGTAGGTGGAGAGAAACCAGTTGTGTCAAGTCAATTCCAACTTATGGTGACCCCGTGTGTGTCAGAGTAGAACCATGCTTTGTAAGGTTTTCAGTGGCTAATTTCTCAGAAGTAGAAGTAGATCCAAATTGTCTCTGGGTGGACTTGAACCTCCAATCTTTCAGTTTGCAGCCAAGTGCCTTAACCATTTGCCCCATCCAGGGACTCCAGGTAGAGTGAGCCCAGGTTCAAATCCAGAGCACCCCCCTGCCCCGCCCACCTGTCTTGATCTTTGGGGGAAGAGTGGGGCATGGGCTTTGTTGCCACTTCTCAGCTACGCTACTATCTTGGGCATGTTACATTGTCTTTTTGAGCCTGCATGTCTTTCCTGGCTGGCTATGAATACCACACATTGCATTTGTGTACACCTGCACGCACAACACCTGGCGCTCTCACCAGGTGAGGCAGAGCAGGCTCCGAGCTACACTGTCCCTGTTTGAATCCTGGTTCTGCAAGGACTTTGGACAAGCTACTTAACCTCCCAGAGCCTCAGTTTCCTCATCTGTACAGCCTACCACGTTCACAGGGGTCTTACGAGAATTAAATGATTTAAAGTATAAAGTACTACGAAAAGTAAGTACTCAATAAATGTTATGATGCTACAATTATTAAGTTATATTCTAGTACCACTCCAGATAGTTAGCTAGCTAGAAAGAGAGACAGGAAAGGCATTCTAGAAGCAAAACTTAGAGAATTTTTTTTTTTTTTTTTGAGAAATGGTTTATTTTTGTGAAGGAGCTGATATTACCCTCTAGAAGTAATTAGAGAAGTGCTGAAACACTTAACACTTTGCCTCCAATAAATCTCATAAGTAGGGCTATCAGGTGGGTCAGCAGGGAAGAGTTAGAAGTGAATTGCTGACAAACCATGGACCAGACTAAGGGCACTTTTGACACCTGAACCACCAAAAGAAAGTTAAGTGTTCTCCTTGTAGTTGGACAGGGAGAGCAAGATGAGGTTAAAGTGGTAATTGATGGCCCAGGAGGATAAGATGAAAAGGTGTTTAATTTGAAGACAGACATTTTTATTTCTCTTAATATCACTCTATATTGCTCCTCTTGTTTCATCTCGCAACTAAGAACTGGTAGTTACAATAACAAAGAGTTCTGTTTTTGTAGGGAAATGTATAAGAGGCTTGATCAAATGCTATGTTTCAATCTCATTCCTATTATTCTCACGCTCGCGAATTCCAAGTCTTTTGGTCAAGCTGCCCCAGTCCTCTGGTGAAGGCTGATCACACTTCAGATATGTGCAGAGTCTACCGTTTGTTTCATTTCATACAAACAGCTCTACCTCTCAGGTATTGTTGTTGATAGTTGCTGTCGAGCTGGTCCCGACTCATGGCAACCTTGTGTATAGCAGAAACCTGGTCCTGACCCGTCTTCATGATTGTTGATATATTTGAGTCCGTTGTAGAGGCTATTGTACCAATCCATCTCATTGAGGGTTTCCCTCATTTTTGCAGACCCTCTACTTTACCAAACATGATGTTCTTTTCTGGCGATCGGTCGTTCTTGATGTTGTGTCCAAAGCGAGTTGAAGTCTCTCCACTCTCACTTTTAAAAAGCATTCTGGTTGTATTTTTTCTAAGTCTGATTCGTTTATTCTTTTGGAAATTTATGATATATTAAATACTCTTTGCCAAAGCCACAATTCAAGTCATCAATTCTTCTTTGGTCTTTCTTATTCATTATCCAGCTTTCACATACATGTGAAGCGATTGAAAAGACCGTGGCTTGGGTCAAACCTTAGTCATCAAAGAGGTATCTTTGCCTTTTAAAACTTTAAAGAGGTCTTTTGCAGTAAATTTGCCCAATGCAATATGTCATTTGATTTCTTAACTATTGCTTCCAAGGGCATTGATTGTTGATCCAAGTAGAATTGACACCTTCAATTTTTTTCTCCATTTATCACAATGTTGTTCATCAGTCCAGTTGTAAGAATTTTTGCTAACTTCATGTTCAGGCATAACCCATACTGAAGGTTAAAGTCTTCCCCATTTTATAGGATATGGAGCTGTAAGAATTTGCTTAAGTTCAAACAAGAAGTAATAATAAGCTAACATTTATTGAGCGATTTCTATGTCCTGAGCACTACAGAAAGCACTTCTTTCAAACATAATTTTTTAATCCCTTTTAACAACCTATCATCACTATTATTTTACAGAAAAGAAAATTATGGCTTAGAGAGGTTCAGTAACATATGAACTTCACCCAGAGAGGAAGCAGGCGAGCTGGAATCTGCGCCTGACTCTTGCACAGTTTTGGCCCCACTGGTGGTGTAGAGCAAGGTCTGAACCCAGGTCTTTGGTTGAGACTTTTCTCCCTAACTCCTCTGTACAGGAATCACCTGCCTGCCTTAAAAACTCTGCTCTCAAAATGATGGCAAACAAAGCTGTTTTCAGAACAAAAATGTTGTCAGAGTATTTGGGAGGAGCTCCTTCTGTCCCTCAGAGGACCTTCTGGGGAGGGTTCCCAGCAGAGCCTGGGCAGTACTGCAAAGACTGCAGAAGGCTCTGTCAAGTGTACTCAGCAAGAAACACAGTGTCTTCACAGCCATCCGTTCCATTTATGGGGCCCAGGTACAGTTTGCATCCCATTTACATTCTCATTTATCTGTCCTGTCAGTCAGCTGCAGCAAGAACCAGTCAGAGAACAGGTTAGATCTGGGCCCCAAGGAAAAACGCAGAGACCTATAGTTTCAGTTTAAAAAAAAATCTGCAAAGGAGGAATGCAGGAGGGGGGCATGAGGTTTATTATACTTTGAAGCTAAGACTTTAATCCACCACCCATCTGTCAGTTTGTTATACTGTGGTGGCTTGTGTGTTGCTATGATTCTGGAAGCTTTGTCACCAGCATTTCCGATGCCAGCAGGGTCACCCATGAAGGACAGGTTTCAGGGGAGCTTCCAGACTGACAGACGAGGAAGAAAAGCCTGGCTATCTACTTCGAGACAATCAGCCAATAAAACCCTTTGGATTACAAGAGAACACTGCTTGATATTGTGCTGGAAGATGAGCCCCCTAGGTCGGAAGACACTACACAACAGCTGCACAGTGGACTCAAACATAACAACCATCATGAAGATGGCGCAGGACCAGGCAACATTTCTGTCTGTTATACTTATGGCTGCCATGAATCAGAGCAGACTCAATGGGAACTAACAACAACAACATGATTTTAATAACAAAAACCACAACAATAATGGCGATAATAGTAATCCAGTCTAACAGCTCAGGCTCAGCTTTGAGTAGGGTATGCCCTACCTGAGACTCTCGCTGTCCCTTCATTTGCATTTCTCTTGATCTTATCTATATTATTTCTCCTTATTCCTTTAATGCCAAACCTAATTTGAGGTGGCCTACAACAAAGAAAATGTTTTTTATTGCCCTAATTTTATACAAACAGAAAATAGGGAAACAGGGAACTGGAAGCAAGCATGTTTTACGTTGATGCTGGCACAGGTGCAATGGTGTGGCTCTGAGCCTCCTGGGAGCCACAGCAGAAGCTGACCTGTCTGTGACTCTGATGCTTCTAAGGACAGGCACTCTGAGATCTGGCCATGTGTTGTGGGTAGGAAGGGGCCCAAACACTGCTCTGGCTCCCAGGAGAGGCCTCCCTGTGTCCCCTGTTAGAGATTTCATTCCTGCAAGTGTCAACAGTTGTAACTCATGGGTTACAATGCTGGACAGTGTCAACAGTTGTAACTCCTGGGTGGGTTGGAGAGGCACTTCTCAAAAACTTCTCATCTGTCTGGCAGAAAAGAACTTTGGTCCCAAGACTAAAAGTCAAATGTCAAATGTCAACTGCAACTCAGGCTATCAGCTATGACCCCGATAGAGCTCTCAGGGCAAGGACACTCCCAATGAAGCTGAACAGACTTTCTCAGCTCCTCCTCCACCCCTTATGTAAAAAGGCCAATTAAAAACCAGTTATCATGGAGTCAACTCTAACTCATGGCAGCGCCACTTGTGTCAGAGTAGAACTGCACAGCGTTTTCAGGTACCTCTGGGTGGTCTCGAATCTCCAACCTTTACGTTAGTAGCCAAGCAAGCGAACTGTTTGCACCACCCAGAGATTCCCAATTAGTGTACCTGAATATGTACCTGAGCAGTGAAGGTGTGACTTTCTAGATCCATAGGACACTGGGGCTCAGAACTGAGATTTCTGCAGCATCCTGAAAAGCCACCACTTGTAAACATGGCCTGCCCAAAAGCCAACACAAAGCACCATAGATCACAGGGGGCACTGACAGTTTCATGGCAGAGCTCCCTTTAGCACTCCTAAACACCCACCCGTATACCTCCGTCCCCTCCCCCAGGCCTCCTGCTAATAAGCACAGATTTATCATGCAGCTCCTGTTCTCAATGGGTGCTCCAGTTTCCAGGGCCAGAAGGCAAGGTTAAAGTCACCATCCAGTACTGCCAGCAGGGGCCTGACGCTGTGCAGATCCCGGGATGCAAAGAAGGACACAGTCCAGACTCAGAGGAGCTCACAGTACGAGGAGGAGCCAGACTCACACATCAATTACCATCAGGTCAGACATGCCCAGAGGCTAAGTCTGTGGATCCAAGATGGGGCTCCTCAAGATGGCGCTCAGTGAGCAAGCTCCGCCCAACTCTGCCCTCACCCCACTGGAGTGTGAGCAGTGTGTCCCCCTGGAGACGGGAAAAGGGGTTCACATCTGTCCTAGTTCCATAGAGTTGCTGTAACAGAAATACCATAAGTGGGTGGTTTTAAAGAAATTTATTTTCTCACAGTTCAGGAGGCTAGAAGTCTAAATTGAGGGCATGGCTCTCTCTAGGGGGTGGGCCTTCTTTGCCTATTTCAATTTCTGGTAGCCTGCAGCAATTCTTGGGGTTCCTGGGCTTGTAGTTTCACCTGTCCTCCCCTGTGTGAGTCTCTGTGTTTATTCTGGTCTTTTTATAACTCAGCAGTGATTAGGTTTAGGACCCACCCTACACTGCTATGGCCTCATTAACGTGAAGAAAGAAAACCTCTAATTTCAAACAGGATCTCGTCCACAGGTACAATGGTCAAGAATTCAACACATTTTTTTTTTGGAGGGGGGTGGATGGGAACACAATTCAGTCCATAGCAACATCTGTCTCCAAAGCACAGCTCTTCAGGTGGTACTACAGCTAAAGTTATGTATCAAAAAGAGACCTGGTGTAAATAGGTTCCATCAGTTTGAACTAATTTAGATGGATGAGCCTCTACCAGCACTGAACAACGGCCTATAGGGTCACTATAAGTCAGAACCTACTCGACGGCAACGGGCAATGGGAACAATGGCAGGGCACATGAAATGATGAGGTCAAAGCAGCCTACTTTCCACATGAGTCTCCCCATTTCTCAGAAAGGAGACAAAGGACCATCCTGGACCATCCTTGTTTACCCCTATCCCACCTCACAATACTGCATTTAAAGGACCCCCCTCAGCCACCCCACCCACAACACTGCATTCCCAAAGGACCCCTCAGCCAGCCCACCTCACAATACTGCATTCCTAAAGGACCTTCCCTGACTGAGCTCCAGCTTCAGCTGAACATCAGACTTCATGTGAGGCACATAGAGATTCTTCTGGAAATGGAGGTTGTAGCTTTGCCTGGGATGACATGAGTGGAATGACTCAAGTCTTGTGTTTGTATTTTCCTGGGAATACTGGGTGGAGGGGTCAGGTGAGGAGCAGAAAGTGACTAGATAAGGAAGGATGGTGGGGGGAACAGCCCCCTGGAGCCCTCTCCAGGGGCAGAGGAGGAGGCAGGTAGCGTGGAGTGTTCAGGAAACCCAGACAATCAACAGAATGTACAGACAGGGCACCCGCCTGTTGGAACACAGATCCTCCCCACCTTGCTTCAAGCCCTGCCTCACCCAGACCTCTCTCTGTCAAAAAATCTCATATATTCTCAGAAGCTCAGTATAGACATGTCATGCCACCTAAACCACTCACCTGCCACAGTCTTCTTCCAAATTAGTTCAATTAGCTTTCTATCCCATTTCCCACTTCATAATATCCTGCCAGGGAAGGCCCATCTCCTGAGGAGAGACGTTCTTTCCTTTCATTGTCACAGCAAACCTTAAGAACAAGGATGGCAAAACTTTGACTCCCTTACTCTGGACACAGCATCAAAAAAGATCAATTGCCATAAAAACACATAATGTTTGGCTGAGGGTCAGCAAAAATTTGGGAAATCCTCAGTGAGAAGGATTGACACAATAGCTTTGACAATGTTCTCAAGCATACCAACAATCATGAAGATGGCACAAGACCAGGCAGCATTTTGTTTTGTTATCCATAAGGTTGCCATAAGTTAGAGCCAACTCAATGGCAAATAACAACAACAACAACATGTTCCTCATCTGGCCAAAGAGGGAACTGAGGCACAAGGAGTTTAATAAAATAAAATAAAAACAACTTTATAGATCCAGGACTAGAACCCAGGTCTCCAGGCTCTTCATCCTTTGGGCTTCCCATGGCCAGCCATGCCTAGCTCATTCGCTGGGCTCAAATTTCATCCCTTTGCCTGTGTCTTCCCCTCACAGAGCCTAAAAAATGGATAGAGACATGACAAAGACGCCATTTCACCAACCACTGCCAACATCTAATGATGACTTTATGGCTTGTTCAAGTTGTTCATGTGGACTTTGATGATTCACTGTGGAGTATTCCACAAGTGAGGTGACCAGGACAGAAACTAGCAGTAGAAATAAGACTCTGGGGAGAAGCCCAGGACCTGGCAAGCAGCACAGCTAAGCATCCTGACGATGAGAGGGTAGAAAGCACCCTTAGGTGCTCCCAAACAGACTCAGGCCTTGTGGCCAGCACGGGCAATGGGGAGGTGCTAGAGCAGAGCAGTACAGGATAGAGGCAGTAGATAGTCAGTGGTCCTGGGCAGGCCCTGGCCCCTGGGTGTGCTTGTCTTTGATCTGGGAAGCCTTCATCCCAGAAGGGTCTCTCCTTTCTCCTCAACTGATTTCTGAAAATGTTTGACCGAAAGCCTCCTCTTTGATTTTTGGATTCTGTTCTCCCCCAAATCCTCAAATGGCTGAGCTCATCAAGTGGGTGCCCTCAGGAGAGGAGATGGAGGTCTTCCGCGTTTGGGGCAGAGAAAGCTACTGCAATGCGGAAGGACAAGAGAAGGGGGCAAGAGATAAACTTTGTGGAGACAATTTGCAGAGAAACAGTCCTTGTGGGTCAAGAAGAGGCCCCACTGGGCTGGACCAGGCTTGGGTAGCAGTGGAGCCCAACACTGGGCCAGGGATAGAGAGAGGACTGCAGTCCCAGGGAGGAGAAAGGGGGGTCGAGGCAGGATCCCCAGCCAGAAAGGACCAGGACATCGGGCAGGAGACCAGGCAGAAATACAGCCTCAGAGGAACAAGGCCAGCAGATGGTAGGAGAGGATGCTGGTCACATGGACAGAGGCCACGCTGGGCTGCCATGCCTAAATCTCCAAACTTCCTGGCCAGGGCACCTTTGGTCTTCCCATGTAGCCAACCTGCCAATGCCCTCCCTGTCCCTGTCCCTGTGGGACACCCTAAGGGCCCCTGGAGATAGTCCAGCCAGGCTTCCTGCATCTCTGCTAAGCTCATTCTCTGGCTGCAGGTGTTTGCTCAGCTCCTCTGGGGGCAGGCAGAAATGCCAGAGAGGTAATGCTTTCTGAGGGACCCTCATCTGAGAGCTAAACGCCCTACTTCCTTGCCTTCGGTGGTACAATTCTGAGACTTGTTCTCCACAGTCCCTCAGTGTTCCAGAGAGATGAAGCCCTGGTTGCTGGCAGGAGTCAGCCACTCATTTATTGTCCTGCCCCCTTCCGGGTCTGACTTCTCTGCTCCCTAACCACGCATCCCCGGATCACCTCCTGAACAAACTTGCTATTAGCTGCCATCAATTTGGCCTGGATGCATGGGGACCCCACGCATAACAGAACAAAACATTGCCCGGTCCTGCACCATCCCCATGATCAATTGTAGATTGGAGCATGGTGACCCACAGGGTTTTCACTGGCTGCCTTTCAGATGTAGATCACCAGGCCTTTCTTCCTAGACCATCTTAGTCTGGAAGCTCTGCTGAAATCTGTTCAACAACATAGCAACACACACGCCCCCAATGACAGACAGGTGATGACTGCGCAGGCGGGCGTTGGCCAGAATTCAACCCAGGTCCCCCACAGAGGAAGTGAGAATTCTACCACTGAACCTCCTGCCCTGATCCCAGATAAACTACCAGCACCGAAATATTTGTCTCAGGGTCTGTTTCGGGGAATCCAAACTGAGATAGAAGATGACAGTTTGGGGAGAAGCTAAGCCTGAACAGGGGGATGAGTGGCTCTGACTTGAAACAGATCACCGTCCCTCCCCTCTCAACCCTTCTCCCACTAAATGTAGGGCAGAAGCCACTCGACCGCCGCAGCTCCCAGCACAGAGACAGGTGCAGCCCTGGGTGCTGGGACTTCTAGGACTGTGTCCCCCTCCCCACCGCCACCTCATCCCCCCTAAACCTAATGCCACAATCCCTTACTGATATTAAAAACTGACAAGGAATTTTGCCACCAGCTCTAGCATTTTAATATTGAAAGGTTGTGAAATCTAATAAGAGCTACAGGGAGGTTGATGGCGGGGCGTGCTATGTCCCCCCCACCCCCCGCCGAGCTGCAATAGAACTGGGATTCAATAAGCAAATGTGACAGAATGTGTAATTTCCCCTTGGTCCACCACGGCCAGGCATTTCCTGTTTAATAACCTCAAACCAGCCCCCCCGGGCGCCCCCCCCCATCTCTCCCCTCCATCTTATCAGAATAATCCTTCATTGGAACGCAGCGCAGGCTGGCACTTTGGTGGCACCTTATCACCGCTTGAGGACACAAAGGGAATAAGCTGGAATATGATTTTTCGCCTTTGTGAGAAGGTGTTAATGAGATCTTCCTGCCACCGCCCTGCCTGAGAAAGCAGGAGAGCCTGGGTCCCTGTCCTTTACAACCAAAACCCAGCTTTAAAACCTGTCGGTAAGAGAGTGCGTCCCTGGCCCATCCTCACCCTAGATGGGGGGAGGCAGAGACAGAAATTGGAAAGTGACAAGCCTTGAGAAGAACCCCAGCCTGACTCGGAGTGTCAGTGTCAGCCACAACCAGACACACAAGTGATTCAGAAACTAGGGCCGCTTCCCGAGCGGGAGGGGCAGGAGGAAAACTCTGGAGAGGGGTCGGTACGCGGGCAGGCTGCTATGCACAGAGGGAGTGTGATGGTCCAGCTCAGCACATTTGGGAGCGAGGGGATGACAGAAGACCCCCGGGGCACCTGTCCCCTGCCTGAATCAGATCCCAGCTCAGGGGAGCTGGGAAGGGTGCCCCCGATGGGCTGAGCCCTTGCAGGGGCAGAAGGAAATTCCATCTCCTGTTTCAGTTTTCTCTGGAGGAAGCCAAACACAGAATCTTCGGATGCTGCAAACGGTTAACACCCTCAGCAGCTAACTGAAAAGTTGGAGATTTGAGTCCACCCGGAGGTGCCTCAGAAGAAAGGCCGGGCAATCTACTTCCCCCAAATCAGCCACTGAACACCCTGTGGAGCACAATTCTACTTTGATGCCCATGGGGTCACCATGAGTTAGAACTGACTCTATATAGCAGCTGATAAACCAAAGCCAGCTTTGCTAGTCCTCGGGCAAGAGACTTCCCTGGCAGCCCTGCTGAGCGTGGGACTAACAAAGGTATTGCCAGGCTTTCACCTTTGTTGCTGGTGTTGTAACATACAAAATACAGGAGCGGGCTCTGTGGCGCAGGCATGCACCAAGCCCCTCGCGTGCCTTATATTCTTTAACCTCATCGCAACCCAGTTTGTCGTTGTTAGGTGTTATCGAGTTGGTTCTGACTCATAGCAACCCTATGGACCACAGAGCGAAACACTGCCCAGTCCTGCACCACAACCCTAGGTGGTAGCTAAAATATTATGATCCCCATTTTGCAAATGACCAAACTAAGGCTGACAGCAATCAGGTCACTTGCTCCATGTCTACAGGTAATAAGTGGCAGGTCCTTGAAATCTGTTGCTTTGATTCCAAAGCCTGTGCTCTTAACTACTAAGCCAAAGAGGACCAGCAGGCCCTGCAAATGCTCCAGGGCTCACACCTCAACATGGAGGGGACCAGAGACCCTGCGACAATTGCAAAGGGAGCTGGTTCTCCAGAGAAGTCTGAGCATGGAGGAGAAAGAGATGTCATCGTTGGAGGGGAAGAATGTGGGGTTTAGGAAAGTAGAAGGTTTGTGTTGTTCTGATTGTTGTGGTTGTTGAGAACAGGGGGTGCCTGAGCCCCTGGCTGCTGGGGGAAGGAGATGGTAAGCAGCAAAGGAGAAATCACCAAGAGAGGGGCTGAGGCCTGCGACAAAGGCCTGGGGAAGGTAGAGGGGGTGGCTTAAGGGGACACAGGTAAGGGCCTAGCCTCAGGGTGGAAGCAGGGCTGAGTCCTCTATGAGGAGAGGAAGGAGGCAGGATGACTATGGATGCCAACTCATTAACAGAAAAGCAGAGGACTGATGGGAGTCCCTGGGTGGTTCAACAGTTCATGTACTCAGCTACTAACTGAAAGATTGGCAGTTCTGGTCCACCCACAGGCACCTCGGGAGAAAGGCCTGGTGATCCGCTTCCAGAAAATCAGCCATTGCAAACCTGTGGAGCACAGCTCTACTGTGATACACACGGGGTCACCATGAGCTGGAGTCGACACGAGAGCAACTGGCGCTGTACCGCAGAGGACTGACCAGCGAGGTCCCACCCGACAGCCTCAGTTTCTTCCTTGTCTGTCCTCCAACGACACAGCCTTTGCTAGCCACAGCCACCCTGTTCAGACACAGCCACCTCATCCTTCTGCCCTCCTGGAGGACTTCATGTATCCCAGTCCCTGGAGGTCCCACCTACTCCTCACCTGGTAGTCTGTCCTGTTCAGTTCACCTGAAACAGCGTTATAAAACGGTAGAGTAGAAGAAACCTCAGAGGACTTTCAAGGAGGTGGCTTTTAAATAGCAGGAGACTACGGTTTTGACAGGAAAGACAGGAGAGACCATCCCTGGCAGAAGAAACTATGGAGCAAAGCAGGCTCAGCTGAGCAAAGTCAGGCTCAGACTATTTGGGGCCAGATAAGGATTCCTGGGCTGGCCAAGGCAAGTTGAAACAATTGGGGAATGGCAAGAGGTAGGCGGAAGGGCAGGCTGGGATCCCCTGTGAGTGATCTCAAAGGCCACTCACTGTAAGAGAGCTGAGCTTGATGGGTGAGCCACAGGGGACCTATCCCAGGCTTTGAAAGCTGCAGAAGCATGCCCAGATGTGCATTTCGGAACGATCGTACTGTTAATGGTGTAAAAGATGGACTGAGGGGGCAGAAACCCTAGGGGACAAGAGGTTGCCTGAGAGGATACTGCAGCAGTCTAGACCAGGGGTCAGCAAACTTTTTGTAAAGGGCCAGACAGTGAATATTTTAGGCTTTGTGGACCGTATTTTGCAACTTCTGTGGCAACTATGTAAACTAATGTGTATGACTGTGTTCCAATAAAATTTTATTTACAAGAAAATGATGGCATCTGATTTTGGCCCAAGGGCCATAATTACCAACCCTTGTTCTGGGCCATGGGAGATGGACAGGCCCAAAGCAAAGGATGCTGCCCTGGCGTAATGAGGCGCTACTATAAAGAATGCAGGACAGCTTGGGGGGAGCTGAAGAGCTGGTCCCCATAAGCAGAGAAGAGGTGCAAAGAGAAAGAATAAGTGCACCCAAAGGGATAAGGTGGTCTTAACGTCAAACTTGACTCAGGCCTCTTCTTGGTCAGAAATCACATTCAACTTTCGCCTACCTCTCCAAGGAGTTCAAAGCATTTAAAAATATCCCGATAGAAGCCATTTTCCTCCCTATTTCACAAGTTAGGAAACTCAGGTAGACCCTTGGCCAAGGAGGTAATGCCATCTGATGCAGAGTCACGTAGAAGGGCAAAGCTGGCAAGAAGAGCAACACCTGTCTCCTGCTTGCTCTGGCCACAGTCCTCCAGGACCTGAGGCAAAGAAAGCAAGAGAACATGAAATCCTTGTCTCTGTTTCAGTTTTCTCTGGAGGATGCCAAGAGAGCTTTGCTAGGCCTCAGGAAAGAGATTTTAAAGCTGCAGAGTGAAGGAGTCATTAAAGACCCCTTTCCATCAAGTCGATTCCAATTCATAGCAACCCTATAGGATAGAGTTGAATTACCCCATAGGGTTTCCTTCTAATATCACAGCAACATGAAAGCCACCACAGTACAACAAACTGACAGACACATGGTGACTTAGTTATCTAGTGCTGCTATAGAAGAAACACCACAAGTGGATGGCTTTAACAGAGATAAATTTATTCTCTCACAGTCTAGGTGGCTAGAAGCCTGACTTCAAGATGCCAGCTCCAGGGGAAGGCTTTCTTTGTTGGCTCTGGGGAAAGGTCCTTGTCATCAATCTTCCCCTGGTCTAGGAGCTTCTCAGTACAGGTACCCTAGGTTCAAAGGACCCGTGCTCCTGGCTCTTCTTGCTTGGTGGTAATGGGGATTTAGAAGAGGAGGTGGAACAAGGGATATTGTTGCTGATGTCAGATGGATCCTGGCTGAAAGCAAAGAAAACCAGAAGGATGTTTACCTGTGTTTTATTGACTATGCAAAGGCATTTGACTGTGTGGATCCTAACAAATTATGGATAACATTGCAAAGAATGGGAATTCCAGAACACTTAATTGTGCTCATGCAGAACCTGTACTTAGACCAAGTGGCAATCGTTCCAACAGAATAAGGGGATTCTGCGTGGTTTAAAGTCAGGAAAGGTGTGCATCAGGGTTTTATCCTTTCACCATATTTATTCAATCTGTATGCTGAGCAAATAAACTGAGAAACTGGACTATATGAAGAAGAACATGGCATCAGGATTGAAGGAAGACTCATTAACAACCTGCATTATGCAAATGACACAACCTTGCTTGCTGAAAGAGAAGAGGACTTGAAGCACTTACTAATGAAGATCAAAGACCACAGCTTTGAGCATGGATTATACCTCAACATAAAGAAAACAAAAATCCTCACAACTGGACCAATAAACAACATCATGATAAATGGAGAAAAGATTGAAGTTGTCAAGGATTTCATTTTACTTGGATCCACAATCAACACGCATGAATGCAGAAGTCAAGAAATCAAATGATGCATTGCATTGGGCAAATCTGCTGCAAAAGATCTCTTTAAAGTGTTAAAAAGCAAAGATGCCACCTTGAGGACGAAGGTGCACCTACCTGACCCAAGCCCTGGTGTTTTCAATCACCTCATATGCATGTGAAAGCTGGACAATGAATAAGGAAAACAGAAGAAGAATTGATGCCTTCGAATTGTGGTGTTGGCAAAGAGTATTGAATATACCATGAACTTTCAGAACAAACAAATCTGTTTTAGAAGTACAGCCAGAATGCACCTTAGAAGCAAGGATGGCAAGACTTTGTCTCACATATTCTGGACATGTTATTAGGAGGGGCCAGTCCCTGGAGAAGGACATCATGCTTGGTAAAGCAGGGGTCAGCAAAAGAGAGGGAGACCCTCAACGAGATGGATTGACACAGTGGCTGCGACAGTGGGCTCAAGCATAACAATGATGGTGAGGATGGTGCAGGACTGGGCGATGTTTATTTCCGTTATACATAGAGTCACTATGAGTTGGAATTGGCTTGACAGCACCTAACAACAACAACATAGGGTTTCCTGGTGGCACAGTGGTAAAAAGCTCGGCTGCTAACCAAAATGTCGGCAGTTCAAATCCACCAGCTGCTCCTTGGAAACCCATGTGGCAGTTCTACTCTGTCCTATAGGGTCACTATGAATCGGAATCAACTTGATGGCAAAGGGTTAATCTTTACGGAAGCAATTGTCACATCTTTCTCCTGCAGAGTGGCTGGCATGGCGGCTTCAAACTGCCACCTTTCAGTTAGCAGCTGAGCATTTAACCACTGCACCACCAGGGGTCCTTGAACAAGTCATTGAACAAGTCATTAATCAAGTCATTAGCCATCCTTAATTCTCACTCCAACCCCCTCACTAAAGTCCAGAGTGGGTGAGTTACTTGTTCAAGATCACAGAGCTTGCTCATGGTAGAATCAGAACTAGAAGCCAGGGTCCTGCTCTCAGTCCTGGGCTAATTTTGTCACAGCAGGCTCTCCACAAAAGAGCAAAAGAGCTGGGCCAATAGGTCAGCTCTGCCCATTTCACTTGTCTCCATGGACACACACATACGCACTCAACACAACCAAAAGCACTTTGATTTTTAATGAAGAGTAAAAATTTCCCAGTCTCTACTGATCATCCTGGGCAGGAATAATAAGGCTTTTCAATTCCCTGCTGCTTAAAGCACCATCGTGAGGACTGGTATTTACTTGGATAAACAGTAATCTGTCCCCAGGATGGTAGCCAGCTTCAGACGATCACCTGACTGATCGCATTTGCAGTTGCTACGTTACTTCAGCCTCTAATTTGCCATCACGTGTTCCTTGGAGTTGCTGAAATTTCCTGCAAAGCTGAAGAGGGCAGTCAGAGAACCACGCTGGCTTGGAGTGATCAATATCAGATTCCCAGCAACGGCACCGTGGCCCCATGGATGTCTGAGCTGGGGACCCCAGTGCTCACGGACAGCAAACTTCCCCCCAGGCCCTCCTGGCCAGATCTTGTTTCCTTGGGCCATGAAAGTTAAAGGATGTTAAAGGGGTCAAGGAGCCAAGGAGGCTGCTGCAGATAGATGGCACAAGGAGGGAGAGGCAGGCCACTCGTCAAGGGCCATTGAATGTTAAGCACCCAGGAGCTGGGTGGTGCTAATCGTTAAGCACACGGCAAGTAACTGAAATGTTGGCAGTTTGAACCCGCCCAGAAGAGAGGCATGGTGATCTACTTCTGAACGGTCACAGCCATGAAAACCCCACGGAGTGCAGTTCTACTCTATAACACGTTCGGTCACCAGGAGCTGGAATCGAGTCCACGGCACCTGGATTGGGTTTTTTCTTTTTTTAGGGGAAGTTAACAGTAAGAACCAGTAGCCAAAGAGCAGAGGCAATATGGAGTCCTGGAAAAGAACTCTGGGCTTGGGACCCACGATCTGGACCTGAATCCAGTCTTTGCTAGCAATCGCTGTTTGCGTTGGGCAAGTATGTTAATCTCTCAGAGCCTCAGTTTTCTCACCCGTAATGAGAATAGAAGGGGCCCTAATGGCCCAACGCTTAAGTGCTCAGCTGCTACCCGAAAGGTTGACGGTTTAACCCACCCAGCAGCTCTGTGGAAGAAAGGCCTGTCGATGTGCTTTCATAAATATTCCAGCCAAGAAAACCCCACAGGGAAGCTCTACTCTGTCACTTGGGGCGGCTGAGTGAGAATCGACTGGCTGGCACACAAGAACAGCAAGAATAAGGATAGGATATACACACACCCCACAGCTTTTCTGTGAGGACTGAGTGATACACGTACAAGCGAGCTCTTAACAGCACCTGGCCCAGGACGGGGCTCAGAATAAACACTTGGCCCTTCCTTTGTCTTACCTGCAGGTGGGCCTTTGATGAAGGATTGACCTTCAGCCCTCAGGGAGCTAGGAATGAAGAACTATGAAGGCAATACTATAGACAGACAAAGGCCAGACAGAACCACACAAGGGCAGGGTCAGGTAAAGGGCAAAGTTCAGGGGCCTGATGAGCACTGCCGAGTCCTAGGAGTCACATTATACGCTGGGTGTGGGGCTGGCTGTCTCCCTTCTGTTGCTACGGAAGACTCTTCTGAAGGAAGGAGTGTTTAGATCAGAAAATAGTTGCTTTGAGGTCTCACTTATATGAAATATCCAGAATAGGCAGATGTATAGAGCTTGCTTGCTGAAAGTGAAGAGAACTTGAAGCACTTACGGATAAGATCAAAGATCCCAGCCTTCAGTACGGCTTACGCCTCAACATGAAGAAAACAAAAATCCTCACAACTGGACCAATGAGCAACATCATAATTAAAAAAAAAAAAAAAACTCATTGCTGTCGCATCAATTCCAACACATAGTGACCCTATAGGACAGAGTAGGACTGCCCCATGGGGTTTCCACAGAGCGGCTGGTGGATTCATACTGCTGACCTTTTGGTTAGCAGCTGTAGCTCTTAGCCATGGTGCCACCAGGGCTCCAACATCACGTTAGTTAGAGCTGATCAGGAAGGCCTGAACTGGCAACACTGGGGCCGTGTAGACCAGGTGTGCTCTGATGGAGACAGCATCATCCTCCGGATTCTCAGAGGGGAGCATGATAAACACCAGGGCTCGAGACTGTGCCTCTACCTCTTCCCAGCAGGGTAAGGAAGGGCCGGGGAAGCACGGGCTCTCCCTTCGCAACCCTCCACCCATCCTCACAACCTCCCTCCCCAGCATCAGGCCCCGGAGGGCTCTCCTTCCTCAGCCGCCCTGACTCAGCCCTAGATATACATTTGAACCTGGACATTCAGTTATCATCCTCAAAATAAAAGATAAGACTTTGCCTGAGATGTAACGAGTTGAATAAAATTTTATGAGTCTCTCTGGGAAGATTGGGTGGGGGGATGGGGACTAGAGAGGGAGGGGAGAGAGGGGGCAGATGGGTAATAGCCCCTGGGCCCCTCCCCAGGGGCAGATCCCAGGCTAAAGCCCCTCTTCAGAATTAGCATACAAACGGCCTCCTCCAGACATCCTCCAGAAGCCAAGCACCATCAGGGGCAGCAGGCACTTATCCCTGTAATAAATAACTTCTGAAAGCTTGCTGATGGCTGAGGCAAACCTCTTGGGAGGCCAGCGGAGAGGAGGGAGCTGCTACGGGCTTAAAATTCAGAAACGGGGAAGGCGATAGGCTGGGAGCAGAGGGTAGAAGGTCAAGGTGAAGCCCAGGCAGATGTAAGCCTTCAAAAAGAGCATTCTTAAAAGTGGGTCCTTCAGCCCCTCTGCAGGCACCATGCTTACGTCAGGTGCTCTCAAGCAGTGACCACTCCTATCTCTTCCCATTGTTGGAACCTCCAAAACAGTTTCTTAGATCCCAACGAAGCATTGCTTTGCATTTTACCAGGCTGTTCACTCCTTTCCAGGGCAGAGCTGGGTGAATTCAAGCACACACAGCCTTTCATTATGCCCAGAATCCCTAGTCTGGTCTTTGCTTGTGGTCCATTCTACCACTTCAGACTCCTTTCCTTAAGAAGGTCTCCACTGTCCCTCCCTGAAGCCTGGCTCTTTATCAGGGCCCCTCCACGCCACCAAGCAAGTCAGGAAAAGTGGCTGGAGGCAAGATAGAGATGGTCACCAGCAATGGGGATGGCTGCCACGCCAGAAGTTCAGCTTCAACTCCACCAATCCCATCACATGGATACAACCCTCTCCTCTTTTTAATTCCAACATAATGAGATTGATTTTCTGACATAGTTTATGGATTTGGTCCTATGGCTTCATTACCATATGTCCTCAGTCAATTATTACAGACTATCATCGTCACATCGTCCCTGTTGAGGTTGGAGTTTTATACAACCTGGAGTACAACCAGATTAAAAAAATCCCAGTCACTTAAGATAGTTAATGAGAGAGTGAGAGACTGATAATGATCAAAATAGCAGAACTTACTTTGCACTTTCTATGTGTCCCAGAGACAGTGCTAAAAACCTTATGTGGATTATCTCAGTTAATGTTTTCAACAGCTCTGTGAGGAAGGTGCTAATAAAATTTCTCTATTATAGATAAGAAAACTAAGGCTTAGAGAAGTTGAGCTATTTGCCAAACTCACACAATTAAGTGCTGAAGTCTAGATATCAGCCCAGATAGTTTGACTCTGAAATCTAAACTTATAAGCATTTCATTTTACTACCTCCTAAATTTTCTTTTTTAACTACAATGCTTTCACATTTCTATCCTCTAGATTTAATTCATCTCTCCCCCGAGAGTCAAAACATGTCTTCTTGGCATATCTTCCTGGGCTGTTTCTGCTGAGTTAATCAGCAAGCAGCATCAAAAAGATCCACTGTTTAATTGGAGTCCTCAAACAGCAAACCATTGGTCTACAGCTAGCACTTTGATATGTTATTAGATATATTAAATCAACTGTTTTACAATACTGCAATGATCACACGTCCTGGATTTTCCAGGGTAATCCTGATTTCAATATTGAGCCATGTATTTTAATATAAGCCACAAAACATTAGAGAAATGACAATGTATTGTAATTTACACGTCCAAAATAGATCCCCTGTCTTCCTGTTGTATCCAAAAGGGTCCCAAATTCCTTCATAAGATTGCTTTTGTGAAAATCCCCTTGGCTCTGAAAATACGGTCATGGTGTCATCACGTGGATGAAGATGTTTTAACTCACTTCTTAGTTCATGGCTGAGGCTGATTTACACTTGAGCAAAGCCATCAGGCCACGTGGTGTAATCCCCATAGCCAAGGGGGAGCATCTCCCAGTCACAGCTCTGGTGTTTAATTAGCCTCTGTATACCCATTGACTGCAACCATCATCACTGAGCCAACTCTTATTCATTATAGACTTCTGGTGGTATTACTACTATTTTCCAGCAGCCTGGTTTTGTTCCCTAGAGAACTGAGAGCAGATTGTCATAAAGTGCCGAAGCAAGTCCTTCCCACTCCCTGTGCCATGCTGCTGTGCCAGGGCACCAAGCCCTGCAGAAACCAGGCCAGATCACACAGCCTGGGGGCCGGTTTGGTGTCAGGGGTGCATGTGACCAGGCATTCTGTTGGTCCTGGAGTTTATAGACTGCACACTTCCTCGCCCACCCAACCATCCCATACACATGTTTTCACACAAGGCTCCTCTGTGTCCATTCCAAGAAACACAACATATCCTTGGCCAAGACCCATAGCGACCAGTGGTTCTAATGATTAATTCTCAGCTGAAGGCAGGTGGAAGGCTGGGTTTTATATCTTCTCCTAGCTATCAGTATCTGCCCTCCAGGTAACCTCTTGGCCACTAAGCCCTTAACTGATGTTATCAGCTTCCTGAAAGCCACCTCACTCAGCTGGTTGGAGAATGGTGCTCATGCGACAAAAGAGTCATGGGACAGTTGGCCAGGAGTACAAGGCTCTCCCTTCCCTCTCCAATAACCCAGGATTTTCAGATATTTAAAACTAGCTCTTTACTTCTGAATTAAGAGGAAGTTTATATTAAAATATATCAGCACCAAAAAACAACGAAGGACCTCTGTCAAAGGTCCAAACAAAAAACCCATTGCCATCTAGTCGATTCTGACTCATAGAGACCCTATAGGACAGAATAGGACTGGCCCACAGGGTTTCCAAGGAGCAGCTGGTAGGTTCAAACTGCTGACCTTTTGTCAGCAGTTCACCACCCAGGCTCTGTGTTGAATGTAGAGGAAGAGAAAACAGGTTCCATGCTCTTTGGGCAAGAGCTCCAAACAAGGGCACAAGAGGGTGGAAGACAGACAAGTGGTCTAGAGAGACAACAGATTGAGGCAGGCATGACTTTATCTGGCCACGACTGATCCATCCTACAATTTCAAGCAGGTCCCCCTTCTACACACCAGTTGATCCGTATGGCTGGGTAGTGGAGCAAGACCACTACAAGCTATCAGCAATGCACTGGTAGTAATGAAGACAAAACCAGATGGGGATCTGTGTGGTTGGAAACCCAAGGAGCATTGGCAAGATGTCAAAGCCAAGTCTAAGGGGCAGAGTGGAGTTGTGGCATGACCGTGACCAGACTTTGAGAGACCAAACCGAGATGCCAGGCCAGTGAGGGTGGAAGAGTCAGAGCAGGTACTTAGATGGTCAGAGTGGGCAGGAGCTGGTAGGTGTGCAAGGTGTGAAGATACAGGGGAACCCAGTCCAGGTGAACAGCCATGAAGAGTCACTATTTGGGGGAGAGTCTCTCTTACTGGACCCCCATATGCATTTTAATGTGCATCCTTTCATTTGC
Organism: Elephas maximus indicus; assembly: GCF_024166365.1. NCBI lineage: Eukaryota > Metazoa > Chordata > Mammalia > Proboscidea > Elephantidae > Elephas > Elephas maximus. The sequence continues at coordinate 18,107,267 of NC_064826.1, forward strand.
ATATGTTCCTGAAAAATGTGTATTGTGATTTTGTGTGCATGTGTTTTTCATTTACATAAAATATTATTGTGTTACAGATCTCATCCTCTTTATTTTATTTTATGTTTTTTTTTTTTTTTTTTTTGCTTTACTTTTTCAATCAGCACTCTATTGTTAAGATCCTTCTGGGTTGCTATGCGTGCATCCAGGTTTTGTTTTTAACCACTGCCCAGTGTCCATGGTGAGCACCCATCAAATGTTGCCTCTGTACTCGCCGGTGATACATGGTAGCCCAGGCTGCTTCCAGTTCCCAACTACCAAGAGACAATGGCTGTGAGTATGCACAGATGCCACTTGAGCCTGTTGAAAGGATTTTTTGGGGATATGTGCCCAGGAGTGAAATTGCTGAGTCACATGGAAAACATATTCTTAATTTGAATAAATAGATGGATCTCCAGAATGACTGAACAATCTGTACATCCACAAGCAGGGCAAGGCAGTTCCTATATCTGGGGGTTCTCTTTTGAAGGTCTAGGGTTCCTCCTATCAACTCAACTCACTCTGTACCCGGCATCTAATAATACCAGTGGTATGATGTTGTTGTTAGGAGCTGCCAAGTCTGCTCCTCCTCACGGTGACCTTATATATAACAGAATAAAATGTTACCTGGTCCTGTGCCATCTTCACGATTGATGGTATGTACCCGTTAAACCCGTTGCCATCAAGTTGATTCTGACTCATAGCGACCCTATAGGACAGAGTAGAACTGCCCCATAGAGTTTCCAAGGAGTGCCCGGTGGATTTGAACTGCTGACCTTTTGGCTGGCAGCCGTAGCTCTTAACCACTATGCCACCAAGGTTTCCATGGTATGTACAGAAGCCCCTAACTAGAGTAGCTCTCAGTGTCTTCTTCCTCGGATGACCACCTAAGTATTCTGAAAGACAGGACATGTTTGCCCCGCTTTGAAATTCCTATAGCTCCTTCTTCAATGTTCCCTCTTTATTATCACAAAATAACCAGGGCATATTTTTAGGCAATGTGTTTCTTACCTGTCCCAAGCCCCATGACCTACTGGCTCCAACTGCTGACATCAATAAAAACCAAATCCAAGCCTGTTGCTGTCGAGTTGATTCTGACTCATAGGCAGCATCAATAGAAACCCATAATAAAGTCACTGTTCAGAAATCTATACTGCTTTGACTATAGCTTTCTTAGCCCTATAAGATTCTGCGCCAACACTCCAGTCTCTATTGGTGTTTCACTTAGCTTTTTTTTTTTTTTTTTTGTCCTTCTTATGGTGGTTAAGTGCTTGGCTGCTAACCAAAAGGTCAGTGGTTCAAACCCACCGGCTGCTCCGCAAGACAAAGATGTGACTGTCTGCTTCCATAAAGATTTATGGCCTTGGAAACCCTATGGTGCAGCTCTCCTGTGTCCTACAGGGTCGCTATGAGTAGGAATCCACTAGACAGTGGTGGGTGTGGTTTTTGGGTTTTCTTATGGCGAGTTGTCTTCTTGTGTCCCTCTTATTCCGCCTTTGATACTTCCCTCTTATTACTCTACCCTCTTCTAATTAAGCCTATAAAAAAAAAATTATTTTTTTTATATGTAGTTACATAGATTTAGTTCTGCCTCTGCGGTCAAGATCTTAAGCATAAAGCTATGTCTAGAATCTATAGCCCTGGGGCACACAGCTCTGTATCTTACCCCCTTTTAATTGTCCCTCCCCCTGATTGTATTCTCTCCTGCCTCAAGAGGGCCACCACCCTGGGCTCAAAGTTCTTCATTCCTTTTCATGTCTTTATTCTTTTACTACAAATGTGCTTGTTACAAAGGCTGCTAGTTGTTCCCCAACAGCCATTCTTCCTTCCTGTTTTTTAGCTGAGGATGTGTTTACCCAGGTAAAGCCTTTATTTCCCTGCCTGTGAAAGCATTCTTACTACTGGAATATGAAAGGCCACATCCTTAAAAGGAAGGAGCCTATGAAACCCTTTCTTTCTATCCTCCTCACTGGCTGGAATGAGGATGTGATTATGAGAACTGGAGCGCCATCTTGGATCATGAGGTAGACATTTCATGCCAAGGATGACAGAACACATGTGGAAGGATCTAGGGTCTTGTGGAGCTTATCTGGACTGCTTAGCTAGCTTTTCAAATGGGAAAAACAAACTTCTCTCTGTGTATGCCATGAATGCTACATATTAGCCTAACTAATAGAAGTGAGGATGGTAAGACTTCATCTCACATACTTTGGGCATGTTACCAAAAGGGATCAGTCCCTGGAGAAGGGCATTTGCTTGGTAAAGTAGAGGAAGATGCTCAATGAGATGGATTGACACAGTGGCTGCAACAATGGGCTCAAGCATAACAACAATCATGAGGACGGTGCAGGACCGTGCAGTGTTTGCTTCTATTGTATATAGGGTTGCTATGAGTCAGAACCAACTCAACAGCACCTAACAATGACAATACATACATGTACAAGGGATTACCAAATGTTTTCTCTAAAGGGCCACGTAGTAAATATTTTAGACATTGTGGGCCATATTATCTATGTTGACAGTATTCACCTCTAGCATTGTAGCACAAAATCAGCCATAAACCCACTGCTAAACTCTTAAGAAAAAAAAAACAAACCCATTGCAGTCAAGTCGATTTCTACTCATAGCAACCCTATAAGACAGAGTAGAACTGTCTGATAGAGTTTCCAAAGAGCACCTGGTAGATTTGAACTGCTGACCTTTTGGTTAGCAGCAGTAGCACTTAAAACCACTACAGCACCAGGGTTTCCTGCCAACCTATACAATGACTAAAACTGCCCCATAGGGTTTCCAAGGCTGTAATGTTTATGGAAGCAGACTGCCACATCTTTCTCCCAAGGAGTGCGTGGTGGGTTGGAAGCGCTGACCTTTAGGTTAGCAGCCAAGTGCTTTAACCACTGCACCACCCAACCAAAAAACCAAACTCATTGCCGTTGAGTCAATTCTGACTCATAGCAACCCTACTGAACACAGTAGAACTGCCCCATAGAGTTTCCAAGGAGCACCTGGTGGATTCAAACTGCTGACGTTTTGGTTAGCAGCCATAGCTCTTAACTACCATGCCACCAGGGTTTCCTACTGCACTACCAAGGCCTCTTAAAGTAGCCAGAGATGATACGTAATCAAATGGGTATGACTGTGTTCCAATAAAACTTTATTTACAAAACAATCATTTGTTGGGCTGAATTTAGCCCACAAACTACAGTTTGCTACCTCTGATACATAGTATCATTTACTTGTTTGTAAACATGTAAATGGCATGACACTGTACATATCCTACTGCTATTTGCTTTCCTCACTCAACATTATGCAGTTGAGATTTATTCACGTTATACGTATGGATTTATTTCAATCATTTTCATCACCAGATGCTACAGCATTGAGTGAATGCTCCACAATTTAGTCATTTGCTCTCCTACTGATGGTCATTTAAATCGTTTCTCATCGTTTCATTCTCGTGAACAATGCTACACCCACACTCCTGTAAACCCCTCTTTACATAGGTACTGCGGATTTTTCCAGATTTCACACCTGGGTGTGGAATCCAAAAGGTATGTGCATTTTCAGCTTTTCTAGCTGTTTCCAAGCTTTCTCTCCATGATTATACCAATTAGCCCTTCCAGCACTGTGTGGTAGTCCCCCTTGCTCCACATTCTTTCCCATACTTGTTACTATCAGACTTCTTAACGTCTGTCTGACAGGTCGGAAATGTATTTCAATGTGATTTTACTTTGCCTTTATCTGCTTTCTAATGAGATTGAGCATTTTATCATGTATTCACTGGTCATTTAGGTTCCTTTTTGTAAACTCCCTGGTCATATCCTTTGTCTCTTTTTCTCTTAGTTTATTTGTATTTTCCATATTTATTTATAAGAGGTTTTCTACCTATGTTCTAGACAAATAACCAGTTGCCATCCAGTCAGTTCTGACCCATGGTGACCCCATGTGTGTCAGAGTAGATAGAACTGCACTCCACAGGGTTTTCAATAGCTGGTTTTTCAGAAGTAGATCACCAGGCTTTTTTTCCAAGGGGCTTTTGGGTGAACTCGAACCTCCAATTTTCTGTTTAGCAACTGAGCACATTAGCCATTTCTACCACCCATATTCTAGATACTAGTTTTTTTTTTTTAATAACTGTCTTTTATAGGCTTTACAAACATCTTTCTCATGTCTGTAACTTAACTTTTAACTTGTATTTAATACATGAATAATTTTAATATCATCAAGCCTATCAAACTTTGCATTTTGATTACTGCTCTCGGCATCTTGTTGAAGAAACCCTTCCTATATCCAAGGTCATGCGGGTATTCTCTTACACTTTCCTCCAAAATTTTGAAGTTCTCCTTTTCATACTTAGGTCTTTACATGCCCTGGAATCGATTTTAGTATAGATTTGAAATAGAGATAGAATTTTTTTCCATTATGGATCACCAGGTATCCCAGTGCCCTTTCTTAAATAGCTGATCCTTCCACCAAGGGATTCACAATGCACCTTGTCACATACCTAATTTCCATATATTCATGGTTTTATTTCTGAAATCTGTTTTCTGTTCCTCTGATTTATTTTTCTTTGTCTGTGCCAATACCAAGCTGTCTTAATCATTATAGATTTACAGTGAGCCTAGATTTCTGGTAGTTCAATTCCCCCAAATTCTTGCTTTTTCTTTTTCTTTTTTTTTTCAAAATTATCTTGGGCATTCCTGGTCCTTTCTTTGAGCTCCCAAACAAATTTTAGAATTGGCTTACCAGGTTCTATGGAAGAAGTTGTTGGGATTTTTGCCTTGAATTGCCTTCAATTTACAGGTTCTTCTAGAGATATTTGACATCTTTACAATATTGAGTCTTCCTAACCATTCTATCTTGTATACTCCCCAGGACCAGGTGATGTAATTTGAGGCAGATTTATAACCAACTGAACCGTTATGACCAAAGATTGTTGATTAATGGCTCTGTGTCAATGAGAGAAAAGTTTCCCTTGCCTCATTACAGGATTCTGTCCTTGGTCCTGTCCTTTTGAAAGTATCTGTCAATCAGTTATTTGGAGGACACATACCTGGTGGGGTGAACATATACCATAAATGACATAATCAACATCAGAATGATCTCAACAGTCTAGAATGCTTGGCCTAAGCCAAGAAGACAAAATTTAACAAGCATAAATGCAAAGCCCAGCATCAATCTCAGAAATTCATTTGCACAAATGTAGAACGGCTGGAGAGGAGTAATGATTTGGCAAGAGTTTATGTGAAAAGGATTTTGTGGCACAGGAGGGACAATTAGGTAGTCATTGATCACAGACCTAAAGCAAGGCAATAAGGTGATGTGGCCATTTAAGAAGCGGATGCCAACTTATTAAGGTACAACATCCAGTGCATGGGAAATATGGGCTCCCCGTACCCTGATGTCATCTGATCACAACCACAGCACTTGCTCTGTCTTTGGAAACCGTGTTGGCACATCACAGAGCATCAAGTGAGACTAAACACAAGGACAGAGATGTGGGAAGTTTCCCATCCAATGTCTGGTTAGAGAAGCACCCATGCCATCATTGCCCTCGTGCTGAAGTGACAAAGTGAGAAGACACAGCTGTTCGACCTGCAGAGGAGAAAACTCTAACGTACCCTGAAGCTGTCCCCAGCAATGGAATGGTCAGGTGCAGAAGGCAGTGAACTTTCTGCTGCTGGAGTCATTCTAGAAAAACACAGTGGCCTCTTCCCAGGCATGGTGTAGACAGGATCCCCTTGGGTGGCTTTTCAGGTCCCCTTCATAGTAAAAAAAACTGCTTAATGTAACTCAATCCTCACGATAACCTTGTGAGATAAGTATTTTAACCCAATCAATAGATAAGGAAACTAAGGTTAAGTGACACTAAGGGACTTGCCCACAGATGGTTAGAAACGGCTGTGAATCTAGGCATTTTTTTTTCCAAGACTAAGAGACATCAGATCTAGGTGAATCCAGGTCTCCTAGCTCTGGGTAAGTATCATTTCCACAGTGGTCACCAGTTTATTTACTAACCTAGAGATCTGGAATGAATTCTTTAGGCTCAGGCTCAGGGCATTTTCTGGAAGTCTCCCCAACATCATCAGCTGAGGACATATATTCATATGTCAACCAAGGCTCAAGAAGTGACTGCTGGGTGTGTGTGTGACTGTGTGTGTGTTAATGTTGCCAGAAAAAAAATGGGTGGGCAAGGAAACCCCCTCAAAAAATATAGTACTTCTCAAACACAGGCTCAAGCAAACCAGAGGCATAACCGGCCTCAGCACTGGTTGTCATGGGCAACACAGCCCCGTTCAGTCTTTGTGTCCTTGAGGGATCTAGGAGGACCACTGACTCCTCAAGAGAGCATAGAATCAATCCTCAAGGACAGCCTCCCCCACCCCCTTTAGCAACAGGAAGGAAACAACTCTGAAGATAAAGCTGCAAGGCAGAGATTAGAAGTGTTAATTGGGCCAACAGATCATGCTAGAATGGGAGGAAGGGTATCTGGCTCTGAAACAGTGGAGGGGGTTCTCCTGAGGAAAACAATTCTAATTAAAAACCTGAGGCTACTGCTGCTGACACAGGAAGGCAATACAGTCATGCTTTGGGGTCTCTGCCTGGCTCACCATCCTCTCCACCCTCCGCTATTGTTTAAAGGTAGGAGGTAGAAAAGTCTAATGTTTTTTCATTAATCATCTTTATTTTTAGCATTTTAGTTTTCACTAAACAAACAGTCCAACTCAGGGGTCCTCCCTTTTTTCCTGACTGCTTTCATTCCCACTTTCCCTGACACCTACTCTCTTTCTCCTCTCTTCCCCTGATCTCCTGTACCCTGAAGGGAGGATTGGGGTAGGGAGTGAGACAGAGACGGGCAGTTGAGATGGACCCCATAGAATGACAGAGGAATGTGGCTCAACCTGTCCTGGATCCTTCTAGACCTTCTCCAAAGCCTTCTTAGATGGGAAAAAATAAAGTAAAACCTCAAAATTTCCATTTCCAATGAAACCCACTGTCTTCACATCCAAAGCATGTCCTCTTCTCTCTCACTCAACAGCTAAACATATACAATTAGGAATAGTTAAGGGAATAGCAAAGCTGGAATATTTTAATTAACAAGCAAACACCTTGGAAGCCCCTGCTAGGTCCATCCATGAAGTACTTACACTTTGCTTGGGTTGTTGCTGCCGTTAGGTGCCTTGGAGTCCGTTGCGACTCAGAGCAACCCCATGTACACCAAAACAAAACACTACTGGTCCTGCACCATCGTCACAGTTGTTGTTATGTTTGACCCCATTGGTGTAGCCACTGTGTCAGTCCATCTCATTGAGGGTCTTCCTCTTTTTCACTGACCTTTACTTTACCAAGCATGATGTCCTTCTCCAGGGACTGATCCCTCCTGATAGCACAACCAAAGTACATGAGACAAAGTCACACCATCCTTACTTCTAAGGAGCATTCTGGCTGTACTTCTCCCAAGGCAGATTTGTTTGTTCTTCTGGCAGTCCGTGGTATATTCAATATTCTTCACCAACACCATAATTCAAAGGCATCAATTCTTCTTCGGTCTTCCTTATTCATTGTCCAGTTTTCACATGCATATGATGTGACTGAAAACACCGTGACTTGGGTCAAGCACACCTTAGCCCTCAAAGTGACATTTTTGCTTTTTAACACTTTAAAGAAGTTTTTTACAGCAGATTTGCCCGATACAATACGTTGTTTTATTTCCTGACTGTTGCTTCCATGGGCGTTGATTGTGGATTCAAGTAAAATGAAATCCTTGACAACTTGAATCTTTTCTCTGTTTGTCATGGTGTTGCTTATTGGTCCAGTTGTGAGAATTTTTGTTTTCTTTATGTTGAGGTGCAATCCATACTGAAGGCTGCAGTCTTTTATCTTTATCAGTAAGAGCTTCAAGTCCTCTTCACTTTCAGCAAGCAAGGTTGTGTCATCGGCACATCGCAGGTTGTTAATGAGTCTTTCTCTAATCCTGATGCCATATTCTTCATGTAGTACAGGTTGTTGGATTATTTGCTCAGTATACAAACTGAATAAGTATGGTGAAAGGATACAACCCTGAAGCATACCTTTCTTGTCTTTAAATCACGTAGTATCCCCTTGTTCTGTTCAAACAACCGCCTCTTGGTCTATGTACAGGTTCCTCACAAGCACAATGAAGTGTTCTGGGATTCCCACCCTTCACAATGTTATCCATAATTTGTTATGATCCACAGAGTCAAATGCCTTTGCATAGTCAATAACACACAGGTAAACATTTTCCTAGTATTCCCTGCTTCTAGCCAGAATCCATCTGACATCAGCAATGACATCCCTCGTTCCACCTCCTCATCTGAATCTGGCTTGAACTTCTGGCAGGTCCCTATTGATGTACTGTTGCAACTGTTTTTGAATAACCATCAGCAAAATTTTACTTGTGTGTGATATTAATGATCTTGTTCAATAATTTCTGCATTCTGTTAGATCACCTTTCTTTGAAATGGGCACAAATATGGATCTCTTCCAGTCAGTTGGCCAGGTAGTTGTCTTCCAAATTTCTTGACATAGACAAGTGAGCATCTCCAGTGCTGCATTTGTTTGTTGAAACACCTCAGTTGGTATTTCATCAACTCCTGCAGCCTTGTTTTTTTGCCATTCCTTTCAGTGCATCTTAGATTTCTTCCTTCAGTACCATCGGTTCTTGATCGTATGCTACTTCCTGAAAGGGTTGAAATTCGACTAATTCTCTTTGGTACAGTGACTCTGTGTATTCCTTCTTCTTTTGATGCTTCTTGTGTCATTCAATATTTTCCTCAAAGAATCTTTCAGTGTTGCAAATGGAGGCTTGAATTTTTTTCTTCAGCTCTTTCAGCTTGAAAAATGCCAAGTGTATTCTTGCCTTTTGGTTTTCTAACTCCAGGTCTTTCCACATCTCATTATACTACTTTACTCTGTATTCTCAAGCCGCCCTTCGAAATCTTCTGTTCCGCTCTTCATCATTTCTTCTCTTTGCTTTAGCTACTATACATTCAAGAGCAAGTTTCTGAGTCTCTTCTGACATCCATTTTGGTCTTTTCTTTCTTTTCTGTCTTTTTAATGAGCTTTTGCTTTCTTCATGTATGATGTCCTTCCACAACCCATCTGGCCTTTGGTAATTAGTGTTCAATGTGTCAAATCTATTCTTGAGAGGGTCTCTAAATTCAGGTGGGATATACTCAAGGTGGTATTTTGGCTCACATGGACCTGCTCTAATTTTCTTCAGTTTAAACTTGAATTTGCATATGAGCAATTGATGGTTTGTTCCACAGTCAGTTCCTGGCCTTGTTCTGACTGATGATATTGAGCTGCTCCATCATCTCTGTCCACAGACGTAGTTGATTTGATTCCTGTGTATTCTATCTGGCAGGATCCATATGTACATTTGCCACTTATGCTGTTGAAAAAAGATATTTTCAGTGAAGAAGTTGTTGATCTTGCAAAATTCTGTCATGCAATCTCCAGCATCATTTCTATCCCTAAGGCCATATTTTCCAACTCCCAATCCTTCTTGTTTCCAACTTTTGTGTTCCAATCACCAGTAAGTATCCATGCATCTTGATGGTATGTTTGATCGATTTCAGACTGCAGAAGTTGGTAAAAATCTTCAGTTTCCTCATCTTTGGCATTAGTGGTTAGTGCATAAATTTGAATAATAGTCATATTAAGTGGTCTTCCTTGTAGGCATATGGATATCACCCTATCACTGACAGTGTAGTACTTCAGGATAGATCTTGAAATCTTTTTGACGATGAATGTGACACCATTCCTCTTCAACTTGTCATTCCTGCCATAGTAGGCCATATGTTTGTCTAACTCAAAATGGCCAATATCAGTACTTTCAGCTCATTAATGCCTATGATATTGCTTGGGTGGACAGGATCAATGCACAGCAAATATGTATTGCCTTGGTGTCCATATTATCAATGAGTTGGAACTAGTAACTATACATATGTCGCCTAACCTCTTTGATCCTCAGTTTCCCCCTAGTAAAATTGGAAAGATGGGCAAAAGAGGAGGGTTACATGAGGTCCCTGCTAAGGCTGTCAGAAAGGCCATATGCGGAACCCAGCACTTGCTGTGAGTCCCATTTCATCACCGCCCCCAGGATCTATACATGAAGTTTGCCAGAGCAGAAGTAGGATGGGTGTCTGTGTGGGTTAGTGTTAAGTGGAGGGCAGAGGGAAGGGAGGTGGGAAGGAGGGAACCCAACAAAATGATGCCAGGAATGCAAACACAATGAGCCCTGCAAATGCATGAGCACGTTGTGTTTGTAATGAAGGCTCGGAGGTGTGATGTGTGTGCACCACCTTTGAATACCAGCTCCCACGAGCCTCCTGTGCCTGCATGACATGCCTCCACTCCTTGGCTTCCTGGTGTGTACAACAGGACGTGGGCGCTCAGCTGACAATAATAAGGCTGCTTTGGGAGCCAGTTAGAATGGCCTCAGATGGTGGCTTCAAAAACAGGGATGAGAACAGCCTTGGCTTTAGAAAGGGCAGCCAGAAGCCTGGTAGGTAAGATTCAGGAATCCTGGAGCCTCTGCAAACCTGCCTGTACAGGGTCCTTTGTGTTCCAGGCAGGGGTGGCTTAGGAAACCCTCCCTCGTTGCAGGCACACCTAGAGGCTATAATTGTTCCCTTCTGTTTCATCCCACTTTCTTAAGGAGACCTCAGCTGAACTCTCAAAAACAGCTTTTTAGCAGCTATAATTTGAATTGTAGTGTTGACAAAGGTTATTGAATATACCATGGGTTTCCAGGAGAATGAACAAATCAGTCTTAGAAGAAATACAACCAGAATGCTCCTTAGAAGCGTGGATGGCTCACTTATTTTGGACACATCATCAGGAAAGACCAATCACCAGAAAAGGACATCATGTTCGGTAAAGTGGAGGGTCAGTGAAAATGAGGGAAATCTTCAATGGATGAATTGATACAATAACCACAACAGTGGATTCAATAATCAGGAGGAGGTACAGGACTGGGCAACATTCTGTTCTGTTATATGTAAGGTCGCCATGAGTCAGAGCTGACTCAACGACGGCAACTATAACAATGACATCAATTCCATTCAGAGGCTCTGGGACAGAACAATGAGGTGGAGACCCTGTGCTACATGTGAAGGGCCACGCCAAGCAATACAAAGCCATCTGCACCCCTACAGAGATGTCTGAGGCTGGTCTGCAGGGGTCAGCATAAAGAGTTTACCATTTCTGTTTATCAGAGCCACTAACTCTTCAGAATGCAAGTAATTTCCACGTGTTATTTAATGTCCCTTCTCCCTTCTCCCTGAGTCCTGGTGGCACAGTGGTTAAGAGCTCGGCTGCTAACCAAAAGGTCAGCAGTTCAAATCCACCAGCAGCTCCTTGGAAACTCTATGGGGCAGTTCTACTCTGTCCTATAAGGTCAGTATGAGTCAGAATCAACTCAACAGCAATGGGCTTTGGTTTTGGTCTCCCTGAATCTAGCCATGTTATGATCAGAATGGTCTGGAACCGTAGATCTCAGGATGTCTACCTGGCAGCATAACAAGTAATGTCATATGCCCTAAAAGGGTATCAGTTTCTTACCTTATCTGGTAAAAATAACAGTGATAACAGCTAACACTTACACTGTACCAGGTTGTCTTCCAACTGCTTTTTATGTATTAACTATTTAACCTTCACCCTGATCTTATGAGAGCTGTCCTTGGACTGAGGTAAGATAATAGCTCAGAGATATTTATATATTTCACAGAGGGTTCCATGATAAAGAAATCCATGAGATCTAAAGGAATAAGTAGCCAACGGTGGAGCTCCAAGCTTTTGGTAGATGGAAAGGCTGAGATATATGCAGTGAGAATGGAATTATTCCTGGGCCCCTCATGGATACCAGGTTGGTAGTAGCCGGCTTTACCCACCTTGACCATCCCTTGGATAACAGGATCACAATGGTTACAGAAGCCTGGGTTTGGAGACATCTGGATGCTTTGTGAGGAGCATGGCCTAAATCACCCTAGACTAATGCTGACTACTGCCTCCTTCCATCTCACACACTGCCCACCTGAACAGAACTCTTCCTCAACCAGAACTGAAACACAGCTCTTCAGGTTCCTATGGCTCTGGGCTCAAACAAGATAAAACAGCTGGCCACTATCTGCAGCCCAGCAGCACATGGTACATCCAAGGAGGGTCATGCCAGCTCCTAGCCAACTGTTCATAGGGTGGGCCAGTCAAGGGCTGCAGAGGCCCTGTTTGCTGAGTCATCCATCCTTAAGCACTGCGAGCAAGTCAGTGGGTGACTGGGCAGACTGGGCAGGCACCAGACATTCCAAGTGGGGAAGGAGAGTTGTCTTATTTCTAGCCTCAGGGCCCATGCTGTGTCCACAGGGCAATGGCAGGGACCAGGGCAGGTGATTAGCACAGCCTTGCTCCCTGCAGCCTGTGGACATAGCAGTGAGGCAGGACTCACAGCTGCAGGTGCAGCCTGAGGGCTCTGCTGCTGGTTTCCTTTTTTACGCTACAGCCCCAGAGGCCTCCTGTTCAACCTGCTGCCTGGCTGGTCAGCCTCGGGACGGAAAGGGCCTTTCTGGGAGAAGACCAAACTCCAGCATTATCAGCCCCTTTGAAACACAAGTTTTCAAACTTACTAGGACACAAAAAATCACCTGTGGTGTTCGTTAAAATGTGCGTTAACTGGTCCCATTGCCTTAGTGAGGGATCTCTAGAGAAACCTGAGAGAGACAGATTTATTTTAAAGAATTGGTTCATGGAGTTGCGGATGACTGGCAGGTCCCAAATCTGTGGATCAGGTGACAGGAGGATTGAAGAGTGAGGGAGTGCTGGCAAAATGTCTATGTAGAGCCTAGAGGCAAAACACACCCTTAAGGCCTTTTTTTTTTTTTTTCTGCCCTTAAGGCCTTCAGCTGATTGGTTGAGGCCTGTCCACATTATAGAGAGTAATCTACTTTACTTAAGACCAAGTAAAATTGGATTAACTGATCTAATTACATATAATTACTCCATAACAGCAACTAGACTAGTGTTTTACCAAGCAAGTGGGCACCATAGCCTAGCTAAGTTGACACATAAAGTTGGCCATCACACCCATCCTCTGAGATTCTGATTTAGTAGGTCTGATGGGGGGAGGGGGAGATTTGCATGTTAATAAACATTCCAGGTGATTGTCATGCAGGAGTCGGAAGCCCCCTTGCTCCTCAAAGTGTGCACAGGCAGGTAGCCCCCACCCCAGACCTGCTGAAGTAGCATCTTCATTTTAGCAAAAACCCCAGGTGATTCAGGTGTACGGTGAAGTTTGGGAAGCACCACCTGGGGCAGAGATGCTCAAACTTGATCAGGCATCAGAATCACCTGGAGGGCTTGTTAAAGCACACATCACTGGGCACCACTCTCAGAGCTTCTGATTCAGCAGGACTGGGGCGGGGCCTGAGAATCTGCATTCTTAACACATTCCCAGGTGAAGCTTCTGGTCCAGGGATCCCACTTTGAGAACCACCGCTCTAGTCTAGGGCAATTTTTCTCAGCCTTGTTGTACACTGTAATCCAATGAATTTTAAAAAACGGCTGATGCCTGAGCCCTGCTCCCAGAAACTGTGAAGAAATGAGTCTGGGGCACAGCCTAGGCATCTGGATGTCTAAAAGCACCCCAGCTGACTTTCATGCACAGCCAGGGGTTGAGAGCCATTGTTCTGGAGTCAGACGACCTGGGTACAAATTCCAGCTCCCACTTACCAGCTGGGTGACCTTAGAAAAGTGACTTAACCCTTCAAGCTTAACTTCCTTCAAGTACGACATGATGATTCTTAGCTCTCAGGTTTCTTACGGGAATCAGTGATATAATAAAAATCAGGTACCTGGCACAGAGTATGTGTTCAATCACCTTCCTCCGGCGTTTTCCTCATAGGGGCCCCCACACCTTCACACCTGAGCCCCAGATTCCTTTCACTCAACAGATATTTTCTGAGTCCTGCCTGCTGTGTTCCAGGCACTGTTCAAGGTACTGGGGATACAAAGGTGAAAAGGCAGACATGGTCCCTAAGCTCAAGGAGCTTTTATTCTAGTGGGGAAGCAGAAAAAAAAAGTTAACTATATTAAAAATTGTGACAATTTCTATGAAAGAAACAAGGGGCCAAGCTCTGGGGAAAAAAATTAACAGATGATCTGCTCATTTTGGTGGTCACTGATCAGAGAAGACTTTTCTAGAAGGTGCCATTTCAGCTGACACCTGAGGGAAGGGAAAGAGTTGTTTTGTCATAGAATCTACCTTTGAGGGATGGCCTCATTGAAGTGCTAGTGAGAGGCACGGGGCATACCCCAGACTCCCTCCAGTCAAGTGTCTCCTGACAGTGCCAGGAAACGGGCCAATGCTGTGGCACAGACAAGCTGGGGCATCTGACCCCCTCTAAAGGATTGAGAGTCATGGGCTGCCAACCAGAACCAGATTTGAGGTGGGGGGCGACGAACTTCATGGTAGGGGGCGTGATAAAGAACCACCCTGCCCAAAGCCATTGTCTTCCAGGGTCTCCATTACATCCTCCGTGCAATTGATTCCTTTGGGATAAATGGGTAAGAGCACAGAGGGTGGTGAGGTGGGAGGTAAGGGGATGAGAAGCATCTGAGGCACCAGAATGGGCAGAGGCCCCAAACGGAGGGGGAAGACAATGGCAAGCCAGAGTCGTGTTTCTCGAACGTGACCACCTACCAACCCTAGGGCCAGCTCAAATGCGATATTTAGATTCGGCCTTGAGTCTGCCCACTTAAATCTCATTTTTCCAAAGGCGCCAAGCCCCTCATGGTCCTACCAGATACTTAGAAACAAAGATGACCTAGGACCATGTACACGACACTAATGCAATTTAAGGAGAGGGTTCGAAACAGCCAAGCTCAGAGCAATGGCAAAGAGACACAAACCTCTGCAACGAAGCAGGGAAACAGCCTGAGAAAGCACAACCTCCTGCCTGCCCTGAAACTGCCCCGCGCCAGGACTGGGCAGTACAGAGGTGCTTCTCACTTGGTAGCTAGATTCCACCACTCACAGGGTCTTTTCTACAGTGAGGAGAAGTTGGGTGGCTTGTCAAGAACTCAGCCAAACATACACCAATGTTCATAGCAGCACTATTCGCATCAGCCAAACGGTGGAAACAACCCGTGCCCATCCACGGATGAATGGATGAACAAAATGTGGTACATCCACACAATGGAATATTATTCACCACAAAGAGAGATGAAGGCCTGATACATGCTACCACACAGATGAACCTTGGAAACATTATGCTGAGTGAAATAAAGGACAAGCACTATATGATCCCACTTACAAGAAACATCTAGAATAGGCAAATGCATAGGAACAAATGTTTATCAGTGGTTACCAGGGGCTAGAGGGAGGGAGAAATGGGCAGTTACTCTTGAAGGGGGTTGAGTTTCTGTTTGGGGTGATGTAATACTTCTGGAAATGGATAATGGTGATGGTTGCCCAGCATGGTGAATCTAATTAATGTCATTGAATTGTATACTTAAAATTGGTTAAAATGGAAAACTTTTTGTTAAAAATATTGACCATAATAAAATTAAAATAATAATTTAAAAAAAGTCACGTGGCCAATGAGTACCGAAGTGCTAGCCTTGGACACATCCACTGGCCCCTGTTCCCGTTATGACGATCAAGTTCGTTATCTAGAGTGTGCTCTTCGGTGAGTCATCCAAGTCCAGGCTGTGGTTAGTGCTCACTTTCCCAGCAGGTCTGCAAGGCATCCAGTGCAGACATGCCCTCTCACTAGTCTGCCTGGAGAAATGGCCTCACTAATATGTCCACCCAACACCCATCTGTCGGTTTGTCCTACTGTGGTAGTTTGCATGTTGCTATGACGCTGGAAGCTATGCTGCCAGTATTTCAAATGCCAGCAGAGTCACCCATGCTGGACAGGTTTCAGCAGAGCTTTCAGACTAAAACAGACTAGGAAGAAAGGCCTGGTGACCTACTTCTGAAATTTAGCCAATGAAAAACCCTATGGATCACAACAGAATATCGTCCAATATAGCGACAGAAGATAAGCCAACTAGGATGGAAGGCAGTCAAAACACACAGTGGCTACAACGGACCTGAGCATAAGAAGGAAGACGGCTCAGGACCGGGCTACGTTTCATTCTGTTTTACATAAGGTCATCATGAGTCACATGGCCAGTTAACAACACGTCCATGAACCCATTGTGGGCGGATATTGTGGCGACTACACTTATATGCTTCATTAAGTCTTAAACAAGATGTCAACATGCGAGTCATTTTCCATGTCGGGGGTTGACAAAGAGCTCTGTCCCATCTTCTACTTGTTCGTCTGCCACTGTTGCTCTCATCTTACTTTAACTGGACGTACCTTGTGCCAAGCTCCTCAAGTATAGCATCTCATGTAATTTAATCTTTACCACAACCCTATGTGGTAGATATTATTATGTCCATTTTACGGTTGAGAAAACTGAGGCTCAGAGAGGTTGTGTAACTTGCCCAAGATAACACATTTAGAAAGCGGAGAGTCAGAATTTGATTTTCAGTCTGACTCCAGCATACCGTGCTATCTCCTGTCCTCCTCCACCTGGAAGCTTCACCATGTGGTAGGCAGGGGGAAGTCAGGGTCATCTCAAGGGCACATCCTTCTCTCCTAGGGGAACCTGATGTCTTGAGCACTCCCAGCCCTGGTGGAGACATAAATGGGTTTATCATCATTACTGGTCCAGGGACACAGCCATAGACACAAATAAGGTTACAGCTCCTGACAAATACAAATTGATTTTTTTAAAGGCATCAGAACAAAGCTGTTCTGCGAAGTCCTCCATGAAAGTGCAAATTGCTAATCTGATTTGAATGTGTCACTGGTTTGCTTGGGCCCCATCAAAATGTTTTGATAGAGGAGTTGGAGGATAATAAAAGTTTCTGATAGAAGCTCTACTCATATGTGAGCTTGAAATGAATTCTTAGCTGTCTATTGTGGGAGCCAATTTCTATATTTTAAAATGGGGATGGCAAGCAAGACAAGGACCAGACAGAAATGAACCCATAAAATCAAGATCAGGTATTAATTAAAGTCCTAGAGTTTGTCATAGCCGAGTGATAAACAGAAAGATGGTAATAGCACTTCTTCCAAGAAAGACAAGTTGGATTTTTTTATATAAATTCCCGGGAAATAATTTAATTTTGACACCACCTCCACAAATCAACTGGGCTTATCTTTCTCCCATGGAGAGTAAAGATTGCCCTTTTTCTGGCCTGAGGGGAATCTCATTTCCCCTCTCCTTATCATTTATTAGAAATCAAAATATTGTTTCAAATGGATGTGTTTAATATTTCAGACTATATAATGTGTCCAACACAAAAGGGCAACATCACTACACAGGCAATAGAGGTGAGGGAAAAGATGGAAAGGGGTCTTGAATCGTATGGCCAAAGACTTCTCATCAATCCATTCCCTCCTCATTCTATAAAGCATCTCCTCATTCTTGAACTTCCTCCACTCTCAAAAATCGGGAAAGTACTATGCAGGTTTCCCTCCCCCACTCTACAGTATAAACCCATACCCATTGCCATCGAGTCGATTCCAACTCATAGTGACCCTATAGGACAGAGTAGAACTGCGCCATAGGGTTTCTAAGGAGCTCCTGTTGGATTTGAACTGCCAACCTTTTGGTTAGCAGCTGTAGCTCTTAACCACTGTACCACCAGGGTTTCCAACTCTATGGTATAGATGTGTTCAAAATATGATGATCTGAGCATCCGCTGTTTTTTTGTATAAAGCAACTTTGAAAGAAAGGCCTGGTGATCTACTTCCGAAAGGTCACAGCCATTGAAATCCCTATGGAGCACAGTTCTACTGTGACACACATTGGGTCACCAGGAGTCAAAATCAACTCCATGGCAACTGTTTTCTTTTTCCCCCCCTTTTGAGTATAAAGCAAATTCCCTTTTCCAATTGATTTTGGTCATCTAGAAACTAAAACATGTTCCCACTGAAAACACTGCCCTGTAAAATAGGTTGAAAATTTCTGACAAGAAAATTCTTAAGACCTAACCAGTTCCTGTTGAGTTGATTCTGACTCATGGCAATCCCCTATGGGTCAGTGTAGAACTCTAGCATGCTCCATAGGGTTTTCGATGATTGATTTTTTAGAAGTAGATCACCAGGCCTGTCTTCCAGGCACCTCTGGTTGGGTTTGAATTGCCAATCTTTCGGTTAGTAGTTAAGCATGTTATACATTTGCACCGCCCCAGGACTCTTATTAGCAATATGGTCCATATTAGTGGCTTGTTTTTCCCTTGTGAACTTTTCTATAAGAGATGCCCATTTCCATTGGTTGCCACCTTCTCTCCTCTCCTCTCCTCTCATATCTAAAGGGCTGATGACATATCAACTCCTAGGCTTTAGCCCCCTCCCTCCTCTATTTAAAATGCCTGATGGAGCTAACTTGAAGTATAGTGCTTCCTGGGTAGCTACACCCATCAAACCCCTGATGAACCAGAGCCCCTAAAT
This sequence comes from Elephas maximus indicus, assembly GCF_024166365.1. NCBI lineage: Eukaryota > Metazoa > Chordata > Mammalia > Proboscidea > Elephantidae > Elephas > Elephas maximus. The sequence goes on from NC_064826.1 coordinate 18,125,818, forward strand.
AGTTTCCAATCTAGACTTTGAGGTAAGGGAAATATAATCCCTCTGCACCATCGATTTGGCAAGTTTAAAAACTCATTGTGTCAAGTTTGCCTATAATGAGGGACACCTCCACTAACCTGCTCAGCATAAGGAAGAGTGACAATGCAGTTAACTCAATTACCCAGGAGTTCTGAACATGTGAAATGCTATGTGAATGCTAAATAATATTGTTATGGCTTCTTCTGAAAGATGCGTGTGCCACCCAGGAGCATCCGTAAGTCAGAAACATAATTTGCAATAAGTCATCATTAATTAACACTAAATTGCTAGGTCCTTCCTGGGGAAGCAGCACATTAAACTGACATCTGTATGTGAAGAGTTCATTATGGTTAATGTTATGAGAACACAAGCTGAAGGACTTAATAGTGGATTTGAAGGTGTTTATGCCCAAATACCTCAATATGTGTGCCACAGCTGTGCCACTCTCCAGCAATGATGTTTGCTTGTTGCTAAGGAGGATCATGGGGAGACTTGGAAACTTAAGAAGAGGCTCTCCCTCTTCCTAAGCATGGGATAATGAGGTATTTGAAAGTGTTGGAAAACATGAGATACAGAGGGAGAGAAAAAGAGAGCAAGCTTGCCCACCCCTTCTCCTCCTCCTTCTCCCACATCACACCATTTCCACCAGAGCCTGAAGCAATGAGACAAAAGCAATGGGCAAAGGGATGAAAATGATAATTGCCCCCAGCAGAAAGAGAAGGGTCAGATTCAGCTGGGAACTAGATAGGAATGGGTGTGCAGTAGGTGCGGGATGGGATACTTAGAAATATCCTCAAGTGATTCTGTTTTCCTACCCCACATCCCACCCCAACTACTTTTAAAAAATGATTTTGCCATATTTAAAGTTAATGCTGAAAGTTCAAATGCAAACAGACAAATTGTGAGGCATATGATCATAAATCAACATTGCCATAACTAATATAATCACTAAACCTATCTACCTTATCATAAAAATGAAATGAAAGGACTTTAGGCCAAGATGGCAGACTAGTCAGGTGCAACTGGCCTTCCCTCTGCAGCAAAGACCTGAAAAAACAAGTAAAACAGATACAGACATCAATCCTGGAACCCCGTGCGTCAAGCGAAAGGATAAAGAACTAGACTGAATATCAAATGGAAGAAGAAACGGCGAACAAGAAAAGACTGAGCAGAGGTGTGGAACCAACTGGCCTGGCACAAGGAAGCCATCTTCTGATAAAGATAGCTGTGATCCCAGGTAAAGAGCACAGAAGGCAACTTGACGGAATTCCCATCCGGACACAGAGAAACTGAGAAGACACGCCCAAATTGAAACGAGGTGAACAGCGGCACAAGCCCCCCCCCCCCCCATTCCTGCAGCCGAGTCTGCTGCGGACCATGGTATGAACCCTCCCCCATTTTTTTTCTCTTCCTTCCCTCCCCACCCACTGAGCTACCCTTCCCATCTTACCCGCCTGCCTGAGGGAGCTGAGCCATGGCAGGCAGCTTCAGCTTGGCTTTGGCCCCACCCCACCCACCTATCCCGCACTCTGCCTGGACAAGCTGAGCACAGGCTGGCAGCTCCGACTTGGCTTTGGCCCCACCCCATCTCTCCACCCCCACACTCCTGAATGAGCCGAGAACCCACAGGCAACTCCAGCTTGGCTTTGGCCCACTCTGCTCCCCCAGCCCTTACCAAAGAAGCCAAGTGCTAGCAGGCCATCCAAGCTTTGGCACCGCCCCACATTTCCCCCTGGCCCAAGCAACAACGCAAGCACTGGCAGGTAACACCTGTGTGGCTTCTACCCTGCGCCACCTTTCCCATCTTCCTGACCAGGCTGAGTGCTGGCAGTCCACTCAGGCATGGACCGGACCAGCCGACTTGCTCTTCTAGCCCACTGACCCTGCCAAGTATGAAAAGACCACACCAGCTCAACCTGGCCCCCTCACCCTGCCTTTCCCATTGCCTGACCATACTGAGCCCCAACAAGCTGCTCCAGTGAAGACCTGGCTGCCTGCCCTGCCCTTCTTCCCCACTGATGCCACAGGGCACCAGCAGACAGCTCCGGCAGGACATCAGATGCCCACTCCGACTTTCCAGCCTGCCCAATCATACACATGAGATAGCTCATATATCAGCCACCCCAGCCCCCCTAGACAAGCACCAATGACCACAGGTCATCTCACTCACCCACCTGTCACCTCCCTCCCTCTCCTCCCCAACCCAGCTAGTGGAGGCACATGTTCCTACGCCTAGCCACCAGTGTGGAGACCATGGTCCAGTGGTACCTTCTACTTCCTTACCACCTACGCCAGGGTCCAAAAGACCGGTGGCACACCCTCCGCCGCAGCATGCTGTAGCAGATACGGGCACGCCTTCCAACTGGGCACCTGTGGGGTGGTGACATCTCCCCTACCTTGCCCTCCACATGGCCCCCAACCCTTTATAACCAAAGGCTTATGCCCACTTTGACCATCCTTGCCCAGCCCGGCCTGCCAGGGATCATTGATGAAAGTTTCTGTGCCATTCACCCAATGACTGATGATCTGGACACCCTTGACCAGAACACCCAGCAAGTGACAGTGCACACACACAACTCTCAACTCAGTGACCAGTGAGAATGCTCCCTGTACCCACATCTAGCTGACCAGCCAGACAGACACATCATCTCACCAGAAACACCAGCTATATCCTCAGCTGCCCCACAAGACCAGTGAACAGAGAACCAAGCTCTCACAACCAGTCACAGCCCTACCCACCCAGAGGCAGGAGGCGAAAGTTCCAGAGCAGCCAGACTAGTGGCCAGAGTAGCCAACACGCCTCACCTACTTGGATATATCAAAACAAAACAAAAAATCAGGATGCACAAAATAAACATACAATGAATCAGTAAATATGATAACACCTTGATGCACTGGAGACAACAGATAATATCAAATGACATAAAGAAGCAGGTCAATATGGCTCCAGCAAGTGACCAAAATAAAGAAACAGATAACTTTCCAGAGGAAGAAACGGTAATGGAATTACCTGAAAAGGAATTCAAAAGACTAGTATACAGAGTTCTCTGAGAGATCAAGAAAGATATTAAGTAAAGCACACATAAAACGAAGGAAAACACAGACAAGGCAATAGAATAATTCAGGAAAAACAATACAAGAACATAATGACAAAATAAATAGACAACTAGAAACCATACAAAAACAGCAACCAGCAATCCAAAAGTTTAGCAATAAATTCTCAGAAATTAACAATTTAATAGAAGGATATAGGAAGAGAATTTAATTACCGGAAGACAGACTTAGTGAAATTACAAACAAATCCCTTGACATCAATTCGTTTGAGGAAAAATCAGAAACAAAGAAAGAATAAATAAAAATGATGAAAGCCTAAGAAATATGTGGGACACTATCAGGAGGAAAAACTGTTCTTCATTGGAGTTCCAGAACAGGGAGAAGCAATAGAAAACACAGAGAGAATTATTGTCAAAGATTTGCTGAAAGAAAACTTCCTTTTTATCATGAAAGATGAGAAGATATTTATCTAAGAAACTCAGAAAACACCTTAAAGAATAGACCATGAAAGAAAGTCACCAAGACATATCATAATCAAATTTGCCAAAACCAAAGACAAAGAAGGAATTCTGAGAGTAGCTTGGGAAAAACAAAAAGTCACCTACAAAGGGGAACCAATAAGACTAAGCTCTAATTACTCAACAGAAACCATATGGACAAGAAGACAATGAGATAACATATATAAAACCTTGAAATAATAAAAAAAAAAAACCTGCCAACCAAGAATTACATATCCAACAAAATTGTCTCTCAAATACAATGGTGAAATTATGACATTTTCAGATAAACAGAAATTAAGGGAACTGGTAAAAACCAGACCAAACCTACAAGAAATATTCAAGGGAGTCCTCCAGATAAAGAATCAATGACATCAGACAACAACCTGAGATTAGGACACAGGTCAGCATCAGCAAGATACCAACGCAGATAAAGAATTCTCAAAAATAAAACAAAGCTAAAAGACTGAAAACGGGACAGAGACATCAAACTGTAAAAGATGACAATGTCAAAACAAAAAGGGAGAATAAATACTGTAGATACAGAACTTTCATATGGAGAGGAAATGAAGGCAATATGAAGAAGTAAATTATTACTTTAAACTTAGGAAAGTAAAGGTAAATTTCAAGGTAACCACTAATAAAGTTAACAAACCTATTCATCAAAATAAAACAGAAGAAAATATAAAGCGTCGATATTCACAAAATCAATAACAAGAAAAGAAGTGAAAAGAACATTCACAAACAAAAAGAAATCACCACAGAAAATTAAGCAGAACAAAGAAATCTTCAACACAACAGTCTCACACACCAAAATGACAGCAGTAAACACATATCTATTGATAATTACACTGAATATAAATGGTTTAAACGTACCAGTAAAGCAACAGAGAGTGGCAGAATGGATTAAAAAAAAAAAAAAAGACCCATCAATATACTGTCTATAGGAGACACACCTTAGACACAAAGTCATTAATAAACTAAAACTCAAAGGATGGGGAAAAAATACATCAAGCAAATAATAACCAAAAAGAGCAGGAGTGGCGCTATTAATCTCTGATAAATAGACTTTAAGGAAAAACGCACCACAAAAGATAAGGAAGGACATTATTTAATGACTAAAGTATCAATCCACCAAGAGGACATAACCATAATAAATATATCTGCACCCAATGAAAGGGCTTTGTTATGGATTGAATTGTGTCCCCCCAAAATGTGTTTCTTCTTGGTCAAGCCATGATTCCCGGTATTGCGTGGTTGTCCTCCATTTTGTGATCTGATGTATTTATCCTATGTGTTGTAAATCCTCTATGATGTTAATGAGGCAGGACTAGAGGTGCTTATGTTAATGAGGCAGGACACAATCTATAGGATTAGGTTATGTTTTAAATCAATCTCTTTTGAGATATAAAAAGAAAAGTGAGCAGAGAGGAGAGGGACCACATGCCACCAAGAAAGAAGCACTGAGAGCAGAGCTCATCCTTTGGACCTGGGGTCCCTATGCTGAGAAGCTCCTAGACCAAGGGAAGACTGATTACAAGGACTTTCGCCTAGAATTGACAGAGAGATAAAGCATTTCCCGGGAGCTGGCACCCTGAATTTGGACTTCTAGCCTCCTAGACTGTGAGAGAATAAATTTGCTTGCTAAAGCTGTCCATTTGTCGTATTTCTGTAATAGCAGCACTGGATACCTAAGACAGGCATCAAGATATGTAAAAGAAACTCTAACAGCATTGACCACCACGTGTCTGTCAGTTTGTCGTACTGTGGGGGCTTGCCTGTTGCTGTGATGCTGGAAGCTATGCCACCGGTATTCGGATACCAGCAGAGTCACCCATGGAGGACAGGTTTCAGCTGAGCTTCCAGACTAAGACAGACTAGGAAGAAGGACCCGGCAGTCTACTTCTGAAAAGAATTAGCCAGTAAAACCCTTATGAATAGCAGCGGAGCATTGTCTGATATAGTTCAGGAAGATGAGATGAGCCCCCCGGGTTGGAAGTCACTCAAAAGACGACTGGGGAAGAGCTACCTCCTCAAAGTAGAGTCCACCTTAATGATGTGGGTGGATGATGTGGCACAACTCAAAATGAGAAGAAAAAGCTGCAAATATCCATTAATAATTGGAACCTGGAATGTAAGAATTATGAATCTAGGAAAATTGGAAATCATCAAAAATGAAATTCAATGCATAAACATCTATATCCTAGGCATTAGTGAGCTGAAATGGACTGCTGTTGGCCATTTTGAATCGGACAATCACATAGTCTACTATGCCAGGAATGACAACTTGAAGAGGAATGGTGTTGTCTTCATTGTCAAAAAGAACATTTCAAGATCTATCCTGAAGTACAACGCTGTCAGTGATAGGATAATATCCATACGCCTACAAGAAAGACCAGTTAACATGACCATTATTCAAATTTACCCACCAACCACTAAGACTAAGGCCAAAGATGAAGAAATTGAAGATTTTTATCAGCTGCTGCAGTCTGAAATTGATCGAGCATGCAATCAGGATGCATTGATAATTACTGGTGATTGGAATGCGAAAGTTGGAAACAAAGAAGAAGGATCAGTAGTTGGAAAATACGGCCTTGGTGATAGAAACAATGCTGGAAATCAAATGATAGAATTTTGCAAGACCAACTACTTCTTTTTTGCAAATACTTCTTTCACCAACATAAACGGTGACTATATTTTTATACACATGGACCTCACCAGATGGAACACACAGGAATCACATCGATTACATCTATGGAAAGAGACGATGGAAAAGCTCAGTATCATCAGTCAGAACAAGGCCAGGGGCTGAATGTGGGAACAGACCATCAATTGCTCACATGCAAGTTCAAGCTGAAACTGAAGAAAATCAGAGCAAGTCCACGAAAGCCAAAATACAACCTTGAGTATATCCCACCTGAATTTAGAGACCATCTCAAGAATAGATTTGATGAGTTGAACACTAATGACCAAAGACCAGACGAGTTGTGGAATAACATCAAGGAAATCATACACAAAGAAAGCAAGAGGTGATTGAAGAGACAGGAAAGAAAGAAAAGACCAAGATGGATGTCACAGAACTCGAAACCTGCTCACAAACATCGAGCAGCTAAAGCAAAAGGAAGAAATGATGAAGTAAAAAAAACTGAACAGAAGATTTCAAAGGGCAGCTCGAAAAGACAAAGTAAAGTACTACAATGACATGTGCAAAGAGCTAGAGATAGAAAACCAAAAGGGAAGAACATGCTCAGTGTTTCTCAAGCTGAAAGAACTGAAGAAAAAATTCAAGCCCTGAGTTGCAATAGTGAAGGCATCTATAGGGAAAATATTAAATGACACAGGAAGCGTCAAAAGAAGATGGAAGGAATACACAGTCATTATACCAAAAAGAACTAGTCGACATTCAACCATTTCAAGAGGTAGCATATGATCAGGAACCAATGGTCCTGAAGGAAGAAGTCCAAGCTGCATTGAAGGCACTGGTAAAAAACAAGGCTCCATGAATTGATGGAATATCAATTGAGATGTTTCAACAAACGAATGCAGCACTGGAGGTGCTCACTTGTTTATACCAATAAACATGGAAAACAGCTTCCTGGCCAACTGACTAGAATATATCCATATTTATGCGTATTCCCAAGAAAAGTGATCCAACCAAATGTGGAAATTATAGAACAATATCATTAATATCACACGCAAGCAAAATTTTGCTGAAGACCATTCAAAAATGGCTGCAGCAGTATATCAACAGGGAGCTGCCAGAAAGTCAGGCCAGTTTCAGAATAGGACATGGAACTGGGGATATCATTCCTGGTGTCAGATGGATCCTGGATGAAAGCAGAGAATACCAGAAGGATGTTTACGTATGTTTTATTGACTATGCAAAGGCATTCGACTGTGTGGCTAACAAATTATGGATAATATTGCAAAGAATGGGAATTCCAGAACACTTAATTGTGCTCATAAAGAAGCTTTACGCAGATCAAGAGGCAGTTGTTCAGACAGAACGAGGGGATACCGAGTGGTTGAAAGTCAGGAAAGGTGTGTGTCAGGGTTATATCTTTTTGCCATACCTATTCAATCCCTATGTTGAGCAAATAATCTGAGAAGCTGGACTATATGAAGAAGAATGGGGCAACAGGATTGGAAGAAGACTCATTAACAACCTGCATTATGCAGATGACACAACTTTGCTTGCTGAAAGAGAAGAGGACTTGAAGCACTTACTAATGAAGATCAAAGACCACAGCCTTCAGTATGGATTATACCTCAATATAAAACAAAAATCTTCACAACTGGAACAATGAGCAACATCATGATAAACGGAGAAAAGATCGAAGTTGTCAAGGATTTCATTTTACTTGGATCCACAATCAACAGCCATGGAAGCAGCAGTCAAGAAATCAAAAGACGCATTGCATTGGGCAAATCTGCTGCCAAGGACCTCTTTAAAGTGTTGAAAAGCAAAGATGTCAGCTTGAAGACTAAGTGCACCTGACCCAAGCCAAGGTATTTTCAATCGCATCATATGCATGTGAAAGCTGGACAATGAATAAGGAAGACTGAAGAAGAATTGACACCTTTGAATTGTGGTGTTGGCAAAGAATATTGAATATACCATGGACTCCCAAAAGAACGAACAAATCTGTCTTGGAAGAAGTACAACCAGAATGCTCCTTAGAAGCAAGGATGGCGAGACTGCATTTTACATACTTTGGGACATGTTGTCAGGAGGGATGAGTCCCTGGAGAAGGACATCATGCTTGGCAAAGTACAGGGTCAGCGGAAAAGAGGAAGACCCTCAATTAGGTGAATTGACAGTGGCTGCAACAATGAGCTCAAGCATAACAACGACTGTAAGGATGGTGCAGGACCCAGCAGTGTTTCATTCTGTTGTGCATAGGGTTGCTATGAGTTGGAACCAACTCAATGGCACCTAACAACAACAACACAACTCAAACAAATAGAGAGCAGCAAAACAAGAAGGAAATAAAGATTAGAGCAGAAATAAATGAAATAGAGAACAGAAAAATAATAGAAAGAATCAACAAAACCAGAAGTTGGTTCTTTGAAAAAGGATCAACGAAATCAACAAACCATTGGCCAAATTGACAAAAGAAAACAAGGACAGGAGGAAAATAACCCAAATAAGAAATGAGATGGGGGACATTACAACAAAAATAAAAAGGGTCATAACAGAATACTAGGAAAAATTATACTCAAACAAATTTGAAAATCCAGAGGAAATGGACAAATTTCTAGAAACACACTACCTACATTAACACAAACTGAGCTAGAAAATCTGAACAGAACCATAACCAAAGAAGAGATTCCAGAGGTAATTAAAAAAAAAAAAAGAAAACTCCCAACAAACAAAAGCCCTCGTCCAAATGGCTTCACTGGAGAACTCTACCAAACATTCAGAGAAGAGCTCACACCAATACTACTTAAACTATTTCAGAGCATAGAAAAGGAAAGAATACTCCCAAATTCATTCTATGAAGCCAGTATAACCCTGATACAAAGCCAGGCAAAGACTCCATAAAAGATGAAAACTACAGACCAACACCCCTCATGAATATAGACGTAAAAATTATCAATAAAATCCTAACCAATAGAATTCAACAACATATCAAACAATAATAATGATATAACATGACCAAGTAGGATTTATACCAGGTATGCAAGGATGGTTCAACATTAGAAAATCAATCAACATAATCTCTACATAAATAAAACAAAAGAATCATATGATTATTTCAGTTGATGCAGAAAAGGCATTTTATAAAGTTAAACACCCATTCCTGATAAAAACTCTCAGCAAAAAGTAATGGAAGGAAATTCCTTAACATAATAAAGGGGATTTATACAAAACCATAGCAAACATTATTCTCAGTGGAAAGAGGCTGAAAGCATTCCCCTTGAAAACAGGAACCAGACAAGGATGGCCATTAACACTACTCTTATTCCACACTGTACTGGAAGCCTAACTAGAGCAATAAGACAAGAAAAAAAAAGCATACAAATTGATAAGGAAGAACAAAATTATCCCTATTTGCAGACAATACTATCCTCTACATAGAAAATCCCAAAGATTCCATAAGAAAGCTACTGGAGCTAATAGAAGGATTCGGCAAAGTAGCAGGATGCAAGGTGAACATAAAAAATCAGTTGGATTCCTATACAATAACAAAGAGAACTTCAAAAAGGAAACCAAGAACACAATACAACTTACAATAGTCCCCCATAAGATAAAATACTTAGGAATAAATCTAACCAGGGACATAAAAAGCCTATACGAAGAAAACTACAAAACGCTACTGCAAGAAACCAAAAGAGACCTACATAAATGGAAAAACATTTCATACCATGCTCATGGATAGGAAGACTCAACATTGTGAAAATGTCAATACTACCCAAAGCGATCTACAATAATACAATCCTTATCCAAATTCCAGCAATATTCTTTACTGAGATGGAAAAACTAATCATCAACTTTGTATGGAAAGGAAAGAGGTGCCGGATAAGTAAAACAATATTGAAGAAGAACAAAGTAGAAGGCCACACAATACCTGATCTCAGAATGTACTATACAGCCACGTTAGTCAAAACAGCCTGGTACTGGTACAACAGACACGTAGACCAATGGAACAGAATTGTGAACCCAGACGTAAATCCATCCACCTATGTTCAGCTGATCTTTGACAAAGACCCAAAGATCATTAAATGGGGAAGAGACAATCTCTTCAATAAATGGTGCTGGCAAAACTGAATGTCCATCAATTAAAAAAAAAAAAAAAAAGAATGAAACAGGACCCATACCTCACACCACACACAAAAACTAACTCAAATTGGATCAAAGATGTAAATATAAAACCTAAATCTATAAAGATCCTGGAGTTAAAATAGGGACAAGGCTAGGAGCCCTAATATATGGTATAAATAAAGTACCAAACATAACTAAAAATGTACACTAAAAATGTACACATAGCACAAGATAAAGATAAATGGGACCTCCTAAAAATTAAACACGTAGGCTCAACAAAAGGTTCTCTGAAGGAGTCAAAAGAGAACCTATATACTGGGAAAAAATTTTGGCTATGATATATCTGACAAGGGACTAATATCTAAAATTTACTGAAAATTTCAACATCTCAACAATAAAAAGACAAACAATCCAATTTAAAAATGGGCAAAGGATATGAACAGATACTTAACCAAAGAAGACATTCAGGCAGCTAACAAACACGAAAAAATGCTCGTGATCGTTAGTTGTTAGAGAGCTGCATATCAAAACTATAATGAACTTGAAGGACATCTACGTCAATTGGCACAACATAGTACATAGAAACAATGTTCTGCATCCTACTTTGGTGAGTAGGGCCTGGGGTCTTAAAAGCTTGTGAGCAACCATCTAAGATAGAACTATGGGTCTCTTCCCATCTGGAGTGAGGGAAAGTGAAGGAGACCAAAGACTCAAGGGAGCAAGTAACCCAAAGGACTAATGGATCACATGAACCACACCCTCCAAGACCCTGAGACCAGAAGAACTAGATGGTGCCGTGTTACCACTACCAACTGCTCTGACTGGGATCACAACAGAGGGTCCTGGACGGAGCAGGAGAAAATTGTAGAACAAAAGATCAAATTCCCAAAAAAGACCAGGCTTACTGGTCTGACAGAGACTGGAGGAATCCCCAAGACTGTAGTTTCTGGACACCCTTCTAACTCAGAACTGAAGCCACTCCTGAAGTTCACCTTTCAGCCAAAGATTAGGCAGGCCTATAAAACAAATAATAACACATGTGAGGAACATGCTTCTTAGATAAATCAAGTATATCAGGCCAAATGAGCAATATCTGCCCAAAAACACAGACAAGAAGGTGGGAAGGGACAGGAAAACTGGACAAATGGAAACAGGGAACCCAAGATGGAAAGGGAAAGGGGGAGAATGCTGACATAATATGGGGATCGCAACCAATGTCACCAAATAACTCCTATATAAATTTTTGAATGAGAAACTAATTTGCTCTGTAAACTTTCACCTAAAGTATAATGAAAAAAAAAAACTACTGTGAGATACCATCTCACACCAACATTACTGGCACGAATCACAAAAAAAGAGATAATAAATGTTGGTGAGGTTGTGGGGAGATTGAAAGTCTTATATACTATTGGTGGAAATGTAAAATGGTACAACCACTTTGGAAAATGGTATGGCACTTCCTCAACAAAACTAAAAATAGAAATACCCTATGATCCAGCTATCCTACTCCTAGTTATATACCCTAAAGAAATAAGCACCAAGTGCCGTGACATGAATAGACATATGCACACCCATGTTCACTGCAGCATTATTCACAATAGCAAAAAGATGGAAACAATCTAACAGATGAATAAATTAACAAACTTTGGAACATACACACAATGGCATACCACACAAAGATAAAGAATAATGATGAGCCCAGGAAACATCTCACAGCTTGGGTGAATTTGGAGTACATTCCTGTTCTGTTCCTGTTGCCGTCAAGTTGATTCCGACTCATAGTGACCCTATAGCACAGAGTAGAACAGGCCCACAGGGTTTCCAAGGAGCGCCTGGTGGATTCGAACTGCTGACTTTTTGGTTACCAGTCATAGCTCTTAACCACTATGCCACCAGGGTTTCCATGGAGGACATTGTTGTTGTTGTTAGGTGCCGTCGAGTCGGTTCCGACTCATAGCGACCCTATGCACAACAGAACAAAACACCGCCCGGTCCTGCGCCATCCTCACAATCGTTGTTATACTTGAGCCCATTGTTGCAGCCACTGTGTCAATCCACCTCGCTGAGGGTCTTCCTCTTTTCCACTGACACTGTACTTTGCCAAGCATGATGTCCGTCTCCAGAGACTGATCCCTCCTGACAACATGTCCAAAGTATGTAATACTCAGTCTTGCCATCCTTGCTTCTAAGCAGCATTCTGGTTGTACTTCTTCCAATAAGTCAATCACAAAAGGACAAATATTGTATGAGACCGCTGCTATAAAGGAACAACAAAAGTTTACACAAAGGGAAAAAAAAAAAAAGAAAGAACATTCTTTGATGTTTACCAGGGACAGGAGGGGGAGGGAGGGAAAATTACTGATTAGATATAAGACACAAGTTAATATTGGTGAAGAGAAAGGCAATATATAATATGGGGGAAGCCAGTACAACATGACCAAGGCAAGAGAGGACACTGAATGGAACCCAAGAAGAAAGGGCAACTATAGTAACTACTATAGCTTAGGCAATCCTGCAGCAATAGTATTCACAAACAACAAATTACGAGCGAACAAATAGGTAGATAGATAAGCCAAGAGGTGTGGGAGGATGTAAAGGAACTCACCCACCAAAATTTATAGGTTTGGTAGTGGATATGTCTACATATATGACTGCAGGTGCAGCTCATATAAAGCACACAAGGGGTATAGTCAGGGAAACCTCTTAGACACAACCAAACACCTCACAGGGGCAAGGACGAAAAGGCACAAGGGGACAGGAAAGCTGGTAATGAGGAACCCAAGGTCGAGAAGGGAAGAGTGTGGACATGTCATGGGGTTGGCAACCAATGTCACAAAACAATATGTATATTAGTATTTTTTTTTATCTAATGAGAAACTAGTTTGCTTAGTAAACATTCATCTAAAGTAAAAAAAAACAAAAAGACCAGACTTGCTGGTCTGATAGAGACTGGAGGAGCTCTCAAGACTATGGCCCTTAGACATGCTTCTTGCCTGGAAATGAAGCCACTCCCTAAGACACCTCCCAGCCGAACAACAGACAAGCACATAAGATAACCAAAAACACCCAAGAGGAACGCACTCCTCGGAACAATTAATTACACAAGATCAAAAGAGCATTAACTGCCCAAAAGCCAAGATGAGGAGATCAAAAGTGAAAATCAGAATGAAAGAAAATAGAGAAACCAGGGTGGAAACAGGGAGAGTGCGGACACATTGTGGGGAATGACACCAAGGTCAGGAAACACCCTATGTACAAACTATGGAATGGGAAACAAATTTGCTCTGCAAATTTTCACTTAAAGCACAAACAAACGGTAAGAAATGAAAGGTTTCACATGGCACAAAGCCTGGCTCTCCAACACTCGTATTTCAGCAGCTGCTGAGTCGGAATCAACTCAATGACGATGGATTCGGACTGTTTTGTTTTTGTTTTTTTTAATTAAGGCTCATTGTAAAAACCCTGGTGGCACAGTGGTTAAGAGCTACAGCTGCTAACCCAAAGGCTAGCAGTTTGAATCCACCAGGCGCTTCTTGGAAACCCTATGGGGCAGTTCTATTCTGTCCTATCGGGTCAATGGCAGTGAGTTTTTTGGGGGGGTTAAGGCTCATTGCAAGGAGGGGCGAGAATCTCTGAACCATAGGCATCAGAATGTTGCACACTTCTGGCTACAGCCTCAGTGAGACCCCTTTGTTCTCCCAAAGTGAAAGGACCAAGTTGCAAGCACACTTTATTCCCAAGTCTCTCTATTTGGTTATGATAAGTGTTTATTAGAAAGAACTTTTTTTCTGCTACTAACAAAACAGTGTAAAGGCAAAAGGCAGAAAACTTTGCTTAAGGATATATTATTTCTCATGCATTCATTCACTCAACAAACATTTAGTGCTCACTATGCTGGTGGCAGGAAACCCTGGTGGCGTAGTGATTAAGAGCTATGGCTGCTAACCAAAAGTTCAGCAGTTCGAATCCACCAGGCACTCCTTGGAAACTCTGTGGGGCAGTTCTACTCTGTCCTATAGGGTCGCTATGAGTCGGAATCGACTCGACAGCAATTTATTTTTTTAATTATGGTGTCACTGCGGTTAGGTGTTCAGCAGCTAACCAAAAGGTCAGCAGTTTGAATCCACCAGCCTCTCCTTGGAAACCCTATGGGACAGCTCTACTCTGTCCTACAGGGTCACTATGAGTCGGAATCTACTAGACGACAACGGACCTGTTTGTTTTGTATAGTCTTTTATGCTAGCATTTGAGTTATAAAAAAGAGCAAGACAAAAAGCCTCACCCTCAAGGCACTCAAATTCTAGTAACAGAGACACTCAAGCACACAAATAAGCAAATAGTTATAAAACAATGGCAGGGGTAAAGGTACTTACTGGTTGTGCAGAGCAGGTATGGAGTGGGGAGGCAAGGAAGGTGGCTGGGGATGGCTTCAGACAGAAAGATACACATGGGCTGAGGATGACCTGGAAGTTAAGACTGAAGTCACCCCAAGCAAAGGGAGCAACCTAAGCAGTGGCCCAAAGGCACAACCCTTCCTGATACCAACGCACTCCTTCCATCAAAGACAACTGGACCAGGTTGGACACCAGACCCCAGGTGAGCCAATCTTACGGGAGTCTAAGATACGATAACTGGACTACTAAACGAGTTGCCTGCCTGAACCTGTAAACTCAAGAGTCAAGGCTCCATTTGGGGTCATGTATCCAGAGAGGTGAGCAGAGGAAGTGGTCTACAGAGAGAAGCAGTAAAAAATGAAAAGAGAGAAGCAGTAGAAGGAAATAAATATATAGAGCAAGGCATACACGAGAAACTGTGATCCCAAAGAGAGTAGAAGAGAGAACAATGGCTTTCTGAGACCCAGTTCTGGTTCTTCACTAGGTTCAGCTATGCTTCTGGGCTTTGAGTTCTGTGAGACGCTCTCAATATCTTTGAATAAAACAAACAAATAAAATCCAGTGCTGTCAAGTAGGTTCTAACACACAGTGACCCTATAGGACAGAGTAGAGCTGTCTCATAGGGTTCCCAAGGCTATAATCTTTGTGACAGCAGACTGCCACATCTTTCTCCCGTGAAGCTGCTGGTGGGTTCGAACCACCAATCTTTTGATTAGCAGCTGAGCACTTAACCACTGTGCCACCAGGGCTCCTTGTCTTTGAATAAAGTCCCCTTAATTTGCCCTCTTAAAGCAAACATGTCACTTTGATGGCTAAGGCTCATCTGACCCAAACATGGTCTTTTCAATCGCCTCATATGCATGTGAAATTTGGGTAATAATAAAGGAAAACAGAAGCATCGATGCATTCAAATGTTGGCATTGGCTAAGAATATTGAATACACTGCGGACTGCCAAAAGAGGGAACAGATCAATCTTAGAAGAAATACAGCCAGAATATTTCTCAGAAGCAAGGATGGAGAGACTTCATCTTGCTTACTTTGGACAGGTCATTAGGAAAGACCGATCGCTAGAGAAGGACATCCTGTTTGGTAGCGCGCCAAGAAAACCAGAGAAACCCTCAATGAGATGGATTGACACAATAGCCACCATGGACTCAAACGTACCCATGATTGGGACGATGGCACAAGATCAGGCAACGTTTCCTTCTGTTACGCGTAAGGTCACCGTGAGTCACAGCCAACTAACAACAGCAACGATTTGCTAGAGCTGGAACAGGTTCTACTTTTTGTCACCAAGATCCCTGACTAAAACCACGGATGGGGCCCTGGTGAGCAAGATACACTGCAGGCATGTGGAAATGGGTCTTCAGCACCTAGGTATCTGGCAGCTGCAGCAAGGGTAGTAATCCCAAACACAGTCATGTTTGACCTCATTCCCAGAAAGAAGGCAGAGGACCATAGGTAAAGTGATTGGATTAGGGAGAGAGGACTGGGTTCACCAGAGGGTCCTCACACCTACTCATCAGGTTTTATAAAATCTCTGAAGCACTTGCAGCTTCTCTGGAGAAAGACGTGAGATAAATACAAGGCATTGTCAACAAAGGGTCTTTCTTCTTTTTATAAAGCTATCAGAAAGGAAATGCTTTTCCAGCCCCTAAGGGAGCCTAAGTCCTATCTGAACAGGTAACCTTGAAAATCAGACACAATAGCTGTTCCTTTTCTCAGTTCTCTTCCCTCCCTTACCCATCACCTCTCCAAAAGCTCACTTGGCCATTAATCGCCTTGTCCACCTCCTTCTCTGCATACTGAGCCATCAGCTGCAGACCGGGAGGTACCCTGCCCTGTCTCAGCTCAGTGCCCATCAGTGCTTGTCCCTTGATCCAGCTGGATTCTGGGTGGGAGGATGTGTGGAAGAGAAGGGACATATCTAGCTGTTCTTCCACGAGGACCAGCCTCCCAGCTAAAGGCTACATACAGCAGCCTGAAGACTTCTGCTTTGTGAAGGAACAAAGGAAAAGTCCCTCCTGCGTTGTGCAATTTCTTCACAATTCTTTCTGTGGGGACAGGATGCTTGTGTCAATAAAACTGTACCTAGATATTATAAATGTGTATTGTCATTGGAATCCAACATGCAAGCCTACAGATGAAGGACAGGAAACATCTGGATGAGGCAGACGAACGCGCAGAAGAGGAAAGAGTTAGACACATGAGCTTTGTCGAAGCTGAGGCCAAGGAGAGACTGGGTGTCTCAATCCAGGGACAAGACACAGGGAGTATTTGGATGCTCAGGGAAAACTCTGGCCTGGGGGCAGAAGCAGCAGACAACCAAGGGTGTGGCCTCAAACATATTCCTTCTGATTGGGGTCTACTCCCAAATAAGAGAACTCCTTAGTAGATCTGTGGAATCTATTGGGGTAAAGAACTTTCTGGAGTCTTGGTTCATGGAGACTCCTAAAACATCCCTGGGGAACTGGCTGGCCCATTTAAAAGCTGTCTGGATCTCTGGGCCTTAACCATGCCTCTGGGGGCAGCATTGGTGGTTCAGTGGTAGAATTCTCGCCTTCCATGTTGCAGGAGACCTAGGTTCAATTCCCGACCAACGCACCTCAAGCGCAGCCACCACCCATCTTTCAGTGGAGCCTTGTGTGCTGCCATGATGCTGAACAGGTTTCAGAGGAGCTTCCAGACTAAAAAAGATTAGGAAGAAAGGCCTGGTGATCCAATTCATTTCCCTAGGCCTGTATTGAAATGGGGTTT
This sequence comes from Elephas maximus indicus, assembly GCF_024166365.1. Classification (NCBI taxonomy): domain Eukaryota; kingdom Metazoa; phylum Chordata; class Mammalia; order Proboscidea; family Elephantidae; genus Elephas; species Elephas maximus. Next base: position 18,143,305 of record NC_064826.1, read on the forward strand.
ATTGTTCTCTCCCTGAATCAAGGGGTAAATGTAATTGAAGGCATGGGAATTTGACTTAATCCTAAATCACACTATGGAGTCCCTGGGTGATGCAAATGGTTAAGTGCTCAAGTAGTAGCTGAAAGGTTAGAGGTTCGAACCTACCCAGAGGCACCTCAGAAGACAGGCCTGGTGATCTGCTTCCAAAAGTTCACAGCCCTGAAAACCCTATAGAGCAGTTCTATGCTGCACACATGGGGTTGTCATGAGTCAAAATCAACTCAGCTGCAACTAACAACAACAAATCACACTGCAACGTGGTCATTAAACCAGAACTAGAGGGACTGTAAGGAACCCTGATGGCACGGTGGTTAAGCATTTGGCTGCTAACAGAAAGATCGGCAGTTCAAATCCACCAGTGGCTCTGAGGGAGAAAGATGTGGCAGTCTACTTCCACAAAGATTGCAGCCTTGGAAACCCTGTGGGGCATTTCTACTCTGTCCTGTAGGGTCACTGTGAGTCGGAATCGACTAAATGCGATGGGTTTGGTTGGTTTGGAGAGGGACTACCACATCCATAGCGTTCTCAACCACAGTAATTTGCAGTGTAAAAGTATATGTTACATATTCATTCAAACGTGCACACGCACACATACACAGCCACAGACACACTTCGAGAACTAGGAAAATGAGGTTCCAAGCAAATAGAAGCCCCTCTTCTATTGATGTACCACAAGACAATGGATGCCCCTTGGGTCGACTCCCGTATGGATTTGTTTTCCAGAGCACATTTTCTGAGCATTCAACAGATTGTCAATAGAGAAACCAACTCAGAGAGCAGTTTACAGGGTTCCCCCAGGCAGTGCACATAAACATCGCAGGCAGCAAGTTTGTTCTGCCACCGCACAGCAGAAACCCAGAAGAAGGTGATTTTACAAGCTCTCTTCCCAAAGGAAATCACCTGAAAATACTGAGTGACGGTAGCTGGAATGGAGCTGCCCCTCAATCAATGTAGCCTGAAGAAATGTCTTTTTTTTTTCTTCTTCTTTTTACATACAAATAATGATTTTTTTTTTTTATTTCAAAGGTTACTCATACTCACTGTGGGGAATTCTGAAATTCTAAAAAATTCAGAGGAGAAACTAAAACTACTTATAAATGCTACCATTAAGGTTTGCATTTAATATGTTTTCTTCTAGTCTTTTTTCCATTATCCATGCTTTTTACAAAATTGAATACACCTTCTCCTCACTTATTGACTATCTTGTTATCTGACATTTTACATTTACAACAACAGTAAAAATCTATTATCCGACTATTTTGCTCATTAACGGTGTACATCTGGCAGTAACGAATGCCAAGGTGTGAGGGAAGAGTAATGCTGGTTTTGATGGTGAAGAGTATGTGTCGACTCGGCTGGGCCATGATTTTCAGTGGTTTGGCAGTTATGTAATGATGTAGTCATCCTCCGTTTTGTGATCTGATGAGGTCATCCTCCATTTTCACATAACATCAATTTCTCACAATGGCCTGGTCTTTGGAACCAAACAATATAGATAAGTTAGGAGAGGGTTTAGTATTTGTTTTGGTTTAGTTTTTTTCCCACTTAATATTATATGGCATGGGGAGGTAGGGAGTGACCACTAATGAGTACCAGGTTTCTTTTAGGGGAGATAAAAATGTTCTAAAATTAGATGTTGGTGATGGTTGCACAAATCTAAATATTCTAAGAGCCATTGAACAGTACACGTTAAACAGAGGAAATTTATGGTGTATAAATTATATATCAATAAACCTATTTTTTAAAAAATACCACTACATACTATTAAAATAGCTAAAATTAAAAACAAAAACAAGCACTGATTAAAAAAACGAAACTGACAATTCCAAGTACCAGTGAAGATGTGAATAGCTGGAACTCTCCTATCTTTCCGGTGAGAGTCTAAAATGGTGCAGCCACTTTGGAAAGCAGTTTGGCAGTTTCTTATAAAGTCAAACGCCTACCAGACAACCTGATAATCTGTCTCATAGGTATTTACCCAACAGAAATGAAATATATGTCCATATGAAAACCTGTACGCGAATGTTCATAGCAGCTTGATTCATGTTAACCCAAAACTAGTAACAATCCAAGTGGATAAACAAATTTGGTATATTTATTCAATGGAAGAGTATGTAGTAATAAAAAGGAATGACTGACACAGACAACAGCATGGATGAATCTCAAAACCATTATGCTGAGTGAAAGATGCTACATGGGCAAGACAAAGTACTGCATTGTCCCATGAAATTCCAGAAGAAGGAAATCTCATCTACAATAACAGAAAGCTGATCAATGATTCTCTGGGTCCTGAGTGGGAAAAGTGGGTGGAGTGAGGAGCAGGAGGGAATCTGGGAGGGGTCATGAAAATGTTCTGTATCGTGATTGTGGCGATGGTTACATGATTGTATACGTTTGTCTAAACTCATCAAATTATATCCTTAAAATTGATGACTGTTATTACATGTAAATTATACCTCAGTAAAACTGAGTTTTTTGCTCATTTTCAAAAGTCATTAGATAGTTTTCAAAAGTTGAATATTATGGTGCTATACTATTCAACATCACAAAGGTACCTCAGTTGAATTAGTTGGTCTGTTATTGTTGAATACTTGAGCTGTTTTATTTTCTCTTTGCCATTAAAAACAGCACTGCAATGCACATCTGTGCACATAACATTATGTCTAAGTTCTAGATTCCTAGAGGAACAGCAAATGGGTCAAAGAGCAGAAATAGTTTCAAGGCTCTCAATACATTTGGAGCAATGTCTTCTTAAAGTTGATTGCCTTTCACTGTGGGGTTAAGAAGTCACAGTGATGGGAAAGAGAGTTGTTACTTCTTCTTCCAGTCTTCTGTTAATGAGGCAAAGCAGTTCTCTGTGGATTCCCAATGAAAAGAGTATGGAACTAGGAGAGCTGCTAACCAAAGAGCCAGCAGTTCAAATCCACCAGCTGCTCCTTGGAAACGCTACGGGGGCAGTTCTACTCTGTCCTATAGGGTCTCTATGAGTTGGGATTTACTCGGTGGCAATGGGTACAGGCACGGGTCTGTATGTATTAAAGGATATTTGTAAGTTTATATGCAATGTTTCCAAAACTCAAAGACAAATGAAGATAGGATTTATAAAGACACTGATAATAAAAGGCAATAATAATGACAACTAAAAAAAAAAGAGGCATTAGACTTACTTCAGAACCAACTTCCTACGGAGCCATTGGAACGAAACCCCATCGTAAGTTGAGAACTACCTGTATAAGAAAGTTCATAGCAGTTGTATTCATAACAGCCCAAAACTTGAAAAATCCAAATGTTTATCAACAGGATAATGAATAAATTGTGATCTATACGTAGATAGATACATGATAGATAATGCAATACTACACAGCAAGAAAAAATTAATTGCTGATTCATATAATAACATGGATAAATCTCACAGACATAACGTTGAACAAAATAATGTAGATTCAAAAGAACACAGATTGAATAATAACATTTATATGAAGTTCAAAAACAGGCAAATGAATCTACAGTGATAGAAGACTCAGAATAATAATTACCACTGGTATGGATGGTACAGTTATTGACCCAGATGGGACATGAGAGAGCCTTCTGAAGTACTGGGAGTGTATTGCACCTTGTTCTAGGAGGTTGTTACAAAGGTGGTGTTGTCGATTGCTGTCAAATTAACTCCGATTCATGGTAACCTCATATGTGCTGAGTAGAACTGCTCCATAATGTTTTCAAGGCTGTGACCTTTTGGAAGCAGATCTCTGGGTCTGTCTTCCTAGGCATATTTGGGTGGGTTCAAATCGCCAACTAGTAGTTGAGCGCTCAATGTTTTGTGCCACCTAGGGACTCCTGCAAAGATGCAGACATATGTAAAAATTCATAGAGCTATAGACTTAAGATGTGTGCACTTTCCTATGTTAGTTATACTTCAATAAAAATAAATGGAAATTAAATAAAATTAAAATGTTGAACTAGATGACAGCTAAGGCTTGTGCAACTTTGTTCAGTGTCTTCACACCCTACTCTATCTCCCTCTTCCCAAAGCTTTCCTACTCTACAAACATTAACTATCACTCTACATGGAGAGCTCACACACTTGCACCTCTCTGACCTTAGCCCACTAAAGGATGTCCCATCTGGATGTGCCATCTCCCACCCACACCACAATTTGTCCAAATCAAAACTCAACCTCTTCCTCCTCCTCACCCCTCACACAGATTGGACACCAACCAATCCATGTGCTTCCTCCGCTCACAATTTCTCCACTTGGGCCAGATTCTCTCTCCTGCGAATTTAAAATCTGCACTGAAAGGCAAGGAATTTAGAAATCATGAGGAGTTAAAGACAATTTCATAGAGAAAAAGTGCACATATTCCTTCTACTAAAGTTTTAGAAGCTTCCTAGTTTGTCCTTTTGGTTGTTCAGTTCTTCCTTCTGGTTTGAAGGATGCATACTCTATACTCTATATCTTTCCATTAATTATTCCTTTAAACTTTACCTACCTAGAATCAGTTTCTGTTGCTTGCCGTCAGAAGAACTAAATTACTATACTGTCCAAAAAGCCAAACCTCGACCCTCCTCTAGTGCTCTGTTCCCAGGTTTTCTTCCCAAATTTGCCCTCTTCCTTTTCCTCTCATCGTGTTGAACTCAATTCCCCATGTGTCTTCATGGAATCCTGTCTGACACACACCTGAAATCTTTCTTGAATCAGTCTTCTATCCAATCCCTGAAGACGATTTCCCATGTTCAGACACTTGCCATCTCTCATTTGAGCCACTGAAACAGGCTCTTCTTTGAGCTCCCGCCCACCAATCTCTTGGCCTTCCAGTCCATTCTTCATAGTTCTGTAGAGGAAGAATCCTAAAGCTGAGCCCTGACCATGCCATTCTCTTACTCACAAACTTTCACCAGTTCCCCACTGCCCATGAGAGTGAGTGTACACTCATTGCTATGGCAGTCAAGGCCCTCCGCAATGGCCCCAACTTACCATTCTAGTCTCGTCTCCAGCTCTCCTCTCCCCGTTCCTCTCAAACCACATGTGCTGCCCTCCAACTGCACTAGACAACTCGCATCCTCACCACATGCAAGTTCACACCTGTGGGCCTTTGCTAATGTTGTTCCCTTGGCTTCGATGTCCTATCCCACACTTCCTACCCTCAACTCCTCTGTGCTCATTGAAATATCACCCATTCTCCAAGACCTGAATACAATGCCAGCATGTCTACCAAACCTGCCATTGTTAGAATTCATCAGTCCCTTAAAGTGCTTTGCTCATACTTCTGTTATGGAAATACAATTCTGACCTTGAGTGACAGCTATTTGCACGTATGTATGTCTGTTTCCTCCAGTAAATTTGCAGCTTGTGAGCAGAGACCAGACCCTGTTTGCTCCTATATCCCTACCGCAGCCCCTGGCATGGAATCGGTGCTCAGTAAATGGGTGTGGGACTGAATTTTCTGAACCTGCCATGGCAAAAATAGATATGGAGGAGGAGAGGTGTGAGCTGAGGCCAAGGGGGACACAGCAACCCGAGAGAATGAGAGAACAAAGAGATGGAGGGAGGAAATCCTTAAGAAAGGGACCTTCCTCCAGGATACTGTTAAATCAAAAGGCACAAATACTGACCAACGTATCCAGCTTGACCCTGGCAATGGTACTTGGTGAGGACATGAGGCAAGGCACAGATGCCAAAGCTGAAAACAAGAGCATGGGAGAAATGCACCTGTTTCCCCAGGCCCAGCTCGGAACCACGTGACACTGTGGCCAGGAGCATCACTCGGCTGCTGCCTGACCTGGGAGACTGGCTTGCTCTCTCCTAAGGCCATGGGCATATCAAACGGCTCCTCAAAAAAATGGCAAAATAAATCAGAAAGACACATCCTTCCATGGTATTGCCGCCCCTGGCAAAGAAATGATGCAGATAAAAGGGAGAAGAATGGGATGGCAAAGCCAATCTGAATCTCAACAGAATGCCCATAAGGTCTAAAATTTCCAGGTGATGGAGAGTCAGCAACGCGGCACCAATCTCCCTGGGAAAGGGGTTACAAACTGAGAGCAAGGAGGGTCGGGAATCCAATGGCTTTTTATAGCCTCTAATATCTCCTCTGGTAGCAGTCTTCACAGCTTCCCTGCACCGGTACACTGGGAAGATGAATGGGTTTGTCTCTCTGTTAAATACCATTACCCAGAGCACTAGGGAGAATGAAGAATGGGTTGCAGATTTACATCCAAGGTTCCATCTCTTTCCTCCCAATTAAGAAAAAAAGCTACAAAAAAACAACTCCCACATATCCTCCCAGCCCATTCCCAACACCAACAACACATGTAATCTCAGGGAAAACAGGTAGCTCACTGAGCTACAAAGACCACCTCCCAGCCCCAGTGTGCAGCACACACCCATTCCTGAGGAGGTGAATGTCAAAACCAGCCCATCAGCACAACCAGGTCCACACTAGGTCAATAACCTACTTCAAGATCCATTAAGTCACTTATAGGAGCCTATCATCTTCAAAGCCCAACAGCATTTTCCATTAAGAGGAACAACTAGGGTTTGCTCTTTGCCACAGGTACAAAAGATTCTGCTTGTTGATGGGACTCCAGTTGCTCCAAGTGATGTGAGCCACACACACACATCGCAACAAAGGAAGAGAAACAAATAAAAGTCATTCTCCCTCCAGCAGGGTTCATGATCACAGTACTCAGGGGAGGGGTTCTTGGCCTTGGCTGCACAATCAAATTGCCCGGGGAGCTTAAAAAACTCTGATGCCCGAGAAGCACACAATTGGAAAATAAAATAATACAAAAAAAAAAAAATCCTTTAATGTAACATTCCCAAGCAGAAAATACTTAAGGATAAACTTAACAAACCATGTGTAAAATCTGTACATTGACAACTACAAACATTGCATTGAGAACTGTAAAAGATATTACACGTCCAGGGATTAGAAGACTCAAAGAATGGAACAAATTAGTAAATTGAGCCAGGTCATAAAACACAAGGCTAAAAGAGGCCAGCTGCTAACCAAAAGGTCAGCAGTTCGAATCCACCTGCCACTGCTTGGAAACCCTATGGGGCAGTTCTGCTCTGTCCTATAGGTCACCGTGAGTTGGAATTGACTCAACGGCAATGGTTTTTTAAAATACAAAAATCAATCATATTCTATAGATTAGCAGTAAGCAACTGGGAAATGAAATTTAAAAAGAATTTCATTTACAGTAACACCAAAAAAATAGTAAAATACTAGGAAGAAATCTAGCAAAAATTGAAAATTAAAAACATTACTGAAATTAATTAAATAAAACCTAAGTAAAGGAAGACATTCTACGTTCACTTTGGAACAATCAATGTTGCTAAGATTTCACTCTCCCTCAAACTAATCAATTGATTCAGTGCAGTCCCAATCAAAATCCCAGCAGGCTTCTTTTGCGGATATTGACAAGCTGACCCTAAAATTCACAGGGCAGTGCAAAGGATCTAAAACAGCAAAAGCAAGTTTGAAGAAGGATAAACTTGAAGGACTTACACTAACTGATTTCAAGACTTCCTGTAAGACTACAATAATCAATGCAGTGTTTCTGGGTCTAAGGATGGACATATAGATCAGTGGAATAGAACAGCATGTCCATAAATATATATGGTCAACTGGTGGTGGTAGTGAGTTTTTCTGTTTGTTTGTTTGTCTGTTACAAGGGAAAAGACAGTCTGTTCATACATGGTTCTGGGACAACTGGATACCCATTTGAGAAATAAAGGACCTTGACCTTTCCCTTACACCATATACAAAAATGTACCTGAAAATGTAGAATAAAATTTTTGAGGTTTGGGATAGCAAAGATTTCTTAGGACACAAAAATCATGGATCCCAAAAGAAGTCCTCCCAAAAGTGACAACATGCCCCTTATGGTTTTTATTCATGAAGATTTCCATAGTTTCAAAGAATAGATAATTCCCACATTATACTTCCTCTTCTAGAACACACACACACACACACACACGCACACACTACCATTTATGACAATATCATAAAATACATTGGTAAAACACATGCAAATAAAATATAACAATATAGTTCTTAAGTGCACAATATAAGCAAACAGGGATTTGTGCAAAGAACACACACTTTATATATTTTCCATGTCAAGAGCTAATAAATGTGCAAAACCGCTATGAAGATAACTATAAAACATTATTAAAAACATAAAAGAAGTCTTTCAAAAGTGGAGACACATCATATAATCCTGGATGGTAAAACACAAGAGGTAGGGATCTCAGTTTTTCATGGCTTAATTTATGTTTCACGTAACTTCAGTAAAATTCCTCAAGTGGGCTTTTGGAACTTTATAAATGGTTCTAATTCATCTTACAACATTGCACTGGAGGTTCTAGCCAGTGTAATAAGACATGAGAAAGAAATAAAAGGAATAAACATTAGAAAGAAGAAGTAAAACTGTCTCCATTCACGAACAACATGGTTGTGCAGAAAATGTCACAGACTCGGCAAAGGAATAACTAAAATTACTAAGTGAATTTGTAAGGTTGCAGAGTATAAGTCAATTTGCGAAAAATCTGTTGTATTTCTGTATAAAAGAGGGAAAACATTGGAAAATGAAGTCAAAAAAATACACCATTTGCTTCCACTTCAGGCTCTGATGTAGACATAGATACCTGACTTATTCTCCTACTAGAAATAATTAGAAAAGTGGACAAAATAAATAACTGCTTTTAGCCATTGAACAACAGGCAGCACAAGATTGTAATACCTGACAGAAGGGAAGTAAGCATGATGGCCTTCTGGCTGAAAGGACTTTCTTGGGCAGGAGGAACCCAAGCAGAGAATAACAGTCTAACTGGATCAAGGAGAGAGATCAGACTTCGTGGCAGTTGAGGCAACTGAAATCTGAACAGTAGAGACTCAGAGAGGAGAAAGCTTACCAGAGAAACAGCTCCAAGAATGTACATAGGATTCCCCTCAAGCCATTGGCTGGATACCAAGCTGCACAAGCATAAAGTGAGCTAAATGGTTCACAAGCATATCAGACTCCTTCTGACAGAGAGGTCAGGGTGACGAAGAAGTATCAGGGATGCCACCAGCACCACGGACAGCGGCCCAGTGGCCTTTATAATGGTATTTTGTACTAAGTGCGTTGGTTATCAGGCATGTAAGCGCCCCTACAGTACTGAAATCTGACTTATTCAGGTAGATCTCTGCCTTTAGGGTCATCGCCTGCAGGATTTCACGGTCAAGTTAGAGAGACAGGAAACAAAGGCCAGGACAATGAGGGAACTGTATCCTAAAGACACTGTGGAATCATTGAAGCACGTGATCAGATGTTCCTCTTAAAACGATCAGTCTGACAACACGGTGCACTGAGGAGGAGAAGAGGAGGCAGTGAGGCCCAAGAAGGGTGATGGCTGTGATGCTAAGACAAGATTCCGAGTATGAAACTCCAAGAGCTTGCACTAGAACATCAGTGTAGAGGGTGAAAAAAGACAGTTTGAGAGAAATCAATATGGTTTCATAACTGAATGGAATAAGGGGAGTAGTGTAGGACGGTTTCCACGTTTCTGGCTTGGTTTGCTTACTAGGTGCTACAAATGAAAGCAAAGACTAGGAAGTAGAGCCAATGTGAAGGCAAAATGGCGAGTCCGATTTTAAACATTTAGGATATAAGGTGCCTATTTTTTTTATAGGACATATAGGTGTAGGTATACAACAGGCAATTAGAAGTATGGGTCTGGACCTAAGGAAAAAGATACTGTAGTAAAATATGGGCAAGAATAAGCTCCCTCCAGAGAACTAGGTTGAGTGAGAAGGTAGGAAAGCTGAGGGTTACCTGAAGTGTGCCAACATTTAGTCAAAATAATCAGACAGTGGGTTGAACAACAGGACCCACAGGGTCCATGAATTTCAGGGTTAATACTGCACTAAAATTGCCTTCACGCTTTCTATAAAGAGAAGATTCACAAGTGCCAACTCTTTGGCTCCTGGGGATTTTCTGAACATGAATAAAATGTCATAAAGCTTTTTGGAGAAGAATCAATATTCGATGGACATAGGCAATGTCATCATTATCAGGAGACACAGCCAGAGGAGCCTCAACTATCTCCACTTGAGTTCAAGACCCAAACGTCTCCTTAAACACAGAGATGTTTCCCCTTCGGTGTAGAAGCAATACACTTTCCTCCATGGACCACAAGTCTGTAGGTTTTTATTATTAAAAAGGAAAAATCTCAACCCTGAGAGTTGAAGTATACCTAAGCCTAAGCTCTCAAGCTTGGGAACCATGAACGGCAAATTACCACCTCACACAAATCTTTCTTAAGTCTTGATTGTTGGGGCCTCCGCAGAGTCTGCTTTACTGAGATAATCAACAATGTCTGATGACCTTAAGTGCTATACAAATCCAAGTGTGCTCCACAAACTGTTGTTTTATCTTCTGCCCCAGGGAGCTTCCTGGTTAAAATTTCCAGGAAGAGACAAGTAGACCATTTTTTCAAATGAATGGCAGGGCTCCTCTTCTGAACAACTTCATGAAGAGGGTCAGGAAACAGGGATGGAGGAGGAGGATGAGCGTGAAACTGTCGTTGGTCCTGATCTAGGCCCTTGATGATCTTGAGAAATTACCCCCCTGCACACATCAGTAACAATGGATCTGTCAGAAATCCCAGCAGCTGAAATTAGGCAGAACACATGTGTGCATGGAGCTTCCGAAGAGAAAAAGTAATAACAATAACCTCACAATTCATGGATTTGGAGCTATGCTTTCAAGGAATAATGTATGGAGATGATTATTTCACTAAAAATTTTACATGGCTAAGAGCTGACCAGACAGGTGTTGACATGGATGTGCTGTACGCTTGCGTATTTATTTGCAAAACACTGTGTAATAGAAATGGACATCATGTTTTGCATTTATATAGCACCGATTTCTCCAAGGACCTCAAAGGGCTCTGCAGACATGACTTGATTCATCCTTGTTACATGCTTGTAAAATGAAGGAGAGGCAAGGTTTACCCATCCCATTTTATTAAAAAGGAGGCAGAAACCCCAGGAGGGTACACGGATTGGCCAAGGGCAGGTTAGTGAGTCATTTACTTGCTCAAAGCCATGCAGGAGCCGAAATTAGTCCCAAATTGTCCTTATTCTTGCTGATTTTTACTTACACACTTCTGCAAAGGAAAGGATTCTGTTTCTCGGGCTTGTATTTATGAATCAGACCATCAAACGGCAGCATGGAGGGCTGGGCATGAACTGGGGAAGGGAAGAGGCCAGAGAGTGGTGGGCATGTCACTTGTCTTTTGGTGGGCTGGCCGCTGCCATGTCCTTCTGGAAGACAGTGCTCTTGACAACAAAGAGGGGAGGTGTTTCACCATCATTGCACCAGACTCAAAACACACAGCTCCATTTTTATAACCACTTCAAATATATATGCCATTTGTCTTGCAACTAAGATGGGAGCCAGGTATTATTTCCTTCATAAAGATAAGAAGCAGGCCCAGAGAGATTAGATGGCTGATCCACAATCGTATAACTAACAAGCGTAGGCTTGGGATTTGAGTACGTTTTTGGTGATTGGAAGAGCTATCAATTTCTACCATGTTTTACTGACACGGCTTCACTCTTCCACACAATGGGGTTCCCAGGGGCATAGTCTATAGACTTTCAAGAAGGCTGGGGCCAATCTGGGGGCCCACCTACTTCCACAAATTGACAAAATGACAGCTCAGGGTAAGTGCTGAAATCACTCCACTCTCCCAGGAGAGGCCCTGGGTTATGGCCCTGCCTCAGGCACCGCTAAGCCACAGGAGAGTTTGGGCCTTCCTGGTCCCAGGCGCATACCCTGTTTCGGACCCAGGCCTGAGTTACTGGCAGAGCTGGCTGAGTTCCATGAGTGGGAGAGGGGAGGGAAGGAAAACAGTAACCAGGAAGCTGCCCCAGAGTCTTTCTCTCTCTTCCTGCTGATACTGAGCACAGCAACTCACTGGCATCAGAGTCCCAAACACCGTGGGGAAGTGTATGCAGGGTCTGTCTTCCAGAGAGAGAAACTGAGACACAGACTTGTCTGAAGTCATTAAGGAAATCAGAAAGTGAAAACAGAGTGGAGGTTATTTTCCCTGATTTTCTCTCAAATGTACGTTTTAGTCACTTGAATGTGATACAGAAAGAGGTTGAAAAAGCCATGCTCAGAAAATGGGGGAAGAAAGAGAAAGGACCAGCATTTTTAGTGGAACCAGGGTGGTGCAAACAGTTAACACGCTTAGCTGCTAACCAAAAGGTTGGAGGTTCAAGTCCACCCAGAGGCACCTCGGAAGAAAGGTCTGGTGATCTACTTGTGAAAAGTCAGCCATTGAAAACCCTATGGAGCACAGTTCTACTCTGACACCCATGGGGTCACCATGAGCTGGAATTGACTGGATGGAAACTGGTTTGTTGTGCTTTATAAGCAACACTTCACTTATTCTCACACTCTGAGGTGTAGGTATTATGATCCCCATCCTGCAGATGAGGAAAGTGAAGTCCACATTTCAATAGCATTGCAAACATGGAATGAAGCAAGGAAGAATTCAAGCATGAAGATGTGGGGCTCATGCCATTCCCCCTAAGGCTTACTGACATCCAAAGAGACTGAAGGTGCCCCTCTCTCCTGATGATGTCATCCCAGGGTGGCAAGGAGCCTTCTGGCTCATCCTCAGAACAGAGATGTAGTCACAGGGGTAGACAAGGCTGAGTATGGATGAGACGACCTCTTTGCTGGGCTGTGGCTGAGATGCAGCCTCCACCGGACTGAGGTTCTGCTCTCCTGCTGGCAACTGATGGCATACCGCAGAGCTGTCCGCAGGCAAGCCATGTGTAATGGAAAATGAAACATGAGCCATAAAGGCATGCCACATGCACAATTTTTAAATGTCTAGTAGTTACATTGAGGATCCCTGGTCACACAATGGTTAAGCACTCAGCTGCTGACCGAAAGGTCAGCGGTTGGAACCCACCAGCAGCTCCACGGGAAGAAAGACCCGGTGACGTGCCCCTGCAAAGATTGTTGTGTGCCATCAAGTTGATTCCGACTCATAGTGGCCCGATAGGACAGAGCAGAGCTGCTCCAGAGGGTTTCCTAGGCTGTCATCTTTACGGGAACAGATCATCAGGTTTTTTATCCCACATAGTGGCTGGTGGGTTCAAACCACTGACCTTTCTAGTTAGTAGCTGTGATGGTTAAGATTGTCAGCTTGGCTGGGCCATGATTCTTAGTGTTTCTATGTGATCTCCCCCATGATGGAATCTGCTGTAAGTAGCCTATCAGTTGAAGGGGAGTTTCCTTGGGTTTGTGGTCTGCATCCGAACATAAGCAGACGTTCTGGCTTTTTGCTCTCTCTGGATCCTGCAGCTGTCTCCTGTTCATCTGACCTCCAGTTTTTGGGACTTGAGCTATCAGATCGTTTGCCCAACCTGGGATTCGTGCGTCGTCACACCCTGAGAGAGGGAGCCCTGCCCTCTGACCTACCAATATGGGGTTCGCCAGCCCCTGTGGCTACATGAATTGAAGGAAGCCTCCATCCTGATCCATGGACTTGGGATGTTCCAGGCTTTGCAGTCACATGAGCTGTTTCCTTGATAAAAATCTCTCTCCATATATATTCATATGGTTCACTGGTTTTGCTTCTCTAGAGAACCCAGGCTAACACAGTAGCTGAGCACTTAAACACTGCACCACCAGGGCTTCTCTTGTAAAGATTACAGCCTAGAGAACCCTTTGGGAAAGTTCTATTCTGTTCTATAGGTTCGCTATAAGTCAGAATCAACTCAATAGCACACAACAGCAACAACAAAGTGGTTACATTAAAAAAGTAAAAAGAAAGGTGAAATTATAGTAATATATTTTTATTTAAACCAATATATGCAAAATATTATTTCCACATGTAAGCAACATAAAAAAAATATTAATGAGCTATTTTGCAGTCTTCTTTTTTGTACTAGGTCTTTGAAACACAAGGTATAGTCTACAACTTTCAACATATGTCAGTTTGGACAAGCTGTGTGTCAACAGCTACACATGGCTAGTGGCCACCACATTGGACAACATAGGTCTAGAGGAAGGGTGCATGCACGAAGCTTAGGAAGCTTGGATGGTGGTCAGACTGTGACCAAAAACCTGGGTGACTTAGCGGAGTGGTTGAAAGGATGGACTCCAGAACCAGACTCACCTGGCTTTGAATTCTAACTCCATCACGTGCCAGCTCTGTCCTTGGACAAGCTACTCAGCCCCTGTTGCCTCAATTCCTTCAGCTGTATACTGGAGATAATAACCAGATCTACCTCTCAGGGTTTCATAAGGATGAAATGAGGAAGTGATTAGAACAGTAAAGGGCACATAAAATAAATAAATACATAGAAACACCTTTTGCCACCAAGCCAATTCTGACTCATCGTGACCTCATGTATTACAGAGTAGAACCGCTCCATGGGGTTTTCTTGGCCGTAATCTTTACAGAAGCAGTTTTCTAGGCCTTTTGCAGAGCCACTGGGTGGGTTTGAACCACCAGCTTTCAGCTTAGCAGCGATTGTGCCACCCAGGGACCTTAATGGGCACATAGTAAGAATGTATAGGCATCCGCTATTATTAGTATAAGTATTCCCAGGAGCACTCAGTTTCCCTACCTTCTAGCTCTGCTGTTTAATGGCAAACCAGAGTGGGAATCCAATTTGAATGCTATGCCTTATCTTTGAGCCTCAGTTCTGAAGCTTGTGCTGGACTGGGCCTCAGATCCAGCCTGTTTCTATAGTGGAGGCTTGAAAGATGCTCCTAGCTGACAAGGAGAATGGTGGGCAGAAGAACTCACCGTCTCACCTGTTGTCAGTGCTAGAAACTTGTCCCCTCACACACACACACCTTTCTCCACACTGGGCTTATGTTGGCCTGAGCCTGGACAGCCTCCTCAATTCACCAGTTGTCTTGCATAGATACTTACAAAGTCCCCATTAAAAGGAAACCTAGAAGAAATGCAAGCTGGACTTGCAGTCTAGAGTAAAACCCATCTCTTCCCACATGCCTCCAGCAGCAGCTAATAGAAAAGACCCCCCAGTCCCAGGTATGGCAGCACGCAGCCCTGCACCCTACTGTCCTGGGGCTTCGAGATGAGTGGAAAGCTGGGTGGTCAATGGGCCAAATGCTTGAAAAGTTATGAATCAGGATGCCAACATCTCAGCAAGAGCACTCCCTGGGCGCAGCTCAGGAATCCTTGCATCTGTGGCTTCTTTCCCCCAGAGATCAAGGTGATAAGTTGTAGAAATTCAAGGTGGAAACAACCCGGTGGGTCAGGGGCTCCACCTCCAGGGAGGATGGTGGAGTAGAGCACTTCTCCAAACTCATCTTCTGGGATTTCTCCAATCCCCTTTTTAATGACTCAAAAGCTGGGGCCTGTGCTACTTCCCTTGGATGGCAGGATTCTGCCGTCTGATATGTCTCAACACTGGGAATTCTTCCTCCCTGGGAGGCCAGACAGCAGGACGACAGGCTGTTCATCTCTGGAAAAGAAGCACTACAACAAAACCATGGCCCTCCTGCCATGAGCGGTTTCCTCCCAGCTGCTCACGGATATTTGCCAGCAGCTAGGTCCTCCTGTAAGTTTTCAATGGGCTCAAACACATCGAAGACTGTGAAGATGGCACAGAACCAGGCAACATTTTGTCTGTCATGCATAGGTCACCACGAGCCAGAGCCAACTCTGTGGCAACTAACAGCAACGTGTCCTCCCACACCCCCCCTTCAGCAAGCCCCTTCCAAGAGCCCACCCTGGAAAGAAGACGCTGAAGAGATAGAAGCCCACCATGAAAGAGGACTCAGAACCCATCACTGGGCCATGCGCTGTTGTTGGGTGCCACGGAGTTGATTTCACCACATAACAACCCCATGTGACAGAGCAGAACTGCTCTGAGAGTTTTCCTGACTGTAATCTTTACGGAAGGAGATCACCAGGTGTTTTCTCCTGAAGAGCCGCTGAGTGAGTTTGAACTGCCAACTTTTCACTTAGCAGTGAGCGCTTAACCATTTTTGTCACTGGACCGTGTGATGAGAAAAAGAGCATCGTCGGCCAGAAGGAGGCAGGAGTAAGACTCAGACACCCCTGGCAATTAGGACCACAGATTCTGACTCCTGTTCCTTCCCTGGGTCCAGTTGGACAGATGTGTCTGCATCTTCCAGACACAATGAGAACATGAAATATGTCAATATCCTGGTCTGGTTAGGTCCCTTCAATGCCCATTGCTGAGGGGCCACATTCTCTCCCTTTGTGAGCCGCTGAGAATTTGGTAGTAGCTCAGTAGCGCCCTTACAGAAATCCAAGCCCCACCATTCTAATCAAAGAGGCTGGTTATGAGCTAATAACATGAGTTGGCTTGTATTTGGAGCCCTCGTGGCACATTGGTTAAGAGCTCGGCTGCTAACCAAAAGATCAGCAGTTCAAATCCACCAGCTGCTCCTTGAAAACCCTATGGGGGCAGTTCTACTCTGTCCTATAGGGTCACTATGAGTCTGAATTGATTTGCCAGCAACAGGTTTTGGCCTTTGTGTTTGTGTCTCTTAGCATCATGATTTCACACCTGTCAACTTCAGAAAGATGGGCACCGCTCAACCCCAGCAGCCCCTCCCACATGAGCCAGGGTATTATGGACTGAAATGTGTCCCCCAAAAATGTCTATCAATTTGGCTAGGTGTTGATTCCCAGTATCGTGTGACTGTCCACCATTTTGTGATCTGATGTAATTATCCTCTGTGTTGTAAATCTGACCTCTATGATGTTAATGAGGCAGTTACGTTAATGAGGCAGGACTCAATCTACAAGATGAAGTTGTTTCGTGAGTCAATCTCTTTTGAGATATAAAAGACAGAAGCAAGCAGAGAGACACCGGGACCTTATTACCACCAAGCAAGAAGAGCCAAATGCCAGGGTCCCTATGCTGAGAAGCTCCTAGACCAAGGGAAGATTGATGACAAGGACCTTCTTTCCAACAGAGAGCGAAAGGCTTCCCCTGGAGCTGGTATCCTGAATTCCAACTTTTAGCCTCCTAGACTGTGAGAGAATAAATTTCTTTTTGTTAAAGCCATCAGCTTGTGGTACTTCTGTTACAGCAGCACTAGATGACTAAGACACAGGCCGAAAGGTCAGGACACAGGCCGAAAGGTCAGGACGCTGACCCGGATCAGGGTGGGGTCCTCCTGACTGTAGCAGCCACACAGTGCACCCCAAGTCCCCAGACAAGTCCCGAGGGCATTTCCTTCTGCCCCATGGAGGGAAAGTCAGGTCATGCAGATCCTAGGCCAGGGCGAACTGATGGGGAAAGAGGCTGAAGATTTCCTCACTGCCAGAGTTTCCGCTCTGAGGCCACCTGCCGCCCCAGTTTCTGTGCCTCTCCAGGCCTGTTCCTTCTGCTCGTTAGGTAAATGTGCCAACGCAAGGAAAGAAATCAAGGTCTGCTTAGCGTTCCCAGCGGCCCTGTCAATCGTTCCGGTGACGACAGTCGTTGCCACGCAGCTCAAGAAATGGGCCCCGAGGGCGGCGGAGCAGCTACGGCCTGGAAACTTGTTTACACAGCTCGGAGGTGCAGCTCACGTCTCCGGAGCGCCTGGAAGTTTTCCACCTGGGAGACATCCCGGCGGCTGCTCCCACCAAGTCCCTCTCTGAGCATCAAAACAGACAGATCACCTGCCTGCGCGGGGAGGGGGCCTCCCCCAGTGAGTCCTTTCCGAGTCTGACAGGAGGTTCTTCGCCGGCAGGAGCAGGCTGGGGCCCACGGTCCCCAGAGCGTCCTCTGAACGATGGCCCGCACTCCTTGGTGGGGCTGCTGGGTGGAGCTGCTCTTCTCTAGGCCCAGCAAGCAGAGGAAGGCTCCGTTAACGCCTCTGACAAGGGCACCGCATGGAAATATGGGGAAGGGAGAGACACTAAGGGTGCCAAGACTGAATATAAAGGACTGGATATTCCAGGGTTTCAGAGCTGAAAAGGGAGCTCAAAAGCCACCCAGTCCTATCACCCACTGTATAGATGAGGGAACTGAGATCCAGAGACAGTGAGTGAGAGAATGACAGAGAAGTTGAGAGCAAAGGCTTTAGAGTCAGTCCGAACTTAGTTGCTCTATAACCTTGGATATAATCTCCATGAGACTTTATTTTTCTTATCTTTAAAATGGATATAATAAAGTCTACCTCATATGATGGTTTGTGAGGCTCAAATGAGATACTAAAGTAAGTAAAGCACTTAGCAGAGTAAGAAATTACACAATTAATGGTAACCATTATCCCTATAACGAGCCCTGGTGGCACAGTGGTTAAGAGCTCAGCTGCTAACCAAAAGGCTGGCAGTTCAAATCCACCATCCAATCCTTGGAAACCCTATGGGGCAGTTCTACTTTGTCCTATGGGGTCACTATGAGTCAGAATTGACTTGATGTAGTGGGTGTGGCTTTTGGTTTACTGTCATTATGTGTGGTGCAAATGATTAAACACTACTAGCTGAAGAGTTGGCAGTTCAAACCCATCCAGAGGTGCCTTGGAGGATAGGCCTAACGATCTGCTTCTGAAAGATCATAGCCTTGAAAACCCTATGAAGCAGTTCTACTCTGCACACATGGAGTTGCCATAAGTTGGAATCAATTCAACAGCAACTAACAATAACAACTAGTAACACTGGCTTAAAGAAATGAAGGCTTTATTCTCTCACGTTAAATGTGAACTAAGGCCAAATGTAAGCAGTATTATGCTGATAAGGGGGTCTCATGGACTCCTATTTTTCTATTCTTCCATTTTGAGCTCTTGGCTTTCCTCCTCAAGGTCATAAGGTAGCTGCTGGTGCTCCAGCCATCAAAAGGAGTGGGGTCGGAAGAGACAAAGGGACTTTCTTTCCAGTAAAGTTGGCCCCCTCTAAAAAGATTTCCTTGAAGCCCCATTCAGTGATTCTCACTTACATTTGGACACCCTTGACTGCACGGGAAGTTGGGCAAAGCTGGATAGACCCAGAGTTTTGCTTGCAAAGAAGAGGAGAGTGAATATTGCAAGGACCGTTCGCACCCTCAGCATCTAGAAAAGAGCTGACACATAGCAAATGCTTAACAAATATTTGTTGAATAAATTCACATAGCAATGTAGCTCTGACTTGGGGCAAATTAAAACCACCAATGAGGAAAAGTAGTTGACAGCCAGGAATAGAGAAGAGTTTGGAGCAGCCAATAATAAAGAGAGAAACATCCATATAAAGTCAGATCAAGAAAACTGACATTCTGACAGGAGACACAGAAAATTAATGACCTGGGTTTGTGCTACATCTTCCTCAGCCAGAGGAGTAAAGACGTTCTCTACCTGTTCTATAAAAAAACCAGTTGCCGTCAAGTCGACGCCGACTTATGGTGACCCCTTGTGTGTCAGAATAGAGCTGTGCTCCACAGGGTTTTCAATGGCCGACTTTTCAGAAAGAAGAAAGCCAAGCCTTTCTTCCAAGGTGCCTCTGGGTGGACTCAAACCTTCAGCCTTTCGGTTAGCAGCCTTAACCAATTGTACCACTCAGGGACTACAGACAAGTATTACCACGCCCAGAAACGGCTGCACCAACATCTCATATGGTCCTGCTAAATGAGTCAAAGACTTAGACCCTTGCTCGAGATTCCACAGCTTAAAAGAAAGCAGGCTTGTTTTCAAAATTGGCTGCCTTTGGGATAACCATTCTTTTTCTTCCACCTTCTACTTCCTGTGGACTTGTTCCCACCTTCTGAGCTTCTCTTTTACTGTGTGGCTTCCACAAGCACCCTTTTCACCCATGGGCGGGCACTTTTCAAAATGAGAGCCCTGTGCTGTTGGAATCAGGCAGAAGGACATCCTATGGAAGTACATGGAGCAGCAGACCAGACGGTGCCCCCCCGTCCGCATGCCTCAACGCCACACGCAAGGGAAGCCCAGGCTGCGAGGCAGTCCGTTCTGGCCCTAAATCAGCTGGACATGTTTTTTTGTTTTCTCCTCTCCTGCTAAATCATTTGGAAGTGATTTTGAAAATGCAAAGCAAGGAGACCAGTCTTCTTTCCTCTCTTCTAGCCATGAAAATACGCGCTACTTTCCAGAGCCTGATTAATGTTAAACGTGACCTTTTGCAAAGTCTCTTGGCAGGCTAATTTATGAGACTTCCAGATTCTAAGGTTTCAGGCAGTGGTTGTTTATGGGCTTGATGGAGTGTTCTTTGTCCGGAGTTGATATGCATTACCAGAACTTCTGTAGCCGGCCCCCTCTTCCTCTCCCTTTCTCCTTCAGTCTCTCTTTTCCTCTTTGTGCTTGGGTATTTAATCAATCTTGCTGGGAAGGAAACATGAATATATTTATGAATTCTCAGTCCCTAAGTTGTCATGCATGCTGTATTGGCTTATTACTGTATCTCCAAGATAATTCTTCCCCTCTCATCTCTCTACACCTGCGCTTTTGAGTTCAGGGAGATCTCAGCTCAGCCGAAATTACTTTTAATGTTTGGTTTGCTACAAGAGCTGCTTTGAGAGTTTCTGCCTTGAACAGGTGTATCTTCTCTTTGCATCCTTATTGCCTCTGCTTTGCCTTTGTTCCTCCCTGTCTCTGAAACAGAAATCTAGTTAACTAGACTTGGGCCCCAAGAGACAGTTTCAGTCCAAGAATATAACTATGCGTAATGAGCAGGCAGATACTTCATGGTCAGGCGAGCCGCAACTGTATGTCAGAATGTAGAGGGCTCAGGACCACTTCTCTCCCTTAGAAGGTACATCCTGGATGTCAACTATTATCTACATGCAAGTTCCAGGATGTCAGAGACTTTGGTTTTCCTTGTCCAGAGCCTAGAATAGTGTTTGGCACAAAATCAAAAAAACCAAACCCATTGCCGTCCAGTCAATTCTGACACATAGCGACCATACAGGACAGAATAGAATGCCCCCATAGGGCTTCCAAGGAGCTACTGGTGGATTTGAACTGCCGACCTTTTGATTAGCAGCCATAACTCTTAATCACTGTGCCACCAGGCGCCACTTGGCACAAAGTAGGTACTTCATTTTTGCCAATAGAAACAAGGTATGTGAGTGTTATGGGTTAAATTATGTCTCCCCAAAAGATATGTTGAAGTTCTAAACCCCAGTACCTGTGAACGTGAACTTATTTGGAATTAGGGTCTTTGCAGATGTAATTGGCTAAGTTCACACGAAGTCATACAGGAGTAGGGTGGGTCCTAATCCAATATGACTGGTGTCCTTATAAGAACAGGAGAAGGGACACAGACAGACAGACACAGAGGGAAGACAGCCATATGAAGATGAGACAGAGATTGAAATGATGCTGCCACAAGCCACGGAACACTTGGGGCAGCCAGAAGCTGGAAGAGAAAAGGAAGGCTCTTTCCCTAGAGCCTTCAGAGAGAGCATGGCTCTGCTATCACCCCAAATTCAGGCTTCTGGCCTCCAGAACTGTGAGAGAATACATTTGTGTTGTTTTAAGCCATCCAGTTTGTGGGACTTGGTTATGGCAGCCATGGAAACTAACACAGGAATATAGTAAAGGAGGGAAGGAGGCAGGAAGACCATATTCTCTAACATAGTAACCCTCAAACCCTTTATCAGAGATGGGGAACCAGAGTTTGAGGCCACTGGATAATTTTTAAGATTTTTATAATAGCAGCACTAGGACTGCCAGCACCTCCGTGCCCATCACCACCTGAAAAGTTGTTATAGGTTCTGAGAACACCTTTCTCCCAGCCTAGCACCTCTCTCAAACCAGCCATGTGCATTTGAGCAAGCTTTCTGCGTGCATTCTGAATGGCTAGGCCTACAGCCATGAGAGTAGTGCAAAAAGATCACCACACTGCACTGAGGCAAGAAAATATGACCTAGTAAAGAGGCTACTCAGGAGAGCTGTGTGGTGTCTGCAGCCTGAGGGGTGAGGAGGAGACAGGGTTGAGTTTGCCCAGGGTTAGGAATCAGCAGGAGCTCGAGAGGACAGAGGAATGGGTAGAGCCAGAAAGAACGTGGGCCCAGGCTGTCAACAAGGACTACAGGATCCCCCTCATCATCTGGCCTACACGTTATATACTTGGAGATCTAGAAATCACTGATGGATACTTATTTTATGGACTTTCTGATATCAATTACATACATTCCAACTTTCTTTGTCTACCCAAGGAGAAAGTTGAGTGGAGTGGGGCAGAGCTTCCATTTATATCACACACCTTCATAGGCTACTTACAGAGTAACATGTGCCTTCCAGGACTCTAGAGCAGCTGAGCCTCACTTGCAAGAAAAAGAGACAGATGTCACCTCTATGGTGTGACCTGAAGGGCAAAGGAAAGCTGAGAAGCCTCTCTACCCCATGCCTTCTGTCAGCCTGCCACAGTACCTGAAATGTTCCTATTATTCACTGCTCTCTTTTACTGCACAGAAATACCAGTAAAGCACAATTGTTATCTGAAGGGGGTCATGCAGCTGATGCAGAACAAAGAGCTTGAGAGTCAGACCAGCCTGGGTTCAGGTTACAGCTCCCCCTCTACCCAAAAAAAACCCTTTGATAGCAGTGTGATAATCTGGCAAACAACATCGCAAAGTCTCACTTTCCTTATTTATGAAATATGAACTCCACCAACCTTGCAGGGTTGTCATAGGATTGATTCACTAACATGGACAAAGCAACTAGCACAGTGATTGACACATACTGGGGACTCGAGAAATGTTCAGCTTTCTTACCTTTATCACTAAGAAACCTGGTATGGTAGGAAAATCACAGAGTCAGGAGCTGTGGGTTTGAGTCCCAGCCCTTCTACTTATGAGCCATGTGACCTTGGTCACATTGCTTCTTTGATCTTCAGTTTCCAGTATGGCTTGACCTGGGTTCATTCACTCATTCAACAATCACTACTGAGCTCCTAATATGTGCCAAACATACGTCCTATGTGTATGCTGTAGGAACCTAGGAAAATCGTCGAAAATGAAATGAAACACATAAACATCGATATCCTAGGCATTAGTAAGCTGAAATGGACTGGTATTGGCCATTTTGAATCAGACAATCATATGGTGTACTATACCAGGAACGACAAATTAAAGATGAATGGCATTGCATTCATCATCAAAAATAACATGTCCACATCTATCCTGAAGCACAACACTGTCAATGCTAAGATAATATACATATGCTTACAAGGCAGACCAGTTAATACTGCTATTATTCAAATTCACGCATCAGCCACTAATGCCAAAGATGAAAAAATAGAAGATTTTTATCAACTTCTGCAGTCTGAAATTGATCGAATATGTAATCAGGATGCTTTGATAATTACTAGCGATTGGAATGCAAAAGTCGGAAACAAAGAAGGATCATTAGATGTTGGAGATCGCATGATAGAATTTTCAAGACCAACAACTTCTTCACTGCAAATACATTTTTTCAACAACATAAATGGCGACTATACTCATGGACCTTGCCAGATAGAATACACAAGAATCAAATTGACTACATCTTTTTGAAAAAGACAATGGAAAAGCTCAATATCATCAGTCAGAACAAGGCCTGGGGCCAACTGCAGAACAGACTATCAATTGCTCATATACAAGTTCAATTTGAAGCTGAAGAAAATTAGAACGAGTCCACAAGAGCCAAAGTACGACCTTAAGTATATCCCATCTGAATTTAGAGAGCATCTCAAAGATAGATTTGACACATTGAACACTAATAATCGAAGACCAGAGGAGTTGTGGAATGACATCAAGGATATCATACATGAAGAAAGCAAGAGGTCATTAAAAAGACAGGAGAGAAAGAAAAGACCTGGGTGGATGTCAGAAGAGACTCTGAAAGTTGCTCTTGAATGTCAAGTAGGTAAAGCAAAAGGAAGAAATGAGGAAGTAAAAAAGCTGAACAGAAGATTTCAAAGCGCAGCTTGAGAAGACAAAGTAAGGTATTACAATGACATGTGCAAAGACCTGCAGTTAGAAAACCAAAAGGAAGAAAATTCTCAGCTTTTCTCAAGCTGAAAGAACTGAAGGAAAAATTCAAGCCTCAAGTTGCAATAGTGAAGGGTTCTACGGGCAGAAAATTGAACTATGCAGGAAGCATCAAAAGAAGATGTAAGGAATACACACAGTCACTATACCAAAAAGAACTGGTCAACTTTCCACCATTTCAGGAGAACCAATGATACTGAAGGAAGAGGTCCAAGCCGCACTGAAGACATTGCCAAAAAACAAGGCTTCAGGAATTGACGGAATATCGATTGAGATGTTTCAACAAACGGATGCAGCACTGGAAGTAATGACTTGTCTATGCCAAGAAATTTGGAAGAGAGCTCTCTGGCCAAAGACTGAAAGAAATCCATATTTATGCCTATTCTCAAGAAAGGTGATCTAACCGAATAAGGAAATTATTGGACAGTATTGTGTTTATTATTAATATAGAACCCCTGGTGGCGTAGTGGTTAAGTGCTACGGCTGCTAACCAAGAGGTCGGCAGTTCAAATCCACAAGGGGCTCCTTGGAAACTCTATGGGGCAGTTCTACTCTGTCCTATAGGGTCACTATGAGTCGGAATTGACTCAACGGCAGTGGGTTTGGTTTTTGGTATCATTAATATCACACAGAAGTAAAATCTTGATGAAGATCATTCAAAAGTGGTTGCAGTAGTGCATTGACAGGGAACCACCAGAAATTCAGGCTGGATTTAGAAGAGGATGTGGAACGAGGGATATCATTGCTGATGTCAGACGGATCTTGGCTGAAAGCAAAGAATATCAGAAAGATGTTTACCTGTCTTTTACTGACTATGCAAAGGCATTTAACTGGATGGATCATAACAAATTATGGACAGCATTGTGAAGAATGGGAATTCCAGAACACTTAATTATGTTCATGAGGAACCTGGACATAGATCAAGAGGCAGTGGTTCAAACAGAACAAGGGGATCTGGCATGGTTTAAAGTCAGGAAAGGTGTGCGTTGAAGTTGTATCCTTTCACCATATTTATTCGATCTGTATGCTGAGCAAGTAATCCAAGGAGCTGGACTACATGAAGAAGAACGGGGTGGCATCAAGATTGGAGGAAGACTCATTAACAACCTGCGATATGCGGATGACACAATCTTGGCTTGCTGAAAGTGAAGAGGACTTGGAGCATTTACTGATGAAGATCAAAGACCACAGCCTTCAGTATGGATTACACCTCAACATAAAGAAAACAAAAATCGAGGCTGAGCCAAGACGGCAGAATAGACAGATGCTTTCTGCGAGCCCTCTTTATAACAAAGACCTGAAAAAACACGTGAAACGAGTATATTTGTGACAAGCGGGGACCCCTGAGCTTCAAAGGCAAGCTTAGAAAACGTACTGAGGGGCAGTAGGAGAAAGAGACCATTCAGAAGCGGAGAGGAGTTACCAGACCTGAATCACGGGAGCCTTCAGGCACCATTCCCGGAGGGGCAGCGGCGGGCTGGTACTAGCGTTCGGCGGCAGTTTCCTCAGAGAGAGGCAGCCAGCCACAAAGTCTAGTCACACCTCCGGAACCTGAGAAGAACGGCGCTTTCTGCAAAAGCTAAGTACTTGCGTATATTTTACCATGTCCCCCTCTCCCCAGGCCAGCTTCAGCAGCTGAATTCCCTGGGCCTGAGATAGGCCCTGTTGAGCACCTAGAGCCATCCTCCTGGCCTTGGGGAAGGAAAAAATTTGCAATTGGGGGGAAAAGATAATATGCTAGCTCCACTAACTGGGGGAGCTCAGGACAGAAGCGGCTCCTGTCCAGGCATAAACCATCTGTGGACTTTGAGCACCTTTCCCTTCTGCATGGACCTATGTGGGCCTATTTCGGAAGAATAAGCCCTTATTGGCAGACTCCAACTGTTTCAGCTGTGCAGTGGAGAGGTGGGTGTTTGATGTTTGACATTGCTTTGCCTTTTAAACAAGGTCCTCACCTACCCACATCAGGGACCTAAGAACTGGTAGCTCCACTCAGGTCACCCAGCCACCCATGACAGGGGTCCAGAGATAACTGGTACCTCCCAGTCCTTACAACCAAAAACTTTGGGTGCCCGTGGTCCATCTGCAGAACCCACCCACCTACACACTCAAGGGAACAGGGACCCACTTTCCTCAGAGACACTTGGGGGTCAGTTCTCAACCCCCTGCCTTGTTCAGAGTGTGACCCCCTGCTGCAATCAGATACCGGTATATACGCCAATCACCTCTGCCCCTCTAAGACTGTAGGACAGAGCCTGTACCACACACTTGATGATCAGCTTCCTGGAAACCTGAGCTGAATTCATACAAGAAAACTGAATGGACTCCTAGACTGATATACCTGATAACAGCTCTAGCCAGCTGGGGACAGGACGTCAGAGTTCCAAAGGCAAAAATAATCAAGCTAGCTCACTCAAGCAACCCACAGGGGTGTACCAAAACAAAACAAAGCAAGAAGCTACAATATAGTAAGCAAGCATAAACTAATACAGTAACTTATAGATGGCTTGGAGACAACAGTCAATATCAAGTCACATAAAGAAACAGACCATGATCACCTCAACAGGCTCTCAAAACAAAGAATCCAGGGATCTTCTAGATGAAAGTGCATTCCTGGAATTACCAGATGAAGAATACAAAAGTTTAATATACAGAACCCTTCAAGACATCAGGAAGGAAATGAGGGAATACGCAGAACAAGCCAAGGAACACACAGATAAAGCAACTGAAGAACACAGAAAGATTATTCAGGAACATAATGAAAAGTTTAATAAGCTGGAAAAATCCATAGACAGCAATCAGAAATTCAGAAGATTAGCAATAAAATTACAGAAAAAGACAATAGAAAGTCAGAGGAGAAGAATTGAGCAAGTAGAAGCCAGAATTTCTGAACTCGAAGATAAATCACTTGGCACTAATATATTTGAAGAGAAATCAGATAAAAGAATCTAAAAAAATGAAGAAACCTTAAGAATCATGTGGGACTCTATCAAGAGAAATAACCTACGAGTGATTGGAGTACCAGAACAGGGAGGGATTACAGAAAATACAGAGAGAATTATTGAAAATTCGTTGGCAGGAAACTTCCCTGATATCATGAAAGATGAGAAGATATCTATCCAAGATGCTCATTGAACTCCACATAAGGTAGATCTTAAAAGAAAGTCACCAAGACATATTATAATCATACTTGCCAAAACCAAAGATAAAGGGAGAATTATAAGAGCAGCGAGGGATAAACGAAAAGTCACCTACAAAGGAGAGCCAATAAGAATAAGCTCGGACTATTTACTCGGCAGAAACCATGCAGGCAAGAAGGCAATGGGATGACATATTTTAAAAATTGAAGGAAAAAAATTGCCTGCCAAGAATCATATATCCAGCAAAACTGTCTCTTAAACATGAAGGTGAAATTAAGACATTTCCAGATAAACATGAGCTAAGGGAATTTTTTTTTTTAAGAGAATTCGTAAAAACCAAACCAAAACTACAAGAAATACTAAAGGAAGTTCTTTGGTTAGAAAATCAATAATATCAGGTATCAATCCAAGACAAGAACACTGGGCAGAACAACCAGAAGTCAACCCAGACAGGGAAATCCAAAAAAACAAAGCAAGATTATTAAAAAAAAAAGGCTCAAAACAGGGTAACAGTGATGTTATTATATAAAAGAAAACAACATTAAAATAATAAAGAGGGACTAAGAAATGTAATCATACTTCTTCCATATGGAGAGGAAGATACGGTGATACAAAGAAATAAAAGTTAGGTTTAAATTTAGAAAAATAGGGGTAAATAATAAGGTAACCACAAAAGAGACAAACTATCCTACTCATCAAAATAAAATACAAGGAAGAAAACGAAAATCCTCACAACTGGACCAGTAAGCAACATCGATAAACGGAGAAAAGATTGAAGTTGTGAAGGATTTCGTTTTACTTGGATCCACAGTCAACATCCGTGGAAGCAGCAGACAAGAATTCAAACGACGTATTACATTGGGCAAATCTGCTGCAAAAGACCTCTTTAAAGTATTAAAAAGCAAAGATGTCACTTTGGGGACTAAGGTGTGCCTGACCCAAGCCATGATGTTTCCAGTAGCCTCATATGCATTTGAAAGCTGGACAATGAATAAGGAAGACAGAAGAACTGACACCTTTGAGTTATGGTACTGGTGAAGAATGTTGAATAAATCATGGACTGCCAAAAAAATTAACAAATCTGTCTTGAAGAAATACAACCAGAATGCTCCTTGGAAGCAAGGATAGCGAGACTTCATCTCACATACTTTGGAAATGTTATCAGGAGGGATCAGTTACTAGAGAAGGACATCATGCTTGGTAAAGTAGAGGGGCAGCAGAAAAGAGGAAGACCTTCAACCAAGATGGATTGACACAGTGGCTGCAACAATGAGTTCAAGCATAACAACGATCATGACAGATTGAGCAGGACCAGGCAGTGTTTCGTTCTGTTGTACACAGGGTTACTATGAGTTGGAACCAACCTGACGGCGCCAAACAACAAATGGGATACCCAGGCTGATGGAGTCTCTCCATTTGGAATACCAGCAGCCACCACGCCAGAGGGAACATAATAAACCATGTATTGGCTCTTAAAGCTTCCACCCTGGAAGGGTGTATCACTTCTGCTCACATATTATTGTTAGTAGGTCATTCAGCCACCTTCAAGGGAATGCAATCTTGCCAGTGCCCAGAAAAAGAAAACTCAGAATATCAGTTAATAGTCCCACGACTGCCACTCCTTGCTTTCTTGTTCCTTCCCCCGGCCCACCCTCGCCACTAGGACACAGGACAAGACATTTGTTCAGAGGAACTTGGGGCCAGTGTGTGGGAAGCATGCTAGCTGTTCAGAGACAGGCTTTGTGAGCCCACTAATCCCTACTAGAGACATTGGTATTCCTCAAACCAACTCCACTTGTTCAATTGCATCTTCCCTCTGAAATCCCTCCTAAAAGACCTAGCTCTTTATGAAGTTCTTCCTTGGCTTTATACCCTAGGCATTCTTTTGCAAGAGGGGGAAAAGTCCAAAGAGTGAAGGAGGCTGAGAAGAGCGTGTGTCTCAAAAAGCATTTGAGGTGAGAAGATTAAGGACCTCAGTATCAGGTTTCGCTTTATGGAGTATTGCTCAGCAAGATGCTTGACCTGTCTTTTCACCTTCCACCACAAAAGCAGATGGCAGGCTGAACAAGGACACAGTAGTTGTAGAGAATTATCAAGCCTTGTTCTGTTTATGGTGACCAAGAATGCCTTAAGCATTCTAAGGTGGAGGTAAGTGGTAGGAAAGGTATTACTAAGCTCTACTTGATTTGTGAGTGATGAAAACTTAACTCGAACCAGCTTAAACAAAAAGAGAGTGGCTGATTTGTATAACTAGGAAGCCCAAAAGGCAGGGAGAATTTTAGAAATATCTAGATTCAGGGATGGAACAATGTCATCACAACTTTCCATCTCTCGACTTCACTTTTCTCTGTGTTGACTTCATTCTCAGGTAATTTTCATGCTACAAAATTGGCCAGCTGTACCTCTAAGCTTGGTGAATTAAACCCATTCTAGACAGCTCTTGCAGGAAGAAAAGGCGGGGGGCGGAGGGGGGGGAGGGA
This sequence comes from Elephas maximus indicus, assembly GCF_024166365.1. Lineage (NCBI taxonomy): Eukaryota > Metazoa > Chordata > Mammalia > Proboscidea > Elephantidae > Elephas > Elephas maximus. The sequence continues at coordinate 18,172,936 of NC_064826.1, forward strand.
AGAAGAGAGAGAAAGACAGGGAGAAAGAGAGAGAGAAAACATCTTTGCCACTGGTTCCTGAAAAAGCACCAGAAGGACACTGATTGATCCAGCCTAGGTATGTGGCCATCCTTAGGCCAATCACCATGGTCACTGTACTCTGGTCCCACTGGATTGACTTGGAATAGGTTTATTGTCAGAAAACGGGTTTCTATTTCCAGAGGAGAGGAAAGGGGAAGAGATTAACACTACAACTACCAGAGCTTACCACAGTGGAAAGATAGAATCAAGCAAACACACACACACAATCAGACAGTCATTCCAACCTCAGATTATCCAACTTGGAATGGATTATGGCTCCAGGACTAAGTGTGGAAAGGATAGAACTGCTCCCCAGAGCTGCAGGTCTGCTACCATCCTCCTGGAGGTGGGACAGTCACTCTTCCAGCCTCTCCTTGGTTGAACATCTTCCTTTGTGATATGTGTGCCCACCCTATCCCCCACCAAGAGCCCATGAGCATCAGGAGGAAATGTTGACCTGTATTTTTCTTTCCATTCCATCATGTGGTCCAGGAACAGTCATTCCACCAGTGTTGGATGGCTGCCTGGATCTATGAGTCCAAGGATGGCTGCCTGGATCTATGAGTCCAAGGATGGCTGCCTGGATCTATGAGTCCATGGATGGCTGCCTGGATCTATGTGTCCATACTCCCTAAGAAAGTATCAGAGAAGGTCCCTTCTTACTTTGTCAAGGACAACTAGAAGACCCTCAACAGAACAGAACAGATTTACAAATAAAAGCAGCAACAAGTGTAAATGAACTCTGTACCAGTTGAGTCAGATAACGATGAGAGGATGCCAAGCGAAAGAGTACACGAAGTCAGGTTTCCACAGTGATGGAGTGCAATTACAGACAGCTTTTGCTTCTTGTCATTTGTGCTCAGATCTTAATCATCATCAGTAATGTGATCCTCCAGTGGGAGGGACACATGGAGGATGCAGAGAGCAGGTTGGGTGGGAGGAGCCCATGGCGCTTCGATTCGTACAGAGGAACAAGCTCTAGGGTGCTGATTCCTGCCAGGCCTGGAAAAGTCTGTGGCTGTCCCACTCCTCCCAGCAGGCCTCCATCTGGGAATCGGGAATCTCTCCATTTGCAGGGAGTCACAGTCCCTCCAATCCTTACCCCTCTGACATATGCAGACTGCATATTAGCACGGTTAATGTCTCATGCCATTAGTGAGTAACGTGCTGAATAATTAGGCTATGAAAATCTAACGGCAGGGATTTTTGTTTTATTAGCAATTTTCCGTCCTATTGTGTTAATTTCATCTGTCAGCCGGCTGTCTGAGTAAACAATGATCATAGGCAGATTTCATTTCCCAGCACATTGTGCTGCCGTGCTTGACTTAACAGACCAGAAAATGGCTTAAGTTGCCTTTTGTCTTGCAGTCTTTGCCGTCTGTGGATGTCAGAGTATCTATAGTCCCTGGATTTTTATGGCCCTGGAATATTCATTTCCTCTTTGTCTGTGTGTCTTTCTCTGCCTCTCTATTCTCAGTCCATCCCCATGTCCTTCTTGTCCATCCTCCTTCTTCCTCCACTCTTTCCTGCCATCTCTTCTCCTGGACCTTTGTATGTCTACCTGTACTGTTCCTGCCTTGTTTGAAACCTTATTCTGTTCAACCACTTGCACATCCATTCTTGCAGTTTGTCCCTTTTCTGTTTTTTCCATACACCTTCTTTTACCTCTTTTGCTTTCCTCCCCAATTCATCTACTCTTCTTCCCACTTGGCTATCTTCCCATCATCCTTTCCTCTCCCTCCCTGTACCCTCCACCCTACCTGGCTCCTGGAGTACTATCTCTCAGCCTCTCATCTCCCAACCCATTTTCTCCCTCCTGCTTGCTGTGATTCCTAGCTGACATACGATTAATACTTGGCCCTGTCAAGTTGGAAATTTTAATGCTTTTCCCGTGATATCCCCACAGTCATCAAACATCTGCAAGTTTCTCCCAGAGCTGGGAAAAAGTTCTGTTACTTCATATGTTGTTGTCGTCCAAGTTATAAACGCAGCTGCCAACCCCCTGAGCAAGATGGTAGAGAAAGATATTGGCAGCATTCACCTGGATCACTATGCTTGGTCAGTGGTCCTCTTCCATTCTGCTCCTTCCTCTCTGACCCCAGCAGAGTATAAATCTGGATTCCTCCAAAACAGGGTAATGCTTACTGGCTCTACTCAAATATTGAAGCCAAAGAACTAGAACAATGAGGTAATACTCAAGATAACTCAGGTGCTCAATCTACACATCCATGGAAGATGGATAGGACCTGGCAGGCTGCCATGTCAGGCAGCAGTTTGAGACAAGCTAAAGCAATCCATGGTTTTCAGAATTAGCCCACAAAATGCAACATAGTTATCCCCTGCAAAGAAGCAGAGATATTGGTTTTATCCACCCTAGTCTCCTCATCATGCAGCCACATTTTCCCATTCCAGCTCTAAATGGCTATTTGGCCTCTTAAAAATCAACTGGCTTAACAGATGAGATTTTAGCCCTCCAAAGCCTGGAGGCTGACGTGGCTCTGGTGCAAGGGAGATCCAGGAAAGAGTCCAAGAAGTTTTGAAGGGCACCAAGACCCAAGAGGATCTGAGATTTTGTGAATCTACCATGTACCCAGAACTATGACCTCAGGGAGTTTTTGTTTTTTGTTTTTTTAATACAAGATAATAGGAATAGGTAACTGCTAGATTGTGTGAAATAGGCTACACACATAATTGTCCAGGAGTCCCAGAGTGGTGCAAATGGTTAACGCATTAGGCTGCTAACCAAAAGGTTGGAGGTTCGAGTCAGAAGAAAGGCCACATGATCTAATATGAAGAATCAACCATTGGAAACCCTACGGAGCACAGTTCTACTCGGATACACCATGAGTCAGAATCGACTCAATAGCAACTGTTTTTTTGTTTGTTAATAATTATACTTTAGAAGAGAAATAGTTCATCTGGTTTCATAAAGTCAAATGAGATTTAAGCAAGGTTTTGAGAGTTCCTGGATGGAGAAACAAAATAAAGCACAGAGGTGCAGATGCACGTGGCCTCTGGTCACAGAAAAGGACGCCTTGCTGATGTGAACGGTAACCGTTACTGGGCAGTTGAGAGCTGATGGGCACTTCCACCTGCCACCCTGGCACAGCCACCTAGCAAGCATCATCTCAGGGTTGGGCCACTGACACCATTACAATTAGCTCTCTGTGGACCAATCTTAGAATCAGAAATGGGCTAGCTAATCCTCACTGCACCCTGCTGCACCTTCTTTCCCTCAGCAGTCACCATCTGTCCACAGGAATGTCTTGCATCAGGCACCCCCAGCACCCCTGCATACTGACTGCTGCACCAGCTACAATTGCCCTCCGCCGCAGACTTCACTCTGTATCCAGAGTGCCAGCGCTCAGCACAGCGGCCAGTGTCCAAGGTAGCCACAGGGACAGAAACCCAGGAGGGGCAGCTGGGAAACATATTTCTCTCCACAGCCAGTAACAGGCCCCTGGTTCTTTCTCTTGTTTCTCCTGCTCCTTCCCTAGGGTCTGCTCAGGACCACCATGCCTGGGTGGCAGTAAAGACTGACTGTTAAGCTGCCTTATTTACTGATTAAGGTCAAGGAAGAGCAGGGAGAGCACACACCCCTCCACCATGTGCATACTTCCCTCTTCTCTAAGGAGCTGATTGTGCTTGGCAGATATTTTAAAGTCCTTCCCACCATAGGCCATTTTGTGACTTAGAGAACAGACCCTGGAGTTGAGCTGTCTGGTCTAAATCCACTGCATAGTGGTTCTATAGCCTTGGACAAGTTACATGACTTTCTAGTCTTCAGGAGATGAAAACTATAAACATTACTGGATTACCAAGAACTAAAAAATAGAATGTCTACACACCACTTACCACAGCTCCAGGGGCACAGAAAGCACTCAGTAAGTGGTTTTGTCATCTGTCGTCACGACCATTCCTGCTGTTATCCAGCCACACTGGCCTTCTTGCTGCCTCAGGGACTCTGCGTTTGTCATTTCATCTGCCTAGAAACATCCCCCCATGATATCCACATGACTTGTGTCCCTACTTCCTTCAGGTCTCTGCAAATGCCACCCCACCAAGGAGGCCTTCCCTGACCACATACTATACAAGAGCAGCTCCCTCCCTGCCACTTCCTACCCTCTGTCCCCACTTCGTTTTTCTTTCTAGAATTCATCGCATTCTGACTTACTCGATATTAGCTCTATGTTTTTATTTTCTGTTTCCCCTTTTACACTGTAAGTTCCATGAAGGCATGAATTGTCTTTTATTCACTTCTGTATCCCTGATGCCATTAAAGAGTGCCTGGCAGGTACTAGGTTCTCATGAGATCCTTGGGGGAGGTGTTATCATTATTATTATCAATATTTATTATTCAAGGATGGTTTTCTCCATTTTATACAGGAGTAAACTGAGACATAAAAAGAATGAGGTCCACTTATAAAATGCAAGCCAGTAGAAGAGCAGTGAACAATGAATTGAGAATCAACCTTCCATTATTTCACTGGAACTACCCATAAAGCACCAGCGCCAGTCCGGCAGTTTGTTATACTGTGGTGGCTCGTATGTTGCTAAGATGCTGGACGCTATGCCACTGAAGAATCCTGCCCCTATGGCACTTGGCTTTAGACCTTTGGCGTGGGGACTTTTCTAAAGCTAGACCGGGCCCAGAATTGAGAGGGCCTTGCCACCAGTGCTCTGATGCCTCAGGTTTATCTCAGACTAAGGTATGCCTGACGCAAGCCATGATATTTTCAATTGCCTCTATGCATGTGAAAGCTGGACAATGAACAAGGAAGACCGAAGAAGAATTGATACCTTTGAATTATGGTGTTGGCTGAGAATATTGAATATATCATGGACTACCAGAAGAAAAAACAAGTCTGTCTTGAAAGAAATACAGCCAGAGTGCTCCTTGGAAATGAGGATGGTGAGACTTCATCTCATGTACTTTGGACATGTTATCAAGAGGGACCAATCCCTGGGGAATGACAACATGCTTGGTAAAATAGAGGATCAGCCAAAAAGAGGAACACCCTCAACAAGATGGATTGACTACAACAATGGGCTCAAACATAACAACGATTGTGAGGATGCTGCAGGACCAGGCAGTGTTTCGTTCCGCTATAGATAGGGTCGCTATAAGTCAGCACTGACTTGACGGTGCCTAACAACAACAATTCAATCTGTATGCTGAGCAGATAATCCGAGAAGCTGGACTATATGAAGAAGAATGCAGTATCAGGAGTGGAGAAAGACTATCAAAGTCTGTGATACGTAGATGACACAACCTTGCTTGCTGAAAGCGAAGGGGACTTGAAACACTGATGAAGATGAAAGACTACAGTCTTCAGTATAGATGACACCTGCTGAGGCACAGCAATCCAAATCACTGCTGCAAACCTTTGTGAAGCCAGTCATGCTGTAGGCTCTGTGCTAATGGCTCAGCTTTCTGGTGTAAACAGTTCCAGGGAGGGCGGCTACCCATGTGGCCTTTCACCCACGGATGGCAGAAAGTAGACCCAAGATAGGACAGTTCACTGGGTATACCAGCTGAATTGCTTCATGGATTGAGGTGAAAGAGGAGAGAAGCCGATAATATCTTAGTCTGGGAGGGCAACCTCCAGAGCTAGAAACTGGTTTGACTCCGCCCAGAGGTGGCTTGGAAGAAAGGCCTGGTAATCTACTTCTAAAAAACCAGTCACTGAAAACCTCGTGGAGCACAGTTCTACTCTGACGTGAGTCAGTTGACTTGATGGCAACTAGGTTGGTTAAGTTATCAGGATTTGGTCCTTGCATCAGGCCTGGAGCTTGTTCTCAGTGCATGTGGGGCAGAGGTGGCCAGGGTGGGATGGAGAGGCTAGGTCCCCCTGGGAAATAGGTACTGACCCTCTCCTACATCTCACCACATACATCACCTTCATATTTATCCCTTTCTTCTTTTATACTCAACTATTTACCCTGGTGGTGTAGTGGTTAAGAGCTATGGCTGCTAACCAAAAGGTCAGCAGTTCTAATCTACCAGACACTCCTTGGAAACTCTATGGGGCAGTTCTATTCTGTCCTATAGGGTCACTATGAGTTGGAATCTATGGCAATGGGTTTGTTTTGTTTTTGTTTTTTTTTAACACAAGCACAGAAACTCATGCGCGGAAGGAACTTTAGAGGTCATTCAGTTCAGCCTCATCCAATACACTCCTGTTGCTTGTTTCTCTGTTGTCCTCTTCTCCCCTGCTAGATATGAGGTCTGCCAGGGTCACCCAAAAAAGGCATGTGCTTGTTTGCATTCTTTAGCAGCAAAAGGTTGTTTATCCATATTCAGTAAAAGTCTCAGTGGGGGCCTGGCATCTAAGGTCTGGCCCCAAATGGCTGAAAGAGCTGCATCCACTTCCCCAGGGAGACCTAAAAATGCAACGTGGAGGCTCAGCCTCCTCCAGAGGATCCTGGGGCACGTTGGGTCCCTTTGGGCTATTTCAATGTCCTTTAACCTTGCTTTCAAACTTTTCTTCCCAAAAGGTACTAATACCAGAAAGTAGAGTCACTTCTGATTTTAGTTCATCACCTCTAACCACCCTCACTGACCATAGTGTCGTACAAAAGTTACTGCTCACATGCTTGTGTGGAAGAGGGACATGGAAAGAGGATGGTCAACAATTAAAGCCCAGCCCTCTCTTCAACCTTAGCCTGCATCTCTACAGACATGGCTAGCATCCAAGTTATGTGCTCTTTGGTTCAAAGCACTCACTCACCAAGCACAAGGGCCACATCTGTTTAGGTGCGTCTTAGCAGATCATGGTTGGATCCTTCACAAATACTTGATGAAGACAATACGTAAGAGCCTAAGAGGCAGAACCTGGAAGTTAGACTTAGCAAAAGGAGTAGAAGCCATTAGAAGCCATTGCTAAAGACAGATTTTCCACCTGGGCCATGGGGGAAAGACTGAGGGCCACCATAGTTGCCTCAACCACTCTCATGAACAATGTCAACAAGCACACTCAGCAGTTTGGCAATACCCTGGAGAAGAGCCATCTGTTGAGCATCAAATATCTTACCCATCACTCCCTATGCATGCTAAGCAGTCCTGGTGACACAGGGTCTCCCAAAGTGGCTACATTCAAGGTCCTGTTGAGTTAAGGAATTTCAATGAATGAGAAATGGCTTGGGACTGAGAAACTGGATTAAGCCATTAGCTTGCCATGATCTCAGAGGCCTCTGTATTTAAATCTGCAAAATGAAGGAAAAGTGCCAGTTCCCACCTTGGCACTGGGGATAAATGAAATCACGCCTCCTCTTCTATCAGAGCTCCTGACATACTCAGGTGCTTTCTAAAATTTTGAATTAGTATTAAAGGGTGATGGTTAACTGTTTAATGTTTTCATGGCTACATCGAGATGAGAGTTCTGTCACTAAAGGAATGATCTGCTCTCATCTTTATCTGGATTTTCACCGTTTGCAATGGCTTACTGGTGGCAGGAGATACTACTAAGTCAGGTGGTTCCAAGAATATAAACTGATTCCCTCTTTGGCAATGCTCATTTCCTCTCTCTCTCTCTCTCCCATCTCCTCTTTATTGAGTTGATATGGGCAACGAGTCCTCAACAGCTGCCCCAACAGCCACAGCACCCACAGCAGAAGCAGCAGTGGTAAACAAAGCATCAAAAATCTTTACCTTCTCTTCATTTCAGGAAGTGAGAGAAGTGATGCCAGGAGAGGGGAGAAGGCCGGCTGGCTGTTCTAGGATCTCATCTCTTCTCCAGGAGCCTGGCAATAGGCACAGGAGTTGCCATGAGCACACACCAAACAGAGTGGCTTCCAGCTGGCATGGGGAGTTGTATCCTCAGTACTGTTGGGAGGAGCTGGGGAAGAGAAGAGACAGAGCCAGCTTCTGGCTAGAACTGAGATGCAGCTTCAAAGCCATACGGTAGCACCATGGAGTTGGACACAATCTATAGCAACGAAATTCATCTGTCTTTGAGACTCAGGGGGTGAGAATCCTTTCCTGAAGTTTATATGGTGACGGAAAGGAAAGGCCAAGCTTTTCCAAAGGATTCAGTCTCTGCTTCAGAAAGCTGCAAAAGGAAACTGTCAGTGAATAAGCACAAGATATCAAGGCAAACAGCTCCCTTCTAGGCTCTGCCAAGCTGAGCTGTACTTCTGAACAAAGCACCCGACCATACTACACGCCCTCTTAGTACATATCATTTGGATAATACTTTAAATTTGGGGAAAGGCCTTCTAGAAAAGCTGTTAAGGCTGGTAGCTTTTCCCAGAATTGCAGACCCTGCTCCCCACGAAAGCAGCTCCTCTCAGTATAAGCCCCAGCATCTCTGGATCATGCTGATCCCACATAACCATTCCCAGCATCTCATCCCTGGGGCTTAGGGTTCCAGAAGAGGGAGCCCCTCCCCTAGCCCAAACCTGGCCAAGACTCATCTCCCTTCAACCCAGGCAAGCACTCTGCTAAAGCACCAGAGACTGGGGCACCCAGGGCAAGGTGCAGAAAGGAGAACAGTGACTGTGTCTCCGATAAACCAGCAGAGGGACCAAGGCTGGCAGGGGCTCGTAGTGTGGGCTCTGGAGCCAAGCTGCCTGGGCTCCAAGCTTGGCTCTACCTCTTACTACCTATAGGTTTTTGGACACATTATTTAACCTCTGAGCCTCACCTTCTCCATCCAGATAGTAAAGATGATAACAACTGCACTTGTGCCGTGGCAATATTAAGGGATCTAGTAAGAGAATGCAGGCAGAGGGCTTAGCATGGTGCCTGGCCAGTAGTGACATGGGGGAAAGGAGCCCTGGTAGCACAATGGCTAAGTGCTCAGCTGCTAACCAAAAGGCTGGCAGTTCGAACCCACCCAGCAGCTCTTTGGAAGAAAGACTTGGGGATCTGCTTCCATAAAGATTTCAGCCAAGAAGACCCTATGGGGCATTGTTCTACTCTGTCACATGGGGTCACTATAAATTGAAATCCACTCTATGGCACCTAACAACAACAACCATGGAGGAAGGTGGGCATTTCTATGGGACACTGTGGTTGTTGTGAACTGTAGGAGGTCAGAGGACAAGTCCTTTCTATAAACCAGGTATCCTCACGTCAATTCCAACTCATGGTGACCTCATGTGTGTCAGAGTAGAAGTGCACTCCATAGGGCTTTCAGTGGCTCATTTTTTGGAAATAGATCACCAGGTCTTTCTTCTGAGGTGCCTCTGGGTAGATTCAAACCTCCAACCATGCAGCCGAGCTCACTACCCATGTGCCCCATTCAGGGACTCCACCCTTCTATACCTCTTGGCAAATTTCCTATAAGACACATGCCTGTGAATACACAACCCCCACTGACTAGTACTCCCATTCTCTTATTGAACTGCTCCTTCTGACTCCTGTCACCAATGTTAAAGTCCTTGCATTCTGGGCCAGCAGGGTCCTAAATGTTCCCAGGATCCTGCGCTCCTTTGTGAAACCAGATTAGGAGAAAAGCAGGTGGGAGCGACAGGTGGGTCTCTCCTCCTCCCATTCTCTCCTTCCTGCACCATGCTACTCTCTCCAAGTCTGCGCAGAGCCCACATCTTCCTTCCCTGCTCCCATAGGTCCCCATAACACCTGTTGGGGTGAGAGCCAAGTCTACTCCCACCCCCTCCCTCCCCCACCGCCACCCCTTCCATCCCTGGCTGTCCCTCCTGAGCATCTCCACATCTTTATTTGTTAATCAAGTCGCAGAGGATGCCATAATTGCCCAGCAGAAAACACGGGTGCAGATGTTAGGGAGCGCCAGGGCAAAAGCACTAAATGAGATTCTTGTTTTCCAAACAGAGCCCTAGATTTAATTACAGCCTTTCCAAGTGCTTATTAAAAACCCTTATTTTTTTCCTTATTGTTTTCCTGCATGGTGCATATTGAATCAGCCGCCACTGTTGTCTTGTTTTTGGAGCGTTCATAAAAAGAACCGATGTGGAAAATTGCAAACACAGATTGTACCCAAACAATATCTTCTCCCTTTGCTTTTCTCTCTCATCTTTCTTCCTGCTGAATACCAACATCAGAGGTGGTATTCAGTGCACATCCAGTTCCTTCCCAACAGCCACAGGGCATCTGCTGGACACTTGCAGGCCACCCTCCACCTGCCCAAGGAAGGAGTGTGGAGGCCAAGGGGGCTTGCTCTGGGGCCACAGAAGCAGGACACCTGTCCAGAGGGGAAGGGGAGACAGGTGAGCACAGACACCTGGAATCAGAGACTATTTGAGCCAAAAGGGTCCTCACCCTCCCATCCAGGGAGTGAGGTGATGGAGCCAAGACCGAGCCAGCCCCTGCCCAGCCCAGCTGGGCTAAAGAACTTTCCTGAAATACACAGCTCCCTCTTGATGCTTCTGGGACTCTTATCCAGAGAGAGCTGTGGGCTCTTTGTTTTAGCCCGTAGAGTCCCTCCTCAGAAAAAGGGGTTGGCCTCGGATGCCTCCTCAAGTGTCCCATTGTGACAGCCAGTTGTGCCCCTCTGCAGGTCTCACCACTGCCCCAAGGAGACCAGGACCAAGGTCACAGCCAGAAATGGTGCCACCAGGAACTCCAGATCTTAATTCCCCTCTTACCTCTGAAATCTGGATGCTGCCTCTGGGAAAAACTAGCCTGTTCCTCAGAAAATTCCCAGGGGACTGAGTCCTGCGGACCCACCAGCGGAAAGGGATTGCATCCCTCAGTGTCCTCGGCTCCCCCACAACGTCGTCCCCATACACCACCCGTACAGCCTTCTCCCCTACCCCCTCACTCCCACCGCCTGGATCAGAGCCCGCTTCTGAGGTTTTGAAGGACAGGCAACTTCTCTCTCACTTCTCTCATAGTTTCTTCCCTCCCTGTTGCTCTGCGGATAGGAGTGGGGGTGGGGGTGGGAGGGCAATTAGTGCCAATTTGGAAGAGCTAGGCAGACACAGGGGAAGGTTCTCATCAAACAATGTTTAAAATCTGATTCCTTCTGTCTTTCCATCTCGGCAGCCAGCCCCTATCTCATTCTCCCCATTATCTCCAGCTGCCTCATCAGGGTGAGCAGGGGACATGGAGCTGACCCTCCCTCCCTGCTCCCCAGTGGGAGCCCTGCTGACCCCAGGTTCTCAGTCAGCTCCTTCCCAATGAGAAGAGCCACCATCTGGGCTAAATAATGGGTCCAGGCTTGGCCATGTGACTCCCAAGGAGAGCTGGTGACTTCCTCCTGAGTGTCAGTCTTCTGTGTCCTCCAAATTCTACTTCTCAAGTTTAACAAGAGGAGGGGAGACAGGGTAGACAGAGCCATAGGAAGAGAAGGCAATTGGCAGATTCCTCATTGGTCTCCCATCTCTACACAGAGTGGATGTCAGAAGAGAAAACCCAAGGGGCATCACAACCCCACTTCACCAGTGTGAGGGCACCCTGCCCCTTTGGGGCCCTGGGCCACACCCAGGAGCCTAGGTAAAGTGTGATAAGACCAGTAAGAACGTTGCAAAGCTGGTATTTCTGTTGAGACTCCCCAGGGCTCATCTCTCCAGCGGAATCATGGAACTGTAGAGTAAAAGACGGCTTCTCGATCTCCATTCCACCCTCGAGTTCATCCAGGGAGCTGGCAAAGCTGAAACTACATCTCCTAGACTTTGCTAAGCTTCGCTGTTGGTAGCTGCCGTCTAGTCAGCCTCCAACTCAGGGCAACTCCACGCACGACAGAACAAAGCTGGCTGATTTTCAGAAGCAGATCACCAGGCCTTTCTTCCTAGTCCATCTTAGCCTAGAAGCTCCGATGAAACCTGTTCAGCATCATAGCCACATGCCAGCCTCGACTGACAGACGGGCGGTGGCTGTGCCTGAGATGCACCGGCCGGGAATCAAACCCAGGTCTCCTGTATGGAAGGTGAGAATTCTGTTACTAAATCGCCCACTGCCCCCATAGCTAAGCTTCTTGTTGTTATTGTTAGCTGCCATTGACTCGATTCTGGCTCATGGTGACCCAATTAGATACAAGGATGCCATATTTGGAGGTGGGACCTGGGGACTGTCCTGTCTCTGCAGCAGTGCAGTTATGAAGCCCTGCCTGGCAGAAGTGAGAGTTGGCAGTAACTGGACTCCTGGGGCCACAGTCTCGTTGCCAGCACCATGGGTGTGGGGCAGCTGTGATGGCGACACTGGAGGCCTCCAGACAGGGCAGGTTCTGGCCTTTGGACAGCTGTGGTCACCCAGGGATCCACAGCCTGTCGCCTTTGACTTCCGTTGTTCTGGCTCTTCCAAGAAGACCTCATTCCCTGTATAAAATCCCTTTCTGCTGGAGATACCCTGAGTGGTTTCTGTTTCCTGCCCTGATCCCTGAGTGATAAAGAGTCTTTAGAGATCTTCTAATCCATTTTGCAGGTAAAGCTCAGAGAAATGAAGGGACTTACCCAAGACCCCACACAGCAACTTAGAGGCAGAGCCAGGACCAAACTCAGGTTTCTGCACTCCTAATCCAGAGTTCATCTCAGTGGCAGAGTGACCAGAAAAGTAGCTGTCCCTTTAAAATCCCCTCTCCTTTACCTCCCACCCCCAGGCCTGCTTTCCCATCACACACCTCAGTGAGAGGTGCATGCCTGCAAGTGTGTGCATGTATTTGTATGCAAGTGTGTGTTCATGCATGTGTGTATGTGTACAAATGTTGCTTGTGTATCTGGTGTATGTGTGTATGTGTGTGCAAGTGTGCACATGCAAGTGTGTGCTGCACAACCATGTGTCTGTGTGTGTACATGCACGTGTGTGTACCCCGTGTGTGTGTGCGTGCATGCGTGAGCAAAGCTGTATGTGTGTCCTGGCACACACTACCGCGGTACATCCCAATACTGAGGTGTTTTGTCCCTGGTGCCATGAAAAATCTAAGTGGCTCCACTGCAAGCTTTGTGCTGTAGTTCTATTAAAGTTCTTTCAGGGAACAAGCTTTCATTTCATGGACAATTCAAAACCTCCATTCGGAGGAAATTGATGTTTTACCAGGCATTTTCTCGCTTGAGAGATGGTCACAACTCACGGAGAGAGCAGATAAAGACAATGTAAGTCAGCAGCTTAGAACAACAAATACAAAAGCTGAACTGATGAGAAAAGTCTCTGAAGGTAATGCAGCTCAAACTCTTGTCTCCCTGGGGAGGCTGTTAGCACTGTCATGGGGCCCAGGGGTGAGGGCCGCCAGCCAAGGGCCAACTGCAGGCACCCAATGGAGCCACTCTGGAACTGGGCTTCTCAGCTGGGCTCCGCGTGGACCTTACGGAGTTGGGCCCAGGCCTGGCACTGAGGCCAAGTTTTCTCCTGAAAGTGGAAAATGGGGCCCACCCTTCAGGAGATGACAATGGCCACTAAATCAGACATGCCAGTGAGCCATGTACTCGAACTTCAGAGGGCCCTTTATCATTCCTTCCCTCCTCCAGTTCTCCTTCTCTGCATCTAAAATGTGTGGTTGTTAGTTGCCACTGACAACTCATGGCGACCCCAGGTACAACAGAATGAAACGCAGGCCGATTCTGTACCATCCCGGACTGTACCATAGCAGCCTGGACCGTTGTGATCCACAGGGTTTTCCCTGGCTGATTTTCAGAAGCAGATCATCAGATGTTTCTTCCCAGTCCATCTTGGTCTGAAAGCTCCACTGAACTCCTTTTAGCCATCAAACAACACCCAAGCGTCCACTGGTAGATGGGTGGCGGCTGTGCATGACGTGATTGGCCAGGAAATTGAACCCAGGTCTCCTGCATGGTAAGCAAGAATTCTACCACTGAACCATGACATTATAAGAATCAGCCCGGCCTGCTTCAAGGAGACTCCCAGCCCCACCGGCCCACGGGTTAGGGCAGGCCGTCTCTCAGCCAAAGGCTGTCTTCCTGATGAGCCCTTCTCATGCTCCCTCCATACACCCACAGCACGGTGAGCCCCAAAGACACTGCCACCAAAGCCAATCTACAGACCAGGCCTATCCAGGGGAAAGTTTTCATCAGACTTTGGACAAAATAAAAGTAAGGAGTGTGTGCGTGTGTGCGTGTGCGTGTGTGTGTGTGTGTGTGTAAGGCTGTCAACTGTGCTTTCTTGAGAGGAGCTCTCCTTTATCCTGAGATTATTCTCTTCCTGGGAACAGTCCCTTTTTCATGTTAAAATATCCTTTGTGAATTGATCTTAACAGTAGATAGTGTCTTCCTGTTGTTGTTTAAGGTGGAGAGCAGAGTATTTTGGGTTTGTTTTTTTTTAACATTCTTACTTTTCAAAGTCAGCTCTCTCGGGTCAGTCCCGGTTTGTTTGGTTTTATTTTTTATTTTTTGCTGCTCTGTGAAACATAAAGGTCTGAGACCCATCTGCCCTCAGGGTAGGTTCCCTGCTTTGGTTTCCTTTGAGGTGCCTGCTTCTGATACCACCTTCACAAAGGAATGGAGGAGTCCGACTAAGAGACTAAGGCCCCCAGGCTACTGAGCCCAGCCGCCTGTGCAAGACAACAATGGGTACCCGTGACACCACTACACCTAGAGGGATCCCACCTTCTCACCCACCAGGGCACACAGCGCACCCAGGGCACCCAACACACTCAGCACACCCAGGACACCCAGTGCACCCAGCACACCCAGTGCATCCAGGGCACCAGGGCACCCAGCACATCCAGGGCACCAGTGCACCCAGCATACCCAGCACACCTAGCAACCCACTACACCCAGCACACCAGGGCACCCACTGCGCCCAGTGCGCATGTATGGCCAGTGCACCTAGCACACCTAGCACACCCAGCACACCCAGCACACCCAGCACACACAACACTCAGGGGTGAAAAAATGGGATCTCTGTGTAGAGTGATCCCTGGAACTCACTGAGGTTCTCCCACCCCTCCTTGCTGCAACCAGCCACAGCAACAAGCTTCAGGGTCCCTTACCCCGTTCTCTAGTGATTCTTCAGGGCATGGAGAGGGCTGCTGGGTTTTCTGGCCCCAAGTTTAGTTGTCAAACAAATATTAACTCATTTAATCTGTTGAGTCGGAATCAACTCGATGGCAATGGTTTTAAAAGGAGCCCTGGTGGAGCAGTGGTTGAGCGCTAACCGAAAGTTTACAGTCCTAACCAAAAGGTCAGCAGTTGGAACTTACCAGCTGCTCCAAGGGAGAAAGATGTAGCAGTCTGCTTCTCTAAAGGTTACGGCTTTGGGAACCCTATGGGGGCAGTTCTACTCTGTCCTACGGGGTCGATGTGAGTCAGAATCGAAATAGCAATGGGTTTTGTTTTTTTTTTTTTTGTTTGTCTCTTTGTTTTGGTCATTATTCTAGGAGTCTCTGGGCAGCGCAAATGGTTAAGCACTTGACTACTAACTGAAAGATCAGCAGTTCAAACCCACCAGAAGCTCCCTGGAAGAAAGGAATGGTGATCTACTTCAGAAAGATCATAGCCTTGAAAACCAAATGGAGCACAGTTCTACCCTGCAACATATGGGGTCACCATGAGACAGAAGCCCTGGTGGCATAGAAGTTAAAAGCTACGGCTGCTAACCAAAAGGTGAGCAGTTTGAATCCACCAGGCACTCCTTGGAAATGGTATGGGGCAGTTCTACTCTGTTCTATAGGGTCACTATGAGTCAGAATCAACTCGACGGCAACTGGCTTGGCTTATCCTTTTATTATTATTATTCCCATGAAGAAACTAAGCACAGAGAGGTTAGGTAACTCACCCAAGGTCAGAGAACAAGTAGATGGATCTGAACCCAGCAGCCTGAAGTGAGAGTCCATGCTCTTAGCCTCACTCTATGTGCTGTGGCACACATGGAGCATCCTGGGACTAGAGGTTTGGACAAAGATAGGATCCAGTAAAGACAGAAATCAAGAACCTATTTTTATTAGTGCCATATCATTTTCCAAAACGGTTGTACCATTTTGCATTCCCAACAGCAGTGCACAAGCATTCCAATCTCCCTGCAGCCTCTCCAACATCTGTTATTTTCTTTTTGTTGATTAGCGCCAGTAATGTTGGGGTGAGATGATACCTCATTGTAGTTTCATTTTGCATTTCTCTAACAGCTAGTGATCGGAGCATTTCCTCATGTGTCTGTTAGCTGCCTGAATGTCTTCTTTGGTGAAATGTCTCTTTATGCCTTTTGCTCATTTTTAATTGGATCATTTGTCTTTTTGTTGTAGAGGTGTTCGATATTCCTATCGATTTTAGAGATTAGACCTTTGTCGAATATGTCATAGTCAAAATTTTTTTCCCAGCCTGTACGTTCCCTTTTTACTACTTTGGTGAAGTCTTTTGAGACCATCAAGTGTTTAATTTTTAGAAGATCCCAGTTATCTAGCTTATCGTCTGGTGTTTGTGTATTGTTAGTTATGGTTTGTATCCTGTTAATGCCCTGTATTAGGGTCCCTAGCTTTGATCCTTTTTTCCCCCATGATCTTCATGGTTTTTGTTTTTATATTTAGGTCTTTGATTCATTTTGAATTAGTTTTTGTGTATGGTGTAAGGTATGGGCCCTGTTTCATATTTTTACAGATGGACATCCAGTTTTGCCAGCACCATTTGTTAAAAAGACTGTCTTTTCCCCATTTAATGGACTTTAGGCCTTTGTCAGAGATCAGGCAACCGTAGGTAGATGGATTTACATAAGGGTTCTCAATTCTGTTCCATTGGTCAACGTGTCTGTCATTGTACAAGTATCAGGCTGTTTTGGCTCCTGTAGCTGTACAGTACTCTGAGGTCAGGTAAAGTGAGGTCTCTTACTTTGTTCTTCTTCTTCAATAATGCTTTACTTATCCAGGGCCTCTTTCCTTTTCATCTGAAGTTAACAATTAGTTTTCCAATCTCTTAAAAAAAATGCTGTTGGTATTTGGATAGGGAGTGCATTGTGTATGTAGATTTCTTTGGGTAGAATTGACATTTTCAGAATCTTGAGTCTACCTATTCATGAGCATGGTATGTTTTTCCATTCATGTAGGTCTCTTTTGGTTTCTTGAGTAGTGTTTTGTAGTTTTCTTTGTATAGGTCTTTTACATCCCTGGTTAGATTTATTCCTAAGTATTTTATTTTTTTAGGG